>NC_079488.1:65764059-70764059 GCF_020520425.1 Spinacia oleracea | reverse complement strand
CCTTATATATGATCTAACTGATGGAAGTGTTTGTTAATTGGGGTTGCAGAGAGAGTAGCACAATCATCGTTGAAGAAGCATCCAAATTCTTCAACAAGGATGGACTTTTGTGTGTTAGACAAAATCCTGCCTCTGCTTCCTCCAGTAGCACGTGATATATCAAAGAACCAACTGTACGCATTTTTACATGCCCTTAATTGTGCTCACAAGGCATTGGAATTCTTTAACAATAAAAATAAGAATAAGGTTGTACGGGAATAGAAGTAACCTAGCAGACCGTCCATGTCCAATCTGACCATTGATCGTCTGGCAAGGCCTTCCAAGCAAAGCAACCGCAAGAAGTAATCACCGAAAATAACACAAACCCTCAAGGACCACGCAGACCCCTAGGTCTGCGGGATAACGACCTGCTAGGCGACAACAGAGATACGTCGTTAAGCAAAAGGACAAATAACAAGTACATCACTAACATACACGCGGCAACATCTGAATAGGCCAAAGTACTGAATAGTACACCTATAAATACTGCCGTCCCAATTCATTTGCGGACACGTTCAATACAAGTACAATTCTTAACCCTCTCTACTTTCTCTCTCTAGAATATTACTTCATTTGCTGACTTAGGCATCGGAGGGGGTTTCCTCGGTTAAACCCCAGAGGTTAGCTTACGTTCGTTCTGTCTGACAGGACGTCACCTCCAGGCAGATCATCCATCCAGTTCTATACTCGGGACAAGTGGCGTTAGAAGGAGGGGATCTCCCAAACCTTCCCTTCTCAAAAAACACCCATCCTCTCACATAATGGCTGAATCCAATGAACCTATAATCCAACAGATAGAACCACCTGCCCCCAAGAACACTCAGAAACCTGCTAATGTGCCCCTATTCGGCATGCCTCAAAGTCTTGGTCCGCCAAGAGAAACACCTCAGCCCAGAGCCATGGCAACTCCTAGCCAGGGCATCAAGTTCCTACCAGTGCTTCACTGGCACGACTGGGGGCACAATTCTCACCTGATCAGATGCGCACAGCTTTGGAAGTCTTGACTTTCCTTACTCAAACAACCCCCCAGGCTCAGACTACGAGGCCACATCTAGAGACTGAGGTCGAGCAGAGGAGAAAACGCCCCAAACCCCAAACCAGTACAAATGTTTGGAAGAGAAACTTGCAACAGGAGATGGAGAGGGGTGATAGCCAAGGATATGAGGCAGAGAGCATCACGCCCAGCAGAGCTCAACCTCGAGCAAGGATCGAGCAGACACTCAGTCCAAGGCGCCATTCCATGTCAGGTACGCTAAATCCTATCAGAGCTATAGTTAAGCCTGACAATTCCCCTTTTTGTGATGAAATACTCTCTGAAAGAATGGAAAAAATTAAAATGCCCACCTGCAAGTATTCTGGGAAGACAGACCCAATCAATCATCTTTCAGCTTTTGGGGGACATATGATGCTATATACCAACACAGACTCTATGTGGTGTAAGGTATTTCCTTCCACGCTAGAGGGGATAGCGCAGAGCTGGTTTGATAAAATACCTAAGGGCGCCATAACTTCCTTCCGGCAGTTAGCTATCCTATTTCGCACCCAGTATGTGGCCAACATTGCCAGAGAATGGATGACAGGAGAACTGATGTCAGTCGTCCAGGGGTCGCAAGAGTCTCTGAGGGATTACATATCCAGGTTTAATATGGAAGCGTCAAATATACCCAAGTTGCAGCAAGAAGTAGCGGTTTTGACTATGATGTCAGGGCTGCGAGATGGGGAGTTCAAGAGTTATCTGGGTAGGAAATCATTCACAACTCTGGTAGAGGTACTGGGAAAAGCAAATGAGTTCATAAAAAGTGAGGAAATTGGCAGAGCAACCTCGCGTAGATAAGATCTAAGAACTGACAAAAACAATAAGAGCTGCGTTTGAGAGGTTTCGAAGAGGCGATCACCTTCTTCGTCACCATGGGAAGACCTCGAAAAACTCAGCCCAAATCTTCTGGAAAGAAGTCGAAGAAACAGGATGAAGCTGTCATTCCTAAACCACACACTCGAGCAACTGTTAAGAACCACCAAGCTCCATCAATGGTGGAGGATGATGAAAATTCTGGAAAATCGATTGTAGACCCAGATGATTTGATTTTCGAGGAACACGAAATTCTTACTCCAAAATCATCATTGGTTGCTCTACAACAACGTTCACAGGTCCGAAATGATTTCAATGAATGGATTAATGGCCTTCAATCGGGTAATGATGCTTGTACCCTTTTTCATTCAAATGTAAGAATTGGCGCGAACACCCATATTTTGCCTGCGAAATCAATTGATCATAATACTGCAACTAATGTGCTGCCTGATGTTGAGATTACAACTGATAATGAAAATCTAATAACCCCTGCAATTATTGAACTAGATGATATTGAGGATGAAATTACTTTTTGGAAATCAGCCATTGTTTGTTATGTGTTGGGAGCTAACCCTCCCCAACATGTCATGGAGGGGTATGTGCATCGAATTTGGGGGAAACTGGGAGTAGACAAAGTAGCAATGGTGGGGAAGGGATTGTTCCTCATTAGATTTACCACTATGGAGAATTGCCAGAAGGTGATCAATGGAGGTACTCAGTTCTTTGATTTCAAACCAGTGATCATCAAGCCATGGTCTGAAGAGATTAACTATGCTAAAGACCCAATCAAACAGGTTCCTGTGTGGATTAAACTGCCTGGACTTAAGGTGAAATATTGGGGAGAGAAGAGCTTGTTTAAGATTGTAGGACAAGTTGGACAAGCCATTAGGGTTGATCAAGCAACTAAGAATAGGGATAAACTCATGTTTGCAAAGATTCTAGTTGAGGTCACAATTGGTCAACACTACCCTAAATGCATTCAGTTTGTGAATAAGAAAGGGGCACTAATGGAGCAAAGTGTGGAATATGACTGGCTCCCCATTGAGTGCACCCATTGCAGGGGGATTGGGCATGCTAGTCATGCTTGTTCCAAGAACAACCCAAAACAGAACAAGGTTACCAAGGTGGTGAGCAAGCCTGTTAAAAAGGTGTGGCAACCCAAAGCTGTTCAAAGAACACAGGTGATAGAAGAGCAAGTCAATGAACAAGTTGTCACTACTCTTGATGCTGAAGGGTTCATGTAGGCAACTTCTTTCAGCAGGCAACAATGTCAACAACTGAAACCAGTGAACACAAGGAATAGATTTCAGACACTGGGGTTCCCTGATGATAATGATGGTGAACATAACTCTGATACTGAGGTGTTTGGGGATGGTCTGTTAGATCAGGGGTTGACTGCCCCTGGGTCTAATGGATAATATCCTTTGCTGGAATGTGAGGGGACTGAATAGAAGAGCCAAACAATCTGAAGTGGGGAGGTTTATCCATTCTCACAAAGCTAAACTTTTCAGTCTACTTGAAACAAAGGTCAAGGCACCAAAAATGGGTGACTTGTACCTCAATATCTGCCCAGGGTGGAATTTCACTTCCAACCTTAGCTGTTCCTCTGTAGGAAGAATAATTCTGGCATGGGATTCTTCTACTTTTGATGTGGATATAGTGTCCATGAGTAGCCAGCACATTCATAGTGTTATCACACCAAAAAGCACTGGTGTCAGTTTTCAGTGCACATTCATATATGGGATGAATTTGAAAAATGAGAGATTGCCCCTTTGGAACTCTCTCTCTCACATTGCTGATAACTGTAAGCAACCATGGGTCATTATGGGTGACTTTAATGCACTAATGGAGATTGAGGATAGAATTGGTGGGCCTGTTAGGCTTGGTGATATTCAGGCTATGAGGAACTGTATGTTCCATTGCAATCTCTCCACCATTAAGACCGTGGGTAGACAATATACCTGGAACAATAAGCAAGAAGGGGAGGCAAGAGTTTTTTCAAGAATTGATAGAGTTTTGGCCAATGCTAGCTGGTTGGATCTTTTCCCTACTGCAGAAGCAAACTACCTCCCTGAAGGTGAGTTTGACCATAGCCCTATGTTGCTTTGTTTTCACAAAAATGATAACTTAAAAAGGCCTTTCAGATTCTTTAATATGTGGGCTAATGCTGAGAACTTTATTGATGTTGTTCAAACCAATTGGGAGAAACCTGTGTTTGGTTGTACCATGTACAGAATTCTACAGAGACTCAAGTGGTTAAAGGTGGACTTGAAGCAAATGAACAAGGAGGGTTTTAGTAATGTTGAAGCTGAAAACACCAAAATCTACTCTAATTTACTACAAATCCAAGCTAGATTACATGCCACCCCAAATGATGGAAGCTTGGCTGATGCTGAAAAGCTAGCTGCAGCTGATTATAAATAGGCTCACAATGCTTATATGTCTTATCTCCATCAGACAGCCAAGATTAATTGGCTAGCTCAGGGGGATGAGAACACTAGAGTTTTCCACCAGAGTATCAAGCAGAGAAGAAGACACAATACAATTCACTCAATTCAGAACATGCAAGGTGACAGAGTCACAACAAATGAAGGGGTGAAAGATGCCTTCACTCAGTTCTACTCTGATTTGTTCTGTACTCAAATGGAACACAGAACTCATGTCAATCCTATGATTATTAGAAGAGGGCCAACACTTACTGAGTCTCAGAAATCCTTGCTGGATTGTGATTTCTCAATGGATGATGTGAAGAAGGCTTTATTTTCAATTCCTAATCATAAGGCTCCTGGAATGGATGGTTACAATAGCTATTTCTATAAGGCAATCACTGACTTCTTTACCACAGGGAAAATCCTCAAAGAAGTTAATGTAACATCAATTACTCTAGTTCCTAAAATCCCAGTTCCAGCTGCTGTGGGTGATTTCAGGCCAATAGCTTGTTGTTCTGTCATCTACAAATGCATTTCCAAACTCATCTGCAGTAAGCTCAGTTTGGTGCTTCCTGAGCTTATCTCCCCCAATCAGGGAGCTTTTGTCTCTGGTAGATCAATTCTGCATAATGTTCTGATCTGTCAAGATATAGTTAAGATGTATAACCAATCTCACACCCCCCCTTGCTGTTTGATGAAAGTTGATATTAGGAAAGCCTATGACACAGTAGAGTGGGCATTCATTGAGGAAATGTTGACTGAGCTTGGGTTTCCTATTTTCTTCACCAAACTAATAATGACTTGTCTTTCAACAACAAGTTACTCTCTTCTCATTAATGGTAGCCCTTCTGATCTTATCCAGCCTAAAAGAGGACTCAGACAAGGGGATCCCCTCTCCCCCCTCCTCTTTACCCTTTGCATGGAGTATTTTTCCAGAGCCATGTCTACAGTTGGTGAACACCCTCAATTTCATTTCCATACCAGGTGTAGAACTATTCAGCTGAATCATTTGTGTTTTGCTGATGATCTATTGATGTTTTGTAAAGGGGACATTACTTCAGTTAGTTTGCTCTTGGAAGGGTTTAACCTATTTTCAAACACTACTGGCTTGCAAGCAAATCCCTGCAAATCCTCAGTATACTGTTGTGGTATTTCTAATGCTGACAAAGAAGGAATCAGTGTTGTTTTTGGCTTCAGCTTGGAGAGCTACCTTTTAGGTACTTGGGTGTTCCAATCAGTACCAGGAAACTTCAGACTGGTGAGTGTGATCTACTGGTGAACAAAATAGTTGCTAGAATTAAAATTTGGAGCTCAAGAAATCTCTCTTTTGCTGGAAGAATGCAGCTTGTTAACTCAGTTCTAATGAGTGTCAGTGTGTACTGGTGCCAGATTTTCATCCTTTCTAAGAGTGTTATTAGGAAAATTAACTCTGTTTGCAGAGCTTATCTTTGGCATGGTACTTATGATGATAGCAGGCCTGGTCCAGTGGCATGGATTAATCTGTGTAAGTAAAAAACACAGGGTGGGCTTGGGTTCAGAAACCTTGCTATTTGGAACCAAGCAGCTGTTGGGAAACTGGCATGGTCCATTGCTCAGAAAGAAGATAATTTATGGGTAAAATGGGTGCATGCAGTCTATGTTAAACAGAAGAATTGGTTGGTGTACATGCCCTCTATTGCTGCTAGTGGGGCAGTAAAGTATATTTGCAAAGTCAAACTTGATTGTACCAATAGACTGCATTCTGACTCTTGGCTGACAACCACAAAATATTCTATTGGAGACATGTATAAGCAATTGAGTGAGCAACAGGCTAAGACCAATTGGTCTCATTTTGTATGGAATAGATTCACCATTCCAAAACATAGGGTCATTCTTTGGCTGGCTCTGCAGGACAGGTTAAAAACTAAGGCCAGGTTGTTCCCTTTTGAGGTTACTGATGATGATCTGTGTGCTCTATGTGGCTTACATACAGAGAATAGCTCTCATCTGTTTTTCTCCTGTCACTACAGCACTGAATGTTGTAGGAAAGTTCTTCACTGGTTGGGGTTCAACACTCACAGAACAAGCTTGTTCATGATCCTCAAATGGGCTCATAGGCATTGTGTTGGTGGTTTTAGAAAGAGAGTTTGTTATGCTGCTGTTGCAGGGGTGGTTTATCAGATTTGGAAGGCAAGAAATTCAGCAATTTGGGATGCTAAGGTTCCATCTTTGGATAGCAGTGTTAACTGTATTCAGTCTGATGTTAGACACAGAATTAAGAGTATCCTAGGTAGGAAAGTGAGTACTAGAGATAAGGATTGGTTATATTCCTTGTAATGTTTCTGGTTTTCTGCTCTTTTGAGCTTTTGTTTTGCCTGCTAAAGTGGAGGGAGTCCTTCCTAGAAGGTTTGTCTCCCTTTAGTTGGGCTTAGTTTGTAATAGTTGGTTGATTAATATATAAAATCCTCTCTTACTTGTCAAAAAAAAAAAACCTCGCGTAGATATGTGGCAAGTGAGAACAATTATAACAGCCAGAATAAGAAAGAGCCGTATAGGAAAGAATACCCAGACAGGAGAGACAACCCGCAGCCCAAGATGAAGGAAATAATGCCCTTGGTCCAAGTATGCATTCTATGTTAAGTATAATAAATGCGGTTCAGTATTAATTAACAAGTTAATAATTCAGTGAGATCAAGTGAGCTGAATGCCTAGCTAGAGGCCGCTTCAGTTCAAGTGGAATTAATGATATTAATCCACAGCTTACTCTTGACTGAACCCGTAGGGTCACACAAATAGTACGTAAACGGATCAAGTATTTAATGGCATTAAATACTCTATCTATGGATATTCGGAATCGACGGATCTTGGTTTCAGTGGGAGCTGAGATCGTCACAGGCAAGAAATGAATACTCCGGAAACGATGATATTACCGGAAACGGAAATATGGATCGTATCGGAAATATAAATATTATCCAAGTCGTAGATGTTGCCGGAAACGGAAACATAGTACGTATCGGAAAATATTATCGGAAATGGAAATATTACCAGAATCGGAAATATTGCCGGAAACGGAAAATAATTCCGGAAACGGAAATATTAAATATTTGTTCGAAACGGAAATTAATTCCGGAATCGGAAATGTTAAATATTGTTCGTATCGGAAATGAATTCCGGAATCGGAAATTTAATCGGAAGCGTATCGTACGAATAAGCATCGGACGAGGCCTGCCGGACGAGGGCCCAGCACGAAGCCAGGCCATCGCCCAGCAAGCCAAGCGCGCCACACAAACAGCCACGCCAGGCCCAGCGCAAGGCCAGGCCCAGCAGGCCGTGGCAGCGCGCACAGCGCGCGCGGCGCGCGCGGGTGCTTGCGTGGGCTTGTGGCTCGCGCAGGCCTCGCTGCGTGGGCTGCTGCTCGCACGCACGCATGGGCGGCCCATCGTGGCTGCCGTGTGTGTGTGCGTAAGTGTTTGTGTTCGTGCACGTTTCCTAAAACGTGCAGAGTTCGGTTAATGATTAAATTCCTAATTCTATTTGATAAATTAATTAAATTAGAGTTCTTGTAGGATTCTAGGTTTAATTAATTTGTATCTGAATAGGATTCCAATTCCCTTTCCATACCCCTATAAATATGTGGCTTGGGCTCACAATTTATAACGAGTTTCAAAGTATTCAAAGTGAGTTTTTGAGAGAAAAATTCAGCTACACATCTTGCTCAAAAGTGCCGAAAATTCTAGTACCTTAAGGGCGATTCTAGTTGGTCAATCTTAAGGGGGATCCGGACGTGCTGTGGACTATCTACGGAGGGACGACACTTGGAGTCCTAAAGACTTGTTCTTGCTCGGTTCGGGCGCAGCTAGGGAGGGCACGCAACAAAGAGTATGAATCTAAATTATGCTATATGATTATGTGTAAATAATATGTAATCCTGGGTTAATGGTTGTTTCCGCATGATTTATGTAATATCATATGTATCATAACCTCACAGTGGTATCACGAGCCCCTTATTATTTTCATAATCTAATTGCATGAACATGGTTAAATATTACAAATTTGCAAGAATTAAAAGGGGTGATTAATTTTCGTAATTGTTAATTAATTGCAAATTGCGTTTATTTAATTATACGTACGCAGTTTTTCGGCAGTTTCTTCGTTACTCATCCAAATCGAGTGTTTTTTGTGTCAATTCCGCATGTAAAAGGCATTCTAAAATTTTGACAAAAATAAGAAATTTTCTGCCGAACCCAGAATTCTCAAATTCGAAGCCTAACTTTGACTTTTCGAAGGTTTTAGTTTTTCGAATGCAAAATTTCGTAAATTTAAGATGTTAAATTAAATATTTGCGATTCTTGTTGATAAATCTTGAATTTTTGATTGACCTACTGCATATGTTTAACAAGTTTGAATGCCTAGTCTTGTTAATTATGCAATCTAATTTGTAATTATAATTAATTTGTTGAAAATTAGAATAATTTAGAATTAATTTGATTTTCATAATTAATTGTAATTTAATTAGAAACCTATGATTAAAAACCACCATAAAAATTGTAAATTTATGATAAATTTTAAATTTTTATGACCTAGACTTGAATCCATAACAATCGGAAATCAATTGGATAATAAATTTTCGATTTTTCGCCCTAAAATTATGAAATTAATAATATTTATTAATTTTTCATTAATTTTATAAATTTTAAATTTTTTATGCGATTCGTTCATATAACTTGCACGCACAAAGCAATGGACGCTTCGTGTTACCCTTAAGGGGTGTTGTATAATGCGGGCATGCGACGACGAGCAAGGGAGCTCGTCGCCCGTGCGGCACGAATGCAATGAGCAAGGGCGTAGTGCACGAGCTCAAGGCAGCAGCCCTGCCTTGTGTCGTGGGCCACGAGCAATGGACGAATGGGCATGGGCGAAGGGCGAGCCAAGGCAGTCGCGTGTGGGCAGCAAGCGAGCTGCGCCACAACGCGCACTGCCTCGCGCAAGAGCGCGCAGCCTCGCGCGCAGCGAGCGCAAGCTCGCGTGCCACGAGCGCTGCGCCCAGCGTGGCTCGCGCGCACAGCGAGCGATGTCGCGCGCCCAGCGAGCGATGGCTCGCGCGCACAGCGAGCGATGTCGCGCGCCCAGCGAGCGATGTCGCGCGCCCAGCGAGCGATGTCGCGCGCACAGCGAGCGATGTCGCGCGCCCAGCGAGCGATGGCTCGCGTGCACTGCGAGCGATGGCTCGCGTGCGACGAGCGCTGGCGCGCGCAACAAGCACCACAGCGTGCGATGGCTTGCGATGGAAATGCAGCAGCTATGCAACGAGCGCATGGGCTGCGCGCACATGGCCAGCGATGGCTGTGTGCGAGCGGCCCATGGGCGTGCAATGCGTAGGGTGTTTGCGTTACGATTAGATCGCTTTGAATGTTTAATTTGAAAATTTCAGTTCACGTAATTTTAATTAATTTTAAAATTAATAATTTAAATTATTTTCTTGGATTTTAATTTTGAATATTGTAATTATAATAAATGTTATTTATTCTAATTATTTTACTAAAATTAAAATCATGAATTAATTTAAATACGACTGAAATTAAATTAAACTTTTTGGATTCAATTATAAATTTATATGAGCTTTAAATTTTAATTAAATTTGTATGTTTCCGGTTAGACTAGAAATACATTTTTATGTTTAAAATTAGTAAAGCATATGAATTTATTGGTTTAAGTGGGAGCGCTTTTTAGTCATAAACTCTTGATTAGGTCTACAAATCCTTAAGGTTAAAACAACTTGATTAGAATTAATAAGGACTGAATAATTGGTAGATTATTGGTGCCTTGATTAATTGCTGCAAATGTTTACGTGATGCATAATGTGTTTTACTAACCAGCTATGTGGGCCATTCATGATAATGAATGGGTGAACGGTATATATTGTATATGTACTGTTTTGCAGGTTATGAAGTGACTAGTATGGCCCAAATAGGATAGAAAATATGGTCTGCGTACCATTAATTTGAATGTAATTGGTCTAAAGTACCAAAGTTATTTTTCAATTCAAATATGGTCTGCGAACCATCAAATAGTTGTAATTAGTTATAGCTTATCCTATTTGAAGAAAATGGTGCCTCCCACGGAGATTTTCAAGACGGACTTTGAAGTTAAAGCTTCAAGATGAAGTCGGGCCATACTAGATCACAAATATCTTATGCATGTTTTAAGTTATTTATTGCTTTTAAATATGTCTTAAAATGCATGAGATCAAAAGCTTGATTATGTTGCATGATTAAGGATTTTAGTTCACTTAAAATCTAACCAACATAGTAAGAGCCTTAAGTTCCAAACTTAAAAATTGAGTTAAAAGGTGCCATGCCAAAATATACACTTGCTTGGATATCCTTTACATCAATCTAGTAATAGTTTTCGCTCAGCGAGGTGTTACTTATTGGTCCTAAAGGGGCAAGGTACACAAATAATTGTGAGTACATGTTAGTTTTGGTGAAACTCAACGATATAAGTAAGGAGTCCTTTTATGTCGTGGCAAAATCGACAGGTTTACCTAATAAGTTCTTAGACGTACCTATCAACCAAGAGTAGTTTCTAGACTATTAGCAAAAGGCTTTTGCTTACCTAAAATGTTTTAGAATTGAGTCGACAAACTGTGCTTAATTCTTCAATGATTTTAGGGTCTTGGAATCATTTTATTCACACCTGCCGGAACAATAAAATCGAATAAAATGCAAATAACTTGTTTGAATTGCATGGTTGCTTTAATTTCAAGTTATTATTCATGATAAATGTTTAGACTTTGCATGCTTCAATGTATGTTTTAATTATTGTTTATAATTAAATATCTTGCACTGCAATAAATCCTTTTAGAAAGGTAACAGTAAATTTCCTCGATTGGTAGTGAATCCAAGAAACGATTCACGGAAAAGAGAGAAAGTGAGCAATTTAAAATGTACGTTTCTTATATCGACTTTTATGGTTGTTTTCGAACATCAAAATCGAATGGCAAACCAATTGGTGCTTGTGAATTCAAAGTACACTGTAGTTTTGAGATCATAAAGCATTGAGCTTAAACGCTCAGCTTTACCAATGGTTAACAACCTAATATCTTTGTCCATTTAATTCTCGAATGAGTCTAGTCCCTAGACATTCGAATAGATCGATGCTTAGAGAACTTTAGAAGCTTCTAATAAGATCATCTAGTTGAAACAAAATATTCAACATAAATTAAAATGGTAAAGAACCTTGTTGGTGACATTGGACATGTCTAACAAAGTATAAAAGTCAACACTAAAGAATTCAATTCTTAAGACTATAAGAAAGGGTACAAGAAATAGGAAAACGAGGAACAAATGAAAGGAATTTACGATTCCGTTTCTACCTATAAGTTTATGTTTAAAGAGAAGTGACCTAGCAATCAAACTTCCTTGGTATCATATACCGCTTGAGGTTCTTACTTCGGTAATAACTCAAACAATGGAAGCTAGGATACACTAATGACCTACAAGTGGGAAATGAAGCATGGCAATGCTACATTAGTTGTAAGGTCATCTAGTTTGTTTTAAGTCCTTTCAAAGGCTGGAACTTAATGGCTATTTTGTTCCATACCTAAATTTCTGCTTCAAACACAGAAAGACTCACATTCAAGAAAAACAAAAACAATGTTTGTTTGTTTATTTGAATGAAATGGTCAATTACAGGTTGAGTCAATATGCTTGATTAAAACAAACAACTCTTTAAAGAACTTTACTAGGTACAAATCAACCCCTTGATTTGAGTTCCACTAATCTTTGGCATTGTTGCTTAGACCATATCAACAAATTAACATTCAAAAGCTCTATTTTGATGGACTTTTGAAAGTTCATTGATTTCTAGATCAATTTAAGACGACTAGTCTTACTTGTTGAAAGTAACAAAAGATATGAACTATTGTTAGAACGCCTAGACAATAGAGTTCAAAGCTAAAGAAAGATTTTATGACTTTATTATTTCACATGGATTTGAGTGAATATAGGTTTATTTACTCAAATGTGATATAAGTTGAATCTGTTTGGCTAGTTCAAAGATTCAGAAGTATAAAAACCACTTGGCAAGAAATCATAAAGATCTAGGTTAGATCATGTTGATGATTACTTGAGACCAAATATGATCATCAATGATTGTGTGTTGTAATTTCACAATCTAGCTCCATAAGATTTGGCATATCTACGTTGGAATGATCGAAGTCAATTAGTACTTGATTCGATCAATGATGAATCATAAAGACTTTTCCTATAATTTCTAAAACAAAATGCTCAACTACCACCAAACTAAACCAAATTCGTCAAAGCTATTGAAAAGTAATTTCAGGATATCTTTTCAATTATATATATCTAAAGAGTTGCTAAACTCAGTGGGAGCTTAGTGTTTGTTATTCAACAAACTAAGGCCCAAGTCTAGATATATGTTTCATTGTGATTTATTCAAATGAGACACAAGGGTATTGTTTCTACCACGAATTTTTGAGAACATAATGTTTGTTTGCTCGAAATAATGTCCTTTTGGAGATTCTTTTCCAAAATGACAAGTGGGAGAAAATAGACCTCGAAAGTTTTCGAGGCGAACAACAAACATAAACAGACATTCCGGAGGCTTTTCGAAGTGCTTCAGAAAATCCGAACTTATTCTTTAAGGACTTTAGAAGTGGCTTTAAAGAATAGACATCTCTTAGAAGACTTTACAAGTGCTTCAAAGAGAACAGAATATTCAAAGGACCTTCAAGTGGCTATTGATATTCTATTGTTTGATGTTCTATACCCAAGTAGGCATAGAATTCAAGTCACTGAAACTATGAGATTCTTCTATTAGATAGTGAAGAAACATAGAGATCAGGTCAATGAAACTATGAGATTCTTCTATTAAATAGTAAAGAAACCTACAACTTGCAGTCAGACTAAAAGAAGTGACTTGTAAGAAAGCTATGACGAAACCCAGATTCCCTAAAATGGTTAGAGGCCATATATAGACTCAAATGTTTTAAATGGTTAGAGGCCATAAAACATACTCAATGTTTTGATGACAAAATTGAAATTTTGTTGATTTGCAAGAATAGGTTCACACCTATTGGTTGCAAGTTTGTTTTAAGGATAAAAACCATCAAACATAAAATTGTGTTCACACACAAAGCGTGATTAGTTGCTAAAGGTTACAAGCAAATTCATGGTGTGAATTGTGTTGAAACCTCATGCATAATCGTAATGCTCAAGTCTATAATTCAAGCAATGACTGCATATTGGTACATATGGCAATTGGATGACAAAATGTATTCAAATGTTGGAAGAAACTATGTACATGGTATGTCATAGAATTTGTGGATCCAAATAAATGCTTGAAAAGGAATTCTAGCTTATGAAATCTAAGTACAGATATAAGCAAGCAATTGGGAATTAGAATTATATTTTAGTGAAGCTAATAAGTATTTTAGTTTCATAAAATATACATGATTCTTATAGATATATAAGAAGTTTAGTGGGAGTACGTAAAACTTAATTGGTCCTATGTGTATCATACACATATCTCTCTATTGTGAAATAACATTCAAATGCTAATGACTTAGATTTGAAATTATTCATCAATGATGGACCATGGCGAAACTTAGTACATACTGGGTATTAAGATCTATTTACAAAGATCTTATGATATTGTTTTGGATTAAGTAATGGCATTTACTAAATCAAACACGAAAGTCTCCATTGGAGATATTCGACCCATGTGAATAAATCTAAGTAAAGAATGTTTGAACTATGTATAAGCATTTACTAAGTTAAACATCCAAGGATCTAAGTAAGATTCTTAACCTATATTATATGTCAAAGAATTTAGCTGGATGTAGTATCTACTGAAACTAGATGAGCTAAAGTTACATGAATAGAATTCAATTGGGAATTATTCTGCAAAAGAATTTATCATGTATGATATAATATGAGGATCGCCAAAAACGTATCGTATGACTTTAGGCATGACGAACATATACCAATCTCTATTGATCTAAGTGAAGATCAACTAGATTGAGATCAAGAATACTTATGGTACTTGAAAAAGTACATAGGAATAGTTCTTGATTCAAGGAAATAAAGATATGCTAAATATTGATGCTACACGCATAAACACTGGCAAAGGATCAAGCAAGACCCTTTGGAGTTAACCATTGATAAGGACGAGCTATAGAGCATCGTGTTTTGAAATGGCAACATGGGTTGGAGACCATGAGTTGTTGCGTGGGATATTAAAATATTAATTTCTATGTTCTAAGATACAGCTGGAAAGTATTCCACATATCTGTGAACTGCTTGGATAGGTAAATCCAAACAAAGCATCACTAGCAACCTATACAGTTGAAGTAAAAGTAATTATTGCCTAAGAAGCAATAAAACAGGGTTGTTTAAAGTTCTTCACTGAACTTGGGTAGATCACCTATCTGCTGGCTTGATGGTTCTTCATTGAAAAATGCGTAGAACCACTCTTGAAGCAAGAAAAACGTCTGCTAACTTGATGGTTCTTCATTGCAAAATGAGTAAAACCACCATCGAAGTAAGAAAGACTAGATCACATAATAAACAAACTCGAAAAGATCTTATCATCATATCTCGAAGAACATTCGATGAAAAGGATATTAAGATTGGCAAAGCATGATAACTAAACCTATGCAACAAGTGAGAAGCAACACTCACGTTGTAGCACTGGAAATCAAGCATAGCTTTGAATTCCATGAATTGTTTTAGAAGATGGGTTTGAGGCCCATGGTTATAAAACATTGGGGTTGAACATTTATCATATATGAAAAGTATTTTCATATTCCATTTAATCTTGGTTTAGTATTAAATGATGAGTCCCTTCAAATTTGACGATATATTCAAGATAGACTGTCAGGACCAGTCCTGTGACTAAGAAATGTCTATCAAGTGAACTTGAATGTCAAAGGTTGAAAATGGTCCCTAGTCGGAGTTTTCTATAAAATTGGACGCATAGAAAACGTTAGACGATTAGAATGCAAGATGACTAGTAGTTCTGTTTCTTGAACTATGTGGACATGGCAATGTCATAATCATTTGCATAGATACTTACTTTGGGAAGACTAGTATCGGACAAGACCTATGAAACTTTACTGTAAGAGATGAAAATCTGTCATAAGTAAATTTCATTAAAATTATTAGACACTAAATCCTCAATACCTGAGTGATTTGAGATTACTTGTTTGAGAACTGGTTGCTTTGACGTTGACCAACCGTCGCACCGTAAAAGGAGGCTATAAAGGCAACGCTCATGTAATCACCTATCAAACGAAGTCTAATCTCAAGATCGCAAGATTGGGATTGTCCTCCCATAAATCGGGATGAGATGCTTAAAAGTTGTACAAGGCCACTCGGAGAGCTAGAAACTGTGAAATGCATGGCCGTGCTCGGATGAATCATAGGCTATGATTATCTGTTTATTTGATCAGTTGAACTCTGAAACCGAGGAACACCTCTGGACATAATAAGGATGACAACTCTTACCTTATGTTCAAGAGCAAGCATCGAGCGACAAAGGAATTAGGAAATGCACACTTGTCCCTAAGGACAAGTGGGAGACTGAAGGAAATAATGCCCTTGGTCCAAGTATGCATTCTATGTTAAGTATAATAAATGCGGTTCAATATTAATTAACAAGTTAATAATTCAGTGAGATCAAGTGAGCTAAATGCCTAGCTAGAGGCCGCTTCAGTTCAAGTGGAATTAATGATATTAATCCACAGCTTACTCTTGACTGAACCCGTAGGGTCACACAAATAGTACGTAAACGGATCAAGTATTTAATGGCATTAAATACTCTATCTATGGATATTCAGAATCGACGGATCTTGGTTTCAGTGGGAGCTGAGATCGTCACAGGCAAGAAATGAATACTCCGGAAACGATGATATTACCGGAAACGGAAATATGGATCGTATCGGAAATATAAATATTATCCAAGTCGTAGATGTTGCCGGAAACGGAAACATAGTACGTATCGGAAAATATTATCGGAAATGGAAATATTACCAGAATCAGAAATATTGCCGGAAACGGAAAATAATTCCGGAAACGGAAATATTAAATATTTGTTCGAAACGGAAATTAATTCCGGAATCGGAAATGTTAAATATTGTTCGTATCGGAAATGAATTCCGGAATCGGAAATTTAATCGGAAGCGTATCGTACGAATAAGCATCGGACGAGGCCTGCCGGACGAGGGCCCAGCACGAAGCCAGGCCATCGCCCAGCAAGCCAAGCGCGCCACACAAACAGCCACGCCAGGCCCAGCGCAAGGCCAGGCCCAGCAGGCCGTGGCAGCGCGCACAGCGCGCGCGGCGCGCGCGGGTGCTTGCGTGGGCTTGTGGCTCGCGCAGGCCTCGCTGCGTGGGCTTGTGGCTCGCGCAGGCCTCGCTGCGTGGGCTGCTGCTCGCACGCACGCATGGGCGGCCCATCGTGGCTGCCGTGTGTGTGTGCGTAAGTGTTTGTGTTCGTGCACGTTTCCTAAAACGTGCAGAGTTCGGTTAATGATTAAATTCCTAATTCTATTTGATAAATTAATTAAATTAGAGTTCTTGTAGGATTCTAGGTTTAATTAATTTGTATCTGAATAGGATTCCAATTCCCTTTCCATACCCCTATAAATATGTGGCTTGGGCTCACAATTTATAACGAGTTTCAAAGTATTCAAAGTGAGTTTTTGAGAGAAAAATTCAGCTACACATCTTGCTCAAAAGTGCCGAAAATTCTAGTACCTTAAGGGCGATTCTAGTTGGTCAATCTTAAGGCGGATCCGGACGTGCTGTGGACTATCTACGGAGGGACGACACTTGGAGTCCTAAAGACTTGTTCTTGCTCGGTTCGGGCGCAGCTAGGGAGGGCACGCAACAAAGAGTATGCATCTAAATTATGCTATATGATTATGTGTAAATAATATGTAATCCTGGGTTAATGGTTGTTTCCGCATGATTTATGTAATATCATATGTATCATAACCTCACACAAGAAAGACTGGCACGGATCAAACAGTAACAGAGGTAGTGAGTTCAAGACTGAGAAATGAGGTAAATTCAATGAGTACACTCCCTTAGTTGCATCCAGAACTCAAATCTTCGCCATCAGTAAAGAGGATGAGAAGTGGCAGAGACCACCCAAGGTGTACAACAAATATAGGGATACGAAGAAATATTGTGACTTCCAAAGGGATCATGGCCACCTCATAGAGGAATGCACCCACCTGAAAGATAATATTGAGGATCTGATTCGCAGGGGATACCTAACGCAGTTTAAGGCAAAAAGCTCTTATAGCAGAACTTATGAGAACAAAGATGGAGGCAATAAGTTTGAAAACAGAAAGGCGGATTATAAGCAGAATGACCCAGCAGACCAGAAAAGGTCAGAAGACATACTAGTCATCACAGGAGGACCAGTGTATGCAGGAACCACACCGAGCTAGTGGAGCTAAGGCCAGTGTGAACGAATTCAGACATCAGGTGAATTATCATAATTCAGGCAAGTGGCCTGCCCCGCCAAAGATCCCCCACTGTACTTTCACAGAAGACGACTGCAAAGGCATCATCTATCTGCATGATGATCCAATGGTATTGGCCTTGAGTGTTGGTAATATGAGAGTACATCGTATTCTGATAGATGGAGGCAGTTCTGCAAATATTTTGTTCTGGCCAGCTTTTCAGGAGCTGCAGATCGATAACAAGCACGTCAAACCAGTCAACTACCCAGTAATTGGCTTTACAGGAGCAACAGTGATACCCGAGGGAATTGTTAGCTTACCGGTGCAGATTGGACAGGGTAAGGACATCAAGAATGTCATGGTAGACTTGATGATTGTGAAAGTACCTGCAGCCTATAACGCCATTCTAGGCAGGCCATTCATTCACGATGCAGGGACCGTGGTTTCTACTTATCACCTCACCATGATGTATACAACAAATGATGGTCGTTCAGCTAAGGTCAAAGGCAGTCAGGAGCAGGCTAAGAGATGATACCACACAGCGCTAAAACAACCACCCAGACCCCCACCACTGACAGAAGAAGAGCTTGCTCAATCTCGAAAAAGAAAGAGAGCAGAGCGCAAGAAAGACAAGTTGTTGAGCATGGAAAACTTCGAACATCGAGAAGAGGGCCTGCTAGAACCCACACCAGCTGAAGAAACTGAGGAAATAGAATTAGAAGAAGGGATGGCGGATAAATAGTCCGGATCGGCACAAACATAGATATCTCCCTCAGAGTGAACATCATTGGCCTGCTGCGAGAACACGCAGACATATTTGCCTTCTCGGCAGACGAAATGTCGGGGATTGACCCTAATGTCATGGTCCATAGATTGAATGTCAGTAGAGAATTTAGGCCAGTGAAACAGAAGAAAAGAACTTTCTCGACAGAGAAAAATGTAGCCATCCAGGAAGAGGTCAACAAATTGCTAGAAGCCAGGTTCATTGAAGAGTGTGACTACCCAGAATGGTTGGCTAACGTTGTGATGGTGAAGAAAGCAAATGGTCAATGGAGGATGTGTGTAGACTTCACAGACCTAAACAAGGCCTGCCCGAAGGATTGTTACCCATTGCCCAGAATAGATCAACCGGTAGATTCCACCAATGGACATGCTCTCTAAGTTTTATGGATGCATTTTCTGGTTATCATCAGATCAGTTTACTTGAATCAGATCGTAAGAAAGCTGCTTTCATCACAGACGTTGGAGTTTACAACTACAAAGCTATGCCATTCGGCTTGAAAAATGCAGGCGCAACATACCAGAAGCTTGTTGATAAGATATTTGCAGAGCAAAAGGGCCGGAATGTGGAGGTATATGTAGATGATTCCATAGTCAAGAGTAAAAAGGTGGCCGATCATATCACAGACCTGCGCGAAACATTTGCCATGTTGAGACAGTACGGCATGAAACTAAACCCAAAGAAGTGCGTTTTCGGTGTTAAGTCAGGAAAGTTTTTGGGATTTCTGGTCAGTGAAAGGGGAATAGATGCCAACCCAGAGAAAGTGGAGGCCATACTCAACCTGCCAGAGCCAAAGAACATACGAGATATACAGAGATTAACTGGAAAAATGGCAGCACTCACTCGTTTCATCAGCATGTCTGCGGACAGATCCCTTCCTTTTTTCCAAGTGTTGAAAGGAAACAAAACGTTTAAGTGGGGGAAAGAGAAAGAAAAGGCATTCGCAGAAGTAAAAAAACCACTTGAAGATGTTGCAGCTGTACATCTCTGCCTCTAAAAAGACTGTAGCAGCAGCCCTGATAATGGAAAAGGACAAGGTCCAACAACCAGTATATTTTGTCAGTCACATCCTCAACCCCGCAGAGCAGAGATACCCTCTGATTGAAAAAATGGCCTTCGCCATTATGATAGCTGCCAGGAAGCTGAAACCATACTTTGACGCTCACAAGGTACAAGTACTAACCAATCAGCCTTTAGAGAAATCGTTGCAAAGGCTAGACACCTCAGGTAGACTTTTGAAATGGGCGGTAGAACTCTCAGAGTATGACATTGAATACATACCAAGAACTGCTATAAAAGCACAAGCACTAGCAGACTTCATAGCTGAGGCGTCCTATGAGGAGGAAGAAGAACCTCTGGGGATCTGGCAGATCTATGTGGACGGCTCAGCCGCAGTTACAGGGTCAGGAGCAGGCGTTATAATGACTTCACCAGAAGGTAACGTTTTTGAATATGCCATAAAGTTCAAGTTCAAAGCCTCAAACAATGAAGCAGAATACGAAGCATCCATTGCAGGCATTCAGATGTGCAAGGCAGCAGATGCTAGAAACATTGTGTTAAAAACAGATTCCCAGTTGGTGGCCAGTCAGTACAGGGGTGAGTGCGAGGCTCGAGAGCCATCCATGCAAAAATACTTGGCATTAATGAAAGAAGCGGTGCCTCAGTTAGAAAGCTTTGAGATTCAGTTGGTCCCCAGAGCAGAGAATAACCAAGCAGATGCCCTATCTAAATTAGCAAGCTCTTCGTTACAGGATCTTGAAAGAACAGTGATGGTAGAAGTCCAAGAGGAAAAAAGCATTGATAGAAAGCCTGCAGTGAATATTATCAGCACAGAACCACAATGGCACGACAGTATAGTATCGTACAAACTCGGCAGAGGTCTCCCTACAGCAGAGCCAGAGCAGAAAAAGGTAAAACGGAACGAGCACTGGTTCGTGATTTACCAGGGAAAGTTGTACAAAAAATCTTTCTCTTTACCCCTGCTGAGATGTGTATCAACCAATCATCAACCCCATACCATTCGCTCAGTGGGGAATGGACATCCTGGGTCCATTCACAGCCGCAAGCGGGGGAAGACGATACCTGATTGTGGCGGTGGATTATTTCACCAAGTGGATAGAGGCAGAGCCCACAAAGAGCATAACAGCTAAACGAATGAAAGACTTCATTTGGAGGAATATCATCACAAGATTCGACATCCCAAAGAGTCTGGTTTTTTTTTATCACGGGACACAGTTTGACTGCACACCTATAAAGGATTATTGTGCAGAGCTAAAAATTAAGTTTGCATATGCATCAGTGTGCCACCCGCAGAGCAACGGACAGGCTGAGGCAGCAAACAAACAGATCCTAGGAGCTCTGCAGAAAAAGATCGAGGATTTTAAGGGGGCATGGGCAGACCTCATACCAGAATTATGTGGTCTAATAGGACAACCGAGAAAGAGGCGACAGGAGAAAGTCCTTACAAGTTAGCCTTTGGAGCTGAAGCAGTGTTGCCAGTAGAAGTTGGCCTGCCTAGTTTCAGAGTGCAGTACTATGATGAAAGCACCAATGAGCAACTCATGAGAGAGTCACTGGACCTTCTGCCAGACGTAAGACTGCAAGCAGAGCTAAAACTTGCAGCGAACAGAGAAAGAATGAGCAGGGTCTACAACAAAAAGGTCAAGTACATACCTATGCAAGTGGGAGACCTGGTGCTTAGACGAACAACTGCCACAGGAAAAGGCAAAGCAGAAGGAAAGTTCACTGCGAATTGGGAAGGGCCATATCGGATTACAAGGGAAGTAGCTCCTGGCTCATACCATTTGATGACGATGGACGGAAAAGAGCTAAGGAACAGCTGGAACGCCAATATGCTCAAAAAATACTATGTTTGAAGTAAATGATTATATGATAAGGCAAGAAAAGCCAAAATTATCTATTTGTACCTTCCTCATAGAGTACATATAATGAAATGAGCTTGGTTGTTCCAAAAGAAGAATATCGTAACAAATAATATGCTAAATAGCTAAGATGCGCATCATGATGCACAATTTTGTCAGATAACTTGACTTGATCAATCAAGTTAGCTAGTAAAAAGTTTCATGATGGGTTTCTTGGCAAAGTATCACAGAACGTTTATGAGTTTTGTCCTAGCCAAAGCCAAGACAATTCAAAAATTGGAAGCAGCCCAAAGGGTTAGCTAAATATCGCAGAGCAATTTCCGAGTTTTGTCTTGGCCAAAGCCAGGACAATTCAAAAATTGGAAGCAGCCCAAAGGGTTAGCTAAATATCGCAGAGCAATTTCCGAGTTTTGTCCTGGCCAAAGCCAGGACAATTCAAAAATTGGAAGCAGCCCAAGGGGTTAGCTAAATATCGCAGAGCAATTTCCGAGTTTTGTCCTGGCCAAATCCAGGACAATTCAAAAATTGGAAGCAGCCCAAAGGGTTAGCTAAATATCGTAGAACGTGTATGAGTTTTGTCCTGGCCAAAGCCGGGACAACTCAAAAATTGGAAGCAGCCCAAAAGGTAGGCCAAATATCGCAGAATGTTTTGTAAAAGTTTCGCTCTGGCTAAGGCCAGAACGATTAAAAGGCAAAAAAGAGATATCGAAAAATCGGCTAAGTACTTAGCAACATAGCACAAAAAAAAAACATGCAACAAAAAACATGCATATCAATGCCGGCGGCTATACCTTCATTAAAAATCAAAGGAAAGGATAAAGCACAGCCCTACAAAATGGCCTTGGGAGATCGAAAATTCAACCCAATAGACGATGTTCCAAAAAGCAAAGCAGAAATGATGACCAAATATTGTTTCAAAAGGCGACACAAGCGCCATAAAACTAAGCTAAAGTATCAAAGTAACGCTGTTTAAACTAAACTATTACATAATAGATCCAGTGACACAAGAGGAGCAAGGTGATAGCCGCCACACCCATTATTCATCATTGCCTTCAGTGTCGTCCTCGTCAGAGAAAGGCAAGTCCCCTGGGTGAAGATTCTCGACGCAATAGTCAGACACTTCACTTGGCTCTGCTACGCGACCTTCGGCAACCTCAGCCTCTCGCAACTCCTTAAGGATAGTAAGATGCAGACCAACAAGCCAATCCTCCTCAACCAATGCCCAATTAATCTGTGGGTACTTGCTCTTGATAATCAAGGAGGCTGCCTTCCAACCGCCGTCATACCTCTGAGTCAGAAGAGCATATTGAGCATCAGACCGGAAAATTCTCGCACAGCGGCAACCACCTCCTATTGCACAGATCGGCGTAGGTCTGCCAGCTCATCAGCGTGCCTCTGCTCAACAAGACTCAACTGCCCTGCCAGCTCTTCGGAGCGTCTCCTTTCTGCTTCTATCTCTGCCTGAGCCTTTGACAAATTCTCCCCAGCTGGGCGCAGAGTTACGACTTCGCTAACCAAGTTATCTCTTTCAAGAGAGATAGCCTGCACGTTGGCATTAGCAATTGTTAAGGAAGAAGAGGCTCTTTCATTTTCCAGGGACAAGTTCTGAATCTGCCTGTCTCTCTCTTCGAGAAGAGCAAGATGCTCATCATACTTCCTTTGGTAATAGATAAAGAAGTCGCAGAGCTCCTTCACCGCACCCCCAGCCTGAAGACAAAAGAAAGGCAGAAAGTAAAGATGAGTGAAAATAAAAACACACAAAATCGACTAAGTACAAAAGCTATATGAATTCAAAAATTTACCTCCAACACCTTCTGACAAGCATTAACCCCTGGAATATAAACACGCTCACGTGGATGGTCAGCTGGCAGTGCTATTCCCCTCAACATTCGATATGCCAACGTTCCTCCCTTCTCCGGGAAGCTGTCATATAAGGACTCATTAGCTCTGACATCCCAATTGGGAACAAAGATATCCTCGCTAATTGGCGCTGTGGGGAAGAAGGCAGCAAGCTCTGGGTTCACCTCAGGGAGAACGTCAATGGTCTCCTTCTTTAAAAACTCCTTGTTCCTAATATTCACATAGGAAGGGATGGAAGACTCAGGTAGCTTCAACTGCTCCTCCAAATAAGCAGCGAGAACGGCGGATGAAGACGGGAGAGAGGCAGTACTTTGATTTGCAGGAACGGAAGCTTGGGTCTGCTCCTGCGAGCGAGAACTCTCCCCAGTGCAGTGACGCTTGCCTTAGCGCTGCACAAAAGGAACGTCCCGCTCCTCAACCACAATCTCCACCTGCTCAGAAACAGAAGATTTCACAACTTGATTTGGTTGGGCAGATCGTAATTGATCCGCAGCAGTTCCCGCAGCGTCGACAGAAACACCCTCCATCTCAGAGCGAGAGCGGCGCTGACCTGCAACATTACCTCCTCCACGAGTGGTATGACCACGCCGCGCAGAGGCAGAAGTGGAAGGAGTAGCTCGAGGAGCAGGGGTAGAACGCGGTGTTGAAGTACTTGCCCCTATGACCACTCCAACAGAGCCCCCCACCTCTGTTAGTACGGCCGGCCCTAGATCCCCCACCCCTGGCAGTACGACTAGCAGCGGAACCCCACCCTCGGGAAGTCCGACGAGAGCTAGCCCTACGTCCGCCAACAACATCAGCTATAGTTCGGTATGCGTTGGCGGGATCCTCTGCCGGCTCATTAGTCTGCGGGGTTTCGTCAGCTGCTAACCCCAAAGAGCTCATGTCGAGATGCTGACGGCCTAGCAGGGCAAAGAATCACAGAAAAATGTCAAAAAAAAGAAAAAAAACTAAGTACAAAAAACAAGATCGCCAAAAGGAAAGAAAATATACCGTGAGGATGAGTATTGCACAAGTGCATGGCGGAAAGAACATCGTTCCGCAGAATGTACATTGACTGAGGCAGCCAATTTCTTGGGGCACGACCAATGTCCTTTCCATTGGCGTCGCACTTGACCATGGAGTCAAACCACTCATAAGTAGCATCCTCCAGATTGTGACCAACAAGGACCTCCACACCCTCCATCTTGCCATTGGGAGGAACAAAAGTACGAGGCAAAGGAAAGTCGGATGGAACTCGGAGCCAAAAGAATCGCCCTTTCCACTCCCTCTGCCCAGTGGGATTACCCAGGCATGTCATCTTGCTCCGAGCAGTGTAAGTAGTAAACCAACCAATGCTTACCTCCTTGTTATCATTGCTTCTAATGAAGTGCAGTCGTTTGCATAGAAAAAGGGTCTCAGGAAAACCCTTGAAACGCAACACCCATAAGTAGCAGACCAAGGTCCGCACAGCGAACGGATGAAGCTGCGCCAGGCAGACATTGAAAGCCTTCAGAAATTTGACTAAGGTGGGATCAAGGGGGAAACGCAAACCAAAGTCCAAGTGATACGAATACAAGCCGATATGACCTGGAGGAGGAGCAGTAATGCGAGCGTCATCTGCGGGAACGGCCAGCTCGTACCCAGGGGGAAAGGCATAATGTTCCCTTCCAACACCAGGATAATCGTGTTGGCGAGCAGCCTTAAGCCAGTCCGCATCTGGCGCAGCATTTAAAGGACCAAAAGAAACCTCGGGACTCAAGTAATCCTCAGTCGAGCCAACGGGCATATCTTCCTCGACGTACAGAGGAAACGAGCGGAGACTCTCCACCTCCTCAAGATGGGATTCTCCACACGACGCTCTGCGTCACCAGAACCACTGCCAAGACTGGTTGCCATCGTAGATCGTCTGCGGTAAACATGCAATGACCCATCAATACCCCTAGTAAAAGGCTCGTCTAGTTGATCAAAACTGTCCAGCCAGGCTACTTCAGACAAAGGTTGAATATCTAACCCAACAGGGGCATTAGGGGGAGGGTTCAGTCGAACTGCCCTAGCCAAATGCTCATGGCGCAGTTCTCTAAGAAGTTGACGACAAGAAGGAGTAGGCTCTAGCACAGCAGGCGTAGCCCTGCCTGCAATGGGAGATCCACCCCTAGAGGAAGAACCATTGGAAATGGATATCACCGCAGGCTTAGAGCAAGACACGACATCATTCATAGATTTAGTTCTATTCTCTGCTATTGTCCTAGCTTCTTCATCAGAGGACAAGGAAACAGATGAGGGGGAAGAAGGAGAGTATGGCTCAGAAGAGTCACTCATATACTTAGGGCTACTAGGATTGGCACTATCAGAGGTATCAGACATGTTGACTGAAAGAAAAGAGAAAAAGGAGAAAAGTCAAAAATAAAAACAGCAAGGCACCACAAACACAAAACGACAGGAAAAGAAGAGCAAAACGACATAAAAAAAAAGAAGAAGAAGAAAAACTTCAGAGGTTCAGAAATGGCGAACTAAAAAACGAAAAACACTCCAAACTTAATACCCAAAAATAAACATGCCACAGAGAATCGCCAAAAAACCACCAAAACAGCTAAATTTACATGCAAAATCAAAGAAAACAGCAAAAAGAAAGCAAAAGAGGTACCTGGAAAGAAGAGAGAAGAAAATGGAAGTTCAGCAATGGCGGACTAAAACCCTCGAGAAAAAACACGAACCCAGAAAACCTTGACACTTCCAGGAAACGAAACCACCACCATTCGACGCGCAATAACCGGAATAATGCGAAAACCCAAGAAAGTGCAGAACTTGGAGTGAGAACACCTCAGAAATGGAAAAATTGAAGTTCGAAAAAGAGGAAGTTGAAGGAAAACAAAAAGATGAAGAAGGTAAGAAATAAAGAAAGTGAAAAGAAAAATGACTGAAGTGACGTATAAAGGAGAAAATAAACGGCCCAGATTATAAGAACTCTTCAAGTCACCCACCCCGATGAAGGACACGTGGAGCGCAGTAAACCGTGACGGTTTATTATTTCAAAAAACTTATTACAGTAAACCGCGACGGTTTATGTTTCAAAAAAAAAAATAATAATAAAAAAAAATGTAGGGGGAAGTGACAAGAAAGAGCAGGCCTAACTCCAAATAGTCAGCCCTACTCTTGGGGACTAGTTGTACGGGGTGCAGCTAAAACACAGAAAGAGCAGGCCTAACTCCAAATAGTCAGCCCTACTCTTGGGGACTAGTTGTACGGGAATAGTAGTAACCTAGCAGACCGTCCATGTCCAATCAGAACATTGATCGTCTGGAAGGACTTCCAAGCAAAGCAACCACAAGAAGTAATCACCGAAAATAACACAAACCCTCAAGGACCACACAGACCCCTAGGTCTGCGGGATAACAACCTGCTAGACGACAACAGAGATACGTCGTTAAGCAAAAGGACAAATAACAAGTACATCACTAACGTACACGCGGCAACATCTGAATAGGCCAAAGTACTGAATAGTACGCCTATAAATACTGCCGTCCCCATTCATTTGCGGACACGTTCAATACAAGTACAATTCTTAACCCTCTCTACTTTCTCTCTCTAGAATATTACTTCATTTGCTGACTTAGGCATCGGAGGGGGTTTCCTCGGTTAAACCCCCGAGGTTAGCTTACGTTCGTTCTGTCTGACAGGACGTCACCTCCAGGCAGATCATCCATTCAGTTCTATACTCGGAACAAAGGTGAATGTTTTATTAATTTGCAGATTTCTTAGTTTTTCCTTTACTATGTTGTTAAGCTAAATCCATTGGCATTATTTGCACATTATCAGGATGCTACATATGAGCTTGTAGTGCATGTGCTATGTTGTGCAATCCATCCAAATTGTGATCACCAGTACTTCTTCCACACTAACTTCTTTGCTAAGCCTGTCGGAACTACTTCTGCGCCAGAGCTCTTCTTCGCCGAGCTAGAGGCATGCAATATCAATCCTCCTGGCTATTGCGAATCTGACTAGTAATATATACCAAGTAATGTAGCATATACATTGATAGATTAGTATTTCGTAGTACATACAATTATGTAGATTTCTTGATGGATATTTGTTTATGGACAATTTTACAATCTCAAATTCTTATTTACAAGGGGGTAAAATAAGGAAAGTTTTTCAATAGCTACAATAAAAAAGTAGCTATTATAGTGTTTTCAATCTCAACCCTCTAAATTTTGGAGACTAATCTTG
The DNA here is from genome assembly GCF_020520425.1 of Spinacia oleracea. NCBI lineage: Eukaryota > Viridiplantae > Streptophyta > Magnoliopsida > Caryophyllales > Amaranthaceae > Spinacia > Spinacia oleracea. The sequence continues at coordinate 70,736,536 of NC_079488.1, read as the reverse complement.
TCCATTCGATTGTTTGACTTTAACCTTTTATAAAAATTTAATTTCCTATTTTTTTAAGTCACAATTTTTTTTTTTTAAAAAATTATTGTATTTCTTCTCTAACTGCTTAGAAACTGCTACTAATACGCTATAGCTCAAAAAAATTGCAATCTCCATTAACGATCCACAAGATCAAACATCAAATTCACTACAAGTATTTTTATTTAAAATAAAATTTGATTCTATGATGACACTTCCAATATTATCATACTAGTATTATATGCACGCGATGCGTGCTAGATTGTATTTATTACAGTAAATCACCATAAATAATAGGTAAGAAAAAAATATTCGGAAAGCTCACCTATATAATAGAGATTAAACATCATCTCTATTTAAAAAATCTAAATAGTAAAACAATTTAATAATTCATGCCCTTAATCTCTAACAGCATAACAATTCACACCAACAGAACACACTGCATGATAATAGACGCAGCAATTGATGCTCTTGTTTCACCTCAAGTCCCTTGCCCAACTCCATGATTTTCTTTATATAAACACAACTGCTATTACTGTTCTCCATGTTTAGATTCACAACTATCCTTAGCTTCCTATAATGATCTTAATTCTTTCCTTAATTAGACTTCTGCAGAAATGTTGAATTTATCAGTACTTGACCTAAAATCCATCAAATATAATAAAGAAGGTGCATTTTCGTGCACATTATCAAATTGAAAAGTATGTAACTAATTTCATATATTAATTCTTGCTGTTTATTTTGTCAGACTAGCACAGTATTTGTTTATTTTACTAATTCATATTACTTAGCAATTTGATCAATGGCCAAAAAATGTACACTTTGTATAAAAAAAATGGTTGAAATCTTTGATTAGGATTTTTCTTGTTTTTTAATATGACCTTGGGCATTTAAAAAATGCATATTAACATATGGTAAAAGCATGTAACTAATTTCATATATTAATTCTTGCTGTTTATTTTGTCAGACCAGCACAGTATTTGTTTATTTTACTAATTCATATTACTTAGCAATTTGATCAATGGCCAAAAAATGTACACTTTGTATAAAAAAATGGTTGAAATCTTTGATTAGGATTTTTCTTGATTTTTCATATGACCTTGGGCATTTAACAAATGCATATTAACATATGGTAAAAAAAAAAGTAACGAACCTGAAAATATGATGTCAAAACTCTATATTATACCTAAACCAATTGATCCTTTGCATATAAGTTTTGTACAATCATATACACATAGAGTTTCATAACTATATGCAACTGTCAAACATTTCAATGAAAAAGCAGCATCCGAAAATAAACAGCAGGCTAGCTCTGACATTCTCCTACACCCTGCAAGCATAATGATGCAGAAAATTAGGAAAATCCAGTGCTATTCCTGCGATCCAACATGTGAATCGAAAATTTGGCATGTAACCGGCACACTCTTGGACCATTTTAACAAAAATAGCCAGTGAATTTGCACAGCATTTTCTAAACTAAATCAATTGGGGAGTATACCCATGTTTTGGCTAGTCTTCTACTGGGATTTTTGGGTTTATTTTAGCAATTTCAAATTATTTCACCAGCAGATGTAATCTATCAGATGCAATTTAAATTATATTTGCTCCAATCACTTGTCTTAATCACTAGTAGTCCAGTATCTAACAAAAATTAAGCAGAATTGAAGAAATAAAAACGACCAAAGAAAATGAAATTGGGAATTTCCATGACCCAAATTCAAATTTCTGAAGGAAATAATGCCCTTGGTCCAAGTATGCATTTAATGCTAAGTCTAATAAATGCGATTCAGTATTCATTAACAAGTTAATATTTCAGTGGGATCAAGTGAACTTAATGCCTAGCTAGAGGCCGCTTCAGTTCAAGTGGAATTAATAATATTAATGCACAACTTACTCTTGACTGAACTCGTAGGGTCACACAAAGAGTACGTGAACGGATCAAGTATTTAAGTGAATATATTATTCATTAAGTACTCCATTTATGAACATTCAGAAATGACGGATCTCGGTTCCAGTGGGAGCTGAAATCGTCATAAGGCAAAATAAAGAATACTCCGGAAATGATGACATTGCCGGAAACGGAAATATGGTTCATGACATAAATATAAATATTATCCAAGTCGTAGATGTTGCCGGAAACGGAAACATGGTTCGTGTCGAAAAATATTACCGGAAATAGAAATATTGCCGGAATGGAAAATATTGCCGGAAACGGAAATATTACCGGAATCCGAAATATTGTCGGAAAAGGAAATTATTTCCGGAATCGGAAATATTAACGGAAACGTAATTATTTGTTCGAAACGGAAATGAATTCCGGAATCGGAAAACGAATCGGAACCTCGATGAGCGACAAGCCGACAAGCGAGTCGTCCCATCGCTCGAGGAGCAAGGCAACATCCACGAGGCCGCGCACTGCGAGCAAGGCCGCAGCCATGGGCCGCGCCAAGCTACAAGCAAGGAAGCAGCCTCATGGGCCGCACCAAGCTGCAAGCAAGGCAGCAGCTCTGTAGACACCTACTTTTGTCCCCGTTCCCGCAAGGGAAAGGTTCGATGATGAAAACGTAAATCTCCACTTGACAACGCATCTCCTATAAAATAAACGAATCTCGATTCCCCATTTCATTTCACCCGAAACCTGCTATTTATGGAAACCTGCTAAAAATAGTAACTGCCGTAAAAGGTAGCTTCCAAAAGTGGCAAATCATAAAAGATAGAAACCTGTCAGAATTAGGTGTTGCATTCCAACATAAATCCTTAATGAGATAGAAAACTGCGAGAATCCTATTCCTAATATGATTCAGAAATAAGAGTTACGTATTAATTAAAATCCTAACGAGCCTAGAGTTCGTAACGGGCCCGGATGCATTCCGTCACAAAATTGATACGCGCTAAAAGACTCGAATTAATCTCAAACTCTACGGATTTCAGGAATCCGAATCTGACTAAAGAAAACAGCCCAGACCCTATTTTCAACGCCTGGCTCTGGGAGCCGAAATCTTCGGCGCCCAGGCCTGGGCGCTGAAAATACCTGGGTACGTGTTTTTTCCTAATTCTTTGTAGATTAGAACTCTGCAATTCTATCTTTCCACGGACTCTTCCCTATAAATAGGCCCCTAAATTCGACGTGAAAAACATACAACAACACATAATTATATTCTGAGTATTGACTCCAACCCTTAGCCTAAGCCTCTCGCTGCGAAATTGTTCACGCGTTCTGTCGCAATCGATCCATAAATCGAACAGAACGTATCCTGTCCCATAATTGATATTCGTTAAATAAAAAGGAGAAATAGCAAAGTCAAAGTGGTTAGTTTTCTGAGAACCGTGACTCACCTCTCAAGGGTGCGTCGTAATGTGTCCCTTTTCGATGATTTAACTGCTTTCCTCGCCCTTTTTATGAACTGTTAAACTAACCTAATCTGATTGTTCTATCACGCCTAACAAATATAATATTTTTGGGAAATCGGATTATCATGCTAGGTCCCTTAATGCTATTTAAATCAGATAATCACGATCGAATTAGTATTATATGTTGCATATTGCTAAAATCAACTCAGATTAGTTTAATAGTTAACGCATGTCCCTTCAATTATTTATGCTGAGCTAGTAAGGATATCCTGCCTCTGGAGTTATCGACGAGCGAAGTACTCCTCTCGGTCGTTACAGTCCCCCGAACCCTCAATCTCTACCTTGCGGGTGTATATTGAGAGATCCCCACACCCGGGATCACAAGGGAACCTACGACCGTCGTGGTCAAATATAATTGCACTCCCTTTATGTCACGATAACCGGGTTTTGTCAGTTTTTCTCATTGTCGTTAAAAACTGAATGGCGACTCCTATATTACTAGTCAATTGGGTGTATACTCACAGGAAATCCAATTACACTTGATTGAATAAAAAGAATCGTCACACCCACGAGGGACGAGGTCACGCATTAGCCTCGTGCTTTTTCGACCCCCTCACAGTGGCGACTCCACTGGGGATAGTGAAGGAAATACTCGTGCTTGTAGGTAATCAAAATAGCCGAAGGGTGAAACTATCCTACCCCGCGTTTATTTCCCCATCAAGTTGGGACGACCTGAAAATCAGCATATTAATGTGAACGGACAGAACATCATAACGAATCTCGGCTCCCTCGGGAGTTGGGACTAAGGATACCTTTTTTCGCCAATAGGGGGGTGCATACGCCGCGCATGTTTCCCACTCGGTACTTGTGTAGGTAGTACACCTATCCCGAACCCAATCGCTCGCCCATTAGGTCCCTCTCGCCTGCATGCCCCCTTGGCTTGCACTTGCGGGTTGGCCTCTTGAGCGAAATTCGTCTATTGAAGACACTACCTCGACCGGGGCATGTGTTGGATCTATGATAGAAGCGGTACCAAGCCAGGCGCAAATAAACTACCCATAGAAGCCTATCATAAACTACGTGGCATATTTAATTTTCAAATCCATGTTTGTGATGTAGTTATGTGTAGAGAAATATGTGATTGTGTGTGACAAACTATTCTAGAAAACCAACGACCTTAAAAACTGCCCAAACATTCATAGACTAATTTGCCAAAGAGTTATACCGAAACACGTGTTCCGCAAACCCGAATGATCGCCACAGGAATAAGCGACGCTTGGGATGGCCTGTAACGAATCCCACAAACGCTGCTACGCGTAAAGGACGTTATTAGGCAAGCACGCAAGTCGGAGTCGCATAAACAGAAGACAGAAAACGAGAACCAGCCAGGGACGTATTTTCAACGCCCCAGGCTGGGCGCTAGAATTTCTCACGCCCCTAGCTGGGCGCTGAAGTTGCTGCTTGGCCTTCTGGTCAGGCGCAGCAGCCTCGGTGTCCGAGCGAAAGGAAAATACGTAGCGCAAAAAAAATGTTCCTCAAAAGAATTGCTACGAGGGCGTAAGAAAAGCACTCGATTTCAAAAAGCGACTCGTAAAAAAAAAAAATTATTAATAACTCTTTGTGTCGTTGTTAGGCCTCCTACGACGACAATACCCGGCACCAAAACCGAACGTGTTAATAACCATGAATGTCACACGGGCAAGTGTTCTGAAAATCCAAAGAATGACCAAAATAAAAAAAAAAAACCAAAAAGTGTACCAACAAAAGAAAGAGTGAAAAACCAATTTAGAGAGTCGAAGTCTAGACTAAGTAATGCTTGAAACTTTGGGAACCTGAAACTTTAGCTTATCTTATGCCTAGGACTGGTCCTGCCACTTGGTGCCGATCAGGGAATCAACGGTTAGTGCGTCTCGAAGATACATCGCCAACACCAGGTTTAGTAACTCCAAGCTCCGTCCGTCGTCCCTCATTTCAAGGATCTCCGCTTCCCCAACCTCGATTCGCACCTTCAAACATGTCCATTGAAGATTTGCGAGATCAGATGGTCCAAATGACCCAACTTATGGGCCAACTGAAAATGGAAAATGAAGCTTTAGCGGCTGCGCAAGCCAAAAATGACCTCGATAACGAGAAGAGGATTGAAAAAATGGTCCTACAGCAAACCATGGGGAGCAAATACTTCTCCCTCGATCCTGAACCTTTTCCTGGCAAATTACCAGAAAAGTTCCGTTCATCTGACTTACCAAAGTTCAAGGCCACGGACAACCCCCGTGATCATCTACTGAGCTTTGTGAATACCATGAACTTGAAAGGCGTGGACAAGTCCATGTACTTACCTGCCTTCCCTTTGTCCTTGGAACCTGTGCCGCTCAAATGGTACTATCACCAGGACCCTAAGCTCTTCCCCACTTGGGAAGACTTTGTCAATGTCTTCATCAAGCAATACTCGTCGAACATGGATTTCCAAGTCACCATGCGCGAGCTGGAAGTTCTCTTCCAAAAGAAAAATGAGGGTTTCACAACCTACTTTTCTAGATGGAGGGACCAGGCGGCCCAGCTAATCAATAGGCCTCCCGAAACAGAATTGGTCCAAAAAATTCATTGACAACCTGTACCCGGCTTACAGACAACACCTTAGGTACCTGGGACTCGACACTTTCAAAAGAGTTTATGATGTGGGAATAAAGATCGAGGACGACCTCGCCAAAACCATACAGAGCAAACCCACATATAAGACCAACACCTATAATCGGGGTAACACATCCCAAGCCTAAGAAGTCCATGCTGTATAAGAGACTCCCGCCCGAAGAAACCCTGCAAGATGGGTCCGAGACCGAAAGTTTGCCCCACTCGGGTCAAATTTGGTACAAGCCTTTGAAAGGCTAACCAATCAAGGAAAGTTGAGACCTATAGGCCCCACCCGTGACCCTCCTGTCAAAAGCAAATATTGGGTCGAAGGTACTTATTGCAAATTCCATCAAGGAAATGGGCATGACACTGAAAACTGCTGGAGTCTAAAACATACGATCCAGGACATGATAGAGGATGAAGTGATACCTCTCCCTAACGTTGGCAAACCCAACAACAACAAAAGCCCACTCGGCTCTTGTCACATCTCTCTCGACCAACCAGAGAATTTTGACCCCACGGTGTATATTACACCTCAAGGTGCACCACACGCTGTGGTCCTTATGGATCGAATCGAGAGGGAAGTGTGCGGTGTGTGGAACGATGATGCTGAAGATATTTACCTATCTCAAGTCTCGGGCCAGGACTTCTTCACTGAAACTTGGCCCGGGTATGCTCTCATTGACACCACCCCTCAGGAGCCCGAGGTCGAAAACCTCACCCGATCCGGAAGAATATACCAACGGGATATTCACCCACCTCCTATGGACGACGTCCCGGTTAGGCAAACTCCTGAGAATGGACGGCACGCTACCGTCGCGAAAGTCATTGAAAATCCTCTCCTGAAACAACTAAAAAGAACCAAGGCCGAGATTACCATCCGGGATCTTATGTGTACTTCAAAGGAACATCGCGAAAAGCTTATTCGCTCACTTGACCTCATCTCAGTACCTACAGATATCACACCTGACTCATTGGTTAGCCATGTCACGAGAGATGCCGGGGAAAAGGCCATAGTTTTCACTGATAAAGACTTACCCAAAGAGGGGGGTGCTCACAATAAAGCCCTTTACCTAGTGGTTGGATGCAAAGGACAAAACATCCCCCTAGCACTTGTAGATAATGGTTCGGCGGTTAATGTCTGCCCATTGCAAACCGCTCATTGCTTGGGGCTAGGAAACGATGACTTCCAAACCTCCACGCAAGGGGTACAGGCTTATGATAACTCCCGAAGGCCTGTATTGGGAAAAATCAACCTTACCATACAAACCGGGCCTGTGGCACGCACCACGGAGTTTCAAATAATCGACATTAAGCCCACTTTCAACCTCCTCTTGGGGCGACCTTGGCTCCATGACTTAGGAGGTGTGGCTTCTACCTTGCACCAAATGGTTAAACTTAACCATAACGGGGTAATACTAGAAATCCGCGCCCCTCCTCTCGACGTCAGTTGTACTATGGTTGGAACGGCTGAAGCTGCAGACGACCTTTATGGGTTTCAAATGGAAGAAACAATCCAGTTCATCGAAGATTATGATCCAGCATTCCTAGACCCGCATGCATCCCGAGTCATCCCTAGAATGCTGTTAGCTCAAGGCTATTTTCCAGGAACCCCATTGGGCATAAGGAAGAAGGAATGCACATTCCATCCTTTTCCCGACAAATCTACTCCCTTTGGCTTAGGTTATGAACCAACGGAGAAAGATATTGCTGACCGCCTATCTAGGCTACGCCTTAACAAAACCAAACAAACCACCCTCCTTGCCCCATATCAAAGGACCCTTAACGGGATGTTCATTCGGGAAGGAGAAGAACACCCATGCTGTGATTTCCCTGAACCCTTCGTTCAGGATGGCTTGCTAAAACCCGGATTTGAAATTTTCCATGACTGCCACACCTTAGATGAGGCACCCCACCTCACCAAGACTAAAACAGCTGAAATATTGGACAACCAGGCTCTATGGACATTGTTTAACGAATCGAGGCCTATGGAGGACGAGACTGTGATGACTACCCTAGCTTTACAAGAAGAAGGTTTCGATCCAACCCGGTTAATCTCTCCTGCATCAACACTAGAAGAGGTCGAGAACGGATGGGTGAAGACATATCAGTGGGTCAACGCAAAAGGAATGGAATTCAAGATGAGTACCGGTGAAGGACCGAAGTTTTATGAGACTAAACCCCAGGCTTGAGCCACATAGAGCACCATTAGTAAAAAGCGCCTAGTAGTTCTTTAGATTGATAGAAAATAATAATAGAGACTTTAGATGGTCTTAAGGCCGCTTAGAATATAGGTCAGTTTTATTTCAGTGTGTTTTCCTTACTTTCCGAATCAATAAAGGCGTAATATTTCTCCTAAAAATTTTATTCTAACGCTAAATAAACACCAAATATACTTGCAAAATACAAAAATAAAGAGGCGGCCCACTATAGGCCCAACAAACAAAGCCCACTCGGTTTTGAAATAGTGCCATGGGAATCAATTCCCGAAACCCACAAAATAAACCACACTATCCCATTCATATCCCCAAAACCTAAAAAGCCAACCAGTGTCATCATAAGAGCCAATCCATGCAACCCAAAATCAAAGGAAATCAAAAATCCAAAACAATGCAAATGTTACAAAAAAAACAGATTCATAAAACATAGATTCCATCATACCCTTCACTAACAACCCACCTCCAAAGCCTACACAAAGATCTTCATAACTTCCGCACCCTAGCTCCATTTTCAAAACTGTTTCGAGTCACCAATGAAAAAAATTAATCTGGACAAAAGTGCATTTCACGCTAATAGTCAAAAAAGCCTCCAAGATAGCCTCAAAATTAACTTTAAATACGAAGCAAAATATCAAGGCACAAAAAAAAGGAATAGAAATAAACGCAAGAACATGTGAAGCAAAGCGTCAAAAATTGACCGCCCAAGTCATTTTCAGCGCCCAGGGCTGGGCGCCAAAATTTCTGACGCCCCAGCCTGGGCGTTGAAACTCTCTGCCTGCCAAAAGTTTTCTCTTCAGAAGTGCTCTTTGTGAGGGGGTCGAAAAAGCGCGAGGCTAATGCGTGACCTGTCCCTCGTGGGTGTGACGATTCTTTTTATTCAATCAAGTGTAATTGGATTTCCTGTGAGTATACACCCAATTGACTAGTAATATAGGAGTCGCCATTCAGTTTTTAACGACAATGAGAAAAACTGACAAAACCCGGTTATCGTGACATAAAGGGAGTGCGATTATGTTTGACCACGACGACCGTAGGTTCCCTTGTGATCCCTGGTGTGGGGATCTCTCAATATACACCCGCAAGGTAGAGATTGAGGGTTCGGGGGACAGTAACTACCGAGAGGAGTAATTCGCTCGTCGATAACTCCAGAGGCAGGATATCCTTACTAGGTCAGCATAAATAATTGAAGGGACATGCGTTAACTATTAAACTAATTTGAGTTGATTTTAGCAATATGCAACATATAATACTAATTCGATCGTGATTATCTGATTTAAATAACATTAAGAGACCTAGCATGATAATCCGATTTCCCAAAAATATTATATTTGTTAGGCATGATAGAACAATCAGATTAGGTTAGTTTAACAGTTCATAAAAAGGGCGAGGAAAGCAGTTAAATCATCGAAAAGGGACACATTACGACGCACCCTTGAGAGGTGCGTCACGGTTCTCAGAAAACTAACCACTTTGACTTTGCTATTTCTCCTTTTTATTTAACGAATCTCAATTATGGGACGGGATACGTTCTGTTCGATTTATGGATCGATTGCGACAGAACGCGTGAACAGTTTCGCAGCGAGAGGCTTAGGCTAAGGGGTTTAGAGTCAATACTCAGAATATGTTATGTGTTGTTGTGTGTTGTTTCACGTCGAAACTAGGGACCTATTTATAGGGAAGAGTTCGTGGAAAGATAGAATTGCAGAGTTCTAATCCGCGAAGAGTTAGGAAAAAAACACGTACCCAGGTACTTTCAGCGCCCAGCTCTGGGCGTCAAAGATTTCGGCGCCCAGCTCTGGGCGTTGAAAATAGGATCCTGGCAATTTCAGCGCCCAGGGCTGGGCGTTGAAATTGCTGTTTGGGCCGTTTCTTTGTCAGATTCGGATTCCTAGAATCCGGAGAGTTTGAGATTAATTCGAGTCTTTTAGCGCGTATTAGTTTCATGACGGAGTGCGTCTGGGCCCGTTACGAACTCTAGGTTCGTTAGGATTTTAATTAATACGTAACTCTTATTTCTGAATCATATTAGGAATAGGATTCTTGCAGTTTTCTATCTCATTTAGGATTTATGTTGGAGGGCAACACCTAATTCTGACAGGTTTCTATCTTTTATGATTTGCCACTTTTAGAAGCTACCTTTTACGGCAGTTACTATTTTTAGCAGGTTTCCATAAATAGCAGGTTTCGGGTGAAATGAAATGGGGAATTGAGATTCGTTTATTTTATAGGAGATGCGTTGTCAAGTGGAGTTTTTATGCTTTCATCATCGAACCTTTCCCTTGCGGGAACGGGGACAAAAGTAGGTGTCTACAGTTAGCCCCCACTTTGACTGAGTCTTGGAGTAAGACGATGGTCAAAGTATTAGACGGAGTGCGTCACACAAGCCATGGTGTATGTGACCTGTTTTGCGAGGGTCTCACGAGCCCCCGAGTGATAACATTTGACTTAAGGGTCATCACTTGAAGTGTCAACATATCCCTCACGTGTCATTGGGATTTGTCAGTTGATAGTATAGAAACTTCCTCACTTTGTCATTGGAAGGATCTAAAGATGCGTAGAAACTCCCTCACTTTGTCATTGGGAGTAACTACAGATGTTTTCGAAATTAAAGCTGTAAAGTGTAATTGGGCCTGGCCAAGCCCAATCACGAGGTAAAACGTTTTTAGAGATTCTCATTTTCAGGGCTAGCTAAACGAGAAAACCCCCTTGTTTTTATCGGACGTAAAACGAAGGAAAATCCAACACATCGTTCTTTTTTGGAAAAACGAAAAACCAATCCTTTAATTTTTAGAAAAAGGGAAAACCAATCCTTTAATTTTTGGAAAAAGGGAAAACCAATCCTTTAATTTTCGGAAAAAGGGAAAACCGATCCTTTAATTTTCGAAAAAAGGGAAAACCGATCCTTTAATTTTCGGAGAAAGGGAAAACCGATCCTTTAATTTTCGGAAAAGGGAAAACCGATAAAAGTTATCGCTGCAGCGACTAAGGACCTGCGCTGTTAGTGACGCAGACCCCGCCCGCTGAAGGTGGGCGAGCCTGTCCGCTGAGGGTGGACCCCCCGTCCGATAGAAGTGGACGAATCTGTTTTGATGTTTTTGAAAATAAGGACCTACGCGGTTTGTGACGTAGACCCCGCCGGCTGAAGATGGCGAATCTGTCCGCTGAGGGTGGACGCCCCGTCCGATAGAAGTGGACGAATCTGTTTTGAAATTTTATTTTGTTTTTTTTTTTGAAAATAAGGACCTACGTGGTTTGCGCCGTAGACCCCGCCGGCTGAAGACGGCGAGCCTATTTTAAATTTGAAGACTTTTTTTTTCGAAAACTGAGGACCTGCGCGGCTTAGAGACGCAGACCCCGCCCGCTGAGGGTGGGCGAGCCAATTTTGAATTTCTTATTTTGTCTATGTAGAAGGGCTTTTGTGATTACAACCTGTTGGTGGGTCGTAATATTTTTAGATGTGTCCTATAAGTGGGTCCACACTGTGTATATTTTTGTTTAACAATATATTTTTTGAGATATCCAAACATGACATGGCGCAGTCCGGGAATGTGATTTTGATCGCGCGCTCCTTGTTGGAGTCTATTTTTTTCGCGAGCCCCCAAGCACTGGTGGTCGTCGGTTGTTTTTCGCATCTTGTAATCATGTTTGGGGTCATGCTCGTATGTGCGAGCTACCTTTGTACTGGTGTGCTACTCTTAACAAAGTCGTGAGGTGCGACTTTCAGCAATTTTCAAGTCGAATGAGTATGGCAGGGCCCACTAGAAGTTAGGGCCTTTTTTGAGCATGGGTACATTTTGGCGCCCAGGCCTAGGCGTTGAAATAATTCACGCCCAGGTGGGGCGTTGAAAGTGTTGTTTGGGCTGGTCTTTTGATGACGTAGTCGGCCTCTTGTTCATTCGTTTATTTCACTTGGAAGTTCTATGTATTCTCTTTTCTTTTGTTTTTTCTTTATTTTTAGAACGTGATGATTTTCTTGAGAAGCCGTAGCCGATTGGTGGACTACGGTGCTTGTCGCTTTGGGGCGATTATTTTAAGGAACTGTTGCTGGGCGAGTCTATGTGGCCCGAGGAACATACCTTGAGGCGTAAGACTTTGATCGCTCTTGTATATATTTTTTTTCCTTTTGAACGCGTTCGCGAATGTTCGATACTTAGAATGATGATATGTATGTGCGAACGAGCGTTCATAGAATGGCCGTCGTGTGCGGTCCATTAATCAGTTTGCTTGAATCATTTTTTTTTTTGAGCAATGACTGATTTTGAATAGTTTGCTTAGAAGCTTGATAGGGGTCAGGTCCATTCATGAGTGGGCTCAAACATCGTGCCCTTTGGATTGTTCAAACATTTGCTTCGAGATTTTTTATTTTGTCATGATTGTTTCGTAGCTTGGAGCCCCCAAGTATGCATGTTGGGATGCTTCCTTTTGGCGTACGATTTTTGTAGGTTCTTTTCGAGAAAGATGCCTTGGGGTTCCGCTCGTGTAGGTGCGAGCTATCCCTTCCGTGGTAGGTAATATTTTTTAATCCTTAATGTAGAAGTCGTGTGGCTTGCATTTTGAATTTGGGCGATAAGTAATCTTTGCCTCTTACTCTTGGTCGTGCTTGCATTAGTGCAATGTGCCTTACCCTTTTCCAGACTTGTACTGTGGGATTATGGTGCAACGCAGGCTTGTGTGGCCTAACGGCGTGTTTAAGAACATTCCTCCAAGTGTTGGGATATCATTATTTGGAGTACTTCATCATGCCTTGTTCAGGTGTTCGAACAATTGTAGCACCTTCTGAGTGGATTTGCACGGCTTATTACTTCGTTCGATGCGAGGATTCATAGATGTTTATTTCTTGTTTTCATATCTAGGCAAAATTTGACAAGCAGAAAGGTTCAGCGCCCAGGCTGGGGCGTTAAAGATATCTGCGCCCAGCTCTGGGCGTTGAAAATGATTTCTGGGTATATTTTGACAGTTCTTATCCTGGATTTTTTTTCTTTCGCTTTTGCTTTGGAACGATGTAGACTGTGTAACGGGCGCTTTATAGGGCGAGCGTTATGTGCAGTGGTTTGATCGGAGTTTTGGTGACTCGCGATTTTCAGTTACCCTTGTTAGTGGGGCGACTTTATATACTCTAAGTAATGCTTAGAATTTGGGAGGGGTTGCAGTCATTCTAAGGTTCGTTTTACACGATTAAAGTTTAGGATTGTGCCCCTATGGCATATGTATAGCATTAGCGTCGAGAATTTGCGATGAAATCGTCATTTCGAGCATTTTTAGAGTGTTTTTCTCAAGCCCCCAATTGTAGCTACGGGATTGGCTTGGTGCTATAATGCCGTGCATACGTCTTTATGCATTCATGGTGACATGGATCATGAATAGTTTGAACCAGGCTCGTTTAGTGCGAGGTACGTTCGAGTAGTGACTTGCTACTTTTCTTGTAAATGTCGTATTATGCGACATTGCCATGGTCAAGGTAGTCACATGTTGAAGTATGCCTTGACCAAAAGTTAGGTGCCTTTCTTTACCCATAATCATATCTAGAAATCTCTTGACTCACTTGCAACATTGAGGTAAACGCATACTTAGCTTAAACCAACGACACTTTATTATGTTCGAAAAAGTCTTTGAAAATTATTTTAAAATCCGAATCCTACTGTGTACAATCCGAGGTGTCCTAAGTAGGTTGACTTATAGAAGGGTTCGTACAGGATTACATGGGTGAATCAAAATACTGTTACGATTTTTGGAATGCTGTCTAAGGATTTGCTGGAAGCCAGGGTGCAGGCGTCAAGATATACTTGCGCCCGTTCAGCATATGCTTTAGGCTTTTAGGGCCGTCTTTTCCAGAATTTGCGGGAATATAAACCGTTTTCAAATCGACTTAGATTTACTTGGTGTATGTCTGCATAAAAGGTCAAGGTATACTTAGTTCTTTCCCTAGCTCTTTCATTTCAATTTTTAGCCCCCCAGTTGCTGTCATGTCTTCCCATTAATGATGCTTTTAGATTTTGATTTTAGATGCCCGTGTCATATGTCTGAGTAGGGTGAGCCTTGGTTAAGTGCCAAGTCCTATTGACAATGTCTGTGTTTTTTCAAAGGGGATTCGCAAGCATTTGAATTACCATGAACGGGTGCCCTGAGTTCGAAGGAACGATGGGGCAATGCCGTAGAACAATCCTCTTTATTGCAAGCTTACTGCCCTTACTACTTGTTGGCGATCATGACTGTGTCTAGTGGTGAAAGAAGGTCTTTAAGTGAGCGACTATGTCTAGTGGTGAAAGAAAGTCTTTAAGTGAGTTAGTTCGCTTTAGGGAGGGTCAAGTCGAGTACTTTAGAGGTCATGGACGCTTGCGTTAGCCCCCATTCAATTGAGGCAGAGTGATCTTTTGAGTCTTGGCTAAGTGCCTAGGAGTGTGAGTGCTCCTTCTGGCAAGGGTATGTGCCCTTATTATTTTTCGATGTGTGCTCATTAATTTGGCATCTTAGTGACTTGGATTCTTCCTTTGACTTAAATTTTTCTTTCGACTTGGGTGGCAAGTAATTAAATTTCAATAAGGGACTTCTATTTTTATTCTTGTTATTCTATAGGCTTTAATATTTTTGCAAATTGGTTGGACCGAATCATGGATTGCCTACGTATCCGCCTTAAATAGATTTAATTTTGAATCAGGTCTTGCGTAGTTCTTAGCCTAGAAAATGGTTTCATAAAATGCCGATTTTAAACAAGTATGTTCTGAGGTGGAAACATATTATTTGAAACGGTAGAATAAGTGAAGTTTATTATTATTTAAATCTGCTGCCTTGCCGTAAGCCAAAAATTTTGTTTTATATTTTTGAGTACATGTATTTTCTTTTCATGTGTTTTTTTTTTGGTACGTATACCTGAATACGTGTTGTACCCCTCCAATTGTTCGTTATTTTTTCGTGCATGTCCGGATATAATGACGAGCACTTCTGGACAAATTTTTCAGCAAGCAGAGAGATTCGGCGCCCAGGTTTGGGCGCTAAAGATTTCGGCGCCCAGCGCTGGGCGCTGAAAATGGTTTCTGGGCGGATATTTTTTGGTGCGCTAAATGCTTCCTTATTTTTCTTTTTAGACTAACTTTAGAGGCGCTTTTGCAAAGTTTCTTTTTTATTATTCACATTCTATTATTTTTTGCACTTTTCATTTGTTTCCTTTTTTTTTGTTTGTGACTCAAGACGGCTTGAAAGATGGGTTGAATGAGATAGGAGAATTTGTATAGGTGTTGGTCAAGCATGAGGATTATATCTGCTAGGGCTCACAATTTGCAGCTTCGTGCTAGTGTCACGAGTTTACATCAACCAAGGCCAATGAGCA
Source organism: Spinacia oleracea (assembly GCF_020520425.1). Lineage (NCBI taxonomy): Eukaryota > Viridiplantae > Streptophyta > Magnoliopsida > Caryophyllales > Amaranthaceae > Spinacia > Spinacia oleracea. Next base: position 70,720,996 of record NC_079488.1, on the reverse strand, counting down.
GCATGGGGACGGCTCAAGGGTATATCGACAGGATGTATCCACACAAGTTATATGGTCATTATGCTAATGGTGGTATAAGAGCAGGTTTTGGAAATAAGGGGTATGACGCACGTATCAATGGCCGTGCGTGGTTTGCGGTTGACAACGAGTTCAAGAACAAGAGTCGAGGTAATGGTTTCTTGGGTCATGGCAATGAGAACATGGATAGGTTAAAATGAGCTGAACAGGGACCCCAGAGCGAAGGCGTCTAAGAGCATAAGGATTGGAAAGGGTAGACATCGTAGAATTTTATGATTTGGATTGGTTGACTCAATTCTTTTCCTTCGTTTACTTAGGTAAATGTTGCACTACGGGATAAGTATTCCCTGGCTTGCTCTTTTCGCTCTCCCTTTTCTCTTTCTATTTTTTCTTTCTTTTTTCTTGGGATTCCTCCCCAACATAAATTCTTCAATTTGGGCTAAAAGGTAGATGGTTGTGGTCTTTGAGTCACGAGGCGAGACTGAGTGAGCCTCGTTTGGTAGGCCTATAGTGGACCTTTAATTTTAGTAGGCCTAGGGTGGACCTTTAAATTGTCTTGCTTTGCAGCGTATTTAGTCGTTTCTTAAAATATGCAAATAGCGTAGATTCAAAATGTTATTTTTACCTTATTGAAATTTAAAGAAAGAATGACATCGAAAATAATTTTTTGTTTCTTTTCAGACTCCAGTTTCTGGGATTTAATTGGAAGTTGTGATTTAGACTCGAACTTTCATTAATCTTTCTGATTATAACCCGTGTATGAATACAAGGAGGTGGCCTAGACTCAAAATAATGACGTGGCGTAAGCCTATAACACTTGACCAAGCGACTCTCAGACTTTTGCTAGTTGACACTTTAGATTTTAACCCTTGGGTGTTCATTTGTCATGTGCCATTTTGCTTTAATGTTGGCAAGGTAGTTAATTGGGGAGATCGAATTTTATTTTTGCAAGACTAGAATCATTAGTGCGGCTTCTCTCTTAGTGTGTATTGCTTTACCCCAATGGTAGCCTTATGGTATGCCGATTTGGGTATTTTCATGGTTGGTCATGTTGCATTCATGGAAAATCTTTTAATCCGTACTTAGTAGTATTTCGAGGAGCGAGTGGCTCGAGAGGACTATGATAGTCGTGACCCAATGTGATCTTGAGCCTTGAGGCCATTAATTTTTTGCTAATGGTATTGACACCTTAGGTTCACTTTGGGGGTTGTGCGACTATGGGGAAATGATTTCCAGAATGTGACTGTTTCCATTTTGCAAATACATAACATATTCTTTTTATTGGTGAGGGAGAGTATTGAGTTCGTGGACTCTTAGCAAGGGATGACAATTACATATGGGTGCTTATTGATTTAAATGTTAGGACGGGAGACTCAATATGTTTTAACCTTTTAACTTGCAGAACGACACCAAACATTAGGACCGATTCTATGGATAAGACAACTAAGACTTAGGATTTGGATTGTACTTTGGCATAGCCTAGTCTAGACTCGGATTTATTTGAACATTTATTTTTTTCTTGAAGACTTTATTCGAACATTATTTTTTGAGTATTTTGCCCATGTGACATTCAAGGTCGTTTAATTAGCATGCTCGGTTTTGGTGCCGAACATCGTCGTCGTAGGAGGTCTAACAACGACACAAAGAGTTATTTTTTTTTAGTCGCTTTTAGAGTCGAGTGCCTTTTCATACGCCCTCGTAGCAATTGTTTTTACGAAAAGTTGTTTTTTTTTTTTTTTTTTTTTGCTACGTATCTTCTTCATGCGTGGGCACCGAGGCTGCTGTGCCTGACCAAAAGGCCAGGCAGCAACTTCAGCGCCCAGCAGTGGGCGTGAGAAATATTGGCGCCCAGCCAGGGGCGCTGAAAATGCGTCCCTGACTGGTACTCGTTTTCTGTCTTCTGCTTATGCGACTTCGACTTGCGTGCTTGACTAATAACGTCCTTTACGCGTAACAGCGTTTGTGGGATTCGTTACAGGCCATACCGAGCGTCGCTTATTTTTGTGGCGATCATTCGGGTTTGCGGAACACGTATTTTGGTGTAACTCTTTGGCCAATTGGTTTATGAATGTTTGGGCAGTTTTTAAGGTCGTTGGTTTTCAAGCATTATCTGTCTAGCATTATTCATACACACAATCATAACATAGTTCGCTATACATAACTACATTACAAACATGGATTTGAAAATTAAATATGTCACGTAGTTTATGATAGGCTTCTATGGGTAGTATTTGCGCCTGGCTTGGTACAGCTTCTATCGTAGATCCAACACATGCCCCGGTCGAGGTAGTGTCTTCAACAGACGAATTTCGCTCAAGAGGCCAACCCGCAAGTGCATGCCAAGGGGGCATGAAGGGCGAGAGGGACCTAATGGGCGAGCGATTGGGTTCGGGATAGGTGTACTACCTGCACAAGTACCGAGTGGGAAACATGCGCGGCGTATGCACCCCCCTATTGGCGAAAAAAGGTATCCTTAGTCCCAACTCCCGAGGGAGCCGAGATTCGTTATGAGGTTCTGCCCGTTCACATTAATATGCTGATTTTCAGGTCGTCCCGACTTGATGGGGAAATAAACGCGGGGTAGGATCGTTTCACCCTTCGGCTATTTTGATTACCTACAAGCACGAGTATTTCCTTCGCTGTCCCCAGTGGAGTCGCCACTGTGAGGGGGTCGAAAAAGCGCGAGGCTAATGCGTGACCTGTCCCTCGTGGGTGTGACGATTCTTTTTATTCAATCAAGTGTAATTGGATTTCCTGTGAGTATACACCCAATTGACTAGTAATATAGGAGTCGCCATTCAGTTTTTAACGACAATGAGAAAAACTGACAAAACCCGATTATCGTGACATAAAGGGAGTGCAATTATGTTTGACCACGACGGCCGTAGGTTCCCTTGTGATCCCTGGTGTGGGGATCTCTCAATATACACCCGCAAGGTAGAGATTGAGGGTTCGGGGGACTGTAACTACCGAGAGGAGTAATTCGCTCGTCGATAACTCCAGAGGCAGGATATCCTTACTAGCTCAGCATAAAAATTGAAGGGACATGCGTTAACTATTAAACTAATCTGAGTTGATTTTAGCAATATGCAACATATAATACTAATTCGATCGTGATTATCTGATTTAAATAATATTAAGGGACCTAGCATGATAATCCGATTTCCCAAAAATATTATATTTGTTAGGCGTGATAGAACAATCAGATTAGGTTAGTTTAACAGTTCATAAAAAGGGCGAGGAAAGCAGTTAAATCATCGAAAAGGGACACATTACGACGCACCCTTGAGAGGTGCGTCACGGTTCTCAGAAAACTAACCACTTTGACTTTGCTATTTCTCCTTTTTATTTAACGAATCTCAATTATGGGACAGGATACGTTCTGTTCGATTTATGGATCGATTGCGACAGAACGCGTGAACAGTTACGCAGCAAGAGGCTTAGGCTAAGGGGTTTAGAGTCAATACTCAGAATATGTTATGTGTTGTTGTGTGTTGTTTCACGTCGAAACTAGGGACCTATTTATAGGGAAGAGTTCGTGGAAAGATAGAATTGCAGAGTTCTAATCCGCGAAGAGTTAGGAAAAAAACACGTACCCAGGTACTTTCAGCGCCCAGCTCTGGGCGTCAAAGATTTCGGCGCCCAGCTCTGGGCGTTGAAAATAGGATCCTGGCAATTTCAGCGCCCAGGGCTGGGCGTTGAAATTGCTGTTTGGGCCGTTTCTTTGTCAGATTCGGATTCCTAGAATCCGGAGAGTTTGAGATTAATTCGAGTCTTTTAGCGCGTATCAATTTCATGACGGAATGCGTCTGGGCCCGTTACGAACTCTAGGTTCGTTAGGATTTTAATTAATACGTAACTCTTATTTCTGAATCATATTAGGAATAGGATTCTTGCAGTTTTCTATCTCATTTAGGATTTATGTTGGAGTGCAACACCTAATTCTGACAGGTTTCTATCTTTTATGATTTGCCACTTTTAGAAGCTACCTTTTACGGCAGTTACTATTTTTAGCAGGTTTCCATAAATAGCAGGTTTCGGGTGAAATGAAATGGGGAATTGAGATTCGTTTATTTTATAGGAGATGCGTTGTCAAGTGGAGTTTTTATGCTTTCATCATCGAACCTTTCCCTTACGGGAACAGGGACAAAAGTAGGTGTCTACACTCGTCATTTTATCCGCACACAACGGAAAAATATCGAACACTTGGGGGGTACAATACGTATCCGAATAGGCTTACCAACCGAGAATATAGCCATACAAATTAGTCAAATTTCGAATTTCATATTCTACACGACTTATGGCAAAAAAAAAAAAATGGCAGATGAAAATAATGATAATACTTCACTCATTTGACCGACTAAGTAATATGTTTCCACCTCAGGGCATATCTACCGAAATCCGGCATACTAGAACTAATTCAAAAGCTAGAACTATGCGCGACCTGATTCTGACAAGATACGTAGGCAATCCTTACCAAGGATTCGGTCCAAATAAAAAAAAAATATTCTTTGTGCAAAAAGTGTTAGACATATAAAATACATAAAAAAGAGGAGAAATAAAAATAAATGAAAACTAAAAATACGCCTTTATTAAAATATAATAAGAAGGAAAACAGAGTGCTAAAAATAAAAACAAACACGACTGAAATAAATAGAGGGCACCTACACCCTAGCAAGAACTACACTACTCTAGTTCTTCTGGATCATCAAATAAAGTCTTGTAGAGGGCAATATTCGCAGGTTCCACTCCCACAGTCCTCTGCACTGCCCCAATGTCAATCTCCATGAGAACCGCCTCCTGGACACTAGCTTCCAAAGATGTCAAGGCTTCAGAAACATTCTCAATTATAGCCCGCTCAGCCTCGAAGGCACAGGCAATGGTGGGAGAAGGGTTATTATCATCAACTAGACTAGCCACTATTTCTACAGGCGGCTGAGCCTTCCTAACCCATACATTGTTCCGGCGACGATCTCGGCGAGAGCTTTCATTTCTTTTAACAACAGCAGGCCCCTTCTTGTTAGGCATCTTTTTAGGCCTGAAACTGGAACGGGGAGGAACTTCCTTACGCTTTCGATCAGGACGAGCTTTCACAGTCTTAACACTATAGGTACGAGGTTTGGCAGAATCAGGACCCTCATATTTAACACGAATACGAGGTATCAAAAGCTCAGCCGGCTCCCCATTACGAGCCTCGGTCCTCACATCTTTGTCATCGGAGCTCATCCACAACTTGTAGTTTTCAGAAAGACCCACAAAGCCATTTGTAGCTACGGCCCAACGCGGGAGACCATCATAATACTTAGCCCACGCTAAGACCCGTGTTTGTGAAAAGGCCGCTACCTTAGGTGGTACCGTATCAGAAAAGGGGATAGTCTGCCTTAAACCATATTGACGCATGACTCGGTAAGGGAAAATATAAATGGGACGAGATAGCCCCAACAAAGAAACATAAACCGATACATCAGAACCCCCTATCATAGTAGTCAAACCCCACCATGGTACCACCCACTTAATAGAACAAATGCCATAAGTAAAAAAGGAGGTCTATTCGGCCTGGTCCTGGCCTTGGTGCAAGTATTTTCGGTTACCCAAAGCTATAGGGCGATAATGTTTAGGATCGGCAGGAGCTTCCAAAAGTCTAAGCCGTTCCGCAAGCCAAATCTGCAAAAACAGGTACGATCGAATCAAAAGAATGAAAAGAAAGAAAAAAAAAACGGTTCCTGGGGCACAGTTTCAACGCCCAGGACCAGGCGCCGAAAATTCCAGCGCCCAGCCCTGGGCGCTGAAACTCAGCCCCAGGCAAAAAGAAATATATGCAAAAGGGACGTGTATGCGTGCAAAGAAAAAAATCGATTACCTGTAGTAATAGGGGGCTTCCCTTAAAATGTTCGGATTTGGCATCCTTCTTCAGCTCATCCGCACTCAGCAAAGTCTCGGCAACAACCAACGGCATGATAGAATAACAACTTTCCATCTAGCTAATCAAGGGGATCAACCTTATGTCACCGAACTCACCATTGTTATTCGACAGCAAATAATGATTCAACAAGCAAAATACAAGGGATCGAATATTCAATTTCTGTTCGGTCATATTTTTACTAGGCCTAAAGTGATGTTTTACAAGTTTTGCCAAGTTAACCTTATCATATACAACAATTTCAGCAAACATGTTATCATCTAGCCCTAGGAAAGCCCTTATGGTTGTTTTACCCTCTTCAATAGTGCCAGGGGTAACAGGAGTAGCATTAGTAGGATAACCAAGGATCGCAGCAAATTCATCGGGCAAAGGACATATTTCGTTGCCCCGAAGGGCAAAAACATGATGATCGGAGTCCCAAAAGCTTAGGGCAGCATGCAGAAAGTTATAATCAATATTAATTTGTTGTAAGCCTAAAAGTGCCTCTAAGTGGTATTCTTTTAACAAAGTTTTTTCTGTGGGAGTAAAGGCCCGTAGCCAACGCCTAACAGTCCGTTGGAGTGAGAAAGTAGGGATCGACATGGCAAAAGCAATGAATAATTAAAGCACAACAAATAGAAAAGAAAGAATTTGAGAGTAGTAGAAAATAAGGGATGTATCTAGCCCTTATATATAGCTGAACGCACCCCATGACATCCTGATCCCATTCGGAAACGTGTTAGGAAATCCGAAAGTCAAATATTACCAGGAAAGGACTTTCAGTGCCCACGGCTGGGCGCCGAAATGTTTAACGCCTGGCCTTGGGCGCTGAAAATGCAGCCCAAGGCCCAGATTTCACAAAACACGGAACAAGAAAGGACTTAAGACCGTGTTGCTAAACACGAGGCCCTATTGCAAGTAGGATCAAGCCCAAAGCACCTTTAGCTCCCAAATAAGCAAGAAAAAAAAAATATTAAAAAATAAAAAATATAATAAAACTTGGTCGAAACTTAGACTCGTCTCAGAAAATGCTCATGTACACTTTTCAAAAAAAAAAAAAGCAAGTTAAATATCATGGTCATTCTTCGAAACACCAAAAATATGTGTCGTCAAGTCATTGGTTTTCCAAATAAAAAATGTCTGTCTGTCAAAGGGTTAATCCGGGCCAAGCTAAAACCGGATGTCGCCTGAAAACTAAAGTCGCACTCCACGGCTTCGCTAAAGTAGCACACTGATGAAATAATGCCCTTGGTCCAAGTATGCATTCTATGTTAAGTCTAATAAATGCGGTTCAGTATTAATTAACAAGTTAATAATTCAGTGAGATCAAGTGAGTTGAATGCCTAGCTAGAGGCCGCTTCAGTTCAAGTGGAATTAATGATATTAATCCAATGATGATAATCAGCTCAAGTGGAATCGGAAATATTGCCGGAAACGGAAATATTGTCAGAATCGGAAATATTATCGGAATCGGAAAATAATTCCGGTAACGGAAATATTAAATATTTGTTCGAAACGGAAATTAATTCCGGAATCGGAAATATTAAATATTGTTCGTATCGGAAATGAATTCCCGAGCCGGGAATTTAATCGGAAGCGTATCGTACGAATAAGCATCGGACGAGGCCTGCCGGACGAGAGCCCAGCACGAAGCCAGGCCATCGCCCAGCAAGCCAAGCGCGCCACACGAACAGCCAAGGCCACGCCAGGCCCAGCGCAAGGCCAGGCCCAGCAGGCCATGGCAGCGCGCGCAGCAATGGGCTGCGAGCATTGCTGCAGCTCGCGTGGGCTTGTAGCTCGCGTGGGCCGAGCGGCCGTGTGGGCTGTGCGCGGGCATGGCCTACACGCTTGCGGGTCATGCTCGTGTAGAGTTTGTGTTCACATACGAAACCTAAAGAGTATAGGATTTGTTTAATGATTAAAATTCCTAATCCTAAAAGATAAATTAATTAAATAAGAATTCTACTAGGATTCTAATTTAATTAATTCGTATCCTAGTAGGATTCGATTACTTATTCCATGGTCTATAAATATGAGTTAAGGGCTCATAATTTATATCGAGTATTCAAGTATTCAAAGCGATTTTTGAGAGCAAAAATCCAGTCATATAATTGCCTACAATACCCGAAAATTCTAAGTACCTTAAGGGCGATCCTAGTTGGTCAAGCTTAAGGCGGATCCGGACGTGCTGTGGACTATCTACGGAGGGACGACACTTGGAGTCCTAAAGACTTGTTCTTGTTCGGTTTGGGCGCAGCTAGAGAGGGCACGCAACAAAGTGTATGCATCTAAACTATGCTAAATGATTATGTGTAAATAATATGCTTTCCTGGCTTTATGGTTTTTCCGTATGATTTATGTTTTGTCATATGTATCATAACCTAACAGTGGTATCACGAGCCTCTTATTATTTTCATAATCTAAATTTCATAAACATGGTTAAATATTACAAATTTGCAAGAATTAAAAGGGGTGATTAATTTTCGTAATTGTTAATTAATTGCAAATTGCGTTTATTTAATTATACGTACGCAGTTTTTGGGCAGTTTCTTCGTTACTCATCCAAATCGAGTGATTTTTGTGTCAATTCCGCATGTAAAAGGCATTCTAAAATTTTGACAAAATAATTATTTTTTGGCCGAACCCAGAATTCTCAAATTCGAAGCCTAACTATGACTTTTCGGAGGTTTTAGTTTTTCGAATGCAAAATTTCGTAAATTTAAGATGTTAAATTAAATATTTGCGATTCTTGTTGATAAATCTTGAATTTTTGATTGACCTACTGTATATGTTTAACAAGTTTGAATGCCTAGTCTTGTTAATTATGCAATCTAATTTGTAATTATGATTAATTTGTTGAAAATTGGAATAATTTATAATTAATTTGATTTTCATAATTAGTTATAATTTAATTAGATACCTATGATTAAAAACCACCATAAAAATTGTAAATTTATGTTAAATTTTAAATTTTTATGACCTAGACTTGAATCCATGTTAATCGGAAATCAATTAAATAATAAATTTTCGATTTTTCGCCCTAAAATTATGAAATTAATATTATTTATTAATTTGTCATTAATTTTGAATATAAATTTTAAATATTTATGCGATTCGCTCATATAACTTGCACGCACAAAGCAATGGACGCTACGTGTTACCCTTAAGGGGTGTTGTATAGTGCGGGCATGTGACGACGAGCAAGGGAGCTCGTCGCCCATGCGGTACGAATGCAATGAGCAAGGCCATGGTGCACGAGCACAAGGAAGCAGCCCTGCCTTGTGTCGTGGGCTGTGTGCGATGGGCGAATGGGCGAGGGCGAGAGCAAGGCACGAGCAGTCGCGTGTGGGCAGCAAGCGAGCTGCGCCACAGCGCGCACTGCCTCGCGCAAGCGTGCGGAGCCTCGCGCGCAGCGAGCGCAAGCTCGCGTGCCACGAGTGCTACGCCCAGCATCGATCGCTCGCGCGCAGCGAGCGCCAGCTCGCATGCCACTGCCTCGTGCGATGTGCGCAAGCTCGCGTGCGACGAGGGCAGGCGCGCAGCGAGCCAGAGGCCAAGCATGCCTCGGATGCCTTGCGATGGAATGCAGCAGCAATGCGACGCAGCGCATGGGCTGCGCGCACATGGCCAGCGATGGCTGCGTGCGTGTGGCCTATGGCTGTGCGTTGCGTGGGGTTGTTGCGTTACGATTAGATCGTTTTAAAATTTTAAATTGAAATTTTCAGTTTTCGTAATTTTAATTAATTTTAAAAATAATAATTTAAATTGTTTTCTTGGATTTTAATTTTGAATATTATAATTATAATAAATATTATTTATTCTAATTATTTTACTAAAATTAAAATCATGAATTAATTTAAATACGACTGAAATTAAATTAAATTTATGGATTCAATTATAAATTTATATGAGCTTTAAATTTTAATTAAATTTGTATGTTTCCGGTTAGACTAGAAATACATATTTATGTTTAAAATTAGTAAAGCATATGAATTTATTGGTTTAAGTGGGAGCCCTTTTAGTCATAAACTCTTGATTAGGTCTACAAATCCTTAAGGTTAAAACAACTTGATTAGAATTAATAAGGACTGAATAATTGGTAGATTATTGGTGCCCTTGATTAATTGCTGCAAATATTTACGTGATGCATAATGTGTTTTACTAACCAGCTATGTGGGCCATTCATGTTAATGAATGGGTGAATGGTATATATTGTATATGTACTGTTTTGCAGGTTATGAAGTGACTAGTATGGCCCAAATAGGATAGAAAATATGGTCTGCGTACCATTAATTTGAATGTAATTGGTCTAAAGTACCAAAGTTGTTTTTCAATTCAAATATGGTCTGCGTACCATCAAATAGTTGTAATTAGTTTTAATTATAGCTTATCCTATTTGAAGAAAATGGTGCCTCCCACGGAGATTTTCAAGACGGACTTTGAAGTTAAAACTTCTAGATGAAGTCGGGCCATACTAGATCACATTTATCTTATACATGCTTTAAGTTATTTATTGCTTTAAATATGTCTTAATTATGCATGAGATTGTGGCTTGATTATGTTGCATGATTAAGGATTTTAGTTCACTTAAAATCTAACCAACATAGTAAGAGCCTTAAGTTCCAAACTTAAAAATTGAGTTAAAAGGTGTCATGCCAAAATATACACTTGCTTGGATATCCTTTACATCAATCTAGTAATAGTTTTCGCTCAGCGAGGTGTTACTTATTGGTCCTAAAGGGGCAAGGTACACAAATAACTGTGAGTACATGTTAGTTTTGGTGAAACTCAACGATATAAGTAAGGAGTCCTTTTATGTCGTGGCAAAATCGATAGGTTTACCTAATAAGTTCTTAGACGTACCTATCAACCAAGAATAGTTTCTAGACTATTAGCAAAAGGCTTTTGCTTACCTAAGATGTTTTAGGATTAAGTCGACAAACTGTGCTTAATTCTTCAATGATTTTAGGATCTTGGAATCATTTTATTCACACCTGCCGGAACAATAAATTCGAATAAAATGCTAATAACTTGTTTTAATTGCATGATTGCTTTAATTTTCAAGTTATTATTCATGATAAATGTTTAGACTTTGCATGCTTCAATGTATGTTTTAATTATTGTTTATAATTAAATATCTTGCACTGCGGTAAATCCTTTTTGAAAGGTAACAGTAAATTTCATCGATTGGTAGTGAATCCAAGAACGATTCACGGAAATGAGAGAAAATGAGCAATTTAAAATGTACGTTTCTTTTAGCGACTTTTATGGTTGTTTTCGAATATCAAAATCGAATGGCAAACCAATTGGTGCTTGTGAATTCAAAATACACTGTAGTTTTGAGATCATAAAGCATTGAGCTTAAACGCTCAGCTTTACCAATGGTTAACAACCTAATATCTTTGTCCATTTAATTCTCGAATGAGTCTAGTCCCCAGACATTCGAATAGATCGATGCTTGGAGAACTTTAGAAGCTTCTGGTAAGATCATCTAGTTGAAACAGAATATTCAACATAAATTAAATGGAAAGAACCTTGTTGGAGTGACATTGGACATGTCTAACAAAATATAAAAGTCAACACTAGAGAATTCAATTCTTAAGGCTATAAGAAAGGGTACAAGAAATAGGAAAACAAAGGAACAGATGAAAGGAATTTACAATTCCGTTTCTACCTGTAAGTTTATGTTTAAAGAAAAGTGACCTAGCAATCAAACTTCCTTGGTATCATATACCGCTTGAGGTTCTTACTTCGGTAATAACTCAAACAATGGAAGCTAGGCTACACTAATGGCCTACAAGTGGGAAATGAAGCATGGCAATGCTACATTAGTTGTAGGGTCATCTAGTTTGTTTTAAGTCCTTTCAAAGGCTGGAACTTAATGGCTATTTTGTTCCATAATCAGCATACCTAAATTTCTGTTTTTCAAACACAGAAAGACTCACATTCAAGAAAAACAAAAACAATGTTTGTTTGTTTATTTGAGTGAAATGGTCAATTACGGGTTGAGTCAATATGCTTGATTAAAACAAACAACTCTTTAACAATAAAAACTTTACTAGGTTCAAATCAAACCCTTGATTTGAGTTCCACTAATCTTTGGCATTGTTGCTTAGACCATATCAACAAGTTAACATTCAAAAGCTCTATTTTAATGGACTTTTGAAAGTTTATTGATTTCTAGATCAATTTGAGACGACTAGTCTTACTTGTTGAAAGTAACAAAAGATATGAACTATTGTTAGAACGCCTAGACAATAGAGTTCAAAGCTAAAGAAAGATTTTATGACTTTATTATTTCACATGGATTTGAGTGAATATAGGTTTATTGACTCAAATGTGATATAAGTTGAATCTGTTTGGGTAGTTCCAAGATTCAGAAGTATAAAATCCACTTGGCAAGAAATCATAAAGATCTAGGTTAGATCATGTTGATGATTACTTGAGACCAAATATGATCATCAATGGTTGTGTGTTGTAATTTCACAATCTAGGTCCATAAGATATGGCATATCTTAGTTGGAATAATCGAAGTCAATTAGTACTTGATTCGATTAATGATGAATCATAAAAACTTTTCCTATAATTTCTAAAACAAAATGCTCAACTACCACCAAACTAAACCAAATTCGTCAAAGCTATTGAAAAGTAATTTCAGAATAACTTTTCCTAAAATATATCTAGAGAGTTGCAAAACTCAGTGGGAGCTTAGTGTTTGTCATTCGACAAACTAAGGCCCAAGTATAGATATATGTTTCATTGTGATTTATTCAAATGAGACACAAGGGTATTGTTTCTACCACGAATTTTTGAGAACATAATGTTTGTTTGCTCGAAATAATGTCCTTTTGGAGATTCGTTTCCAAAATAACAAGTGGGAGAAAATAGACCTCGAAAGTCTTCGAGGCGAACAACAAACATAGACGGACATTCCGGAGGCTTTTCGAAGTTCTTTAGAAAATCCGAACACATATTCTTTAAGGACTTTAGAAGTGGCTTTAAAGAATAGACATCTCTTAGAAGACTTTACAAGTGCTTCAAGGAGAACAGAATATTCAAAGGACTCTCAAAGTGCCTGTTGATATTCTATTGTTTGATACCCAAGTAGGCATAGAGTTCAGGTCAATGAAACTATGAGATTCTTCTATTAATAGTGAAGAAACCTACAACTTGCAGTCAAACTATTAATGAGTTTGTGACCTGTAAGAAAGCTATGACGAAACCCAGATTCCCTAAAATGGTTAGAGGCCATATATAGACTCAAATGTTTTAGATGGTTAAAGGCCATAAAATATAACCAATGTTTTGATGACAAAATTGAAATTTTGTTGATTTGCAAGAATAATTTCACACCTATTGGTTGCAAGTTTGTTTTAAGGATAAAAACCATCAAACATGGAATTGTGTTCACACACAAAGCTAGATTAGTTGCTAAAGGTTACAAGCAAATTCATGGCATGGATTGTGTTGAAACCTCATGCATAATCGTAATGCTCAAGTCTATAACTCAAGCGATGATTGCATATTGGTACATATGACAATTGGATGACAAAACGTATTCCTCAATCAAATGTTGGAAGAAAACTATGTACATGGCATGTCATAGGATTTGTGGATCCAAATAAATGCTTGAAAAGGAATGCTAACTTATGAAATCTAAGTACAGATTTAAGCAAGCAATTGGGAATTGGAACTGTATTTTAGTGAAGCTAATAAGCATTTTAGTTTCATAAAATATACATGATTCTTATAGATATATAAGAAGTTTAGTGGGAGTACGTAAAACTTATTTGGTCCTATGTGTATCACACATATCTCTCTATTGTGAAATAACATTCAAATGCTAATGACTTAGGTTTGAAATTATTCATCAATGATGGACCAAGGCGAAACTTAGTACATACTGGGTATTAAGATCTATTTACAAAGATCTTATGATATTGTTTAGTAATGGCATTGACTAAATCAAACACGAAAGACTCCATTGGAGATATTCGATCCATATGAATAAATCTAAGTAATGAATGTTTGAACTATGTATAAGCATTTACTAAGTTAAACATCAAAGAATCTAATGAGATTCTTCACCTATATTATATGTCAAAGAATTTAGTTGGATTCAGTATCTACTGTAACTGAATGAGCTAAAGTTACATGAATATAATTCAATTGGGAATTATTCCGCAAAAGAATTTATCATGTATATAATATAATATGAGGATCGCCAAAAACGTATCGTATGACTTTAGGCATGACGAACATATACCAATCTCTATTGATCTAAGTGAAGATCAACTAGATTGAGATCAAGAACACTTATGGTACTTGAAAAGGTACATAGGAATAGTTCTTGATTCAAGGAAATAAAGATATGCTAAATATTGATGCTACACGCATAAACACTGGCAAAGGATCAAGCAAGACCCTTTGGAGTTAACCATTGACAAGGACGAGCTAAAGAGCATCGTGTTTTGAAATGGCAACATGGATTGAAGACCATGAGTTGTTGCGTGGGAAATTAAAATAATAATTTCTATGTTCTAAGATATAGTTGGAGAGTCTTCCACATATCTGTGAACTGCTTGGATAAGTAGATCCAAACAAAGCATCACTAGCAACCTATACAGTTGAAGTAAAAGTAATTATTGCCTAAGAAGCAATAAAATAGAGTTGTTTATATGAGTTCTTCATTGAACTTGGGAAGATCACATGTCTGTTGACTTAATGGTTCTTCATTGCAAAATGCGTAGAACCACTAATGTAGCAAGAAAGACTAGATCACAAAATAAACATACTCAAAAGTTCTTATCATCATATCTCGAAGAACATTCGATGAAAAGGATGTTAAGATTGGCAAAGCGTGATAACTAAACCTATGCAACAAGTGAGAAGCAACACTCACGTTGTAGCACTGGAAATCAAGCATAGCTTTGAATTCCATGAACTGTTTTAAAGATGGGTTTGAGGCCCATGGTTGTAAAACAATGGGGTTGAACATTTATCATATATGAAATGTATTTTCATATTCCATTTAATCTTGGTTTAGTATTAAATGATGAGTCCCTTGAATTTGACGATATAATCAAGATAGACTGTCAGGACCAGTCCTGTGACTAAGAAATGTCTATCAAGTGAACTTGAATGTCAAAGGTTGAAAATAGTCCCTAGTCGGAGTTTTCTATAAAATTGGATGCATAGAAAACGTTAGACGATTAGAATGCAAGATGACTAGTAGTTCTGTTTCTTGAACTATGTGGACATGGCAATGTCATAATCATTTGCATAGATACTTACTTTGGGAAGACTAGTATCGGACAAGACCTATGAAACTTTACTGTAAGAGATGAAAATCTGTCATAAGTAAATTTCATTAAAATTATTAGACACTAAATCCTCAATACCTGAGTGATTTGAGATTACTTGTTTGAGAACTGGTTGCTTTGATGTTGACCAACCGTTGCACCGTAAAAGGAGGCTATAAAGGCAACGCTCAGGTAATCACCTATCAAACGAAGTCTAATCTCAAGATCGCAAGATTGGGATTGTCCTCCCATAAATCGGGATGAGATGCTTAAAAGTTGTACAAGGCCACTCGGAGAGCTAGAAACTGTGAAATGCATGGCCGTGCTCGGATGAATCATAGGCTATGATTATCTGTTTATTTGATCAGTTGAACTCTGAAACCGAGAAACACCTCTGGACATAATAAGGATGACAACTCTTACCTTATGTTCAAGAGCAAGCATCGAGCGACAAAGGAATTAGGAAATGCACACTTGTCCCTAAGGACAAGTGGGAGACTGAAGGAAATAATGCCCTTGGTCCAAGTATGCATTCTATGTTAAGTCTAAAAATGCGGTTCAGTATTAATTAACAAGTTAATAATTCAGTGAGATCAAGTGAGTTGAATGCCTAGCTAGAGGCCGCTTCAGTTCAAGTGGAATTAATGATATTAATCCACAGCTTACTCTTGACTGAACCCGTAGGGTCACACAAATAGTACGTAAACGGATCAAGTATTTAATGGCATTAAATACTCCATCTATGGATATTCGGAATCGACGGATCTTGGTTTCAGTGGGAGCTGAGATCGTCACAGGCAAGAAATGAATACTCCGGAAACGATGATATTGCCGGAAACGGAAATATAGATCGTATCGGAAATATAAATATTATCCAAGTCGTAGATGTTGCCGGAAACGGAAACATGGTACGTATCGGAAAATATTATCGGAAATGGAAATATTGCCGGAATCGGAAATATTGCCGGAAACGGAAATATTATCGGAATCGGATAATAATTCCGGTAACGGAAATATTAAATATTTGTTCGAAACGGAAATTAATTCCGGAATCGGAAATATTAAATATTGTTCGTATCGGAAATGAATTCCGGAACCGGGAATTTAATCGGAAGCGTATCGTACGAATAAGCATCGGAAGAGGCCAGCCGGACGAGGGCCCAGCACGAAGCCAGGCCATCGCCCAGCAAGCCAAGCGCGCCACACGAACATCCAAGGCCACGCCAGGCCCAGCGCAAGGCCAGGCCCAGCAGGCCATGGCAGCGCGCGCAGCAATGGGCTGCGAGCATTGCTGCAGCTCGCGTGGGCTTGTAGCTCGCGTGGGCCGAGCGGTCGTGTGGGCTATGCGCGGGCATGGCCTACACGCTTGCGGGTCATGCTCGTGTAGAGTTTGTGTTCACATACGAAACCTAAAGAGTATAGGATTTGTTTAATGATTAAAATTCCTAATCCTAAAAGATAAATTAATTAAATAAGAATTCTACTAGGATTCTAATTTAATTAATTCGTATCCTAGTAGGATTCGATTACTTATTCCATGGTCTATAAATATGAGTTAAGGGCTCATAATTTATATCGAGTATTCAAGTATTCAAAGCGATTTTTGAGAGCAAAAATTCAGTCATATAATTGCCTACAATACCCGAAAATTCTAAGTACCTTAAGGGCGATCCTAGTTGGTCAAGCTTAAGGCGGATCCGGACGTGCTGTGGACTATCTACGGAGGGACGACACTTGGAGTCCTAAAGACTTGTTCTTGTTCGGTTCGGGCGCAGCTAGGGAGGGCACGCAACAAAGTGTATGCATCTAAACTATGCTAAATGATTATGTGTAAATAATATGCTTTCCTGGCTTTATGGTTTTTCCGCATGATTTTGTTTTGTCATATGAATCATAACCTAACACACACTACTATAGGAGGTCGCTTACACATACGAGCATGACCCCAAACATGATTACAAGATGCGAAAGACAACCGACGAGCCCCAGTGCTTGGGGGCTCGCGAAAAAAATAGACTCCAACGAGGAGCGCGCGATCAAAATCACATTCCCAGACTGCGCCATACACCATATCATGTTTGGATATCTCAAAAAAAGAACAACAAATAGGTTCGACCTCATCGAAAGGACGTCACTGACGCTTGTGCACGGTCCTCTGATCAAAGACCAAGTCGAGCCGTAAAGACTAGCTCAAAATCACGAAAGCGGACGGTCGCAAGACAAAGATCCGTCAGGACACGTTGTCAGCCCACGTTCAGGTTACAACTAAATTCGAGCACCCCTCGAAAGAATTCGCTCTTGCAAGAATAAATAAAAGAAATTCTCAAAAGAAATCACAAAGAACCAAAGAAATAGGAACTTGCCCATCTTCAGTCGGCAAGATCGCGTCACAAACCGCGCGAGTTCCCATATCGAAAAGAAAACGAATTCAGGGACGTCCACCCTCAGCGGACAGGGCTCACCCACCCTCAGCGGGCGGGGTCTGCGTCACTAGCCGCGCAGGTCCTCAGTTTTCGACAAAAATAAAGTCTTCAAATTTAAAATAGGCTCGCCATCTTCAGCCGGCGGGGTCTACGACGCAAACCACGTAGGTCCTTATTTTCGAAAAAGCAAAATAAATTTCAAAATAGATTCGTCCACTTCTATCGGACGGGGTGTCCACCCTCAGCGGACAAGGTTCGCCATCTTCAGCCGGCGGGGTCTACGTCACAAACCGCGTAGGTCCTTATTTTCAAATTTCAAAAACAGATTCGTCCACTTCTATCGGACGGGGTGTCCACCCTTAGCGGACAGGGCTCGCCCACCTTCAGCGGGCGGGGTCTGCGTCACTAGCCGCACAGGTCCTTAGTCCCTGCAGCGATAACTTTTGCTGGATTTTCCTTCGTTTTACGTCCTATAAAAACAAGGGTGCTGGATTTTCCTTCGTTTTACGTCCTATAAACACAAGGGGGTTATCTCGTTTACCTAGCCCTGAAAATGAGAATCTTTAAAAAACGTTTTTACCTCGTGATTGGGCTTGGCCAGGCCCAATTACACTTTATAGCTTTGATTTCGAAAAACTCTGTAGCTACTCCCAATGACACAGTGAGGGAGTTTCTACGCACCTTTAGATCCTTCCAATGACAAAGTGAGGAAGTTTCTATACTATCAGTTGACAAATCCCAATGACACGTGAGGGATATGTCGACACTTCAAGTGATGACCCTTAAGTCAAATATTATAACTCGGGGGCTCGTGAGTGTTGCATATTAAACAATATAAAAATAATATTGCTATAAGAATGCAGATAGAATAGACTTATCTGGAAGATGCGAACAATCGGATGAACATGTAACGAACAATTGCTGCGTCGTGGGATACCACTGTCCTAAAAGACGATTCCGCACTACCTCCTGGTGCAGTAGAACAAAAGCGGTCGCCCTCCAGGATTAACACAGCTCCAAATTTGTGTGCACGCACAAACCCGAATGGAGTCAGAACATATGCCCAAAACCGAGAGCAATTTGAGAGGGAGAAAGCATGTGTTTGATTTTTCTAGAATTGTGTATATCCCTTTTGGGAAGGTACAAAGTTTGATTAAATAATCAAACTTTAGGAAAATCAAGAGATCAAAAAACGGCCAGAATAATAAATATTGTAACGGCCGCCATTAAAGCTAATTAAACCAACAATTACGTAATCAATATAGAATCCCGTAACAATGTTTTAACCGAAACAACCTGGTACGAAAAGAATATGTAAGGCCCACAAAACCCACCCCACGCCCGCGCATCACATTCCCAAGAGCCCAAGGCCCATGGCCCGACCCAACCCGGCCAGCCAGCACGCGCGCACGTGTGTGTGCTATGTGTCCACCCATACCACTCTCACTTTCTCAACCAAGAGTTACACCTTCAACCCAATATATAAACAAAGAGGAAATGAGTAATTCTTTCAATGTGGGACAAAAACACCATTCACATTTTTACACTCTTTTCTTTTGTATTTCCTAACAAGAACTTCCAACAGTGAGACCCTCGCAAAACAGGTCACATACACCATGGCTTGTGTGACGCACTCCGTCTAATACTTTGACCATCGTCTTACTCCAAGACTCAGTCAAAGTGGGGGCTAACTGTAGACACCTACTTTTGTCCCCGTTCCCGCAAGGGAAAGGTTCGATGATGAAAACGTAAATCTCCACTTGACAACGCATCTCCTATAAAATAAACGAATCTCGATTCCCCATTTCATTTCACCCGAAACCTGCTATTTATGGAAACCTGCTAAAAATAGTAACTGCCGTAAAAGGTAGCTTCTAAAAGTGGCAAATCATAAAAGATAGAAACCTGTCAGAATTAGGTGTTGCATTCCAACATAAATCCTAAATGAGATAGAAAACTGCGAGAATTCTATTCCTAATATGATTCAGAAATAAGAGTTACGTATTAATTAAAATCCTAACGAGCCTAGAGTTCGTAACGGGCCCGGATGCATTCCGTCACAAAATTGATAGGCGCTAAAAGACTCGAATTAATCTCAAACTCTACGGATTTCAGGAATCCGAATCTGACTAAAGAAAACATCCCAGGCCCTATTTTCAACGCCTGGCTCTGGGCGCCGAAATCTTCGGCGCCCAGGCCTGGGCGCTGAAAATACCTGGGTACGTGTTTTTTCCTAATTCTTTGTGGATTAGAACTCTGCAATTCTATCTTTCCACGAACTCTTCCCTATAAATAGGCCCCTAAATTCGACGTGAAAAACACACAACAACACATAATTATATTCTGAGTATTGACTCCAACCCTTAGCCTAAGCCTCTCGCTGCGAAATTGTTCACGCGTTCTGTCGCAATCGATCCATAAATCGAACAGAACGTATCCTGTCCCATAATTGAGATTCGTTAAATAAAAAGGAGAAATAGCAAAGTCAAAGTGGTTAGTTTTTTGAGAACCGTGACGCACCTCTCAAGGGTGCGTCGTAATGTGTCCCTTTTCGATGATTTAACTGCTTTCCTCGCCCTTTTTATGAACTTGTTAAACTAACCTAATCTGATTGTTCTATCACGCCAAACAAATATAATATTTTTGGGAAATCGGATTATCATGCTAGGTCCCTTAATGCTATTTAAATCAGATAATCACGATCGAATTAGTATTATATGTTGCATATTGCTAAAATCAACTCAAATTAATTTAATAGTTAACGCATGTCCCTTCAATTATTTATGCCGAGCTAGTAAGGATATCCTGCCTCTGGAGTTATCGACGAGCGAAGTACTCCTCTCGGTAGTTACAGTCCCCCGAACCCTCAATCTCTACCTTGCGGGTGTATATTGAGAGATCCCCACACCCGGGATCACAAGGGAACCTACGGTCGTCGTGGTCAAACATAATTGCACTCCCTTTATGTCACGATAACCGGGTTTTGTCAGTTTTTCTCATTGTCGTTAAAAACTGAATGGCGACTCCTATATTGCTAGTCAATTGGGTGTATACTCACAGAAAATCCAATTACACTTGATTGAATAAAATTAAAGAATCGTCACACCCACGAGGGACGAGGTCACGCATTAGCCTCGTGCTTTTTCGACCCCCTCACAAGCTCATGGGCCGCGCCAAGCCTGAGGCAGGCAGCAGCACATGGGCTGCGCCCAGCCTACGAGCATCGTGTGCAAGGCCGGCCAAGGCATGAGCCGAGGCAGCACACACACCCATGTGGCCCATCGTGGCTGCGTGGGTTGTTCGTCTTGGGCTCCAAGAAATATCCGATTGCTTAATTCCCAAGTAACCTTGGATTAAGTATTCCTAGTTTTATTAGAATTCAAATACTTAAGAGTTTAATTATAGTTGCAATTCTAATTGAATAAGAATTTCAATCCTAGTAGATTTGGTAATTCTATTCCTAGTAAAACTCAAATTCTTTATTTCCTACACTATAAGTATAAGGCTAGGGCCTCATAATTATACACATCAATTCAATTGAAATCATATTTTTTATTCTCATTGTGTTCAAGGGAGAACATAATACAAGCCTACCCGAATACATAAAACCTTAAGTAAAATCCTAGTTGGTTAAACCTAAGGCGGATCCGAAGGTGCTGTGGACTTTCTATGGAGGGGCAACGTTTGGGGCTATAAAGACTTGTTCTTGTTCGGTTCGGGAGCAGCTAGGGAAGGCACGCATCACATTGTATGTCACCTAAATTATGCTAATGGACTATCTGGCAATTAATTTGGATTCTGGCTTTATGGTTTTCCCGCATGAATTATATTGTTGTATTATTCATAACCTAACAGTGGTATCACGAGCCTCTAATTAATTCCATAATCAATTATATAGTCAACACGGATTAAATTTTATAAATTTGCAATTAATTAAAGGGGTGATTAATTTCGTGGATGTAATTGATTGCAAATTCGTTCGATTATTTGATTATATATTTGCAGGATTTTTCGGCAGGTTTGTCAATAATTGTCAAAATCTTATGTTTTATAGCGAATTTCGCATGTAAACGACGTTTTAAAATTTTGACAAAAATCAAAGTTTTGATGCTGAACCCAGAATTTGCAAATTCGAAGCCTAACTATGACTTTTCGGAGGTTTTAGTTTATCGAATGCAAAATTTGTAATTTTTATGATGTTAACTAAATATTTGCGAATCTTGTATGTAAATCTTGAATCTATGATTGACCTACTGTATATGTTTAACAATTTTAAGGCCTAATCTTATTAATTATACAACCTAATTTGTAACTATAATTAATTCATTGAATTTCAAATAATTTAGAATTTGTTTTGAATTTCATAATTAATTTATAATTTAATTAGGATCCTATGATTAAAAACCAACATAAAATTTGTTGAAATTGAAAGGTTTTAAAATTTTATGACCTAGATTTGAATCCCTAAGAAAATATGTAATCGGAAATAAATTTGAATAATAAATTTTGATTTTTCGCCTAAATTTATTGAAATTAATATGATTATTAATTTGTCGTTAAATTTAAATATAAAAGTTATTAATTTTTATAAATCGATCACAAATCTTGCACGCACGAAGCAATGGAAGCTAAGTGTTACCCTTAAGGGATGTTGCATAGTGCGGGCATGCGACGACGAGCAAGGGAGCTCGTCGCCCCTGCGGTACGATGCATCGAGCAAGCACGAGCATGCGCGCGCGGGCACGGGCCTGTGCTGTGTGTGCTGTGCGGGTGATCGAGCAAGGTGACGATGCGTCGTAGCGCAAGGCAAGAGGCAGGCCAGCAGCACAACGAGCAAGGGAGCTCTTGTGCAGCCGCGCCAAGCCCCTGCCCAGCGCACATCAGCAAGCACAACAAGGGCTGTTGCGTTGCTTGGTGTGGTGCATCACTCGGCCATCAATAAAGCAGGCCATGGGCGCTGCACTTGTGCACGCGGCCCATGGGCGCTGCGACGTGGCTTGCTTGGGCGATGTGTAGGCTTCGGCCTACGGCCTTGCCTTGGCACGTTGGGTCGTTCGTTTAATTTTTCGGTTGAAAACGATTTTTATTAAATTTAATTTCGTAATTAATTTTTTCTCGGAATTTAATTTTGATTAATTTAATTATTATAAATTATTTTATACTTATTATTTTAATAAAATTAAAACCTTGATAAAATTATAATTAATTAATTTTAATCAACTGAAAATAATTTAAGGGATTTAAAATTATTTTATATGAGCTTTAAATTTTATTTAAATTTGTAAGTTTCCGATTGGACTAGGAAATACCACTTTATGTTTAAAATTTGTAAAGCATCTAAATTCTTGGTTTTAGTGGGAGCTTTTAGTCATTAAACTCTTAATTAGGTCTACCTTCCTTTAAGGTTTAAACAACTCGAGAACTAATAAGGTTGAATAATTTGTAGATTGTTGGAACCTTTAATTAGTTGCTGCAAATGTTTAAGTGATGCATGTTTTTCTACTAACTTGCTATGTGCGCCATTCATTGATAAATGAATGGATGAAAGGTATATTGTAAATGTACTGTTTTGCAGGTTATGGAAAGTGAATAGTATGGCCCAAATAGGATAGTAAATATGGTCTGCGTACCATTAATTTGAATGTAAAATTGGTCTTATGCACCAAAGTTTTTATTTAAATATGGTCTGCGTACCATCAAATAGTTGTAGTTAGTTTAAATTATAACATTTCCGATTTGAAGAAAATGGCGCCTCCCATGGTGAAATTCAAGACGGAGTTTCCAATCCATTTTCAAAGACGGAGTTTGAAGTTGAAGCTTCAAGATGAAGTCGGGCCATACTTGATCACATTTAAATCTTATGCATGCTTAAAGTTATTTTTTGCTTTAAATATGTCTTAATAATGCATGAGATTATGGCTTGATTATGTTGCATGATTAAGGATTTTAGTTCACTTAAAATCTAACCAACTTAAGTTCCAACCTTTAAAAATTGAGTTAAAAGGTGCCATTCCAAAGTAACGCTTACTTGGATAACCTTTACATCAATCTAAGTAATAGTTTTCTGACATAGCGAGGTGTTACTTGTTGATTCTAAAGGGGTAAGGTACACAAATAATTGCGAGTACATTTTAGTTTTGGTAGAACTCAACGATATAAGTAAGGAGTCCTTTTATGTCGTGGCAAATTGGATAGGTTTACCTAATAAGTTCTTAGACGTACCTATCAACCAAGAGTAGTTTCTAGACTACTCCCTCCGTATTTATTTAAGAGATACACTTGGTCGGGCACGAGTATTAAGAAGAAAAGTTGAATGAAATAAAATAATAAAGCAAGTGGGGTAGGATAGATATTTTAATAATTAAACAAGTCGGGACCATGTCATTTTGGTGGGTGGGATGTGGGGTGGATTTATGAAATTATTTGTTTAATAGGATGGTGGGTCATAGGGTAAATTAGATGTATTATTTAATTAGATGGTGGGGTTGATAAGTTACTAAAAATGGCAAGTGTATCTCTTAAATAAATACGGTCGGAAAAGGCAAGTGTATCCCTTAAATAAATACGGAGGGAGTATTAGCAAAGGATTTGCTTACCTAAAATATTTTAGAATTGAGTCTAAATACATAATGTGCTTAATTCTTCAATGATTTAAGGATCTTTGATTCATTTTATTCACACCTGTCCGAACACAAAAACTCGAATAAAATGCTTAATAAATATTGAATTGTGCATGCATGCTAGAATTTAAGTTTATTAAGAGAAACTATGAACGGTTATTTATTTGTTTATTCTTTTCAATTGTAGTTTTAATTATGGCAAACAACAATTCATTCAACGTCCGATTAATTCTCAAAAAGGAGAAGTTGAGCGGGAAAAACTTCCTTGACTGGCAAAGGAACTTGCAAATAGTTTTTATGTAGGAAGAAAAGGCGTATGTCCTGGAAGAGGCGATGCCCGAAGCCGTGGGCGAAGGGGTCACTCAGGCAGCCCTGAAACGTTGGATTGATGCCAACAAGGATGTACAAATGTCTAATGCTTGCAACCATTAGTGCAGATATATAGAAAACTTTCATCAACTCAAATGCTTTCACAATCATGAGTGAGTGAAAGAACATGTTCCAAGATCAGGCTCGAGTAGAAATATTCGAGACTCATAGGCAAATTCTTGACACCAAGCTCAAGAAGGGCGAGCCCGTAAGTCCACATGTTCTCAAGATGATTGGCTTAATTGAGAATATGAGTCGGCTGGATCAACAGTTCTCTCAAGAAATAGATGTAGACACCATCCTCCATTCTCTTATAGCGGGTATGATCAATTCAAGCTGAACTAAAAAATGAATAGTCCGGAAAAAACGCTCACTGAGCTTCTCGGTATGCTGAAAAGATGCTCAAAAGTGATAAGCAAGATGTGCTTATGGTGCGTGGGCGCAAGTTCAAGAAATCTGGCAAGAAGAGGAATGCTAAGAAAGGTGGCAAGAAGGCCAGCCCAACTAAGCAAACTGGCGGCACTAAGTTAGAAAAGAAGAATGTGAGCCAACCCACTTCTGAGTCTGAATGCTTCTACTGTAAGAAGAAGAGGCATTGGAAGAGAGATTGCTTGAAGCTTCAGGAAGATTAGAAGAACGGAACTTTCGTTCCATCTTCAGATATTTTCGTTATAGACTGTATACTTGCAAATTCAACTTCTTGGGTATTGGATACAGGTTGTGGATTACACTTATGTTCCAATTCACAGGGACTAAGAAGAAGTAGAAGGTTCAGCAAGGATGAAGTCGTCCTACGAGTGGAAAATGGAGCAAGGATTGCTGCATTAGCTGTAGGAACTTATTATTTGTCGTTTCCCTCTGGACTAGTTTTGGAACTGGAAGAGTGTTTCCATGTTCCAAGTCTTGCTAAAAACATCATTTCTGTTTCTTGCTTAGATGCCAAGGGATTTAGCTTTTTAATAAAAGACAATAGTTGCTCGTTTTAGTTTAAAGAGATGTTTTATGGATCTGCTAAATTAGTAAATGGACTTTATGTGCTAGATCAAGACAAACAAGTTTATAACATAAATACCAAAAAGGCCAAAAAGAATGATTCAGATCTCACCTATCTGTGGCATTGTCGATAGGCCATATTAACATGAAGCCCGTAGAAAAACTTCAAAAGGAAAGAATTCTAGAACCATTTGACTAAGAGGATTATGGTAAATGCGAATCATGCTTATTTGGCAAAATGACAAAGAAACCTTTCTCTAAAGTTGGAGAAAGAGAAATTGATCTATTGGGTTTAATCCATACAGATGTATGTGGACCAATGAGTTCAAATGCTAAAGGTGGTTTCAACTACTTTATCACTTTCACCGATGAATTCAGTGGATATGGTTATGTCTACCTAATGAAGCATAAGTATGAATCCTTTGACAAATTCAAGAAATTTCAGAGTGAAGTAGAGAATCAATTAGGCAAGAAGATTATAGCACTGCGGTCTGATAGAGGCGGTGAATATCTGAGCTATGAATTTGATGACCATATGAAAGAATGTGGAATCTTGTCAGAATTGACTCCTCCCGGAACACCTCAATGGAACGGTGTGTCAGAATGGAGGAACAGGACCTTGCTAGACATGGTTCGATCAATGATGGGTCAGGCCGAACTTCCAATAGAATTTTGGGGACATGCAATAACCACAGCTGTACTCACACTAAATAAGCTCCGTCTAAAGCTGTCGAAAAGACTCCATATGAGATATGGTTTGGAAAGACTCCAAATGTGTCTTTTCTTAAGATTTGGGGTTGTGAAGTATACGTGAAATGATTAATATCAGAAAAATTTCAACCAAAATCTGACAAATGTATCCTTGCGGGCTACCCAAAGGAAACAAATGGGTATTACTTCTACAATACATCTGAGAACAAGGTGTTTGTTGCTCGAGATGGTATATTTTTGGAAAGAGATCACATTTACAAAATAGACCTCAGCTCGATGAAATTCGAGTCGAACAAAAAACTCTAGAGAATGCTCAAGAAGACATTCAGGTTGAAACTCAGAGATCTTTAGAACTATATGGTGAGAATCAAGAACCAACTAGAAATGTAACCCCGCGTAGATCGCAGAGATATAGGTCTCAACTGGAAAGATACATAGGTATTTTGACGAATGAGAGCCATGAAATTCCATTGCTGGAAAGCGATGAACATGCAACTTATAAACAAGATATGACGAGCCCTAGCTCCAAGCAGTGGCAAGAAGCCATGCAATCTGAATTAGACTCCATGTCTGAAAACCAAGTTTGGGATTTGGTCGATTTGCCAGATGGCTACCAAGCCATAGGAAGAAAATGGGTTTTCAAACTGAAACAGTACAAGGATGGGAAACTAGAAGTTTTTAAAGATATATTGGTTGCAAAAGGATACATGCAAGTCCACGGTGTGGATTATGATGAAACCTTTTCACCAGTTGCAATGCTAAAGTCTATTCAGATGATGTTAGAAATCGTTGCATATTACGATTACGAAATATGGCAGATGGATGTCAAAATCGCTTTCTTAAACGGCGTTTTAACAGAAATTGTGTTTATGACACAACCTGAGGGTTTTGAGGATCCAAAAAATGCTAAAAAGGTATGCAAGCTTAAGGATTGAAGCAAGAATCAAGGAGCTTGAATATACGTTTTGATGAAGCAGTCAGTGACTTCGGCTTCGTCAAGAACGCATACGAATCTTGTGTATACAAGAAGGTCAGTGGGAGCAAAACTTCTTTTCTAGTATTATATGTCGACGACATTTTACTTATCGAAAATGACATTCCTATGTTGAACTCTATCAAGATTTGGCTAGGAAAATGTTTTTCGACGAAAGATCTAGGAGAAGCACAGTACATACTGGGCATCAAGATTTACAGAGATAGATCTAAAAGGATTATTGGACTTAGTCAAATAACTCATATCAATAAGGTGCTTGAAAGGTTCAATAT
The DNA here is from genome assembly GCF_020520425.1 of Spinacia oleracea. NCBI lineage: Eukaryota > Viridiplantae > Streptophyta > Magnoliopsida > Caryophyllales > Amaranthaceae > Spinacia > Spinacia oleracea. The sequence goes on along the minus strand of NC_079488.1, from coordinate 70,693,395 downwards.
GGAAGACTCCAAGCAAGGCTACCTACCCATGTCTAATGGAATGACTCTAAGAAAAACTCAGTGCCCAAAGACACTGGATGAGCGTAGACAAATGAGTGGGATTCCATATTTATCATTGATTGGTTCAATAATGTATGCTATGATATGTACACGCCCGGATGTTGCGTACGCACTCACTACTACGAGCAGATACCAGTCAGACCCAGGAGAGGCACATCGGACTGCTGCCAAGAATATTCTGAAGTACCTGAAAAGACACAAAGATGATTTCCTGGTCTATGGTGGAGATGATGAATTAATTGTTAAAGGCTATACGGACGGAAGTTTCCAAACCGACAAAGATGATTTCAGATCACAGTCTGGGTTTGTCTTCTGCCTCAATGGAGGTGCAGTAAGCTAGAAAAGTGCTAACATAACACCATTGCGGATTCTACAACTGAAGCGGAGTACATTGCTGCACATGAAGCAGCAAAGGAAGCTATTTGGCTAAGGAAGTTCATAGGTGAACTTGGTGTAGTCCCCTCCATTAGAGGACCAATAGCTCTATATTGTGACAATAATAGAGCTATTGCACAGGCAAAGGAGCCTAGACACCACCAGAGAGTCAAGCATGTACTTCGTAGATTTCAGCTTCTACGAGAGTTTGTTGAAAGAAAAGAAGTCGAGATAAGCAAGATTGGAACTGACAACAACATATCAGATCCATTAACTAAACCTCTGCCACAAACGAAGCACAACTTGCACACTGCAGCTATGCAAATTAAGCATGTTGGAGAATGGCTTTGATGTCCTTAATAAATGTTTAAAAGTTTTAGAGATTAATACTTTGTAAAATGTTTTGGTTAACCATTCATATAAATGAATAGAATTCATTTTTCCATTTAATTTTGTGGTTTATTAAATGATGAGTCCTTTCAATTTTATATTCAAGATAGACTGTCAGGACCAGTCCTGTGACTAAGAAATGTCTATCAAGTGAACTTGAATGTAAAAAGTTGAAAATGGTCCCTGGTCGGAAGTTTCTATAAAGGTGGACACATAGAAAACGCTAGACGACTAGAATGCAAGATGACTAGTAGTTCTGTTTCTTGAACTATGTCGATATGGCAACGTCGCAATCATTTGCATAGATACTTACTTGAAACGATTAGTGTAGGACAAACCTATGAAAATTTACTGTAAGAGATGAAAATCTGTCATAAGTAAATTTCATTACATTATTAGACACTAATCCTCAATACCTGAGTGATTTGAGATTACTTGTTTGAGAACTGGTTACTTTGACGTTGTCAAGCGTCGCACCGTAAAAGGAGACTATAACGCAAACGCTCAGGTAATCACCTATCAAACGAAATCTAACCTCAAGATCACAAGATTGGGATTGTCCTCCCATAAATCGGGATGAAATGCTGAAAGTTGTAAAAGGCAACTCGGAGAGCTAGAAACTGAAAAATGCATGGCCTTGCTCAGATGACTCATAGGCTATGATTATCTGTTTATTTGATCAGTTGAACTCTGAAACCGAGAAAGACCTCTGAACATAATAAGGATGAGTACCCTTACCTTATGTTCATGAGCAGGCATCAAGCGGCAAAGGTATTAGGAAATGCACACTTGTCCCAAAGGACAAGTGGGAGACTAAAAGAAATAATTCCCTTGTTCCAAGTATGCATTTAATGCTAAGTCTAATAAATGCGGTTCAGTATTAATTAACAAGTTAATAATTCAGTGAGATCAAGTGAACTGAATGCCTAGCTAGAGGCCGCTTCAGTTCAAGTGAATTAATAATATTAATCCACAACTTACTCTTGACTGAACCCGTAGGGTCACACAAATAGTACCTGAACGGATCAAGTATTTAAGTGAATATATTATTCATTAAATACTCCATTTATGAACATTCGGAAATAACGGATCTCGGTTCCAGTGGGAGCTGAAATCGTCAAAAGGAAAAATAAAGAATATTCCGGAAATGATGATATTGCCGGAAACGGAAATATGGTTCATGACGGAAATATAAATATTATCCAAGTCGTAGACGTTGTCGGAAATGAAAAAATGGTTCGTATCGGAAAATATTATTGGAAATAGGAATATTGCCGGAATCGGAAATATTTTCGGAAACGGAAATATTACCGGAACCGCAAATATTGTCGGAAAAGGAAATTATTTCAGGAATCGGAAATATTATTGGAAACGTAAATATTTGTTCGAAACGGAATGAATTCCGGAATCGAAAAACGAAACGGAAGATCGACGAGCGACAAGCCGGCAAGCGAGCATGCCCATCGCTCGACGAGCAAGGCAACAACCACGAGGCCGCGCCATGCGAGCAAGGCTGCAGCCATGGGCCGCGCCAAGATACAAGCAAGGCAGCAGCCTCATGGGTCGCGCCAAGCTGCAAGCAAGACAGCAGCTCATGGGCCGCGCCAAGCCTGCACAAGGCAGCAACTCATGGGCCGCGCTAAGCCTGAGGCAAGGCAGCATCACATGGGATGCGCCAAGCCTACGAGGATCGTGTGCAAGGTCTGCCGAGGCATGAGCCGAGGTAGCACGCACACCCATGTGGCCCATCGTGGCTGCGTGGGTTGTTCGTCTTGGGCTCCAAGAATTATATTGTTGTATTAATCATTACTTAACAATTTCCAGATACATGAACAAAAAATATGTCAGAAGTATCATACAAACACCTCATCAACTAAAACTCGGATACCTAAATTTGAGAAATGTTAGATTGTAGAAAGAAGAAGAACAAAATAACAAAGAAGAATAAAAAAAACTCAACCTACAAACAAATGATACACTTTTCACCAATAAATTCCCACTCCTAAATTCAGAAGGAATCAACAGCTTGATAGATTTTAATTTCCCTTATACTCAAAACCCATCATACTAATTTCTATCCTGGACTAATTCAATCATATTCAAATGCCTTTTTTTTGCTACAAAGAGCAAAAAAATTGACATAGTTGCTACTACCCAGAAAAAAAAATCAAAATTTTATTATTAAAATCACATCTTTGATTCTTTAGAGATTGAAGTTCAACCTATCAAATATTCGAGTCCTACCCAAATTCTTCACATTGCTTAATTTAAATAAATCTAACAATTTCAAGGATAATCGCACTGGAAAAAAGAGAAATGTGAGGGGAGAAACAAAAGATTAGAAGCAAGAAATAAATTAAAACATGCATAATTCTTTTCCCTTTTCCCTTTTTTTAATCCGAATAAATTGAAAAATGCATATTTCTTAAGCAAATTCAAAAAATTAATTGTCAAACAATTTCATTAAAGAACCACATTTAGGAACAGAAACAATATAATTGGTGTGAGGGGGTCGAAAAAGCACGAGGCTAATGCGTGACCTCGTCCCTCGTGGGTGTGACGCTTCTTTTTGTCAAATCAAGTGTAATTGGATTTCCTGTGAGTTTACACCCAATTGACTAGCAATATAGGAGTCGCCATTCAGTTTTTAACGACAATGAGAAAAACTGACAAAACCCGGTTATCGTGACATAAAGGGAGTGCAATTATGTTTGACCACGACGGCCGTAGGTTCCCTTGTGATCCCTGGTGGTAGGGATCGCTCAACGTACACCCGCAGGGTAGAGATTGAGGGTTCGGGGAAATGTAACTACCGAGAGGAGTACTCGCTCTTCGATAACTCCAGAGGCAGGATATCCTTACTAGCTCAGCATAAATAATTGAAGGGACATGCGTTAACTATTAAACTAATCTGAGTTGATTTTATCAATATGCAACATATAGTACTAGATCGAACACGATTATCTGATTTAGATTGTTTTAAGGGACCTATCATGATAATCCAATTTCCCAAAAATATCTTATTTATTAAGCGTGATCGAACAATCAGATTTTAGTTAGTTTAACAGTTCATAAAAGGGCGAGGAAAGAAATTAAACCATGGAAAAGGGACACATTACGACGCACCCTTGAGAGGTGCGTCACGATTCTCAGAAAACTAACCACTTTGACTTTGCTATTTCTCCTTTTATTTAACGAATCTCAAATTATGGGACGGGATACGTTCTGTTCGATTTATGGATCGATTGCGACAGAACGCGTGATCAGTTTTGCAGCGTGAGGCTTAGGCTTAGGGGTTTAGAGTCAATACTCAGAATATAATTGTGTGTTGTGTGTGTTCTTTTCACGTCGAACTTAAGGGCCTATTTATAGAAAAGAGTTCGTGGAAAGATAGAATTGCAGAACTCTAATCCACGAGGAATTAGGAAAAAACACGTACCAGGTATTTTCAGCGCCCAGGCCTGGGCGCCGAAGATTTCGGCGCCCAGAGCCAGGCGTTGAAAATAGGATCTGGGCTGTTTTTCTTAGTCAGATTCGGATTCCTAGAATCCGGAGTATTTGAGATTTAATTGAGTCCTTTAGTGCGTATTAACCTTGTGACGGGATGCCTCTGGGCCCGTTACGAACTCTAGGCTCGTTAGGATTTTAATTAATACGTGACTCTTTCTTTCGAATCATATTAGGAATAGGATTCTCTCGCAATTTCTATCTCATTTAGGATTTATGTTGGAGTGCAACACCTAATTCTGACAGGTTTCTATCTTTTATGACTTGCCACTTTTAACAACTACCCATTACGGCAGTTACTATTTTTAGCAGGTTTCCATAAATAGCAGGTTTCTATAAATAGCAGGTTTCGGGTGAAATGAAAAGGGGAATTGAGATTCGTTATTTTATAGGAGATGTGTTGTCAAGTGGAGATTTACGTTTTCATCATCGAACCTTCCCTTTCGGGAATGGGGACAAAAGTAGGTGTCTACAATTAGCCCCCACTTTGACTGAGTCTTGGAATAAGACGATGGTCAAAGTACTAGACGGAGTGCGTCGCACAAGCCATAGCGACCTGTTTTGGCGAGGGTCTCACGAGCCCCCAAGTGATAACATTTGACTTAAGGGTCATCACTTGAAGTGTCGACATATCCCTCACGTGTCATTGGGATTTATCAACGGATAGTATAGAAACTTCCTCACTTTGTCATTGGAAGGATCTAAAGAAGTGTAGAAACTCCCTCACTTTGTCATTGGGAGTAGCTACAGATGTTTTCGAAATCAAAGCAATAAAGTGTAATTGGGCCTGGCCAAGCCCAACCACGAGGTAAAAATGTTTTTTAAAGATTCTCATTTTCAAGGCTAGTTAAACGAGAAAACCCCCTTGTTTTTATGGGACGTAAAACGAAGGAAAATCCAGCACATCGTTCTTTTTTGGAAAAACGGAAAACCAATCCTTTAATTTTTGGAAAAAGGGAAAACCGATCCTTTAATTTTTGGAAAAAGGGAAAACCGATCCTTTAATTTTTGGAAAAAGGGAAAACCGATGCTTTAATTTTTGGAAAAAGGGAAAACCGATAAAGGTTATCGCTGCAGCGACTAAGGACCTGCGCGGTTAGTGACGCAGACCCCGCCGGCTAAAGATGGCGAGCCTGTCCGCTAAGGGTGGACACCCCGTTCGATAGAAGTGGACGAATCTGTTTTTGAAATTTGAAGATAAGGACCTACGCGGTTTGTGACGTAGACCCCGCCAGCTAAAGATGGCGAACCTATTTTGAATTTGAAAGACTTTATTTTTCGAAAACTGAGGACCTGCGCGGCTAGTGACGCAGACCCCGCCCGTTGAAGGTGGGCGAGCCCATTTCGAATTTCTTTCTTTCTTTTTATTTTGCCTATGTAGAAGGGCTTTTGTGATTACAACCGGTTGGTGGGTCGCAACATTTCCTGATTAGGTGTGTCCTATAAGTGGGTCCACACTGAGTATATTTCTGTTAGCGATATTTTTAAAATACCGTTTTTTTTTCTTTTCTTTTTTCGAGATTATCCAAACACGGGACTTGTGTATAGCGCAGCCCGGGAATGTGATTTTGATCGCGCGCTCTCTGTTGGAGTATACTTTTTGCGAGCCCCCAAGCACTCGGGCTTTGGTGGTCACTTTTCGCATACTTCACAACGTTTTTTAATCATGTTTGGGGTCGAGCTCGTATGTGTGAGCGACCTTTCATAGTGGTGGGCTACTTTGGCGAAGTCATGGGGTGTGACTTCAGTCTTCGGGCGACAAGATTTAATATCATTCGGTTCAGCTTGGCCCGATTTAATCCTTTGATAGACAGACATTTTTTATTTGAGAAACCAACGACTTAACAACATTTTTTTTTTGGTGTTTCGAAGAATGACCTTGATATTTTTTCTGTTTTGAAAAGTGTACATATATGTTTCTTGAGACAAGTCTAAGTTTTGACCAAGTTTTACCATTCATTTTTGCTATTTGGGAACTTAAAGGTGCTTTTTGGGTTTGATCTTAATTGTACATAGGGCCTCGTGTCTAGCAACACGGTTTTAAGTCTGTTCCTGTTCCGCGTTTTGTGAAATCTGGGCCTTGGGCTGCATTTTCGGCGCCAAGGCTGGGCGTTAAATATTTCGGCGCCCAGCTTTGGGCGCTGAAAGTCTTTTCCTGGTGAATTTTGACTTTCAAATTTCTTAACGCGTTTCCGAATGGGATCAGGATGTCACTTGATGCGTTCAGCTATATATAGGAGCTAGATACGTCCCTTATTTTCCATCACTCTCAATTTCCTTTTTTCTTTGCTGTGTTTTAATTACTCCTCGCTTTTGTCATGTCAATTCCCACTTTCTCACTCCAACGGGCTGTTAGGCGTTGGCTACGGGCCCTTAATCCTACAGAAAAGGCTTTATTGAAAGAATACCACTTAGAGGCACTTTTAGGCTTACAACAAATTAACATTGACTATAATTTTCTGCATGCAGCCCTAAGCTTTTGGGATTCCGATCATCATGTTTTTGTCTTTCGGGGCAACGGAATATGACCTTTGCCAGATGAATTTGCTGCGATCCTTGGTTATCCTACCAATGCTACCCCTGCCACTCCTGGCACTATCGAAGAGAGTAAAACAACCATAGGGGCTTTCCTAGGACTAGATGCTAACATGCTTGCTGAAGTTTTTGTAGGTGATGAAGTTAATTTGGCAAAACTTGTAAAACATCACTTTAGGCCTAGTAAGAATATGACCGAACAAAAATTGAATATTCGAGCCCTTGTATTTTGCTTGTTGAATCATTATTTGCTGTCGAATAACAATGGTGAGTTCGGTGACATAAGGTTGATCCCCTTGATTAGCCAGATGGAAAGTTGCTATTCTATTATGCCTTTGGTGGTTGCCGAAACTTTGCTGAGTGCGGATGAGCTGAAGAAGGATGCCAAATCTGAACATTTTAAGGGAAGCCCCCTATTACTGCAGGTAATCGATTTTCTCTTGCGCACGTATACACGTTTTTTTTTTGCGTACACATTTTTTATTCGTCCTGCCTTGGGGCTGAGTTTCAGCGCCCAGGGCTGGGCGCGGGAATTTTCGACGCCTGGTCCTGGGCGTTGAAACTGCGCCCCAGGAACCGTTTTCTTTTATTATTATTTTTTGATCGTACCCGTTTTTTGCAGATTTGGCTCATGGAACGGCTTAGACTCTTGGAAGCTCCTGCCGATCCTAAACATTATCGCCCTATAGCCTTGGGTAACCGAAAATACTTGCACCAAGGCCAGGACGAGGCCGAATGGGCCTCCTTTTTTACGTATGGCATTTGTTCTATTAAGTGGGTGGTACCATGGTGGGGTTTGACTACTATGACGGGGGATCTGATGTATCGGTTTATGTTTCCTTGTTGGGGCTATCTCGACCCATTTATATTTTCACTTACCGAGTCATGCGTCAATATGGTTTAAGGCAGACTATCCCCTTTTCTGATACGGTACCACCTAAGGTAGCGGCCTTTACTCAAGCACGGGTTCTAGCGTGGGCTAAGTATTATGATGGTCTCCCGCGTTGGGCCGTAGCTACAAATGGCTTTGTGGGTCTTTCTGAAAACTACAAGTTGTGGATGAACTCCGATGATAAAGCTGTGAGGACCGAGGCTCGAAATGGGGAGCCGGCTGAGCTTTTGATACCTCGTATTCGTGTTAAGTATGAGGGTCCTGATTCTGCCAAACCTCGTACCTATGGTATTAAGACTGTGAAAGCTCGTCCTGATCGAAAGCGAAAGGAAGTTCCTCCCCGTTCCAGTTTCAAGCCTAAAAAGATACCTAACATGAAGGGGCCTGCTGTTGTTAAAAGAAATACAAGCTCTCGCGGAGATCGTCGCCGGAACAATGTATGGGTTAGGAAGGGTCAGCCGCCTGTAGAAACAGTGGCTAGTCTAGTTGATGATAATAATCCTTCTCCACCATTGTCCGTGCCCTTGAGGCTGAGCGGGCTATAACTGAGAATGTTTCTGAAGCCTTGGCATCTTTGGAAGTTAGTGTCCAGGAGCCGGTTCTTATGGAGATTGATATTGGGGCAGCGCAGAAGACTGTGGGGGTGGATCCTGCGAACATTGCCCTCTACAAGACTTTATTTGATGATCCGGAAGAACTAGAGTAGTGTAGTTCTTGCTAGGGTGTAGGTGCCCTTTATTTACTTCAGTTGTGTTTGTTTTTTCATTCCTTAGAACTTTGTTTTCCTTCTTATTATTTTTCAATAAAGGCGTATTTTATTTTTTCATTTTATTGTTTCTCCTTCTTTTTATATTACATTACATGTCTAACACTTTTTGCACAATTTATGTATCATTGACTTTTTTTGATTGATTGGACCGAATCATTGGTAAGGATTGCCTACGTATCTTGTCAGAATCAGGTCGCGCGTAGTTCTAGCTAGAATAAGTTCTAGGATGCCAGATTTTAATAGATATGCCCTGAGGTGGTAGCATATAACTTAATCGGTCAAATGAGTGAAGTATTATCATTATTTTCGTCTGCCGTTTTTCGTTTGCCGTTTTTTGTTTGCCGTAAGTCGCATAAAAAATGAAATTCGACTACTTTTTGTATGGCTATATTTTTTGGTGAGCCTATTTGGATACGTGCTGTACCCCCCCAAGTGTTCGTTATTTTTCCGTTATGTGCGGATAAAATGACGAGCACTTAAAAAAATTTAGGCAGGCAGAGAGTTTCAACGCCCCGGCTGGGGCGTCAAAGATTTCGGCGCCCAGCCCTGGGCGCTGAAAATGACTTGGGCGGTCGTTTTTGACGCTTTGCTTCACGTGTTCTTGCATTTATTTCTTTTTTCTCTCTTTTTTTAGTGCTTTGATTTTGCTCGTATTTAAAATCAATTTTGAGGCTAATTCGGAGGCTTTTTTTACTATTAGCGTGAGATGCATTTTTGTCCGGATTATTTTTTTCTATCCGTGACTCGAAACGGCTTTGAAAATGGAGTTAAGGTGTGGAAGATATGAAAATCTTTGTGTAGGCTTTTTGGGTGGATTGAAGTGCGCGTTTGTTAGTGAAGGGTATGATGGAATTATGTTTTATGAATCTGATTTTTGGTAATATTTGCATTGTTTTGAATTTTGATTTCCTTTGATTTCTTTGGGTTGCATGGATTGACTCTTTGTGATAACACTGGTTGACTTTTTAGGTTTTTTGGGGATATGAATGGGATGGGGCGGTTTATTTTGTGGGTTTCGGGAACTGGTTCCCATGGCACTATTTCAAGACCGAATGGGCCTCGTTTGTTGGGACTTAGAGTGGGCCGTCTCTTTATTTTTGTATTTTGCAAGTACATTTGGTGTTTACTTAGTGTTAGAATTTTTAGGAGAAATATTACGCCTTTATTAATTTGGAAAGTAAGGAAAACACACTGAAACAAACTTGACGTATATTCTAAGGGGTCTTAGGACCATCTAAAGTCTTTATTATTTTTCTACCAATCTAAAGAACTACTAGGCGCTTTTTACTACGGTGCTCTATGTGGCTCAAGCCTTGGGTTTAGTCTCGTAAAACTTTGGTCCTTCACCGGTACTCATCTTGAATTCTATTCCTTTTGTATTGACCCACTGATATGTCTTCACCCATCCGTTCTCGATCTCTTCTAGTGTTGATGCAGGAGTGATTAACCGAGTTGGATCGAAACCTTCATCTTGTAAAGCTAGGGTAGTCGTCACAGTCTCGTCCTCCATGGGCCTCGATTCGTTAAACAATGTCCATAGAGCCTGGTCGTCCAATATTTCAGTTGTTTTAGTCTTGGTGAGGTGGGGTGCCTCATCCAAGGTGTGGCAGTCATGGAAGATTTCAAATCCTGGTTTTAGCAAGCCATCCTGAACGAAGGGTTCAGGGAAATCACAGCATGGGTATCCTTCTCCTTCCCGAACGAACATCCCGTTAAGGGTTCTTTGATATGGGGAAAGGAGGGTGGTTTGTTTGGCCTTGTTAAGGCGTAGCCTAGATAGGCGGTCAGCAATATCTTCCTCCGTTGGTTCATAGCCTAAGCCAAAGGGAGTAGATTTGTTGGGTAAAGGATGGAATGTGCATTCCTTCTTTCTTATGCCCAATGGGGTTCCAAGGAAATAACCTTGAGCTAACAGCATTCTAGGGATGGCTCGGGATGCATGCGGGTCTAGGAATGCTGGATCATAATCTTCGATGAACTGGATTGTTTCTTCCATTTGGAACCCATAAAGGTCGTCTGCAGTTTCGGCCGTTCTAACCATAGTACAACTGACGTCGAGAGGAGGGGCGCGGATTTCTAGTATTACCCCGTTATGGTTAAGTTTAACCATTTGGTGCAAGGTAGAAGCCACACCTCCTAAGTCATGGAGCCAAGGTCGTCCCAAGAGGAGGTTGAAAGTGGGCTTGATGTCAATTATTTGAAACTCCGTGGTGCGTGCCACAGGCCCGGTTTGTATGGTGAGGTTGATTTTTCCCAACACAGGCCTTCGGGAGTTATCATAAGCTCGTACCCCTTGCGTGGAGGTTTGGAAGTCATAATTTCCTAGCCCCAAGCAATGGGCGGTTCGCAATGGGCAAACATTGACCGCCGAACCGTTATCTACGAGCGCTAGGGGAATGTTTTGTCCTTTGCATATAACCACTAGATAAAGGGCTTTGTTGTGAGCACCCCCCTCCTTGGGCAAGTCTTTGTCAGTGAAAACTATGGCCTTTTCTCCGGCATCTCTCGTGACATGGCTAACCAGTGAGTCAGGTGTGATATCTGTAGGTACTGAGATGAGGTCGAGTGAGCGAATAAGCTTTTCGCGATGTTCCTTTGAAGTACACATGAGATCCCAGATGGTAATTTCGGCTTTGGTTCTTTTCAGTTGTTTCAAGAGAGGATTTTCAATGACACCTGCGACGGTGGTGTGCCGTCCATTCTCAGGAGTTTGCCTAACTGGGATATCTCCCATAGGAGGTGGGTGAATATCCGGTTGGTATATCCTTCCGAATCGGGTGAGGTTGTCGACCTCGGGCACCTGAGGGGTGGTGTCAATGAGAGCATACCCGGGCCAAGTTTCAGTAAAGAGGTCCTGGCCCGACACTTGAGATAGGTAAATATCTTCAGCATCATCATTCCACACACCACATACTTCTCTCTCGATTCGATCCATAGGGACCACAGCGGGTGGTGCACCTTGGGGTGTAATGTACACCGTAGGGTCGAAGTTCTCATTTTCTGGTTGGTCGAGAGAGATGTGACAAGAGCCGAGTGGGCTCTTGTTGTTGTTGGGTTTGCCAACGTTAGGGAGAGGTATCACTTCATCCTCTATCATGTCCTGGATCGTATGTTTTAGATTCCAGCATTTTTCGGTGTCATGCCCATTTCCTTGATGGAATTTTCAGTAAGTACCTTCGACCCAATATTTGTTCTTGACAGGAGGGTCACGGGTGGGGCCTATAGGTCTTAAATTTCCTTGATTGGTTAGCCTTTCAAAGGCTTGTACCAAAGTCGACCCGAGTGGGGCAAACTTTCGGTCTCGGACCCATCTTCCGGGGCTCCTTCGGGCGGGAGTCTCCTCTACGGCATGGACTTCTTGGGCTTGGGATGTGTTGCCCCTGTTGTAGGTATTGCTTTTACATGCGGGTTTACTTTGTATTGTTTTTGCGAGATCATCCTCGATCTTTATTCCCACATCATAAACTCTTTTGAAAGTGTCAAGTCCCAGGTACCTAAGGTGCTGTCTGTAGGCCGGGTCCAGGTTGTCAATGAAATTTTGGACCAATTCTGTTTCGGGAGGCCTATTGATTAGCTGGGCCGCCTGATCCCTCCATCTAGCAAAGTAGGTTGTGAAACCCTCATTTTTCTTTTGGAAGAGAACTACCAGCTCGCGCATGGTGACTTGAAAATCCATGTTCGACGAGTATTGCTTGATGAAGACATTGACAAAGTCTTCCCAAGTGGGGAAGAGCTTAGGGTCCTGGTGATAGTACCATTTGAGCGGCATAGGTTCCAAGGACAAAGGAAAGGCAGGTAAATACATGGACTTGTCCACGCCTTTCAAGTTCATGGCATTCACAAAGCTCAATAGATGATCACGGGGATTATCCGTGGCTTTAAACTTTGGTAAGTCCGATGAACTAAACTTTTCCGGTAGTTTGCCAGGAAAAGGTTCAGGATCGAGGGAGAAGTACTTGCTCCCCATGGTTTGTTGTAGGACCATTTTTTCAATCCTCTTCTCGTTATCGAGGTCGTTCTTGGCTTGCGCAGGCGCTAAGGCTTCGTTTTCCATTTTCAGTTGGCCCATGAGTTGGGTCATTTGAGCCATTTTCTCTTGCAATTCTTCGATGGACATGTTTGAGGGTGCGAATCGAGGTTGGGGAAGCGGAGATCCTTGAAATGGGGGATGACGGACGGAGCTTGGAGTCATTAAACCTGGTGTTGGCGATGTATCTTCGAGGCGCACTAACCGTTGATTTCCTGATCGGCACCAAGTGGCAGGACCAGTCCTATGCATAAGATAAGCTAAAGTTTAGGTCCCAAAGTTTCAAGTATTACTTAGTCTAGACTTCGACTCTCTCTATTGGTTTTTCACTCTTTCTTTTGTTGGTACACTTTTCAGTTTTTTTCTTTTGGTCATTCTTTGGATTTTCGAAACACTTGCTCGTGTGACATTCATAATTATTAGCATGTTCGGTTTTTAGTGCCGAGCATTGTCGTCGTAGGAGGCCTAACAACGACGCAAAGAGTTTATTAATTTTTTTTTACGAGTCGCTTTTGAAATCGAGTGCTTTTCTTACGCCCTCGTAGCAATTCTTTTTACGAACGTTTTTTTTTGTGCTATGTATTTTCCTTTTGCGCGGGCACCGAGGCTGCTGCGCCTGACCAGAAGGCCAAGCAGCAACTTCAGCGCCCAACGTAGGGCGTGAGAAATTCTGGCGCCCAGCCAGGGGCGTTGAAAATGCATCCCTGGCTGGTTCTCGTTTTCAGTTTGCGTCTACTTTTGTTTATGCGACTTCGATTTTGCGTGCTTGCCTAATAACGTCCTTTACGCGTTGTGCAGCGTTTGTGGGATTCGTTACAGGCCATCCCGAGCGTCGCTTATTTTTGTGGCGATCGTTCGGGTTTGCGGAATACGTGTTTCGGTATAACTCTTTGGCAAATTGGTTTATGAATGTTTGGGCAATTTTTAAGTTCGTTGGTTTTTCTAGGACAGTTTGTCACACACAATCATATATTTCGCTACACATAACTAACATTCCATCATGAGGCAATAATAATATGTCATGTAGTTTATGATAGGCCTCTATGGGTGGTTATTTGCGCCTGGCTTGGTACCACTTCTATCGTAGATCCAACACATGCCCCGGTCGAGGTAGTGTCTTCAGCAGACGAATTTCGCTCAAGAGGCCAACCCGCAAGTGCAAGCCAAGGGCGCATGCAGGCGAGAGGGACCTAATGGGCGAGCGATTGGGTTTGGGACGGGTGTACTACTAGCGAAAGTGCCGAGTGGACAACATTCGAAGCGTATGCACCCCCCAGTTGGCGATGGGTATCCTTAGTCCCAACTCCCAAGATGAAACACCAAGGGAGCCAAGATTCGTTATGCGGTTCTGTCCGTTCACATTAATACGCTGATTTTCAGGTCGTCCCAACTTGATTGGGAAATAAACGCGGGGTAGGATCGTTTCACCCTTCAGCTATTTTGATTACCTACAAGCACGAGTATTTCCTTCACTATCCCCAGCGGAGTCGCCACTGTGAGGGGGTCGAAAAAGCACGAGGCTAATGCGTGACCTCGTCCCTCGTGGGTGTGACGCTTCTTTTTGTCAAATCAAGTGTAATTGGATTTCCTGTGAGTTTACACCCAATTGACTAGTAATATAGGAGTCGTCATTCAGTTTTTAACGACAATGAGAAAAACTGACAAAACCCGGTTATCGTGACATAAAGGGAGTGCAATTATGTTTGACCACGACGGCCGTAGGTTCCCTTATGATCCCTGGTGGTGGGGATCGCTCAACGTACACCCCCAGGGTAGAGATTGAGGGTTCGGGGGACTGTAACTACCGAGAGGAGTACTCACTCTTCGATAAATCCAGAGGCAGGATATCCTTACTAGCTCAGCATAAATAATTGAAGGGACATGCGTTAACTATTAAACTAATCTGAGTTGATTTTAATAATATGAAACATATAGTACTAGATCGAACGCGATTATCTGATTTAGATTGTTTTAAGGGACCTAGCATGATAATCCAATTTCCCAAAAATATCATATTTGTTAAGTGTGATCGAACAATCAGATTTTAATTAGTTTAAAAGTTCATAAAAGGGCGAGGAAAGCAATTAAACCATGGAAAAGGGACACATTACGACGCACCCTTGAGAGGTGCGTCACGGTTCTCAGAAAACTAACCACTTTGACTTTGCTATTTCTCCTTTTATTTAACGAATCTCAAATTATGGGACAGGATACGTTCTGTTCGATTTATGGATCGATTGCGACAGAACGCGTGATCGGTTTTGCAGCGTGAGGCTTAGGCTTAGGGGTTTAGAGTCAATACTCAGAAATATAATTGTATGTTGTGTGTTCTTTTCACGTCGAACTTAAGGGTCTATTTATAGGAAAGAGTTCGTGGAAAGATAGAATTGCAGAATTCTAATCCACGAGGAATTAGGTAAAAACACGTACCAGGTATTTTCAGCGCCCAGGCCTGGGCGCCGAAGATTTCGGCGCCCAGAGCCAGGCGTTGAAAATAGGGTCTGGGCTGTTCTTCTTAGTCAGATTCGGATTCCTAGAATCCGGAGTATTTGAGATTTAATTGAGTCCTTTAGTGCGTATTAACCTTGTGACGGGATGCGTCTGGGCCCGTTACGAACTCTAGGCTCGTAAGGATTTTAATTAATACGTGACTCTTACTTTCGAATCATATTAGGAATAGGATTCTCTCGCAATTTCTATCTCATTTAGGATTTATGTTGGAGTGCAACACCTAATTCTGACAGGTTTCTATCTTTTATGACTTGCCACTTTTAACAACTACCCATTACGGCAGTTACTATTTCTAGCAGGTTTCCATAAATAGCAAGTTTCGGGTGAAATGAAAAGGGGAATTGAGATTCGTTATTTTATAGGAGATGCGTTGTCAAGTGGAGATTTACGTTCTCATCATCGAACCTTCCCTTTCGGGAATGGGGACAAAAGTAGGTGTCTACAGTTATCAGCCATACCAGATCCATACACAGAGGTTTTAGAGGGACTAGCTTTCAACCCAGTGGAAAGAGAGAATAACTGGAACCCTTGCATCAACAAGTGAACAAATTTAAACTCTCCCTTGCAGCACAAAATGATGTCATCTGCAAAGCACAGATGATTAAGTTTAGCAATTGCACACTTTGGGTGGAATCTGAACTCCTTCTTCTCACCAACCATCACCAAGATTCTGGAGAAATATTCAATGCATATCACAAAGAGCAAGGGTGACAGAGGATCACCCTGTCTGAGTCCCCTTTTCCCCTCAAAGAAACCATGTAGAGAACCATTAATGGACAAAGAAAATTTGGGAGATCTCACACATTGCATGACCAGCTGAGTGAAGTGAACAGGAAAATTGAGAGCAACCATCATTTCTTCTATAAAATCTCATTCTACAGAATCATAAGCTTTCTGTAAATCCAGTTTAATAAGACACCCTGCAGAATTGATCTTTCTTTCATACCCTTTCACCAGGTCCTGGCGTACCATGGTATTATGAGCTATAAATCTGCTATGAACAAAGGCACCTTGATTCTGAGAGATCACCTCTAGTAAAAAAGTTCTCAACCTATTATAGAGAACCTTGGAGATTCATTTGTATAGAACATTGCAACATGAGATGGGTCTATATTCTTGAATTCTCTCTAGGCATTTCCCTTTAGGAATAAGAGTGATACTTGTAGCATTGATCTCTTTCAATATAGTTTACCAGTATTCAGAAAGTCCAGCACAACCTTGCAAACACCATCTCCCACTTCACTCCACACACCCTTAAAGAAAGAACTCCCAAACCCATCAGGGCCAGGAGCTTTCCCACCATCAATATCCCAGATGGCCACCTTTATATCCTCCTTAGAAAAACTGTGGGAAAACATAATAGCCATATCAGCAGACACCAAAGGTCCTTTTTTCACAACAACCTGCTTAACTGAAGTTCTATCATTCCCTTTTGTTCCCAGAAGCCATTCATAATATTCCTGAAACACAGCAGGAACTTGACCAGGGTCAGTAGTCCAGTTACCATGCATGTCTTTGATTGAAAGGATAGTGTTCTGAATCTGTCTTTTTCTTATGGATCTATGAAACATGGCAGTGTTCTCATCCCCTTCTTTCAACCACATAGACTTAGCTTTGTGAGCAAGGAAACTCAACATAGCTTTATGAGCCACCAAATACTCCTGTTGAGCTTGCTTTTCTTTATTAGCCACCTCAATATCTGCAGGATTGAGATGCAATTCATCTTGAAGGACTTGCAGGGCATGAGCAGTTTTAGCCTCCATAGCCTCAATGTCACCAAACCCTTCCTTATTCAGTTTTTTCAAAGCAATTTTTACATTTTTCAATTTCTGAACAACCTGATACATAGGAGTACCATGGACAGTCATGTTCCAAGCTTGTTGCACAATGTCTTTATACTGTGGTGCATCTTGCCACATGGGAAAGAACTTGAAAGGCTTTTTACCCACCGCCAGATGAGGATACACAAAGATGATGCCAGGACAATGATCAAAATAACCCTCATTTTTAAAACAGACCTCAGTGTTTGGAAACTGAGTATTCCAAGCATGATTAATCATGACTCTATCTAATTTTGAGAAGACTCTCCTACTTCCTTGTTGCTTGTTATTCAAGTGAAGAAGTTTCCACTCAGTTTTGCATCCTCCAACCCACAACAATTCACACAATTTTGGAAATCTTGTATCTCATTCAATCTTACTGCACTACCCAC
Organism: Spinacia oleracea; assembly: GCF_020520425.1. Taxonomy (NCBI): domain Eukaryota; kingdom Viridiplantae; phylum Streptophyta; class Magnoliopsida; order Caryophyllales; family Amaranthaceae; genus Spinacia; species Spinacia oleracea. The sequence continues at coordinate 70,676,117 of NC_079488.1, read as the reverse complement.
CCTTTCATCTGTGTTTAGAACACAGTTAAATTCTCCCATCATAATTTAAGCACCTGCGATAGTACCAGCAAGAATGCAAAGGTCCTTCCACAGAGAAACTCTATCTTGTTGAGAATTGTGAGCATAAATGAATGAGCAAGCAAAGGTGCTTCCATTTTTAGTATTGATATCACAGTGAACCAGTTGACTAGAAAAAAAATAAGGATTCACCTGGAATTCATTTGGATTCCAAGCAAGAATAATCCTACCCACAAGATGACACATGCTGTTGGAAGTAAAAGCCCAACCAGCAAACAGATTAAGGTACAAAGCCCCAAAATTCTTGGCTTTGACCTTTGTTTCAAGGAGATAAACTAGGTTGCACTTATTGGTGTTCAAAAAGGCTTTCACATCTTTTTATTTAGTGCCCCTATTCACCCCCCTGACATTCCAAAACATCAATTTATCCATTAGATTCAGGAGGTATTCCACCTCCATCATCTAAGGCATCTACACCACTTACAGTGATATCTCCAATGTTGCAACCATTATCTTGCAGCAGCTGAAAAGAGTTTGCCACCACTACTGGTGAGTGTCTCTCTTGCCTAACATGGGCATTGTTGGTGGCTCGTATGAAACCCCCCCTCCCCATCTCTAGTACCCTGAACATTCATGCTTTTGGTAACAGCTGGTTGCTCTTTAGTTTGGTTTGGTTTAGCCACCCAAACCTTCTTCCCTTTTTTCTTTCTACAATCTATAGCAAGATGGCCAAATAACTTGCAATGTTCACAAACAATTGGCTTCCATTCATACCCAACACTAATTGTTTTCAGTATACCATGTTCATCCTTGAACTTTACACGGTAAGGTAACTCTTGTGACAAAGCAACTTCAATCTAAACCCTAGAAAATTGTAATTTATCCCTATTGATAGTTGCTTGGTCTGCCTGAATGAACTCCCCAATAGAGCTCACTATCTTACCCAAACTCCCGTTTCCCCAAAATTTTTGGTGCAGGTGTTTCAAATGAACCCAAATAGGAACCACCTTGACTTCATCTTTAAAATCAACAATATCCTTGTGCCAAGGTTTGCAGATTACAGGCTTTTTATCAAAAGTGGGTCTATTAGCAGCAAGGATTTTATCTTGAATTTCCATAGTGAAAAATCTAACCAGAAAAACACCATGTTCAATAGAGACAATTTTGTCAATCCCTAAATCTTTCCAGATTCTTCTACAAAAACCCTCAAAAACAGATAGTGGGGGATTAACACCTAATACAACACAAATTATAGCAGAATTCCAGTAATCAACCTCATCCTGGATATCATCCAGTTCAATGCACACTACATTTTCATTTTCATCCAATTTATCATCACATTCAGGTTGAAAAATAGGAATGGGGGTTACCTGACTCTGTTTTCCAGAATTCATCACCGATACCCACGACGAGAAAGTACGGTGAGCTTCCGATCGTGATTTCAGTTTAGTGAGTGAAGTTCTAGGAGATAACATCACATTCTCATCCTCCAAAGTAATCGCATCCTCCACCGTTTGATTTCCACCATCATCCGATTCAACCTCCATAGCCAAAAGGCCAAGAACTTCGTCGATTGACTTCGTCTTCTTCGCTTGAGAATCTGAAACAGGTCACGTGGGTTTCTTGCAGTTCTTCTGAGCTTTTAATTTGCAAGCCATGGCGCCCACGCATGATAAGGAAAAGGGTCTTATCCTACACTGAGAGCAAACTTGGGCAGGAAGAAACTTATTAATTGAACTTATCTCAATTTATCTGAACTTATTAGAACTTATCAAAACTTATTTTAGTTATAAATTGTACTTGGTCAACCCTTATGTTTCCTGAACTTATCTTATCAGAACTTAACTGAACTTATTTTTCCTAAAATAAGTGGAAATAAGGTGAACAAAACAGAGCCTAAAAGTCAAATATTAGTATATTAAGCCCAAAAAAAATTTGAATGGAAAAATACAACCAAAACGGCAAATCACTCCACCGCTACTGTAATCTTGGAATGCTAAAATTTTTAGCGTTCTACATAATCTAACCAACCACTATATCCCCACTAACCGCTACTTAGACTGCTAACTTGCCAAACACCCCTATTTTTATCTAGTAGCGTTTTGACTTGGTCAAAACGCTATCCGCTACCTCAATCGCTACCGCTAAATATGCCCTAAGTGTTAAAAGTTGAGTTGGAAACTTAAAATTTTCAAGATGATTATTCGATAGAGTATCGATTATTTTCAAGTGTACAAAATGTCCTAAAAATATGGGATAGATTTTATTTTTATTGAACTTTTTGAGAAATTAACTATTACAGAGCTTTGGTAGTATAGACTTAAGAAAGTGTTACGGTAGTATTTTTCTCAAAAATGAGTGTTTTGGTAGTATAGACTTAACACAGTGTTTCTTATAGTGCTAAGTTGATGAAGATAGGTGAAATTGAATTGTAAATATATACTACCTCCGTTTCATAAAGTTGTTTACAGTTACTATTTGCAAAAATATTACCCCCTCTATCCCATATTAGTTGTTAACGCTTTCTTTTTTCATCCGTCCCAGATTAATTGTTACATTTCTAAATTAGGAATGACCCCACAATTATCATATTGTCTCTCTCTTCCCACTAAATTTTTTTGTCCTACACTCTCTCTCATTTAATTAAAAAAATATTTCACTAACTCCTATCACATCTACCTTTTCAATAAAATAACAATCGATAACCAAACAACCACGTATCACCTAAAAATTTGTGCAAATGTAAGTGTAACAACTAATCTGTGACAGAGGGAGTAAGACAAAGTAGAAAAGTTAGTTGAATATAACCAAATATAGATAAAGTAAGATAAATGTGTATAAAAGGTGGGCGGGTGTAAGAAAAAACTGAATAAAGTAAGAGATAATCCTAACACTTATAAAGCCTTGAACTTCTTTTCCTATTCACCCAATAGTGCAATTACTTATACACCCCTAATTTCCTTCTTTGTTTTTCTTTTGTCTTATTCTTATCAATAGTGTAATGTCTATTTTCACCTTTCTTTTTGTCTTTGCTTTTCTATGAGATACTCCCCCTTCCATTTTCAACCTAAGCACGTTGTTAATATTTCATGTGGAATACTACAATAACAATTTCGGAGAGCTTAATATTGCACGTGGAATGTTAAAATATAAATGAAACCTCTTGTAAACGTATTTATAATCACATATTATCAATTACGAGAAAATCGAGCTTTAGCTTTGTTTTCCTAGAGTTCGCCATAAATTTGTAAATGTCCTTTTACGAAACAATTTTTTTATACCTTGGGGGATCGTGCGCGCTAGCGCACGGTCCAATAACTAGTGAGTGAAAAAATGTAAATATTGTGTGGTAAGAGGGGTAAGGTAGTAAATTTTCATGTCATAAATGGAATGAAGCAAAGTGTAAAGAACATTATGAAACGAACTAAAACGAAAAGTGTAAATATTATTTTGAAACAGAGGTATTAGGTGTTGTTCCTAGGTTTTGGTTGATGACACACACATATTGCAAACTTCCTGATTGTGGTTGCTAATGACTTTAGACAGGTAAGTGCCTAAGTTCCTACTAGGATAGGAACTTGAATCAGATGTTGAAGTTCCTGATTTACACTTGGAACAGCTACTGGAGTTCCTGAGCTGGAAGCAGTATCAGTTCTAGTTTTGAAGTCACAAGAGGAGCAACACATTTTACATATCAAGAGTTCTTCATAGCCACGAGTTCCTATGTTAGCCAGAGAGGAACTCATCAATGTTCCAGAGCTGGAACGTCTGAAGCTTCTGAGTTGCAATTTCCAGACAAAGGGAAGACATAAAAGTCTAGGTAGTCTACTGTACTTAGAATTTTAGGTAAATATTAATTATGCTAATGGTATATTGGGTACTCAAGGAACTTGTGACTTAATTAGGACATTTATTTTACTGGAAGCAATTTTTATGGAAAACATTTAATTAAATAAAAGAAGTTTTACATATTTAATATAAAATAGATTTACGTTTTATTTAAGCAAAACTTATTTTCCTAAAAATTCTCCTAAGTTTTTGTAGATAAATAAAATCTTTTTTGAAGAAAATCTTTTCGAGTTTGATTGAGTCAAAACCACTAACTGCTTTGTGGCTGAAACGTGGGAAGTGGTCTTCCCCTTGTTCCTCAAGTCAAGGGACGTGAAGACCAAAGTGCTGGCAGTTAGCAGTTGAGGTTTTGAAGGGAACTAACCCTAGGGATAAACACTATAAAAGGGCAAATATATTTTCTAGAAAATTACACAAACATTCTAAGAGTTTTTGCTTTCCTTAAAACGTTTTATCAAAGATTTTCTAAAAACGGTTTGTGTCCTAGTCAATTCAGAGTTCCTAACCTCCTTATATACAAAAGCATTATTAATATCTAGAGGTTTCTAAACATGAATTGTATTATCTGATTAGAGAGAATAAAGTTATCCTGTAAAGACTTAGAGTTTAAGTCTGAGAGAAAGTGAAGAAGAGAGAGTTGTAATCTGAGTAGATTACTGTGAGGAACAGGAGTTAGAGAGGAACTTGTGTTAGAAAGTTATTGTAATTGAGGTATTACCAAAATAAAAGAAATTCTCTTCTTGATTAGTGTCAAGAAGTTCTCACAATTGTTATTTTAGTCTTTCTTGCTCTCTGTTCCTTTACTGTTCCTTGGTTTCCCAAAGAAACTCTATCAAAGTTCGAATTACAATTCACCCCCCCCCCTCTTGTGTGTGTTCCTACTGGAATATCAATTGGTATCAGAGCCAGTACTCACTAAAAACACAGGAAACCCTGTTTGAGTCAAGTTCCTGATAGTATTAACTCACAAGAGAAACTGGAAGACGGCTACTCCATGCAAAAGCCACCTATGTTCAATGGTAAGTTCTACTCATACTGGAAGAACAGAATGGAGATATTCATCAAAGCTGAAAATTACCAAGTTTGGCGTGTAATTGAAGTTGGAGACTTTGAGGTAACAAAGACCAATGCTGAAAACGAGGTAGTTCCTAAACCAATGTCTGAATTCTCTAAAGAAGACTTTGATAAATATGAGATGAATGCTATGGCTGTCAAAATCTTGCATTGTGGACTTGGACCTCATGAACACAATAGGGTCATGGGGTGCAAGAACGCAAACCAGATTTGGGAATTACTACAAGTAACCCACGAAGGAACTAATGAAGTTAAGCGTTCCAAAATTGACCTTTTGATGTCTAAATATAAAAGATTTGAAATGCTTCCAAAAGAAACTATTCAAGAAATGTTCACTAGATTTACTAACATAACCAATGAATTAGTTTCTCTTGGTAGAATCATTCCCACAGATGAACAGGTAAGAAAACTACTAAGGACCATGCCACAAGATGATCGTTGGAGAACAAAGGTCACTGCACTGTTTGAGACCAAGGACTTTACCAAGTTCAACATTGAACAACTTGCTGGTTCCTTGATGACACATGAATTACATCTTAGAGCTGCTGTTCCTGAGAGCTCCATAAATCGAGGACTTGCTCTAAAAGCTGAGGAACTCTACGAATCTGAACCAGATGAAGAAGAGGCTGGCATGCTGGTTAGAAGAATGAGAAAGCTCTACAGGAACTTCAAATCAGGAAACCAGAAAGGAAGGAACTTTGCTAAGAAAACCACTAGTTCCAAAACTGAGCAAGGTTGCTTCAAATGCGGAGAAACTGATCATCAAATTTGTGAATGCCCTATGTGGGAGAACGACAAAGCCAAAGGAAAAGGAAAGGAACAGGTCAAGGAACGCTATAACAAGTCTACTTTCAACAGGCAAAACTTCAAGAAGGCCATGATAGCTGCATGGGGCGAAGCAACAGACTCAGAAGATGATGAGGAACAACCAAATGAAGAAACTGCAAATCTCTGCCTTATGGCAAGAACAGAAGGAACTGAACAAGTTCCATCAGAAGAAGTAAGTTCCTCCACTCTTCAGTGTCTTTCAAAGTCAAAACTAATTGAACTGTTGCTAGAAACTCTAGATGATTATAAAAAGCTAAGTATGTTAAAAGCACAAAGTGATAGAGCCTTGGAACTCAGTAAAGACCACATAAATTATCTGAACAATATTAGATCTGATGTTCAAGGCAGGTTCTTTGAGTTGCTAGATAGAAATACCACCATTAATGAGTCATTCGAGAAAATTAGAAATGAAAACATCCTTCTACAAGTGCAACTCAGTCAATATAAGATGTTTAATCTAAGTTTAGACCCTACAAAATCCTTGGAGATTAACATGTGAGTTTTTAACATCAACTTAGAAAGATTAAACAAAGATCTGATCACCACAAAGGAACAGAAAGAGAAACTAGAGAGGGAACTAGCCATGGCCAGGGCACAGAGACAACCACCTAAAGTTCCTCCCAAATGGATTGAGAATGCTCAATCTAAGAGAACAGAAGGATTAGGTTTTAATCATAAAACTAGTCATAAGAAAAAGTATGTGGATCTTCCAAGTGTGAAAGTCTGTTTCTCATGTGGAAGTAGAAGTCATGTAAGTACTGAGTGTTCCAAGATGAAGGAACAGGATGAAAGAAACATAAATTATGTAAAGCAAAAATGGGTTAAGAAGTCAGATGTTGTAGTTGAAAAGGAACTCGAGGAAACCCGAGTTACTGTAACTAACCTTTGATCTCTTTACAGGTTCTAGTGAAGGGGAACAGCTCGTGGTATCTCGACAGCGGGTGTTCCAAACACATGACAGGAGACAAATCTAAATTCCTCTCACTAGAAGCCTACAACGGAGGAACTGTGACCTTTGGAGACAACATGAAAGGAGAAATTGTTGGAATTGGAAAGTTTGGAAGGTCAAGTTCCTATGCCATTGAAAATGTATTTTTAGTCGAGGGTTTAATGCACAGTCTACTAAGCATTTCTCAATTTTGTGACAAAGGAAACTCTGTAAGTTTTACTTCTGAAAATTGTAAAATCATTAATAATAACACTGGGAAGGTTATTTTGGAAGGAACTCGTAAAGGGAACACATATTCTGTGGATCTCAATACAGTTCCCAGGAACAATTTAACCTGCCTCAGTGCCATTGAAGAAGATCCCCTACTATGGCACAGGAGGTTTGGACATGCTAGTTTCTCACTACTTGACAAACTAAGATCAAAGGAACTGGTTCGAGGACTTCCCTCAATCAAGTTCCTAAATGATAAAGTCTGTGATGCATGTGGAAAAGGCAAACATGTCCGAAGTTCCTTTAAACCTAAAAAATTGGTAAGCACAACAAAACCATTGGAACTCATCCATATAGACTTGTGTGGTCCAATGAGAATTCAAAGCAGAAGCGGGAAAAAATATGTTTTAGTTATTGTTGATGATTACTCTCGCTTTACTTGGGTCATATTTCTAACAAGCAAAGATGAAACATTTGATGAGTTTGTTGCATTTTCAAAGAAAATCCAGAAAACTACAGGTCATCAACTAATCCATATAAGATCTGATCATGGAACAGAATTTGAAAATTACAAATTCGATGAATACTGCAAGGAACAAGGTATGGACCACAATTTCTCAGCTCCCAGAACTCCACAACAAAATTGAGTTGTTGAGAGGAAAAATAGAACCTTAGAGGACATGGAAAGAACCATGTTAATAGCCAATCCCTTGCCTAGGAACTTCTGGGCTGATGCAGTCAATACAGCTTGTTATATTGTAAATAGAGTTATGATTCGAGCAATCCTAAACAAAACCCCCTATGAGCTACTAAAAGGTATAAAACCCAACATCTCTTACTTTAGAGCTTTTGGTAGTAAATGTTTTGTCCACAACAATGGAAAAAGGAACTTGGGGAAGTTTGATGAAAGAAGCGATGAGGCAGTGTTCCTAGGATATGCTCTAAATAGCAAAGCTTACAGAGTCTATAACAAAAGGTCTATGTGCGTTGAGGAAAGTGTACATATAATATTTGATGAATCTAACAAATCTGATATTGTACAGGAACAAGAACATTTCGAGATTGGTTTATCTCGTGCTGCAGAAAATGATGAGGAGTTCCAACCAAGCAAACACACAGCCAGAGGAACTGCTCAACAAAATCAAGAAGTTCCCGTACAAGAGGAACACGAAGAAATCCAAGAAGATCCAGAAAAAACATCAGAACCTGAGGAACCCCACAATGACCAACAAGGAACTTAGGTCAGAAAAGGAACTGACGAAAATGCCACAACACCAGTAGCGCGCTCAGTTTCAACCTAGACCTTGGAAGCATCAAAAGTCTCATCCAATGGAACTCATTATGAGTGACATCAGAAAAGGAACTCAGACAAGGTCACAGCTAAGGAACTTTTGTGCATTCCACGCGTTCCTCTCCATATTTGAGCCAAGAAACCACATTGAGGCTCTGGAGGACGCTGACTGGATCATAGCCATGCAAGAAGAATTAAATGAATTCAAAAGAAACAGGTGTGGCACTTGGAACCCAAACTGAAGCACCAGAAGGTGATAGGGCTGAAATGGGTGTTCCGGAACAAGAAAGATGAACATGCAACAATCATAAGGAACAAGGCAAGGTTAGTGGTCAAAGGTTATAATTAACAGGAAGGTATTGACTTCGAAGAAACATTTGCACCTGTTTCTAGATTAGAAGCCATTAGAATCTTAATTGCTTTTGCTGCCTTCGTGGGTTTTAAACTTTATCAAATGGATGTTAAATGTGCTTTCTTAAATGGTTTCTTAGAGGAAGATGTTTATGTGGAACAACCCCCTGGATTTGAAAATCCCGAATTTCCAAATCACATTTACAAACTAGATAAGGCTCTCTATGGACTAAAACAAGCCCCTAGATCTTGGTATGAGAGATTATCAAAGTTCCTCCTTCAAAATGATTTTAAAAGAGGTAGAATAGACAAAACTTTATTTTTAAAATCTAGAGGAACCGACTTGTTAGTAGTTCAAATTTATGTTGATGATATATTATTTGGAGCAAATAATGAGAACTTGTGCAAGGATTTTGCAAACTTGATGAGCAGTGAATTTGAAATGAGCATGATGGAGGAACCCAACTTCTTCCTTGGTTTACAAATCAAGCAAACTGAGGAGGGAATCATGATACACCAACAAAAGTATGTGAAGGAACTCCTAAAGAAATATGAGCTAGAATCAGCCAAAGTAAACCACACTCCCATGGGAACAGCTACCAGATTAGACACTGATCCAAATGGAAAAAGTGTGAATTAAACAAAATACAGAGGTATGATTGGATCACTATTGTATTTAACAGCTAGTAGGCCTGACATTTCTTTTAGTGTAGGACTATGTGCAAGATTTCAATCCAATCCAAAGGAGTCCCACTTAACTGCTGTGAAAAGAATACTAAGATATCTGAAAGGAACTGATGACCTATGCCTATACTATCCAAGAAGTGGATCATTCGAGCTAAAAGGATATGCTGATGCTGATTATGCAGGTGACTTAGTGAATAGAAAAAGCACATCAGGTATGGTACAGTTCCTAGGTCTATGCATGGTTTCTTGGGGTTCCAAGAAACAAAATATTGTTGCTCTATCCACAGCTGAAGCTGAGTATGTAGCTGCTGCAGCTTGTTGCTCACAAATTCTATGGATAAAACAACAGTTAAGAGATTTTGGTATTATCTATGACTGTGTTCCTATCTATTGTGATAACACTAGTGCTATTTGTATTTCAAAAGATCCGGTTCATCATTCCCGGGTCAAACACATCCACATTATACACCATTTCCTTAAAGATAATGTTGAGAAAGGTTTGATTAAATTAGATTTTTGCCAAACTGATCACCAAATTGCTGACATTTTAACTAAGCCTTTGAACAGGGAGAAACATGAGAAAATGAGAATGGAACTCGGAATGATCAAGCTAAGGTAAATGCTAAATTGAAGTTCCTCTAAGGCAAAGGCAAAAACCATAGTACATATAGACTATTACAAACACAAAATCTTGTGTGCAAACATAGTTGAAGCTTACCATCGTGGCAAACAAACTCACACTCCAAATATGCAAGGTAAGCAGTTCCTTTCAAACTAGTTAATTCAGAGATACAAAATTAAGCAAGTCAATACCAAGTCAAAAACAGTTTTATTTTAATTTATTTCTATACTTTTCTTTTAAATTTTTTTTAACAAATTTTTAAAATTCAAAAACGAATACCCATATTCAAAGAATGTTTGGAACGGTTCCATTGGCAATAAATTGGAGAAACTCTTCACTTTCCACATTCAATCCATGCAACCCCCTTTCTCTCTCTCACACACGCCTTCTCCACTGACACCACCTCTCCTTCCACCTATAAAATCCCTTCACCATGGTTCTCACAAGCAACAACACTGATCTCACTTCCCTCAAACGAAAAAGAAATCCATCCTCTCCAGTTCCCATGGATACCTCACCCATGCAATCATCAATTCCCCTTCGATCTCACAATCCAATACTCGCAATTACTCAGGGGGAACCAATCGACACTGATATTGAAATGAAATCCCCAATTTCAAACCCTAGATCCTCCACAAGAAAATCCAAAAAACTTCAAGTGCAAACTTCTGGGGAACAAATTGAGGAAACAGAGGAGAATGCTCAAACTCAGGGGGAAGAAAAAGGGTCCAAGAAACTCACTGCAAAGGAGAACAATCTGGTCGAGGGGTTTGCAATCAACTCAACATGGTGTGAAGCCACGAAGTTCAATGAGTTGATAGAAATCCTTGAACAACAAAAATGGGTAAGTCTGTTGAGTACCTATGCCAAATCACCTTTAATTCCTGAAGCTATGAAAGAATTTTGCAAAAACTTTGCTTGTGTTGATAATGTATGTTCAAGCAAAGTGAATGGAACTCGCATCGAATTTGATGCTTCTTATCTGGAACAGCTGTTTGGTACACCCAATAGGGGTTTTGATATGTGGTTAAAAGGCCAAATCACAGTGACCATTGATAATGTAGATGAGAAAGACATAGTTGGTTCCATTGGAGGAGATTCCGAAGTTTCCACCTCCACCACACACAACTGCTTTTCACCCCTTCAAAAATTATTGTTTAATATTGTGTGGAGGTGTAGTTCCTCGAACCCAGAAAAGAAACATAGCCAGTCTGTTTGATGCATGTCTCATGTATTACCTTGAAAGGAAAATTCCCATAAACTTTCCAGCAATCATGATCAAACACCTATCCACCTGTATCCCCAAATACAAAATTCCATACTCCTCCCTTCTCAAAGAAATCTTCAAAAGCTTCTTAGTTGACCTTAGCCCATACTATGTCATTCCCTTAAAATCAACCCAAATCCTTCAACTTGAAATGCTCAATCTGTTAAATCTTAAGGTGGTTCAGGGAAAAGTCATTAGGGCTGGAAAGGAAGAGAAACAAGATGAGGAAGATCAAGAGGGAACTGTAGTTAAAGAAGAAGAGGAGGAGGAACTCGAGCACTTGGAGGTAACTTTGTCTCGAGTTCCAAAAGGGAAAAAGAAGAGTGTAGGATCCCAAGGAAAAAGAAATAGGATGAGGGTGGCTATGCAAGAAAATAAGAAGAGAGGTCCAGTGTTTATGGAAATAAATGAAGAAGGGGAGGTCAAGGAGATGCCCATAGAGGAGGATGCTGTTCCAATCAAACAAGAGGAACTGCCTGAAACTGCTGTGCCAAGGACCAGGACACCAAGATCCTCCAAGAAATCCAAAGCTCGTCGTGTTCCATTTGCACAGGAACATGTTCAAGACCATGGGGGTGCCTGGAACACAAAAGATGATCAGATATTGGAGCTCAAGGCAACAGTTGCCCGTCTGGTGGAACTGCAGGAGGGAACAGACCACAGGATCAGTTCAATCCAGGCTCACATAGGTGCATTGGTTGCCAGTGTCAAGACTCTCCAAACCAATTTCCAACACTACTCAGATCAAGCCAATGCCACTCGTGCCACCATTCTCACCAAGATCAATAATCTGGAAACTTTTGAGGAGACAGTGATCGAGGAAACTGCTGGTTCTGGTTCCCCATCCCAAGCTTAATCACCCTATCCCATGTTTCAATTACCTTTTGCCATGGAACAATCTTTTTAATTTTTTTTGGTCTAAATTTTAAATTTGGGTATTTGTTCCATCTTATTTGAATTGCTTGGTTAGTATCTTTGTGTTTTCTAGTCTTGATCATTACTGCCTGCTTTCTAATTTATTTTGTGAGTTGGTTTAATACTTTGAGGCTAGCTTAACTTGCCAAACGTTGATCGTGGGGCACTGTGTTTGGAATGGCTATATTTCGTGCTATGCTTTTTGTTGATGTCAACAGGGGGAAGTCAAGGTGCAAACTTCCAAGGTAAAATCAATCCAGTTCCTGAATCAACTTCTTGTGTACTCTCTCTATAAGTTTTTTTTCTCTCTTTTGTTTTTCTATTTTTGTTTTGTTTCACTGTAGTCTGCATCAGTTCCTGTTTGTGTTTACTCTCATTTGTAAAAAGGTTTGCAAGTGTTCTCATCACCAAAAAGGGGGAATATTGTTGTTCCTGGGTTTTGGTTGATGACACACACATATTGCAAACTTCCTGATTGTGGTTGCTAATGACTTTAGACAGGTAAGTGCCTAAGTTCCTACTAGGATAGGAACTTGAATCAGATGTTGAAGTTCCTGATTCACACTTGGAACAACTACTGGAGTTCCTGAGCTGGAAGCAGTATCAGTTCTAGTTTTGAAGTCACAAGAGGAGCAACACATTTTACATATCAAGAGTTCTTCATAGCCACGAGTTCCTATGTTAGCCAGAGAGGAACTCATCAATGTTCCAGAGCTGGAACGACTGAAACTTCTGAGTTGCAAGTTCCAGACAAAGGGAAGACATAAAAGTCTAGGTAGTCTACTGTACTTAGAATTTTATGTAAATATTAATTATGCTAATGGTATATTGGGTACTCAAGGAACTTGTGACTTAATTAGGACATTTATTTTACTGGAAGCAATTTTTATGGAAAACATTTAATTAAATAAAAGAAGTTTTACATATTTAATATAAAATAGATTTACGTTTTATTTAAGCAAAACTTATTTCCCTAAAAATTCTCCTAAGTTTTTGTAGATAAATAAAATCTGTTTTGAAGAAAATCTTTTCGATTTTGATTGAGTCAAACCACTAACTGCTTTGTGGCTGAAACGTGGGAAGTGGTCTTCCCCTTGTTCCTCAAGTCAAGGGACGTGAAGACCAAAGTGCTGGCAGTTAGCAGTTGCATGAGGTTTTGAAGGGAACTAACCCTAGGGATAAACACTATAAAAGGGCAAATATATTTTCTGGAAAATTACACAAACATTCTAAGAGTTTTTGCTTTCCTTAAAACGTTTTATCAAAGATTTTCTTAAAACAGTTTGTGTCCTAGTCAATTCAGAATTCCTAAACTCCTTATATACAAAAGCATTATTAATCTCTAGAGGTTTCTAAACACGAATTGTATTATCTGATTAGAGAGGATAGAGTTATCATGTAAAGACTTAGAGTTTAAGTCTGAGAGAAAGTAAAGAAGAGAGAGTTGTAATCTGAGTAGATTACTGTGAGGAACACGAGTTAGAGAGGAACTTGTGTTAGAAAGTTATTGTAATTGAGGTATTACCATAATAAAAGAAATTCTTTTCTTGATTAGTGTCAAGAAGTTCTCACAATTGTTATTTTAGTCTTTCTTGCTCTCTGTTCCTTTACTGTTCCTTGGTTTCCCAAAGAAACTCTATCAAAGTTCGAATAATTCAACCCCCCTCTTGTGCGTGTTCCTACGGGAATATCATTAGGAGATAATAAAAGGAAGATAGACTCCCCTCAAAAAAAAAAAAAAAAAAGGAAGATAGACTTAATAACACATGATGATACGAGTAAGGCTAGCTCAGCACACGCAAATATACATAATCGAACATATTAATAAACATTTAAATCTGGCAAAGCTAATAATATACAGGAACTTAGGACCTCTTATGTATCTTTTATAGAAAACTGACTTTGAATAAATCTCTTAAGCATTTTAGGATAATAAAATCGTTTGGTCAGTTGTAATTGTGTCAGATTGAGACTCTTCCTTTTATACAAGAGTCCAACTATGTTGGTTCCACCTATCCCTCAACTATGACGCAAGGAAGCAGTAACACTTCCCACGTTTACACCACTTGAGGAACAAGTAAACGACCAAATCAACACAACGATAAAATCAGTTTTGCTTTGAGAAATATCAGGAGAAGAAACAAGAAAGTGAAAATTGTTTGTACTTGATGAAAATAAGATTTTAAAATGAAAGATTATTCTTGTGTGGACCTGATCCACAATAATATTAGTGTGGATCTAAAATAAAAAGTTTTCTCTAGCACCTTCTTTACACACATAGAGACATTTACTACTCATATAGTGACTATATATAAATTAAACACCGAAATTCTTAGACATAGTAACCCTTTTTTGAATCATAGTAACCCTATATTTTTAAAAGTGAATTATAACTTAAAATCACATTATTTAAGCATTACAGTATCAAGGAAACCAATTTGATATTTTTTCATAATAATCCCAATAAACGAGCCAAAATAAATTAGAAATAAATTGTTAACCTTTTTTTTTAAGAAAAGGTCCACAATAAATTTAGTGTGGACCAAGTCCATTTAAAAATTGGTGTAAAATGAAAACATTTTTATTTATTCACACGGAGTATATCTTTTCTTTCTATAGCCAGTGATTCAAAGAAAGAAAAAGAAAAAAAATAAAATAAGAACAATTCACACAAACGTCTAGTAAGTTCCTAATGGCAGAGTTCTTTGTAGCTTACAAAGGAACTCGTGTTTATATAGGAACTAGAACTGTAGAACATAATTGTCTCTCAAACGACTGAGCGAGCCAGCCTTGTAGTTTTTCCTATGTTAATGTATGAATTGAACATTGTGCTCCTTGCATCATTTTTTTCAGCTCTGAACTCCCTCAGCCAAACTTATTCCTCCTCGGGAACTCGAACACGACACTTGACACAATCAAACACTTTCATGAAGTTTGCGGTGTCAATGTGTCATCCTCCTAAACTAAGGGTCAACCCACATATAGATGATCACAAGTAAAAAAATAAAATAACAAACTTGAACATCGATCTACAATAAAAAAATCACGAAAACATTTCTTTAAGGAATTTACGCGCACTTGTTAAGCTTAGTGAGCTCTTCTTCTTCTTGATGATGTCAAAAGTTGTTGTTTGGCAATCTCCAACAGTGACTAGACTCTCCAAACAGACTTGTGCACACCAATTTGATTTAGGATAATCTCTGTTCCAAATTTGATGTTTAAATGCCATTGGAAGGCCTATGTAATCAAAACGGGAGAAAAGTGGCTGGAATCTGTAATCCGTAACTGTAAACTTTACCCAAGAATCTTTCACCCCGTATTCCTTTAACACCCATAAAGAAACGCTACAAGGTAAAATATTCTGAACTACCAAACACAAACTGTTGCCTTTGTAAACACTTAAATATTCCTTAAAATCGGAATATAGAAGTCTAGACACACAATTAGGAACTTCGATTTCAGTCCATTCCTCCGAACAAAGATCTAAACACGCAATCACACGTTTGCCAGAATTACGCGAATGTAAGATCCAATGTAGGAGATGATTGTCGAGGAGAGCTCCGTGGATAACAGGATTCATATAGGAGTAATATTTTCCAACATAAAATCCCCCGTGGCCAATGGACCTCCTTGAATTATCCTTAAAACTATAAATCATGACTTTTATTGGAAAATCGTATAAAGGTGTAGGATTCCTTTTAATGCTAACAAATTTATAGTCGTTGTTTTTGGAATCAAATCCAAACCCAATGCCATTAGAGTTGGAGGTTTCAAAATCAGGAACAATAGAGAAGGTGAGAGTTGTAGGGTTAAGTAAAACTACAATCCAATGATTCACATAGGCGTATAAACACACTAACCCATTGCAAGACCCAACGATGTGTGAATACTCTATTTGGGTGCTGAAAAGGGTTATTTTGAGAGGAGGTGATGTCGTCGGATTGTCGAGGTCGACACGGTATAACAGCTCGTGTGAAGAGTTGCATTTTAGGATGAAGAATCGATTACTGGAGTTTGCATTCGCGTTTGAAAGTTGGAGGTGGAGATGGGTGAATTTTGGGTCGGTTATTAGGGTTCGCCATGATTTGCATACCCTTTTGAAATTTACAAGAGACTTTACTGGTAAACGGAGGAATATCTCTATGATAATGTCTAGGGGGAGAACGGCTGCCATTTTATGGGTGGAAGGAGAATCACACTCCAAAAACACAACGCATATTCCACTGTGTTCTAGGGTTAATGATAGAGAAGTATGTATTATAGGGAACATATGATGTGCCGGTTAAAATGTAAATTACCCTTTATACCCTCTACTTCATTTCTAATTTTTAAATTAAAAACGAATATTTGACAAATACAACCCTCAACACTTTGCTCTTTGGGCCTTGTGCCTTGTTCGTTTTGTTTGTGTGCCTTGTATAGCTGTGAGTTGCTAATTCCTTGTTGATAGAGTCCAACCTAGTTGGTTTGTATCACTTGGTTTAGCCTAAGTTGTAATGTTTTGCCTAATTAATATATTCTCTCTTGCTTAGCAAAAAAAACACTTTGCTCTTTACGGTTACAACCTCAAAGTTTCATTTTTGTTAATTACAAATTTACAACCCGAAACTTAATTCCTCACTCCAAATTATACGAGGTCGGAAAGTTGTCATTATTATTTATTATTACTAGCGTGTGCCCGTGCTAATGCACAGGACATAATATAATATGACCAAAATAAATTAATATATATGTTAGTCTTAATATGACCAAAATAATCAACCTGTATGAGTTTTTTGTTTTTATTTTTATAGAGAATAAATATAGGACAAAATATCAATTTTTACTATGCAAGTTTTAGATAAATGAAAAATGAATCACACAACTCTACTAATATTACATGGAAAAAATTAATAATATTCCACAAACATACCTGTTAGACAATTTTATGGAAATAATATTGATTACATAATTAGCCTTGTAAATATATTACGTTGAGTATTGTAAGTATAGTAGGTATCCTTGTAAACCTAATGTATCCTAACTATATATATTCTGTGATTATCAATACTAAAGGCAAGGCAGTATTCCTCCATCTATCATGGTATCAGACTAACCCTAGTCACCACGACCCTATTCTCCTCTTCCCTCTCACCTTCTGTCTCTTGTCGCCATGGTTAACGATGATGATATACCGAAATCTCCTACGGTATCCCCTGCTTTTCACCCTGCCCTCGGCGTCACCAACATCACAAACCTCGTCAAATTGACCCTAGATGTCAATCAGGTTCAATATTCCTGGGTTACTCTCTTCCGCAACACAGCCAAGGCATACAATGTGCTTGACCATATTGACCCGACGGTTCCTCGACCTACGGACATTGATGATGGGTTGTGGGAGCGTCTCGATGCCATTGTGCTTCAATGGATATACGGTACTACCTCTACTGATCTTTTGTATAAGGTTCTCGATGAAAAGGCTACGGCTTTGGTAATTTGGGGTCGTTTACGTAACCTATTTCAGAACAATAAGGGCACTCGTGTGGTGCACCTTGAGAACCAGTTTAGCCAAACTCGTCTGCAAGATTTTCCATCCCTTGATGATTATTGTTAAGCCTTGCGTACAATCTCTGTTCAACTGGATGCCATTGGCCATCCCATATCAGAAGAACGCCAGGTTCTTCAACTAGTAGTGCGGCTCACTGACGACTACAAAACGATTGCTACCATTATCCAGCAATCCAATCCTCTTCCCTCCTTTAAAGAAGCATGCTCCAGGCTCGATTTGGACCGTCGCAGCCACGATCACTCTCTGACTGGTGGCGGAACCTCGCCTGCCACAGTTCTCGTTGCTCAGACTGATTCTCATCAAACCTCCAACTTCAACTCTCATCAGTCACATCATGGTGGCAAAGGGGGTCAGGGGAACAAAAAATATAAGGGCAAGAACAAATGGAACAACTTCGGGAATCGAGGTGGCGGCCACGGTAATAATGGCGGTGGTACTGGTGGTAATAATAGCGGTGGTAATGGTGGCAGCCATAACCGCGGAGCATCGCAGCAACAACCCATTATGTTCAATCCCTGGGCACAGTATTGGGCTGCTCAACCTTGGTCATTTCCTCCTTGCCCCTATCCTAGTCAGCCTCAAGGAGGGTGGATACCACAAACCCAAACAAGGATTTTGGGCCCTGGTCCACGTCCATCAATGCAGGCCCAACAAGATTTTCTCACCAACAGCTATGGCAGTGGGCCTCAATTCACTGATCTGCCCCAATTCTTCAATACTATGACAATGCAGCAACTCGATGATAATTGGTATATGGATACCGGAGCCACATCCCACCTTATGAACAATTCAGGTATTAATTCTTCTATTGTCAATTGGCGTAAATTGAATACAAATATAATGCACTACAAGAAATTGATTAATTTCCGACCGCCAAAAGTAGTTGGTAAAACGCGAAAAACGGTTGGTAAAAATTTTACCAACCGCCAACGGTCGCAAAATGGCGGTCAGTTTTCACCTGGACGGTAATTAAGAAAACTCCGACTGGAAGGCGGTCGCTAAAATTTACTGATAGAACTAGCGACCACTTTGGCAGTTACTAATTTAGGGACCGCAAAGGCAGTCACTAATTTAGCGACCGCCATGGAGTCACTAATTTAGCGATCGCCATGGCGGTCACTAATTTAGCGACTGCCTTGGCGGTCACTAAATTAGCGACTTCCAAGGCGGTCACTAAATTAGCGACTGCCAAGGCGGTCACTAAATTAGCGACTGCCATGGCGGTCACTAAATTAGTGACTACACTTGTGACCGGTATTTATACGAATTTATATTAATCTTGTAATATCGTATGAAACCTGTCAATGTTATAATATTAAACCTGTTCAAAGTCATACAACAAGATTCATAATACACCTGATTTTGTTTGAACATCTTACTACATTCATAATATAAAGGACTCAAAAGAAAAGTTGCAACTAGGTATATATACAAGAATACTAACTACCTAACACAAAGGTGTCCCGCCGCTCTCAAGGGTCCTGCGACTGCGAGAAAGGAAAACCAGTACACTGACTGAACATCCTCTCGTAAGACTCCATTGCCTTTTTCATCTGGGCGGCATGTTCTTCTCTCTCTCGTCTCTCATTTTCTCTCTCTTTTCTCTCCCTTTCTATCTCCCTTTGATGCTCTAGTCGCTCTACTTCTCTTTCTTCTCTCTCCCTTTGCCTCAAAAGTAGATCGTCCTCCATAGCCTTTAACATCTGATTTTTTGTTGTTTCAAGCTCAATGGATTTTTGAGTCAACTGTTGTTGACTCTTTTCCAAGCGAGTTGACATTTGAGAATAAATAGATGGGTGTGTATGAGCTAGAAGAACTACCACCCCTTCTAGATGGTGCAAAGTATAGAGAGTCTCCACTCCCCAGCCCGGGGACCTTTCCCTTCTTTCTCCCACCTACTGTCTCAAAGTAGATTTGGTTGGGATCTTTAGCAATGCCTTTTTCAACGCATTAACATTTTTTTCATAGTTTTCCTACAAGAATTAAAATGATTATCATCCATGCATAACAAATATATTAAATTGAGCACATTTAAACTTAAAACATATATAGGCTAAATAAGGCATTTTCGCTCCCATTTTTCAACTAAAAGAACTAAGGGCTGATTTTAAACTTACAACATCGTAAGCTTAGTTTGAACTTGCTAAGACACATTCAAATGTAGTTACTACTTCTAAGGCCTATTTGGCCGTTATAGGTCATATTTTGCCTAAAATGTCATTTTCTCGCCCAACTTTGAGCTAAGGAACCAAACTTGTCATTTCAAACCATTTACATGTTTTGTGTGGCATATTCAAGGTTTCTAAAACTGATTCTAATCAATTTAAGCACATTTAGGTCATATTTGGTCGATATAGGTCATATATAGGCTAAATAAGGCATTTTCGGTCCCATTTTTCAACTAAATCACCTAGGGGAAGATTTTAAACTTTGAACATGTTTCATAAGCTTTGTTTTAACTTCCTAAGTCACATTCAAATGTATTTACTCACATCTAAGGCTTATTTGGCCGTTATAGGTCATATTTTGCCTAAAATGTCATTTTCTCGCCCAACGTTGAGCTAAGGAACCAAACTTGTCATTTCAAACCATTTACATGTTTCGTGTGGCATATTCAAGGTTTCTAAAACTGATTCTAATCAATTTAAGCACATTTAGGTCATATTTGGTCGATATAGGTCATATATAAGCTAAATAAGGCATTTTCGGTCCCATTTTTCAACTAAATCACCTAGGGGCAGATTTTAAACTTTGAACATGTTTCATAAGCTTTGTTTTAACTTGCTAAGTCACATTCAAATGTATTTACTCACATCTAAGGCTTATTTGGCCGTTATAGGTCATATTTTGCCTAAAATGTCATTTTCTCGCCCAACGTTGAGCTAAGGAACCAAACTTGTCATTTCAAACCATTTACATGTTTTGTGTGGCATATTCAAGGTTTCTAAAACTGATTCTAATCAATTTAAGCACATTTAGGTCATATTTGGTCGATATAGGTCATATATAAGCTAAATAAGGCATTTTCGGTCCCATTTTTCAACTAAATCACCTAGGGGCAGATTTTAAACTTTGAACATGTTTCATAAGCTTTGTTTTAACTTGCTAAGTCACATTCAAATGTATTTACTCACATCTAAGGCTTATTTGGCCGTTATAGGTCATATTTTGCCTAAAATGTCATTTTCTCGCCCAACGTTGAGCTAAGGAACCAAACTTGTCATTTAAAACCATTTACCTGTTTTGTGTGGCATATTCAAGGGTTCTAAAACTGATTCTAATCAATTTAAGCACATTAAATATGGCATTCCTTGAAACTTTCTTGAAAATTTCATAACATTTACATACATCAAATTAAATATGGCATTCCTTGAAATTTTGGTATAAAATTAAATTTCATAAAATCTTACACATACATCAAATTAAATATGTCATTCCTTGAAATTTTCATAAAATTTCCATAATTTCCATACATCTCCATAATTTTTCAACAAGCTTAAGTCATTCCATAAATTCATTGAAAAAAATAACCATTGATGTGCAAAACGTCGATGTGCATTTATCCCATCCAACAGAACAATCATACATCTTATTAGATTCTAGATGTTCAAGTTTCCACTAACCACCAACAGAAATGAACTCTATGAACCCAACCAATAAACCAGAATTCCTTGGGCAAAGGCGCACAACATATCATGGATTAAAGAATAATATAGTTCTGCTACTTATGGATTCTTCAGCATTTTATCACTCGTAATTTCACATTCAGATATCAGTATTTTTTACCAAACATGCAACTAATAAATCCAAGGGATTCAAAACAAGTCATTCCATAATTATGGTTCACTAAATTAGAAGAGAAAAAAAGATTACCTTCAAAGATCGAAGAGTTCACAGAGTTCACATAGAAAATGTACATTTGATACAAACAACAAAGTTAGGGTTTGAAAAATTGAAGAATTATATTATGAAAAATTAAGAACAAAGCTTACCTGGGATGGGAAATCGTCGACGGAATCCGGCTGAGTAGTCCGGTCCGGTGGGTGGAGTTGTGCGCGGGTGGGCGAGTCGGTAGGCTGGGGTGGGCGCGCAGCTGGCTGGGGTGGCACCATGCGCCGCTCGGCAGGGTGGGTCGTGCGCGGCTGGGTGGCGGCGACGGTTCGGGTGGCGGCGACGATTCGTCGACTGCGTCTGCGTCGTGGGCGGAGACCTCGTCGGCTGCGACGTCAGGTTGAGAGCCCAAGAAAATTTGTTTTTTATTTTTTTTGAAATGGTCGAAGACCTTGAAGGAGGAAAGAGAAGTTGGCCAGTAATTGATTAGTTACTTTTTTTTTTTTAATTTAGCGACCGCTTTGGTCGGAGGTATTAAATAAGCGGTTACTAAAATTTAAAATTTATTTTGATAATAGTCGGGTATTTAGCGACTGTTAAATAGTCATAAAAGAGGTAAAGCAGTCGCTAAATTTACGACCGTTTTGAAGGCGGTTGGTAAATTTTAAATTTACCAACCGCTCTTCAATCGGTCGGTAAATTTAGCGACTGCTTCATTATCGGTCGATAAAAATATTTTTAGTGACCATTTTTTTGGCGGTCGGTAAAAAAGGTTGGTAATCACGCGCTTTCTTGTAGTGATGGTTGGTGATGGCACTAAAATACCAGTTAGTGGTTCCGGCACTACCACACTTCCTGCACCCTTACCTCCTCTATCTCTCAAAAATATTCTTTACACTCCTAACATCATTAAAAATCTTATTTCCGTTCGTCAGTTTACTTCTGATAACTTAGTGTCTGTTGAATTTGTCCCTTTTGGTTTTTCTGTGAAGGACCTTCGGACGGGTTGACGAGGTGCAATAGTGTGGGCAATCTCTATCCTGTGTCAGCCTCAAAATCATCTCCTATATTTTCATCAACCTTTGCTGCTCCCTCACCAAATATCTGGCACAACCGTTTGGGTCATCCGGGCGATCCGGTTCTCAGTTTTCTTAGGAAAAATCATTTTATTCAATGTAATAAGGGGACTAACCCCACAGTTTGTTATGGTTGTCAAATGGGAAAACATTTTCGTCTCCCTTTTTCTAGCTCTCATACTAGTACTTATGCATCTTTTGAAATCATACACACTGATCTTTTTACTTATCCCATTAATAGTCACACAGATTTCAAATATTACCTAGTCTTTCTTGATGACTACTCCCATTATGTTTGGATTTTTCCTCTCAAAACAAAGTCAAGTGTATTTGCTACTTTTGTGCATTTTCATTCCTATGTTCGGACCCAATTCGGGATGTCCATTAATGCCTTGCAATGTGATAATGGTCGCAAATATGACAATGATAGCTTTACCCTTTTTGGCCGACATAGTGGTATGATTTGGAGACACTCTTGTCCACACACTTCTTCCCAAAATGGAAAAGCCGAACGCATGATTCGAACAATCAATAATATTTGTCGGTCTCTTCTATTTCATGCTTCTCTTCCTCCCTCCTTTTGGGTTGAGTCTCTCCACATGACCATCTATTTACTAAATATCCGCCCGACTCGCCTTCTCAACTATCTTACCCCCGTACACATCTTGTACAGCAAGGCTCCATCATACACCCATCTACGCACCTTCGAATGCTTGTGTTACCCAAACTTGTCGGCTACATCTCCCCATAAAATGAGCCCTCGCTCTTCTCCATGCGTCTTTCTTTGGTACCCGACATCACATAGGGGTTACCGGTGCCTAGACTTAAAAAGTAAGAAAGTCATAATTTCTAGACATGTGGTGTTTGATGAAACACAATTCCTATACTCTACCTATTTTACTCCCAATGTCAAAGATTATGAATTCCTCAATTCAAAAAATGAATAAGTCTCACCTCCTCTCCTTGTTTACTCTCCAACTGGTCCTTCACAAGCCCAATCCAGTGTCATTAGAGAAACTGGGCAGAATAGCCCACACGTGACAAGTGGGTCAGGTCAAACCGCCACAAGTCATGTGGGAGCTACCCAATTCTCTACTCCCTCCACTTCTGGTCCAGCCCACGTGGGAGCTACCATATTCCCTACTCCCTCCACTTCTAGTCCAGCCCAGTCACCCTCCACACTTACTCCCACATGGCCCAAATCCAATTGCCATGGCCTTTCCCCACTGTTGGACTCCAGTACTTCTGACCCAACTCTTGGGCAACCCAGTGGCAGTGTGTCCCCACTCCTGTCCCCACCTATTTCTCACGGCCGCCCAGCCCACTCGCCCCCTATGAGAACTCGATCCCAACATGGGATATTCAAACCCAACTCTAAATATGTCAGTCTTGCTCTCCTTACCCCTCCCACTCAAACAATATCTCCTATGCCTCGCTCTCACCTTACCGCCCTTAAGGACCCTAACTGGTATATTGCTATGTGTGATGAATATAATGCCATGATTCAGACTCATACTTGGGACTTGGTGCCTCGTCCACCAAATGCAAATGTTATTCGGGGTATGTGGATTTTTCGCCATAAGAAAAAGTCTGATGGTTCCTTTGAACGACATAAGGCTCGTTTTGTGGCTCATGGTAAGGGTCAAGAGGTCGGTGTTGATTGTGATGAGACTTTCAGTCCAGTTGTGAAACCAACTACTATTCAGACAGTTCTTAGCTTGGCAGTCTCTCGAAAATGGTCCATTCACCAACTTGATGTGAAAAATGCGTTCCTTCATGGTCACTTGCATGAAACCGTGTATATGCATCAACCACCGGGTTTTGTTGATCAAAGAAAACACAAACATGTATGTCTTCTTCGCCGGTCTCTATATGGTCTTAAACATGCTCCGAGGGCCTGCTATCAACGTTTTGCAACTCATATTCTCTCTCTTGGGTTCGTCAACAGTAAGAGTGACACTTCCCTCTTTATTTTTCGCCGCGGTGCGGAAACTGCTTATCTCTTATTGTACGTTGATTATATTATTTTGGCCCGCTCTTTCGATTCCCTTCGGACCCGTGTCATCTCTCTTCTTAGTGCTGAATTTGTAATGAAGGATCTTGGGCCTCTCTCTTATTTTCGTGGCATCTCTGTCTCCCGTACCAAGGACTCTATGTTTCTTTGCCAGAAGAAATATGCTCAAGATATTCTTGCCCAATGCCGGCATGTCTTCATGTAAGTCAGCTACTACACCTCTTTAAAAATATTTTGGTTTCTAAGAAACTGATAAAAGACCCTTATCTTATACTTTGTATTTTTTCCCTCTACTAAACTGGAATAAAACTCACCATAGGCCATTGAAGTTTGCTATGGAATAAATTAAATAATTTTCTATACATAGAAGGTTCGGTATATATAGTTAATCGTCATTTACAGTACGTAGATTCATTCAGACATCTCTTATAAATTAGTTGCAAGAGATAACCTAGTATATAGAAGTATTGACATTCCTATTAGTTGCCCTTTCTGCGGCTCTCAAAATGAAACCCAAGATCACCTCTTTCTCCGTTGCCCTTCTACTAAAGAATTTTGGGATTCCGCTACAACAATCCATTGGCTAGGTACGCACCGTCAAGAAACTTCTATTTTTTCATTTTTCCGAAATATACGCAATAATGTCAGTCTCCCAATTAAGAAAATAATTACTTCCTTCTGGAGCATTTGGAAAATGCGAAATGCAGTTATTTTTAAAAACGCCTCATTCTCAGCTATAGGACTCTATACTAGAGCTTTTAAGATTTTTAACGAATGGAAAACTCGCACTTGTTTTGACTCTTTGGATTCACGCTCAATAAACAATGCTCCTAATGTTCTATCCAAGTTTCTTGGACGCCACCTGCCCCAGGAACATTCAAACTTAACTTTGACGGCTCTGTTCGCCATAACTCAGGTGCAGCAGGTGTTGTAATTAGAGACCATCTTGGAAACAATATTGCTAGTCGGTCTTTCAATCTGGGGGCTACTCCCCCTTTTCTTGCAGAAGCTATTGCACTTCGCAATGGATTACTACTGGCAATAGAAAACAATATTCGACATATTCTCATTGAGGGAGATAATTTACTTATAATTCAGATTTTACAACAAAGAGCTCTGTGTCCATGGAAAATACAGCTGCTTATGGATGACATAAAACATCTGCTCTTTAATTTCGATACCCATAATTCGAGACATGTGTATCGAGAAGCTAACCGCACTGCTGATTACGTAGCATCCATTGGTCATCACATTAATAGTCAATTAGATATTGATCCTTTTGTAGATAATATATTTTCTTATTTTCTTACCTTAGATAAGTTAGGATGTCGTCTTGAGAGAAGACTATCCTAACTTCTGTGTACTTTTCCTTTACAAAAAAAAAAAAAAAGAGTTCAAAGTGCGTTGGCTTCTAAAATATAAGGCATGAATGTCGGCAATAAGGTTAAATAAACTAATACTTTCTCTGTTTAGATTTTCCGAAAATGATAAAGGTCACAACATGCGACCTTTAAGACGTGTTACAATGATGACATGACATGTTTATGTGTCATGATTTAAATTGGAAACTAAAATATTTAACTTATATAATCTATTATACATGTTTCAAAAAATGTAGGAAAATTTTGATATTCTAATTTATTTCCTTCTTTATATCGCCATTTTTATCACCTAGTTAGTGATGGCTCGATTGTAAGATGTACTGCTAGAGAAAAGGTGTATCATATGATTTTTACTGTCTTTTTCTAACTAGGATATTTTTCAGAAAAAAGATGAAAAGTAGCTAGATATTTGTATAACAATAAATGAATGATTAGTACAAATATGAAATATCCCAATTATTGCATGATATCTTGAGCCGCCTGCAAGGACTTCTTCACTAAAAGAGAAGTGGTCGACATGCATAGTGTACGTACTCGTCACTACATATTCATTCTAAAAACTCGATACATCGATCTATAAATACCTTTCACTATTATACTATTACTACTACTACTACAACAACAACAACAACAATAACAACAATATAATTAAAAAGAGTGAGATCAATCAATCGAGTTATAAATATATTTCAAGAAAAAATGATGAAGGTTAAGAGCTTTGTGATTATCATGGTGGTCATGACCTTGTTGGTTGGAACATCAATGGCACAACAAGGTGATTGTATCAATGGACACTGCGCTGCTGGGCTGTGTTGTAGCAAGTTCAACTTCTGTGGCAATGGACCGGCATATTGTGGTGGTGTTGAAGAGCAGGTCGAAGCTCACCCATCTACTGATGTTCCTCAAACTCGCAAGGTTGCTGCTGGTGCTCCTTGATCGATGCATGCTCCAACAACACATGCATGCAATCGTAATAATAAAATCGAGCTTAATTAATTAATTAATGGCTATATACAGGGTTACTTATTTATTAAGTAACCTTATCATTAGTTAATTATGCTCCTTTTAATTTACTACATACCTTCCTATCCACTTTTAATTAAATACGATTCTTTAAAAGATCATTAAATTGTTCTTTTTAAGTTATCATTGTGGCTTTGTTTTTATATGTGTATGGAGTTTCCAAATCCATGAATGTTGATGTTCTTAACTCTTAAACTCGTACTTATGTCGATCATATTTTTTATTTTATTTTTGGTGCGAATGAGTCACAAGGGTAATATAAATACAATTGGGGGCGGGAGAATTTTAACCTGACACCTATTACACACATGCCTTAAGTCTTAACCACTAGGTCAATACATCGTTGATAATCGATCATATCTTTTTAAGTAACGTGGTGGGTTATTTAAAATGTGTTTCCCCGACCATACAAGTTATTAAATATAAAACTTGGAGCGGGGACATTTTTACTCCACAGTTAATTACATCATTTTATAATTAATTAATGAATCGAATAAAATGGATAAATTTATATAAGCAGGGATCAAGCGGTTGGAATGATATATATGAGAGATTTATGAACGTGTCTACTATAAATGACGAGTACACATATGTACCGAAACTTTTATGTATGAAAAATTAATTAATTTACTCTATAGTAAACCTCAATGGACAATGAAGTATAGGGAACAATATGAAATATAAGATAAGGGTCCTTTATCAGTTTTATAGGAATGAAGATGTAAAAGAAAAAAAAAATATGTAAAAATATTTTTAAAGAGGTGGGTAAAAAGAGTCCAAGTAGACAAACAAAAGCAAAGTGAAAAGTTAAAAGAAAAACAAATTCAAGATACCTAAAATTAAAGAGTTGATAAATTCAAGCAAAAACAATACAATTAAAGATTTTAAAATGTGTTAACCATTACAACAACTCAGTGAAAGGAGGTCGTGTGTCATACAAGCTTGTAAATAAGATGGTTTTATGTATAAGACAACGTTGCATGTGTCACCCCTGCTGTTACGCCATTGCTGATGTCAGCTTTATTTTTATAAAACTTGGAGCAAGGATATTTTGATTAATCGAATAAATTCTACCAACCAATTAAATACTCCATATATAGTTAATTAAATATTTTTTGATGAAATAGATACTTACATCGTTACATATATAATTAATGAATCAAATAAAACTCTCATTCTCGCTCATTCATCCAATGGACTAAACAATTATTAAATACTCTGCGTTTTTAATCATTCTATATATTGTGCAAAAGTTGCCATAAAAAAGTTTTTAACTTAGGGGAAATATCTATCTTCCAAATTCAGTGGTATTCCCATTTAACATGAGGAATAGCATTATGAGCTAACCAAGTGGCCGATTTAACTGTAAAGTTTCCGTTACTAGAAAGACCCCAACATGGTTGATCTAATAAGTTCGTGACAGGTAATGGAATACCTTTGATGACTTGAACTACTGAAGGAGGAACCACTAAAGCAAGAGCATGTTCATCCCATGTCCGTGAAGGAGTAATGAAATGATCTACTGTAATATTCAAATCTTGTATAACAGACGTATCTAAATTTAATAGCGAGATTAAATTTGTAGAATAACACCAATTATCTAGCCAAAACAAAACATTAAATCCGGAACCAATTTTCTATCGTATACTTTGAAGCGGAAGAGGTCGTATCTGTAGATTTTTTTTCCATATTCCTTAATCAATTTATCAATCCTTATGATCTTATCTAACAAGAATCCGATGAGCCAATGACTACTTCGCGTACTCGATACACTGTTTTCTCTTGCGATACATAAAATTTCATGCCAATAATGACTAAATGATGTCATGCTAAATGACGATTCACAATAAGCAAAGGATAAGAATATATGGTTCACTTCAAATGCAATGAAGACCGGCACTACAAGTACGAACATAAGACTATATTTGGTACCTCATTTTTGTTAGCTCAAATGATCAACTAGTCAAATTAATACGGTTGTTAGATTATGAGAAACTCCTTGAATTAGAGTGTAATTTATTGATCAAATATATAGGGATTACAATTAGTCCTAATAGAATTAGAAACATGAATATGACTAGAAGTCTAATCTACATTAAATATCCTAAGAGAGTAAATCCTAGTAGATTTGTATCTCAATCACACACCCGCAGTCATAGCGGGCGAAGAGCGTACGCTAAGACTCACTAGTGGAAAAAGTCTCATTTGCGTCGCTCATTTAAGCTCATTTGCGTCGCACATTGGTGCGACGCAACTGGCTGCGACGCAAATTAAAAACGTCATTTGCGTCGCACTTTTGGGCGACTCAAATAAGGTCATTTGTGTCGCAGATTTACTAAACTGCGACGCAAATAACCTTTTTTTTACATACTGAAAAGTCATTTACGTCGCTCATTTACTAAGCTGCGACGCAAATGACTTATAAAAAAAGGTCATTTACGTCGCAGTTTAGTAAATCTGCGACGCAAATGACATTTTTTTCTTTTACTTTTTTTCGTATGTTTTTATTGATCAGCTTCATATTTCATGTATCTGGATCACAATACTATAATATACAGGGATAAACAAATAGTGGAATATATAGTTGAAAATTTCGCCATAATCTCCTTTGTAATATGACCCTTCCCAATAATCGGGAATTATAATAATACACACATAAACCTGTCAAATACAAATTTACAACCCCATTAAAAGGCAATATCCATCATATCGTTCAACCAACATGTTGATAACGAACTTAACAAACAAATATTACAACAAACTAGCTAGCTAGATCTAAATCGGAATTGGTCAAAAAGTAATCTGCCCAAAATTCTTCAACCTCATTAATCTCCTCAAATGAAAAAGGCTATGTACTTGAATAATCCTAAAAACACACAAGTATATAAATAATTAGGTCGACAATCAATAGTTTTGCCTACTTCAATTTATTTTATAAAGTATATCACATACCGTAGTAAGATCTTGACTATCACGATGCTTTGTAAATATATCGTACACAAAACGTATGACGTAGTAGCCACACTCTAGTGATCCCGGTTGTTGATCGAGGACACTACATGCATTAAAATAAATAACAAAAGTAAAATTTATATGAAATTATATGTATTAATTTTGAAAAACTTGATCTTTAGGTAAGTATTAAACTAATCATACCTTTGCCGCAATCCAATTCAATTTAGTTCCTTTAGATTTTCCAGTTTGTGCCTTGTAACTCCGAACAGAGGAATAAAACTGCTGCGAGTCTTATAAGTAGCCTAAGATCTAGTCCATGAAGGTTGAAATTCAAGCCTGAAGACAGATTTACAATTTCACATCATCGTGTACCCAATTTCATTAGCGTTGCAGCCTATACCCAAAAGACAAGAAATTTAACAGCCTGTACTTGAAAACTATGACAGCTTACCGAAAATATAGTTTCAGTGACCTGGATTACTACACAAAACAGAAGTTGACGATTTTCCCTTGATCATATTCATTAAACTTGATTCAAATATCCAACAAGAACACACCTCCTCTTCTTATCATTCTTTTATTAAGAACTCCCGCCAACCTTGCATCTCCATCTACAAAAACCCTTGCCCGCTAATTAATTCTTATATTTGAAAGTGTTTTCTGTAGAATTTGGATGGGTAGACTTGGTGAATTTGAAAGTCCAAAACACGAAAACCTCATGTCCAGCATAAGAACATTGCACGGTAAGCACAGGCAACAAAGTATAATGAAAAGCATGAACTTGTCGACAACAAGCAGAAGACAAAAGCCTCGTTGACGTCATGGTTTACATTGACAGCAAAAGATATTTGCCTATGGCCTACGATCTTGAACAAATGGAAATCAACGTTTGCTACTAACTTGCTGGGCTTGAATATCTGATCCTACAGGCTGCATAAAAGATTCAATTTTCATCTCAGAATGGGCATTGTTCGACTGGATAAATCAATAATTTGTAAGGTTGATTTACTTTATTCTCCACTCACAAGGGAAAGCATTTCATCCAATGAAAAGAATGTTTGGAATTTTCCCATTAAAACTCCAAAGTTAACCAATGCCCCACATATTTTCTTTATATCATTTTCTAACAATGCTAATGAGTAATGAAGATAGCTATTGCATCTCCCAAAAATATTGCATTCTACAGCTCCCGGAATCGTTGGTATCTATATATTATAGGCAAGGCTTGCATTAAATAAACATATCAAACATCTAACACAAACCAACCAAAATTAAAAATTCAACCAAGTATATCCTTGGAAATCGACATCAAGTGGACGAAACTATAATGATCTAGCATAATATTCCCCGGCCAGCTAACCTTATCAATGATTCCAAAACATGTAATCACGCCAACAATAAGCTAAATTTATACCATAAATTAATCAAATTAACTAAAATTAGGGCAAATAAGAGCTAATCCAGCCAAAAGTTCACAAAACTTGCACCAAATAAAAGTAAAAAAGAACTAATTATTCTACAGCATAAACAAATTAACAAACCCAATTCAAAAAAATCAAAACCCACTTTAGACAAAAAAAAAAAAAACAAAATCAATCAAAATTAACAAAAGCTTATAGAACCCTAGAAAGCCAAAATCAATCAATATTAAAAATCTGAGACAAAAATTGAAGTAAAAAATTAAAATAGTTACCACCAAAACTCTTCAACGGTATCAAAAGCATAGGCTTTTTTAAGAGTGGAACCCCAAGCAGCGCCTGGTTTAGGTTTAGTAGTGTCAAACCAAATAGTTTCATTCAGCTCGTCTTTCAAAAGTCGAACAAACGGTTCAGTCAAGAGACAGTTATGATACAATATTGACCACAACAAGCATCATCATACTACCCGAACAATAACGATCTTGAAGTTGAGATTCGTGGCTTAAGTACTGAGAGTGCGATCATACCTTTATCTGAAGTTTGTAGTCTCTGCCAAAGCAGTAAATGTATCAACTTTTCACAAGGCATGGTTAATTATATATGCACAACCGGCTAGATTTAAACTTGGAAGGCCGAGAAACAAATGCAAATAGGTTCGAATATAATGAACAACATGATTCCTGAAGAAAGACCTCTTAGTAATTTATTTCACAACATCAGGGAATACTGTCTTCTAGTATTCTACTGTTAGTTTCATTGATTATACAAGAATACCGTCTTCTGCAAAAAGTATTCATAGTAACCTTCAGCGTAGTACCCAAAGACTAAAGTGTCCTTGATTGCTGAGAGTGTTGGACGTTTAACCAATACAATTATGATTCTGAGAGTTCTGACTTATAACAAGTACAAGACTTTGCAAAATGAACATTCTTCTATTATAGTGACTTAATCTCACACCCCGCACAGTCTGGTCGGTCTTCTCATGGTTGTATTAAATTTGGAGTATCCCGAACTCTTAAACATGATTAGAAATCGACTAAACACAAAAGAGGCACACTCTTGTATAAGACGACCTCTCAGTAAGTTCTATAAACACAATTTTTTATGTCTTACTCTCTTACCAACGAACAAACAAGTACTATGTAACTCAGAAACTGCATTATTATTGACCAATTACAATTCATCAAAAACTACCATTATAATATTCATTACTGTTCCGGTGTTGAAGTGGATGGAACA
Organism: Spinacia oleracea; assembly: GCF_020520425.1. Classification (NCBI taxonomy): domain Eukaryota; kingdom Viridiplantae; phylum Streptophyta; class Magnoliopsida; order Caryophyllales; family Amaranthaceae; genus Spinacia; species Spinacia oleracea. Next base: position 70,643,570 of record NC_079488.1, on the reverse strand, counting down.
ATGGGCTACGAATGAAGGCCCTTTCATGTGTTTAAGATCCTGCTAGCTCGAATGTGTCGTGTCCCAGTTAACCCGCACAATAGACAAGTTACTAGCCTCGGGGGTGTTTCCGAAGAAAGCCCCTCCGATGCCTAAGTAAGAACGGTGCTCGAATTCTAGAGAGAAGTTCTCTAGAAGAGTAGTCTTAAGGCGGAAAATGGACGTACCTTGGTATGTGAGCCCTGGCGGCGTATTTATAGTGTTTGTACAATAAATGCCCTTAGGTCATTTATTGCAGGTGGGCCTTGGGCCTTGATTTGGCGGCTGAATAGCCCCCTTTTTGGAGTGTAGCGGGTTTGGTGTTGTTGTTGTGAGCCTTTGGGCTTTGGACTGAGTGGCCCAATTGGTATCCAATTGGGAGCCCAAACAACATGCCCCCCAGACCCGACCCATTTAGAATTAAATGGGTGGGTTTCCAGCTGTGAGAAGTCCAAAGGTTCTCTCTTTTTTCGAAGAGAAGGTGATGCGAGTTCGTGGATGAGTGACAAGTGTGGAGAGCGGAAGTTGGGCGGTTTTTAGGACGTGGCCTATAAATACCGCTTCCTTCTCCTCATTTCAAACTTTATTCACTCAAACATTTTCCATATCTTTAGAATTCCGGCGATTTCTTTGGGTGTTTTCTTTAGATCTCTGCATATTCACCGTGAATTCGCTTCGGGACTTTACTTCGTTCGTTTCATCGGCGTTTTCCGCTTCTAGAAAGGTAATTTGTTTTCCGTTTTTGTTCCCTTCTTTTTCTACTCCTTTCTGTGTATCTTAGGCGTTCCCTGTTTCTCCATGGCTGGGGGAAGATGGAAGAAGAAATCCGATGTGGTGTCCTCCTCTAGTGATGAGGAGGATAGGGTTGCTCCCGGGGCTGGTGCTGGAGAGGATTCGGGGAATGAGGCCCGCGCTGAGTCGAGCCAGGGGGCTGGCGTGACGGGTCGCTTTCCTATTCGCCCACTCCTTCCGAGGCGGTGGGAGGAGGCTGATCCTTTGGGGAGGCTCGCTAGCCTCTACGAGGACAAGCCCGAGATTGCTGGCCCGGATGGAGTGGCAGTTGATGGAAAGTGGCTAGTGGATGCCAAGAAAGGGAGACATCATCGGCTTGCCGAGGATTTGTATGGCATTCAACATGCCTTGGGCTATTGGTGCGAGCTTCCGAAGCAGAAAAATGCGAGGGTGACTCGTACTCCTCCGGAGTATGTTCCTGTGTATCTTCACCATTTCGACTATGGGCTTCGGTTCCCTTTGGATCCGTTCATCGCCCGTGTGCTGGAGGAGTACAACGTCTCTTTTTGTCAGTTGACCCCGAAGTCCATGCGCCATATTGTGGGGTATCGCTGGATGTGTGATTACCTCGGCTATGAGCCGTCGATCGAGGTTTTCAAAGAGATGCACGAGCTCGTGAGGAACGCGAATGCTGAGGCTGGCTGGTGGGCCATCAACAATAAGAACAAACGGAAAGGCAAGGATCTCTATATGACCGCTTTTCCGTATGTATCCTCGGTCCATGGGTGGAAGGAACAATGGCTGTTGGTCCGCGTTCCCGTTGATCCGAGGCATCCACAGTATTTCTCGCCGCCGAAGTGGTTCGTGAAGCCGGATCCCTCGATGTCGCGGGTTGGCCCTGTTGATCGAGAGAATTCCGATCACGCCATGCAGTTGGAGTGGTTCAAAGCAAAGACGGCTCGGGAGCCGATGTATTGGCTTCTGAACCTGCACTATATCACACGGGAGGTCATCCTCGTTGCTGCTGGTCTCAGTAGGATATATGACAGGGGTGAGGTTTTCTTTGCTGAGATCGTGCTTCAGTTCGGGTGTTGGCCTCCCCTTTCTTTACTTCTTTGAATCTCATTTTTTCTATCTCATTTTTTTCGTGTAGATCAAGGCGAGAAAGCTGTTGACCCCGCGATGCTCGACTATCAGCTCAACGGTGAAGGGGTTCTTGTTCGTTGCCCTCCCTACGATTTCAAAGCGCAGAATCCTCGGCAGCCGAAGCTCGAGGATCACAAGTTCTCGGATCACACTCTTGCACATCTGGAAGACGTTCGAGCCGACCCTTGGGATTCTCAGAACCCTGGAGAGGCTGTTCCGAGGCGGACAGTGCTTCCTGAATTGGTAACTACCTCCGATCCGGTAACGCTGATTAGTTCGTTCATTTTGTTTAGACTTTGGTTCTGTGGGTTCTTGTGGTCTCGATTTTGACCATGTCTTCGGTGTCTGTTTTTCTTAGGGACCAGAGGTAACAACTGTTGCGCCTGTCACTTCCTCTGCTTCGTCTCCTCCTTCTTTCGCCGCTCCCGAAGTAAGCGATCTTACATTCGTACTTTGTTTGCCCTCTTTGGTGTTTGGTCGCTTCTCATGCGCCCTTTCTTTTGTAGGAGTTGAAGAAGCTAAAGAAGAGGAAGTCTTCGGAGAAAGAGACTTCTCCCAAGAAGCACAAAAGGGAGAGGTCCCCTTCGAAGTTGAAGAAGAAAGTTGCTTCTTCTTCGAAGGTAACCCCTAGTCCCGAAGTTCTCGAGTTTTTGAGTCGCCGTCCTTATCTGACTGAGGAAAGAATTCGGCAGGTTGTTGCCGCAGATCCCAGTCTAGCTGAGGCAGGAGAACGCTACCTTGCTCGGGAGAAGGAAGAGATGGGTCCACCGCCGAGCCTTAGGAGTAAGCTTCCGCTCCCTGGCCAGAAGCTGAAGAGCGTGGCGATTCTGGTACAGGACGAGCCTGTGAACCAGCCCATGGGCGAAGAGTTTACTATACCTTCGCCTCTGAAGCCTTTGACTCCATTGGGGGGGACTGTCGCTGATGTTACTCCTATGGTGGAGAGGTTCGAGATTGACCCCCCCTTTGATTCTACTGAGGTTGCTGGGTCCGAGGACGCTGCTGCGGCTGGGCTGGGGGATGATCCGCAAGATCCTCCGAAGGTGGTCGTCGACCTTACCTCGTCGGGCGATGAGAAAGGTGGTCCCTCGGCCAACAAGGGCGCTGATTTCGCGGTTCCCGAAGGTTGGGAGCCCGGCCAACAACGCGGACTGAAAAGGAAGTTCCGCGAGACTTTGGGCTCCACATCAACCTCGGTGTTGGAGCGTCTGGCTTACCCTTCCTTTGATGTGCCGATCAGGAGGGTTCCTCGGAAGGTGAGGGACACCAGGGCTCAGTTTGCTCGGGCTTCTGATCTGGGTGAAGACCCCGAGGCGCACCCTGAGTCCATGATTGGCCCTAGCGCCGCCAGGGAGAACATGCTTCGGGGCATCCCTGACTGGCGTGTTCCTGGACAGGAGGCGAACCACCCTACTCAAATGGCTCAGTTTCATTTGAATGAGGTAAGAATTATTTCTTTCTTGTGAGCTTTTGCTTTTATTCTCCTTTAGTATTCACTATTCTTTTTTATCCTCGTAGGCGCACTTCTGGTCCTCCTTCGCTGCGGAATGTCAGTATTTTGACGAAGTGAAGCTGGCCAGATTTGAGGAGCGCTACGATCATGATGTTCCTCTTCTGGATGAGAAGGCGAACACTCTCCTTGCCGAGCTTGAAGAAACAAAGGGCTTGGTTGCCGAGTTTACTCGGGAACAGACGGGCACACTCGAGCTGCTCGACAAGGGGATTAATGATCTGAAGTCGAAGATGGAGGCTGATGCTCGAGAGCACGAGGCTTTGAAGACGGAGAAAGCCGAGGAGAAGGCTCGCTTTGAGGCTGCGCTGCAGAACAAGGATGCTGTTATCTTGAACCTTCGCGAGAGTGCTCAGAAGTTCACGGGTGTTCTTGAACGGATTCCCGTGTTTGAGCACGAAGCTGATGAGCTTAAGGCCAAGGTTCGCCAGCTCGAAGCGGAGAAGGCCTTGCTGTATACTGCCGACCAGTGTCGAGACCAGTATTGGGAGGGGATCCTTAGTGCTCGTCGGATGTTTGCCAAGCATATGCCTGACTTCAAGTGGACTGAGCATGTGCCTCAGTGGCTCGAGGCCGAGGAAAACTTGGTGGAATGTCAGGCTGACAGAGACGACGCTGCCAAGGAGCGCGAAGAAGCTGCTAAGGCGCAGCAAGCTCGGAAGGTCGCCTCGGAAGGTGATACCACTGCTGGCGCCTCTTCGCGATCTGCTCCTCAGGGACGTGTTGGTGATGTCCCTTAGGAACTCGGGCAGTCGTCTTCTTCAGAGTCGGTCGGTTCCAGTTGAGGGCCTCCGAACTTGTGCTTGATTTTCTCCCTTTTTGCCTCGGCGCTGCGTTGTACTTTAATAATTTCTTTTTGCTTTCTTTTAGTACTTCGATAGGCCAATATGTATCTGTTGATGGCTGCCGATTTAGCTTTTAGGTAATTTTTGTTTCAATTTTTGAGGATTGCTCGCTATGCCGAGTTGTAGTTGGTATGATTGTACTCGTTTCCCCCAAAATTTGAATAAAAAATGACTGCTTCTTTCGTTTAACTTTCTTTGCTCTGCTGAAGTACTTTTAGCTTTCCTTTGTTGCCAAATCCATGGATTTTGCTAAGGTATTTTCTCTTTTAGCTTTTCGAGTTCTTCAGATCCGTGGATCTGCTAAGAGGCTCGTTTTGCTGTTGTTTTTTTTTGAAGCCTCGCTGAAGAGTTTGATGGCTTAGGGACTTTTAGGGTCTAGCTTTAGAGTCTTCTTTTGAGCTCTTCAGATCCGTGGATCTGTTAAGAGTCTGCTTTTGAGCTCTTAAAAATTTGTGGACGTTGTTTGGAGTCTGCTTCTGAGCTCTTCAGATCCGTGGATCTGTCAAGAGTCTACTTTTGAGCTCCTTAACGTCTGTAAACATGTCTAGAGTCTTCTTCTGAGCTCTTCAGATCTGTGGATCTGTCGAGTCTTTTTTTGAGCTCTTTTAATGTCTACTTCCGTTCTTCCGACTTCTTGTGGTTTGAAAACCTGGGCAAGAAATCGCAAGTCTGACTCTTAGTTATGAGTTTCGGGGATTAGTGGATCTGAGCCGAACTTTTGTAACTGTTCGAGAGACTTTGTTGCGAACGGAATATCCCTGGGTACCGCGAATCCGAGGATTCTGGACGGTACCTTGCGGGTTGTTTTGAGTTAACTATTTCTTGGGTTTTTTGTCCCCAAGAAATGGCTACTTCGGGTTAATTTTGGCATCGGATTGATCAAATCCTAAGTTGTATGCATGCGTATAAAAACATAGTGATAGAATAAAAGAGGCATAGGGATATGTTTAATGAAACACATGGTGCCAGTGGCTTTCCTCTTCTCATTAAACGACTTACTTGGAGTACAAAAGGAGGGGGGTGAGATCATACAAAATATTTCTTGAGAACATCGGCATTCCAATGGTTCTTCAAGATTGTTCCATCTAACTGTTTAAGCATATAGGTGCCAGTCCTCTTTTCAGAGTGGATGATGTATGGTCCTTCCCATGTTGCCGAGAGTTTCCCGTGGATCTTTCCCTTCTGAACTGCAGCAATATTTCTGAGCACTACGTCACCGACCTTTAGAGGTTGGGCATTGACTCTTCGGTTGTAGTGCTTGCTGACTCTTTGCTGATGGGCTGCGTTGAGAGTTCTGGCTTCATCCCGAGCCTCATCTAATAGATCCAAGGATTCGGACAGAAGTTGATTGTTGCTTTGCCCATGGATTCCATCATACTTGTTCTATGCTTGGACCCTTAGGCTTTCTGTTCCGATTTCTACAGGGATGACAGCCTCGGAACCGTAAACCAAGTGGAAGGGTGTCTGTCCTGTGGCTTCCTTCTCAGTGGTCCGAAGGGACCAGAGTGTCCCAGGGAGCTCCTCTAGCCATTTGCTCTTTTCGTCCTCAACTCTCTTCTTGAGTGCATTGAGGATGAGTTTGTTTGCGGCTTCGGCTTGGCCGTTACTTTGAGGATGGCACACTGCTGAGTAGGCGAAGCGGATACCGAACTATTCGCACCATCTTTGCAATAGTGTGTTGTCGAATTGCTTCCCATGGTCAAAGACCATTAGCCTCGGAATTCCGAACCTTGTGATGATATTTTGCCAAATGAACTTACGGACCTGCTGCTCCGTGATGGATGAGACTGCCTCGGCCTCGATCCACTTACTGAAGAATGGAGCGATGATATCCAAGCCCCATTGTGCAAATGGTAAGGGGTAGAGTGTTGCTTGCAGGGTTTGGGCTGGTTGGTGGATTGCAGGTGCAAACTTCTGGCATTTTTCACACTTCCTTGTCAACGCTTTTGCTTCGGAGACCATGGTGGACCACCAGAATCCGGCCCTGAGTGCCTTGTGTGCCAGTGCCCTGCCTCCGATGTGGTTTCCACATATGCCGAGGTGGATTTCCCTTAGGATATAATCGGCATCGGTTGGGCCTACACACTTAAGCAGTGGGGTAGAAAATGATTTTCTAATGAGCTCTCCGTTGGCGTCAATGATGAACCACTGGTTGAACCTTTTCAGTTTCCTTGCTTGCAGCTTGTCTTCGGGAAGCTCTCCCCTCTCCTTGTATGCAATGAATGCGTCCATCCAACTTGGTTCGGGACGCACATTGCAAACTGTAGGGGGTGGCATGTCAATGCTCCTTTCCTGGTGTACTTCCACATGGACTGACCTGTTTAGGTCGGTGAGCGTTGAGCTTGCAAGTTTGGACAGTGCATCTGCTTGTGCGTTCTGACCTCGGGGGATGAGTATGACTTCGAAGGATCTTAACTTTGACGTTAAGGATTTGATTTTTGCTAGGTAAGCTGTCATGCTTGGCCATTTGGCCTCATACTCCCCTCGGATCTGGTTGGCTACGAGCTGAGAATCATTCTTGAGACAAACATGTTCGGCTTCCAGAGATAAGCACAGCTCTATTCCTGCGATCGCGGCCTCATATTCGGCCTCATTGTTGGTTGCTTTAAAACCGAACTTTAGGGCGTACTCTATGCTCTTTCCCACTGGGGGTATCAGTACTACTCCGGCTCCCGAGCCGTTCACAGTGGAAGATCCGTCAGTGTAGACCTTCCATGTCCTTTTGGTGTCATCTAGCATTTCCTGATATGAGCATTCGGCCAAGAAGTCTGCGAGCGCTTGCGCTTTGATGGTCGTCCTTGGCTGATACTTGATCCCGAACTCAGATAGCTCGAAAGCCCATGCAGCCAATCTTCCCGATCTCTCTATTTTGTCTAGCACTTTCTCCAGTGGTTGGTCAGTTAGCACCACTATTTGATGGGAATCGAAATAGGGTCTCAGTTTCCGAGCTGCTACCACCACTGCGTATGCTACTTTCTCAATGAGTGGATACCGAGTTTCGGCGTCTATCAAGGTTCGGCTGGTAAAATAGATTGGTTGTTGTTTCTTTTCCTCCTCCCGGAGGAGTACTGCGCTTACGGTTTCGGGGCTGACTGCGACGTACAAGTACAGAGTTTCCCCTTCTTTCGGCCTGGCTAGCGTCGACAGTTGAGCTAAGTGAGCCTTGAGCTGCTAGAATGCATCTTTTTGCTCTTGTCCTATGTCAGCTCGGGGTCCACTTTCTTCGGGACGCCTTTCTTTTTGACGGGTTCTGCTTCTCCTCCTGGGAGGGTCTTAGGTTTGAGAGCTTTGAAGAAGGGTGCCCCTTTATCCTAAGCTTTCGATATGAATCTCGATAGTGCGGCTAACCTGCCTGTTAGCCTTTGCACGTCTCTCTTTGTCTTCGGCTCGGGCAAATCTAGCGCGGCCTGGACCTTGTCCGGGTTCGCGTCTATTCCCCTTTCGCTCACCATGAATCCGAGGAACTTCCCTGACTTCACCCCGAAGACACATTTCTTCGGGTTCAATTTCATGTTGTATTTCCTCAGGTTGGCGAAGGTCTCAGCCAAGTCTTTGATGTGATCCTCTTCCTTCACGCTTTTTACTATGGAATCGTCCACATAAACCTCGACGTTCCTTCCCTTTTGATCGGCGAAGATGTGATCAACTAATCTTTGGTAGGTGGCTCCGACATTTTTCAATCCGAAGGGCATCATTCTGTAGTTGAACACTCCCGCGCTCGTGATGAAGGCGGTCTTCGATCTATCGTCGGGGTGCATGAACACTTGGTGGTACCCTGAAAAGGCGTCCATGAAGCTCAGCAATGCATGGCCACTGGTAGAGTCCACTAGCTGATCTATCCTCGGGAGGGGATAGCAATCTTTTGGGCAGGCTCGGTTTAGATCTGTGAAATCGACGCACATGCGCCATGAGCCATTCGCTTTCTTGACCATGACCACATTGGCCAACCACTTGGGGTACATGCATGACTCGATGAAGCCTGCATCTTGCAGTTTCTTTACCTCTTCGGCGATAGCTTTGTTTTTCTCCGAGGAGTAGTTTCTTTTCTTCTGTTTGATTGGCCGAGCTTCGGGACTGACATCCAGCTTGTGACAGATCATCTTCGGATCTATCCCTGGCATGTCAGCTGCCGACCATGCGAAGATATCTTTGTGATCCCTCAGCAACTGGATCAACACTATTCGAAGTCCCGAGCCTAGGCCTCTGCCTATTCGGACACTTCTGTCTGAATCATCCTCTAGGGGAATGTCTTCCATTTCTTGGTCTGGTTCGGGGGAAAGGTGTAGGGGAATACAGTTAAACATAATAACATGTGCGGAACAATCCCCAAAGCCAGGAAACATGTATAAAGCACAGATTAAGCAAACTTACATTCGAAGCGTGTTTTCCACAATAATCTGTCAACGAACACGAACAAAGAACTCCACTTGTCGTTCCTCTACTTGGTTCACCGACACGATCAGATCCGTCTGATAATCGTAGCTTAGACAATCATTCAAGAGTTTGTGCTTTTGGGAAGAACACATCCATGGAGGCTAGAGAGAATTAGGGTTTCTCTCTCCTCCTTAGGGTTTTATGTGTAATCAGATTTTTGCATTAGGTTATTGGAAAACGTGAGATGGATTAATATTATAACCCTTAGGTTATAATATCAACCGGCCAAGGCACATAGGCCATGCGCCAGCCAGCCCCGTCCGTGCAAGCCCACACGCGCACAGCCACACAGGCGCTGGGCCTTGGGCCGCGCTGTGTGCGCTGCAGCTGCTGTTCCTCGCATGCGCGCGCACGCCCAGCCAAGGCTTGGGCCTTGCGCGCTGGCTCGCTGCTACGCCCAGTGGGCCTTGCGCGCTTGCGCGCCTTGGCTCGTTGGGCTGGCAGCGTTGCCCCTTTCCGTATCCGCGATTAATATATTTCCGATATATTATTTATCGTTTCGTATACGACGAATCACCGTCGTACGATACGATTTATTCGTCTCGCCTAGCTTACGAATATTCGCGATACGATATACGATTCCGATGCAAGGTCGTATCGTATAATACGTTTTCCAACTAATTTCCGAAAAGCTATTAAATGAATTTCCGATTCATTTAATCCGGTGATCTGTTACGTGACATTGGTGTGACCTTGTAGGTTCAGTCAAGAGTAAGTTGTGAGTTCAAATATGCATTAGAACTCACTGATCGGAAGCATTGCTCCAGCTAGCTGTTCCGATCACTTGATCTCACTGAATTTATTGTTCGCAATTAATCTGAACCTTGGTATTAGACTTAATGCGCCTTGGATGAAGGACATATTTCCTTCAATCTCCCACTTGTCATTCAGACAAGTGTGCATCCACATTCCTTTGTCACTTAGTGTTACTTACTGAACATAAGGTAAGATCCAAGCCATCCTTATTAGGTCCAGAAGTGTTTCTCGGATTACAGAGTTCAACTGTCAAACTTTTGCAGAAGGGTAAGCCTAACCATTCTGCGCACGGCCATGCATTTTACAGTATCTAACTCTCCGAGAGGCCTTGTTACACAACAACACCATATCCTATCAAAGATAGGAGGACAATCCATTCTTGCAATCTATGAACACTCACTTTGATTCATAGTACGCCCAATAACTGTTTTTATAGCCTCCTTTTACGGTGCGACGTTTAGCTAGTATCAAAGCGAACTAATTCTCAAACGAGCAGACATAATCGCTCATGTTCTGAGGAACGGTTTCTAATCACCATTAATGAAAACTACCTATGACATGACTTTAATCTCTTAAAGCGTTCTCATGGTCAATCCGATACAAGATCCAATAAGTATCTATGCAAAAGATTCTGACATCCAGTCACTCTAGTTCAAGAAACAGAACTAAGTAATCTACTTGCAATCTAATCTTCATTAGTCATTGGTCGTCCACCTTTCAATGACCTGGATTAGGGATCCTTTGTGACTTCAATATTCAAGTTCACTTATGGGTGTTTCTTTGTCGAAGAATCCATCTTGACATCCCATTTGAATGATTTGAATCACATGGACTTATCATTTAATACTAAACCAAGATTAAATGAACTATGAAATATAATTTCATAAATGATAAATGTTTAAACCAAATGCTTACCAATTTGTGGGCCTCTAACCCAAAATCAAGCATTTAATGTTTTACAGATATAGGCCTTTCACCCAATACTTAAAACATTCATGGAACTCTAACTTGATTCCATATCTGCATATGAATGTTGTGTATCATTCAATGCAGAGGTTTAGTTTATCATACTTTGCTATCCTTAGCATCTTTTCTATCGAAAGCCTTTCGATGTAAGATGAAAAGATCTTTGAATATGTTTCTAGAATGATCTAATCTTTCGTTGCTGTTTAGAATGATAATCATATCTAAAAATAGAAAATCATCCAGGTATTGTGATCAACCTGAGTTCATTGAAAAACTCCCACTAAAAACAATTCCCTTTCATTGCTTCTTAGGCAACAATGAATTCATTTAAATTATGTAGAATTTCAAATGATGCTTCCTTTTGGAATGCTCCAACCAGTTCACATAGATGTGGGAGATACATCTTTCAACTGAGAACTTGGAAACTAATCATTGATTCAGTTCCACATGCATCACATATGGTTTAGAACCTATGTAACCACCTTTTAATCACGACGCCTAATTGCCCGTGTTTGTTTGTGGTTTGCCTAACAACAAGATTCAACTTTTGTTTAGGCAAATGCATGTAGCATCAAAACTTTAGTCATCTTCACTTCCTCTTATCAAGTGCTCATCCTACATCTCCAAATGTATTGGATGTTCTTGATATTGTTCCAATGATCTTTGATCCAGATCAATAGAGATTGGTATAAACTCGTCACGATCCAATGTTCACGAGTTATCTTGGCGGTCTATATATCACATTATACATGATTGATTGTAATGCAAAAACCATTCGCATTTTAAAATCCATCCATGTAACTTTTAGCTTCATTCTGTTTCAAGAGACACTGAATCTTGCTAAAATCTTGGCATTGCCATGTGATATAAGGTGAAGGCACCTCTTCAAGGTCCTTCATGCTTAACTTTAGTGATAACACCCTAGCTTTATACTTAGTTAAAGCATTCATAACTTAGACTTACTCATATGGGTTGAGAGTCTCTTTTGAGTCTCTCCATTGTGTTTGATTTAGTAATCACTTTTACAGAATCCAAACAACGCTTTAGATCCTATCCAATAGATCTTTAACCCAGTATGTTCTAAGTTTCGCCATGGTTCTAATATTGACAAATACTTTCAAATCTAACCATTTAGAATTTGAATGTCATCTTCAATAGAGAGATATGTATCTCATATATAGAACCAATAAACTTGACCTAGCTCCCACTAAACTCCTCATCTACAAGATGATCCATATTTTCATAAAGCCATGATTGCTCAATAGCCTTTTAGAAAAATATGGTCCAATTCCCACTTGCATGCTTTAATCTACGAATAGATTCCTTAAGCTTGCTCTTATATCTAGCATCCAAAACTTTTACATTGTGTGATGTACACAATTCCTTTCTACAAGTCCAATTGAGTAAGGTGTTTCGTTTTCCAATTGCCATATTGCCATATGCAATGATTGCTAGATTTATCCAAAATAGTTCAAGCATTCCGACTTGGTGAAAAAGATTTCAACATTATCAACGTCGTGAAGTAGTTTACAATCTTTAACCACCAATCTAGCTTCTCTTTTGTATGTGTATACAATATCATCTTTTATGTTTTGAAAACATTTTTGCAACCAATGGGAGTGAACCCCTTATGCAAATCAACGTTGTATGTTTAGAAAACATGTTTGCAACCAATGGGAGTGAACCCTTTATGCTAATCAACCAAATCATAGATTTGATTCTTTAAGATGAAGGTACTTTGGATGAAATGGCCTCAAACCATTTTGTATGGCCTTGAACCATACTTATGTTTCTGATGGCCTCAAACCATACTTGGGAATTTTTAATTCGTCGTAGCTAACCTGTAAGTCGTATGTTTTTGAAGCACTTTCCAAAGTCTTCATAGTTTTCGTTCCTCGAGATATCTATGTATCTATCTTGGTTGAATTCTATTCCTTATACGATTTACCTAGGTATTGAACATCAAACGTTAGTGTCTATAAAGACATTACTCAAGTCCTTTGAGTATTAGGATTCTCTTGAAGCACTTCTAAAGTCTTCATGAAGCTCTTCCAAAAGCTTCTAAGTACGGAGCTTTTCCAAAGACTCCTAAGTATCCTACATTTGTTTGTTGCTTGACTCGAAGTCCATTCTAGGTCATTTTTCTCCCACTTGCCTTTTTGGAAATATGATGGTTTCCTAAAAGACATTATCTTAAGTAACAACCATATGTTCTCAGATTTGTGGTAGAATCAATACCTTTTGTTTCTATGAGTCGCTCATAAAGAAACATATATCTATTCTTGAGTTTGTTTGATGTAAACACTAACTCCCACTGGGTTCGACAACCCTAGATATATATGTAGTGAAAAGATGTACTGAACCGAAGTTCAATCCTTTTGACATCTTATCCTTAGCTTTGACAACCTTGTTTAGTGTGATCGTCACTTGAGAGTATCATTTTGAAACTATATAGGAAAATAGTCGTGATTATCGTTAATCGAATGGATTCCGATTTCTCCATTTGGACATACCATATTCGTATGGTGCTTCGATTGTTATAATGCCATATAAACAATCTAGATAATCTTTCTTGGCTCATGCAAACATCACTTTGACGCTAGCCTAGATGTTCCAAAATTCTTGCCAAGTTGATTTTATACCCTTTTGTGAATTACATTGAAGTATTTCACATATTTCACTTTGAGTAAATATAGCCATATTTTCTCAAATTCTTGTGAAATAGGTAGGTCATAAAATCCATCTTTGGCCCATGAACTTCATTGTCTAGAAACTTCTAACAGTAGTCCATTTCTATGTCATGTTCAACAAGCAAGACCCACGTGTCTTTAATTAACCAACTTTCAGAAATCCATGCCATGGAATCATAGAATGTTGACTTGTTGATATGGTCGTATGACATTGCCAAAGATATGTGGAACATAAATCAAGGTGCTTGATTTGAACCTTCTGAAGTTTGAGTGTGAAGAGATTCGTTTGTTTATTAATCAATCATATGACTCAACCCTTAAGTGACCATTTCATTCAAATAAACACTCAACGAATGTTTTGTTTACTTTGAATGTGAGTCTTTCCGTTGTCCAAACAGAAATTGATTATGATGATTAATGGAACATAATACCATTAAGTTCCAGCCTTTAGAAGGACTTTAAAACAAACATGATGACCCTACAATCAATGTAGCACAATTTTGCTTCATTTCCACTAGTACATAATTGAGCTTATGTAACACGTGTTGGTAACACTTTTTGAAGTGCAAAATTACTAGATTATTAAGTAACACTTTGGTAACATTTTTTTAAAAATGTAACATTCAAGGTAACACTTTTAACTTAGGTAACATTTTATGGTAACACTTTTGAAATAGGTAACATATTAAAGTAACACTTTTTAAATAGGTAACAATTTACGGTAACACTTTTAAATTAGGTAACATTTTATGGTAACACTAAGAAGTGTTACCTATTTTTTTAAGAAGGGTTAATTCCCAAAATAAGTAATTGCCGCCAAAATTAAAAAAAAGAATGTGGGTTTACTTTTTCTGAAATTTCTGAAACCTCAAACAACCGACCTTAGGTTAAATTTTCAGAAACTCGATCTCTAAACTTTCCTCTTCTTGATCCCGCAACAACGCTTAATTTATCTTCAAATTCGTCTCAGCCGCGGTATTGATTCACAAAATCGCACTTTCAATTTCTAGTTTCATTGAATTTGCGCTCGGTATTAATTCAAGTTCCAAATTCGCAATTTCAATTTCAGTTTCAGATTTCATTGAATTCGCGCTTCCAATCTCGTGGTCTTAATCGTCGTCTCGATCGTTCTCTTGGTCGGAATTTATCGAATTCCCCCTTTTAATTTCAGGTATGTTCTTATTTGTGTGCTATGAACTGATATTGTATTCGAGCATAGGATATTGTATTCGAGCATTAGGACTTTATCGAATTTAATAAACTGAAAAGATGTATATGAATTGGTACAATATAGATTAGTGTTTAATTTTTATTGATTGGTTTGAGAAGTTTATTGATTTTGTGTTTGATGTAGTGTTAATGTTTTGGATTATTTTATTCGGTATTTTGATTCTGTATGTTTTGGTTTGGTCTGGTTGTTGATTGTGAGTCTGTTTGTTTTGCATGATGTGGCTTTGATTATTCTCCATTGTTGGGTACTTTGTTGTTTAAACTTGGGCAAGGTCATAAGTTAAGTTATTGAAGCTATTAGGACTGAAATGGAAACTGATTTGTGCCTCTATATTTGAACTTGTCGATAGCGGTAGAAAGTTTCTGGCCCTTTGTCATCTGATATCATTGTAGTATGCTGATATTGAAATAATTCTTTATACAGTGACCCTGTTTTACTTATCTTTGCAAGGTTGATGATAAGGGCAAGCCGGGGAGGGGGGGGGGGTTGAGATATCACTAGGGATGTTCATGCTAATACACAACTCTCTATGGAGAGTATACACAAATTTAATTGCCAGTTAAATCAGAAACGTACTTCTTGCATATCATTATATGGTAAAAGTTACAAATAATTAGAAAACTTGGAATTTTCATTTTTTCCTTTAAAATGACGTTTAGTGGACTAATCTAGTAGCTACTCAATCCATTTTTCTTCAAGTTCTTGCTTAAGTTGTATATGCCAAGTGTTCATCAATGTTAGACTAGAGACCAAGAACTGAGGCTACCTTCACACAGGTTAAGAGTCTATTAAATGCGTTAGAAAGATATGTTTTTTTCCCTTCCAGCTGCCCTATGGATCATTGATATGAAGGGGGCATTGCTTGCATTGTGTCACTTAATGAAGGTGGCATTTCTTGCATTGTGGCACATAATGAAGGTGTCATTGCTTGCTTTGTGGCACTTATTTCATGAGAAGTTTGATGGTGGTGGTGGTGGTTTTCTGTACTGTGATGATGTGGTGCTGATCGATTGCGTTTCTTAGCGGTGCCTTGACATTTCACAAAATCGCACTTTCAATTTCTAGTTTCATTGTATTTGCGCTCGGTATTAATTCAAGTTCCATATTTGCAATTTCAATTTCAGTTTCAGGTTTCATTGAATTCGCGCTTCCAATCTCGTGGTCTTAATCGTTGTCTCGATCCTTCTCTTGGTCAGAATTTATCGAATTCCCCCTTTTAATTTCACGTATGTTCTTATTTGTGTGCTATGAACTGATATTGTATTTGAGCATAGGATATTGTACTCGAGCATTAGGGCTTTATCGAATTTAATAAACTGAAAAGATGTATATGAATTGGTACAATAGGATTTTGTGTTTGATGAAGTGTTTATGTTTTTGATTTTTTGATTCGGTATTTTGATTCTGTATGTTTTGGTTTGGTCTGGTTGTTGATTGTGAGTCTGTTTGTTTTGGTTTGTTCTAGTTGCTGCCGTGGTATTGGGTTTCGTCAGAAAAACAAGCTAGTTGTTTTCTTTGGTATTGGGTTTCATCAATTCGCGCGCGTTTCCGATTTCAGGTAATTTAATTTCTGATTTGTGGGTGTTTTTAATTTTTTGGGTTGTTTAATTATTGATTTTCATAATAGTTCTGATCTGTGCAGAACAGAACAGTTCTGAACTTCACAGAACAGTTCTGATCTATGCAGATCAGTTCAGATCTGTGCAGATCAGAACTGATCTGTGCAGATCAGAACTGTTCTGTGAAGTTCAGTTCTGATATGTGATTGGTATTATTGGCTTTAAATTTCTTGATTCGGTAATTGAAGTTTGTTGGTTTTGTGTTTGTTGTCGTATTTCACCGCGGGATCTTTCAGAACAGATCTGATCTGTGCAGAACAGAACAGTTCTGATCTGTTCAGAACAGAACAGTTCTAAACTTCACAGAACAGAACTGATCTGCACAGATCAGAACTGTTCTGTGCAGATCAGAACTGATCTGCACAGATCAGAACTGATATGTGCAGATCAGAACTGTTCTGTTAAGTTCGGTTCTGATATGTGATTGGCATTATTGGCTTTAAATTTCTTGATTCGGTATTTCAAGTTTGTTGGTTTTGTGTTTGATGTCTTATTATTGGCTTTGAATTTGTTCATTTGGTATTTTGAATTTTTTGTCATGAATCTGAAATTGACACTGCATGTATGGATTAGGTCGTATGAGAAAAATGTGTCAATGATTGTATGGGTGTATGTTTCTATAGTTATTTTCATTCCTTTTAGACATGTTAATTATATTCCAATGTTTTTAATCTCTCAATTCGTGTATGTTTAACTTTTCATAAAGGAGATAAAATGAGTAGTTGGACCAACTTCTTACAATCTAGTAATGAGTATGAGAAAGGTGTGGAGGATTATTTAGATAAATCATTTTCTACTCAAGCAATTGGTGATCAGATTACTTGCCCGTGTAAGGTGTGTTATCACCGTTTTTGGCATCGTAGAGAGACAATATTCAATCATTTGATTGCAAACGGGATCGAGCCTGGCATTGAAGGATGGCATTGTTATGAAAAGGGTATGTCATCGACATCAAATACAAAGAGGAATGTTGAAGATAATACACCAGACATGCACGATGATATTGAACGTTTGATATATGATGTTCATAGAGACGTGGCAGAAAGGTATGAAGGGGTTGGAGATGAGCCCAATGATGAGGCTAAGAAGTTCTATAAGTTAGTTGAAGATGGAAAACAAGAGCTATATCCCGGCTGCAAAAAAATTTCAAAACTATCATTTCTCATTCGTTTTTACCTTTTGAAGTGTACTCATGGGTTAACTAATGTATCAACTTCAGATATTTTGGATTTTATCCGAGAAGCGTTACCAGATGCATCCAACGTGCCTAACTCTTTTAATGAGGCAAAAAAATTGATAAAAGATCTCGGTCTTCATTATGACAAGATTGATGCATGTCGTAATGATTGTATGCTGTATTGGAAGGAGCATGAAGCTGCGACGTCTTGCCATGTTTGTCATGCTTCAAGGTGGAAAGAAAGAGAGACTGAGAACCAAGATGATATTAGCAATCAGCCATCTAAGAAAGTGCATAATGTCCCTGCAAAAGTTCTTTGGCATTTTCCTCTTAAACCAAGGCTTCAAAGATTGTACATGTGTTCAGAAACAGCAGAGCTATTGAAGTGGCATGATGAAGAAAGAGATAAAGATGAGTTATTGAGGCATCCGGCTGATGGCGAGGCGTGGAAAGAGTTTGATCTAAAGTACCCAAATTTTGCTAAAGAAGCACGTAATGTTCGTTTGGGGCTTGCAAGTGACAGATTTAATCCATTTCGAACTATGAGCACACAACATAGTACATGGCCTGTTGTTCTAATTAATTACAACTTACCACCATGGTTGTGTATGAAGCAAGAATTCTTGATGTTGTCTCTCCTTATTCCCGGGCCCACCTCTCCTGGGAATGACATTGATGTCTACCTCCAACCATTGGTTGAAGAACTTAAAGATCTGTGGGAGTATGGGTTGGACACCTATGACGCGGAGAAGAGACAAACATTCAAAATGCATGTAGCTTTACAGTCAACGACCAGTGACTTTCCAGGTTATGCTATGTTATCTGGTTGGAGCACCAAAGGGAAGTTTGCATGCCCCTATTGTCACTACGAGACTGATCATCATCACTTGAGTAATAGTAACAAATCTTGCTACTGTGCTCATCGTCGATGGTTAGATGAAAATCATCCTTGGCGGCATGATATGGAGTCTTTTAACGGAGAAAAGGAAGAGAGGACATCTCCAGATCCTTTAACATGGACTCAAATTTCAAGCTTGTTGGAAAATTGGGAAAACAAGTTTGGAAAGTTATAACCAAAGAAGAAATATCCAGATTGTCCATGGAGAAAGTCCTCTATCTTCCACACTTTGCCATATTGGAAAGATTGCGGGTGTCGCCATCATTTGGATGTCATGCACATAGAAAAAAACATATGTGATAGTGTGCTGGGAACTTTGTTAGACATACCTGGAAAGTCAAAAGATCATCATAAGGCTCGATTAGATCTGCAAGAAATGGGTATAAGGGAAGAACTACATCCTTTAGATACAGATGACGAGCGTTATGTTTTGCTGCCCAAAGCATCATTCTCAATGACAAAGGAAGAAAAAAGCATTTTTTGTAGTGTTCTGAAGAAGGCAAAGTTGCCACAAGGTTGTGCATCAAATATTGCAAGGTGTGTGCAAGTGAAGGAGGGAAAAATATTAGGGTACAAGAGTCATGATGCTCATATAATAATGCAACATTTGCTTCCAGCAGCAATTAGGAAAACTTTACCAAAACATGTTGCGTTACCTCTTATTAGATTGAGTGGCTTTTTTAGGGAAATATGCAAGAGAGTCATCAATCCAAAAGATTTGGATCGCCTTCAAGCTGAAATTGTTGAGACTCTTTGTGAACTTGAAAGAATATTTCCACCATCCTTTTTTGACATCATGGTCCACTTGCCGATTCATTTGGTTGATGAAATAAAGCGTGGTGGACCAGTGTGTGATTGGTGGATGTACCCTATAGAAAGGTACCTCAGAAAGCTGAAATCGTATGTTAAAAACCGATGTCGCCCTGAGGCTTCTATAGCAGAAGGTTATTTGGCTGAAGAATGGTTGATATTCTGTTCTAGGTATTTGAATGCTGGTGCAAAGAAGCGATCTAAGTGGTTTAACAAAAGTCAGGAGAAATGGTTTGAAATTGACGAAGAGTCACCTTTATTCCCTAAGGCAGGTTATCCTCTTGGGAGGAAGAAGAAAGGGAAGAAGAAAGGGAATTCATACACTCTTGATTCAAACACAATGGCTCTAGCACATCGTTATGTGTTGTTTAATTGTCAAGATGCCCAAGTTGAGAATTACATTAAGTGAGTAATATTTTGAATATCTTGTCCATTATGTTTAAATTTATATTGTTTTATTTCCATACTTATATGGTTAATACTATGCAGGGAACATGAAGAGTTTGTAAAAAAGAAGTCTAGAGACATGCGAAAAAGAAGGTGGAAAGAGGCACAAGAGCATAGCAATGAATTCATGGTTTGGTTTAGGGAAAAGGTTGAGCTGGTTAATGTCCCTGATCATATCAAGTGGCTATCAATAGGTCCTTCTCGTATTGCAAGGAGGTACACTGGATATTTTTGTAATGGATATAAGTTCTACACTAGAGATCATGATGAAAAGTGTAAAACTCAGAATAGTGGAGTCTTTTTGACAGCTTTGACTCCAAGCTTTGCGAGTAGCAAGGATCACAATCCCGTTCTTGGTAATGTCACATATTATGGGATTGTAAAATCGATAATTGAGATAGATTATTGGAGTGCATTTAGTGTTGTGTTGTTCGAGTGTGATTGGTTCCATGTGGAAGTAGATGATTATGGACTAACTCGTGTGAACTTCAAGAAATTGTGTTCTAAAGATGATCCTTTTGTCTTGGCATCACAAGTGCATCAAGTGTTCTATACTCAAGACGGCCTTGAAGAAGATTGGTATTATGTGAACCGAAATTTGCCAAGAGACTTTTTTTATGCCGAGGGGCAATCTGAAAACACGTATATGAATGAAGTTCGTGAACCCGCGGAGGATGTTATCCCGGCTACAAATCATGATGAACACCGAAATTGGTACATAGAAGGTGCTTATGACAGAGTTGAGGTGCCTGCAAACACTGAAATGAGGGATGATAGTCACGAAGATAGTTCCGATATAGATGACACAGATTGGGATTGGATGGAACCATCAAAGTGACATGCCTGGAGCGTTTAATTAGAATAATTATCCTTGATTTGAACTTATTTTTTGATTTGAAGAACTATCATTGAAGTGTTTTATTTTCTTATTTAATCTTGTTGTGTTCTGATTTTTTTAAGGTTTCAATTTCTAGGTTCCTGTCACTACTAAGTCCTGCCTGCTGTTTTTTTTTTGTCAGTATAAATTCATCTTTCTCTCTTTTGTTTTGACACTGCTGTGGGCTCTGCCAAGGTGACTCGGTGAATATTTAATTGGCATGCCTGCCATTTCAATACTTTGGCTTGCTTGTGAACATAACGATGCCAAATGAGTTGGAGGCTCTTGAGAATATGCTTTCAAGCTCGTCCTGGAATTTGTTTTATGCTTCAGCATCTAATATAAAAGTGACCGTGTTGATGAATAGCTGTTAATCTGTCATCGGGTTTTAGTGATTTACTTGCTGTAAATTTTGCCTAGTCCTTCCTGTGGTGTTGTATGAAACCAGTTTTATTAATGTCTTGCCTTCATATCTGCTTTTTTTCAAGCATTGAATTTTACCTAAGAGGCTAAGATTTAACATTATGCTTGGTATTGAAAACTGAAAACTGAAAACTGTGAGAACATTATGTCTAACGTTATGCTTTTAAAGTTAGGTTGAAATGGAACTTGGTATTGAAAACTGTAGTTGTCTAATGTGCTGTACTTTTCTGCCTTTACAGAGGGATTTGCATCGTCGGTAGGAAAATAAAGCCCCGTGAAGAGATTAGTTGATCAGTTTGCTGGTAAGCTTCCAATTGATCAAATGTATGAAATTTTGATGCATTTCTACTTAATAGCTAATTCTAATAAGTCTGAAGTTTAACATGCCTTTGCCTGTGATCATCTTAGCTAGATATCATGATATTAAATTATAGCGGTAGTCTAATTTTAAGCTTAAACTTGTGAGAATTAAGCTGCTTCTGTCATACAAGTCGTTAGATAATTAGGAATCTAGAGTCTGGAGTAATGTCTTCTTGTTTTTTTTAGAAACACTTCAAATTTGTTGCTACTTTGAAGAAATTTGTTTCCAAGTCTAGTTAGAAACCACAACCTTTCTCTATTTCCTTTGTGTTGTTGTGAACCTTCTGGTGGCAGGGACAACAAGGGTATTGCACTTAGCAGACTAGGAATATCAGAACTTAGCAGACCAGGTTATAAACAAGTAAATTATGATGAACAATAGAAAGTCCGACCCATGTAGAATTGTATGTTTCATTTAAAATTCACAAATTCATTGAACAACTGGCCATTATGATTTTATGAAGCAAGGAAATGTTTTTTATGGCTTGTTTTAGAAACACAAGAATTAAAGGATGAAACTCAGTAAAGATGCAGCCAGAACAAAAAGTTAAAGAGACATAATGGAGTATATACCTAGCCAACAGTTGATTTGAGTCAGCTGGTGATGGAGCATCTAGCTGAAAATAGCATGGTTTAAAAGTTCCAACTGGCAAGAGTCAAATTGATTTGATGCTCCTGGTTCACTTGAATAGTTGAATCTGCTGAAGAAGTTCAGGTTTTGATTGATTTAAAACTTCTGCAGATTGAAGCTTAATACTAAGATCTATAAAGTATGTTAGTAACAAGGCAGGTGATTTCTTTTCTTGCCCCTGGTGCCTAATTCTTTTTAAGAAAATAGGTTTGTTTGATTGATTGCATAGGCTGCCTTAGATGAAACTAATCTAGCCTTTGCTAAGGTCAAATTGTAACTTTGCCAGAGATTACACAAAGTAGCTTTGACAACAGGATTAGGGGAGGGGGAGAAGTAGAGGCAGAAGAAAGAATGTCCTGAGAGATTTAAGAGGGGGAGGGAGAGGTTAAAGGGTAGAGGAGAATAGCTTCTTGTTGTTGTTGATCCGTATTTTACAGGTGTAATTCTGATATTGCCAGTTTTTTTTAGCACATTACTACACCATTACCACAGTCTCATTTCTCTATGATGTTTTGAGACTATGAAGTCATGAAGCAAATATGATGTGAAGCATTATTGTCTACTTGTCTAGTATCCAATCAGATAGAAGAAAGTTATATCCAGAGAGTTTCAAGACTGGAAGTTCTGTAAAAAATGGTGTTATAAGTTTATCAAGATGAGTTTTGCTCATGTTACCTTTCTAGTGGCCGGGGTGCTGGGAGTGAGAACAAATCTACAGTGTTTTCTGTTTCGTGTGGGAGTGAGAACAGATCTGCGGTCTTCACAGCTCTAGCTCCAAGAAGGTCAGGATATCGGCCAAACCATCCAATCGGATCAACAGTTCTGAACTTGGTCTTTGGAGCATCGGTAATATCAGGTCTGACTTCATAATAAGAATCTGCCGGTTGTCTAGGGTCCCTCCACATCATCATGAAACAAATTTGATCTCTTACACCCAAAAGGCAGAAATTCCAATACTTTTCACCCAAAATCACAAAACTGACTGCCCGTCTTCTGTTGATTACATTATCTGTTGGTTTAGTTTGTTTGTTAGTATGCGTGTTTACACATTCTTCAACAAAAGAAGAACAAAACAAGAACACGAGTTTAAAATCTAACGTGGTTTTAGAGATTGTATAATATTTTAGATTGTACCAAATATATGTCATGTTTTTACAGGTACTGTCCAGACTCCAGATAATTGCAAGAATTATGTGTAGTAAAATCATGCAGACTTTTGTTTGCTTGAATTTGTTGTGTTGTTGATGCATGTGTTTATTTTCATAGACTGTTATCCCCAAGTTTAATAGAGAAGTAATATTGGCAGTTGGTTTCTATTTCTAAGGTCTTGTGTGTTCTTCTTTGTAGGAATCAAGATCCAGATGGCAGCTTATGAGAAACTTAGACAGGAAAGAATAGAAGAAAATAGAATAAGAATATAATGAAGGATTTGGGGGTTACATCGATGGCTTATGAAATGAAACAATCAATGAAGGGATCACAACAAAGGAAAAAAAGTAAGACGCATACTAAGAAGGTGACTAAAGATACTGACGAGTATACACCTGATGAAGAGGGTGAACTGAACCACTCAAGTGAAGAGGATGAAAATGAGATAAGGAAAAACGGTGTAAACTTGAGGTCTCGTTCAAAGAAGGTGGTTTCTTTTTCTGACAGCTTTTGTGAATCACAATTGCTACAAAATCATGTAACTTTTAATGATTTCCATGAATACTTTATTTCAGGTTTTGGCATTGAGAGGGAAGATTCCCACAAACAATAAAGACACAAGATGTGTCTCTTCAATACCAATGGCAAATATAATTAAGATGCGTCATCCAAACACCGAAAAAGAGCACTTAGAACAAGGGTTGCAAGGGAGAGATTCAACACAAAGAAAAGGCCAATTAGAATTGGATTTGGATCTGATGCAGACGACACAACAGCAACAACAACAACAGATTGGATCACAAGTAGCACAACAACCTAAGAGGAAGGTAGGCTCTATTATATCGGAAAATTCTCAAGTGAGATTAGGCAAGTCTACTGCACAGAAAAAATTATCGTTTCATAGTCAGCAAGAGAAAGAGGTTGAGCTTGAGAGTGGTGTCCAAACTAAGATAGGGCAGAGTAAGGCGATGGTTGCTCCTGGTTCACTCGGTGCTTACAGGCAAATGAAAACACAATTAATAGAAAAAGAGAGGAGAGCAAAAAAAAGTGATTTATTACTACGACAACAACAACGGCAACCTGTTAACATGGCTAGTTCACAACCTGTTAACATGGTAACTTCACAAATGCTTTTGGGGAGTTCACAGGAACAAAGTTATTCACAACCACAAAGGTTTGGACCTGACTTACAGGAAGAATACGAGAATCATATGAGTTCAAATGAATGCAATTTGGAACAGCATGTAGATGAAGAAGATGAGTTTAGTGATGGATTGAATTTTCCTAATGGCGAGATACCAGGTATGCAAGATGAACCACTAATGAATCTGGAGCATGAAAACGAACAAATAGGTAATCATCTCTGTATTTTCGTCCTAAATCTTTTAAGATAGATATGTTAAGAGTCAAATATAATTTCAATGACCTTGTTGAGTTAATGTTCATGTAGCACTTTCAAAAAGGAAGCGAACCAGAGGACCAACTATGTGTAAAGATGTCCATGAATGGACATTAGAAGAACGTAAGCCTATCATTCTTAATGAAATGGGAAAGCCTATTGGTCCCGATGATAAGACTGTAGATAAATTTACAAGATTCTTAGGGACTTTAGCTCGTAATTCTTCTCTTGCGCCGTTGAACAAGATTAGTTGGCTTAAGGTTCCAGACAAGGAACAAATTTGGAGTTACGTGAAGGTATGCACCTTTTATTTATGTATTCAGTGGCTGTGTTGTTGGCTTAGATGCTAGTAGAGTCCAAGGTTTACTTGTTATGTCACGAGTTTAAGAATTAATTTTGTTTTTTATTTTGCAAAGGAAAATAAAAGTAGAATAACCTTGACATTAAAACTAGCATAAAGAATAACAAAAGTAAGTTCATGTATATGAAATTTTAACAGGTAGTAACGCAAAGAGAAGAGAGTCTACAAAATTTTCAAGCAAAAAATTATTTAGGAAAACAAATAGAGAAATAGTAGGAACACTTTGCAATCCTGATATGGCCATATGGACACTGCTACTTTGTGGAACTATGGATGCTTGAACATGCTAGAACATCTTTGAGAGTCTATACTAACTTCTAAGCTCAAAAATTTACAAGGTCAACTGATACACAGTTTAACTTTCTTCTTCAATATAGCTTCGACTAAAGCAGAATTTTGTCCTGCAAGAAAAAGTTTTAACATACGATCTTTGTGACTGTTAGACAATTCTACAACTTATATGTTACATAAAAAACAAAAAAAACGCAGGTGCATTTCTGGTACAATTCTAATTTAATATTTTTCTTACTACAGAAGAAATACATTATCCCCGAAGAAGGTAAAGACTATGCTTTGTCATCGGTGGGAAGGCTTTGGCGTAAACATAAATGTAGTGTTAAGGCAAAGCACTTTACTCCGTACGACAATGATGGTGATAGGTTGGTTGATCCCCCTGATACAGTTCCAGAGGCGCATTTCAAAGAGTTGCTGGAGTTCTGGAATTTGGAACAAGTTCAGGTAACGGTTATGTTGTTTCCATTATTGGTTATTACCCTCTCAAAATGAAAGCTGTTAAGCTATGAATTGTGTGCTAACATGCAGGAAGATAGCAAAAAGAAAAGGGAAATAAGTATAGATCAAAAAGATAGGCACACTATGGGTCCTATGACTTTCGCGAGGAAACAATATAAATTGGTATATTTTAATACCATTATTCGTTCTTTATTGACCTCACTATGCTCATGTAAACATTCTTATTTCTGTTCTAATTTGGATTTTTTTTATTCTAGCAACAACTAGATGTTGAAAAGAAGCCACCATCCTTAGCACTCGTGTACAAAGAAAGTCGTAAAAGGAAAGCAGGCAAAACATACAAAACATCTTATGAGCCCACCCAAAGTAACATTGTAATTCTCGCTGTCTCCATATTTTTAGAAAATGATTATTCTTCTCAAGTTAGTTATTTGTGATATTTTCATTATAGGACAAGATGGAGGAGGTCCAAATGCAAAGTGAAATTGATGGAGATGTTGCATACTATGAAGTAATGAATAAACCAAATAACTTAGGCCATAGAAAAAAACAACTGGGAATATGTTCAATCAAGGAAAACAACAGCAAACCAATAATTCCTGATGAGTTCTTAAAGCCCTATAAAGACCAAATTGTGAAAGAAACTGTAGCAGAGTTAATGAAGACGCTTAAGCAAGTTGATCCTGAAGTGTTGGATACTTTGACTCGGTCACTTGGGAATGTGTCATCTAATCCAAAAGGTACTGAACATGTTCATAATGCATCCTCAAGTGAACAAGAGCCAAATCAGGTAATAGTTAATATATTCTTCTTTAGAAAACACTAACTGTTATTATTGCGTTATTGCATTTTTGTTGGTCCCCGTTGTCTGATATATGATGTTTTCACACATATATAGAATCAAATGGATCAAGATGAAGGATTGGAGTAGCATTTTGTTGGTGTTTGCTGATGTTTGCTGCTGTCTCTGCTGCTAGCTGTTGTCGCTGCTGCTAGCTGCTGTTTGTTACTGCTGCTGCTGTTCACTGCTGTTTGTTACTGCTGTCACTGTTGGCTGCTGTTTGTTACTGTCACTGTTAGCTGCTGTTTGTCGCTGCTGCTAGCTGCTGTTTGTTACTGCTGCTGTTTGTTACTGCTGCTGCTGTTCACTGCTGTTTGTTACTGCTGTCACTGTTGGCTGCTGTTTGTTGCTGTCACTGTTGGCTGCTGTTTGTTGTTGTTACTGCTAGCTGCTGTTGCTGTTACTGTTAGTATTATGTTGTTTTTTCTCTTTTGGAATTTGGTAGTCTAGAGATCGAAGTCGACGAAGTTGACCGAAGTTGTCTTTTGTTTTGTTTTGATTATTAGATTGTTTAGCCAAACAAAAAAAATTGGTGTTTGTGGATGTTTTTTTAAGAAACTATGAAATTATATAAATTTCAATTATTTATAGTATATGTTAATTTCAAATTCGTGGTTGTTATTCGTGTAAATATCATTATTAACTTAAAGTAGTAGTAGTAGTACTAGTAGTAGTAGTAGTAGTAGTAGTAGTAGTAGTAGTAGTAGTAGTAATAATAATAATAATAATAATAATAAATAATAATAATAATAATAATAATAATAATAATAATTAAAAAAAATGTTACCTATTAATTAACAAGGTGTTACATTAGTTGGCAAAAACTGATACATAATGTAGATTAAAGTGTTACTATATGTCAAAAGATGATTGAAAAATGTTACCTAATAATCAACAAGGTGTTACATTAGTTCGCAAAAGTGATACATAATGTCGGATAAAGTGTTACTATATGATTGCAAAATGTTACTAAAGATAAGTAAGTGTTACCTAAGAAATAAAAAGTAACACTTTAAAAATGATACCATTGATATAAAAAAGTGTTACCTAAGAGGGTTTATGGTAACACTTTTAAAAGTGTTACCATAGGTTACCCAAAGTGTTACATAAGACCTTAGGGAACATGGGCGGATGTATCACCCACTAAAGTGTTACCTATTGTCTATAGTAACACTTTTACCACTTTATGTATCACTTTTTGGGTGTTACTTAAGGTTAATTATGTACTAGTGTTCCCACTTGTAGGTCAATTACTAGACTTAGCTCCCGGAATTTGAGTTCCTAACAAGAGTTAAAACCTCAAGCGGTAATCTAATACCATAGGAGTTTATTTTCTTAAGTCGTTTCTCTTTAACATAAACTTCAAGGTAGAAATTGAATATTGAATTCATTTCTTTTGTTCCCCTTTCCTATCCTTTCTAGCACGTTTTCTTATAGTCCTAAAGATTTTACTCTTTGCTTGATCTTCTTTCTTTGTTACGCTTACAAAGTCCCTTTCTTTTGTTCACTTTGAATGACAACATCCAATGAGTCTAATTCATCATCGAATCAAAAGAAAATTGGTTCTTAACCATTGGTTATACATGAGTCTTTAACTCAATACTTCATTATTTCAAAACTACCCAGTATTCTGAATATATGAGGTCCAATTGGTCTACCATTCAAATTCTAGTTTGAAAACAACCATGAAGATCACTATAAGAAAATAGCATTCAAGATACGCTCTCACTCTCCTTTTCTTTGAGAATCGCTCTCAAAAATAGTTACCAATCGATCAAGGAAATATCGCAGTTCTATCGTCCGAACGCAATAAAGTTGAAGATTTACGATTCTACAAAATGAACTAGCAAAGAAAAACATTTACCATACTTTAATAACTTGAAATAAAAGCATTCACGCAATCATCAAAGCTATTAAACATTTCATTCATGCAAAAAGCAAAAACATGGTCCAAAATGAATGAAACGATTCCAAGACCCCAAAAGTCCTAAATCCTTAAGCAGCTTTAGCATGTCTTAAGTAGTTTAAGATTTTAGGTAAGCAAAACCTATTGCTAGTAATCTCCAAATTACTCTTGGTTAATAAATTAATGCCATAATTTATCCCATTGCCACAACATAATGTCATTGTTGTTTGAGTTGAAACCACAATCAACGTGCTCCTTTAGGACGCCTTACCACCTAAGTCAACTAAAATAGCACATCGCTTTAGCGTAAACCTACTATCTTAGATCCCTAGATTTTTGTAAGTGCTTGATTTGGAAGGCAATTTTTAAACTCAATATTACTTGGACCTAGTTGTTTCTATGTTGGTTCGATTATTTAGTGAACTTAATCTAATCGATTCATATGAAACAACCTGTTCATGCAAAGCATACATACATTCATACATTCACGCATAATATATATATAGAAGTGCATAAATAAATGGTGATCTAGTATGGCCCAAAACATCTTGTCTTGAAGCATCGAATCTTCATCACCTCCTTGTTAGCTTGGCATCGTCTTGAATCTTCGTTCAAATGCTAACTTAAAGTTCTAAACTTAGAAATACTTGAAAATAATAAAATTACATCAAAATTTCCATGGTACGCAGACCATATTTAAAACTTTACATTCAAAGATAGAACGGTACGCAGACCGTATTTAACTATCCTAAATTGGCCATACTAGTCACTTGGAGTACCTGCATTGCATAAAATATATATTCTATGCATTCACCCATTCGTATGCTAAAACGAATGGCCCATGTTAATATGCAAGTATTTACGTGAATTAATTAAAATTTACGTTCACATAAACGCGTACTAAAAGATTAATCAATTTCCAAATTATTAATCCTTAGACTTTATTCTAATTAAAATTGAATTTAATTAAAATAATGCGACCTACGAAATAATTAAAAATAATTATTTCATTTTAATTTCATTTAGTGGCTCCCACTCAAACCAATAATTATTCCGGATAATTAATTATGAAATATTAAATTAAAACTCGCGGCCCGGCCCAAGCAAATAAAATATTAAATTAAATATCCCGTTAGCCCAAATTAATGCAAATATACGAAACCCAACGAATTAAACGATTTAAAAAAAGAGTCCAATTGTTTGATTGGGCTAGGCTCGCGCCCAGCCCCGCCTCGCGTGAGGCCCAAGAGCACACGAGCAAGAGCTCGCGCACCCCGCCCCATCGCTCGCGCGCGCGCGTCCCCGCAGCGATGCTGCCCTGCGCTGCGTGTTGTGCATCGTGAGTGCTCGACGTCGCAAGGCTTGCACCTCGCTTTGTCGCAGCCCCGCAAGCTACCTCGTCTGCCCTTCGTAGCCCAGCGCGCACGAGGCACGCAGCATCGCTGCTGCTGCCTGTGTCGCATGGCTCGGTCGAGCACAATGGCCTCGTATGGCTCGACGAACCATACTTCCACCATGCTCATGTTCGTGTTTTTGGTTCGTAAAACGGACCAACTTAATTAAAATTAAATTTAATTCACGAACTTGCATTAATTTTGTTTTTCAAAAAAAAGTTACGATTTAATTTCCAAAAAACAACGATTTTTAACGATTTAATAACCTTTAACGACAATCCAATTTCGTAAAATTAATAAATCAAGGGCTAACAATATTCAAACTTTCAAGAACGATCGAATCAACTTTAAAGTTAGAACTTTTAATTAATAAAATCCGAAACTTTATATGTTCATAAACAATTAAATTTCAGATTATTAATAATTTGGTTTAAGTGCGATTAAAATTAACGAAACCATTCAAAATTTTAATCCAATAATTTTTAAAATTAGCCACTGACCCATGAAATTATACCCCCTTCCCCAATTAACCGAATTATTAAACCAAAATTAAATAAAATTCAATTAGGGTTGCAAATTTTACGAACTGGGGAAAGGCAAAATTAGGGTTTATACTTATCGGAAAAATCTGAAATTTTTACCATAGATTAAGCATGTACCCAGAAACATTGTGTCAAAATTTCAAAAAATTCCGAGTAGTTTAGGTCGAACTTTTAATTGAATTACTGTCCGACACTTTTAATTTTTAATAAAAAATTAACAAAAACGCTCAAAAAACGATATTTCGAGGCCTGTTTTCGCAATTCTATTCTCATGAGTTGATCTTAGAAAATCGTTTTCCATCAGATTAGGGTTTTAAAAATCGAAAAAGCGAATATATTTTATTTCGGAACTGCCAATTTCGCAATTAATCCCATAATTCAAAAAAAATCCGAAAAATCAACAAAAATTCCAAAAATTTCGACAATGCAAAAACAATAATAATCATGCTAATTCATGCTTTGAATAAATAAGGCTCATGATACCACTGTAGGGGAATACAGTTAAACATAATAACATGTGCGGAACAATCCTCAAAGCCAGGAAACATGTATAAAGCACAGATTAAGCAAACTTACATTCGAAGCGTGTTTTCCACAATAATCTGTCAACGAACACGAAGAAAGAACTCCACTTGTCGTTCCTCTACTTGGTTCATCGACACGATCAGATCCGTCTGATAATCATAGCTTAGACAATCATTCAAGAGTTTGTGCTTTTGGGAAGAACACGTCCATGAAGGCTAGAGAGAATTAGGGTTTCTCTCTCCTCCTTAGGGTTTTATGTGTAATCTGATTTTTGCATTAGGTTATTGGAAAACGTGAGATGGATTAATATTATAACCCTTAGGTTATAATATCAACCGGCCAAGGCACATAGGCCATGCGCCAGCCAGCCCCGTCCGTGCAAGCCCACACGCGCACAGCCACACAGGCGCTGGGCCTTGGGCCGCGCTGTGTGCGCTGCAGCTTCTGTTCCTCGCATGCGCGCGCGCGCCCAGCCAAGGCTTGGGCCTTGCGCGCTGGCTCGCTACTACGCCCAGTGGGCCTTGCGCGCTTGCGCGCCTTGGCTCGTTGGGCTGGCAGCGTTGCCCCTTTCCGTATCCGCGATTAATATATTTCCGATATATTATTTATCGTTTCGTATACGACGAATCACCGTCGTACGATACGATTTATTCGTTTCGCCTAGCTTACGAATATTCGCGATACGATATACGATTCCGATGCAAGGTCGTATCGTATAATACGTTTTCCAACTAATTCCCGAAAAGCTATTAAATGAATTTCCGATTCATTTAATCCGGTGATCTGTTACGTGTCATTGGTGTGACCTTGTAGGTTCAGTCAAGAGTAAGTTGTGAGTTCAAATATGCATAAGAACTCACTGATCGGAAGCATTGCTCCAGCTAGCTGTTCCGATCACTTGATCTCACTGAATTAATTGTTCGCAATTAATCTGAACCTTGGTATTAGACTTAATGCACCTTGGATGAAGGACATATTTCCTTCAAAAGGGTCTCCGGTCGAGCGTCAACCTCTGCGGGCTTTACCAGACTGCTCGGCTCTGCCTTTCTCCTCTTAGCCTCTTTTTCTCCACTCGGGGGAGGGCCCTTCTCATCTTCCTCTTCAGGACTGTCTCCTAGCTTCGGCTTTCGGATGGCCGTGTGACAGGTTGATCTTGCCACCTCTTGGTCGCCCTTTATCCGCTCGGCGAAGCCTGCATCCGAGACGTACATCATCATCTGATGGTATGTGGATGGGAGTGCTTGTATTTTGTGGATCATGGTTCGTCCCATGATGACGTTATACACTGAGTCGCAGTCCATCACCTGGAATTCTTCTCGGACGTTTCTCGCCGCCAGGCCTTGGCCGATCGTGACGGGTAGGGTGATCTTTCCTCGTGGGATAGCTGCGAATCCGTTGAATCCGATCAGTGGATAGCTGACCTTGGTCAGTGACTCTTCTCCCTCTTTGAGGATGAGCTGCTCGAAACAGTTCCTGAAGATGATATTGACGGCGCTTCCTCCATCGACTAGTACTCTGTGGACATTGTGGTTGTTGAGATCCATTTCGATCACCAACGGGTCGTCATGTTTGTACTGGGTCCCGAGGCAGTCATCAGCGGTGAAGGTCATGTTCGGCGGGGTAGGCTGGTTCTCCCCAACATTGCTGAAGTTGACTCGGTGGGAGAGAGCTCTTAAGTGTTTCTTGCTGGCGAGGCCGGACCTTTGTCCTCCGAATACCACGAGAATTGGTTTCTTCTTTTGCCCCTCGGTCTCATGGGCCCTTCTCTGGGCTTGCTCTTGTAGCTTTCCGGACGTTGCTTTCTCTTTCTCTTCCTCTCCGTTCTACGGTCGAGAAAGTGTGAGGGGGTCGAAAAAGCACGAGGCTAATGCGTGACCTTATCCCTCGTGGGTGTGACGTTTCTTTTTGTCAAATCAAGTGTAATTGGATTTCCTGTGAGTTTACACCCAATTGACTAGTAATATAGGAGTCGCCATTCAGTTTTTAACGACAATGAGAAAAACTGACAAAACCCGGTTATCGTGACATAAAGGGAGTGCAATTATGTTTGACCACGACGGCCGTAGGTTCCCTTGTGATCCCTGGTGTGGGGATCTCTCCACATACACCCGCAAGGTAGAGATTGAGGGTTCGGGGGACTGTAACTACCGAGAGGAGTACTCGCTCTTCGATAACTCCAGAGACAGGATATCCTTACTAGCTCAGCATAAATAATTGAAGGGACATGTGTTAACTATTAAACTAATCTGAGTTGATTTTAACAATATGCAACATATAGTACTAGATCGAGTGCGATTATCTGATTTAGATTGTATTAAGGGACCTAGCATGATAATCCAATTTCCCAAAAATATCATATTTATTAGGCGTGATAGAACAATCAGATTTAGTTAGTTTAACAGTTCATAAAAAGGGCGAGGAAATCAATTAAATCATAGAAAAGGGACACATTACGACGCACCCTTGAGAGGTGCGTCACGGTTCTCAGAAAACTAACCACTTTGACTTTGCTATTTCTCCTTTTATTTAACGAATCTCAAGTTATGGGACAGGATACGTTCTGTTTGATTTATGGATCGATTGCGACAGAACGCGTGATCAGTTTTTGCAGCGTGAGGCTTAGGCATAGGGGTTTAGAGTCAATAGTCAGAATAATAATTGTGTGTTCTTTTTTCACGTCGAACTTGGGCTATATTTATAGAAAAGAGTTCGTGGAAAGATAGAATTGTAGAGCTCTAATCCACGGGGAATTAGGAAAGAACACGTCCCAGGTAATTTCGGCGCCCAGGCCTGGGCGCCGAAGATTTCGGCGCCTAGAGCCAGGCGTTGAAAATAGGATCTGGGCTGTTTTCTTAGTCAGATTCGGATTCCTAGAATCCGGAGTGTTTGAGACTTAATCGAGTCTTTTAGTGCGTATTAACCTTGTGACGGAATGCGTTTGGGCCCGTTACGAACTCTAGGCTCGTTAGGATTTTAATTAATACGTGACTCTTATTTTCGACTCATATTAGGAATAGGATTCTCTCGTAATCTCTATCTCATTTAGGATTTATGTTGGAGTGCAACACCTAATTCTGACAGGTTTCTATCTTTTATGACTTGCCACTTTTAACAACTACCCATTACGGCAGCTACTATTTTTAGCAGGTTTCAATAAATAGCAGGTTTCTATAAATAGCAGGTTTCGGGTGAAATGAAAAGGGGTGATCGAGATTCGTTATTTTATAGGAGATGCGTTGTCAAGTGGAGATTTATGCTTTCATCATCGAACCTTCCCTTTCGGGAATGGGGACAAAAGTAGGTGTCTACAACAAGTATTGCTTTAGGTAGCCTCGACGGATGAGGTCCTCGATGTTGTCCTTCAGCGAGTTGCATTCTTTGGTGGTATGGCCGAAGTCATCGTGGAACTCACCCCACTTGTTCTTGTTCCTGCGGAGGGGGTTGGATCTGAGCTTGTCTGGTAGATTCCACTTTTCATCGTCCTTGTGGAGGTTGAAAATTTCTCTTCGGGGTATGGCGAGTGGAGTGTAGTTAGTGTATTTGGGTTGAAATTCACCCTTTTTTCCATCTTTCTTTGGGCTCGCTTCTCTCGCACCCACCTTCTCTTTCCCCTTTCTCGAGTTGCCCTCGGGCTTACTCTGATTTGTTTTGTTATCTTTCGGATCCGAGGATCCCCTTAGCCTTGCTGCGGCCTTGTTGAACTCTTCTATTCTGATGAACGCATCTGCCATTTGGAGCACGTCCGCTATCCTGGAGGGGTTTTTCATTGTCAGTTTGTCTCGGAATTTTCCCTCCCGTAGCGCGTGCTTAAAGGCGAAGATTGCCACGTCTGGCTGCAGGTTCGAAATGTTGGTGGATTCCTTCATGAATCTGGCCATGAAGTCTTGCAGGCTTTCGTCCCTTTCTTGCTGTATAGAAGTTAACTCGGCAGTAGTTCGTTCTGGGCGATTGTTGCTCACGAACTGCACACATAACCTCTTCTTCAGCTTCTTCCAACTTTTGATCGATCCCTTCGGCAGCGATCTAAACCATTCTCCCGCAACTCCTGTCAGCGTGGTTGGGAAGTACTTGCACCAACATGCCTCGGAGTAGGGACTTAGAAACATCCGTTGTTCATAAGAGATGACGTGATCTCTCGGATCCGTGATCCCGCTGTATGTCAAGTGTGCTGGCAGCCTCACTTTGGGGATTGTTTCCATGACAATGTCATCCGAGAATGGGGACGATGCTGGAGTCATGATCCTCTTTCCTAGCCTCGCCCTGATACCCTCGCTCTTCGAGTTTCCTTTAAGGGAATGCTCGGGGGCGTGTAGGGGGCTAGGAGTTCGGTCACTCCTCCTTCTCCTTCTCGACTGGCCGCTGCCTTCGGGTTGTCTACTGGACCCACAGGGACTACCCAGCCTATCATGAACTGAAGGTCGCAGTCTGCTATGGACCGAGCTTCGGATTCGAGTGCGATCACTTGCCCCGCTTTGGAGAGCTTGCGGTGTTGGAGACGGTGTTTCAAATCATTCTGGCTGCTGTGCAGCTCTCTGCTGCGTGTCCCACGTGCTCTCTCTCCACCTTGTCATCAGGTGCGTTCCTGACATTGTGGAGAGATCTTGCTCGGGCCTCGCATTGTCTTTGTCAGTCGAGGGCATGTTCAGCAAGACATGTCGCCTGACTCTCCTCGCTTCTCGTCGTGCTGCTGCCTGGGCTTGTTCTTTCTCGTTGAAGAGGAAGTTCTGCATGATGGTCATGGCCGCAGCGAGCTCTTCTCGAGAAGGGAGTGGTCTACTAGTTGTGGCGGTGGCCCTTGTTGGCTGCGATCTCGCCACTGAGTGCAGTTGTTCCCCTCCATCGGATTTCGAATCCGTTTGGACAAGTACATCGTCCTGGTTTTCATTGTTGGGAACTTCCATTTTTTACGTGAAAAATTGGGTATTTTTCGAAGCTTTCAAGTGTTCTTCCCCACAGACGGCGCCAAATTATTCCGGTGTTGAAATGGATGGAACAATGGGCTACGAATGAAGGCCCTTTCATGTGTGTTGAAGATCCTGCTAGCTCGAATGTGTCGTGTCCCAGTTAACCTGCACAATAGACAAGTTACTAGCCTCGGGGGTGTTTCCGAGGAAAGCCCCTCCGATGCCTAAGTAAGAACGGTGCTCGGATTCTAGAAAGAAGTTCTCTAGAAGAGTAGTCTTAAGGCGGAAAATGGACGTACCTTGGTATGTGAGCCCTGGCGGCGTATTTATAGTGTTTGTACAATAAATGCCCTTAGGTCATTTATTGCAGGTGGGCCTTGGGCCTTGATTTGGCGGCTGAATAGCCCCCTTTTTGGAGTGTAGCGGGTTTGGTGTTGTTGTTGTGAGCCTTTGGGCTTTGGACTGAGTGGCCCAATTGGTATCCAATTGGGAGCCCAAACAATTACAATTATCAAATTACAATTCAATAACCTAAATTCAACAAAACCTAAATGTAATAAACAATTAAAATTCAACAAACCTACGATTATAATTACCAATTACAATTCATCAAAATCTACAATTAAAATTCAACAAAACCTAAATCTATCAAATTAAACAAAAAAATAACCACAAAATTGAATAAAGGTACCTGATTGACTTTGGTGAACCAATTGAAGAAGAGGGGGAAGAAAACGCGGATGCCAGAGTTAGGAGCAGGCGCGACCGATGATGCTAGAGATAGGAGATCGGAGGCGGCCGCGGCGGTGAATAATGGTAGAAGCAGGTGGCGCAGTGAGAAGTCGGCGTACTAGGAGCAGGCGGTAGGAAAACGGGACAGGAGAAGGCGGCGGAGTACTAGTGACCTTCTTGAATACAAACCCAATTAAAGAAGGGGAGAGTTTGTCAATTGCTATAGGTGAACGATCGATAATGGAAGATGAAGGAGATGGAAAAAGATCGATGAAAGAAGATTACCTTTGCATAATATATTTTTTTTCGAGCCCCCAAGCACTCGTGCTTGACGGTCATTTCTTGTCAAAGAGGTTCCTTGGGGATACGCATTCTGTAATGTCCTTGATCGTGTTTGGGATTGTGCTCGTAAGTGCGAGCGACCTTTGTAGTGGTGTGCTACTCTTAGCAAATCCGTGAGGTGCGACTTTCAGAAATCAGCAATTCTCGAGTTGAACGGATACGGCAGGGCCCTATAGAAGTCAGGGGCCTTTTTTGGGTCTGGGATCATTTACGGCGCCCATGCCCTGGCGTTAATGATTTCGGCGCCCAGCTCTGGGCGCTGAAAATGATTTCTGGCGAGGTTTCTTGATGACATAGTTGGCCTCTTGTTCGTTCGTTCGTCTACTTCACTTGGAAATTCTACGTATTCTCTTCTTTTTTGTTTTTTCTTTATTTTTTGGAACGTAGAATTTTATTAGAGATTATAATGAGTTGAGTAATCGTGATGATTTCTCGAAAAGCCGTAGTCGATTGGTGGACTACGGTGTTTGTCGCTTTGGGGCGATTATTTAAAGAAACTGTCGCTCTTTAAGGTGTACAGTTATTGCAATAGCTGGGCGAGTCTATATGGCCCGAGGAACATACCTTGAGGCGCATATTTTGATCGCTCGTATATATTTTTCTTTTGAACGCGTTCGTGAATGTTCGATGTATGTGCGAACCGGCGTTCATAGAATGGCCGTTGTGTGCGGTCCATTAATCAGTTTGCTTGAATCATTTCATTTTTTTCATTTTTTTTTTTTTTTTGAGCAATGACTGATTTTGAATAGTTTGCTTAGATGCTTGATAGGGTTCAGGCCCATTCACGAGGTGGGCTCAAACATCGTGCCCTTTTGATTATTCAAACATTTGCTTCGAGATTTCTTTTATTTTGCTATGGTTGTTTCGTAGCTTGGAGCCCCCAAGTATGCATGTTGGGATGCTTTCTTTTGGCGTACGATTTTTGTAGGTTCTTTCGAAAAAGATGCCTTGGGGTTCCGCTCGTGTAGGTGCGAGCTATCCCTTCCGTGGTAGGTAATGTTTTGCTACCTTTAATCCTCAATGTAGAAGTAGTGTGGCTTGCATTTTGAATTTGGGCGATAAGTAGTCTTTGCCTCTTTTACATATGCTCTTTAGTCGTGACCGCATTAGTGCAATATGCCTTACTCTCTTGTTTTAGACTTGTACCGTGGGATGGTTGAACTGATGGTGCGACGTAGGCTTGTGTGGCCTAACCGCATGTATTAGAACATTTCTCCAGGTGTTGGGATATCATTATTATTTTTTGCACTGGGGTACTTCATCACGCCTCGTTCAGGTACTCGAACAAGCGTAGCACCTTCTGTGTGGGCGTGCACGGTTTATTACTTCGTTCGATGCGAGGATTCATAGATGTTTCTTTCTTTTTATTTTCTTATATATCCTTGATTTTTCTTTCGCTTTTGCTTTTGAACGACTTAGACTGTGTAACGGGTGCTTGTAGGGCGAGCGTTATGTGCAGTAGTTTGATCGGAGTTTTGGTGACTTGCGATTTTCAGTTACCCTTGTTAGTGGGGCGACTTTATATACTCTAAGTAGTGCTTAGAATTTGGGAGGGGTTGTAGCCATTCTAAGGTTCGTTTTACACGATTAAAGCTTAGGATTGTGCCCCTATGACATATGTATAGCATTAGCGTCGAGAATTTGCGATGAAATCGTCATTTCGAGCATTTTTAGAGTGTTTTTCTCAAGCCCCCAATTGTAGCTACGGTATTGGCTTGATGCTATAATGCTTGGCATACGTTTTTATGCATTCATGGTGACATGGATCATGAATAGTTTAAACCAGACTCGTTCAGTGCGAGGTACGTTCGAGTAGTGATTTGCTACTTCTCTTGTAAATGTCGTATTGTGCGACATTGCCATGGTCAAGGTAGTCACATGTTGAAGTGTGCCTTGACCAAAAGCTAGGTGCCTTTCTTTACCCATAATCATATTTAGAAATATTTTCGACTCACTTGCAACATCGAGATAAACGCGTACTTAGATTAAACCAATGACACTTTATTATGTTCGAAGAAGTCCTTTGAAAATTATTTGAAATCCGAGTCCTACTGTGTATAATCCGAGGTGTCCTTTGAAGGGTTCGTACAGGATTACATGAGTGAATCAAAATACTGTTACGATTTTTGGAATGCTGTCTAAGGATTTGCTGGAAGCCAGGGTGCAGGCGTTAAGATATACTTGTGCCCGTTTGGCATATCCTTTAGGTTATTAGGGCCATTTTTCCAGAATTGCGGGAATATAAACCGTTTTCAAATTGACTTAGATTTACTTGGTGTATGTCTGCACAAAAGGTCAAGGTATGCTTAGTTCTTTCCCTAGCTCTTTCATTTCAATTTTTAGCCCCCAGTTGCTGTTATGTCTTCCCATTAATGATGCTTTCAGATTTCGATTTTAGATGCCCGTGTCATATGTCTGAGTAGGGTGAGCCTTGGTTAAGTGCCAAGTCCTATTGACAATGTCTGATTTTTTTCAAAGGGGATTCGCAAGCATTTGAATTACCGTGAACGGGTGCCCTGAGTTCGAAGGAACGATGGGGCGATGCCGTAGAACAATCCTCTTTATTGCAAGCTTACTGCCTTTACTACTTGTTGGCAGTTATGACCGTGTCTAGCGGTGAAAGAAGGTCTTTAAGCGAACGACTATGTCTAGTGGTGAAAGTAAGTCTTTAAGTGAGTTAGTTCGCTTTAGGGAGGGTCAAGTCGAGTACTTTAGAGGTCATGGACGCTTGCGCTAGCCCCCATTCAATTGAGGCAAAGCGATCTTTTGAGTCTTGGCTAAGTGCTTAGGAGTGTGAGTGCTCCTTCTGGCAAGGGTACGTGCCCTTATTATTTTTCGATGTGTGCTTGTTTTGGCATCTTGATGACTTGGATTCTTCATTTGACTTAAATTTTTCTTTCGACTTGGGCTGCAAGTAATTAAATTTCAATAAGGGACTCTATTTCTTATTCTTGTCATTCTATAGGCTTTAACATTTTTGCAAATTGGTTGGACCGAATCATGGATTGCCTACGTATCCGCCTTAAAAAGATTTAATTTGGAATCAGGTCTTGCGTAGTTCTTAGCCAGAAAATGGTTTCTTAGAATGCCGATTTTAAACAAGTACGTTCTGAGGTGGAAACATATTATTTGAAACGGTAGAATAAGTGAAGTTTATTATTATTTCAATCTGCTGCCTTGTCGTAAGCCAAAAATTTGTAAATTTGTTTTTTTTTGAGTACATGTATATATTTTTTTTGGTGGTACGTATATCTGAATACGTGTTGTACCCCTCCAAGTGTTCGTTATTTTTCCGTGCATGTGCGGATAAAATGACAAGCACTTCTGGACAAAATTTGGCGAGCAGAGAGATTCAGCGCCCAGGCTGGGGCGTTAAAGATTTCGGCGCCCAGCTCTGGGCGCCGATAATGATTTATGGGCGGATCTTTTTTGGTGCGCTAAATGCTTCTTTTTCTTTTTAGACGAACTTTTAAAGGCGCTTTGCAAAGTTTGCTTTTTTATTATTTATTATTTTTTTGTACTTTTCATTTGTCTTTTTTTTTTTATTCGTGACTCAAGACGGTTTGAAAGATGGGTTAAATGAGATAGGATAATTTGTATAGGTATTGGTCAAGCATGAGGATTATATCTGCTAGGACTCACAATTTGCAGCCTCAAGCTAGTGTCATGAGTTTACATCAACCAAGGCCGATGAGTAGTATGGGGACGGCTCGAGGGTATATCAACAGGATGTATATTATCCACAGAAGTTATATGGTCATTATGCTAATGGTGGTGTAAGAGCAGGTTTGGGCTTTGGAAATGATGGGCATAACGCACGTGTCAATGACCGTACGTGGTTTGCAGTTGATAACAAGTTCAAGAACAAGAGTCGAGGTAATGGTTTCTTGGGTTATGGCAATGAGAACATGGATGGGTTAAATGAGCTGAACAGGGGCCCCAGAGCGAAGGCGTCTAAGAACATAAGGATTGGAAAGGGTAGACATCGTAGAATTTTATGATTTGGATTTGTTGACTCAATTCTTTTCCTTCGTTTACTTGGGTAAATTTTGCACTTTGGGAGGTATGGGCTAAGTATTTCATGGCTCGCTCTTTTCGCTCTCCCTTTTCTCTTTCTTTTTAAGTCTTTCATGGCTTGCTCTTTTCGCTCTCCCTTTTCTCTTTCTATTTTTTCTTTTGCTTGGGACTTCTCCCCAACATAAATCCTTCAAATTCTTTTTTATTTGGGCTAAAAGGTAGATGGTTGTGGTCTTTGAGTCACGAGGCGAGACTGAGTGAGCCTCGTTTGGTAGGCCTATAGTGGACCTTTAACCTTAGTAGGCCTAGGGTGGACCTTTAGCTTTAGTAGGCCTAGGGTGGACCTTTAAATCGTCTTACTTTGCAAGCGTATTTAGTCATTTATTAAAATGTGCAAATAGCGTAGATTCGAAATCTTGTTTTTACCTTTATTTAACCAAAAATTGCATCGAAAATAACTTTTTTTTGCTTCTTTTCAGATTCCAGTTTCTGGGATTTAATTGGAAGTTGTGATTTAGACTCGAACTTTCATTAATCTTTCTGACTATAACCCGTGTATGAATACAAGGAGGTAGCCTAGACTCAAAATAATGACGTGGCGTAAGCCTATAATACTTGACCAAGCGACTCTCAGACTTAGGCTAATTGGACCATAACTTTCGTTGGTTGACAGTTTAGATTTTAACCCTGGGGTGTTCATTCGTCATGCGCCATTTTTCTTAATGTTGGCAAGGTAGTTAGTTGGGGAGATCGAATTTTTATTTTTGCAAGACTAGAATCATTAGTGCAGCTTCCCTCTTAGTGTGTATTGCTTTACCCCAATGGTAGCCTTATGGTATGCCGATTTGGGTATTTTCATGGTTCGTCATGTTGCATTCATGGAAAATATTTTAGTCCGTACTTAGTAGTATTTCAAGGAGCGAGTGGCTCGAGAGGACTATGATAGTCGTGACCCAATGTGATCATAAGCCTTGAGGCCATTAATTCTTGCTAATGGTATTGACACCTTAGGTCCACTTTGGGGGTTGTGCGGCTATGGGGGAATGATTTTCAGAATGTGACTGTTTCCATTTCGCAAATACTATAATATATTATTTTTATTGGTGAGAGAGAGTATTGAGGCTGTAGATTCTTAGCAAGGGATGACAATTACATATGGGTGCTTATTGATTTAAATGTTAGGAAGGGAGACTCAATATGGTTTAACCTTTTAACTTGCAGAACGACACCAAGCATTAGGACCGATTCTATGGATAAGATGACTAAGAATCAGGATTTTGATTGTACTTTGGCATAGCCTAGTCTAGACTCGGATTTATTTTTTTATTCGAACATTATTTTTCCTTGAAAACTTCATTTGAACATTATTTTTTGAATACTTTGCCCATGTGACATTCAAGGTTATTTCAATTAGCGTGCTCGGTTTTGGAGCCGAACATTGTCGTCATAGGAGGCCTAAAAACGACACAAAGAGTTATTTTATTTTTTACAATTCGCTTTTAGAATCGAGTGCCTTTTCATACGCCCTTGCAGCAATTTTCACGAATTTTCTTTTACTGCTACGTATACTTTATGCGCGGGCACCGAGGCTGCTGTGCCTGACCAAAAGGCCAGGCAGCAACTTCAGCGCCCAGCGGTGGGCGTGAGAAATATTGGCGCCCAGCCAGGGGCGTTGAAAATTCGTCCCTGGCTGGTTTTCGTTTTCTGTTTACGTATATTTTTTGTTTATGCGACTTTGATTTTGCGTGCTTGCCTAATAACGTCCTTTACGCGTTGTGCAGCGCTGTGGGATTCGTTACGGGCCCTCCTGAGCGTCGCTTATTTTTGTGGCGATCGTTCGTGGTTGCGGAACACGTATCTTGGCATAACTCTTTGGCCAATTGGTTTATGAATGTTTGGGCAATTTTTAAGGTCGTTGGTTTTCTGGCATTATTTGTCACACACAATCATATAATTCGCTACACATAACTAACATTACAACATAAGGCAAAATAATAATATGTCATGTAGTTTATAATAGGCTTCTATGGGTAGTATTTGCGCCGGCTTGGTACCGCTTCTATCGCAGATCCAACACATGCCCCGGTCGAGGTAGTGCCTTCAACAGACGAATTTCGCCCAAGAGGCCAATCACGATGTAAGCCAAGGGGGCATGCACCAATGAGAGGGACCTAATGGGCGAGCGATTGGGTTTGGGACGGGTGTACTACTAGCGAAAGTGCTGAGTGGACAACATTCGAAGCGTATGCACCCTCCGGTTGGCGATGGGTATCCTTAGTCCCAACTCCCGAGATGAAACATCCAAGGGAGCCAAGATTCGTTATGCGGTCCTGTCCGTTCACATTAATATGCTGATTTACAGGTCATCCCAACTTGATGGGGAAATAAACGCGGGGTAGGATCGTTTCACCCTTCGGCTATTTTGATTAACTACAAGCACGAGTATTTCCTTCACTATCCCCAGTGGAGTCGCCACTGTGAGGAGGTCGAAAAAGCACGAGGCTAATGCGTGACCTTGTCCCTCGTGGGTGTGACGTTTCTTTTTGTCAAATCAAGTGTAATTGCATTTCCTGTGAGTTTACACCCAATTGACTAGTAATATAGGAGTCGCCATTCAGTTTTTAACGATAATGAGAAAAACTGACAAAACCCAGTTATCGTGACATAAAGGGAGTGCAATTATGTTTGACCACGACATTATGTTTGACCACGACGGCCGTAGGTTCCCTTGTGATCCCTGGTGTGGGGATCTCTCAACATACACCCGCAAGGTAGAGATTGAGGGTTCGGGGTACTGTAACTACCGAGAGGAGTACTCGCTCTTCGATAACTCCAGAGGCAGGATATCCTTACTAGCTTAGCATAAATAATTGAAGGGACATGCGTTAACTATTAAACTAATCTGAGTTAATTTTAACAATATGCAACATATAATACTAGATCGAGCGCGATTATCTGATTTAGATTGTATTAAGGGACCTAGCATGATAATCCAATTTCCAAAAAATGTTATCTTTATTAGGCGTGATAGAAAAATCAGATTTAATTAGTTTAACAGTTCATAAAAAGGGCGAGGAAAGCAATTAAACCATGGAAAAGGGACACATTACGACGCACCCTTGAGAGGTGCGTCACGGTTCTCAGAAAACTAACCACTTTGACTTTTGCTATTTCTCCTTTTATTTAACGAATCTCAAATTACGGGACAGGATACGTTCTGTTCGATTTTTGGATCGATTGCGACAGAACGCGTGATCAATTTCGCAGCGTGAGGCTTAGGCTTAGGGGTTTAGAGTCAATACTCAGAATATGAATTGTGTGTTCTTTTTTCACGTCGAACTTGGGCTATATTTATAGAAAAGAGTTCGTGGAAAGATAGAATTGTAGAGCTCTAATCCACGAGGAATTAGGAAAGAATACGTCCCAGGTAATTTCAGCGCCCAGGCCTGGGCGCCGAAGATTTCGGCGCCTAGAGCCAGGCGTTGAAAATAGGATCCGAGCTGTTTTCTTAGTCAGATTCGGATTCCTAGAATCCGGAGTGTTTGAGACTTAATCGAGTCTTTTAGTGCGTATTAACCTTGTGACGGAATGCGTCTGGGCCCGTTACGAACTCTAGGCTCGTTAGGATTTTAATTAATACATGACTCTTATTTTCGAATCATATTAGGAATAGGATTCTCTCGTAATCTCTATCTCATTTAGGATTTATGTTGGAGTGCAACACCTAATTCTGACAGGTTTCTATCTTTTATGACTGGCCACTTTTAACAACTACCCATTACGGCAGTTACTATTTTTAGCAGGTTTCCATAAATAGCAGGTTTCTATAAATAGCAGGTTTCGGGTGAAATGAAAAG
This sequence comes from Spinacia oleracea, assembly GCF_020520425.1. Lineage (NCBI taxonomy): Eukaryota > Viridiplantae > Streptophyta > Magnoliopsida > Caryophyllales > Amaranthaceae > Spinacia > Spinacia oleracea. Next base: position 70,599,278 of record NC_079488.1, on the reverse strand, counting down.
GGGTGATCGAGATTCGTTATTTTATAGGAGATGCGTTGTCAAGTGGAGATTTTATGCTTTCATCATTGAACCTTCCCTTTCGGGAATGGGGACAAAAGTAGGTGTCTACACATAGCAGCGAGCAAGGAAAGGCCCACGGCCCATCGCTGCTCGGTTGCGCTGTGGGCTTCGGCCTGCGGTGTGTGTTGTGCGCATGGGATGTGCTTTTGGTGTGTGGGTGGGTGGCCGGTCAAGGCCTTGTGTCTTGGCCGGTTACACTAAATATAATATTACGGTTATATTTCCACACGCCCAATTGATTTTCCTTAACCCTAAACCTAATTCTGAAATTACGTACGTTCTGTTTTGCTCTCTACTCAAAACAGTTCTTCCCGAAAAGCAAACACTCTTGAATATTGTCTATGCTACGATTATCAAAACGGATCTGAACGTGTCGGTGAACCAAATAGATGAACGGAAATTGGAGTTCTTTGTTCGTGTTCGTTGATACTAAAGTCGGGAAAACACGCTTCAAATGTAAGTATGTTTAATCTGTGCTTTATACATGTTTCTTGGCTTTGGGGATGTTCCGCACATGTTATATGTTTAACTGTATTTCCCTACAGTGGTATCAGAGCCTTATGTATTCAAAGAATTTTTTAGCATGATTTTTTTTATTGATTTGTTGTCGAATTTTCTTATATTTTTCTGAATTTTTTCGAATGTTTCTGGATTATTGGATAGATCGCAGGTAACAGTTCTGAATTCGAAAATTGTTCAAATTTAGATTTTGATGACACTAATCTGATTGAAAACCATTTTCTAAGATCAATTCATGCGAACGGAATTGCAAAAACAGGCCTCGAAGTGTGTGTTTTTGGGCGTTTTTGTTAATTAACGAGTTAAAATTAACAAATTCGGAAAATCTTTCAATTAATTGGTCGACCTAAACTACTCGAAATTGATTGAAATTTTGACACAACTCTATTGGGTATATTTTAAAATTATGGTAAAATTTTCGGATATTTTTGTTAAGTATAAACCCTAATTTTACTTTCCCCAAATTTGTAAATTTTAGATCGCTAATTGATTTTTTAAATAATTGGGATCTGGAAATTTGGTTAATTGGGAAAGGGAATTTAATTTCATGTAAATTGGAAGATTTTAAAAATTATTGGATTAAAATTTTGATTAGATTCGTTAATTTTAATCAACACTTAAACCAAATTGGTAAAAATTTGAAATTTAAATGTTTAGAACGATTTAAAGTTTTAGATTCGATCATCAAAACGTTCAAATTTTTTGTTGACATTGTTCGTTCGTTAAAATTTGAATAAAGCTAGCCTAGATTTAATAAATTTAAAAAATTGGATTGTTGTTCAAACTAATTAAATCATAAACTCGTTATTTTTCGAAAATAAATTTTTTTATTTTGTGCAAAATAACTAGATGCAAATATGTTCGTGAAATTAATTTTTTTTAATTAGTTGGTTCGTTTTCACGAACCAAAGGCACGAACAAAAGGGGTGTGCGGTGCGTGTGGCTCGTCGTAGCCATGCGGGCTGCCTCCCCGTAGCCAAGCCACAGCAACGCGGGCAGCAGCAAGCGTGGTGCGTACCGCGCGCGCTGGGGCGGAGTGAGCAAGCGAGGCAGCGAGCCTTGCCTTGCGAGCTGCGAACAAGAAAGGGCAAGCTGCCTTGCCTTGTTGCGCGCAGCGTCGAGCACCACAACGAGCAGCATGCCACGATGTAGCGACGAGATGCGGCATTTGTGCGCGATGGCTGCGGAGGCATGGGCGCAGTGCTCGTGTGCCTGGTAGGCCAACACAACACGAGGCAGTGTTGGGCTGGGCGCAAGCCTAGCCCACATTTCACATTTTTGGGCATTTTCGTTTCGTTGGGCTTTAAAATTTGTATTTGCATTAAAATGGCTAACAGGATAATTAAATAATTATTTTATTTAACTTGGGCAGAGCCGTGAGTTTAATTTAATGTTTAAATATTTAATTATCCGGAATAATTATTGGTTAGAGTGGGAGCCGCTTAATGAAATTAAAATGAAATAATTATTTTAATTATTTTCGTAGGTCGCTTTATTTTAATTAAATTAAATTTTAATTAGAATAAATTCTAAAGATTAATAATTTTTAAATTGATTAATCTTTTAGGACGCTTTTATGTGAACGTGAATTTTGAATAATTCACGTAAATACTTGCATAATTAATTGGGCCATTCATTTTAGGATACGAATGGGTGAATGCATAGAATGTATATTTTTGAGAACGCAGTGATTTGGGCAAGACAAGTGACTATAAGATTAGGATTCATCTTGATAAATAGATCGTACAAAAAGACGCGAAGAGATGGTCGAATGTACCGGTACTTGAAATGCGACCGTGGAAGGAGAGAAGACAATTCTGAATTTATAAACTCTTCAATTTAGACATCCTGAATTTGTTTTTCTTTTAACATTTCACTTTGGTTTTGTTTGTCCTACTTGGACTCTTTTTACCCACCTCTTTAAAAATATTTTACATCTATTTTTTTTTCTTTTTCCTTTTACATCTCGTTTTCTAAGAAACTGAAAAATGACCCTTATCTTATACTTTGTATTTTTCCCTGTTCTAAACTAGAAAAAAAACTCACCATTGGCCATTGAAGTTTACTATGGAGTAAATTAATTAATTTTCCATACATAGAAGTTTCGGTATATATTGGTAATCGTCATTTACAACACGTAGATTCATTTAGAAATCCCTCATATATATATATATATATATATATATATATATATATATATATATATATATATATATATATATATATATATATATATATATATATATATATATATATATATATATATATACATAAAATGACTAAAAATGCAGAGTATTTACTAATTGTTTAGTCCATTGGATGAATGAGCGAGAATGAGAGTTTTATTTGATTCATTAATTATATATCTAATGATGTACGTATCTATTTCATCAACAAAAATGTAATTAACTATATATGGAGTATTTAATTGGTTGTTAGAATTTAATCGATTAATCAAAATATCTTTACTCCAAGTTTTATAAAAATAAAGCTGACGTTAACCACGGCGTGACAGGGGTGACAACATGCAACGTTATCTCATGCTCAAAACCATCTTATTTACAAGTTTGTATTACACACGACCCCCTTTCACTGAGTTGCTATAATCGTTAACACATTTTAAAATCTTTAATTGTATTGTTTTGCTTGAATTTATACTCTTTAATATTAGATATCTTGAATTTGTTTTTCTTTTAACTTTTCACTTTGATTTTGTTTGTCTACTTGGACTCTTTTTACCCACCTCTTAAAAAAATATTTTACATCTTTTTTTCTTTTACATCTTGGTTTCTATGAAACTAATAAATGACCTTATCTTATATTTCATATTTTACCCTAAAAATAATTGTCCATTGAGCTTTACTATAGAGGAAATTAATTAATTTTCCATACATAGAAGTTTCGGTACATATAGATACTCGTCATTTACCGTAGACTCGTTCATAAATCTCTCATATATATCTTTACAAGGTTGATCCCAGCAAATATGAATTTACCCATTTTATTCGATTCATTAATTATGTAATGATGTACTCTGTAATTAACTTCAGAGTAAAAACGTCCCCGCTCCAAGTTTTATACTTTAGTTTTAAAATGGCCGGGGAAACACATTTGAAATAACCAACCTCGTTACTTTAGTTTTATAATGGCCGGGGAAACACATTTAAAATAACCAACCTCGTTACTTAAGAAGATCCACATAAGTACGAGCTTAAGAGTTAAGAACATTAACATTCATTTATTTGAAAACTCCATACACATATAAAAACAAAGCCACAATGATAACTTAAAAAGAACAATTTAATGTTCTCTTAAAGAATCTTTATTTAATTAAAAGTGGATAGGAAAGTACGTAGTAAATTAAAAGGAGCATAATTAATTAATGATATCGTTGGTTGTTAGAATTTATTCGATTAATCAAAATATCGTTGCTCCAAGTTTTATAAAAATAAAGCCGACTCCAATAACAGCGTGACAGCAGGGGTGACAACATGCACCGTTAATTATCTTATACATAAAACCATGTTATTTACAAGTTTGTATTACACACGACCCCCTTTCACTGAGTTACATTGCTGTAATCGTTAACACATTTTAAAATCTTTAATTGTATTGTTTTTGCTTAAATTTCTACTCTTTAATATTAGATATCTTGAATTTGTTTTTCTTTTAACATTTCACTTTGCTTTTGTTTCTCTACTTGGACTCTTTTTACCAACCTCTTTTAAAAAGTATTTACATCATTTTTTTCTTTTACATCTTGATTTCTATGAAACTGATAAATGATCCTTATCTTATATTTCATATTTTTCCCTATAAATCTTTGTCCATTGAGGTCTACTATACATAAAATTAATTAATTTCCCATACATAGAAGTTTTGGTACATATAGGTACTCGTTATCTACAGTAGACTCATTCATAAATCTCTCATATATATCCTTCAAAACGCTTGGTCCCTGCTTATATAAATTTACCCATTTTATTCGATTCATTAATTATGTAATAATGAAATTAACTGCGGAGTAAAAATGTCCCCGCTCCAAGTTTTATACTTAAGTAATATTATGGCCGGGGAAACACATATTAGTACGAGCTTAAGAGTTAAGAACATTAACATTCATTGATTTGGAAACTCCATACACATATAAAAACAAAGCCACAATGATAACTTAAAAAGAACAATTTAATGATCTCTTAAAGAATCTTATTTAATTAAAAGTGGATAGGAAAGTACGTAGTAAATTAAACGGAGCATAATTAATTAATGATAAGGTTACTTAATAAATAAGTAACCATGTATATAGCCATTAATTAATTAATTAAGCTCGATTTTATTATTACGATTGCATGCATGTGTTGTTGGAGCATGCATCTATCAAGGAGCACCAGCAGCAACCTTGCGAGTTTGAGGAACATCAGTAGATGGGTGAGCTTGGACCTGCTCTTCAGCACCACCACAATATGCCGGTCCACTGCCACAGAAGTTGAACTTGCTACAACATAGCCCAGCAGCACAGTGTCCATTGTTACAAGCACCTTGTTGTGCCATTGATGTTCCAACCAACAAGGTCATGACCACCATGATAATCACAAAGCTCTTAACCTTCATCATTTTTTCTTGAAATATATTTATAACTCGATTGATTGATTTCACTCTTTTTAATTATATTGTTGTTGTTATTGTTGTTGTTGTAGTATTAGTAGTAGTATAGTGAAAGGTATTTATAGATAGATCGATGGATTGAGTTTTTAGAATTAATATGCAGTGACAAGTACGTAGTACACTATGCATGTCGACCACTTTTCTTTTAGTGAACAAGTCCTTCCAGGCGGCTCAAGATATCACGTGGATTAGTAATTGAAATTGGGATATTTCATATTTGTACTAATCATTCATTTATTGTTATACAAATATCTAGCTACGTACTTTTCATCAAAAAAGACAGTAAAAATCATTTGATACACTTTTTCTCTAGCAGTACTTCTCACAATCGAGCCATCACTAACTAGGTGATACCGTGTTCATCTGTTACAGATTGGGAAATAATACAATTATTTTAAGTTTTGTATTGGTACATATAAGCGCCACGTTCATCAGAATTATTTTACTATCAATTCAATATTTTTACTATGAAAATATTTAAATAAGGTAGGTGATATAAAGAAGGAAACAAATTAGAATATCAAGATTTTTCTACATTTTTTGAAACATGTATAATAGATTATATAAGTTAAATATTTTAGTTTCCAATTTAAATCATGACACATAAATATGTCATGTCATCATTGTAACACGGCTTAAATATCACATATTGTGACCTTTATCATTTTCGAAAAATCTAAACAGAAAAAGTATTAGTTTATTTAACTTTATTGCCGACATTCATGCCTTATATTTTAGAAGCCCTCTCACTTTGAACTCTTATTCCTTAATCAATTTATCAATCCTTATGATCTTATCTAACAAGAATCCGATGAGCCAATGGCTACTTCTGTACTCGATACACTGTTTTCTCTTGGGATACATAAAATTTCATGCCAATAATGACTACATGATGTCATGCTAAATGACGATTCACAATAAGCAAAGGATAAGAATATATGGTTCACTTCAAATGCAATGAACACCGGCACTACAAATACGAATATAAGGCTATGTTTCGTACCTTATTTCTGTTAGCTTAAATGATCAGCTAATCAAATTAATACGGTTGCTAGATTATGAGAAACTACTTGAATTATAGTGTATTTTATTGATCAAATATATAGGGATTACAATTAGTCCTAATAGAATTAGAAACACAGATATGACTAAAAGTCTAATCTACATTAAATATCATAAGAGAGTAAACACGGATATGACTAAAAGTCTAATCCATAAAATAAGCATTTTTTTCGCCCACATATAGTTACATCAATTAGAATTGGGTACTAAAAGTTAAATACTACGTACACAAGCTTAACGTAAAACTTAATTATCTTGTAAAGGATTAAAGAACAGAGCTAATACAAATAAAGGGTTTAAATAATTGAGACATATATGTACAAAGTATTATAAATTAAAGAGAAAATTAGTTGCTAAAAAATAAATTTAAATATAAAATTACATTTTAATCTAACAAACACAAAAACAAAAATATTAACAAAGTTAAAAAAAAAAAAAAAAGTTGAACGAATAGAGGAAGATGGAAGTCAACAAGAAAAACAATGAGAGAACGAATAAACAAAATAATAAAGACATAAAGGGAGTCGAACACTAGACCTGTGGTAGGCTGGTAGCTATCAAAGCTTTAGCACCTACTCCCTCCGTCTCTTTTTGTTTTTTACGTTTGGTATTTTTCACGCGTTTTAACGATTAATTAATTTGCATTGAGATTCCTCAATTTTTTTATTTAAACAAGATAAATTATGTTTATTTAAATATTTTCACTTTTATCAAAATTCTGATATTGGGAAATGAGAAAGTTTTAATATCCCAATGAAAAAGTGTGAGATATTAAATGACCTAATTAATTTAATTGGTTAAAATAATAATTTGACACATATTTTGATAGAATACTAAGTCATTTATGTAATAATATAAAAGAAAATGTAAAGAACATTTTGAAATACCCAAAAAAGAAAACGTAAAAAAACAAAAAGAGACGGAGAGAGTACTTTCTACCAATGAGCCAAAGAAATAACATATATATATATATATATATATATATATATATATATATATATATATATATATATATATATATATATATATATATATATATATATATATATATATATATATATATATATATATATTTAATGCGTTGTTTATTACCAGTATTAATTTACTGGACAAACTATTATTTTGGGCCCTTTTCCGCCTTGGGCCCTAGGCGGCCGCACCCCTCACCTACCCCTTAGGGCCTGGCCTGGTAATACCACTACAAGAAATTGTACTATTAATGACGGGAAATTCCGTCGCGAAAGGCCAAAAATCGTTGATTAACGACGGGATTTCCTGTCGCAAACCCGTCATAAAAGGGGGCCGTCGTACGTTAATAGAAAATCCCGTCGTAAACCCGTCGTAAAAGATATTTGCGACGGTTATTCCCGTCATTGTTTGGTTGTTAGCCCTGTACGTCGCAAAAGGCTTTTGCGATGAGATTTTTGACCCGTCGTAATTAGATTGTCGTTAAAGATACAAATTCTTGTAGTGTAACTTGTATACAACTTTTATTGTTTTCTCTTGATGGAAGCATTGGCGGACCCAAGACTTTGGACCAAGCAAGACAACTACGTACATCAAAACGTATAGGATCCTCTCCATTCCCTTTAATCCATTTCAATATCAATCTTAATATGATGATAGCTAAGTGACGAATATGAGCTCAAAATATGTTATTATCATTGATGTGGCCAGAATATATATACAAGGGTTTTGAGTTGTATATCAACTCATGCTAGGATTATGAAACTAATGCTTATTCTTGTAACTAGGATACTATAACTAGCACTATCCTAGTCTAACTCTAATTGAGTAATGACATACAAAGCTATCCTCCTAGTATCCTAATTGCACTAGTATTATATCTTAACACCCCCTCAAGTTGGAGCATGAAGATCTAAAATTTCCATCTTGCCAAGTAAAAAATCGAACTATGCTTTTCCCAGTGCTTTGGTGAATATATCTGCTAATTGCACCTTCTTTGACACGTACGAAGAAAAAATAACACATTCTTTGATTACATCTCATATAAAGTGACAGTGTATTTCAATATGCTTTGTTCGTTCATGAAATACTGGATTTTGTGCAACGTGAAGTGCAGACTGACTATCACCAAACCGTTCATGCCCTGCTTATGTTCACCACCCAAATCTTTAAGTAGCTGCTTCAACCACTTTAACTCACCAGTTAATGTTATCATAGAACGATATTCTGCTTCGGTTGACGAATGCGGCACTGTGTGTTGTTTCTTAGTCTTCCATGACACAGGAGAAAGACCTAGTATAACAAACCATCTAGTTAAGGATCAGCGAGTTAATGGGACTAGCTCAGTTCGAGTCACACCATCCCTCTAGTCGCAATGCACTGTCAGATCTTAAAAGAATACCTTGGGCTGGAAAGTTTTTCAAGTATCTTACTACCCTTAATGTTGCTTCCAACCGCTCGTCTTTTGGTGCTTGCATAAACTGATACGGAATGTGTACTGAATATTCCAAATCTGGTTTTATAACTGCCAAGTAAATTAAACGTCCTACAAGGCGCATGTATTTTTCCCCATCATATATCTTCTTTCCTTCTACTAGTGCTAATATGTGATTTTGCTCAATCGGAAAATCTGCAGGCATAGCACCTAATAGTCCTTTTTATGAAATGATATCTAGCGCATATTTTCTTTGACATACATAAAATCCACTCTTACTACGTGCGACTTCCAGTCTTAGAAGTATTTCAATGACCCAAATCCTTCATTTTAAAGAATTGACTCAAATACACTTTATAGCTATTCAACGCAAAAACATTATTTCCTGCAATAATCATATCATCAACGTAGACTGGGACACTCAATTGCAATTCTACTTTTGACATAGTGAATAATGGTTAGGTTTCAAACAATCCAATTGACATGCATAAAAACCATAAATTGGCAGGATCCAAATTAATTACACATAATCAATTAGCATAATTCAGAATACATACTATGTGATGCGTGACATCCCAAGTTGCTCCTAAACGGAACTAGAACAAGTATAGAGCTCCAAATATCGAACATCCGTAGACAATCCACAACACTTTCGGATCCGCCTTAGGTTCAACCAACTAGGAAATAATCTAAGGTCTATGGAATTGGGATCTCACTTTATGTGATAGGAAAATTCAACTGTGTTAGAATGTATGTAAATGTGTTATAAACTTATGACCATGGGTCATATATTTATAGAAAAATAGATAGTCAAATCTTATTAGAATTAGCATAATCCAAAACACCCAAGATAAGGAAGTGTAGGATAATCACACTTAGGATTTAGGATAATCCCAAACTCTTAGGTTTTAGGATAATCTCAAACTCCTTATATTTTAGGATTAGTAAGATCGGCTAGCCTGTGGCCTAAGCTACTTGCCGCGCACGCCAAGCACGCTGGCCAGCCGTTGGGCGCTAGGCCTGGCGTTGGCGCTGGGATGTGCCTTGGCGCTCGTGATAGACCATGTTCCGGCGATGGCACTGCGCTTCGCGGGCTGCCTCATTGAGGGAAGGGTCGACCTTGCTTGATGGTATGTCGCTCGTTGCGCTGTTTTCCGATTTCGGAATTTATTTCCGATTCGAACAATATTTCCGTTTCCGGTAATATTTCGGATTCCGACAATATTTCAGATCCTAGTAATATTTCCGTTTCCGGTAATATTTCCTATTTCTGCAGTATTTCTATTTCCGTTAAAATTTCCCGATACGAACCGTATATCCATTTTCGGTGATATCTTTGACTTCGATAATATTTTATATTTCTGTTATGAACCATATTTTTGTTCCCGGCAACATCTTATTTTCCGTCAAATATTAATTCTTTCTTTGTATTTTGATTATTTTTGTTGCTCCCTCTAGTACCAACATCCATCATTTCCGAATATCCATTATTAGAGTATTTACTGAATATTATATTCATCTAAATACTTGATCGGTTCATGTACCATTTGTGTGACCCTACGGGTTCATTCAAGAGTAAGCTGTGGCATTAATATTATTAATTCCACTTGAACTGAAGCGGTCTCTAGCTAGGCATCCAAATCACTTGATCTCACTAAATAATTAACTTGTTTAATTAATACTGAACCACATTGATTAGACTTAGCATTACCAAAGGCATTATTTCCTCCAGTCTCCCACTTGTCCTTAGGGACAAGTGTGCATTTTTCTAATTCATTTGTCGCTTGATGCCTACTCATGAACATAAGGTAAGACTGGTCATCCTTATTATGTCAAGAGGTATTTTTCGGTTTCAGAGTTCAACTGATCAAATAAATAGATAAACATAGCCTATGATTAAATTGAGCACGACCATGCATTTTGCAGTTTCTAGCTCTCCAAGTGGATTGGTACAACTTTCGGCATCTCATCCCGATTTGTGGTAGGACGATCCCAATATTGCGATCTTGAGGTTAGACTTCGTTTGATAGATGATTACCCGAGCGTTGCCGTTATAGTCTCCTTCTACGGTGCGACGTTTGACAACGTCAAAGTAACCAGTTCTCAAACAAGTAATCTCGAATCACTTAGGTATTGAAGATTAGTGTCTAATAAATAATGAAACTTTACATTAAAATGTCATAGGTTTGACGAGACTAATCTTATCAAGTAAGTATCTATGCAAATGATTTTGACATTTCCATATATGTCCACATAGTTCAAGAAACAGAACTACTAGTGTGAGGGGGTCGAAAAAGCACGAGGCTAATGCGTGACCTTGTCCCTCGTGGGTATGATGTTTCTTTTTTGTCAAATCAAGTGTAATTGGATTTCCTGTGATTTTACACCCAATTGACTAGTAATATAGGAGTCGCCATTCAGTTTTTAACGACAATGAGAAAAACTGACAAAACCCGATTATCGTGACATAAAGGGAGTGTAATTATGTTTGACCACGACGGTCGTAGGTTCCCTTGTGATCCCTGGTGTGGGGATCTCTCAACATACACCCGCAAGGTAGAGATTGAGGGTTCGGGGGACTGTAACTACCGAGAGGAGTACTCGCTCTTCGATAACTCCAGAGGCAGGATATCCTTACTAGCTCAGCATAAATAATTGAAGGGACATGTGTTAACTATTAAACTAATCTGAGTTGATTTTATCAATATGCAACATATAGTATTAGATCGAGCGCGATTATCTGATTTAGATTGTATTAAGGGACCTAGCATGATAATCCAATTTCCCAAAAATATCATATTTATTAGGCGTGATAGAACAATCAGATTTAGTTAGTTTAACAGTTCATAAAAAGGGCGAGGAAAGCAATTAAATCATGGAAAAGGGACACATTACGACGCACCCTTGATAGGTGCGTCACGGTTCTCAGAAAACTAATCACTTTAACTTTTCTATTTCTCCTTTTATTTAACGAATCTCAAGGTACGGGACAAGATACGTTCTGTTCGATTTATGGATCGATTGCGACAGAATGCGTGATCAATTTCGCAGCTTGAGGCTTAGGTTTAGGGGTTGGAGTCAATACTCAGAAATAATAATTGTGTGTTGTTCTTTTTTCAGGTCGAACTTGGGCTATATTTATAGAAAAGAGTTCGTGGAAAGATAGAATTGTAGAGCTCTAATCCACGAGGAATTAGGAAAGAATACGTCCCAGGTAATTTCAATGCCCAGGCCTGGGCGCCGAAGATTTCGGCGCCCAGAGCCAGGCGTTGAAAATAGGATCTGGGCTGTTTTCTTAGTCAGATTCGGATTCCTAGAATCCGGAGTGTTTGAGACTTAATCGAGTCTTTTAGTGCGTATTAACCTTGCGAAGGAATGCGTCTGGGCCCGTTACGAACTCTAGGCTCGTTAGGATTTTAATTAATACGTAACTTTTATTTTTGAATTGTATTAGGAATAGGATTCTCTCGCAATTTCTATCTCATTTTAGGATTTATGTTGGAGTGCAACACCTAATTCTGACAGGTTTCTATCTTTTATGACTTGCCACTTTTAACAACTACCCATTACGGCAGTTACTATTTTTAGCAGGTTTCTATAAATAGCAGGTTTCGCGTGAAATGAAAAGGGGAATTGAGATTCGTTATTCTATAGGAGATGCGTTGTCAAGTGGAGATTTATGTTCTCATCATCGAACCTTCCCTTTCGGGAATGGGGACAAAAGTAGGTGTCTACAACTAGTCATCTTGCATTCCAGTCGTCTAGTGTTTTTTACGCGTCCACATTTATAGAAAACATCCGTCCAGGGACCTTTCAAACTTTTTACATTCAAGTTCACTTGATAGACGTTTCTTAATCACAAGACTGTTCTTGACAACTTATCTTGAATATTGTCAAATTGAAAGGACTCAACATTTAATAAACCACAAAATTAAATGGAAAAATGAATTTATTCATTTCTATGAATGGTTAACCAAAAATGTTTTACAAAGTATTTAAACTCTAAAAACTTAAAAAACATTTTATAAGGACATCAAATCCATTCTCCAACATTCTTGATTCCCATAGTTGCTGTGTTCGAGTTGTGCTTCACTTGTGGCAGAGGTTTTTTCAATGGATTTGAGATGTTGTCATCAGTTTCAATCTTCCTTATCTCGACTTCTTGTCTTTCCACGAATTCTCGTAGAAGATGAAATCTACGAAGTACATGCTTGATTCTCTGATGGGGTCTAGGGTCCTTGACCTGGGAAATAGCTCAATTATTATCACAATATAGAGCTATTGGTCCTTTAATAGAGGGGACTACACCAAGTTCACCAATGAACTTCCTTAACCAAATTTCTTCCTTTGCTGCTTCATGTGCAACAATGTACTCCGCTTTAGTTGTAGAATCCACAATAGTGTTGTGCTTAGCACTTTTCCACCTTACCGCACCTCGATTGAGGCAGAAGACAAACCCAGACTATGATTTAAATTATCTTTGTCGGTATGGAAGCTTGCGTCCGTATATCCTTTTACAATCAATTCATTATCTCCATCATAGACCAGGAAATCGTCTTTATGCCTTTTCAGGTACTTCTGAATTTTCTTGGCAACAGTTTAATGTGCGTCTCCTGGATCTGACTGGTATCTACTCGTAGCACTGAGCGCGTACGAAACATCCGGGTGTGTACATATTATAGCATATATTATTGAACCAATCAATAATGCATATGGTATCCCACTCATTTTTCTTCGCTAATTTGGTGTCTTCGGACACTAAGTCTTGCTAAGAGTCATTCCATGAACATGGGTAGGTAGCCTCTCTTGGAGTCATCCATTTTGAACCTATCAAGCACCTTATTTGTATAAGTGTTTTGACTAATTAGTCCAATCATCTTCTTGGATCTATCCTTGTAGATCTTGATGCCCAATATGTACTGTGCTTCTCCTAGATCCTTCATCAAAAAACATTTCCCAAGCCAAATCTTTACAAAGTTCAACATAGGAATGTCATTTTCGATAAGTAATATGTCGACATAATATAATATTGGGAAAGAAATATTTCTCCCACTGACAATCTTGTATACACAAGATTTTTTTGCATTCCTCACGAAGCCAAAGTCACTGACTGCTTCATAAAGACGTATATTTCAGCTCTTTGATGATGCTTTCTTCAATCCCTAAATGCATTTCTTAAGCTTTCATACCTTTTTATCATTCTTTGGATCCTCAAAACCTCAAGGTTGTGTCATAAACACAGTTTTTGTTAAAACGCCGTTTAAGAAAGCGGTTTTGACATCTATTTGCCATATTTCATAATCATAATATGGAGCGATTGCTAACATTATCCGAATAGACTTAAGCATTGCAACTGGTGCAAATGTTTCATCGAAATCCACACCGTGGACTTGCATGTACTCTTTGCAACAAATCTAGCTTTGAAAAATTTAAGTGTCTCGTCCTTGTCCTTTCTCACCTTGGAAACCCATTTGCTTCCTATGGCTTGGTTGTCATCTGGAAAATCGACCAAATCTCAAACTTGGTTTTCAGACATGGAGTCTATTTCAGATTGCATGGCTTCTAGCCATTGCTTGGAGATAGGGCTCGTAATAGCTTGTTTGTAAGTCAGAGGCTCATTGCTTTCAAGGAATAGAATTTCATGGCTCTCAGTCATCAAAATACTACATATCTTTCTGGTTGAGACATATCTTTGTGATCTACGCGGGGCAGTAACTCCAGTTGGTTATTGAACCTCACCAGACTCTTTTAAAGATCTATGTGTTTCAACTTTAATACGATCTTGGCCATTCTCTAGATTTTATTTTTCGACTCGAAGTTCTTCGAGGTCTAATTTTCACCCACTTGTCATTTTAGAAATGTGTTGTCTTTCCAAAAAGATACCATTTCGAGCAACAAACACCTTGTTCTCAGATGTATTGTAGAAGTAATACCCCTTTGTTTCCTTTGGGTAGCCCACAAGGATACATTTGTCAAATTTCGGTCGAAGTTTGTAAGAAATTAATCATTTAACGTATACTTCACAACCCCAAATCTTAAGAAAAGACACTTTTGGAGGCTTTCCCGTCCATAACTCATATGGAGTCTTTTCGACAGCTTTTGACAGAGCTCTATTTATTGTAAGTGCAGATGTGGTTAGTGCATGTCCCCAATATTCTATTGGAAGTTTAGTTTGACCCATCACTGATCGAACCATGTCTAGCAAGGTCTTGTTCCTCCGTTCCGAGACACCATTCCATTATGATGTTCTAGGAGGAGTCAATCCTAAGAAGATTCCACAATCTTTCAGATGGTCATCAAATTCATAGCTCAGATATTCAACGCCTCTATCTGACCGCAGTGCTGTAATCTTCTTGCCTAGTTGATTCTCTACTTCTCTCTGAAATTCCTTTAATTTGTTAAAGGATTCATAATTATGCTTCATTAGGTAGACATAACCATATCTACCTAAGTCATCCGTAAAATTGATAAAGTAGTTGAAACCACCTCTAGCATTTGAACTCATTGGTCCACATACATCTGTATAGATTAATCTCAATAGATCACTTTCTCTTTCTTGAACTTCATAGAAATGTTGTTTTGTCATTTTTCTAAGTAAGCATGACTCGCATTTTCCAAAATCCTCTAAGTCACCTGGCTCTAAAATTCCTTCTTTCTGAAGCTTTTCTATACGTTTCATGTTAATATGGCCTAATCGACAATGCCACATATAGGTGAGATCCGAATCATTTCACTACAAAAATGAGAGTCTTTTAGAAACAAAGTTTGGCAACCGATTTATGTAATGTTACAAAATAGCAACACAAGTTATTTTTATAGTTGCCAAGTTAAAATATTAGCAATAGTTTTATTATTTGTTTCCCCTGGAAACCATTTTTCTTACTATTTGTTGCTAGATGGCATCATATTTCTTATTTGTATCCATTTAGCAACCAACTATGGCAACATGTATTTGATTTGTTGCAATTGGAAACAAATTATTTTTATTATTTGTTGCTAAATGGCATCATAGTATTGATTTGTTTCCATTTAGTAACAAAACATGGCAACGAGTACTTGATTTGTTTCCATTAGAACAAATCATTTTACTATTTGTTGCAAAAATACGAAATCATATTTTTTTTGAAGTAAATAAAAAAATAGTTTTAGCAACACAATGTGGAAACAAATGGTTGATTTGTTGCCAATGATAATAAGTTGTCTTTTTAGGGTGGTCGTTGAATCCAATTTAGCAACCAATTATGGCAACATGTATTTGATTTGTTGCAATTGGGAACAAATAAATTTTGCTATTTGTTGCTAGGTGGCATCGTAGTTTTGATTTGTTTCCATTTAGTAATAAAATATGGCAACGAATACTTGATTTGTTGCTATTAGAAACAACTCATCATACTATTGTTTCTAAAATGGAATCTGATTTTTAGCAACATGATGTGGAAACAAATGTTTGATTTGTTGCCATTGAATGACTCTGACATCAGATTTTTAATTTGTTTCCGTTAGAAACAAGTTATGTTAAAATTCGTTGCTAAATTATATAGAAATTTCTTTGAATCCGTTTTAGAAACAAACTATGGCATGTGATTTTTGTTTTGTTGCCATTAGAAACAAGTTTATGCTTTATTGTTTGTTGCTATAGTGACATTAAATCTTTTATTGGTTGTCAATTAGTTGATAATCGAAGAGTTTAGAAACACGCAACAACATACAGATATACACATTATGATTTTTTTTACAGGAAACAAGTGGTCTTACAACTTTTTGTTAGAATGACATCAAACATTTTTTTTACTATTGAAAATCAATGATTAAATATATTTTTATTCTAATTACCTAAAAGTAGGAGTTGTTAATTAATTTCATTGAGTTTGACTAGCCTTATTTGCAAGAATTCAAATGTCAATATGTGGAAAAGATCGATCTTGGTGATTGTAATACTCTTTTGTGATCATAAAAGTAGATAAAATAAAGGTTAAATAATACTTATAAGAAATAAACTCTATAAACGGTGTGGAAACATCAATTTTTTATATATATATACATATATATATATATATATATATATACATATATATATATTACTATATACTAAAAGAGACACCAGGAATGACACGTGTCAATTCATGGTGCGATTTTTTCCCGCCAAAAACCACTTTCCCAAAAAGTGTATCTGTTTTATTTTATTTTTATTCTCTACCTTTTTTATAAACTATATATGTATGGAAACAAAATTTAGTTTATAAATTATGGCAATAATAGATACGACGTAATAATAATTATTCTAAATTGGTAATATTTTAGTCAAAGCGCTATATTAATAATGGAAAATATATCACTCAATATTTTTGTCAAATTACCATATTAGCATTTTAAATATGCATATTAGATGAATAAATTTAAACGAGTATGTTAAAAATGTTATAACTATGCAGTAGTTTGGAAGATATTCAGTAAAAAAATTTGTGAAAAAAATAATCAAATCTGTGCGTGCACGGGATCTAATCTAGTATATATATATATATAGGTATTCAATGCTATGCACTATCGATCAAAAAAAAACTATACTATACACCACTATAGAAAAATACCCGGATATCAAACATAGTTGAAGGGGAAAAAAAGTAACAAAATAGAAAAGTTGGATTTAGGCTATGTTCTGTTCGACTTATTTTAACTTATTTCAAACAACATAAGTTCAGTTAGGTTCAAATAATATAAGTTCAAATTGTTAGGTAATGAAAAATATAAAACATATATTTCATGCGGAAAAACCATAAAGCCAGGAATCCAAATTAATTGTCACATAACAATTAGCATAATTTAGAATGCATACATTTGTAGCGTGCCCTCCCTAGCTGCTCCCGAACCGAACAAGAACAAGTTTAGGATTCCAAGTGTAGTCCCTCCGTAGATAGTCCACAGCACGTTCGGATCCGCCTTAGATTCAATTAACTAGAATTTAGCCTAAGGTTTTATGTTTATTCGATTATAATTTGTGGCAAATTATTAACTTTAGTTTTTAGCTTAAAACTATATGAATACTTGAATTGATGTATTATAAATTGTGATTGCCATCACCTATTTATAGGGGAGGATTATTGGAACTAGAAACCTACTAGGATTTAATTAACCTAATCTTATTAGAATTAGATTTCAATTACATCTATTAAGTTAGTGTTTAATTCAACAACTAACCCTAGTAGTTTTAGGAAAATAATAATTAATCGAACTAATCCTAAACGCTTTAGGATTTGATGCATGCACGAACTCAACGCACACACACACACAACCCACGAAGGGCGTTGGGTGCGCGCGCGCGGAGTGCTTGCCCCAGCAGTGCTGCAGCCCACGCTTTGGGCATGCCAGCCAGCTGGCCTCGCTGGGCCTGCCCTTGCTGTTGCTTGGCTGGGCCTTGTAGTGCTTGGCGGGCTGCTGCTTGCCTTGCTGCGCGCGGGCTTCGCTAGGCGCAGGCTTGGCTTTGTGCTTGGCCAAGCGTCTAGCAAGCTCGTCCGATGTTTATTACGTACGACGCGCTTCCGATTAATTTTCCGATTCCGGAATTCATTTCCTATTCGAACAATATTTAATATTTCCGATTCCGGAATTATTTTCCGTTTCGAACAAATATTTAATATTTCCGATTCCGGAATTATTTTCCGTTTCGAACAAATATTTAATATTTCCGATTACGGAATTATTTTCAGATTCCGATAATATTTCCGATTCCGACAATATTTCCGTTTCCGGCAATATTTCCGATTCCGGCAATATTTCCATTTCCAATAATATTTTCCGATATGTACCATGTTTCCGTTTCCGGCAACATCTACGACTTGGATAATATTTATATTTCCGATAAGATCCATATTTTCGTTTCCGGCAATATCATCGTTTCCGGAGTATTCATAATTTGCCTTTTGACGATTTCAGCTCCCACTGGAACCGAGATCCGTCAATTCCGAATATCCATAAATGGAGTATTTAATTCACTTAAATACTTGATCCGTTCACGTACTATTTGTGTGACCCTACGGGTTCAGTCAAGAGTAACCTGTGGATTAATATTATTAATTCCACTTGAACTGAAGCGGCCTCTAGCTAGGCATACAGTTCACTTGATCTCACTGAATTATTAACTTGTATAATTAATTAATACTGAACCGCATTTATTAGACTTAACATTGAAAGCATACTTGGACCAAGAGCATTATTTCCTTCAGTCTCCCACTTGTCCTTAGGGACAAGTGTGCATTTCCTAATTCCTTTGTCGCTTGATGCTTGCTCATGAACATTAGGTAAGAGTTGTCATCCTTATTATGTCCAGAGGTACTTCTCGGTTTCAGAGTTCAACTGATCAAATAAACAGATAATCATAGCCTATGATTCATCTGAGCACAGCCATGCATTTCACAGTTTCTAGCTCTCCGAGTGGCCTTGTACAACTTTCAGCATCTCATCCCGATTTATGGGAGGACAATCCCAATCTTGCGATCTTGAGATTAGACTTCGTTTGATAGGTGATTACCCGAGCGTTGCCGTTATAGCCTCCTTTTACGGTGGGAGGGTTGACAACGTCAAAGCAACCAGTTCTCAAACAAGTAATCTCAAATCACTCAGGCATTGAGGATTAGTGTCAAATAATTTTAATGAAATTTACTTATGACAGATTTTCATCGCTGACAGTAAAGTTTCATAGGTCTGTCCGATACTAGTCTTCCCAAAATAAGTATCTATGCAAATGATTGGGACATTGCCATGTCCATATAGTTCAAGAAACAAAACTACTAGTCATCTTGCATTCTAGTCGTCTAGCGTTTTCTATGCGTGCATCTTTATAGAAAACTCCGACCAGGAACCATTTTCAACTTTTGACATTCAAATTCACCTGATAGACATTTTTAGTCACAAGACTGGTCCTGACAGTCTATTTTGAATATATCGTCAAATTGAAGGGACTCATCATTTAATAAACCACAAATTAAATGGAAAAATGAATTCTATTCAGTTATATGAATGGTTAACCAATAATGTTTTACAAAGTATTAAACTCTTAAAACTTTAAAACATTAAATAAGGACATCAAAGCCATTCTCCAATATGCTTGATTCCCATAGCTGCAGTGTGTGAGTTGTGCTTCGCTTGCGGCAGAGGTTTAGTTAATGGATCTGAGATGTTGTCGTCAGTTCCAATCTTGCTTATCTCGACTTCTTTTCTTTCAACGAACTCTCGTAGAAGGTGAAATCTACGAAGTACATGCTTGACTCTCTGCCGGTGTCTAGGATCCTTTGCCTGTGCAATAGCTCCGTTATTATCACAATATAGAGTTATTGGTCCTTTAATGGAGGGGACTACACCAAGTTCACCTATGAACTTCCTTAGCCAAATAGTTTCCTTTGCTGTTTCTGAAGGAAATAATGCCCTTGGTCCAAGTATGCATTCAATGTTAAGTCTAATAAATGCGGTTCAGTATTAATTAACAAGTTAATAATTCAGTGAGATCAAGTGAGCTGAATGCCTAGCTAGAGGCCGCTTCAGTTCAAGTGGAATTAATGATATTAATCCACAGCTTACTCTTGACTGAACCCGTAGGGTCACACAAATAGTACGTAAACGGATCAAGTATTTAATGGCATGAAATACTCCGATTATGGATATTCGGAATCGACGGATCTTGGTTTCAGTGGGAGCTGAGATCGTCACAGGCAAGAAATGAATACTCCGGAAACGATGATATTGCCGGAAACGGAAATATGGATCGTATCGGAAATATAAATATTATCCAAGTCGTAGATGTTGCCGGAAACGGAAACATGGTACGTATCGGAAAATATTATCGGAAATGGAAATATTGTCGGAATCGGAAATATTGCCGGAAACGGAAATATTGTCAGAATCGGAAATGTTATCGGAATCGGAAAATAATTCCGGAAACGGAAATATTAAATATTTGTTCGAAACGGAAATTGATTCCGGAATTGGAAATGTTGAATATTGTTCGTATCGGAAATGAATTCCGGAATCGGGAAATTAATCAGAAGCGTATCGTACGAATTAGCATCGGACGAGGCCTGCCAGACGAAGGCCCAGCACGAAGCCGGGCCATCGCCCAGCAAGCCAGCGCGCCACAAACGCACCAGCCAAGGCTGCGCCAGGCCCACCGCAAGGCAGGCCCAGCGCGCGCCAAGGCTACGGCAGCGTGTGGGCTTGCGGCAGTGGGCTGCGAGCTCGCAGGCTGCGCGCGCGCGCATGGCGCCCCTCGTGGGCTGCTGTGCGTGCGTGTGTGTTTGTGTGCTACTCGAATCCTAAATCTACCGGGATTTGTCATATGATTAAATCTAATCCTAAAAGATTTAGTTTATTTAATTAGAGTCCTAGTAGGATTATAATTAAATAAATTAGTATCCTAATAGGATTCCAAATCCTTTTCCATAACTCTATAAATAGGTGCCTAGGGTCACATATTTACATAGAGTATTCAAGTATTCAAAGTGATTTTTGAGAGCAAAAATTCAGTCATATAATTGCCTACATTAGCCGAAAATTCTAAGTACCTTAAGGGCGATCCTAGTTGGTCAAGCTTAAGGCGGATCCGGACGTGCTGTGGACTATCTACGGAGGGACGACACTTGGAGTCCTAAAGAATTGTTCTTGTTCGGTTCGGGCGCAGCTAGGGAAGGCACGCAACAAAGTGTATGCATCTAAACTATGCTAAATGATTATGTGTAAATAATATGCTTTCCTGGATTTATGGTTTTTCCGCATGATTTATGAATTGTCATATGTATCATAACCTAACAGTGGTATCACGAGCCTCTTATTATTTTCATAATCTAAATTGCATGAACATGGTTAAATATTACAAATTTGCAAGAATTAAAAGGGGTGATTAATTTTCGTAATTGTTAGTTAATTGCAAATTGTGTTTATTTAATTATACGTACGCAGTTTTTCGGCAGTTTCTTCGTTACTCATCCAAATCCAGTGATTTTTGTGTCAATTCCGCATGTAAAAGGCATTCTAAAATTTTGACAAAAACAGTATTTTTCTGCCGAACCCAGAATTCTCAAATTCGAAGCCTAACTATGACTTTTCGGAGGTTTTATTTTTTCGAATGCAAAATTTCGTAAATTTAAGATGTTAAATTAAATATTTGCGATTCTTGTTGATAAATCTTGAATTTTTGATTGACCTACTGTATATGTTTAACAAGTTTGAATGCCTAGCCTTGTTAATTATGCAATCTAATTTGTAATTATGATTAATTTGTTGAAAATTAGAATAATTTAGAATTAATTTGATTTTCATAATTAATTATAATTTAATTAGATACCTATGATTAAAAACCACCATAAAAATTGTAAATTTATGTTAAATTTTAAATTTTTATGACCTAGACTTGAATCCATGTTAATCGGAAATCAATTGAATAATAAATTTTCGATTTTTCGCCCTAAAATTATGAAATTAATATTATTTATTAATTTGTCATTAATTTTAAATATAAATTTTAAATTTTATGCGATTCGCTCATATAACTTGCACGCACAAAGCAATGGAAGCTACGTGTTACCCTTAAGGGGTGTTGTATAGTGCGGGCATGTGACGACGAGCAAGGGAGCTCGTCGCCCATGCGGCACGAATGCAATGAGCAAGGCCATGGTGCATGAGCACAAGGCAGCAGCCCTGCCTTGTGTCGTGGGCTGTGAGCAATGGACGAAGGGGCGAGGGCGAAAGCAAGGCACAGCAGTCGCGTGTGGGCAGCAAGCGAGCTGCGCAACAGCGCGCACTGCCTCGCGCGCAGCGAGCGCAAGCTCGCGTGCCACGAGTGCTACGCCCAGCGTCGATGCCTCGCGCAGCGAGCGATGGCTTGCAGGATCGAGCGCTGGCAAGCGCGCGCAGCGAGCAATGGCCCGTATAAAGCGAGCGCTGGCGAGCGCACGCAGCGAGCGCTGGCGAGCGAGCGCAGCGAGCGATGGCTCGCGTGCATCGAGTGCTGGCGCGCGCAGCGAGCACCAGCTCGCGTGATGCCTTGCGATGGAGAGCAGCAGCAGCGATGCGACGCAGCGCATGGGCTGCGCGCACATGGCCAGCGATGGTTGTGTGCGTGTGGCCCATGGGCGTACGTTGCGTGGGGTTGTTGGGTTGCGATTAGATCGTTTTGAAATTTTAATTTGAAATTTTCAGTTTACGTAATTTTAATTAATTTTAAAATTAATAATTTAAATTATTTTCTTGGATTTTAATTTTCAATATTGTAATTATAATAAATTTTATTTATTCTAATTATTTTACTAAAATTAAAATCATGAATTAATTTGAATACGACTGAAATTAAATTAAACTTATTGGATTCAATTATAAATTTATATGAGCTTTAAATTTTAATTAAATTTGTATGTTTCCGGTTAGACTAGAAATACATTTTTATGTTTAAAATTAGTAAAGCATATGAATTTATTGGTTTAAGTGGGAGCCATTTTTATTCATAAACTCTTGATTAGGTCTACAAATCCTTAAGGTTAAAACAACTTGATTAGAATTAATAAGGACTGAATAATTTGTAGATTATTGGTGCCCTTGATTAATTGCTGCAAATGTTTATGTGATGCATAATGTGTTTTACTAACCAGCTATGTGGGCCATTCATGATAATGAATGGGTGAATGGTATATATTGTATATGTACTGATATGCAGGTTATGAAGTGACTGGTATGGCCCATATAGGATAGAAAATATGGTCTGCGTACCATTAATTTGAATGTAATTGGTCTAAAGTACCAAAGTTGTTTTCAAATCAAATATGGTCTGCGTACCATCAAATAGTTGTAATTAGTTTTAATTATAGCTTATCCTATTTGAAGAAAATTGTGCCTCCCACGGAGATTTTCAAGACGGACTTTGAAGTTAAAGCTTCAAGATGAAGTCGGGCCATACTAGATCACATTTATCTTATGCATGCTTTAAGTTATTTATTGCTTTAAATATGTCTTAATTATGCATGAGATTGTGGCTTGATTATGTTGCATGATTAAGGATTTTAGTTCACTTAAAATCTAACCAACATAGTAAGAGCCTTAAGTTCCAAACTTAAAAAATTGAGTTAAAAGGTGCCATGCCAAAATATACACTTGCTTGGATATCCTTTACATCAATCTAGTAATAGTTTTCGCTCAGCGAGGTGTTACTTATTGGTCCTAAAGGGGCAAGGTACACAAATAATTGTGAGTACATGTTAGTTTTGGTGAAACTCAACGATATAAGTAAGGAGTCCTTTTATGTCGTGGCAAAATCGATAGGTTTACCTAATAAGTTCTTAGACGTACCTATCAACCAAGAATAGTTTCTAGACTATTAGCAAAAGGCTTTTGCTTAGCTAAAATGTTTTAGAATTGGGTCGACAAACTGTGCTTAATTCTTCAATGGTTTTAGGATCTTGGAATCATTTTATTCGCACCTGCCGGAACACATAATTCGAATAAAATGCTAATGACTTGTTTAAATTGCATGATTGCTTTCATTTTCAAGTTATTATTCATGACAAATGTTTAGACTTTGCATGCTTCAATGAATGTTTTAATTATTGTTTATAATTAAATATCTTGCACTGCAATAAATCCTTTTAGAAAGGTAACAGTAAATTTCATCGATTGGTAGTGAATCCAAGAACGATTCACGGAAATGAGAGAAAGTGAGCAATTTAAAATGTACGTTTCTTTTAGCGACTTTTATGGTTGTTTTCGAATATCAAAGTCGAATGGCAAACCAATTGGTGCTTGTGAATTCAAAATACACTGTAGTTTTGAGATCATAAAGCATTGAGTTTAAACACTCAGCTTTACCAATGGTTAACAACCTAATATCTTTGTCCATTTAATTCTCGAATGAGTCTAGTCTCTAGACATTCGAATAGATTGATGCTTAGAGAACTTTAGAAGCTTCTGGTAAGATCATCTAGTTGAAACAAAATATTCAACATAAATTAAAATGGTAAAGAACCTTGTTGGTGACATTGGACATGTCTAACAAAGTATAAAAGTCAACACTAAAGAATTCAATTCTTAAGACTATAAGAAAGGGTACAAGAAATATGAAAACAAAAGAACAAATGAAAGGAATTTATAATTCCGTTTCTACCTATAAGTTTATGTTTAAAGAGTAGTGACCTAGGAATCAAACTTCCTTGGTATCATATACCGCTTGAGGTTCTTACTTCGGTAATAACTCAAATAATGGAAGCTAGGCTACACTAATGGCCTACAAGTGGGAAATGAAGCATGGCAATGCTACATTAGCTGTAGGGTCATCTAGTTTGTTTTAAGTCCTTTCAAGGCTGGAACTAAATGGCTATTTTGCTCCATAATCAGCATACCTAAATTTCTGCTTCAAACACAGAAAGACTCACATTCAGAAGAACAAAAACAATGCTTGTTTGTTTGTTTATTTGAATGAAATGGTCATTTACGGGATGAGTCAATATGCTTGATTAAAACAAACAACTCTTTAAAGAACTTTACTAGGTTCAAATCAACCCCTTGATTTGAGTTCCACTAATCTTTGGCATTGTTGCTTAGACCATATCAATAAGTTAACATTCAAAAGCTCTATTTTGATGGACTTTTGAAAGTTCATTGATTTCTAAATCAATTTAAGACAACTAGTCTTACTTGTTGAAAGTAACAAAAGATATGAACTATTGTTAGAACGCCTAGACAATAGAGTTCAAAGCTAAAGAAAGATTTTATGACTTTATTATTTCACATGGATTTGAGTGAATATAGGTTTATTTACTCAAATGTGATATAAGTTGAATCTATTTGGCTAGTTCAAAGATTCAGAAGTATAAAATCCACTTGGCAAGAAATCATAAAGATCTAGGTTAGATCATGTTGATGATTACTTGAGACCAAATATGATCATCAATGATTGTGTGTTGTAATTTCACAATCTAGGTCAATAAGATATGGAATATCTTAGTTGGAATAATCGAAGTCAATTAGTACTTGATTCGATCAATGATGAATCATAAAGACTTTTCCTATAATTTCTAAAACAAAATGCTCAACTACCACCAAACTAAACCAAATTCGTCAAAGCTATTGAAAAGTAATTTCAGGATATCTTTTCAATTATATATCTAAAGAGTTGCTAAACTCAGTGGGAGCTTAGTGTTTGTTATTCAACAAACTAAGGCCCAAGTCTAGATATATGTTTCATTGTGATTTATTCAAATGAGACACAAGGGTATTGTTTCTACCACGAATTTTTGAGAACATAATGTTTGTTTGCTCGAAATAATGTCCTTTTGGAGATTCGTTTCCAAAATGACAAGTGGGAGAAAATAGACCTCGAAAGTCTTCGAGGCGAACAACAAACATAAACGGACATTCCGGAGGCTTTTCGAAGTGCTTCAGAAAAACCGAACTTATTCTTTAAGGACTTTAGAAGTGGCTTTAAAGAATAGACATCTCTTAGAAGACTTTACAAGTGCTTCAAAGAGAATAGAATATTCAAAAGACTCTCAAAGTGCCTGTTGATATTCTATTGTTTGATGTTCTATACCCAAGTAGGCATAGAGTTCAAGTCACTGGAAAGAAACATAGAGTTCTGGTCAATGAAACTGTGAGATTCTTCTATTAGATAGTGAAGAAACCTACAACTTGTAGTCAAACTATTATCATGTAGATTAATGAGTTTGTGACTTGTAAGAAAGCTATGACGAAACCTAGATTCCCTAAAATGGTTAGAGGCCATATATAGACTCAAATGTTTTAAATGGTTAGAGGCCATAAAACATACTCAATGTTTTGATGACAAAATCGAAATTTTGTTGATTTGCAAGAATAGGTTCACACCTATTGGTTGCAAGTTTGTTTTAAGGATAAAAACCATCAAACATTGAATTGTGTTCACACACAAAGCCAGATTAGTTGCTAAAAGTTACAAGCAAATTCACGGTGTGGATTGTGTTGAAACCTCATGCATAATCGTAATGCTCAAGTCTATATTCAAGCAATGATTGCATATTGGTAAATATAGCAATTGGATGACAAAACGTATTCCTCAATCAAATGTTGGAATAAACTATGTACATGGTATGTCATAGGATTTGTGGATCCAAATAAATGCTTGAAAAGAAAAGCTAGTTTATAAAATCTAAGTACAGATTTAAGCAAGCAATTGGGAATTAGAACTATATTTTAGTGAAGCTAATAAGTATTTTAGTTTCATAAAATGTACATGATTCTTATAGATATATAAGAAGTTTAGTGGGAGTACATAAAACTTAATTGGTCCTATGTGTATCACACACATATCTCTCTATTGTGAAATAACATTCAAATGCTAATGACTTAGATTTGAAATTATTCATCAATGATGGACCAAGGCGAAACTTAGTACATACTGGGTATTAAGATCTATTTACAAAGATCTTATAATATTGTTTTGGATTAAGTAATGGCATTTACTAAATCAAATAAGAAAGTCTCCATTGGAGATATTCGACCCATGTGAATAAATCTAAGTAAAGGATGTTTGAACTATGTATAAGCATTTACTAAGTTAAACATCAAAGAGTCTAAATGAGATTCTTAACCTATATTATATGTCAAAGAATTTAGCTGAATTTAGTATCTACTGAAACTAGATAAGCTAAAGTTACATGAATAAAATTCAATTGGGAATTATTCTGCAAAAGAATTTATCATGTATGATATAATATGAGGATCGCCAAAAACGTATCGTATGACTTTAGGCATGACGAACATATACCAATCTCTATTGATCTAAGTAAAGATCAACTAGATTGAGATCAAGAATACTTATGGTACTTGAAAAGGTACATAGGAATAGTTCTTGATTCAAAGAAATAAAGATATGCTAAATATTGATGCTACATGCATAAACACTGGCAAAGGATCAAGCAAGACCCTTTGGAGTTAACCATTGATAAGGACGAGCTATAGAGCATCGTGTTTTGAAATGGCAACATGGATTGGAGACCATGAGTTGTTGCGTGGGATATTAAAATATTAATTTCTATGTTCTAAGATACAACTGGAAAGTCTTCCACATATCTGTGAACTGCTTGGATAAGCAAATCCAAACAAAGCATCACTAGCAACCTAAACAGTTGAAGTAAAAGTACTTATTGCCTAAGAAGCAATAAAACAGAGTTGTTTATATTAATGAGTTCTTCATTGAACTTGGGAAGATCACATGTCTGTTGACTTAATGGTTCTTCATTGCAAAATGCGTAGTACCACTAATGTAGCAAGAAAGACTAGATCACAAAATAAACATACTCAAAAGATCTTATCATCATATCTCAAAGAACATTCGATGAAAAAGATATTAAGATTGGCAAAGCATGATAACTAAACCTATGCAACAAGTGAGAAACAACACTCACATTGTGGCACTGGAAATCAAGCATAGCTTTGAATTCCATGAACTGTTTTAAGGATGGGTTCGAGACATAATAAGGATGACAACTCTTACCTTATGTTCAAGAGCAAGCATCGAGCGACAAAGGAATTAGGAAATGCACACTTGTCCCTAAGGACAAGTGGGAGACTGAAGGAAATAATGCCCTTGGTCCAAGTATGCATTCAATGTTAAGTCTAATAAATGCGGTTCGGTATTAATTAACAAGTTAATAATTCAGTGAGATCAAGTGAGCTGAATGCCTAGCTAGAGGCCGCTTCAGTTCAAGTGGAATAAATGATATTAATCCACAGCTTACTCTTGACTGAACCCGTAGGGTCACACAAATAGTACGTAAACGGATCAAGTATTTAATGGCATTAAATACTCCATTTATGGATATTCGGAATCGACGGATCTTGGTTTCAGTGGGAGCTGAGATCGTCACAGGCAAGAAATGAATACTCCGGAAACGATGATATTGCCGGAAACGGAAATATGGATCGTATCGGAAATATAAATATTATCCAAGTCGTAGATGTTGCCAGAAACGGAAACATGGTACGTATCGGAAAATATTATTGGAAATGGAAATATTGCCAGAATCGGAAATATTGCCGGAAACGGAAATATTGTCAGAATCGGAAATATTATCAGAATCGGAAAATAATTCCGGAAACGGATATATTAAATATTTGTTCGAAACAGAAATTGATTCCGGAATCGGAAATGTTGAATATTGTTCGTATCGGAAATGAATTCCGGAATCGGGAAATTAATCGGAAGCGTATCGTACGAATTAGCATCGGACGAGGCCTGCCAGACGAAGGCCCAGCACGAAGCCGGGCCATCGCCCAGCAAGCCAGCGCGCCACAAACGCACCAGCCAAGGCTGCGCCAGGCTGACCGCAAGGCAGGCCCAGCGCGCGCCAAGGCTACGGCAGCGTGTGGGCTTGCGGCAGTGGGCTGCGAGCTCGCGGGCTGCGCGCGCGCGCATGGCGCCCCTCGTGGGCTGCTGTGCGTGCGTGTGTGTTTGTGTGCTACTCGAATCCTAAAGCTACCGGGATTTGTCATATGATTAAATCTAATCCTAAAAGATTTAGTTTATTTAATTAGAGTCCTAGTAGGATTATAATTAAATAAATTAGTATCCTAATAGGATTCCAAATCCTTTTCCATAACTCTATAAATAGGTGCCTAGGGTCACATATTTACATAGAGTATTCAAGTATTCAAAGTGATTTTTGAGAGCAAAAATTCAGTCATATAATTGCCTACATTAGCCGAAAATTCTAAGTACCTTAAGGGCGATCCTAGTTGGTCAAGCTTAAGGCGGATCCGGACGTGCTGTGGACTATCTACGGAGGGACGACACTTGGAGTCCTAAAGACTTGTTCTTGTTCGGTTCGGGCGCAGCTAGGGAAGGCACGCAACAAAGTGTATGCATCTAAACTATGCTAAATGATTATGTGTAAATAATATGCTTTCCTGGCTTTATGGTTTTTCCGCATGATTTATGAATTGTCATATGTATCATAACCTAATAGTTTCATGTGCAGCAATGTACTCCGCTTCAGTTGTAGAATTCGCAATGGTGTTTTGCTTAGCACTTTTCCAGCTTACTACACCTCCGTTGAGGCAGAAGACAAACCCAGACTGTGATCTGAAATCATCCTTGTCGGTTTGGAAACTTGCGTCCGTATAGCCTTTAACAATTAATTCATCATCTCCACCATCGACCAGGAAATCATCTTTGTGCCTTTTCAGGTACTTCAGAATGTTCTTGGCAGCAGTCCAATGTGCCTCTCCTGGGTCTGACTGGTATCTGCTAGTAGCACTGAGTGCGTACGCAACATCCGGGCGTGTACATATCATAGCATACATTATTGAACCAATCAATGATGCATATGGAATCTAACTCATTCGTCTACGCTCATCTAGTGTTTTTGGGCACTGAGGCTTGCTTAGAGTCATTCCATGAGACATGGGTAGGTAGCCTCGCTTGGAGTCTGCCATATTGAACCTTTCAAGCACCTTATTGATATAAGTGCTTTGACTAAGTTCAATCATCTTTTTAGATCTATCTCTGTAAATCTTGATGCCAAGTCACTACAAGAAACAGGCCATTTAGCAACGGATTTTTGTGACCAAGAAAAACTCAGTCGCTAAATTACTACTACTTAAGTTTCTGTTACCAATTAATTACCGATATATTTCTAGTCAGTATTTACTAACCAACTCAACTTCAGTCACAAAATCAGTTGCAAATTAAGTACTAACAAAATGTTAATTGCTAATTCTCTACTGAAAAAATTTTGGACTCTATTTAATTACCAACAAAAAGTCCGTCACAAAAATATGGTCGCCAAATAGTTACAAAATAATTGCCGGTTACTAATATGGCCTAATCGACAATGCCACATATAGGTGAGATCCGAATCATTTCACTACAAAAATGAGATTCTTTTAGAAACAAAGTTTGGCAACCGATTTATGTAATGTTACAAAATAGCAACACAAGTTATTTTTATAGTTGCCAAGTTAAAATATTAGCAATAGTTTTATTATTTGTTTCCCCTGGAAACCATTTTTCTTACTATTTGTTGCTAGATGGCATCATATTTCTTATTTGTATCCATTTAGCAACCAACTATGGCAACATGTATTTGATTTGTTGCAATTGGAAACAAATTATTTTTATTATTTGTTGCTAAATGGCATCATAGTATTGATTTGTTTCCATTTAGTAACAAAACATGGCAACGAGTACTTGATTTGTTTCCATTAGAACAAATCATTTTACTATTTGTTGCTAAAATACGAAATCATATTTTTTTTGAAGTAAATAAAAAAATAGTTTTAGCAACACACTGTGGAAACAAATGGTTGATTTGTTGCCAATGATAATAAGTTGTCTTTTTAGGGTGGTCGTTGAATCCAATTTAGCAACCAATTATGGCAACATGTATTTGATTTGTTGCAATTGGGAACAAATAAATTTTGCTATTTGTTGCTAGGTGGCATCGTAGTTTTGATTTGTTTCCATTTAGTAATAAAATATGGCAACGAATACTTAATTTTTTGCTATTAGAAACAACTCATCATACTATTGTTTCTAAAATGGAATTTGATTTTTAGCAACACGATGTGGAAACAAATGTTTGATTTGTTTCCATTAAATGACTCTGACATCAGATTTTAAATTTGTTTCCGTTAGAGACAAGTTATGTTAAAATTCGTTGCTAAATTATATGGAAATTTCTTTGAATCCGTTTTAGCAACAAACTATGCATGTGATTTTTGTTTTGTTGCCATTAGAAACAAGTTTATGCTTTATTGTTTGTTGCTATAGTGACATTAAATCTTTTATTGGTTGTCAATTAGTTGATAATCGAAGAGTTTAGCAACACGCAACAACATACAGATATACACATTATGATTTTTTTTACACGAAACAAGTGGTCTTACAACTTTTTGTTAGAATGACATCAAACATTTTTTGTACTATTGAAAATTAATGATTAAATATATTTTTATTCTAATTACCTAAAAGTAGGAGTTGTTAATTAATTTCATTGAGTTTGACTAGCCTTATTTGCAAGAATTCAAATGTCAACATGTGGAAAAGATCGATCTTGGTGATGTAACACCCCCATAATCCTCCCTATTTAAAACACCTTAAATTTGAGAATAGAGAAACATAGAGGTGTTACTGCCACGAAGGAACGTATAAGGCAGATGAAATAATTAATTAAAAACCGGTTTAACTTTTATAGTCTAACTTTGAGAACAAACAGCGGAAGTCTTAAAACGAATGGTACAAATACAATGTGGAGACCTCAATAGGCCCCTTCTTAAATCCAAACTCCAACACAAGGAATAAGTTAAGTTAAACAGTTGAAACACATTAAAATCCAAAACCAACGTAATATTCAAAGGAAAAAGGTACTTCAAAATCTATCCCCATGCATGCTTATTCGCAACCCTGTAGATTGACTGCTCCCCATAATCCCAAGTGAAATTATGGTTCACCGCAGGGCCATCATATAAGGAGACATGGCCAACAACAACAAAGATCAAGTCAGCTAATGCTGAGTACGCACTAAAGCAGTAATCATTTAGTAACAAACACTCATGGCCAACAACAACAAAGATCAAGTCAGCTAATGCTGAGTACGCACTAAAGCAGTAATCATTTAGTAACAAACACTCTAGACACACAACTATTAAATAATGCACCTTAGGGCACGACACTAACTTACCGACTCAACCTTGATTTATGTGAATTAGAGTTGGCATTGTAATATAAAAGATTGATCATAGGCCGTCCTTGACCGCACCTAACGATCCTATAAGAGTATCGAAGAGTCCTAGACGTGCCTTCGAATATGTAACTTTAAACTTACTAGAGCGTCCTCTAGTACAGACAAACCTTGAATCAGTATGCATACCCCCGAGAAGAGTCCTTGACGTACCTTCTCTAGGAAGTTTAACTACTTAGTTAACTCGATTTCTGTAGGTAAAAGCGCCCTAGCGCATAATAAAGAGTGCAGGATACTAATACAAAGATTGTCCCTTTACCCATACTACTACTCGAGAAATTATCTCTGAGAGCTTACAAGCCATTCCTTTCACTTTAAGTGCTTTAGTAATTTCTTTGTTATTCCATTGTTTAGACCTTAAACAAAGTATAGAAATACAACATAAGAAGCACGACTTCTCTTTTAGTTCCTTTAGGACGAGTGATCAAACAATTAAGACACCCATTATTAAGCCTTTAGTCCTTGGCTCGGAGGTTTTGAGAGACCTCCTAACATACTACGTCTAAACTTAGTCTAATTGAAAATAGTAAAACTTGTAGAGACAATAATATTAAAGATCATGCTTGTTTTTTTTTTATAATAAACAAACAACAACGACATAATCTCAAGTGTACGCATCACCACGCATTCATTGAACTATAAATAATTCCAAGGCCTACTCATGCCACTAATACTACTAGTACATTCTAGGACTAGTACGTACCTTTTTGAAGTACGAAAATAACTTAAGGATAACGAGCTAGCTAGAATCTCCCTTCTATGAACTTGGTACCTAAACATTGTATAATAATATAATCAGTTTCTTGATTACATAAATTAACATCTAAAGTACTAAAAATCAGATTTGTATAACCTCCTAACAATCTGATTTTTAGACTCTTAATGCTCCAAATACACAAACAATAAACAACTATTGTTCACATTGTAATCTCATCGTAAAAACTCGTTTAAAATAATCGTTTATATACTTTCAATACTGTTATACATCCCATAAGTAATATGATTTTCGGTTCGTAAGATAGAGATTAAAACTTGTATAAATATACTATAGTTAGTGATTAAAACACTTAATCGCGAGTTATACCATAGTTAGACATAATATAAAGCATTAAGGCATAAAATCCAATTCCTGTAAACAACCAAAACAAGGCTACGTGTTTGTTTTACATTTGAAATAGTTGTTTGCATTATTAGCCATTAACAAAACAAGTCAGCATCATCAAAACAATAATTTAATGCGGCAATCCACAATAATTGAATGTGGCAATCAACAATACTCGACCACAATCATCACGAACAATTAATGTGAGAAGGCGGCACCATCGTTGCAACAATCTACAACAATAACACGCAACAGTTACAGAGGAGAGAGTAGACGAGGAGGAAAGAAAAGAACCGTGATGGTGGAGATTGCAATCCACCGCGGAGGTGCGAGAACAAGGCAGAGCAAACGGCGCACGCAACAGTACGTAGGAAGGAGGGAAGAAGGAGAGCAAGGGTTTTTTGAGTTCCGTATATTTTTTTTTCTGTTTATAAAAGAATATGGTTATTTTCTTAATTTAAATAATTAAGGGTATTAATTTAAAATCCTTTTTCAAATTGTTTTTTTTTTTTATTTTCCTTCTTAAAGACCTTGTAAATCGCCCGTTTCCTTGTTTTACTTGAAACAAAACACTTCGTTTCACTTTAAGACTAAAATAACTTTATAATATTTATAGTCTTGTTTAAAACGTAATATTATTTCTAAATATTTAAAACATAACTCAGTATATTTCCTTGAAATATAAAATAAAACGAACAGAAAATACGGAGTATCACAGGTGATTGTAATACTCTTTTGTGATCATAAAAGTAGATAAAATAAAGGTTAAATAATACTTGTAAGAAATAAACTCTATAAATGGTGTGGAAACATCAATTATATATATATATATATATATATATATATATATATCTATTACTATATACTAAAAGAGACACCAGGAATGACACGTGTCAATTCCTGGTGCGATTTTTTCCCGCCAAAAACCAATTTCCCAAAAAGTGTATCTGTTTTTTTTTTTTATTCTCTACCTTTTTTATAAACTATATATGTATGGAAACAAAATTTAGTTTATAAATTATGGCAATAATAGATACGACGTAATAATAATTATTCTAAATTGGTAATATTTTAGTCAAAGCGCTATATTAATAATGGAAAATATATCACTCAATATTTTTGTCAAATTACCATATTAGCATTTTAAATATGCATATTAGATGAATAAATTTAAACGAGTATGTTAAAAATGTTATAACTATGCAGTAGTTTGGAAGATATTCAGTAAAAAAATTTGTGAAAATAATAACCAAATATACTAGATTAGATGCAAATATTCATAGACTTAGCATTTATTAGACTTAGCATTGAATGCATACTTGGACCAAGGGCATTATTTCCTTCAGTCTCCCACTTGTCCTTAGGGACAAATGTGCATTTCCTAATTCCTTTGTCGCTTGATGCTTGCTCATGAACATTAGGTAAGAGTTGTCATCCTTATTATGTCCAGAGGTATTTCTCGGTTTCAGAGTTCAACTGATCAAATAAACAGATAATCATAGCCTATGATTCATCTGAGCACGGCCATGCATTTCACAGTTTCTAGCTCTCCGAGTGGCCTTGTACAACTTTCAGCATCTCATCCCGGTTTATGGGAGGACAATCCCAATCTTGCGATCTTGAGATTAGACTTCGTTTGATAGGTGATTACCCGAGCGTTGCCGTTATAGCCTCCTTTTACGGTGCGACGGTTGACAATGTCAAAGCAACCAGTTCGCAAACAAGTAATCTCAAATCACTCAGGCATTGAGGATTAGTGTCAAATAATTTTAATGAAATTTACTTATGACAGATTTTCATCGCTTACAGTAAAGTTTCATGGGTCTGTCCGATACTAGTCTTCCCAAAGTAAGTATCTATGCAAATGATTGCGACATTGCCATGTCCATATAGTTCAAGAAACAAAACTACTAGTCATCTTGCATTCTAGTCGTCTAGCGTTTTCTATGCGTCCATCTTTATAGAAAACTCTGATCAGGAACCATTTTCAACTTTTGACATTCAAATTCACTTGATAGACATTTCTTAGTCACAAGACTGGTCCTGACAGTCTATTTTGAATATGTCGTCAAATTGAAGGGACTCATCATTTAATAAACCACAAATTAAATGGAAAAATGAATTCTCTTCATTTATATGAATGGTTAACCAATAATGTTTTACAAAGTATTAAACTCTTAAAACTTTAAAACATTAAATAAAGACATCAAAGCCATTCTCCAATATGCTTGATTCCCATAGCTGCAGTGTGTGAGTTGTGCTTCGCTTGCGGCAGAGGTTTAGTTAATGGATCTGAGATGTTGTCGTCAGTTCCAATCTTGCTTATCTCGACTTCTTTTATTTCAACGAACTCTCGTAGAAGGTGAAATCTACGAAGTACATGCTTGACTCTCTGCCGATGTCTAGGCTCCTTTGCCTGTGCAATAGCTCCGTTATTATCACAATATAGAGCTATTGGTCCTTTAATGGAGGGGACTACACCAAGTTCACCTATGAACTTCCTTAGCCAAATAGCTTCCTTTGCTGCTTCATGTGCAGCAATGTACTCCGCTTCAGTTGTAGAATTCGCAATGGTGCTTTGCTTAGCACATTTCCAGCTTACTACACCTCCGTTGAGGCAGAAGACAAACCCAGTCTGTGATCTGAAATCATCCTTGTCGGTTTGGAAACTTGCGTCCGTATAGCCTTTAACAATGAATTCATCATCTCCACCATAGACCAGGAAATCATCTTTGTGCCTTTTCAGGTACTTCAGAATGTTCTTGGCAGCAGTCCAATGTGCCTCTACTGGGTCTAACTGGTATCTGCTAGTAGCACTGAGTGCGTACGCAACATCCGGGCGTGTACATATCATAGCATACATTATTGAACCAATCAATGATGCATATGGAATCCCACTCATTCGTCTACGCTCATCTAGTGTTTTTGGGCACTGAGTCTTGCTTAGAGTCATTCCATGAGACATGGGTAGGTAGCCTCGCTTGGAGTCTACCATATTGAACCTTTCAAGTACCTTATTGATATAAGTGCTTTGACTAAGTCCAATCATCTTTTTAGATCTATCTCTGTAAATCTTGATGCCAAGTCACTACAAGAAACAGGCCATTTATCAACGGATTTTTGTGACCAAGAAAAACTCAGTCGCTAAATTACTACTACTTAAGTTTCTGTTACCAATTAATTACCGATATATTTCTAGTCAGTATTTACTAACCAACTCAACTTCAGTCACAAAATCAGTTGCAAATTAAGTACTAACAAAATGTTAGTTGCTAATTATCTACTGAAAATTTTTTGGACTCTATTTAATTACCAGCAAAAAGTCCGTCACAAAAATATGGTCTCCAAATAGTTACAAAATAATTGCCGGTTACTAATTAACTACGAAAAACTTGCAGTCCCTATTTAACTACAAAACTATTTCAGTCGCAAAAAGTCAGTCACAAAATAACTACTGATTATTTTTTATCACTATTTTACTACAGATAAATTTATGTCACATATTTCAATAAAAATATCTTTCGCAACATCTCTAAAGTTTAGCACGAAGTATGATTGAGCTCCAAAGAACACTAAACAGTACGATATTATTCACTAAAAAAATCAGACAAATCTCATTTGCAGCTATTTGTTGATGAATATAAACCAAATTTGATAAAGCTACAACAAAATTTGGAACTGAGAACCAGTTTGAAAAATTGCATAATTAGTTAAAAAGTGAACGAAATTTCAATAAAAGTGAAAAACATGAAACCAGTTGAAAATGCATAATTATGAAAATACCATTAATGACACGGGAATCATTTGGACCATCTGATTTTGATGATATAAGGCACATATAGAATCGAGATCCACTAAATAGAATCGGGATCTGGTGAGAGTCACACCCTAAAATGGGATCTAAGAACTAACTTGGGCCCTTAAATCATCAAAATCAGATGGCCCAAATAATTCATGTGTCAGTAATTGCTATATAGGTTCAAGCTCTTGTGAGAATCAAGTCTGTGATGAAAATGAGAACCAATTCCGCGCTTTAAAAGCAAAGCAAAAACAAATTAAAGTATTGACTCAAAAGTAAATTACACAATGAGCAATTTCTTATGTTTAATTTTGTAAATGTTAAAAAAGAATATATGTAATTAACCATGAATTAAGTATCAACATTAACAACTAACTTTTTTAGTATAACGATTAAGATAACTATATATGCGTAGTCCACTTATAGTATCCGAATTTATTTGTACTTAGTAAAAATTTTACTACTTATTAATGGCGTGAGGCATTGCCCGGGAGAAATAACTACTTTTATTTTAAGAGATTGAGTGAGGATATCTACTACCTCCGTTTCAAAATGATCTTTATTTTAAAATTATGGTAAAATTTTAGGTGTGAGACATTGCCCGGGAGAAATAACCCTAATGGCGTGAGGCATTGCACGGGAGAAATAACCCTAATTTTTCTTTCCCCAAATTCGTAAATTTTAGATCGCTAAATGATTTTTTAAATAATTTGGATCTGAAAATTTGGTTAATTGGTAAAGGTAATTTAATTTCATGTAAAGTGGAAGATTTTAAAAATTATTGGATTAAAATTTTGATTAGATTCGTTAATTTTAATCAACACTTAAACCAAATTGGTAAAAATCTAAAATTTAAATGTTTAGAACGATTTAAAGTTATAGATTCGATTATCAAACACTACTACAAAAATGGGCAAAGACACCCGTCCAAAATGGCCTAAGAGACCCCTCATGAGGGGATCTCTACCTATAGGGGTCCCAAATTTTTTGTTTACATTGTTCGTTCGTTAAAATTTGAATAAAGTTAGCCTAGATTTAATAAATTTAAAAAATTGAATTGTTGTTAAAAACTAATTAAATAATAAAGTCGTTATTTTTCGAAAATAAAATTGTTTATTTTGTGAAAAATAACTAAATGGAAATATGTTCGTGAAATTGAATTTTTTTTAATTAGTTGGTTCGTTTGCATGAACCAAAGGCACGAACAAAAGGGGTGTGCGGTGCGTGTGGTTCGTCGTAGCCATGCGGGCTGCCTCCCCGTAGCCAAGACACAACAATGCGGGCAGCAGCAAGCGAGCTGCGTGCCGCGCGCGCTGGGGCGGAGTGAGAAAGCAAGGCAGCGAGCCTTGGCTTGCGAGCTGCGAGCAAGCAAGGGCAAGCTGCCTTGCCTTGTTGCGCGCAGCGTCGAGCACCACAGTGAGCAGCATGCCACGATGTAGCGACGAGCTGCGGCATTTGTGCGCGATGGCTGCGGAGGCATGGGCGCAGTGCTCGTGTGCCTGGTAGGCCACACAACACGAGGCAGTGTTGGGCTGGGCGCCAGCCTAGGCCGCATTTTACATTTTTGGGCATTTTCCTTTCGTTGGGCTTTAAAATTTGTATTTGCATTAAGATGGCTAACGGGATAATTAAATAATTATTTTATTTAACTTGGGCCGAGCCGTACGCGTGAGTTTA
This sequence comes from Spinacia oleracea, assembly GCF_020520425.1. NCBI lineage: Eukaryota > Viridiplantae > Streptophyta > Magnoliopsida > Caryophyllales > Amaranthaceae > Spinacia > Spinacia oleracea. The sequence goes on along the minus strand of NC_079488.1, from coordinate 70,560,246 downwards.
ATTTAAGAACTGCTACTCAAACCGTCGCTCCGTCGTCAATAATACTGCAGAAATCTACTATTGTTTAAGTCTAAATCCAAACTGAGATTTCTCTGTGTTGACCTTATTCACTCCAGGTAATTGTATTTATTTATTTTACTTCAATGTTAGATTTTTTTCCTTCAATTTTTCTACGGATCGGCACCCTTTAAGATGAATTTGAGTCCCTTTGTTTTGTTCCTGGTGAATTATAGATCTGGTGTTGTGTTTATGAGTTTCTTCTTTTTTTGTTCTGTTTTAAAAAAATTGGTTTTCTCTCTTCAATTTATCGAGTATTTCGGGAATTAGGTTTATTGATTTTGTTTCTATTATTTTGGTTTGATTCATGATGATGAGGAGGGACCCTGAACAATCCGCAGATTCTATTATTAAGTCACACCTGATATCACAGATGCTCCAAAGACCAAGTACAGGATCAAGGTTTGTTGGGTTTTTAATATTTAATTTTTTTGCCATTTTTTCAGCTAATAGCTATTGATAATGCTCCTTTTTTTTCTTATGAATTTTACTTTGTACTTAAATTAAATAAATGATCCTGGAATCACAATTGTTGCATAAAATGGTGGATGTTTGCGGGCAATGTTGAATCTTCCTATTTCTTGCTCTATTGATGTGTAAGCGTATGAGTCGGTTTTTGGTTTTTAATACATTCTGTTGGATCGTAATGATTAAACTAATGTTCTGATGTTTCTGGACTATAGAATCGGGCAACTTTGATAGTCGAGAGATTCATTCAATTGAAGTCACAGACAATGAAAACATTGTAGTTTATTATTTTTACTGTTGCCAAGCAGGGTCAGGGGTTAGTAACTCTAGGTTGTTGAATTTTCTCCGTTGTATTGATAAATTTCATTGTGAGAAGAGAAACAAACAAAATCAATGTGTAGGAGCACAAAAATTTTAGTCTGCACAGTCTTTATTTATCACTAGTAAACTTTAACTTCGAAATTCAACTACTTTATGATATTGAGCTGCAAATTCATCTATAATGTAATGGCTAGGTTAGTAAATTGACACTGATTTCAGATTGAATGAGGATGACATTGCAGAAATGTGTCTGTTGGTGCCATGTTTGTGTTTATTTTGGAAGCTAATTTTAGGCCTTATTATCATCAACTATCTAGCACTACTACAAAATGCGTCATTTCTCGACACTATAGCCAAGACGATGAGGATAACCGCTGGTATCAAATTATGGTACCCGTGTTTTCTCGACGGTTATAAATGTCATTCAATTTTCTCGTCTAATATTAGTGTCGAGATATTGGTCCGTAGCCACATGACCCTCACGTGGTCTTATTTGGTTTTCCGCGTATTCATTTTGGGTGAGAACTTGCCCCGCTCCCACCCGTCGTTCTCACTTCTCAATCTCAACCCTAAACTGATAGTACTCCGTAACTTCTATGCTCTCTCAAATCACTGGTTTCAGATCCACATTTCTAATAATCTCTTTCAATAAGTTCTCCTCTTTCTCTTCATTTTTTTGAAATTCACTTTTCATCTCCTAAAAATCCAATGAATTTTTAAAAATATTTGATTTTTCCTCCTATTTTTCAGGATTCATCGCTCTCAGATCTCGGTTCTATGATTTCGTTCAACGTCGTTGAACACGATTCCGGATACTTTGAAGGTACTCAGGTCAGTTCACAATTACAATCTCATTAATTTATTTATTTTCTCCCTTTTGTTGGTGAAGTAATCTAGGTTTAATTTCTGGTTAGAAAAATTGATCCAGAATTTGTTTAATTTGACTATCGGGTTTGATGATTCGGTAAATGCAATGTTGGTTTATTGATCCATGTGAATGATCTGGAATTTGAGTTTGTAATCAACATTAAAATCCAAGTTTGAGTTTGTTTAATTGATTGTTTATGATAGTCCACCCCTTCTTTATTTTCGCAGTATTTGCCGCTTGAACAATTTTATAGTTTCGTTTCAATTTTTGTTATTAGATGCTAAGGGATTTCTTAATTGATAATTTTAGAATAAAAATTCAATTGTTACAAGTCTTTTTTTCCCCTCTTGTATCTGACTGTGGATGCAGCCATGATGCATTTAATATCTTCCGTTGTATCATGTTTGATTGATGATTATATTGAGTAATTGTAAACTGCTATTCTAAGTTGTTGTCACATGTGGTTTGCTGGCCATTTTAGGCACAATGAAAGCTTCAGTAATATTTTCAGTTCTAAATATCAAGCATCAGGCAAATAACTTGACCATCTTCAACTTTTTATTTGCTATTAACTACTAGTAGTATGCAATTTAATGCTTTCCCAATCTACTACTACGTGGTATTTCATTATATTCAACATAAAGAAGAAGATTTGGGCTGTATATATCTAATCCAATATACTATGATTTAGGAAGGGGACTCATGACATGCGTTATGTAAGATAGCCTATTGACCAACTTTAAACTCTATTTGATTGTGATGATGCGAAGAAACGGTAGCAGTTTTCATTGGTAGGAATTGTTGGAAAAAATGGTACATAAAGAATTACATTATCTTACCATTAGCTTGGTTGATCGGTTTCTGTCGACATAAGGGTCATAGTGTGCTGATTAGCGTTGCTTCAATAAGTTAAAAATCCTTGATTAGTTCTTGCAATTGTTTAATGATTTTGTGACCATATCGATTTCATTGAGCTTTCCTTGCAATTTCATGCAGTTTTATACAAAGATATCAGGAGAGTTATTCGATTCAATTGATGGTACTATATCTTGGTGAAAATGGATTTGGTAAGTTATTGAGTTGAGTCCTTTCTAATACAAAGAAACATACTGATGAACATCATGAATGACAGAGTATACTGAATAAATTTTTTCTATTAGTGCCTGGAAGGATAGAAAACATGCTTGTCTATTCTAAGTCTATGTCTCTATTCCTACCAGTTACATTTCCTGTTTCCTATTAATTTCCATGTTCCCAATTTTACGAGTTTGGTACTAGAATTAATTTCATTACACTATCTAAGTTGATGATGACTGTTTGAGCATCTTCTGAATTTAGATTAATTTCATATTTCTTGATCAACACTACTGCAATTTCCGTAGTTTCTCGACGCTGTACAAATTTGCTGAGGCTGGATTTAATCTCGCGAAGTTTCTCGACGTTGTTAGAAGTCGAACTATTGTCTCGACATTAAATAGCATCGAGAATTAGTCACGTGTGCAACATGTGTCTTTAACTCTAAAATTCTACCGCTAGCCCCTGGTCTTCCAGTTTTAGTTTGGTGAAACAAGAAACCGCCGACACCAAAACCCTAAAAAAGAAAAAGAACAAAGAACACCTCTCGTCGATCTGTTGCTCGATCTTGGTCTGCTACCTTCAATTCTCCATTGAAATCACAATTCTCATAGTATGGCGGAAGGTTACAAGCTTTCTCACTTTCACCAGGTATGTTCTTTGTTATTTTTCCATTGATTTTTAATGTTTGATGTTTGTTTATGGTGAATTCGTTAATAACTGATATATGGTTGTTTTTTATGGATGGTAATAATTCTGATTGAAATCTTGAAAAACTATAGGGTTAAGGTGGGTTTGAATCTAAATTTTGAGGCTGAATAAGGGATTAGTGTTACCAGTTGGGTTTCTGACTTTCTGTTTTTTTATTTTCGATTATTTTGGGTTAAACTTCGTGTTATATGTTAGGTTAATTATAAGTTTTGAGGTAAATTTGGGATTTTTTTGGTAAATTTGTTTTGATTGGAAATCGTTGTTGTGATGATATCTCCAGGTGTGCCTTAAGAAATATCATTGGAAATTCTAGTTTTTCGGGGGTCTTTAACAAGCAACAACTGACTGAACTTTATTAGTCACTAATATATGTAACACAAAACTGGACTTTGCGAAGTAGAACTTGAACTTTATAGAACAATACAGAACTGAACAGAAATTGTGTTGACTCATATAGTCATTTAAGACTTCGTATTACTTTAATTTTTAAGGACCACTTTGTGATTCCTGAAGATACAAAGTATGACAACTTAGCTCTCCCAAGGTCTTGATAGAGTATGGAGGCAATAGAAGTTTGAATTTAAAAGAAAATACAACGAACCAGATGAGTAAACAATAGAAGAACTTAAAAAAGATGTGCCAACTGGAGTTTCCAAGCAAGACTAGGTGAACTTGGTCAGCTATTAGGAATCACCCAACGGGAAAGTAAGTTTTTAATATATGAACTTTATATTTCGATCGACAAAACTTATATTCAGCCACCAGAATATAGTCATTTATGGCTTTGTATTACTTTAATTTTTAAGGACCACTTTGTGATTCCTGAACCCTATACACGTTTTTGAAGACGTTTAATTACATTGTAGAAATTGTCTGAGTATGGAAAAGAGGCACGAGCATCTCTGAGTCAATTTCTTAGTAGTTCAAGCTTTGCGAATACACGTGTTGATTATGTATAAAACAATTAAACCCACTACACTACAACCTATCCAAGTGGTTTGTCTCTTTATAATATTGCATATAACTTGTTTCCATGAATTGCTACTTATAGGAAGATGAACTTGAAGAAGGTATGAGCCTAGTAGAACATTGGCAAGCTTCTCATAGGAAGAAGGATAGAACCTTTATTGTCGGCACATTCACTGAAGAGATAAAAGAAAAGTACGATGAGAATGCAAAACTGATTAAGACAATGAACAAAGCTGTTTTCTCAAGTTTTAGAATCTGTTTGCAGTGGAGACGTTTCGACGCAACTAGACGCTACACAAACAACCTTGTGTATGGCTAACCCTCTGGTATTGTTTAAACACTTTCACTTAGAATTTTTAATGCTTTCTAAGTCTGATTATGTGAAGTTTGTGATCGATTGACTGACTATAATTAGTTAAGAACTCTACGAACTTTACAAAACAAAACTGAACTTCTGCCTTCCCTTTGCTATCTATCTAACTTATGCTTAATAATACTAAAGGATTGATTGATTGATTGTTATGATTGATGATTATGGGGTTTGTCAAAACTCAGCTGCAACTGGAACTCTTTCAGTTTAGACTAAGCCTGTTTTTTTAATGCAAAGCAGGAACATTCACTTGCTCCTATTTTAACGAGTCAACTCTGGCAAGCAGTCTTTATAAACAAAATAAAGCAAAAAATAAATAAGTTAGGTACGGATAAGAGTCACTAATGTGTGCAACAAAACTCAACTGAACTTTATAGTACGAACAAATTATAAACGCCGCCCTCTAACTTATGCAGACTAATAAATTATATGAAGTTCATATATTTGATACTTATTGCATTTGGTGTAATAACCAATCTGGTCATTGTTTTATTCTATATAGTGGACATCTCTTAATTTATTTTTACACCGTGGGAGAAAATATTACTTACCATTTTTAAGTTCTTTTGAAGGCCCGTGATGCGTTTGAAGATTATGGTGGTGGAAGAAAGGAATATAGGGATGATGCATAGCTCCTTCAACTATGAAGCCCATATACTTGAACTTATAGTCCTTGAATGGCTTTTGTTTTTAAGATGACATTTTAGAATAATAGGGCGATTGGAATTGTAATATTTATAGAAGACGTTGTGTTAGTTTTAAGTTTGTGCTTTGGTGATAATGTATAAACTTTGATGATATGTTTATAACGTATTATTATATAAATTAATATTAGTACAAATATCTTTAAGTTATCGACATCTCTGTCATTTTAATTTTTCTATAATATAGTTGTGTATGATTTCAAGTTTAAGATTGTATTTGCTTCGCGGATTTTTTTTAAAAAAAAATTGAAAACTAAAATCTCGACGCTGTTAATCGTCATAACGATTTCCCGCAAAATATAAAAATTTACCCGCAAATATATTTAGGACGCCGAAGAGCGTCGAGAAATTATATTACTACGGCAAATAGCGTCGATATTCTCGACGCAGGTACACATCGACATCTAATTGTAGACAACAAAACCCGTCGAGGTTTTCGACGCAAAGGGGCGTCGAGAAATTCTCTACGCCCAAATTCTCGACGCTGCTTGAAAGCGTCGAGAAATATTTTCTCGACGACCAAAGGCGTCGATATATTGCCTGAAAAGCGTCGAGAAACAACGCGTTTTGTAGTAGTGAGATAGTCAAATCTTATTAAAATTAGCATAATCCAAAACACCCAGGATAAGGAAGTTTAGGATAATCACACTTAGGATTTAGGATAATCCCAAACTCTTAGGTTTTAGGATAATCTCAAACTCCTTATATTTTAGGATTAGTAAGATCGGCTAGCCTGTGGCCTAATCTACTTGCCGCGCACGCCAAGCACGCTGGCCAGCCGTTGGGCGCTAGGCCTGGCGTTGGCGCTGCGTGCGCTAGGATGTGCCTTGGCGCTCGTGATAGACCATGTTCCGGCGATGGCACTGCGCTTCGCGGGCTGCCTCATTGAGGGAATGGCCGACCTTGCTTGATGGTATGTCGCTCGTTGCGCTGTTTTCCGATTCCGGAATTTATTTTCGATTCGAACAATATTTCCGTTTCCGGTAATATTTCAGATTCCGACAATATTTCAGATCCTAGTAATATTTCCGTTTCCGGTAATATTTCCTATTTCCGCAGTATTTCTATTTCCGTTAAAATTTCCCGATACAAACCGTATTTCCATTTTCGGTGATATCTTCGACTTCGATAATATTTTATATTTCCGTTATGAACCATATTTTTGTTCCCGGCAATATCTTATTTTCCGTCAGATATTCTTTCTTTGTATTTTGATTATTTTTTTAGCTCCCTCTAGTACCAACATCCATCATTTCCGAATATCCATTATTAGAGTATTTACTGAATATTATATTCATCTAAATACTTGATCCGTTCAGGTACCATTTGTGTAACCCTACGGGTTCATTCAAGAGTAAGCTGTGGCATTAATATTATTAATTCCACTTGAACTGAAGTGGTCTCTAGCTAGGCATTCAAATCACTTGATCTCACTAAATAATTAACTTGTTTAATTAATATTGAACCACATTGATTAGACTTAGCATTAAATGCAAACTTTGACCAAACGCATTATTTCCTCCAGTGTCCCACTTGTCCTTAGGGACAAGTGTGCATTTTTATAATTCATTTGTCGCTTGATGCCTACTCATGAACATAAGGTAAGACTGGTCATCCTTATTATGTCCAGAGGTATTTTTCGGTTTCAGAGTTCAACTGATCAAATAAATAGATAAACATAGCCTATGATTAAATTGAGCACGACCATGCATTTTGCAGTTTCTAGCTCTCCAAGTGGATTGGTACAACTTTCGGCATCTCATCCCGATTTGTGGTAGGACGATCCCAATATTGCGATCTTGAGGTTAGACATCGTTTGATAAATGATTACCCGAGCGTTGCCGTTATAGTCTCCTTCTACGGTGCGACGTTTGACAACGTCAAAGTAACCAGTTCTCAAACAAGTAATCTCTAATCACTCAGGTATTGAAGATTAGTGTCTAATAAATAATGAAACTTTACATTAAAGTGTCATAGGTTTGACGAGACTAATCTTATCAAGTAAGTATCTATGCAAATGATTTTGACATTTCCATATATGTCCAGATAGTTCAAGAAACAGAACTACTAGTCATATTGCATTCCAATCATCTAGTGTTTTTTACGCGTCCACATTTATAGAAGACATCCGTCCAGGGACCTTTCAAACTTTTTACATTCAAGTTCACTTGATAGACGTATCTTAATCACAAGACTGTTCCTGACAACTTATCTTGAATATTGTCAAATTGAAAGGACTCAACATTTAATAAACCACAAAATTAAATGGAAAAATGAATTTATTCATTTCTATGAATGGTTAACCAAAAATGTTTTACAAAGTTTTTAAACTCTAAAAACTTAAAAAACTTTTTATAAGGACATCAAATCCATTATCCAACATTCTTGATTCCCATAGCTGCTGTGTGCGAGTTGTGCTTCACTTGTGGTTGAGGTTTTTTCAATGGATCTGAGATGTTGTCATTAGTTCCAATCTTCCTTATCTCGACTTCTTGTCTTTCCACGAATTCTCGTAGAAGGTGAAATCAACGAAGTACATGCTTGATTCTCTGGTGGTGTCTAGGCTCCTTGACCTGGGAAATAGCTCAATTATTATCACAATATAGAGCTATTAATGGTCCTTTAATAGAGGGGACTACACCAAGTTCACCAATGAACTTCCTTAACCAAATTTCTTCCTTTGCTGCTTCATGTGCAACAATGTAATCCGCTTTAGTTGTAGAATCCAGAATAGTGTTGTGCTTAGCACTTTTCCACCTTACCGCACCTCGATTGAGGCAGAAGACAAACCCAGACTATGATTTAAATTATCTTTGTCGGTTTGGAAGCTTGCGTCCGTATAGCCTTTAACAATCAATTCATTATCTCCACCATAGAACATGAAATCGTCTTTATGCCTTTTCAGGTACTTCTAAATTTTCTTGGCAACAGTTTAATGTGCGTCTCCTAGGTCTGACTGGTATCTACTCGTAGCACTGAGTGCGTACGAAACATCCGGGTGTGTACATATTATAGCATATATTATTGAACCAATCAATGATGCATATGTAGGGGAATACAGTTAAACATAATAGCATGTGCGGAATAATCCCCAAAGCCAGGAAACATGTACAAAGCACAGATTAAGCATACTTACATTCGAAGCGAGTTTTCCACAATAATCCGTCAACGAACACGAACAAAGAACTCCAATTTTCGTTCCTCTACTTGGTTCACCGACACGATCAGATCCGTCTTGATAATCGTAGCTTAGACAATTAATCAAGATACTTTGCCTTTTGAAAAGAACTCACTTTGGAGGCACAGAGAGAATTAGGGTTCTCTATGTCTCTAGGGTTTTTTGAGTAATCTGAATTGTGATTGCAGTAAATTGGAAATTAGGTCATAAGGTTATTTACATAACCTTACTAACCGACCAAGCCCGGAGGCAAGGCCGGCAAGCAAGCCACGCGTGAGACAAGCACAACACGCTGGGCCATGGGCCTTGCTGTTGTGGCTGTGTTGCTGCACAGGCCCGCGCGCACACGCGCAGCTCCGCTCGCCCATGGGCCACCGCTGCCGTGTTGCCTTGGCCTTTGCTTGCTCGCCTAGCGCGCGCCCATGGGCCTCGAGTGCTTCGTGCACTCGGCTCGTGGGCCGCTCTTCGTATTCCCGTTTAATATATTTCCGATATATTATTTATCGTTTTGTATACGACGAATCACCGTCGTACGATACGATTTATTCGTTTCGCCTAGCTTACGAATATTCGCGATACTATATACGATTCCGATGCAAGGTCGTATCGGATAATACGTTTCCAACTTAAATCCCGAAAAGCTATTAAATGAATTTCCAATTCATTTAATCCGGTGATCTGTTACGTGTCATTGGTGTGACCTTGTAGGTTCAGTCAAGAGTAAGTTGTGAGTTCAATATCCATTAGAACTCACTGATCGGAAGCATTGCTCCAGCTAGCTTTTCCAATCACTTGATCTCACTGAACCTTGGTATTAGACTTAATGCACCTTGGGTGAAGGATATATTTCCTTCCATCTCCCACTTGTCATTCAGACAAGTGTGCATCCACATTCCTTTGTCGCTTAGTGTTACTTACTGAACATAAGGTAAGATCCAAGCCATCCTTATTAGGTCCAGAAGTGTTTCTCGGATTACAAAGTTCAACTGTCAAACTTTTGCAGAAGGTTAAGCCTAACCATTCTGAGCACGGCCATGCATTTTGCAGAAGGTCCAGAAGTGTTTCTCCGAGAGGCCTTGTTACACAACAACACCATACCTTATCAAAGATAGGAGGACAATCCATTCTTACAATCTATGAACACTCACTTTGATTCATAGTACGCCCAATAACTGCTTTTATAGCCTCCTTTTACGGTGTGACGTTTAGCTAGTATCAAAGCGAACTAATTCTCAAACGAGCAGACATAATCGCTCATGTTCTGAGGAACGATTTCTAATCACCATTAATGAGAACTACCTATGACATGACTTTAATCTCTTAAAGCGTTCTCATGGTCAATCCGATACGAGATCCAATAAGTATCTATGCAAAAGATTCTGACATCCAGTCACTCTAGTTCAAGAAACAGAACTAAGTAATCTACTTGCAATCTAATCTTCATTAGTCATTGGTCGTCCACCTTTCAATGACCTGGATGAGGGATCCTTTGTGACTTCAATATTCAAGTTCACTTATGGGTGTTTCTTTGCCAAAGAATCCATCTTGACATCCCATTTGAATGATTTGAATCACATGGACTTATCATTTAATTCTAAACCACAATTAAATGAATATGAAATAATAAATTTCATAAATATGAAATGGTTAAACCAATTGTTTTAAACATAGATCTAACAAATGTTCTAAAACAATACTTAGAAAATCAAAGCCATTCTCCAACATGCTTGATTCCCATGGTTGCTACATGTGCGTTGTGTTTCACTTGTGGCAACGGTTTAGTCAATGGATCCGCGACGTTGTTGTCAGTTCCAACCTTGCAAATCTCGATTTCCTTTCTTTCAACGATCTCTCGAAGTATATGAAATCGCCGCAGTATGTGCTTGGACTTCTGGTGGCTCCTAGGCTCCTTTGCCTGGGCAATGGCTCCGCTATTGTCACAATACAAAGCCACTGGTCCTTTAATGGAGGGGACAACACCAAGTTCTTCGATGAACTTCCGAATCCAAACAGCTTCCTTTGTTGCTTCTGAGGCAGCAATGTACTCGGCTTCAGTTGTAGAATCCGCAATAGTGCTTTGCTTAGCACTTTTCCAGCTTACTGCTCCGCCATTGAGGCAGAACACAAACCCAGACTGTGATCTGAAATCATCTCTTTCGGTTTGAAAGCTTGCGTCCGTGTAGCCCTTAACAATGAACTCATCTGTACCACCATAAATCAGAAACTGATCCTTAGTCCTTTTCAGGTACTTTAGGATGTTCTTGGCAGCAGTCCAATGCGCCTCACCTGGTTCTGACTGGTACCTGCTCGTTGCACTGAGTGCGAACGAAAAATCCGGCCTTGTACAAATCATAGCATACATGATGGATCCAATATCCGAAGCGTATGGATTTCCACTCATCTTTCTACGCTCATCAGATGTTTTGGGACACTGATTCTTGCTTAGATATATGCCATGTGACATGGGTATATGGCCTCTCTTGGCTTCCATCATATTGAACCTAGCTAGCACTTTGTCAATGTAAGTGCTTTGGCTTAGTCCAATCATCCTTTTAGATCTATCCCTATAGATCTTGATGCCCAATATGTACTGTGCCTCTCCTAAGTCCTTCATTGAGAAACACTTCCCGAGCCAAGTCTTTACAGACTCCAACATAGGAATGTCGTTTCCAATTAGCAGTATGTCGTCAACATACAAGACTAGGAATGCAATTTTACTCCCACTGACCTTCTTGTATACACAAGATTCGTCCTGATTCTTGATGAAGCCAAACTTATTGACTGCTTCATCAAATCGTTTATTCCAACTCCTTGATGCCTGCTTTAGTCCGTAGATGGACTTCTTAAGCTTGCATACCTTTCCTTGGTTCTTTTGATCGACAAAACCCTCCGGCTGTGTCATGAACACAGTCTCTTCAAGAACACCGTTCAAGAAGGCAGTTTTGACATCCATTTTCCATATTTCATAGTCATGAAAAGCGGCAATTGCAAGGATTATCCGAATAGACTTAAGCATCGCGACTGGAGAAAAGGTTTCATCGTAGTCAACGCCGTGAACTTGCCTGTAACCTTTTGCTACCAATCTAGCCTTGTATATGTATACAATTCCATCTTTGTCTTTCTTCAATTTGAAGACCCATTTGCATCCGATAGGTGTGAACCCATCCGGCAAATCAACCAAATCCCAGACTTGATTTTCAGACATGGAGTCTATTTCAGATTGCATGGCCTCTAACCATTTTGTGGAGCTTGGGCTCGTCATAGCTTGCTTGTAAGTCAAAGGTTCATCACTATCCAGTATGAGAACGTCTAAGTTTTCAGTCAAGAGGACGCCTGTCCATCTGTCCGGCTGAAAAATAGTTCTATTTGACCTACGAGGGGCAACAACGTTTTGAGGAACTACTCCCACTGGCTCTTCTAAAGACCTTGGAGGTTCATCAACTTGAACTGCTTCTAAAGAGTTCTGAGTTCGTTGTTCGTCTCGAATCTCTTCGAGGTCTATTATTCTCCCACTTGTCAATTTGGAAATATGATTTCTTTCCAAAAAGACACCGTCACGAGCAACGAATACCTTGTTGTCTGACTTGTTGTAGAAGTAATACCCCATAGTTTCCTTTGGATACCCAACGAAGAAACATTTGTCAGATTTAGGTTGTAGCTTGTCCGAAATTAATCGCTTGATATATGCTTCTCAACCCCAAATCTTCAGAAAAGACAACTTTGGAAGTTTCCCAGTCCATAATTCGTATGGTGTCTTTTCAATAGATTTTGACGGAGCACGATTCAGTGTGAGTTATGCAGTTTGCAACGCATGTCCCCAGAACTGTAAAGGAAGTTCGGCCTGACCCATCATTGACCTGACCATATCGAGTAAGGTCCTGTTTCTCCGTTCCGATACTCCATTCCATTGAGGTGTCCTCGGAGCAGTCAATTCAGAAAGAATACCGCATTCTTTTAGATGGTCATCAAACTCGTGGCTAAGATATTCACCTCCTCGATCCGATCTTAGAGCTTTGATTTTCTTGCCATGTTGATTCTCTACTTCATTTTGAAATTCTCGGAATTTCTCAAACGATTCAGACTTGTGCTTCATTAAGTAAATATAGCCATATCTACTAAAGTCGTCCGTAAACGTTATGAAATAGCTGAACTCACCTCTAGCTTTCGTACTCATAGGCCCACATACGTCCGTATGTATTAGCCCTAGTAGTTCGCTTGCTCTTTCTCCCACCTTTGAGAAAGGTTGCTTTGTCATTTTGCCAAGTAAACAAGATTCGCATTGATCAATCTTCTCTAAGTCGAATGATTCTAGAATTCCTTTCCGTTGAAGTAATTCCTTGCGCTTTATGTTTATATGGCCTAATAGACAATGCCACAGAAATGTGAGATTCGAATCACCAGTTTTAGCCTTTTTGGTATTTATGTTATAAATGTGTTTGCTCGTATCTAGCACGTAAAGACCGTTTTCTTGTTGTGCTGAACCATAAAATATTCCATTCGAAGCAAAAGAACAACTATTGTCTTTAAATTGAAAACTAAAACCTTTAGAATCCAAACTTTTAACGGAAATGAAGTTTCTGGTGATACTAGGAACATAGTAATAGTTTTCTAGTTCTAAAACAAACCCACTAGGCAGAGAAATAAAATAAGATCCTACGGCTAATGCAGCAATCCTTGCTCCATTTCCCACGCGTAGATCCATCTTGCCTTTATCAAGCTTTCTACTTCTCCTTAGTCCCCGTGGATTGGAACATAAGTGTGAGCCACAACCAGTATCTAATACCCAAGAAGTAGAATTAGCTAGATTACAATGTATAACATACATACCTGAAGGAGAAGCAACGTTTCCGTCCTTCTTCTCTTCCTTTAGTTTGGGGCAATCTCGCTTGTAATGACCAATTTCATTACAATTGAAGCATTGCGATGTGGAAGGAGAAGCCTTCCTCTTCATCTTGCTCTTGGAAGGCGCCAGATGCCCTCCGGGAGTGGACGAAGATGCAACCTTGCTTTTCTTCCCCTTGCCTATTATCTTGAATTTAGTGCACCTCACATTCAAGGGGTCTTGATTGAACTTAAGCATTTTCTCGCATTTCATGAGTAATTCCACAAGTTTAGAGAATGTGTTCTCTTTCTGATGAAAGAGATAGTACATCTTAAAACCCTCATAATCCTTATGAAGAGAATTTAGCACTAGTGCAATAGCTACCGACTCTTTGATGGAACCACCAAGTCTCTCAATTGTGAAAAATAATCCAGACATCATATCCACATGAGACCGAATTGATGTGTTTTTGTCCATCTTGATAGAGTAGATGCGCCTTTGTGCCTCCAGAAGTTCGATTTCTTGGCACGACTTGCGTGGGGTTACGAGCTTGAGATTGCTCATCGAATTAGCCAATTCGTCAACCCCATTGCCACCAGTTTGGCACAAGGGTTGAAAACCCGCACACTTATCCTCGAGGCTACTTAGGAGAGCTTGAGGTTCAAAAGTAATGATCCTCCCTCTCCAACTCTCAGGGATAGACTTGAGGATGAATTCCGTGACAAGGTACTTGTGAAGTTCCCAACTTCTGTACCTTTCAGGAGTCATGCCTCGCGCATCATAGCTAGGGAAAGGTTGTTCAATGACATAATGTATGCCATTAACTTTCAAAACTTCGACAAGTTTCCCTTTCCATTCAAGAAAATTAGTCAAGTGTAACTCGACATCCAGAATTTCAGCTGATGTGATTGTTGTTATGTTTGCGACCATTTTGATTACTACAGTCGAAAAGAATTTGCAATAAATAACCATTCATACAATTCAATAACTTTGAAAAAGCAAAACATGCAATCATTAAAGCTATTAAAACATTTCATTCATGCAAAAAGCAAAAACATGGTCCGAAATGAATGAAACGATTCCAAGACCCCAAAAGTCCTAAATCCTTAAGCAGCTTTAGCATGTCTTAAGTAGTTTACGATTTTAGGTAAGCAAAACCTATTGCTAGTAATCTCCAAATTACTCTTGGTTAATAAATTAATGCCATAATTTATCCCATTGCCACAACTTAATGCCATTGTTGTTTGAGTTGTAACCACAATCAACGTGCTCCTTTAGGACGCCTTACCACCTAAGTCAACTAAAATAGCACCTCGCTTTAGCGTAAACCTACTATCTTAGATCCCTAGATTTTTGTAAGTGTTGATTTGGAAGGCAATTTTTAAAACTCAATATTACTTGGACCTAGTTGTTTCTATGTTGGTTCGATTATTTAGTGAACTTAAAACTAATCGATTCATAGGAAACAACCTGTTCATGCAAAGCATACATACATTCATACATTCACGCATAATATATATATTAATTGCATAAATAATTGGTGATCTAGTATGGCCCAAAACTTCTTGTCTTGAAGTATCCAATCTTCATCACCTCCTTGTTAGCTTGGTATCGTCTTGAATCTTCGTTCAAATGCTACTTAAAGTTCTAAACTAGAAATACTTGAAAATAATAAATTACATCAAAATTTCCATGGTACGCAGACCATATTTAAAACTTTACATTCAAAGATAGAACGGTGCGCATACCGTATTTAACTATCCTAAATTTGGCCATACTAGTCACTTGGAGTACCTGCATTGCATAAAATATATATTCTACGCATTCACCCATTCGTATGCTAAAACGAATAGCCCATGTTAATATGCAAGTATTTATGTGAATTAATTAAAATTCACGTTCACATAAATGCGTCCTAAAAGATTAATCAATTTCCAAATTATTAATCCTTAGACTTTATTCTAATTAAAATTGAATTTAATTAAAATAATGCGACCAACGAAATAATTAAAATAATTATTTCATTTTAATTTCATTTAGTGGCTCCCACTCAAACCAATAATTATTCCGGATAATTAATTAATAAATATTAAATTAAAACTCGAGGCCCGGCCCAAGCAAATAAAATATTAAATTAAATATCCCGTTAGCCCAAATTAATGCAAATATACGAAGCCCAACTAATTAAACGATTCATAAAAAAGTTCAATTAAACGGCCTAGGCTTGCGCCCAGCCTGTCGTGCGAGAGGCCCAAGAGCACACGAGCACTGCCTGCGCGCCCCAGCCTATCGTGCGAGAGGCCCAGGAGCACACGAGCACTGCTCGCGCACCCCGCCCCATCTCTCGCGCGCCATCGCTCGCACGCACGCATCGCGTACCCGCAGCCTAGCTGCCCCTACGCTGCGTGTGTGTTGTGCGTCGAGTGTGCTGGACGTCGCAAGCCTTGTTCTTGCTTCGTCGCAGCCCCGCAAGCAACATGCCTGCCCCTGCCTTGCTTAGCGCGAACGAGGCACGCAGCCTTGTGCTGCTGCCCGTGTCGCATGGTGCGGCGAGCACAATGGCCTCGTATGGCTCGACGAGCCATACTTCCATCATGCCCATGTTCGTGTTTTTGGTTCGTAAAACGGACCAACTTAATTTAAATTAAATTTAATTCACGAACTTGCATTAATTTTATTTTTCAAAAAAGGTTACGATTTAATTTTCGAAAAACAACGATTTTTAACGATTTAATAAACTTTAACGACAATCCAATTTCGTAAAATTAATAAATCAAGGGCTAACAATATTAAAACTTTTAAGAACGATCGAATCAACTTTAAAGTTTGAAATTTTAATTAATAAAATCCGAAACTTTATATCGTTCATAAACAATTAAACTTCAGATTTAAGTGCGATTAAAATTAACGAAACCATTCAAACTTTTAATCCAATAATTTTTAAAATTAGCCACTGACCCATGAAATTATATCCCCTTCCCCAATTAACCGAATTATTAATCCAAAATTAATTAAAATTCAATTAGGGTTGTAAATTTTACGAATTGGGGAAAGGCAAAATTAGGGTTTATACTTATCTGAAAAATCTGAAATTTTTACCATAGAGCAAGCATGTACCCAGAAACATTGTGTCAAAATTTCAAGCAATTCCGAATAGTTAAGGTCGACCTTTTAATTGAATTACTGTCCGACACATTTAATTTTTAATAAAAAATTAACAAAAACACCCAAAAACTGATGCTTCGAGGCCTGTTTTCGCAATTCTATTCAAATGAGTTGATCTTAGAAAATCGTTTTCCATCAGATTAGGGTTTTTAAAATCGAAAAAGCGAATATTTTTGATTTCGGAACTGCCAATTTCGCAATTAATCCCATAATTCGAAAAAAATTCCGAAAAATCAACAAAAATTCCAAAAATTTCGACAATGCAATAAAAATATTAATCATGCTAATTCATGCTTTGAATACATAAGGCTCATGATACCACTGTAGGGGAATACAGTTAAACATAATAACATGTGCGGAACAATCCCCAAAGCCAGGAAACATGTATAAAGCACGGATTAAGCATACTTACATTCGAAGCATGTTTTCCACAATAATCCGTCAACGAACACGAACAAAGAACTCCAATTGTCGTTCCTCTACTTGGTTCACCGACACGATCAGATCCGTCTTGATAATCGTAGCTTAGACAATTAATCAAGATACTTTGCCTTTTGGGAAGAACTCACTTTGGAGGCACAGAGAGAATTAGGGTTTTCTGTGTCTCTAGGGTTTTTTGAGTAATCTGAATTGTGATTGCAGTAAGTTGGAAATTAGGTCTTAAGGTTATTTACATAACCTTACTAACCGACCAAGCCCGGAGGCAAGGCCGGCCAGCAAGCCACGCGTGAGAGAAGCACAGCGCGCTGGGCCATGGGCCTCGCTGCTGTGGCTGTGTCGCTGCACAGGCCCGCGCGCAGCTCCGCTCGCCCATGGGCCAGCGCTGCCGTGTTTCCTTGGCCTTTGCTTGCTCGCCTAGCACGCGCCCATGGGCCTCGAGCGCTTCATGCACTCGGCTCGTGGGCCGCTCTTTGTATTCGCGTTTTATATTATTTATCATTTCGTATACGACGAATCACCGTCGTACGATACGATTTATTCGTTTCGCCTAGCTTACGAATATTTGCGATACGATATATGATTCTGATGCAAGGTCGTATCGTATAATACGTTTCCAACTTAAATCCCGAAAAGTTATTAAATGAATTTCCGATTCATTTAATCCGGTGATCTGTTACGTGTCATTGGTGTGACCTTGTAGGTTCAGTCAAGAGTAAGTTGTGAGTTCAATATCCATTAGAACTCACTGATCGGAAGCATTGCTCCAGCTAGCTGTTCCGATCACTTGATCTCACTGAATTAATTGTTCGCAATTAATCTGAACCTTGGTATTACACTTAATGCACCTTGGGTGAAGGACATATTTCCTTCAGCATATGGTATCCCACTCATTTTTCTTCGCTAATTTGGTGTCTTCAGACACTAAGTCTTGCTAAGAGTCATTCCATGAACATGGGTAGGTAGCCTCTCTTGGAGTCATCCATTTTGAACCTATCAAGCACCTTATTTGTATAAGTGTTTTGACTAATTAGTCCAATCATCTTCTTGGATCTATCCTTGTAGATCTTGATGCCCAATATGTACTGTGCTTCTCCTAGATCCTTCATCAAAAAACATTTCCCAAGCCAAATCTTTACAAAGTTCAACATAGGAATGTCATTTTCGATAAGTAATATGTCGACATAATATAATATTGGGAAAGAAATATTTCTCCCACTTACAATCTTGTATACACAAGATAATTTTGCATTCCTCACGAAGCCAAAGTCACTGACTGCTTCATAAAGACGTATATTTCAGCTCTTTGATGATGCTTTCTTCAATCCCTAAATGCATTTCTTAAGCTTTCATACCTTTTTATCATTCTTTGGATCCTCAAAACCTCAAGGTTGTGTCATAAACACATTTTTTGTTAAAACGCCGTTTAAGAAAGCGGTTTTGACATCTATTTGCCATATTTCATAATCATAATATGGAGCGATTGCTAACATAATCCGAATAAACTTAAGAATTGCAACTGGTGAAAATGTTTCATCGAAATCCACACCGTGGACTTGCCTGTACTCTTTGCAACAAATCTAGCTTTGAAAAATTCAAGTGTCTCGTCCTTGTCCTTTTTCACCTTGAAAACCCATTTGCTTCCTATGGCTTGGTAGTCATCTGGAAAATCGACCAAATCGCAAACTTGGTTTTCAAACATGGAGTCTATTTCAGATTGCATGGCTTCTAGCCATTGCTTGGAGATAGGGCTCGTAATAGCTTGTTTGTAAGTTACAGGCTCATTGCTTTCAAGGAATAGAATTTCATGGCTCTCAGTCATCAAAATACTACATATCTTTCTGGTTGAGACATATATCTTTGTGATCTACGCGGGGCAGTAACTCCAGTTGGTTATTGAACCTCACCAGACTCTTCTAAAGATCTATGTGTTTCAACTTTAATACGATCTTGGCCATTCTCTAGATTTTATTTTTCGACTCGAAGTTCTTCGAGGTCTAATTTTCACCCACTTGTCATTTTAGAAATGTGTTGTCTTTCCAAAAAGATACCATCTCGAGCAACAAACACCTTGTTCTCAGATGTATTGTAGAAGCAATACCCCTTTGTTTCCTTTGGGTAGCCCACAAGGATACATTTGTCAAATTTCGGTCGAAGTTTGTAAGAAGTTAATCATTTAACATATAATTCACAACCCCAAATCTTAAGAAAAGACACTTTTGGAGGCTTTCCCGTCCATAACTCATATGGAGTCTTTTCGACAGCTTTTGACGGAGCTCTATTTATTGTAAGTGCAGATGTGGTTAGTGCATGTCCCCAATATTCTATTGGAAGTTTAGCCTGACCCATCACTGATCGAACCATGTCTAGGAAGGTCTTGTTCCTCCGTTCCGAGACACCATTCCATTATGATGTTCTAGGAGGAGTCAATCCTAAGAAGATTCCACAATCTTTCAGATGGTCATCAAATTCATAGCTCAGATATTCAACGCCTCTATCTGACCGCAGTGCTTTAATCTTCTTGCCTAGTTGATTCTCTACTTCTCTCTGAAATTCCTTTAATTTGTTAAAGGATTCATAATTATGCTTCATTAGGTAGACATAACCATATCTACCTAAGTCATCCGTAAAAGTGATAAAGTAGCTGAAACCACCTCTAGCATTTGAACTCATTGGTCCACATACATCTGTATGGATTAATCTCAATAGATCACTTTCTCTTTCTTGAACTTTATAGAAATGTTGTTTTGTCATTTTTCCAAGTAAGCATGACTCGCATTTTCCAAAATCCTCTAAGTCAACTGGCTCTAAAATTCCTTCTTTCTGAAGCTTTTCTATACGTTTCATGTTAATATGGCCTAATCGACAATGCCACATATAGGTGAGATCCGAATCATTTCACTACAAAAATGAGAGTCTTTTAGAAACAAAGTTTGGGAACCGATTTATGTAATGTTACAAAATAGCAACACAAGTTATTTTTATAGTTGCCAAGTTAAAATATTAGCAATAGTTTTATTATTTGTTTCCCCTGGAAACCATTTTTCTTACTATTTGTTGCTAGATGGCATCATATTTCTTATTTGTATCCATTTAGCAACCAACTATGGCAACATGTATTTGATTTGTTGCAATTGGAAACAAATTATTTTTATTATTTGTTGCTAAATGGCATCATAGTATTGATTTGTTTCCATTTAGTAACAAAACATGGCAACGAGTACTTGATTTGTTTCCATTAGAACAAATCATTTTACTATTTGTTGCTAAAATATGAAATCATATTTTTTTTTGAAGTAAATAAAAAAATAGTTTTAGCAACACACTGTGGAAACAAATGGTTGATTTGTTGCCAATGATAATAAGTTGTCTTTTTAGGGTGGTCGTTGAATCCAATTTAGCAACCAATTATGGAAACATGTATTTGATTTGTTGCAATTGGGAACAAATAAATTTTGCTATTTGTTGCTAGGTGGCATCGTAGTTTTGATTTGTTTCCATTTAGTAATAAAATATGGCAACGAATACTTGATTTGTTGCTATTAGAAACAACTCATCATACTATTGTTTCTAAAATGGAATCTGATTTTTAGCAACACGATGTGGAAACAAATGTTTGATTTGTTGCCATTGAATGACTCTGACATCAGATTATTAATTTGTTTCCGTTAGAAACAAGTTATGTTAAAATTCGTTGCTAAATTATATGGAAATTTCTTTCAATCCATTTTAGAAACAAACTATGCATGTGATTTTTGTTTTGTTGCCATTAGAAACAAGTTTATGCTTTATTGTTTGTTGCTATAGTGACATTAAATCTTTTATTGGTTGTCAATTAGTTGATAATCGAAGAGTTTAGCAACACGCAACAACATAAAGATATACACATTATGATTTTTTTTACAGGAAACAAGTGGTCTTACAACTTTTTGTTAGAATGACATCAAACATTTTTTTACTATTGAAAATCAATGATTAAATATATTTTTATTCTAATTACCTAAAACTAGGAGTTGTTAATTAATTTCATTGAGTTTGACTAGCCTTATTTGCAAGAATTCAAATGTCAACATGTGGAAAAGATCGATCTTGGTGATTGTAATACTCTTTTGTGATCATAAAAGTAGATAAAATAAAGGTTAAATAATACTTGTAAGAAATAAACTCTATAAATGGTGTGGAAACATCAATTATATATATATATATATATATATATATATATATATATATATATATATATATATATATATATATATATATATATATATACTGAAAGAGACATCAGGAATGACACGTGTCAATTCCTGGTGCGATTTTTTCCCGCCAAAAACCAAATTCCCAAAAAGTGTATCTGTTTTATTTTATTTTTATTCTCTACCTTTTTTATAAACTATATATGTATGGAAACAAAATTTAGTTTATAAATTATGGCAATAATAGATACGACGTAATAATAATTATTCTAAATTGGTAATATTTTAGTCAAAGCGCTATATTAATAATGGAAAATATATCACTCAATATTTTTGTTAAATTACCATATTAGCATTTTAAATATGCATAAACGAGTATGTTAAAAATGTTATAACTATGCAGTAGTTTGGAAGATATTAAGTAAAAAAATTTGTGAAAAAAATAATCAAATCTGTGCGTGCACGGGATCTAATCTAGTGTATATATATATATAGGTATTCAATGCTATGCACTATCGATCAAAAAAAAACCATACTATACACCATTATAGAAAAATACCCGGATATCAAACATAGTTGAAGGGGAAAAAAGTAACAAAATAGAAAAGTTGGATTTAGGCTATTGTGAGGGGGTCGAAAAAGCACGAGGCTAATGCGTGACCTCGTCCCTCGTGGGTGTGACGATTCTTTTTATTCAATCAAGTGTAATTGGATTTCCTGTGAGTTTACACCCAATTGACTAGTAATATAGGAGTCGCCATTCAGTTTTTAACAACAATGAGAAAAACTGACAAAACCCGGTTATCGTGACATAAAGGGAGTGCAATTATGTTTGACCACGACGGCCGTAGGTTCCCTTGTGATCCCTGGTGTGGGGATCTCTCAACATACACCCGCAAGGTAGAGATTGAGGGTTTGGGGGACTGTAACTACTGAGAGGAGTACTTCGCTCGTCGATAACTCCAGAGGCAGGATATCCTTACTAGCTCAGCATAAATAATTGAAGGGACATGCGTTAACTATTGAACTAATCTGAGTTGGTTTTAGCAATATGCAACATATAATACTAGATCGATCGTGATTATCTGATTTAAATAGTATTACGGGACCTAGCATGATAATCCAATTTTCCAAAAATATTATATTTGTTAGGCGTGATAAAACAATCAGATTTAATTAGTTTAACAGTTCATAAAAAGGGCTAGGAAAGCGATTAAATCATCGAAAAGGGACACATTACGACGCACCCTTGAGAGGTGCGTCACGGTTCTCAGAAAACTAACCACTTTGACTTTGCTATTTCTCCTTTTTATTTAACGAATCTCAATTATGGGACAGGATACGTTCTGTTCGATTTATGGATCGATTGCGACGGAACGCGGGAATAATTTCGCAGCGTGAGGCTTAGGCTAAGGGTTGGAGTCAATACTCAGAATATAATTGTGTTGTGTGTGTTCTTTTCACGTCGAATTTGGGGCTGTATTTATAGGGAAGAGTTCGTGGAAGGATAGAATTGCAGAGTTCTAATCCACAAAGAATTAGGAAAAAGCACGTACCCAGGTATTTTCAGCGCCCAGGCCTGGGCGCCGAAGATTTCTGCGCCCAGAGCCAGGCATTGAAAATAGGGTCTGGGCTGTTTTCTTAGTCAGATTTGGATTCCTGAAATCCGTAGAGTTTGAGACTTAATCGAGTCTTTTAGTGCGTATTAACCTTGCGACGGGATGCGTCTGGGCCCGTTACGAACTCTAGGCTCATTAGGATTTTAATTAATACGTAACTCTTATTTCCGAATCATATTAGGAATAGGATTCTCGCAGTTTTCTATCTCATTTAGGATTTATGTTGGAAGGCAACACCTAATTCTGACAGGTTTCTATCCTTTATGATTTGCCACTTTTAGAAGCTACCTTTTACGGCAGTTACTATTTTTAGCAGGTTTCCATAAATAGCAATTTTCTATAAATATCAGGTTTCGGGTGAAATGAAAAGGAGATTGAGATTCGTTTCTTTTATAGGAGATGCGTTGTCAAGTGGAGTTTTATGCTTTCATCATCGAACCTTTCCTTTTCGGGAATGGGGACAAAAGTAGGTGTCTACAGTTAGCCCCCACTTTGACTGAGTCTTGGAGTAAGACGATGGTCAAAGTATTAGACGGAGTGCGTCACACAAGCCATGGTGTATGTGACCTGTTTTACGAGGGTCTCACGAGCCCCCGAGTGATAACATTTGACTTAAGGGTCATCACTTGAAATGTCGACATATCCCTCACGTGTCATTGGGATTAGTCAACTGATAGTATAGAAACTTCCTCACTTTGTCATTGGAAGGATCTAAAGGTGCATAGAAACCCCCTCACTTTGTCATTGGGAGTAGCTACAGATATTTTCGAAATCAAAGCTATAAAGTGTAATTAGGCCTGGCCAAGCCCAACCACGAGGTAAAAATGTTTTTAAAGATTCTCATTTTCAGGGCTAGCTAAACGAGAAAACCCCCTTGTTTTTATGGGACGTAAAACGAAGGAAAATCCAGCACATCGCTCTTTTTTGGAAAAAAACGGAAAACCAATCCTTTTAATTTTTGGAAAAGGGAAAACCAGAAAAAGTTATCGCTGCAGCGACTAACGACCTGCACGGTTAGTGATGCAGACCCCGCCGGCTAAAGATGGCGAGCCTGTCCGCTAAGGGTGGACACCCCGTCCGATAGAAGTGGACGAATCTGTTTTGAAGTTTGTTTGCTTTTTTGAAAATAAGGACCTACGTGGTTTGTGACGTAGACCCCGCCGGCTAAAGATGGCGAACCTGTCCGCTAAGGATGGACTCCCCGTCCGATAGAAGTGGACGAATCTATTTTGAAATTTGTTTGTGCTTTTTGAAAATAAGGACCTACGTGGTTTGCGCCGTAGACCCCGCCGGCTGAAGATGGCGAGCCTGTTTCATTTTGTTTTTGAAGACTTCATTTTTGGAAAACTGAGGACCTGCGCTGCTAGTGACGCAGACCCCGCCCGCTGAAGGTGGGCGAGCCCTGTCCGCTAAGGGTGAACATCCCTGAATTCGTTTTTTCGATTTGGGAACTCGCGCGGTTTGTGACGCGATCTTGCCAACTGAAGATGGGCAAGTTCCTATTTCTTTTGTTCTTTGTGATTTCTTTTGAGAATTTCTTTTTGTTCATTCTAGTAAGAGCGAATTCTTTCGAGGGATGCTCGAATTTAGTTGTAACCTTTGTCTTGCGACCGTCTGGTTTCGTGGTTTGAGCTAGTCTTTACGGCTCGATTTTGCCACTACTTGGTCTTTGATCAGAGGACCATGCACAAGTGTCAATGACGACCTTTCCTGAGGTCGAACCTGTTGTTTTTTGAGATATCCAAACATAATATGGTGTATGGCGCAGTCCGAGAATGTGATTTTGATTGTGCGCTCCTTGTTGGAGTCTATTTTCCGCGAGCCCCCAAGCACTGGGGCTCGTCGGTCGTTTTTCGCATCTTGTAATCATGTTTGGGGTCATGCTCGTATGTGCGAGCGACCTTTTATAGTAGTGTGCTACTTTAGCGAAGCCGTGGAGTGCGACTTTAGTTTTCAGGCGACATCCGGCTTTAGCTTGGCCCGAGTTAATCCTTTAACACACAAACATTTTTATTTGGAAAACCAACGACTTGACGACACATATTTTTGGTGTTTCGAAGAATGACCATGATATTTAACTAGTTTTTTTTTTTTTTGAAAAGTGTACATAAGTATTTTCTGAGACGAGTCTAAGTTTCGACCAAGTTTTAATGTTTATATTTGCTTATTTGGGAGCTAAAGGTGCTTTGGGCTTGATCCTACTTGCAATAGGGCCTCGTGTTTAGCAACACGGTTTTAAGTCCTTTCCTGTTCCGTGTTTTGTGAAATCTGGGCCTTGGGCTGCATTTTCAGCGCCCAAGGCCAGGCGTTAAACATTTCGGCGCCCAGCCGTGGGCGCTGAAAGCCTTTTCCTAATGATATTTGACTTTCGGATTTCCTAACACGTTTCCGAATGGGATCAGGATGTCATTGGGTGCGTTTAGCTATATATAGGGGCTAGATACGTCCTTATTTTCCACCACTCTCAAATTCTTTCTTTTCTTTTTGCTGTGCTTTAATTACTCATTGCTTTTGCCATGTCGATCCCTACTTTCTCACTCCAACGGACTGTTAGGCGTTGGCTACGGGCCCTTACTCCTACATAAAAATTTTTGTTAAAAGAATACCACTTAGAGGCACTTTTAGGCTTACAACAAATTAATATTGATTATAACTTTCTGCATGCTGCCCTAAGTTTTTGGGACTCCGATCATCATGTTTTTGCCTTTCGGGGCAACGAAATATGTCCTTTGCCCGATGAATTTGCCGCGATCCTTGGTTATCCTACTAATGCTACTCCTGTTACCCCTGGCACTATTGAAGAGGGTAAAACAACCATAAGGGCTTTCCTAGGACTAGATGATAACATGTTTGCTGAAATCGTTGTAGATGATAAGGTTAACTTGGCAAAACTTGTAAAACATCACTTTAGGCCTAGTAAGAATATGACCGAACATAAATTGAATATCCGAGCCCTTGTATTTTGCTTGTTGAATCACTATTTGCTATCGAATAACAATGGTGAGTTCGGTGACATAAGGTTGATCCCCTTGATTAGCCAGATGGAAAGTTGCTATTCTATTATGCCGTTGGTTGTTGCCGAGACTCTGCTGAGTGCGGATGAGCTGAAGAAGGATGCCAAATCTGAACATTTTAAGGGAAGCCCCCTATTACGGCAGGTAATCAATTTTCTTCTTTGCGCACGCATACGCCACTTTTGCATATATATTTTTTGCCTGGGGCTGAGTTTCAGCGCCCAGGGCTGGGCGCTGGAGTTTTCGGCGCCTGGTCCTGGGCGTTGAAACTGCGACCCAGGGACCGGTTTTTTTTTCATTCTTTTGATTCGATTGTACCTGTTTTCGCACATTTGGCTTGCGGAACGGCTTAGACTTTTGGAAACTCCTGCTGATCCTAAACATTATCGCCCTATAGCTTTGGGTAACCGAAAATACTTGCACCAAGGCCAGGACGAGGCCGAATGGACCTCCTTTTTTACTTATGGCATTTTTTCTATTAAGTGGGTGGTACCATGGTGGGGTTTGACTACTATGACAGGGGGTTCTGATGTATCGGTTTATGTTTCTTTGTTGGGGCTATCTCGTCCCATTTATATTTTCCCTTACCGAGTCATGCGTCAATATGGTTTAAGGCAGACTATCTCCTTTTCTGATACGGTACCACCTAAGGTAGCGACCTTTTCACAAACACGGGTCCTAGCGTGGGCTAAGTATTATGATGGTCTCCCGCGTTGGGCCGTAGCTACAAATGGCTTTGTGGGTCTTTTTGAAAACTACAAGTTGTGGATGAGCTCTGATGATAAAGATGTGAGGACCGAGGCTCGAAATGGGGAGCCGACTGAGCTTTTGATACCTCGTATTCGTGTTAAGTATGAGGGTCCTGATTCTGCCAGACCTCGTACCTATAGTATTAAGACTGTGAAAGCTCGTCCTGATCGAAAGCGAAAGGAAGTTCCTCCCCGTTCCAGTTTTAGGCCTAAAAAGATGCCTAAAATGAAGGGGCCTGCTGTTGTTAAAAGAAATGCAAGCTCTCGCGGAGATCGTCGCCGGAACAATGTATGGGTTAGGAAGGCTCAGCCGCCTGTAGAAACAGCGGCTAGTCTAGTTGATGATAATAATCCTTCTCCCACCATTGTCTGTGCCCTTGAGGCTGAGCGGGCTATAACTGAGAATGTTTCTGAAGCCTTGGCATCTTTGGAAGTTAGTGTCCAGGAGCCGGTTCTTATGGAGATTGACATTGGGGCAGCGCAAAAGACTGTGGGGGTGGACCCTGCGAACATTGCCCTCTACAAGACTTCATTTGATGATCAGGAAGAACTAGAGTAGTGTAGTTCTTGCTAGGGTGTAGGTGCCCTCTATTTATTTCAGTTCTGTTTGTTTTTATTCCTAGCACTTTGTTTTCCTTCTTATTATTTCTCAATAAAGGCGTATTTTTATTTTTCATTTTCTTTTATTTTTGTTTCTCCTCTTTTTTATGTATTTTATATGTCTAACACTTTTTGCACAAAGAATATTTGTTTTTTTTTGTTGGACCGAATCCTTGGTAAGGATTGCCTACGTATCTTTTCAGAATCAGGTCGCGCGTAGTTCTAGCTTTTGAATAAGTTCTAGGATGCCAAATTTTAATAGATATGCCCTGCGGTGGTAGCATATTACTTAACCGGTCAAATGAGTGAAGTATTATCATTATTTTCGTCTGCCGATTTTTTTTTTTTTTTGCCATAGGTCGCGTAAAATTCGACTAACCTGTGTAGCTATATTCTTGGTAAACCTATTCGGATACGTACTGTACCCCCCAAGTGTTCGTTATTTTTACGTTGTGTGCGGATAAAATGACGAGCACTTCTGAAAAGAAAATTTTTGTCAGGCAGAGAGTTTCAACGCCCAGGCTGGGGCGTCAGAAATTTCGGCGCCCAGCCCTGGGCGCTGAAAATGACTTGGGCGGTCAATTTTTGACGCTTTGCTTCACATGTTCTTGCATTTATTTCTTTTTTTGTGCCTTGATATTTTGCTCGTATTTAAAGCCAATTTTGAGGCTATTTTGGAGGCTTTTTTTTTACTGTTAGCGTGAAATGCGTTTTTGTCCGGATTAATTTTTTCTATTCGTGACTCGAAACGGTTTTGAAAATGGGTTTAGGGTACGGAAGTTATGAAGATCTTTGTGTAGGCTTTTGATGTGGGTTGAAGTGCGTGTTGTTAGTGAAGGTTATGATGGAATCTATGTTTTATGAATCCGTTTTTTTTTTGGTAACTTTTGCATTGTTTTGGATTTTGATTTCCTTTGATTCTGGGTTGCATGGATTGACTCTTATGATGACACTGGTTTGCCTTTTTAGGTTTTGGGATATGAATGGGATAGTGTGGTTTATTTTGTGGGTTTCGGGAATTGGTTCCCATGGCACTATTTCAAAACCGAGTGGGCTTTGTTTGTTGGACCTAGAGTGGGCCGCCTCTTTATTTTTGTATTTTGCAAGTACATTTGGTGTTTATTTAGTGTTAGAATAAAAATTTTAGGAGAAATATTACGCCTTTATTGATTCGGAAAGTAAGGAAAACACACTGAAATAACACTGACCCATATTCTAAGGGGCGTTAGGACCATCTAAAGTCTCTATTTTTTTTTCCTATCAATCTAAAGAACTACTAGGCGCTTTTTACTAATGGTGCTCTATGTGGCTCAAGCCTGGGGTTTAGTCTCATAAAACTTCGGTCCTTCACCGGTACTCATCTTGAATTCCATTCCTTTTGCATTGACCCACTGATATGTCTTCACCCATCCGTTCTCGACCTCTTCTAGTGTTGATGCAGGAGAGATTAACCGGGTTGGATGGAAACCTTCATCTTGTAAAGCTAGGGTAGTCATCACAGCCTCGTTCTCCATAGGCCTCGATTCGTTAAACAATGTCCATAGAGCCTGGTTGTCCAATATTTCAGCTGTTTTAGTCTTGGTGAGGTGGGGTGCCTCATCCAAGGTGTGGCAGTCATGGAAAATTTCAAATCCGGGTTTTAGCAAGCCATCCTGAACGAAGGGTTCAGGGAAATCACAGCATGGGTGTTCTTCTCTTTCCCAAACGAACATCCCGTTAAGGGTCCTTTGATACGGGGGGAGGGTGGTTTGTTTGGTTTTGTTAAGGCGTAGCCTAGACAGGCGGTTAGCAATATCTTCCTCCGTTGGTTCATAACCTAAGCCAAAGGGAGTAGATTTGTCGGGAAAAGGATGGAATGTGTATTCCTTCTTCCTTATGCCCAATGGGGTTCCTGGGAAATAACCTTGAGCTAACAGCATTCTAGGGATGACTCGGGATGCATGCGGGTCTAGGAATGCTGGATCATAGGTCGTCTGCAGTTTCGGCCGTTCCAACCATAGTACAACTGACGTCGAGAGGAGGGGCGCGGATTTCTAGTATTACCCCGTTATGGTTAAGTTTAACCATTTGGTGCAAGGTAGAAGCCACACCTCCTAAGTCATGGAGCCAAGGTCGCCCCAAGAGGTGGTTGAAAGTGGGCTTGATGTTGATTATTTCAAACTCCGTGGTGCGTGCCACAGGCCCGGTTTGTATGGTAAGGTTGATTTTTCCCAATACAGGCCTTCGGGAGTTATCATAAGCTCGTACCCCTTGCGTGGAGGTTTGGAAGTCATCGTTTCCTAGCCCCAAGCAATGGGCGGTTTGCAATGGGCAGACATTAACCGCCGAACCGTTATCTACGAGCGCTAGAGGGATGTTTTGTCCTTTGCATCCAACCACTAGATAAAGGGCTTTATTGTGAGCACCCCCCTCTTTGGGCAAGTCTTTGTCAGTGAACACTATGGCCTTTTCTCCAGCATCTCTCGTGACATGGCTAACCAACGAGTCAGGTGTGATATCTGTAGGTACTGAGATGAGGTCAAGTGAGCGAATAAGCTTTTCGCGATGTTCCTTTGAAGTACACATGAGATTCCAGATGGTAATCTCGGCCTTGGTTCTTTTTAGTTGTTTCAGGAGAGGATTTTCAATGACTTCTGCGACGGTGGCGTGCCGTCCATTCTCAGGAGTTTGCCTAACCGTGATGTCGCCCATAGGAGGTGGGTGAATATCCGGTTGGTATATTCTTCCGGATCGGGTGAGGTTGTCGACTTCGGGCTCCTGAGGAGTGGTGTCAATGAGAGCATACCCGGGCCAAGTTTCAGTGAAGAGGTCCTGGCCCGACACTTGAGATAGGCAAATATCTTCAGCATCATCATTTCACACACCGCACACTCCTCTCTCGATTCGATCCATAGGGACCACAGCGAGTGGAGCACCTTGAGGCGTAATATACACCGTGGGGTCGAAATTCTCTGGTTGGTCGAGAGAGATGTGACTAGAGCCGAGTGGGCTCTTGTTGTTGTTGGTTTTGCCAACGTTAGGGAGAGGTATCACTTCATCCTCTATGATGTCCTGGATCGTATGTTTTAGATTCCAGCAGTTTTCAGTGTCATGCCCATTTCCTTGATGGAATTTGCAGTAAGTACCTTTGACCCAATATTTGCTTTTGACAGGAGAGTCACGGGTGGGGCCTATAGGTCTCAACTTTCCTTGATTGGTTAGTCTTTCAAAGGCTTGTACCAAAGTCGACCCGAGTGGGGCAAACTTTCGGTCTCGGACCCATCTTCCAGGGCTTCTTCGGGCGGGAGTCTCTTCTACAGCATGGACTTCTTGGGCTTGGGATGTGTTACCCCGATTATAGGTGTTGTTTTTATATGTGGGTTTGCTTTGTATGGTTTTGGCGAGGTCGTCCTCGATCTTTATTCCCACATCATAAACTCTTTTGAAAGTGTCAAGTCCCAGGTACCTAAGGTGTTGTCTGTAAGCCGGGTCCAGGATGTCAATGAATTTTTGGACCAATTCTGTTTCGGGAGGCCTATTGATTAGCTGGGCCGCCTGGTCCCTCCATCTAGCAAAGTAGGTCGTGAAACCCTCATTTTTCTTTTGGAAGAGAACTTCCAGCTCGCGCATGGTGACTTGGAAATCCATGTTCGACGAGTATTGCTTGATGAAGACATTGACAAAGTCTTCCCAAGTGGGGAAGAGCTTAGGGTCCTGGTGATAGTACCATTTGAGCGGCACAGGTTCCAAGGACAAAGGAAAGGCAGGTAAATACATGGATTTGTCCACGCCTTTCAAGTTCATGGCATTCACAAAGCTCAGTAGATGATCACGGGGCTTGTCCGTGGCCTTGAACTTTGGTAAGTCAGATGAACTGAACTTTTCTGGTAGTTTTCCAGGAAAAGGTTCAGGATCGAGGGAGAAGTATTTGCTCCCCATGTTTTGCTGTAGGACCATTTTTTCAATCCTCTTCTCGTTATCGAGGTCATTTTTGGCTTGCGCAGCCGCTAAAGCTTCATTTTCCATTTTCAATTGGCCCATAAGTTGGGTCATTTGGACCATCTGGTCTCGCAAATCTTCGATGGACATGTTTGAAGGTGCGAATCGAGGTTGGGGAAGCGGAGATCCTTGAAATGAGGGACGACGGACGGAGCTTGGAGTCACTAAACCTGATGTTGTTGATGTATCTTCGAGACGCACTAACCGTTGATTCCCTGATCGGCACCAAGTGGCAGGACCAGTCCTAGGCATAAGATAAGCTAAAGTTTAGGTTCCCAAAGTTTCAAGCATTACTTAGTCTAGACTTCGACTCTCTCTATTGGTTCTTACACTTTCTTTTGTTGGTTACACTTTTTGGTCTTTTTTTTTGGTCATTCTTTGGATTTTCGAAACACTTGCCCGTGTGACATTCATAGTTGTTAGCATGTTCGGTTTTGGTACCGAGCATTGTCGTCGTAGGAGGCCTAACAACGACACAAAGAGTTATTAATTTTTTTTTCACGAGTCGCTTTTGAAATCGAGTGCTTTTCTTACGCCCTCGTAGCAATTATTTTTATGAACATTTTTTGCGTTACGTATTTTCCTTTCGCGCAGGCACCGAGGCTGCTGCGCCTGACCAGAAGGCCAAGCAGCAACTTCAGCGCCCAGCGAGGGGCGTGAGAAATTCTGGCGCCCAGCCAGGGGCGTTGAAAATGCGTCCCTGGCTGGTTCTCGTTTTCTGTCTTCTGTTTATGCGACTTCGATTTGCGTGCTTGCCTAATAACGTCCTTTAATCGTAGCAGCGTTTGTGGGATTCGTTACAGGCCATCCCGAGCGTCGCTTATTTTTGTGGCGATCATTCGGGTTTGCTGAACACGTGTTTCGGTATAACTCTTTGGCAAATTAGTCTATGAATGTTTGGGCAATATTTAAGGTCGTTGGTTTTCTAGGATAGTTTGTCACACACAATCACATATTTCGCTACACATAACTACATTACAAACATGGATTTGAAAATTAAATATGTCACGTAGTTTATGATAGGCTTCTATGGGTAGTTTATTTGCGCCTGGCTTAGTACCGCTTCTATCGTAGATCCAACACATGCCCCGGTCGAGGTAGTGTCTTCAACAGACGAATTTCGCCCAAGAGGCCAACCCGCAGGTGCAAGCCAAGGGGACCTAATGAGCGAGCGATTGGGTTCGGGATAGGTGTACTACCTGCACAAGTACCGAGTGGGCAACATGCGCGGCGTATGCACCCCCCTATTGGCGGAAAAAGGAATCCTTAGTCCCAACTCCCGAGGGAGCCGAGATTCGTTATGCGGTTCTGTCCGTTCACATTAATATGCTGATTTTCAGGTCGTCCCAACTTGATGGGAAAATAAACGCGGGGTAGGATCGTTTCACCCTTCGGCTATTTTGATTACCTACAAGCACGAGTATTTCCTTCACTTTCCCCAGTGGAGTCGCCACTGTGAGGGGGTCGAAAAAGCACGAGGCTAATGCGTGACCTCGTCCCTCGTGGGTGTGACGATTCTTTTTATTCAATCAAGTGTAATTAGATTTCCTGTGAGTTTACACCCAATTTACTAGTAATATAGGAGTAGCCATTCAGTTGTTAACAACAATGATAAAAACTGACAAAACCCGGTTATCGTGACATAAAGGGAGTGCAATTATGTTTGACCACGACGGCCGTAGGTTCCCTTGTGATCCCTGGTGTGGGGATCTCTCAACATACACCCGCAAGGTAGAGATTGAGGGTTCGGGGGACTGTAACTACCGAGAGGAGTACTTCGCTCGTCGATAACTCCAGAGGCAGGATATCCTTACTAGCTCAGCATAAATAATTGAAGGGACATGCGTTAACTATTGAACTAATTTGAGTTGGTTTTAGCAATAATGCAACATATAATACTAGACCGATCGTGATTATCTGATTTAAATAGTATTACGGGACCTAGCATGATAATCCAATTTCCCAAAAATATTATATTTGTTAGGCGTGATAGAACAATTAGATTTAGTTAGTTTAACAGTTCATACAAAGGGCGAGGAAAGCGATTAAATCATCGAAAAGGGACACATTACGACGCACCCTTGAGAGGTGCGTCACGGTTCTCAGAAAACTAACCACTTTGACTTTGCTATTTCTCCTTTTTATTTAACGAATCTCAATTATGGGACAGGATACGTTCTATTCGATTTATGGATCGATTGCGACAGAACGCGGGAACAATTTCGCAGCGTGAGGCTTAGGCTAAGGGTTGGAGTCAATACTCAGAATATAATTGTGTTGTGTGTGTTCTTTTCACGTCGAATTTGGGGCTGTATTTGTAGGGAAGAGTTCGTGGAAGGATAGAATTGCAGAGTTCTAATCCATAAAGAATTAGGAAAAAGCACGTACCCAGGTATTTTCAGCGCCCAGGCCTGGGTGCCGAAGATTTAGGCGCCCAGAGCCAGGCGTTGAAAATAGGGTCTGGGCTGTTTTCTTAGTCAGATTCGGTTTCCTGAAATCCGTAGAGTTTGAGACTTAATCGAGTCTTTTAGTGCGTATTAACCTTGCGAAGGGATGCGTCTGGGCCCGTTACTAACTCTAGGCTCGTTAGGATTTTAATTAATACGTAACTCTTATTTCCGAATCATATTAGGAAAAGGATTCTCACAGTTTTCTATCTCATTTAGGATTTATGTTGGAATGCAACACCTAATTCTGACAGGTTTCTATCCTTTATGATTTGCCACTTTTAGAAGCTACCTTTTACGGCGGTTACTATTTTTAGCATGTTTCCATAAATAGCAATTTTCTATAAATATCAGGTTTCGGGTGAAATGAAAAGGGGAATTGAGATTCGTTTATTTTATAGGAGATGCGTTGTCAAGTGGAGATTTATGCTTTCATCATCGAACCTTTCCTTTTCGGGAATCGGGACAAAAGTAGGTGTCTACAGCTATGTTCTGTTCGACTTATTTTTAACTTATTTCAAACAACATAAGTTCAGTTAGGTTCAAATAATATAAGTTCAAATTGTTAGGTAATGACAAATATAAAACATATATTTCATGCGGAAAAACCATAAAGCCAGGAATCCAAATTAATTGTCACATAACAATTAGCATAATTTAGGATGCATACATTTGTAGCGTGCCCTCCCTAGCTGCTCCCAAACCGAACAAGAACAAGTTTAGGATTCCAAGTGTAGTCCCTCCGTAGATAGTCCACAGCACGTTCGGATCCGCCTTAGATTCAATTAACTAGAATTTAGCCTAAGGTTTTATGTTTATTCGATTATAATTTGTGGCAAATTATTAAGTTTAGTTTTTAGCTTAAAACTATATGAATACTTGAATTGATGTATTATAAATTGTGATTGCCATCACCTATTTATAGGGTAGGATTATTGGAACTAGAAACCTACTAGGATTTAATTAACCTAATCTTATTAGAATTAGATTTCAATTACATCTATTAAGTTAGTGTTTAATTCAACAACTAACTCTAGTAGTTTTAGGAAAATTATAATTAATCGAACTAATCCTAAACGCTTAAGGATTTGATAAATGCACGAACTCAACGCACACACACGCACAACCCACGAAGGGCGCTGGGTCCGCTCGCGCGGAGTGCTCGCCCCAGCAGTGCTGCAGCCCACGCTTTGGGCATGCCAGCCTGCTGGCCTCGCTGGGCCTGGCCTTGCGTGTTGCTTGGCTGGGCCTTGCGGTGCTTGGCGGGCTGCTGCTTGCCTTGCTGCGCGCGGGCTTCGCTAGGCGCAGGCTTGGCTTTGTGCTTGGCCTTACGTCTAGCAAGCTCGTCCGATGTTTATTTCGTACGACGCGCTTCCGATTTATTTTCCGATTCCGGAATTCATTTCCGATTCGAACAATATTTAATATTTCCGATTCCGGAATTATTTTCCATTTCGAACAAATATTTAATATTTCCGATTCCGGAATTATTTTCCGTTTCGAACAAATATTTAATATTTCCGATTCCGGAATTATTTTCCGATTCCGATAATATTTCCGATTCCGACAATATTTCCGTTTCCGGCAATATTTCCGATTCCGGCAATATTTCCATTTCCAATAATATTTTCCGATACGTACCATGTTTCCGTTTCTGGAAACATCTACGACTTGGATAATATTTATATTTCCGATACGATCCATATTTCCGTTTCCGGCAATATCATCGTTTCCGGAGTATTCATAATTTGCCTTTTGACGATTTCAGCTCCCATTGGAACCGAAATCCATCAATTCCGAATATCCATAAATGGAGTATTTAATTCACTTAAATACTTGATCCGTTCACGTACTATTTGTGTGACCCTACGGGTTCAGTCAAGAGTAACCTGTGGATTAATATTATTAATTCCACTTGAACTGAAGCGGCCTCTAGCTAGGCATACAGTTCACTTGATCTCACTGAATTATTAACTTGTATAATTAATTAATACTGAACCGCATTTATTAGACTTATCATTGAATGCATACTTGGACCAAGGGCATTATTTCCTCCAGTCTCCCACTTGTCCTTAGGGACAAGTGTGCATTTCCTAATTCCTTTGTCGCTTGATGCTTGCTCATGAACATTAGGTAAGAGTTGTCATCCTTATTATGTCCAGAGGTATTTCTCGGTTTCAGAGTTCAACTGATCAAATAAACAGATAATCATAGCCTATGATTCATCTGAGCACGGCCATGCATTTCACAGTTTCTAGCTCTCCGAGTGGCCTTGTACAACTTTCATCATCTCATCCCGATTTATGGGAGGACAATCCCAATCTTGCTGTAGACACTTACTTTTGTCCCCATTCCCGAAAGGGAAGGTTCGATGATGAAAACGTAAATCTCCACTTGACAACGCATCTCCTATAAAATAATGAATCTCATTACCCCTTTTCATTTCACCCGAAACCTGCTATTTATAGAAACCTGCTATTTATAAAAACCAGCTAAAAATAGTAACGGCCGTAATAGGTAGTTATTAAAAGTGGCAAGTCATAAAAGATAGAAACCTGTCAGAATTAGGTGTTGCACTCCAACACAAATCCTAAATGAGATAGAAATTGCGAGAGAATCCTATTCCTAATATGATTCGAAAGTAAGAGTCACGTATTAATTAAAATCCTAACGAGCCTAGAGTTCGTAACGGGCCCAGACGCATCCCGTCACAAGGTTAATACGCACTAAAGGACTCAATTAAATCTCAAATACTCCGGATTCTAGGAATCCGAATCTGATTAAGAAAAACAGCCCAGACCCTATTTTCAACGCCTGGCTCTGGGCGCCGAAATCTTCGGCGCCCAGGCCTGGGCGCTTAAAATACCCGGTACGTGTTTTTTCCTAATTCCTCGTGGATTAGAGTTCTGCAATTCTATCTTTCCACGAACTCTTTTCTATAAATAGGGACTTAAGTTCGACGTGAAAAACACACAACACACAATTAATATTCTGAGTATTGACTCTAAACCCCTAAGCCTAAGCCTCACGCTGCAAAACTGATCACCCGTTCTGTCGCAATCGATCCATAAATCGAACAGAACGTATCCTGTCCCATAACTTGAGATTCGTTAAATAAAAGGAGAAATAGCAAAGTCAAAGTGGTTAGTTTTCGGAGAACCGTGACACACCTCTCAAGGGTGCGTTGTAATGTGTCCCTTTTCCATGGTTTAATTGCTTTCCTCGCCCTTTTATGAACTGTTAAACTAACTAAAATCTTATTGTTCGATCACGCTTAATAAATATGATATTTTTGGGAAGTTGGATTATCATGCTAGGTCCCTTAAAACAATCTAAATCAGATAATCGCGTTCGATCTAGTACTATATGTTGCATATTATTAAAATCAACTCAGATTAGTTTAATAGTTAACGCATGTCCCTTCAATTATTTATGCTGAGCTAGTAAGGATATCCTGCCTCTGGAGTTATCGAAGAGCGAGTACTCCTCTCGGTAGTTACAGTCCCCCGAACCCTCAATCTCTACCCTGCGGGTGTACGTTGAGCGATCCCCACCACCAGGGATGATAAGGGAACCTACGGCCGTCGTGGTCAAACATAATTGCACTCCCTTTATGTCACAATAACCGGGTTTTGTCAGTTTTTCTCATTGCCGTTAAAAACTGAATGACGACTCCTATATTACTAGTCAATTGGGTGTAAACTCACAGGAAATCCAATTACACTTGATTTGACAAAAAGAAGCGTCACACCCACGAGGGACGAGGTCACGCATTAGCCTCGTGCTTTTTCGACCCCCTCACAGTGGCGACTCCACTGGGGATAGTGAAGGAAATACTCGTGCTTGTAGGTAATCAAAATAGCCGAAGGGTGAAACGATCCTACCCCGCGTTTATTTCCCAATCAAGTTGGGACGACCTGAAAATCAGCATATTAATGTGAACGGACAGAACCGCATAACGAATCTTGGCTCCCTTGGTGTTTCATCTTGGGAGTTGGGACTAAGGATACCCATCGCCAACCGGGGGGTGCATACGCTTCGAATGTTGTCCACTCGGTACTTTCGCTAGTAGTACACCCTTCCCAAACCCAATCGCTTGCCCATTAGGTCCCTCTCGCCTGCATGCCCCCTTGGCTTGCACTTGCGGGTTGGCCTCTTGAGCGAAATTCGTCTGCTGAAGACACTACCTCGACCGGGGCATGTGTTGGATCTACGATAGAAGCGGTACCAAGCCAGGCGCAAATAACTACCCATAGAAGCCTATCATAAACTACATGACATATTATTATTGCCTCATGATGGAATGTTAGTTATGTGTAGCGAAATATATGATTGTGTGTGACAAACTATCCTAGAAACACCAACGACCTTAAAAATTGCCCAAACATTCATAAACCAATTTGCCAAAGAGTTATACCGAAACACGTGTTCCGCAAACCCGAACGATCGCCACAAAAATAAGCGACGCTCGGGATGGCCTATAACGGATCCCACAAACGCCGCACAACGCGTAAAGGACGTTATTAGGCAAGCACGCAAAATTAAGTTGCATAAAACAAAAGAATATACGCGAACAGAAAACGAGTACCAGTCAGGGACGCATTTTCAGCGCCCTTGGCTGGGCGCCAATATTTCTCATGCCCACTGCTGGGCGCTGAAGTTGCTGCCTGGCCTTTTGGTC
Organism: Spinacia oleracea; assembly: GCF_020520425.1. Classification (NCBI taxonomy): domain Eukaryota; kingdom Viridiplantae; phylum Streptophyta; class Magnoliopsida; order Caryophyllales; family Amaranthaceae; genus Spinacia; species Spinacia oleracea. The sequence continues at coordinate 70,521,820 of NC_079488.1, read as the reverse complement.
AGGCACATCAGCCTCGGTGCCCACGCATGAAGAAAATACGTAGCTAAAAAAAACTTTTCGTAAAAAAAAATTGCTATGAGGGCGTATGAAAAAGCACTCGATCCTAAAAGCGACTTATAAAAAAATAAATAACTCTTTGTGTCGTTGTTAGGCCTCCTACGACGACGATGTTCGGCACCAAAGCCGAGCATGCTAATTAAACCTTGAATGTCACATGGGCAAAGAATTCGAAAAATAATAAAGTTTTCAAGGAAAAATAATGTTCGAATAAAAAAAATCCGAGTCTAGACTAGGCTATGCCAAAGTACAATCCAAATCCTAAGTCTTAGTTGTCTTATCCATAGAATCGGCCCTAATGCTTGGTGTCGTTCTGCAAGTTAAAAGGTTAAACCATATTGAGTCTCCCTTCCTAACATTTAAATCAATGAGCACCCATATGTAATCGTCATCCCTTGCTAAGAATCCACGGCCTCAATACTCTCTCACCAATAAAAAGAATATATTATAGTATTTGCAAAATGGAAACAGTCACATTCTGAAAATCATTCCCCCATAATCGCACAACTCCCAAAGTGAACCTAAGGTATCAATACCATTGGCAAAAAATTAATGGCCTCAAGGCTTATGATCACATAGGGTCACGACTATCATAGTCCTCTCGAGCCACTCGCTCCTTGAAGTGCTCCTAAGTACGGACTAAAAGATTTTCCATAAATACAACATGACAAACCATGAAAATACCCAAATCGGCATGCCATAAGACTACCATTGGGGTAAAGCAATACACTAAGAGAGAAGCCGCACTAATGATTCTAGTCTTGCAAAAATGAAAATTCGATCTCCCCAATTAACTACCTTGCCAACATTAAGCAAAATGGCGCATGACAAATGAACACCCAAGGGTTAAAATCTAAAGTGTCAACCAACGAAAGTTATGGTCCAATTAGCCTAAGTCCGAGAGTCGCTTGGCCAAGTATTATAGGCTTATGCCACGTCATTATTTTGAGTCTAGGCCACCTCCTTATATTCCTAAACGGGTTATAATCAGAAAGATTAATGAAAGTTCGAGTCTAAATCACAACTTCCAATTAAATCCCAGAAACTGGAATGTGAAAAGAAGCAAAAAAAGTTATTTTCGATGCAATTCTTTCGTTAAATTTCAATAAGGTAAAAACAAGATTTCGAATCTACGCTATTTGCACACTTTAAGAAACGACTAAATACCCTTGCAATGTAAGACAATTTAAAAGGTCCACCCTAGGCCCGCTAAAATTAAAGGTCCACTATAGGCCTACCAAACGAGGCTCACTCAGTCTCGCCTCGTGACTCAAAGACCACAACCATCTACCTTTCAGCCCAAATAAAAAAAAAATTTGAAGGATTTATGTTGGGGAGAAATCCCATGCAAAAAGGAAAAAATAGAAAGAGAAAAGGGAGAGCGAAAAGAGCGAGCCATTAAATGCTTAAAAAGAAAGAGAAAAGGGCGAGCGAAAAGAGCGAGCCATGAAATACTTAGCCCGTACCTCCCAAAGTGCGAAATTTACCCAAGTAAACGAAGGAAAAGAATTGAGTCAACCAATCCATATCATAAGATTCTACGATGTCTACCCTTTCCAATCCTTATGCTCTTAGACGCCTTCGCTCTGGGGTCCCTGTTCAGCTCATTTAACCCATCCATGTTCTCATCGCCATAACCCAAGAAACCATTACCTCGACTCTTGTTCCTGAACTTGTTGTCAACTGCAAACCATGCACGGTCATTGACACGTGCGTCATACCCATTATTTCCAAAGCCCAAACCCGCTCTTACACCACCGCTAGCATAATGACCATATAACTTGTTTGAATACATCTTGTTGATATACCCTTGAGCCGTCCCCATGCTATTCATTGGCCTTGGTTGATGTAATCCTCGTGCTTGACTAATACCTATACAACTCATTCAACCCATCTTTCAAGCTGTCTTGAGTCACGAATAAAAAAGAAGACCAATGAAAAGTACAAAAATAATAAAAAATCAAACTTTGCAAAGCGCCTTTAAAAGTTCGTCTAAAAAAGAAAAAGAAGCATTTAGCGCACAAAAAAAGATCCGCCCAGAAATAATTTTCAGCGCCCACAGCTGGGCGCCGAAATCTTTAACGCCCCAGCCTGGGCGCTGATTCTCTCTGCTTGCCAAATTTTGTCCAGAAGTGCTCGTCATTTTATCCGCACATGCACGGAAAAATAACGAACACTTGGAGGGGTACAACACGTATTCATGTATACGTACCAAAAAACACATGAAAAGAAAATACATGTACTTAAAAAAAATAAAACAAAATTTTGGCTTACGGCAAAGCAGCAGATTAAAATAATAATGAACTTCACTTATCTCATCCTATTTCAAACATTACGGTTCCACCTCAGAACGTACTTGTTTAAAATCAGCATTCTAAGAAACCATTTTCTAGGCTAAGAACTACGCAAGACCTGATTCCAAATTAAACCTATTTAAGGCAGATACGTAGGCAATCCATGATTCGGTCCAACCAATATTAAAGCCTATAGAAAAACAAGAATAAAAATAGAAGTCCCTTGTTGAAATTTAATTACTTGCAATCCAAGTCGAAAGAAAAATTGAAAGCACGAAGAAAAATCCAAATCATCAAGATGCCAAAATAAGCACACATCGAAAAATAATAAGGGCACGTACCCTTGCCAGAAGGAGCACTCACACTCCTAGGCACTTAGCCAAGACTCAAAAAGATCGCTTTGCCTCAATTAAATGGGGGCTAGCGTAAGCGTCCATGACCTCTAAAGTACTCGACTTGACCCTCCCTAAAGCAAATTAACTCACTTAAAGACCTTCTTTCACCACTAGACACAGTCATGATCACCAACAATTAGTAAAGGCAGTAAGCTTGCAATGAAAAAGATTGTTCTACGGCATCGCCCCATCGTTCCTTCGAACTCAGGGCACCCGTTCATCTTAATTCGAATGCTTGCTAATTTCCTTTAATACAAAAAAAAACAGACATTGTCAATAGGACTTGGCACTTAACCAAGGCTCACCCTACTCAGACATATGACACGGGCATCTAAAATCGAAATCTGAAACATGATTAATGGGAAGACATAACAGTAACTGGGGGCTAAAACAATTGAAATGAAAGAGCTAGGGAAAGAACTAAGTATACCTTGACCTTTTGTGCAGACATACACCAAGTAAATCTAAGTCAATTTGAAAACGGTTTATATTCCCGCAATTCTGGAAAAGATGGCCTTAAAAGCCTAAAGCATATGCCAAACGGGCACAAGTATATCTTGACGCCTGCACCCTGGCTTCCAGCAAATCCTTAGACAGCATTCCAAAAATCGTAACAGTATTTTGATTCATTCATGTAATCCTGAACGAACCCTTCTATAAGTCAACTTACTTAGGACACCTCGGACTGTACACAGTAGGACTCGGATTTTAAATAAATGATTTTTCAAAGACTTCTTCATAATAAAGTGTCGTTGGTTTAAGCTAAGTATGCGTTTATCTCAATGTTGCAAGTGAGTCAAAAAGATTTCTAAATATGATTATGGGTAAAAGAAAGGCACCTAACTTTTGGTCAAGGCACACTTCCACATGTTACTACCTTGACCATGGCGATGTCGCATAATACGACATTTAGAAGAGAAGTAGCAGGTCACTACTCGAACGTACCTCGCACTAAACGAGTCTGGTTCAAACTATTCATGATCCATGTCACCATGAATGCATAAAGACGTATGCAAAGCATTATAGCACCAAGCCAATCCCGTAGCTACAATTGGGGGCTTGAGAAAAACACTCTAAAAATGCTCGAAATGACGATTTTATCGCAAATTCTCGACGCTAATGCTATACATACATCATAGGGGCACAATCCTAAACTTTAATCATGTAAAACGAACCTTAGAATGGCTACAACCCCTCCTAAATTCTAAGCACTACTTAGAATATATAAAGTCACCCCAGTAACAAAGGGTAACTGAAAATCGCGAGTCACCAAAACTCCGATCAAACTACTGCACCTAACGCTCGCCCTATAAAGCGCCCGTTACACAGTCTACCTCGTTCCAAAGCAAAAGCGAAAGAAAAAAATCAAGGATAAGAACTGTCAAAATATTCCCAGAAATCATTTTCAACGCCCAGAGTTGGGCGCCGATATCTTTAACGCCCCACCCTGGGCGCTGAATCTTTCTGCTAGCCTAGTTTTGCCCATATATAAAAATAAGAAAGAAACACCTATGAATCCTCGCATCGAACCAAGTAATAACCATGCAAACCCACACAGAAGGTGCTACACTTGTTCGAGCACCTGAACGAGGCGTGATGAAGTACTCCAATGCAAAAAATAATAATGATATCCCAACACTTGGAGAAATGTTCTAATACATGCGGTTAGGCCACACAAGCCTACGTCGCACCATAAGTCCAACCATCCCACGGTACAAGTTTAAAAAAAAAGAGTAAGGCATATTTCACCAATGCGGGCACAACCAAGAGCATGCGTAAAAGAGGCAAAAAACTACTTATCGCCCAAATTCAAAATGCAAGCCACACGACTTCTACATTAAGGATTAAAGGTAGCAAAATATTACCTACCACGGAAGGGATAGCTCGCACCTACACGAGCGGAATCCCAAGGCACCTTTCTCAAAAGAACCTACAAAATCGTACGCCGAAAGGAAGCATCCCAACATGCATACTTGGGGGCTCCAAGCTACAAAACGACCATAGCGAAACAAAAAAAATCTTGAAGCAAATGTTTGAACAATCAAAAGGGCACGATGTTTGAGCCCACTTCATGAATGGGCCTGAACCCTATCAAGCTTCTAAATAAACTATTCGACATCAGTCATTGCTCAAAAAAAATGATTCAAGCAAACTAATTAATGGACCGCACACAACGGCCATTCTATGAACGCTCGTTCGCACATACATATCATCTTTTCTAAGTATCGAACATTTACGAACACGTTCAAAAGAAAAAAAAAAGGAAAACGAACGAACAAGAGGCCAACTGTGTCATCAAGAAACCTTGCCAGAAATTATTTTCAGCGCCCAGCGCTGGGCGCCAATATCTTTAACGCCTAGGCATGGGCGCCGAAAATGATCCCCGACCCAAAAAAAAAATATAGCTCTGACTTCTATAGGGCCCTGCCATGTTCATTTGACTTGAAAATTGCCGATTTCTTTACTGAAAGTCGCACCTCACGGCTTTGTAGAGTAGCACACCACTACGAAAATCGCTCGCACTTACGAGCACAATCCCAAACACGATCAAGGACATACAGAATGTGTATCCCCAAGGAATGAGATGACCGTCAAGCACGAGTGCTTGGGGGCTCGAGAGAAAATATATTATGCAAAGTTAAAAGTAATATTCCCAAACTACGCTGTACGAAGTCCCGTGTTTGGATGTCTCAAAAGATAAAACCGGTTTACGACCTCAAGACAAAGGTCGCCGTTGATGCTTATACATAGTCCCCTAATCAAGGACCCCCGTAGTGGAAAAATTGAGCCGAAAAGACTAGCTCAAAACCATGAAAGATGATGACCACAAGACAATGGTCCGTCTAAGCACGTTGTCAACCCACGTTCAGGTTACAACTAAATTCGAGCATCCCTCGAAAGAATTCGCTCTTGCAAGAATGAAAAAAAGAAATTCTCAAAAAAAAGAAGAAGAAATCACGATGAAAAAATAGGAAACTTGCCCATCTCAGTTAGCAAAGATCGCGTCAGAACCACAAGAGTTCCAAAACGAAAAACGAATTCAGGGACGTCCACCCTCAGCGGACAGGGTTCGCCCACCCTCAGCGGGCGGGGTCTACGGCACAAACCACGTAGGTCCTCATTTTTCAAAAAATAAACACAAAAAAAAATTCAAAATAGATTCGTCCACTTCTATCAGACGGGGTGTCCACCCTTAGCGGACAGGTTCGCCATCTTTAGCCGGCGGGGTCTACGTCACAAAACCGTGTAGGTCCTTATTTTCAAAATTCAAAAATAGATTCGTCCACTTCTATCGGACGGGGTGTCCACCCTTAGCGGACAGGCTCGCCATCTTTAGCCGGCGGGGTCTGCGTTACTAACCGCGCAGGTCCTTAGTCGCTGCAGCGATAACCTTTATCCAAAAATTAAAGGATCGGTTTTCCCTTTTTCCAAAAATTAAAGGATCGGTTTTCCCTTTTTCCAAAAATTAAAGGATTGGTTTTCCGTTTTTCCAAAAAAGAACGATGTGATTGGTTTTCCGTTTTTTCCAAAAAAGAGCGATGTGCTGGATTTTCCTTCGTTTTACGTCCCATAAAAACAAGGGGCTTTTCTCGTTTAGCTAGCCCTGAAAATGAGAATCTTTAAAAATATTTTTACCTCGTGGTTGGGCTTGGCCAGGCCCAATTACACTTTATAGCTTTGATTTCGAAAAACATCTGTAGCTACTCCCAATGACAAAGTGAGGGAGTTCCTAGGCCTCTTTAGATACTACCAATGACAATGTGAGGGAGTGTTCTATACTATCCGTTGACAAATCCCAATGACACGTGAGGGATACGTCGACATTTCAAGTGATGACCCTTAAGTCAAATGTTATCACTCGGGGGCTCGTGAGACCCTCGCAAAAACAGGTCACCATGGCTTGTGTGGCGCACTCCGTCTAGTACTTTGACCATCGTCTTATTCCAAGACTCAGTCAAAGTGGGGGCTAACTGTAGACACCTACTTTTGTCCCCATTCTCGAAAGGGAAGGTTCGATGATGAAAACATAAATCTCCACTTGACAACGCATCTCCTATAAAATAACGAATCTCATTACCCCTTTTCATTTCACCCGAAACCTGCTATTTATAGAAACCTGCTATTTATGGAAACCTGCTAAAAATAGTAACTGCCGTAATAGGTAGTTGTTAAAAGTGGCAAGTCATAAAAGATAGAAACCTGTCAGAATTAGATGTTGCACTCCAACATAAATCCTAAATGAGATAGAAATTGCGAGAGAATCCCATTCCTAATATGATTCGAAAGTAAGAGTCACGTATTAATTAAAATCCTAACGAGCCTAGAGTTCGTAACGGGCCCAGACGCATCCCGTCACAAGGTTAATACACACTAAAGGACTCAATTAAATCTCAAATACTCCGGATTCTAGGAATCCGAATCTGACTAAGAAAAACAGCCCAGACCCTATTTTCAACGCCTGGCTCTGGGCGCCGAAATCTTCGGCGCCCAGGCCTGGGCGCTGAAAATACCTGGAACGTGTTTTTTCCTAATTCCTCGTGGATTAGAGTTCTGCAATTCTATCGTTCCACGAACTCTTTTCTATAAATAGGGCCTTAAGTTCGACGTGAAAAACACACAACACACAATTAATATTCTGAGTATTGACTCTAAACCCCTAAGCCTAAGCCTCGCGCTGCAAAACTGATCATGCGTTCTGTCGCAATCGATCCATAAATTGAACATAACGTATCCTGTCCCATAACTTGAGATTCGTTAAATAAAAGGAGAAATAGCAAAGTCAAAGTGGTTAGTTTTCTGAGAACTGTGACACACCTCTCAAGGGTGCGTCGTAATGTGTCCCTTTTCCATGGTTTAATTGCTTTCCTCGCCCTTTTATGAACTGTTAAACTAACTAAAATCTGATTATTCGATCACGCTTAATAAATATGATATTTTTGGGAAATTGGATTATCATGCTAGGTCCCTTAAAACAATCTAAATCAGATAACCGGGTTTTGTCAGTTTTTCTCATTGTCGTTAAAAACTGAATGGCGACTCCTATATTACTAGTCAATTGGGTGTAAACTCACAGGAAATCCAATTACACTTGATTTGACAAAAAGAAGCGTCACACCCACGAGGGACGAGGTCACGCATTAGCCTCGTGCTTTTTCGACCCCCTCACACTTGCGATCTTGAGATTAGACTTCGTTTGATAGGTGATTACCCGAGCGTTGCCGTTATAGCCTCCTTTTACGGTGCGACGGTTGACAACGTCAAAGCAACCAGTTCGCAAACAAGTAATCTCAAATCACTCAGGCATTGAGAATTAGTGTCAAATAATTTTAATGAAATTTACTTATGACAGATTTTCATCGCTTACAGTAAAGTTTCATAGGTCTGTCCGATACTAGTCTTCCCAAAGTAAGTATTTATGCAAATGATTGCGACATTTCCATGTCCATATAGTTCAAGAAACAAAACTACTAGTCATCTTGCATTCTAGTCGTCTAGCGTTTTCTATGCGTCCATCTTTATATAAAACTCCGACCAGGAACCATTTTCAACTTTTGACATTCAAATTCACTTGATAGACATTTCTTAGTCACAAGACTGGTCCTGACAGTCTATTTTGAATATATCGTCAAATTGAAGGGACTCATCATTTAATAAACCACAAATTAAATGGAAAAATGAATTCTCTTCATTTATATGAATGGTTAACCAATAATGTTTTACAAAGTATTAAACTCTTAAAACTTCAAAACATTAAATAAGGACATCAAAGCCATTCTCCAATATGCTTGATTCCTATAGCTGCAGTGTGTGAGTTGTGCTTCGCTTGCGGCAGAGGTTTAGTTAATGGATCTGAGATGTTGTCGTCAGTTCCAATCTTGCTTATCTCGACTTCTTTTCTTTCAACGAACTCTCGTAGAAGGTGAAATCTACGAAGTACATGCTTGACTCTCTGCCGGTGTCTAGGCTCCTTTGCCTGTGCAATAGCTCCGTTATTATCACAATATAGAGCTATTGGTCCTTTAATGGAGGGGACTACACCAAGTTCACCTATAAACTTCCTTAGCCAAATATCTTCCTTTGCTGCTTCATGTGCAGCAATGTACTCCGCTTCAGTTGTAGAATTCGCAATGGTGCTTTGCTTAGCACTTTTCCAGCTTACTACACCTTCGTTGAGGCAGAAGACAAACCCAGTCTGTGATCTGAAATCATCCTTGTCGGTTTGGAAACTTGCGTCCGTATAGCTTTTAACAATTAATTCATCATCTCCACCATAGACCAGGAAATCATCTTTGTGCCTTTTCAGGTACTTCAGAATGTTCTTGGCAGCAGTCCAATGTGCCTCTCCTGGGTCTGACTGGTATCTGCTAGTAGCACTGAGTGCGTACGCAACATCCGAGCGTGTACATATCATAGCATACATTATTTAACCAATCAATGATGCATATGGAATCCCACTCATTCGTCTACGCTCATCTAGTGTTTTTGGGCACTGAGTCTTGCTTAGAGTCATTCCATGAGACATGGGTAGGTAGCCTCGCTTGGAGTCTGCCATATTGAACCTTTCAAGCACCTTATTGATATAAGTGCTTTGACTAAGTCCAATCATCTTTTTAGATCTATCTCTGTAAATCTTGATGCCAAGTCACTACAAGAAACAGGCCATTTAGCAACGGATTTTTGTGACCAAGAAAAACTCAGTCGCTAAATTACTACTACTTAAGTTTCTATTACCAATTAATTACCGATATATTTCTAGTCAGTATTTACTAACCAACTCAACTTCAGTCACAAAATAAGTTGCAAATTAAGTACTAACAAAATGTTAGTTGCTAATTATCTACTGAAAAAAATTTGGACTCTATTTAATTACCAACAAAAAGTCCGTCACAAAAATATGGTCGCCAAATAGTTACAAAATAATTGCCGGTTACTAATTAATTACGAAAAACTTGCAGTCCCTATTTAACTACAAAACTATTTCAGTCGCAAAAAGTCAGTCACAAAATAACTACTGATTATTTTTTATCACTATTTTACTACAGATAAATTTATGTCACATATTTCAATAAAAATATCTTTCGCAACATCTCTAGAGTTTAGCACGAAGTATGATTGAGCTCCAAAGAACACTAAACAGTACAGTATTATTCACTAAAAAAATCAGACAAATCTCATTTGCAGCTATTTATTGATGAATATAAACCAAATTTGATAAAGCTACAACAAAATTTGGAACTAAGCTAGAACCAGTTTGAAAAATTGCATAATTAGTTAACAAGTGAACGAAATTTCAATAAAAGTGAAAAACATGAAACCAGTTGAAAATGCATAATTATGAAAATACCACTAATGACACGGGAATCATATGGACCATCTGATTTTGATGATATAAGGCACATATAGAATCGAGATCCACTAAATAGAATCGGGATCTGGTGAGAGTCACACCCTAAAATGGGATCTAAGAACTAACTTGGGCCCTTAAATCATCAAAATCAGATGGCCCAAATAATTCATGTGTCATTAATTTCTATATAGGTTCAAGTTCTTGTGAGAATCAATTCTATGATGAAAATGAGAACCAATTCCGCGCTTTAAAAGCAAAGCAAAAACAAATTAAAGTATTGACTCAAAAGTAAATTACACAATGAGCAATTTCTTATGTTTAATTTTGTAAATGTTAAAAAAGAATATATGTAATTAACCATGAATTAAGTATCAACATTAACAACTAACTTTTTTAGTAAAACGATTAAGATAACCATATATGCGTAGTCCACTTATAGTATCCGGATTTATTTGAACTTAGTGAAAATTTTACTACTTATTAATGGCCCGAGGCATTGCCCGGGAGAAATAACTACTTTTTTTTAAGAGATTGAGTGAGGATATCTACTACCTCCGTTTCAAAATGATCTTTATTTTAAAATTATGGTAAAATTTTAGGCCATTTTTGTTAAGTATAAACCCTAATTTTGCTTTCCCCAAATTCGTAAATTTTAGATCGCTAATTGACTTTTTAAATAATTTGGATCTGAAAATTTGGTTAATTGGGAAAGGGAATCTAATTTCATGTAAAGTGGAAGATTTTAAAAATTATTGGATTAAAATTTTGATTAGATTCGTTAATTTTAATCAACACTTAAACCAAATTGGTAAAAATCTAAAATTTAAATGTTTAGAACGATTTAAAGTTTTAGATTCGATTATCAAACACTACTACAAAAATGGGCAAAGACACCCGTCCAAAATGGCCTAAGAGACCCCTCATGAGGGGATCTCTACCTATAAGGGTCCCAAATTTTTTGTTGACATTGTTCGTTCGTTAAAATTTGAATAAAGTTAGCCTAGATTTAATAAATTTAAAAAATTGAATTGTTGTTAAAAACTAATTAAATAATAAAGTCGTTATTTTACGAAAATAAAATTGTTTATTTTGTGAAAAATAACTAAATGGAAATATGTTCGTGAAATTGATTTTTTTTTAATTAGTTGGTTCGTTTGCACGAACCAAAGGCACGAACAAAACGGGTGTGCGGTGCGTGTGGCTCGTCGTAGCCATGCGGGCTGCCTCCCCGTAGCCAAGCCACAACAATGCGGGCAGCAGCAAGCGAGCTGCGTGCCGCGCGCGCTAGGGCGGAGTGAGAAAGCAAGGTAGCGAGCCTTGGCTTGCGAGCTGCGAGCAAGCAAGGGCAAGCTGCCTTGCCTTGTTGCGCGCAGCGTCGAGCACCACAGCGAGCAGCATGCCACGATGCAGCGACGAGTTGAGGCATTTGTGCGCGATGGCTGCGGAGGCATGGGCGCAGTGCTCGTGTGCCTGGTAGGCCACATAACACGAGGCAGTGTTGGGCTGGGCGCAAGCCTAGGCCACATTTTACATTTTTGGGCATTTTTGTTTCGTTGGGCTTTAAAATTTGTATTTGCATTAAAATGGCTAACGGGATAATTAAATAATTATTTTATTTAACTTGGGCCGAGCCGTACGCGTGGGTTTAATTTAATTTTTAAATATTTAATTATCTGGAATAATTATTGGTTAGAGTGGGAGCCGCTTAATGAAATTAAAATGAAATAATTATTTTAATTATTTTCGTAGGTCGCTTTATTTTAATTAAATTAAATTTTAACTAGAATAAATTCTAAGGATTAATAATTTTGAAATTGATTAATCTTTTAGGACGCGTTTATGTGAACGTTAATTTTAAATAATTCACGTAAATACTTGCATAATTAATTGGGCCATTCGTTTTAAGATACGAATGGGTGAATGCATAGAATGTATATTTTTGAGAACGCAGTGAATTGGGCAAGACAAGTGACTATAAGATTAGGATTCATCTTGATAAATAGATCGTACAAAAAGACGCGAAGAGATGGTCGAATGTACCGGTACTTGAAATGCGACCGTGGAAGCAGAGAAGACAATTCTGAATTTATAAACTCTTCAATTTAGATATCCTGAATTTGTTTTTCTTTTAACATTTCACTTTGGTTTTTTTTTTGTCCTACTTGGACTCTTTTTACCCACCTCTTTAAAAATATTTTACATCTATTTTTTTTCTTTTTCCTTTTACATGCATCTCGTTTTCTAAGAAACTGAAAAATGACACTTATCTTATACTTTGTATTTTTCCCTGTTCTAAACTAGAATAAAACTCACCATTGGCCATTGAAGTTTACTATGGAGTAAATTAATTAATTTTCCATACATAGAAGTTTCGGTATTTATTGGTAATCTTCATTTACAGCACGTAGATTCATTTAGAAATCCCTCATATATATATATATGCATAAAATGATTAAAAATGCAGAGTATTTAATAATTGTTTAGTCCATTGGATGAATGAGCGAGAATGACAGTTTTATTTGATTCATTAATTATATATCTAATGATGTAAGTATCTATTTCATAAAAAAAATGTAATTAACTATATATGGAGTATTTAATTGGTTGTTAGAATTTATTCGATTAATCAAAATATCGTTGCTCCAAGTTTTATAAAAATAAAGTCGACTTCAACAACAGCGTGACAGCAGGGGTGACAACATGCACCGTTAATTATCTTATACATAAAACCATGTTATTTACAAGTTTGTATTACACACGACCCCCTTTCACTGAGTTACGTTGCTGTAATCGTTAACACATTTTAAAATCTTTAATTGTATTGTTTTTGCTTGAATATATACTCTTTAATATTAGATATCTTTAATTTGTTTTTCTTTTAACTTTTCACTTTGCTTTTGTTTGTCTACTTGGACTTTTTTACCAACCTCTTTAAAAAATATTTACATCTTTTTTTCTTTTACATCTTGATTTCTATGAAACTGATAAATGATCCTTATCTTATACTTCATATTTTTCCCAATAAATCTTTGTCCATTGAGGTCTACTATACATTAAATTAATTAATTTCCTATACATAGAAGTTTCGGTACATATAGGTACTCGTTATCTACAGTAGACTCATTCATAAATCTCTCATATATATCCTTCAAACTACTTGGTCCCTGCTTATATAAATTTACCCATTTTATTCGATTCATTAATTATGTAATAATGTAATTAACTGCGGAGTAAAAATGTCCTCGCTGCAAGTTTTATACTTAAGTAATATTATGGCCGGGGAAACACATTAGTACGGGCTTAAGAGTTAAGAACATTAACATTCATTGATTTGGAAACTCCATACATGTATAAAAACAAAGCCACAATGATAACTTAAAAAAAACAATTTAATGATCTCTTAAAGAATCTTATTTAATTAAAAGTGGATAGGAAAGTACGTAGTAAATTAAAAGGAGCATAATTAATTAATGATAAGGTTACTTAATAAATAAGTAACCATGTATATAGCCATTAATTAATTAATTAAGCTCGATTTTATTATTACGATTGCATGCATGTGTTGTTGGAGCATGCATTGATCAAGGAGCACCAGCAACAATCTTGCGAGTTTGAGGAACATCAGTAGATGGGTGAGCTTCGACCTGCTCTTCAGCACCACCACAATATGCCGGTCCACTGCCACAGAAGTTGAACTTGCTACAAACTGCCGAAAAACTGCTTACATATAATTAAATAAACACAATTTGCAATTATTTAACAATTACGAAAATTAATCACCCCATTTAATTCTTTGCAAATTTGTAAAATTTAACCATGTCATGCAATTTAGATTATGAAAATAATAAGAGGCTCGTGATACCACTGTTAGGTTATGATACATATGAAAAACATAAATCATGCGGAAAAACCTTAATGTCAGGAAACATATTATTTAGACGCATACACTTTGTAGCGTGCCCTCCCTAGCTGCGCCCGAACCGAACAAGAACAAGTCTTTAGGACTTCAAGTTTCGTCCCTCCGTAGATAGTCCATAGCACGTCCAGATCCGCCTTAAAATTTGACCAACTAGAATCGCCCTTAAGGTACTATAATTTTCGGCTAATTATGGGCAAGAATGTGACAGATTTTTCTGCTCAAAAATCACTGTTTTATTGTATGAATACTTGTTGAAAAACACGTATATAAATTTATGACCCTAGGCATATATTTATAGAACCTTGGAAAGGATTTCGAATAATAATTAATTAATTAGAATGCCATTAGAACTCTAAATAATTAGTTTAATCTTTTAGGATTAGGATTTAATCAATGCACGAATTTCGATAGCTTTAGGATTCGTATAACGCACACACACGTAGCGCCCGAGCACCGCACGCCCATGCGCAAGCCTTGTGGCCCACGCTGAGCGCACAGCGCTGAGGCCCACTGCTCGAAACCCATTGCTGAGCGCGCGCGCTAGCCTTGGCTGGGCCTGGCCTTGCGCTGGGCCTGGTCGAGGCCTTGGCGTGTTGTTGGATGCGTGTGGCTTGCTGGGCGACGGCCTGGCTTCGTGCTGGGTCTTCGTCTAGCAAGCCTCGTCCGATGCTAATTCGTACGATACACTTCCGATTAAATTCCCGATTCCGGAATTCATTTCCGATACGAACAATATTTAACATTTCCGATTCCGGAATTAATTTCCGTTTTGAACAAATATTTAATATTTCCGTTTCCAGAATTATTTTCCGATTCCGATAATATTTCCGATTCTGACAATATTTCCGTTTCCGGCAATATTTCCGATTCCGGCAATATTTCCATTTCCGATAATATTTTCCGATACGTACCATGTTTCCGTTTCCGGCAACATCTACGACTTGGATAATATTTATATTTCCGATACAATCCTTATTTTCGTTTCCGGCAATATCATCGTTTCCGGAGTATTCATTTACTTGCCTTTGGCGATCTCAGCTCCCACTGAAACCAAGATCCGTCGATTCCGAATATTCATAGATGGAGTATTTAAGCCATTAAATACTTGATCCGTTTACGTACTATTTGTGTGACCCTACGGGTTCAGTCAAATGTAAGCTGTGGATTAATATCATTAATTCCACTTGAACTGAAGCGGCCTCTAGCTAGGCATTCAGCTCACTTGATCTCACTGAATTATTAACTTGTTAATTAATATTGAACCGCTTTTATTAGACTTAACATTAAATGCATACTTGGACCAAGGGCATTATTTCCTTCACTCTCCCACTTGTCCTTAGGGACAAGTGTGCATTTCCTAATTCCTTTGTCGCTTGATGCCTGATCATGAACATAAGGTAAGAGTAGTCATCCTTATTATGTCCAGAGGTATTTCTCGGTTTCAGGGTTCAACTAATCAAATAAACAGATAATCATAGCCTTTGATTCATCTGAGCACGGCCATGCATTTTACAGTTTCTAGCTCTTCGAGTGGCCTTGTACAACTTTCAGCATCTCATCCCGATTTATGGGAGGACAATCCCAATCTTGCGAACTTGAGATTAGAATTCGTTTGATAGGTGATTACCTGAGCATTGCCTTTATAGCCTCCTTTTACGGTGCGACGGTTGACAACGTCAAAGTAAGCAGTTCTCAAACAAGTAATCTCAAATCACTCAGGTATTGAGGATTAGTGTCTAATAATTTTAATGAAATTTACTTATGACAGATTTTCATCTCTTACAGTAAAGTTTTATAGGTCTGTCCGATACTAGTCTTCCCAAAGTAAGTATCTATGCAAATGATTATAACATTGCCATGTCCACATAGTTCAAGAAACAGAACCACTAGTCATCTTGCATTCTAGTTGTCTAATGTTTTCTATGCGTCCATCTTTATAGAAAACTCTGACCAGGGACCATTTTCAACTTTTCACATTCAAGTTCACTTGATAGACATTTCTTAGTCACAGGACTGGTCTTGACATTCTATCTTGAATATTTCGTCAAATTGAAGGGACTCATCATTTAATACTAAACCAAGATTAAATGGAATATGAAAATACATTTCATATATGATAAATGTTCAACCCCAATGTTTTACAACCATGGGCCTCAAACCCATTTTTAAAACAGTTCATGGAATTCAAAGCTATGCTTGATTTCCAGTGCTACAATGTGAGTATTGCCTCTCACTTGTTGCATAGGTTTAGTTATCATGCTTTGCCAATCTTAATATCCTTTTCATCGAATGTTCTTTGAGATAGGATGATAAGAGAGTTTGCTTATTGTGTGATCTAGTCATTCTTATTTCAATAGTGGTTTTACGCATTTTGCAATGAAGAACCATTAAGTCAACAGATATGTGATCTACCCAAGTTCAGTAAAGAACTCTTTATGTAAACAACTCTGTTTCATTGCTTCTTAGGCAATAAGTACTTTTACTTCAATTGTATAGGTTGCCAGTGATGTTTTCTTTGGATTTACCTATCCAAGCAGTTCACGAATATGTGGAAGACTTTCCAGCTTTATCTTAGAACATAGTGTAGACACCTACTTTTGTCCCCATTCCCGCAAGGGAAAGGTTCGATGATGAAAGCATAAAAACTCCACTTGACAACGCATCTCCTATAAAATAAACGAATCTCGATTCCCTATTTCATTTCACCCGAAACCAAGTATTTATGGAAACCTGCTAAAAATAGTAACTGCCGTAAAAGGTAGCGTCTAAAAGTGGCAAATCATAAAAGATAGAAACCTGTCAGAATTAGGTGTTGCACTCCAACATAAATCCTAAATGAGATAGAAAACCGCGGGAATCCTATTCCTGATAGGATTCGGAAATAAGAGTTACGTATTAATTAAAATCCTAACGAGCCTAGAGTTCGTAACGGGCCCAGACGTATTCCGTCACAAAATTGATACGCGCTAAAAGACTCGAATTAATCTCAAACTCTACGGATTTTAGAATCCGAATCTGACTAAACAAAAACTGCCCAGACCCTATTTTCAACGCCTGGCTCTGGGCGCCGAAATCTTTGGCGCCCAGGCCTGGGCGCTGAAAATACCGGGGTACGTCTCTTTTCCTAATTCTTTGTGGATTAGAACTCTGCAATTCTATCTTTCCGCGAACTCTTCCCTATAAATAGGCCCCTAGTTTCGACGTAAAACAACACACAACAACACATAATATACTCTGAGTATTGACTCTAAACCCCTTAGCCTAAGCCTCTCGCTGCGAAATTGTTCACGCGTTCTGTCGCAATCGATCCATAAATCGAACAGAACGTATCCTGTCCCATAATCGAGATTCGTTAAATAAAAAGGAGAAATAGCAAAGTCAAAGTGGTTAGTTTTCTAAGAACCGTGACGCACCTCTCAAGGGTGCGTCGTAATGTGTCCCTTTTCGATGATTTAACCGCTTTCCTCACCCTTTTTATGAACTGTTAAACTAACCTAATCTGAATGTTCTATCACGCCTAACAAATATGATATTTTTGGGAAATCGGATTATCATGCTAGGTCCCTTAATGCTATTTAAATCAGATAATCACGATCGAATTAGTATTATATGTTGCATATTGCTAAAATCAATTCAGATTAGTTTAATGATTAACGCATGTCCCTTCGATTATTTATGCTGAGCTAGTAAGGATATCCTGCCTCTGGAGTTATCGACGAGCGAATTACTCCTCTCGGTAGTTACAGTCCCCCGAACCCTCAATCTCTACCTTGCGGGTGTATATTGAGAGATCCCCACACCAGGGATCACAAGGGAACCTACGGCCGTCGTGGTCAAACATAATTGCACTCCCTTTATGTCACGATAACCGGGTTTTGTCAGTTTTTCTCATTGTCGTTAAAAACTGAATGGCGACTCCTATATTACTAGTCAATTGGGTGTATACTCACAGGAAATCCAATTACACTTGATTGAATAAAAAGAATCGTCACACCCACGAGGGACAGGTCACGCATTAGCCTCGCGCTTTTTCGACCCCCTCACAGTGGCGACTCCACTGGGGATAGTGAAGGAAATACTCGTGCTTGTAGGTAATCAAAATAGCCGAAGGGTGAAACGATCTTACCCCGCGTTTATTTCCCCATCAAGTTGGGACGACCTGAAAATCAGCATATTAATGTGAACGGGCAGAACATCATAACGAATCTCGGCTCCCTCGGGAGTTGGGACTAAGGATACCTTTTTTCGCCAATAGGGGGGTGCATACGCCGCGCATGTTTCCCACTCGGTACTTGTGCAGGTAGTACACCTATCCCGAACCCAATCGCTCGCCCATTAGGTCCCTCTCGCCTGCCTGCCCCCTTGGCTTGCACTTGCGAGTTGGCCTCTTGAGAGAAATTCGTCTGTTGAAGAAACTACCTCGACCGGGGCATGTGTTGGATCTACGATAGAAGCGGTACCAAGCTAGGAGCAAATACTACCCATAGAAGCCTATCATAAACTACTTGGCATATTTAATTTTCAAATCCATGTTTGTAATGTAGTTATGTGTAGCGAAATATGTGATTGTGTGTGACAAACTATCCTAGAAAACCAATGACCTTAAAAATTGCCCAAACATTCATAGACTAATTTGCCAAAGAGTTATACCGAAATACGTGTTCCGCAAACCGGAATGATCGCCACAAAATAAGCGACGCTCGGGATGGCCTGTAACGAATCCCACAAACGCTGTTACGCGTAAAGAACGTTATTAAGAAAGCACGCAAATCGAAGTCGCATAAACAGAAAACAGAAAACGAGAACCAACCAGGGACGCATGTTCAACGCCCCTGGCTGGGCGCCAAAATTTCTCACGCCCACTGTTGGGCGCTGAAGTTGCTGCTTGGCTTTCTGGTCAGGCGCAGCAGCCTCGGTGCCCAAGCAAAAAGAAAGTACGTAGCACAAAAAATGTTCATCAAAAGAATTGCTACGAGGGCGTAAGAAAAGCCCTCGATTTCAAAAGGCGACTCGCGAAAAATTAATAACTCTTTGTGTCGTCGTTAGGCCACCTACGACGGCAATGCTCGGCACCAAAACCGAGCATGCTAACAACTATGAATGTCACACAGGCAAGTGTTTCGAAAATCCAAAGAATAACCAAAATAAAAAAAAAACCCTCCAAAAAGTGTACCGACAGAAGAAAGAGCGAAAAAGTGAAAAACCAATTTAGAGAGTCGAAGTCTAGACTAAGTAATGCTTGAAACTTTGGGAACCTAAACTTTAGCTTATCTTATGCCTAGGACCGGTCCTGCCACTTGGTGCCGATCAGGGAATCAACGGCTAGTGCGTCTCGAAGATACATCACCAACATCAGGTTTAGTAGCTCCAAGCTCCGTCAGTCGTCCCTCATTTCAAAGATCTCCGCCTCCCCAACCTCGATTCGCACCTCCAAACATGTCCATCGAAGATTTGCGAGACCAGATGGTCCAAATGAGCCAACTCATGGGCCAACTGAAAATGGAAAACGAAGCCTTAGCGGCTGCGCAAGCCAAAAGCGACCTCGAAAACGAGAAGAGGATCGAAAAAATGGTGCTACAACAAACCATGGGGAGCAAATACTTCTCCCTCCAGCCCGAACCTTTTTCTGGCAAATTACCAGAAAAGTTCAATTCATCTGACTTACCAAAGTTCAAGGCCACGGACAACCCCCGTGATCATCTACTGAGCTTTGTGAATACCATGAACTTGAAAGGCGTGGACAAGTCCATGTACCTACCTGCCTTTCCTTTGTCCTTGGAACCTGTGCCGCTCAAATGGTACTATCACCAGGACCCTAAGCTCTTCCCCACCTGGGAAGACTTTGTCAATGTCTTCATCAAGCAGTACTCGTCGAACATGGATTTCCAAGTCACCATGCGCGAGCTGGAAGTTCTCTTCCAAAAGAAAAATGAGGGTTTCACAACCTACTTTGCTAGATGGAGGGACCAGGCGGCCCAGCTAATCAATAGGCCTCCCGAAACAGAATTGGTCCAAAAATTCATTGACAACTTGGACCCGGCTTACAGACAACACCTTAGGTACCTGGGACTCGACACTTTCAAAAGGGTTTATGATGTGGGAATAAAAATCGAGGACGACCTCGCCAAAACCATACAAAGCAAACCTGCATATAAGACCAACACCTATAATCGGGGTAACACACCCCGAGCCCAAGAAGTCCATGCTGTAGAAGAGGCTCCCGCCCGAAGATACCCTGTAAGATGGGTCCGAGACCGAAAGTTTGCCCCACTCGGGTCAACTTTGGTACAAGCCTTTGAAAGACTAACCAATCAAGGAAAGTTGAGACCTATAGGCCCCACCCGTGACCCTCCTGTCAAAAACAAATATTAGGTCGAAGGTACTTACTGCAAATTCCATCAAGGAAATGGGCATGACACTGAAAACTGTTGGCATCTAAAACATACGATCCAGGACATGATAGAGGATGAAGTAATACCTCTCCCTAACGTTGGCAAACCCAACAACAACAAGAGCCCACTCGGCTCTTGTCACATCTCTCTCGACCAACCAGAGAATTTCGACCCCACGGTGTATATTACACCTCAAGGTGCACCACTCGCTGTGGTACCTATGGATCGAATCGAGGGGGAAGTATGCGGTGTGTGGAACGATGATGCCGAAGATATTTACCTATCTCAAGTCTCGGGCCAGGACCTCTTCACTGAAACTTGGCCCGGGAATGCTCTCATTGACACCACCCCTCAGGAGCCCGAGGTCGACAACCTCACCCGATCTGGAAGGATATACCAACCGGATATTCACCCACCTCCTATGGACGACATCCCGGTTAGGCAAACTCCGGAGAACGGGCGGCACGCCACCGTCGCGGAAGTCATTGAAAATCCTCTCCTGAAACAACTGAAAAGAACCAAGGCTGAGATTACCATCTGGGATCTTATGTGTACTTCAAAGGAACATCGCGAAAAGCTTATTCGCTCACTTGACCTCATCTCAGTACCCACAGATATCACACCTGACTCATTGGTTAGCCATGTCACGAGAGATGCCGGAGAAAAGGCCATAGTTTTCACTGATAAAGACTTACCCAAAGAGGGGGGTGCTCACAATAAAGCCCTTTACTTAGTGGTTGGATGCAAAGGACAAAACATCCCCCTAGCGCTCGTAGATAATGGTTCGGCGGTTAATGTCTGCCCATTGCGAACCGCCCATTGCTTGGGGCTAGGAAGCGATGACTTCCAAACCTCCTCGCAAGGGGTACGAGCTTATGATAACTCCCGAAGGCCTGTATTGGGAAAAATCAACCTTACCATACAAACCGGGCCTGTGGCACGCACCACGGAGTTTCAAATAATCGACATCAAGCCCACTTTCAACCTCCTCTTGGGGCGACCTTGGCTCCATGACTTAGGAGGTGTGGCTTCTACCTTGCACCAAATGGTTAAACTTAACCATAACGGGGTAATACTAGAAATCCGCGCCCCTCCTTTCGACGTCAGTTGTACTATGGTTGGAACGGCCGAAACTGCAGATGACCTTTATGGGTTTCAAATGGAAGAAACAATCCATTTCATCGAAGATTATGATCCAGCATTCCTAGACCCGCATGCATCCCGAGTCATCCCTAGAATGCTGTTAGCTCAAGGTTATTTCCCAGGAACCCTATTGGGCATAAGGAAGAAGGAATGCACATTCCATCCTTTTCCAAACAAATCTACTCCCTTTGGCTTAGGTTATGAACCAACGGAGGAAAATATTGCCGACCGGCTGTCTAGGCTACGCCTTAACAAAGCCAAACAAACCACCCTCCTTCCCCCATATCAAAGGACCCTTAACGGGATGTTTGTTCGGGAAGGAGAAGAACACCCATGCTGTGATTTCCCTGAACCCTTCGTTCAGGATGGCTTACTAAAACCTGGATTTGAAATTTTCCATGACTGCCACACCTTGGATGAGGCACCCCACCTCACCAAGACTAAAACAGCTGAAATAGTGGACAACCAGGCTCTATGGACATTGTTTAACGAATCAAGGCCTATGGAGAACGAGACTGTGATGACTACCCTAGCTTTACAAGATGAAGGTTTCGATCCAACCCGGTTAATCTCTCCTGCATCAACACTAGAAGAGGTCGAGAACGGATGGGTGAAGACATATCAGTGGGTCAATGCAAAAGGAATGGAATTCAAGATGAGTACCGGTGAAGGACCAAAATTTTATGAGACTAAACCCCAGGCTTGAGCCACATAGAGCACCATTAGTAAAAAGCGCCTAGTAGTTCTTTAGATTGATAGAAAAAATAATAGAGACTTTAGATGGTCCTAAGGCCCTTTAGAATATGGGTCAGTTTTATTTCAGTGTGTTTTCCTTACTTTCCAAATCAATAAAGGCGTAATATTTTTCCTAAAAATTTTATTCTAACACTAAATAAACACCAAATGTACTTGCAAAATAAAAAAAATAATAATAAAGAAGCGGCCCACTATAGGCCCAACAAACAAAGCCCACTCGGTTTTGAAATAATGCTATGTGAACCAGTTCCCGAAACCCACAAAATAAACCACACTATCCCATCCTCAAAACCTAAAAGCCAACCAATGTCATCATAAGAGCCAATCCATGCAATCCAAAATCAAAAAGAAATCAAAAATTTAAAACAAATGCAAATGTTACCAAAAAAATAAATTCATAAAACGTAGAATCCACCAACAGCGGTTTCACATAGATTCCATCATACCCTCCACAAAGATCTTCATAAGTTCCGCACCCTAACTCCATTTTCAAAACTGTTTTGAGTCACTAATAGAAAAAATTAATCTGGACGAAAATGCGTTTCACGCTAACAGTCAAAAAACCTCCAAAACGGCCTCAAAATTAACTTTAACTACGAAGCAAAATATCAAGGCACAAAAACCGAAATAGAAATAAACGCAAGAACATGTGAAGCAAAAACGTCAAAATTGAACGCCCAAGTTATTTTCAGCGCCCAGGGCTGGGCGCCGAAATTTCTGACGCACCAGCCTGGGCGTTGAAACTCTCTGCCTGCCAAAAGTTTTCCTTTTTTCGAAAAGTGCTCGTCATTTTTTCCGCACACAACGGAAAAATAACGAACACTTGGGGGGTACAGTACGTATCCAAATAGGTTTACCAACAAATTGGTCGAATTTTACACAACCTATGGAAAACGGCAGATGAAAATGGCAAATACTTCATTCATTTGACCGATTAAGTAATATGTTTCCACTTCAGGACATATCTACCGAAATCCGGCATACTAGAGCTTATTCTAAAGCTAAGAACTACGCGCGACCTGATTCTGACAAGATACGTAGGCAATCCTTACCAAGGATTCGGTCCAAACAATAATAAAAAAAATTATATTCTTTGTGTAAAAAGTGTTAGACATATAAACAAAATTGAATGGAGACTAAAAATACGCCTTTATTAAAATATAATAAGAAGGAAAACAAAGTGCTAGGAATAAAAACAAACACAACTGAAATAAATAGAGGGCACCTACACCCTAGCAAAGAACTACACTACTCTAGTTCTTCCGGATCATCAAATAATGTCTTGAAGAGAGCAATGTTCGCAGGATCCACCCCCATAGTCTTCTGCGCTGCCCCAATATCAATCTCCATAAGAACTGGCTCCTGGACACTAACTTTCAAAGATGCCAAAGCTTTAGAAACATTCTCAGTTATAACCCGCTCAGCCTCAAGGGCACAAACAGTGGTGGGAGAAGGATTACTAGCATCAACTGGACTAGCCACTGTTTCTACAGGCGGCTGAGCCTTCCTAACCCATACATTGTTCCGGCGACGATCTCCGCGAGAGCTTGCATTTCTTTTAAAAACAGCAGGCCCCTTCATGTTAGGCACCTTTTTAGGCCTGACACTGGAATGGGGAAGAACTTCCTTTCGCTTTCGATCAGGACGAGCTTTCACTGTCTTAAAACTATAGGTACGAGGTCTGGCAGAATCAGGACCCTCATACTTAACACGAATACGAGGTATCAAAAGCTCAGCCGGCTCCCAATTACGAGCCTCGGTCCTCACATCCTTGTCATCGGAACTCATCCACAACTTATAGTTTTCAGAAAGACCCACAAACCCATTTGTTGCTACAGCCCAACGCGGGAGACCATCATAATACCTAGCCCACGCTAAGACCCGTGTTTGAGCAAAGGTCGCTACCTTAGGTGGTACCGTATCAGAAAAGGGGATAGTCTTCCTTAAACCATATTGACGCATGACTCGGTAAGGGAAAATATAAATGGGACAAGATAGCCCCAACAAAGAAATATAAACCGATACATCAGACCCCCCTGTCATAGTAGTCAAACCCCACCATGGTACCACCCACTTAATAGAACAAATGCCAGAAGTAAAAAAGGAGGTCCATTCGGCCTCGTCCTGGCCTTGGTGCAAGTATTTTTTGTTACCCAAAGCTATAGGGCGATAATGTTTAGGATCGGCAGGAGCTTCCAAAAGTCTAAGCCGTTCCGCAAGCCAAATCTGCAAAAACAGGTGCGATCGAATCAAAGGAATGAAAAGAAAGAAAAAAGCTTCCTGGGGCGCAGTTTCAACGCCCAGGACCAGGCGCCGAATATTCCAGCGCCCAGCCCTGGGCGCTGAAACTCAGCCCCAGGCAAAAAAAAATATATAAAAGTGGCGTATGTGTGCGCAAAGAAAAAAATAGATTACCTGCAGTAATAGGGGGCTTCCCTTAAAAATTTCGGATTTGGCATTCTTCTTCAGCTCATCCGCAGTCAGCAAAGTCTCAGCAACAACCAACGGCATAATAGAATAGCAACTTTCCATCTGGCTAATCAAGGGGATCAGCCTTATGTCACCGAACTCACCATTATTATTCGACAGCAAATAATGATTCAACAAGCAAAATACAAGGGCTCGAATGTTCAATTTTTGTTCAGTCATATTCTTACTAGGCCTAAAATGATGTTTTACGAGTTTTGCCAAGTTAACCTTATCGTCTACAACAAGTTCAGCAAACATGTTATCATCTAGCCCTAGGAAAGCCCTTATGGTTGTTTTACCCTCTTCAATAGTGCCACGGGTAACAGGAGTAGCATTAGTAGGATAACCAAGGATCGCAGCAAATTCATCAGGCAAAGGACATATTTCATTGCCCCGAAAGGAAAAAAACATGATGATCGGAGTCCCAAAAGTTTAGGGCAGCATGCAGAAAATTATAATCAATATTAATTTGTTGTAAGCCTAAAAGTGCCTCTAAGTGGTATTCTTTTAACAAAGCTTTTTCTGTGGGAGTAAGGGCTCGTAGCCAACGCCTAACAGTCCGTTGGAGTGAGAAAGTAGGGATCGACATGGCAAAAGCAGTAAATAATTAGAGTACGGCAAAAAAGAGGGAAAGAATTTGAGAGTGGTGGAAAATAAGGAAGTACCTAGCCCCTATATATAGCTGAACGCACCAAATAAACATCCTGATCCCATTCGGAAACGTGTTTAGAAATCCGAAAATCAAATATTACCAGGAAAGAACTTTCAGCGCCCACCTCTGGGCGCCGAAATTTTTAACGCCTGAGCTTGGGCGCTGAAAATGCAGCCGAAGGCCCAGATTTCACAAAAACACGGAATAGGAAAGGACTTAAGACCGTGTTGCTAAAACACGAGGCCCTATTACAAGTAAGATCAAGCCCAAAGCACCTTTAGCTCCCAAATAAGCAAAAAATAATAATAACATTGAAACTTGGTCGAAACTTAGACTCATCTCAGAAAACGCTCATGTACACTTTTAAAAAAAAAAAGCAAGTTAAATATCATGGTCATTCTTCAAAACACCAAAAATATGTGTCGTCAAGTCATTGGTTTTCCAAATAGGAAATGTCTGTCTGTCAAAGGGATAATCCGGGCCAAGCCAAAACCGGATGTCGCCTGAAAGTTAAAGTTGCACTCCACGGCTTCACTAAAATAGCACACTACTATAGGAGGTCGCTCGCACATACGAGCGTGACCCCAAACATGATTACAAGACGCGAAAAACAACCGACGAGCCCCAACACTTGGGGGCTCGCGAAAAGTGGACTCCAACAGGGAGCGCCAATCAAAATCACATTCCCAGACTGCGCCACGCACTATAACATGTTTGTATATCTCAAAAAATATATTGTTGAACAAAAATATACACAGTGTGGACCCACTTATAGGACACATCTAATCAGGAAATATTACGACCCACCAACAGGTTGTAATCACAAAAGCCCTTCTACATAGGCAAAATAAGAAATTCAAAATGGGCTCGCCCACCCTCAGCGGGCGGGGTCTGCGTCACTAGTCGCGCAGGTCCTCAGTTTTCGAAAGAAATAAAATCTTCAAATTTAAAATAGGCTCGCCATCTCCAGCCGGCGGGGTCTACGGCGCAAACCACGTAGGTCCTTATTTTCAAAAAAAAAACAAAATAAAAATTTCAAAACAGATTCGTCCACTTCTATTGGACGGGGTGTCCACCCTCAGCGGACAAGGATCGCCACCTTCAGCGGGCGGGGTCTACGTCACAAACCGCGTAGGTCCTTATTTTCAAAAAAATTTTAAACAGATTCGTCCACTTCTATCGGACGGGGTTTCCACCCTCAGCGGACAAGGATCGCCACCTTCAGCGGGCGGGGTCTACGTCACAAATTGCGTAGGTCCTTATTTTCAAAAACATCAAACAGATTCGTCCACTTCTATCGGACGGGGGGTCCACCCTCAGAGGACAGGCTCGCCCACCTTCAGCGGGCGGGGTCTGCGTCACTAACAGCGCAGGTCCTTAGTCGCTGCAGCGATAACTTTTATTGGTTTTCCCTTTTTCCAAAAATTAAAGGATTGGTTTGTTGGATTTTCCTTCGTTTTACATCCTATAAAAACAAGGGGGTTTTCTCGTTTAGCTAGCCCTGAAAATGAGAATCTTTAAAAACGTTTTACCTCGTGATTGGGCTTGGCCAGGCCCAATTACACTTTACAGCTTTAACTTCGAAAACATCTGTAGTTACTCCCAATGACAAAGTGAGGGAGTTTCTACGTACCTTTAGATCCTTCCAATGACAAAGTGAGGAAGTTTCTATACTATCAGTTGACAAATCCCAATGACACGTGAGGGATATGTCGACACTTCAAGTGATGACCCTTAAGTCAAATGTTATCACTCGGGGGCTCGTTAGACCCTCGCAAAACAGGTCACATATACCATGGCTTGTGTGACGCACTCCGTCTAATACTTTGACCATCATCTTACTCCAAGACTAGTCAAAGTGGGGGCTAACTGTAGACACCTACTTTTGTCCCCATTCCCGCAAGGGAATGGTTCGATGATGAAAGCATAAAAACTCCACTTGACAACGCATCTCCTATAAAATAAACGAATCTCGATTCCCTATTTCATTTCACCCGAAACCCACTATTTATGGAAACCTGCTAAAAATAGTAACTGCCGTAAAAGGTAGCGTCTAAAAGTGGCAAATCATAAAAGATAGAAACCTGTCAGAATTAGGTGTTGCACTCCAACATAAATCCTAAATGAGATAGAAAACCGCGGGAATCCTATTCCTGATAGGATTCCGAAATAAGAGTTACGTATTAATTAAAATCCTAACGAGCCTAGAGTTCGTAACGGGCCCAGACGCATTCCGTCACAAAATTGATACGCGCTAAAAGACTCGAATTAATCTCAAACTCTACGGATTTTAGAATCCGAATCTGACTAAACAAAAACTGCCCAGACCCTATTTTCAACGCCTGGCTCTGGGCGCCGAAATCTTCGGCGCCCAGGCCTGGGCGCTGAAATCTTCGGCGCCCAGGCCTGGGCGCTGAAAATACCGGGGTACGTCTCTTTTCCTAATTCTTTGTGGATTAGAACTCTGCAATTCTATCTTTCCGCGAACTCTTTCCTATAAATAGGCCCCTAGTTTCGACGTAAAACAACACACAACA
This sequence comes from Spinacia oleracea, assembly GCF_020520425.1. Taxonomy (NCBI): domain Eukaryota; kingdom Viridiplantae; phylum Streptophyta; class Magnoliopsida; order Caryophyllales; family Amaranthaceae; genus Spinacia; species Spinacia oleracea. The sequence goes on along the minus strand of NC_079488.1, from coordinate 70,493,858 downwards.
ACACATAATTATCTCTGAGTATTGACTCTAAACCCCTTAGCCTAAGCCTCTCGCTGCGAAACTGTTCACGCGTTCTGTCGCAATCGATCCATAAATCGAACAGAACGTATCCTGTCCCATATTCGAGATTCGTTAAATAAAAAGGAGAAATAGCAAAGTCAAAGTGGTTAGTTTTCTGAGAACCGTGACGCACCTCTCAAGGGTGCGTCGTAATGTGTCCCTTTTCGATGATTTAACCGCTTTCCTCACCCTTTTTATGAACTGTTAAACTAACCTAATCTGAATGTTCTATCACGCCTAACAAATATGATATTTTTGGGAAATCGGATTATCATGCTAGGTCCCTTAATGCTATTTAAATCAGATAATCACGATCGAATTAGTATTATATGTTGCATATTGCTAAAATCAATTCAGATTAGTTTAATAATTAACGCATGTCCCTTCAATTATTTATGCTGAGCTAGTAAGGATATCCTGCCTCTGAGTTATCGAAGAGCGAGTACTCCTCTCGGTAGTTACAGTCCCCCGAACCCTCAATCTCTACCTTGCGGGTGTACGTTGAGAGATCCCCACACCAGGGATCACAAGGGAACCTACGGCCGTCGTGGTCAAACATAATTGCACTCCCTTTATGTCACGATAACCGGGTTTTGTCAGTTTTTCTCATTGTCGTTAAAAACTGAATGGCGACTCCTATATTACTAGTCAATTGGGTGTATACTCACAGGAAATCCAATTACACTTGATTGAATAAAAAGAATCGTCACACCCACGAGGGACAGGTCACGCATTGCATTAGCCTCGCGCTTTTTCGACCCCCTCACACATAGAAATTATTATTTTAATTTCCCACGCAACAACTCATGGTCTCCAATCCATGTTGCCATTTCAAAACACGATGCTCTTTAGCTCGACCTTGTCAATGGTTAACTCCAAAGGAATCTTAATACCCAGTATGCACTAAGTTTTGCCTTGGTCCGTCATTGATGAATAATTTTCAAATCTAAGTTATTAGCATTTGAATGTTATTTTCAGAATAGAGAGATATGTGTATGACACACATAGGACCAATTAAGTTTTATGTACTTCCACTAAACTTCTTATATATCTATAAGAATCATGTACATTTTATAAAACTAAAATACTTATTAGCTTCACTAAAATACAATTCCAATTCCCAATTGCTTGCTTAAATCTGTACTTAGATTTCATAAGCTAGCATTCATTTCAAGCATTATTTGGATCCACAAATCCTATGACATGCCATGTACATAGTTTTCTTCCAACATTTGATTGAGGAATACGTTTTGTCATCCAATTGCCATATGTACCAATATGCAATCATTGCTTGAATTATAGACTTAAGCATTACGATTTTGCATGAGGCTTCAACACAATCCACGTCGTGAATTTGCTTGTAACCTTTAGCAACTAATCTAGCTTTGTGTGTGAACACAATTCCATGTTTGATGGTTTTTATCCTTAAAACAAACTTCCAACCAATAGGTGTGAAACTATTCTTGCAAATCAACAAAATTTTAATTTTGTCATCAAAACATTTAGTATGTTTTATGGCCTCTAACCATTTAAAACATTTGAGTCTATATATGGCCTCTATCCATTTTAGGGAATCTGGGTTTCGTCATAGCTTTCTTACAGGTCACAAACTCATTAATCTACATGATAATAGTTTGACTGCAAGTTGTAGGTTTCTTTACTATCTAATAGAAGAATCGCATAGCTTCAGTGACCTGAACTCCATGTTTCTTCACTATCTAATAGAATAATCTCATAGTTTCAGTGACTTGAATTCTATGCCTACTTGGGTATAGAACATCAAACAATAGAATATCAATAGCCACTTGAAAGTCCTTTGAATATTCTGTTCTCCTTGAAGCACTTGTAAAGTCTTCTAAGAGATGTCTATTCTTTAAAGCCACTTCTAAAGTCCTTAAGAATAAGTGTTCGGATTTTCTGAAGAACTTCGAAAAGCCTCCGGAATGTCCGTTTATGTTTGTTGTTCGCCTCGAAGACTTTCGAGGTCTATTTTCTCCCACTTGTCATTTTGGAAACGAATCTCCAAAAGGACATCATTTCGAGCAAACAAACATTATGTTCTCAAAAATTCGTGGTAGAAACAATACCCTTGTGTCTCATTTGAATAAATCACAATGAAACATATATCTATACTTGGGCCTTAGTTTGTTGAATAACAAACACGAAGCTCCCACATAGTTTAGCAACTCTTTAGATATATAATTATGAAAAGATATTCTGAAATTACTTTTCAGTAGCTTTGACGAATTTGGTTTAGTTTGGTGGTAGTTGAGCATTTTGTTTTAGAAATCACTACTACAAAATAGGGAATAGAAAACGCCAAATAGAGAACAGTTAAGTTTGCTAAACGTTTTCTAGGAGTATAGAGAACGCATTTCGCTCATAACAGTTGTATGAAGAAAAGAATAGAGAATTGTTACCTTACTTAACCGTCTTGTATTATTTACCATAACAAAAAAAAATTGATTAAAATACTCAGTAAAATATAAACCTATGTCCAGCATAACTGTTTTACATTCTTTTACGTACAAAATTATTTTACAATATAAAAAAACCTTAATTTAAAACTTTTTTTTAATTGAGTAAAGAAATTATTTTGCAAATCATTATCCTTGATCACTTAACAAAATTAAACAATTTTTTAAAGAACCATATTTAACCAGAGTTACGCCAGATCTAAAAAAAAAGATCTACAAAGTAAGTTCCAAACCCCTTAACATTCTATACTGAAACCATTGTACTCCCGCAAAAACTCCCGAAAAAACCCACAGAAGCAGTTTGACACCCACCACCGCCGCTACACACTTGCACCACCGCTCCATTGCGCCGTCCACCTTCCGTCTACTTCCGACCTCCGCTGAGCCCTGGCTTCTCAATTTTGAGGTTAGTGTGGTTAATTTTGTTTTTTTCATAATATTAATTCAACTAATAACCTAGGATTATGAATTAAAGAATTATAGCTTGTTAATTGCAAAATTAAAAGAGTAAGGAATTCTTTTGGTCGAATTATAGTCGAATTGCTTGATTAATTGCTGTAGAATTGCTGACGATTTCTGGACGAATTGCTTAATGAATCGGTGTAGAATTGCTTGATGAATTGCTGTAAAATTGCTGTCGAATTGCTTGATGAATTGCTGTAGAATTGATGTAAGCCTGTGTTGTAATTGCTTGATGAATTGCTGTAGAATTGCTTGATGAATTGCTTGATGAATTGCTGTCGAATTGCTTGATGAATTGCTGTCGAATTGTCGAATTGCTTTAAAAATTTGAGTTCACCTCATGACCTCCTTTGTAATATCCGATAATATGATATAACATTAAAATAAAGATAAATATAGCATGCACTGAAAGGATATACAAACTACACAAAGAGATATAGAGTGAATTTAAGAACTGTTATAATTAGAAAAATAGATATTCACTGATAAAAGAGACTCACATCCTGTGGTTGTTGATTACAGGCAACTGAAAAATATAATCGTACTGGATACAAGTAACACGTTAGAGCAGCAAATGGTTCAATAGAATCAGTAAATTATTGTTTCACTTATTCAATTTCTCGATTTGTCTATTTGGTTTTCTCCATTTATGTTCTTCTGTTTCTGTTTTAGGTCACGTTTGAAATGTTAGACCTATATGTTAAAGTTGTACAAAGCTTTGGTTATGTGGCTGGATTGCCAAATGTTACCTCCCCACTAGCTCACTTGCTGATCATTTTAAGTTAGTGCAAAATTGGTCTCGTAATTTGATTTCAACAGTTCAGTCTCGTCTATTAATAAGCATTGAACTGTTAGAGAATATGTCTTTGGTTTTCAGATTTTATTGGGAAGTTGTTGATTTTTTTTTGTCGTTGTCAAAAATCTTATTTTGAATTGATCCACGACGGTCCTATTATCTTGCCTTATATCGCTTTTGGATTTTATACTGAACAGAATCAGAAAAGAACCCTAGCTAAGTAATCTAGTCCAACTCTCCAATGAAGGTGCAACTTTTAAGACTGGCGAACTAATTTACATCTTCATTTTTTAACTGCTTGATCAATTTTTCATGCACAAGTAAATCATGATAGTCAAGACTAAGGAGACCTTGGAGGTGATTCTAGCCCTCATGAGGGCTGAAAGTTCTGCTGACTGTTTCTACTGCTATGAGTGTCATCTTGCTCATCTTCCTCATGATCTATTATCTTTATGACAGAGTCATCTTGCTCATCCCCTGCACCCTCTACCATATTTTATTTTTCTACAGGCTCAACCTTGGCTGATCATCGACTGGTTCTAGTTCGACAGTGATGATCGATTATTTCACTCTGATGTTCTACTGCAGGTTCCTGTATTCAGATGCTAAAGTTCCTTGGAAAGAACTGTCAAGTAGACAAGTACTTTCAAGAAACCTATCCAGACAACACAGAAAATGGAGAAAAAGAAGAGCTTTTGGTTTCGCTCAAAGGTGTATGGAAAGAAAACAAGAGCAGCTTGACGTTACTAATCTCCACTAGTGCCTTTAGGTCAATAAATCTCACAAATTCACTACACATTAAATGCCGTTTTTCTTTCATTCTTTCTCTACTTGTACTACTGTCTAGTATAATGTTTTAATGACTATTTGTCTTGTAGCAGTAACGGCTCTTGTGCACTCCTTGCCACCTACTGCTCTTGTTGTTGCTTTGTTATTTGTTGGTGCTCTACCCCTGCTGTCAGCCTTTGGGCCTCTCTTGGGTCGCCTACGATACACAATGGGGTCATAACACTATTGTTGTCGTTATCCCGATTGTCTGGTCACTATCACTTATCATAGTCATAATAGCTACATTATTCATTTTACAGAGGAAGAAGTAGAAAAACCATAACAGTAAGACATAATGCAAAATTTTGTTTTGCAGTGAGTTAAAAGATTTTTGTTTCTTGACTACTTGTTATATAGTTTGACCTTTGTTATCTCTGTCAACCCAAAGGAAGAAATTGAAACACTCCAGTCTTTACAATATAGTCTTGGAACCGTCAAGGTTGAAACAAACGGTTTTTCTGATGACAATTATCTCGGAGAAGGTAGATTCGGCACAATTTATAAGGTAAACATACTTTCCTACAATCTATCAAATAATTGGTTGTCACCTGAAGTTAACTGGTCATTTTTTCTTTTTAAGGGAAAACTACCTGATGGGTAAGGAAGTTTTAGATATGAATGATGATGTGGAAAGATTCACCAAATGTTAAGCCATATGATTTATTTTGATGATTTGATTTGTAGCAGCAGGGTTTGCTTTGATTCTGGTGGGGCACAAGTTCAGGGAGTGGGGGTTGGTAAAGAATTTGTGGGACTTTTGGTTTAGAGATTTAGTTGGATTTGTAGATATGAATGAAAATATAGAAAGATTCACCAAACCTCAAGCCATTTGATTTGTTTTGATAATTTGATTACTAGCAGCCTGGTTTTGTTTGATTCTGGTGGGGGTTGGTTGGAGCATAATTGGTGAGATTTTTAGGTTTACATGTTTAGTTCAGTAGTGAATTAGTGCCATTTGCATTTAAGTGTCATAAATAGCTGAACGCTGGTGAATAAGATAACATTTCAGTTAAATGGCTGTATCTAATTATTGTATTTTTTGTGTGTACTTAGCAGTTACCACTATTAAGATGTTTACTGCTTCGAGGAAGATTCAAAAATAAAGGGGTGTTAATCCAACTGACCTTGAGGAGAATCTTGCTCAGGTATATTCTGAAAATTGTATTGCCAACTGAGAATTAATTTGTGGAAAAGCTATGAATGCGCTTGAGACCAAAAACAAGGATATGGGAACTGAATTGAAGGATCTGTTTACAAACTCTGTTGCGCAAGTGATACATAGTGTTTACGTTGATGCCATGCGAATTCAGTTTGCCTTGAGGTTTGATGAGGTTGCCTTTTACCTTTATGCAGTCAAGTTGACATTTCGAACAACAAGAAGGCTATTGTTGTCCACGTTCAATACAGATTGAGAAAATCTATAGCAAGGAATTGCGGTGAAGAGGCTAGCAAGGAATTTAGTTCAGGGAGATGTACTTACAGTTCAAAAATGAAATTCTGATATTAGCTAAGATTCAGCACAGAAAAATGGTGGAAAAAAAAAGGATTCTGCTTTGAAGAAGAAGAAATGCTTCTAAATTATGAGTTTGTGATCAATAATGCCTTTACAATTTTTTGTTTTGTACGTAGCATTCCTGTAAATACCAAAGGAAGAGAAAAAAGAAAGAAATAAGGTATTATGTAAATATTTAATTTTTGTCCCTTTCCATATTATAAACGCACATGAGTATCTTGTAAAAAGTACGTTACTTTTTAATATATATGATTTTTAATATTATGTAATTTTTAATATATTTAATGCTTATTTATGTAACATATATATATATATATATATATATATATATATATATATATATTATATATATATATATATTATTAAAAAAAAAGGTGGAATAGAGGACGGTTATCTAAGAAAATCGTCCTCTATGTTTATGTAAAAGAGGAAGAATAGAGTACGGTTACCTTAGAAACCGTCTTCCATCTTAATGTAAAAAAGGAGGAATAGAGTACGCCTATCTAAGAAAATTGTCCTCTATTTTAATTAATAGATAACAGTTAAGTGCCTTAACCGTTCTCTATTCCTTCTAAATTTTTAGATTTAAGGAAGGGAATAGAGGACGGTTAACTTAGACCACCATAGTCTATTCCTATGTATATAGAACGCCTGTCTCAACCGTCCTCTAAACTATAGAGATCGCTTAGCAGGAGAACGGTTCTCAGGCGTCCTCTAAAGCCTATTTCAACAGTTCTCTATTCCCTTTTTTGTAGTAGTGAATTATAGGAAAAGTCTTTATGATTCATCATTGATCGAATCAAGTACTAATTGACTTCGATCATTCCACTTAGATATGCCATATATCATGGAGCTAGATTGTGAAATTACAACACACAATCATTGATGATCATTTTTTGTCTCTAGCAATCATTAACATGATCTATCCTAGATCTTTATGATTTCTTACCAAGTGGGATTTATACTTCTGAATCTTTGAACTAGCCAAACAGATTAAAACTTATATCACATTGAGTTAATAAACCTATATTCACTCAAATCTGTGTGAAATAATAAAGTCATAAAACCTTTCTTTAGCTTTGAACTCTATCGTCTAGGCGTTCTAACAATAGTTCATATCTTTTGTTACTTTCAACAAGTAAGACTAGCTTGTCTTGAATTGATCTAGAAATCAATCAACTTTCAAAAGTCCATCAAAATAAAGCTTATGAATGTTAACTTGTTGATATGGTCTAAGCAACAATGCCAAAGATTAGTGGAACTCAAATCAAGGGTTTGATTTGAACCTAGTAAAGTTTTTATGGTTAAAGAGTTGTTTGTTTTAATCAAGTATATTGACTCATCCCGTAAATGACCATTTCGTTCAAATAAACAAACAAACATTGTTTTTGTTCTTCTAAATGTGTGTCTTCTGTGTTTGAAAGCAGAAATTTAGGTATGCTGATTGTGGAACAAAATAGCCATTAAGTTCCAGCCTTTGAAAGGACTTAAAACAAACTAGATGACCCTACAACTAATGTAGCATTGCCATGCTTTATTTCCCATATATTTGTAGGTCAATAGTGTAGCCTAGCTTCCATTGTTTGAGTTATTACCGAAGTAAAAACCTCAAGCGGTATATGATACCAAGGAATTTTGATTGCTAGGTCACTTCTCTTTAAACATAAACTTATAGGTAGAAACGGAATCGTAAATTCCTTTCATTTGTTCCTTGTTTTCCTATTTCTTGTACCCTTTCTTATAGTCTTAAAAATTGAATTTTCTAGTGTTGACTTTTATACTTTGTTAGACATGTCCAATTCACTCCAACAAGGTTCTTACCATTTTATGTTGAATATTAAGTTTCAACTAGATCATCTTACCAAAATCTTCTAAAGTTCTCTAAGCATCGACCTATTCGAATGTCTAGGGACTAGACTCATTCGAGAATTAAATGGACAAAGATCGATATTAGGTTGTTAACCATTGGTTAAGCTGAGCGTTTAAACTCAATGCTTTATGATCTCAAAACTACATTGTATTTTTGAATCCACAAGCACTAATCGGTTCGCCATTCGATTTTGATATTCGAAAACAACCATAAAAGTCGCTAAAAGAAACGTACATTTTAAATTGCTCATTTTCTCTCATTTCCGTGAAACGTTCTTGGATTCATTACCAATCAAGGAAATTTACTGTTACCTTTCTAAAAGGATTTACTGCAGTGCAAGATATTTAATTATAAACAATAATTAAAACATAAATTGAAGCATGCAAAGTCTAAACATTTATCATGAATAATAACTTGAAAATTAAAGCAATCATGCAATTCAAACAAGTTATTAGCATTTTATTCGACTTTATTGTTCTGGCAGGTGTGAATAAAATGATTCCAAGACCCTAAAAACCATTGAAGAATTAAGCACATTATGTATTTAGACTCAATTATGAAATCTTTTAGGTAAGCAAAAGCTTTTTGCTATTAGTCTAGAAACTACTCTTGGTTGATAGGTACGTCTAAGAGCTTATTAGGTAAACCTATCGAATTTTCCACGACATAAAAGGACTCCTTACTTATATCGTTGAGTTTCACCAAAACTAACATGTACTCACAATTATTTGTGTGCCTTACCCCTTTAGGATCAATAAGTAACACCTCGCTGAGCGTAAAACTATTACTAGATTGATGTAAAGGTTATGCAAGTAAGTGTTATTTTGGCATGGCACCTTTTAACTCAATTTTTAAGTTTGGAACTTAAGGCTCTTACTATATTGGTTAGATTTTAAGTGAACTAAAATCCATAATCATGCAACATAATCAAGCCAAAATCTCATGTATATTTAAGACATATTTAAAGCAATAAATAACTTAAAGCATGCATAAGATAAATGTGATCTAGTATGGCCCGACTTCATCTTGAAGCTTCAACTTCAAAGTCCGTCTTGAAAATGGATTGGAAACTTCTTGAATTTCACCGTGGGAGGCGCCATTTTCTTCAAATAGGATCAGCTATAATTAAACTAATTACAACTATTTGATGGTACGCAGACCATATTTGAATTGAAAAACAAACTTTGGTGCATTAGACCAATTACATTCAAATTAATGGTAAACTGACCATATTTTCTATCCTATTTGGGCCATACTAGTCACTTCATAACCTGCAAAACAGTACATATACAATATATACCATTCACCCATTCATTATCATGAATGACCCACATAGCTGGTTAGTAAAACACGTTATGCATCACATAAATATTTGCAGCAATTAATCAAGGGGACCAATAATCTACCAATTATTCAGTCCTTATTAATTCTAATCAAGTTGTTTAAACTTAAAGGATTAGTAGACCTAATCAAGAGTTTATGACTAAAGGCTCCCACTTAAACCAATAACTTTATATGCTTTACTAATTTTAAACATAAAAATGTATTTCTAGTCTAACCGGAAACATACAAGTTTAATTAAAATTTAAAGCTCATATAAAATTATAATCGAATCTATTTATTTAATTTATTTTTCAGTTGAATTAAATGAATTTAAATTAATTCAAGGTTTAATTTTAGTAAAATAATTAGTATAAATTAAAATTGATAATAATTATAATATTCAAAATTAAATCTCAAGAAAACAATTTAAATTATTAATTTCAAAATTAATTAAAATTATTTCCGAACTGAAAATTCAAATTAAAATTCAAAACGACTCAATCGTAACACGACGAGGCACTTGGGCTTGCGCCCAAGCCCCATCGAGTGCACGACTGATCGCACGGCCATGGCACAATGCAGCAGCAGCTACGTGCAAACGCAGCAAGCCAAGCCACGCTTGCGCGCAGCATGCTTGCTCGCTCGCACCAGCTACCGAAGGGATGCATCGCTTGCTAGGCGCAAGCAATCGACCATTGGCGAGGTTGCGCTCGTGGTGCACGGAGCAGTGCTCGCTGGGCGACCCAGGTTGCGCTCTCCCGCGCGCGCGCCTCGACCTTGCGCCACGCCCCTTCGCCCACCGCCCATCAACATAGCACACACGCCCAGGCTCCTCGCCTCGCGCGCGCGCCATGACTTGGTTGCTCGCTGCATTCGTACCGCACGGGCGACGAGTTCCCTTACTCGTCGTCGCGTGCCCGCATTATACAACACCCCTTAAGGGTAACACGTGGCGTCCTTTACTTTGTGCGTGCAACATTCATAAGCGTTTTTCATAAAAAATTTAAAATTTTTAATTTAAAATTTATGACAAATTAATAAAACATATTAATTTCATAATTTTAGGGCGAAAAATCGAAAATTTATTAATCAATTAATTTCCGATTAACATGGATTCAAATCTAGGTCATAAAAATTTAAAATTTAACATAAATTAACAATTTTTATGGTGGTTTTTAATCATGGATACCTAATTAAATTATTAATTAATTATGAAAATCAAATCAATTTTAAATTTCGAATTTTAACAAATTAATCATAATTACAAATTAGGTTGTATAATTAACAAGCCTAGGCATTCAAAGTTGTTAAACATATACTGTAGGTCAATCAAAAACTCAAGATTTATCAACAAGAATCGCAAATATTCAATTTAACATCTTAAATTTACAAACTTTTGCGTTCGAAAAACTAAAACCTCCGAAAAGTCATAGTTAGGCTTCGAATTCGGGAATTCTGGGTTCGGCCGAAAAATAGTACTTTTGAAAAAAATTTAGAATGCCTTTTAGATGCGGAATTGACACAAAAATCACTCGATTTGGTTGATTAACGAATAAACTGCCGAAAAACTACGTACATATAATTAAATAAACGCAATTTGCAATTGATTAACAATTACGAAAATTAATCACCCCTTTTAATTCTTTGCAAATTTGTAAAATTTAACCATGTCATGCAATTTAGATTATGAAAATAATAAGAGGCTCGTGATACCACTGTTAGGTTATGATACATATGAAAAACATAAATCATGCGAAAAACTTTAATGCCAGGAAACATATTATTTACACATAATCAGTTAGCATAATTTAGACGCACCACTTTGTAGCGTGCCCTCCCTAGTTGCGCCCGAACCGAACAAGAACAAGTCTTTAGGACTCCAAGTGTCGTCCCTCCGTAGATAGTCCACATCACGTCCGGATCCGCCTTACGATTGACCAACTAGAATCGCCCTTAAGGTACTATAATTTTCGGCTAATTATGGGCAAGAATGTGACAGATTTTTCTGCTCAAAAATCACTGTTTTATTGTATGTATACTTGTTGAAAAACTCGTATATAAATTTATGACCCTAGGCATATATTTATAGAACCTTGGAAAGGATTTCGAATCCTGTTAGAATACTAATTAATTAATTAATTAGAATGCTATTAGAACTCTAAATAATTAATTTAATCTTTTAGGATTAGGATTTAATCAATGCACGAATTCCGATAGCTTTAGGATTCGTATAGCACACACACACGTAGCGCCCGAGCACTGCACGCCCATGCGCAAGCCTTGCGGCCCACGCTGAGCGCACAACGCTGGGGCCTACTACTCGCAACCCATTGCTGAGCGCGCGCGCGCCAGCCTTGGCTGGGCCTGGCCTTGCGCTGGGCCTGGTCGAGGCCTTGGCGTGTTGTTGGATGCGTGTGGCTTGCTGGGCGACGGTCTGGCTTCGTGTTGGCCCTTCGTCTAGCAAGCCTCGTCCGATGCTAATTCGTAAGATACGCTTCCGATTAAATTCCCGATTCCGGAATTCATTTCCGATACGAACAATATGTAACATTTCCGATTCCGGAATTAATTTCCGTTTCGAACAAATATTAAATATTTCCGTTTCTGGAATTATTTTCTGATTCTGACAATATTTCCCTTTCCGGCAATATTTCCGATTCCGGCAATATTTCCATTTCCGATACGTACCATGTTTCCGTTTCCGGCAACATCTACGACTTGGATAATATTTATATTTCCGATACGATCCATATTTCCGTTTTCGGCAATATCATCGTTTCCGGAGTATTCATTTACTTGCCTTTGACGATCTCAGCTCCCACTGAAACCAAGATCCGTCGATTCCGAATATTCATAGATGGAGTATTTAATGCCATTAAATACTTGATCCGTTTACGTACTATTTGTGTGACCCTACGGGTTCAGTGAAGAGTACGATGTGGATTAATATCATTAATTCCACTTGAACTGAAGCGGCCTCTTACTAGGCATTCAGCTCACTTGATCTCACTGAATTATTAACTTGTTAATTAATACTGAAGCGCTTTTATTAGACTTAACATTAAATGCATACTTGGACCAAGGGCATTATTTCCTTGCGGTGTGTGGCCGGTCAAGGCCTTGTGTGTTGGCCGGTTACACTAAATATAATATTAGGGTTGTATTTCCACACACCCAATCGGTTTTTCCTTAACCATAAACCTAATTCTGAAATTACGTACGTTCAGTTTTGCTCTCTACTCAAAACAGTTCTTCCCGAAAGCAAACACTCTTGAATATTGTCTATGCTACTATTATCAAGACGGATCTGAACGTGTCGGTGAACCAAATAGAGGAACGACAATTGGATTTCTTTGTTCGTGTTCGATGATACTAAACTCGGGAAAACACGCTTCAAATGTAAGTATGTTTAATCTGTGCTTTATACATGTTTCCTGGCTTTGGTGATGTTCCGCACATGTTATATGTTTAACTGTATTCCCCTACACTGGTATCACAGCCTTATGTATTGAAAGCATTTTTTAGCATAATTTTTGTTTTTGTATGTTGTCGAATTTTCTTATATTTTTCTGAATTTTTTCGAATGTTTCTGGATTTTTGGATAAATCGCAGGTAACAGTTATGAATTCGAAAATTGTTGAAATTTCGATTTTTCTGACCCTAATCTGATTGAAAACGATTTTCGGAGATCAACCTATGTGAACGGAATTGCAAAAACAGGCCTTGAAGTATGTGTTTTTGGGCTATTTTGTTAATTAACGAGTTAAAATTAACAAATTCGGAAATTTTTTCAATTAATTGGGTGACCTAAACTACTCGAAATTGATTGAAATTTTGATACAATGCTGTTGGGTATATTTTAAAATTATGCTACAATTTTCGGGCATTTTTGTTAAGTATAAAGCCTAATTTTGCTTTCCCCAAATTCGTAAATTTTAGATCGCTAATTGATTTTTTAAATAATTTGGATCTGGAAATTTGGTTAATTGGGAAAGGGAATTTAATTTCATGAAAAGTGGCAGATTTTAAAAATTATTGGATTAAAATTTTGATTAGATTTGTTAATTTTAATCAACACTTAAACCAAATTGGTAAAAATTTGAAATTTAAATGTTTAGAACGATTTAAAGTTTTAGATTCGATTATCAAAACGTTCAAATTTTTTGTTGACATTGTTCGTTCGTTAAAATTTGAATAAAGTTAGCCTAGATTTAAGAAATTTAAAAAATTGGATTGTTGTTAAAAATTAACTAATTAAATAATAAAGTCGTTATTTTTCTAAAATAAAATTGTTTATTTTGTAAAAAATAACTAAATGCAAATATGTTCGTGAAATTGAGTTTACATCTATTTAAAATATTTACCCACCATTGGCCATTGAAGTTTACTATAGAGTAAATATTTACATCTCTTTTTACCCACCTCTTTAAAAATATTTTACATCTATTTTTTTTCCTTTTGCTTTTACATGCATCTCGATTTCTAAGAAACTGAAATATGACCCTTATCTTATACTTTGTATTTTTCCCTGTTCTAAACTAGAATAAAACTCACCATTGGCCATTGAAGTTTACTATGGAGTAAATTAATTAATTTTCCATACATAGAAGTTTCGGTATATATTGGTAATCGTCATTTACAGCACGTAGATTCATTTAGAAATCCCTCATATATACCGTGTTCATCTGTTACAGATTGGGAAATAATACAATTATTTTAAGTTTTGAATTGGTACATATAAGCGTCACGTATGTTATGTGTCATCAGAATTATTTTACTATCAATTCAATAATTTTACTATGAAAATATTTAAATAAGGTAGGTGATATAAAGAAGGAAACAAATTAGAATATCAAGATTTTCCTACATTTTTTGAAACATGTATAATAGATTATATAAGTTAAATATTTTAGTTTCCAATTTAAATCATGACACATAAATATGTCATGTCATCATTGTAACACGGCTTAAATGTCACATATTGTGACCTTTATCATTTTCGAAAAATCTAAACAGAGAAAGTATTAGTTTATTTAACTTTATTGCCGACATTCATGCCTTATATTTTAGAAGCCCACTCACTTTGAACTCTTATTCCTTAATCAATTTATCAATCCTTATGATCTTATCTAACAAGAATCCGATGAGCCAATGGCTACTTCTGTACTCGATACACTGTTTTCTCTTGGGATACATAAAATTTCATGCCAATAATGACTACATGATGTCATGCTAAATGACGATTCACAATAAGCAAAGGATAAGAATATATGGTTCACTTCAAATGCAATGAACACCGGCACTACAAATACGAACATAAGACTATGTTTCGTACCTTATTTCTCTTAGCTTAAATGATCAGCTAATCAAATTAATACGGTTGCTAGATTATGATAAACTACTTGAATTATAGTGTATTTTATTGATCAAATATATAGGGATTACAATTAGTCCTAATAGAATTAGAAACACGGATATGACTAAAAGTCTAATCTACATTAAATATCATAAGAGAGTAAATCCTAGTAGATTTCTATCTCTATCACACACCCGCAGTCGTAGCGGGAGGAGAGCGTACGCTAAGACTGAATATAATCTTAAATCCAAAAATAATTGTCGAGGAAGACCCTTAGTGAAAATGTCTGCAAACTGATACCATGAAGGAACATGCAATACCCATACTTGACCCAACGCCACCATTTCGCGAACAAAATGGATTTCCATCTCCACACGTTTGGTGCGCTGATGTTGGACGGGGATACTGGATAAATAAATAGCATTGACATTATCGTAATAAACAATGGTGGCCTGACGTAGAGGCCAATGTAACTCTAGAAGTAAGTTACGAAGCCAAGACGCCTCTGCAACGACGTTTGCGACGCCTCTATATTCTGCCTCTGCACTTGATCTAGAAATAGTAGGCTGACTCTTAGAAGACCAAGAAATATAATTTTCACCTAAGAAACAACAATATCCGGAAGTCGAACGACGAGTGTCAGGACACCCACCCCAATCTACATCAGTATAAGTAATCAAGCGCAAAGTAGATGTAGGATATAAGAGTAATATGTGATCAATGGTGCCCTGAATATAACGCAGGATGCGCTTTAATGCATATAAATGAGGCTCCCGTGGATTATGCATAAAAAGAAACACTTGTTGCACCGCATGGGCAATGTCAGCGCGAGTAAAAGTAAGGTACTGTAGAGCAACTGCCAAACTGCAGTACTGAGTTGGGTCCGCCACAGGAGGACCCTAATCTGCACTAAGCTTTGCATTAGTGTCAACAGGAGTGGAAGCAGGCTTACAAGTCCTCATGCCTACACGTTCCGAAATTTCCTGGGCATACTTTTGCTGAGAGAGAAGCATATAAGAAGGAGTACGGGAGACAGAAATTCCCAAAAACTAATTCAGGGGCCCCAAATTAGACATCGTAACTCTTTTTTGGAGATCAATCTGTCACGCAAAGCATCAGATGATGTACATAAAATAATACCATCCACATAAAGTAATAGGTAATCCATATCATCACAATGCTTAAAGTTAAACAAAGACGTGTCACTTTTTGCAATGACCAAACCCATATGCAATAGAAAATGTGCAAACCATTGGTACCATGCACGAGGTGCCTGTTTGAGGCCATAAAGTGCCTTACGAAGCAAGCAAACTGAAGGAAATAATGCCCTTGGTCCAAGTATGCATTCAATGTTAGGTCTAATAAATGCGGTTCAGTATTGGGCTGCCCAGCGTGGGCTGCGTTAGGCCCACCCAAGGCAGCGCCAGGCCCACCGCAAGGCAGGCCCAGCGCGCCAAGGCAAGGCTGCCCAGCGTGGGCTGAGCGCACGCGTGCGGGCGCCCTCGTGGCTTCGTGCGTGTGTGTTTGTGTCCATGCACAATTCCTAAATCTATTAGGATTTGGTGTATGATTAAATTCCTATTCCTATTAGGATTATTTAATTAATTAGAGTCCTTGTAGGATTCTAAGTTTAATTAAATCGTATCCTACTAGGATTCCAATTCCCTTTCCAAACCTCTATAAATAAGGGCCTAGGGTCATAATTTATAAATACGATTGAAGTATTCAAAGGGTAAGTTTTTGAAAGAAAATTCAGCCATACACTTGCACAACAATAGCCGAAAATTCCTAGCACCTTAAGGGCGATTCTAGTTGGTCAATCTTGAGGCGGATCCGGACGTACTGTGGACTATCTACGGAGGGACGACATTTGGAGTCCTAAAGACTTGTTCTTGTTCGGTTCGGGCGCAGCTAGGGAGGGCACGCTACAAAGTGTATGCTCCTAAATTATGCTAAATGATTATGTGTAAATAATATGTTTCCTGGCATTAAGGTTTTTCCGCATGATTTATGTTTTGTCATATGTATCATAACCTAACAGTGGTATCAGAAGCCTCTTATTATTTTCATAATCTAATTTGCATAAACATGGTTAAATATTACAAATTTGCAAGAATTAAAAGGGGTGATTAATTTTTTCGTAATTGTTAATTAATTGCAAATTGCGTTTATTTAATTATATGTACGCAGCTTTTCGGCAGTTTCTTCGTTACTCATCCAAATCGAGTGATTTTTGTGTCAATTCCGCATGTAAAAGGCATTCTAAAATTTTGACAAAAATATTATTTTTCGGCCGAACCCAGAATTCTCAAATTCGAAGCCTAACTATGACTTTTCGGAGGTTTTAGTTTTTTCGAACGCAAAAGTTTGTAAATTTAAGATGTTAAATTAAATATTTGCGATTCTTGTTGATAAATCTTGAATTTTTGATTAACCTACTGTATATGTTTAACAAGTTTGAATGCCTAGCCTTGTTAATTATGCAATATAATTTGTAATTATAATTAATTTGTTGAAAATTCGAATAATTTATAATAATTTGATTTTCATAATTAATTAATAATTTAATTAGATACCTATGATTAAAAACCACCATAAAAATTGTAAATTTATGTTAAATTTTGAATTTTTATGACCTAGACTTGAATCCATGGAATCGGAAATCAATTAATTAATCAATTTTCGATTTTTCGCCCTAAAATTATGAAATTAATATGATTTATTAATTTGTCAATAATTTTGAAAATAAAATTTTTAATTTTTATACGATTCGCTCATATAACTTGCACGCACAAAGCAATGGACGCTACGTGTAACCCTTAAGGGGTGTTGTATAGTGCGGGCATGCGACGACGAGCAAGGGAGCTCGTCGCCCATGCGGTACGAATGCAGCGAGCAAGGCTATGGTGCACGAGCACAAGGCAGCAGCCCTGCCTTGTGTCGTGTGCTATGTGCGATGGGCGAGTGGGCAAGGGCGAGAGCAAGGGAGCGACAGTCGCGTGTGGGCAGCAGGCAAGCTGCGCCACGACGCAACTGCCGCACGCAACATGCGAAGCCTCGCGCGCAGCGAGCGCTACGCCCAGCGACGAACGCTCGCGCGCAGCGAGCGCAAGCTCGCGTGTGTCGAGGGCAGGCGCGCGTAGCGAGCCAGAGGCCAAGCGTGCTTCGATGATGCCTTGCGATGGTGTGCAGTGATGGATGCGACGCAGCACATAGGCTGCGCGCACATGGCCAGCGATGGCTGCGTGCGTGTGGCCTATGGTTGTGCGTTGCGTGATGATGTTGCGCACTTTATGTTACGATTAGATCGTTTTAAAATTTTAATTTGAAATTTTCAGTTTACGTAATTTTAATTAATTTTAAAATTAATAATTTAAGTTATTTTCTTGGATTTTAATTTTGAATATTATAATTATAATAAATTTCATTTATTCTAATTATTTTACAAAATTAAAATCATGAATTAATTTAAATACGACTGAAAATAAATTAAATATGTGGATTCAATTATAAATTTATATGAGCTTTAAATTTTAATTAAATTTGTATGTTTCCGGTTAGACTAGAAATACATTTTTATGTTTAAAATTAGTAAAGAATATGAATTTATTGGTTTAAGTGGGAGCCCTTTTAGTCATAAACTCTTGATTAGGTCTACAAATCCTTAAGATTAAAATAACTTGATTAGAATTAATAAGGACTGAATAATTTGTAGATTATTGGTGCCCTTGATTAATTGCTGCAAATATTTATGTGATGCATAACGTGTTTTAACTAACCAGCTATGTGGGCCATTCATGATAATGAATGGGTGAATGGTATATATTGTATATGTACTGTTTTGCAGGTTATGAAGTGACTAGTATGGCCCAAATAGGATAGAAAATATGGTCTGCGTACCATTAATTTGAATGTAATTGGTCTAAAGTACCAAAATTGTTTTTCAATTCAAATATGGTCTGCGTACCATCAAATAGTTGTAATTAGTTTAATTATAGCTTATCCTATTTGAAGAAAATGGTGCCTCCCACGGGGATTTTCGAGACGGACTTTGAAGTTGAAGCTTCAAGATGAAGTCGTGCCATACTAGATCACATTTATCTTATGCATGCTTTAAGTTATTTATTGCTTTAAATATGTCTTAATTATGCATGAGATTGTGGCTTGATTATGTTGC
This sequence comes from Spinacia oleracea, assembly GCF_020520425.1. Lineage (NCBI taxonomy): Eukaryota > Viridiplantae > Streptophyta > Magnoliopsida > Caryophyllales > Amaranthaceae > Spinacia > Spinacia oleracea. The sequence goes on along the minus strand of NC_079488.1, from coordinate 70,474,996 downwards.
ATGATTAAGGATTTTAGTTCACTTAAAATCTAACCAACATAGTGAAAGCCTTAAGTTCCAAACTTAAAAATTGAGTTAAAAGGTGCCATGCCAAAATATACACTTGCTTGGATATCCTTTACATCAATCTAGTAATAGTTTTCGCTCAGCGAGGTGTTACTTATGGGTCCTAAAGGGGCAAGGTACACAAATAATTGTGAGTACATGTTAGTTTTGGTGAAACTCAACGATATAAGTAAGGAGTCCTTTTATGTCGTGGCAAAATCGATAGGTTTACCTAATAAGTTCTTAGACGTACCTATCAACCAAGAATAGTTTCTAGACTATTAGCAAAAGGTTTTTGCTTACCTAAAATGTTTTAGGATTGAGTCGACAAACTGTGCTTAATTCTTCAATGGTTTTAGGATCTTGGAATCATTTTATTCACACCTGCCGGAACAATAATTCGAATAAAATGCTAATAACTTGTTTGAATTGCATGATTGCTTTAATTTTCAAGTTATTATTCATGATAAATGTTTAGACTTTGCATGCTCCAATGTATGTTTTAATTATTGTTTATAATTATCTTGCACTGCAATAAATCCTTTTAGAAAGGTAATAGTAAATTTCCTCGATTGGTAGTGAATCTAAGAACGATTCACGGAAATGAGAGAAAATGAGCAATTTAAATGTACGTTTCTTTTAATGACTTTTTATGGTTGTTTTCGAGTATCTAAATCGAATGGCAAACCGATTGGTGCTTGTGAATTCAAAATACAATGTAGTTTTGAGATCATAAAGCATTGAGTTTAAACACTCAGCTTTACCAATGGTTAACAACCTAATATCTTTGTCCATTTAATTCTCGAATGAGTCTAGTCCCTAGACATTCGAATAGATCGATGCTTAGAGAACTTTAGAAGCTTCTGGTAAGATCATCTAGTTGAAACAAAATATTCAACATAAATGGTAAGAAATTTGTTGGAGTGACATTGGACATGTCTAAACAAAGTATAAAAGTCAACACTAGAGAATTCAATTCTTAAGGCTATTAGAAAGGGTACAAGAAATAGGAAAACAAGGAACAAGTGAAAGGAATTTACAATTCCGTTTCTACCTAAAAGTTAATATTTAAAGAGAAGTGACCTAGCAATCAAACTTCCTTGGTATCATATACCGCTTGAGGTTCTGACTTCGGTAATAACTCAAACAAAGGAAGCTAGGCTACACTAATGGCCTACAACTGGGAAATGAAGTATGTCAATGCTACATTAGTTGTAGGGTCATCTGGTTTGTTTTAAGTCCTTTCAAAAGCTGGAACTTAATGGCTATTTTGTTCCATAATCAGCATACCTAAATTTCTGTTTTCAAACACAGAAAGACTCACATTCAGAAGAACAAAAACAATGTTTGTTTGTTTATTTGAATGAAATGGTCATTTACGGGTTGAGTCAATATGCTTGATTAAAACAAACTAATCTTTAACAATAAAACTTTACTAGGTTCAAATCAATCTCTTGATTTGAGTTCCACTAATCTTTGGCATTGTTGCTTAGACCATATCAACAAGTTAACATTCAAAAGCTCTATTTTGATGGACTTTTGAAAGTTCATTGATTTCTAGATCAATTTAAGACAACTAGTCTTACTTGTTGAAAGTAACAAAAGATATGAACTATTGTTAGAACGCCTAGACAATAGAGTTCAAAGCTATAGAAAGGTTTTATGACTTTATTATTTCACACAGGTTTGAGTGAATATAGGTTTATTTACTCAATGTGATATAAGTTTGAATCTGTTTGGCTAGTTCAAAGATTCAGAAGTATAAATCCCACTTGGTAAGAAATCATAAAGATCTAGGATAGATCATGTTAATGATTGCTTGAGATAAAAAATGATCATCAATGAATGTGTGTGGTAATTTCACAATCTAGCTCCATGAGATATGGCATATCTAAGTGGAATGATCGAAGTCAATTAGTACTTGATTCGATCAATGATGAATCATAAAGACTTTTCCTATAATTTCTAAAACAAAATGCTCAACTACCACCAAACTAAACCAAATTCGTCAAAGGTATTGAAAAGTAATTTCAGAATAACTTTTCATAAAATATATCTAGAGAGTTGCAAAACTCAGTGGGAGCTTAGTGTTTTTCATTCGACAAACTAAGGCCCAAGTATAGATATATGTTTCATTGTGATTTATTCAAATGAGACACAAGGGTATTGTTTCTACCACGAATTTTTGAGAACATAATGTTTGTTTGCTCGAAATAATGTCCTTTTGGAGATTCGTTTCCAAAATGACAAGTGGGAGAAAATAGACCTCGAAAGTTTTCGAGGCGAACAACAAACACAAACGGACATTCCGGAGGCTTTTCGAAGTGCTTCAGAAAATCCGAACTTATTCTTTAAGGACTTTAGAAGTGGCTTTAAAGAATAGACATCTCTTAGAAGACTTTACAAGTGCTTCAAGGAGAACAGAATATTCAAAGGACTTTCAAGTGGCTATTGATATTCTATTGTTTGATGTTCTATACCCAAGTAGGCATAGAGTTCAAATCACTGAAACTATGAGATTCTTCTATTACATAGTGAAGAAACATGGAGTTCAGGTCACTGAAACTATGTAATTCTTCTATTAGATAGTGAAGAAACCTACAACTTGCAGTCAAACTATTATCATGTAGATTAATGAGTTTGTGACCTGTAAGAAAGCTATGACGAAACCCAGATTCCCTAAAATGGTTAGAGGCCATATATAGACTCAAATGTTTTAAATGGTTAGAGGCCATAAAACATACTCAATGTTTTGATGACAAAATTGAAATTTTGTTGATTTGCAAGAATAGTTTCACACCTTTTGGTTGCAAGTTTGTTTTAAGGATAAAAACCATCAAACATGAAATTGTGTTCACACACAAAGCTAGATTAGTTGCTAAAGGTTACAAGCAAATTCACGGCGTGGATTGTGTTGAAACCTCATGCATAATCGTAATGCTCAAGTCTATAAATCAAGCAATGATTGCATATTGGTACATATGGCGATTGGATGACAAAACAATTCCTCAATAAAATGTTGGAATAAACTATGTACATGGTATGTTATAGGATTTGTGGATCCAAATAAATGCTTGAAAAAGAAAGCTAGCTTATGAAATCTAAGTACAGAGTTAAGCAAGCAATTGGGAATTAGAAATGTATTTTAGTGAAGGTAATAAGTATTTTTAGTTTCATAAAATGTACATGATTCTTATAGATATATAAAAAGTTTAGTGGAAGTACATAAAAACTTAATTGGTCCTGTGTGTATCACACACATATCTCTCTATTGTGAAATAACATTCAAATACTAATGACTTAGATTTGAAATTATTCATCAATGATGGACCAAGGCGAAACTTAGTACATATTGGGTATTAAGATCTATTTACAAGATCTTATATTAATGTTTTGGATTAAGTAATGGCATTTACTAAATCAAACACGAAAGACTCCATTGGAGATATTCGACCCATGTGAATAAATCTAAGTAAAGAATGTATGAACTATGTATAAGCATTTACTAAGTTAAACATCAAAGGATCTAAGTAAAATTCTTAACCTATATTATATTTAGCTGGATTTAGTATCTACTGAAACTAGGTGAGCTAAAGTTACATGAATAGAATTCAATTGGGAATTATTCTGCAAAAGAATTTATCATGTATGATATAATATGAGGATCTCCAAAAACGTATCGTATGACTTTAGGCATGACGAACATATACCAATCTCTATTGATCTAAGTGAAGATCAACTAGATTGAGATCAAGAATACTTATGGTACTTGAAAACGTACATAGGAATAGTTCTTGACTCAAGGAAATTAAGATATGCTAAATATTGATGCTACACGCATAAACACTGGTAAAGGATCAAGCAAGACCCTTTGGAGTTAACCATTGATATGGACGAGCTATAGAGCATCGTGTTTTGAAATGGCAACATGGGTTGGAGACCATGAGTTGTTGCGTGGGAAATTAAATATTAATTTCTATGTTCTAAGATACAGCTGGAAAGTCTTCCACATATCCATGAACTGCGTGGATAAGTAAATCCAAACCAAAGCATCACTAGCAACCGATACAGTTGAAGTAGAAGTACTTATTGCCTAAGAAGCAATAAAACTGAGTTGTTTACATTAAAAGTTCTTCACTGAACTTGGCTAGATCACATGTCTGCTGACTTGATGGTTCTTCATTGCAAAATGCGTAGAACCACTATTTAAGTAAGAAAGACTAGATCACATAATAAACAAACTCAAAAGATCTTATCATCCTATCTCGAAAAACATTCAATGAAAGGGATATTAAGATTAGCAAAGCATGATAACTAAACATATGCAACAAGTGAGAAGCAACACTCACATTGTAGCACTGGAAATCAAGCATAGCTTTGAATTCCATGAAATTTTTTAAAGATGGGTTAGAGGCCCATGGTTGTAAAACGTTGGGGTTGAACATTTATCATATATGAAATGTATTTTTCATATTCCATTTAATCTTGGTTTAGTATTAAATGATGAGTCCCTTCAATTTGACGATATATTCAAGATAGACTGTCAGGACCAGTTCTGTGACTAAGAAATGTCTATCAAGTGAACTTGAATGTCAAAAGTTGAAAATGGTCCCTGGTCGGAGTTTTCTATAAAATTGGACGCATAGAAAACGTTAGACGACTAGAATACAAGATGACTAGTAGTTCTGTTTCTTGAACTATGTGGACATGGCAATGTCATTATCATTTGCATAGATACTTACTTTGGGAAGACTAGTATCGGACAGACCTATGAAACTTTACTGTAAGAGATGAAAATCTGTCATAAGTAAATTTCATTAAAATTATTAGACACTAAATCCTCAATACCTGAGTGATTTGAGATTACTTGTTTGAGAACTGGTTGCTTTGACGTTGACCAACCGTCGCACCGTAAAAGGAGGCTATAAAGGCAACGCTCAGGCAATCACCTATCAAACGAAGTCTAATCTCAAGATCGCAAGATTGGGATTGTCCTCCCATAAATCGGGATGAGATGCTTAAAAGTTGTACAAGGCCACTCGGAGAGCTAGAAACTGTGAAATCCATGGCCGTGCTCGGATGAATCATAGACTATGATTATCTGTTTATTTGATCAGTTGAACTCTGAAACCGAGAAACACCTCTGGACATAATAAGGATGACAACTCTTACCTTATGTTCAAGAGCAAGCATCGAGCGACAAAGGAATTAGGAAATGCACACTTGTCCCTAAGGACAAGTGGGAGACTGAAGGAAATAATGCCCTTGGTCCAAGTATGCATTCAATGTTAGGTCTAATAAATGAGGTTCAGTATTAATTAACAAGTTAATAATTGAGTGAGATCAAGTGAGCTGAATGCCTAGCTAGAGGCCGCTTCAGTTCAAGTGGAATTAATGATATTAATCCACAGCTTACTCTTGACTGAACCCGTAGGGTCACACAAATAGTACGTAAACGGATCAAGTATTTAATGGCATTAAATACTCTATCTATGGATATTCGGAATCGACGGATCTTGGTTTCAGTGGGAGCTGAGATCGTCACAAGCAAGAAATGAATACTCCGGAAACGATGATTTTGCCGGAAACGGAAATATGGATCGTATCGGAAATATAAATATTATCCAAGTCGTAGATGTTGCCGGAAACGGAAACATGGTACGTATCGGAAAATATTATCGGAAATGGAAATATTGCCGGAATCGGAAATATTGCCGGAAACGGAAATATTGTCAGAATCGGAAATATTATCGGAATCGAAAAATAGTTCCGGAAACGGAAATATTAAATATTTGTTCGAAACGGAAATTAATTCTGGAATCGGAAATATTAAATATTGTTCGTATCGGAAATGAATTCCGGAACCGGGAATTTAATCGGAAGCGTATCGTACGAATAAGCATCGGGCGAGGCCTGCCGGACGAAGGCCCAGCACGAAGCCAGGCCATCGCCCAGCAAGCAAAGACGCGCGCCAACGCCCAGCCCAAGGCAGCTCCAGGCCCACCACAAGGCAGGCCCAGCGCACCAAGGCAAGGCTGCCCAGCGTGGGCTGCGTGGGCCGAGCGCACGCGTGCGGGCGCCCTCGTGGCTCCGTGCGTGTGTGTTTGTGTCCATGCACAATTCCTAAATCTATTAGGATTTGGTGTATGATGAAATTCCTATTCCTATTAGGATTATTTAATTAATTAGAGTCCTTGTAGGATTCTAAGTTTAATTAAATTGTATCCTACTAGGATTCCAATTCCCTTTCCAAACCTCTATAAATAAGGGCCTAGGGTCATAATTTATAAATACGATTGAAGTATTCAAAGGGTAAGTTTTTGAAAGAAAATTCAGCCATACACTTGCACAACAATAGCCGAAAATTCCTAGCACCTTAAGGGCGATTCTAGTTGGTCAATCTTGAGGCGGATCCAGACGTACTGTGGACTATCTACGGAGGGACGACATTTGGAGTCCTAAAGACTTGTTCTTGTTCGGTTCGGGCGCAGCTAGGGAGGGCACGCTACAAAGTGTATGCTCCTAAATTATGCTAAATGATTATGTGTAAATAATATGTTTCCTGGCATTAAGGTTTTTCCGCATGATTTATGTTTTGTCATATGTATCATAACCTAACACAAACATAGTTCGGAACTCGTCTGTCAACAAAACCTGGTGGTTGATGCATATAAACTGTGTCTTGGATATCACCATGTAAGAAAGAATTATTAACATCAAGTTGGTGAATAGACCAACGCCTACCCATAGCAAGGATCAAAACGGTCCGAATAGTTTCCGGTTTGACCACCGGACTAAATATTTCATCACAACCAACTCCCTTTTCTTGCGACCTGCCATCACAAACAAGTATCGCTTTGTGCCGTAGAAGGTCACCTTTATCATTTTCTTTATGAGAAAAAATCAACATGCAATTAACAATATTCACCCCCGTATGTTTAGGTACCAAATCCCAAGTCCCAGTATTAATTAAAGCACCATATTCATCTTGCACCGCCGCATTCCAGTTATAGTCAAACAAAGCTAGCTTGTGATTTTTCAGAATGTGTGAGCATGTTAGGGTCGGGCCAATGGGTTGCATAGTGAGGCCATACTTAGGATTTGGTTTAAAAATTCCATGTTGGCTACGAGTTATACGGGGTGAGGTCGAGGCCGGTCTAGTGGGCTAGATTGGACGTACACCGCGAATGGGAGGGGGTGTAACGAAGCTGGGCCGAGGAGGGGGACCGTTGGTCTAATCGAGAGGGGGCAGGGCTGATAATTCCATGCTAGATAGGCTGAAGTGTGGGGGTAATGTGTTGGGCTGAATCAAAAGGAGTTAGGGGAGGAAAAAGTTGGGCCGCATGGTGCAATGGGGAAGAAGTTTGTTGGTCCTATATAGTTCCTTGGTTTGACAATAGAGATGCTGAAGGATTTCATTGGGCCTGGGCTCCATAATTTATTTTTACGCCTGGTGTACCATCAGTTAGTTAAATTAATACTCCTTCTGTCCCTTAATACTCGCAATGGTTTGACCGGTACGGAGTTTAAGACACTTGAATTGACTTATTATTTTGATGGGGGTTAGTTGAAAGTGGAGTATTTTTTTAATATAGTGAGTGGGAAATGTGTAAGGGGTTTGGAGTGGTGAATGGGGGGTGTGAATTTTTAAATGATTATTTGTATATATGGAGTAGGTGTCACGGTCCGAATATTTTGACACCAGATCCGTGTGGCGCAGTCTTGCCTATTGGCGGAAAGGATGCGAGCCTTGTGCGGAATGAGTGTCTTGTGACTCGTAGGGGCACGAGTAAACGTCTGATTCTGAAGGGCACTCTTACCTATTGGGGACAAGATCGAGGGTCGAGGGTCGAATGGGGCGCTTGTGTGTGCACATCAGGCACAAGCGGGACCGTCGACGAGAGTGTATTTATTTTGAGGAAGACTTTGTTGGGTCTTAGAAAGCTTAAAAGCATGCGACAACACAATATCTATAAAGGCTAGCAACAACACATATAATAAGCAAAGGCAACTTCTGATGAGAGGTATTGGTTCATACCCCTCATAGAGGTTTATTTTGAATTAGCTAAAACTTGCCAGTGAACACTGGAATTACAGTAATATAATAATTCTATCTAGAGCCTAGAAGACTATTAGAAAGATCCTAGAAAGCACTAGATAAGAAAAATACAAGTAAAGGAAGGTTGGATTCTAACATTCTCCCCCACTTAAGTTGTCGACGACCTCGTCGACTTACAAGAATTACAATGGATAAAAGAAAAAGCTCCTATTCTAAACTCTGTAGTCTTTGCTGCGCCGTTGGCTGATGGCGGTTGCTAGAGTTTTCCTTGATCTTCTTGTCTATTGGTAGCTTGTTTTGTCTCTTCTGGAGTCTTATTGGCTGGGTTTGATGCTTTGTTTGAATCCAAGTCGTCCTTGATTCTTGTTTCTTTCTCGGAGGAGCTTGGCCCGAACTAGCATATTGATTTTTGTATCTATTGCGAGGGTGTGTCTGAGATGTCGCATTTGTGTATGGCTCCGTCACTCGCCTTGGTGGGTATCTGGTGCGAGGTTGCTTCTGGGATGTCGCCTTCTTCTGGGGCTTCATCACTTGCATTGCCATGGTGCCCATTATGTAGATGGAACCCATTCTCTAAGGTTGCACATCTTCTTCTTCTTTGGACTCGCCTGTTATATTGACGGTCATGGCCGACAGTCTCTTTTGGAGGTTGTTAATCTCCCCTTTGTGTTTCCAATCCCACCATTTTTTTTGGCCTTGACATAGCAAGAAGTTAAGCCTACTGATGTTTCCCGAGGGCGTGCCGACTTTGGATTCTCTTGTTGATTGGGATGGCGACGACCATGATTTCTGAGAGTCGCCTCCCCCACTTCTTGGCTTGAATCCCCCGACTGAGCTGGACGGCTCCTTTGAGCCACTTGTTGCGCTCCTAGGTGAGTTTGGAGTCGGGCCCTCCAAACTCGTAGGCGTCCCCCTTCTTCTGAGCGATGGCCCCTCCCACAAGAGTAGTCCATTAATCGCTCTGCAACAGTCATAGCGGCCGAAAGTGTGTCAACCTTCGCCCTCTATACTTCATGCTGCGCCCATTCTTGTAGCCCGTGAACAAAGTTGAACAACCAATCCTTTTCATTCATGTCACGGATGTCCAACATGCAAGCCGAGTATTCTTTCACATAGTCGCGTATGGAGCCCTTGTGGCGGATCTCCTGCAGCTTCATTCTTGTAACAAACTTGGTGTTCTCGGGGTAGAACTGATCGTTGAGTTCCTTCTTGAACTCTTCCCAAGTATCTATCTTGATCTTCCCACCTTCGATGTCGGCGTGCTTTGTGCATGGTCGGAGTATCAACCTTTAGATCGTTGCTCAGCTGACAAATCCTAAACTACTGCTCCATGTCGAAGAGGAAGTTATCAACTTCCTTCGAGTCTCTAGCGCCATTGTAGTCTCGAGGCTTTTGAGGTTTTATTTTCATTGCACCACCTCCGCCCGAGTCAATCCTTGAGGCGCGCATTAAAGTCACGCACTTATCTTGCGCATCTTCCGCTTGCTTCTGAATAAAGTTGAGCTGTTCCTGAAAAGCTTCTTTCTCTTGCATGAGCTCATCGACCGCACTCTCGAGTCTTTCTATCTCTTTGGCCAGCTCTCTGACTTGCCTTCTAGCCATGCTAGTCTTTCTTCGATTGATTCCATCTCAGTTTGCTTCCTTGGGCCTGTCGGGGCCTAGGTTTGAGCCTTGGCTCTGATACCAACTGTCACGGTCCGAATTTTTTGACACCGGATCCGTGCGGCGCACTCTTGCCTATTGGCGGCAAGGATGCGAGCCTTGTGCGGAATGAGTGTCTTATGACTCGTAGGGGCACGAGTAAGCGTCTGATTATGAAGGCCACTCTTGCTTTTAACGAAAAGAGCGAGGGTCGAGGGTCGAACGGGGCACTTGTGTGCGCACATCAGGCACAAGCGGGACTGTCGACGAGAGTGCATCTGTTTTTAGGGAGACTTTGTTGGGTTTTAGAAAGCTTAAAAGCATGCGGCAACGTACACAATATCTATAAAGGCTAGCAACAACACATGAATTAAGCAAAGGCAACTTCTTATGAGAGGTATTGGTTCATACCCCTCATAGAGGTTTCTTTTGAGTTAGCTAAAACTTGCCAGTGAACACTGGAATTACAGTAACATAATAATTCTATCTAGAGCCTGGAAAACTATTAGAAAGATCCTAGAAAGCACTAGATAAGCAAAATACAAATAAAGGAAGGTTGGATTCTAAATGTAGGGGTGTAGGTGGGTTAGTAGGTAAGTGTGAGAAATAATATAATATTGGCAAAAATTTCCATTTATTGAAGCGGTGCACGTATTAAGGTGAAGGAAATGTGTCCTTCACCCAAGGTGCATTAGTCTAATACCAAGGTTCAGATTAATTACGCACAATTAATTCAGTGAGATCAAGTGATCGGAACAGCTAGTTGGAGCAATACTTCCGATCAGTGAGTTCTAATCTATATTAGGCTCACAACTTACTCTTGACTGAACCTATAAGGTCACACTAATGGCATGTAACAGATCACCGGATTAAATGAATCGGTAATTCATTTATAAGCTTTTCGGGAATTAGATCAGAAAAACATAAATATACGGTACGACCTTGGATCGGAATCGTATCGCGAATATTCGTAAGCTAGGCGAAACGAATAATCGTATCGTACGACGGTGATTCGTCGAGTACGATACGATAAATAATAGACGTAAGGCGTTTGTCTCGATTACGAGCCACAACGAAGCTGCCGGCCCATCGAGCCAAGCGCGCATACGCGCAAGGCTCAACGAGCCAACTGAAGGAAATATGTCCTTCACCCAAGGTGCATTAAGTCTAATACCAAGGTTCAGATTAATTGCGAACTATTAATTCAGTAAGATCAAGTGATCGGAACAGCTAGCTCGAGCAATGCTTTCGGTCAGTGAGTTCTAATCTATATTAGGCTCACAGCTTACTCTTGACTGAACCTATAAGGTCACACCAATGGCATGTAACAAATCTCCGAATTAAATGAATCGGAAATTCATTTAATAGCTTTTCGGGAATTAGTTCGGAAAATCGTATTATACGATACGACCTTGCATCAGAATCGTATCGCGAATATTCGTAAGATGGGCGAAATGAATAATCGTATCGTACGACGGTGATTCATCGTGTACGATACGATAAATAACAGCTGTAAGGCGTTCGTCGCGAATACGAGCCGCATCGGAGATGCCGACCCGTCGAGCCAAGCGCGCATGCGCGCAAGGCCCAACGAACCAGCGAGCTCGCAACGCAGCAAGCAAGCCAGCCCGCGTTGCCACGGCAGCGCGCACAAAGCACAGAAACACAGCAGCGAGCAAGCAAAGGCCCACGGCCCATCGCTGCGGCTGTGCTGTGGGCTTTGGGTTGCGGTGTGGGATGTGCGCATGGGATGTGCTTGCGGTGTGTGGGTGTGTGGCCGGTCAAGGCCTTGTGTCTTGGCCGGTTACACTAAATATAATATTAGGGTTATATTTCCACACACCCAATCAGTTTTTTCTTAACCCTAAACCTAATTCTGAAATTACGTACGTTCAGTTTTGCTCTCTACTCAAAACAGTTCTTCCCGAAAAGCAAACACTCTTGAATATTGTCTATGCTACGATTATCAAGACGGATCTGAACATGTCGGTGAACCAAATAGAGGAACGACAATTGGAGTTCTTTGTTCGTGTTCGTTGATACTAAACTCGGGAAAACACGCTTCAAATGTAAGTTTGTTTAATCTGTGATTTATACATGTTTCCTGGCTTTGGGGATGTTCCGCACATGTTTTATGTTTAACTGTATTCCCCTACAGTGGTATCAGAGCCTTATGTATTCAAAGCATTTTTTAGCATGATTTTTGTTTTTGTATGTTGTCGAATTTTCTTATATCTTTCTGAATTTTTTCGAATGTTTCTGGATTATTGGATAGATCGCAGGTAGCAGTTATGAATTCAAAAATTGTTGAAATTTCGATTTTTCTGACCCTATTCTGATTGAAAACGATTTTCTGAGATCAACTCATGCGAACGGAATTGCAAAAACAGGCCTCAAAGTATGTGTTTTTGGGCGTTTTTGTTAATTAACGAGTTAAAATTAACAAATTCGGAAAGTTTTTCAATTAATTGGTCGAGCTAACCTACTCGAAATTGATTGAAATTTTGACAGAATGCTGTTGGGTATATTTTAAAATTATGGTACAACTTTCGGCCATTTTTGTTAAGTATAAAGCCTAATTTTGCTTTCCCCAAATTCGTAAATTTTAGATCGCTAATTGATTTTTTAAATAATTTGGATCTGGAAATTTGGTTAATTGGGAAAGGGAATTTAATTTCATGAAAAGTGGCAGATTTAAAAAATTATTGGATTAAAATTTTGATTAGATTTGTTAATTTTAATCAACACTTAAACCAAATTGGTAAAATTCAGAAATTTAAATGTTTAGAACGATTTAAAGTTTTAGATTCGATTATCAAAACGTTCAAATTTTTTGTTGACATTATTCGTTCGTTAAAATTTGAATAAAGTTAGCCTAGATTTAATAAATTTAAAAAATTGGATTGTTGTTAAAAATTAACTAATTAAATAATAAAGTCGTTATTTTTCGAAAATAAAATGGTTTATTTTGTGAAAAATAACTAAATTCAAATATGTTCGTGAAATTGAATTTACATCTATTTAAAATATTTACCCACCATTGGCCATTGAAGTTTACTATGGAGTAAATATTTACATCTCTTTTTACCCACCTCTTTAAAAATATTTTACATCTATTTTTTTTCCTTTTCCTTTTACATGCATCTCGATTTCTAAGAAACTGAAATATGACCCTTATCTTATACTTTGTATTTTTCCCTGTTCTAAACTAGAATAAAACTCACCATTGGCCATTGAAGTTTACTATGGAGTAAATTAATTAATTTTTCATACATAGAAGTTTCGGTATATATTGGTAATCGTCATTTACAGCACGTAGATTCATTTAGAAATCCCTCATATATATATATATATATATACATAAATTGTAATTAAAAATGTTGAGTATTTAACAATTTTTTAGTCCATTGGATGAATGAGCGAGAATGAGAGTTTTATTTGATTCATTAATTATATATCTAATGATGTAAGTATCTATTTCATCAAAAAAAAATTGTAATTAACTATATATGGAGTATTTAATTGGTTGTTAGAATTTATTCGATTAATCAAAATATCGTTGCTCCAAGTTTTATAAAAATAAAGCCGACTTCAACAACAGTGTGACAGCAGGGGTGACAACATGCACCGTTAATTATCTTATACATAAAACCATGTTATTTACAAGTTTGTATTACACACGACCCCCTTTCACTGATTTACGTTTTTGTAATCGTTAACACATTTTAAAATCTTTAATTGTATTGTATTTGTTTGAATTTATACTCTTTAATATTAGATATCTTGAATTTGTTTTTCTTTTAACTTTTCACTTTGCTTTTGTTTGTCTACTTGGACTTTTTTTACCAACCTCTTTAAAAAATATTTACATCTTTTTTTCTTTTACATCTTGATTTCTATGAAACTGATAAATGATCCTTATCTTATATTTCATATTTTTCCCTATAAATCTTTGTCCATTGAGGTCTACTATACATAAAATTAATTAATTTCCCATACATAGAAGTTTTGGTACATATAGGTACTCGTTATCTACAGTAGACTCATTCATAAATCTCTCATATATATCCTTCAAAACGCTTGGGCCGAGCCGTACGCGTGAGTTTAATTTAATGTTTAAATATTTAATTATCCGGAATAATTATTGGTTAGAGTGGGAGGCGCTTAATGAAATTAAAATGAAATAAGTATTTTAATTATTTTCCTAGGTCGCTTTATTTTAATTAAATTAAATTTTAATTAGAATAAATTCTAAGGATTAATAATTTTGAAATTGATTAATCTTTTAGGACGCGTTTATGTGAACGTGAATTTTAAATAATTCACGTAAATACTTGCATAATTAATTGGGCCATTCGTTTTAAGATACGAATGGGTGAATGCATAGAATGTATATTTTTGAGAACGCAGTGAATTGGGCAAGACAAGTGACTATAAGATTAGGATTCATCTTGATAAATAGATCGTACAAAAAGACGCGAAGAGATAGTCGAATGTACCGGTACTTGAAATGCGACCGTGGAAGGAGAGAAGACAATTCTGAATTTATAAACTCTTCAATTTAGACATCCTCAATTTGTTTTTCTTTTAACATTTCACTTTGGTTTTTTTTTGTCCTACTTGGACTCTTTTTACCCACCTCTTTAAAAATATTTTACATCTATTTTTTTTCTTTTTCCTTTTACATGCATCTCGTTTTCTAAGAAACTGAAAAATGACCCTTATCTTATACTTTGTATTTTTCCCTATTCTAAACTAGAATAAAACTCACCATTGGCCATTGAAGTTTACTATGGAGTAAATTAATTAATTTTCCATACACAGAAGTTTCGATATTTATTGGTAATCGTCATTTACAGCACATAGATTCATTTAGAAATCCCTCATATATATATATACATAAAATGATTAAAAATGCAGAGTATTTAATAATTGTTTAGTCCATTGGATGAATGAGCGAGAATGAGAGTTTTATTTGATTCATTAATTATATATCTAATGATGTAAGTATCTATTTCATAAAAAAAAATGTAATTAACTATATATGGAGTATTTAATTGGTTGTTAGAATTTATTCGATTAATCAAAATATCGTTGCTCCAAGTTTTATAAAAATAAAGCCGACTCCAATAACAGCGTGACAGCAGGGGTGACAACATGCACCGTTAATTATCTTATACATAAAACCATGTTATTTACAAGTTTGTATTACACACGACCCCCTTTCACTGAGTTACATTGCTGTAATCGTTAACACATTTTAAAATCTTTAATTGTATTGTTTTTGCTTGAATTTCTACTCTTTAATATTAGATATCTTGAATTTGTTTTTCTTTTAACATTTCACTTTGCTTTTGTTTTCTACTTGGACTCTTTTTACCAACCTCTTTTAAAAAGTATTTACATCATTTTTTTCTTTTACATCTTGATTTCTATGAAACTGATAAATGATCCTTATCTTATATTTCATATTTTTCCCTATAAATCTTTGTCCATTGAGGTCTACTATACATAAAATTAATTAATTTCCCATACATAGAAGTTTTGGTACATATAGGTACTCGTTATCTACAGTAGACTCATTCATAAATCTCTCATATATATCCTTCAAAACGCTTGGTCCCTGCTTATATAAATTTACCCATTTTATTCGATTCATTAATTATGTAATAATGAAATTAACTGCGGAGTAAAAATGTCCCCGCTCCAAGTTTTATACTTAAGTAATATTATGGCCGGGGAAACACATATTAGTACGAGCTTAAGAGTTAAGAACATTAACATTCATTGATTTGGAAACTCCATACACATATAAAAACAAAGCCACAATGATAACTTAAAAAGAACAATTTAATGATCTCTTAAAGAATCTTATTTAATTAAAAGTGGATAGGAAAGTACGTAGTAAATTAAAAGGAGCATAATTAATTAATGATAAGGTTACTTAATAAATAAGTAACCATGTATATAGCCATTAATTAATTAATTAAGCTCGATTTTATTATTACGATTGCATGCATGTGTTGTTGGAGCATGCATCTATCAAGGAGCACCAGCAGCAACCTTGCGAGTTTGAGGAACATCAGTAGATGGGTGAGCTTGGACCTGCTCTTCAGCACCACCACAATATGCCGGTCCACTGCCACAGAAGTTGAACTTGCTACAACATAGCCCAGCAGCACAGTGTCCATTGTTACAAGCACCTTGTTGTGCCATTGATGTTCCAACCAACAAGGTCATGACCACCATGATAATCACAAAGCTCTTAACCTTCATCATTTTTTCTTGAAATATATTTATAACTCGATTGATTGATTTCACTCTTTTTAGTTATATTGTTGTTGTTATTATTGTTGTTGTAGTATTAGTAGTAGTAGACCTGGTTATCGGGCGGGGAGGGTCAGGGTCGGTGCGGGTCAAAAGAGGGTCGCGGGTCAATAGCGGGTCATTAGTGGGCGGGTCAATAAACGAGCAATGAAAAATGAAAAACAAAAGAGCCATGTGCAAGTACAAGTAAATACGAAGCTATACACGTAATTTTTTGTATCATTACTATTTTAATTTTCAAAATAATTGTAGTATAAGTTTGACCCTATAATGACCCTGTCCAATAAAGGCCCTGTCCAATATGAGCCCTGCCCAATAAAAGCCCTACTAACTTGACCCTAACCCTATATCCATTGGACTACCCTGTCCAATAACCAGGTCTAAATAGTAGTATAGTGAAAGGTATTTATAGATAGATCGATGGATTGAGTTTTTAGAATTAATATGCAGTGACAAGTACGTAGTACACTATGCATGTCGACCACTTTTCTTTTAGTGAACAAGTCCTTCCAGGCGGCTCAAGATATCATGTGGAGTAGTAATTGAAATTGGGATATTTCATATTTGTACTAATCATTCATTTATTGTTATACAAATATCTAGCTACGTACTTTTCATCAAAAAAGACAGTAAAAATCATTTGATACACTTTTTCTCTAGCAGTACTTCTCACAATCGAGCCATCACTAACTAGGTGATACCGTGTTCATCTGTTACAGATTGGGAAATAATACAATTATTTTAAGTTTTGTATTGGTACATATAAGCGCCACGTTCATCAGAATTATTTTACTATCAATTTAATATTTTTACTATGAAAATATTTAAATAAGGTAGGTGATATAAAGAAGGAAACAAATTAGAATATCAAGATTTTCCTACATTTTTTGAAACATGTATAATAGATTATATAAGTTAAATATTTTAGTTTCCAATTTAAATCATGACACCTAAATATGTCATGTCATTATTGTAACACGGCTTAAATATCACATATTGTGACCTTTATCATTTTCGAAAAATCTAAACAGAAAAAGTATTAGTTTATTTAACTTTATTGCCGACATTCATGCCTTATATTTTAGAAGCCCACTCACTTTGAACTCTTATTCCTTAATCAATTTATCAATCCTTATAATCTTATCTAACAAGAATCCGATGAGCCAATGGCTACTTCTGTACTCGATACACTGTTTTCTCTTGGGATACATAAAATTTCATGCCAATAATGACTACATGATGTCATGCTAAATGACGATTCACAATAAGCAAAGGATAAGAATATATGGTTCACTTCAAATGCAATGAACACCGGCACTACAAATACGAACATAAGACTATGTTTCGTACCTTATTTCTGTTAGCTTAAATGATCAGCTAATCAAATTAATACGGTTGCTAGATTATGAGAAACTACTTGAATTATAGTGTATTTTATTGATCAAATATATAGGGATTATAATTAGTCCTAATAGAATTAGAAACACGGATATGACTAAAAGTCTAATCTACATTAAATATCATAAGAGAGTAAATCCTAGTAGATTTCTATCTCTATCACACACCCGCAGTCGTAGCGGGAGGAGAGCGTACGCTAATACTGAATATAATCTTAAATCCAAAAATAATTGTCGAGGAAGACCCTTAGTGAAAATGTCTACAAACTGATACCATGAAGGAACATGCAATACCCATACTTGACCCAACGCCACCATTTTGCGAACAAAATGGATTTCCATCTCCACACGTTTGGTGCGCTGATGTTGGACGGGGATACTGGATAAATAAATAGCAATGAAATTATCGTAATAAACAATGGTGGCCTGGCGTAGAGGCCAATGTGACTCTAGAAGTAAGTTACGAAGCCAAGACGCCTCTGCAACGACGTTTGCGCCTCTATATTCTGCCTCTGCACTTGATCTAGAAATAGTAGGCTGACTCTTAGAAGACCAAGAAATAAGATTTTCACCTAAGAAACAACAATATCCGGAAGTCGAACGACGAGTGTCAGGACACCCACCCCAATCTACATCAGTATAAGTAATCAAACGCAAAGTAGATGTAGGATATAAGAGTAATATGTGATCAATGGTGCTCTGAATATAACGCAGGATGCGCTTTAATGCATATAAATGAGGCTCCCGTGGATTATGCATAAAAAGACACACTTGTTGCACCGCATAGGCAATGTCATCGCGAGTAAAAGTAAGGTATTGTAGAGCAACTGCCAAACTGCAGTACTGAGTTGGGTCCGCCACAGGAGGACCCCAATCTGCACTAAGCTTTGCATTAGTGTCAACAGGAGTGGAAGCAGGCTTACAAGTCCTCATGCCTACACGTTCCGAAATTTCCTGGGCATACTTTTGCTGAGAGAGAAGCATATAAGAAGGAGTACGGGAGACAGAAATTCCCAAAAACTAATTCAGGGGCCCCAAATCAGACATCGTAACTCTTTTTTGGAGATCAATCTGTCACGCAAAGCATCAGATGATGTACATAAAATAATACCATCCACATAAAGTAATAGGTAAGCCATATCATCACAATGATTAAAGGTAAACAAAGATGTGTCACTTTTTGCAATGACCAAACCCATATGTAATAGAAAATGTGCAAACCGTTGGTACCATGCACGAGGTGCCTGTTTGAGGCCATAAAGTGCCTTACGAAGCAAGCAAACATAGTTGGGAACTCGTCTGTCAACAAAACCTGGTGGTTGATGCATATAAACTGTGTCTTGGATATCACCATGTAAGAAAGAATTATTAACATCAAGTTGTTGAATAGACCAACGCCTAGCCATAGCAGGGATCAAAACGGTCCGAATAGCTTCCGGTTTGACCACCGGACTAAATATTTCATCACAATCAACTCCCTTTTCTTGCGACCTGCCATCACAAACAAGTATCGCTTTGTGCCGTAGAAGGTCACCTTTATCATTTTCTTTATGAGAAAAAATCAACATGCAATTAACAATATTCACCCCCGTATGTTTAGGTACCAAATCCCAAGTCCCAGTATTAATTAAAGCACCATATTCATCTTGCATCGCCGCATTCCAGTTATAGTCAGACAAAGCTAGCTTGTGATTTTTCAGAATGGGTGAGCATGTTAGGGTCGGGCCAATGGGTTGCATAGTGAGGCCATACTTAGGATTTGGTTTAAAAATTCCATGTTGGCTACGAGTTATGCGGGGTGAGGTCGAGGTCGGTCTAATGGGCTAGATTGGACGTACACCGCGAATGGGAGGGGGGTGTAACGAAGCTGGGCCGAGGAGGGGGACCGTTGGTCCAATCGAGAGGGGGCAGGGCTGATAATTCCATGCTGGATAGGCTGAAATGTGGGGGTAATGTGTTGGGCAGAATTAAAAGGAGTTAGGGGAGGAAAAAGTTGGGTCGCATGGTGCAATGGGGAAGAAGTTTGTTGGTCCTATATAGTTCCTTGGTTTGACAAAAGAGATGCTGAAGGATTTCGCTGGGCCTGGGGTCCATAATTTATTTTTACGCCTGGTGTACCATCAGTTAGTTAAATTAATACTCCTTCTGTCCCTTAATACTCGCAATGGTTTAACCGGTACGGAGTTTAAGACACTTGAATTGACTTATTAATTTGATGGGGGTTAGTTGAAAGTGGAGTATTTTTTTAATATAGTGAGTGGGAAATGTGTAAGGGGTGGGGAGTGGTGAGTGGGGGTGTGAATTTCTAAATGATTATTTGTATGGAGTAGGTGTCACGGTCCGAATATTTTGACACCGGATCCGTGTGGCGCAGTCTTTCCTATTGGCGGCAAGGATGCGAGCCTTGTGCGGAATGAGTGTCTTGTGACTCGTAGGGGCATGAGTAAACGTCTGATTCTGAAGGGAACTCTTACCTATTGGCGACAAGATCGAGGGTCGAGGGTCGAACGGGGCGCTTGTGTGCGCACATCAGGCACAAGCGGGACCGTCGACGAGAGTGTATTTGTTTTGAGGAAGACTTTGTTGGGTCTTAGAAAGCTTAAAAGCATGCGACAACACAATATCTATAAAGGCTAGCAACAACACATATATTAAGCAAAGGCAACTTCTGATGAAAGGTATTGGTTCATACCCCTCATAGAGGTTTATTTTGAATTAGCTAAAACTTGCCAGTGAACACTGGAATTACAGTAACATAATAATTTTATCTAGAGCCTAGAAGACTATTAGAAAGATCCTAGAAAGCACTAGATAAGAAAAATACAAGTAAAGGAAGGTTGGATTCTAACATTCTCCCCCACTTAAGTTGTCGACGACCTCGTCGACTTACAAGAATTACAATGGATAAAAGAAAAAGCTCCTATTCTAAACTTTGTAGTCTTTGCTGCGCCGTTGGCTGATGGCGGTTGCTAGAGTTTTCCTTGATCTTCTTGTCTCTTGGTAGCTTGTTTTGTCTCTGCTGGAGTCTTGTTGGCTGGGTTTGATGCTTTGTGTGAATCCAAGTCTTCCTTGATTCTTGTTTCTTTCTCGGAGGAGCTTGGCCCTGTGAGGGGGTCGAAAAAGCACGAGGCTAATGCGTGACCTTGTCCCTCATGGGTGTGACGTTTCTTTTTGTCAAATCAAGTGTAATTGGATTTCCTGTGAGTTTACACCCAATTGACTAGTAATATAGGAGTCGCCATTCAGTTTTTAGCGACAATGAGAAAAACTGACAAAACCCGGTTATCGTGACATAAAGGGAGTGCAATTATGTTTGACCACGACGGCCGTAGGTTCCCTTGTGATCCCTGGTGTGGGGATCTCTCAACGTACACCCGCAAGGTAGAGATTGAGGGTTCTGGGGACTATAACTACCGAGAGGAGTACTCGCTCTTCGATAACTCCAGAGGCAGGATATCCTTACTAGCTCAGCATAAATAATTGAAGGGACATGTGTTAACTATTAAACTAATCTGAGTTGATTTTAACAATATGCAACATATAGTACTAGATCGAGCGCGATTATCTGATTTAGATTGTATTAAGGGACCTAGCATGATAATCCAATTCCCAAAAATATCATATTTATTAGGCGTGATAGAACAATCAGATTTAGTTAGTTTAACAGTTCATAAAAAGGGCGAGGAAAGCAATTAAATCATAGAAAAGGGACACATTACGACGCACCCTTGAGAGGTGCGTCACGGTTCTCAGAAAACTAACCACTTTGACTTTGCTATTTCTCCTTTTATTTAACGAATCTCAAGTTATGGGACAGGATACGTTCTGTTCGATTTATGGATCGATTGCGACAGAAAGCGTGATCAGGTTTTTGCAGCGTGAGGCTTAGGCTTAGGGGTTTAGAGTCAATACTCAGAATAATAATTGTGTGTCCTTTTTTCACGTCGAACTTGGGTTATATTTATAGAAAAGAGTTCGTGGAAAGATAGAATTGTAGAGCTCTAATCCACAAGGAATTAGGAAAGAATACGTCCCAGGTAATTTCAGCGCCCAGGATTGGGCGCCAAAGATTTCGGCGCCCAGAGCCAGGCGTTGAAAATAGGGTCTGGGCTGTTTTCTTAGTCAGATTCGGATTCCTAGAATCCGAAGTGTTTGAGACTTAATCGAGTCTTTTAGTGCGCATTAACCTTGTGACGGAATGCGTCTGGGTCCGTTACGAACTCTAGGCTCGTTAGGATTTTAATTAATACGTGACTCTTATTTTCGAATCATATTAGGAATAGGATTCTCTCGTAATCTCTATGTCATTTAGGATTTATGTTGGAGGGCAACACCTAATTCTGACAGGTTTCTATCTTTTATGACTTGCCACTTTTAACAACTACCCATTACGGTAGTTATTATTTTTAGCAGGTTTCCATAAATAGCAGGTTTCTTTAAATAGCAGGTTTCGGGTGAAATGAAAAGGGGTGATCGAGATTCGTTATTTTATAGGAGATGCGTTGTGAAGTGGAGGTTTACGCTTTCATCATCGAACCTTCCCTTTCGGGAATGGGGACAAAAGTAGGTGTCTACAGTTAGCCCCCACTTTGACTGAGTCTTGGAGTAAGACGATGGTCAAAGTATTAGACGGAGTGCGTCGCACAAGCCATGGTGACCTGTTTCTGCGAGGGTCTCACGAGCCCCCGAGTGATAACATTTGACTTAAGGGTCATCACTTGAAGTGTCGACATATCCCTCACGTGTCATTGGGATTTGTCAACGGATAGTATAGAAACTTCCTCACTTTGTCATTGGAAGGATCTATAGGTGCGTAGAAACTCCCTCACTTTGTCATTGGGAGTAGCTACAGATGTTTTCGAAATCAAAGCTATAAAGTGTAATTGGGCATGGCCAAGCCCAATCACGAGGTAAAAATGTTTTTTAAAGATTCTCATTTTCAGGGTTAGCTAAACGAGAAAACCCCCTTGTTTTTTATGGGACGTAAAACGAAGGAAAATCCAACACATCGTTCTTTTTTGGAAAAACGGAAAACCAATCTTTGGAAAAAGGGAAAGCTACTCACATCGTTCTTTTTTGGAAAAACGGAAAACCAGAAAACGTTATCGCTGCAGCGACTAAGGACCTGCGCGGTTAGTGACGCAGACCCCGCCGGCTAAAGATGGCGAGCCTGTCCGCTAAGGGTGGACACCCCGTCCGATAGAAGTGGACGAATCTGTTTTTGAAATTTGAAAATAAGGACCTACGCGGTTTGTGACGTAGACCCCGCTGGCTGAAGATGGCGAACCTGTCCGCTAAGGGTGGACACCCCGTCCGATAGAAGTGGACGAATCTATTTTGTTTTGTGTTTAATTTTTGAAAATAAGGACCTACGTGGTTTGCGCCGTAGACCCCGCCAGCTGAAGATGGCGAGCCTGTTTCATTTTGTTTTTTTTTTTTTGAAGATTCTATTTTTCGAAAACTGAGGATCTGCGCGGCTAGTGACGCAGACCCCGCCCGCTGAGGGTGGGCGAGCCCATTTTGAATTTCTTGCTTTTTCATTTTGCCTATGTAGAAGGGCTTTTGTGATTGCAACCTGTTGGTGGGTCGCAATATTTCCCGATTAGGTGTGTCCTATAAGTGGATCCACACTGTGTATATTTTTTGTTTACGATATTGCAAAATACCGTTTTTGGGAGAGAAATATCAAGATTACAGATATTTTACACAAATAGGGATTGCGCGTGCCCGACATCGAATATTCGCTATCTGGGGAACACTTTCAGCGCCCAGCTCTGGGCGCGAGAATTCCTAACGCCCAGAGCTGGGCGTTGAAAATGCGAAGGGGAGACTGGTCTTTAAATACGCGGACCGTCTCCTTCCTTTCCCATTTCCACCATTTTCGCTCAAACTCCTCACTTCTTTCAACTGATTTTTTGCTCGTTTCTTCACTTTTCTTTGCCAATTCTACTCCAAGTCACTCCCTAATCTTCCTAATGTAAGTAATTTTCAGTAATTTTGAGCATTTTTGTCAATTTCAGTATTTTTGGTCAAGTTTTTTGTGCATTAAATTGATTTGGGGGTTTTTGATTTTGTACCCCTTTCCTTCAATTAGGTAGTTGGAAATGTTCTACATAACATGTTAATTAGTTTGTGCATGTTAATTTTCGCAAGTATGTTGATTCTTGTTGAATTTGGGCATGTTTATACTAGCCCCCAAGTATACCTACGACTCTAGTGTTTTCTTACAATGTAGGTGTTTTTGGTATATTGCTTGCGTTCCTCATAATTCATGAATGACAAATTATGGAAAAATTTTGATTTTGTTGGAGTTAAATTTTTTACTTAGGGAATTTTCGCTTAATATGAACTTAGTATCATGTTTTTAGGGAACACAAATTGTATGACTCCATTTTATGAGTGGAATGCACTCTTTTAGTGATTGGTGTGAGTGCCAATTTTGTTAAAGGTATAATGCCTTGTTGTGTCGTTGATCAGCATGTCTGACGAGTCGTCACCTCCTTCTGGTGGCCACGAGGAGCGTGGCATGACGCGTCAGTCTACTAGCGCGGGACCCCTATGGGTGGGTCCTGAGTTCTACGACAGTCGGGACCTGCACTACGACTTAGAGCACCACGTGACTACCCGCCTTCACGCGAGGAGGGACACTACGGTTCGTGGCTACGGTGCAGCGACGAGCGAGACTGATTTTGGTTTCCTGAGCTCGGACGCCCAGGCTTTGGTGAGGGCGAGCTCACTGTTTCCGGTGGTCGAGACTTTCTGGGAGATACTGCGGCTTAACATCTCCCTATCCTTTCTGCGGTCGTTCATGAGGTGATGGTGGGATACCACCAACACTTTCCATTTTCCTTGGGGTGAGATGACGATCACTCCCGAGGACTACACGGCTTTGACGGGCTTGACCTTTATAGGGAACCCCGTTCGCCTGAGGTCGGATGGCCCACCGCCGACCGTTGCTGAGGGTACCAGGCTCCTGGGCTCGTGGATGGGCATGAGATTGCCTTTGTACCAGCCCCGTGGGATACCTTTTGCTGACCTGATGTGGGCCCTGGAGCATGGGGTGGAGGAGTCGTCTTCGAGACAGGCCCGGCTGTTCTACCTCCATTTCATTACTTCCACTTTTCTATCGGGTCCGACTGACACCTTTGACCCGAGGTGGATAGGCATGGTGGAGGACGTGTCTACGCTGGGTGACTATTGCAGGGGTGATTTGGGCTATGCGACGCTCGTCGGCCAGATGAGTTTGGCGGTGCGCGACTCGGACCCGCGTAGACGTCACTTCGTCATTACATTGGCAGGAGTGCCGCGTTTGATCGAGGTATGTGCCTAGCCTTTCTTTTGTTTTCTTGCTTTTACCGGGCCCCCTTTTTTGACGTATTATTGTCTTTTCCTTTTATAGCTGTGGGCTTTTGAGCACTTGCCTTGGATGGCTCCCCGAAAGGGGCAGAGGCCTTTGGAGTACCCTGCCGGTCGTCGTTGGGGTTAGAAGAACAAGCTGACTGCGCGTCCACCGCCCGATACCGTGTGGGATCTCATTCGGGACGGGAACCCTGAGCATGTGCAGAATCTTATCCTCTATCTCGTATTTCGTCTTTTTTCTTTTATTTTCTATGTGCGAAATCTGATCGTGTCTGTACAAATTAGGTGGTTTGGACCCCATGGCTCTCCTTTAGGGTACTTATGCTTCGGTCAGGGATAGTTATGCCCTGAGCCAGATGCGGGTCTTGTTCGTTGGCCGCCGCGACCCTGTCTGGTACCTGGGAGAGCGGGTATGTATGCAGACGGTCGGGGTTCTTTCGGTGCCTAAGCCTCCGCCTGCGACCATGCTGTCTACTCGTTCGATAGGCGAGTCGTGGAGGGTCCACTCGAGAACTGGCGTGTGTAGGGGAATACAGTTAAACATAATTACATGTTCGGAAACAATCCCCAAAGCCAGGAAACATGTATAAAGCACAGATTAAGCAAACTTACATTCGAAGCGTGTTTTCCACAATAATCCGTCAACGAACACGAACAAAGAACTCCACTTGTCGTTCCTCTACTTGGTTCACCGACACGATCAGATCCGTCTTGATTATCGTAGCCTAGACAATCGATCAAGAGTTTGTGCTTTGGGAAGAACACATCCATGGAGGCTAAGATAGAATTAGGGTTCCTCTCTCATCCTTAGGGTTTGATGTGTGATCTGAATTGTGTGCTAGGAAAAACATAAGTTTAGGTTATTAGAATAACCTAGATAATAAGCAAGCCAACCGACCAAGGCCTAAGGCCATTGGCCGGCCACAAGCCCACGAAGGGTTTATGCGCGCACAACAATGCGAGCCGCAAGTTGCTACTCGCTTAGTGCCTTGTCCGCGCGCGCCACACAGCAGCGATGCCCATGGGCCAGCGCTGCATTGCCATGCACGATGCGCCTATGGGCCTTGCCCTTGTGCGCTCCGGCTCGTGGGTTGCTTTCGTATTATGATTAAATTATCCCTCGACAATTTATTTATCGTTTCGTACTTGACGATCCAATGTCGTACGATACGATTATTCGTCTCGCCTAGCTTACGAATATACGCAATACGATATACGATTTCACGATCCAATGTTTAATCGTATAATTATGTTTTTCCGAACTAATTTCCGAAAAGCTATTAAATGAATTTCCTATTCATTTAATCCGGTGATCTGTTACGTGTCATTGGTGTGACCTTGTAGGTTCAGTCAAGAGTAAGTTGTGAGCTTAATATTCATTAGAACTCACTGATCGGAAGCATTGCTCCAGCTAGCTGTTCCGATCACTTGATCTCACTGAATTAATTGTTCGCAATTAATCTGAACCTTGGTATTAGACTTAATGCACCTTGGGTGAAGGACATATTTCCTTCAATCTCCCACTTGTCATTCAGACAAGTGTGCATTCACGTTCCTTTGTCACTTAGTGTTACTTACTGAACATAAGGTAAGATCCAAGCCATCCTTATTAGGTCCAGAAGTGTTTCTCGGATTACAGAGTTCAACTGTCAAACTTTTGCAGAAGGTTAAGCCTAACCATTCTGAGCACGACCATGCATTTTACAGTATCTAACTCTCCGAGAGGCCTTGTTACACAACAACACCATATCCTATCAAAGATAGGAGGACAATCCATTCTTGCAATCTATGAACAATCACTTTGATTCATAGTACGCCCAATAACTGCTTTTATAGCCTCCTTTTACGGTGCGACGTTTAGCTACTATCAAAGCGAACTAATTCTCAAACGAGCAGACATAATCGCTCATGTTCTGAGGAACGGTTTCTAATCACCATTAATGAGAACTACCTATGACATGACTTTAATCTCTTAAAGTGTTCTCATGGTCAATCCGATACAAGATCCAATAAGTATCTATGCAAAAGATTCTGACATCCAGTCACTCTAGTTCAAGAAACAGAACTAAGTAATCTACTTGCAATCTAATCTTTATTAGTCATTGGTCGTCCACCTTTCAATGACCTGGATTAGGGATCCTTTGTGACTTCAATATTCAAGTTCACTTATGGGTGTTTCTTTGTCGAAGAATCCATCTTGACATCCCATTTGAATGATGTGAATCACATGGACTTATCATTTAATACTAAACGAAGATTAAATGAACTATGAAATATAATTTCATAAATGATAAATGTTTAAACCAAATGCTTACCAATTTGTGGGCCTCTAATCCCAAAATCAAGCATTTAATGTTTTACAGATATAGGCCTTTCACCCAATACTTAAAACATTCATGGAACTCAAACTTGATTCCATATCTGCATATAAATGTTGTGTATCATTCAATGCAGAGGTTTAGTTTATCATACTTATCTACCCTTAGCATCTTTTCTATCGAAAGCCTTTCGATGTAAGATGAAAAGATCTTTGAATATGTTTCTAGAATGATCTAGTCTTTCGTTGCTGTTTAGAATGATTATCATATCTAAAATAGAAAATCATCCAGGTAGCAGACTTGTGATCAACCTGAGTTCATTGAAGAACTCCCACTAAAATCAATTCCCTTTCATTGCTTCTTAGGCAACAATGAATTCATTTCAATTATGTAGAATTTCAAATGATGCTTCCTTTTGGAATGCTCCAACCAGTTCACATAGATGTGGGAGATACATCTTTCAACTGAGAACTTGGAAACTAATCATTGATTT
The DNA here is from genome assembly GCF_020520425.1 of Spinacia oleracea. Lineage (NCBI taxonomy): Eukaryota > Viridiplantae > Streptophyta > Magnoliopsida > Caryophyllales > Amaranthaceae > Spinacia > Spinacia oleracea. Next base: position 70,447,357 of record NC_079488.1, on the reverse strand, counting down.
AGTTTCCCATGCATCACATATGGTTTAGAACCTATGTTACCACCTTTTAATCACGACGCCTAATTGCCCGTGTATGTTTGTGGTTTGCCTAACAACAAGATTCAACTTTTGCTTAGGCAAATGCATGTAGCATCAAAACTTTAGTTATCTTCACTTCCTCTTATCAAGTGCTCATCCTACATATCCAAATGTATTGGATGTTTTGGATACTGTTCCAATGATCTTTGATCCAGATCAATAGAGATTGGTATAAACTCGTCACGATCCAATGTTCACGAGTTATCTTGGCGATTTATATATCACATTATACATGATTGATTGTAATGCAAAAACCATACGCATTTTCAAATCCATCCATGTGACTTTTAGCTTTATTCTGTTTCAAGAGACACTGGATCTTGCTAAAATCTTGGCATTGCCATGTGATATAAGGTGAAGGCACCTCTTCAAGGTCCTTCATGCTTAACTTTAGTGATAACAGCCTAGCTTTATACTTAGTTAAAGCATTCATAACTTAGACTTAATCATATGGGATGAGAGTCTCTTTTGAGTCTCTCCATTGTGTTTGATTTAGTAATTACTTTTACAGAATCCAAACAACGCTTTAGATCCTATACAATAGATCTTTAACCCAGTATGTTCTAAGTTTCTCCATGGTTCTAATAAAATACTTTCAAATCTAACCATTTAGAATTTGAATGTCATTTTCAATACAGAGATATGTATCTCATATATAGAACCAATAAACTGGACTTAGCTCCCACTAAACTCCTCATCTATAAGATGATCCATATTTTCATAAAGCTATGATTGCTCAATAGCCTTTTAGACAAATATGGTCCAATTCCCACTTGCATGCTTTAATCTACGAATAGATTTCTTAAGCTTGCTCTTTTATCTAGCATCCAAAACTTTAACATTGTGTGATGTACACAATTCCTTTCTACAAGTCCAATTGAGTAAGGTGTTTCGTTTTCCAATTGCCATATTGCCATATGCAATGATTGCTAGATTTATCCAAAATAGTTCAAGCATTCCGACTTGGTGAAAAAAATTTCAACATTATCAACGCCGTGAAGTTGTTTACAATCTTTAACCACCAATCTAGCTTCTCTTTTGTATGTGTATACAATATCATCTTTGTATGTTTTGAAAACATGTTTGCAACCAATGGGAGTAAACCCTTTATGCAAATCAACGTTGTATGTTTAGAAAACATGTTTTGCAACCAATAGGAGTGAACCCGTTATGCAAATCAACGTTCTATGTTTAGAAAACATGTTTGCAACTAATGGGAGTGAACCCTTTATGCAAATCAACCAAATCATAGATTTGATTCTTCAAGATGAAGGTACTTTGGATGAAATGGCCTCAAACCATTTTGTATGGCCTCGAACCATACTTTATGTTTCTGATGGACTCAAACCATACTTGGGAATTTTTAATTCGTCGTAGCTAACCTGTAAGTCGTAGGTTTTTGAAGCACTTTCCAAAGTCTTCATAGTTTTCATTCCTCAAGATATCTATGTATCTATCTTGGTTGAATTCTATTCCTTATACGCTTTACCTAGGTATTGAACATCAAACGTTAGTGTCTATAAAGACATTACTCAAGTCCTTTGAGTATTAGGATTCTCTTGAAGCACTTCTAAAGTCTTCATGAAGCTCTTCCAAAGGCTTCTAAGTATGGAGCTTTTCCAAAGACTCCCAAGTATCCTACATTTGTTTGTTGCTTGACTCGAAGTCCATTCGAGGTCATTTTTCTCCCACTTGCCTTTTTGGAAATATGATGGTTTCCTAAAAGACATTATCTTAAGCAACAACCATATGTTCTCAGATTTGTGGTAGAATCAATACCTTTTGTTTCTATGAGTCGCTCATAAAGAAACATATATCTATCCTTGAGTTTGTTTGATGTAAACACTAACTCCCACTGGGTTCGACAACCCTAGATATATATGTACTGAAAAGATGTACTGAACCGAAGTTCCATCCTTATGACATCTTATCCTTAGCTTTGACAACTTTTTTTAGTGTGAAAGTCACTTGAGAGTATCATTTAGAAACTATATAGGAAAATAGTCGTGATTATCGTTAATCGAAATAGATTCCGATTTCTCCATTTGGACATACCATATTCTTATGGAGCTTGAATTGTCATATTGCCATATAAACAATCTAGATAATCTTTCTTGGCTCATGCAAACATCACCTTGACCCAGCCTAGATGTTCCAAAATTCTTGCCAAGTTGATTTTATACCGTTTTGTGAATTACATTGAAGCATTTCATACATTTCACTTTGAGTAAATATAGCCATATTTTCTCAAATTTTTGTGAAATAGGTAAGTCATAAAATCCATCTTTGGCCCATGAACTTCATTGTCTAGAAACTTCTAACAATAGTCCATTTCTATGTCATGTTCAACAAGCAAGACCCATGTGTCTTAAATTAACCAACTTTCAGAAATCCATGCCATGGAATCTTAGAATGTTGACTTGTTGATATGGTCGTATGACATTGCCAAAGATATGTGGAACACAAATCAAAAATGTTTGATTTGAACCTTCTGAAGTTTGAGTGTGAAGAGATTCGTTTGTTTATTAATCAATCATATGACTCAACCCTTAAGTGACCATTTCATTCAAATAAACACTCAATGAATGTTTTTGTTTACTTTGAATGTGAGTCTTTCCGTTGTCCAAACAGAAATTGATTATGATGATTAATGGAACATAATACCATTAAGTTCCAGCCTTTAGAAGGACTTTAAAACAAACATGATGACCATACAATTAATGTAGCACAACTTTGCTTCATTACCCACTTGTAGGTCAATTACCAGACTTAGCTCCCGGAATTTGAGTTCTTAACAAGAGTTTAGAACCTCAAACGGTAATCTAATACCATAGGGGTTTATTTGCTAAGTCGTTTCTCTTTAACACAAACTTTTAGGTAGAAATTGAATATGAATTCATTTCTTTTGTTCCCCTTTCCTATCCTTTCTAGCATGTTTTCTTATAGTCCTAAAGATTTTACTCTTTGCTTGATCTTCTTACTTTGTTATGCGTACAAAGTCCCTTTCTTTTATTCACTTTGAATGACCGCATCCAATGAGTCTAGTTCATTATCGAATCAAAAGAAAATTGATTGTTAACCATTGGTTATACATGAGTCTTTAACTCAATACTTCATTATTTCAAAAGTACCCAGTATTCTGAATATATGAGGTCCAATTGGTCTACCATTCAAATTTAGTTTGAAAACAACCATGAAGATCACTATAAGAAAATAGACGCTCTCACTCTCCTTTTGTTTGAGAATCGCTCTCAAAAATAGTTACCAATCGATCGAGGAAATATCGCAGTTCTATTGTCTGAACGCAATAAGGTTGAAGATTGACTATTCTACAAAATGAACTAGCAAAGAAAACATTTATCATACTTTAATAACTTGAAATAAAAGCATTCACGCAATCATCAAAGCTATTAAACATTTCATTCATACAAAAAATAAAACATGGTCCAAAATGAATGAAACGATTCCAAGACCCCAAAAGTCCTAAATCCTTAAGCAGCTTTAGCATGTCTTAAGTAGTTTAAGATTTTAGGTAAGCAAAACCTATTGCTAGTAATCTCCAAATTACTCTTGGTTAATAAATTAATGCCATAATTTATCCCATTGCCACAACATAATGCCATTGTTGTTTGAGTTGTAACCACAATCAACGTGCTCCTTTAGGACGCCTTACCACCTAAGTCAACTAAAATAGCACCTCGCTTTAGCGTAAACCTACTATCTTAGATCCCTAGATTTTTGTAAGTGTTGATTTGGAAGGCAATTTTTAAATTCAATATTACTTGGACCTAGTTGTTTCTATGTTGGTTCGATTATTTAGTGAACTTAAGACTAATCGATTCATAGGAAACAACCTGTTCATACAAAGCATACATACATTCATACATTCACGCATAATATATATATATATATATATATATATATATATATATATATATATATATATATATATATATATATATATATATATATATATATATATATATATATATATATATATATATATATATATATATATATTAAATTGCATAAATAATTGGTGATCTAATATGGCCCAAAACATCTTGTCTTGAAGCATCCAGTCTTCATCACCTCCTTGTTAGCTTGGCATCGTCTTGAATCTTCGTTCAAATGCTAACTTGAAGTTCTAAACTTAGAAATACTTGAAATAATAAAATTACATCAAAATTTTCATGGTACGCAGACCATATTTAAAACTTTACATTCAAAGATAGAACGGTGCGCAGACCGTATTTAGCTATCCTAAATTGGCCATACTAGTCACTTGGAGTACCTGCATTACATAAAATATATATTCTACGCATTCACCCATTCGTATGCTAAAACGAATGGCCCATGTAAATATGCAAGTATTTACGTGAATTAATTAAAATTCACGTTCACATAAACGCGTCCTAAAAGATTAATCAATTTCCAAATTATTAATCCTTAGACTTTATTCTAATTAAAATTGAATTTAATTAAAATAATGCGACCTACGAAATAATTAAAAATAATTATTTCATTTTAATTTCATTTAGTGGCTCCCACTCAAACCAATAATTATTCCGGATAATTAATTATGAAATATTAAATTAAAACTCGCGGCCCGGCCCAAGAAAATAAAATATTAAATTAAATATCCCGTTAGCCCAAATTAATGCAAATATACGAAGCCCAACGAATTAAACGATTTTTTTAAAAAAAGTCTAATTGCTAAATCGGGCTAGGCTTGCGCCCAGCCCCGCCTTGCGTGAAGCCCAAGAGCACACGAGCGTTGCCCGCGCATCCCCAGCCCCATCGTGCGTGAGGCCCAAGAGCACACGAGCAATGCCCGCGCGCCCCAGGCCCATCGCACCGCATGCGCACCGCGTACCCGCAGCCATGCTGCCCCTGCGTTGCGTGTGTTGTGCATCGAGTGTGCTGGACGTCGCAAGGCTTGCCCTTGCTTCGTCGCAGCCCCGCAAGCTCCCTCGCCTGCCCCTTCCTCGCCTAGCGCGCACGAGGCACGCAGCCTTGCTGCTGCTGCCATGTCGCATGGCTCGGCAAGCACAATGGCCCCGTATGGCTCGACGAGCCATACTTCCACCATGCTCATGTTCGTGTTTTTGGTTCATAATATGGACCAACATAATTAAAATTAAATTTAATTCACGAACTTGCATTAATTTTATTTTTCAAAAAAAAAAGTTACGATTTAATTTTCGAAAAACAACGATTTTTAACGATTTAATAAACTTTAACGACAATCCAATTTCGTAAAATTAATAAATCAAGGGCTAACAATATTCAAACTTTCAAGAACGATCGAATCAACTTTAAAGTTTGAACTTTTAATTAATAAAATCCGAAACTTTATATCGTTCATAAACAATTAAATTTCAGATTATTAATAATTTGGTTTAAGTGCGATTAAAATTAACGTAACCATTCAAAATTTTAATCGAATAATTTTTAAAATTAGCCACTGACCCATGAAATTATACCCCCTTCCCCAATTAACCGAATTATTAAACCAAAATTAATTAAAATTCAATTAGGGTTGTAAATTTTACGAATTGGGGAAAGGCAAAATTAGGGTTTATACTTATCGGAAAAATCTGAAATTGTTACCATAGATCAAGCATGTACCCATAAACTTTTTGTCAAATTTTCAAGCAATTCCGAGTAGTTTAGGTCGACCTTTTCATTGAATTACTGTCCGACACTTTTAATTTTTAATGAAAAATTAACAAAAACGCCCAAAAAACGATACTTCGAGGCCTGTTTTCGCAATTCTATTCGCATGAGTTGATCTTAGACAATCGTTTTCCATCAGATTAGGGTTTTAAAAATCGAAAAAGCGAATATTTTTGATTTCGGAACTGCCAATTTCGCAATTAATCCCATAATTCGAAAAAATTCCGAAAAATCAACAAAAATTCCAAAAATTTCGACAATAAAAAAACAATAATAATCATGCTAATTCATTCTTTGAATACATAAGGCTCATGATACCACTGTAGGGGAATACAGTTAAACATAATAACATGTGCGGAAACAATCCCCAAAGCCAGGAAACATATATAAAGCACAGATTAAACAAACTTACATTCGAAGAGTGTTTTCCACAATAATCCGTCAACAAACACGAACAAAGAACTCCAATTGTCGTTCCTCTAATTGGGTCACCGACACGATCAGATCCGTCTTGATTATCGTAGCTTAGACAATCGATCAAGAGTTTGTGCTTTGGGAAGAACACATCCATGGAGGCTAAGAGAGAATTAGGGTTTCTCTCTCATCCTTAGGGTTTGATGTGTGATCTGAATTGTGTGCTAGGAAAAACATAAGTTTAGGTTATTAGAATAACCTAGATAATAAGCAAGCCAACCGACCAAGGCCTAAGGCCATTGGCCGGCCAGCAAGCCCACGAAGGGTTTATGCGCGCACAACAATGCGGGCCGCGAGTTGCTACTCGCTTAGTGCCTTGTCCGCGCGCGCCACACAGCAGCGATGCCCATGGGCCAGCGTTGCATTGCCATGCACGCTGCGCCCATGGGCCTTGCGCTTGTGCGCTCCGGCTCGTGGGTTGCTTTCGTATTATGATTAAATTATCCCTCGATAATTTATTTATCGTTTCGTACTTTACGATCCAATGTCGTACGATACGATTATTCGTCTCGCCTAGCTTACGAATATACGCAATACGATATACGATTTCACGATCCAATGTTTATTCGTATAATTATGTTTTTCCGAACTAATTTCCGAAAAGCTATTAAATGAATTTCTTATTCATTTAATCCGGTGATCTGTTACGTGTCATTGGTGTGACCTTGTAGGTTCAGTCAAGATTAAGTTGTGAGCTTAATATTCATTAGAACTCACTGATCGGAAGCATTGCTCCAGCTAGCTGTTCCGATCACTTGATCTCACTGAATTAATTGTTCGCAATTAATCTGAACCTTGGTATTAGACTTAATGCACCTTGGGTGAAGGACATATTTCCTTCAGCGTGCCGACGACGGAGTTGGTGATAGCGGGAGCTGGCTATTATCAGTTTATCTAGGATTCTCTTCGTCTCCCGGAGCCTGGCGTTGTGAGTTGCTCTCTCTTTTTGTACTGATTTTTTATTAGTGTTTTCATGCTCGTGCCTATGTGTTTATGTTTACTGTGTTTTATGCAGGAGTATTCTGACCCTTCGTTAGGGGGATGGGTGCTTCCTGATGCTCGGATCTCGTATACCGGAGAGAGTGGATCCGAGATTGTGGAGACTGTCCCGGAAGACCGGGTTTTCCATGCTCCGCTCCCTGAGGGAGTACAGGCGGTATGCACCTTTTATTTGTGCACTCTTCTTATATCTTTTGTTTTTTTCTTTTGTTACTAACATTCCTGTTTCAGGTTCTGGCCCGTACGGCCAACGCGATGGTGGGGGTGATAAACCGGTTGAAGTCCGTGTTGGTTCGGGCCCGATCTGCACTTTCTTGTAGGAGCCCCCACTCCACTCGGGTAATGTGCCCTCTTTTTTTTTGATCCGTACCTTTTGTTTGGCTTTCCGTTGCTCACCCTCCGTTTTGTTTTTGGAGACGGGGGCTGGACGAGCCGGGGCCGACGACGTAGGTCCCTCGGGTGGGGAACGCGGTCGCGAGGAGAGAGAGAGGGCACGGCACTCGCCCCTACGGCATCGCCGTTCCGATGTGGGGGCGAGTTCTTCCGGGGAGAGGTCCGAGCCGGAGCGTAGGCGACGTTCCGTGTCGGTGGCTCGAGAGCCTAGCCCCGAGTTGCAGCCACATCCTCATTTTTGGGGTGATTCTGGCTGGGGGTCCTCATACCACGGGGAGTGGAGTGGATGGACCGGCGAGGCTTGGAGACATGAAGCCGATGACGAGTCTTAGGCTTGCCTCCTGTTTTGTATATATACATTCTTGTATTTCGCATGCATATATATTTTATTTTTTTGCGAATTTTTGGTGCAAGAATGTTTTGAGCCTTCCATGGGCTTTGCCTCAACATATTATAGCAGTACTAGCTTTCTAAACCAACGACGAATTTCGAAAAGAGAAAGAATTCCATATATAAAAAATGAGTTCATACAAGAGTGCACACATATTTTTAGACTAGCCGACTACTTGGGGTATTACATATGCATGTTCACTATTTTTTCGTTTTTTGCATACTCGTGCCATACTCCTTTGTTGGGCTTGTTCCTGAAAATTCTTGTGTCTTTGCTTTCATTCTATTTGGCCTTGCCCGTGCAGGGGTTAGGGTATAGTGCCCTTTATAATATCCTTTTGTTTTGATGTGTTCCATGACTTTAGTATTTTTTAATTTTTATTGGACTGAATCCTTGATAAGGATTGCCTACGTATCTTGTCAGAATCAGGTCGCGCGTAGATCTAGCTATGATTTTGTGAAATTTTTGAAAGGGGTGTTCATTACACATCTGCTACCCCCCCCCCCAAGTGTTCGTGGTTCTTTTGATGATCCGGAAAAGGAGTACGAACACTTGCAGAAGCGGGAGGATAGGTGGCAAGAGAGAATGACGCCCGAATTCGGGCGTAGGAAATATCGGCGCCCAGGCCTTGGCGTCAAAAATATAGACGCCCAGTCCTGGGCGTTGAAACTTTGTCCTTCGTCCTTCCTACTTTAGCGAGTTTTAAGCCGTTTGCTTAGAGTAATGCGCAGAATTCTTGCTTATGAGTCTTAATGTGTTTTATTAGATGCCTTAACTCCGGACTGAATTTTGTTAAATATAGTACTTTTTCAATTGGTTTAAATTCGTGAGGTTAGCGAATTCCGCTCCATCTATGTCGGCTAGTTGGACTGCTCCGCCAGGTAGGATGGTCTTTACAAATTATGGTCTGGTCCAATTAGGCCGTAATTTTCCTTGAGGGTCCGTAGTAGGTGCGTGGACTTCTTTTAACACAAAATCGCCTTCTTTGATATTTCGAGGTTTGACTCTTTTGTTGAATTGCCTTGCGATGCGCTTTTGATACACTTGCACGTGATGTAAGGCTCTCAACCTCCGCTCGTCTAAAAGGACGAGCTCGTCGTACCTAGCTTGAACCCAATCGGCCTCGGGCAGCTTGCTTTCTAGGACGATCCGGAGGGAGGGAATTTCCAACTCGATCGGTTGAACTGCTTCCGTTCCGTATAGCAAGGAGTAGGGTGTTACTCCAATGGAGGTGCGGATTGAGGTTCGATAGCCCCATAATGCGAAGTGTAATTTGTTGGGCCAATCCTTATAATTTTCGGCCATTTTTTCGATTATGACTTTAATATTTTTGTTGGCCGCCTCTACCGCGCCGTTCATTTGCGGCCTGTAGGGAGAGGATTTATGATGTTTGACATGATATTTTTCGAGTAGGTCTTGGACTTCGGCCCTAAAGTGGGAACCTTGGTCACTTATGATTTCATGTGGAACCCCGTATCGACAGAATATGTTCTTTTCTAGGAATCGAGCGACATGTTTGGCCGTTAATTTTGCATAGGAGACTGCCTCTACCCATTTAGTGAAGTAATCAATTGCGACTAAAACGTACTCGTGTCCCCCTACGCCTGTTGGTGTTACCTTGCCGATTATATCTATACCCCAGGTGGAAAAGGGCCATGGAGAAGTGAAGGTGTATAGTTCTGAGGGAGGCAAGTGGTTAAGGTTACTGAAGATTTGGCATTTTGGGCAAGTTTTTAGAAAGTGATGGCAATCGGTTTCCATAGTGGTCCAATAGTATCCTGAGCGGGATATTTTCCGGGACAGCATTTTTCCGTTCATATGAGGTCCGCACACGCCGTTATGGTATTCTTCCATTAGTCTTTGGGCTTGGTTTTGGTGGACACAAAGTAACTTGATTTTATTCGGCGTGTATTTGTACAGTTCCCCCAGAATTATGCTATATGGTGAAGCGAGGAGGCGTAGGGCCTTTTGTGCTCGCGGGGAGGTGTTTTGGGGGAATTCCCCACTTGTTTTGTAACGAAGGATGTCCGTATACCATGGTTCTTCTTCGGTGTTTTCAAGTTCGGATTCTATGGCACAGCAATAAGCCGGCTCTTTCCTTCGTTCGACCCGAAGGGTCATTCCGTCCCATTCATTCGGGATGTTGAGCATTGAAGCTAGCTTTGCTAGTGCATCCGCGAATTGGTTGTCGTCTCTTGGTAAGTACGTATACTCGATTTTTTCGAATTGCTCGACTATTTGGTCTAAGTGAGCTTGATATTTTGAGAGACTAGTGCTTCGGACCTTCCATCTTTTGGATATATGGTTGATTATTAGGGAAGAATCCCCGAAGACTTGTAGATGCTTGACTCCGAGGCTAACTGCGGCCTCTAGCCCAACTATGCAGGCTTCATATTCGTCGGCATTGTTTGTGGCCTCGAAGTTAAGTTTAACGGAAATTGGTATATGGGCCCCTTCGGGACTGACTAGGAGAACTCCGACGCTGCATCCCTTCTGATTGGACGCGCCATCGAAGTATAGTGTCCAATAGTCGTCTCGTATCATCAGAAGTTCCTCGTCAGGGAGGAGGTAAGCTTCCGTGGTTTCCTCATTCGTGGCGTGCTCGGCCAGGAACTCGGCCACCGCTCTTCCTTTGATTGTTTTTTCTGGCATGAATTTTAGGTCGAATTCTGAGAGCATGACTACCCACCTAGACAGGCGACCATTTAGGGCGGGCTTTTCGAACATATATTTTAAGGGGTCTAGTTGTGACACTATATGAACAGTGTGGGCCAATAGGTAATGTCTGAGTTTTTTGGATGCCCAGACGAGGGCGAGACAGGTTTTCTCAAGTTCTGTGTATCTCGTCTCGTACTGTATGAACTTCTTGCTCAAGTAGTAAATGGCTCGCTCGGATCCATGTACGCACTGTGAGAGCATAACTCCTGCTGCAGTATCCGTGACGGTTAGGTATAGGCGTAAAGGGATTCCAGGCAAAGACGGGGAAAGGACGGGTGGTTTGCTTAGATATTCTTTGATTTTATCGAAGGCAGTTTGGCATTGTTCATTCCATTCGACTTTTTCTTCTTTTCTTAATTTTTTGAATATTGGCTCACAAGTCATAGTAAGCTTGGAAATGAACCTACTAATGTATTGCAGCTTTCCTAGGAAGCCCCTTATCTGTTTTTCAGTTTTCGGTGGGGGAATTTCGGTAATGGCTTTGATCTTGGATGGGTCAATCTCGATTCCTCGCGTACTAACAACATATCCTAGCAATTTTCCAGAGGTTACCCCGAACACACATTTTTGTGGATTTAGTCTCATGTTATATTTCAAGATTCGGGTGAAGAACTTTCTAAGTGTCGGGAGGTGACCGTGCCGGTCTTTAGATTTGACGATCATGTCGTCTACATAGACCTTGATTTCTTTGTGTATCATGTCATGGAGTAACGTGGTGGCTGTTCTTTGATAGGTGGCCCCCGCGTTTTTCAAACCAAAAGGCATCACAGTGTAGCAATATGTACCCCAAGGGGTAATGAAGGTTATTTTTCCCATGTCTTCTTCTGCCATAAGTATTTGGTTATATCCGGCGTACCCGTCCATAAAGGAGAGAAGCGCGTGTTCTGCGGTGTTGTCTACTAGTATGTCAATGTGAGGTAGAGGGAAGTCATCTTTGGGACTGGCTTTGTTGAGGTCTCGAAAGTCTACGCACATTCGCACTCGTCCGTCTTTTTTAGCTACGGGGACAATATTGGCCACCCATTCTGGGTAGTTGTAGACTTTTATGAAGTCGGCGTCTAATTGTTTAGTGACTTCTTCTTTTATTTTTAAGGCTATCTCTGGTTTGAGCCGCCGTAGCTTTTGTTTTACTGGCGTCATTTTGGGATCTAGCGGAATTTTATGCTCAGCGATTTCTCGATCTATTCCTGGCATGTCTTTGTAGGACCAAGCAAAGACACCCTCGAATTCCCGCAAAGTGGAGATTAGATCGGCCTTTTCAGTGGGAGTTAAGGTGAGGCCAATTTTAATGATTTTAGGATTTTCTTCTGTTCCAATATTTACCGATTCTGTGTCCTCAATTATAGGAGTTTTGAGTTCTTGTTCATTTACAGCTTTTATTAATTCGGTATATTCCTCTTCTGGCTCTTTTTCGTGCTCATTAGTGGCGAGAAATTCTGCATTATTACCCGGATTTTTAAGCGGTATATACTCAAAAGTTTTTTTTATCTTATTAAAGTCATGAAGCATTACATCAAAAAGATCTCCCGGAGTAGATATTTCCGGGTCTAAACTATTTTTGGGAGGGGTTACAATTTTGCTAGGTTCGCACTCGGAGTCAGACTCGGATTCAGACTCTAATTCTTCGTACATCGGACCCTCTCCCGCAGATATCTTGAACTTCATCCCACGAGCATTAGTCCATTTGAAAGTCTTGCGCCACCCTCGTTGGATTTGGTCATCTTTTGAGGGTGATGGAGCGATCAACTTAGTAGGATCGAACAATTCATCTTGAAGGGCTAATGCCATAATTTCTGTTTCATTCCTCGCTCTTTTCTTTTCTAACCCAAACAATAGCCCGAAAGCATGTGAGTTGGGGAGCGTTTTTGGCATAGCGTGGTTCTTTCAGGCGAGTGGCCTTTGAGAACGTAGAGGGTCGCGTTCCAGAGCATGCATCTCTTGGGTTTGTGCGACCTCTAGGTATAGATGTTCGGGATATGCTTCTTCCATCGCGCTCCTTGATGGTTATCACGGGTAGGTATTCAGGGGCCCTACATTATTGTTGTGGAGTAGGAGACACATTAGTTTGTTTCGTGAGTCGGTTTTTAGACATTTTATGACTACCCTTAAGTCGGACTAGTATGTTTGGACTACTATGTGTACAATTTGAACTCTTTATATTTTCGAAACTCTTTGCCCGTGTGACATTTATAATTATTGGCAGGTTTGGTTTTGGTGCCGAGCATTGTCGTCGTAGGAGGCCTAACAACGCCACAAAGAGTTATTCTTTTTTATGAGTCGCTTTTAGAATCGAGTGCTTTTCTTACGCCCTCGCAGCAATTTTTTTTTACGAACGGTTTTTTTGCTACGTGTTTTCTTTTTCGCGAGCACCGAGGCTGCTACGCCTGACCAGAAGGCCAAGCAGCAACTTCAGCGCCCAGCGTCGGGCGTGAGAAATTCTGGCGCCCAGCCAGGGGCGTTGAAAATGCGTCCCTGGATGATTCTCGTTTTCTGTTTGCGTCTACTTTTGTTTATGCGACTTCGATTTTGCGTGCTTGCCTAATAACGTCCTTTACGCGTTGTGCAGCGTTGGTGGGATTCGTTACAGGCCGTCCCGAGCGCCGCTTATTTTTGTGGCGATCGTTCGGGTTTGCGGAACACGTATTTCGGTATAACTCTTTGGCAAATTGGTTTATGAATGTTTGGGCAATTTTTTAGGTCGTTGGTTTGCTAACATTGTTTGTCACACAATCACATATTTCGCTACACATTACTAACATTACATCATGAAGCAATAATAATAAGTCATGTAATTTATGATAGGCTTCTATGGGTAGTTTTTGCGCCTGGCTTGGTACCGCTTCTATCGCAGATCCAACACATGCCCCGGTCGAGGTAGTGCCTTTAACAGACGAATTTCGCCCAAGAGGCCAATCACGATGTAAGCCAAGGGGGAATGCACCAATGAGAGGGACCTAATGGGCGAGCGATTGGGTTTGGGACGGGTGTACTACTATCGAAAGTGCCGAGTGGACAACATTCGAAGCGTATGCACCCCCCGGTTGGCGATGGGTATCCTTAGTCCCAACTCCCGAGATGAAACACCAAGGGAGCCAAGATTCGTTATGCGGTTATGTCCGTTCACATTAATATGCTGATTTGATGGGGAAATAAACGCGGGGTAGGATCGTTTCACCCTTCGGCTATTTTGATTACCTACGAGCACGAGTATTTCCTTCACTATCCCCAGTGGAGTCGCCACTGTGAGGGGGTCGAAAAAGCACGAGGGTAATGCGTGACCTTGTCCCTCGTGTGTGTGACGTTTCTTTTTGTCAAATCAAGTGTAATTGGATTTCCTGTGAGTTTACACCCAATTGACTAGTAATATAGGAGTCGCCATTCAGTTTTTAACGACAATGAGAAAAACTGACAAAACCCGGTTATCGTGACATAAAGGGAGTGCAATTATGTTTGACCACGACGGCCGTAGGTTCCCTTGTGATCCCTGGTGTGGGGATCTCTCAACGTACACCCGCAAGGTAGAGATTGAGGGTTCGGGGGACTGTAACTAGCGAGAGGAGTACTCGCTCTTCGATAACTCCAGAGGCAGGATATCCTTACTAGCTTAGCATAAATAATTGAAGGGACATGTGTTAACTATTAAACTAATCTGAGTTGATTTTAACAATATGAAACATATAGTACTAGATCGAGCGCGATTATCTGATTTAGATTGTATTAAGGGACCTAGCATGATAATCCAATTTCCCAAAAATATCATATTTATTAGGCGTGATAGAACAATCAGATTTAGTTAGTTTAACAGTTCATAAAAAGGGCGAGGAAAGCAATTAAATCATAGAAAAGGGACACATTACGATGCACCCTTGAGAGGTGCGTCACGGTTCTCAGAAAACTAACCACTTTGACTTTGCTATTTCTCCTTTTAATTAATGAATCTCAAGTTATGGGACAGGATACGTTCTGTTCGATTTATGGATCGATTGCGACAGAACACGTGATCAGTTTTTTGCAGCGTGAGGCTTAGGCTTAGGGGTTTAGAGTCAATACTCAGAATAATAATTGTGTGTCCTTTTTTCACGTCGAACTTGGGCTATATTTATAGAAAAGAGTTCGTGGAAAGATAGAATTGTAGAGCTCTAATCCACGAGGAATTAGGAAAGAATACGTCCGAGGTAATTTCAGCGCCCAGGCCTGGGCGCCGAAGATTTCGGCGCCCAGAGCCAGGCGTTGAAAATAGGGTTTGGGCTGTTTTCTTAGTCAGATTCGGATTCCTAGAATCCGGAGTGTTTGAGAGTTAATCGAGTCTTTTAGTGCGTATTAACCTTGTGACGGAATGCGTCTGGGCCCGTTACGAACTCTAGGCTCGTTAGGATTTTAATTAATACGTGACTCTTATTTTCGAATCATATTAGGAATAGGATTCTCTCGTAATCTCTATCTCATTTAGGATTTATGTTGGAGTGCAACATCTAATTCTGACAGGTTTCTATCTTTTATGACTTGCCACTTTTAACAACTACCCATCACGGCAGTTACTATTTTTAGCAGGTTTCCATAAATAGCAGGTTTCTTTAAATAGCAGGTTTCGGGTGAAATGAAAAGGGGTGATCGAGATTCGTTATTTTATAGGAGATGCGTTGTCAAGTGGAGATTTATGCTTTCATCATCGAACCTTCCCTTTCGGGAATGGGGGCAAAAGTAGGTGTCTACAGGCCCGAACTAGCATATTGATTTTTGTATCTATTGCGCGGGTGTGTCTGAGATGTCTCATTTGTGTGTGGCTCCGTCACTCGCTTTGGTGGGTATCTGGTGCGAGGTTGCTTCTGGGATGTCGCCTTCTTCTGGGGCTTCATCACTTGCATTGCCATGGCGCCCATTCTGTAGATGGAACCCATTCTCTGAGGTTGCACATCTTCTTCTTCTTTGGACTCGCCTGTTTCATTGATGGTCATGGACGAAAGTCTCTTTTGGAGGTTGTTAATCTCCCCTTTGTGTTTCCAATCCCACCATTTTTGTTGGCCTTGACATAGCAAGAAGTTAAGCCTACTGATGTTTCCCGAGGGCGTGCCGACTTTGGATTCTCTTGTTGATTGGGATGGCGACGACCATGATTTCTGAGAGTCGCCTCCCCCACTTCTTGGCTTGAATCCCCCGACTGAGCTGGACGGCTCCTTTGAGCCACTTGTTGCGCTCCTAGGTGAGTTTGGAGTCGGGCCCTCCAAACTCGTAGGCGTCCCCCTTCTTCTGAGCGATGGCCCCTCCCACAAGAGTAGTCCATTAATCGCTCTGCAACGTCATAGCGGCCGAAAGTGTGTCAACCTTCGCCCTCTATACTTCATGCTGCGCCAATTCTTGTAGCCTGAGAACAAAGTTGAACAACCAATCCTTTTCATTCATGTCACGGATGTCCAACATGCAAGCCGAGTATTCTTTCACATAGTCGCGTATGGAGCCCTTGTGGCGGATCTCCTGGAGCTTCATTCTTGTAACAAACTTGGTGTTCTCGGGGTAGAACTGATCGTTGAGTTCCTTCTTAAACTCTTCCCAAGTATCTATCTTGATCTTCCCACCTTCGATGTCGGCGTGCTTTGTGCATGCACTACTAGAAAAATCGGATACAGAGGCAAGTCATAATTGCCTCTAAAAATAGGGATTTAGCCTCTAATGGGTTTTTGAAGCAAAAAAGTGGATGCCTCTAATAATTCCGTCGCTAATTAGTGTTTGCCTCTAAAAGCCCCTTTTTGAGGCAACACAATGTGTTGCCTCTAAAAGCTCATACATTTAGAGGCAACCATATATCCTTGCCTCGAAATGTAATTAGAGGCAACCCCATATTGTTGCCTCAAAATATAATTAGAGGCATCCATTTATACTTGCTTCAAAATATAATTAGTGGCAACCATATATCTTTGCCTCAAAATATAATTAGAGGCAACCACATTATTGCCTCGAAATATAATTAGAGACATCCGTATATTCTTGTCCCAAAATATAATTAGAGGCTAACCTATAATCTTGTATCAAAATATATTTAGAGGCAATATTAAAAGTTGATTCTAAAGACACTATACATTTAGGGGCATCCATATAATTTTGCCTCAAAATATAATTAGAGGCAAAATAAAAAATCGGGGGCAACCATATGGTTTTTCCTCGAAATATAATTAGAGGCAATATAAAAGGTTGTTTCTAAAACGACGTATATTTAGAGGCAACCATTTAATTATGACTGTATATGATTAGAGACAGTATCTTATTTTAAAAATAATGATACTTGAATAATTTGATATCATCATAAAAAGTGTTTAAAGGCCCCGAAAATTGCTAGCGTATTTACATTTGTAACCACGACCACCTATAAGAAATAACCATGATAAGATAACAAAAGTAAAACACCAAATTTCATAGGAATTGAAAATTTATCAACTACAAGTAATATTATTAACCAAATGAGAACAATTGTTATTCAATCTTAGCCAAAAAAACACTTTAGGGCTTGCAACAACCCGCAAGCCCAAAACTAACAAAAATCGCACAAATATGCTTTCGTGTAATATACCAATCGCAAAAATCGCAGAAACAAAATTTTCACAAGCAGAACAATAGTATGACAACAACAAGACAACAGCTGGACATCAGGACAGGACATCAGTGTAGCAGCGAGACAGCAGCAGTGTAGCAGCGAGACAGCAGCAGTGTAGCAGCGAGACAACAACAGTTTAGCAGCGAGACAGCACATTATCAGTGTGTAACACAATATAGCAGCAACTCTTATCCTGAAGGTCATATAAAGAGCACTATTTAGACAAGCGATTTCAACAAATAGGGTGAGAAGCAATACAGAAGCAATACAGCAGGACAGCAGATTTTTTTTTTTCAAATGATGTCGCCTAAACTGAGCAACATAGATCTCTTGCCCGTGCACCAGAAACTTTTTCAGACATAATGGAAGCATGTACAGTGGCCAGCCAACCAACCAGAATTAGCATAATCTATCCCATCATATGAGATATTATTGCAGAAATATGACTCCAGATTCAAGATTTAAAACCATAATTAGAGTACTCAGAATGGATGTACCTCCTGACATTGTAAATATAAAAGGATCCACGATACATTTCCTCACTCTAAGCCCGAAGACAACAAGAAGCAGAAATGATAAAGTTCAAAGCATAAAAAACTTACAAACCAAAAAATCAGAGTACCAATTATTAAAGCAAGTCTATGCAATCAAACAAAACTAGCTTACTTAAATGCTGCTATGGAGGCGGAGGATTCAATCTCAACGAATATGAGATATGCAACAATACACTTGGGCGACATGGAAAAGTCCAAAAATTGATCAATTAGTCTACAACTTATTCAAATGGAAATTTAATTCAAACTATGCACCAAAGTTAATCAAAACACAATAAAAATCTTCATGCTATTAAAGTAAAGAATAACTTACCTCCATGGAAATGACTGTTAGCGGTGGGATATTGTGCTACCATTACCAAATAATAAAGAATAACTTACCTCCATGGAAATGACTGTTGTTTTTATCATCCTTTAACGCCTTTTTTCGTTGAAGTTCTAGCAAACATGAATTATAAATTCGTCAATTCCTAATAAATGTGTAATTTGATCATATATAAAATAACATGAAAACTCTAATGACTTAATGAGCATACAAAATGAACCTTCTCGTCAAGCTGTAAGGGTTGCTTCAATAGTTCCGACTTCTTTTGTTCCATGTTTTGCTTATTTTTCCTTGTTCGATCTTGGTTTTAATAACTTAGGAACTGACATCGATGGAATAAATTTACTCATTACTTTTAACTTGAACAAGTTTTAACAATAAAAAGTAAGTACGCAATGGATAATATACACAAAAGCTACCATTCAAGAATCGCATTGAGTGTTGGTAACATGAGAATACTCATTCAAGATAGTCTCAAGTAGGCTCTTTTATCTTTCAGAAAGATGTGAAATCATAATATAAACACCAGAAGGTTTTAATAACTTAGGAACCGACATAGATGGAATAAATTTACTCATTACTTCTAACCTGAACAAGTTTAACAATAAAAAGTAAGTACGCAATGGATAATATACACAAAAGCTACCATTCAAGAATCGCATTGAGTGTTGGTAACATGAGAATACTCATTCAAGATAGTCTCAAGTAGGCTCTTTTATCTTTCAGAAAGATGTGAAATCATAATATAAACAACATAAGGTTTTAATAACTTAGGAACTGACATCGATGGAATAAATTTACTCATTACTTTTAACCTGAACAAGTTTTAACAATAAAAAGTAAGTACGCAATGGATAATATACACAAAAGCTACCATTCAAGAATCGCATTGAGTGTTGGTAACATGAGAATACTCATTCAAAATAGTCTCATTCAAGAAAGTAACTGTTCTGTTAGAGCAATCAGCAGAAGGATAGTTTTACGGTGTATATGTGCTGGTGAATCTACATCTATTGTAAGCTTTTAAGATAAAACAAGCACACTGCAATTGTAAGCTTACAAGATTGCAGTGGTTAGTAGCTGTCGGTAATCTGTAGTCAGAAGCGAGGAGGCGCAAATGCAACTTTTCGCTCAGTGAAGGGGTTGAGGAGGGGGAAATTATTTCAAGCTCCAGTCACAACTCAAGTGAGAAGCTTAGCTTCACATGATGGTCCTAAAACATACTTGTATACAACAAATGAGGAAAATGCATAAGATGATGAGGAAATCATCGTCAACCACAATAAAAAAAAAAATAGTGCAAACATGCATCTCCAACTATGCACAAAATGTGATGCAGGAAAGCAGACAGACCCGATCATCCAGGAAAACAAAACAATTAGACAAATAAACAAGAGTAGCTTTGAGAAAATAAAATGAAAACTTAAACAGAAGTTCAATCGTGCTGCACTGTAAACGTTTTTAAGTTACCGGAATCAAAACCCATGTTCTATCATGTTATTCCCTAGGTAATTAATCATCATATCTGCTTCAATAACTTGAGACAAAATCTCATAAACTTAACTCTAAAAGACACGCCCCTCCACCCAACTCTTCACCAGATGGTTAAACAAGGAATGCTGCAAATAAACGTTTTTGATAGACCCCAACACAAGTGAAAATCAAGAAAGAAACCTTTTACACTAGGAGATCCAACAACAATAGCGCAACAAACTATATATCCAAAATCCTATGATTCGATTGATTAGATTTTGTAAATTAGGTTATTTTCTAAAATTCAACAAATCAATTAACAAGATTAAAGAGATTACCTAATAGAGTGGTGGGTTGTCGAAGACGAAAATTTGAGACCACCATCGTCGGCGGTACTGGGAACGAGAACGAGAGAGGGAAAGCGAAGCAACACCAACAACAATAGCGCAACAACAACAAGAACCGCATCAGCGACGACCAGCCAGAAAGGGAGGGGAGGAAGCAGCCATTCCGGCGCAGTGACACGGAGGAGATCGAAAATTGAATTGGAGGGGCAGAAGATAGAGGAGGTGAATCGGGCAGAAGGTAGGTCTCCAAACTGATATTTCTGAAAAATGGTTTATAAAGTCAAGTCAATTATCTTAGAGAATGTTTATTTATTTAAATAAAATATACCTACATGAATGAATATATTTTATAATTTGATTTTTTAATTTAAATTCTTAGCTAATCCTTAAATTTAAATAAATAATTTTCGAGTAATAAAATCCAAAATTATTAAATGAGATTTTCAAAAAATTTATCTAATGTAATAATAAAATATTTAAATTCACTCATTAAGTTTTGATCATCGATAATAGATATCTAAATTCACTTAAGAGTTAATAATAAAATATTTAAATTCCCTTACTTATTTTTAAAACTTCAAAACCATAATCTCAAATTCGTTTAGAAAGAAATTTTAAGAGAAACATTAAGACAATATTTAAATTTAATTATCAAGTTAAAAGTTTCTCAAACTGTGGGATATTACGCTATACCACCCTTAGATTAAGTTTCATCCCCAAAACTTAAAAATGTAAAACCTTAAGTCATTAATATAAAAATAGTTACTAGTTACTTTTAGTTATAAACAATTGAAATAAGTAGAACTTATAAATGTAAGTATAAAAAGAGTTCATTTAAGCTAAAAAATTTGCAAGTTATACAACTATTATGTATGCAGCACGAGCTAGCAAGCTTTACTTAAAAAATTTATGGATGATAGCTCTTAAATAGGTAGCATAACTTGTGGCACGGGTGAAGGTTTGTAGTAATGCGTTCAATAATAAATTCAAACAAAGTTAAAATAAGGTTCTACCATGAGTCAATGAGTTCCAAATAAATTTCAAACAGGTCAACAAGGTTACTCTAACTCTATGGTTTACTATCTTGCAAGCATGTATGAATATGTCCAATTACTTCAATTCAGATCAATCAAATATTCAAGTTTAATCGATTTCAATAAGTTCAGTTAAGTTCAGTTAAGTTCAGGGTTGAGGTTTTAGGGTTTAGGGTTTTGGCATAATTTGTTTTTCATGTCTTTTATTTACAATAATAACAAGCTCATATTCAAGAGTGTAAACTAAAATTACGTATTGTTTTTTATTAATGTTTAAGTGATAAATTTCTCTATGTTATACAATAAGCAAGTTTCAATCAGGTCAATCGGGTCCAATAAGATAAGTTATATCTAGAAAAAGTTCAAATGTTATAATTTGAACATAGCACATGCACCTTTTGGTATATTTCAAATTAGACCAATTGTTTTAACAAAGTAAAACATAGCCACCTGAGAATATCATTACTAGAATTTCAATTTTTAATGACAAAACTATAACGACGAACTAGAAATGTTTTCGTATATAACTTTAATGTACCAATTACAGCGACAAACTTATCCGTTAGTCGTAATTACCTAAATGTTGCTCTATAGCCTCTATTATTAATCTGGCCTGGATAAAGATTTCAATCTTGAACTAACCAGACATTTTTTTTTTCTCTTTTCATTCTATTTATTCCATTTAGCCTAATTTAATTTATCATCTTACCAATCATGGTTGGACATACTTCCTCCATATATATATAAATAGAATTCTCATTTTGATGGGCCAATTCTTTTTACGCGCTGCTTTCGACAATGATTTTTCCAAACAAGATGCAACAGAGGCTATGAGGTTCGATTTCACTTCTACCAATGTCTTAAGAGAAAGTCAATGTATAGACTGACTCTTTTCATGTCATTATTTTGTTCTACCTTGGCGAACCATGTCAAACCAAGACCGATCAATATCCGAACGGAACAAACAATAGTTGTTGTTACTAAATCCAACCGTCATTATTAAACCTGTCAAACAAGTCGGTCGGGTCGGGTTGTAAAAAAATATTTTCGGGTTCTGGTTCAATTGGGTCGGTCACTTTCGGGTTCAGGTTTACAAATGCTTGTTCAAGACCCAAAATTTCCGGGTTCGGGTTGACCCAACGAGTTGAGAGATTTTGAAACGCGCATTATATTTTCATTAATTTAGGTGATTAATATACAAAATATGGGCACGAGTTAACAAATTTTCCTACACAAGTTTATAGTTTGTCAAATTCAACCATAAAATGGCGTATAATTCAAATTAAAATCATATTGCACACAACAATAGTAAAAACAACGTGTTTATTATGTTTAAATTTTTCTCAACATCTAATTTATTACTATAACTACAATGATTTTCAATTGGTCGGGTCCAAAACGAATTCGGTTGGATTTTGACCTATTACTTTTAGGGTTGCTCGAGTTCGGATAAAATCGGATTACTGGTCACAAAAACTTGTTCATGATCCAGTATTTTTGGGTCGGGTTCGGGTCGGTTTTTGAATCTGATCGATTTTTAATAGGTTTTTTTTCTTTTCTTTGAATGATAAGTAGAATATTTTTTTTTTTTGAAAAGATAAGAAGAACCCGAGTGCAAAGAAAATCGGGTGCCCAAGTCATTATACATTCCAAAAAAAAAGGTTAAAATTAAAATAAAATAAATTTGTCGTTATTATTGCTTCAAGAGACGCGGGATCAGAGCGCGGGCATAAAATACCCAAAAGAATTGAAAGGAAACCGCTTCAGCTATTCGGCGCTCATCCTCTACTCCTTCCTAAACCCTTAATCCAAAATTTTCCCCCAAAATTTCACCAAAGTGGGAGTTAAATAGCTATTGAGCGCCAGAAATTTCAGGTCACCGCGTCTCTCCCTCAATTCCTACTCTCTTGTGAACTGCCCTGCCCTATTGAAGAAGATCAATCGGTGATTTGATTAGCGGCAAGTTCACCAATTGTGAAGGTTCTACTGGTATCTATTGCAATTAACAGAACTACTCGACTTTGAATTTCAGTTATTTAGGGTTTTGCTTATCATTTATTCATGAATTACAACTGTGTTGGAAATGACGATTAAATCCGTTATAAGTTTACTACAGTTGAAGGTTCAACTAGGTTTTGAAGCTATTTACTGATTTATTCAATTGGAATTTCAAACTATATGATCAGAGTTGACCATAGTTGATTTCTGGTATTTGTTGTATTTGTTTAGCTTGTGTATATCATTATCTCATCTGAAAAATTATGGCAGGTGAATTCATTTAGACTAGCCTTATGTTTCAGCTCAAGGAATTCCTCCTAGTAGTCTGTCACCAAATGTGAGCCAGGGAGCTGCTGGTTTTGCTGGAAATTCTGTTTCATCTGCGGCTGCTGCTACTAGATGCTCATGGGAGTCATGCAGGTGTCACTGTGTCAGGTATTGTTCCCAGCTCATTGTTGCCTATTGATGTTTCTGTTGTGCTACGGGGGCCTTATTAGAAGCTGCAGTAGTGTGGTGTTGGTTAAGGTATTAAGGAAGTATTATCTAACTTGTTAAATTTTATAAAGCTCTCTGCCTATTTAGGCTTATTTGAGTATGACTTTCTATTCTTTTCATTCAGAAATCTGAATTATAAAAGGTGTACTCTTATCCTTTAAACTAGAAAGATGTTACAATAAGGTATACATTTGTCCCTTTTACGTTACACTTTCATGTTTATAGTGGTCAGGTACTCAGGTTTGTAAGTATGTAAAGGACCAAAGGTCCAAGTCTCACTATAAACTTAATGTGTTGATGTGTCCTGTGTTAAAATTAGATTAAAACAGATGCACTTGTTGCGCGTTTAGCTTTGAACTCAAGCATTTTTGAGGTAGCAGTCTTATTAAGAATTGTTTGTGGCTGTTGAAATTGCATTCAGTTGATCTAAAAGAGTAAATTCTCAATTGTACGTAGCATGTTTCGTTTGAATTGAAATCAAGTTTCTATACTCCTACGAGGTTTTCAACCAATTCATGGTATGATCTCTCTGCAATTGTATGGTTCTGTCTTCATCAAAAGCCTTTGATAGTGCATCTTTCAAGGACTTTCTGCTCGACTGTACCTCGTGCAACTTGTTCTCCCAAATGTCAGCAGCCTCTTTCAACTTCTTTAATCCATTCTCCAGTTAGTTCTAACTACCTGGGCAGCATTGTTCTCATCAGTTAGCACAGGAATTTTGGTTCGCACTCACTGAAGTACCCAGCAAGCCATCTTAACTTTTCATCAGGCTCTTCAAAACTTGAATCTGCAGGTAAAGAGATGTTTCTAACTGATTCTGTCTTCCCATTCAATAACTTGTTGTTTACTGAGAGTAAAAATCTAATGCACATGGATGTATGTGCACTCTGTTCTTTGGTCAGGTCCAGCATTAAACATATGAAAATTTTCTGGTTCTTATTTTGTGTGTGACATGGATTAGTTTTTCAACAGGATGTCTCATGTGGCATAACTGCTGATATATCTGCTGGCATGAATAGGCCGACATGAAACGACCGCGGAACATTTTCTCTTTCGTCCTCAGACGTTAGATGTACAATCAATTAGTTGTTGTGTATTACTTGTGTGCTCTTTCCACTCATGAAGCCGATCCAACGTCAAAGGTCTGTCTTCCGTACATCATTGACTATTACATTTCTGGTATTGTAAGGATATTGTCTCAAATTGGAATTGCAATAATATGTTTCAGTTGAAAACTTAGAGAATACTTACAATCTTGCCTCAGAAATCGATGCAGTATGTCTGATCTATGCTGCACATAAGAATAAGCAGCTCTGTATCATCATTTGAATTATATAGTTTGCTTTGTTCTGAGCTTATCTGTCTGTTTCAGATATGGGTTTATGGAAATAGCTTCCAGTCTTTCGTGGTTGCTGTAGTTAACCCAACAATCAGGCTCTCGAATGCTGGGTTGAAGAACACGGTGTTGTGGGTGTATTCAGGCAGTATTGCAACAAGTTTAGTCTTAGGAGCCATCCTATAAGGGTTGTTAGACTACTCTACAATAGTGTTCGATTCTTTTATTCATCTGAGGTACAGGTGAGAGTTGCTACTTGGTTCTTTATTATATATACAACGTTCTGGCCGTGCAGTGGGTTTGAAGTTGTAATTCTGTTCTAGCTGTGAGCTGCAACCAATTAGTTTGTTGCAGTGGGATTCTTAATCAATTAGTAAACTGCTTGTAATTTTTAGTCGAATTGATAAATTTCAATCCTCCCAGCCATTTCATTTTTCACTAAGCACAAGCTGGGTTTGGGTAAAGTCTTCTGGAAATATATTAGTCTTGATCAGAAAATGACATTTGGTAGGGATGATTCGGATGAAGACTTGAAGATTATTTTTATGTGTATAATACTATAATGTTCCCCAAATACCTGTGACTAAGGTCCTAGAACTATTTTAATCATACTTACAATATTTTAGGAAATGTGTTCGGTGAAAGAGTATTTTTCCCCTCCTTTCTTTTTCCCTCCTTTCTTTTAATGATTGTATAAGTAAACAAATATGCCAAATTCATTTCCATTTGCAACTGAGTATATACGTGATATATATATTTCATTTTATAGTTTATAAAGACTGCGGTCCAACTGTAATTAACAATGTATGTGGGGTTGTTGATCATTGCTCGTTATTTTGATCAGTTAGGCTAGATAAAATTCTGGTTCGCATGGGCTCACTTAAGATAATAAACGACTATGTAAACTAATGTCACTACACTTTATTTTTTCTTCTTAAAACTACCATGATACTATACCAATAAAAAGAGTCTATTAGCTCAATTGGCGGAGCTTTGTGCAGTTGCACAATGATGTAGGTTCGAATCCTACATAGGCTACTATTAATTCATAATATTATTCTCCTATTGGTTGATCATTTACTTTAGTTTATTATACCCTTATTAATCCAAGGGGAAAAAAATCAGAAACCTAATTCATGAAAAATAAGTCGGAGAAATGAACAGAAGAATATAAAAACCACGGTTACGAGCACATAATATGGATAAAAAACAAACAATAAAAATCAAAGACTTTCCCGAAATTTCTTTAATGCTAAAAGTTACTTTTTAGGGGCATCATAAATTTCATTGATGCTAAAAAGAAGGTTTTAGAGGAAAACATTACTTTATTAAAACTAAAAAAATAGGAAAATTCTCTTTGGTAGCATTATACTTTTGCAAATTCTCATTGATAACAAATATTTTTTCACTTTCTCTAAAATAGCCTTAGTAATCTAAGTTTTCTCTAATATAACATTATTTCAATAATTTTGACTTAGTTAATCTAATTAGAGTTGACCATGAATTAAAATTATAACATTTCTCTAATATAAGATTATTTCTTTAATTTTGACATAAAAATAATTTTTTTTAATTATTGTATACGGAATCCTACTGCTATACAATACTTTTTAAGAGCAGCCATTATTTGATTAATGCTAAACAATACTTTTTAGGGGCAACAAAATTTTAATTGATGATAAAAAAGAAGTTTTAGAGGCAACCATTATTTTCTGATTCTAAAAAAATATTTTAGAGGCAACCATTATTTCATTAATGCTAAAAAGTACTTTTTAGGGGCAATATAAATTTTGTTGATGCTAAAAAAAGGTTATAGAGGCAACCACTATTTTCTGATGCTAAAAAAATGTTTTAGAGGCAACCATTATTTCATTAATGCTAAATAGTACCTTTTAGGGGCAACGTAAATTTCATTGACGCTAAAAAACAGTTTTAGAGGCAACTATTATTTCATTAATGCTAAAAGGTACTTTTTAGGGGCAACTTAATTTCTTTTGATGCTAAAGAAACTTTTTAGGGGCAACCATTATTTTATTAATGCTAAAAAGTACCTTTGGGGGCAGGCTAAATTTCACCGACCCTAAAAATAACTTTTAGAGGCTACCATAATTAACTAATGCTAAAAGGCACTTTTAGAGGCCATAAAAAATGAATTGCCTCAAGGTGTTGCCTCTGTATATAAATTTTCTTGTAGTGATGGTCGGAGTATCAACCTTTAGATCGTTGCTCAGCTGACAAATCCTAAACTACTGCTCCATGTCGAAGAGGAAGTTATCAACTTCCTTCGAGTCTCTAGCGCCATTGTAGTCTCGAGGCTTTGGAGGATTTATTTTCATTGCACCACCTCCGCCCGAGTCAATCCTTGAGGCGCGCATTAAGGTCACGCACTTATCTTGCGCATCTTCCGCTTGCTTCTGAATAAAGTTGAGTTGTTCCTGAAGAGCTTCTTTCTCTTGCATGAGCTCATCGGCCGCTCTCTCGAGTCTTTCTATCTCTTTGGCTTGGCCAATCACAACTTCCTCGAGTCGGGTCCAGCTCTCTGACTTGCCTTCTAGCCATGCTAATCTTTCTTCGATTGATTCCATCTCAGTTTGCTTCCTTGGGCCTTTCGGGGCCTAGGTTTGAGCCTTGGCTCTGATACCAACTGTCACGGTCCGAATATTTTGACACCGGATCCGTGCGGCGCACTCTTTCCTATTGGCGGCAAGGATGCGAGCCTTGTGCGGAATGAGTGTCTTATGACTCGTAGGGGCACGAGTAAGCGTCTGATTATGAAGGCCACTCTTACTTTTGACGAAAAGAGCGAGGGTCGAGGGTCGAACGGGGCACTTGTGTGCGCACATCAGGCACAAGCGGGACTGTCGACAAGAGTGCATCTGTTTTGAGGGAGACTTTGTTGGGTCTTAGAAAGCTTAAAAGCATGCGACAACGTACACAATATTTATAAAGGCTAGCAACAACACATGAATTAAGCAAAGGCAACTTCTTATGAGAGGTATTGGTTCATACCCCTCATAGAGGTTTCTTTTGAATTAGCTAAACTTGCCAGTGAACACTGGAATTACAGTAACATAATAATTCTATCTAGAGCCTAGAAAACTATTAGAAAGATCCTAGAAAGCACTAGATAAGCAAAATACAAATAAAGGAAGGTTGGATTCTAAATGTAGGGGTGTAGGTGGGTTAGTAGGTTAGTGTGAGAAATAATATAATATTGGCAAAAATTTCCATTTATTGAAGCGGTGCACGTATTAAGGTGAAGGAAATGTGTCCTTCACCCAAGGTGCATTAGTCTAATACCAAGGTTCAGATTAATTACGAACAATTAATTCAGTGAGATCAAGTGATCGGAACAGCTAGCTGGAGCAATACTTCCGATCAGTGAGTTCTAATCTATATTAGGCTCACAACTTACTCTTGACTGAACCTATAAGGTCACACCAATGGTATGTAACAAATCACCGAATTAAATGAATCGGAAATTCATTTAATAGCTTTTCGGGAATTAGTTCGGAAAATCGTATTATACGATACGACCTTGCATCAGAATCGTATCGCGAATATTCGTAAGATGGGTGAAATGAATAATCGTATCGTATGACTGTGATTCGTCGTGTACGATACGATAAATAACAGCTGTAAGGCGTTCGTCGCGAATACGAGCCGCATCGGAGTTGTCGGCCCGTCGAGCCAAGAGCGCATGCGTGCAAGGCCCAACGAACCAGCGAGCTCGCAACGCAGCAAGCAAGCCAGCCCGCGTGGACACGGCAGCGCGCACAAAGCACAGCAACACAGCAGCGAGCAAGCAAAGGCCCACGGCCCATCGTTGCGGCTGCGCTGTGGGCTTCGGGCTGCAGTGTGTGATGTGCGCATGGGTTGTGCTTGCGGTGTGTGGGTGTGTGGCCAGTCAAGGCCTTGTGTCTTGGCCGGTTACATTAAATATAATATTAGGGTTATATTTCCACACATTCAATCAGTTTTTCCTTAACCCTAAACCTAATTCTGAAATTACGTACGTTCAGTTTTGCTCTCTACTCAAAACAGTTCTTCCCGAAAAGCAAACACTCTTGAATATTGTCTATGCTACGATTATCAAGACGGATCTTAACATGTCGGTGAACCAAATAGAGGAACGACAATTGGAGTTCTTTGTTCGTGTTCGTTGATACTAAACTCGGGAAAACACGCTTCAAATGTAAGTTTCTTTAATCTGTGATTTATACATGTTTCCTGGCTTTGGGGATGTTCCGCACATGTTTTATGTTTAACTGTATTCCCCTACAGTGGTATCAGAGCCTTATGTATTCAAAGCATTTTTTAGCATGATTTTTTTTTTTGTATGTTGTCGAATTTTCTTATATTTTTCTGAATTTTTTCGAATGTTTCTGGATTATTGGATAGATCGCAAGTAACAGTTCTGAATTCGAAAATTGTTGAAATTTCGATTTTTCTGACCCTAATCTGATTGAAAACGATTTTCTGAGATCAACTCATGTGAACGGAATTGCAAAAACAGGCCTCAAAGTATGTGTTTTTGGGCGTTTTTGTTTATTAACGAGTTAAAATTAACAAATTCGAAAAGTTTTTCAATTAATTGGTCGAGCTAAACTACTCGAAATTGATTGAAATTTTGAGAGAATGCTGTTGGGTATATTTTAAAATTATGGTACAACTTTCGGCCATTTTTGTTAAGTATAAAGCCTAATTTTGCTTTCCCCAAATTCGTAAATTTTAGATCGCTAATTGATTTTTTAAATAATTTGGATCTGGAAATTTGGTTAATTGGGAAAGGGAATTTAATTTCATGAAAAGTGGTAGATTTCAAAAATTATTGGATTAAAATTTTGATTAGATTTGTTAATTTTAATCAACACTTAAACCAAATTGGTAAAATCTGAAATTTAAATGTTTAGAACGATTTAAAGTTTTAGATTCGATTATCAAAACGTTCAAATTTTTTTTGACATTGTTCGTTCGTTAAAATTTGAATAAAGTTAGCCTAGATTTAATAAATTTAACAAAATTGGATTGTTGTTAAAAACTAATTAAATCATAAAGTCGTTATTTTTCGAAAATAAAATTGTTTATTTTGTGAAAAATAACTAAATGCAAATATGTTCGTGAAATTGATTTTTTTTAATTAGTTGGTTCGTTTGCAAGAACCAAAGGCACGAACAAAAGGGGTGTGCGGTGTGTGTGGCTCGTCGTAGCCATGCGGGTTGCCTCCCCGTAGCCAAGCCACAGCAACGCAGGCAGCAACAAGCGAGCTGCGTGCCGCGCGCGCTGGGGCGGAGTGAGCAAGCAAGGCAGCGAGCCTTGGCTTGCGAGCTGCGAGCAAGCAAGGGCAAGATGCCTTGCCTTGTTGCGCGCAGCGTCGAGCACCACAGCGAGCAGCATGCCACGATGCAGCGACGAGCTGCGCCATTTGTGCGTGATGGCTGCGGGGGCATGGGCGCAGTGCTCGTGTGCCTGGTAGGCCACACAACACGAGGCAGTGTTGGGATGGGCGCAAGCCTAGGCCGCATTTCACATTTTTGGGCATTTTCGTTTCGTTGGGCTTTAAAATTTGTATTTGCATTAAAATGGCTAACGGGATAATTAAATGATTATTTTATTTAACTTGTTCCGAGCCGTGAGTTTAATTTAATGTTTAAATATTTAATTATCCGGAATAATTATTGGTTAGAGTGGGAGCCGCTTAATTAGATTAAAATGAAATAATTTTTTTAATTATTTTCAAAGGTCGCTTTATTTTAATTAAATTAAATTTTAATTAGAATAAATTCTAAGGATTAATAATTTTGAAATTGATTAATCTTTTAGGACGTGTTTGTGTGAACGTGATTTTTAAATAATTCACGTAAATACTTGCATAATTAATTGGGCCATTCGTTTTAGGATACGAATGGGTGAATGCATAAAATGTATATTTTTGAGAACGCAGTGAATTGGGCAAGACAAGTGAGTATAAGATTGGGATTCATCTTGATAAATAGATCGTACAAAAAGACGCGAAGAGATGATCGAATGTACCGGTACTTGAAATGCGACCGTGGAAGGAGAGAAGACAATTCTGAATTTATAAACTCTTCAATTTAGACATCCTGAATTTGTTTTTCTTTTAACATTTCACTTTGGTTTTGTTTGTCCTACTTGAACTCTTTTTACCCACCTCTTTAAAAATATTTTACATCTATTTTTTTTCTTTTTCCTTTTACATCACGTTTTCTAAGAAACTGAAAAATGACCCTTATCTTATACTTTGTATTTTCCCTGTCCTAAACTAGAATAAAACTCACCATTGGCCATTGAAGTTTACTATATATGGAGTAAATTAATTTAAAAATGCAGAGTATTTAATAATTGTTTAGTCCATTGGATGAATGACTGAGAATGAGAGTTTTATTTGATTCATTAATTATATATCTAATGATGTAAGTATCTATTTCATCAAAAAATGTAATTAACTATATATGCAGTATTTAATTGGTTGTTAGAATTTATTTGATTAATCAAAATATCTTTGCTCCAAGTTTTATAAAAATAAAGCTGACATCAACAACGGCGTGACAACAGGGGTGACAACATGCAACGTTATCTTATACTCAAAACCATCTTATTTACAAGTTTGTATTACACAGGATCCCCTTTCACTGAGTTACTGTAATCGTTAACACATTTTAAAATCTTTAATTGTATTGTTTTTGCTTGAATTTCTACTCTTTAATATTAGATATCTTGAATTTGTTTTTCTTTTAAGATTTCACTTTGCTTTTGTTTCTCTACTTGGACTCTTTTTACCAACCTCTTTAAAAAGTATTTACATCATTTTTTTCTTTTACATCTTGATTTCTATGAAACTGATAAATGATCCATATCTTATATTTCATATTTTTCCCTATAAATCTTTGTCCATTGAGGTCTACTATACATAAAATTAATTAATTTCCCATACATAGAAGTTTTGGTACATATAGGTACTCGTTATCTACAGTAGACTCATTCATAAATCTCTCATATATATCCTTCAAAACGCTTGGTCCCTGCTTATATAAATTTACCCATTTTATTCGATTCATTAATTATGTAATAATGAAATTAACTGCGGAGTAAAAATGTCCCCGCTCCAAGTTTTATACTTAAGTAATATTATGGCCGGGGAAACACATATTAGTACGAGCTTAAGAGTTAAGAACATTAACATTCATTGATTTGGAAACTCCATACACATATAAAAACAAAGCCACAATGATAACTTAAAAAGAACAATTTAATGATCTCTTAAAGAATCTTATTTAATTAAAAGTGGATAGGAAAGTACGTAGTAAATTAAAAGGAGCATAATTAATTAATGATAAGGTTACTTAATAAATAAGTAACCATGTATATAGCCATTAATTAATTAATTAAGCTCGATTTTATTATTACGATTGCATGCATGTGTTGTTGGAGCATGCATCTATCAAGGAGCACCAGCAGCAACCTTGCGAGTTTGAGGAACATCAGTAGATGGGTGAGCTTGGACCTGCTCTTCAGCACCACCACAATATGCCGGTCCACTGCCACAGAAGTTGAACTTGCTACAACATAGCCCAGCAGCACAGTGTCCATTGTTACAAGCACCTTGTTGTGCCATTGATGTTCCAACCAACAAGGTCATGACCACCATGATAATCACAAAGCTCTTAACCTTCATCATTTTTTCTTGAAATATATTTATAACTCGATTGATTGATTTCACTCTTTTTAATTATATTGTTGTTGTTATTGTTGTTGTTGTAGTATTAGTAGTAGTATAGTGAAAGGTATTTATAGATAGATCGATGGATTGAGTTTTTAGAATTAATATGCAGTGACAAGTACGTAGTACACTATGCATGTCGACCACTTTTCTTTTAGTGAACAAGTCCTTCCAGGCGGCTCAAGATATCATGTGGAGTAGTAATTGAAATTGGGATATTTCATATTTGTACTAATCATTCATTTATTGTTATACAAATATCTAGCTACGTACTTTTCATCAAAAAAGACAGTAAAAATCATTTGATACACTTTTTCTCTAGCAGTACTTCTCACAATCGAGCCATCACTAACTAGGTGATACCGGGTTCATCTGTTACAGATTGGGAGACTGTTAATTATAATCATAATACAATTTTTTTAAGTTTTGATTTATTTCTATGGTTATCTTATATTGTACTCCCTCCGTATTTATTTAAGAGATACACTTGGTCGAATACGGGTATTAAGAAGAATAATTGAATGAAATAAAATAATAAAGCAAGTGGGGACCATGCCATTTTGGGGGCGGTTACTTTTTTGTAAGATCGCCTTACCGAAAAGACCACTTTGATTGTTTAACTAATTGGTTCTATTGGTTAACTAATTAGTTCTATTGGTTAACTAATTATTTTCATTGTTTAACTAATTGGTTCCAGTGCTTAACTAATTAATTCAAGTGTTTAACTAATTGATTTCATTACTTAACTTATATGACATCAAGGTGGTCTTTTGTGAAGACCGTCTTATATAAAAGTTTGTATTTTTGGGGTGGGAGGTGGGGTGGGTTTATGAAATTATTTGTTTAATACTTCCTCCATTACGCAATAGATGCATCGTTTCTTTTTAGGACACTATTCATTAACTAACTTTGACAATTATTCTTTCACATTATGTAAAAACGAACATAGTCAAGTGAGTTATTGTTAAATGCGTATCAATGTGAGGATTCCAATTATCAATTTTTTATAATCTTTACTTACATGTAATTAGAGATATTAATATTTAAATAAGCATGTTGAGATACGTGAAAAAAATAAATGATGCATCTATTGCGAAACGGAGGTAGGGAATATTGTTGAACTCAACTTATGGATATTACGATTTTATGATTCTACGGACCTAAATCATGTCACCGAAATAGATCTTAATGTTTGCACCCGTTTGTTATGATAAAAATTTGAAAGTGTTTACCACATTCTTTTTATGAATTAATTCTTGCCACTCCTCTGTCAGTTAACGATGGACAACAGGATTTTGTTAAATGGGCTCACACTAAGAATGGAATTTTTAACATAAAATCAGCTTAGCATTTAGTAATTAATTATGCTCAGAACAGTTGTAACTATGAGAATATTTTTTCTTGGAATAACTTGTGGAAAATACAGATCCCTTTTAAATATCGAATGCTTTTGTGGAACTGTTGTCATGAGATATTACCAGTGGCTCAGAAACTTGTTGTTTTCCTAGATTATATCTCTCCAATTTGTAGCAGGTGTAGAATGTTTTCTGAGAGTCACTTGCATTTATTTAGGGACTGTTGGGAGTCTGGAATTCTTTGGAATAATATCTTTCAAAGGCTGATTGTTTCGAAAGCAGTTAATTTAGACTCTTTTTTTAATATTAGTTGCTGGAAGGATTGGCTGCTTTTTAATTTATCTCAATCTAGGGATTGGAGAGTTATTTTTTGCACTGCAATATGGCATATTTGGAAGGCTAGGAATAGGACCGTTTTTTTATCTCAAAATGATGCGAGCCTTTTCAATTTATAATAGTTTCTATGTCGATTGGATGGCTATAAAACTAATTTTGCAGGGAAAGGGTAAGGAAAAAATGAGAGATTGTGCAAATATGGAGCAGCTTTGGATGGCACCTCCAGCAGATTATTTAAAGTTAAATACGGATGGGGCTTGGAAGGGGCTTTCGGAGGCTGGTGG
Source organism: Spinacia oleracea (assembly GCF_020520425.1). NCBI lineage: Eukaryota > Viridiplantae > Streptophyta > Magnoliopsida > Caryophyllales > Amaranthaceae > Spinacia > Spinacia oleracea. Next base: position 70,412,761 of record NC_079488.1, on the reverse strand, counting down.
AGGTGGTGTCTTCAGAAGGAGTTCTGAACCTGGTACTTGGGGTATTCAAGCAAATTCAATGTTGTGTCTCCTTTAGCAGCAGAGCTATACGCTATTAGGGAGGGTTTAATTATGGCAGTTGAGCATAAATTGAGTATGTTGCAGGTAGAAACTGATGCTCTTTCCTTGCTTACAATGATGAAGACAATTGATGATCACCATCACCATGAGTTATCTCCAGTGTTGAATGATGTTGCAAGTCTTATGACTAGATTTGAGAAGGTGGAAATCACTCATATTCCAAGGGCTCGAAATATGGTGGCACATTGCTTGGCTGCTAATTCTCTTTCAATTGCAGTTGGGCACAAAGTTTATGTTGAGGCTCCTCAGTTTGCTAGGGGGGCGTATCTGGCAGACTTACAAGGTTTGGTAGTAACGATTGAGAGTGCTCCAGGTGTTCGTGGTGTTCATGAGGTGATTGATTTGGAAGCAGAAACAATGGTGGCGGCTTCTACCTCAATGACTTCAGAGATCCAGTTTGGCACTATTCCAACTGCTGTTTCAATTCCAAGGGGAAATCAAGCAGGTAAAGGAAAAGGAAAAGAAGTTGAAGGTGTGATTCGGGTTGCAGAAACAAGCAAGAATGCAAAATAAGCTAGTAGATGGTTTACATATACCCAGCCTGGATTTCAATTACAGTTCGACTTAGTTTGGTTCTGCTGGGTTCTGTTCGGAGGCATTATAACTTTTGGTTGTACAGATATATCGAGTTAGGGCTTAATGATAGATATGTTTGAGCAATAATTTTTTAGTATAGTAGCTCAGTTGTTAAAAAACTCGATATGGGCCTTAGGCCATAATTATTAATAAAATTGTCTCCGTTTTTGCGTTAAAAAAAGGAATGATCTTAATATAATCCTCCAATCTATGTCGATTTGATCCAACGTATGCAACCCATAATTCATTTTTACGTCTGGTGTACCATAAATGTATGCCAGTGCACATTTTTAATTATTAATATCTTTAACTATAAAATTTATAGAAGCTTGATATTTTGAAAATATGCATTGATTTGAATCTAACAAGATCACACACGTCTATGTTTTATCTTACATATAAATCACCAACAATAATCAAAGTAGAATATATAAATCCTAACACTTATAAAGCTTCATACTTTGATTACTATTCACCCAATAGTGCATTTACGTGCATGCCCTTCATTTCCTTCTTTGTTTTATTTTGTCTTATTCTTAACAATAGAGCATTTACGGTTTCACCCTTCCATTGCTATACAAAATGTATTGTTTTCTTTGGGTATAATTTCCTATATATTGTACCTTAGAACTATCAATTAAAATGCATATGGTTTCTATTTCCTGTTACATGTAAATCCAACATCTAACTTTAACATATCATTTCTAGCATTTACCATAAATTGTAAATTCCTAGCTTTTAAGTATCATTTTTATGTGCGCGCTAACACACGATCCAACAACTAGTAGTGTAAAAAATGTAAACGTTGCAAGCAATGACGGACCCACGTTGGAGCCAAGGGGGGCATGTGCCCACCCCCGAATAAAAAAACCTGGAGACTTACAAAAATTGAACGAAATAACGGATTATATGTTATTATATGCTGAACAATATTACGCATGATGTGACTGTGTTGCAGTGGTTAAAGGGGTTTAAGGGTTTCCAGAGTTTAATGACCCTGCATAACAAAATGAGATTTTTTGGTTCTTTTATCACCATTATTGTTTCATATTTTTTTTTTTTAATAAATTGACTGTTATCATTCACTACCAGAAATTGTACTATTAACGACGGGAAATTCCGTCGCTAAAAGTCAATAATTGTTGATTAATGACGGGATTTTTCGTCGTGAAACCGTCATAAAAAGGGACCGTTGTTAATGGAAAATCTCGTCGCTAACCCGTCGTAAAAGACATTTGCGACGGTTGTTCAACTCTCGTCTTTGTTGGGTTGTTATCCCCGTCGCAAAAGCCCTTTTACGACGGAATTTTTACCCGTCGCTATTAGGTTGTCAAAAAAGATACAAATTTTTGTAGTGTTTGTAGCCCTTTCTTTTATTTTATTAATTAATTCTATCATTTGAAATATTAATTAATTCTATACTATATATTATGTAAAAAAAAAACCATGACTATCAATTTTGTTTCATTTTCAGCTTATTTGTTCCAATTTTTTTTTTTGTTGTTTTTTTTTTCCTAATAAATCCAGTGGTTGTCTCTAGATAAAAGGTATTTTTTATTCAACGCCAATCGAAATATTTTCTACTTTTTTTTCCACCTTTATATTTAATTGGATTACACTAACAAAAAAAACACTTTATCCATAACGAATCAATTCCATCATTTACTTCTCAATCATAATACTAATCACTTTCAATAAAAAAAATAAAAAAATCTCTAACTAATTTGAGTATCATGCAATCATACACGAATTTAAAATTGAAAAAATACTTACGAATTACCCACTTTCAGTACCCAAATTTATGAGATTGTCGATTTAAATTTCAATAATACGAAGTACTATTTTTGTGCCACCCCTAATCTAAAATCCTGAATCCGCCACTGATTACAAGTATTAAAAAGCAGAGGAAATATTAGTGTTTTAACCTTATTGCCGACATTCATGCCTTATATTTTAGAAGCTCACTTTGAACTCTTTTTTCCTTATGATCTTATCTAACGGGAATCGGATGAGCCAATGACTACTTCCCGTACTAGATACACTATTTTCTCTTGCTATACATAAAACAATAAAACAATAAGCTAAATTTCATGCCAATAATGATTACATGATGTCATGCTAAATGACGATTCACAATAAGGTAAGGATAAGAATATCTGGTTCACTAGACCAGCACGTACTATAAGGTACGAACATAAGATTCTATTTGGCACTCTCATATCTATTAGCGTAATTGTAAATAATCAGCTAGCTTAGTTAAATTGATGAAATAATATTACGTAGATATCACAAATAAATAGGCGATTTTTTTGGTGACATGCAAATAATAATTATATTACTTCTATACATCAATGCATTAATAAAAAGTAATAATTTCTGTTCGGCCCCCTTAGTGGGACCGACTATCACAAAGGAATTACTAAAATACCTCCAAACATTAACCTTTTGGTGGGCTCAGATCAGAATTTCGGGGTCCAAATCCCACCCTCTAGCAGGCCCAATATTTCATACTCCTACAATTTCTCATATTTACTCTCAATTCCCACATGCATTATGTGAGGGGGTCGAAAAAAGGACGAGCGTACTCTTCCGAAAAAAATGGCTCGAATGACTTTCCCCTTGCGACGTGGCAGTCATATTAAGTAAAATTGGAACTAACTGTTGGCGTTAGCCTCTTTTTTACTAGTCTTTAGGAGTCTCAATTCAGTTTACAACTAAAATGAAGAAAACTGACAAAACCCGGTTATCGTGATATGCCTGAAGGGCGAGCATATATATTTGATTCACAACGGCCATAAGTTCCTATGTGATCCCTATTATGGGGATGGCTCAACGTACATCTAGTGGAGTAGAGATTGAGAGTTCGGGGGACGTTTACTAATAAGGGCAGTCCTTACTAGTTCAATGTGACGACGAAAGGGACTTGCGTTAGACTACATTACTAATCTGAGTTGATTTTAATGCAAAGTTAATTAACTAAACAACTTGAAAAGAGTGATTTAGATTTATTCAAGGTGCTTAACAATAATCAAATTTGTCCAGAGAATATCTTATTAGGCGTGAGTAATATCTCTATTATATAAGCCAGCCGCTAAGGGCATTTTGGTAACTTGACTTTTCGTGTCCACTAGGTAATTTACAACAACGCCCTTCCCAGTTTCACCCAACGCCCAAAAACGTGAATTGGCCCATTACTTTCTGCAGTACCACATAATAAAATATTCTATATGACAATTACTACAATTAGGGTTGATTGACATTTTAAATCAGGAAAGAAAATGAAAATAAGGGGAAAAATTATTACAAATTATTATAGTTGCCAAACTGAAATGAAAATCAATACAAATCAGGAAACGAATAATTAATACAAACCATTGCAAAAAAGTTTAAAAAATTCACCAGCAACCACAAGAGAAAAAAAAACCCTCATGAAACCATAAGACAGAAAACCATTCTCAGACTAAAAAATTTCTACAATCATACTCATTCTCGGAAGAGAACAAGAAAGCCATTCTCGGAAGAACCACCACATAACCGTTCTTCTTAAAGTCGTTCTCATACCATAAGTATACTTTTCTCACAAATCCTTGCAAGAAAATGAAAAAAAATTAAACAAATTTTAAATAATAATAATAATTCGTGAATTTTAATGCATAACCAACAGAAATTGAACAATTAAATTTTTAACAAATTCAAGATTTTTTAATTTAATTATATCGACAGATCCAAGATTCAAGCTTCAAGGTTAGAGCCATTAAAATATGTTTATGCATAAAAATACATGGCATTATTGTATGCATAACAAAAAATATTGTATAAAATAAATTTTTTAATAAAATAATTCGTGACTTTTTTTTAATAATAATACTCCCTCCGTCCCAGATTAGTTGTTATACTTTCCTTTTTCGTCCGTCCTAGATTAGTTGTTACACTTATAAATAAGGAATGTCCCCACGATTATTATATTGTCTCTCTCTTCCCACTAATTTTTTTTTCCCCACACCATCTCTCATTTAATTAAAAAAAAATACTCCACTAACTCCTATCACATCTACTTTTTCAATAAAATAACAATTGATAACCAAACAACCACTTATCACCTAAAACTTTGTGCAAAGGTAAGTGTAACAACTAATCAAGGACGGAGGGAGTAATTCGTAAATTCTTTAAAAAGAACATTTGTTAATGCCAAGTTAAAGAAATATTCAAAGAACATTTTCTTTAATTTTGCCGAATTAAAGAAATATTATTAGTAATAATAATTCATGAATTTCTATGTATAAAGAAATGTTTTTTTTAAAGATTTATATGTACATATTAACTATCACACTTTTCGTTTATTTATTCTGAAAATTTGAAAATACAAGTAATGTCAGTTTCATGCTTTTACTGATTTTAAGAAATTATACAGTTTACTATGACGCTTCTTTGGCTGAGGAAGGCTGCGTGGGACTAGGTGTAGTGGCTAGAGATCATGAGGGGAAGGTAGTGTTCGCAGCAACAAGAAGAAGCAGGGCCTTCTGGCCGCCTGAAATTGCTGAAGCCAAGGGCCTGCCCATGGCAGTTCGACTTACAAAACACCATGGGATCAAGAATGCTATACTAGAATCAGACAGCCAGTTGCTCATCAATCGACTTACGATGGGAGCTACCTTCTACTCAGACCTTGACTCTGAAGGAAATAATGCCCTTGATCCAAGTATGCATTCAATGTTAAGTCTAATAAATACGGTTCAGTATTAATTAACAAGTTAATAATTCAGTGAGATCAAGTGAGCTGAATGCCTAGCTAGAGGCCGCTTCAGTTCAAGTGGAATTAATGATATTAATCCACAGCTTACTCTTGACTGAACCCGTAGGGTCACACAAATAGTACGTAAACGGATCAAGTATTTAATGGCATTAAATACTCCATCTATGGATATTCGGAATCGACGGATCTTGGTTTAAGTGGGAGCTGAGATCGTCACAGGCAAGAAAAGAATGCTCCGGAAACGATGATATTACCGGAAACGGAAATATGGATCGTATCGGAAATGTAAATATTATCCAAGTCGTAGATGTTGCCGGAAACGGAAACATGGTACGTATCGGAAAATATTATCGGAAATGGAAATATTGCCGGAATCGGAAATATTGCCGGAAACGGAAATATTGCCGGAATCGGAAATATTATCGGAATCGGAAAATAATTCCGGAAACGGAAATATTAAATATTTGTTCGAAACGGAAATTAATTCCGGAATCGAAAATATTAAATATTGTTCGTATCGGAAATAAATTCCGGAATCGGGAATTTAATCGGAAGCGCGTCGTACGAATAAGCATCGGACGAGACTTGCTAGACGAAGGCCCAGCAAGAAGCCAGCCCTACGCTCAGCAAGCCCAAGCGCCCAAAAACACGCTGCCAAGCCACGCCCGGTCCAGCGCAAGGCCAGGCCCAGCAATAAGCCTTGGCGCGCGCGCGGGGCTGCGACGAGTGGGCTGGCGCTGTGCGTGGGCCGCAAGGCCTGCGTGCGGTGCTAGCGTATCACTCGAAGTGTGTTACTCGAATCCTAAGGCTACCGGGATTTGTCATATGATTAAATCTAATCCTAAAAGATTTAGTTTGTTTAATTAGAGTCCTAGTAGGATTATAATTAAATAAATTAGTATCCTAATAGGATTCCAAATCCTTTTCCATAACTCTATAAATAGGTGCATAGGGTCACATATTTACTGAGAGTATTCAAGTATTCAAAAGTGATTTTTGAGAGCAAAAATCCAGTCATACAATTGCCTAATAAGTGCCGAAAATTCTAAGTACCTTAAGGGCGATCCTAATTGGTCAAGCTTAAGGCGGATCCGGACGTGCTGTGGACTATCTACGGAGGGACGACACTTGGAGTCGTAAAGACTTGCTCTTGTTCGGTTCGGGCGCAGCTAGGGAAGGCACGCAACAAAGAGTATGCATCTAAACTATGCTAAATGATTATGTGTAAATAATATGCTTTCCTGGCTTTATGGTTTTTCCGCATGATTTATGAATTGTCATATGTATCATAACCTAACAGACTCAGTGTTGGATGATATTCTATATTTGTGTAATGATTTCTTGTCTATTGACTGGTCTCATGTACGTAGGGATGGAAATTGTGTAGCCCATCATCTCGCTAAGCTAGTTCCATTTGGAGTTGAACAAGTTTGGGAATATCATTGTCCCTCCGAAGTTGCTCCGTGTGTACTTATGGACTCCTTGTCTTTGAATTAATATACTAGCTTCTTTTCCCCCTCAAAAAAAATAAAATAAAAAATTGAACAAACAGTAACACAAAAATAAGTATAAGATAAAATGGCATACTCTCTTCTCTTAAACAGAGTAGACATGACCATACTTTCCTCGGCCAAGAGGCTTTCCGATATCGAAATCGTTTAGGACCCACCGTTGCTTCTCCACAGCAGGAACCTCTACAGGTACCTGAAAACACACACATTCAGCCAAAGAACAAATGTTGAAAACTTTGTAATTCAAGACTACTTAAACTATATTGCAGTCAATTCATCTACTAATCAAAGCTGAAAATAAACCGCAGATTTTCCCACATTCATTCAATAAACATGCCTTGCCTCAAAATTAGTACCAAATTTTTTGAGATAAGGCATTAATCTTATGCTTTTACATGAGCATTATACCGTGTATATTCCATTTTAGTACCATTATACAGTGTCTGTGGACTCACAAAACATCCACTATAGCTTCCATTTTAACAATGGCCTAACGAAAATAAACATCACCCAAAAAAATTCAATAAAAATTTAACAAACACTACTACAAAAAACCCTTTTGGGGTCGCCTCTTAACCACCTATAGAGTCGCCTCATAGGCGACTCCACAGGGGGCGATTCTATAGATACCCTCTTTACGTGTCGCCTATCACCCGACACTGTAGGGAGGTTTATGTGTCGCCTCTTACGTTGGAGGCGACTCTGGAGAGGAAATTTACGAATTTGTATGTATATTTTTGAGTCGTCTACTTCATTTGAGGCGACGCATATGGTATTTTATGGTGTCGCCTGTATTTTTAGCCGAAGCATATGGTGCTCTATCATGTCGCATGTTTCGTTTGAGGTGATGTCAATGGTAATCTATGGTGTCGCCTACTTCATTAGAGGCGACTCATTTGGTACTCTTTAGAGTCTCCTACTTCATTTGAGGCGATGTATATGATACTCTATGGTGTCGCCTCATTTGTTCGAGGCGATGCATATGTTAGTCTCCGCTATTGAGTCGCATCTTAATTAGAATTGCTATTTTTTTAGCGCATATATATCATTGCAGCGTATGTAGGACTCGAACCTACATATATGTGCGTGGCACATTGCTCTACCATTTGAGCTAATAGGCTTTCAAGAAGAATTAATGGCAGTACTACTTGAAATACTCGGCTGAAAAACGTGTTAAGACTAAACAATTTAGAAAACGAATAAGTATTACCTTACACTAAACCACAATAGAAGATACTCTCATGGACAGCATACCACAGTATCCTACTCCATGTTCTTCATGATATACCTCTCCAATTGAATGTATTCTACAATATAACAAGTAACAACAAATGACACAAAGTGAACTAATGAGAAACGATTCCGCTATATGTTTAGATACCATGTCCAGTCTTTGACATCTCTAACTTTATCAGTTAAGGTTCCTATTCCTAGGAAATCTCTTTGTGCTACTAGATTCCAGCCAAATAAGATATTTTTAAAAGGAACGTGAATTTGATGCATTAGTTACCTTTTGAAAATCACGTCATACTTAGGGAGTTCATCATAATATATATAGAGCTGATGGACATGTTTGCTAAAACAGGTGCAGAGAGAAATCAGAATGATGAAGCTGTTGAATCATCCGAACATTTTAAGGATACACGAGGCAAGTGCTCATATTTCATTACACAAACTTGCTCTGTATGTTTTTTAGGTGAAAGAATGAAGTTTTTAACTTGCTAACTATTTGATCACAGGATATCGGCTCAAAGACAAAGATTCACATAGTCATGGAATATGCAGCAGGACGACAACTCTCTGACAAATTGGTAAAGAACACTTGATAACTATAACATCATCATATATTGTTTTCTTGGAAGTTCGATGGTTCTAGTTTTATCTGACTCTATATTCTCGAATGTAAAGACTTACTTGGAGAAGTTAAGTGAGGAGGGTACAAGAAAATACTTCCAGCAGTTGATTGATGCAGTAGACTACTGCCATTCCAGAGGAGTGTATCACAGAGATTTAAAGGTAATGTGAATAGCTGAAAGATACTGAACTCTGAACTCCATTAGATTGCCCGATCCAAATAAAAACTCAAACCAGCTGACTGACCCAATTTGACATGTTTCATTTACTATGCAGACAGAAAACCTGCTTTTGGATAACCAATGAAACATCAAAGTATCGGACTTTGGACTCAATGCATTGCAAAAGGTACATACTTACATTTCGTCAAAGTGAAATTCGTTTACCCAATGTTTTCGCTTACTAGTTTCTGAACTGATGCCTACAGCCTGCAAGTTTGTTATTGACAGCATGTGCTTCTCCAACCTATGTAGCACATGAGGTAAGAGGAAATTGTTTTCAATCAAATAAATGTATGATAAGTGATAAGATAAAATGGTCCGACATTGTTGAAATGAAAGAACTAACTTTAATATTGTCTAATTAACATGAAATGAACAAGAAAACTTACGATGGAGCATTTGCAAATGTCTGGGCTTTTGGAGTGATCTATTTGAGTTGTATACTGGTTATCTACCATTCATTGACCCAAATCTATTAAATTTGTACACAAAGGTATTTTCCCTCACAAAATAAACGGTAAAACACTTTTGATAGTACAAAAGAACCCTTCATCTAACAAAGTTTCCTCTGCATAGATATTGAGAGTTGAGTATGAATGTCCAAATTTGTATACACCAACTCAGAAGCAACTTATTGGAAGATTATTGAATTCCCGTTCAAAAAAGTTATGCGGATTTAAATTCATATAAAAGTATGGGACACTGAAAAACGACAGATTGATCTTACCAACCTCGACTTCTGTTTTCTGCAGAGAATTACAGTAGCAGAAATTGTTGAAGATGAGTGGTTTCAGAGAGATTATAAGCCTGCTGCAGGAATTTACTTTCAAGGAAAAAGCTACACAGATGATGTTCGAGCAGTTTTTGAGCCTGAAAAGGTAATGAATAAACATATACAAGAAACATGTACGGTTCAAAGATGAACATGCTAACTAATTGCCAAGGCTTTTTTTTTCAGGAAAGTTCAGAAGAAGAAATTGTTCCTGGAACTCAAGGATTTATCAATGCCTTCCAACTGATCGCAATGTCTAGCGACCTTGATTTGTCAACCCTATTTGAAGAGCGTCCTTATATATGGTTAATGACGATTCTCTAGTGATTTTCTCAAATAAAGTAGTAAATTTTACTAATAAGATCTGCACTCATTAGATTAATTGTATCTTGAAAAACAGGACGACAAGAACAACAGGATAAAGCTGGGATCAAAATACACAATTACTGAAACTATAGAAAAGATAGAGAAAGCAGCAAGGGATGCAAGTCTTTCAGTTGAATGGGTGAGTAACAACACGATGCAAATACAACTAAAATATAAGTTTCGTTCGTCTTTTAACCTGTTGGCTGATGTAATTGAAGTGGCACCAACAAATTATGTTGTGGAAGTATCAAAACCTGCTGGAGAATCAGGAATATATAAAGAGGTATTTTCAGGATTCTACCCCTGATAATTTCTTACTCTTTTCTTTAAAATGTAAGAAAAATGTTGAACCTAGCTATCTTTTGTTTATGTTCTGAAACAGTTCTGCAAGAGTTTATCTCGATTGCTAACAGAAAAATCATGTAAACATTGGAGATGAGATGTCAAACGATGATAATATCATTATGCACAAGGTCAAAGGTATGAAGAACAGAAGACGGATCACTTGATATCGACTCTGAAAGATTAAGGTTCTTTTTTCTTCTAGACTGTGACAGTCAAGTGACTAGAGAGCCACACAACAACACAGGCAATTATATTATAGAGCTAACTAGCTAAGCTTGAGGCAATTGATCCATATGATAACGGAGGGATATGATGTCCATTATAGATTTACGCTTGATCCATATAGTATGCATGAGAAGAATGTAAGGTGAATGCAGTTACATATTTAAGTTGGCTGCATTGATCTTTCAGACTTTCAGTTATTATTTTAGACTGTAACAGGCTCTAGGAAACTGATAGACAATGTTTGATTACTCCCTTCGTCTACATTTAGTTTCATATAGCTAGTTCGAATTGTATTTATCAACATGACTATAAAATCCGGACAACGGAGTATATTTCATTTGCAAGACTAGGCTTTGTTTGTCTTTAAGGAAAACATTTTCAAAACAAAATGGTTTTTCTTGGAAACCATTTTTTGAGCCTGAAAAGGTAATGAATAAACCCATACAAGAAACACGATTCAAAGATGAACATGCTAGCTAATTACCAAGGCTATTTACAGGAAAGTTCAGAAGAAGATATTGTCCCTGAAACTCCAAAAGAAAGTGAACCATCGACTAGTTCCTATTTATTCAAACAAAAATATGAATTCCTTGACCAACACAACACTTGGAAAACTATGCCTATAATTCTATAAATATCCAAGAGAAAATAAGTACACACATTCAGAAACTCATAGGAAAGAAGCTGCCAAGTATCTGTTAATTAGCCACGATCCCTGTGGCCACACTCCCAGTTAATTTCTAACTTTATTTATTTATTATTATTCCTCAATAAATTTGTTCAACTGCACACAGAGTTATTCAGTAGTAAGAAACGGATTTATAAAAATCAGTAGTGAACCAATTAACCCAAAGACAAGCCTAGAAAACTAAACCAAATCACTAAATCAAATTACACGAATAGAGAAGAGGAAGAGGGACGAATCGAATACGATTTTGGAACGCTTCGCCGATGGCTTCGTGCGGTGCCTAAGTGATGATCTCTGAATCTTTCGTAGCAATTTCGCGATTCTCAATTTGTTGATGGAGGGTTTCAGTTTCGCGATTATCAATTTTTTGATGGAGGGTATCAATTTCGGGAGTATTGATGGTGGTTTCGATTTCGTGGGTGGCGGTTTTTTGCCGATAGAAGGTTTAGGTTGAAGGAGGGTTTTCAATTTTTCTAAGGACTTGATGAATCAGTTTACAAGTCACAAGGAAGTGCTTTTATTTTTTTAAAGTATTTTTTTGTTTAAGTAGGTGACTAATAGTTTATTTCAGATGGGAATTTAATAAAAAAAAGTTAAGATTTATATCTAAGGAGTCGCCTATAAATAAAAGGTGACACATAAGGTCAACTCTATAGCGTCGCCTATAACATAAGAGGTGATACGTAAACTATATACGTCCCCTGCAATGTACAAGGCGATACGTAAAGTATATGCGTCCCACTTTATAGGGGAGGGGACTCGTAAACTTTTACTTTTCGAGTCGCCTACTCAATAAAAGGCGACTTTAAAAGCTTATGTATCGCCTAATAAGTTGCAGGCGACATGTAAGCCTTTTATTTGGTTTTTTATTTTGATTTATGGAGCCTTATGAGTCGCCTGTCTATAACAGGCGACTCTAAAAGCTTATGTGTCACCTATTTGTTTGAGGCGACTCGAAAAGTCCGACTCTGTAAGGTGTTTTTGTAGTAATGAAAGAAATTAATACCAAATTGATCACCAATTTTTTTTTTCCAATTTCCCATTCAAAGTATGAACTTATCGAAACAGAGAAACAAAATAGATGTCAGAAATTAGAAAATCAGTGCCGAATATTTCAAAAACCCTAGCCTCATACGATTCCAGAATAATTGATTGATGCATGCCAAACAAAAAAAAACCTAATTTCCAAATCCATGCTAATAAATTTGTCATCTAATAGATGCAATTTAAAAACCCTAATTTGAATATTGTTTCGCTTATTTTCAAAACCTTCTGCCATTAATCTTATGCTTTTACATGAGTATTATACTATGTATATATACCATTTTAATACCATTATACTGTGTGTGGGAAACTCACAAAACATTCACAATAGCTTCCATTATAACAATAGCCTAACTCAAATAAACATCACCAAAATAAATTCAGTAAAAATTAAACAAAGAAATTAATACCAGAAAACAAAAAAATTACATTTCAGATTTTGAAATTTCGAAAACAAGAGATAGATAAAACGAAATCATTAAACCATGCTATTCCAAATATCAAGAAAATTAGATTATGGTACCTATCGCCTCACCCATCGCCTCAGACATATCCTTGGCTAGCGCCTAGTGCGCCTCGACCAGCGCCTCGCGCGCCTCATCACCGCCTCATCACCGCCTCATCACCGTCTCAGCATCGCCTCTGCACCTCTCTCTCTAACCCATGGAGGGACACGACATGCACAAAGCGCAAATAAATTAGTTAAGGATAAATTAAGAAAATAAAATACAACTTCAATTAAGCAACAAATTAATCCGGGCCCTAAACCCTACATAATATATCTATTCTACAAATCGATGCGTGCATGAATAAATTCCGATTTTAAATCCAAAAACATGAATTCATAAAACGCTAAAATTCAAAATCAAGTCCAAATAAGGCTAATTTAAGACGAAGAGAAGGGGAATATACATGTGTAATCGACGGCGCTCGCCATTATTTGAACAATCTTACAAGAGTTAGAAAATAGGCGAGAGAGGTATGAGAAAAATATTCCCGATGTTCATTTTTCTGAAGGTTTTCGCCATTTGTTTTTGCTAAGATATTCAAATAGTTGGAATGATAAATTATCTTAAACCATTTTCTAAAGAGAGAAAGGAAGGAAAACAACAAATGAGGAGAGAGAACGTAGGGATGCGAGGAGAAACAAACTCAGGTTTTGAGGAGAGAGGAGAGAGCGGCGGAGAAAAAGGATCATCAAAATGAAATAGGTTATAATGTTAGCTGTTGGTCTTAAATGGAAAATATGAGGAGCTTTGCTTTGAGAACGAAAAGGGTCGGCTGTCATTATTTGGGCTTCGTGAACGCAAAAGGCCCATTATCCGAACTATATTAAAAAGAAAATGATTACGTATCTCTTATTAACTTTATTAAAACATAAATGAAAAGAGAGATTATAGGCCCATTCTCCGAACTTTATTAAAACGAAAATGAATAGACTTTCATTTTAGCGGAAAATAAAAATACAAAACATCAAAATAAAATCCGTATTTTTTATTTTAAATTGAAATTTTTGTTTTAGCAGAAAAGAAAAAACAAAAGGAAACAAAATAAAATATTTATTCTAGTTTAAATTAAAGCATTCGTTTAAGCAGAAAAAAACAAAAGGCTAATATTTATTCTATTTAACGTTCATGCAGCCTAATGGACACAATCGGGTCATAGAAAAAGTATTCTCATGTTTCGGAAATTAAACAAATTCATGGGTGCTACCTCCACCAACTGAATAATTTAATCCTGAACATTCGTATACAGTTGGTTATGTGTTTCACATTGATTGGGCGGTGGAGTGCATGTGGTTAAACAAGTATATTGCGAGTAAAAGAAGAAAATGATACCCACTATTTTATACGTTTAATAACATTATTTCAGTACTAACATTTTGATATTTCAATGGGATAGGTTAGTTGAAACAAAATAATATTAAGGTTTTTAATAGCTTTAATTGGTCCTAAGATTCGATTTTTCGTCATTTAAAGTTACGCGTATTGTATGACCTCACTATCGCAAAATATGAACTTTACAAATGATTTTTAGTGCCTATTAGTTGCAAAATTCCGCACGCATCGCATGCATAAAATTTCCCACACATCGCGTGCATAAAATACTAGAAGTAGATTAGGTGAACAGATTCATAAAGGTGATGAAAACGATAAACAATATTAGGCACGTTACAATATAGCTTAGGCTATACTGCGTTTCTCAGGAACACTTACCACTCGCCTTAACATAGTCTCCTTTTAGCTTTATAACGACCTTTGTACTGACTTTAAGATCCTTATCCTTCCTTTAGTTCCGGCAGAGTATCCCTTAGATTCTTTGGTTTTGGGTTATGAATTGGCTATAACTTCGGCAGCAATTGGGACGGTTTGAATGCTTATTCAGACAGAGTTCTGATTAACAATGAGTTAATACGGCAGAACTATACGAATACGGGACGAGACTTCAGCAGGTTTTTAGAATATTAGAGAGGGAAGAGAGAATTTAGAATATCAGAGGAGTGAGACTGAATTTTGATGATTGAAATTGGGGTGCAGAAGGGTTGTATTTATAGTGTAGGTTGGGGAAATCTGGTAAAATTAGGATTACTAACTTATATAGAATTGTATGTAGAACCGTATTAGAAATCGACAGAAACTATAACAGATCCGATAAAATTGTACGCGTAAACGTATTAGATTAGGACTAAAATTGTGCAAGCGATACAAATTTCTAGCGCATGTCTGTGGCGCGCTGGAAATTTCTAGTGCATGCCTGTCAGCGCTAGAAATTTCTAGCGCATGAGACATGTTCCGCGGATTCTATAAATTTGGATATTTAACAACTCATAACTTCTTCATACGAACTCGTAATCTTGCAAATAATATCTTGTTAAAAAGCTACGGAATGCAACTTTCCAATTTATTGACTTTGGCCAAATTTATTTCAATTGATTGCTTGTATGTGATATTTAAAACATGTATAAGTGTTCTACCATGTTAATTTTTGCAAGTACATTGATTTCGGGTAATTTTGAGCTCGCTCAAAATTAGCCCCCAAGTGTGCCTACGAATTGATGTTGGGACACAATGTAGGTATTCTTGGCTTGTTTCTTGTGTTTTACATGGTCTATGCATGAATTTGTATTCGGAGTTATTTTTCTCAATTTTGCATGTATGGGTTTTATACCAATTTGAACTTAATAGCATGTTCATACTTAGGGAACAAAATTGTTTGCCTCCGCCAAGTAAGACAAACTTGTTATGAATTTGAATACTTGTAACTTAGAAATAGTATGTGTTATTTGTTGGGTTGAGGTATGATGACTCTCTACTTTTTGGAATGGTAATCTGTAGATTGTTCTTTCCAGCCTGATTTACTGTTGTCTGTTTGCATTTGTGGGATTTTGAACGTTTGCCTTTTCTTACTCCTTGGTCGGGGAGGGAGAGCCGCGATATCCTATCGCTACTTGTTGGGGGTGCTGCGAGGCGACTGAAGAGGTGGCTTAACCTATGGGTGTTGTAGGAGATGTTCGAGACTATGGGTCCAACTCAGGTAAGTGTAATGATTTTCTTACGTTGTATCATCTCGTTTTATGCGATATTATGACCGTTCAGTTTTTGTCTTTCGTTCAATGTTGCAGGTGCGAAGAGCATCTGTAAGATGCAACATCACGAGGGGTATGCCTCATGGGTACTTGGGATTTGCGGAAAGGACTTACCGCGTGTGCCCCATTTTCGTAGAATAGGGGTTCACTAAAGGAAAAATCCTTATAGGTGGCTCATCAAAGGTTGCCCTTATATTACAAGCGCCACTTTTGATGGTTAAAAAAAATTAAAACATTAAACTCTTCCCTCCATTTTGGAAAAGCGCATCCTAAACCTAAACAAAACATTTCCTTCAGCCACCTTCATCCTCGGTTTCACACTACGTGCTCCCTCCTCCTCCTCCTTACTTCATCTCTGAAGCAACAAAACTTGTTCACCGGCTGCAGTCACCGGCAAGAAACCCACTGTCACAAACTCGCACCCTCCTCCGCTCCTTCACCGGCGCAAACCACACAATTCTCATCATATACGACCACACAATTCTTCCAGAATTACCGAAAACGTGCGGCTACACCACGAACATCTATCCATTTTCTCATGTTGATTCTCTTAGGTAACGTAAATTGCTTAAATTAGTTAAATTTCAGCGTTATTTGCTCTGTTTTTGCTTTGTTATGGGTTCATTTTTGGTGTACGTGCGCGCGGTGGAGGTGAAGTACGTTGGTGGAGGTGGGAGGTGGGAGGCTTCTACATCATTACACTATTACATCATTATGGTGGTGAGAATTCAGTGAGTTGCATCATTATACTGCTACAGAGAGAGAGAAACAGAGGAAGAAAGAGACGAGACTTCAGGGAGGGTAGGTGGTTCGGTGGTGGTGGTTCGGTGGTGGTGGTTCAGTGGTGGACGTACGAGGCAGCATGTGGAATAAGGAGGGAGGGAGCAAGCTAGAACAGTAATATAATAATAGAAATAATAATAATAATAATAATAATAATAATAATAATAATAATAATAATAATAATAATAATAGTAATCGTAACAATAATAACAATAATAATAATAAATAAAAATAGAAATAGAAATAAATAATGAAAGCGCGTAGGCGCGGGCCTGGCTTTGTGATGGGCCTTGCGTCTAGCAAGCTCGTCCGACGATCGTTTCGTACGTCGCGCTTCCGATTCGTTTTTCGATTCCGGAACTCATTTCCGATTCGAATAATATTTAATATTTCCGATTCCGGATTTTATTTCCGATTCAAACAAATATGTAATATTTCCGATTCCGGAATTTATTCCCGATTCCGACAATATTTCCGATTCCGGTAATACTTCCGTTTCCGGCAATATTTCCGATTCCAGCAATATTTCTATTTCCAATAATATTTTCCGATACGTACCATGTTTCCGTTTCCGGCAACATCTACCACTTGGATAATATTTATATTTCCGTTATGATTCATATTTCCGTTTCCGGCAATATCATCATTTCGGAGTATTCGTATTTTGCCTTTTGACGATTTCAACTCCCACTGGAACCGAGATCCGTCGATTCCGAAAATCCATAAATAGAGTATTTAATTCACTTAAATACTTGATCCGTTCAGGTACTATTTGTGTGACCCTACGGGTTCAGTCAAGAGTAGGCTGTGGATTAATATTATTAATTTCACTCGAACTGAAGCGGCCTCTAGCTAGGCATTCAGCTCACTTGATCTCATAGAATTATTAACTTGCATAATTAATTAATATTGAACCGCATTTACTAGATTTAGCATTGAATGCATACTTGGACCAAGGGCATTATTTCCTTCAGTCTCCCACTTGTCATTAGGGACAAGTGTGCATTGCCTAATTCCTTTGTCGCTTGATGCTTGCTCATGAACATAAGGTAAGAGTAGTCATCCTTATTATGTCTAGAGGTATTTCTCGGCTTCAGAGTTCAACTGATCAAATAAACAGATAATCATAGCCTATGATTCATCTGAGCACGTCCATGCATTTTACAGTTTCTAGCTCTCCGAGTGACCTTGTACAACTTTCAGCATCTCATCCCGATGTATGGGAGGACAGTCCCAATCTTGTGATCTTTAGGTTAGACTTCGTTTGATAGGTGATTACCTGAGTGTTTCCGTTATGGTCTCCTTTTACGGTGCGACGGTTGACAACGTCAAAGTAACCAGTTCTCAAACAAGTAATCTCAAATCACTCAGGTATTAAGGATTAGTGTCTAATAATGTAATGAAATTCACTTATGACAGATTTTCATCTCTTACAGTAAAGTTTCATAGGTCTGTCCGATACTAGTGTTCTCAAAGTAAGTATCTATGCAAATGATTGTGACATTGCCATTTCTACATAGTTCAAGAAACAAAACTACTAGTCATCTTGCATTATAGTCATCTAGCATTTTCTATGCGTCCACCTTTATAGAAAACTTCCGACCAGGGACCATTTTCAACTTTTGACATTCAAGTTCACTTGATAGACATTTCTTAGTCACAAGACTGGTCCTGGCAGTCTATCTTGAATATATCGTCAAATTGAAAGGACTCATCATTTAATACTAAAACAAGATTAAATGGAGTATGAAAAATACATTTCATATATGATAAATGTTCAACCCCATTGTTTTACAACCATGGGCCCCTAACCCATCTTTAAAACAACTAATGGAATTCAAAATTATGCTTGATTTCCAGTGCCACAATGTGAGTTATGTATTTCAGTTGTTGCATAGGTTTAGTTATGCATGCTTTGCCAATCTTAATATCCCTTTCATCGAATGTCTTTCGAGATAGATGATAAGATCTTTTGAGTTTGTTTATTATGTGATCTAGTCTTTCTTACTAGCTTCAATAGTGGTTCTACGCATTTTGCAATGAAGAACCATCAAGTCAGCAGACATGTGATCCACCCAAGTTCAGTGAAAAACTCTTTAACATAAACAACTCTGTTTCATTGCTTCTTAGGCAATAATTACTTTTACTTCAACTATATAGGTTGCTAGTAATGCTTTGTTTGGATTTACTTATCCAAGCAGTTCATGGATATGTGGAAAACTTTCCAAATGTATCTTAGAACAAGGAAATTATTATTTAATTTCCCACGCAGCAACACATGGTCTTTCTTCCATTTTGCCATTTCAAAACACGATGCTCTATAGCTCGTCCTTACCAATGGTTAGCTCCAAAGGGATCTTGCTTGATCCTTGGCTAGTGTTTATGCGTGTAGCATCAATTATTTAGCATATCTTCATTTCCTTGAATCAAGAACTAATCTTATGTACCTTTTCAAGTACCATAAGTTTTTCGTGATCTCAATCTAGTTGATCTTTACTTAGATCAATAGAGATTGGTATATGTTCGTCATGCCTAAAGCCATACGATACATTTTTGGCGATCCTCATATTATATCATACATGATAAATTCTTTTGCAGAATAATTCTCAATTGAATTCTATTCATGTAACTTTAGCTCATCTAGTTTCAGTAGATACTAAATCCATCTAAATTCTTTGACATATAATATAGGTTTAAGAATCTCATTTTGACTCTTTGATGTTTAACTTACTAAATGCTTATACATAGTTCAAACATCTATTACTTAGATTTATTCATATGGGTCGAATATCTCCAATGGAGTCTTTCGTGTTTGATTTAGTAAATGCCATTACTTAATCTAAAACGATATCATAAGATCTTTGTAAATAGATCTTAATACCCAGTATGTACGTAATAAGTTTCGCCTTGGTCCATCATTGATGAATAGTTTCAAATCTAAGTCATTAGAATTTGAATGTTATTTTACAACAGAGAGATATGTGTGTGATACACATAGGACCAATTAAGTTTTATGTACTCCCACTAAACTTCTTATACATCTATAAGAATCATATACATTTTATGAAACTAAAATACTTATTAGCTTCACTAAAATATAGTTCGAATTCCCAATTGCTTGCTTAAATCTGTACTTAGATTTCATAAGCTAGCTTTCCTTTTCAAGCATTATTTGGATCCACAAATCCTATGACATACTGTTGACCCTAAAGTTTTGATGATGACAAAGCAAACTCCTGACAATTGGTTAAGTTATGTTGCATAATAGGTTCCGAGATCCTTAGAGGGATAATGCTAAGTTAAGGAGATCCTGAGTTGGATAAACTAAGCAACGTGGAATATAAGCAAGTAATTGATCCATGTCAGACACTACATTGAAGAAATAATCATTAAGCAAGTTTACAAAGGCGAGTTCCTAAGGCGAGATCCTCATATATTATGTGGATCCTCGACGTTCCAGAGAAGGAACAAATTGAGAAGTATTCGTGTGAAGCTTCTAAAGGGGCAACATGAAGACTACAACATATGAGTTTATGTTTTAGGATTTATGTAAGTATTTAATAAAGTGTAAACGTAATTTGGAATGAAAGGGACATAGTATTTTGGTACGTTTTAAATGAAATATATTAACTGTAATTATAAAAGAGTTTTAACTTGGAAAATCTTTTTTAATAAATAAAATGAATTTAATTAATAAATGTAAACATAGGATTCTGATTTATTCTCCTTGTTTCTCAAGTAAAAGATCTTTCCATGTTCCTTAAAACTCTCCCCCTTATTTCTCGTTAAACGTGCATTTAGTGTTTTCATTTGGTCTCCCCTGTTTCTCTCCAACTATGCCCATGTTACTGAGCAGTAACTGTTAGTGGGTAGTTGAGGAGAACATGGGTACCCAACCCTAGGTAAAACTCTCCTATAAAAGGAGAAGAGTTTTTGCTTTTCAAAACACACAACTGATCTTTGCAAAATATATATTAAGAGCTTAAACGTTTTAAAAGAGAATCAGTTTTCAAAAGAGTGTCCCTTGAGTTCCTTATTACTTTGAGCTTTATTACGTACTAGAGTTTTATATCAAATTGTATTTTGGGTTTGAGGGTTGAGTGATCCTTAACTGACTTAGAGTTAAGTCAAAGAGAAACATAGAGACTTAGAGTTAAGTCAAAGAGAAAAGGAGCGACTTAGAGTTAAGTCAGAGAGAGAAAGAGGAGCACAATAATCAAAGGGGATTGCTGTGGGGAACTCGTGTTCGAGAGGAACTCGAGTTAAAGAGTGTATTTGTAATAGAGTTATTGCATTAATACAAAAGAGTAGTGAGGTTCTTCTTGATTAGGGTCAAGAAGGTTCCTCCGTTTTATATCTTTCTTCGCTCATTATTCTCAGTCTCTTTATTGTTTAAATTCCGCAAGAAACTTGCCCAAGTTCCCAAGAACAATTCACCCCCCCTCTTATCAAGTGTTCCTACTGAACTATCAGTTGGTATCAGAGCAGGATCTCACAAAAATACAGGAAACCCTGTTGAGAAAAGGTTCCTGGAAAGTATGAACGCTTACGAGAAACTCGAGGAAGGTTATTCCACTCAAAGACCTCCAATGTTCAACGGGAAATTCTACACCTACTGGAAGAACAGGATGGAGATCTACATCAAGCAGAGAACTATCAAGTCTGGCGAGTCGTAGAAGTCGATGATTTCGAGGTAACAATGACCAATGCTCAAAATGAGGTAGTTCCTAAACCCATGTCTGAATTTACTAACGAAGAGTTTGAGAAATATGAAATCAACGCAATGGCTGTGAAAATCTTGCATTGCGGCCTTGGACCTCACGAACATAACAGAGTTATGGGGTGCAACAGCGCAAAGCAAATCTGGGATCTCCTTCAAATAACTCATGAAGGAACTAATGAGGTCAAACGTTCAAAATTTGATTTATGAATGTCTAAGTATGAACGTTTTGAAATGCAACCAAGAGAAACAATACATGAAATGTTTACTCGTTTCACTAATATCACTAATGAACTAGTTTCTCTTGGAAGAAATATTCCCTCTGATGAACAGGTTAGGAAGATCCTAAGGAGCATGCCACAGGATGATAGATGGAGAACCAAGGTCACAGAATTGTTCGAAACAAAGGATTTCACCAAATTCAACATTGAACAATTGGCGGGATCCTTGATGACGCACGAATTACATCTAGGAGCAGCCGTTCCTGAGAATCCCAAGAACCGAGGCCTTGCTCTTAAGGTTGAGGAACAGGAGGACTCAGATCCAGATGAAGAAGAAGCTGCCATGTTGGTCAGAAGAATGAAAAGATTTTACAGGAACTCTAAACCTGGAAATCTAAGAGGAAGGAACTCAATGAGAAAACCAAGCGGTTCCAAGCCTGACCAAGGATGTTTCAAGTGCGGAGAATCAGACCATCTAATCAAAGACTGCCCTCAGTGGGAAAATGAAAAAGGGAAAGGCAAGGGAAAGGATCTGTCCAAGAAAAGATTCAACAAATCAACCTTTGCCAAACCCAACTTCAAGAAGGCTATGATCGCAGCTTGGGGAGATGCTACTGACTCAGAAGAAGATGAGGATCAACCAGATGAAGAAACAGCAAACCTTTGTCTTATGGCAAAGATTGATGGAACAACCCAAGATCCATCAAAAGAAGTAAGTTCCTCAACTCTTCAATCTCTGTCTAAAAATAAGTTAGTGGAATTATTGATGGAAACTCTAGATAACTGTAAAAAGCTTAGTGTAATAAAGGCTCAAAGTGACAAAGCCTTGGAACTCACCAAGGGACACATGACCTACCTTAATAATGTTAGATCTGATGTACAGGGTAGGTTCTTTGACTTGCTTGATAGAAACACTGCTCTTCAAAACTCCTTTGAGAGAGTCAAAAATGAAAACATTCTTCTCAAAGTGGAACTCAGTCAATATAAACTGTTTAATTTAAGCCTAGATCCTAGCAAGTCCACTGAGATTAGCATGGGGGTCTTTAATGTTGATTTGGAAAATTTAAACAGTGAGTTGGTCACAGTAAAGGAACAAAAGGAGAAATTAATCAAGGAACTAGCCTTAGCTAATGCACATAAACAAGCTCCTAGAATCACTCCTAAGCTAATTGAGAAGGCTCAATCTAAGAGAACTGAAGGCCTAGGTTCACTACTACAAAATAGGCTTATAGCAACGGCAATAAACCGTTATCATAGACCAATTATCTGTTGTAATAGGCCTATAGCAACGGTTTAAAAACCGTTACCAATAGGGGGCGTTGCTATAAGTCTATGGCAACAGTTTTCTGGATTTAGGCAACAATTATGATAAACTGTTGCCATAAATAACTATGGCAACGCTTTTTATAGGCAACAGTTTTAACTTGTGGCAACAGTTATTCAACAACTTAAGTCAACAGTTTCACACTTAAGGCAACAATTTTCGTCAACTTAAGACAACACTTATTAGCTTGTTGTTGCTTAAGTTTTAAACTAAGGCAACGCTTTCTTATACTTATGGTAACACATCCAATTGTATCTATAACAACACTTTCTATTGAGTTTATGGCAACGCTTTTGGTTTCGACTATGGAAACACTTTCGGTTTCGATTATGACAACACTTGCAACTAATTTATGTCAACTGTTTCATTTGAGTTTATGGCAACACTTGCTATTGAGTTTATGGCAACACTTGCTATTGAGTTTGTGGCAAGGCTTTCAATTGAGCTTATAACAACGCTTTCAATTGTACTTATAACAACGCTTTCAATTGAGCTTATAATAACGCTTTCAATTGAGCTAAAGCTACATTCTCAAATCGATTTAGTTATCCATATACATGCAATACATATGACCTGCGTAAAATAAGATTTTCATAAAAACTAATTTCAAAAAAATGTGCACATTTCAAGTAGCTTAATTTCATAAGCATAATATCTATTACAATTCACTAAGTAGTAAAAAAAATATTGTTCCTAAAACTACATCCATTAATAAAAAAAAATAGCTTTATTTTTTAAAATGTACATAATATTTATGTGCCATAAACGGAGAAACCCTATAAATCTTCCCATATTTAAAGTAGCTTGTAATTCTTGAATATAAGCACTAACCTGCACAACAAACAAATCAAGTGTAACATTTTCATAAAAAACTTATTATCACTGAATAAAATCAAAATACGTAAGAAAAAAAGAAGCTGAACATGAATGACAAAAGCTAAACCTTAAGCATAATGGGTAAAGGACAACTTTTTATAATATCTAATAATTCATGTAAATTAATCAAGACTTTCATTTAAGGATCTATTACAAAAGTAGTATGTAACAAAAATGATAGTTAAAGTGAAAAATTCGGCAGAATTTCGTTTAAAATTGGACTATCCACAAAAATGAAACTAATTAAAACCTGTTCCAAATCTATATGATAAATAATTTCAATCCAATGCAAGCAATTTTGAGACAATAAACAAATTGTGAACTTACGCGGCATTGGTCCGGGACCATGCCGTATATGCTCTATGAGACAACATTTTCAAAATACAACTCAAACACTAGAGCACTATTGGTAGAGAAATAGCAATCAAGTTAGCCAAAACCAACAACGAAAGGTAAACATATATGGAGCAGAAGTAGTAGAAGCAGCAAAACAGACCTGCAGTATAACCCCAACCAACTACTCAAAACGCACCAGTACCCTACCTGTTGACAGGCTAAATTGTACTCCTATCAAAGATAAACCTAACGTTCACCAACTAAAAATATAGCAAGGAAAGCAGGGATCGTATCCACAGGGAAACAGGCGTTCTTTCTACTATTAAATTACTAATCTAGACTACAGGTAACAAGAGTTTGGATTGGGTTGTGTATTAAACTAAAGCAAATAATCAAATCGGAAAATAACAAATATTAAAGGAATCTAGGGCAGCGGTTCACCATAAATGCAGACCGGGATTGGACAACGAACAATGACAATCAATTAACAATCATAACTAGGAAAACATGCATCTCTCGAATCTTATGAATTCCTTAGGATAGAACAACTAGCGGGCTCTCGCTACGTACTAGAAATAATTCCTATCTAATAGCCACAGACCAAAAACATCAGATTTATACCTCTCGGCGCATAATCCAAGGTTAATCAAACTCAAATCAAAATAGTCCGGCCGAACAGAATTGACGAGCAATAATAATAAGCTATAGAAATTATAATCAATCAATCAATAATCAAGTCCACATATAATCCCAATCATGCATTCATGGATCCCCTAAACCCTAGAAATTAAACTACTCACTCATGATAATAAATAACAAAACAATTAGTGTAATCCCCCGTAAATTTATAAATTTTATTAATATATTTTAACATATATTATTTATATGTAAATAGAATTTAAGAATTTTAGTAATAAATATATAATTAACGTATATTTATTACATTTTAATATTTTCAACGGTTTACGAAATTGAAAATGATTTTAGAATTTTAAGTTAAAACGAATTCGAATTACGAAATTCCGTTCGATTGAAATTAGGAAGCAATCCTAACCATTTTGGATTCAACAACCCAAATCCTACTCCTAGCCCAGTTGGGTAAAGCCCAAACCATTAAAACCCAAAAAGGAACCCAAACCCCTACCCAAAACTAATTTACGTGAAAAACAAAAGTAGGAAAACAAAACCCTTCCTTCTCCTCAAGATTTACGTGAATTGCAAAATACGCAAGCCTCCACTCCTTGCTCTTAGCCGTCAGCCACCTCACCGGCGTTTCAGCCGCCCCTCCGTCGCCGGTAAATCTCTTACCTCTTTCGTCCATCTTCTTCTCTCTTTGTTTCGCCTCTTGCTCTCCCCTTAACCTCCGTTTCTGTTTTTGCGCCAGCGACCACCACCATCACCCAACCATACCAGCCGCCACACCTGTAGTTGCGCCACCCCTGCTGCGCCGCCGCGCCCTACACCCGCACCAGTCTGCGACTTTCCTCCTCTCCCTCTCATTCGTGCATTCTTTTCCCATCTGCTTCGTGCTTCCCTTCTTTCTTCGCAAGCAACCACTGTTGCACCACCCATCCGCGTTGTCAGCCACCGCGTCGCCAGCCACTGCGCCGCCCACTCACTGTCGTGCCTACACCACCGCCGGCCAGCACTCTCCTTTCTCTTCTCTTTTGGTTATTTCTTCCCCTTTAATTTATTTAAATTATTATTCATGTTTTAATAAATTAATTAATGTTTTAATTGTTTAAATTATTAGTTTTAATGATGTATATTTAGAATTCAGATTTTATGTTGATATTATAAGCTAGTTAATTTTCAGATTTGTTAATAATGTTTAAGTTAGGGTTTTAATTATGTTTTATTAATTTAATTTATGTTTTCTTGAATTAAATTTATAGTGTTATGATTCAATTATGAATTTCATATTTATATGTTTCGCATAATTAAATTATTAATTTTCAGATTACATAATTCGATAGAAACAAGAATTTGAATTATTTAAGGCATGAAGTTTAATGTTTTAATCATTTTAAATCATGGTAGAATGAGTATGAATATTTGAAACTATTATTTTTATGTTCTAAGCATGATAAGTTGGTTTTGGGAAGTTTGTAAACGAATTTATATTGCTGAAAATTTAAGTATAGTATTTGCAAAGAGTTTTCAACGAATTTCAATCTCTAATTTAATAATTATGATGCTAGGAAATCAAAGGTTTAAGTTTTGATATTGGGGAATGTTCTAAATATGTTTAGGATTCATTTAGAATGCTTTGTTATGGTTGCCAATGATTAGGAATTGATTTGGGTACGTTTCTTGATTATTTTAGGCGGAGAATTCTTTGTGGGTGACTTTTGAATTCGTTAAAGTGGCCTATCAGTTTGTTTACACAAGGTACGTACATACCTGTGTGCTTGAATGTGTGTTGTATTGAGAATATGATGAATATATTTATGAACTTGTTTATGTTGGAATTTCATGTTCAATGTCGTTGAATTAATGCGTTGAGCATAGAACTTTATTTATAAGAATTGAATCATGTTAGCATGGAATATTGATGCAAGCATGTTGGTTTTGTGGAACTTTATATTATTTAATATTGGTTTAGATCTTTATTGATCGTTGTTCCTCTTTAGATTTTCACTACTTTATAAGGGCCGAGGACCTTGTTTGGTAGTTGAACCTTATACCTAATAAAGGTTTTTAAATATGGATAAAGGAAGGATTAAAATAGTTGGAATTGGCTCTTGGTTGAACGTTGTGATCACTGGTTTAATTCAAAGATAAAAGAAGTTGTGTTTACTTGTTGAATATAATATTCATGTTTGATGAGTCATAACCAAGTATTAAAAGTTAAGTCATGTAAAGTGAAAATGAGTAGCAATAGCTTTAGGCTGTGCACGTCTAAAGTGACGGACAATCAGGAGTTGGGGTCATGGGTAGCCTATGGCTTTTTCTGGGGCCGGATTGATCACCGGTTCTATTTTTATTTAAAAGTCCCTCGATATCACAGGTCATTGGGGTTTACGGAGTCGCGCCCGTACCTCGTCTTCCTTAGTGAAGAAGAAGAAGTTTCTAGTAGACAACTCAGTCCATTGACTATTTCAATTAAAATAATGTTAATGTTACAAAGGTCTAGTTCAGTCAAATATAGTCTTCAAGTCAATATATCTTGATTATCCTTGCTTATGTTTTATTTAGTACCATGTTAGGATTGGTCGTTTAATAGAATCATGTTAGGATTGTTCGTTTAATAGAATCATGTTAGGATTATTATTGATTTAGTATGTAGTACTCAGCTTTGCTGATTACGTGCTTTTGCTTGTGCATGTTGATCATGGCTATGCCTTATTGATCCTGTGATGACCCAATCTTTGGTGAGCAGTCTCTAAGGATCAATAAGCATTGTCCATCTGCAGGTTTGAAGATGTTGCATCATTGGGATCGGGAATAGAGAGTTTGTATTTAGTTTTGATTTGCTAAGTTGACTTGGGTTTGTTAATTGGGACTTTAAACTTGTCGTACTATTTATATTTCCTTATTTTCGTTGGATGATTTTGGGATTAAACCTGTAATCGATTATTTATAAACCTAAAGTTAGTTTTATGTTTTCCGCTGCAAAATTCTGAATAAGCCGTTACGTTTTCACACGGGCGATAATGCCTTGATAATTCTCTACGTTTTATATTAAAATGTTGTTTTAGAAAAGAGAGAATTGTCGGGGTGTTACAAAGTGGTATCTAGAAGCTAAGGTTTTACTTTAATAAATTTTTAGGCGCCTAACTATCTAGTTATTTAAAATAAATTTCTTAAAAATCGAGCTTCTACGTATTATAGTGTTCAAAAATTGGTACTTTTTTTTGGGGGGCCGATTTCCTTTTATCTTGTTTGAAAGTATACGATATTCCTTATTTACGTTCGAAATCAAATTATTTTTCCAAGTTAAAGTGATACTTTCGACATTTTTATTTTTCTTATTATTTCTTATTCAAACAAATACATAAAAATAATATGAATACATTTTTTTAAAAAAAAAAAAAGGAGTTCAAATTTGTTTAAAAAGTTGTTTCAAGAGTTAGAATTCGTTAATTAGGAAATATAAATCTTTTCGAATTAATAACTTTATTCTCGAATTTATTCGCTACGCATTTTCTTAACTTATTTCACTTTATTTATTTTATATTTTATTTATGTTATAATTTTATTATATTTTCGTTCTTTTATTTCGTTATATAAATGATTCTAATGCTTTAGTTTATGAGAGATGGGTAGTATAAGAAGGGCATATAAGATAGAATTATATGTGCATTAGTAGCTAGTCAATGATAAGAAATTGATTGTTATGTATGTGCATGTGCTAATTGTTTAAGTGTTACATTTACATGTGCATAAAGAATTATTTGATTCCACCAAACTTATTGATTATTGAACCTTGTTTATGTTTTGGCTGGAAAACTGTTAGTGAGACCTTGAATTGTTTATTTCAGAAATAAAATGTTTCTTTCCAAGTATACCAACATAGGATCCTTCGAGAAACTTGATATAGAAACCCCTGATATTTACGTGAAGAAAATTGTGTTTGGATGTGAATATTATGCTAAAGTTCAAGGGCAACCTATCTTAATGAGAAAGGATATCATAGCAGCCACTATCATTAATTGCTTACCTAACAAATTTCCATACCTAGAACTCAAGGAAAAGTTTAAAGACATGCATTCTGATAATGGAACTCCAAACTTGGCTAAATATGGAACTTGGGACGGTAGATGGAAATATGATTCAGAAATTCTGACCACCATTATTGAAGCGGCAGAAAGTGGGTTTAGAAACGGTAAAATCGTAGGGAGTCATGTTGGGGATTCAGTTACAGAAGAACCTATGGGAATAAGTGTAAATAATGACCTAGAGGAAAATGATGTAGCTGTGGAGAATGAGAATGTAGGTGTTTAGGCAGAGAATCCTAACCCAGCGGCTCATGAGCCAACCATTGAGATCTCTAGTGATTCAGATGCAGAGCTCGAAAGTGAACAGGAGATGGCAAGTGAGCCTAATCAAGAGGAAGACATGGGTGAAGACGCAAACCCTGAGGAAGACCCCGATGAAGACCCCGAAGAAGAGTTCGATAATCTTGAGATCTAAATTTCACTTCGCAAGTTTCAGGAGCAATGGATAGGCAAGAGGCCACAAATATTTTGAAGTCATAAATAGTTAATTAGCTCTTTTATGTTTTAAAGAATAAGTAGCAAAGCTACAACTGTTTAAGGTTTAAGTTTATTGAAGTTTGAAATATTCTTTATTATTTTCGAGGATGTAATAAACCTCTATGGAGTTAGCAATAAAAGTTAAAGTTTTCAAGGAATTGTTCTTTATTCTATTTTGAGGATTCCATAATACCCCAACCTCTAGGTAGTACGTCATGGATTAATTTTTCTATTGGTTGCATACTCAGTGTGAATTGTGGATCAATTTAATTGACACAAAAATATTAAATGATTTGAGTACATAAAGGAAGTGAGGGCCAATCTAGACCCTCATGACCAATATGATTCAAAATGTTATGCCTTATGTGCAGCGTGTGAATTTCTTTCGTGAATTATTGAATATGATTATTTTTCAACGATTATTGCGTCTTGTAGACGAACGTTGCACCTTCGTAAACGATTATCGTCCCTTCGTAAATGATATGTATTAATGTGAACATTGTTGGTTGAGGCGATCCTTATAATCAAATCAATTATTAAATTGTATGGTATAACGTATAAGTGATGTTTCAAACCTAAAGTAGAGTATACTAATTGCAGGTCGCGTTCTAGAATGGCCAACAACAATGATCTAGCTGCTGCGATTCGCCTCTTGGCGGAAAAGCTAACCCAGGAGAGAACTGAGCGCCCCGATTCTGCAGGGGAAATGTTTGAAAGACTTTCTAAGGTTAAGCCACCGTATTTCAAGGGGCAAGCAAACCCAACCCTCCTGGAAAACTGGATTAGGGAATTTGAGAAACTATTTGAGGCTGTGAGTTGCCCTGAGAGTATGAGAGTAAGTCAAGCTGTCCTTTACCCGAAAGATGAGGCCGACCTTTGGTGGAGGGAAAATGGAACTAGACTAAGTGCTGCTGAGGGATTCAATTGGGATTCGTTTATTGTTGCCTTGAGGGGGAAGTTTTATCCTCCTTTTATGAGAAAGCAGAAAGCGCAGGAGTTTATAAACCTTAGGATGGGGAATATGACTATTGCTGAATACTATAGCAAGTTTATAGCTTTATCGAGGTTTGCACCTGAGGTTGTAGCTACGGAGGAGCTGAAAGCTCAAAGGTTCGAGCAAGGGCTGACTGATGAAATTCAACTGGGATTAGGTGGAGAAACTTTTACATCCTTAGACATAGTGTATGGGAGAGCTGCTCATATTTATGGTCTGCAGTCTAGAAAGTACAAGAAAACTGTGGTAATTGGGGAAAAGAGAAAGGATTTTAATGCTGGGGGTAACCAAGAAAACTTTAAAAGGAATAGAAACGGAAATGGGAATGGAAATGGAAATTTCCAAGGAGGAAACAATCAGGGGCACCACAACAACTCGAACCCATCTGAGAGAGTGCATCATTGCAAGATGTGCAGTAACAATCACCCTGGTAAGAACTGCAAAGGAGAATTAGTGACCTGCAACTATTGTCAGAAAAGGGGGCATAGGGAATACGAGTGTTTCACTAAGCACAGAAAGGAACAAAATAGTAATAGAGGTGGAAACCAAGTGCAGTTTAACCAGTCTGGAAATCAAAATTCAAAGCCTGGAGGTGCACAAAACAATCAAGGGAACTATAATAAGCCTGCAAATGATAACAACAACCCGAATAAGGCTCCAGGAAAGTTGTACATGATGAATCAGAATGAGGATGAACGATCTGCCGATATAGATTCTGGTACTTTTCTATTAACTCCGCGCAAGTTAAGCATTATTTAATTCGTGGGGACTCGTTCTTTTGTTTCGTCATCTGTTGTGAAAAGTCTAAAGTTAGTAGTTTTAGTGAAATGTGAATTTTGAGGATAGAATTCGTGAAAAAGGAATTTTGGTTAGTTATTCCCTGAAGTGAGTTACGAGGGCGTAACTCGTTTTCTTTAAGGGGGTAGAATGCGATAGAAATTCGCGCTTTTTACCTATTTTCTTGCACTTTTATGCATTTTTATGCTTATTTTAGCAAATTTTACAAGTTGATGCAAAGCAAATAGATTCTCCGCATAAGAAAAGGTGTTCAT
Source organism: Spinacia oleracea (assembly GCF_020520425.1). NCBI lineage: Eukaryota > Viridiplantae > Streptophyta > Magnoliopsida > Caryophyllales > Amaranthaceae > Spinacia > Spinacia oleracea. The sequence continues at coordinate 70,381,196 of NC_079488.1, read as the reverse complement.
GAGTAACAGAAACATCTTTGAGTTGGCAAAAGAGTGCACATAGGTGGCACAAGTACTTCTTTAGTGAGAATAAGTTAAAAGCTTTTGGGGAAACGTGGTAAATTTCGTGTCAAGTTTCGGGACGAAACTTCTTTTAAGAGGGGTAGATTGTAATCCCCCGTAAATTTATAAATTTTATTAATATATTTTAACATATATTATTTATATGTAAATAGAATTTATGAATTTTAGTAATAAATATATAATTAACGTATATTTATTACATTTTAATATTTTCAACGGTTTACGAAATTGAAAATGATTTTAGAATTTTAAGTTAAAACGAATTCGAATTACGAAATTCCGTTCGATTGAAATTAGGAAGCAATCCTAACCATTTTGGATTCAACAACCCAAATCCTACTCCTAGCCCAGTTGGGTAAAGCCCAAACCATTAAAACCCAAAAAGGAACCCAAACCCCTACCCAAAACTAATTTACGTGAAAAACAAAAGCAGGAAAACAAAACCCTTCCTTCTCCTCAAGATTTACGTGAATTGCAAAATACTCAAGCCTCCACTCCTTGCTCTCAGCCGTCAGCCACCTCACCGGCGTTTCAGCCGCCCCTCCGTCGCCGGTAAATCTCTTACCTCTTTCGTCCTTCTTCTTCTCTCTTTGTTTCGCTTCTTGCTCTCCCCTTAACCTCCGTTTCTGTTTTTGCGCCAGCGACCACCACCATCACCCAACCATACCAGCCGCCACACCTGTAGTTGCGCCACCCCTGCTGCGCCGCCGCGCCCTACACCCGCACCAGTCGGCGACTTTCCTCCTCTCCCTCTCATTCGTGCATTCTTTTCCTATCTGCTTCGTGCTTCCCTTCTTTCTTCGCAAGCAACCACTGTCGCACCACCCATCCGCGTTGTCAGCCACCGCGTCGCCAGCCACTGCGCCGCCCACTCACTGTCGTGCCTACACCACCGCCGGCCAGCACTCTCCTTTCTCTTCTCTTTTGGTTATTTCTTCCCCTTTAATTTATTTAAATTATTATTCATGTTTTAATAAATTAATTAATGTTTTAATTGTTTAAATTATTAGTTTTAATGATGTATATTTAGAATTCAGATTTTATGTTGATATTATAAGCTAGTTAATTTTCAAATTTGTTAATAATGTTTAAGTTAGGGTTTTAATTATGTTTTATTAATTTAATTTATGTTTTCTTGAATTAAATTTATAGTTTTATGATTCAATTATGAATTTCAAATTTATATGTTTCTCATAATTAAATTATTAATTTTCAGATTACATAATTCGATTGAAACAAGAATTTGAATTATTTAAGGCATGAAGTTTAATGTTTTAATCATTTTAAATCATGGTAGAATGAGTATGAATATTTGAAACTATTATTTTTATGTTCTAAGCATGATAAGTTGGTTTTGGGAAGTTTGTAAACAAATTTATATTGCTGAAAATTTAAGTATAGTATTTGCAAAGAGTTTTCAACGAATTTCAATCTCTAATTCAATAATTATGATGCTAGGAAATCAAAGGTTTAAGTTTTGATATTGGGGAATGTTCTAAATATGTTTAGGATTCATTTAGAATGCTTTGTTATGGTTGTCAATGATTAGGAATTGATTTGGGTACGTTTCTTGATTATTTTAGGCGGAGAATTCTTTGTGGGTGACTTTTGAATTCGTTAAAGTGGCCTATCAGTTTGTTTACACAAGGTACGTACATACCTGTGTGCTTGGATGTGTGTTGTATTGAGAATATGATGAATATATTTATGAACTTGTTTATGTTGGAATTTCATGTTCAATGTCGTTGAATTAATGCGTTGAGCATAGAACTTTATTTATAAGAATTGAATCATGTTAGCATGGAATATTGATGCAAGCATGTTGGTTTTGTGGAACTTTTTATATTATTTAATATTGGTTTAGATCTTTATTGATCGTTGTTCCTCTTTAGATTTTCACTACTTTATAAGGGCCGAGGACCTTGTTTGGTAGTTGAACCTTATACCTAATAAAGGTTTTAAAATATGGATAAAGAAAGGATTAAAATAGTTGGAATTGGCTCTTGGTTGAACGTTGTGATCACTGGTTTAATTTAAAGATAAAAGAAGTTGTGTTTACTTGTTGAATATAATATTTATGTTTGATGAGTCATAACCAAGTATTAAAAGTTAAGTCATGTAAAATGAAAATGAGTAGCAATAGCTTTAGACTGTGCACGTCTAAAGTGACGGACAATCAGGAGTTGGGGTCATGGGTAGCCTATGGCTTTTTCTGGGGCCGGATTGACACCGGTTCTATTTTTATTTAAAAGTCCCTCGATATCGCAGGTCATTGGGGTTTACGGAGTCGTGCTCGTACCTCGTCTTCCTTAGTGAAGAAGAAGAAGTTTCTAGTAGACAACTCAGTCCATTGACTATTCCAATTAAAATAATGTTAATGATACAAAGGTCTAGTTCAGTCAAATATAGTCTTCAAGTCAATATATCTTGATTATCCTTGCTTATGTTTTATTTAGTACCATGTTAGGATTGTTCGTTTAATAGAATCATGTTAGGATTGTTCGTTTAATAGAATCATGTTAGGATTATTATTGATTTAGTATGTAGTACTCAGCTTTGCTGATTACGTGCTTTTGCTTGTGCATGTTGATCATGGCTATGCCTTATTGATCCTGTGATGACCCAATCTTTGGTGAGCAGTCTCTAAGGATCAATAAGCATTGTCCATCTGCAGGTTTGAAGATGTTGCATCATTGGGATCGGGAATAGAGAGCTTGTATTTAGTTTTGATTTGCTAAGTTGACTTGGGTTTGTTAATTGGGACTTTAAACTTGTCGTACTATTTATATTTCCTTATTTTCGTTGGATGATTTTGGGATTAAACCTGTAATCGATTATTTATAAACCTAAAGTTAGTTTTATGTTTTCCGCTGCAAAATTCTGAATAAGCCGTTACGTTTTCACATGGGCGATAATGCCTTGATAATTCTCTACGTTTTATATTAAAATGTTGTTTTAGAAAAGAGAGAATTGTCGGGGTGTTACAATTAGCATAATGGAAAACATGATTAAAGCAACAAAATAAATTAAGGTAGGAAATAATACCGAATTGAAGAACAAATAAAATAATAAAGCTTTGATCTTTACTTGAAATTAAAAACTAAGTATTTGAATAATTGGAGAGAAAACTAGAAATAAACTAAGTATTGAAAACTAGAATAATAGATGTCACTAAAAATATAAGGGGCTAGTATTTATAGTTTGCCCAAAATAGAGCCCAAAATCGGAAATAAAAACTCGCGAAATACGCTGGAGGTTGGCGTCGCCCGATCGGGCGGTTGCAAAATGCCTAGAACAGCACCCAGAATGACCGCCCAATCCGGATCGGGCGAAGCCCGCCCGATCGGGCGCGTGTTGAAACTGCACGATCCCTTATCTTCAAAATGTCATATCTCCTTCGTTATTCGTTGGAATTAGGCGAGTGAACATTTGTTGGAAAGTTAATGAAGTCTAGAATCCAACCCTATTGGAATTACATCATTTGGAGTTGTAGAACTTGAGTTATGCTTAAAATAGTGGACTATAGTCATTTTTGTACTTCCTTCGTTATTCGCTTTGCTTCAAAACTCTTCAAACTTAATGTTTGTGCTCTTGAAAGTACATAATCTATGCTAATTCCTACAATGATGAACCTGGAACTACAAACACACTACAAGGAGCACATTAGTACTAAAAATCGCTCCGAAGAGCTCATTTGAGATCACAAAGTACTAAGGGACGGGGGTAAAAACTCTATATAAAACACACAAATCAAACTCCCCCAAGCTAGATCCTTGCTTGTCCCTAAGCAAGAAAATCATCGATGAATACAAGACCAACTTCACCCCCACCATATTTCAAAATGAAAAATATAATTCAAGGCAAAATCTAACGAGCATGCATCAATGTCAACCAATCAAATTCACCCAACCACAAATCCTCCCTAACAATCGTCACGCAAAGCGAACCACAAGTGCACAATGGAATTCAAGCCTAGTGCTCACACACTCATCACTCATTTATGTGGCGGGTAAAAGATGTACCCGTTCGCTCTCCTCCCAACATATAAGTGAACAATGCCCTCCCAAACTCACAACACTCGTGTGTCTAGAAAAACATACACTCAACCTAGTAGTCGACTTGAAATGTGTCATGTCATAACTTGCATTGATAAACAACTATTTTCACATAAGTACGACTCTATGCACAAAGGTCGGAAGGTCTTCAAAGCTTGTAATGTTAGGCTTAGATAAGGGTGCGATAAATTTGGGTATAATGTGAGCTTTAAAGCCTTGGCTTTGGGGAGCATAAATCCTAAAAACAACCGTGATCAATCAACACAATGACCATAATCTCCCACTCAACACATGACAAAACAACAAATAGCCAACACCATACTTTCTTGCCTTTTTTCACAATTCTAACCAATCACTCATAAGGTTATGAATTTGCAGAATTTGATTGTAACAACACTTTGAACTTTTTATGAGAGTAATAGATTTTTCTCTTTCTTTTATTTTTCAATCTCTTTTTTTTTCTTTCTTTTTTTAGCAACCTTCACATTTGTTTTGTTCTTTCATCTCTTTTCATTTTCAACTCATTTTCAACAACAAACATGATAAGACGAACTCCATTTTCAATACCCACTTTGTGCTCAAAATGTAGCACACTACAACTCCCTCACCTCACTACTATTAGCTCCCCCAAGCTAGGCTTGGGACTAGTAACCAACGGGGTTTTTCATGGGCTTGTAATATGGCTAGTCACCGAATAAAAGGGCACAAGCAACAACATGGGTAGAAAAGGAGGGGACAAATGTATCTAATTTCATCTGAAGGCTACCTAAATAGAAAAATGCCTTCGTCCTCCACAATGTGCATGTATATGAGTCATAAAACACTACTAATAGTTGCAAATCAATACTCAAAATCAATGACACACCAGGAAGTTATCACACATCATAACCAAATCAACTAGTCAAGCACCAAGTCCACAAATAGTTAGTCGGAGTTGACTCATGTTAAGGCATCAAAGCAATCGAATATCAAATCATGGCTAACACATCTACATTTCCCATCATCAAATACCAAGAATCAAAACAATTTTCGTTCAAGGGGCACAGGGAAGCATGATATTGTATTCATCGGAACGTATTTTTGTATTTTTTTTTCAAAGCAATAAACTACTCTAGAAAACATTAAACACACAAAAATAAGTAAATGCAAAAATAAAAGGAAAAACATACCTAATATGTACAAGTGAGTGAAACACCCCCCCAAGCTAAATCAGACAATGTCCTCATTGGCTCAAGGGGTATCATGAGGAAAGTGAGCAACCCGTGGCTTATTTGTCGCTGATTCGCAAATCGCCCGATCGGGCTGCAGATCGCCCAATAGGGGTGCAGATCGCCCGATCGGGCAGCAGATCGCTCGATCATGCGAATTTCAAACCTTTTCGTTGAATCTGTGCGCGCCCGATCGGGCGCACCTCGCCCGATCCGGATCGGGCGAAATGCAATGCCTTGTTTTATTGACTTTTCTCAGCCCAGAATCCTTCCTTGACCTTTCTACGACGTCATCATCAACCGCCCGATCGGGCGGAATTTCGCCCGATCGGGCATTTCACTCGCCTTTTGTGTCGATCGGGCCACTTTCGCCCGGTCGGGCGATTTCCCAAATTTTTTTTGTATCGACACGCGCCGGATCGGGCGCTCTCCGCCCGATCCGGGTCGGGCGAAATGCAAGCTGCTCCGTTTGGCTTTGATTCAACTTTTTCGAGCTTGGGGCCTTAGACCTGCATAACATTAAACACCAAAACCGTAAAATACACTCATCTCGCCTCTCCAATACCAAGGACTACACTGAATCACACACTTGATCAAAAATTATACTAAAACACACAAAACGAAAGCATCAAGTACACTATGGAAAGAAATAAATGGATAGTTAAGTACTCATCCCCTATTAGATTGGTGTAACGTCCCCATTACACAATCTCAGTTTATGCACAGACAACGAAAGGAAGGGGATGAGAGCCACGACAACTCATCGAATGGGGGCACCAAAGATGGTGCCATCTGGTGTCAAATCAATTGCCTTGGATGAGCTATGTGGCGCGGGGGGTGACAGACCACGACCCCGATCATGAATGCGATGCCCACCGTTCACCAAACTTTCGGCCTTTCGGGTCTCAGCATCATCAAATCGTGCTTCCCTTCGAACCCATGCCGAAGAGTTCATACTCCGATTACCTCCACCTGCAAAACAATTTGAAACATGCTCTTTTTCTGAAGGATTGTTGGAGTTAGTATGAGTCAATTTAGTATTAAAATAATCATTAGAAACATTGACTCCAAAACATGACTCCTCTACCATAGGGCTCTTAGCAACATGGGTTAAATTGAAAGTAACCTTGTCATCCCCCACATTTAAGGTCAGCTTGCCATTCTTGACATCTATGATTGCCCCCGCAGTGTGTAGGAAAGGTCGACCTAAAATAATAGGGATTTTCCTGTCTTCTTCCATGTCCAACACAACAAAATCAACAGGGATAAAAAATTTACCTACTCTAACAGGCACATCTTCTAGAACACCTAGGGGGTATTTTACAGATCGATCGGCCATTTGCAGAGTTATGTTGGTAACTTTTAAATCACCCATGTTCAATTTAGTACAGACAGACAAGGGCATGACACTAACACTGGCACCTAAATCACATAAGGCTTTGTCAATAAAAAGGTTGCCAATATTACACGGGATAGAGAAACTCCCGGGGTCCTTCAACTTGGGTGGAGACTTATTTTGTAGTAAGGCACTGCACTCTTCAGTAAATGCAACAGTCTCCATCTGACTAAATGCTCTCTTCCTAGTCAAGATGTCTTTCATGTATTTAGCATATGCAGGTACTTGAGTAATTAATTCAGTGAAAGGGACCGTTACCTGCAGATTCTTTACCACTTCTAAGAACTTACCCAACTGCTTGTCTAGGTTGTTCTTTAGCTGACGATGAGGGAAGGGAAGTTTGATAGGTGGAACTTGTATCTCAACTTTCTTCTCAACCCTTGTGTCAGCTTCCTTCTCTTTGACCACCTTCTCACTTTCTCTTAGCACAGCACCACTTACAGATACTTCAACCCCTTCATCTATAGTCATAGGTGGCCCATCATACTCATATCCACTCCACAAAGTGACAGCATTTACAGACTCTCTAGTCACAGGCTGTGAAGGGAGTTGACCCTTGGGTCTCTCTACGAGAGTAGTAGCCATTTGTGCCAACTGTTTATCCATGATCTTGTTATGAGCAGTGAGGGCATCGTTTTTGGCATCCTTTTCGCTCAGAGATTTCTGCAATTCCAACATCATATTCCTCATCTCTACAAGCATGGGATCAGGTTGTGTGGGTTGAGGTTGTGGAGGAAAACCAGGTGGTCCACTAGGCTGCGGGTTGTAGTTACTCCGCGGTTGGTAGGGTTGCTGTGGTGGTGGTTGGTAAGGTTGTTGTGGTCGTGGGGGGTGTTGAATCTGGTGGGGGTTCTGAACATTAGTACTCCTATATGATAATAGGGGTTTGTTTTTATACCCCTCATTGTATGAGTTGGAGTACGGATTGTTCTGCTTGTAGGCCTGGAATGCATTGCATTGTTCAATAGAGCTGCTACATTCCGGTGCATAATGACCTTGCATCCCACAACTATTACAGACATTGGCCAACTGAGCACTCATTGCGGCGACACTAGCTTGTTGGGTGGCTTGGGAAGATGCGTTTTTCATATTATCCAGCTTGTGATGTAGGGAAGTTAGCTGAGCAGTAAGCTGTTCAATAGAGTTCATCTCATGCTTAACACCACGATCGGCAAAACCTCTAGGATTCCCATATTGGGAACTATGGATGGGTATCTCCTCAATCACCTCTAAAGCTCTAGGCACCTCCAGTTGCATAAATCTCCCACTAGCAGCTGAATCCAAAAGACACCTAGACTCATTACCCAGACCATTATAGAACTGCTGAACCAGGAACCAGTCCTCCAAACCATGGTGTGGGCACTCTCTTTGCAAGTCCTTGAATCTTTCCCAAACCTCGAACAAACTCTCATCTGCTTGTTGAGAGATACCTAATATCTGTCCCCTTAGACGAGCTGTCTTCTCAGGTGGGAAATATTTAACATAGAATGCAAGGGCCAAAGAATTCCAATCGGTGATTTTCATAGTTGCGCGGTTGAGACTATTAATCCATAGCTTTGCCTTCCCACTCAATGAAAATGGAAAGAGTATCTCCATAGTCTGCTCCGGTGTTAAATTCTTCTTCATAATGGTGGCACAATACTGAATGAAAGACTGAATATGGAGATTAGGATCTTCACCCTTTTCCCCACCGAATTGGTGTCTCTCGATTATGTTTATCAGCTGGGTTTCGATCTTGAAATTCTCGACCGCAATGGAAGGCATGATTGCCTTGGGGAGCATAGACAGACTTGGTTTAGAGTAGTCTGTAAGCCTTGGCACAAGTGGGGGTGGTGGTGGTGGTGCTTGGTCACCCATCTCTGAATCTGTATGGAATAGATTGCTAATCAGATAGTCGGATTCAGAGTCAGAATAGTCTCTCAACTGTTCAACGAATCTACGCCTTCTACGAAAGGTCCGTTCAGGTTCAGGATCGAACGAAGTCAGATCGCTGGTATGGACAGTCCTGGGCATAAACAAGCAAAAACTAGAAAACAGTCGTGAGATCCGGTCTCAAGGAACGGGAGTCCCTTGAGAAGTAACAAACAATAATCTAGAAAAACAATTAATAACAGAAAATAAAACCGTGTCCCCGGCAACGACACCAAAATTTGACAGGCTAAATCGTACTCCTATCAAAGATAAACCTAACGTTCACCAACTAAATATATAGCAAGGGAAGCAGGGATCGTATCCACAGGGAAACAGGCGTTCTTTCTACTATTAAATTACTAATCTAGACTACAGGTAACAAGAGTTTGGATTGGGTTGTGTATTAAACTAAAGAAAATAATCAAATCGGAAAATAACAAATATTAAAGGAATCTAGGGCAGCGGTTCACCATAAATGCAGACCGGGATTGGACAACGAACAATGACAATCAATTAACAATCATAACTAGGAAAACATGCATCTCTCGAATCTTATGAATTCCTTAGGATAGAACAACTAGCGGGCTCTCGCTACGTACTAGAAAAAATTCCTATCTAATAGCCATAGACCAAAAACATCAGATTTATACCTCTCGGCGCATAATCCAAGGTTAATCAAATTCAAATCAAAATAGTCCGGCCGAACAGAATTGACGAGCAATAGTAATAAGCTATAGAAATTATAATCAATCAATCAATAATCAAGTCCACATATAATCCCAATCATGCATTCATGGATCCCCTAAACCCTAGAAATTAAACTACTCACTCATGATAATAAATAACAAAACAATTAGCATAATGGAAAACATGATTAAAGCAACAAAATAAATTAAGGAAGGAAATAATACCGAATTGAAGAACAAATAAAATAATAAAGCTTGGATCTTTACTTGAAATTAAAAACTAAAAATTTGAATAATTGGAGAGAAAACTAGAAATAAACTAAGTATTGAAAACTAGAATAATAGATGTCACTAAAAATATAAGGGGCTAGTATTTATAGTTTGCCCAAAATAGAGCCCAAAATCGGAAATAAAAACTCGCGAAATACGCTGGAGGTTGGCGTCGCCCGATCGGGCGACGCTTCGCCCGATCGGGCGATGTGCTCGATAGTCGGCCCGATCGGGCAAAATTCCGCCCGATCAGGCGGTTGCAAAATGCCCAGAACAGCGCCCAGAATGACCGCCCGATCCGGATAGGGCGAAGCCCGCCCGATCGGGCGCGTGTTGAAACTGCACGATCCTCTATCTTCAAAACGTCATATCTCCTTCGTTATTCGTTGGAATTAGGAGAGTGACCACTTGTTGGAAAGATATTGAAGTCTAGAATCCAACCCAATTCGAATTACATCATTTAGAGTTGTAGAACTTGAGTTATGCGTAAAATAGTGGACTATAGTCATTTTTGTACTTCCTTCGTTATTCGCTTTGCTTCAAAACTCTTCAAACTTAATGTTTGTGCTCTTGAAAGTACATAATCTCTTGTATTGATTCAAATGAGTAGGAAATGCACAAAAATATGCTAATTCCTACAATGATGAACCTGGAACTACAAACACACTACAAGGAGCACATTAGTACTAAAAATCGCTCCGAATAGCTCATTTGAGATCACAAAGTACTAAGGGACGGGGGTAAAAACTCTATATAAAACACACAAATCACCTGTCCATCAAACCATACCAACTGTTAGTTTTATCCTGTTAGAAAATTAAACCTGAGTTGGTCTAATGATGACTGTATTCTTTTTTGGCCTGTAGTATGCGTATGAAACCGTTACTACCCAATAGAACGCACAATTTTAGGATTTATTACATTTTATTTGTTCCAAAGAATATCATTATTTACTTGGCCAAGATGGTTGACAGTTATTTTATAAGGCGTTGTTACACCCTGGTTTGGGTTTCGGTTCGAGTCCACAAGGAATAACCTTTATTCATTAATTTTCCTCTATGTTTTAAGATTTATTAGATTTAATTTGTTCCAATAATATCATTAATTACTTGGTTAAGCTAGTTGGTAGTTAAGGTATAAGGTGTCGCTACGCACAAGTCTTGGGTTTGAGACCTTTTCCTCCAATTTGTATCATATTTAACTACACCAACCGCAACTTAATTAATAATGTTCCCTGGATCTGTTGGTTTCGTTCCTATTCAATTAATCACCTGCCATGAGTTCAAATCTTCTTACTATATATACTTTTTTTTTATTTTAGTTCCTTTATTTTATTTTCATTATGTATATGTTTTTTCATTAAAGCTCCCACTTTAATCTGTGTAAATTAGTCTAGGGCAATGCAAGGTATATCATAAGTTCATAGCAATATTTTGTATTCACTAAGCTATAAAGGTGACATCGCCATATAAGCTATTGTTAGCTAAACTATGACCCGAATCTTCCATCACTAAGCTATTATATAATTCACCTTGTTGGGGATAGTAAACACAAAAGTACATCAAACAGCCACTAACACATGTAATAAAACCCACTACTTTTACTAAGTAATAACCAACACCCACTTACTCTCTTAGCTATAATAAAGCATCATAATTAGGAAAAACTGGAAACACATAGTACTATCCACTACTTGAAGCATATTATTTAACATACATAGCAGATCAAAACGGAATTGAACAAGCAACCGACCAGAACAGAACTGAATGGCAAAGAAGATTAGAACTGAACTGAACAAGCAACCGATCAGAACAGAACTGAACGGCAAAGAAGATCAGCACCGAACTGAACAAGCAACCGATTAGAACAGAACTGAGCGGCAAAGAAGATTAGAACTGAACTGAGCAGCAACACAGATCAGAACTGAACTGAACAACGAGTCTCGAAAGGCTAAACACAACCAATCTAATACTTCTAACTAATGACAACAAGTCTCTAAAGGCTAAGTACTTATTGGATATGTGTGTGCCACAGAATAAATACTTAAACCATAACCAGACTAGGCACAGAAGAATAGCATAGGCACACAAAAGCTTAAGAACTAGATCAGACACAAAAGCTAAAGAACCAGAACCATCGAGTTCAACTTAAAGCTAAAGAACCAGACTGAATCAACTGCTACAAGAGAATAGCATGGTGTCATGGTGAAACAACGAATACATGGACCATGGTTGGCATGGTAGAACATGTCAACATGCGAGTACAATACAAGAAAATACAATGGTGACCAAAATTATTTTCTCAAATTGTCACGAGAGAAAACTAGGCTAGCCTCTAGGAAAACACTCGAGTGAAACATCTTTTTGTATAATAGAAGCCAGGTTAACATTAATGGGACTGAACCACCTTGACCAATTGAGGAGGGACAATGATGCCATGAGACGCGCGGAATCTATTTTGCAACCTTCACAGAAACAATGGATGGATTTGTGGCACACAAAAGCTTAAAGTACATAGATGGCAACATTAAATGTAACAAGTGAGAAAAACATAACAAGAATAAGTCGGTGCCATAGTGTCAAGCTGTAAACCCAAACTCGACAAGAATCATAGTAAATTATCATTTAGGAGATCAAGTTGATTTTTTCTAACCTATAAATACCTAATTACTGATGAACATTGTGTCACTAGCCTATTAATCACCTAAAACTGAAAAACAAAGAAGATCAGAACAGAACTGAACAACAAAGAAGATCAAAACGAAAGTGAACAGCAAAGTAAATCAGAACAGAACTGAACAACAAAGAAGATCAAAACGAAAGTGAACAGCAAAGTAAATCAGAACAGAACTGAACAGTAAAGCAGATCAGAACTGAACTGAACATCAAGCAGCATAATAGAACTGAATAGCAAGCAGCAGATCAGAGCATAACTAAAAAGAAAACCAGATCAGAATAGTTGGCTATTAGTTTGTTGTACTCATTTCATGCCTTTTTTGGATTTAAGTCAATACATATCCTGTCAAGAATGTGTCCTTTGGTTTACTTGCTTAAGACATGGAAAGTTCAAACTGGCATCCACCAGTGGACCAACAAACAACAGAAAATATTAGGTTGAATTGCATAAATTTTATGTCTTAATACATTTACACCAGGGGATGGAAGACTCTAAGTTACATAGCCTAGGCCAGTCCCCATCTCCTCTAAATTATCAAAATCAAGCTAAGCTCGTGCAACTTATGTATCTATGGGTTTGTACATGTTGTTGGCATGGTATTTGATAGTGAGATCAGGAGGTACAAAAGGCAATAAGGTTACCTGCAGCTCAACAATACCAACTAAAAAAGAAAGCAACCAACTCCAATCGTCAAAAACACCAAAATCACTATAGCAGTAGTAAAGACTAGAGTACAGCAAATTGTAACTCAACATCATCATCAAACAACCAACTGATCAAGACAACAAAAGAAATAAACAGAACTGCAGCAAAATAACTGAATATTTACTAAGCAACGCATTGAGCATGTGAGTCTGTGACCATTAAATCACAAACCAATTACAGGTACACTATTATTTCTGCCTGGATCAGACAATCGTTTGTTTAGCATTATTTTCAAGTAATTTTTCATGTTTCATTTTCTATGTAGACTCAAAGAGTAGTTGAACTTCTGCAATACTCCGTTCAAACCAGAGGCAGATTCAGCCTGCCCCAATAACTGTGATGCGCTTAAAACGCAAAGCACGGGCTAATATCGGAAATTTACAAGGAGAAAGTACAGGGAGCTCGGGGATTAATATGGGAAGTTCCAAGACAATTTGCAGACCCCTGTTATAAACTATTTAGAGACACACTGATGGGGAAAAAGTACAAGCTGGAGAAACGCTAAACATGGGAACTCAACAACAAAAATGAATGTAATGACTAATTGACTTTGCATCTTTATACACCCTTTGAAACAAACTTGAATCTAAATTAGTTGTATTGATCAATCTTAATTATCTAAAAATCATGATGAACAATCTACTCCGACTCCCTCCACAAATAATTACAGATTATAGATTTTCATCCAAAATAAACCATTGAATCAAAAAAATACATGCATGAATAAAAATCAAACAAATTCCCCAATTAACCTAATTCCCTAATAGAACCCTAATTTAGCTCTAAAAACCACACAAAAAAATATTCAATTATAATCACTTAATAACTTAAACAGCTAAATCGTGAATTTTAAGACCAAATTCGAAAAGATCCATACTGTTAGTTTTACAGAGATCCTCAAGAGGGGGGGTGAATTGATATTTTATGGTTTTACAAAAATTAAACTACTAGGAACAGAAACAATAAAATATGCAAGCGAGATTTAGCGTGGAAAACTCTCTAGGCCCAATAGAGAGGAAAAAACCACGGCCCCTTTTGGGGACTTAAACACATTCACTAATTAGGCAAAACAACTCAGTTTCTTTACAAGCCTAATCTACTCGGGCCACAATCTGTTAGTCGCCTCTGACTACAGATGACCAGGAACAACCCCTCGTTGTTCCTTCCCTTACAGAAACAGTCCCTCAACTGCTTCTCCTCACCGATCTCTTATGAGATCTTCTCTCTTGCTCAAGTAAGCCTGACTCAGGCTTATCATACAAAAACTCAACACTTAACTGAAATCAAAGAATATTAAACTTAACACTAAATACTAGATACAAGACCACGTAACAAATACTGCTCTTATATGGGAACAGGAACAGACTTCTTTTAAAGATTAAAACTTTTAGGGTGATACCTGAAAGCTTCCGGTTGATGTAAATAAGTCTGATGAAAGTTTCGTAAAGATCTTAAGGTCTATTTATAAGAATCCAGGCTTTTACCCTAGATTCTAATCCTACACTAGTTAGGACTCTTTTCGAAAGATAGTTTTTCGCAAACAGTTTCTAAAGACGCGTTATTAATCTGAGAGTTGCAAATCAACTTAAAAACCTTTAAGAGTATATCTTTAAGTAGAATAGTAAAATCAGGTTTAATCTTTGATGTTTATCTTTTGAAAAACAAAAACCGATTTTCTTTAGATTCGGGATTTAATTAGGACTCTTTGAAATACTTTGTTCCCATACTAAGCAATATTTGCTTCTACTGATCTTATACCTTTCTGGACCCTAATTGACTTGCTGGGCTTCATTCTTTTCGGCCCATGATTTAATTCGTCCATACTCTTTAGACTTGTATTCTCCACGAGGTTGGACTTAATCTTCATGCTGCTTCACTTCTTGTCTTGTTGCGTACTTGTCCTAGCTTATAGTGACTTGCTCCTGTCAATCCTTAATTCGACAATTAGTAGAGTGTAAGCTTGTCATCATCAAAACTCAGGAATCAACAATTTCCCCCTTTTTGATGATGACAACCTTACAGATTAATAACATTTAAAAAATATATAAGAATGACTGAGGAATGGAACATGTAACCTGACAGTCGAGTACCAAGATCTTAGCCAGGTACAGAAGAGTTACTGAGGTGTCGAACCTATGTATAGACACCAACAGTTTTCACATGTTGCCCCTCTTAATATCTTCCCCCTTTGGAATTATCAAAAAGGGGCTAGGAAAAACGATTTCTCGACGAAGAGGAAAGAACATATGTGAATTATATTACCCTTCCAAGCAGAGTGTCATCATGCAGCTCAAGTCGGTCAACGAGTTTGACCGCACCCCTGCAAGCAAAACAAGGAAAACGCAACAAAGAGCACAATACAAACAACCAATTTTACAAGTCAATGTGGGTCAACTATCAGAACGTAGGAAAAGCGCACTAATGAGCATTAGTCATAAACTTGGCGCATCCAAAATATCCAAAAAAAATTGTTCAAAGGACCAAAAGAAAGAAACTGTTTATCAGAGAGCAAAATATATGGGGTGGGTTAAGGTAGCATAAGAAGCAGGTCAGGCATGGGGTGATCCAGGAGCAGCATTATCATCATTTGCCACCTCCTCTATGATCATGTCAGCAAGACGTTCTGTCATGTCATTGAAGAACTCTGCCTGGTCCTGCTGCATCTTGTGAATGAGCTCCTGCAAAGAAGTAACAGCTGACAACAGAACCACATTGTCCAGCTGCAGTTGATCCACTTTAGCCATCAAGAGCTGCACTGAACCGTCTGGTGAGGGAGCAGCAGATTGGGTTTCACCATCTTTGTCTGAATCTGAATCCTCAACCCTGTAGACCGGAGGAATTCCTTTGGAAGAGCTGGCTAGACGGCTACTGCGACGGATAGGCTGATAAGATGATGTGGTTGGAATGTTCTTGGGAGAGGAGGTGGCTTTGATTGGACTTGTTTCCTTTGGACATAGGTCAACAGGAACACCCTCTGTCTGACCCTCTGTCTCCTGGCAAGGAAATGGTGCCTCCTCTTCCGCATCTGACAGTTCATCTCCCTCATCAAGCTCTTCTTCTACCCCTTCTAAATCATCCTCCTCCTGGTGGGCTGTATCTCCAACCAACAGCTTCCCAACGCAGACAACCCCATCAACAACACTCAGACTTACACCATGTAGACAGGCTTTGTTTAGAATGTGGGCTGGAGTATGTGGTTCAGATGTATATTTTGTGAGATCAACCCCCACTTTGCGCATGATAAAGGTCAAGAGGGAGCCGTATCCAATCATGTTGTTTTGAGAAATGCTGTGGGTTAGGTGAGCAATGAAGACCATGGGAAAGTTGATTTGGCGTTGAGACTCAAGAAGAAAGATGTAACTGAGGTCTAAACGACTGGCTAGGGCTCGTTTATCGTGATGCGGAACAAGTCCTCGACGTACCACATTGAATAAGACTTTCTGAAAGGGAGTGAGAAGAGATTGATTTAGGGCTTTTGGGTGTTTGCCCTGTCCCCCAAAATAAGAGTAGACGTCTTCCATGTTAGCACCCCCCAATTCAATTGGACCTTTCCCCTTATGGAAAACCTCCTCACCCAGCACAGGAACCTTGAACCAATTCCCCAATTTTTCAGCATCAAAACTAAATGACTTCCCATTTACCTCCGACTGACAAACCCCCCCTTTGTTTGAAAAATTTGAACAGAATTCTCCCATAGCCTCAGGGTACATGCAAGCTTTTGAGCACACCTCAAACAGATATGTCCACCCCTGTGACTCAATAGATTCTAGTAACTCAACAAAACCAACTTCACGACACCAACCAAAATCAATACTCAACCCAGGGAGCATGCGATCGGGGGGAAAATAATGAAATTTTGAGGATTCAAGTTTTACCTTTTTCTCCATTGGAAGGTTTGGTTCCCCCTGAGTTGGTGCAGCTACCTCCTTATGTAGAACGAGTTTCCTTTTTGTGGTCAGCTTGGCGGTGGACTTGGCGGCCGATGGTTTTGGTGTGGGTTGCTTTGGAGCCATGGATTCTGGGTATACTGTTTGGAGAGGGATAATTGTGATTATCGGTTCCGAAGGAGAGGAAGAGTTTCTAGGGTTTGGGAATTGAAGTTTGTAGAGAGTCATGATTATTTATAGGAGAGGTGGGTGACGAGTGGATAATGAGAGAGAGAGAGGGTTTTTGAATTTTAAATTCTGGGGTTTGGCGAATAATCGGCGAAGTTTATAGGGAGAATGATTTGGGAGCTGAAAAGGTTTTGTTGGGAATTGATTTGTGGGAAGCGTGTTTGAGTGAACAAAAATGAATAGTAATGCATGCACCGTGTTCGTAAGATTCACCGAATCAAATTAAATGCTTTCCATTCATTTTTAGTTTTCCCACTTAGACCTCGAATTGAAAGCATGTATTGGAAACAAGTGCGATTACCTTAATAGTGTGCAGACGTGGCTGTGGTAATGCACACAGCTGGATTTTGCAATCTGAGTATGATGGTTAGTCCATTCATGAAGAGAAGGTTTTAAATAAAAACAAGAAGAAAAAAAACGTAACTAAAATATAAATAATAATTTTTTTTTTTTTATTTATTTATTTATTTATTTTTTTTTTTTTTTGATATCCAGTGAAGTTAGAAAGTAAGTGAGGGCAACAGTAATCATTGTATTCGTATCATACCAAGTTCTAACCTTAGCTTGTCGTGTCTGTCCCTGTTAAGCGGTTTGGTCAAGATGTCAGCTATCTGATCTTCTGTGGGACAGAATTCAAGTTTGACCAGTTCCTTTTCCACATAGTCTTTTAGAAAGTGATGACGAATGTGAATGTGTTTGACTCTTGAGTGATGGACTGGATCTTTTGATATGCAGATAGCACTGGTGTTGTCACACATGATAGGAACGCATTTTAATTTCATACCAAAGTCTCTAAGTTGTTGCTTGATCCACAGCATTTTGGAACAACATGAAGCTGCAGCTACATATTCAGCTTCTGTTGTGGATAATGCCACGGTGTTTTGTTTCTTGGAAGCCCAGGAGACTGCACATGCTCCTAGGAACTGCACCGTCCCCGATGTACTCTTTCTGTTCACTAAATCACCTGCATAGTCAGCATCTGTATATCCTTTGAGATCAAAGTGATCATAGTTAGGGTACCATAGACATAAGTCATCTGTTCCTTTTAGGTATCTTAGAATTCTTTTGACTGTTGTGAGATGGGATTCCTTTGGATTAGATTGGAAGCGGGCACAGACACCTACACTAAATGCAATGTCTGGTCTGCTTGCTGTAAGATAAAGTAAAGAGCCTATCATACCTCTGTATCTTGTTTGATCAACACTCTTACCTTCTTGATCCTCATCTAGTCTTGTAGTTGTTCCAATTGGTGTGTGGTTGCTTTTAGCCGACTCCATTCCATATTTCTTGATGAGGTCCTTTATGTATTTCTGTTGATGTATCATGATGCCTTGTTCCGTTTGTTTGATTTGAAGACCTAGGAAGAAGTTAAGTTCTCCCATCATGCTCATTTGAAATTCTTGCTGCATTAGGTCAGAGAATTCCTTGCAAAGATCTTCGTTAGTAGCACCGAATATAATATCATCAACATAAATTTGAACTATTAGTATATCTGTATTTCTTGACTTAAGGAACAGGGTTCTATCAACCTTACCTCGATTGAATTTATTGTCTAGTAGGAAGTGAAAAAGTCGTTCATACCATGCTCTTGGAGCTTGTTTTAATCCATATAGTGCTTTGTCCAGTTTATATACATGTGAGGGATATTCTGGATCTTCAAACCCTGGTGGTTGTTCCACGTAGACTTCTTCCTTCAGATGTCCGTTTAGGAACGCACATTTTACATCCATTTGATAGAGTTTGAATCCCATGTATGAGGCGAACGCTATAAGTATACGTATTGCTTCCATTCTTGCAACTGGAGCGCATGTCTCTTCAAAATCTATCCCTTCTTGCTGATTGTATCCTTTAACCACCAATCTGGCTTTGTTCCTAGTGATGGTTGCATGCTCATCTTGTTTGTTTCTGAATACCCACTTTAGACCTATTACTCTGTTGGCTAAAGGTGTGGGCTCAAGATGTCATACCTTGTTTCTTTCGAATTCATTGAGTTCTTCCTGCATGGCTATGATCCAATCAGAGTCAGTTAGTGCTTCTTTATAATTTTTTGGTTCAATCATTGACAAATAAGCATAAAAAGCACAAAAGTTTTTAAGTTGTGATCTCGTTGTTGTTCCTCGTCCAAGATCACTAATTATTTGGTCAAGAGGATGTGAGCTTTGATGTTTCCAAGGTCTGGGTTGGAATGGTGTAGAGGCTTCTTCTGCACGCTGTTCTGTTTGAGCATTTTGTTCTGTATGATCCTCTTTTTGCGTTTGTTCTACTTCAACTGTTCCTCCTTCTGGTGTTTCAACAACCTGTGTCTGTTCTTCTATTTGAGAAGTCCTCTTTACTTCCTCGTCTTCAGTTTTTCTTGTGAGTCCTAGTTCGAAATTTCCTTCAGGAGCTATACCTGCAACAGAGTTTTGGGAGTCAGTTTCATCAAATATAATATGTATGCTTTCTTCCATGCACATGGTCCTTTTGTTGAATACTCGATATGCTTTGCTGTTCGAAGCGTATCCCAAGAATATAGCTTCATCACTTCGTGCATCAAATTTTCCCAGTTGGTCTTTTCCATTGTTGTGGACGAAACACTTGCATCCAAAGATTCGGAGATGAGTTATGGAGGGTTTTCTTCCTCTATATAATTCATATGGGGTTTTGTTTTTGATTGCTCTAACCAGCACTCGATTTAGTACATAGCATGCTGTGTTTAGAGCTTCGGCCCAGAAACTTTTTGGAAGTCCACTAGCAATCAGCATTGTTCTTGTCATATCTTCAAGAGTTCGATTCTTTCTTTCTACCACACCATTCTGTTGAGGGGTTCTAGGTGCAGAGAAGTTATGACTTATTCCTGATTCTTTGCATAGGTCATCAAATTTTTTATTTTGGAATTCAGTACCATGATCTGATCTGATGTGGACCAGTTTGTGATTGCTTTGTCGTTGGACTCTAGAGGCAAATGCCATGAATTCTTCAAATGTTTCTTCCTTGCTGGTTAGGAAGATTACCCATGTGTATCTTGAGAAATCATCTACAATTACAAGCACATATCTTTTTCCACTTCTGCTTTGAGTTCTCATTGGTCCACATAAGTCCATGTGGATCAGCTCCAGTGGTCTTGTTGTACTGATCATTCCCTTTGACTTGAAAGAGGTTCTCACTTGTTTTCCTTTGATACAGGCGTCACATACTGATATTTTTGCTAACTTGGTATTTGGAAGACCTGTGACTAAATTTTTTGAATTTAACTTGTTCATTAGAGAGAAACTAGCATGACCAAGTCTTTTATGCCACAATAATGCATCATCTTCAATAACACTGAGACAGGTCAGATTGGAGTGAGGAACGGAGTTAAGGTTAACCACATAGGTGTTCCCTTTCCTCTGTCCCTCTAAGATCACTGTATCAGTGTTACTGTTGATAATTAGACATTTATTCGAGAAGAATTTAGCATAATTTCCTTTGTCACAAAATTGAGAAATGCTTAATAAGCTATGTCCTAGACCTTCAACTAAAAATACATTATCGATGGAGTGAGACTTTGACTTACCGACCTTACCAATCCCAATGATGTTACCTTTTTTGTTATCGCCAAAAGTCACAGTTCCACCTTCATAGGTCGTGAGTGAGAGAAATCTGTTTCTGTCTCCTGTCATGTGCTTGGAACAACCGCTGTCTAGGTACCATGTGTTGTTCCCCCTCACTTCGACCTGCATTCGATTTTTAGTTAGAGTTTTTTAGGAACCCAGCATAGCTTGGGTTCCTTGCTTGGAATCAAATCGCTTTTCTTTACCCATTTAGTCCTGGTGTGTTCTATGTTCTTTTCCAAGCTTCGTTGGTTTTTGGGACAAGTGTTTCTGTAATGACCAATTAGGCCACAGAAGGAGCATATTATGTCACTATAGAGATCTACTCTAGTCTTTCTAGATTGACGTTTCTTATGGTTGAAACCTAGTCCTTCTGTGCGTTTGGTTCTAGCTTCTTCTATCCATTTAGGTGTTCCTTCTATTTTGTGTCTAGTCTTTCTAGCTAGTTCATCTTCTAGTTTGGTCTTTTCTTGGTGAATCTTAACTAGTTCCAGTTGAGTTCTTTCTAGTTCATCTTTGTAAAGGTTTTTAGTCTTGGTCACTTCTAGATCAATTAGTTCTTGTTTTAGCCAGATGTTTTCACTTCGTAAGGCTTCACAGATTTCTTTTATGTGGAGGTTCTGATCAAAGAGGTTAAAGAACCGTTTGTCTATATCTATGTTAGTATTTTTTGTCCATTCTAGCTCATTCCTAAGTTCTTTTATGGTGGTCTGGTGTTCTTTATCAGAGTCTAACTTTTCTTTCAGTAGATCCTCATAATCACTAGTGAGATAGGAAAGTAGATCAAACAATTCTAATTTTGAAAGAGATTCAAGTTTATTTTTAATTTGAGTGAGACTTGCCTGGAATTTTTTAGATTCTGAGTCAGATCCATCTTCTTCATGTTCAGCTACAAGGCATAGGTGAGCTGTTTCTTCGTTGGGTTGTTCCTGTTCCTCATCCGAAGAAGTGTCTCCCCATGCGGCAATCATGGCCTTTCTTACGTCAGTTTTGGAGAATGAGTTTCTGTTCTCTTTGAATCTGTCTTTGGTTGTTTCCTTTCCTTTTCCTCGTTCTTGATCCCAGAGAGGGCATTCCCTGATGCGATGTTCCAAGTTTCCACACTTATGGCATCCAGTATCAGTTTTGGAGAATTTCCGGTTAGGTTTCCCTCGGTAATCTCCATCTTTATAGTTCCTGAACATTCTTCTGAATCTCCTAGCAAATAGAGCAGTTTCCTCATCTTCTTCAGAGTTTTCATCATTCTCAGTTTTTAGAGCAAGAGCCCTATTTTTGTTATTCTCTGAAGGTCGTGCATTTAGTTGTAGTTCATGAGTCAGGAGGGATCCAGCTAGTTGTTCCAGGTTAAACTTGGTAAAGTCTTTAGTTTCCTGCAGGGCAGTTACCTTGGCCATCCAGGGATCTTGAGGAAGACTTCTTAGAACTTTTCTAACTTGTTCCTCAGGGGTTATGATTTTGCCCAGAGAGTTCAATTCATTGATGATGTTAGTGAAGCGGGTGATCATGTCTTGAATTGTTTCAGAAGGTTTCATGGTGAACAGTTCATATTGGTGCATTAAAAGATCAATCTTTGATCTTTTGACTTCATTTGTTCCTTCATGAGTGACTTGGATCAGATCCCATATTTGCTTCGCATTTTTGCATCCCATTACTCTATTGTGCTCATTAGGTCCTAGTCCACAGTGAAGAATTTTGACAGCCATGGCATTAAGTTCGAGCTTTTCATAGTCGGCTTTGTCAAATTCAGCAATCGGTTTAGGAACGGTTTCACCAGAGGTGTTTAGCTTGGTGACTTGGAAGTCTCCAACTTCAATGACTCTCCATACTTGATAGTTCTCAGCTTTGATAAAGATCTCCATCCTGTTTCTCCAGTATGAATAGTATTTGCCACTAAACATTGGAGGTCTTTGTGTTGAGTATCCCTCTTCGAGTTTCTCAGTTGTGTTCATAGCTTCAGAATCGTTTTTCCCGACAGAATTACCTGCAGTTAAAGGGTTCTGGCTCTGATACCAATTGTTAGTTTTACAGAGATCCTCAAGAGGGGGGGTGAATTGATATTTTATGGTTTTACAAAAATTAAACTACTAGGAACAGAAACAATAAAATATGCAAGCGAGATTTAGCGTGGAAAACTCTCTAGGCCCAATAGAGAGGAAAAAACCACGGCCCCTTTTGGGGACTTAAACACATTCACTAATTAGGCAAAACAACTCAGTTTCTTTACAAGCCTAATCTACTCGGGCCACAATCTGTTAGTCGCCTCTGACTACAGATGACCAGGAACAACCCCTCGTTGTTCCTTCCCTTACAGAAACAG
Source organism: Spinacia oleracea (assembly GCF_020520425.1). Classification (NCBI taxonomy): domain Eukaryota; kingdom Viridiplantae; phylum Streptophyta; class Magnoliopsida; order Caryophyllales; family Amaranthaceae; genus Spinacia; species Spinacia oleracea. The sequence goes on along the minus strand of NC_079488.1, from coordinate 70,358,222 downwards.
TCCCTCAACTGCTTCTCCTCACCGATCTCTTATGAGATCTTCTCTCTTGCTCAAGTAAGCCTGACTCAAGCTTATCATACAAAAACTCAACACTTAACTGAAATCAAAGAATATTAAACTTAACACTAAATACTAGATACAAGACCACGTAACAAATACTGCTCTTATATGGGAACAGGAACAGACTTCTTTTAAAGATTAAAACTTTTAGGGTGATACCTGAAAGCTTCCGGTTGATGTAAATAAGTCTGATGAAAGTTTCGTAAAGATCTTAAGGTCTATTTATAAGAATCCAGGCTTTTACCCTAGATTCTAATCCTACACTAGTTAGGACTCTTTTCGAAAGATAGTTTTTCGCAAACAGTTTCTAAAGACGCGTTATTAATCTGAGAGTTGCAAATCAACTTAAAAACCTTTAAGAGTATATCTTTAAGTAGGATAGTAAAATCAGGTTTAATCTTTGATGTTTATCTTTTGAAAAACAAAAACCGATTTTCTTTAGATTCGGGATTTAATTAGGACTCTTTGAAATACTTTGTTCCCATACTAAGCAATATTTGCTTCTACTGATCTTATACCTTTCTGGACCCTAATTGACTTTCTGGGCTTCATTCTTTTCGGCCCATGATTTAATTCGTCCATACTCTTTAGACTTGTATTCTCCACGAGGTTGGACCTTAATCTTCATGCTGCTTCACTTCTTGTCTTGTTGCGTACTTGTCCTAGCTTATAGTGACTTGCTCCTGTCAATCCTTAATTCGACAATTAGTAGAGTGTAAGCTTGTCATCATCAAAACTCAGGAATCAACACATACCAACTAACCTTGTTCTTCTCGTTAATTCAGAAACTCAATTTTCTAATTTGTCTGTATCTCCAAATCTCAGAGTCCCAATCTCCAATTCAGAAACCTCCAATTCCCCAATTAGCCTAACTCCCTTATAGAACCCTAATTTAGGTCTCAAAACCACACAAAAACAAAAATCAATTAAAATCACATGATAACTTGAACAGTAAAATTGTGAAAATTAAGACCGAATTTGAAGAGATATATACCGTCTAACCTGTTCTTCTCGCCAAATAAGAAATGTAATTCGCGATTTTGTCGTTATCTCCGATTCAGTGACCCAATTGCAAATTCAGAAACGCCAATCTCCATTTTGCCTTGCTTGAAGAAATGATTATGAAAGGATCAAGAGCCACGATGTGGATGAAAGATAACGAAGAGGGTTTGGGGATAAACAAATTAGTGAAAAGTGGGAAAGGAGGGAATCCTAAAAAAACTGCGGTCTATGAAAAAATTCAATAACCTAATCCAATATTTTTATTAATTATTTTTTTATTTTTAACTTATTTTAGATACTTGACAAAAACCGTTGCAATATTTCATCTAAATATAAAAACAAGTAAAAACTGTTGCAATAAAATAGTGATAATATACAATTGTTACCATAGTTTTTCTATAGCAACACTTTTTCAAAGTGAAAGTCTACTCAAATTAATAATTATTTAACGGTTGCCATAGTTATGATATAGCAACGCCAGTAAAACTGTTGCATAAAAGGGCGTTGCTATAAGCCTATTTCGTAGTAGTGGTTTTTACTATAAAAGGAACAATGGTAAAAAGAAAAATTATGTGGAACTGCCTAGTGTCAAAGTTTGTTCCTTTTGTGGTACTGGTGATCATGTTGTGACTGAGTGTTCCAAAAAGAAGGAACTGTTTAATAAAAACCAGAACATTGTCAAGAAGATATGGATTAAGAAAGCTGATCCTTTAGTAGAAAAGGAACTCGAGGAAACCCGAGTTCCTGTATCTAACAATTGATAATATTGCAGGTCCTAGTAAGGGGGAACAACTCGTGGTATCTTGATAGCGGGTTTCCAAGCACATGACAGGAGATAAAACCAAATTTCTCCCACTAGAGGCCTACAACGGAGGAACTGTGACCTTTAGAGACAACAAGAAAGGTGAAATCATCGCCATTGGAAAAGTAGGAAGGTCAAGTTCCCATTCAATTGATAATGTGTTCCTGGTAGAAGGTTTAATGCACAGTCTGCGTAGTATTTCACAATTCTGTGACAAAGGAAACTCGGTAAGCTTTACGTCAGAAAGTTGTCAAATTATTAACAATAACAGTAAGGAAGTTATTTTGGAAGGAACTCGCAAAGGGAACACATATACTGTGGATCTCAACAAAGTTCCAAGGAACAACTTAACTTGTCTTAGTGTTATTGAGGAGGATCCACTTCTATGGCACAAGAGATTCGGACATGCTAGCTTTTCATTGCTTGACAAACTGAGATCAAAGGAACTAGTGAGAGGTTTGCCTTCCATCAAGTTCCTTAAAGACAAAGTTTGTGAAGCATGTGCCAAAGGAAAGCATGTCAGGAGCTCTTTCAAACCTAAGAAAATGGTCAGCACAACCAAACCATTGGAACTCATCCATATGGATTTGTGTCGACCTATGAGAATTCAAAGTAGAAGTGGAAAACGTTATGTCTTGGTTATTGTTGACTATTATTCTCGTTTTACCTGGGTCATTTTCTTAGCAAGTAAAGATGAAACGTTTAATGAATTTGTTGCTTTTGCTAAGAGAATACAAAGATCCACAGGACGTCAGCTAATACATATAAGGTCAGATCATGGAACTGAATTTGAGAATCTCAAGTTTGATGAATATTGCAAGGAACAAGGTATGGATCACAACTTTTCTGCACCTAGGACTCCACAACAAAATGGAGTCGTTGAAAGAAAAAACAGAACCTTGGAAGACATGGCTAGAACCATGTTAATTGCCAGTTCCTTACCAAGGAAATTCTGGGCTGAAGCAGTAAACACGGCTTGTTATATTGTTAATAGAGTAATGATCAGGGCCATTTTAAACAAGACTCCCTATGAGTTATTAAAAGGAATCAAACCCAATATCTCTTACTTTAGAGCCTTTGGGTGTAAATGTTTTGTTCACAACAATGGAAAAAGGAACTTAGGGAAATTCGATGAAAGAAGTGATGAGGCCGTGTTCCTAGGATACGTCTTAAATAGTAAAGCATACAGAGTTTATAATAAAAGGTCGATGTGTATTGAAGAGAGTGTACATATAATATTTGATGAAGCTAACAATGTTGATGAAATTCAGGAACAGGAAGATTTCGAAATTGGATTAACTCGTTTTACAGATTATGATGAGGAAATCTCTCCTGGAAGACAGCAAAATGGAATAGCAGATCCACAAACACAAGAAACTGCTACTAACCAAGAAGTTCCTAGAAGAAGAGCCCCTGATCCCGAGGAACCAGAAAATGTTGATCATGAGGAACCAGAAAATGCTAATCCTGAGGAACCAGAAAATGATGATTCTGAGGAACCGGAAGAAGATCAAGAAACCTCTGATGCAGAGGAACAAGGATCTTAGGAAACAGAAGGAACTGAGGAGACCTTAGATGTTCCAGTGGCACAATTTCAACCTAAGCCCTGGAAACATCAAAGTTCTCACCCAATGGATCTGATTATCAGTGATATTAGGAAATGAACTCAAACAAGGTCTCAACTAAGGAACTTCTGTGCTTTTCATGTGTTCCTCTCCACAATCGAGCCAAGGAACCACACCGAAGCTTTGGAAGATGCTGATTGGATCACTGCCATGCAAGATGAGTTAAATGAGTTCCAAAGGAACAAGGTATGGCATCTGGAACCCAGACCAAAGAATCAAAAGGTCATTGGATTAAAGTGGGTGTTCAGGAACAAGCTCGATGAACATACAACAATCATCAGGAACAAGGCAAGGTTAGTATTCAAGGGCTACAATCAACAGGAAGGTATTGATTTCGAAGAAACCTTTGCTCCTGTTGCTAGATTAGAGGCTATTCGTATTCTAATTGCTTTTGCAGCCTTTATGGGATTCAAGTTGTATCAGATGGACGTCAAATGTGCTTTCTTAAATGGCTTTCTTGAAGAAGACGTCTATGTGGAACAACCCCCTGGTTTTGAGAATCCAAAATTTCCGAACCACATCTATAAGCTTGACAAAGCTCTTTATGGGTTAAAGCAAGCTCCTAGATCGTGGTACGAGAGATTATCAAAGTTTCTTTTACAAAATGACTTTAAACGAGGAAGAATTGATAAAACTCTATTTTTAAAATCAAAAGGATATGACTTATTAGTTGTACAAATTTATGTCGATGATATATTATTTGGTGCTACTAACGAAAATTTGTGCAAGGATTTTGCTAATTTAATGTGCAGTGAGTTTGAAATGAGTATGATGGGGGAACTCAATTTCTTTCTTGGTTTGAAAATCAAACAAACTAAGGAAGGAATTATGATCCACCAACAAAATTATGTGAAGGAACTCCTCAAAAAGTACGAGCTAGATTCAGTGAAAACAAATCACACTCCCATGGGAACAGCCACAAGACTAGATGAGGATCCCACGGGAAAAAGTGTGAATCAAACGACGTACAGGGGAATGATTGGATCTCTGCTATACCTAACTGCAAGCAGACCAGACATATCATTCAGTGTTGGGTTGTGTGCAAGATTTCAATCAAACCCAAAGGAGTCCCACATGACTGCAGTGAAGAGGATATTCAGATACCTCAAAGGAACAGACGATCTATGTCTGTTTTATCCAAGAAGTGGAACTTTCGATTTAAAAGGATATGCGGATGCAGATTATGCAGGTGATTTAGTCAACCGAAAGAGCACATCAGGTATGGTTCAATTCCTAGGATCTTGCATGGTTTCTTGGGGTTCCAAGAAACAAAATACCGTTGCCTTATCCACAGCAGAAGCTGAATATGTAGCAGCTGCTGCATGTTGCTCTCAAATACTCTGGATAAAGCAACAGTTAAGGGATTTTGGCATCATATATGATTGTGTTCCTATTTATTGTGACAACACTAGTGCAATCTGCATTTCTAAGGATCCGGTACATCATTCCCGGGTTAAGCATATTCATATTAGGCATCACTTTCTTAAGGATAATGTTGAAAAAGGTTTAATCAAGTTGGACTTTTGTCAAACTGAGAATCAAATTGCAGATATTTTGACTAAACCTTTAAGCAGAGAGAAGCATGAGAAAATGAGAATGGAACTCGGGATGATCAAAATAAGATAAGTAAGCTGACAGTTCCTCATGAGGTATGACTTTTTTAGATTTATGCATTACTACTGTATACCATTATAAATACATGTGCGTAAAGCATAACTGAAGTTTACCATCGTTAAGGAACAACCAAAAATTTAGAATTAAAATGTGTATTTAATTAGTCAGCAATATGAGATACGTAATTCAAACAGTTCCACTAAAATATAAGGATCATGGATATATTTTTTATGTTACAATTTTTTTTTCCTATCTTTTATTTTTCCACAAATTATTTTTATTTTTTATTTTCTTTTATATATCCAAAATTTTCATTTATTCCATTGAATTTTATTTTTTCCAAAATTAAAAGCTAATGGATCACACCTATGGATCTCTCATACTCAAGGCCACCACAAATTCAAATTTCACCACTTCAAAACACAAGGAACCCAAAATATAAAAACCCCCAAATTCCATCACCAAAAACCCTAGAAATTCAAAATTCAAATTCTGAAACCCTAGCCACCATGAGCGGCGGCCAGCCTCCAGCAGCCAACAACGACAGCGGCTCGGCGACCGGACCCAACCCGGCGCACCGACCGCCCGCCGACACCCAGCCGTCCGCCCAACATCCACGACCAGCCACGACCCTCCTCACCCGTATAAACACCCACGACCCTCCACTTCTCCACTCCAAAACCACCGACGACGACCAGCCATTCGACTCCACCACCCTCACCCCTGCTTCCGACGAACCGCCAGCCATTGTTCCCTTCCACCCCCACATGTCCGCGAACACCCACACCAGTCCCAACCCGTTCACGACCAAAACACCCACCCCCACCCTTTCCGCGAACACCCACACCAGATCCCGCATCAGACCCGCCTGCACACCTACCGCACACCCGCCCAGCTCACACCCACACCCCCCTCTGGTTCTGATCAGCTCGCCAAGAGGATGAGGAGGCCCACCACCGACCCGCGAAGAGTCAGCGGCGGTCGGGTGGTTAGTTATTGTACAACCGAAAAAAAAAAGAAAAAAAAAAGAAAAAAAAAATACGGATTGTTCTAAGGGGGAAATTACCTCATTCCGTGTTCCTTCGGTTGATGATGCAAATATGGTGACAAATTGCAATTAATATTAAGGATTTATGGGTTATGTATTATATTACAAGGATGACGTTGTTATTAAAAAAAAAAAAAAAGGGGGTCAACAACGTGGTTCCTAAGGCGAATAGTTCTCTTTTGTTTGTTGATATATCTTATGCTAATGAGAATAATGATGTGAAAGTGGGAAAATTAAAGGAAGCAGTAGAAATTGAGACAGAATGTGGATCGATATGCAGTTGAGAAAGGACCAACCTAAACTTGCTACATCCCAAACCATCTTCCCTGATCCTAGCTTGTGTGTTCCATTATACTTTTGATTTTTTTTGGAACTTTTTATTTTATTTTATTTTATTCTTTTTGGTATGCAACTCTCTGTTCGGAAACGTACGCTTTTTTATTCTTTTATTTCCGTGGAACTACTAAAAGATCGTATCTCTAAAAACTTGACTTGTTAATTATTATGTTTTATATTCGAATTTAATACGTTGGAACTTAACTTTGAGGCTAACTTAGTTTGCCAACCGTTGATCGGAGGGTGCTATAATCGGTATATATTGGTACTGTATTTTTCTACTTTTTGTTAATGCCAACAGGGGGAAATGAATGCAAACTTAACTTAAATTGTTCACTTGAAACCATCTCACTACTCCCTTCTCGATGTAAGTTTATAAAATTTTATTTCTAGTTTTTAATTTTATTTTCGTTTATTAAAATTAATTTCAATTTTCCTTAATTTCATTTAGGAAGTTTAGATTAATTTTTATAAAAATACTTTATTTATTTTATTCCTTAATATTTATGCTAATTGATTATTATTGCATTTAGTGAAAGTTTGCTTTTGTTGTCATCGCCAAAAAGGGGGAATATTGTTGACCCTAAAGTTTTGATGATGACAAAGCAAACTCCTGACAATTGGTTAAGTTATGTTGCATAATAGGTTCCGAGATCCTTAGGGGGATAATGCTAAGTTAAGGAGATCCTGAGTTGGATAAACTAAGCAACGTGGAATATAAGCAAGTAATTGATCCATGTCAGACACTACATTGAAGAAATAATCATTAAGCAAGTTTACAAAGGCGAGATCCTTAGGCGAGTTCCTAAGGCGAGATCCTCATATATTATGTGGATCCTCGACGTTCCAGAGAAGGAACAAATTGAGAAGTATTCGAGTGAAGCTTCTAAAGGTGCAACGTGAAGACTACAACATATGAGTTTATGTTTTAGGATTTATGTAAGTATTTAATAAAGTTTAAACGTAATTTGGAATGAAAGGGACATAGTATTTTGGTACGTTTTAAATGAAATATATTAACTGTAATTATAAAAGAGTTTTAACTTGGAAAATCTTTTTTAATTAATAAAATGAATTTAATTAATAAATATTAACATAGGATTCTGATTTATTCTCCTTGTTTCTCAAGTAAAAGATCTTTCCATGTTCCTTAAAACTCTCCCACGTATTTCTGGTTAAACGTGCATTTAGTGTTTTGATTTGGTCTCCCCTGTTTCTCTCCAATTATGCCCATGTTACTGAGCAGTAACTGTTAGTGGGTAGTTGAGGAGAACATGGGTACCCAACCCTAGGTAAAACTCTCCTATAAAAGGAGAAGAGTTTTTGCTTTTCAAAACACACAACTGATCTTTGCAAAATATATCTTAAGAGCTTAAACGTTTTAAAAGAGAATCAATTTTCAAAAGAGTGTCCCTTGAGTTCCTTATTACTTTGAGCTTTATTACGTACTAGAGTTTTATATCAAATTGTATTTTGGGTTTGAGGGTTGAGTGATCCTTAACTGACTTAGAGTTAAGTCAAAGAGAAACAGAGCGACTTAGAGTTAAGTCAAAGAGAAAATGAGCGACTTAGAGTTAAGTCAGAGAGAGAAAGAGGAGCACAGTAATCAAAGGGGATTGCTGTGGGGAACTCGTGTTCGAGAGGAACTCGAGTTAAAGAGTGTATTTGTAATAGAGTTATCGCATTAATACAAAAGAGTAGTGAGGTTCTTCTTGATTAAGGTCAAGAAGGTCCCTCCGTTTTATATCTTTCTTCGCTCATTATTCTCAGTCTCTTTATTGTTTAAATTCCGCAAGAAACTTGCCCAAGTTCCCAAGAAACAATTCACCCCCTCTCTTGTCAAGTGTTCCTACTGAATATCAACAGACACTTGAAAGTCATTTGAATATTCTTTTCTCCTTGAAGCACTTGTAAAGTCTTCTAAGAGATGTCCATTCTTTAAAGCCACTTCTAAAGTCCTTAAAGAAAAAGGGTTCGGATTTTCTAAAGAACTTTGAAAAGCCTCCAGAATGTCCATTTATGTTTGTTGTTCGCCTCGAAGACCTTCGAGGTTTATTTTCTCCCACTTGTCCTTTTGGAAATGAATCTCCAAAAGGACATTATTTCGAGCAAACAAACATTATGTTCTCAAAAATTCGTGGTAGAAACAATACCCTTGTGTCTCATTTGAATAAATCACAATGAAACATATATCTATACTTGGGCCTTAGTTTGTCGAATAACAAACACTAAGCTCCCACTGAGTTTAGAACTCTTTAGATATATTTATTATTGAAAAGATATTCTGAAATTACTTTTCAAAAGCTTTGACGAATTTGGTTTAGTTTGGTGGTAGTTGAGCATTTTGTTTAGAAATTATAGGAAAAATCTTTATGATTCATCATTGATCGAATCAAGTACTAATTGACTTCGATCATTACAATTTAGATAAACCTTATCTTATGGAGCTAGATTGTGAAATTACAACACACAATCATTGATGATCATTCTTGGTATAAGTAATCATCAACATGATCTAACCTAGATCTTTATGATTTCTTGCCAAGTGGATTTTATACTTCTGAATCTTTGAACTTAGCCAAACATATTCAAACTTGTATCACATTGAGTAAATAAACCTATATTCACTCAAATCCATGTGAAATAATAAAGTCATAAAATCTCTTTTTAGCATTGAACTCTATTGTCTAGGAGTTCTAACAATAGTTCATATCTTTTGTTACTTTCAACAAGTAAGACTAGCTTGTCTTGAATGATCTAGAAATCAATCAACTTTCAAAAGTCCATCAAAATAGAGCTTTGGAATGTTAACTTGTTGATATGGTCTAAGTAACAATGCTAAAGGTTTGTGGAACTCAAATCAAGAGATTGATTTGAACCTAGTAAAGTTCTTATTGTTAAAGAGTTGTTTGTTTTAATCAAGCATATTGACTCAACCCGTAAATGACCATTTCATTCAAATAAACAAACAAACATTGTTTTTGTTTTTCTTGAATGTGAGTCTTTCTGTGTTTGAAGCAGAAATTTAGGTATGCAGATTATGGAACAAAATAGCCATTAAGTTCCAGCCTTGAAAGGACTTAAAACAAACTAGATGACCCTACAACTAATGTAGCAATGCCATGCTTCATTTCCCACTTGTAGGTCATTAGTGTAGCCTAGCTTCCATTGTTTGAGTTATTACTGAAGTAAGGACCTCAAGCGGTATATGATACCAAGGAAGTTTGATTGCTAGGTCACTTTTTTTTAAACATAAACTTATAGGTAGAAACGGAATCATAGATTCTTTTCATTTGTTCCTTGTTTTCCTGTTTCTTGTACCCTTTCTTATAGTCTTAAGAATTGACTTATCTAGTGTTGACGTTTATACTTTGTTAGACATGTCCAATGTCACTCCAACAAGTTCTTACCATTTTATTTATGTTTAATATTCTGTTTCAACTAGATGATCTTACCAGAAGCTTATAAAGGTCTCTAAGCATCGATCTAATCAAATGTCTAGGGACTAGACTCATTCGAGAATTAAATGGACAAAGATATTAGGTTGTTAACCATTGGTAAAGTTGAGCGTTTAAACTCAATGCTTTATGATCTCAAAACTACATTGTATTTTGAATTCACAAGCACCAATCGGTTTGCCATTCGACTTTGATACTCGAAAACAACCATAAAAGTCGTTATAAGAAATATACATTTTAAATTGCTCACTTTCTCTCATTTCTGTGAATCGTTCTTGGATTCACTACCAATCGGGGAAATTTACTGTTACCCTTCTAAAAGGATTTATTGCATTAAAAGATATTTAATTATAAACAATAATTAAAACATACATTGAAGCATGCAAAGTCTAAACATTTATCATGAGTAATAACTTGAAAATTAAAGCAATCATGCAATTTAAACAAGTCATTGGCACTTTATTCGAATTTATTGTTCCGGCAGGTGTGAATAAAATGAATCGAAGATCCTTAAATCATTGAAGAATTAAGCATATTATGTATTTAGACTTAATTCTAAAATATTTTAGGTAAGCAAATCCTTTGCTAATAGTCTAGAAACTACTCTTGGTTGATAGGTATGTCTAAGAACTTATTAGGTAAACCTATCTCATTTGCCACGATATAAAAGGACTCCTTATTTATATCGTTGAGTTTCACCAAAACTAACATGTACTCACAATTATTTGTGTACCTTACCCCTTTAGGATCAATAAGTAACACCTCGCTATGGCGGAAAACTATTACTAAGATTGATGTAAAGGTTATCCAAGTAAGTGTTATTTTGGCATGGCACCTTTTAACTCAAATTTTAAAGTTTGGCACTTAAGGCTCTTACTATGTTGGTTAGATTTTAAGTGAACTAAAATCCTTAATCATGCAACATAATCAAGCCACAATCTCATGCATAATTAAGACGTATTTAAAGCAATAAATAACTTAAAGCATGCATAAGATATATAAATGTGATATAGTATGGCCCGACTTCATCTTGAAGCTTCAACTTCAAACTCCGTCTTGAAAATGGATGGGAAACTCCGTCTTGAATTTCACCATGGGAGGCGCCATTTTCTTCAAATAGGATAAGCTATAATTGAAACTAATTACAACTATTTGATGGTACGCATACCATATTTAAAATTAAAAACTTTGGTGCATTTGACCAATTTTACATTCAAATTAATGGTACACAGACCATATTTTCTATCCTATTTGGGCCATACTAGTCACTTTCCATAACCTGCAAAACAGTACATTTACAATATACCATTCACCCATTCATTTATCAATGAATGACCCACATAGCAAGTTAGTAGAACATATTATGCATCACATAAATATTTGCAACAATTAATCAAGGGTTCCAATAATCTACAAATTATTCAATCCTTATTAATTCTAATCGAGTTGTTTGAACCTTAAAGGAATGTAGACCTAATCAAGAGTTTATGACTAAAAGCTCCCACTAAAACCAAGAAATTTACATGCTTTACGAATTTTTAACATAAAATTGTATTTCCTAGTCCAACCGGAAACTTACAAATTTAATTAAATTTAAAGCTCATATAAAATATTATTTAAATCCTTTATTTTTATTTTTATTTTCAGTTGATCTATTAGTTAATTTAAATTTTATCAAGGTTTTAATTTTAGTAAAATAAATTTATAATAATTAAATTAATCAAAATTAAATTCCAAGAAAAAATTAAATTACTAATTTAAGTTTAATTAAAATCGTTTTCAACCGAAAAATTAAAACGAACCAACGGGCTAAGACAAAGCCACAGGCTTGCGCCCATGCCTCGTCGAGGCCTTGTAGTAGCAGCGCCCATGGGCCGCGTGCACGAGTGCAGCGCCCATGGTCTGCCACTGCGTTGGTCGTAGCACAAGCACCGAGCAGGCCACACGTAGCACGCAGCAAGCCGAGCAAGCCACGCACTACACGCAGCAAGCATCGCTAGCTGGGACGAGCCAGCGTGCACTGGGCGGACCAGTGCTTGCTAGAGCGTACCAGCGCTCGTCGCTTGCGCGCACGGCATGTGTGCTTGTTGCCTTCGTCTCGCCACTCGCTTACATGCACACCACACACACCGCACAACAGGGCAGGCCCCCGCGCGCGTGTGCCCGTGCCTTGCTCGCTGCCTAGTACCGCATGGGCGACGAGCTCCCTTGCTCGTCATCGCATGCCCGCACTATGCAACACCCCTTAAGGGTAACACTTAGCTTCCATTGCTTCGTGCGTGCAAGATTCGTGAACGATTTACATAAAAATTAAAACTTTTATAATTAAATTTATTGACAAATTAATAGCTCATATTAATTTCATAAATTTAGGCGAAATATCGAAAATTTATTATTCAAATTAATTTCCGATTATATATTTTTTCATGGATTCAAATCTAGGTCATAAAATTTTAAAACTTTTAAGTTTTAACAAATTTTATGGTGGTTTTTAATCATAGGATCCTAATTAAACTGCTAATTAATTATGAAAATCAAAACAAATTCTAAATTATTCGAATTTCAACAAATTAATTACAATTACAAATTAGGTTGTATAATTAACAAGATAAGGATTTAAAATTGTTAAACATATACAGTGGGACAATCATAGATTCAAGATTTACATACAAGATTCACAAATATTTAATTTAACATCATAAAAATTATAAATTTTGCGTTCTAAAAACTAAAACCTCCGAAAAGTCATAGTTAGGCTTCGAATTTGTGAATTCTGGGTTCGGCGACAAATCTATGATTTTTGTCAAAATTTTAAAACGTCGTTTACATGCGAAATTCACTATAAAATTATGTGATTCCGACCATTATTGACAAACCTGCCGAAAAATCCTACGAACATATAATCAAATAATCGCACGAATTTGCAATTAATTACATACAACGAAATTAATCACCCCTTTAATTCATTGCAAATTTATAAAATTCAACCATGTTAACTATAATTGATTATGGAATTAATTAGAGACGCGTGATACCACTGTTAGGTTATGACAAATATAAACAATATATTTCATGCGGAAAAACCATAAAGCCAGGAATCCAAATTAATTGCCACATAGTCAATTAGCATAATTAGGATACACACAATGTGATGCGTGCCTTCCCTAGCTGCTCCCGAACCGAACAATAACAAGTTTAGAGCTCCAAATGTAGCTCCTCCGTAGATAGTCCACAACACGTTCGGTTTCGCCTTAGATTCAACCAACTAGGATATTCTCTAAGGTATTATGTTTATTCGGAAAGCTTAATTATTAATTTGGGCAAATTATTAAATTCTTACTTGAACTTAATCTATGTGAATACTTATTGAATTGTTGTATATAAATTGTGATTATGAATCACCTATTTATAGGGAGGAAATACCGGACTTAGATTTCCACTAGGATTCAAATAACTAATTCTATCAGAATTCTAGTTAAATTAATCCATTAGAATTTAATGTTTAATAAAAACACAAAACATTTAATTCTTGTGGAATTAGGAAAACAATTAATTAAGTAATCTTAAACGACCAAGGATTCGTAGCATTGCACACACACACACGCAGCCCGCATGGGCGTGGTGCGCAGATCGGCCCAAGCTAGCTGCTGGCAGCACGCGGCCCATCCGTGGGCGCTGCTGCTGGGCCTTGCCTGGCGTGCTTACAGCTGGGCCTGCCTAGCTCGCTGCTTAGGCGTTGGGCTGCTCGTTGCTTGCTGTGCGCGCGTGCTACGCTAGGCGCGGGCCTGGCTTCGTGTTGGGCCTTGCGTCTAGCAAGCTCGTCCGACAATCATTTCGTACGTCGCGCTTCCGATTCGTTTTCAGATTCCGGAATTCATTTCCGATTCGAACAATATTTAATATTTCCGATTCCGGAATTTATTTCCGATTCGAACAAATATTTAATATTTTTGATTCCAGAATTTATTTCCGATTCCGACAATATTTCCGATTCCGACAATATTTCCGATTCCGGTAATAATTCCGTTTCCGGCATTATTTCCGATTCCGGCAATATTTCTATTTCCAATAATATTTTCCGATATGTACCATGTTTCCTTTTCCGGAAACATCTACGACTTGGATAATATTTATATTTCCGTTATGATCCATATTTCCGTTTCCGGCAATATCATCATTTCCAGAGTATTCATATTTTGCCTTTTGACGATTTCAGCTCCCACTAGAACCGAGATCTGTCGATTCCGAATATCCATAAATAGAGTATTTAATTCACTTAAATACTTGATCCGTTCACGTACTATTTGTGTGACCCTACGGGTTTAGTCAAGTGTAAGTTGTGGATTAATATTATTAATTCCACTCGATTTGAAGCGGCCTCTAGCTAGGCATTCAGCTCACTTGATCTCACTGAATTATTAACTTGTATAATTAATTACTCCCTCTGTCCCAGTATAGTTGTTACACTCTCCTGGGCACACAGTTTAATGCGATAAGTAGTAGTGTGGTTATCAATCGTTATTTTATTGAAAAAGTAGATGTGATAGGAGTTAGTGGGGTGTTTTTATAATTCAATGAGAGAGGGGGTGGGGACAAAAACAAATTTAGTGGGAAGAGAGAGACAATATTATAATTGTGGGGTCATTCCTAATTTAGAAGTGTAACAACTAATTTGGGACGGACGAAAAAAGAAAGTGTAACAACTAATCTGGGACGGAGGGAGTAATACTGAACTTCATTTATTAAACTTAGCATTGAATGCATACTTGGACCAAGGGCATTATTTCCTTCAAGTACATCATGTTGTCACTTCTTATATCGGGGCCTTAACAACCGGGAAATGACATAGATGTCTACCTTGAACCTCTCGTTGATGATTTGAGAAAGATGTGGATGAAGGGGTTTCCGTATTTGATGCACATGCAAATGAGACGTTTAGATTGCGTGCAATGCTTTTCTACATCATCAATGACTTCCCTACTTATGGTAACTTATCCCGGTACAAGAACAAAGGAATGAAAGCATGCCCTACTTGTAAAGATGATACACACTCCAAATATATTTCTGAATGTCACAAATATGTGTTCTTGCAAGCGCGAAGGCTTCCGTGATCATCCCTATCGTAAGATGAAGACAGCATTCGATGGGGATGTTGAGATGGATGTTGCTCTTAGAGCGTTGATTGGTAAGGAAGTTTATGAGCGGTTCAAGGGTGTTGAAACGGTCTTCGGCAAGTCAGTGAAAGACAGGGGTACAACTTGATTATGGAAGAAAGAGTCCGTGTTTTGGAAACTTCCATATTGGAAAGATCTACCGGTTAGACATTGTCTTGACGTCATGCATATTGAGAAAAATGTTTGTGAAGCAATTCTTGGGACACTTATGAATATTCCGGGCAAGACAAAGGATACAAAGGGAGTGCGGGAATACTTTAAAAGTAAGGGGCTTCGTTCAAAGTTGTGGCCTCAGACTTCGGGGAATAATCGAAGGAAGGAAATGGAAACAGGGGGTGCCAAGAAAAAAATCCAAGGCAAAGTCAAAGGCAAATAAAAGGGCAACGACAAAGGGAAGAAGATAACCGATTACTTGCCTCCGGCTTGTTACACATTGTCCAAAGAAGAAAAGCGGTTAATTTGTGAGTGCTTGTATGGAATTAAGGCTCCCTCGGGGTACTCATCGAACATGAAAATATTTGTGTCATTAAATGGCGAGTTGAAGTTATCTAGTATGAAATCTCACGATTGTCATGTCATGATGCAAACCTTCTTACCCATTGCAATTCGTGGGATATTGCCAAAGCATGTGAGACATACTATTACTAGTCTTTGTTCATTTTTCAATACGATATGTAGCAAAGTGCTTGATTCGTCAACACTCGATGAACTTCAGAACAAAGTAATCCAAACATTATGTGAATTTGAGATGTATTTTCCACCTTCGTTCTTTGACATAATGGTTCATTTAATTTTCCATCTTGTTCGAGAAATTAAATTGTGGGGTCCAGTGTTCTTGAGGTGGTGTTATATCCTTTTAAGTGACACATGGGTATTTTACAAGATAAAGTGAGGAATCCTGCACAACTAGAAGGTAGTATGATTCAAGGCAACGTGGGTGAAGAAGTTGGAAATTTTGTGGCCGAGTATTAAGCCAAACCTGAACCTATTGGACTTCTTACATCCCGGCATGAAGGAAGACTAGAAGGCAAGAGTACAATTGGGTCAAAATTAATCTCACCTCTTACGCATAAGCTATTACAAGCTCACTTATATGTGTTGCATCATATTCTAGCCGTCCCCACCCGTATTTGGTGATGCATAAGCAGTAAGAGAATTGACGCAATTGCATAATAAAGAGTTCATTAAATGGTTCCAAGATAAAATGATGGGTGAACTAGATGTAGCTTATAATAATGTTTGTGAAACTGTTCAGTATCTAGCTCTTGGTCCTCGGAAAGCCGTGCAGTCATATCAGGGTTATGATGTCAATGGATACACATTTTGGATCGAGGGCCAAGATTAGAAGTCCTTGTCAGTGCAAAATAGTGGTGTCTCCCTTTTTGTGTCATCAAGAGAGTGTGCTAGTGCTAAGGATATATCTCTGGTTGATGCTGAGTTGTCTTACTATGGGCGAGTCCAAGATATATGGGAGCTTAGGTACGGAACAAAATTGACTGTTGGTATGTTTTGGTGCAAGTGGGCTGATAATAATAAGAGGTGTGTAAAAAGGGATGATCCTTGTGGGTTCACTCTTGTAGACCTGGTTTGTTTGCGTGAGACTGAAGAGCCATTTATACTTGTATCACAAGCTAAGCAAATATTTTACATTACCGACCCTGGCGATAAGAAGTGGTCAATTGTTGTACCGGGAAAGAGAAACATCCTCGGTGTCGGCGATGTTGAGGATGAGGACGAGTATGATGATTTTGATGATACACCTCCTTTTACCAATCCAGAAACTGAAGTGACAGACAATGTGCATAATGACACAAATTACATGCGTTCAGATCACACGGAAGGAATACTTGTTGAAGAAGAAATATAGCAATGGTTAGAGGTATGAACTAAACAAGTTTAATTGGCACAACATCTAGCTTTTTAATTTAGGTCTTGTCACTGTGTGTTGGACCGTACTAACAGGCCACATGTTCAATTGGTCTACAGTACATGAATCAAGAAAACACAAGAGTCGACTTCAGACCAGAACAAGGAGCAGTTGGTGGTGCAAGACTGTGAGCAACAAGAAAAGGACAAAAAACTATATTAATGCAAAGTACTTGTGTATTATGTTGTATTGAGATTTGTAATAAAAGTTACTATATTGGAGAATAGTCACATTTTAGCTATTGGACTCTTGTATTGTACGTATTTGGTATTTTGGTATTTTGTATTGTACATATTTTGAGCTTGGCTATTTGGGCTTCGACCTTGTAGTCTTGCTCTGTTTTTAGGTTCATTTCTTTTAATATAAGTTTGACTATTTTCTCCGTATAACGAGCCAAATGAGCCTTATGTATGCATAAATAATTGAAATGAATCTTAGTAATCTCTAAATAAGCACATGAAACATAAAAAATGTTTAGAATTTGGACTTAGGTTCATTTGTTGATGTTTGGGATCGAAAATGCCATTTTGGGCCAAATATGACCTATATCGTCCCAAATGATCCTTATGTGTTCATAAATAACTTGAAATGAATCTTAGTAACCTCTAAGTAAGCATATGAAACATAAAAAATGTTTAGAATTCGGACTTAGGTTCATTTGTTAATATTTGGGATCGAAAATCCCATTTTGGGCCAAATATGACCTATATCGTCTCATATGAGCCTTATGTATGCATATAGAACTTGAAACGAATCTTAGCTTAGTAACCTCTAACTAAGCATATGAAACATAAAAAATGTTTAGAGTGAGTCCTTAGGTTCATTTGTTGATATTTGGGAACGAAAATGCCATTTTGGGGCATATATGACCTATATCGTCCCAAATAAGCCTTATGTGTGCATAAATATTTTGAAATGAATCTTAGAAACCTCTAACTAAGCATATGAAACATTAAAAGGGTTTAGAATTCGGACTTAGGTTCATTTGTTGATATTTGGGATCGAAAATGCCATTTTGGGGCATATATATGACCTATATCGTCCCATATCAGCCTTATGTGTGCATAAAGAACTTGAAATGAATCTTGGAAACCTCTAACTAAGCATATGAAACATTAAAAGTGTTTAGAATTTACACTAAGGTTCATTTGTTGATATTTGGGATCGAAAATGCCATTTTGGGTCAAATATGACCTATATCGTCCCAAATGAGCCTTATATGTGCATATAGAACTTGAAATGAATCTTAGTAACCTCTAAAAAATCATATGAAATATAAAAAATGTTTAGAATGTGTCCTTAGGTTCATTTGTTGACATTTGGGAACAAAAATCCCATTTTGAGGCATATATGACCTATATCGTCCCAAATGAGCCTTATGTGTGCATAGCAACTCGAAATGAATCTTAGTAACCTCTAACTAAGCATATGAAACATAAAACAGGTTTAGAATTTTCACTAAGGTTCATTTGTTGATATTTGGGATCGAAAATCTCATTTTGGGGCAAATTTGACTTATATTGAGCCAAATGACCCGAAGATGTGCATAAATAACTTGAAATGAATCTTGGAAACCTCTAACTAAGCAGATCAGCAACAACAGATTAGAAGCTGATATGTTCAGCTGCAGATCAGCTGCTGAATAGATCAAAAACCAGATGTGTTGCACTCGGGCCTATATGCTCGGGACTATACATGTTAACTAACATTTCCATGTTTATTTGTTTGTGTAGAATCAATTTCATATTGAACCTTCCCAAGCTAAGAAGGACGTTTTTGAATCTGATCTACGTATCAGATTTAAAAATTTCAAATCCAAGTTGGTGAGTGGTTGGATTTCTAAGACGAGAGAGAGAAGTAAGGCAGAGAAAGGTGAAAATGAAGGTGAAAATGAAGGTGAAAATGAGCCGATACGCTGGCGTGAGCTGGCGTTTAGCAGCAAATTTTCCTATTTAAACCCCTAATTCTGAGCATTATGGGGAGGGAAAAATCGAAAACACAACGTCGTAATACAAAAATTGCCACTTAAATCAAAATACAAAAATCCTCCAAAATCTCATACAATTTCCAAGTTCTAAGCAATTGGGAGCTCTAAAAGGAATTCTTGCCTAAACCTAACTAGGTAATTCCGAATCCCCACCCTAATCAATCATGTTTTCTTGATTTTCTCTTTAAAAAATGATTAGTAAGTTGGCACTTTTAATCTTAAAAGTGTCACTTACAACAATCATACATTTCTTACAAAATCCAAACTTTATGTGATACAAAAATGCAAACTTTCAAGATTCAATGATGTTCAAGGTTGTTTGTAATCACTTCCTTGAACTAGAATCATCTTCAAAACATGGAGTAATCAAAGATGATGCCTTTCTAATATTTAAAGGTTTAATCTTTGAGATTCAAGACTCCACTTTTCAAATTTCAAGTTCAAGTTTCAAGATCCAATGATGTTTAGGGTTGTTTGTAATCACTTCCCTAAACTATGATCATTTCAAAATAAGAACATATCAAAGATCAAACCTTTTCAACATTAAAAGGTCCAATCTTTGAGATTCAAGACTCTTAAGTTCAATATTTCAAGTTCAAGTTCAATATTTCAAAGTTCAACATTTCAAGTTCAATATTTCAAGTCCAATATTTCAAGATTTAAACTTTTCAAGTTCAAGTTCTATGTTCAAAATCCAAGACACTTTAGGTCGAGCAACTTGACCTAAAGTAGAGATTTTTGCTTTGAATCCGTGTCGGGCGCACTTATTCTTAAGGAGTCGCTTGGCGTTCGGATCTCATGTGCTAAAATTCAAGTTCAATACCGCACTTTCAATTATGCAAGTTCAATACCGCACTTTCAATTATTGAAGAACAATACCGCACTTTCAATTATGCAATTTCAATTCTGCACTTTCAATTATGCAATTTCAATTCCGCACTTTCAATTATGCAATTTCAATTCCGCAACTTTACTTGCCTAGTCCTTCTAGATGGTCTTGTACTTTACTAATTTTGCACCTATTTTCCATTGTGATGTTGCTTTTCTTGTTTATTGATTTCATCACCTAACATGCTAAATACAACAAAATACAAGGTTACACCACGCTTAATAAAAATAATTTCTTGGACAAACCGATCTTAGGTTCCCTTAAATTAACTTTAAAGCAAAGTGGTCACAATACAAAGTAGAAATTCTATTTGTTCTAAATTCAAACCCACATAGTCTAAACTAGGGTATTTTCGAAAATGGTGTGCCACGCATTTGAATTATTTTTAAAGCTCGCGGAATAAGCATCTCGTTCCCTTGCCCGGATCTCACCCATCCGTTTCTAAGATTCAAAGCCTTATCCTAATAGAGTCACTTTTTGGTCTTTCCAAACAACATTTGGTGGCGACTCCTTCAAAATACAAAGATACAAAGGTTCTAAACCGCCCCTGTTGGAAGGGAAAAAGCAACGAAAATACCTCCTACACTCCTTCACTTTAGGAACTTCCTCTTCCTCCCCATAGGCAATTAATACCACTTTCTTGGAGGGAGTTTTGAAACCATCACCCCCATCCTAAAATTAACAACATACACATATTTTCAATCCTTACAATCTTTTTCATATTGAAAAACACCTATTGCCAATGCATATTATCATTTTAGCTTTAATTTGATTTCCTTATCATTTTCATTCACAATATATGTCAGATTTGAATTAACTTGCATTAATATCTATCTAAAGAAATAACAGGTTCAATTACATTGTGAAATAATTCCACTACCATCCACATACTATAATCCTAACTAGTAACTACCATCAACTATAATCCTAACTACCATCAACTATAATCCTAACTACTCATACCTAACTATTATTCATTAATACTAAATACACATAAGAGTAATTATTAACACATATTACATAATGAATATTCAATAGACATACTTATTATTCAATAAACATAAGTATTATTCAATAACTTTCATTAATTTGTTCCTAATTTCATAAATTTCTTAAATTCTAACATCATAACTAACATATTAAGGAAGGAATTCCAACCTCATAACTATAGCATAGAAATCAAAGCATTCATAACTAACATATTAAACACGAAATACACGAAATTATATACCTAAAAAACCCTAATTTTCCGAGTTGAGAAAAACAATCAAACAAAGGCTCCATTTACCCTGATCGGATCTTGTTCATCATCGGAACACTGAGATTCCCACCTCCATTCATACGGCCTCTCTTCGTCGTTTAGTAAACGCCCAGTTTCTGGATCTATTTCCCTCGAAGTCATCGCGATAACATTAATCCGTCTAAAATAAAGAAGATAAGTTGAATGTGTTTGTGATTGCACTCAATTTGTTTGTTTGTGTTTGAGGTTCATCAGTAGTTTGTTTGAATTGAAGAACCTGGGATGAGAATTGGGGAAGAAAAAGTCGATTTGGGGAAGAACAGGAGGAATTGAGAGCAGCTCAATCTTTCCACATCGCTAGGTCCAACATGGCATTCTGGCCATGTATGTTTCACTATTCAATTTCATTTTCCCCCAAAAAATATTTTACTTTTTCATTTTCCTTTTTTTTAAATATGTATTGGGCGCACATATCTTATGGGTATCGTTATTCGACGCCCGCGTTAGCTAAAATCGCTCGTATTAATTGAATGAAAGTACAATTTTGCCCTTTTAAAAAATAAGGCCTCTTTTACAAACTTCCACTACGACAGCTATTCCGACCAATATTCCGATAACCTACACTTCCCGACCTCACTGCATTTTCTCTCCCACCGCCCTCATTAGCTGCCGGAAAATAAGGGGAAGGGAAAAGAAGGTCATAGCCACCACCATCCCCAATCACTCCACGCATCGGGCAGATACATTGCTGCTAGGTTGAAGATAGAGAAGACCTATCAACGTTATATACAAGGTTAATTGCCTAAATGCACTCCTACAATTATGGAGGTCATTTGACTAATTGATAACTATTTTGCTAGGTATAGGTTAATATATTCTAGAGAATGTTTACACAATATTTTACATAAATAACATATTTTGACAACCGCATCAATGAACAACTGTCACTGAATGGGTCATCGGGGGCAATAAATAATGGTGATTTTTTTTAATTCACGGTGGTGCACACAGTTCGCATCGGCGACACGGCTGTCGCGCACAGCCTGTGCGTCGGAAACATGGTGGTCGCGCAAAACCTGTGCGCCGGAAACATGGTGGTCGCGCACAAGATTTGTGCCGTCTCCGCGACGCTGGCACGAATTGTGTGCGCCACTGTGCAAATTTTTTTTTTTTGCTTTTTTACTTTATTTCAGAAAAACATAGCAGTGAGGGCGAGATCATTTTCCGATGGATTTGGTAGAGTAACAGAGCAGTCAGGGTGGGAAGTGGAAGGTGGTCGGAGAGAATCCGTGGGTGGTGGAAAATAAGTTGGTGGCCGAAAGTTGGGAGTGGTTGGGCAGAGGTGAGGAGGGGAGGAACTAAGGGTAAACATGTACTTTTACATAATAAATATGGCCGATTTTAACCAATACGGGTGTGGAATAAAAATCCCCTATCTTATAGGTGAAAATACGAGGCCCCCCCCAATCAAACTTAAAGATTAACCAGCAGCGTTAATCCGGGGGTATAATTGGAAAGAAAAGGGAGACAGGTAGGATAATGCTGAAAAATAAAAGACAAAGGAAAAAAATGATTTGACGGGCGTTTGTAGACGGAAGTTAAGTGAATTAACCGCCGTTTTGTTGCTGTTCATCCTCGTTTGTCAGAGTTTCATCTACCGTCTCCATTTGAATTTCAAATGTTTTTTACCTTCATTCCAAAATTGAATTGGGGAAACTTCTGAAATTATGTACCCCAAAAAAATTAGGGTTCCTGTAGCAGCAAAAATCAATCTGAAAATTTATATTTTTGCGCCGCCCCCCTGCTATTTCTCCTAATTAGAAGTGGATATTGAAGGTGGATTGTATGAAAATGGCGGATCTTGTTTCAGAAGAGGTAAAAATGTTATATATTTCGAGAATTAGATGTTCATGGTATCTTTGATGATTGTTGCTTGTTATGTTGTACCCTTGTTTTGTGGTGATTCTGTGTTGTTTGTTTAATTTTATAGCATTTGTAAAGGGACCCTTATTAACTTTGGAATCCTATGTAAAGCCCCTTGTAAAGCTGTGTGTGGGGTTGGGTTGGAGTAGGAGATGATGAATAGTAAAGGAAAGGGACCCTTATTAATTTTGGAATTATCCATAAAAGTTAATAAAAATTAAAATGATGAATAAATAAAAATAAAGTAATAATAACATTAAAGATGAAGAAGTTTATTTATTATAAAATGAATCGGTGAGAAATTTTTTAACAATAGGACTAATGTAAGAAATTTCATTGTGTGTTAATGTTAAAATTAAAGGAAATGTCAAACTTAGGGTTATATAATCACTTTATTTGAAATAAGCTTAATTCTTATATATAATTATAAATAATAAAAAATAAAAGATAAAGTAATAATAAAATTAAAGGCCATGAATGAATTAAGGAATTTAATATAAAATCAGGAAAATTTAAAAATTAAAGGAAATGTTAAAATAAGGATTATATTAATCATTTTATTTAAAATAAGAATAATAAAATGATATCATGTTGTTTAGCCTTGAATGGAAAGCTGTATAATGCCAATGAATGGAAAGCTGTAAAATCCATAATAAAAAAATGTTGTTATCTAAAAAAAAAATTTTAAGATTTTGTAATGAATTAAGGAATTGATGTGAATAATTACGGTAATATGATGGTAGTAAAGCATATTGCTTTGATTTAAACCTGTGTAATTCACTTATTACAGGTTGTAATCGGGGTGGATAAGTATGTGAACAATAATAATGATCATGTACATGATCTTCAACAAATGCCTCTTGAATCGGGTGATGTTGTTGTAGCCTCCCAGGAGCATATTGGTGTTATTCATGGATCGCGGTGTGGAAAGGGTGTTATTGAAAGTTATGGTCTTCAATCTCCACTTGGATCTTGTGTTGGTAGTTCTGACCTGTCCTTTGTCACCCCAAACCTTAGTACACACAATGGCAACGTAGACCAAAATTCATCCTTTGTCACTCCACTCCGTAATACACATAATAGCAACCTAGACGTTAATTTATTTTGTCTTAGCCCTCAGAGTTGTTCCACCACGTTAATTGGTGGTTCTTCTATACAATCCTCCAACGTGACTCCTCCAAGGAGGAATAATACCACTATTACAGAGGAAGATGGAATATGTTTCACTCCTAAGCATGTGAAGAGCGGTGGTATCCTTTCTAAAATCACAAACGAGGAACTTGTACCCCCCCCCCCCCTCACAGTAGGCCTAATTTTTGGAACTTGGGCGGATGTTGAGGATTACTATAAGAGATATGGTAAACAGCAGGGATTTGGTGTGTGTAGGCCACAAGGTACGACGAATAAAAACAAACAACTGACTGCTGCCACATGGAGGTGTGAGTGCTATGGTCCCCCAGATATGAGAGAGAGGAGGGAGGCGAAGAAGAGAGCAAATAATATGGAGTTGGGGAGTAGTGCAATACCTGAGCCACCGTCAAAGAGGACAAGGAAGTCAAAGAAGTGCGATTGTCTTGCAATGTTGAGAGCTAGTGTAAATGGGGATGGTGAGTGGGTAGTTAGAAAAGTCGTATTAGAACATGTTAACCACCAGCCAACTCCCAGCAAGTGGAAGGGAGTGAAAGAGTACAGAATGGCCAATGTGACAGACCATTTTAGGGGAAGATTAATAACAAGTTATGATTGTGGTGCCCCGATCTCACAGGTAAGGGCTAATCTTGCTGAACGGTTTGGTGGCATTGAAAACGTAATCCTAACTGAAAAAGACATGTCACACATAGTACACACTGAACGAAGGTTGA
Organism: Spinacia oleracea; assembly: GCF_020520425.1. Taxonomy (NCBI): domain Eukaryota; kingdom Viridiplantae; phylum Streptophyta; class Magnoliopsida; order Caryophyllales; family Amaranthaceae; genus Spinacia; species Spinacia oleracea. The sequence goes on along the minus strand of NC_079488.1, from coordinate 70,333,275 downwards.
AAATGGAAGGTGGGGATGCGAATGCCATGATGGCCTATTTTGAGGGGTTGCAAAAGGACAACGATAAATTCTTCCATGCCCACAGACTTGACAAGGAAGGTCGTCTAAAGGACATTATGTGGGTTGATGCAAGGAGTCGTGTTGCCTTTGATGACTTTGGGGGGGTAGTATGCTTTGATGGTACATACCTAACCAACTCATATGAGCTCCCTTTTGCTAATTTTGTCGGAGTGAATCATCACGGCCAGTCATTGTTGCTTGGTTGTGCATTGATGTCCCATGAAGATGCTGAAAGTTTTACATGGTTGTTTAGGCAGTGGCGCATATGCATGGGGGGTAGATGTCCTGTTGCTATCCTAACTGACCAGGCACCGGCTATGAGACGTCCTTTGGAAGTAGTAATGCCTGAAACTCGACATCGTTGGTGTCTATGGCATATAATGAACAAAATCCCAGCCAAGCTCGGTACTCATACTAGGTAAGCTTAACCTTCCCGTACGTCATTTTTGTTAAAGTTTAGTTTTAAAATATCGATATCATTTATCGTAAATATGTAATGCAGGCAAATATGTAGTGCAGGTAGACAGTAAATAGTGAAAGATAGTACTTAATAGCAAAACAAAAATTGTAAAACAAGTTGGCAGATAGTAATTTTTTACCTTATGATAGTAGTAAGGATGAAATAATAAACGTTTTAAAAAGTTTTCTTAGGGAGATGTTAATGAAAGTAAGATAATACTTGAGAACAAAACAAAGTGTTAGGAAAATATGTTATACTAATAATAGAATGTGTTATAAATTCTAATGTACTTCTTTGATGCTGACTATTTTATGGATTTGTTTAGGTATGCAGAGTTAAAAGAGGTGATGAAAGAGGTGGTGTATGAGAGCCTATCCGTAGAGGAGTTTGAGAGTAGGTGGGATGATATGTTAGTTGAATTTAATGTTGAAGAGCATACTAAGAGTAAGGATTGGCTGGGTGACATGTTTAAGGACAGGAAGATGTGGGTGCCTGCGTTTTTAAACAATTATTTCTGGGCCGGCATGAAGACAACGCAGCGGGTAGAGTCAATAAATTCGTTTTTCGATGGTTTTTTGGAGAGAGGCACAAATTTGTTTGAGTTTCCCAAAAAATATTGTGCTGCTATGAATAAAAGGTGTAGTGATGAGAAAAATGCGGACGCAAATTGTGCGAAGTATATTCGTAAACTGGTTACTGGATTCCACATTGAGAGTGTATTCCAGAAGATATACACGGACAACAAGTTTAGAGATGTGCAGAGAGAATGTGAGAGGCTTCTCTATTGTGTTGTGAAGGAGGAGAAACAGATTTCGGATAAACACTTTGAATACTTGATGGAAGACCGTGTGTGGATCATTGTTAAAGGCAAAAGTGAAGAGGTATTGACGAAATACAAGAAATTCTACGTAGTGAAGTTTGGAACGAGTCCAATGGAAATATCTTGTGTATGTAAGTTGTTCGAGACTAGGGGTATTCTGTGTAGGCACTGTATTCGGGTCTTTGAAACAAACTCTGTGGTTAATATTCCTGACAAATACATCCTTCGGCGATGGCGGAAGGATGTGTATCGGAAGCATATGCATGTTACGGTTGGTTCCTATGATCCGACAAAGACGGAAGTTGCTAAAAGGTTTGATAAGATAATGCTTGAATTTGAACCTATTTGTGAGGAAGCAAGTGTCGATGAACAAACTATGCAGTTTGTTGTGAATGAATTGCGAGTGCTAGAAATCGCGGTTAGGGAACGGGTGAAGATTGTGAAAAAAAATCATATGTTATTGCCATTGGAATCAATGCAATACCAATATGAAGTGGACACGGCAGAGGGAAATATTAAGAATCCCACGAGTAGGAGCAAGAAGAAACGCGGGAGGCCTATTATCTTAAGACACAAGGCTCTAGGTGAGAATAACAATTGGAAGCCAAAAAGAAAGGAAGCCACCAAGGTTTGTTTCTATTCTAGTACCACTGTATTGATATATGTGTTAAATATTTTATACAACCATTTGAAGTATGAAGTAACTGAAAAAGGAATATACACACCTATCTATAATTTAGGTGATCAATAATGATGTAACCTATCTATAATTTAGGTGATGAATAAGGATGCGTTGGGTTCGGTCGATGACGGAGTAGATGGACCTTCAACAGAAGCTAGCGTCGGGAAGTTAAAGGTATTTTATCATTGTTCGGGAAATTGATAATAAGATAAAAATGTTAAAAGTTTATTCATTATTAGTACTAATCTGGATACTTTGTTCAGGTGTTTAGACACCCATCCAATGAAGTGCTTGGGAATACACCAAATACGGCGACTATATCTGTGGTTTCTGATGATGATCTTCTATTGAGCCGCAATAACATTGGATGGTGTGAAGGCAGTAGTCACAGTTAGATATGCAATTACATTGGATGGTCTGAAGCCAGATACCACTGTTAGATATTCACGTTCAACTTATTGAGCCAATATTGATTACAATTATCAAAATGTTTTGCATTCATTCCTAAATGATATTCAAGGCCGTGGTTTTTGGACAATTTCGTGATGTTTTGCCGTTGTTTTGGATGTTAGTTCAAAGCCATTGAATATTGGGCAAGATGTCCATGTGAAATTAAGTTTTATTGGGCCCTATAGTTTGTGGGGCAACCAACATTAGTTATTTAGAATTGATAATGTTTGGGAATTAGATAAAACCCAGATCTTGGGCCTAAAAAGTTGGGCCTTAATATATGTGGAAGTAATATACATATATTGTCCAATAAATGGAATTCGAATCCGAATCTCATAAATCAAACTAATCAACAAAGAACGAATAACACGTATTGCATAATTGACAATACATAATACATGATTCCGGAAAAAAAAATTAACATCGTTCATTCCTACTAACAAAGCACGAAAAACATAAACCGTCAACACAACACGGAAAACATAAAGCATAATTTGTAGACATATTACATGGTTCCGAAATCAAGTTAACACCGCATATTTATAATGTCATTGCTGTAATAACAGAGTGGTTGGTTATACGTGCCGCTTGGATTGTCGATGAACGTGAAATCTGCTTGCGGTTACCGAATTCATCAAGGCTAAACAACATAACCCTACCCTCCGGAACCCTAATGTGGTTGGCCCATTCCTGGTACACAGTTTGCATCTTGGTTGTAACTCTGTGGCGCATTGCATACAGTCGTGACCCAAACATATCCTCTTGTAAAATGTCGAATCTAACCTTGGAAGTGTCCGCGTTTATATCATCATACTACAAATAAGAGACATATTGTAAAGTATTCTTGAGTAAACTTAAAATGCCATATGGGCCAAAGGCCATAAAGAAGAGACATATGCATAAAGGCCAAATGGGACTGCCCACACAATGGTGCTAGTTTTCAAGGTGGGCCAAATGGTGTTTGGGCCTTGGTACTTGGTACTAACACCAAGTAGCATGATAACTTTCCACAATATCATTAGAATCAATCGTATAATATTCTAATAATTAGAAAAATAATATTAGGGAGGAAATAGACTACTCTGTGGCAGTAGATATACTGTAGGAGGACTTAGAAATTAAATTAAGTAACAAAATTAACTAATCTGTGGGAGTATATGTACTATCGTAGGGTAAAATAAAAAAATAAAATGGAAAACATCTTTGGACCTATTTATTTAAACATTTATACATTATTATAATTTTTTATATAAAAAATTAAAAGTGGGTAACTTTTAAGGTTTTTTTATAATGTCAAATTCGTGTAGTTGATTCTAGACATCGCAAAGTTAAAATTGTTTGCGATTTTTTTTTAAATGTATCACTAAAATGCTATAAAATAAAGTTGGGAATAAAGTTGTAGTTAAAGGAAGTTATTTTATTCTTATTACTCTTTCCATTTTGGTAATTTGCCAAAAAAAGAGAGGACATTTTTGAAGAAAAAGTAATATAGTCCAATTAAATGAGGTGCAAAATATTTGGATTTATGATTTTCACTAATGATAGTTAGTGAAAATAAAAATTTATTGACTAATTAGATAAAATGATTTGAAAAAACACCAAATAAGTTGAAGGAAGAAAAAAAGAAACAAATAAGTTGAATGAAGGAAAAAGAAACAAATAAGTGGAAGGGATAGAAAATAAAGAAAAAAAGTTCAAGGAAGAAAAAAGTAAAGCAAATTTGTTGGTTCCAATAATCGAACCCCTGACCACCACTACATGGCCAGTTGCATTTCCTTCACAGACCACTGGAGCAAGCACACTATTTGTTACCATCATGTACATATTATATAACTAGTAATAACATTGACAAAATCTTTAAAATTCCATTTTTTTTTTCCGGGGGTGCTACGTGCCCCACCTGGCCCTTAGCTGGGTCCGCCTCTGCCTATACTAATTTGTTAACATTAATTTGTTTTATGGATGGATCGCCCCTTTCCGACCTAACGAAGATCCGCCATTGTTAGGAGGTGAATGTTTTTTTATAAATATAAATAATTATTTCTAATTTTTTAAAATAGACATGCAATGAACGTGTCATTAAGGATTGTGTACTTAGATTTTAGACATGCAAATTTTGTAACAAAAAAGAGGGCATCGTTTACCTACCATTGGAAGAACATATATAAGCTCTCCGTCCTTGATCTCGTTTTCTGCCACGGATATTTCCTCGTCGAGACTTTTTGCATATTCTTGAAACAAACAAATTGCGAGCTCGTATGGTCCGTATCCTAGTCGGGCCTGGTAGTCCTCCCTTATCGAAACTAGGGTCTGGGATGGCAGAAGAACATATTGCACACCAGGGTCTGCACGATCCACACTCGCGAGCTTGATGGTCATTAGGCTATTTTCTGGAGGTACCGGCAACCGAACTCGTAAATCAACCACGTTGGACGAGTTCGGATCCGAGCTTGAGGGGCCGACCATTACAAGGAAAAAAATATGGTTTAGGGATTACGGTGTTAAGGATGTGTTGTAGTAGGGAATTAGTTGAATATGCTTGGATGTTATTTATAAGTAGGAAAAGTAGGTTATTGTTGTTTGATGTCATAAAGGAAGTAAAGTCTGAGTTATGGTGGTGGTTGGTGGTTGTAAGTTGTCAAAACATACCAACACTTGTTCCCAACTTGGTATTATAGTTTCCTAAAAAAAGTACACGTATGGATTACTTTAGTGATAAATTTTTATTGATAAATTTTTATTGATATATTCTAGCAAATAATAAATCTAGCTTAATATTCTACTATTGGGCCCTTTCCTTTACAAATGGTTGTTGTGTGTATATAAAAGTACACACACAAAGAATGTTTTATGACGAAAATGAAAACATTAGGAATGATTGGTTTGACATAATATTCTAAAAAACAACCACATGGACCACATGTGCATGATTTAGTATCTAATTATTAATACCTACTCCCTCCGTCCCGGAATACTCGACCCGGTTTGTCCTAGAGTTTAATGGATTTGATTTGACTTATTTAATTTAATAGTTATTTAATGTAGTTATTTAATGACTTATTTAATTTAATTTAGTAGTTGATAATGGGGTATTATTTTAATGTAGTTAGTGGGAAATGAGCGGAGGGGTTGAATTTTTAATTATTTTTTGTATGGAGTAGGGGGTATAATATTAATAGGGGTGGGAGTGAGAAATAATATAATATTGTTAGAATATTTCAATTTTTAGAAACAGAGGTCAAGTATTAAGGGACGGCCCGATAAGGAAACAGGTCAAGTATTCCGGGACGGAGGGAGTATTTTTTTAAAACAAATAACTATCATTTTAATGGGGTTAGCAACGAGAATAAATGAGATTGGTTACTCAATTCCACCAACAACACGGACCCTACAAATTGGGTCCTCTCCCCTAATAAAAGCCCATTCATATATTCTCTTCGTTGAAGTTTACACAAGGAATGATTGGTATATTTTAATGTTCCTTGACTTACGAACAAATGGAATGATTGGCATGACAAACATTTCCAAATCAAGGCACATGGACCACATTTGTTTATTTGGAAAATCATGCACATGGACCACTTTTGTTTTTATGCAAAATCATGCAAATGGACCACTTTTGTTGCAAATATGTACGTACTCCTCGTTTCTGCATGGGAGAATAAACATAAGATATAAATGGTAATGCCACGTCATACGTTGGGTTTAGGGTTTAGGGTTTAGGGTTTAGGGTTTAGGGTTTAGGGTTTAGGGTTTGACGGACTCCGGTTTTATGTTTATTCGGTATGTCTTAACCCCCTAAACCGTGTTTTTAATTGTGCTTTAGGCAATATGATATGTCCAGAAAATTATTAAACTAGTAGTTGCGACAGAATCGGCTATGCTTGTTTAGATCTGCATTTGTAATTGCGCCATTAGGCAATATGATAGGGGTCCTCGTATGTATTAATCTATTAGTTGACAAATTCGGATATGATTGACGTGCTTCTACATTTTTGAATGGAGCTTTAATTTATTCCCTAAATCATACCGGGATAAGATAATAACGGAAATACTAATTGTCCCTTGTTTGATAGTTATGTCCCTATTATGTCGATTTCTTATTGTCCAACAATTGAACTGTTAAGAGCGTGATTCTTAGTTGTCCAATTACAAATTCCTGTAATTGAATCATTAAAAAAAAATTCTAAGGTAATCATAAAAACATATGTTGGATAACTGGATCAATATACTTGGATTGATTGAATGGTTATCAATACACTGTATCATCCACCAACACTAATAAACGTTAACAAATAGTTTATATTTTTAAACTACATTATCCTTATAGGGTCAATCATATTGTTCAATACAAAACATAGATTATGGGCAATCATCATAAGGCATAATCAAGTGTTTACATAACACACATCCCCAAAAGTGGCACTAGCCTAGACCCGAAAATGTAGATGTTCTATACAAAAAAAGGACCTCGTGTCCAATAACTTGTCAACTGAAAGATTTTAATATTACCAATTTACACATTATATTGCCAAAAAAAATGGGCACGCACTACACCATAATGCGCATAAGTCTTCAACTTACGTACCCATTTAAAGATCTCTCCTTGATCCCTTCTTCAGTTGAGGTCGATGCATGCATACAAGGTGCACCCATTCTCAACACCAGCCTGTCTTAGTGTGTGATTGCTTTGAAGCACGGCGAAGTTACGCCTCAAAGTGATCCTTGCTGATGGGTCGACTCCAAGAAGTATAGCCCAATCAGCTATAACATTGGACACTAGCGCATCAAAAGATGCTCTAGCAGTCCACCCCATCGGCCGGTCCACCGTGGGTCGGATACTAAAACAACAGTAGTTCGTGTTGACATTTAAACCCTGCAACTGATATTACAACTTACGTGGTATTAGATTATATTTTAGTGGCCATATTTCTAACAATTTAAAGGATGCATTTTCGACAAACATAACAGCGGTCCAAAGTATTACAAAGAAAATAGAAGTTTAAATAGCGGACATAATTTAGTTATAACAAAATTCGGGATCATGGTTCCTATTTACGCCTCTTTAATTCAATACCTTTTTCACACGTACCTTAACTATAGTCTAAACGTTTTTTGCACTTTATCTAGTAGCAAATATAGTCTTGAATTTGCATGCACACTAGATCATACTAATTACGTTTTTATCTACCCATTCGATTAAAAGTTTAGTAATCAATTATTTAGAACCAATATATTAATTTTTTACGTGATTAAAATATATAAAAATTGAAAAAAAAATGTAACAAAATGTCAACTACCACCACCAACATTTCAATTGAAGAAACTCAATATTTTTAATGTTGATTACATCACTTTAACTTTGAATGTTTAACTATAAAGCAACTAATACCAAATCCTATATCATGGCCTTTAGTGTGTTACAAATAGTCAACACAATTTATAAAATAATACATAAAGCACATTTAAATTAAGCACCACAAATTCACATTTAAAGGCAATTTATAATTAAGCAAATTAACTTGTAAATTATTACATAATCACAAAATAAAATTGTGCCCAAATTCAAACATCATATATAAAATGCAAACAATTAATTAAACTTAAAGGTATAAAGAATTGTGAACTTAAAGTAATATATTAAAGCAAACGGGTTTCGATTTATAAAAGGTCAACAATTAATTAATTAAAATAATTTTTAATTAAATAAAGAAATTGTACTTACGAGGCCTCGAACTATTAGTGTCTCCTCGTCTTGAATTTGGAGTTCACCCGCCGTCCGGTGCGCTTCAACCACCACCCCATTTGGTCTCATAATTTGAATGTTGTTTGGGGAACATCCCAAACGAGAACTGTACTCACCGTAGACAAGCCCAAAAAGATCATTGGGGAAAAGCAAGTACGAGACGCCATTATCTCCCACTTCCTCACTCCTAATTTTGATCATCATTGGCGTCGGAATCATGTATGATGGTATGGCGGATTGCATGGCCGGAAGGATTGATGGTGGAACGGGTGACATCAAGGACTCAGTAAGCGGCGGCAAATCGGTTAGACCGCCTTGAAACACCGGTGGTAGGGTGGAAGACCCTAGATCAGGGACATGCAAGTGGTTTTGGTGAGTGAATTGGGTGTTGTAGGTGGGTGGACCAACCACAGTAGGTGGGAAGTTGAGGTCGAAGCCTAACCCTAGGCTGAAAGCTTGGTTACTTGGTGTTTGGATTGGGTGGTTCGACGGCCCAATTACGCCAATAGAGGAGGACATCAAGGCGGCGTTTCTACCGGCCATTTTTTGGTTTGAATTTGGAGTTGTGAGTGATTAAGAAAGGGAGAGAGAGAAGATGAAGTGAAAAAGGATTGACATTTAAAGTGGAATTTGAATGGGGGGGTGTGGGATTGGGTACACGTGCTCCCATAAATGCACCAAATAATAGTATGTTTGTTTTTGCAGATAGACAAAAAATCAATTGCGTCCATGATAAGCAATTGTGGGGGGTTAATTGGTCATTTTTTCGGGTCCGAATGGTTCATTGCCTCATTGGGACAATCGTGCATGGAGACTTGGAGTTGGTTGGACTCCGTGCTCATAATTAAGTGATTTTAGCTGAACTTACTCGATAAAATCTCCAACATACTATCCAGATAACCGGATTGTTCATTATTATAAAAACCGGATTATAATACGTATCCTATTACCAATCACATTAATCATAATTTATGCCTAAATATTGTTACAATATTATGAGATTGGTAGACTTGTAATCAATATTTTTGATTATCTAGCTTATTATCATCAATTAACCATTATAACATGTTACATAGATTTAACGTCATATATTGATTTAATAGGGAAAATTATTTTAAAAAAAAATTAGTTTCTTGACTTAAATAATGTTTGGAAGTTTCTTCCAATCTGACAATAAGAGTGTGTCAGTCCCACTTATTTATAGTCTTGAATGTTCTCCTTAAGGATTATTTGTTTATTAGTTTGTGCCCGTGCTAATGCACGGGACTTCTATAAAATTAAAATGACATTAAAAGAATGCAAAGAGCGCATTAGATAAAACCATTACAAAGTATTATGTGTAATGGGAATGCAAATAAACATCAAGTAGTTATGAAATTAATCAAGGACATAAACATTTACGGACTATACGATAAATAATGTTTTCTCAATATTAGATAATTAAATTGTTGTTAGATGTCTAAGATCAAAATGTCATGCTCTAATAATGTCGTAACATATTTTATATCAGTTGGTAAGTGACTTCGTTTAATTGATGATTTTGTGTCATCCTCTTTGTTTTTTTACTCCTCTTTATTTTTTTAGATTTTAGATTTAATTTATTTTTTATTAAAATGATTATAATAGAAGAATCATAGGAAAAAAAGGGTGATGTTTTTCAAATTTTGTATATTGATTAAAATTTAGCAACTATATCGATGTTTGTCAATTGGTCGGAATTGGGTTGACCCGTTTTGTTTATTTTCAACTGTTTAGTGTCAATTGACTTTACTATATAATTGCGAGGTTATGTTTTGTTTATAGCTGTCAAATCTCAACCCGAACTGTTGAACCCGCTGGGTTAATCCGTTTCGTTAAGAACCCGAACCGTTAATAATCCCTTAGTTGGAACCCGAAAACTAACCGAACCGATAACATTCAACCCGAACCCGAACCGTCTCGAAAATATTGAACCGATTAAGACCCGATACCCGATAGCAAACCGTCATGCGTCAACCCGAAACCGTTTCTACCCGAACCGAATGGACCCGAAAACTGTTAATGACCCCATTTATTTCAACCCGATCCCGTTTACATCCCGTTTAATTCAAACCATTCATAACTAGCACTAGTGGAAAAAACCCCTGTTGTAGCCCCCTTGTTGAGGGGGGCGTATATAAGTGAGCCTCAATAACCACTTAGTCAACGCGGGTCAAAAGTTTAACTAACAGGTTGGGGCGGGCTTTTGTTATGTTCGCTTCTATAGACCCTGTTGAAGGGGGCTTTATGTTGCCCGCCTCAATAGGTAGCATCCTGTTGAAGGGGGCTTCGTTTTGTTCGCTTCAATAGATATTCACAAAACAAAATTTAAAACAATTAAGTTACTCTCACCAATAACACGTACAAATCTCTTCAAATCTCTATTCGAACAAATCAATTGCAAGAACCTTCCAACGCTTCTGCCGGCTCCTCACCGCGCGGCTCCACCACCACCTTCCTCGACTCCTCTTCCATAACAGTCGCCGCCGACCGTCGTCTTTCTAGCTATCTCGGTTGACTCTGTTTCACACAGTGACGCAATATATCTGTCAAGGTTAGTTTATAATTGATTCTTGTTTTGCTTGTTCTTAAAATTCAGTTTCTCTTCAATTAGTTGAGCATAATGAGTTGATTATGCAGAGAATTTAGGCTAATGTTCCAATATTTGATGAATTTACAAATTAGGGTTTGATATTTGTGGTTTTTCTAGTTCAGTTACAAAATAGAAGTTAGGTTAATTTTTTGTGGTTTTTCTAGTTCAGATAAATTTTTGTAGGGTTCAACTTGATTAGAAGTTAGGTATTTTCTAACTGAGTGATCGAATAATTAGTATTATTAGCCCCAAATTCTATCCAATACCTTGTAATTTTTCTGGGTGTTATTGCAGTTGGTGCAATTGCAACTACTGTGAATCCAATATATAGAGTTTCAGAGATTAAGAAACAAGTTGATGATTGTAAGCCCAAATTAGTTGTCACAGTTCCAGAACTTTGGGACAAGTTAAGGGTCTTAATATGTCTGCTTTGATTCTAGGGTCTAAGGGAAAAGGGGTTTTAAATTCGAGTTCTAAAGTTGTATATTTCAATGATTTGGTTAATGGGTCTACTGTGGAATTTCAAAAGGTTTTGATAAAACAAAGTGATACTGCTGCATTGTTCTATTCATCTGGTACAACTGGTATCAGTAAAGGTGTTATACTAACTCATGAGAATTTCATTGCTGCGTCTTTGATGATGACAAGTGATCAAGAATTCAAGGGCGAAACCGATGATGTGTTCTTGTGTGTGGTTCCTATGTTTCATGTGTTTGGACTGGCTTTGATTTTGTATGCTCAATTGCAGAAAGGATATACAGTTGTTAGTATGGCTAAGTTTGATTTCGAGTTGATGTTAAAAGCTATTGAGAAGTATAAGATTACTAGATTGTGGGTTGTTCCTCCAATTATGCTTGCATTGGCTAAGCATGGTGCTGTCAAGAAATATGATATTTCATCTTTGAAGCGGATTGGTTCTGGGGCTGCGCCTTTGGGGAAGGAGATGATGCAGAGTGTTCTAACACTATGCCTCAGGCTATGATAGTTCAGGTATATTGAACTACATTTCTCTTTCATCATTTTTAAAGAATTGTTTATGATGTTTTCTGTCACATTCTTAATGAGTATGAAATGGTTTCTAACAATTCTCTATCTTTTAATGGCCTGAAAAAGAGGAAATTTCCTTTGAATATTCCCATGATACATTATTTATTGTTTATTTAGTAGAGTAATTCTTGTTATTCTTTGACTTCACTTGATTTTGTTATATTTTATGATTCTTTTTCCTACAAGAATATTAACAACTCTGAATCTATGCATACTAGTTGCACACGTCAAGATTCTTCATGAATAGTGTAATTCTATAAAACAAAGGTCAACGAAGTATGTGATTGCTTTGATAAATAAAAAGATTCAATATTTTTGTTTAGACATTATCTTTTTCAATTTCACAAGGGATCTCAAGTAGTCAAGTGTTCCCTTGTTTTTTTTATTTTTTTAACAGGTCAAGTGTTCCCTTGTAGAATAGATATTTGACTTAATCCCCGTATAACTTTCGCAGTTAGCAACTTAGCACCTGACGTTGTCCTGTTGATGAAATATTGAAATTATAGACGTCTAGGCTTTTTATGACGGTGAATGATCATGAATTCGTGGATGATAATACTCTTAAGATTTGATAATTGGAAGTAGAGTATCTACCGCAGCTTGTTACTTATTAATGGAACTGACTAGTATTACTTTACGGATGTACTTTCGCGTCTTGGTTAGCGCTTGCGGGTTTATTTGGTAAACTGTTCTCTGATACGACTCACATTGTGCCTTTCAGGGGTACGGTATGACAGGAACATGTGGAGTCATCTCTATAGAACACCCAAGACTAGGTGGTCGACATTCTGGCTCAACTGGAATGTTGGTTGCAGGTATTGAGCTCAGATAATTAAAGTAGATACATCCTAAGCAACTGGGTGAAATATGGGTCCGCGTAATATGATGAAAGGTAATGATTAGTTTTACTGTTTTTCCCATTGAAAAAGGACTTTATACACATTTTCCTTATCATATTCGTTTGCGTAGACTGAAGATTATCAGTAAGCATTTTACTCTGAGCTGCTTTGATCCTAGGAAAGTTACTATCATGTTTATGATCTGAAACCTTAAATGGTAGGTTTACAGAATTGTGTGATTTATGCCGGGAAGCTATAAATAAAACTATGTTTAGAAGCTAGGCAGTTTCCGAAAAATAATATGTTTACAGTCTAGCTCTTGTTCTTGGAAAGCTGTACATGCAACTAATATTTGGTTATACAGTAGTGTATACTTTAGGTCAAAAAATGAAGCTTTGAGATGGATAGAACCAGCGTTTACACAGAAGAAAAAGTGAAGTTGTGGACAAATAATAGTTTTACAAGTTTAATCGCATTTATTTGCAAATGCATTAATATTAATGGCCTTAGATAATTGTTGCGATGAGATAAGGTGAAGCACAATGTTGTTCTGTTTTCTGTTTTGGTTATAGTTTCCCAACGTAGTACTCATTATTGTGTCATTTGCAGGTTACTTTAATAATCCACAAGCCACCAAGTCGACTATTGATAATCAAGGCTGGGTACATACAGGAGATCTTGGGTACTTCGATGATGAAGGGCAGCTTTATGTGGTTGACAGGCTGAAAGAGCTCATCAAATACAAGGGTTTTCAGGTGTTTGTTCTTGCATGAGCATATTTTGAATAATAGCATAATTAGCATCCTGTTTTTATTTCTGATTTCTGTGGTTCGGTTCCTAGAACATGAAATGGTAAATAGAATGCTATGCATTACCAGAATTGTACAATATGTTTATTTAACCTGGCGGTGTTAGTTCCTGAGACATGGATGATTATCAGGAATTTCCATGAAATCCAAGCATACATCCGTGCATCTAAAAATATAGACACTTATTCTGATTTTAGCATTAAGAACTAAGTGAAAGAACACAATTTAGAGCTAAAATGGTATTTCCGCTCCCAACTTTGAACTAAACAACCTAAGGATTCATTTGATTCTTATTACATGACTAATATGCATTATTTTAACTTTCTAAAACTCATTCGAATCTATTTATGCACATTTAAGGCTCATTGGGTCGTTATAGGTCATATTTAGAGCTAAAATGACATTTCCGCTCCCAACTTTGAACTAAAGAACCTAAGGATTCATTTGATTCTTATTACATGACTAATATGCATAGTTTTAACTTTCTAAAACTCATTCTAATCTATTTATGCACATTTAAGGCTCATTGGGTCGTTATAGGTCATATTTAGAGCTAAAATGACATTTCCGCTCCCAACTTTGAACTAAAGAACCTAAGGACTCATTTGATTCTTATTACATGACTAATATGCATATTGTTAACTTTCTAAAACTCATTCTAATCTACGTATGCACATTTAAGGCTCATTGGGTCGTTATAGGTCATATTTAGAGCTAAAATGACATTTCCGCTCCCAACTTTGAACTAAAGAACCTAAGGACTCATTTGATTCTTATTACATGACTAATATGCATAGTTTTAACTTTCTAAAACTCATTCAAATCTATTTATACACATTTAAGGCTCATCAGGTCGTTATAGGTCAACAACGTACTTAATTATCTCTATAGTCTGCAACTATATCTTTTAATTTTATGCTTCAATGGAATGTAAAGACAATATCGTGAGTGTAAACTTTGGTACTCATATATATTTTCCTTCCATGCAACTTGCAGGCTAGGGATCGAGTCGATTGGAAGAAAGTCAACACGACCTTACTTAAGGTTTGTAATGCATGATCTAAAGGCACCTAAGTGGCTGGATTAGAGACATTTGTTAGATTAGCTCTCTAGCCTTTTGTCTTTAGTTGTTAATATTAGTTGTAATTTGTTAGACTAGCTAGGTGTTTAAAAATTGTAAACATACGTACTATATATACGCTTTGCTCTCTTGGGTTAATATAAATGAAGTTAATGTAATGATTTATTTATCAAAGATAAGCAGATTCATACCTTTGCTATTTTGGTGTTGATTGGGTACAGGTTTCAATACTCAATGGAGTATATATCTAGTTGTGGTTATTGCCGCCTATTTTATATTTTAAAAGAATTTGGAAAAAAAAATTAATGTTGTTGAAGGGGGCTTTTAATGTACGCCTCAACAACATATGAATTTATGGCGCAAAAATAAGGACCTGTTGAGGGGGGCATTTAAGAAGTGAGCCTCAACAGAGGAGGCTGTTGAGGCGGGCTTCTTAAATGCCCCCCTCAACAGGTCCTTATTTTTCGCGTTTTTGTAGAGGTTGTTGAGGCGGGCTTTTGAAAGCCCCCCACAACAGATCACCTGTTGAGGCGAACAAAGCCCGCCTCAACAGATCACTGAGCTGTTGAAGCTACGTCTGTCGCAGCGGGCCTTGTTCGCCTCAATAAACCCAAAATGCCCCCCTCAACAGGTATTTTTTCCACTAGTGTAGCCTCAAAACGTTCAAACCAAACAGAGCCGACATGCTAAGAAATCAAATGAAATAATTCGTAAGTAAGTGTACTTCTTAAACCTTTATAAACCAAAGATATAATTCAATGTGCGTTGTTCAACCGAGTATTCGAACTGTTGTTTATCAACCAACTAAGTAACTAAACATGTTATCATTTAACATATTGTTCTTTATTAGATGTATTTCCAATTTAGCTATAGTACTGTATAGTTATAGTCTTGCAGAATTGAATGTGCACTTTTTTTATTGACTCGTATTCAACTAACTAATCGTCTAATCGATCATTAAACTAAATTGATCTAATTCAATACCTTATAAACTTATAAGCTTAATTGTAACCTAAGAACTAATCGAAAAACTATGCTATTCGTTATAAGTCCTTTTTTAATTGTTTCCTCTTCGGTGCCATTTCCCCACTGCTGAGCTTTACAAGCTCATTATGAGTGGAGGCAGACTTTTAAACAGCACATTAGAATTGTTCTCCTTCCCTAGACACTAGGTACACTCAAAGTAGGAGACTAGCCATCATGAGGTGTATTTTTCAAATTTTATGATTGTTGACATTTGTGCCAATGGAATGTCAAATCAAATTTTTATATTATCTGCACACATCTTTTTGTAAACAATGTTAGGTGTTTATTTTGTTTTTTGATTTTAGACGCAATAGGGTAGCAGCCAAGCTTTACGTACAAGATGATGTACCATTATAGCCCCCTAATATTTGTTTCATATGGATATAACCATTATAGATTTATAACCCCTTCATATTTAGTTTAGATGATATAATCAGACTATTTATTGATATAATCAGACTATTTATTTCTATTTTGATCAAATAGTCAGGAAATATTTACATGTCACCCGTCTATACACTATGTACAATTTCGTCTCTATATTATTTCAGGGACCGAGTATTAGTAACTCGTATCAAAATTATTTTATAGACCACGTAATAGTAAATAGTCCGTCTTGTTCTATATAGCCACAACTTTAACATCATACCTTTAGATTACTTTGGTAAACTAAACGGCACATTTAGGGATGTCAATTAGTTGGTACACCATTATTATTCTGGTTACATCTCTAGATATATATGTCTTTGATATATTAAGGTGTTTATGTAATTTTATTTTGGGTTTAATTTTTATTTTTATTTTTATTAAGCTTAAATTATACTCTTACTGTAATTAGGATATTTTAGAACTTTATTGTTGTATGCTCATAGGGGAAAAGGTGAACAAATGGGTCTGGGAAACTTTTGTGCGAGATTTAGCGAAACTTCCAACCATTTTTTAATAACCATAACCCAGTTGTGTGGTTACATTTTAGTTTTGAGTTTTGACCACACTTAAAGTAGTATGGAGGCCCCCAATTTATGGGATATACTGAACTAACTACTCGAGTTGCATGAAACAGTAATAATCATAATAAAGTGACATTACAGATCTTTGTGGCAAAAGTTAACATCTTAAGCGCATATATTTTTAAACTTTTAATGGATAAAAGCATACAAAATAGACTTGTTTTTTATGTTTGCACTCTTGATAGTGTGCAAATCAGTTAACATTTTCCCTTGATGCATAAATTGAACATCCTTGGTGCGCGCACCCATAGCCTCAGCGTAATCCGCATACACCTTCTTCAGTCTGTCCGTTACCATAGCCTCGACTGGAAAATCTATCGGCTCATTAAAAACGGGACGCACAATAAACCTCTTTAAGTAGGTGTTTACGTTCATGCCTTCCACCTGCAAATTTGTTAATGTTAGGACATAAATAATTATAAATACCAATTTTATTTCTAAAGAGACTAAAGATTTGGGACAAATAATTCAATGTATAACATACGAGGCCTACGACGGTAAACACCTCCCCATGCTCAATATTAAGTTCTTTTACGGTTATTTCCATAATCGGAAACTGTGTAAAGCGCCTTCGGATAGATATATTGTGTACAGCATAACCTATGCGGTTTGCATAATCGTTGTACACACGAATCATAGTTTCCTCTGGATGGAGTACATATTGAACACCTTGGTCATGTTCTGACGTGCTTCTAACCAAAATAGTCACCATGTTAAAAGGAAGTGATGGTGGTGAAAATTGAATGGGTTGACATTGACAAAAAGGACCTGGTGATGATCTTAGGGACAGAAATTCAGGTTCATGTGCACCATATAGAGCCCTAAAGGAAGACGTGGAAGAGTTGGCAGAATTGGAATAGAGTTCATTTGAGCTAGATGGGCTAAAGGGGGTCGAGGTGTTGTTAGAGCCATTACATGCTATTGCAAATAAAGGAATGTTGGAGTCCGACGAGTCAGACAAGGAGTACGTAGGCAAAGTGTTACCATGGGATAGAGACATGGTTGGTCTAAGATTGGTTATTGAGAATAATGAGTGGAAACCAATTACACAATTAAATTCTTAGGTTATGCAGGAGTGTTTATATACTCATATGGGACTTAGTTTAGCGCCAAATAACATCACCTTTCCCGCCCATTTCCCCACAAACTTTGGCGCCAAAATAACAACATTTTGAGAGATAGAACTCCTTTAGGAATGTAATCGAAAAGTAATAGCATAATGTCATGTTGACCACAAAAGAATCATTATACGAATAATTAATTGATTAAACTATATATAATATGGGTTAACTTTATTTTACAGGTGTTTACAAAGACGTTATTTTCGAACACTGCACGTTAAATCGGACCGCGAATACAAAAGTTGTGTTTGCGAATTGTAACTTGTTAACCTGGTCATTGTGTGCTGCTTTGAATTTGGAGTTGTTTCAACAAACAGAATACGGAGTACAACTTATAAGCTAAACAAACAGTTGATTGCAAAAAGTGGACATGTTATTTGCACAACTCATCAATCCATCGGATCAAATTTGAATTTTAAATAATCATTGTGAAGATATTTTCGACCGTTGGAGAACATGAAAATGAAGTATATATTAACATTATTTGCATCAATCTTTGAACCAAATCTCCAAAGACTTAGTTCATAAACTTGGGTTCTTCATTTACAAAAAAATGGCTAGTGGTTCTAAACTTTCTCAAAAATCGTCAACCGAATCCGAGGGAAAAAACACGAATCTAGTTTGCTATTGCAAGGAAGTTGCCGTTATTCGGACAGCTAAAAATGGGGTCAATGCTGGCAAGCAATTCTTTGGGTGTCCGAATTGGCCTGTGAGTTTCCAATAACTTGACTAATGTATTGTTTTCAAATGGTATAAAAATTTAAGTGCGTTGATTATATTTCAGGGTCCAAGTGCATGCAAATTTTTTGAGTGGGTAATGGAAGGAGGTTGCATTAAAAAAATCCCAGTGTATAATGATCTTGAAGTTAAGATTCTGGAGCAGGACATTGAGATAGCTGAGTTGGAGATGAAGAACCGTTACTTGGAGGACAAAATAAAAAAAAACTCCATATGAAGAAAGAAAGTGCAGAAGAAGAGTTGCAGGAGATCAAGAACGAGCTTTGTCATACGAGAATTGGTTAATGAATTGCGCCCGTTCTGAGAAAAATCTTTCCTCGGTGTTGGTGATCTCGTGGATTATGTTTGCTGTGTTAGCCTTGTTGCTGAGGTAGAGGTAGTGTCTAGGATACCAAATCTACCTGTGGTTGGTTGATCTAATTCCCTACTTAGTTACAAATTATGTCGTCTATCAGTGTAAGGTCTATGTTAAGTATTTGATTAGGACAATCTATGCCTCTATGGTATAATGCATTTACAAATTATGTAATGTCACGTACTTTATGCTCGAATTATATACAAATTAATATGCAACGAAGGGAAAAGTTTATTGTAATACCAATTATATAATGTACTATATATCCCAAATCAATACTCCGTATGCATTATAAAGGATACTCGAAATCTAACAGATACTTATCCGTAATCGTAATCGTACCTTTGAAAGGTACAAAAAAAATATTATTTTAAAATTTCACATTCAACATGGTGGAAAATGCAAAAACTTATTTTGTGTACAGATAAGGAGTTTTCTCGGTTATGATAATAAAGATAAGGAGATCAAGATTTACCTTGACGTGACCTTTTTTACCATGTGTTGTAGACTTTTTGTTAATTGCTATGATGACATGTGAACAGTTGCACAACTCTACTCCCACACAAATGTCTTAATCAATGTCAGTAATGTGTGCGGCTCAATGTATGGAATTTTACTACTCGCTGTAATGTATGGAATTTTACTACTCGCTGTATTTATTTTTTGCATCCTTTCCATCTTTAGTAGTTCCGTGCCATCAAAAACAATATTAGTCTGCATTTTAGTAACAAATTGGGAATGAGTTGCACACTTGTACGTAGGGATGACAATCACATCAGAATCCGAACCGAGTCCGACCCGATCCAAAGGATAAAATCCGATCTGAATCCGAGAAGAAAAAGTCCGAATCCGAATCCGATTAAAAACATCCGAATTCTAATGGATATGGATCGGATATGGAGTCTGCAGAGAATCCGACCCGATTCCGAATCCGACCCGAGTCCGAGTGAAAATCCGACCTGAAATTAGTTCAAAGTGTATTATTTTTCGTAGATAACTTTTTGGATAAGGAAGTTCCAAATTTAATATAATATATTTGACTAAAGCGCATATATTTATAATTTATTAAATTATTATAAACTCAACTCATTAGACTTTGGTAAATGAGAAATAGGATTTCTAACATAGTTTAGGGTTAAAAGAATACAAGTTCTATGTAAGTAAAAAGTTAATGCATGATTCAGATTTAGATATGGATGCAATTTTGGAGTCCGGATTTTAAATGGATATTGATATGGATATGGATGTGAATATGGATATGGATGCAATTTTAGAGTCCGAATTGTAAATGAATTTGGATATGGATGCAATTATGGAGTCCGAGTTTTAAATGGATCGGATATGGAGTTTATTACATCCGACCCGAATCCGATCCATTGTCATTCCTACTTGCACGATGAAGTTGGTATGTTTTGCATACATTAATAATTTAAATGCTAGAACTCTGTACACATGTGTAATCATTAGGCGCCAACTCTGCTACTATCGACCAAGCAATTGGCGCCAAAATTTCCCCATATTCATGAGGACTTAAGGACACTTGAACATCAAGGTATTGCCACTTGACATTAGAACATCAATTATAGGGAGCTCTTAGCCCCCTCTTAAGGGGAAAGAAAATATAAGAGATAACTCTTAATAAATAAGAGCTAACTCTTAACTCCCTCTTATTCAGAGGTTGACTAAGACATCCTCTAAATAAGAGGCAACTCTTAAAAATAAGAGGGGGGTTAGGTGTATATTTATGCTTATTTTTAGGCTATTATTCTAAAAAAAAAAGGATATAACACCTAAAAACATATTTTATAGTTAGTGTATAAGAGTTAGTGTATAAGAGTTAGTGTATAAGAGTTAGCTTATTTCTTGGGTTTATTGGTAGATAACTCTTAATAAGAGATGGTGATGAGGTGGACAAGGAAAGAGATTAATAGTGGGAAAATAAGAATTGTCTTAGTATTGATAACTCTTAATAAGAGATGGTGATGAGGTGGACAAGGAAAGAGATTAAGAGTGGGAAAATAAGAGTTGTCCTACAAAAGTCTCAATCAACCAAAGTATTGTGCGAGCCAATATTATATTAGACAAATTTGTCAAAAACTACCTTATAAATTTGGATTTTTGCTAAAAACTACTTATAAAAAAAATGTTGTAGTTAACTACCTTATAAAAAAATGTTGCAAGATACTACCTTTGGTCGGATTATAAGCATTGATTGCACATTTTGGGGTCGATATTACTAGGTGCATCTCATGTGGCATGTCATGGGAAATGGGTAATTAAATGACACGTGAGATACATATGATAAAGTCATTCCCGAAATTATGATTCAGTGTTCAAAATTCGGAATAAGGTAGTATCTTACAACATAATTATTTTATAAGGTAGTTAATTACAACAATTTTTTATAAGGTAATTTTACACAAAAAATCAAATTTATAAGATAGTTTTTGACAAATTTGCAATTATATTATTATGCAAAGCCCGAATTTATTAATATCCCCTTTGGTAGGTACATCAATGTTGTGAAATTTTTTTTTGCCATAAATCCGATGTACAAGGGAGATAAAAAAATAACAGACAATTATAAGAAAATTCATCTTGATCCAGTATTTCTTTAAACCACCCATTTATAAATAACTAACGACATAAATGTATATACTATCAACTTATTTTACATCCTGTGGGCGCAAGACATTCTGTTATATATCTAAATGTAATTTCAAGGTTTTAATATAATGAAATTAATCCGTTGGGCGCAAGACATCACATGCATTTAAGGTTTTTCATTAATAACCGATCCTGTGGGCGCAAGACATCACATGCATTTAAGGTTTCTCAATAATAACCGATCACTCTATATAAGTCCTTCTTACAAACATAATCACTCAATGTAATTCCTCTTTACATAATTAGTATGACACATGCATTATGCATCAATACATATATTATGGCGCCAAATTGGTCCAAGTGGTGTCTATATTGGCGCCAAACAAATGGTTACCACTAGTGAGTAGTGACACGTTAACAACTACACATCCATTTCCTTTCCTAGGGTTTTAGAAACAACACTATAAATACAACAACTATTGTTACTACGAAATCCCACTTGTTCTTGTGTCTTTGTCAAAATCATTTTATTTGTCAACTTATCATCATAGAGAATGTCTGTTTCGTATGGTCATAGTTTATCATCTAACCCACCTTTAGTTTTGCCTGCATACTCGTCGTCTGGCGCGTCGGACTCCGTCGAGCCATACGTCTCATTTTCCTCAAACAACTCCACATGCACTTCCATGACATTCTCAGCCACGTCAAACCCCTTTAGCACATCATCTGACGCGAACTCATCCACTTGTTCGAGTCCGTCACCTAAAGTTAATTATTGGGGACTAAAATTAGCACCAACACCAAATTTTCCATACCCTCCAGTGCCCTTTTCCCCTCCTGTCCTACCCCTAGGCATGGTCGCAATCTTGGTTAGGAGTGAGTCAGAAGACGATCCAGGTGTTAAATACGAACTCCACCCAGATGAAACTATGATCAGAATAACCAATGATTACGCGCGTCGCATTGGTTATCCAGCCCAAGAATTTTCAATCACTAGGGCGGGACATAAAGGTTTCCCAAAAATCAAAGTCACTGTTAAAGAGCTAAACATTAAGCACGGAGAAGTTTTTTCTGTCAAAGGCCACGTAAGGACAAACTATTTTTTCATCACTTTAACATGTATATATTTTTATGCTAAATCTATGCTAATCCTCGATATTTCGCATTATTACAGGTCGAGGGAATGAACGTAAATACTTATGTTAAGAGGTTTTTAATCCGTCCAGTGTATAACAAACCGATAGATTTTCCGGTTGAGGCTAAAGTTATAGACACAATGGAAAAGGTTTTTGCTGCTTATGCTGAGGCAATGTGTGTGCAGCCTAACACTATTGAATTTATGCATCAAGGGGAAAAGTTAACTCATTTACATACTGTTCAAGGTGCCAATATTGTCAATGGTTCGATTTTATATGCCTTTATTTGTTAGGACTTGTTTGTTAACTAGTATGGGTAAAACCATGGTTCCTATTAAAATAGTGTCGTGTGACAATTGGTGTTAATTAAGATATAATGGCACACTTTCCTTTTTGTATGTTATGGACTTATGGTCACTGACTATTCGGCCCAATATATAATTAATTATATGTTTTTAGTCCTTTATTTGCCTTGTTACATTTATTTGTAGTATTTATTGATTACATTTTTTAAAAGCAACTATTTAGTAGTTATTAATTATTATTTATAAACACTATATTTATTTTATAATGATTAAATTTTATTCATTAATTCAATACATTACATAGAATACATTACTTAGTTAAACGGCCGAATATATATTAATCTACGTTCTTATTAATCTAGAATATCACGTGAGTTTGTGGATGAACTTCCAGCATCCTCGCCTATGAATAATCTACGCCTGGCCGATGGTCTCGGTGCAATGCCCTGTAAAATAAATTAAAACATAAATAAGTTTACTTTTAATTCCCAAATGTTTTAAAGTATAAATTAATCTATAAGAGTGTTACCTCGAAAGAAAATTCCGCTACCATGGTCTCCATCCTATTATGGTATCCGATAACAATGCTAACAGATACATCCATCCATAATACTACCACCCCACCACCAAACCCAACTGGCCCAAAAGTGAAATAAACATACCTAGCGGGTAATCTTTGAACAATTAGTTCAATGTTTTCAAAAGACAATCTCGACTCGAGTATAACAACTACGACTGGTCGATGTAAGGCGTACATAAGCTGGAAATTTTCAATAAAAGATTCCCTTGCCATTCCCCTAACGTTCCAACACACATACCTTGACCAATTTGGTACATGGTAATAACCAGGCCACCGCGCATAATTCTCGCACCTGACGAATACGTCATGCGACCTTACATTATGGTCTAGTCGAAATAATTCGAAAAAACTTATACTATTATCAAGATGCATTTCCATGACATGGACTGCATCCGAGTACGATGCCATACGGATCGTAGTTGGCCCAGCTAACAAGTACAATGGGCCAGCCCAATTAATTACTGGTCGCGGATCAACCATATTCAAGACATGGTCAGGAATGTATTTGCTGGAGTTTGTTTCATCTAGTTTATCTAAGACACCCAGGATGTAAAACTTGAACGCTTCATTAAGACCAAAAAGGTCGGACAAGACGGGGAGGTGCGCAGGACGTACTTGGAAATCATCATTTAGTGTTTTCATCTCCTTATACTCTTCAATTGACGTATTTTCGTTTCGTATTATATTACGAATGACGTCAACCGGAATGGCTTCAAAGATCTCCACCTTAGATTCATTCAGATAAAAATTTAGATTGTTGATATTTGATTCAGGTATGTCTCTGTTAGGAGGTGTGTTGTATGTAATGGAAATTGGGGAGGGTAATCTAAAAAAGACATGGTTAAATGGATCAACCATGATCAGAAAGGTTTACACTAGGATTTTAGCTATTTCTTGGTGTTTGAGGGACATTGGATTGAAGATGCGCTTTATAGGAAAATGTTACCATATTTCTTTCCAAACGGATGATAAAATATAATATTTTTCATTGATGATTTGTTTTTATTGATTACACATAAGCAAAACTAGATATTCTAAGATTTAAATATTGGCCCCTAGTAGTCTAGATATTATGTAGATTTGGAAGGGTGGTGCAGAATGGTTGCATGGTGTAGTCATATCAATGACAAAATTCAACAACTATTTCATCATTACATCTATTTCATGTCTAGATAACCCTCTTTTTTATATATTTAAATATTATCTACTATCGACCTAGAATTTTTTATTTCAAATAATTTTATCTATTATCAAATTATCGATTTCAATATAAATAAAAAATCTATTAAATGAAATCTAGACTATATCTTTTGTATAGCTACCCCATTATTTTTATAATACATTTTATTTAAACAATTTGCTAATAATACCATATTATTTTTATTTTAATTTATAAATACTAATTAAAAGACTCTGTAGTTAATTACGTGTTCAAATAACTGCATGACACAAGTAGGGGTGTCAACTCGGGTCATCGGATCGGTTTCGGATCGGTTCTAAACAGTTCGGGTCTTGTCGAATTCGGATAATGTCGGTTTAATGTTTCTATCCGGGACAATTCGGATCAGTTTGGATAACTTTGGTTTCGGATGAAGTCGGTTAATATGATGTTTCGGGTGATTTCGCTAGTTATCGGTTAACATTGGATTTCTGATTGCATTCGGGTCGGATACGGGTTTGGTCTAGTTAAAATTAGTATACTAATCGGGTCACGGGTATCGGGTTCAGGTCTTTGGGTAACGGGCCACTTCGGATTTCGGATCAATGTCGGATCCGTTCGGTTCGGTATCGGGTTAGTATACTAATCGGGTCACGGGTATCGGGTTCGGGTCTTTGGGTAACGGGCCACTTCGGATTTCGGATCAATGTCGGATCCGTTCGGTTCGGTTTCGATACCCTCTAATTCTCGGATATATTCGGTTCGAATGTCGGTCGGATTATCGGATCGGGTGAATTTTGGACAACCAAAGACAAATGTAGTTTGAAAATGCATGCGAGATAAAACAAAAGTCAAGAGAAGTAGTGGGGCTGTGGTCTGTGGGTCAACAATTCAACTTTGATTTTGGGACATATGATAGCAGGCCAAACAGTTAAAGAATATATAAAATGATCCATTATTTTGCTATTGGGCTTTGTTAACTGTCGTATTATTTTGGCCTTTGGTGGGGCAGGCTTTGGGGTGGGGTAGGCTCCCCTCAATTTACTCCCCTTAATTTAAATTCCTAAATAAAATTTCAATATTTTTATAATATTAATTATTTGGATTATATTAAAGGGACCATTACACAAGAAAAAATATTTAAAATAGGAAGCCAGTAAGAACTAACGAGTCGTTCAAGATTCAAAACGGGTCTAACATACACTATAATAAGGATGAGACTACAAACACGGGCAATTTACGGGTTCTGATCGGATTATTAACCGGGTTCTGATCGGATTATTAACCGGGCTATTTACGGGTTCTGATCGGACCGATTCACAAAGGAATACAACGAATTTTCCCGGATATGTAAAACGGATACCGACCTGTTTTTGGGCTTATATAGGACCAACCAGCCAATGATGGAAAATTATTATTGATTATAATAAAAAAAAATATGCTTTAGTTGTTTTGGGCCTTGCCATTGGGCTCCACGCTGGTCCAACACGCTGGTCCAACACGCTGGTCCAACACACTGGTCCAACACGCATAGTACAATTGGTCCAACGTTATACTAAATTATATTTTGATCTTTTGGGCCTTGCCAAATACAACGGAATTTCTGCTAAACTCAAGTCTGAATATTATTACAACATAATCAACATATGACGTTAAATTTTTTTCTTGTTGGCATCGTCCACCATCGCTTTTATACGATCCCGCTCCAAATTGAACGGAGAAAGAATATCCTGCGTCAACAACAACCGTCGCGCTTCTTCCAAGTCCTTTATCCGGAGCGACTCATAACCTTCAGCGAAGTCCTTAATAGCTAGCAGCATCCGGACACCGCAACTATGGCTGCGGAAATATCTAAACTTTGAGAATTACACAACATATGAATAAAACCCAACATAAACATTTAAATAATACGCACGTGTCTTTCTGGATGTCTATATCCATTCGCCGCCTTTCCCACGACAGCAACTGGCCCCAACTATCTCCATTTTCACCACTGAAAAGCAGCTTGTCAACCCCAATAAGCTGAAAAAATTCAAAACAATGCATTACCACAATTAACACACTTGGACGTTTAATGATGTCAGTAAGTAGAATGCATTCCAATTTCGTTGTTACCAGATCATCGATTTCATTTTTACGCTCTTCCACGGGATTGGTAATCAAGGAGTCAATCACGTATATGGTTGGTGGGTCAGCAGATACAACAAGACACCACCAATGGTTTGTATGGGGTCCCAAGTTTTCTAGTACTGGGATGAACAACTGCATAGCGTAACCTTAGACCGTTATAATTACAAGTACAACTAATCCAATCTATTAACTTATTGTATAAGTAGCCAAACAATTTTACCTCCGATATTCGCGAAAACACTGTACCAGTTTTGGTGTGCTGTTCTTCTTCTCCTAAATGGGATGCAACCTTCATTTTTTCCCTCTCCTTTGACATCCAATTTGCTAATCTACTCCGATCTACCGCGCTATTACGCACACCATCATCATGGCAGTCCGCAACAAACTTCATTACCTTTTCCTACATTGCTTTGAGTGATTAAATTGTAACCAACAGATAACTTGGTATCATTATATATTTACTGTATTTTCAAATCGTTTTACCGAAAACGTGGAGCTCAACATGTACCGCAAACTCCTCCCTAAATATTTGCCGGCCCACGTAGAATTGTATAGTCTTGCAACTGTGTCCACATACTACAATTAAAACAAAGCTAATAGTTCACAAATAAAAATAATCTCATATTCACGTTAGATAGTATATTTTAGAAGTACAGATATTAGATCAACCTACTACAACTTTGTCATCACCAGTTACCTTACCTGCTTATGAACACAACCATTCAGCTGTGCCACTCCTTTGCACTGGTGCATGTTACAATTGCTCCCGTCTCCACATTTAATCATCACAGTAAGGCTATAAAACCACAATCATAACCAGTCATTGAATCAAACTATATAACTTACACATTTTCATCTTCTCAACACCGTAATTTACGTACCTCAATCCTTTCAAATCACCGCGACCCGAAAGTAAACCGCCATTGTGGTTGACAAACTCAATCAGGTTATAACTGAATTTTTTTATTTCACTTGTAAACCATCCACGACCTCTATCAGATAGGGAAATCATCTTTTTCCTACAACGACGCGGACGAGTCCTCTGAAAAAGTAGGGCGCTAGAAGCAATGAGTCCACCCATCTTGTTGTCACAATCAATATCAACTCCTGGTGGACCGGCTGATGCCAAACCGCACACGATATCTTTGCCTTTCTCCCTGTCCAACCTCCCGGGTAGTGGTGATGCTATTACTTCACTAACCTCCGCTTCCATATTTGCAACTCCAATAGGATTAACACAAAGTTGGGGATTAAGAGGAGATGTATCCTTTGGTGGGGATGGGTAAGGGAGTGGAGATGTATCCTTTGGTGGGGATGGGGAAGGGAGTGGAGATGTATCCTTTGGTGGGGATGGGGAAGGGAGTGGAGATGTATCCTTTGGTGGGGATGGGGAAGGGAGTGGAGATGTATCCTTTGGTGGGGATGGGGAAGGGAGTGGAGATGTATCCTTTGGTGGGGATGGGGAAGGGAGTGGAGATGTATCCTTTGGTGGGGATGGGGAAGGGAGTGGAGAAGTAACCTTTGTTGAGGGTGGAGGTGGCGGAACCTTTGGTGGGGGTGGCGAAACCTTTGGTGGGGGTGGGGGAACCTTTGGTGGTGGGGAGGATGTAACCTGTTGGCATCGTTCACTTCGAGATTAGGTCCGGGGTGGTGGAGGTGTTATAATTGGCTCCTCATTCACGGTTTCCATATCGAGTTCTATTCGTTCTAACTCGATACTGTTTTCTTTTGCCCGCTCCTTAGCCATCTGTCTCATCTTCATTGGATTCCTCTCACTATTTCCTTTTTTCCTTGGTTTTAACGTCAATATTTCATTGTCCATTACCGGAATATATACCTAAAAATCGACAAACAACAATACTTTAGTTGAAATTAAAATTGTTAACGATTATTGAAGTAAATTGGACAAACATTCACCTCTTCAACTGGACCATGACTGTCCTTGGTGGCCCTCGGGTGTTGTGTTTCCCCGTAAGCAACTACAACACACTGCAACATAGAAATACACATATTCTTATTAATATTACTATTCTAGGTACAATATTCACAACTAGATTATTTCTAAATTTTTTCACATCGTTGGATTAACGTCGTAAACACATCTTCCTTATGAACCTATTTATACAAATCTTTACTATAATTTAAACAGTTTTACTTACCTCGAGAACACCGTAGTCTCCTTTTTTTCCAGATTCTCGATCAGCTCTCTTAGCTTCAAGAATCTCCTTCATGTCCCATGCCTTCAGCCTAGGGAATACGCCCCACTGGACGGGAATTCTACCGAGTCGATCGAGATACAAAATCTGAAATCACACAAACAGTTCATAATCATTCTAAAACAAACATTCACAATGTGCTTTTACTAGGACACTCACCACTAAATACATGGTGCAACCACCTACACCTTTGGTCCACCCGTATGTGTAGAAGTCCCTACAGAACACTTTGGCCATCTCAATGAAGAAATCATAAACTAGCTTGCACCAATCATATTGACTTGACTGCATTCCAAGTGTGCACGCATATATCGTACCGGCACTTAATCTTCCACATTGTGTCGGACATAGGACCATCGCAAGTGCGGCTATCAAGAACATCGTCTTAAACTCCTGCTCGTCATTTTCCCCCCACTCACCCTCTAACCTTTCAAGAAATTTTGGATTCACCGGAATTGCATCTGTATAAATCATATCAGACCGCTTCCTAGGGTTTACACTCTGCCATTTACGCCCGTATAACCTTAAAACATTTTGGGCCGCGATTTTCATTTGTTCATCAGCATCACCTTCATTCGTGGGGATTACCTTCTCCCCTTTTGGAAGACCTAATATCCACCTAACCTGGTTTTTGTTCATGGGGACATCTACTCCATTCGTCCCTCTAAAAAGTTGGTTTACGGGGTCCACACGTGTCATCAACCAATACACAAAGTTGCGGGGTAAGTTCTTCCCGCACAAGTGATACAAGCCTCCGAATCCCAATTCACAAACCCACTGCTTCCTACGATTATCAAACCTATGTAATATTCTGCCAAACGCTTCAACTTTGCAGTTTATGGTTGCCGTCTGTAAAAACAAATTTTCCATTCTCATTTTTTCATAACTATACATAAATAACTTACTACTATTTACTATTTTAACAAATTTATCTGCTTAAACATTTTCTTTATAATAAATATTACATTCAGATAGTACTATTACTCCAACAGACATACTATCTGTATAAACATTTTCTTTATAATAAATATTACATTCAGATAGTACTATTACTCCAACAGACATACAATCCAATTCCTCATAATTCAGATAGTACTATTACTCCAACAGACATACAATCCTCCTCTTCATTACTCAATTATAAACTAGAAAAGGAACAACTATACTAGCTACAAAAGGTACCAAACTACATAAGGCATATATTAACAATTAGATATTAGAATTCATCGAATTCTATAATCACTACGTGTCTCCCAAATACAAACCAATTTGCCACAAAAATAATATTTCACACAAATAATCCATATTTCACAACATACATCAGACATTTCACAACAAGCAACATCCATATAAAGATTGAGAATTCATACCCGTCCTTTAAATTCACGATGTAGGACTTTCAACACCCCCCGGGCTTCCTTCACTTCACCGCCCTTTGTCAAACTATTGTCCTACACAATTATACACAATCATTAGTAGGCAAGTTGTTTCTATGTAACACCATATCAAAGTAACTCAACAACTACTTAGTTTAAAATCAAGCACCGTGAATACTCGTGTGTGTAGAGTGACTTTCTCCACGACACCTCTCTTTTCGGTTTTCATCGGTTCTTTGGTGGTCACCTTTGTTTTGGTTGCCATTCCCTGCCAAAATCAAAATTTCATTATGAACTACTTTTGATATACTAATATTTATAAGACTGCTCCCGGGAAAAACAAACCTTAGATAGCCCCCGCTTCCGTTTCACAGTACTACCAGCATCCGACTGTGCAACCTCCTCCTCATCATCATCTAAGTCTTCAAATCCATATGCCTTAAAATCCTCATCTTCACTGTCATCTTGCTCACTTCTCGAACTGCTATCAACTACACTATTACCTTCTTCTTCAGAACTTAATTTCAATTTCCCACGTTTTCTAGATCTAGAAATCTTTCTGCCCATTCTTTCACCTAACACCAACACCCTGAATCACCTAATTAATGGAAACATGACATTCAACGACTAACATTTCATCAGCACAATACTACTATCGCAATTTGGGACAAATCCAAAATTTATTGTTTCATTTTATTCGACATGGACCATTCAAGTATTCAACCCACATATGACTAACCATGTTTAGTGAAATTATTTACTATAATGCGGACCAATTTTTTTCACTATTATTATGGGAATTACACTACATTACTCAAAACCTATACCTGAATTTGTACTAATACATATGAGATGAATCAAGGTAAGATATCAATTTTCAATTACCAATTTCCTCAACTGATTTCTAATAAATTCGCCTGTTTTTCCTAAACAATTCCAATTCGACTACTTTCAATACTTGTTCTTCAAATCAACAAAATTCAAGTACTTGAGGACTTACCAGATTGCATGCAATTATCGCCCAAGCAATTCAACTGGAAATGGAGGTTGTGGAAAGAGAAACTAGAGGAGAAAGACGGTAATAGGAGAGAAGGAGAATATTGTTGGTGAAAAAAATTTGGGATTCAGCCTTTATTTCGATTTAACCGCCCAAATGAACAAGTTATTATTCAGTTACTATTACACAACGTTAACGTCCGTTTCCTCCATCCCAGTTACCGTTACTAAACGGCAAGTTCACATCAGTTATCAGATAATGACATTACTGCCCTTATCTTTTTACGAAACTACATACATGCCCAAAGATTAACGTCTCTGGTTAATCCATTAGATTGCTTTGGAATTTCTCGTGAAAATACTTCCTTACAAGGAAAAGTGGAAAACCCTCCGGTGCCCCACAGCTTGAGCACAGCATCAATGGCGCCGGTACTACCAACTGAAATAATCTCCGTAATTCTCTCAAAATTGCCAGTTAAAACACTTCTCCGCTTTCTATGCGTCTGCAAATCCTGGAATTCCTTAATCAAAACCCCCAATTTCATCAAACTCCACCTCAATCAAACCCTAATTTCCAGTTCCGATCGTTATCTCCTCAAATGGTCAAAACACACCTCTCCTCAGTACGCCGACCTCGACATCCACCGCAACAACCTCCAATTCTCGGACTTTAACCACCCTCTCGAAACCCAAGTTGTCCACCTGCTTGGTTCCTGCAACGGCATCGTTTGCATCTCCGACTCCTCCAAAAACAATGTCTTCCTCTACAATCCTCTCACCAAATCTCATCGTAAGCTCCCTGCCAATCCAATTCCTCCTAACATTAACAAAGCTACTTTGGTTTTTGGATTTGGATACGACAGCAAGAACGATGATCATAAGGTGTTGATGATGGTTTATGGGTACAACAACAAGGTTTTCCACAGTGAAGCGAAAATGTATAGTCTGAGCAACAATTCATGGAAATCTGCTCAAGGTATCCCGTACCATCTCTATAGTTATGGATGTCATGGTATTGTTGTTAATGAGACTATAAATTACATTGTGATTAAGCCTGTTGAATTGAAGTCATGTAAGCTCATCGCTAGTTTCGATCTTGAGACTGAGATTTTCTCGTATATGGATTGTCCCAATTGTAGTGATAAGTGGAGTAATTTGTCTATGCTTTTGATGGAATGGGATGGATGTTTGTGTGTGATGGTGGATTATCAAAATGATGATTTTATAGTGGAGTGTTTTGAAATGTGGGTAATGAAAGAGTATGGAAACAAAGAGTCTTGGGTTAGATTGTTTAGTATTTGCCAGCCAGAGAGTATTGAAGCTTATATGGATATTAAGCCTGTTGTTTACTCCAAAGATGGGCGTAAAATTTTGTTGGAGATAGACAGTTTAAATTTTGGTTGGTATGATTTGAAGTCCAATGTATTTGATAGATGCACAGCTCTTGGGCTTTCTGATGGAGCTATCAACATGACAAAGTACGTGGGCAGCCTTGTTTTACTCGAACATGAGCCGCGTCTTGTAAGGGAAATCTTGCCAAGGAAGAACAAAAAGAAGTAAACCGATTTCTTATGCTATTTTCCTTGCATTTATTTCCCTTATGTCAAATCCAAATCATCTTAGATGTTATGATACTTTGTGTTTTTATGAATTTCTTGGATTCATGAGTGCTATACAGGGGAAACTCAGAATATTGCATTCATATGAATTTTCTTGTTCACATGAGTAACATGACCATTTGTGGTTCATCCTTTTACACATATTTTATTGCTCACATATAAATTGACCCTCAGTTTGCTTTGGAAAAAATTCATGTAGTATCTCTTGGCGTGATGTTGTCTGAACGTTAACAGAATACTCTGTATCTGAATACGTTAAATCCTTATTTGAATAATCTATAAACCAAGAAAATGCATTTAAATTTGACAAACAGTATGGCTAAATCCAAAGAATATAGAGTATAAAACCAAGCATGATATTAAAACCCTCAAGCTAGTCAGTACTATGAAATATAGAGTATACTACGTATGAGATTACATTGACTTTGTTTGTTCAACTATGTAGTTGTCTTTTTTTTACCTCTTTTTATTGTCCTTTGCTGACTTTTTAGTTGAGAGATTCGTGCATGACACTTAACAAAAAAATCCATACTGCCATTTTGCTATGTTATGAAGTAATGTGATTAGCTGTTTTATCCATGATTTAGGAGCGTACTTTAGAAGAGTTCATAGAATCCTATCCGTTGACTAATGATAAGGGATTTGGTACTCCGTATTAAATCTTGTTTAAACAATGCTTAGTAGCTTCAACTGGTTCATTAAATGAAATGTGAGAATGTTCCTCTAAGTGTATGTGACTTGGATGGACCATTTTGTATGTAACGGCGGTAGTGAAAGTTCTGACGCTGTCACTTCTTTTCTTCAGAAATAATGATTTGGATCAATTTCTTTCTACTGGGTTCAAGCTGAGGCTATGACTTAATTTAAGATGTTTCTGCTGTCTGCTGGAACCATGTCCGATCTTTATAATGTAAGTATGCAGTCATCTTTCCTTGATTTGTGTTTTCAGTCCACATAGCCATTTTTGCTTCATCCTTTTACTACATATTTTGTTGCTACGATTTAATGGACCGTACTGTAGTGTACCTTATATACTGATGTTCGCTGAATGTTGAACAGAAAATTTGACAGAAAAATAGAATAGTGTACCTTATTTGAATATGATAAATAAAGAAGGGGCCTTCAAATTTGATAAACAGTATCGTGCTAATCCCAAAAATATAGACCAAACACAGACCTTTGTATGCATGACATTGAAATTCTCAATGGTAATCTACGATTATGCCTAGTTCTATAAAAGATTTCATGAACTTCTGCTTGTACAAGTATGGCACTTTACAAATTCCAGGGTGCCGCTTTGTTATGTAATACTTCGCATGTGATTGATTGTTTCATTGCTGTTTTTTATATTAGTTTTGCAATTTTCAATGATTTTGAGCTCCAACGAACCTTCTGTGCGCCCCTCCCCTTGGAAAATCAATTTGAGACACCGTTTTGGGACAGGACAGGATGGACTAATATTGACAGAAGTAAGAAGGTGAGAAGATTTGATTTTGCGTGTTAATTCCGAGGTAGTTTGGAGTTTTGATTTTCTTACCCCCCTGCCTGCTTTCGTTCGCTTAGAACAACAGCCTGTTAAGAAAATCAAAACTTAGAATTGACGAAAGCAGGCAGGGGGGTAAGAAAATCAAAACTATGAAAACTTAGATTTGATTTTGCGTGTTAATTCCGAGGTAGTTTGGAGTTTTGATTTTCTTACTCCACACATTTCGTAGTGGCTAAACCTAAGTTTTCTGATTTCTTATTCGTCTGGGTATGGGTATATCTTGCACTTGCTCTTGTTGATGATTGCTTGTCTCCACAACATTGAGGTTTTTGCATTCTTACATTTTACATGTTTGATAGTTTTTTTTTTTGGTCTTTTTTTTAAATTCTACGATGGCTATTTTTTAGTTCGAAAAATCAAAAGCTGAAATATATGTTTGTATACTACTTCCCTAGTAGTGAGCCGTGGTTGAGGCGGTCATCGGAGGCTCGGAGCACTGGTTTTATGATTTCAACATGAAGAAACATAGGACTCTAACTCTATAAGAGCCATCGAAAGTAATGATATGGCAGGTTTCTTTTGTAGCATGTTGCAAACTTTTGGCATTTACATTTTGGGAAATCGACATTTCCGTGGATCTCATGAATGCTTTGATGAATTAAGCTTTACTGCTTTTCCTAACATGGTTCTGTCGAACTTTTGCTGTAACTCTGTAAGCAATGCTTTTCTTGCTAAGAGTAGCAGAAATTACATTTCTTGATAAGGTAATTTGTTTTTTTTCATAAAATTTTAAAAATATGGTCTACTAACCCTAAAATTATGCTGCTATTGTTGTTTTACTCCGATCGAGGGAGTAATCATGCAAAATATCATCGGTAAAATTACTTTCTTAACATAATCTACCATAGTTGGTGACTATGTTAGAATTTTTGCATATATTTAGTGTATTCTTGGCCTTTTATTGAATTATTATTATATGTTATCCTCAATCTTTTAATACCAAGGTCAAACGATTAATCATTAAACTAAGAACGAAGGGTGTGCATCTTATCAAGGTGATATAACTTTCCAACTCGATCTGCGGAAACATTTATAATATACAGTTGCTCTAGACTTGGAACAAAGCTAAAACACAGGGTCGGCTAAAGGGCGGTCTAACCGGACCTACAGCACTGGGCCACAAAAGTTTGGGGCCCAAAAAGAAATTTTGTTGGTTAAACCCCAGTAATCCATATTATATATTTAAAGTTGCTTTATTAAGCATTATGTAATCTTTGTCCCAGTTGGTAATGACTCATAAGTGTTGTATCATAGACCAGAGTTCGATTCTTCCCAACCCCGAAAAAGTTAAAGAACAACCCTGGACAAGTAATTAGATTTTTGTAATTAGATTTTTGCTTTTTATGTGCTTGATTTTGGCTCCGTTTGGTAGGGCGTAAAATGTTTTCATTGTAAAATGATTTTCCATAGAAAATATTTTTCAAGGGAAGATACAATTCCAAAATAGTTTTATTTTGTTTGGTACCTTGAAATAAATTGGGAGAAGATGGTGAAGATTGAGGGAAGAAAGGAGAGGAATGTAAGGAAGAAAGAAGGAAAAGTGGTTCCCTCCCTTTCAAATGGAAAATATGATAGAAAACACATATGGGTGTAAGGTGCACCCGAGTGCATTTAATAATTTTCAATATAATCTAACTTGATGGTCTTATTAATACTTCCTCCGTCTTTTCATACTCGCAACGTTTGGACTTTTGCCACTATTCATATAATCTACTTTGACTATTCTTAGTGCTTTTTATATAAGATAAAATATAGTCATGTGGGATCTTGTTGGATTCGTCTCAATGTGTATTTTCAAAATATCAACTTTTTATAATTTTTGCATAAAGAGAATTTAAGATATAAATGATTAAAGTTGTACATTGGCATGCGTGATACTAACAAACGTTGCGAGTATTAAAAGACGGATGAAGTAGATAACCGCATGCTCTGTCGTAGACTGGGGTTTGGATGCTCTATTTTTTACGATTTTGCAGTCTGATAAAAACAATCCATACAGATGGTGGTAGTATACCCTTAGCCATTTAATTTGTAGCGTTGAACATGGTTCTATGACTTACTCCATCCGTCTGATTATGAAGTCATGGACATCAAACTCGTAAACTGATGTTTGTTTGTTGAAACCACTTAAGTTAAGATGATTTAGAAACTACAGAGATTCTTTAGTCCAACAAGTTTACCTCTGATGTTGTAGCAACATGAGTTATGGAGGAGACATGAGTTAGCTATTAGTTGATTTCTAGGGCTCCAGTTAGCTAGACACTAGCATATATTGCTACGTTCCTTAAGTGAGAAATGAGGTAGAAGATACAAAATCAAATTGGTTGTTGTGCATTGTAAAGGAAATTGTTGATTTTAGGAATTGCTCATCCGTCTTGACGTACAAGTGTTCTCATAACACTATAAATGCTACCGAGAACTAAATTTTGAATTCTTGTTAGATTTAATTTTAATAAAGTTTAATATTGAAATCTAAACCTCAACAAACCTAAAATTCAGTTTAGATTTTGTTTATTTATTCAGAATTTCTAGCATAATTTTTGGATTATTAAACCCTAATTAAAATTATTAATCTTTAAACAAAGGTTGGATAAAGATTAATTTAAATTGCTAAATGTTGCACAATTTAAATGAAAAGTTGCGCATCATGACTGGGTGGCCCCACCTGCGACGGTGGAGCCACGGTGGAGGGTGAATTAGGGTCGTGTTCCGACGGTTATCAGGGCGGCGATCGGTTATCGTCGCGGCGGAAGAGCAGCCAACATCGCTGTTGTTCGGTTGTTGATGTGCTGGCCACGATGCTGGTCTTGCTGCCGGCAGTTGCTGGTAGTTGGGTCGACCGGCGTGGCTGGGTAATTCCGTGGAAGCTGGTCGGCGGCCCTGGTGGCTGTTGGCCGGCGATGCTTGGTGAAGTCTACAGGGAAGCTGTTTTGAAATGCTACTGTTATTTTGCTTCGTTCTTTTCTCAGGTGAGGCAGGGGGTGGCACCCTTGCTGTTGGCCTCGTGCATTCTTTAAAAAAAAAAGGAATATCGAAAATCAGTTTGTCAGTTAAGGATAATTCAGCAAATATGCATCCTTTATATATATATATATATATTAGATTTGCCGGATTTTTAATTGATGACATTTCTACCCATGTTATGGTATTCTGAACATGAGAATCACAGAGTAAAGCATTTCTCGAGTTGTTGATGCTTCTGACTAGAGATGGCCAGTAGGTCTGGTCTGACTCAGCCTATCCTGACTTAGCTATTAATGATCATGTGGGTTAGAACCAGTTATGATCCATGACACAACCCGCTCAATCATGATATTTATCTGATATGTCGTGGGTCGAATTTTCCAACACAATTCATTTCAACCCATTCTATCGGACTCGACGCAACCCAGCACGACACACCCGACTCACAAAATACAACTCACCCGACACACGAACCATGTGACCCACCACATCCGCCATCCTAATTTAAACTATTTTGTATGTTTAAAATGCTAATAATTTTGAATTTTATTGTTTAAATATACATTAAGTACATTTATGTGGGTATGTTAGTAACATAAAACTAATCAATTTAAATTCATATAAAATATATAATTTTTAACGCTGAAGCATCGTCCGAATTCGCCTAACCCACATCAGCTCCTAAAACTTACCAAACCAACCTAACCTATCATAGTCACATCAAGCTACAAAACCTATCGTAACCCATCAAACTCACCGGACCCACTCAACCCGCACAATCCACCACGACCCACGTAACCCAATACTCATCATGTATCGTATTCATTTTTTCCGACACAACACACGACCTAACCCATCCTGACTTCACTGAGGCGGATCATGTGTCAACTACGCCCTACTCACGACCCACCAGACCCATCCATGACTCATCCAAACCAACCCCTTTGGCCATCTCTACTTTTGGCTCTTACGTTATGAGGGATTCGATTCTCATTTGAGGTTACGGAGGTAAGGATAGGTTACATCAATCAATACCTAGTATTTAAAAAGGAAAACCAACTTCTTTTTAAGAACACGTAAGCAACACTAATTTGAAGACACGTGGCGAACACATAATCATCACCACTTAGAAGACACGTGGTCAAGAATACATAATCAATTCTTTATTTAATGCATAATAAGTCGCCTCAACATTTCAACATTCCCTTTCCAATTTTAGTTAAACCGTTAAGAAAATTTTAATTTGAGACATAGATTAATACATTGGTGGTTATGGCGAATCAAGAATGAGAAACGTTTCAGATGGTTATAATTCTCAGGTTAATGAATTTGACTATTTATTAAACCTACATGTTTACAATTTTTTATAGGCCGACATTCCTCCCTAACTTATTTTGCTAACTTTCTTCATTCTGAAGAATTTTACTATTTTCCTATAGGTGGCCAGGTGGGTGAATATATATGTTATGAACTTCTGATTCATACCCACCCCATTGTTTTCTAGAAAAATATTTCTTCTAATGAGGTTGGTATTAGTTAATGTTATCATTATATTCATTTTTTTAACCCATTTAAATCAACAGTGCATCTTCTTTGCATCCCGTTGCCTGACTTGCCTCAATCGTCATTATATTTCAAGTTCTTTTACAAACAACTTAAAAAATCGACAAACACGGATGCATTTTTGTTTGAAATCTGTATGACATTTACTACTATCACACCCCTGACTCTATAAGCATAATTTCGAGCTTTAAAAAAATGGTTTAACCCTTTGATATTTTCCAGAATTTTGACATATCACGTTAAGTTAGCTTGCTCAACAACTCTTAATTCTTAGGTCATTTTCCTATTTGGTAGTTTTCTTGATTGTGATGCAAATGATAGAGTGCGAAGCTTCATGTATACTTGGCAACTGAAACATGGTTTATAATCCAACAAACAACAATGTTGAATTTCTTAGCATATTGAAGATTTGTGGATTTCTTTGGTTTAATCTGAATACATATGTTTAACGTAGTTACTCCGTGTTAGCATATTTCTCTTATTCTCATTTTTTTTAAAACCCCTTGGATAAAAAGATATACTCCTAAACTAAGAATGTATTTGTGGTCTTGTGGAAGCTTATAATATATTCCATAAACGTAATGCTTTCCGCCCAATATATCTTGAAAATTTTAGTTTGTCTATGTACTATCAAAATTATTAGTGAAAGTTTTAGTGAAGTATTATACATTTATACCATTATCATTTTGGTATGTCAATTTACCATTTTTATTAATTGAGTTTCCTAAAATATAGCCGGTGCGTAGAACGGGCCAAAAGCTAGTTACTTGTATAGTACGGAGCGCAAATTTTTGGCTATACCCGGGTACAGCCAAAGCTGGCTGTACCCCCATCCAAAACGATCGATGTCGTTTTGTGTTGTTTAAAATGAACATTAATATACTGGTACAAAAATGAACATTTACTATTTCGGAAATGAACATTTATTTATTTATTTGGAATGAACATTTACTATTTTGGAAATGAACATTTATTTATTTGTTTGGAAATAAACTACAAAAATGAACATTTACTATTTCGGAAATGAACATTTATTTATTTATTTGGAATGAATATTTTCTATTTTGGAAATGAACATTTATTTATTTATTTGGAAATAAACAATATAGGCGCTTGTAAAAACATAAAAGACCAATGAAGTGAACAATTTCATTATGAACATTAACCATATATTTATTGTGAACAAACAAATAGACAAGAAAGAACAAATAATTCAACAAAAAAGAACAAACAATATAAAAAAGAACATAAAATTCCAGAAAAAAGAACAAACAATACAACAATTATGAACAATTTTATGATGAATTTTAAAGCCAACATGAAAGAACAAACAATACAACAAGAAAGAACAAACACTAGTACAAAAATGAACATTTACTATTTCGGAAATGAACATTTATTTATTTATTTGGAATGAACATTTACTATTTTGGAAATGAACATTTATTTATTTATTTGGAAATAAACTACAAAAATGAACATTTACTATTTCGGAAATGAACATTTATTTATTTATTTGGAATGAACATTTACTATTTTGAAAATGTACATTTATTTATTTATTTGGAAATAAACAATATAGGCGCTTGTAAAAACATAAAAGACCAATGAAGTGAACAATTTCATTATGAACATTAACCATATATTTATTGTGAACAAACAAATAAACAAGAAAGAACAAATAATTCAACAAAAAAGAACAAACAATATAAAAAAGAACATAAAATTCCAGAAAGAAGAACAAACAATACAACAATTATGAACAATTTTATGATGAATTTTAAAGCCAACATGAAAGAACAAACAATACAACAAGAAAGAACAAACAATAAAGCAGATAATTATCATGAACAAACAAATAAACAAGAAAGAACAAATAATTCAACAAAAAAGAACAAACAATATAAAAAAGAACATAAAATTCCAGAAAACAGAACAAACAATATAACAATTATGAACAATTTTATGATGAATTTTAAAGCCAACATGAAAGAACAAACAATACAACAATAAGTTTGATGAATGAATTTAAAAAACAACAAGAAAGAACAAATAGTACAACAAGAAAGAACAAACAATACAAAAAGAAAGAATAAAAGATGAATGAAGAGTTTAATTATGAACATTAACCATATGATTATTATAAACAAACAAATAAACAAGAAAGAACAAACAATATAAAAAAGAACATAAAATTCCAGAAGAAAGAACAAAAAATACAACAATTATGAAAATTTGATGATGAATTTAAAAAACAACAAGAAAGAACAAACAGTACAACAAGAAAGAACAAACAGTACAACAAGAATGAACAAACAGTCGACAAGAATGAACAAACAATATAAGCGCGTCGTTTTTGGGGGTACAGCCAGAGCTGGCTGTACCCGGGTACAGCAGTTAGCAATTGAGTACGGAGTACTTCGTATTGGTTTCTCTCTACGAACTTGTGTATAGTATTGGTTTCGGCTCAAAGACTTGCATAGTGTTAGCAAATAACTAAAGGCCCATGATGAGCTGTACAAAAAAACCATGAACCTGAAAGCCCATCTACACTTGGCTAACGGGCTAACGCTAACCTCAGCAACCTTAAACCCACCAGTTTTAGCACTTGTACAGGAACTGTAACAAGTTTGCTAAATGGTTTTAATTATTTTATTGAAAGGAAAATTCAAAAGTTGGGATTATCTTTTTCCGAAAAACTATAACCTAACTTAAACTAGTTTGAATTGTTATATTAATTAGTTTGACTAGATAATTGGATAAAAGTATTCGGTAAATAAATGAATATTTCCTCTATTTTTAACTACATTTAAATACACTTGATGAGTCTTTCACAGTTTAAAACATGTAAGATAAATTGTAGTATAATGTTTTCAGGAATGAAGTCACCACCATGGCTTCAGTTTTTGTTTTGATTGAGGAGGGTCTGCATCAGCATGCAATTTTTAGTAGGAAACTTCTTGATCTGCTTCAGTTTTTTCATCCTCCAGATAATGACCCCCTGGTGCCTCCAGGTTTTTTCAGGGCTATCATTGGCCATACAAATATTGAGGGAATGACGGAAATGATTCAGGTGGATGGGTCTTGGCATAAGAATCATCTCAATGCAGGTATGGGGTGGGTATGGGAGAGTCACCAAAGAATAGATAACAGAGTTATAGGAGGATCTTCTTCGGGAACTACGAAAAGTGCCCTACAAGCGGAGGCTTTGGCTTGCCTTGCTGGTATGAAGTGGGCGAAGCAGGCTAGGATGGAGAACGTCACTATTCTTACTGATTCTCAACAGCTGGTACATCTGCTTTTGGATGGCGATTTTCAGGAACTGCATATAAGATGGACTATTGACGAAATCAAGGAAGTAGGTAAGCAATTCTCTTGGTGCAGTGTTCAAAAGGTGGAGCGACAACGAGTGACTCAAGCTCATGATCTGGCAAATGCGGCTTCCCGCGATTTAATTTGCTTTTGTACGTTTCCGTAATGTTGGTTTAGTTAGCTTATGTCCAAAAAAAAAAGATAAATTGTAGTATCACTACAAGAAATTACCATTAACGACGAGAAATCCCGTCGCGAAAGGCCAATAATCGTTGATTAACAACGGAATTTCCTGTCGCGAACCCGTCATAAAAGGGGGTCATCGTTAATGAAAAATCCCGTCGTTAACCCGTCGTAAAAGGCATTTGCGACGGTTTTTCCCGTCTTTATTTGGTTGCTATTCCCGTCGTAAAAGGCTTTTGCGACGGGATTTTTGACCCGTCGTTATTAGATTGTCATTAAAGATACAAATTTTTATAGTGTATGGAGTCTACACTAACATGGTAGAAATTAGTAAGCGTAATTTAGTTATTTCGGTTGGACACAGACTCCTCAAAAGTTGGATTATATAATAGAGATAAGATATTTAAATAGTTTATTGCTGGAATATATTTCCAGAATCCTAGGTTGATGTTTGGTTGCACTTGGGAAGTTATATTTCCCTTGTATTACAAAATTCACATGGATGTGCTTTAACTTCTAAGAAATTGGGTGTTCTTGTTTGATTGAGCATAGAAAGTTCTACTTACTTTGGGGAGACTAAGTAAGCAAACAGGGGAAGTAGAACTTCTTAGGAGGTTTAACTTTCTATGCTCATGTTAACCAAACTACGTCGTTGCTCTTTACTTCCAAAGAAATGAGACTTCCTATGCATTAAAATGTCAGTCAATCAATCAATCTAACTCTTGATAAAGGGTTACATCTATTACATTATACTAAAACAGACAACGAAAGTGACACGTGTCACGTCCTGGTGAAAAAAAATTCCATCAAAAATTTTCTTTTATTATATTTATTTATTTCAATGAACATTTATGGAAAAGATTCAGTATTTTGACTAAACTATTATCATTCCCGGCCTATTTTTTTGATCTTCAATATAAAACTCGATTGTTATTAATTTTATTTCTCAAAAAATATTATTTGTAAGATC
Source organism: Spinacia oleracea (assembly GCF_020520425.1). Taxonomy (NCBI): domain Eukaryota; kingdom Viridiplantae; phylum Streptophyta; class Magnoliopsida; order Caryophyllales; family Amaranthaceae; genus Spinacia; species Spinacia oleracea. The sequence goes on along the minus strand of NC_079488.1, from coordinate 70,289,758 downwards.
TTAAAATATCTCCTAACTTTATTAATCTTTTGAAAATTTGCAAGCTTATTTGTACTTTGTACTACTTTATCTTTTAATAATTCTTTTTTTACTCAAATATTTTACAAAAAAAAAGGTAAAACATTTTTTTTAAGTAACCTTACGTGCACGGGATCTAATCTAGTACTTGCATATAATAGAAAATATCTGATAATTCCTTAGTTGTTTGTCAATTGGTGCAAAATCTTGCAAAGGAGCTATCAGCGTTGGGTCTACAATCACTACAAGAAATTGCACTATTAACGACGGGAAATCCCGTCGCGAAAGGTCAATAATCTTTGATTAACGACGAGAATTCCTGCCGCGAACCCGTCATAAAAGGGGGCCGTCGTTAACCCGTCGTAAAAGACATTTGCGACGGTTATTCTCGTCTTTGTTTTGTTGTTAGCCCCGTAACAAAAGGCTTTTGCGACGGGATTTTTGACCCGTCGTAATTAGGTTGTCGTTAAATATACAAATTTTTGTAGTGAATGAAGTCATGAATACGGGGCCCTATATAACGTAGGTTCTCAAAATGAGGCCCTCATTTAATTAAAAACAAAAGGAAAGATAATAAAAAAAAAAAAAAAATGAACTTGATAAAAATTGAACCAAGACCTTGGATATTACACGACATTAAATACTACTCCAACTTTATTTTTGCTTCAATTTAGTAAAATAGTTATACTATATCTGATACTACGTATTTGAGATCCTACTCCATCGCTCAATCTCCTACTTAGCTAGGAAATAATTAAAACACGATCTGAACTATAAGTAAATGTAAAACAATCTGATAGGATCGAGACGAGAGGTTAGATCTGTGGATCGATGACTCATACGTAGTAGTTAATAGTTTAGTCTATTTACGCTGGTGTCAATATTTCGTGAAACAAAGACCTCGATGATACACGTACGCATGCAAACAATAAAACGCAAGTTTCGTGTTCACAAGTGTCACCTCTAGCTTCTGTATAAGACTATATATTTCGTACTTGGTACGTATATATAATAAAATAAATAAGCAATTAATTAAGGCATAGTTTGATGATGAAAAAGGAAGTAAATAAAGAAAATATATTTAATTAATTAATTATTTAAGGATGAGCGAAAAGGAAAAGAAGGTAGAGAAGAAGAATGAAGTTGAAGAAGCACAAATACAATCACCCATATCAAGTGTCAGGAGGGAGGACAGCTCCATACCCCATTCCCAAGACATGAAGACTTGTAAACAACAACAACAACAACAACAACAACAACAACAACGTGGTCAACCGATACGTGGTCTCCCTCATGAACAAGTTCCACAGCCTGGTGATTTCTCTACTGAGGCCCTTGAGAAGCTTTGAACGCGTAGTATCCCTATACGTTTTTAGTACTAGGGCCGTGTTTAAATGGAGGAACGCTTGGTTGATCTCCTAAATTAACAACATACGAGTAGTTTAATTTTATTTTTATTTTTCTCTATTCGTAACACGTTCGTGAAACTGCAATAGAATATCGTAAGTACGTGGTGGAGTTTTGTTATATTTAGCTATGATCGAAGTACTTTAGAAACCTACTAGTATGATATCTGACTTGTAAAATTAACAGAGATGTATGAAAACGAATAATACAACATAACACAATATATCTTCCCATCTATAATATTTATCAACTTCTCTCGTAAAAACAAAAACAAACAAATTATAGATCAGTGTAATGGTTTTTTGCCGCAAACTCAAAATAGTCCCAAGTAGCTTATTTGGTGGATAAATTTGCAAAATTAGGCAATTTGATAAATAAAGTTTTTAGGAAAGACGGTCAAGCGGTTAGACACTTTTATACACTAGACAATTAGTTATGCACTTTAACTAATTAGTTAAGTCTGAAATTCAATTACTTAAGCAACGAAAATAATTAGTTATGCAATCGAACCTATTAGTTAAACAATGAAACTGATTAGTTAAGCAATCATATCAATTAGTTAAGATTTTATGAGTTTTAGTTAATAATAAGTTTATTAAAAAATAATAACTATTCGATTCATAAATTTAACTATTTGTCTTTATACCTTAACTATTTTGTTATTCAATTAGTTATGATTTTATTACTTTTAGTTATGTTTTATACTAGTTTAGTTAGTACCAAAAAAGTGATCTAACTGTTAGAGATCTTACATAAAAATTTCTGTTTGATAAAAGATTATCGGTATTGGTCTTGTTACAAAGACCTCCCTTGACCAATTGCTTGTTAGTTCAGTGGTGATTGGGGCTGAACTTGGTAGGGAGAACTCGTGTCCGATCCCCTGCAACAACAATTGGGAGGGGACTGAAACCTATCCACCATAACTCGCCCCGAATCCGGATTAGCCCTAAGGGTGAACCAGGTGCTAACACAAAAAAAAAAAAAAAAAAAAAAAAAAAAAAAAAAAAAACAAAGACCTCCCTTGAAGTTTTGATCTGAATTACGTACGTATAGTACTAAAAAAATACCAAGACTACACAACTCTATTCTCTTGGACTTTTTCATTCACATCATTAGCGGGTTTTTTTATACGCTAATTGTTCAACGAAAGTCAATAGAGCTCAACTTATTGGATTCTATAAATAGAGGAGAAGTGTTTTAACAAATCGTATACATATAACATATATACCATCAATCTTGTACCACTAGTTATTGGCCGCTAGTGTAATGCATGCAACTATACAAACAAATGAAGCAAGGCCTTGCAGATCTCACAAGTACGTATAACATGCAAATTGATGGCTAATAATGAATCTAGCATTTACCTTCCAACAAAGCTTATAAACTTGGGTCAATCTTCATAATTAGACAAGGTACTTACAACTTAGGAGTGCCACTAATAATAGAGTTTCCATGGACCGGCCTAATTAAGACAATGTTTATATATTGTGCATTCTCCTGGTTTATAATTAACTTGACCATGCATGTTTTCCTTGTAGTACGTCTCTGTGACCACTTTTAGTTATGAAGGTAATATGGCCAAGATGATCTTCTTTTGATGATCTTGTCTCTAATAATACAATTGGAAATTTTAAAGCACCTCAAACTATAACTCTAGGTTATGGTTAATTCAGTTGTTACACCTAGAGCAAGGTACACTGGTGGATGAACAAGACGGTGTGTGTACGTTTATGTCTGCTCAAAAAGCCCGTTTCTTTCGGACTCTTTCAAGCGGGTTTTGGGCCAGAAACCATCAAACCACCCATAAGTCCAACTTGCTATTTAAGCTCAATACTACTCCCTCTGTTCCTTTATGTTCTTCCCATTTGAGAAATGGTGTGGGAATTAAGAAAATGAAATCTTGTAATGATTGAGTGTAAGAGTAATGATTGAATGTAAGAGAAAGTAATAAAGTAGTAAATGAAAGTAATAAAGAAGTGAAGGAGAGAGAAGAGATTTTTAATAAAGTAATAAAAATCATAAAAGTGGGGTTGGGTGGGTGAATAGGGAAATGTGAATGAATTAAATAAGGGATGGTGGGGAAATTTATGGTAAAAAGTCATGTCCAAAAATAGAAATGGGAAGAACATATAGGAACGCCCGAAATAGAAACGGGAAGAACATTTAGGAATGGAGTAGCTTTTTACAGATCGCCTAAATATTTTATTTCGTAATCCGTACCCTAGTTTTTATAATAGATGATCAATTTTCTTGGCAACGCCTATGACTCTAGGGACTTGTTTGGTTGACATGGGGAATTAAATTCCCAAAGAAGTTGTAATTCAAGGGAAATTAGTTCCCATGTTCAATTCATGGGAATTTCTTAAAATTGTTTGGTTGGGAATTTTAGAAATTCCCATGAACTTTGATTGACCAAGGAGGAACTAGGTAATTTACTTCCCATGTTTTGTAGGAATTCAAAATTCCCATGAATTTCAACTTCCTCCTACTTTTTTATGTCAACCAAACAACTAGCCAATTTATGAATTCCCATGAATTTCCACTTTCCCCAATTTTAAATGTCAACCAAACAACCCCTAGGTACATGGGCGGAAAATAAAGAGGCGAGTGGGAGTCTTGGCACTCCTCGAGTTCTGAGTTTTTTAAATAAATTATTTTGAAAATATTAAAACTTTCAAAAATTAGGTAAATTTTCTGATTTGGTCATTCTAAAGGTGAAAAAATAAGGTTTATGGTTCCGCATACGTTTAGGTACGAACTAGAAAGAATAATTTAGGGTGTTGGCACCATAGAGTGATACTCCCTCCGTATTTATTTAAGAGATACACTTGGTCGGACACGTGTATTAAGAAGAAGAATTGAATTAAATAAAATAATAAAGCAAGTGGGGTTGGGTAGATATTTTAATAATTAAACAAATGGAGACCATGTCATTTTGGTGGGTGGAGGTGGGGTGGGTTTATGAAATTAATTGTTTAATAGGAGGGTGGGTCATAGAGTAAATTAGATGTATTATTTAATTAGATTGTGGGGTTGATAAATTACTAAAAATGGCAAGTGTATCTCTTAAATAAATACGGTCGAAAAAAGTAAGTGTATCCCTTAAATAAATACGGAGGAAGTAGACCCATAGTGATAGCCTGATAGGGCTGTGGCTATGTTTGTTTTGGTAAGTCTGTCAGCAAAGTATTGTGTAAGCCCAACCCAACAACCGGCAAATTCCCTTCTTAGTGTCCCATTCACAATAATTAAACTAAGTGACAATTTTGACTGCCCCTTTTATTTTTCATTTTATCAGAAAAGAATAGTGTAAGCATTAAATTCAAGTTTTACACTATAAAAAATTGTACTATTAATTACGAGAAATTACGTCGCGAAAGGTCAATAATCGTTGATTAACGGCGGAATTTCCTGTCGCGAACCCGTCATAAAAGGGGGTCATCGTTAATAGAAAATCACGTCGTAAACCCATCGTAAAAGAAATTTGCGACAGTTATTTCCGTCATTGTTTGGTTGTTAGCCCCGTCGCAAAAGATTTTTACGACGGGATTTTTAACCCGTCGTAATTAGGTTATCGTTAAAGATACAAATTCTTGTAGTGTTACTACAGTAAGCTATGAATTGAATTGAAATGAAAGACTTCTTTTTAACTAACTAAAATGAATAACCTCTTTTTGCCTCTTCTCCTATCAACATTCAAGAACATGCAGATTGTTATTTAATGTTGTCAACTGCTGTTAAAAAAAACAACGGTTATTTTGAGTAAAAGATCTTGTACGCATAAGGTATATAATAAATGTATTGTACATATGAATAATTTTATTCAACTTTTTTATATTAATTTTTTATATGTTTTGATTAATTTTTATATTATGAAATAAATAATTGGATAAACTTTTTAAAGGATAAAGGGTTACCTTTCTACATTATTAGTGATTTTGAAGGAATTGTTTTTATATAAAATAAAATGTTTTATTAACTTTTAAACATTTTGAGTTAACTTAATTTTAGTCGGATGTACACTATTTATTATACACCGCCTTTAAAAGAATTTGTGTATTTTGAGCAATTCTACTTGTCCTTAGAGCAAGATTAGTGCTAGCTAGTTTGAGCAAGAGTCTCATAGAGTAGTAAAATAAGACCTCCCATTTAAGTTGGTGAGTATGAGCAAAAGTCATAGATATCAAGATTCAGCAAATTCAATTTCAATTAATTTTTATTGATTTTAATTTTATTATTTTCACTAGTCTTAAATTAGTATGGGATGAAGTGCAAAAATTGGGTAAGTTTGCAAGGATTTTTTTTTTTTTTGAAGGTAAAAATTAGTTCATTGATAAAATAGTAATACGACATCTATAATAGGAATCAAAACTAACAAATACAAAACAATTTGGATCAAATAAAATTATAATTCGGCAAAACCACGATCGTTGTAGATGAGATCTGACAATGATGAATACCCTCTTTCACATCGCTGTTTGATACAACCTTCAACGAGGGGGTCTTTCGATCTGTTGTAGCTTTGGTATTGAATTAAATTCGATTCAATTGATTGTAGACGTAAGAATGACATCTGTTGTAACCCCGCACAAATCTTCATCAATAAATCAACTTTTCTTGCGAAATTAAAAACATGGCCTCAAACTCTCACAAGGAGATAGATAAAACCCAATATATGGGTACAGATAACCCAATAAATGAGTAAAAAAAACTCTCCAATAGAGAGAGAATGGAGTTTTTATTCCGAACATGAAATCAAAAGCAAGGAAAAACAAGAAAAAGGGGGCTTATCATCAACCTAATGGTTGGTGATAGCCCCTAGAAAATTAGGGTTTTTAAAGAGGAAGAGAGGAAAGGGAGAGAAAAGAAGAAGAGCGGCGACTACTTTTCCCCACGTATGCTCCTTATCAGTAATTGTTCTGTATTGATCACCAAATTTGCAAGGATCTTGACAAGAACCTGAGAAATAAAAAATAAGGAAGTCTAAACTCATACCCTACAATGTTGCTCTCATGTTTCTAATATTGACGAAGATTTTATCGCGGGCCTTTGGTACTATATAGTATTACCTATTTACCTTATACTACATGCGAAGTAAAACTTTACCTAACTAAACTGATTGACATTTACTAGTTTACTACGGTGTGATAGTTAGAAGAAAAAAATTAATTATTAAAATTTAAAGCTGGAAATGAAAGAACTAGTTAAATAAATAAAATTTATAAGAGCAACTCAGGCTAGAGAAGAAGTAATTCTCCATTTAGAAATAGTTATACCACTTTAATTTTGTGCATTTTTCATACATTAAGTTTGATTTTCTTTATACAAATATATAAAAAATAAATGTTATCATATAAAAATTCTGTTGGAATATATATAGTCATAAATCACAATGTCTTCTTTCAAAATATCAAAGACAAATAAATTAGTAATAATAATTAAAGATATTAACTGTCAAAGTTGTGAATTAACAAACGTAAAAGTCAAAAAATATTGCAACTATTTTTAAACAGAGGAAGTATATATTTTATTTTTAAATATTAAGTAATTGTATACAGTAGTATTTTATATACGCTCTATTCGCTCGCCCTAGCCTGGTTTAATCTGGATTTTTTTAAGCTAACTTGGTTAATATTCACCATACGTGTTTTTTGCAATAAGTAATAAGGCTGCGATGAAGTGAAGAGTCGTATTATTATACTAGGGGAAATACTTATTCATTTCAAATATCATGTCTTTGATTTAAGTGATAACTTTCATTACATTAACCTTTCTCTAAAGTGTTTACTTTCTCCGTTTCTTTTTATTTGTTACATATTCTTTTTAGTGTGTTTCACAATGTTGGTTACATGGGAGAATCTTTTCTTTTATAAACTTATTATACTATCATTTTTTGTGCCAATTTTTAATTTTAATTGGTCCAATTTTTTAACTCATTAAATTTCTTTACAATTTCTCAAGTATGTTAAGTTAACAATATTTGTGTTTTTCCATTATTAGTTCATTTTGATAAATAAAACAATCTTATTGATTGTTGTAGTGATTAGTGAATTGAGGTTTTATTTGGGGATATTTTTTTTAATAAAAAAGAAAAATAATCTCTATTATACGTTAATAAACGTGCAAAAGTTCAAACGTAACAAATAAAAAGAAATAGAGGGAGTACCATTTAATTTGATTTAAGTGTTTTATTTTAAAACAAAATTAAACAGCCCCAACTTTACAAATGGAGATGGTGGGGATTGGAGACAGAACATGCAGTTATTTTACAACTCGAGCATTTTGAATAAAATGGCGTCATACAAACACATGCACACCATGTAATTCATCGATCTCCCTAGAGCTTTGGCATCACTATTCTTTTTACTATGTACTGTTTTATTGAATCTGACCTGCCGTCAAATCACTTTCTAAATCTTGATCAAATAGATTTCTTGTCGGCATACAGGAGTATATGATTAAGTATTTTCACAAGGAGTCCAAGTTTTTGAGTTTTGTATTCAAATAGTCCAAAATCAACTTTACAATCTGTTGTGTAGCGTCTCTCACTCACTAAAATGTTCACCTACCTAATAATTCCAACTTCTCAAATGTTTTACTCCCTTCGTTCCGGAATACTCGACCCGGTTTGACCGGCACATAGTTTAAAAGACTTGAATTGACTTATTTAATTTAATAGGTAGTAGTTGGTAGTGGGGTATTATTTTAATGTAGTTAGTGGGAAATGTGTAGAGGGGTGAGGTTGGGGGAGAGTAGGGGTTGAATTTTTAATTATTTTTTGTATGGAGTAGGGGTTATGTGGGTTAATAGGGGTGGAGTGAGAAATAGTATAATATTGTTAAAATATTTCCATTTTTAGAAACAGATGAAGTATTAAGGGACGACCCGATAAGGAAAACAGGTCAAGTATTCCGGGACGGAGGGAGTAGTTTTATTACGAAAATTTTGTCGAATACGGGGCACAACTCAATAAAGTTGTCTCTTTGTCAATTAAAACTTTAAATTTTCAGATTCGTAAATTACAACCTTAAATTATATACCTCAATTTAAATTTCAATCTTGAATCACTTTAAGGTTTGTAATTCATGAACTTGAAAGTTTGAGGTTGTAATTGGCAAATACACAACTTTATTGGGTTGTATTTTCCAAAATTTTCTTTTATTAATACAGAATATCTTTAATTGTCTATCTAAAAAATAATATAAAAATATATATCTTGAAAATATGTGTTTGAGAAAATCTAAGAAGACCGAACATGACTCTACTTTTCATTATGCATATAATAACCAAGAAAGGATGAAAGTTGATCATATAAATAATACGGAGTAAAGTACTATCTATAAAATTTTGAATTGGTTTTGGACTTGGCAAAGTCCAATCCATTCCATACAATTTACAGCTCCGAGTATAACTAAAAGAAGCAGGAGTATTTTTTGTTGAGTAATCTAATTCTCTAGACATTCCTAAACCCGATCAGTAATTATTGTATGTACGACATTTCATCTTCTACAAACTATTTACATAAGAAAAAACATAATCACGTACTTTATGTGATATCTAAATAAACACAATATTATAGTGTGTGCGATCTAGGTAACCCATAATTATGTGGTGTGTGTGATCTTGCATGTAAGACATGTCAATGTATATTTTCAAAGTATTAAGGGGCCATTTGGTTGGAGAAGGAGAAAGGGAAAGAGAATGAGAAAATGAATCAAGGAGAACTGAAGGAAATAAGTCCTTCACCCAAGGTGCATTAAGTCTAATACCAAGGTTCAGATTAATTGCGAACAATTAATTCAGTGAGATCAAGTGATCGGAACAGCTAGCTGGAGCAATGCTTCCGATCAGTGAGTTCTAATGAATATTAAGCTCACAACTTACTCTTGACTGAACCTACAAGGTTACACCAATGGCACGTAACAGATCACCGGATTAAATGAATCGGAAATTCATTTAAATAGCTTTTCGGGAATTAATTTTGGAATACGTATTTATATGATACGACCTTGCATCGGAATCGTATATCGTATCGGGAATATTCGTAAGCTAGGCGAAACGAATAAACCGTATCGTACGACGGTGATTCGTCGTATACAAAACGATAAATAATATCCGGAACGATATTAAGTCGCGAATACGAAGAGCGGCCCATGAGCCGAATGCACGAAGCATTCAAGGCCCATGGGAGCTCGGTACGCAAGCAACGCAAGCATAGCAGCGCTGGCCCAAAGCCGAGCAGCTGCGTGTGCGCGCGCGGGCCAAGACAACAATAGAGCAGCAACAGCGCACGACCCACGGCCCAGCTGGCTGCGTGCTCGTGTGTGTGTGTCGCGTGGGCTTGCTGGTCGGTCGTGGCCTTATTGGCCGGTTAGTAGGTTATTCTAATAACCTACTCACCCAAGTTTTCCTAACACAATTCAATCATACTCAAACACTAGAGACTCAGAGAACCCTAATTCTCTCTGTGCCTCCAAAGTGAGTTCTTCCCAAAAGCAAACACTCTTGATCGATTGTCTAAGCTACGATTATCAAGACGGATCTGATCGTGTCGGTAAACCAAGTAGAGGAACGACAAGTGGAGTTCTAAGTTCGTGTTCGTTGACAGATTACTAAGGAAAACACGCTTCAAACGTAAGTATGCTTAATCTGTGCTTTATACATGGTTCGTGACTTTGGGGATTGTTTCCACACATGTTATTATGTTTAACTGTATTCCCCTACAGTGGTATCATGAGCCTTATGTATTCAAAGCATATTTTAGCATGATTTTTTTGTTTTTGCTGTTGTCGGAAATTTTGGAATTTTTGTTGAAGTTTCGGATTTATTATTAATTATTGGATGAATATCGTAATAAGGTCTGATTTCAAAAAGATTCGTTTTTTCGACTTTCAAACCCTAATCTGATTGAAAGTGATTTTCTAAGATCAAATCATGAGAACGGAATTGCAAAAACAGGCCTCGAAGTGTAGTTTTTTGTGAGTTTTTGTTAATTTTTTTAATAAAAATTAAAAGTGTTGGAAAGTAATTCAATTAAAAGGTCGACCTAAACAACTCGGAATTGCTTGAAATATTGACACGATGTCACTGGGTATATTCTTGATCTTTGGTAAAAATTTCAGATTTTTTCGATAAGTATAAACCCTAATTTTGCTTTCTCAAAATTCGTAAAATTTAGATTCTTAATTGATTTTTTAAATAATTTAGGTCTAATAATTCGGTTAATTGGGAAAGGGAATATAATTTCATGGGTCAGTGGCTAATTTTATAAATTATTGGATTAAAATTTTGAATGGTTTCGTTAATTTTAATCGCACTTAAACCTAATTATTAAAATCTGAAATTTAAATGTTAAAGAACGATTTAAAGTTTTGGATTTTATTATTTAAAAGTTCAAATTTTTAGTTGATTCGTTCGTTCTTAAAATTTGAATAATGTTAGCCTTGATTTAATATTTTACGAAATTGGATTGTCGTTAAATTTTATTAAATCGTAAAAATCGTTGTTTTCGAAAATAAAAATCGTACATTTTTATGAAAAATAACATTAATGCAAAGTTCGTGAAATTAAATATATTTTTTAATTAAGTTGGTCCGTGGCACGAACCAAAGGCACGAACACAAGGGTAGGGTGGACGTTGGCTCGACGAGCCATGCAGGCTGCCATGCCTGTGCCGAGCCGCAGCGACGCGGGCAGCAGCAAGCGAGCTGCGTGCCGCGCGCGCGCTGGGCGATGAAAGGGCAAGCAAGGCAGTGCCTTGGCTTGCGTGTGCTGCGACGAAGCAAGGCACGAAGCCTGCGACGTGCAGCGCAGCGACGAGCACGACGAAGCGCGTAGGGCAGCGACGAGCTGTGGGCACGCGCGCGCACCGGCTGCGGGGTATGCGAGCTTGCTCGTGTGCCTCGTAGGCCACACAGGCGCAGCAATGGGCTGGGCGCAAGCCTAGCCCAACCATGCACTTGGACTTTTTTCCTTGAAAATTGTTTATTTCGTTGGGCTTAACATATTTGCATTAATTTGGGCTAACGGGATATTTACTTTAATATTTTATTTGCTTGGGCCGGGCCGCGAGTTTTAGTTTAATATTTTATAATTAATTATCTGGAATAATTATTGGTTTGAGTGGGAGCCACTAAATGAAATTAAATTGAAATAATTATTTTCGTAGGTCGCATTTTTTTAAATTAAATTCAATTTTAATTAGAATAAAGTCTAAGGATTAATAATTTGGAAATTGATTAATCTTTTAGGACGCGTTTATGTGAACTTGAATTTTAATTAATTCACGTAAATACTTGCATAATTATATGGGCCATTCGTATAAGCATACGAATGGGTGAATGCATAGAATGTATATTTTATGTAATACAGGTACTCCAAGTGACTAGTATGGCCATTTAGGATAGTTAAATACGATCTGCGTACCGTTCTATCTTTGAATGTAAAGTTTTAAATATGGTCTGCGTACCATGGAAGTTTTGATGTAATTTTATTATTTTCAAGTATTTCTAAGTTTAGAACTTTAAGTTAGCAATTGAACGAAGATTCAAGACGATGCCAAGCTAACAAGATGGTGATGAAGATTGGATGCTTCAAGACAAGATGTTTTGGGCCATACTAGTTTACCAATTATTTATGCATTTTGATATATATTATGCTTGAATGTATGTATGTATGCTTTGCAAGAATAGGTTGTTTCGTATGACTCGATTAGATTAAGTTCACTAAATAATCGAACTAACATAGAAACAACTAGGTCCAAAGTAATATTGAGTTTAAAATTGCCTTCCAAATCAAGCACTTACAAAAATCTAAGGATCTAAGGTAGTAGGTTTACGCCAAAGCGAGGTGCTATTTTAGTTGACTTAGGTGGTAAGGCGTCCCAAAGGAGCACGTTGATTGTGGTTTCAACTCAAACAACAATGGCATTATGTTGTGGCAATGGGATAAATTATGGTATTAATTTATTAACCAAGAGTAATTTGGAGATTACTAGCAATAGGTTTTTCTTACCTAGAATCTTAAACTACTTAAGACATGCCAAAGCTGCTTAAGGATTTAGGACTTTTAGGGTCTTGGAATCGTTTCATTCATTTATGGACCATGTTTTTCTTTTTGCATGAATGAAATGTTTAATAGCTTTAATGATTGCATGTTAGCTTTTATTTCAAAGTTATTAAAGTTTATGAATGGCTATTTATTGCAAATTCTTTTCAAATGTAGTAACCAAATGGCCGCAAACAATAACAACACTTTCAACCTGCGTTCAATTCTCGACAAAGAGAAGTTGAATGGCAACAATTTCCTCGACTGGCAAAGGAACTTGCAAATAGTTCTTATGCATGAGGAAAAGGAATATGTCCTTGAGGAAGAGTTGCCGGAAGAGGCTGGGCCGGAGGTAACTCAAGCTGCCCTTAACCGTTGGATCCAGGCCAACAAGGATGTCAAATGTGTGATGCTTGCATCCATGAGTCCTTAACTTCAGAAAACGTTCATTAACTCGGATGCTTTCCAAATCATCTCGGAGTTGAAGAACATGTTTCAGGACCAAGCCAGAATCGAAAGATTCGAGACTCTGAGGTTGATCCTTGAGACTAAGCTCAAGAAAGGAGAACCAGTGAGCCCACATGTTCTTAAAATGATTGGACTCTTTGAGAACATGAGAGCCCTAGATTCTGAAGTCTCAAATGAAATGGCTATTGACATCATTCTCCATTCGCTTCATAGTGGATATGATCAGTTCAAGTTGAATTACAACATGAAAAACATGGAGAAAACTCTTACTGAGCTTCACGGTATGCTGAAAACCGCTGAAAAGACGCTCAAGCAAGAGAATAAGCACGATGTACTTATGGTGCGTAAGGGAAAGAACTTTAAGAAATCAGGCAAGAATAAGGGAAAGAAAGGTAAGGGCAAGGCTACGCCCTCATCCAAGTCCAACGGCACCAGTTCTGGTAAACGGAAGAGGGTGACTCGTTCTCCTGCCGACTCTGAATGCTTCTACTGCAAGAAGAAGGGGCATTGGAAGAGGGATTACTTGAAGAGAAAGGAAGATGAGAAGAACGGGAACGTTGCTTCTACTTCAGGTATATATGTTATACATTGTAATCTTGCTAATTCTACTTCTTGGGTATTAGATACTGGTTGTGGCTCACACTTATGTTCCAATTCGCAGGGACTAAGGAGAAGTAGAAGGCTTGATAAAGGCGAGATGGATCTACGCGTGGGAAATGGAGCACGGATTGCTGCATTAGCCGTAGGATCTTATTTTATTTCTTTGCCTAGTGGTTTTGTTCTGGAACTAGAAAACTGTTAATATGTTCCTAGTATCACCAGAAACATTATTTCAGTTTCAAGTTTGGATTCTAAAGGTTTTATTTCAATTTAAAGACAATAGTTGTTCTTTTGCTTTGAATGGAATGTTTTATGGTTCAGCACAACAAGAAAATGGTCTATATGTGCTAGATACGAGCAAACACATTTATAACATAAATACTAAAAAGGCTAAAACTGGTGATTCGGATCTCACATTTCTGTGGAATTGTCGATTAGGCCATATAAACACAAAGCGCATGGAATTACTTCAGCGAAAGGGAATTCTAGAATCATTCGACTTAGAGAAGATTGATCAATGCGAATCTTGTTTACTTGGCAAAATGACAAAGAAACCTTTCTCAAAGGTGGGAGAAAGAGCAAGCGAACTACTAGGGCAAATACAATACGGATGTATGTGGGACTATGAGTACGAAAGCTAGAGGTGAGTTCAGCTATTTCATAACGTTTACGGACGATTTCAGTAGATATGGCTATATTTACTTAATGAAACACAAGTCTGAATCGTTTGAGAAATTCCAAGAATTTCAAAATGAAGTAGAGAATCTGTTAGGTTATGATACATATGACAATTCATAAATCATGCGGAAAAACCATTTAGCCAGGAATACATATTATTTACACATAATCATATAGCATAGTTTAGATGCATACTCTTTGTTGCGTGCCTTCCCTAGCTGCGCCCGAACCGAACAAGAACAAGTCTTTAGGACTCCAAGTGTCGTCCCTCCATAGATAGTCCACAGCACGTCCGGATCCGCCTTAAGATTGACCAACTAGAATCGCCCTTAAGGTACTAATAATTTCGGCACTTTTAGGCAAGGTATGTGACTGAATTTTTCTCTCAAAAACTCACTTTGAATACTTGAAAACTCGTTATAATTTGTGAACCCAGGCCACATATTTATAGGGGTATGGAAAGAGAATTGGCATCCTACTAGGATACGAATTAATTAAATTAGAATCCTAGTGAAACTCTTATTTAATTAATTTATCAAATAGGATTAGGAATTTAATCATTAAACGAATCCTGTACGTTTTAGGTTTCGTATGTGAACACAAACACACACGCACGCACAACAGCCCACGAGGGGCGCCATGCGCGCGCGCGCACAGCCCGAGCAATGCAGCCCACGACTGCCGCAGCCTTGGGCGCGCGCTGGGCCTGCCTTGCGGTGGGCCTGGCGCAGCCTTGGGCTGGCGTGTTGTGGCGCGCGTTTCCCTTGCTGGACGTGGGCCTGGCTTCGTGCTGGGCCTTCGTCTAGCAAGCTCGTCCGATGTTAATTCGTACGACGCGCTTCCGATTAATTTTCCGATTCCGGAATTCATTTCCAATACGAACAATATTTAACATTTCCGATTCCGGAATTAATTTCCGTTTCGAACAAATATTTAATATTTCCGTTTCCGGAATTATTTTCCGATTCCGATAATATTTCCGATTCAGACAATATTTCCGTTTCCGGCAATATTTCCGATTCCGGCAATATTTCTATTTCCGATAATATTTCCCGATACGTACCATGTTTCCGTTTCCGGCAACATCTACGACTTGGATAATATTTATATTTCCGACACGATCCATATTTCCGTTTCCGGCAATATCATCGTTTCCGGAGTATTCATTTCTTGCCTGTGACGATCTCAGCTCCCACTGAAACCAAGATCCGTCGATTCCGAATATCCATAGTTGGAGTATTTAATGCTATCAAATACTTGATCCGTTTACGTACTATTTGTGTGACCCTACGGGTTCAGTCAAGAGTAAGATGTGGATTAATATCATTAATTCCACTTGAACTGAAGCGGCCTCTAGCTAGGCATTCAGCTCACTTGATCTCACTGAATTATTAACTTGTTAATTAATACTGAACCGCATATATTAGACTTATCATTGAATGCATACTTGGACCAAGGGCATTATTTCCTTCAGAATCAACATGGCAAGAAAACCAAAGCTCTAAGATCGGATCGAGGAGGTGAATATCTTAGCCACGAGTTTGATGACCATCTAAAAGAATGCGGTATTCTTTCTGAATTGATTGCTCCGGGGACACCTCAATGGAATGGAGTGTCGGAACGGAGAAACAGGACCTTACATGATATGCTTAGGTCAATGATGGGTCAAGCCGAACTTCCTTTACAATTTTGGGGACATGCGTTGTAAATTGCAGCACTCACACAGAATCGTGCTCCGTCAAAAGCTGTTGAAAAGACTCCATATGTCAAGCAATTAATTTCGGACAAGCTCGAACCAAAATCTGACAAATGTTTCTTCGTTGGGTATCCAAAAGAAACAAAGGGGTATTATTTCTACAACAAGTCAGACAACAAGGTTTTCGTTGCTCGTAACAGTGTCTTTTTGGAAAGAAATAATATTTCCAAATTGACAAGTGGGAGAATAATAGACCTCGAAGAGATTTGAGACGAACAACGAACTAAGAACTCTTTAGAAGCAGTTCAGGTTGATGAACCTCCAAGGTCTTTAGAAGAGCCAGTGGGAGTAGTTCCTCAAAACTTTGTTGCCCCTCGTAAGTCAGGTAGAACTATATTTCAGCCGGACAGATGGACATGCGTCCTCTTGACTTAAAACTTAGACGTTCTCATATTGGATAGTGATGAACCTATGACTTACAAGCAAGCTGGGATTTGGTTGATTTGCCGGATGGGTTTACACCTATCGGATGCAAATGGGTCTTCAAGTTGAAGAAAGACAAATATGGAATTGTATACATATACAAGGCTAGATTGGTAGAAAAAGGTTACAGGCAAGTTCACGGCGTTGACTACGATGAAACCTTTTATCCAGTCGCGATGCTTAAGCCTATTCGGATAATCCTTGCGATTGCCGCTTTTCATGACTATGAAATATGGCAAATGGATGTCAAAACTGCTTTCTTGAATGGTGTTCTTGAAGAGACTGTGTTTATGACGCAGCCGAAGGGTTTTGTCGATCAAAAGAACCAAGGAAAGGTATGCAAGCTTAAGAAGTCCATCTACGGACTAAAGTAGGCATCAAGGAGTTAGAATAAACGATTTGATGAAGCAGTCAACAAGTTTGGCTTCATCGAGAATCAGGACGAATCTTGTGTCTACAAGAAGGTCAGTGGGAGCAAAATTGCATTCCTAGTCTTGTATGTTGATGACATACTGCTTATTGGAAACGACATTCCTATGTTGGAGTCTGTAAAGACTTGGCTTGGAAAGTGTTTCTCAATGAAGGACTTAGGAGAGGCACAATACATATTGGGCATCAAGAACTATAGGGATAGATCTAAAGGGATGATTGGACTAAGCCAGAGCACTTACATTGACAAAGTGCTAGCTAGGTTCAATATGATGGAAGCCAAGAGAGGCCATCTACCCATGTCACATGGAACATATCTAAGCAAGAATCAGTGTCCTAGAACATCTGATGAGCGTAGAAAGATGAGTGGAATTCCATACGCTTCGGCTATTGGATCCATCATGTATGCTATGATTTGTACAAGGTCGGATGTTTCGTTCGCACTCAGTGCAACGAGCAGGTACCAGTCAGAACCAGGTGAGACACATTGGACTGCTGCCAAGAACATCCTAAAGTACCTGAAAAGGACTAAGGATCAGTTTATGGTTTATGGTGGTACAGATGAGTTGATTGTTAAGGGCTATACAGACGCAAGCTTTCAAACCAACAGAGATGATTTCAGATCACAGTCTGGGTTTGTGTTTTGCCTCAACGGCGGAGCAGTAAGCTGGAAAAGTGCTAAGCAAAGCACTATTGCGGATTCTACAACTGAAGCCGAGTACATTGCTGCCTCAGAAGCAGCAAAGGAAGCTGTTTGGATTCAGAAGTTCATCGGAGAACTTGGGGTTTTCCCCTCCATTAAAGGACCAGTGGCTTTGTATTGCGACAATAGCGGAGCCATTGCCCAGGCGAAGGAGCCTAGGAGCCACCAGAAGTCAAGCACGTACTGCGGCGATTTCATATACTTCGAGAGATCGTTGAAATAAAGGAAATAGAGATTTGCAAGGTTGGAACTGACGTCAACGTCGCGGATCCATTGACTAAACCGTTGCCACAAGTGAAACACAACGCACATGTAGCAACCATGGGAATCAAGCATGTTGGAGAATGGCTTTGATTTTCTAAGTATTGTTTTAGAACATCTGTTAGATCTATGATTAAAACAATTGGTTTAACCATTTCATATTTATGAAATTTATAATTTCATATTCATTCAATTTTGGTTTAGTATTAAATGATAAGTCCATGTGATTCAAATCATTCAAATGGGATGTCAAGATGGATTCTTCGACAAAGAAACACCCATAAGTGAACTTGAATATTGAAGTCACAAAGGATCCCTAATCCAGGTCATTGAAAGGTGGACGACCAATGACTAATGAAGATTAGATTGCAAGTAGATTTCTTAGTTCTATTTCTTGAACTAGAGTGACTGGATGTCAGAATCTTTTGCATAGAACTTATTGGATATTGTATCGGATTGACCATGAGAACACTTTAAGAGATTAAAGTCATGTCATAGGTAGTTCTCATTAATGGTGATTAGAAACCGTTCCTCAGAACATGAGCGATTATGTCTGCTCGTTTGAGAATTTGTTCGCTTTGATACTAGCTAAACGTCGCACCGTAAAAGGAGGCTATAAAAGCAGTTATTGGGCGTACTATGAATCAAAGTGAGCGTTCATAGATTGCAAGAATGAATTGTCCACCTATCTTTGATAGGATATGGTGTTGTTGTGTAACAAGGCCTCTCAGAGAGTTAGACACTGTAAAATGCATGGCCGTGCTCAGAATGGTTAAGGCTTAACCTTCTGTAAAAGTTTAACAGTTGAGCTCTGTAATCCGAGAAACACTTCTGGACCTAATAAGGATGGCTTGGATCTTACCTTATCTTCAGTAAGTAACACTAAGTGACAAAGGAATGTGAATGCACACTTGTCTGAATGACAAGTGGGAGACTGAAGGAAATATGTCCTTCACCCAAGGTGCATTAAGTCTAATACCAAGGTTCAGATTAATTACGAACAATTAATTCGGTGAGATCAAGTGATCGGAACAGCTAGCTGGAGCAATGATTCCGATCAGTGAGTTCTAATGAATATTAAGCTCACAACTTACTCTTGACTGAACCTACAAGGTCACACCAATGGCACGTAACAGATCACCGGATTAAATGAATCGGAAATTCATTTAAATAGCTTTTCGGGAATTAGTTTTGGAAAACGTATTATACGATACGACCTTGCATCGGAATCGTATATCGTATCGAGAATATTCGTAAGTTAGGCGAAACGAATAAATCGTATCGTACGACGGTGATTCGTCGTATACGAAACGATAAATAATATCCGGAACGATATTAAGTCGCGAATACGAAGAGCGGCCCACGAGCTGAATGCACGAAGTATTCAAGGCCCATGGGCGCTCGGTACGCAAGCAATGAAAGCACAGGAGCGCTGGCCCAAAGCCGAGCAGCTGCGTGTGCGCGCAGGGGCCAAGGCAACAACATAGCAGCAGCAGCAGCGCGCGGCCCACGACCCAGCTGGCTGCGTGCTCGTGTGTGTGTGTCGCGTGGGCTTGCTGGCCGGTCGTGGCCTTATTGGCTTGGCCGGTTAGTAGGTTATTCTAATAACCTACTCAACCAAGTTTTCCTAACACAATTCAATCATACTCAAACCCTAGAGACTCAGAGAACCCTAATTCTCTCTGTGCCTCCAAAGTGAGTTCTTCCCAAAAGCAAACACTCTTGATCGATTGTCTAAGCTACAAGACGGATCTGATCGTGTCGGTGAACCAAGTAGAGGGACGACAAGTGGAGTTCTAAGTTCGTGTTCGTTGACAGATTACTGAGGAAAACACGCTTCAAACGTAAGTATGCTTAATCTGTGCTTTATACATGCTTCCTGGGTTTGGGGATTGTTTCCGCACATGTTATTATGTTTAACTGTATTCCCCTACAAAAACTTTGTTTAAGAATGTTGTTTTGTTTTCCAGTCTTTTCCCCTCTCTCTCCCAAGTAACTGAACTTAATAAATAATAATAATAATAATAATAATAATAATAAATAAATAAATAATAATAAATAATAAATAATTAGTAAGTCATAAGTTATAATAATAATAATTATTATAATAATTATTTATTGTTTATTATTATTTTATCATTATCATTAATTACGGAGTATTTATGAATATTATTAATTAAATATAAACTTATTATTTATTACTTATGAATATTATTATTTATATTTATATTTATATTTATTATTTATTATTATTATTATAATATATTAATTATAATAAATTATTATCTATTATTATTAACATCATTTATATTTATTATTTATTATAAAAAGATTGTGGTTAAGGGATAGGAACCTTGGGGGGGGGGGGATAGCCAGGGATGGGCATGGGCCGGATCTGGTGAGACCCAGACCCAAACTCGTATTTTTTAAGCCGATCCATACCCGCCCCTGATTAATTTCAGACCCATGTCCAGATCCAATGGCTCTAATGGGTCTCGGGTCAAAAACAGGTCTAGTGTTATTTTTTTTAAAACATTTACGTCTTAGAAAATTTTCCCGCTCCATTAATCTGACCGTCTTTTGCCATCACATATTCACATTCAATACATAAAATATCACAATTAGCAAGTCAATAATTGCATTACAAATTACAATCCAAACTCCAAAGTCACAAATACATCCAAAAAGAAAGCTAGGTCAAATTGTGACTTGTGCGTACAACACTAATATCATATGTGAACTTTTTTTTTAAAAAAAAAAACTTTAAAATTAGGAAAATTTGTCAGAAAAGGACCTTTTATAATCCAAAAATCGTGACAAAGGACCTTTTAAAAAAAGTTGTGAGAAAGGACCCAATTCAAGTTTTTTGTTGTGAATAAGGACCAAATCCCAATTTCCGGTGGTCAACGCCAATTCTCCGGCGTTGACTGTCACCTGACTTAATTTTAACATTTTTTTAAAAAATTCACTCCAAATTTTCCACCTCACGTGTTTCCCCCTTAACTAACCCCAGAACTTTTAAAAAAAGGTTTTGGTTTTCTCTCTCCTTTGATGCTTCTCCTTTGTCTATCATATTAATGGCAATTCAATTCTCCAATTAGAATTCAATGAATAAGGGTTGTTGGAGTTTATAATTCCCTCTCCTCTGTCATTTTCGCTATGATTCTTACCCAAATTTATGAAGGAATTTTGTCTGACATTTTCGTCATTTTGGTTTGCTTCAATTGAAAAGGGGTAAAGGAAAGGAAAGTGTTGAGCGAATTTTGTTAACCTTTCTCTGAGACACATTCATCCTATATAAAAGAATCAACAAAAAATTATTTAACTCAAGAACCCTAATTTCAAGAGTTCAAATTTTGGAGAAATATGAGCAAAAAAATTGGGGGTTTCAATGCTACCTTGTACGAAAAGGTACGGTAAGCAAAAGGGTTGAGCGAATTTTTGTTGGTTTGAGCTGCAGAGAACAAATTCGAGATCTGAGGGAGGAAGAAAATGGTGAAATAAGGCAGAGGCTTGAGGAGAGAGAAAACTGAGTTTTTTTTTTAAAAGTTCAGGGAGTTAGTTGGGGGGAAACTTTGGAGGGATTTTTTTTTGTTGTTAAAATTAAGTCACGTGTCGGCCACGTGCCAGTCAACGCTGGAAAATTAACGTTGACCACCGAAAATTGAGTTTTGGTCCTTATTCACAACTAAAAATTTGAATTAGGCTCTTTCTCACAACTTTTTTTTATAAAAGGTCATTTATGACAAATTTTCCTTAAAATTATATATTTTATTATTTAAATAATTGACCGGGTCCATGGGTCAGATCTGAACTGGGTCTGAATCTGAGAAAATTGGACCCATACCCAGACCCGTTTTTAAACACATGGACCCAGATCCGCCCAGATCCATTTGGTCTCAAATAATTAGACCCAGACCCTTAAAAATGGGCCGGGTCCAATTGGATCTGGGTCGGGTCCTAGACCTATGCCCATCCCTAGGAATAGGGTATCATTGTAGAGATTTTTGGGGTAAAGGAAAAAGAAAAATAGGGTAAAGAAAATGACGAAAACCACCAAAGAAACGACTACAAATGGAATGAAAACCTTTAATTCCATTTCCCTTTAAACCAAATGCCCCCTAAACTTTTTTCAATAACTTTTACTTATTGGTAATTAAAATATTAATACTCCCTAATTGGTTTTATATATGCATTGCCATAGTGGTTTTATGTATGTACGCATTGCCGTACATGAAATTAAGAGCGTAATATTTATTTGAAACTGAGGAATTTAAGTATATATTCAGGCGTAGTTGATAATTATCCCGATGAACAGTGCCTGCGGTGACAGCCCAACGGCCAACCCCATACCCTGTCTAGTTTTTATTTCTGTTTTCATTTTTGTTATTTTTTTTACTTTGTGTTATCTTTTCATTATCTAGGGCTATTTTAAAAATCTTATCTCCTAGTCACAGTATATTGATTAATTGTTATGACTTGACGTTCATAATGACCTATTAATATCATTATACTATTTCACTCTACAAAAGTCATTGTTCTTTGCCTTTCTCTAGTTTGATTGAGCAATAAAATCCAAAAACGAATTGATGTATTGCCTAATTACGTTGCTAACTTTAGTTTTGATCCCTAATAAGACATCTGTTTTATCGTGAAGAATCCTAATTAGTAATTAGCTAATTAGTCTTGCTGATTACGCATGCCATAAAGTCCAAATCCGAGTTGATGTATTACCTAATTACGTTGCTAACTTTTGTTTCGATCCCTAGAAAGAGACATTGTTGATCGCGAAGAGTCCTTAATTAGTAATTAAGGGTATGCTCGGTACCATATCCAAATTTTAGTTTTTGGTTTTTTGAAAACTAAAAACTTGTTTAGATTTGGTTTCCTTATTTTTCCAAAACTATAAGTAATTATTTTAAAAAAAAATTGCAGAGTATTTGTTAAAAATTAAAATATGCTACGTGTAATGGCAATTGTGCAGCAAATGGCAGCCTAATTGTGCCACCTCATCTTTTATTCCTTGAGTACAAAATATCAATTCTCATCACTATAATGATTGTTCAAAGAATTTTTTTGGGTCACCATTAATCCAGAAGCTCACAATTCATCAACAATTCAACATCATTATATTTTGTAGGAAATTATCCTTGGTTTGTTATTCATTATGCTAGAATATTTATACAAGAGATACTATTAGGGTTTACAATATATTTAGGTGTGTTATGTGTTATCGCCTTGCGATTTCTATGTTTCCTGCTGACTTTACTTGTCCTTGCTGCTCATCCAAAATCATAGATTGCTTTGGGTATCATGTTGTGCATTGTGGCAATGATATTGGCCTTAAGTTCCTCCATAATTTAGTTCGTGATGTGTTGGGTGATATCTATACTCAGGCTAGGCTTGTTGTGCAAAAGGAGGTGCCTTTAGGTTTTATGTTCGAGGAAGGGAAAGATCTCTGGCCCGCGGATCTTCTTGTTTATTCTTGGGACAAAGGAAAAATTGTATGCTTGGATGTCAGAGGTGTCTCTCCCTGCACCGGGTCAGGTGTTGAAGCTTTTATTCATGGGGTTGCTGTCTCAAATGTTGTTGCCAAGAAGAAGAAGAAGAAGTATGAAGCGAAGTGCATAGATAATGGGTGCAGTTTTATTGCTTTTGCATTCTCAAACTTTGGAGAACCGGGGAGTGATGCCCTCGAGTTTATGTCTAGGGTCACATGGGCTGCTCAAAGTAACACGGCCAATGCTAACATTCGAACCTTTCTTTTTCATCGCATGTGTTTTGCCTTGAATAAGGGTGTCGGGGCTCAGTTAGTTTCTAGGCTCCTATCTACCTTTGTGTAAACGTTTTTATAATAATAATAATAATAATAATAATAATAATAATAATAATGAATGAATGAAAATCTATAAAAAAACAAATTAAAATAATAATTAAAATAATGATAATAATAATAATAAATAATAAATAATAATAAATAGCAATGACGTACGATAAAGAATTTACAATATAAATGAAAATTAATATAATTAGACTATAATTTTACTAAAACAAAGAAAAAGAAATAAAATAATAAAATAAGACTTAAAACTAATAAAAATAGATAATTACACTAAACTAAGGTGTAAATACTCAAAATAAGAAAATAAAGAAAATAAAGACTAAAATACTAAAAATAGAATAAAATCGACTCAAATAATGCCTAAATTACTACCTTATGAGTGACATAAATGTCACTCATCTCACACTCAAAGATCCTCTCCTTGACCCTGCTAAGCGACGCCTTCAGCTCGACGACCTTGGCCTACAACGCCTCCTTGTTGTCGATTAAAGTTGCAACATCAACTGACAACTTCATCTTGTCCGCCTCCAGCGCGACAACCTTATCTTTCTCCTCAGCAACAACAAAACTTACTGAACGACGACAAGGATTAAGTGAAGAAAAGAAGCTGACTCGAAATTCAGAATATCCTTCTCTACATCTGAAATAATGATGAAGATTTCCCGATGAGCCTTCCATTGACGGGCGCTTAGTAGCAGTGATGACGCAAGAATTGTCGCCTTTTTATTATAAGGTGCTTGTTAACGTGAAATAACTCTCATTTGAAACCTTCTCAAAGCGCCAAAACTTATGCTAGCAAAATTCTCGATTTGGATCAAATAAATTAAGCGTCGGGATAGATTATAGGTACCAAGGTGATTTCTAACAACGAAACTTTGAACTGAGTACCGGAACCATCAAAGTTTGCTTTGAAATGGCAAGAGGATGAAGGGTAAACTAAAAAAATTCTTTATTCATGGCACGTTTGTCTTTTAAGCTAGACATCAAAAGGCCATAATTATCCAAATCAACAAATTTAATTTGTAAATAACAATCTTTGTATTACTTTTTTTATTAGACTTTTTTTTATTAAATACGCCCCTTGACTAAGAGTTTCACTTTTATTTTCTAAAACTAATACTATTGTGGATGAACCATGCAATCCACTAGATGATCGACTAGATAAATGATACTTTACAAGGAAACTCAACCCTGATGTATCTTTACAATGGTCTAGAATTCTAGATTAATGTTGTTTATATAATCATATAGCTTCTCTCTCTCTCTCTCTCTTCCTAACATGTCTTTTAATCATTTCCTCTCTTTCATCTTCCGAAATAATAAATTGGATTTAGCCTCTAAAGAGGTTAACCTTGTACGGGGTGTCCTACCGGCACCACCTGGTACCGGCAGAACTCCCCGTATGTAAACTTAACCTGCAGGTAATCTGGTCATCTTAGGTAAATATCCTCTACCGGCATTATTTGCAAGACAACCTACCGGCATTATCATGAAGACAACCAACCAAGGGTCACTATCAACAGGTCGCTATCTAACCACAAGGGACCTACCAGATCGTACCCTTGGATTGGTCTATATAAGGAGCACCTCATTTATTGCTATGAGGTACACAAACACTTAAACACACTTCTTTCTTACTCCCTAATCATCTCTTAATCTCTCAGTAATCTTACTTAAGCATCGGAGGGGGGATCCTCGAACCACCCCCGAGGCTAGTTAATCCATTCTGTTGTGCAGATATCAACCGGCAATCTCGACAGGAATCCAGTATCCCACAGTCAGCTGTTCTCATTCCACACCCGGAACAATTGGCGCTAGAAGGAGGGGACCTTATCCCTTGAAACGGTAGAACAGTCAGCATGGATTTCTCACAAAAAGACGGTAAAAAATCAAAGAAAAGTCAAGAAAAAGCAACAACCCCACAACCGGCGACAACCTCCAAGTTTCAACCCTCACTTCTAAACCCCGTCCATCCGTCACAAGCACAATCAGTTATCAGCCCAATAACAAAAAACACCTCGATACCGGCACAAAGGGAATTCACAGTGGAGGATGATGATGAGTTAGAAATAGAAAGCCCTGCCAGAGAGCAACCGAAAACTCCGCTGGAGCAGACGCTGCAGGAGCGCCTGTCTCCCCTGTCGGAAGTATTCACGGGAGAGCAATTGAAAACACTGTCAGCGGTGATGGCCGCTTTGTCAGAGCTACCAGCTTCGCAGCAGCCAGGGTCAGTCGGCAGTCTAAGAAAGACCAGGTCGGCGGTTCCCCAGTTACCTGTTAGGGATCTCCTAACCGCCCTGAATCAAGAAAACACCCCAGAAAAAAGAAAGCGCTCGGACCCGGCGGAAACAGAATGGCCTGAAACAGAGCAAGTCCCCACCGCGGAATATGAACGAAGAGCGCCGGTTCTACAGATAGCTAGACGGCAGACAATCCAGCCAAAGGATTCTCCCCTGTGCCGAGAAATCCTAGAAGAAAGGATGGAAAGGATAAAAATCCCGACAGGAAGATACGATGGGACGACAGATCCGGAGGATCACTGCACCACATTCGAACAGCACATGATGCTGTACACTGATTCTGATGCCATGTGGTGCAAAGTATTCCCATCCACACTCCTAGGAGTGGCAGCGAGCTGGTATAAAGGCATAGAGGCACACTCCATATACAGTTTCCGACAGCTGCAGGCGTCGTTTTTGTCACGATTTGTGAGCAAACAGAAGAGAAAGAAATCATCGGGAGAGTTGATGTCGTTCGCTCAAAGAGATAGAGAGCCGTTAAGGGATTATCTCACCCGCTTTAACAACGAGTCAATCACTATTCCCAATTTGCAGCAGGAGGTTGCTGTTCTGGCTCTTATGAGGGGAATGCAAGAGTGCGAATTCAAGAAATATCTCAGCCGGAAGTCATACACCAATCTGGGTGACGTCCTGCACAAGGCCAACGAGTACATCAGGGGGGATGAAATGATGAAGATCTCGAATGTGGTAGTGGCAACCGGCGGAAATGTCGGGTACAATCCAGGCTATAACCCACAGACGGGAAAAGGAGGAAACAATTTTCATCAGAGCAATAATCAGCAAGGGGCAGGGCAGAGAAACCAGAATAACAGAAATGCCAATCCACAAGGGCAGAGAAGCCGGCAAGACAGAAGGGAGTCCAGAGGACTCTTTGATAACTACACTCCGCTGAACACACCGCGGACGGCAATTTATAACATAAACAACAAGATGGATGGCTGGAGAAGGCCGCCACCAATGCAGAGTAGGGAAAGGAATGTCAAGAAATTCTGTGACTTCCATAATGAGCACGGCCACCTAACAGAGGACTGCAGAGACCTCAAAGACAACATTGAGGATATGGTCAGAAAGGGGTATTTCTCACAGTATAGGGCAAGGCAGGGAAATGGTAACAACAACTCGGTGGGAGGAAACCCTACCAATTCATACCGGCCACAACAGCAAAATCAACAACAATACCCTAGAATCGAGCAACCATATCAGCCGCCTAGAATCGAGCAAAAACAGCCGGAAACCAGTGCCAGAGCAGAACAGAGGGATGGCGGGAAAAAACCACCCGTGTATGTAATTTCTGGCGGCCCAGTCCACGGAGGGACAATAAGCGGCGCCAGTAGAAGCTTGGAGGAACACAGGCACATGGTAAACTTTCATAACACAAGAGTGTGGCCTAACCCACCCAGCATACCAGTGATGACATTCTCGGAATCGGATTGCAGAGGCATCATTTTCCCGCATGATGACCCACTAGTTCTTACAATTGATATAGCAAATGCCGATGTGAACAGAGTACTGGTAGACGGCGGCAGCTCAGCAAACATCATCTTCTGGGAAGCTTTCAAACAATTGCACATACCAGAGGACGAACTTCAAAGGGTAAACTACCCAGTAATCGGTTTCTCAGGATCTACAGTGTACCCAGAGGGTAGTATAAGGCTGCCGGTGAAAATCGGAGAAGGATCCGAAATGCGAGATCTCATGGTGGATTTCCTAATCATTAAAGTGCCAGCGGCCTACAATGTGATCATCGGTCGCCCATTCATACATGACGTGCAGGCGGTAGTCTCCACCTATCACTTGACAATGATATATATGTCGAACCTGGAAAGGCCGACAAAGATAAGGGGAAGTCAGTTGGCGGCAAGGTCCTGTTACTTGACTGCTTTGAGAACACCGGGAAGAATGGTCCCAGAAGTGAACTTGACTACCGAGCCGGCAAGGCAAGAGATACACTTGACTACTAAGCCGGCAAGACAAGAACAACTGTCAAAAAGGAAGAGCTGCACAAAAAGGGGTCGAACCGACCTAAACATGGAACACTTTGATGAAAGGCCGGTATCAGCACCAAGACCAATGCCAGATGGTCTGACAGAAAATATCGAGCTGGAGGCTGGAAACATGGATAGAACAGTCGTGATCGGTACGGAAATGGGGAGTGACATGAAGGTCAACCTCATAAGCTTGCTGAGAGAGCACGCTGACATCTTCGCATTCTCGGCGGATGAGATGCCTGGTATCGATCCAGAGATAATGGTTCACCGATTAAACGCCGACAGAAATGTTAGGCCTGTACGGCAGAAAAAACGTAATTTCTCCACGGAAAAAATGACAGCAATACAAGAAGAGGTGGATAAACTTCTGGCGGCAGGTTTCATTGAGCCATGTGACTACCCCGAATGGTTGGCAAACGTGGTAATGGTAAAAAGTCAAGTGGGTCATGGAGAATGTGCGTAGATTTCACCAACCTTAACAGAGCATGTCCGAAAGATTTCTACCCCCTGCCACGGATTGATAGGCTGGTAGACTCCACTAGCGGTCACGCAATGCTCAGTTTCCTAGATGCTTTCTCAGGATATCATCAGGTCAGCCTGCATAAATCAGACAGGAAGAAGGCGGCCTTTATCACAGATGCAGGAGTTTTCTGTTATAAGGCGATGCCGTTCGGGTTGAAAAATGCAGGGGCAACATATCAAAGGCTGGTTGACAAGGTGTTCGCCGACCAAAAAGGCAGAAACGTGGAGGTCTATGTAGATGACTCTATCGTAAAAAGCCGGATGGAGGAGGATCATGTTAGCGACCTCCGAGAAACTTTTGAAACTTTGAGAAAATACAGGATGAAATTAAACCCAAAAAAATGCGTCTTCGGAGTAAGGTCGGGAAAATTCCTGGGTTTCTTGGTCAGCGAGCGTGGCATAGACGCCAACCCTGAAAAAGTAGAAGCAATCATCAGTCTGCCGCAACCCAAGAGCGTAAAAGACATACAGCGGCTGACAGGAAAAATGGCCGCCTTAAACAGATTTGTGAGCAAGTCGGCAGATAAGCAAATGCCCTTCTTCACAACCCTGAGGCAAAACAAGAAGTTCAAATGGGGGCCGGCAGAACAAGAGGCCTTTGAAGCTCTAAAAAGTCACTTAAAAAACCTGCCAACAATAGCAAGGGAAAAAGAAGGCGGCAAATTACAACTATACATATCGGCGTCGCCAAAGACTGTTGCAGCAGTACTGGTAGCCGAAGCAGAGAACAAAGGGCAGCAGCCGGTATATTTTGTGAGCCATGTGCTAAACGGCCCAGAAACAAGGTACACGTTGGTGGAAAAAATGGCATATGCAGTCCTCATCGCGGCTAAAAAGTTAAGACCATACTTTGAGGCGCATACAATCGAAGTGCTAACAAACTTTCCTCTCGAAAAAGCCATCAGCAAGCTAGATACATCAGGCCGGTTGCTAAAATGGGCAATAGAGTTGTCCGAGTTTGACTTGGAATTCCGGCCAAGAACTGCAATCAAAGCCCAGGCATTGGCGGACTTCATAGTTGAAGCGTCATACCAAGAAGATGAAGTACAAGCTGAAGTATGGGATGTGTCAGTGGATGGTTCAGCTGCACAGACAGGCAGTGGGGCTGGAATAATCATGAAATCGCCAGCAGGAGACATTTTTGAGTATGCTATAAAGTTTACGTTCAACGCGTCAAATAACGAGGCAGAATACGAGGCAGCAATCGCCGGCATCCAAATGTGCCTCGCAGCAGATGCCAAAAGAGTAATACTGACAACAGACTCCCAGCTGGTAGCAAGTCAATTCAGCGGAGAATATGAGGCCAAAGAACCTTCGATGGTCAAATACCTGGAGAAGTTGAGGTCGGTGTCGGCTCAGCTAGAGAAATTCAGCATTAATCTGGTACCCCGAGCAGAGAACACACTGGCAGACGCCCTATCAAAGTTAGCAAGTTCAAATGTCGCCGACTTGAAAAGAACAGTCATGATGGAGGTCATGAATAAGCGAAGTACGGAGTCGGAGGTAATACGGGTCATGGCCATCACAACTACCTCAGAATGGTACGATAATATCCAAACATACATACAGACTGGAGCGCTACCAGCAGATTTTGCAGAGGCCAAAAAGACAAGAAGGGACTCGGTTTGGTACATCATCCTATGGGGACGGTTGTACAAAAAGTCATTTAGCCTGCCATTCTTAAGGTGCCTAACAGCATTTGAGTCAGCAAGGCTGATCGAAGAGATGCACGAAGGAACATGTGGGAACCATGCCGGTGGAAAACCCCTTGCCATCATCTGTCAAAGGCAAGGCTATTACTGGCCAACAATGTTAGAAGATTGTCGAGCTTATGTAAAAAAGTGCGAGAAATGTCAAAAGTTTTCAGCTGTGATAAACTTGCCGGCCAATGATTTGATGCCCATTCTGAACCCAATCCCATTCGCACAATGGGGAATGGATATTGTTGGACCATTCCCAATGGCGGCTGGAGGGCGCAAGTTCTTAATAGTAGCAGTGGACTACTTCACCAAGTGGATAGAAGCAGAGCCGGTAGCAAAAATAACGGCAAACCAGGTGAAAAAATTCATATGGAAAAATATAATAACAAGATTCGGGCTGCCGCAGGCAATAGTTTTTTACCATGGAGCACAGTTTGATTGTGCACCCATACAGTGCTTCCTGGGATTATACAGAGTAAAGTTAGCTCACTCGTCAGTATGTCACCCACAGAGCAATGGGCAAGCAGAGGCGGCGAATAAGCAAATCCTGGCTGCACTGAAAAAGAAGCTAGAAGACTGTAAAAGCAAATGGGCAGATCTTATGCCAGAGATTCTGTGGTGCAACAGAACTGCTATCAAGGAGGCTACCGGCGAGAGTCCGTTCAAATTAAGCTTCGGATCTGAGGCTGTTATACCGGCAGAAATGGCTCTGCCAACCATGCGAATCCAGCATTACGATGAGGAGAGAAACGATCAGCTGCTGCGACATCAGTTGGATTTCATGCCAGAAATCCGCATGAAAGCAGAAGTAAGTTCGGCAGCATACAAAAGCAGAATGAGCAGAGCATACAACAAGAAAGTGAGGCATCGGCCTCTAGGAGTAGGAGACCTGGTACTGCGGAGAACGGCGGCAACAGGAAAAGGAAATGCTCAAGGAAAGCTGACAGCCAATTGGGAAGGACCATACCAGATATGGGAGGAAATAGTTCCTGGATCATACCGGTTAATGCAAATGGATGGTACCACGCTCAAAAACTCCTGGAACGCCAGTACTCTGAGAAAGTACTATGTTTGAAAAAAAACTGTAATGATGATGTATGAGCAGGCTGATGGCAATAGCAGTCTGCATTTTGCTGTTATGTATAATTAGGGCGGTCCTCAAATACGACCAGTCCATAAATGAAGGAAGAAAAAAGCAAAAAACAAACGCTGCATAAATCAACACGCAAAGGTAATGTATGGATGTGATCAGTAACAGTAAAGAAAATAAATGCCGTTTGGGCACTTTACTGCGAAGCGTAGCAGTCCATAATAAAGTTGTTGTGATTAGTAGCTTTGGAGAAAATAAATGCCGTTAAGGGGCACTCCATTGTGAAGCGTAGCATTCAACGAAGTGTATGGATGTGATCAGTAACAGTAAAGAAAATAAATGCCGTTTGGGCACTTTACTACGAAGCGTAGCAGTCCATAATAAAGTTGTTGTGATTAGTAGCTTTGGAGAAAATAAATGCCGTTAAGGGGCACTCCATTGTGAAGCGTAGCATTCAACGAAGTGTATGGATGTGATCAGTAACAGTAAAGAAAATAAATGCCGTTTGGGCACTTTACTGCGAAGCGTAGCAGTCCATAATAAAGTTGTTGTGATTAGTAGCTTTGGAGAAAATAAATGCCGTTAAGGGGCACTCCATTGTGAAGCGTAGCATTCAACGAAGTGTATGGATGTGATCAGTAACAGTAAAGAAAATAAATGCCGTTTGGGCACTTTACTGCGAAGCGTAGCAGTCCATAATAAAGTTGTTGTGATTAGTAGCTTTGGAGAAAATAAATGCCGTTAAGGGGCACTCCATTGTGAAGCGTAGCATTCAACGAAGTGTATGGATGTGATCAGTAACAGTAAAGAAAATAAATGCCGTTTGGGCACTTTACTGCGAAGCGTAACAGTCCATAATAAAGTTGTTGTGATTAGTAGCTTTGGAGAAAATAAATGCCGTTAAGGGGCACTCCATTGTGAAGCGTAGCATTCAACGAAGTGTATGGATGTGATCAGTAACAGTAAAGAAAATAAATGCCGTTAAGGGGCACTTTACTGCGAAGCGTAGCAGTCCATAATAAAGTTGTTGTGATTAGTAGCTTTGGAGAAAATAAATGCCGTTAAGGGGCACTCCATTGTGAAGCGTAGCATTCAACGAAGTGTATGGATGTGATCAGTAACAGTAAAGAAAATAAATGCCGTTAGGGCACTTTACTGCGAAGCGTAGCAGTCCATAATAAAGTTGTTGTGATTAGTAGCTTTGGAGAAAATAAATGCCGTTAAGGCGCACTCCATTGTGAAGCGTAGCATTCAACGAATTGTATGGTGTGACTAGTAGCCGTACAGAAAATAAATGCCGTTTGGGCACTTGTACTGCGAAGCGTAGCAATCCATAATAATTTGTTGTAATTAAAAGTGTTAGAGAAAATAAACGATTATTAAGATGCACTCCATTTCGAAACATAACAATCATTTCGAAGTGTATCATTTCAACAAGTTAAAAATATAGAAAGGCCGTCAACAAATAAGAGTTCATGCTAATAAAATGGAAGTATCATACGCAAAACGAAGTAAACATACAATCAAAAAACTACTTGTTATAAATGCATGATTACAGCAGAAAAAACACTAAAAACCGACAGCCATCACCAAAAAATCTTGCGAAGTGATTAGCTGATCACAAGGCACAAAAGATGTCGGTTAAAAACCGACACCCCTACAATAAAACGATGTTCTAAGATATGTTACATCAACAATAAGTGCCCTAACAGCATCTGGAAAAAAGTCAAAAGCCAACCGGCTAAACTAAAAAACCCTAACATGTATGAGGCCGGCTGGGAAAAATAGAGGATCCGCAAGAAGAGGAGGGCGATGACTGCCAAGACCGTCAAACGGCACGCTCATCACCAGACCAGTAGGCATCTTCTGGAACCTGCAAGGGGGGCAAGGTTCTTTGATTGGCATTACAAATCACAGCCTCGGGTAGCTCCTGAGGCTCAAAGCCGGTAGCAACCTTGTACAGCTCCTTCTCCTCATACCCAGCCTCAAATTCTTGCCACCCATCCTCATCCAGCTTCTTCACATGGCAAACGACCCGATGAGCAGCGCACCAACCACCGTTATGGCGCAGAGTAAGAATATCATTAAACCAGTCAGACTGGAGAAGCTTATCAACAGCTCTCTTGGCGGCAGTCTTCTTCACCACAGGCAAACTCTGGTTAAGACCAGTCAGCTCCTCAGTCAGACCGTCTGCCCTCTCAGTTTCAGCCTTCAGCTTCGGCTCAACCTCTTCCAGCCGTCGGTTCGCCGCCTCCAAATTCGAAGAAGCACTCTCCAACTTCTTCTCATTAATCTTCAAAGCAGATTCAGCCGCCTCAGCCCGCTTCTTCAGCTCGGCAATATCAATGCTATTCTGCGTCAGCTGCATCTGGTTCCAACGATAGACATAGTACAAATCCATGCTGGATTGAACAGCCTAAGAAACAAAAAAAATTGTTGTACAAATGAGTAATCAAAAAAAAAAAAAAAAAAAAAAAAAAGCCGGATAGAAAGTTGTAGCAAGCTAAGCAAGAAATACCTTGTATAAATCGTTGAAATGCTGAGCAGCAGGGGCGTCAATCTGACCCTGTGGCCTGTCAGCAGGAGTAATCAGATCCAGAAAAGCACGGTAGCCCAAATCCCCACCGTCCTTAGCAGAATCCGTCGCCACCGACTCCCCACACAGCAGATCAATGTTTGGGTAGAACTGATCGGTGGGTTCGCCGCCAAAGGACCCGAACCATGATTTCATTGCTTCCGGGATCTTAAAGGGGGTATCCTCAATCCAACTGCCGGTACGAAGCGGCAGATGATAATTTAGTCGAGAATCACCAGATCGATTCTCGCTACGACTAACAGGAGGCATACTAGAATTACCCCCTGTCACTGCGGCCGACATGGCACAGTGCTGAAACGGAGCCTCATTCTCGCCGCCACGATCTCCCTCGTCCAAAATCTCA
The DNA here is from genome assembly GCF_020520425.1 of Spinacia oleracea. NCBI lineage: Eukaryota > Viridiplantae > Streptophyta > Magnoliopsida > Caryophyllales > Amaranthaceae > Spinacia > Spinacia oleracea. The sequence continues at coordinate 70,255,588 of NC_079488.1, read as the reverse complement.
ATGGACGGCTGCGGAGACGGGTGAACCGCAACAGCAGAATCAGCCGTCTTTTTGAAAGCATCGCCAGCATGGATTTCGTACTGATCAACAGCAGCCGAAACATCATCGCCGCCAGCGGCCTTAGACTTCTTAGTGGGGTCAGAACGCCCACTAGTAAGTGACGACCTCTTCCGAGTCCTCCCACCACGGCCGGTTGGATTAGATTGCATAGTGGGCGGTTGCACAGTTTTTGGAATAGAGACAGACGAAGATTTTGTTTTAGAACCGCCGGCAACACGATTCTTCGCAACAGTAGCAGTTGAGCGACGGGAGGAGGCACGTGTGGAATACGTTGATATGGTGTCGTACTTTCCCCTAGGCGGCGGAGGCTGCGTACACACAGGTCGCCAATTCTCGTCAAATCCGAGAATTTCTCTATCCAATGTTTTAGTACCTGCAAAGACAACGACTCAATTAAAACCGGCAAAAAACTTATGCAATACACAAAGCTATAAATAGCAATAATAAGTACATCCCATTCGGCTGAAAATATGTTTACCAAAGCAGTGGGTGTTGCAAAGGCCGACAGCGGACAAGGGCTGATTACCCAAAATATAATAGGCATTAGGGAGCCAATTTCGATTAACAGCCTGTTTTTTGCTGAGGCCGACATCTAAAATGTCACATGCCAAATAATCAAAAGCTTTTCTCTCCCGCCGGCCCAAACCACGCTGGTCATACTGCTCCATTCGAGGCCGGGGTTTAGAAAATGTCCGTCGGAGCAAAAAGCCGTCAGGAACTTGAACGAAGTAAAAGCGATCCTGCCAATCTTTACAGCTCGACAAAGGAGGATGCACAGTCTTTCTCTTCGTTGCGCTATACGCCGACATACACCCCGTCTCTCCATCCTTCTTCAACCATAACAGCCGCTTGAACAAATTCAACGTCAGCGGCCATTGTTTAAACAAGCACAACCAGACATATGAGATAACAGTTCTGATGGTAGTAGGGGTAACTTGGGCCAAGCAGACGTTCCAAGCCCGGAATATTTTCTCAACAAAGGCGTGCAGAGGAAAGCGAAGCCCAAAATCGAAATGCTTCGCATACACAGCAATATGGCCGGGAGGACAGTCGAATATAGTTGCACCTTCATCCGGCACTACCAGCTTATACTCAGCCGGCAATCCAAGAAAAGTCCCTCCATGAACCACATGATTCTTCTTTATGATCAGATCGCGCCAAGACGTCAAAATCGCGGTTGTACGAGGAAGACTTTTTAAGGGAGGGAGTTCTTCTTTCCTATGAACATCCGTGGAGTCGTCGGTAAAATAAGGCTGTTCTTTAGCCTCATCCGCAAGAACTTCAGCGACTATCACGTCGGCCGGATCGTCATCATCTGAACCAATACCGTCGTCTCCAATGTCTGCGTCATCCCTACCAGAAACGCCAGCATCTTCACCATCATCACCCCCATGAGCATCAACATCCTTGCCGGCGGAATCCTCAAAGATGGAATCACCATCGGAGTATTCGCCGGTAGCCATATCAATATCATCATTAACAGGCTCTTTACCAGGGCGGCGGCCACTAGTGCTAGCCGGTTGTTCGGAAGTCATCCTATCAGCCTGACCAAAAGAAACACCGAAGTTGCCAGTATTAGTTCCATACTGCCCGTGGCCACTGCCGGTGGAATTCAAGAATTCCCGGTAATCACGAATATAATACCGCACCGAAAGGGGAGAAACATCTAAAGCAGGCTCAGAAGCCGGAATAGGATGCTCGCGAGACCTCATTTCCCGTATCATTCGAGCCCGCAGATGATGTAGGGCATAACAACGCTCTCTCTCAGCCTGATTCAAACCCTCGTCATAAACCTCACGAATGGCAGTCCGTCTTAAATTAGATTGAGAGCACGGCTCCTCCCGGGCCCAACTACAATTACTCTCTTGAGGAACACTCCAACCGGTAAACCCAGAAGGCTGAGAAGAAGGGTTGTCCCCACCCACATTTTTGGTCATTTTGTTTTTAAGGCGGCGGATAATTAAAAACAAGAAAAAATTTGACACCACAGAAATGCAAAAACAAAAATATATGTATAGCAAAGAGTAGCAAAATAGAGGGGTGGGTACCTACTGTTTTTTCTGGAGTTTGAAATACAAATGAAGCACGCGAAAGAGAAAAACAGGGAGAACCTACAAAAAACACAGAAACGAAAGAAAATCAAGCACAAAAATAAGAGAGGAAGAAAAACCCGAAATTCGGTAACAACGAAAAAGGAGGCTAATAAACCTTGGAAAATTCAAACCACAACAACAGCAAAAGCTTGAGAATCAAACAGCAACAAATTTCAGCGAAAAACCCAGGGGAAGAGAGAGAGAAAGGTCGGAAGTTCAAGAATAAAGTGGGTGAAATGAAAAATCTCGAAGAGGTTAAGGCCTTTTATTGGTCAAAGGGGGGTATGCAAAACGTCACGACCCGTAAGTCAAGCAGTTAAAAGGTCAGTTACATTCAGAATCAGCGACCCAGATTAAGCGCACCAAATAACGCTCGAGATGAAGGCCACGTGGGAGAACGTGGGTAACAATCTCCCGCCACTTGCACGACAAAAATTCAAAAATAATGCCTAGTCACCCACAGCATCTTCAAGGGGGCTAGTCGTCCAAACCTTTTTCAAGGGGGCTAGTCGTCCAAACCTTTTTCAAGGGGGCTAGTCGTCAAAATCTTTTTTCAAGGGGGCTAGTCGTCCAAACCTTTTTCAAGGGGGCTAGTCGTCAAAATCTTTTTTCAAGGGGGCTAGTCGTCCAAACCTTTTTCAAGGGGGCTATCGTCCAAATCTTTTTTCAAGGGGGCTAGCCGTCCAAACCTTTTTCAAGGGGGCTAGTCGTCCAAACCTTTTGCAAGGGGGCTAGTCGTCCAAACCTTTTTCAAGGGGGCTAGTCGTCCAAACCTTTTTCAAGGGGGCTATCGTCCAAATCTTTTTTCAAGGGGGATAGTCGTCAAAACCTTTTTCAAGGGGGCTAGTAGTCCAAATCTTTTTTCCAAAGGACCTAGCAACGGATTTCTTCATTCAGAGAGAAGGCGGTCGACAAACTGTTCGCGGTCTTTTCTCAGAAATACTCGCAATACAGTCAGCGCCCGCGCTTCACTCTGAGGGGGCTAGTTGTACCGCCAGGTAGCAAAATAATACTTATTTTTTCCCATTAAACTCAGAGCAAGCGCAACAATTGTCATATATGCGCTTACTCTGAGGGGGCTAGTTGTACGGGGTGTCCTACCGGCACCACCTGGTACCGGCAGAACTCCCCGTATGTAAACTTAACCTGCAGGTAATCTGGTCATCTTAGGTAAATATCCTCTACCGGCATTATTTGCAAGACAACCTACCGGCATTATCATGAAGACAACCAACCAAGGGTCACTATCAACAGGTCGCTATCTAACCACAAGGGACCTACCAGATCGTACCCTTGGATTGGTCTATATAAGGAGCACCTCATTTATTGCTATGAGGTACACAAACACTTAAACACACTTCTTTCTTACTCCCTAATCATCTCTTAATCTCTCAGTAATCTTACTTAAGCATTGGAGGGGGGATCCTCGAACCACCCCCGAGGCTAGTTAATCCATTCTGTTGTGCAGATATCAACCGGCAATCTCGACAGGAATCCAGTATCCCACAGTCAGCTGTTCTCATTCCACACCCGGAACAAACCTAGTTTTTTTTTATTAAAAATTAAAAATATGAACATTTTAATTGAGATAAAGAAGGTGTAAGCTTTTGTATGAGCACCATGGAATAACGACAATAGCAAAAAAAAAGTCTTTACCAAAAGCATCATAAACTTTTAGGGTACGAACCTTTTATCTTAGTCATATTTCCATACACCAAAGAATTAAAATCTTACAAATTCAGTGATGTCAATTTCAATATTGCCAATTTTGTCGGAAATTCTAAATAAAGTGCATCCAAATTTCTCTCTATGGAGTACCTTTCCTTCGACCTCTCTTTTTAAGTTTGTATATTGCACTTCATTGGTTATATTCTTAAAGTGTCTTGGAATTATTCAAATGCCTCAAAATTTCGACGTGTACGCCTTTCGTTGGTTAGAGGTACTATTGCCACATTTTTCATGATTAATCATAAATGAATACTCCCTCCGTATTTTTTTAAGAGATACATTTGGTTGGGCACGGGTCTTAAGAAGAATAAAAGAAGTGGGGTTGGGGTAGATATTTTAATAAATAAGTACATTGGGGACCATGTCCTTTTGAACAAGTGGAGGTGGGGGTGGGGTGGGTGTAGTTGTAAAATTATTTTTTAATTGGATGGTGGATCATAAAGTGTAGTAGATATATTATTTAATTAGGTGGTAGGGTTGATAAGTTACCAAAAATGGCAAGTGTATCTCTTAAAAAAATACGGCCGGAAAAGACAAGTCTATCTCTTAAAAAAATACGGAGGGAGTATAATTAACCATTCATCAGGTTATTTTCGTAAATGGCTTTTTAGTGTCCCCTTATAAAATAGTTTAAAATACCCTTTATAATTTCATCTTCAAATTGAATTAATTAAAAAAGTTGATTGTTTTATGACATTGAATTTAATTAATTTAAAAATCAATTATTTAGGCTCCTTTCTACGTAGTATTGGACTTACACTGAAATTACATTTTCTGAACTTATCTGAACTTAACTGAACTTATCTGAATTTATTTTATGTGAAAAAAACTTATTTTGTCTGAAATAAACTTATTTATGTGTGAAAATGTCTGAAAAAAACTTTTTTTTGCTGATTATCTGAATTTCACTGAACTTATCTGAACTTATTTTGTCGGAAATAAGTCAAAATAAGTTGAATATAACATAACCTTAATGCAAAACCAATTAAGAAAGTATAATGCAAAACATTGATTGATTCATGCATTTTCTAAAAAGACATAAAAGAAAATTATGTCAATCAAATTCAATACTACGTAGTATGTACCAACCATATTAACCATTAATTGTAAAATAAAATAAAAATGCATAATAGAAAATTAGTAAGTCAATCAGACTTAATCACAACAGGAAAAAAATCCACAAATCCAAAAATCCAAAAATAAAAAAAGAAAGTTACGATCAAACACTTACTCACAGCCAAATATAATCCATATTAATCAAATAATATAACTTTTCTTTTCAAGTATTTTATTATGTCACATTTTTATATTGTCACAAATAAAGCAGTTTAAATTAAAATTTTTAAACAAAATTCAATAAAACAAATAACTTTGTAATAAACTAATAAAAATACATCCTGCAGTTATTTTGATGTATTTGCGAATAAATTTTTCTAGATAACATAATTTTTTTTAATATGTATCCACACGCATCGCATGAATATAAAGTCTTTTTGAGTTGTGTTATATAAAGTTTTATAGAGTATTCAATTTACTTTATTATATTTCTCGCAAACTTCTTTACCATTTTACCTTTTTTCCCATAATGTTTACACTTACCTTTAGATGAAGCTCACAACTGATACAAAAAAAGGTGGCCCAAATTTTCGTAGTGATGGTATTATATGATTAACTAGTTTAGATTTCTTGCACGCACGAATTTTGATTATTTTTTTCACAAAATATTTAACTGAATATCTCCCATACTACTGCATAGTTATAACATTTTTAATATACTCGTTTAAATTTATTCATATAATATGCATATTTAAAATGCTAATATGGTAATTTGACCAAAATACTGAGTGATATATTTTTCATTATTAATATAGCGATTTGACTAAAATATTACCAATTTAGAATAATTATTATTACGTATCTATTATTGTCATAATTTATAAACTAAATTTTGTTTTCATACCTAAATATTTAATAAAAAAAGTTAGAGAATAAAAATAAAATCAAACAAATACACTTTTTTTGGAAAAGTGGTTTTGACGGGAAAAAATTGCACCAGGAATTGACACGTGTCAATCCTGATGTCTCTTTTAATATATAGTAATAGATAGATGATTAATATTGCTTCCGTTCATAACTAGTCTCTACACTAATATATGTACCAGTTGATGGAGGGAGTAGTTTTTTTTTTTTTTTGCAAAGAGGGTTGGGTCGGGGCCGTCGGGCACTCGGGCATCACGAAATTCCTTCAACTTACATACTAATTAAATTAAGTATCTTTAAGTCTAATTATACCTCGTCTAATGATGCTTGCCTTTATATTAACTTTATTTTTGATGTACGTGGCTTAATAACTAAACACTAATCAAGTGTTATGTGCTCAAAAAGTTATAATGCAGAAGATTTTGAAGAGATTTGAAAGAGATGGACATCTCTCCCTCAATAACATGTAGCCATGTAGGGCCTTATGAATTGGACATAATTTCAACATGGTTTGATTATTTTGCGCAGTTTTATTTACTTTTGTACTTTTGGGCGGCTAAACATTACATCATGACTTTTAAATAAGACAGATGTATAGTAAAAATAAATATAGATAACTGTCAGACCATATATCATGTGATAGATTCATCTAAATCAACCACTTACTCAACTAGAAAGTATGACAACTGCGAGTATTAAGTAAATGTCAAATGATAAGATATGTGACTACTTAAAGTAATTACAGCTTATCAAAAATCTACAAGTGGATAAAAATTGGGAAAAGGCTACATGTACACCTAGTGTACAAGATTCTCTTGTATACCATCATTAATTTGTTGACACATCATCAAGCCCACTAAAAAATGAGAATGAAAGACAATAAATATGTCATTTCAACCAATAGAAAAGCATGATGTACAAGATATCTTATACATTAGGTGTACATGTAATAGGATAAAAAAAATGAACACATATTCTAAAATGACACTAAAAATTGATGAAAACAAGGTAGTTTACCCTCATCAATCATGTTGATGGTAATGCTGAGTCTGAAAATGGGTAACTTTTGATGTGTTTTACATCAACATCATTTGAAAACCTACTCCACCAATTGAAAGTGAACATTATATTGTTCTACTCACTTTTCCCGACACTCATTGTACTCAATAGAATAGATAGGAGAAGATAATATATTATATTGATCTCCACTCAATTTCTATTGTTTTTTATGGGGATATACTCAGCCGGATACGGTAATTAAGAAGAAAATTAAATGAAATAAAATAATAAAACAAGTGGGGTTGGTTAGATATTTTAATAAGTAAATAAGTGGGGACCATGTCATTTGGGGTGGGAGGTGAGGTGGGTTTATGAAATTATTTGTTTAATATGATAGTGGGTCATATGATAAATTAGATGTATTATTTAATTAGATGGTGGGGTTGATAAGTTACTAAAAATGGCAAATGAATAATACAGTCGAAAAAAAGTAAATGTATCCTTTAAATAAATATGGAGAGAGTAGTTAATATTTTTTGACCATTACACTCTTCGCATCAAATTTAATTAGGAAGCCAATCATACACCAAAGTATATTGCAGTCGTTGATATAGTCAATCCGAACTAACAAATTTAATCATTTTTTCGATATAAATTTTCATATTTTATTTTTTAGATAGAGTAGGGTGTAATGGCGAAAGAAGCCTGTTATCCTAATTTCAGCGTTTTTCGAATTTGCATTTTTGTAAAGAAAAGTTTAACCTAATTAAATTCCCCTGCCGACAGCCGCAAATCTTGAAGAAAGACTGAATAATTGTTATTGATTTTTACGTAGCATGAAAATGAAATTATAAATAACTTTATTTGATAAATTAAAGAATCTTCCCAATTAAAGAGGGGACCTAAGATTAAAAGGGACCTTTCCAGGTGAAGTTTTATTGTTGTAGCCAATCAGATTGAAGTATTATTTTAGCGTTGACATTTGACTACACGAGAAAGCATATATCCCCACCACCTGTCCTCCTCTTATCAACATAATATTTGCCGACTGTATTAGTTTTTCCCTTTTTTTAATTAGGCATGCATGTTCAAAAATAAATAAATAGTGAGAATAACATATTTTAAGATTTATGATATCATTAACATATGATGAGTATGTTACTTTCCTGATTTAATGCACTTCTATTTAGAGGGTGCTACAAGGATAACAACGTAAATGAGATTATTTGATCGAATTTAGGGACCATTGTATTAATTTACATTGGAAAAAAACATAAGGTAAAAAATGTTGTTATAATGGAAGCAAAGAAATATTAAATCATGTAAATAAAGAACGCAGAGATTTAACGTGATTCACTAACAATGTGTTAGATACGTTTACAGACAGAGGGGAGAGAAGTTTTATTGATCTCGAGGAGTGCAGATTACAGAATACGACTATGTTATGACCTAGAGAGTTTATATAATACTCTATAGACAGATGAGGAAAAAACAAAAAATTAGGCCCAAAACAGATGACCCTAGTCCAGAGTAACAGAAACCGTAAAGTTCAGGGGCAACGCTAGCGAAATCTCCGTGCTGGGGCGTTGCAGTAGGGGGCTTGATCGATTCAAGGCATTATTCTACAAATGTATCTGATGTTAGGTTATAATTTAACTACCTGGATTGGGATCTAATTTAGTACTCCCTCCGTCCCAGGTTAGTTGTTACACTTACCTTTGCACTAAGTTTTAGGTGATAAGGGTCGTTTGGTTATCAATTGTTATTTTATTGAAAAAGTAGATGTGATAGGAGTAGGTAGATTATTTTTTTAATTGAATAAAAGAGGGTGTGGGGACAAAAAAAATTGTGGAAAGAGAGAGAGACAATATAATAATTGTAGGGTCATTCCTAATTTAAAAGTGTAACAACTAATCTGAGACAGACGAAAAAGAAAAGCGTAACAACTAATCTGGAACGGATGGAGTAGATCACTATCGTAAAATTTTGCCATTTAATTCAATTTCCATGAATAAAATTAATTCTTCTTGTAATTTGTGTTAGAAAAAGATGGGCCCTTAAATGGACATCATTTTTCAAATCAAAGTCCAAGCAATTAAACAAATACTCGGTTCAAAATAAAAGTCCAAACAAATACTTTATGCACACAAGTAAAATGAGCCGAAATCCAAAATGATCCATTAGCTTTAAACATTTGGTAATTCGTTTACTTATCTTTTCTAAAATCGGATCCGATCAAACTCAAATAAATTTGATTAAAATACTGATTATTTTTTAAGAAGATTACTACCCCGTATTTAGTACGGGTTAAAATAAGTAATGAATTACTAATGATAGGGAGTTCAATCGAATAATTAAATTTAATTGATAATATTACTTGTCTACGTACTTGGGCAATTTTCCCTCAAAAAAATAACTTAATTAGGCTATCAGTAAAAGTAAGTTAAGTCTCAAGAAAAAAATAATTTAATTTCAGTAAAAATAATTAAAATTCCGAAAAGTTATGGTTTGGACACCTAGCCTATTCGGAAAATAATAAATAATAAATAATAAAATAATAAATAATAAATATTAAATAATAAATGATAAATGATAAATAATAAATAATCTTAAGTGGTTGTTTTGTTATCAATTTTTATTTTATTGAAAAAGTTGATGTAATAAGTGAAAGTGAGGTATTTTTTTTAATTGGACGAGAGAGGGGGTGAGACAAAAAAAATTAAGTGGGAAGAGAGAGACAATATAATAATTGTGAGGTCATTCCTAATAGTGTAACAACTAATCTGAGACGAACGAAAAAAGAAAGTATAACAACTAATCTGGGACAGAGGGAGTAATAAAAAATAAATGATATATGATAAATAATAAATGATAAATAATAAACAATAAATTATAAATTATAAATAATAAAAAATAAATGATAAATTATAGATGATAATTAATAAATAATAAATAAATTTGTGTTGTACTTATGACGTTTATATGAAAATATTTATAATGTTATTTTGAATTGTACTCGCGCATATGTCAATATTATAGTAGTGATAATTTTAGCAATATCAATAATAATTAAAATATTAATAGTAATAATTATAATGTTAATATTTATAACAATACTCATAATAATAACTAATAACTACAATAATCATAATTATTTTTAATAACAATAATTACATATAATATTAATATAATAATAGTAATATTTAAGTAATAATAACGATAATAATAATTTATATAATATATAAAAGTAATAATTGTCAATTTTAATTGCAATATCAAGAATAAAAAGAACTACAAAGAAAGATGAATCGGTTCTTTTGAACTTAACTGAAATGAACTGAATGAAGCTGAACTGAACTGAAATGAATTGAACTGAATGGAACTGCAATAAAGTCCAAAAGAACAGGGTCTTAATATAAATGAACAACTTACCATGACGACTTTGAAAATTCTCCATTCTTATTTAATTGACACGATTTGACTTTAGGACTATTTCATAAATCCTCATTTTACCGAATTTTGTTATTTATGCATAAGGTAAAATATAATGTGAGGTCTTGTTAAATTCGTCTTGATAAATACGTTTATAATATCAAACTTTTTTTTTCCTTTCACATAACGTACTAAAGATATTAATGTTAAAATGTACATTGACAAACCTGAATAAAAAATTGTGTCAACTAAATAAGAATGGATGAAATATAAACTTTAATCAACAAGATTAGTTTAGTTCAGTACGGAGTATACAAGTTCACTTAACATAATACTTCGCATAAGATTAGCTAAATAATTCATATAATTCAAGTTCAATAAATATCAAGCGTAGAGAGTGCTTGAGAAAGGCGACTTGGAAGCATATACGTGAGTTTACTTTTTAAATCTATTACATTAAACTAGCAATTTGACCCGTGCAATGAACGAGAGCAATTTATAAAGTGTTTAACTTACATTGCTCGACATACAATAATTTTTAGGTATTATGAAATTTTAAATTATTTATGTAAATTCATAAATTTTGTTTATTGTAAGATATAAATATATAAATAAATAACATTGAAGGTTATTACAAAATTAATCTAAATACTTAGAGAAAACAATCAACAACCGTGATAATATATTGTACAATATAATATCTATGATAAAACAAATGATTGTTAAAATAATCATAATAAACATTTACGAAAATTGAGATTTGGCCATAGAAAATTAAAGAAGATACACGCGACACATAACATAAAACACGCACAATACCTCGGGAAAATGTATGATGATATTTTTTTGTTGAAAATGATGATGATTTAGAGTTGATGGTGTGGTGATATGATGAAATGGTTGATAGTTCAATTTATTTATAAGGAGTGCAAGGAAGATGAGAGGTTGATGGCTTATTTTGATTAAATGTTTAGTTTTCTCTTTTTTGCAGTTAAGAATTTAAAAAGACTATTACCTTATACAAAGTAAGTATTAGTGTTTATTGTTTATTGTTATAGTTAAGGAATTTAGTTGATTAATATAATTTAAGTTAGTTTATTAAGTTATGATTATTTATTGTATGTTTATGTTATGTGTGCCTTTTGAGTTGTTTATTTACTTATTTAATTAGTTTATTTATTTTAATAAGGGTGTCTTTTGAATTTTCTCTATTTTAATTATAAAAAATGTAGAAAAAATGTAGATTGATGAGGTGTTGACACTTATCATTTTGTCACCTATGGTTAGAGTTTTTAAATACTAGGTATAGATTAAAGCAGATACATTACATACATATCATTTTCTGGACAAAAGATTTCCCGCCAATTTTGTTTAAGTCATTTATTTGTTTTATAAATTTTTATGGGAAATATTAAGTGTCTACAAGTGTCACTCTTTCATTTGCCTCTCTATTATTTTGTTAACTCTCACCTTATTAAAAGATTTTATCCATTCTATATTAATTTAAAATCCTAATTATGAAAGTACAAATATATAAGTAGACATCTTTAATGGGTTATGATAATCTTACTATGTAAAATAGATTAATTTTTATAAAAAAGATACTTAAAATAATCCTCCATGTATAGAATCAATTTTTTTTTTTTTTTGAGGAAAGTAGAATAGAATCTTTTAATAAGGTGAAAGTTAACAGAAGAGAGGAAATATAATCAATGTGGTGATGAAAAATGTCACTTTATGATTCGCCTCTCTTTTAATTAGAATAAAAGTAATAAAAATATTTTAATTAAGGAAAAATGTTATTGTTTTTCATTATAAATCATAAAGATTCGGTTAATAATATACCTTCTAAAAATATTTTTCGACTCTTTTCCCCTTTTTAATTAGACAAATCAATTATACGAAATATATACTTCAGTTGTAACTTTAGGAAAGATTTTTTATTTGTGTTCCGTATTATTACGATTTTCATTAATTTTCAAATGAATCGATTCTGTTCTCACCATAATTGACGCCTTATTTATTTATATTAGAAGAGATGTGAATCAATGCAGTTTAAGGGTTTCAAGGTTAGTCCACCCTTGGACTTGTAAGCCATTGTTCCACGTCACTAAACATTTGGTTTCAATTTACTTAAATGTAACACCGAATGCTATGTATTGATCTCCTCTTATGCCCAATATTTTCCTCTTTCATTTGGTATCTTTTCTCATCTTTAGTGGGGGATTGTTGGAATTTAAAGATGGAAAAGTGCGCTCAAAACCTGCCTGCCAGGTTTTGGATAACCGGCAGGTTCAAAACCTGCCTGCCAGGTTTTCCAAAACTGGCAGGTTTCGAGTGCAAGTTGAAAACGGACTTAAAAGGCATTTCTTGAAGTGCACCGAAAACCGGCCTATTTTGGAAAACCGGCAGGTTTTGAGATCAGTTCTTTGTGTTATTCGGTTTTTTATCTTCTCTTTGGATTCCTCTTTTATGATAACTTTTTAAGTATGATTTATGTACAATTATCATTCTTATTATGGTGATTAAGTTGGTCCATTATTTCTCTTGATTATGGGGGTTATAAGCCCTTCATTATCATGGGATTAATTGGTGATTCAATACCATTGGATTCCTTTGAGTCCTTTGATTTCTTGGGTTGTTTTGTATCCTCCTCGAATCCTATTAATTCATGCTTCATTTCTTGAGTTGTTTACAGAAAAAATCATTCCCTTATCATCTCCTTTCCTCCTCTCTTTTGGGCATAAGTTCTAGTAGCTCCACCTCACACCCAAGAGTGCCATTGTGTGTTGAGAGTTGTGTAAACTTTAGGGAACGAATCAATGAATAAATTTGTGCACCCCGATTGCACCGGATCTCGTTTTCAAGACTGTGGTTTGGTTACCACGGCACAACAAGTTCCGTAAGTCTTACATTCTTGTTCTTCATTTTAGCCTTGAAAACACATAAACTACAACAATTTTCTCCCTTGAAAGTTAGGGTTTTTCTTGTTAGGTTATGACAAATATAAATCATATATTTCATGCGGAAAAACCATAAAGCCAGGAATCCAAATTAATTGCCACATAGTCAATTAGCATAATTTAGGATACATACATGTGATGCGTGCCTTCCCTAGCTGCTCCCGAACCGAACCGAACAAGAACAAGTTTAGGACTCCAAATGTCGCCCCTCCATAGATAGTCCACAGCACACGTTCGGATCCGCCTTAGATTCAACCAACTAGGATATTCTCTAAGGTATTATGTTTATTCGGAAAGGTTAATTATTAATTTAGACAAATTATTTAAATTCCCACTTGAACTTAAACTATATGAATACTTATTGAATTGTTGTGTATAAATTGTGATTATGAACCACATATTTATAGGGTGGAAATAACGGTCTTAGACTTCTATTAGGATTCAAATAACTAAATCCATTAGGATTCTAGTTAAATTAATCCATTAGAATTTAATGTTTAATCAAACACCTAAGGGGCTGTTCGGGATTACTACGGTTTCCCAGTTTTCGTTTTGTTTCTTAAAAAATAAAATTAAACTCGTCCGGTGAAAGTGTTGTAAAAAACAACTTTGGCCCACTTTTGTCAAAACTGAAACGAAAAATAGTAAACCACTTTTTGTCATTTTATGGTTTTGGTTTTGCAAAACACGCCTAAATGTTCATAAAGTCTGACACTATCTCTACATGAATCTTCATTTTTACCTCTCTTCGCCTTCAACCCCTTCTTCTCTAATCCTCGTCTCCACCATTTTGGTCGAGCGTCGTCGTCAACCTCCATTCCTGCCCAATTCTTCTCTCACTCTATCGATCAATAAATATAGCCACTGACTTTATTTTGTTTACAAATCTACAAGTTATGCAATTTTCTACTTCTCGAAAATGAAAACTTGATACCCACCATTTTTTATACTTTGTCATGCTTCTTCGTTTTGCAATGGTGGACCTTCGAATGAATTTAATTTAATGGGAATTTCTGATTACAAAATTTCAGTCGGCTCTCATTGTCGTCGTCGCTGTCGCCAACATGGTACAGGAGCACACCTCAATATACTCCTAATTGAGTAGTGTAACTAGTACGGAAAAAGTAATTGATTAAGGGAAATAATATAAGAGGTCTTTCAATTTCTTTCTTATTGCAATTGTTTATATTTTCCACTTTTGATTGCAAATTGTTTCTCTGTCAAACAATTTGAGCACAAATAATGGGGAAATGGATGTTTGTAGGTTGATGTTCAAGTAGTAGTAGTGACCATGAACTGACGGACGAGGTAGTCAGGTAGAAGAGGAAAAGGAGGTTTTTTTGGATGAGGTAGAAGAGGAAAAGGAAGGTTTTTCCCCCTTTTTTTAATTCGATTTAGTGGAGAATCAGGTGTAAAATTTCGAGGTTAACGTTTTGGTTTTTAGTTAAAACTTAAATCAGTTTTCAGTTTTTATAAAACAGAAAACTGGAAAATGAAAATGATGCCGAACGAACCCTAAGTGTTTTAGATTTAACAAAATATTCAAATCGAGTAGAATTAGGAAAATGAGTTTAAGCAATCCTAAGCGACCAAGGAGTTGGTCGTACGTAGCATCGCAACCACGCAGCCCACAAGGGGCGTTGGTGCGCGGCTCGGCCCAAGGCAGGGCGCTGGCAGCACGCGGCCCGTCGTGGGCGGTGCTGCTGGGCGGTGCTGCTGGGCCTTGCCTTGCTCGCTTGCTGCGCTGGGACTGCTGCTCGCTTTGTGCGCGCGGGCTTCGCTAGGCGCGGGCCTGGCTTCGTGCTGGGCCATGCGTCTAGCAAGCTCTCGGACGACCGTTTCGTACGTCGCGCTTCCGATTCGTTTTCCGATTCGGGAATTCATTTCCGATTCGAACAATATTTAATATTTCCGATTCCGGAATTTATTACCGATTTGAACAAATATTTAATATTTCCGATTCCGACAATGTTTCCGATTTCGGTAATATTTCCGTTTCCGGCAATATTTTCGATTCCGGCAATATTTCTATTTCCGATAATATTTTCCTATTTCGGTAATATTTCCGTTTCCGACAATATTTCCGATTCCGGCAATATTTCTATTTCCGATAATATTTTCCGATACTTACCATGTTTCCGTTTCCGGCAACATCTACGACTTGGATAATATTTATATTTCCGTTATGATCCATATTTCCGTTTCCGGCAATATCATCATTTATTCATATTTTTCCTTTTGACGATTTCAGCTCCTACTAGAACCGAGATCCGTCGATTCCGAATATTCATAAATAGAGTATTTAATTTACTTAAATACTTGATCCGTTCACGTACTATTTGTGTGACCCTACGGGTTCAGTCAAGAGTAAGCTGTGGATTAATATTATTAATTCCACTTGAACTGTAGCGGCTTCTAGCTAGGCATTCAGCTCACTTGATCTCACTGAATTATTAACTTGTTTAATTAATTAATACTGAACCGCATTTATTAGACTTAGCTTTGAATGCATACTTGGACCAAGGGCATTATTTCCTTAAGTCTCCCACTTGTCCTTAGGGACAAGTGTGCATTGCCTAATTCCTTTGTCGCTCGATGCTTGCTCATGAACATAAGGTAAGAGTTGTCATTCTTATTATGTCCAGAGCTATTTCTCGGTTTCAGAGTTCAAATGATCAAATAAATAGATAATCATAGCCTATGATTCATCTGAGCACGACCATGCATTTTTACAGTTTCTAGCTCTCCCAGTGGCCTTGTACAACTTTCAGCATCTCATCCCGATTTATGGGAGGACAATCCCAATTTTGTAATCTTGAGGTTAGACTTCGTTTGATAGCTGCTTACCTGAGCGTTGCCGTTATAGTCTCCTTTTACGGTGCGACGCTTGACAACGTCAAAGTAACCAGTTCTCAAACAAGTAATCTCAAATTACTCAGCTATTGAGGATTAGTGTCTAATAATGTAATGAAATTTACTTATGACAGATTTTCATCTTTTACAGTAAAGTTTCATAGGTCTGTCCGATACTAGTCTTCTCAAAGTAAGTATCTATGCAAATGATTGCGACATTGCCATGTCCACATAGTTCAAGAAACAGAACTGCTAGTCATCTTGCATTCTAGTCGTCTAGCGTTTTCTATGCGTCCACCTTTATTGAAAACTTTCGACCAGGGACCTCTTTCGACTTTTGACATTCAAGTTCACTTGATAGACATTTTTTAGTCACAGGACTAGTCCTAACAGTCTATCTTGAATATATCGTCAAATTGAAAGGACTCATCATTTAATACTAAACCAAGATTAAATGGAGTATGAAAATACATTTCATATATGATAAATGTTCAACCCCAATGTTTTACAACCATGGGCCTCTAACCCATCTTTAAAACAGTTCATGGAATTCAAAGCTATGCTTGATTTCCAGTGCTACAATATGAGTGTTGCTTCTCACTTGTTGCATATGTTTAGTTATCATGCTTTGCCAATCTTAATATCCTTTTCATCGAATGTCTTTCGAGATAGGATGATAAGATATTTTGAGTTTGTTTATTATGTGATCTAGTCTTTCTTACTTCAATAGTGGTTCTACGCATTTTGCAATGAAGAACCATTAAGTCAACAGACATGTGATCTACCCAAGTCCAGTGAAGAACTCTTTACGTAAACAACTTCGTTTCATTGCTTATTAGGCAATAAGTACTTTCACTTCAACTGTTTAAGTTGCTAGTGATGCTTTGTTTGGATTTACTTGTCCAAACAGTTCACAGATATGCGGAAGACTTTCCATCTCTATCTTAGAACATAGAAATTAATATTTAATTTCCCACGCAACAACCCATGGTCTTCAATCCATGTTGCCATTTCAAAACACGATGTGTTGTAGCTTGTCCTTGCCAATGGTTAACTCCAAAGGGATCTTGCTTGATCCTTTGCCAGTGTTTATGCGTGTAGCATCAATATTTAGCATATCTTTATTTCCTTCAATCAAGAACTAATTCTATGTACCTTTTCAAGTACCATAAGTTTTTCTTGATCTCAATCTACTTGATCTTTACTTAGACCAATAGAGATTGGTATATGTTCGTTATGCCTAAATCCATACGATACATTTTTGGCGATCCTCATATTATATCATACATGATAAATTCTTTTGCAGAATAATTCTCAATTGAATTCTATTCATGTAACTTTAGCTCATTCAATTTCAATAGATACTGAATCCAGCTAAATTCTTTGACATATAATATAGGTTAAGAATCTCACTTAGATCCTTTTATGTTTTAACTTAGTAAATGCTTATACATAGTTCAAACATTCTTTACTTAGATTTATTCATATGGGTCGAATATCTCCAATGGAGTCTTTCGTGTCTGATTTAGTAAATGCCATTACTTAATCCTCGTATTATATCATACATGATAAATTCTTTTGCAGAATAATTCCCAATTGAATTTTATACATGTAACTTTAGCTCATTCATTTTCAGTACATACTGAATCCAGCCGAATTCTTTGACATATAATATAGGTTAAGAATCTTATCTAGATTCTTTGATGTTTAACTTAGTAAATGCTTATACATAGTTCAAACATTCATTACTTAGATTTATTAGTATGGGTCGAATATCTCCTAAGGAGTCTTTCGCGTTTGATTTAGTAAATGCCGGTAAATAGATCTTAGTACCCAGTATGTACTAATTTTGGCCTTGGTCCATCATTAATGAGTAATTTCAAATCTAAGTCATTAGCATTTGAATGTTATTTCACAATAGAGAGATATGTGTGTGATACACATAGGACCAATTAAGTTTTACGTACTCCCACTAAACTTCTTATATCTATAAGAATTATGTACATTTTATGAAACTAAAAAACTTATTAGTTTCACTAAAATGCAATTCTAATTCCCAATTGCTTGCTTAAATCTGTACTTAGATTTCATAAGCTAGCTTTCCTTTTCAAGCATTTATTTGGATCCACAAATCATATGTCATGCCATGTACATAGTTTCTTGCAACATTTGATTGAGGAAGATGTTTTCTCATCCAATTGTCATATGTGCCAATATGCAATCATTATCTTGAATTATAGACTTGAGCATTACGATTTTGCATGAGGTTTCAACACAATCCAGGCCATGAATTTGCTTGATACCTTTAGCAACTAATCTAGCTATGTGTGTGTGTGAACACAATTCCATGTTTGTTTTCACCTTAAAACCAATTTGCAACCAATAGGTGTTAATTTATTCTTGCAAATCAACAAAATTTCAATTTTGTCATCAAAACATTGATTCTGTTTTATGGCCTTTAACCATAAAAAACATTTGAGTCTATATATGGCCTCTAACCATTTTAGGGAATCTAGGTTTCGTCATAACTTTCTTACAAGTCACAAGCTGATTAATCTACATGATAATAGTTTGACTGCGAGTTGTAGGTTTCTTCACTATCTAATAGAAGAATCTCATAGTTTCAGTGACCTGAACTCTATGTTTCTTCACTATCTAATAGAAGAATCCCATAGTTTCAGTGACTTGAACTCTATGCCTACTTGGGTATAGAACATCAAACAATAAAATATCAATAGACACTTGAAAGTCCTTTGAATATTCTGTTCTCCTTGAAGCACTTGTAAAGTCTTCTAAGAGATGTCTATTCTTTAAATCCACTTCTAAAGTCCTTAAAGAATAAGTGGTCGGATTTTCTAAAGAACTTCGAAAAGCCTCCGGAACGTCCGTTTATGTTTGTTGTTCGCCTCGAAGACTTTCGAGGTCTATTTTCTCCCACTTGTCATTTTGGAAAAGAATCTCCAAAAGGGCATTATTTCGAGCAAACAAACATTATGTCCTCAAAAATTCGTGGTAGAAACAATACCATTGTGTCTCATTTGAATAAATCACAATCAAACATATATCTATACTTGGGCCTTACTTTGTGGAATAAAAAACACTAAGCTCCCACTGAATTTAGCAACTCATATATATATATATATATATATATATATATATATATATATATATATATATATATATATATATATATTTGAAAAGATATTCTGAAATTACTTTCCAATAGCTTTGCTGAATTTGGTTTAGTTTGGTGGTAGTTGAGCATTTTGTTTAGAAATTATAGGAAAAGTCTTTATGATTCATCATTGATCGAATCAAGCACTAATTGACTTCGATCATTCCAACTTAGATATAACATATCTTATGAAGCTAGATCGTGAAATTACAACACACAATCATTGATGATCATTTTTGGTCTTAAAGTAATCATCGTCATGATCTTACCTAGATCTTTATGATTTCTTGCCAAGTGGATTTTATATTTCTGAATCTTTGAACTAGCCAAACAGATTCAAATTTATATCACATTGAGTAAATAAACCAATATTCACTCAAACCCAGGTGAAATAATAAAGTCATAAAATCTTTCTTTAGCTTTGAACTATATTTTCTAGGTGTTCTAACAATAGTTCATATCTTTTGTTACTTTCAACAAGTAAGACCAGCTTGTCTTGAATGATCTAGAAATCAATCAAATTTCAAAAGTCCATCAAAATAGAACTTTAGAACGTTAACTTGTTGATATGGTCTGAGCTGAAGGAAATAATACCCTTGGTCCAAGTATGCATTCTATGTTAAGTCTAATAAATGCGGTTCAGTATTAATTAACAAGTTAATAATTCAGTGAGATCAAGTGAGCTGAATGCCTAGCTAGAGGCCGCTTCAGTTCAAGTGGAATTAATGATATTAATCCACAGCTTACTCTTGACTGAACCCGTAGGGTCACACAAATAGTACGTAAACGGATCAAGTATTTAATGGCATTAAATACTCCATCTATGAATATTCGGAACCGACGGATCTTGGTTTCAGTGGGAGCTAAGATCGTCACAGGCAAGAAATGAATACTCCGGAAACGATGATATTGCCGGAAACGGAAATATGGATCGTATCGGAAATATGAATATTATCCAAGTCGTAGATGTTGCCGGAAACGGAAACATGGTACGTATCGGAAAATATTATTGGAAATGGAAATATTACCAGAATCGGAAATATTGCCGGAAACGGAAATATTGTCAGAATCGGAAATATTACCGGAATCGGAAAATAATTCCGGAAACGGAAATATTAAATATTTGTTCGAAACGGAAATTAATTCCGGAATCGGAAATATTAAATATTGTTCGTATCGGAAATAAATTCCGGAACTGGAAATTTAATCGGAAGCGTATCGTACGAATTAGCATCGGACGAGGCTTGCCGGACGAAGGCCCAGCACGAAGCCGGGGCCATCGCCCAGCAAGCATGCGCGCCACAAGCCCAGCCAAGGCAGCGCCCAGGCCTACCGCAAGGCAGGCCCAGCGCGCGCCAAGGGCCACGGATGCGTGGGCCGCGCTGCGTGGGCTGCTGCTCGCACGCGCATGGGCAGCCCTTGTGGCTGCCGTGTGTGTGTGAGTTTGTGCTCATGCGTGATTCCTGAATCTACAAGAGTCAGTGTATGATTAAATTTCTATTCCTAATTGGATAAATTAATTAAATAGAATTCATGTAGGATTCTAATTTCAATTAATTCGTATCCTACTAGGATTACGATTCCTTTTCCATAACTCTATAAATAAAGGCCTAGGGGTCATAATTTATACACAAGTTTTAAAGTATTCAAAAGTGAGTTTTTTGAGAGAAAATTAAAACACACATCTTGCTCATAAAGTGCCGAAATTTTCTAGTACCTTAAGGGCGATTCTAGTTGGTCAATCTTAAGGCGGATCCGGACGTGCTGTGGACTATCTACGGAGGGACGACACTTGGAGTCCTAAAGACTTGTTCTTGTTCGGTTCGGGCGCAGCTAGGGAGGGCACGCAACAAAGAGTATGCATCTAAATTATGTTATATGATTATGTGTAAATAATATGTTGTCCTGGGTTAATGGTTGTTTCCGCATGATCTATGTAATGTCATATGTATCATAACCTAACAGTGGTATCACGAGCCCCTTATTATTTTCATAATCTAAATTGCATGAACATGGTTAAATATTACAAATTTGCAAGAATTAAAAGGGGTGATTAATTTTCGTAATTGTTAATTAATTGCAAATTGCGTTTATTTAATTATACGTACGCAGTTTTTCGGCAGTTTCTTCATTACTCATCCGCATTGAGTGATTTTTGTGTCAATTCCGCATGTAAAAGGCATTCTAAAATTTTGACAAAAATAGTATTTTTCTGCCGAACCCAGAATTCTCAAATTCGAAGCCTAACTATGACTTTTCGAAGGTTTTAGTTTTTCGAATGCAAAATTTCGTAAATTTAAGATGTTAAATTAAATATTTGCGATTCTTGTTGATAAATCTTGAATTTTTGATTGACCTACTGCATATGTTTAACAAGTTTGAATGCCTAGTCTTGTTAATTATGCAATCTAATTTGTAATTATGATTAATTTGTTGAAAATTAGAATAATTTAGAATTAATTTGATTTTCATAATTAATTGTAATTTAATTAGAAACCTATGATTAAAAACCACCATAAAAATTGTAAATTTACGATAAATTTTAAATTTTTATGACCTAGACTTGAATCCATATCAATCGGAAATCAATTGGATAATAAATTTTCGATTTTTTCGCCCTAAAATTATGAAATTAATATTATTTATTAATTTGTCATTAATTTTAAATATAAATTTTAAATTTTTTATGCGATTCGTTCAAATAACTTGCACGCACGAAGCAATGGTCGCTTCGTGTTACCCTTAAGGGGTGTTGTATAATGCGGGCATGCGACGACGAGCAAGGGAGCTCGTCGCCCGTGCGGCACGAATGCAATGAGCAAGGGCGTAGTGCACGAGCACAAGGCAGCAGCCCTGCCTTGTGTCGTGTGCCACGAGCAATGAACGAATGGGCATGGGCGAGGGGCGAGCCAAGGCAGTCGCGTGTGGGCAGCAAGCGAGCTGCGCCACAACGCGCGCTGCCTCGCACAAGTGCGCGCAGCCTCGCGCGCAGCGAGCGCAAGCTCGCGTGCCACGAGCGCTGCGCCCAGCACTACTCGCGCGCACAGCGCGCGATGTCGCTCGCCCAGCGAGCGATGTCGCGCCCCAGCGAGCGATGGCTCGCGCGCACAGCGCGCGATGTCGCCCGCCCAGCGAGCGATGTCGCGCCCCAGCGAGCGATGTCGCGCGCCCAGCGAGCGATCTCGCGCGCGCGCACTGCGAGCGATAGCTCGCGTGCGATGGGGCGCTGTGCGGAGGCTTGCGATAGGACAGCAGCAGCTATGCGACGAGCGCATGGGCTGCGCGCACATGGCCAGCAATGGCTGTGTGCGTACGGCCCATGGGCGTGCAACGCGTAGGGTGTTTGCGTTACGATTAGATCGTTTTGAATGTTTAATTTGAAAATTTCAGTTCACGTAATTTTAATTAATTTTAAAATTAATAATTTGAATTAATTTCTTGGATTTTAATTTTGAATATTATAATTATAATAAATGGAATTTATTCTAATTATTTTACTAAAATTAAAATCATGAATTAATTTAAATGCGACTGAAATTAAATTAAATTTTTGGATTCAATTATAAATTTATATGAGCTTTAAATTTTAATTAAATTTGTATGTTTCCGGTTAGACTAGAAATACAATTTTATGTTTAAAATTAGTAAAGCATATGAATTTATTGGTTTAAGTGGGAGCGCTTTTAGTCATAAACTCTTGATTAGGTCTACAAATCCTTAAGGTTAAAACAACTTGATTAGAATTAATAAGGACTGAATAATTGGTAGATTATTGGTGCCCTTGATTAATTGCTGCAAATGTTTACGTGATGCATAATGTGTTTTACTAACCAGCTATGTGGGCCATTCATGATAATGAATGGGTGAATGGTATATATTGTATATGTACTGTTTTGCAGGTTATGAAGTGACTAGTATGGCCCAAATAGGATAGAAAATATGGTCTGCGTACCATTAATTTGAATGTAATTGGTCTAAAGTACCAAAGTTATTTTTCAATTCAAATATGGTCTGCGAACCATCAAATAGTTGTAATTAGTTATAGCTTATCCTATTTGAAGAAAATGGTGCCTCCCACGGAGATTTTCAAGACGGACTTTGAAGTCAAAGCTTCAAGATGAAGTCGGGCCATACTAGATCACAAATATCTTATGCATGTTTTAAGTTATTTATTGTTTTAAATATGTCTTAAAATGCATGAGATCAAAAGCTTGATTATGTTGCATGATTAAGGATTTTAGTTCACTTAAAATCTAACCAACATAGTAAGAGCCTTAAGTTCCAAACTTAAAAATTGAGTTAAAAGGTGCCATGCCAAAATATACACTTGCTTGGATATCCTTTACATCAATCTAGTAATAGTTTTCGCTCAGCGAGGTGTTACTTATTGGTCCTAAAGGGGCAAGGTTCACAAATAATTGTGAGTACATGTTAGTTTTGGTGAAACTCAACGATATAAGTAAGGAGTCCTTTTATGTCGTGGCAAATTCGATAGGTTTACCTAATAAGTTCTTAGACGTACCTATCAACCAAGAATAGTTTCTAGACTATTAGCAAAAGGCTTTTGCTTACCTAAGATGTTCTAGGATTAAGTCGACAAACTGTGCTTAGTTCTTCAATGATTTTAGGATCTTGGAATCATTTTATTCACACCTGCCGGAACACATAATTTGAATAAAATGCTTAATAAACATTGAATTATGCATGTATGCTAGAATTTAAGTTTATTAAGAGAAACTGTGAATGGTTATTTATTTGTTTATTCTTTTCAATTGTAGTTTTAATATGGCAAACAACAATCAAAACATCATCATGGGTTCTGAGCTTATGGTCAAGCTGAACCTGACAAATTTTCTTGAATGGGAAGCTAAGCTACTTGAAATAGTCAAACTCAATGGACTTGAGTATGTACTATCACATCCCATGCCAAGCTACTATGCCAGAGACATGACCCCTGAGAGATTTTACGCCTGGGATGCGGATCTCAAAAAGGTTATGAGTCTCATGCTGAACAATATCCCTGATGATTGGGCTAGAAGGTTTATAGCCTATGAACCTTTTACGCTCATCAAGAATCTGAGGGATATCTGTCGTGGAAGTACGGAGGACAGGGACCTGAACGTCCATGAGTTGATTGAATCAATGTCTGGTCTAAAGGTTAGTTCTCCCAACAGGTGTTATAGGATGGAGGTCCAAGAAACACATGTTCAGCTCCTTCGCACTAAACAGAGGGTAGGCGTCCCACTGAGGTTCCATGTGGATCTTATGTGTTCATATTTTGATCGCCTAAGTCTACTAGGAACACCAATAAGTGAAAGGATGGCAGTCTCTGTCTTGCTCAATTCACTACACAGTGGGTTTGGTCGCTTCAAGCAACAATACCTAAGTGAACCAAGAGAAGAAACAGTTGCAGAATTTATTCACCTTGTCAGAAAGGCTGAAATAGTACTGGACTGTGAAGCCAAAGATTTACTCAAGGCTAGAAAGAGACCATTCAAGAAAGGTGGAAAGTCCAAGGGCAATGCTAAATCAAAGCAGGACAAGTCCACACCAAGCTGTCTTTATTGTGATGGAATAGGCCATTACAAAAGAGAATGTCCAAAGCTAAAGGAAGATCAGAAGAACGGAACAGTCGTTCCATCTTCAGGTATTTTCGTTATAGACTGTATACTTGCTAATTCAACTTCTTGGGTATTAGATACAGGTTGTGGCTCACACTTATGTTCCAATCCACAGGGACTAAGAAGAAGTAGAAAGTTAAGCAAGGGTGAAGTCGACCTACGAGTGGGAAATGGAGCACGGATTGCTGCATTAGCTGTAGGAACTTACTATTTGTCGTTACCCTCCGGGCTAGTTTTGGAACTGGAAGAATGTTTCCATGTTCCAAGTCTTACTAAAAACATCATTTCAGTTTCTTGCTTAGATGCTAAGGGATTTTCCTTTATAATAAAAGACAATAGTTGTTCGTTTTATTTTAAAGAGATGTTTTATGGATCTGCTAGATTAGTCAATGGACTTTATTTATTAGATCACGACAAACAAGTATATAACATAAATACCAAAAAGGCCAAAAAGGATGATTCAGATCTCACCTATCTGTGGCATTGTCGATTAGGCCATATAAACTTGAAACGCTTAGAAAGACTTCAAAGAGAAGGAATTCTAGAACCATTTGACTTAGAGGATTATGGTAAATGCGAATCATGTTTACTTGGCAAAATGACAAAGCAACCTTTCTCTAAAGTTGGAGAAAGAGCAAATGAACTATTGGGTTTAATCCATACAGATGTATGTGGACCAATGAGTACAAATGCTAGAGGTAGTTTCAGCTACTTTATCACTTTCACTGATGACTTCAGTAGGTATGGTTATGTCTACCTAATGAAGCATAAGTCTGAATCCTTTGACAAATTCAAGGAATTTCAGAGTGAAGTAGAGAATCAATTAGGCAAGAAGATTAAGGCACTGCGGTCTGATAGAGGCGGTGAATATCTGAGCTATGAATTTGATGACCATCTGAAAGAATGTGGAATTCTATCAGAATTGACTCCTCCTGGAACACCACAATGGAACGGTGTGTCAGAACGGAGGAACAGAACCTTGCTAGACATGGTCAGGTCAATGATGGGTCAGGCCGAACTTCCATTAGAATTTTGGGGACATGCACTAAATACAGCTGCACTCACTATAAATAGAGCTCCGTCTAAAGCTGTCGAAAAGACTCCATACGAATTATGGTTTGGAAAGCCTCCAAATATGTCTTTTCTTAAGATTTGGGGATGTGAAGTATACGTCAAACGATTAATTTCAGACAAACTTCATCCAAAATCTGACAAATGTATCCTTGTGGGCTATCCAAAGGAAACAAAGGGGTATTACTTCTACAATACATCTGAGAACAAAGTGTTTGTTGCTCGAGATGGTGTCTTTTTGGAGAAGGATCATATTTCCAAAATGACAAGTGGGAGAAAAGTAGACCTCGAAGAAATTCGAGTCGAACAACAAACTCTAGAGAATGCTCAAGATGACATTCAGGATGAAACTCAGAGATCTTTAGAAGAATCTGGTGAGAATCATGGTCAATCTAGAAATGTTACCCCGCGTAGATCGCAAAGATATAGATCTCAACCGGAAAGGTACTTGGGTATTTTGACGAACGAGAGCTATGACGTTCTATTACTTGAAAGTGATGAACCTGCGACTTACAAGCAAGCTATGACGAGCCCTAGCTCCAAGCAATGGCAAGAAGCCATGCAATCTGAATTAGACTCCATGTCTGAAAACCAAGTATGGGATTTGGTCGATTTGCCAGATGGCTACCAAGCCATTGGAAGCAAATGGGTTTTCAAACTGAAAAAGGACAAGGATGGGAAACTTGAAGTTTTCAAAGCTAGATTGGTAGCAAAAGGTTACAGGCAAGTCCACGGTGTGGATTACGATGAAACCTTTTCACCAGTTGCAATGCTAAAGTCTATTCGAATAATGTTAGCAATCGCTGCATATTACGATTACGAAATATGGCAGATGGATGTCAAAACTGCTTTCTTAAACGGCGTTTTAACAGAAACTGTGTTTATGACACAGCCTGAAGGTTTTGAGGATCCAAAGAATGCTAAAAAGGTATGCAAGCTAAAGAAGTCAATCTACGGATTGAAGCAGGCATCCAGGAGCTGGAATATACGTTTTGATGAAGCAGTCAGTGACTTTGGTTTCATCAAAAACGCGGACGAATCTTGTGTATACAAGAAGGTCAGTGGGAGCAAAATTGCTTTCCTAGTATTATATGTCGACGACATATTGCTTATCGGAAATGACATTCCTATGTTGAACTCTGTCAAGATTTGGCTTGGGAAATGTTTTTCGATGAAGGATCTAGGAGAAGCACAGTACATATTGGGCATCAAGATTTACAGAGATAGATCTAAAAAGATGATTGGACTTAGTCAAAGCACTTATATCAATAAGGTGCTTGATAGGTTCAAGATGGCGGACTCCAAGCGAGGCTACCTACCCATGTCTCATGGAATGACTCTAAGCAAGACTCAGTGCCCAAAAACACTTGATGAGCGTAGACGAATGAATGGGATTCCATATGCATCATTGATTGGTTCAATAATGTATGCTATGATATGTACACGCCCGGATGTTGCGTACGCACTCAGTGCTACGAGCAGATACCAGTCAGACCCAGGAGAGGCGCATTGGACTGCTGCCAAGAACATTCTGAAGTACCTGAAAAGGCACAAAGATGACTTCCTGGTCTATGGTGGAGATGATGAATTAATTGTTAAAGGCTATACGGACGCAAGTTTCCAAACCGACAAAGATGATTTCAGATCACAGTCTGGGTTTGTCTTCTGCCTCAACGGAGGAGCAGTAAGCTGGAAAAGTGCTAAGCAAAGCACCATTGCGGATTCTACAACTGAAGCGGAGTACATTGCTGCACATGAAGCAGCAAAGGAAGCTATATGGCTAAGGAAGTTCATAGGAGAACTTGGTGTAGTCCCCTCCATTAAAGGACCAATAGCCCTGTATTGTGATAATAACGGAGCTATTGCACAGGCAAAAGAGCCTAGACACCACCAGAGAGTCAAGCATGTACTTCGTAGATTTCACCTTCTACGAGAGTTCGTTGAAAGAAAAGAAGTCGAGATAAGCAAAATTGGAACTGATGACAACATATCAGATCCATTAACTAAACCTCTGCCGCAAGCGAAGCACAACTCGCACACTGCAGCTATGGGAATCAAGCATATTGGAGAATGGCTTTGATGTCTCTGTTTAATGTTTTAAAGTTTTAGAGTTTAAATCTTTGTAAAACATTATTGGTTAATCATTCACAATAAATGAAAGAAATTCATTTTTTCCATTTAATTTGTGGTTTATTAAATGATGAGTCCCTTCAACTTGACGATATATTCAAGATAGACTGTCAGGACCAGTCCTGTGACTAAGAAATGTCTATCAAGTGAACTTGAATGTCAAAGGTTGAAAATGGTCCCTAATCGGAGTTTTCTATAAAATTGGACGCATAGAAAACGTTAGACGATTAGAATGCAAGATGACTAGTAGTTCTGTTTCTTGAACTATGTGGACATGGCAATGTCATAATCATTTGCATAGATACTTACTTTGGGAAGACTAGTATCGGACAAGACCTATGAAACTTTACTGTAAGAGATGAAAGTCTGTCATAAGTAAATTTCATTAAATTATTAGACACTAAATCCTCAATACCTGAGTGATTTGAGATTACTTGTTTGAGAACTGGTTGCCTTGACGTTGACCAACCGTCGCACCGTAAAAGGAGGCTATAAAGGCAACGCTCAGGTAATCACCTATCAAACGAAGTCTAATCTCAAGATCGCAAGATTGGGATTGTCCTCCCATAAATCGGGATGAGATGCTTAAAAGTTGTACAAGGCCACTCGGAGAGCTAGAAACTGTGAAATGCATGGCCGTGCTCGGATGAATCATAGGCTATGATTATCTGTTTATTTGATCAGTTGAACTCTGAAACCGAGGAACACCTCTGGACATAATAAGGATGACAACTCTTACCTTATGTTCAAGAGCAAGCATCGAGCGACAAAGGAATTAGGAAATGCACACTTGTCCCTAAGGACAAGTGGGAGACTGAAGGAAATAATGCCCTTGGTCCAAGTATGCATTCTATGTTAAGTCTAATAAATGCGGTTCAGTATTAATTAACAAGTTAATAATTCAGTGAGATCAAGTGAGCTGAATGCCTAGCTAGAGGCCGCTTCAGTTCAAGTGGAATTAATGATATTAATCCACAGCTTACTCTTGACTGAACCCGTAGGGTCACACAAATAGTATGTAAACGGATCAAGTATTTAATGGCATTAAATACTCCATCTATGAATATTCGGAACCGACGGATCTTGGTTTCAGTGGGAGCTAAGATCGTCACAGGCAAGAAATGAATACTCCGGAAACGATGATATTGCCGGAAACGGAAATATGGATCGTATCGGAAATATGAATATTATCCAAGTCGTAGATGTTGCCGGAAACGGAAACATGGTACGTATCGGAAAATATTATTGGAAATGGAAATATTACCAGAATCGGAAATATTGCCGGAAACGGAAATATTGTCAGAATCGGAAATATTACCGGAATCGGAAAATAATTCCGGAAACGGAAATATTAAATATTTGTTCGAAACGGAAATTAATTCCGGAATCGGAAATATTAAATATTGTTCGTATCGGAAATAAATTCCGGAACTGGAAATTTAATCGGAAGCGTATCGTACGAATTAGCATCGGACGAGGCTTGCCGGACGAAGGCCCAGCACGAAGCCGGGGCCATCGCCCAGCAAGCATGCGCGCCACAAGCCCAGCCAAGGCAGCGCCCAGGCCTACCGCAAGGCAGGCCCAGCGCGCGCCAAGGGCCACGGATGCGTGGGCCGCGCTGCGTGGGCTGCTGCTCGCACGCGCATGGGCAGCCCTTGTGGCTGCCGTGTGTGTGTGAGTTTGTGCTCATGCGTGATTCCTGAATCTACAAGAGTCAGTGTATGATTAAATTTCTATTCCTAATTGGATAAATTAATTAAATAGAATTCATGTAGGATTCTAATTTCAATTAATTCGTATCCTACTAGGATTACGATTCCTTTTCCATAACTCTATAAATAAAGGCCTAGGGGTCATAATTTATACACAAGTTTTAAAGTATTCAAAAGTGAGTTTTTTGAGAGAAAATTAAAACACACATCTTGCTCATAAAGTGCCGAAATTTTCTAGTACCTTAAGGGCGATTCTAGTTGGTCAATCTTAAGGCGGATCCGGACGTGCTGTGGACTATCTACGGAGGGACGACACTTGGAGTCCTAAAGACTTGTTCTTGTTCGGTTCGGGCGCAGCTAGGGAGGGCACGCAACAAAGAGTATGCATCTAAATTATGCTATATGATT
The DNA here is from genome assembly GCF_020520425.1 of Spinacia oleracea. Classification (NCBI taxonomy): domain Eukaryota; kingdom Viridiplantae; phylum Streptophyta; class Magnoliopsida; order Caryophyllales; family Amaranthaceae; genus Spinacia; species Spinacia oleracea. The sequence continues at coordinate 70,225,363 of NC_079488.1, read as the reverse complement.
ATGTGTAAATAATATGTTGTCCTGGGTTAATGGTTGTTTCCGCATGATCTATGTAATGTCATATGTATCATAACCTAACATGAGCAACAATGCCAAATATTTGTGGAACGTTCAAATCAAGATATTGATTTGAACCTAGTAAAGTTCTTATTGTTAAAGAGTTGTTTTTTTTAACCAATAATATTGACTCAACCCGTAAATGACCATTTCATTCAAATAACAAACAAACATTGTTTTTGTCTTTCTTGAATGTGAGTCTTTCTGTGTTTGGAAACAAAAATTAAGGTATGCTGATTATGGAACAAAATAGCCATTAAGTTCCAGCCTTGAAAGGACTTAAAAAAAACTAGATGACCCTACAACTAATGTAGCATTGTCATGCTTCATTTCCCACTTGTAGGCCATTAGTGTAGCCTAGCTTCCATTGTTTGAGTTATTACTGAAGTAAGAACCTCAAGCGGTATATGATACCAAGGAAGTTTGATTGCTAGGTTACTTTTTCTTTAAACATAAATTTATAGGTAGAAACGGAATCGTAAATTCCTTTCATTTGTTCCTTGTTTTCCTATTTCTTGTACCCTTTCTTATAGTCTTAAGAATTGATTTATCTAGTGTTGACTTTTATACTTTGTTAGACATGTCCAATGTCACTCCAACAAAGTTCTTACCATTTTATTTATGTTGAATATTTTGCTGCAACTAGATGATCTTACCAGAAGCTTCTAAAGTTCTCTAAGCATCGATCTATTCGAATGTCCAGGGACTAGACTCATTCGAGAATTAAAAGGACAAAGATATTAGGTTGGTAACCATTGGTAAAGCTGAGCGTTTAAACTCAATGCTTTATTATCTCAAAACTACATTGTATTTTGAATTCACAAGCACCAATCGGTTTGCCATTCGACTTTGATACTCGAAAACAACCATAAAAGTCGCTAAAAGAAACGTACATTTTAAATTGCTCACTTTCTCTCATTTCCGTGAATCGTTCTTGGATTCACTGCCAATCGAGGAAATTTACTGTTACCTTCCTAAAAGGATTTACTACAGTGCAAGATATTTAATTATAAACATTAATTAAAACATACATTGAAGCATGAAAAGTCTAAACATTTATCATGAGTAATAACTGGAAAATTAAAGCAACAATGCAATTTAAACAAGTCATTGGCATTTTATTCGAATTTATGGGTGTGAACAAAATGAATCCAAGATCCTTTTATCATTGAAGAAAGCACATTATATAATTAGACTCAATTCTAAAATATTTTAGGGAAGCAAATCCTTTGCTAATAGTCTAGAAACTACTCTTGGTTGATAGGTACATCTAAGAACTTATTAGGTAAACCTATCTGTTTTGCCACGACATAAAAGGACTCCTTACTTATATCGTTGAGTTTCACCAAAACTAACATGTACTCACAATTATTTGTGTACCTTACCCCTTTAGGATCAATAAGTAACACCTCGCTATGGCGGAAAACTATTACTAAGATTGATGTAAAGGTTATCCAAGTAAGTGTTATTTTGGCATGACACCTTTTAACTCAATTTTTAAAGTTTGGAAATTAAGGCTCTTACTATGTTGGTTAGATTTTAAGTGAACTAAAATCCTTAGTCATGCAACATAATCAAGCCATAATCTCATGCATAATTAAGACATATTTAAAGCAATAAATAACTTAAAGCATGCATAAGATATAAATGTGATCTAGTATGGCCCAACTTCATCTTGAAGCTTCAACTTCAATCTCCGTCTTGAAAATGGATTGGAAACTCCGTCTTGAATATCACCATGGGAGGCGCCATTTTCTTCAAATAGGATAAGCTATAATTGAAACTAATTACAACTATTTGATGGTACGCAGACCATATTTAAAATTAAAAACTTTGGTGCACCAATTTTACATTCAAATTAATGGTACGCAGACCATATTTTCTATCCTATTTGTGCCATACTCTAGTCACTTTCCATAACCTGCAAAATAATACATTTACAATATACCATTCACCCATTCATTTATCAATGAATGACCCACATAGCAAGTTAGTAGAATATATTATGCATCACATAAATATTTGCAACAACTAATTAAGACTTCCAATAATCTACAAATTATTCAATCCTTATTAGTTTTAATCGAGTTGTTTTAACCTTAAAGGAATGTAGACCTAATCAAGAGTTTAATGACTAAAATGCTCCCACTAAAACCAAGAAATTTACATGCTTTACAAATTTTAAACATAAAATTGTATTTCCTAGTCCAACAGGAAACTTACAAATTTAATTAAAATTTAAAGCTCATATAAAATAATATTTAAATCCTTTAATTTTATTTTCAGTTGATAAAAATTAATTAATTTAAATTTCATCAAGGTTTTAATTTTAGTAAAATAATTAGTATAAATAAATTTATAATAATTAAATTAATCAAAATTAAATTTCGAGAAAAAATTAAATTACGAAAATAAACTCAATTAAAAACGTTTTCAACCGAAAAATTAACGAACCAACGGGCTAAGACAAAGCCACAGGCTTGCGCCCATGCCTCGTCGAAGCCTTGTAGTAGCAGCGCCCATGGGCCGCATGCACGAGTGCAGCGCCCATGGGCCGCATGCACGAGTGCAGCGCCCATGGCCTGCCACTGCAATGGTCGTAGCACAAGCGTCGAGCAGGCCAAGCATAGCATGCAGCAAGCATCGTTCGCTGCTCGCGCGCGCGGCCTGTGTGCTCGTTGCCTTCGTCTCGTCACTCGCTCACATGCACATAGCACACACCGCACAGGAGCGTAGCCCCCGCACGCGTGCCTCGTGCCTTGCTCGCTGCCTAGTACCGCATGGGCGACGAGCTCCCTTGCTCGTCGTCGTGTGCCGGCACTATGCAACACCCCTTAAGGGTAACACTTAGCTTCCACTGCTTCGTGCGTGCAAAATTCATGAACGATTTACATAAAAATCAAAACTTTTATAATTAAATTTATTGACAAATTAATAGCACATATTAATTTCATAAATTTAGGCGAAATATCGAAAATTTATTATTCAAATTAATTTGCGATTATATTTATTTTCATGGATTCAAATCTAGGTCATAAAATTTTAAAATTTTTCAATTGAAACAAAATTTATGGTGGTTTTTAATCATAGGATCAAATTAATTATGAAAATCAAAACAAATTTTAAATTATTCAAATTTCAACAAATTAATTACAATTACAAATTAGGTTGTATAAACAAGATTAGGCCTTAAAATTGTTAAACATATACAGTAGGTCAATAATAGATTCAAGATTTACATACAAGATTCGCAAAAATTTAATTTTTCATCATAAAAATTATAAATTTTGCGTTCGAAAAACTAAAACCTCCGAAAAGTCATAGTTAGGCTTCGAATTTGGGAATTCTGCGTTCGACGAAAAACCTTGGATTTCTGTCAAAATTTTAAAACGTCGTTTACATGCGAAATTCACTATAAAATTATACGACTTCGACCATTATTGACAAAACTGCCGAAAAATCCTGCGAACATATAATCAAATAATCGCACGAATTTGCAATTAATTACATACAACGAAATCAATCACCCCTTTAATTCATTGCAAATTTATGAAATTTAACCATGTTAACTATAATTAATTATGGAATTAATTAGAGGCTCGTGATACCACTGTTAGGTTATGACAAATATAAATCATATATTTCATGCGGAAAAACCATAAAGCCAGGAATCCAAATTAATTGCCACACAGTCAATTAGCATAATTTAGGATACATACATGTGATGCGTGCCTTCCCTAGCTGCTCCCGAACCGAACAAGAACAAGTTTAGGACTCCAAATTTCGCCCCTCCGTAGATAATCCACAACACGTTCGGATCCGCCTTAGATTCAACCAACTAGGATATTCTCTAAGGTATTATGTTTATTCGGAAAGGTTAATTATTAATTTTAAACAAATTATTAAATTCGCACTTGAACTTAAACTATATGAATACTTATTGAATTGTTGTGTATAAATTGTGATTATGAACCACGAATTTATAGGGTGGAAATAACGGACTTAGATTTCTATTAGGATTCTAGTTAAATTAATCCATTAGAATTTAATGTTTAATCAAACACCTAAGTGTTTCAGATTTAACAAAATATTCAAATCGAGTAGAATTAGGAAAATGAGTTTAAGAAATCCTAAACGACCAAGGAGTTGGTCGTACGTAGCATCGCAGCCACGCAGCCCACAAGGGGCGTTGGTGCGCGGCTCGGCCCAAGGCAGGGCGCTGGCAGCACACGGCCCTTCGTGGGCGCTGCTGCTGGGCCTTGCCTTACTCGCTTGCTGCGCTGGGCCTGCTGCTCGCTTTGTGCGCGCGGGCTTCGCTAGGCGCGGGCCTGACTTCGTGCTGGATCTTGCGTCTAGCAAGCTCGTCCGACGATCGTTTCGTACGTCGCGCTTCCGATTCGATTTCGATTCGAACAATATTTAATATTTCCATTCCGGAATTGATTTCGATTCGAACAAATATTTAATATTTCCGATTCCGGAATTTATTTCCGATTCCGACAATATTTTTGATTCCGGTAATACTTCCGTTTCCGGCAATATTTCCGGTTCCTGCAACATTTCCGATTCCGGCAATGTTTCTATTTCCGATAATATTTTTCGATTCCGGTAATATTTCCGTTTCCGACAATATTTCTATTTCCGATAATATTTTTCGATACATACCATGTTTCCGTTTCCGGCAACATCTACGACTTGGATAATATTTATATTTCCGTTATGATCCATATTTCCGTTTCCGGCAATATCATCATTTCCGTAGTATTCATATTTTTCCTTTTAACGATTTCAGCTCCCACTGGAACCGATATCCTTAGATTCCGAATATTCATAAATAGAGTATTTAATTTACTTAAATACTTGATCCGTTCACGTACTATTTGTGTGACCCTACGGGTTCAGTCAAGAGTAAGTTGTGGATTAATATTAATTCCACTTGAAATGAAGCGGCCTTTAGCTAGGCATTCAGCTCACTTGATCTCACTGAATTATTAACTTGTTTAATTAATTAATACTGAACCGCATTTAGTAGACTTAGCTTTGAATGCATACTTGGACCAAAAGCATTATTTCCTTCATTTCTTTTCCTTCGAGGAAATTTTTTTCTAAGGATATTTCGTAGATTTATGTGTATGGGGGAATAATATTATTGGTTGAAGATCAAGAACGTCAAGATGAAAATCATATTTTAATTGCTAACATCAGGCATTAAAGATGTTGACTCATCGAAAGTCGATTAATTATGGTAGGAATACAACCATATCCAGTGGCGTATCTAGGATTTTAACACAGGGTAGACATAAATAGTATAATTTTTTTTAAATAAAGATACAATGAAAATGACAATTTGCGGAGTACTAATTATAATGTTTACATAATATTTATCAATTTCACCGTTCACCGTTATTTTATAATTTCTATGATTTTAAATATTATACAATATAAATGTATACGGAGTACTCCGTGTTATATATCAAATAACAACAAAACTTTAAAAATATATGAAGTAGAGATTAAAAAACAAATATGACATGCCACCCCCGAAAAAAAAATTGAATTTTTAATACTTGGCGAACAAAAAATAAGGTTTATATATTTAATCTGCAAGAAAAATACATGAGGGCAAGATGCTAGAGTGGTTAGTGAGGAAATCTAGTTATATTAATGTCCCCATTGGTCATGGGTTTGACTCCTAGATTGAATAAATTCGTTTTTTTTAAAAAATTTTAAATACTCAACCTATTAGAATGATTTTTCAATTAATAAACTGGGTAGACATTTGTCTACCCATATTACACGGTAGATCCGCCCCTGACCATATCATGGATGAAGGATTTCGTATGAATTTTTTAGATTATAGGTTTTCTTAGGGTTAATTGTTATTGTAAATGTCTTATGGCAATTTATTAATGATAACTTTCTTATTCCCTTCACATAAGCACACACGCACACAAAAAAACCCCAAATATTCCTAATGTAATATCCGGGTCAACCTATTATAATAGGTAAGAAAAAAGTCACATTATACTATTATAGATTCTAAAATAAAAAATCCCTTCAAAAAAAAAAAAAAAACTGAAATACAAAAAAAAAAAGTTGAGTATAAAAGGAAAATCTATATATACTATATTAAAAGAGAGGGTACCTCAATGTGGTGCTGACAAGTGACAATTTTTTTTAGTTTTTAATTTCTAATGTTAAAATATACTCCATCCGTATTTATTTAAGAGATACACTTGGCCGGACACGGGTATTAAGAAGAAAAAATTGAATGAAATAAAATAATAAAGCAAGTGGGGTTGGGTAGATATTTTAATAAGTAAACAAGTGGGGGCCATGTCATTTTGGGGGTGGGAGGTAGGAGTGGGGTTATGAAATTATTTGTTTAATAGGATGGTGGGTCATTGGGTAAATTAGATGTATTATTTAAGTAGATGGTGGGGATCATAAGTTACTATAAATAGCAAGTGTATCTCTTAAATAAATACGGCCGGAAAAGGCAAGTGTATCCTTTAAATAAATACGGAGGGAGTATACTTACTAAATACACGATCTATATTATTGAATGTACGGTATAAAAAAACTCTATTTACTAAATTAAAGAAACTATTTACTTTAAAAGATATTATTGACTTCTATTATTTATCACACACATATTATGTAAATTCAAATATTATTGGTAGGATATATGTATAATACCAGAATAATATACTCATTATTTGACATATTTTATACGGTAACTAACAAGATATTCAACAAAAACTTATGACTAAATTAATTTATGAAATACATATGCTCCGTACTAGATTGTATGTTTATTTGGTTGCTTAAAAATTATATTTTCTTATATTTTTATTAACATAAAGGTATGACCAAAATAAATACACTAGACTATATGTTAGTTCCAAATGAGTATGCATGCGTACTTCGGGTATATACAGTGCGTAGTAAAATTTTATCTTCTTTTTTTTTGCTAATGTATAATTAATTAGAGATATAAATGATACAACATGTGCATTAGCGCACATGTAAAATAGAAATTTAAACATCATTATGGAACAGATGGAATATTTTATTTACAAAAATGTATAAAATAATATTTTCTCTGATTCTTTTTATTTGCAGCAGTTCTCTAAAATAGGAAAATCACAATACTTGCAACACACTAGAAATGGAAACCTATTTTGTATGATTTGACATTACACCCTCATTTTACTCTTTTTTTTAACTACTAACCTCTCATATACCAAATAAAATAATAGAACAGCTTTCCATTTTTTCTCTTATATTAAAAAAAGCTTGATTCCTTTTTCTTAAAGTATGAAAAAAGAGTATATTTCAACTATACAGAAAAGGGGGAAGTATATCTCAAGACATAACTTCCCTACTCGATCTTCCACGGGTCTTTTATTCAATAATCATTCCGTCCCTTTATTTGTCACATATTCATCTTTTGGGGTGACTTTTTGACATTACTCCATACATTAAACGTATAATTTTCACTTGCTCTATCTTTATCTCTCTCTTCATGTGACAACTTTATCAACTCATGTGCAAATTTTAAACTGAGTTATTATTAAAGTGAATTCTGGTTATGGGACACTCAAAATTCAAAAGGGTCAGTGGGAGTATATTGGAAAGTTAACTTAATATAACACAGATTATTTACCACTTATAGAAATGCCAGTTTAAATATCATTGCGTGGATTTTTGGGAGATCCCTACGCAACCGCACCAGGTGGATGGAGATGGAGAAATGTTTAATTAGGTGGGTGACGCGGATAGAAAATGTATCCACCGCGGATGACAAGGCAATGAGGAATTTTAGATTGAACCCTCCCGCGTCGCATATCCTTCATCTAATTGATTATGGATATCAATTTTTAATAATAACCTACATATTATAACATTTTGTTTATTTATTCAGTTACTCCAATAAGACAACCAAATTGTCAAATACTCTAAAAAAGAGTTTTAAAATTAAAAACTCTCCTACTAATTTTTTAAAAAAAAACAGGTATAACGTATATGTTGTGGGTGGCGGGGTGAGGATTAGTTTTGTAGGTGGTTACGGGTGTGGAGGGATAGTCTCGATCATGATTTACTACACCCAAAGGGGAAAGAGATTTCCCTCTGGGTCGGTTGTGGGCAATGAGGGATTCAAACTTCCGACGTGCGTAACCACATGCTCTAATCCTGGGAGCTACATGCCCAACCCCGCCTCCACTAGATCTGTTCCCGGGAGTATCCTTAAAAATAAGAATATTTCCTCCCCGACCATTTCGGGTTAAGAAGTTGTAAAAGTGCGTAAAAATCATCTATAATTCAATAAAGTACATGATGTGTGCAAGTGTTAAATGATCAAGCAACGTGGTAAATGGTGGGGCGAGTACTAGATGGGTATGACTATTGAAATAAAGGGTATACGAGAATAAATTTTTGTTTGACACGGGTGATGACGAGAATGAAAATAATTTATCTACATACCCTTATTTTTTTAATAAAATAAGATGTGGAATGGGGTAATAACTGATCTATCCATCACTAATTTGAATTAGAAGAATGGCAACAAGCTCTATTTTGGTTAATTGTCTATAAATATTGTTTAGATTCAATGAAAATTTAATATTTATATTGTAAATCGTGCATCGCACGGGAATTATACTAGCTTGATACTAAGATATATGAAATCAATGTGGAGCTGACAAGTGTCACTCTTTGGTTTGTCTCTCTGTAGTTATTTTGTTAACTCCCACCCTATCAAAAGATTTTAATTCATTCTATAGTTATTTTGTTCACTTTTATCTTATTAAAAGATTTTATTCTATTTTCCTCAAAAAAATTGATTCTATACATGGACGAATATTTTATAAGTATCTTTTTTATAAAAATTAATCCATTAATTTTATGTAGTAAGATTATTATAATCCATTAAGTTTTCTACCGGTCGATTTGTATGTACATAATTAGGATTTTAAATAGAGTATAAAATCAATCAAATATGAATTGAATAATAGTGTTTTAAAAAATTATTATAGTATTCTCTAATATTTAACAACTACATTTGATAATTATCATCGTCATTGATTGTAATAATTTATATATTTTTTAGAAAAATTAAATTCGATAATTATCACCGCAATTGATTGTAATATTTTACTACTTTAAAAACAATATAACTTCCTTACACATGAGGAAAGCTTGTGTAATATGATCCACTAGTTTGTGCCTGTTCTAATGCACAGATTCAAAAATTAGAAAGCAATAAAGGAGAGAATTAGATAATACTTAGTATAAAACTACTATGCTTGTTGAAAATAATAATAATATAATTTGGAGTAGTTATGAAATTTATAAATTAATTTATATACGGTTATGCTACTAAATAATTATTATTTTAAATAATGTTAGATAATTAAAACATTTGTAGAGGCTTAAATTAAGATAACATGTTCATATTGACTTAGCTTGGTTTTTCATTTTAATTTTGTTTTAGCCTATTTATCTAGCTTGAAATACGCTTGTACAAATTATTATATTAATTGGTTTTTGTATGATTAGTTGATTATATGCAAGTGTTAGTTGATTTTTACGAAAGTAATATTTTCTTGGTAATACTTGATCATATATTTAGGTGACAACTAATTGTTTCTTTTTTTTTTTGCTAGGCAAGAAAGATCGAATAATATTAAGAACAAAACAACTTTACAACCTAAGCTAACTCAGAGATGAAACAAACCAACTAGGTTGGACCATTCCATAAAAGAGCTAGAAAACAAACTGAACAAGGTTACAGAGATGCAAACCACAAGCTATATCTCCTAGTTACATTTTTAGGCATAACAAACAAGATTCGATCTCTAACATTGTGTTTAATCCTAGTTACCAAATTCTGCACAGTTGGGAATGAAGCATTCCAAAAACTACTATTCCTGCTGGACCAAACAGAATAGACAGCAGCAGCTAGCATTGCAAAGCTAACTTGCTTCCTGAACTTGGACATTCTGCCATAGGTAATAAACCTCATCAGCTATTTTAGATTACCTGTAGAATAAGGAATTCCCAACCAACTTTTGAGAGCACTAATGCACCTACTGCTGTAAGGACAAGCAAAGAACAAGTGCTTATGATCTTCATCAGCTTGTCCACAAACCAAACAAGTTGCAGTGTTGCTAACTCCAAATCTTGCCAATTTTGCAGTGGTTTGAAGCCTACCCTGCACTGCTAACCAGCATATAAATCTATGCTTAGGGATATTCAGTCTATTCCACACCATGTTATCCCAATGTATCACAGGTTTAGGTCCAACAATCTTCTCATACACTGTTTTCATAGAATAATGAGGCATAGCAGCTAACTCAGCCTGAGTATACACTACCTTCAATTTCTCTTTTATGGCACATATCTTCTTCCAATACCAGCTAGCAGAGGCTGCAGGCATGTAATTCCACCAATCCCCATCTTTAATGTACACAGCATGGACCCATTTGATCCAAACATTATCCTGCTTGGATGCAATGGCCCAAACATACTTCCCAATGCTTGCAATATTCCAACTGATGACATCTCTGAAGCCAAGACCACCTTGCTTTTTATCACAACAGGAACTATCCCAAGAAATGTTGCTGTTTTTCTGACTATATGCCTGTTCACTGCAAAGGAAGGACCTACAAATCTTAGTGACATCATGCAAAACTTTCTTAGGCAGAATAAACACTTGAGCCCAGTACATATGTATACTCATTAAGACAGAGTTGATGAGTTGCATTCTTGCTGTATAGGAGAGATTCCTTGAACTCCAGACTTTAATCCTAGCAATCATCTTATCCACAAGAACATCACATTGGGCAGCAAAGATTCTTTTAGCATAGATGGGAACACCCAGATATTTAAATGGCAGCTGACTCCTAGTAAAACCAGAAACATTGACAATTCTGGAAACCTCATACTCAGCCATACCACAGCAATAAATAGCTGACTTCTGCTTGTTGGCTAAGAGACCAGAGGAAACTGAGAACAACTCAAAAGCTTGCAACAAAAGATACACAGAAGAAAATTTACCTTTGCTACACAAGATGAGATCATCAGCAAAGCATAAGTGAGTAAGCTTCAGTTCTTTGCATCTAGGGTGAAACTAAAATTGAGCTAGATTGCTCATTTTATGGAGAATTCTGGAGAGATACTCCATACAGATCACAAACAAGAGGGGAGACATGGGATCACCCTGTCTTAATCCCCTTTTTGACTTGAAGAAACCATGCATAGTCCCATTGATCATCAAAGAAAATTTAGGAGTAGTCACACACTCCATAACAAGTGTCACAAAAGCTCAAGGGAAGCCCAATTGAACCAACATTTCTTGTAGGAAATCCCAATCTACTGTGTCATAGGCTTTTTGAAGATCAATCTTCATCATACAACTTGGTTTAGCACTCTTCCTACCATACTGCTTCACCAAATCCTGAACCACCATGATATTGTGCACTATATATCTACCATGGACAAACCCCCCTTGATTCTCAATGATTAAGTCTGGTAGCACTTGCCTCAATCTACTACAAATCACCTTAGTGATACACTTGTACAGAGTGTTGCAACAGGAAATAGGATTAAACTCACTCACATTCTTTGGACACTTAGTCTTAGGAATGAGAGTGATGACTGTGTGATTAAGCTCCTTTAACAGTTTGCCATTTTGCAGAACATCCAACACAGCACTGATAACATCTGCACCAACAATGCTCCAAGCATCTTTTTAGAAATAAGAACCATAACCATCAGGTCCTGGTGCCTTCCTACCAGGAATAGAAAACAAAGCCTTCTTTACTTCAGCAGCTGTATATGGAGCATTAAGAATATCTCTATAAGCATCAGTAATCAAAGGGCCAGCTTGCACAATGTGACTAAGAACTGATCTTCTACCAGTGTGAGTAGAACCCAACAAAGTTGTATAGTAGTCCAAGAAGGCTTGAGAGATATCTGCAGGGTTGTCTTTTCAAATCCCATCCATGCCATAGATACTATAAACCTGGTTATGAGTGTTCCTAGCTTTGATACTCTGATGGAAAAGGGAGGTATTTTCATCACCATCCTTAAGCCAAGCAGCATTTGCCTTTTGTTTCAAAAACTCTAGATAAGCTTGATGCTTAACTTTGTAATTCTGAACTGCAATGAGCTCTGAATCTGCAAGTGACAGATCAGCAGGATCAAGATGCATTGCTGTCTGAGCTGCAACCATGTTATGGTATGCTTGAAGGTCAGAAGCTTGAATATCAGAAAATCCCCTCCTATTCAACTCTTTAAGAGCCAATTTCACCTTCTTCAGCTTGTGAACAACACCAAACATCTTGCTCCCTTGAACTGTACCAGTCCATTGTTCTTGGATAAGAGTCTTGAATTGAGGAGCAGCTTTCCACATTGTGAAATACTTTGAAAGGTTTTTTCCCTCCTGTATCACTAGGATAAACAGTTAATAAACTAGGAGAGTGATCAAAGCAACCTTCATTCATAAAACATACTTCAGCTGAACTATAGACACTTAACCATTTGGGATTAGCCATAATTCTATCAATTTTAGAGAAAACCCTAGCTGGCCCATGCTGCTTGTTATTCCAAGTGTAAAAGTTACCTACACTTTTAATATCCTCCATATTACAGGAGTGCATACACTCATAGATATCCACTATTTCAGCATTCCTGACAGGGGATCCAATTCTCTCATCAGTGTTCATAACACAATTGAAATCTCAACACCAAATCCAAGCATCCTGTGTGTTTAAAGATTTCAAATCTTTCCACAACACTTCTCTATTACAACTGTCATTGAAGGCATAAATGAAAGTACAAAAGAAACTAGGCATACCACTCACTGGTTGAATGAAACAATGCATGAACTGACTAGAAGCTGCTAGGATATTCACAGAAAAACTTCCTGGATTCCAAGCAATGATTATTCTACCCCCATTATGATAACTTGCATTACTAGAAAAACACCAGTTTGGAAAAACTTTTTGGTACAGCTTCCCTAAATCAGAAAGCTTAACCTTATGCTCTAGGAGACCAACTAGCCCCACATGATATTTGTGAAGAAAATGCTTCACATTGTCCTGTTTCTGAGCTAGATTGATACCCCTAACATTCCATGATAAAATTCTATCCATAAGATTTGGAAGAGTTCCCTCTTCCCGTGCTTCCCCCCTCAATATCATCTCCCCTATCCAGCTCAGCAGTACTACAAGCACTATGAACACCTTCATCATTCAGCATCTGGAAAGGATTATCAACTGGTGTTGGCACCAAGCTAGTAGGTCTAACCCTGATTGGTCTAAGAATTCTTTGGAACCCCTCCTGATCCACCTATGGCTCCACTACCTCTGTGTGACTTGGATATTGTTGTTTTTTCTGCACCCAAATTCTCTTGGATTTCCCCTTCTTACACTCAGCAGCTAAGTGTCCAACTAACTTGCAATTATCACAAATAGTTGGCTTCCATTCATAAGTGATAGGGACCTGAACCAGCTCACCATGCTCATTCATAAAAGTTACTTGATCAGGAAGTTTTTGTGTGAGTGGCATGTCAACCAACACTCTAGCATATTGCAATTTATCCCTACTCACAGTGGCTGCATCCCTCTTAATTGGTTTGCCTAGTTGACTCACAATTTTGAAAAGAGATTTTTCACCCCAATATTTAAAATTCAGACACAACTGAATCCAAATGGGGACAGATTTGATCTCTTCCTTCTCCATATCCATATCAACACTCCAGGGCTTCACTACCATTGGTTTATTGTCAAAGAAAAAATGGCCAGAGGTGACCTTATCCCTCATATCCATGGTAAGAAACCTCACCAAGTAGATCCCCTTCTTCACCAACACCACCTTATCAACATTAAATTTTTTCCAAATTCTCCTAATAAACCCTTCCATGACATGTATTGGGGGGTTAGCACCAACAACATAGCAGATAATGGAAGAGTTCCAGAAATCCACCTCATCCTGTATATCATCAAAATCAATATGTACTGGGCTTAAAACAGGATTTGGTTCAATTGGATCAAATGATCTAAGATCATCATCATCAGTATCAGCATGTTCAGTCATAACATCATCAAATTGTTGCAATATTGGAATAGAAATCGTACCAATATCAACATTAGATGGAGTATTATTCACCTTGTTAGTTGATCGATGAACATATTGCATCCATTCATTGAATGAATACCTGAGCTCGGAACGCGCCTGGAGATGTTGCAACCCAGATTTTGGGGTGAGAATCTCATTTTCTATCGTCAAATCCAGTGGTTCAACCCCTAAAACTTCTTCAATCGATCGAGTCTTAAGGGCCTGAGAATCAGATGAAGGTCCTCGTGGTTTCTATTTTGCATTGCCATGCTTACTTGCCTGCGATTTACCCCCAGATTTCCTTGCCATGGCGCAGTGCACAATGAGGAACCATGCACTGAAGGGAAACTTGGGGAAAAAGGCAGGTTTTCTCTCGCTTCTCGACAACTAATTGTTTAAGATTAAATTTTTGTAGCTATATTTTGATGTTACTCCAACGTCCCTTTTAATTTTTTCGTAATCCACTTAGGTATCTCTTTTTAGTTTATTGACTCTGGAACTTAACAACTTAATTTAAAAATGATGATTATAGAGAAATGATACAATATTTAATACGTCCAATATTAATTTCGAAAATTATCTGCCATGATGTTTATGAATGGTGTACAGTTTACCTTGCAAATGATACAACCTCAAATTCTAATTTAATATTTGAAACGTACATGATTATTATGATTGATATTTATCAAGTAGTAAAAATAAAATTATAATTATCTGCCATGATGTTTATGCATGGTGTACAGTTTACCTTGCAAATGATACAACCTCAAATTCCAATTTAATATTTGAAACGTACATGATTATTATGATTGATATTTATCAAGTAGTAAAAATAAAATTATAATTCCTACATTTTCAGATTTTTACATATAGTATACCATAATATTTTTATTTCAAATGGCATAAATTAAAGGTTGACGAATTATTTTTATTTCACTTGGAAAACACATTCCTGAACGAGTGTTCTAAGACTGACTAACTCATTTACCCAAACCCTAATTTCTATTTATAGTAACTGCTATTTATAGTAGTTGTCTTCTAAGTGCATGATAAAAATTAGTAAGCAGTCCGTGATAGATTTGTGTCAACGGAATTTTTATTGCACTCCAATTAAAATTCTATAAATCATTATAGGAGTTTTAGTTGCATTCCGATTAAAATCCTAAGAAAAGATTGAAAATCATTAAAGTTTTAGTTGCTATTCAATTAAGTTCTTGCGCACAAGATGTACAATAAATTTATTGTACATCAAGATAACTTTTATCATATTTTTTTGTAACTTTTACCTAATTCTTTTTGTAACTTTTAATTTGTTGTGATTAACTTTTATTCATAAAAAAAAAGTTAAGAGATAAACATTCAAAGTGTTAAATGATTAATTTTATACATTAATAGTGATTTTGCAGAATAATTTTTATTAAAATGAAATTTTTTATCACTGAGAAATAGACAACTTTTAAATATATAAGGATAACTTATAAACATTAGAAAAATTTGGTAATATTAATCCAACATTTGACCGATTTTCTTTTATTAATCCCACCTACGACATATTTTTTAACAATCCCACCTTTACTACCCAACGACTTTTATTGAGCTTAAGTGACCGGTAAACGGTCAAAAAGTCAACGAGATGATGATGATGAATGAATATATTGAGGGGGAAGAAGGAGATTCTTACTTCCACGTAGGGAATATTACCTCCTATAATTGGTTTAGGACCTGTTTGGCCCAATAAAAGTCGTTAGGCAGTAAAGGTTGGATTATTAAAAAATATGTCATAGGTGGGCTTAATAAAAGAAAATTGACCAAATTTGGATTAATATTACCAAATTTTCCTAAAAATTTTGAGTTAACCTTTATTCCGGTGTACAATATCTATTGTACACTACTTGTAAATAAGAATTTGTGATAAGTTAATGAGTCATAGTCCCCAAGTAGCAAGAACATGGTTAAACGTAGATGTAAGAAATGCAGCTCCTCTCTCTCTCTCTCTCTCTCTCTCTCTCTCTCTCTCTCTCTCCTTCTTCATGTTTTGTATTTTTTTGTTTATTCTCTCTCTCTCTCTCTCCTTCTTCATGTTTTGTATTTTTTTGTTTATTTTTCGTTGGTTTGTTCACAATTTATTCTTGGGTTGTACCCAATTTATTCTAGGACTTTTCCTAGATTTTTCTAGGTTCTTGATTCTCATTCAAGGATGAGAATTTTATTTTTAAGATTTCAATAATTGAGAAGGTGATTTGGATTCATATGGACTTAGGGTTTATCATCAACTTGTCGATTTCGGAACAATTCACGCCCAGATTGTGAAGATATGTACTTGAAAAGACACGAAAACACCGAAAATCACGGTCTGCGTCAAGCTAGAAGCGGTGAATTACGAGCTATGCTTTAGGATGCAGAATAGTAATTGTTGAGATTGTAACAGTTATATATTTTCTCTTAATCTGGTGTATGTGATGTGTTCGTAATCAACACATCTTTAGGGGCCATTAAGGATTTGTTTTATGCACATTTTAGCTTAGATTAGTTGTATATTGATTCATTTAGAGCTATTCCTACTCTATTGTCTTTATTTGCTTATTTTCTACGGAGAGCTCTTCTCTCCCCATTTTTCGGGCCAAACTAAAGCGACCGACAGAGTATGGATGTTCCTATATCCAAAGAGAGAAGAGCCACATCCATGAGGAACAAGCGTAGCACCGAGGCTTCCTTGCTTCCCTCTTATCACAATCTTCAAAGGACGTATATGAATAAGGAGCTAGATAGAAGGCTCCCAAAAGTTCAGGTACATGGGCCAAGGAAGCGTTTATGCAAGGGAGAAACACCCCAAATGGTTTGAAGTCGTTGCGGAAGGATTCAGAAGAGAGCTTGCACAAAGGTAAACTTCAACTACCCATAACTCCTGATAAACTCAACGTCTTGAGGCGATTCAAGTTGGAGGTGATACTTATCTCAATAAATTTCCAACAAGTGATCATACGCCCTATTTTGACAAGTAGAAATGGAGTTATGACGTTTTTTAGTGAAGTGGTACATTGCAGGTCGCTGCACGAATCGTGCAGACAGTAACTCATGAAAATTGACTGTGAGGGTCATGCAGGTCTTGCACGACATGTGCAATACCTGAAGTACCTCGTGCAACACTTATGACAACCCTAAATTATGAGCTCTTGTTCCCCTTAGTATAAATAGAACCATACCCCTTAGTTATCATGTGTGGAGTGTTCTTTAGGTTTATTTTTAGTAGTTTAGTTCTCTCTCTTAGTTGCACATTCTCACTAAACTTTATTTCTTTCTAGTTTAGTTTAATTGTTTTCTTGTCTCTAATTTCTAGATTCATGGAGAAAGATCTCCATTTTATTTTCAAGTAATTGTTTTACCTTTCATGCTTACTTTCTTTACAGCTTTTATTACCGTGCATTACTTTTAAATTCTGTTTTTTTAGTTTATGATTGTTGGTTGAAGTTCTTTACCCAAAGTAGTATGTTCTTGGTGTTCATCACCAATTTCATATTCTAGGTTAAAGTTCTTTACCCAAAATAGTAAAATCATGTTTTCATGTGTAGTTTACTTAGATCTATATGGTTTAAGTGTAGCTATGTGTGAGTAGTTAGCTTGGGCCTAGGGGTTGGGTGACCCCTAGTAGAATTATGGCATGATTGTTCATTGGTGTTTCTCTCTATTTTTGTGTGTAAGTTTGGTGTTAAGTTTTCTTTGCTAGTTGTTGTGGGATTATGTCCTTGCTTGAGATGGGTGTGTGAGCATTTTAGGTACGCTAGGTGAACTCTTGCTTGCTAGATACCTTAGGTCAATCATAGCTTGTATTGTAGACGGCTTAGGACTATGCCTTGCTTATTTGTTGCCTTGTTCCAAACCCAAGGAAAATTTGTGATTCATGTGCTATAGTTGTTCTCCTAGATAGTCATTAATCATGAAGTCGTTGACACCGAAAATGCTCCCTATTGACACCGGAAAGCTAGCGCAATTACCGTGACCATCGGGTGGGAAAGGATTGTAGTAGTGTATAATTCTCCCTAAACTTACTTGTAAACCACCAAATGACCATGCTTGAGTAGAGTAGAGAGACCTTGACTTGCCATAATTGTACTAGGTGGAATCCCTCTTCCCTAGTCCTATACCTTATATTGATTACACCCCTCGTTTGTACAATTAGTGACAAGTTCTTAAAACAACGCAACATTGATTGTTATGACCAAGTAAAGTGTCCAGTGAGTGCATGTTCCTTACTAGTGTAGAAAATACTTGATCCCCGAGAGTTCGACCCCTTAATTACCCCCGTGCTACTATACTTAGTGTTGTACAATAGTATTGAGTCAAATGGAGAAAAGTATTATCATTGTGTGTGCACCCATGATTAACAACTAGTGGGAGTGCATCAGTATGCAGATTTATTTTATCATTGTAGATGTTATATTGTTGATTATTAATGATATTGTTTTTCCCTTAAAAAACGGGTTAAGTTTAGATGTAGAATTGTTACTACTACTTTGGAGTATGAAGGCAGAGTTTCATCTATTAGTTGACTTATTTACCTTACAAGTACAGAGTACTTGATAATAGTGTATTTAATACGAAGTATATATGTTAGATAATTAAAAGAAGTGTACCGTTATTCGACGTCCGCGTTAGCTAAAATAGTATACGTTTATTAAGTGAAAATACAATTTTGCCATGACAAAAATACCCTTCCATGTTCCATCTCCACCCCTCCCCCTCGGGCGGCCAATTCCGTCCCTCAATTTTCACTTTTAAAATTCAAGTACCATTTCGCCAATTTCACTAATAATAATAATGATTAAAATAATAATGAAATCAAAACTTTTCACAGTTTAAACCACCTCACCTCAAAATATTCCCTAGAAAATTTTTCAAGTGACTTAAATAAATATATCTGACTACAAAAAATGCGCAAGAAATTCGAGGAAATATGACTTATCTGGAAACGCTTTTTAATAAGATGAATAGACTGCGCAATAACAGAAGCATGGCTCTTCCAATCACCTTCATCCTCATCAAGTATTGGCCATATAAAGATGGTTGTGGACAGGGCCGTGAAGAGATCAGACCCGACCCGACACGTAAAAATCCCTGCCTAGCACGTGACACGAGCACGACCCTACACAAGCACGAAGTAGTTTGCTGGGCATGGGCCGCATTTTTTTTGGAAAAATCACAAGGAACTACATGACTCGACCTGGCACGAGAAAACATGCTAAATTTAATAAAATTAGGCTTAGGCACGACGACTCGACCCGACATGACAGCCCGTGGGCCTAGGCCGTCCTAGGCCTGTTTTGAAATTTTCAGCCCGACCCGAAACAATTTCGAGTGGGTCTGGCTTGGGTCCGACCCGTTTAAATCCACATCCATCTGTATGGCCACGGACTCGCACAACATATGTAAAAGAAAAAGAAAAAGAAAAAGAAAAATTTCAATTAAGCGCTCGTCGCGCACAGGCTGTGCGGGACTGACACGCAGTCGCACACAGGTTATGCGAGACTGACACGGCTGTGCGTTGGCGAGACGGAGGTCGCTCAGATCTGTACGGCCTCTTTGTCACCGACGCATATCTTGTGCATTTATATATGTATATATATACATATATATAATGTGTTCATCGTATTTGTTGATTTCTTCAACCTTTCTCATGTCCTTTAATTTGTAACAGTATGTCTTATATGCGATGTTATTGCAACACCCCAAAATTGTATCCCACTAAGTCATTGAATTGGTCATGCTCAAGTAGTCAAATTTGATAGTGGCTAGATGCTTTAGAACATTGACAAAGTGTGGAATGAACTTCAACTTTTAATAAGTACTCAAGGATGTCGTATAAATGGCGTCAAGTAGCCCTTTAAAACCGTAGTTGGCTTTGTGAGGGCCTCTGTGTGGGTGGTTGGGATCGGATTTGGCCAGAAGTTTGGTGGTCCGAATATTGGCCAGGAAGTTTTGATAGGACCCTAGTAGTATAACAACTACCCACAAGGATCACCTCCCAAGACAATCAACCAAACAATACAACTCCAATTCACCACAAATAATCCACCAAACAAATAACCTAACAATCAACCAGTAATGGACAACAACAATAATCAAATGCGGAAGAACAAAATGCAATCAACAACACACGAATTATACGTGGAAAACCCCTTCGATGTGAAGAGTAAAAACCACGGGACTTGTGAGGAGTCCACCCTTGTCACCTTCTCTTATTATGATAAAATTGAGGGAAAAAGAACCCAAATCAGACATACAAAGGTTCACAACCAACCAACACTTTCATACATAAGAGATTAACAAACTAAGAGACAAGCACTAGAGGAAAAACCCTTATAAGTTGCTCATAAAAAGTTGCCCTTATACAACAAGAGCAACTTATAATGGTTACATTTAAAAAAAAAAGAAATTAAAAGCTGCCCTTATCTAACAAGAGCATCTTTTAATTGATAAAAAGTAAAACAAAAAAAATAAAAAGTAAATGTTTTGTACTCCCCTTCTCTTCTCGCTACTCCCCTTTTCTTCTCGTTGCTTTGCTGCTTGCCCACGCTCAAAATTCTCCCCCCGAACTCTATATCTGCAGAAGCCGTTTATGGCGACGACTGTATCATCCTCAACAGATTTCCTCCAGACCTTCATCTCCACATCAAACCTCGTACCGCCGACGCCGATTCTCAATAGGTCTATTTCCATCTATTTTTGTATTTTAATTCTTTAATATCGTGGATTTAATTTCTCAATTCGCCAATTTATTAGCTAATTCTACACCTTTTGGACGGCTTTTGCTGATGGGGCTGGCGGTGGTGGTGGTTTGTTCAAGGATTTTGGACGGATTTTGCTGATGGGGCTGGCGGTGGTGGTGGTTTTCGTTGCGGCTTTCTGCCCAGTGTATCACGATCAGGTTAATTTCGCTTTGCCCTTCTTGTAAAATTTCTGAATGACTGATGAAATTATAGCCTGTGTTTAGTTTGAAAAAATCTTATGAATCTAGGGTTTAATTATTTTGGTTAATGTGTGAATTTGAGTATCTTTTTGCCCGTTTGTTTGGATTGTTAATTTGAGTATCTTGATTTCCATGTTCAATTAATTTGCTCTGGTTTTTTTTAATTTGAATTTAGGGTTTAGTTATGTTTGTTAGTTTGTGAATTCAAGTATTTTTTTTCAATTTTTTATGAGGTTCGCTGTGAATTTGATGATAAATTAAGTGATTGATTTGAATTTGATGATAAAGTAAGTGTTGAATTGAATTTGATGTAATGTGACCTTTTTTTATTGATGTTGAATTGCTAGATTTGTTACTACTTAATAGTTAGTAACTAGAATTTGAAATCATGGACTACCTGAAATGTAAAATTAGTTGGACAGCTATTGTGGCAATTAAGGACAACCAAAATGCATACACATTTGTATACACAACAGAAGGAACATAGGCTAATCTGACATTTTATATCAACCTTGTTTAGGGAATTTTAGTTTCGTATGAAACTATTCTTTTAATGCTTGTTGGAAATTGGACTTATAAGGTTATCAAGTTCCTTTCACCTGTATAAATACCTTAAGAAAGCATAAGCCAGCCAGTTAATTTGATGTTAATTCAATTAAAAATTATGCGTTCCATATTGTATTCTTTGTGGTTTTTTCTCTTTCAAGGTGGCATTCAGTCGCAGGGATTGTCTTATCAGGCATTGAGTCTGTTTCTCAAATGTCCCGAGACTATACTATTGTTGTTGTTTGGTGCGCAGGAACCCCTGTGGCCACTCTTTGTTCTTTTCCTTCTTCTATTACTTTCATATTATAGTGTATAGATTTGATAAGTACATTCTCCATGTCTTTTGCAAATTTGAATTTGTTGGGTTGTTTCTTGGCCCTATGGTTGGCTCCATCTTTGCTCTTCTGCTGTACACTAATTGTACAATTGGTCTGTCTTCTTTAGTGTCGTCGTCCTAATCCGGTTTCGGTTCTCTAGCTACTGGTGGATTTTTATTCTTTTTATTTAGTTACTGTGCGCAAGGTATCTAAGGCGTATGTTCGGGATGCTTATGTTTTGGAGTTCGGCAATCAAAGATAATTTATTTTCTGATTGATTTTCTTTTCTTCCAATTGATCTATGTGTTTTTCGGATATGTGGTTTAGTGGTTATATTTCTGTGAGCATGACAAATTGATATTTGTTTTTATAGGATATGTTGTTTTATCTTTCTGAACATGAAAAATTCAGAGATTTCGGGAACGAACAAGCACTCGTGTGGCATGAGACTAACACCCCTTATGCAGTATGGAAACCCGAGAGTACCAGGGCCATATCCTTAAAATATCAGCCTTCTGAGGTGATTTTTTAAAATAGTATATGGTTATTCTGTGCTATCAATAGCACCATTTTAATAATTTAGAACTTTTGTGAATGCTTTTCATGCTTTGAGCTGTAAATAGCTTTTGTTGCTGAATACTGGTATTTAACCGTTGCTCGGTATTGATTTTTACCTCCAAGATTTAAAGCATAATGGGACTCTTTATGCACATTCTTTGCTCGATCTGGATATTCAGAAAATCCAGAGTACCAACCTTTGGCTTCCTTTGGTAGAACCAAGCGTAAGCGCTTCCACTTCAATCTTATTGTGGATTTATTCCTTTGGTTTTTAAACATGGATGTCTTTTTTTCCCCGGTTTGATTTCATGTTTACGGAGTAGTCCGTAGTTATTTGGATAATGTATTTTCTGATAAATGTTTATGAACGTTTAATTTGTACAGGGAAAGTCATCTGTTTCCCTCAAGGACTCTAGCTTGTTTGGACTATCTCTGTCGGACTGTGTCAAGGCTGACTTCAGCTCATCTGCTTTGAGGTGCAAGGTATGTTATTGTATTTTAGTTTTCTTTTGTCATGTTTTTGTTGATTTTAATTTCTATTTCTAGGTTTGTTTTTTATGGGTTTTAATTTTGCTGGGGTTTCTTCAAATGTTGTGTGTTTGTTTTTCTTTTCTTCCTTTAAACTGTAATTGAGAAAAGATCTGTTGGAATTGATGTCCAACAAATTATTGAGTAATGATAATCTGGTGTAAAAACGTCAGTTGGGTTTATCAAGATGTGATGAACTACTCCTTGAGGTGCCGTAGTTCTGTTTTCTGGTTTCTCAATCGCTTAGTTTTAATCATTAATACTATTTTAGGACTGGTGAATTGGGGTTTGTTAGCCATTTTTGTGGTTTAAATAAGGGGTGGTATGTTTGGAGCTTTAAATAAGGGGTGGTATGCTTGGAGCTTTAAATAAGGGGTGGTATGGTTGTTGAAGTCAGCCTGGCAGCAGATCAGCTGCTGAACAGATCAGTTTCTGATCTGTTCAGCTGCAGATCAACAGCAGCAAATCAGCAGTTGAACAGATCAGAAACTGATGTGTTCAGCAGCTGATCTGCCGCTGCTGAGCTGCAGCTGAACAGATCAGTTTCTGATCTGTTCAACAGCAGATCAGCAGCAGCAGATCAGCTGCTGAACATATCAAAAACTGATATGTTCAGCTGCTGATCAGCAGCAGCAGATCAGCAGTTGAACAGATCAGAAACTGATGTGTTCAGCAGTTGATCTGCTGCTGAACAGATCAGTTTCTGATCTGTTCAACAGCAGATCAGCAGCAGCAGATCAGCTGCTGAACACATCAAAAACTGATATGTTCAGCTGCTGATCATTACAGTTATTACACTTCAACCGTTCATCATTTAGGACTATTTCTATGCTTGTGTAATTTTGAACCAGCCATGTTACTACTAGATGCAGACAAAGGGAATACATTATTACCTATGGAGATCAAAATATGAATGTGTGAAACCCTTTTCTTGTATTTTGCTTTCATGCCTGTTTGCTTTAAATCAGTATTTAGCTTGGTAGATGTATATGATTTCCAGTTTCCCTGATGAAGCTTTTGAGGCATTAGGAAAAGGCTATGTTGCCTCAATAGGATGCAAACTTTCTAGGATGTTACCTCTTGAATAATGCATTTTTCAGTTCAAGTAGAGATTATTAATCTTAGTAACCTCTAACTAATAATATCAAACATAAAAAAGATTTAGAAAGTGTCCTTAGGTTCATTTGTTGATATTTGGAATGAAAAATGCCATTTTTGGCCAAATATGACCTATATCGAGCCAAATGAGCCTTAGATTTACATAAAGAACTTGAAATGAGTTTAATAAATATATAACTAATCATATAAATCATGAAAAACGTTTAGAATATGGAAATAGGTTCGTTTGTTGGTAGTTGGGATAAAAAATGCCATTTTTGGCCATAAATGACCTATATCAACCCAAATGATCCATAGGCGTGCATAACGAACTTGAAATGAGTCTTATAATCATCTGACTAATCATATAAATCATGAAAAAGGGTTAGAATGTGGAAAGAGGTTCGTTTGTTGGTAGTTGGGTTCGAAAATGCCATTTTTGGCCATAAATGACCTATATCGACCCAAATGACCTATAGGCGTGAATAACGAACTTGAAATGAGTCTTATAAACATATAACTAATCATATGAATCATGAAAAAGATTTAGAATATGGAAATAGGTTCGTTTGTTGGTAGTTGGGATCGAAAATGCCATTTTTAGCCATAAATGACCTATATCGACCCAAATGACCCTTAAGCGTGCATAAAGAACTTGAAATGAGTTTCATAAACATATAACTAATCATAAGAATCATGAAAAACATTTAGAATATGGATATAGGTTGTAGTTGGGATCGAAAATGCCATTTTTTACCATAAATGACCTATATCGACCCAAATGAACCATAGGCGTGCATAACGAACTTGAAATGAGTCTTATAATCATATAACTAATCATCTAAATCATGAAAAAGGTTTAGAATGTGGATATAAGTTTGTTTGTTCGTAGTTGGGATCGAAAATGTCATTTTTGGCCATAAATGACCTATATCGACCCAAATGACCAATAGGCGTGCATAACGAACTTGAAATGAGTCTTATAATCATCTGACTAATCATATAAATCATGAAAAAGGGTTAGAATGTGGAAAGAGGTTCGTTTGTTGGTAGTTGGGTTCAAAAATGTCATTTTTGGCCAATATAATTGTTTTCGCGACCAATATAATTTTTGTTTTCGCATATGAAACTTAATTTAATTTATTGGTTTGCATGTACGGTGCTCTTTTAAAGGTTTTCAAAACTCCAAGGGAGGGGCCCTTTACCAAAAAGGAGTTGGATAAAGTTCGAGACAAGTGAGTTATTTACTTCAACGATTGTGAACTACCCTTAGTGTAATAAATAGAGAAGGCTTGTAGTTATTCGTGACTCTTACATTATTTTGTTATTTAGAATTAATTCGGTAATATTATTGGAAATTTGAAATTTATATCATTTTTGAGAATGTCAAGCTGATGTTTGATGAAACAGAAATTATATTGCAAAATCAGAAATTATATTGCAGAATATTAGGAATTATATTGCAGATTTAAAAAAAAAAAAAAAAACAAAACTCAAAAGTTGCCCTTGTTTGCAACAAGAGCAACTTATGTGCAGCTTATAAGGTGCCCTTGTTTGCAACAAGGGCAACTTATGTGAAGCTTATAAGTAACCCTTGTTGCAAACAAGGGCACCTTATAAGATTATAAGTTGCCCTTGTTAAGGGCAACTTTTGATAATTTTACAAAAGTGACCCCCCCATTGGTGGCACTTACGAAGGGCAACTTATAAGCCACTTTTAAGAGCAACTTATCAAGTTTTTTCCTCTAGTGAAGAGATGAAGAATATCACCCAAAAACGTAGGTTCTGTCCAGCAGCGACCACGGACAAACCAGAGCTCCAAACGACGATCCAACTATTCAAAATGAGGCCCTATATATCCTCAACAAGCTGACCAAAAATCAGCACGATCCGACCGTTCAATCTACGGCAAACAGAAGTTTTCTGATGGCTGCCCTGAAAACTACGAACACTCTCTTCTCTTTCTCTCCTCTCCTTTTTGAGTGTGTGTTTCTATATGATTTTCTCACCCCCTTTGCTGCCTCTCAAGACAGCCCAAATATTACCCTAAGCTTCCCAAATAAGCTTCAACATAACCCAACATTGGGCCACAACAATAAGTGAAATATTGGGCTTCCACTTAAAAAATACAAGCACAAGTATTAACAAACTCATGCACAAAAGTGGGCTAGACCCACAACAATCTCCCCCTCCAGCCCATCACGGGGAAGACACGATCACGATCACTTGAAGCTCATCCCGACAAGCTTACTACAAAGCTCAAACTTGCTTCCGGGAACTACCTTTGTCAACATATCTGCACCATTCTTGTCGGTGTGGACTTTCTTCAGTTTCATTCTCTTTTCTTCAATTACATCTCGCAACCAAAGATATCTAATGTCAATGTGTTTGGTGCAAGCATGATACATTGAATTCTTGCTCAAATCCATAACACTCTGACTATCACAGAATACTACATTTTCACCTTGCTTCAAACCCAACTCTTGAAGGAACTTCTTAAGCCAAAGCATCTCCTTACTTGCTTCCACTGCTGCAATATACTCTGCCTCAGTTGTGGACAAAGCTACACATTTTTGTAGCTTGGATTGCCATGAAATGGCTCCCCCTGAAAATGTAAACACATAACCTGAGGTAGACTTTCTATTATCAAGATCACCTGCCATGTCTGCATCAGTATAGCCTTTAAGTATAGGGTTTCCACCTCCATAACATAGAATCAACTTGGAGGTGCCCCGTAAGTATCTGAAGATCCACTTCACTGCTTCCCAGTGAGCCTTACCCGGATTGGATAAGAAACGACTCACCATACCCACCGCATGTGCAATATCAGATCTAGTACACACCATAGCATAGATCAAAGAACCAACAGCAGAAGAGTAAGGAATGGATGACATAAATTCTTTCTCCTTCTCTGTTGTAGGACAAGCTCTCTTACTTAGCTTGAAGTGAGTAGCTAGTCGTGTACTAACAGGCTTAGCATGCTTCATATTGAACCTTTCAAGCACCCGTTCAATATACTTCTCTTGGGATACCCATAATTTCCCAGCTTTCCTGTCACGAGCAATCTCCATGCCTAAGATTTGCTTTGCAGGACCCAAGTCTTTCATGTCAAATGACTTGGACAATGCTTTCTTCAAACTTTGAATCATATCTGCATCTTGTCCAACTATCAGCATATCATCTACATATAAAAAAATGATGATGAAATTACCTCCAGGGAACTTTCTGAAATACACACAAGGATCAGCCGTAGTTCGTTTATAACCATTGCTCGTCATAAACGAATCAAATTTTCGATACCACTGCCTTGATGCCTGTTTAAGCCCATAAAGACTCTTCTTCAACTTGCAAACAAGTTTATCTTTCCCTTTTTCTTCAAAACCTCCAGGTTGCTCCATGTAGATCTCTTCATGCAAGTCACCATGTAAAAATGCAGTTTTACATCAAGTTGCTCCAACTCAAGATCAAGACTTGTTGCTAAACCCAACACAGTTCTGATAGATGTCATTTTGACCACCGGAGAGAAGATCTCATCAAAGTAAATGCCCTTTTTCTGGTTGCATCCCTTTACCACCAATCTGGCTTTGCGCTTTACTATCTTCTCACCATCTTTCTTGTTCTTGAAGACTCATCTGTTTCTCAAGACTTTCTTTCCCTTGGGAGGCTTCACTAGCTCATAGGTGTCATTCTTTTTCAAGGAATCCATCTCCTCCTTCATTGCATCGAGCCACTGATTTTTCTCATCATGAGACAACACCTCTTGATAGTTCTCTGGCTCTCTGGCCATCTTAACTAACTAGAATGAACTCTGAGTTTGGATACTTTGTTGAAGGTTTGCGCTCTCTAGTGGAACTTCGAACATGTGTATCCTCTACTTGAGGGGTAGGTTGCTCCCCCTGCTCATGAACCTCTTCATGAATCACTTCCTCATGTGCATCTTCCTCATGGATTTCTTCATCAGATGAAGACTCATCAAGATCATCATCATTATCAACATTATCTGGTACATTATCATCAGGTTGTATCTCACCAACATCATCATGTACATCATCAAGTATATCCTCAACATTCTCATTTGTTGGCTGAATAACAGGAGGAGTAGAAGTAGAGCCATTAGTATCAAAAGACAAATCTGAAGTAGAAGTATACCTTGTACTCAGAAGATCTGCACCCTTCTTGTGCTCAAAGAATACTACATCTCTGCTTCTCACTACCTTCTTCTTCTCTAGATTGTAGAGTCTGAAACCATACTCTTCATCCCCATACCCAACAAATACACATGGATTGGATTTCGAATCAAGCTTTGACCCCTGTTCTTTAGGCACATGCATGTATGCCTTGCTGCCAAAGACTCTCAAATGTGAATAAGTGGGATCACGTCCCTTCCATGCTCTCTCTGGAATGTCAAGACCAAGAGGAATCGATGGAGATCGATTAATCAAATACACGGCACATTGCACTATTTTGGCCCAGAATGTCTTAGGAAGATCAGACATTCTAAGCATGCACCTCACCTTCTCTACAATAGTTATGTTCATCCTCTCAGCAACTCCATTGTGTTGTGGTGTGTCGGGCTCTGTCTTCTCATGTCTAATGCCATGTTGTGAGTAATAATACTTGAACTCATTCGAAGTATACTCACCACCATTGTCAGATCGAAGACACTTCAACTTTCTTTCGGTCTCCCTTTCTACCATGGCATGAAACTTTCTTAAAATCTCGAACACTTGGCTTTTTGTCTTCAACATACACACCAAAGTTCTTCGAGTAGCATCATCAATGAAAGTGACAAAATATCTATTGCCACCAAGAGACTCCACCTCAATAGGACCACAAACATCGGAGTGAACTAACTCCAACTTTTCTTGCCTTCTGGTGGACTTCCTAGAAAAGGAAGCTCTATGCTGCTTACCTGCCAAACAATGATCATTAGGGTCAAGAGAAACTGATTTATCAACAGGAATAAGAGATTTACCTGCTAACAGTTTGATCCCTTTGTCACTCATATGCCCTAGCCTCCGATGCCATAAATTTGGAGAATTCTTTTCTTCAATTGTATTCAGCTCACCAGAACATACACTCAAGTATGTCTTATACAAAGAACAACACAACTCGCCACGAGCAACTGTCATCGAGCCCTTAGACAATTTTCACTTACCATCACCAAAGGTGTGTCGATTCCCTTCTAGATCAAGGACATTTGCAGACAACAAGTTAAGGCGTAAATCAGGAATATGGCGCACATTCTTCAATGTAAGCATGCACCCAACACTTGTCTTCACACGAATATCACCCACCCAACAATGCAAGCTGAACTCTTGTTCCCCATCTTCACACTACCAAAATCACCAGATTGATAGTCTGTGAAATACTCTCTTTTGGGAACACAATGATACGAAGCACCTGCATCTACAAGCCACTCTGTGTCTGAACTCCCTACATGATGACACTCACTAGTTGCACAAATCAAAGCAACATCATCATCACTCTTAGAAGCGGTTGCTGCAGTATTTTTATCATCTCCCTGCTTTTGTGAGTCTTGCTTCTTACCTTGTTCTCTCTTCCAACGGTAACAAAACTTTTTGATATGGCCAGGCTTGTTGCAGTAATGACATGTCCTAGTCTCTTTGTCTCTAGACTTGGGCCTCCCCTTTGAGTTATCACGGCCTTTGGAACCCTTACTCTTGCTTCTTCCACGATTCTCAACAACAAGAGCATGTGAATTATCAACTGCCATCTCCTTTCTTCTAATCTCTTCATTGAACATGCTTTCTTTGATCACATCCAAAGATAGAACACCCTCTGGAGCAGAGTTACTAATAGTCACAACCAAGGTTTCCCAACTATTTGGCAAAGAACTCAACAAGAACAAAGCCTGCAATTCATCATCAAGAACAATCTTCATAGTTGTCAGCTTGTTAATAATATCCTGAAAGTTACTCAAATGCTTAGAAACAGACTTTCCACATTTCAATTTCAAATTAACAAGTCTCTTGATTAATGAAGCTTTGTTATGTGCGGTCTTCCTTTCATAAAGACCTTCTAATTTCTTCCACAAATCATATGGGTCGGACTCCTAAGACACATGGTTGAAAATTCTAATATCAACCCACTGCCTAATAGTCCCCAAAGTTTTTCTCTTTAACTTTCCCCAATCTTTATCTTCCATTTTCTCTGGTCTTTCAGGTTTAGAAATGGTGCCATCGGCTTTTGTGGTTGTTTCAATTCGATCATATAAATCTTTGCAATATAGCAAATCTTCCATCATCGGTCTTCAGATGGAATAATTAGTTGATGTCATCTTAACCATTGAACTACCTCCACTACTACTAGTAGACTCCATAACAATGATCAAATTAAACCCCGCTCTTGATACCAACTGATAGGACCCTAGTAGTATAACAACTACCCACAAGGATCACCTCCAAGACAATCAACCAAACAATACAACTCCAATTCACCACAAATAATCCACCAAACAAATAACCTAACAATCAACCAATAATGGACAACAACAATAATCAAATGCGGAAGAACAAAATGCAATCAACAACACACGAATTATGCGTGGAAAACCCCTTCGATGTGAAGAGTAAAAACCACGGGACTTGTGAGGAGTCCACCCTTACCAGCTTCTCTTATTATGATAAAATTGAGGGAAAAAGAACCCAAATCAGACATACAAAGGTTCACAACCAACCAACACTTTCATACATAAGAGATCAACAAACTAAGAGACAAGAGATGAAGAATATCACCCAAAAACGTAGGTTCTGTCCAGCAGCGACCACGGACAAACCAGAGCTCCAAACAACGATCCAACCGTTCAAAATGAGTCCCTATGTATCCTCAACAAGATGACTAAAAATCAGCACGATCCGACCGTTCAATCTCCAGCAAACAAAAGTTTTCTGATGGCTGCCCTGAAAACTACGGACACTCTCTTCTCTTTCTCTCCTCTCCTTTTTGAGTATGTGTTTCTATCTGATTTTCTCACCCCCTTTGCTGCCTCTCAAGACAGCCCAAATATTACCCTAAGCTTCCCAAATAAGCTTCAACATAACCCAATATTGGGCCACAACAATAAGTGAAATATTGGGCTTCCACTTAAAACACAAGCACAAGTATTAATAAACTTATGCACAAAAGTGGGCTGGACCCACAACAAGTTTTGGGATGGGGTGAGGAGAGGAGGAGGTGAATTTTTTAAAAGGGTAAACACGTAATTTTAGATAATAAATGTAGGCGTTTTAGCTAATCCGGGAGTCAATTAAGAACCCCCTAAAAGAAATCCACTTAAAAGGTTAGATTATTATGATTAATTCTCATTGGTGTCATTGTAGTATTGAGTTTTTTCAATGGTACTGCTATACCACGCAAATTTTTGGCTATACCCGGGTACAGCCAAAGCTGGCTGTACTCCTATCCAAAACGATGTCGTTTTGTGTTGTTTAAAATGAACATTAATATACTGGTACAAAAATGAACATTTACTATTTCGAAAATGAACATTTATTTATTTATTTGGAATGAACATTTACTATTTTGGAAATGAACATTTATTTATTTATTTGGAAATAAACTACAAAAATGAGCATTTACTATTTCGGAAATGAACATTTATTTATTTATTTGGAATGAACATTTACTATTTTGGATATGAACATTTATGTATTTATTTGGAAATAAACAATATAGGCGCTTGTAAAAACATAAAAGACCAATGAAGTGAACAATTTCATTATGAACATTAACCATATATTTATTGTGAACAAACAAATAAACAAGAAAGAACAAATAATTCAACAAAAAAGAACAAACAATATAAAAAAGAACATAAAATTCCAGAAAAAAAGAACAACCAAAACAACAATTATGAACAATTTTATGATGAATTTTAAAGCCAACATGAAAGAACAAACAATAAAACAAGAAAGAACAAATACTGGTACAAAAATGAACATTTACAATTTCGAAAATGAACGTTTATTTATTTATTTGGAATGAACATTTACTATTTTGGAAATGAACATTTATTTATTTATTTGGAAATACACTACAAAAATGAACATTTACTATTTCGGAAATGAACATTTACTATTTCGGAAAAGAACATTTATTTATTTATTTGGAATGAACATTTACTATTTTGGAAATGAACATTTATTTATTTATTTGGAAATAAACAATATAGGCGCTTGTAAAAACATAAAAGACCAATGAAGTGAACAATTTCATTATGAACATTAACCATATATTTATTGTGAACAAACAAATAATTCAACAAAAAAGAACAAACAATATAAAAAAGAACATAAAATTCCAGAAAAAATAACAAAAAATACAACAATTATGAAAATTTGATGATGAATTTAAAAAACAACATGAAAGAACAAACAGTACAACAAGAAAGAACAAACAGTACAATAAGAATGAACAAACAGTACAATAAAAAAGAACAAACAATTGACAAGAATGAACAAACAATATGAGCGCATCGTTTTTGGGGTACAGCCAGAGCTGGCTGTACCCGGATACAGCAGTTAGCGATTAGCTGTACCACTTATTTTTTTTAACTTACCAATGATACCACTGTATTTGGGCTTTATGGGCTACTGTGATATTAGTGCTAAACAAACACTTGTTGATCGCAAATTTTTATGATGTTTAAGTTAAAATTTTGGGGAAAAAAACATAATACCCTATTTTCTTTTCCTACATTTCTCTCCATAGCAAGCTAACGTTTTTTTCTTTTCCAATCAACTTTCCTCTTAGATAAAATACATACTACCTCCTTTTCAAATGATCATTATATTTTTCGTTTTATTCCGTTTCATAATGTTCCTTATATTGTAAATTTGGACATAATGTTTATTCTAAATTTGGACATAAAAATTTACTGTCTTATCATTCTTATCCCACAACATTTACAAATTTTCACTCATTTTCTCATACTTTATTCATTTGTTTTCTTATACATATCCACCTTTTACACATCTACTCCCTCCGTCCCTTTTAGTTATCTACGTTTGTTATTATGCACATGATTTAACGACTAATTAATGTACATTGAGATTCCTCTAAATTTTTTTATTTAAACGAGGCAAATTAAGTTCATTTATAATATTTTCACTTTATCAAAAAATATGACATTGAGAAAATAAAAAAGATTTATACCCTGTCCTGTTCATCTTATTTCCACTTATTTCAGGAAAAATAAGTTTAGATAAGTTCAATTAAGTTCAGATAAGTTCAGAAAAAATAAGGGTTAACAAAGTACAATTTATAACTAAACTAAGTTTTGATAAGTTCTAATAAGTTCAGATAAGTTCAGATAAACTCAGATAACATAAGTTCAGGAAAAATAAGTGGAAATCAGGTGAATAGAATGCAACCTTAATGCCCCAATGAAAAGTGTCAAAGATTAAATGCCCCAATGAATTTAATTGGTTAAAATAACCATTGAACACAAATTTTGATAGAATATTAAGACATTTATGTGATATAGAGTAATATGAAAGGAAATATTTTCAATATAAAAAATAAAATGAGACACCCAAAATAAAATACTTCCTCCGTTCCGGAAATACCGCACCATGGTTGACTTTTACTAATCTAACCATTACTTTGACCCTTAATATCTCAAATCATGTGCAACTAAAAATTATAAAAAATTAATATTTAAAAAATATATATCGATACGAATCGAACATGACCCCACGTACATGACTAAAATTTTCTTACGTACGAATCACGAAAAATAGCCAAAGTCGTAGTGTAAATAGTGTAAAAAAACAAATGGTGCGATATTTCCGAAACGGATGAAGTATGTAAATAAAAAAAAAGATGGTGAAAATATCTTCATACTTTATCCATATTTTATTATATTTACCTACCTTAATTGATTTAACTAATTAAAGGCGATGCATCAATCGAGTGTACTCCGTAATGTTATTGATTTATCATCGGACGCCAATCCATATGAGTGTGAAATCTTCCTTTTACTTTTGATGTTTTGTTACTTCTATGAAAGTACTTTTAAAAGTACGAAAATAATAAAGGTCGCAATATGCGACCTTTAAGCCGTGTCACAATGATGACATGACATGTTTATGTGTCATGATTTAAATTGGAAACTAAAATATTTAAGTTATATAATCTATTATACATGTTACAAAAAAAAGTAGGAAAATCTTAATATTCTAATTTGTTTCCTTCTTTATGTCGATAATCTTATTTACATATTTTCATAGTAAAAATATGGAATTAGTAGTAAAAATATTCTGATGACGCATAGCCTAGGTGGCGCCTAAATGTGCCAATTAAACTGCGACACGTAGTTGTCGCAACTTGTGACCTTTATCATCACCCTTAAAAGTATTGTACGGGCTATTTACTAATGGATTCGCCTTAAGATAGACGAATTACAAATGTAGTCTAGCTTAACTATGAATCCATCTTTTTGGATGCTAGTTACAAGGTTGAAGCTCGTTCTTGTGAGATATTCCACACATAAGTCCTTACTTTGATATTTCTGATAGAGTGTATAAAACTAATCTTAGAACTTCAACCAAAAGCTTAAGCTGATGGTTGAAGTCCTAAGATTAGTTTTATACTCTATCACTGTCAGAAGACCAACTCAACCTAAAAGCTTAAGCTGATGGTTGAAGTCCTAAGATTAGTTTTATATTCTATAACGCCCCCTCACATGAAAGCCTTTTGGGCTTGAAATGTGGATGCATCATAGGCCTCCTTATACCCAGGGCGAAATATTCCACTTTAAAAGGAGGGGTGGATGAAATTTGAACCCGTGACCTTTGCGTCACGCTGGCTCTGATACCATGTCAGAGGACCAACTCAACCGAAAGCTTAAGCTGATGGTTGAAGTCCTAAGATTAGTTTTATACTCTATCAATTCCCTTTTCTTATCCTTCTTTTGGACTGAGGGTGTTGCGACTGCTGCCCCTCTTCCTTCTATGGAAGATGCTGGTGGTTCACTCAGGTTGCATAACCTTTTTATTTTCTTAAATTGGCCCATCTTATTCTCCTTCCCACTTGTAAGTATATATAGAGTGTAACTAACTATTTGCCTTGGCTTTACAACTGTCAGTACAGTACCAGTTTCTTACTTGTGCTTTTGACTTGTTTATGTGTTGTACTCAGGTACCCCTATAAGCCATTACTTGGATCCTTGTAGTGTATCCATGGTGACTGCACCACGCCCTTGCCTAAGCTGTTGCTACATCCATCTCTTGTTCGACTTAAAAAGGAGCATTATACTTCTCTATGTTTATTTGACTTCAGACCATTATTTTTGTATTTTGTATTTCTGGGAACCTTTTTCATGTATTCCGATCATAAGATCGAACATTGGGACATTGTTCGGCTATAAAGGCTTAACTCTTTTTTGGAACCGGATTTCAAAATCCGCTAAAGAATCGCCTAAGAACGAAAGCTCTTATCGGAATCGGATTTTAATATCCGCTTACAATATGCCTAAGGGTTTTTTCCCTTAACGGAACCGGATTCTCAAATTCACTGTCGTTTACTAGAAATTCTTTATCGTGAGGGATATTATTTGCCCAATTTATAACTCATTTCTATTTTAAATGAGAGTTTGTTCTTGGAATATTCAAGGGAGAAAACGCGATAAAGCAATCGCTGAACTCTTACTTATCAAACACAGGTTTTGACCGGACATTCTATTCGTTCTAGAAACAATTACCAAAAAGCAAAATAGTAGAAACGTTATCAAATCTTTAAAATTTCAACACAAACTTATTATTAACCCCTTAAACCACTCTGGAGGTATTTGGATTTTATGGAATGATGATAACGTTAAAGTTACAAACTCCATCCTCACATATAAATGTGCACACCTAACCGTCTATCACAAACCAAACAATCTCACTTCACTTGTTTCTCGGGTTTATTGTCCAGCACAAGAAAGTGAAAAGGGTGTTTTCTTGGGAATCTTTAAAAACCTTGTACGATAATGCAATTGCTTCTAATAGGAGATTTTAATGAACTCCTTTCTCCAAATGATAAAATTGGAGGGAACCCTGTCTCCCAGCGACAATGTTAGCGCTTCCCTGATCTTATGTCACATCTTAATAAATTGTATACAAAAAACTTTCTCTTGGAAGTCAAACAAAGATGAATTCCTACTTCAACGTCTTGATAAGGGCATTGCCGATCAACAATTTGTAAACCTGTACCCCAAGTTGTCATTTCATATGGAATTTTCTCCATTTCCGACCATGCCCCAGTTTTCTTCGAAACCAAATCTCCTAATCTTCATCAAAACAAACTCTTTAGATTTCAGAATCTTTAAACTTTGGATGGTGATTCGCATTCTATTGTCAACAAGCTTTGGAAATCGAGAAAAGAAGGATATCGTTTCTTTAGAATCAAAGAAAAATTAGCGGCAGTCAAAATCTCTCTTCGGGATTGGTCAAAGAAAAAATATGGAAATA
This sequence comes from Spinacia oleracea, assembly GCF_020520425.1. Lineage (NCBI taxonomy): Eukaryota > Viridiplantae > Streptophyta > Magnoliopsida > Caryophyllales > Amaranthaceae > Spinacia > Spinacia oleracea. The sequence continues at coordinate 70,188,695 of NC_079488.1, read as the reverse complement.
ATAACTTCAAATTACAGGTGAATAATGACAAAATAAAAGAACTAGAAATCAAACTAATACAACAACCTTACAACCCAATTTACAAAGATCACATTCAAAGAATTATTAAGCAACCAGAAAAACTTTTACTCTTTGGACAAAGCAGTACAAAGAAATTCTTCAAAAAAACAGTGGCTCACGCAAGGTGATAGAAATTCTAGTTTCTTTCACCAAAAAACGAAATCAATTATAGCAAGAAACACGATTTTTCGGCTTCAAAATGATGTTGGCCTATGGGAATCCGAACCAAGAACTGTCTCAGATATGCTTGTAACTTCTTTCAAACAACGATTTAAATCACCCTATCCCCCATATAGGTCAAGACCTCTCCTTTCTTCCTTCTTTTGTTTCCGTTTATGAACAACAAATTAAATCTGGTTCTCCCCTTCTCAGATGAGGAGATCAAAAATGCATTCTTTGATATGAATCCTGATAAATCACCAGGTTAGATGGTTTTGGCCCTAACTTCTTTCAAGCTTACTGGCCCATTGTCGGGAAAGAAGTTACTTCTGAAATACAAGGTTTTTTCTATCACGGAAAAATCCCGAGATTTCTCAATCATACAATCATAGCTCTTATATACAAGAATGATAACCCGGAAAATCCTAATCATTTTAAACCCATCAGTCTGTGCAACACTATTTACAAGGCTATTGCTAAACTACTTGTGTCTAGGCTAAGTCCGGTTCTTCAAAACCATATAAGCCCGTTTCAAAATGCTTTCACCCCAGAAAGATCTATTCATGATAATCTACTTATTGCTCAAGAAGTTCTTAATACTTTCCGAAAATTCAAATCCAAAATAGGTTGGTGTGCACTCAAACTTGATATGGAAAAAGCCTATGATAGAGTTGAATGGTATAATAGGTTTGAATGGGACTTTCTCTGGGCAACCTTAGAGGCTTTCGGTTTTCCCCCTCAATGGATTCAATGAGTTAAAGCATGCGTCACAACGGTATCCTATTCTTTGAAAATTAATGGTGCTACTATAGAACATTTCTCCCCTTCACGGGGGATACGTCAGGGAGACCCTCTCTCACTATATCTTTTCATTTTGTGTATGGAGGTTTTCATTTTTATGCTTAACTTAAAAACCAAGAATCCGAAAAATGTGGTGGGAATCAAAGTTGCCCCTGGCACACCAAAAATTCCTTGCCTCCTTTTTGCAGATGATAGTCTTCTCTTCTGCAAAGCCACAAACCCTACATGCCAAACCCTAAGGAATACTATTAATGATTTATGTACGCTTTCTGGGCAACTTGTTAATTTTCACAAGTCAGCTATTGTTTTCTCAAAACTTGTGTCCAATCATAAGAAGGATAATTTAGCAAATATTTTCTCTATGACAAATTCCATGTAACTAGGGAGCCAGGGAGGTATCTTGGAATCTATTTCTCAGCATACAAACCTACGAGACGAGATTTTGCTAATATTCTGCAGAAAAATGAAAGTAGCATTAACGCCTGGCATGCTAATTATCTCTCGAAAGCAGGGAGAGCTATTATAGTCTAGAGTAATCTTGAAGCTCTCCAAGCTTATGTATGCTCCACTTTTTAATTGCCTCAAAAGACTTGTCAGCAACTAGATTCGGCCCATAGAAACTTCTTCTGGAAACAAACTTTCCAGTCAAACTCTACTCCTCTTATTTCTTGGGCCACTATTTGTAAACCTAAATCTTAGGGTGGTTTAGGGCTACGGAGAACAAGGCCTCTAAATAGGGATTTTCTAGCTAAACTAGGTTGGGAAAATTCTCCAAAGTAACAACAGTCTTTGGGTTTCAATTATTAGAAAGAAATATCTTTCAAACGCTTCCTTTTTCGATTATAAACCAAATCAACAACATTCTTAATTTTGGAACGGTATCTCAAAGGAACGAGATATTCTTAGGAAGGGAATCTGATGGAGGGAATGGAAATTCTATCAACTTCTGGCTTGATAACTGGGCGATTCAAACTTACCTCTTGTGTTTTTTTAACAAAACCATTAATAATGTTGATACGAACCTTGTTGTTTCTGATTTTATCCTTCAAACCAAAGAGTGGGATACTCCCAAAATCCTCATTGTTATACGCCAAAAGTTGGTTCAAAAAATTCAGGGAATTCCAATCCTTATCCTCGACATAAGTGATACCCCAATATGAGGACCCACAACGTCAGGGGATTTCTCGGTTAAATCAGCAACCTGGTTAGCCCATGATATCCCGGACAGTCATCCCCAATGGGAGTATCGCTGGATTTGGAAGCTTGATCTCCAACCAAAAATTCAGATTTTCCTATGAAAAATCTTCCATAAAAGTATCCCTACTAGAGATACTCTTTTCAAAAGAAATATTTTGCCTTTCAATGTGTCCTCTTTGTGTCACTTACATTGAAAACATTAATCACCTCTTTATTCAGTGTCCTACTGCGAAACAAGTCTGGACACTTGACCATACTAAAACGTGGTTAGATTTTTCTAACCCTTACTATGACTTCTTTGATACTATTGGCTTTCTAGAAAGCTATCAAACAACTCTTTATAAGTTTCTATTCATCATTTGGGCTCTTTGGAAAGAGAGAAATGATTGCATTTTCAGCAATGGTATTTTTAATGCTTTTCGAGTATTCTTTAAAGCCAGTATATCCTTCAAAGAATGGCAGTTCTTAACTAATATTGACCTGCATCAACTTAAGGGAACCCCTCTCACTTCACACACTAACACAAATATTACTCACAATAGGGTGCTTTCAAACTCAATTTTGACGGCTCTTGCAAAACTTCAATAGCAGCAACTGGTTTAATTATTCGCGACAACTACGACACCCCTATCAGTATTCATACTTACAATCTAGGCATTACGCAAGCCTTCATGGCAGAACCTTGTGCTTTTCACAAAGGACTTCAAGAAGCGAAAAAGCTCAACATCAAGCATCTTTACATTGAAAGAGACAACCGGATGGTTATCAATGCAGTAAAAGGAACTTGGAAAATCCCCTGAAAGCTCCATTTCATCATTCAAGATATTCAGGAAATTCTCTTTTTTTTCGACAATTGGGATATTAAGCACGTATACCGAGAAGCTAATCGAGCAGCAAATTGATAGAAAATGTTGGTCATTTAGTTAGCAACACTATGAGTACTAGTCCTCATTTACTTTCCATTTTAGATAGTGATTACTTAGGAGTATCCCTTGCGCAGAGGGGCTCGTAATGTATTATTCTTCTTACACGATGGATTCATCTTTTTCAAGAACACTTTTAAATTTCATGAAACAAATTTTAATTTCAAAACCATTATAGCGCTAAACCAATACTTCATTTGGTTGTTAAATTTTACCATAGATGACTTTACGCTTTCCAACATGTACTTTGACTCTTAATATCTCGAATTGTATATAAGTAAAAATTATAATAAAAAAAATTGATATTTAGGGAATATATATCGACATGAATCTAACAAGATCCCACATGACTATAATTTTTTTTAGTTATGAATCACAAAAGATAATCAAAGATCTAGTTTGAATAGTCTAAAACACAAGATGGTGCGACATTTATAGAATAGAGGAAGTATATACATAGGTCCTCCGACCATTCAACTGAAAGAGCTTTCATGAAAATGCTCCGCGCAACTATACTTGTATGTTGTTGTTTCAAATGTGATACAACTAGTCTCATCTCACATGTAGATTCTCTCTGTCGCTCCCTCTAACTCAACCCTTCTTTTTATTTGCAATTTGAAAATGCATGTCACAAACATAAAATATTAGAGAACAGAAGTAGAATATGTCTCCTACGAGACCGCCGTAAGCATAAGACCAATAATGGCATCATCACAAAATTAATACACACACACACACACACACACACACACACACACATATATATATATATATATATATATATATATATATATATATATATAAGTTGGCGGAGTTGGTGGGGAACTCACCTTGTGCCTTGGAGATCACAAGGTCGATCCTCATGCGTAAGTGGGATGACTAAACCTTGTGATATTTGTTGGTTCAAGTGGCGAGGCTATATGGTTGCCTGGGTAGGCCATGCCCCCCCCCCCTAAGATTCTAAAAATATATAGTAAAAGTTGCACTTATGAATAACTTCCCCTCCCTTGGTTGAGTTGGTATTTGGTATTTGATGCCAAAATGCTAGTTGCATGTTTGAATCTCAATGGCTAGCATTTCTTGTTTTTTATTTTTTATTTGTAATATTTGATAAATCTATCATTCCTTGTTTACGAAATCCATTATGAACTTATATTCCTTTCTCAAACTTTTTTTATTTTTTTCATTACATTTTTTTAGTGCTTTAGATTTTTCATGAAGTATTATTCCCCTAAGATGAATGTGGTGGAGATGCGCATGTTATGTTGGATGTTTGGGCATACAAGAAATGATCGTTTAAGGAATGAGATTATTAGAAAGAAAGTAGGGGTTGCACCAATTGAGTTTAAGATGATGAAAAATCGTTTAAGATGGTTTGTACATGTAAGCAGAAGATCAAGTGATGCCCCGGTTAGGAGGATAGAAGGGTGGCAAAGTGATAGAATTGCAAGGGGTAGGGGAAGACTTAAGAAAACTTGGAGGAAGGTGATTGAGCACGATATGAGCTTTATTGGGATTGAGGAAAATATGACGTTGGATAGGATAGAGTGGAGGAAGAGAATATACAACTTTCATGTTTCTGTTTGTTTCTATTTTTTTTTCTTTTTTAAATTCTTTAAAATTATTTTTAATTTTAATGCTATTTTGAAATTACTCCCTCCGTCTCCTTTTGTTCTTTACGTTTTCCTTTTTAGGTATTTCAAAATGTTCTTTACATTTCCTTTTATATTATCACATAAATGACTTAGTATTCTATCAAAATTTGTGTCCAATTATTATTTTAACCAATTAAATTCATTGAGCCATTTAATCACTCACACTTTTTCTTTGGGACATTAAATTTTTCTCATTTCCCAATATCAAAATTTTGATAAAAGTGAAAATAGTATAAATAAACGTAATTTATCTTATTTAAAAAAAAATTGAGGAACCTCGATGCAAATTAATTAATCGTTAAAACGCGTGAAAAATACCAAACGTAAAAAACAAAAAGAGACAGATGGAGTACTTATTTTACTTATTCATTTATTTTAAACTTTACTTATTTTGTATTATCTCCTACAATATTTCTTCTATAATATATATATGTTTTTCTCTTATCTTACTTTCATTAATTCCACTTTCTCTTCCTTGCTTTTTTCTTTTTACTTCCTGCTCCTTTCTGTTTTGATTGGTGACAATGACGATCTCCTACGACGATTCATGTTAGCCGACCCCAAATCATTTTGGGACTAAGGCTTTGTTGTTTCATGTTTCATGTTTCTGTTTCATTATTCAATGGGAATAGAGAATAAGTATGTTACCTAGCTACTTTAAACATAACGATACTTAGAAAGTGTTACTTAAAACTTATTTTTTAAGGTGCCCAAGTATTTTAGTGTTCGTATCTTCAAATATTAAGAATTTTCGATTAATTTATATTTTACTGTAATAAACAACAACAACAACAACAACAAAATAGTTGAATTGATTATTGAAATTGTAGTATCTTATTTTAGGGAATTAGACAAGACCCCTAAACAAAATTTCGGCCCCGTTATACAAAAGACCTGGCTTCACCCCTGGTTGGTTCCGTAGAGTCTCTTCTTTTTACCTAGTAAAAAAGTTCAGTAAAGTCCATTCTTATTACCTAGTAAAAAATAGAAAAAAAAACACTATTATACAATGATAAAGTGTAACTATATCAAATTTTATCATATTATAAATAGAGGCGTATGCCCATGGTATCAAGAGCATGTTAGATCTTGGAATCGATTTACAAAACTTTCCCCTGCCGGTGGGTTAAAAACTTAAACTCACCGGCGACTATATCTAAAATAATAGATTTTTTTTCCTGATTATTATACTTCCGCTGTGATTTTTACGTTTCTTCTATTTTATTCTCTTGATAATTTATCGTTCTCCATGTGTCGTAAGATATGGACGGTTCTCCATATGTCGTAAGATATGGACGGTTTTTCATGTGTCGTAAGACATGGACGGTTCTCCTTCTGCCGTGAGAGAGGTTTTTCATATTGGCAATTTTTTTCCCTTGTAAGAAACGACAGGACTCCTTGACACGACAAGACAGGCATATAACATTTTTTCTCTTGCACGAAACGACCGGACTCCTTGAAACGACAGTAACGACAGGACTCCTTGACACGACAAGACAGGCATATAACAATTTTTCTCTTGTACGAAACGACCGGACTCCTTGAAACGACAGTAACGACAGGACTCCTTGATACGACAAGACAGGCATATGACATTTTTTTTCTTGTACGAAACTACTCCTTGACACGACAGGACAAACATATGGCATATTTTTTTTATTTCTCCAATCGCAACGTTCGTGAAACTGCCGTTCCGATTGCGGGAGGGTATTGAGGATAACTGTATCCTATATGATAGAATATCGAATATAGTAGAGTTATGTTATAACTAGGCTATATGATATAAGATAGAAATCTATATGAATTAGGAAACCTATAACGAGTAGGAGATCTAGTTTGTATTATAAATAGAGGCGTATGCCCACGTATAACACAACACACAATATTATATTTTCCCCATCATATATTTTATCAATAATATATTTTATCAAACTATTTGATTTGAATGTGTAAGTATTTGATTAATTATAATTATTGAGCATAACTATTTGATTAATTAAAAAATATGACTATTTATTGGTAAGAGGTTGATCATATTCATTAATACCGTTTTATATAGTTTTTTATACGCAAAATATGAAATACATTATCACTTACACTAAAAAGAACAGAGGTAACGTAGTAAAAGTACGAGAACCCTTCGTCTCAAAGATATTGATCACCTTTTTATATTTAGGTTTGTCCTATATTTTCATTAATTAATAAATGTATAGTTGGGCATCCAAATTTCTCCATTTCTACGATAATAACATGGTCATATTGATTGTTAAATGGTCTATTTATGTCTTAATATTGTTGTTCTTGATATTTGTGGAAAGTCAACGTATACAAAATCTTTGAAACGGAGTAATATTAATAAAGAAATAAGCATTAAGTAATAAGCTAATATGTATATGTGTGTGTTAAGGGGACCTAGTTGGTTTGTTGTTTTTATAGCTGTAAAGAAAAAAAAAACGTATATATCACATGATTAGAGCCATATTAGTAGCCCTAGTACAAGCTTCAAGAGTTTTAATACTTGTCACTATTTTGCTTAAAATCTACTGTATGTACTTTTTTCTGTCTGGAAATCGTAGACAATTTAATTTCAAAGACTCAATTATCAAAATATCAACAGTCGCAGTTCTATAATACATAGTTTATAGGGTTAAAAACTGAACTGAAACATCACTTTAGAATGGAATGAGTATAACCATATAAAATCAGTTATATATGCATGCTATGGTGAAAATACTTACAAGTGAGTCTTGCTATATTCAGTGGCGGTTCTTCTTTATGGCAAGGGTCTGTGCAATTTCTCGGTTGAAAAATTATATAGTGTATTTTAGTTTTGTGCCGCCCTAAAATCTAAATATAATTGTATAAAATTACATACTCACTCCGTTCTTAAATATAAGTCATTTTATTACTTTTTCAATCGTTTCAACTCAATATTTAAACATAATATCTTCAAATTTGTATGTTAAAAATTATAAAATTTTGATGTTGTGAAACTACACACTAAGATGAATAAAACAAGATCTCACATGAATATATGTTGACATACCTATTGGAAATATGTTAAAAGATTTTCTTCAATTGTGAATAGTGTCCAAATAAGACTAATATTGGAGAAATGATGGAGTACTATATTGTTTAACTTTTCTACTGGCCCCCTTCGTAAAACTGTACATGTTCAAAATCCACCACTTACTGCATTTGAAAAAAATCAAAAATTGTTTGGACAAAATAATGTGAAACAACCCGAATCTTATGGTTAATGAGTAGTAGTTTATGTTGTTAAAAAGAATTTCCTAATTAGGACATGAAATTTGAAAATAAATAATAATAGTACGTACCATAACATAGTTCACATGAAGAAGTGAAGAAGATGCGACATAAACGGAAAACGGTATCTTGTAGATCTCAATAATAATACAGAGAGACATAGATTGATTAATACGCTTTAAATTAAAGTAATGAAGTTGTTAATTATGGAGTAATTAATTAGTGTTAGTTCCGTAGACCTATGCTGTTGATTTTGGTGGTCGATGCGTTGAAATATTAAAACAACGTCAACGTATATGTGACTTGCACGTGAGACAGGTAAAATATTTACACTTTAGGTCACCTATATTCACATTCAAATTGTTCTCCCTGAATTAGTAATTAGTTATGGGAAGGTTCCATTTGCCAACTAGATAATTAGTAGGTACTACAGTTTACGAGCTGAAATATTTCTCATTTCTTTATTTGAACATGAAATATTTCTCATTTTACCCTCATTTGGGACCACAAAGCAAAAAGAAAATGTACTTTATTCTTTTTTATAGGTACTATTTTCACTTCCCTATGTACTTTATTCCTTTTTACATGTACTACGTTCTACTTTTTCACACTACAAGAAATTGTACTATTAACGACGGTAAATCCCGTCACGAAAGGCCAATAATCGTTGATTAACGACGGGATTTCCTGTCGCGAACCCGTCATAAAAGGGAGCCGTCGTTAATAGAAAATCCCGTCATAAATTCGTCGTAAACCCGTCGTAAAAGACATTTGCGACGGTTATTCCCGTCATTGTTTGGTTGTTAGCCCCGTCGAAAAAGCCTTTTCCGACGGAATTTTTGACCCGTCGTAATTAGGTGGTCGTTAAAGATACAAATTCTTGTAGTGTGATCAACATCAATGTATTATTTATTTCAATTTCTCATACACTATATTCCACTTTTCTTAAAATCCGTGTTTTTAGTCAAACAGGACAATAATTTTGGGACGGAGGGAGTAGGTATCTATAGTATACGAGCTGGCATGTACCAAGTACAGTACAACTAAGAAACGTAAATCGAGCTAGTCTATCACGAGTTCAGGGTCGAAGTTTACCCGAGTCCGCTTGAGAAGGGTTCGATTGGATATGTTTCAATCAAAATCTTTGGCTTGAATCGAAAACCTATTCGCGATTTGTTGAAACTCACCCTTTAGGTTGAGTTTCTTGCTTAAAACTGATTAACAGTAAGCATTAAGAGAGAAGAAGATCAAAGAGATTTAGAGAGAATTTTATTTATTTCTGAATTCAATCGAATGAATGAAATGCAACAGCTGAGAGAACTATAAATACTACATGATTGGTGATGTGTTCCAACCAATGAGAGAGCCACAAACATACAGCTCAGCAACTACAATTGTCAGTGTAATATTATTACAAATGAGAGCACCTAACTGACTTCTAACAGAATCCCTAGAATGTAGGATAAGTAGTTAGAGTTGATGTCATGTTGCTGATGTCATAGCTTCTAGAAGATAGTTAGTCTTGTCAGCATGCTTGGTGGCTTCTTCTGTATTGAGCTGATGCATCTGAATACATTCGAAGTAATGAGATTGGTTGTTGATCTTGGACATTATACACCAACACCCCCCTTCAAACTTGGTGTGGGAAAGGTATGAACCATGCCAAGTTTGGAAGATAGAACCCTGTGTTGACAACCAAGAAGAATCTTGGTGAAAATGTCAGCTAACTGATGCTGAGTAGGAAGATAAATAAGTTGTAGAAGGCCTGCAAGAACTTTATCCCTAGTAAAGTGACAATCCACTTCAATGTGTTTTGTTCTTTCATGAAATATGGGATTCTTTGCAATATCAAGAGCAGATTGATTATCACAGTTCAACTGGACAGGATTCAAATTTGTAATGCCCAATTCTTCTAATAATCTAACAATCCATGAAACCTCACTGGCAGCTTGAGATATTGCCCTATATTCTGCTTCAGATGAGCTCCAGCTAATTGGTGAATTACCAAGAAGAAGAATGTAGCCTGTGACTGATCTTCTGGTGGAGGAACAAGCTGCCCAATCAGAGTCAGAGAAGGCTTGAAGAGTGAGCTGATCTGTTGCCTTTAGAAGGATCCCTTGTCCTGTTGTATGATTGACATATGTACGAGTGTGAGTGAGAGCTTGAACATGAGGATGCTTGGGAGAATGCATGAATTGACTGAGGGATTGTACAGCAAAAGCAAGATCAGGTCTTGTGTGTGTAAGGAAGTTAAGTTTACCAACATAACACCTATACAGATCAACATTAGGGCAATCCTCTCCTTCTGGTGTAAACTTTAGGTTTAGAGGAAAAGGAGTAACTGCAGGTTTAGAGATGTCAAGCTCACAGTCAGATAACATTTCCTTGGTGTATTTTCTTTGAGTAAGAATATAACCAGCAGAAGTGTGACTGATTTCAATTCCCATAAAGTAATTGAGCAAACCCAAATCTTTGATGCTAAAAGTTTAGTGAAGATGTGCCTTTAAGGAAGAAATTTCAGCTTCATCAGATCCTGTGACAATAATGTCATCCACATAAACTGCCACAATATTGATTTGAGAAGAGTGACGTTTAATGAATAGGGAGTAATCATTCTTGGATTGTTTGTAACCTTGAGATTTTAACTCATCAAGCAGTCTAGCAAACCATTGTCTAGATCAAGCTTGTTTAAGGCCATAGAGTGACTTGGTGAGCTTACAAACATGACCTGCAGGAGCATGAAAACCTTCAGGAACCTTCATGTAAAGTTCTTCATCAAGATTTCCATGAAGAAAGGCATTGTTAATGTCTAATTGAAACAGTTTCCATCCTTTACTAGCAGCAAGAGAGATTAAACATCTCACAGTAGACATCTTTACCACTGGTGAGAAAGTTTCATGGTAATCAATACCATATTTTTGTGTAAAGCCTTTGGCAGCCAATCTGGCCTTGTACCTTTCAACAGAGCCATCTGCATTCTTCTTTATTCTGTATACCCATTTACAGCCAATGGCTTTCTTGCCCTTGGGTAAAAGAGAAAAATCCCAAGTATGATTGTTGTTTAAGGCAGTAATTTCCTTTTCCATAGAATCCATCCATTTATCATCAGTAGCAACTTCCCTATAGGAAGTAGGTTCAATGTGACTATAATGAGAAACAATCAAAACTCTATGTTCTTCAGGAAGAGTATAAGAGGCAACAAGATTAAACCAGTGTTTGACAGATTTAGAGAAAACAAAATCCTTAAGGTGTGATGGAGGTTTAGAAATTCTTGTGGACTTTCTGCAAGGTTGTTCAGGAGGGGAAAAAGATTCACTGATGTCAGTAGAAACAACAGGAGATCCTGGAGGAGAATTGGAATGTGTTTGCTCTTCTAAAACACTGTCAGAAGTATTGTTGTTGTCAGTAGGAGAGTTATGAGTGGTGTCAGGTTCAGAAATGTGAAATTGTTGGTTCTGTTGTGGTGATACTGAGAAAGAATCTGAAAAAGGAGTTACAAGTGGTAAGAAAAATTTGGTTGAGTAGTATGTGTTGGGAGTAGAAGAATAATGAAAAGGAAAGTGATGTTCATGAAAGAGGACATCTCTGGATTTAACAACTTTATTAGTTGATAGATTTAAAACCTTGTAAGCCTTTTGGGTGGAAGGATATCCAATGAAAGCACATGGAGTTGCTCTTGGGTCAAACTTTGACCTCTAAACTTTGGAAGTAGTGATGTAGCATAGGCAGCCAAAAAACCTCAAATGAGAAAGATTAGGTTTGGCTTTGAACAATTTTTCATAGGGAGTGGAAAAATTGATGCTCTTTAAAGGAATTCTGTTTATTAAGTAGGTTGCAGTGAGTACACATGCACTCCAATACTTATCAGGAAGTTTGGATTGGAAAGACAAAGCCCTAGCTGTCTCAAGGAGATGTTTGTGTTTTCTTTCCACAACACCATTTTGCTGAGGTGTGTGGCTGCAACTGGTCTGTCCCAAAATACCTTTAGCAAGAAACAACTCTTTCATTCCTCTCTCAGTGAGATCAGGAGCATTATCATGTCTTACTTGTTTCACGGTTAATCTAAATTGATTCTCAACATAAAGCAAAAATTGTGTCATAATCTGAACTGAGTCTGTTTTATTTCTCATAAGGTGTGTCCAAGTCATCCTAGTGTAATCATCAACAATTGTAAGGAACTAATTACATCTAGAAGAATCTAAAACAGAATATGGGCCCCATACATCAATATGTATTAGTTCAAATGGTGCAGTAGTCTTGATACAACTAGATGAAAAAGGAAATCTAGTCTGTTTGGCTAGTGGACAAATTTGACAAAATGATTCAGCTAAACAACCATGTACATCAACACCTTTGAGACCTTTTATTTTCCCAAAAGACATGTGTCCAAGTCTGAGATGCCACAACTTTGCTTCTTGTATTGCTGCTGTCTTGGTAGAAGAAAGAGCACACTTATTTGAAACTGGAATCTTATCTGGTGCCAGAAGATCTTCATTTAAGCTATATAAACCTTTCTCCAACTTACCAAGCAGAATATGCCTGTTCTTGGAAGGGTCCTGAATGTAGCATTCACCATTTGTAAAATGAATTGAACATTTAGTGTCACAACAGAGTTTAGAAATGGATATCAGATTAAACTAAAACTTTGGAACATGCAGAACATCTTTGAGAATAATACCTTGACTCAATTGTAATGATCCTTTGTGTTTTACTCTTAATTCAGTTCCATCAGGTATAGTACTAGTGTGCTGGCCATCATGTACAGGTTCAAATGCAGTAAAAAGAGATAAGTCTGAACACATGTGATCACTTGCACCACTTTCTAAGATCCACTTTCTTTTGAATTTAGACAAAAGAAAGAATGTACCTCTAGATTGAGAACTAGTTGCTAATCTAAGTGAGTGAGAGCCAGTATTCTCAACTTGATTAGCAACTTGCTGACTGTGTAGACATTTCATCAATTGAGAATATTGCTCTTCTGTAAAGGTAGCATGAATCATTCCTGCACCTGCTTCTTCTGGAGTTTCTTTAGAGGTGAACTCATCTAATTGAGCTGCTGCTGCTATTCTCTTTCCTCTGCTCTTGAAATCTTTTGGATAACCATGAATTTTCCAGCACTTATCACTTGTGTGGTTTCTCATCTTACAGTGATCACAAAACAGGTTGTTTCTAGTGTTGTTATTGTTAAAGTTCCTATACTGACTTCCAGATCCTGCACTTTGAGAGTTAGAACTAACATTATACTGATTCTTGTAAGGCTTATTGTCAAACCTTCTGGCATTGAATGTTGTGGATTCTGAGTGCACTTGAAATCTATGATTATGCACTTCCTTTTGTTGTTCTTCCTGTAGTAGAAGACCATAGGCTTTTGAAATTGTAGGCAAGGGATTCATCATTAAAATACTACTTTTAGGATGCTCATATTTCTGATTTAGTTTCATCAGAAACTAAATCAATCTTTGATTCTGCTGTGTTTTTAACAATTTCTGAGTGAGTGTACAACTACAACCAGTGCAAACACAGATAGGTAAAGGTTCCAATCCATCAAGCTGATCCCACAGAAGTTTGATCTTGGTAAAAAAACTAGCAACAGCTTCATCATCACCTTGTGTTAATTCACTTAGTTGCTGTTGAATAGAAAATAGTTGAGGTCCAGATTCTCTGCAATATCTTTCTTCCAATTCAAGCCAAATTGCTCTTGCTGTTTTAAGATATAGAACACTTCTTGCAATCGAAGGTTCAAGAGAAGCCAACATCCATGAAATGACCAAATCATTGCATCTGATCCACATTCTATAGTTTGCAGAATTTACTGCTGGTTGACTTAGGCTGCCATCTACAAAGCAAAGCTTGTTTCTAGCAGACAATGCTATCATCATTGATCTTTTCCAATCACTGAAACTTTTTCCTTCACCTTCAAACTCAATTCTCGCTGATTTAGTGGCATTCAAATTACTGTTACTAAGATAATAGGCAGAATTAGGATTCTGTGATGGATCTTGCTGTTCTGTAGGCATTTTGTCACTCAAAAATCACAGTTTCTTTGAAGATTTGATCAAAAATTTAACGAGAAGAAGAGGAAAAACGCAGGATCAATTGATCAACTGCTCTGATACCATGTTGAAACTCACCCTTTAGGTTGAGTTTCTTGCTTAAAACTGATTAATAATAAGCATTAAGAGAGAAGAAGATCAAAGAGATTTAGAGAGAATTTTATTTATTTCTGAATTCAATCGAATGAATGAAATGCAACAGCTGAGAGAACTATAAATACTACATGATTGGTGATGTGTTCCAACCAATGAGAGAGCCACAAACATACAACTCAACAACTACAATTGTCAGTGTAATATTATTACAAATGAGAGCAGCTAACTGACTTCTAACAGAATCCCTAGAATGTAGGATAAGTAGTTAGAGCTGATGTCATGCTGCTGATGTAATAGCTTCTAGAAGATAGTGAGTCTTGTCAGCATGCTTGGTGGCTTCTTCTGTATTGAGCTGATGCATCTGAATACATTTGAAGTAATGAGATTGGCTGTTGATCTTGGACATTGTACACCAACACGATTCTTAACTTGTACGGAGTACCTAGTTTGCTTCGACATTCAACTCATTAATTCAATTCCATATACTTATCTCATTGAAAACTTGTTAGACATGATGACTAGAGAGTAGACTTGTGAAAGTAAAACCATAGGACCTGTTTGAAATATATTTATTGCTCTTATAAGACACTATTACAACTTACCTGAACTAATTACTAGACTTGAAACTTAATTTTTTTAAGGATGAAGAGAACACACTCTAAAAAGTACATTATCTGATCACACCGATGATGGGTAAAGTAGATAATTGTAATTTACAACCGAGTTGTAGTATATACGCCTATGTAGATTAGTTATTATAAGTTGGATGAGGACAAGAAACAAATACTCCCTCAGGATTTTTTTTTTCCTGTTATTTACATTTGTTCTTTTATATTATCACTTAAATGTTTTAATATTCTATCATAATTTGTGTCACGTGATTATTTTAAACAATTAAATTTATTGGGCGATTTAATCTCTCATACTTTTCTATTGGGACATTAAATTTTCTCATTTTTCCAATATTAGAATTTTAATAAAAGTGAAAACATTATAAATAAACGTAATTAATAGAGGAATCTTAATGTACATTAATAAGTGAAAACATTATATTAAAAAAAATAGAGGAATCTTAATATACATTAATAAGTCGTTAATAAACGTGCAAAAGTCAAACTTAAAAAACAAAAAGAAAGGGAGGGAGTAGTTGCTTGCTTCCAGGCCAAAGGAATTAAAATGATGTCACCAATTCAATGAAATTAAATAGCACGTATGAAATGAAATGGTACCATGTATTTAGACAAAGAAATGTCGTGCGTCAATCATCAAGGACCCATGAAGAAAGGGAAGGTCGGCCATTCTTGCCTGTAATAATATTTCACTATTTTCTTTATTTTTGGTACTGTAAATTAAATCCCATTGCTTTGTTTATCTTTCAAATAATAAATGATTTCACGTTCTTGCTGTCCAAAAAATTTTAAAAAACAAAAGAGATAACTTTTATTTCAGGTTGTACTTTCCATCAATTATGTATTTGTTAATAATCATGAATTTTGATGTACTTGTTTTGTTTTATTTTTATAATTGAGGAAATAAAGCTATGTGAGGACGAAATAAGGAACATACAATCACACGAGTGATCGATGCATGTGTTAATGTACGCACCAAACATTATTGTAGAACTATCCGTGAAGTCCTGACCTAGTGGTTAAGACCGAGTATTTATGTATACTAGGTCTCATGTTTATTCGTACCCAAAAAAATGAAATTATTGCAATCCTAATATTATCGTTGTGGCTATATTCACCAACCTTATGAGTCGAACTCCCTCTGTTTTCTTGAGTACATTCTATTCACTTGCCCAATTGTGTTTTGGTAAAGTTCAAATAAATTGATTTTTTGAGAAAATAAGTATTTTGCGACATGATCATGATGGGGTAGTCAATTACGACGGCCCCCTTTCAATTCACTACTGGGTTGACGAGTAATCCCGTCATAATTAGTCTTTTGTGACGGATCAACGAGATTTTCCCTCCATAATTAAGGGGGTGTTTGGTTCGCGGATTTTAGTTATATGAGGTATGGTTTTAGAATGGTCTAAACCATACCATGTGTTTGGTTGAAAATTTTAAGAGATGTAAACCCATACCTCATACCCCAAGGTATTGGGTTTAGAAACCTAGGGGGAGGTGGATATGGCTCATACTTTTACCCTAGGTATGAAACAAAAGGAAAAAACGCATTCTCAAGTCGAACCAATTAAACACATGGTATTAAGAATCAAGTTCCAGACTCATACCAACTTCACATCATTCCTGATTCCAACGCCATACCAGTTTGCGAACCAAACACCCCTAAATAGAACTTTTGCTTGTAGTGTACATAATGATACGAATTAGTCTAACAAGATCTCACATGATAATATTTATTCTTATACATACACTCTTGCAATCAAATTTGATCCATTCCAATTAATTTTTTTTTTTGGACATAGGCTTAATTTTGCATAAATAAAAAGGTTCACAAATTACAACGAGTTACATAACACACTAAAAGCAAACTACATAACGTTAAGCAGATAGCAAGATCTTCACCGTTGGCCATCTGGTTGTTGACTTAACTTTGTTTACATCGCCATAGATCAAGTAGCATGCCAAAGCCTTTCATGTTGATTTTCTTGTAGAAGACTAGGAGATAGGGACCATAACCTGGAGATTCCTTTAAAAACCTGATACACTTTAAACCCAAGGAAAGAAGTAGAAGAGTAGTAATGTCATTGGACCGGTGGTGCAAAGAACTTGTGATTTGCTCACAAGCGGCAAGAGTCACTACAAGTGACTCGAAAGGCATGCTATGAGCCCCCTTAAAATGGGGAGCAGCGCTAAAATACAAGTTTTTGAAAGCGACAAACTCAATTGTCGCTAACCTAAAATGAGAATTAACTTTCATTAATCTCATAGACAACCTGACAACCAAGAACCAAGTAAACTCAAACCCCCTCCCACACCAATCTCCTTTCCTCAACTCAGCATCCAACACAGAACCTCCAACAATGCTAACACCACACAAGGACACTCGACTACCAGAAGAACACGAATGCCCAAACGAGGAAATGACATTAACTCACATCACCTCCACAAACTTAGTACCTAATCCCCACATTCCTATTTCAATCTTCCAAATTAGGACAACCCACATAGGACACCCTAAAACCAACCATGAGTTCGGAAACTAAACTTTATCCGAACCAACAACAACCTCATAGATCCATTCCAATTAGGTTCTATAAGATAAATCAAATTTAATCAGTCCGAATATAATTTCAAACAAGTTCATATTGACTCGGTGAAAAAAACGCAACAAAAAACATTTACAACTTGAGCATAGACTTTTTCTTTAACCTGAAATTCTCATCAGAAATCCAAATAAATTATGTTGTAGACTTTTTTTAAACAATTCCATATCGAGTAAGTATGATTTGTGACTGCAAAAATAAAATGTAAATTGATTGAGTCAGGTGATGATGTTCCAAACTCCAGATATTAGTTCATGCATCTGACTTTAAGTTAATTTCAGATATGATTACATGTATATTTTATTATTGGTCCAACAGGGAACAGCTCCGCCTGAACCTTAAATTAGATAAAGGAAAGGAGGGGCATATCTGACTGTCATCATATCAAGTTTAAGTGTTAAATACGGAGTATTTATAAAAGACTTAGAGCATGGGAGGGTATGCAGTTATGCACTGCACAACCATACGGAGTAGTTGTGGGATTACAACACAAGTTGGTACAGTGGGTGTAAACTCATCTTTTAACTCGGAGATTATAAAGCGTGAGACCCATCAGCCGTAAAATGTTTGATAATGACTTAAGTGTAGACTTGTGTAGCTAAGATGGATAACATAAGTTTCAGACACAAAGAAAAATAAATTAAAATCTATCTATCTATATATCACTACAACAAACATGATCAAAGAGGGCGAAAAATATCACCCTCGTAGCCTTTAAGAGCGACATAAAAATCACCCTTAACTCGCCCTGTTAGATTCATCCTATTAGCTTTTCAAGGCAACTCTTTAATTTCGCCCTCTTTGATCAAAATCAAAGAGGGCAAATACATTTCGCCTTCTTTGATTGAACTCAAGGAAATAGATACTAAAACAGATACAAAGAATGACACGTATTTCGTGGTGAAATACTTTCCCGCCAAAATATATTTTTTTTCTTTTTTTCCATATGTTCTTCTATTTTTTTCTTAAATTTCTTTAAATGAAATCCATAGAATGATTATGGAAGTTACCAACATAACATATAGTCAAATAAAAAGAATGAAATAAAACAACCATAGAATTAACTTGAAGACATGAGTTAAATGAATTGTAATCTTTGACTTCTTCATTTACCTAATAAATATAATTTTGGCAAAATAATGTTGACATCCAAATATATGACAATAATCAATTTCACCTTCACATATCAATACCTAGTATTTAAAAAGCATAATTATTACCATTTCACTAACACATAAGCAATACTATTTTGATGACACGTGTCTCACTTATTTATCTTTCTATTTACTTTTTGTTACGGAGTATAAAAAAATAATGGTCATTCATTATTCTACTTTATTGTTATTAGTTATTACTCCCTCCGTCCCAAATCAGTTGTTACACTTAACTTTGCACAAAATTTTAGGTGATAAGTGGTTGTTTGCTTATCAATTGTTATTTTATTGAAAAAGTAGATGTGATAGGAGTTAGTGGGGTATTTTTTTATTTGAATGAGAGAGGGTGTGGGGACAAAAAAAAATTAGTGGGAAGAGAGAGACAATATAATAAGTGTGGGGTCATTCCTAATTTAGAAGTGTAACAACTAATCTGTGACAGACGAAAAAGGAAAGTGTAACAACTAATCTGGGACGGAGGGAGTACATAGTATACTACTAATCCCCGTCTCTTTAATTTACTAGAATTGTACTGCATCCATCCCATATTTATAGTATTGTTTGACTAAAAACACGGGTTTTAAGAAAAGTGTAATATAGTACACGAAAATTTAGAATATAGTACATTGATAATTGATTTGTACGAGAAAGTGAAATATAATACATGGAAAAAGGAATATAGTACATGGAGAAGTTGTGATGGGTTTTCAGTGCATTTTTTTATTAATATAGTACATGGGAAAGTGGAAAACTTAATGGACAGAAATAGAAACATGATTATAATTTTGGGACGCTTAAAATAGAATCAGGACTACAAAAACGGGACGGAGGGATTACCCAAAATTAGGATGGATACTCAACTTGATTATGCCTAAACTACCGTCCCCTACTTCATCTTCCCCATTCTTCACCTTCCAATTAACTCTCCAAGCTTAATTATTTTCAATGTCAATTTAATTCAATCCTCAAATCTTCTCCCGTTCTCATGTAGCATTAATTCAAAATTTAACCTCACTAATAGACTTTTTGACTTTCGTTTTGAAACGGTAGGAGATTATAGGGTGCTTTAATTCAACATTTCTATTGTTTAATTTCATGCATACAATTCAAGCTGTAATACCACCTCCCCCCTTTGCCCTTTCTATCTCTCCCTAAGCATGTTGTTATTGATTTTTCTTAAGCACATTGGAAGTATGTTGTTTATTTTTCTTGCTTAATTAGTTGCAATTCATTTTCGCAGAGAAGGATAATCTTATAATGTATGGTTTCCATGCAAATGATTAAAGGTGGGTAAATCGTCATCGACATTTTGAGACTTTTAGGTGGGTTTAATTTGTATATTTTTGTTGTTAGGGGAACTTACAATTAGTTTTAGTTCTTCTATAAGAAAAGTTTTGTCAGTATAGTTCAATAGTTAGACTTTGTTAACATGAGTATAGTCGTAAACTATAACAGTTGCAAATTTGCTTGGTCTTTGTACAAATGATATGTTATTGGTGGTAATAAGTGATTTAAAGTAGATCTTTTTTTTCATGGAAGATGAACATGAGCAGAAAAATGTAATGATTAAAAAGACAAGACTTCATAGGTTAAAGTTTTAATTATTATCATTTGGTTTAAACACCTTCTAACACATACTTAAGAACAACATAATTTCTAAATTCCATTACCCGACCAACATATAACCAGAACGGGCCCAAAAACTAGTTTATATAGGTAAATGACAGGTACGAAAATTTTACAAGAATTATACATAAAAAGAAATGAAATAAAATTGATATATAATTAATAGAGAGATCCAAATAAATCTATAACTTTATTCTAAAACGAACACTAGAAATGACACATGTCATTTCCTGGTGCAAAATTATTTCACCAAAAATTTTCCTAAAAAAACTGCGTTAATTTTTTTTTCCTTTCATATAAAACTGCGTTAGAAACCACCTTTTAAAATAGATATTTTGCGAGAAATCACCTTTTAAAAAAAATCTTGCAAGAAGAAATTCGATTTACAAAATATTTTGCGAGAGACCACCTTTATCCAGATTTCTTTGATTTCCTCTTTTGTAAGGTAATTTGTTGGTTTGGAATTGCTTTCATTAAACTAGGATTTGTAATTGTAAAAATAAAAATTTACTATTATTAACTAATTATAGATTGTTTGCATCTAATAGTAATTTGTCATCTATCCACCTTACTGATTATTGTCAATGGAAGCATCATATCGTTGTGTTTGGAAATCAGATGAAATAGAAGACAATAATGGTTCATCTTTTTTTTCTTTTCTTTTTTATGAAATTTTGGTAATTAATGGTTAACGAATTTTGTGTCTCGGTGTTGGTTAGATATATGATAGAGCTCGACTAGTGAAGTAATTTTAATTTGGGAAGTTAGCAGTAGTTAAAGAAGGAGAGGACAAGTTAATAATTTCATGGAAAAGAGATTTTATTACTGAAGCAAGGGAAGATTGGATCAGTTAGGGGAGATGAGAGGGTTAAGTGACAAGTAAATGTTAGTCATTGTAGAAGCTAATGAAAAGGAGAAGATGGTTACATAAGGGAAATAATTAAAATGGAAGGAAAACAGGTGGATATTATAAAGAAAAGGAAAGGAAGTGGGTCACGAGAGTCCCACGTAGGGTTGTCAATGCCGGATTATCGAGGCAACCATCGAAATCCGGCTAAAGGTGGTCTCTCGCAAAATATTTTATAAATCAGGTTTCTTCTCGCAAGATTTTTTTTAAAAGGTGGTTTCTCGCAAAATCTCTAATTTAAAAGGCGGTTTTGACAAAATTCCCTAAAAAAAAATGAAATAAAATTGATATATAATTAATAGAGAGATCTAAATAAATCTATAACTTTATTCTAAAACGAACACTAGAAATGACACATGTCATTTCATGGTGCAAAATTATCTCACCAAAAATTTTCCTTAAAAAAACTGCGTTAATTTATTTTTCCTTTCATATAAAATTTTATGTATGTAAAAACAATATTGCTTTAAAGATTAATTGTGTAAATAATAGAAACCATGTAATAATAATTTGCTAAAAATTAATCTTGGATATTCTAATCGGTATATTATTCATGATAAATATATTTACTCAATATTTTGGTCAAATTATCATATTATTAACCATATAAAAGATGTAATACGTATGTAATAGGCTAAGAATTGTATATTATATGATTAAATTAGTACTACATGTATTCAAATTTTATTAATTGCTGAGTTTGTAATAACTTTAGGGAAAAAAATATGCAGTTAATTAAATATTTTATAAATGAAAATGATTAAATAATAATTTTGTAAAATTCTTGTGTGCACAAAATCTAATCTGGTTACAACTACTTATGCCATACTGTTAAGAAGATGCGCCGAAATCAATGGGTAAATGTGACCAAAATCAATTGGATCGCAAAGATTAGATACATGCCTCCATACCCAAAAGACAAGAAAGTACTAAATACAAGTACTTTGGTGGGCTTTGGCTTATGTAAATTTAGCTAGGCAGTAGGCACTAATTAACAAATATATCAAGACAAGCTAGCAGCTTTTTAAAGGTAATGACAAGCTTCTACATTACTCCGTAGCAAACAGAACTTGGATTTTTTTAATGGCAAATTCGATTTTTGTATCAAAGACGTACGTGTGACAACTTTGATCATAATATTTGGTTAGATAGTTTGATTAAGCAAAATTGATAAATTACCTACTACATAAGTACTAATTACTACTTTGGAGGTGTTTGGTAATGAGAGTTCTGGAGATTTTTTGTTTTGTTTTGAAGGGGAGTTATAGGTTTAATCACTTAAAAAACTAACACCCGATCTTCAGTGTGATGCGTCACACCATCAAATAATGGTGTGACGCGTTCACACATGGTTATATTTTTTATGTAGCTCTGCCGAGAGTCGGAATATTTAGAGTAAATGATATACTCGAGTTATACACAATTATTTGGATCAGTGGTAAACCGTTTAATTATTTGAGAAGGTCACGCAGGATCAATACCTCCGCCATTAACTTAATTTTTACTCCGTACTATTTTTTGTAAAAGCAACACATGTCAACACAAAATTCTATGTCAATACTAATTGTTTCTTTATTGTTTATAACCAACACATATTAAAACAATATTATTATTTTCATACTTTTGATGGGAAGACTTTTGTGAGAACGCCTCATTATATATATAATAATAAATTTGGATCTGACAGATTTCATATTTAAGGGCCAAGATGTATTCTGTACAAGTAATGGGCTTTGTGGTTATTACTTGTGCGGAATAATGATGTTACTTTTAAATGTTAGACATAGTCACCACTAATATTACTCATAATTATTTCTATTTGCCATTGGTTACTTCCATATATAATTAATTTTGAAAACTTTTATAGTTTTCACACAATTACTTTTAATCCAGTTATTTAGTCACTTAAAACATTAGGAAGTTACTTTAGTATTTTACTGGGATTCCTTCTTGTATGTTAATGGTGTTAGTTTAAACAATAAACACAATTATTAATAATATTACTAAGGGATACTTTTATTTGTATATGGTTACTTTCATATAGAATTTCAGTTATTTTTATATTTTTTTTTTGGCAAATAGTTTTAGAATTTTATATACCAAGTAATCCGAGCGTTAATAAACTCTGAAAACACCAACACATCAATCCACCTAACACCTACAAGCCAAGGCAGCCACACAAGCTATGGCATACATCAACCATCACTGGCACCTACACTCAACATGAAACATAATGTTGTTAACTACAGTTTTCACTGGATCAACATGATCCCTAAACACCTTAGAGTTTCTTTGCAACCAAACAGCATACACAGTATCTAGAAAAGTTATACTGTATTTGCAGGCCTTCTTCTTTTTGCTTCTACTTCCCTTGGTTGCAATCTGAACTTCTTCATTCCAAGTTACAACACCCCTGATCACCCCTAAATGGTGAAGAACATGCCTCTAAATTTCCTTAGAGTAAGAGCAAGAGAAGAACAAGTGAGTCAAGCTCTCATTCTCCAACTGACAAAGCCCACAAGTACCATCAATATTCAAGTGCCACTGTATCCACTATCCTTTGTGGCAAGTCTATTCTGAACTGCTAACCAAACAATAAAAGTGCTTTTTGGGCTAGTATGACTTTTACAAATCAGTCTCTTCCAAGCTACCTGATCTCCAACTAGATTTAAAAACTTGTACATTTTCTGTATTCTGAACTTCCCAGCCTGCACAAACTGATCAACTCCATTGGTTTGCAAAAAGACTTCTCTATTATGCCAAATCTTCCTTAATGACCAGGTTAAGACATTAGGATTATGCATAGTCCAGAAGTCCCTATGTTGTATGTAGAGAGAGTGCATCCATCTTACCCAAAGCCTACATCATTTCAACGACAAACTCTATTCCCTTTTCCTACATCTCCGCTCTCGCTTCCTGTTTCAAAGCCAAAGCCCAACAGTGATTCAAAACTGCAGCTTTGTTCCACATAGTTAAATCCTTAAGGTTCCACCCTCCACAACTCTTTGGCAAACACAACTTTTCCCATGAGACTGCTGCTTTCCTAGATCCTGCATCAGTACTAGACCAAAGGAAGCATCTACAAATTCTCTGAATTTCTTTCATCACCTTTTGTGGCATAACAAAAATTTGACACCAGTATAACTGAATACCAAAAAGGACAGACATAACTAATTGGATTCTCCCTGCATAAGAGAGAAACTTAGTTGTCCAACTCTTGATCCTTGCAACAGTTCTGTCAATAAGAGGTTTACAATCTGTAAAAGACAACTTCCTAGTTGTAAGAGGAACACCAGGGTATCTAAAGGGAAAAGACCCATGAGGGACCCCAATTAAAGCAATAATATTGCTGGCTATATGACTAGGAACACTTGATAGGTAGACCTCACTTTTGTGCAAGTTAGGCTCTAAACCCGAAGCGAAAGAAAACTTAGTGAAAGCAACAAACAATGCTTTCACAACACCTTCATCGGCTCTAGAGAACATCAACAAGTCATCAACAAACATCATATGGGTCAAATCAAGTTTTTTGCATCTAGGTGATAAAAGAACTCAGGGTTGTTAGCAAGAGAGGAAAAACACCTAGAAAGATACTCCATACATAGAGCAAACAAATATGGTGAGATTGGATCACCATGTCTTCGGCCTTTCTTTGCAGGAATTGGCTCTATGGGGCAGCCATTGATAAGAATAGAGTATGCACTAGTAGAAAAAACCCCTATTACACCCCCCTTGTTGCAGCGTAGATGTCTTCATTCGCTTCAACAAGTAGTCAGTCAACGCGGGTCAAACCCTATAAAGGGTTGTTGCAGCGTACATTTTAAATGTTCCCTGCAATAAGTGTTTTTGCAGGGGGTTTTTACTGTTCGCTGCAATAAGTTATAACCTGTTGCAGGGTACATCTCTTTGTACGCTGCAACAGGTCAGCTCTCAAAACCCTTCTCTCTTCTAATTAACAATACTGGCTCGCGTTTTAATTTGCAGCAGCTGGGTACTTGGAATTTTTTCCCTTTCAAAATTTCTCATCCTGCGCATCACCTTCTTCTTCGATCTTCCTTGCCTCAGATCTACCGGAAACACCGCATCACCTAGCCCCTTCTTCTTCTTCTTCTTCAATCTTCCTCGCTGCCCCCCTTCTTCTTCCCTCTGCGTTTTTTCTCTCTCCTCTACTTCTCAGTCACATCCGAAAATTAGGGTTTGTGAATTGAAATTGGGGATTTGGGTGTTAGGGCTTTTCGTAAGCAATGGTGGTTGACACATCTGAAGCTTCTTCCGACACATCAGCGGCAGAGCAGTGGTGGTTGACACATCCAAACCGCAGTGGTGGTCGACACATCCGAACCTTCTTCGTCTATTGAGGATAGCAATCTTCGATTCACGCGTTTCCGCCGCTGGTAATTTAATTTTCTTCTTGAATATGTGTTATTTTACTTTAATTCTTATTCAATTTGTTGATTAATCAACTTTATTGGTTTAATTTGATTTGATTGATGATTCTATGCGATTCCTTACAAGTCTTTGATTTTGCTGATTGAAGGATTGAATTATTCGTTACTTCTGTGTGCACATGTTCTTTGTTTAATGTTATGTGAGTACTATACTGTGTATGTTTGAGGGGGTTGGTGTTCTGCTTCTGATACATACCAATTTTTTTTTGTATCTAATCTTGTTTTATGGTTGATTGGCCTTCTGGAAACATCTGATAGGACGTTTGAGGTCGCCTAGTCCCTATATTGGAATTCCACGTGCTTCAATGGGATGTTACCACGTCCTATCATATGTTTCCACGTGCTTCAATTGTGCTTGAGCAAAATATAAGAGCAAATGATAGATGTTGTTTAAATATAAAGAGCTTGTGATAACTTGTATTGATGAAGCTTTGGGGTGATCCATTATTTTTGATGGGTGAGAGAGGAGATTTCCATATATTGATGACATCTAGACTATTCTAGCTGAGCTTTCCATACATGCAGACATCTAAACTATATTATCTGCATACAAAACGTTAACGAGTAATTTTCAATGTTAATAGCAATGTTGAAATTGGTTTATTGAGATTTTTTTGGATGAATTAAAATATCAAGGTTGTTTCAAGAAAGATTTTGTACTGGAGGAGTGGAGGGTGTCTAAAAGAAATCCCTAATTTTATTCACATTTTTACTTTCTTTTTTGTTTCACTTTGTATCTGCCGTTTAATGTTCTAGTTGAGCTTAAAATTTATGAATGCAGCATATGTTATCTCATTCATCCTTCGTCTCGTTGAAAAGATTAGAGATCATCAAATAAAATCTAATAGTATTAACTTTTTCAATGTCAGGTGTAATTGTGATTTTTGAAATTGTGTTTGCCAAGCCATCTCCAGTTTCTAGTTTCAGGGTGTCTGACATATGGCATGTTAGCAAAGTAGGGTGAATCATTTTTTGATTTGGAGAAAAATAATGGAAAGATTAGTTGTGAGGTTGACGTGCTTTGAAAATTTTGGCATGCCCTTACCAGACTTCTTTCACTATCAGCAAAGTTGGACATATGAGCTTAAGCCAAAAGGCCTGTCAAGAGACATGATCTTGAAATGCAGGGAACTCAGCTTATGATTTTCTATCTACGTATCTATTGCATCTCGTGGACCTCTTTATGGTCGATCTTGATTACACAAGTATTTCAATTGCAATATGCTTACTTTCTGTCTTGTGAATTTATGTAATTTTGGTTACTTTTGATTGGTTGCTGATCTTACTACTGCATGACTTAGTCTGAAACATTCTTTAAGTTTGAAGTGGAGATCCTTATAATTTATAATTATGGGAAACTTGGAATATATGATCAACCCTTAGTATAGTGAACAACCATGGAACGATCCACAATGGAGCTTTTATTCTGATATTTCACCAAGAGTGTTGAAATTAGGTTGCTGACTAATTGAGATTGACTGTTACTTCAGTGTTAATACCGTGAAATACTTGAGCGCCATTGTTGAGTCACAATGCCAGCTAGGGATCGTATACTCTCGGTCTTGAATATATAGTATCATCGTGTTACGGTATTTTAAAAACTACCTTCATAAATTTATCATTGTATAGGTTTGACAACGAAGTCTTGTGAAATGGGCAGAGTTCATATTTTTCTGCTTCCATGGCAAGCAATTGGATACCTTATGTCACTTCCTTTAGACTTCTAGAGGTAGCTATTATTATGGTATTCATGTCAATTTGTTTCTTGCAGATAGGCAAGAGGGTCTGATCCTGCCATACAACTCAGCAGAATAGAAATTGCAAAGGTAAGTGGTGCTAGTTGTACGATTGTTGAAGCTACTAATTTGAGATTGCTGATTGTGGATGTTCCATTTCTGTAGGAGATAGCTACAGAAGTCCAGAGTGAGTCAAAGTGGAAGCAGTTGGGAGAATTGGCTTTGTCTTCAGGAAAGGTGATTGATTGCTGTATATATATAGTATCCCATCATTCATCATTCATGTAACTTCTTGTTTCGGTTTTGCTGAATCATTAAAAATCTCACGAGAAGCAAAGAGAACATTCCACCTTCTCACATCTTTTGAAGCTGTATAGTGTCTACATCTGGGCCTCTCTGTAGTTAGTTTTAGATTGTTGTTGCTCAATCCATCTCTAACATAGGATTGAAATTATAGGCCTTTTTCTATGCATTTTCAGTTCTTCGGGGTTTGTTTGGCATGTGGGAATCAATTTAAATATGGGAGTGGAAATGAAATTTATAGTTCGCACTCCCTAAATGGTAGACCTGGAAAGATCAATCCAACTCGAAATGACCTGATCAAGACCTGAATGGTACCAAAAGTGGTCCAAACTAAAATTTACCCAGACCGAAAACATTATATGGCTGATATTATCAATTTCGCTAGAATTTGAAGATTTATGTCTTGGATTCTCATTGTTTTTCACTACATTGCAGTTTGAACTTTCATGTTTATTTCATCAGTAACCGAATACCTGAGGTTGCTTTGATGGCACGTTCTTATCTTCCCAGCAAAGTTTCAGAAATTGTTGAATTATGGAGAAAGGATCTCAACAAGGTCAGTTGATTGTTAACTGCATGCTCATTTGTATATGTAGTTGTCAAATTATTAAATTAATGAGGCCTGGCATTCATTCGTCCACAAGAGAATCATGGTGATTTGCTTCAATGCCTTACCAAAATTAGATTAATAATTTTATTTATAGCTGTAGTAGATTCAGTTTTACTTTCACAGTTTCACGGTCTAGGTCGTATTCTTCGTGATTGATTCATCATGTTTAATTCTTCATATCCTTGATTGTTTTTTTTCTTGTCCCATTTTATTCCTTGCTTCTGGGTAAATTGCAGCAAAAGTTTCTGCTCTGCTCCGTATTACTTTTGATGTGTTATGCTGATTATTGCTTTTATTTAAATTTTTGTCTAGAATTTTGCGGTGCCTAAGGATGTTTCTGCTTATGATGGTTTTGAGCTGCGACTTAAAGGTGACGGTCGTCGATATAAACTCATTGTCCGCACTAGCATTGATTGGGATACTGTAGGTTATACGACAAGTTTTGACACAACGGAGGGACAATGGCAATCAGTACGTGGCATCATTTGTTACAGAATTGGTAATTGAATGCGTTTGTACTTTTGATGCTCACCCTATTCTGGTGCATCCAGATAAAATTACCGTTTTCCTCATTGAGGCATGTACTTTGAGCCCGGACTGTCTTAGACGCTTCTCCCTTCGATGCACACAATATTAGTTCTCTGCAGGTGCTCTGCACATCCTCCTACTTTCTTTTGGTTGACCGTACATTAATAAAAAAATTCTTTAAATTTCTGGGAACTTAATGAAAGAACCCTTTTGACTTATAATTATCTTATTCCAGGTAATATTCAGTAAGTTTGAATATGATGGCAAACTGAATCCAACTTTTGTAGAGGACCCTTTCCAGCTTCCTCTGTCAGCTGTACGGGCATACATGTAAGAACCAATTACACCAAGGTCTATAACTTTAAACTTTTGATTTTTATAGCTTATATCTAATAAGCCTGTTTTCTTTCAAATCTTTAATTTTCTTTTTTGCATTATGTGTAGATTCGTCCATGTGAGCTCTGCAGGAGTTACGCGCCTAGATAGGCCTGGACTTGATCTTAGTAAGCAGCCTCCTGCTGTCCGTTTGAACAAGGAACTGGACTTCATTCTCACATACAAACTGAAGGTTGGTTAGTACCCTTCTTTGGTTTTTTTTCATAACATCAATGGCCCAATTAATTAGTAGGCGGTAATATTTGTATTACCATCCATACCACTTTAGAGGTGTTATTGAATGGTAATGAAAATTTAGAAAGAAGGTCAGGCTTACAGGTGAACAAACATTAATGTGGACATTGGCATCAGACTTTCCTTAAAAACTTCAGTATAAGCTCGTCATTGTTACATCCACATATTATGGTTTCCAAATTAGCAATTAGGATCATTGGATGAGGTTACCATCAATTTATCAGGTAGAATATATGTCAGATTAAATTATTACCTGTTGGTGATGGTGCAGTTTGTGGTTTTGTGCATGCTTAATTGCTTATCTATTATCTGTATTGTTGTATGGGTTATGTGTTATTTTGTACTTCAAATCTTTTAGTTGCAGAAGGTGTAGTTTGTAATCGGTTTCTGTTGCTCCAATGCATCTTATAGAAATGTGCTACCGGAGATTTGAGAAGGCTTCTACAATTGGTGAACCTGTTTTATTATTTAAATCTGGACGGCCGCAAATTGACAGCAAATTTAAATGGTATTCCATCCACTCTTTAGATGCTTGTTGGATTGATTTGCTTGTATGCTTCTATCTAGTCAGCTTTATTCTTTATTTTGACTTAAAAAATTGACATAGAATTGGCTGAATCAAGTTCCTTTTAGCCAAAATTTCTTCCCTAAGAACTCATTTCAAACTTACTACATGATTCATATGATTAGTTTTAACTTTCCAACACATTTGAGACTTGTTTGTCCGTTATAGGTCATATTTAGGCTAAAATGAGGCATTTTCGCTCCCAACTTTGAACTAAAGAACCTAAGGACTCATTTTAAACCATTTACATGATTAATATGCTTAGTTTTAAGTTTCCAAGACTCATTCCAATCTATTTACGCACATTTAAGGCTCATTGGGTCGTTATAGGTCATATTTAGGCTAAAATGACATTTTAGCTCCCAACTTTGAACTAACGAACCTAAGGACCCTTTACAACTTATTACATGATTAATATGATAAATTTTAAGTTTTCAAGACTCAATCAAATCTATTTATGTACATTTGAGACTTGTTTGGTCGTTATAGGTCATATTTAGGCTAAAATGAGGCATTTTCGCTCCCAACTTTGAACTAAAGAACCTAAGGACTCATTTTAAACCATTTACATGATTAATATGCTTAGTTTTAAGTTTTCAAGACTCATTCCAATCTATTTATGCACATTTAAGGCTCATTGGGCCGTTATAGGTCATATTTATGCTAAAATGATATTCTTGCTCCCAACTTTGAACTAAAGAACCTAAGAACTCATTTCAAATTCATTACACGATTCATATGCTTAGTTTTAAGTTTTTAAAACGCATTCCAATCTATTTATGCACATTTAAGGCTCATTGGGTCGTTATTGGTCATTGTTTAATTTGCATTTAATTTAATCTTTTGTTTAATTGAAATTTCTGTTTTTGTGAAGGTCTATACTCCGAGGAATGCGCCTTATGCTAGTGAGGAAATTGATGTGGTTCGTGAGCAATGGGCTAAGGTTTTTACCAGCTAGGAAGTATTTATTATTTGTCTGAGCGCGCTTGATCGAGTTGGTTTAGATGTTATAGAATAATCTTTTATATTAAAATGTATCCGTACGTTGAAATTGGAACGTACATTATTTAAATGTATGTGGTACGTGCATTTTGGTTTTGGGATATATACAAAACAACAGTTATTGTTTTTATATTTGTTATACATGTTGCGATATTCTGTTATTGTTGTGACAGGTTTCTATATTTGGTGCAAGGCACTCTAGGTATCCCTAAACAAAACTAAAATTATCCCGCCAAAAGTGCTTTGTTGCAGCGTACATATATATGTGTACGCTGCAACAAGGGTGTAAAATTTGGCAAAATTTCAGACTTGTTGCAGCGTACAAATAGATGTACCTTGCAACAGGTGGGGTCTTTTACAGCGTACATGAATTTGTACGCTGCAACAAGTCAAGATTTTGGCTAAATTTTTGACACTTGTTACAGCGTACATGCATATGTATGTTGTAAAAAAGTACTTTTTTCAGCGAACATTGTACACTGCAACAAGTCTACTTGTTGCAGGCTCCCTAGTTGCAGCATACGATGTACGCTGCAACAGGGGTCTAAAAGCCCGTTGCAATAAGGTTTTTTCTACTAGTGATGAGACAGAATAGAGGCATTGCATCACCCAAGTCACAAATTTTGCAGGAAAACCCAACTCAGAAAGCATAGTCTTCAAAAATGGCAATTCCAAGGAATCATAAGCTTTTTTTCAGATCCGCCTTGATCATACATCTAGGTGAAACATATTTTCAAGAGTAGCAGTTTACCAGTTCACAAGCCAACAAAATGTTATCAGATATAGCTCTACGAGGAATAAAACCAGATTGTGCAAAGTTCACAACTCCTCCCATGGCACCTTGCATTCTAGCAGTGAGAATTTTTGAGATAATTTTGTAAACAACTGAACAACAAGCTATTGGCCTAAAATCCTTCACACAAGTGGCATTCTGAATCTTAGGGACAAGAGTGACTGAAGTATTATTCACTTGTTTCATCGTATTACCAGTTCTGAAGAACTCCTTCACTGCCTCATAAATGTCTTCTTTTACAACCTCCCATGCTTTAATAATGAACAAGCTATTGAACCCATCAAGCCCAAGAGCTTTATTGGTATCAATATCTTTGAGAGCTGCATCAATTTCAGCATATGTAATAGGCTTCACCAAACTTTCTGCATCATCATCAGGCATCTGCTTCCCTTTTCTAACTATTCCAACATCCACTCCAGTCAAAGAAGTAGCTGTAGTACCAATCGGCTTCTTGTAAAATGAGATAACTTCCTCTTGAATTTCTTGAGTAGTAGTTAATTTCTTCCCTGCATCATCATATAGAACATCAATACTATTCTTAGACAGTCTCTCTGCATGGCACTAAAAAAGAACTTTGAGTTTGAATCTCCAACTTGTAGCCACTGAATTCTTGCTTTCTGCCTATAGGCACTCTCCTGAATGTGAAGAAACTTCTTGAGATTATCACTACACTCCCTCTCACATTGCTGAATAGCACTATCAGCAGGACAGGTGGCTAATTGAGTCTAAATCTTACTTAAATCTCCCCTTAACCCCTCAATTCTCTCATCAAGCTTAGCAAAATCCTTATGAAGAAGCTCCTTCAGACCTTGCTTTACTGCTTTCAACTTATTCCACACCTTCAACATGGCCCCTTTCCCTTGACAAGTAGTACCCCAACCCTTCCTAACCACTTCTAAGAATTTAGCATGGTCAGCCATATAGTTAAAAAAACTTAAAGGGTCTACTACCACATCCCATTTGCATGTTTCAGAACATGACCAAAGGGGAGTGATCAGAAATCCCCGGAGGCATATAATCCACCACTGCATCAACAAATTCAGAATGCTAAAGAGCATTAGCAATAACTCTATCTATTCTGGAACTAATCCTCAAATTTCCTTGCCCCTTATTGCTCCAAGAATAGTAATTCCCTTAACTCTTTAATTCTGCCAAATCTGCAGAATCCATACAGCTATCAAAGTCTTTTGTTTCCCCCTTAGTGACTGCATGGCCATTCTCTCTGTCATTTGCCAACAAAACTGAATTAAAATCAACCATAACCAGCCAAGGACAAGAGACATTACAATTGAAAGTGTTAAACTCACTCCACATAGGCCTCCTAGTGTCTACAGTGTGCAACCCATAGACAACTGTAAATAAAGCACTAAAGTAGCCATTTTTAGTTACAATAGCACAATGAATATAGAACTCAGTCTTGTGAATGACTTGAACTGAAACAAGATTATGCTTCCAGCCAATCCAAACCCTTCCCCTAGGTGAACACTCATAGTTCATGATCCACTGCCAACAACTCCCCATTTTGTTTTGAATTTTATTGCTATTCTTCTCCTGAACTTTAGTCTCCAGTCAAGCAACAATACTGATATTATTCCTAGCCAAAAATTGCTTTATTTCTACTACTTTAATGGGATCATTAATTCCCCTAACATTCCATGTACTTATATTCATGTTGGATCAGTTAGTAAGTCCACCCCATTACCTCCTCCATCTACCCCCCCCCCCCCATTAATGTGGACTGTAACAAGACCCACAGTAGGAGTTGGAGTTCTAACATCTCTCCTTCTTCTAGAAACAACTTTCCATCCTTTATCCTGGATTGGAACAAGTGGAGTAAATGGTCTGTCATTCATGAATGAGATCACACCACTACCCTCAGTAGTCAATTGTCCATCAGCATTACTAGGTTGATCATCAGCTTCTTTTGGTTCAGGAATTGGTTGCACTGCCTTAGGTTTCCAACCTTCACAATCCTTTTTTTTCTTTTCTGAGCAATAGCTGGTCTAAACCTTGTGGTATTCACCTTGTTATGAGCACAATCATGACCCACAACCTTACAGTCTTGACAGTATGGTGGCAACCACTCATATTCAACAACCTGCTTAACAATGTTATCCAAAGGATCCTGTATCTGCACAGATTTAGGTAACTCACCATTGACATCAACTTCAATAAGGAGTCTAGAAAAAGAAATTCCTTGCTGCTTGGAAGTACAATCATCAGCAAACAAAGGCTCCCCTAGCTAACTCCCTATTCTACTCAGAGAATCAGTACACCAACAACTTGAAGGCAAATTAGGCAGTCTAACCCACACTGGAATTACCCTCAAAATTTCCTCATGGAAATTGAAACTTGCAGTCCAAGGCTTCACAATCACTGGTTTCCTAAAGAACATATTAGGACCAGCCATAAGAAATGAATCCTTGTCTTTCCTGGATTGAAATCTAATCACAAAGTACACCTCATCATGTAGAAAACTCTGAGGTTTCAAAACTTGTTGCCACTCTTTTTCAATGAATCTAAATACAACACCAATAGTCTGTTTCTCCCCTACCACATACATGATAATTGCATTCCCCCACAAGTCAGTCATCTTCTCCAAATCATGCTTATCAAGTACAACTATGGGTGTACCATCACAAACTGTGGGTGCATTAAAATTAAGAGCAGTACCTTTTGTTGGCAACGTACTCCCTTTGAACAGACTCACCCATGGTTTAGGATCCATATTGAGCCGCCGTTGAGCTGGTTGCACTCCACCCATACCCTTCTCTGTTTCTGTACGAACATCCCCTGTTTTCTAAACTGGATCTACACCTTCATTCTCTTTCAAACAACCCCTATTTTGCATCTCCTTTAGAGCCGCATTCACACTTCTCACCAACAAGTCCACCCTCTTCTTTCCCACCACCATCCGATGGCTATCCTCATAGAAATCTTCCAAAGCTTCAACCAGCGTTGGGGGTCGATGTACGCTAGCACTACGAGCTGGCTGCGAGTCCCTAATTGCATTTTGATATGCTTGAATGGTGTCCATAAGTTCCTTCGATGGTGGGCCATAGCTTGGATGAGGCGGCGGCGCCGGTGTCACCAAGCCATCGTTGCAACGGGGTTCGTCAACAATGGGTATTTGTTTTCTCAGTTGGTTCTGGTTCTTAGGTCTGAAACTTCTTGGTGAAGTAAAGAAGAAGCTTCTTCATTGACCTGCGCAATCTCATGCTTCTGCGATTTCTTCTTCCTCTCCATTGACAAGGGTGGCGTATGTTAGCAAGGCAACCTTAATGTGCACCACACCATGAGAGAGAGAGAGAGAGAGAGAAAAGTTGGAAATTGATCAAGTTTACTTTTATAATTTTAAAAGAGTTACTTTTAATCATGCTACTTATTCACTTAAAACCTTAGGATGTTACTTTAATATTTTACTATAATTACTTTTTGTATGTTAACAATGTTACTTTTAAATATTAGGTGCAATTACTATTAATGTTACTAAATATTACATCTACTTATTGTAATTGGTTACTAAATGTTACATATGTTAATGTTGTTACTTTTAAATAGTAGGCGTAATCATTGCTAATATTACTAAAAGTTACTTATGTTTATAATTTCTGTTACTTTTATAAATTTTAATAGGGTTACTTTTAATCAAGCTTATTTTTCACTTAAACTATTAGGATGTTACTTTAATATTTTACTATGATTAATTTTTGTATGTTAACGTTGTTACTTTAAGCTATTAACTACTAATATTACTAAAGGTTATGTCTAGTTATTGTAAGTGGTTGCTTATATTAATTTCAGTTACGTTAATATTTCACTAGGGTAGTTTTGGTATGGTAATGTTGTTACATTCAAACATTATGTGCAATTATTACGAATATTACTAAATGTTACTTCTATTTATAATTTCAGTTACTTTTATAATTTTGGAAGAGTTACCTTTATAATCTTGTGTATAATTTGTGACATTCACTCTCTTCGTCGCCTGCTCAGCTTCTTCAATTCGCATCTTCAGACGCTCCTTGATGTCAGTTGGCCCATTTACTTCGTGCAACCTCTCCCGAAGTCCATCTTCAGATCCGTGTTTGATGGCTAGCATTTGTCCCATTACTTCGGAAAGTTTGGGGAGTGGGCTCTCTGTACCACTCCGGGTGTTTTTGGGCCACCTCTTGGGAGTTCCAGCTGCTCTCCGTTAGTCAGTCCTTAGTCGGGTTCCTACCATATGTGGAGGAGTTTAACAAGACTTGAAACAATCGTTGTTTGGTTATGGCTCTAGACTTAGCCTCCTTCTTGTCCTTCTTCGAAGGGAACGTCGCTTGTTTCTTTCGGTTGCATCCTTTGTGTTTGTAAAGAAGTCTTGCATTATCGTCATGGCCGCAGCTAGTTGTCCCCTTGTTGGAGCTGGAGGTCGGTCAAGGTCGACGACCGTGTGAGTATGTGTTGTCCTACTTGGATTGGAGTACACAGGCGTTGCCGATTCATTATGTTTCTGAATAATTGAGGTTTTCCATTTTGCAAAGAAAATGGTGGATTTTTCAAGGCTTTTGTAGTATCTTCCCCTACAGACGACGCTAAATTGTTCCTGATATGAAATATTGGGCTTCTTTCATAGTGGAGGAAAGATCTAGATTGGTCTAGAGTTTTGTCGTCTCAGAATACCTACATACAAGTGATATTAACTCGCCTCGGGGATGTACCAAGGAAAGCCCCTCTGATACCTAAGTAAGGATTAGGTTCGGGAGTAGAGAAAATTCTCTAAATTAAAGTGTGTGAAGTTAATAAAGGAATATACCTTGGTATGTGCATTATGGAGAAATATTTATAATGTTTTGGTAGAAAATGCAGTTGGGGTTTACTACAAATAGGTTGTGGGCCGCTTATAAGAGACGTAGGGCCTTAAAAGGGAGAGAGATAATTGGGCACCCAAATAGAAATATTGACGGGATTCTGGCCAATTTGACAAATTTGTGGTCGTTGAAACTTGAAAGGTAACTATTTCTGTCATAAGAATTAGGGGTGTTAATGAGCTAAGCCTGCTCGCGAACTACACGATACTCGGTGTGAGGGGGTCGAAAAAGCACGAGGCTAATGCGTGACCTCGTCCCTCGTGGGTGTGACGCTTCTTTTTGTCAAATCAAGTGTAATTGGATTTCCTGTGAGTTTACACCCAATTGACTAGTAATATAGGAGTCGCCATTCAGTTTTTAACGACAATGAGAAAAACTGACAAAACTCGGTTATCGTGACATAAAGGGAGTGCAATTATGTTTGACCACGACGGCCGTAGGTTCCCTTGTGATCCCTGGTGGTGGGGATCGCTCAACGTACACCCGTAGGGTAGAGATTGAGGGTTCGGGGGATTGTAACTACCGAGAGGAGTACTCTCTCTTCGATAACTCCAGAGGCAGGATATCCTTACTAGCTCAGCATAAATAATTGAAGGGACATGCGTTAACTATTAAACTAATCTGAGTTGATTTTATCAATATGCAACATATAGTACTAGATCGAACGCGATTATCTGATTTAGATTGTTTTAAGGGACCTAGCATGATAATCCAATTTCCCAAAAATATCATATTTATTAAGCGTGATCGAACAATCGGATTTTAGTTAGTTTAACAGTTCATAAAAGGGCGAGGAAAGCAATTAAACTATGGAAAAGGGACACATTACGACGCACCCTTGAGAGGTGTGTCACGGTTCTCAGAAAACTAACCACTTTGACTTTGCTATTTCTCCTTTTATTTAACGAATCTCAAATTATGGGACGGGATACGTTCTGTTCGATTTATGGATCGATTGCGACAGAACGCGTGATCAGTTTTGCAGCGTGAGGCTTAGGCTTAGGGGTTTAGAGTCAATACTCAGAATATAATTGTGTGTTGTTGTGTTCTTTTCACGTCGAACTTAAGGGTCTATATATAGGAAAGAGTTCGTGGAAGATAGAATTGCAGAACTCTAATCCACGAGGAATTAGGAAAAAACACGTACCAGGTATTTTCAGCGCCCAGGCCTGGTCGCCGTAGATTTCGGCGCCCAGAGCCAGGCGTTGAAAATAGGGTCTGGGCTGTTTTCCTTAGTCAGATTCGGATTCCTAGAATCCGGAGTATTTGAGATATAATTGAGTCCTTTAGTGCGTATTAACCTTGTGACGGAATGCGTCTGGGCCCGTTACGAACACTAGGCTCGTTAGGATTTTAATTAATACGTGACTCTTACTTTCGAATCATATTAGGAATAGGATTCTCTCGCAATTTCTATCTCATTTAGGATTTATGTTGGAGTACAACACCTAATTCTGACAGGTTTCTATCTTTTATGACTTGCCACTTTTAACAACTACCTATTACATCAGTTACTATTTTTAGCAAGTTTCCATAAATAGCAGGTTTCGGGTGAAATGAAAAGGGGATTTGAGATTCATTATTTTATAGGAGATGCGTTGTCAAGTGGAGATTTATGTTCTCATCATCGAACCTTCGCTTTCGGGAATGGGGACAAAAGTAAGTGTCTACATTTAGCCCCCACTTTGACTGAGTCTCGGGATGAGACGATGGTCAAAGTACTGGACGGAGTGCGCCACACAAGCCATGGTATATGTGACCTGTTTTGCGAGGGTCTCACGAGCCCCCGAGTGATAACATTTGACTTAAGGGTCATCACTTGAAATGTCGACATATCCCTCACG
The DNA here is from genome assembly GCF_020520425.1 of Spinacia oleracea. Taxonomy (NCBI): domain Eukaryota; kingdom Viridiplantae; phylum Streptophyta; class Magnoliopsida; order Caryophyllales; family Amaranthaceae; genus Spinacia; species Spinacia oleracea. Next base: position 70,150,253 of record NC_079488.1, on the reverse strand, counting down.
TGTCATTGGGATTTGTCAATGGATAGTATAGAATACTCCCTCACTTTGTCATTGGAAGTATCTAAAGAGGCGTAGAAACTCCCTCACTTTGTCATTGGGAGTAGCTACAGATGTTTTCGAAATCAAAGCTATAAAGTGTAATTGGGCCTGGCCAAGCCCAACCACGAGGTAAAAATGTTTTTTTTAAAGATTCTCATTTTCAAGGCTAGTTAAACGAGAAAACCCCCCTTGTTTTTATGGGACGTAAACGAAGGAAAATCCAGCACATCGTTCTTTTTTGGAAAAACGGAAAACCAATCCTTTAATTTTTGGAAAAAAGGGAAAACCAATTTCATCGTTCTTTTTTGGAAAAACGGAAAACCAATCTTTTAATTTTTGGAAAAAGGGAAAACCGATCCTTTAATTTTTGGAAAAAGGGAAAACCGATTTCTTCGTTCTTTTTTGGAAAAACGGAAAACCAATCCTTTAATTTTTGGAAAAGGGAAAACCGATCCTTTAATTTTTGGAAAAAGGGAAAACCGATCCTTTAATTTTCGAAAAAAGGGAAAACCGATAAAGGTTATCGCTGCAGCGACTAAGGACCTGCGCGGTTAGTGACGCAGACCCCGCCGGCTAAAGATGGCGAGCCTGTCCGCTAAGGGTGGACACCCCGTCCGATAGAAGTAGACGAATCTGTTTTTGAAATTTGAAGATAAGGACCTACGCGGTTTGTGACGCAGACCCCGCCGGCTAAAGATGGCGAGCCTATTTTGAATTTAAAGACTATATTTTTCGAAAACTGAGGACCTGCGCGGCTAGTGACGCAGACCCCGCCCGTTGAAGGTGGGCGAGCCCATTTTGAATTTCTTTCTTTCTTTTCATTTTGCCTATGTAGAAGGGCTTTTGTGATTACAACCTGTTAGTGGGTCGCAATATTTCCTGATTAGGTGTGTCCTATAAGTGGGCCCACACTGAGTATATTTCTATTAGCGATATTTTTAAAATACCGTTTTTTTTCTTTTTTTTGAGATTATCCACACACCGGACTTGTGTATAGCGCAGCCCGGGAATGTGATTTTGATCGCGCGCTCTCTGTTGGAGTATACTTTTCGCGAGCCCCCATGCACTCGGGCTTTGGAGGTCATTTTTCGCATACTTCCCAACGTTTTTTAATCATGTTTGGGGTCGAGCTCGTATGTGCGAGCGACCTTTCATAGCGATGTGCTACTTTGGCGAAGTCATGGGGTGCGACTTCAATCTTCGGGCGACGAAGTTCAATATTATTCGGTTCAGCTTGGCCCGATTTAACCCTTTGACAGACAGACATTTTTTATTTGAGAAACCAACGACTTAATAACATTTTTTGGTGTTTCGAAGAATGACCTTGATATTTTTTGTTTTGAAAAGTGTACATATATGTTTCTTGAGACAAGTCCAAGTTTCGACCAAGTTTTACCATTCATTTTTGCTATTTGGGAACTTAAAGGTGCTTTTGGGCTTGATCTTAATTGTACATAGGGCCTCGTATCTAGCAACACGGTTTTAAGTCTGTTCCTGTTCCGCGTTTTGTGAAATCTGGGCCTTGGGCTGCATTTTCGGCGCCCAAGGCTGGGCGTTAAATATTTCGGCGCCCAGCTTCGGGCGCTGAAAGTCTTTTCCTGGAGAATTTTGACTTCCGGATTTCTTAACGCGTTTCCGAATGGGATCAGGATGTCACTTGATGCGTTCAGCTATATATAGGGGCTAGATACGTCCCTTATTTTCCATCACTCTCAATTTCCTTCTCTCTTTGCTGTGTTTTAATTACTCCCTGCTTTTGTCATGTCAATTCCCACTTTCTCACTCCAACGGGCTGTTAGGCGTTGGCTACGGGCCCTTAATCCTACAGAAAAGGCTTTATTGAAAGAATACCACTTAGAGGCACTTTTAGGCTTACAACAAATTAACATTGACTATAATTTTCTGCACGCAGCCCTAAGCTTTTGGGATTCTGATCATCATGTTTTTGTCTTTCGGGGCAACGAAATATGTCCTTTGCTAGATGAATTTGCTGCGATCCTTAGTTATCCTACTAATGCTACCCTTGCCACTCCTTGCACTATTGAAGAGAGTAAAACAACCACAGGGGCTTTCCTAGGACTAGATGCTAACATGCTTGCTGAAGTTGTTGTAGGTGATGAAGTTAATTTGGCAAAACTTGTAAAACACCACTTTAGGCCTAGTAAGAATATGACCGAACAGAAATTGAATATTCGAGCCCTTGTATTTTGCTTGTTGAATCATTATTTGCTGTCGAATAACAATGGCGAGTTTGGTGACATAAGGTTAATCCCCTTGATTAGCCAGATGGAAAGTTGCTATTCCATTATGCCGTTGGTTGTTGCCGAGACTTTGCTGAGTGCGGATGAGCTTAAGAAGGATGCCAAATCTGAACATTTTAAGGGAAGCCCCCTATTACTGCAGGTAATCGATTTTTTCTTGCGCACGTATACACGTTTTTTTTTTTTTTTTTGCGTACACATTTTTATCCGTCCTGCCTTGGGGCTGAGTTTCAGCGCCCAGGGCTGGGCGCTGGAATTTTCGGCGCCTGGTCCTGGGCGTTGAAACTGCGCCCCAGGAACCGTTTTTTTTTTTTTTTGATCGTACCCGTTTTTCGCAGATTTGGCTCGTGGAACGGCTTAGACTCTTGGAAGCTCCTGCCGATCCTAAACATTATCGCCCTATAGCCTTGGGTAACCGAAAATACTTGCACCAAGGCCAGGACGAGGCCGAATGGACCTCCTTTTTTACTTATGGCATTTGTTCTATTAAGTGGGTGGTACCATGGTGGGGTTTGACTACTATGACGGGGGGTTCTGATGTATCGGTTTATGTTTCTTTGTTGGGGCTATCTCGTCCCATTTATATTTTCCCTTACCGAGTCATGCGTCAATATGGTTTAAGGCAGACTATCCCCTTTTCTGATACGGTACCACCTAAGGTAGCGGTCCTTTCACAAGCACGGGTTCTAGCGTGGGCTAAGTATTATGATGGTCTCCCGCGTTGGGCCGTAGCTACAAATGGCTTTGTGGGTCTTTCTGAAAACTACAAGTTGTGGATGAGCTCCGATGATAAAGCTGTGAGGACCGAGGCTCGAAATGGGGAGCCGGCTGAGCTTTTGATACCTCGTATTCGTGTTAAGTATGAGGGTCCTGATTCTGCCAAACCTCGTACCTATAGTATTAAGACTGTGAAAGCTCGTCCTGATCGAAAGCGAAAGGAAGTTCCTCCCCGTTCCAGTTTCAGGCCTAAGAAGATGCCTAACATGAAGGGGCATGCTGTTGTCAAAAGAAATGCAAGCTCTCGCGGAGATCGTCGCCGGAACAATGTATGGGTTAGGAAGGCTCAGCTGCCTATAGAAACAGTGGCTAGTCTAGTTGATGATAATAATCCTTCTCCCACCATTGTCTTGAGGCTGAGCGGGCTATAACTGAGAATGTTTCTGAAGTCTTGGCATCTTTGGAAGTTAGTGTCCAGGAGCTGGTTCTTATGGAGATTGATATTGGGGCAGAGTAGAAGACTGTGGGGGTGGATCCTGCGAACATTGCCCTCTACAAGACTTTATTTGATGATCCGGAAGAACTAGAGTAGTGTAGTTCTTGCTAGGGTGTAGGTGCCATTTATTTATTTCAGTTGTGTTTGTTTTTTTTTCATTCCTTAGCACTTTGTTTTCCTTCTTATTGTTTTTCAATAAAGGTGTATTTTGTTTTTTCATTTTCATTTTTTGTTTCTCCTTCTTTTTATATTTTTGCATGTCTAACACTTTTTGCACAATTTATGTATGTTTGTTTTTTGATTGGACCGAATCCTTGGTAAGGATTGCCTACGTATCTTGTCAGAATCAGGTCGCGCGTAGTTCTGGCTAGGATAAGTTCTAGGATGCCAGATTTCAATAGATATGCCCTGAGGTGGTAGCATATAACTTAATCGGTCAAATGAGTGAAGTATTATCATTATTTTCGTCTGCCGTTTTTTTGTTTGCCGTAAGTCGCGTAAAAAATGAAATTCGACTACTTTTTGTATGGCTATATTTTTTGGTGGGCCGATTTGGATACGTGTTGTACCCCCCAAGTGTTCGTTATTTTTCCGTTATGTGCGGATAAAATGACGAGCACTTCTAAAAAAAAAAAATTTAGGCAGGCAGAGAGTTTCAACGCCCAGGCTGGGGCGTCAAAGATTTCGGCGCCCATCCCTGGGCGCTGAAAATGACTTGGGCGGTCAATTTTGACGCTTTGCTTCACGTGTTCTTGCATTTATTTCTTTTTTTCCTTTTTTAGTGCTTTGATTTTGCTCGTATATAAATTCAATTTTGAGGCTAATTCGGGGGTTTTTTTGACTGTTAGCGTGAGATGCATTTTTGTCTGGATTAACTTTTTCTATCCGTGACTCGAGAGGTCTTTGAAAATGGAGTTAAGGTGTGCAAGACATGAAAATCTTTGTGTAGGCTTTTTGGGTGGATTGAGGTGCGCGTTGTTAGTGAAGGGTATGATGGAATTATGTTTTATGAATGTGTTTTTTGGTAACATTTGCATTGTTTTGGATTTGATTTCCTTTGATTTTTTTGGGTTGCATGGATTGACTCTTGTGATAACACTGGTTGACTTTTTAGGTTTTTGGGGATGGGATGGTGCGGTTTATTTTGTGGGTTTCGTGAACTGGTTCCCATAGCACTATTTCAAGACCGAGTGGGCCTCGTTTGTTGGACCTAGAGTGGGCCGCCTCTTTATTTTTGTATTTTGCAAGTACATTTGGTGTTCACTTAGTGTTAGAATAAAATTTTAGGAGAAATATTACGCCTTTATTAATTTGGAAAGTAAGGAAAACACACTGAAAAAAACTTGACCTATATTCTAAGGGGTCTTAGGACCATCTAAAGTCTTTATTATTTTTCTACCAATCTAAAGAACTACTAGGCGCTTTTGACTATGGTGCTCTATGTGGTTCAAGCCTTGGGTTTGGTCTCGTAAAACTTTGGTCCTTCACCGGTACTCATCTTGAATTCTATTCCTTTTGCATTGAGCCACTGATATGTCTTCACCCATCCGTTCTCGATCTCTTCTAGTGTTGATGCAGGAGCGATTAACCGGGTTGGATCGAAACCTTCATCTTGTAAAGCTAGGGTAGTCGTCACAGTCCCGTCCTCCATAGGCCTCGATTCGTTAAACAATGTCCATAGAGCCTGGTCGTCCAATATTTCAGTTGTTTTAGTCTTGGTGAGGTGGGGTGCCTCATCCAAGGTGTGGAAGTCATGGAAGATTTCAAATCCTGGTTTTAGCAAGCCATCCTGAACGAAGGGTTCAGGGAAATCACAGCATGGGTGTCCTTCTCCTTCCCGAACGGACATCCCGTTAAGGGTTCTTTGATATGGGGAAATGAGGGTGGTTTGTTTGGCCTTGTTAAGGCGTAGCCTAGACAGGTGGTCAGCAATATCTTCCTCCGTTGGTTCATAGCCTAAGCCAAAGGGAATAGATTTGTTGGGTAAAGGATGGAATGTGCATTCCTTCTTTCTTATGCCCAATGGGGTTCCAGGGAAATAACCTTGAGCTAACAGTATTCTAGGGATGATTCGGGATGATTCGGGATGCATGCGGGTCTAGGAATGCTGGATCATAATCTTCGATGAACTGGACTGTTTCTTCCATTTGAAACCCATAAAGGTCGTCTGCAGTTTCGGCCGTTCCAACCATAGTACAACTGACGTCGAGAGGAAGGGCGCGGATTTCTAGTATTACCCCGTTATGGTTAAGTTTAACCATTTGGTGCAAGGTAGAAGCCACACCTCCTAAGTCATGGATCCAAGGTCGCCCCAAGAGGAGGTTGAAAGTGGGCTTGATGTCAATTATTTGAAACTCCGAGATGCGTGCCACAGGCCCGGTTTGTATGGTGAGGTTGATTTTTCCCAACACAGGCCTTCGGGAGTTATCATAAGCTCGTACCCCTTGCGTGGAGGTTTGGAAGTCATCAATTCCTAGCTCCAAGCAATGGGCGATTCGCAATGGGCAAACATTGACCGCCGAACCGTTATCTACGAGCGCTAGGGGGATGTTTTGTCCTTTGCATCCAACCACTAGATAAAGGGCTTTGTTGTGAGCACCCCCCTCCTTGGGCAAGTCTTTGTCAGTGAAAACTATGGCCTTTTCTCCGGCATCTCTCGTGACATGGCTAACCAGTGAGTCAGGTGTGATATATGTAGGTACTGAGATGAGGTCGAGTGAGCGAATAAGCTTTTCGCGATGTTCCTTTGAAGTACACATGAGATCCCAGATGGTAATTTCGGCTTTGGTTGTTTTTAGTTGTTTCAAGAGAGGATTTTCAATGACTTCCGCGACGGTGGTGTGCCGTCCATTTTCAGGAGTTTGCCTAACTGGGATATCGCCCATAGGAGGTGGGTGAATATCCGGTTGGTATATCCTTCCGGATCGGGTGAGGTTGCCGACCTCGGGCTCCTGAGGGGTGGTGTAAATGAGAGCATACCCGGGCCAAGTTTCAGTAAAGAGGTCATGGCCCGATACTTGAGATAGGTAAATATCTTCAGCATCATCATTCCACACACCACATACTTCTCTCTCGATTCGATCCATAGGGACCACAGCGGGTGGTGCACCTTGGGGTGTAATGTACACCGTTGGTTCGAAGTTCTCGTTTTCTGGTTGGTCGAGAGATATGTGACAAGAGCCGAGTGGGCTCTTGTTGTTGTTGGGTTTGCCAACGTTAGGGAGAGGTATCACTTCATCCTCTATCATGTCCTGGATCGTATGTTTTAGATTCCAGCAGTTTTCGGTGTCATACCCATTTCCTTGATGGAATTTGCAGTAAGTACCTTCGACCCAATATTTGTACTTGACAGGAGGGTCACGGGTGGGGCCTATAGGTCTCAACTTTCCTGGATTGGTTAGTCTTTCAAAGGCTTGTACCAAAGTCGACCCGAGTGGGGCAAACTTTCGGTCTCGTACCCATCTTCCAGGGCTTCTTCGGGCGGGAGTCTCCTCTACGGCATGGACTTCTTGGGCTTGGGATGTGTTGCCCCTGTTGTAGGTATTTCTTTTATATGCGGGTTTACTCTGTATTGTTTTTGCGAGATCATCCTCGATCTTTACTCCCACATCATAAACTCTTTTGAAAGTGTCAAGTCCCAGGTACCTAAGGTGCTGTCTGTAGGCCGGGTCCAGGTTGTCAATGAATTTTTGGACCAATTCTGTTTCGGGAGGCCTATTGATTAGTTGGGCCGCCTGATCCCTCCATCTAGCAAAGTAGGTTGTGAAACCCTCATTTTTCTTTTGGAAGAGAACTTCCAGCTCGCGTATGGTGACTTGAAAATCCATGTTCGACGAGTATTGCTTGATGAAGACATTGACAAAGTCTTCCCAAGTGGGGAAGAGCTTAGGGTCCTGGTGATAGTACCATTTGAGCGGCACAGGTTCCAAGGACAAAGGAAAGGCAGGTAAATACATGGACTTGTCCACGCCTTTCAAGTTCATGGCATTCAGAAAGCTCAATAGATGATCACGGGGATTATCCGTGGCTTTAAACTTTGGTAAGTCTGATGAACTAAACTTTTCTGGTAGTTTGCCAGGAAAAGGTTCAGGATCGAGGGAGAAGTACTTGCTCCCCATGGTTTGCTGTAGGACCATTTTTTCGATCCTCTTCTCGTTATCGAGGTCATTTTTGGCTTGTGCAGCCGCTAAGGCTTCGTTTTCCATTTTCAGTTGGCCCATGAGTTGGGTCATTTGAGCCATCTGCTCTTGCAATTCTTCGATGGACATGTTTGAGGGTGCGAATCGAGGTTGGGGAAGCGGAGATCCTTGAAATGAGGGATGACGGACGGAGCTTGGAGTCACTACACCTGGTGTTAGCGATGTATCTTCGAGGCGCACTAACCGGTTGATTTCCTGATCGGCACCAATTGGCAGGACCAGTCCTATGCATAAGATAAGCTAAAGTTTAGGTCCCAAAGTTTCAAGTATTACTTAGTCTAGACTTCGACTCTCTCTATTGGTTTTTCACTCTTTCTTTTGTTGGTACACTTTTTATTTTATTTTTTTCTTTTGGTCATTCTTTGGATTTTCGAAACACTTGCCCGTACATTCATAATCATTAGCATGTTCGGTTTTTAGCGCCGAGCATTGTCGTCGTAGGAGGCCTAACAACGACGCAAGGAGATATTAATTTTTTACGAGTCGCTTTTGAAACCGAGTGCTTTTCTCACGCCCCCGTAGCAATTCTTTTTACGAACGTTTTTTTTTTGTGCTACGTATTTTCCTTTTGCGCGGGCACCGAGGCTGCTGCGCCTGACCAGAAGGCCAAGCAGCAACTTTAGCGCCCAACGTAGGGCGTGAGAAATTCTGGCGCCCAGCCAGGGGCGTTGAAAATGCGTCCCTGGCTGGTTCTCGTTTTCAGTTTGCGTTTACTTTTGTTTACGCGACTTTGATTTTGCGTGCTTGCCTAATAACGTCCTTCACGCGTTGTGCAGTGTTTGTGGGATTCGTTACAGGCCATCCCGAGCGTCGCTTATTTTTGTGGCGATCGTTCGGGTTTGCGGAACACGTGTTTCGGTATAACTCTTTGGCAAATTGGTTTATGAATGTTTGGGCAATTTTTAAGGTCGTTGGTTTTTCTAGGACGGTTTCTCACACACAATCACATATTTCGCTACACATAACTAACATTCCATCATGAGGCAATAATAATATGTCACGTAGTTTATGATAGGCTTCTACGGGTAGTTATTTGCGCCTGGCTTGGTACCGCTTCTGTCGTAGATCCAACACATGCCCCGGTCGAGGTAGTGTCTTCAGCAGACGAATTTCGCTCAAGAGGCCAACCCGCAAGTTCAAGCCAAGGGGGCATGCAGGCGAGAGGGACCTAATGGGCGAGCGATTGGGTTCGAGATAGGTGTACTACCTGCACAAGTACCCAGTGGGCAACATGCGCGGCGTGTGCACCCCCCTATTGGCGAAAAAAGGTATCCTTAGTCCCAACTCCCGAGGGAGGCGAGATTCGTTATGCGGTTCTGCCCGTTCACATTAATATGCTGATTTTCAGGTCGTCCCTAACTTGATTGGGAAATAAACGCGGGGTAGGATTGTTTCACCCTTCGGCTATTTTGATTACCTACAAGCACGAGTATTTCCTTCACTATCCCCAGTGGAGTCGCCACTGTGACGGGGTCGAAAAAGCACGAGGCTAATGCGTGACCTCGTCCCTCGTGGGTGTGACGCTTCTTTTTATCAAATCAAGTGTAATTGGATTTCCTGTGAGTTTACACCCAATTGACTAGTAATATAGGAGTCGCCATTCAGTTTTTAACGACAATGAGAAAAACTGACAAAACCCGGTTATCGTGACATAAAGGGAGTGCAATTATGTTTGACCACGACGGCCGTAGGTTCCCTTGTGATCCCTGGTGGTGGGGATCGCTCAACGTACACCCGCAGGGTAGAGATTGAGGGTTCGGGGGACTGTAACTACCGAGAGGAGTACTCACTCTTCGATAACTCCAGAGGCAGGATATCCTTACTAGCTCAGCATAAATAATTGAAGGGACATGCGTTACCTATTAAACTAATCTGAGTTGATTTTATCAATATGCAACATATAGTACTAGATCGAACGCGTTACCACTTTGTCTTTGCTATTTCTCCTTTTATTTAACGAATCTCAAATTATGGGACGGGATACGTTCTGTTCGATTTATGGATCGATTGCGACAGAACGCGTGATCAGTTTTGCAGCGTGAGGCTTAGGCTTAGGGGTTTAGAGTCAATACTCAGAATATAATTGTGTGTTGTTGTGTTCTTTTCACGTCGAACTTAAGGGTCTATTTATAGGAAAGAGTTCGTGGAAAGATAGAATTGCAGAACTCTAATCCACGAGGTATTAGGAAAAAACACGTACCAGGTATTTTCAGCGCCCAGGCCTGGGCGCCGTAGATTTCGGCGCCCAGAGCCAGGCGTTGAAAATAGGGTCTGGGCTGTTTTCCTTAGTCAGATTTGGATTCCTAGAATCTGGAGTATTTGAGATTTAATTGAGTCCTTTAGTGCGTATTAACCTTGTGACGGAATGCGTCTAGGCCTGTTACGAACTCTAGGCTCGTTAGGATTTTAATTAATACGTGACTCTTACTTTCGAATCATATTAGGAATAGGATTCTCTCGCAATTTCTATCTCATTTAGGATTTATGTTGGAGTGCAACACCTAATTATGACAGGTTTCTATCTTTTATGACTTGCCACTTTTAACAACTACCTATTACAGCAGTTACTATTTTTAGCAGGTTTCCATAAATAGCAGGTTTCGGGTGAAATGAATAGGGGATTTGAGATTCATTATTTTATAGGAGATGCGTTGTCAAGTGGAGATTTATGTTCTCATCATCGAACCTTCCCTTTCGGGAATGGGGACAAAAGTAGGTGTCTACACTTGGCTTGACAAAACTCGGTCAAATCTCGGCTCGAGTAGGCTCGACTCGAGCTCGGGTTCGGCTCGAGTACTTAACGAGCCAAGCCTGAGCTATCAATGGCTCGACTCGAAAGCTCGTGAACAAGCTCGAGTTCTTTTTAATATATGCATTTTGTATAAAATAAGTTTATGCATAAATTTGTTAGGTTATGACAAATATAAAACATATACTTCATGCGGAAAAATCATAAAGCCTGGAATCCAAGTTAATTGCCACATAGTTAATTAGCATAATTTAGGATACATACATGTGACGCGTGCCTTCCCTAGCTGCTCCCGAACCGAACAAGAACAAGTTTAAGACTCCAAGTGTCGTCCCTCCGTACATAGTCCACAGCACGTTCGGATCCGCCTTAGATTCAATTAACTAGAATATAGTCTAAGGTTTTATGTTATTCGAAACTTAATTATATTGGCAAATTATTAAGTTAGTTTAATCTTAAACTATATGAATACTTGTGATTGATGTATTATAAATTGTGATTATGTATCATCTATCTATAGGGAGGAAATATTGGACTTAGATTTGCACTAGGATTCAATTTACTAATTCGATTAGAATTCTACTTAAATTAATCCTTTGATTTTTAGTGTTTAATCAAACAACTAACTCTAGTGGATTTAGGAAAACAATTAATCGGACAATCCTAGGCGTCTAAAGATTCGTTGCGTTTCACGAACACGCACACACACACGCAGCCCATGCAGGGGCGCGCTGTGCGCGCGGCTTGCCCAGCAGCGCTGGCATTCACGCAGCCCATTGCTTGGGCGCTGCTGCCAGCCTGCCTTGCCTTGCTCGGCTGGGCCTGGGCCTGCTTCGTGCTCGGCTGGGCCTGCCTTGCTTGGCGCGGATGGGCTTGCTCCCTGCTGCTGTGCGAGCGGGCTTCGCTAGGCGCGGGCATGGCTTCGTGCAGGGCCTTACGTCTAGCAAGCTCGTCCGACGATTGTTTCGTACGTCGCGCTTCCGATTCCTTTTCCGATTCCGGAATTCTTTTCTGATTCGAACAATATTAAATATTTCCGATTCCGGAATTTATTTCCGTTTCGAACAAATATTTAATACTTCCAATTCCGGAATTTATTTCCGATTCCGATAATATTTCCATTTCCGGCAATATTTCCGATTCCGATAATATTTCCATTTCCAATAATATTTTTCGATACGTACCATGTTTCCGTTTCCGGCAACATCTACCACTTGGATAATATTTATATTTCCGATACGATCCATATTTCAGTTTCCGGCAATATCATCGTTTCCGGAGTATTCATAATTTGCGTTTTGACGATTTCAGCTCCCACTGGAACCGAGATCCGTCGATTCCGAATATCCATAATTGGAGTTTTTTATTTACTTAAATACTTGAGCCATTCACGTATTATTTGTGTGACCCCACGGATTCAGTCAAGAGTAAGTCGTGGATTAATATTATTAATTCCACTTGAACTGAAGCGGCCTCTAGCTAGGCATTCAGCTCACTTGATCTCACTGAATTATTAACTTGCATAATTAATTAATACTGAACCGCATTTATTAGACTTAGCATTTAATGCATACTTGGACCAAGGGCATTATTTCCTTCAGTCTCCCACTTGTCCTTAGGGACAAGTGTGCATTGCCTAATTCCTTTGTCGCTTGATGCTTGCTCATGAACATAAGGTAAGAGTAGTCATCCTTATTATGTCCAGAGGTATTTATCAGTTTCAGAGTTCAACTGATCAAATAAACAGATAATCATAGCCTATGATTCATCTGAGCACGGCCATGCATTTTACAGTTTCTAGCTCTCCGAGTGGCCTTGTACAACTTTCAGCATCTCATCCCGATTTATGGGATGACAATCCCAATCTTGTGATCTTGAGGTTAGACTTCGTTTGATAGGTGATTACCCGAGCGTTGCCTTTATAGCCTCCTTTTACGGTGCGACGGTTGATAACGTTAAAGTAACCAGTTCTTAAACAAGTAATCTCAAATCACTCAGGTGTTGAGGATTAGTGTCTAATAATATAATGAAATTTACTTATGAAAGATTTTCATCTCTTACAATAAAGTTTCATAGGTCTGTCCGATACTAGTCTTCTCAAAGTAAGTATCTATGAAAATGATTGCGACATTGCCATGTCCACATAGTTCAAGAAACAGAACTACTAGTCATCTTGCATTCTAGTCGTCTAGCGTTTTCTATGCGTCCACCTTTATAGAAAACTTCCGACCAGGGACCATTTTCAACTTTTGACCATCTTAGTCACAGGGCTGGTCCTGAAAGTCTATCTTGAATATATCGTCAAATTGAAAGGACTCATCATTTAATAAACCACAAATTAAATGGAAAATGAATTCTATTCATTTATATGAATGGTTAACTAATAACGTTTTACAAAGTATTAAACTCTAAAACTTTAAAACATTAATTAAGGACACCAAAGCCATTCTCCAACATGCTTGATTCCCATAGCTGCGGTGTGCGAGTTGTGCTTTGCTTGTGGCAGAGGTTTAGTTAATGGATGTGAGATGTTGTCGTCAGTTCCAATCTTCCTTATCTCGACTTCTTTTCTTTCAACGAACTCTCGTAGAAGGTGAAATCTACGAAGTAGATGATTGACTCTTTGGTGGTGTCTAGGCTCCTTTGCTTGTGCAATAGCTCCGTTATTGTCACAATATAGAGCTATTGGTCCTTTAATGGAGGGGACTACACCAAGTTCTCCTATGAACTTCCTTATCCAAATAGCTTCCTTTGCTGCTTCATGTGCAGCAATGTACTCCACTTCAGTTGTAGAATCCGCAATGGTGCTCTGTTTAGCACTTTTCCAACTTACTGCACTTCCGTTGAGGCAGAAGACAAACACAGACTGTGATCTGAAATCATCCTTGTCGGTTTGGAAACTTTTGTCCGTATAGCCTTTAACAATTAATTCATCATCTCAACCATAGACCAGGAAATCATCTTTGTGCCTTTTCAGGTACATCATAATATATTTGACAGCAGTCCAATGTGCCTCTCCTGGGTCTAACTGGTATCTGCTTGTAGCACTGAGTGCGTACGCAACATCCGGGCGTGTACATATCATAGCATACATTATTGAGCCAATCAATGATGCATATGGAATCCTACTCATTCGTCTACGCTCATCCAGTGTTTTTGGGCACTGAGTCTTGCTTAGAGTCATTCCATGAGACATGGGTAGGTAGCCTCGCTTGGAGTCTGCCATATTGAATCTTTCAAGCACCTTATTGATATAAGTGCTTTGACTAAGTCCAATCATCCTTTTAGATCTATCTCTGTAAATCTTGATGCCCAGTATGTACTGTGCTTCTCCTAGATCCTTCATCGAAAAACATTTCCCAAGCCAAATCTTGACAGAGTTCAACATAGGAATTTCATTTTCGATAAGTAATATGTCGTCGACATATAATACTAGAAAAGCAATTTTGCTCCCACTGACCTTCTTGTATACACAAGATTCGTCTGCGTTCTTGACGAAGCCAAAGTCACTGACTGCTTCATCAAAACGTATATTCCAGCTCCTTGACGCTTGTTTCAATCCATAAATGGATTTCTTAATCTTGCATACCTTTTTAGCATTCTTTTGATCCTCAAAACCCTCAGGTTGTGTCATAAACACAGTTTCTGTTAAAACGTCGTTTAAGAAAGCGGTTTTGACATCCATCTGCCATATTTAGTAATCGGAATATGCAGCGATTGCTAACATTATCCGAATAGACTTTAGCATTGCAACTGGTGAAAAAGGTTTCATCGTAATCCAGACCGTGGACTTGCCTGTAACCTTTCGCAACCAATCTAGCTTTGAAAACTTCTAGTTTCCCATCCTTGTCTTTTTTCAGTTTCAAAACCCATTTGCTTCCTATGGCTTGGCAGCCATCTGGCAAATCGACCAAATCCCAAACTTGGTTTTCAGACATGGAGTCTAATTCAGATTGCATGGCTTCTTGCCATTGCTTGGAGCTAGGGCTCGTCATAGCTTGTTTGTAAGTCGAAGGTTCATGGCTCTCGTTCGTCAAAGTACCTAAGTATCTTTCCGGTTGAGATCTATATCTCTGCGATCTACGCGGGGTTACATTTCTAGATGGTTCTTGATTCTCACCAGATACTTCTAAAGATCTCCGAGTTTCAACCTGAATATCATCTTGAGCATTCTCTAGAGTTTGTTGTTCGACTCGAATTTCTTCGAGGTCTACTTTTCTCCCACTTGTCATTTTGGAAATGTGATATCTTTCCAAAAAGATACCATCTCGAGCAACAAACCCCTTGTTCTCAGATGTATTGTAGAAGTAATACCCCTTTGTTTCCTTTGGATAGCCCACAAGGATACATTTGTCAGATTTTGGTTGAAGTTTGTCGGAAATTAATCGTTTAACGTATACTTCATGTAGAAACCTAAATCGTGTCTCCCCATTGGGATGATGACGATACCATTGTCCTTGTTAGGTGGTTGGAACAACTCCGTGCGGAAGTCCCGATTGCTGAACACATTCCAAAATCCAAGAACCAAAGTCCAATACCCGAGGTCGTTCCCATTCCGGAACTCGGTACAAAATATAAATTCAAAAAATCAATTTCAAAATCCAAGTATAATCTCGCCCAATGGACTAATCCATTGGTTTTACAAGGCCTTTTTCAGTCAAAATGACACTAATCAATCCCAATTCGGGCGCCGACCCACAAAACCGAGCAAGCCGGGCCTCGTCCCGTAAAACCGAATTCAAAAACCCGAACCGGTTTGTTTTTAGACGCAAACCAAACGTTAACCCCAAGAAAACACTACGTGACAACTTCTTACAATTCGTACAAAGGTACACCATTACAAGACAAAATACAAGGACGACATCTTCGTCCTTGTTTGGCAGCTTCTGCGCCACGTCAGCAGCGCCTGGCGCAGGCTGTTGCGCTGGATGCTGGCATCAGCTGGCGTTTAGCTACAAATTTTCCTATTTAAACCCCTAATTCTGAGCATTTAGGGAAGGAAAATCGAAAACAGAACGTCGCAATACAAAAATTGCCACTCAAATCAAATACAAAAACTCTCCGAAAATCTCATACAATTTCAAAGTTCTAAGCAATTGGGAGCTCCAAAAAGAATTCTAGCCTAAACCTAACTAGGTATTTCCGAATCCCAACCTAATCTACAATGTTTCTATGATTTGTATTTCAAAATGATTAGTAAAGTTGACACTTTTATTCTTAAAAGTGTCACTTACAATAATCATATACTTTTGCAAAATCCACACTTTCTGTGATACAAATACAAAATTTCAAGATTCAATGATGTATAAGCTTGTTTGTAATCACTTCCTTAAACTAGAATCATCTTCAAAATAAGGAGTAATCAAAGGTGAGGCCTTTCTAATGTTTAAAGGTCTAATCTTTAAGATTCAAGACTCCATTTTTCAATATACAAGTTCAAGTTTCCAAATTTCAAGATTCAATGATGTTTAAGGTTGTTTGTTATCACTTCCTTCAACTAGAATCATCTTCAAAATATGGAGTAATCAAAGGTGAGGCCTTTCTAATGTTTAAAGGTCTAATCTTTGAGATTCAAGACTCCATTTTTCAATATACAAGTTCAAGTTTCCAAATTTCAAGATTCAATGATGTTTAACGTTGTTTGTAATCACTTCCTTAAACTAGAATCATTTCAATACTTGGAGCATATCAAAGATGAAGCCTTTTTTACATTAAAAGGTCCAATCTTTGAGATTCAAGACTCCTAAGTCCAATATTTCAAGATACAATATTTCAAGTTCAATATTTCAAGATACAATATTTCAAGTTCAATATTTCAAAGTTAAACATTTCAAGTTCAATTTCTATGTTCAAAATCCAAGATACTTTAGGTTGAGAAACTTGAATCCGTGTCGGACGCACTTATTCTTAAGGAGTCGTTTGGCGTTCGGATCTCATGTGCTAAAGTTCTAGTTCAATATCGCACCTTTCAATTATGCACTTCAATATTGCAATTTCAATATCGCGCTTTCAATTATGCACTTCAATATCGCAATTTCAATAACGCTTTTCAATATTGCACCTTTCAATTCCGCACTTTCAATTATGCAACTTGACTTACCTAGTCCTTCTAGGCAATGTGGTTTCCCACCTAGTCCATTTCTAGGGGGTGTTGTACTTTACTAATTATGCACTCATTTTCTATTTTGATGTTGCTTTACTTGTTTATTGCTTTCATCACCTCACATGCTAAATACAAAATACAAGGTTACACCACGCTTAATGAAGATAATTTCTTGGACAAACCGATCTTAGGTTCCCTTAAATTAACTTTAAAGTAAAGTGGTCACGATACAAAGTAGAAATTCTACTTGTTCAAATACTAAATCCAAACCCACATAGTGTCATGACTAGGGTTATTCGAAAATGTTTTGTGCCATGCATTTGAATATAATTTCTAAAGCTCGCGGAATAAGCATCTCTTTCCCTTGCCCGGATCTCACCCATCCGTTTCTAAGATTCAATGCCTTATCCGAATAGAGTCATTTTTGGTCTTTCCAAACGGGACCCTTAAAAATGTTTGGTGGCGACTCCTTCTAAATCCAAAAATACAAAGGTTCTAAAGCCGCTCCCGTAGGGGAAATACAAAAGTACGAATAAACCCCCCTACAATTCTGGCAACTCCACTGGGGAGTTCCTGATTTCAACTTCGAAAATACGAGCATACTTTGAGCAGCAAGCCACTGATCTGCTTAAGTTCTGGATGCCAGCTCTGGCGCCAGGCGCAGGCCCCTGCGCCAAACGCCACTGCCTGCATCCAGCACAGTGGCTCCCAGTGGCTCGTTGCACATGTTGCTCAAGTTTTCAAGTGGGAGTCAGTCTGTTTTTGAATTTTGAAGGACGCTCCAAAACCTTGAGAACGAATGTCGAAAAACGAGCTTTTCAAATACAATATTCAAATGCGATTTTTAATTTTCAATTTCTAGGCATTTCATGCATATTTCGAAAACCATATTTGTGCAAAACGAATTTCTACCTTGCCCAATACGGATGTGTTCTACATTCGGGCTAGCCCTGGGGGCAACGAAATGGTGACTCTCCATACGTTTCCTGACCAAAGTGTGTGACCATTTCCGCGCCTACCGAAACTTGGCATTTGCTAGGCATTCCCGATGTCAAGTATGGCAGTCGTCTGCCGACATACACGTCCCTTAGGTGGATGTGCAAGTTGTTGCCGGATCCGCTTCTTAGTCAAGTACCTTTTGACACCCCAAGCCGACCACTTGCATCATACAAAACTTTGACCGACCTTAGGTTGAGAACTTTGCATGTCGCATTCATATTCATGTTAGTGTGACAACATGCTATTTGTGCATTGTGTGGGCGTGTTTGCGCGCGTGAATGGCTAACCTCGAGTTCTAGCTTTGCCAAAACCATTAGCCTCCAACTAGGAAACCAAACCCCTAGGAGCATCGTTCAAACCTCATGCATCTAAAATCTCCGATTTAAAGTCTTTTAGGAGTGCCACTCCATTTGATTCAAAACCCTTAAACACGCCTCACGCACAAATGCCAAATTCAAAATTCAATCCAACTGCGTCATAATGCCGGATTTTCTAGTCCAAATTCCAAATGCCAAATTCAAAATTCAATCCAACGGCGTCATAATGCCGGATTTTCTAGTCCAAATCCCAAATTCCATAATCAAAATTCGAATCCAACGGCGTCATAATGCCGGATTTTCTAGTCCAAATTTCGAGTTCCAAATTCAAAATTCAATCCAATGGCGTCGTAATGCCGATTTTCTGGTCCAAATTTCGAGTTTCAAATTCCGAATTTCAATCCAACGGCGTCATAATGCCGGATTTTCTATTCCTAATTTGAAGTTCCTAACTCAAAATTCGATCCAACAACGTCATGCCGGATTTTCTAGTTCAAGCATTCAAATCTTCAATTCCATCCTTCAAACCTCAAATTCAAGTTACCAATTCCAATCTCAAAACCTCAAGTTCAAATGTTCAAACTCATGCCGGCATAATGCCAACTTTTCCATTCAACCTTTCAAACTTCAAGACCGAATTCCTAAATTCAATCTTTCAAATTTCAAGTCCTATACTCAAAAGCTTCAAATTCCAAGTCCATGATGGCGTAATGCCGACCTTTCCATTCCATATTTCAAACCTCAAGTTCGAAATTCTAAATTCAATCTTTCAAATTTCAAAGTCCTATATTCGAAAACTTCCAATTCCAAATCCATGATGGCGTAATGGCGAATTTTCCTCATTCAATTTCAAATTCAGAATTCCATGACCAAACACTTCAAAATTCTAAGTCCACGGCGTCATGATGCCGGACTTTCAAAATCCCAAATCCAATGTCTCAAATTCATGACAGCGTAATGCCAAAATTTTTAAAATTCAAAGCCTCACATTCTATACAAAAATGCATCCTTTCCATTTCCAAGTTCAAATTCCAAATCAAATTCGAATTTTAAATCCATATTCAAGCTACAAAAAAATCCTTGCCTTCCATTGCTCCCAAATACAAAATTCGAAAATACTTCCAATGGGTTGAAAATCCCTTGAAATAATACAAATTCAAATTCTACATTCTATCATGGGTTGAAATCCCCCTAAAATATTCCAAGTCCTATCAATGGGTTGAAACTCCCCTAAAATGTTCCAAATTCTACTTTATGTTGAAACTCCCCCAAAATATTCCAAATTCTACTTCGGGTTGAAACTCCCTTAAAATATTCCAAATTCTACTATGGGTTGAAATTCCCTTGAAATATTCCGAAATCCAATGGGTTGAAATTCCCCTAAAATATTGACGGGTTGAAATCCCCTTGAAATAATACAAAATCCAATTCCATTTTGATCGGGTTGAAATCCCCTTGAAATAATACAAAATTCAATCCCCTTTCGATAGGGTTGAAACTCCCTTGAAATACTACAAAATCCAATCTCCTAAAACATTTCCAATGGGTTGAAAATCCCTTGAAATAATACAAGTCCAATTCCAATGGATTGAAATTCCTCTAAAATAGTCCAAATTCCAATAGGTTGAAATCCTCTGTTTCGATATTTCAAGCTCTAGTACAAGGAGAAAACCGCCACAAAAAGAATGAAGCTCCTCTCAAATATTTCCAACGGGTCGCAAATCCTGAATACAAATACAAAATCCAAAATCCTGAATCTTCGGAGTGGCACTTAGAGTCAAGTCTAGGACTCATTCATTGCATGCATATCATATCATGTGTTGGGAAGTCCAAGTTCTAAAATTCAAAATCATGTGGTAACTAGGTGCTCGGACTCATTTTCTCCAAATCCTATTCAAGATGACTTCACTAGCAACGGCTGTAGCAGAGCTCTATGAACGTGTTGAAGAAGTTGAGGCTCGTATAAGGGCTCTCGAAGACAATCAAGAAACTCTTTTCCATGCTGTGGGTCCCTTCGAGGTAGAGGAGATCTTTCATAATCAAAGGCCTGTGCCGCACCTTGTGCAACCAAGTGAAGGTTCAGAGTCTGGGATTGTTACCGGATTGCCTCAAGGAGACATTTGTGGGATATGGGCCAGCGACGATGAAGACACATACCAAGACCCTCCCATTGAGAACATCTCTGACGATGAATGCAAAGAAATTGTGAACGTCGACTGGTACTCGGATCCTAAGGCAGAAAACAGTGTCCAGGTCATGACTAGATCCGGTCAAATTCAAGAGCCAGTCAACAGGACGACACCGGCAACTAATATCCCTCTACCCACCGAGGAGAATCCTTTGATCAAGCAATTTAAGCGCACAAAGGCGGAGGTTAACATTTGGCAACTCATGGCTTCCTCCGTAGAACATCGCACTGCTCTAATCAATGCTCTTGTCAAGTTGAATGTCACCCCAGAAGTCACTCTCGACGAGCTAATCGGGTTACTTACAAATCTGGAAGAAGGGATTATCTTTACAAATGAAGACCTCCCTCCTGAGGGGGGCAAGCCATCACAAGGCTCTATATCTGACCATTGAATACAAAGACAAAATCATCCCCATGACTCTAGTGGATAATGGGTCAGCCATCAATGTGTGTCCTCTTCGCACGGCTGAAAATTTGGGTTTCACTCCTAGTGACTTTTCTAGTTCCTCCCAGGGTGTTCGTGCCTATGACAACACTCGTCGGGAAGCAATGTGAACTCTCACCCTTCTACTCCGAACAGGCCCAATCGAGCGCAAAGTGAGCTTTCAAGTGCTCAACATCAAAGCAAGTTTCAGTCTCCTTTTGGGGAGACCTTGGATCCATGACCTCAAAGTTGTGCCATCCTCACTCCATCAGAAAGTCTGAATGGAGGTCCAAGGAAATATCACTACTTTACATGCATCCCATCCGAGGACCAAGATAGCCGACAAGGCTCTGATATTAATAGAACATGATGACAATGATGAAGACCTTTGGGGGTTCAGTGCCTAAGTAGGAGCCATTGAGTCCAAAATGAATCCCATGGCAAGGCACATAATGATTAAGCGTGGGCGCTTCTTGGGCACTACTCTGCCACCGCCTACCGAGTCTCCTTTCAAGACTCATGGACAGACTAACTGTTGTGGTTTGGGATACAAACCGACTAAGTACGAAAACAGGCAGCAGGAGGCTAGCTAAGACCCCGTCGAGCTGGCAATGATCAGTTCAAGGTACCTCCCCATCAACGTACACTCAATGGGCAATTCGGGAAAGAAGGAGAGGATGACTTGTACTTTGACTTTCCAGAGCCTTTCTATGACACTTCAAAAGGGGTTCTATACCTGGATTCGAGATCTTTCAAGACTGTCATTTCTTCGAGGATGCCCCTCCGATACAAAACAAGGCTACCCCTGAATGTCTCGATTCATCTGCTTTTGGTCTCTTGTTCGGCCAAGGAGTAACACCGATCATTCCTGAAGATACTATGGTTCAAATGATCACTCAAATCGAAGATTTTGACCCATCTAAGCTGATTACTCCAAGTGAGAAGATGGTCAAAGGCTGGAGGAAATCCCTCAAGATCTCTGCTCCAAATGAAAAAATGTGCACTATGGGCGAAGGATCTATGATGAGCGAGTTATATTTTTTTTAGTACTATGATGGCGAGCGAGTACTATGGCTGAATAATATAACGTATATTGCTGAATAATATGCCAATGTACTATGCCAGCTAAAATATTGTTGAGCGAGTTATAACATAGATCCTTCGCCCACAGTAATCTTGAACATTGACATAGATCTATGATGGCAAAATATTTTTCAAAATATAACGTATATTGCTGAGCGAGTTATAACATAGTACATTGTAATCTTAGCTGGCAAAATGTTCAAGATTACAATGTACTACGTTATATTGCTGAATAATATGCATTTGGTAAATGGTAATGATGTAACAAACGACTCATTATATTGGTTCAAGTGTTCAACATGATAGATTGATAGTGTTTTGGGACCCATCTTTCTACTTATAACTTAACCATGGAGTATACAAATGGGGCGCGGGCCGTGTGGCACATTGGATTTGCAATAAAAATCAATAGCATTATGGCCTTATGGGTGCCATACTTTTAACTTTTAAGGCTATAATTTCTTTGACAATACATATATTTTTCAACCTGTGCCATTATATATAACTAGGCTAAATCTTCGGTTTCACATTTTTACGTGTCATATTTTCTATTGATTATATCATTTAGGGTTAAAGTTTGAATTTTTAACTTTTTATTCAATCTTCCGGGTAGGGCTCCGGTCAGTCCTAGTGAAAGATCTTCACCCGCTTCCACCACATAATGTACCTAACCAATGCACTTCGATCCATATATATAATTGAACTAAAGAAGCACATAATCCTACTTTAGAAAAACCAATGCAAGTTGCATATAACAAAATTAGTTTCAATAACTAAATTTGGGTGTGCCCTTCAAAAGGTATCATCTATACTTTAATCATACTAAATAAAGTAATGGGAGAAATAATTATTGATTTTTTGAATATTGGTAAAGAGGCAAACCTTTTTCTGTTCAACCATAATAAAAGACAATTACTATTTACACCCATAATGTCAAAAGAGATACATAGTTACATACTACTATATAATATGACCTTGCATGATATATGAATGATGATCACTAAATAATTATGATCAATGCGAATATGTGTAAACACAATATATACCAATTTTGACTTCTTTTAAAGATGCCTTGATTAGTTTATTATTATTTTTCTATGATTAGTTGAAGAATATATTTTTTTATTTGCCTTGAAAATTTTTCTTCAAAATTGTTTTATTAGGTCATAATTTCGGGTACAATATGTTGTAATAACCCTCATTCTCGAGATATTATATGATCAAAAGGTCTTGCATGCACAAGGTGTACAATAATTTTTTTGTACACCAATATAAGTTTTACCTAGTTTTCTCTAACTTTTACACAATGTTCTCTAATTTTTATATTATTATAAAAAAAGTTGACTTATAAACGTTTTAAAGTGTTAAATGTTAATTTTATACATTATTAGTGATATTGCAGAAATATTTTTTATTAAAATAAAAAAATTTATCACTAAAAAATAGATAACTTTACATATCTAAAGGTAACTTTAACCATTTTACGTCAACTTTAGCTTTGGTGTACAATATTTATCGTATACCTCATGTAAATAAGAATTTGTGATATATGATATGATTTCACAAATAAAATTCTTTACGATATTTGTGCTATTACATTACTACCTTTGTTTTTGCGAGTTCTACCCATTTACTTTTCATGTGGCCAAAACTAAAAGGCATTGACCATGTATCTTGGTATATGTATAAGAATAAACATTATAATGTGAGATCTTGTTGGATTCTTGTTGTTATGTATTTTCTAAATATCAACTTTCTAGATTTTACACTAATGTATAATTTGAGATGTTAATAGTCAAACTAGTGCATTATAGACCACGTAAAAGGCAAGTGAGTAGTATAATCCTCGCTCTCTACCTCCTGTATTACGTACAAGTAGTGGCATATCAGGAAAACCACTCATAAATCAGTGTATGATATTCTAAGAAATATGAAAATCAGCATTTTGAATTAAGTATGGGAAATATACTCTTTGGCTCCGTTTGATTTGGCGAACACTATTTCCGGTGAATGAAAAATGATTTTCCAAAAAAAAAAACACAATTCCAAACTAGCTAATTTTCCTTTGTTCGATTCCTTATAAAAAAATTCATATAAAAGAAGAAATGAAAGTAGATGTGTCAAAAATAATGGAAAGAGCTAGAGAAGCGAAAGATATAGAGTTAAAGTAGTTTCCATTCGATCAGATATTCTATGTCCTGATCCTTGGCGTGAATAACGTGTATATATATATATAATTACACAACACAAACCCAAGAGTCCACAACACAAAGTATAGTTGCTTGAGTAGTTGTGTGATAGGAGTAGTAATTAATTAGTCATAGACAACTACTTTAAACTAACTAGGTTTTTTAGCACGTGCGAGGTGTACGTTTTATTTTTAATTAGGTTAGGTCTCGTACAACGCATGGATGATGCTAAATAATTTTTTTCTCTATTCTGACTAATTTATTTAAAATAATATTTTAATAAAACAAAATCATATCAAATTTTATCATGGGTTGTTGAAAAATTAGAGAAAATAATTATTTATTCAAATTATAAAGTGATTAGTGCAATCTTGGGTGTTTAGGGTTTCGACAAAATTACTTATGTTGGGCAAAAAAATAAATTATCATACCTTTATCAGGTAACCGTTTCTTTTAAAATTAAATGATATCCATAATTGTAACCATATCCGTACCCGCGACAGACAATGGAGGAAAATAATAATAAAAAATGCGTGCTTGGGTATGGGCATATAATTACACATTATGTTTGTAAAACTATTGCATGTAGGCTAAGAGTATAATTTTTTTTTTAAAAGGTTTATGAAAATCAAAATATTATCTTGCTATTACGGAGTAGAAACTTAATACGTATATTATAAAAAATAAAAATAAAAATTGTGATTTTTTTCATTCCTGACGTATTTTTTTCAAATTTGGGTTAATAATATTATGTTAGATTCTTGCCATAATACATATGAAATTGTAATTTTAAAAAAAAAAATAAGACAAAAATCGGGAAATTAGATATTTTAGAAGATTTTAATTAAAATTTGATTTTAAAAAAAATATTCTAAAGACACACCAGGAGATGACATGTGTCATTCTTAGTGTTTCTTTTAGTATATAGTATTGATTGATTCATACATCGAATGTTTGAAAGTTGGTATAAAACTTGAAGATACAATTTAATAAGTTATGGATTATTGATGAACGGGAAGGTTAAGAATGTCAAAGGATTCTTAGTTATTTTTAAAAAGAGATAAATCCAGCAAAGGTTGTGAAAGAGTTTATTATTTTTAAAAAAAAATTAAAATAAAAGGGGTTTTCAGAGGATGACACGTGACATGCAACTATTTCTGGTTCAAAATATTAGGGGGTTTTTATTCGACGTCCTCAATCGCTAAAAACGCCCGCGTATTTATGGTAAAAGGACGATTTTACCCTTTTAAAGAAAATTACCCCCATCTCCCTTCACCTTTCCCCTTCACGTTTTTTAAACTTTTTTTTTTTGAATCGAAATTAATATATAAACAAATAAATTTTTTAAACTACAATATTTAAAGAAATACTTCTAACATTATTTTTTTCAATTATATTAATTACTTTAATTATGAAATTCACTAATTATTCAATTCTCTTTTTGGAAACACTTTTTAAAATATTCGAAATTAAAAACGAAAAAATAAACAATTTTTTATTTATTTTATTACATTCGAGCAGGAAAAAAAATTAATTAAACAAAAAATTAATTATTTTTTTTTAAAACACAAGGGCCGCCCAGAATTGGCGGCCCGAACCATGGTTGGCCCACCCGTAATTGGCAGCCCGAACCATGGTTGGCCCACCCGAAATTGGCGGCCCAAACCATGGGTTGTCCACCCGGAATTGGCGGCCCGAACTATGGTTCGTCCACCCCAAATTGGCAGCCCATCCATGGTTTGGGCCGCCAATTCCGGGTGGACCAACCATGGTCCGGGCAGCCAATTTCGGGCGGCCCTTTTGTTTTTTTTTTAAAAATGATTTTTTTTCTTGCCAGGTAAAAACGAATGTAATAATAATAAAATTTTAGTTTATTATTTCGTTTTTTATTTCGGATATTTAAAAAAGTGTTGCCAAAAAAATGAATACTTACTGAATTTCTTAATTAAAATAATTAATATAATTGAAAAAATAAATCGTTAGAATTTCTTGTTTAAAAAATGTATTTGTTTATATATTAATTTCGATTAAAAAAAAGTTTAAAAATGTGAAGGGGAAGGGTAAAGGGGTAATTTTCTTTAAAAGGGTAAAATTGTCCTTTCACCATAAATACGAGGGCGTTTTTAGCGATTGAGGACGTCGAATAACGATACACAAATATTACTCCCTCCGTATTTTAAAAAGAGATACACTTTACATAAACGGCCGTACTTTAAAAAGAGATACACTTTTTTTGACATGTATTGGTCCCACTTTCAAATATTACTCTCTTTCTTGTGGTTCCACACTTACTCACATCTTTTTAATATAATAAATAATTCACCCACTACCTTATTTTCATCTTATTTTAATAAATTCAACTCAATCTCCTAAAACTACGTGCCGGTCAAAGTGTATCTCTTTTTAAAATACGGAGGGAGTATAATAGATAAATATGTAAGTCTGTTCTTTTAGACTTAATTTTAGTTTCATTCAGTTTAGTTCGAGTCCATTCAGTTCCTTTCAATTCAATTCAATTCAGCTCCATTTATTTTAGTTCCGTTCAGTTCAGTTCAGCTTCATTCAGTTCCATTCATTTCAGTTCAAAAGAACGATATTGTGTTCATCTTTTTCTTTGATGATCTTATTTTATTATTTTGTTTATTACTATAATGTTAAATATGAAAGAAATGTGTCCTTCAACCAATGTGCATTAATCTAATACCAAAGGTTCAAGATTACCAGCCTTGAAAGAAAATTTGTGCAACAAAGGATCTGATCAAGCTGGTGTATACTTAGAGTGAGTTCAGTGCTATGCCACACTATTCTGTCAAACTTGTCTATGAAAAGTTAAAAGGCACAAAACCAGTGGTCCACTAGGATTGTATGGTCTGGAACAGGCGTAATACCCCTAAACACAGATTCATCTGTTGGATGGCTGTTCAAGCTAGATTGCAAACTACTGCTAAACTAGCTAAGATTGGCATATGTCAATCTGCAGCTTGTTTATTATGTACTCAGCGGGATGAAGATCATGAGCATCTGTTCTTTGAGTGTCAATTCAGTAAAGCTTGCATCAATGAGGTTAAGCAGTGGATTGGTATTAATTCAGCTTCTGCTAATCTGCATCAGCTTATGAGAATAATCAGACAGAGTAAGTTGTCCAAGTTCAGAAAGCAGGTTGGGTATGCAGGTCTTGCAACTGCAGTTTATCTCATTTGGCAAAGCAGGAATAAAAGTCTTTGGGATTCTGTTGTTCTAACTATACAGAATGGTGTGGCTAGGATTAAGCAAATTGTGAAAAGTAGAATTTGGGCTGTAATGCCAAAGAAAGTCAGTAGAGGAGATAGTTTATGGTTTTCTAACCTTTAATGGTTGCTTTTGTTGTTAGTCTAGCTCTTGGGTTTTAGGGGTCCAACCTAGTTGGTTTTCTATCCCTTGAGTTAGTTTGGTTGTAATTGGTTTTGTGATCTTAATATATTATCCTCTCTTGCTTAGCAAAAAAAAAAAAAAGGTTCAAGATTAATTACGAACAATTAATTCAGTGAGATCAAGTGATCGGAACAGCTGGCTGGAGCAATGCTTTCGATCAGTGAGTTCTAATCCTAATTAGGCTCACAACTTACTCTTGACTGAACCTATAAGGTCACACCATTGGCATGTAACAGATGATCAGATTAAATGAATAGGAAATTAATTTAATAGCTTTTCGGGAAATTAGTTCGGAAAACATAATTATACGATTTAACATTGGATCGTGAAATCGTATATCGTGTTGCTTATATTTGTAGGTTAGGCAAAATGAATAATCGTATCGTACGACAATGGACCGTCAAGTACGAAACGATAAATGAATTATCGAATGATAATTTAATAAAGCAAACACGAAAGCAAGCCCACGAGCAAGGAACACCAAGGCGCCAAGCCCATGGCCTTGCTGCCTTGGCTGCGCGTGCGAGAAAGCCACAACAGCAGTAGCAGCGACGACCCAAGGCCCACTGTCTGTTGCGTTGTGCGCGTGTGTGTGTTAGCGCGGTCGTGGGCCTTGCTGGCCGGTCGAGCTTGTTGCTTGGCCGGTTGGCTTGGCTCATGTACGTGATAGGATATTATAATATCCTATTCCACATGTTTTCCTAACCTAATGCAATCATAATATTCTAACCTAAGGCAAGTGAAAAAAACCTTAATTATCCTTTTTGCCTCCATTAGAGTGTTCATCTCAAAAGCTAAACTATCTTGATGGCGGTCTAAGCCATCAATCACAAGACGGGTCTGAATGTGTCGGTGAACCAAGTAGAGGAACGACATTTGGAGTTCTTGTTCGTGTTCGTTGAACTAAGGGAAAACACGCTATAAACGTAAGTAATGCTTGATCTGTACTTTATACATGCTTCCTGGATTTTGGATTATTCCGTTATCATGTTATGTATTTAACTGTAAACCCCTATAAAATATTACTATTTATATATTGTAATGTTCATCTTTATTTTATTATTATTATTATTATTATTATTATTATTATTATTATTATATTATTATTATTATTATTATTATTATTATTGATGTTGTTGTTGTTATTGTTATTACTGTTACTATTATTATTGCTACATTATTATTATCATTATTTGTTATTTATTATTTATTATGGATTATTCATTATTCATTATTTATTATTTATTATTTATATTTATTACTTCGTTTAATTATTTATTATTTATTATTTATTATTTATTATTTATTACTTATTACTTATTACTTATCTATTAATTATATATTGTTTATTTTTTAATATTTATTTAGTTCAGTTCAGCTTCATTCGGTTCAGTTCAGTTAAGTTCAGCTCCTTTCATTTTAGTTCAGTTCAATTTAACCTTAAAAAGCTCAGAAGAAATGTAATAGATTAGCTTAGCTAGCATATTTTATTCTTTTTACCAATGATCTCTTGGTTGGTCTAGTAGTTAAAATTAATAAATTTTTACAATAAATTTACACGTTTGAATCCTCACTCACCCATTTGTAATTTGTGTTATTGTACAACCCTTGTGAAGTTGTGATTCATTCGGGTAAAATAAAATCTTCTATTCCTTTTCCTAGCTAGTCTTACAACTAATTATTTCACAAAACTCTAGCTTGTTTATTTTATTTGGCCCCTACTCCAAATTAAGTGTTGTCCTTTGATGTGACCTGTGAAGGTTACATTGGTCCCATGAGGCCATGATCAATTAATTGTCCTTGTTATTAATTACTTACTAATAATGATTAGTACAAAATTTGATATTCTAAAGCATAATTTGGTTGACACATATATATATATATATATATATATATATATATATATATATATATTAGTAAGGTTCTGTTCTGTTCGACTTATTTGACTTATTTAAGACAAAATAGGTACAAATAAGTTCAGATAATATAAGTTCAGCAAAAATAAGTTTTTGTCTAGAATTCTGAATAGAGTGAGCTCTATGCCTCAGTTTCAATTTCATCCAAGATGTAAGGGGATTGGTCTTACTCACTTATGTTTTGCTGATGATCTGATTATCTGTAGCAAGGGAGATTAATTATCAGTCTATTTACTTGTTGCTTCAAGCTTTCAAATTGTTTTCTAATTCTTCTGGCTTATAGGCAAATCAACAAAAATCTTCTATCTACTGTCATGGTATGCAGGAATCTGATATTCAGAGGGTAGTGGATGTTTCTGGATTTTCTAGAAGTATGCTGCCTTTTAAATACTTGGGTGTTCCTATATGATCTAAGAAGATTTTTGTGGCTCAGTGTGCTCATCTGGTGGATAAGATGATAACCAGGATCAAAGTTTGGAGTTCTAGGAACTTATCTTATACAACAAGAATGCAGCTTGTTAACTCAGTATTGCTAAGTTTGCATATGTATTGGGCTCAAATATATGTGCTTCCAAAAAGTGTTCTACAGGATATAGTGAAGATCTGCAGAGTCTTCCTATGGAGTGGTCATGCTTTCAGTCATAAACCAAGCAATATAGCTTGGGATACGGTCTGTAGTGACAAGCAAACTGGAGGTCTGGGGTTTAGAGATGTTCAGACTTGGAATATAGCCTTTATGAGAAAATATGTATGGGCTTTAGTCAAGAAGCAGGATAATGTGTGGATTAGGTGGATCAATTCAGTCTACTTAAAGGATGGGGATTGGTGGGAGTATCAGTCTGGCTCTACTGCTAGCTGGTACTGGAAACATGTTTGTAATACAAAGGAGAAACTAAAATAGTGTTTTACTCTTGCAGAGTTTGAAAACATGCCTCGGTATTCAGTGAGACAAGTGTATGAGAAACTTGTAGGGAATAAGCCAAGGGTGCATTGGGATAAAATGGTGTGGAATAGGCTGAATGTTCCTAAGCATAGATTCATCTGCTGGTTAGCTGTTCAATCCAAACTTCAGACTACAGAAAAGCTAGCAAAGATAGGCATTAGTCAATCTGCTAGTTGTTTGATTTGTGGACTGGATGATGAGACTCATCAGCATTTATTCTTTCAGTGCCAGTATAGTAGGCAAATTATTATAGCAGTTCACCAGTTGATTGGCTTCTCTATTCATGGCAATTTGGTTCAGTTACTCAGGAAAGCTGGACAAAGTAGAGCTTCAAGGTTCAGGAAGCAGGTTTATTTTGCAGCTGTTGGTGCTGCTGTCTATCTGATCTGGAAATGTAGAAACACTAGCTTTTGGGATAGTACCATTCCCACTGTCAGTCAGAGTATGAAGGATTTGAAGCAAATGGTTAAGAGCAGGATTCAGGTAGTTTTGCCAAAACATGCAAGCAAGAGGGATAGTGACTGGTTCACAAAATTGTAATAGCCTTTTAGGCATTCTGGTTGTGTTTTTAGAGCTTGTTTTAGCTTTGTTTTTGCTGATTCCAAGGGCATAGAGTCCAACCTAGTTGGTTTGTATGACTTGGAGTTGGCTTAAGTTGTAATTGTTGATCCAATTAATATTATTCTCTCTTGCTTAGCAAAAAAAAATAAGTTTTTTTCAGACATTGTCACGCACAAATAAGTCTATTTCAGACAAAATAAGTTTTTTTCAGATAAAATAAATTCAAATAAGTTCAAAAAAATTCAGTTAAGTTCAGATAAGCTCAGTTAAATTAAGATAATTCGCACGGTGTGTTTAGATGTACAAATACCAAGACAGAAGGAAAAGGAGTGAGAGAAGAAATAGGAGGAAAGGGGAGGGAAAAGAAATAGAGCGCCGGAAGGTAACTCCATTTTCCTTTCAAATCTCTCTAATTTTGAGGGGTGTTAGAGAAAAGGGTTACCTCAATTTCCTCCCCTTGGCCTTTTGTCCAAACAAGGGAGTTTGTTCCACTTTCTTTCTCTATATTTTTACTTATCGAAATAAAGTGATAATCTCTATTATATAAGCCATCTCCTGAGGGTATTTTAGTAACTTAACTTTTCGTGTCCCCAGACGAAATTACCAAAATACCCTTGAATTCGGTGATGCTGCTCGCTGAGCCCCTATCTCTTGCACTCTTTCCTCTCTCCTCGCATTTCAGAGGCAATTTATGTCCTCTCTCACGTTTCTCTCTTCTCGCGTCCCCATTGTCGTCATTTCTAGGGTTACATTTCCTCGCCGAATCGCGTCCCAAATCAGCGTTCAGGTAATTTTTTTGCATTTTTTTTCCTCTCTCTCTCTCTGTCTTTAACTGAATTGGTTTTCAAGGTTTTGTATTTTCCGATAATCGGAACCCACCATTCACCAAAGTCATCCGATAGTTTGGTGTTTTTGTTGGTTCTTTTTGGTAATTTGTTTGATTTTGATGGAGTTTGTATTGTATTGAATGGAGAAATTTCAGTAATTTGGGTTGATTTGGATCACGATGGTCGGATTAGTGGTGCCTAACCCGTCGCTTTTTTTCAAGGATCTGGCTTGAATAAACAAGTTCTTGCCCAGGTTTTGCTCCTTTTCACTACTACCTTATTCAGGTTTGATATTGTATGTTTGATAAGATGTAATTTCCAGGGCATTCTGTGAATTGGGATTGTTTGTTCATAATGTGATGCTGAATTTTTGTTGTTTAGTAGGGTTCCAAGTTATTATTCAAAACTGGGATCTTAGTCGTTTATAGAATTTGATTAAAATGTATAAGATTGTGATTGTGTTCTGATTGTCAGGTAATTATTAAATTCTTTTTTTTGTTAATCTGATTTCGAAATTTTCATATAATACTTCAATTGATTTTGGATTAAATTACATTAATTAGCTAGACATAAATTCAATCTTAATTTATTAACTTAAATTTGATTTGGAGTTAACATTTCTGTCTATTTCCTCCAACTTTAAGATATTTTTGTTTAAATTTGATTGATTTGGTCCAACGTACACCTAAAATTTGTAGTTTTCTTAATCTGGGTGATAGTCTAAGTAGTTGATAATTCAACAAACACAGAAAAGATAATTTTTTCTTGATAGTATTTGAATTTTGGTGGAATTTTGTGTGATAGGTTATAAGATTGCGACAACTCTACTTACTTTGATTCCTGTTTTTGATTTAGTTAATCAATTGCTCAATTTCTCTATCTTACTTTGATTCCTTGATTTGATTGCCGAAATTATCTCCCACGGGACGATCTATCCTCCATCTCAGAAGGTTGGCTCTTTTCATTATGAAAACTCGAATTCCTGATCTGAATTTTTTTGTGTTTGATTTTGTTTTTTTTACAGAAGCTGAAAAGTGGCGTAGATTTTGATTAACCCAACTTCTAGGTATCATTTCAATCTCTTAATTATTTATTTGGTTAATTCTTTTTTGTTAAATTTTTCATGAATTTGATGATAAATTGTGTTGGTTTATTAGTGAATTGAATGATTCAACTGAAATTGAATTTCTGCACTTGATGTTTTCCTCAGTGAATATTGGGTAATGTTTGAACTTGGTATTCGTCTCATTTCGCTGCCCCCTTCAATTCGTCTCATTTTGCTGCCGCCTTATATATGCATCCGAATCTTCTTCGACTTATTTCTCTGCCCCCTTCAATTCGCTAGAACTCTGTTGCACCAACTCTGTTCCTCTACCTTTCTCTCTCCTCTCACATTTCCATTAACCTAGCTTCTTCAATTCAATTCAATATCGACCAAATTGTGTGATTTCTCAGAATTATCATCGATGCTTTGTTTGAATGGTTGAATTTTCTGCGTTTTTTCTCTCTCTCTCTTTAGCTGAAGAATCGTGAGTTTGAATGGTGCCCGGATTTTCTATAGAACATACGGCCATGGACCTGTGAAAGTTCTTATAATTGGTAAATTACTAACTTTTGAGATTTTTAAAATGAAATTACATACAACCATGGACCTGTGAAAGTTCTTCTTATATTGTTCAATTGTACTTGAAATTGCCAAACAAAAGTTCGGGAATTTCCTTTAGTAACCCAATTCCTTTAATTTGTTGGAATTATCATGCCAATAAGATACGATGTTATCACAATTAATTTATATCATTATATTGTTATCTTATTGGCATGATACTATACGATGTTAACCCATATGGACCTCTTAGTATAATTAAAGTAAGGGTTTTTGATGATTCATCTGTCCATCCAATAGTACTACAATATTAAGTAATTGATCTGTTGATTGCTGATACATCGCCACCTGTTGTTTTCAAACAATAGGGGTATAGTGTATTCTCTACCCCTTAACACTAAAGTCTATAGCAGCAGTTCATATACATATACTTGCATTTCAGAGTTTAGATTAGAGCTGATTGTCTGATACAGATGAATTTGATGCGATTTGAGATCCAATACAACGTCTTAAGAGCTGGTAGAAGTGTCAAACAACAAACTTCAGGCTTCATATTCACATATACTTTGAAGGTGTAGACACCTACTTTTGTCCCCATTCCCGAAAGGGAAGGTTCGATGATGAGAACATAAATCTCCACTTGGAAACGCATCTCCTATAAAATAACGAATCTCGATAACCCTTTTCATTTCAACCAAAACTGCTATTTATAGAAACCTGCTAAAAATAGTAACTGCCATAATAGGTAGTTGTTAAAAGTGGCAAGTCATAAAAGATAGAAACCTGTTAGAATTAGGTGTTGCACTCCAACATAAATCCTAAAAGAGATAGAATTTGCAAGAGGAATCCTATTCCTAGTATAATTCGAAAATAAGAGTTACGTATTGATTAAAATCCTAACGAACCTAGAGTTTGTAACGGGCCCAGACGCATTCCGTCATAAATTTAATACGCACTAAAAGACTCGGATAAGTCTCGAAGACTCCGTATTCCACGAGTCCAAATCTGACAAGGAAATACGGCCCAGACCCTATTTTCAACGCCTGGCTCTGGGCGCCGAAATCTTCGGCGCCCAGACCTGGGCGCTGAAAATACCTGGGTACGTGTTCTCTCCTGATTCTTCTTGGATTAGTGCTCTAAAATTCTATCTTTCCACGAACTCTTTTCTATAAATACAGCCCCAAATTCGACGTGAACAACACACAATTCATATTCTGAGTATTGACTCCAACCCCTAAGCCTAAGCCTCACGCTGCGAAATTGATCCCGCGTTCTGTCGCAATCGATCCAAAAATCGAACAGAACGTATCCTGTCCCTTGTAGCTGAAGAATTAAGCCCGAAAACTAGAGATTCGTTAAATAAAAGGAGAAATAGCAAAGCCAAAGTGGTTAGTTTTCTGAGAACCGTACGACGCACCTCTCAAGGGTGCGTCGTAATGTGTCCCTTCGTATGATTTAATCGCTTTCCTCGCCCTTTTATAAAACTGTTAAACTATTAAATCTGATTGTTCTATCACGCCTAATAAAGATAATATATTGGGAAATTGAACTATCATGCTAGGTCCCTTAAATCAATCTAAACAAGATAATCACGATCGATCTAGTATTATGTGTTGCATATTGTTAAAATCAATTCAGATTAGTTTAATAGTTAACGCATGTCCCTTCAATTATTTATGCTGAGCTAGTAAGGATATCCTGCCTCTGAAGTTATCGAAGAGCGAGTACTCCTCTCGGTAGTTACAGTCCCCTGAACCCTCAATCTCTACCTTGCGGGTGTACGTTGAGAGATCCCCACACCAGAGATCACAAGGGAACCTATGGCCGTCGTGGTCAAACATAATTGCCTTCCCTTTATGTCACGATAACCGAGTTTTGTCAGTTTTCTCATTGTCGTTAAAACTAAATGGCGACTCCTATATTACTAGTCAATTGGGTGTAAACTCACATGAAATCTAATTACACTTGATTTGACAAAAAGAAACGTCACGCCCACGAGGGACGAGGTCACGCATTAGCCTCGTGCTTTTTCGACCCCCTCACAGTGGCGACTCCACTGGGGATAGTGAAAGAAATACTCGTGCTCGTAGGTAATCAAAATAGCCGAAGGGTGAAACGATCCTACCCCGCGTTTATTTCCCCATCAAGTTGGGACGACCTGAAAATCAGCATATTAATGTGAACGGACAGAACCGCATAACGAATCTTGGCTCCCTTGGATGTTTCATCTCGGGAGTTGGGACTAAGGATACCCATCGCCAATCGGGGGGTGCATACGCTTCGAATGTTGTCCACTCGGCACTTTTCGCTAGTAGTACACCCGTCCCAAACCCAATCGCTCGCCCACTAGGTCCCTCTCATTGGTGCATGCCCCCTTGGCTTACATCGTGATTCGCCTCTTGGGCGAAATTCGTCTGTTGAAGGCACTACCTCGACCGGGGCATGTGTTGGATCTGCGATAGAAGCGGTACCAAGCCGGCGCAAATACTAGCCATAGAAGCCTATCATAAACTACACGACATATTATTATTTTACCTCATGTTGTAATGTTAGTTATGTGTAGCGAATTATATGATTGTGTGTGACAAATAAATGCTAGAAAACCAACGACCTTAAAAATTTCCCAAACATTCATAAACCAATTGGCCAAAGAGTTATACCAAGATACGTGTTCCGCAACCCCGAACGATCGCCACAAAAATAAGCGACGCTCAGGAGGGCCCGTAACGAATCCCACAACGCTGCACAACGCGTAAAGGACGTTATTAGGCAAGCACGCAAAATTAAGTGGCATATACAAAAAAAATGTACGCGAACAGAATACGAGTACCAGTCAGGGACGCATTTTCAGCGCCCCTTCCTGGGCGCCAAATATTCTCACGCCCACCGCTGGGCGCTGAAGTTAAGGCCAGGCACAGCAGCCTCGGTGCCTGCGCATAAAAAAATACGTAGCAGTAAAAGAAAATTCGTGAAAATTGATGCAAGGGCGTACGAAAAGGCACTCAATTCTAAGAACGACTTATAAAATAAACAACTCTTTGTGTCGTCATTAGGCCTCCTATGACGACAATGTTCGGCACCAAAACCGAGCATGCTAATTAAATGACCTTGAATGTCACATGGGCAAAGTATTCAAAAAATAATGTTCAAATAGAGTTTTCAAGGAAAAATAATGTTCGAATATAAAATAAATAAATCCGAGTCTAGACTAGGCTATGCCAAAGTACAATCTAAATCCTAAGTCTTAGTTGTCTTATCCATAGAATCGGTCCTAATGCCTGGTGTCGTTCTGAAAGTTAAAAGGTTAAATCATATTGAGTCTCCCTTCCTAACATTTAAATCAATAAGCACCCATATGTAATTGTCATCCCTTGCTAAGAATCTACGGCCTCAATACTCTCTCTCCCCAGTAAAAAGAATATATTATAGTATTTGCAAAATGGAAACAGTCACATTCTGAAAATCATTCCCCCATAGTCGCACAACCCCCAAAGTGAACCTAAGGTGTCAATACCATTGGCAAGAAAAAAATTAATGGCCTCAAGGCTTATGATCACATTGGGTCACGACTATCATAGTTCTCTCGAGTCACTCGCTCCTTGAAATACTACTAAGTACGGACTAAAAGCTTTTCCATGAATGCAACATGACCAACCATGAAAATACCCAAATCGGCATACCATAAGGCTACCATTGGGGTAAAGCAATACACACTAAGAGGGAAGCCGCACTAATGATTCTAGTCTTGCAAAAATAAAAATTCGATCTCCCCAACTAACTACCTTGCCAACATTAAGCAAAATGGCGCATGACAAATGAACACCCAAGGGTTAAAATCTAAAGTGTCAACCAACGAAAGTTATGGTCCAATTAGCCTAAGTCTGAAAGTTGCTTGGTCAAGTATTATAGGCTTACGCCACGTCATTATTTTGAGTCTAGGCCACCTCCTTGTATTCATACACGGGTTATAATCAAAAAAAATTAATGAAAGTTCGAGTCTAAATCACAACTTCTAGTTTAATCCCGGAAACTGGAATCTGAAAAGAAGCAAAAAAAAATATTTTCGATGTAATTCTTTCGTTAAATTTCAATAAGGTAAAAATAACATTTAGAATCTACGCTATTTGCACATTTTAAGAAACGACTAAATACGCTTGCAAAGTAAGACAATTAAAAGGTCCACCCTAGGCCTATTAAAGCTAAAGGTCCACCCTAGGCCTAATAAAGTTAAAGGTCCACTATAGGCCTACCAAACGAGGCTCACTCAGTCTCGCCTCGTGACTCAAAGACCACAACCATCTACCTTTTAGCCCAAATAAAAAATTTTGAAGGATTTATGTTGGGGAGAAATCCCAAGCAAAAAGAGAAAATAGAAAGAGAAAAGGGAGAGCGAAGAAAGCAAGCCATGAAATACTTAGCCCGTTGTGAGGGGGTCGAAAAAGCGCGAGGCTAATGCGTGACCTTGTCCCTCGTGGGTGTGACGATTCTTTTTATTCAATCAAGTGTAATTGGATTTCCTGTGAGTATACACCCAATTGACGAGTAATATAGGAGTCGCCATTCAGTTTTTAACGACAATGAGAAAAACTGACAAAACCCGGCTATCGTGACATAAAGGGAGTACAATTATGTTTGACCACGACGGCCGTAGGTTCCCTTGTGATCCCTGGTGTGGGGATCTCTCAATATACACCCGCAAGGTAGAGATTGAGGGTTCGGGGGACTGTAACTACCGAGAGAAGTAATTCGCTCACCGATAACTCCAGAGGCAGGATATCCTTACTAGCTCAGCATAAATAATTGAAGGGACATGCATTGACTATTAAACTAATCTGAATTGATTTTAGCAATATGCAACATATAATACTAATTCGATCGTGATTATCTGATTTAAATAGCATTAAGGGACCTAGCATGATAATCCGATTTCCCAAAAATATTATATTTGTTAGGCGTGATAGAACAATCATATTAGGTTAGTTTAACAGTTCATAAAAAGGGCGAGGAAAGCAGTTAAATCATCGAAAAGGGACACATTACGACGCACCCTTGAGAGGTGTGTCACGGTTCTCAGAAAACTAACCACTTTGACTTTGCTATTTCTCCTTTTTATTTAATGAATCTCAATTATGGGACAAGATACGTTCTGTTCGATTTATGGATCGATTGCGACAGAACGCGTGAACAGTTTCGCAGCGAGGGGCTTAGGCTAAAGGGTTTAGAGTCAATACTCAGAATATATTATGTGTTGTTGTCTGTTCCTTCACGTCGAAACTAGGGGCCTATTTATAGGGAAGAGTTCGTGGAAAGTTAGAATTGCAGAGTTCTAATCCACAAAGAATTAGGAAAAGAGACGTACCCAGGTATTTTCAGCGCCCAGGCCTGGGCGCCGAAGATTTCAGCGCCCAAAGCCAGGCGTTGAAAATAGGGTCAGGGCAGTTTTGTTTAGTCAGATTCGGATTCCTAAAATCCGTAGAGTTTGAGATTAATTCGAGTCTTTTAGCGCGTATCAATTTTGTGACGGAATGCTTCTGGGCCCGTTACGAACTCTAGGCTCGTTAGGATTTTAATTAATACGTAACTCTTATTTCTGAATCCTATTAGGAATAGGATTCTCGCAGTTTTCTATCTCATTTAGGATTTATGTTGGAATGCAACACCTAATTCTGACAGGTTTCTATCTTTTATGATTTGCCACTTTTAGAAGCTACCTTTTACGGCAGTTACTATTTTTAGCAGGTTTCCATAAATAGCAGGTTTCGGGTGAAATGAAATGGGGAATCGAGATTCGTTTATTTTATAGGAGATGCGCTGTCAAGTGGAGTTTTTATGCTTTCATCATCGAACCTTTCCCTTGCGGGAACGGGGACAAAAGTAGGTGTCTACAGTTAGCCCCCACTTTGACTGAGTCTTGGAGTTAGACGATGGTCAAAGTATTAGACGGAGTGCGTCACACAAGCCATGGTGTATGTGACCTGTTTTGCGAGGGTCTCACGAGCCCCCGAGTGATAACATTTGACTTAAGGGTCATCACTTGAAGTGTCGACATATCCCTCACGTGTCATTGGGATTTGTCAACTGATAGTATAGAAACTTCCTCACTTTGTCATTGGAAGGATCTAAAGATGCGTAGAAACTCCCTCACTTTGTCATTGGGAGTAGCTACAAATGTTTTCGAAATTAAAGCTGTAAAGTGTAATTGGGCCTGGCCAAGCCCAATCACGAGGTAAAACGTTTTTAAAGATTCTCATTTTCAGGGCTAGCTAAACGAGAAAACCCCCTTGTTTTTATAGGACGTAAAACGAAGGAAAATCCAGCACATCGTTCTTTTTTGGAAAAACGAAAAACCAATCCTTTAATTTTTTGAAAAAGGGAAAACCAATCCTTTAATTTTTGGAAAAAGGGAAAACCAATCCTTTAATTTTTGGAAAAAGGGAAAACCAATAAAAGTTATCGCTGCAGCGACTAAGGACCTGCGCTGTTAGTGACGCAGACCCCGCCCGCTGAAGGTGGGCGAGCCAGTCCGCTGAGGGTGGACCCCCCGTCCGATAGAAGTGGACGAATCTGTTTTGATATTTTTGAAAATAAGGACCTACGCGGTTTGTGACGTAGACCCCGCCGACTGAAGATGGCGAACCTGTCCGCTGAGGGTGGACGCCCCGTCCAATAGAAGTGGACGAATCTGTTTTGAAATTTATTTTTTTTTTTTTTTTTTTTTTTGAAAATAAGGACCTACGTGGTTTGCGCCGTAGACCCCGCCGGCTGAAGATGGCGAGCCTATTTTAAATTTGAAGACTTTATTTTTCGAAAACTGATGACCTGCGCGGCTAATGACGCAGACCCCGCCCGCTGAGGGTGGGCGGGCCCATTTTGAATTTCTTATTTTGCCTATGTAGAAGAGATTTTGGTGATTACAACCTGTTGGTGGGTCGTAACATTTCCTGATTAGATGTGTCATGTAAGTGGGTCCACACTGTGTATATTTTTGTTTAACAATATATTTTTTGAGATATCCAAACATGATATGGTGCGTGGCGCAGTCTGGGAATGTGATTTTGATTGCGCGCTCCTTGTTGGAGTCCACTTTTGCGAGCCCCCAAGCGTTGGGGCTCGTCGGTTGTTTTTTTTTGCGTCTTGTAATCATGTTTGGGTCGCGCTCGTATGTGCGAGCGACCTCCTATAGTAGTGTGCTATTTTAGTGAAGCCGTGGAGTGCGACTTTAGTTTTCGGGCGATATCCGGTTTTGGCTTGGCCCGGATTATCCCTTTGACAGACAGACATTTTCCATTTGGAAAACCAATGACTTGACGACACATTTTTGGTGTTTCGAAGAATGACCATGATATTTAACTTGCTTTTTTTTGAAAAGTGTACATGAGCGTTTTCTGAGACGAGTCTAAGTTTCGACCAAGTTTTAATGTTATTATTATTTTTTGCTTATTTGGGAGCTAAAGGTGCTTTGGGCTTGATCTTACTTGTAATAGGGCCTCGTGTTTTAGCAACATGGTCTTAAGTCCTTTCCTATTCCGTGTTTTGTGAAATCTGGGCCTTGGGCTGCATTTTCAGCGCCCAAGCTCAGGCGTTAAAAATTTCGGCGCCCAGAGGTGGGCGCTGAAAGTTCTTTCCTGGTAATATTTGATTTTCGGATTCCTAAACACGTTTCCGAATGGGATCAGGATGTTATTGGGTGCGTTCAGCTATATATAGGGGCTGGATGCGTCCTTATTTTCCGTCACTCTCAAATTCTTTCTCTCTTTTTGCTGTGCTCTAATTATTTACTGCTTTTGCCATGTCGATCCCTACTTTCTCACTCCAACGGACTGTTAGGCGTTGGTTACGAGCCCTTACTCCCACAGAAAAAGCTTTGTTAAAAGAATACCACTTAGAGGCACTTTTAGGTTTACAACAAATTAATATTGATTATAATTTTCTGCATGCTGCCCTAAGCTTTTGGGACTCTGATCATCATGTTTTTTCCTTTCGGGGTAATGAAATATGTCCTTTGCCTGATGAATTTGTTGCGATCCTTGGTTATCCTACTAATGCTACTCCTGTTACCCCTGGCACTGTTGAAGAGGGTAAAACAACCATAAGGGCTTTCCTAGGTCTAGATGATAACATGTTTGCTGAAATTGTTGTAGATGATAAGGTTAATTTGGCAAAACTTGTAAAACATCACTTTAGGCCTAGTAAAAATATGACCGAACAAAAATTGAACATTCGAGCCCTTGTATTTTGCTTGTTGAATCATTACTTGCTGTCGAATAATAATGGTGAGTTCGGTGACATAAGGTTGATCCCCTTGATTAGCCAGATGGAAAGCTGCTATTCTATTATGCCGTTGGTTGTTGCTGAGACTTTGCTGAGTGCGGATGAACTGAAGAAGGGCGCCAAATCTGAATATTTTAAGGGAAGCCCCCTATTGCTGCAGGTAATCGATCTTTTCCTTGCGCACATGTATTTTTTTGCACATATTTCTTTCTGCCTGGGGTTGAGTTTCAGCGCCCAGGGCTGGGCGCTGGAATATACGGCGCCTGGTCCTGGGCGTTGAAACTGCGCCCCAGGAACCTTTTTTCTTTCTATTCGTTCTTTTGATTCGATCGTACCTGTTTTTGCAGATTTGGCTTGCAGAACGGCTTAGACTTTTGGAAGCTCCTGCCGATCCTAAACATTATCGCCCTATAGCTTTGGGTAACCGAAAATACTTGCACCAAGGCCAGGACGAGGCCGAATGGACCTCTTTTTTTACTTATGGCATTTGTTCTATTAAGTGAGTGGTACCATGGTGGGGTTTGACTACTATGACAGGGGGGGTTTGATGTATCGGTTTATGTTTCTTTGTTGGGGCTATCTCGTCCCATTTATATTTTCCCTTACCGAGTCATGCGTCAATATGGTTTAAGGCAGACTATCCCCTTTTCTGATACGGTACCACCTAAGGTAGCGACCTTTGCACAAACACGGGTCTTAGCGTGGGCTAGGTATTATGATGGTCTCCCGCGTTGGGCTGTAGCTACAAATGGGTTTGTGGGTCTTTCTGAAAACTATAAGTTGTGGATGAGTTCCGATGATAAAGATGTGAGAACCGAGGCTCGTAATGGGGAGCCGGCTGAGCTTTTGATACCTCGTATTCGTGTTAAGTATGAGGGTCCTGATTCTGCCAGACCTCGTACCTATAGTTTTAAGACTGTGAAAGCTCGTCCTGATCGAAAGAGAAAGGAAGTTCTTCCCCGTTCCAGTGTCAGGCCTAAAAAGATGCCTAACATGAAGGGGCCTGCTGTTGTTAAAAGAAATGCAAGCTCTCGCGGAGATCGTCGCCGGAACAATGTATGGGTTAGGAAGGCTCAGCCACTTGTAGAAACAGTGGCTAGTCCAGTTGATGATAGTAATCCTTCTCCCACCATTGTTTGTGCCCTTGAGGCTGAGCGGGCTATAACTGAGAATGTTTCTGAAGCTTTGGCATCTTTGGAAGTTAGTGTCCAGGAGCCGGTTCTTATGGAGATTGATATTGGTGCAGTGCAGAAGACTATGGGGGTGGATCCTGCGAACATTGCTCTCTACAAGACTTTATTTGATGATCCGGAAGAACTAGAGTAGTGTAGTTCTTGTTAGGGTGTAGGTGCCCTTTATTTATTTCAGTTGTGTTTGTTTTTTATTCCTAGCACTTTGTTTTCCTTCTTATTATATTTTAATAAAGGTGTATTTCCAGTTTCCATTCAATTTTGTTTATATGTCTAACACTTTTTTACACAAAGAATATAATTTTTTTTTATTATTATTTGGACCGAATCCTTGGTAAGGATTGCCTACGTATCTTGTCAGAATCAGGTCGCGCGTAGTTCTAGCTTTAGAATAAGTTCTAGTATGCCGGATTTCGGTAGATATGTCCTGAAGTGGATACATATTACTTAATCGGTCAAATGAGTGAAGTATTTGCCATTTATTTTCATCTGCCGTTTTTTTTATAGGTTGCGTAAAATTCGACCAATTTGTTGGTAAACCTATTTGGATACGTACTGTACGCCCCAAGTGTTCGTTGTTTTTCCGTTGTGTGCGGATAAAATGACGAGCACTTTCGAAAAAGAAAACTTTTGGCAGTCAGAGAGTTTCAACGCCCAGGCTGGGGCGTCAGAAATTTCGGCGCCCAGCCCTGGGCGCTGAAAATGACTTGGGCGGTCAATTTTGACGCTTTGCTTCACATGTTCTTGCGTTTATTCCTATTTCGTTTTTTTTTTGTGCCTTGATATTTTGCTTTGTAGTTAAAGTTAATTTTGAGGCTATTTTGGAGGCTTTTTTGACTGTTAGCGTGAAACGCATTTTGAAAATGGAGTTAGGGTGCGGAACTTATGAAGATCTTTGTGTAGGCTTTGGAGGTAGGTTGGTAGTGAAGGGTATGATGGAATCTATGTTTTATGAATCTGTTTTTTGGTAACATTTGCATTGTTTTGAATTTTTGATTTCCTTTGATTTTAGGTTGCATGGATTGGTTCTGACACTGGTTGGCTTTTTTAGGTTTTGGGGACGTGAATGGGATAGTATGGTTTATTTTGTGGGTTTCAGGAATGGCATTATTTCAAAACCGAGTGGGTTTTGTTTGTTGGGCCTATAGTGGGCCGCTTCTTTTTTTTTATTTTGCAAGTACATCTGGTGTTTATTTAGTGTTAGAATAAAAATTTTAGGAGAAATATTACGCCTTTATTGATTCGGAAAGTAAGGAAAACACACTGAAATAAAGCTGACCCATATTCTAAAGGGCCTTAGGACCATCTAAAGTCTCTATAATTTTTTCTATCAATCTTAAAGAACTACTAGGCGCTTTTTACTAATGGTGCTCTATGTGGCTCAAGCCTGGGGTTTAGTCTCATAAAACTTCGGTCATTCACCGGTACTCATCTTGAATTCCATTCCTTTTGCGTTGACCCATTGATATGTCTTCACCCATCCGTTCTCGACCTCTTCTAGTGTTGATGCAGGAGAGATTAACCGGGTTGGATCGAAACTTTTATCTTGTAAAGCTAGGGTAGTCATCACAGTCTCGTTCTCCATAGGCCTCGATTCGTTAAACAATGTCCACAGAGCCTGGTTGTCCAATATTTCAGCTGTTTTAGCCTTGGCGAGGTGGGGTGCCTCATCCAAGGTGTGGCAATCATGGAAAACTTCAAATCCGGGTTTTAGCAAGCCATCTTGAACGAAGGGTTCAGGGAAATCACAGCATGGGTGTTCTTCTCCTTCCCGGACGAACATCCCGTTAAGGGTCCTTTGATATAGGGAAGGAGGGTGGTTTGTTTGGTTTTGTTAAGGCGTAGCCTAGATAGGCGGTCAGCAATATCTTCCTCCATTGGTTCATAACCTAAGCCAAAGGGAGTAGATTTGTTGGGAAAAGGATGGAATGTGCATTCCTTCTTCCTTATGCCCAATGGGGTTCCTGGAAAATAGCCTTGAGCTAGCAGCATTCTAGGGATGACTCGGGATGCATGCGGGTCTAGGAATGCTGGATCATAATCTTCGATGAACTGGATTATTTCTTCCATTTGAAACCCATAAAGGTCGTCTGCAGTTTCAGCCGTT
Organism: Spinacia oleracea; assembly: GCF_020520425.1. NCBI lineage: Eukaryota > Viridiplantae > Streptophyta > Magnoliopsida > Caryophyllales > Amaranthaceae > Spinacia > Spinacia oleracea. Next base: position 70,105,660 of record NC_079488.1, on the reverse strand, counting down.
CCAACCATAGTACAACTGACGTCGAGAGGAGGGGCACTGATTTCTAGTATTACCCCGTTATGGTTAAGTTTAACCATTTGGTGCAAGGTCGAAGCCACACCTCCTAAGTCATGGAGCCAAGGTCGCCCCAAGAGGAGGTTGAAAGTGGGCTTGATGTTGATTATTTGAAACTCCGTGGTGCGTGCCACAGGCCCAGTTTGTATGGTAAGGTTGATTTTTCCCAATACAGGCCTTCGGGAGTTATCATAAGCTCGTACCCCTTGTGAGGAGGTTTGGAAGTCATCGCTTCCTAGCCCCAAGCAATGGGCGGTTCGCAATGGGCAGACATTAACTGCCGAACCATTATCTACGAGTGCTAGGGGGATGTTTTGTCCTTTGCACCCAACCACTAGGTAAAGGGCTTTATTGTGAGCACCCCCCTCTATGGGTAAGTCTTTATCAGTGAAAACTATGGCCTTTTCTCCGGCATCTCTCGTGACATGGCTAACCAATGAGTCAGGTGTGATATCTGTAGGTACCGAGATGAGGTCAAGTGAGCGAATAAGCTTTTTGCGATGTTCCTTTGAAGTACACATAAGATCCCAGATGGTAATCTCAGCCTTGGTTCTTTTTAGTCGTTTCAGGAGAGGATTTTCAATGACTTCCGCGACGGTGGCGTGCCGCCCGTTCTCAGGAGTTTGTCTGACCGGGATGTCGTCCATAGGAGGCGGGTGAATATCCGGTTGGTATATCCTTCCGGATCGGGTGAGGTTGTCGACCTCGGGCTCCTGAGGGGTGGTGTCAATGAGAGCATACCCGGGCCAAGTTTCAGTGAAGAAGTCCTGGCCCGAGACTTGAGATAGGTAAATATCTTCAGCATGATTGTTCCACACACCGCACACTTCCCCCTCGATTCGATCCATAGGTACCACAGCGAGTGGTGCACCTTGAGGTGTAATATACACCGTGGGGTCGAAATTCTCTGGTTGGTCGAGAGAGATGTGATAAGAGCCGAGTGAGCTCTTGTTGTTTTTGGGTTTGCCAACGTTAGGGAGAGGTATTACTTCATCCTCTATCATGTCCTGGATCGTATGTTTTAGATTCCAGCAGTTTTCAGTGTCATGCCCATTTCCTCGATGGAATTTGCAGTAAGTACCTTCGACCCAATATTTGTTTTTGACAGGAGGGTCACGGGTGGGGCCTATAGGTCTCAACTTTCCTTGATTGGTTAGTCTTTCAAAGGCTTGTACCAAAGTTGACCCGAGTGGGGCAAACTTTCGGTCTCGGACCCATCTTACAGGGTATCTTCGGGCGGGAGCCTCTTCTACAGCATGGACTTCTTGGGCTTGGGATGTGTTACCCCGATTATAGGTGTTGGTCTTATATGTAGTTTTGCTCTGTATGGTTTTGGCGAGGTCGTCCTCGATTTTTATTCCCACATCATAAACTCTTTTGAAAGTGTCGAGTCCCAGGTACCTAAGGTGTTGTCTGTAAGCTGGGTCCAGATTGTCAATGAATTTTTGGACCAATTCTGTTTCGGGAGGCCTATTGATTAGCTGGGCCGCCTAGTCCCTCCATCTAGCAAAGTAGGTTGTGAAACCTTCATTTTTCTTTTGGAAGAGAACTTCCAGCTCGCGCATGGTGACTTGAAAGTCCATGTTCGACGAGTATTGCTTGATGAAGACATTGACAAAGTCTTCCCAAGTGGGGAAGAGCTTAGGGTCCTGGTGATAGTACCATTTGAGCGGCACAGGTTCCAAGGATAAAGGAAAGGCAGGTAAGTACATGGACTTGTCCACGCCTTTCAAGTTCATGGTATTCACAAAGCTCAGTAGATGATCACGGGGGTTATCCGTGGCCTTGAACTTTGGTAAGTCAGATGAACTGAACTTTTCTGGTAATTTTCCAGGAAAAGGTTCAGGATCGAGGGAGAAGTATTTTCTCCCCATGGTTTGCTGTAGGACCATTTTTTCAATCCTCTTCTCGTTTTCGAGATCATTTTTGGCTTGCGCAGCCGCTAAAGCTTCATTTTCCATTTTCAGTTGGCTCATAAGTTGGATCATTTGGACCATCTGGTCTCGTAAATCTTCGATGGACATGTTTGAAGGTGCGAATCGAGGTTGGGGAAGCGGAGATCCTTGAAATGAGGGACGACGGACGGAGCTTGGAGTTACTAATCCTGATGTATCTTCGAGACGCACTAGCCGTTGATTCCCTGATCGGCACCAAGTGGCAGGACCAGTCATAGGCATAAGATAAGCTAAAGTTTTGGTTCCCAAAGTTTCAAGTATTACTTAGTCTAGACTTCGACTCTCTAAATTGGTTTCTTTTTTTTCGCTCTTTCTTATGTCGGTACACTCTTTCGTTTTTTTTTATTTTGGTCATTCTTTGAAACACCTGCCCGTGTGACGTTCATAGTTGTTAGCATGTTCGGCTTTGGTGCCGAGCATTTCCGTCGTAGGAGGCCTAACAACGACACAAAGAGTTATTAATTTTTCGCGAGTCGCTTTTGAAATCGAGTGCTTTTCTTACGCCCTCGTAGCAATTCTCTTTTTTCATGAACATTTTTGCTACGTATTTTCCTTTCGCTCGGGCACCGAGGCTGCTGCGCCTGACCAGAAGGCCAAGCAGCAACTTCAGCGCCCAGCGAGGGGCGTGAGAATTTCTGGCGCCCAGCCAAGGGCGTTGAAAATGCGTCCCTGGCTGGTTCTCGTTTTTCTGTCTTTTGTTTATGCGACTTCGACTTGCGTGCTTGCCTAATAACGTCCTTTACGCGTAACAGCGTTTTGTGGGATTCGTTACAGGCCATCCCGAGCGTCGCTTATTTTGTGTAGATCATTCGGGTTTGCGGAACACGTGTTTCGGCATAACTCTTTGGCAAATTAGTCTATGAATGTTTGGGCAGTTTTTAAGGTTGTTGGTTTTCTAGGATAGTTTGTCACACACAATCACATATTTCGCTACACATAACTACATTACAAACATGGATTTGAAAATTAAATACGCGATGTAGTTTATGATAGGCTTCTATGGGTAGTTTATTTGCGCCTGGCTTGGTACCGCTTCTATCGTAGATCCAACACATGCCCCGGTCGAGGTAGTGTCTTCAACAGACGAATTTCGCTCAAGAGGTCAACCCGCAAGTGCAAGCCAAGGGGGCATGTAGGCGAGAGGGACCTAATGAGCGAGCGATTGGGTTCGGAATAGGTGTACTACCTGCACAAGTACCGAGTGGGAAACATGCACGGCGTATGCACCGCCCTATTGGCGAAAAAGGTATCCTTAGTCCCAACTCCCGAGGGAGCCGAGATTTGTTATGATGTTCTGCCTGTTCACATTAATATGCTGATTTTCAGGTCGTCCCAACTTGATGTGGAAATAAACGCGGGGTAGGATCGTTTCACCCTTCGGCTATTTTGATTACCTACAAGCACGAGTATTTCCTTCACTGTCCCCAGTGGAGTCGCCACTGTGAGGGGGTGGAAAAAGCGCGAGGCTAATGCGTGACCTTGTCCCTCGTGGGTGTGACGATTCTTTTTATTCAATCAAGTGTAATTGGATTTCCTGTGAGTATACACCCAATTGACTAGTAATATAGGAGTCGCCATTCAGTTTTTAACGACAATGAGAAAAACTGACAAAACCCGGTTATCGTGACATAAAGGGAGTGCAATTATGTTTGACCACGACGGCCGTAGGTTCCCTTGTGATCCCTGGTGTGGGGATCTCTCAATATACACCCGCAAGCTAGAGATTGAGGGTTCGGGGGACTGTAACTACCGAGAGGAGTAATTCGCTCGTCGATAACTCCAGAGGCAGGATATCCTTACTAGCTAAGCATAAATAATTGAAGGGACATGCATTGACTATTAAACTAATCTGAATTGATTTTAGCAATATGCAACATATAATACTAATTCGATCGTGATTATCTGATTTAAATAGCATTAAGGGACCTAGCATGATAATCCGATTTCCCAAAAATATTATATTTGTTAGGCGTGATAGAACAATCATATTAGGTTAGTTTAACAGTTCATAAAAAGGGCGAGGAAAGCAGTTAAATCATCGAAAAGGGACACATTACGACGCACCCTTGAGAGGCGCGTCACGGTTCTCAGAAAACTAACCACTTTGACTTTTCTATTTCTCCTTTTTATTTAACGAATCTCAATTATGGGACAGGATACGTTCTGTTCGATTTATGGATCGATTGCGACAGAACGCGTGAACAGTTTCGCAGCGAGAGGCTTAGGCTAAGGGGTTTAGAGTCAATACTCAGAATATATTATGTGTTGTTGTCTGTTCCTTCACGTCGAAACTAGGGGCCTATTTATAGGGAAGGGTTCGTGGAAAGATAGAATTGCAAAGTTCTAATCCACAAAGAATTAGGAAAAGAGACGTACCCAGGTATTTTCAGCGCCCAGGCCTGGGCGCCGAAGATTTCAGCGCCCAAAGCCAGGCGTTGAAAATAGGGTCTGGGCAGTTTTGTTTAGTCAGATTCGGATTCCTAAAATCCGTAGAGTTTGAGATTAATTCGAGTCTTTTAGCGCGTATCAATTTTGTGACGGAATGCGTCTGGGCCCGTTACGAACTTTAGGCTCGTTAGTATTTTAATTAATACGTAACTCTTATCTCCGAATCCTATTAGGAATAGGATTCTCGCAGTTTTCTATCTCATTTAGGATTTATGTTGGAATGCAACACCTAATTCTGACAGGTTTCTATCTTTTATGATTTGCCACTTTTAGAAGCTACCTTTTACGGCAGTTACTATTTTTAGCAGGTTTCCATAAATAGGTTTCGGGTGAAATGAAATGGGGAATCGAGATTCGTTTATTTTATAGGAGATGCGTTGTCAAGTGGAGTCTTTATGCTTTCATCATCGAACCTTTCCCTTGCGGGAACGGGGACAAAAGTAGGTGTCTACACCCGTACCTCCCAAAGTGCGAAATTTACCCAAGTAAACGAAGGAAAAGAATTGAGTCAACCAATCCAAATCATGTCACAAAAACTACATAAAGTTCTACGATGTCTACCCTTTCCAATCCTTATGTTCTTAGACGCCTTCGCTCTGGGGCCCCTGTTCAGCTCATTTAACCCATCCATGTTCTCATCGCCATAACCCAAGAAACCATTAACTCGACTCTTGTTCTTGAACTTGTTATCAACTGCAAACCACGTACGGCCATTGACACGTGCGTCATACCCATTATTTCCAAAGCCCAAACCTGTTCTTACACCACCATTAGCATAATGACCATATAACTTGTGTGGATACATCCTGTTGATATACCCTTTAGCCGTCCCCATGCTACTCATTGGCCTTGGTTGATGTAAACTCGTGACACTAGCTTGAGGCTGCAAATTGTGAGTCCTAGCAGATGTGATCCTCATGCTTGACCAATACCTATACAAATTATCCTATCTCATTCAACCCATCTTTCAAACCGTCTTGAGTCACGAATAAAAAAGGAAGACAAATGAAAAGTACATTCTACGCTTAACGTAAAAAATTAATAAAAAAAAAAAACTTTGCAAAGCACCTTTAAAGTTCATCTAAAAAAGAAGCATTTTGCGCACCAAAAAAAGATCCGCCCAGAAATCATTTTCAGCGCCCAAGGCTGGGCGCCGAAATCTTTAACGCCCCAGCCTGGGCGCTGAATCTCTCTGCTTGCCAAATTTTGTCCAGTAGTGCTCGTCATTTTATCCGCACATGCACGGAAAAATAACGAACACTTGGAGGGGTACAACACGTATTCAGATATACGTACCAAAAAATACATGAAAAGATTTTTGTGCAAATACATGTACTTAAAAAAATAAAACAAAATTTTGGCTTACGGCAAAGCGGCAGATTAAAATAATAATAAACTTCACTTATTTCACCCTAATTCAAACATTACGATTCCACTCGAACGTACTTGTTTAAAATCAGCATTCTAAGAAACCATTTTCTAGGCTAAGGACTACGCAAGAGCTGATTCCAAATTAAAGCTATTTAAGGCGGATACGTAGGCAATCCATGATTCGGTCCAACCAATTTGCAAAAATGTTAAAGCCTATAGAATAACAAGATAAAAAAAATAGAGTCCCTTAATGAAATTTAATTACTTGCAATCGAAGTCGAACGAAAAATTTAAGTCAAAGGAAGAATCCAAGTCATCAAGATGCCAAAATAAGCACACATCGAAAAACAAATAAGGGCATGTACCCTTGCCAGAAGGAGCACTCACACTCCTAGGCGCTTAGCCAATACTCAAAAGACCGCTTTGCCTCAATTGAATGGGGGCTAGCGCGAGCACCCATGACCTCTGAAGTACTCGACTTGACCATCCCTAAAGCAAAGTAACTCACTTAAAGACATTCTTTCACCACTAGAAACAGTCACAATCGCCAACAAGTAGTAAAGGCAGTAAGCTTGCAATAAAGAGGATTGTTCTACGGCATCGCCCCATCGTTCCTTCGAACTCAGGGCACCCGTTCATGGTAATTCAAATGCTTGTGAATCCCCTTTGAAAAAATCAGACATTGTCAATAGGACTTGGGACTTAACCAAGGCTCACCCTACTCAGACATATGACACGGGCATCTAAAATCGAAATCTGAAAGCATCATTAATGGGAAGACATAATAGCAACTGGGGGCTAAAAAATTGAAATGAAAGAGATAGGGAAAGAACTAAGTATACCTTGACCTTTTATACAGACATACACCAAGTAAATCTAAGTCAATTTGAAAACGGTTTATATTCCCGCAATTCTGGAAAGATAGCCCTAAAAGACCAAAGCATGTGCCACACGGGCACAAGTAATATCTTGACGCCTGCACCCTGGCTTCCAGCAAATCCTTAGACAGCATTCCAAAAATCGTAACAGCATTTTGATTCACTCATGTAATCCTGTACGAACCTTTCTATAAGTCAACTTACTTAGGACACCTCGGATTGTACACAGTAGGACTCGGATTTCAAATAATTTTCAAATAATTGCTTCGAACATAATAAAGTGTCGTTGGTTTAAGCTAAGTATGCGTTTATTTCGATGTTGCAAGTGAGTCAAAGAGATTTCTAAATATTATTATGGGTAAATAAAGGCACCTAGCTTTTGGCCAAGGCACACTTCAACATGTGACTACCTTGACCATGGCAATATCGCACAATACGATATTTACAAGAGAAGTAGCAAATCACTACTCGAACGTACCTCGCACTACACGAGTCTGGTTCAAACTGCTCATGATCCATGTCACCATGAATGCCTAAAAACGTATGCCAATCATTGGGGGCTTGAGAAAAACAATCTAAAAATGCTCGAAATGACGATTTTATCGCAAATTCTCGACGCTAATGCTATACATACATCATAGGGGCACAATCCTAAGGTTTGATCGTGTAAAACGAACCTTAGAATGGCTACAACCCCTCCCAAATTCTAAGCGCTACTTAGAATATATAAAGTCACCCCACTAACAAGGGTAACTGAAAATCGCGAGTCACCAAAACTCCGATCAAACTACTGCACATAACGCTCGCCCTACAAGCGCCCGTTACACAGTCTACGCCGTTCCAAAGCAAAAGCGAAAGAAAAATCAAGGATAAACAAAAAAAGGGAACATCTATGAATCCTCGAATCGAACGAAGTAATAAACCGTGCACACCCACGCAGAAAGTCCTACACTTGTTCGAACACCTGAACGAGGCGTGATGAAGTACTCCAATGCAAAAAATAATAATTGAAGGAAATAATGCCCTTGGTCCAAGTATGCATTCTATGATAAGTCTAATAAATGCGGTTCAGTATTAATTAACAAGTTAATAATTCAGTGAGATCAAGTGAGCTGAATGCCTAGCTAGAGGCCGCTTCAGTTCAAGTGGAATTAATGATATTAATCCACAGCTTACTCTTGACTGAACCCGTAGGGTCACACAAATAGTACGTAAACGGATCAAGTATTTAATAGCATTAAATACTCCATCTATGAATATTCGGAACCGACGGATCTTGGTTTCAGTGGGAGCTAAGATCGTCACAGGCAAGGAATGAATACTCCGGAAACGATGATATTTGCCGGAAACGGAAATATGGATCGTATCGGAAATATAAATATTATCCAAGTCGTAGATGTTGCCGGAAACGGAAACATGGTACGTGTCGGAAAATATTATCGGAAATGGAAATATTGCCAGAATCGGAAATATTGCCGGAAACGGAAATATTGTCAGAATCGGAAAAATTACCGGAATCGGAAAATAATTCCGGAAACGGAAATATTAAATATTTGTTCGAAACGGAAATTAATTCCGGAATCGGAAATATTAAATATTGTTCGTATCGGAAATAAATTCCGGAATCGGAAAATTTAATCGGAAGCGCATCGTACGAATAAGCATCGGACGAGGCCTGCCGGACGAGGCCCAGCACGAAGCCAGGCCATCGCCCAGCAAGCCAAGCGCGCCGCACAAACAGCAACGCCAGGCCCAGCGCAAGGCCAGGCCCAGCAGGCTGCGCGCAGCGCGCAGCGCGCACAGCGCGCACAGCACGCGCAGCGCGCAGCGCACGCGGGCGCTGAGTGGGCTGCTGCTCGCGCGCACGCATGGGGCCCATCGTGGCTGCCGTGCGTGTGTGTGCAAGTGTTTGTGTTCGTGCACGTTTCCTAAAACATGCAGAGTTCGGTTAATGATTAAATTCCTAATTCTATTTGATAAATTAATTAAATTAGAGTTCTTGTAGGATTCTAGGTTTAATTAATTTGTATCTGAATAGGATTTCGATTCCCTTTCCATACCGCTATAAATATGAGGCTAGGGCTCACAATTTATAACACAAGTTTAAAAGTATTCAAAGTGAGTTTTTGAGAGAAAAATTCAGTCACACATTTGCCTATAAAGTGCCGAAAATAATAGTACCTTAAGGGCGATTCTAGTTGGTCAATCTTAAGGCGGATCCGGACGTGCTGTGGACTATCTACGGAGGGACGACACTTGGAGTCCTAAAGACTTGTTCTTGTTCGGTTCGGGCGCAGCTAGGGAAGGCACGCAACAAAGAGTATGCATCTAATCTATGCTAAATGATTATGTGTAAATAATATGTTTTCCTGGGTTTATGGTTTTTCCGCATGATTTATGAATTGTCATATGTATCATAACCTAACAGTGGTATCACGAGCCCCTTATTATTTTCATAATCTAAATTGCATGAACATGGTTAAATATTACAAATTTGCAAGAATTAAAAGGGGTGATTAATTTTCGTAATTGTTAATTAATTGCAAATTGCGTTTATTTAATTATACGTACGCAGTTTTTCGGCAGTTTCTTCGTTACTCATCCGAATTGAGTGATTTTTGTGTCAATTCCGCATGTAAAAGCCTAACTATGACTTTTCGAAGGTTTTAGTTTTTCGAATGCAAAATTTCGTAAATTTAAGATGTTAAATTAAATATTTGCGATTCTTGTTGATAAATCTTGAATTTTTGATTGACCTACTGCATATGTTTAACAAGTTTGAATGCCTAGTCTTGTTAATTATGCAATCTAATTTGTAATTATGATTAATTTGTTGAAAATTAGAATAATTTAGAATTAATTTGATTTTCATAATTAATTGTAATTTAATTAGAAACCTATGATTAAAAACCACCATAAAAATTGTAAATTTACGATAAATTTTAAATTTTTATGACCTAGACTTGAATCCATAACAATCGGAAATCAATTGGATAATAAATTTTCGATTTTTCGCCCTAAAATTATGAAATTAATATTATTTATTAATTTGTCATTAATTTTAAATATAAATTTTAAATTTTTATGCGATTCGTTCATATAACTTGCACGCACGAAGCAATGGACGCTTCGTGTTACCCTTAAGGGGTGTTGTATAATGCGGGCATGCGACGACGAGCAAGGGAGCTCGTCGCCCATGCGGCACGAATGCAATGAGCAAGGGCGTAGTGCACGAGCACAAGGCAGCAGCCCTGCCTTGTGTCGTGTGCCACGACCAATGGACGAATGGGCATGGGCGTAGGGCGAGCCAAGGCAGTCGCGTGTGGGCAGCAAGCGAGCTGCGCCACAACGCGCGCTGCCTCGCACAAGAGCGCGCAGCCTCGCGCGCAGCGAGCGCAAGCTCGCGTGCCACGAGCGCTGCGCCTAGCATTGCTCGCGCGCACAGCGAGCGATGTCGCCCGCCCAGCGAGCGATGGCTCGCGCGCCCAGCGAGCGATGTCGCGCGCCCAGCGAGCGATGTCGCGCGCCCAGCGAGCGATGTCGCGCGCGCACTGCGAGCGATAGCCCGCGTGCGATGAGCGCTGGCGCGCGCAGCGAGCACAAATGCGTGCGGAGGCTTGCGATAGGGACGCAGCAGCTATGCGACGAGCGCATGGGCTGCGCGCACATGGCCAGCAATGGCTGTGTGCGTGCGGCCCATGGGCGTGCAACGCGTAGGATGTTTGCGTTACGATTAGATCGTTTTGAATGTTTAATTTGAAAATTTCAGTTCACGTAATTTTAATTAATTTTAAAATTAATAATTTAAATTATTTTCTTGGATTTTAATTTTGAATATTATAATTATAATAAATGTTATTTATTCTAATTATTTTACTAAAATTAAAATCATGAATTAATTTAAATACGACTGAAATTAAATTAAACTTTTTGGATTCAATTATAAATTTATATGAGCTTTAAATTTTAATTAAATTTGTATGTTTCCGGTTAGACTAGAAATACATTTTTATGTTTAAAATTGGTAAAGCATATGAATTTATTGGTTTAAGTGGGAGCGCTTTTTAGTCATAAACTCTTGATTAGGTCTACAAATCCTTAAGGTTAAAACAACTTGATTAGAATTAATAAGGACTGAATAATTGGTAGATTATTGGTGCCCTTGATTAATTGCTGCAAATGTTTACGTGATGCATAATGTGTTTTACTAACCAGCTATGTGGGCCATTCATGATAATGAATGGGTGAATGGTATATATTGTATATGTACTGTTTTGCAGGTTATGAAGTGACTAGTATGGCCCAAATAGGATAGAAAATATGGTCTGCGTACCATTAATTTGAATGTAATTGGTCTAAAGTACCAAAGTTATTTTTCAATTCAAATATGGTCTGCGAACCATCAAATAGTTGTAATTAGTTATAGCTTATCCTATTTGAAGAAAATGGTGCCTCCCACGGAGATTTTCAAGACGGACTTTGAAGTCAAAGCTTCAAGATGAAGTCGGGCCATACTAGATCACAAATATCTTATGCATGTTTTAAGTTATTTATTGTTTTAAATATGTCTTAAAATGCATGAGATCAAAAGCTTGATTATGTTGCATGATTAAGGATTTTAGTTCACTTAAAATCTAACCAACATAGTAAGAGCCTTAAGTTCCAAACTTAAAAATTGAGTTAAAAGGTGCCATGCCAAAATATACACTTGCTTGGATATCCTTTACATCAATCTAGTAATAGTTTTCGCTCAGCGAGGTGTTACTTATTGGTCCTAAAAGGGCAAGGTACACAAATAATTGTGAGTACATGTTAGTTTTGGTGAAACTCAACGATATAAGTAAGGAGTCCTTTTATGTCGTGGCAAATTCGATAGGTTTACCTAATAAGTTCTTAGACGTACCTATCAACCAAGAATAGTTTCTAGACTATTAGCAAAAGGCTTTTGCTTACCTAAGATGTTCTAGGATTAAGTCGACAAACTGTGCTTAGTTCTTCAATGATTTTAGGATCTTGGAATCATTTTATTCACACCTGCCGGAACACATAATTTGAATAAAATGCTTAATAAACATTGAATTATGCATGTATGCTAGAATTTAAGTTTATTAAGAGAAACTGTGAATGGTTATTTATTTGTTTATTCTTTTCAATTGTAGTTTTAATATGGCAAACAACAATCAAAACATCATCATGGGTTCTGAGCTTATGGTCAAGCTGAACCTGACAAATTTTCTTGAATGGGAAGCTAAGCTAGTTGAAATAGTCAAACTCAATGGACTTGAGTATGTAATGTCACATCCCATGCCAAGCTACTATGCCAGAGACATGACCCCTGAGAGATTTTACGCCTGGGATGCGGATCTCAAAAAGGTTATGAGTCTCATGCTGAACAATATCCCTGATGATTGGGCTAGAAGGTTTGTAGCCTATGAACCTTTTACGCTCATCAAGAATCTGAGGGATATCTGTCGTGGAAGTACGGAGGACAGGGACCTGAACGTCCATGAGTTGATTGAATCAATGTCTGGTCTAAAGGTTAGTTCTCCCAACAGGTGTTATAGGATGGAGGTCCAAGAAACACATGTTCAGCTCCTTCGCACTAAACAAAGGGTAGGCGTCCCACTGAGGTTCCATGTGGATCTTATGTGTTCATATTTTGATCGCCTAAGTCTACTAGGAACACCAATAAGCGAAAGGATGGCAGTCTCTGTCTTGCTCAATTCACTACACAGTGGGTTTGGTCGCTTCAAGCAACTATACCTAAGTGAACCAAGAGAAGAAACAGTTGCAGAATTTATTCACCTTGTCAGAAAGGCTGAAATAGTACTGGACTGTGAAGCCAAAGATTTACTCAAGGCTAGAAAGAGACCATTCAAGAAAGGTGGAAAGTCCAAGGGCAATGCTAAATCAAAGCAGGACAAGTCCACATCAAGCTGTCTTTATTGTGATGGAATAGGCCATTACAAAAGAGAATGTCCAAAGCTAAAGGAAGATCAGAAGAACGGAACAGTCGTTCCATCTTCAGGTATTTTCGTTATAGACTGTATACTTGCTAATTCAACTTCTTGGGTATTAGATACAGGTTGTGGCTCACACTTATGTTCCAATCCACAGGGACTAAGAAGAAGTAGAAAGTTAAGCAAGGGTGAAGTCGACCTACGAGTGGGAAATGGAGCACGGATTGCTGCATTAGCTGTAGGAACTTACTATTTGTCGTTGCCCTCCGGGCTAGTTTTGGAACTGGAAGAATGTTTCCATGTTCCAAGTCTTACTAAAAACATCATTTCAGTTTCTTGCTTAGATGCTAAGGGATTTTCCTTTATAATAAAAGACAATAGTTGTTCGTTTTATTTTAAAGAGATGTTTTATGGATCTGCTAGATTAGTCAATGGACTTTATTTATTAGATCACGACAAACAAGTATATAACATAAATACCAAAAAGGCCAAAAAGGATGATTCAGATCTCACCTATCTGTGGCATTGTCGATTAGGCCATATAAACTTGAAACGCTTAGAAAGACTTCAAAGGGAAGGAATTCTAGAACCATTTGACTTAGAGGATTATGGTAAATGCGAATCATGTGTACTTGGCAAAATGACGAAGCAACCTTTCTCTAAAGTTGGAGAAAGAGCAAATGAACTATTGGGTTTAATCCATACAGATGTATGTGGACCAATGAGTACAAATGCTAGAGGTGGTTTCGGCTACTTTATCACTTTCACTGATGACTTCAGTAGGTATGGTTATGTGTACCTAATGAAGCATAAGTCTGAATCCTTTGACAAATTCAAGGAATTTCAGAGTGAAGTAGAGAATCAATTAGGCAAGAAGATTAAGGCACTGCGGTCTGATAGAGGCGGTGAATATCTGAGCTATGAATTTGATGACCATCTGAAAGAATGTGGAATTCTATCAGAATTGACTCCTCCTGGAACACCACAATGGAACGGTGTGTCAGAACGGAGGAACAGAACCTTGCTAGACATGGTCAGGTCAATGATGGGTCAGGCCGAACTTCCATTAGAATTTTGGGGACATGCACTAAATACAGCTGCACTCACTATAAATAGAGCTCCGTCTAAAGCTGTCGAAAAGACTCCATACGAATTATGGTTTGGAAAGCCTCCAAATGTGTCTTTTCTTAAGATTTGGGGATGTGAAGTATACGTCAAACGATTAATTTCAGACAAACTTCATCCAAAATCTGACAAATGTATCCTTGTGGGCTATCCAAAGGAAACAAAGGGGTATTACTTCTACAATACATCTGAGAACAAAGTGTTTGTTGCTCGAGATGGTGTCTTTTTGGAGAAGGATCACATTTCCAAAATGACAAGTAGGAGAAAAGTAGACCTCGAAGAAATTTGAGTCGAACAACAAACTCTAGAGAATGCTCAAGATGACATTCAGGATGAAACTCAGAGATCTTTAGAAGAATCTGGTGAGAATCATGGTCAATCTAGAAATGTTACCCCGCGTAGATCGCAAAGATATAGATCTCAACCGGAAAGGTACTTAGGTATTTTGACGAACGAGAGCTATGACGTTCTATTACTTGAAAGTGATGAACCTGCGACTTACAAGCAAGCTATGACGAGCCCTAGCTCCAAGCAATGGCAAGAAGCCATGCAATCTGAATTAGACTCCATGTCTGAAAACCAAGTATGGGATTTGGTCGATTTGCCAGATGGCTACCAAGCCATTGGAAGCAAATGGGTTTTCAAACTGAAAAAGGACAAGGATGGGAAACTTGAAGTTTTCAAAGCTAGATTGGTTGCAAAAGGTTACAGGCAAGTCCACGGTGTGGATTACGATGAAACCTTTTCACCAGTTGCAATGCTAAAGTCTATTCGAATAATGTTAGCAATCGCTGCATATTACGATTACGAAATATGGCAGATGGATGTCAAAACTGCTTTCTTAAACGGCGTTTTAACAGAAACTGTGTTTATGACACAGCCTGAAGGTTTTGAGGATCCAAAGAATGCTAAAAAGGTATGCAAGCTAAAGAAGTCAATCTACGGATTGAAGCAGGCATCCAGGAGCTGGAATATACGTTTTGATGAAGCAGTCAGTGACTTTGGTTTCATCAAGAACGCGGACGAATCTTGTGTATACAAGAAGGTCAGTGGGAGCAAAATTGCTTTCCTAGTATTATATGTCGACGACATATTGCTTATCGGAAATGACATTCCTATGTTGAACTCTGTCAAGATTTGGCTTGGGAAATGTTTTTCGATGAAGGATCTAGGAGAAGCACAGTACATATTGGGCATCAAGATTTACAGAGATAGATCTAAAAAGATGATTGGACTTAGTCAAAGCACTTATATCAATAAGGTGCTTGATAGGTTCAAGATGGCGGACTCCAAGCGAGGCTACCTACCCATGTCTCATGGAATGACTCTAAGCAAGACTCAGTGCCCAAAAACACTTGATGAGCGTAGACGAATGAATGGGATTCCATATGCATCATTGATTGGTTCAATAATGTATGCTATGATATGTACACGCCCGGATGTTGCGTACGCACTCAGTGCTACGAGCAGATACCAGTCAGACCCAGGAGAGGCGCATTGGACTGCTGCCAAGAACATTCTGAAGTACCTGAAAAGGCACAAAGATGACTTCCTGGTCTATGGTGGAGATGATGAATTAATTGTTAAAGGCTATACGGACGCAAGTTTCCAAACCGACAAAGATGATTTCAGATCACAGTCTGGGTTTGTCTTCTGCCTCAACGGAGGAGCAGTAAGCTGGAAAAGTGCTAAGCAAAGCACCATTGCGGATTCTACAACTGAAGCGGAGTACATTGCTGCACATGAAGCAGCAAAGGAAGCTATATGGCTAAGGAAGTTCATAGGAGAACTTGGTGTAGTCCCTTCCATTAAAGGACCAATAGCCCTGTATTGTGATAATAACGGAGCTATTGCACAGGCAAAAGAGCCTAGACACCACCAGAAAGTCAAGCATGTACTTCGTAGATTTCACCTTCTACGAGAGTTCGTTGAAAGAAAAGAAGTCGAGATAAGCAAAATTGGAACTGATGACAACATATCAGATCCATTAACTAAACCTCTGCCGCAGGCGAAGCACAACTCGCACACTGCAGCTATGGGAATCAAGCATATTGGAGAATGGCTTTGATGTCTCTGTTTAATGTTTTAAAATTTTAGAGTTTAAGTCTTTGTAAAACATTATTGGTTAGTCATTCACAATAAATGAAAAGAATTCATTTTTCCATTTAATTTGTGGTTTATTAAATGATGAGTCCCTTCAATTTGACGATATATTCAAGATAGACTGTCAGGACCAGTCCTGTGACTAAGAAATGTCTATCAAGTGAACTTGAATGTCAAAGGTTGAAAATGGTCCCTAATCGGAGTTTTCTATAAAATTGGACGCATAGAAAACGTTAGACGATTAGAATGCAAGATGACTAGTAGTTCTGTTTCTTGAACTATGTGGACATGGCAATGTCATAATCATTTGCATAGATACTTACTTTGGGAAGACTAGTATCGGACGAGACCTATGAAACTTTACTGTAAGAGATGAAAGTCTGTCATAAGTAAATTTCATTAAATTATTAGACACTAAATCCTCAATACCTGAGTGATTTGAAGATTACTTGTTTGAGAACTGGTTGCTTTGACGTTGACCAACCGTCGCACCGTAAAAGGAGGCTATAAAGGCAACGCTCAGGTAATCACCTATCAAACGAAGTCTAATCTCAAGATCGCAAGATTGGGATTGTCCTCCCATAAATCGGGATGAGATGCTTAAAAGTTGTACAAGGCCACTCGGAGAGCTAGAAACTATGAAATGCATGGCCGTGCTCGGATGAATCATAGGCTATGATTATCTGTTTATTTGATCAGTTGAACTCTGAAACCGAGGAACACCTCTGGACATAATAAGGATGACAACTCTTACCTTATGTTCAAGAGCAAGCATCGAGCGACAAAGGAATTAGGAAATGCACACTTGTCCCTAAGGACAAGTGGGAGACTGAAGGAAATAATGCCCTTGGTCCAAGTATGCATTCTATGATAAGTCTAATAAATGCGGTTCAGTATTAATTAACAAGTTAATAATTCAGTGAGATCAAGTGAGCTGAATGCCTAGCTAGAGGCCGCTTCAGTTCAAGTGGAATTAATGATATTAATCCACAGCTTACTCTTGACTGAACCCGTAGGGTCACACAAATAGTACGTAAACGGATCAAGTATTTAATAGCATTAAATACTCCATCTATGAATATTCGGAACCGACGGATCTTGGTTTCAGTGGGAGCTAAGATCGTCACAGGCAAGGAATGAATACTCCGGAAACGATGATATTTGCCGGAAACGGAAATATGGATCGTATCGGAAATATAAATATTATCCAAGTCGTAGATGTTGCCGGAAACGGAAACATGGTACGTGTCGGAAAATATTATCGGAAATGGAAATATTGCCAGAATCGGAAATATTGCCGGAAACGGAAATATTGTCAGAATCGGAAATATTACCGGAATCGGAAAATAATTCCGGAAACGGAAATATTAAATATTTGTTCGAAACGGAAATTAATTCCGGAATCGGAAATATTAAATATTGTTCGTATCGGAAATAAATTCCGGAATCGGAAAATTTAATCGGAAGCGCATCGTACGAATAAGCATCGGACGAGGCCTGCCGGACGAGGCCCAGCACGAAGCCAGGCCATCGCCCAGCAAGCCAAGCGCGCCGCACAAACAGCAACGCCAGGCCCAGCGCAAGGCCAGGCCCAGCAGGCTGCGCGCAGCGCGCAGCGCGCGCGGGCGCGGGCGCTGAGTGGGCTGCTGCTCGCGCGCACGCATGGGGCCCATCGTGGCTGCCGTGCGTGTGTGTGCAAGTGTTTGTGTTCGTGCACGTTTCCTAAAACATGCAGAGTTCGGTTAATGATTAAATTCCTAATTCTATTTGATAAATTAATTAAATTAGAGTTCTTGTAGGATTCTAGGTTTAATTAATTTGTATCTGAATAGGATTTCGATTCCCTTTCCATACCGCTATAAATATGAGGCTAGGGCTCACAATTTATAACACAAGTTTAAAAGTATTCAAAGTGAGTTTTTGAGAGAAAAATTCAGTCACACATTTGCCTATAAAGTGCCGAAAATAATAGTACCTTAAGGGCGATTCTAGTTGGTCAATCTTAAGGCGGATCCGGACGTGCTGTGGACTATCTACGGAGGGACGACAGTTGGAGTCCTAAAGACTTGTTCTTGTTCGGTTCGGGCGCAGCTAGGGAAGGCACGCAACAAAGAGTATGCATCTAATCTATGCTAAATGATTATGTGTAAATAATATGTTTTCCTGGGTTTATGGTTTTTCCGCATGATTTATGAATTGTCATATGTATCATAACCTAACAATAATGATATCCCAACACCTGGAGGAATGTTCTAAGACACGCCGTTAGGCCACACAAGCCTACGTCGCACCATAAGTTCAACCGTCCCACGGTACAAGTCTAAAAAAGAGAGTAAGGCATATTGCACTAATGCGTGCACGACCAAAGAGCATGTGTAAAAGAGGCAAAGACTACTTATCGCCCAAATTCAAAATGCAAGCCCCACGACTTCTACATTAAGGATTAAAGGTAGCAAAACATTACCGATCACGGAAGGGATAGCTCGCACCTACACGAGCGGAACCCCAAGGCATCTTTCTCGAAAGAACCTACAAAAATCGTACGCCAAAAGGAAGCCTCCCAACATGCATACTTGGGGGCTCCAAGCTACGAAACAACCATAGCAAAATAAAAAATAAAAAATCTCGAAGAAAATGTTTGAACGATCGAAAGGGCACGATGCTTGAGCCCACTTCATGAATAGGCCTGAACCCTATCAAGCTTCTAAGCAAACTATTCAAAATCAGTCATTGCTCAAAAAAAATTGATTCAAGCGAACTGATTAATGGACCGCACGCAACGGCCATTTTATGAACGCTCGTTCGCACGTACATTCTAAGTATCGAACACTCACGAACACGTTCAAAAGAAAAAATATATACGTTCAAAATAAAGAGCGATCAAAGTCTTACGCCTCAAGGTATGTTCCTCGGGCCATATAGACTCGCCCGACTATTGCAATAATTGTACGCCTTAAGAGCGACAAACACCGTAGTCCACCAATCGGCTACTGCTTATCGAGAAATCATCACGGGAGAGTCCTGCCTGGGACGCACTTTCAACGCCCAGGACCAGGCGCCAGATATTCCGACGCCCAGCCCTGGGCGCCGAAAATCAGCTCAACTCATTGCGATCTCCAAAATTCTACGTTCCAAAAAAAAAGGAAAAAAAGGAAAAAACAAAAGAGAGGAGAATACGTAGAATTTCCAAGTAAAAAAGAGGCCAACTGTGTCATCAAAAGGCCAGCCCAAACAACATTTTCAACGCCCAACCTAGGGCGTGAATTATTTCAACGCCCAGGCCTGGGCGCCGAAAATGAACCCAGGCTCAAGAAAGGCCCTAACTTCTATAGGCCCCTGCCGTATCTATTCGACTCGAAAATTGTCGATTTCTTTACTGAAAGTCGCACCTCACGGCTTTGTTAGGAGTAGCACACCGCTACAAAGATCGCTCGCACTTACGAGCACGATCCCAAACACGATCAAGGACATTACAAAATGCTTATCCCCAAGGAACCTCTTTGACAAGAGATGACCGTCTAGCACGAGTGCTTGGGGGCTCGAAGGAAAATATATATTATGCAAAGTTAAAACAATATTCCCAGACTACGCTGTACGAAGTCCCGTGTTTGGATGTCTCAAAAAAATAAAACCGGTTTACGACCTCAAGACAAAGGCCGCCGTTGATACTTATACATAGTCCCCTAATCAAGGACCCAGGTAGTGGCAAAATTGAGCCGAAAAGACTAGCTCAAAACCATGAAAGATGATGACCACAAGACAATGGTCCGTCTAAGCACGTTGTCAACCTACATTCAGGTTGTAACTAAATCCGAGCATCCCTCGAAAGAATTTGCTCCTACAAGAATGAATAAAAGGAAATTCTCAAAAGAAATCACGATGAACAAAAGAAATAGAAATTTGCCCACCTCAATCGGGCAAGATCGCGCCACGAACCACGCGAGTTCCAAATCGAAAAAAATGAATTCAGGGACATCCACCCTCAGCGGACAGGTCTGCGTCACTAACCGCACAGGTCCTCAGTTTTCGAAAATGAAAAGAAAATAAAATCTTCAAAACAAAAACAGGCTCGCCATCTTTAGCCGGCGGGGTCTACGTCACAAACCGCGTAGGTCCTTATTTTCAAAAAAAACAAACGAACTTCAAAACAGACTCGTCCACTTCTATCGGACGGGGTGTCCACCCTTAGCGGACAGGCTCGCCATCTTTAGCCGGCGGGGTTTACGTCACAAAGCGCATAGGTCCTTATTTTCAAAAAAAAAAAAAAAAGAGCAAACAAACTTCAAAACAGATTCGTCCACTTCTTTCGGACGGGGCGTCCACCCTTAGCGGAAAGGCTCGCCATCTTTAGTCGGCGGGGTCTGCGCCACTAACCGCGCAGGTCCTTAGTCGCTACAGCGATAACTTTTTCTGGTTTTCCCTTTTTCCAGAAATTAAAGGATTGGTTTTCCGTTTTTTTCCAAAAAAGAGCGATGTGCTGGATTTTCCTTCGTTTTACTAGCTATACAAACAAGGGGGTTTTCTCGTTTAGTTAACCCTGAAAATGAGAATCTTTAAAAACATTTTTACCTCGTGATTGGGCTTGGCCAGGCCCAATTACACTTTATAGCTTTGATTTCGAAAACATCTGTAGCTACTTCCAATGACAAAGTGAGGGAGTTTCTACGCATCTTTAGATACTTCCAATGACAAGTGAGGGAGTTTCTATACTATCCGTTGACAAATCCCAATGACACGTGAGGGATATGTCAACACTTCAAGTGATGACCCTTAAGTCAAATGTTATCACTCGGGGGCTCGTGAGACCCTCGCAAAACAAGTCACCTACATTATGGCTTGTGTGACGCACTCCGTCCAGTACTTTGACCATCGTCTCATCCCGAGACTCAGTCAAAGTGGGGGCTAACTGTACTACTGTAGACACCTACTTTTGTCCCCATTCCCGAAAGGGAAGGTTCGATGATGAGAACAGAAATCTCCACTTGGCAACGCATCTCCTATAAAATAACGAATCTCGATCACCCTTTTCATTTCAACCAAAACTGCTATTTATAGAAACCTGCTAAAAATAGTAACTGCCATAATAGGTAGTTGTTAAAAGTGGCAAGTCATAAAAGATAGAAACCTATCAGAATTAGGTGTTGCACTCCAACATAAATCCTAGAAGAGATAGAATTTGCAAGAGGAATCATATTCCTAGTATAATTCGAAAATAAGAGTTACGTATTGATTAAAATCCTAACGAACCTAGAGTTTGTAACGGGCCCAGACGCATTCCGTCAAAAAGTTAATACGCACTAAAAGACTCGGATAAGTCTCGAAGACTCCGTATTCCACGAGTCCAAATCTGACAAGGAAATACGGCCCAGACCTATTTTCAACCCCTGGCTCTGGGCGCCGAAATCTTCGGCGCCCAGACCTGGGCGCTGAAAATACCTGGGTACGTGTTCTCTCCTAATTCTTCTTGGATTAGTGCTCTAAAATTTTATCTTTCCACGAACTCTTTTCTATAAATATAGCCCCAAATTCGACGTGAACAACACACAATTCATATTCTGAGTATTGACTCCAACCCCTAAGCCTAAGCCTCACGCTGCGAAATTGATCCCGCGTTCTGTCGCAATCGATCCAAAAATCGAACAGAACGTATCCTGTCCCTAGTAGCTGAAGAATTAAGCCCAGAAACTTGAGATTCGTTAAATAAAAGGAGAAATAGCAAAGCCAAAGTGGTTAGTTTTCTGAGAACCGTGACGCACCTCTCAAGGGTGCGTCGTAATGTGTCCCTTCGTATGATTTAATCGCTTTCCTCGCTCTTTTATAAAACTGTTAAACTATTAAATATGATTTTTCTATCACGCCTAATAAAGATAATATATTGGGAAATTGAACTATCATGCTAGGTCCCTTAAATCAATCTAAACAAGATAATCACGATCGATCTAGTATTATGTGTTGCATATTGTTAAAATCAATTCAGATTAGTTTAATAGTTAACGCATGTCCCTTCAATTATTTATGATGAGCTAGTAAGGATATCCTGCCTCTGGAGTTATCGAAGAGCGAGTACTCCTCTCAGTAGTTACAGTCCCCCGAACCCTCAATCTCTACCTTGCGGGTGTACGTTGAGAGATCCCCACACCAGGGATCACAAGGGAACCTATGGCCGTCGTGGTCAAACATAATTGCACTCCCTTTATGTCACGATAACCGGGTTTTGTCAGTTTTTCTCATTGTCGTTAAAAATTAAATGACGACTCCTATATTACTAGTCAATTGGGTGTAAACTCACAGGAAATCTAATTACACTTGATTTGACAAAAAGAAACGTCACGTCCACGAGGGACGAGGTCACGCATTAGCCTCGTGCTTTTTCGACTCCCTCACAGAAGGCTTGTGAGGCGTCTTCTGAAATTCGAACAACTATTGGTAGTGACTAAGGATTCCACTCAATAGCTTTATTGCGTTTGTAGTTCACATTTGTGACGCTTTGTTGATTGGGGTATTAGTTTTATGCATCTATTTATGCTAATTATACATAATTTCTTTGTTTTATTTCTTACTTATTTGTTTTCTATGTTTATAATAGCACCTCCAGTGCAGTGACCGTGAGAAGTACAATCAGGAGGCTCAGGGAGCAGAAGGAGAGTTAGATCTTTCATGTGTACTACAACAAATTTAGTTGTGGTCGGTTCGTTCCTCGGGCCGTGCTTATGGACCTGATAACCTAGAGTTTCTGACCTTTGGCTCTCTGAGTAAACCTTTGAAAACTATTGTTTCAGGTTTATTTTACCTCAAAATTTATGTTTTTATGTGAATAATGTGTGGGTTGATTAGAGTTGATGATAATACTTTACTTTATTTTAGCGGATTTCAGTGAGATCAATGATCTATGATCTGATTGTTACACACACTGAAGCTCTTATATCTCTCTTTCATATTTATTCCAACTATGATAGCCTTGCGGAATGTTGGTTGTTTAGAGTTGTTTACATGTGCATGAAGTATATTGTTTCTTGCTATGATGAGATAAAGAACACATGAGTGTTCTGTAGGCAGTGGACATGATCTATTGGTTTTGTTGTGAGCCTTTCAAATAAACGACTTCTCCTTCTACTGAGCAGTACTTTGTATAATACACTAATTTCATATTTACTTTAATTCATTATATATAAATGTGAATGTTAGGTTGCATCCAAATACCAATTATGTAGGCTCGGATGCTATATAAATTAATTTATAGGAATGTGGTTTATCCTGATGAGTGACTTTGGTTCTTTTGGTGTCATATGATCCTGGAAAGGCTTTTATACAGATCAATTCATAGTTTATTCTTTGTTATTTGTGTTGCTATGATTAAATCTAAGTCTTTGGATAGCAACTCTGATCTTTTTGGTTGAAGATATCCAACTTGGTTGTGGTTCTGAGCAGATTTTCCTGCCTGATAACTTTGTCTTCGGGCAGTCTGGGGCAGGTAATAACTGAGGGAAAGATCATTGTACCGAAGGTGCCGTAATAGCACAATTTTTTAATACACTGCACGCATCGCGTGCATATAAGACTAGTGATTATATGGCGGTACACGAGGTGATGTACCGTGTAAACTATCCATCTTATAAGACAAACAATGAAGTATTTAGGGCAAGAAAAAAGGATTTACATACACATGCTCTTTTTGGTCTAGTGAAGCTAGGCATATGTGCTATATCTTTTCCCTTATTTTTTAGTTTTTTGTATCCCTTAAAAATGGAGAATTAAAGTCATTAAGATGCTATAATTATATATTTTGAAAATAAATAAGCTCAAAAGTTTTATAAAGGCATATTTAATCAATTCAGTCTTAACTGGAGCATGATTTGATTGAAAAATTAGGTCCGATCGGATTTATTTTGGTCCAATCTTCGGAACATGGATTTTCTTCTTTCCGATTCAAGTTTGGTTTTTGACCGCTGAAATGGTGTTTTCACCATTGAATTAAATTTGGTTATATGGTAAAATGATGTTTTCACCATTGAATTTAGTAAAAAAAATAACTTCAGTTTGGGGGCAAAAAAACCTTTAAAATAAAGTAAGTATATACGAAGTATTAAGTTCGTGAAAAGGCCAGAGTCCATGATATTCTTGCATAAGCTAGTTCTACTACGTATTTAAATTGACATTGTAGTTTTGCTTTTGTAATGTAGGTTGAAATTATTGTAACAAGTGATCACTTCACGGCTAAAACAACCCCTCCCTTGAAGATGTGGTGGTTGGGTAGAATGAACTATGAAGGATTTCCCTACTATTATTTGAGTGGGAAAAATAGATCTGCTCTGCTCTGGCCCGGTCTGGATTTATTTTGGTCCAATCTATGGTCCATAAAATTTCTTGTTTTCGGTTTCTATCCGAGCCGATCAAAGTTTTGACCATTGAGTTAATCGAGTATGATTGTATGGTAAAATGGTGTTTTTCACCATTGAATTTAGTAATAAATAACTTTAAAATAAAGGGTTAGTGTGCATGATATTCTTGCTTAACCTAGCTTTATTGAAATTAGCATTGCAGTTTTGTGTTGTAGGTTGAAACTGTAATAAAGTGATAACTTCACGGCTAAAACAACGGACAATGATAGAGTGACCCTAAGGGTTGGTAACTCTTTTAATATTGAATTTTGATTGGTTACAAATGCATTGAAAATTTACATACAACACATTCCCTCTTCAATTAATTGTGCTTATATATTATTTTATGTTATATGTATCTTAGGGGTTGCCAACCCTTAGGGTCAACCAAACATTTTTCTAAAACAACCCCCTCCCTTGAGTAGGGATGGGCATGGGTCGGATCTGGATCGGGTCTGGTGAGACCCAGATCCAGACCCATATTTTTTAGGCGGACCCAGACCCGCCCCATATCCATTGGGTTTGAAAAATTCAGACCCATACCCAGATCCAATGGGTCTAATGGATCTCGGGTCAAAAATGGGTCTAGTGTTATTTGTTTATTTTAACATTTGTGTCTTACAAAAATTTTCCGCGCTATTAATTTAACCGATTTACCATCACATATTCACATTCGGTACATAAAATATCACAATTCGCAAATTAGTGCCAAAATACTAATGCATGCATGTATCTAATTAGACTATTTCTAATTTCTAATAATTGACCGGGTCCATGGGCCGGATCTGGACCGGGTCTGGGTCTGAGAATATTAGACCCAGACCCAGACCCGTTTTTAAACACATGGATCCAGATCCGCCCCAGATCTATTGGGTCTCAAATAATTAGACCCAGACCCTTAAATATGGGCCGGGTCCAACTGGGTCTGGATCGGGTCCTGGACCCATGCCCATCCCTACCCTTGAGATAGGGTGGTTAGGATGAAGGATTAATTACCCCATGAATGCTACTCCGTAGACCTGGTTATCGGGCGGGGCGGGTCAGGGTCGGTGCGGGTCAAAAGAGGGTCGGGTATTGTAAGGGTCATTTTTAGCGGGTCGATAATGGGCGGGTCAAAAGCGGGTCGCGGGTCAATAGCGGGTCATTAGTGGGCGGGTCAATAAACGAGCAATGAAAAATGAAAAACAAAAGAGCCATGTGCAAGTACAAGTAAATACGAAGCTATACACGTAATTTTTTGTATCATTACTATTTTAATTTTCAAAATAATTGTAGTATAAGTTTGACCCTATAATGACCCTGTCCAATAAAGCCCCTGTCCAATAAGAGCCCTGCCCAATAAAAGCCCTATTAACTTGACCCTAACCCTATATCCATTGGACTACCCTGTCCATTAACCAGGTCTACTACTCCGTACTATTTGAGTGAAAGTTAATCACTTGGTTTTCCCGTCCAACGAAACAATCATTTAAAAATAACTCATAACGCATAAAGATACTTATCTTTTATCGATAATCTTTTTTACTTTAGGAGCCAAATGGTTGAAAAAAACTTTTGTGTGTCCCCGATCTACGGTATTTTATTGTGTTGGAAATTCTCATTGGGAAACACAAAGGAAAAAAAGGGTGAGTGAAAATTCAAGAGTCCCACATTGGAAAAACTCTTCATATTCCTCTTGTTTATTAATTGGGGAATGAGTGTAACTCTTGTTTAAGAAAGTGTGAGAATGGTATGGGTGGACACATCACACACACGCGCGGGCGCGCCGGGCCGGCCGCGGGCCGTGGGCCGTGGGCCGTGGGCCTTGGGCCTTGGGCCTTGGTACTTGGTACTTGGTACTTGGGCTCTTGGGCTCTTGGGAATGCGGTTCGCGGGCGTGGGGTGGGTTTTGTGGGTCAACCCTGTTCTTTTGGTAACTGGACCGGTTTGCGCAAGTCACTGTTACGGGAATCTGTATTGATTACGTAACCGTTGGATTAAATGCCATTAATTACGTCCGTTACTATGATCAATGTTTTTGACCGTTTTCTGGCTGTTGCAACATTCATTCCCTCAGCCGTTTTGTCTGTTGCAATGCTTTCCTTCTAATTATTTAAATCAGAGTTTCAGTTCCCTTCACACAGAAAATCATACACACAAAATACGAAAACACATTCTTACTCTCACACAAAATTGCTCTCGGTTTTGGGCATACGTTCAGACTCCATCCGGCTTTGTGAGTGCACACAACGTCGGAGTTGCGCTAATCCTGGAGGGCGACCGCATTCTGTTCTACTGCACCGGGAGGTAGCGCGGAATCGTCTTTTAGGACAGTGGGTGTCCACGACGCAACAATTGTTCTTCGTTCAGTTCATCGAATCAGATAAGTTTGTTCTAATTTTCGCTTTAATCGCAACAATCTAAAAGACGATTATTATGTCTTATACTTCCAAATTCATGATTCCTGATATGTCTAAGTTAGAACCTCTTGATGGCAAGAATTATAAACGTTGGGCTGTTAGGATGCGATTCTATTTAGAACAAATTGAGATTGCTTATGTGCTTGATGATGTTGTCGAACCTGATGATGAAACTGAATTGCGTGCTTTTGAGTTGAAATTTGCTAAAGATGATAGGACATGTAAGGGCATGTTGCTGCATCATATGTCGAATACATTGCTTGATATCTATATGGGGTTTAATCATGCTAGGGATATTTGGGATGCATTAGAAAAGAAATATGGAACTGATGATGCTGGTACTAAGCGTTATTGTGTCAGTAAGTGGTTAGCTTTTCAAGTCCAAGATGATAAACCAATTATTGATCAGATTCATGCTTATGAAAATATTTGCATTGCTATGGCTGCCGAGGGTTTGAGTATTTGTGATATTACCCTTGCTATAGTTTTAATTGAGAAACTCCCACCCTCTTGGAAAGATTTTCGTAATCAGTTAATGCATAAGAAAAAGGACCTTACCTTAGAGGAGCTTGTAGGTCACCTGAAAATTGAGGAGGAAAATCGTATTAAGGATAAGGGTCAATCTGTGTTTTCCGGGTCTGCTAAGGCTAACCTTGTAGAACCTAAGCCTCATGCATATTCTGAAAAGTTTAAGGGAAAGGGAAGTCCTTTCAAGCCTCAAGGGAAACCAATGAAGTATAAGTTCAAGGGCAAGTGTTTTGAATGTGGGAAAACTGGTCACAAGTCTGTAGATTGCAGATCCAAGAAGAAGTCGGATCAGAACCAAGCCAACCTTGCTGAAGCTAATGAAGTTTCTAATCCTAACCATTTTGTTGCTGTTGTTTCAGAAGCTAACTTGACAGGTAATGTTGCTGAATGGATCGTTGATACTGGAGCAACGAGACATATCTGCACCAACAAAGACATGTTCACTACCTACGAAAAAACTGATGGTGAAAATGTCTTCATGGGTAATTCAGCTTCTGCAACTGTTCAAGGCAAAGGGAAGATCGTTCTCACTCTTACCTCTGGAAAACTTATTACTCTTACCAATGTGTTGCATGTTCCAGAATTGCGTAGGAACCTGATTTCTGGTAGCTTGCTAATTAAGGCTGGATTGAAGCTTTCATTTGATTCTGATAGGCTTGTTATTACTCATAATGGGGAGTTTGTGGGAAAGGGTTTCTGTAATGGGGGTTTATTTACTCTTGATGTCAAACTTGAAATTATGAATAAGAATGCTAGTACTTCTTCTGTTTATATTGCTGAGTCTATTGATTTATGGCATGCAAGGTTGGGTCATCTTAACATTGCTTCAATTAAAAGGATTAAACAACTTAACTTGATCCCCAGTTTTTCTAAAACTGATTTTGCAAAATGTGAAGTATGTGTTGAGGCCAAGTTAGCAAAGAAGCCATTTAAATCAATAGATAGACAAACTAAAGTACTAGAGCTTGTTCATAGTGACTTGGGGGATTTTAAAAATTATGAGAGCAGGGGTGGTAAAAGGTATTATATTACTTTTGTTGATGACTGCTCAAGATTCACCATGGTTTATCTTCTCAGGTCAAAAGATGAGGCTGAGGAAATGTTCCTCAAATACAAGGCCGAAGTGGAGAACCAACTTGATAGGAAGATCAAGAGACTTAGGAGTGATAGGGGTGGTGAATATGACCCTAACACTCTTAAGGCATTTTGTGAGCAGAATGGGATCATTCATGAGACAACGGCTCCCTACACACCCGAGCAGAACGGGATTGCTGAAAGGAAGAACAGAACATTGAAGAACATGATGAATTCTATGCTTATTAGTTCTGGGTTTTCTGATAACATGTGGGGGGAAGCTATATTATCTGCTTGTCATGTTTTGAACAGGGTACCTCACAAGAAGCTAGACAAGACTCCATACGAAATATGGAAGGGTCGTGCACCTAACCTAAGTTATTTGAAAGTGTGGGGGTGTCTAGCAAAGGTGGCTATACCCAGCTTCAAAAGGGACAAGATTGGTCCTAAAACGGTTGATTGTATTTTTATTGGTTATGCTTACCAAAGTGCTGCATATCGTTTTCTTGTTAAAGGTGCTAACAATTCTTATGCAGGTGGTAACATCATTGAGGCAAGAGATGCCGAGTTTTTTGAAACAGTATTTCCTTTGAAAATATCTTGTATCAATGATGTGCCTTCTTCTAGCACTTCTTCTAGTATGCCTGTTGTTGCTCCTCCCACCTCTGATGTGAATTCTGAATTGGAGCCAAGGAGGAGCAAGAGGGCAAGAAAGGAAACCAGTTATGGTGATGATTTTATTACTGCTTTCTTAACTGAACCTTACTTGATTGATGATGACTTTGCTTATGTTTTTATTTTGGAAGATGATCCTAGGACCTATGAAGAGGCTATGAAATCTGTTGATGCAGTGTTTTGGAAAGAGGCAATAGATAGTGAACTTCAGTCAATCCTAAGTAACAATACTTGGGAGTTGGTTGATCTGCCTAGGGGTTGCAAGCCCATTACTTGTAAATGGATCTTTAGGAAAAAATTGAAATCCACTGGATCCATTGACAAGTATAAGGCTAGAATTGTGGTAAGGGGATTCACCCAAAGGCATGGTATTGATTATTTTGATACTTATTCTCCTGTCACTAAAATTGCTACTATTAGAACTTTGATTGCTCTTGCTTGCATTCATGATCTTGTTGTGCATCAAATGGATGTTAAAACTGCATTTTTAAATGGTGATTTGGATGAGGAAATTTACATGGTTCAACCGGAAGGGTTTGTTGTTCCTGGTCAAGAGAATAAGGTTTGTAAATTAGTCAAGTCCTTGTATGGGCTTAAGCAAGCTCCAAAGCAATGGCATGACAAATTTGACAAGACTATGACAGGTAATGGGTTCCATGTAAATGAAGGTGATTCTTGTGTTTACTCTAAGCATGATTCTGATGGTTGTGTGATTATTTGTCTTTATGTGGATGATATGTTAATTTTTGGGACTAATTTGGATCGAGTAAATGAGACAAAAAGTTTTCTAAGTTCTAAGTTTGAAATGAAAGATATGGATGAGGCAGATGTGATTTTAGGAGTGAAAATCAAGAGAACTCCAAATGGCATTTGTCTTAGCCAAGCTCACTATGTTGAAAAGTTACTTAAAAAATTTAACTCTTTTGACGTCGATCCAGTTAGGACTCCCTATGATCCAAGCATCCACTTAAGGAAAAATAATGGTGATCCTGTTAGCCAATCTGAATATGCTAAGATTATTGGTAGTGTTATGTTTCTGATGAACTACACTAGACCTGACATTGCTTATTCTGTGAGTAGATTAAGCAGGTATACTCATAACCCAAGTCATGAACATTGGGATGCTTTGAAGAGATTGCTCAGGTACCTTAAGGGTACCATGGATTGGAGTTTGCACTACTCCAAGTTTCCAGGAGTTTTGGAAGGCTATTGTGATGCTAACTGGGTTTCTGGCAATGATGAAATTAACTCTACCAGTGGTTATGTTTTCACCCTAGGGGGTGGAGCTGTGTCTTGGAAATCTTGTAAACAATCTTGTACTGCTATGTCTACTATGGATTCTGAGTTTATTGCTCTTGAATTGGCAGGTCATGAGGCAGAATGGTTGAGAAATGTGCTTGCAGATATTCCGCTGTGGGGGAAGCCAGCTCCTTCAGTTGCACTTCATTGTGATTCGCAAGCGGCTATTGCTGTGGCAAACAACCATGCCTACAATGGGAAGAAAAGGCACATTCGTTTGAGGCACAAGGCCATCAAAGAATTGTTGTCAAGTGGGGTGATATCACTAGACTATGTAAAGTCTGAAATGAACATTGCGGATCCGTTAACGAAAGGCCTATGTAGAAAACTAGTTTTGGAAACATCGGAAGGGATGGGCCTGAAGCCCGTTGAATGAATTGTAAAATAATGAACTCCTACTCACAGAGTTCAAAGGACGACATTATTGTTATAATTCGGAAGCACAAAATTTTATTTTTTGTCCATCCCCTAGATGTTATAATGTGCTTGCTACAATAGGAAAGAGGTTGAGCATACGGCTCTTAATGAACCCATACCATATGTTTGGTGGTGTGAATGTAGCTCACACTTGATGGGATTCACCTACGTAGGTGTGGAAGTGTGGCCGCTTCCTATGAGAATTGCGATGTGGGCTATTCTCTAGAGCACCTATGAGCATATCCAGGTCGGACGTATGGCCAGTATAAGGCGTCACTTATTCGCGGAGTCAGAATGTCATACATATTCAGTTGCGTGCTTTAAGTGACGGGTTTCTATCTCCCTATCAAGTTCAATACGAAAGTCACTTGGTAGGAAAGAGATCATAGCTTAAATGTCACTAAGTGTTAATTCAAGTCGAAAGACATTGACACCTATTCAATTGTTTTGTTTTGCCCAAAACTAATATCCTTCTCCTTTCTTTTCTTTCTTTTCCGCATATTCGAACCTGTGGGGGATTGTTGGAAATTCTCATTGGGAAACACAAAGGAAAAAAAGGGTGAGTGAAAATTCAAGAGTCCCACATTGGAAAAACTCTTCATATTCCTCTTGTTTATTAATTGGGGAATGAGTGTAACTCTTGTTTAAGAAAGTGTGAGAATGGTATGGGTGGACACATCACACACACGCGCGCGCGCGCCGGGCCGGCCGCGGGCCGCGGGCCGTGGGTCGTGGGCCTTGGGCCTTGGTACTTGGTACTTGGTACTTGGGCTCTTGGGCTCTTGGGAATGCGGTTCGCGGGCGTGGGGTGGGTTTTGTGGGTCAACCCTGTTCTTTTGGTAACTGGACCGGTTTGCGCAAGTCACTGTTACGGGAATCTGTATTGATTACGTAACCGTTGGATTAAATGCCATTAATTACGTCCGTTACTATGATCAATGTTTTTGACCGTTTTCTGGCTGTTGCAACATTCATTCCCTCAGCCGTTTTGTCTGTTGCAATGCTTTCCTTCTAATTATTTAAATCAGAGTTTCAGTTCCCTTCACACAGAAAATCATACACACAAAATACGAAAACACATTCTTACTCTCACACAAAATTGCTCTCGGTTTTGGGCATACGTTCTGACTCCATCCGGCTTTGTGAGTGCACACAACGTCGGAGTTGCGCTAATCCTGGAGGGCGACCGCATTCTGTTCTACTGCACCGGGAGGTAGCGCGGAATCGTCTTTTAGGACAGTGGGTGTCCACGACGCAACAATTGTTCTTCGTTCAGTTCATCGAATCAGATAAGTTTGTTCTAATTTTCGCTTTAATCGCAACATATTGTATATCCAAATATAAAAGTGAACCAGATAAAAGATATAAGTGACCTTATTCGAGGACTAAAGTTACCTTACTCTAGGATAAATGTGACCCTAACCATTGAAAAACGTGACCCTAACAATAAACAATGAAGTGACCCTAATCAAAAGTGATATGCTTGTACAAGTTATAACTATGACCAATACAACACCACAAATGAAAATATACACCAATACACAAATGTAATATAGGTAGTAGGTTACGTGGAGCTTCACCCCACACTATGTACAATATTGTACATTGCTCTACCATTTGAGTTGTAACATCAATAAGGGTAACTAAAAGAACATAACAGGTGCGGATAACCTTCCTCTTTTAGGCCGCCACACAATATATTATCGTAGATCGGTCTTTCTGAAAGTTTGTGAATGGCTGATCAAACAAGTAGGGATACAAATTGGAATTCACAAATTCTTAATTACACATGATGTACAATAAAACTATAAGGCGGATTTAAAGTTACCCAAAATGATTAAAAAATTTCACGATATAATGTAAAAGCTATTTACTACGTATTTTTTAGTGATAAAATTTACTTCTTAATAAAAGTTAACTTCTGAAAATCACTCACAAAGTCACAATGTACTCCCTCCGTCCCGAAATACTCGACCCGGTTTGACCGGCACAGAGTTTAAGGGACTTGAATTGACTTATTTAATTTAATAGGTAGTAGTTGATAGTGGGGTATTATTTTAATGTAGTTAGTGGGAGGTGGGTTAAGAGGTGGGATTGGGGGAGAGTAGGGGTTGAATTTTTAATTATTTTTTGTATGGAGTAGGAGGTATGTGGGTTAATAGGGGTGGAGTGAGAATTAATATAATATTGTTAGAATATTTTCATTTTTAGAAACAGGTCAAGTATTAAGGGACGGTCCGATAAGGAAAAGAGGTCAAGTATTCCGGTACGGAGGAAGTATAAAAGTATACTCCCTCCGTCCCGGAATACTTGACCTGTTTTCCTTATCGGGCCGTCCCTTAATACTTGACCTGTTTCTAAAAATGGAAATATTCTAACAATATTATATTATTTCTCACTCCACCCCTATTAACCCACCTACCCCCTACTCCATACAAAAAATAATTAAAAATTCAACCCCTACTCTCCCCCAACCCCACCTCTTAACACATTTTCCACTAACTACATTAAAATAATACCCCACTATCAACTACTACCTATTAAATTAAATAAGTCAATTCAATTACCTTAAACTCTGTACCGGTCAAACCGGATCGAGTATTCCGAGACGGAGGGAGTATATGAAAAGCTTTAAAAAAATTATCCATAAAAAATTACTTCATAATATGAGAAGATAATCAAAACATTGTAAAGTTCACCAAAAACTGGATATAAATTACCTCATTTCACAATAAATTTATTACATACCAAATACACACAAGACCTAATGTGATTCGCACAACCTAAGGTCCTAAGCTACACCCAAAATGAAATCAACAACTCATCGAGTACTAAAAAACAACCTAGTAATGAGCTAAAGCAACATACCTTTAGAGTCTATTAATCCATTCACTCAAAAAAACAAGGTAAGGTGCAATCACCATCACCCGTCCATTCCCTTTATTTCAAGGCACTAATCTACTTATTACGCACATCAACTTTTAATTAATAAGCTTTTGCAACCCAAACCAATTTTGAACTCTTCTTTTTTATACAGTACGGACTACAAATATAGGCTCTATTTTTTACTAATTTCTTAGTTATTTGTATTAGCTGGTTTGATTATCTGATTGAATTAGGTACTTGTGACTTGTGTAAAGTGTTTGGTGAATGAATTATTCTCCGTATTTGTTTAATGAAGGGTTCTAATTTTGGACAATACTAGGATAATTAAAGTTGTTAATTACTTTCCACACTCATTCTCAAGCCTAGCTCTAATACAAAAAGTTACTTTCTACATCTGATTCACCTTAAACCTTTTTTATCCCTCCAAATCTCCTAATTAACCAAACACACTCACATATATATAGTTGCAATTGTTCATCTCCTTAATTTTGTAGTAAAACCTACATATTCCGTATCAATTTGATTGTTACATTCACTACAAGAATCAGTAGCAACTAGGGCGAGTATATAGCAGCTCCCCTAATAAACAGGAGAGTGCTACACGAGTATGCCTTAATCAATATATTACTTACAAACGAAGCAACACACAGTATGTATGTTGTTAGTTTCACGGAGTTCCTCAAGAGGGGGGGTGAATTGATATTTTACGTATTTATAAAAATTAAACTATACGGAACAGAAACAGTAAAATATGCAAGCAAGATTTAGCGTGGAAAACTCTCTAGGCCCAATAGAGAGGAAAAAACCACGGCCCCTTTGGGGACTTAAACACTTTCACTAATTAGGCAAAACAACTTAGTTTCTTTACAAACCTAATCTACTCGGGCCACAATCTGCCAATCGCCTCTGATTGCAGATGACTAGGAACAACCCTCTTTGTTCCTTCCCTTATGGAAACAGTCCCTCAACTGTTCCAACTCACTGATCTCTTGTGAGATCTTCTCTCCTGCTCAAGTAAGCCTGACTCAGGCTTAACTTACAATAACTCAACACTTTAATCAAACGTATAAGAATTAATTAACTACTTAACATACGATATAAGACCAAGTAACAAATACTGCTCTATATGGGAACAGAAACAGACTTCTTCAAAGATTAAGACTTTAAGGATGATACCTGAAAGCTTCCGGTTGATGTAAATAAGTCTGATAAAAAGTTTAGCCAAGAACAAAGGTTGTATTTATACGAATCCAAGTGTTTAACCTAGATTCAAATCCAACCCAGTTTATGACTCTCTTTAATAGATAGATTTTCGCAAATCTTACTTCAAACGCGTTTTAGGAAAATCAATCTTTTCGTATTTTGAGAGTTATATGTTAACTCAAATTCAAGAGTATAACTTCAAACAGTTTTGTAAAATCAGTTTAAAAACATTTGATGTTTATCTTTTTGTAAAAGCAAAACTGTTTTATTTCGTTTCACGATATAACTAGGACTCTTCAAAATACTCTGTTCCCATACTAAGCATGTACTAAATTACATTGGTCTTATACCTTTCGACCCTTATAGAATTTGCTTGACTTAATCCTTGATTTAATCTTGCCACGTACTTTGAACTTAATTACTTCAAAGTTCCCTTGCTTGCTTCGGTTGTTGCATTTGTCCTTCTTTTAAATATTAACCTGTTCCTGACATTCTCCAAAATAAACTATTAGTAGAAGGTTAGCTTGTCATCATCAAAACCAGGAATCAACAATTTCCCCCTTTTTGATGATGACAACCTTACAACTTGATAGGAGTAAATAACTTAAGGAATGAGATATGTAACCTGACAATCCAGAGTCAAAAACTTAACCAGGAACAGATGAGTCGCTTGGGTGGTGAACCCAAGTATAAAAACAAATATAATGGAACACAAGTTGTCCTCTCAATATCTTCCCCCTTTGGAATTATCAAAAAGGGAGTAGGGAAAAACGCAGAACCAAAGGAGAAGAAGAAGAAGGAGAATATAGGAATCATATTACCCTAGCAAGCAGATAGTCATCATGCAGCTCAAGTCGGTCAACGATTTTGACCGCACCCCTGCAAGCAGAACAAGATAAACGCAACATATAGCACAATACAAGAAAAAATTCTACAAGTCAGAGTGGGGCAACTATCAGAACGTAGGAAAAGCGCACTAATGAGCATTAGTCATAAACTTGGCGCATCCAAAAACCAAACCAAAAAAAAATTGTTTAAAGAGCCAGCAAAAACAAAATAAAATGTTTGATGGACAGCAGATTATATGGGGTAGGATAAGCAAGGATTTTGTAGCAGGGTCAGGTTTGGGGAGATCCAGGAGCAGCATCCTCAGCATGTGTCACCTCCTCGACGATCATGTCAGCAAGGCGTTCTGTCATATCATTGAAGAACTCTGCCTGGTCCTGCTGCATCTTGTGAATGAGCTCCTGCAAAGAAGTAACAGCTGACAACAGAACCACATTGTCCAGCTGCAGTTGATCCACTTTAGCCACCAAGAGCTGCACTGAACCGTCTGGAGAGGGAGCAGCAGATTGGGTTTCACCATCTTTGTCTGATTCTGAATCCTCGACCCTGTAGACCGGAGGAATTCCCTTGGAAGAGCTGGCTAGACGGCTACTGCGACGGATAGGCTGATGAGATGATGTGGTTGGAATGTTCTTGGGAGAGGAGGTGGCTTTGATTGGACTTGCCTCCTTTGGACATAGGTCAACAGGAACACCCTCTGTCTGACCCTCTGTCTCATGGCAAGGAAGTGGTGCCTCCTCTTCCGCAGCTGATAGTTCATCTCCCTCATCAAGCTCCTCTTCTGCTCCTTCTAAATCATCCTCCTCCTCATCGACATCTTCTTCTCCCTCTTCCTCCTGAGGTGTAGTATCTCCCACATTCGTCTTACCAACACAGACGACTCCATCCACTACACTCAGGCTAATCCCATTCAAGCAAGCTTTGTTAAGAATATGGGCAGGGGTAAGAGGTTCAGCTGAGTAACGAGTAAGGTCAACCCCAACTTTTCTCATAATGAAGGTGAGAAGAGACCCATACCCAATCATATTGTTCTGAGAGATGGAGTGAGTGAGATGGGAGATAAAAACGACAGGAAAATTTATTTGACGCTGAGATTCGAGGAGAAAGATGTAGATCAGATCTAACCTGCTTGCCAAGGCACGCTTGTCATGACGCGGAACAATACCTCGTCGGACCACATTAAAAAGGACCTTTTGAAAAGGAGTGAGGACAGACTGGTTGAGAGCTTTTGGGTGTTTCCCTTGACCACCAAAATATGAGTAAACTTCCTGCATTGTTGCACCCCCGAGCTCAATTGGACCCTTTCCCTTGTGATAGACCTCCTCCCCTAAAACTGGGACTTTGAACCAAGACCCTAATTTCTCAGAATCGAAGCTAAATTGTTTCCCATTGACTTCAGAACTACAAATTCCCTTGTTATTGACAAAGTTTGAGCAAAATTCCCCCATTGCTTCTGGATACATGCAAGCTTTAGAACAAACCTCAAAAAGATAGGTCCAACCTTGAGACTCGATCGTCTCCAACAATTCTACAAACCCTATTTCCCGACACCAACCAAAATCTATGCTAAGACCAGGGAGCATACGATCTGGGGGAAAATAGAAAAATTTTGTGGGTTCGAGTTTTACCTTCTTCTCAGCTGGAAGATGAGGTTCCCCCTGAGTCAAAGCAGCAACTTCCTTCTTCAAGACCAGTTTCCGTTTGGTGGAGAGTTTTGTAGTTGATTTTGTGGCTGGTGGTTTTGGTGTGGGTTGTTTGGGAGGCATCGTTTCCGGATAAATGGCTTGAAGAGGTATGACGGTGATGATGGGTGTAGAAGGAGAAGATGAATTTGTAGGGTTTGGGAATTGAAGTTTGTAGAGGGTCATGATTTTATAGGCAGGGTTGTTGCGATTTACTAGGAGAGATAGGTGAATTTTGAATTTTAAAATTGGGAATTTGATAAGAAGGAGGGGATGTACCGAGATTTTTATAGGCGGAATGATTAGAATGGGAAGAGTTTTGGTGTTGGGAATCGGAGTGTGGGAAGCGTGTTTGAGTGAGTAAATATGGAATAGTAATGCATGCACCAGATTTTGTAAGATTCGATGAATCAAATTAATTGCTTTCCATTCATTTTTAGAATTCCCACTTAGACCTCGAATTGAATGCAAGTATTGGGAAAAAGTGCGATTACCTTAATAATGTGCAGACGTGGCTGTGGTAATGCACAGCTGGTTTTTGCAATCCGAACCTGGTTGTTAGTCCATTCGGAAAATATGGTGCATAACAAAAAAATGAAGAACATGTTTTTTTTTTTTTTTTTTTTTTTTTTTTGATATTTTCCAGTGAGGTTAGAAAATGTTAAGGACAACCGGTGTTATTGTATTCGTATCATACCGAGTTCTAACCTGAGCTTGTCGTGTCTGTCCCTGTTAAGTGGTTTGGTCAAGATGTCAGCTACTTGATCTTCTGTGGGACAGAACTCAAGTTTGACTAGTTCCTTTTCCACATAATCTTTTAAAAAGTGATGTCGAATGTGAATGTGTTTGACCCTTGAGTGGTGCACTGGGTCTTTTGATATGCAGATTGCACTTGTGTTGTCGCATAGAATAGGAACACACTTTAATTTCATACCAAAATCTCTAAGTTGTTGTTTGATCCATAGCATTTGGGAACAGCATGAAGCCGCAGCTACATATTCAGCTTCTGTTGTGGATAAAGCCACTGTGTTTTGTTTCTTTGAAGCCCAGGAGACTGCACATGCTCCTAGGAATTGAACCATCCCTGATGTGCTCTTTCTGTTTACTAGGTCACCTGCATAGTCAGCATCTGTGTATCCTTTGAGATCAAAGTGATCATAGGTAGGGTACCATAGGCACAAATCGTCTGTTCCTTTTAGATATCTTAGAATTCTTTTGACAGCTGTAAGGTGAGATTCTTTTGGATTTGATTGGAAGCGGGCACAGACACCTACACTGAATGCAATTTCTGGTCTGCTTGCTGTAAGATAAAGTAGGGAGCCTATCATACCTCTGTACCTTGTTTGGTCTACACTCTTACCTTCTTGATCCTCATCCAGTCTCGTAGTTGTTCCCATTGGAGTGTGGTTGCTCTTAGCGGACTCCATTCCATATTTCTTGATGAGATCTTTTATGTATTTCTGTTGATGTATCATGATCCCTTGTTCCGTTTGCTTGATTTGGAGGCCTAGGAAGAAGTTGAGTTCTCCCATCATGCTCATTTGAAATTCTTGCTGCATTAGGTCAGAGAATTCTTTGCATAGATCTTCGTTAGTTGCTCCAAATATAATATCATCAACATAAATTTGAACGATTAGTATGTCTGTATTTCTTGACTTAAGGAACAGAGTTCTATCAACCTTACCTCGATTGAACTTATTGTCTAGCAAAAAGTGTGAGAGACGTTCATACCAGGCTCTTGGTGCTTGTTTCAGTCCATACAGTGCCTTATCTAGTTTGTAGACA
This sequence comes from Spinacia oleracea, assembly GCF_020520425.1. NCBI lineage: Eukaryota > Viridiplantae > Streptophyta > Magnoliopsida > Caryophyllales > Amaranthaceae > Spinacia > Spinacia oleracea. The sequence continues at coordinate 70,066,594 of NC_079488.1, read as the reverse complement.
TGTGCGGGGTATTCTGGATCTTCAAAGCCTGGAGGTTGTTCCACATAGACTTCTTCCTTGAGATTTCCGTTTAGGAAGGCACATTTTACATCCATTTGATAGAGTTTGAATCCCATATATGATGCAAATGCTATTAGTATGCGTATTGCCTCCATTCTGGCAACTGGAGCAAAAGTTTCTTCAAAGTCTATTCCCTCTTGTTGGTTGTATCCCTTGACAACTAGTCTGGCCTTGTTCCTGGTAATCGTAGCATGCTCATCTTGTTTATTTCGAAATACCCACTTGAGACCTATTACTCGATTGTTCAGTGGTATAGGCTCAAGATGCCATACTTTATTTCTTTCGAATTCATTAAGCTCCTCCTGCATAGCAATGATCCAATCAGAATCAGTTAGTGCTTCTTTGTAATTTTTAGGTTCAATCATGGATAAGTAAGCATAGAAAGCACAAAAGTTTTTGAGTTGGGATCTGGTCGTGGTTCCTCGTCCAAGATCACTGATTATTTGGTCAAGGGGATGTGAGCTTTGATGTTTCCAAGGTCTGGGTTGGAAAGGTGTGTTTGTTTCCATAACCGACTGTTCAACTTGCTCATTTGTTTCTGCTTGATCTTCGGCTTGTGCTGGTTCCTCTTCAACTATGTTATTTTCAGAAGTTTCTTCGACTTGGGTTTGTTCTTCTGTTTGGGAACTTTTCCTTATCTCTTCGTCTTCTGTTTCTCTAGTGAGTCCTAGTTCGAAGTTTCCATCAGAAGTTGTACCTGCAACATAGTTTTGGGAGTCAGTTTCATCAAATATAATATGTATACTTTCTTCCATGCACATGGTCCTTTTGTTGAATACTCTATACGCTTTGCTGTTTGAGGCATATCCTAGGAATATTGCTTCATCACTTCGTGCATCAAATTTTCCCAGTTGATCCTTTCCATTGTTGTGGACGAAACACTTGCAACCAAAGATTCTAAGATGGGTTATAGAGGGTTTTCTTCCTTTGTACAGTTCATATGGAGTTTTGTTTTTGATAGCTCTAATTAGCACTCGATTGAGTACATAGCATGCCGTATTTAGAGCTTCGGCCCAGAAACTTTTTGGAAGTCCACTAGCAATCAACATAGTCCTTGTCATGTCTTCAAGAGTTCGGTTCTTTCTTTCTACAACACCGTTTTGTTGAGGTGTTCTGGGAGCAGAGAAGTTGTGATCTATTCCTGAATCTTTACATAGATCATCAAATCTTTTATTTTGAAATTCTGTACCATGATCTGATCTGATGTGGACCAGCTTATGATTGCTTTGTCGTTGAACCTTTGTGGCGAAAGACAGAAATTCTTCAAACGTCTCTTCCTTGTTGGATAAGAAGATCACCCATGTGTATCTTGAGAAGTCGTCTACAATAACGAGTACGTACTTCTTTCCGCTTCTGCTTTGTGTCCTCATTGGTCCACACAGATCCATGTGGATCAGCTCCAGTGGTCTTGTAGTGCTGATTACCCCTTTTGATTTAAAGGACGTTCTTACTTGCTTTCCTTTGATACAAGCATCACAGACTGATTGTTTTGCAAACTTTGTTTTTGGGAGACCTGTGACTAAATTTTTCAATTTTAATTTGTTCATTAGAGAAAAGCTAGCATGACCAAATCTTTTATGCCATAACAAAGGATCATCTTCAATAACACTGAGACAGGTTAGATTGGAGTGAGGGACCGAGTTGAGGTTAACCACATATGTGTTCCCTTTCCTCTGTCCCTCTAGGATCACTGTCTCTGTGTTACTATTGATGATCAGACATTTATTTGAGAAGAATTTTGCATAATTGCCTTTGTCACAGAATTGAGAAATACTTAATAAGCTATGACCTAGTCCTTCAACCAGAAACACATTATCGATGGAATGAGACTTTGACTTACCAACCTTACCAATGCCAATGATGTTACCTTTCTTATTGTCGCCAAAAGTCACAGTTCCACCTTCGTAGGTCGTGAGTGAGAGAAATCTATTTCTGTCTCCAGTCATGTGCTTGGAACAACCACTGTCTAGGTACCATGTGTTGTTCCCCCTCACTTCGACCTGCATGAAGTTTTTAGTTAGAGTTTTTAGGAACCCAGCATAGCTTGGGTTCCTTACTTGGAATCAAATCATTTTTCTTTACCCATTTAGTTTTGGTGAATTCGATGTTCTTTTCCAAGTACTTTTGGTTTTTCGGGCAAGAAACTCTATAGTGACCGATTTGACCACAGAAGGTGCATACTATGTCACTGTATAAATCTACTCTGGTTTTTCTAGGATGATGCTTTTTGTGGTTAAAACCTAAACCTTCTGTGCGTTTGGTTCTAGCTTCTTCTATCCACTTTGGTGTTCCCTCTATTTTGTGTCTGGTCCTTTTAGTCAATTCACTTTCTAGATGGGTCTTTTCTTGGTGAATTTTCACTAGTTCTAACTTAGCTTTTTCTAGTTCTTCTTTATAGAGTTTCTTGGTTTTGGCTATTTTTAGGTCAATCATATCTTGTTTTAGCCAGGAGTTTTCATTGCGTAAGGCTTCACACATTTCTTTTATATGAAGGTTTTGATCAAAGAGTTTAAAGAAACGATTGTCAATATCTAAGTTTGAGTTTCTGGTCCATTCCAACTCCTCTGTGAGTTTATTGACAATGTCTTGGTGTTTCCTGTCTGAGTCTAGTTTTTCTTTTAGGAGATCCTCATAATCACTAGTGAGACAAGAAAGTAAGTCAAACAGTTCTACTTTAGACATGGATTCAAGCCTACTTTTAATATGAACAAGACTTGCCTGGAATTTATCAGATTCTGAGTCGGATTCTTCATCTTCATGTTCAGCTACAAGACACAGGTGAGCAATTTCTTCGTTGGGTTGTTCTTGTTCCTCATCAGAAGAAGTATCTCCCCATGCAGCAATCATGGCTTTCCTTACCTCAGTTTTGGAAAAGGAGTTTCTGTTGTCTTTGAATCTGTCTTTTGTAGTTTCCTTTCCCTTTCCTCGTTCTTGATCCCATAGAGGACATTCCCTAATGCGATGTTCCAAGTTTCCACACTTATGGCATCCAGTGTCAGTTTTAGGGAACTTTCTATTTGGTTTGCTTCTGTGTTCCACATCTTTGTAGTTCCTAAACATTCTTCTGAACCTCCTAGCAAACAGAGCTGTCTCTTCATCTTCTTCAGAGTCTTCATCATTTTCGGTTTTTAGAGCAAGAGCTCTATTTTTGGTGTTCTCTGAAGGTCGCGCGTTTAATTGAAGTTCATGAGTCAGGAGAGATCCAGCCAGTTGTTCCAGGTTAAACTTTGTGAAGTCTTTAGTTTCCTGGAGGGCTGTGACTTTAGCCATCCAGGGATCTTGTGGTAGACTTCTTAGAACCTTCCTGACTTGTTCCTCAGGAGTTATGATTTTGCCAAGAGAGTTTAGTTCATTGATAATGTTTGTGAAGCGAGTAATCATGTCTTGAATCGTTTCAGATGTCTTCATGGTGAACAGCTCGTATTGGTGCATTAAGAGATCAATCTTCGATCTTTTAACTTCGTTTGTTCCTTCATGAGTAACCTGGAGCAGATCCCAAATCTGCTTTGCGTTCTTGCAGCCCATAACTCTGTTGTGTTCATTTGGACCTAGTCCACAATGAAGGATTTTGACAGCCATGGCATTGAGTTCAAGCTTTTCATAGTCGGCTTTGTCAAATTCATCAACAGGTTTGGGAACAGTTTCTCCAACGGAGTTCAGCTTAGTGACTTGGAAGTCTCCAACTTCAATCACTCTCCATACTTGATAGTTTTCAGCCTTAATGAAAATCTCCATCCTGTTTCTCCAGTAGGAATAGTATTTGCCGCTAAACATTGGAGGTCGTTGTGTTGAGTATCCCTCTTCTAGTTTCTCCGTAGTGTTCATAGCTTCAGAATCGTTTTTCCCATCAGCGTTACCTGCAGTTTAAAGGGTTCTGGCTCTGATACCAATTGTTAGTTTCACGGAGTTCCTCAAGAGGGGGGGTGAATTGATATTTTACGTATTTATAAAAATTAAACTATACGGAACAGAAACAGTAAAATATGCAAGCAAGATTTAGCGTGGAAAACTCTCTAGGCCCAATAGAGAGGAAAAAACCACGGCCCCTTTGGGGACTTAAACACTTTCACTAATTAGGCAAAACAACTTAGTTTCTTTACAAACCTAATCTACTCGGGCCACAATCTGCCAATCGCCTCTGATTGCAGATGACTAGGAACAACCCTCTTTGTTCCTTCCCTTATGGAAACAGTCCCTCAACTGTTCCAACTCACTGATCTCTTGTGAGATCTTCTCTCCTGCTCAAGTAAGCCTGACTCAGGCTTAACTTACAATAACTCAACACTTTAATCAAACGTATAAGAATTAATTAACTACTTAACATACGATATAAGACCAAGTAACAAATACTGCTCTATATGGGAACAGGAACAGACTTCTTCAAAGATTAAGACTTTAAGGATGATACCTGAAAGCTTCCGGTTGATGTAAATAAGTCTGATAAAAAGTTTAGCCAAGAACAAAGGTTGTATTTATACGAATCCAAGTGTTTAACCTAGATTCAAATCCAACCCAGTTTATGACTCTTTTTAATAGATAGATTTTCGCAAATCTTACTTCAAACGCGTTTTAGGAAAATCAATCTTTTCGTATTTTGAGAGTTATATGTTAACTCAAATTCAAGAGTATAACTTCAAACAGTTTTGTAAAATCAGTTTTAAAACATTTGATGTTTATCTTTTTGTAAAAGCAAAACTGTTTTATTTCGTTTCACGATATAACTAGGACTCTTCAAAATACTCTGTTCCCATACTAAGCATGTACTAAATTACATTGGTCTTATACCTTTCGACCCTTATAGAATTTGCTTGACTTAATCCTTGATTTAATCTTGCCACGTACTTTGAACTTAATTACTTCAAAGTTCCCTTGCTTGCTTCGGTTGTTGCATTTGTCCTTCTTTTAAATATTAACCTGTTCCTGACATTCTCCAAAATAAACTATTAGTAGAAGGTTAGCTTGTCATCATCAAAACCAGGAATCAACATATGTGTTCGGTCCTGTTTTAGGGCTTATTTTTGTTTATGTTTTGGGAACACTATATGAACTCCCTATGTCATTACATTGTCATGTGTACTTCCTCTATAACACATTAACACTACATGTCAATGTCGCATTCGTTGTAATGACATAAACACATATATACAATAACTTCTAAATAAACGAAAAATAAATAACGTTTTAAATGAAGTAGGGTGATTAATTAAACAGCAATACACAATTACACCAACCACCTAATGAATTAAAACGGAAAACACAAAAAAAATAAAAAGTTATGGAAGATCGAATAAATAGTAGTAGAAGATGATGGAAGGATGGATATATGGGGCCTTTATATATAGTTTAAAAGAAACCAATAATTGAAATATGTGCAATTACCATTTATACGTGTAACATTATCATGTGCAACTATTTAATTGACGTGTTTGTTGTGACCATTAATATTTAATATTCAACAATTAATTAATTTAATAGTGAAGTGAAGCCATTTAATTTAACGCTCTCTTACCACTTTTAACACTTGATTCCATCCCATAACTATACTCTAACTGTCCACCACTATATTGTCTGTCGCATATTTTGGAAGCCAAGCAATCAAAATTCACAAATATCAACATTAGACCAATTAGATTCTTTCTCTAGTGGTTAACAATGATAGTCTATGTAGGCTGTGTTCCATAGATCAAAGGTTCGAATATTCCATCAACCTTAGTAATTTATGTTGCTCTAGCTTCTTACTAACTCATGCCAGAAAAAAACAAATATCACATTAAGCTTTTGATATAATTTATTTTTATTACAAAATATCATTGAAATGGTGTACTGAAAGATCCTTATTCTAATAAGTTTTTGAGTGTTTTTTTACAAGATTGTGAATTTTAAGAAGGGTAAGATAGTAAATTTTCATATCCACAAATAGAATAAAGCAAAGCGTAAATAACATTATGAAACAGATTAAAACAGAAAATGTAAAGATCATTTTAAAACGGAGGTAGTAGTTTAGAAGCCTAGATACAATATAATTAATCTGGTTGGATTGAATGGCGATTGTGTAAGCTAAAATCATTTGGTTAAACAATGTAGGAACATTTTATATTTGGGGAAGATTATTAATTTCCAAAAGACTAATTACCGAACTTGTCCCTCATAAATAAGTTGAATTTCAGAAGGGAATGATCACATGCAAAATGAATGAAAAGACGAAAGTACCCCTGAGAAAAGTACGGGTGAACTAGATGATCTTTTGAAAATAAAGGTGAATTCCTAATTTAATCACTTTCTGAATTTATTATATTTTCATTCTATCTATCTATCCGTATTAAAATTTATTAAAATGTACAGTACGTAGTACCGAGCTAGTACGTAGTACGTGAGGAGAAGATTTGGAGAGATCAAACACTGTGAAGTCTCATACTAAAATAAACGGATTTTTCATGAAATACCCCCGAATTTTGGCGTAATTCACCAAATGCCCCTCGACTTTCAGAAATTCACCAAATGCCCCTCACAAATGACTTAATACCCAAAATACCCTTACTAATGATGCGCCGTTAGTCCTCCGTTAACCTAATTTTCAAATTCACCAAATACCCCTATTTTAATACTTATTTCACCAAATACCCTTATTCAGAAACTTAATTCACCAAATACCAATAACTTAAAATTACTCATTTTGATGCTCAACGGCTAGTTTTTGTGTTTGAAAATTAGCCGTTGCTTATTGTTTGCTTATAAATACTCTTTTTCTGACGGTTTATTGTAGTTTTCCTATTATTTTGTTAATTTCATATCATTTTTGTCATGAGTTTTCTTTCAAAATCATCATCCACACCCAATGAGTCCACATGTGTAAGAGTCCCAAATAAATTTTGTTATCATGGGAGAAAATTTGACATCCGAATATCTGATACAACACTCAATCTGAAGCTCCGGTACAACACTAAAACATAAAACACTCCTAAAAACACCTCAAAACGTCGCAACTCTTCAAGAAAATAGCTACTTCTTTTGTACCTTATTCTTTATGTGACCAATTAATTATATTTACCATGCAATCGGAAGGTATTCCTTTTTCAATATGGGAAATATCTTTAACATATGCAAACAGATTAAAAATAAAGCTCTTATTAATTTTATTCTAACGCATATGTTCCAGCTACCTCGGCTTCTATTGCTTCCATGCCACATATTTAACGTTAACTCCCTTTTGTCTCCTGTCTCTACTGCCTCCAAACATCTTTCTTCAATCTCCTAACTTTCTCTCAACCTTACAGTCGAGGCATAAAGGTTTTCCCACTTTTCTTTTGAGCTAGGTCCTATTGACATGGTCAGATTTATGGACAAATGTCTATTTTTGGATTTGAGGGAACAAGAAAAAAAAAATGAAACTAAGGTATGTTCCAAAGCTCATGAACCAGTGAAAAAACATGAATCTTGGCACAAAGATTTGCCTCCAAACTCAAGATTTTCACATCATGAATCCAAGTTGAAATCGAGGTTGTGATAAAAATATATGTGTTATTGAACTTGATTTCTTAGTTTCTTTACCATTCGGACAATAAGAAAATTAAGGTGTTAGCTTTAGATTGAATTACTTCAGCTTCACTTACATAAGATCCCTTTGAAAATGGGGTTTTTTGGCCTTTTGCTCAGCTAAAGTGCATTGTCTTTACTGGATGAGGCCTGAACTTATTGGATCATAATTGAAACTTACTGAGTGTTGTATCGGAGCCTCAGATGGAAATTTCCTCCCATAATATTAGAAATTGTTTGGGACTCTTACATATGTGGATTCATGGGTGTGGATGATGATTTTGAAAGAAAACTCATGACAAAAATGATATGAAATTAACAAAACAATATAAAAACTACAATAAATAGTCAGAAAAGGGGTTTTTATAAGCAAACAATAAGCAACGGCTAATTTTCAAACATAAAAACTAGCCGCTGAGCATCAAAATGGGTAATTTTAAGTTATGTGTATTTGGTGAATTAAGTTTCAGAATAGGGGTATTATATGAAATAAGTTATAAAATAGGGGTATTTGGTGAATTTAAAAATTAGGCTAACGGAGGACTAACGGCGCGTCATTAGTAAGGGTATTTTGGGTATTAAGTCATTTGTGAGGGGCATTTGGTGAATTTCTGAAAGTCGAGGGGCATTTGGTGAATTACGCCATAATTCGGGGGTATTTCATGAAAAATCCGTAAAATAAATGAAGCAACAGAAGTAAATAATGTACTCTACTGCATCATCTAACTGACTTTATCACGTTTTTGTCTAAGTTCCAATTTTATGTACGCTGAAGGAAAAGTGCTAGTGCATTGTAGTAAAAATATGCTGTCCTTTACCTTTTAAGTTATAGTCAAGTTGTATGGCAAAAGAGGGATGGTATAGGAGAATGGAGATCGTTAATAAATGACCGTGTCAACCCATATATATCAACCCCACAACCTACCTAGCGCGCTAGCTAGGTGGCATTTGTCCTCCTCAAAATATGTAACTTCTTATAATACTCGAAGTCACACTACTTTGATATAGGCCGGCAAATGTTTCGTTGTGAAGGTAACATATTAAATGACAATATATATGAAGCAAAATTTTAAGAAGAAATGATTACGGATTAAATATATAAATAGCACTCTGCTTGAACAAGAGTATTTTTACACTTGTTTTTTTAACCCCCAGTTAACTCTCCTCTAAACAAGATTTTACAAAAATTGAGTAAAAAAAAAAAAAAAAAAAACGGGAGGAAGTAGAAGAAATGTGTAACATAATGCTTGAAATTAACTACTGCGAGCAGTTGAGACTTAGTAAACTCCGTAATCAAAAATCTCATCGATAATCAAAATCACTAAAAAAAAATTCCCAGAAAAAATGGTGGGTAGGGAAATTATATAAATATACATAAAAATAAAATGGAAAATTATTAGAAAAAACACTAAAAAAAATGGTATGTCTATTTAATTCCCCTGAATATATATATTATATATAGCCTGCCATCACTTAAGGGAATTTAAGGAGGAGGGAAGAACATGTCTCTTTGTTTTTTTTTTAAATAGATTATTTACATAATCTATTTATTTTTTTATTTTAAGAAAACCAAAAAAAAGGCTTTTGCATTTAATGATGCCATAACAGAGAGTCAAAACAGGTATTATAACTCAAACCTTGTTCCCCAAAATACCCCTCTGTAACACTTGTATTTCCATGATTTACCCAGCATTGAAGCAGAGGATCCGAGTCGTAGTACTCATACATTAACCACGTTGTATCCACGAATTCGGCCGAGTCAAACCCGGACTCGTCTTCTAAACTCGGAAGCTCGACTATCTCTCCTAGTAGCTGTTCTTCTTCGTCTCCTGACATTGCTGCGGAGTCTGACGACAATGCTGTGGAAGACGAGGTGGACGGAGACGCTGGTGCCACATTTGTAGTTGTAGTAGTAGCAGTACTGTTGCTGCTGTTAGTTACATGCTCCTGGGTGGTGGCACCAGCAGGAGCTGTAGCAGTGCTGCTACTGCTACTAGTGCTGGTATTTTCCTCGGTGGTAAAAGTAGTTATGTTAAACTCCAGTGCGGCAGCTTTAGCCGCAGCGTGTTGGACATCTCGAGGAGAGTTGGAGAGAGGGCGGGGAAGGGAAGGGGCGAGATCAGGGAAATTAAGGACCGCAGAGGAACCTTTAATACTGAGAGCGGCCACGTCATGTGCACGTGCCGCCATCTCCGGAGAAGAGAAGGTGCCGAGCCAAATCCGAGACTTCTTTCGAGGCTCTCGGATCTCGGAAACCCATTTCCCCCACGCTCTCCTCCGAACACCCCGGTACACGGGGTGCTTCGTATCCCGCTGTCTCTTCTTACTACTAATGTTTAGTATTTGATCATTATTATCATCAACCGTAGTTGTAGTCGCCAACGCCTCATCGTTAGAGGTAGATGAGGTGTCCGATGAGTTGTCTTGGTAGAGAGGGCGGTGATCATGTTTTGGTGCCATTGAGTTAAATGACAAAATGTAGAGTTAATAAATAAGAGGAGAGAGAAAATGAGGAGAATGAATGAAAGTTAAGAGAAGGTTTTGGGAGGAGAAGGGAGTTATATAGGAGGGGGGAAGTGAGTGAAGAGTATGGACAAAGACACGAGGTTTACGCCTATAGAGGTGAAGCGGGGCGTGTGGGGGAAGAGGAGGGGAATATCTAGTTACTTGTTTTGAGTTTAATTAATATTAATTATAATTAATTAACTATTGCTTGATCGTACTTGTATTTTAATTAAATAGTGTTCTGAATCTATAAAGTCAAATTTTAAGTTTAGATTAATTAATAATTAACAAGTGATGGTATAATGAATAATCATGTAGAATCTCCCTGCCTCATCATATGTAGGTTAGTTACTATTGTTATGATATTTTGTATAATTAAATTATTGGTAAGTTATACTTTATGTTATATGCTCTCCATAAATTACTTATTGTTTGACTTTTTTTTTTTTTTTTTAATTTGGCTAATGAATACTCCAAATTAAGGTATTATTTGACATAGACATCAAAGTTTAAGGTTAACTTAAAAAAAATTAAAATTATGACTAAGCTGTGTAAGATTCGGTAAATCAGATTTTAAAAAAAAAAGATCAAGTACTACGTATAATGTAGTGAGTTAGAATTTGTTTAGAAGAGTTCGACAATAGTATTTTTATTCAAAGAAATAGATTTTATTTTGTTCAACTTATATTCACTTGTTTCTAGTAAAAATAAATCAAATAAGATAAGTTCATAATATAACCAAAAAAAAACTTTATTGAAGTTTAATTTGCAACCAATATGTGTCTATAAATGATTAACTAATTAAAAATCAGGTGAATATAAGGCACACTACAGATTTTTAAGTCTAATTCCTCGTTAAGCCAATGCATAAAAGACGTACACCTAATACAACACAAATAATTTACATTAGAGAAATTTTAGTATGTAGGAGTTGACAAAAACAAAACTTTAGTTTTCTAATGGCTCTTAAAATTCTTTTATTAATATTATTATAATTATTATTGGTTCGAAATATATACAACCTCTAACATTTGTGGAAAATGAGAGCATAGTGGAAAAAGGAAATAGTGGAATGAAAAAAAACAAGAAAAACAGACTTTAAATTAAGATTGTAGGAGAGATTGGGTCCTGCCGGCCTGGTGCTAAAAGGAAAGAGATGTGCACTTTCAATGGAACACCATATGATTGACCCAAAGCAATGTATTTTATAATGGTAAATTTGGCCCATTTTATTTTATCTTTTAATGTTTATATTTATTATTTTATTTTATTTATAAGGAATATTAATTTCTTTTTTATTTATTTTTCATCATTAATGAGAGCACTCTAATTAAGAAGTACCAGAGTAATTAGCAAGTCACCAAAAATTATTATTATTATTATTATTATTATTATTATTATAAGAAAACACCAAAACGTTACATGCTTAACAAGCTACAAAGATCAAGTGGACTACAAGAAGTTGGAGGGGAGCCGAGATACAATCTGGGCCCCCACTCCTCTAGCTATGGCGAATCCGATCCTGCTGAAAATGTGGGCAGCAGCCCGCGCCCCAATGTCTTGAGCCCTGGAGTACGCCTGGACCCGCTTCAGCAAAGAAACTGCCCCTTTCTCTAATTCCCCAAAAGAAGAGAAGGAAAAAGGAAAGAAACCGTAACCCAAAGCCCTACAACGTGCCGCATACTTATCCAGCTTCCGCTGCGCTGCAACCGCCACAACCCGACCCAGAACGAAGCCTGACAACCCAGATTGCGTCATAGGAGAAGACCCAGTCAAGTCAACACACACATCTAGACCGCCATCCCATGAATAAAGCAATATATCTGCAGGACGAAGAGCTCCATCACCCTCACTAGTCAGCCCAACATCAACCTCCTTGCGAGCAGAAATCCCCGACCGATAGCAAATATCCAAAAGGGTATCACGAACAACATTATGTCGATGTTTAATACCCACAATCCCAGCACAAGACACGGCATGATCCCGATAAATGTCCCCATCGAAAACCCGAGAGCAAGCAGAACACGGCGTCGAATCAGAGAACAACGGAATACCCAACCGATAGCAAAGAACCGAACGATAAGTCTTACCGTTCATAGTCTGGCCTAAACCCGAGATGGGGACTGCCCGCAGCCAAGCTGAGGAGTGATCCCCCTGCTGTGATTTCCAAAGGGCAACATGACGTGAAGATAAGGAGTAGGCGGATACCGCATCAGCAGTAACCTTCGTGAAATATATGTCTGTCAATTTCTTCATGAGAGTGGGGGCAGCGATTTCACTAGGGCTACTCATAAGGTCGGTCTCCACGGTCCTATTATTATTATTATTATTATTATTATTATTATTATTATTATTATGAGCTATGATACATTGCTGGTCAACCGTGGGAAATAACTCAATACCCATCCTAAAAAGGGAAGGAAATGAAACATAAAAAGTAAGGGGTCCACTTAAAAGGGTAAATGCGTTGTCACATACTTTTTTCATACTTATTTACCTGACACAGTTGATTTAGGCACACATATTAATGATATTAAGGAAAGGTACGTAAAAGAGAAAGTTAAAGGACAAAAGTGCCCCTTAAAAACAACAAACCAACCATCACTTTCACCAAATTACCAGAAAAAGTGAGGATAACTATGACAATTCGCCATACAAAACTTTTCCATATTAGAATTGTACATGTCAACTAAAAAGGAATTTCCCTAAAAGGAAATTGTGTCATGTAAATACGAAAGGAAGAGTATACTGTTAACGTTTGTATAAATATTGCCATTGTTGCATTAAAATACATCATTATTACCCATACTTTAGTACTTTGGTTGCATTTTTAACATATTATGCAAAACTACCAATTTACCCCTGTGTATGGACTTGTTTCCCGTTGTCGACCAGCGGTGCACCACTCTTCTTATTAATATCTACTCCTGAGTTTCTTATTGATCTTTCGATATATTTTGACTGCTGAGCAGTCAATCCGTGGAATATGGACCGTGGTGCACATAGAGCATGGTGCACAAAAAGAACATATGTGCATAAGCAAAAGAACATGACACTACGGCAAAAGAACATGCGATATAATATTTCACTTTTTTGTTATAAAAATAATATATTATTTTACTATTTATTAAAAACCTAAATAAAAAAAATACTCATGTTCTTTTCTTGTAACCAGATGTTCTTTCAATTATATACTAGTGTTCTTAAGGTGCACCATGCTCTATGTGCACCATGGTCCACCTTCTCAATTGCGGCTCACTATTGTCAAATGCACATCTTTGACATTCGCATACTAAAATTATCAAAGCTTTCATTGAGACGATTCAAGCAACACACCACATTACTAAATATATTTTATTTCCTTACTCTTCCGTTCTTGATTATTAGTCCCTTGTGGAATCTTGACACTATTTACAATTGAAGAGAATCTTCTAATTTTTTTCCAATACGTATTTTAAAATATATTCATGTGAGATCTTGTTTTGTTTGTCTCAATGTGTAGTTTATCATTATCAAATTTTTATATTTCTTTAACGTACATATTTCGAGATATTTGCATTTAAATATTGAGCTAAAACGGACTAAAAAGTCAAAAAGGGACTAATATTTAAGAACGGAGGGAGTATATTTTTTCATAATAAATTAGTAGATACAAAAATTTATACGAAAAATATAACAGTCTATGTATGAAATTAACTTCTTATGAATAACTATTCAACTTTCTAATAGTAAAATAGTTAGATATTGTGATCAAATAGTCATATTCGATTATTATGCTCTATAATCAAATAGTTATGAAGTATATGATTTTTAATCAAATAGGTATAGTCTATCAATGTACAGTTATAATTTTTTAATGATGACATCAACATTGGTGGACCCACGTTAGGGCCAAGGGCGGCACATGCCACCCCGAAAAAAAAAACTAAAAAGGTCAAAAAAGCAAAATAAAATAACAGCTATATATTAAACCTGAACCAAATAAACAATGAAATGGCACAAATTCTTATTTATAATGGGTGTACAATAAATATTGTACACCGGAGTAAAAGTTGACTCAAAATGCTTAAAAGTTACATTTATATATGTAAAAGTTATCTATTTTTTAATGATAATTTTTTTCATTTGAATAAAAATTATTTCTTCAAAATCACTAATAATGTATAAATTAATCATTTAACCCTTTAAAATGTTTATCTATCAACTTTTTAATTTTATAATATAAAAGTTACAAAAAAACAGGTTAAAGTTACAAAAAACTGCATAAAAGTTATCTTGGTGTACAATAAATTTATTGTACACCTTGTGCACGCAAGACCTTTTGATGAAATGGTTTGTGTTGAGTGGTTGACAAGGATTAAGTTCTTCAACTCTTGTCAAAGATCACAGGTTCCAGTACCCTTATTGACATTTTTGGTTATTTTTTTGGTTCATATTTAGCTTACTTGTTTCCTTCCTTTCCTTTTTAATTTGATTTTTTCTAATAAATTCTTAGGTTGTCTATTTTGTTTTTTTAATTAGTTCTACGCCAATCGGAACATGTCCAAGTTTTATATTTCCACGTTTATATTCAATTGGACTACACTATAAAAATAAATAAATAAAAACATGACAATCAAATTTGGTTATTTTCAGCTTGTTTGTTTCTTTTTAATTCGTTTTCTTCTAATAAATCCATTAGTTGTCTCTAACTTGAGTTTTTTAATTTATTTTTATTCCACACCAATGGAAGCATTGCCTACTCTCTTTTTTTTCCAACTTTATTTTTAATTGAATTATACTATAAAAAAAATACTTAATTTGCCGGAAAAATAAAAGTAAAATTTAATCCCATCATTTATTGCTATATCTTAATAATAGCCACTTTCAACTTTGTTTTTTTTTTTTTGTTACTTTTAGTGATTATATATTTATATATTGATAAAAAAAAATTCTCAACCAATTTGAATTATAAAATTTCATGTTATCAATTAACACTGAAAAAGTATCTACAAGTTACCCACTTTCAATACTCAAATTTATAACATTCTCATTTTATATCTCAACGACTACCACTTTCGTGCCACCCCTGATCAGATATCCTAGGTCATCAACCGCCGTATGTGTATTACAGTCTCATGAGAAATAGGAAGAAGGATGTAGTTTAATTTTTTAATTTTTATTTAACTTTTTTTTTGTTTAGGTTTGGCCCGGTGGGCCGGCAGGGTACCCTACAAAAAATGTGGACTAAGATGTGGGAGGGTCCCTGATAGAAGCTGAAAATGAGTGCCCCAAGAAGGGCAAGATCGAGAGCGAAGCTTCATGTTTACAGGCTTACAGCTGGCACACGTTTTTTTTCTTCTTAAATTTGGCAGTCAATTATAAAACATTACAAGTTTTTTAATCTTTGAGTAAAAAAGTTTTGGTCATTTTAATGGTTTTTGTTTTTTAGTAGTGATGGGCATAGGTCCATTCTGTCGAGATGGGTCGGGCTCTGTTCTGGGCTTAATTGATTATTTTTGTGTCAGGGGAGGTTTATGGTTGTAGGCCTTGTAAGTGGTAATGGGTAAATTATATGATGTGAATTGTCGACTTTGTCGTACGTGTTTCTCGGACGGTAAAACACGCATCACTTGCATTAGACCAGTAAAAAAAAAAAAAAGTGAAAGTGTACATATTTTAGTGGATGTCAAACTTTTGGATTAAACGATAGGAGAATAGTGTGTGAATAACACAAATAATTTTCTAAACACGAAAGAATATATCAATGTTACTTACAATGGCCAATTCTTTTAGACAAAATATAAAATGTTTGTCATTTTACAGTAGAAGTTGATCGTAATAATATTTTAAAGGGGCAGAAATTACAAATTCTATCTAACAATCGGGTGTATCTAGAGGTAATGTAGACTATAGAGTAGTATGTGTAACGAAGGGTGATTTTTGTGGTTGCTTATTTGAGCTCATTTTGTATCTTTTAAAAAGACTTGTGTTGTGGTCAAGAGAGACATGCATGGGTGCATGCCTTGGCACTTGGGCACAAATATCTTGTAATATATATTAAAAAGCGTTGTGAAAAATGTATATGTGCCACATATTACTCTCCATTTTATGTCATATCATCCACTCAATAAGTGTTATTTCATGTCATGGACAACCAAAATTCAACACAATGAGGTTCGAACAAATGACATTAGGTGTTGATGATAGCTCTCATTAGCATCTTAACCAACCACCAATTATGGTTTATCTTTTCACATTAATTTATAAATAAATATTAGCATGAAGTATAAAACAACTAAATTTTTATGTTCTATGGACTATTTTGGAAAAATAATAATAAAATAATAATACTTAATGTTAGAGTTCATGATTTAGAATGAACTCATTGCTGAATATCAGCAAGAATAAGAGACAATTATGCTAAAGAGAAAAGAGAGAATGATTTCTTATTGAATTGAATTATGAAACTGATTACAGCAAGTAAGAGAACTATAAATACAGTCTGATTGGTGAGGTGTCTCAACCAATCAGATGAATGCAAACGTACAACTCAGCAGCTACAATGATCGCTTACAAAGATCAGTAGGCTTTATTACAAGTCAGCTAACAAACTAACCTCTAACTAATTCCCTAGATTTTAGGAAGAGTTGTTAGAGCTGATGTCATTGAGTTGATGTCATTGGCTTCTAGAAGTCTTGTGTAGCTGCGAATCCTTGCTTCCCTTGATGCACTGAAGTATAGATGATGCAGTGAAGTGTGTTGTGGAGTGAGGACAGTGTACACCAACACCCCCCCTTCAAACTTGGTATGGGTAAGGTATTGACCATTCCAAGTTTGGAAGAGAGAATTCTATGTTGACAACCAGGGAGGATCTTCGTAAAAATGTCAGCTAGCTGGTGTTTAGTAGGAAGATAACTGAGTTGTAGGAGACCCTCAAGTACTTTGTCCCTGGTTAAATGACAATCCACCTCAATGTGTTTGTTCTTTCATGAAAAATGGGATTTTTAGTTATGTGAAGAGCAGATTGATTGTCACAATTGAGTTGAACAGGTTGTAGACCATGAATGCCTAATTGCTCAAAAAGTCTGACAATCCAAGAAACTTCACTAGCAGCTTGTGACATAGCCTTATATTCTGCTTCTGAAAACTCTTAGAAATAGTAGATTGCTTTTTAGACTTCCAGCTGATGGGAGAATTACCAAGGAGAAGTATGTATCCTGTGACTGATCTTCTGGTAGAAGAACAAGCTGCCCAATCAGAGTCAGAAAAAAGCTTGAAGAGTGAGTTGATTTGTAGCTTTTAAGAGAATGCCTTGTCCTGCTGTATGGTTCACACATCTTTAAAGTATGAGTGAGAGCATCAATGTGAGAAATCTTAGGAGAGTGCACAAACTGACTGAGAGATTATACAAAAAATGGAAGGTCTAGTCTGGTATGTGTCAAAAATTGAGGTTTCCAACATAGCATCTGTATAGATCAACATTGGGATAATATTCACCTTCTGTGGATAGTTTAAGATTCAGAGGAAAAGGAGTGACTGCAGGTTTAGAAATGTCAAGCTCACAGTCAGATAACAATTCCTTAGTGTACTTTCTCTAAGTAAGAATGTAACCATCGGGTGTGTGACTAACTTCATGAAGGAAATAATGCCCTTGGTCCAAGTATGCATTCAATGTTAAGTCTAATAAATGCGGTTCAGTATTAATTAACAAGTTAATAATTCAGTGAGATCAAGTGAGCTGAATGCCTAGCTAGAGGCCGCTTCAGTTCAAGTGGAATTAATGATATTAATCCACAGCTTACTCTTGACTGAACCCGTAGGGTCACACAAATAGTACGTAAACGGATCAAGTATTTAATGGCATTAAATACTCTATCTATGGATATTCGGAATCGACGGATCTTGGTTTCAGTGGGAGCTGAGATCGTCACAAGCAAGTGAATACTCCGGAAACGATGATATTGCCGGAAACGGAAATATGGATCGTATCGGAAAAATAAATATTATCCAAGTCGTAGATGTTGCCGGAAACGGAAACATGGTACGTATCGGAAAATATTATCGGAAATGGAAATATTGCCGGAATCGGAAATATTGCCGGAAACGGAAATATTGTCAGAATCGGAAATATTATCGGAATCGGAAAATAATTCCGGAAACGGAAATATGAAATATTTGTTCGAAACGGAAATTAATTCCGGAATCGGAAATATTAAATATTGTTCGTATCGGAAATGAATTCCGGAATCGGGAATTTAATCGGAAGCGTATCGTACAAATTAGCATCGGACGAGGCCCGCTAGACGAAGGCCCAGCACGAAGCCAGGCCATCGCCCAGCGAGCCACACGCACCATCGCACGCCAAGCCTCGACCAGGCCCAGCGCAAGGCTAGGCCCAACCAAGGCCTGGGGCGCGCGCGCGAGAGCATAGCAGCAGTGGGCCGAGCGTTGTGCGCCTAGCGTGGGCCGCAAGGCTTGCGTGGGTGTACGGTGCTCGTGCAATGCTCGTGCGGGAATCCTAAAGCAATCGGGATTCGAAATATGATTAAATCCTAAAACTATTAGATAATGATTATTTAATAGAGTCCTAGCAGGATTCTGATTAAACTAATTAATATCCTAATAGGATTATACTTCCTTTTCCATACCTCTATAAATAAGTGCCTAGGGTCATAATTTATAGATACAAATGAAGTATTCAAACGGTAAGTTTTTGAAAGAAAAATCAGCCATACACTTGCAAACACAATAGCCGAAATTCCTAGTAACCTTAAGGGCGATTCTAGTTGGTCTAACTTGAGGCGGATCCGGACGTACTGTGGACTATCTACGGAGGGACGACATTTGGAGTCCTAAAGGCTTGTTCTTGTTTGGTTCGGGCGCAGCTAGGGAGGGCACGCTACAAAGTGTATGCTCCTAAATTATGCTAAATGATTATGTGTAAATAATATGTTTCCTGGCATTAAGGTTTTTCCGCATGATTTATGTTTTGTCATATGTATCATAACCTATCAGTGGTATCAGAGCCTCTTATTATTTTCATAATCTAAATTGCATAAACATGGTTAAATATTACAAATTTGCAAGAATTAAAAGGGGTGATTAATTTTCGTAATTGTTAATTAATTGCAAATTGCGTTTATTTAATTATATGTACGCAGTTTTTCGGCAGTTTCTTCGTTACTCATCCAAATCGAGTGATTTTTGTGTCAATTCCACATATAAAAGGCATTCTAAAATTTTGACAAAAATAGCCTTTTTCGGCCGAACCCAGAATTCCCAAATTCGAAGCCTAACTATGACTTTTCGGAGGTTTTAGTTTTTCGAACGCAAAATTTTGCAAATTTAAGATGTTAAATTAAATATTTGCGATTCTTGTTGATAAATCTTGAATTTTTGATTGACCTAATGTATATGTTTAACAAGTTTGAATGCCTAGCCTTGTTAATTATGCAATCAAATTTGTAATTATAATTAATTTGTTGAAAATTCGAATAATTTAGAATTGATTTGATTTTCATAATTAATTAATAATTTAATTAGATACCTATGATTAAAAACCACCATAAAAATTGTTCATTTGTGTTAAATTTTAAATTTTTATGACCTAGATTTGAATCCATGTTAATCGAAAATTAATTAATTAATAAATTTTCGATTTTTCGCCCTAAAATTATGAAATTAATATGATTTATTAATTTGTCATTAATTTTGAAAATAAAATTTTTAATTTTTATGCGATTCGCTCATATAACTTGCACGCACAAAGCAATGGACGCTAAGTGTTACCCTTAAGGGGTGTTGTATAGTGCGGGCATGTGACGACGAGCAAGGGAGCTCGTCGCCCATGCGGTACGAATGCAATGAGCAAGGCTATGGTGCACAAGCACAAGGCGGCAGCCCTGCCTTGTGTCGTGTGCTATGTGCGATGGGCGAGTGGGCTAGGGCGAGAGCAAGGCAACGCCAGTCACATGTGGGCAGCAGGCGAGCTGCGCCACGACGCAACTTCCTCGCGCAACGTGCGAAGCCTCGCGCGCAGCGAGCGCCATCTCGCGTGCGACGAGCGCTACGCCTGCATCAAAGCCTCGCGCACAGCGAGCGCTGGATCCCGTGCGACGAGCGCTGGCGCGCGCCCAGCGATGGTGAGCAGCGAGCGTGCTTCGATGATGCCTTGCGATGGTGAGCAGCAGCAGATGCGACGCAGCACATAGGCTGCGCGCACATGGCCAGCGATGGCTGCGTGCGTGTGGCCTATGGCTGTGCGTTGCATGGTGATGTTGCGTACCTTGAGTTACGATTAGATCGTTTTAAAATTTTAATTCGAAATTTTCAGTTTATATAATTTTAATTAATTTTAAAATTAATAATTTAAATTGTTTTCTTGGATTTTAATTTTGAATATTATAATTATAATAAATTTCATTTATTCTAAATTATTTTACTAAAATTAAAATCATGAATTAATTTAAATACGACTGAAAATAAATTAAATATGTGGATTCAATTATAAATTTATATGAGCTTTAAATTTTAATTAAATTTGTATGTTTCCGGTTAGACTAGAAATACATTTTTATGTTTAAATTAGTAAAGCATATGAATTTATTGGTTTAAGTGGGAGCCCTTTTAGTCATAAACTCTTGATTAGGTCTACAAATCCTTAAGGTTAAAACAATTTGATTAGAATTAATAAGGACTGAATAATTTGTAGATTATTGGTGCCCTTGATTAATTGCTGCAAATATTTTTGTGATGCATAACGTGTTTTACTAACCAGCTATGTGGGCCATTCATGATAATGAATGGGTGCATGGTATATATTGTATATGTACTGTTTTGCAGGTTATGAAGTGACTAGTATGGCCCAAATAGGATAGAAAATATGGTCTGCGTACCATTAATTTGAATGTAATTGGTCTAAAGTACCAAAATTGTTTTTCAATTCAAATATGGTCTGCGTACCATCAAATAGTTGTAATTAGTTTAATTATAGCTTATCCTATTTGAAGAAAATGGAGCCTCCCACGGAGATTTTCAAGACGGACTTTGAAGTTGAAGCTTCAAGATGAAGTCGGGCCATACTAGATCACATTTATCTTATGCATGCTTTAAGTTATTTATTGCTATTAAATATGTCTTAAATATGCATGAGATCAAGGCTTGATTATGTTGCATGATTAAGGATTTTAGTTCACTTAAAATCTAACCAACATAGTAAGAGCCTTAAGTTCCAAACTTAAAAATTGAGTTAAAAGGTGCCATGCCAAAATAACACTTACTTGGATATCCTTTACATCGATCTTAGTAATAGTTTTCCGCCATAGCGAGGTGTTACTTATCGATACTAAAGGGGTAAAGTACACAGATAATTGTGAGTACATGTTAGTTTTGGTGAAACTCAACGATATAAGTAAGGAGTCCTTTTATGTCGTGGCAAATTCGATAGGTTTACCTAATAAGTTCTTAGACGTACCTATCAACCAAGAATAGTTTCTAGACTATTAGCAAAAGGTTTTTGCTTACCTAAAATGTTTTAGAATTGAGTCAAAATACATAATGTGCTTAATTCTTCAATGGTTTTAGGATCTTGGAATCATTTTATTCACACCTGCCGGAACAATAAAATCGAATAAAATGCTAATAACTTGTTTGAATTGCATGATTGCTGTAATTTTCAAGTTATTACTCATGATAAATGTTTAGACTTTGCATGCTTCAATGTATGTTTTAATTATTGTTTATAATTAAATATCTTGCACCGCAGTAAATCCTTTTAGAAAGGTAACAGTAAATTTCCTCGATTGGTAGTGAATCCAAGAACGATTCACAGAAATGAGAGAAAATGAGCAATTTAAAATGTACGTTTCTTATAGCGACTTTTATGGTTGTTTTCGAGTATCAAAATCGAATGGCAAACCAATTGGTGCATGTGAATTCAAAATACACTGTAGTTTTGAGATCATAAAGCATTGAGCTTAAAGACTCAGCTTTACCAATGGTTAACAACCTAACATCTTTGTCCATTTAATTCCGAATGAGTCTAGTCCCTAGACATTCGAATAGATCGATGCTTAGAGAACTTTAGAAGGTTCTGGTGGAATGACATTGGACATGTCTAACAAAGTATAAAAGTCAACACTAAAGAATTCAATTCTTAAGACTATAAGAAAGGGTACAAGAAATAGGAAAACAAAGGAACAAATGAAAGGAATTTACAATTCCGTTTCTACCTAAAAGTTAATGTTTAAAGATAAGTGACCTAGCAATCAAACTTCCTTGGTATCATATACCGCTTGAGGTTCTTACTTCGGTAATAACTCAAACAATGGAAGCTAGGCTACGCTAATGGCCTACAAGTGGGAAATAAAGCATGGCAATGCTACATTAGTTGTAGGGTCATCTAGTTTGTTTTAAGTCCTTTCAAAGGCTGGAACTTAATGGCTATTTTGTTCCATAATCAGCATACCTAAATTTCTGTTTCAAACACAGAAAGACTCACATTCAAGAAAAACAAAAACAATGTTTATTTGTTTATTTGAGTGAAATGGTCAATTACGGGTTGAGTCAATATGCTTGATTAAAACAAACAACTCTTTAACAATAAAAACTTTACTAGGT
Source organism: Spinacia oleracea (assembly GCF_020520425.1). Taxonomy (NCBI): domain Eukaryota; kingdom Viridiplantae; phylum Streptophyta; class Magnoliopsida; order Caryophyllales; family Amaranthaceae; genus Spinacia; species Spinacia oleracea. The sequence continues at coordinate 70,043,896 of NC_079488.1, read as the reverse complement.
TCAAATCAACCCCTTGATTTGAGTTCCACTAACCTTTAGCATTGTTGCTTAGACCATGTCAACAAGTTAACATTCAAAAGCTCTATTTTGATGGACTTTTGAAAGTTGATTGATTTCTAGATCAATTTAAGACATTTAGTCTTACTTGTTGAAAGTAACAAAAGATATGAACTATTGTTAGAACTCCTAAACAATAGAGTTCAAATCTAAAGAAAGGTTTTTATGACTTTATTATTTCACACAGATTTGAGTGAATATAGGTTTATTTACTCAATGTGATATAAGTTTGAATCTGTTTGGCTAGTTCAAAGATTCAGAAGTATAAAATCCACTTGGCAAGAAATCATAAAGATCTAGGTTAGATCATGTTGATGATTACTTAAGTCAAGAATGATCATCAATGATTGTGTATAGTAAAATTCACAATCTACTCCATAAGATATGACATATCTAAGTTGGAATGATCGAAGTCGATTAGTAATTGATTCGATCAATGATGGATCATAAAGAATTTTCCTATAATTTCTAAACAAAATGCTCAACTACCACCAAACTAAACCAAATTCGTCAAAGCTATTGAAAAGTAATTTCAGAATATCTTTTCATAATATATCTAAAGAGTTCCTAAACTCAGTGGGAGCTTAGTGTTTGTTATTCAACAAACTAAGGCCCAAGTATAGATATATGTTTCATTGTGATTTATTCAAATGAGACACAAGGGTATTGTTTCTACCACGAATTTTTGAGAACATAATGTTTGTTTGCTCGAAATAATGTCTTTTTGGAGATTCGTTTCCAAAATGACAACTGGGAGAAAATAGACCTCGAAAGTCTTCGAGGCGAACAACAAACATAAAATGGAGATTCCGGAGGCTTTTCGAAGTTCTTTAGAAAATCCGAACACTTATTCTTTGAGGACTTTAGAAGTGGCTTTAAAGAATAGACATCTCTTAGAAGACTTTACAAGTGCTTCAAGGAGAACAGAATATTCAAAGGACTTTCAAGTGGCTATTGATATTCTATTGTTTGATGTTCTATACCCAAGTAGGCATAGAGTTCAGGTCACTGAAGCTATGCGATTCTTCTATTAGATAGTGAAGAAACCTACAACTTGCAGTCAAACTATTATCATGTAGATTAATAAGTTTGTGACTTGTAAGAAAGCTATGACGAAACCTAGATTCTCTAAAATGGTTAAAGGCCATATATAGACTCAAGTGTTTTAAATGGTTAGAGACCATAAAACATACTCAATGTTTTGATGACAAAATTGAAATTTTGTTGATTTGCAAGAATAGTTTCACACCTATTGGTTGCAAGTTAGTTTTAAGGATAAAACCATCAAACATGAAATTGTGTTCACATACAAAGCTAGATTAGTTAGGTTACAAGCAAATTCACGGCGTGGATTGTGTTGAAACCTCATGCATAATCGTAATGCTCAAGTCTATAATTCAAGCAATGATTGCATATTGATAAATATGGCAATTGGATGACAAAACGTATTCCTCAATCAAATGTTGGAAGAAACTATGTACATGGTATGTCATAGGATTTATGGATCCAAATAAATGCTTGAAAATGAAAGCTAGCTTATGAAATCTAAGTACAGATTTAAGCAAGCAATTGGGAATTGGAACTGCATTTTAAGTGAAGCTATTAAGTATTTTAGTTTCATAAAATGTACATGATTCTTATAGATATATAAGAAGTTTAGTGGGAGTATATAAAACTTAATTGGTCCTATGTGTATCACACACATATCTCTCTATTGTGAAATAACATTCAAATGCTAAAGACTTAGATTTGAAATTATTCATCAATGATGGACCATGGCGAAACTTAGTACATACTGTGTATTAAGATCTATTTACAAAGATCTTATAATATTGTTTTGGATTAAGTAATGGCATTTACTAAATCAAACACGAAAGACTCCATTGGAGATATTCGACCCATATGAATAAATCTAAGTAATGAATGTTTGAACTATGTATAAGCAATTACTAAGTTAAACATCAAAGGATCTAAATAAGATTCCTAACCTATATTATATGTCAAAGAATTTAGTTGGATTCAGTATCTACTGAAACTGAATGAGCTAAAGTTACATGAATAGAATTCAATTGGGAATTATTCTGCAAAAGAATTTATCATGTATGATATAATATGAGGTTCGCCAAAAACGTATCGTATGACTTTGGGCATGACGAACATATACCAATCTCTATTGATCTAAGTAAAGATCAACTAGATTGAGATCAAGAAAAACCTTATGGTACTTGAAAAGGTACATAGGATTAATTCTTGATTCAAGGAAATAAAGATATGCTAAATATTGATGCTTCACGCATAAACACTGGCAAAGGATCAAGCAAGATCCCTTTGGAGTTAACCATTGGCAAGGACGAGCTATATAGCATCGTGTTTTGAAATGGCAACATGGATTGGAGACCATGAGTTGTTGCGTGGGAAATTAAATATTAATTTCTATGTTCTAAGATACAGCTTGAAAGACTTCCACATATCTGTGAACTGCTTGGATAAGTAAATCCAAACAAAGCATCACTAGCAACCTAAACAGTTGAAGTAAAAGTACTTATTGCCTAAGAAGCAATAAAATAGGGTTGTTTATGTTAAAGAGTTCTTCACTGAACTTGGGTGGATCACATGTCTGCTGACTTGATGGTTCTTCATCGCAAAATGCGTAGAACCAATATTGAAGTAAGAAAGACTAGATCACATAATAAACAAACTCAAAAGATCTTATCATCATATCTCGAAGATCATTCGATGAAAGGATATTAAGATTGGCAAAGCATGATAACTAAACCTATGCAACAAGTGAGAAGCAACACTCACGTTGTAGCACTGGAAATCAAGCATAGCTTTGAATTCCATGAACTGTTTTAAAGATGGGTTTGAGGCCCATGGATGTAAAACATTGGGATTGAACATTTATCATATATGAAATGTATTTTCATATTCCATTTAATCTTGGTTTAGTATTAAATGATGAGTCCCTTCAATTTGACGATATATTCAAGATAGACTGTCAGGACCAGTCCTGTGACTAAGAAATATCTATCAAGTGAACTTGAATGTCAAAGGTTGAGAATGGTCCCCGGTCGGAGTTTTCTATAAAATTGGACGCATAGAAAACGTTAGACGACTAGAATGCAAGATGACTAGTAGTTTTGTTTCTTGAACTATGTGGACATGGCAATGTCATAATCATTTGCATAGATACTTATTTTGAGAAGACTAGTATCGGGAAGACCTATGAAACTTTACTGTAAGAGATGAAAATCTGTCATAAGTAAATTTCATTAAAATTATTAGACACTAAATTCTCAATACCTGATTGATTTGAGATTACTTGTTTGAGAACTGGTTGCTTTGACGTTGACCAACCGTCGCACCGTAAAAGGAGGCTATAAAGGCAACGCTCAGGTAATCACCTATCAAACGAAGTCTAATCTCAAGATCGCAAGATTGGGATTGTCCTCCCATAAATCGGGATGAGATGCTTAAAAGTTGTACAAGGCCACTCGGAGAGCTAGAAACCGTGAAATGCATGGCCGTGCTCAGATGAATCATAGGCTATGATTATCTGTTTATTTGATCAGTTGAACTCTGAAACCGAGAAACACCTCTGGACATAATAAGGATGACAACTCTTACCTTATGTTCAAGAGCAAGCATCGAGCGACAAAGGAATTAGGAAATGCACACTTGTCCCTAAGGACAAGTGGGAGACTGAAGGAAATAATGCCCTTGGTTCAAGTATGCATTCAATGTTAATTCTAATAAATGCGGTTCAGTATTAATTAACAAGTTAATAATTGAGTGAGATCAAGTGAGTTGAATGCCTAGCTAGAGGCCGCTTCAGTTCAAGTGGAATTAATGATGTTAATCCACAACTTACTCTTGACTGAACCCGTAGGGTCACACAAATAGTACGTAAACGGATCAAGTATTTAATGGCATTAAATAATCTATCTATGGATATTCGGAATCGACGGATCTTGGTTTCAGTGGGAGCTGAGATCGTCACAAGCAAGTGAATACTCCGGAAACGATGATATTGCCGGAAACGGAAATATGGATCGTATCGGAAAAATAAATATTATCCAAGTCGTAGATGTTGCCGGAAACGCAAACATGGTACGTATCGGAAAATATTATCGGAAATGGAAATATTGCCGGAATCGGAAATATTGCCGGAAACGGAAATATTGTCAGAATTGGAAATATTATCGGAATCGAAAAATAATTCCGGAAACGGAAATATTAAATATTTGTTCGAAACGGAAATTAATTCCGGAATCGGAAATATTAAATATTGTTCGTATCGGAAATGAATTCCGGAATCGGGAATTTAATCGGAAGCGTATCGTACGAATTAGCATCGAACGAGGCCCGCTAGACGAAGGCCCAGCACGAAGCCAGGCCATCGCCCAGCGAGCCACACGTACCATCGCACGCCAAGCCTCGACCAGGCCCAGCGTAAGGCCAGGCCCAGCCAAGGCCTGGGTCGCGCGCGCGAGAGCACAGCAGCAGTGGGCCGAGCGCTGTGCGCCTAGCGTGGGCCGCAAGGCTTGCGCGGGTGTACGGTGATCGTGCAATGATTGTGTGGGAATCCTAAAGCAATCGGGATTCGAAATATGATTAAATCCTAAAACTATTAGATAATGATTATTTAATAGAGTCCTAGCAGGATTCTGATTAAACTAATTAATATCCTAATAGGATTATAATTCCTTTTCCATACCTCTATAAATAAGTGCCTAGGGTCATAATTTATAGATACAATTGAAGTATTCAAACGGTAAGTTTTTGAAAGAAAAATCAGCCATACACTTGCAAACACAATAGCCGAAATTCCTAGTAACCTTAAGGGCGATTCTAGTTGGTCTAACTTGAGGCGGATCCGGACGTACTGTGGACTATCTACGGAGGGACGACATTTGGAGTCCTAAAGGCTTGTTCTTGTTTGGTTCGGGCGCAGCTAGGGAGGGCACGCTACAAAGTGTATGCTCCTAAATTATGCTAAATGATTATGTGTAAATAATATGTTTCCTGGCATTAAGGTTTTTCCGCATGATTTATGTTTTGTCATATGTATCATAACCTATCACTTCAATGCCAAGGAAATAGTTTAGTAAGCCTAGATCCTTAATGATGAAGGTGTGGTGAAGATGAGCTTTTAGAGAAGAAATTTTTGCCTCATCAGATCCTGTGATGATTATATCATCCACATATACAACAACAATAGTGATGTGAGAAGACTGATGTTTGATGAAAAGAGAGTAATCATTCTTGGATTGTTTGTAACCTTGAGACTTTAATTCATCAAGGAGACGAGCAAACCACTGTCTGGAAGCTTGTTTCAAGCCATAGAGTGACTTGGTAAGTTTACAAACATGACCAGGAGGGGCATTGACTCCCTCAAGAACCTTCATGTAAACCTCTTCATCTAGGTTGCCATGAAGAAAGGCATTATTAATGTCTATCTGGAACAATTTCCAGTTTCTGCTGGCTGCAAGTGAAATTAAACATCTTACAGTAAACATCTTCACAACCGGGGAGAATGTTTCATGGTAATCAATGCCATATTTTTGGGTGAAACCCTTAGCAACCAATATGGCTTTATACCTTTCAATAGAGCCATCTTCATTTTTCTTAATTCTGTACACCCACTTGCATCTAATGGTTTTCTTGCCTTTGAGAAGTAATACAAAATCCCAAGTGTGATTGTTGTTCAAAGCAGTGATTTCTTTTTCCATTGCACCTATCCAGTTAGTGTCTGAAGCAATTTCTTTATAAGAAGTTGGTTTAGTGTGATGCAATGAGGCAGCAATCAAAACCTTCTGTTTGTCAGGGAGACTGTCATAAGTAATGAGATTGCACCAGTGTTTGACAGGTTTGGAGCAAACAAAATCCTGTAGATGAGCCGGAGGTTTAGAAGTTCTTGTTGATCTTCTGTGAGGTTGACCAGTAGGGGCAGTTTGATGAATAGGAGGTAAAGAAGTGATAGGCACTGAGGATGAAGATATAGGAGAAGATGAATGGGATAGTGTGGTTATTGGTGAAGTTATAGAAGTTGTAGGGGGAGTGTCTAAATGGGAGTTTGGATGAGAATCATTATCATTTGACTGTAATGTAATTGGTACATCAACAGAGTCTGAGAGAGATGTGACTAAAGGTAGGAAAAATTGGTTGACATAGGCTGATTTAGGAGTAGAGGAAAAAATGAAAAGGGAAATGATGTTCATGGAAGAGAACATCTCTGGAGGTAAGGATTTTGTTTGTTGAAAGGTTTAGAACTTTATAGGCCTTTTGTGTGGAAGGATAGACAATGAAAACACATGCAACTGCTCTGGGATTAAATTTTGATCTCTGAATTTTAGATGTTGTAATATAGCACAGGCCGGCAACCAAATACCCTTGAATGTTGGGTTTGGTTTTGAACAATTGTTCATAAGGAGAAGAGAAATTGATACTTTTCAGTGGCATTCTATTGATCAAGTAGGTAGCAGTAAGAACACAAGTACACCAGTACTTGTTAGGGAGTTTAGATTGGAATGATAATTCTCTAGCTGTCTCAAGTAAATGTTTATGTTTCCTTTCCACAACACCATTTTGCTGAGGTGTGTGACTACAACTTGTTTATCCCAAAATACCTTTTATGAGGAATAAATCCTTCATGCCACCCTCAGTTAGATCAGGAGCATTATCAGTTAGATCAGGAGAATCTAACTCAAGAAGATTCAGAATCTTCTTGAGTTTCTTAAGAAGTATAATCATCCAACTTAGTTGATGCTGCTATTCTTTTCCCTTATCCTTTAAAATCTTTTGGATAACCATGAAGCTTCCAGTATTTGTCAATAATATGATTTCTCATCTTGCAGTGTTCACAGAATAGATAATTTCTGGTGTTGTATTCATTAGAGTTCCTAAACTATTTTCCAGTTCCTACTGAGAACTAGAACCAGCATTAAACTGATTCTTATAAGGTTTATTATCAAATCTCCTAGCACTGAATGCACTAGATTTTGAGTGTGTCTGAACTCTATGATTTATGCACTTCTTTCTATTTTTCTTCCTGAAGAAATAGACCATAAGCTTTTGAGATTGTAGGCAAGGGATTCATCATAAGTATAGTACTCTTAGGATGCTTGTATTTCCGATTTAGTTTCATGAGAAACTGAATTAGTCTTTGGTTCTGCTGTGTTTTGAGAAATTATTGTGTGAGTGTGAAACTGCAACCAGTGCAAAGACACACATGTAGTGGTTCTAATCCATCAAGCTGATCCCACAACATTTTCATTTTAGTGAAAAAACTAGCAACTAATTCATCATCACCTTGCGTTAGTTCACTGAGTGGTTGTTTAACAGAAAAGAGTTGAGGTCCTGATTCTCTGCAATATCTGTCATCTAACTCATGCCATATTGCTCTTGTTGTCTTGAGATATAGAACACTCCTTGAAATCTTAGGTTCTAAGGAGGCTAACATCCAATAAATGACTAAGTCATTGCATCTAATCCATATCCTGTAATTTGCAGAGTTTACTGCCGGTGGATTCAGGCTGCCATCAACAAAGCATAACTTGTTTATGGCTGACAATGCTATCATAATTGAACGTCTCCAATCACTGAAACTTTTTCCTTCACCTTCGAACTCAATACTGACCAATTTTGTGGCACTTAAATCACTATTACTCAAATAGTAAGCAGAATTTGGATTTTGTGTTGGATCTTGTTGTTTTGTAGGCATCTTGTTTATGTAATACTACAGTTTCTTTGAAGATTAGCATAGAAAGATTAACAAGAAGAAGAAAATGGCAGGATCAAATGATCATCTGCTCTGATACCAGGTTAGAGTTCATGATTTAGAATGAACTCATTGCTGAATATCAACAAGAATAAGAGAGAATTATGCTAGAGAGAAAAGAGAGAATGATTTCTTATTGAATTGAATTATGAAACTGATTACAGCAAGTAAGAGAACTATAAATACAGTCTGATTGGTGATGTGTGTCAACCAATCAGATGAATGTAAACGTACAACTCAGCAGCAAGAATGATCACTTACAAAGATCAGTAGGCTTTATTACAAGTCAGCTAATAAACTGACCTCTAACTAATTCCCTAGATTTTAGGAAGAGTTGTTAGAGCTAATGTCATAGAGCTGATGTCATTGGCTTCTAGAAGTCGTGTGTAGCTGCGAATCCTTGCTTCCCTTGATGCACTAAAGTATAGATGATGCAGTGAAGTGTGCTGTGGAGTGAGTGAAGGAAATATGTCCTTCACCCAAGGTGCATTAATTCTAATACCAAGGTTCAGATTAATTTCGAACAATTAATTCAGTGAGATCAAGTGATCGGAACAGCTAGCTGGAGCAATGCTTCCGATCAGTGAGTTCTAATGGATATTGAACTCACAACTTACTCTTGACTGAACCTACAAGGTCACACCAATGACACGTAACAGATCACCGGATTAAATGAATCGGAAATTCATTTAATAGCTTTTCGGGATTTAAGTTGGAAACGTATTATACGATACGACCTTGCATCGGAATCGTATATCGTATCGCGAATATTCGTAAGCTAGGCGACACGAATAAATCGTATCGTACGACGGTGATTCGTCGTATACGAAACGATAAATAATATATCGGAAATATATTAAACGCGAATACGAAGAGCGGCCCACGAGCCGAGTGCACGAAGCACTCGAGGCCCATGGGCGCGCGCTAGGCAAGCAAGCAAGGGCCAAGGAAACACGGCAGCGCTGGCCCATGGCCGAGAAAAGCTGCGCGTGTGCGCGCGGGCCGAAGCAGCGACACAGCCACAGCAGCGAGGCCCATGGCCCAGCTCGCTGTGCTTGTCTCACGCGGGGCTTGCTAGCCGGCCTTGCCTCAAGGCTTGGTCGGTTAGTAAGGTTATGTAAATAACCTTACAACCTAATTTCCAACTTAGCACAATCACAATTCAGATTACACACAACCCTAGGAGAAAACAGGGAACCCTAATTCTCTCTGTGCCTCCACAGTGTGTTCATCCCAAAAGGCAAAATATCTTGATCGATTGTCTTAGCTACGATAATCAAGACGGATCTGAACGTGTCGGTGAACCAAGTAGAGGAACGACAAGTGGAGTTCTTTGTTTGTGTTCGTTGACATATTATTGTGGAAAACACGCTTCGAATGTAAGTTTGCTTAATCTGTGCTTTATACATGTTTCCTGGCTTTAGGGATTGTTCCGCACATGTTATTATGTTTAACTGTATTCCCCTACAGTGGTATCATGAGCCTTATGTATTCAAAGCATGAATTAGCATGATTATTATTGTTTTTGCATCTGTCGAAAATTTGGGATTTTTGTTGATTTTTCGGAATTTCTTACGAATTATTGGATGAATTGCGTAATAATCAGGTCTGAAATCAAAAAATTTCGTTTTTTCGAGTTTTAAAACCCTAATTTGATTGAAAACGATTTTCTAAGATCAACTCATGCGAATATAATTGCGAAAACAGGCCTCGAAGTATCGTTTTTTGGGCGTTTTTGTTAATTTTTCATTAAAAATTAAAAGTGTCGGACAGTAATTCAATTAAAAGGTCAACCTAAACTACTCGGAATTGCTTGAAATTTTGACACAATGTTTCTGGGTACATGCTTGATCTATGGTAAACATTTCAGATTTTTCCGATAAGTCTAAACCCTAATTTTTCCTTTCCCCAATTCGTAAAATTTGAAACCCTAATTGAATTTTAATTAATTTTGGTTTAATAATTCGGTTAATTGGGAAAGAGGATATAATTTCATGGGTCAGTGGCTAATTTTAAAAATTATTGGATTAAAATTTTGAATGGTTTCGTTAATTTTAATCACACTTAAACCAAATTATTAAAAATCTGAAATTTAATTGTTTATGAACGATTTAAAGCTTCGGATTTTATTAATTAAAAGTTCAAACTTTAATGTTGATTCGATCGTTCTTAAAAGTTTGAATATTGTTAGCCCTTGATTTAATAATTTTACGAAATTGGATTGTCGTTAAAGTTTATTAAATCGTAAAAAATCGTTGTTTTTCGAAAATAAAAATCGTAACTTTTTGAAAAATAAAAATTAATGCAAGTTCGTGAAATTAAATTTATTTTAATTAAGTTGGTCCGTAGAACGAACCAAAGGCACGAACACATGTGTGTGGTGGGCGTGTGGCTCGACGAGCCATGCGAGCTACCATGCGCAATCGAGTCGCAGCGACGCGGGCAGCAGCATGCACGCTGCGTGCCGCGCGCGCTGGGCGAGAGGTCAAGGGCGTGTGTTGCGCGCATTGCAGGGAGCAAGCCCTTGTGATGGTGCAGCGATGCGCTACAACGAGTCGAGCAAGGCACGTAGGGCAGCAGCGATCCTGCGGGTACGCGTGCACTGGCATGCGATGGGTGCGGGCTATGCTCGCATGCCTCGTAGGCCATGCGACGGCTGCGATGGCTGCGGGCTATGCTCGTGTGCCTCGTAGGCCACGCAATGCTAATGGGCTGGGCGCAAGCCTAGCCAAGTAAGCACATGACAATTTTTTTTTGGGCTTGACTTATTTGCATTAATTTGGGCTAACGGGATATTTAATTTAATATTTTATTTGCTTGGGCCGGGCCGCGAGTTTTAATTTAATATTTCATAATTAATTATCCGGAATAATTATTGGTTTGAGTGGGAGCCACTAAATGAAATTAAAATGAAATAATTATTTAATTATTTTCGTAGGTTGCATTATTTTAATTAAATTAAATTTTAATTAGAATAAAGTCTAAGGATTAATAATTTGGAAATTGATTAATCTTTTAGGACGCGTTTATGTGAACGTGAATTTTAATTAATTCACGTAAATACTTGCATATTAATATGGGCCATTCGTTTTAGCACACGAATGGGTGAATGCATAGAATATATATTTTATGCAATGCATGTACTCCAAGTGACTAGTATGGCCAATTTATGATAGTTAAATACGGTCTGCGTACCGTTCTATCTTTGAATGTATAGTTTTAAATATGGTCTGCGTACCATGGAAATTTTGATGTAATTTATTATTTTTCAAGTATTTCTAAGTTTAGAACTTTAAGTTAGCATTTGAACGAAGATTCAAGACGATGCCAAGCTAACAAGGAGGTGATGAAGATTGGATGCTTCAAGACAAGATGTTTTGGGCCATACTAGATCACCATTTATTTATGCACTTCTATATATATATATTATGCGTGAATGTATGAATGTATGTATGCTTTGCATGAACAGGTTGTTTCTTATGACTCGATTAGATTGAGTTCACTAAATAATCGAACCAACATAGAAACAACTAGGTCCAAAGTAATATTGAGTTTAAAAATTGCCTTCCAAATCAAGCACTTACAAAAATCTAGGGATCTAAGATAGTAGGTTTACGCTAAAGCGAGGTGCTATTTTAGTTGACTTAGGTGGTAAGGCGTCCTAAAGGAGCACGTTGATTGTGGTTTCAACTCAAACAACAATGGCATTATGTTGTGGCAATGGGATAAATTATGGTATTAATTTATTAACCAAGAGTAATTTGGAGATTACTAGCAATAGGTTTTGCTTACCTAAAATCTTAAAATACTTAAGACATGCTAAAGCTGCTTAAGGATTTAAGACTTTTGGGGTCTTGGAATCGTTTCATTCATTTGGGACCATGTTTTTGCTTTTTGCATGAATGAAATGTTTAATAGCTTTGATGATTGCGTGAATGCTTTTATTTCAAGTTATTAAAGTATGATAAGTGTTTTTCTTTGCTAGTTCATTTTGTAGAATCGTAAATCTTCAACTTTATTGCGTTCGGACAATAGAACTGCGATATTTCCTCGATCGATTGGTAACTATTTTGAGAGCGATTCTCAAAGAAAAGGAGAGTGAGAGCGTATCTTGAATGCTATTTTCTTATAGTGATCTTCATGGTTGTTTTCAAACTAGAATTTGAATGGTAGACCAATTGGACCTCATATATTCAGAATACTGGGTAGTTTTGAAATAATGAAGTATTGAGTTAAAGACTCATGTATAACCAATGGTTAACAACCAAATTTCTTTTGATTCGATAATGAATTAGACTCATTGGATGTTGTCATTCAAAATGAACAAAAGAAAGGGACTTTGTACGCATAACAAAGTAAGAAGATCAAGCAAAGAGTAAAATCTTTAGGACTATAAGAAAACGTGCTAGAAAGGATAGGAAAAGGGAACAAAAGAAATGAATTCAAGATTCAATTTCTACCTTGAAGTTTATGTTAAAGAGAAACGACTTAGAAAATAGACTCCTATGGTATTAGATTACCGCTTGAGATTCTAACTCTTGTTAAGAACTCAAATTCCGGGAGCTAAGTCTGGTTATTGACCTACAAGTGGGAAATGAAGCAAAGTTGTGCTACATTGATTGTAGGGTCATCATGTTTGTTTTAAAGTCCTTCTAAAGGCTGGAACTTAATGGCATTATGTTCCATTAATCATCATAATCAATTTCTGTTTGGACAACGGAAAGACTCACATTCAAAGTAAACAAAAACATTCATTGAGTGTTTATTTGAATGAAATGGTCATTTAAGGGTTGAGTCATATGATTGATTAATAAACAAACGAATCTCTTCACAATCAAACTTCAGAAGGTTCAAATCAAACACTTTGATTTGTGTTCCACATATCTTTGGCAATGTCATACGACCATATCAACAAGTCAACATTCTAAGATTCCATTGCATGGATTTCTGAAAGTTAGTTAATTTAAGACACGTGGGTCTTGCTTGTTGAACATGACATAGAAATGGACTATTGTTAGAAGTTTCTAGACAATGAAGTTCATGTGCCAAAGATGGATTTTATGACTTACCTATTTCACAAGAATTTGATAAAATATGGCTATATTTACTCAAAGTGAAATGTGTGAAATGCTTCAATGTAATTCACAAAAGGGTATAAAATCAACTTGGCAAGAATTTTGGAACATCTAGGCTGGGTCAAGGTGATGTTTGCATGAGCCAAGAAAGATTATCTAGATGGTTTATATGGCACTATAACAATCGAAGATCCATAAGAATATGGTATGTCCAAATGGAGAAATCGGAATCTATTTCGATTAACGATAATCACGACTATTTTCCTATTTAGTTTTTAATTACACTCTCAAGTGACTTTCACACTAAACAAAGTTGTCAAAGCTAAGGATAAGATGTCATAAGGATTGAACTTCGGTTCAGTACATCTTTTCAGTACATATATATCTAGGGTTGTCGAACCCAGTGGGAGTTAGTGTTTACATCAAACAAACTCAAGGATAGATATATGTTTCTTTATGAGCGACTCATAGAAACAAAAGGTATTGATTCTACCACAAATCTGAGAACATATGGTTGTTGCTTAAGATAATGTCTTTTAGGAAACCATCATATTTCCAAAAGGCAAGTGGGAGAAAAATGACCTCGAATGGACTTCGAGTCAAGCAACAAATAAATGTAGGATACTTAGGAGTCTTTGGAAAAGCTCCGTATTTAGAAGCCTTTGGAAGAGCTTCATGAAGACTTTAGAAGTGCTTCAAGAGAATCCTAATACTCAAAGGACTTGAGTAATGTCTTTATAGACACTAACGTTTGATGTTCAATACCTAGGTAAATCGTATAAGGAATATAATTCAACCAAGATAGATACATAGATATCTTGAGGAATGAAAACTATGAAGACTTTGGAAAGTGCTTCAAAAACATACGACTTACAGGTTAGCTACGGCGAATTAAAATTCCCAAGTATGGTTGGAGGCCATACAAAATGGTTTGAGGCCATTTCATCCAAAGTACCTTCATCTTGAAGAATCAAATCTATGATTTGGTTGATTTGCATAAAGGGTTCACTCCCATTAGTTGCAAACATGTTTTCTAAACATAGAACGTTGATTTGCATAAAGGGTTCACTCCCATTGGTTGCAAACATGTTTTCTAAACATACAACGTTGATTTGCATAAAGGGTTTACTCCCATTGGTTGAAAACATGTTTTCAAAACATACAAAGATGATATTGTATTCACATACAAAAGAGAAGCTAGATTGGTGGTTAAAGATTATAAACAACTTCATGGAGTTGATAATGTTGAAATCTTTTTCACCAAGTCGGAATGCTTGAACTATTTTGGATAAATCTAGCAATCATTGCATATGGCAATATGGCAATTGGAAAACGAAACACCTTACTCAATTGGACTTGTAGAAAGGAATTGTGTACATCACACAATGTAAAAGTTTTTGATGCTAGATAAAAGAGCAAGCTTAAGAAATCTATTCGTAGATTAAAGCATGCAAGTGGGAATTGGACCATATTTGTCTAAAAGGCTATTGAGCAATCATAGCTTTATGAAAATATGGATCATCTTATAGATGAGGAGTTTAGTGGGAGCTAAGTCAAGTTTATTGGTTCTATATATGAGATACATATCTCTGTATTGAAAATGACATTCAAATTCTAAATGGTTAGATTTGAAAGTATTTGTCAATATTAGAACCATGGCGAAACTTAGAACATACTGGGTTAAAGATCCATTGGATAGGATCTAAAGCGTTGTTTGAATTTTGTAAAAGTAATTACTAAATCAAACACAATGGAGAGACTCAAAAGAGACTCTCAACCCATATGAGTAAGTCTAAGTTATGAATGCTTTAACTAAGTATAAAGCTAGGCTGTTATCACTAGAGTTAAGCATGAAGGACCTTGAAGAGGTACCTTCACCTTATATCACATGGCAATGCCAAGATTTTAGCAAGATTCAGTATCTCTTAAAACAGAATAAAGCTAAAAGTCACATGGATGGATTTTAAAATGCGAATGGTTTTTGCATTACAATCAATCATGTATAATGTGATATATAGATCGCCAAGATAACTCGTGAACATTGGATCGTGACGAGTTTATACCAATCTATAATGATCTGAATCAAAGATCATTTGAACAATATCAAGAACATCCAATACATTTGGAGATGTAGGATGAGCACTGTTAGGTTATGATACATATGACAATTCATAAATCATGCGGAAACAACCATTAAGCCAGGAATACATATTATTTACACATAATCATTTAGCATAGTTTAGATGCATACTCTTTGTTGCGTGCCTTCCCTAGCTGCGCCCGAACCGAACAAGAACAAGTATTTAGGACTCCAAGTGTCGTCCCTCCGTAGATAGTCCACAGCACGTCCGGATCCGCCTTAAGATTGACCAACTAGAATCGCCCCTAAGGTACTATAAATTTTCGGCACTTTTGAGCAAGATGTGTGACTGAATTTTTCTCTCAAAAAACTCACGTTGAATACTTGAATAACTCGTTATAAATTGTGAACCCAGGCCACATATTTATAGGGGTATGGAAAGAGAATTGGAATCCTATTAGGATACGAATTAATTAAATAAGAATTATAATAAAACTCTTATTTAATTAATTTATCAAATAGAATTAGGAATTTAATCATTAAACGAATTCTGCACGTTTTAGGTTTCGTATGCGAACACAAACACTTACGCGAGCATGACCCGCAAGCGTGCAGGCCATGCCCGCGCACAGCCCACACGGCCGCACGGCCCACGCGAGCTACAAGCCCACGCGAGCTGCAGCAATGCTCGCAGCCCACTGCTCGCAGCTGCGCGCGCTGCGCGCGCTGTGCGCGCTGCCACGGCCTGCTGGGCCTGGCCTTGCGCTGGGCCTGGCGTGGCCTTGGCTGTTCGTGTGGCGCGCTTGGCTTGCTGGGCGATGGCCTGGCTTCGTGCTGGGCCCTCGTCCGGCAGGCCTCGTCCGATGCTTATTCGTACGATACGCTTCCGATTAAATTCCTGATTCCGGAATATATTTCCGATACGAACAATATTTAATATTTTCGATTCCGGAATTAATTTCCGTTTCGAACAAATATCTAATATTTCCGTTTCCGGAATTATTTTCCGATTCCGATAATATTTCCGATTCTGACAATATTTCCGTTTCCGGCAATATTTCCGATTCCGGCAATATTTCCATTTCCGATAATATTTCCCGATACGTACCATGTTTCCGTTTCCGGCAACATCTACGACTTGGATAATATTTATATTTCCGATACGATCCATATTTCCGTTTCCGGCAATATCATCGTTTCCGGAGCATTCATTTCTTGCCTGTGACGATCTCAGCTCCCACTGAAACCAAGATCCGTCGATTCCGAATATCCATAGTTGGAGTATTTAATGCCATTAAATACTTGATCCGTTTACGTACTATTTGTGTGACCCTACGGGTTCAGTCAAGAGTAAGTTGTGGATTAATATCATTAATTCCACTTGAACTGAAGCGGCCTCTAGCTAGGCATTCAGCTCACTTGATCTCACTGAATTATTAACTTGTTAATTAATACTGAACCGCATTTATTAGACTTAACATAGAATGCATACTTGGACCAAGGGCATTATTTCCTTCAGTGTCCCACTTGTCCTTAGGGACAAGTGTGCATTTCCTAATTCCTTTGTCGCTCGATGCTTGCTCTTGAACATAAGGTAAGAGTTGTCATCCTTATTATGTCCAGAGGTGTTCCTCGGTTTCAGAGTTCAACTGATCAAATAAACAGATAATCATAGCCTATGATTCATCCGAGCACGGCCATGCATTTCACAGTTTCTAGCTCTCCGAGTGGCCTTGTACAACTTTTAAGCATCTCATCCCGATTTATGGGAGGACAATCCCAATCTTGTGATCTTGAGATTAAACTTCGTTTGATAGGTGATTACCTGAGCGTTGCCTTTATAGCCTCCTTTTACGGTGCGACGGTTGGTCATCGTCAAAGCAACCATTTCTCAAACAAGTAATCTCAAATCACTCAGGTATTGAGGATTTAGTGTCTAATAATTTTAATGAAATTTACTTATGACAGATTTTCATCTCTTACAGTAAAGTTTCATAGGTCTTGTCCGATACTAGTCTTCCCAAAGTAAGTATCTATGCAAATGATTATGACATTGCCATGTCCACATAGTTCAAGAAACAGAACTACTAGTCATCTTGCATTCTAATCGTCTAACGTTTTCTATGCGTCCAATTTTATAGAAAACTCCGACTAGGGACCATTTTCAACCTTTGACATTCAAGTTCACTTGATAGACATTTCTTAGTCACAGGACTGGTCCTGACAGTCTATCTTGAATATATCGTCAAATTGAAGGGACTCATCATTTAATAAACCACAAATTAAATGGAAAAATGAATTCTTTTCATTTATTGTGAATGATTTACCAATAATGTTTTAGAAAGATTTAAACTCTAAAACTTTAAAACATTAAACAGAGACATCAAAGCCATTCTCCAATATGCTTGATTCCCATAGCTGCAGTGTGCGAGTTGTGCTTCGCCTGCGGCAGAGGTTTAGTTAATGGATCTGATATGTTGTCATCAGTACCAATTTTGCTTATCTCGACTTCTTTTCTTTCAACGAACTCTCGTAGAAGGTGAAATCTACGGAGTACATGCTTGACTCTCTGGTGGTGTCTAGGCTCCTTTGCCTGTGCAATAGCTCCGTTATTATCACAATACAGGGCTATTGGTCCTTTAATGGAGGGGACTACACCGAGTTCACCTATGAACTTCCTTAGCCATATAGCTTCCTTTGCTGCTTCATGTGCAGCAATGTACTCCGCTTCAGTTGTAGAATCCGCAATGGTGCTTTGCTTAGCACTTTTCCAGCTTACTGCTCCTCCGTTGAGGAAGAAGACAAACCCAGACTGTGATCTGAAATCATCTTTGTCGGTTTGGAAACTTGCGTCCGTATAGCCTTTAACAATTAATTCATCATCTCCACCATAGACCAGGAAGTCATCTTTGTGCCTTTTCAGGTACTTCAGAATGTTCTTGGCAGCAGTCCAATGCGCCTCTCCTGGGTCTGACTGGTATCTGCTCGTAGCACTGAGTGCGTACGCAACATCCGGGCGTGTACATATCATAGCATACATTATTGAACCAATCAATGATGCATATGGAATCCCATTCATTCGTCTACGCTCATCAAGTGTTTTTGGGCACTGAGTCTTGCTTAGAGTCATTCCATGAGACATGGGTAGGTAGCCTCGCTTGGAGTCCGCCATTTTGAACCTATCAAGCACCTTATTGATATAAGTGCTTTGACTAAGTCCAATCATCTTTTTAGATCTATCTCTGTAAATCTTGATGCCCAATATGTACTGTGCTTCTCCTAGATCTTTCATCGAAAAACATTTCCCAAGCCAAATCTTGACAGAGTTCAACATAGGAATGTCATTTCCGATAAGTAATATGTCGTCGACATATAATACTAGGAAAGCAATTTTGCTCCCACTGACCTTCTTGTATACACAAGATTCGTCCGCGTTCTTGATGAAACCAAAGTCACTGACTGCTTCATCAAAACGTATATTCCAGCTCCTGGATGCCTGCTTCAATCCGTAGATTGACTTCTTTAGCTTGCATACCTTTTTAGCATTCTTTGGATCCTCAAAACCTTCAGGCTGTGTCATAAACACAGTTTCTGTTAAAACGCCGTTTAAGAAAGCAGTTTTGACATCCATCTGCCATATTTCGTAATCGTAATATGCAGCGATTGCTAACATTATCCGAATAGACTTTAGCATTGCAACTGGTGAAAAGGTTTCATCGTAATCCACACCGTGGACTTGCTTGTAACCTTTTGCAACCAATCTAGCTTTGAAAACTTCAAGTTTCCCATCCTTGTCCTTTTTCAGTTTGAAAACCCATTTGCTTCCAATGGCTTGGTAGCCATCTGGCAAATCGACCAAATCCCATACTTGGTTTTCAGACATGGAGTCTAATTCAGATTGCATGGCTTCTTGCCACTGCTTGGAGCTAAGGCTCGTCATAGCTTGTTTGTAAGTCGCAGGTTCATCACTTTCAAGTAATAGAACGTCATAGCTCTCGTTTGTCAAAATACCTAAGTACCTTTCCGGTTGAGATCTATATCTTTGCGATCTACGCGGGGTAACATTTCTAGATTGACCATGATTCTCACCAGATTCTTCTAAAGATCTCTGAGTTTCATCCTGAATGTCATCTTGAGCATTCTCTAGAGTTTGTTGTTCGACTCGAATTTCTTCGAGGTCTACTTTTCTCCCACTTGTCATTTTGGAAATGTGATCTTTCTCCAAAAAGACACCATCTCGAGCAACAAACACCTTGTTCTCAGATGTATTGTAGAAGTAATACCCCTTTGTTTCCTTTGGATAGCCCATAAGGATACATTTGTCAGATTTTGGATGAAGTTTGTCTGAAATTAATCGTTTGACGTATACTTCACATCCCCAAATCTTAAGAAAAGACACATTTGGAGGCTTTCCAAACCATAATTCGTATGGAGTCTTTTCGACAGCTTTAGACGGAGCTCTATTTATAGTGAGTGCAGCTGTATTTAGTGCATGTCCCCAAAATTCTAATGGAAGTTCGGCCTGACCCATCATTGACCTGACCATGTCTAGCAAGGTTCTGTTCCTCCGTTCCGACACACCGTTCCATTGTGGTGTTCCAAGAGGAGTCAATTCTGATAGAATTCCACATTCTTTCAGATGGTCATCAAATTCATAGCTCAGATATTCACCGCCTCTATCAGACCGCAGTGCCTTAATCTTCTTGCCTAATTGATTCTCTACTTCACTCTGAAATTCCTTGAATTTGTCAAAGGATTCAGACTTAGGCTTCATTAGGTAGACATAACCATATCTACTGAAGTCATCAGTGAAAGTGATAAAGTAGCTGAAACCACCTCTAGCATTTGTACTCATTGGTCCACATACATCTGTATGGATTAAACCCAATAGTTCATTTTCTCTTTCTCCCACTTTAGAGAAAGGTTGCTTTGTCATTTTGCCAAGTAAACATGATTCGCATTTACCATAATCCTCTAAGTCAAATGGTTCTAGAATTCCTTCCTTTTGAAGTCTTTCTAAGCGTTTCAAGTTTATATGGCCTAATCGACAATGCCACAGATAGGTGAGATCTGAATCATCCTTTTTGGCCTTTTTGGTATTTATGTTATATACTTGTTTGTCGTGATCTAATAAATAAAGTCCATTGACTAATCTAGCAGATCCATAAAACATCTCTTTAAAATAAAACGAACAACTATTGTCTTTTATTAAAAAGGAAAATCCCTTAGCATCTAAGCAAGAAACTGAAATGATGTGTTTAGTAAGACTTGGAACATGGAAACATTCTTCCAGTTCCAAAACTAGCCCGGAGGGCAACGACAAAAAGTAAGTTCCTACAGCTAATGCAGCAATCCGTGCTCCATTTCCCACTCGTAGGTCGACTTCACCCTTGCTTAACTTTCTACTTCTTCTTAGTCCCTGTGGATTGGAACATAAGTGTGAGCCACAACCTGTATCTAATACCCAAGAAGTTGAATTAGCAAGTATACAGTCTATAACGAAAATACCTGAAGATGGAACGACTGTTCCGTTCTTCTGATCTTCCTTTAGCTTCAAGCAATCTCTCTTCCAATGCCCCTTCTTCTTGCAGTAGAAGCATTCGGATTCAGAATTGGGTTGAGTGACCTTCCTCTTTACAGATTTGGCGCCAGTTTGCTTAGTTGGGCTGGCCTTGTTGCCACCTTTCTTAGCATTCCTCTTCTTTCCAGATTTCTTGAACTTGCCCCCACGCACCATAAGCACATCCTGCTTATCACTTTTGAGCGTCTTTTCAGCGGTCTTCAGCATACCGTGAAGCTCAGTGAGCGTTTTGTCCAGACTATTCATACTGTAGTTCAGTTTGAACTGATCATACCCGCTATGAAGAGAATGGAGGATGGTGTCTATAGCCATTTCCTGAGAAAATTGCTGATCCAGCCGACTCATATTCTCAATGAGTCCAATCATTTTGAGAACATGTGGACTTACGGGCTCGCCTTTCTTAAGCTTGGTCTCAAGAATTTGCCTATGAGTCTCGAATCTTTCGACTCGAGCCAGATCTTGGAACATGTTCTTCAACTCACTGATGATTGTGAAAGCATCTGAGTTGATGAACGTTTTTTGCAGATCCGCACTCATGGTGGCGAGCATTAAACATTTCACATCCTTGTTGGCATCAATCCAACGATTGAGGGCTGCCTGAGTGACCCCGTCGCCTGCGGCTTCGGGCATCGCCTCATCTAGGACATACTCCTTTTCTTCCTGCATAAGAACTATTTGCAAGTTCCTTTGCCAGTCAAGGAAGTTTTTCCCGTTCAACTTCTCCTTTTCGAGAATTGATCGAATGTTGAATGAATTGTTGTTTGCCATATTAAAAACTACAATTGAAAAGAATAAACAAATAAATAACCATTCACAGTTTCTCTTAATAAACTTAAATTCTAGCATACATGCATAATTCAATGTTTATTAAGCATTTTATTCAAGTTATGTGTTCCGACAGGTGTGAATAAAATGATTCCAAGATCCTAAAATCATTGAAGAACTAAGCACAGTTTGTCGACTTAATCCTAAAACATCTTAGGTAAGCAAAAGCCTTTTGCTAATAGTCTAGAAACTATTCTTGGTTGATAGGTACGTCTAAGAACTTATTAGGTAAACCTATCGATTTTGCCACGACATAAAAGGACTCCTTACTTATATCGTTGAGTTTCACCAAAACTAACATGTACTCACAATTATTTGTGTACCTTGCCCCTTTAGGACCAATAAGTAACACCTCGCTGAGCGAAAACTATTACTAGATTGATGTAAAGGATATCCAAGCAAGTGTATATTTTGGCATGGCACCTTTTAACTCAATTTTTAAGTTTGGAACTTAAGGCTCTTACTATGTTGGTTAGATTTTAAGTGAACTAAAATCCTTAATCATGCAACATAATCAAGCCACAATCTCATGCATAATTAAGACATATTTAAAGCAATAAATAACTTAAAGCATGCATAAGATAAATGTGATCTAGTATGGCCCGACTTCATCTTGAAGCTTTAACTTCAAAGTCCGTCTTGAAAATCTCCGTGGGAGGCACCATTTTCTTCAAATAGGATAAGCTATAATTAAAACTAATTACAACTATTTGATGGTACGCAGACCATATTTGAATTGAAAAACAACTTTGGTACTTTAGACCAATTACATTCAAATTAATGGTACGTAGACCATATTTTCTATCCTATTTGGGCCATACTAGTCACTTCATAACCTGCAAAACAGTACATATACAATATATACCATTCACCCATTCATTATCATGAATGGCCCACATAGCTGGTTAGTAAAACACATTATGCATCACGTAAACATTTGCAGCAATTAATCAAGGGCACCAATAATCTACCAATTATTCGGTCCTTATTAATTCTAATCAAGTTGTTTTAACCTTAAGGATTCGTAGACCTAATCAAGAGTTTATGACTAAAAAGCGCTCCCACTTAAACCAATAAATTCATATGCTTTACTAATTTTAAACATAAAAATGTATTTCAAGTCTAACCGGAAACATACAAATTTAATTAAAATTTAAAGCCCATATAAATTTATTGAATCCAAAAATTTTAATTTGATTTCAGTCGTATTTAAATTAATTCTTGATTTTAATTTTAGTAAAATAATTAGAATAAATAAAATTTATTATAATTACAATATTCAAAATTAAAATCCAAGAAAATAATTTAAATTATTAATTTTAAAATTAATTAAAATTACGTAAACTGAAAATTTCAAATTAAACATTCAAAACGATCTAATCGTAATGCAAACACCCTACGCATCGCACGCCCATGGGCCACACGCACACAGCCATGGCTGGCCATGTGCGCGCAGCCCATGCGCTCGTCGCATAGCTGCTGCATCTACCCATCGCAAGCCATCGCACAAGAAGGTGCTCGCTGCGCGCGCGCCAGCGCTCGATGCACGCGAGCCATCGCTCGCTGTGCGCGCTCGCCAGCGCTTGCTGCGCGCGCTCCAGCGCTCGATGCACGCGAGCCATCGCTCGCTGTGCGCGAGCAATTGCTCGCTGCGCGCGATCGACGCTGGGCGCAGCGCTCGTGGCACGCGAGCTTGTGCTCGATGCGCGCGAGGCTGCGCGCGCTTGCGCGAGGCAGTGCGCGTTGCGGCGCAGCTCGCTTGCTGCCCACACGCGACTGCCGTGCCTTGCCTTCGCCCATGCCCATTCGTCCATAGCTCGTGGCCCACGACACAAGGCAGGGCTGCTGCCTTGTGCTCGTGCACCATTCCCTTGCTCATTGCATTCGTGCCGCACGGGCGACGAGCTCCCTTGCTCGTCGTCGCATGCCCGCACTATACAACACCCCTTAAGGGTAACACGAAGCGTCCATTGCTTTGTGTGTGCAAGTTATATGAACGAATCGCATAAAAATTTAAAATTTATATTTAAAATTAATGACAAATTAATAAATTAATATTAATTTCATAATTTTAGGGCGAAAAAATCGAAAATTTATTATTCAATTGATTTCCGATTATCATGGATTCAAGCCTAGGTCATAAAAATTTAAAATTTATCATAAATTTACAATTTTTATGGTGGTTTTTAATCATAGGTTTCTAATTAAATTATAATTAATTATGAAAATCAAATTAATTCTAAATTATTCTAATTTTCAACTAATTAATCATAATTACAAATTAGATTGCATAATTAACAAGGCTAGGCATTCAAACTTGTTAAACATATACAGTAGGTCAATCAAAAATTTAAGATTTATCAACAAGAATCGCAAATATTTAATTTAACATCTTAAATTTACGAAATTTTGCATTCGAAAAACTAAAACCTTCGAAAAGTCATAGTTAGGCTTCGAATTTGAGAATTCTGGGTTCGGCAAAAAAAAATTATTTTTGTCAAAATTTTAAAATGCCTTTTACATGCGGAATTGACACAAAAATCACTCGATTTGGATGAGTAACGAAGAAACTGCCGAAAAACTGCGTACGTATAATTAAATAAACGCAATTTGCAATTAATTAACAATTACGAAAATTAATCACCCCTTTTAATTCTTGCAAATTTGTAATATTTAACCATGTTCATGCAATTTAGATTATGAAAATAATAAGAGGCTCGTGATACTGTTAGGTTATGATACATATGACAATTCATAAATCATGCGGAAACAACCATTAAGCCAGGAATACATATTATTTACACATAATCATTTAGCATAGTTTAGATGCATACTCTTTGTTGCGTGCCTTCCCTAGCTGCGCCCGAACCGAACAAGAACAAGTATTTAGGACTCCAAGTGTCGTCCCTCCGTAGATAGTCCACAGCACGTCCGGATCCGCCTTAAGATTGACCAACTAGAATCGCCCCTAAGGTACTATAAATTTTCGGCACTTTTGAGCAAGATGTGTGACTGAATTTTTCTCTCAAAAAACTCACGTTGAATACTTGAATAACTCGTTATAAATTGTGAACCCAGGCCACATATTTATAGGGGTATGGAAAGAGAATTGGAATCCTATTAGGATACGAATTAATTAAATAAGAATTATAATAAAACTCTTATTTAATTAATTTATCAAATAGAATTAGGAATTTAATCATTAAACGAATTCTGCACGTTTTAGGTTTCGTATGCGAACACAAACACTTACGCGAGCATGACCCGCAAGCGTGCAGGCCATGCCCGCGCACAGCCCACACGGCCGCACGGCCCACGCGAGCTACAAGCCCACGCCACCTGCAGCAATGCTCGCAGCCCACTGCTCGCAGCTGCGCGCGCTGTGCGCGCTGCCACGGCCTGCTGGGCCTGGCCTTGCGCTGGGCCTGGCGTGGCCTTGGCTGTTCGTGTGGCGCGCTTGGCTTGCTGGGCGATGGCCTGGCTTCGTGCTGGGCCCTCGTCCGGCAGGCCTCGTCCGATGCTTATTCGTACGATACGCTTCCGATTAAATTCCTGATTCCGGAATATATTTCCGATACGAACAATATTTAATATTTTCGATTCCGGAATTAATTTCCGTTTCGAACAAATATTTAATATTTCCGTTTCCGGAATTATTTTCCGATTCCGATAATATTTCCGATTCTGACAATATTTCCGTTTCCGGCAATATTTCCGATTCCGGCAATATTTCCATTTCCGATAATATTTCCCGATACGTACCATGTTTCCGTTTCCGGCAACATCTACGACTTGGATAATATTTATATTTCCGATACGATCCATATTTCCGTTTCCGGCAATATCATCGTTTCCGGAGTATTCATTTCTTGCCTGTGACGATCTCCGCTCCCATTGAAACCAAGATCCGTCGATTCCGAATATCCATAGTTGGAGTATTTAATGCCATTAAATACTTGATCCGCTTACGTACTATTTGTGTGACCCTACGGGTTCAGTCAAGAGTAAGCTGTGGATTAATATCATTAATTCCACTTGAACTGAAGCGGCCTCTAGCTAGGCATTCAGCTCACTTGATCTCACTGAATTATTAACTTGTTAATTAATACTGAACCGCATTTATTAGACTTAACATAGAATGCATACTTGGACCAAGGGCATTATTTCCTTCAAGCACTTGATAAGAGGAAGTGAAGATAACTAAAGTTTTGATGCTACATGCATTTTCCTAAGCAAAAGTTGAATCTTGTTGTTACGCAAACCACGAACAAACACGGGCAATTAGGCGTCGTAATTAAAAGGTGGTTACATAGGTTCCAAACCATATGTGAATGCATGGGAACTGAATCAATGATTAGTTACCAAGTTCTCAGTTGAAAAATGTATCTCCCACATCTATGTGAACTGGTTGGAGCATTCCAAAAGGAAGCATCATTTGAAATTCAACATAATTGAAATGAATTCATTGTTGCCTAAGAAGCAATGAAAGGGAATTGTTTTTAGTGGGAGTTCTTCAATGAACTCAGGTTGATCACAAGTCTGCTACCTGGATGATTTTCTATTTTAGATATGATTATCATTCTAAACAGCAACGAAAGACTAGATCATTCTAGAAACATATTCAAAGATCTTTTCATCTTACATCGAAAGGCTTTCAATAGAAAAGATGCTAAGGATATCAAAGTATGATAAACTAAACCTCTGTATTGAATGATACACAACATTCATATGAAGATATGGAATCAAGTTTGAGTTCCATGAATGTTTTAAGTATTGGGTGAAAGGCATATACCTGCAAAACATTAAATGCTTGATTTTGGGTTAGAGGCCCACAAATTGGTAAGCATTTGGTTTGAACATTTATCATTTATGAAATTATATTTCATAGTTCATTTAATCTTGGTTTAGTATTAAATGATAAGTCCATGTGATTCAAATCATTCAAATGGGATGTCAAGATGGATTCTTCGACAAAGAAACACCCATAAGTGAACTTGAATATCGAAGTCACAAAGGATCCCTAATCCAGGTCATTGAAAGGTGGACGACCAATGACTAATGAAGATTAGATTGCAAGTTGATTTATAGTTCTGTTTCTTGAACTAGATGGACTGGATGTCAAAAATCATTTGCATAGATACTTATTGGATCTTGTATCGGATTGACCATGAGAACACTTTAAGAGATTAAAGTCATGTCATAAGTAGTTCTCATTAATGGTGATTAGAACCATTCCTCAGAACATGAGCGATTATGTCTGCTCGTTTGAGAATTAGTTCGCTTTGATACTAGCTAAACGTCGCACCGTAAAAGGAGGCTATAAAAGCAGTTATTGGGCGTACTATGAATCAAAGTGAGTGTTCACAGATTGCAAGAATGGATTGTCCTCCTATCTTTGATAGGATATGGTGTTGTTGTGTAACAAGGCCTCTCGGAGATTTAGATACTGTAAAATGCATGGCCGTGCTCAGAATGGTTAGGCTTAACCTTCTGCAAAAGTTTGACAGTTGAACTCTGTAATCCGAGAAACACTTCTGGACCTAATAAGGATGGCTTGGATCTTACCTTATGTTCAGTAAGTAACACTAAGTGACAAAGGAATGTGGATGCACACTTGTCTGAATGACAAGTGGGAGATTGAAGGAAATATGTCCTTCACCCAAGGTGCATTAAGTCTAATACCAAGGTTCAGATTAATTGCGAACAATTAATTCAGTGAGATCAAGTGATCGGAACAGCTAGCTGGAGCAATGCTTCCGATCAGTGAGTTCTAATGGATATTGAACTCACAACTTACTCTTGACTGAACCTACAAGGTCACCCCAATGACACGTAACAGATCACCGGATTAAATGAATCGGAAATTCATTTAATAGCTTTTCGGGATTTAAGTTGGAAACGTATTATACGATACGATCTTGCATCGGAATCGTATATCGTATCGCTAATATTCGTAAGCTAGGCGACACGAATAAATCGTATGGTACGACGGTGATTCGTCGTATACGAAACGATAAATAATATATCGGAAATATATTAAACGCGAATACGAAGAGCGGCCCACGAGCCGAGTGCACGAAGCACTCGAGGCCCATGGGCACGCGCTAGGCAAGCAAGCAAGGGCCAAGGAAACACGGCAGCGCTCGCCCATGGCCGAGCAAAGCTGCGCGTGTGCGCGCGGGCCGAAGCAGCGACACAGCCACAGCAGCGAGGCCCATGGCCCACCTCGCTGTGCTTGTCTCACGCGGGGCTTGCTAGCCGGCCTTGCCTCAAGGCTTGGTCGGTTAGTAAGGTTATGTAAATAACCTTACAACCTAATTTCCAACTTAGCACAATCACAATTCAGATTACACACAACCCTAGGAGAAAACAGGGAACCCTAATTCTCTCTGTGCCTCCACAGTGTGTTCATCCCAAAAGGAAAAGTATCTTGATCGATTGTCTAAGCTACGATAATCAAGACGGATCTGAACGTGTCGGTGAACCAAGTAGAGGAACGACAAGTGGAGTTCTTTGTTCGTGTTCGTTGACATATTATTGTGGAAAACACGCTTCGAATGTAAGTTTGCTTAATATGTGCTTTATACATGTTTCCTGGCTTTGGGGATTGTTCCGCACATGTTATTATGTTTAACTGTATTCCCCTACAGTGAGGACAGTGTACACCAACACTTAAAGTATTAGGAAAACCATGAAAAACATGATGTCATAAGTTTATACGCAGAAACACGCTGGTTATTTGGTATTTATCGCCATACACATTGATTAAATTTTCGAGTGCATTGTTGAGGCTTTCTTCTAGTTCTCAAACTTGGAAGTAAAGCTGGGAAAAGGTCTGACCCGTGGGACCAAGTGCGACTACAAAGGAAAATATGCAAGGTTAATAATTTAGCCGGTCACTATTGGCTAAGAACAAATAGCCAAGATATTAACGAAATGACTGGTGTTCTATCAAACAGCATTTAATTTCGATCAAGACCCATCCACCGTTAGAGCATAAGGATTCCACTTTGATTATTGGGGAACTTTGCACTCTCGTCCGGCCGGGCGATCTTAGTGACTTTAATGTTACATTCGGGTCCGAACGAGCAAATTGACTTTTTGGTTGGTGGCATTATGCACAGCCTGTCGAAGACCCAAGAGTCGTGGGTTGCCCGTGTTGCTCGAATTTGTGTTTGCTTCCTTGTGATTCCATTTGTAACAGCCCCTAAGTGTATTTTAAATGTAACTATGTAACCCTTTAAAATGTTTATCAATAAAAAAAATACATAAATTAAAGTTAATGATAAGTTCATAACATATTAAAAGCTATCAAAAAATGGGTAAAAGTTATCCCGATAAATTTTTATACACTTAGGCCATGTTCTCTTCACCTTGTCATTGTTACTTATTGAATCAGATCTTATTAAATCAGACCAGACCAGACCAGATCAGACCAGACATTCAGACAAGACCAGACCAGACCAGATCAGACCAGCAACATCCAGACCAGACCAGACCAGACCATCAACATTCAGAAAAGACCAGTCCAGACCAGGAATTTTTAATTATTTATGATTATTATTATTTTTATTTTAATTATAATTATAATAATTAAATAATTATTATCAATAATTAATAATATTATCAATTAATAATTATTATTAATTATAATTATAAATATAATTAATAATTAGTTATAACTAATAATTAATAATTAATTATTAATTATAATTATTAATTATTAATTATTAATTATTAATTAATATATATTAATTATTAATTATTAATTAATACTTACCAATTATAACTAATTATTAATAATTAAAAATTAATTAATAATTATAATAATTATTAATTATTAATTAATATATATTAATTATTTATTATTAATTAATAATTAATAAATAACAATTTTTAATTATTAATTATTAAAACTTAGGTATTAGTTAATTTTTATTAATTAGTCATTAATTATTAAAAATTAATTTTTAATTATTAAATTATTTATTACATATTATTTTTTATTTTTTATTTTTTATTTATCATTTATCATTTATCATTTATCATTATTTATTTATTATTTATTATTTATTATTTATTATTTATTATTATAAATTTATTATTTATTATTTATTATTTATTTATTATTTATTATTTATTATTTATTATTTATTATTTATTATTTATTATTTATTATTTATTATTATTATTTATTATTTATTATTTAATTATTTATTATTTATTATTTATTATTTATTATTTATTATTTATTATTTATTATTTTATTTATTATTTATTATTTATTATTTATTATTTATTATTTATTATTCTTTATTTATTATTTATTATTTTTTATTTATTATTTATTATTTTTATTTATTATTTATTATTTATTATTTATTATTTATTATTTATTATTTATTATTTATTATTTATTATTTAATATTTATTATTTATTATTTTTTATTTATTATTTTTATTTTTATTTATTATTTATTTATTAGTATTATTATTATTTATTATTTTTTATTTTTATTTATTATTTATTATTTATATTTATTACTTATTAATTATTATTTATTATTTATTATTATTATTTATTATTTATTATTATTATTTATTATTTATTATTTATTATTTATTATTTATTATTTATTATTTATTATTTATTATTTATTATTTATTATTTATTATTTATTATTTATTATTTATTATTTATTATTTATTATTTATTATTTATTATTTATTATTTATTATTTATTATTTATTATTATTATTTATTATTTATTATTTATTATTTATTATTTATTATTTATTATTTATTATTTATTATTTATTATTTATTATTTATTATTTATTATTTATTATTTATTATTTATTATTTATTATTTATTATTTATTATTTATTATTTATTATTTATTATTATTATTTATTATTTATTATTTATTATTTATTATTTATTATTTATTATTTATTATTATTATTTATTATTATTATTTATTATTTATTATTTATTATTTATTATTTATTATTTATTATTTATTATTTATTATTTATTATTTATTATTTTATTATTTATTATTTATTATTTATTATTTATTATTTATTATTTATTATTTATTATTTATTATTTATTATTTATTATTTATTATTTATTATTTATTATTATTATTTATTATTTATTATTTATTAGTTATTATTTATTATTTATTATTTATTATTTATTATTTATTATTTATTATTTATTATTTATTATTTAGTATTTATTATTTATTATTTATTATTTATTATTTATTATTATATTATTATTTATTATTTATTATTATTATTTATTATTATTATTTATTATTTATTATTTATTATTATTATTTATTATTTATTATTTATTATTAGTATTTATTATTTATTATTTATTATTTATTATTTATTATTTATATTTATTATTTATTATTTATTATTTATTATTTATTATTTATTATTATTTATTATTTATTATTTATTATTTATTATTTATTATTTATTATTTATTATTATTATTTTTATTTATTATTTATTATTTATTATTTATTATTTATTATTTATTATTTATGATTTATTATTTATTATTTATTATTTATTATTTATTATTTATTATTTATTATTATTATTTATTATTTATTATTTATTATGTATTATTTATTATTTATATTTATATTTTATTTTTATTTTTTATTTATTATTTTTTATTTATATTTTATTATTATTATTTATTATTTATTATTTATTATTATTATTTATTATTTATTATTTATTATTTATTATTTATTATTTATTATTTATTATTTATTATTTATTATTTATTATTTATTATTATTTATTATTTATTATTTATTATTTATTATTTATTATTTATTATTATTATTTATTATTTATTATTTATTATTTATTATTTATTATTTATTATTATTATTTATTATTTATTATTTATTATTTATTATTTTTTATTTTTTATTTTTTATTTTTTATTTTTTATTTTTTATTTTTTATTTTTTATTTATTATAATAATAATTAAATAAGTTCAGACCAGATCAGATCAGACCAGACCAACATGAATCAGACCAGACCAGACCAGACCAGCATGAATCAGACCAGACCAGACCAGCAAAATGAAAAATCAGACCAGATCAGACCAGACGAAGAGAACAGACCTTTAGTGCATGCAAGAGCCTTTGATAAATTTAGGTGCTTCATGTTTCCCAAATCAGTGTATATAGGTATCCATATAAGTAAATATAGTTATATGTATTAGATTTCCTTCAAAAAAAAGGTATATGTATTAGATATAGACTTTTGGTCAACCATACATGTAATTCCGTCCGAAGATTCTTATACATAAGCATGCCAATTTACTACTTCATATATTTTTAAGGTAATTGTTAACAGTGTAATGATTTTGTGTAAACTGGTTTTAAATTTGACATGCTATTACTTTTTTTAGTTTGTAAAATATTGAAACAATGAAGTAACTTTGTCATGCTTCCTTTTTTAAATTTTTATGTTTTTTTTTAAAATTTCCTAATTTTGTTGGTGGTTTCTATCAAAATTAGCATGATGGATTTAGGAGTTGGTTTATTGTTTTCAAAAAGAAAAATTAATTGATGACATTTCTTAATGTAACCGGCTAATGGGAGTTGACGGATTGACCGATTGAGGCCGGTTTGATCCCTCTCATTCTCCATCACTATGTTTTTTAAGTTGCGAATGAGCCACAAGGGCGGGGATGAGGATCGATCCCAGGATCACCTGGAATCGGGATGGAAGCTCTAACCAACTAAGCTATCCATCACTTTTATTCCCATTCCCCATCACTATGTTGTAATAATATAGATAATTATATACTACGTATTATGATCGAGCAATAGATTGGATCGCAAATGTTGGTCACTTAATTAGTAACACCATGTATATCGATCGAATCTTATAATAGTCCCCAGTTATTTTACATTTTAGACAATGATTATTTAGGAGTAACCCTCGTGCGAAGGGGCTCCTAATATACTATTTTTCTTACCTTTGCATATATATATATATATATATATATATATATATATATATATATATGCAAAGGTAAGAAAAATACCGTGAATGAATAATTAATTTGGGATATTTATTCATAATAATTACGAAAATGCCATTATTAAAAAGTGTTCTCACCGTAAGGAAGTGTTCTCACCGTAAGGAAGTGTTCTCACGAGAGCCTTCTATATATATATATATACTTCGCACTTTTTTTCTAACTTTGTGAGTAAATCATTGTTATCTCCTTTCTCTCCTATTTTATTCTCTTTTAGGTATAAGTGTTAGTGACTTCATCTCACACCTAATAATGTCATTGTGTGTTGAGAGTTGTGTTAATCTTAGAGAACGAATCATTGAATACAATTGAGTACCCACTTACACCGAATTTCGTTTTTAAGGAAGTGATTTTATTTCACGGCGCAACAATTTTGTAAGATTATTCTAATCTCGTGTTCTATATTTTAGCCTGACACTCCATTTTACATGTTAAATTACACAATAAGTAAAGCCTTCTTATTGTAACATTTGAATCCCTAAATCGAAATTTCAGTGAAAGATACGACTAAATGCGGAGGAAAGAAGCATACATAATATGTATGTGTATTTTTTTTTTCTTTGGGAATTATTTTTAGAAGGTAAGATGAATAATCTTATTGAACCGATATTCCGCACAGATATTTTCAGTCAGTTTTGCCGATCATACTCATTGGAAGTATAGAGAATTATAAGGATAATCCTCACCTCCAAAGAGTCCCCTAATAAAGTTTGATCCTATAACCTGGAGGTTATTAGGCCAAGTTTTTATCACTAGGTCAAACGTTGCTTGATGTTTAAGAAATGTATATGTAAAGTTTTGATTGGCATGATCGAATTTAATACTCTTATTATTTTATGCTGTTAGGGAAATTAGTTCACTAGCTACTTTTCTAGATCCTACTTGCATGATCAATCATGTCCTATTATGTTAATAAGTTACAATTAAGTCCTAAAAGTTTCAACCATGTCATACAGTTCTCTCTTACAATCAAGTCACACAAGGTCTTACAAACTCGATAGTTTAATCAGGTCCTACTTGCATTAAATTATCAATCAAGTTTTACTACGCCCTATAAATTTAAATAAGTTCAAGTCTCATACGGCAAAGAGAACACACCCCTTTTTCAGTTCTAGAATGACCGAGACTCTTGAAAAAAAATCTTTACTTTGATAATAAGGTTTTCATTTATTATAAGTACGTAGCTCGTTCACTGTGAAATTTTAGCCTTGACAACACTCCCTCTCCGCTTTCAAAAGGTGTACAATAAATGTAAAATCCCACTTGTATGGACCAGGTTCACGCTATTATTAGTGTGGACCAGGATATTTTAGGTATTTTACAGCTTTTAAAGATGACATGGACAAGCAATGTTTACGTGATCCAAAAAATCTGCGGCCTATATAGTAAGTCTTACGTTGATATAGTTTACTTATATGCAATATAGTTACTCTACTAGTCATACAGTAAATTTTAACAATATAATTATTAATATATGCGACATAGTTACTGCAAAGATCATATAATAACTGTTTTGACATAGTCATACAAAAAAATTTTGATGTCATTTTGATAAGAATTCAATTACTTAATAATGTATACACAAAGATATTGACTGCTTTATACGTAGTATCATATAGTAAATATTTCTATCGTATAGAAATAGTTACTCTTCTATATCATATAGTAACTATTTCTATTCTATAGTTACTATTAACTCTTTCAAAAATATAGTTGCATGTCCTCTCCTTCCTCTACCACGTCCTTGGTTTTCATTCTTGTCAGAATTTTCTTCTCCTTCTTCTTCTTCTCCTACTTTTGTTTTCCTTGCAGAAGTTATTCTTCGCACGACTTCAATTCTAGATGAATCATCTTTGTATTTCTGAATTAATAATATATAAACTAAGTTAAAAATTTAACATTTAAGTGTGAAAAAATAACATAGTCGTAACTATGTAAAACATATAGTTACTATTATTCATCATATAGTAACTCTTAGAATTAATGATAGTAACGCAGATATGCAAATATAATTACTGTTATAGTCATATAGTTACTGTCATACTAATATAGTCACTCTTATTACTAATAACACAGAGACAAAAAAAAGAACATAAAAAGAACAAAATGATAACACAGTAACTATTAAAAACATATAATTACTATTATACATGATATAGTATATTTTAATATTAATGATAGTCATATATTAGCAGAGTTGCATATATGGTTATTATTATGATCATATAGTTAATGTGATCATAACATAGTAACTCTTATTAATAATAACATATAGGACAACAAACAACATAAAAAGAAAAGTATAATATACATAATAACTATATCAAACATGTAGTTACTATTATACAAGATATAATACCTATAAATATTATTGATGGTCATTTAGTCACATAGTTGGTGTGATAATAATATAGTAACTCTATCACTAAAAATATAGAATAACATCAAAAAACATGCACATAACATAAAACATTAAAATAGTAACTATATAAAACATATACAAATACTGTTGAATAAAATAAACATATGGTAACTAATCATGATAAAATAAACATAATATCTATTTCAAACATATAGTAATTATATAAACAATATAGTAACTATTGATGAAAATAAACTTATGGTAACAAATCATGATAAAATAAACATATATAGTACCTATTTCAAAAATATTGTAACTATATAAAACATATAGTAACTATATAAACATATAGGGACTATTATTATAATATAGTAACTATTGTACACATATAGTAAGCATTATAACCATATAGCCACTATCTAAGAAGCGAACAAAAACATACTCTAAATAACATAGTACATAATATAATCGTATAGTAACTATTATTTATCAAAAAGTCACTATAAACTGTTCATAACATAAGAACTATCTTAATCACATAGTTACTGTTTTAAACTTATAATAACTTTCTAAAAAATATAGTAACTATTTTAAACACATAGTTATTGTTTTAAAGTTATATTAACTTTTTAAAAATTATAGTTACTCTAAAAACTACTACTTACATAAACGCAACGAACATTCCACTGACTATTAAAAATACTATTTCGAAACATAAATTAAAGGCAACTATATCATTTATATACTAACTATAATTTCAAAAAAAACAACAAACATTTCAAATCACTCAACAAAATAATAACTATTGTAGACATATAATAACTATTATACACATATAGTAACCATTAAAATAATTTAGTAACTATTGTACACATACAGTAACCATTAAAATTACATAGTACCTCTTTAAAGCATATAGTTACTATATTACTCATATAGTTACTATTTAAAATCGTAAAGTCACTGATCGAATTCGCGAAGTGAAAACGTTATTTGGGCAAAACACAAACATTAATTTCTCCAAAACAACAAATATTTTAAATTTTAAATAAAAATAAACTTAAAATTCTTTAAAAAACAACAAGCCGAAATGTGATCTCTAAAAATTCTTGCGAAGTTTTGTAGACGAGCGCAAATTCTTCGATTCGGTTTCGGCAACGACGAACCTCCTTCTTGATCTACTACTTCCTCCAATTTTTTCTCCACTTTTTCCTTACCTAATAGATCAAATTATAAGAATTATAAGATAATTACGAAGAAAATCGAACAAAACCTAGAGATTTGGGCTAAATTTTGAAAAGCATAGAGAGAAAATGAAGAGAGAGAAATGAAAGAGAAATGAACAGAATATAGATCTGAAATTTTGAAAAATAAAAAAGTTTAAAACGTATATAAAGTGGGCTGGACAAAAATCGCACTGAAACTCTACAGAACACATAGTAACTCTTTAAAACACATAGTTACTGTAATACACATATAGTTACTATTTAAAATCACAAAATAACTGTCACATGACGCACATTTACACATATTGTCCATACAAATTACTCCGTTGCCCTGGTCCACGCTAAGTTAGCGTAGACCAGGTTTATATTAGTGTAAATAATAAATGTATTGTACACCCAAAAGAACTTTTACCTGTTTTTTTTTTAATAACTTTTAATGTGTTTTTATTAACTTCTATATTATTAAAAGAAAATTAATAAATAAACATTTTAAATAGTTAAATGATTAATTTTATGACAAAATGATGCAAAAGTAAAAACCAAACTTCCTATAAAGTTGACAAAACAAATGTAGGAGGTCGATCAAAAACATGTCCAAGTTGCTCAATAGTCGATTACACAGGAAGTTTGAAAACAATGCAAAAGTACAAACTAATTAAACCTTCAATTCTAATTCTAATCTGTTAATTGTAATGATCGGGGCGAATAGGGGATAAAAATCTTTCTAATAAGGTTATAAAAATCCAATTGATGTTCTATCCTTTTAGGCAAATTTGTCAGAAATCGCCTTTTAAAATAGAGAATTTGCGAGAAACCACCTTTTAAAAATTAAATTGCGAGAAGAAACCCGATTTATAAATATTTTTGCGATAGACCACCTTTAGCCGGATTTCGGTGGTTAACACTTTTTCCGGCGTTGACTTTACATGTGACTTGCACGTGACATTTTTAAACAAAAAATTAAATTGTTTTTTCATATTCTTCCCTTTAATTTTCCCTTAAACACCGCTCATCTGAATTTTTGGGTTTCTTCCACAAATTTTGTTGAATTTCTGGGTAAGTCTTCCATAAACCCTCTTACTCATTTTACAGATCACCCAGAAAAACTAAAAAAAAGTTCAAAGTCAAAAGTTGAAATTAGGGACATTCAACTCCTTCTAATTTGATTGATTATATTTTGGTTGAATTCTGGTTGATGGGTGTGTTAGATTTTGAGTATTTATATGCATTTTTGAATGAATTACTGTAAGTAGTTGTTGACTTGTGCTCTTGTTATTGTTTTGTGGCGTGAATTTTACTGGGGTTATCTATGTCGGAGATTGGATAATTTGTTGTTTCCATAATTTGTTGTTTTATCTATCTCTTTCTCATTTGATAATTTTCTCCCCAACACCTCGACTTTCCCTGTTAGTTCACCACTGCAGTTGAAGGTGATAGAAAGAAAATGGAGTGAAATTGAATGGAAAAATATGACAAAATGTTTTAATTTTTTGTTTTAAGAAGTCACGTGCAAGTCAAATCGGGAAAAAGAGTCAACCACCGGAATCCGACTAAAGGTGGTCTCTCGCAAAAATATTTATAAATCGGGTTTCTTCTCGCAATTTATTTTTTAAAAGGTGGTTTCTCGCAAAATCTCTATTTTAAAAGGTGATTTTTGGCAAATTTTCCATCCTTTTAATTGACAATAAATGGAGACTATTTGAGGTTTCCAAATATATTTTACTAGAGTCTAGAGTAGACATACAATATGTGAAGACTAATTAGTATTATATCCGTTTCAAAAAGTTCTTTACAGTTACTATTTGTACGGACTCCAATGCAATATTTAACTACTAATATATCCAATTTCGTATGTGGAAAAATTATAAAAAGTTGATATTTTAAAAATACATACCGAGACCAATCTAACAAGATCTTACATGTAACGTTTTGATGTATATAATAGTGAGAATTTACGGTCAAAGTTTTCATATTTGGACACGTATTTCAAAGCGTAAAGAACTTTAAAAACGGAGGAAATAATTACTTGATCATTTTGCAGATATAACTGGTTCGCGCACACATTATCATATCTTGTACACATTGTATGATTGAATGATTTATGGGAACCCCCCATCAAACTTTATGACAAATAACTAATTAAAGTTAAATAATCTTAATTTTATATCGGATTTAGACAATTTTTTTTTTTTTTTTTCATATACCCTAAAACTGCCAGTAACATGTAGCCTTTTTGTCGTTTCCTCCATATTTTTCCTCTCGTTGGCACAACTACCTCATAAAAACCAAAGGCTCCCTTACCCTCCAATTTTCAATACTAGATTTTAAGCTTAAGTGATCGGTAATCGGTGAAAAAGTCATCGAGATGGTGATGAATTGATGATGATGACTGAATATATCGAGAGAGAGTACTGCCACGTAAGGACATATTACCGCATACAATAGATTTATGACGTGTTGGGCCCAATAAAAGTCGTTGGGTAGTAAATGTGGAATTATTAAATAATATGTCGTAGTGGGCTTAATAAAAGAAAATCGGCCAAATGTTGGATTAATATTACCAAATTTTCCAAAACCAAAGCCTCCCTTACCCTCCAATTTTCAATACTAAATTTTAGCACATGCAGTGTAGGGATTCTATTAAATTGTTAAGTTAAAATAAAACTCCTATATATATATATCAACTGCTATATTTTGTATTAGATTATGATTTTGGATTGAATTTAGAAGTATATTAGATTAGATTAGTTTTTTTTTTTTGGATTGAATTTCATTTTAGATTTATTTTTCAATTATTAGAGTGTTTGATTTTGGATGAAATTGTATATGCGTAATATTAATAATTAATTAATAAAAATATCTATGTGACACCTAATTATTTATCTACATGGCACTCGACTTTTTTAATTCAAAAATAATTTCGAAATCTTATTTTTCATTGGCCGAAACCATTAGATTTATTACGTGGCGCTCTAATATTAGATAAATGTTTGATTTTGGATTGAATTTCATTTTAGATTAGTCTTTGATTTTGGATGAATTTTATTTTAGATTTTTTTAAAAATTATTAGAGTGTTTTATTTTGGACGGGGTTGTATATATTAGTAATTAATTAATTAAAATATCCATGTGGCAACTAATTAATTATCTATGTGATACTCGATTTTTTTAATTCAAAAATAAATTAGAAATCTTATTTTTCATTGGCCGAAAATATTCGATTTTTTAGATTAATATACTACCTCCATTTCGAAATAATAGGGACAGTTTGCCTTTTGACACTATTCAAAATTTGTAATTTGACTATCATTTGTGATTTATGGGTAAGGAAAAATATAGTCGTGTGGGGTCTTATTTGATTCGCCTATATATGTATTTTCAAAATATCAAGTTTTTTATAATATTTACTAATACAAAATTAGAGATAATTAATGTTCAAACATTTACATTGGCAAGCGTAAAAAGGTATACCGTCCCCATTATTTCGAAACAGAGGGAGTATGTGTCAACTCTAGCGAAATTTTAAACTCTCTTTCAATTAAATATCATGTAGCATATCCGATTTGACTATTAAGATCTCAGGATTTAGGCCCCGTTTAGTTCACCTTATTTCTCCAGATCTGATCTGAACTTATTTTTTTTGATTTGATCTGATCTGAGCTTATTTTTTCTGATCTGATCTGATTTTTCAGAATCAAGTTTAAACAAAAATCTACATTTATTAATATTAAACGACTTACGTGTAAAATAAATGTTATACAAATTTATAATATTGTTATTATTTATTTGACTTTGCTCATGATTTAACTATTCCTTATATTAGATAGACCTAGACATGATCTAGATAGATCGGTTATGATCTAGAGATATAAGTTCTGATCTGGATATGATCTGTACAGATCGGTTCTGGTTTGGGGATGATATGTAACAATTTGGTTCTGATATGGATATGATCTAGACATATCGGTTCTGATATGGACATGATCAATACAGATCTGGACATGATCTATGCAGAGCAGTTTTGATCTGGATATGATCTGTACAGACAACTTCTGATTTGGACATGATCTGGATAAATCGGTTTTGATCGAAATAGATCTATTCAAATTTGGACATGATCTGGACATACGTGACATGATCTGGACATATAGGTTTTGATATGGACATGATCTTGACAAATCATTACAGATTTAGACATGATCTAGATAGATCGATCTGAATATATGGGTTCTGATCTACACGTATGGGTTCTAATCTGGACAGATCGATTTTGATCTGGATATGATATGTACGGATCAGTTCTGATCTAGACATGGTATGTACAGACCAATTCTGATCTGGACATGATCTGTACAAATCAGTTCTGATCTGGACATGATATGTACAATTCAGTTCTAGTCTGGACATGATCTGTACAGATCAGTTTTGATCTAGACATGATCGACATGATCTGTACATATCAGTTCTGACCTGGACATGATCTGTACAGATCAATTCTGATCTGGACATGATCTGTATAGATTAGTTTTGACCTGGACATGATCTGTACAGATCAATTCTCACTTGGACATGATCTGTACAGATCAGTTCTGATCCAGTCATGATCTGTACAGACCAGTTCTGATCTGGTCATGATCTGTACAGACCAATTCTGATCTGGTCATGATTTGTACAGATCAATTCTGACATGAACATAATCTTTGCAGATCAACTCTGACCTGAACATCATCAGTACAGAGTCGATATCTAGACTAGTTATAATCTGGACAACTCGGTTCTGATCTGGACATGATCTGTACAAATCGGTTCTGATCTGAACATATTGGTTCTGTAAGGATCGATTCTGATGTAGACAAGATCTTTGCAGATTTGAACATGATCTGTACAGATCAGTTATGATCTGGATATTATCTACTCATATCGGTTATGGTCTGGATATATAATGGTTCTGATCTATAAAAATCAGTTCTGATATGGACATGACCTGATCATATCGTTTCTGATCTGGACTTAATGGTTTTAATGTGTACATGATGAATTTGAATGTTTTATTAATGTTTTTTATGCCTTAAATAACATATTTTAATTGCACCGACAACAATTGTTTTTTTTTATTTTATTAAAGCAATAATAGTAATAAAATATTAATAATAATATCAATGATATAAATATATACCAATATAATAATAATAATAATAATAATAATAATAATAATAATAATAATAAGAATAATAAAAAAAAAATAATAATAATAATAATAATAATAATAATCTGATATGGTCTGATCTGATCTGGTCTATTCTGATCTGAACTTATTCTGATCTGATCTGATTAAATCTGAAATAAGTAATAAGGTCATAAAATAAGGTGAACTAAACAGGACCAGTTGCGTTGCTTCTGCTAACGAAGCAACTAGGCAATCAATTAGCGTCATAATGTACGTACATGTACTAACAAGGTGTTTAAATTTATTACTAGGTACGTACTTTTAATATCAATTACTTCGTCCAAACCACATTTATCTTTCATAACAACTGATACTACGAAAATTTAAAAACATCATTTTTTTTTGGCAAGCAAGTGAGCAATATATTAAGTGGGAACACAAGAGTACAAACTGCTAGGGAGATGGCCCTAAGCAGCAAAAAGGCAAAAGCCTAACAAACTAATCCACTCAAAAACAAGAAGGAAAAGAACAGAATTACAAGGAGCTAAACCACTCCCTATCAATATCCTTAACCTTTTTGCTAATCAGATTCTGCACTCTACCCCTGATGTCAGCCTGAATGTTCTTCATTGTAGTATCTGTTAGGTTATGATACATATGACAATTCATAAATCATGCGGAAAAACCATAAAGCCAGGAAAACATATTATTTACACATAATCATTTAGCATAGTTTAGATGCATACTCTTTGTTGCGTGCCTTCCCTAGCTGCGCCCGAACCGAACAAGAACAAGTCTTTAGGACTCCAAGTGTCGTCCCTCCGTAGATAGTCCACAACACGTCCGGATCCGCCTTAAAATTGACCAACTAGAATCGCCCTTAAGGTACTAATTATTTTCGGCTAAATAGGCAAGAGTTATGGCTGATTTTTCTGCTTAAAAATCCTGGTTTTGAATACTTGAAAACTTGTATATAAATTTATGACCCTAGGCATATATTTATAGAACCTTGGAAAGGATTTCGAATCCTGTTAGAATACTAATTAATTGATTCGTATAGCACGTACACACGCACCGCACGAGCATCGCACGCCCATGCGCAAGCCTTGCGGCCCACGCTGTGCGCACTGCGCACAGGCCCACTGCCCGCAGCCCATTTGTGCGCGCGCGCCAGCCTTGGCTGGGACTGGCCTTGCGCTGGGCCTGGTCGAGGCATTGGCCTGTTGTTGGATGCGTGTGGCTTGCTGGGCGATGGCCTGGCTTCGTGCTGGGCCCTCGTCCGGCAGGCCTCGTCCGATGCTTATTCGTACGATACGCTTCCGATTAAATTCCCGGTTCCGGAATTCATTTCCGATACGAACAATATTTAACATTTCCGATTCCGGAATCAATTTCCGTTTCGAAAAAATATTTAATATTTCCGTTTCCGGAATTATTTTCCGATTCCGATAATATTTCCGATTCTGACAATATTTCCGTTTCCGGCAATATTTCCGATTCCGGCAATATTTCCATTTCCGATAATATTTTCCGATACGTACCATGTTTCCGTTTCCGGCAACATCTACGACTTGGATAATATTTATATTTCCGATACGATCCATATTTCCGTTTCCGGCAATATCATCGTTTCCGGAGTATTCATTTCTTGCCTGTGACGATCTCAGCTCCCACTGAAACCAAGATCCGTCGATTCCGAATATCCATACATGGAGTATTTAATGCCATTAAATACTTGATCCGTTTACGTACTATTTGTGTGACCCTACGGGTTCAGTCAAGAGTAAGCTGTGGATTAATATCATTAATTCCACTTGAACTGAAGGGGCCTCTAGCTAGGCATTCAGCTCACTTGATCTCACTGAATTATTAACTTGTTAATTAATACTGAACCGCATTTATTAGACTTAACATAGAATGCATACTTGGACCAAGGGCATTATTTCCTTCACTCTCCCACTTGTCCTTAGGGACAAGTGTGCATTTCCTAATTCCTTTGTCGCTCGATGCTTGCTCTTGAACATAAGGTAAGAGTTGTCATCCTTATTATATCCAGAGGTGTTCCTCGGTTTCAGAGTTCAACTGATCAAATAAACAGATAATCATAGCCTATGATTCATCCGAGCACGGCCATGCATTTCACAGTTTCTAGCTCTCCGAGTGGCCTTGTACAACTTTTATGCATCTCATCCCGATTTATGGGAGGACAATCCCAATCTTGCAATCTTGAGACTAGACTTCGTTTAATAGGTGATTACCTGAGCGTTGCCTTTATAGCCTCCTTTTACGGTGCGACGGTTGCTCAACGTCAAAGTAATCAGTTCTCAAACAAGTAATCTCAAATCACTCAGGTATTGAGGATTTAGTGTCTAATAATTTTAATGAAATTTACTTATGACAGATTTTCATCTCTTACAGTAAAGTTTCATAGGTCTTGTCCGATACTAGTCTTCCCAAAGTAAGTATCTATGCAAATGATTATGACATTGCCATGCCCACATAGTTCAAGAAACAGAACTACTAGTCATCTTGCATTCTAATCGTCTAACGTTTTCTATGCGTCCAATTTTTATAGAAAACTCCGACTAGGGACCATTTTCAACCTTTGACATTCAAGTTCACTTGATAGATATTTCTTAGTCACAGGACTGGTCCTGACAGTCTATCTTGAATATATCGTCAAATTGAAGGGACTCATCATTTAATAAACCACAAATTAAATGGAAAAATGAATTCTTTTCATTTATTGTGAATGATTAACCAATAATGTTTTACAAAGATTTAAACTCTAAAACTTTAAAACATTAAACAGGGATATCAAAGCCATTCTCCAATATGCTTGATTCCCATAGCTGCAGTGTGCGAGTTGTGCTTCGCCTGCTGCAGAGATTTAGTTAATGGATCTGATATGTTGTCATCAGTTCCAATCTTGTTTATCTCGACTTCTTTTCTTTCAACGAACTCTCGTAGAAGGTGAAATCTACAAAGTACATGCTTGACTCTCTGGTGGTCTCTAGGCTCCTTTGCCTGTGCAATAGCTCCGTTATTATCACAATACAGGGCTATTGGTCTTTTAATGGAGGGGACTACACCAAGTTCACCTATGAACTTCCTTAGCCATATAGCTTCCTTTGCTGCTTCATGTGCAGCAATGTACTCCGCTTCAGTTGTAGAATCCGCAATGGTGCTTTGCTTAGCACTTTTCCAGCTTACTGCACCCCCGTTGAGGCAGAAGACAAACCCAGACTGTGATCTGAAATCATCTTTGTCGGTTTGGAAACTTGCGTCCGTATAGCCTTTAACAATTAATTCATCATCTCCACCATAGACCAGGAAGTCATCTTTGTGCCTTTTCAGGTACTTCAGAATATTCTTGGCAGCAGTCCAATGCGCCTCTCCTGGGTCTGACTGGTATCTGCTCGTAGCACTGAGTGCGTACGCAACATCCGGGCGTGTACATATCATAGCATACATTATTGAACCAATCAATGATGCATATGGAATCCCATTCATTCGTCTACGCT
Organism: Spinacia oleracea; assembly: GCF_020520425.1. Classification (NCBI taxonomy): domain Eukaryota; kingdom Viridiplantae; phylum Streptophyta; class Magnoliopsida; order Caryophyllales; family Amaranthaceae; genus Spinacia; species Spinacia oleracea. The sequence goes on along the minus strand of NC_079488.1, from coordinate 69,999,122 downwards.
CTTCAAGTGTTTTTGGGCACTGAGTCTTGCTTAGAGTCATTCCATGAGACATGGGTAGGTAGCCTCGCTTGGAGTCCGCCATCTTGAACCTATCAAGCACCTTATTGATATAAGTGCTTTGACTAAGTCCAATCATCCTTTTAGATCTATCTCTGTAAATCTTGATGCCCAATATGTACTGTGCTTCTCCTAGATCTTTCATCGAAAAACATTTCCCAAGCCAAATCTTGACAGAGTTCAACATAGGAATGTCATTTCCGATAAGTAATATTTCGTCGACATATAATACTAGGAAAGAAATTTTGCTCCCACTGACCTTCTTGTATACACAAGATTCGTCTGCGTTCTTGATGAAACCAAAGTCACTGACTGCTTCATCAAAACGTATATTCCAGCTCCTGGATGCCTGCTTCAATCCGTAGATTGTAGCTTGCATACCTTTTTAGCATTCTTTGGATCCTCAAAACCTTCAGGCTGTGTCATAAACACAGTTTCTGTTAAAACGCCGTTTAAGAAAGCAGTTTTGACATCCATCTGCCATATTTCGTAATCGTAATATGCAGCGATTGCTAACATTATCCGAATAGACTTTAGCATTGCAACTGGTGAAAAGGTTTCATCGTAATCCACACCGTGGACTTGCCTGTAACCTTTTGCAACCAATCTAGCTTTGAAAACTTTAAGTTTCCCATCCTTGTCCTTTTCCAGTTTGAAAACCCATTTGCTTCCAATGGCTTGGTAGCCATCTGGCAAATCGACCAAATCCCATACTTGGTTTTCAGACATGGAGTCTAATTCAGATTGCATGGCTTCTTGCCATTGCTTGGAGCTAGGGCTCGTCATAGCTTGTTTGTAAGTCGCAGGTTCATCACTTTCAAGTAATAGAACGTCATAGCTCTCGTTCGTCAAAATACCTAAGTACCTTTCCGGTTGAGATCTATATCTTTGCGATCTACGCGGGGTAACATTTCTAGATTGACCATGATTCTCACCAGATTCTTCTAAAGATCTCCGAGTTTCATCCTGAATGTCATCTTGAGCATTCTCTAGAGTTTGTTGTTCGACTCGAATTTCTTCGAGGTATATTTTTCTCCCACTTGTCATTTTGGAAATGTGATCTTTCTCCAAAAAGACACCATCTCGAGCAACAAACACCTTGTTCTCAGATGTATTGTAGAAGTAATACCCCTTTGTTTCCTTTGGATAGCCCACAAGGATACATTTGTCAGATTTTGGATGAAGTTTGTCTGAAATTAATCGTTTGATGTATACTTCGCATCCCCAAATCTTAAGAAAAGACACATTTGGAGGCTTTCCAAACCATAATTCGTATGGAGTCTTTTCGACAGCTTTAGACGGAGCTCTATTTATAGTGAGTGCAGCTGTATTTAGTGCATGTCCCCAAAATTCTAATGGAAGTTTGGCCTGACCCATCATTGACCTGACCATGTCTAGCAAGGTTCTGTTCCTCCGTTCCGACACACCGTTCCATTGTGGTGTTCCAGGAGGAGTCAATTCTGATAGAATTCCACATTCTTTCAGATGGTCATCAAATTCATAGCTCAGATATTCACCGCCTCTATCAGACCGCAGTGCCTTAATCTTCTTGCCTAATTGATTCTCTACTTCACTCTGAAATTCCTTGAATTTGTCAAAGGATTCAGACTTATGCTTCATTAGGTAGACATAACCATATCTACTGAAGTCATCAGTGAAAGTGATAAAGTAGCTGAAACCACCTCTAGCATTTGTACTCATTGGTCCACATACATCTGTATGGATTAAACCCAATAGTTCATTTGCTCTTTCTCCAACTTTAGAGAAAGGTTGCTTTGTCATTTTGCCAAGTAAACATGATTCGCATTTACCATAATCCTCTAAGTCAAATGGTTCTAGAATTCCTTCCTTTTGAAGTCTTTCTAAGCGTTTCAAGTTTATATGGCCTAATCGACAATGCCACAGATATGTGAGATCTGAATCATCCTTTTTGGCCTTTTTGGTATTTATGTTATATACTTGTTTGTCGTGATCTAATAAATAAAGTCCATTGACTAATCTAGCAGATCCATAAAACATCTCTTTAAAATAAAACGAACAACTATTGTCTTTTATTAAAAAGGAAAATCCCTTAGCATCTAAGCAAGAAACTGAAATGATGTTTTTAGTAAGACTTGGAACATGGAAACATTCTTCCAGTTCCAAAACTAGCCCGGAGGGCAACGACAAATAATAAGTTCCTACAGCTAATGCAGCAATCCGTGCTCCATTTTCCAGTCGTAGGTCGACTTCACCCTTGCTTAACTTTCTACTTCTTCTTAGTCCCTGTGGATTGGAACATAAGTGTGAGCCACAACCTGTATCTAATACCCAAGAAGTTGAATTAGCAAGTATACAGTCTATAACGAAAATACCTGAAGATGGAACGACTGTTCCGTTCTTCTGATCTTCCTTTAGCTTCAAGCAATCTCTCTTCCAAAGCCCCTTCTTCTTGCAGTAGAAGCATTCGGATTCAGAAGTGGGTTAACTGACCTTCCTTTTTACAGATTTGGCGCCAGTTTGCTTAGTTGGGCTGGCCTTGTTGCCACCTTTCTTAGCATTCCTCTTCTTTCCAGATTTCTTGAACTTGCCCCCACGCACCATAAGCACATCCTGCTTATCACTTTTGAGCGTCTTTTCAGCGGTCTTCAGCATACCGTGAAGCTCAGTTAGCGTTTTGTCCAGACTATTCATACTGTAGTTCAGTTTGAACTGATCATACCCGCTATGAAGAGAATGGAGGATGGTGTCTATGGCCATTTCCTGAGAAAATTGCTGATCCAGCCGACTCATATTCGCAATGAGTCCAATCATTTTGAGAACATGTGGACTTACGGGCTCGCCTTTCTTAAGCTTGGTCTCAAGAATTTGCCTATGAGTCTCGAATCTTTCGACTCGAGCCAGATCTTGGAACATGTTCTTCAACTCACTGATGATTGTGAAAGCATCTGAGTTGATGAACGTTTTCTGCAGATCTGCACTCATGGTGGCGAGCATTAGACATTTCACATCCTTGTTGGCATCAATCCAACGATTGAGGGCTGCCTGAGTGACCCCGTCGCCTGTGGCTTCGGGCATCGCCTCTTCTAGGACATACTCCTTTCCTTCCTGCATAAGAACTATTTGCAAGTTCCTTTGCCAGTAAAGGAAGTTTTTCCCGTTCAACTTCTCCTTTTCGAGAATTGATCAAATGTTGAATGAATTGTTGTTTGCCATATTTAAAACTACAATTGAAAAGAATAAACAAATAAATAACCATTCACAGTTTCTCTTAATAAACTTAAATTCTAGCATACATGCATAATTCAATGTTCATCAAGCATTTTATTCAAGTTATGTGTTCCGGCAGGTGTGAATAAAATGATTCCAAGATCCTAAAATCATTGAAGAACTAAGCATAGTTTGTCGACTTAATCCTAAAACATCTTAGGTAAGCAAAAGCCTTTTGCTAATAGTCTAGAAACTATTCTTGGTTGATAGGTACGTCTAAGAACTTATTAGGTAAACCTATCGATTTTGCCACGACATAAAAGGACTCCTTACTTATATCGTTGAGTTTCACCAAAACTAACATGTACTCACAATTATTTGTGTACCTTGCCCCTTTAGGACCAATAAGTAACACCTCGCTGAGCGAAAACTATTACTAGATTGATGTAAAGGATATCCAAGCAAGTGTATATTTTGGCATGGCACCTTTTAACTCAATTTTTTTTAAGTTTGGAACTTAAGGCTCTTACTATGTTGGTTAGATTTTAAGTGAACTAAAATCCTTAATCATGCAACATAATCAAGCTTTTGATCTCATGCATTTTAAGACATATTTAAAAGCAATAAATAACTTAAAACATGCATAAGATAAATGTGATCTAGTATGGCCCGACTTCATCTTGAAGCTTTAACTTCAAAGTCCGTCTTGAAAATCTCCGTGGGAGGCACCATTTTCTTCAAATAGGATAAGCTATAATTAAAACTAATTACAACTATTTGATGGTACGCATACCATATTTGAATTGAAAAACAACTTTGGTACTTTAGACCAATTACATTCAAATTAATGGTACACAGACCATATTTTCTATCCTATTTGGGCCATACTAGTCACTTCATAACCTGCAAAACAGTACATATACAATATATACCATTCACCCATTCATTATCATGAATGGCCCACATAGCTGGTTAGTAAAACACATTATGCATCACATAAACATTTGCAGCAATTAATCAAGGGCACCAATAATCTACAAATTATTCAGTCCTTATTAATTCTAATCAAGTTGTTTTAACCTTAAGGATTTGTAGACCTAATCAAGAGTATATGACTAAAAAGGGCTCCCACTTAAACCATTAAATTCATATGCTTTACTAATTTTAAACATAAAAATGTATTTCTAGTCTAACCGGAAACATACAAATTTAATTAAAATTTAAAGCTCATATAAATTTATAATTGAATCCACAAAGTTTAATTTAATTTCAGTCGTATTTAAATTAATTCATGATTTTAATTTAAGTAAAATAATTAGAATAAATAAAATTTATTATAATTACAATATTCAAAATTAAAATCCAAGAAAATAATTTAAATTATTAATTTTAAAATTAATTAAAATTACATAAACTGAAAATTTCAAATTAAAATTTCAAAACGATCTAATCGTAACGCAACAACCCCCACGCAACGCACGCCCATGGGCCACACGCACACAGCCATCGCTGGCCATGTGCGCGCAGCCCATGCGCTGTGTCGCATTGCTGCTGCTCAGCATCGCAAGGCATCACGCATGGTGCTCGCTGCGCGCGCCAGCGCTCGACGCACGAGCATGCTGCCGCAGCCCATCGCTGGGCGCAGCACTCGTCGCACGTCGCAACAAGCAAGCTGCTTGCCATCGCTGGGCGCAGCGCTCGTCGCACGTCGCAACAAGCACTCGCACGCCATCGCTGGGCGCAGCGCTCGTCGCACGCACAACAAGCACTCGCACGCCATCGCTGGGCGCAGCGCTCGTCGCACGCACAATAGCGCTTGCTGCGCGCGAGCGATCGATGCTTGGCGCAGCACTCGTGGCACGCGAGCTTACGCTCGCTGCGCGCGAGGCTCCGCACGCTTGCGCGAGGCAGTGCGCGCTGTGGCGCAGCTCGTTTGCTGCCCACACGCGACTGCTCGTGCCTTGCTCTCGCCCTCGCCCATTCGCCCATTGCACACAACCCACGACACAAGGCAGGACTGCTTGTGCTCGTGCACCATGGCCTTGCTCATTGCATTCGTACCGCATGGGCGACGAGCTCCCTTGCTCGTCGTCACATGCCCGCACTGTACAACACCCCTTAAGGGTAACACGTAGCGTCCATTACTTTGTGCGTGCAAGTTATATGAGCGAATCGCATAATAATTTAAAATTTATATTCAAAATTAATGACAAATTAATTAATAATATTAATTTCATAATTTTAGGGCGAAAAATCGAAAATTTATTATTCAATTGATTTCCGATTAACATGGATTCAAGTCTAGGTCATAAAAATTTAAAATTTAACATAAATTTACAATTTTTATGGTGGTTTTTAATCATAGTTATCTAATTAAATTATAACTAATTATGAAAATCAAATTAATTCTAAATCATTCCAATTTTCAACAAATTAATCATAATTACAAATTAGATTGCATAATTAACAAGGCTAGGCATTCAAACTTCTTAAACATATACAGTAGGTCAATAAAAATTTCAAGATTTATCAACAAGAATCGCAAATATTTAATTTAACATCTTAAATTTACGAAATTTTGCATTCGAAAAACTAAAACCTCCGACAAGTCATAGTTAGGCTTCGAATTAGAGAATTATGGGTTCGGCCGAAAAATACTCTTTTTGTCAAAATTTTAGAATGCCTTTTACATGCGGAATTGACACAAAAATCACTCGATTTGGATGAGTAACGAAGAAACTGCCGAAAAACTGCGTACGTATAATTAAATAAACGCAATTTGCAATTAATTAACAATTACGAAAATTAATCACCCCTTTTAATTCTTGCAAATTTGTAATATTTAACCATGTTCATGCAATTTAGATTATGAAAATAATAAGAGGCTCGTGATACCACTGTTAGGTTTTGATACATATGACAATTCATAAATCATGCGGAAAAACCATAAAGCCAGGAAAACATATTATTTACACATAATCATTTAGCATAGTTTAGATGCATACTCTTTCTTGCGTGCCTTCCCTAGCTGCGCCCGAACCGAACAAGAACAAGTCTTTAGGACTCCAAGTGTCGTCCCTCCGTAGATAGTCCACAGCACGTCCGGATCCGCCTTAAGATTGACCAACTAGAATCGCCCTTAAGGTACTACTTATTTTCGGCTAAATAGGCAAGAGTTATGGCTGATTTTTCTGCTTAAAAATCCTGGTTTTGAATACTTGAAAACTTGTATATAAATTTATGACCCTAGGCATACATTTATAGAACCTTGGAAAGGATTTAGAATCCTGTTAGAATACTAATTAATTAATTAGAATCCTATTAGAACTCTAAATAATTAATTTAATCTTTTAGGATTAGGATTTAATCTATGCACGAATTCCAATAGCTTTAGGATTCGTATAGCACGTACACACGCACCGCACGAGCATCGCACGCCCATGCGCAAGCCTTGCGGCCCACGCTGTGCGCACGGCGCACAGGCCCACTGCCCGCAGCCCATTTGTGCGCGTGCGCCAGCCTTGGCTGGGACTGGCCTTGCGCTGGGCCTGGTCGAGGCATTGGCGTGTTGTTGGATGCGTGTGGCTTGCTGGGCGATGGCCTGGCTTCGTGCTGGGCCCTCGTCCGGCAGGCCTCGTCCGATGCTTATTCGTACGATACGCTTCCGATTAAATTCCCGGTTCCGGAATTCATTTCCGATACGAACAATATTTAACATTTCCGATTCCGGAATCAATTTCCGTTTCGAACAAATATTTAATATTTCCGTTTCCGGAATTATTTTCCGATTCCGATAATATTTCCGATTCTGACAATATTTCCGTTTTCGGCAATATTTCCGATTCCGGCAATATTTCCATTTCCGATAATATTTTCCGATACGTAGCATGTTTCCGTTTCCGGCAACATCTACGACTTGGATAATATTTATATTTCCGATACGATCCATATTTCCGTTTCCGGCAATATCATCGTTTCCGGATTATTCATTTCATGCCTGTGACGATCTCAACTCCCACTGAAACCAAGATCCGTCGATTCCGAATATCCATAAATGGAGTATTTAATGCCATTAAATACTTGATCCGTTTACGTACTATTTGTGTGACCCTACGGGTTCAGTCAAGAGTAAGCTGTGGATTAATATCATTAATTCCACTTGAACTGAAGCGGCCTCTAGCTAGGCATTCAGCTCACTTGATCTCACTGAATTATTAACTTGTTAATTAATACTGAACCGCATTTATTAGACTTAACATAGAATGCATACTTGGACCAAGGGTATTATTTCCTTCAGTATCAACTGAGGGAACTTTCAGATCGCAAATGGCTGAGTTTCTAGCTTTCCAAATGTGGTACACCATGGCTGCCAAGACAGCAAAAGCAACCTCCTTCTTGAACTTCCCTTTACTGTGTCTCCTAAACCAGGTTGAGAGCTGACTGATATTGTTCTTATTGCTTGTCAGACCAAGCCAAACCAGGATAGCATCTTTACATTCATTTCCAAAGAAACAATTGAAAATTAGGTGATCCACACTCTCAACTGAGTGTCCACACATTCCACAATCTGCATTATCAGAGATCTGAATCTTTTGTAATCTTTCTCTGGTTTTGAGTCTGTCCTGAGTTGCTAACCAGAGAACAAATCTATGTTTAGGAATAGATAATCTATTGCAAACATGAGAGCACCATCTGACCCTAGAGCTGGAAACAGACATTGACTCATAGAGTTTCTTAATGGAGAAACTTGGAGAGAGCAACCATTGAGAGGAGTGAAGGGATTATGTGATGGTGTTTTTGACAGAACACACATACTTAACTACCCAACTTGCTGCTGCAGGAGCAACAAAGTCCTCCCATGTTTTGCCTTTAACATAAACTGCATGTACCCACTTCACGCAAAGGTTATGTTGTTTTTTTGGCAATTGCCCAAGCCTGTTTGCTAACTGCAGCTTGATTACATAACATGATATTCCTGAACCCCATGACTCTTAGGTTGACATAACTTATCCCAGGCAACTGAACCTGGTCTGTTGTCTTCAAAAGTACCATACCAAAGAAAGGTTCTGCAAATTGTATTGATCCTCTTCAGCGCAGCTTTAGGAAAAACAAACAACTGGGACCAATACACACAAATGCTCATGAGTACAGAGTTAATCAACTGAGCCCTTCCTGCAAAAGACAAATGCCTGGAGCTCCAGATCTTAATTCTGTGAGTCATTTTGTCCACCAAGCAGTCAAAATCACCAGATTTGAGTTTCCAGGGGCTAACAGGCACCCCCAGGTATTTAAAAGATAACTTGCCTACTTGAAAACCAGAAAGGTTCACAATATCACTTATAGCATTATCATTCATTCCACAGCAAAAAGAGAGGATTTGGTTGAGTTAACCTGTAAACCAGTGGTGTCAGCAAACAGTTGGAACCCTTGGAGCATTACTTGGATTACTGACTTGTCCCCCTTGCAGAACATAAGGAGATCATCAGCAAAGCAAAGGTGATTCAGTTTTAGGCTCCTGCATCTAGAATGGAAATGGAAAAGGGGGTGTTCCCCAACTGTGGCCATGGCCCTGGAAAAATATTCCATACACAGTGTAAAGAGAAGGGGAGAGAGGGGGTCTCCTTGCCTTAATCCTCTCTTAGGCTGAATGAGAGCAGTTGGGGCTCCATTAATCAGAATAGAGTACTGAGTTGTAGTGAGGCAGGTCATGATGAGCTGAATGAAGTGAGGAGGGAATCCCAGTTCTTCCATGATTTCACCAATGAAGGCCCACTCTACAGTGTCATAAGCTTTTTTCAAATCCAGCTTCATAAAACAATTGGCCTGTTTTTTCCCTTTTCTGTACATTTTAATGATGTCCTGACATACCAGAACATTGTGTAAAATTGATCTACCAACTACAAAGGCACCCTGGTTTGAAGATATGATATCAGGAAGTACTGAGTTGAGTTTGGCACAAAGAAGCTTTGAAATACATTTGTAAACCACAGAACAACAAGCAATTGGTCTAAAGTCACTCACTGAAGATGGAACACTCACTTTTGGGATCAAAGTGATTGAGGTAACATTTAATTCTTTGAGGAGTTTGCCAGTTCTGAAAAAAGTCTTGTATAGCACTGCATAAGTCAGTTTTGATGATATCCCATGAGGATTTGAAGAAGAAGCTATTGAAGCCATCAAGGCCAGGAGCTTTGTTGTTTGGAATAGAGTCAAGAACCCCTTGATTTCTTCCATAGTGAAGTTGCAATCCAGTTTGTCAATGTGAGTGCTAGAGAGTCTAGCACCTCTATCAACAATAGTAGTCTTCACAGGAATCCTGTGAGCCATTGAAGATCTGAAAAGGTTGCTATAGAAGTCCAAGAAAGCCTTCTGAACCCCTTCACTGGTATTGATCCACTCCCCCTCACCAGTTTGCAAGGAATAAATTTGATTATGTTTCCTTCTTTGCTTGATGCTTTGGTGAAAAGCTTTGGAGTTTTCATCACCATGCTCTAGCCAGTGGAGTTTTGCTCGCTGATGCATAAAGGAGTCATAATTTGCTTTGGCAGCTCTGTATTGCTCAGCATAGTCTCTTTCAGCAGTGGCCAGCTCACTATTGCTAGGGTTAGAATGAAGTTGTTTTTGAGCAGACAGGAACAACTCTTTATTTTTTATATACTCAGCTTCCACAGAATTGAAACCAGCTTTGTTTAACAACTTCAGATCAGCTTTGATCCATTTAAATTTCTGAAGTACTCTAAACATGGGACAGCCATAAACAAATTTGCACCACTGTGTCTGAACAATCTCCAGGAATTTAGGAGAGGAGGTCCACATATTGTAGAACCTAAAAGGTCTCCTCACAGCATCAACTCTGTGAGTGCTAAGCACCATAGGACAATGGTCAAAATCTTCCTCAAGTAAGAAACAAGCTTCTGCATTCTCAAAGCGATCACCCCAAGTGGAGTTGGCTAACACTCTGTCAATTCTTGTGAAACCCTGTCAACACCATCTTGTTTGTTGTTCCACGTGAACTGTCTCCCCACAGTTTTGATGGTAGTGAGTTGACACACAGCCATGCATTGTCTCATAGGTTGCACCTCACTTAATCTAACCCTGGAACCAATTATGTCTTCCAAGTCCATGATAGAGTTGAAATCCCCCATAGTGATCCATGCAGAGGAACTGCATACTTTAGCCAACTCTAAAAGAGTGCTCCATAGAGCTTCCCTTTCCCTAGCTGTATTCAGCCCATAAACAAAGGTGCAGAAGAAAGAACCCTGCATAGAGGAGGGAGTAACATAACAATGAATGACTTGACTAGTCATGTGGATTATGTCAATTGTGAAAGCAGCTGCATCCCATGCAATAACAATCCTCCCATTGTTTTGACAGCTACTGTTTGTGGAAAAGCACCAAGTGGGGAAAAGGTTCAAGTAGATATCTCCCATTTTTGAAGCCTTCGCCCTAGTTTCAAGGAGACTGAACAGTTTGGCTTTGTGAGAGAAGATCATCTCCCTCACTTTTAGCTGTTTTTGCTTCCTGTTCAATCCCCTTACATTCCAGCAGAATATGTTATCCATTAGACATAGGGGCTATCACCCCCCTGCCTAATGGACTATCATGAGACAAGAACAACTCATTAGGGTGGACCACTTGGACCCCCACTGGGTCATCATCCTCCTCAACACTGAGCATCCGAAACTTATTTGCAGTATTGATAAGTTTAAGCTGCTGTCCTCTATGTGTGCTGAACTTTGTGACTTGAACAAAACCACTAGGAGTGGTAACTTGAGCATCAGTACCTACCACCTCCCTTGGAGTTGGAACTGGTGGGACAGCTTTTGGTCTCCTTACTTTCCTGGTCCCTCCTACAATTCCCTTGGTACAAGTGTTATTACTGTGCCCCATACCCTTGCATAGAGAGCATGACACTGGCAACCAGTCATAGTGGACTTTCTGGTCTACTCTTACTCCATTCTCATTCATGAATTGTATCACATCAGGGAATTTTTGGTCAATGTCTACCTCAACTAGCACTTTGGCAAACATTAGCTTATCTCTATTCAGAGTGGCTTGGTCCACTTTGATCATAGTACCAATCTGGCTAACAATCTTAGCAAGACTCTTGTCCCCCCCAATATTTCACTTTCAATCGAGGCAATTGGATCCATATTGGCAGTTTCTTAATGGGATCTTTGGCTAAGTTCATGTCCACAGACCAAGGTTTCACAACTACAGGCTTCCCATCAAAAAACTGAAAACCCCCATTGATGACCTTTTGGCAGTTCTCCATGGTGGTAAAACGAACCAGAAACAGTCCCCTTCCTACCAGTGAGACCTTGTCTACCCCCAATTTCCCCCAAATACGCCTAACATAGCCCTCCATTACATGCTGTGGTGGATTAGCCCCCAAAACATAAAGCAAAATTGCAGATTCCCAAAAAGAAATCTCATCCTGTATATCTTCCAGTTCAATTTGTACAATTTCAGGCAAGTTTTCATTATTCAAGTTATTAGTATGTCCTCCTATATGCCCAGTCACGGTATTATCAATAGTATCAACAGATTGTAAAATTGGATTAGAAATTCGACTCCCCCCATTTTTCGATTGAAAATGAGAACGAGCATCGGTACCTGATTGCAGCCCATTAAGCCACGCATTGAAATCATCCCTAACTTGTGAACGTTGTTGAAGGTGTTGCAGAGCCGATTTCGGGGTGAGAATCTGCTCTTCCAACAGAGATTCAATATCTGGGTTTGTTCGAGTTTCAGAGTGTTCCGAGATTGCATCATCATCCTCTCCCATACAGTAGCGGATCCAGAAATTTGAGATAGTGGGGTCACTATTTAAAAATTGACGAAACTTTCACTAAAATTTTTTTTTTTTAAAAAAAAATTGAAATTTTAACTATAAAAAAAAAAAAAAAATTCAAGTGGGGTCAAGGACCCCACTGAGGGCACCGTGGCTCCGCCACTGCTCCCATAGGAATTTCTGCTTGTTTTTGATGAGAAGCTTCCTTATTATTCACAGCTGGTGTTGTTGGCTTCAATTTTCCGCCATTGTTGTTGCGTTTAGCTTGCTTTCGAGTGGCAACCATGGCGTCGAGGAGTCGCCTCTTCGAACCCTCTCTTAGCAAGGTTATTTAAAAACATCATTAATTTGGTAATACGTACAATTTGAAAGTAGGTGCAATAACATTTCAATTAGGGTAAAATAATTTTGACGCTTAAGTTATGCGTAGTAAATCTTCACCCTACATTCAAATGTATAACACTATAACCATATGTATCTTGTTTGTATCTCACCCAAAGATCATCATTCATATGGATGATCAAACCAACTTTATTACATTAATTAAATTTCTTCCCCTCTTCTTAATGAGAATTGATCTTGGGGAGCCTAGTTAGATCTTAGAATAAAGAGTAGTTGTTGAATCCTTGATTCTTATAAAAAATACGTGGAATGGAAGGCAAAGATGAGACGGTGTTCGTGGTTTAATAATTAACAATTTAATAATTTTTTGTAGGCTGCACGTATGGTAGGTCCACAAATCACATCGTACAATTAAAATTAGTACTTGTGACTTTTATGTACGTTCTATTCTTATTTTGTGGTTTATATTTTACAAAGCGACGTATTACCAACAAACAATTTCCCACCATTGTCAAACAAACACCAATAATTCTTATTTTTAATTGAGTTTTGTTTTTCTAAAAGAAAAAAAAAATACTCATTGTATAAAGGAAAATTTGATATTTATTACCTAAAAATACTCCACTTTTGTATTAATTAGCTTATAATTTTTTATTGTAATTTACTATTTTAATATATTTTTATTTTGGAATCACTCCCACTTTACAGTTTTCTCATTTTAAAATATGCACCTCTCTCCACCACTTAGATTCCCCCTAAATATGCAAGGAATCAAACTGGCGTTGGATCTCCATGTACCGCCGCCACCAGGTACTTCTGGAAGTGAGAGGGATAACACCGCTTCAAAAGATTAGTTTTATACTTTATCACACCTCCTCACACGAAAGCCCATTGAATTTGAAGTGTGGATGCAGCATGGCCTCCCCACACCCAACTAAATCCAATCATTGCACTGCTACTGGCCGAGTGATGGGAGTCGCGGCGGTCTAAGGTGCTGCAGCGCCACAAGACCCCGCCGCCACTAGAACGACGGTCCGAGGTAATGCAGAGCAACAAGACCCAATCGCCATTGATTGAGCTACGGTCGCTGGAGTCAATTGGGTCTCTGGGACATGCATTGCAGGTGTCGCCGAAAATTTCCTCGGTCGACCACGCTTTGTCATGAAATAGCGGAGGTTAACAATTCACGATAACCTCATTGCCAGAGCTTTCTCTGTTTAAAAGCCCCAAATCAATTTTTTTAATAATTTTTTAATATTTTTACTTATACATAATTCGAGATTTTAAGAGTTAAAGTATATGTCGGGAAGCATAATGTAACCATGAAGCAATATTTAAGAAACGGAGGAAATATATACTTTGGGTGAGATTTTGTTACACGCCTTTTTCTAAACACTTGTATATATGGAGTACAAAGTATATATTTTGACTTGTTGGCCGATTTGTAACTAATATTTACATATAAACCAATGTCGACTTGCCGAGAAGGTCGACTTGTTCTACTACGGAGTACTATTCTACAATCTACAATAATTAAATTGTTCTAAGATGAGTTTCATGAGTAATATCATGGGCATATTTTGTTCACCTAATTTTCTCTTAGATAAACTTCATTGAATTAATTTAAATTTAAACCTTATTATAATAAATTTATTTGATTATTTATTATACTTGAATATGTAGCTTTTATTTTAATTTTTTAAACTTATCAATACTTAACTAAACTAATTTTCATGAAATAAGTGAAAATTAACTAAGGTAAACCTAATAAAGTCTAACACAAAATACGTTTTCTTATTTAATCTGCTTTTATTGTGCTATAGCTGTTGAGAAAAATAACCCACACTTTAGTTTAGAGTCTTGAGACCGGATAAGAGAGATGTATATGGTGTACCATTATTATTATTATTATTATTATTATTATTATTATTATTATTATATATTATTACTATTGTTATTATTATTATTATTATTATTATTATTATTATTATATATTATTATTATTATTATTATTATTATTATTATTATTATTATAAATCAAATGCTAACAAAGTCAAAATTTTACAAAAAATTAGTGGGAAGCCGAGATACAATCTGGGCCCCTACTCCTCTAGCTATAGCAAAACCTATCCTGGTGAAAATATGAGCAGCAGCACGAGCCCCAATGTCCTGAGTCCTAGAAAACTTCTGAATCCGCTTCAGCAACGCAACCGCATCTTTATCCAGCTCCCCAAAGAAGAGAAAGAGAACGGAAGAAAGCCATTACCAATGGCCCTGCACCGCGCTTCGTACTTGACTCGCTTCCGAATAGCCGCATCATACACACGGCACGGGACAAAGCCAGACAACCCAGATTATTATTATTATTATTATTATTATTATTATTATTATTATTATTATTATTAGCATTATTATAAAACGTTACAAGCTTAACAAGCTACAAAGATCAAATGAACTACAAGAAGTTGGAGGGGAGCCGAGAGACAATCTGGGCCCCCACTCCTCTAGCTATGGCGAACCCGATCCTGCTGAAAATGTGGGCAGCTGCCCGTGCCCCAATGTCTTGAGCCCTGGAGTACGCCTGGACCCGCTTCAGCAAAGAAACAGCCCCTTTCTCTAATTCCCCAAAAGAAGAGAAGGAAAAAGGGAAGAAACCGTAACCCAAATCCCTACAACGTGCCCCATACTTATTCTGCTTCCGCTGCGCTGCAACCGCCACAACCCGACCCGGAACGAAGCCTGACAACCCAGATTGCGTCATAGGGGAAGACCCAGTCAAGTCAACACACACATCCAGACCACCATCCCATGAGTAAAGCAGTATATCTGCAGGACGAAGAGCTCCATCACTCTCACTAGCCAGCCCAACATCAACCTCCTTGCGAGCAGAAATCCCCGACCGATAGCAAATATCCAAAAGGGTATCACGAACAACATTATGACGATGTTTGATACCCACAATCCCAGCACAAGACACGGCATGATCCCCATAAATGTCCCCGTCGAAAACCCGAGAGCAAGCAGAACACGGCGTCGAATCAGAGAACAACGGAATACCCAACCGATAGCAAAGAACTGAACGATAAGTCTTACCGTTCATAGTCTGGCCTAACCCCGAGATGGGGACTGCCCGCAACCAAGCTGAGGAGTGATCCCCCTGCTGAGATTTCCATAGGGCAACAAAACGTGAAGATAAGGAGTAGGCGGATTCCGCATCAGCAATAACCTTCGTGAAATATATGTCTGCCAATTTCTTCATGAGTCTGGGGGCAGCGATCTCACTAGGGCTACGCATAAGGTCGGTCTCCACGGTCCTGTTGAAAAGACCAAGAGCATCATCAAAGGCCGGTCCCGGACCTTCAACACCTGAAAGCCGAAGAAGCGAATCCTGCAAACCAGAAGACTGCAAACGGGATGCAAGAAAAGCATAATGCCGAACATCACCAGCTGAATAAACACCCAATCCTCCATAAGAATAAGGCAAGGTGGCAAGGCGCCATTGCCAGTCACCGAACCCAGGTCCCGAAGCAACCACGATGCGCTCTAAAGAAGCCCGCAGAGCCACATCAAAAGATAATTGGGCCGCTTCGAAAAGATGAGGCGGACAAGTGCGCATAGCAAAGTAGAGTTTAGAAACTCCAGTACACGCACGAAGAAGCAACAACTCACACTGGGGATCATTAAGCTTGGCTACAGCATCCATCAACACAACAGTCTTCGACACACGCTGCGAAACAACCTCCTTACAAAAAGAAGAATCCGTACTGACTGGGCCACCAAGCAACTTAACACCAAGCTCAGGACGAGCAATATCCGCAGGAAAGACACCCTCTAGACGACAGCGCGGGTCCTCCGAAGGCCAGAAAACCTCCGTCTTCTCAACATTAACATGAAGACCTAAACGAGGCCCCTCCTCCAAAATCAACTCCAAGACCTGCCCAACCACCAAAGTGTCACCAACAATAGTGCCATCGTCCAAGTACCATGCCTGAAGAGATAGATCAAATGAGTCTCGAATTCGACACACCAATGGATGTAGAACCAGAGAAAAAAGCAAAGGGCCGAGAGGATCCCCTTGCTGCACACCCTGACAAGACCACAAGGTATGCTCCCCATAATACAGCCGCGCTGGAGAAGAGTAGCAGAATTCAACCCAACGCGAAAGAGCAGGACAATGGAGCCGAACCTCACGCAACAAAGCCGATCGATCAACTAAATTGAAAGCATTCTGAAAATCCACCAATAACATAGATAGGCCAACATCGGCCCCACGAGCCTCAACCAACCGATTGACAGCATGGAGAATGGCCTCACCACCTGCTGGAACCCCAACTCCAAACTGCAGACCTCCAAAGTAGTTTCCTAAACGCGGACCAATCAAAGCAGCCCCGACCTTAGAAACAAGGCGCCTCCAAATAGTACCCACCGCAATAGGCCGAACACCCCCACCAGGCTTAACCAATGGCGTAAGAGGAGCACTAGCAATGTATCCCAAGCTCAGCGGGACACTTCCCAGCAAGAAAGAGATTAACTACCTGAGTGATAGCATCCACCAACTCATCAGAAACAGCTACAGCAGCACCACCCAAGCAATCCAAAAGGTGCTGAGCACGCAAGCCATCTCTACCGCACGAAGTACCACGCGGAAAGCCCATAATCTGCTCCAAAACAACAGCGGAGGAAGCAGAAAGGTGATGATCAACAGGGATATCCGGTAGGGTAGGGACCGGAACGGAAGGGTGCTTTGCTTGTAAATCTGCAAGAGTAGCATCATCGTAAGGGGCAAGACCTGAGGAAGAAAGAACCCTAACGGCAGCAGTGTAGTGACCGTCAGAAATCTTTCTCTTGCATTGCTTAATATTACGCTCCGCCAAATCATGGTCATCGTCAACATCCAATAGAGAGGGAGACACGCTAGCCAATGTGTCTATGACAAGTTGCTCAGAACCGCCAGGCACACCCCAAGAACGAATAGCAGAGGTGATACACTCCTCCTGTTGCCGCCGCCTAACACCGGAGGAACACTCACGATTACTTCGAGGAGAAAAAGTCTTGAGGACACAAAGAGGTAACACGAGCAACTGAACCCAACAAGCGATGTCATCTGGTCTGCAAATCACCTTATCAAGCGCCCCTTTCAGAACTCGCGAAAAACCCAAACGACATTTGGGAGGGATGGATTTCACAGAACGCAACCGCTTAGACCATAAAGTGTCCAGAAGAGCAACATCAAAAGAAAAATATTGTTCTCGAGGCGCATCAGAAGTAGACAGCTCGGAAGCAGGAGCTTGAGGTTTTTGAATACCGTAGAGAGTAAAACGAATAATACCATCCCCAGAATTAGGTGGGTCCACAAAAACCGTACTAGAACCACTGCCATGCCGACACCTAATACGATGAGTATGCGTCTTGAAACAATCTCCACATAACCAAATTCCCATACGACGAAAGGTAACCTCAGCCGAAGTAAAAACCTGCAAATTGGTAGTAAGGGACTGACGGGTTACATCCCGCACATCAGAGCAACAATGACGATCCCGTAAGTGAGTGATCAGAGAACTCCTTACCAAACCACGCCCACCGCCATCCTGGCACCCGCTAAGACCCACAAAAGGGCAATGAAACTTCTCCACGGAAGCCTCCATATCAAAGCACTTCAACAGCACCACCAACACCAAACGCACACGCAAACAATAACAACACCAAAGAGCAACAACTCAAGCTGCCCAAACTCCAAACTCCAAGACAAACACCAAACTCCAAGACAAACACCAATCTCCAAGACAAACGCACAACAACAATGCAATAATCTGACCAAATCACCAATCACCAAATCACCAAACGCACAACAACAATGCAATAATCTGACCAAATCACCAAACTCCAAGGCAAACACCAATCTCCAAGACAAACACCAATCACCAAACTGGACTTACGAACTTGAAATCACTGAACTGAACCCCGAACAGGAACTGAAATTACGAATAGCCGGAAACTCCGCAGCAGAACTCCACCGTCGAGGCACTACAACCGCACCAAAACAGAAGCGCAACAAAAACAGCACAACCGCACAGCAACCAAACAGAACCACAACAGAACCGAGAACCGCCAGGAGATACCGGAAAAAGCCACCTGGAAAGACACCTTCGTAAGCCGGGAATGTGTTACCGGAGACTGATCAATAACTGCACCAAAAGCCGCCTGAAAACTTCCACGCTAATTACGGTAGAAAATACAGATAAAACCGACCCAACACCGCGTATATCTCGCCTAAGAACCGCCTGACCTTTGCCGAAGCCTTCGTCGGACCAAACAACCGTAGCCTCCGCCGGAAGAAGAACGTGCCCTAATATGCCATAATCGCATTCACAATCGCCGGAATAGTGAGAAATTGCACCGATGTCGAACCAAAACTGCACCTATACCAAAACCGAGAAACTCCTCCGAAATCACAAAACCAACGCCTAAAACTGCCTGAAATTACGCCGCCTCACCCTGTCCTTCGCCGGACACTCTGCCGGACACCCCTACCGTTGAAACTGCCGTTGAAGCTGCCGTGGAAACTGCCCTAATCAGCCATACTGGCATGCCCTAATCGCCCCTTTTTTGAGAGAATTATTATTATTATTATTATTATTATTTATTATAATGATGATGATGATGATGATGATATTATTATTATTATTATTATTATTATTATTATTATTACTATTATTATTATTATTACTATTATTATTTATTTATTTATTTATTTATTATTATTATTGTTATTATTAATATTAATATTATACCTTATATATATCTTGTAAAATTGTGAAATGTGGTTATGCACTCCATTAAATAGTGCTCATTGTGCATCCTGTTTTTAAATGAATATATAGTTTAAATTCAAATAACATATCGTTCATATCTAAGAACACACTCTGTATGCTAATGAACATATAGTACTCAAATACAAAAAACATATAGTTAAATATTCTACTTCTTTGCATATATTAAAATTCGCCATGTTAATTAGAGTGCACAGTAAATATTGTACACCCGTGTGTATAATCCAAACCGTAAAATTGTAAGTGTACCACCGAGCCCTTAAAAATAAAGATATACTGAGAATTTTGTAGTTATATCAAGACTTTCTATATTCTATTTTTCAGAAAAGATGATGCAAGATAGTATAGTACTACGTGTTCTGCATGACATCATTTAATTCAAGTATGTAATTAAACTTGCATTTAATTTATTTTCATGTCATTCTTTAAATTTTAGTTAGATATTTTCTGCATGCATGTTCATGGCATGGAAGACGGTAGAAGTAGAACATAAGACCATACTGCCTCATTAAAAACTTAGGAAGAATTGAAGTAGTAGTTGATATCACCTGCAAAACAAGTGCTAAATATAGTCTACCTGATAATATAGTCTACCTGATCTCCACGAATATAGACCGTTGTTACATGATAATATAGTCTACCTGATCTCCACGAATAAATGATAATTTCTAAATTAATTGTCTTAGCGTCAATGAAATTATATTAATATCTTTCTATATGTTGTGAACTTGTGATCCATTTCAAGAAATAAATAGGAGTACTAGAGAATTCTGAAAATCTTGTGATCCATTTCAAGAAATAAATAGGAGTACTAGAAAATTCTGAAAATCTACCCTTTAACTTTTTTTTTTTTGACAGTAAAGAGAAAATGTCATTAGAATAAAGTTATATACATGAACTAGATTAGGTCCCGTGCACGCACGGTTATTTGAAAATTATTAATTGACTATCTTTTTTAACTGAAATATTTATCCCTTAAATCTATTGCGTAATTAATAAATCTCGAACGTACTCATTTTATCATATAATATACAATTTTCGCTCTATTACGTATTATATATTTTATATGTTTAATATGATGATTTGACCGAATTAAATATTTGATATGCTTAATATGAACAAAATATTATTATTGATATGAAGATCTGACTAAATATTACCAAAATTATTTGATAATGTCATATTTAATAATCCTATAATTTTTTCTATTTATAAACATTTATATAAAAGGAGAGAAAATAAAAATAGAATAAAGTAAATATTTTTTTTAGGAAAGGATTTTTGGCGGGAAAAAATCGCACCAGGAATTGACACGTGTCATTCCTGGTGTCTCTTTTAGTATATAGTAATAGATAATAGATGGGGTTATCGTCTGCCGCTGCTCTTTTTCTTTTTTTGGTTTTTTTTCCGTGTCTCTCTTCCTTCCTCAAAGCCCTATTTTTCTAGGGGATACCACCAACCATGTTGATGGTAAGCCCCTCTTTTCTTGTTTTTTTTTTCAGCTTTTGATTTCTTGTACGGAATAAAAACTTTATTATCCTATTGGAGATTTTCTTTACCCATTTATTGGTCATATCAACCCATTTTTTGGGTTTTATCTCTCTCATTGTGAGAGTTTCGCAGGAAAAGTTGATTTATTGATGAAGATTTGTGCGATGTTATAACAGATGTCAATTCTATGTTTACAATCAATTGAATGGAATCTAATTCAATCTCAAAACTATAGCAGATCAAAAGACAACGGCCCCTCGTTGGAGACTGTATCAAACAACAATGTGAAATACGGTATTCATCATTGTTAGATTTCATCCACAACGATCCTGATTTTACAGCATTAGAATTACGTTTTATTTAAATTCTTTTGTATTTCTAAAAAATGATTTCTATTATATTGTAGATATCGTATGATTATATTTTAATAATGAAATAATTTTACCTTAAAAAAAATTCATACGCACGACATCTACCCCCAAAAATTTCCCCTATACAAAACATATCCTAAATATTAAAACAAATCTCTTCTTCAAACATCTAATTGTAAATATACTCAAGATTAGCTCCGGAATCATGGGATGTACACCGTATGTAGTCATGAAACATGGGATATACATTACCATGAAACTTGCCTTTCCACCTCTTACAAATTTTGTTCATCACTTCTGTAGTTTATCAACTTGATTACTTCGTAACTTATTATACTTCTGGATATATTTTTTTGCCCGAATGAGTTATATGAGCAATAATACAAATTACAAATGAGGGAGAGAAAATTCAAACATGTACATTGATTGTTTTAAGTTTTGATAGATTAATGAGTTAACAGTTTTATTCCTTAAATTTTATTGGCTCACAACCCTTACAACTGCTTTTGTTTTCGTGTAAAAAAAGAATTAAAATACAACAATTCCCCATAAAAGTACAACAATGATTGTTAATCTTGTAATGTTCTCTTCTCCTTAACAACCACGTAAAATGACAAGCGGAAAAACTTTTAGGGACGGAAGAAGTACATTCATTAGTCATGCTTTCACTGTATCCGAAATTAATTTATTATATTTTTTGGATAAAGTGAAAACAACTTTACACTACAAGAAATTGTACCATTAACGACAGGAAATCCCGTCGCTAAAGGCCAATAATTGTTGATTAACGGCGGGATTTCTTGTCGCGAACATATCATAAAAGGGGGCCGTCATTAATGGAATACCTCGTCGTTAACCGGTCGTAAAAGACATTTGTGACGGTTGTTCCTGTCTTTGTTTGGTTGTTAGCCATGTCGCAAAAGTCTTTTACGATGGTATTTTTGACCCGTCGTTGTTAGGTTGTAATTAAAGATACAAATTCTTGTAGTGTTAATACGGTTTATAAAATCATCACAAAAATTATTGCTAATAGGTTAAGATCCTCCCTCCCCAAAAGAATATCTCCTAACCAGAATAGTTTTCTTCCGGGCAGAGGAACAAAGACCAATGTGATTATTGCTAATGAAATCCTTCATTCGATGAGGTCTAGGAAAGGTAAGAGGGGTTGGTTTGTGCTTAAACTTGATCTTGAGAAAGCGTATGATAAGTTGGAATGAAGCTTTATTAGGAGTTCTCTTATGCTTTATGGTCTTGATGATAATTCTGTTCAACTTATTATGAGTTGTATCTCTACGGTCTCTTCCTAGGTACTAGTGAATGGCATCTCTACTGATTCTTTTCTCCCTTCTAGGGGTATTAGGCAAGGTGATCCTCTTTCTCCCTACATATTCATCATTTGTATGGAAGTGCTTTCTTTAATGATCCACAAAGCTACTGTAAGTTCAGCTTGGAACCCCTTTTGGTTGGGTAGGAAAAAAGTCTCCATCTCTCACTTGCTTTTTGCTGATGATATTCTTCTGTTTGGTGAGGTGAACCATGGGAAAATCTCTTCTCTTAAATCTATCCTTGACTCCTTCTGTTTCATGTCAGGTCAAACCGTTAGCATTGATAAAAGTAGGGTTTTGTTTTCAAAGAATACTTCAATTGATGATGGATCCATGTTTTGCAACTCTATGCTCATCAAAGAAGCCCCTGATTTAAACCCGTACTTAGGTTTTCCTATTTCTGGGTCTAGACCAACTAAGTCTTCTGTCAAATTCATCATGGATAAGATCTTGGGTAAGCTTGCATCTTGGAAAACAAAATTTCTTTCTAAAGCGGGTAGATTGTGTCTCATTTCATCGGTCCTTAATACTATGCCAAATTATTATATGCAATGTCTTCTCCTTCCGGAGTCTATTCTCAAATCAATTAATAGTAGCTTTGCTAGATTTCTTTGGGGTAAGGATGGTGATCAAAGAGGAATTCATTTACTTAAATGGGATACCATCTCTTCTCCTAAAGAAGAAGGGGGGTTTTGGGATTAGATGTGTGAGTTCCCTTAATCGTGCTTATATTCTTAAATTGTGGTGGAAAATGATTCACCAAGAGGATAATCTAGCGATCAAAGCAAAGTATTCCAAGTCCAACAATATGTTCCGTTCCTTTTCTTATGGCTCTCACCTTTGGAAGGCAATGGGAAAAGTTTGGGACATCTTCAAGGGTAATGTTTTGTGGGGGATTGGTAATGGTTCCAACATTAGTTTGTGGGAAGATCGATGGGTGGGGGAGGTTTCCCTTAGGCAGTTGAATTTTGGCCCTTTGAACACGGGTGAGGATAATCTGACGGTTAGTAGCCTTTTGAGAAATGGTGCCTTTGATTTTTCCTCCCTTTCCTTCGAGCTTCCTGATTATGTGTCTAGTTTGTGTAGGGCTGTTCCTTTGCCTGTTGGGACCCTTGATTCGGAGGACTTCATTTTTTCAAACTTGGCTACTGACGGGAGATTTGATTTTAAGAAAACCTTGAAAATTTACAAAAATAGTAATCAAGCTCCTACCAACTCTTGGAGTTGGATTTGGAGAGGTTATTCGATCCCTAAAATCAGATTTTTTTTGTGTGGCTTGCTTTCCATGACCGACTTCCTCATAGAAAGACACTCTTTGTGAGGAACATGTCATCTTCAGATGTTTGTATTTGTTGTCAAGGTATCATTGAATACTCTCTCCATATCCTTAGAGATTGCCCTAAAGCCATTGAGATTTGGGAACACTTTGGAGTAAATGCCTCATTTTTTAATATACCCTTACATCAATGGCTTCATTCGAACCTTACCCACAAACCTCCCCACTCCCAAATCCAAATTTCCCTTCCTTCGAAAATTCTCTTTCCTTTTATGCTTTGGTCTATCTGGAAAAGGAGAAACTCGTGCATCTTCAACCAAACTCAAACAACGATGGATAAGTGCATTCTAGAGGGCCAAGCTTTAGCTTGGGAATTTCATACCTCTAGAAACAACACTCTTTCCGCCAATCCACCTACTATTTCCCCTATAACCTGGATTCCTCCTGTGAGAGATCGCCTTAAGCTAAACTATGATACTTCCTTTGTGAATGTGGGTGTTGATGCATGTGTTGCAGGAGTTTTTAGAGACTATCTAGAAGATTGGGTTGTTGGTTTTTCTTAGAAATGCAGGATCCACTTGGTGCTCATGGGAGAGTTGCTAGCCATTCAAGTGGGCCTGCAGTTCGTGGAGGAGAAAGGCTGGCCAAATGTGGTCATAGCCACGGATTCCAAACAGGCTATACAAAAGATACAAAATGCAGCTTGCAAGGTTGCTTACTTTGCCATTGTGAACCATTGCAGGGACCGGCTGGCAGTGATGACTGGAGTAGAGCTTGAGTATGGTCAAAGAACCACTAACAAGGTAGCAGATAGGATGGCGAAGCTTGGAAGAACTGATGTAATAACTAGCTATAACATTCTTACTTTTGAACATCCCCCGGGTTTGTTTTGGATGTATTACTGGAGGATAGACCCCATAAACATTTGTTGTAATCTCTTAACTTTTTAATTTAACGTACCAAGCTTGCATCAAAAAAAAAAAAATTAGGATGAAGATTCTTTTCTTTATTTTAAAAAATGCAAATTACTCCATTCATTAGTCACGATTTGGCGTTATCCAAAATTCAAAGTATTATCTTTTTTGATAAAGTGGAACAACTTTTATTCTTTATTAAAGAAAATTAAACAAAACAGGACTTCGATCAACCTACAAAGTATAAGATCCTTGAAAAAAAACCAAAGTATAAGATTGCTTTATTCATTTTTTGAACCAATTAAGACAAAGTACACATATTGCTACATAAAAGAAAACATTCTTAATATAAAGAAATGAAATACGGAAATAATAAAAAGGGAAGAAGGGAATAATTTTCACGGTATTTTTTGCATTGCTGAGTTTGGTAACTACTATGTACTACACTACTACGAACTCCCTCCGTTTCTTTTTGTTTGTTACATTTTCCTTTTAGGGTGTTTCACAATGTTCTTTACGTGGGAGGTAAAATCTTTCCTTTTATAAATTTATTAAACTGTCATTTTTTGTGCCAGATTTTAATTTTAATTGGTCCAATTTTTTCAACTCATTAATTTTCTTTACAATTTCCCAAGTTTTATTTGGGTTTATTTTTTTTTTAATAAAAAATAAAAGCTAATTTGCGGTATATTCAAAGAGACAATAAATGCCATATTTTGAAAAAATAAAATCAAGATTAATGATGGAATTTAAAGCATTTAAAATAAATAAAATAAAAAAATCTTTATTATACGTTAATAATATACAAAAGTCAAATGTAAAAAAAAAAACTAAAAAAATAAGGGAGTAGTAATTTTCTCTAGGATAGATAAAGTTAAGGAATGAAAATCATGGGAAATTGCAAATTCGGAACTTTTACTAAAAAACTGGCATCGAAAGTGATATTTATGGGCATCTAATTTCACAAAGTAAAAGAAAAAAAAAAGAACATAATCTTGTCTAAAGGTAGTCTTAGATTCTCCAGTCTCCACCAATAGAGAGAAAAAAAAAGAGGGACCAAAGAGATCAACAACACTGTTTTTGGTATGCTCCACAATTAGCTGTTTTCTTTAAAGTTGATATTAGGCCGTGTCCTAAACCGTGTTGCCATATCTATATACTAGTCTTGTACAGATTTGTGTTATTGCATTTAAACCTGAAATAACATGTAAAATATATTATATTATAAAGGCGATGCATGTAAATATAAGAAACATATAAGTCAGATAGAGTTGAACACATATAAGCAGATTGATTTAAAATGGGAAGAATTTATTTAAGTAGCTAGATTGATTAAAATGTTTGTTTGAGCTTTCCTATTGGGTAGGTTGTTATTAAATTCTCTATTCGATAAGTGTGAAGAATATTTTAATAATCAAAGAAAACACCAAAGTGGAATTACTAAAATAATCTCAGCTCTTCAAATAGAGATTTTGTACGAAAATAATAAACATAATTTAAAACAAAATCTAGTACAAGTGTTAAGGTCTTCCGTCTTATGATTTGACTAAATATTTTCGGTTGGTATAAGCCATGAGGACATTAAAAGTTACTAATGGGAAATGACTTTTCATGTCCAAAAATAGAATAAAGCAAGAAAAAATTGGTAATATTAATCCAATCTTCGGCCGATTTTCTTTTATTAATCCCACCTACGATATATTTTTTAATAATTCCACCTTTACTACCCAATGACTTTTATTGGGCCCAACATGTCATAAACCTATTGTAGGCGGTAATATGTCTCTACGTGGTAGTACTCTCTCGATATATTCAGTCATCATCGTCAAATCATCACCATCTCGATGACTTTTTCCTCGGTTACCGGTCACATAAGCCCAATAAAAGTCGTTGGGTAGTAAAGGTGGGATTATTAAAAAATATGTCGTAGGTAGGATTAATAAAAGAAAATCGGCCAAAAGTTGGATTAATATTATCAAATTTTCCATAAAGCAAAGTGTAAAGAACTTTATGAAACAAACTAAAACGGAAACTGTAAAAATCATTTTAAAACTGAGATAGTACTTGTTTAAACCAATACGGAGTATAAGTGTTTAATTTGATAAATAACTATTTTCACCGGATATTTATAAGAATTTGCCGCAAATTAAGAGTTTGGGACGAAAGTTACTTTCCAAATTCAGCTCCCCTATTTTTCAAAGGGTTGTGACTTGTGAGAGGAACTCGTTATTGTCTATTAATTGGTGAGTTGGTGTCGTACAATTATTGTACGTTTACAAGAAATCTTACAGTTGTATGTCACTAAACACCTACCTAGCTGAGTGATGTGTAAAATGACCGAAGAACTTTTGACATTGTGGAGTAACAATGCTTAATGGCAATGCTGTTACTTTATATGATATGAAAATTGCTTCTAAGGCTTTGTTTGGCTTATGGGACATCATTTTCGATCACTGTAAAATGATTTTTCGAGGAAAATATTAAGATCGACGTAATTTCAAACTAGTTTTTCTTTGTTTATTCTAGCTCGTACAGAAAGTATAGAGAAAATGGTCGGGACTCGGGAGGGGGAAGGTCGAAGGATGCTGAACTGTTGCTGGATGGGAGATAAGGATATTGATGGAGGAAAGTGCAACTTCTCTTCCTCTAGAAAAATGTTTTTCATTATCGGAGAAATTTTTCGCTCGTATTGGAGAAACCATTTTCTATATTATGAGGTAAAGACATCACAAATCACTCTATATTATGTAGTAGAAAATAACATGCATATGAGTTGTGACAAATGGTTCCACATTTATAAAGAAGAGGGAAATTAATATAGAAAAAAAACAACCCCTAATTAAGCTACACCCTAGCTATCTGGTTTAAATCAGGGTTGGATCATCGGACAACCCGCCTAAAACAATTACGGAGTCAGATGTATTTGATTTTATTTTAGCCCCTCTGTGAAATGCCTATTATATCCTTACTAACGTGTTAAGTTTCTTTTAAATGAAAAAAAATCATCTATATCTAGAAATGATTATTTCAAACAAAAAAATATAGAAATTTACCATTTATCTAATATATAAGCTACACGTTATGTACACCTTAATTTGTTTTATAAAATTACAACGTTTATATAAAATGCATCATGCATGCATCACACATTCACACTAAAAAATGGAGATAATAATGAAGGTCGCATGTTACGACTTTTATCTATAGATCGAAGAGGTCGACGATAAATACAAACCAACTGTTTCATTGTTTTTCATAAGGGTAAAAGGAGCAATAATATAATAAATTACAAAAATAATATGATCTACTTACAAGTACGGAATACAAAAGAGTTGTCGAACTAGTAACAAAAAGTAAAACGTAAGTGAGCTAGTCAACATAAATTCATGTGTGTTATTAGTTGACTCTCGTTGAAGCAATACAATGACTAAAAATTGCTAAGTTTTGACAACGTTTTACACGGTGATTAAACACGTTTTAGACATTAATTAAACTCCATTTTTTTAAGATTGGACTAATAATTAATGGTTGGTGATGAACGTATGATGTTTGAAAATTGAAACCAGCCGGTGCTTGCGGTGAATTGTGTTACGATCTAGGGGTCTAGTGCAAAACTACTAAGCAAAACTTAATGTGCTTTGTCGTGTGAGGCCGTTCATGTCGTGTCGTGTTTTTTTTAAAAAAAACTGCGGTCTGAGCTCAGTGACGCAAGACTCACGACTTCATGCCCAAACCAAACCGTTTTTTTTCGCGCTCATGGTATGCCGTGTTTTTTCGTAATGGGCAGTGTCATGCCTCAGGTTGGTCCGATCCAGTGCCATTTTTAGTGCACGTGTAAGTGGAGACAATTTTTTAAATACAATGAGATAAACATTAAAAGACGGACGAAATATTAGACCTGATCAAACGGCGGTTCGGGTCGGGCCTGTGCATAACAAATCAGCCCGGTGTGTCGGGCCGGGCCAAGATCGGGCCAAAATTTTATGCCCAAACCCGCTATTTCCAGGCCTAAAATATCGGGCCATTTCGGGCCGGGCCAAATTAATTTATAACTGAAAAAGTGTATTTTTGTGTTTCTCAAACCCGCCCAAAAAACTTAAATTTTTAGGCCTTTCCGGGCCATAAATTCTACCCAAGCCTGCAAAAATTTCGGGCGAGCCGACGGGCCAGGCTTGTCATGATCAAGTCTGGGACGAATTACATACTATGCTATAAAGTTTACTGGCAGACACATGATGCATCTATAATTGATGCAACTATGAAGTATGAACCAATGAAATGGAACTATGGAAGTACGTACTTGACGAGTTGACGTAATATGGGCCGATTAAAATTAAAACAGTCCTCTAGTTTCTGGACCGTAACTCTGATGGACCGTCCTTTCTCTACCACAGGCTCTGTCCAATATCAAGTACTCAAACCGTACAACAAATACTTCTTTTCCATCTTTATGTCTATCTCCTCAAATTTTTTTTTTCTCTTTGTTTGATGGAAGCAATAGTATTAAAAATAGAAGTCAGTTACAACTTACAACAATAGTCTAAGGAGGTTTGTCCTCCACCAAAACATCCAACACAAAATCTGGAGGAAGTTGATGGAAAATTAAATCATAGCTACGGAGTATCTATGACATTTAATCTTCTCATCCTAGCTAATCTATCTGCTACTTTGTTCGTGCATTGTGGACCGTACTCAAGCTTGGATCAATAACTAATAGATTGGCATCCTTAATTTTTGAGTCTTGAATTTGTGAGATAGCCTGTTGTGAATCTAAATGTACCACCACATTCTTCCAGCCCTTGTCTTCAATAATATGTAAACTTGTACACAAAGCTAACAACTCACCCGTTACAACCCTTACACTTCTGACTAAAACAAGGAACCCACTCACCAAGGTGGTTACGGACCACCCCTGCTATTCTAGCATCAGCTCCAAAGTTTCTAAAAGAGGAATTAACATAAAATTTCGGGTTGTTTTGAGAAGGTAGATCTCAAATTCTGCTGGTAGTAAGAGAAGAAGATATTTCGCGAGGTATGGAATTCCCAAGCTAAAGCATGGGCCTCGAGAAGACACTTCTCCGTTGAGGATTGTGTTTGATTGAAAATGAAGGAATTTCTGCGTTTCCAAATGGCCCAAAGGATAGAAGGAAAAAAGGTCTTCTATGGGAGTTGAGTAGGTGTGAGTGAACTGTTGGATTTGTAGGTTAAATTTGATTGCAACCATTGATTAAGGGGTTCAACAAAGAAGGATGAATACACCCCAAAGTATCACAAACTTGTTTAGTTAAGGAGTAATCACGAAGAATATGGATTGAGTCCTCTGTAACTACTTGACACCAACTACAAGTCCCAAGGGGACATATGTCTCACAAAAAGATTTTTCTTTTGAGGGGGTCGATCATGGAAACCAACCAAATAAAAAAAAACTTAATTTCTGGGATTGAATCCGTTTTCCAAATCCAACTCCAAGAAAGAGGTTGGGGTTGGGAATCAGGATTAAAAACCTTTAAGAGTTTTTTTTTTTGAAATTAGACCTTCCATTGAGAGTGAAATTTGAAAGCATGAAATCATCCACCAAAACATTATACAACTGGTTAACGGGGACAGAAAAACATTGATTAAACACAGAATTTGGAAGATCAAAGGAGATTTTAAAGAAATCCCAATTACCATTAGTACGCAAACTCTCTACTAACAAGTCTCCCTTACCTACATTTAAAGGACCAGATCGACATAAGGTTTCTAAGAGTATGCTCACCAACCCATCTATCCTCCCACAGCTACAGGCTGTGGGCGCAGCGCTGTTAGGTGTGGGCGCAACGTTGTGGGCTGTTGGCGCAGCGTTGTGGGCTGTGGGCGCATCTCATAGTCGTGTCACCTTTGTTTATGTCATAACTTTCGTTCTACAATGCCCCTACTGACGTGTGACCTATCGTTGAAAAGCTCTTTAAGCCTACTTTCTATCCTAATCAAAATTGTCTCATTCCGATCAGTAAAACTTGAGATATCATCAAAAGAGTGAACACTTGTCCGTTTTGATGCTTAGAAAAATAACGTTTAGCTTCGTTGTTGACTCAAAAGTTATCCTGAGTTAGATGTAATGATACTCGAGTCAACATCCCATTTGTTCATCATCCAAATAAACTATGAACACTCCAAAAGCATCCAAATGACCGTAAAGTCACCTAAAATATTAAAGAAAACACAAATGGGGCGAATAGAGTACAATAGCGACAACTTATGCAAATGCAACCCTAAATGTAAATAAAGTGAGACAAATGCCTAGAAATGCAATCTAAATGCGCCTAGAATATCCTATATAAATATGATTCATCAAAGGCCTCGGCTCCAAACACATACTTATTTGCCTTCCTTGGTCTGGAGCTTCTCCTAACACCCAATTCACCTGTAGATGAACCTATCTTTCTCTTCGTTGACACTGAACAATTTTCACCATGTATAACCAAGTCATTGTGCTTATTGAAATTGACAAGAACTCCATACGAACCATTTCCCTTTGGCACGATACAATCAGTGGCAGGTCGAGGATATTCGCTAGAAATTATGGGATAATTTCCTCCGAATTTCTCTTCTCCAATCTTTCCATATTCCAGTAGAAGAGAGTTTTTTAGAGTTTTCGGTAGCCCCATCACGTCTGAGATATCCGACAGGTGGGCAAGAGCTAGCTCTTCTTGCGAAGTCAGCATTTTTCAGGTTTACCCAAGTCGTTGGAACCACCGTCGAATTCATTATAATGGCTCGAAGAATAGAGGCTGAAGCTATAATCGCTTCCCCCATGATCTGAGATTTCAACATGAAAGTGGATGTTCTTCGGGTTGAAATCCGAGATCTAGGTGGCCGAAACAGACAGATCCTCCACTATCGTATTGCTGGAGAAGGTTAGAATGGGTGACGGCAGAGGAGACCATGGAGGGGGTGGAGTTGGGCTGAGGTTTCGAGGAGAGGTTGAAGAAGGAGAGTGGCTTGGGGTTGGAGACTGGAGAAGAAAATCTGGCACTAGAGACAGATTGTATGTCTCGTTGTCCGACACCATCTTGTTCACTTTCCGGCGAGAGAAGAATGTCAAAGGTATTTGAGAGAGAAATATGAGATAAAGGGGGTTTTAGTAAGTCAGGGAGGAAGACGGAACCAAATTGAATGAATTTGGTGTTTGCGGATTTTGAAAAGAGGCATCCTTTGACATGTGTCCTTAGGGTTTAGGGTTATGATTTAGTCCACGTGTCTCCTTTTGGGTTTCAAAAACTTTTGAAAAATAATTTCTATTGAGTGCAAAAATACGCATTTTTTCAGCATCACTAGGAATAGACTTTACCCAAAAAAAATTCCCAACCCAGGTTTCACAGTTTCGACCGTTTTCCCGAACTATCTTTTCCGGTGATCCATTCCCCTTCCTCCAAAACTACATCGTTCTAAGAATCCATATTCTTTTCCTCCTTGTGTTTCCCCTGATTTGCACAAACCTAAGATACTTGGCCATAGGATTTTCATCATTTGCAAAATTTAGAACCATCCTGGGCGATTATCTCTTGTTTGATCTTTCCAGTGCATAACCTTAGGCAAAGGTTTAGTCGTATTAATTTGTACCAACAACGCGCAAACCTCACACGGTCTTTCTCAATAGTTTTAACATCTTTTTTAATTAATCCACCCAAGTCATTTTCAATCGATTGCAAAATAGAGTTGTCATATAGCTCAATGGGTAGATGCGGCAAGGGTATCCAAATTGAAGCCGAGTCAATCTCTGCTTTCTATGGTTTGAAACCGGGTTCCCACAACTTAAGAAAAATTAAAAAGCCCGAGACAAACCATGGACCTCCGGCCATGATTCTGTGCACATCTTTGTCTCTGGAGAAGCGAATAACAAATAATCATTTCCCTAGCATGAAGAGATCCTAGTTCCCACATGATCCAAAGGTTCTAAGCAACTGCACCTTAAGGTATGGAAAGGAAAATGATTTTCCCACCACTTTTTCAATTAAAGAATATTTCCAAGATTCACAAAGGGAGGAGCACGCATCCTTATTAAGTGGAATAAAAATATGAGATTCTTGGTTGAATTCCGGTGGAGGGCCAATTGAACAGCGGAGGGGCAAAAGAACAGATGGGTTTGAGGAGGTAGCTGGGTTAGCGGGGTTTGAAAGGATATATGGGTTTGGGTATTCAGAGCTTGCTTGAAAGAGCGCGGGAGAGAAACTAGGAGCGGGTTGACTGAATTGCCTGAAGACGATGGTGAATGGTGGTGGACCTGCACAGATTCAAAGGGGGAAAGAGGGGGGGGGGGGGGGGGGGGAGGGGGAGACATCTTGACAATACTAAAACTCTATTTCTTCAATTCACAGTCCAACATTTCAACGTATAAGGGCGTATTTCGTATCGTTTTTTTGTTTTTAGTTTTCTAGTTTTTATAAAATTAAAAAACCAAGATATGAAAAATATAAAAATAGATTTCAGTTTTTTGTTGACTGGTTTAAAAATCAACATGATTATTATAGGTTATTTTTTAGTTCAAAATCATATGACTTTCAAACCAAAAAAACTAAAAATTAAAAACTGACAATGATATCAAACGGGGGTTTAAGCTCTCTGCTTTTTAAAACAACTTGTATTATGTACTGGTACTAATGGACATCCATACATTAATTTTGCAAAGGAGAACAATGTTATCCCTAAAAACGAATAGTTTGGGGTTTATTTATTTATTTATTTTCAAAAGAGGAGTTTATATAAATTGAGGATTAACTATAATTCAGGCAACACATATGTTAAAATTTTCCCTTTACGACTAAAGAAAGGAAATTAAAATTTATCACATACCTTTAAGTTTTAATACGCATACACGACAACTCAACTCTTCACGACAGTTTGAAATTTGTTTTTGTATGAGATGATCTATGGCAAACTTATTGTCAACTGTCAAGCATTATATTATGCACTCGGGTGCACTTAGTAGGGGTAGGAGCATCTAAGAACATACTTATGGTCAATCGAAACACTTTGTTCATTTGAACAATGGTAGACCTTATGTCTGACCTAAGTGGGTCAGACTCCTAACCGAAAATTTTGTAGTGAAAATTTAATTAACTTAATTTGTTCCCCTTAATATTTGAATATTGTTGTATAAATTGTGTACCGTAATCCCTAATTCTTCTACTGATCCTCCTACTTTTTTAATTGACATGATCCGTCACTGCATCTGAAGATGCCAGTTGAAGTTTCCCAAATATGTTAAATCTAACATAAAACACAAAAGAATAATGATGGTACAAATCTAAGATTTCATGACCTATATATTTTTGTGTTCCTTATACATATGGTAGGAAAACATCTTAATGTCGCTCGTGATCTTGCAAAAGAGTACACTTACTTGGACCAAATAGCATTAATTTATTTAAGTGCCAATTAATTAAAAAAGGACCATACTATTTCTTGAAATGCATTGACATGAGTAGGTGGCCGTTACATCGTTGTTCATCTCGATCAAGGTTTAAGAAAGTCATCACGTATGTCCTCATCAAAACTTATTACGTACAAATAGGTTGCTTAAAGCCGGTCGAAACCCACTGTATTTAAGTGTGTTCTATTAACATGATTAAACTTATACGAAGTATTAATTACGGAGTATAATCTAATTTTTATGAACTTAATTTTCTTGAAGCAAGCGGAAAAAACGAATAATCATTTCAACTTTTATTACATGGCAAAAGTGGCAGATCGAACCTGCATTTTTTTTTTAATTTTTAACGGATAATCATCCCATGCACTTCACACCAATTTCTAAATGAGAAAGTCTTAATCTATATTAGGTATACCATTGAAATGGTATACTAATATTTTGCATTTTTATTTCGTACACGAAAAGTAGTTGTATTTTCTCATGTGATACCAAACAACATAGTTGGTAACGTGGTTTCATTTTTATTTGATACCAAACAACATAGTTTGGTACCCATAAGTCACAAATAAATGATATTTTTCGTGGGCCAGATTCAACTTATTACATGAATTTACCATTTAGCCCTTAATATACCAACTAAAGTTACTATTTTGCCTTTAGTATGCCATTTTAATGGTATACCCAATATAGATTCAGAAAACCTTTTCTTAAAATGGATTTGTTCCACACTAAATTTATTGTGGACTATGCTTTAAAATAAAGTCAACAACTTTATCCTAATTTATTTTGGAATTTTATTAGGATTATTATGAAAAAAATATCAAATTAGTGTCGTTGATACATGTTGTGCTCGAATAATGTGATTTTAAGTCACAATTCGCTTTTAAAAAATATGGGATTACTATGCTTCAAAAAATGGTTACTATGGGTGCGTTCTATTCAACTTATTTGACCTGAACTTATCTGAACTTATCTGATCTTCCCTGAACTTATCTGAACTTATCTGATCTGAACTTATCTGAACTTATTGGAATTTATTGAAACTTATTGGAACTTATCTGAACTTATCCAAACTTATTGAAACTTATTGGAACTTCTTGATACTAATAATTAATAATTAATAATTAATAATTAATAATTAATAATTAATAATTAATAATTAATAATTAATAATTAATAATTAATAATTAATAATTAATAATTAATAATTAATAATTAATAATTAATAATTAATAATTAATAATTAATAATTAATAATTAATAATTAATAATTAATAATTAATAATTAATAAATAATAATTAATAATTAATAATTAATAATTTTGGTGTTTAATTTATTATAGTTACTATATGAACAATAAATGTCACTATTAGTATAAAAATAATACTAGAAAAAACAATTGATTTTGGATCTACACTAATATTATGCAAAAAATAATCCTCCAATGAGATGCAGTTAGTTCGTGACATCAATTAACAAGTTTCAGAAAGACTCGAAACTTGTCTTTAGCCTACTAAAAGCGAGAATCACCGTCCCATATAAATATCCAAATACGTACGATCGGGCACGGGGCACTTTGTCTATGTATACGTGTGTATACATTAATTCCATGTGAATATGCATATACTGATATACGACGTACAATTCCATATCAATCAAAGATATAAACTGAGCGAGATGTTTTTCTGAAGGATATAAACTGACAACTTGAAGTACGTAATTTTATATTTTATATTTTTTTTGTTTGTTTGTTTGTTTGTTTGTTTACCAGAGCTTGTTTAGTGGTATGATCGAGTATTTACTTATTTATATTTTACAGTAAACAATGGAGTATATGAGTAGTAGCAATCGTGACTTTGGTGACATTGTATGAACAATTATAATTAATTAATTGCAAAATGCATGTGAATGCATGCAGTTAGTTGTCAATTCAGTCAAAATAAAATACAGTTAATAAAATTTATTATGATTTAACATAAACTAGTTAGTACAGAAATAGATAGATCAAAGGATTAACTAACAGGATACGTGGTGCAAAACAAACCAAACCAAACCATTCATATTTATTGTGATTTTAATTGATAGAGTACTTTAGCTACTTTGAACATCATTTAATTTAACTAATTTTCGTGTTTGCCGCATGGGTTAATTTATTCGTCACGTAAATATAAAAGTTAGTAATTAAAAATGTGTGTAGAACTTAAGGATAGCATAATTATAAATGTGTGCAGAACTTAAGGATAGCATAATTATAGGATCTTTTACCAAATTGGCTACTTTGATAATTTATTTATCAAAATGACTATTTTAAAATTCTATTTCCCAAACTAGCTAAAATATATTTACCAAAATGACTATTTTGGCTTTGAGGCAACAAATAACAATCTTCAAACCGGTTTGACTTTTTATTCATTTACAGAGTACCGGTTTGGTTTTTTTTTTTCCCCCACTACAAGCAAGCACTCCAGTTTATTTTTGAGTTTTTTTAGATGAACCATTTGTTTTGATACTAGCTGTGAAGTATACTAGATAGTCGACATAACATCAACACAAAACTTAAATCACAAACTAAAGAACATTGAAACAGTAAAGGTCTTACACTCTTACGAGTATATTATATATACTTAGGAAAAAATACATTACAAAATTAGAATGAACTTGGACAGTAGCATTAGCCCAAACAAAGGGAGTTATCGTTCTTCCAACATATAGCAGATTAATTCGCAAGAACAAGATCAGTCAAGAGCTTTTTGTAATGCAGTGAATCAATTTTCATAATTCAAGTCAGCCCAAATAGAAGAGAATTAAAACAATTTTTATAACATTTCGCCGACTCCAAACACGATTAGCAAATGTGAATATTTTATATAACCTATAGCCTAGAAATAGATTCCATAACTAATCAAAATTGAGAAAATTAAGTACTCCGTATTGTTGAATAAAATTAAGTCTCCAATATGCATGGAAAATGGGGACCTGTAAAAAAATTTACATACTTGTCAATTTTTCTTTTATAATCTTCAGTGAAAACATTAAGTTTAGAAATGCCAATAGTCAATTGGGAGGGCTTCATAGTAGCAATGACGGTAAGAACCCAAAAATATAAAATCTGCAAACCCAAAACAAAATTAACCCCAACTCGGTTCATTATTAAAAAAAGCTTAAACCAAATCGGTTCACAATAGAAAAAAAACCCAAACCAAAACCGGTAAATTGTTTTTTGTTAAAAGTCAAATTTGTAGTTAGTTTGAGAATTAAAATTTAAAAGTAGCTATTTTGGTAAATACAATTGTCAAATTAGCTATTTTGGTAAAAGATCCATAATTATAAATGTAAATGATAGTGGAAGATTATTATGAACTAGGGAAATATATTAATCCTCAACATATGCGTTTACCAGATATTAGTAAGGGAGTTTATTTGTAAATCAAAAAGATTTTCTCTCTCTAACTTCCTCTCCTTCCAGGAAACCCAAAACCCAAAACCTCAAAACTCTAACCGCCGCCACCACAAGCTCGCTGGTGGTCGTCGCCTTAACGGCCGCCGTCGAGCTTGTGCGTCGCTTCTTTAGTAGTTTTGTTGTCTCTTTAGCCTAGTAAGTGTTTACTCGGTTGAGGGTTGAAAGAGGAACCAAGCTTTGCTTCCACCTCCTCTTAGTTCGTGCTTCTCTCGCCGGTTTTGTTGTTTAGGTGTCGGGAAGTTTAGATCTCGCCGGAATTTCTTGTTCGGGTTACCGGAGTATCCAAGCAAAGATTTGATTTTGTGTTCAGAGGTAATTGAACGGGTCAGAATTTCAACCTCGCCGCCGCTCTTCCATTCCCGCCCTTTGACCGCCGTTGCCGCCGCCTCTGTTTATTGGTGAGGTAATATTGGTTAGGGTTAGGTTTGTTGTTGGATTTGGAATTGTTTGTTGTGGTTGTTTCTGTTTGTAGGTTCTGGGTACTGGGTAGTACCCTGTGTTGGCTTGTTTTCCCAGTCCTTTCTAATCGCCGCCGTCTTGTTTTGTGTCGGACCACCCCGATCTTGATGGTAAAGGTAATCACCGCTGTCTTGTAGTGTCGACTCACCCCGACCTTGACGGTAAAGGTAAAGGTTAGTTTTAGGATTTCAGGTTGTTGGGATTAAATTGCCATTAGTGTGTGTCTGTTCTCCTCTGCTTTGCTCTGTGGTAGTAGTACTACTTCTGCGTCTCCCTAACCAAACCCGTAGGTTAGTTGAATAAGATGCTCAATTTTAATGATGCGTTTTGGGTTTTTTTGTGTTGGTTTTTTCTTGTTTTTTCTAAGATTGGCCCGTCTGAGGTTGTTGATATAAGAGGTCACCTGTGTTTCCTGGTGTTATCTGGGTTTTTCTTAAGAAGTTATCCAGGTTGTAGGTGGTTTATCCCCTTTGAGGTTCAAATTAGGGGGTTTGTTGGTAGGTTTGGGGAGTTATTATGTGGTAAAGTTAGTCTCTCCATCTCTGATGCTGGTGTTAGAATAATGGAAGTTATCTCGTTTGAGTTTGAGAATGGGCTTGGGGGTAAAAGTCTTAGTTGTTTTAGGAAAGGAGTAATGAGTAATAGGAAGGGTCAGTGACCTCGGGTTTGGGTTGTCATTTGGTCGTGGTGAATAACTGTTGTTATTTCTCCCTTTAGGTTAGCGTTGAGGGTTTCTCTTAGCGCTTTCAAAAATCTTTATTCGAACGCTGCTCCTCATTTTATGGGGGTTTATAGTATGCTAAACAAGTTGTGTGTAGACGCTTGTGTGCAATACACAAGGTCAATCAACCTAGCCTATCACATTGGTTATCTTTCTCTCCTTTCCTTGTTCCCCATGTTTTGCAGGTCCTTCTGGGAGACTTCTAGTGATAAAAGACCTAACATTAGTACCATCTACGATAAAGGAAACATAGCTGCATTGTGCCTTGGCAAGATAACGTCATGTAAATGGCATGAGCAAGGCGTTTTCAACAACTACGGGCTAAAACAAGAAGAGCGCAGAGCCCTTGCGTTATCTATTATTCGGTTTTTAGTTTAATTTTTGTAATGGTCTATAAAGACCTTAGTGTGTAATGTAATTTGTAAGACTTTTTTACTTTATGCAAGTTTAAGCCTATGTCAAAAAAAAAAAAAAACATATGCGTTTACCGTCCAAAGGTGCACTCAGTACTTCTATTTACCTGATTTTAATTTAGCTGAATTTATTAAAATTTAATTTAGGTCCTGTTCTTTTTGGTTTAACTGCAGTTTTAAGACTTATTTAGCAGTTCAGTTCAGTTCAGTTCAGTCCAGTTCATGAGTATTCATTTCAGTTTAGTTAAGTTAAGTTCAGTTTAATTCAACTTATTATTATTATTATTATTATTATTATTATTATTATGAAGCGATTACACAAAGTTGGATGGGAGCCTAGCCACTAATTGGGCTCTAACACCCTTATTCAAAGCAAAACACAAACGATGAAAAAGAAAAGAACGAATGTTAGCAGTAGCCGTGTTACTCTGAGCAACCCGTGAGACCCTAGCCATGAACTCGAGGGCATCACACCCCAGTTCTCCAAAGGTGGAGAAAGCAAAAGCGATAAAACCATATCCGTTGTCTATGCACTTTGCTTCATACTTCTTCTTCTTCCTGGCAACAACATTAGCGACAGCAACCCCAGGAGCAAAAGCATCAACTCCTGGCCCGGTGAATGGAGAGATACATGTGACATCTAAGCAGACATTTTTCCCTTTGTCCCAAGAGTAGACAAGAAGGTCTGCAGGACGGAGATCTCTCCCTTCCTCAGACAGAAATCCCAAAGGCATCTCCTTCTGCACCACAACCCCAGCCTGCGAACAGATATCCCCTAACACATCTCGAACCAAGTTATGGCGGAATTTCAGGCCAACATCATTACCACAATGCACTGCGTGATCCCCGAAACGATCTATGACTTTCGACGAGCAGCAAGGACAAGTAAAGTCAGGAGGGAACATAGGAATCGCAAGACGATAACACAAAACTGTAACACCCCGACAATTCCCATTTTCTAAAATAACCCTTTTTAAATATAACTGTAGGGAATTATCAAAGTATTATCGCCCGTGTGAAAACGTACGGCTTATTCAGAATTTTGCAGCGGAAAACATAAAACTAACTTTTAGGTTCATAAATAATCTTATTACATATTAGGTCCAAAACCAATTAACTGAAATAAGGAAATACGAATAATACGACAAATTTCAAATTTAAGTTAACAAACCAAATCACTTAATAAGGCAAATATAACTACAAGCTCTCTAATCCCGATCCCAATGATGCATCATCTTCAAACCTGTAGATGGGCAACGCTTATTGATCCTTAGAGACTGCTCACCAAAGTTGGGTCATCACATGATCAATAAGGCATAGCCATGATCAACACACACAAACAAAGCACGTAATCAGCAAAGCTGAGTACTACATACTAAAACAATAATAATCCTAACATGATACTATCAACGAACAACCCTAACATGATACTAATGAACATAAACAAGGGCAGACATAACATGATAATTTGACGACCATACTTGACTAGACTAGGCTAGACCTACAACACTAGTTTCCTTTGCCAGAATCTTGATAGAGGTGGATGTTACTAAGGACATGCCTAGAACTGTGGCAATATTATTTTAGTTGAAATAGACAATGGACCGAGTTGACCGTCCGACAGCCTTCACTAAGGAAGACGAGGTACGGGCGCGACTCCGTAACCTCAGAGACCTGCAATATCGAGGAACATTTGAATAAAAATAGGACACGGTGATCAATCCGGTCCGAGATAAAGGCCATGGGCTACCACCATGAACCCCAACTCCTGTTTCTCCGTCACTTCAGACGTGCACAGTCTAAAGCTATTGCTACTCAGTTTCACTTTACATGATTTACAAATTGAGACTCTGTTATGACTCAACAATCACATAAGGCATATAATCCACATTCGTTCACAACTGTTTTTATCTTGGAATTAAGTACGTGATCATAAAGGCATCAATCAAGACTCATTCCAATTTACCCAACCTTTCCTTTAACCATGATCAACCCTGTATATGGGTATAAAGTTTCAACTTACTAAACAAGGTCCTCGGCCCTTATAAAGTAGTGAAAAGCTAAAAGGGAACAACAACCAATCGATCCAAACCAATCATATAGAATAATCTAGTGTTCCCAACCAACATGTTTGTATCAATCATCCATACTAACATGTTACAGTTCTCATAGTGCAAAATAAGTTCAATAAGGTTGTCCAACAGTATTAAATATGCACATTCCATATAACCAAGTTCGTCCATAATATCAACATCACCAAGTTCAACAATAATATCAACATAACCAAGTTCAACAACAAATTCAACATGGTTTCAACAATTAGCACACATTCCAAGCACACAGGTATGTACGTACCTTGTGTAAACAAACTGATAGGCCACTTTAACACTTTCAAAAGTTGCCTAAAGAGAATTCTCCGCCTAAAACAACCAACAAGTAATCCCAATCAATTTCTAATCATTGGCAACCATAATAAAGCATTCTAAATGCATCCTAAACATATTTAGAACTTTCCCCAATATCAAAACTTAAACATTTGATTTCCTAGCATCATAATTATTGAACTAGTGATTGAAATTCGTTGAACACTTTTTGCAAACATCGTACTTTAAATTTTCAGCAATATAAATTCATTTAAAAACTTCACCAAGATCAATCTACGTTCCTAGTATCTCAAAACAACAAATTCAATAATTCATACTCAACCTATCATGATTAAAAATCATAAAAACCTTGAATTTCATACTTTAAACAATCAAAATTCATATTTCAAAGTAATTTGATAATTTGAAAATTAATAACTTTATTATATAATTTGCATAATCTGAAATTTATAATTTAAATTACAAAAATCATCACTTTAATTCAAGAAACATAATTCAAATTAATAAATCATAAATAAACCCTAACTTATAATTCAATCAACCAAAACTTGAAATTAATTCGTTTATAAACTCAACCAACATCTGAAAATCATGTTAAAACCATAAAAAATATGAATTTAATATCAAGAACATAATTTAAATTAACAATTATAATTAATTAAAATAATTAGTTACTTAGGGTTTAAGAAATAACCAAGAACCAAAGAGGAGAGAGGGGTTTGGCCGGCTGGTAGGTGGTGGCTCACGACGAGGCTTGACCGGCTGACTGGTGGTTGGCCTGGGTCGCGGTGCAACTGCGACAGTCGAGAAACGCTAATGAGGAAGGACGAAAATTGAGAGGGAAAGAAAGAACGAAAATAGAGGAAGAAAAGGGAACGACGAAGAAGAGGATTACCGGCGTTAGGTCGCCGGTGGCTGGGACGACGGCGTGGGAGCACACGGCTGAGAGAGGGACGGCTGGGAGTACGTGAGGGCGGGAGAGATGGCTGATGTGCGTGAATTGCAGTAGGTATTTTTTTTTTCTTCTTTTGGTTTCACGTAAGAGTGGAGGAGAGGAAGGAGTATTTGTTGGGTTTATTGGGTTGGGCTTTGCCCAATTGGGCTAGGAGTAGGAATTTAGGTTGATGAATCCAAAATGTTTAGTACTTGTTTTCTAATTTCAATCGAACGTGATTTCAAAATCCGAATTCGTTTTTACGTAAAATTCAAAAATAAATTTTGATTTCATAAATCATTTAAAATATTCAAAATATAATAACATAATTATATTTTAATTACATATTCATTTCTAAAATTTGTAATTTACATTTAAATATATTAAATGTACGTTAAAATATATAAATAAAATATAATAAAATTACGGGGGATTACAATCTACCCCTCTTAAAAGAAGTTTCGTCCCGAAACTTGACACGGAAATTCACATATCTTTCCAAACTTTTCAACTTATTCTTATTGTAGAAGTACTTTGTGCCACTCTTGTGCACTCTTTTGCCAACTAAGCGTTACTTGTAATACTCAAGAACACATTTTCTTATGCGGAGAATTTATTTACTTGCATCATCATGTAAAGGTTGCTACAAAAACATCATAAAAATAGGTAAAAAGCGCGAATTTCTATTGCATTCTACCCCTCTTAAAGAAAACGAGTTACGCCCTCGTAACTCACCTCATGAAATAACTCTGGATACTTGATCTTCATTTCAGATTCGGCTTCCCACGTTGCCTCTTCGTACTCGTGGTTTGACCAAAGCACTTTCACTATGCTGACGTCCTTATTGCGTGTACTACGCACTTTTCTATCAAGGATTTTCACAGGCCTTTCTTCGTATGTGAGGCTACTATCAATCTGGATTCTCTCAGGCTCTAAGATATGACGCTCATCCGGGATATAGCGCTTTAGTCGGGAAATGTGAAACACGTCGTGCATTTTTTCGAACTCCATTGGCAAGGCTAACTTGTATGCTACTTTCCCTATTCGTTGCAGAATCTCATATGGGCCTACATACTTGGCACTTAGCTTCCCCTTTTTCCCGAATCTCATCACACCCTTGGTTGGTGATACTTTCAAGAACACTTTATCACCTACTGCAAATTCATCATCTCTTCTTTTCAAAACAGCATAACTCTTTTGCCTATCCTGGGCAGCTTGAATTCTAGCCTGAATCATTTTTACATTCCTGACAGTCTCCTCAATGAATTCCGTTCCCAATACTATATTTTCACTGAAATCATTCCAGCAGGTGGGACTTCTACACTTTCTCCCATATAGTGCCTCAAAAGGGGCCATCTTAATGCTTGCATGGTAACTATTGTTGTATGAAAATTCGATCAAGTCTAGATGGTCTTCCCAACTACCCTTAAAGTCAATCGCACAAGCCCTCAACATATCTTCCATAGTCTGGTTAGTTCTCTCAGTCTGACCATCGGTTGCAGGGTGGAAAGCAGTGCTCATTTTCAAAGTTGTCCCAAGGTTCAACTGGACCTTTTGCCAAAATTTCGAGAGGAATCTTGAATCACGGTCTGAGATAATATCGGTTGGGACCCCATGCAACCTCACTACATGCTTAATGTAAGTCTTTGCAAGCTGTTTCTTTTTCCATGTCTCCTTAATCGGAATAAACACGGCTGATTTTGTTAGACGGTCCACAATTACCCAAATGGTATCATTTCCGTTCTTTGATCTAGGCAAGGCAGTAACAAAATCCATAGAAATGGAATCCCACTTCCATCCAGGCACTTCTAAAGGTTGAACTTTCCCCATGGGTCTTTTGTGGTCTATTTTGACTTTCTGACAGGTTAGGCATCTAGACACAAACTCAGCAACTTCCCGTTTCATATTAGGCCACCAATAGATTTGCTTCAGGTCTTTGTACAACTTGTCACCCCCAGGGTGCACAGAATATGGAGTATTATGCCCCTCACCCATAAGACGTCTCTTGAGTTCTTCACACTTCTGTGGTACACACCATCTCCCTTTGAACCTCAAACTACCATCCTCATGAATCTTGAAATCCACTTCCTTCTCTTGACCCATATTTTCTTTGATCTTCCCTAAGTACTCATCCCCAGCTTGACTTTCTCTAATCTCCTCGAATATGGACAACCCCAATGACAATGCACTCAGTTTTGCTTTGGTTTCCCCAGGATTTACTATTTCCAGGCTAAGTTTCTGCATGTCTCGACACAACTCTTCAGGCACTACCAAGACATTCATACTATGGCTAGATTTCCTACTCAATGCATCGGCCACTACATTTGCTTTCCCCTCATGGTACTGAATGTTCAAATCATAGTCCTTGATCAACTCTAACCATCTTCTT
The DNA here is from genome assembly GCF_020520425.1 of Spinacia oleracea. NCBI lineage: Eukaryota > Viridiplantae > Streptophyta > Magnoliopsida > Caryophyllales > Amaranthaceae > Spinacia > Spinacia oleracea. The sequence goes on along the minus strand of NC_079488.1, from coordinate 69,954,357 downwards.
TGTCTCATGTTGAGATCTTTCTGGGTGAAAATGTATTTTAGGCTTTTGTGGTCTGTGAAGATCTTACATGTTGCCCCATAGAGGTAATGTCTCCAAATTTTTAAAGCGAAAACAATCGCAGCTAGCTCTAGATCGTGGGTAGGGTAATTAGCCTCATATGGTTTTAACTGACGCGACGCATACGCAATCACCTTCCCATTTTGCTGTAACACACACCCCAACCCATTCTTCGACGCATCACTATAAACCTCAAACCCTTCATTCCCATCAGGCAATGTCAAAACAGGTGCTGAGGTTAAACGCTCTTTGAGAATTTGGAAGGCTTCCTCGCATTTTTCGCTCCACTCAAACTTTGATTCTTTCTTCATCAAGTTGGTCATGGGTCTTGCTATCTTTGAGAAATCTCTCACAAATATCCTATAATAACCAGCTAGACCTAAGAAACTCCGAATATCAGACACATTCTTTGGAGTAGGCCACTCACTCACAGCTTGAATCTTGGCAGGATCCACATAGACTCCTTCCTTTGACACATAATGTCCCAAAAATGCTACCTTTTCCAGACGGAACTCACACTTAGAGAACTTTGCATACAACTGGTTCTTCCTAAGCGTCTCCAAGATAACCCTCAAATTTTCATCATGTTCCTTTTCATTCCTCGAATAGATCAGAATATCATCAATGAATACCACCACAAACTTATCTAGGAATTCATGGAAAATCCTATTCATCAAATCCATAAATATGGCGGGTGCATTGGTTAACCCAAAAGGTATTACTGTAAACTCATAATGGCCATAACGAGTCCTAAATGCAGTCTTAGGAATGTCTTTCTCAGCTACCCTCAATTGGTGATATCCCGAACGCAAATCAATCTTTGAGAATACACTTGCCCCATTCAATTGGTCAAACAGGTCATCTATCCTAGGCAAAGGATATTTGTTTTTGATTGTTACGTTGTTCAACTCCCTATAATCAATACATAGCCGCATACTCCCGTCTTTCTTTTTGACAAACAATACTGGAGCTCCCCACGGTGATGCACTAGGCCTAATGTACCCCTTGTCGAACAAGTCTGCAATTGTGTCTTTAACTCACTCATTTCTGGGGGTGCCATCCTATAAGGTGCTTTGGATATAGGTGCGGTTCCGGGATTTAACTCTATGGTAAACTCGAGGGCTCTAGCCGGTGGCATACCCGGAATCTCATCCGGAAATACATCCACGAATTCTCTTACGATTGGGACATCCTCTATCTTTACCCCAGCTTCCTTACTCACATCTTGGACACTACAGAAAAATAGTTCGCACCCTTTATTGACCAATTTCCTCACTTGCAATGCGGAGATCACCCCAAAGTTCCTAGACTTCCCAAAACGTCTATATGATATTGGTTTCCCAGTAGGGTTCTTTAGGCTTACTTTCTGAATCTCGCAATCTATCCTGGCCTTGTATAAGCTTAGCCAATCCATCCCCAGAATCACATCTAGGTCCCCCAAACTAAATTCTATCAAATTAGATGGAAAAGTGCAATCTTTTATCTTCAAAGGCAAGTTCTTAAATAATTCCGTACACCTTATTGTTGCACCATTAGGCATACTAACAGGTAAATCAATTGCCTCAAAATCTACTAACTTCAAATTTTTAACAATAGAGGTCGAAATAAAAGAATATGTTGCCCCTGAATCAAACAATGTTTTAATAGGTAAGGAGTTGATAGAGAAAGTACCCGAAACTACATCTGCAGAACGTTCAGCTTCATTTCTACTCATTACAAACAACTTTCCGGGAGCCTTGTTGTTATTGTTGTTCCCATTGGCAGGTTTGTTTTGGTTTCCCTGGTTATTTGGTGCCCCAGACGGCTTCGAGCCTTGGTTCCCTGAATGGTTAAACCCTGGTTTCCCTTGGTTACTACTCCCGCTACCATTCAGCTCTTTCTTCTGCTTTGTGAAGCACTCAAACTCTCTATGTCCCTTCTTAAAACAATAGTTGCAAATTACCAATTCCTTTTACAATCCTTCCCAGGGTGGTTGTTTTTGCACCTCCTGCAGTGGTACACTCTGTCAGTTTGGTTTCTGTTGTTATAGTTATTCCCCTGGTTGTTTCTTCCCTGGAAATTACCGTTACCATTACCATTACCATTACCATTCCCATTTCTATTCCTTTTGAAGTTCCCCTGACTCCCCCCAGCATTAAACTCTTTCCTTTTATCCCCAACAACAACATTCTTCTTGTCTCTCCTGGTCTGCAGGCCATAAATATGAGTAGCCCTCCCATACACAATGTCTAAGGACGTAAAGGTTTCCCCGCCTAATCCCAGTTGGATCTCATCGGTTAACCCCTGCTCAAACCTCTGATCCTTTAGCTCCTCAGTAGCTACCACCTCAGGTGCAAACCTCGACAAAGCTATAAACTTACTGTAGTATTCAGCAATGGTCATATTCCCCATCCTAAGGTTGATAAACTCCTGTGCTTTCTGCTTCCTCATAAAAGGGGGATAAAACTTCCCCCTCAAGGCAACAATGAATGAGTCCCAATTGAACCCCTCAACAGCACTCAGTCTAGTCCCATTCTCCCTCCACCAAAGGTCGGCCTCATCTTTCAGGTAGAGGACAGCTTGGCCTACTTTCATATGCTCAGGACAGTTTACCGCCCCAAATAGTTTCTCAAACTCCCTGACCCAGTTTTCAAGGAAGGTGGAGTCTGCCTGCCCCTTAAAGTATGGTGGCTTAACTTTCGCAAGCCTTTCAAACATGTCCCCTGCAGAATTGGGGCGCTCAATTCTTTCCTGGGTTAGTTTTTCCGCCAAGAGGCGAATAGCAGCAGCTAGGTCACTATTATTGGCCATCCTAGAGCGCGACCTGAAATTAATATACTCTAATTCAGGTTCAAAACTTTACTTATATTATCCTCTAGCAATGCAATATCACATCAACATTCAAAATGCACATGAAATGAACAATCATGCAAAACATTCAACTAAGAGACAAGGAATAACTTCAATCATCACGAATAATAAGGTAGAATAAAGAAGAAAACATTCCCCTTGCGTGCCCGTAATAAACTTTGATCCTTTAGATAGTCAATAATCTAACTTTTATTCCTCAGAAGAATGTCAATAACAATCCTAAATATTAACACACACCTGTTCTCAAAATAAAGTAAAAAGGTTCTACGATATAAACATAAACTATGGTTGGGCGGATGGTCCAACATTTTTCTCACACACAACTAAATATGTAAGCAAAGCTAAAGGGAAACATCATCAGACTTGTCCTTTGATTCGCTATAACCTTCTAGGGTGAATAACTCATATTTAAGTTCATCATCGCCATCCATATCAAAATAATAAGCTTCTTTTCTTGGCCTAGAGGATCTTCGTAGACCTTGAAGTTGATGATTAGCTTCCTCTGGCTCAGGCTCAGGTTCAGGTTCATGTTCAGGCTCGGGTTCAGGCTCAAACTCAAACTCAGGCTCAACCTCCAATTCATGCTCGAACTCAAACTCAAATTCATGTTCGAACTCAAACCCAAATTCATGCTCAAACTCAGGCTCCGAATCGCTTTCGGGTCTCAAAACAGCTTGATAAATATCGACCCTAGTTTTCCCTCTATGACGATCAAATTCACGAAGGGCTTCATCATCACTATCAGGTTCTCCTGCTCTTAAAACTTGACGCAGAACAAGTTCATGGCTGGTGTAACTGTTAATGTCAGACTCGTAATCCATTTCATTTTCATCATCGCTTAGAACAATAGGGTTAGAATTGCTCCCTATTCTATTTCCTTGTATGCCAGACATGATTAGTGATCTATAACAATTAAACATAGTTTCTATGTTAGTAATTAGTACTCTCGCTTGCCGTATGATCCCAAAATACACAACAAGTAAGAATATATATCAATCGCAAACCATAGGAAAGACACAACAGTTAGCAGGTAGAGAAAGTACAATCATGTTGACATAATGCAGACACAATGCTTCTATTCTATATGCCCTTTCCTATGCTACCCATCTCTCAAACTAATCATAATATATCAAACATTGAAGCATAAAAGAATGAAAAATTGATGAGAATAAGTCAACCTTTGTCTCATTTATTAAAAATAAGTGTAACTTTCGATTATTTTTTATTAAGTCAACCTTTTATATCCATTTATTTTTAACAAGTTGTATTAAAATGTAACTGGTTGTAGTAGGTAGCATGTATGACATGGCAGTGGCAAAATTGATCTGTCAGGTTATTTTCAACTTCTTTTTTTGTTAATAATTCCATCATTTTTTTCCTTCGCTCTTCTTTTAATTTTGTCCTCTTCATTCTTCAATGCCCCTCCTCTGCTTCCCCTTTCTTCATAATCCCTCCATTAAAAATTTAAACTTCATCCCTCCATCAAACTTTCCTCTTTTTCTTGTATTTTCAGTTTTTTTTTCAAAAAAACAATAAAAAAAACTCTCACCATGTCAAAACTTCAGATTAACATCATCAAACACACCAAAATTCATGATAACCTGCAATTCAGTATATAACGAGGTAAGTTTAACTAATCATGCAAAACTTATTCAAGAATGAAAGAGACGATAATTATTCCAGCGTCGAGCTAAGCAAACCAAACACCAATTCGCAAGGGTATCAACTAGCTACCAATCACCGTGACCTACCGCTACCAGAACTTTTATGAGGCTGAGAACCAAGACTTCTCCTACAACTCAATGATGGCCATGGGTCACAATGCCCACAACAGCTACCATTCTCGCATTCTCGGTAGTAGATGGCTGGGTACTCCCGCTACTACCATGCCAATCAATGGATCCCCGATTCAATTTAATTAACCCTAATGGAGTACAAGATTTTGTTAATAAATTTGTCCCCCCAACAACGAAATTTACCCAAAAATAAGAATTTAATTCGTAGAACTAAGCAAATTGCCTTTCTAAGTAATAAAATTAACCCATAATTCACAATTAAAAAAAATTAGGGTTAGTAATTTACACCTGCGAATTTATCAGATGAGTTCATTGCTCTTGATTTCTTTTGGTGCTGCGTCTCTATCACTTTTTCTCTATGATTTCGAAGAGGAAGGTGCGTGGGTAGGTGAAATTCGGTTATGGCTTATGGCTTATGGCTATGACAAAGAAGACGATCGACAAAACTTATGGCTTATGACTAAATTGTAAAGTTGGTAGGTGTTTGTCATAAATTAATGACACGTAGATGCATTTTGGAAGGGTAAGTCGAAGCTTACCGGTTAACAATTAATCTAGCCGGTTACCAATTAAGAAACTTGTTAAAAATAAATGAGTATAAAAGGTTAACTTAATCAGATATAATTAAAAGTTAGACTTATTATTAATAAATGGGCTAAAGGTTGATTTATTTATATCAATTTTTCCTAAAAGAATAAAACAAGAATGATTTATAAGAGTTAATTTGATTAAACGAATAGTTATTTAGACGACAAATAATAATAAGGAAAATAATAAATTTTATTTTTTTTTATTTTTTTATTTTTTTTCGGTACTGTAGCAGCAGTAAATTTTTTATTTTTTTTATATAATTACGAAAATATTAATTTAAATTTCAAAAAAAGAAACGAAATACATTAAGTCACATAAACAAGAACGTATTTCAAAGCACGTAATTCAAGGGTTAATTTTAAAATAAATTCAAACATTTCTAACTAATAACTTTCAATTTATTCACTAGTTGTAGTTTACTTCAACAAAATTCTTTTTACGTAACTAATTAGTTAGTTAGGCGCCTAAAATTAAAAAGGTAGACACGAAATGTCAGTAAAACCTTTAGCTCAAAAATACCACTTTGTAACACCCCGACAATTCCCATTTTCTAAAATAACCCTTTTTAAATATAACTGTAGGGAATTATCAATGTATTATCGCCCGTGTGAAAACGTACGGCTTATTCAGAATTTTGCAGCGGAAAACATAAAACTAACTTTTAGGTTCATAAATAATCTTATTACATATTAGGTCTAAAACCAATTAACTGAAATAAGGAAATACGAATAGTACGACAAATTTCAAATTTAAGTTAACAAACCAAATCACTTAATAAGGCAAATATAACTACAAGCTCTCTAATCCCGATCTCAATGATGCATCATCTTCAAACCTGTAGATGGGCAACGCTTATTGATCCTTAGAGACTGCTCACCAAAGTTGGGTCATCACAGGATCAATAAGGCATAGCCATGATCAACACACACAAACAAAGCACGTAATCAGCAAATCTGAGTACTACATACTAAAACAATAATAATCCTAACATGATACTATCAACGAACAACCCTAACATGATACTAATGAACATAAACAAGGGCAGACATAACATGATAATTTGACGACCATACTTGACTAGACTAGGCTAGACCTACAACAATAATATTATTTTAGTTGAAATAGACAATGGACCGAGTTGACCGTCCGACAGCCTTCACTAAGGAAGACGAGGTACGGGCGCGACTCCGTAACCTCAGAGACCTGCGATATCGAGGAACATTTGAATAAAAATAGGACACGGTGATCAATCCGGTCCGAGATAAAGGCCATGCGCTACCACCATGAACCCCCACTCCTGTTTGTCCGTCACTTTAGACGTGCACAGTCTAAAGCTATTGCTACTCAGTTTCACTTTACATGATTTACAAATTGAGACTCTGTTATGACTCAACAATCACATAAGGCATATAATCCACATTCGTTCACAACTGTTTTTATCTTGGAATTAAGTACGTGATCATAAAGGCATCAATCAAGACTCATTCCAATTTACCCAACCTTTCCTTTAACCATGATCAACCCTGTATATGGGTATAAAGTTTCAACTTACTAAACAAGGTCCTCGGCCCTCATAAAGTAGTGAAAAGCTAAAAGGGAACAACAACCAATCGATCCAAACCAATCATATAGAATAATCTAGTGTTCCCAACCAACATGTTTGTATCAATCATCCATACTAACATGTTACATTTCTCATAGTGCAAAATAAGTTCAATAAGTTTGTCCAACAGTATTAAACATGCACATTCCATATAACCAAGTTCGTCCATAATATCAACATCACCAAGTTCAACAATAATATCAACATAACCAAGTTCAACAACAAATTCAACATGGTTTCAACAATTAGCACACATTCCAAGCATACAGGTATGTACGTACCTTGTGTAAACAAACTGATAGGCCACTTTAACACTTTCAAAAGTCGCCTAAAGAGAATTCTCCGCCTAAAACAACCAACAAGTAATCCCAATCAATTTCTAATCATTGGCAACCATAATAAAGCATTCTAAATGCATCCTAAACATATTTAGAACTTTCCCCAATATCAAAACTTAAACATTTGATTTCCTAGCATCATAATTATTGAACTAGTGATTGAAATTCGTTGAAAACTTTTTGCAAACATCGTACTTTAAATTTCCAGCAATATAAATTCATTTAAAAGCTTCACCAAGGTCAATCTACGTTCCTAGTATCTCAAAACAACAAATTCAATAATTCATACTCAACCTATCATGATTAAAAATCATAAAAACCTTGAATTTCATACTTTAAACAATCAAAATTCATATTTCAAAGTAATTTGTTAATCTGAAAATTAATAACTTTATTATATAATTTGCATAATCTGAAATTTATAATTTAAATTACAAAAATCATCACTTTAATTCAAGAAACATAATTCAAATTAATAAATCATAAATAAGCCCTAACTTATAATTCAATCAACCAAAACATGAAATTAATTCGTTTATAAACTCAACCAACATCTGAAAACCATGTTCAAACCATAAAAATTATGAATTTAATATCAAGAACATAATTTAAATTAACAATTATAATTAATTAAAATAATTAGTTACTTAGGGTTTAAGAAATAACCAAGAACCAAAGAGGAGAGAGGGGTTTGGCCGGCTGGTAGGTGGTGGCTCACGATGAGGCTTGACCGGCTGACTGGTGGCTGGCCTGGGTCGCGGTGCAGCTGCGACAGTCGAGAAACGCTAATGAGGAAGGACGAAAATAGAGAGGGAAAGAAAGAACGAAAATAGAGGAAGAAAAGGGAACGACGAAGAAGAGGATTACCGGCGTTAGGTCGCCGGTGGCTGGGACGACGGCGTGGGAGCACACGGCTGAGAGAGGGACGGCTGGGAGTACGTGAGGGCGGGAGAGATGGCTGATGTGCGTGAATTGCAGTAGGTCTTTTTTTCTTTTTTCTTCTTTTGGTTTCACGTAAGAGTGGAGGAGAGGAAGGAGTATTTGTTGGGTTTATTGGGTTGGGCTTTGCCCAATTGGGCTAGGAGTAGGAATTTAGGTTGATGAATCCAAAATGTTTAGTACTTGTTTTCTAATTTCAATCGAACGTGATTTCATAATCCGAATTCGTTTTTACGTAAAATTCAAAAATAAATTTTGATTTCATAAATCATTTAAAATATTTAAAATGTAATAACATAATTATATTTTAATTACATATTCATTTCTAAAATTTGTAATTTACATTTAAATATATTAAATATACGTTAAAATATATAAATAAAATTACGGGGGATTACAAAACACACCTGAATTGTCTTGGTTGAAACGTCTGCCCTAACCCCTGAATTGGGAGGGCACTCAAGAAGTCTAAGGAGTGTGCCGCTCGGTTGCTAATGAGTATAGCCTTTTCTCTGGAACTCGGGTTGTGCTGTCCCATCATCTTCTTCTCTACCATAGCAAAGTACACTGTAGCCAACTTTTTCATAAACGGGGGGGGGGGGGGGGGGGGGGCTGGTACCACACGGCAGAGATCGAGAGGATCGAAATGACACAAATCCCGAAAGCTATTTAAAGCTAAATCACAAGCAAGGCCCAAAGCAGAGTCACCATGCCCAAGCAGTCTGTTCTGGAGACCAAGAAACTGGAGACGCGAGGCAACAAAAGCATATGCGGAAGAATCCTGCGCGGTGTAGACCCCAAAACTACCCAACCGAAAAGGTAGAGTGGCACACCGCCACTGCCAATCTCCAAAGCCCGCACCACCATCTACAATAATATCCTGAAGAACCCTCCGTAAGGCGAGATCAAAGGAAATAGGAGCAGACCCGAGCATATGCGGCGGACAAGTCCGTAAAGAGAAGTACAGACGAATAACTCCCACACAACACCGCAGAAGAAGGAGCTCCGATTGAGGATCATTAAGCTCAGCCACGGCCTCCATCAAACCCACAGTCTTAGCGACCCTGTCCTCTATCAAACGGCTACAAAAGTCAGCTTTCAAGCTAACTGGCCCACCCAGAAGCTTGACTCCATCCCTAGGGCGGGAAATACGAGGAGGGAAAAGAGTGGAATCCTAGCTCCTCGGATCAGGAGTAGGCCAAAAGATTTCCGTTTTCTCAACATTTAAATGCAATCCCATTGCCGGACCCTCAGAAGTGATCACCTGCAAAGCCGAAGAAACCAGAGCAGTGTCCCCAATGATGGTACCGTCGTCGAGGTACCAAGCCATGAAATCAAGATTGCATTTGTCGTTGATCAGATGGACAAGCGGATGCAAGGTAAGCGCAAACAACAAAGGCCCCAAAGGATCACCCTGCTGAACCCCCTGGGCAGAAAGCAAGACAGAGCCCTCATAATACAACCTAGCCGGCCGGGCATAACAGAATTCAACCCAAGGAGCGAGCGATGGACATCGACGTCGGACCTCTCTAAGCATAGTACTACGGTCTATCAAGTTAAAGGCATTGCCAAAATCAACCAGAAGCATAGACATGCTACTCACCTCTCCCTTGGCCTCGACCAACTTGTTGACCGCATGGAGAATAGCCTCACTCCCGTTAGGCACACCCACCCCAAACTGAAAATCCTCAAGATAACTACCAACCTCCTTTCCGACCACGACAGCAACGACCTTGGATACAAGTCTCCTCCAAACCGTCCCAAGAGCAATAGGGCGGATACCCCCATCAGGCTTAAGCAAAGGCGTAAGAGGGGCACTAGCAATAAACTCACCCAAAGAAGCAGGACACTTACCAGCAAGTAACAGATTAACCACCGCAGTAATAGAGGTGGCTAAGTCATCAGCCACTGCAACAGCAGCCTTACCAAGCGCATCCACAACATGCTGAGCCCGTAAACCATCACGCCCACAGGAGGTTCCCTTGGGAAAACTACGAATCCTGCTTAACACAACATCTTTAGGGGCCGAGACCGCCTCGACATCAGCACAAAAGGGAGGCAGGACCGGACACGGCGCATCTGGGTGTTTCTTCTCTAGCTCCCGCAGAGTCTCCTCAGTACCAGGTGCAACCCCCGACGAAGTCAAAACCCTAACAGCAGCAGTGAAATGACCATCACTGACTTTCCTCATACATTGCCTCCTGTTCAACGCAGCAGAACTCACCTTCTTTCTCACCCCCTCCCCTTCCTCATCCACCATGGAACGACGATCACCCTCCTTAAGAAGCTCAATAACCAGAATCTCGGGTCCGCCCGGCTCTCTCCAGACCTGAAGAGCCCTCGAAATACCATCAACCTGACTACACCCCTTCTTTCTCGACTTCTTATCAGAACGTGACCGGATAACCCTAAGGGTGCACAAAGGAAGGATGAGCAAAAGGACCCAAGAAGGAAGGTCATGTGGGGAAGCAATCACCTTATCTAGCGCAGCTTTAAGGCAACGAGAAAAGCCAAGCCGATTTGCTCTGGGGATACTTTTAACCGTACGACACTTGCCAGCCAAAACCCCATGCGGTAAAAAGGAATTCCGATGCCTGGAATCGAACCCGGGTTCCCTGGGTGAAAGCCAGATATCCTAACCGCTGGACGACATCGGAATTTGATAAATCAAATGATAACAAAGTCAAACATTTTACAAATAATTAGTGGAAAGCCGAGATACAATTTGGGCACCCACTCCTCTGGCTATATCAAAACCTATCCTGGTGAAAATATTAGCAGCAGCACGAGCCTCAATGTCCTGTGTCCTAGAAAACTTCTGAATCCGCTTCAGCAATGCAACGGTATCCTCATCCAGCTCCCCCAAAGAAGAGAAAGAGAACGGAAGAAAGTCATAACCAATATAATGGCCCTGCAATGTGCTTCGTACTTGACCCGCTTCCGAATAGCCGCATCAGCCACAACCCGGCCCGGAGCAAAGCCAGAAAACCCAGACACGTCAAGTCAACACACACATCACAGCCCCGATCCCAAGAGTAGAGCAACACGTCTACTGGTCGGAGAGCTCCATCGTTCCCTCCAGATAGACCAATATCAACCTCTTTCCGCGCCGAGATCCCAGACCGATAACAAACATCAACAAGGGTATCCCGAACCACATTATGCCGATGTTTAATACCCACGATGCCAGCACATGACACCGCATGATCACCAAAAATGTCTCCCGCAAAGACCCTGGAGCAAGCAGAACATGACATAGGCGGACCTAGTGTTGTGCATGGTGGGGTACGTGCCCTACCATTATTTTTGGCAAAAATGAAATACGTTATACAAAGTTACATACGTTATTTGTGCCCCACCAATATGAAACTATTGGCGTGGTTCAGTGGCAGAATCATTACATTTGGTGCAAGTATCTTGGGTTCAAATCCCAGTGGGCGCATTTTTTACATTTACATTTACTTTTTCTCTTTCTTTTTATTTTCCTTCTCCTTTTCATTTTTTAATTTGTTGTCTCCCTTTCTTCCATTTTTTTCTATGTAATTTTTCAATTGTTTTATGCCTTTTATTTTATTTTTTATTTTCTTCTCATTTTCTTTTTTTAATTTGTTGTCTCCCTTTCTTTCGTTTTGTTCTGCGTGATTTTTCAATGGTTCTATCCCTTTTATTTCATTTTAAATTTGTCTTTTTAATTTTTTCCTTTCTTTTGCTTTTGTTTTTCCTCCCTCCTTTTCTTTTCCTAATTTCCTTTTTAGTACATTTGCGGTACAAACATTTTTTTTTTAAAATGACATTTTGTATTGTAAGCTTAAGTTTGTAATAATCTGATAGGAAAAAAAAACTGATATCTCAATAGTTACCATAATAAGGATGGAGTTATTTCAAATTCTCCGTATATTAACTAAACGTTAAGCAATTATTTACTGCTTCTGAAATTAATTTTATATTACGGTGCCCTACCATTATTAGATTTCTAGGTCCGCCACTTTCAACATGGCCCCAAAACAGAGAACAAAGGAACCCCCAACCGGTTACACAACACACATCGATATGCCTTAGCATTCATCGTCTGTCCCAAACCTGATATGGGGACCGCACGAAGCCAAGCAGAGGTGTGATCTCCCTGCTGCGATTTCCACAACGCCGACTGCCGAGACGATAAAGAGAAGGTGGATTCTGCAGATGCAGTAACCTTTGTGAAATATATATTTGCAAATTTCTTCATAAGTTTAGGGGCAGCGACCTTATTATTATTATTATTATTATTATTATTATTATTATTATTATTATTATTATTATTATTATTATTATTATTATTATTATTATTATTATTATTATTATTATTATTTGTTATTTATTATTATTATAGATAACTAATTTTTAGTATTAGTTTATCATTAATTACTACTCCATATAAATTATTATTTATCATTTACTCCGTATTATTATTTTTTAGTAATTAACTATGGATTATTAATTACTAATTTTTTTATTAATTATTATTTATTAACTATTAGTTGTTAATTATTTAGTTACTAATTAAAATTTATTATTATTATTTAATAATTAATTGCATATTACTAATTATTATTAATTATTAATTTATTTTTTTATTGTTAATTATTTTTTTTATTATTAATTACTATGTATGGAGTATTTATTTATTTATTTCAATAATATTAAGTTCAGTTATGTTAAGTTAAGTTAAGTTCAATTCAGTTTAGTTAAGTTAAGTTAAATTCAGTTCAGACCAGCTCTAAAGAACAGGGTCTTACTTATAAAATTGAAAGATCATATATTAATTGGAGGTTGATGAGGTTGTATGTTAAAGGAGGACACGAGAGAGGTGCTTAACTGATTGACTGAGTCGTAGTTCTAGTAACCCTGCTTCAATTATAGCAGGGTTACTGGAACCTAAAATAAAGTAAAGTTAATACTTCCTTCGTTCTTTTTTAAATGACACAATTATTTAGACACGTTTGCCAATGCACGATTTCAAACACTAATATCTTCAATTATGGATAAGAAAAAATTATAAAAAGTTGATATTTAAAAACTATTTATTTAGACGAATCTAATAAGACCACACACTACTATGTTTTTTCTTAAGTATAAATCACAAAATGAAGTCAAATACGATTGTATGAATAGTGTCCATAATCAAATTGTGTATGTAAATAAGAATAGAGGAAGTATAACTTATTGTATTTTAACATAAATTAGTTAGTACAAAATAGATGGATCAAAGGGTTAACTAAATCTATTTATTTGTGATTTTAATTGATGGGCTACTTTAGTTACTGTTACACACATGTGAGGGGGTCGAAAAAGCACGAGGCTAATGCGTGACCTCGTCCCTCGTGGGTGTGACGATTCTTTTATTCAATCAAGTGTAATTGGATTTCCTGTGAGTATACACCCAATTGACTAGTAATATAGGAGTCGCCATTCAGTTTTCAACAACAATGAGAAAAACTGACAAAACCCGGTTATCGTGACATAAAGGGAATGCAATTATGTTTGACCACGACGGCCGTAGGTTCCCTTGTGATCCCTGGTGTGGGGATCTCTCAACATACACCCGCAAGGTAGAGATTGAGGGTTCGGGGGACTGTAACTACCGAGAGGAGTACTTCGCTCGTCGATAACTCCAGAGGCAGGATATCCTTACTAGCTCAGCATAAATAATTGAAGGGACATGCGTTAACTATTAAACTAATCTGAGTTGATTTTAGCAATATGCAACATATAATACTAGATCGATCGTGATTATCTGATTTAAATAGTATTAAGGGACCTAGCATGATGATCCAATTTCCCAAAAATATTATATTTGTTAGGCGTGATAGAACAATCAGATTTAGTTAGTTTAACAGTTCATAAAAAGGGCGAGGAAAGCAATTAAATCATCAAAAAGGGACACGTTACGACGCACCCTTGAGAGGTGCGTCACGGTTCTCAGAAAACTAACCACTTTGACTTTGCTATTTCTCCTTTTTATTTAACGAATCTCAAATTATGGGACAGGATACGTTCTGTTCGATTTATGGATCGATTGCGACAGAACGCGTGAACAATTTCGCAGCGTGAGGCTTAGGCTAAGGGTTGGAGTCAATACTCAGAATATGAATTGTGTGTTGTGTTTTCACGTCGAATTCGGGGCTGTATTTATAGGGAAGAGTTCGTGGAAAGATAGAATTGCAGAGTTCTAATCCACAAAGAATTAGGAAAAAATACGTACCCAGGTATTTTCAGCGCCCAGGCTTGGGCGCCGAAGATTTCGGCGCCCAGAGCCAGGCGTTGAAAATAGGGTCTGGGCTGTTTTCTTAGTCAGATTCGGATTCCTGAAATCCGCAGTGTTTGAGACTTAATCTAGTCTTTTAGTGCGTATCAATTTCATCACGGAATGCGTCTGGGCCCGTTACGAACTCTAGGCTCGTTAGGATTTTAATTAATACGTAACTCTTATTTCCGAATCATATTAGGAATAGGATTCTCGCAGTTTTCTATCTCATTTAGGATTTATGTTGGAGTGCAACACCTAATTCTGACAGGTTTCTATCTTTTATGACTTGCCACTTTTAGAAGCTACCCTTTACGGCAGTTACTATTTTTAGCAGGTTTCCATAAATAGCAAGTTTCGGGTGAAATGAAAAGGGGAATTGAGATTCGTTTATTTTATAGGAGATGCGTTGTCAAGTGGAGATTTATGTTTTCATCATCGAACCTTTCCCTTTCGGGAATGGGGACAAAAGTAGGTGTCTACAGTTAGCCCCCACTTTGACTGAGTCTCGGGATGAGACGATGGTCAAAGTATTAGACGGAGTGCGTCACACAAGCCATGGTGTATGTGACCAGTTTTGCGAGGGTCTCACGAGCCCCCGAGTGATAACATTTGACTTAAGGGTCATCACTTGAAATGTCGACATATCCCTCACGTGTCATTGGGTTTTGTCAACGGATAGTATAGAATACTCCCTCACTTTGTCATTGGAAGTATCTAAAGAGGCGTAGAAACTCCCTCACTTTGTCATTGGGAGTAGCTACAGATGTTTACAAAATCAAAGCTATAAAGTGTAATTGGGCCTAGCCAAGCCCAACCACGAGGTAAAAATATTTTTAAAGATTCTCATTTTCAGGGCTAGCTAAACGAGAAAACCCCCTTGTTTTTATGGGACGTAAAACGAAGGAAAATCCAGCACATCGCTCTTTTTTGGAAAAAACGGAAAACCAATCCTTTTAATTTTTGGAAAAGGGAAAACCAGAAAAAGTTATCGCTGCAGCGACTAAGTGAAGGAAATAATGCCCTTGGTCCAAGTATGCATTCTATGTTAAGTCTAATAAATGCGGTTCAGTATTAATTAACAAGTTAATAATTCAGTGAGATCAAGTGAGCTGAATGCCTAGCTAGAGGCCGCTTCAGTTCAAGTGGAATTAATGATATTAATCCACAGCTTACTCTTGACTGAACCCGTAGGGTCACACAAATAGTACGTAAACGGATCAAGTATTTAATGGCATTAGATACTCCATCTATGGATATTCGGAATCGACGGATCTTGGTTTCAGTGGGAGCTGAGATCGTCACAGGCAAGAAATGAATACTCCGGAAACGATGATATTGTCAGAAACGGAAATATGGATCGTATCGGAAATATAAATATTATCCAAGTCGTAGATGTTGCCGGAAACGGAAACATGGTACGTATCGGAAAATATTATCGGAAATGGAAATATTGCCAGAATCGGAAATATTGCCGGAAACGGAAATATTGTCAGAATCGGAAATATTATCGGAATCGGAAAATAATTCCGGAAACGGAAATATTAAATATTTGTTCGAAACGGAAATTGATTCCGGAATCGGAAATATTAAATATTGTTCGTATCGGAAATGAATTCCGGAATCGGGAATTTAATCGGAAGCGTATCGTACGAATTAGCATCGGACGAGGCCCGCTAGACGAAGGCCCAGCACGAAGCCAGGCCGTCGCCCAAGCGAGCCAACGCACACCAGCGCACGCCAAAGCCTCGACCAGGCCCAGCGCAAGGCCAGGCCCAGCCAAGGCCTTGGGCGCGCGCGCGGAGCACAGCAGTGGGCCGAGCGCTGTGCGCCTAGCGTGGGCCGCAAGTGTTGCGCGGGTGTACGGTGCTCGTGCATTGCTTGTGCGGGAATCCTGAAGCAATCAGGATTCGAAGTGTGATTAAATCCTAAAACTATTAGATAATGATTATTTAAATAGAGTCCTAGTAGGGTTATAATTAAATAAATTAGTATCCTAATAGGATTCCAAAACCCTTTCCATAACTCTATAAATAAGTGCCTAGGGTCACATATTTTAATAGATGATTCAAGTATTCAAAGTGAGTTTTTGAGAGAAAATTCAGACACATTTCTTGACTATAAGTGCCGAAATTCTTTAGTACCTTAAGGGCGATTCTAGTTGGTCAATCTTAAGGCGGATCCGGACGTGCTGTGGACTATCTACGGAGGGACGACACTTGGAGTCCTAAAGACTTGTTCTTGTTCGGTTCGGGCGCAGCTAGGGAAGGCACGCAACAAAGAGTATGCATCTAAACTATGCTATATGATTATGTCTAAATAATATGTATTCCTGGCTAAATGGTTTTTCCGCATGATTTATGAATTGTCATATGTATCATAACCTAACAGTGGTATCACGAGCCTCTTATTATTTTCATAATCTAAATTGCATGAACATGGTTAAATATTACAAATTTGCAAGAATTAAAAGGGGTGATTAATTTTCGTAATTGTTAATTAATTGCAAATTGCGTTTATTTAATTATACGTACGCAGTTTTCCGGCAGTTTCTTCGTTACTCATCCAAATCGAGTGATTTTTGTGTCAATTCCGCATGTAAAAGGCATTCTAAAATTTTGACAAAAAGAGTTTTTTTCTGCCGAACCCAGAATTCTCAAATTCGAAGCCTAACTATGACTTTTCGAAGGTTTTAGTTTTTCGAATGCAAAATTTCGTAAATTTAAGATGTTAAATTAAATATTTGCGATTCTTGTTGATAAATCTTGAATTTTGATTGACCTACTGTATATGTTTAACAAGTTTGAATGCCTAGCCTTGTTAATTATGCAATCTAATTTGTAATTATGATTAATTTGTTGAAAATTAGAATAATTTAGAATTAATTTGATTTTCATAATTAATTATAATTTAATTAGAAACCTATGATTAAAAACCACCATAAAAATTGTAAATTTATGATAAATTTTAAATTTTTATGACCTAGGCTTGAATCCATAATAATCGGAATTCAATTGAATAATAAATTTTCGATTTTTCGCCCTAAAATTATGAAATTAATATTATTTATTAATTTGTCATTAATTTTAAATATAAATTTTAAATTTTTATGCGATTCGTTCATATAACTTGCACGCACAAAGCAATGGACGCTTCGTGTTACCCTTAAGGGGTGTTGTATAGTGCGGGCATGCGACGACGAGCAAGGGAGCTCGTCGCCCGTGCGGCACGAATGCAATGAGCAGGGGCATGGTGCACGAGCACAAGGCAGCAGCCCTGCCTTGTGTCGTGGGCCACGAGCTATGGATGAATGGGCATGGGCGAAGGCAAGGCATGGCAGTCGCGTGTGGGCAGCAAGCGAGCTGCGCAACAACGCGCACTGCCTCGCGCAAGCGCGCGCAGCCTCGCGCGCAGCGAGCGCAAGCTCGCGTGCCACGAGCGCTGCGCCCAGCGCTGATCGCGCGCAGCGCGCAATTGCTCGCGCACAGCGAGCGATGGCTCGCGTGCATCAAGCGCTGGAGCGTGCGCAGCAAGCGCTGGCGAGCGCGCACAGCGAGCGATGGCTCGCGTGCGTCGAGCGCTGGCGCGCGCGCAGCGAGCACCACTTGTGCGATGGCTTGCGATGGAAGATGCAGCAGCTATGCGACGAGCGCATGGGCTGCGCGCACATGGCCAGCGATGGCTGTGTGCGTGTGGCCCATGGGCGTGCGATGCGTAGGGTGTTTGCGTTGCGATTAGATCGTTTTGAATGTTTAATTTGAAATTTTTCAATTTACGTAATTTTAATTAATTTTAAAATTAATAATTTAAATTATTTTCTTGGATTTTAATTTTGAATATTGTAATTATAATAAATTTTATTTATTCTAATTATTTTACTAAAATTAAAATCATGAATTAATTTAAATACGACTGAAATTAAATTAAACTTTTTGGATTCAATTATAAATTCATATGAGCTTTAAATTTTAATTAAATTTGTATGTTTCCGGTTAGACTAGAAATACATTTTTATGTTTAAAATTAGTAAAGCATATAAATTTATTGGTTTAAGTGGGAGCCCTTTTAGTCATAAACTCTTGATTAGGTCTACAAATCCTTAAGGTTAAAACAACTTGATTAGAATTAATAAGGACTAAATAATTGGTAGATTATTGGTGCCCTTGATTAATTGCTGCAAATGTTTACGTGATGCATAATGTGTTTTACTAACCAGCTATGTGGGCCATTCATGATAATGAATGGGTGAATGGTATATATTGTATATGTACTGTTTTGCAGGTTATGAAGTGACTAGTATGGCCCAAATAGGATAGAAAATATGGTCTGCGCACCATTAATTTGAATGTAATTGGTCTAAAGTACCAAAGTTGTTTTTCAATTCAAATATGGTCTGCGTACCATCAAATAGTTCTAATTAGTTTTAATTATAGCTTATCCTATTTGAAGAAAATGGTGCCTCCCACGGAGATTTTCAAGACGGACTTTGAAGTCAAAGCTTCAAGATGAAGTCGGGCCATACTAGATCACATTTATCTTATGCATGCTTTAAGTTATTTATTGCTTTAAATATGTCTTAATTATGCATAAGATTGTGGCTTGATTATGTTGCATGATTAAGGATTTTAGTTCACTTAAAATCTAACCAACATAGTAAGAGCCTTAAGTTCCAAACTTAAAAATTGAGTTAAAAGGTGCCATGCCAAAATATACACTTGCTTGGATATCCTTTACATCAATCTAGTAATAGTTTTCGCTCAGCGAGGTGTTACTTATTGGTCCTAAAGGGGCAAGGTACATAAAATTGTGAGTACATGTTAGTTTTGGTGAAACTCAACGATATAAGTAAGGAGTCCTTTTATGCCGTGGAAAAATCGATAGGTTTACCTAATAAGTTCTTAGACGTACCTATCAACCAAGAATAGTTTCTAGACTATTAGCAAAAGGCTTTTGCTTACCTAAGATGTTCTAGGATTAAGTCGACAAACTGTGCTTAGTTCTTCAATGATTTTAGGATCTTGGAATCATTTTATTCACACCTGCCGGAACACATAACTTGAATAAAATGCTTAATAAACATTGAATTATGCATGTATGCTAGGATTTAAGTTTATTAAGAGAAACTGTGAATGGTTATTTATTTGTTTATTCTTTTCAATTGTAGTTTTTAATATGGCAAACAACAATTCATTCAACATTCGATCAATTCTCGAAAAGGAGAAGTTGAACGGGAAAAACTTCCTTGACTGGCAAAGGAACTTGCAAATAGTTCTTATGCAGGAAGAAAAGGAGTATGTCCTAGATGAGGCGATGCCCGAAGCCGCAGGCGACGGGGTCACTCAGGCAGCCCTCAATCGTTGGATTGATGCCAACAAGGATGTGAAATGTCTAATGCTCGCCACCATGAGTGCGGATCTGCAGAAAACGTTCATCAACTCAGATGCTTTCACAATCATCAGTGAGTTGAAGAACATGTTCCAAGATCTGGCTC
Source organism: Spinacia oleracea (assembly GCF_020520425.1). Taxonomy (NCBI): domain Eukaryota; kingdom Viridiplantae; phylum Streptophyta; class Magnoliopsida; order Caryophyllales; family Amaranthaceae; genus Spinacia; species Spinacia oleracea. The sequence goes on along the minus strand of NC_079488.1, from coordinate 69,934,409 downwards.
GAGTCGAAAGATTCGAGACTCATAGGCAAATTCTTGAGACCAAGCTTAAGAAAGGCGAGCCCGTAAGTCCACATGTTCTCAAAATGATTGGACTCATTGAGAATATGAGTCGGCTGGATCAGCAATTTTCTCAGGAAATGGCTATAGACACCATCCTCCATTCTCTTCATAGCGGGTATGATCAGTTCAAACTGAACTACAGTATGAATAGTCTGGACAAAACGCTCACTGAGCTTCACGGTATGCTGAAGACCGCTGAAAAGACGCTCAAAAGTGATAAGCAGGATGTGCTTATGGTGCGTGGGGGCAAGTTCAAGAAATCTGGAAAGAAGAGGAATGCTAAGAAAGGTGGCGACAAGGCCAGCCCAACTAAGCAAACTGGCGCCAAATCTGTAAAGAGGAAGGTCAGTCAACCCACTTCTAAATCCGAATGCTTCTACTGCAAGAAGAAGGGGCATTGGAAGAGAGATTGCTTGAAGCTAAAGGAAGATCAGAAGAACGGAACAGTCGTTCCATCTTCAGGTATTTTCGTTATAGACTGTATACTTGCTAATTCAACTTCTTGGGTATTAGATACAGGTTGTGGCTCACACTTATGTTCCAATCCACAGGGACTAAGAAGAAGTAGAAAGTTAAGCAAGGGTGAAGTCGACCTACGAGTGGGAAATGGAGCACGGATTGCTGCATTAGCTGTAGGAACTTACTATTTGTCGTTGCCCTCCGGGCTAGTTTTGGAACTGGAAGAATGTTTCCATGTTCCAAGTCTTACTAAAAACATCATTTTAGTTTCTTGCTTAGATGCTAAGGGATTTTCCTTTTTAATAAAAGACAATAGTTGTTCGTTTTATTTTAAAGAGATGTTTTATGGATCTGCTAGATTAGTCAATGGACTTTATTTATTAGATCACGACAAACAAGTATATAACATAAATACCAAAAAGGCCAAAAAGGATGATTCAGATCTCACCTATCTGTGGCATTGTCGATTAGGCCATATAAACTTGAAACGCTTAGAAAGACTTCAAAAGGAAGGAATTCTAGAACCATTTGACTTAGAGGATTATGGTAAATGCGAATCATGTTTACTTGGCAAAATGACAAAGCAACCTTTCTCTAAAGTTGGAGAAAGAGCAAATGAACTATTGGGTTTAATCCATACAGATGTATGTGGACCAATGAGTACAAATGCTAGAGGTGGTTTCAGCTACTTTATCACTTTCACTAATGACTTCAGTAGGTATGGTTATGTCTACCTAATGAAGCATAAGTCTGAATCCTTTGACAAATTCAAGGAATTTCAGAGCGAAGTAGAGAATCAATTAGGCAAGAAGATTAAGGCACTGCGGTCTGATAGAGGCGGTGAATATCTGAGCTATGAATTTGATGACCATCTGAAAGAATGTGGAATTCTATCAGAATTGACTCCTCCTGGAACACCACAATGGAACGGTGTGTCGGAACGGAGGAACAGAACCTTGCTAGACATGGTCAGGTCAATGATGGGTCAGGCCGAACTTCCATTAGAATTTTGGGGACATGCACTAAATACAGCTGCACTCACTATAAATAGAGCTCCGTCTAAAGCTGTCGAAAAGACTCCATACGAATTATGGTTTGGAAAGCCTCCAAATGTGTCTTTTCTTAAGATTTGGGGATGTGAAGTATACGTCAAACGATTAATTTCAGACAAACTTCATCCAAAATCTGACAAATGTATCCTTGTGGGCTATCCAAAGGAAACAAAGGGGTATTACTTCTACAATACATCTTAGAACAAGGTGTTTGTTGCTCGAGATGGTGTCTTTTTGGAGAAAGATCACATTTCCAAAATGACAAGTGGGAGAAAAGTAGACCTCGAAGAAATTCGAGTCGAACAACAAACTCTAGAGAATGCTCAAGATAACATTCAGGATGAAACTCAGAGATCTTTAGAAGAATCTGGTGAGAATCATGGTCAATCTAGAAATGTTACCCCGCGTAGATCGCAAAGATATAGATCTCAACCGGAAAGGTACTTAGGTATTTTGACGAACGAGAGCTATGACGTTCTATTACTTGAAAGTGATGAACCTGCGACTTACAAACAAGCTATGACGAGCCCTAGCTCCAAGCAATGGCAAGAAGCCATGCAATCTGAATTAGACTCCATGTCTGAAAACCAAGTATGGGATTTGGTCGATTTGCCAGATGGCTACCAAGCCATTGGAAGCAAATGGGTTTTCAAACTGAAAAAGGACAAGGATGGGAAACTTGAAGTTTTCAAAGCTAGATTGGTTGCAAAAGGTTACAGGCAAGTCCACGGTGTGGATTACGATGAAACCTTTTCACCAGTTGTAATGCTAAAGTCTATTCGGATAATGTTAGCAATCGCTGCATATTACGATTACGAAATATGGCAGATGGATGTCAAAACTGCTTTCTTAAACGGCGTTTTAACAGAAACTGTGTTTATGACACAGCCTGAAGGTTTTGAGGATCCAAAGAATGCTAAAAAGGTATGCAAGCTAAAGAAGTCAATCTACGGATTGAAGCAGGCATCCAGGAGCTGGAATATACGTTTTGATGAAGCAGTCAGTGACTTTGGTTTCATCAAGAACGCAGACGAATCTTGTGTATACAAGAAGGTCAGTGGGAGCAAAATTGCTTTCCTAGTATTATATGTCGACGACATATTACTTATCGGAAATGACATTCCTATGTTGAACTCTGTCAAGATTTGGCTTGGGAAATGTTTTTCGATGAAGGATCTAGGAGAAGCACAGTACATATTGGGCATCAAGATTTACAGAGATAGATCTAAAAGGATGATTGGACTTAGTCAAAGCACTTATATCAATAAGGTGCTTGATAGGTTCAAGATGGCGGACTCCAAGCGAGGCTACCTACCCATGTCTCATGGAATGACTCTAAGCAAGACTCAGTGCCCAAAAACACTTGATGAGCGTAGACGAATGAATGGGATTCCATATGCATCATTGATTGGTTCAATAATGTATGCTATGATATGTACACGCCCGGATGTTGCGTACGCACTCAGTGCTACGAGCAGATACCAGTCAGACCTAGGAGAGGCGCATTGGACTGCTGCCAAGAACATTCTGAAGTACCTGAAAAGGCACAAAGATGACTTCCTGGTCTATGGTGGAGATGATTAATTAATTGTTAAAGGCTATACGGACGCAAGTTTCCAAACCGACAAAGATGATTTCAGATCACAGTCTGGGTTTGTCTTCTGCCTCAACGGAGGAGCAGTAAGCTGGAAAAGTGCTAAGCAAAGCACCATTGCGGATTCTACAACTGAAGCGGAGTACATTGCTGCACATGAAGCAGCAAAGGAAGCTATATGGCTAAGGAAGTTCATAGGAGAACTTGGTGTAGTCCCCTCCATTAAAGGACCAATAGCCCTGTATTGTGACAATAACGGAGCTATTGCACAGGCAAAAGAGCCTAGACACCACCAGAGAGTCAAGCATGTACTTCGTAGATTTCACCTTCTACGAGAGTTCGTTGAAAGAAAAGAAGTCGAGATAAGCAAAATTGGAACTGATGACAACATATCAGATCCATTGACTAAACCTCTGCCGCAGGCGAAGCACAACTCGCACACTGCAGCTATGGGAATCAAGCATATTGGAGAATGGCTTTGATGTCTCTGTTTAATGTTTTAAAGTTTTAGAGTTTAAATCTTTGTAAAACATTATTGGTTAATCATTCACAATAAATGAAAAGAATTCATTTTTCCATTTAATTTGTGGTTTATTAAATGATGAGTCCCTTCAATTTGACGATATATTCAAGATAGACTGTCAGGACCAGTCCTGTGACTATGAAATGTCTATCAAGTGAACTTGAATGTCAAAGGTTGAAAATGGTCCCTAGTCGGAGTTTTCTATAAAATTGGACGCATAGAAAACGTTAGACGATTAGAATGCAAGATGACTAGTAGTTCTGTTTCTTGAACTATGTGGACATGGCAATGTCATAATCATTTGCGTAGATACTTACTTTGGGAAGACTAGTATCGGACAAGACCTATGAAACTTTACTGTAAGAGATGAAAATCTGTCATAAGTAAATTTCATTAAAATTATTAGACACTAAATCCTCAATACCTGAGTGATTTGAGATTACTTGTTTGAGAACTGGTTGCTTTGACGTTGACCAACCGTCGCACCGTAAAAGGAGGCTATAAAGGCAACGCTCAGGTAATCACCTATCAAACGAAGTCTAATCTCAAGATCACAAGATTGGGATTGTCCTCCCATAAATCGGGATGAGATGCTTAAAAGTTGTACAAGGCCACTCGGAGAGCTAGAAACTGTGAAATGCATGGCCGTGCTCGGATGAATCATAGGCTATGATTATCTGTTTATTTGATCAGTTGAACTCTGAAACCGAGGAACACCTCTGGACATAATAAGGATGACAACTCTTACCTTATGTTCAAGAGCAAGCATCGAGCGACAAAGGAATTAGGAAATGCACACTTGTCCCTAAGGACAAGTGGGAGACTGAAGGAAATAATGCCCTTGGTCCAAGTATGCATTCTATGTTAAGTCTAATAAATGCGGTTCAGTATTAATTAACAAGTTAATAATTCAGTGAGATCAAGTGAGCTGAATGCCTAGCTAGAGGCCGCTTCAGTTCAAGTGGAATTAATGATATTAATCCACAGCTTACTCTTGACTGAACCCGTAGGGTCACACAAATAGTACGTAAACGGATCAAGTATTTAATGGCATTAGATACTCCATCTATGGATATTCGGAATCGACGGATCTTGGTTTCAGTGGGAGCTGAGATCGTCACAGGCAAGAAATGAATACTCCGGAAACGATGATATTGCCGGAAACGGAAATATGGATCGTATCGGAAATATAAATATTATCCAAGTCGTAGATGTTGCCGGAAACGGAAACATGGTACGTATCGGAAAATATTATCGGAAATGGAAATATTGCCAGAATCGGAAATATTGCCGGAAACGGAAATATTGTCAGAATCGGAAATATTATCGGAATCGGAAAATAATTCCGGAAACGGAAATATTAAATATTTGTTCGAAACGGAAATTGATTCCGGAATCGGAAATATTAAATATTGTTCGTATCGGAAATGAATTCCGGAATCGGGAATTTAATCGGAAGCGTATCGTACGAATTAGCATCGGACGAGGCCCGCTAGACGAAGGCCCAGCACGAAGCCAGGCCGTCGCCCAAGCGAGCCAACGCACACCAGCGCACGCCAAAGCCTCGACCAGGCCCAGCGCAAGGCCAGGCCCAGCCAAGGCCTTGGGCGCGCGCGCGGAGCACAGCAGTGGGCCGAGCGCTGTGCGCCTAGCGTGGGCCGCAAGGGTTGCGCGGGTGTACGGTGCTCGTGCATTGCTTGTGCGGGAATCCTGAAGCAATCAGGATTCGAAGTGTGATTAAATCCTAAAACTATTAGATAATGATTATTTAATTAGAGTCCTAGTAGGGTTATAATTAAATAAATTAGTATCCTAATAGGATTCCAAAACCCTTTCCATAACTCTATAAATAAGTGCCTAGGGTCACATATTTTAATAGATGATTCAAGTATTCAAAGTGAGTTTTTGAGAGAAAATTCAGACACATTTCTTGACTATAAGTGCCGAAATTCTTTAGTACCTTAAGGGCGATTCTAGTTGGTCAATCTTAAGGCGGATCCGGACGTGCTGTGGACTATCTACGGAGGGACGACACTTGGAGTCCTAAAGACTTGTTCTTGTTCGGTTCGGGCGCAGCTAGGGAAGGCACGCAACAAAGAGTATGCATCTAAACTATGCTATATGATTATGTGTAAATAATATGTATTCCTGGCTAAATGGTTTTTCCGCATGATTTATGAATTGTCATATGTATCATAACCTAACACTAAGGACCTAAGCGACTTGTGACGTAGACCCCGCCGGCTAAAGATGGCGAGCCTGTCCGCTAAGGGTGGACACCCCGTCCGATAGAAGTGGACGAATCTATTTTTGAAATTTGAAGATAAGGACCTACGCGGTTTGTGACGTAGACCCCGCCGGCTAAAGATGGCGAACCTGTCCGCTAAGGGTGGACACCCCGTCCGAAAGAAGTGGACGAATCTATTTTGAAATTTGTTTTGTGTTTTTTTTTTGAAAATAAGGACCTACGTGGTTTGCGCCGTAGACCCCGCCGGCTGAAGATGGCGAGCCTGATTCATTTTGTTTTTTGAAGATTCTATTTTTTGAAAACTGAGGATCTGTGCGGCTAGTGACGCAGACCCCGCCCGCTAAAGGTGGGCGAGCCCTGTCCGCTAAGGGTGGACGCCCCGCTCGCTGGAGGTGAGCGAACCTGAATTCGTCCTTTTTGATTTGGGATTCGCGTGGTTCGTGGCGCGATCTTGCCCGATTGAGGTGGGCAAGTCCCTATTTCTTTTGTTCATCGTGATTTCTTTTGAGAATTTCTTTTTGTTCATTCTTGTAAGAGCGAATTCTTTCGAGGGATGCTCGGATTTAGTTGCAACCTGAATGTGGGTTGACAACGTGCTTAGGCGAACCATTGTCTTGTGGTCATCTTCCTTCATGGTTTTGAGCTAGTCCTTACGGCTCAATTTTGCCACTACCTGGGTCCTTGATTGGGGGACCATGTATAAGTATCAACGGCGACCTTTGTCTTGAGGTCGTAAACCGGTTCTTTTTCTTTTGAGATTATCCAAACACGGGACTTTGTACAGCGTAGTCTGGGAATATTGTTTTAACTTTGCATACCCTTTTTTTTTGAGATATATTTTTTTTCTTTCGAGCCACCAAGTACTCGTGCTTGGCGGTCAGTTCTTGTCAAAGAGGTTCTTTGGGGATACGCATTTTGTAATGTCCTTGATTGTGTTTGGGATCGTGCTCGTAAGTGCGAGCGATCTTCGTAGTGGTGTGCTACTCTTGACAAAGTCGTGAGGTACAACTTTCAGTAAGGAAATTGGCAATTTTCGAGTCAAATGGATGCGGCAGGGCCCAATAGAAGTTAGGGCCTTTTTTGAGCCTGGGTTCATTTTCGGCGCCCAGGCCTGGGCGTTGAAATAATTCACGCCCAGGTGGAGCGTTGAAAATGTTGTTTGGGCTGGTCTTTTGATGACACAGTTGGCCTCTTGTTCATTCGTTTATTTTACTTGGAAGTTCTATGTATTCTCTTCTCTTTTGTTTTTTTCTTTATTTTTAGAACGTGATGATTTTCTTGAGAAGCCGTAGCCGATTGGTGGACTATGGTGCTTGTCGCTTTGGGGCGATTTATTTTAAGGAACTGTTGCTCTTAAGGCGTACAGTTATTGCAATAGTTGGGCGAATCTATTTGGCCAGAGGAACATACCTTCAGGCGTAAGATTTTTATCGCTCTTGTATATATTTTTTTTTCTTTTGAACGCGTTCGTGAATGTTCGATACTTAGAATGATGATATGTATGTGCGAACGAGCGTTCATAGAATGGCCGTCGTGTGCGGTCCATTAATCAGTTTGCTTGAATCATTTTTTTTGAACAATGACTGATTTTGAATAGTTTGCTTAGAAGCTTGATAGGGGTCAGGCCCATTTACGAGGTGGGCTCAAACATCGTGCCCTTTCGATTGTTCAAACCTTGCTTCGAGATTTTTTTTATTTTTCTATGGTTGTTTCGTAGCTTGGAGCCCCCAAGTATGCATGTTGGGATGCTTTCCTTTTGGCGTACGATTTTTGTAGGTTCTTTCGAGAAAGATGCCTTGGGGTTCCGCTCGTGTAGGTGCGAGCTATTCCTTCCGTGGTAGGTAATATTTTGCTACCTTTAATCCTTAATGTAGCAATCATGTGGCTTATATTTTGAATTTGGACGATAAGTAGTCTTTGCCTCTTTTACACGTGCTCTTGGTCGTGCCTACATTAACGCAATATGCCTTACTCTCTCTTTTTTAGACTTGTACCGTGGGACGGTTGAACTTATGGTGTGACGTAGGCTTGTGTGGCCTAACGGCGTGTCTTAGAACATTCCTCCAGGTGTTGGGATATTATTATTTTTTGCATTGGAGTACTTCATCATGCCTCGTTCAGGTGTTCGAACAAGTGTAGCATCTTCTGCGTGGGTTTGCACGGCTTATTACTTCGTTCGATGCGAGGATTCATAGGTGTTTCTTCCCTTTTTTCTTTTATCTGGGCAAAACTTGGCTAGCAGAAAGATTCAGCGCCCAGGCTGGGGCGTTAAAGATATCGGCGCCCAGCTCTGGGCGTTGAAAATGATTTCTGGGTATATTTTGACAGTTCTTATCCTTGATTTTTCTTTCGCTTTTGCTTTGGAACGAGGTAGACTGTGTAACGGGCGCTTATAGGGCGAGCGTTATGTGCAGTAGTTTGATCGGAGTTTTGGTGACTCGCGATTTTCAGTTACCCTTGTAGGGGAGGGGTTGTAGCCATTCTAAGGCTCGTTTTACACGATCAAACCTTAGGATTGTGCCCCTATGATGTATGTATAGCATTAGCGTCGAGAATTTGTGATGAAATCGTCATTTCGAGCTTTTTTAGAGTGTTTTTCTCAAGCCCCCAATTGTAGCTACGGGATGGGCTTGGTGCTATGATGCTTTGCATACGTCTTTATGCATTCATGGTGACATGGATCATGAATAGTTTGAACCAAACTCGTTTAGTGCGAGGTACGTTCGAGTAGTGATCTGCTACATCTCTTGTAAATGTCGTATTATGCGACATTGCTATGGTCAAGGTAGTCACATGTTGAAGTGTGCCTTGACCAAAAGTTAGGTGCCTTTCTTTTACCCATAATCATGTTTAGAAATCTTTTTGACTCACTTGCAACATCGGGCTAAACGCATACTTAGCTTAAACCAACGACACTGTATTATGTTCGAAGAAGTCTTTTGAAAATTATTTAAAATTATTTAAAATCCGAGTCCTACTGTGTATAATCCGAGGTGTCCTAAGTAGGTTGACTTATAGAAGGGTTCGTACAGGATTACATGAGTGAATCAAAAATACTGTTACGACTTTTGGAATGTTGTCTAAGGATTTGCTGGAAGCCAGGGTGCAGGCGTCAAGATATACTTGTGCCCATTTGGCATATGCTTTGGGCTTTTAGGGCCATCTTTTCCAGAATTGCGGGAATATAAACCGTTTTCAAATTGACTTAGATTTACTTGGTGTATGTCTGCACAAAAGGTCAAGGTATACTTAGTTCTTTCCCTAGCTCTTTCATTTCAATTTTTTTAGCCCCCAGTTGCTATTTATGTCTTCCCTTTAACGATGCTTTTTAGGTTTCGATTTTAGATGCCCGTGTCATATGTCTGAGTAGGGTGAGCCTTGGTTAAGTGCCAAGTCCTATTGACAATGTCTGGTTTTTTTCAAAGGGGATTCGCAAGCATTTGAATGAACGGGTGCCCTGAGTTCGAAGGAACGATGGGGCGACGCCGTAGAACAATCCTCTTTATTGCAAGATTACCGCCTTTATAACTTGTTGGCGATTATGACTGTGTCTAGTGGTGAAAGAAGGTCTTTAAGCGAACGACTATGTCTAGTGGTGAAAGAAAGTCTTTAAGTGAGTTAGTTCGCTTTAGGGAGGGTCAAGTCGAGTATTTTAGAGGTCATGGACGCTTGCGCCAGCCCCCATTTAATTGAGGCAAAGCGATCTTTTGAGTCTTGGCTAAGTGCCTATGAGTGTGAGTGCTCCTTCTGGCAAGGGTACGTGCCCTTATTATTTTTCGATGTGTGCTCATTAATTTTGGCATCTTGGTGACTTGGATTCTTCCTTTGACTTTTCTTTTTGACTTGTTGCAAGTAATTAAATTTCAATAAGGGACTTCTATTCTTTATTCTTGTTTTTCTATGGGCTTTAATATTTTTGCAAATTGGTTGGACCGGATCATGGATTGCCTACGTATCCGCCTTAAATGGATTTAATTTGGAATCAGGTCTTGCGTAGTTCTTAGCCTAGAAAATGGTTTCTTAGAATGCCGATTTTAAACAAGTACGTTGAGTACATGTATTTTTTGGTGGTACGTATATCTGAATACGTGCTGTACCCCCCAAGTGTTCATTATTTTTCCGTGTATGTGCGGATAAAATGACGAGCACTTCTGGATAAATTTTAGTAAGCAGAGAGAATCAGCGCCCAGGGTGGGGCGTTAAAGATTTCGGCGCCCAACTGTGGGCGCTGAAAATTATTTCTGGGCGGATCTTTTTTGGTGCGCTAAATGCTTCTGATTTTTTTAGACTAACTTTAGAGGCGCTTTGCAAAGTTCCTTTTTTATTTTTTGTACTTTTCATTTGTTTTCCTTTTTTATTCGTGACTCAAGACGGTTTGAAGGATTGGTCGAGCATGAGGATTATATCTGCTAGGACTCAGAATTTGCAGCCTCGAGCTAGTGTCATGAATTTACATCAACCAAGGCTAATGAGTGGAATGGGGACGGCTCAAGGGTATATCAACAGGATGTATTCAAACAAGTTATATGGTCATTATGCTAATGGTGTCAATAGCCGTACGTGGTTTGCAGTTGACAACAAGTTCAAGAGCAAGAGTCGAGGTAATGGTTTCTTGAGTTATGGCAATGAGAACATGGATGGGTTAAATGAGCTGAACAGGGATCCCAGAGCGAAGGCGTCTAAGAGCATAAGGATTGGAAAGGGTAGACATCGTAGAATTTTATGATTTGGATTGGTTGACTCAATTCTTTTCCTTCGTTTACTTGGGTAAATTTCGCACTTTGGGAGGTACGGGCTAAGTATTTCATGGCTCGCTCTTTTCGCTCTCCCTTTTCTCTTTCTTTTTAAGTATTTCATGGCTTGCTCTTTTCGCTCTCCCTTTTCTCTTTCTATTTTTTTCTTTTTGCTTGGGATTTCTCCCCAACATAAATCCTTCAAATTTTTTTATTTGGGCTAAAAGGTAGATGGTTGTGGTCTTTGAGTCATGAGGCGAGACTGAGTGAGCCTCGTTTGGTAGGCCTATAGTGGACCTTTAATTTTAGTGGGTCTAGGGTGGACCTTTAAATCGTCTTACTTTGCAAGCGTATTAAGTCGTTTCTTTGAAATGTGCAAATAGCGTAGATTCAAAATGTTATTTTTACCTTATTGAAATTTAACGAAAGAATTACATCGAAAATAACTTTTTGCTTCAGATTCCAGTTTCTGGGATTTAATTGGAAGTTTGATTTAGACTCGAACTTTCATTAATTTTTCTGATTATAACCCGTGTATGAATACAAGGAGGTGGCCTAGACTCAAAATAATGACGTGGCGTAAGCCTATAATACTTGACCAAGCAACTCTCAGACTTAGGCTAATTGGACCATAACTTTCGTTGGTTGACACTTTAGATTTTAACCCTTGGGTGTTCATTTGTCATGCGCCATTTTGCTTAATGTTGGCAAGGTAGTTAATTGGGGAGATCGAATTTCCATTTTTACTAGGCTAGAATCATTAGTGCGGCTTCTCTCTTAGTGTGTATTGCTTTACCCCAATGGTAGTTTTATGGCATCCCGATTTGGGTATTTTCATGGTTCGTCATGTTGCATTCATGGAAAATCTTTTAGTCCGTACTTAGTGGTATTTCAAGGAGCGAGTGACTCGAGAGGACTATGATAGTCGTGACCCAATGTGATCATAAGCCTTGAGGCCATTAGTTTTTTTCTTGCCAATGGTATTGACACCTTAGGTTCACTTTGGGGGTTGTGCGATTATGGAGGAATGATTTTCAGAATATGACTGTTTTCATTTTGCAAATACTATAATATATTCTTTTTATTGGTGTGAGAGAGTATTGAGGCCGTGGATTCTTAGCAAGGGATGACAATTACATATGGGTGCTTATTGATTTAAATGTTAGAAAGGGAGACTCAATATGGTTTAACCCTTTAACTTGCAGAACGACACCAAGCATTAGGACCGATTCTATGGATAAGACAACTAAGACTTAGGATTTAGATTGTACTTTGGCATAACCTAGTCTAGACTCGGATTTATTTATTTTTTATTTGAACATTTTTTTTTTCTTGAAGACTTTATTCGAACATTATTTTTTGAATACTTTGCCCATGTGACATTCAAGGTCGTTTAATTAGCGTGCTTGGTTTTGGTGCCGAGCATTGTCGTCGTAGGAGGCCTAACAACGACACAAAGAGTTATTTATTTTTTTATTTTTTAGTCGCTTTTAGAGTCGAGTGCCTTTTCATACGCCCCTGCAGCAATTTTTACGAAAAGTTTTTTTTTGCTACGTATATTTTTTCATGCGCGGGCACCGAGGCTGTTGTGCCTGACCAAAAGGCAAGGCAGCAACTTCAGCGCCCAGCAGTGGGCGTGAGAAATTCTGGCGCCCAGCCAGGGGCGTTGAAAATGCGTCCCTGGCTGGTTCTCGTTTTCAGTTTTCGTCTACTTTTGTTTATGCGACTTCGATTTTGCGTGCTTGCCTAATAACGTCCTTTACGCGTTGTGCAGCGTTTGTGGGATTCGTTACAGGCCATCCCGAGCGTCGCTTATTTTTGTGGCGATCGTTCGGGTTTGCGAAACACGTATTTTGGTATAACTCTTTGGCCAATTGGTTCATGAATGTTTCGGCAATTTTTAAGGTCGTTGGTTTACTAGCATTATTTGTCTAGCATTATTCGTACGCACAATCATAACATAGTCACATAGTTCGCTACACATAACTACATTACAAACATGGATTTGAAAATTAAATATGTCACGTAGTTTATAATAGGCTTCTATGGGTAGTATTTGCGCCTGGCTTGGTACCGCTTCTATCGTAGATCCAACACATGCCCCGGTCGAGGTAGTGTCTTCAACAGACGAATTTCGCCCAAGAGGCCAACCCGCAAGTGCAAGCCAAGGGGGCATGCAGGCGAGAGGGACCTAATGAGCGAGCGATTGGGTTCGGGATAGGTGTACTACCTGCACAAGTACCGAGTGGGCAACATGCGCGGCGTATGCACCCCCCTATTGGCGGAAAAAGGTATCCTTAGTCCCAACTCCCGAGGGAGCCGAGATTCGTTATGCGGTTTTGCCCGTTCGCATTAATATGCTGATTTTCAGGTCGTCCCAACTTGATGAGGAAATAAACGCGGGGTAGGATCGTTTCACCCTTCGGCTATTTTGATTACCTACAAGCACGAGTATTTCCTTCACTATCCCCAGTGGAGTCGCCACTGTGAGGGGGTCGAAAAAGCACGAGGCTAATGCGTGACCTCGTCCCTCGTGGGTGTGACGATTCTTTTATTCAATCAAGTGTAATTGGATTTCCTGTGAGTATACACCCAATTGACTAGTAATATAGGAGTCGCCATTCAGTTTTCAATAACAATGAGAAAAACTGACAAAACCCGGTTATCGTGACATAAAGGGAATGCAATTATGTTTGACCACGACGGCCGTAGGTTCCCTTGTGATCCCTGGTGTGGGGATCTCTCAACATACACCCGCAAGGTAGAGATTGAGGGTTCGGGGGACTGTAACTACCGAGAGGAGTACTTCGCTCGTCGATAACTCCAGAGGCAGGATATCCTTACTAGCTCAGCATAAATAATTGAAGGGACATGCGTTAACTATTAAACTAATCTGAGTTGATTTTAGCAATATGCAACATATAATACTAGATCGATCGTGATTATCTGATTTAAATAGTATTAAGGGACCTAGCATGATGATCCAATTTCCCAAAAATATTATATTTGTTAGGCGTGATAGAACAATCAGATTTAGTTAGTTTAACAGTTCATAAAAAGGGCGAGGAAAGCAATTAAATCATCAAAAAGGGACACGTTACGACGCACCCTTGAGAGGTGCGTCACGGTTCTCAGAAAACTAACCACTTTGACTTTGTTATTTCTCCTTTTTATTTAACGAATCTCAAATTATGGGACAGGATACGTTCTGTTCGATTTATGGATCGATTGCGACAGAACGCGTGAACAATTTCGCAGCGTGAGGCTTAGGCTAAGGGTTGGAGTCAATACTCAGAATATGAATTGTGTGTTGTGTTTTCACGTCGAATTTGGGGCTGTATTTATAGGGAAGAGTTCGTGGAAAGATAGAATTGCAGTGTTCTAATCCACAAAGAATTAGGAAAAAATACATACCCAGGTATTTTCAGCGCCCAGGCCTGGGCGCCGAAGATTTCGGCGCCCAGAGCCAGGCGTTGAAAATAGGGTATGGGCTGTTTTCTTAGTCAGATTCGGATTCCTGAAATCCGCAGTGTTTGAGACTTAATCTAGTCTTTTAGTGCGTATCAATTTCATGACGGAATGCGACTGGGCCCGTTACGAACTCTAGGCTCGTTAGGATTTTAATTAATACGTAACTCTTATTTCCGAATCATATTAGGAATAAGATTCTCGCAGTTTTCTATCTCATTTAGGATTTATGTTGGAGTGCAACACCTAATTCTGACAGGTTTCTATCTTTTATGACTTGCCACTTTTAGAAGCTACCCTTTACGGCAGTTACTATTTTTAGCAGGTTTCCATAAATAGCAGGTTTTGGGTGAAATGAAAAGGGGAATTGAGATTCGTTTATTTTATAGGAGATGCGTTGTCAAGTGGAGATTTATGTTTTCATCATCGAACCTTTCCCTTTCGGGAATGGGAACAAAAGTAGGTGTCTACAACACATCATTTAATTTAACAAGCTATAAGATTGGTGGACTACTCTATCTAAGATCATAGTTATCAAACACATTGCTTTGGTGTTTAGGAGAGAAAAGTGAATAAAAAATAATAAAAGAGGTAGAGAGATGAGTGAGAAAGATAGAGAGAGAATGAATTGAAACAAAAAATTGGTGTTCATGAACACCAAATGGAAAACTAGAATCTTTCTTGGAGAGATTGACATGTGTCATTTGGGGACTAAAATTATTGGTTATCTTTTTTTTTTTCTATTTGCAATGTGATTTTTGACATAGATTTGTTGTGTTAAAAATACATACCCATTGCAAATTTACAATGCCATTAAACTAAATATTACAATTAAAAAAAAAAATTATAAATGTCTTTATTTTTTTATACTCTATATTGATCCACTTTAGATAACCAAAAAAATTGGTGTTCGTGAACACCAAATAGACACCAATATTGATCCACTTTAGATAACCAAAAAAATCTTAATTTTCTCCTCTCTTGTTTAATTTTAGATCACAAATCTCTCAAGGAAGACTTTATTGAAAATGTATGGCAAAAATGTAGACAAACGAGAAATTGATTAATTATCTGTTAATATTATGCAATATCACTAATTATTTAAAGGTTGTAATGATCGAGTTTTTAGGTAACAAGTTAAGTGTATTATTGATATAAATTTTATACTTAACAAGTGAAGTTTTACTTAGTTTAATATTTAAGTATTTTTTTATTAAATATTTATTAGCCGATTATAAAATTTAATTAAAAAACAATTAATATGCCACTAACTTAATTAATAACGATTAATTGTGCCACTAATAATTTGATTATATACTTATCCATAACAATATCATGAGATATAAATGTAGGTGGACTAAGATGATGTAGGAGAGAGATGATTTGGTGTTTGATAAATGTTGTTGGTGTTGAGTTTGGTGTTGGGGAGAGAGAAATGGAAAAATATTATATTTTATTAGGTTGAAGACCAAAACCAATGTGTTTGATAAACATGATCTAACACCATTGATTTTAAAATGAAATCCCGTCAGTATGTGGTCAATGTCTTATCTTGTATAAGCTTATGTGTGGCCCGTTAATCATCAAAAGTTGTTAAAACATATATGCGCACAACGTAGAGATAACACAACTATAAATGCATATGATACTAATTGCTTGTTGGTTTAGTGGTCATAGGGGCTGAACTTGGTAGGGAGAACCCGTGTTCGATCCCCCGCAACAACAATTGGGAGGGGACTGAAACCTAACCACCCAGAACTCGCCCCGAATCCGGATCAGCCCTAAGGGTGAACCTGGTGCTAACACAAAAAAAAATGCATATGAAAGTTGAAGATTTTTTTTAGTTCTATTTCGAGGAGTTCCCACCGTGTTCGGTGAGTGGAATAATCTCCTATGTGAGTTTGCATTGGTACCTTGATGGGCAGCATCACTCCCATATGAAGTTTTTTCCATATCTAATGTTCGAGGCTGAGACGTTGGTTAAGGAGCAAGAGACCCTTAACCAGTCACGCCAACCCCAGTTGGTATAGTTGAAGATTATAATAAACGAGGGAAATATTTTAATCCTAGGAGTCTGCAACTGTCGTCTAAAGACTCATTATGTACTTTTATTTATCTAATTTGAACTTATCTGAATTTATCGAAATTTAATTAAAGACATTGTATTTTACCACTTGTAAACATTGAATATTTGTTTTTTGAAAAATTAAAACTTGTATTTTACTACCTAAAAATAAAGTAAAACTTGTTTTTACCACCTGGAAAAAAAAAAAAAAAATGAAACCTTTATGTGGCTACCCAATTCAATTTCCCTCCATCTTTTTTACACTCCTTGTGTTATTTTCTTTAACTCTTTCACCATTCTCTCTTTATTTCCATTGAATTTGGTCAATTTTGTGAATTAATGGTGGTGAAAAATTATGTGAATTCATGGAAGATAAGGAATTGAAAGAAGAGAAGAGAGTTAAATACATGGAATCGTAGAAGAAAAGAATATATGAGAAATATTACCGTTATTGTGGCCCCTCCCATACCATTTTGATCTATTTTTCCATTTTTCAATTGATAAAAATACAAGTTTTAGTTTGTTAGTAGATGGTAAAAAACAATTGTTCGATTTTTTCAGATGGTAAAAAACAATTTATCCTTTAATTAATTATAAAGTCGGATGAACATAGATTAGTCGAAGGTTGACGAGGTTGTATGTTGAAGGAAGGGGAAAGAGGAGGTGCTTAACTGAATGACTATATCGTTGGCCGTAGTTCCGCTAACCCTGTTTCAGTTGTAGTCTTATGAGCTTGTAGTTGTGTACTTGTGTCTTCTTTGTCGGCCAGAAAAAAGTAGTTCTAGGCCAAAAATACGAGTACAATTTCATACGGGCTTGCCCAGTGCCCACCATTATTTTAGAGTGTTGTAGACTTGTAGCCCGTCCGTTTTTATTAACGGGTTAGGCCTAGCCCTCCCGTTTAAATTGTTGTCCTAGCTCGTTTTTCTTACGGGCCGGGTTAAGAGGGGGATTGACTCCAATTTTATTAGTCATAAGATAAAATTGCTACTCACCTCGTGTAAGTTGTAAGAGGGCGATCAACTCCATTTTATATACTTCCGATTCTTCATTTTGATCCAACTTAGTTAAACTTAGTTTTGAGTAAACATTAGCTATTGTAGCTCATTGTATGTTAGGTCTTTTGGAGTTATTTCGTGTTTGATGACGTAGGTTCAAATTTGGACGTCTACTATTCGCTCACAAAGCAAGTAAGTGTGCGCCAAAGAGAAATAAAGCCTTAGAAGGCTTGTGCGTAAAGTAAAACAAAATGATCACCACAGATGGACTCAACTTTTAGCATTGAGTCAAGTTTGAGATTTAAGTTCGGCTCATCAACTTTCTATTGAGAAGCAATTATTTAAGTATGAACTATCTTTCTTGTTGGCGTTCTTAGTAAAGATGTCAAAAACTGACTACATCCGACAAAATTAAAGTGACCCGAAAAATAAAATTCATATATTCAATCCGCATGAGAACAATAACCCCGTACAAAATATTGTCCGATTATATCAAAACCGATTTCACCTAATATGTAACTAACAGATGAGCCGATTTGACAGCCCTGGTTCAGAGGCATAGAGGAAGAAAAACGAATTAAAAATATTTTCCCTTTTGGGCGGTCATTCTATTAGACCTAGACCAACACCAAACCAAGCCTTAACAAAAACATATAACATACAATTGAAATCAAACAAATCTATACTAGTATCATTATTCTTTGTCATTAAACTCCTTTCTTCTTCCCCTTGCCTGCTCTTTTTATGTCATCAAGTTCTACAAGCAAGGTCAAAATAGCTTCACACATTTGATTGCAATCAGGCTCAGTAGGATTCCTGTTCCAAGAAGAGTGAACCATCCAGGCATGATCAAGCTTCTTATCAGGCCTAATCACTACAGAACCGGGAACTTCAGCATCACGGCATGTAACAAGCCCATCACTCTTTTCTCCGTACCTTAATATAAGGTGGAGAGCAGTAACAGCCATGGCTGCTGATGCAGGAATCACTACAGGCACTCTCCGTGATGGTTGGACGTAGTAGTCATCAGACGGCACACCATATAGTGTTGGAAGAGGTAACCATGGGAGCTCGGCATGGGCTATTTGAGTCAATGTAGCAACAACACTTAGAGCAATATTTGCTTCTGAATGGAAAGAGATTAGTGGAATTTCTTCTGGAAGTTTATGCTTTAGGATGAAATCTTTCCTTCTCTCATATGTCAGATCCTCCAGAGCCTGAAAGTCTCCCTGGAAACAGAAAACAGGTTGGCAGAAGATTATTATTCATGATAATCGCGAATCATGAAGATTTAGTACAACTAATCATAATCAAGAAATATATGTAGGAACTAGGAAGTAATACTGCAAAATCCGAAAAATGGTTATGACTTAAGTAAATGTGGGCCGAATATTTGATTTGTAAGTGAAACTGTGACGTGTTGAAGAACATTGTCTTAGAAGCAAAGACGACCTAGGAACTAATAGGCACACCATGCATGTGTCAACGAACCGGGCGCGCGCGTGGGGATGCCCCTTCTAGCCCAAACCACCAAGAGAAGTATATACATCACATGCCCATATTTAAACAAGGGAGAAGTTCCTTTTTCTACCAATGTGAAACAAACTTATTCCCACCAAATAGTAGTACTCAAAACTCATACTTCGCATTATATCCAACAACATCCACAAAAATGTCAGAGCAAAACTCATATGCCTACTTCTACCAGGGTGAGTTCTATGTTCGTGTGTAGCATTCATGCTTAATAATGAAGGAAAGATATCTTATACGAGTAGTAAACAATACCTTAATCAATTTGCAAATTACAAGCTCCATAACTCTCCTAGCTTTCTTGTCGGCAACCTGGCCTTCACGAAGCACATCAGATGCAATGGGAGTTCCACCATACGGACTCTGCACAAGGGCCAACCCTGCAACCTTTCCTTGCAAGTCTTTCCAATATATTGAAAGTGCAGCTGCTGCATCAACTCCACCTTTGCTGTGACCAAAAAGCATCACACGCTTTCCAGATCCCCAGTAAAGCTCTTCAACATAATGTTTCAACACCCATGCATTGTGCTCCACTGAGGCCTTCATTTAGGAAGCAAACCAAACAGATTAAGTGCAAGCTATAACTAATTTTGACAGCACAGGGGAATCAAAGATAAGGTAAATTTCTTCACCTCGCTGTGAATCTTGGCAATGTGGCAAGCGAGTCCCATCTTTGAAAAGAATTTCTTGGTGGAAACAAAGTACAAGGGGCTATGATTACTAAAAAGGCCTAACACATGAATATAAGAAAACATAGATGTAAGGATCAATGTTGAACGAGTTAATGCCAATCTTCAAATTTAGGTAACTACAAGAATCGCCTTAGAAACTCACCTGGTATAAGAAGGTATACAAATGAATCAGGCAGCGTATGATTCCCATTCCTGAAGAAAACACAGAAGTTGAATGACTTGAAGAAATCATCTCCAATTAACGCGATAAAAATGGAAGAAAAGAACAAGAAACTATGTCTTTCCAATTCAACCATAAGGGAATCAATTAGGCAAAATTGAAAAGTGAATTGCTCTGTAGCTCATATGGCATGAACTAAACAACTTCACAAAGTCGGAAATTTTAGGCCGTGAAAAATATTGACTTGCAGAGTACATGCCTATGCAAGCTATCTTCCTGTCGGTAGCACTAGCACCTAATTCATGAATGTATCAAAACCAAAGCAATACACTGCAACTCAAGTTTACTTACTTGCTCAGACATAATCTGATAAGTCATTCAGAGCAATTAAAAAAACTTGACCTCACATCAAACTATATTACTATGGCACTTGCCCATGAATCATACGAAGTATTGGCAAAGGAGGCAACATTTGAATCCATACATCTATAATGGAGCCTGTTTTTCAGCATAAATCGTTACTTTGCATGAAATAAGAATCTGATGCAGCTGCTGCTGCTCATATTACAACTACACAATCCAATAACACGAAATTCATGAAGAAGCTTTTACTTAATCTCTTAAAATTAAGCTACGAGAAAGATTTTAACAGGAACACAACCAATTTCTCTAAACATCAAGGAAAGTAGTTGAACATCACAATCCAGTGAAGGTAAAATTGTTATCCATATGCTAGCGCACTAATTGAGGATTGTATGGGCCACAGTACAGCCAACGATTCCAACTTTCAGAAATCCAAACTATGAGAATAAGCCGAGCATAAATGTATTTACCTGACATCCTGAAGCAGTTCCAAGAATCTAGTTGTTCCATCTTTAACAGGAGGCATGCCAGGAGTGCGTTGCAACCAGCCTATATCATCAGTTGATCCACGCACTCCCTTCTTTACTCGGGATATGGTGCTGAAATATTAACATGGTGATTGCCAAAATCTTAGAAACAAACATAGCAAAAGATAAGGTGGAAACCCGAAAGACAGCTACTTTTGGGACTATTATATCTATGAACCGAAAATCAATAATATCAGATCCTTTATTGATTAAGCCATACCTTTTAACTCGTTCCATTATAAATCTGCAATACGCTAGAAAACATCTCCAAGAAGCCAATGCTAATCTCTGAAAAACTCTCGACCCACATAATTGAAGAATCAACCTACACTAAAGATGCAACAACTACAGGTAAGTATACAGGTAACATAAGAAGTACATTACGAGTGTTGTATTTTACACGAATGAAAACACGAAAACAGGTACTAGAGAAAAAGTAACATCACCCTTTAAAAACAATGGGAATTCCTCCATGATTCTGTCCTGTTTCGGCTTCTGTTTCTGTTTCTGTACTTGTATTTACACAAAATGGCTCTTTGTCATTTAGAGCTCTACTCTGTATTCCTCTATATATGGCAAGATTATGTTTAGAAGATGATGAACAATCTCCAAAATCAGATCTTCGCTCATGATAACTCACAGAACTTGAATACTCTCCATAAAAGATTCCGAAGAACAAATCCTCTGATGAGAAATAAACACGTGAAATTAGAAAAGCACGCAAACTACAACTAATAAACACTTATAGCATGAATTAAAAGCTCATTGGAAAACGCAATCCAACTACACATAATGGCATCATATATAAATACCAGTGTACCAAAGAACTCACCAAGTACGTGAAGTAGTGGACTGCTTAGGTAAGATGTCAAATCCAAGATCCTGGTAAACACGTCATCCATTTCTGTCCTGCAAAAAGGATGTTACAAAAAAAGCTCAAGTTACTCAGGGGATGAGACAGAAGTAAATCTAATCTCCGAAATTATTGTTAGATATAGTCTTCAACTTTTTTAGAAGAAATATGTTGTTTTGCATATCTTCAAATATACCCATGAGCTACCTATATTGAATATGACATGGGCTTAAGCTATTGGGTCAAGTGAGCATTGAGCTTGGTGTGCTAGTATTGGGTTGATAATATGGCTATATATTATTAATCAAGATTAGCACGTGGCACGCACACGGTTTATTTAAGGATATAATTAACGTTAATCTTTTGCGGTTATTAATATTTTAATTAATCATTTTTAATAGGATAATATCAAAGGCAGTTATTCAGTAGCTACCAATATAGGTTAACGCTTAATTAAGTTCTTTCACATTTCTCACAAAACAGATCTCCAAAAGAAACGTTCATGAGAATGGATGATTTTGCTGTATTCCATTCATATGATTAGGCCTTGGGGTAGATTAGCTTTGAATCCCATCAGCAATATAGTGGAGGCTAATATTATCCTAAGGACAAAGATTAACTCGTCCTAAATCCTAATCTAGTTTATGTAATTTTCATTACTGTAATTCAAAGTACAGTTTTTAACAATTATTGATAAGTGTCAATCTCCCCCCACCCCCACCCCCCTCCCCCTTGATCTTCTCTTGAAACCCCTGTAGAACAGGCACTAAGATTGGTGAATATCAAACAATACCAGAGGTGATCTCTCATCTCCTCAGGCGACGAAAACAGGCCTAGCTAGAATGGTTTCATCAAGCTTTTCATATATGTAATGCAATAGACAAATAAGTAAATAACCTCAACAAACATCTGTCAGAGTTTTAGCATTGTTTTTGGCTTTTGTCCATCAACAACAACAACAACAACAACAAAAAACTCGAACATAAGAGTATCAAACTAATCAAGGTTTATCTTTATACACAAATAGTAAGCTTGATCTGTTGATCACTCACAGGAAGACAAAAGCACATAAAAATACCAACAAAATGCTGAAATGTCAGGTTGAACTCTTAAGATCAAGCATGTATTCAACTTCCTAGAACAAAAGAAAATGCCCAAAGTGGAAGGCAGACAAATCTCAAGAAAAAAAAGAGAACTTCAGCTCCAGAACTCCCCAAGAACACAACATAATCATCAACTTAGTACGAGAAAGCTTATGTTAATATTCGAGATTGATTGATTGATTGATCACACACACACAATGAACGGTAAAACAGCGAGTTCTAACAAAGAATTAAGTCCAAATATATTAGTAACACTGCATCATAGAAGCACTAGAAATGAAGCATAGCCCCAAATTAAACACATACCTTCAAAACCCATAAGCAGATTGCCCTCCAGAAATCAAATCCAGGAATTTATTAGAGGATCCCCATCTCCCACCACTACATGGCCACTACACTAAGTAAATATAGTCTATATATATAAATCATTTTTCTTCAAAAATATATTAAAATAAGATAAATACAAACAAAAATAATATTTTAGACAAGTATTATAATTGAAAATCCTAACTGAAAGAAGAAAAGTATAGAATGGCCATGAAAATGGGAATAGAGCTGACCAAATGATGGTTATCCACTTCAAGCTGTTATCGTCAAGTCTGCCCCACTTGAGTAAATGACATCATCATAGTATGTTACCCGAATTCGGGTGCTCGTATCAACGGCGGTGCGTGTACGTGTCTAAGTGTCCAACTTTACTACAACAAAAAAAAAATTATATTTTCAATTGAGATATAATTTATGTTTTTCTATATTAAATTTGGAATGAATTGAAAAAGAAAGATACATACTTTAGCATTAAATTCACTTACAAGCTCGAAGTGGGGGGGCACATCTGATTCTTGGCATTGAAGAAAGAAAGAAACATCATCTGTCAGACTGTAAATAAAACAAAATAAAGAAAAAAAAATCTAACTTTCAAGGAAATAAAAAAAGTTGGTAAATTCCATGAAGGATTTTTATAATCAAACCGCCATCTTTGGAAGAAATTTGAATCTCACGCTTCAATCGCCAGCAGCAGTTATAACGTGTCTGCAAATATGTTGGGCTAAAAATTCGAGAGTTCTATCACTTTTCCTTTACCCAATCAATAAGATAAAGAAAAATCATTTGCTTGAAAAAATGGACAAGTTTTGGCAACTTTTTTTTGGGTTTTTTTTGAAATTTTAGCTCATGACCTCGAGGATTAATCACAAATTCTAAGAGCTAACTCTAATTGGGAAAAGATATTACTTGCAAATATAAAAATATTAAGCTACGGAGTAATATTTAAACCATTGTTGCCACATTTTCTAAATTTATAAAACTAATTAGCTTGAGAAATTTTAATACAATAGTTAACAAGTAGCCGACTAGTGAAACAACAAATAGCTAGAAATTTTATAGTACCTCTGTTTAACAATACTTGCATCATTTCTTTTTTCACGTATTTCAATATGCCTCTTTGAATATTAATATCTCTAATTGCATATAAGTAAAAATGATAAAAACTTGATATTTGAAATCCTCATATTTGTACGAATTTAACAAGATTTCACTTGATTATGCTTATTCTTACATAATGTTGAAAAAATGATCACAAATTCTTATTTATAATGGGTGTACAATAAATATTATACACCGGAGTAAAAGTTAACTCAAAATGCTTAAAAGTTAAGCTTATATATGTAAAAGTTAAGTGATAAAAAAATTTATTTTAGTAAAACTTATTTCTTCAAAATCACTAATAATGTATAAAATTAATAATTTAACCATTTAAAATATTTATTTATCAATTTTTTTTTACTAATATAAAAGTTAATCAAAACTAGGTTAAAGTTACAAAAAAGATGGTTAAAGTTATCTTGGTGTACAATAAATTTATTGTACACCTTGTGCGCGCAAGACCTTTTGAAAAATGATTGTCAAAGTTGGTTGATGACTGGTGCGCAAATGAGAAACGATGCATGTATTGCGGAACGGCAGTAGTAGCTAAAAAGGCTGTCGTGGCATCTCAAACTATAAGATGGTTAGCCAACCATATTTTGGAAATGACCCGTTGTTCTAATGTGAATTAAGAGATACCCCATAAAAAAAAAATGAAAGCTAGAACATAACACGATCTACCCATTTACCTGAAATAAATTGGTACAATAGTTAAACCAATATAGCATTGAGGGGTGTTTATGGATTAAGACAGTGGTCATCGTTCAAGTAATTATATTTAGTTGTCAAGGGTTGATCAAGGAGGTCTTGTCTTAAAACTTTTTTCAATTTTCATATCATAATTCCATTAATATTTAATGATTAAATTATTGTTCAGAATCCTTAAGATTTAATCAAATTTAGCTCTTCTTCTATTAAATTCATTTAAAACTTGTAAATATATGTATAATATTATTTAATTCAACTCACACACGAGTCATATGTCACGTCGGCACAACTCAAATCTTAAAACTTGGGGCTGATCATAAAGCTTTAGAGCATGACCAGCCCAAGTCTTAAGACTTGAGTTGTACTGACGTGACATATAATTCATCGGTCTTAAGATCAGACACGTAGAATTATAGCGTTGAAGTAGACGGATCTTGACAAAGTCTTAAATTGAGTCTTGAAAAACTAAGACTCAACTTAAGATTTGGTGTGTAAGTTGAATTAATAAATCATATTATATATAAATACCAAGTCTTAAATAAATTTGATAAAAGAGCCAAATTTTTTGTCTTTTATGAAACAAAAGAACGAACCTAGATAAAAAGCTAAATTTGATTGAATCTTAAGGAGTTTTAATAACTTTGATTATTAAATGTTAATGAAATGCTGACATTACTAATGAAGAAAATATTATGATAAGACCCCTCGATCTTGCTCTAAATAAATACTGTTACCGAATTACAAAAAAAAAACGAGTAATCCAATACACAAAGAATGAAAGAAAACTAAAACAAAAATATTCGTAAATGTATTTTAAATTGATAAACCATTCTTCTCCTAATGGGGGTAGGAATTCTTTATAGGATAGCTTCTAAAAAGGGAAAGTTTAAGATACGTGGCGAAGTAAGGGAAAATGTCTCTGTTTCAAGATTTGCATAAAAGTGAGCAGTTGGAATGGGAAGCTCTAGACAGGTTTCTGAAAATGGGTTTTGAATTTTAATATACTCCCTCTGTCACAGAATACTCGCAACGGTTTAATTAAACACGCTTACCAATGCATAACTTTGACCATTAATATCTTTAATTATATATTTATAAAATATTAATATTTTGAAAATATATATTAAGAGAAGCCAACAATATATTATATGCTAACACTTATTTTCATATACTATAAATAAAACAGGGTCAAAGTGAATTATGTGAATAGTGCAAAAAGTCAAACCATTGCGAGTATTTCGGGACGGAGGGAGTATGCAATAAAGATGCACATCAGACACCCCCATTGTGAAAATTAATAGACATAGCCGGGTGCGCCGTACACGAAAGGATATTTTTATGCCGAATGAGAAAATGATAATCCAGTCATACTCAGGTCTATTGTCAAATAATTCGATACGGATTATGAAAAATAAATCATTTGGTTTTACAATAGATCAACTTTGGTATCACTAAACTTTTTGAAACAATATCAGTATAATTACTTGTTGGTTATGGTAAAAATTTATCCAATTCCTAGTATAGTTTTGTCACAAGTCGGGTCATAGGATGAGTCGAACATCCAGATCTTCAGTAGACCAGTAAATGTTTTGCAAATCTTATTATCTCAGGTAACCAAATACTGGATGCAGATTTGTATACCGAACCAGCAACGTAATGCAACAAATTACCAGCATATGACTTCATAATCTACAGTATTGTAGCTTGCAGGAAGGTATGAGCCGTATGACAATAGCTTCGCTTCCTAGTCAGTAAAAGAATCGATACAGCAAAAAGAATGCAGTACAGACTGATGCAAAAAGCTTGGCGCTACTCAGTAGGTAGATTACTCACTTTACGTGGAAAAAAGAATACACCGATGAAAACATTATTACAAAGACGAGTATGTGCAATTTTGAATTCAGCTATCAAATGTTTTTAAAAATGGCTATTTTCGTATAAGTAGAATACCTGTTGGGTTCTCGTATAAGGTCCCGGGTAGTATAGCCTCATAATTATCATTGCTTCAGTATAATCTCCCTCTTTTTTGCGTTTCAGCACAAACTGGTTGAAACTTGGATCTTTGTTTCATTGCCTTCGCATCTGAAAAACTCTGCTATACCAAATAGAATGAAGAGTCATATGGAAAAGATCATACTTCAGAGGCCTAGCATGCCAGAGGAAATGCCGCTGAACCATTCTCACAGCAAGCTGCATCTCAAAATACTTGTCTTCTGGTATCGATAACAAAATATCTTTCAGGTTTGCAATGTCTTTCTCTGCTACAATAACTGAGAATGCCTCCCAATTCAAGACCTCAAAAAAGGGAGGTACAAAATTGTCTGAAATTATTACAGGCACACATTCGTAGAAGATGGCTTCAACAACTCTTGGGCTATTGACCTCGTGGCCCTTGGGGCATATGCAATACTTGCTACTTTTCATGTGTTGCATATAGTTCATCTTTCTTGAAACACTGTTGGGCAACAGACCATATATTCTCATATTAGGGTCCTTGTCCTTCCAATGTTTTAGCAGGATTGGACGTAAATACCCATGGCTGTTTCCAGCGTAGAAAGCCATGATGTTTCTCTTTGACGCCGGTTTTCCTCCAATGTCTCTTAGAGGATTTCTTGCATATCGAACAAAGGTTTCTGGCAATGACACATCCCTACCTATCTTGAATCCTATAGTCACATCAGCATTGCAAAGGGCTTTGATGCTATTCTCCATATGGTGCCTGGTTTCATATGGGGCCTAAAAGTACCCACCATCAGAATATGCAAAACACCAAAAACCGATATATATATGACAACATCACCACTACATGTCCATTTATAACGTGCTAGATACAGTAGAATTGCCTTAAGCATGTGCAAAGGAAACCATTACAGAAACTTCTCATGCTTTTCAAACACAAACTCAAATTTTCTGCAGGGCACATTTGCTAACTTGTTAGGATTGACTACAAATTCTTATACCAATCAAAAACATGCACTTGAAATTTGGCAATATTTGCACAACTCAGACGGTCATCTTTGTCAGGAATTTTCTACCCTTGAAAGTAAGAAATTTCGGTACAGGAGTATTTAGTTTTGATCATTGTCACTGATTACCAAGTCTTTGGCAAAAGTTGATTTCAGAACCTAATCAAGCAAACTAGCAGCATAGGATATTGATGCACATCAGAGGGTGGTCGACTGGTCGGTCAGGTACTCAGGTTCCTGTTCTACCTTGGCCGTCAGATATATCCTAAAGAACTCTTTGTATCGAATGACAGAGCATGTAGATTCTTATTTCTTATTAGTTACCTCTAGACCAGACAAATGCCTCCCGATACCCCCCCCCCCCCCCCCTTTAAATAAATAAATAAAATAAAAGGAAAAAGTTCAGATTGCATCATCTCATGTTCTGTTAGGTTCAGGATATCCCTTATTTAGAAAGGGTTAGTGCATCACCCCAATGGAATCGTGTCCAATTTCAAGTTTCAAGCAAACAGTTTGAATATAAGAACGCCAACAACGAGGAAAGTGTGAATAAAATTAGCCGATAATATGATTTAGATTTAAAACATACCCAGTCATGGCAAGCAACAACAAAGTGATCTGTTCCCCCTGTTCTGTTCCAGAAAGGATATTTTGCTGCAATTGCTTCAGTGTACCCCTTCACAAATTCCCTTAATTTTGTGCGGTTATGAGAATTCGGCACGTACAGTTCATACTCTAGCATTCTTGAGCTAAAAGGCATGTAAAATAGGTGTGCTCTTTCTGGGTTTTTCACAACAAAGTGCTTGTTTCCCTCCATAAGTTTCATAAACCACCCCTCTGAAGCATATAGTCCCTTAAGTATTGGTTGATGAAATATAGGCTTTTTTCCATCTTTATAGACATACACTTTCAATGTTTTCTCCATTAATTCATAGCTCCTGCAATGGCATTGAACACAATTTTGTAACGAGCAAGCAAATACATATCCAGAAGATTTCGAAAAAAAGTAAGGGGGCCGTAATCCACAGTAATTAATATTAATATGACAAAAAATCAAAAGTTATGTACTTATGTTCGACAAGCCATCAATATTCAAGAAGCAATAAACTGAAGTTGCACTACCTACTATTTTTTTAAGTTTCCAGAGCGATAAATCGTAGTAGGACTGGCGTAAAAAAAACCTACGAGGCTATGACCACCTTCACCGACCTTCAGTTTGATACCAAATGAATAACTAAAAAAAGTTGTACCCAGTACACAAGGCTCCCACTATTTAGCGCAGGGTCTTGGGTGTTGGATATTAACAACCACTATTATTTTAGTTAAAATAATTAAAAAATAAGAAGCAATGTAATCCTTAGAAATTTTTTAAGAATGCATGCATGCATTGTCTTAAATTTGATATGAAAGAAATAGTTTGCTAATTTAACAACCTATCTTTAGCAAACTAAAAACTATATAAACGTAGGTTATTGTTTGTAATAATTATCCCAAAAACAAAAAGAAAACACAAAAGCAAAGAGAGAGAGAAAAGCTTTAAGAGAATTTTTAGAGAAAAATTCTTGGGTGTAATTGGGGTGTGTATGGGTTGTGAGTTACAATAAGTGTTGTGAACACTTGTGTATTATTTATCTTTTCAGTAAAAGTTTTGCAGCTTATTTAGAGATTATAACACTTGTCGGATAATCAATTTATTTGCGTGTTATTTTAAATATTATTGTTATTCCTACTAATCTGATTCATTATGAAAGTTGAATAATTTCCTAACAACTGGTATCAGAGCCGAGTTGGTAAATTCTGTTCGTATCCATAGACGTATCGTCAAATACGACCCAAAGAAGTTAGATTTGAGTGGGAGCAATGGGTGCAGATGAAGGAAAGATAGAACTTGAGAAATTCGATGGTGCAGATTTCGGGTTTTGGAAGATGCAGATCGAAGATTACCTATACCAGAAAAAGCTTTATGAACCTCTCTCGGAAACTAAGCCAGAGGGAATGAAAGATGAAGATTGGAATCTTCTCGACAGGCAAGTCCTCGGAGTTATCCGATTAACGTTATCGCGCAATGTTGCTTTTAATATAGCAAAGGAAAAGACCACTGCAGATCTTATGAAAGCTCTCTCAAATATGTATGAGAAGCCATCAGCCTCTAATAAAGTTCATTTAATGAGGCGATTATTCAATTTGCGGATGACGGAAGGTGCATCGGTAGCTCAACATCTCAACGAACTTAATTCATTCACAACTCAATTAAGTTCAGTCGAAATAGATTTTGAAGATGAAGTTCGAGCATTGATACTTTTATCTTCTTTACCAGATAGCTGGAGTGCTACAGTCACAGTTGTGAATAGCTCGTCAGGAAGAAATAAGTTGAAATTTGACGACGTTCGTGATCTGGTTCTCAGTGAAGAGATCCGTCGGAGAGAGTCGGATGAATCACCAACCTCTTCAGTATTGCATACAGAGTCAAGAGAAAGAAATTCAACCAAAAGTAATGAACGTGGAAGATCAAGCTATCAAGGTAAATCTAGAATTGGGAGATCGAAATCAAGGACTCCCAATAATTCAACAAGCTCGAAAACTATCGAGTGTTGGAATTGTGGGAAGATTGGGCACTACAAAAATCAGTGCAAGAGTGCACCAAAAAATCAAGAAGCGAAGGCAGAAGCAAATATCACTTCTACCTTGGAAGGAGAAGATGCGTTGATATGCTCTCTGGAGAGCAAGGAAGAGTCTTAGGTGTTAAGACTCTGGAGCATCATTCCACGCTACTTCGAAGAAAGATTTCTCCGAGAGGTATGTCCCTGGAAACCTTGGGAAAGTATATCTTGGTGATGATCAAGCTTGTGATATTGTTGGTAAAGGTGTAGTGAAGATTAAGTTAAATAGGTCAGTTTGGGAGCTGAAAGATGTCAGGCATATTCCCGACCTAAGAAAGAACTTGATCTCAGTCGGGCATAGCGAAGGCTACACGACAAACTTCCAAGGTGATAATTGGAAGATGTCAAAAGGTGCATTAACAATTGCGTATGGTAAAAAGAGTGGTACTCTTTATATGACAGCAGAGGTGTGTTGTTCAATTGCAGTTGCAGTGGGGAATGAAAATTCCAAATTGTGGCACCAAAGACTTGGCCACATGAGTGTTAAAGGGATGAAACTTATGCATTCGAAAGAAAAAAATTCCAAAGGTACAGTCTATTGAAGTAGACATGTGCGAGGAGTGCATACTTGGAAAGCAAAAGAGGTAGAACCCCAAAGAAGGAAAAGTTGGAGCTTGTTCATTCCGATGGTTGGGGACCTACAACTACTTCATCCATCGGAGTAAAACACTACTTTGTCACTTTTATTGATGATCATTCTTGAAAGGTATGGGTTTACTTTCTAAAACACAAATCTGAAGTGTTTGAAGCTTTCAAGAGATGGAAAGCTATGGTTGAAAATCAGACAGGTCTGAAGATCAAAAAGTTCAGAACTGACAATGGTGGTGAATATGAAGACACCACGTTCAAGAAGTTTTGGTATGAGCATGGAATAAGGATGGAGAGAACCGTATCTGGTACACCTCAACATAATGGTGTAGCTGAGCGTATGAACCGAACGTTGACAGAAAGAGCCAGAAGCATTCGTATACAGTTAGGTTTACCGAAGCAGTTCTGGGCAGAAGCAGTCAACACAACAGCTTACTTGATCAACCGAGGACCATCAACTCCGTTAGAATACAAAATACCAGAAGAGGTATGGAGTGGAAAAGAGATAAGTTTATCGCACTTAAAGGTCTTTGGTTGTGTTGCATATGTGCATATTTAGTGATCAAGGCAGGAATAAGCTTGATCTTAAATCTAAGAAATGTACTTTCATTGGCTATGGTGGGGATGAGTTTGGATACCGCAACTGGGATGATGAAAACAAAAAGGTGATTCGTACTAGAGATGTGATTTTCAATGAAAGAGTTATGTACAAGGATAGACACACAAAACTGACGCCAGCGACTCAGTACAGAGTGGGCCGATGTTTTTTGATGAAGATTATGTTCCAGATAGTACAATGACAGAGTCAATTGTAAGGGAACCTCAACAAGATGAATCCATTGGAAAAATCACTATGCCACAATCTTCTAGTCCAACGCCAGTATTGAGGAGGACTACTCGTCCACATGTGCCAAACAGAAAATATATGAATTATCTGTTATTGACTGATGAGGGAGAGCCTGAATGCTATAATGAAGCATGTCGCACCATTGATGCTAGCAAGTGGGAGCTTGCAATGAAAGATGAGATGCAATCTTTGATCTCAAACCAGACATGGGAACTAGTTGAGTTACTCATAGGTAAGAAAGCACTTCACAATAAATGGGTATATCGAGTGAAAAAGGAGTATGATGGTTCCGATAGATACAAAGCTCGATTATTAGTCAAAGGATTCCAACAGAAAGAAGGAGGTGACTATAATGAGATTTTTGCACCTATTGTTAAACTCAATACCATCAGAACAGTGTTGAGTATTGTTGCCATTGAAGATCTTCATCTTGAGCAATTAGATGTGAAAACTGCATATCTTCATGTAGATCTAGATGAAGAGATATATATGCATCAACCAGAAGGTTTCCTAGAAAGTAGGAAAGAAAATATGGTGTGCAAACTTAAGAAAAGTTTATATGGCCTAAAACAAGCCCAGAGACAATGGTATAAAAATTTTGATAGCTTTATGCATAAGGAAGATTTCTAGAAGTGCAACGCTGACTAGGGCTGTGCAAAACTATCCGAAAAACCGAACACCCGAAAATCCGATCCGAAACCGATCCGAATATTAGGGTACCCGAACCGTTAAAGATTTCGGTTTGGTTACCCGATCCGAATATTTGTTAACGGGTCAGGTAACCGATACCCGTTAGTGTATTTTTGGGTACCCGAATTACCCGAAAAGCTAAATTTTCATTTTTCTTAAAAAAATAACGTTGAATGTTTCAAAATATAAAGTAACCTAATTTTCATTTTCTCTATGTGTTCCATTGTTTTCCGCCACTCTTCCCCTTTTACTGTCTTTCTCTCTCTTCTCTCTGAAAATCTTTCATTCTCCTCTCATAATCTCACTGAAGGAATTCGTTGCTCCCCTCTCTAGGTTACAGATCTCCATCTCCATCATCTCCTCTCAAGACGCTCACTAGTCATGCGGTCACCATAAGTTTTCCAGGTTTTCCCTTAATTAATTTCTTTATCTCACGATTGTTTTACCGTAAAAGATGATCGAAGATATGCCCAAGATAGTTTGCTGACATAAGCGGCAAGAAGTAAAAGCTATGCGGAGCAATGGAGAATGGAGCATCATATATCTATAAAGCAAATCACACCCCATCTATGCAATATAAGTGTGAAATTGTCAAATACAAACCATTTAATTCATACAAAACATTATATAAACTCTTATTTCTTCTGTAAATCATGTATTACATACTTAAATTTTGGAATAAAAATAAATATTTAAACAAAAGACTTACATACGGTTCGATTCGGATATTGGTGCGGGTACCCGGATATTCGGGTACCCGTTTCTTATTGGTTCGGTTTCGGGTATCAATTTTGACGTTATCAGATATTGGGTAACCGAACCGTTAAGCTTAACGGTTCGGTTACCCGACCCATGCTCAGCCCTAACGCTGACCACTGTTGCTACATTAAAATATATAAGTCCAGTTATATCATCTTACTACTTTATGTCGATGATATGTTAATAGCAGGTCCAAATATGGATGATATTAAAATGTTGAAGCAACAATTGTCAAAGGAGTTTGACATGAAGGACTTAGGTCCAGCAAAGAAGATTCTTGGAATGCAAATTACAAAAGATAAGCATAAAGGTACTTTGCAGTTATCTCAACCAGAGTACATCAAACGTGCTTTACAAAGATTCAATATGAGTGACTCCAAACCAATTAGTACACCCTTGGCAGGTCACTTCCGGTTATCCAAGGATCAGCGCCCTCAGACGGAGGAAGATAAAGATTATATGGCTAAGGTTCCTTATGCCTCAGCCGTTGGGAGTTTGATGTACGCAATGGTTTGTACATGACCAGATATTGGACATGCAGTGGGAGTTGTTAGCAGGTTTATGTCAAAACTTGGAAAAGTTCATTGGGAAGCAGTGAAATGGATTTTGAGGTATCTACGAGGTACCACAGAGAAGTGTTTGTACTTTGGTAAAGGTGAATTAAAAGTACAAGGTTATGTAGATGCAGACTTTGGAGGTGAAGTCGACCATAGAAAGAGCACCACCGGCTATATATTCACAGTTGGAAATACAACAGTTAGTTGGATGTCGCAGTTACAGAAAATTGTTGCTTTATCCACTACAGAGGATGAATATGTAGCAGTAACTGAAGCCAGTAAAGAGATGATATGGCTTCAAGGTTTGTTAACTGAGTTGGGATTCAAGCAGGAGAATAATGTTCTATATAGTGATAGTCTAAGTGCGATATACTTGGCAAAGAATTCAGCATTCCATTCTCGAACAAAGCATATTGGGCTTCGATATCATTTTATCCGATCTTTACTAGAGGATGAATTGTTAAAATTGGAAAAAGTTCAAGGAACTAAGAATCCGGCACATATGTTAACAAAGGCGGTGACTATTGACAAACTAAAGTTGTGTTCCACTTTAGTTGACATGCATGAGTAACATACGAGAAAGTTGTATTCCATGGAGTAAGGTGTGAAGACAGATTAAAATCAGTCTTCAAGTGGGAGATTGTTGGATATTAACAACCACTATTATTTTAGTTAAAATAATAAAAAAAATAGGAAGCAATGTAATCCTTAGAAAAAAATTTAGAATGCATGCATGCATTGTCTTAAAATTGATAGAAAAGAAATAGTTTGCTAATTTAACAACCTATCTTTAGCAAACTAAAAACTATATAAACGTAGGTTATTGTTTGTAATAATTATCCCAAAAACAAAAAGAAAACACAAAAGCAAAGAGACAGAGAAAAGCTTTAAGAGAATTTTTAGAGAAAAATTCTTGGGTGTAATTGGGGTGTGTATGGGTTGTGAGTTACAATAAGTGTTGTGAACACTTGTGTATTATTTATCTTTTGAGTAAAAGTTTTGCAGCTTATTTAGAGATTATAACACTTGTCGGATAATCAATTTATTTGCGTGTTATTTTAAATATTATTGTTATTCCTACTAATCTGATTCATTAGGAAAGTTGAATAATTTCCTAACATTGGGAAGGTCCAAATATACGCAGCCTAGCCCTTCTTTTCATAAAGAGACAGTATCCAAGGATTTGACCCGTAACTAATGCAA
Source organism: Spinacia oleracea (assembly GCF_020520425.1). Taxonomy (NCBI): domain Eukaryota; kingdom Viridiplantae; phylum Streptophyta; class Magnoliopsida; order Caryophyllales; family Amaranthaceae; genus Spinacia; species Spinacia oleracea. The sequence goes on along the minus strand of NC_079488.1, from coordinate 69,899,578 downwards.
ACAATTACACTGCCTAGGTACCTACCATTTTCCCAAGTTTCAGAGAGATGAAATTGCAGTGGGACTGACGTAATGAGAACTACTGAACTAAGACCTTCCTCAAATTCCAGTTTAAGACCAAGTTAATAACTACTGCTTAATAATCAAACATGTGGGAAGAGTTATTCTATCAAACCTTCCACTAGGGGGATGATCTCCGCAAACCTATCGCACACCCTTTGCAAGGAGATGGACAGTTGAAGTGCATGTGTACTTGGTGTGCGGATATCATATTTGGTGCGCGGATATGAGAAGAATGATCACAAATGACACCGAGCAACTTTTTCCCTTACCTCATAAACGTAGAAACATTTCTGAAAACAGGAGCATAAAGCTCCTTATCAACATCAGAAACAGCAGAATTGATAATCTTCAACTTTGCATCAAAAATATCCTTGTCACGGTCATGGAGAGACGACCATTGCGGTTTCTACTACATCACATTATAAAAATCAAGTTAAAAACTAATTTCTGGAGTCAATCAAGTACATACTACATAGAGATTAAAGCCATTACTTTTTATTCTCGAATCTCGATAGACCAGGGCTACCAAAAAAGTTGGAACAATCAGAGGACATACCATTTTACGAGAAAAAGCAAGGTGCCGCGCTAATATCCGGTTCATCTTAGCTATGGGTGTCACTGAGATTGGAGGCATTCCAGGTCTCACCTTCTTCCTTCGACGAGCACCCTTCGCTTCAGAATCATTCTTTCGAACAGCAAGATCAATGTCTGGGAGCTTCCTCAAATTCTCAGGTTGTTCAAGATTTGCTCGGTTCCAACTCTCAACATTTTCATTTCCATTTCCATCTAAACTAGAACTCCTATTCAATTCCAAATTGCTGTCAAGTAAAATTTGATGTTCTAGTCCCATTAACTGCTCATCTTTCCCGCTATTTCCCTTCATGTCATCTACAAATTCCAGGCCTGAAGGCTTGTCAACTACAATAGGTTTATCCCAGCTATTTCCCTCTGATGCAACAATATCCTGTACAATGCTATTCATCTCCTTTGATCCGTTGTCACTCTCTACAAATTCATCATCATTATTATCATCATCTACTTTTACCACTCCTACAACCCTTAAAGAATTAACCTCATCCTCCTTTTCTGCTTTAACCGATGATTGGCTTGACGAAAAGCCGCTTCTGACACTCAGAAAGCCTTCATTATCCGGGATTAGGTACTTAAGGGCATTTCCATATGGCAGCATAAAGGTTTGAAGCATCAAATAAGTAACAGCAACAACACCCACTATTAATATATACCTCCTTGCTTCAATTTGACAAAGCTTTTGGAATTGAACATAATACTCCATACCCATTACAACACTCAATACTTCAACACTAGCAACAATGACAACAACAACAAAGTCTTAACCCCAAAATGTATCTTTTTCTTCCATTCGCTTCTATCTAGTGACATGTGTGCACCAATTAACTTCAACACTAGCTTAACCTATTTTCATATGGTGATATGGGTAAACCAATCGAACTCCCCTCTTCCCAGCAAAAGAAGTTGAATTTTCAGAAATTGATCCATCAATGAACTTTAATAGCAAATTCCCAGTTCACTGCAAGTAGAAAATCATCCACAATTTTCTTGAATCATATATTAACTAAAATAACAAAACAAATTCATATTACAAAAGCTGAAAAAACTAATCAGCCCAAAAACAAGAATTGCCAGAAAAAAAAAATGTAATTCTGGGAATTTAGAATTAAAGCAGATGAAGTGAATAACACAATGATTAACAGAATCTGAAGCAAATTTGCTGGAGTGGTTTTCTCTCCTATTTATAGACAAAATTTAACTTGCAGTTTCATACTGTAATTACAAGATTGGAAAACCCCACATAAATTAAGGGGGAAAACTCACCATTACAAGGAAAAAAAATTAGCTTGACAAACCCAGTTTGCCAGAATTGTGCTGCTTAAACTATGGAAGAGTGATTTGTTTTGGGGATGAAGAATGTTCTTTTTTTGTTTATTCCCACTTGCAAAGTTGCAAGTTGGAAACACTTGATTACAGGACCTTACCGGTTACTACTCGACCAGTGCAGTAACCGTAACCCTTGTAAAATTTAAAACGACAGTATGGGACCGAACTTTTCCCAGTTAATCTCATTGATTTTTTTTTCTAATCAAATGGCATTTTCGTAATAAAATCAAATGGCATTTTCGTAATAATTGATGATTTTATTACGAAAATGTCATTAAATGTGGGTTAAAGCACAGTGACATGTCATCAAATGTGGACTACATGTACGGTCATTATTGTATTTTCATAACACATCAACAACTATATAATATACGATCAACAGCTCACAATATGCAATAAGCTTCCACTAATAAACAATCTACAACTATAAATATACAGTCAATCACTTACCAACAAACAATATTGTATTTTAGTAATTCATCAGCAATCATAAAATATACAGTCAACGACAAGTGGTATACAATCAACACCGAGTAATATATAGCCAATAACTACAAATATACAGTCAATACCTACAAATATACAGTCAACACTTAACATTATACCATATACAGTTTTAGAGTAAAATATTTACGAAAATGCCATTTGATTGGAAAAATTTTCCAATCACTGAGATTAACTCGGAATTTCTCGTGTGCGGCCATATCGGTGTAAAGTTAGATGCATGTAAAGTTTTTTTTTACCCTGGGTTATCTCGACTTATTTCAAACAAAATACGGAGTAATTTTTAGAGACTTCTGATTTTAGAAAGAAAAAAAAAATCCAAACAAATGTACGATTAAACTCTTTTCCATATAAAATATTTCTTTTACAAATATTAAATTTTGTATTTATAGGACAAGATAAGTTCAGATAAAGTACTCTGTATGTTTTTTTTAAACAGAATAAGTTTCTGAAAAATAATTCTCATACTACTTTTTGACTTCATTCAAAATCAGGTAAAAATCAAAATTTATTTTTATGTGGTAAATTTTTTTTATTTAAAAAAATTTAAACGAGCGAAATTTAAGTAGAAAATAAACAGAGGTATGTCCTCAACTCCTTGACCAGAGACCAGAGTGTGTACTATAATCCTTGTTATAAGGGTGCATTCAGATCTATTGACTTGATTTTCATTTATTTGAACTTATTTTAGAGGGTGTAAAGATCATAATTGGTGGTTGACCTAAGTACTGTAATTAGTATTGGTATTGGAAGAAAATATGTGATGTTAGAGATACAATTAAGGATGTTATAAGGCTTAATGGACTGGGGAATGGAAGCATTAATTATTCATAAAATTGTACTCCCTCCGTATTTATTTAAGGGATACACTTACCTTTTCCGGCCGTATTTATTTAAGAGATACACTTGTCATTTTTAGTAACTTATCAACCCACCATCTAATTAAATAATCTATCTACACCCCACCCCCACCCCTCACCCCTAAAATTACACGGTCCCCACTTGTTTTACTTATTAAAATATCTACCCAACCCCACTTGTTTTATTAATTTATTTCATTCAATTATTTTTCTTAATACCCATGTCCAACCAAGTGTATCTCTTAAATAAATACAGAGGGAGTATAATTATAAAACATAAAGTACTCATTTAATAATAAAAGGAATTGTTCTACATAATTGGTACATCGCTACATTTGCATTAAAGCATTGCACATTCTTACGCTAAAACTGCCCGCGTATTTTATGTGGAATGACGGTTGTGCCCTTATAAAACTCTACCACAAATAAACACTTCAAAATCATTTCAACATTTTCAACAACAATTACAAAATAATTTCAATTATTTAATTAAAACAGAAAAACTAATTTCGGTAATTAAAAAATATGTATGAAAATTCACAAAATTCACATAAACAATTATGTTAAGATTCAACTTAATCTTGTGTTGTCTTTCATTCATCATGTACAATTCCTTTTATATGCAAATACAAAGAAAGTTACAGTTTCCCAAAGGCAATGAAACTACCGTACTAATACATCCTAATTAAGTAGGTAACTTCTTTAATAAAACCTCCTAGTTAAGTACAAGAAACTCACCATATAACTCCCCTAATAACTTCTAATTAATCAAGGATCATAAACATCTCAATACCCCCCTTCAAGTTGGAGAGTGTGGATCTCGAACACCCAACTTGCGCAATAAAAACTCGAACTGTGTTTTTCCCAAGGCTTTTGTAAAAACGTCTGCAAGTTGTATCTTTGTTGGCACATATGAAGGAGCAATAAGTCCGTCTGTAATCGCATCTCTCACAAAATGACAATCAGCCTCAATGTGTTTAGTCCGTTCGTGAAAAACGGGATTCTGTGCAATATACAATGCCGACTGACTATCACAATAAAGTCTCATTCCTTTCTCATGTTTTACACCTAAGTCTCTAAGTAACTGTTTTAGCCACTTTAACTCACATGTAACGGCTGCCATTGAACGATATTCTACCTCTGCAGAAGAACGAGAAACAGTGGGTTGTTTCTTAGTCTTCCAAGACACGGGAGAAAACCCAAGCAATACGAACCATCCACTTAAGGATCTCCGAGTGAGAGGACAACTTGCCCAATCAGAATCACACCATCCTTCCAAGCTTAAGTCACTGTCCGACCTCAATAAAATCCCTTGACCTGGATTTTTTTTCAAATATCGTACTACCCTTAGGGCTGCTTCCCAATGTTCTTCTCTAGGTTGTTGCATAAACTATGACAAAATGTGTACGGAGTACGCGAGATCAGGCCTTGTAACACTCAAGTAAATAAGCCTCCCAATTAGTCGCCTATACTACTCCACATCCTCATATAACTTTCCATTGGCCAATGCTAGCTTATGATGTTGTTCCATGGGGAACTCTGCTGGTTTAGCTCCCAACAACCCGGTTTCAGAGATGATATCCAATGCATACTTTCGCTGACACATAAAAATCCCTTGAGTACTACGAGCTATTTCTAGCCCTAAGAAATACTTCAACATTCCTAAGTCCTTCATCTTGAAACATCTCCTCAAATAAGCTTTAAAAGCTGACAAGGAAATTTTATCGTTCCCTGCAATAATCATATCATCAACATATATAAGGACATTAACTTGAATATTTCCCCTTGTCAATGTGAACAATGAATAATCTGAATAGGACTACACAAATCCATATTTCTTCAACGCCATTAGTAATTTTGCAAACCGACACCAGGGGAGCTTGTTTCAAGCCGTACAACGATTTTTTCATCTTACACACAATGTTTGACTTTTATTAGCAAAATCTGGAGGGATTTTCATGTATACTTCCTCTTCCAAATCTCCATGTAAGAAGGCATTGTGAACATCCATCTGATGTACTTCCTAGTTCTTAATTGCTGTTATTGCTAAGAATGTTCGTACAGTCACCATTTTTGCCACATGAGCAAAAGTCTCGTTGTATCTATTCCTTCAACCTGATGGTTTCCAAAATTCACCAATCTCACTTTCAATCTCTCTAGATTCCCATCTTCATCGCGTTTCTCTGTATAGACCCACTTGCTTCCAAGTGCCTTTTTTCCGGGAGGAAGCTCTTGTAACACCCAAGTTTTCTGATCTTCTAGTGCTCGTATTTCTTCTCCCATGGCATTTCTCCATCCTCTTGATTGCAATGCCTCCTTAAAGGTTTTAGGAGGATCACCTACATTTAGGGCAGCTATATATTTCTTATGACTGTCAGAAAAACATTCACAGTTTACAAAGTGTGTAATGGGATAAGGAGTACCCGGGGAAGTCGACGTAGAGGGTGAACAATTGGAAGGACTTTTCTTTTTCACTATAATATGCGTCACATACACACGGTAACGAGAGTTGGGAAACTTTTTCCTCATTCCCCTCCCCATTTCAGTCACCCCTTCCACTACCGAAATGAAGGAAATAATGCCCTTGGTCCAAGAATGCATTTAATATTAAGTCTAATAAATGCGGTTCAGTATTAATTAACAAGTTAATAATTCAGTGAGATCAAGTGAGCTGAATGCCTAGGTAGAGGCCGCTTCAGTTCAAGTGGAATTAATGATATTAATCCATAGCTTACTCTTGACTGAACCCGTAGGGTCACACAAATAGTACGTAAACGGATCAAGTATTTAATGGCATTAAATACTCCATCTATGGATATTCGTAATCGACGGATCTTGGTTTCAGTGGGAGCTGAGATCGTCAAAGGCAAGTAAATGAATACTCCGGAAACGATGATATTGCCGGAAACGGAAATATGGATCGTATCGGAAATATAAATATTATCCAAGTCGTAGATGTTGCCGGAAACGGAAACATGGTACGTATCGGAAAATATTATCGGAAATGGAAATATTACCGGAATCGGAAATATTGCCGGAAACGGAAATATTATCGGAATCGGAAAATAATTCCGGAAACGGAAATATTAAATATTTGTTCGAAACGGAAATTAATTCCGGAATCGGAAATGTTATATTGTTCGTATCGGAAATGAATTCCGGAATCGGGAATTTAATTGGAAGCGCATCGTGCGAATTAGCATCGGAGGAGACTTGCTAGACGAAGGCCCAACACGAAGCCAGGCCCGCGCCCAGCAAGCCAAGCGCCCAACACACACGCCAAAGCCTCGCCAGGCCCAGCGCAAGGCCAGGCCCAGCAAGGCATGGCGCGCGCGCGAGCTATGTGGGCTGCGAGCAAATGGGCTGCGAGTTGTGCAGCTCGCGTGGGCCGCGAGGCTTGCGCGGGCTGTGCGGTGCTCGTGCTCGTGTGCGGTTGTGTGCGATACGAATCCTAAAGCTATTGGAATTCGTTCTAGGATTAAATCCTAATCCTAGTAGATAGAATTTATTTAATAGAGTACTAAAGGGATTCTAATTAAACTAATTGGTATTCTAATAGGATTCTAAGTCCTTTTCCATACTCTATAAATATGTGCCTAGAGTCACAAATTTATACATGAGATTTCAAGTATTCATAGCTGGGATTTTTAAGCAGAAAAATCAGTCAAAACTCTTGCCCTATTTAGCCAAAAATAATAGTACCTTAAGGGCGATTCTAGTTGGTCAATCTTAAGGCGGATCCGGACGTGCTGTGGACTTTCTACGGAGGGACGACACTTGGAGTCCTAAAGACTTGTTCTTGTTCGGGCGCAGCTAGGGAGGGCACGCTACAAAGTGTATGCATCCTAGACTAATTATATGATTATGTGCAATTAATATGATTCCTGACATTAAGGTTTTTCCGCATGATTTATGTTGTTCATATGTATCATAACCTAACAGTGGTATCACGAGCCCCTTATTAATTGCATGATCTATAATTTCTTAAACATGGTTAAATTTTACAAATTTGCAAAGAATTAAAAAGGGGTGATTAATTTTCGTAATTGTTAATTAATTGCAAATTGCGTTTATTTAATTATATGTACGCAGTTTTTTGGAATTTTCTTCGTTACTCATCCAAATCGAGTGATTTTTGTGTCAATTCCGCATATAAAAGGCATCCTAAAATTTTGACAAAAAAAGAAAAATCGGCCGAACCCAGAATTCCCAAATTCGAAGCCTAACTATGACTTTTCGGAGGTTTTAGTTTTTTGAACGCAAAAGTTTGTAAATTTAAGATGTTAAATTGAATATTTGCGATTCTTGTTGATAAATCTTGAATTTTTTATTGACCTACTGTATATGTTTAACAAATTTGAATGCCTAGACTTGTTAATTATACAACCTAATTTGTAATTATGATTAATTTGTTGAAATTCGAATAATTTAGAATTGATTTGATTTTCATAATTAATTAATGATTTAGTTAGGTATCCATGATTAAAAACCACCATAAAAATTGTTAATTTGTGATAAATTTTAAATTTTTATGACCTAGATTTGAATCTATTTTAATCGCAAATTAATTGATTAATAAATTTTCGACTTTTCGCCCTAAAATTATGAAATTAATATGATTTATTAATTTGTCATTAATTTTGAATTAAAAATTTAAAATTTTTATGAAAAACGCTCATAAATGTTGCACGCACAAAGCAATGGACGCTAGTGTTAACCTAAAGGGGTGTTGTATAGTGCGGGCACGCGACGACGAGCAAGGGAGCTCGTCGCCTGTGCGGTACGAATGCAACGAGCAACATAGCATGGCGCGCGCGCGAGGCAAAGGTGTTGGCCGTGTGTGCTGTGCGATGGGCGTGGGCAATAGGCAAGGCACTACGAGCAGTCGCGTGTGGGCAGCAAGCGTGCTGCGCCACAGCGCGCACTGCCTCGCGCCAGCGAGCGATGGCTCGCGTGCAGCGAGCGATGGCTCGCGTGAAGCGAGCGATGGCTCGCGTGCAGCGAACGATGGCTCGCGTGCAGCGAGCGATGGCTCGCGAGGGAAAGCAGCAGCAGACGCGACACAGCACAAAGGTTGCGCGCAGCGTGGCCAGCGATGGCTGCGTGTGCGTGTGGCGTGTGGCTGCGTGTGGCGTATGGCTGTGTGTGCCTTGTGCAACGATCGATCGAGCGGGGCGTAGCTGCCTCGTGGCTCGATGGGGCTTGGGCACAAGCCCAAGTGCCTCGTCTTGCGACGATTGATACGTTTTGTTTTTTTTAAAATTTTTAATTTTCAGTTCGGAAATAATTTTAATTAATTTTAAAATTAATAATTTAAATTGTTTTCTCGGGATTTAATTTTGATTATTATAATTATTATAAATTTTAATTTATACTAATTATTTTACTAAAATTAAACCTTGAATTAATTTAAATTCGTTTAATTCAACTGAAAATAAATTAATGGATTCGATTATAATTTTATATGAGCTTTAAATTTTAATTAAACTTGTATGTTTCCGGTTAGACTAGAAATACATTTTTATGTTTAAAATTAGTAAAGCATATAAAGTTATTGGTTTAAGTGGGAGCATTTTTAGTCATAAACTCTTGATTAGGTCTACAAATCCTTTAAGGTTAAAACAACTTGATTAGAATTAATAAGGACTGAATAATTGGTAGATTATTGGTGCCCTTGATTAATTGCTGCAAATATTTATGTGATGCATAACAATGTGTTTTACTAACCAGCTATGTGGGCCATTCATGATAATGAATGGGTGAATGGTATATATTGTATATGTACTGTTTTGCAGGTTATGAAGTGACTAGTATGGCCCAAATAGGGTAGAAAATATGGTCTGCGTACCATTAATTTGAATGTAATTGGTCTAATGCACCAAAGTTTGTTTTTTCAATTCAAATATGGTCTGCGTACCATCAAATAGTTGTAATTAGTTTAATTATAGCTTATCCTATTTGAAGAAAATGGCGCCTCCCATGGTGAAATTCAAGACGGAGTTTCCAATCCATTTTCAAGACGGACTTTGAAGTTGAAGCTTCAAGATGAAGTCGGGCCATACTAGATCACATTTATCTTATGCGTGTTTTAAGTTATTTATTGCTTTAAATATGTCTTCATTATGCATGAGATTATTGCTTGATTATGTTGCATGATTAAGGATTTTAGTTCACTTAAAATCTAACCAACATAGTAAGAGCCTTAAGTTCCAAAGTTTAAAAATTGAGTTAAAAGGTGCCATGCAAAAATAACACTTACTTGGATAACCTTTACATCAATCTAGTAATAATTTTACGCTCAGCGAGGTGTTACTTATTGATCCTAAAGGGGTAAGGTACACAAATAATTGTGAGTACATGTTAGTTTTGGTGAAACTCAACGATATAAGTAAGGAGTCCTTTTATGTCGTGGAAAAATTGATAGGTTTACCTAATAAGTCCTTAGACGTACCTATTAACCAAGAGTAGTTTCTAGACTATTAGCAAAAGGCTTTTGCTTACCTAAAAGATTTTAGAATTGAGTCTAAATACATAATGTGCTTAATTCTTCAATGGTTTTAGGGTCTTGGAATCATTTTATTCACACCTGCCGGAACACATAACTTGAATAAAATGCTTAATGAACATTAAATTATGCATGTATGCTAGAATTTAAGTTTATTAAGAGAAACTGTGAATGATTATTTATTTGTTTATTCTTTTTCAATTGTAGTTTTAACTATGGCAAAAACAATTCATTCAACATCCGATCAATTCTCGAAAAGGAGAAGTTGAACGGGAAAAACTTCCTTGACTGGCAAAGGAACTTGCAAATAGTTCTTATGCAGGAAGAAAAGGAGTATGTCCTGGAAGAGGCGATGCCCGAAGCCGCGGGCGACGGGGTCACTCAGGCAGCCCTCAATCGTTGGATTGATGCCAACAAGGATGTGAAATGTCTAATGCTTGCAACCATGAGTGCAGATCTACAGAAAACGTTCATCAACTCAGATGCTTTCACGATCATCAGTGAGTTAAAGAACATGTTCCAAGATCTGGCTCGAGTCGAAAGATTCGAGACTCATAGGCAAATTCTTGAGACCAAGCTTAAGAAAGGCGACCCCGTAAGTCCACATGTTCTCAAAATGATTGGACTCATTGAGAATATGAGTCGGCTGGATCAGCAATTCTCTCAGGAAATGGTTGTAGACACCATCCTCCATTCTCTTCATAGCGGGTATGATCAGTTCAAGCTGAACTACAGTATGAATAGTTTGGACAAAACGCTCACTGAGCTTCACAGTATACTGAAGACCGCTGAAAAGACGCTCAAAAGTGATAAGCAAGATGTGCTTATGGTGCGTGGGGGCAAGTTCAAGAAATCTGGTAAGAAGAGGAATGCTAAGAAAGGTGGCAAGAAGGCCAGCCCGACTAAGCAAACTGGCGCCAAGTCTGAAAAGAGGAAGGTCAGTCAACCCACTTCTGAATCCGAATGCTTCTACTGCAAGAAGAAGGGGCATTGGAAGAGAGATTGCTTGAAGCTAAAGGAAGATCAGAAGAACGGAACAGTCGTTTCATCTTCAGGTATTTTCGTTATAGACTGTATACTTGCTAATTCAACTTCTTGGGTATTAGATACAGGTTGTGGCTCACACTTATGTTCCAATCCACATGGACTAAGAAGAAGTAGAAGGTTAAGCAAGGGTGATGTCGACCTACGAGTGGGAAATGGAGCACGGATTGTTGCATTAGCTATAGGAACTTATTATTTGTCGTTGCCCTCTGGCTAGTTTTGGATCTGGAAGACTGTTTCCATGTTCCAAGTCTTACTAAAAACATCATTTCTATTTCTTGCTTGGATGCTAAGGGATTTTCCTTTTTAATAAAAGACAATAGTTGTTCGTTTTATTTTAAAGAGATGTTTTATGGATCTGCTAGATTAGTCAATAGACTTTATTTATTAGATCACGACAAACAAGTTTATAACATAAATACCAAAAAGGCCAAAAAGGATGATTCAGATCTCACCTATCTGTGGCATTGTCGATTAGGCCATATTAACTTGAAACGCATAGAAAGACTTCAAAAGGAAGGAATTCTAGAACCATTTGACTTAGAGGATTATGGTAAGTGCGAATCATGCTTACTTGGCAAAATGACAAAGAAACCTTTCTCTAAAGTTGGAGAAAGAGCAACTGAACTATTGGGTTTAATCCATACAGATGTATGTGGACCAATGAGTACAAATGCTAGAGGTGGTTTCAGCTACTTTATCACTTTCACTGATGACTTCAGTAGATATGGTTATGTCTACCTAATGAAGCATAAGTCTGAATCCTTTGACAAATTCAAGGAATTTCAGAGTGAAGTAGAGAATCAATTAGGCAAGAAGATTAAGGCACCGCGGTCTGATAGAGGCGGTGAATATCTGAGCTATGAATTTGATGACCATCTGAAAGAATGTGGTATTCTATCAGAATTGACTCCTCTTGGAATACCACAATGGAACGGTGTGTCGGAACGGAGGAAAAAAACCTTGCTAGACATGGTTAGATCAATGATGGGTCAGGCCGAACTTCCAATAGAATTTTGGGGACATGCACTAAATACAGCTGCACTCACTATAAATAGAGCTCCGTCTAAAGCTGGTTAAAAGACTCCATATGAGTTATGGTTTGGAAAGCCTCCAAATGTGTCTTTTCTTAAGATTTGGGGATGTGAAGTATACGTAAAACGATTAATTTCAGACAAACTTCATCCAAAATCTGACAAATGTATCCTTGTGGGCTATCCAAAGGAAACAAAGGGGTATTACTTCTACAATACATCTGAGAACAAGGTGTTTGTTGCTCGAGATGGTATCTTTTTGGAAAAGTATCATATTTCCAAAATGAACAGTGGGAGAAAAGTAGACCTCGAAGAAATTCGAGTCGAACAACAAAATCTGGAGAATGCTTAAGATGACATTCAGGATGAAACTCAGAGATCTTTAGAAGTATCTGGTGAGGATCAAGGACCATCTAGAAATGTAACCCCGTGTAGATCCCAAAGATATAGATCTCAACCGGAAAGATACTTAGGTATTTTGACGAACAAGAGCTATGACGTTCTATTACTTGAAAGTGATGAACCTGCTACTTACAAACAAGCTATGACGAGCCCTAGCTCAAAGCAATAATGGCAGGAAGCCATGCAATCTAAATTAGACTCCATGTCTGAAAACCAAGTTTGGGATTTGGTCGATTTGCCAGATGGATACCAAGCCATAGGAAGCAAATGGGTTTTCAAACTGAAAAAAGACAAGGATGGGAAACTTGAAGTTTTCAAAGCTAGATTGGTTGCAAAAGGTTACAGGCAAGTCCACGGTGTGGATTACGATGAAACCTTTTCACCAGTTGCAATGCTGAAGTCTATTCAGATAATGTTAGCAATCGCTGCATATTACGATTACGAAATATGGCAGATGGATGTCAAAACCGCTTTCTTAAACGGTGTTTTAACAGAAACCGTGTTTATGACACAGCCTGAGAGTTTTGAGGATCCAAAGAATGCTAAAAAGGTATGCAAGCTTAAGAAATCAATCTACGGATTAAAGCAGGCATCAAGGAGCTGGAATATACGTTTTGATGAAGCAGTCAGTGACTTTGGTTTCATCAAGAACGCAGACGAATCTTGTGTATACAAGAAGGTTAGTGGGAGCAAAATTGCTTTTCTAGTATTATATGTCGACGACATATTACTTATCGGAAATGACATTCCTATGTTGAACTCTGACAAGATTTGGCTTGGGAAATGTTTTTCGATGAAGGATCTAGGAGAAGCACAGTACATACTGGGCATCAAGATCTACAGAGATAGATCTAAAAAGATTATTGGACTTAGTCAAAGCACTTATATCAATAAGGTGCTTGAAAGGTTCAAGATGGCAGACTCCAAGCGAGGCTAGATACCCATGTCTCATGGAATGACTCTAAGCAAGACTCAGTGCTCAAAAACACTTGATGAGCGTAGACGAATGAATGGGATTCCATACGCATCCTTGATTGGTTCAATAATGTATGCTATGATATGTACACGCCCGGATGTTGCGTATGCACTCAGTGCTACGAGCAGATACCAGTCAGACCCAGGAGAGGCGCATTGGACTGCTGCCAAGAATATTCTGAAGTACCTGAAAAGGCACAAAGATGATTTCCTGGTCTATGGTGGAGATGATGAATTAATTGTTAAAGGCTATACGGACGCAAGTTTCCAAACCGACAAAGATGATTTCAGATCACAGTCTGGGTTTGTCTTCTGCCTCAACGGAGGTGCAGTAAGTTGGAAAAGTGCTAAGCAAAGCACCATTGCGGATTCAACCACTAGCAGAAAAAATATTTGTTGCAGCCCCCTTATTGAAGGGGGCATAGAGAAATACGCTTCAACAAACAATCGGTCAACGCGGGTCAAATATTATAAAGGATTGTTGAAGCGAACATTTTTGTTGTTCGCTTCAATAGCAATTGTTGAAGGGGGCATTAAATGTTCGCTTCAACAAATAATCCTCTCATATACTCCAATTTTAACTTCTCTCTCCTCCTCATTTCTTCGGTTCGCCTGAAAGATTAATTTCTCTCTCTTCTCTCCCCTCTCCTCTCTCCCGGTTCAAAACCCCTCAAACCATCCGCCCCTTTCCCTTTCCATGGAAGGTCTATCTTCTCGCCCTCTCCCTCATTCTCTATAATTTCAAAGAAGTGTCTTCATAATTGCCCTCGATTTCGTTTTCTTTCTCTCTCCTCTTTCAACTTTTTTTCTTCGGGTTAGATCTAGATATTTCAAGCGAAAACGAGGGAGTGCATTTCAATCCACATCGGTCAAGCTGGTATCCAGGTCGAAAATTCTTGCTGGTAGCTTTACTGTCTCGAGCATGGTATTCAGGTATAACCTCTCTTCTTCTCTAAAGATCTATCGTTTCTGCTTTCTTTTTTCTTAATTTTATGCTGATATTGCGAAAAATTGATGTTATGGGTGTTGAATTCGTTCAGTTTGATCAGTTGATTGTTCATGATGAATATCGTTTCCCCATTTCTAAAGAAATTATGAAGGACCCTGTTATTTTATCTACTGGCCATGTTTGATTCCTATCTGGATTTTTCTTTAAATTTCATGGGTTTTTGTTCAACTTTTCTTGGTTTCGATTGAATTTTTCTGTTAATTTTGAATTATTGTTCTTGGGGAATAGAGATTGGTTATTTTATTTTAATTAATTTTCCGGATAATATCAATGTATGAATTTTTGTGGGTTCGTTTTCAATTTTTCGCTGGAGTGTCGGTTTGGCATTTTCTTGAATACTACATGAACTATTCGTGTTTGGTGAACTGAAATTTTCTATTAGGTTTTGTATTCTTAATTATGAGTATTGATTGTTTTTTTTTTTGTGAAGAATGCTTATATAAATTTGAGAACTTGTAAATAAAATTTGGTATTGTTAGCATGAATTCTTATTAGTGTGCCCTTGAATTGTGTTTTGCTACCTCATTGAACGCCTGTTTGTTTGAGTATTTCATTCTAGTATGAGAATTTCCTTGAGGTTATGCAGTTATCTAGAATTTTAGATCTAATACTGTTGTTATGTACTAGAGTCCATTCAATGTTTTTGGCTGTTGAGCTCATATATGTCGAATTGACAGTCCTTTTATCCTCTTTATTTCCTGTATAACGTTAATGAACTGGTTGAATTCTTTATAAGCCTTACTAAAGTAGTTGAATTTGATTGACACTTACTTATTACTTTTACTGGATGCTATTCTTATTGGTAATGTTGTGTGCACTACATGTAGCTGTAGATATGTTGGTTATGATTTGTATTTGCTGCTTTCAACTGTCACCCATAAAGCAGATTGGTGCTTTTGTACCTGCTCTGTTTCGGAAGGTGACTAGATTAGAACAATCCTCAATGCCATTGTCCTCGTTAGATGAATCAACTCTCACGTAGAAGCCTGCTAGAAGGCACAACTATGAATATAATCAATCGTACTCGTTACAATATTGTACATTGTACGGGTATGAGAAATTAGGTTTTCTATGTGTATGTGTAGCTTCTTTTTCAGTTCTAATTAATTGGACAGTACAAGGTAAATACAATTCTTTTGTCTCGGTGGCATATCTCTAGATGTATTTATAATGTAATAGTCTAGTTCTCCTTATATTAATCAAGCTTTAGATAAGGAAACAAGACTACCATCATAGAAAAATTGTAAAATTGTATCAAAAATTGTTAAACACTAGTAGCAGGACATTGATGAGCAGTTACGCTAATTAGTTGCTGATAATTCCTAGATCCACTTAGGGTAGGGAGGGGTCAGTAATTAAATGTGCTTAGGTCTAGTTATAACTTAAGTAATATCTCAAAATCTGGCTTCCAAGCAAATAGTGTTTTTAATACAGATGCCTGCTTCAGGACATCAATAGTTTTATCTATTTGAACTATGTTGCCTTATAATCCTTTTATAGCTATTTAATTCATTATTCCTACTGGTTTTGCAGGAGGCATTGGATATCTATAAGAAACTCCCGCCTAAACATTACAATACTAGCTGGGTTCTTTCCCATGTATAATCTATTTTCCTTATTTCATTCTGCCCTGCAGTATGAGCTATCTTTCTTTTTTGCTAAGAACATGGAAAATACTTTTTCTTTCCGTAATTTTTGACAATTCATCTGATGATAAGTGCTAAAGGTCTTATATGTTTGTACTCTTTGTAGTCTTGTAGAGGCGCTCTTTGTTTATCTTGTAATGTAAACCTAGTGGAGACTAGTTGGCGGATAGCCATTACTATTTACTCTAGCATTTAGAATGAAATTATCTGTTTCTAGTGGATCAGCATGTAATGGCATCATTTTAACTCTTTCAGACCACCTGTTTCTTATCTGTACTTATCAGATGAACATGCTGAGAAAAATTATGTAAGATAGTTTCATGGCTTTCTGATACATGATTCAGCTTCTCAATTAGATTATTATTCTCATTTCGAAGACGAATAACTTGTGACCAAAGCTCATCTAAGTGCCTTTGCTTCCTCATTCTAGATCTCTGAGCAGATTCCCTGTTGGATTTCTTCCTCCTTTGCCTCCTTTCGTCGATCATCATCTTACCTTGCTGATGATGTATCTCTTCTGATTCATCTGATGTCGACATATAAACAGGAGATGAAACTAGAGTGTTTTGAAAACTAGTCATAACCATATTTTATGCAATTTGTTGTAGATTGTTTTGGTGTAGTAAGTTTATGACTTTATGTTGGGTGAGAATTGGTATGGGAATGGGATTTCTATATCTGGAGTCGGAGTTTGGTAGTTTATTCCTGTTACCTCACTTGGATGCGTCATAATAACTAAAACAGCTTATACCAAGTACTTGGGTATATGATATGATATGATAGCAATGAGTTTAATTCTTGGGAGGTAGTAGTGAGAAGCTAGCTCCAAGAGGGAAGGGTTTATATAGGCTAAAATCGACTATGCTCAACCTACAATAGGAAGGCGCCCGCTTACGTACGCAACACCATAACAATAACAACACTTACCCCGTATATTATTAAAATGTGTTTGGAATGGGAAAGTAGATGAATATGCTTGTGCGTTTTTTTCTTTCTTTATCTAATGCTAGTTTAATCTTTGCACACTATGCCCCTGTTTAGATGGATTTTTTTTTCTAGGGAGAACTAACACATGTAGAAAATCTTTTTTAATTGGTTTATCTAGTTAAAATGTTAGGCTTCACCTTTTATTATTTAGGTGCTTCACACAACTTCTGCTTACATTGTGAATTTTCCACGCAGGAATACATATTAATAAATGCCGTGAAGATTAGTATTAACATTTTGTCATTAATAAATGCCATGCAGATTAGTTCTCTGGAAGTTGTCATCTCAATATACTTAACATCATTGGATTATCTGTCATTTGTCGCTTTGCTCTAGTACTTTTAAATGAAAATTCTTGCAGTTATAACACATCTTCTGGATTCTCTTCCCTTTTGTTGTCAATATGGCGTCATATAATGACTGTGAACTGTTGTTTCTTGATTGCTCATTTTGTAGCTTGGTGGATTTATGTATTTTAAAGACTATTCATGACAGACCTATGGTACTTTCATGTTGTGGAGCATTTTAAACAGATTTTTTTTTTGACAGCTTGTACGTAACAGAATTGCTGGCTAATAGTGTTTGGTTGTTTACTTAGGTTGGGAGAGCATATTTTGAATTAGTTGATTATTTAGAATCTGATCGTGCCTTCAGTCTCGCTGATCGTGCGTTTGGTGGTGTTGGCCAACTGGTTGGACAACTTGCAAAATTGAGTGGTTGTTCATTTACAAGGAAGAGTAATTTTGGTAATGGTTAAGGGAAGCGTAGGCAAAATAATCGAATTGTAGATTCAAAGATTATTTTTGTGTGAATTTATATTGTAAAATTACATTAAACAATATTATTTCAATATTAATGTGAATGAAGTATTTATTGTTTACAATTTTCTATTTTATGAGTATTAAGGTTCTTCTATTACCTAACAAAGAAAATTAAAGCAGAATATTAGTGGTGGTAGCCCATCTTATGTGCTGTTGATTAAGACTCCTAGTTGGGGCGGGCAACACAATGTTTGCCTCAACAGGCTTGTCTGTTGAGGGGGGCAATTTAATGTTCGCCTCAACATGCTTGTCTGTTGAGGAGGGCAATTTAATGTTCGCCTCAACAGGCTTGTCTGTTGAGGGGGGCAATTAAATGCCCCCCTCAACAGGCTAGTCTGTTGAGGGGGGCTTTCAAATGCCCGCCTCAACAAATATCTTTTTGAGGCGGGCTTGGCCCGCCTCAATAGATCTCTGACCTGTTGAAGCCCCCTCTGTTGAAGCGGGCCATGTTCGCCTCAACAAGCCCGAAATGCCCCCCTCAACAGGGGTTTTTTCCACTAGTGAACAACTGAAGCGGAGTACATTATTGCACATGAAGTAGCAAAGGAAGCTATATGGCTAAGGAAGTTCATAGGTGAACTTGGTGTAGTCCCCTCCATTAAAGGACCAATAGCCCTATATTGTGATAATAACGGAGCTATTGGACAGACAAAGGAGCCTAGACACCACCAAAGAGTCAAGCATGTACTTCGTAGATTTCACCTTCTATGAGAGTTCGTTGAAAGAAAAGAAGTCGAGATAAGCAAGATTGGAACTGATGATAACATCTCAGATCCATTGACTAAACCTCTGCCGCAGGCGAAGCACAACTCGCACACTACAACTATGGGAATCAAGCATATTGGAGAATGGCTTTGATGTCCTTGTTTAAATGTTTTAAAGTTTTAGAGTTTAATACTTTGTAAAACATTATTGGTTAATCGTTCACAATAAATGAATAGAATTCATTTTTCCATTTAATTTGTGGTTTATTAAATGATGAGTCCCTTCAATTTGACGAAATATTCAAGATAGACTGTCAGGACCAGTCATGTGACTAAGAAATGTCTATCAAGTGAACTTGAATGTCAAAAGATTGAAAATGGTCCCTGGGCGGAGTTTTCTATAAAGGTGGACGCATAGAAAATGTTAGACGACTAGAATTAGACCTGATCAAATGGCGGGCCGGGCCGGGCTTGAGCGTAAAAATTCAGCCCGCTATGTCGGGCCGGGCCGGGTCGGGCCAAGATTCGGGCCAAAATTTTGTGCCAAACCCGTTATTTTCGGGCCGGGCCTACCGGGCTTTTCGGGCCATTTTCGAGCCGGGCCAAATTTATAACTAAAAAGTGTATTTTTGTGTTTCCCAAACCCGCCCAAAAAAATAAAATTTTCGGGCCGGGCCCGGAAACCGGCCGGAAAATTCTGCTCAAACCCGCAAAAATTTCGGGCAAGCCGGGCCGGGCCGACGGGCCGGGCTCATCTTGATCAGGTCTAACTAGAATGCAAGATGACTAGTTGTTCTGTTTCTTGAACTATGTGGACATGGCAATGTCGTAATCATTTGCATAGATACTTTGAGAAGACTAGTATCGGACATACCTATGAAACTTTACTGTAAGAGATGAAAATCTGTCATAAGTAAATTTCATTAAAATTATTAGACACTAATCCTCAATACCTGAGTGATTTGAGATTACTTGTTTGAGAACTGCTTACTTTGACGTTGTCAACCGTCGCACCGTAAAAGGAGGCTATAAAGGCAACGCTCATGTAATCACCTATCAAACAAAGTCTAATATCAAGATCGCAAGATTGGGATAGTCCTCCCATAAATCGGGATGAGATGCTAAAAGTTGTACAAGGCCACTCGGAGAGCTAGAAATTGTAAAATGCATGGCCGTGCTCTGATGAATCATAGGCTATGATTATCTGTTTATTTAATCAGTTGAACTCTGAAACCGAGAAACACCTCTGGACATAATAAGGATGATGTAATCCCCCGTAATTTTATACATTTCATTTATATATTTTACCGTATATTTAATATATTTAAATAAGAATTTATGAATTTTGGAAATAAATATATAATTAACATATATTTATTTATTACATTTTAATATTTTCAACGATTTACGAAATCGAAAATGATTTTAGAATTTTAAGTAGAAAAGAATTTGAATTACGAAAATTGATTGAATTTAGAAAACGATCCTATTCAGTTTTGGATTCGAATCATAAAAGCTAAATCCTAATTCTAGCCCACTTGGGAAAGCCCAATATTAAAACCCAAAACTCAAACCCTCCCTTTACTCTAATTCACGTGAAACCTAAGCAAACTTGCATTCCCTCTGTTTCACGTACAAGAGCAACCAGCAGTTTCTCTCTCCCCTTCCTTCACGCCGTCGACCCAGCCACCGGACCACCGTCGTCCTCCCCGCTGCCGGTAACTCTCTCGCCCTCCCCTCGGGTTTCTTTGTCTCTTTCGTAGTTTTGTTTCCCTCACTCACCGGCTCTCTGTTTTGTGTCTTGCGAAGCACCACCGGCACGCAACAGCGACCACCGTGCTTGCCGTCAGCCCAGCCGCACCACCGCCCTTGCTGCGCCACCCCTTCTCGCGCCTCACCGCCCATCCGCGGCCAGCCACTCCCTTTCTCCTCCACGCTCGCAGCACCTTCATCTCTCCTTCCTATCTCGCCACCACCACCGGCACATTCAACCACCACCCAGCGCAGCCACCTGCCCCTTCAGCCTCGTCGCCCAGCCGACTACCACCCGCCTGCTGCCGCCGCCACTGCCGCCGGCCAGCAACCCATTCCCTCACTTTTTGGTTATTTCTTTAACCCTAAAACTATTTAATTTTTTAATTTTGTTTTAGTAATTTAATTAATGTTTTCATGCTTTAAATTTATAGTTTTAATTATCTAAATATAGAAATCATATTTCATATTTTGCATAATGAATTATTTAATTTTCAGATTTATTAATTTTGTTAAATAAGGGTTTTAAATTATAAAGCTTGAATTTTTAAGGTTTTATTAGTTAGAAAATCATAGTATGATGTTTGGGAATTATTAAATTTATTGTTTTTATGATTTCAAACATGTTAATATGTTTTGGAGTAGTTTGAAATTAGTTATATTGCTGGAAATTTAAAGTATGATGCTTTGAAGAGTTTTCAACGAATCTCAATAATTAATATAACAATTATGATGCTAGGAAATCAAATATTCAAGTTTCGATATTGGGAAATGTTATAATTATGTTTAGGAAGGGTTTGAAGCTCCCTAATGTTGCTGAAAATTCAATATGAATTGATATGAGTCTATATTGGTTGTTGTTAGGTGGAGAATTCTCTTTAGGCGACTTTTAAAAGTGTTAAAGTGACGTATCAGTTTGTTTACACAAGGTACGTACATACCTGTGTGCTTGGAATGTGTGCTAATTGTTGAAACCATGTTGAATTATTGATGAACTTGGTTATGTTAATGTTGTTGATGAACTTAGTCAGGTTGAAATTGCATGTTTGATACTGTGGGATGAACATATTAAACCTTTATTGCATTTTGAGGATTATAACATGTTAGTATGGAAGATTGATGCAAACATGTTTGATTGGGAACACTAGATTATTTAGTATATAATTCAGATCAGTTAATTGTTGTTCCCTTTTTAGCTTTTCACTACTTTATGAGGGCGGAGGACCTTATTTAGTAAGTTGAAACCTTATACCCATATTCAGGGGTTGATCAGTATTAAAGAAAAGATTGGAGTTAATTGGAATGAGTCTTGTTTGATGCCTTTGTGATCACTTACTCAATTCCAAGATAAAAACAGTTATAAATAAATGTGAGTTGCATGCCTTATGTGATTGTTGAGTCATAACAGGGTGTCAATTTGTAAATCATGTAAAGTGAAACTGAGTAGCAATAGCTTTAGACTGTGCACGTCTAAAGTGACGGACAAATAGGAGTTGGGGTTCATGGTGGTAGCCCATGGCCTTTCATTCGGACCGGATTGATCACCGTGTCCTATTTTCAGTCAAACGTTCCTCGATATCGCAGGTCACTGAGGTTACGGAGTCGCGCCCGTACCTCGCCTAGCTAGAAAACTCGGTCCATTGCCTATTTCAATTAAAATAACATTATTGTTATAAAAGTCTAGTCCAGTCTAGCCTAGTCTAGTTAAGTATGGTCGTCAGATTATCATGTTTTGTCCGCCCTTAATTATGTTTAATAGTATCATGTTAGGATTATTATTGTTTTAGTATGTAGTACTCAGCTTTGCTGATTACGTGCTTTGTTTGTGTGTGTTGATCATGGCTATGCCTTATTGATCCTGTGATGACCCAACTTTGGTGAGCAGTCTCTAAGGATCAATAAGCGTTGCCCATCTACAGGTTTGAAGATGATGCATCATTGGGATCGGGATTAGAGAGCTCGTAGTTATATTTGTTTTATTAAGTGATTTGGGTTGTTAACTTATATTTGAAAGTTGTCGTACTATTCGTATTTCCTTATTTCCGTTAATTGGTTTTGGACTTAGTATGTAATCGATTATTTATGAACCTAAAAGTTAGTTTTATGTTTTCCGCTGCAAAATTCTGAATAAGCCGTACGTTTTCACACGGGCGATAATGCCTTGATAATTCTCTATAGTTATATTTATAAAAGGGTTGTTTTAGAAAAAGGGAATTGTCGGGGTGTTTCAAAGTGGTATCTAGAAGCTAAGGTTTTACTTAACAATTTTTTAGGGGCCTAACTATCTAGTTATTTAAAATAAACTTCTTAAAAATCGAGCTTCTACGTATTATAGTGTTCAAAAATTGGTACTTTTTTTTCGGGGGCCGATTTCCTTTTATCTTGTTTGAAAGTATATAATATTTCTTATTTAAGTTCAGAATTAACTTATTTATTCGAAACTTTTCGTTTATGTGAATTAAGTACGTTTTTCGTTATTTTCGAAATTAAATTAAATATATTCGGAAAAAAAAAAAAAAAAAATAAAAAAAAAAAAAAAAATTTCTTATTAATTATTCGTTTGAAAATAAAAATAATAATAAAATTTCTTTATTTTATTTATTCGTTTATTATTAATTCGTTTAATAAACTTTTTCTTACTAATCGTTCTTGTTTTATTCTTTAAATTCTTCAATGTTTGACCTATTATGATTTATTATGAGAGATGGGTAATATAGGAAAGGGCATATAGGATAGAATTATATGTGCATTAGTAGTTAATTGCTAGCATAAGAAGTTAATTGCTATGTGCATATGTTAAATGTTTAAGTGTTGCATGTAAATGTGCATAAAAATTGTTTGATTACACCAAACTTATTGTTTTATTGAATTCTGATTATGCTTTGGTTGGGAAATCGTTAGTAAGATCTTAAGTTGTTTGTTTCATGAATAAAACGCTTCTTTCCAAGTACACCAACATAGGATCCTTTGAGAAGATCGACGAATACTGAGGATCTAGATTTCACTTCACAAATTTCCAAAGAAAGAACAGATAGACAAGATGCCTTAAACATTTGAAGTTGTAATAGTTAGTTTGTTCTTAAATGTTTTGGAGAATAAGTAGCAAAGCTACAACAGTTTAAAGTTAAAGCAATAAGAGTTTGACTTATTCTTTATTCTTTTCAAGGATGTATTAAATCTTTATAGAATTAGCAATAAAAGTTAAGGCATTCGTTTCCAATGTGAGAATTCCATAATTCGCCAACAATAGTTTATGTTTATGCCATAGAACTTTTAATTTTATTTTGAGGACATGTGTGTTGTGGATATTTAGGATTGTTATTAACATTCTTTTGAGGAATAGAGTTAGATCATTGATTATCCAAAGGATCAAGAGTTTATTTTGGGCACGCAAAGAGAATGTTTTCTTCTTTTATTCTGCCTTATTATTCGTGATGATTGAATTTGTTCCTTGTTTCTCAGTTGAATGTCATGTATGCGAATATCATTCATAAATGATTGTTTATGTATGTGAATTCTGGATGCTGGTGTGATATTACATTGCTAGGATAATGTTAAGTGAAGTTTTCGAACGTAAAATAGAATATATTACGTACAGGTCGCGCTTTAGGATGGCCAACAATAATGACCTAGCTGCTGCTATTCGCCTCTTGGCGGAAAAACTAGCTCAGGAAAGAACTGAGCGCCCCGATTCTGCAGGGGACATGTTTGAAAGGTTTGCGAAAGTTAAGCCACCATACTTCAAGGGGCAAGCAGACCCGACCTTCCTAGAAAACTGGATTAGGGAGTTTGAAAAACTACTTTGGGCGGTAAATTGTCCTGAAAATATGAAACTAGGCCAAGCTGTCCTTTACCTAAAAGATGAGGCCGATCTATGGTGGAAAGAGAATGGAACTAGGCTAAGTGTTGTTGAAGGATTTAATTGGGACTCATTTGTCGTTGCGTTGAGGGAAAAGTTTTATCCTCCTTTCATAACAAAACGAAAAGCGCAGGAATTCATAAACCTGGGGATGGGGAGTATGACCATCGCTGAATATTATAGCAAATTTATAGCGCTGTCGGAGTTTGCACCTGAGGTTGTAGCCACAGAAGAGATAAAGGCTCAGAGGTTTGAGCAAGGGTTGACCGATGAGATCCAGTTAGGATTAGGTGGAGAAACCTTTACATCTTTAGATAATGTGTATGAGAGAACCACTAATATTTATGGTTTGCAGTCCTTAAGGGACGAGAAAAACGTTGTTGGGAAGAAAAGAAAAGTGTTAAATGTCCGGGAAAACCAAGGGAATTTCAAGAGGAATATGAATGAGAATAGGAATGGAAACGGAAATGGAAATTATCGAGGAGGAAACAGTCAGGGGCACAACAATAGGAGGCAATCCGTGAGAAGGTATCACTGCAAGAGGTGCAACAATAATCACCCTGGTAAGAATTGCAAAGGAGAATTAGTGACCTGCAACTATTGTCAGAAAAGGGGGCATAGAGAGTTTGAGTGCTTCACTAAGCACAGGAAGGAACAAAATAGTAATGGAGGTGGGAACCAAGTGAGGTTTAACCAGTCTGGAGGCCAAAATTCAAAGCCTGGAGGGGCACAAAACAATCAAGAGAACTATAATAAACCTGCAAATGATAACAACAACCAGAATAAGGCTCCAGGAAAACCGTTCATGATGGCTAGAAATGAAGCTGAACATTCTGCAGACGTAGTTCATGGTACTTTTTCTATTAACTCCGTGCTAGTTAAAACATTATTTGATTCGGGAGCAACTTATTCTTTCGTTTTGTCATATGTTATTAAGAGTCTGAAGTTAGTAGATTTTGAATGATTGACTTACCTGTTATTATGTTTGCCATTGTGAGTGGATTCATTGATGTGTTTCCGAGTGAAATTGCAAGTATGTTACCTGTTGGAGCCTTTGAGTTCACTATAAACTTAGTTCCTGGAACGACACCTATAACTAAAGCACCATATAGAATGACACCTCTCGAAATGAGCAAATTAAGACACAATTGCAAGAGTTGTTTCGTTAAGGGATATATTAGGCCTAGTGCATCACCGTGGGGAGATCATGTATTGTTTGTTAAGGAGAAAGATAAGAGTATGGAATTATGCATCGATTTTAGGGAGCTAAACACCATCAAGAACAAGTATCCCTTGCCTAGGATAGATGACATATTTGACCAATTGAATGGGCGAGTGTGTTCTCGAAGACTGATTTGCGTTTGAAGTACCACCAATTGAGAATAGCTGATAAGGGCCTAAGACCTCATTAGGATTCGCCATTGTCATTAAAGGTTTATAGTAACGTCTTTTGGGTTAACCAATGCACCTTCATTAATTATGGATTTGATGAATGAGATTTTCTACGAATTCCGAATTAAGTTCGTTATTGTGTTATTGATGATATCCTGATTTATTCAAGGAATGAGAAAGAGCATGACAAACACTTGAGGATTATTTGGAGACGCTTAGAAAGAATCTAGTTTTATTAAATGAAGTATACAAATCTTGAGGTCATATGTGTATAAGTGACACCGACGGAAAAGTGAAGGACTAAATTGATTGAGAACTATGTTACGTAAGGGAATAAATTTAAGAGGAGAATTGAGTGGTCCAGGATCGTTAGAAACCACCTGGCGTCTTGAAAAGATGAAAGGAAATATATGAATTGGTGAAAGAGCTAAGAGTTAATCCTAAGAGTTATATATCCATGAAAGGCATGATGAGGTTCGGTGAAAAGGAAAAGTGAGCAGAAAGCGTTTCTGTAGATCCTACTAAGATTCAAGCTGTGAGTGAGTGACCTACTCCAAAGAACGCGTCTGATATCTGAAGTTATCTAGGCCTAGATGACCATTATAGGAGGTTGTGAAAGACTTTTCGAAGAGAGAAAAACCATTGACCAACTTGTTGAAAGAGGAATCAAAATTCGAGTGGAGTAAGAAATGTAAAAAGTTTTCTAGATTTTAAAAGAGCGTTTGACCTCTGCACCTGTTGCCGCGTCAATTGAAACTTTATGAAACTTATTACCCTACCCATGACCTAAAGCTAGCTGCTAGTGCGTTTGTTTTGAAGATTTAAAGACATTATCTTTATGGGAAAACATTTGAGATTCTTACCGACCATAAAAGTCTGAAACATTGGCAAAAAGGTCTAGTGAATCTTGGGGATGACATTGAAAATGAGTACTACTTTCCACCCTGCGATTGATGGACAACTGAGATTACTAACGGAATATATATTGAAAGCTTGTGTTATTGACTTTAAGGGTAATTGGAAAAATCACCTAGGTTCGATTGAATTTTCGTGCATCAATAGTTACCATGCAAGCATTACAATGTCACATGTTGAGGCACTGTATGGAAAGAATTGTAGAAGTCTTACTTATTAGAATGAGATTAGTGAGAATATTGTATTGAGGACATAATTCGTTGAGGAAGAAATACCCAAAGTTATTCCCTGAGATGAGTTACGAGGGCGTAACTCGTTTTCTTTAAGAGGGGTAGAATGCGATAGAAATTCGCGCTTTTTACCTATTTTTATAGTATTTTTATGCATTTTATGCTTATTTTTAGCAACTTATACATGTTGATGTAAGTAAATAGATTCTCCGCATAAGAAAATGTGTTCTTGAGTATTACAAGTAACTCTTAGTTGGCAAAATAATGCACAAGAGTGGCACAAAGTACTTCTACAATAAGAATAAGTTGAAAAGTTTGGAAAAATACGTGAATTTTCGTGTCAAGTTTCGGGGCGAAACTTCTTTTAAGAGGGGTAGATTGTAATCCCCCGTAATTTTATACATTTCATTTATATATTTTACCGTATATTTAATATATTTAAATAAGAATTTATGAATTTTGGAAATAAATATATAATTAACATATATTTATTTATTACATTTTAATATTTTCAACGATTTACGAAATCGAAAATGATTTTAGAATTTTAAGTAGAAAAGAATTTGAATTACGAAAATTGATTGAATTTAGAAAACGATCCTATTCAGTTTTGGATTCGAATCATAAAAGCTAAATCCTAATTCTAGCCCACTTGGGAAAGCCCAATATTAAAACCCAAAACTCAAACCCTCCCTTTACTCTAATTCACGTGAAACCTAAGCAAACTTGCATTCCCTCTGTTTCACGTACAAGAGCAACCAGCAGTTTCTCTCTCCCCTTCCTTCACGCCGTCGACCCAGCCACCGGACCACCGTCGTCCTCCCCGCTGCCGGTAACTCTCTCGCCCTCCCCTCGGGTTTCTTTGTCTCTTTCGTAGTTTTGTTTCCCTCACTCACCGGCTCTCTGTTTTGTGTCTTGCGAAGCACCACCGGCACGCAACAGCGACCACCGTGCTTGCCGTCAGCCCAGCCGCACCACCGCCCTTGCTGCGCCACCCCTTCTCGCGCCTCACCGCCCATCCGCGGCCAGCCACTCCCTTTCTCCTCCACGCTCGCAGCACCTTCATCTCTCCTTCCTATCTCGCCACCACCACCGGCACATTCAACCACCACCCAGCGCAGCCACCTGCCCCTTCAGCCTCGTCGCCCAGCCGACTACCACCCGCCTGCTGCCGCCGCCACTGCCGCCGGCCAGCAACCCATTCCCTCACTTTTTGGTTATTTCTTTAACCCTAAAACTATTTAATTTTTTAATTTTGTTTTAGTAATTTAATTAATGTTTTCATGCTTTAAATTTATAGTTTTAATTATCTAAATATAGAAATCATATTTCATATTTTGCATAATGAATTATTTAATTTTCAGATTTATTAATTTTGTTAAATAAGGGTTTTAAATTATAAAGCTTGAATTTTTAAGGTTTTATTAGTTAGAAAATCATAGTATGATGTTTGGGAATTATTAAATTTATTGTTTTTATGATTTCAAACATGTTAATATGTTTTGGAGTAGTTTGAAATTAGTTATATTGCTGGAAATTTAAAGTATGATGCTTTGAAGAGTTTTCAACGAATCTCAATAATTAATATAACAATTATGATGCTAGGAAATCAAATATTCAAGTTTCGATATTGGGAAATGTTATAATTATGTTTAGGAAGGGTTTGAAGCTCCCTAATGTTGCTGAAAATTCAATATGAATTGATATGAGTCTATATTGGTTGTTGTTAGGTGGAGAATTCTCTTTAGGCGACTTTTAAAAGTGTTAAAGTGACGTATCAGTTTGTTTACACAAGGTACGTACATACCTGTGTGCTTGGAATGTGTGCTAATTGTTGAAACCATGTTGAATTATTGATGAACTTGGTTATGTTAATGTTGTTGATGAACTTAGTCAGGTTGAAATTGCATGTTTGATACTGTGGGATGAACATATTAAACCTTTATTGCATTTTGAGGATTATAACATGTTAGTATGGAAGATTGATGCAAACATGTTTGATTGGGAACACTAGATTATTTAGTATATAATTCAGATCAGTTAATTGTTGTTCCCTTTTTAGCTTTTCACTACTTTATGAGGGCGGAGGACCTTATTTAGTAAGTTGAAACCTTATACCCATATTCAGGGGTTGATCAGTATTAAAGAAAAGATTGGAGTTAATTGGAATGAGTCTTGTTTGATGCCTTTGTGATCACTTACTCAATTCCAAGATAAAAACAGTTATAAATAAATGTGAGTTGCATGCCTTATGTGATTGTTGAGTCATAACAGGGTGTCAATTTGTAAATCATGTAAAGTGAAACTGAGTAGCAATAGCTTTAGACTGTGCACGTCTAAAGTGACGGACAAATAGGAGTTGGGGTTCATGGTGGTAGCCCATGGCCTTTCATTCGGACCGGATTGATCACCGCGTCCTATTTTCAGTCAAACGTTCCTCGATATCGCAGGTCACTGAGGTTACGGAGTCGCGCCCGTACCTCGCCTAGCTAGAAAACTCGGTCCATTGCCTATTTCAATTAAAATAACATTATTGTTATAAAAGTCTAGTCCAGTCTAGCCTAGTCTAGTTAAGTATGGTCGTCAGATTATCATGTTTTGTCCGCCCTTAATTATGTTTAATAGTATCATGTTAGGATTATTATTGTTTTAGTATGTAGTACTCAGCGTTGCTGATTACGTGCTTTGTTTGTGTGTGTTGATCATGGCTATGCCTTATTGATCCTGTGATGACCCAACTTTGGTGAGCAGTCTCTAAGGATCAATAAGCGTTGCCCATCTACAGGTTTGAAGATGATGCATCATTGGGATCGGGATTAGAGAGCTCGTAGTTATATTTGTTTTATTAAGTGATTTGGGTTGTTAACTTATATTTGAAAGTTGTCGTACTATTCGTATTTCCTTATTTCCGTTAATTGGTTTTGGACTTAGTATGTAATCGATTATTTATGAACCTAAAAGTTAGTTTTATGTTTTCCGCTGCAAAATTCTGAATAAGCCGTACGTTTTCACACGGGCGATAATGCCTTGATAATTCTCTATAGTTATATTTATAAAAGGGTTGTTTTAGAAAAAGGGAATTGTCGGGGTGTTTCAAAGTGGTATCTAGAAGCTAAGGTTTTACTTAACAATTTTTTAGGCGCC
This sequence comes from Spinacia oleracea, assembly GCF_020520425.1. Lineage (NCBI taxonomy): Eukaryota > Viridiplantae > Streptophyta > Magnoliopsida > Caryophyllales > Amaranthaceae > Spinacia > Spinacia oleracea. The sequence goes on along the minus strand of NC_079488.1, from coordinate 69,869,815 downwards.
TAACTATCTAGTTATTTAAAATAAACTTCTTAAAAATCGAGCTTCTACGTATTATAGTGTTCAAAAATTGGTACTTTTTTTTCGGGGGCCGATTTCCTTTTATCTTGTTTGAAAGTATATAATATTTCTTATTTAAGTTCAGAATTAACTTATTTATTCGAAACTTTTCGTTTATGTGAATTAAGTACGTTTTTCGTTATTTTCGAAATTAAATTAAATATATTCGGAAAAAAAAAAATAAAAAAAAAAAAAAATAAAAAAATTTCTTATTAATTATTCGTTTGAAAATAAAAATAATAATAAAATTTCTTTATTTTATTTATTCGTTTATTATTAATTCGTTTAATAAACTTTTTCTTACTAATCGTTCTTGTTTTATTCTTTAAATTCTTCAATGTTTGACCTATTATGATTTATTATGAGAGATGGGTAATATAGGAAAGGGCATATAGGATAGAATTATATGTGCATTAGTAGTTAATTGCTAGCATAAGAAGTTAATTGCTATGTGCATATGTTAAATGTTTAAGTGTTGCATGTAAATGTGCATAAAAATTGTTTGATTACACCAAACTTATTGTTTTATTGAATTCTGATTATGCTTTGGTTGGGAAATCGTTAGTAAGATCTTAAGTTGTTTGTTTCATGAATAAAACGCTTCTTTCCAAGTACACCAACATAGGATCCTTTGAGAAGATCGACGAATACTGAGGATCTAGATTTCACTTCACAAATTTCCAAAGAAAGAACAGATAGACAAGATGCCTTAAACATTTGAAGTTGTAATAGTTAGTTTGTTCTTAAATGTTTTGGAGAATAAGTAGCAAAGCTACAACAGTTTAAAGTTAAAGCAATAAGAGTTTGACTTATTCTTTATTCTTTTCAAGGATGTATTAAATCTTTATAGAATTAGCAATAAAAGTTAAGGCATTCGTTTCCAATGTGAGAATTCCATAATTCGCCAACAATAGTTTATGTTTATGCCATAGAACTTTTAATTTTATTTTGAGGACATGTGTGTTGTGGATATTTAGGATTGTTATTAACATTCTTTTGAGGAATAGAGTTAGATCATTGATTATCCAAAGGATCAAGAGTTTATTTTGGGCACGCAAAGAGAATGTTTTCTTCTTTTATTCTGCCTTATTATTCGTGATGATTGAATTTGTTCCTTGTTTCTCAGTTGAATGTCATGTATGCGAATATCATTCATAAATGATTGTTTATGTATGTGAATTCTGGATGCTGGTGTGATATTACATTGCTAGGATAATGTTAAGTGAAGTTTTCGAACGTAAAATAGAATATATTACGTACAGGTCGCGCTTTAGGATGGCCAACAATAATGACCTAGCTGCTGCTATTCGCCTCTTGGCGGAAAAACTAGCTCAGGAAAGAACTGAGCGCCCCGATTCTGCAGGGGACATGTTTGAAAGGTTTGCGAAAGTTAAGCCACCATACTTCAAGGGGCAAGCAGACCCGACCTTCCTAGAAAACTGGATTAGGGAGTTTGAAAAACTACTTTGGGCGGTAAATTGTCCTGAAAATATGAAAGTAGGCCAAGCTGTCCTTTACCTAAAAGATGAGGCCGATCTATGGTGGAAAGAGAATGGAACTAGGCTAAGTGTTGTTGAAGGATTTAATTGGGACTCATTTGTCGTTGCGTTGAGGGAAAAGTTTTATCCTCCTTTCATAACAAAACGAAAAGCGCAGGAATTCATAAACCTGGGGATGGGGAGTATGACCATCGCTGAATATTATAGCAAATTTATAGCGCTGTCGGAGTTTGCACCTGAGGTTGTAGCCACAGAAGAGATAAAGGCTCAGAGGTTTGAGCAAGGGTTGACCGATGAGATCCAGTTAGGATTAGGTGGAGAAACCTTTACATCTTTAGATAATGTGTATGAGAGAACCACTAATATTTATGGTTTGCAGTCCTTAAGGGACGAGAAAAACGTTGTTGGGAAGAAAAGAAAAGTGTTAAATGTCCGGGAAAACCAAGGGAATTTCAAGAGGAATATGAATGAGAATAGGAATGGAAACGGAAATGGAAATTATCGAGGAGGAAACAGTCAGGGGCACAACAATAGGAGGCAATCCGTGAGAAGGTATCACTGCAAGAGGTGCAACAATAATCACCCTGGTAAGAATTGCAAAGGAGAATTAGTGACCTGCAACTATTGTCAGAAAAGGGGGCATAGAGAGTTTGAGTGCTTCACTAAGCACAGGAAGGAACAAAATAGTAATGGAGGTGGGAACCAAGTGAGGTTTAACCAGTCTGGAGGCCAAAATTCAAAGCCTGGAGGGGCACAAAACAATCAAGAGAACTATAATAAACCTGCAAATGATAACAACAACCAGAATAAGGCTCCAGGAAAACCGTTCATGATGGCTAGAAATGAAGCTGAACATTCTGCAGACGTAGTTCATGGTACTTTTTCTATTAACTCCGTGCTAGTTAAAACATTATTTGATTCGGGAGCAACTTATTCTTTCGTTTTGTCATATGTTATTAAGAGTCTGAAGTTAGTAGATTTTGAATGATTGACTTACCTGTTATTATGTTTGCCATTGTGAGTGGATTCATTGATGTGTTTCCGATTGAAATTGCAAGTATGTTACCTGTTGGAGCCTTTGAGTTCACTATAAACTTAGTTCCTGGAACGACACCTATAACTAAAGCACCATATAGAATGACACCTCTCGAAATGAGCAAATTAAGACACAATTGCAAGAGTTGTTTCGTTAAGGGATATATTAGGCCTAGTGCATCACCGTGGGGAGATCATGTATTGTTTGTTAAGGAGAAAGATAAGAGTATGGAATTATGCATCGATTTTAGGGAGCTAAACACCATCAAGAACAAGTATCCCTTGCCTAGGATAGATGACATATTTGACCAATTGAATGGGCGAGTGTGTTCTCGAAGACTGATTTGCGTTTGAAGTACCACCAATTGAGAATAGCTGATAAGGGCCTAAGACCTCATTAGGATTCTCCATTGTCATTAAAGGTTTATAGTAACGTCTTTTGGGTTAACCAATGCACCTTCATTAATTATGGATTTGATGAATGAGATTTTCTACGAATTCCGAATTAAGTTCGTTATTGTGTTATTGATGATATCCTGATTTATTCAAGGAATGAGAAAGAGCATGACAAACACTTGAGGATTATTTGGAGACGCTTAGAAAGAATCTAGTTTTATTAAATGAAGTATACAAATCTTGAGGTCATATGTGTATAAGTGACACCGACGGAAAAGTGAAGGACTAAATTGATTGAGAACTATGTTACGTAAGGGAATAAATTTAAGAGGAGAATTGAGTGGTCCAGGATCGTTAGAAACCACCTGGCGTCTTGAAAAGATGAAAGGAAATATATGAATTAGTGAAAGAGCTAAGAGTTAATCCTAAGAGTTATATATCCATGAAAGGCATGATGAGGTTCGGTGAAAAGGAAAAGTGAGCAGAAAGCGTTTCTGTAGATCCTACTAAGATTCAAGCTGTGAGTGAGTGACCTACTCCAAAGAACGCGTCTGATATCTGAAGTTATCTAGGCCTAGATGACCATTATAGGAGGTTGTGAAAGACTTTTCGAAGAGAGAAAAACCATTGACCAACTTGTTGAAAGAGGAATCAAAATTCGAGTGGAGTAAGAAATGTAAAAAGTTTTCTAGATTTTAAAAGAGCGTTTGACCTCTGCACCTGTTGCCGCGTCAATTGAAACTTTATGAAACTTATTACCCTACCCATGACCTAAAGCTAGCTGCTAGTGCGTTTGTTTTGAAGATTTAAAGACATTATCTTTATGGGAAAACATTTGAGATTCTTACCGACCATAAAAGTCTGAAACATTGGCAAAAAGGTCTAGTGAATCTTGGGGATGACATTGAAAATGAGTACTACTTTCCACCCTGCGATTGATGGACAACTGAGATTACTAACGGAATATATATTGAAAGCTTGTGTTATTGACTTTAAGGGTAATTGGAAAAATCACCTAGGTTCGATTGAATTTTCGTGCATCAATAGTTACCATGCAAGCATTACAATGTCACATGTTGAGGCACTGTATGGAAAGAATTGTAGAAGTCTTACTTATTAGAATGAGATTAGTGAGAATATTGTATTGAGGACATAATTCGTTGAGGAAGAAATACCCAAAGTTATTCCCTGAGATGAGTTACGAGGGCGTAACTCGTTTTCTTTAAGAGGGGTAGAATGCGATAGAAATTCGCGCTTTTTACCTATTTTTATAGTATTTTTATGCATTTTATGCTTATTTTTAGCAACTTATACATGTTGATGTAAGTAAATAGATTCTCCGCATAAGAAAATGTGTTCTTGAGTATTACAAGTAACTCTTAGTTGGCAAAATAATGCACAAGAGTGGCACAAAGTACTTCTACAATAAGAATAAGTTGAAAAGTTTGGAAAAATACGTGAATTTTCGTGTCAAGTTTCGGGGCGAAACTTCTTTTAAGAGGGGTAGATTGTAATCCCCCGTAATTTTATACATTTCATTTATATATTTTACCGTATATTTAATATATTTAAATAAGAATTTATGAATTTTGGAAATAAATATATAATTAACATATATTTATTTATTACATTTTAATATTTTCAACGATTTACGAAATCGAAAATGATTTTAGAATTTTAAGTAGAAAAGAATTTGAATTACGAAAATTGATTGAATTTAGAAAACGATCCTATTCAGTTTTGGATTCGAATCATAAAAGCTAAATCCTAATTCTAGCCCACTTGGGAAAGCCCAATATTAAAACCCAAAACTCAAACCCTCCCTTTACTCTAATTCACGTGAAACCTAAGCAAACTTGCATTCCCTCTGTTTCACGTACAAGAGCAACCAGCAGTTTCTCTCTCCCCTTCCTTCACGCCGTCGACCCAGCCACCGGACCACCGTCGTCCTCCCCGCTGCCGGTAACTCTCTCGCCCTCCCCTCGGGTTTCTTTGTCTCTTTCGTAGTTTTGTTTCCCTCACTCACCGGCTCTCTGTTTTGTGTCTTGCGAAGCACCACCGGCACGCAACAGCGACCACCGTGCTTGCCGTCAGCCCAGCCGCACCACCGCCCTTGCTGCGCCACCCCTTCTCGCGCCTCACCGCCCATCCGCGGCCAGCCACTCCCTTTCTCCTCCACGCTCGCAACACCTTCATCTCTCCTTCCTATCTCGCCACCACCACCGGCACATTCAACCACCACCCAGCGCAGCCACCTGCCCCTTCAGCCTCGTCGCCCAGCCGACTACCACCCGCCTGCTGCCGCCGCCACTGCCGCCGGCCAGCAACCCATTCCCTCACTTTTTGGTTATTTCTTTAACCCTAAAACTATTTAATTTTTTAATTTTGTTTTAGTAATTTAATTAATGTTTTCATGCTTTAAATTTATAGTTTTAATTATCTAAATATAGAAATCATATTTCATATTTTGCATAATGAATTATTTAATTTTCAGATTTATTAATTTTGTTAAATAAGGGTTTTAAATTATAAAGCTTGAATTTTTAAGGTTTTATTAGTTAGAAAATCATAGTATGATGTTTGGGAATTATTAAATTTATTGTTTTTATGATTTCAAACATGTTAATATGTTTTGGAGTAGTTTGAAATTAGTTATATTGCTGGAAATTTAAAGTATGATGCTTTGAAGAGTTTTCAACGAATCTCAATAATTAATATAACAATTATGATGCTAGGAAATCAAATATTCAAGTTTCGATATTGGGAAATGTTATAATTATGTTTAGGAAGGGTTTGAAGCTCCCTAATGTTGCTGAAAATTCAATATGAATTGATATGAGTCTATATTGGTTGTTGTTAGGTGGAGAATTCTCTTTAGGCGACTTTTAAAAGTGTTAAAGTGACGTATCAGTTTGTTTACACAAGGTACGTACATACCTGTGTGCTTGGAATGTGTGCTAATTGTTGAAACCATGTTGAATTATTGATGAACTTGGTTATGTTAATGTTGTTGATGAACTTAGTCAGGTTGAAATTGCATGTTTGATACTGTGGGATGAACATATTAAACCTTTATTGCATTTTGAGGATTATAACATGTTAGTATGGAAGATTGATGCAAACATGTTTGATTGGGAACACTAGATTATTTAGTATATAATTCAGATCAGTTAATTGTTGTTCCCTTTTTAGCTTTTCACTACTTTATGAGGGCGGAGGACCTTATTTAGTAAGTTGAAACCTTATACCCATATTCAGGGGTTGATCAGTATTAAAGAAAAGATTGGAGTTAATTGGAATGAGTCTTGTTTGATGCCTTTGTGATCACTTACTCAATTCCAAGATAAAAACAGTTATAAATAAATGTGAGTTGCATGCCTTATGTGATTGTTGAGTCATAACAGAGTGTCAATTTGTAAATCATGTAAAGTGAAACTGAGTAGCAATAGCTTTAGACTGTGCACGTCTAAAGTGACGGACAAATAGGAGTTGGGGTTCATGGTGGTAGCCCATGGCCTTTCATTCGGACCGGATTGATCACCGCGTCCTATTTTCAGTCAAACGTTCCTCGATATCGCAGGTCACTGAGGTTACGGAGTCGCGCCCGTACCTCGCCTAGCTAGAAAACTCGGTCCATTGCCTATTTCAATTAAAATAACATTATTGTTATAAAAGTCTAGTCCAGTCTAGCCTAGTCTAGTTAAGTATGGTCGTCAGATTATCATGTTTTGTCCGCCCTTAATTATGTTTAATAGTATCATGTTAGGATTATTATTGTTTTAGTATGTAGTACTCAGCTTTGCTGATTACGTGCTTTGTTTGTGTGTGTTGATCATGGCTATGCCTTATTGATCCTGTGATGACCCAACTTTGGTGAGCAGTCTCTAAGGATCAATAAGCGTTGCCCATCTACAGGTTTGAAGATGATGCATCATTGGGATCGGGATTAGAGAGCTCGTAGTTATATTTGTTTTATTAAGTGATTTGGGTTGTTAACTTATATTTGAAAGTTGTCGTACTATTCGTATTTCCTTATTTCCGTTAATTGGTTTTGGACTTAGTATGTAATCGATTATTTATGAACCTAAAAGTTAGTTTTATGTTTTCCGCTGCAAAATTCTGAATAAGCCGTACGTTTTCACACGGGCGATAATGCCTTGATAATTCTCTATAGTTATATTTATAAAAGGGTTGTTTTAGAAAAAGGGAATTGTCGGGGTGTTACAGATGACAACTCTTACCTTATGTTCAAGAGCAAGCATCGAGCGACAAAGGAATTAGGAAATGCACACTTGTCCCTAAGGACAAGTGGGAGAGTGAAGGAAATAATTCCCTTGGTCCAAGTATGCATCTAATATTAAGTCTAATAAATGCGGTTCAGTATTAATTAACAAGTTAATAATTCAGTGAGATCAAGTGAGCTGAATGCCTAGCTAGAGGCCGCTTCAGTTCAAGTGGAATTAATGATATTAATCCATAGCTTACTCTTGAATGAACCCGTAGGGTCACACAAATAGTACGTAAACGGATCAAGTATTTAATGGCATTAAATACTCCATCTGTGGATATTCGGAATCGACGGATCTTGGTTTCAGTGGGAGCTGAGATCGTCAAAGGCAAGTAAATGAATACTCCGGAAATGATGATATTGCTGGAAACGGAAATATGGATCGTATCGAAAATATAAATATTATCCAAGTCGTAGATGTTGCCGGAAACGGAAACATGGTACGTATCGGAAAATATTATCGGAAATGGAAATATTACCGGAATCGGAAATATTGCCGGAAACAGAAATATTATCGGAATCGGAAAATAATTCTGGAAACGGAAATATTAAATATTTGTTCGAAACGGAAATTAATTCCGGAATCGGAAATGTTAAATATTGTTCGTATCGGAAATGAATTCCGGAATCGGGAATTTAATCGGAAGCGCATCGTACGAATTAGCATCGGACGAGACTTGCTAGACGAAGGCCCAACACGAAGCTAGGCCCGCGCCCAGCAAGCCAAGCGCCCAACACACACGCCAAAGCCTCGCCAGGCCCAGCGCAAGGCCAGGCCCAGCAAGGCATGGCGCGCGCGCGAGCTATGTGGGCTGCGAGCAAATGGGATGCGAGCTGTGCAGCTCGCGTGGGCCGCGAGGCTTGCGCGGGCTGTGAGGTGCTCGTGCTCGTGCTCGTTTGCGGTTGTGTGCGATACGAATCCTAAAGCTATTGGAATTCGTTCTATGATTAAATCCTAATCCTAGTAGATAGAATTTATTTAATAGAGTCCTAAAGGGATTCTAATTAAACTAATTGGTATTCTAATAATATTCTAAGTCCTTTTCCATACTCTATAAATATGTGCCTAGGGTCACAAATTTATACATGAGATTTCAAGTATTCATAGCTAGGATTTTTAAGCAGAAAAACCAGTCAAAACTCTTGCCCTATTTAGCCGAAAATAATAGTACCTTAAGGGCGATTCTAGTTGGTCAATCTTAAGGCGGATCCGGACGTGTTGTGGACTTTCTACGGAGGGACGACACTTGGAGTCCTAAAGACTTGTTCTTGTTCGAGCGCAGCTAGGGAGGGCACGCTACAAAGTGTATGCATCCTAGACTAATTATATGATTATGTGCAATTAATATGATTCCTGGCATTAAGGTTTTTCCGCATGATTTATGTTGTTTATATGTATCATAACATAACACGAAACTCCACCATCAACCACATCTTCCACATTTTCTACATCTTCTACATCTTCTACATTTTCCTCTTCAGTCAACCCCTCCTCACGTTGCTCCATTGTTGTTGGTGTTGTAGTTGGTGCCTCAACAACCCCCTGCCTGAACCCAACACCAGTCCCACTATTTTCTCCCAAAATCACCTCCTCAAAATCATCCTCATTAACCCCATGAACCCCATTCCCAATGCTAGTAGACTCAATTGTAGTATCATGAAATTCTGACAAGGGAAATACATGTTCAAAAATTTTCACATCTCTAGAAACAAAAACCTCTTTTGTTTCTAAATCATACAATCTCCATCCTTTCTTTGCAAAAGGATACCCAATAAACACGCATTTGCGGCTACGACTAGCGAATTTATCACCTATATGTTTCTTATTATGAGCATAACATAAGCATCCAATCACCTTAACATTATCCATGTCAGAGGCTTTACCAAACAAACATTCATACAAGGTCTTATAATTAAGTATGGCAGAAGGAGTTCTATTAATCAAGTGACATGCCGCCAAAATACAATCCCCCCAAAATTTTAATGGTAAATGACCTTGGAAACTTATGGCACGTGCAACATTTAAAATATGTTTGTGTTTGCGTTCCACTCTTCCATTTTGTTGAGGAGTCCCAACACAAGAAGTCTCAAATATAATGCCGTTCGAAAAAAAATATTCTTTTAAGCACTTAAATTCTGTGCCATTGTCACTCCTCAGTCCTCACCCTTTTTATTTTCTGACCAAATTGCCTCTCAACCAATGCCACAAAATTAAGAAACATAACCTCAACTTCCAGTTTATTATAAAGTAAATACGCCCAAACGGATCTCGAAAAATCGTCTACAATTGTCAAGAAATAGGACGCCCCACAAGATGAACGCGTCCTATAGGGTCCCCACAAATCACAGTGAACAAGTTCAAAACTTTTACTAGCTCTACTACTACTAATGGGAAAACTCTCACGTGGTTGTTGCGAACGAAAACAAACATCACAACCATCTTTATTCTTGCTATTAAATTGACTCACATATGGAAGTTTCCTAAGTACTTTCTCCGATGGATGCCCCAAACGCTTATGCCATAACTCCATTGACGAATCACTATCAACTGCTAGAACCTTCACTTGACGGACACCCCGGAAAAAGAAAAGTCCATCCTTTCGCTCAGCCACTCCAATCAACATCCTCGTCTCGCGGTCCTGTATGACACACAATGTATTAGTAATTTGAACGTTACATTTAGCTGCATCTAATAGTTGTGTTACAGAAATCAAATTGCAATTTAATTTCGGCAAAAATAACACATTCTCAAGTTTATATTTCCGGGTAACATAACACTGCCTGTATGTGTCGCTTCTGTTGAATCCCATCTGGAAGTCCTACTGGACAATTTCTTATTTTCTTCACATCAAACAAGTTTTTGAAAGTTCCTCTTACATGGTGAGTTGCCCCTGTATCTACAATCCACAAACACTCACCATTCAAACGATCACGAGGCTTAGGTAAGTTGAGAAGGTCCAATAGATTTTTCCATTGAGCTGGGGTTATGCCCGCTAAGCCTGTTGTCTCCGGAGAGCTTGGTTGTGCCTGTGAAGTACTCATCTGCCCCGAACCCGCTGTAGTTTTGTTGGCACGAACAGAAGACTCACCCTTCCATGCATTACTCCCAACCGTTCCTCCACCACGTCCTCTTCCAGCAAAAGCTCCACCTCGGCCCCCACCACGGCCAGAAGCTGGTCCACCACGACCATACCCCTCCCACCTTTAGGTCTATCTCCCCACCACATGTACCCTGGTCATGACATTCACGGTTGCAATGGGTACAAAATTTGTCAGAATTATCAACATGCTTAGATTTACCTCGTGTATCGGATTGAACCTTAAAAGTCATAATGTTGTCACGGTCATCTTTTTCTAATGTCGAGCTTCCACCACGCAACCTTTCTTCTTGAATCAAGCTTTGATAAGCACGATTTAATGATGGAAGTGGTTCTTGAGACAAAAGATTTGACCTGACCCACATGCACCATCAAGTCTAATTAAAAACCAATGCAATCGGTCTTCTTCCACTATTTGTGTGTATTGAGCACCAAGGCCACACGTGCAGTTGCTACAACCTCCACACGTGCATGCCGGAACAACCACATAGGTAGTTAAGTCATCCCATATTTTTCTTAGGCGGGCAAAATACATCGCCACAGACTCTATTTTCCCTTGCTTACAATCAGCCAATGAAGATTTGAGTTGATAAATCCGAGTCCCATTCACCACACAATATCTCTCCTTCAAAACCTTCCATAATTCACTTGCATCTTCATAATAAGATAAAGTCGAACGTAGAGTTGGTTGATAAAGGGGAAAACTAGGTCGTTACTAGTCTCTCCTAATCAAACAAATTACCTAAACTGACCACTAAACATAAGTAAAGCGGTAAGCAAAGGTCGGAATCCACAAAGACTAAGGTGCGCTAATTTGTGCTAATCAATCGATAAGCTAGGTCGAAATGGGGTGTTGAAAAGTCAAGTAACCAACTAAAACTAAATCAACTAAACTAAGAAATCAAAAGACAAACATGGTCAAGGAATGAGATCAAACACCAACAATAATGAAACAAGTATATGAGAAATAATTAAGAACGATGATGCACAAACAAAGCATGAATGAGACGTTGGTTAGAAATAGATCCCCAAATGACTCCCGCCTTGGATCAATTCTTAGAATAGTCAAATGCGAACTCCCGTCCTACACACAACTACCCTTAGGTCACGGTTAAGCACAAACCAAACAATAGTCAACTTAGGTCACGATCCCTCGATTTTCCTAAGGTCAACTACCCCAAAATCTAAGTCATACACAAGTAGCTAATTTGCATACAACAAAGTTTGAGTATGCTCAAACAAACAATAGTTTAATCATGCAACATCACCAAATTCAAACTCATTTACCCAAATCAATCATTGTTAGGTTTTCACCCAAATCCTAACCAATACACTACTCAATCAACATAAAAACAATAAATTTAAAGACTTTAATAACTAATAACATGATACTAAGCAAAACAACAACTAATTTAAAGATTTAATTATAAAACTAAACATGAAACTAATCTAATCAAGACACATATAAAACAATAAATATGACAATAAATGAAGAGAGAAAAATAAAGAAAATCTCATTGATTAAATGATGGAAATCTCCAAACCATCAAGTTCCCCATCTTTGATTCTTCAAAATCCAATCTCAACCCATTTAATTTTCTCACTTTTCTCTCCCTAAAACTAAAACCCTAGAAAATGAGACTAATTATGTACATGGTAATATAATTTGGGCTCAAGTTTACTATTTATACTAAGCTAATCTAATATACATATATAAAGGAGGCATATTTGCTGAAAGATTAGAGCGCCGCCTAGGATTACTAATGGTTTCGGCCAATGAAAAATAAGATTTCTAATTTCTTTTTGAATTAAAAAAAATCCAGTGCCACGTAGATAATTAATTAGGTGCCACGTAGATATTTTAATTAATTAATCTAATATACATATATAAAGGAGGCATATTTGCTGAAAGATTAGAGCGCCACCTAGGATTACTAATGGTTTCGGCCAATGAAAAATAAGATTTCTAATTTCTTTTTGAATTAAAAAAATCAAGTGCCATGTAGATAATTAATTAGGTGCAACGTAGATATTTTAATTAATTAATTATTAATATATACAACTCCATCGAAAATCAAACACTCTAATAATTAAAAAATAATCGATTGTCACGTAGAGAATTAGTTAGGTGCCACATAGATATTTTAATTAATTAATTAATTACCAATATATACAACTCCATCTAAAATCAAACATTCTAACAATTAAAAAATAAATCTAAAATAAAATTCATCCAAAATCAAATAATAATCTAAAATAAAATAAATAAAATTCAATTTAAAAGTCAAACATTAATCAAATATTAAAGCGCCACGTAGAAAAATCTAATGGCTTCGGCCAATGGAGGAATATTTGCTGAAATATTAGAGCGCCACCTAGGATTACTAATGGTTTCGGCCAATGAAAAATAAGATTTCTAATTTCTTTTTGAATTAAAAAATCAAGTGACACGTAGATAATTAATTAGGTGCCACGTAGATATTTTAATTAATTAATTACTAATATATACAACTCCATCGAAAATCAAACACTCTAATAATTAAAAAATAATCGATTTCCACATAGATAATTAATTAGGTGCCACGTAGATATTTTAATTAATTAATTAATTACTAATATATACAACTCCGTCTAAAATCAATCACTCTAATAATTAAAAAATAAATCTAAAATAAAATTCATCCAAAATCAAACAATAATCTAAAATAAAATAAATAAAATTCAATTTAAAATCTAACATTAATCCAATATTAGAGCGCCACGTACAAAAATCTAATGGTTTCGACCAATGAAAATAAGATTTCAAAATTAATTTTGAATTAAAAAAGTCCAGTGCCACGTAAAAAAATGATTAAGTGTCACGTAGATATTTTTTTTAATTAATTATTAATATTACGCATATACAATTTCATCCAAAAACAAACACTCTCATAATAAAAAAAAATATCTAAAATGAAATTCAATGCAAAATAAAAAACTAATCTAATCTCATATATAAAAGTGGTATATACATAGGATCTAATATATATATATAAAGGGGAGTTTTTTGGAGAACATTTAGAGCGTCCACGTAGGATTTCCACGTCATCACATGTTATTAACTTATTAATTAATTAAATAAAGAATATTAGAGTCTTGCCATGATTGACCACTTAATAAGATAAGATGATAGATAATATGATAAGATAGATTCCAACTAAAATTTATCCTACTTCTCTTCAATCTTTTTATATATATACATATAAGCTTTTGATGGGAATTTATCCTACTTCCTTTCTACGTTTTTGTGATAAAATATGCAATGTGACGCAATGTGGTGTTAATTATACCCCGGGGACAGATGAGATTATTATCCAGTGTTGTTATTTTTGGGTGTCTGTTTATTGTTTCAGAACATGAGAGGATGAAGCTTAAGGTGTGAATTCTGATTCGTGGGAAACAATTGATATGTTGTGTTGTTTCTTTGATGGTTTTTCTGTGACACATCTTGCTAACCATGTCGTCTAAGTTTATATGCTTTGTTCTCATAAATCTCTTTATGGGCTATTGGCATATCACACATTTTTGGTCAATCATGATTTTGCTATGTCTATAAACTTAAATGCCTATGTCTTGAGTAGTTATCGTATTTGTGTTTTGTATTAGGTTCATATGTATTAGAAAGCGTTGTTTAGTTTTGATACGTAGTATAGCGGACTATTTTGGATGGGCATGCGTTATTTCCATGTCATCAAATCTCTGAATAATATATTTCAGATTATTAAAATAAAAATAGATAAATAAGCACCTAATAAAAGATAATAAGAGATAAATTTTACTAAGAATAAAAAAGATAAATAAGTACTAAGTAAATAACAGAAAAAAATACAATTATCCTATTTAAAAAAATAAGATAGAATTACAAATTTTGAATTTTCACAAAGACAAAATACCATTGAGAGTGGATAGAATAGTCAACGAAGAAAAGTAGATATAATTACAATTCTTCATTCTATACAATTGCATACGTATGCATATCCTTAATAGAGTTTATGTGACCATTCTATACAATTCTTCATTCTATACCATTACATACTTATGCATATTCGTTATAGAGATTATGCATATTCGTAATACTATAAAACACTCTATGCCTAGATAATTATCAAATATGTAATAGAGTTTTATTTATATTAAACCTTCAATATTTGGATTAATTCATATCATAAATTTAAATCATAATAACTATTATTAAGCATACAATAGAATTCTACTTTCTATTATACTTATAATTTATAAAATACCTATTTCTATACGATGATATGTATGAAATAGGTATTTTATAAATTAATACTAGTTTTTATTTAAACGTAACAATTTAATAGAATTCGTGCATCGCACGGGCTAAAATCTAGTAAAAGAAAATAAGAGAGAGAAATGAAAAAGAGAAAGAAAAAGAAAACTAAACTAAACTAATTAAAAGAAGAGAGAAAAAAAAAAGAATAAGAAAAAGAAAAAAAAATATAAGAAGAAAGCAATCAGCCCCCTTCCTCAACTCATCAGACCCCCTTCCCCGTAGCTTTTCTTTTTTTGGATCAAAACAAATCAGGTCCCCTGGTGTTCCCTTCGACCTCCTTCCGTTTTCTTGGCTGCTCTCCTCTCCTTCGATTCGCAGTTGCGCTCCCCATTATCCGTTCATCTTCATCATCGATCCATCGTCAAAAATCATCACCGTCGATCACCGCTCATCATCACCCATCAATCATCAGCGTTGATTCTTCATAAATCCATAAACTTCTAATTCAATCTCACGGCCTCAATCGCAACTCATGTTCAATCAATCGAAGCCGTTCAATTTCATTAATTCCGTACCAAATTTGAGCGCTTAAATGTTCGGTCGAACGTTAATGGAGGTTCGGACGAACCCGTTTCTAGTTCGGGCGAACTCCGTAGTGGTTTGGGCGAACTTCAAATTCAGTAGCTTCTGTAAATTGGGTTCGGTCGAACTCCATTCGGGTTCGACCAAACCGAACTGCTCTGTATTTTACTCTGTTTTGTTCGACAATTTTGTCTGCTGATTTGGTGTTGATGGCTGCTCTTGGCTGCGATTTTGCAGTTTACGTGTTGCAATGAGTTGTTGGTTTGTTGTTGCTGCGGGGTGAGGGAAGATTGTGGCTGCGACAATTGCTTGTGTTGTTGCGTGAGGTGGAGAGGTGATGGTGGTGTAGGATAGGGAAGGAGAGTGGTGTAGGTTAGAGAGGAGGGGAAGAAAGGAGTGATGGCTGGTTGTTGTTGTTGTTGTTGTTGTTGTTGGTGTAGTGTAGAAATGAAGTCAAAGTTGACTTTTGAGTCTTGAAATCTCAATTGAAGGCATTTGACCCTTTTTGAGGAATTAATTGACCGGATTTTGAAAATCGTGCCTCGTGCTTTGAACGTTCCACCTACACACACATTAATAAAAACGAGGAGATAATTGAAAAATAAATAAAATAATAAAAATTAAATGAAAGTAAATAATAATAATAATAATAATAATAATAATAATAATAATAATAATAATAATAGAAATAGAAATAGAAAATAAAATAAAATATGAAATAGAAAATTAATAACGAAAATTATAATAACTAAACTATAAAATTATAAAATAAATATATGACGAAATTAAGATCTAAAAACTAACAAAAATAGCTAAAAACGTTAAACTAAGCTATAAATAATCGAAATAAGAAGTCAAGTAAAATAAAGACTAAAAATGCTAAAAATAGGATAAAATCGACTCAAATAATGCCTAAATTACTACTCTATGAGTGACATAAATGTCACTCATCATTGGTTCGACAGTGTTTGATAGCCAAGCCTCCAACATAGAGTGCACTGTGTTCCAATCTTCTAATTTCTCCTCTTCTGTAGGTTTTGGGACAGTCCCTTCCAAAAACCCAAACTTACGCTTTGCCTTCAACGCAGTTCGTATAGCTCTCGCTCATTGATCATAATTATCTCCGCGTAATTGGACTGGTGTGATTATGTTTCCTGGGTTATCATTTGAACCCAGAAAAAATACATCAATCTTCTTGGTTTTTCCTTCATCGTCTCCTGCCATCTCTCACGAATTGTGATTCTTTTTTTTCTTTCTTTCTTTTTCTTTTTTTTTTGTGAAAAAAATATTTTCTCTAAGGTCGTAACCTTACGCTCTTGATACCATGTTAAGATTCAACTTAATCTTGTGTTGTCTTTCATTCATCATGTACAATTCCTTTTATATGCAAATACAAAGAAAGTTACAGTTTCCCAAAGGCAATGAAACTACCGTACTAATACCTCCTAATTAAGTAGGTAACTTCTTTAATAAAACCTCCTAGTTAAGTACAAGAAACTCACCATATAACTCCCCTAATAACTTCTAATTAATCAAGGATCATAAACATCTCAATAAATTTATTATAATTTTTTAAAAAATAACAAATATCACAAAATCAATAAAATCAATAAAATCTAATTTCCATAATTTTTATAAACTTTTTCAAAAATAATATGAAAATTCACAAAATTTTAAACATTTAAATTATAGAAATTTCTAAAAAATCCCGAAGGGATTTACGAATTAAGGAATAAGCATTGGTACAAGAAGCTTAATTAAATCTTCCATCAAAAAAAAACTTATAATTAAATCTTCCATCAAAAAAAAACTTATAATTAAATCTTCCATCAAAAAAAAAACTTATAATTAAATTACGAAGGAAACTATCTCAAAACATCGCAAATGAAAAAATAGAAAAAAAAATAATAATAATTGGGGTGAGAGAGGCTCGAACTCTCGACCTCAGGATCACTCAATCTAGCTATGAGACCTACGCGCTAGCCAACTGCGCCACCACCCCATAATGGCATTTTAGTCAGACTTAAATTATTTGATAGTTTCAATTCAATAAACAGACTCTTTGAGGGAAAATAAACCGAGCATACAGTGCAATTTACATCCAAATATATAGTGTCGGATCCTCCGATCTTTCAAACATGACATTACATCCAAATATATAGTGACATTATATAAAATTTTATTACATTTAGAGTGTCCGAGATTCCGAGAAGTGTATGGATCTTTTAACCCCTTACCGGACACACACGATACCCAAAAAAGAGTCTGAACAACATAGTTAAATTAAACATACTACTAACTTAATTACTGGGCCAAGTCTAGACAAATACATTTCTTACTACGTAGTACTTCTTAGTGAAGGCAATATTATTACGTAGCGTCAAGATATATTGCATTATTGTGCCTAGCTAGGTTGGCATACTTAGCTGTCACCAATAATTGAGATAGAATTTGCTGCTTAATCCTCTTAAATAGAGTCTTGGTATTTCAAGACTTTTGCTCAAACTTTTATCATACTCACTCACTTAAAATGGGAGGTCTTATCTTAATACTCAATGAGGTTTTGTTAAGCATGATTCTTTGACAAAAAATCGATTTTTTCCATGCAAAGCTTTTGGATACCTCTCCTGTACTTTCTTTTTTGGGGGCCTCCCGGGGATAACGAGAAATATAAATTAATCGTTCGATGTCTGCTCGAACAATTTTGCCCCTGCAAATAACCCTGACCGTGTAAATATATTTCCTTGTACATCTGCGGGCAGAGTAGGGAAGGGGGGGGGGGGGGTTCAACATTTACTAACAGGTGATTATAGGTCGGGTGGCGTCGGGCATTGCCCGTAAATTTTAACCATTTTGGGCCAAGTCTTCGGCGTGAAAAAGACGTGCCCAATCCCGTTATTTCTGACAAAAGTAGCGGTTTCTTGAGCCAAATTTTTAACTAAAATAGTGTTTTGGTTTTCTTAAACCCATTTATTTTTTTAAAAAAAATCAAGCAGTACTTGAAATTCAGGCCGAATTTTCTACCTAAACCCGGGCAAAATTCGGACCGAACGGGGTCAGACCGACAGATCGGGCCACCCTTAATAAGATATTATTTTGATACATTAATATAATTAAGTACAGTACTCTTTATGAATTCCTAAATTGTACTCACTTTTCGTTTTAAGACGGTTTTCTAAGTTAAACTTTTACTTTTTTTTATCTTATAATAACTTTCATTTATATTTTATCAAATATAAACCCACTTTGTTAGACCCAATTATATTGAAATAATCAGTTATTCTTCAAGTTTACATGATCTGATTTGATTAGGTTTTTAAATTGACTTAAGTATGACCTTATCTGTAAGATAAAATATTGGCAAATTAAAAGAGATGTCAATAAATTAATATTAAGAAGCACGAAAATTCTATAGTAAACATTAAAAGAAAATAACTGTAAAACAAAATTTTATTTCAAAATTAAAAAATTAAAGAAAAAAAAGACAAGATTAAAAAAGAATCATTAGATATTGAAAAAGGAAAGAAAAAAAAAATAAGAGTACGAATGTAAAAAAACAAAATTTTAAAAGTGAAATTAAAAAAATCTGAAAAAAAACTAATAAAAAGGGTTTACGTTTTTCTAATATATATAAAATGTAATACTCTCTCCATTCCTAAATGATCTTCTTATTTGGTGTTTGGGGTGAAAATAAGAAAATGGAATCTTGTAATGATTGGGTGTAAGAGTAATGATTGGGTGTAAGAGAAAATAATAAAGAAATGAAGAAAAGTAATAAAGAAATGAACGAGAGAGAAGATATTTTTATTAAAGTAATAAAAAATCATAAAAGTGGGGTTGGGTGGGTGAATGGGGAAATGTGAATGAATTAAGGAAGGGATGGTGAGGAAATTTATGGTAAAAAGTCATGTCCAAAAATAGAAACAGGAAGATCAAATAGGAACGACATTTATAGAAACAGGAAGATCAAAAAGGAATGGAGGGAGTAATACATACTCCCTCCGTATTATTTAAGAGATACACTTGGCCGGACACAGGTATTAAGAAAAAGATTTTGAATGAAATAAAATAATAAAGCAAGTGGAGTTGGGTAGATAATAAACAAATAAGTGGGGAACATGTCATTTTAGGGGATGAGAGGTGGAGTGAGTTTATGAAATTATTTGTTTAATAGGATGGTGGGTCATAAGATAAATGAAATTTATTATTTAATTAGATGGTGGGGTTGATAAGTTACTAAAAATGACAAGTGTATCTCTTAAATAAATACGGCCGAAAAAGGCAAGTGTATCCCTTAAATAAATACGGAGAGAGTAGCAGTTAATAGCATTTACGTCATGTACTGTAGACTCATTGTAATATGTACTTATAAATATGAATTTTTCATAAAAATGAAAAAAGAAAAAGTGAGTTGCTTCAACTTATAGTTTACTAGATTAGATCCCGTGCATGCACGGATTTGATTATTCTTTTTTCACAAAATATTTAACTGAACATCTCCCAAACTATTGTATAGTTATAACATTTTTAACATACTCGTTTAAATTTATTCATCTAATATGCATATTTAAAATGCTAATATGGTAATTTGATCAAAATATTGAGTGAAATATTTTACATTATTAATATAGCGATTTGACTAAAATATTACCAAATTAGAATAATTATTATTACGTCGTATATATTATTGCCAAAATTTATAAACTAAATTTTGTTTCCATACATAAATAGTTTATAAAAAGGTAGAGAATAAAAATAAAATAAAAAAGATACTCTTTTTTGGGAAAATAATTTTTGTCGGGAAAAAATCGCACCAGGAATTGACACGTGTCATTTCTGGTGTCTCTTTTAGTATATAATAATAGATGACTTCATATCAAGTGCTTAGAATTTGTCCCAACTTCTAAGCCGTTGCCGAAGCCTAACAAACACAAAAGTTAAACACTAAAACTAATTAGTTAAGCAATGGAATCAGTTAGTTAAGCAATTAAATTGGTATTTCTGGTAAGGCGGTCTTACACAAAAGTTGCCGCTCTAAATATTACTCCCGTCGTTCCGAAATACTCGAACCGGTTTGACCGACACATAGTTTAATGCAATGTAATTGACTTATTATTTAATTAGATGGTAGTTGATCATGAGGTTTTTTTTAATATACATGGTGGGATATGTGTGAACTTTTTAAAGGGGTAGTGGGAAACAACTCACTTTTTTAATGTTTTTATTAGGGTGTAGGGATATAGGTGGGTCCATGGATAAGTATAATATTAATAAAAGCTTTCCATTTATAGAAATGGTACGAGTAATTCGAAACGATTTTATAAGGAAAACGGTGCGAGTATTCAAAGTCGGAGGGAGTATACGTTTATTTTATGTTTAGGATAGTATAAAATACGAAGTATATGATAAAGATTGTAATTATTATGATTTACTATTTAGTAATATATTTACGTTTATAACATATTTAATTTATAAAACGTTGATATTGTTGATATTGGTGAGTAGATTCTACTTTGATAATCTCTTTTGTGGTTGTGATTAATTATCGTCGTATGTGGAAAGATGTTAAACCGTCCCCAATTCTAGTGTGACTAGGCACACTAGGCAGGGAAACCCGGGTCACAGTACAAGTTAGAATTGGGGGGTGTGCACACTTGAGGTTCTGTGAAAGATTGGCCATTAATATTGAGTAAACTGACAGGGGCTTCCGGGTTTACATATAGACTAGGCAGGGTCTCCCGGGTCTATCATTGTTACTTAAATGGATTGGCAGGGACTAACAGATCCATTAAGCTTTCTCTTGAATGATATTTGTTATGCATTATTTCTTAGATGAGATAAACTTCAAAATGAGTTATGATTCAATATGATGCATTGCATTACTCTATATAAGCATGACTGTGTGTAATCTTAATTATTTCTAACAAGGTGGTGTGGTGGTTATCAGCTTTGCTGACGATTTACTTTGCTTGTGTTTGTGTTGTTCTCCCCTATTGGATTAAACGTGTGATGACCCATTAATGGTGAGCAGAAGCTTGAATTACATGTAATTTTGAAAACGGGAATGTGACGGGGTAAGGACGTCTTGACTTGTTATTAGTTATCTTGTTAAGCTATGATTTCGAACTATGTATTTTATTTAATGTGAGTGTTGATTCTGAGTTTTGATGATGACAACGCAAACTTCCTAATCGTTGTTTAAGTGTGTTTTTGTAATGCTAAGTTAGGGAGTACCTGAGTAGGACAAACTAAGCATGTGGAACAAACACCAAGCAATGCAGGGAATTCCTAAAGAATCGATCAAGTTTGCAAATGCTAAAGATGGTTGTTCCTAAAGATGGCTGTTCCTAAAGATGGCTGTTCCTAAAGACGGCTTTTCCCAAAGACGGCTGTTCCCAAAGACAGTTGTTCCCAAAGACGGATGTTCCCAAAGACGGTTGATCCTAAAGAAGGTTGATCCTCAACGGCTAATACTAAGCAAGTTATTAAGGGTGTTCCTCATACAGTATGAAGATCATCAAAGTTCCGGAGAAGGAACAATGCATGAAGCGT
This sequence comes from Spinacia oleracea, assembly GCF_020520425.1. Classification (NCBI taxonomy): domain Eukaryota; kingdom Viridiplantae; phylum Streptophyta; class Magnoliopsida; order Caryophyllales; family Amaranthaceae; genus Spinacia; species Spinacia oleracea. Next base: position 69,848,032 of record NC_079488.1, on the reverse strand, counting down.
TCAAGCAATGCTTCAAAAGGTGTCAACATAGAAGCTACAACATATGAGTTTATGTTTAGATTTTGTGTAAGTATTTCAATATCGTTTATGCATAATATGAAACTAAAGGAACACGTGTGTTTTAATATGTTTTGAGAAAATAGTATTTCGTAAATAAAATAAAGTGTTATAAAGCAAAAATCTTTTGGAAAATAAATAAAACGATTTTAATGAAATCAACGTTGGATTCTGATTCAAGACTCCTTGTTTTCCAAGAAAATATTTTACTTGTTCCTAAAAATGCTCCCACTATTTTCTCTAAAATTGAACGTGTTAAAAGTGGTTTGAAGAAGTCTCCCTGTTTCTCTCAATCAACGTGCACGTTACTGCTCCCAGTAACTGTTAGTGGCAGTTGAGGGGAACATGGGAAACTGACCAAGAAAGTTCTTCTATAAAAGAAAAAGGATTTTCATTTCTCAAATCACAACTGACAACGCACAGTATTTCAAAACAGCTTAAGAGTTTTTATCAAAAGTAAGTTTACAAAAGAGCGTGTTCCTAGAGTTTCTTTATTATTCATAAGCTTTATTAATTACTAGAAGTTTCAAATACATCGAGTTGTAATTTGGGGTACAAGGGTTGAGTGATCCTTAAAGTGACTTAGAGTCAAGTCAGTAAGAGAGTGTGAAAGGAACAAGCACTGTAATCAAAGGGGATTGCGGTGGGGAACTCGTGTTCAAGTGAAACTCGAGTTATTGAGTGTGTTATATTCGAGCCATTACAATATATAAAAGAGTTTGAGGTTTTCGCTTCTTGATAAGGATCAAGAAGTTTCCTCAGTTTTCACATTCTTCGTATTAATTTGATAGCTGTTCCTTTAATTTCTAAATTCCGCAAAGGAACAACCTAAGTTCAAGAAAACAATTCACCCCTCCTCTTGTCAGTGTTCCTACTAGAGGAACTTATGCAGGACGTTACAAATTAAGATGAAAAATTATATTAAAATCTAGAGGAACTTTTTCATTCTTCTTGAGATTCTTTTTCTTGATATTGACTATTTGTCCTGCCTTGTTGAGCAGAGGATTAATTATTCACAAGAATGATGACTGATAAACCCATCGTCTTTAGCTAACAACTTAAATCTTGATTGAGACAACCTTAGCAGGTATATATCTTTGTTAAGGTTATAATAACTGAAGAAGCTTACATCATAATTTTACAAATAATTGGAGTTCTCAAAAGAACTGATTGTATTATTAAAACCAGAGGGAAGGCAAGTGTTACAATAGAGTTTTTAGTCAACAATACTAATAATTTTAGCTTCTTTTGCGTCTCTGGCATCCTGGAGCATATGCTGAAAGGATATTGGATGGCTTTGGATAGTGCTAAAATTTTGGAAGAACTTTATATCTGTGCAGGTCATCTTTTGGGGATGAACTAGAATCAAATTTTGAATCATAACATGTATATGCCCTTCCATGCAATGATGAGGTATCATGCCCCTCTCTATAGCCTGAAGCTTGGGAAAAGAGTAACTATACTTTTCTCTGTGGAATCTAGAATTTTATGACCAGGAGCATGTTCGTGAAGAAGGGTAATATGATAATAGGAGGTTTGGTCCAGTCAAACGATTTCTAAATGGGACGAAACTTGGGGGTTCATACTTTTTTAGGCCAATGAACACAATTTGTTTGTTAGATTTGCAAAATAATTAAGGTCAGTAAATACTAGATATTACACATCACATGGAAGTGGATTCCGAAAGGTTCTAGAGCTCTCTAGAACATCCTTTGTAATGTGCTTTCGTACTAAATTCTTTGGATAATTCTAGAATGTATTTGTATATAAGAAACTTGTTATAGAAGGTTCTAGATTTTAGAAGTTAAGGGCTTAAGGGAGTGAAGGCTATAAATACCCCCTCCCCCTGATTTGTATATTTCATCTCTAGCAATTCAAACACTTGAATTCTTAAAGCATTCCAAAATATTCTCTAACTTTTCTTGCTTTAATTCTCTTCTTGCATGCACGTCAACTTTGCTTCCTTGTCGTAGCATACTCTGGCTACAAGTTTCTATCATGTGCCCACAATATAAGAGGATAAGTCTATGGTTAACTCTCAACAATTGGACCCATGGACCTTGATCATAACTTAAAAGCTTAGCAAGTAGACTTTGGTAACACAATATATCGACGCTTCATGATTTTATTTTGACATATTTTGGAGTCTGACCAATAAACTATATAAAGTGAATTCTTTTTTTGTAATTTTTTTGAATGACATGTCAGCAAAATTGAATCCCGGTTAATTATTTTGGTAAAACAATAGGAAGAAACTAAAAAGACTATCTTTATGAAAGATTTGAAAAAACAGATATTAATTTTTTTAAGGAAATAACAGATGTATATAAAAGCTTAAAAAAAACAAATATTTTTTTTCAAGGAAATAAGCTACGGATGAATCTTAATACTATATCAACGTAACTAAATTCAATATCTAAAAGGCATACATAACTCAAGAAGAATTGATTAAGACAATTAGAAATTTTTATTTGTAAAAGACAAATAGTGTACTTATCTACATAAAAAGGAAACTTCAATTAGATAAAAAAGAAAAAAAAAATTAAATTAGATAAAAGGGAAAAAAAATTAAAATATAATCCTTTTGTTGAAAATTGTGCATTCACATTGACTACAAACTAATCTCTATATTTTGATGTTCCTGCTGCTGCACCACCACCACCCTTGCATGCATCCTAAGCAGACTTGGGCTCCATGACCTTGTAATATCGAGCAAGATCTAAATTTCCTCGGCTCGGCATTAAGTTGTTGATAATTCTTTGCATTTTCCTTTCCTCGTCAGATTCATCAAGCTTCATGGAAATACCTTGCCTAGCAATCATGTCACAAAGTTCCTTCTTCAATTGAACATCATTCCAACTGTTTGGGAACTAACCCAACCATTATTTTATTATGGAGGAACAACCCTACCTAAAGGGCACGAACAACATCATCAAAATGAAGGTAAATGCTAGACAAGGTATTTCCATGAAAAAGGAAGATTCTGGCTATACATTCACTACACGACAATAACCTTTCAATGGCGTTTTTTTCAATGAATTACAGCGCTTATTAAGCGCTGTTAATTATGGGCGCTGTTAAAATAATGACAGCGCTTTTAATAAGCGTTGTTAATGTTGCCTCATTTAGCAGCATTAAGTATATAAGCGCTGTAGATGCTCAGTGCAAGGAATGGGGCATTGTAACTCCAAATTACTGATTTATTTTTGTAAAAGAAGCAACAACATACTTATTTTATACGAAGGCTATTTATTGATATATTTTGTTTAACAATTAATATACCAACACTTGCAATTTAAAATAAATATCTTATCATAATAATACAATATACAATGTTTTAAATCCATTAACAACGATTCAGTATAAACAACAACAACCATTTCATATCTCAATTACATTAAATAAACATCTCATGTTTATCAAAAAAATATAAAAAATAAACATCTCATAGATTCTTTTCCCTCAGGCGTGGTTTATTCTGATTTGTCGTTAGCTATCCACACTGCAAGAATACTCCTGGTGCTTCAATATCAGGCTGCAAAATTACGTGGAAACATTCGTTGTTAGTCACTTGTTAATTATATAGCATGTTCTTCAACAAAAAAACATGAATGCAAGTATAACTTGAGAAGGTTTTTGAGGTCTGCCGAGGGACCTCTTGCAGAGAAATAAGCAAGTGTTGGTGCTGACTTAAATGTGGGGACTGTTATTGTAGCTAAGATTGTTGAAACCGAATTTCTTAACAAAATTATATTATATTAGCATATAGTCTTACTATATCAAACAATGAATCATGAGCATAATCTAGGATATACGAAATATATCTTACTCAGTCGCGTTAAAAGCATGATTATTTATTTCAATCTTAGAAATGTAAACCCGTTTCATCATCTTTAGGGATCTCCAAATCTGTACCCAAAGAAGCAGGGAAAGAATCATGGGTGAAAACAATACAATCCTTTAATTGACAACCATGAAATTGTTCACTGGGAACAAAGAAACTCTAATCTCTAGTGATAAACAGCACCAGACCAGGGTCACCAAAACTCTAAACCTGAATAAAACAACCTGACATACTCCAAACAACATGCTCATAAACCCTCAACATGTCCTTGTTCCTCGCAACCAAATACAGTTTCTACAAAGATGATAGTGAAAAAGTTGTGACAAGGTGCATTTAGCAAGTTTTTTTTATTAATCAAACAAGGAGAGGAACCTCCAAATCGAATATCTTATACACATGCACTTTTTGTCTTGGATTATTTAAACCTTATATGAATAAGCAACTGATTTGTATATGCAGCAACCAACAAGCAAAGAGCTTTAAAACTCAAGGACTATATGTCAGACACGAGTATACAAATCAGTTTCTGCATATAAGGTAAAAGGATTGGGTAATTAGAACTTGGAAAATATTTGGTGAACTGGAATGACATTGGTGTTTGAAATGTAGTGAAAATCATATATCACTGAAGTCAGACGGTGATACACCATCAGGATATTCTGTTGGCAACCATAATATTCAATTTTAAACATTAGATGGAATTTTCAGAGCATTGGACGGTGGTATACAAGTTAATAGCATTAAAGCTACATCAAAACCAAACCACCCAACCTCTCTAAGAGACAAATACCAGTTCACACTTCACTAAACCTTCAAGTGGAGAACACCTGTACATGGAACAAGTAGAGATTATAAATTTAGTCATTATCAATCCCAAAATCTCCAGCAAATCAGCAATGCAGGAAATTATCTATTAATAATTGAATCAAACATAGGATGTATATAAAATCATAATCTAATTCACAATATCAATAATAACGCAATCAAACAAGATTAAAATCAAATTATACTGGCATTCGGGAAGTAGCCAAGTAGGAGGATCTTTTTGTTTATCCTTGGGATTGTTCAAATCCTCTTAGAAGCCATCCAATTTAACCTAAAAGATTGATAAAAGTTCACTAAATCAAGTCATATCTTTAGCTAAAATTATCGAATAAAACAGGTCAGAATCACTAAATTGGGGAAAAACATCAAAATCAATAGAAATAAATAAGCATACCCAAGTAAATAAACGGCAATTCACACAAGCAAATTCGCAAATCACAATTAATAAACCTGTGAAACGCAATTAAATTAAAAATTACAAAGACACGCATACTAGTATATTTGTTGTTTGATCCCCTCACTTTCAGAGATAAGTCGTCCATTTTCTCTTACAAATCGCTTGATTTGCGTCCAATTTTATCAACCTCTTTATTACAACTCGCCCTCAACTCAGCATTTCCGACTCGTCCGAATCAGACCTCTTCTTCTCTTTCGCTTTCCTGCTCTCGGAGGTTTTCATTACTACTAATTGAATTCTTTGGGTTCGTTCACAACCGTAGATAAAGGTTTGTCGGAGAAGAAACCAAATCGCAAATGACCCTCAAAAAATTTCAGATTGAAGGAGCTTGGTTAAACTTCGAATTGAAGGGAACTCGTCCGAAAAATGTTTGAATTTAATTAAATTTGGGATTAGGAAAAATTGAGTTTGAGGGAATTGGGACTGATCTTTCAGTTTTTTCGTGCAGTATTTCGTGGGTAAGTGGGAAACCATAAATTTAGGTTTTTTTAGTTGATCTTTTTCATTTAAGTAAAGATTTTTGGGGATGCTTTGGCAGCACTTTAATAATAAACGCGGTATTATCAAGTGCAATACAACATAATGCGTTGTTATTTGAAAATAATGATAGCGTTTTTTCATAAACGCTATCAATTAGGTGTTGTTGATATAAATGACAGCGTTTTTTCATAAACGCTATCAATGAGGTGCTATTAATTGCTCATTTTGGTGTAGTGATTTTAAATACCAAGATGCAAACTCGTAATCTTCTTTATTCAAAAATTTAAGTAACAACTGAGTTATTGTTACAGTTTCTATAAACTCACAAATTAGATCAATAGCGTCACAGATTATATTAGTATGCGTATAAAACAAGAACATGTGTTCCATCATTTCCAAAAATCATCATCAGGCGGTATCTATGTCCTCTCTACATACACTTCTTTAATACGTGTTGCCAATTTCTTGATATATTCATCATCCTATGAAGTAAATTCATCATCTTTAAACCCCAATAATATGTACTTCAAACATTCTGATGGATTTATAGCCAAGACAGAAATCACATCAGTAAGAAGTTCCTTCAGATTGTCATCCTACATGTTTTCTTGATAATAATCTTTCACAGTTCTGTAATGTGGTAGTAAGAACTAAGTTTATTAACATCGCCATTTAGGGAATTTATCACTGCTCAATTATCTTGTTTCAACTCCTCGAGTGCTTGCTTTTGCAAAGCAGGATTTTTTGGTTTTTGAACTCGGCTCACGAACAATTCCAGCTTTTCAGAGCCAAGTCCTCTTCTGAGAGTTGTTCTTGATTTGTGTTGGATGTTTCCTTTTCCGCTGGGCGCTGGGCGAGGTCGAGAGAGGGGATGACGGCGCTGGGGCACGCGGCACAACAGCAGCAACGAGCACGAGGGCTGGCGCTGCGGGCTGCGAAGGCGAGGAAGTGGGCGACGAGGAGTGCGGTTGCGCGCACGAGGCTGGGCACACGAGCACACTCGTGCTTTGGGCTGCAAGCAAAAGGCGGACGAAAGAGGTGAGGGTGCCGCAAGGAGAGAGAGAGGAGAGAGAGAAATTGCTGAAATTTTTTTGAGGGTTTAATGAGGGGGTGTATTTATAGTTTTTCTCTCCCACATGGGTTAGGTTTTGGTAGTTTGAGTTGGGCTTACTTCCGGGCTTAACTAGAATTAATCCTTGCAAGCCTTGTTGGGTTTGATCATGGAACTTTAACTGGGCTTTGATTAAATTAAATTCGTTTTCAAAACACGACCCAACAAATACCGATTAAATAAATTCGTTGAATTTATTTAATAAAAATACGGTTTTCGTAATTAATTAATAATTAAATTAATTAAAAATAAAATACATTTAATTCTCATTAAATGGAATTAAATTCATAAAAATACTTTTTTAAAATAACAAAATACTTTATAAATATAATAAAATATATTTATAAATATAGAAAAATACAAGGTATTACATCACATTAGTAAGAAGTTCATTCAGATTGTCATCCTGCATGTTTTCTTTATAATAATCTTTCACAGTTCAGTAATGTGGTAGTAAGAACTAGGTTTATTAACATCGCCATTTAAGGAATTTATCACTGCTCAATTCTCTTGTTTCAACTCCTCGAGTGCTTGCTTTTGCAAAGCAGGATTTTGGGTTTTTAAACTCGGCTCATGAACAATTCCAGCTTTTCAGAGCCAAGTCCTCTTCTGAGAGTTGTTCTTGATTTGTGTTGGATGTTTCCTTTTCCGCAGTGATTTGAAAGTTAATTTGTTGTGACTAATGAGATTATGAATGAAAGAATTTAATCACAAGAAAAATAGATTAAACAAGACTCATTCCAATCTATTTACGCTCATTTGAGGCTCGTTGGATCGTTATAGGTTATATTTAGGCTAAAATGACATTTTTGCTCCTATAGGGGTTATTTTTTGTATCTTTAGGACATTTCCCTACAGCTTTTGAGATTTTGAATTTTGAAGGAGTCGCCACCAAACATTTTAAGGGCCCGGTTTGGAAGGACCAAAATTGACTCTTATGGATAAGGCATTAAATCTTGAAACCGAATGTGTGAGATTCAGGTACGGGAACGAACCGCTTATTTCGAAAGGTGTATTTTGAAAGTGATCGTTTAGGAATATCATAGGAAATCAGTCAGTATATCATGCTTCACTTAAAAAAGTAATGTCTTACATTATCTACTCAATAAGATTAATGAAGCAATGGTCAGCTTTAGCCTTTGGGGTTGTCTCCCACTTGAAGACATAATTGGCTAGGAAGAAATGGTTTATTTTAAATCTTTATTTAAACATTCTTTAAATGATTCAGCAAGCAACATACCCTAATAAAGAAAATATTTAAACATCAAAAGTAGTCTTGTAAAAATATAGTACTACCATTCTTATCTTATCTATGATCGAGCTACAAAGTTTTGCACCAATTTGAGAATTGAGAGCGACATCTAACATTGACCTTTTTTAGGGATTCTTCTTCTGTCAAGGGAGGTTGCTAATGAATCACCAACAACTAGTAAAATCGCAAAATCGCAAATAATTGAGGATCAAAGCAATAATTACTCTCTCCGTTCTAAATGATTTCCCTATTCGAATTTTCACCGCTTTTAAAAAAAAAATTTAAAACGTAAATATCTTTAATTGTGCAAACGTAAAAAGTTATAAAATGTTGAGTATGCTTTTAGGTTAGGGATAGACATGACGAATTTAGATGATGACTAAAAAAGAGATTTGATATCTTGAATAAGCGTATGAATATTCCAAGGGGCCAACCGGCCAAGTGATGGTCTTCCAAACGACAGCTTTACCTTCAACCTTGAGTCAAAGGCTACCAAAATCCCTGGACTATGTGTGAACTTAAAGCTTATACATATTTAGAGACGTTCTATTCCATAGGTGAAATCTTGACTTATTTTAACTCATATGAACTGAACTTATTGGAACTAATTGAGTTGATAGGACCCATGCAAACCTGATTAAACTTATACGACTTGACTAAACATGATTGTAAGATAATCAACTTGATAGAGTCAAATTATATGACCTGATTTGAACTTATTAACTTTATAGGACCCGATTGCAGCTTATCTGAACTTATATACACTTATTAGATATGAACCTTATTTTTAAAAGTAGAAAACCCACCTTAGTGTGCGTTCATTTCGTTGGATGAAATCTGAACTTATTACAACTGATTAAACCTAATTGAAACTTATCAGACTTGATTCCAAGATACTCCCTCCGTCTCTTTTTGTTTTTTACGTATTCCATTTTGGGTGTTTCATTTTGTTCTTTACATTTCCTTTTATATTGTCACATAATGCATTAATATTCTATTAAAATTTGTGCCCAAATATTATTTTAACCAATTAAATCCATTGGACATTAAATATTTCTCATTTTCCCAATGTCAGATTTTTTATAAGAGTGAAAACATTATAAATAAACGTAATTTTTCTTGTTTAAATAAAAAAATAGAGGAATCTCAATGCACATTAAATAGTCATTAAATCGCGTGAAAAACATCAAACGTAAAAAACAAAAAGAGACGGAGGGAGTAGTAAATTTGAGAGAGTCAACCTATAGGACCTGATTGGAACTTATATGACCTGATTGTAACTTATATGATCTAATTGTAACTTATTGACCTGATATAACTTGATTGCAACTTATGTAAACTTATTAGAATTGAAACTTATTTTTTAAGTTAAGGTGAAGATAACATACTGTTAGAAACACCAGGATTCGTTTTGTGTTTGATATGAACTTAAAAAAATTTAAAAACATATTCGTAGTATACAACCAACTAGTCAAACAAGTTATTTCAATGACTTAATCAAACAAGTTAAAGGTGTGTTTTATTCACCGAATTCTCACCTATTTTACTTAAACATATCTTTGAACTTATTTCTGAAATAAGTGAACAATACATAATGTAATTCAAGCCAACGATTTACTTCCTCCGTTTCAAAAAGATCTTTGCAGTTACTATTTGCACGAACTCTAACGCAATATTTAACCACTAATATATTCAATTTCGTATATGAAAAAATTATAAAAATTTGATATTCTGAAAATACATACCGAGATCAATCTGACAAGATCTTACATATAACATTTGATGTATATAACAGTGAGAATTTACGGTCAAAGTTTTTATACTTTGAACACATTTTTTAAAGCGTAACGAACTTTCAGAAACGGAGGTAGTATAATCAAACAGGCCAATATTATTTTAGATGAGTCGAAAAAAATACAAATTCAAAAGCGGGCCCCCGTGGACAGAACAATCCTATGAATAGCCAGGTGTTGAAATTGGAATAATTCAAAATTCCCCAGTTTTCTTCTTTCTCCACTCCCTCACCTCCTTCTTAATCACTTCCTTTAACGTTTCCTTAAACCCCCCCAATCTCTCTCTCTACACTCTTTCTCTATCCATCCCCACCAAATCTCCATTAACAATACACCAATATCTTCAAAGCAAAGCATCGAATTTCTCCACCCATTCAACAAAATATAATCCACCCACACAAATTCAAACATAAGTAAGAAAACCCAATTCAAATTACCCAATTTCGAGTAAAAAAAACCCCACAAAAAAGGAGTCAAATTTTTCATGGTAAATGCAATGGAAATTCCGCGGAGTGTAATTGGTGAATTGGGTGCAGGTATTACATCATCGGAGCTCCGAGAAACAGCGTACGAGATCTTAATTGGAGCATGTCGGAGCTCTACCGGGTCAAAGCCATTGACTTACATCCCTCAATCGGAACGGAATACGTCAACGGATAGGGATAGGAGTACATCATCGTTGACGACATCGCCGTCGTTGCAGAGGTCATTGACGTCCGCTGCGGCGAGTAAAGTGAAGAAGGCGCTTGGGATAAGTAGTGGAGGTAGGAGAAAAGGAGGAGAGAGGAAATCAGGGGGGACTGTGGGAGAGATGATCAGGGTTCAAATGAGGGTTTCGGAGCAAATTGATTCTAGGGTTCGTAGGGCTTTTCTTAGAATTGCTGCTGGTCAGGTAAATTAATTAATCCGAAATTTCAGTTTTTCTTGTTTTTTATACTGAATTATTGAGTTGAAATTTGAATTAGGGTAGTGACTTGTTCTAGATGTAGGGATGTCAACGAACCCATATAATCAAATATTAGCATGTTCGAGCTAATTAAGTTTGATAAGAATTACTCTGAGCTCACCAAATACATAGTTGCTAGTTCGTTTATTGGATTTTGGTGAATGTATTAAGTTAAGATTTTCTCTAATGGTCTGATCACTTATGCAGTGAGTTAGTGACAAAATTAATAGTGTTCTACCCACTTACAACAGGTGGGTAGCTGTTTCAACTTAAGTCTATGATGATTCAGAAATGAATAGTGTTTTAACTGTGATATTCTATATTGATCTGATCAATTGTATTGATCAGTTAGGAAGACGGATAGAATCAATTGTAGTGCCGTTGGAGCTATTGCAGCAGTTGAAGCAATCAGATTTTCCTAACCAGCAAGAGTTTGAGGCATTCCAGAAGAGAAGCTTGAAGTTACTAGAAGCTGGGCTTCTCCTCTATCCTTATGTTCCCTTGGATAAGTCAGACAATGGTGCCCAGCGGCTGAAACAGATCATTCGAGGAGCCTCTGAGAAGCCTATTATGGAAACTGGAAAGAATAGCGAGTTTATGCAGGTTCTTCGAACTGTTGTGATGACACTTTCGTGCAGATCCTTTGATGATCAGGCTTCAAATATGTGTCATTGGGCAGATGGATTCCCATTGAATCTTCATATATACCAGGTGCTTCTTGAGGCTTGTTTTGATGTAGATGATGAGACTTCTATTATTGAAGAAGTAGATGAGGTTTTAGAACTTATCAAAAAGACTTGGGTGATTCTTGGCATGAATCAAGAGTTGCATAACCTTTGTTTTTTGTGGACTCTCTTTCATCGTTATGTGGAGACCGGTGAAATTGAAGACGACCTCTTGTTTGCAGCTAGCAATCTCTTAGCTGAAGTTGAAAATGATGCCAAGACTATGAAAGATGTTGACTATTCCAAGGTTTTGAGTTCTTCTTTAAGTGCAATGTTGGGATGGGCAGAGAAGCAGTTGTTGACCTACCATGATACTTTTAGCAGTGGTAATGTCGAATTGATGCAAAGTGTTGCTACTTTGGCGGTAACCTCAGCTAAAATACTGGTGGAAGACATCTCTCACGAGTATCGCAAGAAGAGGAAAGAAGTTAATGTGGCTCGTGACAGGGTTGAAACCTACATCAGATCGTCTATTCGGACTGCTTTTGCTCAGGTTAGCACTTACAACTTCTTTGATCTGGCATTAAGCCAGCTTGTCTGCGTAAGTTCTTGCCTGAACTGTATACTAGTCGACTGCGAACGAATAAGTCTGATTTTTGTGGGCTTAAACTAAAACAGAACAAATGGCCACTTGAGATTCAATTTATTGTCTGCAGTAATAACTCAGATTGATCACTGATTACTCTGCATCGGCAGTCAGTGGATTTAAATTTTGACTTTCTTATGTAATCATGAGTTCAATCTTGTCTTGACCGCCACCCTCCCACACACTCTTTCCTAGAAAAAGAATTGTTTGAGTGTCCATCGCATCAGGTGAGTCTTACCCTATGTATGCTGGTACACTAAAAAGTTCCTTAAGTCTTGCCATCTTTCAGTTCCAGGTCTTGTTTAGTTTCTATTTCAATCTTGTCATTCCTTTTGTTAGACTTTATCTCTCAGTAAAGAGTTTGCTTTTCTGTAACACAGAAAATGGAGAAGATCAACTTGAGCAAATCGTCATCTAAAAATCTGCAAAATCAAATACCTGTTCTTTCACTCCTTGCACAAGAAGTCACTGATTTGGCACTTAGTGAAAAGGAGATATACAGCCCTATATTTAAAAGATGGCACCCTCTATCGGCAGGTGTAGCTGCCGCGACTCTTCATGTTTGCTTTGCCAATGAGCTGAAGCAATTTGTTGCTCGCATTAATGAGTTAACACCTGATGCTGTGCAAGTACTCTTAGCCGCTGATAGGTTGGAAAAGCAACTTGTACAAGTTGCAGTTGAAGATGCTGTGGAAAGTGATGATGGTGGCAAGTCAATAATCAAGGAAATGCCTCCCTATGACACGGAAGCTGTTATAGGGACATTAGTGAAATCTTGGATAAGGACCAGAGTTGACAGATTGAAAGAATGGGTTGATAACTATCTTAAACAAGAGGTACATGACCCCCCCCCCCCCCCCCCACCCCGCCGCCCCCCCCCCCCCCCCCCAACTTCTCACTCGCACTTCCTCTTTTAGTTGATTTACCCTTATTGATTTGCTGTCCTCTCTAGGTGTGGAATGTACAAGCAAATAAGGAGCGAGTTGCGCCCTCTCTTATTGAAGTTTTGCGTATTGTGGATGAAACTCTGGAAGCATTCTTCCTGTTACCAATACCTATGCAGCCTGCACTGGTAACTGATTTGACCATCAGTCTGGACCGATGTTTACAGCATTACATCCTGAAGGCAAAATCTGGTTGTGGTAAGTCATGGAGAATTCCAGTGGTCTTTTGCTAATGTACTCATTGTAGTGGTTTCTAGTAACAACTAACAACCACAGACTTGTCACTTTCCTTTTTCACAGGGACTAGAAAAAGTTACTTGCCTAGCTTGCCTGGTTTAACGAGATGTTCAGCTGGCTCTAAGTTCTTCAAGAAGAAAGAAAAGTCACAAGTACCGATGAGAAGATCGCAGGTTGGAAGTACAAATGTGGGAGATCTTTTTGGGATATCACAGTTATGTGTCCGTATTAACTCAATGCAGCGTATTCGCTCTGGAGTTGATGCTTTGGAAAAAAGAACCATTACCTATCTAAAAAGTTCAGGATCTGCTGACTATAAAGGGACCAAGTTTGAACTTTCCATTGCTGCATCTTTTGAAGCGATCCATGAACTCAGCGAAATAACCAGTTACAAGATTGTTTTCCAAGAGTTGAGTCATGTTTTGTGGGACGGTTTATATGTTGGTGAGGTTTCATCATCTAGAATCGAGCTTTTCCTTCAGGAACTGGAGCATTACTTAGAAACTATCGCAACAACGGTGCATGATAGAGTTAGAACCCGTCTCATCACCGAGGTTATGAAAGCTTCGTTTGAAGGGTTTTTGTTAGTTTTGGTTGCTGGAGGCCCTTCTCGGTCTTTTACTCAACAAGATTCCGTCATAATTGAAGAGGATTTCAAGTCCCTTTGTGATTTGTTTTGGTCAAACGGGGATGGTTTGCCTTCTGAAGTGATTGACAGGTTTGCAACAACTTTGAAAACGATCCTCCCTGTTCTCCGTATTGACACAGAGAGCTTGATTGAGCAATTGAAGCAAGCAATAATGCAGAGCTATGACTCTTCTGCTGCTAAGTCCAGACTACCTTTGCCTCCAACGACTGGGGAGTGGGACGTAACTGAGCCAAATACACTTCTAAGAATACTTTGTCACCGAGATGATGAATTGGCAGCAAAGTTTCTCAAGAGAACCTATGGTCTGCCCACAAAGCTGAGTTAAGAAATTTCTGTTGGACTTCAGAAATTGGGTTTGCTGTGTATATTTTCTGACTATTTTTATGGGTGGAAGCTACATACATAAAACAAGCAAGTCTGCATTGATCTTCAGAGCTTCCAGTAAGTTGAGATAATTTTATGCTAATAATATTGGTTGATTATTTATTAACACATGTATATAATTATAGCGCTATTTGTTAAGTGGGGTGGTTTAGAATAAATTTTTTGTGTTCTTTTTTTTTTCAATTAGATACTTGTTATGGTCTAGTGATTCATGATTTGTTGATGCTTTTGAGCTCTAGTGCTTGAATAAATTGGTATTGATAGTCTTTCCATAACTTGCAAGTTAATAATGAAAGTCCCCAGCCGCCATTTTCTACGGGGTAATTTTTTGATCTTTATGAAAAATCATTTAGTCATTTTAACAGCTCATAATGGTTATACAAAGATAATTATGCAAACAGCCTGTGTGGATGCAAGTATTGCTCATCATTGAGCGTTTTCCAGTGTTCGGCGAGCTGGGGTTGCAATACATACTCATGGAGAGCTGGTGAGTACGGTCAACATGGAATATAAAGCCTCAATTTTTATTAATGTTGGTGAGCTCTGTTAGGATATAAAACATGTCTACGCTGCATCAATGTGATCATACAAATGAGAGAAAGTTTTCATATTTTAATATTTTATTACTTAATTAATTAAAATATGATTAACTATTGATTATGGTATAATTAGTGACTAATTGGTCGGAATATGGGCTAACGTAGCAATTGACAACGACAAAAGTTCTTGCGCGCACAAGGTGTATGATAAATTTATTGTACACCAAGATAACTTTTACCCATTTTTTTGTAACTTTAACCTAGTTTTGATTAACTTTTATATTAGTAAAAAAGAAGATAGATAATCATTTTAAAGGGTTAAATGATTAATTTTATACATTATTAGTGATTTTGAAGAAATATGTTTTATTAAAATGGTTTGGGATTAAGGCTTTGTTGTTGTTGTTGTATGTTTTATTAAAATGAAAAAAATTATCATTAAAAAATAGATAACTTTTACATATATAAGCTTAACTTTTAAACATTTTGAGTTAACTTTTACTCCGGTGTTATAGTATACCCCTTGTAAATAAGAATTTGTGTTGACAACAATAACTAAACACCTAGGTAGTAGTTTGCAACTTTTAACAATAACTAAACACCTAGGTAGCATCGTTTTTAGTCTGGCCTCGAAAAAATCTAAGAGCAAGTCGAGAAGGATTAGCTGCAATGTTAATTTAAAAAATGGAACATGATCATTTTCAGGTGCAAAAAAACTATCTGTGTGATTAAGTAGAAGCTCTCTCAATGGTTACTGTTTTAGTACAGGTTGTTACACATTTCCATTTTCAGGGCCCAGTTGACGTAAATAAGCTATTGCTAAAGGCCCAGGCATTGTAGATTCAACAAATGCTCTATGGTTCTCTCTAGAAGCCCTATGGGTTACAAATTGAGTGACCTATGTCTTCCCTAATCTAAAAAAAATGCAAAAAGGACTGGAAAAAGAAGTTACTGCCATGGGTTCCTTTTTGCGGTGCTGCTTCTTTTTGAGCTTGTTTTCTGCCATAAGCAAGAATACCATCAGTGAGAGAACTGAATTTAGGTTGTTCAGCAAGGAATTTTAAAAAAGTTCAGCAAAATTACCGATTTTGATTTCTTGATCTTTCCTCTTAATCTGTTCTTTGGAGCCTTTAATTTATAAATCCGAACCATCCAGTGATGAGATGTAAATGCCTGAAGATACAAAAACACCCAAGCAACATCCTCAGTGCCGAAGAATTGGACATCCACAAAAAGAAAAGAAAAAAGAACTCAAGAAGAAAACACCATTTATAAGATGTAACCATTAGCCGAGTATTCAAGAAGCACTCAACAAGCATTTGTGAAACTTTATGATACAGATCCAGTTTGGTGAGCCGAAGCCCGCCTGATCAATCAAAATATTAGGCTTGCGAAAGGGAACATTCTATACGTAAATGCAAATTTTCATAATGTACTATCAGGCATAATGCCAATAATGACAGCTACATTGACCTATTGTTCCAAATGAAAATGTACTAACTCACACATACAGCGGGAAACCACAGCTGAAAATGTCAGATTTTGACTATTTACTACACCACATTTGGGCTTTTAAGAACAATTTAAGAATGCAAATATTGGAACGGTTGACAAAATTATGCAATGCCTGCAGGACATGGTTAAAGATGACATGGATGGCTGTTCTTATTGCCAATTTAAATTAGGCTATCAGGAACCCTGAACTCCCTATTAACCCTAGTAGTTCAGTTTTTCCTTTAGGTGACCAGGCATTATGTAGGTTTGAGGGGGGAAAAGGGGCTAATTGATGGCCTCATCATTACAAGAATTCCGTACCTCCTCAAAATGTGTAAGCTTGAAATGTTTCTTCCCGATTTCGGTCCTCCTAACTCTGTCGTATGCTTTTCCATCTGTTTCTACAAATCTGAATCCAGGCAAAATAAGATAAAAGTTGTAGAAATGAATAGAAAAGGTTAGTGGCAGCAGATGACAACATCAAAAAAACAGTCAAGATCAACTTAAATCCAACCTGTAGTAAGAAAGCTTGTACATCAAACTATTAAGCATCGTCGGTGTTGCCTGAGAGTCAATGCGATACTGACCATCTCTCTGTTAAACAGCACAAGTTACATATTCGGTGAGAAAAGAAATGTAAACGAGAAATCATAAAGCAGCAAATAACAATAGAATATCTGCATTTTACTAAGACAACGAGGATGAATGAATTACCCAGAGAGAGAAAAATCGTTTAAAAGAGAATAGATTAACCATGCTAAATTTCCCAATTGCTAAAATTAATTCAAGACTCTTACCAGATAATCAGGTTCCTTTATATGAGGAAATTCACCACCTCCTATGCGAACCATCCATAGGAATTTATTGATATCGTCACTGGGGTAGCCCACAAGACCTGTGCCCAATAAAATCTCAAATCCAGGTTCCACATTCTTTTCAATAAGTTAAAAAATATCATTAAAAATACAGCAGAAAGTGGCAAACTAACCTCCAAATACGACAAGGACATATTTAACATCGAGAGAATTATAAATTTCCCATGCTGCCTTTTCAGGAGAGGACATTGCAGTTCCTACTGTGGCAATATGGGTATTATTCCAGGTATTATTATCAACAATGACAGTACGGTTGGCCATGGCTGTTGTTTGGTATCCATAGTCCCACCAAGATGCCACCTGCAGAAAAAATTTCATTAGGATTTTTTACTTGAATCTAAGTTATGTTATAATTTAGATGCTTCCCCCTTTTTGTTAATATAACAGACAGCACAAAATTACCAATCAGTTACAGATGAGTAACACAAGAGAATACTAGAATTTGCAATCCAAAATCATGAAGCCTTAAGCACTTTTGCGACCAAATTGAAATGTGTGAACCTCAAACATTTGGTCAAGAATAATCGAGGAGCCAGGAAGGATTTATCAATTAGTATTTTATCCCCAAATTCAGACCATGGACACAGTACACAGAGTCATGAAGACAACCAAAATACAATAGCATATTGTCTCTCTAGTATTTTAGTGATTACTTCAGACCAGCTTTTGATTTAGAGATCAGATAAAAGATGGCTTCTTAAACCGGCAGCAAAAATCCATCTTCTACGAAGGGCTGACATAACAGATATTCCTCATAATCAGACATTTAGAAGATGGAGAGGGCACTCGTAACTATAAAGCTAATATAAGACATAAATTGACAGCACAGCATACCAAACTCATCAAGCATTTTCAAAGGATCTAACCTCAAAAATCATACTTCCGCTGTTAATAAATACTCGCAACATTTGATATGTTTGCACTATTCACATATTCCACTTTGACTATTGTTGGTGATTTATATGTCAGATGAAACATTTCATGTGGGATCTTGTTAGATTAGTCTCAATACGTATTTTCAAAATATCAACTTTTTATAATTTTTGCTTGAAACGAATTTAAGATATTAACGATCAAAATTGTGCATTGGCATGCGTGAAAGTGACCAACGTTGCAAGTATTTCCAAATGGAGGAAGTATGATGTTATATAAAAGTAGATTCCTGCTCAGATGACATGAGTTTGGAAGTGTAAAATATAATGGTAACATAAAACTCACTTTATCGTCCACCTCAGTGTTGTGGCTTAACCAAGCATAGGCCTCTCTGAAATCATCAAAAACATGCAGACCATCATGTGTATGAGATGTCAAAACAATAGATGGCGCTGAATATGCCTCTGCTGCTGCCCAGACACAGTGCACCTATAAAAAACACTCAAACACCTAGTGAGCAATACACAGACAAACCCAAAAACAAATCAAAGCAAATAACTAAAAAGATGCTGGAGAAGTGTCATAAAAATCACGACAATTGAGAAACAGAATAAAACTGAAATGCAATGCAACAATGCATCCATGACAATATGTGCCCCTATCCGAAGTCTAAAAATCCATTCCAATGGCTGGTTCGTTCAGCAACTAAAAATTCAACTATCAAAAGAATCTCATGTCAACCATTTCACGACCTAGGATTTCAATAAATAGCTTCCTTAGACAAAGCTTCAAGATAAACTCCCAAATGTGATACTTTAAAACTACCTTCATAGCCAGTAATCAACAATTTTTGCAAGGCAAGAACTAGTACGATCTTTTTTGTTTCACTAATAATTCACTTGGAGGGAAGGATAATGCTGAAACCCTATATGTTTGGTCACCAAATGTTCCTCCAGAACCTGGATAACGAGAGCTAAAAATATAGTGACACAAGTAACCAACCTATCTCTTTAGCATTTAGAATATTGATGATGGTTGATGATGATAATCAATAGCGTGGACATGGAAAGTAACATACCACATAAAAACCACCCAGCAAGACAGTTAAGAACAAAGCGATTAGAGATGCTTCAAATGGTAAAACGAGAAGTCTTTTTTCAATGCGGGACTTCAAGGAAACCTTCGCAGAAGCTTCCTTTTCCTTCTTCTTTCCTTTTTTCAAGGGCCGCTCTTTTTGGGCATCTTCATTTTTGTCTGTTTTTGTCACATTGTTTTGTATCTCAGCATTGCCGGAACTCGATTCTCCTGCCTTTACAGTTAACATATGTAACAAATGAATTTTAGCCTACAAGTGAATATAAAGTAGTTCAAAGTGTTTGAATGTGCAAAAATCTTCATATCTACCTCATCTGGGGAAGTTTCAGTCAATGAGGGCAACTGAAATTTGATTGAACGAGTAAAAATGTCAAAAGCTTCCGATAGAGCAATTCCAGACATTATACATGCTGCTGGAGCTAGTACTAGCATAAGGCGCACCTATATCCAGGTCAAAGTGTCAATAATCAGGGGCTGGAACAAATTGCCAATGGAAAAACAGAATCTAACTTTTTGTTAACCATGACAAGAGAAAAGTGTTCTCTAATTTTCTCACCATAACACCTGAAAAGTATACTGACATCACAATGTAGAGGACTACAAACGAGCTTGCATCAGACAGCGGTGAAAAACAAGCCTACAAGAAACATATACCGTTACAGGAAAGTGACAGATTTCACAATGACGAACCTGATAAAAAGTTTCAAGGAACCAATAAGAATTCACTATGAATAAAAAATAATACAATAACTTACAATAATTCCTGCGGGAACCAAGAAAGCCAATACATTAATGTCCATGAAGTAAGATGGCCATGTAGGTGGTTGATGTTCACTAACACTAGCAATGATCGGTATGTATTTGCTTGCATAAGTTCTGTAGTTTGCAGCCCAAGCCCAAAAGAGCAGAAACGAAAGGAGTGTCATGGTCAGCATCAATCGCAAATCTTAGAGAAATATATTACAAGTGAACTACTGTTTGTGCTCAGAATGACCTCAGAAGAAAATCTGGACTCGGGTTAATTGAAAATAGCACCACATTTTAACAAATAGATATGACATAATTGTGTGTCTAGTATCTTAATACATGGTAAGTATGTGGGTCCCACAGGGGAAAAAATGCTTCTTGCGATGTTCAGGTTCTATTAAGGGGATTATGTCTGATTTTGTACTTAAAACCATCACACCATAAGTGGTTCGAGCTTCAGTGCAGACGTCATGATAAGAGTTCAGCAGGCATAAAGTACTTCATACAAGGTTCAGCCGTTCAGGAATGCAGGGAAAGTGGAAATTGATACAGAAAATACCCTATAAGTCGATCCTAAAAAAACTATAAAACTATTACTACACTTTACGTACTTAGGATGAAGAAACACAAGTCCAGCAAAAATACTCAAACTACCTACGTAACCTACACACTCCTTATAATTTGGGGATAAGTTATGCAGCATTTCATAAGGATGATTAGTCCCATTTCTTCTCACCATCATCCTTATTTAGAACCTCTCTTTGTCTTCTTTTTTCTCCACTAGCCCCTACTTAACCAACATTTTCTGCACTTTCTGGCATTGACACAAACCAAAAAAAAAAGGTGGACAGAGAGATGTCTGCATAAAATGTTCAAGGAGCTAAAACATATATAAATAAAAGAATATAGCAAGAATAGGTGCATACGGATCAAGGAGACTAAGACTTCGCCCACTCCATCCCATTGTAGGGCTAGAAGCCACGAGTGCAACGAGTACAGCTGCTACAGCAAAACACACTGCCCTGAACCACAAAAAATGCTTGTTTTAATCAGTCGAAGATTTACTTGCACAAATATTAAAAGGATAAAACATAAAATGCATAGTGGAAGGAAAATATGCATAGTTTTGCACAATGACATAAAATATAGACCTCCTATGTTATGGCCTATGGGTCCAGGAGGATAAGTGGATAAATAAACTACTTCTCAGTCCTTAGAATTACATGCAAGGTTGCCTCTCAATTTTTGTCAACTTTAACATGGTCTTACCAAATATACCAGCTAATTCTTTTTTGGAGGCTTTTTGTCTTTTTGATATGTTTGTGTTCAAGTGAAGTGATGCATTGATTTCAAGGAGTTACTTTAGTTGGTAGACAAAGAGCCTAATGTGTCTCCTTGATCCTTGCTCTTTTACCTTCCACAAGTTTGACAAATAACTCAGCACTAACGAGTTCTTTTTTTTTTCAAGAGTTAGATTTGATCTGCCTAGCACCATACCTGAGGCATGCCAAACAGGGAAGTTTGAATGGCCTCGTTACCCCTAGTCCTCCAAGAGAACCCACCGAGAAAAGGTTCAGTTGTTCCTAGATTTTGACCACCATATTCCTCCCAGGGAACATGGAGCACCCAAGGTTTGAATTCAGAGAGCGCGGGAGACAACAAAATAGCCAGCACACATCATGCTTAAAGCTAGGGATTCCCTAGCTGGAGAGGGGGGGAAATACACCCACGTATTTATAAATAAGAAAAGAAGCAACATCAATATAGTCTAGAAGATTATGAATAACAGGGGGGGTATTATTTCCCCTAAGAAACCAAATATAGAGCAATACCAAAACAGAACAGAAATTTTACAATGCTATAACTCTTCTTTCCAGTAATTTAAACATTGTTTCAGAGGAAGCACATATAATCTCTTGCCAAAATTAAATTTGAAGACATCCTCTAAGCTTTGAAAAGCATAATGTATGCTTATAACTTCCCTAGTTAACATAACAAGAAGCACGAAAGAAAGGATTGCTTACAGGCCACCAGTTACTACAAGAGTTACAGCTACTTTGAACATCTGTGGAGAAAGGATTCCCTTGATGTAATACACAAGTGCAACCACATGGAGAATAATGAATACCTGCAGTCATCTTCATGTATTAGACGTACCAAAAAAATAAGTGAAGGTACAAGTCTAGAAGATTTAGTTTTTATGGAAAACAAGCCTATGCACATACTACATGTCAACCCGTAAAATCGTAAATATCATATTCTTACAACAATTTCGAACTATGATCTTAAATCATTGGTGATTGTTATGTAAGCATTATAATTGCAAATAAGCTGTTCTCTTCCCTCCCTTACGGTGACCTTCTTCCCCCGCCAATTTTACCAACAGCAAGAAATTATCCTAATTTCAACTTCTTAGGAACTACAAAGCGTACAACTCAGCCTTCCCATACTCTTCTTAAGTGAGACTTCCACTTAATCTGCATAAAACTCAAACTTACTACGTCTTGCCTTAGCCTTTAGGTGAGACCTGTACTGGGTGATACTGTCTTCGCTTTCCTCTACTACCAAATCTACTTTTGAAATGTTTTTTTTGCTTGACTACTGTTTCTGAAATGCTTTTCACTGCCGGTAGATCAAATTTAAGTCTCTACTAAACTTCATTAGTTAGCCTTGTGGTAAAGTTGGGTTCTTTTGTACATCTGTACCTCCTTGCATTTTATGCTGGTAGGATCTACCCTGGAGGGGTTGTCCACATATAAATGGGCAAAAAAGAAGTCAAAAGAAAGGAATCCATCTCAGTGATTTGGAAGAAACAAACATATTTAAAAAATCTACTAATTGCTTACAGAAATGACAAGACCTGATTTTCACTAGGTTTGTCGCGCAGTATACTAGAAAATCATCTCAATTTTAAAGACACCACAGAACAGATTAGGATGTGTTAATCATTTATCAAAGCTTACCAAAAATGACGCAAAATGTTCTGATGTCAAGACAGCATTGAAACCAACAACGGGAACCAATGCAGCTAACAATGTGCCCAGAACTACCTGCATTCATGTTGCTGAATTTCAAATAACAAATTTACTCGAAAAAAATCCACAAGAACATAAATCAATATCAACTGAATGACTCAAAGAGGTTCTCATCTTGATGGATTATAGGGTTTGAATATACACAGCCTTATTCCTAAGGTAGTAAAAAATGCTATATATAATCGACCCTTAATATGAGAAAAACAATTATATGCTACTTCACAACAAATAAGAAGTGCAGTCTGTTTAATGAGGTATCTTATATAGGTCCATTATTTATCCAATGGTTGAAGTACAGTGAATCATAGACTCTGTTGGAAATAAACTCAAATTTACCATAAAATGGAGTATAAACTAATTGGCATTTGGTTCAAGTTCTTAATAAGAACTAGCTTTTGAGCCCGTTCAATGAACGGACGATTATATAGGGATTGTTAAGCCGTATTTTAAAGTGATGATTATATTGATAGTTTGTGATTTTAGTGAGAATATATGATTTATATAGAGGTGAAATTTGAAAGTTAAAAATATATAAATTAGATGGTGAATTAATATTGAGTGTTAAAGCGGGAGATGAAGTGCATGACGTTGAATGAATATATGAATTAAATAGTAAATTGATGTTAAAGGAGGAAGATCAAGTGGAAGAGGTGTTGAAAATGTAAAATAAATACTTCGTATAACAAACAACAAAATTAAAAATTAGAAAGAAAAAAATGGATGAAAGATGGAGGTGACACGTGTGGATGAAAGATGCAGGTGAAACGTGTCGTCTAACAATCAATGGTCTTCCTTTTTAAATACTAGGTATATATTTGTCAAAATTTTGTGCTAAGAAGTACACAGACAGACTAAATAAAAATGTCAGTCTATGTGCAATGAGTATCATCCAGATAGAGGTTGTCTTCCTTTTCTGTAGAATGATGTTACAAATTTTTCATGTCGTCTAATCGAGCCCCCTCTTCTCATCAGAGACATTATAGTACATGTACATTACAATATTAACTTTCTTCCGTCTTCACAAAAATCAGAATGAAAAATCCAGCACATCCACATTCCATCAGTACAATAGTTGCAACATAACAACTTTAGAACTTTCCAAATTAAACTGTAAGTACCACGGCACCAAAATCAACAATGTTGAAGATGCTTACCAGAGGAGCATATGCAATATACAGCCTGTGAGAATATCGACCAGTCACAATGCAAAGGAGCACATGCATGGGAATAAGATTAATTATGAAGGTGTATCCTCCCCACGAACAAACCTATAACGAGAGAAAGTATGTCAGAGAAAATTACAGTAAAAGAGCTCAATCAGAAAACTACAGACGTCTAGACAGAAAACCTACCATATAAAAGTATGCTATGGCATTCAAAGTTGCATAAAACAGGGATCCGGTGTTCAACGTCTGCACTCAAACATTAGCAAATTTTAACAACAGATAAAGATGGAATGTAATCCTTCTATGAAAAACACAAACATGCAGTAAGAGAGTGACATGCGAGCTGAGTTTGAAGGCTTAACTAATGAAAGAAAATGGAACCAAATATTCAGAAATATATATATGATAATATATGTCATGATATGCATAAAAGTTGGGCTCAAAACTCACTTTGATGTAAAGATAGAAAGTATATATTAAAGCAAAAATAGCTACAGCTTCATTATCATAGCTGCCAGCCACAGATCGAGATATATAAGATGGAACCTGCAAAAAAGCAGAGATAATTAATGATTTCCCTGAAAAAGTAGTAGTAATAGATACAACAAACATTAAAGTTTACTATACGCCCTGGACATGTATAAGACACAAGACACTTAGGAGAATTTAAACAGATATGATCTTCATACTGGATAAAGCAACCTCGAGCTGTGCTTGTACCTTTCTTTGAGGGGTAACTACATAGGCCAAAAATTGAAATTTATCCTTGGTTGTGAGTAATTCTATAAAACATGACACATAGGTGTTTCCTCATTGTATTTTTACTCATTTCCTACTTAGAATCTGCCCTCAAGACTTTAAAAGAACATATCCTTTTCTTCGAATCGATTCTAAGCTAGAATTTCGGTGAAGTCCTTTTGATTCCAAAGAAGTGTCTTAACAAAGTCAAGACTGACTCTGAATAAATTACTTCTTTGGAAAAAAAATTGCTGAAACCTCCTCTTGAAGTCGCCAAAAATTAGTGCGTCAAAATCTCAAAGTACTCTTCTAGTTCCTAACAGTGATATGATTTTAAACCAACTCAGGCCCAATTCTCTTCAACTTAATAACAATAACATTAAAACAAAAATCAGTTAAATTAGTATACAAGTATAGAACATAAGAAAAATACACTATACAATCAGCAAAAATATGCTTCAATCAGTTAAAATCAGCAAAGTCGAGTTTTAATCTGTTTCAATCAGTAAAAATAATTCAGCTCGATAAAAATCAGGTGAAGAGAACATGGAAGTCTTTTTCTTTCAGATGTCAATGGTTTCTAAAAGTTTCCTCAAAACAATAAATAACATATATATATATGTATATACATATATATATATATATATATATATATATATATATTGTATATATATATATATATGGTGCTGATTCTAAATCAATAACAGAAAAAATAAAGACTTCAACAAATCAATGTGCATAATCGAGACTTCAAGAGGGTCCTAAGCCACACACATATTTAAAGTTATTTGCATTGTCCTAAACAATTCCCAAATTGGTACCGTTCACTTGTTTGAGCAGGTGGACAAATTTTCCCGTCACCAACTGTGCAAGATTAGAAATATTGAACAAAAACACAACCAGGGTAGCTATATAGGAAAAATAGAAAAATAAGGTAGCATTCTATGAAAACAAAGAGTCCAACCTTATGTTAGAGCAAGGTGAACAACTTACTAAGTTGCACATATGAATGATACAAAGTGCGCTAATTAGGTTCAGCAAAATCTTCAAAAATACAAAACAATAGAATGTCTGGAAGAAGTTATAGTTGCCATGTGGAACAAAATAAGACAAAAGAAAACATGAGCTTACCATGCCCAAAAGTAATGCAGCTGTCAACCCTGCACCTGGGCCCTTCACTTCCTGAAAGATTGTATAGTTCATACGTCATCATTAACCCATTTAATAAAATGAACGGTCTTCTCCTTTATTTTAGGGTGGGAAGGAGGAGGCACCACAACAAGGATAGTATTATTCAAAGATATTGACAAAAACTGACCTTTGTGAGAAGGTAGGTGGCCCACGATGCAAAAGCAGAAAATACCGGTGCAGTAAATACACAGACAGTCTCCACTGACAAAGGGATGTTCACAGAATGCAGAAGCCTATTAACACAACGCGACATTACTTTTTTTCCCTCTTTGAATATACGTAAAAAGAAAAAATTAATCACACCACAATAAACGAAAATAAGAACTTAAAAATTGAACATAAATGATACTCCTCTTTTTTTTTTGTACCCACTTTTCCAAAAGAAGATGTTTTTTGTTCTACCCACTTTTGTTTTATTCTATTTTTGGCAAACATATTTTTCCATCCTACCCCTTTTCCCCACAATAATTACACATTTTCACTATCTCTCTCCTACTTAACCCACATTTTTCGTACACTCACCCAGCATTTTACTACCTCTCTCTTGCTTATTCCACCTTTTTCTTACACCCACCTAATTCTCCTAGAAACAAGAGTCTACAGTAATTAGTATTTTAGGACATAAAAAACGGAGGGAGTAAATCAAATTGTGTCTTAACAATATAGTGGAATATAAAACAGAGATATAAAACAATGATGCATCACAATAAGATACAGACCAGAGTGAGATCTGAAAACTTCTTTTGATTAAAATTTAGAAAGGGTAATACAGAAAGAGTTACAACTGAAAAACTTACCACCACATGGTACCTGCTGTCAGTGTTAATCCAGGATAAACGGTTCCACCAATCACACGACCCAGTGGATACCTGAAAGGCGGATCACATTAAATAATCCAGTTAAGTTCAACTTCAATAGGAAAAGAAATATTTGCTTAGCCAATTGTAACAGCAATTACCAGGTCCTGTCGTCAAACCAGTTCCAAAAGTCATATATGCCATTCTTTGTGAGAAACTGAAAAATTGACATTCATTGACAATGTGAAGCATCAGCTTTTGGCCATTCACAATATAAAATGCCAACAAAGTTGGAAAAAAAAATGAAGAGGACAACGAGAACATATAGAACATTAACACCTAACAAACAAGGAGGAGACTTAAAATAGCTCATTATCCTAGGAATCTACATCTTGCACTATCTTATACAAAATATTTAATGTAAGTTGACAAAAAAAGAAATGCATTATCTAAAACCAGGTTATATTTTGACAATTGGCTTCACTCTACCAATAAACTCTCTCTTTTCTTCTTTCACTCGATAGAATATGAAACTAGCTACTTGCCAAAATTTCCCTAATCATTGTCGGTTAAAACACTATCCCGTCGCCTCATACTTTTTACAAACAGATCCTTAGTTCATTGGTCACAAACAATCCCCACAACAAAATATTTGTTTGCTGTGAGACTGTGACTTCAGAGTTCGGATACACTCTTACACCTGATTACTGCGCCAGCTAACCGCAAAACAACGCAAAGATTTTTAGTAAACAAAAGTGAATGGGCAACCACAAGTAAAATTGTTAGTATGAGATATCAGCCAAGTACCCAAAATCGTCCAAGGCCTCCACGACAACGTACAAGAAACACAAAACAAAAATCCTTGTATTGCCCTATACCAGTGTCCACGATGATAATAATTTCAGGAGAGTCAGATGCTGTTTTACTCGATTATTCAAATAAAAGTTCTCAAATGCTTAGATTATTGGTTACTTCATTTGCCATTGCTTTAGTCCTTCAAAACATAAGTTTGTAGGTTGCAGAGACTTAAACCATCACATATATAGTGGCTCTTCAGTTAGTGTCTCTCCTTGCAACAGTGCAACTTCAACTTTGCGTTTAAGATTCAATCCTTTAGTTCACTGCTACTACAGAGAGGGGTTCTTGACCAATATCAAGAAACAAGAATCTCAAAAAGTATATGAACTAAAGCTTGAAATTGAATCTTGATAAATAAACTCCTAAATCATCTAAGTGATTATTTCAAGGCATATATTCAGATTCGAAAGGAGGGGAAAGTTGGATTCAAATATCTTATCATGTCAAGCTATATTTGAACAACAAACTAAAGGAAGTAATAGATCTTCATTGAACATGAGGCAAAGAGATAGATGGAACTCGAATAAACATAAGCAAAATCTAAGTGTTAGTAATCTATTGAGGGCATAATGAAATTCCAGTGAACACTAAAACATTGTACCCAGTTATGTACTTCATGAAAGCCTACACTAGTTTTTTTTTTTTTTTTTAAATGCTAGACACAAACTTCGACACCAAAATCAGAGACTGCTGCAAGATCTTCTACATAGCAAGATGATACGGAATCACATTAATTACATGGAGCTCAGTCATGTAATCATTTGAAAGGAAAATACTTTCTGTAAAAGCACAGCAAGTCACACAAGAAAGAATCACAATTTTAAACATCACTCAGGTCTAATTTCTGTTAAGGCGCTAACTATCTTAGGGGGCGTTTGGTTCGTAAACTTGTATGGGGTTGGAATCAGGAATGATATCAAGGTGGTATGGGTTTGGAACTTGATTCTTAATACCTTGTGTTTGGTTCGATTTGGGGATGAGTTTTTTCCTTTTGTTTGATACCTGGAGTAAAGGTATGAGCCATACCCACCTCCCCCCTAGGTTTCTAAACCCCATACCTTAGGGGGTTTGAGGTATGGGTTTAAAACTCTTAAAAACTCCAACCAAACACATGGTATGAGTTTAAAACATTCTAAACACATACCTCATACCTAGAAATCGCGAACCAAACACCCCCTTAATAATTTTACAATAACTCCGTGACCTTATGTAAAAAATTAGACACATACAAATACATTTCCTGATTGCTATCCGCCAAAAATCCGGTACCTAATAACCAAACTTGCAAAACTCAGCATCCTCCATGGTACCAAAAGAAAAACAATTTTTAACATCACTACATTCTAATTCCCGCTAACTATCACAAATTCACAATAAATTGTCAGTTACTCCATGAACTGATGATCAAGCAGCATACAAACATTAAGCATAAGACACTTCCTAATTACTATCAGCTGAAAACCATGCCACGGATAACCTAACTTGCGAAATTCAACATCTTTCACATTTCAGTCAGCTCAAAAATGCATCAACCGATAAATATTCAACAAATCGCAAGTCCAGTCGAAAAATTATCAAAAAGTAACTGTAATGAACGTCAGCAAAAGAGTAAGATCAAGAACCTGAGTAACTCGATAATTGAAATAAGGATCAAATTCGTGAATGACGCTCTCATACTTGATGACCTGCCAACACACGAAAACAAAAACAGATTGAATCGAAATGCATTTGAGATTAGCATGTAAAGAATGAAAACAAACCAGAATTCAATAAATCTATGCTCCAAAAAACCGAATTTGAATAACTAATTGCGATTAGATCTGCATAATAGAATAACGAATAGGAGAAGAAGAAATTACCGAAAAGAGACGGATCGAGAAAGCGAGAACTCCGATCAAGATGAGGATGAAAACAGCAAGCACATTTCCGAATGCGTTTCTCAGAGACGATCCATTGGCGGTCTCGGTTTCCGCCATTGACGAGAGAATTGCAGCTCAGTAGAATGTGTGTGTGAGAGAGAGATGGAGAGAGTTTGGGCAGGGGTTTTTGGTGAATATACTGTTCTAGTTTAAGATTTTCATTAGGGGACCCTGGTGCGTAGACTCGAAGACCTGAAAATTAAACTTTGTAATGCCTTTGTGGTTCGTCCGCACTAAAATATAATGTTCCGTAAAAAATGTTAAAATTGCGCGATGAACAGACCTAGGACGTAATAAAGTTGGAGGAAGTAAAAATACATATCTGATATGTGTTTCTAAATACATATCAGGCCCAAAATAAAAGGTAAAATAGAAAATTAAAAGATTTTGGGGGAAAAATGAAATTGAACCGTGAAACACACATGGCAGCAATGCCATGGTGGACCTGGCAACGTGGAAATAATTTATCTTCTTCTCAAATCAGTTTGGTATTCTCTAGTTCTTCCCCAAATCGATTTCTTCTTCCATTTCTCCTTATCTGAACTCATCTTGTTCTTAAATTCAAATAGAAATCACGACGAAATAAACGTTGGACAAAATCTTAAAGTCCAATTCAATTAATTTTGGGGAAAAAATTCGCAGACACCTTCCCTTCTTCTTATGATATTTGTTAACATTTTACTTGATGAGTTCGAGGGAAATAGACCTGAATCTGGAAGATTACTAAACGACCAAGATGGGGCGTTCGAATGGAGGTGGGAACCTCAATCTTCCGATGAAGAAGATGGTTTGAACCAGGTAAATCTAGCTTCTGAACCCAGAAATTAGGGTTTTTTTGGTATATTATTTCGTAATGTTTGTAATATATTATTGCTCTGAGTTTGCATTCAATTTTGTGCCTTCGAAATCGGAATTGTGTAATTTCGTGTTGCTATATTAATTTGTAATTTCGTATATAAGTTCGTGCTATAAATTTGTTGGATTGCTATATTATTGTTTTCAGAGATTTGGTTTGCTATGAATTTATTGTGGATTGCTTTGATTTTTACGAATGAATTGTGGATTGCTTTGACTAATATTAATGTTTAATAATAGAATGGAAATGTGGAATAATTACAATGATTATTTGGGAACAATAATTGAATAATAATGATTAATTGTATTAGTGATTTATATTTTGTGTACCAGTAGTTGGGATGATATTTGATTGGAATGATATAATCCTATTTTTATGCAAGCCAAAGAAATTATTTTCAACAATATATTTGATTTATAATACAATATTGTTGATGTTAAATTTAGGATGGGGGAGATGGTTTCAAAACCCCCTCCAAGAAATTGGTATTGACTGCATATGGGGAGGAAGCGGAAGTTCCTGAAGTGAAGGAGGGTATGGTTTTTCCTGATTGGGAGGCAATTGATGTTCAATTGAAGGGTTATGGTAGGCAAAAGGGTTTTTGTTTTGTCCGTCATTGTGGTTCGTCAAAGAAATGTACTTTGTCACAGGAGGAGGGGTCTGGAACGGGAGTAGTAGTTAAACAGAGGCATAATTTTTTGTGGACTTGTGAGTGCTATGGGGTGCCAGAGAGGAAGCGGAAGGTTAGTGGTGATGTTGGGACATCTGATAACCAGGTTCATGTTGGTAGTGGGGTACACAAGTCTAAGAAATGTGAATGTCCCGTACATGTATTTGCTAGTTTCAATGAGATAGGGCAGTGGGTTATACGTAGGTCAGTCATGGGACACGCAAATCACTACCCAACCCCGAGTAAGTCCCGGACAATTGCTTCATTCCGGAAGAAGTTCTTTGAAGATAATCCCCATGTAGGTCGGGAATTTGAGGTTTGTAGGAAATCTGGGCTAAGGACAAATCAAGTATATAATTTGATGTCAACGCGAAGGAATGGTAAAGCGCACATGCCCTTTTCAGAGAAGGATATTCATGATTACCTTGCCAAAAGGAAAAAAGAAAAGAAGAAAGGGGGTGATGCAAGGGCGATGTTTACGTACTTTGAGAAGATGAAGGAAGATAATCCAGATTTTTTTCATGTCTTTAGGCAAGCTGATGATGGTAGGTTGCAAGATGTTCTTTGGGTAGATGCTCGTAGTAGAGTAGCGTATGAGGAGTTTGGTGATGTTGTGTGCTTTGACACTACCTATTTGACCAATCAATACAGAATGCCATTTGCGAATTTTGTAGGTGTAAACCATCATGGGCAAAGCATTTTACTTGGTTGTGCGTTGGTTTCTTGTGAGAATTTCGACACCTTTGAGTGGATATTTAGTCATTTATTGGAGTGTATGGGAGGCAAAGCCCCAATAGGGATATTGACCGACCAGGATGCGGCGATAAGGAAAGCATTACGGTCAACCATGAGTCAAATAGTGCATAGGTGGTGCCTATGGCACATTACGCAGAAGTTTTGTAGGAAGCTAGGAAAGAATGAGGAGTACCAGGAGTTGAAGGAAGACTTGGAGCATGCAATTTATGACAGTCTCGATGCTGATGAATTTGAAATGAATTGGGCAACTGTGATGGAACGCTACAACCTGTCAGAGGAAGAATTTGATTGGCTTGAAGGTTAGTATGATTTGGTTCCGATGTGAATATGATTGTCTTAAGTTAATGTTGATTTGTCTAGCACCTTGTTCATAATGGTAAAATTCAAGAAATTGGTGATTACATGTTAAAATACTAGAAGTTGCAATCCCCATTAGTACATTTAGATGTTTGATTACAGGTTGAAAACTGAGATGTAGTACATTTTGAAAACAGATGAAATGATGATGGGTACCCTACTTGCTTGATGCCTGATGTCTGATCTGATCAGGTTGTGGATGTTACATAGTGTTAGTTTGTTGATGATAGTACATAGTGTTAGTTTGTTGATGCCTGAAATGATGCCTGGTCTGCACAATCTGATCCGATTCATGGTCTGATATGCATAACCTGATCTGATCAATTTATGCACAAACTGATCCCTGATCCCTTATCCCTGATCAGTTTATTCACAACCTGATCTAATCAGTTATGCACAAACTGATCCCTGGTCTGCACATCCTTGTTTGTGCATAGACTGATCTGATATGATCAGTTGTCCATATGTCCTTGATCAGTCTATAGACTATGCACAAACATGGTCTCCACAAACTTGTCCATGGATCTGTTAAGTTTATGTATAAACTGATCCGTGTTGTCTAATTTGCAAAGCTGTTGTTCTTTAAACCTTGAATTGATCATGGCATAAACTGATGTAGTCCTGACCCTTAACATTACAACTTGTTCCATGATTAGGTATGTACGCGGAAAAGGTTATGTGGATCCCTGCTTACCTGAAGCATTTATTTTGGGCCGGGATGAAGACGACACAACGGGTCGAAAGCATAAACAGTTTCTTTGACTATTATGTTGACAAACATACTGCTTTGTATGAGTTTGCTGAGTCTTACTGTTAGGTTATGATTCATATGACAAAACATAAATCATGCGGAAAAACCATAAAGCCAGGAAAGCATATTATTTACACATAATCATTTAGCATAGTTTAGATGCATACACTTTGTTGCGTGCCCTCCCTAGCTGCGCCCGAACCGAACAAGAACAAGTCTTTAGGACTCCAAGTGTCGTCCCTCCGTAGATAGTCCACAGCACGTCCGGATCCGCCTTAAGCTTGACCAACTAGAATCGCCCTTAAGGTACTTAGAATTTTCGGCTATTGTAGGCAATTATATGACTGAATTTTTGCTCTCAAAAATCACTTTGAATACTTGAATACTCGATCTAAATTATGAGCCCTTAACTCATATTTCTAGACCATGGAATAAGTAATCGAATCCTACTAGGATACGAATTAATTAAATTAGAATCCTAGTAGAATTCTTATTTAATTAATTTATCTTTTAGGATTAGGAATTTTAATCATTAAACAAATCCTATACTCTTTAGGTTTCGTATGTGAACACAAACTCTACACGAGCATGACCCGCAAGCGTGCAGGCCATGCCCGCGCACAGCCCACACGGCCGCTCGGCCCACGCGAGCTACAAGCCCACGCGAGCTGCAGCAATGCTCGCAGCCCACTGCTCGCAGCTGCGCGCGCTGCCACGGCCAGCTGGGCCTGGCCTTGCGCTGGGTCTGGCGTGGCCTTGGCTGTTCGTGTGGCGCGCTTGGCTTGCTGGGCGATGGCCCGGCTTCGTGTTGGGCCTTCGTCTGGCAGGCCTCGTCCGATGCTAATTCGTACGATACGCTTCCGATTAAATTCCCGATTCCGGAATTTATTTCCGATACGAACAATATTTAATATTTTCGATTCCGGAATTAATTTCCGTTTCGAACAAATATTTAATATTTCCGTTT
This sequence comes from Spinacia oleracea, assembly GCF_020520425.1. NCBI lineage: Eukaryota > Viridiplantae > Streptophyta > Magnoliopsida > Caryophyllales > Amaranthaceae > Spinacia > Spinacia oleracea. The sequence goes on along the minus strand of NC_079488.1, from coordinate 69,814,058 downwards.
CCGGAATTATTTTCCGATTCCGATAATATTTCCGATTCTGACAATATTTCCGTTTCCGGCAATATTTTCGATTCCGGCAATATTTCCATTTTCGATAATATTTTCCGATACGTACCATGTTTCCGTTTCCGGCAACATCTACGACTTGGATAATATTTATATTTCCGATACGATCCATATTTCCGTTTCCGGCAATATCATCGTTTCCGGAGTATTCATTTCTTGCCTGTGACGATCTCAGCTCCCACTGAAACCAAGATCCGTCGATTCCGAATATCCATAGATAGAGTATTTAATGCCATTAAATACTTGATCCGTTTACGTACTATTTGTGTGACCCTACGGGTTCAGTCAAGAGTAAGCTGTGGATTAATATCATTAATTCCACTTGAACTGAAGCGGCCTCTAGCTAGGCATTCAGCTCACTTGATCTCACTGAATTATTAACTTGTTAATTAATACTGAACCGCACTTATTAGACTTAACATAGAATGCATACTTGGACCAAGGGCATTATTTCCTTCAGTCTCCCACTTGTCCTTAGGGACAAGTGTGCATTTCCTAATTCCTTTGTCGCTCGATGCTTGCTCTTGAACATAAGGTAAGAGTTGTCATCCTTATTATGTCCAGAGGTGTTCCTCGGTTTCAGAGTTCAACTGATCAAATAAACAGATAATCATAGCCTATGATTCATCCGAGCACGGCCATGCATTTCACAGTTTCTAGCTCTCCGAGTGGCCTTGTACAACTTTTAAGCATCTCATCCCGATTTATGGGAGGACAATCCCAATCTTGCGATCTTGAGATTAGACTTCGTTTGATAGGTGATTACCTGAGCGTTGCCTTTATAGCCTCCTTTTACGGTGCGACGGTTGGTCAACGTCAAAGCAACCAGTTCTCAAACAAGTAATCTCAAATCACTCAGGTATTGAGGATTTAGTGTCTAATAATTTTAATGAAATTTACTTATGGCAGATTTTCATCTCTTACAGTAAAGTTTCATAGGTCTGTCCGATACTAGTCTTCTCAAAGTAAGTATCTATGCAAATGATTATGACATTGCCATGTCAACATAGTTCAAGAAACAGAACTACTAGTCATCTTGCATTCTAGTCGTCTAACGTTTTCTATGCGTCCAATTTTATAGAAAACTCCGGCCAGGGACCATTTTCAACTTTTGACATTCAAGTTCACTTGATAGACATTTCTTAGTCACAAGACTGGTCCTGACAGTCTATCTTGAATATTTCGTCAAATTGAAGGGACTCATCATTTAATACTAAACCAAGATTAAATGGAATATGAAAATACATTTCATATATGATAAATGTTCAACCCCAATGTTTTACAACCATGGGCCTCAAACCCATCTTCTAAAACAGTTCATGGAATTTCAAAGCTATGCTTGATTTCCAGTGCTACAATGTAAGTGTTGCTTCTCACTTGTTGCATAGGTTTAGTTATCATGCTTTGCCAATCTTAATATCCTTTTCATCGAATGTTCTTCGAGATATGATGATAAGATCTTTTGAGTATGTTTATTTTGTGATCTAGTCTTTCTTGCTACATTAGTGGTACTACGCATTTTGCAATGAAGAACCATTAAGTCAACAGACATGTGATCTTCCCAAGTTCAATGAAGAACTCATTAATATAAACAACTCTGTTTTATTGCTTCTTAGGCAATAAGTACTTTTACTTCAACTGTTTAGGTTGCTAGTGATGCTTTGTTTGGATTTGCTTATCCAAGCAGTTCACAGATATGTGGAAGACTTTCCAGCTGTATCTTAGAACATAGAAATTAATATTTTAATTTCCCACGCAACAACTCATGGTCTCCAATCCATGTTGCCATTTCGAAACACGATGCTCTTTAGCTCGTCCTTGTCAATGGTTAACTCCAAAGGGTCTTTGCTTGATCCTTTGCCAGTGTTTATGCGTGTAGCATCAATATTTAGCATATCTTTATTTCCTTGAATCAAGAACTATTCCTATGTACCTTTTCAAGTACCATAAGTATTCTTGATCTCAATCTAGTTGATCTTTACTTAGATCAATAGAGATTGGTATATGTTTGTCATGCCTAAAGTCATACGATACGTTTTTGGCGACCCTCATATTATATCATACATGATAAATTCTTTTGCAGAATAATTCCAATTGAATTCTATTCATGTAACTTTAGCTCATCTAGTTTCAGTAGATACTAAATCCAGCTAAATTCTCTGACATATAATATAGGTTAAGAATCTTACTCAGCTCCTTTGATGTTTAACTTAGTAAATGCTTATACATAGTTCAAACATTCTTTACTTAGATTTATTCACATGGGTCGAATATCTCCAATGGAGTATTTCGTGTTTGATTTAGTAAATTCCATTACTTAATCCAAAACAATAATATAAAATCTTTGTAAATAGATCTTAATACCCAGTATGTACTAAGTTCCGCCATGGTCCATCATTGATGAATAATCTCAAATCTAAGTCATTAGCATTTGAATGTTATTTCTCAATAGAGAGATATGTGTGTGATACACATAGGACCAATTAAGTTTTACGTACTCCCACTAAACTTCTAATAAATCTATAAGAATCATGTACATTTTATGAAACTAAAATACTTATTAGCTTCACTAAAATACAATTCCAATTCCCAATTGCTTGCTTAAATCTGTACTTAGATTTTATAAGCTAGCTTTCCTTTTCAAGCATTTATTTGGATCCACAAATCCTATGACATACCATGTACATAGTTTATTCCAACATTTGATTGAGGAATACGTTTTGTCATCCAATTGCTATATGTACCAATATGCAATCATTGCTTGAATTATAGACTTGAGCATTACGATTATGCATGAGGTTTCAACACAATCCACACCGTGAATTTGCTTGTAACCTTTTAGCAACTAATCTAGCTTTGTGTTGTGAACACAATTTCATGTTTGATGGTTTTTATCCTTAAAACAAACTTGCAACCAATAGGTGTGAAACTATTCTTGCAAATCAACAAAATTTCAATTTTGTCATCAAAACATTGAGTATGTTTTATGGCCTCTAACCATTTAAAACATTTGAGTCTATATATGGCCTCTAACCATTTTAGGGAATCTGGGTTTCGTCATAGCTTTCTTACAGGTCACAAACTCATTAATCTACATGATAATAGTTTGACTGTAAGTTGTAGGTTTCTTCACTATCTAATAGAAGAATTGCATAGTTTCACTGACCTGAACTCCATGTTTCTTCACTATCTAATAGAAGAATCTTATAGTTTCAGTGATTTGAATTCTATGCCTACTTGGGTATAGAACATCAAACAATAGAATATCAATAGCCACTTGAAAGTCCTTTGAATATTCTGTTCTCCTTGAAACACTTGTAAAGTTTTCTAAGAGATGTCTATTTTTAAAGCCACTTCTAAAGTCCTTAAAGAATAAGTTCGGATTTTCTGAAGCACTTCGAAAAGCCTCCGGAATGTCCGTTTATGTTTGTTGTTCGCCTCGAAAACTTTCGAGGTCTATTTTCTCCCACTTGTCATTTTGGAAACGAATCTCCAAAAGGACATTATTTCGAGCAAACAAACATTATGTTCTCAAAAATTCGTGGTAGAAACAATACCCATGTGTCTCATTTGAATAAATCACTATGAAACATATATCTATACTTGGGCCTTAGTTTGTCAAATGACAAACATTAAGCTCCCAATGAGTTTTGCAACTCTCTAGATATATTTTATGAAAAGTTATCCTGAAATTACTTTTCAATAGCTTTGACGAATTTGGTTTAGTTTGGTGGTAGTTGAGCATTTTGTTTTAGAAATTATAGGAAAAGTCTTTATGATCCATCATTGATTGAATCAAGTACTAATTGACTTCAATCATTCCAACTTAGATATGTCATATCTTATGGAGCTAGATCGTGAAATTGCAACACACAATCATTGATGATCATTTTTGGTCTCAAGTAATCATCAACATGATCGAACCTAGATCTTTATGATTTCTTGCCAAGCGGATTTTATACTTATGAATCTTTGAACTAGCCAAACAGATTCAAACTTATATCACATTGAGTAAATAAACCTATGTTCACTCAAGTCCATATGAAATAATAAAGTCATAAAATCTTTCTTTAGCTGTGAACTCTATTGTCTAGGTGTTATAACAATAGTTCATATTTTTTGTTACTTTCAACAAGTAAGACTAGTCGTCTTAAATTGATCTAGAAATCAATGAACTTTCAAAAGTCCATCAAAATAGAGCTTTTGAAGTTTAACTTGTTGATATGGTCTAAGCAACAATGCCAAAGATTAGTGGAACTCAAATCAAGGGGTTGATTTGAACCTAGTAAAGTTCTTTAAAGAGTTGTTTGTTTTAATCAAGCATATTGACTCAACCTGTAATTGACCATTTCATTCAAATAAACAAACAAACAAGCATTGTTTTCGTTCTTCTGAATGCGAGTCTTTCTGTGTTTGAAGCAGAAATTTAGGTATGCTGATTATGGAACAAAATAACCATTAAGTTCCAGCCTTTGAAAGGACTTAAAACAAACTAGATGACCCTACAACTAATGTAGCATTGTCATGCTTCATTTCCCACTTGTAGGTCATTAGTGTATCCTAGCTTCCATTGTTTGAGTTATTACCGAAGTAAGAACCTCAAGCGGTATATGATACCAAGGAAGTTTGATTGCTAGGTCACTTCTCTTTAAACATAAACTTATAGGTAGAAACGGAATCGTAAATTCCTTTAATTTGTTCCTTGTTTTCCTATTTCTTGTACCCTTTCTTTTGAATTCTATAGTGTTGACTTTTTGTTAGACATGTCCGATGTCATTCCAACAGAGTTCTTACCATTTTATTTATGTTGAATATTATGTTTCAACTAGATGATCTTACCAGAAGCTTCTAAAGTTCTCTAAGCATCAATCTATTCGAATGTCTAGGGACTAGACTCATTCGAGAATTAAATGGACAAAGATATTAGGTTGTTAACCATTGGTAAAGCTGAGTGTTTAAACTCAATGCTTTATGATCTCAAAACTACATTGTATTTTGAATTCACAAGCACCAATCGGTTTGCCATTCGACTTTGATATTCGAAAACAACCATAAAAGTTGATATAAGAAACGTACATTTTAAATTGCTCATTTTCTCTCATTTCCGTGAATCGTTCTTGAATTCACTACCAATCGAGGAAATTTACTGTTACCTTTCTAAAAGGATTTATTGCAGTGCAAGATATTTAATTATAAACAATAATTAAAACATACATTGAAGCATGAAAAGTCTAAACATTTATCATGAATAATAACTTGAAAATGAAAGCAATCATGCAATTTAAACAAGTTATTAGCATTTTATTCGAATTATGTGTTCCGGCAGGTGTGAATAAAATGATTCCAAGACCCTAAAACCATTGAAGAATTAAGCACAGTTTGTCGACTTAATTCTAAAACATCTTAGGTAAGCAAAAACCTTTTGCTAATAGTCTAGAAACTATTCTTGGTTGATAGGCACGTCTAAGAACTTATTAGGTAAACCTATCGATTTTGCCACGACATAAAAGGACTCCTTACTTATATCGTTGAGTTTCACCAAAACTAACATGTACTCACAATTATTTGTGTACCTTGCCCCTTTAGGACCAATAAGTAGCACCTCGCTGAGCGAAAACTATTACTAGATTGATGTAAAGGATATCCAAGCAAGTGTATATTTTGGCATGGCACCTTTTAACTCAATTTTTAAGTTTGGAACTTAAGGCTCTTACTATGTTGGTTAGATTTTAAGTGAACTAAAATCCTTAATCATGCAACATAATCAAGCTTTGATCTCATTGCATTTTAAGACATATTTAAAAGCAATAAATAACTTAAAACATGCATAAGATAAATGTGATCTAGTATGGCCCGACTTCATCTTGAAGCTTTAACTTCAAAGTCCGTCTTGAAAATCTCCGTGGGAGGCACCATTTTCTTCAAATAGGATAAGCTATAATTAAAACTAATTACAACTATTTGATGGTACGCAGACCATATTTGAATTGAAAAACAACTTTGGTACTTTAGACCAATTACATTCAAATTAATGGTACGCAGACCATATTTTCTATCCTATTTGGGCCATACTAGTCACTTCATAACCTGCAAAACAGTACATATACAATATATACCATTCACCCATTCATTATCATGAATGGCCCACATAGCTGGTTAGTAAAACACATTATGCATCACATAAACATTTGCAGCAATTAATCAAGGGCACCAATAATCTACAAATTATTCAGTCCTTATTAATTCTAATCAAGTTGTTTTAACCTTAAGTATTTGTAGACCTAATCAAGAGTTTATGACTAAAAAGGGCTCCCACTTAAACCAATAAATTCATATGCTTTACTAATTTTAAACATAAAAATGTATTTCTAGTCTAACCGGAAACACACAAATTTAATTAAAATTTAAAGCTCATATAAATTTATAATTGAATCCATAAACTTAATTTAATTTCAGTCGTATTTAAATTAATTCATGATTTTAATTTTAGTAAAATAATTAGAATAAATAAAATTTATTATAATTACAATATTCAAAATTAAAATCCAAGAAAATAATTTAAATTATTAATTTTAAAATTAATTAAATTTACGTAAACTGAAAATCTCAAATTAAAATTTCAAAACGATCTAATCGCAACGCAACAACCCCACGCAACGCACGCCCATGGGCCACACGCACACAGCCATCGCTGGCCATGTGCGCGCAGCCCATGCGCTGCGTCGCATCGCTGCTGCTCCCCATCGCAAGGCATCAATCGAACACGCGAGCTGGTGCTCGCTGCGCGCGCCAGCGCTCGATGCACGCGAGCCATCGCTCGCTGCGCTCGCTTGCCAGCGCTCGATCCATGCGAGCCATCGCTCGCTGCGCGCCTGCCTTTCCCGCACGCGAGCTTGCGCTCATCGCACGAGGCAGCAGTATGCGAGCTGGCGCTCGCTGCGCGCGAGCCATCGTCGCTGTGCGTAGCGCTCGTGGCACGCGAGCTTGCGCTCACTGCGCGCGAGGCTCCGCATGCTTGCTCGCTGCTTAGGTGGAGCAATCTTAACTCCCGACAGAATATAAAAGAAGACCACAGGCCTGTGTATACACCTGAACGAACTCATGGGGACACTCTTCAGCCCGAGGACAATCTTTCAAATACACATTAATTTACCCTTTTTTCTTTTCTTTGTTGATTCCTCTCAATGAAATTTTCCATGTTGCACTAAGTTACTTACGGATGTATGCATGCGGTCCGGGAACACTTTGGGGTGAACACCCTGTTAGGTTATGATACATATGACAATTCATAAATCATGCGGAAAAACCATAAAGCCAGGAAAACATATTATTTACACATAATCATTTAGCATAGTTTAGATGCATACTCTTTGTTGCGTGCCTTCCCTAGCTGCGCCCGAACCGAACAAGAACAAGTCTTTAGGACTCCAAGTGTCGTCCCTCCGTAGATAGTCCACAGCACGTCCGGATCCGCCTTAAGATTGACCAACTAGAATCGCCCTTAAGGTACTATTATTTTCGGCACTTTATAGGCAAATGTGTGACTGAATTTTTTCTCTCAAAAACTCACTTTGAATACTTTGAAACTTATTATAAATTGTGAGCCCTAGCCTCATATTTATAGGGGTATGGAAAGGGAATCGAAATCCTATTCAGATACAAATTAATTAAACCTAGAATCCAACAAGAACTCTAATTTAATTAATTTATCAAATAGAATTAGGAATTTAATCATTAACCGAACTCTGCATGTTTTAGGAAACGTGCACGAACACAAACACTTGCACACACACGCACGGCTGCCACGATGGGCCCCATGCGTGCGCGCGAGCAGCAGCCCACACAGCGCCCGCGCGCGCTGTGCGCGCTGCGCAGCCTGCTGGGCCTGGCCTTGCGCTGGGCCTGGCGTGGCTGTTTGTGCGGCGCGCTTGGCTTGCTGGGCGATGGCCTGGCTTCGTGCTGGGCCTCGTCCGGCAGGCCTCGTCCGATGCTTATTCGTACGATGCGCTTCCGATTAAATTTTCCGATTTCGGAATTCATTTCCGATACGAACAATATTTAATATTTCCGATTCCGGAATTAATTTCCGTTTCGAACAAATATTTAATATTTCCGTTTCCGGAATTATTTTCCGATTCCGGTAATATTTCCGATTCTGACAATATTTCCGTTTCCGGCAATATTTCCGATTCTGGCAATATTTCCATTTCCGATAATATTTTCCGATACGTACCATGTTTCCGTTTCCGGCAACATCTACGACTTGGATAATATTTATATTTCCGATACGATCCATATTTCTGTTTCCGGCAATATCATCGTTTCCGGAGTATTCATTTCTTGCCTGTGACGATCTTAGCTCCCACTGAAACCAAGATCCGTCGGTTCCGAATATTCATAGATGGAGTATTTAATGCCATTAAATACTTGATCCGTTTACGTACTATTTGTGTGACCCTACGGGTTCAGTCAAGAGTAAGCTGTGGATTAATATCATTAATTCCACTTGAACTGAAGCGGCCTCTAGCTAGGCATTCAGCTCACTTGATCTCACTGAATTATTAACTTGTTAATTAATACTGAACCGCATTTATTAGACTTAACATAGAATGCATACTTGGACCAAGGGCATTATTTCCTTCAGTCTCCCACTTGTCCTTAGGGACAAGTGTGCATTTCCTAATTCCTTTGTCGCTCGATGCTTGCTCTTGAACATAAGGTAAGAGTTGTCATCCTTATTACGTCCAGAGGTGTTCCTCGGTTTCAGAGTTCAACTGATCAAATAAACAGATAATCATAGCCTATGATTCATCCGAGCACGGCCATGCATTTCACAGTTTCTAGCTCTCCGAGTGGCCTTGTACAACTTTTAAGCATCTCATCCCGATTTATGGGAGGACAATCCCAATCTTGCGATCTTGAGATTAGACTTCGTTTGATAGGTGATTACCTGAGCGTTGCCTTTATAGCCTCCTTTTACGGTGCGACGGTTGGTCAACGTCAAAGCAACCAGTTCTCAAACAAGTAATCTCAAATCACTCAGGTATTGAGGATTTAGTGTCTAATAATTTAATGAAATTTACTTATGACAGATTTTCATCTCTTACAGTAAAGTTTCATAGGTCTTGTCCGATACTAGTCTTCCCAAAGTAAGTATCTATGCAAATGATTATGACATTGCCATGTCCACATAGTTCAAGAAACAGAACTACTAGTCATCTTGCATTCTAATCGTCTAACGTTTTCTATGCGTCCAATTTTATAGAAAACTCCGATTAGGGACCATTTTCAACCTTTGACATTCAAGTTCACTTGATAGACATTTCTTAGTCACAGGACTGGTCCTGACAGTCTATCTTGAATATATCGTCAAATTGAAGGGACTCATCATTTAATAAACCATAAATTAAATGGAAAAATGAATTCATTTCATTTATTGTGAATGATTAACCAATAATGTTTTACAAAGATTTAAACTCTAAAACTTTAAAACATTAAACAGAGACATCAAAGCCATTCTCCAATATGCTTGATTCCCATAGCTGCAGTGTGCGAGTTGTGCTTCGCCTGCGGCAGAGGTTTAGTTAATGGATCTGATATGTTGTCATCAGTTCCAATTTTGCTTATCTCGACTTCTTTTCTTTCAACGAACTCTCGTAGAAGGTGAAATCTACGAAGTACATGCTTGACTCTCTGGTGGTGTCTAGGCTCTTTTGCCTGTGCAATAGCTCCGTTATTATCACAATACAGGGCTATTGGTCCTTTAATGGAGGGGACTACACCAAGTTCTCCTATGAACTTCCTTAGCCATATAGCTTCCTTTGCTGCTTCATGTGCAGCAATGTACTCCGCTTCAGTTGTAGAATCCGCAATGGTGCTTTGCTTAGCACTTTTCCAGCTTACTGCTCCTCCGTTGAGGCAGAAGACAAACCCAGACTGTGATCTAAAATCATCTTTGTCGGTTTGGAAACTTGCGTCCGTATAGCCTTTAACAATTAATTCATCATCTCCACCATAGACCAGGAAGTCATCTTTGTGCCTTTTCAGGTACTTCAGAATGTTCTTGGCAGCAGTCCAATGCGCCTCTCCTGGGTCTGACTGGTATCTGCTCGTAGCACTGAGTGCGTACGCAACATCCGGGCGTGTACATATCATAGCATACATTATTGAACCAATCAATGATGCATATGGAATCCCATTCATTCGTCTACGCTCATCAAGTGTTTTTGGGCACTGAGTCTTGCTTAGAGTCATTCCATGAGACATGGGTAGGTAGCCTCGCTTGGAGTCCGCCATCTTGAACCTATCAAGCACCTTATTGATATAAGTGCTTTGACTAAGTCCAAGCATCTTTTTAGATCTATCTCTGTAAATCTTGATGCCCAATATGTACTGTGCTTCTCCTAGATCCTTCATCGAAAAACATTTCCCAAGCCAAATCTTGACAGAGTTCAACATAGGAATGTCATTTCCGATAAGCAATATGTCGTCGACATATAATACTAGGAAAGCAATTTTGCTCCCACTGACCTTCTTGTATACACAAGATTCGTCCGCGTTCTTGATGAAACCAAAGTCACTGACTGCTTCATCAAAACGTATATTCCAGCTCCTGGATGCCTGCTTCAATCCGTAGATTGACTTCTTTAGCTTGCATACCTTTTTAGCATTCTTTGGATCCTCAAAACCTTCAGGCTGTGTCATAAACACAGTTTCTGTTAAAACGCCGTTTAAGAAAGCAGTTTTGACATCCATCTGCCATATTTCGTAATCGTAATATGCAGCGATTGCTAACATTATTCGAATAGACTTTAGCATTGCAACTGGTGAAAAGGTTTCATCATAATCCACACCGTGGACTTGCCTGTAACCTTTTGCGACCAATCTAGCTTTGAAAACTTCAAGTTTCCCATCCTTGTCCTTTTTCAGTTTGAAAACCCATTTGCTTCCAATGGCTTGGTAGCCATCTGGCAAATCGACCAAATCCCATACTTGGTTTTCAGACATGGAGTCTAATTCAGATTGCATGGCTTCTTGCCACTGCTTGGAGCTAGGGCTCGTCATAGCTTGCTTGTAAGTCGCAGGTTCATCACTTTCAAGTAATAGAACGTCATAGCTCTCGTTCGTCAAAATACCTAGGTATCTTTCCGGTTGAGATCTATATCTTTGCGATCTATGCGGGGTAACATTTCTAGATTGACCATGATTCTCACCAGATTCTTCTAAAGATCTCTGAGTTTCATCCTGAATGTCATCTTGAGCATTCTCTAGAGTTTGTTGTTCGACTCGAATTTCTTCGAGGTCTACTTTTCTCCCACTTGTCATTTTGGAAATGTGATCCTTCTCCAAAAAGACACCATCTCGAGCAACAAACACTTTGTTCTCAGATGTATTGTAGAAGTAATACCCCTTTGTTTCCTTTGGATAGCCCACAAGGATACATTTGTCAGATTTTGGATGAAGTTTGTCTGAAATTAATCGTTTGACGTATACTTCACATCCCCAAATCTTAAGAAAAGACACATTTGGAGGCTTTCCAAACCATAATTCGTATGGAGTCTTTTCGACAGCTTTAGACGGAGCTCTATTTATAGTGAGTGCAACTGTATTTAGTGCATGTCCCCAAAATTCTAATGGAAGTTCGGCCTGACCCATCATTGACCTGACCATGTCTAGCAAGGTTCTGTTCCTCCGTTCCGACACACCGTTCCATTGTGGTGTTCCAGGAGGAGTCAATTCTGATAGAATTCCACATTCTTTCAGATGGTCATCAAATTCATAGCTCGGATATTCACCGCCTCTATCAGACCGCAGTGCCTTAATCTTCTTGCCTAATTGATTCTCTACTTCACTCTGAAATTCCTTGAATTTGTCAAAGGATTCAGACTTATGCTTCATTAGGTAGACATAACCATACCTACTGAAGTCATCAGTGAAAGTGATAAAGTAGCTGAAACCACCTCTAGCATTTGTACTCATTGGTCCACATACATCTGTATGGATTAAACCCAATAGTTCATTTGCTCTTTCTCCAACTTTAGAGAAAGGTTGCTTTGTCATTTTGCCAAGTAAACATGATTCGCATTTACCATAATCCTCTAAGTCAAATGGTTCTAGAATTCCTTCCTTTTGAAGACTTTCTAAGCGTTTCAAGTTTATATGGCCTAATCGACAATGCCACAGATAGGTGAGATCTGAATCATCCTTTTTGGCCTTTTTGGTATTTATGTTATATACTTGTTTGTCGTGATCTAATAAATAAAGTCCATTGACTAATCTAGCAGATCCATAAAACATCTCTTTAAAATAAAACGAACAACTATTGTCTTTTATTAAAAAGGAAAATCCCTCAGCATCTAAGCAAGAAACTGAAATGATGTTTTTAGTAAGACTTGGAACATGGAAACATTCTTCCAGTTCCAAAACTAGCCCGGAGGGCAACGACAAATAGTAAGTTCCTACGGCTAATGCAGCAATCCGTGCTCCATTTCCCACTCGTAGGTCGACTTCACCCTTGCTTAACTTTCTACTTCTTCTTAGTCCCTGTGGATTGGAACATAAGTGTGAGCCACAACCTGTATCTAATACCCAAGAAGTTGAATTAGCAAGTATACAGTCTATAACGAAAATACCTGAAGATGGAACGACTGTTCCGTTCTTCTGATCTTCCTTTAGCTTTGGACATTCTCTTTTGTAATGGCCTATTCCATCACAATAAAGACAGCTTGATGTGGACTTGTCCTGCTTTGATTTAGCATTGCCCTTGGACTTTCCACCTTTCTTGAATGGTCTCTTTCTAGCCTTGAGTAAATCTTTGGCTTCACAGTCCAGTACTATTTCAGCCTTTCTGACAAGGTGAATAAATTCTGCAACTGTTTCTTCTCTTGGTTCACTTAGGTATAGTTGCTTGAAGCGACCAAACCCACTGTGTAGTGAATTGAGCAAGACAGAGACTGCCATCCTTTCGCTTATTGGTGTTCCTAGTAGACTTAGGCGATCAAAATATGAACACATAAGATCCACATGGAACCTCAGTGGGACGCCTACCCTCTGTTTAGTGCGAAGGAGCTGAACATGTGTTTCTTGGACCTCCATCCTATAACACCTGTTGGGAGAACTAACCTTTAGACCAGACATTGATTCAATCAACTCATGGACGTTCAGGTCCCTGTCCTCCGTACTTCCACGACAGATATCCCTCAGATTCTTGATGAGCGTAAAAGGTCCATAGGCTACAAACCTTTTAGCCCAATCATTAGGGATATTGTTCAGCATGAGACTCATAACCTTTTTGAGATCCGCATCCCAGGCGTAAAATCTCTCAGGGGTCATGTCTCTGGCATAGTAGCTTGGCATGGGATGTGACAGTACATACTCAAGTCCATTGAGTTTGACTATTTCAACTAGCTTGGCTTCCCATTCAAGAAAATTTGTCAGGTTCAGCTTGACCATAAGCTCAGAACCCATGATGATGTTTTGATTGTTGTTTGCCATATTAAAACTACAATTGAAAAGAATAAACAAATAAATAACCATTCACAGTTTCTCTTAATAAACTTAAATTCTAGCATACATGCATAATTCAATGTTTATTAAGCATTTTATTCAAATTATGTGTTCCGGCAGGTGTGAATAAAATGATTCCAAGATCCTAAAATCATTGAAGAACTAAGCACAGTTTGTCGACTTAATCCTAGAACATCTTAGGTAAGCAAAAGCCTTTTGCTAATAGTCTAGAAACTATTCTTGGTTGATAGGTACGTCTAAGAACTTATTAGGTAAACCTATCGAATTTGCCACGACATAAAAGGACTCCTTACTTATATCGTTGAGTTTCACCAAAACTAACATGTACTCACAATTATTTGTGTACCTTGCCCCTTTAGGACCAATAAGTAACACCTCGCTGAGCGAAAACTATTATTAGATTGATGTAAAGGATATCCAAGCAAGTGTATATTTTGGCATGGCACCTTTTAACTCAATTTTTAAGTTTGGAACTTAAGGCTCTTACTATGTTGGTTAGATTTTAAGTGAACTAAAATCCTTAATCATGCAACATAATCAAGCTTTTGATCTCATGCATTTTAAGACATATTTAAAACAATAAATAACTTAAAACATGCATAAGATATTTGTGATCTAGTATGGCCCGACTTCATCTTGAAGCTTTAACTTCAAAGTCCGTCTTGAAAATCTCCGTGGGAGGCACCATTTTCTTCAAATAGGATAAGCTATAAATAATTACAACTATTTGATGGTTCGCAGACCATATTTGAATTGAAAAACAACTTTGGTACTTTAGACCAATTACATTCAAATTAATGGTACGCAGACCATATTTTCTATCCTATTTGGGCCATACTAGTCACTTCATAACCTGCAAAACAGTACATGTACAATATATACCATTCACCCATTCATTATCATGAATGGCCCACATAGCTAGTTAGTAAAACACATTATGCATCACGTAAACATTTGCAGCAATTAATCAAGGGCACCAATAATCTACCAATTATTCAGTCCTTATTAATTCTAATCAAGTTGTTTTAACCTTAAGGATTTGTAGACCTAATCAAGAGTTTATGACTAAAAAGCGCTCCCACTTAAACCAATAAATTTATATGCTTTACTAATTTTAAACATAAAAATGTATTTCTAGTCTAACCGGAAACATACAAATTTAATTAAAATTTAAAGCTCATATAAATTTATAATTGAATCCAAAAAGTTTAATTTAATTTCAGTCGTATTTAAATTAATTCATGATTTTAATTTTAGTAAAATAATTAGAATAAATAACATTTATTATAATTACAATATTCAAAATTAAAATCCAAGAAAATAATTTAAATTATTAATTTTAAAATTAATTAAAATTACGTGAACTGGAATTTTCAAATTAAACATTCAAAACGATCTTTAATCGTAACGCAAACACCCTACGCGTTGCACGCCCATGGGCCGCACGCACACAGCCATTGCTGGCCATGTGCGCGCAGCCCATGCGCTCGTCGCATAGCTGTTGCATCCCCATCGCAAGACTCCGCACGCATTGGTGCTCGCTGCGCGCGCCACCGCTCATCGCACGCGAGCTATCGCTCGCAGTGCGCGCGCGACATCGCTCGCTGGGCGCGCCACATCGCTCGCTGGGCGCGCGAGCCATCGCTCGCTGGGCGCGCGACATCGCTCGCTGGGCGCGCGAGCCATCGCTCGCTGGGCGCGCGACATCGCTCGCTGGGCGCGCGAGCAATGCTGGGCGCAGCGCTCGTGGCACGCGAGCTTGCGCTCGCTGCGCGCGAGGCTGCGCGCTCTTGTGCGAGGCAGCGCGCGTTGTGGCGCAGCTCGCTTGCTGCCCACACGCGACTGCCTTGGCTCGCTCTTCGCCCATGCCCATTCGTTCATTGCTCGTGGCACACGACACAAGGCAGGGCTGCTGCCTTGTGCTCGTGCACTACGCCCTTGCTCATTGCATTCGTGCCGCACGGGCGACGAGCTCCCTTGCTCGTCGTCGCATGCCCGCATTATACAACACCCCTTAAGGGTAACACGAAGCGTCCATTGCTTCGTGCGTGCAAGTTATATGAACGAATCGCATAAAAATTTAAAATTTATATTTAAAATTAATGACAAATTAATAAATAATATTAATTTCATAATTTTAGGGCGAAAAATCGAAAATTTATTATCCAATTGATTTCCGATTGTTATGGATTCAAGTCTAGGTCATAAAAATTTAAAATTTATCATAAATTTACAATTTTTATGGTGGTTTTTAATCATAGGTTTCTAATTAAATTACAATTAATTATGAAAATCAAATTAATTCTAAATTATTCTAATTTTCAACAAATTAATCATAATTACAAATTAGATTGCATAATTAACAAGACTAGGCATTCAAACTTGTTAAACATATGCAGTAGGTCAATCAAAAATTCAAGATTTATCAACAAGAATCGCAAATATTTAATTTAACATCTTAAATTTACGAAATTTTGCATTCGAAAAACTAAAACCTTCGAAAAGTCATAGTTAGGCTTCGAATTTGAGAATTCTGGGTTCGGCAGAAAAAAACTATTTTTGTCAAAATTTTAGAATGCCTTTTACATGCGGAATTGACACAAAAATCACTCAATTCGGATGAGTAACGAAGAAACTGCCGAAAAACTGCGTACGTATAATTAAATAAACGCAATTTGCAATTAATTAACAATTACGAAAATTAATCACCCTTTTTAATTCTTGAAAATTTGTAATATTTAACCATGTTCATGCAATTTAGATTATGAAAATAATAAGGGGCTCTGATACCACTGTTAGGTTATGATACATATGACAATTCATAAATCATGCGGAAAAACCATAAAGCCAGGAAAACATATTATTTACACATAATCATTTAGCATAGTTTAGATGCATACTCTTTGTTGCGTGCCTTCCCTAGCTGCGCCCGAACCGAACAAGAACAAGTCTTTAGGACTCCAATTGTCGTCCCTCCGTAGATAGTCCACAGCACGTCCGGATCCGCCTTAAGATTGACCAACTAGAATCGCCCTTAAGGTACTTAGAATTTTCGGCTATTGTAGGCAATTATATGACTGAATTTTTGCTCTCAAAAATCACTTTGAATACTTGAATACTCGATCTAAATTATGAGCCCTTAACTCATATTTATAGACCATGGAATAAGTAATCGAATCCTACTAGGATACGAATTAATTAAATTAGAATCCTAGTAGAATTCTTATTTAATTAATTTATCTTTTAGGATTAGGAATTTTAATCATTAAACAAATCCTATACTCTTTAGGTTTCGTATGTGAACACAAACTCTACACGAGCATGACCCGCAAGCGTGCAGGCCATGCCCGCGCACAGCCCACACGGCCGCTCGGCCCACGCGAGCTACAAGCCCACGCGAGCTGCAGCAATGCTCGCAGCCCACTGCTCGCAGCTGCGCGCGCTGCCACGGCCAGCTGGGCCTGGCCTTGCGCTGGGTCTGGCGTGGCCTTGGCTGTTCGTGTGGCGCGCTTGGCTTGCTGGGCGATGGCCCGGTTTCGTGCTGGGCCTTCGTCTGGCAGGCCTCGTCCGATGCTAATTCGTACGATACGCTTCCGATTAAATTCCCGATTCCGGAATTTATTTCCGATACGAACAATATTTAATATTTTCGATTCCGGAATTAATTTCCGTTTCGAACAAATATTTAATATTTCCGTTTCCGGAATTATTTTCCGATTCCGATAATATTTCCGATTCTGACAATATTTCCGTTTCCGGCAATATTTTCGATTCCGGCAATATTTCCATTTCCGATAATATTTTCCGATACGTACCATGTTTCCGTTTCCGGCAACATCTACGACTTGGATAATATTTATATTTCCGATACGATCCATATTTCCGTTTCCGGCAATATCATCGTTTCCGGAGTATTCATTTCTTGCCTGTGACGATCTCAGCTCCCACTGAAACCAAGATCCGTCGATTCCGAATATCCATAGATAGAGTATTTAATGCCATTAAATACTTGATCCGTTTACGTACTATTTGTGTGACCCTACGGGTTCAGTCAAGAGTAAGCTGTGGATTAATATCATTAATTCCACTTGAACTGAAGCGGCCTCTAGCTAGGCATTCAGCTCACTTGATCTCACTGAATTATTAACTTGTTAATTAATACTGAACCGCACTTATTAGACTTAACATAGAATGCATACTTGGACCAAGGGCATTATTTCCTTCACTTACTGCGAAGCAATGGAGGGAAGAGCAAATGCGGAAAGTAAGGTGGATGAAAGTACGACGAGAAATATAAGGCAAATTCTGACTAGATTTCCAATTGAAGAAGTGTTCCAGAAATGTTATACCGATGCTAAGTTTAATGAGGTTCAAAGAGAGTGTAGCAAAATGCTTTACGTGAATTGTGTTCGAAGGAAGATGTTGGATGAAGCTCTGGAGGAGTATGAGCTTGAGGATAGGGTGTGGGTAAAACCTAAATACTCTAGGAAGGAGATCCTTACGAGACGTAAGATAAAGTATGTCGCGACGTTTAATTACGCGACCAAAGAAGTTAGTTGTCAGTGCAAGCACTTTGAAAGCCATGGAATCATGTGTAGGCACATGATGGTGTTGTTTGATTTAAACAACCAAACAGAAGTTCCCGAAAAATATATACTTCGGCGATGGAGGAAAGATGTTGAACGAAAACATACTAAGGTGAAGGTGATGTACCATGACCCTTTGAAGATAGAGGTTGTGAGGGGGTCGAAAAAGCGCGAGGCTAATGCGTGACCTTGTCCCTCGTGGGTGTGACGATTCTTTTTATTCAATCAAGTGTAATTGGATTTCCTGTGAGTATACACCCAATTGACTAGTAATATAGGAGTCGCCATTCAGTTTTTAACGACAATGAGAAAAACTGACAAAACCCGGTTATCGTGACATAAAGGGAATGCAATTATGTTTGACCACGACGGCCGTAGGTTCCCTTGTGATCCCTGGTGTGGGGATCTCTCAATATACACCCGCAAGGTAGAGATTGAGGGTTCGGGGGACTGTAACTACCGAGAGGAGTAATTCGCTCGTCGATAACTCCATAGGCAGGATATCCTTACTAGCTCAGCATAAATAATTGAAGGGACATGCATTAACCATTAAACTAATCTGAATTGATTTTAGCAATATGCAACATATAACACTAATTCGATCGTGATTATCTGATTTAAATAACATTAAGGGACCTAGCATGATAATCCGATTTCCCAAAAATATTATATTTGTTAGGCGTGATAGAACAATCAAATTAGGTTAGTTTAACAGTTCATAAAAAGGGCGAGGAAAGCAGTTAAATCATCGAAAAGGGACACATTATGACGCACCCTTGAGAGGTGCGTCACGGTTCTCAGAAAACTAACCACTTTGACTTTGCTATTTCTCCTTTTTATTTAGCGAATCTCAATTATGGGACAGGATACGTTCTGTTCGATTTATGGATCGATTGCGACAGAACGTGTGAACAGTTTCGCAGCAAGAGGCTTAGGCTTAAGGGGTTTAGAGTCAATACTCAGAATATATTATGTGTTGTTGTCTGTTCTTTCACGTCGAAACTAGGGGCCTATTTATAGGGAAGAGTTCGTGGAAAGATAGAATTGCAGAGTTCTAATCCACAAAGAATTAGGAAAAGAGACGTACCCAGGTATTTTCAGCGCCCAGGCCTGGGCGCCGAAGATTTCGGCTCCCAGAGCCAGGCGTTGAAAATAGGGTCTGGGCAGTTTTGTTTAGTCACATTCGGATTCCTAAAATCCGTAGAGTTTGAGATTAATTCGAGTTTTTTAGCGCGTATCAAATTTGTGACGGAATGCGTCTGGGCCCGTTACGAACTCTAGGCTCGTTAGGATTTTAATTAATACGTAACTCTTATTTCTGAATCCTATTAGGAATAGGATTCTCGCAGTTTTCTATCTCATTTAGGATTTATGTTGGAATACAACACCTAATTCTGACAGGTTTCTATCTTTTATGATTTGCCACTTTTAGACGCTACTTTTTACGGCAGTTACTATTTTTAGCAGGTTTCCATAAATAGCAGGTTTCGGGTGAAATGAAATGGGGAATCGAGATTCGTTTATTTTATAGGAGATGCGTTGTCAAGTGGAGTTTTTATGCTTTCATCATCGAACCTTTCCCTTGCGGGAATGGGGACAAAAGTAGGTGTCTACAATTAGCCCCCACTTTGACTGAGTCTTGGAGTAAGACGATGGTCAAAGTATTAGATGGAGTGCGTCACACAAGCTATGGTGTATGTGACCTGTTTTGCGAGGGTCTCACGAGCCCCCGAGTGATAACATTTGACTTAAGGGTCATCACTTGAAGTGTCGACATATCCCTCACGTGTCATTGGGATTTGTCAACTGATAGTATAGAAACTTCCTCACTTTGTCATTGGAAGGATCTAAAGATGCGTGGAAACTCCCTCACTTTGTCATTGGGAGTAACTACAGATGTTTTCGAAATTAAAGCTGTAAAATGTAATTGGGCCTGGCCAAGCCCAATCACGAGGTAAAACGTTTTTAAAGATTCTCATTTTCAGGGCTAGCTAAACGAGAAAACCCCCTTGTTTTTATAGGACGTAAAACGAAGGAAAATTTAACACATCGCTCTTTTTTGGAAAAACGAAAAACCAATCCTTTAATTTTTGGAAAAAGGGAAAACCAATCCTTTAATTTTCGGAAAAAAGGGAAAACCGATCCTTTAATTTTCGGAAAAAGGGAAAACCGATCCTTTAATTTTCGGAAAAAGGGAAAACCGATCCTTTAATTTTTGGAAAAAGGGAAAACCGATCCTTTAATTTTCGGAAAAAGGGAAAACCGATCCTTTAATTTCCGAAAAAAGGGAAAACCGATAAAAGTTATCGCTGCAGCGACTAAGGACCTGCCCTGTTAGTGACGCAGACCCCGCCCGCTGAAGGTGGGCGAGCCTGTCCGCTGAGGGTGGACCCCCCGTCCGATAGAAGTGGACGAATCTGTTTTGTTTTTTGAAAATAAGGACCTACACGGTTTGTAACGTAGACCCCGCCGGCTGAAGATGGCGAACCTGTCCGCTGAGGGTGGACGCCCCGTCCGATAGAAGTGGACGAATCTGTTTTGAAATTTTATTTTGTTTTTATATTTTTTTTGAAAATAAGGACCTACGTGGTTTGCGCCGTAGACCCCGCCGGCTGAAGGTGGCGAGCCTATTTTAAATTTGAAGACTTTATTTTTCGAAAACTGAGGACCTGCGCGGCTAATGACGCAGACCCCGCCCGCTGAGGGTGGGCGGGCCCATTTTGAATGTCTTATTTTGCCTATGTAGAAGAGCTTTTGGTGATTACAACCTGTTGGTGGGTCGTAATATTTCCTGATTAGATGTGTCCTATAAGTGGGTCCACATTGTGTATATTTTTGTTTAACAATATATTTTTTGAGATATCCAAACATGATATGGTGCGTGGCGCAGTCTGGGAATGTGATTTTGATTGCGCGCTCCTTGTTGGAGTCCACTTTTTGCGAGCCCCCAAGCGTTGGGGCTCGTCGGTTGTTTTTTGCGTCTTGTAATCATGTTTGGGTCACGCTCGTATGTGCGAGCGACCTTCTATAGTAGTGTGCTATTTTAGTGAAGCCGTGGAGTGCGACTTTAGTTTTCAGGCGACATCCGGTTTTGGCTTGGCCCGAATTATCCCTTTGACAGACAGACATTTTCTATTTGGAAAACCAATGACTTGACGACACATATTTTTGGTGTTTCGAAGAATGACCATGATTTTTAACTTGCTTTTTTTGAAAAGTGTACATGAGCGTTTTCTGAGATGAGTCTAAGTTTCGACCAAGTTTCAATGTTATTATTACTTTTTGCTTATTTGGGAGCTAAAGGTGCTTTGGGCTTGATCTTACTTGTAATAGGGCCTCGTGTTTTAGCAACACGGTCTTAAGTCCTTTCCTATTCCGTGTTTTTGTGAAATCTGGGCCTTGGGCTGCATTTTCAGCGCCCAAGCTCAGGCGTTAAAAATTTCGGCGCCCAGAGGTGGGCGCTGAAAGTTCTTTCCTGGTAATATTTGATTTTCGGATTTCTAAACACGTTTCCGAATGGGATTAGGATGTTATTGGGTGCGTTCAGCTATATATAGGGGCTGGGTACGTCCTTATTTTCCACCACTCTCAAATTCTTTCTCTCTTTTGCTGTGCTCTAATTATTTACTGCTTTTGCCATGTCGACCCCTACTTTCTCACTCCAACGGACTGTTAGGCATTGGCTACGAGCCCTTACTCCCACAGAAAAAGCTTTGTTAAAAGAATACCACTTAGAGGCACTTTTAGGCTTACAACAAATTAATATTGATTATAATTTTCTGCATGCTACCCTAAACTTTTGGGACTCCGATCATCATGTTTTTTCTTTTCAGGGCAATGAAATATGTCCTTTGCCTGATGAATTTGCTGCGATCCTTGGTTATCCTACTAATGCTACTCCTGTTACCCCTGGCACTATTGAAGAGGGTAAAACAACCATAAGGGCTTTCCTAGGGCTAGATGATAACATGTTTGCTGAACTTGTTGTAGACGATAAGGTTAACTTGGCAAAACTCGTAAAACATCATTTTAGGCCTAGTAAGAATATGACCGAACAAAAATTCAATATTCGAGCCCTTGTATTTTGCTTGTTGAATCATTATTTGCTGTCGAATAATAATGGTGAGTTCGGTGACATAAGGCTGATCCCCTTGATTAGCCAGATGGAAAGTTGCTATTCTATTATGCCGTTGCTTGTTGCTGAGACTTTGCTGAGTGCGGATGAGCTGAAGAAGGATGCCAAATCCGAAATTTTTAAGGGAAGCCCCCTATTACTGCAGGTAATCTATTTTTCCTTTGCGCACACATACGCCACTTTTATATATTTCTTTTTGCCTGAGGCTGAGTTTCAGCGCCCAGGGCTGGGCGCTGGAATATTCGGCGCCTGGTCCTGGGCGTTGAAACTGCGCCCCCGGAACCTTTTTTCTTTCTTTTCATTCTTTTGATTCGATCGTACCTGTTTTTGCAGATTTGGCTTGCGGAACGGCTTAGACTTTTGGAAGCTCCTGCCGATCCTAAACATTATCGCCCTATAGCTTTGGGTAACCGAAAATACTTGCACCAAGGCCAGGACGAGGCCGAATGGACCTCCTTTTTTACTTATGGCATTTGTTCTATTAAGTGGGTGGTACCATGGTGGGGTTTGACTACTATGACAGGGGGGGTCTGATGTATCGGTTTATGTTTCTTTGTTGGGGCTATCTTGTCCCATTTATATTTTCCCTTACCGAGTCATGCGTCAATATGGTTTAAGGCAGACTATCCCCTTTTCTGATACGGTACCACCTAAGGTAGCGACCTTTGCACAAACACGGGTCTTAGCATGGGCTAGGTATTATGATGGTCTCCCGCGTTGGGCTGTAGCTACAAATGGGTTTGTGGGTCTTTCTGAAAACTATAAATTGTGGATGAGTTCCGATGACAAGGATGTGAGGACCGAGGCTCGTAATGGGGAGCCGGCTGAGCTTTTGATACCTCGTATTCGTGTTAAGTATGAGGGTCCTGATTCTGCCAGACCTCGTACCTATAGTTTTAAGACTGTGAAAGATCGTCCTGATCGAAAGCGAAAGGAAGTTCTTCCCCGTTCCAGTGTCAGGCCTAAAAAGATGCCTAACATGAAGGGGCCTGTTGTTGTTAAAACAAACGCAAGCTCTCGCGGAGATCGTCTCCGGAACAATGTATGGGTTAGGAAGGCTCAGCCGCCTGTAGAAACAGTGGCTAGTCCAGTTGATGATAGTAATCCTTCTCCCACCATTGTTTGTGCCCTTGAGGCTGAGCGGGCTATAACTGAGAATGTTTCTGAAGCTTTGGCATCTTTGGAAGTTAGTGTCCAGGAGCCAGGTCTTATGGAGATTGATATTGGGGCAGCGCAGAAGACTATGGGGGTGGATCCTGCGAACATTGCTCTCTTCAAGACTTTATTTGATGATCCGGAAGAACTAGAGTAGTGTAGTTCTTTGCTAGGGTGTAGGTGCCCTTTATTTAT
The DNA here is from genome assembly GCF_020520425.1 of Spinacia oleracea. Taxonomy (NCBI): domain Eukaryota; kingdom Viridiplantae; phylum Streptophyta; class Magnoliopsida; order Caryophyllales; family Amaranthaceae; genus Spinacia; species Spinacia oleracea. The sequence goes on along the minus strand of NC_079488.1, from coordinate 69,790,394 downwards.
TTCAGTTGTGTTTGTTTTTATTCCTAGCACTTTGTTTTCCTTCTTATTATATTTTAATAAAGGCGTATTTTAGTTTTCATTTAATTTTGCTTCTCCTCTTTTATATGTCTAACACTTTTTTACACAAAGAATATATTTTTTTATTTGGACCGAATCCTTGGTAAGGATTGCCTACGTATCTTGTCAGAATCAGGTCGTGCGTAGTTCTAGCTTTAGAATAAGTTCTAGTATGCCGGATTTCGGTAGATATGTCCTGAAGTGGAAACATATTACTTAATCGGTCAAATGAGTGAAGTATTTGCCATTTATTTTCATCTGCCGTTTTTTTTATAGGTTGCGTAAAATTCGACCAATTTGTTGGTAAACCTATTTGGATACGTACTGTACCCCCCAAGTGTTCGTTGTTTTTCCGTTGTGTGCGGATAAAATGACGAGCACTTCCGAAAAAGAAAACCTTTGGCAGGCAGAGAGTTTCAACGCCCAGGCTGGGGCGTCAGAAATTTCGGCGCCCAGCCCTGGGCGCTGAAAATGACTTGGGCGGTCAATTTTTGACGTTTTGCTTCACATGTTCTTGCGTTTATTTCTATTTCGTTTTTTGTGCCTTGATATTTTGCTTTGTAGTTAAAGTTAATTTTGAGGCTGTTTTGGAGGCTTTTTTGACTGTTAGCGTGAAACGCATTTTTGTCCAGATTAATTTTTTCTATTGGTGACTCAAAACAGTTTTGAAAATGGAGTTAGGGTGCGGAACTTATGAAGATCTTTGTGTAGGCTTTGGAGGTAGGTTGGTAGTGAAGGGTATGATGGAATCTATGTGAAACAGTTGTTGGTGGATTCTATGTTTTATGAATTTATTTTTTTGGTAACATTTGCATTTGTTTTAAATTTTTGATTTCTTTTTGATTTTGGGTTGCATGGATTGGCTCTTATGATGACATTGGTTGGCTTTTTAGGTTTTGAGGATGGGATAGTGTGGTTTATTTTGTGGGTTTCGGGAACTGGTTCACATGGCATTATTTCAAAACCGAGTGGGCTTTGTTTGTTGGGCCTATAGTGGGCCGCTTCTTTATTATTATTTTTTTATTTTGCAAGTACATTTGGTGTTTATTTAGTGTTAGAATAAAAATTTTAGGAGAAATATTACGCCTTTATTGATTTGGAAAGTAAGGAAAACACACTGAAATAAAACTGACCCATATTCTAAGGGGCCTTAGGACCATCTAAAGTCTCTATTATTTTTTTCTATCAATCTAAAGAACTACTAGGCGTTTTTTACTAATGGTGCTCTATATGGCTCAAGCCTGGGGTTTAGTCTCATAAAACTTCGGTCCTTCACCGGTACTCATCTTGAATCCTATTCCTTTTGCGTTGACCCACTGATATGTCTTCACCCATCCGTTCCCGACCTCTTCTAGTGTTGATGCAGGAGAGATTAACCGGGTCGGATCGAAACCTTCATCTTGTAAAGCTAGGGTAGTCATCACAGTCTCGTCCTCCATAGGCCTCGATTCGTTAAACAATGTCCACAGAGCCTGGTTGTCCAATATTTCAGCTGTTTTAGTCTTGGTGAGGTGGGGTGCCTCATCCAAGGTGTGGCAGTCATGGAAAATTTCAAATCCGGGTTTTAGCAAGCCATCCTGAACGAAGGGTTCAGGGAAATCACAGCATGGGTGTTCTTCTCCTTCCCGAACGAACATCCCGTTAAGGGTCCTTTGATACGGGGGAAGGAGGGTGGTTTGTTTGGCTTTGTTAAGGCGTAGCCTAGATAGGCGGTCAGCAATATCTTCCTCCGTTGGCTCATAACCTAAGCCAAAAGGAGTAGATTTGTTGGGAAAAGGATGGAATGTGCATTCCTTTTTCCTTATGCCCAATGGGGTTCCTGGAAAATAGCCTTGAGCTAACAACATCCTAGGGATGACTCGGGATGCATGCGGGTCTAGGAATGCTGGATCATAATCTTCGATGAACTGGATTGTTTCTTCCATTTGAAACCCATAAAGGTCGTCTGCAGTTTCGGCCGTTCCAACCATAGTACAACTGACGTCGAGAGGAGGGGCGCGGATTTCTAGTATTACCCCGTTATGGTTAAGTTTAACCATTTGGTGAAAGGTAGAAGCCACACCTCCTAAGTCATGGAGCCAAGGTCGCCCCAAGAGGAGGTTGAAAGTGGGCTTGATGTCGATAATCTGAAACTCCGTGGTGCGTGCCACAGGCCCGGTTTGTATGGTAAGGTTGATTTTTCCCAATACAGGCCTTCGGGAGTTATCATAAGCTCGTACCCCTTGCGTGGAGGTTTGGAAATCATCATTTCCTAGCCCCAAGCAATGGGCGGTTCGCAATGGGCAGACATTAACCGCCGAACCATTATCTACGAGCGCTAGGGGGATGTTTTGTCCTTTGCATCCAACCACTAGGTAAAGGGCTTTATTATGAGCACCCCCCTCTTTGGGTAAGTCTTTATCAGTGAACACTATGGCCTTTTCTCCGGCATCTCTCGTGACATGGCTAACCAATGAGTCAGGTGTGATATCTGTAGGTACTGAGATGAGGTCAAGTGAGCGAATAAGCTTTTCGCGATGTTCCTTTGAAGTACACATAAGATCCCAGATGGTAATCTCAGCCTTGGTTCTTTTTAGTTGTTTCAGGAGAGGATTTTCAATGACTTCCGCGATGGTGGCGTGCCGCCCGTTCTCAGGAGTTTGTCTGACCGGGATTACGTCCATAGGAGGTGGGCGAATATCCGGTTGGTATATCCTTCCGGATCGGGTGAGGTTGTCAACCTCGGGCTCCTGAGGGGTGGTGTCAATGAGAGCATACCCGGGCCAAGTTTCAGTGAAGAGGTCCTGGCCCGAGACTTGAGATAGGTAAATATCTTCAGCATCATCGTTCCACACACCGCACACTTCCCCCTCGATTCGATCCATAGGTACCACAGCGAGTGGTGCACCTTGAGGTGTAATATACACTGTGGGGTCGAAATTCTCTGGTTGGTCGAGAGAGATGTGACAAGAGCCGAGTGGGCTCTTGTTGTTGTTGGGTTTGCCAACGTTAGGGAGAGGCATTACTTCATCCTCTATCATGTCCTGGATTGTATGTTTTAGATTTTAGCAGTTTTCAGTGTCATGCCCATTTCCTTGATGGAATTTGCAGTAAGTACCTTCGACCCAATATTTGTTTTTGACAGGAGGGTCACGGGTGGGGCCTATAGGTCTCAACTTTCCTTGATTGGTTAGTCTTTTAAAGGCTTGTACCAAAGTTGACCCGAGTGGGGCAAACTTTCGGTCTCGGACCCATCTTACAGGGTATCTTCGGGCGGGAGCCTCTTCTACAGCATGGAATTCTTGGGCTTGGAATGTGTTACCCCGATTATAGGTGTTGATCTTATATGTAGGTTTGCTCTGTATGGTTTTGGCTAGGTCGTCCTCGATTTTTATTCCCACATCATAAACCCTTTTGAAAGTGTCGAGTCCCAGGTACCTAAGGTGTTGTCTGTAAGCTGGGTCCAGATTGTCAATGAATTTTTGGACCAATTCTGTTTCGGGAGGCCTATTGATTAGCTGGGCCGCCTGGTCCCTCCATCTAGCAAAGTAGGTTTTGGTGCCGAGCATTGCCGTCGTAGGAGGCCTAACAACGACACAAAGAGTTATTAATTTTTCGCGAGTCGCTTTTGAAATCGAGTGCTTTTCTTACGCCCTCGTAGCAATTCTCTTTTTTCATGAACATTTTTGCTACGTATTTTCCTTTCGCTCGGGCACCGAGGCTGCTGCGCCTGACCAGAAGGCCAAGCAGCAACTTCAGCGCCTAGCGAGGGGCGTGAGAATTTCTGGCGCCCAGCCAGGGGCGTTGAAAATGCGTCCCTGGCTGGTTCTCGTTTTTCTGTCTTTTGTTTATGCGATTTCGACTTGCGTGCTTGCCTAATAACGTCCTTTACGCGTGGCAGCGTTTGTGGGATTCGTTACAGGCCATCCCGAGCGTCGCTTATTTTGTGGCGATCATTCGGGTTTGCGGAACACGTGTTTCGGTATAACTCTTTGGCAAATTGGTCTATGAATGTTTGGGCAGTTTTTAAGGTCATTGGTTTTCTAGGATAGTTTGTCACACACAATCACATATTTCGCTACACATAACTACATTATAAACATGGATTTGAAAATTAAATATGCCACGTAGTTTATGATAGGCTTCTATGGGTAGTTTATTTGCGCCTGGCTTGGTACCGCTTCTATCGTAGATCCAACACATGCCCCGGTCGAGGTAGTGTCTTCAACAGACGAATTTCGCTCAAGAGGCCAACCCGCAAGTGCAAGCCAAGGGGGCATGCAGGCGAGAGGGACCTAATGGGCGAGCGATTGGGTTCGGGATAGGTGTACTACCTGCACAAGTACCGAGTGGGAAACATGCGCGGCGTATGCACCCCCCTATTGGCGAAAAAAGGTATCCTTAGTCCCGACTCCCGAGGGAGCCGAGATTTGTTATGATGTTCTGCCCGTTCACATTAATATGCTAATTTTCAGGTCGTCCCAACTTGATGGGGAAATAAACGCGGGGTAGGATCGTTTCACCCTTCGGCTATTTTGATTACCTACAAGCACGAGTATTTCCTTCACTATCCCCAGCAGAGTCGCCACTGTGAGGGGGTCGAAAAAGCGCGAGGCTAATGCGTGACCTTGTCCCTCGTGGGTGTGACGATTCTTTTTATTCAATCAAGTGTAATTGGATTTCCTGTGAGTATACACCCAATTGACTAGTAATATAGGAGTCGCCATTCAGTTTTTAACGACAATGAGAAAAACTGACAAAACCCGGTTATCGTGACATAAAGGGAATGCAATTATGTTTGACCACGACGGCCGTAGGTTCCCTTGTGATCCCTGGTGTGGGGATCTCTCAATATACACCCGCAAGGTAGAGATTGAGGGTTCGGGGGACTGTAACTACCGAGAGGAGTAATTCGCTCGTCGATAACTCCAGAGGCAGGATATCCTTACTAGCTCAGCATAAATAATTGAAGGGACATGCATTAACCATTAAACTAATCTGAATTGATTTTAGCAATATGCAACATATAACACTAATTCGATCGTGATTATCTGATTTAAATAACATTAAGGGACCTAGCATGATAATCCGATTTCCCAAAAATATTATATTTGTTAGGCGTGATAGAACAATCAAATTAGGTTAGTTTAACAGTTCATAAAAAGGGCGAGGAAAGCAGTTAAATCATCGAAAAGGGACACATTACGACGCACCCTTGAGAGGTGCGTCACGGTTCTCAGAAAACTAACCACTTTGACTTTGCTATTTCTCCTTTTTATTTAGCGAATCTCAATTATGGGACAGGATACGTTCTGTTCGATTTATGGATCGATTGCGACAGAACGCGTGAACAGTTTCGCAGCGAGAGGCTTAGGCTTAAGGGGTTTAGAGTAAATACTTAGAATATATTATGTGTTGTTGTCTGTTCTTTCACGTCGAAACTAGGGGCCTATTTATAGGGAAGAGTTCGTGGAAAGATAGAATTGCAGAGTTCTAATCCACAAAGAATTAGGAAAAGAGACGTACCCAGGTATTTTCAGCGCCCAGGCCTAGGCGCCGAAGATTTCGGCGCCCAGAGCCAAGCGTTGAAAATAGGGTCTGGGCAGTTTTGTTTAGTCAGATTCGGATTCCTAAAATCCGTAGAGTTTGAGATTAATTCGAGTCTTTTAGCGCGTATCAATTTTGTGACGGAATGCGTCTGGGCCCGTTACGAACTCTAGGCTCGTTAGGATTTTAATTAATACGTAACTCTTATTTCCGAATCCTATTAGGAATAGGATTCTCGCAGTTTTCTATCTCATTTAGGATTTATGTTGGAATGCAACACCTAATTCTGACAGGTTTCTATCTTTTATGATTTGCCACTTGTAGACGCTACTTTTTACGGCAATTACTATTTTTAGCAGGTTTCCATAAATAGCAGGTTTCGGGTGAAATGAAATGGGGAATCGAGATTCGTTTATTTTATAGGAGATGCGTTGTCAAGTGGAGTTTTTATGCTTTCATCATCGAACCTTTCCCTTGCGGGAATGGGGACAAAAGTAGGTGTCTACAGAGGTTGTTTGCAGGTGAGATCCATCCCAAGTATTAATTGTTAAAAATGAAGTTTTATATGGTTATTTATATGTTTTTGGCATGCCATGTAGGTATGATAATTTGCAGGTGTTGTTTGATCCCATTTGTAAGAAGGCTTCCAGTTACAAAGAAATTTTTGACATAGTTGTAGAGATATTTCAGTTGTTGGATATTCGGTTGGACGATAAGATATCCATGCTTGACAGGCAGAATCATGTTAATCAAAGTCAAAGTGAGGAGGTGATGTTGGGGACACCGTCTTCCGTATGTCTAGAGAAGGGTTTGAATGAGGTAAGCCCCTCTTCTGTTGGTGAGTTGGTCCCGGTACGATGTCGCATTGCAGTCTTTGATTCGCCACTAGGAACCGAACATGAAGGTAGTTGTATTGGTGGTGAAAGTGTTCCTGGATATGTTTCAGGGAGTGTAGAGTTTCAGGGTCTTGTTGATTCTGGAAGTAATGATGGGCATGGTTTTCTGTCTGGTAGCGTAGATGGTACTCCCCTGTTGGATCCCTTTAAGCCTCCCGCACCTGCTCATAGGACTACTAGCTACAGGTTCAGGTCATGTACTGAGTATCCAAAGAGACCTCCAACGAAAGAATAGATGAACCGGAACGGTGATTATTATGACAAAGATGTTTCCCAAACTGATGTTGAGGATGATGATGATGATGGTGATAATGATGATGGTGATGATGATGATGCTAACCATATTGATCAGGGTCCATTGTACCCAGCCTCGGAGAAGCCGGCTCCGAGGAAGGCAGTAGCTCCGAGGAAGCCAACAGCCCCAAGGAAGCCAGCAGCCCCAAGGAAGCCAAGGAAGCCTGCTGCTCCAAGGAAGCCTGCTGCTCCGATGAAGCCGGCTGCTCCAAGGAAGGGCAAGAAGGCCATGGAACAAGCACCCCCACAGCCTCCGACACAGCAAGTACAGTTAGCTAAATTCGACACGTGCTTATATTTGACCCTATTTTATTTATGTTTTAAAAACATCAATTCATCAGGTGTTACAACAAAGTCTTGGTGGTATACAAATGTTGGATGGAACCATACGATATTTTTCTAAGCCGACAACTCTCTTACCCCCTGGATATGGCAATCACCCCCCACAATCTCATCAACCAACCTTTGTTCAACCCCAGCAGTGTCAACCACGACCTTATGTCCATCCCCAACAATCTGAACCATGACCCTATGTTCATCCACAACAATCTGAAGCACGACCCTGTGTTCATCCACAACAATCTCAACCAATAAGCTATGTTCATCCCCAAACAATACATCAACAAACCTTTTTTCATCCTCAATAACAACGCTATTTTCATCCTCAACATCCACAAGAACGACGGTATATTCAATCACAACAATCCCAACAATTGTTTGTTGATAAATCCCAATCCGAAGTGTGTGTTGGGTCTGTGAACGGACCGGGAGTTGGATTCTTGGAACCACCCTTGGATGGTGATGGTGGTTATGTTGACCAATGTTCTTCGAAGGTTATCTCCTTTTTACAGCATTTGCGTGAGGTGGAATATGGTGAACATAGCTAGGGTTTCAGTTTGGGTACCCCGTACCAGACGAGTGTTCGAGGACCCGACACTTCCACCCCATTTGATCCAAGGCCAGCTGTTTCAGGTGCCTCTACTTTGTCAACCTCTCGGTTGCCTCTATTTATCCGTAATATTGTGTCTGGTGTGAAGGAGATGTAGGATGATTTGCCAAGTTTGTAGTTTATTAAGTAGTTGGATATTTGTATCTGGGCCAGCCCATTTGAAGTTGGAAATATTTACCATTTGTAGTTGGAATAAAGTGATGTGAAACTGGTTTTTACAATATGTTTTACAATATATTTATATGAATTTTGGGCCAGCCCATTCCATTAACAATTGGGATACTTTTCCATATTCAGAGTTTTGGTTATGTTTATTTGTAAGTGGAAGTGGGCCATCTCTATTGGCAAATTGGGCTAATTCACTAAGTCACTAGGTGATATTTGAAGACGTATTAATGCCACTTAATTCATAAAAGTACCATTAACAGTACAATGTACACATAAATAATACCATATGATTAAAAAGAGTACCATTTAAAAAACGAAATACCATTACATTATTAAGAGTACCATTTAACTATTAAAAAGGACCATTACATCACATAACCAAACTTAAACATAAAACTAGTCATATTTATGCACGACCATCTCTATTGGAATACTCCCCACGTTCCAACCTTTGTCGGTAACATACAAGATTAACAAGGTTAGATGCGGGGGTTTTGTTGTGTGATGCTATCGTTTTGAAGGGTGTTGTTCATATATATACAAATATGTAAATGATGTAAATAGAGAACCATGCATTGTATCCATGCATTGGTCCATACATTGTTTACATGCATTGGGTCTTGGCAAATTAATTCTGCATGCATGTCATTTCTTGGGCCATGCAAACTGATTTCGCATGCATGTATTGTATGTATTGCATTGTATCCATGCATGTAACTGATTTGGTTTTGCCACCAATTTGGTTGGTTCTGCATGTCTTGGTCCATGCAAAATGATTTTGCATGCATATATTCAGACGTTGCATGGTAGCATTTAATATTATAGGACATTATATTATCGCACCATGTAAAAAATTGGACCACAATGTTAAATACTAAAAGTATCATTTAAATTTTAAAAGTACCATTTAAATACTAAAAGTACCATTTAAATACTAAAAGTACCATTTAAATATTAAAAGTACCATTTACATATTTAAGTACCATTCAAATATTTAAAGTACCATTTAGATACTAAAAGTACCATTTAAATATTTAAAGTACCATTTAACTATTAAAAGTGCCATTACATAACAACAGTGATAATAAATAAAGAGTTATGCTTAACCCAAACACAACATCAAAGTTAAAACTACTATAGTGCAAATGAAGGGCATGAATATCCAACAGCCTAATCCTCCTCCCGATCTTTGCAGCTTAAGCATGATGTCTGGGTCTGGGCTTTCCGGGCAGTGGTATTAGCTTCAACAATGTTCCCTTTGTACGAAGCCAGGTCTCGTTGCAGTTTTTTCTTATCGGCATTCAAATTGTGAATGACTTGTGTCTGCCAAGAAGTCGAATCTTCCACGTCGACTCATCGGAAGTAAACACAAACCCTTCTACCTGTTTTGGGGTCGTAGTCAGGACATGCCACGAACCTCCTCCCTGGATTGTCTTTTGTCCATGCTCTGATGGTGGACATAACGAAGCCACAGTAACAACGCTTCGCAATGGGCAGCACAACGGGTGGTGTAGAGGACCCTACATGTTTAACTTATCGAATACAATTAACGAATGGTAAACTTGTACAAATCTCATGTAAACCCCCCGTTTGATTTAATTTCCCAGATTGAAAAAGTTATATGAACCAACCAGGGTTTCTAAAACAGTAATTTTCATAAACATGAATTCGTTGTGCAGACACTTAAAAAGTAAAAATTTCAAACAACAAAATAAAAACAGAAATGGTAAAATCCCAAGATAAAATTCTAGAATTCTTAGAAATAATTCTACAATTCCAACCAATTTTAATTCCCAGAATGGGAAAGTCATATTCCATACCCAGAATTTCGAACCTGATTTCGAACCCAGACTTTCGAACCCAGAATTTCCCCTATATTTCCCCTATATTAGCAAGAATTTCCCCTGCATTTCCAAGGCTTTCCAATAAAAGTGAAACTAGTTCCAACACCTTCCCCTTAATTTATAACAAGTTCCGAACAGTATATTGAACCAAATTTCAACTACGTTTAATTGCTATAGTGAACCAAAATTTACAAAATTGCATACATGTATACTGATTGGACACTAAATTACATCCCCAATTTCAACATCAATTAACAAGTACAAGAAAAATTCAATTGTCATGAATATTAACTACCTACTCATGGAATTGACAATAATAAAAGTTAAAAATTTACAAATTAATTAATAACATACCTCCCATATCGAAATTGTGGATCTTGTAAAAATGGACAGCAAGATGAATTTGAATGCGATGAGAGAGAAAGAGAGACTTAGGGTTTCTAAGTGTAATTGGACAAGATGGTGAATATGACCAGCAAATGGGGTATTGTTCTCATTTGGGCCGTTGGGCCCAGCTAGAATTTTCTCCACGTTTGACCTTGTAGACGGTTGACCTTTTTTTGATTTACAATAAGACTTACGAAATTGGTTAGTAATTAGTTAATAATATGACCAGAAATAATGTTAATTGATAATAATTAAACCATATCTACTTTTGAGGTAAAAAGTGTCTTTTTTCAAGGTATGACAGACAATATATGCAAATCTTACTTCAGATGTGGGCCACTCAAATTTAACCCCACCACCCAAGTGTAGTCAATTCCAACATTTAACTTTCACTATTTGTTATTCTGTAAAAAAACGTGCCCAATTGGTGTGGAGATTTGTCAGCATATCCAGTTGCGTCAGATTGGTCAGATGACGCCAATTGGCATTTCATTGCATTGGGTATACAATTTTATTAAAATGGTACTACAACATAACAAAATGGTAGTATTATTATATGAAAATGGTAGGTGCCATAAAGTAATAAAGAAGGGGCGTACAAGACTAATATGCGACTTATAATAAAAACATTATTCCCATTTAATTTAATTTTTAAACTACAATTCTTCCGGTCACGGTGAAACGTCTCCCTCCATAGGGGAGAACACTTTGACCCGAAACGCATACACACCTCCTTCCCAATCATCTTCCCTTTCAAAGGCACAGACGTCTCCAACTTGAATGTCATTACAAGGCCACTTAGTTATAGTACTAAAATCGGTGAGCAAACAAATGTTATCGTAAAATTGGAACTTGGCACCATAAAAGGGACCATGACGATTCATTAAGACAACTTCTGACTTCCCCGGTCTAATGTAAGTTCTCGCAAATTCCCTGGGTATAGTCTACAAAGCAAATAGGTAACAAAAAATCAATTTGTGTACAAAAAAAGCGACCTTAAATAACTACAAAAAGTTAGACATAACTTACCAGCGTGCCGGACTGATAATAAGTTGCGCCTAACTTAATGGCAAAGTTAGGGAGTCTTGAGTACTTCAAGTAGCATTGCGCACTGAAGGAGTATTCCTCATTAGTTAACCACCGAGGTCTTGGACCCCTTGAGGTAGTTGAATTTCCGCCGACAACACAATTATCAAGGCTTTGTCCGTCCCTAGATGAATCTACTCTGAATGTTGTGTTTCCAATATATTGAAAATACAGCTTATCCCCAACTCTGTAATTATTTCCCCTGATGAAATCACTCCATCCATCCCGGAATGTCATACTCCCTTCCGGTAGATAGGAGAAGTTATGGTTAGGGGATATTGATCCAATACAATTTGAATCTCCCACACCCTGTCTGTATTCACCCGTCATATTGCTATGGTAGAAATATACTGATGTCCTAGTGTATACATTGGACTTATCGGTACAGGCTGATTGCTCAAAAGTAGTTAGTCAACGAGGAGAATTGTTTGATAGGTAATATACATAAAACAAAATGTAGAGGTTACACAAGTAATTGTTTTGTAAATAAAGGATCAAATAAATTACAAACTAAATATAATATCTAAATACTTATATAGAATATAGAAATATACGTTAGATGATTGAAATAAGATCTTACCATACGGATCATGTTTTGATTGTTTAGTTTGACACTAAACCCATAAGACACTTCTTCCATCGTAGTCACTTAGATGTGGTAGTATATATTATTTGTATCATTGTGTGAAGATATAATATGGAAGAACAATATATATAGGATTGATCACGCAATAGTAACGCAACACTTGTCGCCCATGCACTTCTCATATTGATGCCCATACACTTGTCGCCCATGCACTTATCATGTTGACCTTATCAATTCAATTGAAATGGGTAGTTAAATGGTGCGGATTTCAAATGTAATGGTACACAATTCAATTGTAATGGTACACAATGCAAACATTTGACCCATCCAAATGTAAATGACTTATTCAATTGTCCAATAATAAAACACTTTAACACGAAACGAATACACACCGCCTTCCCAATCAATTTAATATAAGTTCCGACTTCCCCGGAATTGTCTACAAAATACAATACTTAAATACGTGTTAGCAAATAAACAATAATAAACGTGTTGCATGAATTAACAATAATAACCGTGTTAGCAAATAAACAATAAAAAAATATGAACAATTCAATTGAAATTTTTAAAACGTGTTGCATGAATAAACAATAATAACCGTGTTAGCAAATAAACAATAAAAAAATATGAACAATTCAATTGACATTTTTAATGTGACCAACTCAAAAAAACAACCAATCCAAGTTTTCCAATGTCGACCAAAAAACAACCACTGACGCTAAAAACAAAATTTACCCCTTTTATTATTACCCTTTTGAACAAGATAAGACCAAATACAATTATTACCCTTTTGAACAAGATAAGTCCAAATTGTACAATTATTACCCCTTTGTAGATAACTCCAAAAAGCATTATATTCTGATTTATTATTCTGAAAAGGGAATCTCTGATATGTCAGCTCAATATGCCAAGACAACTATTTGAAAAACACGTGAAGAAGCAGAGGGGGTATTTTGATTCCTCCATATTTGTCTTTTTCCTACTTCTGAAATGGTAGTTGCTTAAAAATCAATGGTACATAAAATTTATAAATTGGACATAAAATTGTTAAATGGGACATAAAATTGATATAATTCTACTTACATGTAACCAACTGATGGGACTTACATGGGACTTAAAAGACTTAAAATCGAACTTAAAACATCATGGGACTTAAAATTAAACATGATTAGTGCGTAATCAACAATCCTTTAACAAATTACGACTGAAAATGGTAACTTAATCCTAAATACTACTAAGTTATGCATCACTACCGTTTGACGACCAATCCGAATACGTCTCGGCACCCGAATCTAGGTCACTCCCATACATTTTTTCATCATGTTTTTGTTGAACCATGTGTAATTTTCCCAAGTGATCGCCTGGATAAGATGCATGGTCCGATGGTTGATAATCCGAAATTAAGTTCAGATTTTCCATCTCATTCATCCCATTGACCTCAAAAATTTTACTTTTGAAAACAACGTACTCATCGTCATCCTCTAATATCTCCATCGGATCGTTGGTGGAGAAATTCAACCAATCAACCATGGAACTCCATTGCACTTCTCCACTCGGTGTAACACCTTCGAAGTTCCGGCCTAGTAATAATATTCCCCATTTGTTTCCTTTTAACTCCAACTCCTCCACTTGTAGATTTATTGCCATTGATTCCCATTTCTGCATGGGCATGGTAAGCTCGAAATTTTTTCTCAAATAACGATGCGTACTTGGAAACTTCCTACACTTCACCAATGTTGTGTGGAGTTTTTCAATGTTGAAAACAAAGGATATTTTGAAATTTTGAAGGAGGTAAAACATAAACCCGTATGCTTCCTTGCGGAAGTAACAGGCGTTGCCAATCTTCATTGGGTTAAGAAAAGGATACTCGGGATGGTAATCTATACCTTGCACAGCGTTGTACCCACTCCTAGCAATCGTTAACATTTGAAAGCCTTCAATGCAAGTCCGACTACGACGTTGAATAGTTAAGTCGCCTATTGCCACCTTCAAATCGTCATTTCCGAAATCCATAACCTCTTCACCATTGGGTTTAATATTTTTCTGATTTTTTGACATTGTAGAATGACCATATTTTTTCCACACTACTACACTTATTCTTCTTAAATAGTCCACATTGTCACAAATATGCTATCCACCAATTTATTATCCGTACATACGGTACATATTATCATAAAATGGTACAAGTTATCATATAATGGTACAAGTTATTAGATTTCAGAAAATGGTACAATTGTGGCCGGAATCTTTTAAATTGGTCTCACCAAATCGAACTTGTTGATGTTGTAGGAAAATCTCCAACAAAATCTTTAAATTCTAAATATTGGGTAAAATCTGAATAATGGGAGAATCAAATCTAAAAGGACAATATTCTTTGTTGGACCACTCATTGCCTTTTAGTTGGACCACTCATTACCTAGTACAAGTAAAAATACAACCTATTATCCAAAAAAGAAGGAAAAGTTTACTTTTTAACTCAAATGGAAAAGTAAGTACCTATCCTTTATCTTTACCTTTAAATCAGTTTTCTAGTTACTTTAGATTTGATTTATTTTCGTCCATTTCATTACCCAATTTCACTCTCCAGTTTTTTTTTTGTCTTGGTTCAAATCCTCTCCATTTTCTTTGTCTCCTTTACCAATTTTTTTTGAAGATGAACAACCCTTTTCAATTGCACTCAAGAAACCAAGTGGGTAACTCCAACTCGAACCGTTTCAATTACAACCCCAAAAATTGTCTTTACTTTGTCCCGGTACTAGGCCAACCTTCCAAAACCGACATAAACAACACGCTATACTATCATGATAATGATGAAAATCGTGGATTATGGAACCGCATCCCTTTACTGCGTGTGATTCAAACATTCAAGGAAAGCACAATGATTATAATTGGATCCTTCCAAGGAAGATTCATGCAAACCGGGAACGGTGAAGTCAAGCAAGCTTACGTGCCTTTACTAGAGGATCTAAAGGGAAATCCTGCTGTTGAGTTTTTTGTCAAATGGTGTGTGGAAAACCACGACGTCGAAGACGAGCTCGTGCCTGAATTCTTGGTTGGTGTCGTAGATCCAATTCCTATAGTCAACACAGCAGCCACTCCTGAATTTTACCTACCCATGCGCTTGGCCAATCAATGTCACCTATTCATTGGTTCTTTCACCGACACACTCCACGTGATGAAGGTTAACACCACTTTGACACACATCAACGTAGATGTTTTCCATAAATACAACTACAAAAGGAACACTAGATACCATCAATTTGACGTCTATGGTGACGCCGAACAATACCCGGAAGACGTACTTCATGTGCCCCGCGGGTCTAGGGTCGTGTTTTGGAACGTCAGAGGAGTTACCCGTTCAACATTTGCTGAAAATTTCACCAAGATATACACTGCTTCCAATCCCCTAATTGTCTTGATTTCCGAGTGTCGGGTTGAGTGTCCTTCTATGCCTACTGTGGCTAGCCAACTTCCAGGAAGGTACAAGCACGAGCAATTTGGGTGGCAGGGACGTGCGGGGGGTGTGTTGTTGTTCTGGGCTTACGAGGATATTGATCCGACGGGAACAAAAATTATCATGAACGAGGTCAAATCGTTGGTATCCGCTTCGAGGTAATCACATACACTTATAGTTCTCTAATTATACTTACACATATAGTTCCCTAAACTTTATAATTTAACGTTACATTCTTGTTATTAAAGTACCATTCTTGTTATTAAAGTACCATTCTTGTTATTAAAGTACCATTCTTGATACCATTCGTGTTGAGAAAGTACCATTTTGATTATATAAGTACCATTCTTGTTATTAAAGTACCATTCTTGTTATTATAGTACCATTCTTGTTAGACAACTTATAGTCTTAAATTTAATTGCAGTCACTCTATCATCCCTCGAGAAGGAGGATCATCTCTCAGCAGACTAGTAGGCCACCGGATGCACAAGAAGACGACACGGAATGGTGGAGTTCTGGAATGGATTACGACGATCCCACGATCGACTAGATCGGTTGCCAGAGCTGTGAGTTGGAGTAGCTGTGAGATGGAGGACGGTCTGCTGGCTGGTGTAGTAGTGATATATATAATCTGGATATTTAAATCGGAATTCAATCGGCTATTATTATTAACCTGTTAAACATCTACCCTAATCCTAATTAAGTTTAAGTATCGTATTCAGGACGGGGCGCGTGTTGTCTCCCCTTGTGATGTGTGTTGTTAACTGAACTTATTTACCTTTTAATCATGTTTACTTTGTTGTTTCCAATGCTCTTATGCTCCGTGTTTAACCTGGGTTGCATGTTTATACTCATGAAAGAGGATTGGGGGGCAGAAAGAAAAATAGGATATGCTCATGGGCCATGTGGAAACTTGGATCATGAATATGTTCATGGGCCTTCTGATTTAGAGAAGGCCATACTTGAAATGAAAGAAACTAAAAACATGCAACTAACAAACATGAAAGAAACTAACAAACATGGGCTTTCTGATTTTAAGAATGCCATACTTGAAATGAAAGAAACTAACAAACATGCATATGTTCATGGGCCTTCTGATTTTTGAGAAGGCCATACTTGAAATGAAACTAACAAACACGCAACTACCAAATTTTTAGAACACTTAGGACAATTTAGAACTAAACACAATAACACACAACATTAAGTATCTAGTTTTGCCTACCACTAGGCTCAAAATGAGGAAGTATTTGCACATGGCTCAAAACACCAAACTTAGAAGGTTAAGAATAACCAAATCTACCCAGAAAATTTAAGTTAGTCTCGTGTTAGAAAATATAAGTTCCGTGTTACAATTATAGGCCGAGGACACACCATCATTTTGAACTTGCCCTCCTCTTCATCACCAACGGCCGAGGAAGTATGGCATCGAACATGGGCTTCAATTCATTGTACTCCGATAACACATCATCAAGTACAAGATCCCGCCTACCAGTAACCATGTCGCCCTGTTTCAGTTCAAGTCCAATAAAATATTATAAATCAACCAACTCCAATCAATTAATCTAGAATGCAACTCAAACTTCATCATATTAAAAGTAGAGGACGAATAAAAGTCACTTACCAACTCAAACTTCGTGACAAATCGACGTATACAACCCTTAATGCATTGTAGCATGATCACACCACATGACCGGCTGCACAAATAGGCATCCATTTACGTATGATAAACTTATAACATTCAAACTATTAAAGCAACAAGATGACAAAGATTACTCACTGATCTCTACGACTAACAATCTTAATAGATTGTACACTCCAACTTTGCATCCTTCCAGTTACCCAATCAGCCCCAAACTGGATCTGTAACATTACATCCATTGCGTTTACCTAACATAAATCAATTTACAATAGATTAAGTATAACTTTGATAATAACACTGAAGCTACATCTCAACAAAGGTCTAATGACTTGTACCAGATCTTTAATGATAGCACTATGTTTTTCTTCGGGGTTGGAGTACATGAAATCAATAACTCTTAACACCCCTCCCATCAGGTCAAAGCAAAGACACCACCAATGACTGTTCAACAACACAGGTACAAATATCTGTTTGCCCCAATTTATAATATACATTGTTAAAACACAGAACATACATTCAAATAGAATAATTAAATTACTAAACATACATTCAAAGAGAATAATTAAATTACTAAACATACCACGCGTAGTTTTGAACATGTAATGTCCTCATAACCTTTCCGTACTTTATACCTAGATGATGAGTTGCGTCTTTGCCCTCCATCACAAAGGTCTGGTAAACAATAATCATCAACAAATCAACAGCTAGTAAACAATGATCAACAATAAACAACAGGTACCAATAAAATAAATATCAATAACATAAATACCGCATAATCAGGACTCAGCAGTATCCATCTACTCCTCCCATGAATTCCTTTTCTCTCCAGAATTTGGTGTATAAAGAAGAAGCCATCCTTATATACCCAGAACTGACACTTTGTGTTGCAAGCAAGGTGGCGTGACAATCTCGTTGATCACATGAAATTCCATCACATGAAATCAAAATTGCACCACCGCTACATAAAATGCGTTTACCAGTTAAAATAAATTCAACCGTTAAATGAAATGTACTATCATTACTGCAACTTAGGAAAATACTCAAACAAAAACTAAAAAAATACCTCCCGGGATTTTTAATCGAGCGCCAACTTCGAATAAAATCTGTTAGGCGGGTTTCCATTACGGTTTGCCTACGAGTACTGGGTCTTGACACAAAATCCGAGTCAATTCTGGTTGGTTTAATAACCCTCTTTTAGCCAGTTTTGTTCTCGTCCCTTGTGCAACTATGTTCACCTTTTTCGGGTGGCCCATTGCTCGTATTCAGGCTAGAAGAACTACTACTGTCCCCAGTCATCTCATCATTCATCAATTCCTCTGCCACCTTTGCCACACCCGCTATCACTCCACACACATCATTTTGAACATCGTCATCATTCAGACCATCATTTTGAACATCGTCATCATTCAGACCATCATCATCATTCAGACCATCATTTTTTACATGGTCATCATTCAGACCATCATTTTCAACATCGTCATTATTTAGAACATCATCATCAACTTCGTTTTGAACACCAATATCAATTTGAACATCTTCATTGTTTTCAACAGATACCTGACTTGGGTTAGAAAGGCAATGCCCACTACCCCCTACACCTGCACCACCAGGTTCAATACCCCTGCCAATGCAGCACCACCAACACTGCCTATCCCGGCACAACCAGCATCAATCCCAGCAACTACACCTCCATTCAAATCACCAACACCACCAGCATCACTCCCCGCAACTACACCTCCATGATTCAAATCACCAACACCACCAGCATCATTCCTAGCAACTACATCTACATTCAAATCACCAACACCACCATCTGTTGGATCAGCAACAATACCATGAACAACCCCACCAGCACCTTGAACTCTTGCACCAAAAGCATGCTCCACTACAGAAGTACCAGATTCAAATACCTGGCCACCACTACCAAACCCATGGCCACCTCCTGATAATCCGGAGCCATGGGCACAACCTCGAAAAAAAACCGCATCCAATATTAACCTCTCTAAATGGGGTTTCACCAATTGAAATACCTTTAGAGCATCACAAAAACAACCACAATAAAATCAACCAACCATTCTAAGTATCAACTCAATGTTATATTAATATGCTAACCTACATACCTCTTGAGCCAAACCAGATACAAGGGAAGCCCCCAGGTTTGCTTCTCCCCGACGGGGAACCATGACAGGTTCTTGTTCAACTGCTGGAGTATTCTGACCTTCACCATAGGTATCTACATCGGGGACTCTCCTAATCTCATGAAACCTCTTGCAGGACTGAAAATTTAAAAAAACTATTAGTTTTCATAATTCAACCATATAAATGAACATGTATACCATTCAATATAAACTTACCGACAATTTACCAAAGTCCCTATTTTTCCTCCTATCCGCTCCAATAGCCTTCTTAACTTCTTTTTCGCCCCGAACCTTCACCCTAGGTAACACCTTCATTTGCAAGGGTGGCATATCCAATCGATCTAGGTAAAATATCTACAAAGATACATAAAAAATTAGAAATTGCTTTAACAAACCTTAAATATGACAAGACTAATGCAAATCAAAATATGAAATAAGAAATGAAGTAATATATTAAACACAATATTCTAGATATTATATTCTTACCATTAGAGCAAGGATGCACCCTCCACATCCACCTACAAACCCCTCTTCCTTGAATTTCTCAGCGAATCTCTGTGCCCGCTCCATTAACCACCCGAATACAAAAGTACACCAGTCGTACTCTTCTGCATTCTCAAAAAGCGAAGCAGCTGCCAATAGTTGTGATGAAAGATTGGTGGACATCGTCGTAGGACAAAGAATATGTCCCAAAACAATAATCAAGAAGGCAGCCCTGAAATCCTTCTTCTCCTTATTTGTGCTTAACGGCACCAAACCACCTTCATCATCTCTCTGTCCCACACAAGCTTGAACAGCAGGCCTCAGCAAAATAACCTCCTCCCGAGGTTTATCCAAATTTTTCCCAAATCTTGTCAAAATCTCTTGAGAATTTTCAACCATCACCACATTCTCATAATCTACCTCAAAAGGAACCTCCTTATCCCCATTTGGCAAGCCTAAGATCCTATGAAATTCTTCTGCACAGAATGAACGAAGTTTTCCATCGCCGAATTCAACAACCCCATCAACCCCAAGCCTTGTCAGCAGCCAATAACAAAAGTTACGGGGTAACTTCTTCAACTTCATCTCTAGTAACCCACCAAAACCCATCTTCCTGACTTCTTCCCTCCTGGACTTGTCAAACTTACTAACAACACCAACAAAAGCTTTCACTCGACATATTATGTTAGGTGCCTACATTAAAAATTTAACTTATAAATACATTATTGCAAAGTAATCCACAAATAATACATTAAAAATTAAAGCATTATTTACCTTCCCCAACATTTGAAAGTGAGTTTTCACGACACGAGAACGAGCCTCCACATACTCCCCGTTACTCTTCATAATCTATTCAAACATAAATAACAACTTACCGTGTATTCAATATCAACAAAATATTCATACATTTACTAATTTTTTACTAATAATTTATTTTTTTAGATCATTATTTACCTTAACCCTTTTACACCTCGATTTTTCCTTCTTCAACTTCCCTTTTCCTTTTCTCTTCTTTCTTTTCCTCCTTTCCATATCTGATGACTGAGAGGAATCAGATGAGGCATACGATTCAGACTCCGATGAATCAGAGGATTCACCATATGAGGAATCCTCAGTACTATCTTCCGATGTTCCATTTCCACTAACATCAAGTGCATCACAATCATCATTAAAGGAGTCAGCTCTCTTTCTCTTCCCAGTTTTCTTTACCCTAGCTACTACACTCGGTTTCTGCCCTGGTATCACTCCCAAAATTTTTTGTATGGTACTGGACCTCTACAAGGATAAATCAAATACTAAATTAGACAATTTAACAGGGTCACAGGCAACAAATATATCAATTACCAAGATCAAAACATACCCCCCTAGTGTTCTTACTAGCATCATTTATCTTTGACTTAGTAGTAGCAGCCTTCTTTTGCACCATTCTATTAATGACAAGATCACAACTTCATCAGAATCATTCAACTGACCAAAGGGTCGTTCTACGAATATCCACATTATTCTATTTACTGTAACAACCATTACATAAATTTACAATTGACTTCACTACAACTACATATATTATAAACATTTCAATCCATCTATTACACTTAAACACAAATATCTACATAATTATTCAAATATAAACATTAATAAATCAATTCATTCTATTACTTTAAAACTTTTACCAATACATTAATACAAACTTAATCAATATATTAATACACCCAATAACAAAATTTTATTACTTTACTAAATATTATAATCAACTTAATCAGCAATAGGTTCCTCCAAAATCAATGAAGTCCTTAACTTTTGGACCATACATGTTTGCATTTTCTCATAGAAACCAAGACAATAACAATTATTAAAAACACATAATTTTAACTTAACTTCCATAGAAGTCGACAAAGTAAAGACAAAGTTTGCTAATTGTCCAAATTTTTAACCAAAGTACGACAACAAAAATCCATTTCAAATAGAAATTTCTGATAATTATTAATTTGGGGACTAAGGGTTTGGGGTTTTTAGGGGACAAAATAAAACCATTTCAAAGTTTTCGATGGACAAACCTTTAGAATTCTAACTTCGACGACTGAGGACTAGAACACAACCTTCGGAATTCTGCGTACGACTTGGTTTCTAGGTAGATCTGAGCTTGAGCTTGAGCTTGAAGAAGGAGACAAGAGAGAGAAGTGAGAGAGAGAAGTGAGAGAGAAGGACGGAGGATTCGAGGACCTTGCCTTAACTTATGCCACACTGGAAACGATGACCAGCCACAAGCTTCAGACGTGGATTTCATTAACACAGATCAGCAATTTCAAAATTGGGGTGGATTTACCAATATACCCATGATATGTGTCTGAAAACCCATGTCTGATAGCCGCCACGACCTCCTCAATAAAGTTGTAATCATTTAGAAAGTTATTATTGGTTATGACATAATTAATCTCAACTTATTGATTATCTCAATATAATCTAAATTGCATTTTTTTTTCTTTTGAAAAGTAAGGAGAATAATACATTACGAACCCCCTACGCTCGAGGGTTACTCCTAAATAATCACTACAAAGGATTTTAAGTAAATACAGGCTATTACAAATATCAACATATATTCCCTCAAAAAAAAAGTATCAACATACTTTCTATTGCTAATTAGGTGGCCGACATTAGGAATGACGTACGCTGCCCTATTCGCCTCTCTATAAATATGCTTGATTTCCCACATATCAAAAGGAAGGTGGAGAGGAGGCTCTTGTTGTCTTTGATAATGTTGTGAAGTTTCCACGCGGTAGACCAGATTCGTTTAACTGGGTTGATGATGAGTAGATTGTCACCTTCGATGAGAAGCCTTCTAATTTTAGTCGTTTGGATTCCTAAAGGCCCTTATGAAAAGCACACACTTCAATATATTCTGCCATGAAAGGTTGAGAGATGTCGAGGTTATAAGTGTAAGAAGTAAGTGGTTCTCCGTTGCTGTCTTTAATAATGATGATTCATGTAACGGTTGAAGAAGATTTGCATGATCCGTCGAAATATAGTTTGAAGGTACACAAAGACGGTGTATACCAACGAACTAGCACCGACGGGGAAGGATGATTTAAAGTAAGGATGTGTGAAGTGAGAGAGGAACACTTAAGTTGGTTGAGGTCAATATGCAATGTGATTAAATTGTCATTCATGAAAGGTTGAATTAGCTTAAAAAAGACTTGATGTGGGTTAAACAAAGCATTGTTAAAGATATACGGAGTAATCATTTATCTTTCTTTCCAAAGGGAACAAACCATAAATATGAAGTATGAATTTAAATAAAGTTGAAGGGTGTTTACTCAAATACTGGATAGTATCAAAGAAGTCATTGTGGGTGTTGGAAAAGTTCAACCATTTCTTTTTGAAATCGAGGTGCCATATTTTTTTAGAAGAAGGTAATTGGAACAAGAGGTGGTTTATTGTTTCGATATAAGTATCACACAAGGGACATAAATCAAAGGGTAAAATATTTCTTTTATAAAGAGTGTCTCTAACTAGAATGCTTTTGTGGCAGATTTGTCGGAGGAAAAAATGGATTCTTGGAGGAATATCTAGTTTTCAAATCCATTGAAATTCGCACTCGGGTTGGTGAGGATGGATGTCGTGAGCAATCCATGTTGCTTTGACAGTGAAATCACCTGATGGAGTAGTACCCCAGATCGGATTTTCTTCCATATCATCTAGAGGGATCGAGATTACTTGAATTTTAAGAACCATATCTCTAGCTTGGTAATAGGAGCAAAGGGTAGGATGAAATAAGAGACTAACATATTGCAATCCACTGTGTCGATATTGAGGTTACAAAAGGATCGTAGATTACCTTGTATTAGCCAATTATCTAGCTAGAAATTGATGGATTTCCCATTTTCAATTTTTCATCTATACGGTACTTTCCAACACATAAGAGGACATACATGGCTATATTAGTACAGTGGAAATATCATTAGGGCCGTGTGGTGCTTTTTAATTGGTTTCTCCAAAAAAAAAATCGTAATAAGCGGTAGGTGTAGTTGTGGTAATTTCATCCGAGTCCGACGGATATCCGAACCACCCGAAGCGAATATATGGATGAAAATTCGATAAAAAACAGGTGTTAAATGGGTGGCGGGTGGATTGGGTCAGATTCAGGTGGTTGGTCATCCAACCCGTCACCCGATCCATCCATCCGTTAAAATTGTTAATTTTTTTACTAAAATTACTTAATTATTAATAGAATCTTATATTTATTACTTAATAATTTTTTATTATTAGCATTTTAGGCTATTTTATAATGTAGATGTATCAAATTTAAATTTCATTGTCCACTATATTAACACATATTACTTTATATTGATATTATAAATAAAGTTGATTATGCTTTTAATTTCACCCGTTAATGACCAGATCCACCCGATTCATCCGCGGATGATGGATGGGTCAGATGTGGATGGGGATAAATTGGGTGATGGATGGGTTGGATGATGGATGAAAACTTTACGGATGGAGACGTACGAATGAAGCTACACCCAATCCACCTTCGATCCATTTCCACCCCTAGGTAGGTGTAGTATATGACATGTTAGTTTGTGTAATTAACTTAGGGTTTGTTCGGCGTTGTTGTAGTTTTTGGTTTTCCTGTTTTTTCCTTTAAAAAAGAAAATGAAACATGTTCAGGGAAAGTGTTTTAATAAACAAATACGAAGTATGACAGGCTTAAGTCGTATCACCTAATCAAAGATAAACCTAAATCCACTAACAAGATAGCAAGGGAAGTAGGGATCTAATCCACAGGGAAACAGGCGTTCTTTCTATTACTAAAACTAAGGTCCATACTATTGGGAAACAAGTAAATGATTTGTGTTTGAGTATTAAACTACGACAATAATTAAACAAGGAAGAATTCAGATATTAAAAGGTCTAGGGCATAGGTTCACCAATGAACAACAATCCAGGATGATAAACAATCGATAATATTCAATAAAGTAGTTAATTAGACTAGCATGCTCTCTCGAATCGATACTAATCATAGACTTTGAATTAACGGGCTCTCGCTACGTATTAGTTCCAATTCTACCTATTGAAACAGGCCTAAACATCAAATTGCATCTCTCGAATCTTAACTTGATATTACTAGACTAATACAATTAGACCTGCGCAAATCTAATCGCAAAGTAAATGGAAACAATCAATAGGAATTAACAGCTAATACCAACAATCAACTATAATATATCATCCCTTCATATTGGTTCATGGATTCCCAAAACCCAAGAATGGAACTAATCACACATGATTGAAATAACTAAGACAATATTAATCAATGAAAACATAATTAGAATAAAATAATGAAGCAAGGTAAGAAATAATACCTAAGGAATTGAACAATGAATAATGAAAGCTTGAATTTTTGATTGAAAATAAAACTAAGTATTTTGCAACAATTGAGAGAATAAACTAAGTAATGATAATAAACTAAGTGTTTGAAACTAGAAAAAAAAAAGATGTTAAACTAAATTAACTAAGGGCTATATTTATAGTCTTGCCCAAAACATAACAAAAAAGCGGAAGAAAGTAAGCGAAAAAGTGTTGGAGGTTGTCGTCGCCCGATCGGGCAGATGAGAAAATCCTCATATGACCTGCAGGATGGGCGCCCGATGGGCGCCCGATGGGCACCGGGCGAAGCCCGCCCGATCAGGCGCGCGTTGAAACATGCAAAGGGTCTTTTTTCTCTCCCAGTTTTCTCTATTCGCCCTCCAGTCGTAGGGCGATTAGCAGAATGCATCGTCCTTCACTCATAGCACCAAGTCTAACTCTCGGGGCTCAATCATAGACATCATAGGATCCCAAGGGTCGACCATGATCATCCCGAACCTACTCGGGAACCGTGTAGAGGCCTATATCATCGCGAAATGAGCCTAAAAAGACCAATTTATCATTAAACGATCATGAAACTCAAGGCACACTCATTGTTAGGTTATGATACATATGACATTACATAGATCATGCGGAAACAACCATTAACCCAGGACAACATATTATTTACACATAATCATATAGCATAATTTAGATGCATACTCTTTGTTGCGTGCCCTCCCTAGCTGCGCCCGAACCGAACAAGAACAAGTCTTTAGGACTCCAAGTGTCGTCCCTCCGTAGATAGTCCACAGCACGTCCGGATCCGCCTTAAGATTGACCAACTAGAATCGCCCTTAAGGTACTAGAAAATTTCGGCACTTTATGAGCAAGATGTGTGTTTTAATTTTCTCTCAAAAAACTCACTTTTGAATACTTTGAAACTTGTTATAAATTGTGAGCCCTAGCCTCATATTTATAGGGGTATGGAAAGGGAATCGAAATCCTATTCAGATACAAATTAATTAAACCTAGAATCCTACAAGAACTCTAATTTAATTAATTTATCAAATAGAATTAGGAATTTAATCATTAACCGAACTCTGCATGTTTTAGGAAACGTGCACGAACACAAACACTTGCACACACACGCACGGCAGCCACGATGGGCCCCATGCATGCGCGCGAGCAGCAGCCCACGCAGCGCCCGCGCGCGCTGCGCGCTGCGCGTGCTGTGCGCGTTGTGCGCGCTGCGCAGCCTGCTGGGCCTGGCCTTGCGCTGGGCCTGGCGTGGCTGTTTGTGCGGCGCGCTTGGCTTGCTGGGCGATGGCCTGGCTTCGTGCTGGGCCTCGTCCGGCAGGCCTCGTCCGATGCTTATTCGTACGATGCGCTTCCGATTAAATTTTCCGATTCCGGAATTCATTTCCGATACGAACAATATTTAATATTTCCGATTCCGGAATTAATTTCCGTTTCGAACAAATATTTAATATTTCCGTTTCCGGAATTATTTTCCGATTCCGGTAATATTTCCGATTCTGACAATATTTCCGTTTCCGGCAATATTTCCGATTCTGGCAATATTTCCATTTCCGATAATATTTTCCGATACGTACCATGTTTCCGTTTCCGGCAACATCTACGACTTGGATAATATTTATATTTCCGATACGATCCATATTTCCGTTTCCGGCAATATCATCGTTTCCGGAGTATTCATTTCTTGCCTGTGACGATCTTAGCTCCCACTGAAACAAAGATCCGTCGGTTCCGAATATTCATAGATGGAGTATTTAATGCCATTAAATACTTGATCCGTTTACGTACTATTTGTGTGACCCTACGGGTTCAGTCAAGAGTAAGCTGTGGATTAATATCATTAATTCCACTTGAACTGAAGCGGCCTCTAGCTAGGCATTCAGCTCACTTGATCTCACTGAATTATTAACTTGTTAATTAATACTGAACCGCATTTATTAGACTTAACATAGAATGCATACTTGGACCAAGGGCATTATTTCCTTCAGTCTCCCACTTGTCCTTAGGGACAAGTGTGCATTTCCTAATTCCTTTGTCGCTCGATGCTTGCTCTTGAACATAAGGTAAGAGTTGTCATCCTTATTATGTCCAGAGGTGTTCCTCGGTTTCAGAGTTCAACTGATCAAATAAACAGATAATCATAGCCTATGATTCATCCGAGCACGGCCATGCATTTCACAGTTTCTAGCTCTCCGAGTGGCCTTGTACAACTTTTAAGCATCTCATCCCGATTTATGGGAGGACAATCCCAATCTTGCGATCTTGAGATTAGACTTCGTTTGATAGGTGATTACCTGAGCGTTGCCTTTATAGCCTCCTTTTACGGTGCGACGGTTGGTCAACGTCAAAGCAACCAGTTCTCAAACAAGTAATCCCAAATCACTCAGGTATTGAGGATTTAGTGTCTAATAATTTAATGAAATTTACTCATGACAGATTTTCATCTCTTACAGTAAAGTTTCATAGGTCTTGTCCGATACTAGTCTTCCCAAAGTAAGTATCTATGCAAATGATTATGACATTGCCATGTCCACATAGTTCAAGAAACAGAACTACTAGTCATCTTGCATTCTAATCGTCTAACGTTTTCTATGCGTCCAATTTTATAGAAAACTCCGATTAGGGACCATTTTCAACCTTTGACATTCAAGTTCACTTGATAGACATTTCTTAGTCACAGGACTGGTCCTGACAGTCTATCTTGAATATATCGTCAAATTGAAGGGACTCATCATTTAATAAACCATAAATTAAATGGAAAAATGAATTCATTTCATTTATTGTGAATGATTAACCAATAATGTTTTACAAAGATTTAAACTCTAAAACTTTAAAACATTAAACAGAGACATCAAAGCCATTCTCCAATATGCTTGATTCCCATAGCTGCAGTGTGCGAGTTGTGCTTCGCCTGCGGCAGAGGTTTAGTTAATGGATCTGATATGTTGTCATCAGTTCCAATTTTTCTTATCTCGACTTCTTTTCTTTCAACGAACTCTCGTAGAAGGTGAAATCTACGAAGTACATGCTTGACTCTCTGGTGGTGTCTAGGCTCTTTTGCCTGTGCAATAGCTCCGTTATTATCACAATACAGGGCTATTGGTCCTTTAATGGAGGGGACTACACCAAGTTCTCCTATGAACTTCCTTAGCCATATAGCTTCCTTTGCTGCTTCATGTGCAGCAATGTACTCCGCTTCAGTTGTAGAATCCGCAATGGTGCTTTGCTTAGCACTTTTCCAGCTTACTGCTCCTCCGTTGAGGCAGAAGACAAACCCAGACTGTGATCTAAAATCATCTTTGTCGGTTTGGAAACTTGCGTCCGTATAGCCTTTAACAATTAATTCATCATCTCCACCATAGACCAGGAAGTCATCTTTGTGCCTTTTCAGGTACTTCAGAATGTTCTTGGCAGCAGTCCAATGCGCCTCTCCTGGGTCTGACTGGTATCTGCTTGTAGCACTGAGTGCGTACGCAACATCCGGGCGTGTACATATCATAGCATACATTATTGAACCAATCAATGATGCATATGGAATCCCATTCATTCGTCTACGCTCATCAAGTGTTTTTGGGCACTGAGTCTTGCTTAGAGTCATTCCATGAGACATGGGTAGGTAGCCTCGCTTGGAGTCCGCCATCTTGAACCTATCAAGCACCTTATTGATATAAGTGCTTTGACTAAGTCCAATCATCTTTTTAGATCTATCTCTATAAATCTTGATGCCCAATATGTACTGTGCTTCTCCTAGATCCTTCATCGAAAAACATTTCCCAAGCCAAATCTTGACAGAGTTCAACATAGGAATGTCATTTCCGATAAGCAATATGTCGTCGACATATAATACTAGGAAAGCAATTTTGCTCCCACTGACCTTCTTGTATACACAAGATTCGTCCGCGTTCTTGATGAAACCAAAGTCACTGACTGCTTCATCAAAACGTATATTCCAGCTCCTGGATGCCTGCTTCAATCCGTAGATTGACTTCTTTAGCTTGCATACCTTTTTAGCATTCTTTGGATCCTCAAAACCTTCAGGCTGTGTCATAAACACAGTTTCTGTTAAAACGCCGTTTAAGAAAGCAGTTTTGACATCCATCTGCCATATTTCGTAATCGTAATATGCAGCGATTGCTAACATTATCCGAATAGACTTTAGCATTGCAACTGGTGAAAAGGTTTCATCGTAATCCACACCGTGGACTTGCCTGTAACCTTTTGCGACCAATCTAGCTTTGAAAACTTCAAGTTTCCCATCCTTGTCCTTTTTCAGTTTGAAAACCCATTTGCTTCCAATGGCTTGGTAGCCATCTGGCAAATCGACCAAATCCCATACTTGGTTTTCAGACATGGAGTCTAATTCAGATTGCATGGCTTCTTGCCATTGCTTGGAGCTAGGGCTCGTCATAGCTTGTTTGTAAGTCGCAGGTTCATCACTTTCAAGTAATAGAACGTCATAGCTCTCGTTCGTCAAAATACCTAAGTACCTTTCCGGTTGAGATCTATATCTTTGCGATCTACGCGGGGTAACATTTCTAGATTGACCATGATTCTCACCAGATTCTTCTAAAGATCTCTGAGTTTCATCCTGAATGTCATCTTGAGCATTCTCTAGAGTTTGTTGTTCGACTCGAATTTCTTCGAGGTCTACTTTTCTCCCACTTGTCATTTTGGAAATGTGATCCTTCTCCAAAAAGACACCATCTCGAGCAACAAACACTTTGTTCTCAGATGTATTGTAGAAGTAATACCCCTTTGTTTCCTTTGGATAGCCCACAAGGATACATTTGTCAGATTTTGGATGAAGTTTGTCTGAAATTAATCGTTTGACGTATACTTCACATCCCCAAATCTTAAGAAAAGACACATTTGGAGGCTTTCCAAACCATAATTCGTATGGAGTCTTTTCGACAGCTTTAGACGGAGCTCTATTTATAGTGAGTGCAGCTGTATTTAGTGCATGTCCCCAAAATTCTAATGGAAGTTCGGCCTGACCCATCATTGACCTGACCATGTCTAGCAAGGTTCTGTTCCTCCGTTCCGACACACCGTTCCATTGTGGTGTTCCAGGAGGAGTCAATTCTGATAGAATTCCACATTCTTTCAGATGGTCATCAAATTCATAGCTCAGATATTCACCGCCTCTATCAGACCGCAGTGCCTTAATCTTCTTGCCTAATTGATTCTCTACTTCACTCTGAAATTCCTTGAATTTGTCAAAGGATTCAGACTTATGCTTCATTAGGTAGACATAACCATACCTACTGAAGTCATCAGTGAAAGTGATAAAGTAGCTGAAACCACCTCTAGCATTTGTACTCATTGGTCCACATACATCTGTATGGATTAAACCCAATAGTTCATTTGCTCTTTCTCCAACTTTAGAGAAAGGTTGCTTTGTCATTTTGCCAAGTAAACATGATTCGCATTTACCATAATCCTCTAAGTCAAATGGTTCTAGAATTCCTTCCTTTTGAAGACTTTCTAAGCGTTTCAAGTTTATATGGCCTAATCGACAATGCCACAGATAGGTGAGATCTGAATCATCCTTTTTGGCCTTTTTGGTATTTATGTTATATACTTGTTTGTCGTGATCTAATAAATAAAGTCCATTGACTAATCTAGCAGATCCATAAAACATCTCTTTAAAATAAAACGAACAACTATTGTCTTTTATTAAAAAGGAAAATCCCTCAGCATCTAAGCAAGAAACTGAAATGATGTTTTTAGTAAGACTTGGAACATGGAAACATTCTTCCAGTTCCAAAACTAGCCCGGAGGGCAACGACAAATAGTAAGTTCCTACGGCTAATGCAGCAATCCGTGCTCCATTTCCCACTCGTAGGTCGACTTCACCCTTGCTTAACTTTCTACTTCTTCTTAGTCCCTGTGGATTGGAACATAAGTGTGAGCCACAACCTGTATCTAATACCCAAGAAGTTGAATTAGCAAGTATACAGTCTATAACGAAAATACCTGAAGATGGAACGACTGTTCCGTTCTTCTGATCTTCCTTTAGCTTTGGACATTCTCTTTTGTAATGGCCTATTCCATCACAATAAAGACAGCTTGATGTGGACTTGTCCTGCTTTGATTTAGCATTGCCCTTGGACTTTCCACCTTTCTTGAATGGTCTCTTTCTAGCCTTGAGTAAATCTTTGGCTTCACAGTCCAGTACTATTTCAGCCTTTCTGACAAGGTGAATAAATTCTGCAACTGTTTCTTCTCTTGGTTCACTTAGGTATAGTTGCTTGAAGCGACCAAACCCACTGTGTAGTGAATTGAGCAAGACAGAGACTGCCATCCTTTCGCTTATTGGTGTTCCTAGTAGACTTAGGCGATCAAAATATGAACACATAAGATCCACATGGAACCTCAGTGGGACGCCTACCCTCTGTTTAGTGCGAAGGAGCTGAACATGTGTTTCTTGGACCTCCATCCTATAACACCTGTTGGGAGAACTAACCTTTAGACCAGACATTGATTCAATCAACTCATGGACGTTCAGGTCCCTGTCCTCCGTACTTCCACGACAGATATCCCTCAGATTCTTGATGAGCGTAAAAGGTTCATAGGCTACAAACCTTTTAGCCCAATCATTAGGGATATTGTTCAGCATGAGACTCATAACCTTTTTGAGATCCGCATCCCAGGCGTAAAATCTCTCAGGGGTCATGTCTCTGGCATAGTAGCTTGGCATGGGATGTGACAGTACATACTCAAGTCCATTGAGTTTGACTATTTCAACTAGCTTGGCTTCCCATTCAAGAAAATTTGTCAGGTTCAGCTTGACCATAAGCTCAGAACCCATGATGATGTTTTGATTGTTGTTTGCCATATTAAAACTACAATTGAAAAGAATAAACAAATAAATAACCATTCACAGTTTCTCTTAATAAACTTAAATTCTAGCATACATGCATAATTCAATGTTTATTAAGCATTTTATTCAAATTATGTGTTCCGGCAGGTGTGAATAAAATGATTCCAAGATCCTAAAATCATTGAAGAACTAAGCACAGTTTGTCGACTTAATCCTAGAACATCTTAGGTAAGCAAAAGCCTTTTGCTAATAGTCTAGAAACTATTCTTGGTTGATAGGTACGTCTAAGAACTTATTAGGTAAACCTATCGAATTCGCCACGACATAAAAGGACTCCTTACTTATATCGTTGAGTTTCACCAAAACTAACATGTACTCACAATTATTTGTGTACCTTGCCCCTTTAGGACCAATAAGTAACACCTCGCTGAGCGAAAACTATTACTAGATTGATGTAAAGGATATCCAAGCAAGTGTATATTTTGGCATGGCACCTTTTAACTCAATTTTTAAGTTTGGAACTTAAGGCTCTTACTATGTTGGTTAGATTTTAAGTGAACTAAAATCCTTAATCATGCAACATAATCAAGCTTTTGATCTCATGCATTTTAAGACATATTTAAAACAATAAATAACTTAAAGCATGCATAAGATAAATGTGATCTAGTATGGCCCGACTTCATCTTGAAGCTTTGACTTCAAAGTCCGTCTTGAAAATCTCCGTGGGAGGCACCATTTTCTTCAAATAGGATAAGCTATAACTAATTACAACTATTTGATGGTTCGCATGCCATATTTGAATTGAAAAACAACTTTGGTACTTTAGACCAATTACATTCAAATTAATGGTACGCAGACCATATTTTCTATCCTATTTGGGCCATACTAGTCACTTCATAACCTGCAAAACAGTACATATACAATATATACCATTCACCCATTCATTATCATGAATGGCCCACATAGCTGGTTAGTAAAACACATTATGCATCACGTAAACATTTGCAGCAATTAATCAAGGGCACCAATAATCTACCAATTATTCAGTCCTTATTAATTCTAATCAAGTTGTTTTAACCTTAAGGATTTGTAGACCTAATCAAGAGTTTATGACTAAAAAACGCTCCCACTTAAACCAATAAATTTATATGCTTTACTAATTTTAAACATAAAAATGTATTTCTAGTCTAACCGGAAACATACAAATTTAATTAAAATTTAAAGCTCATATAAATTTATAATTGAATCCAAAAATTTAATTTAATTTCAGTCGTATTTAAATTAATTCATGATTTTAATTTTAGTAAAATAATTAGAATAAATAAAATTTATTATAATTACAATATTCAAAATTAAAATCCAAGAAAATAATTTAAATTATTAATTTTAAAATTAATTAAAATTACGTGAACTGAAATTTTCAAATTAAACATTCAAAACGATCTTTAATCGTAACGCAAACACCCTACGCGTTGCACGCCCATGGGCCGCACGCACACAGCCATTGCTGGCCATGTGCGCGCAGCCCATGCGCTCGTCGCATAGCTGCTGCATCCCCATCGCAAGCCTCCGCACGCATTGGTGCTCGCTGCGCGCCCGACATCGCTCGTTGGGCGCGCGACATCGCTCGCTGGGCGCGCGAGCCATCGCTCGCTGGGCGCGCGACATCGCTCGCTGGGCGGGCGACATCGCTCGCTGTGCGCACGAGCAATGCTAGGCGCAGCGCTCGTGGCACGCGAGCTTGCGCTCGCTGCGCGCGAGGCTGCGCGCTCTTGTGCGAGGCAGCGCGCGTTGTGGCGCAGCTCGCTTGCTGCCCACACGCGACTGCCTTGGCTCGCCCTTCGCCCATGCCCATTCGTCCATTGCTCGTGGCACACGACACAAGGCAGGGCTGCTGCCTTGTGCTCGTGCACTACGCCCTTGCTCATTGCATTCGTGCCGCACGGGCGACGAGCTCCCTTGCTCGTCGTCGCATGCCCGCATTATACAACACCCCTTAAGGGTAACACGAAGCGTCCATTGCTTCGTGCGTGCAAGTTTTATGAACGAATCGCATAAAAAATTTAAAATTTATATTTAAAATTAATGACAAATTAATAAATAATATTAATTTCATAATTTTAGGGCGAAAAATCGAAAATTTATTATCCAATTGATTTCCGATTGTTATGGATTCAAGTCTAGGTCATAAAAATTTAAAATTTATCATAAATTTACAATTTTTATGGTGGTTTTTAATCATAGGTTTCTAATTAAATTACAATTAATTATGAAAATCAAATTAATTCTAAATTATTCTAATTTTCAACAAATTAATCATAATTACAAATTAGATTGCATAATTAACAAGACTAGGCATTCAAACTTGTTAAACATATGCAGTAGGTCAATCAAAAATTCAAGATTTATCAACAAGAATCGCAAATATTTAATTTAACATCTTAAATTTACGAAATTTTGCATTCGAAAAACTAAAACCTTCGAAAAGTCATAGTTAGGCTTCGAATTTGAGAATTCTGGGTTCGGCAGAAAAAAACTATTTTTGTCAAAATTTTAGAATGCCTTTTACATGCGGAATTGACACAAAAATCACTCAATTCGGATGAGTAACGAAGAAACTGCCGAAAAACTGCGTACGTATAATTAAATAAACGCAATTTGCAATTAATTAACAATTACGAAAATTAATCACCCCTTTTAATTCTTGCAAATTTGTAATATTTAACCATGTTCATGCAATTTAGATTATGAAAATAATAAGGGGCTCGTGATACCACTGTTAGGTTATGATACATATGACATTACATAGATCATGCGGAAACAACCATTAACCCAGGACAACATATTATTTACACATAATCATATAGCATAATTTAGATGCATACTCTTTGTTGCGTGCCCTCCCTAGCTGCGCCCGAACCGAACAAGAACAAGTCTTTAGGACTCCAAGTGTCGTCCCTCCGTAGATAGTCCACAGCACGTCCGGATCCGCCTTAAGATTGACCAACTAGAATCGCCCTTAAGGTACTAGAAAATTTCGGCACTTTATGAGCAAGATGTGTGTTTTAATTTTCTCTCAAAAAACTCACTTTTGAATACTTTGAAACTTGTTATAAATTGTGAGCCCTAGCCTCATATTTATAGGGGTATGGAAAGGGAATCGAAATCCTATTCAGATACAAATTAATTAAACCTAGAATCCTACAAGAACTCTAATTTAATTAATTTATCAAATAGAATTAGGAATTTAATCATTAACCGAACTCTGCATGTTTTAGGAAACGTGCACGAACACAAACACTTGCACACACACGCACGGCAGCCACGATGGGCCCCATGCGTGCGCGCGAGCAGCAGCCCACGCAGCGCCCGCGCGCGCTGCGCGCTGCGCGTGCTGTGCGCGTTGTGCGCGCTGCGCAGCCTGCTGGGACTGGCCTTGCGCTGGGCCTGGCGTGGCTGTTTGTGCGGCGCGCTTGGCTTGCTGGGCGATGGCCTGGCTTCGTGCTGGGCCTCGTCCGGCAGGCCTCGTCCGATGCTTATTCGTACGATGCGCTTCCGATTAAATTTTCCGATTCCGGAATTCATTTCCGATACGAACAATATTTAATATTTCCGATTCCGGAATTAATTTCCGTTTCGAACAAATATTTAATATTTCCGTTTCCGGAATTATTTTCCGATTCCGGTAATATTTCCGATTCTGACAATATTTCCGTTTCCGGCAATATTTCCGATTCTGACAATATTTCCATTTCCGATAATATTTTCCGATACGTACCATGTTTCCGTTTCCGGCAACATCTACGACTTGGATAATATTTATATTTCCGATACGATCCATATTTCCGTTTCCGGCAATATCATCGTTTCCGGAGTATTCATTTCTTGCCTGTGACGATCTTAGCTCCCACTGAAACCAAGATCCGTCGGTTCCGAATATTCATAGATGGAGTATTTAATGCCATTAAATACTTGATCCGTTTACGTACTATTTGTGTGACCCTACGGGTTCAGTCAAGAGTAAGCTGTGGATTAATATCATTAATTCCACTTGAACTGAAGCGGCCTCTAGCTAGGCATTCAGCTCACTTGATCTCACTGAATTATTAACTTGTTAATTAATACTGAACCGCATTTATTAGACTTAACATAGAATGCATACTTGGACCAAGGGCATTATTTCCTTCACTCATAACATGAATCTATATAATATACTAAAAGAGAGGAAATCAATGTGGTGATGACAAATGTCACTCATTGATTCGCCTCTCTTTTAAAATAAATAAAATATTTTTTTTCTCTAACTATCTCTAAATAAAAATCTATTATGGAGTACATAATATTAGATTTTCTAAGGAAACTATGCATATACGATTAACTAAATATACTATTGCTTTTATTTATCGGTTTTTCTAACGTTTATTCTATAGTAGTTCATTGATGATGTGGAATATTTTATTCTTATACATTGAAACATGTATTTAATTCATAAAATACTCTGCATTTATATTCCCTTGCCCTTATACTGGCCATATAAATATTCTATTACTCTCTATTTCTTTATTAAGATGTTTTTCCATATTAATATTTTTTACAATGTACTAAAAGAGAGAGAAAAAAGAGGGATCCAGAGGTGATAGTCAAAAGAACTAATAGTTCAATACTCTTATATATGGACGTTGAATGCTCAAAGTTTGAATGGCTTATTAATTCTAAGTCTAATTAAAAGTTGTGTTCTCACCACCATTAACGAACAATAACCAAACTTTTGGATGGCAGAGCTTCTTGGCGGTTTCATCGCCAGTATCTAATCAAACAAAACTTAAACCTTATATTAATTAAACGGATGTAATCGGGACTTTTTCTTATCCTCAAAGATGAAACCCTGCTTTAAGTGAAAAGAAAATGGTAAAACAAATTATAATTGATCTACTACTACGTAGTACATTGTAGTAGTGTGAAAGAAGCACGTTAATAATTTTAACAAGAAATTTAGATTGTTGTTCTAAACATTGAACAACCGGGATATTTTCTATAATAGTTTAAGATTTTCCTCTCTTATAAATTAAAATTATTTAATTAAAATTATTAATCTAACTTAAAGTAACTTAAAGTTGTCTTATTTAAGGAAAAATATACCAGAGAAAATACTATTATTTATTTTCCAATATAAATCTTAATGATTCGGTTGATAATAAATATCCTAAATGTACTAAATAAAAAAATAAAATGTAAAAAATACGAATAGGTAAATATTATATTCCCGTGCTTATATGTGTAAACTTCTTGTAAATATGATGCACTAAGTAAATTTGCCGTTTACAATGAATATTCTGCGAAATATAACATAAATATATACTACTTAAGTTGTCAGGGCATTAACTGTAAAGTTGACATGTATCATGTCTATTTTTTTTTTTTTTTTTGTGTAATCTAAATATTAATATAATTAATCTACTAAATTTTGGGCAAAAAATGAAAGTTTTTTTTTAAAAAAAAACATAAAAGTAGCATGAGTTGATAAATAATCATATATGTGGTACAAAGTATTTTTTTTATTATTTGATTTAATTTTATATAGATTGGAATGAAATAGAAGTATTTAAGGGGTTCGTGGGGATAAAGGTTACTTTCGAGTAAATGAGTGGAGCATTTAAATATTTATAAGGATTTAATTGGGATAAATGTGGACAAGTAAGGAAATATTCTAAAAGTGACTAAACAAAAAAAAAAATCAATACAGAAAGAGAACTAAGAGCACTCCCATCAATGGGGAAAAAATTTTCTCACGGGCAAAAAAACGTGAGGGGAAAAAAACACGGCCTACAGCAATGGGTTAACTGGAAAATGCTCGCGAGGAAATGAAAAAATGCTCGCACGGCGTTCCATTTTTGTTGTTTGCTCACCGAAATTATTGGGCCCCACTTGCTGTAATTTGCAGGCAAAAAGTAACCCACTTGCATGCAAATTGGTACAAGTATCCGTTAATCATGCAAATTACTCCAAAAAAAAGGGAAAGATTCCCTTTGTGCTGACCATGTGCAGTCAACGGTCCAATGACCGTGTGACATTTGTCATTGTCAGAATTTAAACCAATCAAAAAATTGTTTGAAATTTGCAACGGCTATAATCTTGTAAGGGCTAATTTTGCTGTAAATAATTAATAAAAAAAATTGTACCAACGGTCATAAAATTTCAAGATCTATAAATAGAGATCAATTTTGCTATATTTTGACACACTTTCAAAAATCATTTTTCTCTCTCTAAAATCATCAAAATCATTTTTCATACTAAATATTACTATAATTTGTGTTATTTTTTGAAAATTACTGAACATTTCCAGTAGCATATAATTTCGAAAATCTTATTTCCGGTTGTTATTTATTAATTTTATCATTATTATTATCATTGTCATTATTATTATTGTTACTTGTAGGTATATTTACTATTAAAATTATTATTGTTACTTATTAGTGTGCTTGCGTATTTTTCAAAAATAAAATGGACCCTAATTACTATTCTCAAAATTTAGAAAACAATTTGATGATTTTGATCTTAACTCTGACAACAATCAGCATCCCGGCTATGATTCTTATTCGCAGGGTAATTCTTCGTCTCAAAATTTTCAACAATCTTTTTATGCTAACACTATTGTTGACCGTGAAGCTATAGAGGAACGTGTTATGGAGAGACATGAACCGATCATGACACATCCATTGCCCGTCAAACCAAATCAACCAACTAAGGTTGCATCTCAGTCTCGAAGTTGGTCGATTCAGGAGGATGAAGCTCTGGTTGATTCCTACATTAAAGTTTGCTCCGATCAGATTATAGGCACCAACATAAGAAAAGTTGATATTTGGAGGCAAGCTGCTGTGCGCTATAGCCAAATTCAAGTAGGTAGACCGTACGAACTTGCTGTAAGAAATGCAAAATGTTTTGAGAGTCGTTGGGGAAGGATGTCTCCAGACATCATGTTGTGGGCTGCTAGTTTTGAAAAGGCTGGTAGGTTAATTACAAGTGGGAATAATGATGCGGACCAAGTTGATACCGCTCATCAGTTATTCCGCACAGAAAACAAAAAGAACTTCACATTGATGCATGCTTGGAAGATGCTTACTAATGAAAACCCAAAGTGGAGGGTGATGATGAGGTGGGGTATGTCAAAGACAGAGAGAGAAACATACGATGCCAGTCTACCAATTTCTACTGAAGAGAGTGATGGTAGTGGCAAGAGAACTAGAGTTGATGATGATGGTGACACCGTCTTGCCAAGTGGTGGGAGCTTTGTATCTGGAGGTATATCTCGACCAGATGGTGTAAAGAAAGCTAAGGCCGGAAGAAAAGGAAAAGCGGCAGAATCATTAGAGGCAGTTTCGTCTTTTGGAAGTCGTTTGCAAGCTAACACTGAAGTGAGGAATAACACTACAAGAAAGCACTTGATTACCGACCAAATTTACCGACCGCCAGAAAAGTAGTTGGTAAAACAAAATTTACCGACCACTTTGGAAGCGGTCGTTAATTTACCGACCGGTTTAGAAGCAGTCGTTATTTTTTACATTTACCGACCGCCTCTATAGAAGTCGATAAATTAACGACTTCTCCCCCCGTGTGTTCCGACTAAATAGCAGTCGGTAAAAACCCAACTATTTCCAAAATAAATTTAACATTTTACCAACCGCCCAAGCAGTCGGTGAAAAGTAATTTACCGACGGCAGACTAGATAGTCGTTAAAAAAATATTTACCAACTGCTGAAACAGTCGCTAAATAACTATTTACCGACCGCACATAAGGTAGTCGATAAAAAATTATTTACCGACCACAATAACAGTCGGTAAAAAACTGTTTTACCGAGAATATATTACGGAGTACCAATTTCTCTTGTTTTATAACCCTAATAAAGCCCCCTCTCTCCTGCCTCTTTCTCTCACAAGCCCCTATTTCTCTCACCAGGCAACCTCCCCCTTCATCTCCTCCACTCTTTTTCCTGCTAAAAATTCAACACAATAACATCAAACTTTGGTGTTTTAAATCGATTTGCCTATCCTTAGAATCAATCCCAACCATCGATCGATCTTCGCCTCCTCTCTTAATCAAAACTCTCTGCCCTTTCTATCTGCTCCTCCCACACCTTCGACCTCCGCGTTGCGACAGCCCTGTAATCCCCAAAAATTATCGTTCTATCTACAAATCACATGTGGAAGCTGCAATTCATCATCTCAACAATTCATCTCGCTCATCACCGCACTTGCATTTCCATCGCCGACAAATAATCACCGGAAAAGGTTGGTTTTTAGGTTTTAGTCAAAGAATGGAGGATCACGATTGATGTTTTATGGTGAAAAAGATTTGGGTTTCTGATAAAGAATCCAAGATTGATGTTTTTTAGTGAAAAATCCAAGTCTAGAGGTTTTTGTACATGATTTTTATGTTTTAGTTGCAGATCTGGATTTTTTAAGATTATTCTTAATATTAGTCTTAATTTTTGGGTGGTTAATTTTTTGCATCCTTGTAATTAATTAAATTTTATTGAGATATATAACTCTATTTTTTTGGATTGTTTTTGTTTAAGCACCCTCTTTATAAAATTGTTATTTTATCTCTATATGTGTATGTTGGTAATTAATTCATACCCTTTTTCTTTATTCTAGTACGTTAGTTTTAAAATATTGAAGATGAAATTGGTTGTAAATCAGAATATTCAGCAAATTTAAAGCAGATATGTCTTCACTCATACTCTGCTTTAGTGGAGAATTAGGGACTAATCAACGGATTATGTATATGGCATTGGGTTGATGCCAGTGGGTTTGGAAAGGCATAGCA
This sequence comes from Spinacia oleracea, assembly GCF_020520425.1. Lineage (NCBI taxonomy): Eukaryota > Viridiplantae > Streptophyta > Magnoliopsida > Caryophyllales > Amaranthaceae > Spinacia > Spinacia oleracea. Next base: position 69,749,861 of record NC_079488.1, on the reverse strand, counting down.
TGCAAACTCAAATTATTTTGTTTGGAAGAAATCAAAACCATTGGCTGGTTTTCTTTCCAGTTAGATGCTTTTGATTTTTTTATTTTTTTTTAATTAAAATTACCGACTGCCAAAGCGGTCGACAATTTACTAATTTACCGACCAACTAAGCAGTCAGTAATTTACCGACTGCTTAGTTGGTCGGTAAATTAGTAAATTGTCGACCGCTTTGTCAGTCGTTAATTTAGCGACTGCTAAAGCAGTCGTTAAATTACCAACTGCTATGACAGTCGCTAAATTAACGACTGCCAAAGCAATCGTTAAATTTCCGACTGTAAAGGCAGTCGATAAAATACCAACTCCTAAGCAGTCGCTATTTCAGACGGTAAAGTTTAGCGACCGCTTTACAATCGGAGTTTTCTTAATTACTGTCCAGGTGAACACTGACCGATCTTTTACGACCGTTGGTGGTCGCTAAAACATTTACCAACCGTATTTCGTGTTTTACCAACTACTTTTGGCGGTCGGAAATTAATCAATTTCTTATAGTGTAATGAGCACGAACTAAATTTAAAGAGATTCGAGCAAGCAGCAGAAAAGACTATAATGAGGAGGCGACAGCTTGAGATAGAGGAACGGAGAATCCAATTGGAAAAGCTAAAAATGAAACATGATTTCTTGCAAACATTGGTGTCTAAGGCTTGACTAACTCCTGATGAGGAAAAATTTAAGGCAAGATTGATGTTAGAGTTTTATGGTGGTGATAAACTGATAATTAGCAAAGTGTTTAATGTTTAGTTTATTTCATGTGTTTAAATTTTATGTCACAATCTAGTTTTAATAAGTTTTCAATAAGCTTGTATTAATTCGTGTTGTGCCTTTAAACTTGTATTAGTTCGTGTTATGTCTTTAACTTTGTATTGTTTTGTGTTATGTAATATATTATATTATTTTTTATTGCCAAGTAGTATTTTACACATTTTTGTTATTATATTATAAGAAACTACAATATAATCTTATCAAGAAATCCATAAAATCTTATCAACCAATAGAAAATCTAAGAAAATCTAAGAACATCCAATAACATCTTATCAAGAAAATCTTATCAACAAAATCTAAGAACATCCAATAACATCTTACCGAAAATCTAAGAAAATCCAAAAAAATCTTATCGAAAATCTAAGAAAATCCAAAAAAATCTTATCACGTATTCCATACAATCCTATCAACCAATCGAGAATCTTGAAAAATCTTAGAAAATATAAGAAAATCCAATAAAATCAAGTAAAATCTTATCACGTAATCCATATATTCTTATCCACATTACACTTTAAATACACACACATTATCAAACTCATTTCTCACACTCACTTCTCATTATCACACTCTACTATATCTCAAAAAAATGTTATTTGAATACAGTTCAAGCTCAGAATCTGCTGATGAAAAACCATACGGAGAAGTTGATCGAATGGTTGACGATTTTGTTACTCATCACTTACCAAACACATTCTTTCCACGAGGTCCTAGACTTCGAAATGAGAATGATACCATTCCGATTCCAGCAGATAGAAACCGTGAAGAACGGCATAACCGCTTGTTTAATGATTACTTTGCGGAAAATCCAGTATATTCAGACAAGCAGTTTCGTCGAAGGTTTCGAATGAGAAGACATTTGTTTTGCCGTATCATGAACAAAGTGGTTGAAAATGATGTTATCTTGCAACAGAGAAGAAATGCTGCCGGAAAATTAGGGTTATCAGGATTGCAAAAATGCACTGCAGCTATCAAGATGTTAGCGTATGGTTTGGCTCCGGATGCAATTGATGAATATCTGCGAATGGGTGAAACAACTTCAAAAAAATCATTATTACATTTCACTCAAGGGGTAATCAAGCATTTTGAAGAGGATTACCTAAGAAGTCCTACTGATGAAGACTTAAGGAGGATCCTTTATCAAAATGAAATGCGCGGATTTCCAGGCATGATCGGTAGTATTGATTGTATGCACTGGGAATGGAAGAACTGTCCTACTGCATGGAGAGGTCAATACCAAGGACGCAGCGGGAAAGCGTCCCTAATTCTTGAAACTGTTGCAGATCAAGATCTATGGATTTGGCATTCATTTTTTGGTATTCCTGGTTCATCTAATGACCTTAATGTTCTGCACCGTTCTCCTGTTTTTGATGATGTTTTGACAGGTAAGGCACCTCCTATAACTTTTCAGGTGAACGGACATGAATACAAAATGGGGTACTACCTCACAGATGGTATTTATCCAAATTGGGCTACGTTCATTCAAGGATTTTCTCTTCCCCAACTTGAAACGGAAAGGTTGTTTGCTAACAGACAAGCGCATGTTCGTAAGGATGTTGAACGTGCGTTCGGAGTTTTGCAAGCAAGATTCGTCATTGTACGACAACCATCTCAGGCTTATGATGAAGATATATTAGGCGATATAATGAAGGCTTGTATCATCTTACACAACATGATAGTTGAGGATGAACGAGATATGTATGTCCGAGCTGATGTGTTACGAAGGTACTATGAAGAAGACCTTTCGAGCTTAACCGCAACATTGAATAATGGTGAACCCTTTGAGTTCCAGACTGGACAACCCTTCTCCATTAACGCATTATTGGGGAGAATAACAGCTTTGCGTAGCAGTCAAATTCATCACTATTTGAAAGAGGATTTAATTGAGCATAACTGGCAAAAATATGGAGGCAATAATCATTAAACTCATGCCTCGAAGAAGAGTTGTTATTTTTAGTGGTTGCGTTTGATTTATCGTAATTTTTTTTAATCATATTTTGGCTTTATGATGTTTTAGTTTATGACATAGTATTTTTAGTCGTTGTAATGTTTTAGTTATCCGAAACTTGTCTTGCTTTAGTCCATCTATTATGTATTTTATTCAATTATGTCCCTTTATTTTATTTAAATTTATGAAATATTTTCAATAAATTTTTTAATACGAAGTATTAAAAATAGATATAAAAATAACGTAAATAAAATAATGAACGTAAATTAAATAATTAGCGTAAATAAAATATTAAACGTAAATTAAATAATTTATCTTAACTAATTGTTAAAATTCATTTAAGTTATTAATATAATTGAATAAATACAAAATGGATGGACTATGTGGGAAATAGAAAGTGTGGTGGGGTTTAGTGAATAGTAAAAGTAAAAGTGGTGAGGAGTTTTTTTTTTGCTCATTGGTGGGATGAGTTTGTTGTAACAGAATTTGTATGTGAGGAAAGTGATGTGGAGGAGTAAGAAAGTGGTAGAGAGATAGTGGTGAGGAGTTTTTTTCCCCATTGATGGGAGTGGTCTAAGAGCACTCTCACCATTGGGGAAAAAAGTTCCTCACGAGTGAGAAATGATGAGATTAAATTAGCTCATACATCACACCAATGGGTAAAATGTAAGTTGCTCGCGAGGAAATAAATAAAGACTCGCATGGCGTTCATTTTGTAATTTTTTCTCACCGAAAATTTGGGTCCCACTTAATGTTTGTTGCAGGCAAAAAGTACTGGCACTTGCATGCAAATTAAGGGAAAATAGCAGTTGGCATGCAAATTACTCCAAATAAAAGGGAAAGATTCCCTTTGGATAAACGTGTGCTGATGTGTGCAGTCAACGACCCAATGAGCGTGTGACACTTGTCATACTCAGTATATCAACCAATTAAAAAATTGTGTGAAATTTGCAACGGTTATATTTTTGTTAACGGCTAATTTTGCCGTAAATAATTAATAATAAAAAAATTATACCAACGGTCATAAAATTTCATGATCTATAAATAGAGACCAATTTTGCTATATTTTGACACACTTTCAAAATTCATTTTTCTCTCTCTAAAACCATCAAAATCCCTTTATGTTATTTAAATTTATGAAATATTTTCAATTAAATTTATATTATTAAAAATAGATATAAAAATAACGTAAATAAAAAGATTAACGTAAATTAAATAATTTATCTTAACTAATTGTTAAAATTCATTTCCCCTCAAAAAAAAAAATTGTTAAAACTCATTTAAGTTATTAATATAATTGAATAAGTACAAAATGAATGGAGTATGTGGGAAATAGAAAGTGTAGTGGGGTTTAGTGAATAGTAAAAGTAAAAGTGGTGAGGAGTTTTTTTTAGCTCATTGGTGGGATGAATTTGTTGTAGCAAAATTTGTATGTGAGAAAAGTGATGTGGAGGAGTAAGAAAGTGGTAGAGAGATAGTGGTGAGATTTTTTTTTCCCCACTAGTGAGAGTAGTCTAACATTCATGAATAGAGGGAGTACTAACATTTTAATAACTAGATTTGATTAATATCACAACTTTTACATTTGATATTCTACTACATTAAATAATTATATGTATGTTCAAGAAAAAAAAACTAACATAATCTATATATCATTTAACTATACGTATTACGTATCCCGTACTAAACAAGAAAGTCGATAAACATCTGACACGTGATGCTCTCTATTTTTAAAAAGGTCCTAACTTTTTTTTATGTTAATAATAAGTAAAAAGAAACTTAGACTACTATGTACGGAGTATTGTTTAACAACAACAACAACAACAACAACAACAGAGCCTTAGTCCCAAAATGATTTGGGATCGGCTAACATGAATCGTCGTACGGAGTATTGTTTATAAATAAATAATTAATTAAAATTTTACGGAGATATAAATGTTATACGGAATAAATAATATGCTTGGAGCACAACTTATTATTCATATGTCAATATATGTAAAGTATTGCAATATGAATCATATATAAAATTTTGTGTAAAATTAATATTTTGATAGGTAAACCGTGCATCACATTTAGATGATGGGGCAGGTTTGAATTTTATACAAAGATGTCGATGAAGATAAACATATATGATTGACTAATAGATAGTCATGTAGTGTTGTCGCACCGTATTGGAGTAATTGAATAAAAAAAATGTAAGTTACTCCCTCTGTCCCTTAATACTTGCACCTTTTGACCTTTTGCATTTGTTTTCATATATATAACATTTGTTTTCATATGCTAGAAATAAAATAGGGTCAAAGTGATTATGTGAATAGTGCAAAAAGTTAAAAGGTGCAAGTATTAAGGGACAGAGGGAGTAACTTACATTTTTTTTTAATTTATTCAATTACTCCAATACAACGAAATTGTCAAATAGTATAGAATAAAAGAGTTTTAAAATACAAAATTATCGTACAAATAAATATCGGTGGCGAAGTTGGGATGAATTTTAGGCAGGTAAGAGGGTGGAAGGACTTGCCCCCGCCCCTGCCCCCGCCCCCGCCCCTCTTTGAAGTCAACTTTAGCTGAATAAAGTAGATGGTGGAGGTAAGTGTTAAGTTATGAGGTATATGGTGGGGTATTTGACGGGTATGATATCGAAGTAAACGATGGATGAAAATAACTTTTTGTTTGACACAGATGGTGGACGGGGGTGAAAATAGTTTTATATGCATTAGTTGTTTTAACATTTTTAAGAAATCTTACATTGAATGGGGCAATAACAAATATATAAATAACTATTCCCTTAATTTTAATTGGAAGAATATCTACAATTATTCTCTTATAAAAAATATCAGTGGCAGAATAAGGATGATTTTTAGGCAGGTAAGAGGGTGGAAGGACCATCCTCCGCCCCCGCCCCCGCCCCCGCCCCCTCCCTGCCCCGCTTTGAAGTCAACTTTAGCTGGATAAAGTAGATGGAAGAGGTAAGTGTTAAGTGATGAGGTAAATGGTGGGACGAATATTAGGCGGGTATGGTATCGAAGTAAACGATGGATGGAAATAACTTTTTGTTTGACACGGAAGGTGGACGGGGCTGAAAAAATTTATATGCATTATTTGTTTTAACTTTTTAAAAAATCTTACATTGAATGGGGGCAATGACAAAGCTATCAATAATTATTCCCTTAAATTTAATTGGAAGAATATATATAAGATCGATTTAGATGATTATTGCCTATAACTATAGTTTAGATTTCGTGCAAATTTAATATTTGGATTATAAGCCGTGCATCGCACGGGTTTTATACTAGTTAGTACTAAAAATGGCTCATAAGAGCTCATTTAACGCAGAAAAGTACTAAGGGATAGCTTAGATAGCCTTGTTAACTACCGGGTTGCTTCAAAAAGGTCAGAGTAAAACATTATGGCCTTGGTGGATGAATTTCTTGAGTCTTGACAAGTGTTTCAAATCCCAATTTGGGTTGAGGTGAAATTGTAGAGTTCGGAGTTTGTTCATACTATTGCATTAACATTTATCGGTTTTTTATAACCTCACTTATAGAATAGATATATTTAGTAAGGAAATTTTGGTTATGTAATTTGATGAAATACTATTAAATTTAATTATTTTTATAATACGATTGGTACAAAAATATGTGTAGCTTTATATTTTATAATGAAAACGAATGTTAGTTATGTTCTACAAATCCATTGGACGGAGGAGTGCGCGCATGTTGTTAGGCAAATAATTGCGAGCAAATAAAAAGTAAAACACACTATTTTATATGTTCATTTTCTTGATCATGTAAGACCATGAGTCAGTTTTTTCACTATTTAGATATTTTAAATAGAGATGATGTCTTATTTTTCTTTGAATTATATAACTTTGAGAATAATTTTTCTTGCCTATTATTTTTTGTAATGAGTTGTGATAACTCAATTTTTAGTTTTTATAGAAATTCGCACGCATCGCGTGCATATAACACTAGTTTATTTAGAACAAACACAAAACCATGAAATTAACAGAGAAAAGAATAGGAAAAAAAATAATGTTGTGTTTTCTTTTAGCTAATCAAATTTGTTTTTTTCCCCTCTAAAATGTATTTCGACTTTGCAACTCAATATACAATTGTAACATCAAAATTTTGACGTACTTATAAATAAAGTAGTACAAAAAATAAAGTTTTACCCAAGTAAAGAAAATTTCTCAAAAATTTAGTTCACCAATTGTTGGTTAACCAACTTTATTCTAAAATTGCATATATAATGAAATTCATATTATTCTCAAATTGCATATAGTTGGAAATAGTAGACATTGGGTTTTGAAAAAAAAGGAAAATTAAAACTGAAATATGTTTTCAGTTTTATCTTTAATCTTTAACCTTTAAAAAGTGGGAACTATCTACTGTAGATACCCACTTTCAACTGCACTCTGCCCGTCTCCCTCTCTCCTTTCATTTGTACCTTCATCTCTTCTTCCGCCCTCATTATTCTTTCTCCTTGAATCCTCCCTCATTCATGGAAAACTGATTTCATGGAATTCAAGCAATGTCTCTTCATTTTAATAAAATGATTAATGTTCTGGTAAATTTTCTCTCTATTTTGCTCTCAATTGTCAATTTCTAGGTTTTCTGTTTTTTTTTTGTTTTTTACTTTTCCCCGTATTTTTTCTCCTTTCTGGGTGAAATTGCTCTCTCAGATCAGGGTATTGTGATGATTAGACTTTAGTGTGGATTTCTTGCCGGGTGAATGAGTGAGGATTCAATTTTAAGTTAGCGGTAGACGGTAAGTGCAAGATGTTGTTTCCTCAACCCTAAATTCTGGGAAGAGGGTATATTCGATTTTCTATTATTTTGGTATTTACTATCTATTCTTCTCGTGTATATGAATTTTGAAGCAATTGAGGGCAAAAAATTGTTCCCTTTTGCAATTTCCTAGCTTAACGCTGCTTTGTTTGATGTGTTGTGTTGTTCATGTATTTATATTTAGGGTTTTGTCCTGGTTTTTTACATGTGTTAATTGGTGGGGAGATTAATCATGTTTAATTTGGGATATATGTTGATGGTAACCTAGCTTGGAGAGGGAGATAAGAAAGCCGCATATAAACAAGCGAATACAGTAATGTCTTCTTAGCTATCCAAGTTTCAAAACACAATAGCATCATCAATTACACACATGGTGCTTCCAATTAAAACACAACTTTTGTAGAGGATTTCTTCTATATAAAGGAGTTTTTCTTTTTAAGAGGACATAAAGTAGGTAACACAAAATTCAATATAAGAGAATATAATCACTAAATTAAGGTCAACTAATTAAACTTAGTTGAATTATGTCAGAACAACCCATAACCAACCTTAAACTTTGGTATGCCTAATCTTAATTAGGTAAGTGTATAGACAATAGTGTTTCTGTAAAGCATTATAATGATATAACTTGTTATTAAATGACCCCAAACTCATTGATAACAGGGGCATAAAGGGAAAATGTAAAAGACCATTTTTCTATGGTTTCTTAAATATATACAAAGCTCAAATTCTGAAAGAAAATGGGATTTGAATTACTTTGCATATAACTTGGAATATTACTTTGCTACCTGTTGCCTTTTTATCTGATGTAATCTATAGGAGTGTTGAATTACAGTTAATACTATCAATTTAGAATGTAGCAGGGATTGAGTTTGGAATGAAAATAAAACTGAGTAGTGGCTATTTGTGTTCTGTGTTGGACATGAAATTGAATTGGGTATTTTGATAATTGCTTCCTCAAGTAATTTCTCACTGGTGGAGGATGATGTACCGGGCTAAGCAAGGCTCATGACTTGTTACCATACTCACATTTCTTGCCATGGATGCAATATTTCAAGTACCAACTGATAACGGCCTAAATTTGCTGGTGGTGTTTAAACCCGTTTAATTATTTTCTCGACTTTTTTGTTATTTATTGTTGTTGATCCTTATTTTCTTATTTCATTTGCGCTTTTTTATCAGAATGATGATAACCTTTCCTATATCAAGTGCATGTGGTGTGCTTGATTGCCTTGTTCAGGGTGGTGATCACTTTTTGTCAAGAGAAATGATGAGAACAAATGTACATGAAAAACTTTAAGAATATGTCCTATGCGGTTACATTTTCATTGTAGTGGTCAATGAGAGCATGAGAAACTTAAGAAAATTTGTTTGTGATTTAGGCCATCTGAGATTAGCTTATCTCATCAGAAATGTTGTTCCTTTGTCTGGCTTTTAAAATGTAAGGTTTTGTTGTAGTCTTTAGATTGGACGTCAATTTAGAAGGTTTTTTCTCATCATACTTAAGGTCTTGGTAAAAAAAACATATTTGGGCTTCATTGGGGAAGGAGAGCTGGTAAATATAAAGTCAATGGCCTTGGATCTATTGAATATGACTATATGAGCCAATACTTCAATATTCAAATTATATGCACCACTTAATTTGTCTTGTCTTTGTTCAATGTACGTGTAACTAATTGAGATTTTTTTTGGCTGTTTATATAAGTTCATAATTGATGTCTTTGCCTGGTCGATCCGCTCATTACTTATCTTAGAAACATGAGTGCTTTAGCATAGGATTGATTATCAAATTTAACACATTTTAAATGCTTGTTATTTCTATCAATCTGATTAGTGAGTTCCTCTATTGATATCTTTTGCAGAAAATGGGAAAATGCGTATTGATAGAGGGGACATGACACTTGCTTATATGGAAGTAATGGAACTCAAGCTCCCGTGTGATATTGAGACTCATGACCTGCTCGATGCTGGAATATAGTAGTATGAGACTTTCTTCTATTTCCTTCAAAAATTCCTATTTAATTATAATTCTGTCAATACATATACCACTCACAATACCACTTGTGTTCCAGTAGATTAACTTGTCTGACTCATCAGCATAGGTTTCTAACAATATTGACCATGATCACACTAAATTCATGTGGGTTCTTTGATATAGGATTCAGTGCGGCTTTGGATGAGACCCTGATCTAGGAAGAAGTATTCCAAGCTAAAGAGGTTGACAAAATGTACCTTTGATGTTTATCAAAGTCAAGCATTTAGTATCTCCTTTGTGGTTAAAGGAATTTATGGCGGTGAGATAGACAACAAAATAGGAAAACTTATATATGCTATTTTTTTTTATTTTTTATTTTGCATATTATAGATAATTGCTTAATGCATGGTATAAAATGATGGTTAGCTAAAACAATTATACAAGTCTGTAGTTTTTTTTTTTTGTATTTTGGTATGATAACATATTAACATACCAACTCATTCAATTATCGTTAGTACAAATATCGAAAACAATTATATAAGTCTGTAGTTTTTTTTTTTTTTTTTTTTTTTTTTTTTTTTTTTTTTTTTTTGTATTTTGGCATGATAACATACCAACTCTTTCGGCTATCGTTAGTACAAATATCGAAGCATTAGAACAATGGAAACACCAAATCAACTATTCCTAATTAAGCATATACGCGCAAACGCGCGCTTCCTGCCACTAGTATAAACTAAAAACTAAAAATAACAAATGATATCAAACAGGCCCTTAGTTTTATTTCCTTATCAAAACTGACTAATTGGGCTTATCATATACATTAACCATTAATTTTATTGCAGATACAAAAGGAACACGATATTACTTATCTCAAAGATGAGAGGTAAACCATTTAAAAGAAAATCTATCTATTTATTACATTCTAATAAAACAGACACCAGGAATAATATATGTCAATTTTCGGTGAAATTTTTTCCAACAAAACTTTTGTTTCCTTGTTATTAATTTATTTATTTCAATAATTTGTATTTTACTAAAACTTTATCATTCCCTATTTATTTGGTTTTCAATACAAATATCCAACTGTAATTTTATTTCTCAAACAATAATATTTGTAAAACTGTAAAATATATTCTATCTTTATTAATAGTTTGAAAATATGTCAAGATATTTTGTACTACGTACTACTTTATTTTTTAACAATCCTTTTGTTACTTAAACATTTTATAAAAAATGTCTCTTCAATAGCATCAAAAAAAATATTCTATAAAAAATGGTCAAATAATAATTTCAGAATAATTGTATGTGCACATAACCTAATCTAATTAAGACAAATTTGTGTCCTTACTTATTAGGGGGTGCATGTTCTCTTCTCCTTAAAATAATAGGTTCAATAGGTCCAGACAAGCTACAATTACCAAGTAAATATAATCCAATAAGTTTGATAAGTTTACACTTTCTCTATCACCGGGTTCAAAATGTTTAATCAAGTCCATGACCAAGTTCACCACATCAAATTAATAATTTCAGTTCAAATAAGTTTAGGCCTAACCACAATAACTATATACTGAAAAGACAACATGAATGACATGTGTCATCTTCTGTTGTATCTTTAGATTTTTTTTCCTTTTTTAGCCCTACTCTATTTTTGGAAAAGATTCGGTGATATTTAAATAGAATATTACACATTATATCTTTCTTTGTAGAATCGAAGTGGATCTTCTTTACCAATTACTACCTCCGTTTCATAAAGTTATTTACAGTTACTATTTGCACGGACTCCAATGCAATATTTAACTACTATTATATCCAATTTCGTAAGTGGAAAAAATATAAAAAATTGATATTCTGAAAATACATACCGAGACCAATCTAACAAAATATTACATGTAAAGTTTTAACGTATATAATAGTGAGAATTTACGGTCAAAGTTTTCATATTTTGGACACATATTCCTAAGTGTAAAGAACTTTCAGAAACGGAGGAAGTAGTATAATTCAACAATAATATTATTTATATAAAACTTAAAATTTTAGAAGTCATATAAAATCCTTATTTTAATAATAAAAAAAAAGGACATACGTAGTACTCTATATGTAGCATAGGGAAATGATAAATCCAAGGAAGAATTTCACTTCTTCCAAGGAAATCACCTTTAAAAAAATGTGGATTTCCTTGGAAGAAGTAAAATTTTCCTTGGATTTATCACTTCCCTGTAGCATATGAAGTCATCACCTATTTTATATGCAGCATGTCGTAAAAAAAAGTGACATTTTTCTATCAATAAAAAAAATTGTGACATAATATTATAAAAATAAGTACCCCGTATTTGAAAATATCATAATATACTACCTTTGTTCCTTAAAGTTCTTTACGCCTTGGAATATGTGTGCAAAGTATGAAAACTTTGATCGTAAATTCTTACTGTTATATACATCATAACGTTATCATGTAAGATCTTGTTAGATTGGTCTCGAAATGTATTTTGAGAATATTAACTTTTTATAATTTTTTCACATACGAAATTGGATATATAAGTGGTCAAATATCGCATTGGAGTCCGTGCAAATAGTAAGCGTAAAGAACATTAAGGAACAAAGGTAGTATATCCTCGATATTTTTTTATACCCGATTTTAATCCGTATAAGAAAACTATTCAACGCTACATTATAATTAATTTGTTCATTTTCATTTAATTTTTTTACTAATAGGTTCAACTACTATAGCATTCCTCCCCACAATTAAGTCTCTATATGTATCACAAAATATTTCATGATTTTTCTATTCTTAAAAAAATATATTAACATTGTTTAGGATTAAATTTGTGATTGGTGGAAATTGAAAGACTTTTTACAAAGAAATTAAAATTACCACAAGAATATATCTTACTTTATTATTTGGCTTACGTTTAAAAGTCATGATGTCAAATTCATTACTGCAATATACTTTTTATGAAAGTAAAATTAATTCATTAATAAAAGGTCATACGACGTCTACAAAAGAGATTTGAATCTATCAAATACATAACAAATTGAATCAAATAAAACTTGTTTTTTTGCAAAACTACGATCATTGCACGTCGAACATCTTATATACCCTCTAACACATCGTTGTTTGATACAACTTTCAACGAGGGAGTCTTTTGATCTGTTGTAGTTTTGATATTGAATTAAATCAGATTCAATTGGTTGTAGACGTAGAACAAACATCTGTTGTGACACCGTATAGATCTTCATCGTTGAATCAATATATTTCTCTTGTGAAATAAAATAATATTCTTCCTTCGTACACCACAAGTTTAGGATCCTCTAACCTAAGAAAAATTCACCCTAAAAGGAGAAGAAAAACTCTGTCTTTCGAGGGAGAACAGTTCCTCGCACAAGGAAGAAGTATTATTAACCCTAAAAAGCAAACAAAATTAAAGAAAAGAACAACAAATTAAATTTTATAAAAAAAATTGAGGCTTTCCACCGATAACAATCGATGGAAGCCCCTTCAAAATTCACTAATGGAGGCTAGGGTTTAAGAGAGGGAGATGAGGGAGAGAACAACGACCTTTATACAAGGACAATATTATCCTTACTGCGATATACTTAAAACTACATTAGGTATTGTGCACGCACGAATATTCGAAAAGTATTATTTGATTATATTTTTTTATAAAATATTCAACTGAAATATTTATCCCTTAAAGCTAATGCGTAATTAATAAATCTTGAACGGTCTCATTTAATCATCTAATATTAAATTTTCTCCCTACTACACATTATATATTTTATTTGTTGAACATGATAATATGCCAAAATATTTGATACGAAGTATGTTTTTCTGTAATTGATATGTCAATTTGACTAAAATATTGTCAAAATCGCCTAATACTATAATATTCTATAATCTTATACGAAGTATATTTTTTCCATACATAGCAGTTTATACAAAAGGAAAGAAAATAAAATAATAAATAAAGTAGATATCTTTTTTAGAAAATAATTTTTTTGGCGGAAAAATTTTACACCAGAAAATGACATGTGTCATTCATGGTGTCTGTTTTAGCATAATGTAATTTAATAGATATCTTAAATCCTTAAATGATTATTATTTGATTTTCTCATTATGTGGAATCACTGTTAATAATAATAATCATTAAAAGAAAAACAAATGATTCTCTTACTTTGAATAAACAAGGATGATAAAGTGATAAAATTTACTCCACATGTGATTAATTTATATGATTTCCAATATCAAGTTTCAAATTTATTTTATTTCTTTACATATTTTATTTGCAAATTATTGGGGAAGTAATAATATCAAAATTAACTTAATACCATTGGTGCATTGAACGAGTTCAAAACTAGTAAGTTGAAGAAAATTTATCCTAAGTGTCAACTTTCTTCAGTATTTTTTATTTTATTTTTAGGGAAACTTTATTCAGTATTTCAAATACATGTTTATCGATCAGTTGCAACAGTAAGATAAAACAAAAATCAAAATATAAAGACATATGGAGTACGAAACATCAATAAAAAGTGGTGAAGTTGCCAATACAATGTCATCCTCTATAACCCTAGTTAACATCACTTCTTTAATTATTTCAATACATATGCTTACTTTTAAAAGCTTGTCTAAGTTTTGATTTGCTTCTCGTTTTCGATAGGTTAGCGTGGTGTTAAACTACTAAATAGAATATGTGGGATTCCCTTGTGCGTTCGTGCTAAGTGATTGAATCGACCGCGAGCTGAGGGGTGCTCGACCGACTCGATTTTTTTTGTTATTATATGCTCGATTCATGCTCACTAGCTACTCGCTATGCTTGATAATGCTTTGATCGACTCGTGCTCGTTAAAGTCTTGAGCCGAGTTGAGTTGCTCGTTAAAATTTGGCTCTTCTAGAATTCTAGATTGATCTTTGATCTTTGATATATTATTTTTATATTCCCTGTTTTAAATTATAAGCACCCATCGCCATCGCGTACATAGAAAGTTAGTACCTATAAATATTACAGCTGGACAGGCTTTTAGAGCATGCTTTAACTTATGTTCGTTAACCTTTCGAATACGAGTGGAGTGTAGGCGAGCCGAATTTTGACAGATCTTTTATCTTTAGCCAAGTTGAGTCCGAGATGGTCGATTAGCAACTGCCACCAAGTGCCAAACTTAATCCGAAGCCCAATCACAATCGTAAATCCGAATTCAAAAACAAATATAATACCAAAACCGCCTCCAGCCACCACCACCGTGCCCCTATATAGAGAGAGATTGAGAGACAGAAGACGATTTTAGAGAGATAAACTTCTCAAGTCTTAAACTCCAGCTTTTCGAATCAGGTGAGTTCCTTACTTCGTTTTTTCTTGTCGAATTTTGTATTAGGGTTGATGAATCCGAAAAAAATACCTGAAATTTATGCTTACGTAAATGCTGATTCCTGATTTATTAGGTTTTTACTCGACGAATTTGCTCAAATTTAAATTTGATTACCTTTATTTCGTTAAGATTTGTATGTGTTAAGATCCTTGATATTAGGGTTTTAATTTTTTTGCTCTCTTTTGAATCTATATTTTGCATTTGGATTCAATTTTTGGGCATGCTTTAGGATTGTATTGCTTCGCTGTGATATTTGATCTGATTTCAACTGTAATTGGTGTCCTGCTCGGTTCAAATTTGTTGTTTCTTTAATTGGTGCTACATAAGATTGATTTTCTTTCGTTTTTCTTGGTTGGCAGTGTATTGTTGGACTTGAAAGATAAAACTTGAGGTTTTTGAGTGTCGGAGCTTGTTTAATTGATAGAGCCATGTCGACAATGAGACTGCCACCAGCAAAATCTTCAACAACTACGCAATACGACCACACTAATGACCCCTGGTTTAAAAGCCGTTTTAGTGCTCAAGAAGATGAAAAGGCTTTAGCTCTTAAGGAGTATAATGTTCCTGTTTATTTAAAGCGGCAAGGGTTTAAACCTCGAAAACCTGAAGATTTTGGCGATGGAGGGGCGTTCCCTGAGATTCACATGGCCCAATATCCCTTGGGAATGGGCAGGGATAAGAAACCAACTTCAAAAATATTGGCTATTACAGTGGATAGTCATGGGGATGTGGCGTTTGATAATATAGTGAAGCAGAATGAAAATGCATCGAAAATTGTTTATTCCCAACACAGGGATCTTGTGCCTAAAATTTTGAGGGGGGAGGAGTCTGATTCAGAGGAAGAATTGGATGAGCTGCAGAAGCAGATTGATGAAACTACTGAAGCTACTAAAGCTGCGATTGAGAAGATAGTTAATGTGAGGCTGAGTGCTGCTCAGCCCAAGAATGTGCCGAAGCAGTCAACTGATTCTAAGTTCATCAAGTATAAGCCTTCACAGCAAGCTCAAGCCTTTAATTCTGGTGCCAAGGAGAGGATTATTAGAATGGTAGAGATGCCAGTGGACCCTCTTGAACCTCCTAAGTTCAAGCATAAGAGGGTTCCTAGGGCTTCAGGTTCACCACCTGTGCCGGTCATGCATTCACCGCCTCGTCCTGTGACTGTGAAAGATCAGCAAGACTGGAAGATTCCACCTTGCATTTCAAACTGGAAGAATCCTAAGGGTTACACCATTCCATTGGATAAGCGTCTTGCAGCTGATGGAAGGGGCCTTCAAGACGTTCAAATCAATGACAATTTCGCAAAGCTTTCTGAGGCTCTGTATGTTGCTGAGCAGAAGGCTAGAGAAGCTGTGGCAATGAGATCAAAGGTCCAAAAGGAGATGGCAATGAAGGAAAAGGAAAAGAAGGAGCTGGAGTTGCGTGCTTTGGCTGCTAAAGCACGGTCTGAGAGGACTGGTATTGCAGCTCCTGTAGCTGCACCTGCTCCCTCTTCCAGAAATATGGATATAGAAGACGACATGAGATTTGATTACGGTGGCAGAGGAGAGAGAGAAGTGGTGACGAGGGAGGCGAAAGAGGAGAGGGAAGAGAGGTTGGGGCGTGAGAAAATACGTGAAGAACGGCGACGAGAGAGGGAGAGGGAGAGAAGATTGGAGGCAAAAGATGCTGCCGTGGGGAAGAAGAGTAAGATTACTAGAGATAGAGATCGTGATATTAGTGAGAAGGTTGCTCTTGGTATGGCATCTGTTGGGGCTGGAAGGGGTGAAGTCATGTATGATCAGCGATTGTTCAACCAAGAGAAAGGTATGGAATCTGGTTTTGCTGCCGATGATCAGTACAATGTATACGACAAGGGATTGTTTACTGCACAGGCTACACTTTCCACTCTATACCAACCAAAGAAAGATGTGGATGGTGAAATGTATGGAGGAGCTGATGAACAGCTTGAGAAGATCAGGAATACGGAGAGGTTCAAACCGGACAAGGGATTCACAGGAGCTGCAGAGAAGAGTGGTAAGAGAGAGAGGCCTGTTGAGTTTGAGAAAGTTGCTGAAGAAGCTGATCCATTCGGTTTGGATCAGTGGTTGACTGAAGTGAAGAAGGGTAAGAAATCTCTTGACAAAATTGGTGGTGGAGGTACAATGAAAGCAAGTGCTGGGTCTACTTCTCGAGAAGCTTATGATGGTGGCTCTGGAAGGAGTAGGATTGCCTTCGACAAGGGTCATTAATTAAGGTCTCCATTTTCTCTTGTACTTTATGACCATTCTGTTAGCTTCTTTCTGTTTTTGCACTATAGCTGATTTGCATTTTATTTGACTGTATAATATGTAACCTGCTGGGAAAAGCCACTGTTCAGGTTCCTACAAGGTTTGAATAGAGATCTTTGTGGTTTTCATGGTTAATTGTTGTCATCTACTTATCCCAGAGTTTAGATGTTATACTTAATTGATGATAAAATTGATTTAGGAATCCTAACTTTTGGCAACTTACCAGGGTACTTTTTTTGATCGACCCTGCAAGAGTTTATGAAGGCGATACAAGGAAGCTGCACACACAAATGGTAAAAGAAAGTGTCCCACGCGATAAATTGATAAATTTAAATCGCAATGGTAGCGAAAAAGTCACAAAACTGGCCAGAAATGTGAAACTCAACTGTGTGATTTTCATGCTCCTAATATTGTATTTTTTCGATTAATTTTCCTCATTTCCTACCAATTTGTAACCCAACTTCCACTTTTTTTTAACCAGTTTGGTAAAATGGCCTTGATTCTAGTCAATTGTTAGCTGGAAACTTCCCTGCAGTGCCTACTACGAGTCCACGACCCAACAGACAACCACATCAGGCGGATAATCAATGTAAGGAAGACGAGAAAACATTGCAATCTTGCTTACTGCACAGGAGCAATGTACAACAGCGCAAACAAACATAAAACAAGCTTTTTGATGAACAAATACACGCTTTATATGCGCTGAGAATTCGATAGTTGTGGATTCATTATCGCACCAACATATATATGAAAATTAGCCTTTATATGAACAAAGGCACAAATGCAACACCAGATTTTGAAATTCAGGGTCTGGTGCTCAGAGCCCAAACGCATTGCATTAAAAATCTACGCATGAAGCACCTGTGCAGATCACATTGTACGACATATTTGGACAAAGTGATCTACTATTCTATAACATGTAATTGTGCATTGAGGTCACTCATGTTAAACTTGTTACTATAAATTAGAGAAATGAAAACAAACATTACAACGCTCAAATTTTTTAATTTCAGAGTCAGCATCATCGTTGAAAACTTCACGAGTTTATATAACCAAGGAAGAAGTATCATGATTCAAGACAGATCCAATAGCTCAGTGTCCGAAATCTTCTTTCGAAATGACTCCTTTGAGCAAGAACTTGCAATTCACAAGGAAATATGAAGCTACTAGACCCCCAAATGTCTTCTTGGTTTTAAAGAATATGTGCTCAGTTCCGTCATTTCTCAATCCACACTTCATTATCCATGGTTTTTGTAAGCCAGGATGCCTGAACTTGTGATTTCATAAAATTATACACTCTTGGGTGATCAAGTCCTGTCTAAGCAAAAACTTGGGAATCAATCTGCTGGATATTTGATAAAATCTGTCTCAAAGTGGCAGTGTAGTTGGGAGATTTTGCCTGAGAGATGACGGAAAGAAGATTAGACAGGCAATTATTGCAACAAGAATATAGGCAGGGTTGCAGCAACATAAATCATTGAAGCAAGACAGAATAAAGCCAGAAAATGCAGATCTGAGAGCAAAAATAACCTTAAACTGAAAGCTACCATGACAATTGACAAGTCAGTCACAGTTTCTGTATCTGGGTTTTCCAATTAGCAGCATTGTGCCAGGCAATGTACCAACAATTTTGTCTCTAGATTTCATTACGTTTGAATCGAAAGAGAAGCAAGTGCAACAGGAGGGCCTAGCATATTCAATACCTCGTAGTCAATAACAGTGGATCACAACTCTCATTTGCTCTCAAGGCTCAATAGTCAATAGTACATCTAACAAAAATTTCCCAACAGCTGACTGATACACTTAGTTACAAGTTAGCCGTTAGGCATACAGCACCACCAAAAGAGATACTTAAACAAAATAACTCCAGGGATGGTGGCACAAATGATGATAGACTTCCTACACCATATTTGCCAACCACCTATTTTGACTTACCCGTTTTAGATGGGCTGCGCGAAAGTGAGGCTGATGCAACTAATAGTATAAACCACTCTCTATGTCCTAATTTGGTACAAAGATCAAGGAGAACAGTAGGGATGGGCCCTTGTAGATGTGAATAAAAAAATGTAGGGGGATGGAGATAGATATATGAGTAGAAAGTGTGTCGAAATTATGAGAGAAAAGGGTTGACATGATGGAGAGTGAAAAAGTAGTATGGAGAAAAGTGACGCCAACAGAAGGCAGGGTGAGGTGTTTTCCATTTTACGAAACAGGAAGAACATTAAGAGACAAATAAACCACAATACTCTTGTTGTTTCCTTCTTGATCCATTCAAAATCACATCCAACGATAAAACCACAATATTCTTGATGTTTCCTTCCTATTTCCCATTCATGGGTTAAGGGGTGGCCATCCTTATCTTCCATTTAGTAAGAATCAGCAAAAACATGTATCTACAGTGTTGAGCTACCATAATTTTCCATAGACACAACAGCAGGAATGAAATTCCAAAGCAGGCCAGCTCTACAGAACAACCCCCTCTAGACTATACACCATTATCATGCTTTAAATCCTATAATCACGCTGTGAATCACAAGTTGAAATCTGACATCTCACAGGATTTCTACATTGAAATTGAAAACTCGCATACATCTCAGAGATTGATTCTAGAAAACACCCATTGCTAAAAAACAAAAATCGATCTGATCAGAGAGGTGTTTTCTTGATATCTGATCTGTTTTTCTTGATTTTTTTTAGGTTCATGAGAAGCGCAAAGGCTAAATACAACGGGGAAAGAAATATTAGAACGTGGGACCTTCAAACCCAACAACTGACTCTTTATCATTAGAGCCATTAGGCCAAGATCTCATTAAGCTTCTGATGATAATAATGATTCAGGGTAACGACATCACAGAAATCATACAGCTCTACAGTGGACGGTTTGCAGGATTAGCTGTCTTGAAGTCCAACTTCTTTTATGAGTGATTTCCAAAATTAGGTTATCCGGACTAAATGTTATCTTCATGTCTTACTTCAGTCCAAATTTTTCCACCAGCCATGGGGCAAAAAGCAACCAAGTAAAAAAATGACCAGCACGGAGTCGTTAGTACTACAACAAACTATATACTTGCCATAGATGAATTGAATTCCAAGCTTAGCAGGTGTAATAGGTCATCCGGTGTACTAGACCCTTGTACAGAAACCTTAAGATCTTCTAATAGGACTAAGACATGAGAAACAGAATAAAGTAGACTGTAGAGATCAGAATGCCAAGAAGTAAAAAGATTCAAAAATACTAAAAAACATCCTCTCCCCTTCTCCTTTCATTGCAATCATATAACTGCATCATCATTATCATTACCCCATTGCCTCAAAAAGGCTCCCGCAAGAAGCGGGGTAAGGAATCATATAACTGCATCTAAAGTGAAAAAAATCTCTGTTGGTGCATCCTATTCTAGCATTCAAAATAGGATAGCAAGACTAAGATTAGGTACATACACATGGGTTATGCTCAAGATAGATAGTGGTAATCGTCTCCCTCGAACCAGCAACTGCCTCAGCCATATCCTCCAGGGAGGCAATCTGGTTATCATTAAGCCACAGATCTTCTAGCCTGAACATAAAGATCAGTCAAAGAACATAATTATGTTGCGGCTAAACAGCCAACCATCAATTTCATGAAAAGTACTTACTGGTAGAAGATAACCACCATACCTTGCCAACTTTTCAATATCCTCTATTGCTGTTAGCTTATTCGATGCAATATCCAAGACACGGAGGTTTGCCAACGTTGATAGGCCTTCCATTTTTGTAATTCCATTATGGCTCAGGTATAATTCTTCAAGGGCTACACATTCCTGCAATATTTACACCACAACAGAAAAAACACAGAAGGACAGAGTCTCAAAAGTGTATCAAGTGTAATCTACTAATCTTTCATAAATTAGGGGGATAAAGCATACCTCACACCCTTTCATAGATGTCAAGCGGTTGCTCTGCAAACTAAGTTTTTTAATGCATTTTAACCCACATAAGTTAACAGCTTTAATCCGATTTCGACCAAGCCACAACTCTTGCAAGTTGATCAAAGTTTCTAGATTCTCCATTACCTGAAAAAAGGCAGTTACTGTATTACTAGAGCTTGTCTTTCAAACAGAGACCGAAGTTGGGACATTATAATCTAAGGAGGCAATTTCCGATTACATTTCTTAAATTTCTGCAGAATGTCTTGCTTTACAGTAATTAATCATTTAGCCAAAATGTCGTGCTTTACACTAATTAAGCATATAGCCATTAGCTGAAAAATTTCAGGACACATACCCGCAATCTATTGGAGCCCAGTTCAAGAATTTGCAGCTCGTGAAAATGCTCAATTTCCTCTATCTTAGTGACTTCATTTTTTGACACATAAAGTTCTAGGAGAGTGTTGGAGACCTTTGATAGCCCACTTGAAGACGGTATCTCATTGAAAGAAACATCAAACACCAGAAGATTTTTGAATATGCTGACATCAGGTATCTTTGTAAGTTTGTTGTCTCTAAGTACCAGCTCCTACATACAACAGAGGAAAAGGCTAAATTGCTGCTACAAATCTGATAGTTCTTTGCTACAAAGGAAAAATTGCTGCTACAGAGTTTTCCGAACTTAAGGGACAAAGTATACACATCGAAAAGAAACCGTAGTTCAGTTACAGATTGTGGTAACAGTCACGTTGCGGAAGACGCATCTTGCAGACGTTACGAATTATGCCAATTTTTATGGTGAATTGACATTGGAGAAATTTAAAAAAAAAAAAATCAACTTCATCACTGTCACTCAAGAGCTCCTAGAATACATATTTTAGATTACAGTTGAAAACATACTTTTCGAAAGCTTTTCTTGTAATATGCAGAGACAAGAGGTTCTAAACATTAAGTTGACTCTACATCTCTACTATGAGTGTTATTTCATCTTATATGTATATTCAATTTTTTTATCAATATGCTTACGGCGTTTATAAAAGATTAAAATGTCTGATGCGACAAAAGACCAGTCAATATCGGAAGTCGCTGCATGACTGAAAACTCACGCCTGAAAAGACAAGTTAAAATCCTTTTAACAGAAAAGCATTTGTGCAAGGACACATGACACACATCATGATTTAATTCCATGCTATCACATATTCCGACATGGGGACTCTTTCAGATAAGAAAATTTGATTATTGAAGATGAAAAATAGTAGATTTAGAGGATAAGATATCCTCACATGTGACAAGAAAACATAAAAAACCTATACCAATTTTTTTTTTTCTCTTAATCACCTCCATCATTACTAATAGTTCAAGTTTTCTTGTTCTCCCCCCCCCTCACCCCATAATGTGGGTATTGAATCTCTCTCGTTGGGTAATAAAGGTTCAACTCACAGTCAGCATTACCACCAAGGTCAAATGATGCCTATCCAGCGGAGGGCCTAAAAACACATTGTCTGAGGCTGTTTATCATTCTCAGCAGGGACATAAAAGCCCAATTTGCAGCATTGATTTTTTGGAACCCAAACTCATGGGACACAAGAGCAATGAACAGATCTTGTACACAGACATAATGAGGCTTTCTGACTCGAGTTCCAAGGTACTTTTTTCATACAAGTAAAGGTATGCTATGTTGTAGTTTTGTAGACTTTTACTATTATTTGGAAGCTGAATTTTATAGACTACTCCATTGCTGGAGTTACAGTTTCTTAACGTTGCATTTCATTGTCCTTGTGAATAAAAAGTCTTCAAAAAGTAAAATGTTCAATTTAACATTGCTCCTAATTAGAAAAGACAATCTTCTTGGTCAACCCTCTCCCTTTTGTTCCTTAACAAGCATATAAACAGCAAAACCACATTCTGAGCTTATTCTAAAAAACATTCTAGCTTAGTCTTGCAGCAGTCTGGAGAAGCCTAACATATTATTGCTAACCCTGCTAATAAAGTATTTTAAACAAACATAACTTGCTCAGTCAACACATTAGTCCAAGTCACAAAATACAACGAACTGAAATTGGTGCACTTTTGTACAGAAGGGGCAGTACATATAACAAGGTGTCCTTCAATAGTTGACCACAAACTAATATGTACTCCCTCCGTACCAAAATTATAGTCCTGTTTTTCAAATCGGGCGTCCCAAAATTATAGTCATGTTTCTATTTTTTGCTATTAAGGTCCCCACTTTCCGATGGAGCCAAAGATTCATTTGTTCTTTTGGCTGTGAGATGTAATGGACTAAATCAAAATGGCTCTTAATACCTCTTCGTTTCCTTTTCATGAAGTAGAAGATGGTCGTCCCGTTGTCATCCCGTTGTCGCTTTTGGGAAACAACCTCTCTGCAATTGCAGGGGTAAGGTTGCGTACGCCCGACCCCCCCTTACCCCGCTTCTTGCAATGATAATGAATGACAATGAAGGTCCCCACTTTCTCATGTATTATATTAATTAAAAAATGCATTGAAAACACAACAAAACAAAAACAAGTACTATATTCCATTTTCCCTTGTATTATATTTTTCTTTCCCATGTACTTAAGTACTTTATTCCACTTTTCCATATAAATCAATCATCATTTGTACTTTATTCCACTTTTACATGTACTATATTCCATTTTTCTTAAAACCCGTGTGTTTTGTCAAACGGGACTATAAATATGGGACGGAGGGAGTATATGCTACCCACTGCAAATTTTAACAATCAGTTTGGAGAGCGGTAATACGGTTAGGCAATACTACTATACTAGCACAGTAGAATGCAATTACATCACTTTTGCAAGGCAATAAACATTAGTTCTACTTCATCCAATCTTTGTCTACAGGTTGCTCATAGTCTTACAGTCTCACTTGAAAAACAAGCCCTATAGACAATTAGACACTAGGAAAATGTACAGATTTTTGGACACTTCAATTAGCCAAAATTATAAACTTAATAGAAATGCCTGGTCTGGATAGCATTGTATAGTTGTATACTAGTGACAAGTCAACATATTATTCACTATGACATGATTTATTATTCTAGATTGTTCGAAACTACTAACTAATATTCAGATTAAATGGTTAAATTGTTACCTTCTCCTATCCAGCTTTTATAGGCCACATTTGGTTAGAGGTCGTTATTTAGTAATATGTAAGAAATACCATATTTTTCCTTGGTAGCTTATAGAAATGAGATACTACGTATAAAATCCTTAAAAACTGGTCAGAGAAACCTGCATCTTATTGTGATGCAACTTATTACGATTATACTGAGGAGGACGAAGTGGTTTTGACACGCTATCCACTAAAATCTGATTTTCGTCGAGATATAATCAAAGGTTCCAGGCGTAGAAAAACACACAGAATAGTTATTTGGGAATTATTTCAAGCAAATATAAATCCCTGCTTCTTTTAGACATAACGGGCAAATACTCTTTCTTCTTCTTCGACAGAGTATTACTTTTACCGGATTAATAAAACGAATTACAGGAATGCAATGATGAAAAAAGAGGTCAAAGAAATCCTTCAAACAAAAGAATGCCAATGCATTAACAATTATGATAAATGAGCAAGTGAAAAGATACCACCTTTATACATAGGAAGAGTGAGGTTTAACAGTTAACAATAGCTAAGCTAAGCATCAAAACTTTTGACTCCTTCATATAAGTATATAATAGTGCATTCGGCGCAGCATATAAAATAACCTGATTCTCCATGTCTCACCCCCTTAACAAAATTAGATATGAAAAATTTCTCCTTTTCTCTCCAGATGCCCATGCGATAGCCGAATGCACATTGAAATCTCTTCTACTCTTTACTGTAATAATAAGCATTCTATGCTTCTACCTTGTACAATGCAATCACACTTGAAATTGAAATATTTCCAGAAAAAACTACATTAATAGAGCTTATCAACGAAAGGCTTTTTAAAAAAAAAATGATACACAAACGAAATGATCCACATAAACTCTGATTGAAGCACATGATCAACAAATTTCTTATCCGAAAGAAGGGGATATTCAAAATAAAATCGACAAATTACAAATTGAATGACCTGATCAACAAAGAATAAACGATTTTCACAAAAAAAGGGGGAAAATGGCAATAAGTTTACCTCAAGACCAGAAATGGCATGCGAACTAGAGAGAGAATCAATGCCGGCATCATCAAAGAGGTTTTGTCGAAGAGAGAGCTTTTTGAGGTGAGAGAGAAGAGTAATTCGAGGATCCAATTGAGAGAGACGATTGGCAGTCAAGTCTAACTCGACAAGCGTCGGAGGTAACTCGACCGAGTCAAGGTCGTGGAGCTGGTAACTCGTTAGATCGAGGGCAGTGTTTATATCCTCCTCCACCTCTTCGGTGGTGGTGGTGGTGGTGGTTGCAGGGAGGTGGTTGTCGGAAGATTCCGGTGGATTTTTTAGGGTTTCTTGTCCTTCCATGGGATAAAGCTTGGAGGAGAAAGAGAGAGGGAAAAGGTGGAAGGTTGTTTTTTTGTTAACCGGGAAACAGGAAGAAAAGGAAAGCACTCACTATATTGAAGAAGCATATGCCGCAGTTGTGCGCTTATTTTCCTTTTTCAAAAGTAAAACTAAGAAGATGTGCATGTGACATAGATTGGTTCCGATTAAAGATAGGCATTGGGTCAGCCCGACACGAAGAAAGGCACAGTTAAGCACGGATACGGAATAAATACGGTCTTACTCGAGTATGAAATCACAGGTTGTGGGTTGGACTCGAGCTTCATTTATTTGAAAAAAGAATGATAAGACACGACAAAATTCAATTCAACAAAACACATTAAATTGAATAAAATTAAGCTTAGGTAAAAAGTGTGGTCCGGCATGAGGGCACAAGGGCTTGGGTCTCCTTTTTAAATTTTCATCACGGTCCGATACGAAAAGAGTGAGATCTGCTGAACGAAGAAGAGGAAGGAGGAGCCTCGACGGCTACGCCTTAGATTATTTTATATATTGCAAAAAGAAACTGAAAAACAAAGCAGAGGTAAGGAGGGGGGGTTTTCTGAGACTCTACCAGCTAGAGTCTTTGAAGACTATGCCAAGGGTATATCGGTAAATGCAAGGGTATGAAGGTGTTTGACCCACTTTCAATTTCTTTCTCCTTTTTATTTCTCATTCTCTCTCTAAAATCAGGTTCAAATTCCAAATTTCAAAAAAATTAATTTGTTTTCCTTTTAATTAATTTGGGGAAATTATTTTACAACTGTAAATTTTAATAAATGTTGTAATTAAATTTTAACACTCTTAATTTTCACTCTCTCTCCTAAAAACTTACCTGGGAAGCTTTGTGTTCTTCACTTGTTCCGCCATTTCGTCTCCCGCTCGTCTCTTCTCCCTCCAAATTCAGAATCCTCAATTGATTAACCGCCTCCCATTCTATAACTTCCCCACAAACGTTAAACCGCCGTACTTCTTCACTGCCGTCCCGTAGTATATAATTGAAATATCTGCGTGAAGGGGATGTTGAAGTTATTTTCTGCGAGAAGGAGGAAGTTGGTGACTTGCGACATCTCAGGTAAAGAGTTAAGCTTTATTGAATAATCTTCTATTGTTATTTTGTTAGAATTTTCTATTGTTATAATCTAGGGTTCATATCGAATTAGTGTAAATTTATGATTTTTTTGAACAATAATCTAATTAGGGTTTGTAATTCTGGATTTAGTATGATTCATAAGTCACAATTTATGATTGGTTTATGCAATTTTGATACGAGTTGTAAGATTTCATGGGATGTAGAAAGTATGGAATTTATTTGTTTAGAAATTTGCATGCAATTTAAAATTGAAGTTAGAAATTAATTTGTGGTTAATAATCTTTATCTGATTTATAGTTATAATACGTATAAATTAGATGTCTTGGATTTTGTGAAGTGGGTTTTAAAAAATTTGATTATAAATCCCGAGGTACAAAAATTGTTCTTCATTTGTCTTTTAGATTTGTTCTTATGTTGTTCAAATTGTTCTTAAAATATTTATTAATTTTTTATTTGTTATGAATATCCCAAAACATGGTTACTTGTGTATTGAATTGTTATATAAATTGACCAAACATTGGGTTATTTTTCTCAAATATTGCTTCTATTTGTTCTGTTATTCTTATTCAGTGTCGTAAAAACATTGACCAAACAGTGTCGTATTTGTTTGGTATTGCCTAGCTGATCTGAAAGTTCAATTTCCTGAAGTTATTGTTAGTTTGGTATTCAGATTCTTATTCACTTTGTTGGCCCCTTGTAATTTCAGGATGGTATTCAAAAAGGGTCACACCGGATCAAATAAGCAATGGGTGAGTGTTGTGAAGTGTTGTTTATATAATTTTATGATAGCTATATAATATTTTGGTTGGTATTACTTAATATTGTATATGTCTTTTCATTAAATAATCATGAATATGTTTGTGCATTACATAATCATGGAATTTGTTTTCGTATATTAGCAGAAATTTGCAATGAATGAAGTTTTTAAGGATAAACCTCCCCAGGTACCCGGCACTAGTAACCGTAAGAAGTATATGGAACCGGCAATTGATGAAGATGATGAAGAGTACGAGGAAGATCTCATTGGATCAGGGGATGATAGTGAAGATACACCATATGAAGAGGAGGGTGAGGAATTAGATAACGAAGAAGAAGACGACAAAGAGTATGTAGATGAGGATGATGAGGAGGAAAATGATGTTAGTGTAAAGTCTAAGTTGAAAAATCAGGGCAGGAAAACGGGTAATGCTAAAGGAAGGCGTCCTGATGTTGTAGAGGAGGATGATGAGTGTTATGATGAGCTTGAAGTTGTTGCTGGTGCTAAGTCGAAGATGAAAGAGCGCAGTCGGAAGTATGCTAATCCTAAGAGCAGGCGTTTAGCTGATGATGTAGAGGAGGATGAAGGAAATGATGATGAAGAGGATGACGAGGAAGATGGAGAAGCTGATGTCCGTAGAGTGGTGAAGAAGCATCCGAAGCATGTAGGCCAAAATGTTAGGCGGGGTTATCCAGAAGATGAACAACATGGGTTGAGGAAGAAACATTTGAAGGTGATTAGGAAGAGGCGTCGGGGGGATACTGATGACGAGGAAGAACAGGGGCCTATGAAGAAGAAGTTGGTGCTGAAGAAAAGGTTGGTAAGATTGTGGATAAAGAGCGTAGAAAAGGAAAGTCTCCTCTTAAAGACAAGGGAATGACTAAGAGAGGCAAGAATAGGAGAGTGTTTCTGCGGGTATGATTAATATCTATACTGATATTTTAATATATATTCATTAAATTAGTATCAACTAGTATGTTTAATAATATGTTGTTGTACCCTCTGATCAGGTTCCAATCCCCCAACATCTAATGTCTAGGGGTGAATATGCCAAGTGTCATGATGTTGTAGTTGCTACCCAGAGGGCTAATTGCGATCGCAAGGTATATAGTAATTTAATTCTTGAGATTATGTGATTGTGTAGCAGATATTATGTTAGGTTCTGACTTACTTAATGGCATGTTGGTAGAAACCCAGTGTTATATGTCGCACTGATGCTTTCTCAAAGATCATTGCTGGATTTGATGACTCTAGAAGAGCCTGTGTGCAAAAAATGGGGTTTGGAGGCTTGTTGGAGTTGAAAATATCCAAGCTTCCGAGGCAGCTTTGTTATTGGTTGATGACCAGATTGGACGGAGTCAACAGTTATCTGGTAGGTGGTGACGGGCATGTGTTGCCGATCACACCTGGCCATTGGGAAGATGTGTTTGGTTTGAGGAACAACGGGCTTCCCGTTCCTGAAAAGGATTCTGATTTGCCGCCTGGAAAAGCTCTAGCGTATGCAGTCAAGTATGGTGAGAAAAACCCTGCAAACACCAATACCACAGTACTGATATCCAATGCAACTCGCGTGTTGTTAGGTCCCTTGGACAAGCACGACAACTTAATGCCGCTCACAAATCAACGTCAAAGGACTGAGTTCATGGAGAACTTCATGATTGTGCTAATAGGACAGATTCTTTGTCCTTCTACTGATGGTGCAAACATGTCGACGAAACTGCTAGGTGCTGTATGTGTTGCGAAGGACGCAGATTAGTATAACTGGTGTGAGTTTTGTCACAAATGGCTGCTAGACTACGCGATCACATGCCAGCGAAAGCTAGAAGTTTAGGGTTATGCGGCTGGGACTGGTGGTTGTGTTTTATTTTTGTTGGTGAGTGCTCTCCTGAAATTGACATTTAATAAGTATTTTCATTATAAGTGTTGTATGTTGTAGTCCTTTTCTGGCATGTTTTAATTAGTTATCCATTCTGGCAGGTATTTTATCTAGACCGTTTATGTCGGCTTCCTGTCCGTTGGGACGAGTTTCCCAGACTAAAAGTCTGGACTGAGGAGGAGGTGGAGAAGGTGAAACTTCAAGATAGGAAGCCTAGTGAAGACTATGGGAGGTTACCGGTGTGTATTCTCCTGTGATCAATATATGTGGTGTTTGTTGCTTTAAATATGACATTGTTATTAGTATTTAAATTCTTGGTTTATTTCATTTCAACAGACGGTTGATGTTGTTTACCGGGAGCCCCATCCTCTATTTGGCAGAGAAGAAAGAAGGCCGTTGGCAGAAGAGGTTGCTGATCTGGTATGAGTAGCAGTAGTTTGATATCAAGTGTTCTGTTTTTTTATTAAACACATTCTATATGCTGATGTTTGGAAGGACGATATACAAGTGTAGCTTCAGAAAGCTTATAATAATACCTTGGAAGGATTCTGTAGTCCAATGACAATGAAAGAATGGTGATTCTTTCATTTAAGGACTGCTTAATCCCCCAAAGTATTATTGTGAAGTCTTTAAAAGCAGATGAAAGACTTATGAGTGTCATTGTGGTTAAGAATTTTGGTATAGTCGACTGTGTACCAAATAATAATATGTAGGATAGTATAGAACATATTTGTAAATATTGTACGTGTACCAAACGTTATTATTTGCATCCTTATAGCCTGTTCTTTATTAATATTGTGTGAATGTATTAGACTAAAACACCCTATTTTTTTGACCTTGGTATTAGGTTATGGAAAGGATGGCCCCCTTATTGCAAGACCTCCGTGCCGTGATACGAGAACAAGTAATCATACGCAGGCTGGGGGCAAAGGATAGTGTTGCTGAAAAAGATCCCTCTGCTGGCAGTTCCCATCGCCAAATCAGCGATAATGCTTACATTAACGTGGAAGGTGAGCCAATTGCGGTGGATAAGTCGGTTAACAAGGTCCTGAGTGAGTTAGATGTCGTTCTATTGGATGAAGAAACAGAGAATTTGCAAGAGCATGTGCAACACAGAGTGCAACAAGCAGTGGGAGGTGAAGAACCTGTGTTTGTGAATTATCAGTCCTTGCCTGTGCAGCAGCCCGTGTTTGAGTTTTTGCATGGGAATGTGCCAGCAGTGGAGGCCGTGCAGAATGAGCCTATGGAGGCAGAGCTAGTGCAGCCCCCCCCCCCCCCACAGCAAGTGGACATGGAACATGTGCAGCACTTCCAGGCACTGCCGCAACAAGAGCCGCAACAAGAGCCACAACATGAGCCACAACATGTGCCTGCTGTGCAGCAAGATCATACGGAGGCAGAGCATGGCAAACCACAAGAAGAGCCTGTTGTGGTGCAGCAAGTTCATGAGGAGGCAGACCAAGGCGCACCACAAGAAGAGCCTTTGGTGCCTGTTGTGCAGCAAGTTCAGGAGGCCGACCAGGGCCCAGTAGAAAAAGAGCCACAAAATGAGAACGACAATGAAGAAGATGACAAGGAAGGTGATGATGATGAAGAAGATGATGGTGAGGGAAATACCGGGGATCAAGATAAACCTGGTGATGATGATGATGATGAGAACCAAGGAGCAAACAGTGGTACGACGGGTCCGGTTGCGGGTGAAGCTGAAGGTGCAAATAATGCAGGGGGTCCGGGTGCAGACGGGGCCGATAATACAGGGGGTGAGGGTGAAGGTCAAGATGAAGGAAATAATGCCCTTGGTCCAAGTATGCATTCAATGTTAAGTCTAATAAATGCGGTTCAGTATTAATTAACAAGTTAATAATTCAGTGAGATCAAGTGAGCTGAATGCCTAGCTAGAGGCCGCTTCAGTTCAAGTGGAATTAATGATATTAATCCACAGCTTACTCTTGACTGAACCCGTAGGGTCACACAAATAGTACGTAAACGGATCAAGTATTTAATGGCATTAAATACTCCATCTATGGATATTTGGAATCGACGGATCTTGGTTTCAGTGGGAGCTGAGATCGTCACAGGCAAGAAATGAATACTCCGGAAACGATGATATTGCCGGAAACGGAAATATGGATCGTATCGGAAATATAAATATTATCCAAGTCGTAGATGTTGCCGGAAACGGAAACATGTTACGTATCGGAAAATATTATCGGAAATGGAAATATTGCCGGAATCGGAAATATTGCCGGAAACGGAAATATTGTCAGAATCGGAAATATTATCGGAATCGGAAAATAATTCCGGAAACGGAAATATTAAATATTTGTTCGAAACGGAAATTGATTCCGGAATCGGAAATATTGAATATTGTTCGTATCGGAAATGAATTCCGAAATCGGGAAATTAATCGGAAGCGTATCGTACGAATTAGCATCGGACGAGGCCTGCCAGACGAAGGCCCAGCACGAAGCCGGGCCATCGCCCAGCAAGCCAGCGCGCCACAAACGCACCAGCCAAGGCTACGCCAGGCCCACCGCAAGGCAGGCCCAGCGCGCGCCAAGGCTACGGCAGCGTGTGTGCTTGCGGCAGTGGGCTGCGAGCTCGCGGGCTGCGCGCGCGCATGGCGCCCCTCGTGGGCTGCTGTGCGTGCGTGTGTGTTTGTGTGCTACTCGAATCCTAAAGCTACCGGGATTTGGCATATGATTAAATCTAAACCTAAAAGATTTAGTTTATTTAATTAGAGTCCTAGTAGGATTATAATTAAATAAATTAGTATCCTAATAGGATTCCAAATCCTTTTCCATAACTCTATAAATAGGTGCCTAGGGTCACATATTTACATCGAGCATTCAAGTATTCAAAGTGAGTTTTTGAGAGCAAAATTCAGTCATACAATTGCCTATAAAGTGCCGAAAATTCTAAGTACCTTAAGGGCGATTCTAGTTGGTCAATCTTAAGGCGGATCCGGACGTGCTGTGGACTATCTACGGAGGGACGACACTTGGAGTCCTAAAGACTTGTTCTTGTTCGGTTCGGGCGCAGCTAGGGAAGGCACGCAACAAAGAGTATGCATCTAAACTATGCTAAATGATTATGTGTAAATAATATGCTTTTTCCTGGCTTTATGGTTTTTCCGCATGATTTATGAATTGTCATATGTATCATATCCTAACAGTGGTATCACGAGCCTCTTATTATTTTCATAATCTAAAATTGCATGAACATGGTTAAATATTACAAATTTGCAAGAATTAAAAGGGGTGATTAATTTTCGTAATTGTTAATTAATTGCAAATTGCGTTTATTTAATTATACGTACGCAATTTTTCGGCAGTTTCTTCGTTACTCATCCAAATCGAGTGATTTTTGTGTCAATTCCGCATGTAAAAGGCATTCTAAAATTTTGACAAAAATAATATTTTTCTGCCGAACCCAGAATTCTCAAATTCGAAGCCTAACTATGATTTTTCGGAGGTTTTAGTTTTGGAAAAATTGATATTGACAGTTCCAACTATGGCCGTTTAACTTTTAAAGGTCCCAACTTTTTATTATTCTAGAGTGGTCTCAACTTTAAGGTGTGTTTTCCAAGAATGGTCCTTTGGTTTATTAAACTATTAATTAAGTTGATTTAAGCATATCATACTGTTCCATTTACTTCATTTAATTAAAAAATATGATTATTGCACGAGAGATATTAGTGTTAATTAAGTTATTTAGCACTTAATTTTAACTAAGGGACCATTTTTGGAAAACACTCTCTATAGTTGGGACCACCCTGACATAATCAAAAGTTGGGACCTTTTAAAGTAAATCGGCCATAGTTGGGACCGATAATATCAATTTTTCCTTTAGTTTTTCGAATGCAAAATTTCGTAAATTTAAGATGTTAAATTAAATATTTGCGATTCTTGTTGATAAATCTTGAATTTTTGATTGACCTACTGTATATGTTTAACAAGTTTGAATGCCTAGCCTTGTTAATTATGCAATCTAATTTGTAATTATGATTAATTTGTTGAAAATTAGAATAATTTAGAATTAATTTGATTTTCATAATTAATTATAATTTAATTAGATACCTATGATTAAAAACCACCATAAAAATTGTAAATTTATGTTAAATTTTAAATTTTTATGACCTAGACTTGAATCCATGTTAATCGGAAATCAATTGAATAATAAATTTTCGATTTTTTCGCCCTAAAATTATGAAATTAATATTATTTATTAATTTGTCATTAATTTTAAATATAAATTTTTTAAATTTCATGCGATTCGCTCATATAACTTGCACGCACAAAGCAATGGACGCTACGTGTTACCCTTAAGGGGTGTTGTATAGTGCGGGCATGTGACGACGAGCAAGGGAGCTCGTCGCCCATGCGGCACGAATGCAATGAGCAAGGCCATGGTGCACGAGCACAAGGCAGCAGCCCTGCCTTGTGTCGTGGGCTGTGAGCAATGGACGAATGGGCGAGGGCGAAAGCAAGGCACATCAGTCGCGTGTGGGCAGCAAGCGAGCTGCGCCACAGCGCGCACTGCCTCGCGCAAGCGTGCGGAGCCTCGCGCGCAGCGAGCGCAAGCTCGCGTGCCACGAGTGCTACGCCCAGCGTCGATGCCTCGCGCAGCGAGCGATGGCTCGCAGGATCGAGCGCTGGCAAGCGCGCGCAGCGAGCAATGGCCCGCATAAAGCGAGCGCTGGCTCGCATGAAGCGAGCGCTGGCGAGCGAGCGTAGCGAGCGATGGCTCGCGTGCATCGAGTGCTGGCGCGCGCATCGAGCACCAGCTCGCGTGATGCCTTGCGAAGGAGAGCAGCAGCAGCGATGCGACGCAGCGCATGGGCTGCGCGCACATGGCCAGCGATGGCTGTGTGCGTGTGGCCCATGGGCGTGCGTTGCGTGGGGTTGTTGCGTTGCGATTGGATCGTTTTGAAATTTTAATTTGAAATTTTCAGTTTACGTAATTTTAATTAATTTTAAAATTAATAATTTAAATTATTTTCTTGGATTTTAATTTTGAATATTGTAATTATAATAAATTTTATTTATTCTAATTATTTTACTAAAATTAAAATCATGAATTAATTTAAATACGACTGAAATTAAATTAAACTTTTTGGATTCAATTATAAATTTATATGAGCTTTAAATTTTAATTAAATTTGTATGTTTCTGGTTAGACTAGAAATACATTTTTATGTTTAAAATTAGTAAAGCATATGAATTTATTGGTTTAAGTGGGAGCCCTTTTTAGTCATAAACTCTTGATTAGGTCTACAAATCCTTAAGGTTAAAACAACTTGATTAGAATTAATAAGGACTGAATAATTGGTAGATTATTGGTGCCCTTGATTAATTGCTGCAAATGTTTACGTGATGCATAATGTGTTTTACTAACCAGCTATGTGGGCCATTCATGATAATGAATGGGTGAATGGTATATATTGTATATGTACTGTTTTGCAGGTTATGAAGTGACTAGTATGACCCAAATAGGATAGAAAATATGGTCTGCGTACCATTAATTTGAATGTAATTGGTCAAAAGTACCAAAGTTGTTTTTCAATTCAAATATGGTCTGCGTACCATCAAATAGTTGTAATTAGTTTTAATTATAGCTTCTTCTATTTGAAGAAAATGGTGCCTCCCACGGAGATTTTCAAGACGGACTTTGAAGTTAAAGCTTCAAGATGAAGTCGGGCCATACTAGATCACATTTATCTTATGCATGTTTTAAGTTATTTATTGCTTTTAAATATGTCTTAAAATGCATGAGATCAAAAGCTTGATTGTGTTGCATGATTAAGGATTTTAGTTCACTTAAAATCTAACCAACATAGTAAGAGCCTTAAGTTCCAAACTTAAAAAAATTGAGTTAAAAGGTGCCATGCCAAAATATACACTTGCTTGGATATCCTTTACATCAATCTAGTAATAGTTTTCGCTAAGCGAGGTGTTGCTTATTGGTCCTAAAGGGGCAAGGTACACAAATAATTGTGAGTACATGTTAGTTTTGGTGAAACTCAACGATATAAGTAAGGAGTCCTTTTATGTCGTGGCAAAATCGATAGGTTTACCTAATAAGTTCCTAGACGTACCTATCAACCAAGAATAGTTTCTAGACTATTAGCAAAAGGCTTTTGCTTACCTAAGATGTTTTAGGATTAAGTCGACAAACTGTGCTTAGTTCTTTAATGATTTTAGGATCTTGGACTCATTTTATTCACACCTGCCGGAACATTAAATTCGAATAAAATGCTAATAACTTGTTTAAATTGCATGAATGCTTTAATTTTCAAGTTATTACTCATGATAAATGTTTAGACTTTGCATGCTTCAATGTATGTTTTAATTATTGTTTATAATTAAATATCTTGCACTGCAGTAAATCCTTTTAGAAAGGTAACAGTAAATTTCCTCGATTGGTAGTGAATCCAAGAACGATTCACGGAAATGAGAGAAAGTGAGCAATTTAAAATGTACGTTTCTTATAGCGACTTTTATGGTTGTTTTCGAACATCAAAGTCGAATGGCAAACCAATTGGTGCTTGTGAATTCAAAATACACTGTAGTTTTGAGATCATAAAGCTCAGCTTTACCAATGGTTAACAGCCTAATATCTTTGTCCATTTAATTCTCGAATGAGTCTAGTCCCTAGACATTCGAATAGATCGATGCTTAGAGAACTTTAGAAGCTTCTGGTAAGATCATCTAGTTGAAACTTAATATTCAACATAAATTAAATGGTAAGAACCTTATTGGGGTGACATTGGACATGTCTAACAAAGTATAAAAGTCAACACTAAAGAATTCAATTCTTAAGACTATAAGAAAGGGTACAAGAAATAGGAAAACAAGGAACAAATGAAAGGAGTTTACGATTCCGTTTCTACCTATAAGTTTATGTTTAAAGAGAAGTGACCTAGCAATCAAACTTCCTTGGTATCATATACCGCTTGAGGTTCTTACTTCGGTAATAACTCAAACAATGGAAGCTAGGATACACTAATGACCTACAAGTGGGAAATGAAGCATGGCAATGCTACATTAGTTGTAGGGTCATCTAGTTTGTTTTAAGTCCTTTCAAAGGCTGGAACTTAATAGCTATTTTGTTCCATAATCAACATACCAAAATTTCTGTTTTCAAACACAGAAAGACTCACATTCAAGAAAAACAAAAACAATGTTTGTTTGTTTATTTAAATGAAATGGTCAATTACAGGTTGAGTCAATATGCTTGATTAAAACAAACAACTCTTTAAAGAACTTTACTAGGTTCAAATCAACCCCTTGATTTGAGTTCCACTAATCTTTGGCATTGTTGCTTTAGACCATATCAACAAGTTAACATTCAAAAGCTCTATTTTGATGGACTTTTGAAAGTTGATTGATTTCTAGATCATTTTAAGACAACTAGTCTTACTTGTTGAAAGTAACAAAAGATATGAACTATTGTTAGAACGCCTAGACAATAGAGTTCAAAGCTAAAGAAAGATTTTATGACTTTATTATTTCACATGGATTTGAGTGAATATAGGTTTATTTACTCAAATGTGATATAAGTTGAATCTGTTTGGCTAGTTCAAAGATTCAGAAGTATAAAATCCACTTGGCAAGAAATCATAAAGATCTATGTTAGATCATATTAATGATTGCTTGAGACCAAAAATGATCATCAATGATTGTGTGTTGCAATTTCACGATCTAGCTCCATAAGATATGACATATCTAAGTTTGAATGATTGAAGTCAAGTAGTACTTGATTCAATCAATGATGGATCATAAAGACTTTCCCTATAATTTCTAAAACAAAATGCTCAACTACCACCAAACTAAACCAAATTCATCAAAGCTATTGAAAAGTAATTTCAGAATAACTTTTCATAAAATATATCTAGAGAGTTGCAAAACTCAGTGGGAACTTAGTGTTTGTCATTCGACAAACTAAGGCCCAAGTATAGATATATGTTTCATTGTGATTTATTCAAATGAGACACAAGGGTATTGTTTCTACCACGAATTTTTGAGAACATAATGTTTGTTTGCTCGAAATAATGTCCTTTTGGAGATTCGTTTCCAAAATGACAAGTGGGAGAAAATAGACCTCGAAAGTCTTCGAGGCGAACAACAAACATAAACGGACATTCCGGAGGCTTTTCGAAGTTCTTTAGAAAATCCGAACACGTATTCTTTAAGGACTTTAGAAGTGGCTTTAAAGGATAGACTTCTCTTAGAAGACTTTACAAGTGCTTCAAGGAGAACAGAATATTTAAAGGACTTTAAAGTGGCTATTGATATTCTGTTGTTTGATGTTCTATACCCAAGTAGGCATAGAGTTCAAATCACTGAAACTATGAGATTCTTCTATAGTGAAGAAACATGGAGTTCAGGTCACTGAAACTATGCAATTCTTCTATTAGATAGTGAAGAAACCTACAACTTGCAGTCAAACTATTATCATGTAGATTAATGAGTTTGTGACTTGTAAGAAAGCTATGACGAAACCCAGATTCCCTAAAATGGTTAGAGGCCATATATAGACTCAAATGTTTTAAATGGTTAGAGGCCATAAAACGTACTCAATGTTTTGATGACAAAATTGAAATTTTGTTGATTTGCAAGAATAGTTTCACACCTATTGGTTGCAAGTTTGTTTTAAGGATAAAAACCATCAAACATGAAATTGTGTTCACACACAAAGCTAGATTAGTTGCTAAAGGTTACAAGCAAATTCACGGCGTGGATTGTGTTGAAACCTCATGCATAATCGTAATGCTCAAGTCTATAAATCAAGCAATGATTGCATATTGGTACATATGGCAATTGGATGACAAAACATCTTCCTCAGTCAAATGTTGGAAGAAACTATGTACATGGTATGTCATAGGATTTGTGGATCCAAATAAATGCTTGAAAAGAAAAGCTAGTTTATAAAATCTAAGTACAGATTTAAGCAAGCAATTGGGAATTAGAAATGTATTTTAGTGAAACTAATAAGTATTTTAGTTTCATAAAATGTACGTGATTCTTATAGATATATAAGAAGTTTAGTGGGAGTACATAAAAACTTAATTGGTTCTATGTGTATCATACACATATCTCTCTATTGTGAAATAACATTCAAATGCTAATGACTTAGATTTGAGATTATTCATCAATGATGGACCATGGCGAAACTTAGTACATACTGGGTATTAAGATCTATTTACAAGGATCTTATGATATTGTTTTGGATTAAGTAATGGCATTTACTAAATCAAACACGAAAGTCTCCATTGGAGATATTTGACCCATGTGAATAAATCTAAGTAAAGGATGTTTGAACTATGTATAAGCATTTACTAAGTTAAACATCAAAGAGTCTAAATGAGATTCTTAACCTATATTATATGTCAAAGAATTTAGCTGAATTTAGTATCTACTGAAACTAGATAAGCTAAAGTTACATGAATAGAATTCAATTGGGAATTATTCTGCAAAAGAATTTATCATGTATGATATAATATGAGGATCGTCAAAAACGTATCGTATGACTTTAGGCATGACGAACATATACCAATCTCTATTGATCTAAGTGAAGATCAACTAGATTGAGATCAAGAATACTTATGGTACTTGAAAAGGTACATAGGAATAGTTCTTGATTCAAGGAAATATAGATATGCTAAATTTTGATGCTACACGCATAAACACTGGCAAAGGATCAAGCAAGACCCTTTGGAGTTAACCATTGATAAGGACGAGCTATAGAGCATCGTGTTTTGAAATGGCAACATGGATTGGAGACCATGAGTTGTTGCGTGGGATATTAAAATATTAATTTCTATGTTCTAAGATACAGCTGGAAAGTCTTCCATATATTTGTGAACTGCTTGGATAAGCAAATCCAAACAAAGCATCACTAGCAACCTAAACAGTTGAAGTAAAAGTACTTATTGCCTAAGAAGCAATAAAATAGAGTTGTTTATATTAAAGAGTTCTTCATTGAACTTGGGTAGATCACATGTCTGTTGACTTAATAGTTCTTCATTGCAAAATGCGTAGAACCACTATTGTAGCAAGAAAGACTAGATCACAAGATAAACATACTCAAAAGATCTTATCATCATATCTCGAAAAACATTCGATTAAAAGGATGTTAATATTGGCAAAGCGTGATAACTAAACCTATGCAACAAGTGAGAAGCAACACTCACGATGTTGCACTGGAAATCAAGCATAGCTTTGAATTCCATGAAATGTTTTAAAGATGGGTTTGAGGCCCATGGTTGTAAAACATCGGGGTTGAACATTTATCATATATGAAATGTATTTTCATATTCCATTTAATCTTGGTTTAGTATTAAATGATGAGTCCCTTCAATTTGACGATATATTCAAGATAGACTGTCAGGACCAGTCCTGTGACTAAGAAATGTCTATCAAGTGAACTTGAATGTCAAAGGTTGAAAATGATCCCTAGTTGGAGTTTTCTATAAAATTGGACGCATAGAAAATGTTAGACGACTAGAATGCAAGATGACTAGTAGTTCTGTTTCTTGAACTATGTGGACATGGCAGTGTCATAATCATTTGCATAGATACTTACTTTGGGAAGACTAGTATCGGACAAGACCTATGAAACTTTACTGTAAGAGATGAAAATTTGTCATAAGTAAATTTCATTAAAATTATTAGACACTAAATCCTCAATACCTGAGTGATTTGAGATTACTTGTTTGAGAACTGGTTGCTTTGACGTTGACCAACCGTCGCACCGTAAAAGGAGGCTATAAAGGCAACACTCAGGTAATCACCTATCAAACGAAGTCTAATCTCAAGATCGCAAGATTGGGATTGTCCTCCCATAATTCGGGATGAGATGCTTAAAAGTTGTACAAGGCCACTCGGAGAGCTAGAAACTGTGAAATGCATGGCCGTGCTCGGATGAATCATAGGCTATGATTATCTGTTTATTTGATCAGTTGAACTCTGAAACCGAGAAACACCTCTGTACATAATAAGGATGACAACTCTTACCTTATGTTCAAGAGCAAGCATCGAGCGACAAAGGAATTAGGAAATGCACACTTGTCCCTAAGGACAAGTGGGAGACTGAAGGAAATAATGCCCTTGGTCCAAGTATGCATTCAATGTCAAGTCTAATAAATGCGGTTCAGTATTAATTAACAAGTTAATAATTTAGTGAGATCAAGTGAGCTGAATGCCTAGCTAGAGGCCGCTTCAGTTCAAGTGGAATTAATGATATTAATCCACAGCTTACTCTTGACTGAACCCGTAGGGTCACACAAATAGTACGTAAACGGATCAAGTATTTAATGGCATTAAATACTCCATATATCGATATTCGGAATCGACGGATCTTGGTTTCAGTGGGAGCTGAGATCGTCACAGGCAAGAAATGAATACTCCGGAAACGATGATATTGCCGGAAACGGAAATATGGATCGTATCGGAAATATAAATATTATCCAAGTCGTAGATGTTGCCGGAAACGGAAACATGGTACGTATCGGAAAATATTATCGGAAATGGAAATATTGCCGGAATCGGAAATATTGCCGGAAACGGAAATATTGTCAGAATCGGAAATATTATCGGAATCGGAAAATAATTCCGGAAACGGAAATATTAAATATTTGTTCGAAACGGAAATTGATTCCGGAATCGGAAATATTGAATATTGTTCGTATCGGAAATGAATTCCGGAATCGGGAAATTAATCGGAAGCGTATCGTACGAATTAGCATCGGACGAGGCCTGCCAGACGAAGGCCCAGCACGAAGCCGGGCCATCGCCCAGCAAGCTAGCGCGCCACAAACGCACCAGCCAAGGCTGCACCAGGCCCACCGCAAGGCAGGCCCAGCGCGCGCCAAGGCTACGACAGCGTGTGGGCTTGCGGCAGTGGGCTGCGAGCTCGCGGGCTGCGCGCGCGCGCATGGCGCCCCTCGTGGGCTGCTGTGCGTGCGTGTGTGTTTGTGTGCTACTCGAATCCTAAAGCTACCGGGATTTGGCATATGATTAAATCTAATCCTAAAAGATTTAGTTTATTTAATTAGAGTCCTAGTAGGATTATAATTAAATAAATTAGTATCCTAATAGGATTTCAAATCCTTTTCCATAACTCTATAAATAGGTGCCTAGGGTCACATATTTACATCGAGCATTCAAGTATTCAAAGTGAGTTTTTGAGAGCAAAATTCAGTCATACAATTGCCTATAAAGTGCCGAAAATTCTAAGTACCTTAAGGGCGATTCTAGTTGGTCAATCTTAAGGCGGATCCGGACGTGCTGTGGACTATCTACGGAGGGACGACACTTGGAGTCCTAAAGACTTGTTCTTGTTCGGTTCGGGCGCAGCTAGGGAAGGCACGCAACAAAGAGTATGCATCTAAACTATGCTAAATGATTATGTGTAAATAATATGCTTTCCTGGCTTTATGGTTTTTCCGCATGATTTATGAATTGTCATATGTATCATAACCTAACACAAGACCATGGTGCTGTTCATGGTTCCAATCCTGAAGATGTGGGTGGTGCTGAACTCCCAGGTGGTGATGGTCAGGTGAGAACAAAAACAAAGGCAGCGAGGCCTAAACCTAGTCCTAAACCCCGCACCGCGACAAAGAGGTCCCGTAAGCCTACTAAGAAAGCAATAGCAATGAGAACTCGTCAACAACAAGGTATTAGAATGACGAAGGCAAACAGTTCTATTTTGAAGTACGTAGAGGCTTACGACACCAAAAAGAAAGCGGGGTATGTTCATTTATCAAAAATCTGAAAATTACCTCACTATTTGTTGTAATTTACTAAAAACGTTGTTGTTTTGCAGGGGGGCTATGTTGATTGAATGTGATGGAAACGACGCAAACCAACAGATGTGCTACTCAGTTGTTCATCCCAGGTCCTATGTGAATTCCCAGTATGTCCGAACAATTGCAAATCTCTACAACCGGGAGTGGGCTAATGAATTCCCAAAGAGTTGTCGCAGACTTATGCTTGACTCTATGTTTGCAGTAAGTACTATTAATAGGTCTTTAATCTACGTTATGGTGTGTGAGTGTATTGAATGCTCAATTCTCTGTTGGCAGCATCAAAAGCTAAAGACGAAAGAAACATTTGCTGGGTTGTTGAAGAAGTGGTCGCAACCACTTAGGAAGGTGGTTTCCTCGGACATCTCTGTGGTATTACACCTTAGACCATTCATCTTACACTCTTTTTTATGTTTGCAATAGTTGACTCATGTTGACTAACCCTCATAGACGATAGTATTCTATAGTATTCTATACCAAACATCATGCATGTGACTATCTTCCATTTTATTGGTACCAAAAGGGATATAGGATGTGATTGGGATCCATTGTCCTCAGGTTTGGTACCACATTGTATTAGGAACTGGTACCAACACTCAATGGTGTTGTTGCGTTTTGGTACCTTAGTTGTATGGGTTTGGAATCAAAAGTTCTTATGAATTGGTAGCTATAATATCAAACATTATATCGTTCCATTTTAGAGATATGTGTCATTGTTATTACTCAATGGAAAACAGGTTTAAGAGATATAAGACTTTGTAAATTACAGGTTTTTGTTCCAGTTGTAGAAAACGAACACTGGTGGTGTGTTGATTTCGCATTGAAAGACCAGAAGATTTGGTTCATTGACAGCATGTATAAAAATCCTGCTGCAGAGCATTCTGCGGAAGTAAAGAAATTGATATACGGACTAGAGATTTGTAGTCCTTACTAATTACCAGCATGATGTGTTTGGTCCAACCGGCCGTGCGGGCGGTGTTGTGATGTTCTGGAGTGTTAAAGACATTCAACCATCCATTACCCAACGAATGTTTACCAATTTATGCTTCCCCGACGAAGTGAATCATCTAGTGGGGTTGAAGTTCCATGTAAGTTTCCTCCAGACCTGTAATACCAAACCTTGTAGGTTATATAACAAATTAGGTTTCAGGTATAATTTAGTATACCTTGTTCTATAAGAAAAAGGGTACCAAATGTAGAATTCAGATATAGTTTAGTATACCCTTATATACTTACATAATACTCTGTTTGTATACTTATTTAATGTTTGGACTCATTTCAGGCAGTCATACAAGGATCCCCGTGCAAAGCAAAACGAAGGCTGTATGAATCAAATTCGGGTTAGTACACGTTTAGTTTTTTATTTACTTGCCAAATAAGTCATTGATGTGCTTCGAATTTCATATGGTAACAGGGTGACTTTTTTCATACAATTATTTATGGAGTTTTGTATAAAAAAAAAACCTGTGTTCATCAGAATAATTAAAACCATCATAATTATAAAAAAAATATTATTAATTCTTAAATACACGATTCAATAACAGAAATAGAAATAGTTCTCATTTCATTCCGACGGAACACGATTACATAAGTGATTACATAAAGTAATTGCGGGATATTAAATTCAAATTACCAGAACAACTTTGCAAATACTACAAATAGGCATATTACACAAATTCGGAACACTAAATCTAGACGTTTTTCAATTCTAGCTAGGTGACTTTTGACTACATCAAAATCTAATTGTAATAGGGATGAAGGAACCATATCGTCTTCCTTAATTAAATTATGGTCATCCACCCACTGAAACCATCCACAGAATCGGCACTTGTAATACAGCTTCATCGGATTTGATGTACTCTGTGAAATGCGGAGTTCGGTAATACAATTGGTACACGTTGGGCACATAACGGTCTCACACCATAGAATCCCATGGCCGGCGGTCGCACCAACATTGACGGCAGGAGACGTGTGGCCAGTCGAACATCTTGACATTATGACAATTGGGTGGAAGGAAGGATTTTATTTTTTTCTTTTGCATACTATTCTACAAAATCAAGTTCAAATATATAGTCCCAAACGTAGTGAGAAGCGTATTCGACACACTTCACTTTAGGGGATATGTTGGGCGAGAATTT
Source organism: Spinacia oleracea (assembly GCF_020520425.1). Taxonomy (NCBI): domain Eukaryota; kingdom Viridiplantae; phylum Streptophyta; class Magnoliopsida; order Caryophyllales; family Amaranthaceae; genus Spinacia; species Spinacia oleracea. The sequence goes on along the minus strand of NC_079488.1, from coordinate 69,705,673 downwards.
TCCCGCTCACCGAATTTGAACTACTTTGATCTATAAATACCAGGGGACTTTATTGTATGGTACAACGTGCGCAACAGATTGGTACCCCAACATCTGAAAATAAATTTTCAAATTTTTATTTTTTCCAAATAACACAAAAATAATAGAAATTTAAGTGTATTATTTCCAAATATTCAGTATTATTTTCAAATATATTAACATCCAAATTAGTTAAGTTTGGTTCAGATAAGACCGTCAAAATAGGTTAAATTCAATCAAAATAAGTCCAACAGAACTGCACCTAGGGTAGGCCATTAATATTTTCAAACACCCAACTGAAATGACTATTAATGTTAATATTAGCAAACACTAAACCACATACCCTAAAACATAATCGTGTATTTGGTCAAACATGACTACAACGGGTTCGGATTTATATTAGGTCAAATCGTGTATTCGATAACGGGTCATTCGGGTCCATTTGGTTTATAAATATTTGAAAATTTCGTAATCACACTTTTGGTGCTAAGTATAAATACACTAGTTTCGAACCGGATCACCCTTGGAATCAAATGTATTTAAATTTTAAAGGGAGATTATGTAAAGGGAGATTGAAGTACACGTTATAGCTAATAGAAATACGCTAATTTCGGAGCGGGTCACCCTTTGAATCATATAACATATATGTTTTAGGAACCAATATTATATATGACATTTTTATCCACAATACCCTAAGTTCAAATCTATTACTAAAAGAGACACCAGGAATGACACGTCGATTTTTTTCTCCTTTTACATAAATGTTTATAAATAGAAAAAATTATAGAAAAAACAATTTTGGTAATATTTAGTCACATCTTCATATCAATAATAATATTTTGTTCATATTAAGCATATCAAATATTTAATTCGCTCAAATCATCATATTAAACATATAAAATATATAATACGTAATAGAGCGAAAATTATATATTATATGCTAAAATGAGTACGTTCGAGATTTATTAATTACGCAATAGATTTAAGGGATAAATATATCAATTAAACAAGTGCGCGCACGGGACCTAATCTAGTAAGATATATTCCTAAAACCATTGTTAATTCCTTGTATGAATGGCTAGCCCTAATTTACCATTCTCGAGAGTATATTGTACCAACAGGTTTACTTCTATGTACCAAACACTCAAATACTTGTCAAATATTTATTTTTATCCATATTACCATTCTGTATGAATGGATAACCCTAATTTACCTTATGTTCGAATAAGATTTATTCATTAAACCAATGTTAACTTCTTGTATGAATGGCTTACCCTAATTTACCATTCGAAAGAGTACATTGTACCAAACGGTTTACTTTAACGTACCAAACACTCAAATTCTTGTCAACAACTGAATCACTAAAGTCAATTGTTAATTCACTAAATTCAATTGGGGTGGTACCATCCAACTAATTAAAAGGTTTAATAACCTACATTTATAACGAATGTAGTTGAACATTATTTATATAGGATTTGGTATATAAATAGTAAACACCGTTGTACCAATCATGATCAATGAATTAAAAATGGTACCAAACTAGTCATTCAATTGTAATAAAAATTTAAAGGCCAATTTAATACACAACTACCAAAGATGTTAGTAAAAGTAAATGCTAACAACTACCTGTTCAGAACCCTAAACTGGGACTTCGTATTTATAGGTACAAACTCCCTTTTGAGCATTCTTAACAACATTTAAGTTCCAACCCTACCTCTTTAAAATATTTTCAACTTCAGTGAGTAGCCGTAGTTGAGTAGCCGTAGTTCTCACTTCATCATTAAACCAGATTTTCAGCATGAAGAAGATGAAGTCCATTTCTAGTAGGGTTGCCCAAAATCAGGTTTCAGGGCCTTCTCAAAATTTTATTTTTCACCCCACATCCGTTCTTTACTTCGACTAGCCAAAAGCATCAAACTTACCTACGGTAGACTATAACACCACTAGCTACTACGTCGACCTGGAAGAATTTGAAGAAGAATTCACCGTACCAGAGGCAATAAAGTCAGATTTGGAGTTGCAACTTACGGCGGTGATAACAAACACCCCGTACGTACATGATGCTTTCCCGTGTGCAGTGATGGCTACAACCGAAGGAGGACCTGCTCCTTCACACCGTCCTCTAATTACCACCAGCCCCATTTACATCAAGGGTTTTGGGCCTTCCTAGTATGGTGTTCCAACATGTTATCAGACGAAATATCTTGGAAGTTGTTCCCTTCTGAGCTTCTTGCAGTAATCGACCCCAAGCCAGATATCGATGTTCAAGATCTGCCCATTTATAATTTTCCCGACTTCGAAGCTCAAATATGCATTGCTTCCTACTCAGACGCAATCCACGTTATGAGGGTGGAACAATTCTTCTCTAGTCTGGTAGTGGGAGTCATGGACAAGAATTTTTCAAAGCCTTCACGGGGGTACGCGGAAATACGGGTAGAAGGCCAAAAGATGTTCGCCGGAGTCCCCCTAACGATGATCCCACGCGGAATGATTGTGGTTGTGTGGAATGCCAAGTCTATGACAAGGCCTTCTTTCAAGGAAACATTCTTCGCACTTTTTGCAACCTACCACCCATCTCTCATAGTTGTAACTGAAGCTAGGATCAGCAACAACGACTGTAAGGAACTTATAAATTACCTCCCGGGAAAGTACAACAGTAACGTATTCGACAACATTGATCTGTGTGGAGGGGTGGTGCTTATGTGGCATGTGAATGAGCTTTACGTCTCGTACAAGGAAGCAGATTTCATGATAGAAGACGCGTTGTTCAACGTCACGTTTGAGGTACTTTTCTTCTCTTTTCGTCAAGTTACACCTGCCAAATACATGTCAGAATGGTGCCAATTTCATGTTAAAAAGGTACCTAACAATTACCAAATACAAATTATTATTAAAAAGTACCAAATTAAAATTGCAACTACGTACCATATGACATCAAATTTAAGGATTAATCATACTTCTTTAGTACCAAATAACACTAAAGTGTACCATATGACATCAAATTTAAGGATTAATCATACTTCTTTAGTACCAAATAACACTAAAGTGTACCGTACTCACATGATCTTGTTTTGTTACAATAAGGTGTACCAGTTTCATGAACTTTGTTGTTAAGTTACGTACAGTTAAGGTGTACCAACTTTATGTGAAATTGAAATTCATAATTACTGGCTTGGGTGGTTGGAAATGAAATAAATGTGCAAGTACATATGTTATTTTTAAGGGAGACCCAACCATTTTCAACCACCCTACCGTTCATTTCATCCAAACAATTCATACCAATCCTTCCACACCATGTTTAGCGCCGTACGAAAACTCAAACACTCATCCAAAGGAAAATCTATTACTTCACAGATCGCCAACATTGAGGTGGGAAATAATAGCAGGACCACTCTCCTATTGAATCCAAAAAATATTATCTATTTCAAACCCTTATACACTTCTAAGTTGGTGCCAGAAGTAGATTACAATAACATGTTGTTCTACGTTGACGGCGAAGACTATCATCGTAATGTGTACATACGCGACGCGATCCGATTTGACTTAAGAAACCAGTTGAGGGACAAGCTGTTGAGGAAGTCTTATGATCGTGAAAGCTTCCAATGCGATTTAATGGCGATGCCAGATGGAGTCGCTTTGCCGCTACACCGACCCTTAATTGAAGACCAACAAGACCTACATCTGGCATTTTGGGCATTCTTGGATTGGACATCAGGGAAGTTAAGAGCATCTGGGTCTACCCAGTTGTACCCAGACATTTTGATCCCAATAGTAGACCCCATCTCAGGCATCGACATAGATAATCTACCAATTTCTAGCTTCCCCGATTTCAACCGTCACTTGTTCATGTCGTCGGACGCGGACGCAGTACACGTTACAAGCATTGACGCCTTTTTCCATTATGTGGAAATAAATGTGACACCAAGATCCTTTTGGAGATGGCCTCGCGAGTACGTCGATATTAGTTTGAAAGGAGATACAATTGGCTACGGGGGCTACCACCCCTTTTTCACGAGGGGGACAGTGGTTGTTATTTGGAACGCCAGATCCATGGCGAGGCCTTCTTTCGAAAAGGGTTTCAATAAGCTTTATGAAGCTCATAAACCCTCGCTCCTGGTTATAACACAAGCTAGGATTACTTGGCAACATTGCAAGCAACTTGTTCATCAACTTCCAGGTAATTATAAATGCAGTGTGTTCCAGAACCTGCGTGACTGTGGTGGGGTGATAGTTATTTGGAAACTCTGTGAAATTGTCGTTAAGTTCATCGAAGAGAACTTAGAACCAATGACCCTGTTTAAACTCATTGCAAAGGTTTGTTCAACCTCTAAATGTCTGATATTAATTACTAGTTTTGTTGCTTTCAGACTGTATTAGGATATCAACTTGCATATTAATCAACCAACATTATTAATACAAAATTTGGTTACGTACAACTTCTTAGGTGTCAACAACGATAGTTTGAAAACCAAATAGTATAGACCCTGTGTTCATTTGGTTCAACCTAATATATTGTTGATACCAACAACGATAGTTCAAAAAGGAAATAGTATAGTCCCTGTGTAAAATTTGGTTACGTACCAGCTTCTTAGGTACCAACAACGATAGTTTGATATCCAAAAAGTATAGTCCCCGTTTTAATTTGGTTCAACCAAATATATAGTTTGAAAAGGAAATAGTATAGTCCTTGGTGTAAAATTTGGTACAACCGAATATGTTGTTCCAAATTTTACAACTGTAGTTTTAATACTTTTGTTGTTGTTGTCTCATTTTTTATATTTCACTAATGTTGGATGTCCTATGTTGAGCAGCCAGTCTTCAAGCCCCGGAAGCAACCCCTTGCGCGTAAGTTGGACCTATAAGGAGGAGACGATGAAGGCCGTGTCAGCAACAACATCTATTTGACACTAATTTAAGTAGGTTATTTACTAAACTTATCAGAAATTATTACCAACACAACCAACCACAATTTTTACCCGTGGGTTCGATTGTCTCGCCTTGTACTCGGCTTGTATCTCGGCTTGTAATGTCTAAACTTTAATATCTATTAGTCTAATGTCTAAACTTTAATTTGTAATGTCTAAACTTTAATATCTATTAGTCTAATGTCTAAACTTTAATTTGTAATGTCTAAACTTTAATATCCCGGCTTGTATCTCGGCATGTACGTGCTTTGTGTTGGACGTACTAATGTAATTACGTTTTATTGTATTAAGTACAATTATTTGTCAGTGCTTCGTTTTATATGTACCTGATAGAGGAATAATGTGTACCAAACACCTAATAGCCGAACTCTAAATTTAACAAACAATTATTTATTATTGTGTACCAAACACCTAATAGACGAACTCTATATTTAACAAACAACTATATATTATTGTGTACCAAACACCTAATAGACGAACTCTAAATTTAACAAACAACTATTTATTATTGTTTACCAAACAACTTATGCACGAACTCTAAATTACACCATCATCTAAGAAACTTTGTGTACCAAACACCTCATAGACAGACACTAAATTTAGGCCAACAACTAATAAACAATGTTATACAATGTTACATTATTACAAAGTGTTATAAATTAAATATAAATAATCAACAACTTATTACGGACTACAACTACCCTATCAAATGATTTACGTATTAATTTTTTGACAAGTCGTGGCAACTAAGGAGGTCTTTGGTGAAAATTGGATTGCGTGAAACATTGTCTTGATAAACCTGAGTGCTGTTATTTCCTACAAAGCACTGAGTACCTTGAAACATATTATTTCTTGTGTGTTGGTAATTTGGATGATCTATGTGTCCTTGTAACGTATGATTTCCGTGGACTTGATAATTCTGGTTTACGCCCGGCATGCACTAATTTCCAGAACCTTGGAACGTTCCAGCAACATTACTGGTAAAATACCTTAGGGATCCTGCGTTCTGCGATATTTGCAAGGCATTCAGGTTTTGCGGCATTTGAGGTAATGGACGCACGCATTGGATTTGTGACATTTGAACTCCACCTTGGTTTTGAGAAATTTGGGACAGTTACACACCACTCATGTTCTGTGACAAAACCATCTGACATGGATCTTGAGAGAGAATTACATCCTCTTGGGACATTCGAATCCCCCCGACTGACATGCGGATTTGTTGTTGTTCCAGTGGAAACAAATTTGTAGCAACGCCTCCACCAACTCTACCGGATGGCTGCTACATGTCACAAAATCAGTTTACACCAAAACAGACTACACACAAAAGAAAATTCAAGTTAAGTTAACATTACAATTCACCTGTAAGTTTTGAAGGGGAGCACCATTCATGAAATTGTGTTGCGGATATAAAATATGCCCACCAGGTTCCCGACCGTTCTGAACTCCTACGAGTTGTTGCAATTCACCTCCACTCCCGGGAAGCTGACCATGCATACCCTGAAACCATAAACCACAACAAACATTATACTCTGTACACTCCAAAATGTTGTCAAATTACAGAATTAAATGAGGATAAATCAGCTCACAATTTGGTTGGACCCCCATCGAGGATGGTAGTTGTTCTGTAGACAACCTAAATTATTTTGGCCTGGTATGTTGGTATTCGCTAGACTCGGTCCAGGAACTTCTTCCGCAACAACGTCCTTATTTTTCCTTACTTGCTTTCTAGCAGGCTTTTTGATGTCACCGGCAGCAAGGAATCATTTCTCACGAGTCCTGTGGGCCTTCACACCACCACGTGTAACAGGATCCTTAACAACCACAGGTGGGGATAGAGATGGTGTATCCTCGCCATAACTGTTGGGGGGTTTGTTAACAGACCCAGGAGTTAGAGGTGCATCGCTGCTCTTTCTGTTGCCAACAGAAGCAGCACCACCGCGTTCGTTATCGCCCACTGCTGATGTAAGTACATCGCTCTCATCCAAACGTAGCACATTTTTCTGAATCATCTCAATAACAATGTCCAGTTTTTGCTCTGCGAGAGAACTACGCAAAGCAACCGGTTCTATGGCATTCATAATTTGGTCATAACGCTTTACTTCCTCAGTCTTCTCTGGATCATGATACGCAACCTTGACAAGGGTGTGCTTACGTTGGATATCTTTCCTCCAACGATCAACAATATAAGCGGCAGGTACTGTTTCCACATTCTCCACGTCCATTACCTTGATTATATGCCGGCACACTATGCCATGGCACTCAAAGTGTTTGCAATCACACTTCGCAACTGACGTTTCTTTGTTGAAGACTACAACATATGTACACTTTCTACCGGACAAGGATATTTCCTTCTTCAGAAACTTGGACCACACCCACACTTTGTCTGATAAAAGGTGTTCCACCTCCACGTCAGAAATCGGTTTCGAACTTATGGGGGAAACATAGCATACGCGTGTGCACTGTAGCTGAACTTCAACAAACTTCGCGTCTGTGTATATCTTCTGAAACTTCCTTTCCACCGCAAACTCACCCACTAACGGTCTACTGAAACGACTACAGTTCACATCCGCAGCTCTTTCATCATTCGCCCTACTTTCCATTAACCTTGCAATATCTTGGAGGAAACTGATACAACCTCGTGTTCTTCTTCAAGTAGCCGTCGAAAAAACTATTTATGCTCTCCACCCTTTGAGTAGTCTGCATACCTGCCCAAAATATATGTTTCACATAAGCCGGTATCCACATTTCTCTCTGGTAGTACAAACCTTCCAGGGATCCAAAATGTAAGAGACAAAGTCTGCATTTTCATAAATCGTAATTTGAAGTACCAACTTCTTATATATATAAGGGAGTACAACAAAAATATGTACCAAACAACACAAATAACGGAGTTTAGTACATCTACTTATAGTTTTGGAGCACATGAAATTCAAAATTTTGGAAATTAACATACCTTCAAGCCACTTATAACATTTCTTTGTCTCTTCCTTTCTGTCGAGTTTAAATGTTTTGATAGCAACCGCCCATTGCTCCTCAAACTCTACAGGAGTTAAACTATTGTATATGGCATTCTGTAACGCCACTTTTATTTGGGGGAAATCATTCAACGACCCTAGTTTCCGGCTAAACTTCTGCATTATGTGCCACATGCACCAGCGATGTCGAGTTTGTGGCATTGGCATTGCTATCCGAATCGCCTTCCTCATTGCAGCATCTTGGTCAGTCATCATTGCTGCTGGCGTTTTCCCCCCATACAGGACAACCACGAGCGAAACAACCACACAAATGTCTAAAGCACATCCTAATAATATGGTCTGCCCATGGTGATTTACCCCAACAAAGTTCGAAACGGCAACTCATACTTATTTGTGAGGTAGGTCGAGTCAAAGCAAACCACATCCCCAAAATACTTATACGCTTCTCTACTACGAGCGTCAACCCACATAACGTCCTTCAACTTCCCTGATTTATCTACGCGGTGCAGATGGAAATTTTTTTGGTTGTCCTTGGTCATTCTATCTAAATAGTTTATCATTGCCGCAGCATCTCCGTCTCTAAGCCTCAATCGCATCCTCTTATTCAGAATATTATGCATATCTTTTTTGGTAAACCCAATATTCTCAACCCCGTTCCGTCTACCAGCTAGGTTGTTGAAAATCTGTGTAATTGGCGCCCCTGAATCATGATCATTTACAATCTGATTTAAAATTGTATCAGTGATTTTCTTCATCCTATACATCGATATATGATTAGACTTTGTAGGTGTTGGATTGTGGTTCAAGTGTTCGTTTATAACACTCTTCACCACCCAACTATTATCCTGCTCACGAGCACCATACAACATAGCAGGGCAATTACACTTTTTGGACTTCTTCTTCACAAGTGGATCCAAGGCCACACTCACTTTTTTCCCATTCACCATGCGCCTGTAAGTGGTTCTTCCGTAACACTCACACCTCCACACATAAGTTTTTAGGGAATTTGATTTCCCATTTTCTTGTTTTAATTTGGGACAACTTCTGCCCCTACACAGACTACACCAAATCCTTGTTGTTCCCCATACAAACGGTAATAGTTATTCATACCTTCCCAACTAGGAAATGACATTCCAACTACAGGGCTGGCTAATGCAGGTCCTTCTCTCCTCCTTGTAGGGGTTGTATACACTCCAGAAATATTTCCTTTCAATCCACTACCTTCTCCTACAGCATTACCACACCTTCTCCTACGGATGAGTCATTTTCTCTCCATCAACATCATTTTCAGCTTGATTTTCAGCATCAACCTCATTATCTCTTTAAGGTCATCGTCATTACCCATGAAAACTTCCTCATTCAAATCTTCTCCCACATCCAGTGCCTCATCATAATCATCCCCACTATCATAATCATAAGATTCATAACCACATTCATCTTCAGCGTCTTCTTCATCCACATTTCTGTATCCATCACCACTTTCATCGGCTAAATCATCACCACTTTCATCGGCTAAATCATCACCACTTTCATCGGCTAAATCATCACCACATTCATCAACACCTTCATCACTAGATATATCACATTGTTCACCCAACACTTGGAATGTCATTTCATCCAGTTCACTATCATCAGCCTTGGGGACCATGGAAGTTTAAGTTACCAACAGCACATAAAAATAATCTAATACACACACACTATACCAAATTTACATTGTTCACCCAACACAAACACTATACCAAATTCCAATATTCATATAATTGATATGATTAAACAATACCAAATAAGTTAGATCATAATAATTTTCCTATACCAAATTACACTTTTTAATCAAGTTTGGTTTTACTTGGTACAAACACTGAAACTAATTTCCATCAAATTTAGAGCGTATAAATGTCATCATTATTATACATTAGTTATCAATTCATTTACTCGTACACCAACGAAATGGTTTTAATTAATGTTTCAACTATGTAATAATTATCAATATATATCACCTAGATAATACACATTTACAGTTACCCCAAACCCTAAACCCTATTATTGATTAGTAATAACAAAAATTAACATCTCCCGAAGATAAAACATTTATATCTGTTGTGTATGGAAAAATAAATATAATTAATTTGTTCGTCCATACCTGATTATCTAGCTGTAATCTTCTCCTTCCGCCGCCCACAGCGTCTTTCGCCATTGACAACACAGAGTTCACTCACAGATGGGTTATCGATAGATTTATTGAAATCGAGATGACTAAATCAAGATTTCCTCCATCGATTGTTTGGGATATTTTTTGTGAAAATACTACATCACGAATCTAAGGGAATATGAGAAATTTGAGTTACAGAAATGGTTGGTTGTATCATATTGATGATGAAGAAGAATATGATTGTTTTGTGGAATATAATTCACCTTGTTTTTGCCGCCAAACAATTGGACTGAAATTTTGGCGCTTTGGGCGAAATTTTACTTTTCTCACTAACTTTGAGTTGGCGCCAGGTAAAATAATGGTTTCCTTTTTTTTTTTCTGTTGTTTTTGCCCCACTTTTGAGTTTATTATTATTAAATTCTTGGTATAGTTTTTAAAGACTCTAGTAGGTATAGTCCAAGACTTTCTCGGGGGGGTGTTTCAAGAAGAGGAGGAGAGAGAAAGTGAGACAGAAAGGCAATAGAGTTAAGTAGTATGCTTTTCTAGTTTTCTTATATCCCCACCAGTGTTGCACGAGGCATGCAAATCCATCACATGCAACCCAAGGCAATAGAGGCAGGTATGCAACCAATTGGTAATACTATGATAGTCTGATGTCAATGTAGTTTTCGGGCTTTCTCTGCACAGGAGTCCATTGCTGCAGGGTTTTGTGAAATTTGAGAGACATGCTTCTTGTCACCTGCTATACTAATTACCTAATTGTCAAACAAGGTTAACATTCTAAAATCTGAACAATCAACATATACTTTCAGTTGGTAAAGAGACTTTGAGCACATTTATCAATCCTGTACCAAAATTACAGCGTTATCAGCAGTACAACAATCCAGCAACATAGAAACACGTAAACCCTGCAGTTCAACAACTTGGCAACCCAGTAAAATCACTTACCTTTGAGTCATTTAGAATACAATACAAGTTTCTGCTATTCTAGCAGGAAAAAAAAAGAGCTAGCTATTCTAGCAGGAACTTGGATGAGCATAAATATTTCACTATCATGATCTCTAATCAAATATGTAAATCAACATTAATTACATACGTTTGGAAATTCCTCACAAGGGCCGGAGAGGGATGCTTTCAGTTGGCCAAAGACAAAAATGCACTTCTGTCAATCATCATTTATCAGTAGCAGCTTCTGATACTGTCTGATCAACCCTCATAAACTGCTCTATGACATAGCCCACTGCAGATTACTCACAGCTCACAGGTATGGCATAATGAACCTCCTGAGTGTTCTACCGACTGGCTTCAGCTATCAAATACAAAGTATTAATATTTTGATTGTAGCATGAAAACTAGACAGAATAACAGAGTAGTTTGTAAACCTAATAAATCTTTGATAGAGGGACATGGGCTAAAGTTGGACAAAAGTGAATATATAGGAATATAGGATCATGAAAGATAGTGGCCGTCCTATATGCTCCAGATAAGGACATTAATCAAATAGATTGGATGAGTCAAATAGATATTCACTAGACACAATCAGTGAGGGTGATATTTGATAGTGATATGTACCGGCTAGTTGGGGTTATAAGCCTATACTAGTTTTCTGGATAAAATCAGATGAAAGGAGACGGCATAGACAAATCAGAGCTGGTGCCTTGAGACTATAGTCCTTAAAAAGGAACAACGGAAATTTCATTCTTTAATTCTACTTGTACAGGATGAACCAATTAACCTTGATATCCCAGGAAGAACCAACTGCCTTGAATTATTGGGATCATGTTCATCAGCTACAGATCTCTGTTAGCAGGTACAACCTTCAACAACTTCGTAAGATCATATGCCTTAAAGTCTTTTCCATAAGCTATGCTCAGATCCAAAGGTGTCCTCCCATCCTAGAACACAAGGCAGTGAAGAGAGATCCATTAGCATCAAAACAAAATGATATGTAAACCAGAGGCTACTAAAATACTGATTCATATCGCCATTGTGTAAGATAGACCATGGTAAACGTTTCCTTACACGTGTGTGTACATGTGCATATGCATCCATTAATCAGCAAGTTCTTTCAATATGCTAGAATCCATAATTGGAATAAAACATGTTGAAAGAATCATCTAGAATATTTGACAATAAATTATGCATATAGCTGAAACTGATCCTTGTTTACCATCCACACATTGTCTACCTAAATTCCTAAACACAATATTCCATGGGTATATTCTCAAAAATTCTGATTTGTACAGATTCTTCTCCCGCTGAATAGATCTTGGTCGAGTTGCTATGAAAGTATGATGTTTAACACAATTTTGCAAAGACCTAACCCAATGGTTTCTCAAGAACAGATAGGAATAAATGCGTTCTTTTTAACACAATTTTGCGAAGACATAACCAATTGTTTCTCAAGAACAGATAGACTCATATGTTTTCTTTTTACCATAATTTTGTAAAGATACATCTCCAGCTTACAAGGACTATTATAAAGAAAACTCTATCATCTAACATCTAATACCCCTAATAGCAATAACTCAAATAACACATAAGACAATAGGAGGGAGAAATACTCAACAATACAACTATAGTTCAAAATTAACAAAAATACTTATAGCAAGTTTTAACTCGCAATTGAAACTTTTCCCTGTGTTCTGCATCATCCCAGGTCATGAAAAGAGCATGAGATGGAGAAATTGAAAGATGGAACAAGCTTGAGGTAATGCTGGGAGATCAAATGAGTTGAAGTGAACATGAGAATTCATTTAGTCCATCCTATAGTAATTACTTTAAGACCTTCACGGAAAAGCTTTGACAAACTTTTGACCCACACATGAAAACAAATATATTTTCATTACAAGAAGACTTATCGAATAGTCAACACTCAACCCTTACTCTTTCTGTGAGTTTATCTTCCGAAATTTCAAGATAATTCCCTCATATTGTTCCAAGTTCCAACAGGTAGCAAATTGTTTAATTAATATTGAGATGCAGTTGAAAACAAAAATAAAAATGTTATTACACAGACAAATGGAAAAACTAATGTGGAAGAACCACAAGGCATGAAGTATTCCAAGAATGTGAGTCACGCCTTACAAGCACATGTTAGTCTCCATGGTTTTACCTTATTTTTCCTCATACTATCTGCACCATTAACTAACAAGACTTTTGCGATGTCTCTGTTTCTACTTTGCATGGCAACATGTAAAGGGGTCCACCCTTCCTGTTAAATGGGAACCGAAAACCAAACTGATGAGCATAGTTAAAATACGGACAAACTGCAAAACGAGAAAAAATAATATCATACTTACGTTGTCTGAGGCATTCACATCTACATTATACTTGATTAGTAACTTTACAGTCTGTAAGGCACCAACTTGAACTGCATAGTGAAGTGTGGTGACACCATCCTGTCGCAAAGAGCATATAGTTGTTTCATGCAAGTAGTAGAGTTTACAGTCAGAAAATCAGAGGCAAATTTACCTTATCCTTAATATGAGGATTGGCACCTTTTCTTAGAAGATGACTAATAACAGCTTCCTTCTTACCAAGAATGCTGGAATGGAGAGCAGTAAGACCATCCTGCTCGGAAAAGCTTTGATTTATTAATAAATAAAAGAGCTCCCATAACCAGAGTAAATGTTACATACTGGGTTAAGCTTACCTTATCTGGAAAATCAATGTTGACACCATTTTCAAGTAACTGGTCAAGAAAATGAATTTGCCCTGCCAATGCCAGAGTGTGAAGAGGACTCCATTTTGCCTACACGGTAAATGAAGTCAGAAATGTTGAACTACTTTGAAGTCGGGAAGCATAGAGATTCAAATACAACATTCTTTTATAAAATGATGATTGACAATGAATAAGAGCAAGCCAGCATCCATACATTCTAACACACAGCACTAAAGCACAATGGCGGAGCCAGGAATTTTTCCATGGACTCATGGAGGGGCTAAACATTCAAAGTTACTACGTCAAATTTGAACTGTAAACATTTTATAAGGTTAATAGATAAATGAGGAGTAAATATGTTTTTTTTAAAAATTTGTACTTTAATATTCCATAGTATGCTTTTTACAAAGAACATAGTAAGTCTCAATGTATTAATCCTTGATTTTAAAAAGTTTAATAGAAAAGAAAAAGGAAAAAAAGCCCAAAGAAAAATGGCGTGAAAAGGAGTACTGAACGAGAAGAAAAAAAGTCACAATGTATTTGTCCTACTACTATGATTTTAAAAAGTTTAATAGAAAAGGAAAAAAGAAACCCACAGAAAAATGGCGTGAAAAAGAGTACTGGAAGAGAGAAAAAGAAAAAGAAGCAAATAAATAATCACAATTTGTAGAACCCGTGATTCGAAAATTGAAACAAGCGTCCATACAGTTGACCACTGAGCCAACATACAACTTATGTCTCCTTTATCATTGCATATTATATAGCGAGGTTTTTCTGTCTTGGGGTGGGCGGCTGCCCCAACCAACCCCCCCCCCCCCCCTAGCTCCGCCTCTGCTAAAGCACGAGGAAAGCTATGGATATTTCAAAATACTTACAGTTGATATTTTCTCAAGATTTGGAGCTGAATTTTGTTGCAAAATTGACCATTCTTCTGGTTCCAAAAGAAGCTCAATCTCTAAAGAATAGTTATTGTCAGAGAATGCACGGAGATGTATAAGCATATAAATCAAACAGACACAAGTTGCGAAGATGAAATAAGGTACATAATTACATAATACAAAGATTATGAACATATATTTCCAATGTATACCATAATACTGTCTAGAAATGTGGGACTTGTTAATCTTAATGTCATGAATACACACACGCACACACACCTGTTTAAAAGCATGTAATTTAGCCACAAAGACATCTGCACTTGGTTCCAAAACCAATTTATATAGCATAGCACAAGTCACTTTCAGAATTCTGCAAGGTCAGTTGTGACATCAACATCTGGATTCAATGCAATTGAGTATGCTTTACTGATCTACTTGCTTCTCAAAGCATCTAGTAGGCAGAGTTCAAGAAAACCTTAGTTACTTGAGCAAAACTACTATTTTAATTCAAGTAGAAAGAGTCGAGTCCTTGTATACTCATTTAACAAGCCTTAAAGTTGAAACCAAGGACATCATGGTACATGAGACTATGGATACCTCCAACGGTTGAAAATATGCAAATAAATTTTAGACTAATCTAGTATACAGTAGGGAAACTCATAATATCATATTATAAGGTTAATAATAACCTGAGCTAGTCAATGAATAGTTAATTTCTATTGCCTCAAAATCATTGCATGATAGTTCTCATCAGATGTATCTAATCTTACTTCCACAAGCCAGTATTGACTATCCTGCAGCAACTTCAGAAATGATGTTTGATATATCCAATTTATTTTCCATAAAACATGTATCACGTGAGCTACTTACTGGTTGTAATTCTGGCAGCAAGCTCAATCTTGGTGAAGTCGATATAATTCAATATGATTATGCGCCAAAATTACTCATATGTTCTGCTCTATAGCAAATACTTAGATATCAGTGACCACACATTTATTTGGTTTACTCAGCACTCAGCAGCACGTGAAAGCATCAGTAATACAAGTTGCACAAAAATGTGACACAGTGCTATTTCAATGGTTGAGTTAAGTTCGTCCAACAATCCAGACAATGGAGTATGACACAGTGATAATTTTTGAAGGATGAGTGCTGCAAAACCATTAGTTTTTTCCAACTTGCTTTCAAATCTTTTCTTCTATTTTATTATGTTCCATGTTACACAGACTACACAGTATATCAGCAGTGTAACAAAACTTAGTTAGTAAGCAGGGCACAATGCACTTCATTAGATTAGAAGACTACAAAAACAAAAGGGGGGTAGGATTAGACCTTTGGCAAGTTCATCCTCGTACTTCATTTCTTCAAGTTTTCCGTCAATTGTGGCAACTGAAGAGTCTTTTTCGTCTTCCCAATCACTCTCGAAATCTAAATCATTTTCTTCTGCTACCTGCGGTTCATCATCACAGTCACTGTCACTTCCATCATCAGGATCTTCCCATACTCCACCATTTGAATTTACAGGACTCTGCCTTGAGCTAACCACACTGGCTCTTGCGTTCGAGTGTATTTGAGTCTTATAAAGATGACAAGTTCCCTTTCTTCGATGATCAAACGGATTAAGGTAACACGTCTTGCAACAAGAAGTACCTCCTGATGTTCTAGAAGAAACAGCAGGCAACAAGGAGAGCTCTTTAAGAGGCAAGGTCGCTGTAGCCCAATATGCCATACAGTCAGCTTCAATTTGTTCTCGATCTTTTTATATTAGGATCAAGACACTACAAAACATACACATACAGAATTCAATTCACCAAAAAGCTCAATCGAAGGGGTTAAAATAAATCAATTGCTCATTGGCATCCTCGTATTCTACAAAGTGCCCTTAAATCTTTGCGATCGACCAAGGAGATAAATAATTGGTTCGTGCAGCCAACCCCTTTCTTTCCAGATTACAACTTCGGTGTTGTTAAAATTAACAGCATCTCCCTAGTCATTAGTTCGCTGAATCTCATCCAAATTCAGTTCATTTGAAACAACAATTTAATCTTTTGAGAACAAAATTCCGGCAACCCTTCCTTTCCGATTACGGCTTCGGTAATGTTAAAACCAACAGCATTTCCCTACTCATTACTTTCGCTGAAATCTCAGCCAAATTTAGTTCATTTTACACAGCAATTCAATCTTGTGAGAACAAAATTCCCTCCAAATTCTACCGTTCAAACCAACAAAAGCATAAAGAGAGAGAATTCCAGTAAATAACATCAATCATCAAAACAAATGAAATAGTAATTGCAATTTCCAAAGGGAGGGGAACGAAAACTGACCTTTGCTGCCGCGCTTAGTGATGCGTCCTCGGTGGTAACTAGTACTGGTTGTTGCCGTAGTCGAGCTCCGGCGATGGAATCCGTTTCCGAATTCTTTCCGACGAGTTGCGGTGGCTCTTGCTCGCCGCCGATAACAGGATAGCCGTTTCTTTTATTTACTCTTGAGAGAAGAGAGCATACTGAGAGAGTGAGAGGGAAACTTAGGAATGTGAGGATTGCTCGAACTTGGATAACCAAAGGTCCGTTTGGTTTATCTGAATTTGACTGTAACTAACATATGTGAATTTATTTGGTTCGAATTTAATTTTATTGATCTTTTTTAAAATTTTGCTGAGAAGTACTTGTGTATTGAATTTTTTTATTCTTGTTAAACCTTTATTTGTTGATTTGTTGAGGTTACTTAATACTCCATCCGTCCTAAAATTATTGTCCTGTTTGACCAATTTCACGGTTTTTAAGAAAAATATTTGGAGTGGATAAGTCTAATGATTGGATTGTACTTGGGTTGGAATAAGCAAAAAGACAAACTGTCTTTGTTTTCCCCCATGTGCTGATCAAATCAGCCTCTCATTTATATTTAAAAAAATAAGTGCACATGGATCTTAATCAAAATAGTTTAACCAATAAGAATATAATAATATTTATTCTCAACCAATCAAAATGCTCAGTTTAAAGCATACAGATTCAACACAAATAGGGGTAATATGGGGTCATTTTTTCCATCTGTAATCAGACTCCCTATTTTTTTGGTACTCTTCTTCCTCATTTAAATACAGAGGGTTAGAGCAAAAAAAAACGTTTACAATTTCAGATACAAATCCCATAAAAAGTGGGCAGCACCTCATTTAACTATAAAGGTATAAATCCCATGAAAAAAAGGAGAAAATAGAGGGAGAAAGAGTTTATTCTAGAAAAAAAATCAAAGTAAAAAAAAAAGGAAAAAAAAAAGAGTAAGGGTGCATCATTGCCTGCGGGGGAATGACTTCAGATTTCAATCTCAACGACGCTTGGTTTCCAGATGATGAAGATGAAGAAATGGGTGGATATTCCGGCTTTAACTTGAACGATGCTCCGATTCCAGAATCAGAGATGGAAGAAGACTCTGGAAGTGATGGCAATCATCACATAATCAATTCTGATGATAGTTCTGATGATGATATGGAAGAAGTTGGGGACATACTTCAAGGCAACACCGTTTATTTTGATTTGAACCATCCACCACTAGAGACTCCACTCCATCAAACAGGAAATCAGCAACAAGCAACACAGAATCATCCTAAGCGCCGCAGGCTCAGCAGTCAAAACAAGCTTCACATTCTCATATGGCTCCTAGATAGGGCAACAAGGGGCAAAAAAGAATACGGGTCAATAACAGCAGCATCAACTCACTTTGGGGTCACGGCAAGGACCCTATCTAGGATATGGAACACAGCAAGGAGGCAGAAACAAGAAATGCGAAGGTATAATCTTGCAACTCTACATCACAATGCTGGCAGGAAGAGAATTCAATTAGACATTGATGAGTTAACCAAACTTGCAATGGGAGACAGAATATGTATAAGGGACTTAGTTCCAAAGCTTGGCATAACGAGGGGTACAATTCATCGAATGATTAAAAGGGGAGATATCAAGCCACATACAAATCCATTATATCCTGGATTGGGGGATCCAAACAAGATAGCAAGGATGTCATACATTTTGGGTATGCTGGTGGGGGACACACCGGAAACAAAGACACGGTACAAACCAATGTATGACTATGTTCATCTAGATGAGAAATGGTTTTATTTGACAAAGAAATCACAGAGATGCTATCTTGCAAGGAATGAAAAAGGCAAACACAGAGCTGCAGCATCAAGCAAATGGATACCAAAAGTAATGTTCACAGCAGTTGTTGCAAGACCAAGATTCAACACACAAAAGGAGTGCACTTTTGATGGAAAAATAGGCATATTCCCATTAACATATAGTGAACCAACAAAGAGAAGTTCAAAATACAGAGAGAAGGGGACATTAGTGACCAAAGTCATTGAATCAGTAAATCAAAAGGTGAAAGGAGCATGTTAATCGAGCAAATCATACCGGCAATAATAGAAAAATGGCCACCTACTGAAGGTCCGAAGACAATATTCATTCAGCAAGACAATGCAAAGGCACATGTGACTCAAGATGATGCTATATGGCAACAAGTGTACCAACAAGGTGATTTCACATTCATACTAGTGCAACAACCACCTAATAGTCCTGACATGAACATATTGGACCTCGGTTTTTTTAGGAGAATTCAATCATTAATGCACAAAAAAATGCCAAAAGACGTAGATGCAATGATGCAAGCAGTTCATGATGCCTTTTATGAGTTGGAGCCTAAAACACTGAGTAATGTTTGATATTCACTGCAATATGTTTGGAATGCTATTTTAAAGTCACATGGGGGGAAATGAATATGTCTTGCCACATGTAAACAAAGCAAGACTTGAAGCTGAAGGTAGATTGGAAGAGCAAGTACAAGCTCTAATGTGGGCAGTCATTCAAGAATGGGATGCAGTACATGGGGAAACAAATGCACAGCCAGAGCATGTAATTGCAGCAATAGGAACAAGAAATGCACAACCGGACAGAGACACACCAGAGAGTTCTAATGCAAGGGAGTTAAACAGAAACATAACAACAGCCACACAACCCAACAGAGATATACCTGAAAGCTCTAATGCAAGGGGAAGAAACAAAAACATATCAAATTCACTAAGAATTTTGGGGTAGTGAGGCTTAAACTTGTGTTTTGGGGGCATGTAGTTAAACTTTTGTGTTTTGGGGCATGTAGTATAACTTTTGTCAACTTGAATGTATTTTGAAACCACTCGGGTAATGATGATTTATAAACATTTTAAGGTTTCAATCTTAGTTGTGATGATTTGAATTATCTCAGAATGTCCCCAAAAAATTACAGAAATAAACCCTACCACTAACCACTTAGCACCCGAGAAGCCTCAAATCAGTCAATATTGACCGGTTGCTAATGGCACGGAGTGGTTAGTGGCATAAAGAGTTTGTCTCTCAGCATATATGAAGACTCATCATTGATCTGATAAAAACAGTACTATAAATATGGGACAAACCACAACTTAGCATATGAAAAACATCAACTCATTTACTAATGACACAAAGTAGTAAATGTCATTAAGAGTTTGTTTCTCCACATTTTTAGAAATTATAAAGGTGTTACAAAACCCATTAAGCATAGAAAATGGGACGAATCTCAGAATGCCCCCCAAAACTCACAGAAGTAAACCCTATCACTAACCACTTAGCACCCGAGAAGCCTCAAATCAGTCAATATTGACTGGTTGATAATGGCACGGAGTTGTTAGTGGCATAAAGAGTTTAATTCTCAGCATATATGAAGACTCATCATTGGTAAGACACGACATAAACCTCAGAATGCCCCCAAGCATCACAGAAGCAAACCCTACCACTAACCACTTAGCACCCGAGAAGCCTCAAATCAGACAATATTGACTGGTTGCTAATGGCACGGAGTAGTTAGTGGCACAAAGATTTTGTTTCTCAGCATATATGAAGACTCATCATTGGTAAGACACGACATAAACCTCAGAATGCCCCCAAGCATCACAGAAGCAAACTCTACCACTAACCACTTAGCACCCGAGAAGCTTCAAATCAATCAGTATTGACTGGTTGCTAATGGCACAGAGTAGTTAGTGGCACAAAGAGTTTGTTTCTCAGCATATATGAAGACTCATCATTGGTAAGACACGACATAAACCTCAGAATGCCCCCCACTCATCACAGAAACAAACTCTACCACTAATCACTTAGCGCCCGAGAAGCCTCAAATCAGTAAATATTGACCGGTTGCTAATGACACAGAGTGGTTAGTGGCATAAAGAGTTTGTTTCTCAGCATTTATGAAGACTCATCATTGGTAAGACACGACATAAACCTTAGAATGCCCCCAAGCATCACAAAAACAAACTCTATCACTAACAACAACAATCTCAAATGTCCAAATCAAACCTCACACACAAGTCAAACCAACACAAATTCACCACCCCACACCATCAAACAAACATCAGTTAAGGGTCATCATAAGGGGCATCAACATAAGGGGCATCAGTTAAGGGTCATCATAAGAGGGACATCAACAATCATTTAACATTTAATTTGGGAATCAGTTAAGGGTCATCATAAGGGACATCAACAATCATTTAACAAAGGGACATCAACACTCATTTAACATTTAATTTGGGGAATCAGTTAAGGGTCATCATAAGGGACATCAACAATCATTTAACAGTTAAGGGTCATCATAAGGGACATCAACAATCATTTAACATTTAATTTGGGGAATCAGTTAAGGGTCAATGGGTCATCATAAGGGACATCAACAATCAATTAACAGTTAAGGGTCATCATAAGGGTCATCAATATAAGGGGCATCAGTTAAGGGTCATCATAAGGGACATCATCAATAATTCAATGTAAGGCTCGAATTTGGGGAATCAACAATCATCATAAAATCAATTTAAGGCTCGAATTAGGGGCATCAATAATCATCAAAAATTCAATTTAAGGGTCAAATTTGGGGAATCAACAACATCATAAAATCAATTTAAGGCTCGAATTAGGGGCAACAATAATCATCAAAAATTCAATGTAAGGCTCGAACTACAATCATCAATAATTCAATTTAAGGGTCGAATTTGGGGAATCAACAATCATCATAAAATCAATTAAAGGCTCGAATCAGGGGCATCAATCATCATAAAAAATTCAATTTAAGGCTCGAATTAGGGCATCAACAATCATCAATAATTCAATTTAAGGGTCAAATTTGGGGAATCAATCAACATCAAATATTCAATTTACGGCTCGAATAACAATCATCAATAAATCAATTTAAAGAAGATCACACTTGCCAGCAACAAACAACCAATAATCAACCAATTTCCAAAAAACATCCACCCTGGCCAGCAAGAGATCACACTTGCTGGCAACCATATCAACATGCAAATCATCCTCCATCAAAAATTAAAGAGAGAAAGAGAAATTAAAGAGAGAGAGGACTTAGCTCTAGTCACCAACAACTCGATTCAGCACCGGATATAGTGTCAAAATCCTCCTCACCGTCATTAACCACATCGGATTCGTGGGGATTCCAAGGGTCGCCGCCCACACGAACACCAGGAACCACCGGATCTGGATCAGGAACACCACGAAAAACTGGATCTGGTTAATTTACCTCAAAATTTTCATGCGGGGGCGATTTTGGAGGCGTTTTTTCTGGCAAATTTGGAGGGCCTTTTTCCGGCGACTTTGGCGGCGACGGGTTGTTACCCTCCACCGTTGGATCAGATAGAGAAGACTCATTTCTTCCCCATCTAAATCGAATATACTCACGAGAATAGCTATGTTCGCCCTCACACAAGGAACCAAGATCACAATGATCGGGTTCGGTGCATTCATAAGGCCCAGAATAGGGTTTATCATCACCGGAATCAGTAAATCCATGGAAAGACATACTTGAAAAATTCGTGCAAATACCACAATAACAAAAGAGGATCTGATTTTTTAGAAAAATTTGGAAGAGTTTTCACAAAACGAGTGAGATCTGAGAGGAATTTTTGGGTTTCAAGCTTCGAATAACAGAGAGAAAGAGGAGGGTTTACTAGGAAGAACAGAGAGAGAAAAAGATGAGAGAGAGAATGAGAATGAGAATGAGAGAATGAGAGAATGAGAGATCGAGTAAAATGGGGTAAAACAAGGGGTGGGTGGGTGGTTTTTGTTGTGGGCAAAATTACCATGCCTTCGTGTACCAATGAGGATGCGACACATGGCACGTATTACGCCCCCTAAGCAGAAACCATACGAAGACTAGACCACAGCATGGGTATCAATCTACGTATCTACAATGTATATGAATTTGTATTTAAGAATGTATAAATGTATGTAATGTACCTATAACTGAAAAGGGGCCTAGGTAGTAGGTATTCCAAGTGGTATGAATAAGCACAATAGGCCCAAAAAGCCCACTATTGCCAAAAGGGCCAGGGAATTGTAAGGAGAAAGGACACATGTCCTCCTCCCATACCCTAGCCAATCATGTAAAGGGAATATTAGGTCATTCCCACAAAAACCTAGTACTAATAAATAGTCCCACTTCCCTAGAAAAAGGGGTCACAATCAATACATTCAAGAGCAATTGCTGCTATGCCTTCTCTCTACTTTCTCTCTCTATAAAAATACAATCTTGTGAAATCCTTAGAAGTTACCGGAAAACCTCCAAGGTATCTCACCGGAAAAACCCCACAACATTTGGCGCCATCTGTGGGGAGGTACGGTAACATGGAAGATCAACGACAGGACAACGATACTGGGCGGCCTACGCGAGTAGAGCAGCCACCCCTCGAAAGAGAAATGCCGGCTGAACATCATACGTCGGCCACGAGAATCACTGGAGATGCCGCGCGTATATTTGCGGCCGGGCACACCCCTCGTCACGCTGCCGAGGTAGAGGTGCTCAGCGAGGAGGACGACCAGGCCAATCGCACCCCTCTTGGAGGACACCTGGATCCTCGGGCGGATACAGTAATAGAGGAGAACCCTGATATGCCTGTCTCTGTGGGTGCTCTTCGGGCTATTTTGGCTGAGTTCCAAGCTGATATGGGAAAGACAGTTAATGCTGAGGTACAGAAGAGTATGCTGATCTACACCACTGCTGTGGCTGCAAATTATGAGGGGCCGGCAATCAATAGGCCAACACTTTCTTTGCGTCCCCCAAACGTCTGGACCAGGCAGACAGGCGAGGACCTGAGGAGGCAGCCGCCAGCAAGTCAGCCCAATCAGGCAATGTCTTACCTACCACGCCGACTGTCACGACGGCTGATTGGAGAAACGTCCCGAGGACGTGAGCAGCCACGCGCAGAGCAATTGCCTGACTCTGAGTCTGAACTTTCTGACACTGGGTCAACCCCCGTCATGCCGGATAGACCTCTCCCTCATCCAACTTATACGCATCTGAGCCAGGCGCGCCCAGGGGTCACCCGTCCAACCCGTCAAACTCGCGGACGCGAGTCTTCCCAGCGGGTACCCTACTCAAGGCGTCAAGATCCTGTGTATCACATTCGGGAGGGGGTGTCCAACATGGCCCTAGGACACACCACCCCTTTTGCAGACTCCATCATGAGAGCCCCGAGGGAACCCAAAGTCAAGCCGCCCAACATTGATGCTTACGATGGGACCACAGATCCAGACATGCACCTCTTGGTTTACCGGCATCACATGTATGTCCAAGGAACAACTGACTCAACCTGGTGTAAGTATTTTCCGGGCACACTCAAAGGAGTAGCATCTAAGTGGTTCGAGAGACTTCCAGCCGGAACTATTCGCTCTTTTTCGGAGCTCGAGCTATTGTTCTCTACTCGGTTCATGGCTCACAAGGCAGAAAAGAAGACGAGCATGCATCTGAGTAGGATTCAGCAAGGGAAAGACGAGTCTCTGAGGAGCTATGTGAAGAGATTCAATATAGAGGCAGGGCAAATTCCGGATTTGCCAGATGGTGTTGCATTCGATAACTTCATTCGAGGGCTTAAAAAGGGCTCTTTCAAGTTTGATCTGGTAAAGAAAAGCGTCCGAACAATGCCAGAAGTGCTGGATGAGGCCGAGGCCTTCATCCATGCAACAGAGATTTGCAGCGTCCCGAAAGATCCCAGAGGAAGTGATACCGCCGAGCCGGCGGCAAAAAAGGAGAAATTCGAAAAGAAGAGCCGGCCTAACGGGACGTGGGCTATTGCAAAAGAGTCAGACAGGGCTCCCGGGGCGGCAGGCCAGAAACGGTCCAGAACTTATGATCGGGAGAGATTTGAGTATAACACAGACATGTACACAATTCTGATGGACGTCGGGTCCAAATATGACATTGATCGTCCATTTCCCATGAAGTCGCCACCAGAAAGTAGGGACCCCAAACTGTACTGTCACTTTCACAGTGACATTGGGCATGACACCAAAGAATGTAAGAGCTTGAAAAGGGCATTGGACGGCCTAGCCGCCAAGGGATTCTTAAAGAGTTATATCAGCAGGAACACGGGAGGTTCTGGCAAACCCTTCTACAAGAAAAACAAATCCCCTCCCTCGGAGGAAGATGGGAATCGTACCGACCTAGAGTGCGTAGCAGTCATCTCCGGAGGATTGGCCGCCGGCGGGCCGACCATGAGGGGCCAGAAGGATTATGCCAAGCGACTGGGGCAAGTGATTGGCTGAAAAGGGCACTTCGAACCGGCTATTACTGGCCGACTCTTAAGGAGGACGCAATTTCACTGGTCAAGAAGTGTGACAAATGCCAGCGTTTTTCTCACCTAATACACCGACCGGCACGAGTTCTGACGCCCATTACAAGCCCAATTCCATTTGCTAAGTGGGGGATGGATCTTCTAGGCCCATTTACGGCCGCACCAGGAGGAAGGCGTTATGTCATCGTTGCTGTAGATTACTTCACCAAATGGGTGGAGGCAGAAGCGCTCAAAAACATAAAAACTACTGATGTGAGAGCATTCATTTGGAAGAACATCATGACTCGCTTTGGGATTCCACAGGCTATCGGCTTCGATAATGGGCCCCAGTTTGAGACGCCTAAGCTGAAAGAGTGGCTGGCAGATCACGGCATACACACTTGTTTTGCATCAGTCGGACGTCCCCAAGCCAATGGTCAGGTTGAGGCGTTCAACAAAATTATCTCCGAAGGAATGAAAAAGAAGCTTGACGACGCCAAAGGTCTATGGGCTGATGAGCTGCCAAATGCCTTATG
Source organism: Spinacia oleracea (assembly GCF_020520425.1). NCBI lineage: Eukaryota > Viridiplantae > Streptophyta > Magnoliopsida > Caryophyllales > Amaranthaceae > Spinacia > Spinacia oleracea. The sequence continues at coordinate 69,679,916 of NC_079488.1, read as the reverse complement.
GTCCATCCGCACCACGGCTAAGAATTCAACCGGTGAAACACCCTTCTTGCTAGCCTATGGCGCCGAGGCTGTCCTACCCATAGAAATGTGTGAACCAACGTTGAGAGTCATGCTGTATGACGAAAATGCTAACTGGGAGACAATGAAAGCAGCCCTGGACTTCCTGCCCGAGGTTAGAGGAAATGCAGCGCTCAGACAACAGTTGTACAAGATAAGAATGGCAAGAGAATACAACAAGAAAGTCTCTAATAGAGTGCTCAAAGTGGGAGATTTTGTCCTCAGGAAAATGGAATCCACAGGACGAGAAAACGAACAGGGTAAGCTGACGCCCACTTGGGAGGGACCTTATGAGATATATGATGAGGTTAGAGATGGAACCTACCGCATTCAAGACATGCAGGGCCGGCCTATTTTGCGCACTTGGAATGTCGACAATCTCAAGAAGTATTTCTTCTAAATATGTGCTAAGCTTTGTCTTACGTACCACGATCCATTGCCCAAGGGGCGGCCTCTAATGGTCATAGTAGGGTAGTAATTACTTTTGTAACCGGCTAAATTCGCCTTGCAAAGTTATAAATAATACTACTCTATTTGTCTCGTAATATTTATTGCTCGCACAATGAATATAAAAATGTACACTCCAATGCATAACCAAAGCCTAATTGTATGACGGCCTGAGAAGTGGCCCAGATTAGCAAAAACTCTCAGCAAGACTAATTGTTTGAAGCCTAAGAAGTGGCCCAGATTAGCACCAAGTTGTAGGCTGATCACCTATCCAACTCCCTTCCCAGTATAGCAAGCCGCTGGCCAACCAGTACGACATAGTAAGTGCCAGCGGCACAAATAAACTTAAATCATAAGTTATTTGTTCAAAAGCTCAGCGGCATGAACAACTTTGAAACATAGGTTGTTTGCTCAATAGCTCAGCGGCACAAATAACCTTAAATCATAGGTTGTTCGTTTAAAAGCTCAGCGGCATGAACAACTTTGAAACATAGGTTGTTTGCTCAAAAGCTCAGCGGCACGAATAACTTTGAAACAAAGGTTGTTTGCTCAAAAGTGCGGCGGCACGAACATTTGGCCGTCCAGTCCATTTGACGAGCATGTCTAGCGGCAATCATACCTATTGATTGACTTGCGTCAATCAATATCGGTATAGACACGCTCGCCAAAGAAAGCGACGACCACAGTGGTGCCTAGCGCATGCTCAGTTGCCTGCGGCACCAATAACTTTGAAACAAAGGTTGTTTGCTCAAAAGTTCGGCGGCACGAACGTTTGGCCGTCCAGCCCATTTGACGAGCATGTCTAGCGGCAATCATACCTATTGATTGACTTGCGTCGATCAATATCGTTATAGACACGCTCTCCAAAGAAAGAGACGACCACAGTAGTGCCTAGCGCATGCTCAGTTGCCTGCGGCACCAATAACTTTGAAACAAAGGTTGTTTGCTCAAACGTTCGGCGGCACGAACGTTTGGCCGTCCAATCCATTTAACGAGCATGTCTAGCGGCAATCATACCTATTGATTGACTTGCGTCAATCAACATCGTTATAGACACGCTCGCCAAAGAAAGAGACGACCACAGTAGTGCCTAGCGCATGCTCAGTTGCCTGCGGCACCAACGTGCTTAGTGTATACTCAGTTGCACCTTGGCTACCATACCTATTGATTAAGCCTATTGATTAAGGAATAATCAAATTACGAAGAGCAAATAAATGCGAGATAAAAGAAGCAACAAAAATAACCTATTTACTTATAAAACAACGCCTGTAGAAAGGCGTGTAAAAGTAGCCCAGAATTCAAAAACAAAAAAGAAAGAAATTGTTGTGTGCTCAGCAGGCACAATGGTACAGACGCCAGCAGCGCCAAAACTTAACAAAATAATTGTTTCTTTCCCTTAGGCATGGGAACACTTGAATAAAATTTTGAAGAACTTGGAAGGAAGCAAATCAGGGAGCAGCCGCATCGTCCTCATCATCAGAAGGTACAAACTCAGGGGGCGGCTGACCGAGACGCTCAGCAGCCAACACAGCGGCACTGTGTTCCAATCGCCGCTGGAACCACGCAAGATCATACTCTGGCATGTGGCTCTCCCAGGCGTGCTTAACAGCGTCCTTGGCCGCTTGCTCCCCCTGATCATAGGATTCCAGAAGACGCTCACGCAAGGTGCGAACTTGCGACCTGGCCGTCTCCAGCTCCCCCCGAAGATGCTCGGCTTCCTCAGCCGCCTCTTTGACCTGAGGGTACTCCCGCAACTGGTCCTGAAGCGTCCGTATTTCCGCCGCCGCTGTCTTGGCCTCCTCGACCATTGTCACCATGTCTTTGTCCTGCGCCAAGATCTTCTTAAGCAGCTTGGCCTTGTCAGACCTCAATGAAGCTACCTCCTTTACTTGAAGGTCTATGGTCGTCTGCATCTGCAGGCGGACCACTTCAATGGATTTGAACGTATAGTCGCCATGGTGGGTGGACTCAGCCACCTGAGCTTTGAGCTCCTCAGCAGTGCGCGTCTTCCAACTCTTGCAGAATTCCATGCGGCAGAACAACTGCAAAAGGAGCTACATGTTAGTAAATGACTTGAAAAGAAAAAACAAGTACAAGAAAAGAAAAACAAGTACAAGCAAAGTGGGAAATAGACTTACGTCGAGTAGGGTGGCCTGGATTGCACCAAACTGGGCGTCAGTCTTGCGGCCAGGAAGAGAAGCAACATACTCTGCGGGGACGGCCTTAAATACCTTACGGCATATAGCCACCCTATCCTTTGACGAATAGTGAGGAGTAGCGGGTACGTTCTCGTCCTCTGCAGCAGCTGCATCCTTCCCTTTGTCTTTAGCTATAGGAAAAACAACGGCCTTAGGATGACGCGGAGAGTAAGAAGAACTGCCAGAGGAGGCTCGATACGTCTGAACGACGTTCGAATAATACTTATCGCCCGATGACCTAGCTCGGCGGGCCACCTCCGCAGGAATCTGGGAACGGACGTCGGCCGGAATTCCCGAAAGAGGGTCCTCCAACTCGTCAGGATGCCCACCAGACTTTAATTTGGACACCAAGTCCACAACCATAGACGGCTTGTCCACGCCAATCTCATCGTCATCAGGGCGACCCCCCTCAGCAACCTTTGACTCGCCCTTCTTCACCAGACGGCGGGGTATAGGTTTGGGTTTTTTGAAGGTACTCGGAGTCTCCGAGCCAGCTGGCACGACCCTTTTCTTCAATTGGGACAGAGTCGTCCCCTTTTTCTTCCCTGACGCCTTAGCCGCGTCCTTAGCTTGCTAAAAAGAAAAAGAACGTAAAGGACAGTCAGATATTGGGCCTCGTGATGAATTACAAGTCATTCACTGAATAGTGGCTCGTCATCAAAAAGGACGCCCGTCTCAAAAATGACGAGGTGTACCTTATCAATCACAAGTCACTTACTGAATAGTGGCTCTTCATCAATCACAAGTCACTCACAAGATAGTGGCTCGTCATTCAAAAGGACGCCCGTCTCAAAAATGACGAGGCATACCTTATCAATCACAAGTCACTCACAAGATAGTGGCTCGTCATTCAAAAGGACGCCCGTCTCAAAAATGACGAGGCGTACCTTATCAATCACAAGTCACTCACAAGATAGTGGCTCGTCATTCAAAAGGACGCCCGTCTAAAAAATGACGAGGCGTACCCTTTCAATCACAAGTCACTCACAAGATAGTGGCTCGTCATTCAAAAGGACGCCCGTCTCAAAAATGACGAGGCGTACCTTATCAATCACAAGTCACTCACAAGATAGTGGCTCGTCATTAAAAAGGACGCCTGTCCCGAAAATGACGAGGCGTACCTTATCAAGTGCAAGTCACTCACAGAATAGTGGCTCGTCATTAAAAAGGACGCCCGTCTCGAAAATGACGAGGCGTACCCTATCAATCACGAGTCACTCACTGAATAGTGGCTCGTCATTAAAACGGACGCCCGTCTCGAAAATGACGAGGCGTACCTTATCAAGTGCAAGTCACTCACAGAATAGTGGCTCGTCATTAAAAAGGACGCCCGTCTCAAAAATGACGAGGCGTACCCTATCAATCACGAGTCACTTGCGAAAAAAATGGCTCGTCACCAAAGGGACGCCCGTCTTAAAAGGTGACGAGGCGCACCTTGGCAACCGCAAGAATAATACTAACTTAGGGGCCCGTCATTAAAAAGTGACGAGGCCTACCTTAGCAAACACGGGTCACACGCCAAGATAACGGCTCGTCATTAAAAAAGACGCCCACTGTAGACACTGGACGGGAAAAGCTTAACTTGCAAAGACAACAACCTAAGAGAATACTCACCTTCTCCTCCAACTCGGCCTTGGCCTTCTGCATCTTGGCGTCATAGATGTCGGCCATCCAATCGGTCATGTCGCCCTTCCCAATATCCGCCGCCGATAACTTGCTCATCCCTTCCTCTGTGAACAAAAGAAATCCAAAGTTAGAAAAAATGAATAGACCAACGCGGGACGGCACATAATTTGGCATACAACCTCGAGTCATAGAATATCCTAAGCCTACGGCTGCTAGAAAGGCCTCATTCCGAAACTGACTAATGTGCGGCAACCACTCGGCCGGCACATGGAAAGTCTTGTCAGCGGTTAAGTGGTAAGTGTTGGCCTTGAACAGGACCATTATTTGATCCCACTCCTCGGCAGTAAGGGGTGGGAGGGGCTCGTCACGGTCCATATAGTTGGCGTTGCAATTCCAGCGGCTCATCCTCTCGTACATCTCCTGGTCGTCCGTGTAAAACACGACCCATCTTTTCCTCCACATATGCCATTTGCTGAGCTTGCCGACCACTGTCTGGTATGTACCACGGCTGCTCAGATTGAACCACCCTTTGGCGGCACTGGGGGAACGAGAGAGGGAGACCAGATGCAGAAAAGCGTTGAAAGACGGTTCCACGTCGTTCAGCGCACATTTGGCAATATAGCCAAAGATATCAGCCCACGAGTTGGGGGTCAGCTGGGCCACCCCAATGCTAAAACCATCTAACACTTCCACAACGAAGGGGTGTGGAGGGAATCTCATGCCGAGCTTGATGGATACGGCATACACTGGGAATTCTCCCTCGGCAAGCAGGCTGACGGTCGAGTCCAGACCGGCCGGCACACGCATCTGGTACCCCTCCCCCACGCAGAGGTCGTCCCTCATCTGGGCCCCATGCCTGTCTAGCCACCGCATCCAGCCTATGTCTGGGTGAATCTCCGACGGAAGCAGTTGGGCCTCCTCCCGTCCTCTGGGCCTAATAGGCTGGGGAGCAGCCTCTTGCTCCTCGGCGGCTGATGGCGATGGAGCGACGCTCGACTCCCCCACTGCCTGGCTCGTTGTACCCCCTGACGAGCTTGCCGTTTGTTCCCCCACCTCGACATATTCATCGATCTCTTGAAAGAGTTCGGCATATTCTTCGTCGGCTGCCGGGGCGGTGGAAGAATATCTCTCCCTATGGGGTGTGAATTTTTCCTCCCGCAAGCGCAGGCGCGTAGGATCTGCCGTTTGCTTGGTTCTAGCCATGCCTTCTGCATAGTGAACGAAGCACGGCTTAGGAGTGACGAACAATGAAGAAAAAGACGCGATTGGACGTCCGCCTCGACAAAAGACGAACGGCGGAAAAATCTCAATTAAAACCTTCAAACCCTTACCTAGTACTAGGAGGCCGGCCGCTAACAAAGGAAAAAAATGACGAGGGGATAACAAAAACAAGGAAGAAAGGCGAAAACTAACCTTGAAAGATCTGTGAAGTACTTGGTGAAGAACAGGTTGAGTTTGGTGAAGAACAGGTTGAGTTTGGTGAAGAACAGGTTGAGTCTCGCGGTGGCCGGAAATCGCCTGCTGGTGGTGGGAGTTCGCCGGAAATCGCCTGTGAATAGCTCTGTGAAAACGAAATGTAATAAATGAATTTTACCCCCCTCTATATATAGGGAGGGGCAAAATGGAGAAAGGTGACACGTGTCACCACCTCAACACCTGTCCCAAAGACGAAGATGCAAATCAAAGGTCAAGAAGCGATACCCGGAAAGTGTTTCCAGAAATGCCCTTCTTGAGGGGCAAATGTTGTGGGCAAAATTACCATGCCTTCGTGTACCAATGAGGATGCGACACATGGCACGTATTACGCCCCCTAAGCAGAAACCATACGAAGACTAGACCACAGCATGGGTATCAATCTACGTATCTACAATGTATATGTATTTGTATTTAAGAATGTATAAATGTATGTAATGTACCTATACCTGAAAAGGGGCCTAGGTAGTAGGTATTCCAAGTGGTATGAATAAGCACAATAGGCCCAAAAAGCCCACTATTGCCAAAAGGGCCAGGGAATTGTAAGGAGAAAGGACACATGTCCTCCTCCCATACCCTAGCCAATCATGTAAAGGGAATATTAGGTCATTCCCACAAAAACCTAGTACTATAAATAGTCCCACTTCCCTAGAAAAAGGGGTCACAATCAATACATTCAAGAGCAATTGCTGCTCTGCCTTCTCTCTACTTTCTCTCTCTATAAAAATACAATCTTGTGAAATCCTTATAAGTTACCGGAAAATCTCCAAGGTATCTCACCGGAAAAATCCCACAACAGTTTTAATAAATCAGTTGGTTGGGAGAGTAAAAAAGAGCTGTTGGAGTAATTATGAGGGTCAAATGGTCCCCTTTTTTCTAACTTTTGTTTAATTAAATTAGTTTTCCTTTTTTTTTTTAAATTTTAGTGGTCCCAAACAAGGGTATAATGAAAAGTTAGTACATCTATAATTAGAAACATGACTATAATTTTGGGACGCTCGTTTAGGAAAGCAGGACAAAAATTTTGGGACGGAGGGAGTATAAAATAAGTTATGATAAGATAAAATAGAGTATTTGTGTATTGAACTAACATAAGTTCTGAGAAATTTTTCATAATTTCAGATAAGTTTAGTTAAGTTTATATAAATCAAGATAAAATAATTTTAGGAAAATAAGTAAAATTCAGGTGAATAGAATACGCCCTTGTATCAATTGAACTAGCCAAAATTAGTCAATAGAAACAAACTCTTAAAAAACAAAAGTGTACAACTTACTCTACAAATTATGGTATGTAAAGTATAATGCTATTTCATGCCACCAATTACTTAAAATTGTTCGTACTTAATGTCTCTATCCCTCACCTTTCTTCCGCTTGTTTTCCTCCTTCCTTACCCATAGGTCATAGGCTCGTGGCCCAAGGGCATATCACCCATATGCCTCCATCGCTGACCATCTATCATGACCACCTTGCCCAATTGTCGACAGGTAGAGCTGTCAAAACGGTTATTCGAGCCAGGTCCGGATCTGGTCAACTCGGATCTCGGGTCATGATTTGGTCGGGTCGTGTCGGGTCTTTTTATCACCGGATACAGGTCCGGTTCAGGTCGGGTTCGGTCAGGTTGAAATTTTGTCGGGTCATGTCGGGTTATTTTTTCATTTCGGTATAGGTCTGGTTCGGTTCGGGTTCGGGTGGGGTCTTTTTCTAGTTGGGTACAATTACGGGTTCGGGTCTTAACGAGTCGGGTCAAGTTCGGATCGGATAATTACCAGGTCGGTTAAAATTCAGGTCCGATTCACTATCGGACACGGGTTAAGACTTGGTACGATAGTTATCAGGATTGGTCAAGTTTAAACCTTATAATTAACTTTTATAAATTTGGTTAAATTTGGTTTAACACTTTTCACTTGTTCTAAATTAGTTAATTAAGTAATTATAAAGAATAATATTAACTTGATTTAAGTTATTATTTAGTTAGGTTAATGAAATATCGGGTTGTCAACAGGTCGCGTAAATTCAGGTAACGGGTTGTCACGAATTGAGTCAATAACAGGTTTCATCGGGTCATAATCGGTTTGGGGTTGACATCGGGTCGGGTGTTGAATCGGTTCGGGTCATTTTTCGGTCGGGTAAGCTGACTTAGTTTTGTTATCGGTTATATTTCGGTCGGGTATCAGGTTCGGGTCAGGGTCATGCATTTACGGGTCGAAATCGATCGTCGATTTTAACGGGTTGGATACAGTCGGGTTACGAGTTTCCTATTTTAACAAAATTTCGGGTACCGGGTCGGGTCCGGGTTCTTAAAAATACAGGTCGGTTCAGGTCGGTTTCTCGGATCGGGTCAGTTTTTGACAGTTCTATCGACAGGTAAGGAACAACGTGGTCTACACAACAACAACCATTCTATATTGGTCGAGGAAAACAACCACTTGTACATGTAATATATGAGACATAAGCGTGTTATTAAATTTTTAGATCCAACAACAACCTTTCTTTTATCTTCTTATGTAAAGGCGTAGATTGATAAAATCTTAAAAGCTCCAAATAAATTAGGTTAATAGAATACAACGACAAATGATTAGTAGTTTAGTACTCACCGAGCACAAGTTCGAGCCATAAAAAAGTAAAATTTACTCAACTCCATATGACGAGAAACTAAACCAACATGCATTTGTTGACGAAATTAGCGCCAACTTTAATCTCAAGATCTCTTTCTTTCTCCTACTCCATGGCTCCACACCCAAATTCCACCATTTTTCTTCACAATCTCAAATAATTACACTCTCATAGCAGCGACAGCAAAAGCTTCTGAATCGAATGACGAGTTTCCAATCAATCAAACGTCTTTTGAAAGAACCCCAACAAACCAACCTAATTGACAAGGTTCAATACTTGCTATCAAATTGCACATATTTACTTCAACTTCGTCAAATTCATGCTCATATAATCAGAACCCATTACTTAGAATCAAACAATAGTTCATTTTATTGGAACAATATCATAAGATTATACACTAGATTAAACTCCCCATGTTATGCTTTTCATGTTTACATTTTTATGTCTAAAGAAGGGGTCCCACCTGACCGTTATACTCTGCCCATCACCATTAAAGCTGTTGGACAAGCTTACTCTTTGAAAACGAGCCAGCAGCTTCATGGGGTTGCAATTTGTCATGGGGTTGAGGATGATGAGTTTGTTGAGAGTGGGTTGATTAATATGTACGTGAAAGCGGGAGAGTTTAGGGATGCGTACAAGGTGTTTGATGGGAGTCCTGTGAGAAACTTGGGTTCTTGGAATGCTATCATTGCCGGGTTGGCCCAAAGTGAGCGTTATAGGGATGCTGTAGATGTGTTTTTAAGGATGAGGAGAAGTGGGTTTGAGCCGGATGGTGTGACAATGATTAGTGTTGTTTCGGCGTGTGGGGGGTTAGGGGATTTGAGACTAGCTCTTCAATTGCATAAGTGTGTTTTTCAAGTGAAATGGAAAGGGGAAGAGAAGGTTATGATGATGAATTCAGTCATTGATATGTATGGTAAATGTGGGAGGATGGACTTGGCTAATTGTGTGTTCTTAGAAATGAATGAACAAAATGTGTCGTCTTGGACATCCATGATAGTAGGGTATGCCACTCATGGCCTTGCCAAGGAAGCTATGGAGTTCTTTCATGCCATGATAGAAGCTTGTGTGGTGCCTAACCATGTGACTTTTGTTGGGGTGTTGAGTGCATGTGTGCATGGTGGGAAGGTCGATGAGGGGAAGCGTTGCTTTCAAATGATGAGGAACTTATATGGGATCGAGCCAAACGTGAAACATTATGGATGCATGGTGGATTTACTTGGTCGAGCAGGATTGCTAGAGGAGGCAAGAAATATGGTGGAAACGATGCCCATGAAGCCTAATGGGGCGATATGGGGGTGTTTGTTGGCAGCAAGTGAGAGATACAATGATGTAAAGATGGGAGAATGGGTAGCTAAGCTTTTTCTCGAGCTGGAGCCATGGAACGATGGGGTTTATGTCGTTTTATCAAACATATATGCTAGTAGAGATATGTGGGAGGAAGTCGAAAAGATGAGGGAAATTATGAAACAGAGAAGATTGGGTAAGCTTCAAGGTTATAGTTCTGTGACACTCAGTATAATCAATTGAAATATTGACCCTTATTTTTCTGAACACGTTTTTCTGTTGCTAATTGATTGTTGTCTGATCTTTCACAAATTTTTGAAATGGGAAGCAATGTGTTTTTTGGCCATTTACAGTTCTGTTTGGCATTCTCGTACAATATGATTGAATTTACAATCATTAAAACTGCCAAATGTTGCAGTAACTATCAGTCTTTCCAGTTAAAATCAGGAAAAGAAATGCAGAAATGACACTTTTACACACCTTCCATGCCATGATACCTCATTTTATTCCATCAAACTACTGATAAAACAAAATTAAAATGACATTAGCAATGAATTTAAGCTATATAGTTAACCAACTGATAGAGCTTAAGCAACTAGTTCATAGCACGACCTTTGAGAGCTTCTTCCATCCGTTTGGCCATAACTTTCAACCCTTTACCAATAAACTCATCCAAATCCTTGGGTTTCCACCCTTCCACTGGCTCAACCTCGTAATCCCATTCAATAACACACCCATCTACCTGCAGCAATACTCTCACCTTGGACACATATGAGCTGAACCCGACATTCCCATCTATGATCGAGTAGCTAAAGGTCATGTTATCTGGATCAATGGACAGCAATTTTTGCTTAGTCCAGTTCACATGGTTCTCATTGGCATGCTCTATGTGGGTCTTAAACCCAGCACAGTAGCGAACACATCCAGGCTGACCCTCGACACCCTCTACCCTAATGCATGTGCTAAGAGTTGGAAACCACTTGTTTAGGCCGCAGAAGTCTGCCAAGAAAGGCCAAACTTCTTCAGCCTTCACACCAGCTAGTTCTACGCGTGCCTTTCCTTGCCATTTTTTGTGACTGCTAACACTTTCCATACCTTTTTCAGCAAAAAGTAAAACTTAGTTTGAAGCTAGGTAATTAAAATGAGCTATGTTAAGTGTCTATTTATAAGCCAAATCCTAAAGAGTCTGGCATATTTGACATCAGGAATGAAGATCACTTCCACGAGTTTTCCGTTGAGAGATATGTAATCTGATGAGATGTTGATATCTCTTTGATACACCTACCACTGCTTGCACTTGTGGACTGTATATACCGGACGGTAATTACTCTGCCCTACCACCTGATAGGGAACAAATATGTCCCTTACCAGCATTAACTAATGGTATCTACTTGCAGAAAGCTAGGTGACAGATGTGACAGATTTAATGTGCTTCAGTACCTAACAACCTAAAATACAGTTGGAGAGCTTAGAGTAGAAGCCAAATCCATGACCGAGAATAACATAAATTGTGTTGCTTCGAAAAGTAGCCTGAAAACAAGCTCCAGAAGCCATCCACAAAGAGGAAGTGTCTGGCTAAGTGGAAATCATTGCTTTATAGATTTGCAAAAACCCAAAAAAAACTGGATGGATATTTATTTTTAAGATAAGAAACTATCTGCAATTTAGATTTTAGTTCGCGAGTCAAAACTGTAAGACACACTACACTACACAAGAGACTACTGACTGACTGTCTAAGCAAAGTGAAACAATGACATACACAAGAATGGTATCTCATTTTCTATACACACAGCTCTTTGAGTAAAGAGAATTTTACATTATCAACTGTCACTGAGATCTGACAAACAATATTGCAGCTACTGATGAGCTACCTTCATTCTGAAGAAGTTCTCGTATGCTTCCTTTTCCAGATTCAACCACTGTCAGGTCTTTCAACTCTTCAGACTTGTTCAGCCTTTGTTTTTCAGCATTTTTCTGTTTAGAAAGTTTCTGGCAATTGCTCGAATTCACCAACCTTCCTTTAAGCGAATTCTCAACCTGGATATCGCTTCTCCTGGAGGGTGCAGACTCATATTTTGGAACCCCAGTCTCATCATTAAACCGAAAAACTTCATATTCTTTATCATTCTTTTTCAAAATCACAGCACCAAAACTAACTAGGGACTCAACTTCAGTTGTACTTGCCTTCATCAGTGGGCTACCTTCATTCCTGGTTGAAGCATTTGTCTTATTTTCCTGTATTTTCTCCCCAATTTCTCCCAAATCTGTCAAATCTAAGGCCTTATTATAATCATCAAGAGATGGCTCTTCGTCTTCATCATCATTCCCTTCAGGAAAACTGCTTCCAACATCGCTCTCTTCATTGTCTTCAGCTATATGTTTTATCCTCTCAGCTGCTCCAATCATATCCACTCCATACAACTCCACCCCCTCAGCATTGTGAGATGATCCGAGCCCCCCTTTACGCCCAAAAAGTTTCCCGATACGCTCGTTTTGGATCTTCATATCGACCTTCTCATAGCCATTAACTCGATCTCTTGCATAAACGCCACCAAGTAAGTGACAAAACTGGTAAATCAACCAGATGCAAACAAAGATGATTGTAAATTGCACTATCTTCTTATGAATTAACCCTTCACCCCTCTCTTTCCGGCTAGCATGTTGGTGATTCATCCCAGATTCTTTCATTTCTTACAGCAAAATTTCTGCAATTAAACCCACCATCAAGGGAAAATTGCTCAAGAAAGTAACATTTTCACAGATATTAAGATAAGCGTGCAGTGGCGCAGAAATGGCCAGAAAACCGCACCACCATAGTCGAAAAAGAAAGGTGAAATATCTGCAGTGATTATAGAGGAATCTAAGTATATTTCTTGGAATACTAACAAGATTATCAGTGATAAATGACAATCAATCAAAAAGCATGAATTTCTGTGCCATCATCAAAATTCAGTGAAATTTCCGTCAAACTATTAGAATATCATCCGAAATTCTTAATCAACTATGAAGAATTTCAACAAAAATGTAAAATTTTCCACCAAGAAAAGGGGAAAAAACAGAACAAAAAAAGAAAGAAAACCACCAAAATAATCATCAAAATTCAAATGTAATTACAACCCATTTCCCAGATTCTAAAACCCATTTATCAAACAATAAGTATTCATCAAAAAAATTTAAGTTTACAGAGATTATCAATGCAAAATCCCCAAAAACAATAGTGAGAAAAAAAAAACAGAGAGAAGGAGAAATTACCCTGTTTTCTTAACTTCTTAATCCAATTTTCTGCTAAGAAATCTACAATCCGTGCAAAAATTAACGAATTCCCAAAAAGTTTAATGTTTTTTGTTTGATTCAGTAATCGAATTGAGATAATGAAGAAGAAAAAGTTGAATTTCTGGGTTTCTTAGAGGTTTAAGCGTTGAATGAGAGGGAAAACTAACGGTTATATTTGAATAAACGATTCCGGAAATGCCCTCTTCTATTAACGGCAATTTTCTTGGAGATATTCGAGGTTAGCTGCGTAAATAAGAGTCAGTTTGGAGGATGGTGTTGTAATTTGGCTAATAGGGTTCGTTAGAAGGGTCTGCCTTTTATTCATGGGCACCCAAGTTTAATAGAACCGGTTTGGGCTTTAACCTGAGCACATGACCATATGCAACCCGTCTCAAAAATGTCCGGGTTTGGGCAGAATATTTATTCTGACTTACTCCCTCCGTCCCGGAATATTTGACCTGTTTTTCTTATCGGGTCGTCCCTTAATACTCTCCGCCAATTAAAAATTCAACCCCTACTCTCCCCCAACCCAACCCCACCTCTTTACACATTTTCCACTAACTACATTAAAATAATACCCCACTATCAACTACTACCTATTAAATTAAATAAGTCAATTCAAGTCCCTTAAACTCTATGCCGGTCAAACCGGGTCGAGTATTCCGGGACAGAGGGAATACCTTTTTAATTTACTGTACTTTTTTTATAGGGGTTTTGGGCAGATCAAAACTGAAAGTTTGCTTATAAATATGGGCCGCCATATTGGGATAGAAAAATTGTTAAGGCATGGCCCACCATTTGACCATTATATAAATTAATATTCAACTTATTTCCTCTCAACTTATATTGAAAATATTTGTCCGTTTGAAATGATTTTATGGTGTGTTTGGATATGAGAATTTCATTTGAAATTCTGGAATTGATGAAATTAGGTGTTTGGGAAACAAAGAATTTGTAATTCTGGAATTGGGCCAAAACCTCAATTGTTATAAAAAGGCCCATATTTGTGTAATTTCAAATGACCCATGAAATGATGTCATTTCAAATTCTTTTCCTTCACATATAAGGACTACGGAGTACTTATCTCACAATTAACTTACTTTGCCTCTCTCCTCCTCCCCTCAATTGTCGTCGCCATGCCTGCCACCAGGAGATGCGCGCTCAACTTCTCTTCCTCCCTCCTCCCATGGCCGCCGCCATCACTAATCTTAATCCATGGCCCACGTCGATTGTTAAGGCAATTAAATATAGGATAAATTTTTTTTCCTAAGCAATTATTCACCTGATCTCTCCAAATTTTAGGAGAATTGAAAGAAAATTGAGATATGAGATGTTGAAGGTTTCAACCATGGTCCATGTGGAATTTGAACTACATTTAATTTCTCTCTCCTATTCGGTTCGTGTTATGGTAGGTAATATCAAGAAGATGAATCTTCTTATCAGATATGTTCCCCTACCGATTAAGACGACGCAAAATGAAACGACCACCATTTATTAGAGCTTGAGATAGCAACGTCCACCATTAATTAGAGCTTGAAATAGCAGCGCTTTCCATTAATTTAAGCTTGTAAGAGCATTGTCCATTGTGAAGAGAGGGTATGAAAATGGTGCAAAGTGAAGAGAGAGAACGAAGAAGAGTGGGACTTCAGATCAACTTTTTTTTCCAATACTTAGTTTTAATTTTCTAGTTATTTTGTTGATAATATTGTGGAAATATTAATTTTTTAAAATTAAAGTTTCCAGTTTCTTTCCAACAACATATAGGATTTCAAATGATGGATTTATAATTCTTGTTTCCCCAAACAAATGATTTGGATTTGAATATCAGTATTTGAAATGACAAAATTTGAAATGCATCATTTGAAATCAAATCCTCTATCCAAACACTACCTTAGAGGACATCAAATATCAACCGCCCTCTTCAATCAGTAAATTAAAAAGGGCGACGTCTGTGGTCGTATTTAAAGAGGGAGAAATATTATACTTCAGTTGTCTTGGAAAGATAATAGAAATAGGCTAAGTAGCTACTAACGAGGCGACTTAAAAAAGGGCGACTTGTAGGGCAATCTTCAAGTCACACTTATAGCTTAAGGGTGCGAAATTTGCATTAAAGTAAGAGATTTTTAAGTTGTCTTTCGAGCATCTTCAATAGTAAGCTAATTGTTAAATTAGCTTGTCATGCCATCTAAAACTTTAATCTAATTAACTTTCTAGCTAGTTGGTTTCACAATTCTTATTTATAAGTGGTGTACAATAAATATTGTACATCGGACTAAAAGTTGACTCAAAATGCTTAAAAGTTACATTTATATATGTAAAAGTTATCTATTTTAGTGATAATTTTTTTCATTTGAATAAAAATTATTTCTTCAAAATCACTAATAACGTACTCCGTATAAATTAATCATTTAACCTTTTAAAAAGTTTATATATCAACTTTTTATTTTTATAATATAAAAGTTACAAAAAACTGCATAAAAGCTATTTTGGTGTACAATAAATTTATTATACACCTTGTGCGCGCATGACCTTTTGAGTTTGTATTCCAGTGGTAAACTAATTTACTAAATTAAGTTGATATTTAAATGGGTCCACTTTTATAATTAATCATTTTATTTTAATTTTATTTTCATTTATCATTATCATTACTCCATTGCCTCAAAAAAGCTCCCGCAAGAAGATGGATAAGGGGGGGGTCGGGTGTACGCAACCTTACCCCTGCAATGGCAGAGATGTTGTTTTCAATTGACCCAAAAGTGATAACGGGACGACAACGGGACGACCATCTTCTACTTCATGGAAAAGAAGCGAAGAAGTTTTAAGAGGCATTTTGATTTAGCCCATTACATCCCACAGCCAAAATAACAAATGAAAATTTGGCTCCATCGAAAATGGACGATTAATTTATTTTCATTATTACTTAAATTCTTATTGGACCACTTTTTCCAAGCTAATTTATTAAAATCACTTTAATGATTAATCTAGTAGCTTGAAACTTTTGAAAATCAAAGCAAATTCCTAGCTACAATCATTAGAGATGCTTAGACCTGGCAAAACTGACCCGGACCCGAAAAACCGACCCGATTGATCCGATCTGTAACCCGAAATTGACCCGAAGCGACGACCCGAAATTAACCCGAAAACCGAATAGACCCGACCCGAAACCGAAACCGACCCGTAAGTGATTTGACCTAAAATGACCCGATACCCGAATGACCCGAACTGAAGTACCCGAACCGATCTTCACCCGAAACCGAATTAACCCGAACCGAAAATAACTGTAAATTTTAAATCAACCCGAACCGATCCGAACCGAAAATCTAAAACCGATCCAAACCGAAGAGCAACTCAAATTTACCAATTAATTTAAATATAATATATATAAGATTCTTTTAGCTTTTCATATTATAATTATTTATAAAAATAATGATAATTATTATTATTATTATTATTATTATTATTATTATGGGAAACCACCAAAACGTAACAAGCTTAACAAGCTACAAAGATCAAGTAAACTATAAGAAGTTGGTGGGGAGCCGAGATACAATCTGGGCCCCCACTCCTCTAGCTATGGCGAACCCGATCCTGCTGAAAATGTGGGCAGCTGCCCGTGCCCCTATGTCTTGAGCCCTGGAGTACGACTGGACCCGCTTCAGCAACGAAACAGCCCCTTTCTCTAACTCCCCAAAAGAAAAGAAGGAAAAAGGAAAGAAACCGTAACCCAAAGCCCTACAACGTGCCGCATACTTAACCTGCTTCCGCTGCGCAGCAACCGCCACAACCAGACTCGGAACGAAGTCTGACAACCCAGATTGCGTCATAGGTGAAGACCCAGTCAAGTCAACACACACATCTACACCGCCATCCCAAGAATAAAGCAATATATCTGCAGGACGAAGAGCTCCATCACTCTCACTAGTCAGCCCAACATCAACCTCCTTACGAGCAGAAATCCCCGACCGATAGCAAATATCCAAAAGGGTATCACGAACAACATTATGTCGATGTTTGATACCCACGATCCCAGCACAAGACACGGCATGATCCCCATAAATATCCCCATCGAAAACCCGAGAGCAAGCAGAACACGGCGTCGAATCAGAGAACAACGGAATACCCAACCGATAGCAAAGAACCGAACGATAAGTCTTACCGTTCATAGTCTGGCCTAAACCCGAGATGGCCGGGGACTGCCCGCAACCAAGCTGAGGAGTGATCCCCCTGCTGGGATTTCCAAAGGGCAACATGACGCGAAGATAAGGAGTAGGCGGATACCGCATCAGCAGTAACCTTCGTGAAATATATGTCTGCCAATTTCTTCATGAGAGTGGGGGCAGCGATTTCACTAGGGCTACTCATAAGGTCGCTCTCCACGATCCTATTGAAAAGACCAAGAGCATCATCAAAGGCCGACCCCGGACCATCAACACCTGAAAGCCGAAGAAGCGAATCCTGCAAACCAGAAGACTGCAAACGGGATGCAAGAAAAGCATAATGCCGAACATCACCAACTGAATAAACACCCAATCCTCCATACGAATAAGGCAAGGTAGCAAGACGCCATTGCCAGTCACCGAACCCAGGTCCCGAAGCAGTCACGATGCGCTCTAAAGAAGCCCGAAGAGCCACATCAAAAGATACTTGGGCCGCTTCAAAAAGATGAGGTGGACAAGTGCGCATAGCAAAGTAGAGTTTAGAAACTCCAGTGCACGCACGAAGAAGCAACAACTCACACTGGGGATCATTAAGCATAGCTACAGCATCCATCAACACAACAGTCTTCGACACCCGTCGCGAAACCAACTCCTTACAAAAAGAGGAATCCGTACTGACTGGACCACCAAGCAACTTAACACCAAGCGCAGGACGAGCAATATCCGTAGGAAAGACACCCTCTAGACGACTGCGTGGGTCCTCCGAAGGCCAGAAAACCCCTGTCTTCTCAACATTAACATGGAGACCTAAATGAGGACCCTCCTCCAAAATCAACTCCAAGACCTTTCCAACCACCAAAGTGTCACCAACGATAGTGCCATCATCCAAGTACCACGCCTGCAGAGATAGATCAAAAGAGTCCCTGATTCGACACACCAATGGATGTAGAACCAAAGAAAATAGCAAAGGGCCGAGAGGATCCCCTTGCTGCACACCTTGACAAGACCACAAGGTATGCTCCCCATAATACAACCGTGCTGGAGAAGAGTAGCAGAATTCAACCCAACGCGAAAGAGCAGGACAATGTAGCCGAACCTCACGCAACAAAGCCGAACGATCAACCAAATTGAATGCATTCTGAAAATCCACCAATAACATAGAGAGGCCAACATCGGCCCCACGAGCCTCAACCAAACGATTGACAGCATGGAGAATAGCCTCACCACCTGCTGGAACCCCAACTCCAAACTGAAGCCCCCCAAAGTAGTTTCCTAAACGCGGACCAATCATAGCAGCCCCAACCTTAGAAACAAGACGCCTCCAAATAGTGCCCACAGCAATAGGCCGAATACCACCACCCGGCTTAACAAGTGGCGTAAGAGGAGCACTAGCAATATATCCACCAAGCTCAGCAGGACACTTTCCAGCAAGAAAGAGATTAACTACCTGAGTGATAGAGTCCACCAACTCATCAGAAACAGCTGCAGCAGCACCACCCAAGCAATCCAAAAGGTGTTGAGCACGCAAGCCATCTCTACCGCACGAAGTACCACGCGGAAAGCCCCTAATCTGCTCCAACACAACAGCGGAGGAAGCAGTAAGGTGATGATCAACTGGGATATCCGGTAAGGTAGGTTCCGGAACTGAAGGGTGCTTTGCTTGCAAATCAGCAAGAGTAGCATCATTGTAAGGGGCAAGACCTGAGGACGAAAGAACTCTAACGGCAGCCGTGTAGTGACCGTCATAAATTTTTCTCTTGCATTGCTTAATATTACGCTCCGCCAAATCATGGTCGTCGTCAACATCCAATAGAGGGGGAGACACGCTAGCCAATGTGTCCATAACAAGCTGCTCAGAACCACCAGGCACACCCCAAGAACGAATAGCAGCGGTGATACTCTCTTCCTGACGACGACGCCTAACACCGGATGAACACTCACGATTACTCCGCGGAGAAAAAGTCGTGAGGACACAAAGAGGTAACACGAGCAACTGAACCCAACAAGCGATGTCATCTGATCTGCAAATCACCTTATCAAGCGCCCCTTTCAGAACTCGCGAAAAACCCAAACGACATTTGGGAGGGATGGATTTCACAGAACGCAACCGCTTAGACAACAAAGAGTCTAGAAGAGCAACATCAAAAGAAAAATGATGTTCCCGAGGCGCATCAGAAGAAGGCAGCTCGGAAGTAGGAGCTAGGGGTTTTTGAATACCATAGAGAATAAAACGAAGAATACCATCCCCAGAATCAGGAGGGTCCACAAAAACAGTACTAGAACCACTGCCATGTCGACACCTAGTACGATGAGTATGAGTCTTGAAACAATCTCCACATAGCCAAATTCCCATACGACGAAAGGTCACTTCAGCCGAAGTAAAAACCTGCAAATTGGTAGTAAGGGAATGACGGGTAACATCCCGCACACCAAAGCAACAATGACGATCCCGTAAGTGAGTGAGCAGAGAACTCCTCACCAAACCACGCCCACCACCATCCTGGCACCCGCTAAGACCCACAAAAGGGCAATGAAACTTCTCCACGGAAGCCGCCATAATACATAAAACCCCTGCCACTTTAAAACCACAGAAAGACAACACCAACAACGCTGCACCAAACTCCACACCACAACAAACAATCACGCTGCAAACTGCACCACTTTCGCCAGAACAACCACGCTGCAAACTGCACCAAAACAGTGATTCGATCCCCGCAACACCACGAAGCTGCAACACTACAATGTTGATTCGAACACCCCCAGAATAATCCAAATACCAAACAGCCAAACAATACCAATCACGAAAATAACACACAAAAACGCCGCACGAAAAACCAAACAGATTGCCTGAAATGAACTCACGAACCTGAACAATTCACCAAAGAGAACTCACGAAATGCTGAACCTACGAATGGCCGGAAACTGAACTCACACAACCGATCGAATCCAAAGTGAACCCAGAATAGGAACTGAATTCCCGAAACAGAACTCACGAAATGAAACAGACTTCCCGAAAGAGACTTCCCGAAACTGAATACCAGATACCGTCGACCAGAAACACACCAAGAGCAAGATTGAGATTCGGAACCCCGCCGGAAAACCACCCTAAACGCCGCCTGAAAACACCAAAACCCGCCGGAACGCCTAACACCAAACCAACGAACCTGGAAACTGGACCAGCGTCGAACCTCCACGCGAACCTGATGAACCTGAAAACTGCACCACCGTCGCCGCCTAACACTGAACGGCCGTCGCCGGCCCTGCACCGCCGACGCTGACGCAGGAGCCCACCGGAATGACGATGAAGAAACGCTAACCGCACATCGTGCCCTAATCGCCTAACGTGAGAGCGTTTTTGTTTATTATTATTATTATTATTATTATTATGATTATTACTATTATTATTAGACAATGGCACTATAACACAATAACTGGATATCAATATATAAATGCACAAAATCCGTGTGTATTGTATAATATTGTGGCATTATATAACCATAGAATCTCATTCATTTCATCCACATATAGTCGAAGCGGGAGGTAGTCGTACGCTGAGACGACTATCCCGAAAATCTTCAAATAGTACCAATGAAAGATATGGGTACAAATATCAGCGATCTGAAATTGGGAGCTATCTAACTAGCTATATCACATTACAAGTTCTCAATTCATTACATAAAAGAAGATAAATGGCAATACAATAAAGCGACTTAATAAAAAGAATCAAATATCAACCATAAATTTCATTTATAACGACATTTTGTCCTTGAAGTAATCTAAGCGTTTGTTCTCTATACTAGTTAAGTACTTACTTTACTAAATCGTGATAATTTATTAGGGAGTATTATATTTGTACATGTCTCAAGTCTCATTTTCTCGACCGCAAATTAATGGTAGAACTAGGACTAGAATCGCCTACTTTACCACTTGTAAAAATTTGAAAATGTAACCTTTAAATTATTTTATACTATAACTCTCATACCATAAACCATTAAACTTCAAACCAAATACGTTTAAGTCTAAACCCTTAATTTTTTTTTGTAATAATAATAATATTATAAATAAACAATAATAATGTATGACCACCAAAACTAAAGATAAATAAGCTGATCAAAACTCGAAACCCGAAAAATCTAATCCAACCCGAAAAACTCGATATAACCCGGAAAACCCAAACCGATATGAACCGATCTGATACGATCCGATCCGATATTGACCCGATCCGATTTTGACCCGAACCAGAACCGACCCGATTATAAAAAACCGAAGCAACAAGAAACCCGAAATTGACCCGACCCATACCTGAAACCGACCCGAGGAAAAATAACCCGAAATAACCCTACCCAAATGGACCCGACCCGAATCCGATCCAAACGTCCCGTTTGCCAGGTCTAAAGATGCTATAAGCTTAAAAGCGCGATTTTATATGTTGTAGTGTTGGTAGATATTGTATTGACATATATAAAAAAAAGAAAATGATAGGCATGGATAACTAAATCAATACGTGTTAGGTCTTTCGTTAGTCTTTCTCATATATATCGATATGATACGTAAAAGTTCATACGTAGTACTTGGTATAACTTATACCACGACCTTTATTTAGAAAATTGTAGTCGTAATATCTCGATCGATCAACACCTTAAAATTAAGCTTATAACCAAATTTGACTAAAAATGTTTCATGTGAAATAGACTATTATCATAATTTGGTAGTCATCACTCAATGTCTTAATTATAGTTACAGAGAAGTGATAGCACCAAAATGAATATCGAATCATCACTAAGTGTTTTTGTTGACATATCAAAATCAATAACTTTGAATAATGTCTTCCGCCAACGGTATCTACATTAGTACATTGACTCCTACTACAACGATACCTCAACTGTTTATAAATTTTTCCTTGCTAATTAGGAAATTTTGTAAAACACTACTTTTAAGTTTGGTGGTTTTGTGAATTGCTACCTTTTTTTTTTAATTTTTTTTACTACCTTATAAGTTTGGTTTGTTTGACTAACACTACCATTTGACGTTTTCCGTTAATGTTTTCCGCCGTGTATTTCTTCTATTCTTTTAAATAGTTTCGTTCATTTGCCGTTTTGTTCATTTGTTATATTAAATAATCGTTGGGTTAGTGAGGTTCAAAGACGAAAAACATAACGAAGAACGTCAAATGGTAGTGTTAGTCAAACAAACCAAATTTATAAGGTAGTAAAATATAATTTTCTTTTTTAAAGGTAGCAATTCAGAAAACCTCCAAACTTATAGGTAGTGTTTCATCAAATTTCCTACTAGTTATGGATAGATGGTGACTTATAAATTAAGACACACTCATTATCTCTCTACTTGAATTGAGTGTCGGAGTGGATTTCTCGGGAACACTCCTGAGGCAGCTCACCGATGCTATTTTTTGTATGAAAATGAACGCTTGGAAGTGAAATAAGGTCGCCCAGTGAAGTAAATCGGTCGCCTAATTGACGAACTTCCGACTTTTCACTCTCCGTAATTTCTATGCATAAACACACAATATAATAATAAGCTTTGCTTTAAGGATTATTTTTGCGTGGACCTAGTCCACAATAATATTAGTGTAGACCCGAAATCAATAATTTTCTCTAGCACTCATTTTACGTACATATATAGGGATCTTTATTGTTCATATAGTGATTATAATAAATTAAACAACAAAATTCTTAATAGCCATTTTTTGAATCATAATTAATAACCCTATATTTTTTAAAAGTGGAATATGACTTAAAATCACTTTATTCAAGCAAAATATGTATCAACGACACCAATTTGATATTTTTTTTCATACTAATCCTAATAAACCTGCCAAAATAATATAAGAGCAAGTTGTTGACATTTTTTAAGTATGATCTACAATAAATTTAGTATGAAACAAGTCCATTTATGAATACTACTTGCTCCAAACGGTCGTTTGGTTGGCAAACAAAAACAAGCGATTTGAAATTAGCGGAAAATAAGTAGTGAGTTGTTTGTTGGCCTTAAACATACGAACTATAATGATTTTCAGGGAGTTAAGGCAAAGGTTGGGGTCTAACCTTTTGAAATTTTCACCTTTAAGGACCCCAACTTTTTTTTTCACCTTTTATGACCTCATTTCCATTTTTCGGTCAATTAACCATAGTTTAACTAACCATTAACCATACTAACATTCAAATAACGAGTTAAGTTATAGGTTAGAGTTTGACCTTTTGATTTTTTCACCTTTAAGGACTTGAACTATTTTTTTCACCTTTTGGGACCTCAATAATAAATAGGAAAAATTGATATTATCGGTCCCAACTATGGCCGATTTACTTTAAAAGGTCCCAACTTTTGATTATGTCAGGGTGGTCCCAACTATAGAGAGTGTTTTCCAAAAATGGTCCCTTAGTTAAAATTAAGTGCTAAATAACTTAATTAACACTCATATCTCTCGTGCAATAATCATATTTTTTAATTAAATGAAGTAAATGGAACAGTATGATATGCTTAAATCAACTTAATTAATAGTTTAATAAACCAAAGGACCATTCTTGAAAAACACACCTTAAAGTTGAGACCACTCTAGAATAATCAAAAGTTGGGACCTTTAAAAGTTAAACGGCCATAGTTGGAACTGTCAATATCAATTTTTCCTAATAAATATTAATCCCACTATTTTTTTTTGTCATTGACTTTGTTAGCATTTGAATTAATAATAATAATAATATATAATAAACGTTTTTTTTTCCTTCTCGACTTTTGTTGATGCCCTCGAGTTTAGTCTAGCTAGGGTCACCCGGGCTACTCAGAGTAACGCGATCAATGCTAATATTCGATCTTTTATTTTTAAACAGTTGTGTTTTGCCTTGAATAAAGGTGTCAGGGCAGAGTTAGTTGCTAGACTCTCATCCAACTTTGTGTAAACGTTTTTTTTAATTTTTTATTATAATAAAATAACAATAATAATAATAATTAATAATAATAATAATAATAATAATAATAATAATAATAATAATAATAATAATAATAATTCATCTTTCCCAAACACCTTTATACAACTAAAATTATATACGAAGTAGTATTCTTATCCAAACTTCATAGATAATCTTCCCTCATTTATAAGAACATTAATAGTTGAAACTTAGTTTACGTAATACAATAACTGATATGAGTATGTAATAGAAAAATTTAGGTCAGAAATTTTAGTTCGGAAATTGCTCATGAATTTAGATCGAGTTAAGCATAAATAACTTTAGTACCTGATCAATTATAGGCACCAATTCAATTAATGGTCTTTATTCTCATAAAACAACCAAGAACTAGTATGATCTATACTTAACTTGCAATGATCAAAACCATAATTCATTTAAAATTAACTCATTTTCATTATTTCTACATTTTTTATGAATTAAGTTACACATTATTTCAATTTGAGCTTATTATGTTAATGATTAGAAGTTTAATAATAGTAATTGGAATTACATGGAAAAATGGATGAGGTCTCAAAAGGTGAAAAACGAAAGTTCAGGTCCTGAAAGGTGAAAAAACGAAAAGGTTAGACCTCAAACTTTTGATGTACTTTAATCTTTTAACCAAAGGACCTAACATTTTAACATAATGACCTAACCTTTTAAACTACTCTAGTTAAACTTGACCGGAAAAGGGGAATGAGGTCCTAAACGGTGAAAAAAAAGGTATAAGTCCCAAACGATGAAAATCCCAAAAGGTTGGACCCCATGTGTGGTAAGGTGCTGCTGCTGCTCCTCCTTTATATAGAGGAGATAGTACAACGGCTAGTGTTTTTTTTTAAAACGTCGTTGGTTAGCAGGGGTATCTGGTGAAATAATAAAAAAACATAGGGGTACCTGGTGAAAACATAAGAAACCATAGGGGTATTTGGTGAAATAAAATTTTTAAATGTTAAGAAGAGAAGATAGAAATTTAAGTCCAGCCCAAGTATCAAGCCCATGTTCAGCATCAGTTTTCATTCCTAAAATGATCACTCCCTATGGTTTTGTTTTTTTTTGCCAAATATGGCAATATTGCTTTTGTTGTTTTCTAAGTTGATTTAGGACAGCTGGATTGCAGGGTTGGTAGGGTGATGGTCACCAACTTTGGGAATGTAATCCGCCGCCTATTTAAAGGCTTGTAAGGCTCATTTTGAGCGACAACAAAATTATTACAGTGAATGAAAATGGCTAGCTTGCAAAGGAAGTAAAGAGCACTGATTTTGTAGCATGATAATCAAGACTCAAATGTCTTCATTGAAATACAGGGTATCTGGTGAAATAAAGTGTCTAACGGCCACTTAACGGCAGGGGTAAGTCATTCGAGAAAATGAAATCCCAGGAGTATTTGGCGAATCACTTAAACAACGAGGGTATTTGGTGAATAAACTTAAACCTCGGGCGTATTTCGTGAAAATCCGATTTATTATCTAAGCTCTTTTAGATAGTACGGCTACCAACTACAATGCATCATACAATCAATTAGACAATTAACCTAGTACATCTCATACAGACATCACACACAAGATGACAAAAGAGTCATGTGCAAAGAATTACATGTTGATACTCTTTGATTGATGTTGTAAGGATCGAACAACATGCCACAAGTAGAATGGAGGGAGGAACCTTCCTTCTGTTTTTTTTTATGCAAGCTGGGAATCAATACATTTTTTTAAAACAAACTACGGAGATTATATTATATTAACTTATAAGACCACATTGTTCTTACATAGTAGTGAAAATAAGATACTACTTCCACTATTATCTAGAGCTGAAGTAGGACGGAACTTATGTAACACCCTAATAATTCCTTGCTTTTATAAAACCATTTTCCAACTTAAAATAAAGGAATTACTAAAGCATTACCGCCACCGTGATAACGGTTAAGGCTATTACCAGAATTACGCAGCGGAATTAAATGTCAACTAACTTTTAAAAACATAATTAATGAAATATCGAGGCCTCCTACAATTTGGAACCATAATGGCCCAAAACCCAAAGTATAAATAATTCAAACATAATTAAGGTATTAAATAAAATAGTTTCAAAGAACGAAAGCATGCAACTCTCTCAATCATCCCAAGCCACATGATTTCAATCGTACTTGATCTACCAACCTGCTATATTATTCTACTCCCCAACAATGCAAGTGCAAATGATGGATCATCATAGGGTCATTAAGGCAAAGGCCATGACCAAAACACACAAAGCACGTAGTCAACAAAAGCTGAGTACTTACAAGCATAAAGTGAATGAAACTAAAACATGAATCACTCACTAAGTACTAATCAACATGCAAAAGCCATATAATAATTAACAACCAATCATGAATACAAGACTCGACACTTGACTCGACTCTTGACTCACAATTTAATTAGAATAAGCTTCGAACGGGCCAAAAGAATATTCCATAAAGGAAAGGTGATGGGAGCCAACCATACACCAAAGAATAAATAATAAAATCGGGCCATACCGAGTGTCGGGCCATACCGACGGAATTCCTGCGCATAATATAAATGAAACAACGTCTTGTATCATTAGTAGGAGTACGAGATTTCCGGCAAGACTCCCCCCCATTGTTCATACTCAAGGTATATACGTTCCAAGAGTTTTGAATCTTGTTCTGGTTGCACTTTATGTTTATTAATATTTTAATAAAGGCGAACTCAAGACTCGACAACATGCATACATACAATTAATAAACAACAACCAAAACAATCTTATTTTAATTGCTTAGGACTTGTGATCAACCAAGCAGACACTTGTGATATTACTACCATGTTCCTCCTCACCAGAGTGAGACTAAACATCATGCACATTAACATGAGGGTTGTGCCCTTGCACGACAAATCCTAATTCATTTCATACATAACATTCCCAACTGAACCCTACATGTGCGGTGGCTTACGTGAGCTAACCCTTCACATGTGGTAAAATAAATAGTACAACGAAGTACGAATAATTGGCTCAAAGTATGCTAGACATCCCGTACAATAGCATACAAATAAATAATCCATCCCTTGCATGTGAAATAAACCATACATGCATAAATATTGAACAACATGATTGACAATGAAATCCATACTCATAATAATTTCAACATGCTTGTTCAACAACTAATCCAATAAATCCAACATCACAAATCACATGCTCGTTCACCAAAATAAACATGATTCCACATAATGTAATTCACATCATCAACAATCATGTAATGTCATTGACAAAAGGTATGGTTGCCCTAGACTTGTACGTACTTTGAATACCTAAGCGTAGGGGTCACTTTGCAATAACGAGCATTCAACTAGAAATCACCTCCTATCATCAAAATAATGAAACTTAAATTATTTCCATGTTCATTAAATTTCCAGCAACTTTATCAAAATTAAAACCTCCTTTAAACTTTAGAATTCAATCGTTTTAATAAAATCGTCTCAATTTGCAAAATCAATCCCTAGTACAAAAACATATTTTTTTCGTCTTAAAAATCAATAAAAATCAACACTTTAAACCTTTATTCAAATCTGAAAATATAATTGATTATCATAATTAAAATCATCACCTAATTATGCTAATCAATTGACTCATTAGGTCTAGGTTAAAACCCTAACTTGAAAATCCCAATAAAACTAGTTTATTATCATAAAAATCAATGCTTTATTTAATATACAAATCTAAAATTCATCCTTTAATAATTAAAACCAACCTAATGAATCACAACACACAAATCCTCAAACCACGGTATTCATAACCGGTTCCCAGCATTTTAATTACTCAAAACAATATTAATATAATAATTTAAAATACGGAATTTAAATAGAATAGGTAAGGAAGAAGAGAATTATACCAATCCGGCCTATAGCACGGAACAACCACGAATATAATGTGATTGGGCGAAAAGAATTGAACAACGAACGAACAACACACACACACACACGACCGTGTGTGTGCGCGCAGCAAGGGCGACGAGCAGCGACGGGCGTGAGCGGGGAGAGGGGCGCGCGCGCGCTGGGCGCGAAGGAGAGCGAGAGGGAGAGCGGGGGTGCAGCACTGTGCGCGAGGGCAAGAGCGAGAGAGAGGGGCAGCAGGGGTGTGCACGAGCACACGAGCAAGGGAGGCGAGCAGGGGCGTGCGCGAGCACACGAGCAAGGGACAGCAGCAGCGCACGAGTGCTCGCTGCGGCTGCGGGTAAGAGAGGAGAGGCGAGGGCGAGTGTGTGGGCGAGAGGCGGGCGAGCACGAAGGCTCGAGGCACGAGGCCGTGCGGGTGCCGAGCAAAGAGAGGAGAGGAGTGAGGTGCAAGAAATCAAAAAGGGGCTTTATGAAATTTTAGGGGTTCATTTAATGATGGGGGAATCTATTTATAGGCTCCCTAATCCCTTGATGGGCTAGGCTTAGGATATTTGAGTTGGGCTTAGGAATTAAATGAATTGGGCTAGCTCAGGATTTAAATTAAACTGTTTGGATTGGGCTCGTTTAATAAAACGAATTGGACTTTTTATTTAAAACCCGAAGCTTAAAAAAATCATTTGCAACTCATTTAATTTCCCGACTCAAGAATTAAATTCGTTTCGTAATTAATTAAAATAATAAATATTCTAATTAATTAAAATACATTAAATAAAATACATTTAAATATTATTTAAATGTTAATAAATCGTAAAATGCTTTATAAATATAATAAAATATACTTATAAATATTATAAAAATACGAGGTATCACAGTCTACCCTCCTTAAAAGAAGTTTCGTCACGAAACTTGGGTTCGGAAATCAAAATTCAACTAAAAACTTGAGACTTTCTGAGACTTTCAATACGTTCATTTACAAAAAGTTTAAGTTGCTGTACTCTTCACATGATTAAACAGGACAATAATAAGTGCAAATTCAATAGAAAGCACTAAATTGAGCATAAAATAGGGGAAAACAAGGTAAAAAGCGCGAAATTCTACCGCACTCTACCCCCCTTAAAAGACACGAGTTACGACCCCGTAACTCAACTAACCTCGGGAAACAGCTCGGGATATTTCTTTCTCATTTCTTCCCCCGCTTCCCAAGTGGCTTTCTCAGATTCTTGGTTAGACCACAACACTTTGACAATTTTCACATCTTTAGTATGCGTACTACGCACTTTGCTATCAAGGATTTTGACAGGTCTTTCCTCAAAGGTTAGACTTTGGTCTAATTCTATGGTCTCCGGTTGCAACACATGCGATTTATCCGGGATATATTTCCTTAACTGAGATGTGTGGAACACATTATGCACTCTATGCAAGTCCATAGGCAAGGCTAGTCTATAAGCTACCTTTTCGATTCTTTCTAAGATCTCATATGGGCCTATGTACTTAGGGCTTAACTTCCCTTTCTTTCCAAATCTCATGACACCTTTCATTGGTGACACTTTGAGCAACACTTTATCACCTACGTTGAACTCTTCATCCCTACGTTTCAAGTCTGCATAACTCTTTTGGCGATCCTGCGCCGCTTGAATCTTTGATTGGATGGTTCGGATTTGGTTCATGGTGTCCTCTATCATTTGAGGTCCCAACACTACGGTTTCACTAATATCGTTCCAACAAAGTGGACGTCTACACTTTCGTCCATACAAAGCCTCAAATGGTGACATTCCAATGCTAGCATGATAGCTATTGTTATATGAAAACTCAATCAGATCTAGGCTATCTTCCCAACTTCCTTGGAAATCAATGACGCATGCCCGAAGCATGTCTTCCAGGGTTTGGATAGTCCTTTCAGTTTGTCCATCCGTGGCTGGGTGGAAGGCTTTACTCATTTTCAATGTCGTACCAAAGCTCTTCTACACACTTTTCCAGAAATTCGAAAGAAACCTTGAATCCCTATCTGATACGATATCCTTAGGAACTCCATGTAACCTCAAAACATTCTTAATGTAGGCTTTAGCAAGTTGTTCCATTTTCCAGGTTTCCTTCATTGGTATAAACACTGCTGACTTAGTCAACCTATCTACCACAACCCAAATTGTATCATTCCCAGCCTTTGACTTAGGTAAACAAGTGACGAAGTCCATAGAAATACAGTCCCATTTCCAGCTTGGAATCTCTAAAGGTTGGACCTTCCCTTGAGGTCTCCTATAGGGGTGTCAAATCGGATCAACGGATCGGGTTTGGGTCGGACTCATCGGATTCGGGTTGAAACGGATCGGATTGAAACGGATTAATTTGGCTAACGGGTCGGATCGGATCGGATTGAAAATTTCACGGGTCGGATTTTTTATTCACGGATCCATATCGGATCGGGTTGTAAACGGGTCGGATTATAGTCGATTTGGGTCGGGTCGGATCGGATTGGAATATGACGGATTGTTAACGAGTTTAGTCGGACTATAACGGGTTCGGGTTCATGTTGATCGGATTCATATCGGATCGGATTCATATCGGATCGGATTCATTTCGGATCGGATTCATATCGGATCGGATTCATATCGGATCCGATTCATATCGGTTCGGATTCATTTCGGATCGGATTCATATCGGATCGGACTCATATCGGATTAATCGGTAACAGACTAAAACGGGTCGGATTGAAACAAATTTAGCCTGGTTACATTGGATTCAGTTTTATATTGGTTCGGGTAATTATCGGATCGGGTTATTTGGTAGCGGGTTGAAATTTGGGTCAGTTCGGTTCCAAATTATATATTATAATATTGATGGCTTAATTAGGGGAATAAAACGATAACTAACTTTTAAAAGTAATAAGAATTTAAGATTAGTAATATTAATACAAAAGGTCTTGCGCGCACAAGGTGTACAATAAATTTATTGTACACCAAGATAACTTTTATACAGTTTTTTGTTACTTTAACCTATTTTTCTGTAACTTTTATATTATAAAAATAAAAAGTTGATAGATAAACATTTTAAAGGGTTAAATGATTAATTTATACATTATTAGTGATTTTGAAGAAATTATTTTGATTCAAATGAAAAAATTTATCATTAAAAAATAGATAACTTTTACATATATAAATGTAATTTTTAAGCTTTTGAGTCAACTTTTACTCCGGTGTACAATATTTATTGTACAACCATTGTAAATAAGAATTTGTGATACTAATAATATAAGTTATTTTGTATATTGTATAACCTTGTTTAATACTACCTCCATTCCTGAAAGTTCTTTACGTCTTAGAATATGTGTCAAAGTATGAAAACTTTGACCGTAGATTCTCCTATTATAATTTATATACATCAAAATGTTATCATGTAAGATGTTGTTATATTGGTCTTGATATATGTTTTTAGAATATCAAGTTTTTTTTATTTTTTTCATATACGAAACTGGGTATCTTATGGATTGATGATGATAACCATCTGTACGACTATAACCATACAATAAACTTTGTAAGACTATAACTACATAATTATATAACTATATGGTTATCAAACGATAATTACAAAGTAAATAACTGTATAAGCTATAGCTATATACTTTTTTATAAGATTATAAGTTTACAAATATATAATTCTATATTTCTATCACATTATAAATATAGAGTCAAGTAAGTTTATAATGTTTACAAGTCTAACAAAAGTAATTCTAAACGGGTCATGGGTTGAAATGGGTTCGGATTAAACGTGTCATGGGTTGGAATTGGTTCGGATTAAACGGGTCACGGATTAAAAACAGATCGGATTAAACGGGTCACGGGTTGAAACAGGTCGGATTAAACGGGTCACGGATTAAAAACGGATCGGATTAAACAGATATTCCTCGGGTTGGAACGGATTCGGATTGAAAGGGATCGGATCATAAACGGGTTTCGGATTGCTTCGGATCGGATTAAATGGATTCGGATTGTCACGGATCAGACTGTTAACGGATTCGAATCTTAATCGGATCAATACTAACGGGTTGGTTCGGATTTGGGTTGAATATAATCGGATCGGATCGGATTTCGGATTGTAACTCACGGGTTCTAAACGGTTCGGATTCTAAACGGTCGGACAAACCCATCGGATTCACTGGGTCGGATTGAAATTTGACACCCCTAGTCTCCTATGCTCAATTTTAATCTTCTGACAGGTCAGACATCTAGCCACAAATTCAGCCACTTCGTTCTTCATCCTTGGCCACAAATAGACCTTTTTCAAGTCCTTATACAACTTGTCACTACCTGGGTGCACAGAATATGGCGTATTATGCCCTTCTTTCATCAATCTCTCTTTCAGTTCTCCACACTTTTGAGGCACGCACCACCTGCCTTTGTACCTCAAACTTCCATCATCATGGATTCGGAATTCTAACTCCTTCCCTTGCGAAATCTTTTCCTTGATTCGCTCTAACTTCACATCCCCAGCTTGATTCTCCCTAATCTCATCAAATATTGACGGCTGGATGGTTAAGGCATTCATCATTCCCTCAAGGCTTTCACCACTCACTATTTCAAGGTTCAAACGCTGCATGTCCTTACACAGCTCGTTAGCAACTACTAACGCATTAACACTATGACTTGATTTCCTACTCAAGGCATCCGCAACTACATTGGCTTTTCCTTCATGGTACTAGATATCCAAATCATAGTCCTTAATCAGCTCCAACCACCTTCGTTGGCGCATATTCAAATCCTTTTGTGTGAAGATGTATTTTAAACTTTTTTGATCCGTAAATATTCTACACTTCACACCATACAGATAATGTCTCCATATTTTCAATGCAAATACTATAGCCGCTAGCTCTAAATCATGGGTAGGGTAATTGGATTCATATGGCTTCAATTGCCTTGACGCATACGCAATAACCTTCCCGTTCTGCATCAATACACACCCTAAACCATTCTTAGAGGCGTCACTATACACATCGTATGCACCACTCTCATCTGGTAAGGTTAATACTGGTGCGGTTGTCAATCGCGTCTTTAAGGCTTGGAATGCTTCCTCACACTGGTCACTCCATTCAAACTTGGTTTCCTTCTTCATCAAGGTAGTCATGGGCTTGGCTATCCTAGAGAAGTCTTGCACAAAGCGTCTATAGTAGCCAGCTAATCCCAGAAAACTACGAATGTCAGTCACACTCTTGGGTGTAGGCCATTCACTAACAGCTTTGATCTTAGAAGGGTCAACTGCCACTCCTTTCTTTGACACAAAATGTCCCAAAAATGCAACTCTTTCCAACCAAAACTCACACTTTGAGAACTTGGCATACAACTGGTTATCTCTCAAGGTACTCAACACCGATCTCAAGTGTTCCGCGTGATCTTCTTCACTCTTTGAATACATTAGGATGTCATCTATGAAAACCACTACAAACTTGTCCAAATAGGCATGGAATACACGGTTCATTAAGTCCATAAATATTGCAGGGGCATTGGTTAACCCAAAAGGCATAACAGTGAACTCATAATGTCCGTATCTAGTCCTAAATGCGGTCTTTGGTATGTCAAGGTCAGCGATTCTCAATTGATGATAACCCGAACGCAAATCGATCTTTGAAAATATTCCTGATCCTTTTAGTTGGTCAAATAGGTCTTCTATCCTAGGTAATGGATATTTGTTCTTGATTGTGACCTTATTGAGCTCCCTGTAGTCTATACAGAGCCTCATACTTCCATCCTTTTTCTTCACAAACAACACTGGTGCTTCCCAAGGCGATGCACTTGGCCTAATATAACCTTTGTCCAATAGATCCTCTAGTTGGCCTTTTAACTCATTCATTTTTGCTGGAGCCATTCGATAAGGTGCTTTTGAAATAGGGGCGGTTCCAGGCACTAAATCTATGGTAAAGTCAATAGGTCGATTGGGAGGCATCTCCGGGATCTCTTCTGGAAATACATCAAGGAATTCGTTGACTACTGCAATATCCTCTGGCTGATCCTTGATTACATGCTCTAGGTTCCTCACATTACATAAGAAGGCTGGGTTCCCTTTATTGACTAGCTTCACGAGTTCCATTGCCGTGATGATTCCTATGTTCTTAGGCTTATCAAAACGACGATATGACACTACTTTGCCTAGGCTAGACCTCAAGTGAACCTTCTGCTTCTCACAATCTATTTTGGCTTTGAACTTGGCCAACCAATCCATCCCCAGAATTACATCTAGCTCTCCTAACTCAAATTCAATTAGGTTAGACAAGAATACGGTCTTGGCTATGGTCAAAGGCACATCTCTATGGATTTTGGTACACTTCACTATACTACTAGTAGGTATGACTATGGGTACCTCATTTGGTTCAGGCTCTTTCAACCCTAGTTTCCCCAAAGTATCTACTGATATAAAAGAATAAGTCGCACCAGAATCAAATAGAACTTTAACTAAAACGGAATTAATAGAGAAAGTACCCGCTATGACGTCAGAGGAAGTTTCCGCTTCTTGCCTAGATATCACATTCAACTTTCCTTGGGCAACTCCTTTGTTATAGCCACCTCCTTTGGTGTTCCCATTGTTGTTTCGGTTCCCATTCTGCTGTTGGTTCCCTCCAGGCTTTCCATGGTTCTGGTGATTGCCATTGCTATTGCCATTGGTACCACCTTGGTAGTTCCTTTGGTTTCCACCTCCATTTCCCCCATTCCGGTTCTGATTATTCCGGTTATTGCCTTGGTGATTACCTTGGTTAGGTTTCCCATTCTTAGAATAACATTCATACTCCCTATGGCCTAACTTCTGACAGAACCTACAAGTCACCAAGTTTCTATCACAATCCTTTCCCTTTTCAGCACTACCATTCTTCCTTTGCTGTAACCCATACAGGTGAGCAGCTTTTCCGTACAGGGTGTCTAACGAGGTAAAGGTCTCTCCAGACAACAACAGCTGTAAATCCATGGTTAAACCATTCTCAAATCTTTGAGCCATGAGCTCTTCCGTTGCCACCACTTCAGGTGCAAACCTAGACGGCTCTATAAACTTAGAATAGTATTCCGTCACAGACAGACCTCCCATTTTGAGTTCAATGAACTCCTGCGTCTTTTGCTTCTTCAGGTAAGGTGGGTAAAACTTGTTCCTTAGTGCAGTTTTGAATGCTTCCCATCCAAAGTTAGGTGTGGCTCTAAGGGTGTTTTCACATCGTTGCCACCATAAATCAGCTTCACCTCTCAGGTAGTACACAACACTATTCACCCTAAGGTTTTCGGGGCAATTCACAGCTACAATGAGTTTATCAAACTCTCTCAACCAGTTCTCAAGCACACTGGGTTCAATCTCTCCGCTATAGAGTGGAGGCTTGCTTTGAGCTATTTTCTTAAACATTTCCCCAGCCGGATCATGCATTGGGTTGGCTCTGGTTTGAGCTAGGTCTCGAA
Source organism: Spinacia oleracea (assembly GCF_020520425.1). Lineage (NCBI taxonomy): Eukaryota > Viridiplantae > Streptophyta > Magnoliopsida > Caryophyllales > Amaranthaceae > Spinacia > Spinacia oleracea. The sequence goes on along the minus strand of NC_079488.1, from coordinate 69,644,520 downwards.
CTACCTCAGCTAGTTGTCTAACCACCTCAGAAATCTCTTGGTTAGCCATATCCTTTTTCCTGAATAAATAAAAAGGCTAACTTTAATATTGGTTGGACATGACATCACTAAGGCTAGTTCGACAACGAACCTACTCACAATAAGAACACATTTATGCGCAACCTAGGGGAAGAGTTGGCGCCATTCTTGGGCCTTCTCACCCCACTATTCGATGCAAGTAAATTTAGATGGTTGCTACTAAACCACCTTGCACATAAAATTTCATTGAAGAAATAACAAATAATCCCTTTGCGATACCCACAAGACTTAGAATTGAGAATTAAACTTAAAGGATAACGAAAAGGAAGTTCTATTCTTTTATTAAAACTCCAATGAATAAGTCTTACATCCACTAATGCCATAGCATTTATTCTCCAACTATAAAAAAAACTAAAACCATAAATAGTAGCTTTGCCACTTTATTAATCAACGAAAAATAAAACTAAGGATTACATTTCTCTAGAGACTAACGTCATCACGACGATCATTTCTTTCCTTGTATTTCTCTGGAGTAAAGTCTTGATCATTAGGATCATCCAAATCTTCTTCCGGATCTGAGTCTTCATCCATAGCCTCATCATTTTGCTGTGGCTCACTATCAACCACATTATTCTCTTCAAACTCATCTTCAGATCCACTGGATATCTCAATAGTGGGTTCAGGAAGTATAGGGTTAGGATTTTCAATCTCTACCACATCATCATCACTATCCTCCTCAACCTCACTAGTTGGCTCTGAAGGAAATAATGCCCTTGGTCCAAGTATGCATTCAATGTTAAGTCTAATAAATGCGGTTCAGTATTAATTAACAAGTTAATAATTCAGTGAGATCAAGTGAGCTGAATGCCTAGCTAGAGGCCGCTTCAGTTCAAGTGGAATTAATGATATTAATACACAACTTACTCTTGACTGAACCCGTAGGGTCACACAAATAGTACGTAAACGAATCAAGTATTTAATGGCATTAAATACTCTATCTATGGATATTCGGAATCGACGGATCTTGGTTTCAGTGGGAGCTGAGATCGTCACAAGCAAGAAATGGATACTCCGGAAACGATGATATTGCCGGAAACGGAAATATGGATCGTATCGAAAATATGAATTTATTGGTTTAAGTGGGAGCATTTTTAGTCATAAACTCTTGATTAGGTCTACAAATCCTTAAGGTTAAAACAACTTGATTAGAATTAATAAGGACTGAATAATTTGTAGATTATTGGTGCCCTTGATTAATTGCTGCAAATGTTTATGTGATGCATAATGTGTTTTACTAACCAGCTATGTGGGCCATTCATGATAATGAATGGGTGAATGGTGTATATTGTATATGTACTGTTTTGCAGGTTATGAAGTGACTAGTATGGCCCAAATAGGATAGAAAATATGGTTTGCGTACCATTAATTTGAATGTAATTGGTCTAAAGTACCAAAGTTGTTTTTCAATTCAAATATGGTCTGCGTACCATCAAATAGTTGTAATTAGTTTTAATTATAGCTTATTCTATTTGAAGAAAATGGTGCCTCCCACGGAGATTTTCAAGACGGACTTTGAAGTTGAAGCTTCAAGATGAAGTCGGGCCATACTAGATCACATTTATCTTATGCATGTTTTAAGTTATTTATTGCTTTTAAATATGTCTTAAAATGCATGAGATCATGGCTTGATTATGTTGCATGATTAAGGATTTTAGTTCACTTAAAATCTAACCAACATAGTAAGAGCCTTAAGTTCCAAACTTAAAAATTGAGTTATAAGGTGCCATGCCAAAATATACACTTGCTTGGATATCCTTTACATCAATCTAGTAATAATTTTCGCTCAGCGAGGTGTTACTTATTGGTCCTAAAGGGGAAAGGTACACAAATAATTGTGAGTACATGTTAGTTTTGGTGAAACTCAACGATATAAGTAAGGAGTCCTTTTATGTCGTGGCAAAATCGATAGGTTTACCTAATAAGTTCTTAGACGTACCTATCAACCAAGAGTAGTTTCTAGACTATTAGCAAAAGGCTTTTGCTTACCTAAAATATTTTAGAATTGAGTCGACAAACTGTGCTTAATTCTTCAATGGTTTTAGGGTCTTGGAATCATTTTATTCACACCTGCCGGAACACATAATTCGAATAAAATGCTAATGACTTGTTTAAATTGCATGATTGCTTTAATTTTCAAGTTATTACTCATGATAAATGTTTATACTTTGCATGCTTCAATGTATGTTTTAATTATTGTTTATAATTAAATATCTTGCACTGCAGTAAATCCTTTTAGAAAGGTAACAGTAAATTTCCTCGATTGGTAATGAATCCAAGAACGATTCACGGAAATAAGAGAAAATGAGCAATTTAAAATGTACGTTTCTTTTAGAGACTTTTATGGTTGTTTTCGAGTATCAAAGTCGAATGGCGAACCGATTGGTGCTTGTGAATTCAAAATACAATGTAGTTTTGAGATCATAAAGCATTGAGTTTAAACGCTCAGCTTTACCAATGGTTAACAACCTAAAATCTTTTTCCATTTAATTCTCGAATGAGTCTAGTCACTAGACATTCGAATAGATCGATACTTAGAGAACTTTAGAAGCTTCTGGTAAGATCATCTAGTTGAAACAGAATATTCAACATAAATGGTAAGAACTTTGTTGGAGTAACATTGGACATGTCTAAACAAAGTATAAAAGTCAACACTGGAGAATTCAATTCTTAAGGCTATTAGAAAGGGTACAAGAAATAGGAAAACAAAGGAACAAATGAAAGGAATTTACGATTCCATTTCTACCTATAAGTTTATGTTTAAAGAGAAGTGATCTAGCAATCAAACTTCCTTGGTATCATATACCGCTTGAGGTTCTTACTTCGGTAATAACTCAAACAATGGAAGCTAGGATACACTAATGACCTACAAGTGGGAAATGAAGCATGGCAATGCTACATTAGTTGTAGGGTCATCTAGTTTGTTTTAAGTCCTTTCAAAGGCTGGAACTTAATGGCTATTTTGTTCCATAATCAACATACGTAAATTTCTGTTTTCAAACACATAAAGACTCACATTCAGAAAACAAAAACAATGTTTGTTTGTTTATTTGAATGAAATGGTCAATTACAGGTTGAGTCAATATGCTTGATTAAAACAAACAACTCTTTAAAGAACTTTACTAGGTTCAAATCAACCCATTGATTTGAGTTCCACTAATCTTTGGCATTGTTGCTTAGACCATATCAACAAGTTAACATTCAAAAGCTCTATTTTGATGGACTTTTGAAAGTTCATTGACTTCTAGATCAATTTAAGACGACTAGTCTTACTTGTTGAAAGTAACAAAAGATATGAACTATTGTTAGAACGCCTAGACAATAGAGTTCAAAGCTAAAGAAAGATTTTATGACTTTATTATTTCACATGGATTTGAGTGAATATAGGTTTATTTACTCAAATGTGATATAAGTTGAATCTGTTTGGCTAGTTCAAAGATTCAGAAGTATAAAATCCACTTGGCAAGAAATCATAAAGATCTAGGTTAGATCATGTTGATGATTACTTGAGACCAAATATGATCATCAATGATTGTGTGTTGTAATTTCACAATGTAGCTCCATAAGATATGGCATATCTACGTTGGAATGATCGAAGTCAATTAGTACTTGATTCGATCAATGATGAATCATAAAGACTTTTCCTATAATTTCTAAAACAAAATGCTCAACTACCACCAAACTAAACCAAATTCGTCAAAGCTATTGAAAAGTAATTTCAAAATATCTTTTCATAATATATCTAAAGAGTTCCTAAACTCAGTGGGAGCTTAGTGTTTGTTATTCAACAAACTAAGGCCCCAAGTATAGATATATGTTTCATTGTGATTTATTCAAATGAGACACAAGGGTATTGTTTCTACCACGAATTTTTGAGAACATAATGTTTGTTTGCTCGAAATGATGTCCTTTTGGAGATTCGTTTCCAAAATGACAAGTGGGAGAAAATAGACCTCGAAAGTCTTCGAGGCGAACAACAAACATAGACGGACATTCCGGAGGATTTTCGAAGTTCTTTAGAAAATCCGAACACATATTCTTTAAGGACTTTAGAAGTGGTTTTAAAGAATAGACATCTCTTAGAAGACTTTACAAGTGCTTCAAGGAGAACAGAATATTCAAAGGACTTTCAAGTGGCTATTGATATTCTATTTGTTTGATGTTCTATACCCAAAGTAGGCATAGAGTTCAAGTCACTGGAACTATGATATTCTTCTATTGGATAGTGAAGAAACATGGAGTTCAGGTCACTAAAGCTATGCGATTCTTCTATTAGATAGTGAAGAAACCTACAACTTGCAGTCAAACTATTATCATATAGATTAATGAGTTTATAACCTGTGAGAAATCTATGACGAAACCCAGATTCCCTAAAATGGTTAGAGGCCATATATAGACTCAAATGTTTTAAATGGTTAGAGGCCATAAAACATACTCAATGTTTAGATGACAAAATTGAAATTTTGTTGATTTGCAAGAATAGTTTCACACCTATTGGTTGCAAGTTTGTTTTAAGGATAAAAACCATCAAACATGAAATTATGTTCACACACAAAGCTAGATTAGTTGCTAAAGGTTACAAGCAAATTCACGGCGTGGATTGTGTTGAAACCTCATGCATAATCGTAATGCTCAAGTCTATAAATCAAGCAATGATCGCATATTGGTACATATGGCAATTGGATGACAAAACAATTCCTCAATAAAATGTTGGAACAAACTATGTACATGGTATGTCATAGGATTTGTGGATCCAAATAAATGCTTGAAAAAGAAAGCTAGCTTATGAAATCTAAGTACAGATTTAAGCAAGCAATTGGGAATTAGAAATGTATTTTAGTGAAGCTAATAAGTATTTTAGTTTCATAAAATGTACATGATTCTTATAGATATATAAGAAGTTTAGTGGGAGTACATAAAAACTTAACTGGTCCTATGTGTATCACACACATATCTCTCTATTGTGAAATAACATTCAAATGCTAATGACTTAGATTTGAAATTATTCATCAATGACGGACCAAGGCGAAACTTAGTACATACTGGGTATTAAGATCTATTTACAAAGATCTTATATTATTGTTTTGGATTAAGTAATGGCATTTACTAAATCAAACACGAAATACTCCATTGGAGATATTCGACCCATGTGAATAAATCTAAGTAAAGAATGTTTGAACTATGTATAAGCATTTACTAAGTTAAACATCAAAGGATCTGAGTAAGATTCTTAACCTATATTATATGTCAAAGAATTTAGCTGGATTTAGTATCTACTGAAACTAGATGAGCTAAAGTTGCATGAATAGAATTCAATTGGAATTATTCTGCAAAAGAATTTATCATGTATGATATAATATGAGGATCGCCAAAAACGTATCGTACGACTTTAGGCATGACGAACATATACCAATCTCTATTGATCTAAGTAAAGATCAACTAGATTGAGATCAAGAAAACTTATGGTACTTGAAAAGGTACATAGGAATAGTTCTTGATTCAAGGAAATAAAGATATGCTAAATATTGATGCTACACGCATAAACACTGGCAAAGGATCAAGCAAAGACCCTTTGGAGTTAACCATTGATAAGGACGAGCTATAGAGCATCGTGTTTTGAAATGGCAACATGGATTGGAGACCATGAATCGTTGCGTGGGAAATTAAAATATTAATTTCTATGTTCTAAGATACAGCTGGAAAGTATTCCACATATCTGTGAACTGCTTGGATAAGCAAATCCAAACAAAGCATCACTAGCAACCTAAACAGTTGAAGTAAAAGTACTTATTGCCTAAGAAGCAATAAAACAGAGTTGTTTATATTAATGAGTTCTTCATTTGAACTTGGGAAGATCACATGTCTGTTGACTTAATGGTTCTTCATTGCAAAATGCGTAGTACCACTAATGTAGCAAGAAAGACTAGATCACAAAATAAACATACTCAAAAGATCTTATCATCATATCTCGAAGAACATTCGATGAAAAGGATGTTAAGATTGGCAAAGCGTGATAACTAAACCTATGCAACAAGTGAGAAGCAACACTCACGTTGTAGCACTGGAAATCAAGCATAGCTTTGAATTCCATGAACTGTTTTAAAGATGGGTTTGAGGCCCATGGTTGTAAAACAATGGGGTTGAACATTTATCATATATGAAATGTATTTTCATATTCCATTTAATCTTGGTTTAGTATTAAATGATGAGTCCCTTCAATTTGACGATATATTCAAGATAGACTGTCAGGACCAGTCCTGTGACTAAGAAATGTCTATCAAGTGAACTTGAATGTCAAAGGTTGAAAATGGTCCCTAGTCGGAGTTTTCTATAAAATTGGACGCATAGAAAACGTTAGACGATTAGAATGCAAGATGACTAGTAGTTCTGTTTCTTGAACTATGTGGACATGGCAATGTCATAATCATTTGCATAGATACTTACTTTGGGAAGACTAGTATCGGACAAGACCTATGAAACCTTACTGTAAGAGATGAGAATCTGTCATAAGTAAATTTCATTAATTTTATTAGACACTAAATCCTCAATACCCGAGTGATTTGAGATTACTTGTTTGAGAACTGGTTGCTTTGACGTTGACCAACCGTCGCACCGTAAAAGGAGGCTATAAAGGCAACGCTCAGGTAATCACCTATCAAACGAAGTCTAATCTCAAGATCGCAAGATTGGGATTGTCCTCCCATAAATCGGGATGAGATGCTTAAAAGTTGTACAAGGCCACTCGGAGAGCTAGAAACTGTGAAATGCATGGCCGTGCTCGGATGAATCATAGGCTATGATTATCTGTTTATTTGATCAGTTGAACTCTGAAACCAAGGAACACCTCTGGACATAATAAGGATGACAACTCTTACCTTATGTTCAAGAGCAAGCATCGAGTGACAAAGGAATTAGGAAATGCACACTTGTCCCTAAGGACAAGTGGGAGACTGAAGGAAATAATGCCCTTGGTCCAAGTATGCATTCAATGTTAAGTCTAATAAATGCGGTTCAGTATTAATTAACAAGTTACACTACAAGAAAAGGGCTGTTTAACGACGGATCTTTGTAACCGTACAAAAGTCAGTTGCTAAATTACTACTAGTCAAGTGTCAGTCGCCAATTTAGCACGAAAATATTTGCGGTCCCTATTTAACTACGGATTATCATTCGGTCACAAAAATCTGTAACAAATTACCAACCAACCATATGTTGGTCACTAACTATTTACCGAAAGAATTCTAGTCTCTATTTAATTACCAACAAAATTTCTGTTACCAATTTCGATCGCTAAATAATTATTGAAATACTTTTTAGTCACTACTTTGCTACAAAACAATTTCAATCCCTAAAAACCTACAGACACGATTTCAGTCGCAATGTCTTAGTCACAAAATAAGGACTGGATAATTTTCTGTCACTTGTTAGCTACAGTTATTGTTCTGTCACACATTTCAGTCGCAATTTTACTACTAACTAAATTTCAGTCACTAATTAAACACTGAAAAACTTATGGTCCCTATTCCACTACGAGCATAATACTTACTACAAAATTTCAAGTGAAATAAGACATGAGTGTACTTGCACGTATGAAATCAATACAAAAACGAATTTAACCAAACTATTCACGACAAGACAAGTTAAATGTAACCTTGTACTTCCTCTGTTCCTGATTTTTTTTCATTTCCTTGGGCACATTTTTCAATGCACATTTTGTAGCGTTAATATCTCCAATTACATGTTAGTAAAAAAATTAAAATTTTGATATTGTTAAAATACTGGCCGAGACGAAATAAAAAATACCCCACATGCCTACGTTTTTTCTTATATATTGGAAAGAAATTAAAAGATTCTTTTGCATTGTGAATAGTGTCAAGATTCCAAATTGGCTGCAGATCTTTGAGGAACGAATTAGAAGGAGTATTCAAATGCTCCATAGAAAAGAAAAAAACTTGTTCAATACTCCCTTTGTATGTATTTATTAAAATATACACATCTCAAAATCAGCTGTATTTAATTAAAAGATACACTTTTCTATTTTTGGCATGTCATGGTCCTCATCCAATTATATTAATTTGTCTCTCGCTCTTGTGGTCCTCATGCTTACTCACGCCATCTTTTTACTACAATAAATAATTCACCTACTATCCACTTTCATCTTATTTTAATAAATTCAACTCGCTCTCCGAACTATAACTACGTGTCGTTCAAACTATACCTTTTAATTAAATGCGGAGGGAGTAATTTTCAAAAATCTATATATACTCACTCTTAAATATAAGATATTTGTTTTGTTAATGGTTATATATATACATATATATATATATATATATATATATATATATATTACGAAGTATCATATTTAACTCCCTCTTAAATTCTGTAAAGTAGTTCTCCCATGATATTGCTTACGCATAAGACTATTGTTATTTATCATTAAGAAATATAAATATATAATGATAAAGTGTAACCTCCATTCGATATAATGTTTCTCATGTTTAATTATTATTAATTCATATGGTTAAACTTTTTTAAATTTAACTATATAGTGGTTGTTAAGCCGTCTTTTAAAAGTGCTAATTTTATCGAGAGGGTGTGGGATTTTAGCGGAATATATGATTTATATGTAGGTGATATTTGAAAATGGAACAAATATATAAATTATATTGTGAATTAATATTGAATGTTAAAGAGGGAGATGAAGTGGAAGAGGTTGAATGAATATGTGAATTAAATGGTGAATTGATGTTGGATGAGGAAGATGAAGTGGAAGGTGTTGGAAAAATTGGAAAACAAAAAAAGAAATTCGTAGATGAAAGATAAAGGTGACACATGTCATCTAAACATTTATGGTTTTCCTTTTTAAATACTAGGTATAGTTTATTAGTATAAATAATAGAAAATTAATTTGTGGGATCTCATTGGATCTGAATTCTTTCATTGTAATAAATTTTCTAAATATATATATATTTTTTTATAATTATTACTAATGTCAAATTAAAACTATCAATGGTCAAAGTAGTGCATTGGAAACAACTATAGAAAAGTGAGGAACATTATGGAATGGAGATAGTATTTGATTAGAAAGTGTAACTATTTGATTGATTATGATTCCTGAACATAACTATTTAATCAGTATGTGTAATTAACTTGAAATATTTTTTTTGACGAGGAAGAACAATATCATTAATAACTAGCCATACGACATCTACAATGATAAAATAGATCTGCATACCACAGAATTCAAAGAAAATACATAACTGTTACAATCAAACAATTACTATTCTGCATCCTAAAATACGTCTCGTATTCCACCGCTTCTAGCTTGACGCGAGCACTGATTTTCGATGATTTTACATCTTTCCATGTAGAGCCCTTTGCAATCTGCGCACGAATTGTTCTGAACGACGAGTTGATGATAAACCCTAAACCTGTATGAATCAAAATCTCCTTCCCAATTATTGAAACTGTAAAAAAATTCTCATCCATGGATGAGAATCAAGAACCTAGAAAGCTCTAGGAAATATCCAAATAAATTGGGAACAAATCAACGGAAAAGAAATCAAAACAAGACAAAACATGAAGAGAAAACAATGAAAAGCAAGAAAAATGTCGGAAATAGTCTGATTTCTGAAGAAATTAGACTACTCCGGCCTAAACGGCCAAGAAAACTGAAACCCTAAAAGATGAGAGAAGAGAGAGAAAAAGGAGATATTTGACTTGAAAGTATTACTTGGTAAGAAGTTGATTTATATGTAAAACCATAAGAATATATAAGTTTCTTTTTAAGTTCTTTAATATGTAAGTATTTACAAGTAATTCCTCCATTCGGTTAACTCTTTTTTTAATATCTAAGACTAAGATAATATTTTTATAATTAAGAAAGATATCTTAAACTAATATATAATTTGTTAAATAACCTAATAATATTATTACTTATCTTATTTTTTTAAGTAAAATGACAATTGAGTCAAGTGATCAATTTATTTCATTAAAGTAAGAAATGAAGATAAACACCACCTCGTATTTAATCACTTTTAAGAAGGGGTGTGTTTTCTTTGTTGTACCTACTTACACTTTGTTCTATTTTTAGTACTTCGTATACATATTTAACCATGTTACTCCTTTTCCCATAATACACATTTCTATCATATATCTTACATTACTCACTATTGTCCATTGTTTTACTAACTCTTTTTATCATTTAAACACGAGACCTCAGTAATTGGGGTACATAAAGAACCTGAAGGGAGTATAAATTTCAAAATAATTTTTTTTTTGGGCAGGATTTGTGAGTCAATCAAGACCCTAACACAAAATTCAGAAGGTCTTGCGCGCACAAGGTGTACAATAAATTTATCGTACACCAAAGTAACTTTTACCTAGTTTTTTATAACTTTTACTATGTTTTGGTTAACTTTTATATTATGAAAAAATTGATAAATTAAGTTTTTAAAAGATTAAATGATTAACTTTTATACATTATTAATGATTTTGAAGAAATTTTGTTATTAAAATAAGAAAAATTTAAAAATATAAAATAGATAACTTTTACATATATAAGAGTTACTTTTATGTATTTTGAGTCAACTTTTACTTTAGTGTACAATATTTATTGTACACCCCTTGTAAATAAGAATTTGTGTACAAAATTTACTACTTAAAAGTTCCATAGTAAAACTAACACATTATTATTTCCATTCCATAATAAAACTAACCCAATATTTCCAAAGAGTAAGCACTAAGCACGTGATTTCTATTAAAAAAAGAAAAAAGAAAAGAAAAAAAAAGGGGTAAAACAAGCCAAGTTAATCACATCAACCTCCACGGAAACAAACAGAGCAACCCACCTTCCTCTTGTGGCGCTCATTGCTCAAGCCAGGAAGTAAAAAAAAACCTCCATCATCCCACAAAAATATTTAAAGAGAAAATTCAAAATCTATCAAGAAGAACTTAACATTCGTTGGAGATCTCCCATATTCTTCTCCACGATTCTGAGATGGAAAACACCAATTTTTTCCCTCCAAAAACCCTGGCATAATTTGTGCATATCAGGTTATGGAAACTGCAATTAGGTTTTATTATTTTCCTTAATTAGTCTGTCTCTCTCGTTCTACGCATCTATTCCCGAAATTATTCAAAGAAAGCACGAACAATCACTCCGAGCAGGCGGCACCGATACGAAGATCAACTCACGCATTGAAATTCAGGTACTATCATCTTTCTTATAATTTTGCTATAGTTATTTGTAAACTGATCAATTGGATGTTAGGATTAATTTCTCTCTGATTTTGACAGTATTCTTGTTGTTATTGTTGGTGGTTATTCGCACTAATTTAATCTGGGTAAGGATATTCATTGATATTATGGGTTTATTCAACTAGGAGAATTAATCAAATTCGGGAGTACAAGGCTTTTTAATTTATTAAGAGGTGGAGTGACCTGACTGGACTCAGTATCACCACCGAGTCAAACTTGTAACTCATCTCTCTCAAAATCGAAGAAATTTGGGAGGATAGAGAAACTGAAGCATTTGGGGTCAAATTTAATTTTCTTAATTTTGGGATGTTTCACGCAGTCTTGTATTTTTGGGAAATTATTTTCAAGAAAAATAAAAATTGGGAGGCAGCATTGAAATAGGAATGAGATTGCTGGACCTGGTGGTATAGGTCTGGAAATTGATACAGAAAGAATACAACTTTCTTTTATGTCAAAATTTTAAAACTGGACCCAATGTTTAGTGTTGGATAGTAAATGAATTTTGTTGAATACTTATACATAATGACTATTTACATGAATGATTTCGAAGATGAATTTATTGTTAATAATAATATAATAATTTAGTGTTATTGAATTATTAATTGCGTGTTGAAGAAGCAGGCATCCTTGTTTTTTTTGTTTGAGCTGTTGTCTAACTCTTCTGTTGCATTTTGTAGGTTGAAGTTGATCTAGTGGTAGTGCTCCTGTTTTGTAGTTCTTGTTATGATGTTTTTCAGGTTTCTGTTTTGCAGTTGGTGTTATTATGTTCTACAGGTTTTGACATGCTGCACTCCTTTGGTTTGCTAATGGTCGTCAATCCTGGTATGCTTCTATACATCCTTGTTTGTATTTAGTGTGTATCATCCTTGGTTGGTTTTGTGTTGACTCATTAGTTTGTTTGATGGTGTTTCACATATATTATTTTGGGCTTGCAAAAGAGGAAAGAAAAAGATGTCAAAGTTAATCGCAATATCTGCGATTTACATGGATGATACGAGGTAACATATGGAAGAGAATTGTGAAAAAAATACCGTTAACGAGATTGATCTTGGTTGCATTACATTACAAGAGATGTCTTAGAAGTCTTTCAATTTGTTTGAGTTCTATACTTAGATGTCTTAGATGAAATTTACGATGGCATCTGAGAAAAACATGTCTGGACTCTCCTGCAGTACAAACAAATCTAGGTTTCGGAGAAGGAGAGTTGTATGCATCTGCAGGCTAATTGAGAACCTGTGGTTTTGCTGAACAGCTATCTTTTTTGCCTGTCACTTATCCCCACTGGATGAATTCAGAATACTTGAATCATTTTATCTTTGTACCTCTTTCTTGGCTGTAAAATAGCTCACTGTGATTTACTGCAGTGCACCATGGTTTGGGAGTATGCTGGGAGCCTAGGTTTCTTTTTTGTGGAAAAGATGTTGGCTATAATTTTATATTTGATGATTTTGGTGTCTAGAATAAAGCTTCACTCTGACGACAGATGCTTAGGCGTTGGATTTATTCGTGTATTCTAAGTTTTAGGTGGAAACTAAATTCATGTCTGCTGAATTCAGGCTGTAGAGACTGATTGTTGTGAATTGTGATTAACCTACACTGTGCTGGAAAGACAACTAAACAGCTCAATGAGTAGTACTCCTATTTTTGTTCTCCGGAGTCTTTGGGTTTGGAGATTTCACTGAGATGTCTCAGATGTCTCAATGCATTTTTACTTTCTTATAACGATTATATTATTGATGCTTTCATTAATTGCTTCGAACATTTTTTGGTACAGAAACGGAGAAAGGGATATTTGATACTATACTGCAAGGACATATTGATTGTGAAAGTAAGCCGTGGCCATCAATCTCAAACGGTGCCAAGGACCTAGTGAAGAAGATGTTGACACCGAATCCTAAAAAAAGAGTAACTGCTGAAGGAAATAATGCCCTTGGTCCAAGTATGCATTCTATGTTAAGTCTAATAAATGCGGTTCAGTATTAATTAACAAGTTAATAATTCAGTGAGATCAAGTGAGCTGAATGCCTAGCTAGAGGCCGCTTCAGTTCAAGTGGAATTAATGATATTAATCCACAGCTTACTCTTGACTGAACCCGTAGGGTCACACAAATAGTACGTAAACGGATCAAGTATTTAATGGCATTAAATACTCCATCTATGAATATTCGGAACCAACGGATCTTGGTTTCAGTGGGAGCTAAGATCGTCACAGGCAAGAAATGAATACTCCGGAAACGATGATATTGCCGGAAACGGAAATATGGATCGTATCGGAAATATAAATATTATCCAAGTCGTAGATGTTGTCGGAAACGGAAACATGGTACGTATCGGAAAATATTATCGGAAATGGAAATATTGCCAGAATCGGAAATATTGCCGGAAACGGAAATATTGTCAGAATCGGAAATATTACCGGAATCGGAAAATAATTCCGGAAACGGAAATATTAAATATTTGTTCGAAACGGAAATTAATTCCGGAATCGGAAATATTAAATATTGTTCGTATCGGAAATGAATTCCGGAATCGGAAAATTTAATCGGAAGCGCATCGTACGAATAAGCATCGGACGAGGCCTGCCGGACGAGGCCCAGCACGAAGCCAGGCCATCGCCCAGCAAGCCAAGCGCGCCGCACAAACAGCCACGCCAGGCCCAGCGCAAGGCCAGGCCCAGCAGGCTGCGCAGCGCGCACAGCGCGCACAGCACGCGCAGCGCGCAGCGCGCGCGGGCGCTGCGTGGGCTGCTGCTCGCGCGCACGCATGGGGGCCCATCGTGGCTGCCGTGCGTGTGTGTGCAAGTGTTTGTGTTTGTGCACGTTTCCTAAAACATGCAGAGTTCGGTTAATGATTAAATTCCTAATTCTATTTGATAAATTAATTGAATTAGAGTTCTTGTAGGATTCTAGGTTTAATTAATTTGTATCTGAATAGGATTTCGATTCCCTTTCCATACCCCTATAAATATGAGGCTAGGGCTCACAATTTATAACAAGTTTCAAAGTATTCAAAGTGAGTTTTTGAGAGAAAAATTCAGTCACACATTTGCCTATAAAGTGCCGAAAATAATGGTACCTTAAGGGCGATTCTAGTTGGTCAATCTTAAGGCGGATCCGGACGTGCTGTGGACTATCTACGGAGGGACGACACTTGGAGTCCTAAAGACTTGTTCTTGTTCGGTTCGGGCACAGCTAGGGAAGGCACGCAACAAAGAGTATGCATCTAAACTATGCTAAATGATTATGTGTAAATAATATGTTTTCCTGGCTTTATGGTTTTTCCGCATGATTTATGAATTGTCATATGTATCATAACCTAACAGTGGTATCACGAGCCCCTTATTATTTTCATAATCTAAATTGCATGAACATGGTTAAATATTACAAATTTGCAAGAATTAAAAGGGGTGATTAATTTTCGTAATTGTTAATTAATTGCAAATTGCGTTTATTTAATTATACGTACGCAGTTTTTCGGCAGTTTCTTCGTTACTCATCCGAATTGAGTGATTTTTGTGTCAATTCCGCATGTAAAAGGCATTCTAAAATTTTGACAAAAATAGTTTTTTTCTGCCGAACCCAGAATTCTCAAATTCGAAGCCTAACTATGACTTTTCGAAGGTTTTAGTTTTTCGAATGCAAAATTTCGTAAATTTAAGATGTTAAATTAAATATTTGCGATTCTTGTTGATCAATCTTGAATTTTTGATTGACCTACTGCATATGTTTAAGAAGTTTGAATGCGTAGTCTTGTTAATTATGCAATCTAATTTGTAATTATGATTAATTTGTTGAAAATTAGAATAATTTAGAATTAATTTGATTTTCATAATTAATTGTAATTTAATTAGAAACCTATGATTAAAAACCACCATAAAAATTGTAAATTTATGATAAATTTTAAATTTTTATGACCTAGACTTGAATCCATAACAATCGGAAATCAATTGGATAATAAATTTTCGATTTTTCGCCCTAAAATTATGAAATTAATAATATTTATTAATTTGTCATTAATTTTATAAATTTTAAATTTTTATGCGATTCGTTCATAAAACTTGCACGCACAAAGCAATGGACGCTTCGTGTTACCCTTAAGGGGTGTTGTATAATGCGGGCATGCGACGACGAGCAAGGGAGCTCGTCGCCCGTGCGGCACGAATGCAATGAGCAAGGGCGTAGTGCACGAGCACAAGGCAGCAGCCCTGCCTTGTGTCGTGTGCCACGAGCAATGGACGAATGGGCATGGGCGAAGGGCGAGCCAAGGCAGTCGCGTGTGGGCAGCAAGCGAGCTGCGCCACAACGCGCGCTGCCTCGCACAAGAGCGCGCAGCCTCGCGCGCAGCGAGCGCAAGCTCGCGTGCCACGAGCGCTGCGCCCAGCATTGCTCGCGCGCACAGCGAGCGATGTCGCCCGCCCAGCGAGCGATGTCGCGCGCCCAGCGAGCGATGGCTCGCGCGCCCAGCGAGCGATGTCGCGCGCCCAGCGAGCGATGGCTCGCGCGCCCAGCGAGCAATGTCGCGCGCCCAGCGAGCGATGGCTCGCGCGACCAGCGAGCGATGTCGCGCGCCCAGCGAGCGATGTCGCGCGCGCACTGCGAGCGATAGCTCGCGTGCGATGAGCGCTGGCGCGCGCAGCGAGCACCAATGCGTGCGGAGGCTTGCGATGGGGATGCAGCAGCTATGCGACGAGCGCATGGGCTGCGCGCACATGGCCAGCAATGGCTGTGTGCGTGCGGCCCATGGGCGTGCAACGCGTAGGGTGTTTGCGTTACTATTAAAGATCGTTTTGAATGTTTAATTTGAAAATTCCAGTTCACGTAATTTTAATTAATTTTAAAATTAATAATTTAAATTATTTTCTTGGATTTTAATTTTGAATATTGTAATTATAATAAATTTTATTTATTCTAATTATTTTACTAAAATTAAAATCATGAATTAATTTAAATACGACTGAAATTAAATTAAACTTTTTGGATTCAATTATAAGTTTATATGAGCTTTAAATTTTAATTAAATTTGTATGTTTCCGGTTAGACTAGAAATACATTTTTATGTTTAAAATTAGTAAAGCATATGAATTTATTGGTTTAAGTGGGAGCGTATTTTAGTCATAAACTCTTGATTAGGTCTACAAATCCTTAAGGTTAAAACAACTTGATTAGAATTAATAAGGACTGAATAATTGGTAGATTATTGGTGCCCTTGATTAATTGCTGCAAATGTTTACGTGATGCATAATGTGTTTTACTAACCAGCTATGTGGGCCATTCATGATAATGAATGGGTGAATGGTATATATTGTATATGTACTGTTTTGCAGGTTATGAAGTGACTAGTATGGCCCAAATAGGATAGAAAATATGGTCTGCGTACCATTAATTTGAATGTAATTGGTCTAAAGTACCAAAGTTATTTTTCAATTCAAATATGGTATGCGAACCATCAAATAGTTGTAATTAGTTATAGCTTATCCTATTTGAAGAAAATGGTGCCTCCCACGGAGATTTTCAAGACGGACTTTGAAGTCAAAGCTTCAAGATGAAGTCGGGCCATACTAGATCACAAATATCTTATGCATGTTTTAAGTTATTTATTGTTTTAAATATGTCTTAAAATGCATGAGATCAAAAGCTTGATTATGTTGCATGATTAAGGATTTTAGTTCACTTAAAATCTAACCAACATAGTAAGAGCCTTAAGTTCCAAACTTAAAAATTGAGTTAAAAGGTGCCATGCCAAAATATACACTTGCTTGGATATCCTTTACATCAATCTAGTAATAGTTTTCGCTCAGCGAGGTGTTACTTATTGGTCCTAAAGGGGCAAGGTACACAAATAATTGTGAGTACATGTTAGTTTTGGTGAAACTCAACGATATAAGTAAGGAGTCCTTTTATGTCGTGGCAAATTCGATAGGTTTACCTAATAAGTTCTTAGACGTACCTATCAACCAAGAATAGTTTCTAGACTATTAGCAAAAGGCTTTTGCTTACCTAAGATGTTCTAGGATTAAGTCGACAAACTGTGCTTAGTTCTTCAATGATTTTAGGATCTTGGAATCATTTTATTCACACCTGCCGGAACACATAATTTGAATAAAATTCTTAATAAACATTGAATTATGCATGTATGCTAGAATTTAAGTTTATTAAGAGAAACTGTGAATGGTTATTTATTTGTTTATTCTTTTCAATTGTAGTTTTAATATGGCAAACAACAATCAAAACATCATCATGGGTTCTGAGCTTATGGTCAAGCTGAACCTGACAAATTTTCTTGAATGGGAAGCTAAGCTAGTTGAAATAGTCAAACTAAATGGACTTGAGTATGTACTGTCACATCCCATGCCAAGCTACTATGCCAGAGACATGACCCCTGAGAGATTTTACGCCTGGGATGCGGATCTCAAAAAGGTTATGAGTCTCATGCTGAACAATATCCCTGATGATTGGGCTAAAAGGTTTGTAGCCTATGAACCTTTAACGCTCATCAAGAATCTGAGGGATATCTGTCGTGGAAGTACGGAGGACAGGGACCTGAACGTCCATGAGTTGATTGAATCAATGTCTGGTCTAAAGGTTAGTTCTCCCAACAGGTGTTATAGGATGGAGGTCCAAGAAACACATGTTCAGCTCCTTCGCACTAAACAGAGGGTAGGCGTCCCACTGAGGTTCCATGTGGATCTATGTGTTCATATTTTGATCGCCTAAGTCTACTAGGAACACCAATAAGCGAAAGGATGGCAGTCTCTGTCTTGCTCAATTCACTACACAGTGGGTTTGGTCGCTTCAAGCAACTATACCTAAGTGAACCAAGAGAAGAAACAGTTGCAGAATTTGTTCACCTTGTCAGAAAGGCTGAAATAATACTGGACTGTGAAGCCAAAGATTTACTCAAGGCTAGAAAGAGACCATTCAAGAAAGGTGGAAAGTCCAAGGGCAATGCTAAATCAAAGCAGGACAAGTCCACATCAAGCTGTCTTTATTGTGATGGAATAGGCCATTACAAAAGAGAATGTCCAAAGCTAAAGGAAGATCAGAAGAACGGAACAGTCGTTCCATCTTCAGGTATTTTCGTTATAGACTGTATACTTGCTAATTCAACTTCTTGGGTATTAGATACAGGTTGTGGCTCACACTTATGTTCCAATCCACAGGGACTAAGAAGAAGTAGAAAGTTAAGCAAGGATGAAGTCGACCTACGAGTGGGAAATGGAGCACGGATTGCTGCATTAGCCGTAGGAACTTACTATTTGTCGTTGCCCTCCGGGCTAGTTTTGGAACTGGAAGAATGTTTCCATGTTCCAAGTCTTACTAAAAACATCATTTCAGTTTCTTGCTTAGATGCTAAGGGATTTTCCTTTTTAATAAAAGACAATAGTTGTTCGTTTTATTTTAAAGAGATGTTTTATGGATCTGCTAGATTAGTCAATGGACTTTATTTATTAGATCACGACAAACAAGTATATAACATAAATACCAAAAAGGCCAAAAAGGATGATTCAGATCTCACCTATCTGTGGCATTGTCGATTAGGCCATATAAACTTGAAACGCTTAGAAAGACTTCAAAGAGAAGGAATTCTAGAACCATTTGACTTAGAGGATTATGGTAAATGCGAATCATGTTTACTTGGCAAAATGACAAAGCAACCTTTCTCTAAAGTTGGAGAAAGAGCAAATGAACTATTGGGTTTAATCCATACAGATGTATGTGGACCAATGAGTACAAATGCTAGAGGTGGTTTCAGCTACTTTATCACTTTCACTGATGACTTCAGTAGGTATGGTTATGTCTACCTAATGAAGCATAAGTCTGAATCCTTTGACAAATTCAAGGAATTTCAGAGTGAAGTAGAGAATCAATTAGGCAAGAAGATTAAGGCACTGCGGTCTGATAGAGGCGGTGAATATCTGAGCTATGAATTTGATGACCATCTGAAAGAATGTGGAATTCTATCAGAATTGACTCCTCCTGGAACACCACAATGGAACGGTGTGTCGGAACGGAGGAACATAACCTTGCTAGACATGGTCAGGTCAATGATGGGTCAGGCCGAACTTCCATTAGAATTTTGGGGACATGCACTAAATACAGCTGCACTCACTATAAATAGAGCTCCGTCTAAAGCTGTCGAAAAGACTCCATACGAATTATGGTTTGGAAAGCCTCCAAATGTGTCTTTTCTTAAGATTTGGGGATGTGAAGTATACGTCAAACGATTAATTTCAGACAAACTTCATCCAAAATCTGACAAATGTATCCTTGTGGGCTATCCAAAGGAAACAAAGGGGTATTACTTCTACAATACATCTGAGAACAAAGTGTTTGTTGCTCGAGATGGTGTCTTTTTGGAGAAGGATCACATTTCCAAAATGACAAGTGGGAGAAAAGTAGACCTCGAAGAAATTCGAGTCGAACAACAAACTCTAGAGAATGCTAAAGATGACATTCAGGATGAAACTCAGAGATCTTTAGAAGAATCTGGTGAGAATCATGGTCAATCTAGAAATGTTACCCCGCGTAGATCGCAAAGATATAGATCTCAACCGGAAAGATACTTAGGTATTTTGACGAACGAGAGCTATGACGTTCTATTACTTGAAAGTGATGAACCTGCGACTTACAAGCAAGCTATGACGAGCCCTAGCTCCAAGCAGTGGCAAGAAGCCATGCAATCTGAATTAGACTCCATGTCTGAAAACCAAGTATGGGATTTGGTCGATTTGCCAGATGGCTACCAAGCCATTGGAAGCAAATGGGTTTTCAAACTGAAAAAGGACAAGGATGGGAAACTTGAAGTTTTCAAAGCTAGATTGGTCGCAAAAGGTTACAGGCAAGTCCACGGTGTGGATTACGATGAAACCTTTTCACCAGTTGCAATGCTAAAGTCTATTCGGATAATGTTAGCAATCGCTGCATATTACGATTACGAAATATGGCAGATGGATGTGAAAACTGCTTTCTTAAACGGCGTTTTAACAGAAACTGTGTTTATGACACAGCCTGAAGGTTTTGAGGATCCAAAGAATGCTAAAAAGGTATGCAAGCTAAAGAAGTCAATCTACGGATTGAAGCAGGCATCCAGGAGCTGGAATATACGTTTTGATGAAGCAGTCAGTGACTTTGGTTTCATCAAGAACGCGGACGAATCTTGTGTATACAAGAAGGTCAGTGGGAGCAAAATTGCTTTCCTAGTATTATATGTCGACGACATATTGCTTAACGGAAATGACATTCCTATGTTGAACTCTGTCAAGATTTGGCTTGGGAAATGTTTTTCGATGAAGGATCTAGGAGAAGCACAGTACATATTGGGCATCAAGATTTACAGAGATAGATCTAAAAAGATGATTGGACTTAGTCAAAGCACTTATATCAATAAGATGCTTGATAGGTTCAAGATGGCGGACTCCAAGCGAGGCTACCTACCCATGTCTCATGGAATGACTCTAAGCAAGACTCAGTGCCCAAAAACACTTGATGAGCGTAGACGAATGAATGGGATTCCATATGCATCATTGATTGGTTCAATAATGTATGCTATGATATGTACACGCCCGGATGTTGCGTACGCACTCAGTGCTACGAGCAGATACCAGTCAGACCCAGGAGAGGCGCATTGGACTGCTGCCAAGAACATTCTGAAGTACCTGAAAAGGCACAAAGATGACTTCCTGGTCTATGGTGGAGATGATGAATTAATTGTTAAAGGCTATACGGACGCAAGTTTCCAAACCGACAAAGATGATTTTAGATCACAGTCTGGGTTTGTCTTCTGCCTCGACGGAGGAGCAGTAAGCTGGAAAAGTGCTAAGCAAAGCACCATTGCGGATTCTACAACTGAAGCGGAGTACATTGCTGCACATGAAGCAGCAAAGGAAGCTATATGGCTAAGGAAGTTCATAGGAGAACTTGGTGTAGTCCCCTCCAATAAAGGACCAATAGCCCTGTATTGTGATAATAACGGAGCTATTGCACAGGCAAAAGAGCCTAGACACCACCAGAGAGTCAAGCATGTACTTTGTAGATTTCACCTTCTACGAGAGTTCGTTGAAAGAAAAAAGTCGAGATAAGCAAAATTGGAACTGATGACAACATATCAGATCCATTAACTAAACCTTTGCCGCAGGCGAAGCACAACTCGCACACTGCAGCTATAGGAATCAAGCATATTGGAGAATGGCTTTGATGTCTCTGTTTAATGTTTTAAAGTTTTAGAGTTTAAATCTTTGTAAAACATTATTGGTTAATCATTCACAATAAATGAAATGAATTCATTTTTCCATTTAATTTATGGTTTATTAAATGATGAGTCCCTTCAATTTGACGATATATTCAAGATAGACTGTCAGGACCAGTCCTGTGACTAAGAAATGTCTATCAAGTGAACTTGAATGTCAAAGGTTGAAAATGGTCCCTAATCGGAGTTTTCTATAAAATTGGACGCATAGAAAACGTTAGACGATTAGAATGCAAGATGACTAGTAGTTCTGTTTCTTGAACTATGTGGACATGGCAATGTCATAATCATTTGCATAGATACTTACTTTGGGAAGACTAGTATCGGACAAGACCTATGAAACTTTACTGTAAGAGATGAAAATCTGTCATAAGTAAATTTCATTAAATTATTAGACACTAAATCCTCAATACCTGAGTGATTTGAGATTACTTGTTTGAGAACTGGTTGCTTTGACGTTGACCAACCGTCGCACCGTAAAAGGAGGCTATAAAGGCAACGCTCAGGTAATCACCTATCAAACGAAGTCTAATCTCAAGATCGCAAGATTGGGATTGTCCTCCCATAAATCGGGATGAGATGCTTAAAAGTTGTACAAGGCCACTCGGAGAGCTAGAAACTGTGAAATGCATGGCCGTACTCGGATGAATCATAGGCTATGATTATCTGTTTATTTGATCAGTTGAACTCTGAAACCGAGGAACACCTCTGGACATAATAAGGATGACAACTCTTACCTTATGTTCAAGAGCAAGCATCGAGCGACAAAGGAATTAGGAAATGCACACTTGTCCCTAAGGACAAGTGGGAGACTGAAGGAAATAATGCCCTTGGTCCAAGTATGCATTCTATGTTAAGTCTAATAAATGCGGTTCAGTATTAATTAACAAGTTAATAATTCAGTGAGATCAAGTGAGCTGAATGCCTAGCTAGAGGCCGCTTCAGTTCAAGTGGAATTAATGATATTAATCCACAGCTTACTCTTGACTGAACCCGTAGGGTCACACAAATAGTACGTAAACGGATCAAGTATTTAATGGCATTAAATACTCCATCTATGAATATTCGGAACCAACGGATCTTGGTTTCAGTGGGAGCTAAGATCGTCACAGGCAAGAAATGAATACTCCGGAAACGATGATATTGCCGGAAACGGAAATATGGATCGTATCGGAAATATAAATATTATCCAAGTCGTAGATGTTGCCGGAAACGGAAACATGGTACGTATCGGAAAATATTATCGGAAATGGAAATATTGCCAGAATCGGAAATATTGCCGGAAACGGAAATATTGTCAGAATCGGAAATATTACCGGAATCGGAAAATAATTCCGGAAACGGAAATATTAAATATTTGTTCGAAACGGAAATTAATTCCGGAATCGGAAATATTAAATATTGTTCGTATCGGAAATGAATTCCGGAATCGAAAAATTTAATCGGAAGCGCATCGTACGAATAAGCATCGGACGAGGCCTGCCGGACGAGGCCCAGCACGAAGCCAGGCCATCGCCCAGCAAGCCAAGCGCGCCGCACAAACAGCCACGCCAGGCCCAGCGCAAGGCCAGGCCCAGCAGGCTGCGCAGCGCGCACAGCGCGCACAGCACGCGCAGCGCGCAGCGCGCGCGGGCGCTGCGTGGGCTGCTGCTCGCGCGCACGCATGGGGGCCCATCGTGGCTGCCGTGCGTGTGTGTGCAAGTGTTTGTGTTCGTGCACGTTTCCTAAAACATGCAGAGTTCGGTTAATGATTAAATTCCTAATTCTATTTGATAAATTAATTGAATTAGAGTTCTTGTAGGATTCTAGGTTTAATTAATTTGTATCTGAATAGGATTTCGATTCCCTTTCCATACCCCTATAAATATGAGGCTAGGGCTCACAATTTATAACAAGTTTCAAAGTATTCAAAGTGAGTTTTTGAGAGAAAAATTCAGTCACACATTTGCCTATAAAGTGCCGAAAATAATAGTACCTTAAGGGCGATTCTAGTTGGTCAATCTTAAGGCGGATCCGGACGTGCTGTGGACTATCTACGGAGGGACGACACTTGGAGTCCTAAAGACTTGTTCTTGTTCGGTTCGGGCGCAACTAGGGAAGGCACGCAACAAAGAGTATGCATCTAAACTATGCTAAATGATTATGTGTAAATAATATGTTTTCCTGGCTTTATGGTTTTTCCGCATGATTTATGAATTGTCATATGTATCATAACCTAACAACTGCTGCTCAAGTTCTTGGTATGTAATATTCATAATTAGTGATACGACATGAGTATATGTAATGATCAACGTTTAATGTTCCATGTCCACGGCCAAGTTTGCTGATGAGGAAATTGGGGTCTGTCTTCTCTGCAATAACTATTTCATTTCTGCATCACCCGATACATGAATCCATATTTTCATTGTATATATTTATGAGGAACAAAGAGTTAAATTGGGCTTAGAAATCTTTGAATAGATTATAGTATAAGAGTGGAAGAAAGGAATTTCTAAATGAAATAATTGGGTTTTGCTTTGTACAGTGCCAGGCCAAAATTTCATGCGACTATTCCTGAAATTTTCGCTTGCATTCATCTATGTATTTATAGAGGTGGCAAGCATCCAATGAACTTTTATGTCTTCTCATGGTTCTATAAACTGTTATTGTCTAAAGATTGATGGGCATTAACTGTAGTTTTCTTTTTCTAATACTGTTTTTTACCTGAACTCATAATCGAAATTCAACAATACAGATCATCCATGGCTCAAGGATGGTGAAGCCTCTGACAAGCCAATACAATTTTCCCTGTGAACATGTTGTCTGTTCTTCATTGGCCATAGCCTATAGGTATTTTCTTTCTGCTTGCTTGGCCATTTGTATCTGCTGTACCTGGAATTGAAAGTTATGTTTACTGGGATGCATGTTTTTGTTAGTGTGCTAGTAACTCCATAATATTTGATCAGCCTGTCTGTTTTTGCACTAGTTCATCATTAGTTAGCGAAAACTGCAAAATTTATGAGCCTTTTGCTTGTCAGATAGATTTAGAGCATATTTCCTACTCCGGTGTTTAGATTGTTGTCGCTTTATATAGAGTAAGAGCTAGTAAGTTGCCGGACAAAGGTATAGGCTTAAGACAAAGGTAATGTTGGTTTCCATGGACCATGGTTCTGATATCACTTCAGCTTCAAGCTTAATGTGGTAATACCTTAATAATTATACTGTGTACCCTCACCTATGGTATTTCCTTGGTGGTTATTCATACTCAGGTTACTAGGTTACTAACGAACTACTGTTGTCTGTACTGCTGCAGATGTTGCTACAGTTGTTTGTATCGTACTTTGTTGGTTCTACAGACAGTTGTGTTCTGCTATAAATCTCTACAAGCCTCAAATTCCGTTCTTCTCCGTTTATGCTCAGTTAGCCAGGAGTCAAGATGCAATAGAGATTGTAAGCCAAAGCTGCAGGGAAGTAGGGAATTCGTAGTAGCAGTTGAAGACCTTATCTGTTATAATTGGTTGTTTGAGCTCCTTTTAGGCACTTTTTATCATAATTGACTATGGTTAACTTTTCTAAGGGTTGTCTTACCTTTATGGCTTTCAAAGTGTTGTTTTCCAGGTGTTTGTTTGTTTTAGCTTGTACAAACGCTATTTCCTTTGGGTTACATAAAGTAATATATATTGCAAATAATACCTTAAAATGCTTTGTCACCAATATATTAAGAAAGTGGCTAATTTAAAACAGACTTTTTAGTTGCAACATAGGAAGTAATACATTTAGTACCAACTTAGCGACTAAAATCACTTAGTCACTAAACTACGACGGAATTATCCAGTACCAATTAGTACCAAATTAGCGACTGCTTAAACCTTTGTTGTTAATTTGTCACTATATGATACAGTTACTAAATTGTCACGAGCTCGTTGGTTGTTAACTTGTGTCCACATGATACGGTCACTAAATTGCCACGAAATCGGTGGTCGTTAATTTGTGACCGTGTAATACAGTCACCACATTGTCACGAAATAACCATCACAAATTAGACACTAATACAGTGTCGGTCGCTACATAATAACTAGAAAATCCGGTCACAAAATAGCGATGATTACTAATCAGTCATCAAATAAACACAGATTTAGTGGTTACCATATGGTGATTGATAATATATCGGTCGCAAAACTGAGACAGTTAAAATTTTGCGACCAGGTCTTTAGCGACGGATCAAATCAGTTACAAATCCGTCGCTAAAGACGTTTTGCGACTGAATTTTGATGTTTAGCGACAGATTTTTCCATCACTAAATGCCTCTTTTCTTGTAGTGTTAATAATTCAGTGAGATCAAGTGAGCTGAATGCCTAGCTAGAGGCCGCTTCAGTTCAAGTGGAATTAATGATATTAATCCACAGCTTACTCTTGACTGAACCCGTAGGGTCACACAAATAGTACGTAAACGAATCAAGTATTTAATGGCATTAAATACTCTATCTATGGATATTCGGAATCGACGGATCTTGGTTTCAGTGGGAGCTGAGATCGTCACAAGCAAGAAATGAATACTCCGGAAACGATGATATTGCCGGAAACGGAAATATGGATCGTATCGGAAATATAAATATTATCCAAGTCGTAGATGTTGCCGGAAACGGAAACATGGTACGTATCGGAAAATATTATCGGAAATGGAAATATTGCCGAAATCGGAAATATTGCCGGAAACGGAAATATTGTCAGAATCGGAGATATTATCGGAATCGGAAAATAATTCCGGAAACGGAAATATTAATTATTTGTTCGAAACGGAAATTAATTCCGGAATCGGAAATATTAAATATTGTTCGTATCGGAAACGAATTCCGGAATCGGGAATTTAATCGGAAGCGTATCGTACGAATTAGCATCGGACGAGGCCCGCTAGACGAAGGCCCAGCACGAAGCCAGGCCATCGCCCAGCGAGCCGCACGCAGCAACGCATGCCTCGACCAGGCCCAGCGCAAGGCCAGGCCCAGCCAAGGGCGCGCGCGCGCGCAGCACAGCAACATGGGTTGTGCGCCTGTCGTGGGCCGCATGGCCTGTGCGGGTGCACGGCTTGTACGATGCGTGTGCGGGAGATCCTAATCCTATTAGGATTTGTGCAAAGATTAAAATCCTAATCCTATTAGATTTGCTTTGTTATTTAGAGTCCTAATAAAGTTCTAATTATCAAATCCACATCCTAGTAGGATTACAATTCCTTTTCCATACTCCTATAAATAAGTTCCTAGGGTCACAATTTATGGGTACGATTGAAGTATTCAAAGGGTAAGTTTTTGAAATAAAATTAGCCATACACTTGCAAACACTAGCCGAAAATCCTAGCAACCTTAAGGGCGATTCTAGTTGGTCTAACTTGAGGCGGATCCGGACGTACTGTGGACTATCTACGGAGGGACGACATTTGGAGTCCTAAAAACTTGTTCTTGTTCGGTTCGGGCGCAGCTAGGGAAGGCACGCTACAACATGTATGCATCAATACTATGCTAAATGATTATGTGAATATAATATGCTTTCCTGGCTTTATGGTTTTTCCGCATGATTTATGAATTGTCATATGTATCATAACCTAACAGGCTCATCATGGATCATGCCATCCTCACCATCACTTCCTGCTCCTCCATAGCCTATACCAAAACCCGCAGAGTACTTCCCATCCTCATAGCTATTTTCCGCAACCTCTAAGATAGTAGCAAGAACCTCAGAGTCATACTTCCACCTACCATCACTAGTCCCATATTTGTACCAATTAGGGGTACCATCACCAAAATGCATGTCACTGAACTTGTTCTTGAGGTCTATGTAAGGGTTCTTATGGGGTAAACAATGTATAACCATACTAGCCATCATATCTTTGTGCCTAAGGTGGGGCATATTCTTGGTCGAAGCCAAATAGTCACAAGCAAACACGATCTTCTGAACATACGTGCGAGGAGTCTCATTATCCATCTTCTCTAAGTATCCTAGACTGGTGAACTTAGAAGGTAGCATCCTTAATTCCTGAAAATTCACAACTCAAGAGTCTTACTAACGCGTTTCCATAGAAGTTCCGACCCCAAAAGGATACAATAAATAGTTCGTGGATCCATACAATTTCAATGCACAAATATATGCTCAACAGGAAATATGATGCAATTAATCACATAAAGCAAGATAAAACATGGTTAGAACATATACATGCAGTGGCGGAGCCACGGTGCCCTCAGTGGGGTCCTTGACCCCACTTGAATTTTTTTTTTATAGTTAAAATTTTAATTTTTTTTTTAAAAATAAATAATTTTAGTGAAAGTTTCATCAATTTTTAAATAGTGACCCCACTATCTCAAAATTCTGGATCCGCTATTGTATACATGGCACTTAATAAATCACATTGTCACATAATATTCATTCTTAGACTAATATGCCCTTTCTTAATCTACCCATTTCTCACTTGAAAATAATATTAATTTTCGAAATTAATTAAGAAATAACTCCTAACTTTGTTGAAATTATTTAAATTAAAATCGAAAATTAATAAGAATTATTGATTAATTATAAATAAATAAATTTTGGATAAATAAAAAAAAGAAATCCGAAAAAAATTTAAACATAAATTCGAAATAATATTCGAATAAAAATAAATAAATAAATAAATAATTAAAATAATTCGGATAATTAAATAAAATAATTTCCGGAATTAATAAAATTAATTCGAAAATTAATTCGAAAATTTCGAAAAAAAAGATAAAAAAGTTCGAAAATTTTAATTAATATTAAGTAATAATCCGACGTTTCAACTAATTTCAAACGACCCAAAATAATTGATATTTGACCTTTAAAATATTGAGTACTCAAAATAATACGTTTTGACTTTAGGAAAATAATTTTCGAAAATCCTAAAGTTCCGCAATCGTAGTTTAAGGATTTACCACTTTGCACTATTAATTAATGCAAAGCAGCTCTCAAACTAGAGCTCTGCAAATACCACTTTGTAACACCCTAATAATTCCTTGCTTTTATAAAACCATTTTCCAACTTAAAATAAAGGAATTACTAAAGCATTACCGCCACCGTGATAACGGTTAAGGCTAGCTATTACCAGAATTACGCAGCGGAATTAAATGTCAACTAACTTTTAAAAACATAATTAATGAAATATCGAGGCCTCCTACAATTTGGAACCATAATGGCCCAAAACCCAAAGTATAAATAATTCAAACATAATTAAGGTATTAAATAAAATAGTTTCAAAGAACGAAAGCATGCAACTCTCTCAATCATCCCAAGCCACATGATTTCGATCGTACTTAATCTACCAACCTGCTATATTATTCTACTCCCCAACAATGCAAGTACAAATGATGGATCATCATAGGGTCATTAAGGCAAAGGCCATGACCAAAACACACACTAGTATAAAAAACCCCTGTTGCAGCCCCTTTGTTGCAGCGTACATGTATTAATACGCTTCAGCAACCAGTCGGTCAATGCGGGTCAAACCTTTTATAGGGTTGTTGCAGCGTACAAATTAATTTCCCCCTGCAAAAGAGTTTATTGCAGCGTACATAATAAAAGCCCCCTGCAATAGACCTTCCATTTTGCAGCGTACATGGTAAAAGCCCCCTACAATTTTTTTTTTTTTTCCGGTGCAAAGGTAGGTAGTTCTATTCAGACCCATTTCGTCTCAAACCTCGAGCAAAATAGAAATCTAAAATCCCGCGCTCACTCCTTCTTCTACCCGAGCATTCTTCTATTTGGATTTTGGAGAGAGAAATCGTTGTTAATTTCATGAAATCAGGGTTCGAATTCTTTTGTTGAAGAGGAGGAAAAAGGAAAATCGATTTTTTTTTAGTTTCGTTTTACAAGCCCTAAAAAACCCTAGTTTCGGAAATTAGGGCAAAGGATTTCAAATTTTGCTTGCTGTTTTGCGACATACGTTTTGCAATCTAAGGGTTTCGTGTTGCGGGGGTGGTGTGTTTTGCTCAGGTGATCTTCTCGACCTTTAATTTTGACCTAATTTTTATTTTTATTTTCGCAAACCCTAGAATGTCATCAAGTTTGGGAAATTAGGGTTAGGGGGAATGAAATTGTGTTCGTTTTGTTTTGATTTTCGACCTACTAGGTCAATTGATGAGTTAGGGGATATTGAAATGTGATTCTGCTTGCATATGCTGCTGAATTACTGATATTGAAACAGGGTTTGATTTTTCCTCTTTATTCAAGAAATTGAAATGGTGTTCAGATATAGGCATATCGCTGACATTGTTTTGAATGCTAGAATCTGATTTCATCTTGTAAGTTCCGAAAGGTGTTTTTCATTAATTAATACCATTAATCTCTCAAGCCTTTTTTGTATGTGTTGAATTAGTAGTTTAATGTTGTATTCCAGATTGAAATTCCTGTAAGTTATTCCAATTGGAAGGCAAAACTAATTTTTTTTCCTCTTCTGCATTTGGGTACATGCTTATCGTTATTTACTTCTGAATGTAAGAGTCTAATTTATGGTTTAGGAATTGAGTTAGGTGTTTAATGTACTAAAATTTGTGTTTGATTCTTTGTTGCTTCGATACTCTAGGTTAGTGTTTGCTTCGATAAAATACGTAGATACTGAAAATGAAATCGTTGTGTTTTAATCGTATATTGTTGCAATTAGGTTTTGATTTGCTTGAATTCATGGTTAATTGAGCAATAACCAGATTATGTGGATTAATTCTTCTGTGTTTGTTTGTGATAAAGCTCACTTCTGTAAACCAGTTGTTCACACAATTTTATGTCAAACCGCTTATCATCCATTACAACTGATTAAAGTTGGAAGTATAGCAATCTCCTACTTCGATCGTTGCCCTGTTGTTTTCGGCGTTTAGTCAGTTGCTAGCTATCTACTCTGTCGTCGCTAGTAAAGTTGGCAATTTCAGTCTTCCTTCATCTGTAAGTTTGACTGGACTACCTTAATTATTGTTACAATTCAATAATTTTCTTCATTTTAAATGAATCGAGTGAAATTCAATAATTTTCTTGATTTTATATGGAATTGAGTGAAATTCTTTTATTGATTAGATATCATTTCACCTAGTTTTGGGTTGTTTTTGTTTTTAATATCTGATATAGTTTAAATAATTTTTAATTTAGCCTTTAGGTTTTCATGAATTTGATCAAATTTCAAAAATTTAATCGTTTACTTTAGTTGGATTGGAGTGGTTATAGTTTGTAATACGTAAAGGATTGAAGGTTCTAAGTCTCACCATAAACTTAAGTTTGTGGATGTGTCCTGTGTTGACATTAGATTAATAGATCTACCTGTTGCGAGTTTAGCTTTGAAATTTGAGCATCTTTGAGGTAGCAGTCTTACTTAGCATTGTTTGTGGCTGTTGAAATTTCATTTAGTTGATCTAAATGAATAAGTTCTCTCCTAGTTGTGGTTTAATGTAGCTTGATTCGTTTGAATTGCAATCAAGTTTCTACTTACAAGGTTTTTCAATGTTTTTGACCAATTCCTTGTATGATCTTTCTGCAATTGTACGGTTTAGTCTTCATTAAAATTCTACAGATTGAAACTTATTTGTA
Organism: Spinacia oleracea; assembly: GCF_020520425.1. Taxonomy (NCBI): domain Eukaryota; kingdom Viridiplantae; phylum Streptophyta; class Magnoliopsida; order Caryophyllales; family Amaranthaceae; genus Spinacia; species Spinacia oleracea. The sequence continues at coordinate 69,613,389 of NC_079488.1, read as the reverse complement.
TTTCTATATGCCCAAGTGCTCAATGCTTAGTGAAACGGGTTCTATAGCTTTTTGCTGAAAATTTCAGATACAAAGCTTTTCTTTTTCAACTTTTAATAATGATAACAAGTTTTAATATAAATAAATCTACTTGATTGAGTTTGGAATCAATATTATGTTAGAGTGTCTTGGTAAACAATACTTTGTATAACATATTCTTGTATTTTTTTTAGTAATGGGTGATTTCTCCTTCTAGTATGTCTTTTATTCTTATTTATCTTGGCTTGTATTAAGGCCATATGCCGGTCTTACACTTCTTTGAATAGATTGTAGCGAGCGAGATTTCAAGGTGTTTAACTTTTTTATCTTCTTTATCCTAAAGTGCGCATGTACTGTAACTTGATATTCCGGGATATGAAATAATTAATTGCAAACTAATTAAAGTCCTGCTCAATACTTCACCTATGTGCCTTGGGGAATAATATGGTAAACCTTTAAAAGTGTGTTGGCATGTTTCATGAGTTGGTTATGATCAGATCATATTATTGTTCGTTGTTGCTTAAAGCCTTGGGTACTGGACTACTGGATACGTATCAGTACGTATTCAAATTCATGATAGTAGTTTATTTCCTTGCAGAAAATATCAATTAATCATTGATTTGAATCAGTAGAACATAATGTACGGTAAGAAGAATTAAGAGTTCAGAGTCCAGAGTTTGAACCATGCGTTTTAGTGTGATAATCACTCCCCTATTTTTGCTAATTAGATTAAAAAATAAATATATTGTCAACTGAGATGGGTTTGTTTACTAGTATATCATACCAAAATCAGACTATTGATGGTTCGCTTAGGTAGAAAGATTACATGAGTCGTGATAAGCAACACAATATCTGCAATGTCATTCCTAATGTTGATAACCTTTCTTTCGGGAACAGTTTGTTATTTCATGGTTCGGTTGCATCCAGGGTTTGAGCACTATATATTCTTTGTGCTATGTCTTTATGCTAATGTCACTGTTGTTGAGAGCTTAATGATGGCCATCGCCAGCGTTGTCCCCAATTTCCTCATGGGAATTATTACTGGTGCTGGCATACAGGTATATAATTATATATCTAATGAATAATTAAGGCTTAGGGATTTAATTTGTTTCTGATATGTATATTATGTATAATAATTATCAGGGAATATTCATGCTTGTTTCGGGCTTCTTCTGGCTCCCCAAGGACATACCAAAGCCAGTATGGCGTTATCCCATGTCTTACATCAGTTTCCATTTCTGGGCTCTTCAGGTACACTTAACTAATTACTCAACTTCCCCTATAAAAGTAATATATATTACTGATGGGTTGGTGGTTGGTTGTACGTACAGGGGCAATACCAAAATGACCTAAAGGGAGTGGTGTTTGACAACAGGACACCAGATCTACCAAAGATACCAGGGGAGTACTCTTCTTGTCTTCTTGATGCTGAGTTATGTTTGGTCCTAAAGCTTCTTTGTTCTTGAAATATTTCTACTCATAGAATACGAGTAGCTTCTTTAAAACAAAACTTCTTTGGTGGAAAATACTGCATAGGACGGAGAACCATGATTATCTGTCCATGAAACAAAAATATTTAACAATTTACATTTATGTGAACAATCACCCATAGTTAATCTCTCATAAAATCATCATCGTGAATAAAAAGATTGAAAGGCTCATTGGATCGTTATAGGTCATATTTAGAGCTAAAATGGCATTTCCGCTCCCAACTTTAAACTAAAGAACCTAAGTACTCATTTTATTCTTATTACATGATTAATATGCTTAGTTTGAAGTTTCAAAACTCATTTCAATCTACTTATGCACATTTAAGGCTTGTTTGGTCGTTATAGGTCATATTTAGGCTAAAATGAGCATTTTCGCTCCCAAATTTTAAATAAAGAACCTAAGGACTCATTTTAAACTTACTAAATGTTTTATATGCTTAGTTTTGACTTTCTAAGACTCATACCAATCTATTTATGCACATTTAAAGCTCATTGGGTCGTTATAGGTCATATTTAGCATAAAATGACATTTTCGCTCCCAACTTTGAACTAAAGAACTTAAGGACTTATTTAAAACTTATTACATGATTAGTATGTTTAGTTTTAAGTTTCCAAGACTTATTCCAATCTACTTATGCACATTTAAGGATTGTTTGGTCGTTATAGGTCATATTTAGGCTTAAATGAGACATTTTCACTCCCGAATTTGAACTAAAGAACCTAAGAACTCATTTTATACTTATTATACATTTAATATGCATAGTTTTAACTTTCTAAGACTCATTCGAATCTATTAATGCACATTTAAGGCTAATTGGTTCGTTATAGGTCATATTTAGGCTAAAATGATATTTTCGCTCCCAAATTTGAACTAAAGAACCTAAGGACTTATTTTAAACCTTTTACATGATTAATATGCTTATTTTGGAGTTTCTAAGACTTATTCCAATCTATTTATGCACATTTAAGGTTTGTTTGGTCGTTATTAGCCATATTTAGGCTAAAATGAGCATTTTCTCTCCCAAATTTGAAATAAAGAACCTAAGGACTCATTTTAAACTTATTAATGTTTTACATGCTTAGGTATAACTTTCTATGACTCATTCCAATCTATTTATGCACATTTAAGGCTCATTGGGTCGTTATAGGTCATATTTAGACTAAAATGACATTTTCGCTCCCAACTTTGAACTAAAGAACCTAAGGACTCATTTTAAACTTAGTACATGGTTATTATGTTTATTTTTAAGTTTCCAAGACTTATTCCAATAAACTTATACATATCAAATTTTTGTTTTTGTAAGGTCTATACTACGAGGACTGCGCCTTATGCTAGTGAGGAAATTGATGTGGTTCGTGAGCAATGGGCGAAGTTTTTTACCAGCAAGTATTTATTATTGACCTGAGGGAGCTTGATCGAGTTGGTTTAGATGTATAGAACAATCTTTTATGTTAAAATGCATGCGTACGTTGAAATTGGAACGTATGTATATTTAAATGTATTAGTACGTGCACTTTGGTTTTGGAATATATACAAAACTACAGTTATTGTTTATATATTTGTTATACATGTTGCGATATTCTATTATTGTTATGACAGGTTTCTATATTTGGTGCAAAATCCCTAAACAAAATTAGAATTTTTCCGCCAAAAGTGCTTTGTTGCAGCGTACATATATATGTGTACGCTGCAACAAGGGTGTAAATTTTGGCAAATTTTCAGACTTGTTGCAGCGTACAAATAGATGTACCCTGCAACAAGTGGAGTTTTTTTTGCAGCGTACACTTCTTTGTACGCTGCAACAAGTCAATATTTTTTCCAAAATTTTGACACTTGTTACAGCGTACATGCATATGTACGCTGCAAAAAAGTACTTTTTACAGCGAACATTGTACGCTGCAACAAGTTCAGACTTGTTGCAGGCCCCCCAGTTGCAGCATACGATGTACGCTGCAACAGGGGTCTAAAAGCCCGCTGCAATAAGGGTTTTTTTCTACTAGTGACACAAAGCACGTAGTCAGCAAAAGCTGAGTACTTACAAGCATAGAGTGAATGAAACTAAAACATGCATCACTCACTAAGTACTAATCAACATGCAAAAGCCATATAATAATTAACAACCAATCATGAATACAAGACTCGACACTTGACTCACAATTTAATTAGAATAAGCTTCGAACGGGCCAAAAGAATATTCCATAAAGGAAAGGTGATGGGAGCCAACCATACACCAAAGAATAAATAATAAAATCGGGCCATACCGAGTGTCGGGCCATACCGACGGAATTCCTGCGCATAATATAAATGAAACAACATCTTGTATCATTAGTAGGAGTACAAGCTTTCCGGAAAGACTCCCCCCATTGTTCATACTCAAGGTATATACGTTCCAAGAGTTTTGAAGCTTGTTCTGGTTGCACTTTACGTTTATTAATATTTTAATAAAGGCGAACTCAAGACTCGACAACATGCATACATACAATTAATAAACAACAACCAAAACAATCTTATTTTAATTTCTTAGGACTTGTGATCAACCAAGCAGACACTTGTGATATTACTATCATGTTCCTCCTCACTAGAGTGAGACTCCACATCATGCATATTAACATGAGGGTTGTGCCCTTGCACGACAAATCCTAATTCATTTCATACATAACATTCCCAACTGAACCCTACATGTGCGGTGGCTTACGTGAGCTAACCCTTCACATGTGGTAAAATAAATAGTATAACGAAGTACGAATAATTGGCTCAAAGTATGCTAGACATCCCGTACAATAGCATACAAATAAATAATCCATCCCTTGCATGTGAAATAAACCATACATGCATAAATATTGAACAACATGATTGACAATGAAATCCATACTCATAATAATTTCAACATGTTTGTTCAACAACTAATCCAATAAATCCAACATCACAAATCACATGCTCGTTCACCAAAATAAACATGATTCCACATAATGTAATTCACATCATCAACAATCATGTAATGTCATTGACAAAAGGTGTGGTCGCCCTAGACTTGTATGTACTTTGAATACCTAAGCGTAGGGGCCATTTTGCAATAACGAGCACTCAATTAGAAATCACCTCCTATCATCAAAATAATGAAACTTAAATTATTTCCATGTTCATTAAATTTCCAGCAACTTTATCAAAATTAAAACCTCCTTTAAACTTTAGAATTCAATCGTTTTTCAATAATAAAATCGTCTCAATTTGCAAAATCAATCCCTAGTACAAAAACATACTTTTTCCGTCTTAAAAATCAATAAAAATCAACACTTTAAACCTTTATTCAAATCTGAAAATATAATTGATTATCATAATTAAAATCATCACCTAATTATGCTAATCAATTGACTCATTAGGTCTAGGTTAAAACCCTAACTTGAAAATCCCAATAAAACTAGTTTATTATCATAAAAATCAATGCTTTATTTAATAAACAATTCTGAAAATTCCTCCTTTAATAATTAAAACCAACCTAATGAATCACAACACACAAATCCTCAAACCACGGTATTCATAACCGGTTCCCAGCATTTTAATTACTCAAAACAATATTAATATAATAATTTAAAATACGGAATTTAAATAGAATAGGTAAGGAAGAAGAGAATTATACCAATCTGGCCTATAGCACAGAACAACCACGAATATAATGTGATTGGGCGAAAAGAATTGAACAACGAACGAACAACACACACACACGACCGTGTGTGTGCGTGCAGCAAGGGCGACGAGCAGCGACGGGCGCGAGCGGGGAGAGGGGCGCGCGCGCGCTGGGCACGAAGGAGAGCGAGAGGGCGAGCGTGGGTGCAGCACTGTGCGTGAGGGCACGAGCGAGAGAGAGGGGCAGCAGGGGTGTGCACGAGAAAACGAGCAAGGGAGGCGAGCAGGGGCGTGCGCGAGCACACGAGCAAGGGACAGCAGCAGCGCACGAGTGCTCGCTGCGGCTGCGGGTAAGAGAGGAGAGGCGAGGGCGAGTGTGTGGGCGAGAGGCGGGCGAGCACGAAGGCTCGAGGCACGAGGCCGTGCGGGTGCCGAGCAAAGAGAGGAGAGGAGTGAGGTGCAAGAAATCAAAAAGGGGCTTTATGAAATTTTGGGGGTTCATTTAATGATGGGGGAGTCTATTTATATGCTCCCTAATCCCTTGATGGGCTAGGCTTAGGATATTTGAGTTGGGCTTAGGAATTAAATGAATTGGGCTAGCTCAGGATTTAAATTAAACTGTTTCGATTGGGCTCGTTTAATAAAACGAATTGAACTTTTTATTTAAAACCCGAAGCTTAAAAAAATCATTTGCAACTCATTTAATTTCCCGACTCAAGAATTAAATTCGTTTCGTAATTAATTAAAATAATAAATATTCTAATTAATTAAAATACATTAAATAAAATACATTTAAATATTATTTAAATGTTAATAAATCGTAAAATGCTTTATAAATATAATAAAATATACTTATAAATATTATTAAAATACGAGGTATTACAACTTAGCCCACCAAAAACCAACAAAGTTCCTCAGCATTTAAGCCCAATCTACCATACATACAAAAGTTAGTACCTACATCAAAAGGGATCCCTTGAAGATCAGATTTGAACTTGTGTAAGCCCATGAAACTTAACCTAAACCCACTAGTTGTCATTTGCTTCGCGAATCCTACCTCTTGTTGTGACTACCGAAGCCTTGTCTTTTTCATAATTCTCCATAACTGCTAATGGTGGATCGAAATGAGATTTGTGACCCATAGCCATGTCCATTGCAATAGCAGCCAAACCATGTGCCACTAAGTTCTTGAAACGGGGGATGTGCCTAAATTCAAGTTGCCAATAGCATCCCACGTACTTCTTCAATAACTGCCACCAGCTCATGGTGTGGATAAGGGTTTACAGTAGAAGTATCAAGCATGAAGATTAACGAACCAGCATCAGTTTCCACTTCCAGTTTGTCAATGTCAAAACTTTTTGCCACAGAGAGCCCTTCCCTTAAAGCCAAAAGTTCAGCAGCTAATGGATTCTTAGCATTATATTTACTTGAGTATCCCAGAAACCAATCACCATTTTCTTTCCTCAGTACTCCACCACCACCAGTCTTGTCAATCCCTTTCCAAGCACCATCTGTGTTCAGCTTCAGAAATCCAGGAGCTGGGGGTAACCAGGTGAGGGAGTTAATAGATGAATCTTCCACCTTCTCCTTACCCTTTCCCTGTAAAATAGTTGTAGTTAATTTGTAGTCAACAAAAAAAGGTTGAATAAAGGGAAAAGGCACTTTTCATTTTCTGCTCAAAGACTGCCATATTTCTCTGTTTCCAAATATGCCAACATGCAATAGAAAAAACGTTCTTCCAAGATTGTGTCAAACTGAAATTATATTGAATCCAAGATACCCATGGCGAATTTTGGAATATTGAATAATTAAACTTATCAGGGATTCCCAATCTTTGAAAGATAAAATTCCAAAGAATTGACGAGGTATGACAGTCCCTAAAAATGTGGATATGAGTTTCACTGTTGGAAGAGCATCTAGCACAAGTTGGTGCAATTTGAGGAATAACAGTATTTAGCATTTGGGCACATGGAAGGATTTCATTAATACAGTTCCACACAGAAAGAAACATCAAGTTTAAGGAGGTTAGTCCTCCAATAATACATCGGACATGAAATCAGGTGGTGCTTCCCACAAATTAACATAGTTCAAAACATAATTTGTCAACATCTTTTATTTCAGATCCAGATAGTTAATAGTATAACATATAATCTAACCAATTTTTTAGCCTAAGGATCGGAACAAATGTTCTCCTTGGAACAAATTTATTCTAATTCTAAGTTATGTCGATCAATTAAGTCACACACCAACTTTGAACTTTGAACTTTGAACTTTGAAGCAGTCATTACCACATTCCTAGTAATGTGAAGTACGTATGTAGTTCCAACTAATGCTTAATTGCTTAAAGTAGTGTAAGTTAAAGTGTATTTAATGCTAAAAGTATTAATAATACACATTACGTATATTTAATTGTCCTCCTAAACCAAGAATTAGTTGTCCTTAGAAAAGTGTATGTGGATTTTATTTTAACAAAAAGGGAGCTAATGCCCAACATGCTGTTTGGGGGCCTTAAATTAATTGCTTTTTCTCTTTTCTCCTTTTTTTTTCACTTTTAACCTAGAAAAAAGATTATATGTTGTTAATGGGGATCTACTTCATTGTCATCTCTTGTTTTGTTCTTAATTTTACGTGTACGTACGTATCAAATTTGTGTTTATATTTTAAAAATGTTACTCGATGTCACGTACCCTTAAGTAATAACTTGTACACTAATCCGCATTAGTTAGGATTTTTAGGATGCAGTTAGTGGGAATCACATTACGTACATATTTAATTTTATTGATCATATTAAACTTAACTCCTGGATTATATTATTTTATCTACTAGTCTTATATGCACGCGATGCGTACAGAATTATTAAAAAACTTAAAATTGTGTTGTAACAACTAATATATCACAACAAAAAATCATAATTTTATTAATGAGAATAAAGGATTTGCTGGTGTTAAGATAAAGAAAGAAATATGAAAAAGAACAGAGACATATTTATCTCTATTATATAAGCCAGCTCCTGAGGGTATTTTAGTAACTTAACTTTTCGTGTCCCCATACGAAATGACCAAAATACCCTTGAATTCGTTGATGCTGCTCGCTGAGCCCCCTATCTCTTGCACGCTTTTCTCTCTCCTCGCATTTCAGAGGCGATTTGTGTCCTCTCTCACGTTTCTCTCTCCTCGCGTCCCCATCGTCGTCGTTTCTAGCGTTGCATTTCCTTGCCGATTTGTTAGGTTATGATTCATATGACAAAACATAAATCATGCGGAAAAACCATAAAGCCAGGAAAGCATATTATTTACACATAATCATTTAGCATAGTTTAGATGCATACACTTTGTTGCGTGCCCTCCCTAGCTGCGCCCGAACCGAACAAGAACAAGTCTTTAGGACTCCAAGTGTCGTCCCTCCGTAGATAGTCCACAACACGTCCGGATCCGCCTTAAGCTTGACCAACTAGGATCGCCCTTAAGGTACTTAGAATTTTCGGCACATATAGGCAATTGTATGACTGAATTTTTGCTCTCAAAAATCACTTTGAATACTTAATTACTCGATATAAATTGTGAGCATTGATCACCTATTTATAGGGCATGGGTATCGGATATTAGAATCCTACTAGGAAACGATTTAGTGAATCTGAATTAATCTAAAATTCAATCACTTAATTTATCTAGTAGACTTAGGGAATCAATCTTATACGAATCCTAACCGATCAAGGTTTCGTACGCAAGCACAAACACTCACGCAGGCGCAGCAGCCCACGAGGGGCGCCGTGCGCGCACGCGCGCTGAGCCCAGGCCCAGCAAGTGCTCGCAGCCCACGAGGGGCGCGCGCCTGCTGGCCTTGCTCTCGCGTTTGGGCTTTGCTTGCTTTGGTCGCGCGCGGGCTTTGCTAGGCGTTGGGCCTAGCTTCGTGCTAGGCCTTGCGTCTAGCAAGCTCGTCCGATGTTTATTCGTACGATACGTTTCCGATTAAATTCCCGGTTCCGGAATTCATTTCCGATACGAACAATATTTAATATTTCCGATTCCGGAATCAATTTCCGTTTTGAACAAATATTTAATATTTCCGTTTCCGGAATTATTTTCCGATTCCGATAATATTTCCGATTCTGACAATATTTCCGTTTCCGGCAATATTTCCGATTCCGGCAATATTTCCATTTCCGATAATATTTTCCGATACGTACCATGTTTCCGTTTCCGGCAACATCTACGACTTGGATAATATTTATATTTCCGATACGATCCATATTTCCGTTTCCGGTAATATCATCGTTTCCGGAGTATTCATTTATTGCCTGTGACGATCTCAGCTCCCACTGAAACCAAGATCCGTCGATTCCGAATATCCATAGATGGAGTATTTAATGCCATTAAATACTTGATCCGTTTACGTACTATTTGTGTGACCCTACGGGTTCAGTCAAGAGTAAGCTGTGGATTAATATCATTAATTCCACTTGAACTGAAGCGGCCTCTAGCTAGGCATTCAGCTCACTTGATCTCACTGAATTATTAACTTGTTAATTAATACTGAACCGCATTTATTAGACTTAACATTGAATGCATACTTGGACCAAGGGCATTATTTCCTTCAGTCTCCCACTTGTCCTTAGGGACAAGTGTGCATTTCCTAATTCCTTTGTCGCTCGATGCTTGCTCTTGAACATAAGGTAAGAGTTGTCATCCTTATTATGTCCAGAGGTGTTCCTCGGTTTCAGAGTTCAACTGATCAAATAAACAGATAATCATAGCCTATGATTCATCCGAGCACGGCCATGCATTTCACAGTTTCTAGCTCTCCGAGTGGCCTTGTACAACTTTTAAGCATCTCATCCCGATTTATGGGAGGACAATCCCAATCTTGCGATCTTGAGATTAGACTTCGTTTGATAGGTGATTACCTGAGCGTTGCCTTTATAGCCTCCTTTTACGGTGCGAAGGTTGGTCAACGTCAAAGTAACCAGTTCTCAAACAAGTAATCTCAAATCACTCAGGTATTGAGGATTTAGTATCTAATAATTTTAATGAAATTTACTTATGACAGATTTTCATCTCTTACAGTAAAGTTTCATAGGTCTTGTCCGATACTAGTCTTCCCAAAGTAAGTATCTATGCAAATGATTATGACATTGCCATGTCCACATAGTTCAAGAAACAGAACTACTAGTCATCTTGCATTCTAGTCGTCTAACGTTTTCTATGCGTCCAATTTTATAGAAAACTCCGACTAGGGACCATTTTCAACCTTTGACATTCATGTTCACTTGATAGACATTTCTTAGTCGCAGGACTGGTCCTGACAGTCTATCTTGAATACATCGTCAAATTGAAGGGACTCATCCTTTAATAAACCACAAATTAAATGGAAAAATGAATTCTTTTCATTTATTGTGAATGATTAACCAATAATGTTTTACAAAGATTTAAACTCTAAAACTTTAAAACATTAAACAGGGATATCAAAGCCATTCTCCAATATGCTTGATTCCCATAGCTGCAGTGTGCGAGTTGTGCTTCGCCTGCGGCAGAGGTTTAGTTAATGGATCTGATATGTTGTCATCAGTTCCAATCTTGTTTATCTCGACTTCTTTTCTTTCAACGAACTCTCGTAGAAGGTGAAATCTACGAAGTACATGCTTGACTCTCTGGTGGTGTCTAGGCTCCTTTGCCTGTGCAATAGCTCCGTTATTATCACAATACAGGGCTATTGGTCCTTTAATGGAGGGGACTACACCAAGTTCACCTATGAACTTCCTTAGCCATATAGCTTCCTTTGCTGCTTCATGTGCAGCAATGTACTCCGCTTCAATTGTAGAATCCGCAATGGTGCTTTGCTTAGCACTTTTCCAGCTTACTGCACCCCCGTTGAGGCAGAAGACAAACCCAGACTGTGATCTGAAATCATCTTTGTCGGTTTGGAAACTTGCGTCCGTATAGCCTTTAACAATTAATTCATCATCTCCACCATAGACCAGGAAGTCATCTTTGTGCCTTTTCAGGTGCTTCAGAATATTCTTGGCAGCAGTCCAATGTGCCTCTCCTGGGTCTGACTGGTATCTGCTCGTAGCACTGAGTGCGTACGCAACATCCGGGCGTGTACATATCATAGCATACATTATTGAACCAATCAATGATGCATATGGAATCCCATTCATTCGTCTACGCTCATCAAATGTTTTTGGGCACTGAGTCTTGCTTAGAGTTATTCCATGAGACATGGGTAGGTAGCCTCGCTTGGAGTCCGCCATCTTGAACCTATCAAGCACCTTATTGATATAAGTGCTTTGACTAAGTCCAATCATCCTTTTAGATCTATCTCTGTAAATCTTGATGCCCAATATGTACTGTGCTTCTCCTAGATCTTTCATCGAAAAACATTTCCCAAGCCAAATCTTGACAGAGTTCAACATAGGAATGTCATTTCCGATAAGTAATATGTCGTCGACATATAATACTAGGAAAGCAATTTTGCTCCCACTGACCTTCTTGTATACACAAGATTCGTCTGCGTTCTTGATGAAACCAAAGTCACTTACTGCTTCATCAAAACGTATATTCCAGCTCCTGGACGCCTGCTTCAATCCGTAGATTGACTTTTTTAGCTTGCATACCTTTTTAGCATTCTTTGGATCCTCAAAACCTTCAGGCTGTGTCATAAACACAGTTTCTGTTAAAACGCCGTTTAAGAAAGCAGTTTTGACATCCATCTGCCATATTTCGTAATCGTAATATGCAGCGATTGCTAACATTATCCGAATAGACTTTAGCATTGCAACTGGTGAAAAGGTTTCATCGTAATCCACGCCGTGGACTTGCCTGTAACCTTTTGTAACCAATCTAGCTTTGAAAACTTCAAGTTTCCCATCCTTGTCCTTTTTCAGTTTGAAAACCCATTTGCTTCCAATGGCTTGGTAGCCATCTGGAAAATCGACCAAATCCCATACTTGGTTTTCAGACATGGAGTCTAATTCAGATTGCATGGCTTCTTGCCATTGCTTGGAGCTAGGGCTCGTCATAGCTTGTTTGTAAGTCGCAGGTTCATCACTTTAAGTAATAGAACGTCATAGCTCTCGTTCGTCAAAATACCTAAGTACCTTTCCGGTTGAGATCTATATCTTTGCGACCTACGCGGGGTAACATTTCTAGATTGACCATGATTCTCACCAGATTCTTCTAAAGATCTCTGAGTTTCATCCTGAATGTCATCTTGAGCATTCTCTAGAGTTTGTTGTTCGACTCGAATTTCTACGAGGTCTACTTTTCTCCCACTTGTCATTTTGGAAATGTGATCTTTCTCCAAAAAGACACCATCTCGAGCAACAAACACCTTGTTCTCAGATGTATTGTAGAAGTAATACCCCTTTGTTTCCTTTGGATAGCCCACAAGGATACATTTGTCAGATTTTGGATGAAGTTTGTCTGAAATTAATCGTTTGACGTATACTTCACATCCCCAAATCTTAAGAAAAGACACATTTGGAGGCTTTCCAAACCATAACTCATATGGAGTCTTTTCAACAGCTTTAGACGGAACTCTATTTATAGTGAGTGCAGCTGTATTTAGTGCATGTCCCCAAAATTCTAATGGAAGTTTGGCCTAACCCATCATTGACCTGACCATGTCTATCAAGGTTCTGTTCCTCCGTTCCGACACACCGTTCCATTGTGGTGTTCCAGGAGGAGTCAATTCTGATAGAATTCCACATTCTTTCAGATGGTCATCAAATTCATAGCTCAGATATTCACCGCCTCTATCAGACCGCAGTGCCTTAATCTTCTTGCCTAATTGATTCTCTACTTCACTCTGAAATTCCTTGAATTTGTCAAAGGATTCAGACTTATGCTTCATTAGGTAGACATAACCATATCTACTGAAGTCATCAGTGAAAGTGATAAAGTAGCTGAAACCACCTCTAGCATTTGTACTCATAGGTCCACATACATCTGTATGGATTAAACCCAATAGTTCATTTGCTCTTTCTCCAACTTTAGAGAAAGGTTGCTTTGTCATTTTGCCAAGTAAAAATGATTCGCATTTACCATAATCCTCTAAGTCAAATGGTTCTAGAATTCCTTCCTTTTGAAGTCTTTCTAAGCGTTTCAAGTTTATATGGCCTAATCGACAATGCCACAGATAGGTGAGATCTGAATCATCCTTTTTGGCCCTTTTGGTATTTATGTTATATACTTGTTTGTCGTGATCTAATAAATAAAGTCCATTGACTAATCTAGCAGATCCATAAAACATCTCTTTAAAATAAAACGAACAACTATTGTCTTTTATTAAAAAGGAAAATCCCTTAGCATCTAAGCAAGAAACTGAAATGGTGTTTTTAGTAAGACTTGGAACATGGAAACATTCTTCCAGTTCCAAAACTAGCCCGGAGGGCAACGACAAATAATAAGTTCCTACAGCTAATGCAGCAATCCGTGCTCCATTTCCCACTCGTAGGTCGACTTCACCCTTGCTTAACTTTCTACTTCTTCTTAGTCCCTGTGGATTGGAACATAAGTGTGAGCCACAACCTGTATCTAATACCCAAGAAGTTGAATTAGCAAGTATACAGTCTATAACGAAAATACCTGAAGATGGAACGACTGTTCCGTTCTTCTGATCTTCCTTTAGCTTCAAGCAATCTCTCTTCCAATGCCCCTTCTTCTTGCAGTAGAAGCATTCGGATTCAGAAGTGGGTTGACTGACCTTCCTCTTTACAGATTTGGCGCCAGTTTGCTTAGTTGGGCTGGCCTTGTTGCCACCTTTCTTAGCATTCCTCTTCTTTCCAGATTTCTTGAACTTGCCCCCACGCACCATAAGCACATCCTGCTTATCACTTTTGAGCGTCTTTTCAGCGGTCTTCAGCATACCGTGAAGCTCAGTGAGGGTTTTGTCCAGACTATTCATACTGTAGTTCAGTTTGAACTGATCATACCCGCTATGAAGAGAATGGAGGATGGTGTCTATAGCCATTTCCTGAGAAAATTGCTGATCCAGCCGACTCATATTCTCAATGAGTCCAATCATTTTGAGAACATGTGGACTTACGGGCTCGCCTTTCTTAAGCTTGGTCTCAAGAATTTGCCTATGAGTCTCGAATCTTTCGACTCGAGCCAGATCTTGGAACATGTTCTTCAACTCACTGATGATTGTGAAAGCATCTGAGTTGATGAACGTTTTCTGCAGATCTGCACTCATGGTGGCGAGCATTAGACATTTCACATCCTTGTTGGCATCAATCCAACGATTGAGGGCTGCCTGAGTGACCTCGTCGCCTGCGGCTTCGGGCATCGCCTCTTCTAGGACATACTCCTTTTCTTCCTGCATAAGAACTGTTTGCAAGTTCCTTTGCCAGTCAAGGAAGTTTTTCCCTTTCAACTTCTCCTTTTCGAGAATTGATCGAATGTTGAATGAATTGTTGTTTGCCATATTTAAAACTACAATTGAAAAGAATAAACAAATAAATAACCATTCACAGTTTCTCTTAATAAACTTAAATTCTAGCATACATGCATAATTCAATGTTCATTAAGCATTTTATTCAGTTTATGTGTTCCGGCAGGTGTGAATAAAATGATTCCAAGATCCTAAAATCATTGAAGAACTAAGCACAGTTTGTCGACTTAATCCTAAAACATCTTAGGTAAGCAAAAGCCTTTTGCTAATAGTCTAGAAACTATTCTTGGTTGATAGGTACGTCTAAGAACTTATTAGGTAAACCTATCGATTTTGCCACGACATAAAAGGACTCCTTACTTATATCGTTGAGTTTCACCAAAACTAACATGTACTCACAATTATTTGTGTACCTTGCCCCTTTAGGACCAATAAGTAACACCTCGCTGAGCGAAAACTATTACTAGATTGATGTAAAGGATATCCAAGCAAGTGTATATTTTGGCATGGCACCTTTTAACTCAATTTTTAAGTTTGGAACTTAAGGCTCTTACTATGTTGGTTAGATTTTAAGTGAACTAAAATCCTTAATCATGCAACATAATCAAGCTTTTGATCTCATGCATTTTAAGACATATTTAAAAGCAATAAATAACTTAAAACATGCATAAGATAAATGTGATCTAGTATGGCCCGACTTCATCTTGAAACTTTAACTTCAAAGTCCGTCTTTAAAATCTCCGTGGGAGGCACCATTTTCTTCAAATAGAATAAGCTATAATTAAAACTAATTACAACTATTTGATGGTACGCAGACCATATTTGAATTGAAAAACAACTTTGGTACTTTAGACCAATTACATTCAAATTAATGGTACGCATACCATATTTTCTATCCTATTTGGGCCATACTAGTCACTTCATAACCTGCAAAACAGTACATATACAATATATACCATTCACCCATTCATTATCATGAATGGCCCACATAGGTGGTTAGTAAAACACATTATGCATCACATAAACATTTGCAGCAATTAATCAAGGGCACCAATAATCTACAAATTATTCAGTCCTTATTAATTCTAATCAAGTTGTTTTAACCTTAAGGATTTGTAGACCTAATCAAGAGTTTATGACTAAAAGGGGCTCCCACTTAAACCAATAAATTCATATGCTTTACTAATTTTAAACATAAAAATGTATTTCTAGTCTAACCGGAAACATACAAATTTAATTAAAATTTAAAGCTCATATAAATTTATAATAGAATCCAAAAAGTTTAATTTAATTTCAGTCGTATTTAAATTAATTCATGATTTTAATTTTAGTAAAATAATTAGAATAAATAAAATTTATTATAATTACAATATTCAAAATTAAAATCCAAGAAAATAATTTAAATTATTAATTTCAAAATTAATTAAAATTACGTAAACTGAAAATTTCAAATTAAAATTTCAAGACGATCTAATCGCAACGCAACAATCCCACGCAACGCACGCCCATGGGCTACACGCACACAGCCATCGCTAGCCATGTGCGCGCAGCCCATGCGCTGCCTCGCATTGCTGCTGCTCACCATCGCAAGGCATCAGGCGAGCTGGTGCTCGTTGCGCGCGCCAGCGCTCGACGCACGAGCATGCTGCCGCAGCCCATCGCTGGGCGCAGCGCTCGTCGCACGTCGCAACAGGCAAGCCGCTTGCCATCGCTGGGCGCAGCGCTCGTCGCACGTCGCAACAAGCACGCTCCACGCCATCGCTGGGCGCAGCGCTCGTCGCACGTCGCAACAAGCACGCTGCACGCCATCGCTGGGCGCAGCGCTTGTCGCACGCACAATACCGCTCGCTGCGCGCGAGCAATCGATGCTGGGGCGTAGCACTCGTGGCACGCGAGCTTGCGCTCGCTGCGCGCGAGGCTCCGCACGCTTGCGCGAGGCAGTGCGCGCTGTGGCGCAGCTCGCTTGCTGCCCACACGCGACTGCTCGTGCCTTGCTCTCGCCCTCGCCCATTCGCCCATCGCACACAGCCCACGACACAAGGCAGGGCTGCTGCCTTGTGCTCGTGCACCATGGCCTTGCTCATTGCATTCGTACCGCATGGGCGACGAGCTCCCTTGCTCGTCGTCACATGCCCGCACTATACAACACCCCTTTAGGGTAACACGCATCGTCCATTGCTTTGTGCGTGCAAGTTATATTAGCGAGTCGCATAAAAATTTAAAATTTATATTCAAAATTAATGACAAATTAATAAATAATATTAATTTCATAATTTTAGGGCGAAAAATCGAAAATTTATTATTCAATTGATTTCCGATTAACATGGATTCAAGTCTAGGTCATAAAAATTTAAAATTTAACATAAATTTACAATTTTTATGGTGGTTTTTAATCATAGGTATCTAATTAAATTATAACTAATTATGAAAATCAAATTAATTCTAAATTATTCCAATTTTCAACAAATTAATCATAATTACAAATTAGATTGCATAATTAACAAGGCTAGGCATTCAAACTTGTTAAACATATACAGTAGGTCAATCAAAATTCAAGATTTATCAACAAGAATCGCAAATATTTAATTTAACATCTTAAATTTACGAAATTTTGCATTCGAAAAACTAAAACCTCCGAAAAGTCATAGTTAGGCTTCGAATTTGAGAATTCTGGGTTCGGCCGAAAAATATTACTTTTGTCAAAATTTTAGAATGCCTTTTACATGCGGAATTGACACAAAAATCACTCGATTTGGATGAGTAACGAAGAAACTGCCGAAAAACTGCGTACGTATAATTAAATAAATGCAATTTGCAATTAATTAACAATTACGAAAATTAATCACCCCTTTTAATTCTTGCAAATTTGTAATATTTAACCATGTTCATGCAATTTAGATTATGAAAATAATAAGAGGCTCTGATACCACTGTTAGGTTATGATTCATATGACAAAACATAAATCATGCGGAAAAACCATAAAGCCAGGAAAGCATATTATTTACACATAATCATTTAGCATAGTTTAGATGCATACACTTTGTTGTGTGCCCTCCCTAGCTGCGCCCGAACCGAACAAGAACAAGTCTTTAGGACTCCAAGTGTCGTCCCTCCGTAGATAGTCCACAACACGTCCGGATCCGCCTTAAGCTTGACCAACTAGGATCGCCCTTAAGGTACTTAGAATTTTCGGCACATATAGGCAATTGTATGACTGAATTTTTGCTCTCAAAAATCACTTTGAATACTTAATTACTCGATATAAATTGTGAGCATTGATCACCTATTTATAGGGCATGGGTATCGGATATTAGAATCCTACTAGGAAACGATTTAGTGAATCTGAATTAATCTAAAATTCAATCACTTAATTTATCTAGTAGACTTAGGGAATCAATCTTATACGAATCCTAACCGATCAAGGTTTCATACGCAAGCACAAACACTCACGCAGGCGCAGCAGCCCACGAGGGGCGCCGTGCGCGCACGCGCGCTGAGCCCAGGCCCAGCAAGTGCTCGCAGCCCACGAGGGGCGCGCGCCTGCTGGCCTTGCTCTCGCGTTTGGGCTTTGCTTGCTTTGGTCGCGCGCGGGCTTTGCTAGGCGTTGGGCCTAGCTTCGTGCTAGGCCTTGCGTCTAGCAAGCTCGTCCGATGTTTATTCGTACGATACGCTTACGATTAAATTCCCGGTTCCGGAATTCATTTCCGATACAAACAATATTTAATATTTCCGATTCCGGAATCAATTTCCGTTTCGAACAAATATTTAATATTTCCGTTTCCGGAATTATTTTCCGATTCCGATAATATTTCCGATTCTGACAATATTTCCGTTTCCGGCAATATTTCCGATTCCGGCAATATTTCCATTTCCGATAATATTTTCCGATACGTACCATGTTTCCGTTTCCGGCAACATCTACGACTTGGATAATATTTATATTTCCGATACGATCCATATTTCCGTTTCCGATAATATCATCGTTTCCGGAGTATTCATTTCTTGCCTGTGACGATCTCAGCTCCCACTGAAACCAAGATCCGTCGATTCCGAATATCCATAGATGGAGTATTTAATGCCATTAAATACTTGATCCGTTTACGTACTATTTGTGTGACCCTACGGGTTCAGTCAAGAGTAAGCCGTGGATTAATATCATTAATTCCACTTGAACTGAAGCGGCCTCTAGCTAGGCATTCAACTCACTTGATCTCACTGAATTATTAACTTGTTAATTAATACTGAACCGCATTTATTAGACTTAACATTGAATGCATACTTGGACCAAGGGCATTATTTCCTTCACGATTCGCGTCCCAAATCAGCGTTCAGGTAGTTTTTTGGCGTTTTTTTCCCCTCTCTCTGTCTTTAGCTGAATTGGTTTTCAAGGTTTTGTATTTTTCGATAATCGGAATCCACCATTCACCAAAGTAGTCCGATAATTGGGTGTTTTTGTTGGTTCTTTTTGGTAATTTGTTTGATTTTGATGGAGTTTGTATCGTATTGAATGGAGAAATTTCAGTAATTTGGGTTGATTTGGATCATGATGGTCGGATTAAATCTCTCTCTGTCTCTCCTTCGCACTCAGCCGCAGGGCTGATAAAAAACCCTAATTTACACCAAGTTTTTAACCTAAATTTTGTCCCTTAAGTATTTATTTGCTTAATTTTTATGCAAATTAATGTGTTTTCGATCTCTTCAAGATTAATTTATCGAGTATGATGCAGCAACCAAGGTCGCAGCCTTCGCAGCGGTTGTTCTCTCAAGCATTTTCGTCACAACAGAACCGAGTTGAGGTGATCCTCGCTGACAATCAGGTTGTTTTCTCTCTCCTCTTGCTTTTCCTTGCTTAATTGCTCATATTATCTGGTGAAATGTGACTTAGAAATTGATTGAAATTCTGGAAATTTTTAAAATTGTTTTATTATTCATTTCAAATTTGAGGTGAATTAATTTTTAGGTTGATCCTCCTGTAATTAATTGCAAACACAGCTCCGGGTTTAAGGCCTTGAGATTATAATTCCTTAATTGCAATTTGTACCTATAAAACAAATCGAGAATAATAACGAAATACTTGATTGGTTTTGGTGAATTTTCAATTTTCATTTTGGGTTGAATTTAATTATCAAGAGGGAAATTCAATCTCTATTTATTTAAAAAATGGGTGTTGAATTGAATTTGCAGAATAACAAGCAGTTGGTGTTTGGGGATGTCTATGGAGCTGTTTTGCTTCCTAAACAGGTTAAGCTTGAAAAATCTCGGAATATGGACCTTAAATTCCAAGTTCCTGATGTTGGCAAAGTGTTTCAGGTATAATTCGTAAGTTCAAGTGGAATGGTTTTGTTAGCTTTCAAATGTGTGTGATATATAAATATATTATATTGGACTTTCAGACTAAGATTTTAGCTTCTGTGGTTTTCTGTGGAGAGTTGCATTTTCGATTAATTTGTGTGAATTTATTGTTTCTTTTGTGGTTAAATTGATGTGTGTATTTGACTGAAATGCTGCTCTAATGTGGCTCAGGATTTTATTGGAACCAGAGAGGTAGGGGGAGGAGACGGACGGTTAGCATGCCGGTGGTACAGGCGAGCTGCGATTGCATGAATTTGTTTGATTTTGGTTGTGCCCTATATACCAGGTATTGCTTCGATTCCCCCACATGTGAACTGTATTTTCTTTTACCTAATTATGAGTATTTTTTAATGTTCTTCATGAAACATAGCGTATGGTAGGTTGTTAGATTTGGATTCTGGGCTGTTGTAGTTTTAATTGAATTTGATTTCTTTAATGTGGGATTGTTTGTTGTTAATGTGGTGATATCTTGATTTTGAATAGTTGGGTGTAAAATGGAATCTGCATTTCGAAGCTAGGGATTGACTTTTGTATTGATTGGTTTATTTGGGGTATTATATTAAACATCAATTAGTTAATACTTAAGTCTAAATTGTCAGATTATTTAGACAATTTAAACAAACAACACCACATGAAGAACAACTAGCTGCTGAACACTGCAAACACAACAACCTAACTGCCTGCACTGACCGACGGGAAAAGCACATCTGCTGCCAACTGAAACCCACCAGAACTGCATCAGAAAGAACCTGCAGAAGCTGCTCAGAAGCAAAAGCCATTAGACCAAGTTGCTGCAACCTCACTACAGACAACAGAGAACCCAAAAACAGCCTGCTAAAAGCCAACAACACAAGCCAAACCACAACAGGCAACCAACAACCAACAGAAAGAGAACAACAAACAACCAAGATTAAGATACTAAGACACAAAGTTTGGGATTATGGAGGCATCTGATGTAAGTAACAAGATGAATCTCCTGAATAGCCGGTTTATTACTGTGTCTAATTCGAGATTTTGATCGTGTTTGTAATATACCAAAATTTTCTGCTTTACTTATGGTTAGTTGTGTTTCTGATGTGTGAAATTGTGAAATTTGCAGCATGCGTCCTTGCTGAGATAATTGATCGCATTGCTTCCCTCAGGTAATTCCTGTTCAATTTCCCAATTTTAATTTTGAGGATTGAGATGAGTTATTCCAATTTTATAAGAGAAGCAAAAAAACACACTAAATTAATTATTTGATCGCATTGCTTCCCTCGGGTAATTAGAGAACAAAGAAAATTATAATTAATCTAGTCTTTCATTGCTGTTAGAATGATTTTCATATTCAAAATAGAAAATTATCCAGATAGTAGACTTGTGATCAACCTGAGTTCATTGAAGAACTCCCACTAGAAACAATTCCCTTTCATTTCTTCTTAGGCAATAATGAATTCATTTCAATTATGTAGAATTTCAAATGATGCTTCCCTTTTGGAATACTCCAACCAGTTCACAGAGATGTGGGAGATACATATTCCAACTGAGAACTTGGAAACTAATCATTGATTCAGTTTCCCATGCATCACATATGGTTTAGAACCTATCTTACCACCTTTTAATCACGACGCCTAATTGCCCGTGTATGTTTGTGGTTTGCCTAACAACAAGATCCAACTTTTGCTTAGGCAAATGCATGTAGCATCAAAACTTTAGTTCATCTTCACTTCCTCTTATCAAGTGCTCATCGTACATATCCAAATGTATTGGATGTTCTTGATATGGTTCTAATGATCTTTGATTAGATCAATAGAGATTGGTATAAACTCGTCACGATCCAATGTTCACGAGTTATCTTGGCGATCTATATATCACATCATACATGATTGATTGTAATGCAAAAACCATTCGCATTTTAAAATCTATCCATGTAACTTTAGCTTTATTCTGTTTCAAGAGATACTGAATCTTGCTAAAATCTTGGTATTGCCATGTGATATAAGGTGAAGGCACCTTCTTTAAGGTCCTTCATGTTTAACTTTAGTAATAACAGTCTAGTTTTATACTTAGTTAAAGCATTAATTACTTAGACTTACTCATATGGGCCGAGAGGCTCTTTTGAGTCTCTCAATTGTGTTTGATTTAGTCATTACTTTTACATAATCCAAACAACGCTTTAGATCCCATCCAATAGATCTTTAACCCATTATGTTCTAAGTTTCGCCATGGTTCTAATATTGACAAATACTTTCAAATCTAACCATTTAGAATTTGAATGTCATTTTCAATAGAGAGATATGTATCTCATATATAGAACCAATAAACATGACTTAACTCCCACTAAGCTCCTCATCTACAAGATGATCCATATTTTCATAGAGCCATGATAGCTCAATAGCCTTGTTGAAAAATATGTTCCAATTCCCACTTGCATGCTTCAATCTACGAATAGATTTCTTAAGCTTTCTCTTTTATCTAGCATCCAAAACTTTTACAGTGTGATGTACACAATTCCTTTCTACAAGTGAGGAAGGTGTTTCATTTTCCAATTGCCATATTTCCATATGCAATGATTACTAGATCTATCCAAAATAGTTCAAGCATTCCGACTTGGTGAAAAAGATTTCAACATTATCAACGTCGTGAAATTGTTTACGTTATTTAACCACCAATACAGCTTTTCTTTTGTATGTGTATACAATATCATCTTTGTATGTTTTGAAAACATGTTTGCAACCAATGGGAGTGAACCCTTTATGAAAATCAACGTTGTATGTTTAGAAAACATGTTTGCAACTAATGGGAGTGAACCCTTTGTGCAAATCAACGTTCTATGTTTAGAAAACATATTTGCAAATAATGGGAGTGAACCCTTTATGCAAATCAACCAAATCATAGATTTGATTCTTTAAGATGAAGGTACTTTGGATGAAATGGCCTCAAACCATTTTGTATGGCCTCAAACCATACTTGTGTTTCTAATGGCCTCAAACCATACTTGGGAATTTTTAATTCGTCGTAGCTAACCTGTAAGTCGTATGTTGTTGAAGCACTTTCCAAAGTCTTCATAGTTTTCATTCCTCAAGATATCTATGTATCTATCTTGGTTGAATTCAATTCCTTATACGATTTACCTAGGTATTGAACATCAAACGTTAATGTCTATAAAGACATTACTCAAGTCCTTTGAGTATTAGGATTCTCTTGAAGCACTTCTAAAGTCTTACTGAAGCTCTTCCAAAGGCTTCTAAGTACAGAGCTTTTCCAAAGACTCCTAAGTATCCTATATTTGTTTGTTGCTTGACTCGAAGTTCACTTCGAGGTCATTTTTCTCCCACTCGCCTTTTTGGAAATATGATGGTTTCCTAAAAGACATTATCTAGAGCAACAACCATATGTTCTCGGATTTGTGGTAGAATCAATACCTTTTGTTTCTATGAGTCGCTCATAAAGAAACATATATCTATTCTTGAGTTTGTTTGATGTAAACACTAACTCCCACTGGGTTTGACAACCCTAGATATATATGTACTGAAAAGATGTACTGAACCGAAGTTCAATCCTTATGACATCTTATCCTTATCTTTGACTACTTTGTTTAGTGTGATAGTCACTTGAGAGTATCATTTAGAAACTATATAGGAAAATAGTCGTGATTATCGTTAATCGAATAGATTCCGATTTCTCCATTTGGACATACCATATTCTTATGGAGCTTCGATTGTCATATTTCCATATAAACAATCTAGATAATCTTTCTTGGCTCATGCAAAACATCACCTTGACCCAGCTTAGATGTTCCAAAATTCTTGCCAAGTTGATTTTATACCCTTTTGTGAATCGCATTGAAGCATTTCACATATTTCACGTTGAGTAAATATAGCCATATTTTCTCAAATTCTTGTGAAATAGGTAAGTCATAAAATCCATCTTTGGCCCATGAAATTTATTGTCAAGAAACTTCTAACAATAGTCCATTTCTATGTCATGTTCAACAAGCAAGACCCACGTGTCTTAAATTAACCAACTTTTAGAAATCCATACCATGGAATCTTAGAAAGTTGTCTTGTTGATATGGTCGTATGACATTGCCAAAGATATGTGGAACACAAATCAAATGTTTGATTTGAACCTTCTGAAGTTTGAGTGTGAAGATATTCGTTTGTTTATTAATCAATCATATGACTCAACCCTTAAATGACCATTTCATTCAAATAAACACTCAACAAATGTTTTTGTTTACTTTGAATGTGAGTCCTTCCGTTGTCCAAACAGAAATTGATTATGATGATTAATGGAACATAATACCATTAAGTTCCAGCCTTTAGAAGGACTTTAAAACAAACATGATGACCCTACAATTAATGTAGCACAACTTTGCTTCATTTCCCACTTGTAGGTCAATAACCAGACTTAGCTCCCGGAATTTGAGTTCTTAACAAGAGTTAGAACCTCAAGCGGTAATCTAATACCATGGGAGTTTATTTGCTAAGTTGTTTCTCTTTAACACAAACTTTTAGGTAGAAATTAAATCTTGAATTCATTTCTTTTGTTCCCCTTTCCTGTCCTTTCTAGCATGTTTTCTTATAGTCCTAAAGATTTTACTCTTTGCTTGATCTTCTTACTTTGTTATGCTTACAAAGTCCCTTTCTTTTTTCACTTTGAATGACCGCATCCAATGAGTCTAGTTCATTATCGAATCAAAAGAAAATTGGTTGTTAACCATTGGTTATACATGAGTCTTTAATTCAATACTTTATTATTCCAAAACTACCCAGTATTATGAATATATGAGGTCCAATTGGTCTACCATTCAAATTTTAGTTTGAAAACAACCATGAAGATCACTATAAGAAAATAGCATTCAAGATACGCTCTCATTTCCTTTTCTTTGAGAATTGCTCTCAAAATTAGTTACCAATCAATCGAGGAAATATCGCATTTCTATTATTCGAACGCAATAAAGTTGAAGACTTACAATTCTACAAAATGCACTAGCAAAGAAAACATTTATCATACTCTAATAACTTGAAATAAAAGCATTCACGCAATCATCAAAGCTATTAAACATTTCATTCATGCAAAAATAAAACATGGTCCAAAATAATTGAAACGATTCCAAGACCCTAAAAGTCCTAAATCCTTAAGCAGCTTTGGCATGTCTTAAGTAGTTTAAGATTCTAGGTAAGCAAAACCTATTGCTAGTAATCTCCAAATTACTCTTGGTTAATAAATTAATACCATAATTTATCCCATTGCCACAACATAATGCCATTGTTGTTTGAGTTGAAACCACAATCAACGTACTCCTTTGGGACGCCTTACCATCTAAGTCAACTAATATAGCACCTCGCTTTGGCGTAAACCTACTACGTTAGATCCTTAGATTTTTGTAAGTTCTTGATTTGGAAGGTAACTTCTTCACCATTTTGTTAGCCTGGCATCGTCGTGAATCTTCATTCAATTGCTAACTTAAAGTTCTAAACTTAGAAGTACTTGAAAATAATAAAATTACATCAAAATTTCCATGGTTCGCAGACCATATTTAAAACTTTATATTCAAAGATAAAACGGTTCGTAGACCGTATTTAACTATCCTAAATGGCCATACTAGTCACTTGGAGTACTTGCATTACATAAAATATATGAATAAGATATATTCCATGGTTCTATGCATTCACCCATTCGTGTGCTAAAACGAATGGCCCATGTTAATTATGCAAGTATTTACGTGAATTAATTAAAATTCACGTTCACATAAACGCGTCCTAAAAGATTAATCAATTTCCAAATTATTAATCCTTAGACTTTATTGTAATTAAAATTGAATTTAATTAAAATAATGCGACCTACGAAAATAATTATTTCATTTTTAATTTCATTTAGTGTGCTCCCACTCAAACCAATAATTATTCCGGATAATTAACTATTTAAATATTAAATTAAACTCGCAGCCCGGCCCAAGTAAATAAAATAATTATTAATTATCCCGTTAGCCCAAATTAATGCAAACATAATAGTCAAGCCCAACGAAATAAACAAAAAAAAATTGTTCGTGTGCATGCGCGGGCTAGGCTTGCGCCCAGCCCAAGCATTGCACGGTGTGGCCTACGAGGCACACGAGCAAGGCCCATGCATCTCGCAGCCGCGCACACGTACCCGCAACGTGCTGCTGCCCCTGTGTGCTCGTCGCCGCTCGTCGCTACGCTGCGCAACGCAAGGCGAGGTGCCTTGCTTGCTCGCAGCCATCGCAAGCCAAGGCCCTGTCTTGCTCGCCCCTTCCTCGACCAGCGCGCGCGGCACGCAACATGCTCGCTGCTGCCCGCGTCGCTGCGGCTCGGCACGGATGTGGCAGCCCGTGTGGCTCGACGAGCCACACGTCCACCACACCCTTGTGTTCGTGCCTTTGGTTCGTACTACGGACCAACTCAATTAAAAAAAAAAATTAATTTCACGAACGTTTGCATTTAAGTTATTTTTCATAAAAAGTTACGATTTTTATTTTCGAAAAACAACGATTTTACGATTTAATTAATTTAACGATAATCCAATTTCGTAAAATATTAAAAGGCTAACATTATTCAAATTTTTAGAATGAACGATTTCAACTGAAAATTTGAACTTTTAAATAATCAAATCTAAAACTTTAAATCGTTCTAAACATTTAAATTTCATATTTTAATCAATTTTGTTCAAGTGTCGATTAAAATTAACGGAACTATTAAAAAATTTAATCCAATAATTTTTAAAATTAGCCTGACCATGAAATTATATTACCTTTCCCAATTAACCATATTATTAGATCTAAATTATTTAAAAAATCAATTAGCGATCTAAAATTTATGAATTTGTGGAAAGCAAAATTAGGGTTTTAATTTATCGAAAACGGTTGAAATTTTTACCATAGATCAAGTATATACTGAGCAAGATTTTGTAAAATTTCAATTAATTCCGAGTAGTTTAGGTCGACCAATTAATTGAAAAACTTTCCGAATTTATTAATTTTAATTCGAAAATTAACAAAAACGCCCAAAAAACACAACTTCGAGGCCTGTTTTTGCAATTCCGTTCTCATGAGTTGATCTTAGAAAATCGTTTTCAATCAGATTAGGGTCAGAAAAGTCGAATATACGAATCTTTTTATTTCAGAACCTATTACGCAATTAATCCAATAATTCACAATAATTCCGAAAAATCAACAAAAATTCCAAAAATTTTGACAACAGCAAAAACAATTAAATCATGATAAAAAAATGCTTTGAATACACAAGGCTCGTGATACCACTGTTGGGGAATATAGTTAAACATACATAACATGTGTGGAAGAATCCCCAAAGCAAGGAAATATGTATAAAGCACAGATTAAGCAAACTTACATTCGAAGCGTGTTTTCCCGGGTAATCTATCAACGAACACGAACAAAGAACTCCAATTGTCGTTCCTCTACTTGGTTCACCGACACGTTCAGATCCGCCTTGATTATTGTAGCTTAGACAAAGTACAAGGTTTTTGCTTTTTGGGATGAACAGTTTTCACAGAGGAGAAAACTGAAGAACGTAATATTTTGAATTAGGTTTAGGTTGGAAAACTGATGTGTACAGTGTGTGGGAAAAATATAATTAACCTAATTATATTAATGATGTAACCGACCAAGACCAAGGGGCCTTGACCGGCCACACCACACAACCACACGGACACTCCCGCGCGCATCCCGCACTGCAGGCCGAAGCCCACAGCGCGCAGCCGAGCAGCATGGGCCATGGGCCTCGCTGGCTCGCTGTTGTGCTGTTGCGCGTTAGCGCGCGCGCTTGCCACGCCCCGCGAGCTGGCTTGATTGCTTGCTCACGAGCTCGCTGGCTCGTTGAGCCTTGCGCGCTTGCGCGCTCGACTCGACGGGCTGGCAGCTCCGATGCTCTTCGTATTCGCGACTAATACCTTACGGCTATTATTTTTATCGTATCGTATCCAACGGACAACTCGCACAAACAGCTGTGGGAATCAAGCATATTGGAGAATGGCTTTGATGTATTTTCAATGTTTTAAAGTTAAGTTTTGAATTTTTTATTTTTTTTGCTAAGTAAGTAAGGAATATATTAGCTCAAAACAGAATACAACCTAAGCTTAACTCTAGGAAAACAAACCAACTAGGTTGGACCATTTTGCACTAGAGCAAGCAGACACCAATCAACTAATTACAAATTCAAGAACCACTGACTATCCTTTTTACTTACAGACTTAGGCATGACAAGCTTAATTCGACTTCTAACAGTCTGCTTCAAACTAGATAGAGTGTGTTGCACAGTAGGCACAACTCCATTCCAAAAACTACTATTTATGCTTCTCCAGATGGTATACACAGTAGCAGCAATGCCAGCATAAATCACCTGTTTTCTGAATTTTGAGTGTTTACTATTCCCTATTTTCTTGATTAGCTGCTGCAAATTGTATTCAGGCAACTGAGTACCTAACCAAAATTTCACCTCAGCCAAACATTTACTACTATAAGGACAGGAGAAGAATAGATGACCATGATTTTCTATCCCTTGCCCACACAAAAGGCAAGCAGAAGAGGAACTGACACCAATACTAGCCAACTTGGCAGTTGTTTGCAACCTTTGCTGCACAGCTAACCAACAAATGAACCTGTGTTTAGGAGTGTTCAAACGATTCCATACCATTTTGTCCCAGTGAATTTTTGGCTTGACACCAATCATTTTCTCATAGACTTGCTTGACAGAATAATGCTGCATGGAACACAATTCAGCAAAGGTGAAGTGTAATTTCAGGTTTTCTTTAACTACACAAACCTTCTTCCAATACCAACTAGCAGAAGCACTAGGTTGGTAATCCCACCATACCCCATTCTTTAAATATACAGAAGTCACCCACTTTGTCCAGACATTCATCTGCTTTATAGCAAGAGCCCAAACATACTTACCTATGTTAGCAACATTCCACAAAACAACATTCCTAAATCCCAATCCACCTGCATTCTTATCCATACAGGCACTATCCCAAGCAACATTACTTGGTCTCTGACTGAAAGATTTCCCACTCCAAAGAAAAGATCTGCAGATCTTGACAATACCTTGCAACACTGACTTAGGAAGAATATAAATCTGGGACCAATACATATGAAGACTCAAAAGCACAGAATTTATTAGTTGCACTCTGTGAGGGGGTCGAAAAAGCACGAGGCTAATGCGTGACCTCGTCCCTCGTGGGTGTGACGATTCTTTTTATTCAATCAAGTGTAATTGGATTTCCTGTGAGTATACACCCAATTGACTAGTAATATAGAAGTCGCCATTCAATTTTTAACGACAATGAGAAAAACTGACAAAACCCGGTTATCGTGACATAAAGGGAGTGCAATTATGTTTGACCACGACGGCCGTAGGTTCCCTTGTGATCCCTGGTGTGGGGATTTCTCAACATACACCCGCAAGGTAGAGATTGAGGGTTCGGGGGACTGCAACTACCGAGAGGAGTACTCGCTCGTCGATAACTCCAGAGGCAGGATATCCTTACTAGATGAGCATAAATAATTGAAGGGACATGCGTTAACTATTAAACTAATCTGAGTTGATTTTAGCAATATGCAACATATAATACTAGATGGATCGCGATTATCTGATTTAGATTGCATTAAGGGACCTAGCATGATAATCCAATTTCCCCAAAATATTATATTTATTAAGCGTGATAGAACAATCAGATTTAGTTAGTTTAACAGTTCATAAAAAGGGCGAGGAAAGCAATTAAATCATCGAAAAGGGACACATTACGACGCACCCTTGAGATGTGCGTCACAGTTCTCAGAAAACTAACCACTTTGACTTTGCTATTTCTCCTTTTTATTTAACGAATCTCAAATTATGGGACAGGATACGTTCTGTTCGATTTATGGATCGATTGCGACAGAACGCGTGAACAATTTCGCAGCGTGAGGCTTAGGCTAAGGGTTGGAGTCAATACTCAGAATATAATTGTGTGTTGTGTGTTCTTTTCACGTCGAATTTGGGGCTGTATTTATAGGGAAGAGTTCTTGGAAAGATAGAATTGCAGAGTTCTAATCCACAAAGAATTAGGAAAAAACACGTACCCAGGTATTTTCAGCGCCCAGGCCTGGGCGCCGAAGATTTCGGCGCCCAGAGCCAGGCGTTGAAAATAGGGTCTGGGCTGTTTTCTTAGTCAGATTCGGATTTCAGAAATCCGTAGTGTTTGAGACTTAATCGAGTCTTTTAGTGCGTATCAATTTCATGACGGAATGCGTCTGGGCCCGATACGAACTCTAGGCTCGTTAGGATTTTAATTAATACGTAACTCTTATTTCCGAATCATATTAGGAATAGGATTCTCGCAGTTTTCTATCTCATTTAGGATTTATGTTGGAATGCAACACCTAATTCTGACAGGTTTCTATCCTTTATGATTTGCCACTTTTAGAAGCTACCTTTTACGGTAGTTACTATTTTTAGCAGGTTTCCATAAATAGCAGTTTTCTATAAATATCAGGTTTCGGGTGAAATGAAAAGGGGAATTGAGATTCGTTTATTATTATAGGAGATGCGTTGTCAAGTGGAGATTTATGCTTTCATCATCGAACCTTTCCCTTTCGGGAATGGGGACAAAAGTAGGTGTCTACAGTTAGCCCCCACTTTGACTGAGTCTTGGAGTAAGACGATGGTCAAAGTATTAGACGGAGTGTGTCACACAAGCTATGGTGTATGTGACCTGTTTTGCGAGGGTCTCACGAGCCCCCGAGTGATAACATTTGACTTAAGGGTCATCACTTGAAATGTCGACATATCCCTCACGTGTCATTGGGATTAGTCAACTGATAGTATAGAAACTTCCTCACTTTGTCATTGGAAGGATCTAAAGGTGCATAGAAACTCCCTCACTTTGTCATTGGGAGTAGCTACAGATGTTTTCGAAATCAAAGCTATAAAGTGTAATTGGGCCTGGCCAAGCCCAACCACGAGGTAAAAATGTTTTTAAAGATTCTCATTTTCAGGGCTAGCTAAACGAGAATACCCCCTTGTTTTTATGGGACGTAAAACGAAGGAAAATCCAGCACATCGCTCTTTTTTGGAAGAAACGGAAAACCAATCCTTTTAATTTTTGGAAAAGGGAAAACCAGAAAAAGTTATCGCTGCAGCGACTAAGGACCTGCACGGTTAGTGATGCAGACCCCGTCGGCTAAAGATGGCGAGCCTGTCCGCTAAGGGTGGCCCCGTCCGATAGAAGTGGACGAATCTATTTTTGAATTTTGAAAATAAGGACCTACGCGGCTTGTGACGTAGACCCCGCCGGCTAAAGACGAAGAACCTGTCCGCTAAGGGTGGACACCCCGTCCGATAGAATTGGACGAATCTGTTTTGAAACTTGTTTTGTGTTTTTTTTGAAAATAAGGACCTACGTGGTTTGCGCCGTAGACCCCGTCGGCTGAAGATGGCGAGCCTATTTCATTTTGTTTTTGGAAGATTCTTTTTTCGAAAACTGAGGACCTGTGCGGCTAGTGACGCAGACCCCGCCCGCTGAAGGTGGGCGAGCCCTGTCCGCTAAGGGTGGACGTCCCTGAATTCGTTTTTTTGATTTGGGAACTCGCGCGGTTTGTGACGCGATCTTGCCGACTGAAGATGGGCAAGTTCCTATCTCTTTGGTTTTTTGTGATTTCTTTTGAGAATTTCTTTTTATTCATTCTTGCAAGAGCGAATTCTTTCGAGGGATGCTCGAATTTAGTTGTAACCTGAACGTGGGCTGACAACGTGTTCAGACGGACCTTTGTCTTGCGACCGTCTGCTTTCGTGATTTTGAGCTAGTCTTTACGGCTCGACTTGGTCTTCGATCAGAGGACCGTGCACAAGTGTCAATGACGACCTTTCGATGAGGTCGAACCTGTTGTTTTTTTTTTTGAGATATCCAAACATGATATGGTGTATGGCGCAGTCCGGGAATGTGATTTTGATCGTGCGCTCCTTGTTGGAGTCTATTTTTCGCGAGCCCCCAAGCACTGGGGCTCGTCGGTCGTTTTTCGCATCTTGTAATCATGTTTGGGGTCATGCTCGTATGTGCGAGCGACCTTTTATAGTAGTGTGCTACTTTAGCAAAGCCGTGGAGTGCGACTTTAGTTTTCAGGCGACATCCGGTTTTAGCTTGGCCCGGATTAATCCTTTGACAGACAAACATTTTTTATTTGGAAAACCAACGACTTAACGATACACATTTTTGGTATTTCGAAGAATGACCATGATATTTAACTTGTTTTTTGAAAAGTGTACATAAGCATTTTCTGAGACGAGTCTAAGTTTCGACCAAGTTTTAATGTTATATTTTTTTTGCTTATTTGGGAGCTAAAGGTGCTTTGGGCTTGATCCTACTTGCAATAGGGCCTCGTGTTTAGCAACACGGTCTTAAGTCCTTTCCTGTTCCGCGTTTTGTGAAATCTGGGCCTTGGGCTGCATTTTCAGCGTCCAAGGCCAGGCAGTAAACATTTCGGCACCCAGCCGTGGGCGCTGAAAGTCTTTTCCTGGTGGTATTTGACTTTCGGATTTCCTAACACGTTTCCGAATGGGATCAGGATGTCACTGGGTGCGTCCAGCTATATATAGGGGCTAGATACGTCCCTATTTTCCACCACTCTCAAATTTCTTTCCCTCTTTTTTGCTGTGTTTTAATTACTCATTGCTTTTGCCATGTCGATCCCTACTTTCTCACTCCAACGGACTGTTAGGCGTTGGCTACGGGCCCTTACTCCCATAGAAAAGGCTTTGTTAAAAGAATACCACTTAGAGGCACTTTTAGGCTTACAACAAATTAATATTGATTATAACTTTCTGCATGCTGCCCTAAGCTTTTGGGACTCCGATCATCATATTTTTGCCTTTCGGGGCAACGAAATATGTCCTTTGCCCGATGAATTTGCTGCGATCCTTGGTTATCCTACTAATGCTACTCCTGTTACTCCTGGCACTATTGAAGAGGGTAAAACAACCATAAGGGCTTTCCTAGGACTAGATGATAACATGTTTGCTGAAATTGTTGTAGATGACAAGGTTAACTTGGCAAAACTTGTAAAACATCATTTTAGGCCTAGTAAGAATATGACCGAACAGAAATTGAATATCCGAGCCCTTGTATTTTGCTTGTTGAATCATTATTTGCTGTCGAATAACAATGGTGAGTTCGGTGACATAAGGTTGATCCCCTTGATTAGCCAGATGGAAAGTTGCTATTCTATTATGTCGTTGGTTGTTGCCGAGACTTTGCTGAGCGCGGATGAGCTGAAGAAGGATGCCAAATCTGAACATTTTAAGGGAAGCCCCCTATTACTGCAGGTAATCGATTTTCTTCTTTGCGCACGCATACGCCCCTTTTGCATATATTTCTTTTGCCTGGGGCTGAGTTTCAGCGCCCAGGGCTGGGCGCTGGAGTTTTTGGCGCCTGGTCCTGCGCGTTGAAACTGCGCCCCAGGGACCGTTTTTTTTTCTTTTCATTCTTTTGATTCGATCGTACCTGTTTTTGCAGATTTGGCTTGCGGAACGACTTAGACTTTTGGAAGCTCCTGCCGATCCTAAACATTATCGCCCTATAGCCTTGGGTAACCGAAAATACTTGCACCAAGGCCAGGACGAGGCCGAATGGACCTCCATTTTTACTTATGGCATTTGTTCTATTAAGTGGGTGGTACCATGGTGGGGTTTGACTACTATGACAGGGGGTTCTGATGTATCGGTTTATGTTTCTTTGTTGGGGCTATCTCGTCCCATTTATATTTTCCCTTACCGAGTCATGCGTCAATATGGTTTAAGGCAGACTATCCCCTTTTCTGATATGGTACCACCTAAGGTAGCGGCCTTTTCACAAACACGGGTTCTAGCGTGGGCTAAGTATTATGATGGTCTCCCGCGTTGGGCCGTAGCTACAAATGGCTTTGTGGGTCTTTCTGAAAACTACAAGTTGTGGATGAGCTCCGATGATAAAGATGTGAGGGCCGAGGCTCGTAATGGGGAGCCGGCTGAGCTTTTGATACCTCGTATTTGTGTTAAGTATGAGGGTCCTGATTCTGCCAGACCTCGTACCTATAGTATTAAGACTGTGAAAGCTCGTCCTGATCGAAAGCGAAAGGAAGTTCCTCCCCGTTCTAGTTTCAGAATTAAAAAAGATGCCTAACATGAATGGGCCTGCTGTTGTTAAAAGAAATGCAGGCTCTCGCGGAGATCGTCGCCGGAACAATGTATGGGTTAGGAAGGCTCAGCCGCCTGTAGAAACAGCGGCTAGTCTAGTTGATAATAATCTTTCTCCCACCATTGTCTATGCCCTTGAGGCTGAGCGGGCCATAACTGAGAATGTTTCTGAAGCCTTGGCATCTTTGGAAGTTAGTGTCCATGAGCCGGTTCTTATGGAGATTGATATTGGGGCAGCGCAGAAGACTGTGGGGGTGGATCCTGCGAACATTGCCCTCTACAAGACTTTATTTGATGATCCGGAAGAACTAGAGTAGGGTAGTTCTTTCTAGGGTGTAGGTGCCCTTTATTTATTTCAGTTGTGTTTGATTTTATTCTTAGCACTTTTGTTTTCCTTCTTATTATTTTTTCAATAAAGGCGTATTCTTATTTTTCATTTTTATTTATTTTCGTTTCTCCCCTTTTTATGTTTTTATATGTCTAACACTTTTGCACAAAGAATATTTGTTTATTTTTATTGGACCGAATCCTTGGTAAGGATTGCCTACGTATCTTGTCAGAATCAGGTCGCGCGTAGTTCTAGCTTTAGAATAAGTTCTAGTATGCCGGATTTCGGTAGATATGCCCCGAGGTGGAAACATATTACTTAATCGGTCAAATGAGTGAAGTATTATCATTATTTTCATCTGCCGTTTTTCTTTTTTGCCATAAGTCGCGTAAAATATGAAATTCGAAATTCGACTAATTTGTATGGCTATATTCTTGGTTGGTAAGCCTATTTGGATACGTACTGTACCCCCCAAGTGTTCGTTATTTTTCCGTTGTGTGCGGAGACGAGCACTTCTGAAAAGAAAATTTTTGTCAGGCAGAGAGTTTCAACGCCCAGGCTGGGGCGTCAGAAATTTCGGCGCCCAGCCCTGGGCGCTGAAAATGACTTGGGCGGTCAATTTTTGACGCTTTGCTTCACATGTTCTTGCATTTATTTCTTTTTTTTGTGCCTTGATATTTTGCTCGTATTTAAAGCCAATTTTGAGGCTATTTTGGAGGCTTTTTTGACTGTTAGCGTGAAATGCGTTTTTGTCCGGATTAATTTTTTCTATTCGCGACTCGAAACAGTTTTGAAAATGGGGTTAGGGTGCGGAAGTTATAAAGATCTTTGTGTAGGCTTTTGAGGTGGGTTGAAGTGCGTGTTGTTAGTGAAGGGTATGATGGAATCTATGTTTTATGAATCTGTTTTTTTTGGTAACATTTGCATTGTTTTGGATTTTGATTTCCTTTGATTTCTTTGGGTTGCATGGATTGACTCTTATGATGACACTGGTTGGCTTTTTAGGTTTTGGGGATATGAATGGGATAGTGCGGTTTATTTTGTGGGTTTCGGGAATTGGTTCCCATGGCACTATTTTAAAACCTAGTGGGCTTTGTTTGTTGGGCCTAGAGTGAGCCGCCTCTTTATTTTAGTATTTTGCAAATTTGGTGCTTATTTAATGTTAGAATAAAAATTTTAGGAGAAATATTACGCCTTTATTGATTCGGAAAGTAAGGAAAACACACTGAATTAAAACTGACCTATATTCTAAGGGGCCTTAAGACCATCTAAAGTCTTTATTATTTTTTTCTATCAATCTGAAGAACTACTAGGCGCTTTTTACTAATGGTGCTCTATGTGGCTCAAGCCTGGGGTTTAGTCTCATAAAATTTCGGTCCTTCACCGGTACTCATCTTGAATTCCATTCCTTTTGCATTGACCCACTGATATGTCTTCACCCATCCGTTCTCGACCTCTTCTAGTGTTGATGCAGGAGAGATTAACCGGGTTGGATCGAAACCTTCATCTTGTAAAGCTAGGGTAGTCATCACAGTCTCGTTCTCCATAGGCCTCGATTCGTTAAACAATGTCCATAGAGCCTGGTTGTCCAATATTTCAGCTGTTTTAGTCTTGGTGAGGTGGGGTGCCTCATCCAAGGTGTGGCAGTCATAGAAAATTTCAAATCCGGGTTTCAGCAAGCCATCCTGAACGAAGGGTTCAGGGAAATCACAGCATGGGTGTTCTTCTCCTTCCCGAACGAACATCCCGTTAAGGGTCCTTTGATACGGGGGAAGGAGGGTGGTTTGTTTGGCTTTGTTAAGGCGTAGCCTAGACAGGCGGTCAGCAATATCTTCCTCTGTTGGTTCATAGCCTAAGCCAAAGGGAGTAGATTTGTTGGGAAAAGGATGGAATGTGTATTCCTTCTTCCTTATGCCCAATGGGGTTCCTGGGAAATAACCTTGAGCTAACAGCATTCTAGGGATGACTCGGGATGCATGCGGGTCTAGGAATGCTGGATCATAATCTTCGATGAACTGGATTGCTTCTTCCATTTGAAACCCATAAAGGTCGTCTGCAGTTTCGGCCGTTCCAACCATAGTACAACTGACGTCGAGAGGAGGGGCGCGGATTTCTAGTATTATCCCGTTATGGTTAAGTTTAACCATTTGGTGCAAGGTATAAGCCACACCTCCTAAGTCATGGAGCCAAGGTCGCCCCAAGAGGAGGTTGAAAGTGGGCTTGATGTCGATTATTTGAAACTCCGTGGTGCGTGCCACAGGCCCGGTTTGTATGGTAAGGTTGATTTTTCCCAATACAGGCCTTTGGGAGTTATCATAAGCTCGTACCCCTTGCGTGGAGGTTTGGAAGTCATCGTTTCCTAGCCCCAAGCAATGGGCGGTTCGCAATGGGCAGACATTAACCGCCGAACCATTATCTACGAGCGCTAGGGGGATGTTTTGTCCTTTGCATCCAACCACTAGGTAAAGGGATTTATTGTGAGCACCCCCCTCTTTGGGTAAGTCTTTATCAGTGAAAACTATGGCCTTTTCTCCGGCATCTCTTATGACATGGCTAACCAATGAGTCAGGTGTGATATCTGTAGGTACTGAGATGAGGTCAAGTGAGCGAATAAGCTTTTCGCGATGTTCCTTTGAAGTACACATGAGATCCCAGATGGTAATCTCGGCCTTAGTTCTTTTTAGTTGTTTCGGGAGAGGATTTTCAATGACTTCTGCGACGGTGGCGTGCCGTCCATTCTCAGGAGTTTGCCTAACCGGGATGTCGTCCATAGGAGGTGGGTGAATATCCGGTTGGTATATTCTTCCGGATTGGGTGAGGTTGTCGACCTCGGGCTCTTGAGGGGTGGTGTCAATGAGAGCATACCCGGGCCAAGTTTCAGTGAAGAGGTCCTGGCCCGACACTTGAGATAGGTAAATATCTTTAGCATCATCATTCCACACACCGCACACTTCTCTCTCGATTCGATCCATAGGGACCACAGCGAGTGGTGCAACTTGAGGTGTAATATACACCGTGGGGTCGAATTTATCTGGTTGGTCGAGAGAGATGTGACAAGAGCCGAGTGGGCTCTTGTTGTTGTTGGGTTTGCCAACGTTAGGGAGAGGTATCACTTCATCCAAGATACGGCTCAGCCAAAAAACGTGAGCGCCCCTACCCAAACAATAATATTCCAGAAGAAAATGCACCTAAGATTTTTCCCATCCACCATGAATCCTTCAATAAATTGAGAATCGTCGATTGGTCTACTGTCTACTCACTACCTACGCAATAACCGATCCTCGGACGGTCCCTCGTGAGTGCGGCACGCACCTTTTTGTTTGTCCAACGCGGCTCATCATGTCCTGGATCGTATGTTTTAGATTCTAGCAGTTTTCAGTGTCATGCCCATTTCCTTGATGGAATTTGCAGTAAGTACCTTCGACCCAATATTTGCTTTTGACAGGAGGGTCACGAGTGGGGCCTATAGGTCTCAACTTTCCTTGATTGGTTAGTCTTTCAAAGGCTTGTACCAAAGTCGACCCGAGTGGGGAAAACTTTCGGTCTCGGACCCATCTTCCAGGGCTTCTTCGGGCGGGAGTCTCTTCTACAGCATGGACTTCTTGGGCTTGGGATGTATTACCCCGATTATAGGTGTTGTTTTTATATGTGGGTTTGCTTTGTATGGTTTTGGCGAGGTCGTCCTCGATCTTTATTCCCACATCATAAAATCTTTTGAAAGTGTCAAGTCCCAGGTACCTAAGGTGTTGTCTGTAAGCCGGGTCCAGGTTGTCAATGAATTTTTGGACCAATCTGTTTCGGGAGGCCTATTGATTAGCTGGGCCGCCTGGTCCCTCCATCTAGCAAAGTAGGTCGTGAAACCCTCATTTTTCTTTTTGAAGAGAACTTCCAGCTCGCGCATGGTGACTTGGAAATCCATGTTCGACGAGTATTGCTTAATAAAGACATTGACAAAGTCTTCCCAAGTGGGGAAGAGCTTAGGGTCCTGGTGATAGTACCATTTGAGCGGCACAGGTTCCAAGGACAAAGGAAAGGCAGGTAAATACATGGACTTGTCCACGCCTTTCAAGTTCATGGCATTCACAAAGCTCAGTAGATGATCACGGGGGTTGTCCGTGGCCTTGAACTTTGGTAAGTCAGATGAACTGAACTTTTCTGGTAGTTTGCCAGGAAAAGTTTCAGGATCGAGGGAGAAGTATTGCTCCCCATGGTTTGCTGTAGGACCATTTTTTCAATCCTCTTCTCGTTATCGAGGTCATTTTTGGCTTGCGCAGCCGCTAAAGCTTCATTTTCCATTTTCAGTTGGCCCATGAGTCGGGTCATTTGAGCCATCTGCTCTTGCAAACCTTCGATGGACATGTTTGAAGGTGCGAATCGAGGTTGGGGAAGCGGAGATCCTTGAAATGAGGGATGACGGACGGAGCTTGGAGTCACTAAACCTGATGTTGGCGATGTATCTTCGAGACGCACTAACCGTTGATTCCCTGATCGGCACCAAGTGGCAGGACCAGTCCTAGGCATAAGACAAGCTAAAGTTTAGGTTCCCAAAGTTTCAAGCATTACTTAGTCTAGACTTCGACTCTCTAAATTGGTTTTTCACTCTTTCTTTTGTCGGTACACTTTTTGGTTTTTTTTTATTTTGGTCATTCTTTGGATTTTCGAAACACTTGCCCGTGTGACATTCATATTTATTAGCATGTTCGGTTTTGGTGCCGAGCATTGTCGTCGTAGGAGGCCTAACAACGACACAAAGAGTTATTAATTTTTTCACGAGTCGCTTTTGAAATTGAGTGCTTTTCTTACGCCCTCGTAGCAATTCTTTTTATGAACATTTTTTGCGCTACGTATTTTCCTTTCGCGCGGGCACCGAGGCTGCTGCGCCTGACCAGAAGGCCAAGCAGCAACTTCAGCGCCCAGCGAGGGGCGTGAGAAATTCTGGCGCCCAGCCAGGGGCGTTGAAAATGCGTCTCTGGCTGGTTCTCGTTTTCTGTCTTCTGTTTATGCGACTTCAATTTGCGTGCTTGCCTAATAACGTCCGTTACGCGTAGCAGCGTTTGTCGGATTCGTTACAGGCCATCCCGAGCGTCGCTTATTTTTGTGGTGATCATTCGGGTTTGCGAAACACGTGTTTCGGTATAACTCTTTGGCAAATTAGTCTATGAATGTTTGGGCAATTTTTAAGGTCGTTGGTTTTCTAGGATAGTTTGTCACACACAATCACATATTTCGCTACACATAACTACATTACAAACATGGATTTGAAAATTAAATATGTCACGTAGTTTATGATAGGCTTCTATGGGTAGTTTATTTGCGCCTGGCTTGGTACCGCTTCTATCGTAGATCCAACACATGCCCCGG
The DNA here is from genome assembly GCF_020520425.1 of Spinacia oleracea. Taxonomy (NCBI): domain Eukaryota; kingdom Viridiplantae; phylum Streptophyta; class Magnoliopsida; order Caryophyllales; family Amaranthaceae; genus Spinacia; species Spinacia oleracea. Next base: position 69,573,651 of record NC_079488.1, on the reverse strand, counting down.
TCGAGGTAGTGTCTTCAACAGACGAATTTCGCCCAAGAGGCCAACCCGCAAGTGCAAGCCAAGGGGGCATGCAGGCGAGAGGGACCTAATGAGCGAGCGATTGGGTTCGGGATAGGTGTACTACCTGCACAAGTACCGAGTGGGCAACATGCGCGGCGTATGCACCCCCCTATTGGCGGAAAAAGGTATTCTTAGTCCCAACTCCCGAGGGAGCCGAGATTCGTTATGCGGTTCTGCCCGTTCACATTAATATGCTGATTTTCAGGTCGTCCCAACTTGATGGGGAAATAAACGCGGGGTAGGATCGTTTCACCCTTCGGCTATTTTGATTACCTACAAGCACGAGTATTTCCTTCACTATCCCCAGTCGAGTCGCCACTGTGAGGGGGTCGAAAAAGCACGAGGCTAATGCGTGACCTCGTCCCTCGTGGGTGTGACGATTCTTTTTATTCAATCAAGTGTAATTGGATTTCCTGTGAGTATACACCCAATTGACTAGTAATATAGGAGTCGCCATTCAGTTTTTAACGACAATGAGTAAAACTGACAAAACCCGGTTATCGTGACATAAAGGGAGTGCAATTATGTTTGACCACGACGGCCGTAGGTTCCCTTGTGATTCCTGGTGTGGGGATCTCTCAACATACACCCGCAAGGTAGAGATTGAGGGTTCGGGGGACTGTAACTACCGTGAGGAGTACTCGCTCGTCGATAACTCCAGAGGCAGGATATCCTTACTAGCTCAGCATAAATAATTGAAGGGACATGCGTTAACTATTAAACTAATCTGAGTTGATTTTAGCAATATGCAACATATAATACTAGATCGATCGCGATTATCTGATTTAGATTGCATTAAGGGACCTAGCATGATAATCCAATTTCCCCAAAATATTATATTTATTAAGCGTGATAGAACAATCAGATTTAGTTAGTTTAACAGTTCATAAAAGGCGAGGAAAGCAATTAAATCATCGAAAAGGGACACATTACGACGCACCCTTGAGAGGTGCGTCACGGTTCTTAGAAAACTAACCACTTTGACTTTGCTATTTCTCCTTTTTATTTAACGAATCTCAAATTATGGGACAGGATACGTTCTGTTCGATTTATGGATCGATTGCGACAGAATGCGTGAAAAATTTCGCAGCGTGAGGCTTAGGCTAAGGGTTGGAGTCAATACTCAGAATATAATTGTGTGTTGTGTGTTCTTTTCACGTCGAATTTGGGGTTGTATTTATAGGGAAGAGTTCGTGGAAAGATAGAATTGCAGAGTTCTAATCCATAAAGAATTAGGAAAAAACACGTACCCAGGTATTTTCAGCGCCCAGACCTGGGCGCCGAAGATTTCGGCGCCCAGAGCCAGGCGTTGAAAATAGGGTCTGGGCTGTTTTCTTAGTCAGATTCGGATTTCAGAAATCTGTAGTGTTTGAGACTTAATCGAGTCTTTTAGTGCGTATCAATTTCATGACGGAATGCATCTGGCCCCGTTACGAACACTAGGCTCGTTAGGATTTTAATTAATACGTAACTCTTATTTCCGAATCATATTAGGAATAGGATTCTCGCAGTTTTCTATCTCATTTAGGATTTATGTTGGAATGCAACACCTAATTCTGACAGGTTTCTATCCTTTATGATTTGCCACTTTTAGAAGCTACCTTTTACGGCAGTTACTATTTTTAGCAGGTTTCCATAAATAGCAGTTTTCTATAAATATCAGGTTTCGGGTGAAATGAAAAGGGGAATTGAGATTCGTTTATTTTTATAGGAGATGCGTTGTCAAGTGGAGATTTATGCTTTCATCATCGAACCTTTCCCTTTCGGGAATGGGGACAAAAGTAGGTGTCTACACACTCTTGCAGTGTAAGAAAGATTCCTGGAACTCCAAACTCTTATCCTAGCAGTCATTTTCTCAGCTAAAACCCCACATTGAGCAGCTGAGATCCTCTTTGGGCTAATAGGAACACCCAAATAGTGAAGGGGAAGAGTACTTCTGCTGAAACCAGACACTTCTAAAACTCTTTTCACAACATCTTCAGTCATACCATAGCAGTAAATTGAAGATTTAGACTTGTTAGCTTGCAAACCAGAAGAATCTGAGAATAATTTGAAAGCTTGCAGTAGCAAATAAATGGAGTTGAAATCACCTTTGCAACACAAGATCAAATCATCAGCAAAACACAGATGAGTCAACTGGAGCTCATTACATCTTGGGTGGAACTGAAAATTCTGCAGACCACTCATTTTCTGTAAAATCCTGGACAAGTACTCCATGCATATCACAAACAGCAGGGGAGACATAGGGTCACCTTGCCTCAACCCCCTTTTTTACTTAAAAAATCCCTGCATTGTACCATTAATCATCAGAGAAAACATAGGAGATGTTACACACTCCATCACCAGCTTAATAAAATGATCTGGAAATTCCAAACACACCAACATTTCTTTGAGAAACTCCCAATCAATAGTATCATAGGCCTTTTGCAAGTCTATTTTCATCAAACAACTAGGACTAACACTTTTCCTTCCATACTGCTTCACCAGGTCTTGAACAACCATAATATTGTGTACAATAAACCTACCATGAACAAACCCACCCTGATTTTCCAAGATCAGATCAGGTAGCACTCTCCTTAATCTCCCACACAACACTTTGGTAATACACTTATACAGTGTGTTACAACAGGAAATAGGCCTGAAATCACTCACATTCCTAGGACACTTGGTTTTAGGAATAAGGGTAATGACAGTGTGATTAACTTCTTTTAACAGCTTACCAGACTGCAACACATCCATAACAGCATCAATGATATCAGTGCTCACAATCTGCCATGAATCTCTATAAAAATGAGACCCAAACCCATCTGGTCCAGGAGCTTTATTCCCTTTGATAGAGAGCAAAGCATCCTTAGTTTCTTCTGTAGTGTATGGAGCATTCAAAATTGCCTTATGTTCCTCAGAACAAATAGGCCCAATCTGAATAACCTGTGGAAGCACAGTTTTCCTTTGACTAAAAGTGGTACCAAGCAAAGATTTATAGTAAGAAACAAAAGCATCAGACACAGCAATTAGATCATCCCTCCATACTCCATTCATGTCATGAATACTATAAACTTGATTCTGTAAATTCCTACTCTTAATGCTCTGATGGAACAAAGCTGTATTCTCATCCCCAGATTTAATCCAGTCCACCTTAGCTTTTTGTTTTAAGAACTCCAAGTAAGCTTTATGCTTAATCCTGTATTCATTTGTAGCAAGTAATTCTTGATCAGCTAATGCCTGATCATTAGGATTAAGATGCATTGCTTCTTGTGCACTCAACATAGCATTGTATGCACTCAGATCTGCAGCTTGAATGTCTGAAAACCCCACTCTATTGAGTTCTTTTAAACCAGTTTTAACTTTCTTCAACTTGCTAGCCACCACATACATTTTACTACCACTAATATTGGTATTCCAAGCAACAGACACAGTATCCTGGAACACAGGAGAATGTTTCCACATGGTGAAATATTTAAAAGGCTTCCTCCCACCCACCACACAAGGAAAGATAGTAAGGATGCCAGGGCAATGATCAAACTGTCCTTCTCTCATGAAGCAGACTTCTGCAGTACTGTAAGTATTCTGCCAAGCTAAATTCCCCATAATTCTATCAAGCTTAGAGAAGACTCTAGCTGCCCCTTGTTGTTTATTATTCCAGGTAAACAAATTGCCCACACACCTGATATCTTCCATACCACACTCCTGCATGCACTCAACAATATCCTCCACTTCAGATTGCCTAACAATACTACCAACTCTCTCTTCAGCAGTCATGACACAATTCAGATCCCCACACAACACCCAGGGACCAATAACTTTTATGGACTTCAGATCCCTCCACAACTCCTTTCTTTGAGCATTTGTGTTAAAAGCATAAATGAAAGTACAATGGAAGCTAGGCTTGCCACTTACTGGAGCAACTAAACAGTGGATAAACTGGCTAGTAACAGCTACAATACTCAATGTAAAACTACCTGGTTTCCAAGCCACCACTATTCTACCTCCTGGATGGAAACTAGCATTAGTGGTGAAACACCAATTAGCAAAAACTCTCTGGTAAAGGGTACCTAAATTAGTACCCTTAACCTTATGTTCTAGAAGGCCTACTAACCCAACCCCATACTTCTGAATAAATCTCCTGATATCATCCTGTTTTTGAGGAGAGTTAAGCCCTCTCACATTCCATGAAAGGATTCTATCCATTAGTAAAGGAAGGGTCCCCCCTTCCAGCCAACTCACCCAATTGCAAACCAACACCCTTATCAACTACAGAATCCATACCCCCTCCTGTTTGAACCTGTTCTGTCAACACTTCATAGGAATTAACAGTTTGAGTAGGCACAACAGGAGTAGAACGAACTCTAATAGGTCTAAGAGCTCTTAGGAAGCCCTCCTGATCTACTTCAGGTTCAGCAACAACAGGAAGAACCTCTGGTTGAGCCACTGGTTGAATGGTTTTCTGCACCCACCTCCTCTTACCACCACCCTTCCTACAGTCTGAAGCAACATGTCCAACCATCTTACAACTAGTACAGATAGTTGGTCTCCATTCATAGTGAATTTCTACCTTAACCAGCTCACCATGTTCATCCAAAAAAGTCACAAAATCAGGGAGAGTATCCATAGGGACTTCCACCAACACCCTAGCAAACTGAATCTTATCTCTACTTGCAGTAGCCTGATCTCTCTTAATTGGAGTACCAAGCTGTTGTACTATCTTGAATAAAGAATTCTCACCCCAGTATTTGAAATTCAGCTTCAGCTGAACCCAAATTGGAACCACCCTGATCTCCTCCTTCTCCATATTCATATCTACAGTCCAAGGCCTAAGTATCAAAGGTTTATTGTCAAAGAAGAAATGTCATGTTAACACTTTATCCCTCGAATCCATGGTCTGAAATCTCACCAGAAACACCCCTTTCTTAACCATGCTAACCTTATCCACCTTCAGATTCCTCCAAATTCTCCTAATGAACCCCACAATAACATTCAATGGTGGATTTGCACCCACAACATAGCACACCACAGAGGAATTCCAGAAATCCACCTCTTCCTGAATATCCTCAATATCAATTTGTACCAGATCATTAGGAGTATGAGATGACGTGTTCCCAACATTCACAGTTTCAGCATACAAATCATCAACAATATCAATACTAGGCTCAGCAGCTTCATCAAATTGTTGTAGAATGGGAACTGAAATTGCACCAATATCCAGATTAAGGGAAGAATTACCTTGATTCAATCGCGTTGCAGTACCATGAATAACCTCCATGAACTCATTAAATGAGTGTCGCAATTCAGAGCGAGCTTGCAAATGCTGCAACCCAGATTTTGGGGTAAAAACCTCATTCTCAAGCTCAAAATCGATCGCCTCTACCCCCAACACTTCATCCATTGAACGTATTTTCAACGCTAAGGTCCTCTCGCTTTGCCATTACCATTGCCTTTCGTTTTTCCTTGAGTTTTCGAGCCATTTTTCCTTGCCATGGCTACGGCGCAAGTTAAGCTAACTTGCACCGAGAGAAAACTTGGAGAGAAAGTCTCAAGGCTCTAAAACTTGAAATATTTTGTAAAACATTATGGTTAACCATTCATAGATATGAATTAAGCTTCATTCTTCCATTTAATTTTATGGTTTTATTAAATGATGACTCCTTTCAATTTGACAAAATTCAAGATAAACTGTCAGGACCAGTCCTGTGACTAAGAAATGTCTATCAAGTGAACTTGAATGTCAAAAGTTGAAAATGGTCCCTGGTCGGAAGTTTTCTATAAAGGTGGACGCATAGAAAACGCTAGACGACTAGAATGCAAGATGACTAGTAGTTCGGTTTCTTGAACTATGCGGACATGGTAATGTCGCAATCATTCTCATAGATACTTACTTGATAAGATTAGTCAGACAGACCTATGAAACTTTACTGTAAGAGATGAAAATTTTTCCTAAGTAAATTTCATTATGTTATTGGACACTAATCCTCAATACCTGAGTGATTTGAGATTACTTGTTTGAGAACTGGTTATTTTTTCGTTGTCAACCGTCGCACCGTGAAAGGAGACTATAACGGAAACGCTCAGGTAATCACCTATCAAATGAAGTCTAACCTCAAGATCACAAGATAGGGATTGTCCTCCCATTAATCACGACGAGATGCCAAAAGTTGTACAAGGCCACTCAGAGAGCTATAAACTATAAAATGCATGGTCGTTATCAGATGAATCATAGCCTATGATTATCTATTTATTTGATCAGTTGAACTCTAACACCGAGAAATACCTTTGTACATAATAAGGATGACTACTCTTACCTTATGTTCATCAGCAGGCATCAAGCGAAAGGAATTAGGAAACGCATACTTGTCCCTAAGGACAAGTGGGAGACTTAAGAAAATAATGAATTTGGTCCAAGTTTGCATTTAATGAATTTAATGCTAAGTCTAATAAATGTGGTTCAGTATTAATTTAACAAGTTAATTATTCAGTGAGTTCAAGTGATCTGAATACCTAGCTAGAGGCCGCTTCAGTTCAAGTGAAATTAATATATAATATTAATTCTACGGCTTACTCTTGACTGAACCCGTAGGGTCACACAAATAGTATGTGACCGGATCAAGTATTTAGGTGAATATAATATTCAGTAAATACTCTAATTATGGACATCCGGAAATAATGAATGTGGGTTCCAGTGGGAGCTAAATTCACCAAAAGGCAAAGATAGAATATTTGCCGGAAATGAAGATATTACCGGAAATGGAAATGTGGTTCATGACGGAAATATAAATATTATCGAAGTCAAAGATATTACCGGAAACGGAAATATTGTTTGTTTCGGAAAATATTAACGGAAATAGAAATATTTCTGGAATCGGGAATATTGCCGGAAACGGAAATATTATCAGAATTGAAAATATTGTCGAAATCGGAAAATATTGTCGGAATCGAAAACATTATCGAAAACGTATATATTGTTCGAATCGAAAATAAATTCCAGAATCCGAAAACGAATCAGAAGCACGACGAGCGATAGGCCGACAAGCGAGCCAACTTATCGCTCGACGAGCAAGCCCACGGGGCACGACAAGTCCGCGCTAGCACCGAGCACGAAGCCCCGGCCCAACGCCCAGCGAGGCCTGCCAGCCTTGGTGTGGGAGGCAACGCTACTGCAAACCTTGGCTTGCGTGGCAAGGCAGTAGTGCATGGCAGCATCAATAGCTTAGCGCTAAGGCTACTTGTGCGGTAAGTAGACTGGGCCACAGGCTATCTGTTTTCCTTTTCCTACTTGATTTAAAACTGTATGATAATCCTAATACTTAAGTATTTGGATGTTCTTAAAAGACTAAGAATTTGAGATTGACTCAAATCTTAATTCTAAGGGTTTTGGTAAATCTAATTCTAGTAGGATATGACTACTCCATTCCCCAGAACCGTGTATGAGGAGGTCCAATAGGATCTATGTCACAGGGCCTCAAAATTTTTGGGGCCCAATTTTTTTTTCTACCAGTTATATAAAAAAAATTCTTCCTCAACAACTCATTTCCCAACTCCGCGTGAAAACCAAAACACCATTATCATTCTCTTCAAATTCTCTCTCCAGTCTCCAATTTCTATGATTTGATTTCCAAAAATAATTAATTCCCTTAATTATTACTCTCCTAAAAATTACTCCAGCCAATTATATTCTTAATTTGACAAAATTATTTACTTGGTAGCTCATCAATACTATAATTTATTTTCATTGCAAAGGGGAAAAGTTGTTTAAAACACTCACTTCACGGTTACCACACGACCATGGAAGGCTCGGCGAAGGACGTATGGTGGGAAGATTTGGTTCAAGTGTTTCGATTGGTTTCTTCTATTTTTAGTTTGACAATTGTTGGATTTAAGGTCATGTCTCTCTTATTTTAATATATTTTATTTTATATCTTTTATGTTGAATTTCAAATTTTGAGATATTGCAATTGCAATCTTATTTAGTTTTCTAATTGTGTTGAATTATGTCTAATACAATTAGGAAATATGATTTTGATTGTGAGTAAAAGAAAAACATAATTGAAGATTTTAATTTATCTACGAGGAGTTCTATACAGAAATTGAAAGTTTTTTTTCCATAGAATGAGAATAATAGTTTTTTTGACGGGAGAATTATAGTTGGTATAGAGATTTAGAAAATTAAAAGTTTGTTAATTTTGAATAAAATTCGTGATGTTGTTGGTCGATCATATACAAAGTAGAAATGTTTTTTTTATATTTCGTAGTTGTCGTCCTTTAAAAAATTTATTGGGGCCTCCTTTTTTAATTTACCACAGGGCCACCAAATTTTCAGAGTTGGCCTTGCTATTCCCCTATAAATATCTGATCTGTGATCATGAATTTATACATCACAACTTGAATTCAATAAATTCAATATTGTTGCCTATCACTTATAGTGAGTTCCCGAGTGCATAGAAATCTTAGATTATATCCTAGTTGGTTGAACATAAGACGGATCCGAACTTACTGTGGACTATCTACGGAGGGGCAACATTTGGAGCTCTATACTTGTTCTTGTTCGGTTCAGGAGCAGCTAGAGAAGGCATGCGTCACATAGTACGTATACTAAATTATGCTAATTGATTACGTGGAAATTAATTTGGATTTTGACGTTTATGGTTTTTCTGCATGAATTATATTGTTCTTAACCTTAAAGTGTGCCCCTGCACCCTTGCTTGCCACACAGCGCATCACACATCACGAGCATCCATCGGTTGTATGTTGTGCGCCCTTGCGTAGCAGCAACACCCAATGAAGGGCACGCGTACGTTCTTGGCCCTTGCGGCTTTGTTCGTACGTGCAAGTTCGTGAACGTTTTATAAAATAATTTTTATATTTTTAATATTATGACAAATAATAAATCATATTAATTTCATTAAATTTGGCGAAAAATCGAAAATTTATTAATTAAAAAAACTTCCGATTACATGAATTCTAGGGATTAAAATTAAGGTTCATAAAATTTTTAAGGTCCAAACTTTAACAAACTTTAGGTGGGTTTTTAATCATAAGACCTTATTAAATTATTAATTAATTATGTAAGCAAAACAAAATATTTAATTTATTCGTAATTCAACAAATTAAATATAATTACAAATTACGTTGCAAGTTGTTAAACTTATGCAGTAGGTCAATTATTAATTCAAGATTTACAAACAAGATTCACAAATATTAGTTTAACATCATAAAAATAACAAATTTTGCATTCGAAAAACTAAAACCTCCGAAAAGTCATAGTTAGGCTTCAAATTTGGGAATTCTCCCACTTTTTCTCCATGGACTTAGAGTTGTGCAGCCAAGCTCATCAGAGTCACTTGAGGAACCTCGACCATATCGGGTCCTGTAATATTTATCATGAAGTATATGTTCTAGGTTATGAACAATCTAATTGACATGCGGAAATACCATAAATTGCCAGAATCCAAATTAATTGCCACATAATCAATTAGCATAATTTATCATACATACTATGTGATGTGTGCCTTCCTTAGCTACTTCCGAACCGAACAAGAACAAGTAAAAATCCCCAAATGTCGCCCCTCCGTAGGTAGTCCATAGTACGTTCGGGTCCGTCTTAGGTTCAACCAACTAGGATATCGTCTAAGGTATTATGCACTCGGGAAATCACTTTATGTGATGGGCAATAATATTGAATTTATTGAATTCAAGTTGTGATATATAAATTCATGACCATGGATCACATATTTATAGGGGAAGAAATAGTCGTATCCTACTAGAATTAGGATTACTAAAACCCTTAGAATTAGGATTTGAGTTGATCACAAATTCTTAAACTTTAGGAAAATCCAAACACTTAAGTATTAGGATAATCATAAAACTCTTAATCATGTAGCATAAGGAAAACCTATAGCTTGTGACCCAATCTACTTGCCGCGCAAGTAGCCTTGGCGCCTAAGCTTGGCCAGCCGACCATTGCTTGCCGCACAAGCATTGCTTGTCATGCAAGCCTTGGCGCTGCCACTGCTACTGCCTGCGGTTGCCTTGCCGCCCACGCCAATGCGCAAGCAAGCTGCTGGACGCTGGGCCTGACACTGTCCTTGGGCCTCGTGCTCGGTGTTGGCTCGTCGAGTGATGGATTGCCTCGCTTGCCGGCCTGTCACTCGTCGTGCTTCCGATTCGTTTTCCAATTCCGGAATTTATTTCCGATTCAAACAATATTTACGTTTCCGATAATATTTCCGATTCCGGCAATATTTCCGATTTCGACAATATTTTCGATTTCGATAATAATTTCTTTTCCGGTAATATTTTCGATTTCGAAAATATTTCTATTTCCGTTAATATTTTCCGAAACGAACCATATTTTCGTTTCCGGAAATATCTTCAACTTCGATAATATTCATATTTCCGTCTCCGGCAATATATTCATTTCCGGCAAATATTCTTTCTTTGCCTTTTCATGATTCTAGCTCCCACTAGAACCAACATCCATCATTTCCGAATATCCATAACTAGAGTATTTACTGAATATTACATTCACCTAAAATACTTGATTCGTTCACGTACTATTTGTGTGACCCTACAGGTTCAGTCATGAGTAAGTCGTGGCATTAATATTATTAATTCAACTTGAACTGAAGCGGCCTCTAGCTAGGCATTCAGATCACTTGATCTCGCTGAATAATTGACTTGTTTAATCAATATTGAATCGCATTTATTAGACTTATCATTAAATACATTAAATGCAAACTTGGACCAAGGGCATTATTTCCTTCACTATGCTGTTTGGATTCATCTTTGGCTTCATCGATTTTGGTGGTGTATGTACTTTTATCCAGGACGCGACGGTAAAAATTATTTGTGGCACCGGTGGAGGTGAGCTTGGTGGAAATGGGGTTGACATGGGGGATGGTGTTGGGAATAAAGATGGAGATGAGCTTCGGGCCGGGGATGGTTGGAATATCTCCGGTGCTTCCAGATTAAATTCCACCGAAGAGGATGACATTTTTCGATGAGGAGGGAAGGAGAGAGGAGTGGGTTGAGTCTGAGTTTGTGGGATTATAGTTCAGATTGAGATGGTTCTAAAATTGAGATAGGGTTTTTGTGGGGGAGGTTAGAAAGGTGAACTTTGTTAGGTGGGGTGGGTTTATTTGGAAGTTACTCCCTCCGTTCCTAAATATGTGTCACTAATGGAGGATTGTGCGGTAATTAATAAAAATGAGAAGTGTGTAAGAAAAATAATGATTGAAAGTATTTTTTTGGGGGGGAAAGGATAAAGTACATAATTATTTATTGATAAAGTACAGATAAAAGTGGGTGTGGGGATTGAAAAATGGTGTAGAATGTGTAAGAAAAAGTAATCATGATTTATGGAAAAGTGAGAAAAATGTATGAAAAAAGTGGGAAAAGTGTATGTTCAAGAATGGAAAGTGAACACATATAAGGGAACACTACTTTAGGAAAAATGACACATATTTAGGAACATAGGGAATAGTATTTTTGGTGGAACGTGTTTGGATTTGAGATTGACAGTTGTCCATATTAAGGTGGGTATTTTTAGAAAAGTCCCACCTAATTTCTGTGGAGATTGAATTGGTGTTTTTCCTTTTAAGGATTGGGTCAGATTTCTTCCCGTTATCCCGCTAGCTGACATGAGTCCATTCTTCACCAGATTTTACACCTGAGTTTTGCATCTTTCTGGTCTTATCTTCTTGAATTTTTCACAGCTCCAAATCGAATGACCATAATTTTTCCAATATATGCAGAACAGGGAAGGGTCTTGGGCCAGAATTTGTTGTTTAATTTTGCCCAGCCAAACAAACTCTGGTACTTTGGCTAACTTCACTGGAACTAAGATTCTGGAAAATCAAACTCTATCTTTTTCTTGGGTTTTTATATCTAGGGAAACAAGTTTTTCCAAGGAAATTTCCAATTGTGTGGAGGATTGAATTATCATATAGTTCGATGGGGAGTTCAAGAAGAATAAGCCAGATTGTAGCACAATCAATCTGTGCTTCCGAAGGTTTACAACCCGGATTCCGAAGCTGGAGGTGAAGAAAAAAACTGGTGACCAACCATGGTCCTTCCAAGATCATGGTGATCCGCAAAGGTTAGAATGAAATAACCCTTCCATAAATGCAAAGCTTCCCAATCACCAATGTTTTTGAAATTAGATATATTACAGTTTCTCTTTCATGTATGGGAAGGCGGAGATTTTTCTGATTACTTTGCCAATCAGGTTAGATTTCCACCGCTCACATAGTTTTTTGCAATCATCCTCATCAACGGGGATGAATAAGTCATTTGAATTTGTTGAATAGTTGGTGGAGGGATGGATGAGAAAGGAAGAGTCAGATCAAGGATAGAGGTTTGGGGTGATGAAAAGGTATGGTTCTGGGCTTGTTTCAGGGTTTGGTTATGGGTAGGGGTTTTGTTTGGTTTATGAGTATTGCTTTCCCTGATTGGGTAATGGTGGTTGAATTGGTAACCACTGCTTTGGTTTTTTTTGGTGTTAGTACTCGGTTCCCCTTAGGGTTAATCGGGATTCGGGGCGAGTTCTTGGTGGATTGGTTCCAGTCCCCTTCCGATTGTTGTTGCGGGGGATCGAACACAGGTCCTCCCTACCAGGTTCAACCTCAATCACCACTGAACCAACAGACAATTGGTAGTGCTTTGGTTTTTGTAATAGCTGAAGGTAGAAGAATGTTGCAGTCGATTTGGGTGGTGTTGATGGCTGGAATGATCTCGGAGATGATCGGTGGTGGTCGCGGCAGTGACTCGAGCACAAGCTGACCTAGACTAGGTTGAGGTGAGAGAAGAGGGGATTTGGGGGTGAGGTCAGAGGGCACCATTTTGTAGGTTTCTTAGCTAAACTTATATATGAACTTATTAATCCTAAAATAAGTGAAAATATGTTACACTAAAGACTTACAATATTTTACTACTAGTCTGATATGCACGCGATGTGTGCGAATATAAGAAACAGAATTGTGTTGTTACATTTAAATCTGAAATAACATGTAAAAAATACAATATAAATGTGATGCGTGCGAATATAAGAAACATACTCCTATTGTAAGAGTTAGATAGAGCCGAACGCATATAAACAGATTGCTTAAAATTGTAAGAGTTTATTTAAGGGGCTAGATTGATTAAAGTGCTTCTTTGAGCTTTTCCTATTGGTTAAGTTGTCATTATATTCTCTATTCTATAAGTGTGGAGGGTATTTTTGTAATCCAAGGGGGCCACCAAAAGCAGATTTACTAAAATAACCTCAAATCTTCACTTATATAATAGAGATCTCAAAATTAAGGTCTATTGGTCGGGAGAGAACATACTCCCTCCGTCCCAGATTAGTTGTTACACTTTCCTTTTTCGTCTGTCCCAGATTAGTTGTTACACTTCTAAATAAGGAATGACCCCACAATTATTATATTGTCTCTCTCTTCCCACTAATTTTGTTTTTGTCCCCACCCCTTTCTCATTCAATTAAAAAAATACGTACCCAGGCCACTAAGTCTTATCACATCTACTTTTTCAATAAAATAACAATTGATAACGAAACAACCACTTATCACCTAAAACTTTGTGCAAAGGTAAGTGTAACGACTATATTGGGACGGAGGGAGTATAATTTAAAACGGCCATATATTAATCACTTTAAAGAGAGATAAAAAAAAAATTCCCTTGAAAAAAATCCCTAATTTTCACAATGAAAATTTATCCAACTATACATTTATAAAGTTGTTCAGACTTCTAATTTGAAAGGTCAATGAGATCACTATCATGTCTAATAAAGTTGTCATATTTCTTGGTTAGTAATTGTTTTCAACTAAAATGTCAATTCCGGTTTTACAATTATCCGGACCGTATAGCCCATTATAAAGTTAGTGACATTATTAGGAATGGTAATTGGGATTTCTCTAAGGTTGCTCATTGTTTACCCAATGCTATCTGTGATATGATTAGAGTTGTTCCATTGGCTGCTCATTCGAATGTGGAGGATTTTATTCGTTGGGTGCCTTCTAAAAATGGTGAATTCACAGTCAAATCAGCTTACTTTCTTCTCCTACATGGTAGCAATAAATTGTGTCCAAGTTCAGAGGATTTTCACTGGAAGTCGATTTGGAAAATTAAAGTGCCTTTCAAGTATAAAATGCTTTTGTGGAATGTCTGTCATGAGATTTTTCCTGTGGCAGAAAGGCTTCATTGGAGGTTAGATTTTATTGCACCTAATTGTTCTCGTTGTTCTACTATGATTGAAAGTCATTTAAACTTGTTTAGGGATTGTGGAGAGTCTAGTATTTTATGGAATTATATTTTTAGTAGACTGCTGCCAAATCATAAGATTCAGCTACATGATTTCTTTAATCTGGGTTGGAGGGATTGGATTCACTTTAATTTAGCCCAAGGATCTGCGTGGTCTGTCATTTTTTGTGTTGCCTTATGGCATATTTGGAGGGCAAGGAATAGGGCTGTGTTTGATCGGAAAATGTTAAAATCCTTTTCAGTTTATAATGCATTTTATGTGGACTTAATGAGTACTAACAAGGTGTTGCAGGGGAAAGGAAAAGCACAGGTGCGCAAGGATGAGATGCTTTGGCTACCTCCAGCATACGAGTTTCTGAAATTAAATACAGATGGGAGCTGGAAAGCGAAGAATGAGGCTGGTGGAGGGGGAGTGTTTAGAGGTGCAACAGGCAAATGGTATATGGGGTTCTCAAGCAAGTTCAATGCCATCACGCCTTTGGCTGCGGAGTTGTATGCGATTAGGGAGGGACTCTTAATGGCGTGAGATTATGGAATCCAAAATCTGGAGTTGGAAACTGATGCACAGTTGTTAGTAACTATGCTAGATTCTGCAAAGGAAGCATACCATGATGAGCTGCGTCCAGTGTTAGTAGATGTAGCGCAGTTGATGACCAGGTTCACGATCATTGTGGTCAAGCACATTCCCAAAGCAAGGAACAAGGTGGCTCACGCCTTGGCTGGTTATGCGCTTCATATGGCGGTGGGGCATAAGATGTTTTTGAGTCCACCTCCCTTCGCAACGATTGCCTATGAGGGTGATTTGCAAAAGTTGGCAGATGCAGAGCAGAGAAGGGTGATGCGTGCAGCTAGTATCAGCAGACCAATTGATCTGGAGGCTCCACCTGTGGAAGAGGGAGAGTGTGAGGAGGTTACGACAACAATCCTCTTTGGCACCATTCCTGCAATGGTCAATGCGACAGTACCAAGTGGTGGAGGCAGTGTGAGTTCAGCGAGTAAGGAGCACCAACAGGAGGGGAGCAGTGTGGGAGCTGGAGCAGGGTAAGGAATGGTGGAGTGAGTTGATCTCCTCAATATGGATGTTGAACATGCTGATTGTTTGCCAGTTGAGGTTCTTTTGGATGACTTTTGTTGTACAGTTTTTGGGGTCTTTTGGTAGGTATGATTACCAGTTGATAGTGTCGGGAAGCAAGTTTTTGAGTCAATCCCGATGTTTATGTAAACCTGCCTTTTAATTTAATATAATTTCTCTTTCGTGCGTTAAAAAAAGGTTTTACAATTATCAACAACTTTTGACAAATGTGCATGCTTTCATACTTTTTCATAATAGTAACTAATTAATTTATCAGCTAATTTGGATAATTGGATAGCATAATTATTTTCATTAAATAATCATCATGTTTTTTCCAAACAATCATCATTAATGATCGACTATATACCATATGTGCGTACTTCTTTGACAATTGGCATCATGTACCACGTAATCATGTACACAGTAGGACATTTAGTTATAAATTCTATGTATATTGAAGATTTTTGTTGCCTGTAAGAGCGCGGAGAGGCCAATATCTGATATGTATTTCAAGATACATATCACCCCACTAAACGATAAAATGGGGATAAGACAAACATTAAAAAAGGTGCCATTTTTTAAAGAACATATGTCATTTTTCAAAAACAGATGCCATTTTGGAAAAATGAAGGTCATTTTTCAAAAAACCAATGTCATTTTTCAAAAACGGATGCCATTTTCAAAAAAAAATTAATTTTGTCCTTTAACATTTGTCTTTAGCCTATTTTGTCGTTTAGTGGGGTGATATGTATCTTGAAATACATATCAGATATTGATTTATACTTCCTCTGCCCGGAACTCCTCTTGCAGTCTTGCTTATTTAAAGAGATAGATTAGGTATACCCTCAAGAGGACATTATTTTTTTTCCTTATCTATTACTCCCTTTGTTTCTTTTTGTTTGTTACGTTTGGACTTTTGCACGTTTATTAACGTATATAAAGATTTTTTTCTTTTTTATTAAAAAAATAAAACCAAGTAAAACCTCAATCCACTAATCATTACAACAACCAATAAGATTGTTTTATTTATCAAAATGAACCAATAATGGAAAAGCACCCATATTGCTAACTTAACATACTTGGAAAATTGTAAAGAAATTTAATGATTTGAAAAACTTTAACCATTACAATTTCCCAAGTATGTTAAGTTAAGTCGTATAAGTTAATCATTACAATTTTAAATTTAAATTTAATCATTACAATTTCCCAAGTATGTGCCAGCTTTTAATTTTTTGTGCCAACTTTTAATTTTAAGTCGTATAAGTTATCAAAAGATTAGAAAACTAAAACATAGGATAGTTTTTTGGCTTGTTTTTGTTAGTTTAATAACCTGAATTGTTGTTTCTAATGTCTATTCCCCGCCAAATCTCATGTATCAGTGTAGCTGGAATGAATTGGTCTATGAATGATGTGAATGATATGTTTCTCTTTTACTGTTGTTTGCTCCCCTGGTATCTATACAGGGCTCTGTTAGTCCAACCTGTTTGGTTGTGGATTCTGGTTCACTATCTCTTACAACTGAGGAACTTTGATTACTCCTTGCATCTTATAGATTGAGGTACCCAACTTTTGGTAAGCTCTCTGGTTTTTGGTTGCCACTTAGAAACTGGTGGGCTAAACACCTCAAGCATCCCTATGATGTTGTGATCATCCCCCTATGGATAGCACATGAGGGCTCTTCTTCCTCCCCTCCCTCATTCTGCTTTCTTTTCTCTAAGGGCATGCTTGGATTGAGGGGAATATATTGAAGGGGTAATAAAAGTCAAACTAAGGTAATTGAAGGTGGTGATGAGGGGATGAAGTGGTGGCAAAGGGAACAAACTAGTGTTGGCAAGAAGAAAATAAAAGGGAATGTGGAACAAATACCCTCATCATGGGGGGAATAGTTACCCACCAACCCAATAGGGTGATTATTACCCTCATTTGTGGGGTAATTACTTCCCCTCTTCCTCCCTTCTCCTCACAACACCACCACTACCACAACTTCTTATCACAATACCAGCACACCACCCTCCATGCAACCACCACAATTCTCCTTCATTGTCCTTTTATTATGGCGGTTTGACTTTTATTACCCTCATAATCAATTACACCCAATCCAAGCGTGCCCTAAGTCTTTTAACGTCTCCTACAACTTAACTGTGAATTCTTTTACTTTCTACTCAACTTCAGTAATGTCTTTGAGTAATATCACTATCAGTCCCCTGGTTTGTTCATTGCACCAAGTTATAAGTTGCAGCTTCATAACTCTTTCTTTTTTGACCAGGTATGAAGTCCATTATGTGTGGGCATCCCTCACCTTAAGCTCAAGAAGGTCCACCTCCTATTTCAATCGATAGTGGCACTCCCACCTTACCCAATACAGGGCACTACTAACTTATTTTCTCTTGACAATGTATAATCTAAAGTTCTATTTAATACTTTCTGTGCTTAACTACTGCCAACCACCTAAGATGGGCTCTGAACATGGATCTCTCTTGATCCCCTTGTATGATTTCTTTCAGGATCTTTTGATTAGCTCAATCAAAAAGCCATGTTGCTTCTTTACTTTTAAAGCAATTTCAGTCCTATTAATGTTAGTCTACTGCCTCCCATATTCTATGGGTTCTGAACTTTGGTCTCCACTAATCCATTTTGGGAGCATGCATGATCTCCTACTTATCTCCAGAAACTGGTTTCACAACCAGCTCAACTCCAAATTTCATCAAAGTGATTAATCATGAAGATTATATATTGGAACATACATGGTGGTAAAAAGCCACAAGCTATTGCTGAGATAACAAATTATGTGAGCACTTTTAAACCAGACATCCTCTTCGTCATGGAGACTATGACTTCCAACAGGAATAGCAAACAAATAATTAAAGGCCTGCACTTTCGTAATAGTATTATTATAGACCCACTTAACCATTGTGGTGGCCTATGGGTCTGCTGGAATAATAATAATACAAATGTTACTAATAATGTTATTACCGAAAGATGTGCTCACCTCACTGTCACAGATAAGCCTACACGAGCTTCAATCCTGGTATCAGGTGCCTACTTCGCGGCTTAGAAAAATGAGAAAGACAGTTTTTGGGAGTCAATGACCAGTTTCTATAACAGTATTCAAATACCTTAGATCCTTCTAGGTGATTTTAACGAGCTACTAACTCCGGAGGATAAAACTGGGGGCAACCCCATTAATCCTAATCAATGCACTCGACTCCCAAACTTCTTAGCTGCTACTTCTGCCATACCTATTAACTGCACCTCACAAAGTTTCTCATGGAAATCCAAACAACACACGGGATTGTATCAACGTCTGGACAGAGCAGTTGCACATGATTCCTACATTGACCATTTCCCCCGAACTTCTTTCAACTATGGAACATTCACAATCTCAGACCATGCACCTATCTTTCTTAACACAAACCCAGACTCAACCTACATAAAGAGTACCTTTAGATTTCAGAATCATTGGTTTGTTGAGAAAGATGCGGAAATAATTGTTAGAAAACACTGGCTCACCAATATCACGGGATCCCGATTCTATAGAATAAGTGCAAAACTCATTAATATTAAGCATGATTAGAAAGCATGGGCAAAAAAGAAATACGGTCATAGAAAACGAAACTTGAAAGACAATGCGGATAAGATAAACAACGTAGAGTCACGGATTATGGCTCAACCTTTCAACCCGATTCTACATAACCATCTAGGGAGAATGATCCGACAAAGAGAAAAAAAATCTACTATATGGTTAACATAATCACAGAAACTTAGCGAGAAAAAAATGGCTCACCCAAGGTGATCGGAACTCGAGGTTTTTCCACCAAAGTATGACCAAAAAAAGTCATTTCGAACAATATCTTCAGAATAAAAAATGATCTGGGTTTATGGGAAGATAACCAACTGTCAATTAAAAACATCTTACGAGAATCTTTCAAATCTAGATTCACCAGTCAAGCTACAGCCAACAGGAATCTTAACCTTGACTTCGTACAACCCATAGTGTCGAACCTAGATGCTCAAGAACTCCTATCCCCTTTCTCTAATGAGGAAATAAAAGAAAGCTTTTTTAACATGAATCCTCACAAAGCTCCAGGATCGGATGGTTATGGACGATCATTGTTTCAAAAATACTGGCCGATTATCGGAACGGATGTGGCCATTGCAATCAAAAGCTTTTTTGACCATGGAAAGTTACCCCTGTCTCTTAACCACACAGTAATTTCTCTAATCCCAAAGATTGAGGCGCCAGAAAAAACCGAACCACTTCAGACCTATAAGCCTCTGTAACACGGTATACAAAGCCATTGCAAAACTCCTTGTCTCCAGACTCACGCCTATACTTCAAAAGCAGGTTAGCCCCTACCAAAACACCTTCACTCCCAACAGATCGATCCACGATAACCTACTCATTGTGCAGGAAATTTTGAACAACTTCAAAAACTCCAAATCCAAAATAGGCTGGTGCGCTCTTAAGCTGGATATGGAAAAAGCCTATGATCGCATTGAATGGAACTTCCTTTGGGCGGTCCTATAAAATCTTGGATTCCCGACCAAATGGAAAAATTGGATCAAAGCCTGCGTGACAACAGTCTCTTACTCAGTCAAAGTCAACGGAGAAACAACGGACCATTTCCGACCTTCTAGAGGATTGCGGCAAGGGGACCCCCAGTCCCCTTACCTCTTTATCATCTGTATGGATGTTTTCATTTCTCTTCTATGCCAAAACATCAATGACAACTCATCAGGCATTGGCTTCAGACTAACTTCAAGTACTAACAAAATCCCGGTGCTCAAGTTCGTCGATGACAGCCTTCTCTTCTGCAAAGCTACAAACTCCACCTGCGCTCACCTTAAAAAAGTAATTGACGACTTATGTACCCTTTCATGTCAGCTAGTAAACTTCCACAAATCGCTATAATCTTCTCAAAGAAAATCCCTCACTCTAGAAGAGACTGCCTATCAGGAATTTTAATATGACAAAATCGGAGTCCCTAGGTCGCTACCTTGGCGCTCATTTCTCAGGCTATTCTCCAAACAAACAAGACTTCAAAAAGATAATGCAAAAAAATGAATCTCGTATCGCCCTCTGGCAAGCCAATTTCTCTGAAAAGCTAGTCGCTCGACGCTTATCCAGAGCAACCTGGAAGCCTTTCCGGCCTACATTTTCTCTTCCTTCCTCCTCCCAAAAAATACTGCAAAGAATCTGGATACTTCCAATAGAAATTTTTTCTGGAACTCTAACTCCAATAGAAACCACTCCCCCCTTATCTCCTGGGATAAAATATGTCGCCCCAAATCAATGGGAGGTTTGGGACTCCGAAGAACGAACACTCTCAACAGGGCTTTCATCGCTAAGCTAGGTTGGAAAACTTTTACCGACGAAAATATATAACTTGTTGGTTAAGTTGGTTCGAAGTAAATATCTTAAAGACGGTAACTTTTTCTCCTATAAAGCAAAAACTACTGACTCATCAATATGGAAACACATCCTTAACCAAAGAGAGCTAATCCGCAAGGGTATAAGGTGGAAAATTGGTAACGACAAGAGTATTAACTTCTGGGAGGATAACTGGGCTCTACAGTCAAGCCTAAGCAATTACCCTGACTGTAGCTCAACTAGTAGCGCATGGGGACAATAGTTTATGTGTAGCAGACTTTATTCTTCCCTCCAAACACTGGGATGTTGTTAAACTTCAGTCTGTCCTTCCAGATCATCTCGTAACAAAAGTCAAAGGAATCCCAATTCCAATAAGCGACAAAGAAGATTCCCCTATCTAGGTTTGCACAAAATCAGGAGAATTTTCAGTTAAGTTAGCCAATTGGCTAGCCCATAATATCCAGGAAAGCTCAACGAAATGGGATTTCTGGTGGATATGGAATATAGACATCCCCCCCCCCCCCCCCAAATTAAGATCTTTCTATGGCAGATTTGTCACCAAAGCCTACCTTGTAGATAAACTCTTTTTCAAATGAAGATTCTCCCGACAGCAAACTGCCCGCGCTGCAACTCTCCGGAGGAACCCTTAAACCACCTCTTTTTTGAGTGCGAGTCCTCAACCCTTGTCTGGAGAGCCCAACTAACCACAAAGTGGCTAGGGAAGTCTTTGTGCTACAGGGATATTTTCAACGCCCTAAATGAGATCAGTCGTCATCCCCGGACTATGGTTAAGTGCTGCTTTCTTCTTTGGACTATCTGGAAAAAGATAAATAACGTTATCTTCTCAAATATGAACTTCTCTCCGCTAAAATGCTATTTCAAAGCCTACCATTTCCATAAAGAATGGGATTATAGAGTTCTTTGGACTCTATTTAATCTCCAAACTCTTCTCCTATTACTCCCCCAACCACCTCCCCCCCATCTTGGTGAGGTGGTTTCCTCCACCTCTTGGAGCGTTCAAACTTAATTTTGACGGATCGCGCAAGTCAAATTCTGCTTCAGCCGGAATCATCATCAGAGACAGCAACGGGAATGTAATTACGGATGCCACCTTCAACCTTGGTACCACACAAGTTTATATGGCCGAAGCCATGGCTCTTCACAAAGGCGTGCTGGAAGCTTCAAAGCTTAACATTAAGAATCTCCACATAGAGGGAGACAATCTCCTTGTCATCAACACCATCAAAGGCATTTGGAAGACGCCTTGGAAACTGCAGTATATCATAGAAGACATAAAGAACATGCTTAGGGATTTTGATTAGTTCTAAATCAATCATATCTTCAGAGAGGCTAACAGTGTGGCAGACTGGATTGCTAATGTAGGCCACCTAGTTACAGATTCGATGTATATTCAACATAGTAGTAGTCAGGCACTGTGTAATATGCTCCAAGAGGACACTCTAGGAGTCTACCTCGAGCGTAGGGTCTCCTAACTGTTTGTTTTCTTTTTCCTTACCATATAAAAAAAAAGTTGAAAAGCTAACTGATCTAACATAAAAGTATTTGGTTAACTATCTTGTACTACTACGATATATTTACTTTTAAGTACTCCGTAATAAATCCTCAAGATATCATCAACTTGATGTTGTGGTGTGTTCACACGTATGAATAAACTCAGTGGTTTAAAGCCAGCGCGTTGGTTAACAAAATATAAAAGTAATACCAGTATAGAAAATAAAGTAACACCAGTCTATACAAGGAACCTATAACATGAACTGCAATAAAACAAGAAAAATTAACAGTGAATACAATGTATAACTAACACCAGCATAGAAAAAGTGACACCAGTGTATACAAGGAAAATCTTACATAAATTGAAGAAACTACTATAACCAAAAGTAACACCAGCATAGAAAACCAAATAACATCAGTTTATACCAAGAACCTCTAACATTAAATTGAAGAACCTGCAATAAAACAAGAAAAGTAACAACGAATACAACGTATAAGTAACACCAGTCTATAGAAGGAACCTCTAACATGAAATTAAATAAACTGCAATAATACAAGAAAAGTAACAATAAATAGAATGTATAAGCTAGGAAGCACGGACACGCCATTGGGCTGCCGTGTCCCATGTCCGACACGTATTGGACACCGACACGCCTTGGACACGCGAAAATATGTGTCCGACACGCGAAATCACGTGTCCGGTTCTTTTTGAAAAATTAGTACACGAGACACACGACCGGATACACAATGGACACATTTTGGACACATCTTGAACACATATTTCAATTACTTCTTTCTTTTTCACAATTCTTTCGAATGTCTCCTAATCAACAACCTTCATAAACATATGACCATATTCACAAGCCACCATGACATTAATTAAGGTCTCATTTGTGGGTTACTCCATCATCACATGAATATGATCTTATGTTTATGAAGGATTGGTGTTCATTCACAACAATCTCCGTCTACTTTCTAGAATGAGTGAAAGTTATTACAAAGGAAGAACAAAATGTGGGGTGTAGGAGGATGGTTATCGTGTTTTCTTATTTGAATACCGTTAATAAATTTAATTACTTTTTGCATATTATTTTATACATGATTGTAATTTTATCTTTTTTTATATTATATTTTATTATTTTAATATTATTATTTCCCGTGTCCCCGTGTCCGTCATTTTTAAAATGGTGTATCCCCGTACCCGTATTGTGTCCGTGTCCGTATCCGTATCCGTTTTGGTGCAACCTAGTGTATAAGTAACATCATCATAGAAAGTCAAGTAACAACAGTCTATGCAAGGAACCTCTAACATGAAACTGCAATAAAACAAAAAAAAGTAACAGAGAATACAAAGTATAACTAATACCAGCATAGAAAGTCAGGTAACACCAATCTATAAAAGGAACCTCTTACATGAAATTAAAGAATCTGCAGTAAAACAAGAAAAGTAACAGCCAATACAATGTATAAGTAACACCGGCATAAAAAGTTAAATAACACCAATTAATAATCTGCTCTACAATAGCCGATGCGCGAGGGAGTTACACTTGTCACACCATCAAGTTGGTGGTATGGTTGATCACTTAGAAAACGCGCAACATTTATTAGATGTGACCTCTGGACAAACCGTTTGACATTTATGTAAGTGTCAGGCACCACTAAGCACGCATGTCATCCCTCGAGCTTCTCTTAATTCTAGGCTTTAAGGAAAGCATCATTTTAATGAATTCCATTGAGAATTGAGGCTATTTTTTTTCTTGTGCTTTTCACAATGTAAATATAATTGCTTTTGGTGTAGAAAGTGTTTATGCCAAATTTCGTATGGACGACCTTTGGTTGGGACATAGACGACTAGATAAAATAAAGTATGCAAATGACAGGAAATAAATGACAGAAAATAAAGAGAGACAAGACAAGAGATGGTGACGCGGAAAACCCGAAAGGGATAAAAACCGCGGGTGGCAATGAGTCCACCAATCCACTATGTTATCGGCATAAATAGCCTAGGTGAGTACAAGTACAATGTATATTTGCGTGTATATAAATATGGCTAATGGCAATGCTTAAGTAGAATGTAATATAGGATCATAAGTGGATGAGGATTATCGGAGAAGGTGATTGGTAATGGGCGACTGATGTTTCCAAGGTTTGTTTCATGGCGGATGATACCTCGTGGAAGGATATGTATTATGAGAAAGTGCATTATTTGAGAGATAGATCAGGTTCATATCATTAGGAGAATGGTCTTTTGTTGAGGTTAGTATAGATAGACGTGGGTAATGATAATTGGGTGTGTAATGGAATGTCTATATGGAAATTAGGAGAGGTAGGTTTATTATCTTCAGTTGCTGCTAGGCTATAGGTATCGTGGGGGAATTGCAATAGTTGGTTTAGCTCTTGGGATATATTTTGGCGGAGGAAGTAGACAGCAGTAGTAAAGGTTCTGTTGTAGCCTTTTTTTCTTCCCCTAGAGTCTTACGTGGTGAGGCTATTTATACAGAAGTGTAGGGTCAGATAAATGTGTTAGCAACTGCCTCCATGATCTTTTCAACTGCCTCCATGATCTCCTCAAATAATTCCTTGATATTCTCTAACTGCTTTGACCTTGACTCAGCCACAACGACTCCCTAAAAGTAGGAGTTAACTGGTACGATCTGATTCATGTTGACCCGTTCATGCCGTCGACCTCACGTCATACAAAACGACCCATAACAATAGCCCCCATTTTCCTAATTGTAGCAAGCCGGAAGTTAGGAAAATAATCTTTAAAGCTTGTCACCATCTTCGTTTGTTATCGACGCTAATCTGTCACTGTCTTCGGCTTGTCCGTCATCTTTCGTACTTAACCTTGTTCAATGACGTCGCCACCTGGTGTCATCCACGATTTCTGACAGCACTCGATGTCATCATGCGTATATTGGTGTCTTCATGTCGATGTTGGTGTCCTCAACTTAATTAGATGTAAACCTGACACCTTGTGAAAGAATCGTTTCTCTTAACAAGCGTAAGACGACATAATGTAATTCTTAAAAAACCTTTGCGAAAATATGTTAAGACATAGCCGTTAGTTAGGTATCCGGCGTCATGGCCAACTTTTGTATCTTCGTCTGTCGTTTGATATTTGCGGGCGTCGCGGCCGACTGTTGTACCTTAGTCTGTCGTTTGATGTTTACTGCATCATGGCCAACTGTGGTATCTCAGTCTGTCGTCTGATGTTTACAGGCGTCATGACTAACTGTTGTATCTTAGTCTGTCGTCTGATGTTTACAGGTGTCATGACCAACTGTTGTATCTTAGTCTGTCGTCTGATGTTTACAAATGTCATGGCCAACTGTCGTAACTTAGTACGTCGTTTGACGTTTACAGGCGTCATGGCCAATTTTTGTATCTTAGTCGGTCGTTTGATGTTTACAGGCGTTCCTCTATTGTCGTTGTTGTGTGAAATTCATCGTATGCAGGCGATATAAGCCTCTTCGTTTGTTCGTAGTCATGCGAAGAATTTAGAGATGGAAGTTGCGTCAAGTGGGCACAAGGTCAAATCATTTTAATCAGATGTAATGCCATGTGAGGGTAGGTAGCAGGCGACTAAGTTGAATTTACAGGTAAATGAAGTAGATTGTTCGAAGCAACCTTATGACGAATGTCAAGAGGAGTCGAAGAGTTGTGAGGTTTCTTATAACATGAGGACGAGGGATAAGAGGCTTTGATGGTGCAGTCTATGGCAGAAGAGTTTAGCCTATGGGATTTTTAGAACAACGGTTTAAGTAGGACATGAGCATTCTGGGTTGGCTTTGTTTGTCGTCAGTGTTGAGGGACAAAGACGTGTGTTTTTCTGTTTTGTATTTGGCGATTGGTTAGGCGTTTGGACAAGCGTCGAGGGTGCATACACGTCGTTAGCTTAAAATGTTGTTTACGCTATCTCTGTTGTTCTCTGTGGAATAGATGTCACCCGTGAGGTACTCGGAGAACGAATTTATGTGCACAAAAATAGTACATGCGTCGTCTGTAGTGGTCGTGCTTAGAAGCGACATGTCGTCGTTGGGATCCAATAAGTTTAAAGGTCATGACCATGGAGACGTCGTCGCTTGCAGTTGATAGCCTCGTTCGTTGATGTCGTCTTCTGATGATTTCGTTCGTTGTTGTTGCCGTCGGTGATATCGTCAACAAGTGATCTGTAGAGAATAGAAAAGGTAGAGGTGGACGTTCGCTTGATGTGATGTTAGCGTTGATTTTCAAATAGATA
Organism: Spinacia oleracea; assembly: GCF_020520425.1. Lineage (NCBI taxonomy): Eukaryota > Viridiplantae > Streptophyta > Magnoliopsida > Caryophyllales > Amaranthaceae > Spinacia > Spinacia oleracea. The sequence goes on along the minus strand of NC_079488.1, from coordinate 69,547,146 downwards.
AGATGAAACATCAATATAATATAATTGCGTTTGGAAAGATATATTCAATGCGACAGATAATAAAAACTGAAATTGAACTTTAATCGCAGTAGTGTAAAATGTAATGAATAAATTAATTCACGAAGTGAGTGTTAGATATTACTTAATATGGTCTCGTGTAACGAAATTACGCGTGTCGCTGACTGTCCCTTGATGACGATTCTACAATCAATAGCATTGTCCTGATGTCGTGACACCTCTCGTCGCCGATCTTGTTTTTGTTCCTGAGATCATTGTCATCGCTTGTACCATCGTCGTCACATCTGGCGTCCTCCCGTCACGTTGAATGAGATTTACGCATCGTTGGTCTTGACACTGTCCATTCCAATGTTGGTCGACTTATTGGTTGATCCTTTCTTGTTAATCGGTTGACTTCCTATCACTTGTCGTCTTTGGGAAACCCAATGACTTTTCTTTATCCACCTATTTCGACATGTGATAGTGGTTGAGCCCCCAATGTTTGTATATGTGTCTTAGGGTCGTACCTGTTACCAAAATCTCATGACAAGATCACCATGAAAATAAATTGTATCACATCGTTAGTTAAATTTGAAAGTTGTGACAAGTATATTAAACTGAACAGGAGTATGTACTATCTTGCCCCCCTGTGGCGGCCTTAGGAAGATATTATGACTGAAGTCGGCCACAGATATGATGACGTTCGTTTATATTTGATGTCGTACATGCGTGCCAGCATGATGCAACCTCTAAACGTCTCATGTGTCATCATGGTCATTGTTGATGATTATTCGACATTCCGATTTCCTTAGCTTTCTCGGTAGTCTGGTGGCGTCGTGTTATCGGTCATTGCCATCTCGTGGCGTCGGGGCATACCGTCATGATCAAGGTAATCTGTTGTCATTAATATACATACTAACGCGTATAGACGCGGCGTGTCGTTAGTGAATGAAAAATAGTTATCACGGATGATATGTGAGAAAATTTCAATATGGTATGAGGCGTTAGTTTATAAAATTTTGACATCACTATTGACATAAATGAATTGTGTCACTCATACCATTCGATTGTGTTGACGACCCTCACGATCTGCGATGTACATGGCAGCGACAATACGTATATATTATAAATAAAAGATAACTTACTTCGAAAGTATGTACGTACCTTTAGCCCCCATTGAAATTCATGTATCAACGATCGGTTGACGAATTTACGAAGAAATATATTGTTAAAATAAAGATGTTAGATAATTACTTCTACGTACCATGTTTAACGCCAAGAAACTTCTTGTCGTCATGGGGGTAACCGGAATGGTCGCGTCCTGCTGTCGTGACTTGCTGTCGTGGCGTCATGTTGTGCCGTCGTGACCTCATGTCATGTCGTGACCTCGTGTAACACTATCACCAAAGAAATTAGAAAATGTTAGATATTTATTTCTATGTGTCATAATTTACGACAAATGATGTCTTATCTTCTTGTGTGGCTGATCGCGTCCTGCTGTCGTGACATGTTGTCGTAACAACGCGTTATGATGTGCTGATGAAGAACTTGGTGATGAGGACATGGGGAGAGGACACAACGTTGGGTTTATGATGTCAAGTGGTTGGATGTTGGTAGGGGGTGGAAATATGATGACATGGAAGTGTGATGGCGAAAGGTTAATTTTTTGAGAGGTGATTGTGTTGTAGGTTTGGCAATGTTGATGTGGGAAGTCACTTTGAGGTGTTACGTTTTTTGGGTCCGGTTGTGTGAATAGTCATTTGATGTCGAGCCCCCGATGTCACGTACCTGGCTAACATCTTGTCTACAACCACATTGTCATATTGAAAGTTTATTCTTAACTAAACTTGAAATCATAACAAGCGACATGCATCAACATGGTAATTATAATTCAGATACTTTAAAAAATTAAATCGCATCAAAAATATTGTATGAAATTTAAATCAAATAAAGTATACTATATGCTCACGGCCTTCTAACGTTGGTCGTCTGCTTTACTCACGACCTTGCCAAGCGACACGTCAATACCTGTAGATAAGACGATACCTTGTCACCTGCTTTCTAACGTCGGTCGTCTGATGTACTCATGACCTAGCCAAGCGACAAGACAATACTTGGCGACACGACATGATCAAACGACACGACGACGTTAGTACAAAAAGTGGGATAACAACGTATAGCATATATTTCAATGTGCTTTTGGAAATTAAAACAAGCAAAGTATACTGTATAAAAAGAAAATCAAGTATACTATATGAAAATTAAATGAGATAGAGTATACTATATGCTCCCCTGTGGCGACTTCAGGACAACTACAAATTCTCCTATTTGATACTTGGACTGAAGTTAGCCACAAAATCTAGTATTGCCGACAATTTGTTGCTGAATCTCCATTTGTCGCCTTCGTTTTTGGAGACGTCGTCGACTGATGTGGAGGTGACGTCGGACGAAACTATGTTGACGTCATGTCATTGGTGGATGACGTCACGTGTTCGCATCTGTTTTAGTGACAACAAGGACTAGAAACAATATTAGTTTAAATTAAAATCACTGGGGTTGAGTTTTATACCATACTTCTCGCGACGTCAAGTGATCAAATCGTCTCGAGATCTTATCAAGGTACGAGACAACTCATATTGTATCTTGTTTGTGGTGACATCTGCATGATGGTCCGTGACGTCTATTTTCGATGTCATCAAGCGTTAGTGTCGTTGTTGTCACGATATGCATCATCTAGGTTGAATTCGACCACTGCAACGCGTCACTTCTAGCGATGACACCTGCTGATGTCGACACCTGATCTGGCGACGACATGTACCCTGACGTCATACCATATTCCATCGACCAACGAGCTTGGCGACGACACCTGACCTGCTGACGACACTTGACCCGTCGACGACGCCTGACCGTCGACGACACCTGACCCGTCGACGACACCTGATCCGTCGGCGACACCTGACCCGTCGGCGACACCTGACCCGTCGACGACGCCTGACTCGTCGACGACACCTAACCTGTCGCCGACACCTGACCCGACGACGACACCTGACCCGCGACGACACCTGACCCGTCGACGACACCTGTCATGTCGACAACATGTGCCCTGACGCAGCTCCATCTCATGGTGGCGACACAGTATGACAACAATCCCTCGCCTGGCGGTAACTTTATTGGTGAGCCCAAGTGGGTCGAATATTGTGTTTGGGAGGATATTTGTGGATATGTGTTTGAAGATAAATCTAGCCATCTCCCCACAGACGGCGCCAAACTGTTTATGCCAAATTTCGTATGGACGACCTTTGGTTGGGACATAGACGACTAGATAAAATAAAGTATGCAAATGACAGGAAATAAATGACAGAAAATAAAGAGAGACAAGACAAGAGATGGTGACGCGGAAAACCCGAAAGGGATAAAAACCGCGGGTGGCAATGAGTCCACCAATCCACTATGTTATCGGCATAAATAGCCTAGGTGAGTACAAGTACAATGTATATTTGCGTGTATATAAATATGGCTAATGGCAATGCTTAAGTAGAATGTAATATAGGATCATAAGTGGATGAGGATTATCGGAGAAGGTGATTGGTAATGGGCGACTGATGTTTCCAAGGTTTGTTTCATGGCGGATGATACCTCGTGGAAGGATATGTATTATGAGAAAGTGCATAATTTGAGAGATAGATCAGGTTCATATCATTAGGAGAATGGTCTTTTGTTGAGGTTAGTATAGATAGACGTGGGTAATGATAATTGGGTGTGTAATGGAATGTCTATATGGAAATTAGGAGAGGTAGGTTTATTATCTTCAGTTGCTGCTAGGCTATAGGTATCGTGGGGGAATTGCAATAGTTGGTTTAGCTCTTGGGATATATTTTGGCGGAGGAAGTAGACAGCAGTAGTAAAGGTTCTGTTGTAGCCTTTTTTTCTTCCCCTAGAGTCTTACTTGGTGAGGCTATTTATACAGAAGTGTAGGGTCAGATAAATGTGTTAGCAACTGCCTCCATGATCTTTTCAACTGCCTCCATGATCTCCTCAAATAATTCCTTGATATTCTCTAACTGCTTTGACCTTGACTCAGCCACAACGACTCCCTAAAAGTAGGAGTTAACTGGTACGATCTGATTCACGTTGACCCGTTCATGCCGTCGACCTCACGTCATACAAAACGACCCATAACAGAAAGCTAGATCTTTACTTAGCTTAGCTTAATAGATTCTAGATTTTTAACCACTTCCAAGTCTCACATGGCGTATCACCAAACTTCTTTAGGTTTTTTCATAAGCAAGAAAGAGAATTCAAGGTAGGCCCGCAACTCCACATTTGGGAGTTAGGGAATGATGATTATTTAGTCAAAAATTCTAATTTAGAGGTGGTGTATAATATAAGGAGTAATAGATATTGTATATCAAAGTAAAATTTATGTAAAAATTGTTTAAATGTTATATTTAAAAATGTTCATTACAAATTCTTATTTAAAGGTGGTGTATAATTTAATAGATACTTGTAGATCAAAGTAAAAGTTATGTCAAAAATGTTTAAAGTTACCTCAGTATAATTTAAATTTTGCTTTAATAAAAATTATTTCTTCAAGATCACTAAAAATAGATAATTTTGAACGAAAATGATAAAGGTCGTAACTTGCGACCTTTAAATCTTGTCACAATGATGACATGAGATGCTTATGTGTCATGATTTAAATTGGAAACTAAAATATTTAACTTTTATTAACTATTATACATGTTACAAAAAAGGCATGAAAATCTTTGTACTTCCTTCGTTTCGTGAATATCGCACCATTTGGTTTTTTACATTATTCACACTACGACTTTGGCCATTTTTTTTTGATTCATACGTAAGAAAAATGTAGTCATATGGGGTCATGATAGATTCGTATCTATATATATTTTCTAAATATCAGTTTTTTATAATTTTTACTTACACACGATTTGAGATATTAAGAGTCAAAGTAATGTGTTATAGGATTAAAAGTCAACCAAGGTGCAATATTTATAGAACGGAAGAAAATTCTAATTTACAAATTGAAGATATAATTTTTTATTTCAAAAAAATATTTATGATTTGTATTGAAAATATGTGTTTCCTTCTTTGTATCGACGACTACCTTATTTACATATTTTTATAGTAAGATTATTGTATTGATAGTAAAAATATTTTGATGATATATACATGGCCTACGTGCGCCCATATGTACCACTTAGAATCCGACATGTAGCATTGCCAACAGCTAAATGTATCATCACCCAATTCTGAAATTCCATCGTGGTAAATTTAACACATTTTGACTTCGATGTATCATATCTACTGTACATCACCTTTAAATAAGAATTTAGGTTGTCGTTTAACCTTTTTTGCACTATTAATGTTTAATTTTGTAAGGCACAATTAGTTTTTAGTTTAATTTTGCAATGAGCATAAAAATCGCTAGATTCTTTGTCAATAAAAATTCCTTAACCCTTTATCAATTTTATCTTAAAATCAAAAAACTTTTACTTGTTATGAAATATTATGTGGATGTCCATTATACCCCTAGTATCTTTTTGGAATATTCTAGATCTAGGGTTTATTGTTCTCCAAGCAAATCCTATTCTATTGTATGTATATATACCCTATTGTTCATGAAATAAAACACACAATTGTTCTCTCTCAATTTCCTCTTCCTTCCTCTTTATTTCACAACACGTTATCAGCACCAAACCCTAGCCGACTGAGCAAACGAGAAGAAAATAAGACAAAACTAACGTCATTGAGGTAAGTGATATTACTCGTCATATGATTTAAACATGATCAATGAATTCATGGTATAATTATGTTATAGACTGAAACATACATTAAAATCTGCACATGCTTTATTTATGAGGCTTGCGATAATAGGTTGAGTCTTCGGTCGCAATGTTCCTTTCGATCATCTTGTTTAATATGGAAACTATTGCTTTATCATGCCTCCGTAAACACATGTTTACCGCAAATCATTATCATAGTATTTTAATTGTTTAGTTTATGAGTTAGGTATTCATACTTAGTGGAGTTTTCTTTTATTTATTTACTTTATATATTATATAGTTCGTATTCTTTAGTATAATCACCAATGCGCATGTTAGATTAAGATGGTTTTTTCGTTAAAGTTTATATAGTACTTCATATGACAAAATCTCAAGATGATGATGTATTGCGATGATATGATATTATAGAAGATTTTTTTGTATAGTATATGACTAATTAATTAAATGATCATGATTAGGATAATGTATATGTTTGGCTGCATGTGCTTCGTAGCAATACTCACATGATCTACGGTATCGGAAATGCTATTACAAAGTACTCCGTATAATTTTCATGTTTTAACTTAAAAGCCCAATCATATATTTATTAAGTACTACTCCAATTTATTATGAGTTTTTTTTTCTTATCTGACTAGAAATCAATTAATTGAATTGCAATTTAAATTTTTTGAACTATAGCATTGGTAATCAAGTGGGAAAGTTATTGAACTTATAGTATTGGATCACAATTTGATTTGAATATGTTTATTACCTAAGTCATAATTTGCGATATTTCCTTGTATTGTATAGTGGATTATGTCGAACCTTAAACTTGAATTGGCGGCTCTTAATATTACTGGAAAGAACTATTTGTCTTGGGTGTTAGATGATGAAATTCACCTAGATGCAAAAGAACTTGGTAATACAATCAAAGAAGTAAATATATGAACAAGTCAAAACAAGGCAAAAACTATGATATTTCTTCGTCATTACCTCCATTAGGGTCTTAAGATTGAGTATTTGGCTGTAAAAGATCCACAAGTTCTTTGGAGGAACCTAAAGGAAACGTATGACCAACAGAAAACTGTGATAATACCCAGAACTCGTTATGATTGATTACATTTAAGACTACAAGACTTTAAGTCTGTAACTGAATATAATTCAGTTATGTTCAGAATTACTTCACAGTTTGAAATTATGTGAAGAGAAAATCATTGATGCAGAATACCAAAGAAAACATATTCTACCTTTTACGCAAACAATGTTGTCCTGCATACACAATACCGTAAAAAGAGATTTAAGAAATATTCTGAACTTTTATCTTGTCCCCTTGTGGGTGTTAAAAATAACGAGCTATTGATGAAAAAATTAAGAAATACGGTCAACTGCTTCTGCTCCATTCCCTGAAACGAAAGTGACATCCATTAATGGGAAAGAAAATACCACACAATAATAGTGGTTGAGAAAATGGACGTGGGCGTGGATACAGATATGGTCGAGGTGGTTTTCTCAGGAACTCGTATTCCCACCAGAAGTGGGACAAAGATGATAGCAAACAAGAGAAAGATAAATATGAGCATGTGACTAATGTATTTTACTATATAATATTGAAAAACTTAAATATGTGGTATTGCTCTTCCTTGAAGAAAACTATTTATCAAATGTGTTATAGGTTAAAATGCAAATATACCCTTGACTTTTGTCTACAAGTCGAAATAGGTTCACCACTTAAGTCTGGACATTAAACCGTTAAAGGCCCGCAGACCTTTTGGAGAAGTACGAGAAATTATGACCTAGAAAATTATAATAGTTTCTAAATCTTGTTGTCAAGATACCCTACATTTCTTTCATGAAACTAGTGTGGTCCTGCAGACACGATATTTTTGAGAGAAATTTAAGAGTGTTTTTAAATAGTTATATATTGTCTTTTTGGTGGATGAGACAAATAACGAAATCCTGAAGAAAAGTATTATGATCACGTTCAATTAGGTAAACCATTCCCAGAAGTGAATGAGAAATTGTATGACTAAATATAGTGAAGATAATGTCAATAGTCATGATCGAGAATGTGAAAGTAAAATATAGTATAATCATGGGTGAATAAATGAGTACAAATATAATTTCAAAATACACATATACACACCATAAGTGAGATTGTAAATGATGAAAAGCATGTGAAAGTTAATGATGAGAAAACTCAAACTTTATATTTTTGGTTGGTTGCGGAGACAATGTTAAATAAAAGTTGGGCCCATTACACCAAAACATATTGTTGAGCTTTATTAGTACTCATCACAAGACAATAAATTATAGATAAACATGGTGTATAAAGATAATGAAAACATATGTCTAATAGACATTGTAACACGCCCTCCGAACCAAATTTTTATACATGCAAGGATAAGGGGGAGATAGCTCTCAACATAATAAAATTAGTAGTATATGATCGGGATTATAATACAATAAACTTGGTACAAATATTTGATCATGTCTTATTGACTCGCTCTATGAGCATGAGTAATATACTACATTCTGAAGATGTATACTTTTGTGATATGTACCAAACTTGTAATGGATACTCTTGAAGAGTACAAGCTATCTTCCATAAGTTTTGTTTAGATTGTCTTGCCGTTATAATTGAGACACCAGTTTGTGTCGTTATATCACATCACAATATGTTCAAATTATAGTATTCTATAATTACAGTGATCACTTTGAGAAAATAACCAGCAGTTATCAAATGAAATATTTTATATGATATTATATACGCATGATGTGATAATCCAGGCCATCCGGGTTTAAGAACACCCGTTATGAGAATTTGAAAATTCTTATCAAATAAAATTTTATGTGCTGACACTCCCTCATATGTTGTATATATTCAAAGGCAGGACAAAATGATGAGGTTGAGTTGTATTTCAGTCGAATAGTTATAATGAATCGATTGAGAAAATAAATACAAGAGATATTAATGATTTTGAAAAAATTGTATAATGATAGGTGATTTGAAGTTCACCATGATAGTAAGTGACCTGAAGTTCACCAAAATGATAGTAGGTAACTTGAAAATCACCAATAAGTTTACAAGTATTTTGTGATTGACTTAAGTATCATAAATAAGCATCATAAATCTCTTGATCGGGGCAATCATACGTCAGCACGAAAAGAGAAAATATGAAGAAAATAAATGCATATCTACTCCCCATAATCAATGTTGATCTCCAGAAGAGAACAAAAGTATGTAATATTTATTAAAATACACGTTGAAAAGTGTATTATTTAGTTGGTGAAATTTTTTATGCCCCATAACATATTGAAAATATTTTTCCAACTTAGGGGGAGACGAGCAAAAATAAGTTGGCGAAATTGAAAGATGATAAATTGATCCCCATATGAGTAAGTGTACATGCCAACTTTATGTCCTCGAAGTATGTTTGGACATAAATATCTATGACTTAATTTTGTTAAGTTTTAAAATGTCTAGAGACATAAAGGTATATGATAGTCATAGTGCTCGATGTTACATATATTAAGTGTTCAGAATTATATATCTTGTCAATATTTATTTAAATATATATACACCTGAAGTGTAGATTACATATACGGTTCCAACATAGTGCAAAATAAATTCATTTATATAAAAAGGGCAAGATAATGCAGTTGATGATATTTTTGAAAATAAAGAAAACACTATTAATTATATAGTGTATGAAATACCCTTGAAGTGGTATAGATATCTGAACAATAATAGATGGCCCGTGAGAAAAGATGAATGATACCTATTGAATAAGTATTCAGATATCATTGAGGAATAGAATGCAAAGTATATGTTGAAGAATTTTGATGATACCGGTAGATGATGGAACCGAAATATAATGCATATGCGAGAAATAATGGATTTTGAATAAGGGATCGTAAATCTATGTCTATTTCGACGTAGACATCATTATAATGATCAAATGAGCTCATGGACCCGAAGTCCAACAAGTTATGGATTTGAAATATCCACATTAATTGTACAGTGTTTTGCATTTGAGTCCTACATTCATATGCATATGTAGTTAATAGGTAAATGCATCATTCATCATACATTTAGTTTGTTTTATGTTTTATCATGGTATGATATAGAATTATCTAGTTATAATTTCATATAACATGTTTCAAAACTATTATGATGTCGTACATGAAATATGACTCCAAAGAATGGTAAGACGGATTTGCAACTTTATGAAAATTTATAAGATGAGATTCCTACTTCATTGGGCTAGTAGTTGCAAAAGAAATATAATATTGATTTAATAGTATGTTATGAATCATGCAAATAAGAAATGTTCTTGAAGAACTTATTCATGATGTTCATAAACATCAATTCCTTTAAGTTTTGCATATGAATGTCACAACATTGATGAGATATTATCAAAAATCTAAAAGAGTGTTTTTGAAATGTCGTCTCAACCTGTAGTTTGAGTACTTGACAGTTTTGAAATATACATGTCAATTTATTCATGAAAGAATTCTTGTACAAATATGAATCATCTTAAAATATAAGATAAAGGTATGTAATGTTCTTCCAATGGATATTATGTTATGGTCCCGAAGAACCATAAATAACATTATTAGCTATATTATACCTCCATGTTGGACGATGAAATTGTTACTTACCTATAAGTTTCATGACCAAAGAAAGTTTGATCATTAGTGATTGAAAACTACCATTTATGGCCTCCAGAAGAAGGTATATATGTCCAATATGTATGGATAAGTTTCATACAAGAAAATATATCTATCTAAGGTGAAGCTAAAGTATTATGCATCGAGAAACTCGAAAACAAACGTATCGAATGAGATAGAGAAAAACAAATGATCTAATTGAATCTCCAAAACTTGAAAACAAAACTTAACCAGTTGGTATGTAATGTCAATTTCCAAAACTTAACTTGAAAATTGATTCTCCAAAACTTAACTTGAATCTTCAATTCTCCACTTGAACAGATGAAGTGAATATCTTTATCACCAATGCTTTGTTTTCGATCTAATGTGATAAAGATATTCACTTCATCTGTTCAAGTGGAGAATTGAAGATTCAAGTTAAGTTTTGGAGAATCAATTTTCAAGGAACTTCATGCTGCTACATTTGAGAAGCTACTCAACAATATTGGATAGATCGCACAAGAAAATCTCAATTGATGCATTCATCATGGGGAGAAATACGCGTTGCACTCTTTTTCCCTTAACCAAGGTTTTGTCCCACTGGGTTTTCCTGGTAAGGTTTTTAATGAGGCAACATCTCAAGCGTATTATGAAGAACGATGTACTATTTTTCCTTCACTAAGTTTTGCCGGCCGATAGGCAAAAGAAAATAAACTAGTTTAGTAGGGTTTTCCTAGTAAGGTTTTAACGAGGCATAATCTTCAACAATGGACATCCAAGGGGGAGTGTTATGAAATATTATGTGGATGTTCATTATACCCCTAGTATCTTTCTGGAATATTCTAGATCTAGGGTTTATTGTTCTCTAAGCAAACCCTATTCTATTGTATGTATATATACCCTATTGTTCATGAAATAAAACACACAATTGTTCTCTCCCAATTTCCTCTTCCTTCCTCTTTATTTCACAACATTACTAGATTTATTTTCTCTGTAAATAATTTTACAATATCAATTTTCCAAATATCATAATTTTACTTATAGCAATTTCAAATAGTCAGGGATTCGGGGAAAAGGATATTCTTGCAAAAATTAAATGTTACCAAGTACTTTAGTAGTTGAATCATTGTTACACATTTTCTAAATTAGCTTAGTTTGACAAACTTACTTTATAGAGCCAATAGTTTGGCAAATATATGAGACACAAATTCAGTACGTTGATACTGTTTTGTTGTGTTAAACTTCTAAGTTTAGAGCTATGTTTGAGAGAGAGGAAGATGATTTTATTAATCCCAGAATTCTGGTAATGCTTGTTACAAAATACAGCAGCAGTACACATCTTCTTATATACTAGTGTGCTAGTTTCTAAGAGAACAAACACAGCAGTGAGTTAGTTATAACTAACTCTTACAATCTGTAACAAACTATTGACATGTCATCAATCTGTGTCAACTATTGACACATCAGCAATCTGTGCATTGTTATCCTCAAGTGTCAGCAAGCAGTTCAGTAGTGCAGTGAATAGCTGAGCTTTGTTGTCAGTTTGATCTTGATCAAGTGTATTACTTGACTGCTTCTGATCTTCTGCTGCTTGTACTCCAATAGCCCCCCTCAAGCTAGGTGGTGGTTCAAGTTGAAGCATACCTAGCTTGGAGATTAGTTCATAATGTTGAGGGTAGGATAATACTTTTGTGAGCATATCAGCTAACTGATCAGCAGTGGGAACATAAGTGAGATCAATCAACCCTTCTAACACTTTGTCTCTGGTAAAGTGGCAATCCAATTCAATGTGCTTTGTGCGCTCATGATGAACTGGATTCTTTGCAATATGTATTGCTGATTGATTATCACATCTCAACTGAACAGGTTGGAGATCAGACACACCCATTTCCTTCAATAATCTGACCAACCAGGTGATCTCTGAAGCTGCAGCTGCCATGGCTCTATACTCAGCTTCAGAAGAAGATCTGGAAATGGTACTTTGTTTCTTGGATTTCCAAGAGATAGGACTGGTTCCAAGAAGCATAACATAGCCAGTAACAGATCTTCTAGTATCAGGGCATGCAGCCCAGTCAGAATCACAGTAAGCCCTTAAAACCAACTGTGAAGAGGATTGAATGTAGATACCTTGACCAATTGAGTGTGCTACATATCTGAGAAGATGAGTCAAGGCATTGAAATGGGATAGTTTAGGTGATTGCATAAATTGGCTTAAGGTTTGCACTGCAAAAGATAGATCAGGTCGAGGATGAGTAAGAAAGTTCAATTTGCCAAATAGACATCTGTATTGAGTAGGATCAGTATAGGGTTCATCTGAAGAATTTGTGAGTTTGAGTTTAACAGGAAGAGGTGTTTTAGTAGATTTTGATACATCTAAACCACAGTCAGCCAGCAGCTCTCTAGTAAACTTGGATTGAGTGAGAAAAACTCCATTTTCAACTCTAGAAATCTCAATACCAAGAAAGTAACTCAGTTCACCCAAGTCTTTGATGCTGAATTTGTTATGCAAATGAGACTTGAGGGCAACAATTTCTGAGTGATTTGGACCAGTAATCAATATGTCATCAACATATACTGCAACTAGGGTATGTGTTTGGTTTTGTGTTTTGATGAAAAGGGAGTAATCATTCTTGGATTGAATGAAACCAAGATGAAGTAATTCTGAAGTTAACTTAGCAAACCATTGTCTGCTGGCTTGTTTTAAGCCATAAAGGGAGTTTTTGAGCCTGCATACTTTGTTTTCTGGATTAGGAACCCCATCAGGAACTTTCATGTATACTTCCTCTGTCAAGTCACCATGGAGAAAGGCATTGTTGATGTCTAGTTGGTATATAGTCCAGCCTTTAGTAACAGCAAGTGCAATCAGACATCTGACAGTGGCCATTTTGACAACTGGTGAGAAAGTTTCTTCATAGTCTACTCCATATTTCTGAGTAAATCCCTTAGCCACAAGCCTTGCTTTAAACCTCTCAATAGACCCATCTTTCTTCAATTTCACCCTAAAGACCCATTTGCACCCAATGGCCTTTTTTCCTTTAGGAAGAACACAAATTTCCCAAGTCTGGTTAGAATTGAGAGCATCTAACTCTTTGTCCATTGTTGTTACCCATTCTGCAGACTGACTTGCTTCAAAAAAGTTGACAGGTTCAGTGACTTTGGTTGCTTGAGTGGCTAAAGCTTTGTGAAAGAATGGTAGATCATTGTAACTGATAATGTTACACCAACCAAGATGAGATACTGTACACACATAATCATCCAACCAAGTTGGAGTTTTATGTGATATGTTGGATTGTCTGAGTGGTGGATTTGGTTCAGTAGCAATGGTTTCTGGAGGTGGTTGTGGTTCAAGAGTTCCAATAGGTTCAGGTTCAGGGTCTGTGTTTAAGATAGGTGTTTGTGGAGTGGGTGTTTCTGTATTAAAAACATCAGGAATATCAAAATCAGTTTGTAAATCAAATGGTGTATGAATAGGAAGAAATATTGGGCTTGTGTTTGTATGTTGTGTGGCTGAAATATGGAATGGTAGGTGTTTTTCATGAAAGAGTACATCTCTGGAAACTATTATTTGTTTGGTTTCCAAATTCAACATTTTGTAACCCTTTTGGTCAGGTGGATACCCAACTAAAACACAAGGCACAGACCTTGGATCAAACTTTGATCTATGAGCTTTTATTGTTGAAACATAACCAAGGCATCCATAAACCCTTAAATGATTCAGTTCAACCTGAGAATGATTCAACTTTTCATAAGGAATTTCAAAGTTGATACTGGAAAGGGGCATTCTGTTGATGAGGTGAGTAGCAGTGAGTAAACACTCTCCCCAAAATCTGACTGGAAGTCTAGATTGAAAAAACAAAGCCCTAGCAGTTTCCAGAAGATGCCTATGTTTTCTCTCCACTACTCCATTTTGCTGTGGAGTATCTGTGTGTTAGGTTATGATACATATGACATTACATAGATCATGCGGAAACAACCATTAACCCAGGACAACATATTATTTACACATAATCATATAGCATAATTTAGATGCATACTCTTTGTTGCGTGCCCTCCCTAGCTGCGCCCGAACCGAACAAGAACAAGTCTTTAGGACTCCAAGTGTCGTCCCTCCGTAGATAGTCCACAGCACGTCCGGATCCGCCTTAAGATTGACCAACTAGAATCGCCCTTAAGGTACTAGAAAATTTCGGCACTTTTATGAGCAAGATGTGTGTTTTAGTTTTCTCTCAAAAACTCACTTTTTGAATACTTTGAAACTTGTTATAAATATGAGGCTAGGGGTATGGAAAGGGAATCGAAATCCTATTCAGATACAAATTAATTAAACCTAGAATCCTACAAGAACTCTAATTTAATTAATTTATCAAATAGAATTAGGAATTTAATCATTAACCGAACTCTGCATGTTTTAGGAAACGTGCACGAACACAAACACTTGCACACACACGCACGGCTGCCACGATGGGCCCCATGCGTGCGCGCGAGCAGCAGCCCACGCAGCGCCCGCGCGCGCTGCGCGCTGCGCGTGCTGTGCGCGCTGTGCGCGCTGCGCAGCCTGCTGGGCCTGGCGTGGCTGTTTGTGCGGCGCGCTTGGCTTGCTGGGCGATGGCCTGGCTTCGTGCTGGGCCTCGTCCGATGCTTATTCGTACGATGCGCTTCCGATTAAATTTTCCGATTCCGGAATTCATTTCCGATACGAACAATATTTAATATTTCCGATTCCGGAATTAATTTCCGTTTCGAACAAATATTTAATATTTCCGTTTCCGGAATTATTTTCCGATTCCGGTAATATTTCCGATTCTGACAATATTTCCGTTTCCGGCAATATTTCCGATTCTGGCAATATTTCCATTTCCGATAATATTTTCCGATACGTACCATGTTTCCGTTTCCGGCAACATCTACGACTTGGATAATATTTATATTTCCGATACGATCCATATTTCCGTTTCCGGCAATATCATCGTTTCCGGAGTATTCATTTCTTGCCTGTGACGATCTTAGCTCCCACTGAAACCAAGATCCGTCGGTTCCGAATATTCATAGATGGAGTATTTAATGCCATTAAATACTTGATCCGTTTACGTACTATTTGTGTGACCCTACGGGTTCAGTCAAGAGTAAGCTGTGGATTAATATCATTAATTCCACTTGAACTGAAGCGGCCTCTAGCTAGGCATTCAGCTCACTTGATCTCACTGAATTATTAACTTGTTAATTAATACTGAACCGCATTTATTAGACTTAACATAGAATGCATACTTGGACCAAGGGCATTATTTCCTTCAGTCTCCCACTTGTCCTTAGGGACAAGTGTGCATTTCCTAATTCCTTTGTCGCTCGATGCTTGCTCTTGAACATAAGGTAAGAGTTGTCATCCTTATTACGTCCAGAGGTGTTCCTCGGTTTCAGAGTTCAACTGATCAAATAAACAGATAATCATAGCCTATGATTCATCCGAGCACGGCCATGCATTTCACAGTTTCTAGCTCTCCGAGTGGCCTTGTACAACTTTTAAGCATCTCATCCCGATTTATGGGAGGACAATCCCAATCTTGCGATCTTGAGATTAGACTTCGTTTGATAGGTGATTACCTGAGCGTTGCCTTTATAGCCTCCTTTTACGGTGCGACGGTTGGTCAACGTCAAAGCAACCAGTTCTCAAACAAGTAATCTCAAATCACTCAGGTATTGAGGATTTAGTGTCTAATAATTTAATGAAATTTACTCATGACAGATTTTCATCTCTTACAGTAAAGTTTCATAGGTCTTGTCCGATACTAGTCTTCCCAAAGTAAGTATCTATGCAAATGATTATGACATTGCCATGTCCACATAGTTCAAGAAACAGAACTACTAGTCATCTTGCATTCTAATCGTCTAACGTTTTCTATGCGTCCAATTTTATAGAAAACTCCGATTAGGGACCATTTTCAACCTTTGACATTCAAGTTCACTTGATAGACATTTCTTAGTCACAGGACTGGTCCTGACAGTCTATCTTGAATGTATCGTCAAATTGAAGGGACTCATCATTTAATAAACCACAAATTAAATGGAAAAATGAATTCTTTTCATTTATTGTGAATGATTAACCAATAATGTTTTACAAAGATTTAAACTCTAAAACTTTAAAACATTAAACAGAGACATCAAAGCCATTCTCCAATATGCTTGATTCCCATAGCTGCAGTGTGCGAGTTGTGCTTCGCCTGCGGCAGAGGTTTAGTTAATGGATCTGATATGTTGTCATCAGTTCCAATTTTGCTTATCTCGACTTCTTTTCTTTCAACGAACTCTCGTAGAAGGTGAAATCTACGAAGTACATGCTTGACTCTCTGGTGGTGTCTAGGCTCTTTTGCCTGTGCAATAGCTCCGTTATTATCACAATACAGGGCTATTGGTCCTTTAATGGAGGGGACTACACCAAGTTCTCCTATGAACTTCCTTAGCCATATAGCTTCCTTTGCTGCTTCATGTGCAGCAATGTACTCCGCTTCAGTTGTAGAATCCGCAATGGTGCTTTGCTTAGCACTTTTCCAGCTTACTGCTCCTCCGTTGAGGCAGAAGACAAACCCAGACTGTGATCTAAAATCATCTTTGTCGGTTTGGAAACTTGCGTCCGTATAGCCTTTAACAATTAATTCATCATCTCCACCATAGACCAGGAAGTCATCTTTGTGCCTTTTCAGGTACTTCAGAATATTCTTGGCAGCAGTCCAATGCGCCTCTCCTGGGTCTGACTGGTATCTGCTCGTAGCACTGAGTGCGTACGCAACATCCGGGCGTGTACATATCATAGCATACATTATTGAACCAATCAATGATGCATATGGAATCCCATTCATTCGTCTACGCTCATCAAGTGTTTTTGGGCACTGAGTCTTGCTTAGAGTCATTCCATGAGACATGGGTAGGTAGCCTCGCTTGGAGTCCGCCATCTTGAACCTATCAAGCACCTTATTGATATAAGTGCTTTGACTAAGTCCAATCATCTTTTTAGATCTATCTCTGTAAATCTTGATGCCCAATATGTACTGTGCTTCTCCTAGATCCTTCATCGAAAAACATTTCCCAAGCCAAATCTTGACAGAGTTCAACATAGGAATGTCATTTCCGATAAGCAATATGTCTTCGACATATAATACTAGGAAAGCAATTTTGCTCCCACTGACCTTCTTGTATACACAAGATTCGTCCGCGTTCTTGATGAAACCAAAGTCACTGACTGCTTCATCAAAACGTATATTCCAGCTCCTGGATGCCTGCTTCAATCCGTAGATTGACTTCTTTAGCTTGCATACCTTTTTAGCATTCTTTGGATCCTCAAAACCTTCAGGCTGTGTCATAAACACAGTTTCTGTTAAAACGCCGTTTAAGAAAGCAGTTTTGACATCCATCTGCCATATTTCGTAATCGTAATATGCAGCGATTGCTAACATTATTCGAATAGACTTTAGCATTGCAACTGGTGAAAAGGTTTCATCGTAATCCACACCGTGGACTTGCCTGTAACCTTTTGCAACCAATCTAGCTTTGAAAACTTCAAGTTTCCCATCCTTGTCCTTTTTCAGTTTGAAAACCCATTTGCTTCCAATGGCTTGGTAGCCATCTGGCAAATCGACCAAATCCCATACTTGGTTTTCAGACATGGAGTCTAATTCAGATTGCATGGCTTCTTGCCACTGCTTGGAGCTAGGGCTCGTCATAGCTTGCTTGTAAGTCGCAGGTTCATCACTTTCAAGTAATAGAACGTCATAGCTCTCGTTCGTCAAAATACCTAAGTACCTTTCCGGTTGAGATCTATATCTTTTGCGATCTACGCGGGGTAACATTTCTAGATTGACCATGATTCTCACCAGAAAAGATCTCTGAGTTTCATCCTGAATGTCATCTTGAGAATTCTCTAGAGTTTGTTGTTCGACTCGAATTTCTTCGAGGTCTACTTTTCTCCCACTTGTCATTTTGGAAATGTGATCCTTCTCCAAAAAGACACCATCTCGAGCAACAAACACTTTGTTCTCAGATGTATTGTAGAAGTAATACCCCTTTGTTTCCTTTGGATAGCCCACAAGGATACATTTGTCAAATTTTGGATGAAGTTTGTCTGAAATTAATCGTTTGACGTATACTTCACATCCCCAAATCTTAAGAAAAGACACATTTGGAGGCTTTCCAAACCATAATTCGTATGGAGTCTTTTCGACAGCTTTAGACGGAGCTCTATTTATAGTGAGTGCAGCTGTATTTAGTGCATGTCCCCAAAATTCTAATGGAAGTTCGGCCTGACCCATCATTGACCTGACCATGTCTAGCAAGGTTCTGTTCCTCCGTTCTGACACACCGTTCCATTGTGGTGTTCCAGGAGGAGTCAATTCTGATAGAATTCCACATTCTTTCAGATGGTCATCAAATTCATAGCTCAGATATTCACCGCCTCTATCAGACCGCAGTGCCTTAATCTTCTTGCCTAATTGATTCTCTACTTCACTCTGAAATTCCTTGAATTTTTCAAAGTATTCAGACTTATGCTTCATTAGGTAGACATAACCATACCTACTGAAGTCATCAGTGAAAGTGATAAAGTAGCTGAAACCACCTCTAGCATTTGTACTCATTGGTCCACATACATCTGTATGGATTAAATCCAATAGTTCATTTGCTCTTTCTCCAACTTTAGAGAAAGGTTGCTTTGTCATTTTGCCAAGTAAACATGATTCGCATTTACCATAATCCTCTAAGTCAAATGGTTCTAGAATTCCTTCCCTTTGAAGTCTTTCTAAGCGTTTCAAGTTTATATGGCCTAATCGACAATGCCACAGATAGGTGAGATCTGAATCATCCTTTTTGGCCCTTTTGGTATTTATGTTATATACTTGTTTGTCGTGATCTAATAAATAAAGTCCATTGACTAATCTAGCAGATCCATAAAACATCTCTTTAAAATAAAACGAACAACTATTGTCTTTTATTAAAAAGGAAAATCCCTTAGCATCTAAGCAAGAAACTGAAATGATGTTTTTAGTAAGACTTGGAACATGGAAACATTCTTCCAGTTCCAAAACTAGCCCGGAGGGCAACGACAAATAGTAAGTTCCTACGGCTAATGCAGCAATCCGTGCTCCATTTCCCACTCGTAGGTCGACTTCACCCTTGCTTAACTTTCTACTTCTTCTTAGTCCCTGTGGATTGGAACATAAGTGTGAGCCACAACCTGTATCTAATACCCAAGAAGTTGAATTAGCAAGTATACAGTCTATAACGAAAATACCTGAAGATGGAACGACTGTTCCGTTCTTCTGATCTTCCTTTAGCTTCAAGCAATCTCTCTTCCAATGCCCCTTCTTCTTGCAGTAGAAGCATTCGGATTCAGAAGTGGGTTGACTGACCTTCCTCTTTGCAGATTTGGCGCCAGTTTGCTTAGTTGGGCTGGCCTTGTTGCCACCTTTCTTAGCATTCCTCTTCTTTCCAGATTTCTTGAACTTGCCCCCACGCACCATAAGCACATCCTGCTTATCACTTTTGAGCGTCTTTTCAGCGGTCTTCAGCATACCGTGAAGCTCAGTGAGCGTTTTGTCCAGACTATTCATACTGTAGTTCAGTTTGAACTGATCATACCCGCTATGAAGAGAATGGAGGATGGTGTCTATAGCCATTTCCTGAGAAAATTGCTGATCCAGCCGACTCATATTCTCAATGAGTCCAATCATTTTGAGAACATGTGGACTTACGGGCTCGCCTTTCTTAAGCTTGGTCTCAAGAATTTGCCTATGAGTCTCGAATCTTTCGACTCGAGCCAGATCTTGGAACATGTTCTTCAACTCACTGATGATTGTGAAAGCATCTGAGTTGATGAACGTTTTCTGCAGATCCGCACTCATGGTGGCGAGCATTAGACATTTCACATCCTTGTTGGCATCAATCCAACGATTGAGGGCTGCCTGAGTGACCCCGTCGCCTGCAGCTTCGAGCATCGCCTCATCTAGGACATACTCCTTTTCTTCCTGCATAAGAACTATTTGCAAGTTCCTTTGCCAGTCAAGGAAGTTTTTCCCGTTCAACTTCTCCTTTTCGAGAATTGATCGAATGTTGAATGAATTGTTGTTTGCCATATTAAAACTACAATTGAAAAGAATAAACAAATAAATAACCATTCACAGTTTCTCTTAATAAACTTAAATTCTAGCATACATGCATAATTCAATGTTTATTAAGCATTTTATTCAAGTTATGTGTTCCGGCAGGTGTGAATAAAATGATTCCAAGATCCTAAAATCATTGAAGAACTAAGCACAGTTTGTCGACTTAATCCTAGAACATCTTAGGTAAGCAAAAGCCTTTTGCTAATAGTCTAGAAACTATTCTTGGTTGATAGGTACGTCTAAGAACTTATTAGGTAAACCTATCGAATTTGCCACGACATAAAAGGACTCCTTACTTATATCGTTGAGTTTCACCAAAACTAACATGTACTCAAAATTATTTGTGTACCTTGCCCCTTTAGGACCAATAAGTAACACCTCGCTGAGCGAAAACTATTACTAGATTGATGTAAAGGATATCCAAGCAAGTGTATATTTTGGCATGGCACCTTATAACTCAATTTTTAAGTTTGGAACTTAAGGCTCTTACTATGTTGGTTAGATTTTAAGTGAACTAAAATCCTTAATCATGCAACATAATCAAGCTTTTGATCTCATGCATTTTAAGACATATTTAAAACAATAAATAACTTAAAACATGCATAAGATATTTGTGATCTAGTATGGCCCGACTTCATCTTGAAGCTTTAACTTCAAAGTCCGTCTTGAAAATCTCCGTGGGAGGCACCATTTTCTTCAAATAGGATAAGCTATAACTAATTACAACTATTTGATGGTACGCAGACCATATTTGAATTGAAAAATAACTTTGGTACTTCAGACCAATTACATTCAAATTAATGGTACGCAGACCATATTTTCTATCCTATTTGGGCCATACTAGTCACTTCATAACCTGCAAAACAGTACATATACAATATATACCATTCACCCATTCATTATCATGAATGGCCCACATAGCTGGTTAGTAAAACACATTATGCATCACGTAAACATTTGCAGCAATTAATCAAGGGCACCAATAATCTACCAATTATTCAGTCCTTATTAATTCTAATCAAGTTGTTTTAACCTTAAGGATTTGTAGACCTAATCAAGAGTTTATGACTAAAAAAAAAAAACGCTCCCACTTAAACCAATAAATTTATATGCTTTACTAATTTTAAACATAAAAATGTATTTCTAGTCTAACCGGAATCATACAAATTTAATTAAAATTTAAAGCTCATATAAATTTATAATTGAATCCAAAAAGTTTAATTTAATTTCAGTCGTATTTAAATTAATTCATGATTTTAATTTTAGTAAAATAATTAGAATAAATAAAATTTATTATAATTACAATATTCAAAATTAAAATCCAAGAAAATAATTTAAATTATTAATTTTAAAATTAATTAAAATTACGTGAACTGAAATTTTCAAATTAAACATTCAAAACGATCTTTAATCGTAACGCAAACACCCTACGCGTTGCACGCCCATGGGCCGCACGCACACAGCCATTGCTGGCCATGTGCGCGCAGCCCATGCGCTCGTCGCATAGCTGCTGCATCCCCATCGCAAGCCTCCGCACGCATTGGTGCTCGCTGCGCGCGCCAGCGCTCATCGCACGCGAGCTATCGCTCGCAGTGCGCGCGCGACATCTCTCGCTGGGCGCGCGAGCCATCGCTCGCTGGGCGCGCGACATCACTCGCTGGGCGGGCGACATCGCTCGCTGTGCGCGCGAGCAATGCTGGCTGTGCGCGCGAGTCCTCGCTCGTTGTGCGCGTGAGCAATGCTGGGCGCAGCGCTCGTGGCACGCGAGCTTGCGCTCGCTGCGCGCGAGGCTGCGCGCTCTTGTGCGAGGCAGCGCGCGTTGTGGCGCAGCTCGCTTGCTGCCCACACGCGACTGCCTTGGCTCGCCCTTCGCCCATGCCCATTCGTCCATTGCTCGTGGCACACGACACAAGGCAGGGCTGCTGCCTTGTGCTCGTGCACTACGCCCTTGCTCATTGCATTCGTGCCGCACGGGCGACGAGCTCCCTTGCTCGTCGTCGCATGCCCGCATTATACAACACCCCTTAAGGGTAACACGAAGCGTCCATTGCTTCGTGCGTGCAAGTTTTATGAACGAATCGCATAAAAATTTAAAATTTATATTTAAAATTAATGACAAATTAATAAATAATATTAATTTCATAATTTTAGGGCGAAAAATCGAAAATTTATTATTCAATTGATTTCCGATTGTTATGGATTCAAGTCTAGGTCATAAAAATTTAAAATTTATCATAAATTTACAATTTTTATGGTGGTTTTTAATCATAGGTTTCTAATTAAATTACAATTAATTATGAAAATCAAATTAATTCTAAATTATTCTAATTTTCAACAAATTAATCATAATTACAAATTAGATTGCATAATTAACAAGACTAGGCATTCAAACTTGTTAAACATATGCAGTAGGTCAATCAAAAATTCAAGATTTATCAACAAGAATCGCAAATATTTAATTTAACATCTTAAATTTACGAAATTTTGCATTCGAAAAACTAAAACCTTCGAAAAGTCATAGTTAGGCTTCGAATTTTAGAATGCCTTTTACATGCGGAATTGACATAAAAATCACTCAATTCAGATGAGTAACGAAGAAACTGCCGAAAAACTGCGTACGTATAATTAAATAAACGCAATTTGCAATTAATTAACAATTACGAAAATTAATCACCCCTTTTAATTCTTGCAAATTTGTAATATTTAACCATGTTCATGCAATTTAGATTATGAAAATAATAAGGGGCTCGTGATACCACTGTTAGGTTATGATACATATGACATTACATAGATCATGCGGAAACAACCATTAACCCAGGACAACATATTATTTACACATAATCATATAGCATAATTTAGATGCATACTCTTTGTTGCGTGCCCTCCCTAGCTGCGCCCGAACCGAACAAGAACAAGTCTTTAGGACTCCAAGTTTCGTCCCTCCGTAGATAGTCCACAGCACGTCCGGATCCGCCTTAAGATTGACCAACTAGAATCGCCCTTAAGGTACTAGAAAATTTCGGCACTTTTATGAGCAAGATGTGTGTTTTAGTTTTCTCTCAAAAACTCACTTTTTGAATACTTTGAAACTTGTTATAAATATGAGGCTAGGGGTATGGAAAGGGAATCGAAATCCTATTCAGATACAAATTAATTAAACCTAGAATCCTACAAGAACTCTAATTTAATTAATTTATCAAATAGAATTAGGAATTTAATCATTAACCGAACTCTGCATGTTTTAGGAAACGTGCACGAACACAAACACTTGCACACACACGCACGGCTGCCACGATGGGCCCCATGCGTGCGCGCGAGCAGCAGCCCACGCAGCGCCCGCGCGCGCTGCGCGCTGCGCTTGCTGTGCGCGCTGCGCAGCCTGCTGGGCCTGGCGTGGCTGTTTGTGCGGCGCGCTTGGCTTGCTGGGCGATGGCCTGGCTTCGTGCTGGGCCTCGTCCGGCAGGCCTCGTCCGATGCTTATTCGTACGATGCGCTTCCGATTAAATTTTCCGATTCCGGAATTCATTTCCGATACGAACAATATTTAATATTTCCGATTCCGGAATTAATTTCCGTTTCGAACAAATATTTAATATTTCCGTTTCCGGAATTATTTTCCGATTCCGGTAATATTTCCGATTCTGACAATATTTCCGTTTCCGGCAATATTTCCGATTCTGGCAATATTTCCATTTCCGATAATATTTTCCGATACGTACCATGTTTCCGTTTCCGGCAACATCTACGACTTGGATAATATTTATATTTCCGATACGATCCATATTTCCGTTTCCGGCAATATCATCGTTTCCGGAGTATTCATTTCTTGCCTGTGACGATCTTAGCTCCCACTGAAACCAAGATCCGTCGGTTCCGAATATTCATAGATGGAGTATTTAATGCCATTAAATACTTGATCCGTTTACGTACTATTTGTGTGACCCTACGGGTTCAGTCAAGAGTAAGCTGTGGATTAATATCATTAATTCCACTTGAACTGAAGCGGCCTCTAGCTAGGCATTCAGCTCACTTGATCTCACTGAATTATTAACTTGTTAATTAATACTGAACCGCATTTATTAGACTTAACATAGAATGCATACTTGGACCAAGGGCATTATTTCCTTCACTGTGCAACTTCTCTGATGCTTAATGCCAAACTGATGATACAATGACAGGATTCTACCTTCACAAAGTTCTTTGGCATTGTCTGTTCTAAAACATTTCACTCTTGATCCATACTGAGTTTGAGCAAAATTTAGAAAATTAGACAAAATATCAACAGAATCAGACTTATTTTTCATCAAAAATGTCCATGTATTCCTTGAAAAATCATCTACAATTATAAGAAAGAATGTACAATTGTCATGAGTTTTTACTCTATATGGACCCCATACATCAATATGAAGAAGTTCAAAGCATTGCTGAGTTTTGGTTTGACTAACAGGAAATGGTTGTCTACATTGTTTTGCCCTAGGACAGATTTGACAAAAACTGTCACAATTCCTACCAACAGATGGCAAAGACTTATTCACTAAATGTAGTTTATCAAAAGGCAAGTGACCTAATCTTAAATGCCACAATTTGATGTCCTCACTGACTGTAATCAATACTTCTGAACTTGATTTGTTGTTCTCCAGTCTTTCAGTTTCCAAATCATCCTCAATCACAGCATACAAACCAGAATCTATCTTACCAAGAACCACTGAAGCTTTCTGAGAATGTTCCTGAATCATGCACTTATCATGAGTAAAAATAATATCACATGACAAATCTTTGCACAGCTTATGAGTGGAAATGAGATTAAAGTGACAACTAGGCACATGCAGAACATTCTTGAGCACAATATCTTTCCCAATTTTAACATCACCTATGTGTTTGACTTCAACCTTCTTACCATCAGCTACAGTGATAGTTTTAACATCCTTTTTGAACTCAGAATAAGTAAGAAATAGATTCAGATTGGAACAAATATGGTCAGTAGCTCCACTGTCAACTATCCACCTTGTATTAAAAGATGTAATAAGACATGTACCTGCCATATTAGCTGTGTGTTCAGATTGCTCTTGTTTGTTGATCAAACTCATGAACTGCTGATACTGCTCTTCAGAAATATGAGTGACATTTTCATCAGCTGGTGTATCATCTGAACCATGGAGAACTCCTGCAAATATTTTTCCTCTGTGACCAGGAGGATACCCATGTAACCTCCAACACTTTTCCATGGAATGTCCTGCCATGTTGCAATGATTGCAGAAGAAAGAATTCCCAACTCTCTTATTTGATACTGCAAATTTACTATTTCCAGGACCTTGCAATATCTTTGGTTGAAAACCTCTATTGGTATTGTTGTTATAGTAAGTTTGCCTTCTGTCATCAGCAATAGCAAAGGCCATAGGTTTCACTTCTTGATCATCAGACATTTTTTGTTGCTTTTCATCTTGAATAAGCAATCTGTAAGCAGTAGCAATGCTTGGTAATGGTGTCATCATCAAGATATTGGTTCTTACTTGAGAATGTTTCTTATGTAGCTTCATTAACAGCTGAATCAGCCTCTCTTCTTCTTTGTCTTGCATAAACTTCTGGCTGACATTGCAGGAACAACCAGTGCAGACACAAACTGGGACAGACTTAGCACTATTCAACTCATCCCAAATCATTTTTATCTTGGTAAAGAAATCTGTAATGCTGCTTTCACCCTGTGAAACTTCACTCAAATTTTGTTGCAGACCATAAAATTGTGGCCCTGATGTTACTGAGAATCTTTCTTCAAGATCTTTCCAGATTTCTCTTGCTGTTGAGAGGAACACTACACTTTTGGCAATTGTAGGACTTAGTGATCTGAGTAAGTATGCCATAACCATGCTATTACACCTATTCCAAGCTTGATAATCAGCATGATTAATGGCTGATTTTGGCAAAGAACCATCAATAAATCGAACCTTGTTTTTTACTGCAAAAGCCAGTAGAATGCCTCTTTTCCACTCTGCATATCCTTCTCCATCAAACTTGTCAGATACAACTGCTGCATAAGGGTTTTCAGATGTGTGTATGTAGTATACACTATTGGGATCTTGCATTGCTTCTGATGCCATTTTGATTTAAGAAAAGAAACCAGAAAAAGAATCTTTAGCTAAATAGAGGTTTTGAATTTGATTCTCAGATTTTCTTTGAACTTGAATGAGAGTTTGGATTGCTGCTTTCTGATTTGATTTTCAGCAATTTTGATGAAATGCGGAACAAGAAGATTGGACAGGAACTATGCCTGCTCTGATACCATGTTAAACTTCTAAGTTTAGAGCTATGTTTGAGAGAGAGGAAGATGATTTTATTAATCCCAGAATTCTGGTAATGCTTGTTACAAAATACAGCAGCAGTACACATCTTCTTATATACTAGTGTGCTAGTTTCTAAGAGAACAAACACAGCAGTGAGTTAGTTATAACTAACTCTTACAATCTGTAACAAACTATTGACATGTCATCAATCTGTGTCAACTATTGACATATCAGCAATCTGTGCATTGTTATCCTCAAGTGTCAGCAAGGAGTTCAGTAGTGCAGTGAATAGCTGAGCTTTGTTGTCAGTTTGATCTTGATCAAGTGTATTACTTGACTGCTTCTGATCTTCTGCTGCTTGTACTCCAATATGTTGCACCCTATTTAAAAATCTGAAATTTTCGAATGTTGTTTTGATTAAAAGATTATAGATTAACCAACTAACGAGTTTTCGAGACGAAGACTATTGAATTTGAGTTTTGTTCATTTATACCAAGCCATAAATTTAAACTCAAACGTAATTTATTTACAAACGAATCGATTTCAGGCCAAACTTTATTCGAACCGGTCACAAACTGATCACAAACAGTTTTGTTTGTGTCCGAACTCCAAAAGTGTATCAACATTGCACTTGCTCTAAGGGAGATAAACAAACAATTTTCTTCTTCTAAAGGACATTTTGGTTGGATTAGACAGCCTTCTCCATAATTAAGGACATAATGTACACAAATAGTACAAATATTGGTAGAGAAGATAGAGGAGACATAATCTTAATGTGACATTATTAAAATCAACGGCAAAGATGCGATAACAGAATCAAATTGTCCAATTACAATTCAAATAGGAGCCAGATAGATGGAAGTGTACGGCCAACTTGATCATCCTATTATTGATCATTCCATTAGATGATTGCCACGAGTTAATGGAGTTAGGTGATCATATTTATTTAATCATACTTCCCCAACTCTTTTCAGCCTGGCTCAAGCCTTACCTTACCGGCGGCCAGTTTTAGTCTCACCACGATTGGTGGGACCATATTTCCATGTAGTTAGCATGAGCTAAATGGAGTACTACTGGCTCTCAGTACACATGATAGGTGCAAACATTTTCAAAATTCTATATGCGCGCGGACGTTAAAGAGCTCAAAAGTTTCTTTATAATCCGTATAATAGAGATAATAAACCACTACTTGACAACTTTCATTATACGAGACTTAGGAACACGGATTATTGACGATCCAGAGACATAGAGAAAGAATTGTGAAAAGTCATGCTAATTTATTTATTTTCTTGACATAAGCAAGTCAAGCTAATTTCTTCAATATTGTTTAAGATTTTAAGAATGTATATAGGTAATCATACTTTTTGTCATGAGGAAAATATTTAGTTAACCTTTAGGAATGACAACCCTATGAGAGAGCTAGAGAGAGTTACATATTTTTTTTAAAAGGGTTAGATATAATACGAAACCAATCACGTCTTCTCTGTAGACCGTGACCAAGCTTTTCGAAAAGAAGAAAATCTATACTAATATATTAAAAGGCATTGTTAAGAAAGTTTACGTGCCATGTAGAACTCTCCTATTCACGCCATCCTCTCACCAAGGTTATGTGACGTTATTGACAACCAAAAATCAATACAATAAGGTTTGAACACAAAACCTCAAGTTTGGAAAATAACTTTCATCACCATTTGAACCAACCACTAATTGTTATTGATTCATGCACATCAATACCTAGCATTTAAAAAAGAAAACCAGCTTCATTTTAAGGACACGTAAGCAACACCATTTTGAAGACATGTGGCGGACACATAATCATTACCACTTAGACGACACGTGGCCAATAATACATAATTAATTCTTCATTTAATACATAATAATAAATCACCTCAACATTTCATCATTTCCTTTCCAATTTTAGTTTAACCGTTTGTCCGTTTAGAACAATTTAATTAGAGACATTGATTAATACATTGGCAGTTACTCCGTCCGTATTTATTTAAGAGATACACTTGGTCGGGTACGGATATTAAGAAAAAGAATGGAATGAAATAAAGTAATAAAACAAGTGGGGTTGAGTAGATATTTTAATAAGTAAAACAAGTGGGGACCATGTCATTTTAGGGGATGGGGGGTGGGGGTGGGGTGTAAATAGATTATTTAATTAGATGGTGGGGTTGATAAGTTACTAAAAATGGCAAGTGTATCTCTTAAATAAATACGATCGGAAAAGGCAAGTGTATCCCTTAAATAAATACAGAGGGAGTATGTTGAATCAAGAATGAGAAACATTTCAGATGATTATAATTCTCGAGTGAATTTGACTATTTATTAAACCTACATGTTTACAATTTTAATAGACCGACATTCCTCCTTGACTTATTTTGCTAAATTTCTCAATTCTGAAGAATTTTACTATATTCCTACAGGTGGGTGGAAGTTAAAATTATTTTATGAACTTCTAATTCATGCCCACCCCATTGTTTTCTAGATTTTTTTTCTTCTAATGAGGTTGTTATTAGTTAATGTTATCATTATATTCATTTTTTTTAACCCATTTAAATCAACGGTGCATCTTCTTTGCATCTTGTTGCCTGACTTGCCTCAATCGTCATCATATTTCACGTTCTTTTACAAACGACTTAAAAAACCGACAAACATAGATGCATTTTTGTTTTGAAATGTGTATGCCATCTACTACTACCATACCCCTAACTCTATAAGAATAATTTCGAGTTTTTAAAAAATGGTTTAGTCTTTGATATTTTCCAGAAATTTGACATATCACGTTTGGTTAGCTTGATCAACAACTCTTAATTCTCAGGTCATTTCCTTTTTGGTAGTTTTCTTGATTGTGATGCAAATGATAGGGTGCGAAATTTCATGTATACTTGGCAACTGAAACATAGTTTTTAATCCAACAAACAACAATGGTGAATTTCTTAGCATATTGAAGATTTGTGGATTTCTTTGGTTTAATCCAAAGAATACATATGCTTAACTTAGTTACTCCGCATTACCATATTTCTCTTATTCTCATTTTTTAAAAAACCCCTTGGATACAAAGATATACTCCTAAACTAAGAATGTATTTGTGGTCTTGTGGGAGCTAATAATATTATTCCATAAAAGTAATTCTTCCACCCAATATATCTTGGAAATTTTAGTTTGTCTACGTACTATCAAAATTATTAGTGAAAGTTTTTAGTGAAGTATTATACATTTATACCTTTATCATTTTGGTATGTCAATTTACCATTTTTTAATTGAGTTTTCTAAAATATAACCCGTGCGTAGAACGGGCCAAAAGCTAGTTAATTTATAATTACATGTTAACATGAAATCTAAAATAACTAAATCTGTATGTTACCTTTTATTTATTATGGACTATATTGGAATAAAAATAAGAATTAAAGCATTAGAAAAATCGGCCATGAATTAAACATGATCTCATAAGTCTCATAAGCATTTATCAACCGCATATATCTAATTTAGTGTTTATTAATTTGATGCACTTAGTTCCTTTAGAAAATAAATTAAACGAATTACAAGATGATCTAATTGAAAAATTACTTGGCATGATACATGACGTAGTGTACATGTGTAGTTGATAAACTTAATGAATCTTTTCACTTTTATGAACTACATGTATTTGGGTCAAATATTGAGCTGAAAAGTAATCAAGGATTTTAATTATTCAAGGTAGCAATCGGATCATCGCCCATGCCACACATTAGTTTATTGTCTAAAAACTAGCTTTTGAGCCCGTTCAATGAACGGGCACTTATGTACGTAGTTGTTATTAAGTCGTCTTTTAAAGTGCTAGTTTTATTGAGGGTTTGCGATTTTAGTGCGAATATATGATTTATATACAGGTAAAATTTGAAAGTCGAAAAAATGTACTCCGTATACATTAGATGGTGAATTATTAGTGTTAAAGAGGAAAATGGAGTGGAAGAGGTTGAATGATCGAATGTATAAATTAAATGGTGAATTGATGTTGGGGTGATGATAAAGGTCGCAAGTTGCGACAACATTTAATTGTCGCAGTCTTATGTGTCGGAGTTTAATTGGTACATATAGGCGCCACGTAGGCTATGAGTCATCATAATATTTTTACTATCAAAACAAAAAATTTACTATGGAAATATGTAAATAAGGTAATCGGTATTAAAAAGAAATAAATTAGAAAATTAAGATTTTCTTACCTTTATTTTAAACATGTATAATAGGATATATAAACTAAATATTTTAGATTCTAATTTAAATCATGACACATAAGCATGTCATGTCATTATTGTGACACGGCTTAAAGGTCGCATGTTGCGACCTTTATCATTTTCGTTGATGTTGAATGAGCAAGTTAGAGTGAAAGAGTTGTTGAAACTGTAAAATAAGTACTTCGTATAACAACCACAAAAGGAAAAATTGGAAAAAAATAATTTATGAATGAAAGATGGAGGTGACACTTGTCATATAATAATCAATAAGATGAAGGTGACACTTGTCATATAATAATCAATGGTTATCCTTTTTAAATACTACTAGGTATAGATAGTTCTATATCTTGAATTCTTGATGAGTCGGAGTTTAATGTTCTAGGAGACAATGTTCTATAATCTGCAACTTGAGGGAGAATGATAGAGTAACCCTAAGGATTGGTAACCCTTTCAATATTGATTTTTGATTGGTTACAAATGCATTGAAAGTTTACATACAATACTTTCTCTCTCCAATTAATTATGGTTATATATTATTTTATGTTATATGTATCTTAGGGGTTGCCAACCCTTAGGATCAACCAAACATTTTCCCAACTTCGAGTTACATCGTAAATGCAATGGGGGCTAATATTTTTCTCTTTAAACCCTTGGATTCATTAACATTCTCTTTCTTTCAATCTCTCTCACAAGAGTTATTGTGTCATTATTCGGCCATAAGTTTTCTCATATCCCCAAGGACCATGACCTTAATTGCATATGTTTCCATTAACAGAAGGTTATGGATAATAATGTTCATTACTTATTTGAAGACTATAATAAAATTGGAAAAAAAACAGCTATGGAAATATTAATTTGTAACGGTTCAGCATTACTAATTAGAAATTAGAACAACATCAAACACTCCAAATTTAAACAAAATAAATAAATTATAATTTATATATTTGTCTTTGATGTAGAAAATCCCGTAAAAAGCAAGCAGACAACTAACTTAGACAGTATTCGATCTAAGGTTTTCTGTATGAATTTATAAAATATGAATAAAAAATAATATAATGTATTAAGTACTTGATAAAATAATTGAACAACATAGTCCCACAACTCTTGGGGCCTCACACCAACTTTTCTTAGTCATTGACAGATATAGTCATAAAACATAAATTATATATTTTTCTTAAACTTTTTTATGTTTTAATTATTTAATTTTTTCTAACATCTTTTTTTGTGGTTGGCTCCTTCTTCTTCCTTTAAATACCTCCATTTCCTCTACCATCATTTCGTTCCATATCAACCCAAAAGAAATACCTACATTCTCCCTCTTTCTTTCTCCTCTTTCAAGGAATAAATAAATAAAAATCCCTCCCCGATAAAATAAAAAAAAATATCCTTACCTATTTTCTTAGGAAAAAAATGGAAATAGAAGCAAATAATAAAAAAATAATAGCCAAAAAATTATGGAGTGTTCTTCGAATAGTGTTTATGATGGTAAAGAAAGGAATTTCAAAGAGCAAGTTAATCTTAGACCTAAACTTGTTGTTTAAGAGAGGTAATGAGTTAGCCGGTAAGGCTATTAATGGTCTTATAATCCATCACAACTCTCTTATTTGTAAGCCTAACAACCCTAACAACCACTTTTTTTCTCCTAATTATAAGACGGAGTACGAGTTTAGTTGTAGTAATAGCCCGGATTCGGGTCCTTTTCAGCTCATGATGGCTAACCAAAAGAGGTCGAAGTCCAAGCATGGTCACCGCGGGCACAACTACCATCTCGAGGACCCTACCACTATGGCGGCCGTCCAACGGGTCCTCGAGATGTTGAATGCCAATGAGGGGCCCACGGCCTCCCCATTGGGAACGGGGGTCACCGGGCAAGGGCAAGGACAATTTTCCTTGCCCGGATTTGGATATGGGAAAAGTCCGCTAGCTAGACAGTTAAGAGTAACGGATTCTCCTTTCCCGCTAAAATACGGGAAAGGGAATAAGGAAGAGGAAGAGGAGGATGTTAAGGTTAATAAGGCCGCGGATGAATTTATTAAAAAGTTTTATAGGAATTTGATGATGCAAAAATCATTGGAATCTCCTTGTCATATAGCTGCCCGTTGATGATGTAGGTTTATCCTAGTCCGTATCAATTAAGGGATGGTTTCTTAAGGAGTTATTTTTTTTTTGTTGAAAAATTGGGAAGGGCACACAGATCGGGGACTGCATCGCTGAAGGTTGTGTCATATCACTATATGATGATTATGTTGGATTATTTTTTAAAAGTTTATTAAGAAAAGGATATTACAAGATGATATATCGATCTTTAATGATTATAAGAAAATTATGTATAAGATATATCTTTAATTAGATCCATGATAATCCAATATATTTCTATATATGTTGTATATTTATTTGGGGTAGGTGTTTTGATTTTGTATTTTTGATTTTTTATTAAAGGGGAGTGGTTGGTTGCTATTCTTGTTAAGAAATATGGAGGGACCAAGAAATTGACAAGAACTTTATTTTTGGCCTTAGTTGTTTTTCTTTGTTCTCTTTTTTGGCCTTAGCTTAATTAGTTGTGATAAATCTCATTAGGCTAAGTTAACCTTAACATCAAAGGAGAGTCTGTCCATATATAATAAGTCTGATAGGATTTTATATTAAAATAGATTGGCACGTGATAGGTGAAACAGTCCACTAATTCTCTCCCTCTTTTCTTTTTCCATATGTGATAATGAGTTCCAACTCATGGGTTACTTAGTAAGTTGATATAATTATTTATTTAATTTTTCTTCAATTTTTATATTACATGAAGTAGTTTACAAGTTAACAATAAAAAAGATGAATGTGGTGGACTTTGCACTTTCTTCTCCTATAATTCATTTAAAGAAGTTGATAAAAGTTAGGTGTTATGAGTATGTATAGCAAAGGAAGCACAATTAGAATACAATTAAAATTATGGGGACATATTGATGATGTATGGTCGAATTTCATCTATGTCATTTATCTATTATATCTCTCTAAACTTATGTCTCTTAAATATTAACTAGAATTGAGCATCAATATAGACAAAGTGTCATAAATTAAGTTTTCGGTCTATTTGAGTGGATGGAAACTCAAATTAGCTCAAAGACTTAAAAATAGAAATGCATGATTATTGGACAGGGTAACGAATAATATAATATAGGGCTAGGAATAAGTTATTGTCTTTATTGCGCTTTAATTAGTCAGCCCAATTAACCCGCTTTAAATTGACTTTTTCATGATTAGACCTGTTTTTGACTCGCATCGACCTTAGTCCCCAATAACTGGACCTACTAACAAGTTATAAGGGAAATTGTTGAAAATCGAGATGAAACCCATGGAATCTTAATGCTTCAAAGTGATTTTTCCATGATCGGACCTGCTTTTGACCAGCACCAACCTTGACTCCCCACCCAATAACCGGACCTATTTACAAGTTACAAGGAAAAAGTTGAAAATTGAGTTGAACCCCATGGAATATTAATGTGTAATGTACATAGATTATCCTACATTGATCGAGTCATTGTCAGCCCATGAGGTTGGCAAGGCAGCTTATCACCAGCGACAAATTTATTCCGGTAGGAATATATATTCCCTCGTCAGCCCATATCGATCTACTCCACATTTTAAATTTATTTCGATATGGATAAATTTGTCGTTGGTGACCAGCGGCCTAACCAACCTCGTCAGCCCATATCGATCTATTCCACATTTTAAATTATTTAATAAGTGTTTCTTCTTATAGCTAGGACGATCTTCTAATATATTTCTTCTTAAACTTGTAAAGTAAAAATGAATAAAACTTTAATTAAAAACCAGATGAAAACGAAGAGTAGAAGAGTGAGTAGTAATCCGTGTGTCTTAAAGATGAGGAATATCGAAATTGTGTATGCTTTTAGAAGCTAGTGAGCTGGTAAATTTGGATTTATGAGACTTTTAAAGATCCTTGTCAATTCTTATGTTTGGGAGATTGGTTAATTTAGGGCTTTTTAAATTGTGGGTGTGGCCTCTAGCGCCTCTACGTCGCTATTCTAACTTTAACATTGTAAAATAAACAAAGGTCATATGCTGCCATGCATGAGGGGGGAAAGCACGAGGAAGTTGGAACCACTTTACATTTGTACTAGTACTAGTTTTTCTTTGCTTTACTAAAAAGCCACTTCAATTATCATTTGAGGGATTACACTAAGATACCACCATCCATCCATGATTTAATTTGTGTTATTTTTGGTTCATGAGAGGTACAAAATTTAGTAGATTCCAATTTGAAAACGACGGAGTAATGTACAATGACATGTTAGCATAATAACAACTTGTGTGAAGGCTAGGGGTGCATTCTGTTCACCTTAAAAAAATAAGTTTCGGGTCCAATAAGTTCAGATAAGTTCAGATAAGTTTAGATAAGTTCCAATAAGTTCCAATAAGCTCAGATAAGTTCAGATAAGTTCCAATAAGTTTCAATATTAATAATAATATTATTTTTTATTATTATTAATATTATATTTTTTATTATTTATATTAATAATAATAATAATTATTATTATTTATTATTATTATTATTTATTATTTATTATTTATTATTTATTATTTATTATTTATTATTTATTATTTATTATTTATTATTTATTATTAATTATTAATTATTTATTATTTATTATTTATTATTTATTATTTATTATTTATTATTTATTATTTATTATTTATTATTTATTATTTATTATTTATTATTTATTATTTATTATTTATTATTTATTATTTATTATTTATTATTTATTATTTATTATTAAAACTTGATATTTTGAAAATACATAATGAGATCAAAAAAAATGTTAATAAATTAATAAATTAATAAATTAATAAATTAATAAATTAATAAATTAATAAATTAATAAATTAATAAATTAATAAATTAATAAATTAATAAATTAATAAATTAATAAATTAATAAATTAATAAATTAATAAATTAATAAATTAATAAATAAAAAATAATAATAAAAAATAATAATAATAAATGTTAACTAATAACTAAAGAATAATTATTAATA
Source organism: Spinacia oleracea (assembly GCF_020520425.1). Classification (NCBI taxonomy): domain Eukaryota; kingdom Viridiplantae; phylum Streptophyta; class Magnoliopsida; order Caryophyllales; family Amaranthaceae; genus Spinacia; species Spinacia oleracea. Next base: position 69,511,020 of record NC_079488.1, on the reverse strand, counting down.
ATAACTAAATAACTATATAATAAATAAAAATAATAATCTGTAATTGATTACTCAATAATTAAAATAAAAGATAAATAATAATAATTCAAATTTAATAACTAATAACTAAATAATTAATAACTAATAATCCGTAACTAATTAATAAATAATAATAAATTATATTAATTATTAATAAATAATTAGTTATAAATAATAATAATAATAAGTAATATAATAATATAAATATAAATATAAATAATAAGTAATATAATAATATAATAATATAAATATAAATAATAAGTAATACAATAATATGAATAGTAATATTATTAATAATAATAATATAATAATAATAATAATTATTATTATTATTATTATTATTATTATTATATTAAATTGAATTGAATTAAACTGAATTAAACTGAACTGAATTTAATGCTCCTGAACTGAACTGAACTGAACTGAACGCTCCTGAACTGAACTGAACTGAACTGAACTGAACTGAATGCTCCTAAACTGAACTGAACTGAACTGAACTGCCAAATAAGTCATAAAACTGAAATTAAGCCAAAAAGAACAGGGCCTAAGGGTCGGCCAACCCGTCGATCCTCAGTCGATGCTTATTAGGATGTTAGAAGACAATGTACTCCGTATGTTGTAGTCTTGTAGCAAAATGGTTTTGCTACATAGTTTTAGAAATTGTAGCCAAGATTTAACTTCAAAATTTATTTACATTATTATTAACTTTTCTACCTCCAAATGATTCTCTATATATTTGTATCTCTTACCAACGGTCTTAGTCTTTTACGCTTCTTAGCTAAAGTTATATGCCCAATTCAAGTTGTTACCTTGGTTGTATTAGCCGGTTTGACTAACATATACTCCCCCCGTCCCGAAATACTCAACCCGGTTTGACCGGCACAGATTTTAACGGACTTGAATTGACTTATTTAATTTAATAGGTAGTAGTTGATAGTGGAGTATTATTTTAATGGAGTTAGTGGGAGGTGGGTTAAGAGGTGGGGTTGGGGGAGAGTAGGGGTTGAATTTTTAATTATTTTTTGTATGGAGTAGGGGGTAGGTGGATTAATAGGGGTGGAGTGAGAAATAATATAATATTGTTAGAATGTTTCCATTTTTAGAAACAGGTCAAGTATTAAGGGACGGCCCGATAAGAAAAACAGGTCAAGTATTCCGGGACGGAGGGAGTAGTATTAATGGGTTTGACTAAGTGGTTGCATTTAGATGTTTGTGTAAAAATATTTGGTAAATAACTATTAGTTATCGAAAATGATAAAGGTCGCAACATGCGACCTTAAAGCCGTGTCACAATGATGACATGGCATGCTTATGTGGCATGATTTAAAATGGAAACTAAAATATTTAACTTACATATCCTATTATACATATTTCATAAAAAGGTAGGAAAATCTTAATATTCTAATTTGTTTCCTTCCTTATATCGACTTCCTTATTTACATATTTTCATAGTAAAAATATTGAATTGATAGTAAAAATATTCTGATGACGCATAGTCTACGTGGCGCATATATGTACCAATTAAACTGCGACACGTAAGATTGCGACAACTAAATGTTGTCGCAACTTGCGACGTTTATCATCACCCATTAGTTATAAGTTGTTTCAGTTGTTTCAGTTGTAGAATAACTAATAAGCTTAAAGCCCTTTCATAAAGCTTCTCATATGAGCTTTTTCTAAAATTACTTTTTGGAGTCAGCTAGAAAGCTCTTTCAAACAACTTCTAATGAAACACCTAAAATAACTTCGATCTAATTAATAGACCCGATCATACCTGATTGCAAGAGAATAAACTCATAGAATTTGATTGATACTATTAACCTGATATAACTTAATTGTAACCGATTTGACTTTATTAAACCTGAAACCTTTTTTTTTAGATGAATAAAACGAACCATTGTATTGAAATGATGTATAAAATACGGGTCGCGATTCACCTGCGTATGCTCGATCACTCTTTTTATAGATAACACTAATTCCTTTACAGAGATCTAAGTCCCTTTACTACTGTGTATGTAGTTTAATTGTTAGGTAAAGTAAAATTGGAAGTCATGCATTCCAATTTCCAAGCATGCACATCAGCTTTGGCTTAAATCTTCTTTTTGCAAAGTTGTGTTGTCCTCTCATCTATCTTTTAACCTTTTAACCCAATTATTGTGCTTAATTTGTGTTTAAACAAATCCCACATGCTAATTGTGCTACTAAACTTCATTTCTAGCGGTTGTTGAGTTTTTTTTTCTAAAAAAAGTTCATATGATGTTTGTGTTAATTGTGTGGTGAATGGATTCCCAAGCTTTAAATGTAAAAGAGAATTGAATTTGGGTAAGTTAATAAACAATAGGGAATGTTGGTGCAAAATCAGAAAACGTTAGGAACGTGGGCCGAATACTTTTATGTATATGTGAAGTTGTGACGCGTTGAATAATACTTCATTCGTTCTTATTTACATGACATAATTGGGTTTATGACACTATTCACACAAGGTTCTTTGACTTCACTTTGTGATTTATATTTAAGAAAAAACATAGTCGTGTGGGGTCTTATTAGATTCGTCTCAATAAATATTTTTAAAATATCAACTTTTTATAATTTTTTCTTATTCATAATTAGAGATACTAATTTGAAATCATTCATGGGCAAATGTGCCTGAATAATTGTGTCATTTAAAAAAGAACAAAGGAAATATTATCTTAGAAGTAATATTCGTTCCGACTAACGTATAATCGAAAACGGTGTTGCCCCCATATTTATCACAATAATCCTCAAAATTTTACACTCAAGTACTCACATAAGGAGGATTATACAGGTCATAATATGCTCAGAAGTCAAAAATGTTGAGAGCTTCTTCTGGCAAAAGAAGAAGAAGAAGAAAGGTTTATGTGTGTTTTCAAAGCAACCCAAATTAACGTACTTTCAATGTTGTTAATTAGTTGACATATTTCTTTAGTCACGTTTGTCAATGCATATTTCTTTTTATCATTATTATCTTTAAATATGTAAAAAGGAAAAAAAAATATAAGATATACTGAAAATATATGTCGATCAAGGTGAAAATAACAAGATCTCACATGACTATTTTACCTTACGCATATATAACAATTTTTTTTTAATAGTAAAAGTAATTATTAATAAAATGTCATACTACATCTACAAAAGATATTTGAATGTAACAAATACATAACAAATCGAATCAAATAAAGCTTTCCTTTATCAAAACTACGCCGGTTGAGTAGATCTTGCACTGTGGTACATCTCTCGCACATATCGCTGGGATATCCAGCTTTTTCGGAGGGACAATCTAACGATTTGTTATTAGTCGTGAGGGCGGTTTTCTTCTGATTACATTCGACAAATTAACAACTTTTGCGATCCCGCATGATTTTCTACCAATGAACTAATTTCACGGTAATCCATTAGATCTGCGATCCTGGACAGTAGAAATTTTTAAAAAAAATTCTACCTCGAAGGGATGAGAAGAAAAACACTGTCTTTTGAGGGAGAAACGATCCTCGCAAACGAGGAAGTGTCATTGTAAACCTAAAAACAAACAACCAAAACAAAAGGAAAAGCACCCCCATAACCAAAGATAGGGGCTTTTCACCGGTTAAAACCGATGGAAGCCCCTTCAAAAATCAATAAGGGAGGCTAGGGTTTGAGATAAAGGAAACGGCTTACGCCTATATAACATAATCAGGTCAAAAGAGGGTGTATGAATAGTGATGAAATCAAACCATGTCAATTAAATAAGATTAGAGAAATATTTAATAATAGAAACGAAATTATAACCGAAAAGAGAATAGTGGAGAAAATTAACGAATGGCGAATCAAACGTTAGTTTCAAAAATCAAGTAACGGTTACAAAATCGTGTGAAATGGGCTGCAAAAATCAAACGTTATGTTATGTTATAAATTTCCAAACATTATGAATAATGTGCTTGATAATTCAGAACAAACTGATGTTAATGATGATCTAGAATCCTATGTGGTAGGGGGCCAAGGTATTTGACTTGTTCTTTTTTTTTTTCCGTTTATTTGTTCTGTTACTCTTGCCATTTGTTCTTTTAAGTTATAGCTTCCTCTCCCGTTCTTCCAACTTATTTTGAAGTTCTTCCACCTTCTTTTAATTTGTTGCTCTCGCAGTTTCTTCATTTATTCTTCAAGACTGTTTAACAAATGAAGATATGTTATGAAAAAAAAAAAACAAAAAAAACAAGTGCATAGTTCTCATTATGCACACTTTAAGAATTCCCTATTTCTCCTACTTTGTTCTTCTTTCATTTTGATTTTTCTATTTCGCAAATTCTATATATATACCTTCAAAATCTTAATCTTTGGTCATTTTAGAATTTAGAAATGCATTTTTGAGAGAGAAAGAGGAGAGGTTTTATTTTCTCTCAATAGAAGAGAGATTTTTAGAGAGAGCAAGAGTGAGATACATAGTGAAATACATTTTATCCTTCTTCTCTCCCTAATTTTTCTTCTCATTGCTTCTCGTTTGGTTAAAATTAGTGAATTAAGGAAAATACTAATTCAATTTGGCTAGTTTACAAAGCAAGAGAATCGCAGGAGAGCATGATATTTTTCGAGGATTGAGATCAGTTTTTGAAGATTTATTAAAAGATATTGATGCTGCTGATAAATGTTGATCAAGTGTTTAAGGTACGCTTCCTTGTTCTTTCCTCTAATGTTCTTTTCAAATTGTAATGTTCTTTTTTCATAACTTTACTTTTACCGTGTCATCAACATTTGTTCTTTTAAATCAACATAGTTTGTTCTTTTAAATCAACACCGATTGTTCTTTAAATTTTTAGAGAGTTCTTTTGATACTGTAATGATTATTTTTATAAAATCAATACACATTTTGAATTTAAAAAATAAATAAATTATGCTAATAGTATAAAAATAACTTTTAAAAGAACATATATATTTTTGACTCGTAACACAATTATTTTACTTTTTATTTATTAAAAGAACAAAAAAGATTTTAAAAAGAACATATTTACGTTTTTAAGTCCAAAGCCATTAAAACACAATTTATTAAAAGAATAAGCTACACTTGTAAACGAACATAGCAACATTGTAGATCTGGTTTTAAGTTCAACAACTTCATCACAGTCTCGTCTCTAATAAGAACACATAAAGCATAGGAAAAGAACAGTAATAAAAAACAAACATAGATCCAGTTTAAAGTTCTTCAAAATTTTGTCGTATCATTTTAATTAGAACATAAAATGGTTTGAAAGTAAAAAATAACACTTAAAAATGAACATAAATCTGATTCGAGGCATAAGAACAAAAATACTTAAAAAAAATATTAGATCTAGTTTTAAGCGCATCCAAAAATCGTCGTTTCGTCTATTTAATTAGAACATAAAGTCGTTTGAATAGAACGAATAACACTTAATAAAAGAACAAACATCTGATGCGTGGGATAAGAACAAAAATACTTGTAAATAAATATATATATCTAGTTATAAGTGTATCCAAATATCGTCGTTTTCGTCTTTTAAATTAGAACACTAAATGTTTTGAAAAGAACAAATACAACTAAGAAAAGAACATAGATTTGTTGTTCTTTTCGTCCCTTTCATTCTGTTCTTTTGTTTGATAAGGAAAAATAAAATGTCTTTTTTTTCATGTATTTTGTTCTTTTTCCGTTTATTTGTTGTCGTTTTTTTAATTTTCTTTTTCTTTTGATTTTGTTCTTTTTGTTTCATAAAAAAGTTGTTGTTGTACTTTTTTTAATGATTTTGTGTTCATTTTAACTTTTTATCCTTTTTAAAAAATTTTATAATATTATAGATACTTGATTTTTTTTATTTTTTTTTGTTGTATTTTTCACATTATGTTCTTTTTGAAAAATAGTTATTCTTTTAATAGTTTACCAGGAGAGAGAATATGTTCTTTTCATTTTTGTACATTTTCTTTGGAGTTTGAATATTAGTGTTCTTTTCGTTTACTCTATTATGTTCTTTCTGTGTTAGTTTATTACGTTTTTTTTTTTTTTTTTTTTTTCCGTTTTTGCATTATTTTGTTTTTTGCGTTTTGGTGTAGAGTGATCTATGTACACGTCCCTACACCATACGCGCGTTGTGTAAGTTAGGATCCCTCTCTTGTAAATCCGTCTCGTACAAGATTTTTTTCTTACGAGTTTGTTTTCTATCTTTAACTTATCAACGTATCACAAATCTACAAATATATATATATACTTCGTATTATATCCGATCTATGGCGGGGGGGGGGGGGGCTAGTTGCGAGGGTACGACCTTTTCAGAAATACGAAGTACGAAGTATTTAACCCCTAACTGTTGTACCCGGGTACATCCAGGTTTGGCAGTACCCCCATAAAACGATGTGCATGTATTGTTTGTTCTTTCTTGTTGTACTGTTTGTTCTTTCATGTTGTTTTTTTAAATTCATCATAAAATTGTTCATAACTGTTGTATTGTTTGTTCTTTCTTCTGGAATTTTATGTTCTTTTTTATATTGTTTGTTCTTTTATTTGTTTGTTCATAATAATCATCTGGTTAATGTTCATACTGAAATTGTTTATACTTTTCATTTTACTAGTTGTTGGATCGTGCGCTAGCGCACGATCCCCCAAGGTATACAAAATTATTTTTGTAAAAATGTTACTTAAAAGCTAGGAACTTACAATTTATGGTAAATGCTAGAAATGATATGTTAAAGTTCGATGTTGGATTTACATGTAACAGGAAATAGAAACCATATGCGTTTTAATTGATAGTTCAAAGGTACAATATATAAGAAATTATACCCAAATAAAATAATACATTTTGTATAGCAATGGAAGGGTGAAACCGTAAATGCTCTATTGTTAAGAATAAGACAAAATAAAACAAAGAAGAAAATGAAGGGCAAACACGTAAATGCACTATTGGGTGAATAGTAATCAAAGTATGAAGCTTTATAAGTGTTAGGATTTGTTCATACCTTTTGTATTCTTTGTGCTTTCTTGTTCTATTACTGAGCATATTTTAAACCCTCGTTCTTTCGTTTTAACCTATTTGTTTTCTTTGCATGCTCATCATTTTCAAATCATTAAATGTTCATTTTTAAATTAGTTGTGATCATCATATCAAATTACTTACTATTTTTATTTTCAGCCTACAACAATGAGGAAATTGAAACCGTGAAAGCCAAATATTGTGTTCAAATCACACTTCATACACACATTCAAAAGTATTAGAACTCGAGATTACATCAAAAGCAAGATTCAAGATTGAAGATATAGAAACAATAAGTGGATGATTTCTACCAATATCTTGTAATTCAAGTACAATTTTACATAGGTAATGCTTAAAATGTTCAATTTTTTTTGGTAAAATATGTTATTTGACATGTTTTAATTGCTCAATATATGTAAATATATGTTCAAAGTAATAACATAGTAATGCAATAACACTAAGTTTATTTTGAAATTAGTAAATACTCATTTCACAATCAGTAGATAAATATTCATTTCTAAATTGGTTGAATAAATGAGGATTGCCAAATAATTAGATAAACGTTCATATTCGAATGAGTAAATAGATGTTCATTTCCAAAATAGTAAATATTCATTTCCGAAATAGTAAATGTTCATTTCCAAATAAATAAATAATTTTTTTATTTCCAAAATATTAAATGTTCATTTTGGATCGTGGTACGTCTAAAAATTTGCTCGAAGTATATCCGATCTATGTTGGTGGACTAGTCCTTTTGGACATTTACTAGATTTGACAATCCCCCAACAAAGGCCCAAACTCAAACTCAAACCCACTCTCAACTAACGTTTGTCTGAATTGTGCGCTGCCCAGAAGTGGAGGAAAACTACATTTTAACTAACGTCTGCCAGTTTTGTGCGTTGCCCAGAAGCTGAAAATTGTTAACAAAACCATCAACTCTTAATTTTCTGAATTTATTCTTGTTTTTTTTACCAGTAATTCGTTGATCATACTGCAATTCAATTTGATCTACCATAACAAATAATTCTTCAAAATCAGAATTGTAATCCCATTTCACGTCATCACTTGATCGTCCAACTCAATCAATGGATTCTTGGCTCAAGCGTGCTGAAGGTATTCATTCCTCTCTTGGTTTAGCGTTGACAATGTTGATGAAATTTCTTTAGAATTCTATAATTTTCATATAATTTGTGGTCCAATTTGATATTTTCTTACTTGGATCTGTTTGCATTGAACAATTCATCCCTATTTAGCACCGACACCCCCAAATAAATTAAATAAACATTTGGTGGGAGATTTTGATTATGTTAATTTTAGCTTAATTTGTTGTTTTTTAGTCGATTGACTTTGTTTTAGCAATTGGGCATTTGGGGTTTTGTGCTTTTGATGAATTAAGTTGGGGTTAACAAGGATGGAAGGAGGGAGATTGGATTACAGGTGCAAAAGCCTTGTAATAGGGCTACATTTTTCTGTGAGAGGCCTTCTTATTTTGTGGCGGAGCAAGGCTGTGGTTTACTACTTTACTGCAGTGGAGTGGAGCCGTTGTTGATTTTAAGGTGGGTCAGTGATCTTTGTTGCGGAGGCAGGTTCTTTTTCAGAGATTTTAAGTGAACTTTTGTCGATGTTGGATTGTCGGAATTAGGATTTTGTGTTTGGGTGTTTTAGGATTAAATGTGTACTAGTCGTGGACTTAGTGTTGGAACAATGAGACTACGAGTGATGTAAGTATAACTGAAATGTGATTCGGACTTGAGAGAGATGTGTGATTGAATATATTGCCATGGATAAGTTATTTTGGTGCTGCCACTGTGTTAGGCAGTTACACTCCTTTCTAAACTGGTGTACGTTTATATTTTTAGTCACTAAGAACAAGATTAGTGCTTTTTTAGTACTCTATTGACTTTTATTAGGGACTATGCTTGAAGAATCAGATTTTGTTGGAACTTCCTTTCCTTCTGGCATAGTGAAGCATGTGACTGGAAATCGATAACTTACTGTAGCTGCGTGGTTCATGAATTTGATTATATGATTTATATCCCTCCATGTATGGGTCATAGGAGGGATCCTTGTTTTTCCTGGGTTGTCTAGTTGTCTACTCCATGTCACATCTATACTAGTATAAGGTTTATGGGATTCAGCACATGCTATTCTGGTTGTTCACACCTTTATTACCTTATAACCCACCTCTCTGATTCTCTGAAGTGATCCTGTGGATGGACTTTAACTCCTCTCACTTTTGTGCTGCTTCTACGCATTGTTTAGGAATTGAGAGAAAGGACGGGAAGGGAAAGGGAGGGGGACAAGTTCTTATTTGGATAAGGGGTTGGGGGAAGGAAGGGAAGGGAAGGGAAGGGAAGGGAAAGAGAGGGATCCATTTTCCCTCCTTTAACAGATGCAATCCCCCCAAATGCCCAACGATGGAGGGAAAATGGAGCTCCACCTTCCCCCTCCCCTTCGTCCTTTGCCCCACCTCTTTCACTCCCTTCTATCTTGCTGTCCAAACATAGTGCTAAACTACAGAGTATCGCCATTATCGGCTCACTTTGGTTCCACTTACTGCAATTTCATTCCATTAATAGTAGTTCGTGCGCCAAGATCTTAAATATTGGAAATTGATACTGTATACTTTCATTTTTGTGTCATAATAATTATCAGATTTTCACTTAATCGGGGGGTGCTGTTGCATAAACAAACTGGAATGGTTCCCTTATATACTTTAAGTATTAGATGATGTCTTTAAGTATTAGCATTCATGTATTTTCAATGATTGATGAGTCAAGCAATTGTTGAACATGGAATGGTGACACCATATTTCTTTTGGCTATACTATTGCCATTATATTCTATTTGCTTATCTTTTTTCAGTGAAACGAATCATAGTTCTTGAATTTCTTCATGGATGCATCTCTGTTGCCTCTTCGCCTTTTCACTCTATTTGCATATGTATTGTTTTGCAAATTAGGTCTGTTCGAAGTTGTTGATCGTAGGGCAAAGCTTGTTGCAGATGAGCTTTCAGATGAGCAGTCCAATATCCCCCCGGCAGGTATTGATTTCAACTTTCGTTCAAAGTTTCTGAACACATCACCTGTTCTGCTACTTAAGTCAATAGGTGCTAGCTGTTAGAGTATAGAACCAATCAGATGATTTCATCCTAGTTCAAATTTTAGTATCATCAGGTGTTCTCATGGTGAAGGCTTGTATTGCCTATTTGCTTCTTAATTGTATTTGACCAAATGGAGGTTTTTCCTAGGATTTATTTGGACTACTACGTATTAGTTATTACATAGACTTTAGTAGTCCAGCTAGGTTTAACTGGGCTCCAAACTATTAGATAATATGTGGATCTCCCATTAAGGTTTGCAAGATAACTAGGAATTTGTGGTAAGAGTTTAATGTTGAAGAATGAAGACTGAGGGCGTTGATTTTATGGAAAACTCAAGGCGCATGTAAAATTCAATTTTTGGAATCTGAACTCTGAAGTGCTTGGGTAATGCTAGGAGTTGTGGGTTAGTGAGTGAGACTGTTTTCGGGTAGACTAAAACCTCCCCATGGGACGATGTTTCTCCAACTGATATACTAGAGGATTTTGATGATCCGTTTGAAGGAGGCATTATTCAAGGATTTGACTATGTGTAGACTGTTATTTCACCTGTTTCTTTTTGTTTTTTCATCTTTACAAAAAAAAAAGAAAAGAAAAGAAGATGAATAATAGTGTCTATGGTATCCTTTACTCCATAAAAGATATTTGAGGATTTCACCATACGGTTAAGTTGGAGCGGGATTTCTGTTGAATGAAAGTAAGGACACTGAAATACTTTCCTTGGTGTACATAACGATGTTTAGAATACAAAGGACAAAGAAGATATTATGAAGATACTTTTAGGTGGAGGAATACAAGGTTGACAGTTGATTCACACAGCGTCCTTTGTAATATGCTTTTCGCTGGTACACACAGCGTGCTGAACAATGATTTACTTAAGGTGTCCACAAGTTCATCGCTGGTATATGTTTGAGATGGAGGAACAAAAGGCTCCTTGACATTGACAATGGGTTCACAATAATCTTTTATTGGAAGTGCTGAACAATAAATCACCAAAGGTATCCACATATTCATGGCTACTGTACTATGGTTGATGTACGATCATCACCACTATGTTAGTTGTCTTTTTATCTAGGTTTGATTCTTGTACTAATGGTACACAATTTTGGCAGTGGTATTACAATATTATCATCAATGTCCTTTCTCGTTGATTGATGGTTTATAATATGAGAGTATTATCTCTCACTTGAAGCATACTGAGAAGTCTCAAAGATGCTTACTTTGTCGGAGGGCCTTTTGCCCCCTCTAAATGAGTCGGAGGGGCAAACGAAGGCCCCACGGACCTTTTTACAAAAGGAATGAAAAATTGGTTTTCTGGTCAGTTATGAGAAGGATTTGATAGGACCTTTAATTTTCTGATAATTGATGAACATGATTGTTGCTAGATAATACTATACTCCGTATCATCAAGTATGTCAATGCTATATGATGTTCTTTTCATTAGAAGCATATTGCACTATACATTGTGAGAAAGTTCCTCCCCACCCCCTCTCTTTTTTCTGCCATTTAACCCGTTATCCGCCTCTGTGAGTCTTTAATGTTTTACGGCTTAAAGCTTAGTGTAGTCAATATGTGAACATAAGTTGTTCATTGAATAGATACATGGTTGTATATGCGTGACTGGATTTGAACTCCTTCACAATTGATTTATGTTGGCCATTGGAAGAAACATTGGCCTAGACTTTTCATTGGGTTTATGCCTTAATGGAATTGTTGTGAGGATTTTATTGACCTTAAGACACATATACTGACCATTGTTCTTTTGGTTAGTAATATGTTTAAGCAGTGATAAGCAGCCTAACTGTCTATATTTTGGTATCTATTTTGCTCATAGTTTACCAAACACTAAGGAGATCAACAATGAAAGCCATAAATCTCCCGCGAGGCTCTGTGAACAGAGATATTTGAAAACACTTACATATATGCTCGAGGATCCGTAAATTCCCAAAATACGTCATTTGTTTAGTTAATTCCCACTCTACCGTCCACGTCAGCAAGTAACCCGGTTCAATTTTTTTTTAATCGTTCAGCAGGAAACCGCCAACTGAAATGGCGGTTTAACAATTAAACCGCCAATTGACATAGCGGTTTACTTGTTAAACCGCCATTTCACTTGGCGATTTACATTACCCAAAAAAAAGGGGACAAAACGTATATAGGTTTTGAGATATGATGCATACAAAACCGCCAATTGAAATGGCGGTTTTGTTTTAAAACAAACCGCCATATGAGTCGGCGGTTTATACCATTGAACCGCCAATTCAAATGGCAGTTTGTTTTAAAACAAAACCACCATTTCAATTGGCGGTTCTAAGCTGAACCGGGAAAATAAATTACTTTTCTTTCTTCCATGCTAATGTGGACGGCATGGAGGGAAATAAGTTAGAAAGTGGCGTATTTTAGAATTATTGGATCTTTAAGCAATATTGAAGGGAATTGCTTAATAATATTATGAAAAGCTAAAAAAAGTTGTATTTAAAACTAATTGGTGAATTCGAGTTGCTCTTTGGTTCGGATCGGTTCGGGTTGAGTTAAATTTTACAGTTATTTTCTGTTCGGGTTAGTTCGGTTTTGGGTGAAGATCGGTTCGGGTACTTCGGTTCGGGTTTCAGGTCAAATCACTTCCGGGTCGGTTTCGGTTTCGGGTCGATTTTATTTGGTTTTCGGATTATATTCGGGTCGACGTTTCAGATCATTTTCGGGTTACAAATCGGATCAATCGGGTCAGTTTTTTGGTCCGAGTCAGTTTTTCCAGGTCTAGGTGTAAGAGAAGAAGTGGTAGTCCGATTTGTTATAGGAACGAGTTTATAAGGCGAGATGGATGACTTAGAGAGTTAGAGCTCGCGGAAGACATTGCTTTAAGTAAGACCAAGTAGCGGGTAAAGTAGGAGAGATGTGGTGTTTCTTTGTCCTAGGATGGTTATGTAGGGAGTTGCGCTTTCTTTCCTTTCCCTTGTTTTTTGTTTGTTTTTCTACCAGGTGATTCATTTGATTGTGCTTTCTCTTGGTACCTTTCCTGCACTTTGTTCTTGCTACTTACTATCATCATTTTCACTATTAGTACTACTACTACTTTGACTTGTAATATGCTTCCTCTTATAAATGTTTTTTAAAATATTTAAAATACACTTTTGCAAAATATACTTTCCTCTGGTAAAGAAATTCTTTTGATGTGGGTTGTTTATAAGCAATCTTTCTAGTACAGTTTGACTATTGGAGGCAAGGCTTCGTAGATGTTGACCTGAGATTCCCTCAACAGGGTTATTGCTGGGTGGTTATCGTTGTTCTCTTTTTTCAATAATGAACAGCAATCTTCTCTTTCACCAGCTATGTATTTCTTCATTGATACCATCATGATTGCTGCTACTTAATGTTTGTCAGCTTCTATCGGGAAAGGTCCTCAGGGTAAAAGGTCAAGGTCAAAGGCAAAGGCAAAGGTGATACCTTGTAATATCTGATTTAGTTTTGTGATACTAGTTTTACTTTTAAGGATAATCCGATATTCATACCATCTCACAAGGAGGACCTTTCTACTCTCAGAAAAGAGCTTCTATGGAAGAACACGTGAAAAATGGTGACATCACGCAGGAAGAAAGTATCTTACAGCCATCGGTATCAGAAACAAAACCCGAAGATACGGAGGCCTCCACAACAGTTAACAATAATGAACTGACCCGAGAAAGCTCAACCACCCAGATTAAAATTGAGGTGCAAGAAAATATTGATAATAATTCTCATGTAGATGCTGCTTTATCTGATACCTCATCAAATAAAGTGAGCAAAGATGATGATAGGCAGGGCGAGGCTGCTACCAGTGATGAAGTTGTCACCTCATCTTCAAATACTGAGCTTAGTAGTGACATTATTCCTTCTACCACAACTGCTTCTATAGACACCGATGCTAGCCTTAACAATCATCCAATTGATTCCGGTCAAAGTATCAGTTTGAAAAATGCAGATGACTCTTTGAAGAACCCCAGGGAAGAAAATTCGCAATCTACAGTAAAAGTTACACCAGTTCCGGTGACTACTGATAAGAAAAAGGAAAACACTATTGATGTCACACCTGAACCTATTTCTAATCCCATAGAGCAGGAGGATGAAAACTCAAGGACATCTTTGAACAAAGTACAAGAGCAACTTGAAGAGGTAATATGGATTAAGATGGTTCACAACCCCTGTAATGCATTGCGTGGAGGAATTGGCGTTTACTAACTGTATATACTTGTCTATTGTCCAGGCTCAAGGTCTACTCAAATCAACGAATACTACTGGTCAATCAAAAGAGGCGAGGTTAGCTCGGGTAAGGTTGCACCTTATCATCATTCATCAGTACCTGTGAACTTTGTCATTTGAAGTTTTTACAAGCCTTAGTATGAAATTTTAGTAGTGTCTCTTGTTCGTTGTTATACAATGTGGCCGGTACATGCATTTTAGTGTTCTTTGTTCTGTATTTTTGTGCTATTGTATCAGAATCATTGATCTTTTGATACGCATTAAGAAATGTGAGACTTCAATGTAATTTATGAGTTTGACTTGTATGTTTGATACATGACATAGTCAATTGAACGCAGAGGTAGTAGCTCATGTATTGTCCTATTAATACGTGGTGTATTTATGAGATTTCAGAGCTCTCTATCAAATTTGGCTATGAAAAAGGATATATCACTGTGGCATGTCCTGGTCATATCATTTTCGTAACTTCATCATTTATGTCGATAGATTTATGAGCTTGAAGCATGGAGATTACACTAAGGCCTTTTTCTTTTCACCTTAAAAGACAAGTTTCAAGAAAGATGTGTTCAGATAAGGGTCAATGACTCAATAAGTTCAGTATACATAAGAAGACGACTGACATAATGCACTCAGCCACTCATTCACTCATTGTATGCACCTAAATGCCAATGCCTTTGCTAAGGTACTCATGCTGGCATAAAATGCCAAAGTCTATGCCACGTTATAATGCCATAAGAAAGTGATCCCTTGGTAGAATAGCTTGACAACTCCAACGACACTTAGGATGTAGGGATCTTGCTAATACTAATGAGGCACTCTGTCACCAGGGATTAAACATCTCGAAACGGGCCATTTTTGTTCTTGATGACTTCTGGGTCCAAAAATTATGTAGAGGTGCTGGAAGTATATTTCACGCTTGTGAGGCAGTCTAGGACCAACTGTGGATAGTGCCAAAGTCGGCTAGACTTGTGTCTTGAGATCATCTTCAGTTGCATATAGATGCCGCGACCAAGATGCCCAAGCCAAAGGCTACAGCCTATAGGCCACAGCTGTTAAGAGCCTATGTTCCCAAGGATGGAATATCTGAGAGTGGGATCTGCATGGTTTCTTGTTGTGACCTTATTTTTTTATGATGGGAAGGCCTCGCATGCGAAGTCGTAAACAACATCTGGAGGCCAAAAAGAATAATAAAACAGGTCCGAATGAAAATGGCCTTCAGGCACCCAAGCTAGGCCAGAGGCTGTGACTAAGGGCCATGATGCAGCCTAAACCAAAGGTGCAAAATGGTCAAGCATAGCAAATGTGGTGTTTTCAAGATTTTCCTCGTTGTAATGGCCTTAGCTTGGGTAGTGGGCACTGGTAAATCAGTAAAACAATTAATCAACTATGTTGCAGATTGAGCCCTGAAACTAACAAGCTGGAAAAAAAATCATTTTATGAGAAATTACCCATGTAAAGGATTACCACGATTATTGTGTGAAGCTTGTATGTGCGTATACCACCAATGAGCTACTGGGCTAAAATCATAGCTGTCTTGTGCACAGCTTCTGATCTTACTTCTTTGAATAATATATTGTTATTCTGTGTACCAACCGAAAGTTGTCAACACACTGGTCATTTCCCAACCAATTTGCTCCCCTTTCTTGCCTTGTTGGGGGCTTTGTAGTTTTTGTGACTTGTCATAATTTTTATTTTAAATTCCTCTGGAGCTTGCACGCTTCATTAAGCTTTAGGAATATTTCTCTTCAGGTTTGTGCTGGACTTTCATCCCGTCTTCAGGAATACAAGTCTGAAAATGCTCAGTTAGAGGAGCTTCTCACTGCTGAAGTAAACCTTCTCTCTCGCTTCCTAGTTTTAGGTCTGTTAGGTTTCACCTTAATCTTTAGTTCGAATAATATCATGTAATGCTGCTTGTATGTTCAAAATTTCCATTGCAGAGGGAGCTCAGTAAATCATTTGAGGGTCTCATAAAACAACTGCAGCAGGAGTTATTTGCTGCTAAAACAGAAGTTAACAGAGCCGAGTCAAACATGGCTGAAGCATTAGCTGCAAAAAATTCTGAAATTGAGACACTTGTCAGTTCTCTTGAAGCTTTGAAGAAGCAGGCTGCTTTGTCTGAAGGGAACATGGCGTCCTTGCAGGTCTGGTGTATTATAACTTTTAAGGATTGGGGGGTGGGGGGGGGGGGGGGGGGGGGGGGTGGGGGGTGGGAGTGTCCCTTTCTCTTTTCCTTTCAATATTAGAATTACACTCTGAGGTTGGGTCTCTACGGAGGGGCATGTAAAAAGCTTTCGTTTTCTTTTAGTTTCCTATCTCATTTCTACTGCTGTTTGGGATCGAGCACATTAACGCTAATGTTTCATTTGAAATTAGTCTTTTTGAGAAACTGTAGTTCTCTGTGGATTTCTCCTACTTCAACTTTTTATTACTAAGTGGTAGTTTGGTTGACGTCAAATTACCAGGGAGTAATACAACTTCCTAAAAGTAGGAAAACTGGGGAATTGTTTGGTTCACCCATGCCCAGAAGTTCTACTTTCCATAAAATGGGGGAAGTTGCTTACTTATCCTTACCAAACAGTTCTCTTCACTTCCCAGGAAGCAAATTCCTGGGAAGTGTAATTTTCTATGAACAACGAAACCATTACTACATAGCTTTTGCATTTGTCTTATTTAGAACGAAATTAAACCGTCCCTGCATTTTATTTTGTCAATCTGTATCTTATATACTTCAAAGCAACTCTTTTTGGTTTAGTTTTTCCAGGCTTTTCTGACTTAGTGCACCCGTTTTATCAGGCAAATATGGAAACTTTGATGAGAAACAGGGAGCTAAGTGAAACACGGATGATGCAAGTAAGTTTGTTGGCAAATTGAAATTCATAATGACTCCCTTTTTTGTTTCTTGATTTCGAGATACCACATGGGGAAGGATTTTCCGTTTCTATTTACTCTCTATATTAAACAGAAAATTCCATGCAAATGAACCAGGCCCTAAAGGAGGAGCTTGCTTTGGCTGAACGGCGGGCAGAAGAAGAGCGTGCAGCTCATAATGCCACCAAAAAGGTCTGTTCATCACTCATAGAGATTAATATTTCCCTATATTCTCCATCACTTAGCAGGTTTTTTGCTGTTAGCATAACATTGTTCATGTTGTTCAACAGGTTGCCATGGAGAGGGAAGTAGAATTGGAACATCGAGCTGTTGACGCGTCTACTGCCCTTGTTAGACTGCAGGTATGGTGAGAACTGTGATGCCTTATTAATGAGCAAGTGCATTTTGTCAACCTAAAGAACTTCAGTGATAGTTTCGTGTAAGAACTTTATTTGGAAAAACGTTTGTATCATTTAAGCATTTAATGTCTTATGCCATTACCATAGGTAATTGTTATATTTGTCAGAAACAGTGTCTGGTGTACATCTGTGCACCATGAGTCTGAAATCCCTTTTTTTCTAGATCTTTGGTACTGGTAGACCCTGTTGCATCGAATCATTCTCCAAGGGTTTGTTAAATGTCTTCAAAACATATATTCACACGGAAAATGCTGCAAGTTGCAACATTTCCAGATCACTTTGATACAAAAATTGCCCGATGAAACAAAAGGGTAAAACAGTTTCCCCCCCACACGTGTATGCTTTTTCATTCTTCTTCCAATTCCAGATTCAGATTTGCATGCACAGTTTTTTTGAGGGAAAAGATGAAATAGAATTTAAAAATACGAAGAATTCAAAACCTTATCCATTTTGGTCAACAGCCACGAATATACTCTGGCAAATGTTAGCACTTAGCAGCTTTCCGGTGGCTGGTGGGGAAAAAAAGGGCGAGAGTTTTTAGAATTCCTTTTGCCCTTTTCAGGGTTGGGTAGTGGCTAGAAGTGGGTGTATAACTGGTTAAAAATGATGGATACTGGTGTTTTATTCTTTTAGGTAACTGTTTTTCCCTAGCTGACCAGTAAAAAAAGTATAGGGTATGGGGGAATTTAAGTTTTCACTATATCCTACAGTTTTGGCCTTTTTCAAATGATCCCCCCCCCCCCCCCCCCCCCCCCCCCCCCCCCCCCCCCCCCCCCCCCCCCCCCCCCCCCCCCCCCCCCCCCCCCCCCCCCCCCCCCCCCTGTCTCTTTGTGAAAAATAAGTAACTAGCCTTTCTGATAAAAGTTAGTACTATTAGTGTATTTACTCTATCCATTTTCCTGAAAGAACTCTATGCCTGTATCTATTCTCAAAAAAATTCTTAAAACATTACCGTATTGTTGAATTTTGTTTCTCCTTTTCCAAGTGTTTAAAAATTTGTGTTTACTCACCTCCCTGTTTCCATTTCAAGATTTATAATGATTTGTGAAAATTAAAAAAACAATAGAATCCAGCTTCCTGTGATATTAATTTGTGGACCTGTCAATTTCCCCACGTTTCTTATTTAGCAGCCATAGATTTCATATATGATTCTGGCACAGAGACCTAAACATATAGTTGTTCGGAGTTCAGACTTGGAACACTTATTTGTTTCTAATTTGATTCTGATTGATGTTTCTTAATGCTGTATGACTTAGAGAATGGCAGATGAGAGGACAGCAAAGGCAGGTGAGCTAGAACAAAAGGTGGCATTACTTGAGGTATGGATGGATACAGTCCCATGGAAGAATTGATAGCAGCCTCTTAAGAATGAAATGTTAGTTATATATGTTTCCTTCTCTGCCAGGCTGAATGTGCGTCTTTAAATCAAGAATTGCATGACATGGAGGGCCGTCTACGCCGTGAGCAAAAGAAGTCTCCTGAAGATGCGAATCAGTTGATTCAGGTAAAAAAATCAACTGACTTAAAGCTTTACGTACTACCTGAAAGGACCTTTCATTTAAAATTTTATGTTTCCAGTCTACCTCAGTGTTTTTTTTGTATTGTCTCCCTTTCTTTGACTTTGTCCATCTTTTCTTTGTTGGTGTTATCCTAAAATCAGTCAAAGTACACTATTTTCATGGCCTCATGCACTTAGCTATCTTTAATGTTTTTTGTGTAAGAAGAGAACTTAATAATTAAGGTAGTCTCACAATTGTGTTAAACATGATGCTTACTGTGGATACTGATGACACATGGAAGTTAACCTGTGATTTTTCAGTTGTTTAACTTGTCGAAAAGGTAATACTTTTTTATCATGATGTATATATGCTAGCACAGAATGCCAATGCTCTATAATCACTTAGAACGTTTTCACACCTTAACGGCATATTGATTTATTGAGTTTAAAATTGAAGATACAGGCATGGCAACAGGAAGTAGAACGTGCACGTGAGGGTCAAAGAGATGCAGAAATTAAGCTCTCTTCTCTTGATGTGAGTTACCCCTCTAAAAGAGTCGATGTATTGTGCTCAATAAGTCTTTTCTTAACACTCGCGCTTTCTGAATGACTCTGGTTTGAGTTTCTTTAGAAACATATTGATAGTTTAATCTGAATTTCATTTGTCGAAGACTGAATTACAAAAGATGAGAGTTGAAATGGCTGCCATGAAGAGAGATGCTGAGCATTATTCGCGCCAGGTTAGCTACTTGTGACATTTTGCAGATGCTTGGATTTGGTTTTAGAATGTTTGACATGCTAATGCCATAAGGCCCATAGTAACCTATGTAGGCCAATAATACTTTGCATCATATCTCTACGCTGTAGTTCCATCACTCATGCTTTGATCTCCTTGTATTTGTAATGAACCCCCTAATCCTCTATACAAAACAATTCAACTTCAACCTTACATTTTGTTTTATTTTATACTCATTCAACTCCGACCTTACATAGTATATCTTAATCAATAGAGTTGCCTTGGTAAAATTCTTTTGGGATCTACCTGGAGGAGTATGAGCTTCTCAAGATATTATTTGCACCATACTTCATAATTAATGAGTATAAAATCAACATTACCCGATTTCTCTAACGAGGCACCCATTACAGTAATATGTAAGCAACTGTTTCGGCTGTTCTGGCGTACCCCAATGATGACAGACTAACGTAGGTTGTTTCTTGTTGACCACTGATTTAAACACAACACCCCTCTTCTACTACAATAAAAAATTCAGCGCGTAGTTTATTGAATCAAATTTGATTTTGTCCTACCATAGTCAGAGAACGGTGAATTTCACAACTTCATTTGAAATGGACTAACTTCATACCTAAAAGTCTGAGACATAAACTTGATATGAAGATTTCCTGTTGCAATTTCGGCCCTCAATTTGACAGCAATACTCAAAAATTGTACGTCAGCACCTTTGTTATTTACAAGTTGTGTTCATCATTAGTAAATAAGAATACACTTTTAAATCCAGAATAAAAATCTCTGTTTGAACTAAGTCTCAACATGTTACTTTCCTTAACGTGAGTACTGATAGTTAAACACACCAGCCAAATATTAGATAGAAAAATGTGATAGCTTCCTGTGTAACTTGGTTGCAGATGTGCCTGTAGTGGAAAACCTCTTCAAAGCCTGTAATTTATAGTGAAAACATACTGAATCTGAATCTGAATGGTCGATGGTTTGATGCTAATATACAGCAACATGATTTAAAATGAGACCTTACCAACACATCTTTCTTTTATGGAACAAAGATGGTTTTAGCTTCTGTTTACAGCAACAGCTTCATTATTTTCATTATCATTACCTCATTGGGGTAGGGGGGGGGGGGTCGGACGTACGCAACCTTACTCATGCAATTGCAGAGAGGTTGTTTCCAATTGACCCAAAAGAGATAATGGGACGACCATCTTCTACTTCATGGAAAGGAAGCGAAGAGGTTTTAAGAGCCATTTTGATTTAGTTCATTACATCCCACAGCCAAAAGAACAAATGAACCGTATTTTTAAGTTGAAAGATTGAAACATTTTATAATTGCCAACTATTTCCTACATTTGACCACTTATTCTTGTTATGAGTAATTATGGCATGACTCTGGTGGTAGCCGAAAAGAATGGGTTGCCGGAGTCCATTTTCTTATTACCAATGTTGGATATTTTGAGTTCGGATTTCTATTTTGATGCTTTGTAATTCTTAACTGGAAATTATGAACTTCAATTTATGATTGATGATTTCAGGAGCACATGGAGCTTGAAAAGAGATACCGCGAATTAACCGATTTATTGGTATATAATATTAATATCTTGTGCACATTCTGGCTTTCACAATAATGATAGATGAAATTGACATGCTTGTCAAACTACTTTTTGTTAGTACTACAAGCAAACACAGCTTGAAACGATGGCAAGTGAAAAAGCTGCTGCAGATTTTCAGTTGGAGAAGGAGATCAAGCGTCATCAGGAGGCACAGGTATGTTCTCACTCCTACTGTTTATTTACCATAGTTGGAAGCTTTTACTTGTTATTTTGACTTCTCCTTTGTCTATCTAACGGCCATATTGTTATTATTGGTAGGCTGAAGCAGAAAGAAACAAGATTTCTCGTCGTGCATCAACTATTTGGGATGAAGAAGCAGACATGAGAGAACTCGAGTATGTTTTCACTAATTTTACTAGTATCTACAATTTTCTGTCTTATTAAGCAGGTTTGAGATCCAGCCACTTGCCCTCTTCTCAGCTACAAAGTTAGATCTAGAAAATGAATTAACCAGTGAATTCACTTAAGATGAACCAGTGTCTACTGGATTGGGTTAAATGATATTGAGCATGACTGTTTGATGAACTAGCCTAAGGGGGAGGGGTGCTGTAGGCAATGCTTAATTAGTTGTTAGAATTAGCTTGTAGTAGAAGGAAATCAGTTACTTAGACTTACAAATACTATATAAAAAGGATATCAATGAAAAAGAAATCATGAAGAATATTTTGAGTGAATTTTACTTTATTTTTCTTAGCATTGGGAGAGTCCAGCTACTCGAAATGTAAACCCCATTTGATAATTTGAAATCCTCTAACTACAATCAACTATCCTATCTTCCTTCAATATCTAATTTTCCAGTCTATTACAGATTGACACTGTATTTTACATTTTTCTGTTAGAAATCTTCTATTCTCATGTGGTGTATCCTTTTATTTCCTTCAATAGAACTTTATGTTTACCTAATTTTTTAGTACAAAAGTACTATTTTTAGTAATGGACTTAGGAGGGAAACACATATCTCGTTCAATCACATATTTGATACCTGAATTACTCTCTAGCGTTGATACTTTAGGAGACATTGTTTTATCCTTTTGGCTTGCTGATCTCAAAGAGGCTGATGTCACAGTGTCTGAATCATCATAAGAACTATTGAACTACTCCCTCTGACCCTAAAAGATTGGCCCAAATGCATTTGTTCACTTTATTAAGAATTGGGTATACTAAAAAAACAAATAGGTAGGTAGATTTGTCTTTTAGCTAGATTAAATAATAGTGTGTGAGGAGAAATATATGGGGATCATAAACTAAATAAGGTATGGGGCAAACAAATAGGGACATCCATTTATGGTATACGGGGCAATCTTTTAGGGACAGAGGGAGTAATACATTGTATATGTGTAATACAAGTAGAAAAGTTGAGAAGCCAGAGGTATGCACTTATTCGTCTTTGGATATATTTTCCATGAGAAGTCTATTAAGCACTAACATTTGCACATGTGACGATTATTTCTTACGAAGTTGAATCTTCAGGCCTCTCCCACTACATCAACGTCACTTGGCTGGGGCTAGCATACAGGTAATTTATTTTCTTTAGCATTTATAATGCTGTTTACCTAAGTCTATTTTTGTATTTTTTTCGAATATTCCATTCTTGTTTCTTTCTTATCAATTATCTCCGCTAAATCTGCACAATGCAGTTGCGGAAGGCGGCAAAGCTTTTAGACTCTGGTGCAGTCAGTGCTACAAGGATTCTCTGGCGCCATCCTAGAGCTCGAGTTGGTCTGCTATGTTATCTAATTTTCGTACATCTGTTCTTGATGTACCTGTTGCATAGCCTTCAGGTATTGCCAATTAGCAACTAGTTGATTATTGATATCTATGTTTAGATTCATTTCAGACACCTCTTTTTTGTCCCTTTTTATCTTAAAGGTTGTTTCAAAGATGCGAACTTTCAAGCCTAGATGTGTGTGTGATTTCCAAATCACGTCAGGATTTTCCTCAAAGAAAGGGGGGGGGGGGGGGGGGGGGTAGTGGTGGGGTGGGGTGGGCGGGGGGATCAAGCTGAAGGTTTATGTTTCTGTAATCATCTGACCATTTAGTGCCCGGAGTCGGGAAATTAGTACTCCCCGTGATGAATTTAGGTTAGTTTTAAGTTTGGGAAATGGTTAGGTTTTCTGTTTGAAGAATTGAAGTTTTCTCTAACCTCATCTGTCTCCAGTGTTGTGGATTATGTTCTATGATATTTTACTTTTATCTGACTAAGACCAGTTTTAGTCAAGGCTCAAGACATTAATATTACTCAAGATGAAATTAGGCTAGTTTAAGACTTTTCAGCTTAAGAAGAGATTTGTTTACTGTTTCTGTATACCTTTGAAGCATTGGAGCTCGCCCCATCTGGTTCTAGTTTTGTGAATCGTCGAGTTCTATGATTGAAAGGACCGCTGAAAGTATGGGAGAGAGAGAGCTATACCTGTACCACCTATAAATATCTCTCCTTGGAATTAGAGGATTAAGAAGATTTTGCACCCTTTTATTAACCCCCCCACCCCCAATATTCTAACTCATTTAACAAGGGGATTTGGAATCACTCCCATAATTCCAGTTTTCAGCATCTACGCGTTAATATTTAATTTTTATACTGCCAATAGATCGAAAAGATATTATACTTTTTGTATTTCGATGTTTAGGCCCAAGCTGATGATTTTGCTGCTCGAGAAGTAGCTCGGTCGATGGGACTTTCTCAACCCAATTTGCCATAACCAACGTGCGCTCAAGTGCAGGAGGTTCAGTTCTTCTGCCAATGCAGCTCCACCAAATGTGGAAAAATTCTGATTTCTTTTCAGTAGCTAGTGACCTAGTGTCTTGTTTGCCATACAGTCAGAATCTATGGTGAGTGATGAAAGTTGTACACTAGTATTTGAATTCTTCATCGTATTGACTCGTCTCTTCCAACTAACAGCAAGCAACTCTTACGTCATCTTCAAAATCCCAGCCTAATCAGCGTCAGAGTACTAAGGCTCGGTATTTCCCTATTGGGGTATTCGAGATACAAGGAGGTGATGAAGATTACATACATATATAGAAGCTTGAATCATACCAAGTATACAACTCGTACTTGGATTTGGATTTACTTCACAAACCAACACTGATAGTACTGAATTTGTTTTAGATCAAGTATAACCATTGTAAAGTTGACTAACTAAAATCTTTTTAAAGTTTGTAAGTAATTTTCTAAGCTGTTGTATGTTCTTCGAGTTTGTGAATTGGTTAGTGTTCTTGTTAATATTTTGGGATAAGAATTTCTTTTTTTTTGATGCAAAGCAGACGAAACAAAAACAGGATAAGATGATTTGTTTGATTGTTACCGTCACACCAGAAGTACGTGGTGGTGGTGGTACTCGGTAGCAGTGAAGAGAAAAAAGGGTGTACTCGTACTACTTAAGAAACTGTAAAGCGTTACCCAAGCCCATTAACCATCGAACCTATAAACCAAACAATGCCAAACGGAATGGCTTAACTGAATCTGTTTCTATGCCTTTAAAAAAGCATACCAAACATGCTCTAACAATAATACTGAGGTAAAAGAAGGGAAAAGAGAAGTATTTTGAACAAAGGGAGCCAAATGAGACTTTTCCTAGACTCCTAAAAAGAGAAATATTTTGAACAAATATAGCTAAATTAAACTTTTCCAAGACTCCTTAGGAAAAAAATAAATGAATAAAAAGAGCTTACGCAAGAAGTTTCATTGTACTGTACAAGATATTGTAGCAGCAAATAATGAAAATTCAGAGACGTAGTAATTATTTTTACCATTAATCCAATCACATATTAACAGTAATGTAATCCAAGTTCACAATTTGTGTACAAATTGGGGGTAGAAGATTTTGACTCCTTTTAATCTAATCCACAAGACCATCTACCATCTATGACAGAAAAAGTTATAAACTCTGAACTAACTTCGTACAAATTTACTAAATTTTTATTGGTCGTACTAGAATCGACTAAATTCAGAGTAGTACATAGTGTGTAAAGTAAGAAACATTTAGAATGTTCATTCAATTCGATACTCGCAATTAGACCTTCCGGTACATGGAAACAATAATTAGAAACCTTAAGTTCTGTTAGGAGAAATACTAATCATCCTCAATCAAATTAAAAATGTGAATCGAAGCTTACCCAAGAAGCTAAATTTTACAAGTGTGCGACACACTCTTTTAATATGGCGGGGAATTGAAGTATGACGTCATTATAAATTCAGGCAGCTCACTTGTCACTGTGAATTGTGATTGATCATACTTTCTCCTCTCTTTTCAAAATTTGACCTCTCTTCTCTTTCTCTCACCCATCAAATCAAACAACCACCTTCCATGGATGATGCACCATCAGGAATTCCTCTGTCGCCGGAGGCAGACAAGGAGCAACTCCAACTGCATTCCTCACTCCCGACATCTCCCGTGCCTCTCTCTAACATTCCTCACAGTAACTTTTCGGTAGGACCGCCTTACAGGCGCGTGTAGGAAAGACCAGGTGAGAAAGTCACGCGCGCGTGGTCTCACGCGCGGTATAAGTAACCTTTTTTTCTCTCTCCTCTCATTTTCTGCAAACCCATCTCTAAACTCTCTCGCTCAGTCTCTCACCTCCAAAGCTCTCCGTCTCTCTCTCTCCTCCAAAACCCGGACACGCCGTCAACTCCCATCATCATGGTCACCTCCTTGCCGCCGCCATCTCATCCTCACCGTCCCATCCTTGCCGTCGTTGTCTCCTCCTTACCGTCCCATCCTTGCAGCCGTCGTCATCCCCTCTTCGCCGTCCCTTCCAAAACCCTAGAAATTCTCATTCTCCTTCCTCAATCTCCTGCTACCTGGGTCACTCCATTTTCTACATGGATTCCGACTAGCCTGGTCACCTCGTCGTCTCAGCCGCCTTATTTTGTAGATCGGAGAATTTTGTTTTCGAATTAGTGATGTGATTTAGTATTGTTTTGTGGTTTTGATTGCGTATGAAAGGCTTCGTGCAAGGACTAGGAGGTAGAGAAGAGGTGACGATCTCATACCGAATCGGTGAAAGAAGGAGACAGGCCGGCGGTTCATACAAAATCGGGGTCGTTGGCTGATGGATGCGACGCGAAGGAAGAACAACTGCACAAGGATGGCTGGGGACCTGGGCTGCGGTTTTGGTCGCAAGTGTGTGGAGTTGCGGTGGTGGGCTTGTGGCGCTGACAGTCGTGGCCAACGTTGGCAGTGGAACGGAGTGGCTAGGGTTTAGATTAATGACTATGTAAATTTATTTGATATATTTGTTTTAGTCAAGATTAATTTTGTTTTAGTTAAGAATGAATTTGAATTAGTTAAGAATATTTTGGGTTTAGTTACCATTAAGTTTGTCTTATTTAAGAATTATTTTTGGTTTATAAATGAATTAGTTACAATTCAAAAAATAGTTGAGGGTTTATGTGAATTAGTTATGGGTTTATATGAATGATAAGTAGAATAGTTAAGGGTTTATATGAATTAGTTATGATTTTTTGTAAACAAATTACGATAAAACACAAATAGTTGTGCTTTATGATCAAATAGTTATGCTTTTATATAAATTAGTTTTAATATAATATAAATAGTTATACTTATAAACTGAATAGTACGGAGTATAAAAATCCATTTTAGTTAAAAATAATTTTGTTTTACTTGTGTGTTTTTTAGTTCTAGATTTTTTTAAAATTTTATTTTAACAAATTATGAGTTTTAGTTAAGCTTTTTCATAATTTTAGTTACGATTTTCTTGGTTTTAGTTAAGATTTTTTAATTGGTCTCATTGCTTAACTATTTCGTTCCATTGCTTTAACTAATCCGTTCCATTGCTTAACTAATTGTTTTACTTTCTTAACTAATTAGTTCCATTCTAATTCGATCCATTTCTTAACTAATTCGTTCAATTTCTTAACTAATAAGTTACAATGCTTAACTAGTTGAATTAATTGTTTCCATTGCTTTAAATAATTCGTTCTATTGCTTTAATTCATTGGCTTCATTGTTTAACTAATTCGTTCAATTTCTTAACTAATTGGTTCCAATGCTTAACTAATTGAATTAATTGGTTCCATTGCGTTAACTAATTGGTTCCAATGCTTAACTAATTGAATATTCATTCTATTGCTTAATTAATTAGTTTCATTGCTTACCTAATTGAGTTTTAGGCTTAACTAATTGGTTCAATTTCTTAACTAATTCGTTCCATTGCTTAACTAATTGAGTTTTAGGCTTAACTAATTGGTTCAGTTTCTTAACCAATTCGTTCCATTGCTTAACTAATTGAGTTTTAGGCTTAACTAATTGGTTCAGTTTCTTAACTTATTCGTTCCATTGCTTAACTAATTGGTTCAGTTTCTTAACTAATTCGTCCCATAGCTTAACTAATTGAGTTTTAGGCTTAACTAATTAGTTTCATTTCTTAACTAATTGAGTTTTAGGCTTAACTAATGGGTTCAATTTCTTAACTAATTGGTTCCAATGCTTAACTAATTGAATTAATTGGTTCCATTGTGTTAACTAATTCGTTCTATTGCTTAATTAATTAGTTTCATTGCTTAACTAATTGAGTTTTAGGTTTAACTGGTTGAATTTCAGGCTTAGCAAATACTTTCTTTATATCTGCTTAACTAATTGGCCGGTTTGATTCTTAACTAATAGGTTTCAGTGTTTAACTAATTGGTTTCAGTGCTTAACTAATTGGTTTCAGTGCTTAACTAATTGATTCCATTGCTTAACTAATTTGTTATGTTGTTTTAACTAAATTGTTCAATTGCTTAACTAATTGATTTAATTAATTACTTTACTAATTGAATTTCAGGCTTAACTAATTAGTTACATTGCTTAACTAATTGGTTTAATTAATTCACTAATTACTTATATTGCATAACTAATTGGTTTCGTTGCTAAATAACTGAATTTCAAGCTCAACAAATTGAATTCACTGCTTAACTAATTGAATTTCCGACTTAACAAATACTTTCTTTATATTTGTAAACTTCTTAGTTTCATTGCTTAACCAATTGGTCTTAATGCTTAAATAATTGATTTTAATGCTTAACGAATTTGTTCCATTGCTTAACTAATTGAATTTCAGATCAACGAAATGAATTTCACGAAATCATAACAAAAACTCCGAAAATCTTAACTAAAAACAATTTATTCTCAACTAAAACCACATTATCTTAACTACAATTGAATTATTCTTTTGAAAAAAAAATCTTAACTAAATATAACAAATGTGTAACTAAAATGAATTTATTCTTAACTAAAACCTATATAATCATGACTAATATAAATGAAACAAAATTGTTACAATACAAATTTGGATACTAATAATTACAGTTCTTTTTAATTTTGCCGCCCTGCCCTGTCTTACTCCTCTCCATGCCGCCTAGAAACACGGCAGCGAAGCACCACCAAAGCACTTCCTCTGCGTGTGCTCACCATATCACCAACAACAACACATAACCAACAGCAATTCACAATCGCATCAACTCTAGCAGCCACCGGAATGACAACCAGCACAGCATGCCTAGTGGCGCAAGCCTAGCGTCACCACACAAACCTTGAGGTGCTTCTGTAGCTGCCTCTCCGTCAGTTTATCACAACTAGCTCCACCAGCAGTAGCATAGCACCTAAAAAACACCGCATTTACAACATGTTCAATCAATTAATGTAAAACACACATTTAAAAAAACAAAATAAATAGAAATGAAATCAGGAGGTTCATTCGACAATACGAAAAACACCAGAGAAATCAAAATCAGGAGCTTCATCCAACATGACGGAAACACTAGAGAAATCAAAATCAAGAGGTTCACATTGTTTCCCTAACAAAAAGACACAATGTGTAGAAGTTCAACAACATCCAAGTGAACAATGACCTGGGGATTCAAAAATCACAAACACCTGAATCGATCACAGCACCACTAATTCAAACGAAATTGCATAAAAGAAATCGCATAAAAATGATTTAAAAAGCTCAAAAATAAAAAACCTAAAAAAACATCATCGATTCACCTAAATTGTAAAATCAACCAATTAATCAACAAATAAATAAAAAAACTGAAACAAAAACCAAAAGTCATGAGATGAAGGAGTTAACTGAGTTCTTTGAGGCTTTTCCGTCGAGGGACAACTCGCCACCATCGACTACGAATTGGCGACGCCGCTGCTCAGACGAATTGACAACGCCGCTGCTCAAACGAATTGGCGACGCCAATATCCTTGGTTCGAACCCCGACCAAACACTAAAGAAACATATACGACAGCGGGCAATAAGCGGCGACGACCGATGTTCCTTGTTCTCCTTCTGGAGAGGTGAGGAGTTGATGGCGGTGGCGAATTGGAACAGCGAGGAGGCTTTGGCCGATGTTAGGCTTTGGCCGGTGTTAGGCTTTAGCAAAGAGGCGGACGGAGGAGAGAGAAAGAGATCAGAGAGTTTAGAGGAGAGAGGGGGAGGAGAGAGATACGGATTAGGTTTTGAAATGGATGAAATTTTGTTTTTTATGCGACCCGAAATTAAATCAGACCCATATCCGCCCGTGTGTGACCCGCGAAAATATCCAAGTATAAGGTGGTCTTTCCTGTAAGACCGCCTTATACAAAAGTTTGTACATTCCTCAAGGTCTTCAATCTTCTTCATTTTAATTCCCCACTTTTTTTTTCTGTTGATCATATGAAATTAGGAAATTTTAGGTAATATTGATGTCAAGTGTTTGCTCTTCGAGATTTTCTGGGACTTGGCATATTTTTTAATATTCTGAAAATTTGCATATTGATAAATTAATAGAGAGTATTTGAGAAGTTGTAGTCTTTTTTTATTTCCTTGGTTTCTCAACAATCACAATCAGATATTTATACAAGCTATTACAAGCTATTAGGAGACTAGTAACCTACGACAACTAATGACAATAATACTAGTAACATAAAACTAAATGGAAATAATACTAGCTAGTAACATAAGGAACTAAATGGCACTAATAACAATGTTAATACAATAGTTAGTAATAATAACCTCCTTCTAATACTCCCCCGCAAGTTGGAGCATGAAGATCTCGAATGCCCAACTTGCGAAGTAGTGTCATAAACTGTGGTTTACCAAGAGCCTTGGTAAAAATGTCCGCGAATTGATTTCCCGTACGAATGTGGGATGTCACAATATTCCCAGATAATATCTCATCTCGTGCAAAGTGACAATCCATCTCAATATGCTTCGTCCGTTCATGAAAAACGGGATTCGCTGCGATATGTAATGCAGCCTGACTGTCACAATACAACCTCATCGAACGACCATGTCGAACACCTAAATAGAAAAGGGTCGACTTTAACCATTTTAGTTCACACGTAATAGTAGCCATCGAGCGATACTCTGCTTCAGCAGAAGAGCGAGACACGGTTGGTTGTTTCTTAGTCTTCCAAGAAATTGGGGAGAGCTAAGCAATACAAAGTAACCCATCAACGATCGCCGAGTCATGGGACAACTCGCCCAATCACTGTCCCAAAACCCATATATATGAAAATTACAATCTTTTTGCAAAAGAATTCCTTGACCCGGACAACCCTTTAGATACCTGAGGACTCGTAAGGCGGCTTCCCAATGATAAATCTTTGGTGCTCCCACAAATTGGGCCAAAATATGTACGGAATAACACAATTTCGGACGCGATATCGTCAAGTAAATCAAACGACCAACGAGTCGTCTATACTTCTCCGGCTCAGAAAATAACTCCCCCTCACACCGAGCTAGTTGATGATTTTGTTCCATAGGAGTGGCAGCGGGCTTAGATCCCAAAAAACCTGCTTCACTAATAATATCTAGAGTATATTTTTATTGATTAAGGAATAAACCTTCATTGCCTCGAGCAACTTCAAGACCAAGAAAATATTTCAGAGCCCCAAGATCTTTCATATGAAATCATGTACTAAGATAATCCTTGAACTTTAATATTTAATCATGAGACGATCATGCTATAATTAAATCATCTACATATACAAGAACATGCAATGAGACTGCATCCTTCGTATAACAAAATAATGAATAATCTGCATATGATTGCTTGAACCCAAAATTGTAACACCCTAATAAGTCCTTGCTTTTTATAAAATATTTTCCAACTTAAAACAAAGGAATTACCAAGATATTACCGCCACCGTTATAACGGTTAAGGCTATTTACCAGAATTACGCAACGGAATTTAACTAACTTTCAAAATGTATTAAATAGCTAATGGTCATTAAAACAAACTGGAACCATCAAGGCCCAAACCAACATTAAATAGTTTATAAAATCCATTAACTAAGTTTCAAACCATAATAGCAATAGTAGTAGTCATGACTATAAATAGAGTTTATGAAATACGGAAGAAAATAACTCTCAACACGAATCCCATGATAACTTCTCCCGCAAGTTATCTCTACAAACCTGATTTATTGAAATCTACTCCCCAACAACGCAAGTGCAATGATGGATCATCATAGGGTCATTAAGGCGAAGGCCATGACCAGAAGACATGAAGCACGAAGTCAGCAAAAGCTGAGTACGAACAAGCTAGAATAACGTTTTATCCTAACATGCTTCACTCAACGAATTAATAATCCACATGCAAAAGCCATTTAATAAACAAGTAAACATGGAGGCAAGACTCGACACTTGACACGACTCTTAACTCACAGTTTAATAAAGAAGTAGCTTCCAACGGGTAAAATAAAGTATCCTCAAAAGGAAAGAAAAGGGCGATGGGAGCCCACCATACACCAAATAATAACAAGTCGGACTCCTACCGATAGTCGGACCATACCGACGGAATTCCAATGCACAACGGCCTAAAACAAAAGAATGAAACAACGTTTTGTATCATTCAAGGAGTACAAGTTCTCCGACCACACTCCCCCCATTGTTCATACTCAAGGTATATACGTTCCGAGAGTTTTGAAGCTCATTCGGGTTACACTTTACGTTAATTAGTATGTTATGTTCAAGGCGACTCAAGACTTTACAAAAGACATAACATGCGAACAATTAAACAATTAAACAACTCAACAATGACACTTCATTTTAATCCTTTAGAACTTGTGATCAAACATAGACTCAAGTGAAATTACTCCCATTGTTCCTTCTCAAAAACACTGTTTGAGATAACCCGACAATGCCTATTAACAAGCGAGGTGTTCCCTTTGCACGAATAGTCCTTAGTTCAATTCACATAGACTCTCTAAACATATTCTACCCCTGTGGTAGAATAAACAATGCACTCCGGCAATATTCAATAGGCTCAACATATGCTAGACACCCCGTACTATAGCATAATAATAATAACTTTCATGCGCAACACTCATACATGCAAACCAACTTGAACAACATGCTTGACATAATTCAACGATTATAAAAGTCCATAACATGATAGTTCAACAGAATCTAAAAAGCATAATTCAATTCATAACATGCTCGTTCACATAGATTCAATAATAATTCTCACATGCTTGTCCACACATCAAACATGAATTCCCAACATATAAGTTCACATGATTCGCATTCAATACACTTCACAAAGTCCTCAAGGGATGGGTGGTCACCCTACTCTTGTACGTACCTGGAATACGTAAGTACGTGGGCCACTGTGCGAATCACAACTCACTAGAAATCAACTCCTATAAACACAAAGGAGAAACTTAATTATTAATCATGTTTACTAAATTTCCAGCAACTATTTAAGAAACTAAAACCCTTGGTTTAATTAGAAATTAATCGTCATTCGTTAAATTAATAGTCTCAAATAGTCAACTCAAGTCCTAGCATAAAAACATTGGTTTTTTAGCTTTAAAATCATTAAAAATCAACTCTTTAAAGCTTATAAACCATCTGAAAATTTAAGTTGATTCCCATAATTTAAATCGTCATTAAATTATGTGAATCAATCTACTGAACACTCAGAATTAAAATCCTACGAATAGATTATTAATAAAACTATGTTTTGCCTTAAAAATTGACACTTTAATAAATCATTAAATCTGAAAATTATAATTCTTTTGAATTAAAATCAATCTCATCAAATCAAATACGAATCATTAAAACACGGTGGTCATAACCGTTCCAAACAATTTAAATAATCCAAAACAATTAAATAATCGTAATTAAAGAATTTAAACACTAAATTTGAAAAGTTAAAAGTATACGGATTCGATTAACAACAACAACACACACACACGCAACAACGAGGTGTTGCGTGTGGGGCAGCGACGCAAGGCACATCAGCAACACGAAGCAACAACAATCGCAGCACGAGCACGGGCGGGGGCGAGGTGCGCGCTGCGGGCGAAGGCGAGGCAGGGGTGTGCGCTGCGGGCGAGGGCGAGGGCGCGCGAGAGCGAGAGGAAGTGAGGGTGAGTGTGCGCGTGAGGTGCGGAAAGGCAGACACGACATGTGAGGCTAGCAGCGAGCCGAGGCAACACCCGTTGCTTGGGGCCGAAGGCAAGGGCGGACGAAGGAGAGAGGAAGTGCCGCAAGGAGGAGAGAGAAGAGAGGGAGTGCTGAAAATTTGTGAGGGTTCAATGAGGGGGTGTATTTATAGTTTTTCCTTCCAACATGGGCTAGGTTTTGGGAGTTTTGTGTTGGGCTTCCTTTCGGGCTTAACTAAAATTAATCCTTGCAAGCCTTGTTGGGTTTGACAATGAAATTGGGCTAGGCTTAGATTAGAATTAAATTCGTTTTCAAAATACGACCCAACAATTTCCGAATGAATAAATTCGTTGAATTTATTTAATAAAAAATACGGTTTTCGTAATTGATTAACAATTAAATTAATTAAAAATAAAAACACATTTAATTCTCATTAAATGGAATTAAATTCATAAAAATACTTTATAAATATAACAAAATAATTTATAAATATAATAAAATATATTTATAAATACAGAAAAATACGAGGTATTACAAAAATTCTTCAAAGCTGTAGAGAGTTTAGCAAACCATTGTCGGGGTGCTTGACGAAGACCATATAATGACTTTCTGAGGCGACATACCTTACCTGGATAAGGAGAATTGAACGCTGGGGGAAGTTTCATGTATACTTCTTCTTCAAGATCGCCATGAAGAAAAGCATTGTGAACGTCCATTTGATGGAGTTCCCAATTTCGAGCAACCGCAACTACTAAAAACATTCTTACAGTAACCATCTTAGCCACTGGAGCAAACGTCTCATTGAAATCAATACCTTCAATTTGACGATTACCAAACACAACTAGACGCCCCTTTAGACGTTCAACAGAGGCATCATCCTTGAATTTAATTTGATAAACCCATTTGCATCCTAATGCCATTTTTCCAAGAGGTAGGTCGTCCAAAGTCCATGTGCCATTTTGTTCTAGAGCATCAATTTCTTCTTTCATAGCTAACCGCCACTCTGGACTTTATTTGCCTCCTTAAAAGAGATGGGCTCGTCACCTGTCGTGATAGCTGCCAAAAATTGTTTGTGTCTCACAGAAAATGTATCACAATTTACATAATAAGCAATATGAAATGGGGTACCTGAGGACCGCTTTGAAGGGGGTGAACAAGTAGCAGTGACAGGGTCTTTGACATGAATAG
This sequence comes from Spinacia oleracea, assembly GCF_020520425.1. Taxonomy (NCBI): domain Eukaryota; kingdom Viridiplantae; phylum Streptophyta; class Magnoliopsida; order Caryophyllales; family Amaranthaceae; genus Spinacia; species Spinacia oleracea. The sequence goes on along the minus strand of NC_079488.1, from coordinate 69,476,002 downwards.
TGTTGGTGACGAAGCCATTGAGTAGAGTAGACGACTTCTTAATATGATGCCCTATACCAAGTATCTTTGTGGAAGAAGTCACATTTGTAGGTGATGTAGCTGAATCATCTACGACACACCTAGGCTGTGGAGGTTGTTGCTCATGTATTTGTGAATGAGGGTTTGTATCTTGGGTTATTAGAGTAGGTGAGATAGGTGGGTTATTTATGGGAATGTTATGATGAGTTTGTAGCTTATTTTCCTTGTCTTGTACACTAGGATTACTAGCATCCTCAAATAAAGTGTGGGAATTATCGACAATACGCAATGGCACATCCTCACTACCAACATTGACTTGGTCAGCAAAAGAGAATTTATCTTCTACAAATAATACATCCCTAGAGACAAAGTACACTTTCTTCTCTATGTCATATAACCTCCAACCTTTTTGACCAAACGGATATCCCACAAAACACATTTTCGTGATCTTGGACCAAATTTGTCCTTCACCCTAGGTCGATGATTTGCATAACATAACACCCAAAGACACGCATAAGAAAGTAATTTGGTGATTTTCCAAATAAAATGTCATATGGAGATTTGTTGTGTAACATAGGTGTAGGAGTTCGATTAATAACTTATGTCGTTGTTATAGCGCATTCACCCCAAAAACTGATAGGAATATTGGCTTGAAAACGTAAAGCTCGTGGCACATTTAGGATATGTTGATGTTTACGTTCTACCCTACCATTTTGTTGAGGTGTATCAACACATGAAGTTTGATGCAAAATTCTATGTCCAGCATAAAATTTACTTAAACAGGTAAACTCCCTACCATTGTCATCCCTTAAGGGTAACACTTAGCTTCCATTGCTTCGTGCGTGCAAGTTTGTGAACGATTTATAAAAATCAAAAACTTTTATATTTAAATTTAACGACAAATTAATATTTCATATTAATTTCACTAAATTTAGGCGAAAAATCGGAAATTTATAATACAAATTAATTTCCGGTTACATATTTTCTTAGGGATTAAAATCTAGGTCATAAAATTTTAAAACTTTTCAATTTTAACAAATTTTATGGTGGTTTTTAATCATAGGATCGTAATGAAATTATCAATTAATTATGAAATTCAAAACAAATTCTAAATTATTTGAAATTCAACGAATTAATTATAGTTACAAATTAGGTTGTATAATTAACAAAATTAGACCTTAAAATTGTTAAACATATACAGTAGGTCAATCATAGATTCAAGATTTATGTACAAGATTCGCAAATATTTAATTTAACATCATAAAAATTACAAATTTTGCATTCGAAAAACTAAAACCTCCGAAAAGTCATAGTTAGGCTTCGAAATTGGGAATTCTGGGTTCGGCATCAAATCTATGATTTTTGTCAAATTTTTAAAACGTCGTTTACATGCGAAATTAACTATAAAAACATAAGATTTCGACCATTATTGACAAAACTGCCGAAAAATTCTGCGAATATTTAATCAAATAATCGCACGAATTTGCAATCAATTACACGAAATTAATCACCCCTTTAATTCATTGCAAATTAATAAAATTTAATTCATGTAACTATAATTGATTATGGAATTAATTAGAGGCTCTTGATACCACTGTTAGGTTATGAATAATACAACAATATAATTCATGCGGAAAAACCATAAAGCCAGAATCCAAATTAACTGCCACATAGTCAATTTGCATAATTTAAGTGACATACAATGTGATGCATGCCTTCCCTAGTTGCTCCCGAACCGAACAAGAACAAGTCTTTAGAGCCCCAAACGTTGCTCCTCCGTAGAAAGTCCACAACACGTTTGGATCCGCCTTAGGTTTAACCAACTAGGATTTTACTTAAGGTTTTATGTATTCAGGTTAGGCTTGTATTATGTTCTCCCTTGAACACAATGAGAATAAAGAATATGATTTTCAATTCAATTGATGTGTATAATTATGAGGGCCTAGCCTCATATTTATAGTGTAGGAAATAAGGAATTTGAGTCTTATTAGGAATAGAATTACCAACCCTACTAGGATTGAAATTCTTATTCATTAGAATTGCAACATTAATTAAACTCTTAATTATTTGAATTCGAGTAAGACTAGGACTACTTAATCCAATGTTACTTGGGAATTAAGCAATCGGATATTTCTTGGAGCCCAAGACGAAACAACCCAACGCAGCCACAATGGGCCTCGTTGGTGTGCGTGCTGCCTCGGCCCAGTGCGCTGTGGCCCTCTCCTCGGCAGGCATGCAGTCGTTGCTTGCTGGGCGCGGCCCATGAGCTGTTGCCTTGCTTCGCAGCTTGGCGCGGCCCATGTGCTGCTGCCTTGCTCGTAGCTTGGCGCGGCCCATGTGTTGCTGCCTTGCTCGTAGCTTGGAGTGGCCCATGAGCTGCTGCCTTGCTTGCAGCTTGGCGCGGCCCATGGCTGCTGCCTTGCTCGAAGGGCGCGACCCATGGTGCTTCCTTGCTTGTCGAGCGATGGGCTGCCTCACTTGCCGGCTTGTCGCTCGTCGAGCTTCCGATGCGTTTTCCGATTCCAGAATTCATTTCCGTTTCGAACAAATATTTACGTTTCCGTTAACATTTCCGATTCCGGAAATAATTTCCTTTCCCGACACTATTTCCGATTCCGGTAATATTTCCGTTTCCGGCAATATTTCCGATTCCGGCAATATTTCTATTTCCGATATTATTTTCCGATGCGAACCATGTTTCCGTTTCCGGCAACATCTACGACTTGGATAATATTTATATTTCCGTCATTAACCATATTTTCGTTTCCGGCAATACATCATTTCCGAAGTATTCTTTATTTTTCCTTTTGACGGTTTCAGCTCCCACCGGAACAGAGATCCGTCGTTTCCGAATGTTCATAAATGGAGTACTTAATGAATAATATATTCACTTAAATACTTGATCCGTTCACGTACTATTTGTGTGACCCTACGGGTTCAGTCAAGAGTAAGTTGTGGATTAATATTATTAATTCCACTTGAAGTGAAGCGGCCTCTAGCTAGGCATTCAGTTCACTTGATCTCACTGAATTATTAACTTGTTAATTAATACTGAACCGCATTTATTAGACTTAACATTAAATGCATACTTGGACCAATGGCATTATTTCCTTCATATAGTGACGAACGCCCCCAAGGTTAACACAACACCTTCGAATTCTACACCCCGAACTCAAAGGTTGGAATTGCTAGAGAAATGCTCATATCTCAAATGGAGAGGTTAGGGTTTTTTTGTCTCTCCATAAATCTGAATAATATGTTTTACAGGAAAATAATAATAGGAGAATATTTATACATTTCACGAGAAAAGGAAACGGAACAAGGTGGGTTAAAATCCTACCCGTCCACTGGGCCATTTAATATGACTAGACCCAAACTTGAAAAAAATTGAATGTATTATTTCTCACAACAATAATCTCGTATAGAAATATTGTTATAGGTAGAGTATTGACCTATCAAAGTTTAACACTTGAATTTTCCAGGGAATATAACCAGCGATAAGAAGCGGAAGATGGAATCAGACTCTGTTGGTATGCTGTGATATATGAGGATTTTAATCAAGAGTTTTGTTGTAATAGTTTGTTTCTTCTTTTCCTTGTTTGAAGATTTTGATTGTTTCTTCTAGATGGTTACTATTTAAAATCGCAAAATAACTGCCACGTGACAGTTACCCATGTTGCCTAGCCAAAAATACTCCATTCCCATTGTTCAGTTAGCGCGGACCAGGGTTACAATCGTGTTACATGGTTTGTAAGGCTAAGCTTTTATTGCCGTAAGTAAATCCTTGGGTCCCAAGGTCAATCTGGTATTAATACAATCGATTTTTTTTGAAGGAATACAATCGATTATTACTCGAGAGTGTCTAAAATGTTATTTGTCCCGGTCTAACTCGAGAGGATTCTAATATATTATTTGTGCCGGTCTAACTCGAGAGGGTTCTAATATGTTATTTGTGCCGGTCTAACTCGAGAGGGTTCTGATCTATTCCCTCCGTCCCAAACTTATAGTCTTGTTTTTCAAATCGGGTGTCCAAAAATTATAGTCATGTTTCTAATTTTGGTTATTAGAGCACTCCCATCAATGGGGAAAAAATTTGCTCACGGGCAAAAAAACGTGAGGGAAAAAAAAACACGGCCTACAGCAATGGGTGAACTGGAAAATGCTCGCGAGGAAATGAAAAAATGCTCGCACGGCGTTCCTTTTTTGTTGTTGGCTTACCGAAATTATTGGGCCCCACTTGCTGTAATTTGCAGGCAAAAAGTAACCCACTTGCATGCAAATTGGTACAAGTATCCGTTAAGCATGCAAATTACTCCAAAAAAAAGGGAAAGATTCCCTTTGTGTTGACCATGTGCAGTCAACGGTCCAATGGCCGTGTGACATTTGTCATAGTCAGAATTTAAACCAATCAAAAAATTGTTTGAAATTTGCAACGGCTATAATCTTGTAAGGGCTAATTTTGCAGTAAATAATTAATAATAAAAAAAAATTATACCAACGTTCATAAAATTTCAAGATCTATAAATAGAGATCAATTTTGCTATATTTTGACACATTTTCAAAATTCATTTTTCTCTCTCTAAAATCATCAAAATCATTTTTCATACTAAGTATTACTATAATTTGTGTTATTTTTTGAAAATTACTGAACATTTCCAGTAGCATATATTTTCGAAAATCTTATTTCCGGTTGTTATTTATTAATTTTATCATCATCATCATCATTATTATTATTATTATTGTCATTATTATTATTATTGTCATTATTATTATTATTGTCATTCTTATTATTGTTACTAGTAGGTATATTTACTGTTAAAATTATTATTGTTACTTATTAGTGTGCTTGCGTATTTTTTAAAAATAAAATGGACCCTAATTACTATTCTCAAAATTTAGAAAACAATTTTGATGATTTTGATCTTAACTCTGACAACAATCAGCATCCCGGCTATGATTCTTATTCGCAGGGTAATTCTTCGTCTCAAAATTTTCAACAATCTTTTTATGCTAACACTATTATTGACCGCGAAGCTATAGAGGAACGTGTTATGGAGACACATGAACCGATCATGACACATCCATTGCCCGTCAAACCAAATCAACCAACTAAGGTTGCATGCTTGGAAGATGCTTACAAATGAAAACCCAAAGTGGAGGGTGATGATGAGGTGGGGTATGTCAAAGACAGAGAGAGAAACATACGATGCCAGTCTACCAATTTCTACTGAAGAGAATGATGGAAATGGCAAGAGAACTAGAGTTGATGATGATGGTGACACCGTCTTGCCAAGTGGTGGGAGCTTCGTATCTGGAGGTATATCTCGACCAGATGGTGTAAAGAAAGCTAAGGCCAGAAGAAAAGGAAAAGGGGCAGAATCATCAGAGGCAGTTTCGTCTTTTGGAAGTCGTTTGCAAGCTAACACTGAAATGAGGAATAATGAGCACGAACTAAATTTAAAGAGATTCGAGCAAGTAGCAGAAAAGACTATAATGAGGAGGTGACAACTTGAGATAGAGGAACAGAGAATCCAATTGGATAAGCAAAAAATGAAACATGATTTCTTGCAAACATTGGTGTCTAAGGCTTGTCTAACTCCTGATGAGGAAAAAGTTAAGGCAAGATTGATGTTGGAGTTTTATGGTGGTGATAATTAGCAAAGTGTTTAATGTTTAGTTTATTTCATGTGTTTAAATTTTATGTCACAATCTAGTTTTAATAAGTTTTCAATAAGCTTGTATTAATTCGTGTTGTGCCTTTAAACTTGTATTAGTTCGTGTTATGTCTTTAACTTTGTATTGTTTTGTATTATGTAATATATTATATTATTTTTTTATTGCCAAGAAGTATTTTACACATTGTTGTTATTATATTATAAGAAAGTACAATATAATCTTATCAAGAAATCCATACAATCTTATCAACCAATAGAAAATCTAAGAAAATCTAAGAACATCCAAGAACATTTTATCAAGAAAATCTTATCAACAAAATCTAAGAACATCCAATAACATCTTATCGAAAATCTAAGAAAATCCAAAAAAATCTTATCTAAAATCTTAGAAAATCCAAAAAAATCTTATCACGTATTCCATACAATCCTATCAACCAATCGAGAATCTTGAAAAATCTTAGAAAATATAAGAAAATCCAATAAAATCAAGTAAAATCTTATCACGTAATCCATATATTCTTATCCATATTACTCTTTAAATACACACACATTATCAAACTCATTTCTCACACTCACTTCTCATTATCACACTCTACTATATCTCAAAAAAATGTTATTTGAATACAGTTCAAGCTCAGAATCTGCTGATGAAAATCCATACAGAGAAGTTGATCGAATGGTTGACGATTTTGTCACTCATCACTTACCAAACACATTCTTTCCACGAGGTCCTAGACTTCGAAATGAGAATGATACCATTCCGATTCGAGCAGATAGACACCGTGAAGAAGGGCATAACCGCTTGTTTAATGATTACTTTGCGGAAAATCCAGTATATTCAGACAAGCAGTTTCGTCGAAGGTTTTGAATGAGAACACCTTTGTTTTGCCGTATCATGAACAAAGTGGTTGAAAATGATGTTTTCTTGCAACAGAGAAGAAATGCTGCCGGAAAATTAGGGTTATCAGGATTGCAAAAATGCACTGCAGCTATCAGGATGTTAGCGTATTCTTTGGCTCCGGATGCAATTGATGAATATCTGCGAATGGGTGAAACAACTTCAAAAAAATCATTATTACATTTCACTCAAGGGGTAATCAAGAATTTTGAAGAGGATTACCTAAGAAGTCCTACTGATGAAGACTTAAGGAGGATCCTTTATCAAAATGAAATGCGCGGATTTCCAGGCATGATCGGTAGTATTGATTGTATGCACTGGGAATGGAAGAACTGTCCTACTGCATGGAGAGGTCAATACCAAGGACGCAACGGGAAAGCGTCCCTAATTCTTGAAGCTGTTGCAGACCAAGATCTATAGATTTGGCATTCATTTTTTGGTATTCCTGGTTCATCTAATGACCTTAATGTTCTGCACCGTTCTCCTGTTTTTGATGATGTTTTGACAGGTAAGGCACCTCCTATAACTTTTCAGGTGAACGAACATGAATACAACATGGGGTACTACCTCACATATGGTATTTATCCAAATTGGGCTACGTTCATTCAAGGATTTTCTAGTCCCCAACTTGAAACGGAAAGGTTGTTTGCTAACAGACAAGCGCATGTTCCTAAGGATGTTGAACGTGCGTTTGGAGTTTTGCAAGCAAGATTCGCCATTGTACGACAACTATCTCTGGCTTACGATGAAGATATATTAGGCGATATAATGAAGGCTTGTATCATCTTACACAACATGATAGTTGAGGATGAACGAGATATGTATGTCCGAGCTGATGTGTTACGAAGGTACTATGAAGAAGACCTTTCGAGCTTAACCGCAACAGTGAATAATGGTGAACCCTTTGAGTTCCAGACTGGACAACCCTTCTCCATTAACGCATTATTGGGGAGAATAACAGCTTTGCGTAGCAGTTAAATTCATCACTCTTTGAAAGAGGATTTAATTGAGCATAACTGGCAAAAATATGGAGGCAATCAGTGGCGGACCCAGGAATTTAGGAATGGTGGGGCACAATCGACTCGTTTGACCACGTACTTAAAATTAATTTTTTAAAATGTCGCGGTCACAATGGTTCCTGACGAGATTTCATGTTTTGGCTGTACGACATATAATACATGCTAAGTTGCTAAAATTGAAAAAATACCATTCTACAGATAAAAAAATCTAACAAAAATTCGATTACTCAATAATTTCACTTCAAACCAAGTTTAAAACTTAAACGTTCAATGATTTATTTGGAAAAAATACTTATTTTTCACAACAAGAAATGAATTAAATTAATCATAACAACAATTCACTTAATTATATCACTCCAAATCATGTCTTAAAATAAAACTATCATGATATCTTTGGTAAAAAAAAAAACTAATCACAAGTCAAAACAAGAAATTAAATCATTAATCACAAGTTCAGAACATCAATTCACTTAATTATTTCAACTCCATTTTTTTACAATAACACATTTTATATAAACTATCAAACTAGAATTTGACTTTAGAGAACTAAATAAAAGTTTAATTAGAAATGTGTAAGAATATTAACCTTGCTCCACTTTGGTGGAGTGGGGATTTTTAGTGGTCCGTTGAGACACCGACCGTTATGCGTGCAATATTAAAGCTAATCCAAACGCCCAAAATCCCCAATTCACTTAACTTTAATTAGTTATTTCCCCTAACTTTCAATATAATAAGCAAGGAACATGTTTTGTGGGTTTATGTCGCCGACTCTCCGTGCCGGTGTTCCGATGTGCCTCCTACCAGCTGCACTCCATCGGTGTCGCACTGACTAAGTGACTCGATAAGGAAGTGAATTGAGTAGGTTGTCTGTTGTCTCCTATCTCAATGAAAGAGAAATAGAGGAGAGAGAAATATTTTTTGGAAATAAAAAACAAAAAATACTAAAAGAGGGAAGTTAAATGGTAAGTCAGCAAGTGGGAAAAGCTGGCAGACTTGGGCACACTTCACGCAACATTGGCAGGGCACAGTAAATAATAAGGCCTTACTTTTCGTTTCTTTTCAATTTTTTAATAACGACTCAATTTTTTTTAAAAATAATGGTGGGGCACGTGAGCTGGGTCCGCCCCTAGGGGCAATAATTATTAAACTCATGCCTCGAAGAAGAGTTGTTATTTTTAGTGGTTGCGTTTGATTTATCGTAATTTTTTTTTAATCATATTTTGGCTTTATGATGTTTTAGTTTATGACATAGTGTGTTTAGTTGTTGTAATGTTTTAGTTATCCGAAACTTGTCTTGCTTTAGTCCATCTATTATGTATTTATTCAATTATGTCCTTTTATTTTATTTAAATTTATGAAATATTTTCAATAAAATTTTTAGTATTAAAAATAGATATAAAAATAACGTAAATAAAATGATTAACGTAAATTAAATAATTTATCTTAACTAATTGTTAAAATTCATTTAAGTTATTAATATAATTGAATAAATACAAAAAGGATGGAGTATGTGGGAAATAGAAAGTGTGGTGGGGTTTAGTGAATAGTAAAAGTAAAAGTGGTGAGGAGTTTTTTTTTTGCTCATTGGTGGGATGAGTTTGTTGTAACAAAATTTGTATGTGAGGAAAGTGATGTGGAGGAGTAAGAAAGTGGTAGAGAGATAGTGGTGAGGAGTTTTTTTTTCCCATTGATAGGAGTGGTCTAATGAGAGTGGTCTAATAAAACTCTCCGTGTTACATTTTTACCGAAAAAGAGCATTGACAAGATATTGGCCCTGTTTGGCAATTGGCGGTTGGCTGTTGGCTGTTGGCTGTTTCACTTGGCTTGTTTGACTGGCTGTTTGTGTTGGCTTTTTATGTTGGCTGTTTGACTGTAGATTTTATAAAAATGTGTTTGGTAAAGTTGAATGTTGGCTATTAGCTGTTTCATGCAAAATGACCTTTAAGGACATTTGTTTATTTTATGTATTTTTGTAACATATTTTTCTTTTCATAAGACATTTTACTTTTTTGTAACTATTATCACTATTAGTATTATATATTTATTTCATAATATTAATATAAAATTATTAACCATAACGATAAATAATAAATATTAACAACAATAAATACTATTACTATTTATTACTTATTTCATTAAAATATTATACCATAATATAATTAATTTTTTTGTTTGGCAAAGTAAGTGATAATAATATATATAGTGAATTAGAAAAAGAGAAATAGTGTTTTTATTAGAAGTACAAATAATCAATAAATAGACAGTTTTGTTTTAGGAGAGAGAATGATAAATTGAAGTGGAACAAGATAAATTAAGTGGAAAGATAAGAGGGTAGTAAATAGGGATAAAAATGTAATTGTCAAAAAAAAAGCCAACAGCCAGTCAAGAAAAGCTACTTCTATTGGCTTTTGAGAATTGGCGGAAAAGCTGGCTTTTTAGCCAAGAAAAAAGCCATTTACCAAACAAGTTTTATTGGCTGTTTGACCACTAAAAAAGCCAACATCAAAAAGCCACCCAAAAAGCCACCCAAAAGCCAATAACCAAACAAGGCCATTGTACATTTGTACTTGTAGAGTTGTAGACGTAAGTCAAAGAAGCTTTCCTTAAGAAGCAAAAGATTATGCACAAGATATTGTACTTGTAGACGTAAGTGAAAGAAGCTTTCCTGAAAAGTTACCTGCAAAACTCTACAAAACGCGCTTTCAATTCAATTTAGCGGGAAATATTAATAAGATAATCCAACACAAATGACTTCATTATTCAGCTTAAATTCATATCACTTGCCTGCTTACTCTCACTGATCAGTGATCACTGTGATCAATTTCTCACTTTCAAAATTTGAACCTGAATTCTCTCTCCTCAATCCTCATCAACCACCATCCATGGCTTCCGTACCTCCGGAACTCCCTCCGTTGCCGGAGGCTGTGGAGGAACAATTAGGACTGATATGCCATGAAAAGTCGCTACTTCCGGCGGACGCCGTCGCTCGACGATACTTATCGGAAGTCGGCGAGCAAGAATCGTTTAGGATTCTGAATATAATACGTAATTCAGGCGAGGTTAGAAAATTAAGTGGTTTTATAGTTCATTTGGTGAAGAATTCGCGCTCTCCGCGCTCTCCGCTTCCGGCTTCTCCTACTATAAGTCCTCAAGGTTGTTTTTTTCCTCTAAATTTTTTCCTATGTCTTTCGTTCATGATGCTGTACGGTTCTTGAAACTTACCGAAATTTTGGATTTATTTTAATAAATGTTTGATTTTTTTTATTTTTTTTTATTTTTATCACATGGATGGTCGGAGAAGAGCAAAGGTTTATTTCAAGGCTAAAATTCCTGTAAATACATCTTAAATTATGTGTTAAAAAATTGATTTGTTGATGTAGGGAAAATTAATTATGCGTACTGTAGTCTAAGATGATATTTTGTTTTTCAATTGAAGAAATGCATGCTTGAATTTGTACTAGAAAGCAGTGTTATTGAAACTGGCAATCGGTTTCAAAGAATTCGAAAACCTAAGTGTTTGAACTTACAGCCATGGCTAGTAATCTGGTATAGAAATAGTGTTACAGGTAGAGTATTGACCTATACGAAGTATAACACTTGAATTTTCCAGGGAATACAACCAGTGGTAAGAAGCGGAAGATGGAATCAGACTCTCCTGGTATGTTGACATATATGAGTGTTTTAATCAAGAGTTTTGTTGTAACTGTTTGTTTCTTCTTTTCTTTGTTTGAAGATTTTGATTGTTTGTTCTAGGTGGTCTAAGTTCAGTGAGGCGGGTGTGTATCTTTAACTCACCAACTAAGATTGTAGAGAGGGTTGATCCACCGAAAAGTGAACTTGATCAAAGTACAGTAGAGGAGGTGTGTATCTTGAACTCGCCGACTAAGATTGAGGAGAAGCTTCATCTGCTGAAAAGTGAAACTGATAGAGTGTTGGATGCACTCGAGAAACTTGAATTCCGAAAGACTTTCTTAATTTTGAATTACAAGGGGTGGTAATGTCTAAATCTTGTCGTTTTGTGTTGAGCTGGTCTATAATATCAAATATTGAGGGTGCTTTTTGTGCAGTGCCAAGCTGGAGGATGCTGTTTATGGTCTTTCTGCTGATAAAATTTTGAGTTATCAAAGCCTTGGCATGAGGGATTTCGAGAACGAGATTTGGAATGATTTTGGAAGAAACATTTGCCAGCAAAAAGAGCGGATTAATAAGGTCAGATAATGCTTCCCATTTAGTATGTTTTCTAGTTTGTCATGTTTGAGTAGGTATCATTGGGGCGTAAATATTTGCTAGTAAAATGAACACTTGAAGAAGTGATAATTTTCACTGTAGTGTATGATGGTTTTTCCTGTATACTCATCACCGTTTCTTATACATTTTGAGGTTTACAGATGAACTGGGAAACTGGAGAAAGGTACTACTACCATTGTCATGTTGATGCTGCAGGAAACTGTCGCTTCAAGGTTCATACTCTTGCTTCTTGTTAGTTCTTGGTGGAAATTTCGATGCATGCCTCTTGTACTGTTTTTTTCATGACCTGTTTAGGTGTAATTGGAAATTATGACAAAAAGAAATTATTGAATGTAGTTGCTTATTTTTATGATGAATATTCACTTCCGAAGAACTATATGATGAGTTTTACATTTCCTTGCAGGCAATCCATTTCAGAGGTTTTCCCCTGTTTGATTACTCTGTCATAATCTTCTTCTTTTGAAGTATTTGGAAATTGCCGACTCTTTTTACATTTTGATGCAGGGTCCATATCTTAACAAGGCAGCTACACTCTTGCAGAAAACTGTTGAAGATGAAAATGTACTGATGGTGAAGTTTATGGAGCAAGAAACAAAGAGCCTAGATACAGAGTCTATGATGCAAAGTCCGGCCTTTAATAAGGTTTCAGAAGAAGGAATCTTTGTTGGTAGAAAGTGTTATCGATTCTTTGGTGAGCCCTTGTTTTAATTCACTAGAAAATGATGGGATGCATGAGATTAGAAGCTTTACAAATTATTCACCATGAATTTTATGGGGGACTTGGTTGAACTCGAAAGATAAGCAACAACGATAAAGCTATGAATTTTACACTAACTAACTGTCTAACTTATACGAAGTAGTTAGCAGTTGCTGCAATCATTTTTTTTTTTTGGGTAAGTAAAATGGTATACTACTCCACGAAATCGACACAACCTATTTTTTTTTAAAAAAAACCTATCCACTTTGTTAGTAGAGATCACACCTTCTAGGAAGGACTCTTCTCTAGTAAACACAGTTACATAACCAGGTCAACAGGCCATAATACAACAATTTTAAGGCTCTATAACAAACAGCTAAGACTAAGTACAAAGTTTCCATCCATGTCAACTTGGCTGACTTTCCTTCCCATCACTCCTCTAATTCTAGGTTGTTTCACTACGGTCTGAACCCTTGGAACCTTTTGTTCCCAAAGTGCAGTATTCATTTCTTTCCAAATTGCATAGACTGTTGCTGCATTCATATTTTCATTTATCAAACACCTCCTATTAGAATTCTGATCTTCCAATGTTATAAGTTTTAACCTTGTTGCTGTTTGTTATTTGTATCTGTGAAGTTTTAAAACTGACCTAACAACTCATAGGTGTGGTGGTGTTGTTTTAGTTTGGCGCTACTCTTACAGGAAGAGTTGCCTAATAATTTTCTGGAGGTGGTAGGTTGACTAGTGGCCCTTCGAAACTTGAGGCAGCAATTGTGTAGTTTGATAGGTAGCTGCTTCAAAATGCAAAACTCTTGTAAGAAACATTAGCATTTTTGTATTAGGTTCTGGCTATAGCCCTCGGAAAAATATTTCATTCAAGTATTTGATTTATGTTTACTCCTCATACAACTTCTCCCAATATTGTTTAGCATGTTTTATCACGAGTTATGTTAGAACCAAACATTCTTTATTTCTCTTTTGTAAATATACTCTCACAGGTTGAAGAAGATTTACACAACTTCAGAGAAGTTGTGGTATGTTCCTAAATTCAAATAATTTTATAGGTGAAACTAACAGATCATAAGATCATTCCTTTTCTCTTAAGTTAGTAAGGCAGTCAAAGATTTGCTAATCATGCGGCAGTTCGTGGAATTCATTGGTGTGAAAGTGCAATATATTAAGAAAAGAATTTGTGGTTACGATCTCTAGATTTCGTTTAAAATATTTGTTTAGTGTTTAATTTTTTGTATGTGACTGAACTGACATTGAACCATATGAGTTTATTTGTAAACGAGTTCTATCATATCAAGTAATTCAATGTCTTTATTTCTTCCTTGATTAATTTTCCATATCAGTTTTTAAGGATGGTGGAAAAGAGGAAAAGAAAAAAAACCCAACTTCTAGTCCAGTGAAATGCTACTTTGTTTGCACGGAGGGGTTTGCGAGTCTATTAAAGCAGCCGCCTCATCTTCTGAAAAATATGTCTGTCCAGAAAGCAAGAGGATTATTCATGCACATACATAAGGCTACCAATCTGTCGAATTATATGGCCAGGTATATATCAGTCATTCATTAATGAATCTATGTGCACATACACAAGGCTACCAGTCTGTTGAATTCTATGGCCAGATCTTTTAGGAACTAATATCAGTCACTCATTTATGGATCTTTGTGTTAATTGGTTGATGTTCATGCTGACAGGTTTTCTCTTATACTGTCGAAAACCATTACCTTGGAGCTGAATTATGATGTCTTGCGCGTTGAAGTCGTTGAAGATGTACCTTGTCGGGTAAAGATTACCTTCACTTATTTTATACTGCTTGTCATTTTGTGGTCAGTTTTTTGATGTGTGGTATATTTTTTCTGATTCGTGCTGCTTCCTGTTGCCAGGATGGAAATGGTGATATTGTCTATGATAAAGATGATAAAGCCATGATTTTTACGGATGGAACCGGTTTTATCTCTGAAGATCTTGCTGTGAGGTGTCCCCATAACTGTTTTAATGGTTATGTGAATAACGACGAGAATGTTCAGGTTTGTTGTGCTTGCCCACGGTACTTGCTTTATATCGTGATTAGCAATAAATCCTAAAATATTTTACTTTCGAACTGATTACAATTGATTTTTAGATACTATTTTTTCTAAATAAATACTTCGTAAAAAGGTAAGAAGCCTGAAAATAGGCCTCCCTATCTGTGGGATAAACCTTACTAGAAGGACATACTTATAGGGAAGTAAAAGCCAATAACATGTTGCATAAAAATATTGAGGCGAAATAAATGAAGTTGTGGTCCTAGAATGGAGTTACTAAGTTGGGGAAATTGTTGGAATGCATTGGTTCTAATCCAAAAACCTCTAGATTCCCTCTTGGTGTATCCTCGAATCAGCCCCAAAGAAATTCAATAATGATAACGTTGGTGGGCATAGCATACTAAAGAAATTCAAATAATAGAAACTTGTTTCTTACTAAAGATAACGTTGCCCGATGCAGTTTCCAAATAGGTTTAGTGTGATCACTTCACGTCATCTTTCAATTAGTCAATATTGCGTAATGGTCTTCTTGACTCTTGAGCCTATGTGATCAAATGATCAAGTGTTCTTTGCTTGGAGTTCTCGGGTTTTGCTAGGCACCTTTGTAAGCATCCCTTATGACCCGTTGCTCCCAAAGTGCAGGAAATCTTTTCCTAATTAAACAGTTTGTAAGAGGAAGTCCTTTGCCTTGGGATGATGCAAGTTGTGTAGGGTCTTCTTTTCTACCTCCTGCATGTATTCATTTCGTTGTTACGTATTTTGAAAGAGAATACTCACTTAATCAAGTGAAAGATGGAGATAAACTTGAACAAACCAAACCTGTTAATCGATGTCAGCCCCATTCTGTAAAGTTCAAAGTCTCTTCCTATTCTACCAAGTGACTAGGATAAAATGTGGGGTTATAGTAATGACGGCCTGTTTCGTTAGTAGTAGTGGTGGTAATGGGAATGGATTTGTTTGTAAATATTTAAGAAAAATCAATTCCCATTATCATGCTATGCCCACCACCGTTTAATACCACCTACCAAATGGGCCGTGAGAGTAATACATTCACCAAATTTATTGACAAGGAAGATTTCTACCCACCCGTTACCTAGATTTTTTTTTTCTTCTTGTTTTTCTGAAATGAGGCTAAGTTGCTTCATGAAGGCAATGCTAAGGCCAGATGGAGTGAAGATTATTTTCTACTGTGGCTCACTGGTGATTATTTGATATAATGCAGTATAGTTTTTTCCATCACGCAAGACTGCAATTATGCCTTCATAATTTTGATTGACTTAAGATGGAGTTCTTATAAACTTTTTCCTGTAATTCTCTATGTTCATATGTTTTACTTCCGAGTTCTTGCAGGGATCTTTAGAAGCATTTCGATTACCACACAATTTATCTGGATTAACCGAGTTGAAATCACTTCCGGGTGTGCCGGTACTTCCATTTACTATAGTCTTTGAATCTATGGTTCTGTGACATTCTTTGTTTGTGTTGCTACATTCTTCTGCATGAAATTGATATTATCTTCTTTGTTGTCTCCTACTTCTAGCCTTTGCTGATACAGTTTCGCATGTTCTACAAAGGTCAAGCTATAAAAGGAACTGTTCTTGTGAACAGAAAGGTATCTTATCCTCTGACTCTCATTTCTACTTTAATTTCATTTTTGTCTCATTATTTCCAATTCCTTTTCATACGGCTTGTCATCTCGTCATTTTGTTTAATATATTAATAGATTGTCTCTAGGATTCTTTCTCGGCAAACATGAATTTATAGCAGACACCCCTGTTTCTGGAGAAGACTAAAGGCTAGAGCACCAAGAGTTTCCTTGTCTTGAATGATCCCTCCATTGCCACTGTTTTGCACTCTCCCCTGGATTGTCTTCTTGTTTTCTGGGGGTTCAAGGTTGCTAGGAACTTTTAGACACCTGCTGTCGAAGTCTTTCTGAAGGACGAATTTTCAGAAAATAAAGTACTAAACATACTGTGTTTAAAAAATGTTTGGTGTTTTTGAGTGTTGTAATGAATCAAATTAGAAGTGGGGAATTCTTTTGTGAACACTTTTACCTAGTATGCATAAGTTGGTTTGGCATTTTTATTTTTTCACTTGTGACTACGGAACAACAGTTTCTTTTGATTCTTCTGTTCTTTTATCCTGCAGTTGACATTTCTTCCTTTACTCTCCAGCTTCCTCCTAATACTATTCAAGTTCGACGGTCAATGTTGAAGATTAAACACGATGAAAAACTTTCAGGTGCTCCAACTGTGAATTCGTTTGAGGTTGTAGCAACCAGGTAACTCAGTGCTTGATTTTCTATGATTTTATTTCAATGTGTCAAGTACTCTCATAACCCAATTTCCAACCTTGACATGAAAAGTCAAAATAAAGGCCCTATATTTGTGAACCAAGTTCACTAAAAATTCTGATGAGGATATCAAAGGTTGTACTTCCTCTTTTTACATTTGTCAATGCAGGGTAAGAGTCAATTTTGGCTACATGTTGCTTTCCTTGTTAGAGGCCTACTTCCACTAGCATGGTTGCAAATCTACTTAATGGTATTAACCCTGAGTTGAATTGAAAATCTTAGAATCGGGGTTGGTGATTGTGGGTATTTCTGTGGGATGACGTCATGACACTTCTATTTTCGTTCTCCAACATTAGTCATGTACTGTATATCTGTAGATTTACTTAAATTTTTTGTTGTTGACAACTTAAATCATGTTTATGAATTAGTCATAACTAGATCATTTCTTCAGTAACCTTAAAATTTGTTGGTCTGTCTTTCATGCTCTTTCTCTGTTACTCTTTCTCATCTCATCTACGCAAATTTGATATTGAACTCCTGTTTAGTAATTTTATTGGCAACCTGATTATTCCTTGATACTGACAATGTATTGTTGTCAAATTGAAATAGGTCTATATTTGTTGATTTAAGAAAAACAACTATGGTGGGTTTGTGTGTATTCTACAACTTCCGTGAAACGCTGAAATTTGTTTTATGACCAATGGGAGACAAAATGATACATGGCATGCTTCTACTATGATTTTTCTGATGTTATTAGACATGATGTGGCTCTAAGTGTTTTTATTTATTTTATTTGGGTGAAATCTACTGTGATTGATGTGTTTGTGCCATCTATCTTAAGGTCCGTTGCCAAAGTGTGTCATTTGGTATTGATGCATTTTGAACTTTTTCTTGGTTTTTACAAAGGGCGTCCGTTCCTGGCTTCCTTATCAGAAACTTGCCTCCTTTCTTTCTCCTTTTGTTTTGCAAACCAATATCTTTACATTATCACTGCCCCTGTCTATGGCTATCCTACTCACCAATGAAAATTCTCTTACAGAATTAAAGTGTCTTGTTGACTTTGTGCAATTAAATTATGTTATAGTTTATGTTCTTAATTGTTTTAAACTATATGCCATTTTTTTTAATCTCTAGCAATAAACCTAAGGATGCTGCTGTATCAAAGAATTTGATCGCACTGCTTCACTATGGAGGGGTGCCAAAGGATGTGTTTTTATCTATGCTGTGGGAGGCTATTACCAAACCTCTGTCTGTTCTATATAAAACAAAAGCAGCAGTAAGAGGTAATGTTGCTGATGTTTATTCCATTACTGAATCAGAATTTTGTTCCCTTCCCTTCTGTCACTGGCAGATGAAAGTTAAAGTTCTGTTTTTTGGCAACTCCCGTCTGTGTTTATCTGTTGGTCTCTCTCTCAGGACTAGTGTTATCCCACTTTTTGGACTAACGACATAACCGTTCTAACGTTTGGTCGTGTCGTGTCAGCCAGGTCATATCGTGTCGCAGGTAAACACAGCTCCAGGGAGATACGTCCGACGTAGCATCATACAACGAGGTATAGCCGACGAAGGACAGGCGACAAAGTACAAGCAACTGAGACGCGTCCTCGAGAAACGGGCTGACGAAGATAAGTTGACCTAAAGCCCATGATAGGCAGCGCCGTCAAGCTAGCAAGAACAAGTCCAAGACTCACGCGAGAAGCGCGGAAGCAGTTGAAGGCTGAAGAGACGTGTGATGAAGATACTCCTATCTTTGTGGGATTTTCTCAACCGATTAGACCGTTGAGAATACCCTATAAAAGGACGAAGATAATGATAAGCAAACGACGCTCACTCAAGCACCGAAACTCTGAAGTTATAAACTGTTTCATTATTCATTATTGTACTTGAGATTTTAGTTATCGATTCTCAGAAAGAAAAGCATAAACAATCATATAGAATACTTAGTGGATTGATAGCCTCATAGCTATCCGCGGTTTTTTACCTTGTTCCTGGGTTTTCCGCGTCAACACTCCTCTGTGTCGTGCCTCTTTATTTGTGTCGTTGATTCTTTGCTTAGTTAGTGTCGACCCTAGCCGAAAGTCGCCCCCATACGAATTTTGGCATAAACAGTTTGGCGCCGTCTGTGGGGACATTAACTAGGTTTTACACAAAAGCACCCCTCTCACCATGACTACCGGAGAGATGACGATCGCAGAGATGAAGGCGGCTTACGAGAAAGCCCAAGCCGAACTAGCCCAAGAGAGGGCATCCAATGAAACCCTCCAGAAAGAGCTCGAATCTGTAAAGAGCAACAAGCACCAGTCCCGCTACAAAGGTGGGAAGCCAAAAAAGCTAACGTTCGAGATGCCCGATGACTTTGAAGACGTGACCGACGATGAGGAGGAAACCCGTGAGGAAGAAGACAAAGAAGCTCCCGATCCGGTGACCCAACGCCTGAACAAGATGGATGCACGCATGACAAAGCACTATTCCCGCCTGATGAAGTTGATGACCAGGTTCCCCGGGGCACCTACACCAGTGGAGACCGAGCCGACCGACGGATATGCCGCGTCGCCGTTCTGCGAAGCGATCGCTAGAGTGACAGTTCCGCACACACTCCGGCTCCCAACCTGGACCACCCTGTACGACGGGACATCCGACCCCTATAGGCACGTCAACTTCTACAAGCAGCGCATGTGGCAGATCGGGATTCCGCACGACCTAGTGGAACCTGTTATGTGCAAATCATTCGGCGGCACCCTTGATGGAGCAGCTTTGGAATGGCTCACGAACGTCCCTCCCAGATCCATCTCCTGTCTGTCCGACCTCATCAACGCCTTCTATCAACAATTCGCCAGCAGTCGCCAGTTAGAAAAACAAACCAGTGATCTCTATCGGTTGGTTCAAGGGCCAACCGAGTCGGTACGCGATTATTTTAACCGTTTTAATTGTGAAAAAATTGGTATAAAAAATTGTGATGTCAGGACTGCTATTGAGGCGTTCAAGAGAGGCCTCATCCCCAATTCGGAGCTATACCGGGAAATAACCAAATACCCCTGTGCAACTTTCGAAGAGGTGCGATCAAGGGCCACCGCCCAGATGCGAATCGAAGACGACGAGGTTATCCGAACAGCATCTCAACGATCGACGGGGGGCAGCAGCGACAGAAGATCGTACACCCCAAGGAACAACAATTGGCGACACCAACCATATGTTCGGCAAAACCAGGTACAAAGTGTCAATCAGTATTATGATACTAACAATGTTTACAGGAACGAGCGGGTCGAACACCCCAACATCTCCGACTACGGCTTCAACGTCGACATTGGAGGTGTGGTGAACGCCCTTCAAAATGTAGGTGGAACAGTCAGATGGCCCCGGAAGAACGACAGACCGGACTCCATGAAGGACATGAGCAAATGGTGCGACTTCCACCGCGACAACGGACACACAACCGAGGAGTGCATCTCCCTCCGAAAGGAAGTCGCATACCTCCTGAAACGGGGGCATCTAAAGGAACTGTTGAGCGACAAGGGAAAAGAAACATTTTCCAAAGAGCAAGCCACCCTGCCCGGCCCAGCGACAAGCAGCGAGCGACCAGACCCACCACCGTTCAATAAAGTGGTAAATGTTATTTCCGGTGGTTCAGATATTTGTGGACTAACCTCTTCTGCAGCTAAAAAAATTAACAGGGGAGAATCTGAGACCGTAGAAGAGGGACAAACCGAAGACGAGGTCGCACTACACAGGTCCCTGACCGCAATGGCTATTACTTTCGACGATTCAGATTCTGTAGATACACAGCGGGAGCACCACGACGGGTTGGTAATATCGCTCCCAATAGGGAACGCATTGATCAAAAGGATACTGGTCGACAACGGAAGCTCAGCCAACGTACTGTTCTTGGAAGCACTACAAGAAATGGGATTAGAAGAGAAAAACATAGTAAGGAGATCAACAGTCCTGGTAGGATTCAGTGGAGAAGCACTACGGACGGTAGGAGAGATATCGCTACCTACATACGCAGAAGGCGTCAACATGATGACCAAGTTCAACGTCGTCGATTGTCCATCAGCGTACAACGTCATCCTAGGACGACCATGGATCCACAAGATGAAGGCAGTGCCATCAACATATCACCAATCAATCAAATTTCCAACCAAGTGGGGGGTCATGGAAATCAAAGGGCAGCAAAGGGATGCGAAGAAATGTTACGAGACAGCACTGAAACCATCCAAGTCACCCATCTAGCAATTACAGCCAGGGTCGACGTCGGACGACCCCGACGACCAACAAATCGACGAGATAGTACTAGACCAGACAAAGCCAGACCAAGTCATAAGGATCGGAGCCTCACTGCCTGACAACATCAAAAGTCAGATAGTGTCGTTTCTAAGAGAAAACTCGGACTGTTTCGCTTGGTCACACGAGGACATGACAGGAATTAGCCCAGACGTGATTACCCACAAGCTCAACGTCGACCCCAGCTTCAAACCGGTAAAACAGAAACGACGTAAGTTCGCACCCGAAAGGAATAAAATCATAGACGAAGAAGTACAAAACCTGATAGATTCAGGGAAGATCAGAGAGGTCAAATATCCAGACTGGTTAGCAAACGTCGTCGTCGTCAGCAAAAAGAACGGAAAATGGAGAGTCTGCATCGACTTCACAGATATCAACAAAGCTTGCCCCAAGGACCCATTCCCTCTGCCGCACATCGACGCCCTGGTCGACGCCACAGCCGGACACGAGCTACTCACATTCATGGACGCTTACTCAGGATACAACCAAATCCTTATGCACCCAGACGACCAGGAAAAAACATCTTTTGTAACGGATAGAGGAATTTATTGTTATAAAGTCATGCATTTTGGTCTTAAAAATGCAGGTGCGACGTACCAAAGATTAGTCAACAAGATGTTTAAAGACCAACTCGGAGACACAATGGAGGTATACATTGACGACATGCTGGTGAAATCGAGGAAGGCTGACGATCACGTGGAACACCTACGACAATCCTTCGACATACTAAAAAAGTACGGTATGAAACTTAACCCGACTAAATGTTCTTTCGGAGTGTCCGCAGGAAAATTCTTAGGTTACATCGTCACCCAACGAGGAATCGAGGCCAGCCCCGACCAAGTGCGCGCGATCATCAACATTCAATCCCCGCGGAACATAAAAGAGGTACAACGCTTGACAGGGAGAGTGGCGGCACTGAACCGTTTTATATCACGGTCGTCGGACAAGTGCCGATTATTTTACGACGTCCTACGCAAAAACAAGGGGTTTAACTGGTCCGACGACCACGAAGCAGCCCTGCAGAACCTCAAAAAATACATGATGTCGCCGCCCCTCCTATCCAAGCCAAAAGAAGGAGAAGTCTTACAACTCTATTTAGCCGTTAGCTCGACGGCAGTGAGCGCGGTCCTAGCTCGAGAAGACGAAGCACAACAACTACCCATTTATTACATCAGTAAGTCACTACTGGAAGCAGAGACCAGGTATTCCTCCCTCGAAAAACTCGTCTTAGCACTCGTTACTGCAGCCAAAAAACTAAGGCATTATTTTGAAACTCACCAAATAGTGGTGATGACTAACTATCCAATCAAGTCTGTGATGCGTAGGCCAGAACTGACAGGTCGAATGGAGAAGTGGACAATGGCACTAGGAAGGTTCGACATTAAGTATCAACCAAGGACGGCTGTAAAGTCGCAGGCTCTAGCAGATTTTGTGGCAGACTTCAGCCCCGACTTAGAGAGAATAGCAGACGACGAAGTCAAACTCATCAACAACATAGAAGAAATATGGACACTCTTCGTCGACGGCTCATCTAACTTTCGTGGTGCAGGTTTAGGCGTCGTACTGAAGTCACCACAAGGGGACATGATAGCACAGGCAATCTGCTGCGACTTCAAGGCAACTAACAACGAAGCAGAATACGAGGCGCTAATCGCCGGAATGACATTAGCTATGGAATTAGGGGCAAGCGGACTCAACATCTTCAGTGACTCACAACTAATCGTCAACCAGATTAACGGCGACTACGAAGCTAAAGACCTAAAAATGACCTTGTATCTCGAGAAAGCAAAAGAGTTAACTTCCAAATTCAAACCCTTCTCCATCAAACAAATCCCAAGAGACCTAAACACGCAAGCCGACGCCCTTGCCAACCTAGGATCCGCACTCAGAAAATCACCATTCTCGACCATACCTCTAGTGCACCTACTATCGCCCGCCGTCGAAAAAGACATACCACAAGACGCCAGCCTCGTCCTATCAACCTTAAACACAGACAGTCGGACCAAACCCATCTTCGATTACCTAAAGCACGAAACTCTACCCGACGACAAGCTAGACGCCAGAAAGATACTTTTCAAAGCTTCACGATATGTTATTTTGCAGGACGTACTATTTAAGCGATCAGCAAACGGAATGTTGATGCGATGTGCCGAAGAGATCGAGTGGGAAACGCTATTGAAACAATACCACGAAGGAGAATGCGGAGGACACGAAGGAGGACGAA
This sequence comes from Spinacia oleracea, assembly GCF_020520425.1. NCBI lineage: Eukaryota > Viridiplantae > Streptophyta > Magnoliopsida > Caryophyllales > Amaranthaceae > Spinacia > Spinacia oleracea. The sequence continues at coordinate 69,452,618 of NC_079488.1, read as the reverse complement.
GCTTATCAACCAGAATCAAAAGAAATGGATACTATTGGCCAACAATGCTTAAGGACGCCATGAGGTACGTATCCAAGTGCGACAAGTGCCAACGACACGCAGGTATGACACATAAACCATCCGAATTCTTGCATCCAACCCTAACTCCGTGGCCTTTCATGAAATGGGGGATGGACATCGTTGGCAAATTGCCCGTCGCCCCAGGACAAAAGGTCTTCATGCTAGCCCTAACAGATTATTTTTCCAAGTGGATAGAAGCAGGTGCGTTCCAACAAGTAAGGGACAAAGAGGTATGCTCGTTCATATGGACTAACATAATATGCAGGTTCGGAATACCGTCAGAAATCATCTGCGACAACGGATCACAATTCATCAGCGACAAGACAAGAGCTTTCTGCAAAACATGGAACATCGAGCTAAAGACGTCGACGCCCAGATACCCCCAAGCAAACGGACAGGCGGAATCCAGCAACAAAACGATCATCGCGTCGCTGAAAAAGCGGTTGGACGACAAGAAGGGGCGATGGGCAGAAGAATTGCCATCCATCCTATGGGCCAACAGGACGACGCCTAGGACGGCGACGGGACAGACTCCCTTCTCACTCGTTTACGGGTGCGAAGCGGTACTTCCCCCTGAAGTGACGCTGCCCAGTGCACGATATGGACTCATGACGCCAGAGCAAAACGACGTAGAACTCAGCGAAAACCTCGACAACACAGAAGATCTCAGGAAGCAGCATTGATAAGGATGGCGTCACAGCAACAAATCGTGGCAAAGTGCTTCAACAAAAATGTCAAAGTGAAAATGTTCAAAGAAGGAGATTGGGTACTGCGCAGAGTATTTCAAAAGACGAAAGAATTGAACGCGGGTAAGTTAGCACCAGCTTGGGAAGGACCGTACTTGATCGACAAAATCGTCGGAAAGGGGGCATACAGACTCATTACCAAAGATGGCAAGTCGGTCCCCCGAAGCTGGAACGCAACACATCTTAAACTCTACCATTTTTGAAATCTCGTCGTAACCAATTTTATCAGTCGCCGCATCGTCGTCTTTACTTTTCTTTATCGTTTTATTTTAAAAACCATTACTGACTTAGGCATCGGAGGGCCGTTGGCATCCCCAACGGCCAATCCTCCTAGCGACCCCTGTTTTCTTTTGCAGAATGCAAGACGCACGACGAATGACATCCACAAGCAACAACGTACGACTCAGAGCGAGACCGCAAGAGACAACGAAGTAACAACGCAGGTATGATTTTACACATCAGTCGGTTCAATACTTATTACTTGCAAAGCATCTGCTACACGAAACTAAGACATCAAAACGCAACGGGATAACCATAAAGAAAAACAAACTTAACACACACGACGCGCGACCCCTAAGACCACGACTTCCGAAATTCCAAACACTAAACATTATCCACACACAGCGTCGCCACTACCGACGACGAATAAAAACATTCCAAACACAAAAACAAAACACAAGTCATCCAAACCACCTCGTCGCCGCCATCGACGACGAGTAAAGAAGTTCACCAACAAAACACAAAAACCAACAGAAAATTCGAAAACTACAAACTATTACATCCCTTCTTCCTGAGTAGAGACCACGACTTCCTGCTCCGGCTCTTGCTCTGGGGGCACGACTGGCACCTCCACCGACGCCACGTCCACCGTCTCGTCTTGAGAAACGACGGCAAGGGCCTCCTCTTCGCACCCAACAGCTAAAACCTCCCCCTCTTGGTCCGGAACAGGCGCACTCACCACCAACAAAGCCGCATCCACCTCCGTCGCCTCAGTACTAGCAGTGTCAGCCGTCTTCGCCAACTCCTCCGAATCCACCACGGGCACCGACAGGTCAGCCATGGTACCGCCATTAGCCAGATAGTCATCCACCTCCTTTTGACACGGCCAAAGGCTAGTCTCCCCAATCAGGCAGGAATACATCATCTGCGCCCGCGTCCTCCATATAGCAAGAGCCTCGACGTCCTTCGCCTCCTCCTGCAGGGCGTCGTACAAGCTCCTCAATCCATCCAATTCCTCTGTCGTCGAGGTCAACTCCTCCTTCACTTTCTCCAGATCTTTAGCCACGTCGGCTAACTGCTTATCCTTACCTTTCAATTGATCACCCTTGGCCTTAATCACCGCAGCAAGATCCACGACCTTCTTCTCAGCAGCTTTCCACTTCGCTTCCCACGACGCGGCCGCCTTCTTCGCCGTCGCCGTCAGCTGCCTTGCATTCGTCACCTCGTCGCACAGCAACGAACACTGCCTACGTACAGCCAAGGCAGCCTGCGACGCCTGCGCAAAACCAATGCCAAAACAGATTTACACAACATACATCTTTCACAAACAAAAAGAAGAAAAAAAAAAAAAAAACTAAATAAAACTCACCCGCAGACTAAGCTCAGCGGCGTCCGACGCGACAGGAAGAGGATCCACCTCGTGGTATCGTCGATACGTCGTAGGCAAGATCAAGCGATCAGCGAAAGGCCATATAACCGACGCCTCTTCATCACCCAAGAAGCTTGGGGGCAAAGTGATAACCGTATCCTCGACAGGATCCGTCTCGACAGGTCGCTTCTTGGCCGACGAAGTAGACACTTTACTAACGTCGACAGCAGCAGACGACGCCTTGAACGGCTGTGGAGGCGACGACGAAGCAATCGGATGAAAGCCTTCGGCTCCTATGACGACAGGCGTCTCGGCCGATGAACCTATCGCAGAAAACCGAGGTACAACCGTCATACCTCGACCACCAGAAGTCGAGGACGACCTAAGTCGCTTCCTTGCACGCTCCTGAATCTCGCTCTGAGACATCCTCGACACAGGCCGAGACGAAAGAGTATGCTCTACACCCAACACAAAAAATAAAGGTCAAACATTATCCAAAACAAAAACAAAAATATATACAAACCCCGAAATAAACAAACGACAAATACCTGAGTTGTCAGCCATATCACCTACTTCACCTTCGGCGGACGACGAGTTTGCCACTACCTCCTCAAGAAAATCCAACCTTTTCCGACGACGAGTCAGTTGACCTGATCCCTCGTCTATCTCCTCCTCCTCGGCGACGTCGCCCGACCGGTCCACCTCCTGCTCGTCTAAAAACTCTCCGTCGCGACTGAAAGACCTATCCTCGACAGAATAACCCAAGAACTTCCGATACTTATCCTCAGAATCAGCGTTCAACTCAGTCAACGACGACGCCTTGACAACTGCAAAACAAAACCAAGTAAGGCGACGTTCAGTAAAACGACGAGAAACAAAGATAAAACGACACATTTACCTTCCATCGTCCATCCCTCGACCAGAAACCGCCCTTTATCTCCCAGAGACTCTTTGCCTACAAAGACAAAACGACTCTGCCAACCCCTGTCGTTCACACCTAAACCAACACCTAAGTTCGTCTTCCCCTTCTTCGTAACCAAGGTATACCTACAACACTTCTGCAGTGCTAGGTCGTAAGAGTACATCAAATCAGACAGGTCAAACGGCGCACGCCAGTTCGCAGTAACTCCATGCACCACCGTGAAAACCCGCCATATCTGGGGCATCAACTGACCCGGACTCAAATGGAAAACCTCGATAAAGGACCTAACTAGAGGAGTGAAAGGAAATTTGAAGCCAATTGTGAACGGATACTCATACATAACCACATACCCCTCTGGACAGTCAAAGGCTTCCTCATCCGAGCCGGGAATCTTCACTTCCGCCGACGGCGGCAAACCAGCAAGTTCAACAAAAGCCGCCGGATCCACCACAGTAGAATATATCGGGTTAAGGGACTTAACCCGAGTGGAACCCGACTCCCCCTTTCCTCTCGCTACAACCGACTTAGATCTACCCATCTCACTTACAAAAATCTACAAGGAAATCGAAAAAGAAAGCAAATTTTACCTGAAAATCGAACAAACTCAGTGCGAAAATCGACTTCGCTTTCTCCCTCTTCTCTCTCCTGCTTTCGGATCTAGAAATTTTTTGAAAAACTTGGTGTGAAGAACTTTATTGCATGTCGTGAATTGGTATTTATTACTCTAGAATTTTGAACGGTTTTATCCCACGAACTAGGCAGTTGAGGACGGTTTTTTAATTTGAATTGTTTCTTTTGCTTTGTGTGACTCCGCAAATTCACAATTGGGGGCAAACTGTTATCCCACTTTTTGGACTAACGACATAACCGTTCTAACGTTTGGTCGTGTCGTGTCAGCCAGGTCATATCGTGTCGCAGGTAAACACAGCTCCAGGGAGATACGTCCGACGTAGCATCATACAACGAGGTATAGCCGACGAAGGACAGGCGACAAAGTACAAGCAACTGAGACGCGTCCTCGAGAAACGGGCTGACGAAGATAAGTTGACCTAAAGCCCATGATAGGCAGCGCCGTCAAGCTAGCAAGAACAAGTCCAAGACTCACGCGAGAAGCGCGGAAGCAGTTGAAGGCTGAAGAGACGTGTGATGAAGATACTCCTATCTTTGTGGGATTTTCTCAACCGATTAGACCGTTGAGAATACCCTATAAAAGGACGAAGATAATGATAAGCAAACGACGCTCACTCAAGCACCGAAACTCTGAAGTTATAAACTGTTTCATTATTCATTATTGTACTTGAGATTTTAGTTATCGATTCTCAGAAAGAAAAGCATAAACAATCATATAGAATACTTAGTGGATTGATAGCCTCATAGCTATCCGCGGTTTTTTACCTTGTTCCTGGGTTTTCCGCGTCAACACTCCTCTGTGTCGTGCCTCTTTATTTGTGTCGTTGATTCTTTGCTTAGTTAGTGTCGACCCTAGCCGAAAGTCGCCCCCATACGAATTTTGGCATAAACAACTAGTATGATAGAAGCATTCTAATTTCTTTAATCCTTTCCTCTGTATTATGTGCAGTTGCCGTTAATTGGGATTTCTCTGATGAGTTTATAGCTGCCAGGATGGTTGCGTCTGGAATTCCTCTGGATGAGCCATTTCTTAAACATCGATTATCAGAAATTGCAAAAGAAGAAATGAAGAGCCTTAAAGGAGGGAAACTTCCTGTTAGTGGCAGTTTCTATTTAATGGGAACAGCTGATCCCACTGGAACTCTGAATAGCGGTGAAGTTTGCGTAATTCTGTATGTGTTTTTCTTTGTCATATCACCTGCCATATGCTGTTATATGTCACGTCGGTGTTATCATTAACCTGAGCTTACCTTGCACATACTAATAGTTTTTGTTTTTGACGTTTTGAGTGTCCTGGTGTCTGTCCATGCTTCCACACCAAACCAACCTTATTTTAGGTGTTGTTCATTTTATCCTTTTCTTTTTCAAATGCTCATTCAAATTTAATCATTGTTCACCAGGAAGTTGTTACTGTGATAAGTAGAATTTTTTCGCCTCCAGATAGCGGTCACTGATACAAATGTTAATAATTTATCGTTATTGTCTTTATAAGATTTTTTTGTACTCTCACAATTGAAGATGTTTTGGGTCATACTAGATCACCATTTATTTATGCAATTTAATATATATATATATATATATATATATATATATATATATATATATATATATATATATATATATATATATATATATATATATATATATATATTACATGGCTCAAAACAAAACTAGACATACTCCGTAATAAATGACTGAAAGGATTGTCAAGTGCGTAGCTATCCAAAGTTACCGCGTGTTAAAAATTTCCGTTCTCGTCTATTATATATTGACATTTCACACTTCATTTCATACCAATTCAGCGTTTATTTGTTTACTTTTTACTGTTGGTGAAACTTTTTGTTCTGTATGGAGTAGACCTATGTTCTGAAAGCATATATTCCATGATAAGATAATTATCCGTGTTGATAAATAAGGGATGGCCGCACCCGTCACTGCGGAAAAATAGCTCGACGCCAGGATGATAAAAAGCTTAACACCTCTAATTCTTTTTACTTTTTCATATTGAAAAAGTAATAACAATGAAAAAGTCGTCTTATTCAAAAACCCAATTATGACATCCCTTCTCTCCCACTTCACACCTCGGAATGAACCGTTCTTATTCTTATAGAGAGAATGGGCTTTCACGTCTTCTTAAACCGAAGTGGCTGGGGAGAGGAAAGGTTCCTTTTTTTTAGGATACTCCCGGGAACAGATCGAGTGGAGGCGGGGTGGGGCCTATAGCTCTCAGAGGATTAGAGCACGTGGCTACGAACCACGGTGTCGGGGGTTCGAATCCCTCCTCACCCACAACCGACCCCAAAGGGAAGGACCTTTCCCCTTCAGGAGTAGGAAAATCATGATCGGGATAGCGGACCCAAACCTATGGAACTTGGAGTCATCAAGAGAGAGAGTCTACTTAATAAGTCTAAAGGAGGTTCCACCATAAAACCATATGGCAATAAGGAGAGTAGCCCCTTGGCGTTATTAAGTGATTAACTCTCACCTCTTTTATCAATGTGGGACTCTCACACGTGTTGTTTCATGGGTCAGATCTTAACACGTGTCTTTTAATTCTCCAAATTGGAGCCATAACTACTGCGTCATTCGTATGCATTGGTTTGTGCCGAGTGAAGGAATTTTGCATAATTTTCATGACTCCTGTCTTAGCATGGGTAGAAGTTAAATGCTCAAATCAGATGATGACTCTTGTTTTCGTGAACAGGATCTCCAGGTGATCATAATGATCAACTCTTGCATTATTCTATGCATAACCTTATCTTCTTCTGGTCAGAGCGAAGACTGTATGGAATCTAAGAAACTAGAATTTGAGCTGATATTGTAATCGAGAGATTAGGCATAATGCATGTTTGGGCTCCCAATTGATTCTCAATTGGGCCACTAAGTCCAAAGCCCAATGGCTCTAAACAACAACATCAAACCTACCAATGGCTATTCAGCCATCCATTAAGGCCCAAGGCCCAATAACAATAAATGACCTATGGGCATTTATTATGCAAACACTATAAATAGGCCGCCAAGGCTCACACCTCAAGGTACGTCCAATTTACCGCCTTAAGACTACTCTTCTAGAGAACTTCTCTCTAGAATCCGAGCATCATTCTTACTTAGGCATCGGAGGGGCTTTCCTCGGAAACACCCCCGAGGCTAGTGACTTTGCTCTTGTGCAGGTGAATTCGGATTCCACTCATTCAAACAAGCAAGATCTTCAACACATACAAAAGGGCCTTCATTCGAAGCCCATTGTTTCCATCTTTACAACACCGGAACAATTTGGCGCCGTCTGTGGGGATCGAACCCACGACCACGTACATCGAGTGTTAGTCGACGGAGGAAGTGCCGTCAACATCATCTTCAGAAACTGCTTCGAGCAGCTGATCCTCGAAGAACCAGAGGAAGCACTGACGAAAGTCAGTTATCCTCTGATCGGATTCAACGGATCCGCAGCTATCCCTCGAGGAAAGATCACCCTGCCAGTCACAGTGGGCGAAGGCCAGGCAGCAAAAACCCTTCGGGACGAATTTTTGGTGATGGACTGCGACTCCGTATACAACGTAATCATGGGGAGAACCATGATTCACAAGATGCAAGCAGTCCCCTCCACATACCACCAGCTGATGGTATACGTCTCGGATGCAGGATTCGCCGAACGAATCAGAGGTGATCAAGAAGTGGCGAGAAGAACCTGCCACACTGCTGTCCGAAAACCCAAATTGGAGGACGGCCCCGAGGAAGGAAAGGGAGCTAAGGGAGAGGAAAGCGAGGCAAAAAGGAGAAGAGCAAGCACGAGAAGCTTGTCTCCCGCAGAAGTTGATGCCCGCCCCGAAACCCTATCTCCCGAACCAGATCAAGAAATGGAGGATATCTTCCTCGAAGATAATTCAGACAGGAGCGTCCGAATAGGCAAGGGCCTAAGCTCGGGGCTCCGAATCGATTTGATCCGACTACTCAGGGATCACAAAGACATCTTTGCATGGTCAGCAGCAGATATGCCAGGGATAAATCCGAAGCTGATTTGTCACAAGCTGGATGTCAACGCTGAAGCTCGGCCAATCAAGCAAAAAAAGAGAAATTACTCCTCGGAGAAAAACAAAGCCATCGCCGAGGAAGTTAAAAAGTTGCAAGAGGCCGGATTCATCGAACCATGCATGTATCCGAAGTGGCTGGCCAACGTGGTGATGGTCAAGAAAGCGAACGGCTCATGGCGAATGTGCGTAGATTTCACAGATCTGAACCGAGCCTGCCCCAAAGACTGCTATCCCCTGCCAAGGATAGATCAACTGGTTGACTCCACCAGCGGCCATGCACTGCTCAGCTTCATGGATGCCTTTTCAGGCTACCACCAAGTATTCATGCACCCCGATGACAGGGCAAAGACAGCGTTCATCACAAGCGCAGGAGTGTTCAACTACAAAATGATGCCTTTCGGCTTGAAAAATGCCGGAGCCACCTACCAGAGGTTAGTTGACCACGTCTTCGCCGACCAGAAAGGGAGGAATGTGGAGGTCTACGTGGATGACTCCATCGTAAAAAGCATCAAGGAGGAAGACCATGTCAAAGACTTGGCAGAGACCTTCGGAAATCTGAGGAAATACAGCATGAAGCTGAACCCAAAAAAATGCGTCTTCGGGGTGAAGTCAGGGAAGTTCCTCGGATTCATGGTGAGCGAAAGAGGAATTGATGCGAACCCAGACAAAGTCCAAGCGGCATTGGATTTACCCGAGCCGAAGACCAAGAGAGATGTGCAGAGGCTAACCGGCAGGTTAGCCGCACTAACAAGGTTCATATCAAAAGCCTCGGACAAGGGAGCCCCCTTCTTCAAGGCACTGAAACCAAAGAACCTCCCCGGAGGAGAAGCAGAACCAGTCAAGAAAAAGGGGGTCCCGAGGAAAGTGGATCCCGAACTGATATGGGAACAGGAGCAAAAAGAAGCTTTTCAGCAACTCAGAGCCCACCTAGCTCAACTGCCGACACTGGCCAGACCAAAGGAGGGGGAAACCCTGTACCTATATGTCGCAGTTAGCCCTGGAACCGTCAGCGCAGTGCTTCTTCGGGAAGAAGAAAAGAAGCAACAGCCAATCTACTTCACCAGCCGAACACTCACAGGAGCCGAAACCCGGTACCCACTCATCGAGAAAGTCGCATATGCAGTAGTGGTAGCTGCACGAAAACTGAGGCCATACTTCGACTCCCACCAGATCACAGTGCTAACTGACCAACCGCTCGAAAAAGTACTCGACAAAATAGAGAGGTCAGGAAGATTGGCTGCCTGGGCCTTCGAACTATCAGAGTTCGGCATCAAATATCAGCCGAGGACAGCAATCAAAGCACAAGCATTGGCAGACTTCTTGGCCGAGTGCTCATACCAGGAAATGTTGGATGATACGAAAAGCACTTGGGAGGTCTTCACTGACGGATCTTCCACAGTAAACGGCTCAGGGGCAGGAGTTGTACTAATCCCCCCGACGGGGAAAAGCATAGAGTATGCATTGAAGTTCGGCTTCAAAGCAACCAACAACGAGGCCGAATACGAGGCCGCAATCGCAGGGATAGAGCTTTGTTTATCCCTGGAGGCCGAACATGTTCGCCTCAAAACTGATTCCCAGCTTGTAGCCAACCAGATCCGAGGGGAGTATGAGGCCAAATGGCCCAGCATGACAGCCTATTTAGCAAAAATTAAATCCTTAACGTCAAAGTTAAGATCCTTTGAAGTCATCCTCATTCCCCGAGGACAGAACACGCAAGCAGACGCACTGTCAAAACTCGCAAGCTCAACACTCGTCGACCTAAACAGGTCGGTCCACGTGGAAGTTCACCAAAAGAGAAGCATCGACTTGCTACCCACCACAGTATGCAGCTTACGTACCGAACCTAGCTGGATGGACGCAGTAGTTGCATACAAAGAAAGGGGAGAACTTCCCGAAGATAAGCTGCAAGCGAGAAAACTGAAAAGATTCAACAGATGGTTCATCATCAGCGCCGAAGGAGAGCTCATGAGGAAATCATTCTCTGCTCCGTTGCTAAAATGTGTGGGTCCAACAGACGCTGACTACATCCTAAGGGAAATCCACCTCGGGATATGCGGAAACCACATTGGAGGTAGGACATTAGCACATAAAGCCCTTCGGGCTGGGTACTGGTGGCCCACTATGGTTTCCGAGGCAAAGCAGATGGCAAGGAAATGCGAGAAATGCCAAAAGTTCGCACCAGCCATCCATCAACCAGCTCAAACCCTACAATCAACACTGTATCCCTTACCATTCGCACAGTGGGGGTTAGACATCATTGGTCCCTTCCCCTCAGCGACGAACCAGAAGAAGTGGTTGATTGTAGGAGTCGACTATTTTAGCAAATGGATCGAAGCCGAAGCTGTCTCCTCCATCACCGAACCTCAGGTCCGCAAGTTCATATGGCAGAACATCATCACAAGGTTCGGCATACCAAGACTGATGGTCTTCGACCACGGGAAACAGTTCGACAACACCCCGTTGCAAAAGTGGTGCAAACAGTTCGGCATACACCTAGCGTACTCGGCAGTCTGTCACCCACAAAGCAACGGGCAAGCCGAAGCTGCTAACAAACTCATCCTCAACGCACTCAAGAAAAGAGTCGAGGATGACAAAAACAAATGGTTAGAAGAGCTACCCGGAACGCTATGGTCCCTTCGGACCACTGAAAAAGAAGCTACCGGACAAACACCGTTCCACCTTGTATACGGATCCGAAGCTGTAATTCCTGTGGAAATCGGAACAGAAAGCCTGAGGATCCAGGCATACAACAGATATGATGGGCTCCAAGGAGAAAGCAACAATCAACTTCTATCCGAAGCTCTCGATCTACTGGACGAAGCTCGGAACGATGCAAGGACACTCAACGCAGCCTATTTGCAGAGGGTCAACAAGCATTACAACCGAAGAGTCAACGCCAGACCCCTAAAAGTCGGTGATCTAGTACTCAGAAACGCCGCCTCGGTTCAGAAAGGACGGATCCATGGCAAACTCTCAGCCACTTGGGAAGGACCATACATCATCCATTCCGAAAAAAGGCCAGGCACGTATATGCTGAAACAGTTAGATGGAACAATCCTGAAGAACCATTGGAATACCGATGTTCTCAAGAAATATTTTGTATGATCCCTGTCTGTAAACCAAGTAAGTTGTTTAATGAGAAGAGGAAAGCCATTGGCACCATGTGTTTCATTAAACTTATCTCTATAATTATTGTCCCTTTATATATATGCAGCCTCGGATCTGATCAATCCGAGACTAAAAACAGGTTGACTTTGCCCATTCCTTGATAAAATGCAAGAAATGACCAAATCATACACTTCAGGGAATCGTCCAGAATCCTCGGATTCGCGGTACCCTAATAAAATTTGTTCGCAACAAACAGTCGCTCGAATCAAGTTATAAAACTCCGGCTCAGATCCACGGATCGCCGAAGGCATAACTAAAGAGGCAGACTAGCGATCTCTTGCCCAGGTTTCCGAACCACAAGAGATCGGAAGAACAATCCAAACCTCTGAGCAGATCGACGGATTTGAAGAGTCTGGAAACTAAAGAGTCTCTTAGCAGATCTACGGATTTGAAGAACTCGCAAAACTAAAGAGTCTCTTAGCAGATCTACGGATTTGAAGAACTCGCAAAACTAAAGAGTCTCTTAGCAGATCTACGGATTTGAAGAACTCGCAAAACTAAAGAGTCTCTTAGCAGATCTACGGATTTGAAGAACTCGCAAAACTAAAGAGCCTCTTAACAGATCTACGGATTTGAAGAACTCGCAAAGTCAAAGAGTCTCTTAGCAGATCTACGGATTTGAAGAACTCGCAAAAGTTAAAAAGTCTCTTAACAGATCTACGGATGTAAAGAGCTCGCAAGATCAAAAGGTTTTTAGCAAGTCTACAGAAAGAGGAGCTCGAGAAATCTACGGATCTAAAGACCTAAAATTGCGAAAGTACAAATTGAAAAGAAGCAGCCAAGTAACAAACATTCATTTTTTATTCAATATTTGGGGGGAGTACAAATACACTGAAAACCTCAAAAATTGAAAACAAAATGAAACAGTTAAAATCGGCAGCCATCAACAGACAATACCGGCCTACCGAAGTACTAAAAGAAAGCAAAAAGAAATGAGTACAACGCAGCGCCGAGGCAAAAGGGGGAAAAGCAAGCACATATTCGGAAGTCCTCAACTGGAACCGACCGACTCTGAAGAAGACGACTGCCCGAATCCCTAACTCTTGGGAGTCTCAGGAGCGGCCCCTAGGGGAGCATCCTTCGAAGAACCCCCAGCAGTGGTATCACCTTCGGAAGTTGCCTTCTGGGCCCGAGCCTCTGCAAGAGCAGCTTGGCGTTCAGCTTCAGCTTCATCTCGATCAGCTTGGCATTCCACCAAGTGGTCCTCGGCCTGCATCCATAGAGGAACTTTCTCGTTCCAAGGGAAGTGAGGCATGTGCTTCGCAAACATGCGCCGAGCACCCAGGATGCCGTTCCAGTACTGCTCTCTACACTGATCAGCAGTGTAGAGGTTGACTCGCTCCTGCTCCAGCTTCCGAATATAGTCATCCTTTTCCCGAAGCTTCAGTCGAAGGACAGGCACCTTATCAGCTTGCTGCTGGATCAGCTCCCGATGCTGGACAAAATGGTGGAGCCTTAACTCCGCCTCTTTATGCTCCTTGTCGGCCGCTTCAAATTTAGACTTCATCTCCTGGAAGAGTCTATCTTTTTCCTCAAGTTCGCTAGCGAACTTAGCGGCCATATCCTTCTTTTCCTCAGCAAAGGAAGCGATCTTCTCAGCATCCTCTTCAACTCGGAAGATGAGCTGGCCAACCTCGGTCCCGATCTTCTCAGCAGACTCTCTAGCCTCGCGACTATAGTGAAGGTACAGCTGCTTGAGTTCCGTAAGCTCGGAGAGGAGTTGCCCAGCCTTCTGGTCCAAAATGGGAATATCACGAGCATAAGCCTCACGATATTTCCTCAGTTGTTTCTCCTCAACCGAGCTACACTCGGAAGCGAACGAAGACCAGAAAACAGCCTGGGAACGAGAGAAAGATGAGCAAAATAGGAAAAACATAAAACAAAAACACAACTCAAAGAGAAAAATCTAGCAAATTACCTCGTTCAGATAGTACTGGGCCATCATAGCCGGATTCCTCTCTTCGGCACCAGGAACCCTCCACTGCGGGTTAGCACGAAGCAGATTCTCCCGAGCAGCCTCGGGGCCCACCAAGGATCCCACGTGAGCCAAGGGGTCCTCTCCCAAAATCGGAGCCCTGGCATATCGAGCCATCGCCTCCCTTACTTCTTCGGGGATCCGTTTTAGCGGAACATCCGAACAGGGATCAGCATGGATCAGCCTATCCAGGGCCGAGGTAGAAGTAGAACCCAAAGTTGAGTGGCGCCTCTTCCTCGTCAAACCTTGCTCGGGCTGCTCCTCCTCTCCAGCAGAGGGAACCTCCTTCTGAACCTCGGGGACCGCAGCTTCGGGGCCCGAGAGATCTATCATCTCCTTGTCTGGACTCTTCTCCCTCTCGAAGGGAAGATCAGCAGACTCCTTCTTCTCCCCAGCTACCTCAGGGACATCCGAACCAGGAACAAAATCGGCTTCAATCGCCTCCATCACCTCGGTGATATCCTGGATTTCGATCCCCAAAGCAGCAGATGGTTTAAGGGGAGAAGGGATGATATCTTCCTCGATCAGCGGCTGATCCACGGGCGGCGGTTCAGCAACCACCACACTCTTTAACTTCTGCCCTGGCAAGGGCATGAAGTGAAGAAGATTCTTAGGAGGAGGCATGACTTCCGAAACCGCTTCCTACATAGCAAGCGTTCAAAGATTAGTTTCCGAAAAGGGAGAAACGAACTACAAAAAATCCAAGTCAGAACAAATACCTTCTCCGAGGGCTGAGAAGCCTTCGCTTTCTTCGGATGCGTGGACGGCCTCAAAAGAGTGCTACCCTTCCTTTTGCGTTGATCCTAAAAAGGGGAGACCAAGGGTCAACGAATATAAAAGAAGAAAAAGGAAGAAATAGAGAAAAAAGCGGGAAATACCCGGTTCCTAGATAAAGTGATATCTATCCGAGCCGGAGATGAAACCGAAGGAACGGCACGCGGCACAGCGTCAGTCCCAGGACCCTAAAAAGATGGTCCAGGACCAAGACGTTAGCCGACGGCCAACCGAAAAGAAAAAGATAAACAGAAAATCGAGCTTATAAATGAACACTCACCGGGTCCGAAGTTGTCTTCAACTCAGGAAGCACAACCTTCACAGGAACAGCTTCAACAGAAGAGGCGGAATCCCACGGATCAGCTCGAACTTCGGATATCCGAGCAACCCCCGAAGGAGACAACACGTAATCCTTCAGACGAGGATTACGAGGGTTATCTTTTCCGAACTTGTACTCGGGAGCCGGGTCGTGAATAGTCTTCAAATCCAAAGAAATGCCCAACTTCTTAGGATCAATGCAGCTAAAGCCGTACTCTGCAAAAACAAAGCACAAAACATGTCAGCAAAACGAAACAGGAAAGAGGACAAACTCACTGAAAAAACGGTCTCAGCCGAAAGACACCTACCCCTGTCAAAAATCCTGCTGAGACCGGCAACAGCAAGAATGTCCTCCCTCAAAATGTAATTGAGATTCGGGAGCCAGCTAGACGGCAGTCGATGGTTATCCTCTTGAGCCAAGAACCACTGGAGGAGGTCCACATAGTGGCGATGGTTCCGATCTGGAGCTGCCACACCCCTCATATCAGGATCAGGAGCCACGAACCACTTCGGAGGACGATAAAAGTTGGGATGCTTCGGATCCGTCGGCACACGGACGAGCAACCACTCCGTCTTCCAATTGTGGTCAGAGCTAAGGTAGGGGTACGCCGTGATGTAGTTCGGATCCCCCCTCTTTCGGGACTTCTTGTTGACAATGGTCCACCAACCATACCCATCACCCTTGGAAGCATGGTTGAGAACCAGATCGTGAAGATCCCGAAAAATAGCGACAGAGCAAGGGAAATTGACGAAGTCACACACCCATCTAAATCCGATTATGTGCCTCATAGATTTGGGTGTGAGCTGGGCCAAACTAATGTTGTACGACACCAAAAGCTCGGATACGAACGGATCCAAAGGAAAGCGGAGACCATTCTCCAAATGGTGAGTGTACACGGAAATGAACCCCCTCGGTGGATGAGTCACCCGAGGACGCTCTTGTTCAGGAAGCTCGCACCAGTACCCCAAGGCATGCTGAATTCCGTATAGCTCCTCGGCCTTCCGATGATAATTCCCTAACTTCGCTTCCACCAACCAGTCACCGCTGACCGATTTCTCCAACGGACCGTCGATCTGCGTGGTCTCGTGCAAAATTGAGGCATACTTACCCTTCGGATCAGCTTCCGTCCAATGAACTGGAAACTCGGAGTAACGACGACGAGCACCCGAAAAGCCAGCTCTCTCACCAGAGGTTGCGCGTTCATCTTCGGAAGCATCCCAACCAATCGAACTCTTCACCAACGGCCTCTCCGAAGGTCGACCCCTCGAAGATTTCGGTAACCTCCCCGAAGGCACGTTCTCTCTCTCACTAGAGGAACCAACAACGAACTTGCTTTTGCCCCTATTCTTTGCCATGGTCGCGAAATCTCGATCTAGGGTTTAGAGTGAGGGGTAGAAGGAAGAGCGAAGAAAAAAGGAGAACTCAGAAGCAAATTACCTTTTTCCGAAGCGGAATTCGCCGATAAAGCGAACAACACAAGTTCCCGAAGTCTAAAGTTGGCCGAATTTCGTAGATCTGAAGAAGCAAATTGCACTGCGATCGCCGGAATTTAGAGAGAGAATGGGTTTGAAATAAGGAGTAAAAAGTTCAAAAGGAGCAAAGCACCCAGTATTTATAGAAAAGAGAAAGGGCGCATCAACTTCCTCAAACCCACGATCTCCATGACACATTACAATTCCCAACACTTGTCATCAATGCAAATCATCCCTTTTCAAAAAAGAGAGGGAACTTTCGGACTTCTGACAGCTGGAAACCCACCCATTTAATTCTAAATGGACCGGGTCTGGGGGGCATGTTGTTTGGGCTCCCAATTGATTCTCAATTGGGCCACTAAGTCCAAAGCCCAATGGCTCTAAACAACAACATCAAACCTACCAATGGCTATTCAGCCATCCATTAAGGCCCAAGGCCCAATAACAATAAATGACCTATGGGCATTTATTATGCAAACACTATAAATAGGCCGCCAAGGCTCACACCTCAAGGTACGTCCAATTTACCGCCTTAAGACTACTCTTCTAGAGAACTTCTCTCTAGAATCCGAGCATCATTCTTACTTAGGCATCGGAGGGGCTTTCCTCGGAAACACCCCCGAGGCTAGTGACTTTGCTCTTGTGCAGGTGAATTCGGATTCCACTCATTCAAACAAGCAAGATCTTCAACACATACAAAAGGGCCTTCATTCGAAGCCCATTGTTTCCATCTTTACAACACCGGAACAATGCATGTCTGCAGTTAGATGTATGCTGACTTGTTTTCATAACATTATTATCTAGGAAAGCCATTGCCTTATGTTTCATCAGCAAGTGAATACAAAATGCATATGTTGTATCCCCTCACTCAATTTTGTTTCCTGCTCTTGTAGGGATCAGGGACAACTTTCTGGACCAGTATTAGTCTATAGAAACCCAGGTGCTCACCCTGGGGATATACATGTTGTAAATGCAAGATATGTTGAGGCTTTGAAGGACTTTGTAGGAAATGCTAAGTATGGAGTTTTTTTCCCTTCCAAGGGGCTAAGGTCCATGGCTGATGAAATTGCTGGGGGTGATTATGACGGAGACATGTACTGGGTCTGCAGAAATCCCGAGGTTTGCAGTTCTGGTCTATTCTAATTTATTGAGTCTCAGAAAGATCCTTTTTTTTTGGGGGCCTGAATGAGCCACAAGGGCGTTACAAATTACAAATGGGAAAAGGGGGATTCGAACCTGTGATATATCGTACACCTGTTTTTGCCACTAGGCCAAAACCTTATCGGTTCAGAGAGTGATCCTTTAATTTACTGTATGTCAACTTGTTTCCTGAAACCTGGCTATAGTTCTTGCGGTATATTTATTACATACTCGTATATCGAATTTTGGGTACCCTCTCATTTTATCTCATCTTGCATGTTTCAAGCAAAATTTCAGAATGGACTTTTAATGAACTTGGTGTGTCAAATTATGTTGCTGTTCATGTTTTTAAAAGAGTTAAATGATATTGCTCTAAGTCTCGAACCTCCTGATTTTAGTCTGGGTTTACTCGTTGTCAAATAATGCTAAAGTATTTGAAAAAGCTACAGTCTACAACTGTTCTTATGTAGTACTCTCTCTGTATTTTATTAAGTGATACACTTTAACCGGCACGGGGGTTTTAGGAGGATGAGTTGATTTTATTAAAATATGATGGAAGTGGATGTGGAGTATTATTTGTTGTAAAAAATTGATAGTGGATGTGGAGTATTATTTGTCATTTTGTTGTAAAAAAATTGATAGTGGATGAATTATTTATTATAGTGAAAAGAGGAGAATGTGAGTAAGTGTGGGGACCATAAGAGTGAGAAAGATTAATATAATTGGGAGTGGGGACCATGACATGCCAAAAAGGAAAGTGTATCACTTAATAAAATACGGAGGGAGTAACTGGTTCAGGAATTCCACGGCTATACTTTTGAAGCTCTGCATATTGACAGCAGTGCTTAGAAAATCTTGGTCTTTTCTGTTGTATAATTGCTTCCTCGTCTTTTACAAAACCAATAACTTTTTAGTGAAGAAGTAGGGAATGCCTCTTATGTATGGCTGGATTATTCTTTCTTTCTGTAGCTTTGTGTTCTTTTGGGGTTTGAGTAATGAAGTGTCACTGTCACATTGATCAAGTCATGTTTTTCTTTTTCTTAATTCTTTTTATTCGTAATGGTTAAAATAGGTGCATCAATATTTTCTTTTCAGCTTCTGAAGTTTTTCAAACCAAGCGAGCCTTGGAAAAGTAATTCTCAGCCAAATGCCACGAAGCAAATAAGTCTCCCTTCAGCTGATGATGTATTAGAGATGAAGCTCTTTCGGTTATACAGGGGTGTTAGGTGCCAACCGAAGTATGTGCTGTTGTACAGAAATCATTGGTTTATTTTAATTCTAATTGCCTAATGCCCAAAAGGGGATGCTCTATTTTTTTTAGTTACCTGACTCTCAAAAAGGGATGCTCTGTTTTTTGAGTTACCTAACGGTCAAAAGAGGATTGTTCTAATTGCTCAATTGCCCAAGGTATCAATATGAGACATATTTATGATTGCTAATGTTTAGAAATCCTATTGCAGCTATGCTATGGGTATAGCTGCAGAATGTTGGGTTGTGTACATGGATCGGTTGCTGACATTGGGAGATGACTGTGCTGATGAGAAAGCTACTCTTAGGCGAAAAATTGATCAGTTGATTGACATATACTATGATGCACTGGATGCACCGAAAAAGGGAGCACAGGTTAGTCCCTCCAACATTCGGTTTAGCTTTTGGGAGCATTTGTTTCTTTTAGTATTTATTGTTAGATTTAAAGACTAAAATTAGTATTCCTGCTTTCTGAAACTAGTTTCAATTTACTTGGGGTTTTGACATTCTTTTAAAAAGGTCATTTAGATTGTTAATCCATGAAAGACCCTTCTCAAAATATTTCTGCACACTTGTTAGCTGTGACTGCCGCACATATGGCCATATAAAATGGGTTGGGTGTTACATGCTTCATCCGAAATGGTCTCTTGATGCTTTATAACTTTGTGAATTGGGCCCTGTCAGAAGTTGATAAAGGTTTTTGAAGAAAAAGGGCACTAATTGACATACCTTGAAATGCTTTTGGTCTCTTGGCAAGTTCATAGGTTGCGAGCCTAATATTTAGGCATCATGCTTGTCTAGCATTGTATGTAAAGGATAAGCCTAGTCATTGTTGCTTGAACTTTCAAGTTATCACACTGTTAGTCAGAATTTAGATGGCAAATTCTGCATAGGTATGCTAAGCGTTGCTGGCTCCTCTCTTCTAAAGAGAATGCTAAAGATTGAATGACAACTAATAATGATAATTGAGTACTACAGGTGATGGATTTACGTGATTTCTTCATGTGTTCTTTGACGAATAAAGGTCGTGTGATGTCGGCCACCTGATCTTTGCTAAATGATCCTGCTCCGTTTTGAGAACAAACTTTTTAAGTGAATGTTGAGTATATTAGCCTTTTTCGGTGATTAATTAGCTTCCAGACCTTCGTATTTGGCTATCCAACACAACAAATCAATCTCACAAGCCTTATCCCATGTCGCCATGTCAGGTTCAGTGTAACTTTTCTGTAATGACTAGACCCTCTACTTGCTTCTGTTTGTTTTGCTTGTCAATCAGTGGCTATGATTCTTGTGAAGGAGGGTGGTTATGTTGGACCACCTTGCATTTTGTACAGATGCACCTATTAATAACCCACTTTGGTGAACTAGGATCCAACGAGACCATAGCCAACAATGAGAATAGAAAACCAATTTGGGCCCTTAGATCATCGTATTCGGACGAGTAGATGCTTCATGTGCCATAAATGACATTATTGTAATTTTGCCACTTCTCATATATTCCCGGTCTTTGCTCATAAATCATTTTTTATTCACTTTTATGAACGAAATCTTGTCTAAGTATACTTCCTATACTTTTCTTTTATCAAATAGATTTAACAGTCTGTTGTCCTTTGCTGCTGTTTGACAATAATTAATGTGTTTTATTCATTAACACTATGTTTGGATATGCAAAAACGGAGTGGAAGAGAGGGGAACATGTTCCCTTGTTTGGATAAAACGTGGGGGGGAAGGAAAGGGAGGGATAGATCCATTTTCCCTCCCTATTTAATAAGCAACATCCCTCCAAAATTGGAGAGATTTGGAGGGAAAATGAAGCTCACCTTCTCCCTCCCTTTCTTTCCCTTCCCCTTCCTCCTCTTTCCCTTCCCTTCCACTCCCTTCTATTTTGTTATCCTAACATAGTGTTAAAGTAAAAAAAATAAAGTATATAGAGTTGCCTAATTGGATATTTACTTTTGAATCAAAATGCTTTATTTTAATGTTATTTGTTTTTATTTTTGAGGGACGAAATTGGTTCTCAGTTCTCATTATAGATTTTCTCGTTGCAACTTTAGTTGGTAACGGTTGTCCTTGGCATTTCGGTCAAGTTGTTTTATTTGTCACGTTTCTGATGCCAGCTTTTGTTTCCATTTTTAATGACCTGGTATCTACAGGTTGAAGTTCCAGATGACCTGAAACTAAAAAGATATCCTCATTACTTGGGAAAAGGAGAGCATCGCACCTATAGATCTAAGTCTATTTTGGGAGAAATCCATGACATAGTTGATCAATTAAGTGCTCCAATTAAATGTGAGCCTTCTTTCATCTTCACTCTAATTTGATTTTTGTTCATACTGTAAATCTGTTTTGCTATGGTAAGACTTCTGAAACTTTTGTGCCATCCTTGTGCCCCAGCAACATAAGTTATTCTAAATCTTGTATTGGAAAGAAAAACAAGGCAGATCGTGCTCGCTATTCGTTTTCAAGAAGTGACAAACTTGCTGTATTATTTTTGTTTGGGAGAGGGGGTCCGATGGTGAAGGATTTTGTTACAATTTTGAAAAGATTAGCATGAAAATGAATGAAGATGAGAGGGCACTATTGTCACTGCTGACTTCTGATGCTGATGGTAACTGTTTTTGTGTTTGTTTCTCACCCAGTTTGGAAGCTGGAGTGCTTTGAAGCTGACATTCCGGGAACATACAAAGTATTATGGAAAAACCATTACGATAAGTACAGACCTGAGATGCAGATGGCACTAAATGAATCCCGAAATGCAGATTTTGTGTATCAGAAATACCGAAAGGTTTTGTCAACTCGTATTTTAATAGAAGTATATTTATACCTGTCTTTTGCTTTGGTTCTCGACTCAGGTCAGGTACTCAGGTTTCTATCTTACATTTCAATTTGAATATTACCTAGGAACTTTATGGCGGTGTCGATGATTTGGACTCGAGCGAAAAAGCTTGGAAAGATATTCGACTTGAGGCCTTGACTATATATCATGTTTGCTATGACTATGCAAAAGCGGCAGAAGACCCAAAAAAATGTGGTTTTGCTTGGAAAGTTGCTGGGGATGCCTTGTGGAAGATATATCTGCAGAGTACAGGTGAAAAGCCTATATTGTTTGCTCCTTCAGTTGTCCGCCAAATGATGCGTTAGTTAGTAAGCATGGCAACTGTACTACAATGTGTTAGTAAGGATGCTAGGAACTAGGAAGAGTCACATTTTCAGTCCTGAATGTGTGAGGTGTTTTGAGCGTAATCTCGAAGTTTTCATTCAGATCATGCTTAGTTTAGTTTAGTTTAGTCATAACTTGTTTCGAGTATATATGCTATGATAGTCTAATACGGAGTACTCCACTAATTTCTCTCTTTGTATAGCTAGCCTTGGTTTTTCTCCAACTGGCATTGGTGTTCCCAGTTGGAGATCTAATCAGGCTCTCTAACTTCGGCATGTAAGAAATATTTAACTTTTTAATTAAGTAATGCAATTTCCTTTTCTTCGTTGTAATAAAACTAGTTTTTAGTCTGTGCTGGTACTATATGTACAATAAAACCAGTTGTTCAATGATGCAAAGTAGATTGTGATGTTATTCATAAATAGCCTGTTATGGTTTGTTTATCTTTTATGTGCTTAGTTTAGTTGTGATTTCTGGTAAGAGCATCAATAGTAGGCTTACTCTTAATTTACCCCTCTTAGTTGAATAATGGTGTAATATCTTCTTGAGAGTCTAGCACAAGATCATATTGAGACTGAGAATTGAAGGCTATGGCGCTGTAGATCTCTGAATCAAGTCAGAGATCTTCCTCGTCATCTAGATTTGAGTCTTTTTGCATTATTTTTTTTAAAGCTCTGAGAGATTAAGAGTTAGATCTAATTAAAAGTTAAAGGGTGTGTGATCTTATTATGAAACCTTGATGCACGAAGAGATGAGCCCATAAGTTTCTTTGAGTTCATGTTTTGGAGATGAACCCATATCTTTTGGTAAGAGAAAGAGAATGGGTGGGTCGGTGATGTTTGGTTGACATAAAATATCATGGGAATTAGGTGATGTGTAGTTGACATAAAATATCATGGGAGTATAACTCTAGGAATTGGAAGATTGTAGCCTTGTAGGATTGTTTGGTTGACAAAAATATGAGAAGTCATACTTTCTACAAAATGGAGGAAGTTGCTTATTTAGGTTCCCCTAGATAAGTGGAACTTCCCATGGCAATTTACTTCCCATGTTTAACCAAACAATCTCATTTACTTCCTCGAAAATGCTTATACATGGAAAAACTTCTTCCTAGGAAATTCTACTTCCCACGATCAATCAAATGACCCCTTAGATTTGTAGCGCCCGTCATTAAATGGATAGGCTAAATTAAATGCAGTCTGGTGGGATTAATTTGGTAGAAGGTGAATTAATTACATGAAGTGGCTATTATGTGGGGTAAGAGATGGGTGAAAAGTTGTCAAAATTGGAATAAAATAAAATTGTAACCATAAAAAAACAGATTAAAGTAGAAAGTGTAACCATAAAAAAAATGAACGGTTTTTTCATGAAATGCCTCCGAGGTTTAACGAAATTCACCAAATACACCCGCGTGTTTCGAATCACATAATATACTCATATTTTTCCGAATTGTTCACCAAATACCCCTTATTTGACCTTCCGTTAGTCCTCCGTTAAGTCATGTTTATAATTCACCAAATGCCCCTGTTTATAAACTTATTGCACAATATACACCTATTTGTAAACTTATTTGCACCAAATACTCAAATTTCAGGAATTGAATCCAACGGCTAATTTTATGAAACGACTATAAAATCAGACATCAATCATAGCAATGCATGCAATTCATAGTCTTCTCAATAATTTAAAGTTCAAAGACATCAAGAGAAACATAATTCTTATCCTCATTAATTCTAGTCACATTGCCTCCCCCTCATAATTATTTCACTCTCATCAGTTTCAATTTTTAGAAGAGTGACTCAAGGTAGTTTGAACCTTCTAACTCTCTTAGTCGCTGCTTGGTTATTCTGAATAAAAAAAACCAAAATATCATGAAACTAAATTAGGCAGAGGCAACGAAGTTCACTGCTAATAACGGGTATCCTTGTATTATTTGAAATAAACAATATACATCATAAATATCACAAAACGCTAAAATAAAGCAAAGCAAATTAGGAAATAAGCACGAGTAACTGGAATCAATTTATTTTTTTGACAGTAAAATTGTAGCAATATTATTACTCAATCAAGGATTTATCTGCTACAATAAGAGGCTGCATCTCT
The DNA here is from genome assembly GCF_020520425.1 of Spinacia oleracea. NCBI lineage: Eukaryota > Viridiplantae > Streptophyta > Magnoliopsida > Caryophyllales > Amaranthaceae > Spinacia > Spinacia oleracea. Next base: position 69,429,285 of record NC_079488.1, on the reverse strand, counting down.
GGGGGACAATCCTCCATCCAAATTGATACCTCCTCAAACATGAGGGAAACTTTTTCCATAGAGTGAGCCACTACATTGCAGGTTCTTTTAGCAAAGAAGAAACTGCACTTAACAAAAGAGGAAGCAAAATAACAAACATCATTAACCAGAATTTGGGAAGTCGAGTATTCCCTGTCCTTGGTCTGCAGCAGTTTAACCAACACCAAGCAGTGGTCTTCAGTAGGGTTGCCTAACTGGAACGGTCACCACATTTCCTGGTTCTATTGCCACTACTGTTGCATACCCCCTTAACAGCCTTCCTGATCTTGCTATTGGCACTCTCGGGTTAACCCATGCCTTTTAAAAAACCCACATGTTTCGAGTAACTGGAATCAATTTGATAACTAATTATTTCTTCATTATGGAGCAGATAAGGCATTTATTACTATGGGGAACAAGGAATTAGTGGTTCTTTACTGAATTGATAAGGACAAATCAAGATTATAAGCGTCTAAATTACAATAGCTGGACACATATCCAATGACTTTCGAAATTACTAGAACCGGGATTGATCATTTCCGTGCTAAGATAGTGCTAAGCTAGCCAACTTGTAATCAAAAGAACTGTTCAAGAAGATCAAGAAATCAAACCTAGCAGAAGAAATTGCAAGAACGGTCCAAACAACAAACCAAGAATCTCAGTCAAACAGTTCCGAGGTGAATTGCCGACTGAGGAATGTGATGCCTTGCTCCAAACAACGAACCCAAGAATCGCAACCAAACCACCGACCAATCTCCGATCGAAATCCGGTCCATCCTTCGATCAAAACGCCGAAGAACGCACAAATAAATCCGGCGACCTTTAGCTACGGCAAATGAAATCCTTGCAATTCGATGGAGATCGAACCATTATACTTCAAAATCATGAGTTAGGCTCGCCAGCGACCAGAGATCGGAGATCGACCTCCGCCGGTGACCAAAGAGCGGAGATCGGCCGCCACCGGCGACCAGAGAACATGAGGAAGAACAGGGGAGAGGAAAGAGAAAGAGAAGAAGTTGAGATTTTTTAATTTTTTTTGGAATTTATGTTGAAGAACATGCATTAAGGGAAAAATGGTAAACTGCAGCTAACAGCTAGAGGACTAACGTACGTTAACGCCAAGTGCATCTCATGAACAATATGGAAAAATATGGGTATATATCGAAACACGCGGGTGTATTTGGTACATTTCGTTAAATCTTAGGGGCATTTCATGAAAAAACCGAAAAAATGAAGACTCCCTCCAGCTTTTTTGGAAGTAGCTACATGTACCTTATGGGATTTTTCAGAAATTTTTTTTTTGGAAAAAAATTAGGAGAGAGAAAATGACAATTTTTTTTTTGGGCAAATTAATAGTGATTCGAGATATTAGACAAAATTACAATGAAGGTTCAACAACATAGATCATCATCAAAGTAATTACAATTTAAATTCATTCGATTTTGTGTAACGAAATTATGATTTAGAAGTTTGGGTTCGATTTTGTGCCTCTGTAACAAGAGTTTATGATTCAATGTTTGGGTTTGATGTTCATTCTAAGCGAGGGTTCAATTTTAAATCGAGTAAGGTAAAAGAAATTGGGGTTCACATTTGAATTTTGGAAAGGGTTGTAGTTGAATTAAGAAGATTTGAAGCTTTTCATTTCCATGTCAAATTTCTGGGTTGGGGTTCATATATGTTTTTGTAAGGGTTGTAACTGAATGAAATAAAGTAGTCCGACTTTAAATTATTTTAGTATGAGCTTTAATATAGTTCGTATTTATAATTAACCCTTATACATTACAAGTTAATAAAGAAGTCTGACTTTATATTATTTTGGTATGAACTTTAATATAGTTTGTATTTATAATTAACCCTTATACAGAGCAATTTCCGTCCATAATGCTAGAAGATGCATAAATTCCCTAAATAAACCACACTCTAATTTATTTCTCACTCTACCTTCCACGTCATCAATAAAACCTGTCTATTTTTTTAATAAACAAGCACAAAACCGCCAACTAAAATAGCGGTTTACACTGGTAAAACATTATTTCAGTTGGCGACTTGGCTTTTAAATGAACCGCCATTTCATTTAGATGTTTACTTTACGCATCCTATCCTATATAATAATAAAAAAAAGTCACTGGATGATGTGAGACTTCCAAAACCCAAATGCAGCAATCTCATTGACTCCCTCCAAAACCACTCAAAATACCCTAATATATCCAAAATTCAAATAAATTTTAATAAACACACCCAAAAAAACAAAAAACTCACGTAATATCAGTAACCAACCCAAAAATCCCTCAAAAACAAAAGTAACCAACCCAGAAAAAGAAACTCCTTCATGGACTATGAACAAAAATATTATCACAACAACCAACTCCCCAATTCTTCAACAACGTCTCCTTCTCCTTCTCCTCTCCCTCACCAATTTCTGATTTGCAGGTCAAGACTGGGGGATATTTGTACTTGACTTCCACAACTACAGGTACGTATACTTTAATTCCATTTACAATTGATATTTGTAGTTTATCAATGGTTTATGTCGATGACTAGCAATCTTTAACAGTAGAAGGATACAACAATTGAGTTGCTTCAATTTAGTCGTTTCATCTTCCTCAGGCCGCCGGCCAGCCACAGTCACCACCTCAACAACTACCTTCACGGCTTCACCCGGCCACCTCCGAATTTCTGAAACATCACCACAATCTCTACAGAAACGACGTCAAGTACGAGGAGAAGTTCTGGAGAGTCATTGCCTCGCACCCACTTCCTTTTTGCCCCACACACTGCGTTGCCGCTCACGGAGAAGTTCCGAAGTTTAACTGTTCAACCTTAGGGCACATACATTCCTTTCAAAATTGAATTTTAATTTCATATTCATGATTAATCGTGTGAATTTATGAGGTTTGTGTTTTAATTTCTTCGATCTTTTTTCCCAACTTTCCAATTTTTTTTATTCTGTTTTCTTGAAATAATATTTGTGTTATGGCTTGATTGTGACTGTTGATGGCTTTGTGCGACCAAAAAGTGAAGAGGATAAGTCTACTTTACTATTGTAATATGTCAGTACTATACAACTCTATAGATATAGCAATAAGCATGTTTATAGCCTTCACAGAGTACAAATATAGCCTTCACAAAAACTAATTACAATGCTGAAGATATTTTAAACATAATTCGCTAATAAAACATTCAAATTCTGATACTTTGTATTTAGTTGCATCGATTATGAGTATTTTTAAATGAATTCAAGTGTACTTATGCCTTAATTTTGCCTTAAGTGCATGCAACTATTTGATCAGTGTACTCCGTATGCAATTGTTAAACGGTAGTTCTTATTATCTGTGTTGTATTATCTCTGTAGGCAATTGTATAATTGGTTTTGTGTAATTTATTATCTATCTAATTTAGGCAAGTTTTTTTTTTAATTCCATGGCGTTTTCTGTTTTGATTGCCAACGCAACATTATTTTTCGTTTGAAAATTTAAAGAAGTGTTTAGTCATTTTAATTCCATTACAGCAATCAAATAAGTCCATAATCTTTGTGCAAAACCATAAAAGACACTCTTTACTGAATTGAGGGAGTAAAAGATAGATGCTTACATTTTTAGTAAGTGCATTAATATGTTAAATAATCCAACACTCAGTGGTTGATGTCGTGCTGAGTATATGATGTAGAGTTTGGAGTAGCCTAATCGTATTCCATAGCAGCAGCATGTGATGTCTACATATCCTATTTTATATAATAATTTTAATGGGATGCCAATTTTAATGTGAGGCCTCCAAATCCTGAATTGAGCAATCTTGTTCACTCCCGCTAAAACCATTAAAAAAAAGAACCGTCTATTGAACTATCCATCTCAAAAAAAAAACTACCCATCTCAAAGAAACTACCCTAAAGGAAAAACTACCCACGATTTTAAGCTTCCTATTATTGCTAATGGAGTATAAAAATTCGGCCTTTACGTTCTACGACACAGCAGAAACCGATCTCTGACTATCAACTACAAGGAGGGTGAATGGTTGCGCACATAACTTGCCAATTTGCCATGTGTAGAATATTAGCCAATTTATTGCCATGGTTTTTCTATAATTTGGTTTTTAATAATTCAATTCAATTGCCAATTTCTGAAGTCCATATCAAATTTACAGTTGCACTACTCTTCCTTAATTTAGAGTATCAACAATTCTACAATCCACTACCATTTCACCACCAGCCTTACATTTCTCATAACTAAAAGTATATCGTATAGATCTTAGGTGCTACTTTAATCTGATTTTGATTTTATCATATGTTGTTTTTGTTGCTATGTTTTTCATGTACTGCTTACTTTTTGTAAATATATATGTTAATGAAAAGCTTCCTTATTTTCAGGTTCCATTGTCAATCGTTAGTTGAGGAGAAGTACTGAAACAATAGTTGGAGAAATTTGACGAAGAAGGAATTGGATTATGGAGTATTTGACGAGAGGTAATTCAAGTCAATCACTACTAAAATTTTGTCTGATTATTAATAAGCTTCAAAGGTTATTGGTTAACTTTTATGAAAAACCTATTTTCTAAATAGTTGTATCGGTATATGTAGTACTGAATTAAAAAATAGGCATATGTCAAGTACTGCTTATTCGTATGTAATTAAATGTTGCTCAAAAAATAGGTGTACTTCGTAATCCGTATGTAGTTAAATGGTGCTTACGTAGTCTCTTTAGTTTCTCTATTTGTCCTATACTGCTTATTTTTATAATCAATATCAATGTAGACTTTTCTTATTTTCAGATTTGACGACCGTCAGTTGAGGAGAGGTGTTTGAACAATATTTGGAGCAATTGACGAAGAAGGGATTGAGTTATTTGGCGAGAGGTATTTTTTCTTATTTGAAAAAATATATTTTGATCATATTTTTACACCCCTTATTATCAATTTTAAAAGTTATGATTACATAATGAGCACGAGTATGGAAGAAATAATGTTTACATAGATATTTATGTCGTAGTCTTTTCCATTATTTTGCCTCTTCATTTTCTTCATAAATTCTTATAACTTTAAGTTCTTCCTCCTAAGTGGAAGGAGTACTATGCAGTGGAGGGAGTAGTGTGTAACTGAAGTATACGAAGTATTGACAAGTTTGGAAAGAGGTTCCTTTGATATTTTTGGCCTTTTCTTTTGGGTAATCTAATCCTCAATCCGACTATTAATATATCTTTCAAGTTTAACATTCTTTAGGATAACTAATTTGTCTGCGTTAGTTTCACTTGCAATTGGTTAAGTCAGATGTTAATTCTTGAGGCAAAACAAAAGGCATTACATCACTATGCCTATATTATATTACTTGTCCTCTTGATGGTTCTGATGTGTTGGTGAATTAGGCGTTTTAATCAATTCCTTAAGTAGGTTGTCGTTGGAGGGAATTAATATGACCCATCTTTTAGTAAACCAAGGTAATTATACTTTTTCCATGTAAGAAGCTACACGTAATTGGAATATTTGTGTGATATCCGTAATAGCAGATTAAGAATAAATGTAAATATTATTGATGATACAAGTGCAATGTGTGTTACTCTTTTTGGACAACTACTGAGATGATCACCGATCTTAAAGTTTTGGATATTAAAATTTTGACAACCATGTAAATACATATACAAATTTATGCAAATTAATAGTATTTTTATTACAATATATATTGACCCAAAATTTTATTCATAATTACTAGGAATTTGCAGATATCATTTTGGAGGACAACTTGAAAGAGCGTTTAATGAATTCATTCACTTTCATACTACATGTTCCCAAGCTAGAGAATAATGATATTTTAGTTGCATATGTTTTGAGAGTGATGGGAAGAATAATAGTACTATGTAGGGGAACAGATCTGCAATAAAGAAAATTAAAAATTGTCATTAGAAATGTTGAATTATTTTACTAGCAGTATATGGCTCTAAGAGGATTTATTTGTAATTATTATCGATTCAATTTGACCATGTACCTTTATTTTATTTCCAACACTCTATATAACCCGTGCTTTTGCACGGGGACATTCTAGTCAAAAGAAAATCAAAAGTTAAACTCACAGACCCCTCAAACGCTCAAATTCAAAATAACAAATAAAAAAAACGCTCAAACTCACAGACCCACTCAAACTCTCGAACATATTATGAGGGGGTTTTGGTAATTGGGGACATAAATCAGGTGGAAAGCCTAGATCAAAAATGGGGAGGTAGTCAGAATATCCAAGGGATGAATGACTTCGTGAACTGGAGGTTGGAAAGCCATTTATCAGATCTTCCTTTTCATGGTGTACCCTACACTTGAACTAATAATAGAGAGGAAGGAGAGACCATATTTGAAAGGCTTGATAGAGGTTATGCGAATGATGAATGGCGCATGAAATTCCCGGATGCGTGTATCTGGAACCTACCTATTTTGCTATCGGATCATAGTCCCATTGTGTTACACTTAAAGCCAATCTCGGGGAAGAAGCGTAGGCCCTATAAGTTGGAGGCATGGTGCCTTGAGAAGCCGGAAATTATACAATTAATTCAACATCATTGGAAACTGAAGGTGAATGGATCTTTGCTATATAACATTCAAAGGAGGTCTCAACAGATTTTATGGGCCTCGAAGAGGTGGTGCTTAGACTATAAGGAAAAATTAAACATCTCTTGGAATATGTTTGAGGCTCATAACGAAGAAAGACAAATGTATATCAACACCCAAGCCTTGAATAGCGAATATTCATAGAGAAAGAAGGATTTGGAAGCTATAACCGCACAATGGTCCTATTGGAAGCAACGTTCGAAGTCTAAGTGGGATGAATTTGGAGACCAATCCTCTGCTTTTTTCTATAAAAGTGTTAAGTCAAGAGCGGCCCGAAACCAAATCAATGCCATAAAAGACTCTGAAGGTAACTGGATTACAAATCAAGAAGCAATAAAAGGTGAGTTCTTTAGTTATTTCAAGGAATTATTTGAAGGGGATAGTTCTGTTCCTCATCAAGATCATACCCAGTTACTTCAAGGTCTTCCTTGTTTGACTACTCATCATAAATCTCTCCTATTGTGCCCGTTTTCTGACTTGGAAATAAAAGAAGCAGTCTTTCACTCTAAGCCTCTCAAGTCCCCTGGACCGGATGGAGTTCCTATGGTCTTCTTTCACAAGCATTGGGATACTGTTGGGGTAGATGTCTGTGCGGCAGTTCATTCTTTCTTTACGTCGGGCCATTTATTAAAGGAGACCAACCAAACTTTTATTGCGCTCATTCCGAAGGAATCAAGACCTGATTCTGTCTCCAAGTTCCGACCGATTAGCCTTTGTAATTCTATCTATAAAATCATTTCAAAATGCCTAGTTGCAAGGCTAAAACAAATTATGTCGGATCTAGTAGGGGATTTACAAAATGCTTTTGTGCCAGGGAGACTACTAGCGGATAATTGTTTTATTGCTCACGAGTTGATAAGTAAAGTTCATAAGAAAAGGAAAGGAGTGTGCTTCGAAGGTGTGTTGAAGGTTGACTTTAGCAAAGCTTATGATAGAGTTCGGTGGTCTTTCTTGGAGGACATACTACAAGCAATGCAATTCCCAGATATATGGATTGGTTGGTTAAAGGAATGTGTTTCAACGGTTTCATACTCGGTGCTCGTTAATGGTGAACCTACAAAATCTTTCAAACCAAAGGGAGGGTTGAGGCAAGGGGACCCCCTTTCTCCATATTTGTTCATTTTATGCATGGAAGTCCTCTCTCACCGGATGAAGGAACAACAATCTTTGGGGAAAATCAAGGGTCTTAAACTTGGACCTAGGGTTGAGCCTATAAACCATCTTTTCTTTGCGGACGATGCATTATTTTGCTTCAAAGCTACGGTTGAGTCTTGTAAGGCTCTAAGGAGATGTATAGAGGAGTTTTGTGAAGCTTCGGGGGAGATGATAAATTTTTCAAAGTCATATATCATATTTAGTAACAATACTCCTCCCTTGTTTAAAAGGCTAATGCGAGAGCCGTTGGGGGTCAATGATGAAAAAGAAATGGGGATATATCTTGGTTGCCCTATGGAGGTAAATGGAAGATCTTCTACGAAGCTAAATTTTTTAGTGGAAAAAGTCAAGGACAAAATTACTTCATGGAAGTTTTGTAGACTTTCCCAACCAGGAAAACTTCTTCTTATCAACTCTATATTAGTGGCTATGGCAACTCATATCATGGCTACGTATCTCTGCCCAAAGGTCATCATAAAGAAAGTAGAGTCTCTTCTACTGCGTTTCTGGTGGGCTTCATCTATGGATAAGCAGCCTATCTATTGGCGAAAACGAGAGCTTCTATGGAAACACAAGTCAGAAGGGGGATTGGGCTTGCGCAACGTCGGGGCTCTAAACAAAGCTTTGTTATTCAAGCAAGCTTGGAGGATGCACTCTAAACCTCACTTGTTAGTAAGTAGGGTGTTTAATCAGAAATACAAAAGTGATCCTATCAGTTGGACCCCTTCTAATTATCAACTCCGAAATTGTTCTTGGGCCGCGAGAAGCCTAGCAAAAAGTGTGTCAGAACTCAAAGGAGGCCTTCGTAGTGTTGTAGGAAATGGTGTTCGCACTAGCATAGAAAACCAAGTTTGGGCTGGGAATGACAAAGTCAAATTTAAAACTAATTTCAGTAACATTCCACCAATCTCAGTGGTGAGCCAGTTAATTTTGCCTAGTAGAACTTGGGATGCTGCTCTAATTTGGAAAGCTTTTGAGGCGGAGGATGCTAGGATGATCCTCTCTACTCATCTCCCAGTAGAAGATCAAGAGGATGAGGTAAGATGGCAAGGAAAGGTTAATGGCAATTATACTACCCGGAGTGGGTACTGGTTTGTGATGACGGAAGGTGACTATTGTGGTGACCGGGACCCGTTTTGGGGGATCTTGTGGAAAAGAAAGTTCTTCCCAAAGTGGAAACATTTCTGCTGGAAAATTATTAATAATGCTATACCGTCGGCATTAAACTTGAGGAAACGAGGTATTGATATCGACCAACAATGTCGTGTGTGCGACAATGAAGGCGAAGACTCAAATCATATTTTTAGGGGCTGTTCTATAGCCAAATTTTTATGGCAGACGAGTTTGCTAGGGATAAGAAGCGATGTTTCAATGGAAATTCCTCTTCATCAATGGGTAAGGAACTATCTTCTGTTATTTTTTAAAGAAGACAAGAAGGATGAAACTAGAGTGATTGAATTTATCACTACTCTATGGGCGATTTGGTTGCACCGTAACGAGGTGATTTTTAGAGGAGTGTCTATCAATAGGGATCGCTCAACGCAACTGAGAGAAGAAAGCAAGGCAAGGTGGAATGCAGCAAAGGGCAATGCAGAGGAGGAATTTCGAGTGGGCTTGAAAAAGAAGACTATTAGGGATCCAGTAACACATTGGAAAGCTGGAGTGATGAGTAACCCAATGATAATCCCAATCTGTGTTGATGCAGCCTGGAAGAGTGAGTCAAAAATTAAGAAGAATGAATGGGCTTCCACCATAGGTTGGGCTGCAGAAGGGAGGTATGTGGGCATTCAAGGTAGTGAACGGATATTCTCTTCTTCGGCAAAGCAAGCGGAATGTAGGGCCATACTCAAGGGCTTACAAATTTGTAGAGGCATTTCTCCAAATGTTATCATCAAATCGGACTGCTTACAAGCCATTCAGGCGATCATATCTCCAAGTTCGGCTTCACACGATATCACCAACATTATAAAGGATATTAGGAGTATTGCCTTAGAGTTTGAGTATTGTTTATGTATCAAAGTCCCTAGGCATGTCGTGTATAAAGCCCATGAACTAGCTAAGTGGGCAAAGACGTCGTAGCTTGGGATTCTCGTTTCTTTGTAATTTGGCTGTCAAAAAAAAAAAAAAAAAAAAACCCCTCGTGGCGGTCGACAAAACCACTGGACGACGCTGAATTTTCGCCATACCAGTCACAGGATGTCGCAGAATTTGCTCTCCTCCGTGGTGCTGCCTCACCGTATGCCACCTAATGCCTGTAGCGGTGGCTGAACAAAGGTAATGCCCTAACTTTTTTTTAATTGAAATATGTATGTTAGAAATTAATTGCTAATTCAATAAAAAAAAATTGATATAATGTTTAGGTTTGTTTGATGTCGTTGTGAAACAAGATATTATATTTGGGTTTGTTTGATGGTGTTATTACCAAGATTACCATGAATTGCATTTTTTTTGTTAATGCATGTCAAATCGCTAATTGAGATAGTGATGTTACCATTTATATTATTAAAAACTAGAATGTGCCCATGTAAAAGCACGGGATTATAAGTGTCGCAAATAAAAAAAAGAACGTATGTAGTCAATTTATTTAAACAAAAACACAGTTATTGATTAGAACAAAAAATACATTTTAAAAAAAAACACGGGATATATAGAATGTTGCAAAAAAAGAAAAGAAAAAAAAAGAATGTATATACAGAGTAGTCAATTAGAGTATGTTTTTGTTCCAACAAACTAAAAGAAAATGCCTAATTAGAAATGAGTTTAAATCATATCCTCAACATAATTTGTTCTCTTGTAATCTTGATAATATATTATGTAGGATGAAAAGGCCTAATTAGAAATGGATTTAAATCCTATCTTTAACATAATTTGTTCTCTTGTAATCTAGATATATATTATATAGGATGAAAATGCCTAATTAGAAATGGATTTAAATCATATCTTTAACATAATTTGTTCTCTTGTTATCTTGCTAATATCGGATGTAATTTTACACTGTAATATTCAAATATTCGTAGTCCGGAATTCAAGAATTTAATGCAGTAAATGCAATGGGAGGTTTCCAAAATTTCAATAATAAACTGAAAAAAAGTTACTTCGTATTAGCAAGCTATTATTAATTGCTTTTGGAATTATGTCTAAAATGGAGTACGATTAACCTATCAAGTAAGATGTAATATTTTTTTTAAAAAAAATTAACTGTGATTTTGTTTTTAAAATTAATTGGGAAATCACGTGCATTATTCTCCATTACTACTATTAAGTATATCATTATTATTTTAAGAAAACTGTAGAAAAAAAAAGAGGACTAAAAACATGAAAGGGAGTTACCAAACAAAAGAAACAATTCAGGTAGATGTCAGTGCTAGTTAACAAATGATTAAAAATGTTTCACAAAACAATTACTCACTTGAAAGAACAAAATAATAAAATATCACCAAGAACCGAAGATTCATAAAGAGCAAGAAAAAGAAACTGTACCTTTGTGTCGCAAGGAGAAACGTTGCCTTCGAGCTTGTAGCACAACCCAATTTTCACCTATTGTAACTACCACCTTCCTTAAGGTACCACCGTTACCACACTTTGGACAAAATATCCGACCAACTTCAGTAGTAATATTTTGAAAGGCATGGCAACAAAAAACCAAATTTAGTGTGAGATGTCAATGCAGGCATACAATTATAATCATGAATAAGAATTTAATCACAGTACTTAGCATTAAATTGTCATAAGAGGAAATCGATGAGATACTGCAATTGGTATTAAAACAAATTTTTAGCTTAACTTGTAGTATCTTGCGAATAAAGATTATAGCTTCCAATTTACTTATCCATTATACGTTTATCATTTTTTAATGGAAATAAATTATGGTAGTTTAGCGGGATTTGGGATTGCATTAACAGTATTAATAATTGGTCCAGTAATAATACCCAATTTTTTTTTTTTTTTGGTGCAAATGAGCCACAAGGGCGGGGATGAGAATCGATCCCAGGATCACCTGGAACCGGGATGAAAGGTCTAACCAACTGAGCTAGCCCAAAAATTCTTTATTCATACTGGCATTTTTTGCTGTTAACAATGTTCCCGTTAAACAATTATTAGCCAAAAATCTTTATACGTAATACTAAAAATTTGGATATTAATTGTTGTTGGACCAGTGGCTAATAAAAATTAGGAAAAAAGAAAAAAGTCCAACCTCTTGATCATCAGTCTGTCACCACCAATTGGCATCTCAAATTCATTCTCCGTTTAAACGTCGTCTACCATAGCCATAGTTCTTATCTCTGAGCCGACATAGACATCACAGCATTATCGACTCCCATGATCTACCATAGCCATAGCTCTTATTCTCTAAGCAAGAACTATCGACTCCCCTCATCTACCATAGCCATAGTTCTTATTCTCTGAGCCGACATAGACATCACATATTGACACCCACTCGACTGTAAATTGATATTCAAAATTTGGATGAAGCATCAAGCTGTTGGTTAGGGATCACTATCGTTAAGATTAATTCGTTGCTATCATTTATTCGTGTGTGATAATGATTAATAGGTCTATGTGAACGGTTTGGAAATTGAAATTATCCTTGAGCCTTTATATCCATCACTTCAAAAGTCACACATAACAACATAAGTACATAAGCAGAGAAGTACAAAACAAATAGCGGATCTAATGGTTTTTTTGAAAAATCAAAATTAATACCAATGCCTTCATCTATTTGGAGGAAAATTTAATAAAATTAAATGAGCAGTACAGTAGCGGTAGTCCACAATACCAAAACTCAACTCGACTCGACTGATAGATTAAAGTTAGTGAATGACAAAGGACATCAGAAATTCAAGACTTGAGAGATATCAATTTTCATAGTAAGGTTATTAAAGGCAATAACTATAACTCTAATTTGTAGACTTTTCTTATAACTCTAAGACCCGTTTCATCTTCATCATAAACCATTAAAAATTAAGTTGATTACAAATTTTACATCAAGAAATCTAGCCGTGCTTAAACAAAAATAAAAGAATTACATACTATACAATTCAATTACAATTGCAAAATTACAGGAAAAAAAAAGAAAAAAAAAGAGACAGTAAACCTGGAGGGGTGAATCTAAAGAATCATAGGAACCCTGAACTGGTGTAGGTCGGCGAATCTACGAAACTTCTTCTCGTACTTGGTGGCGTCTCCGTGTAGTTTGTGGTGCTGGTTTAGAAATTAAGAGGTGTGAAGATCTGTTATCGTGGAGCGAAAAAAATATCAGAGGAGAGATAGGAGGTAGTGGTGAACTGTGAGGGAGAGAAGAAGAAGATGATGTTGAAGAAACCGAGTAGTAGGAAGAGGAGCAGTTTCCATGAAAGTAGGAGGAGGAATTTACGTGGGTTTTAGGAGTAGTAGTTTAACTGAGTTTTTTCATTTTTTTTAATTAAATATATTTAAATTTTAGATATTAGGGTATTTTGATTGGATTAGGCGGGAGTCAATGAGATTGTTGGATTAGAGTTTTGGAGGCCTCACATACTCCAGTGACTTTTCTATTATTAAATAGGACTAGAATATGCCCGTGCAAAAGCACGGGATATATAAGTGTTGCAAATAAAAAAAAAGAACGTATGTAGTCAATTTATTTAAACAAAAACACAGTTATTGATTAGAAGAAAAAATACATTTTAAAAAAAAGCACGGGATATATAGAATGTTGCAAAAAAAAAAAAAATGTATATACAGAGTAGTCAATTAGAGTATGTTTTTGTTCCAACAAACTAAAAGAAAATGCCTAATTAGAAATGAGTTTAAATCATATCCTTAACATAATTTGTTCTCTAGTAATCTTGATAATATATTGTGTAGGATGAAAAGGCCTAATTAAAAATGGATTTAAATCCTATCTTTAACATAATTTGTTCTCTTGTAATCTTGATAATATATTATATAGGATGAAAATGCCTAATTAGAAATAGATTTAAATCATATCTTTAACATAATTTGTTCTCTTGTTATCTTGCTAATATAGGATGTAATTTTACACTGTAATATTCAAATATTCGTAGTCCGGAATTCAAGAATTTAATGCAGTAAATGCAATGGGAGGTTTCCAAATTTTCAATAATAAACTGAAAAAAGTTACTTCGTATTAGCAAGCTATTATTAATTGCTTTTGGAATTATGTCTAAAATGGAGTACGATTAACCTATCAAGTAAGATGTAATATTTTTTAAAAAAAAATTAACTATGATTTTGTTTTTAAAATTAATTGGGAAATCACGTACATTATTCTCCATTACTACTATTAAGTATATCATTATTATTTCAAGAAAACTATAGAAAAAAACAAAGAGGACTAAAAACATGAAAGGGAGTTACCAAACAAAAGAAACAATTCAGGGAGATGCCAGTGCTAGTTAACAAATGATTAAAAATGTTTCACAAAACAATTACTCACTTCAAAAAACAAAATAATAAAATATCACCAAGAACCGAAGATTCATAAAGAGCAAGAAAAAGAAATTGTACCTTTGTGTCGCAAGGAGAAACGTTGCCTTCGAGCTTGTAGCACAACCAATTTTCACCTATTGTAACTACCACCTTCCTTAAGGTACCACCGTTACCACACTTTGGACAAAATATCCGACCAACTTCAGTAGTAATATTTTGGAAGGCATGGCAACAAAAAACCAAATTTAGTGTGAGATGTCAATGCAGGCATACAATTATAATCATGAATAAGAATTTAATCACAGTACTTAGCATTAAATTGTCATAAGAGGAAATCGATGAGATACTACAACTGGTATTAAAACAAATTTTTAGCTTAACTTGTAGTATCTTGCGAATAAAGATTATAGCTTCCAATTTACTTATCCATTATACGTTTATCATTTTTTAATGGAAATAAATTATGATAGTTTAGAGGGATTTGGGATTGCACTAACAGTATTAATAATTGGTCCAGTATTAATACCCAGATTTTTTTTTTTTTGGGTGCAAATGAGCCACAAGGGCGGGGATGAGAATCGATCCCAGGATCACCTAGAACCGGGATGAAAGGTCTAACCAACTGAGCTATCCAACTAAGCTAGCCCAAAAATTCTTTATTCGTACTGACATTTTTGGCTATTAACAATGTGCCCGTTAAACAATTATTAGCCAAAATTCTTTATACGTAATACTAAAAATTTGGATATTAATTGTTGTTGGACCAGTGGCTAATAAAAATTTGGAAAAAAGAAAAAAGTCCAACCTCTTGATCATCAGTCTGTCATCACCAATTGGCATCTCAAATTCATTCTCCGTTTAAACGTCATCTACCATAGCCATAGCTCTTATCTCCGAGCCGACATAGACATCACAGCATTATCGACTCCCCTGATCTACCATAGCCATAGCTCTTATTCTCTAAGCAAGCACTATCGACTCCCCTCATCTACCATAGCCATAGTTCTTATTCTCTGAGCCGACATAGACATCACATATTGACACCCACTCGACTGTAAATTGATATTCAAATTTTGGATGAAGCATCAAGCTGTTGGTTAGGAAAAAGGAGAGACAGTAAACCTGGAGGGGTGAATCTAAAGAATCATAGGAAACCCTGAACTGGTGTGGGTCGGCGAATCTACGAAACTTCTCCTCGTACTTGGCGGCGTCTCCGTGTAGTTTGTGGTGCTAGTTCAGAAATTAAGAGGTGTGAAGATCTGTTATCGTGGGGCGAAAAAAATATCAGAGGAGAGATAGGAGGTAGTGGTGAACTGTGGGGGAGAGGAGAAGAAGATGATGTTGTAGAAACTGAGTAGTAGGAAGAGGAGCAGTTTCCATGAAAGTAGGAGGAGGAATTTACGTGGGTTTTAGGAGTAGCAGTTTAACTGAATTTTTTCTTCTTTTTTTTCTATGTTTTAATTAGATCTATTTGAATTTTAGATATTTGTGTATTTTGATTGGATTTGGCGGGAGTCAATGAGATTGTTGGATTAGAGTTTTGGAGGCCTCACATACTCCATGTGACTTTTCTATTATTATATAGGATATGCATGAAATTTGTAATTGAATTTTAGATGCTAGTATGATAAACTAATTGAATTAGTTACTAGATTATTGTAAACTACTAGTGTCATATTTTAAATTTTCATTTATGGTTTTTATGGTTAATTACGCCACGTTTAAGAATATGAATAATTTGTGTGTTATTTAATTGTTTGTTGTTTAGAATATGGAGTTGCTAAATTATCCTCTTTATTGTCATTGGGGAGGGGAATTTGCAAAGCAGCGGTGATGTTACCTACAAAGTTGGAGAGCGGAAATTTGGGTTATGATGAGGTTATGACAAACAATGGTGGACTTAAACAAAGTTCAATGCAGTAATGAAAACACAAATGAAATTCCTAAGGAGGGAAGGCATCCTATCAAGAAATACCTTCACAACTCGCTATTAATCCAAGCACTCTCGGTGTACATATTTTGATGTACCCTTGCACTTACATGGAGTAATAAAGTATCTACCTGAGAAAATTGATGCATTTCAGTTCTGTGACAGAAACGTCTAAGCAATTCAGACCAAAATTACCCGAGCAAATCAACTATGGAGTAACTTCACATGCAACAATCAAACCATATGACCAATTTCTCAGGTTTTCAATAAATAATTTCTAAAATGCAAGCAGAAATGGAATGTACGCCTTTTCTAAGAACAACTAATCAAACAACACACAAATGAAGAAAATAATTTTCGAATAAAAATGATCAAGTACACTAGGAAGAAAAAACCCTAGAAGAAGGAACATAGAGAGAGAGAGAAAGAAAGAGACCGTTAGTTTCGAGACAGATACGACATTGAAATTGTTTAGAAGGACCAGCTTCAATGTCGATTGCAGCCGTGGGGATAATGGGAGATGGCGGTGACATTATCAGAGGAGTTGTATCCAACCCAGACTGCAACCCATACATACCACTACCTCGTACCATTCTTCTGCACATGAGATCAACAAAACCTAGCTCAACAAAACAAACCAACAATCACACACATCCTAACACTACAACCAAACTATAAAACTAACCTTCATAGTCAACTAAGGAAAAAAAAGACAATAGCCAATAAGAGCAGACTGACTATTCCCACCAACAAAAAGTCACTACGCTGCAAAAATACAAATTACTAGTGCAATGGTTTTAGAACCAGATCCAAAAGGTTATACTATAGTGCCTACGACCATTGCCCCGGAGAAGAAGCACCGTTTGTTCTCTCTGTTTTTACCAAAGCATCAATAATGCTTGAACCTTTATAATCATGTCATCAAATGGTTTTGTGCTGGCATGCATTTTTGGTTGGCCTTAGAGCTTCTAGCTGAGTTGTGACAAAGGTGTCACTGGCCCAGGAACGCTGAGCGGGCTGTTCAATTAAATTGGCAGGCCAGGCAATGAGGATACACATGGTATTGCTTGTGACCTTTTACTTTTATTATATGCACCCTGTTATTGTCTCTGAGCTGAATAACGTCTTTCCATTAACAAATCCAGGATAATTCATTGTGCTTCGCATCACCATGTTATCCTGCTTCTATCAGCTAAGATGTCTTATTTGGATGAGGTAAATGATCATCCAATTAATGGCAAGATATATGTGGCTTGTTCATACTTCCAAGTTGTTGTTGTAGCTAGCACAACACAAGGGTCGTTGTTGGAGAAATTTATATGTACATGATTTCTTGTAAATGAAGCGAGTTTAAGAGTAAATAGAAAGGCTAGTGAAAGTATTACTGCTGCATAAATCATAGTATTGCTAATGCATAAATCAAAGTATTGCTTCCAAATAATCACAAGTGCTTGTATTGCAAAAATAGAGAGATCCCAAAACAAAATTTCCACTCAAGAGCAATATATTCCAACCAGGCTGACCATTGCTTTAATTGATTGAGGTATAGAATGTAGATGAGGGAGTAAAAGACGAGCAAATAGAGAAATTAATACGGAGTATACATTTTCTGTTTCGCACAAATCAAACCTTAAAAATCAAAATCGAAAAAAATGTGTTAATTACGCAAAAAATTAAATAATATTAATTCATGTACTCATTTGATTAATCAATAATGGACTGAAGTCAAACTCTAAGAATACAAAATTTGGGGAAAAACAAACCCAAAAAAGTTAAAAAAAAAAATGTATTAATAGAAAATTACCTCCTCGAATAGAAGATTGATTCACATAACGTATAGGAAAGAGTAAGAGAAGTCTTGGAGCCTGAAATCGAAGCCGGCGAGGAAGAAGAATCAGTTATCAACCACGTTCATAAATCACCAAAATCATATACTAAGAAAAGATTATGCTAAAGAGTACAATTATCATAATCTATACCTAGTCTATACCTAGTATTTAAAAAGCAAAACCACATTTGATTAGATGACACGTGTCACCAAATTTGATTAGATGACACGTGTCATTCATTGTTTTCTCCATCAATTTGGTTTTTCATTTTATTTTTTCTTTGTTGTTTGATATACTATGCAACTCCAACCCGCCTCCCTTATACAATATCAATTCACCAATCTATTAATTCTGCATCTTCCACTCCATCTTCCCGATTAACATTCAATATTAATACACTATTTAATTTATATATATTTTTTCAACCTTCAAAATTTACCTCTATTTAAATATTATATACCCTCTAAAATCACAAGCTCAATAAAATTAGAACTTAAAAAGATACACTAAATAACCACTTTACAACCGCCGGTTCTTTGAACGAGCTCAAAAGCTAGTTAATTTCCAAAAACTAACCATATTTTGTTTCTCATCAATTAACCTGACTTTATCTGACCTAGTTCAAGAATAAATGAATCATTTCAGCTACAAATAAACCAATAAAATCCAATACAAAAAAGGAAACGAACCACAAATTAGAGAAAAACCTTACATAAGATATGTCGAGAGGTTAATCATCACCGGAACTCTTCCCGGTAAATCACAGGAGGCAGAAACGCGGTGAAAGGAGGAGAGAGAAGGAGGAAAAGATTGAAAATTGAAAGTAGTACACAGATGTGAAGGCCAGATTTGACTGGAAAGGGGAGAGAGAAAGGAGTGAAATGCATTTTGGCGGGCTATTGTGCATTTTTGTGCATTTTCGTTAACTGCCGTTAGTTTACGTTTTTGTTTTTCCGTTAACACCATTAAGTTGTCATCCACATTGTTTTATATATTTTCCCTTTTTTCTCAATATTAAAACACTGCCACCCGATTAATACCTGCTCGTTAATCGATTCGATTAACTAGGAATTTCTCCATCCATTACAACGCTATATATTCCAGACCAATTCCCCCCGAGTAGAAGAGACCAAGTTTTGTAATACCAACTTTCATACACTTAATCATTTAGTGCATACCTATTTCCCTTGTTGGATTAACATTTTTGTGCTACCTGAACTCGGCATCAGAAACTAAGTAGTTTCTGGAAGTCTATCTTAATGAGTATTACTTAGTAATCTATTTATTATTCCAGGTGACCACAACAAGAATGATGAAGTTTTAGGTGCTTCTTCTCACTCTGATTATGGACTGATCACTCCGTTGGCTACTGATGGCATTCCTGGACTACATGTTGTCTGAATTAGTCATAATTTTTTTCATTTGCTATTTTTTTTTTCATTTTCTCAAGTATGTCTGCAAAAGGATAGCCAGTCGCGTACACTAGAGGAAAAAACCTTATAAGTTGCTCATCAAAAGTTTCCCTTATACAACAAGAGCAACTTATAATGGTTAAAAAAAATAAAAATAAATCAAAAGCTGCCCTTGTCTAACAAGAGCATCTTTTAATTGGCAAAAAGTAAAACAAAAAAAATTAAAAAGTAAATCTTTTGTACTGAAACCAGATATTTCTCCCCTTCTCTTCTCGCTGCTCCCCTTTCTCACTGCTTCTCGGTGTTTGCTCGGTGCTTCTCACCCACCACCCCCCAAAAAAACCACTGTTTCTTCTCCACCACCCCCCCAACAAACTACCACCGCATCGTGGTTGCTGTATCCCCCCTCCCACATGCGTTTCTCCCCCCAGTTGTGTGCCTCTCTTGCGTTTCAGGAAGCCGCCCCCGCAACCGCCTCCTCTCCTCTCCTCTCCCGCGCGCACCACCGCTGTTGCTGGCTCCCCTCCCACTAGACACTGCTAGGTTATTTCTGCAATTTTGTTAATTATCACCAATTTTGTTAATTTTGTTTTGCAAATATGTTAATTATCACTAATAAATACTAATGAGTGAATTATAACCACCATTTAATTGTGTTAATTTTGTTAATAATTGCAATTTCGTTAATTATTTTGTGAATTAACATCCAGTTATAATCACCAGTCAATTTTGTTAAATATTTTGTGAATCAACCATCAGTTATTTTGTTAATAATGTTCAAGCATGTTGTTACTCTGGTTGTGTGCTGTTATTATTGCAAATTCATGACCGAAATATCAACCGACACTGTGGGATTCACATTGAACGTAATGGGTAGAGGTACGAATAATGATCAAAGTAGTACAAGATAAATTGTACAAGGTTCATACATATGGAGACAGTGTGATGGGGATCATCACATTATGTGACCTGTCCGGTCGTTGTTGTTTATGGAAGGATCAACAGGAAAAGTTTTGTTGCTTAAATATGACAGTCTGAGTTCTGGTGAACTACAGAGATTTGAGTAACTTGACTTATGCAAAATGTGATTGTTTATGAGGAGAAATTTCTAAATGAAAATTGTTAATGATATTCAAATTTTGAGATTGTTTCTAAAATTTTATCTGTAATTTGGTGTAATATTTCCTCTTTTTTGAAAATTGAGTTGTGTTTTTGAATTTGAGTTCTGTGAATTGAGTTTCACTCAAGGTTGAATTGGTTAAAAATCTGAATTTGGGCATCAGATTCTGCTGGTAACTGCATGTAAGGTTAAGAAACCTCTGCTAGTAACTGTAAGGTTAAAAATCCAGTAGGTTTTAGATGAATTGGGCTCTTATTAATCTGAATTTGGGCATCAGATTCTAGGAATTACCTGGGAAGTTGGGAGAGTCTTTGAGCTTGAAGGGTTTATTAAGGATTAATGGTTGAGAGTTTTAAGGTATTAGTATAATCTGGATAATGAGAGTATTTTGTCTACTAAGTTACAGGTTGGGGTTGTTATCAAGTTTCATCATACTAACTAATCAGTTTTAGGATATTCATACTTCTCCAGAAAATGATACAACAACCAAGATAATGCAGTTGTTCTGCCACCATACCAACAGAAGTACAATAACCACAAACCATGTATCCTTGACAAAAAAACAAGAAACAATCCTGCGATCACTATCAGTTGCGAAATCCGACTTCTAATTATATGCATCACTGCCTAAGGAAAACAGTTTTATTGTGGTTGTGAATAATGTGGCAAAACTAAACTCACTGACTTACAGTTACCATCAAGCAGCTTGCTTCTCTGCAAACTATGATACATGTTCTGTGTGCACCACCACCCACCAAACCAATACTTAGACATCAAAGGTATCAACGACTCCGTACCTAGTAACTTTCCCTAACACCATATAACAGTAATATCTGCCAAAATTCCCCTTCCTACTTAAACGATGAAAGTAAAGCTGAGAATATTTTTTTTTTTGGTGAAAATAAATGTGAGATCATGAATATAAAGGTGAGATTATGAATACGTACTTCAATACCTAATAACCATAGATTGCTTAGCAGGATGATGTGTGTTGAGCTTGTGACTACTCCTCATTCACAAAATTCTAACTGTGTATGGCTTCTCATGTTGTTTAAGTCGAACCCTACGCATCCAAGTCAGAAATTCAGAACCAATAAGTTCAGGCCTTCTGAACGAATCAATCCATCCATCACATTTTATCCAAAGAGTGGAGTAATAAGAATATTCCAGTTTTCTACAATCTACTACTCATACTCAAGCTCCAATCAAACCAGAAATGCAGTTACCTGAATAATTTTGTGACTAAGATAGTTTGTTCTCGATTAAACTCTATTTTGGTGCTAACTCTTCTTAAGAAATATAGTTTAATTAAAAAAAACAATCTTAATCTCAAACATTAGCAAAACCTAATTCCCATCCCCTCATAATCTTTTATGGTAAAATCTGTAGGGCTAATTAGTTGTTTCTTGCTGGTTCTGCACACTTACCTTTGGTCACTCACTGCTGTGATTCGCTCTTTCTCCCTTTTTTCTCTTTACTTTCAAAATTCATCCTCTTCCCTGATTTTTTTTTTGGATAGGCTATGTGTGTGTGCGCACATAGGCATGCACATATGTAATGGAGAAGCAATCAGGTATGCGGGAGGGGGGGGGGGTTGAAACCACGGGTAGAGAAAGGGTTGAAGGATATTGCCGCCTGTTAGTATTCCAACAGGCTGTGAAAACTGAAGAGGGGCCATTGAGCACGTGGTTAAGATAATGACAAAAAGTGGATGTTCGGGCTTTCTTTTCGTGTTCATGGAAAGGATTGAGGAAGGAGGAAGTGGAATATCCAACCGGTCAGGGACCCAAGGTTCATTGTTTTGGGTGATGTCTCATGTTTATACACAAAGGACAACTATCCAAACAGTACTGGATTCTAGCCTTCTAGTTCTTTGATGCAACCCCTGAAGACTTTACTATCTACGCTTATTGACATTCACATTGAACTTCTTACTTCTTGTGAGGCTATAACCTCTTTGAGCAGTTTCTCTTCGTGTGGAGGTGTCTGAATAGTTTTTTCTACATGCTCATACCTTTAGTGGATATATGGTATATAATTTAGTAAAATAGTGAACTATTATGCATATAAGCTGTTTCTGGAATGATTCTCACTTGCTAGTAAACCAGGTGAAGAATTTGATATGCTAAAGTTGTGGTGAATGCTGATGTGCTTTTTTGTGACTTTGTTCGGAAATTGGCTGATACGGCTGCACTACCCATGGTATCTCCTAGCAGTGGTGTACATATTGTTCTCCCTGAATACTATTCTCCAGAAGGGATGGGGTTAATCGTTCCAAAAACTAAGGACGGATGTGTTGTGTTCATGCTTCCATGGCTGGGCAAGACATTAGCAGGGACCACATATTCCAATATCGCCATTACAATGCTGCCAGAACCACGTGAGGATGAGATTCAATTCATATTGGACGCTCTCACTGACTATCTCTGTATCAAGGTCAGCATTGTTGTATATATGTACTAATATACACATCTTTCTATTAGCTGTTCTGTTCATGACATCATTCTGAAGATATGTTTAGTTACTTGCAGTTGTGACTAGCAAAGCAATATTAATTTCACCTATTCTGTCAAATTGTTTGTTTGGGACAGGTTCGTCGAACAGATGTTCTCTCTGCATGGAGTAGAATCCGTCAATGTGCTATGGATCCAACAACCAAGAACACAGAAAGTATCTCCCGTGATCACGTTGTTTGTGAAGATTTCCCTGGTTTTGTTACCATTAATGGTGGAAAATGGACCACACATAGAAGAGTTTTGTGGTTTCGGAGTTATTCGAAGGTCAGGCTTCCTCAATTGAATCTTTGTTTGAAATTGGATTCTCAATTTGTGTTGGTTTCTTCCGTTTTCTGGTTACTTCCGTTTTGATGATAACTATGCAATTTAGTTTCTGGGTATTTTGTCATTTGGTGTTGTTTTGGGTGAAATTGCATTTTGTTGGCATATTGGATTATTTGATTAGGGATTTAGGGCTATTTAAATTCATTAATGTTGTTAGAAACAGTCTTTGATAGTTAACAACCTTGATAGTTAGTCTTTGATAGATTGGTTTATGCTGCAACTATTATTCTTTGACGGAATATATTGTTTAGGCTGCAGCAGATAGTTGTGATATTGTAGTGCAACAGGTAGTTGTAAGCTTGTAGTTGCAGACTTGCAGTTGTAGCAGTTCAGTGGTTAATACTGAATAGTGATTGACTTGAGCAGTTGGATGAACAGAAGTAATGTTGAAATTTGAATGTTGGTTCTTTGGAATTCAGAATGTTATTATCATGTTTGCTTAGCTTAATTGTTTAGTTTTCAGTGATTTATTACAGAAATTATTAAAAGTCAAAACTTACAAATTCTCCGAGTGATAATACATTGCTACCTAGTACCTCGTCAAGGGAGAGGGAGGTAGGGGGGATGACAGGAACTGAATCGGTTGGTAATGTAGACACCTACTTTTGTCCCCATTCCCGAAAGGGAAGGTTCGATGATAAAAACATAAATCTCCACTTGACAACGCATCTCCTATAAAATAACGAATCTCAATTCCCCTTTTCATTTCACCCGAAACCTGCTACTTATGGAAACCTGCTAAAAATAGTAATTGCCGTAATGGGTAGTTGTTAAAAGTGGCAAGTCATAAAAGATAGAAACCTGTCAGAATTAGGTGTTGCACTCCAACATAAATCCTAAATGAGATAGAGATTATGAGAGAATCCTATTCCTAATATGATTCGAAAATAAGAGTCACGTATTAATTAAAATCCTAACGAGCCTAGAGTTCGTAACGGGCCCAGACGCATTCCGTCACAAGGTTAATACGCACTAAAAGACTCGATTAAGTCTCAATCACTCCGAATTCTAGGAATCCGAATCTGACTAAGAAAACAGCCCAGATCCTATTTTCAACGCCTGGCTTTGGGCGCCGAAATCTTCGGCGCCCAGGCCTGGGCGCTAAAATTACCTGGGACGTATTCTTTCCTAATTCCTCGTGGATTAGAGCTCTACAATTCTATCTTTCCACGAACTCTTTTCTATAAATATAGCCCAAGTTCGACGTGAAAAAGACACAACACACAATTATTATTCTGAATATTGACTCTAAACCCCTAAGCCTAAGCCTCACGCTGCAAAACTAATCACGCGTTCTGTCGCAATCGATCCATAAATCGAACAGAACGTATCCTGTCCCATAATTTGAGATTCGTTAAATAAAAGGAGAAATAGCAAAGTCAAAGTGGTTAGTTTTCTGAGAACCGTGACGCACCTCTCAAGGGTGCGTCGTAATGTGTCCTTTTTCTATGATTTAATTGCTTTCCTCGCCCTTTTATGAACTGTTAAACTAACTAAATCTGATTGTTCGATCACGCCTAATAAATATGATATTTTTGGGAAATTGGATTATCATGCTAGGTCCCTTAAAACAATCTAAATCAGATAATCGCGTTCGATCTAGTACTATATGTTGCATATTGCTAAAATCAACTCAGATTAGTTTAATAGTTAACACATGTCCCTTCAATTATTTATGCTGAGCTAGTAAGGATATCCTGCCTCTGGAGTTATCGAAGAGAGAGTACTCCTCTCGGTAGTTACAGTCCCCCGAACCCTCAATCTCTACCTTGCGGGTGTATGTTGAGAGATCCCCACACCAGGGATCACAAGGGAACCTACGGCCGTCGTGGTCAAACATAATTGCACTCCCTTTATGTCACGATAACCGGGTTTTGTCGGTTTTTCTCATTGTCGTTAAAAACTGAATGGCGACTCCTATATTACTAGTCAATTGGGTGTAAACTCACAGGAAATCCAATTACACTTGATTTGACAAAAAGAAACGTCACACCCACGAGGGACAAGGTCACGCATTAGCCTCGCGCTTTTTCGACCCCCCTCACAGTGGCGACTCTGCTGGGGATAGTGAAGGAAATACGCGTGCTCGTAGGTAATCAAAATAGCCGAAGGGTGAAACGATCCTACCCCGCGTTATTTCCCCATCAAGTTGGGACGACCTGAAAATCAGCATATTAATGTGAACGGACAGAACCGCATGACGAATCTTGGCTCCCTTGGGATGTTTCATCTCGGGAGTTGGGACTAAGGATACCCATCGCCAACCGGGGGGTGCATACGCTTCGAATGTTGTCCACTCGGCACTTTTTGCTAGTAGTACATCCGTCCCAAACCCAATCGCTCGCCCACTAGGTCCCTCTCATTGGTGCATGCCCCCTTGGCTTACATCGTGATTGGCCTCTTGGGCGAAATTTGTCTGTTGAAGACACTACCTCGACCGGGGCATGTGTTGGATCTGCGATAGAAGCGGTACCAAGCCGTCGCAAGTACTACCCATAGAAGCCTATCATAAACTACATGACATATTATTATTTTACCTCATGATGTAATGTTAGTTATGTGTAGCGAATAATGTGATTGTGTGTGACAAATAATGCTAGAAAACCAACGACCTTAAAAAATTTCCCAAACATTCATAAACCAATTGGCCAAAGAGTTATACCAAGATACGTGTTCCACAAACCCGAACAATCGCCACAAAAATAAGCGATGCTCGGGATGGCCCGTAACGAATCCCACGAACGCTGCACAACGCGTAAAGGACGTTATTAGGCAAGCACGCAAAATCAAAGTCGCATAAACAAAAAAGTAGACGCAAACAGAAAACGAGAACCAGCCAGGGACGCATTTTCAGCGCCCCTGGCTGGGCGCCGATATTTCTCACGCCCTTCGCTGGGCGCTGAAGTTGCTGCCTGGCCTTTTGGTGAGGCACAGCAGCCTCGGTGCCCACGCATGAAGAAAATACATAGCAAAAAAAAAAAGACTTTTCGTGAAAAAAATTGCTACGAGGGCGTATGAAAAAGCACTCGATTCTAAAAGCGACTTATAAAAATAAAAAAAAATAAAAAAAAAACTCTTTGTGTCGTTGTTAGGCCTCCTATGACGACAATGTTCGGCACCAAAACTGAGCATGCTAATTAAATGACCTTGAATGTCACATGGGCAAAGTATTCAAAAAATAATGTTCAAATAAAGTTTTCAAGGAAAAATAATGTTCGAATAAAAAAATAAAAAATCCGAGTCTAGACTAGGCTATGCCAAAGTACAATCTAAATCCTAAGTCTTAGTTGTCTTATCCATAGAATCGGTCCTAATGCTTGGTGTCGTTCTGCAAGTTAAAAGGTTAAACCATATTGAGTCCCCCTTCCTAACATTTAAATCAATAAGCACCCATATGTAATTGTCATCCCTTGCTAAGAATCTACGGCCTCAATACTCTCTCACCAATAAAAAGAATATATTATAGTATTTGCAAAATGGAAACAGTCACATTCTAAAAATCATTCCTCCATAGTCGCACAACCCCCAAAGTGAGCCTAAGGTGTCAATACCATTGGTAAAAAAAAAAATTAATGGCCTCAAGGCTTATGATCACATTGGGTCACGACTATCATAGTCCTCTCGAGCCACTCGCTCCTTTAAATACTCCTAAGTACGGACTAAAAGATTTTCCATGAATGCAACATGACCAACCATGAAAATACCCAAATCGGCATGCCATAAGGCTACCATTGGGGTAAAACAATGCACACTAAGAGGGAAGCCGCACTAATGATTCTAGTCTTGCAAAAATAAAAATTCGATCTCCCCAACTAACTACCTTGCCAACATTAAGCAAAATGGCGCATGACAAATGAACACCCAAGGGTTAAAATCTAAAGTGTCAACCAACGAAAGTTATGGTCCAATTAGCCTAAGTCTGAGAGTCGCTTGGTCAAGTATTATAGGCTTACGCCACGTCATTATTTTGAGTCTAGGCCACCTCCTTGTATTCCTACACGGGTTATAATCAGAAAAATTAATGAAAGTTCGAGTCTAAATCACAACTTCCAATTAAATCCCGAAAATTGGAATATGAAAAGAAGCAAAAAAAATTTATTTTCGATGTAATCCTTTCGTTAAATTTCAATAAGGTAAAAACAACATTTTGAATCTACGCTATTTGCACATTTTAAGAAACGACTAAATACGCTTGCAAAGTAAGACAATTTAAAGGTCCACCCTAGGCCTACTAAAATTAAAGGTCCACCCTAGGCCTACTAAAATTAAAGGTCCACCCTAGGCCTACTAAAATTAAAGGTCCACTATAGGCCTACCAAACGAGGCTCACTAAGTCTCGCCTCGTGACTCAAAAACCCCAACCATCTACCTTTTAGCCTAAATAAAAAAAAGGGGGGAAATCCCAAGCAAAAAAGAGAAAAAAAGAGAAAAAGAAAAGGGAGAGCGAAAAGAGCGAGCCATGAAATACTTAAAAAGAAAGAGAAAAGGGAGAGCGAAAAGAGCGAGCCATGAAATACTTAGCCCGTACCTCCCAAAGTGCGAAATTTACCCAAGTAAACGAAGGAAAAGAATTGAGTCAACCAATCCAAATCATAAAATTCTACGATGTCTACCCTTTCCAATCCTTATGTTCTTAGACGCCTTCGCTCTGGGGCCCCTGTTCAGCTCATTTAACTCATCCATGTTCTCATTGCCGTAACCCAAGAAACCATTACCTCGACTCTTGTTCTTGAACTTGTTGTCAACCGCAAACCACGTACGGTCATTGACACGTGCGTCATACCCATTATTACACCACCGTTAGCATAATGACCATATACCTTGTTTGGATACATCCTGTTGATATACCCTTGAGCCGTCCCCATGCTACTCATTAGCCTTGGTTGATGTAAGCTCATGACCCTAGCTTGAGGCTGCAAATTGTGAGTCCTAGCGGATGTAATCCTCATGCTTGACCAATATCTATACAAATTATCCTATCTCATTCAACCCATCCTTCAAACCGTCTTGAGTCACGAATATAAAAGGAAAACAAATGAAAAGTAAAAAAAGTAATAAATAATAAAAAAAAAGGAACTTTGCAAAGCGCCTCTAAAGTTAGTCTAAAAAGAAAAAGGAGCATTTAGCGCACCAAAAAAGATCCGCCCAGAAATAATTTTCAGCGCCCACAGCTGGGCGCCGAAATCTTTAACGCCCCAGGCCTGGGCGCTGATTCTCTCTGCTTGCTAAAATTTGTCCAGAAGTGCTCGTCATTTTATCCGCACATACACGGAAAAATAACGAACACTTGGAGGGGTACAACACGTATTCAGATATACGTACCACCAAAAAATACATGTACTCAAAAAAATTATGTACTCAAAAAAAAATATTTTGGCTTACGGCAAGGCAGCAGATTAAAATAATAATAAACTTCACTTATTCTACCGTTTCAAATAATATGTTTCTACCTCAGAACATATTTATCGAATTCGGCATTCTAAGAAACCATTTTCTAGGCTAAGAACTACGCAAAACCTGATTCCAAATTAAATCTATTTAAGGCGGATACGTAGGCAATCCATGATTCGGTCCAACCAATTTGCAAAAATATTAAAGCCTATAGAATAACAAGAATAAGAAATAGAGTCCCTTATTGAAATTTAATTACTTGCAACCCAAGTCGAAAGAAAAATTTAAGTCAAAGGAAGAATCCAAGTCATCAAGATGCCAAAACGAGCACACATCGAAAAATAATAAGGGCACATACCCTTGCCAAGAAGGAGCACTCACACTCCTAGGCACTTAGCCAAGACTCAAAAAACCACTTTGCCTCAATTGAATGGGGGCTAGCGCAAGCGTCCATGACCTCTAAAGTACTCGACTTGACCCTCCCTAAAGCGGACTAACTCACTCAAAGACCTTCTTTCACCACTAGACATAGTCGTTCGCTTAAAGACCTTCTTTCGCCACTAGACACAGTCATGATCGCCAACAAGTAGTAAAGGCAGTAAGCTTGCAATGAAAAAGATTGTTCTACGACATCGCCCCATCGTTCCTTCGAACTCAGGGCACCCGTTCATGGTAATTCGAATGCTTGCTAATCTCCTTTGAAAAAAAATCAGACCTTGTCAATAGGACTTGGCACTTAACCAAGGCTCACCCTACTCAGACATATGACACGGGCATCTAAAATCGAAATCTGAAAGCATCATTAATGGGAAGACATAACAGCAACTGGGGGCTAAAAAATTAAAATGAAAGAGCTAGGGAAAGAACTAAGTATACCTTGACCTTTTGTGCAGACATACACCAAGTAAATCTAAGTCAATTTGAAAACGGTTTATATTCCCGCAATTCTGGAAAAGATGGCCCTAAAAGCCTAAAGTACATGCCAAACGGGCACAAGTATATCTTGACGCCTGCACCCTGGCTCCCAGCAAATCCTTAGACAGCATTCCAAAAATCGTAACAGTATTTTGATTCACTCATGTAATCCTGTACAAACCCTTCTATAAGTCGACTTACTTAGGACACTTCGGATTGTACACAGTAGGACTCGGATTTTAAATAATTTTCAAATAATTTTCAAAGACTTCTTCGAACATAATAAAGTGTCGTTGGTTTAATCTAAGTATGCGTTTATCTCGACGTTGCAAGTGAGTCAAAAGATTTCTAAATATGATTATGGGTAAAGAAAGGCACCTAGCTTTTGGTCAAGGCACACTTCGACATGTGACTACCTTGACCATGGCAATGTCGCACAATACGACATTTACAAGAGAAGTAGCAGATCACTACTCGAACGTACCTCGCACTAAACGAGTCTGGTTCAAACTATTCATGATCCATGTCACCATGAATGCATAAAAACGTATGCAAGGCATTATAGCACCAAGCCAATCCCGTAGCTACAGTTGGAGGCTTGAGGAAAACACTCTAAAAATGCTCGAAATGACGATTTTATCGCAAATTCTCGACGCTAATGCTATACACACGTCATAGGGGCACAATCCTAAACTTTAATCGTGTAAAACGAACCTTAGAATGGCTACAATCCCTCCCAAATTCTAAGCACTACTTAGAATATATAAAGTCACCCCACTAACAAGGGTAACTGAAAATCGCGAGTCACCAAAACTCCGATCAAACTACTGCACCTAACGCTCGCCCTATAAGCGCCCGTTACACAGTCTACGCGAAAGAAAAATCAAGGATAAGAACTGTCAAAATATACCCAGAGATAATTTTCAAACGCCCAGAGCTGGGCGCCAATATCTCTAACGCCCCAGCCTGGGCGCTGAATCTTTCTGCTAGCCAAGTTTTGCCCAGATATAAAAAAGAAAAAACACCTATGAATCCTCGCATCGAACGAAGTAATAAGCCGTGCAAACCCACGCAGAAGGTGCTACACTTGTTCGAACACCTGAACGAGGCATGATGAAGTACTCCAATGCAAAAATAATAATGATATCCCAACGCCTGTAGGAATTTTCTAAGACACGCTGTTAGGCCACACAAGCCTACGTCGCACCATAAGTTCAACCATCCCACGGTACGAGTCTAAAAAAGAGCGTAAGGCATATTGCACTAATGTAGGCACGACCAAAAGCACGTGTAAAAGAGGCAAAGACTACTTATCGCCCAAATTCAAAATGCAAGCCACACGACTTCTACATTAAGGATTAAAGGTAGCAAAACATTACCTACCACGGAAGGGATAGCTCGCACCTACACGAGCGGAACCCCAAGGCATCGTTCTCAAAAGAACCTACAAAATCGCGCGCCAAAAGGAAGCATCCCAACATGCATACTTGGGGGCTCCAAGCTACGAAACGACCATAGCAAAATAAAAAAAATCTCGAAGCAAATGTTTGAACAATCGAAAGGGCACGACGTTTGAGCCCACCTCGTGAATGGGCCTGAACCCTATCAAGCTTCTAAGCAAACTATTCAAAATCAGTCATTGCTCAAAAAAAAAATGATTCAAACAAACTGATTAATGGACCGCACACAACGGCCATTCTATGAACGCTCGTTCGCACATACATATCATCATTCTAAATATCGAACATTCACGAACGCGTTCAAAAGGAAAAATATACAACAACAAGAGCGGTCAAAGTCTTACGCCTCAAGGTATGTTCCTCGGGCCATATAGACTCGCCCAACTATCGCAATAACTGTACGCCTTAAGAGCAACAATTCCTTAAAATAATCGCCCCAAAGCGACAAGCACCGTAGTCCACCAATCGGCTACGGCTTCTCAAGAAAATCATCACGTTCTAAAAACAAAGAAAAAACAAAAGTAAAGAGAATACATAGAACTTCCAAGTGAAATAAACGAATGAACAAGAGGCCAACTGTGTCATCAAAAGACCAGCCCAAACAACAATTTCAACGCCCCACCTGGGCGTGAATTATTTCAACGCCCAGGCCTGGGCGCCGAAAATGAACCCAGGCTCAAAAGGCCCTAACTTCTATTGGGCCCTGCCGCATCCATTCGACTCGAAAATTGCCGATTTCCTTACTGAAAGTCGCACCTCACGACTTTGTCAAGAGTAGCACACCACTACAAAGATCTCTCGCACTTACGAGTACAATCCCAAACATGATCAAGGACATCACAAATTGCGTATCCCCAAGGAACCCCTTTGACAAGAAATGACCGTCAAGCACGAATGCTTGGGGGCTCGAAAGAAAATATATATTTCAAAAGAGAGTATGAAAAGTTAAAACAATATCCCCAGACTATGCTGTACGAAGTCCCGTGTTTGGATATCTCAAAAAATAAAACCAGTTTACGACCTCAAGACAAAGGTCACCATTGATACTTGTACGTAGTCCTCTGATCAAAGACCCAAGTGGTGGCAAAATCGAGCCATAAAGACTAGATCAAAACCACGAAAGAAGATGACCACAAAACAATGGTCCGTCTAAGCACGTTGTCAACCCACATTCAGGTTACAACTAAATCCGAGCATCCCTCGAAAGAATTCGCTCCTGCGAGAATGAATAAGAAAAGAAATTCTCAAAGAAATCACAAGAACAAATGAAATAGGGACTTGCCCACCTCAATCGGGCAAGATCGCGCCACGAACCGCGCGAGTTCCAAATAGAAAAACGAATTCAGGGACGTCCACCCTCAGCGGACAGGGTTCGCCCACCCTCAGCGGGCGGGGTCTGCGTCACTAGCCGCGCAGATCCTCAGTTTTCCAAAAATAAAATTTTCAGAATTCAAAATGAAACAGGCTCGCCATCTTCAGCCGGCGGGGTCTACGGCGCAAACCACGTAGGTCCTTATTTTCAAAAAAAAATAAACACGAAACAAATTTCAAAATAGATTCGTCCACTTCTATCGGACGGGGTGTCCACCCTTAGCGGACAGGTTCGCCATCTTCAGCCGGCGGGGTCTACGTCACAAACCACGTAGGTCCTTATTTTCAAATTTCAAAAATAGATTCGTCCACTTCTATCGGACGGGGTGTCCACCCTTAGCGGGCAGGCTCGCCATCTTTAGCCGGCGGGGTCTGCGTCACTAACCGCGCAGGACCTTAGTCGCTGCAGCGATAACTTTTTTTGGTTTTCCGTTTTTTCCAAAAAAGAACGATGTGAGTAGCTTTCCCTTTTTTCAAAGATTGGTTTTCGGTTTTTTTTTCCAAAAAAGAACGATGTGAGTAGCTTTCCTTTTTTTTCTTTCTTTCTTTAAAAGAATGGTTTTCCGTTTTTTCCAAAAAGAACAATGTGCTGGGTTTTCCTTCGTTTTACGTCCCATAAAAACAAGGGGGTTTTCTCGTTTAGCTAACCCTGAAAATGAGAATCTTTAAAAACATTTTTACCTCATGATTGGGCTTGGCCAGGCCCAATTACACTTTATAGCTTTGATTTCGAAAACATCTGTAGCTACTCCCAATGACAAAGTGAGGGAGTTTCTACGAACCTTTAGATCCTTCCAATGACAAAG
The DNA here is from genome assembly GCF_020520425.1 of Spinacia oleracea. Taxonomy (NCBI): domain Eukaryota; kingdom Viridiplantae; phylum Streptophyta; class Magnoliopsida; order Caryophyllales; family Amaranthaceae; genus Spinacia; species Spinacia oleracea. Next base: position 69,396,024 of record NC_079488.1, on the reverse strand, counting down.
TGAGGAAGTTTCTATACTATCCGTTGACAAATCCCAATGACACGTGAGGGATATGTCGACACTTCAAGTGATGACCCTTAAGTCAAATGTTATCACTCGGGGGCTCGTGAGACCCTCGCAAAAGCAGGTCACCATGGCTTGTGCGACGCACTCCGTCTAATACTTTGACCATCGTCTTACTCCAAGACTCAGTCAAAGTGGGGGCTAACTGTAGACACCTACTTTTGTCCCCATTCCCGAAAGGGAAGGTTCGATGATGAAAATATAAATCTCCACTTGACAACGCATCTACTATAAAATAACGAATCTCAATTCCCCTTTTCATTTCACCCGAAACCTGCTATTTATGGAAACCTGCTAAAAATAGTAACTGCCGTAATGGGTAGTTGTTAAAAGTGGCAAGTCATAAAAGATAGAAACCTGTCAGAATTAGGTGTTGCACTCCAACATAAATCCTAAATGAGATAGAGATTATGAGAGAATCCTATTCCTAATATGATTCGAAAATAAGAGTCACGTATTAATTAAAATCCTAACGAGCCTAGAGTTCGTAACGGGCCCAGACGCATTCCGTCACAAGGTTAATACGCACTAAAATACTCGATTAAGTCTCAAACACTCCGAATTCTAGGAATCCGAATCTGACTAAGAAAACAGCCCAGATCCTATTTTCAACGCCTGGCTTGGGCGCCGAAATCTTCGGCACCCAGGCCTGGGCGCTGAAATTACCTGGGACGTATTATTTCCTAATTCCTCATGGATTAGAGCTCTACAATTCTATCTTTCCACGAACTCTTTTCTATAAATATAGCCCAAGTTCGACGTGAAAAAGACACAACACACAATTATTATTCTGAGTATTGACTCTAAACCCCTAAGCCTAAGCCTCACGCTGCAAAACTGATCACGCGTTCTGTCGCAATCGATCCATAAATCGAACAGAACGTATCCTGTCCCATAATTTGAGATTCGTTAAATAAAAGGAGAAATAGCAAAGTCAAAGTGGTTAGTTTTCTGAGAACCGTGACGCACCTCTCAAGGGTGCGTCGTAATGTGTCCCTTTTCTATGATTTAATTGCTTTCCTCGCCCTTTTATGAACTGTTAAACTAACTAAATCTGATTGTTCGATCACGCCTAATAAATATGATATTTTTGGGAAATTGGATTATCATGCTAGGTCCCTTAAAACAATCTAAATCAGATAATTGCGTTCGATTTAGTACTATATGTTGCATATTGCTAAAATCAACTCAGATTAGTTTAATAGTTAACACATGTCCCTTTAATTATTTATGCTGAGCTAGTAAGGATATCCTGCCTCTGGAGTTATCGAAGAGCGAGTACTCCTCTCGGTAGTTACAGTCCCCCGAACCCTCAATCTCTACCTTGCGGGTGTATGTTGAGAGATCCCCACACCAGGGATCACAAGGGAACCTACGGTCGTCGTGGTCAAACATAATTGCACTCCCTTTATGTCACGATAACCGGGTTTTGTCAGTTTTTCTCATTGTCGTTAAAAACTGAATGACGACTCCTATATTACTAGTCAATTGGGTGTAAACTCACAGGAAATCCAATTACACTTGATTTGACAAAAAGAAACGTCACACCCACGAGGGACAAGGTCACGCATTAGCCTCGTGCTTTTTCAACCCCCTCACAGGTAGCAACACTAGCAAGTGTCCATTAAGGCATTAACAGAAGATCATTGAATGTTGTCCCTAATTAGACTTTAAGTTAAGTAGGAAATTAAAGATATACAATCTCATTACTTCATGTTGCAATTCTGTAATAATAAGCATCTTTACTCAGCTAACAGACTTTTATCATTCCTTAAAACTAGTACCAGTATGTCTGCAGTTCAAGTTTCAGATAACAACAAGCGGGTCTGTGAAGTAAGTTCCGGTAGGATCAGCAAATTGCAAATTTCCAACAAGTTCCGATAGAACTTGTAGTTGCATTCAGATGTGGAGGGAAAGCTGCGGAAGCTCTTGATTGATCTGGGAAATTCTGGAAAGATACTGGGAGTTCAGGTATGTTGTTTATGCATATGATGCTTCTGCAATGTTGTGATAAACTCACAAGTTCCTGTAGAAAATCAGTAAGCAAATAGAGGGAAGTTGAATGCTTTGGATTGATGAAGATGAGAGTTACAGAGACCAGGATACAAAATAACAGCTTGAGGCTGTCAATCTCCAAATACAGTGACTTTAGGTCACTACTCTCTAAAGTCTCTACACAAATTACACAATGAAAACTACTACACTACCTTTCCCCTATTTTAGTTGCACTACACTACCAACTACCCTGACATGTCTCTTCTGCCTTCTTGTCTTGTTGCTGCCTCTTAATGCTTCCTTGGCCTCATTCTCTACTGCTCTCTTTTTCCTCTTCTGGTGTAGGTAATTGTCACTGGAGCGCGCTGCCAAGTCATCACAAATGTGCAACTAAGGATATAACCACTGTAAATGCAACTAAGGATATAATCAATGTATCTAATAAATCCCTACCTCAATAATCAAACGATAAAGCTATAGAAAAAAAAGATGAGCCTTTTAGTTGCTAATAACCATTTTTGAGTATTAATGAGTTCTGTAATATGCAATGAAACCTAGGCTCATGGAATCATGCACTATTAAAGACATTAGAACGACATCCTAAAGTTACTAACAACCAGATGAACTTATTTCCAGTGGATAAATCATGTCCTTATGGAGAATCTCACAACCATCTAAATCCAACTCGTGTTGATGATAAAGACATTAGGTTTAATCAATACTAAGTTACATCTAACCTTGCATCAATAAGCTAAAGCAATAAGATTTAGTTAGTGAAGTTGTTACTACGTGCTTTCAGTTTTGTGCTAATGTTGGTTCCATTTGCTCTCCTTTAATAAAGTTGGTTGGTAATATTTCAACTTGCAGTTTGTGTCAAGGGCATTTAGTTGAGAGGACATGAAACATGATAAAAGATACGAGGCTCTGCTGTGAACCAGGTCAAAAGCCTACAGGCAGTTCAGGAGTGGCACCTGATGCAATGTAAGCTTTTTCACTTTTTGTCAGTAATCGCAGTGTAAATTAGCAGCAGATCTGATTAGCTTCTGATTTGATAAGTAGCAGATCAGCAGCAGCAGATCATATCAAAAGCTGATCAGATCAGCAGCAGATCATCAGCTGATCTGAGCAGTCTCTGATCTAATCCGCTACTGATCTGCTGCTGATCAGATCAGCAATAGTAGATCAACAACTGATCTGGTCAAAACATCGAATGCTAGTTATGATGATTTATGTGATTGTAGAATTAACATCGAACACCGTTACTGTTATTGGCTTTGCCTAAATCTAAGGATAAGTTAGCATATTCCTTGAAAAGATGAGTATATTTATACGAGGCGCCAAATGTTTTGTTCGAAGGAAAGAAAAAAGTAGAAGGGACTAGGAAGAGGGAGATAAGATGTGATCCTTAGATGTCATAGCCGTTTTCGCTCCCAACTCTTAACTCATGAACAAAAATAGGAATTATTACCCCTTTACATGTTTAATATATTTAGTATTAGGTTTCCAATCCTTATTCTCATCTACTTTTGTAAATTTATGCACATCTAAGGCTCTTTCGATCCTTACATGTCATATTTTGACTATAAAAGTTGTTTTCGCTCCCAACTCTCAACTAATGAACCAAAATAGGAATTATTTACCCTTTACATGTTTAAAATACTTAGTATTAGGTTTTCAATCCTTATTTTCATCTACTTTGGTCAATTTATGTACATTTAAGGCTCGTTCGATCCTTACATGTCATATTTTGACTAACATAGCCATTTTCGCTCCCAAGTCTCAACTAATGAACCAAAATAGGAATTCTTAACCCTTTACATGTTTAAAATACTTAGTATTAGGTTGCCAATCCTCATTCTCATCTACTTTGGTCAATTTATGCACATTTAAGGCTCGTTTGATCGTTATATGTCATATTTTGACTAAAATAGTCGTTTTCGCTCCCAACTCTCAACTAATGAACCAAAAGGTTTAGAATTTGACTAAAAGGTTTAGAATTTGACTAAAAGGTTTAGAATTTGAATATAAGTTCGTTTGTTGATAGTTGGGATCGCAAATGCCATTTTTGGCCATAAATGACCTATATCGACCCAAATGACCCATAGGCGTGCATAACAAACTTGAAATGAGTCTTATATACATATAACTAATCATATGAATCATGGAAAACGTTTAGAATATGGAAATTAGTTCGTTTATTGGTAGTTGGGATCGAAAATGCCATTTTGGCCATAAATGGCCTATATCGACCCAAATGACCCTTAGGCTTGCATAACGAACTTGAAATAAGTTTCATAAACATATAAATAATCATATAAATCATGAAAAAGGTTTAGAATGTGGATATAGGTTCGTTTGTTGGTAGTTGGGATCGAAAATGCCATTTTTGGCCATAAATGACCTATATCGACCCAAATGACCCATAGGCGTGCATAATGAACTTAAAATGAGTCTTATAAACATATAATTAATCATATGAATCATGAAAAACGTTTAGAACATGGAAATAGGTTCGTTTGTTGGTAGTTGGGATCTAAAATGCCATTTTTGGCCATAAATGGCCTATATCGACCCAAATGACCCTTAGGCTTGCATAACGAACTTGAAATGAGTTTCATAAACATATAAATAATCATATGAATCACGAAAAAGGGTTAGAATGTGGAAATAGGTTCGTTTGTTGGTAGTTGGGATAAAAAATGCCATTTTTGGCCATAAATGACCAATATCGACCCAAATAACCCATAGGCGTGAATAACGAACTTGAAATGAGTCTTATAAACATATAACTAATCATATGAATCATGAAAAAGATTTAGAAAGTGTCCTTAGGTTCATTTGTTGATATTTGGGATCGAAAATGCCATTTTTGGCCAAATATGATCTATATCGAGCCAAATGAGCCTTAGATGTGCATAAAGAACTTGAAATGAATCTTAGTACACTCAGAAAGTTGATTTCTTGGCCAATATAATTTATGTTTTCGCATATGAAACTTAATTTAATTTATTGGTTTGCATGTACGTTGTTCTTTTAAAGGTTTTCAAAACTCCAAGGGAGGGGGCCTTTACCAAAGAGGAGTTGGATGAAGTTCGAGACAAGTGGGCTACTTACTTCAACGATTGTGAACTACCCTCGGTGTAATAAATAGAGCAGGCTTGTAGTTATCCGTGACTCTTACATTATTTGTTATTTATCGATTTAATTAATTACATTTGAATTAATTCGGTAATATTATTGGAAATTTAAAATTTATGTCATTTTTGAGAATGTCAAGGTGATGTTTGATGAAACAGAAATTATATTGCAAAATCAGAAATTATATTGCAGAATATTAGGAATTATATTGCAGATTTTTTTTTTTTTAAAAAAAAAAAAACTCAAAAGTTGCCCTTGTTTGCAACAAGAGCAACTTATGTGCAGCTTATAAGTTGCCCTTGTTGCAGCAATGGATCACCCTGCTGAACCCCCTGGGATGAAAGCAAGACAGAGCCCTCATAATACAACCTAGCCGGCCGGGCATAACAAAATTCAACCCAAGGAGCGAGCGAAGGACAACGACGTCGGACCTCTCTAAGCATAGTACTACCATCTATCAAGTTAAAAGCTAGTACTACGGTATTATTATTATTATTATTATTATTATTATTATTAACCTTTGTGAAGATAATACTAGTAATGAAATTTGTTTTGTAGGCATGATTTATTTGGGTATAATTAAATAATAAAAAAAAAAAATCAAGAGCATGAATCATTTTTTAATTCAGACGTAAGGTGAGGCAATAACATGAAATCCTCTACAAGGTGAGATTAGGTTGTAGCAATAAATTCTATTCAAATGATTAGACAAATTGGTTATAGTTAGACACCGTTCTATTTAACTTATTTTTTCTGAACTTATATTATTTGCTGAAATTAGTCAAAATAAGTCGAATGGAACATAGCCTTAGATTAAAGTAGAATTACTTTATTCGTGCATCACTTCAATTAGTTGGTTAAGTCAGTAACCATCACTTCAATTAGAGAGAAAAATATTTTTTCCCCTATTTCTCAATTCGATGACCTATTTTTTTTTAACGATATTAGTTAACTTTGACCGAAAAAGAGAGCGATTTCACTACAAAACGCTAAAGATGTCAATATTCCCGCAAATATACCCTATTATAATAAATTTTCCAATCTACCGACCACGTCATCGTATATTGATTTATTTTTTAAAAAAACCCGGTTCATCCCTAAACCGCCAACTGAGTTGGCGGTTTCCATTACAAAACTTTCAAAAAAATCTTCAAATGTAAGGCCATTTTTTGTTAGAAAGAGAAAAAATCAAATACCCAATTGTAGAAAAGGACAAAAACAAATAAACAATAACAAAATAACTCTATCCACTCACTTCCCAAAACTCTGCAACGCCTCCATTCCTATCACCTAGCATTTGAAGATTAAATTGCATAAGTCAATATCATGGTCGAAGCTAAAAACTCATAAGTCGAGCTTATGAATTTTAAGCTTCTTCCATGGTACAAGCTTAAATTGCATAAGTCAATACCATGGCTTATGAATTTTTAGCTCCTTCCATGGGACGGGCTTATGAATTTTAAGCTTCTTCCATGGTACAAGCTTAAATTGCATAAGTCAATACCATGGTCGAAGCTAAAAATTCATAAGTTTGTACCATGGTACAAGCTTAAAATTCATAAGCCTGTACCATGTTACAAGCTAAAAATGCATAAGTTTTTAAAAAAATTCGGACAAAAAATAAAAAAAAACTCTTGTGAAGACTCGGCCATTTTGTCGCCTACGACGTGATGGTGGTGGCCGGAAGTAGTGGCCGGCGATGGTGGTCGGAGGTGGTGGGGTGGTGTGAGAGAATTGAAAAGTAAGATTAAATAAGGGCACTAAACTACTAATGGAAAATAACGAAAAATAATGAGACGGTTTTGAGTAATATGGGGCGCCTTTTAACACTCCACTTTTTTATTAACCTAGACTCAATAATGGGGTTAACTCGGAGTTACCGTAGAAGCCTTTGACATAAATACAACAAAGAGAAGCAAAAGATTCAGCTCAACAGTCAAGATATTACTTCATGCTGTAGCAGTGTAGCACTGAAGAGTCCTAAATCCTAATATTAGCAGTGCTACTAGTAGGCCTGCAAAGTGCAAACTCTCCAACACGCGCTGTCCAATTTAGCGGGAAATTATATTAAAACCCAAAATTAAAACCATTTTTCATCATTTTTATTGATTTCAACTATAAATTCACCTCACTTGTCGCTTCCCTTGCACTAAATTAAATTAAAACCCAAAATTAAAACCATTTTCCATCATTTTTATTTCCACTGTAAATTCACCTCACTTGTCGCTTCCCTTACACTCACTGATCACTGTGATCAATTTCCTCTGTTTTCCAAAATTTGAACCTAAATTCTCTCTCCTCATCAACCACCTTCCATGTCTGTCACACCGCCTGAACTTCCGCCGTTGCCGGAAGCGGTGGAAGAGCAACTCCGTCTTATTTGCCGCGTTAAATCGCAACCTCCGGCAGACACTGTTGCTAGACGACTCTTATCGGAAGTCGGCGAGCAAGAATCGTTGAGGTTTCTTAATATCATCCTTAATTCATCTGAAGTTAAAACTTTGAGCGGCTTTATTGTTTATTTGGTGAAGAAGAATCGCCCGCTCCCGACTTCTCCTTTGGCTGTAGCCAAGAGTCCTCAAGGTCGGCTACTTTTAAATTATTTATTTTTAATTTCATCACTTTTATGAAATTATGGAACTTTTTTTTTTGTAATTTTAATACTTTTCCTTTTATATGTTTCAATTTAGGTTTTTGACAATTTTGACAATGAAATAGAATTTTCTAAATTATTTTCAATATATAACAAAATAAAAATATGTTCGAGTGGAATCTTATTTGATTCGTCTAAATAAATACGGGTGTTACTTAATGCAGAAAAGATTTTCTTTATACAAAAACTAAAATTACCAAAATATCCCTAATTAATTAATAAACCTTCAAATATATTTATTAATAATAATAATAATAATAAAAACTTAATTAGACATCTCAACCCAAGACAAAGCTCTGATAAACCGGTGCCTCCAAAAAAAAATCATCTGAATTTTCCCCAATCAAATTATCCCTGATCTACTCCTTTTCTATCTTCTTTCACTCTCTATATTGCATCTTGTTAAGAAAAAGAGAAACCAGAAGAATTTCTAACATGCCAAATTAATTCATCTTCCTTCCATTGTTGTAATTAGAGAATCAAATTGAAGAACACCCATCTGATTTTTTTTAGTGGACATCACAGAGAGAGAAAATGAAGAAGGCAACGGTGGGGGCGGCGGTGGTATGTACATCGGTTGTGTGTTCGATGGCTGCGGCGTTGGTGAGACAAAATGAAAAGCTCAAGCAACTTACTCCCGATGTTCTTCCTTAAAACCCAAAAATATCAACCATTTTCACAAACAATTTCAAATTGCTTTTGGGTATTTTTTTTTTTTTTGAGGGAAATTGTTTTTGGGTTCTTGTTGAGCAAAGACATTGAAATTGATTATACGGAGTAGCAAACAAAGGTTCCCTGCATTTTGATTTCTTTTAATGATTTTTTATTAATTAATTAGGGGTATTTTAGTAATTTAAATTTCTGCTTAAAGAAAATATTTTCTGCATTTAGAAGCTATGATAAATACTTTAGGCTCTATTTGGTTCATTATTAGTAAAGGAAAGGAAGAGAAAAAGAAAGGAAGGGAAAAGAAAGGAAAAGAAGGAAGATAAATAGATTTTATTTTCATGTGTTTGGTTTAAGGGAAAGAAGTGAAGGGAAGAGAAAGGAAATTTAAATGACAGCTTTTAATTTTCCCTTTCCTTCCAAATTCCTCCAATTTTGGGAGGAAAGGAAAGTGAAAATTTTATAAAGGAGCTTTCCTTTCAATTCCCTTCATTTCCTTCCACTTCCCATATAATTATTTGTACCAAATATACAAGAAACCTTATTTTACCATTCATTTTTTTTTTTTTCCTTCCAATTCCTCCAACCAAATAAAGCCTAAGAATATAAAAAATTTATAATTTTTAATATTGTGTATTATAGATAAAAACGATACAAAAATAAGCTTTGGAAAAGGTAAAAAAGAAATTGGAACGTCATTACGGAACAAAGGGAGTAGTAAGAGTTAGTTATTGCATGTAAATTGATATGTTTATCTCCTTATCTTTTATTTTATCTTATCAGTTGATTTCTAAAACTCCGTCGCTTTTTGTTCTTTATATTTATATTTTACATGCGTATTAATAATTAAATAACGTGCATTGAGATTTTATTTTTTTGGTTTAAATAAGCCAAATTATATTTATTTATAATGTTTTTACTTTTATCAAAATTCTAATATTAGAAAAGGGAGAAAATTTTAATATCCTAATAGAAAAATGAGAAAGATTAAATGACGCAATGAATTTAATTGGTTAAAATAATATCATTAGAGACAAACTTTGATAGAGTATTAAAACATTTGTGTGATAATATAAAAGGAAATGTTAAGATTATTTTGGACAACCAGAAAGGAAAATGTAAAAAAAAAAAAAAAAAAAAAAAAAAAGAGACAGAGGGAGCAGTTAAGTAAATTTAGTTATGTTTGATTTAAAAATTTTATGGTAGAAAAATCTTGGAAATGAAGTTGGAAGTTGATGTATTGGATAATTGGGAAATTTTTTATGTCAATTAAAATAATGGGGTTGATATGCCTTTGTTAATTAAAAATATGTGCTTTGATATGTCTTTGTTAACTAAAAATTGGAAACTTTTGATGTATTAATTTTATTACCGGGTCTTGAAAATTGGTCTCTATTCAGATGAGGTTGAAAACGTTATTTCATTGTATGTCAAGATATCAAATGATCTGATGTTTCGTAAAAAAAATTAGGTTAAAATCTGTGCTAGCCATGTTTTTGCAACTTTTGCTACTGAGTTATGAAAATGGTTCCGATGAAGAAGCTGAATATACTTTAATCAAGTTTTGGATGAACAGTTTCCAGTTAAATCTGATTGCTAATGTCTTACAATCATTGCTAGCTAGCCAATCGTGTTCGAGTTAAAATTTTGACTTATCAAACACTTGAATTTCCAGGGACTACAATGAGTGATAATAAGCGAAAGATGGAATCAGACTCTCCTGGTATGTAAAGGGTATTAATCAAGAGTTTTTTTTGTATGGAGTAACCTTTTATTGTCTTCGTTTCCTCATATGGAGATTTTGATCGTTTTTGTCTAGGTGATCGAAGTAATGTAAGGCGGGTGTGGATGTATAACTCACCAATTAAGAATGAAAAGAGGCTTGATTCGCCGAAAAGTGAACCTGATAGTGTATTGGATGCACCTGATCAAAGTACAGTAAGGCGGGTTTGTATCTATAACTCACCGACTAGGATTGAAGAGAAGCTTGATCCGCCAAAAAGTGAACCTGATAGTGTGCTGGTTACACCTGATCAAAGTACAGTAAGGCGGGTGTATATGTATAACTCACCGACTAGGATTGAAGAGAGGCTTGATCCGCTGAAAAATGAACCTGACAGTGTGTTGCTTGCACCTGATCAAAGTACAGTAAGGCGGGTGTGTATCTATAACTCACCGACTAGGATTGAAAAGAGGCTTGATCCGCCGAAATATGAACCTGACAGTGTGTTGCTTGCACCTGATCAAAGTACAGTAAGGCGGGTGTGTATTTATAACTTACCGACTAGGATTGAAGAGAGGCTTGATCCGCCGAAAAATGAACCTGACAGTGTGTTGCTTGCACCTGATCAAAGTACAGTAAGGCGGGTGTGTATGTATAACTCACCGAATAGGATTGAAGAGAGGCTTGATCCGCCAAAAAATGAACCTGGCAGTGTGTTGCTTGCACCTGATCAAAGTACAGTAAGGCGTGTGTGTATCTATAACTCACCGACTAGGATTGAAGAGAGGCTTGATCCGCCGAAAAATGAACCTGACAGTGTGTTGCTTGCACCTGATCAAAGTACAGTAAGGCGGGTGTGTATCTATAACTCACCGACTAGGATTGAAGGGAGGCTTGATCTGCCGAAAAGTGAACCTGGTAGTATGTCGGTTACACCTGATCAAAGTACAGTAAGGCGGGTGTGTATCTATAACTCACCGGCTAGGATTGAAGAGAGGCTTGATCTGCCGAAAAGTGAACCTGGTAGTGTGTTGGTTGCACCTGATCAGAGTACTGTAAGGCGGGTGTGTATCTCTAACTCGTCGATTAAGATTGAAGAGAGGCTTGATCCGCTGAAAAGTGAAACTGATAGAGTGTTAGATGCACTTAAGAGACTTGAATTCCGAAAGGCTTTCTTACTTTTGAATTACTCAGGGCGGTAATGTCTAAATCCTATCTCTTGTATTTAGTTGCTCTACAATTTCAAATGTCGAGTGTTCTTTTTGTGCAGTACCAATCTGGAGGATGTTGTTTCTACCCTCTCTGCTGATGAAATTCTGAGTTATCAAAGACTTGGTTGTCTTGGTATGAGGGAATTCGAGATCAGGATTTGGAATGACTTTGGGAGAGGGCCGAGACGCATTTGCCATGAAAAAGAGCGGATTAATAAGGTCAAATTATGCTTCTGCTTTCAAATGTTTCCTATTTTGAAATAAGTAGGGAAGATTGGGGTGGAGATATTAGCTAGTAAAATGAACACTTGAAGAAGTTTATATCTGTGGATACTATTATTGATCACTCACACACCATGGGAAAAAGTAAAGTATATAAACTTTCCCTAATATGGAATATTAGGAGGAATAATGTCATCATTTCTAGTGTGTGATTAAACCTACATGCATTGAGGATGATTACATATTTACATTTCAAGCGAAACTGTGTTTAATGTTTGGCAGATTGCCAAAGCACACAGACCTAATCTGAAGGGAAATATCCATTGCTTTTGCTGATTGACTGACCTTTCTCATTTGTTTAGTACAAGTAAGAATAATGATGAAACTTTGTGCAATCTAGCTAGTGTATTGCATTTTGTTTGTCGCTGCAAGGGGATGGTGCAGGTCACTACCTTGTTTTCCTTACATTTCAAGGGTGTAGAATTCTAGAGTATGCTTTCCCTTCATCTCATCCTGCTTCTTATACGTTTTGAGTGTTTCAGATGAACTGGGACACTGGAGAAAGGTACAACTACCATTGTCATATTGATTCAAGAGGGAATTGTCGCTTTAAGGTTCGTAATTCTGCTTCGTGTTTGTTATTTGGTGGAGAACTGGAGATATTGATGCCTCTCTTTAACCTCAACTATATTTTAATTGTTTGAACTGTTATCTTTACGAAGTACGAACAGCAAGAATACTAGCTTTGATACCCTTGGATTGTTGGAAATGATAGGAATGTCCGCTGTAACTAACTGGAAACTGTTGGAGAGATTAATTGCTTATGATTTTATATTAAAATTTCCCTTGAAAGAAGCTATGTGATGAGTCTTACATTGCTAAAAAGTTTATCTATTTCAAAAGATTTCCTCTGTTTGACCATCCTCTCATTATCTTCTTTTGAGCTAATTATATGTTGCTGACTCTTTGTACATTATGACGTAGGGTCCATATCTGAACAAGGAAGCTACACTGTTGCAGAAAGTTGCTGGAGATGAAAATGTACTGGTAGTGAAGTTTCTGGAGGAAGAAACAGCGAATCTAGGAGCAGAGTTGATGAAAAATCCGGTCTTTAATGAGGTTGCTGAACATGGAATTTTTTTTGGCAGAAAGTGTTACCAGTTCTTTGGTGAGTTTTATTTTACCGTGGTTTTTTTTTTTGGTTCCACTGGAAGATCATGGCATGCATGAAGACTGAGAAGCCTTACAATTTTTTTCACCACAAATTTTATTTGGAGGTCGTGCTTGACTTCAAAAATGAGGTATTGTGATAAAGCTTATAAATTTAACAGTAACCAACTTGTACTCGTAGCTGCCAATTGCTCTCCGGGTTCAAACCCTGAATGCCGCATAGTCATTGTCTTACTGAACCAAGAGTTTCAAACACCTCCGATCTGCTCTTTGTTCTTCCAACTTTTTAGCGTTTTAGCTGTTTAATGGTTAAGTTCTCTTAGTAAAAATACTCTCAGAAGATGTAGCTTGAACATCTTGATTGTTTAAACACTCAGGTTCTATTTTCTATAATTAGTTGTTGTCGTTGACCTATAGGAAGAATTATTAACCAAAATATTAGTTGAAATTTTATTTGTTTTTGTTTCTATATTTTGTCAACAATGCTGATAGTTACAAAGTTTTAGAAAAAGTAGAAGTACTATCGCAAGTTAACGAAAGTATAATACGTTAAAGAAAAAATTGCCTAGAAAGTTTTAAATTTTAACTTAAAATGAACAATTTATAATTTTTTCCCTCCTCTCTTGTTAGCAAGCATACTTATGGTAGCTCCTGCAAATTTGTATGACTGTGGGATTTAAATGGATGTGGTAGCTGTCTATAATCTTGTTAGAATATGTCTTGAATCGGTCAAGTCCCCTTCGAACAACCCAACACCTAGTTTAGGGGTTTCGGGGCGCAACGTGGTCGATGGGGGTTATCTGCCTGGGCCTTTTTCTCTGTACTCTCCAAGATCAATAAAAAAATTCCTCTTTTTTGCCTGTGAACGTAGCTAACACATTGTTAGTGAACCACGTTAAATCTCTGAATTTTTTAGTTACGTTTTTAATTAATTTTCTTGCTTCCGTTATAACAAATCTCTTTCAAAGTAAAGCTGTTATTCTTCATGAATGAGTTTCTATGGAACCTTTGAGTTTAACACTTCTACCTAAACTCATTTTGTTGTACTTCAATGTCTTTTTTTTATCAGTTTTTAAAGACGGGGGCAAGGAGGGTAAGAAGAAAGAATTTTCTAGTCCAGTTAAATGCTACTTTGTTTGTACGGAGGGCTTTGCTAGTATTTTAAGGAAGCCTGCTCATGAGTTGAGAAAAATGCCGGTTCCAGAAGCCAGGGGATTGTTCATGCACATACATAATGCATCCAGTATATCCAACTATATGGCCAGGTTTTCTCTTATATTGTCAAAAACCATTACCTTGGATCTTAATTTCAATGATGTACGTGTTGAAGTCCTTGAGGATATACCGTGTCTGGTAAAAATCTCTGATTTCTGTGAAAATCTCATTTTCTCAATCATTTGTAATCATGTTTTTCTAACATTTTACATTTTTCATTGCATTCTGTTTGACAGGATGAAGATGGAAACATTGTTAAAGGTAATGATGGAAAGGCTTTGATTCTTACTGACGGGACTGGTTTTATCTCTGAAGATCTTGCGATGAAGTGCCCCCATAATTGTATTAATGGCCGTGTTAATAATGAAGAGGATATCCAGGTTTGAGTTCTTGCTCAAGTTTCCTGTCTCCAGTTTGCTTGCTTTATTTTATTACTCTGATTAACCTTTGACAAATTTAAGTTTAACAAACTTTCCTTTGTTATGTGAACAACATACCTTGTGGTCTCTGGTGAGAAATTTATGTTTGTTTATGAATCTCCGATGAAGCCAAAGATTCATTTGTTCTTTTGGCTCTGGGATGTAATGTACTAAATCAAAATGGCTCTTAATACGTCTTCGCTTCCTTTTTCCATGAAGTAGAAGATGGTCGTCCCTTTGTCGTCCCGTGATCGCTTTTGGGTCAATTGGAAACAACCTCTCTGCAATTGCAGGGGTAAGGTTGCGTACGTCCGACCCCCCCTTACCCTGCTTCTTGCGAGAGCCTCTTTGAGGCAATGGGCTAATGATGATGAATCTTATGGGGGGTTTTGATCTCATGGGTGTTTTCTGTTCTTTAGCAAGTTATCCATGTCAATTGATGGAGAAATTAATGGATTTCGTTGAAGCGCTGAACAAACCAAGTTTATTGCCCTTCATATGCCATCTATTTGTTTGGGTACCACAAGGCACTGGCAGGGTTAAACTAAATTTAATTGCAGCATTGACCTGATCTCTAAGGGTGATATTTACACTGAAAAGATGTACAGTATCCATATATAGTGGCCAGGAAATTTAAGGGAACTTCTTTGTTTGGTAGTGGTTGTCTATTCTGTATATCTATGTGTTCTCTGCATGTTATCCCTTCAAAATTTATCGACATTTGTAAAGTGGTGTAGGGCTTGTGTCAATTATATTTGTCCGCGGTAGTTCTTGTTTGCTCCTGGATATGTATCACTGTATGTCGTCCATATAACTTGGAGGTTCCTTAAGTAGAGTGAAGCATTCCTACTTAAATACTCCCTCAATTCCTTAAAGATTGGCCCATCCCCAATTTCTACGTTTTTAAGAGTGTTATTGCGAAGGTTGGTAGATTTGTCATTTAGCATGTGAGTAGTAAATAAAGTAGAGAGAAACCGTGGGGGACCATGTTAACTAAAATGGAAATGGGGGAATCTTTTAGGGACGGTCCAGAAAGGAAAGTGGTGGCAATCTTTAAAGGACGGAGGGAATAGATTGAAAGGGAAAATTGTGGTGGAATGGTGTTGCCCAGATGGAGGGGAACTGGGCGGCAGATTGGCATGCGAAACGAGGAGTTACCCAAGAGGAACAGCTCAAGTTTTTACAGGGTGCTCCATTTGAGCTTTTAAGTAGATTTCTAAATGGTAACGTTGTAGGTGCGGCTATACCATGTGTAGTGTCTCCTTACTTTCTTAGTGGGTTTTTGGTTTAATTTTTTGATGTGTTTCTTTTCTGGAGCTTAGCTCTTCTGCAATTTTTCTTTTTGATTCTATACTCATACCTTGTAAAAGCTTCAGATATAACTAGAACAATCTGTCCACACTCCCTTTGTTTCATAATGCTAAACATTCACATTAATCGAGGTTCATAACCGTCAAACCCCCCCCCCCCCTCTCTCTTTCCATATTTCATGTGATCTGGACCGCTCCACTAAATATTAGACACATGATGCCGCTCCCGAAATTTCATGAATCAGACCGTGCGCCGTGTGTTGGTTTGTTGAATCATTAACCATGGACTTAGAGGCTACTGAAAGGCTTATCATTTTTCCATTAACATGGCTAAACTTTGTGTTTGCTATTCTGAAACATTTTAATCCTGAGGAGATGTTGAATAAAAAATGAAGTACGATGTATGTAATTTAGATGCTATACAAAGGCTGTTTTGTTTGTGGAACAACCGAACAACAGCAGCAGCTAACCTTGTGATTCAGAGGCTATCAAAAGGTCTTTTCAATGACAGGAAAATTCTTGGTCTGGTACTTTTAAAACATTCTTATCCTCTAGAAACGTTGAATTAGGAAATAAAGTACAGCTTTTCGATTCACAATTCCGCAATAGCATATTTCCAGTTTTTAGGATTCCTATTGCTAAGATTTTGATGGTCATTCTCATGGAATGGTGAAAGGGAGCAAGTCCACATGTTTCTTCTAGCAGATTTAGTCCTCCTTTAAGGAGTAATTTGTGACTTGTGTATCCAGCAAGAGCATTCTCTCATCTATTTTAGGATTGACGTTCGAATAGAGAGTTGAATAAATGTTTGTTTTTCTATTCTTAAATCTTTCTGTTTTCTACATTGTCTTTCAATATTGAAATTCGTCTACTTTCTACTTGCAATGCTTTTGAAAGCTTTGTAGTGGTTTTGTTCAATTAGCAGCAACTACGTTCGTTACATGTTTTTTTGTTCAATTAGCAGCAACTACTCCATATTACGGAAAAGGAAAAAGGTTGTGTGGATAGAGAAATTTATTTGGCGAGATAAATAGGTGGTTGGTTAGGAAAGAAATAAGATTGAATAGGGTAACACTTTACGATGCAAAGTGAAGGTGGAATCATGGGGGGAGACCAATTTTTGGAGGGATCTTCGTCATGTTCTATTAATCGGTTCAAGTTCCTGTAATTATTCTTACAACTACATCATCAGACCACCATTTATTACTAGTTAACAACCTTTAATTCAATATGAGCAAATCCTTTGATATGCAAGGCCGTAACCCATAAGGGTTCTAGTTGATGATTGTACCATGTGTTAAAGGCAAAGTTAAAAGATGAATTAGGGCTGAGTATGCTGTAGTGTTTCTCATTGGTGATGTTTTAGATATATGCACTTTCTTGTCTTACTCATGTGACACACTTGTATCAGTTGTGCGTGTCCATTTTCAATGTGATTTTGATTTAGGAAGTTTTTGAATTGCTTGCCTGTACTTCTGTATGTGAACATGATGCTGTTTCTTACTCACAACCAACAGGGATCTTCAGAAACCTGCCGATTCCAGCCCGACTTTTCTGGATTAAGGGAGTTGAAATCTCCATCACGTGTACCGGTATTTACATCTCTTACAGCCATAGAATCTGTTCTGGCTATGACATGTTCTGTTTCCATATCTTCATGCTATCACATATTATTTATAGTCTTGTTTTCTAAATCTTCCAGCCTTTGCTGATACAATTTCGCATGTTCCATGAAGGTCGGGCTATCAAAGGAACTGTTCTTGTGAACAAAAAGGTGTAGCTATCTGCTCCTGTCTTCATTTTAACTGATGCTTTGCGCCAGGGTTGGTTTAGAATTATATAGAAGTTTACGTTTCAATTTTGTTGTTTGTACATTTAAAGCTCTTTGTTGTTTGTACATTTAAAGCTCTTTGTTTGTTTGTACAATTTTGTGTCTTTGGAAGTTCTGTTCACCAGTCAACTAGTGTTCACTGGAGGGTGGGTCCGGTTAAATAGTTAAGAAATGCACCAAATTTAGCTCTTTGAAATTGTTTGATAGATTAAAGCAGTTCTTTTCAATTTCGTTTCCATTGTTCATTCTATACTTGATGATTTCCTGCTTTTCTTTCACCAGCTTCCTCCTAATACAATTCAAGTTCGCCGTTCTATGGTAAAAGTTGATAAACCTGGTGACGATAAAATTCCTTCAGGTGCTCCAATTGTGAATTCATTTGAAGTTGTGGGAACCAGGTAACTTAGTGGTAGATTTATTATCATTTTCTAAACCTCGTCTTAATTTGAACAACAAACATTTAAATCACAGCCTCACGTGCCAGATTGGTTTATCCGTGGTCTCGTGCGATCCAACTTATCTTGAAAAGCATAATGCGTTAGTTGTCCTTTTGTTATTAGCATTTCACATGATTGTACCTCATACTATATCACAGTGTAACCTGCGTTATGTATCATCAGTTTAAGATTGAATTTTCTCTGCAACAAGGCCTTTCTATATTGGCGTTTGTTAGACCTTCATAAGAGCTCAACTATTAGGTTTACGGACATACGGTTATGGATATAGGTGTTGTAGATTGTTTCAACTTGTCTAGCGAGGGTGGTTGTTCCATTAGGTAGTGGGCCTGTGGCTTGGAGGTAACCAGCAGCCTATGGTAGGCTCCTGCCTCTTGTTACCTATGTTCCTAATAGAGGACGTATTGGCTCGCTAAAAGTTATGGTGTTGAGGCTTTTGAAACTACTCCGTTAGTCCGTACATGGCGTGATTGTGGTAAATGGCTTTTGAAACTACTCCGTATTAGGAAAAATGTATTGGCTTTTGAGGCTTTTGAAACTACTCCGTACATGGCGTGATTGTGGTAGAGGTTTATTATCCTGTGCGGTTTAGCCTTTCCATCAGGAACTTTGAGGCTTTTCTTTTTAGGATTTAGTAAAGTTTTTAGGCACGTGAACTTTCACACCGTAGGTCCACAACAGGTTATTCTCTACTTTCATGGAGTTAGGTCAGTTACACTACTGTGTTCTTCTGTGCAGTATTTGGGGTCTGAAATTTGGTTGTAGAAATATAAAACCGTGGTCAGATTAGTGCTCCTTGTATTAATTCCACATTTCAGCTTTTCTATTTATCACATGAATGAGCATCTTTGTTTGGCAAGAAACCTCATTTTTTGAGCCTGGCAAATCCTGAAAACTGGCTTCTTCTGGAAGTGTGGTTGGCCTTGAAATGCCTGATAGCACAGACATGGAGTTTCCAAACCAAAAAAAATCAAGAATGAGCAACAGCTTTTCTATTTGGTTTATAAATGGTACCGGGTACCCCTCGGATTCTGCAGTGCCGTCGTTGTCCAAGCTTCAAGTTTTATTCAATCTTATTATGTCTGCAGTCTGCTTGCCCTAACTTCGAACTATCTATTCAAGTCCCCCTATAGCCAGTGTTGCCATCTGTAAACCTTTTGTCAGGTATATTTGCCTACCCAAGGAGAGATTTCTATTGCACCCTCCTTCAGCGTCACCACTCACCAGGCTTTATCGACTCATTCAAGGCTTCGTTCCATGATAAGATGCTATTTCTGCATGTTTTTGTAATGTAATTTGAGGATTTGGAATTTGGAGCCTGTTTTGAAAATTTGTACGGTATTATGCCAAGTATATTTACCTCTTTTGTTCTCATGATCATGAAAAGATTGCAAGTGAGGGACCTAGGTACAAATAGTCTAGGACTCTAGGCTACAGTATGATTGGAGTTTCTATTCTTATCAGGGATGGGATTGGTTGCTGTTTTGGTCGTCAAAGGTCACTCTTTAATTATGCAAAGATTTCTTTTGATCTCCCTCCAATGTCCAATCATTACAGTTTTTAGAAGAACACTAAACAGGTCTTTATATCTAGAGCATAAAAAAACAAATTGTTGAAATATATGTATGCCTTTGAAACTTACAAGAGTCAATTTTTCTCTGTAACCGATGGAAGACAAAAATGATGATACACATTAGATAGTTATTTGTATGATTCTTGTTGTTGGCTGAAACCGAGTCAAAATGTTGTGTCTTTGCTTGCTACCCAAGTTGTTCTGTTGCTATAATGCGTCCTGAGTGGAATTCTTCAGTGAAATCAGAGTGAAGCCTCGATTTCCATGTCATGCTAAATGGTCACTGATGATAATCTTCTTAGCCTTTCATTGGATTTATCAAGTCTCATCAGCTATCTTCTGTAGTTTTGTTGAAATTTATGCCTTAATCTCTGTTTTACAAAGTCATTGTTTCATTTATGTCTAGCAATAAGCCAAAGATGGCCTCTCTGTCAAAGAATTTGATTGCACTTCTACACTATGGAGGGGTACCGAAGAATTTTTTTTTATCTCTGCTGTCAGAGGCTCTTGAAAAACAGCTGGCTATTCTGTATAAACCAAAAGCAGCCATAAGAGGTAATGTTCCTGATTTTTTCCAGTACAGAGTCTGGACTTTTCTCCTCACTGTTATTCACTCCCTTTTCACTGAAAGTAGATAGTATCAGACAATAACTCAATTTGAATAGTCGAATCAACATTTCCCATTCCACATTTTTAGAATCTGGTGGTCTCTGACAGTGCTCTAGAAAACTAGACTCGACGGCAAAATTTCTAATTTGAAGAACTCTAGTTTACAAGGAGTTAGTGAGCTAATACTGTAAATATCTAAATGATCTGAATAAATTTCAGTTAAGTAACCTTCAGCGGAGGTTGGGTCAGCTTGAGTATTAAGGGAAAAGGAACTTTGTTTTTGTTACTGAGAGTATGGTGGCTTATTATACTGGTTAGCAGCCAAATAACCGCTTTTGTCTAATTCTCACCGTCCTGTGCTTTGCTCTTGTCATATTTATGCAGTTGCTGTTAATTGGGATTTTGGTGGAGATTTTATAGAGGCTAAAATGATTGCGTCTGGAATTCCCCTGGATGAGCCTTACCTTCAAGACCGTTTATTTGATATTGCCAAAGAGGAAATGAAGAGTCTTAAAGGAGGGAAATTGTTTGTTGATGGCTGTCACTATGTAATAGGAACAGCTGATCCTACGGGGATTCTGAATAGAGGCGAAGTTTGTGTTATTCTGTATGTATTTTGTAGTCATATTACCCAGCATATATTATTTACGTGCTTTCTTTAGTAGTCAACCCATTTCTCTTCTTTCTTCTTTTGAATCTGAGTTTGACTTTAGTTCAGGCTCTTAAAAGCTATGGTGTCTTCGTCATTTACTGCATCTCCTCGCACAATGATTTTTCTCTGCTTATCTAGGGACGATGGACAAGTTTCTGGGCCAGTATTAGTCTATAGAAATCCAGGCACTCATCCGGGGGATATACATGTTGTGAATGCAAGATATGTCGGTGCCTTAAAGGAAATTGTGGGAAATTCTAAATATGGAATTTTTTTTCCTTCCAAGGGGCCAAGGTCAATGGCAGATGAAATAGCCGGTGGTGATTATGATGGAGATACGTATTGGGTGTCCACAAATTTTGAGGTTTGCAGTTTGGTTCTATTCATCCATTTGTTGGTTTAGTTCCATTTCCATGAATAATACACCACCGTGTGATTGTTGTAGTTATTTGGTTCATCTTGTTTTTCAAAATAGTTAAAATGTTTCTCTTCAAAACTTTTAACCATTAATTTTCACTAATATATTAGAATATAAAAAAAGAAGTCATGTTGGTCTTGTTAGATTCCACTCAATGTGTATTTTCAAAATTTCAAGTATTACCTTCCTTTGATCTTTGATCTCCTTTCTTGGTTGGCGGAGTTTCCTGCCAAGGATGGTGGTTCTTTAGCTCTCTGTTCATATTTTTTGTTTCATTTTTGGTTGTAAATGTTGGACTGTTGGAGTTTTGTTTGTATATTTTTTAGATCTTGTAATTGTTGTAGTTACTTTTTCGTTCATTCCTTTTGAGTTTAGGTAGCATTTTTAAGTTTAGTTTAGGTAATCAAATTTGGCTTTGCGTTTGTTTTCCGAGGTTGAAGGGTTTATCTTTTATTGCACGGATAATCATTTACCATTGTAACATATTCACCAAGTTTTTTTCCAACTAGGCCAGGGTAGAATGTAGTTTCCATGTACTCTTTAACTCGGAGTCAATGTATTTTCATCCGAAAGTGTGAGCTAGGTAGTCCGCCTAGTTCTCTTTCCAAATAAAAAAATGTAGTGTGTTGTAGACGAAGAAAAAAGTAAATGTTTCATCTATTTGAAACAGAAGAAGTACTTGATACTTAAGAGGGTGATCTTTTGAGTTACCTAAGCATGTCTACTTCTTTCTTGAATCCTATATGTCCTTCATTCTGTTATACCTCTTTATCCACACATTTATGTCACTGTTCGTATCATGCCATGCATGCTTTAACCTTAAGTTCCTTAACGTGGGCTTCACATTATACGGGCACGTGTATTCTATGTGGAGTTTGATGAATGTGAAAGTTGCTGATGGTGGCTGTTGACATAAAGTGTTTGCGACATGGAGTATATTTCTACTAGATATTATATCATTCGAAACAAATTAGCTTTATGACTCTCAGGCAGCATTTCAATTTTCTGAACTTTTAATGGCATTTCTTGAAAAGATTTCATAGCTGAAATTACTAACCTCTATCAGAAGGTTGTGAATATTCTGTAGGGGTAGTTGATGTTTTATATGAAGTGCATTAGTAGGACAAACTTCTGATTTGCCAATTGCCACTGATTCGTCTTTGTTTAAATAGATAATTTATTTGTTGATGATTGGAAAAATCGTTTCATGAATGGCTACAATATCCTTTCTTCCTTCAGCATTGTGTTCTTTTGGGCTTGAGATTATAAACTTTCTCTGCCACATTGATTGAGGCATACTTTTTCGATCTTATTCTTTCTTTTATTGTAATGGTCATATAGGCATATTATTTTCATCTTTTCAGCTGTTAGAACATTTCAAACCAAGTGAGCCTTGGAAATGTTCAACTGGTTCCCCGAATGTCAACAAAGTAGCAGGTCTGCCATCTGCTGGGGCATTGGAGCGAGATCTGTTTCGTTTATACTTGACTACTAGGTTTCAATCGAGGTTTGCACTAAAACTGTTGGATCTGCATTTCATTTCTGAAACTTGATAAACTTTGCATTTAATCCTTGTATTTTCCACTAAAAATATAATTTTTTTTTCACGTGAGTTGTTTTACTCATAGGAATTTGTACTGGGTTTAATGCTGGAAAGCAATACCAGCCCTTGACCGAGTTCTCCGCCTTTTTGTGTGACCAGATACAAAATAATGTTCTCTTTGAATAAAGCTAGAAAATATTAGCTTTTCCTTATGACATGTACATGTGGAGCAGCTAATGGCTAATGTTGAGCAACCCTGTTTCAGTAATGCTATGGGTATAGCAGCAGATAGCTGGCAAGTGTATATGGATCGAATGTTGACACTGGGAGATGACTGCGCAGGTGAAAAAGCTGCTTTAAAGCAGAAAATGGATGAGTTAATTGACATATACTATGATGCACTGGATGCACCAAAAAAGGGAAGAAAGGTCAGTTCCATCAACATTGAACTCGGCTTTTGGGAGCATTGCAATTGTTCAAGTACTAAATCTGATACGTTAATTAATTAACGTTCTTACTTTCTGAAACTAAGTATTGTGGTTGCTCAGTTTTCAATCTTTGAAAGAGTCTTCTGAATATAATTTTCTACACGCTTGTTACCCTTGACCATATCCTATAGGCTAGTTTAAATGGGTTGGGAGAAAAATCTCCAGATGGCTTTTGATCACTTTGTACCGATGTGAAAATGGACACAGCCAGAGGTCGAAATACATTTGTAAGGAGGGTCAAGTATTCAATTCTTCAGGTTGTTGCATTGTCCCACAACTTGACTTGCATTTGGTTGGTTAGATAGTTCATAGGTGCCTGATGGTCAGTTGCTGCTTCCTGCTAGTTTTTCCTTTCTTGTTATAGTTGTTCTTTGCATGGTCCGTGAATCTAGCCGTCACTATTTAAATGTTTAAGTAGTCATTGTGTCACGGTTAGGAGATAGTTCGCAATTCCATATGGGTGTGCTAAACGCCGAGTCTCCTCTTATGTGGAGCAAATGGTGAAGATTGAATGAGTTCATTACTTGACTTACAAAGTTAATTGAGTGTTGTAGGTGTGGTGGATTTGCTTTGAAGCCTTCATGAGTTCATGTGGGCCCGGAAGTAATAAAGATTGTTTGATTTCAGACACCTGTTTCTTAACTAATTTGCCCTAGTGAGGATGGATTTATTAAGATGAATGTTGAGTGTTTGGCTAATTTAGGTGATTAGTCAACCTGCTGACTGATTAGGGTGATCTATCAATTTTCTTTGCTTGAGCAAGTATATCAAGCTCTGTGATGAGCTACAGTTCTCTTAATTATTATGTATTTTACTTGTTTCTGTTTGCCAATCCGTGGCTGTGATGGAGGGAAGATTTGTGGTGGCTGCTTCCTTCCAGTGCATGCAATATGAACCTAAAATCCCATTAGTGAAATGACTGCAGATAACTAGATAAGGTGTTCATTTAAAATGGTTTTGGCTTTAAAATATTTCTGGTCAAGTTATTTTTATCCATGTCTTTCACCTTTCTTTTTCATGTTTTCAGGTTGTGGTTCCCAACCGACTGATACCGGAAATGTATCCGCATCATATGGGAAGAGCAGAACATTGCACCTATAAATCCAAGTCTATTTTGGGTGAAATTTATGACACAGTGGACCAATTTAATGCTCCAATTCCATGTGAGCCTCTATTTATAGCTTTTCTTTTGCTCTGTAGCAGATAATTATAAAATGCAATGGAATTCAATTGTTAATACTTCGTACAAAGTTTCCAGGTTCTTTTATAGAGATTAAATTTCACTGCACTGTGCTCTAAACAAAATGAACTAAGTCCTCGTAAGATTCAGAGGAAAATAGTTGATTTGATGGTGCTTATAGCGAACTTTGTCTTTCGAATAAAAGAATAATAGTAGAGATCAGCATTTGATTGGGGTTTATAATAATTTTGGTAGAGATCAGAGTCCTGTCCTTGAATTAGAAGTTATCTCTAAACAACTAAAGAAGACGTGTTACTTTAGATTCTTGGGATGTAACTCTAGCATTTTTTTATATTTGTTTTTCCAGTTTGGAAGATAGAATGCTTTAATGCAGAAATTCCAGAAACGCACCTCGCACTGTGGAGAAAACATTACTCTACTTACAGAAGTGATATGCAGAGGGCTCTTAACGGATATGGAAACACAGCTGCAGTTTATCAGAAATACCGAAATGTAAGTTTTCAACTCGTATTTTCAGTATATTCGTATGTTTTACTGTAGAGATCCACTCTTATCAGTTAAGTATTCTACATGACCATTTGAATAATTTGTAGGAACTCTATGGCGGTGTTGATGCATTGGACTTGAGTGAAAAAGATTTGGAAGAGATTCGACTCGAGGCCTTGGCGATATATCATGTATGCTATGACTATGCAGATATGGTAGGTGACCTTAAGAAATGTGGCTTTGCTTGGAAAGTTGCTGGGGATGCCTTGTGTAAGATATATTTGCGGAGTAAGAGTGACAAACCAATATTGTTTGCTCCTTCGGTTGTCAGCCAGATGATGCGTTAGTATTAGTATGCAACGCAACTTGCAAGTGTAGTACATTGTGAAGTTAAATATAAGTTAATAGGTTTCGGTTGGAAGGTCAAGGATGCCAGGACGGGAGGAAGACTCCCATCGCTAATCCTGATTGTGTCAGGTCTTTTGAGCATGATGTCCAAGTTGCTTCATTCAGCTCATGCTTCTAGTTTAGTTGCAACTACTAACTAGTTTCTAGCAAGTATATATCCACTGATCTATCTTTAGTTATAGTCAGCCTGGTTTTTTCTCCAACTGGCCTTTTGTTGATTGGTATGTTCCCACTTGGGGATCTAATCAGAGTGTAAGAAATGTTTGAAATTTCGATTAATCAATGCAGTTTCCTTTTCTTGGTTGTAATAAAACTAGTTTTTAGCCTGTGTGGGTATGAAATGCAGAGGCTTTGGACTCAGCAGTCAGCCGTGTCCTTTGAACTATATGATCTGCCCATTTCATCATTCTGATGGCTCATACAGGTGAAAGGTTGCTGCAGCTGGACAATATAAGATTGTTCAGTTCACAAATGATTGCACTTGTTTGGCTTGTTGGGGTATCTTTGGTGTTGAAGTACTTTGAAAATCAACTTTGCACATTTTATAATCGGTAAGTACAACTCGTTGTTGATTGTTTTGGTACAAGTCAATAGTGCTACTTGCTGATTTAGAATGCTCAGGTTAAATGGCTATTTTGGACAAATTATATTTAGAGTCGAACTCGTCTAAAGGAGGTGCTAACAATCGAAGTAATCAAGATAATACTTAGAACACGAAGGTAAGATTGAGAGGATGAGAGTATATTATTCAGCGAATATGGTAGAACATGCTTAGCTAAGTAATACAACTGCCAATATATACAACATGCCTTGTAACGTACAAAAATGATTAATTACATTTTACTAAACCGGCTCCATGAATTAAGCCCGGCTACTTAGTGTTTGTAACTGCCAACCCTCTTTATAGCCGTTGTCTTTATGGACGACTTTAATACTGCTCTTGCCTTGCTGTCTGTCACGTATTCTTATGATGGGCCCAACTTGAGAAGGGTATTTTCCCCCCTAACAATTTTACCCAAGCTTATTTTTGAATTTTTTCGGGAAACTCAAGCATTTTTATGATTTTTAGAATTTAAATCGCATTTAAATATTATTTAAATGTATTTTTATTTAATTAAAATATTTATTGTTTTAATTAATTACGAAACGAATTTATTATTCGAAGTCGGGAATTTATTGGTTTCAATTTTTTAAATGGTTTGAATTAATTCTAATCTCAACTTCTAATTCAAACTCAACCATCTAATTTGCAAGCCCAATGCTTACTTACTAAGCCTAGCCCATTAGGGATTTATGAAGCCTATAAATATACCCCACTTCATTAAGTGATTCCCACTTCCGCATTAATTTTCTCTCTCCTCTCTTGCACTATCACCCGGCTCCCTCTCTCTCTCGTCTCCTCCGTCTGCACTCGCACAAAAGTCGAGCCCCTTGCTCGTCGCTGTTCGTGCCCTCGTGCCTTCGTGCACCGCATCCCCTCGCCCTCACTCCTCTCGTTTCTGCTACTGCCTCTCGCACAACACGCACTCCTTCGCCCCTCACACTCTCTCGCTCTCTCGCTCTCTCGTCGCAACACACTCGTGCCCGCGCCGAGTATTGTTGCTGCTGCTCGCTTTGTTCCCTCGGCGCCCAGCCCACACACTCGCACACTCCGTGTGCTCTCTCTCTCTCTCTTGCTCGACGCCAGCGCAAGCTCTGCTGCTGCCCTTGTTGTCCCGTCGCGCACCACACACGCACACCAAGTCGTGTGTTGCCGAGTACTATACTCAGTTCCTTTTATCTTTTTGCGCCTAATCACATTCAAATCATGATTGTACCGTGCTATAGGCCGATTTGGTATAATTCTCTTCTTCCTTGCCTATTCTATTTCAATTTCGTATTTTAAATTATATTATTATTATTATTGATTTTGATTAACTAAAATGCTTGGATCGATTATGAACACCGAATTTGGATGATTTGTATGATTGGATTTACGAAGAGTGTTTTAAATTAAAGTACTACAATTTTCAGATTTGATTATTTAATAAAGTGTCAATTTCTAAAGGTTTAAACTGACTTTTATGGTAAATTAGGGTTAGGGTTTTAATCCCAACTTAATGATGGATTGATTTACATAATTTAATGTTAATGTCAATTATGGAAATCAAATATAATTTTCAGAATTATTTCAAGGTTTAAAAGTGTCGATTTTAATGATTTTAAAGGCGAAAAATTAATGTTTTCATATATAGTAGGACTTTGGTTTTTCAATTGAGACTATTATTTCACTAATGGACAAGTAATTTCTAACTAATTCATGGGTTTTAGAATTTATAAAAGTTGCTAGAAATTTAGTGAGCATGAATAATAATTGATATTCATTATTTTAATGATAGGAGGTGATTTCTAATCTTGAGTCGTGATTCGCAAAGTGGCACCCGTACTTAGATATTCGAGGTACGTACATGTCTAGGGTGACCACCGTTTACACGAGGACTTTAATTTGTGATACTTTATTATTGTGAATCATGTGAGTTGGATTATTATTGGACTCATGTTTAATGTTGTGAACAAACATACTATGGATTATTATTGAATTTATGAATTATATGTGAACAAGCATGTTATGATTATCTATAATAGTTGAATTTAATGTCAAACATGTTGTTCAAGTATTATTATGCATGTATGGTTGTTTCACATGCAAGAGATGATTATTATGTTACTGTACGTAACGTCTAGCATACTTTGAGCCAAGTATCCGTGCCTCGTTGCACTATTATTCTACCCCGTCTGTAGGGTATGTTTGGGAAGTCTATGTGAATTGAACTAAGGATTTTTCGTGCCTTGTGCACACCCCACTTGTTAATTGGCAATGTCAGGTTATCTCAATAATATATTGAGAAGGAACAATGGGAGTAATATCACTTGAGTCTTGTATGTTGATCACAAGTCCTAATGGATTAAAAAGAGTGTTGTTTGGTTGCTTTATGTTATGTCATGTTGTTGTGTCTTGAGTTCACCTTGTGAATAAAATATTAATTAACGTAAAGTGCAACCAGAACAAGCTTCAAAACTCTTGGAACGTATATACCTTGACTATGGACAATTGGGGGAGTCTTGCCGGAAAACGTGTACTCATACGAATTATACAAGACGTTGTTTCATTATTCTTTTTATGCGCTGGAATTCCGTTGGTATGGTCCAACATTTACTTTATTTATTATTTTGGTGTTTGGTGGGCTCCCAACACCCTTCCTTTTATGGATATTTCTTTTGGGCCCGTTCGAAGCTTATTCTTAATTAATCTATGAGTCAAGAGTCGTGTCAAGTGTCGAGTCTTGTCCCCATGATTAATTGCTTATTAAATGGCTTTTGCATGTGGATTATTTTTGTTGTTTGAGTGAAGCATGTTAGACTAGGATTTCATTCTAGCTTGTTCGTACTCAGCTTTCGCTGACTTCGTGCTTCATGTTTATTTTGGTCATGGCCTTTGCCTTAATGACCCTATGATGATCCACCATTGCATTTGTGTTGTTGGGAGTAGATTTTAAATAACAGGTTTGTAGAGATAACTTGCGGGAGAAGTTATCGAGCATGGGATTGATTTGAGAGATGTTTTTCTCCTGCATTATAAACTCTATTATGTTATTAGTCATGACTGTTAGGTTATGATACATATGATATTACATAAATCATGCGGAAACAACCATTAACCCAGGAATACATGTTATTTACACATAATCATATAGCATAATTTAGATGCATACTCTTTGTTGCGTGCCCTCCCTAGCTGCGCCCGAACCGAACAAGAACAAGTCTTTAGGACTCCAAGTGTCGTCCCTCCGTAGATAGTCCACAGCACGTCCGGATCCGCCTTAAGATTGACCAACTAGAATCGCCCTTAAGGTACTAGAATTTTCGGCACTTTTGAGCAAGATGTGTGGCTGAATTTTTCTCTCAAAAACTCACTTTGAATACTTTGAAACTCGTCATAAATTGTGAACCCAGGCCACATATTTATAGGGTTATGGAAAGGGAATTGGAATCCTATTCAGATACAAATTAATTAAACCTAGAATCCTACAAGAACTCTAATTTAATTAGTTTATCAAATAGAATTAGGAATTTAATCATTAACCGAACTCTGCACGTTTTAGGAAACGTGCACGAACACAAACACTTACGCACACACACACGGCAGCCACGATGGGCCGCCCATGCGTGCGTGCGAGCAGCAGCCCACGCAGCGAGGCCTGCGCGAGCCACAAGCCCACGCAAGCACCCGCGCGCGCTGCGCGCGCTGTGCGCGCTGCCACGGCCTGTTGGGCCTGGCCTTGCGCTGGGCCTGGCGTGGCTGTTTGTGTGGCGCGCTTGGCTTGCTGGGCGATGGCCTGGCTTCGTGCTGGGCCCTCGTCCGGCAGGCCTCGTCCGATGCTTATTCGTACGATACGCTTCCGATTAAATTTCCGATTCCGGAATTCATTTCCGATACGAACAATATTTAACATTTCCGATTCCGGAATTAATTTCCGTTTCGAACAAATATTTAATATTTCCGTTTCCGGAATTATTTTCCGATTCCGATAATATTTCCGATTCTGACAATATTTCCGTTTCCGGCAATATTTCCGATTCTGGTAATATTTCCATTTCCGATAATATTTTCCGATACGTACCATGTTTCCGTTTCCGGCAACATCTACGACTTGGATAATATTTATATTTCCGATACGATCCATATTTCCGTTTCCGGCAATATCATCGTTTCCGGAGTATTCATTTCTTGCCTGTGACGATCTCAGCTCCCACTGAAACCAAGATCCGTCGATTCCGAATATCCATAGATAGAGTATTTAATGCCATTAAATACTTGATCCGTTTACGTACTATTTGTGTGACCCTACGGGTTCAGTCAAGAGTAAGATGTGGATTAATATCATTAATTCCACTTGAACTGAAGCGGGCTCTAGCTAGGCATTCAGCTCACTTGATCTCACTGAATTATTAACTTGTTAATTAATACTGAACCGCATTTATTAGACTTAACATAGAATGCATACTTGGACCAAGGGCATTATTTCCTTCAGTCTCCCACTTGTCCTTAGGGACAAGTGTGCATTTCCTAATTCCTTTGTCGCTCGATGCTTGCTCTTGAACATAAGGTAAGAGTTGTCATCCTTATTATGTCCAGAGGCGTTCCTCGGTTTCAGAGTTCAACTGATCAAATAAACAGATAATCATAGCCTATGATTCATCCGAGCACGGCCATGCATTTCACAGTTTCTAGCTCTCCGAGTGGCCTTGTACAACTTTTAAGCATCTCATCCCGATTTATGGGAGGACAATCCCAATCTTGCGATCTTGAGATTAGACTTCGTTTGATAGGTGATTACCTGAGCGTTGCCTTTATAGCCTCCTTTTACGGTGCGACGGTTGGTCAACGTCAAAGCAACCAGTTCTCAAACAAGTAATCTCAAATCACTCAGGTATTGAGGATTTAGTGTCTAATAATTTAATGAAATTTACTTATGACAGATTTTCATCTCTTATAGTAAAGTTTCATAGGTCTTGTCCGATACTAGTCTTCCCAAAGTAAGTATCTATGCAAATGATTATGACATTGCCATGTCCACATAGTTCAAGAAACAGAACTACTAGTCATCTTGCATTCTAATCGTCTAACGTTTTCTATGCGTCCAATTTTATAGAAAACTCCGACTAGGGACCATTTTCAACTTTTGACATTCAAGTTCACTTGATAGAAATTTCTTAGTCACAGGACTGGTCCTGACAGTCTATCTTGAATATATCGTCAAATTGAAGGGACTCATCATTTAATAAACCACAAATTAAATGGAAAAATGAATTCTTTTCATTTATTGTGAATGATTAACCAATAATGTTTTACAAAGATTTAAACTCTAAAACTTTAAAACATTAAACAGAGACATCAAAGCCATTCTCCAATATGCTTGATTCCCATAGCTGCAGTGTGCGAGTTGTGCTTCGCCTGCGGCAGAGGTTTAGTTAATGGATCTGATATGTTGTCATCAGTTCCAATTTTGCTTATCTCGACTTCTTTTCTTTCAACGAACTCTCGTAGAAGGTGAAATCTACGAAGTACATGCTTGACTCTCTGGTGGTGTCTAGGCTCTTTTGCCTGTGCAATAGCTCCGTTATTGTCACAATACAGGGCTATTGGTCCTTTAATGGAGGGGACTACACCAAGTTCACCTATGAACTTCCTTAGCCATATAGCTTCCTTTGCTGCTTCATGTGCAGCAATGTACTCCGCTTCAGTTGTAGAATCCGCAATGGTGCTTTGCTTAGCACTTTTCCAGCTTACTGCTCCTCCGTTGAGGCAGAAGACAAACCCAGACTGTGATCTGA
The DNA here is from genome assembly GCF_020520425.1 of Spinacia oleracea. NCBI lineage: Eukaryota > Viridiplantae > Streptophyta > Magnoliopsida > Caryophyllales > Amaranthaceae > Spinacia > Spinacia oleracea. The sequence continues at coordinate 69,364,200 of NC_079488.1, read as the reverse complement.
AATCATCTTTGTCGGTTTGGAAACTTGCGTCCGTATAGCCTTTAACAATTAATTTATCATCTCTACCATAGACCAGGAAGTCATCTTTATGCCTTTTCAGGTACTTCAGAATGTTCTTGGCAGCAGTCCAATGCGCCTCTCCTGGGTCTGACTGGTATCTGCTCGTAGCACTGAGTGCGTACGCAACATCCGGGCGTGTACATATCATAGCATACATTATTGAACCAATCAATGATGCATATGGAATCCCATTCATTCGTCTACGCTCATCAAGTGTTTTTGGGCACTGAGTCTTGCTTAGAGTCATTCCATGAGACATGGGTAGGTAGCCTCGCTTGGAGTCCGCCATCTTGAACCTATCAAGCACCTTATTGATATAAGTGCTTTGACTAAGTCCAATCATCTTTTTAGATCTATCTCTGTAAATCTTGATGCCCAATATGTACTGTGCTTCTCCTAGATCCTTCATCGAAAAACATTTCCCAAGCCAAATCTTGACAGAGTTCAACAAAGGAATGTCATTTCCGATAAGCAATATGTCGTCGACATATAATACTAGGAAAGCAATTTTGCTCCCACTGACCTTCTTGTATACACAAGATTCGTCTGCGTTCTTGATGAAACCAAAGTCACTGACTGCTTCACCAAAACGTATATTCCAGCTCCTGGATGCCTGCTTCAATCCGTAGATTGACTTCTTTAGCTTGCATACCTTCTTAGCATTCTTTGGATCCTCAAAACCTTCAGGCTGTGTCATAAACACAGTTTCTGTTAAAACGCCGTTTAAGAAAGCAGTTTTGACATCCATCTGCCATATTTCGTAATCGTAATATGCAGCGATTGCTAACATTATTCGAATAGACTTTAGCATTGCAACTGGTGAAAAGGTTTCATCGTAATCCACACCGTGGACTTGCTTGTAACCTTTTGCAACTAATCTAGCTTTGAAAACTTCAAGTTTCCCATCCTTGTCCTTTTTCAGTTTGAAAACCCATTTGCTTCCAATGGCTTGATAGCCATCTGGCAAATCGACCAAATCCCATACTTGGTTTTCAGACATGGAGTCTAATTCAGATTGCATAGCTTCTTGCCATTGCTTGGAGCTAGGGCTCGTCATAGCTTGTTTGTAAGTCGCAGGTTCATCACTTTCAAGTAATAGAACGTCATAGCTCTCGTTCGTCAAAATACCTAAGTACCTTTCCGGTTGAGATCTATATCTTTGCGATCTACGCGGGGTAACATTTCTAGATTGACCATGATTCTCACCAGATTCTTCTAAAGATCTCCGAGTTTCATCCTGAATGTCATCTTGAGCATTCTCTAGAGTTTGTTGTTCGACTCGAATTTCTTCGAGGTCTATTTTTCTCCCACTTGTCATTTTGGAAATGTGATCTTTCTCCAAAAAGACACCATCTCGAGCAACAAACACTTTGTTCTCAGATGTATTGTAGAAGTAATACCCCTTTGTTTCCTTTGGATAGCCCACAAGGATACATTTGTCAGATTTTGGATGAAGTTTGTCTGAAATTAATCGTTTGACGTATACTTCACATCCCCAAATCTTAAGAAAAGACACATTTGGAGGCTTTCCAAACCATAATTCGTATGGAGTCTTTTCGACAGCTTTAGACGGAGCTCTATTTATAGTGAGTGCAGCTGTATTTAGTGCATGTCCCCAAAATTCTAATGGAAGTTCGGCCTGACCCATCATTGACCTGACCATGTCTAGCAAGGTTCTGTTCCTCCGTTCCGACACACCGTTCCATTGTGGTGTTCCAGGAGGAGTCAACTCTGATAGAATTCCACATTCTTTCAGATGGTCATCAAATTCATAGCTCAGATATTCACCGCCTCTATCAGACCGCAGTGCCTTAATCTTCTTGCCTAATTGATTCTCTACTTCACTCTGAAATTCCTTGAATTTGTCAAAGGATTCAGACTTATGCTTCATTAGGTAGACATAACCATACCTACTGAAGTCATCAGTGAAAGTGATAAAGTAGCTGAAACCACCTCTAGCATTTGTACTCATTGGTCCACATACATCTGTATGGATTAAACCCAATAGTTCATTTGCTCTTTCTCCAACTTTAGAGAAAGGTTGCTTTGTCATTTTGCCAAGTAAACATGATTCGCATTTACCATAATCCTCTAAGTCAAATGGTTCTAGAATTCCTTCCTTTTGAAGTCTTTCTAAGCGTTTCAAGTTTATATGGCCTAATCGACAATGCCACAGATAGGTGAGATCTGAATCATCCTTTTTGGCCTTTTTGGTATTTATGTTATATACTTGTTTGTCGTGATCTAATAAATAAAGTCCATTGACTAATCTAGCAGATCCATAAAACATCTCTTTAAAATAAAACGAACAACTATTGTCTTTTATTAAAAAGGAAAATCCCTTAGCATCTAAGCAAGAAACTGAAATGATGTTTTTAGTAAGACTTGGAACATGGAAACATTCTTCCAGTTCCAAAACTAGCCCGGAGGGCAACGACAAATAGTAAGTTCCTACAGCTAATGCAGCAATCCGTGCTCCATTTCCCACTCGTAGGTCGACTTCACCCTTGCTTAACTTTCTACTTCTTCTTAGTCCCTGTGGATTGGAACATAAGTGTGAGCCACAACCTGTATCTAATACCCAAGAAGTTGAATTAGCAAGTATACAGTCTATAACGAAAATACCTGAAGATGGAACGACTGTTCCGTTCTTCTGATCTTCCTTTAGCTTCAAGCAGTCTCTCTTCCAATGCCCCTTCTTTTTGCAGTAGAAGCATTCGGATTCAGAAGTGGGTTGACTGACCTTCCTCTTTGCAGATTTGGCGCCAGTTTGCTTAGTTGGGCTGGCCTTGTTGCCACCTTTCTTAGCATTCCTCTTCTTTCCAGATTTCTTGAACTTGCCCCCACGCACCATAAGCACATCCTGCTTATCACTTTTGAGCGTCTTTTCAGCGGTCTTCAGCATACCGTGAAGCTCAGTGAGCGTTTTGTCCAGACTATTCATACTGTAGTTCAGTTTGAACTGATCATACCCGCTATGAAGAGAATGGAGGATGGTGTCTATAGCCATTTCCTGAGAAAATTGCTGATCCAGCCGACTCATATTCTCAATGAGTCCAATCATTTTGAGAACATGTGGACTTACGGGCTCGCCTTTCTTAAGCTTGGTCTCAAGAATTTGCCTATGAGTCTCGAATCTTTCGACTCGAGCCAGATCTTGGAACATGTTCTTCAACTCACTGATGATTGTGAAAGCATCTGAGTTGATGAACGTTTTCTGTAGATCCGCACTCATGGTGGCGAGCATTAGACATTTCACATCCTTGTTGGCATCAATCCAACGATTGAGGGCTGCCTGAGTGACCCCGTCGCCTGCGGCTTCGGGCATCGCCTCTTCTAGGACATACTCCTTTTCTTCCTGCATAAGAACTATTTGCAAGTTCCTTTGCCAGTCAAGGAAGTTCTTCCCGTTCAACTTCTCCTTTTCGAGAATTGATCGAATGTTGAATGAATTGTTGTTTGCCAAATTAAAAACTACAATTGAAAAGAATAAACAAATAAATAACCATTCACAGTTTCTCTTAATAAACTTAAATTCTAGCATACATGCATAATTCAATGTTTATTAAGCATTTTATTCAAGTTATGTGTTCCGGCAGGTGTGAATAAAATGATTCCAAGATCCTAAAATCATTGAAGAACTAAGCACAGTTTGTCGACTTAATCCTAAAACATCTTAGGTAAGCAAAAGCCTTTTGCTAATAGTCTAGAAACTATTCTTGGTTGATAGGTACGTCTAAGAACTTATTAGGTAAACCTATCGATTTTTCCACGACATAAAAGGACTCCTTACTTATATCGTTGAGTTTCACCAAAACTAACATGTACTCACAATTATTTGTGTACCTTGCCCCTTTAGGACCAATAAGTAACACCTCGCTGAGCGAAAACTATTACTAGATTGATGTAAAGGATATCCAAGCAAGTGTATATTTTGGCATGGCACCTTTTAACTCAATTTTTAAGTTTGGAACTTAAGGCTCTTACTATGTTGGTTAGATTTTAAGTGAACTAAAATCCTTAATCATGCAACATAATCAAGCTTTTGATCTCATGCATTTTAAGACATATTTAAAAGCAATAAATAACTTAAAACATGCATAAGATATTTGTGATCTAGTATGGCCCGACTTCATCTTGAAGCTTTAACTTCAAAGTCCGTCTTGAAAATCTCCGTGGGAGGCACCATTTTCTTCAAATAGGATAAGCTATAACTAATTACAACTATTTGATGGTACGCAGACCATATTTGAATTGAAAAATAACTTTGGTACTTCAGACCAATTACATTCAAATTAATGGTACGCAGACCATATTTTCTATCCTATTTGGGCCATACTAGTCACTTCATAACCTGCAAAACAGTACATATACAATATATACCATTCACCCATTCATTATCATGAATGGCCCACATAGCTGGTTAGTAAAACACATTATGCATCACGTAAACATTTGCAGCAATTAATCAAGGGCACCAATAATCTACCAATTATTCAGTCCTTATTAATTCTAATCAAGTTGTTTTAACCTTAAGGATTTGTAGACCTAATCAAGAGTTTATGACTAAAAGCGCTCCCACTCAAACCAATAAATTCATATGCTTTACTAATTTTAAACATAAAAATGTATTTCTAGTCTAACCGGAAACATACAAATTTAATTAAAATTTAAAGCTCATATAAATTTATAATTGAATCCAAAAAGTTTAATTTAATTTCAGTCGTGTTTAAATTAATTCATGATTTTAATTTTAGTAAAATAATTAGAATAAATAAAATTTATTATAATTACAATATTCAAAAATAAAATCCTAGAAAATAATTTAAATTATTAATTTTAAAATTAATTAAAATTACGTGAACTGAAATTTTCAAATTAAACATTCAAAACGATCTAATCGTAACGCAAACACCCTACGCATTGCACGCCCATGGGCCGCTCGCACACAGCCATCGCTGGCCATGTGCGCGCAGCCCATGCGCTCGTCGCATAGCTGCTGCATCTCCATCGCAAGCCATCGCACGCTTTGGTGCTTGCTGCGCGCGCGCCAGCGCTCGTCGCACGCGAGCCATCGCTCGCAGTGTGCGCGAGCCATCGCTCGCTGGGCGCGCGACATCGCTCGCTGTGCGCGCGACATCGCTCGCTGGGCGCGCGACATCGCTCGCTGTGCGCGCGACATCGCTCGCTGTGCGCGCGACATCGCTCGCTGTGCGCGCGAGCCATCGCTCGCTGGGCGCGCGACATCGCTCGCTGTGCGCGCGAGCCATCGCTCGTTGTGCGCGCGAGCAACGCTGGGCGCAGCGCTCGTGGCACGCGAGCTTGCGCTCGCTGCGCGCGAGGCTGCGCGCTCTTGCGCGAGGCAGTGCGCGTTGTGGCGCAGCTCGCTTGCTGCCACACGCGACTGCCTTGGCTCGCCCTTCGCCCATGCCCATTCGTCCATTGCTCGTGGCCCACGACACAAGGCAGGGCTGCTGCCTTGTGCTCGTGCACTACGCCCTTGCTCATTGCATTCGTGCCGCACGGGCGACAAGCTCCCTTGCTCGTCGTCGCATGCCCGCATTATACAACACCCCTTAAGGGTAACACGAAGCGTCCATTGCTTTGTGCGTGCAAGTTATATGAACGAATCGCATAAAAAATTTAAAATTTATAAAATTAATGACAAATTAACAAATATTATTAATTTCATAATTTTAGGGCGAAAAATCGAAAATTTATTATCCAATTGATTTCCGATTGTTATGGATTCAAGTCTAGGTCATAAAAATTTAAAATTTATCATAAATTTACAATTTTTATGGTGGTTTTTAATCATAGGTTTCTAATTAAATTACAATTAATTATGAAAATCAAATTAATTCTAAATTATTCTAATTTTCAACAAATTAATCATAATTACAAATTAGATTGCATAATTAACAAGACTAGGCATTCAAACTTGTTAAACATATGCAGTAGGTCAATCAAAAATTCAAGATTTATCAACAAGAATCGCAAATATTTAATTTAACATCTTAAATTTACTAAATTTTGCATTCGAAAAACTAAAACCTTCGAAAAGTCATAGTTAAGCTTCGAATTTGAGAATTCTGGGTTCGGCAGAAAAATATTATTTTTGTCAAAATTTTAGAATGCCTTTTACATGCGGAATTGACACAAAAATCACTCGATTTGGATGAGTAACGTAGAAACTGCCGAAAAACTGCGTACGTATAATTAAATAAACGCAATTTGCAATTAATTAACAATTACGAAAATTAATCACCCCTTTTAATTCTTGCAAATTTGTAATATTTAACCATGTTCATGCAATTTAGATTATGAAAATAATAAGGGGCTCGTGATACCACTGTTAGGTTATGATACATATGATATTACATAAATCATGCGGAAACAACCATTAACCCAGGAATACATATTATTTACACATAATCATATAGCATAATTTAGATGCATACTCTTTGTTGCGTGCCCTCCCTAGCTGCGCCCGAACCGAACAAGAACAAGTCTTTAGGACTCCAAGTGTCGTCCCTCCGTAGATAGTCCACAGCACGTCCGGATCCGCCTTAAGATTGACCAACTAGAATCGCCCTTAAGGTACTAGAATTTTCGGCACTTTTGAGCAAGATGTGTGGCTGAATTTTTCTCTCAAAAACTCACTTTGAATACTTTGAAACTCGTCATAAATTGTGAACCCAGGCCACATATTTATAGGGTTATGGAAAGGGAATTGGAATCCTATTCAGATACAAATTAATTAAACCTAGAATCCTACAAGAACTCTAATTTAATTAGTTTATCAAATAGAATTAGGAATTTAATCATTAACCGAACTCTGCACGTTTTAGGAAACGTGCACGAACACAAACACTTACGCACACACACACGGCAGCCACGATGGGCCGCCCATGCGTGCGTGCGAGCAGCAGCCCACGCAGCGAGGCCTGCGCGAGCCACAAGCCCACGCAAGCACCCGCGCGCGCTGCGCGCGCTGTGCGCGCTGCCACGGCCTGCTGGGCCTGGCCTTGCGCTGGGCCTGGCGTGGCTGTTTGTGTGGCGCGCTTGGCTTGCTGGGCGATGGCCTGGCTTCGTGCTGGGCCCTCGTCCGGCAGGCCTCGTCCGATGCTTATTCGTACGATACGCTTCCGATTAAATTTCCGATTCCAGAATTCATTTCCGATACGAACAATATTTAACATTTCCGATTCCGGAATTAATTTCCGTTTCGAACAAATATTTAATATTTCCGTTTCCGGAATTATTTTCCGATTCTGATAATATTTCCGATTCTGACAATATTTCCGTTTCCGGCAATATTTCCGATTCTGGTAATATTTCCATTTCCGATAATATTTTCCGATACGTACCATGTTTCCGTTTCCGGCAACATCTACGACTTGGATAATATTTATATTTCCGATACGATCCATATTTCCGTTTCCGGCAATATCATCGTTTCCGGAGTATTCATTTCTTGCCTGTGACGATCTCAGCTCCAACTGAAACCAAGATCCGTCGATTCCGAATATCCATAGATAGAGTATTTAATGCCATTAAATACTTGATCCGTTTACGTACTATTTGTGTGACCCTACGGGTTCAGTCAAGAGTAAGCTGTGGATTAATATCATTAATTCCACTTGAACTGAAGCGGCCTCTAGCTAGGCATTCAGCTCACTTGATCTCACTGAATTATTAACTTGTTAATTAATACTGAACCGCATTTATTAGACTTAACATAGAATGCATACTTGGACCAAGGGCATTATTTCCTTCAATGACTACTTAAACTATTTAAATTGTTAGTTAATGGATTTTAAACGTTTTGGTTTTGGGCCGTAATGGTTCCGATTTGTATGGAGGCCATTAACTATTAATTATGTTCTGAAAGTTAGTTAATTTCGCTGCGTAATTCTGGTAATAGCCTTAACCGTTATCACGGTGGCAGTAAAATCTTAGTAATTCCTTTATTTTAAGTTGAAAAATGGTTTTATAAAAGCAAGGAATTATTAGGGTGTTACAAAAAATGGGTTTAATTTTTTGAAAAAAGGGGAGGAAAACCTCCTGCATTATGATTGACAGGTGAAGTGTAATGATGATCTTGAAAAACCAACCGCCTACCACTCTTCATCAATTTAGAGGGAGTGGTTTCTAGTTCTTTCACGCTTCCATTGTCTCTCTCTCTTCAACCGCAAAAAAGAAAAAACCGGAGCTTTCTCTCTCCAGAAAACCAGGTAATTGTCTTCCCTTCTTGTCCAATTTCTTCCTTGCTTCTTCCATTCTTATGTCAAGTAGGATGGGGACCAAATCCACTCGCGCCAAGAACAAGAAAGTGGTGATTGATTGCGATATGGAGGATGGACCGCTGCTCCAACCAAGCCACATCATGGATTCTAAAAACGCTCGCCCAACAAATTGGGGCAACCAAGACGCGGAAAAATTGGGGGCTTAGTGCGGGTTCCCGGCGGCGGCGATAGTTCGTCTGCCCTTGCATGGTGAGCGCGCCGACTGTCAAGCGATTTTCTAGGCCTTTTTTATGAGTACCCGTTCAAAATCGGGTACACCTACCATTTAACGCTGCTGGTGAGGGGTGTCCTGAAAACCCTAGGCGTCTCGCTTGCTCAACTGATGCCAGGCCTGGCAGGTGCTGCGAACCATCGACCATGTTGGTGGTAAATTGGGGGCAAATTTTCTGGTGGAGGACTTGACGTACACTTATAAGGTCCGCAATTATGGTGCCAGCAGGTACTTGATGTATGTGAAGGACGACAAGGAGGCTTTGCTGGGGTCTGACTAGTCGAATGACAGGGGTTTGATGGAAAGGTTCTTCTTTGTAGGTTTGGCGGGTTCGGGCCCCGAGAATGATTTCTTGACTGGGGAATGGAAGGCCAGAGGTATATGTGTTTGTTTTTGTATTTGGGCAAATGTTGTAATTGACCATTTTCTCACAGTATTTGTTTTGCAGGAGCGAATTGGGACTCAGCTGGAATCGGTGCTCAGGCTGTTGAGAAGACTGTTGTCATCTTGGGGGCGTCCCTGAGTGAAAGGACCTTTACTGGGGCGAAATTTGAGAGGGGGGAGAAGCTGCAGGAAGAGGAGTACTCTGAACATGAAGACACGTCAGCTTCATCAGGTAAACGATTAACAATATTTTAAATTTTGAATAAAGAAAATAAATGTGTTTATGACGAGACTGAATCGTCTATGTTGGGTGATTTATAGGAACTGGGAGGTCGTCTCGTTCCGGTAAGGCCCCAACTGCTAACGCCTTACTTAAGAGGAGGCTAGAATCACTGGGGGGTGTTGTTCGTCCCCTACATGTTACTGCGAAGTCCCCAAGGAAGTCGCCCAAGGAAAATCCCTGATGCAACTGTGACTGACGAGATGGGGACGTCACAGATGGTTGAGTTCAAGGTCCCGCCACCGTCTCGGAAGAGAAAGATGGTAGTGGAGTTTCCCGACGACTACGGGTCGGCTGACACCCCGTCTTAAAAATTATGGCCGGAGGTGGACTGTTTATGGGTGCCGGCGAGCCACGAGCGCAAGGAAGCTTTGTCCCCAGTGTTAGGTTATGATACATATGATATTACATAAATCATGCGGAAACAACCATTAACCCAGGAATACATATTATTTACACATAATCATATAGCATAATTTAGATGCATACTCTTTGTTGCGTGCCTTCCCTAGCTGCGCCCGAACCGAACAAGAACAAGTATTTAGGACTCCAAGTGTCGTCCCTCCGTAGATAGTCCACAACACGTCCGGATCCGCCTTAAGATTGACCAACTAGAATCGCCCTTAAGGTACTAGAATTTTCGGCACTTTTGAGCAAGATGTGTGATTGAATTTTTCTCTCAAAAACTCACTTTGAATACTTTTAAACTCGTTATAAATTGTGAACCCAGGCCACATATTTATAGGGGTATGGAAAGGGAATTGGAATCCTATTCAGATACAAATTAATTAAACCTAGAATCCTACAAGAACTCTAATTAATTAATTTATCAAATAGAATTAGGAATTTAATCATTAACCGAACTCTGCATGTTTTAGGAATCGTGCATGAACACAAACACTTACGCACACACACACGGAAGCCACGATGGGCCGCCCATGCGCGTGCGTGCGAGCAGCAGCCCACGCAGCGAGGCCTACGCGAGCCACAAGCCCACGCAAGCATCTGCGCGCGCTGCGCGCGCTGTGCGCGCTGCCACGACCTGCTGGGCCTGGCCTTGCGCTGGGCCTGGCGTGGCCTTGGCTATTCGTGTGGTGCGCTTGGCTTGCTGGGCGATGGCCTGGCTTCGTGCTGGGCCCTCGTCCGGCAGGCCTCGTCCGATGCTTATTCGTACGATACGCTTCCGATTAATTTCCCGATTCCGGAATTCATTTCCGATACGAACAATATTTAATATTTTCGATTCCGGAATTAATTTCCGTTTCGAACAAATATTTAATATTTCCGTTTCCGGAATTATTTTCCGATTCCGACAATATTTCCGATTCTGACAATATTTCCGTTTCCGGCAATATTTCCGATTCTGGCAATATTTCCATTTCCGATAATATTTTCCGATACGTACCATGTTTCCGTTTCCGGCAACATCTACGACTTGGATAATATTTATATTTCCGATACGATCCATATTTCCGTTTCCGGCAATATCATCGTTTCCGGAGTATTCATTTCTTGCTTGTGACGATCTCAGCTCCCACTGAAACCAAGATCCGTCGATTCCGAATATTCATAGATGGAGTATTTAATGCCATTAAATACTTGATCCGTTTACATACTATTTGTGTGACCCTACGGGTTCAGTCAAGAGTAAGCTGTGGATTAATATCATTAATTCCACTTGAACTGAAGCGGCCTCTAGCTAGGCATTCAGCTCACTTGATCTCACTGAATTATTAACTTGTTAATTAATACTGAACCGCATTTATTAGACTTAACATAGAATGCATACTTGGACCAAGGGCATTATTTCCTTCAGTCTCCCACTTGTCCTTAGGAACAAGTGTGCATTTCCTAATTCCTTTGTCGCTCGATGCTTACTCTTGAACATAAGGTAAGAGTTGTCATCCTTATTATGTCCAGAGGTGTTCCTCGGTTTCAGAGTTCAACTGATCAAATAAACAGATAATCATAGCCTATGATTCATCCGAGCACGGCCATGCATTTCACAGTTTCTAGCTTTCCGAGTGGCCTTGTACAACTTTTAAGCATCTCATCCCGATTTTTGGGAGGACAATCCCAATCTTGCGATCTTGAGATTAGACTTCGTTTGATAGGTGATTACCTGAGCGTTGCCTTTATAGCCTCCTTTTACGGTGCGACGGTTGGTCAACGTCAAAACAACCTGTTCTCAAACAAGTAATCTCAAATCACTCAGGTATTGAGGATTTAGTGTCTAATAATTTTAATGAAATTTACTTATGACAGATTTTCATCTCTTACAGTAAAGTTTCATAGGTCTTGTCCGATACTAGGCTTCCCAAAGTAAGTATCTATGCAAATGATTATGACATTGCCATGTCCACATAGTTCAAGAAACAGAACTACTAGTCATCTTGCATTCTAGTCGTCTAACATTTTCTATGCGTCCAATTTTATAGAAAACTCCGACTAGGGACCATTTTCAACTTTTGACATTCAAGTTCACTTGATAGACATTTCTTAGTCACAGGACTGGTCCTGACAGTCTATCTTGAATATATTGTCAAATTGAAGGGACTCATCATTTAATACTAAACCAAGATTAAATGGAATATGAAAACACATTTCATATATGATAAATGTTCAACCCCAATGTTTTATAACCATGGGCCTCAAACCCATCTTTAAAACAGTTCATGGAATTCAAAGCTATGCTTGATTTCCAGTGCCACAATGTGAGTGTTGTTTCTCACTTGTTGCATAGGTTTAGTTATCATGCTTTTCCAATCTTAATATCCTTTCATCGAATGTTCTTCGAGATATGATGATAAGATCTTTTGAGTATGTTTATTTTGTGATCTAGTCTTTCTCGCTACGATGGTGGTTCTACGCATTTCTCAATGAAGAACCATCAAGTTAGCAGACCTTTTCTTGCTTCAAGAGTGGTTCTACGCATTTTTCAATGAAGAACCATCAAGCCAGCAGATAGGTGATCTTCCCAAGTTCAGTAAAGAACTCTTTAAACAACCCTGTTTTATTGCTTCTTAGGCAATAATTACTTTTACTTCAACTGTATTGGTTGCTAGTGATGCTTTGTTTGGATTTACTTATCCAAGCAGTTCACAAATATGTGGAAGACTTTCCAGCTGTATCATAGAACATAGAAATTAATATTTTAATTTCCCACGCAACAACTCATGGTCTCCAACCCATGTTGCCATTTTTCAAAACACGATGCTCTATAGCTCGTCCTTATCAATGGTTAACTCCAAAGGGTCTTGCTTGATCCTTTGCCAGTGTTTATGCGTGTAGCATCAATATTTAGCATATCTTTATTTCCTTGAATCAAGAACTATTCCTATGTACCTTTTCAAGTACCATAAGTATTCTTGATCTCAATCTAGTTGATCTTCACTTAGATCAATAGAGACTGGTATATGTTCGTCATGCCTAAAGCCATACGATACGTTTTTGGCGATCCTCATATTATATCATACATGATAAATTCTTTTGCAGAATAATTCCCAATTGAATTCTATTCATGTAACTTTAGCTTATCTAGTTTCAGTAGATATTAAATTCAACTAAATTCTTTGACATATAATATAGGTTAAGAATCTCATTTAGACTCTTTGATGTTTAACTTAGTAAATGCTTATACATAGTTCAAACATCCTTTACTTAGATTTATTCACATGGGTCGAATATCTCCAATGGAGACTTTCGTGTTTGATTTAGTAAATGCCATTACTTAATCCAAAACAATATCATAAGATCTTTGTAAATAGATCTTAATACCCAGTATGTACTAAGTTTCGCCATGGTATTTCACAATAGAGAGATATGTGTGTGATACACATAGGACCAATTAAGTTTTAAGTACTCCCACTAAACTTCTTATATATCTATAAGAATCATGTATATTTTATGAAACTAAAATGTTTATTAGCTTCACTTAAAATACAGTTCCAATTCCCAATTGCTTGCTTAAATCTGTACTTAGATTTTATAAGCTAGCTTTCCTTTTCAAGCATTTATTTGGATCCACAAATTCTATGACATACCATGTACATATTATATTCCAACATTTGATTGAGGAATACGTTTTGTTATCCAATTGCCATATGTACCAATATGCAATCATTGATTGAATTATAGACTTAAGCATTACGATTTTGCATGAGGTTCCAATACAATCCATGCCATGAATTTGCTTTTAACCTTTAGCAACTAATCTAGCTTTGTGTGTGAACACAATTCCATGTTTGATGGTTTTTATCCTTAAAACAAACTTGCAACCAATAGGTGTGAAACTATTCTTGCAAATCAACAAAATTTCAATTTTGTCATCAAAACATTAAGTATGTTTTATGGCCTTTAACCAATTAAAACATTTGAGTCTATATATGGCCTCTAACCATTTTAGGAAATCTGGGTTTCGTCATAGCTTTCTTACAAGTCACAAACTCATTAATCTACATGATAATAGTTTGACTGCAAGTTGTAGGTTTCTTCACTATTTAATAGAAGAATCTTATAGTTTCATTGACCTGATCTCTATGTTTCTTCACTATCTAATAGAAGAATCTCATAGTTTCAGTGACTTGAATTCTATGCCTACTTGGGTATAGAACATCAAACAATAGAATATCAATAGGCACTTTGAGAGTCCTTTGAATATTCTATTCTCTTTGAAGCACTTGTACAGTCTTCTAAGAGATGTCTATTCTTTAAAGCCACTTCTAAAGTCCTTAAAGAATAAGTTCGGATTTTCTGAATCACTTCGAAAAGCCTCCGGAATGTCCGTTTATGTTTGTTGTTCGCCTCGAAGACTTTCGAGGTCTATTTTCTCCCACTTGTTATTTTGGAAACGAATCTCCAAAAGGACATTATTTCGAGCAAACAAACATTATGTTCTCAAAAATTCGTGGTAGAAACAATACCCTTGTGTCTCACAATGAAACATATATCTAGACTTGGGCCTTAGTTTGTTGAATAACAAACACTAAGCTCCCACTAAGTTTAGCAACTCTTTAGATATATATAATTGAAAAGATATCCTGAAATTACTTTTCAATAGCTTTGACGAATTTGGTTTAGTTTGGTGGTAGTTGAGCATTTTGTTTTAGAAATTATAGGAAAAGTCTTTATGATTCATCATTGATCGAATCAAGTATTAATTGACTTCGATCATTCCAACGTAGATATGCCATATCTTATGGAGCTAGATTGTGAAATTACAACACACAATCATTGATGATCATATTTGGTCTCAAGTAATCATCAACATGATCTAACCTAGATCTTTATGATTTCTTGCCAAGTGGATTTTATACTTCTGAATCTTTGAACTAGCCAAACAGATTCAACTTATATCACATTTGAGTAAATAAACCTATATTCACTCAAATCCATGTGAAATAATAAAGTCATAAAACCTTTCTTTAGCTTTGAACTCTATCGTCTAGGCGTTCTAACAATAGTTCATATTCTTTGTTACTTTCAACAAGTAAGACTAGCTTGTCTTAAGTTGATCTAGAAATCAACCAACTTTCAAAAATTCCATCAAAATAGAGCTTATGAATGTTAACTTGTTGATATGGTCTAAGCAACAATGCCAAAGATTAATGGAACTCAAATCAAGGGTTTGATTTGAACCTAGTAAAGTTCTTTAAAGAGTTGTTTGTTTTAATCAAGCATATTGACTCAACCTGTAATTGACCATTTCATTCAAATAAACAAACAAACATTGTTTTTTTTTTTCTTGAATGTGAGTCTTTCTGTGTTTGAAAACAGAAATTTAGGTATGTTGATTATGGAACAAAATAGCCATTAAGTTCCAGCCTTTGAAAGGACTTAAAAACAAACTAGATGACCCTACAATTAATGTAGCAATGCCATGCTTCATTTCCCACTTGTAGGTCATTAGTGTATCCTAGCTTCCATTGTTTGAGTTATTACCGAAGTAAGAACCTCAAGCGGTATATGATACCAAGGAAGTTTGATTGCTAGGTTACTTCTCTTTAAACATAAATTTATAGGTAGAAACGGAATCGTAAATTCCTTTCATTTGTTCCTCGTTTTCCTATTTCTTGTACCCTTTCTTATAGTCTTAAGAATTGAATTCTTTAGTGTTGACTTTTATACTTTGTTAGACATGTCCAATGTCACCAACAAGGTTCTTTACCATTTTAATTTATGTTGAATATTTTGTTTCAACTAGATGATCTTACCAGAAGCTTCTAAAGTTCTCTAAGCATCGATCTATTCGAATGTCTAGGGACTAGACTCATTCGAGAATTAAATGGACAAAGATATTAGGTTGTTAACCATTGGTAAAGCTGACCGTTTAAGCTCAATGCTTTATGATCTCAAAACTACAGTGTATTTTGAATTCACAAGCACCAATTGGTTTGCCATTAGATTTTGATATTCGAAAACAACCATAAAAGTCGATATAAGAAACGTACATTTTAAATTGCTCACTTTCTCTCTTTTCCGTGAATCGTTCTTGGATTCACTACCAATCGAGGAAATTTACTGTTACCTTTCTAAAAGGATTTATTGCAGTGCAAGATATTTAATTATAAACAATAATTAAAACATACATTGAAGCATGCAAAGTCTAAACATTTATCATGAATAATAACTTGAAATTAAAGCAACCATGCAATTCAAACAAGTTATTAACATTTTATTCGATTTTATTGTTCCGGCAGGTGTGAATAAAATGATTCCAAGACCCTAAAACCATTGAAGAATTAAGCACAGTTTGTCGACTCAATTCTAAAACATTTTAGGTAAGCAAAAGCCTTTTGCTAATAGTCTAGAAACTACTCTTGGTTGATAGGTACGTCTAAGAACTTATTAGGTAAACCTATCGATTTTGCCACGACATAAAAGGACTCCTTACTTATATCGTTGAGTTTCACCAAAACTAACATGTACTCACAATTATTTGTGTACCTTGCCCCTTTAGGACCAATAAGTAACACCTCGCTGAGCGAAAACTATTACTAGATTGATGTAAAGGATATCCAAGCAAGTGTATATTTTGGCATGGCACCTTTTAACTCAATTTTTAAGTTTGGAACTTAAGGCTCTTACTATGTTGGTTAGATTTTAAGTGAACTAAAATCCTTAATCATGCAACATAATCAAGCCACAATCTTATGCATAATTAAGACATATTTAAAGCAATAAATAACTTAAAGCATGCATAAGATAAAAGTGATCTAGTATGGCCCGACTTCATCTTGAAGCTTTGACTTCAAAGTCCGTCTTGAAAATCTCCGTGGGAGGCACCATTTTCTTCAAATAGGATAAGCTATAACTAATTACAACTATTTGATGGTACGCAGACCATATTTGAATTGAAAAATATCTTTGGTACTTTAGACCAATTACATTCAAATTAATGGTACGCAGACCATATTTTCTATCTTATTTGGGCCATACTAGTCACTTCATAACCTGCAAAACAGTACATATACAATATATATACTATTCACCCATTCATTATCATGAATGGCCCACATAGCTGGTTAGTAAAACACATTATGCATCACGTAAATATTTGCAGCAATTATTCAAGGGCACCAATAATCTACCAATTATTCAGTCCTTATTAATTCTAATCAAGTTGTTTTAACCTTAAGGATTTGTAGACCTAATCAAGAGTTTATGACTAAAAAGCGCTCCCACTTAAACCAATAAATTCATATGCTTTACTAATTTTAAACATAAAAATGTATTTCTAGTCTAACCGGAAACATACAAATTTAATTAAAATTTAAAGCTCATATAAATTTATAATTGAATCCAAAAAGTTTAATTTAATTTCAGTCGTTATTTAAATTAATTCATGATTTTAATTTTAGTAAAATAATTAGAATAAATAACATTTATTATAATTACAATATTCAAAATTAAAATCCAAGAAAGTAATTTAAATTATTAATTTTAAAATTAATTAAAATTACGTGAACTGAAATTTTCAAATTAAACATTCAAAACAGATCTAATCCGATTCTGACAATATTTCCGTTTCCGGCAATATTTCCGATTCTGGCAATATTTCTATTTCCGATAATATTTTTCGATACGTACCATGTTTCCGTTTCCGGCAACATCTACGACTTGGATAATATTTATATTTCCGATACGATCCATATTTCCGTTTCCGGCAATATCATCGTTTCCGGAGTATTCATTTCTTGCTTGTGACGATCTCAGCTCCCACTGAAACCAAGATCCGTCGATTCCGAATATTCATAGATGGAGTATTTAATGCCATTAAATACTTGATCCGTTTACATACTATTTGTGTGACCCTACGGGTTCAGTCAAGAGTAAGCTGTGGATTAATATCATTAATTCCACTTGAACTGAAGCGGCCTCTAGCTAGGCATTCAGCTCACTTGATCTCACTGAATTATTAACTTGTTAATTAATACTGAACCGCATTTATTAGACTTAACATAGAATGCATACTTGGACCAAGGGCATTATTTCCTTCACCCAGGCCACTGTCGAGAATGTCTCCGAGGCCTAGAAGGTAAATTCTGCTTAACTTTCCTTGGGCTGTGTTTTTTTATAGCTTGTTTAGTCCCGTAAGTTTAGATGTTCTTATGTCTTTGCCAGACCCTGCAGTCTTCCCTGGCTACGCACCACCATGTAGTGTCCTTGGAAGACAAGTTAGTCAAATTAAAGTCACCTGAAGTCGACGAAGAAAGAGCAAGGGCTTCTAGAAGGTGTTGCCACTAAGGCGAATGCGAAAGCGAAAGCTGTCGCACGTACTGGAGGCGGACAAGGTGAGGCTGTCGGCAGATGTTGCGACTCTGTCTGACGACAAGGAGGCATTGTCAGCCGAAGTTTCCGAGCTGAAGGCGTCGCTGGGCAAGGTCAAGGCAAGGATCTTTGAGTCCGAGGGCTACTATACTTGGAAGAGCAGGGCGGAGCTGATGGGGGACTTCCTGGAGGGCAGGCATACGAGTTGGACTCCTCAAGACGAAATTGATAAGTTCACCGTGCCAAAAGTGACGAGGATGACGTTGAGGTGGGTGCAACTGCAACCAGCCTTAATGCCGATGTCGGGGTGGCACCAGGTGATGGTGAGAAAACGGAGAATGTAGGCCCCGAAGTGCATCTTGAGTAGTCCCCTCCCCTTAATTTGAAAAAAAACTTTGTTTAAATATTTGTAGATTCTCTGGATAATATTGGTTTTTGGTTGGCCTAAGATATTCTGGTTGTGTTTCGCCTTGAAGGCGGCAATGTTTGATTATGCTCTGGCTTTAGAAAGTAGGCTATTTTAAATAGTGTGTTTGGTTTTGATAATTTTGCGTTTGGTATGCTTGGCTTTTCTGGTTTTCTTTTTGTGTCGTTTGGATTTATTTGTGTTTTGTAGGTGTGCTTGACACTTGACCCTGTTACATGCGACGACTTCCAGCTTGGTGGATATAGTACTGTGTTCGCAAAAAAAAAGTGCAAGGATATATGTAATGTAAAAAGGACGTAAATGTAAGACGTAATCTGTAAAAATGTAAGTTGTAAATATGTAAGATGTAAAGTGTATTTTGTAAATGTAAAGATGAAAGATGTAAGGTCATGACTGTAATTGTAACTTGTAATGTAAACTGTAACTATAATGTTCAAGTTTGAGATGTTTCTGAATAAATAAAGAAATTCTGCAGTTTTTTTTTTGTAACACCCGGACAATTCTCCTTTTTCTAAAATAACCCTTTTTATAAATATAACTATAGAGAATTATCAAAGTATTATCCCCCGTGTGAAAACGTAACGGCTTATTCAGAATTTTGCAGCGGAAAACATAAAACTAACTTTAGGTTTATAAATAATCAATTACAGAATTAATCTCAAAAACTAATCAACGAAAATGAGGAAATATAAATAGTACGACAAGTTTAAAGTCCAATTTAACAAACCCAAGTCACTTAGGAAAACAAAATAAATACAAGCTCTCTAATCGCGATCCCAATGATGCATCATCTTCAAACCTGTAGATGGGCAACGCTTATTGATCCTTAGAGACTGCACACCAAGATGGGTCATCACAGGATCAATAAGACATAGCCATGATCAACACACAAAAACAAAGCACGTAATCAGCAAAGCTGAGTACTACATACTAAATCAATAATAATCCTAACATGATTCTATTAAACGAACAATCCTAACATGATACTAATAAAACATAAGTAAGGGAAAACAAAACATATAAATTTGAAGACCACACTTGACTAGACTAGACTAGACTTTTATAACATTAATATTATTTTAATTGAAATAAGTCAATGGACCGAGTTGTCCAACCAGAAGTCTTCACTAAGGAAGACGAGGTACATGCGCGACTTCGTAACCTCAGTGACATGCGATATCGAGGAACTTTTGAATAAAATAGAACACGTTGATCAATCCGATCCCAGAAAAGGCCATGGGCTACCACCATGAACCCCAACTCCTGTTTGTCCGTCACTTCAGACGTGCACAGTCTAAAGCTATTGCTACTCAGTTTCACTTTACATGATTTACAGATTAATACTTTGTTATGACTCAACATTCACATTAATCATACAATCAACAAGTATTCACAACTGTTTTTATCTTGGAATTAAGTAAGTGATCACAAAGATATCAATCAAGAACTCATTCCAATTAATTCAACCTTTCCTTTAACAATGATCAACCCCTCTATATGGGTATAAGGTTTCAACTTACTTAACAAGATCCTCGGCCCTCATAAAGTAGTGAAAAGCTAAAAGGGAACAACGATCAATCGATCTAAACCAATATATATAAAATAATATAATGTTCCCAACCAACATGTTTGCATCAATCATCCATACTAACACGTTATAATTCTCATAACGAAATATATGTTCAACATGTTCATCCAACATCATTAAACATGTAAATTTAAACATAACCAAGTTCATCAACAAATTCAACATGGTTTCACTAATAACACACAACCCCAAGCACACAGGTATGTACGTACCTTGTGTAAACAAATTGATAGGCCACTTTAACGATTTCAAAAGTCGCCTACCGAGAATTTTCCACCTAAAACAACCATATAGGTTCATATCAATTCACATTTTCAGCAACATTAGGGTGCTTCTTTCTGAATTGACTGCTCCGGGGACACCTCAATGGAATGGAGTGTCGGAACGGAGAAACAGGACCTTACTCGATATGGTCAGGCCAAGGATGGGTCAAGCCGAACTTACTTTACAATTTTGGGGACATGCGTTGCAAACAACATCACTCACACTGAATCGTGCTCCGTCAAAATCTGTTGAAAAGACTCCATACGAATTATGGACTGGGAAACTTCCAAAGTTGTCTTTTTTAAAGATTTGTGGTTGCGAAGCATATGTCAAGCTCGGACAAGCTCAAACCAAAATCTGACAAATGTTTCTTCGTTGGGTATCCAAAAGAAACAAAGGGGTATTACTTCTACAACAAGTCAGAGAACAAGGTATTCGTTGCTCATGACGGTGTCTTTTTGGAAAGAAATCACATTTCCAAAATGACAAGTGGGAGAATAATAGAACTCTAAGAGATTCGAGACGAACAACGAACCAAGAACTCTTTAGAAGAAGTTCAAGGTGAAGAACCTACAAGGCCTTTAGAAGAGCCAGTGGGAGTAGTTCCTCAAGATGTTGTTGCCCCTAGTAGGTCATATAGAACTAAGGTCCAGCCGGAGAGATGGACAGGCGTCCTCTTGACTGAAAACTTAGATGTTCTCATATTAGATAGTGATGAACCTATGACCTACAAGCAAGCTATAAAGAGACCAAGCTCCACTAAATGGTTAAAGGCCATGAAATTCGAGATAGACTCCATGTCTGAAAATCAAATCTAGGATTTGGTAGATTTGCTGGATGGGTTTACACCTATCGGAGGCAAATGAGTCTTCAAATTGAAGAAAGACAACGATGGAATTGTATACATATACAAGACTAGATTGGTAGCAAAAGGTAACAAGCAAGTTCACGGTGTTGACTACGATGAAACCTTTTCTCCAATCGCTATGCTTAAGTCTATTCGGATAATCCTTGCAATTGTAGCGTTTCATGACTATGAAATATGGCAAATGGATGTCAAAACTGCCTTCTTGAATGGTGTTCTTGAAGAGACTGTGTTCATGACACAACCAGAGGGTTTTATCGATCCAAAGAATCAAGGAAAGGTATGCAAGCTTAAGAAATCCATCTATGGATTAAACAGACATCAAGGAGCTGGAATAAACAATTTGATGAAGCAGTCAATAAGTTTGGCTTCATAAAAAATCGGGACGAATCTTGTGTATAGAAGAAAGTCAGTGGGAGTAAAATTGCATTCCTAGTCTTGTATGTAGACGACATACTGCTTATTGGAAATGACATTCTTATGTTGGAGTCTGTAAAGACTTGGCTTGGAAAGTGTTTTTCAATGAAGGACTTAGGAGAGGCACAATACATATTCGGCATCAAGATCTATAGGGATAGATCTAAAAGGATGATTGGACTAAGTCAGAGCACTTACATTAACAAAGTGCTAACTAGGTTCAATATGATGGAAGCCAAGAGAGGCCATCTACCCATGACATATGGCACATATATAAGCAAGACCCAGTGTCCCAAGACATCTGATGAGTATAGAAAGATGAGTGGAATTCCATACGCTTCGGCTATTGGATCCATCATGTATGCTATGATTTGTACAAGGACGGATGTTTCGTTTGCACTCAGTGCAACGCGGAGGTACCAGTCAGACCCAGGTGAGGCGCATTGGAATGCTGCCAAGAATATCCTAAAGTACCTGAAAAGGACTAAGGATCAGTTTCTGATCTATGGTAGTACAGATGAGTTAATTGTTAGAGGCTATACGGACGCAAGCTTTCAAAATGACAGAGATGATTTCAGATCACAGTCTGGTTTTGTGTTCTGCCTCAATGGCGGAGTAGTAAGTTCGAAAAGTGCTAAGCAAAGCACTATTGCGTATTCTACAACTGAAGCCGAGTACATTGTCGCCTCAGAAGCAGCAAAGGAAGTTGTTTAGATTCGGAAGTTCATCGAAGAACTTGGGGTTGTCCCCTCCATTAAAGGACCAATGGCTTTGTATTGCGAAAATAGCGGAGCCATTGCCCAGGCAAAGGGTCCTACGAGCCACCAAAAGTCCAAGCACGTACTGCGGCGATTTCACATACTTCGAGAAATCGTTGAAAGGAAAGAAATCGAGATTTGCAAGGTTGGAACTGACGACAAAGTCGCGGATCCATTGACTAAACCGTTGCCACATGTTAAGCACAACGCACATGTAGCAACCATGGGAATCAAGCATGTTGAAGAATGGCTTTGATTTTCTAAGTTTTGTTTTAGAACATCTGTTAGATTTGTGTTTAAAACAATTGGTTTAACCATTTCATATTTATGAAATTCTTTATTTCATATTCATTTAATTTGGTTTAGTATTAAATGAAAAGTCCAAGTGATTCAAAATATTCAAATGGGATGTCAAGATGGATTCTTCGACAAAGAAACACCCATAAGTGAACTTGAATATTGAAGTCACAAAGGAACCCTACTCCAGGTCATTTAAAGGTATGCAAGTAGATTTGTAGTTCGGTTTCTTGAACTAGATTGACTGGATGTCAGAATCTTTTGCATAGATACTAATTGGATCTTGTATCGGATTGACCATGAGAACATTTTAAGAGATTAAAGTCATGTCATAAGTAGTTCTCATTAATGGTGATTAGAACCATTCCTCAAAACATGAGTAATTATGATTGCTCGTTTGAAGATTAGTTCGCTCTAATGCTCGCAAAACGTCGCACCGTAAAAGGAGGATATAAAAGCAGTTATTGGGCGTACTATGAATCAAAGTGAGTGTTCATAGATTGCAAGAATGGATTGTCCTCCTATATTTGATAGGATACGGTGTCGTTGTGTAACAAGGTCTCTCGAAGTGTTAGATACTGTGAAAATGCATGGTCGTGCTCAGAATGGTTAAGGCTTAACCTTATTTAAAAGTTTAACAGTTGAACTCAGTAATCCGAGAAACACTTCTGGACCTATTAAGGATGACTTGGATCTTGCCTTATGTTCAACAAGTAACACTAAGCGACAAAAGAATGTGAATGCACACTTGTCTGAATGACAAGTGGGAGAGTGGAGGAAATGTGTCCTTCACCCAAGGTGCATTAGTCTAATACCAAGGTTCAGATTAATTACGAACAATTAATTCAGTGAGATCAAGTGATCGGAACAGCTAGCTAAAGCAATGCTTTCGATCAGTGAGTTCTAATCTATATTAGGATCACATCTTACTCTTGACTGAACCTATAAGGTCACAACAATGGCATGTAACAGATCACCAGATTAAATGAATCAAAAATTCATTTAATAGCTTTTCGGAAATAAGTTCGGAAAAACATATATATACGAATTGTATATCGTATCGCGAATATTTGTAAGCTAGGCAAAATGAATAATCGTATCATACGACTGTAGACGCCTACTTTTGTCCCCATTCCCGAAAGGGAAGGTTCGATGATGAGAACATAAATCTCCACTTGGCAACGCATCTCCTATAAAATAACGGATCTCAATCACCCTTTTCATTTCAGCCAAAGCTGCTATTTATAGAAACCTGCTAAGAATAGTAACTGACGTAAGAGGTAGCTGTTAAAAGTGGCAAAATCATAAAAGATAGAAACCTGTCAGAATTAGGTGTTGCACTCCAACATAAATCCTAAAAGAGATAGAATTTGCATTCCTGGTATAATTCGAAAATAAGAGTTAAGTATTAATTAAATTCCTAACGAACCTAGAGTTCGTAACGGGCCCAGACGCATTCTGTCATAAGTTAATACGCACTAAAAGACTCGGATAAATCTCAAAAGCTCCGTGTTCTAAGAGTCCAAATCTGACAAAGAACTCGCCCCAGATCCCATTTTCAACGCCTGGATCTGGGCGCCGAAATCTTCGGCGCCCAGCCCTGGGCGCTGAAAGTGCCTGGGGCCGTTTTATCTCCGGATTCTTTTTGGATTCGTATCTTAAAATCTATCTTTCCACACACTCTTTTCCTATAAATACAGCCTAAAACCGACGTGAAAATAACACACACAATTCCATAATCTGAGTATTGACTCTAGCCTTAAGCCTAAGGCTCACGCTGCGAAATTGATCCAGCATTCTGTCACAATCGACCCAAAAGTCGAACAGAACGCACCCTGCCCCTTGTAGCTTGACGAATTAAGCCTAAATACTGGAACATTGCTTGGAAACCCGAGATTCGCTAAATAAAAGGAGAAATAGCAAAGCCAAGTGGTTAGTTTTCTGAGAACCGCAACGCACCTCTCAAGGGTGCGTTGTAATGTGTCCCTCATATGATTTAATCGCTTTCATCACCCTTTTATAAAATTGTCAAACTATTAATTTGATTGATATATCACGCCTAATAAGATAACACCTTGGAAAATTGAATTATCATGCTAGGTACCCTAAATCAATCTAAATAAGATAATAACGATCGATTTAGTATTATGTGTTGCATATTGCTAAAATCAATTCAGAATAGTTTAATAGTTTAACGCATGTCCCTTCAATTATTTATGCTGAGATAGTAAGGATAACCTGCCTCTGAGTATTATCGATGAGCACTCCTCTCGGTAGTTATAATCCCCCGAACTCTCAATCTCTGCCCTGCGGGTGTACGTTGAGCGATCCCCACACCAGGGATCACAAGGGAACCTATGGTCGTCGTGGTCGAACATAATGGCACTCCCTTTATGTCACGATAACCGGGTTTTGTCAGTTTTTCTCATTGTCGTTAAAAACTGAATGGCGACTCCTATATTACTAGTCGATTGGGTGTAAACTCACAGGAGATCCAATTACACTTGAACTGACAACGTCACGCCCACGAGGGACGAGGTCACGCATTAGCCTCGTGCTTTTTCGCTCCCTCACAGTGGCGACTCCGCTGGGGACGTTAATGAGATATTCGTGCTCGTAGGTAATCAAAATAGCCGAAGGGTGAACCAATCCTACCCCACGTTTATTTCCCTATCAAGTTGGGACGACCCGAAAATCAGCATATTAATGTGAACGGACAGAACCGCATAACGAATCTTGGCTCCCTTGGCATGTTTCATCTCGGGAGTTGGGAATAAGGATACCCATCGCCACCCGGGGGGGCATACGCTTCGAATGTTGTCCACTCGGCACTTTCTCTAGTAGTACACCTATCCCAAACCAAATCGCTCGCCCACTAGGTCCCTCTCATTAGTGCATGCCCCCTTGGCTTACATCGTGATTGGCCTCTTGGGACGAAATTTGCTCGTGAATGCACTTCCCCGACCGGGGCATGTGTCGCATCAACGATAGAGGAGGTACCAATCCGGCACAAATATTACCCATAGAAGCCTATCATAAACTACGTGACATATTATTTTGCTTCATGTTGTAATGTTAGTTATGTGTAGCGAATTATGTGATTGTGTGTGACAAATAATACTAGAAAACCAACGACCCTAAAATTGCCCAAACATTCATAAACACCAATTGGTCAAAGAGTTGTACCAAAATACGTGTTCCGTTGCCCCGGGCGATCGCCACAAAAATAAGCGACGCCCAGGACAGCCTGTAATGGATCCCACAACGCCGCACAACGCGTAAAGAACGTTATTAGGCAAACACGCAAAATCAAGTCGTATATACGAAAAAAGGATATGTGAACAGAATACGAGTACCAGTCAGGGACACATTTTCAGCGCCCCTGGCTGGGCGCCAATCATTTTCCACGCCCAGCCTAGGCGCCGAAGTTGCTGCCTGGCCTACTGGTCAAGCCCAGCAGCTTTGGTGCCCGCGCATAAAAAAAAAAAAGAATAATGAGCGACAAATCTGTTGCAAGGACGTATTGGAAAAAAGGAACTCGACTTTGAAACACGACATATAAACTAAACAACTCATTGTGTCGTCACTAGGGCTCCTATGGCGACTATGTTCGGCACTAAACCGAGCACGCTGATTAAATGACCTTGAATGTCACATGGGCAAAGTGTTCAAAAAATAATGTTCGAATAAAAAATAAATAAATCCGAGTCTAGACTAGGCTATGCCAAAGTACAATCTAAATCCTAAGTCTTAGTTGTCTTATACATAGAATCGGTCCTAATGTTTGGTGTCGTTCTGCAAGTTAAAAGGTTAAACCATAATGAGTCTCCCTTCCTAAAATTTAAAAGAAATCAATAAGCACCCATATGTAATTGTCATCCCTTGCTAAGAATCTACGGCCTCAATACTCTCTCTCACCAATAAAAAGAATATATTATGTAATTCAAGTATTTGCAAAATGGAAACAATCACATTCTGAAAATCATTCCTCCATAGTCGCACAACCCCCAAAGTGAGCCTAAGGTGTCAATACCATTGGCAAAAAAAAAAATTAATGGCCTCAAGGCTTATGATCACATTGGGTCACGACTATCATAGTCCTCTCGAGCCACTCGCTCCTTGAAGTACTCCTAAGTATGGACTAAAAGATTTTCCATGAATGCAACATTACGAACCATGAAAATACCCAAGTCGGCATGCCGTAAGGCTACCATTGGGGTAAAGCAATACACACTAAGAGGGAAGCCGCACTAATGATTCTAGTCTTGCAAAAATGAAAATTCGATCTCCCCAACTAACTACGTTGCCAACATTAAGCAAAATGGCGCATGACAAATGAACACCCAAGGGTTAAAATCTAAAGTGTCAACCAACAAAAATTATGGTCCAATTAGCCTAAGTCTGAAAGTCGCTTGGTCGAGTATTATAGGCTTACGCCACGTCATTATTTTGAGTCTAGGCCACCTCCTTGTATTCATACACGGGTTATAATCAGAAAAATTAATGAAAGTTCGAGTCTAAATCACAACTTCCAATTAAATCCCGGAAACTGGAATCTGAAAAGAAGCAAAAAAATTATTTTCGATGTAATTCTTTCGTTAAATTTCAATAAAGTAAAAACAACATTTTGAATCTACGCTATTTGCACATTTTAAGAAACGACTAAATACGCTTGCAAAGTAAGACAATTTAAAGGTCCACCCTAGGCCTACTAAAATTAAAGGTCCACTATAGGCCTACCAAACGAGGCTCACTAAGTCTCGCCTCGTGACTCAAAGACCACAACCATCTACCTTTTGGCCCAAATAAAAAGGGGGAGAAATCCCAAGCAAAAAAGAAAAAAGAGAAAGAGAAAAGGGAGAGCGAAAAGAGTGAGCCATGAAATACATAGCCCGTACCTCCCAAAGTGCGAAATTTACCCAAGTAAACGAAGGAAAAGAATTGAGTCAACCAATCCAAATCATACCACAAAAACTACATAAAGTTCTACGGTCTTCTACCCTTTCCAATCCTCATGCTTGACTAATACCTATACAAATTATCCTATCAATAATAATAATGATAATAAAAAAGAAACTTTGCAAAGCGCCATTAAAATTCGTCTAAAAAAAAAAAGCATTTAGCGCACGAAAAAGATTCGCAAATATTTGGCACAAAACGAAAAGGAGCAGCACAAAAAGGCAGCCCAGAACACGTTTTCAACGACCAGACCTGGGCGCCAACAATAATAACGCCCAGCCCTGGGCGCCGTTCTTGCTTATCACTTTTCAACTCCCAATTCCAAAAGTGTTCGTATATTTTCCTATATACATGCGGAAGAATAACGAACACTTGGGGGTAGAAGATCATATAAAATACGCAAAATACGCGCGCTCCAAAATTTCCGTACACTTATTTCACCCTATTTCAAACATTACGATTCCACTCGAACGTACTTGTTTAAAATCGGCATTCTAAGAAACCATTTTCTGGCTAAGAACTACACAAGACCTGATTCCAAATTAAATCTATTTAAGGCGGATACGTAGGCAATCCATGATTCAGTCCAACCAATTTGCAAAAA
Organism: Spinacia oleracea; assembly: GCF_020520425.1. NCBI lineage: Eukaryota > Viridiplantae > Streptophyta > Magnoliopsida > Caryophyllales > Amaranthaceae > Spinacia > Spinacia oleracea. The sequence continues at coordinate 69,336,008 of NC_079488.1, read as the reverse complement.
TGTTAAAGCCTATAGAATAACAAGAATAAAAAATAGAGTCCCTTATTGAAATTTAATTACTTGCAATCCAAATCGAAAGAAAAATTTAAGTCAAAGGAAGAATCCAAGTCATCAAGATGCCAAAATGAGCACACATCGAAAAATAATAAGGGCACGTACCCTTGCCAGAAGGAGCACTCACACTCCTAGGCACTTAGCCAATACTCAAAAGATCGCTTTGCCTCAATTGAATGGGGGCTAGCGCGAGCGTCCATGACCTCTAAAGTACTCAACTTGACCCTCCCTATAGCAAAGTAACTCACTTAAAGACCTTCTTTCACCACTAGACACAATCATAATCGCCAACAAGTAGTAAAGGCAGTAAGCTTGCAATAAAGAGGATTGTTCTACGGCATCGCCCCATCGTTCCTTCGAACTCAGGGCACCCGTTCATGGTAATTCAAATGCTTGCGAATCCCCTTTGAAAAAATCAGACATTGTCAATAGGACTTGGCACTTAACCAAGGCTCACCCTACTCAGACATATGACACGGGCATCTAAAATCGAAATCTGAAAGCATCATTAATGAGAAGACATAATAGCAACTGGGGGCTAAAAATTGAAATGAAAGAACTAGGGAATAAACTAAGTATACCTTGATCTTTTGTGTAGACATACACCAAGTAAATCTAAGTCAATTTGAAAGCGGTTTATATTCCCGCAATTCTGGAAATGATGGCCCTAAAAGCCTAAAGCATGTGCCACACGGGCACAAGTAATATCTTGACGCCTGCACCCTGGCTTCCAGCAAATCCTTAGACAGCATTCCGAAAATCGTAACAGTATTTTGATTCACTCATGTAATCCTGTACGAACCCTTCTATAAGTCAACTTACTTAGGACACCTCGGATTGTACACAGTAGGACTCGGATTTCAAATAATTTTCAAAGACTTCTTCGAACATAATAAAGTGTCGTTGGTTTAAGCTAAGTATGCGTTTATCTCGATGTTGCAAGTGAGTCAAAAATATTTCTAAATATGATTATGGGTAAAGAAAGGCACCTAGCTTTTGGTCAAGGCACACTTCAACATGTGACTACCTTGACCATGGCAATGTCGCACAATACGACATTTACAAGAGAAGTAGCAAATCACTACTCGAACGTACCTCGCACTAAACGAGTCTGGTTCAAACTATTCATGATCCATGTCACCATGAATGCATAAAAACGTATGCCAAGCATTATAGCACCAAGCCAATCCCGTAGCTACAATTGGGGGCTTGAGAAAAACACTCTAAAAATGCTCGAAATGACGATTTTATCGCAAATTCTCGACGCTAATGCTATACACACGTCATAGGGGCACAATCCTAAGGTTTGATCTTGTAAAACGAACCTTAGAATGGCTACAACCCCTCCCAAATTCTAAGAGCTACTTAGAATATATAAAGTCACCCCACTAACAAGGGTAACTGAAAATCGCGAGTCACCAAAACTCCGATCAAACTACTGCACATAACGCTCGCCCTACAAGCGCCCGTTACACAGTCTACGTCGTTCCAAAGAAAAAGAGAAAGAAAAATCAAGGATAAAAAAAAGAAAGAAACATCTATGAATCATCGCGTCGAACGAAGTAATAAGCCGTGCACACCCACGCAGAAGGTGCTACACTTGTTCGAGCACCTGAACGAGGCGTGATGAAGTACTCCAATGCAAAAAATAATAATGATATCCCAACACCTGGAGGAATGTTCTAAGACACGCTGTTAGGCCACACAATCCTACGTGGCACCATAAGTTCAACCATCCCACGGTACAAGTCTAAAAAAAAGAGTAAGGCATATTGCACTAATGCGGGCACGACCAAGAGTATGAGGCAAAGACTACTTATCGCCCAAATTCAAAATGCAAGCCACACGACTTCTACATTAAGGATTAAAGGTAGCAAAATATTACCTACCACGGAAGGGATAGCTCGCACCTACACGAGCGGGACCCCAAGGCACCTTTCTCGAAAGAACCTACAAAAATCGTACGCCAAAAGAAAGCATCCCAACATGCATACTTGGGAGCTCCAAGCTACGAAACGACCATAGCAAAATAAAAAATATATACGCGATCAAAGTCTTACACCTCAAGGTATGTTCCTCGGGCCATATAGACTCGCCCAACTATTGCAATAACTGTACGCCTTAAGAGCGACAATTCCTTTAAATAATCGCCCCAAAGCGACAAACACCATAGTCCACCAATCGGCTACGGCTTCTCGAGAAATCATCACGATCACTCAACTCATTTTGATCTCTAATAAAATTCTACGTTCCAAAAATAAAGAAAAACAAAAGAGAACAGAATACGTGGAATTTCCAAGTGAAATAAACGAACGAACAAGAGGCCAACTGTGTCATCAAAAGACCAGCCCAAACAATATTTTCAACGCCCCACTTGGGCGTGAATTATTTCTAACGCCCAGGCCTGGGCGCCGAAAATGAGCCCAGGCCCAAAAGAAGCCCTGACTTCTATAGGGTCCTGCCGTATCCATTCGACTCGAAAATTGCCGATTTCTTTACTGAAAGTCGCACCTCACGGCTTTGTTAAGAGTAGCACACCACTACAAAGATCGCTCGTACTTACGAGCACGATCCCAAACACGATCAAGGACTTTACAAAATGCGTATCACCAAGGAACCTCTTTGACAAGAAATGACCGTCAAGCACGAGTGCTTGGGGGCTCGAAAGAAAATATATATTTCAAAAGAGAGTATGCAAAGTTAAAACAATATTCCCAGACTACGCTGTATGAAGTCCCGTGTTTGGATAATCTCAAAATTTAAAACCGGATTACGACCTCAAGACAAAGGTCGCCGTTGATACTTATACATAGTCCCCTAATCAAGGACCCAGGTAGTGGCAAAATTAAGCCGTAAAGACTAGCTCAAAACCATGAAAGATGATGACCACGAGACAATGGTCCGTCTAAGTACGTTGTCAACCCACATTCAGGTTGCAACTAAATCCGAGCATCCCTCGAAAGAATTCGCTCTTACAAGAATGAATAAAAAGAAATTCTCAAAAGAAATCACAAGAACAAATGAAATAGGGACTTGCCCACCTCAATCGGGCAAGATCGCGGCACGTACCACGCGTCACTAACCGCGCAGGTCCTCAGTTTTCGAAAATGAAAAGAAAATAAAATCTTCAAAACAAAAACAGGCTCGCCCACCTTCAGCGGGCGGGTTCTACGTCACAAACCGCGTAGGTCCTTATTTTCAAAACATCAAAACAGATTCGTCCACTTCTATCGGACGGGGTGTCCACCCTCAGCAGACAGGCTCGCCCACCCTCAGCGGGCGGGGTCTGCGTCACTAACCGCGCTGGTCCTTAGTCGCTGCAGCGATAACTTTTCCTGGTTTCCCTTTTCCAAAAATCAAAGGATGGTTTCCCTTTTCCAAAAATCAAAGGATGGTTTCCCTTTTCCAAAAATCAAAGGATTGGTTTTCCGCTTTTCCAAAAAAGAGCGATGTGCTGGATTTTCCTTCGTTTTACGTCCTATAAAAACAAGGAGGTTTTCTCGTTTAGCTAACCCTGAAAATGAGAATCTTTAAAACGTTTTACCTCGTGATTGGGCTTGGCCACGCCTAGTTACACTTTATAGCTTTGATTTCGAAAACATCTTTAGATACTTCCAATGACAAAGTGAGGGAGTTTCTATACTATCAGTTAACAAATTCCAATGACGCGTGAGGAATGTGTTAACACTTCAAGTGATGACCCTTAAGTCAAATGCTATCACTCGGGGGCTCGTGAGACCCTCGCAAAACAGGTCACATACACCATGGCTTGTATGACGCACTTCGTCTAGTACTTTGACCATCGTCTCATCTCGAGACTCAGTCAAAGTGGGGGCTAATTGTAGACGCCTACTTTCGTCCCCATTCCCGAAAGGGATGGTTCAATGATGAGAACATAAATCTCCACTTGGCAACGCATCTCCTATAAAATAACGGATCTCAGTCACCCTTTTTATTTCAGCCAAAGCTGCTATTTATAGAAACCTGCTAAGAATAGTAACTGCCGTAAGAGGTAGTTGTTAAAAGTGGCAAAATTATAAAAGATAGAAACCTGTCAGAATTAGGTGTTGCACTCCAACATAAATCCTAAAAGAGATAGAATTTGCATTCCTGGTATAATTCGAAAATAAGAGTTACGTATTAATTAAATTCCTAACGAACCTAGAGTTCGTAACGGGCCCAGACGCAATCCGTCATAAGTTAATACGCACTAAAAGACTCGGATAAATCTCAAAAGCTCCGTGTTCTAAGAGTCCAAATCTGACAAAGAACTCGGCCCAGATCCCATTTTCAACGCCTGGATCTGGGCGCCGAAATCTTCGGCGCCCAGCCCGGGCGCTGAAAGTGCCTGGGATTGTTTTATCTCCGGATTCTTTTTGGATTCGTATCTTAAAATCTATCTTTCCACACACTCTTTTCCTATAAATACAGCATAAAACCGACGTGAAAATAACACACACAATTCCATAATCTGAGTATTGACTCTAGCCTTAAGCCTAAGCCTCACGCTGCGAAATTGATCCAGCGTTCTGTCGCAATCGACCCAAAAGTCGAATATAATGCACCCTGCCCCTTGTAGCTTGATGAATTACGCCTAAATACTGGAACATTGCTTGGAAACCCGAGATTCGCTAAATAAAAGGAGAAATAGCAAAGCCAAGTGGTTAGTTTTCTGAGAACCGCAACGCACCTCTCAAGGGTGCGTTGTAATGTGTCCCTCATATGATTTAATCGCTTTCATCACCCTTTTATAAAATTGTCAAACTATTAATTTGATTGATCTATTACGCCTAATAAGATAATACCTTGGACAATTGAATTATCATGCTAGGTACCCTAAATCAATCTAAATAAGATAATCACGATCGATTTAGTATTATGTGTTGCATATTGCTAAAATCAATTCAGAATAGTTTAATAGTTTACCGCATGTCCCTTCAATTATTTATGCTGAGCTAGTAAGGATAACATGCCTCTGGAGTATTATCGATGCGCACTCCTCTCGGTATTTACAGTCCCCCGAACTCTCAATCTCTGCCTTGCGGGTGTACGTTGAGCAATCCCCACACCAGTGATCACAAGGGAACCTATGGCCGTCGTGGTCGAACATAATGGCACTCCCTTTATGTCACGATAACCGGGTTTTGTCATTTTTTCTCATTGTCGTTAAAAACTGAATGGCGACTCCTATATTACTAGTCGATTGGGTGTAAACTCACAGGAGATCCAATTACACTTGATCTGACAACGTCACGCCCACGAGGGACGAGGTCACGCATTAACCTCGTGCTTTTTGACCCCCTCACAACGATGGTGATTCGTCAAGTACGATACGATAAATAATAGTCGTAAGGCGTTGGTCGCGAATACGAGCCGAAACAAGGCTGCCGGCCCATCGAGCCAAGCGCATGCGCGCAAGGCCCAACGAGCCAACAGCTCGCCTGCAGCCAGGAGCCAGCCCGCAAGGCTTGGCTGGGCGCGCGCGGAGAGCAGCAAGGCAGCAGGAAAAGCAGCGAGGCCCAAGGCCCACGGCCCACGGCTGCGATGCCCTTGTGCGCGCTGCTCGTGGGCTTGGTGCGTGTGTGGCCGGTTGAGGCCTTGTGCCTTGGCCGGCCATGTTATAACCTTAGGGTTATAACACACCACCATTAATTATGTTTCTCCAACACTAATAATATTCTAATTCTACTTGAGTTCAGTTAAACCTAATCAAAGAGAACCATAATTCTCTCTTTGCCTCCGTTCATATTGTTCTTCCCTTAAAGCTAAAAACTCTTGAGTGTTGTCTAAGCTATGAATCTCAAGACGGATCTGAACGTGTCGGTGAACCAAATAGAGGAACGACAATTGGAGTTCTTTGTTCGTGTTCGTGAATCGTTGAACTAGGGAAAACACGCTTCGAATGTAAGTTTGCTTAATCTGTACTTTATACATGCTTCTTGGCTTTGGGGATTGTTCTGCTATGTTAATATGTATTTAACTGTATTCCCCTACATGTTGGATGCTTTCTTGCATTGTTGATGTTTAGTATGAACTATAATTATTTCCTGAATTGATATACTAAATGAAGCAGCCCTAGATTGTGTTGTTGATATATTATTTTCCCCCATTTTTAATAAAGGGTTTTGGCATCTTGACGCACATATTTATTCCAATGTTCAATTGAACCTTCTTTTTTACCTTAGATACATATGAAATATTACCTAATCATTGGATCATTGCAAATACATACGACAAATTGTTTTGCGCAATGCACATCTTTTATTTTATGGATGTTTGAACACTCCCCTTGTAAAATTCTAAAGTAAACATACCAGGAGTTCGAATTAAATTTGTAGTTAATTGACGTTTGTCTTGTGATTTGCAGGTGAGGGAAGAGGATTTCTTAGCGTTTGAGCACATATATCCGGTGCTTACTGAGTTTAGGAAAATCCATCAATGGTACAGACAACTGCTTCTTCTATCTTTATGTTTCCTACTGCAAGTGTTTGGATTTTGGTTTAATGCTATTCTTAACACATGTACTTATATAAATTGTGACATGTTATCGATCAAATTTATGCGTCAGTATAATGTAGTTGATTTCCATGTAATAATGTATCATGGAATGACAAGAAATTGAAGTGTTCTATTGGATGTTTTTATACAGGGCAAGGTACAAGGCAAGTTGTGCTTCCAACCGGCAAGAGTTGGTGTTGTGGTCTTGTGATGCAGATGCAATAGTGATGATCATTAGCAATGCAATAGTGTTGTTGCTTTGATGCAGATGCAGTAGTGATGACGTAGATGCGATATTAGTGTTTACGCTTTGATGCAGATGGTGCAGGTGTAGGTGTTGATGTTGATGATGTTAGGCTTACAGTAGTGTTCAGGTTGTAATTAGGTGTATTATCATGATGATGATGTAATAGTCTTTTGTTTGAATTTTGACTTAAACTAGTGAAAAGGTTGTAATTCGGGTTATTGTAATTCGGGTTCTTAGTGATCACGTAAAGTCGAGTTACTTTGACAATCTTTTGGCATTTAATAATACTGAAGCCGAAAGAACATTGGGAAATAAAGAAGAAATATACCAAAATTTCCAAAGTAGAATATGCAGTTGATATTGGTATATGAGAGATTCTGTATGAGTCACTGCAGTGCAGCTAGTGCACTCACTGCAACACTAATGCAGACCATATACAGTTAGCAGCAGCAGCTAGAGTAGACCAGAAAGTACAAACGCAGGAGAAGTGTAGATAGAGCACATACAAAAATTCATCAAAATAACACACAATTTAGTACCTGCAACAGAAAACAACTACTATATACAACGTACTACACTCATCTGCAGACCAACAAAACAAATTACAACAACAAAATAAAGTAGCATGAGTCTGAAGGAAATAATGCCCTTGGTCCAAGTATGCATTTAATGATAAGTCTAATAAATGCGGTTCGGTATTAATTGACAAGTTAATAATTCAGTGAGATCAAGTGAGCTGAATGCCTAGCTAGAGGCCGCTTCAGTTCAAGTGGAATTAATGATATTAATCCACAACTTACTCTTGACTGAACCCGTAGGGTCACACAAATAGTTAGTAAACGGATCAAGTATTTAATGGCATTAAATACTCCATCTATGGATATTCGGAATCGACGGATCTTGGTTTCAGTGGGAGCTGAGATCGTCAAAGGCAAGTAAATGAATACTCCGGAAACGATGATATTGCCGGAAACGGAAATATGGATCGTATCGGAAATATAAATATTATCCAAGTCGTAGATGTTGCCGGAAACGGAAACATGGTACGTATCGGAAAATATTATCGGAAATGGAAATATTACTGGAATCGGAAATATTGCCGGAAACGGAAATATTGTCAGAATCGGAAATATTATCGGAATCGGAAAATAATTCCGGAAACGAAAATATTAAATATTTGTTCGAAACGGAAATTAATTCCGGAATCGGAAATGTTAAATATTGTTCGTGTCGGAAATGAATTCCGAAATCGGGAATTTAATCGGAAGCGTATTGTACGAATTAGCATCGGACGAGGCTTGCTAAACGAAGGCCCAGCACGAAGCCAGGCCGTCGCCCAACAAGCCACACGCATCAAGCAAACACGCCAAGGCCTCGACCAGGCCCAGCCAAGGCCAGGCCCAGCCAAGGCTTGGCGCGCGCGCACAAATGGGCTGCGGGCAGTGGGCCTGTGCGCCGTGCGCTCAGCGTGGGCCGCAAGGCTTGCGCATGGGCGTGCGGTGCTCGTGCGGTGTTCTTGTGTACGTGCTATACGAATCCTAAAGCTATCGGAATTCGTGCATTGATTAAATTCTAATCCTAAAAGATTGAATTAATTATTTAGAGTTCTAATAGCATTCTAATTAATTAATTAGTATTCTAACAAGATTCGAAATCCTTTCCATGGTTCTATAAATATATGCCTAGGGTCATAAATTTATAGACGAGTTTTTCAACAAGTATTCATACAATAAAACAGTGATTTTTGAGCAGAAAAATCTGTCACATTCTTGCCCATAATTAGCCGAAAATTATAGTACCTTAAGGGCGATTCTAGTTGGTCAATCTTAAGGCGGATCCGGACGTGCTGTGGACTATCTACGGAGGGACGACACTTGGAGTCCTAAAGACTTGTTCTTGTTCGGTTCGGGCGCAGCTAGGGAGGGCACGCTACAAAGTGTATGCACCTAAATTATGCTAACTGATTATGTGTAAATAATATGTTTCCTGGCATTAAGGTTTTCCGCATGATTTATGTTTTGTCATATGTATCATAACCTAACAGAGTCAACTCATGCCAACTGCAACCTATAAAAGTGTCTGCATAAATTAAGCTTGGAAGAGTGTATGCACAAATTAAGCTTGCATGATAAGCAAGGTTTTGTCCTGACTTGCAACATTGCATCCCAGGTTTAATCATCTGTTCTAAACATTGAATAAGCAAGATTTAACAATCTGTTGTTTTCGCCAACAAAAGTACAAAAAATAAGAAAGGTTATGTCCTAAACATGCCTAAACGAACTACCCTTACTCTAGTCAAACATATCATGGCTAGGGCTTCCTTGTGGGTTTTGTGAACAACTTGCAATGCTTGTTTGTGATGCTTGAGTAACAATATCAGCATTAGCCTCCTGTGCATTCAATAAAAAACAATACAAATAGTTAGAATACAAAAGGACACGAGGGAAACCAATTAAACAATTTAGACAACATATGATTCAACTCACTTTGTGTCTTTGTATGGCTTCCCTTCTTTCTCTTTTATATATACACCATGGGTCATCAGATGGAGGTTTTCCAGTTGGGGGTGGTGTTTTAATAGTGCAGTCCATAGGGGGTTCCTTGCATGTTTTCTTGTTGTTTCCAAGTTGCTTGTAGTTGCCACACCTATTCTGTCTCCCGCCCCTTGCAGCATGCTGAGTATTATCCACCTTCCCCCTCTGTTTCTTATTATTCAAACTAGGAGGAACACCTTTCCTTTTCTTCTGTGCATTTTCCTCTGCTTTCCCTGCCCCAATCTTTCTTTTCTTCTTAGATGGTCTGCCAGGCATAGTAATATAAGGAGGGGTGCAGGCTCAACATGTTGACTCTTTTCCCAATTATCAGGACTAGGTAGCGGCGGTAAAATAGGCTCATATGCTTCCATGTACCTTTCCTTTGGTAAAAATCCTCAACAAAATCTTATGGACTAAGCCTCTTGTGCAGGATGGAAGCATAAGCATGATGACATGGGATCTCCGTCAACTCCCAACTGTAGCACCCACTTTTTGTGAAACAAATCCACAATGAAAACATCACCGTTGTTATCAACTTCAAATAGGTAGTCACTTCTCTTATTCAGAAAACAAAACCTCCTCTGAGTCTCAGCCCACTCTAGCTGCTTTCTCATGTACGACATGAATTTCCCCAACATACCTCTAACTCCTTCCCTCTTGTTACATTCCCTTTGTATCACATATCTCCTCATCCACTCCATGTGTGTTAAAATAGGTTTGTCACTAGCTTGTTTAAGCACATTATTAAAACTCCCACACATGTTATTGAGTAGCATCTTTGACTCAGGCCTTGAACTAAATGCATGCCTACTCCAATACCGAGGAGGAATCTTATCCATGTAGGCATGTGCACCCACATACAACAACTTCAATGCCTCCATTTGCTTGTTAAACTCAAGCTAAAATTATAAGGGGGTGGGAAAAAAATAAAATTATAAATACAAAATACGGGATCAGAAATGGTACAAAAAAATTAAAATTAAATGCAACAATAATCTACTTGTGTTGTTCCAATTGCACAACTTCATAGTTTCTCTTTAAATGCTTGTCCCGGAAACTACTCTTTGAAGTTGCACCATACATGCCTCCAACAAAATCTTATTTCGGCTTTCGGCACCACATTTTTAAATGCTTCCAATAATCCCTACAATATAAACAAAATCATTTAAAAATAAATTTATTTCATTGATTTAACTAAGTACATGTTACAATCATTAGCCTGAATTTAACTACGTACCTTTTGCCTATCTGACATGAAGGTCCACCCTTCACCATCTGCCGTTTTCAATGTTGTTCCAAGAAGATCAATGAACCAAGTCCAAGTATCGGTACTCTCAGTATCTACTACTGCCCAAGCCAGGGGATAGATGTTGTTGTTTCCATCCGCAACGACAACAACCAAACATATGCCAGTGAACGAACCAGTCAAGTGGTAGCCATCTAAACCAATTATGGGTCGGCATACGTTCGTAAAACCATCAAGAATGGGTTTTAGAAATATGAACATTTTTTGAAATACAGGGGGACGTCTGTCGATGGTTTCTGTGCAGCAAATTACATAGCTTCCTTCAATGTGCTTCTTAGCTGCCTCCACATAATCCCATACTCTCTTATACTGCTCAGCTCCATCCCCATACAACAAATACCTCACCCTTGCTCTAGCACCATAGCTTGTTGTATCCACACGCAACACCCGTTTCATTCAAAACCCTACCTCCAAAACCTTTCACCAGTGCCCACCCTGGGTCATTTCTAAACACTTCCAAGTACCTCTCTACCAAATACTCTGAAGTGACTTGTCTGTTCCAGTTTGCATAGTAGCAATCATGTTTAAGCCTAGTGCTTCTAATCTGAAGATTTTCTTCATCCCGTACCTTCGTCGCTAAAATCTTAAAGTTGCAAATGATTTGCCCACAAGTACACTTCACCCTCTTTGACCTCTTTGTATCCCAAGGACACTGACATCTATTCACGCAATAAACACTCACCTGAGCCTTTTGTGAAGAAAATAGAAATCATAATGGTTGTCCACCGCGTGATGCCTTAGTGCCTTTCTAAACACCTTCATTGATGAAAACTTCAAGCATGCCCTCAACTTCACTGTCCTAAAATCTACTTCGGGATTGAATACAGGGGCATCGACCCCCTCATCATCAGAAGCATGAATGCTTCTGTTATCATCAGAACCATACTCAACTTCATCTTCAATTGTATTCTACCCCCTCATCATCAGAAGCATGAATGCTTCTGTTATCATCAGAACCATACTCAACTTCATCTTCAATTATCGGTGCCTTCTCTACATCTTGGTTGAATCTAGCATCCCTATCTTTTTGCTTTGAAACATATCCACCAGTAGATAAAATCACCTTATCAACACCCTCCAAAACCCCCTTATCAACACCAACACTAAACAAATCTTCACTTTTCAGATTTTCAGAATCATGTTCCTGAACTGGAACATCTGATACATCCCTTCTTCTTCGGGATCATATTCTAAATCAAACTCCCTTCTCTTCTTGTTAGACTTCCTTTTTCTTTTCCATGTTTTACCCCTTTCTCTAACTGGACCCTTGTCCGCAGCCCTTGTAATTACCATTTCTTGAACTGTAAATGCAGAAACAAGCTTCTATGTGTTAGGTTATGATACATATGACAATACATAAATCATGCGGAAACAACCATTAAGCCAGGAATACATATTATTTACACATAATCATATAGCATAATTTAGATGCATACTCTTTGTTGCGTGCCTTCCCTAGCTGCGCCCGAACCGAACAAGAACAAGTCTTTTAGGACTCCAAGTGTCGTCCCTCCGTAGATAGTCCACAGCACGTCCGGATCCGCCTTAAGATTGACCAACTAGAGTCGCCCTTAAGGTACTAGAATTTTCGGCACTCTTAGGTAAGAAATATGGCTGAATTTTTCTCTCAAAACTCACTTTGAATACTTGAATTAATCTCTGAAAATATGTGACCCTAGGCACGTATTTATAGAGTTATGGAAAGGGAATTGGAATCCTAGTAGGACACGAATTAATTAAACTTAGAATCCTACAAGAACTCTAATTAATTAATTTATCCTTTTAGGAATAGGAATTTAATCATATACTAACTCTAATAGTTTTAGGAATCATGCATGAACACAAACTCACACACACACGGCAGCCACGAGGGCCGCCCATGCGTGTGCGTGCGAGCAGCAGCCCACGCAGCGAGGCCATGGCCTTGGCGCGCGCTGGGCCTGCCTTGCGGTGGGCCTGGGCGCTGCCTTGGCTGGGCGCGCGTTTGGCTTGCTGGGCGATGGCCCGACTTCGTGCTGGGCCTTCGTCCGGCAGGCCTCGTCCGATGCTAATTCGTACGATACGCTTCCGATTAAATTCCCGGTTCCGGAATTCATTTCCGATACGAACAATATTTAATATTTCCGATTCCGGAATCAATTTCCGTTTCGAACAAATATTTAATATTTCCGTTTCCGGAATTATTTTCCGATTCCGATAATATTTCCGATTCTGACAATATTTCCGTTTCCGGCAATATTTCCGATTCTAGCAATATTTCTATTTCCGATAATATTTTCCGATACGTACCATGTTTCCGTTTCCGGCAACATCTACGACTTGGATAATATTTATATTTCCGATACGATCCATATTTCCGTTTCCGGCAATATCATCGTTTCCGGAGTATTCATTTCTTGCCTGTGACGATCTCAGCTCCCACTGAAACCAAGATCCGTCGATTCCGAATATCCATAGATGGAGTATCTAATGCCATTAAATACTTGATCCGTTTACGTACTATTTGTGTGACCCTACGGGTTCAGTCAAGAGTAAGCTGTGGATTAATATCATTAATTCCACTTGAACTGAAGCGGCCTCTAGCTAGGCATTCAGTTCACTTGATCTCACTGAATTATTAACTTGTTAATTAATACTGAACCGCATTTATTAGACTTAACATAGAATGCATACTTGGACCAAGGGCATTATTTCCTTCAGTCTCCCACTTGTCCTTAGGGACAAGTGTGCATTTCCTAATTCCTTTGTCGCTCGATGCTTGCTCTTGAACATAAGGTAAGAGTTGTCATCCTTATTATGTCCAGAGGTGTTCCTCGGTTTTAGAGTTCAACTGATCAAATAAACAGATAATCATAGCCTATGATTCATCCGAGCACGGCCATGCATTTTCACAGTTTCTAGCTCTCCGAGTGGCCTTGTACAACTTTTAAGCATCTCATCCCGATTTATGGGAGGACAATCCCAATCTTGCGATCTTTGAGATTAGACTTCGTTTGATAGGTGATTACCTGAGCGTTGCCTTTATAGCCTCCTTTTACGGTGCGACGGTTGGTCAACGTCAAAGCAACCAGTTCTCAAACAAGTAATCTCAAATCACTCAGGTATTGAGGATTTAGTGTCTAATAATTTAATGAAATTTACTTATGACAGATTTTCATCTCTTACAGTAAAGTTTCATAGGTCTTGTCCGATACTAGTCTTCCCAAAGTAAGTATCTATGCAAATGATTATGACATTGCCATGTCCACATAGTTCAAGAAACAGAACTACTAGTCATTTTGCATTCTAATCGTCTAACGTTTTCTATGCGTCCAATTTTATAGAAAACTCCGACTAGGGACCATTTTCAACCTTTGACATTCAAGTTCACTTGATAGACATTTCTTAGTCACAGGACTGGTCCTGACAGTCTATCTTGAATATATCGTCAAATTGAAGGGACTCATCATTTAATAAACCACAAATTAAATGGAAAAATGAATTCTTTTCATTTATTGTGAATGATTAACCAATAATGTTTTACAAAGATTTAAACTCTAAAACTTTAAAACATTAAACAGAGACATCAAAGCTATTCTCCAATATGCTTGATTCCCATAGCTGCAGTGTGCGAGTTGTGCTTCGCCTGCGGCAGAGGTTTAGTTAATGGATCTGATATGTTGTCATCAGTTCCAATTTTGCTTATCTAGACTTCTTTTCTTTCAACGAACTCTCGTAGAAGGTGAAATCTACGAAGTACATGCTTGACTCTCTGGTGGTGTCTAGGCTCTTTTGCCTGTGCAATAGCTCCGTTATTGTCACAATACAGGGCTATTGGTCCTTTAATGGAGGGGACTACACCAAGTTCACCTATGAACTTCCTTAGCCATATGGCTTCCTTTGCTGCTTCATGTGCAGCAATGTACTCCGCTTCAGTTGTAGAATCCGCAATGGTGCATTGCTTAGCACTTTTCCAGCTTACTGCTCCTCCGTTGAGGCAGAAGACAAACCCAGACTGTGATCTGAAATCATCTTTGTCGGTTTGGAAACTTGCGTCCGTATAGCCTTTAACAATTAATTCATCATCTCCACCATAGACCAGGAAGTCATCTTTGTGCCTTTTCAGGTACTTCAGAATGTTCTTGGCAGCAGTCCAATGCGCCTCTCCTGGGTCTGACTGGTATCTGCTTGTAGCACTGAGTGCGTACGCAACATCCGGGTGTGTACATATCATAGCATACATTATTGAACCAATCAATGATGCATATGGAATCCCATTCATTCGTCTACGCTCATCAAGTGTTTTTGGGCACTGAGTCTTGCTTAGAGTCATTCCATGAGACATGGGTAGGTAGCCTCGCTTGGAGTCCGCCATCTTGAACCTATCAAGCACCTTATTGATATAAGTGCTTTGACTAAGTCCAACCATCCTTTTAGATCTATCTCTGTAAATCTTGATGCCCAATATGTACTGTGCTTCTCCTAGATCCTTCATCAAAAAACATTTCCCAAGCCAAATCTTGACAGAGTTCAACATAGGAATGTCATTTCCGATAAGTAATATGTCGTCGACATATAATACTAGGAAAGCAATTTTGCTCCCACTGACCTTCTTGTATACACAAGATTCGTCTGCGTTCTTGATGAAACCAAAGTCACTGACTGCTTCATCAAAACGTATATTCCAGCTCCTGGATGCCTGCTTCAATCCGTAGATTGACTTCTTTAGCTTGCATACCTTTTTAGCATTCTTTGGATCCTCAAAACCTCCAGGCTGTGTCATAAACACAGTTTCTGTTAAAACGCCGTTTAAGAAAGCAGTTTTGACATCCATCTGCCATATTTCGTAATCGTAATATGCAGCGATTGCTAACATTATCCGAATAGACTTTAGCATTGCAACTGGTGAAAAGGTTTCATCGTAATCCACACCGTGGACTTGCCTGTAACCTTTTGCAACAAATCTAGCTTTGAAAACTTCAAGTTTCCCATCCTTGTCCTTTTTCAGTTTGAAAACCCATTTGCTTCCAATGGCTTGGTAGCCATCTGGCAAATCGACCAAATCCCATACTTGGTTTTCAGACATGGAGTCTAATTCAGATTGCATGGCTTCTTGCCATTGCTTGGAGCTAGGGCTCGTCATAGCTTGTTTGTAAGTCGCAGGTTCATCACTTTCAAGTAATAGAACGTCATAGCTCTCGTTCGTCAAAATACCTAAGTACCTTTCCGGTTGAGATCTATATCTTTGCGATCTACGCGGGGTAACATTTCTAGATTGATCATGGTTCTCACCAGATTCTTCTAAAGATCTCTGAGTTTCATCCTGAATGTCATCTTGAGCATTCTCTAGAGTTTGTTGTTCGACTCGAATTTCTTCGAGGTCTACTTTTCTCCCACTTGTCATTTTGGAAATGTGATCTTTCTCCAAAAAGACACCATCTCGAGCAACAAACACTTTGTTCTCAGATGTATTGTAGAAGTAATACCCCTTTGTTTCCTTTGGATAGCCCACAAGGATACATTTGTCAGATTTTGGATGAAGTTTGTCTGAAATTAATCGTTTGACGTATACTTCACATCCCCAAATCTTAAGAAAAGACACATTTGGAGGCTTTCCAAACCATAATTCGTATGGAGTCTTTTCGACAGCTTTAGACGGAGCTCTATTTATAGTGAGTGCAGCTGTATTTAGTGCATGTCCCCAAAATTCTAATGGAAGTTCGGCCTGACCCATCATTGACCTGACCATGTCTAGCAAGGTTCTGTTCCTCCGTTCCGACACACCGTTCCATTGTGGTGTTCCAGGAGGAGTCAATTCTGATAGAATTCCACATTCTTTCAGATGGTCATCAAATTCATAGCTCAGATATTCACCGCCTCTATCAGACCGTAGTGCCTTAATCTTCTTGCCTAATTGATTCTCTACTTCACTCTGAAATTCCTTGAATTTGTCAAAGGATTCAGACTTATGCTTCATTAGGTAGACATAACCATACCTACTGAAGTCATCAGTGAAAGTGATAAAGTAGCTGAAACCACCTCTAGCATTTGTACTCATTGGTCCACATACATCTGTATGGATTAAACCCAATAGTTCATTTGCTCTTTCTCCAACTTTAGAGAAAGGTTGCTTTGTCATTTTGCCAAGTAAACATGATTCGCATTTACCATAATCCTCTAAGTCAAATGGTTCTAGAATTCCTTCCTTTTGAAGTCTTTCTAAGCGTTTCAAGTTTATATGGCCTAATCGACAATGCCACAGATAGGTGAGATCTGAATCATTCTTTTTGGCCTTTTTGGTATTTATGTTATATACTTGTTTGTCGTGATCTAATAAATAAAGTCCATTGACTAATCTAGCAGATCCATAAAACATCTCTTTAAAATAAAACGAACAACTATTGTCTTTTATTAAAAAGGAAAATCCCTTAGCATCTAAGCAAGAAACTGAAATGATGTTTTTAGTAAGACTTGGAACATGGAAACATTCTTCCAGTTCCAAAACTAGCCCGGAGGGCAACGACAAATAGTAAGTTCCTACAGCTAATGCAGCAATCCGTGCTCCATTTCCCACTCGTAGGTCGACTTCACCCTTGCTTAACTTTCTACTTCTTCTTAGTCCCTGTGGATTGAAACATAAGTGTGAGCCACAACCTGTATCTAATACCCAAGAAGTTGAATTAGCAAGTATAAAGTCTATAATGAAAATACCTGAAGATGGAACGACTGTTCCGTTCTTCTGATCTTCCTTTAGCTTTGGACATTCTCTTTTGTAATGGCCTATTCCATCACAATAAAGACAGCTTGATGTGGACTTGTCCTGCTTTGATTTAGCATTGCCCTTGGACTTTCCACCTTTCTTGAACGGTCTCCTTCTAGCCTTGAGTAAATCTTTGGCTTCACAGTCCAGTATTATTTCAGCCTTTCTGACAAGGTGAACAAATTCTGCAACTGTTTCTTCTCTTGGTTCACTTAGGTATAGTTGCTTGAAGCGACCAAACCCACTGTGTAGTGAATTGAGCAAGATAGAGACTGCCATCCTTTCGCTTATTGGTGTTCCTAGTAGACTTAGGCGATCAAAGTATGAACACATAAGATCCACATGGAACCTCAGTGGGACGCCTACCCTCTGTTTAGTGCGAAGGAGCTGAACATGTGTTTCTTGGACCTCCATCCTATAACACCTGTTAGGAGAACTAACCTTTAGACCAGACATTGATTCAATCAACTCATGGACGTTCAGGTCCCTGTCCTCCGTACTTCCACGACAGATATCCCTCAGATTCTTGATGAGCGTAAAAGGTTCATAGGCTACAAACCTTTTAGCCCAATCATCAGGGATATTGTTCAGCATGAGACTCATAACCTTTTTGAGATCCGCATCCCAGGCGTAAAATCTCTCAGGGGTCATGTCTCTGGCATAGTAGCTTGGCATGGGATGTGACAGTACATACTCAAGTCCATTGAGTTTGACTATTTCAACTAGCTTAGCTTCCCATTCAAGAAAATTTGCCAGGTTCAGCTTGACCATAAGCTCAGAACCCATGATGATGTTTTGATTGTTGTTTGCCATATTAAAAACTACAATTGAAAAGAATAAACAAATAAATAACCATTCACAATTTCTCTTAATAAACTTAAATTCTAGCATACATGCATAATTCAATGTTTGTTAAGCATTTTATTCAAGTTATGTGTTCCGGCAGGTGTGAATAAAATGATTCCAAGATCCTAAAATCATTGAAGAACTAAGCACAGTTTGTCGACTTAATCCTAGAACATCTTAGGTAAGCAAAAGCCTTTTGCTAATAGTCTAGAAACTATTCTTGGTTGATAGGTACGTCTAAGAACTTATTAGGTAAACCTATCGATTTTGCCACGACATAAAAGGACTCCTTACTTATATCGTTGAGTTTCACCAAAACTAACATGTACTCACAATTATTTGTGTACCTTGCCCCTTTAGGACCAATAAGTAACACCTCGCTGAGCGAAAACTATTACTAGATTGATGTAAAGGATATCCAAGCAAGTGTATATTTTGGCATGGCACCTTTTAACTCAATTTTTTTTTTTTTTTAAGTTTGGAACTTAAGGCTCTTACTATGTTGGTTAGATTTTAAGTCAACTAAAATCCTTAATCATGCAACATAATCAAGCTTTTGATCTCATGCATTTTAAGACATATTTAAAAGCAATAAATAACTTAAAACATGCATAAGATAAATGTGATCTAGTATGGCCCGACTTCATCTTGAAGCTTTAACTTCAAAGTCCGTCTTGAAAATCTCCGTGGGAGGCACCATTTTCTTCAAATAGGATAAGCTATAACTAATTACAACTTTTTGATGGTACGCAGACCATATTTGAATTGAAAAATAACTTTGGTACTTTAGACCAATTACATTCAAATTAATGGTACGCAGACCATATTTTCTATCCTATTTGGGCCATACTAGTCACTTCATAACCTGCAAAACAGTACATATACAATATATACCATTCACCCATTCATTATCATGAATGGCCCACATAGCTGGTTAGTAAAACACATTATGCATCACGTAAACATTTGCAGCAATTAATCAAGGGCACTAATAATCTACCAATTATTCAGTCCTTATTAATTCTAATCAAGTTGTTTTAACCTTAAGGATTTGTAGACCTAATCAAGAGTTTATGACTAAAAGGGCTCCCACTTAAACCAATAAATTCATATGCTTTACTAATTTTAAACATAAAAATGTATTTCAAGTCTAACCGGAAACATACAAATTTAATTAAAATTTAAAGCTCATATAAATTTATAATTGAATCCAAAAAGTTTAATTTAATTTCAGTCGTATTTAAATTAATTCATGATTTTAATTTTAGTAAAATAATTAGAATAAATAAAATTTATTATAATTACAATATTCAAAATTAAAATCAAAGAAAATAATTTAAATTATTAATTTTAAAATTAATTAAAATTACGTAAACTGAAAAATTTCAAATTAAACATTCAAAACGATCTAATCGCAACGCAAACACCCTACGCATCGCACGCCCATGGGCCGCACGCACACAGCCATTGCTGGCCATGTGCGCGCAGCCCATGCGCTCGTCGCATAGCTGCTGCATCTTCCATCGCAAGCCATCGCACGCTGTGGTGCTCGCTGCGCGCGCGCCAGCGCTCGACGCACGCGAGCCATCGCTCGCTGTGCGCGCTCGCCAGCGCTCGCTGCGCGCGCTCCTTCGCTCGCTGTGCGCGCTCCATCGCTCGCTGTGCGCGCGACCCATTGCTCGTTGTGCGCGCGAGCCATCGCTCGCTGTGCGCGAGCAATTCCGCGCGATCAACGCTGGGCGCAGCGCTCGTGGCACGCGAGCTTGCGCTCGCTGCGAGCGAGGCTGCGCGCGCTTGCGCGAGGCTGCGCGCGCTTGCGCGAGGCATTGCGTGTTGTGGCGCAGCTCGCTTGCTGCCCACACGCGACTGCCATGACTTGCCTTTCGCCCATGCCCATTCGTCCATAGCTCGTGGCCCACGACACAAGGCAGGGCTGCTGCCTTGTGCTCGTGCACCATGCCTTGCTCATTGCATTCGTGCCGCACGGGCGACGAGCTCCCTTGCTCGTCGTCGCATGCCCGCACTATACAACACCCCTTAAGGGTAACACGAAGCGTCCATTGCTTTGTGCGTGCAAGTTATATAAACGAATCGCATAAAAATTTAAAATTTATATTTAAAATTAATGACAAATTAATAAATAATATTAATTTCATAATTTTAGGGCGAAAAATCGAAAATTTATTATTCAATTGATTTCCGATTGTCATGGATTCAAGTCTAGGTCATAAAAATTTAAAATTTATCATAAATTTACAATTTTTATGGTGGTTTTTAATCATAGGTTTCTAATTAAATTATAATTAATTATGAAAATCAAATTAATTCTAAATTATTCTAATTTTCAACATATTAATCATAATTACAAATTAGATTGCATAATTAACAAGGATAGGCATTCAAACTTGTTAAACATATACAGTAGGTCAATCAAAAATTCAAGATTTATCAACAAGAATCGCAAATATTTAATTTAACATCTTAAATTTACGAAATTTTGCATTCGAAAAACTAAAACCTTCGAAAAGTCATAGTTAGGCTTCGAATTTGAGAATTCTGGGTTCGGCAGAAAAATACTATTTTTGTCAAAATTTTATAATGCCTTTTACATGCGGAATTGACACAAAAATCACTCGATTTGGATGAGTAACGAAGAAACTGCCGAAAAACTGCGTACGTATAATTAAATAAACGCAATTTGCAATTAATTAACAATTACGAAAATTAATCACCCCTTTTAATTCTTGCAAATTTGTAATATTTAACCATGTTCATGCAATTTAGATTATGAAAATAATAAGAGGCTCGTGATACCACTGTTAGGTTATGATACATATGACAATACATAAATCATGCGGAAACAACCATTAAGCCAGGAATACATATTATTTACACATAATCATATAGCATAATTTAGATGCATACTCTTTGTTGCGTGCCTTCCCTAGCTGCGCCCGAACCGAACAAGAACAAGTCTTTTAGGACTCCAAGTGTCGTCCCTCCGTAGATAGTCCACAGCACGTCCGGATCCGCCTTAAGATTGACCAACTAGAGTCGCCCTTAAGGTACTAGAATTTTCGGCACTCTTAGGTAAGAAATATGGCTGAATTTTTCTCTCAAAACTCACTTTGAATACTTGAATTAATCTCTGAAAATATGTGAACCTAGGCACGTATTTATAGAGTTATGGAAAGGGAATTGGAATCCTAGTAGGACACGAATTAATTAAACTTAGAATCCTACAAGAACTCTAATTAATTAATTTATCCTTTTAGGAATAGGAATTTAATCATATACTAACTCTAATAGTTTTAGGAATCATGCATGAACACAAACTCACACACACGGCAGCCACGAGGGCCGCCCATGCGTGTGCGTGCGAGCAGCAGCCCACGCAGCGAGGCCATGGCCTTGGCGCGCGCTGGGCCTGCCTTGCGGTGGGCCAGGGCGCTGCCTTGGCTGGGCGCGCGTTTGGCTTGCTGGGCGATGGCCCGACTTCGTGCTGGGCCTTCGTCCGGCAGGCCTCGTCCGATGCTAATTCGTACGATACGCTTCCGATTAAATTCCCGGTTCCGGAATTCATTTCCGATACGAACAATATTTAATATTTCCGATTCCGGAATCAATTTCCGTTTCGAACAAATATTTAATATTTCCGTTTCCGGAATTATTTTCCGATTCCGATAATATTTCCGATTCTGAAAATATTTCCGTTTCCGGCAATATTTCCGATTCTGGCAATATTTCTATTTCCGATAATATTTTCCGATACGTACCATGTTTCCGTTTCCGGCAACATCTACGACTTGGATAATATTTATATTTCCGATACGATCCATATTTCCGTTTCCGGCAATATCATCGTTTCCGGAGTATTCATTTCTTGCCTGTGACGATCTCAGCTCCCACTGAAACCAAGATCCGTCGATTCCGAATATCCATAGATGGAGTATCTAATGCCATTAAATACTTGATCCGTTTACGTACTATTTGTGTGACCCTACGGGTTCAGTCAAGAGTAAGCTGTGGATTAATATCATTAATTCCACTTGAACTGAAGCGGCCTCTAGCTAGGCATTCAGTTCACTTGATCTCACTGAATTATTAACTTGTTAATTAATACTGAACCGCATTTATTAGACTTAACATAGAATGCATACTTGGACCAAGGGCATTATTTCCTTCACTATGCAGCCCTCCCAGGACTTGTGAAGGAAACAGGTGGAGCGGCAGTAGGAATTGTTGTAGTATGTAAGAGCTGCTATAGTGGGAGCTCGTGTTAGGTTATGATACATACAACTGAATATAAATCATGCGAAAAAAACCATTAAAGCCAGGAATCCAAATTAATTGTCACATAACAATTAGCATAATTTTGGATGCATAGTCTTTGTAGCGTGCCCTCCCTTGCTGCCCGAACCGAATAAGAACAAGTCTTTAGGACTCCAAGTGTCGTCCCTCCGTAGAAAGTCCACAGCACGTCCGGATCCGCCTTAGGTTTGACTAACTAGAATCGCCCTTAAGGTACTATGTTTTTCGGCTAATATGAGGCAAATAAGTGACTGATTTTTTGCCTAAAATTCTCTTTTGAATACTTGAGCATTAATCACCTATTTATAGGGTATGGAAAAGGTATTGGAATCCTACTAGGAAACGAATTTAATTAACTTGAATTTAATTTAAACTCTATTAATTAATTTATCCAGTAGAAATAGGAATTTAATCTTTAAACGAATCCTACACGATTTAGGTTTCGTACGCAAGCACAAACACTCACACAAGCATGACCCGCATGCGCGCAGGCCATGCCCGCGCAAAAGCCCACGAAGCTGCCGCAGCCAAGGCGCGCGATGGGCCTGCCTTGCGCTGGGCCTGGCGTGGCCTTGGGCTGTTTGTGTAGCGCACCACGCTTGCTGGACGTGGGCCTGGCTTCGCGCTGGGCCTTCGTCTAGCAAGCTCGTCCGATGCTAATTCGTATGACGCGCTTCCGATTAATTTCCCGATTCCGGAATTCATTTCCGTTACGAACAATATTTAACATTTCCGATTCCGGAATTAATTTTCGTTTCGAACGAATATTTAATATTTCCGTTTCTGGAATTATTTTCCGATTCCGACAATATTTCCGTTTCCGGCAATATTTCAGATTCCGGCAATATTTCCATTTCCGATAATATTTTCCGACTGAAACCAAGATCCGTCGATTCTGAATATCCATAGATGGAGTATTTAATGCCATTAAATACTTGATCCTTTTACGTACTATTTGTGTGACCCTACGGGTTCAGTCAAGAGTAAGCTGTGGATTAATATCATTAATCCACTTGAACTGAAGCGGCCTCTAGCTAGGCATACAGTTCACTTGATCTCACTGAATTATTAACTTGTATAATTAATATTGAACCGCAATTATTAGACTTACCATTAAATGCATACTTGGACCAAGGGCATTATTTCCTTCAGTCTCCCACTTATCCTTAGGGACAAGTGTGCATTTCCTAATTCCTTTGTCACTCGATGCTTGCTCTTGAACATAAGGTAAGATTTGTCATCCTTATTATGTCCAGAGGTGTTTCTCGATTTCAGAGTTCAACTGATCAAATAAACAGATAATCATAGCCTATGATTCATCTGAGCACGGCCATGCATTTTACAGTTTCTAGCTCTCCGAGTGGCCTTGTACAACTTTCAGCATCTCATCCCGATTTATGGGAGGACAATCCCAATCTTGCGATCTTGAGATTAGACT
This sequence comes from Spinacia oleracea, assembly GCF_020520425.1. Lineage (NCBI taxonomy): Eukaryota > Viridiplantae > Streptophyta > Magnoliopsida > Caryophyllales > Amaranthaceae > Spinacia > Spinacia oleracea. Next base: position 69,312,035 of record NC_079488.1, on the reverse strand, counting down.
ATGTTTGATAGGTGATTACCCGAGCGTTGCCTTTATAGCCTCCTTTTGCGGTGCAACGATTGACAACGTCAAAGTAAGCAGTTCTCAAACAAGTAATCTCAAATCACTCAGGTATTGAGGATTAGTGTCTAATAATTTAATGAAATTTACTTATGACAGATTTTCATCTCTTACAGTAAAGTTTCATAGGTTTGCCCGATACTAGTCTTCCCAAAGTAAGTATCTATGCAAATGATTGTGACATTGCCATGTCCTCATAGTTCAAGAAACAGAACTACTAGTCATCTTGCATTCTAGTCGTCTAACGTTTTCTATGCGTCCATCTTTATAGGAAACTCCGACCAGGGACCATTTTCAATTTTTGACATTCAAGTTCACTATTTCTTAGTCACATGACTGGTCCTGACAGTCTATCTTGAATATATCGTCAAATTGAAGGGACTCATCATTTAATACTAAACCAAGATTAAATGGAATATGAAAATACATTTCATATATGATAAATGTTCAACCCTAATGTTTTACAACCATGGGCCTCTAAACCATCTTTAAAACAGTTCATGGATTTCAAAGCTATGCTTGATTTCCAATGCTAAAATGTGAGTGTTGCTTCTAACTTGTTGCATAGGTTTAGTTATCATGCTTTGCCAATCTTAATATCCCTTTCATCGAATGTTTTTCGAGATAGAATGATAAGATCTTTTGAGTTTGTTTATTATGTGATCTAGTCTTTCTCACTTAAATAGTGGTTCTACGCATTTTGCAATGAAGAACCATTAAGTCAACATACATGTGATCTACCCAAGTTCAGTGAAGAACTCTTTAACATAAACAACTCTGTTTTATTGCTTCTTAGGCAATAAGTACTTTTACTTCAACTGTGTAGGTTGCTAGTGATGCTTTGTTTGGATTTACTTATCCAAGCAGTTCACAGATATGTGGAAGACTTTCCAGCTGTATCTTAGAACATAGAATTTAATATTTAATTTCCCATGCAACAACTCATGGTCTTTAATCCATGTTGCCATTTCAAAACACGATGCTCTATAGCTCGTCCTTGCCAATGGTTAACTCCAAAGGAATCTTGCTTGATCATTTGCCAGTATTTTTGCGTGTAGCATCAATATTTACCATATCTTTATTTCCTTGAATCAAGAACTATTCTAATGTACCATAAGTTTTTTTTTTCTTGATCTCAATCTAGTTGATCTTTTCTTAGATCAATAGAGATTGGTATATGTTCGTCATGCCTAAAGCCATACGATACGTTTTTGGCGATCCTTATATTATATCATACATGATAAATTCTTTTGCAGAATAATTCCCAATTGAATTTTATTCATGTAACTTTAGCTATCCAATTTCAGTAGATACTAAATTCAGCTAAATTCAGCTAAATTCTTTGACATATAATATAGGTGAAGAATCTCATTAGATTCTTTGATGTTTAACTTAGTAAATGCTTATACATAGTTCAAACATTCATTACTTAGATTTATTCACATGAGTCGAATGTCTCCAATGGAGTCTTTCGTGTTTGATTTAGTAATGCCATTACTTAATCCAAAACATTAATATAAGATCTTAGTAAATAGATCTTAAAACTCAGTATGTACTAAGTTTCGCCTTGGTTAATCATTGATGAATAATTTCAAATCTAAATCATTAGCATTTGAATGTTATTTCACAATCGAGAGATATGTGTGTGATACACGTAGGACCAATTAAGTTTTACGTACTCCCACTAAACTTCTTATATATCTATAAGAATCATGTATATTTTATGAAACTAAAATACTTATTAGCTTCACTAAAATACAATTCCAATTCCCAATTGCTTGCTTAAATCTGTACTTAGATTTCATAAGCTAGCTTTCTTTTTCAAGCATTTATTTGGATCCACAAATCCTATGACATACCATGTACATAGTTTTTTCCAACATTTGATTGAGGAATACGTTTTGTCATCCAATTGCCATATGTACCAATATGCAATCATTCTTTGAATTATAGACTTGAGCATTAAGATTATGCATGAGGCTTCAACACAATCCATGCCATGAATTTGCTTGTAACCTTTAGCAACTAGTCTAGCTTTGTGTGTTAACACAATTTCATGTTTGATGGTTTTTATCCTTAAAACCAATTTGCAACCAATAGGTATTAACCTATTCTTGCAAATCAACAAATTTTCAATCAAAACATTGGTTATGTTATATGGCCTTTAACAATTTAAAAAATTTGAGTCTATATATGGCCTCTAACCATTTTAGGGAATCTGGGTTTCGTCATAGCTTTCTTACAAGTCACAAACTCATTAATCTACGTGATAATAATTTGACTGCAAGTTGTAGGTTTCTTCACTATCTAATGGAAGAATCTAATAGTTTCATTGACCTGAACTCTATGTTTCTTCACTATCTAATAGAAGAATCTCATAGTTTCAGTGACTTGAACTCTATGCCTACTTGGGTATAGAACATCAAACAATAGAATATCAACAGGCACTTTGAGAGTCCTTCAAATATTCCGTTCTCCTTGAAGCACTTGTAAAGTCTTCTAAGAGATGTCTATTCTATAAAGCCACTTCTAAAGTCCCTAAAGAATACGTGTTCGGATTTTCTAAAGAGCTTTGAAAAGCCTCCGAAATGTCCGCTTTATGTTTGTTGTTCGCCTCGAAGACTTTCGCGGTCTATTTTCTCCCACTTGTCATTTTGGAAATGAATCTCCAAAAGGACATTATTTCGAGCAAACAAACATTATGTTCTCAAAAATTCGTGGTAGAAACAATACCCTTGTGTTTCATTTGAATAAATCACAATGAAACATATATCTATTCTTGGGCCTTAGTTTGTTGAATAACAAACACTAAGCTCCCACTGAGTTTAGCAACTCTTTAGATATATTATATATTATTGAAAACATATTCTGAAATTACTTTTCAATAGCTTTGACGAATTTGGTTTAGTTTGGTGGTAGTTGAGCATTTTGTTTTAGAAATTGTAGGAAAAGCCTTTATGATTCATCAGTGATCGAATCAAGCACTAATTGACTTCGATCATTCCAACTTAGATATGCCATATCTTATGGAGCTAGATCGTGAAATTACAACACACAATCACTGATGATCATTCTTGACTCAAGTAATCATCAACATGATTTAACCTAGATCTTTATGATTTCTTGCCAAGTGGGTTTCATACTTCTGAATCTTTGAACTAGCCAAACAGATTCAAACTTATATCACATTGAGTAAATAAACCTATATTCACTCAAATCCATGTGAAATAATAAAGTCATAAAATCTTTCTTTGGCTTTGAACTCTATTGTCTAGGAGTTCTAACAATAGTTCATATCCTTTGTTACTTTCAACAAGTAAGACTAGCTTGTCTTGAATTGATCTAGAAATCAACCAACTTTCAAAAGTCCATCAAAATAGAGATTTTGAATGTTAACTTGTTGACATGGTCTAAGCAACAATGCTAAAGGTTTGTGGAACTCAAATCAAGAGATTGATTTGAACCTAGTAAAGTTCTTATAGTTAAAGATTTGTTTGTTTTAATCAAGCATATTGACTCAACCCGTAAATGACCATTTCATCCAAATAAACAAACAAACATTGTTTTTGTTTTTCTTGAATGTGAGTCTTTATGTGTTTGAAAACATAAATTTAGGTATGTTGATTATGGAACAAAATAACCATTAAGTTCCAGCCTTTGAAAGGACTTAAAACAAACTAGATGACCCTACAACTAATGTAGCATTGCCATGCTTCATTTCCCATTTTTAGGTCATTAGTGTAGCCTAGCTTCCATTGTTTGAGTTATTACCGAAGTAAGAACCTCAAGCGGTATATGATACCAAGGAAGTTTGATTGCTAGGTCACTTCTCTTTAAACATAAACTTATAGGTAGAAACGGAATCGTAAATTCCTTTTATTTGTTCCTTGTTTTCCAATTTCTTGTACCCTTTCTTATAGTCATAAGAATTGAATTCTTTAGTGTTGACTTTTATACCTTGTTTAGACATGTCCAATGTCACTCCAACAAAGTTCTTACTATTTTATTTATGTTGAATATTCTTTTTCAACAAGATGATCTTACCAGAAGCTTCTAAAGTTCTCTAAGCATCGATCTATTCGAATGTCTAGGGAATAGACTCATTCGAGAATTAAATGGATAAAAGATATTAGGTTGTTAACCATTGGTAAGGCTGAGCGTTTAAACACAATGCTTTATGATCTCAAAACTACATTGTATTTTGAACTCACAAGCACCAATCGGTTTGCCATTCGACTTTGATACTCGAAAACAACCATAAAAGTTGCTATAAGAAACGTACATTTTAAATTGCTCATTTTCTCTCATTTCCGTGAATCGTTCTTGGATTCACTACCAATCGAGGAAATTTACTGTTACCCTTCTAAAAGGATTTACTACAGTGCAAGATATTTGATTATAAACAATAATTAAAACATACATGGAAGCATGCAAAGTCTAAACATTTATCATGAGTAATAACTTGAAGATTAAAGCAATCATGCAATTTAAACAAGTCATTAGCATTTTATTCGAATTTATTGTTCCGACAGGTGTGAATAAAGTGATTCCAAGATCCTTAAATCATTGAAGAATTAAGCACATTATGTATTTAGACTTAATTCTAAAATATTTTAGGTAAGCAAAGCCTTTGCTAATAGTCTAGAAACTACTCTTGGTTGATAGGTACGTCTAAGAACTTATTAGGTAAACCTATCCCATTTTCCACGACATAAAAGGACTCCTTACTTATATCATTGAGTTTCACCAAAACTAACATGTACTCACAATTATTTGTGTACCTTACCCCTTTAGAATCAATAAGTAACACCTCGCTATGGCGGAAAACTATTACTAAGATTGATGTAAAGGTTATCCAAATAAGTGTTATTTTGGCATGGCACCTTTTAACTTAATTTTAAAGTTTGGAACTTAAGGCTCTTACTATGTTGGTTAGATTTTAAGTGAACTAAAATCCTTAATCATGCAACATAATCAAACCATAATCTCATGCATATTTAAAGCAATAAATAGCTTAAAACATGCATAAGATATAAATGTGATCTAGTATGGCCTGACTTCATCTTGAAGCTTCAACTTCAAAGTCCGTCTTGAAAATGGATTGGAAACTCCGTCTTGAATTTTACCATGGGAGGCGCCATTTTCTTCCAATAGGATAAGCTATAATTAAACTAATTACAACTATTTGATGCTATGCTGACCATATTTAAAGCAATAAAATTTGGTACTTTTGACCAATATTACATTCAAATTAATGGTACGCAGACCATATTTACTATCCTATTTTAATTTGGGCCATACTAGTCACTTTTCAATAACCTGCAAAACAGTACATATACAATATATACCATTCACCCATTCATTTTCATGAATGGCCCACATAGCTGGTTAGTAGAACATATTATGCATCACATAAACATTTGTAGCAATTAATCAAGGCTTCCAATAATCTACCAATTATTCAATCCGTATTAATTCTAATCAAGTTGTTTTAACCTTAAAGGAATGTAGACCTAATCAAGTGTTTATGACTAAAACGTTCCCACTTAATCCAATAAATTTACATGCTTTACTAATTTTAAACATAAAATTGTATTTCCCAGTCTAACCGGAAACATACAAATTTAATTAAAATTTAAAGCTCATATAAATTTATAATTGAATCCTTTTTGATTTATTTTCAGTTGAATTAAATGAATGAATTTAAATTAATTCAAGGTTTTAATTTTAGTAAAATAATTATTATAAATTAGAGTTTATAATAATTAGATTATTCAAAATTAAATTCCGAGAAAACAATTTAAATTTCGAATTTTAAAGTTAATTAAAATCGTTTCCGAACTGAAAATTCAAAATTAAATTCAAAACGTATCAATCGTAACACGACGAGGCACTTGGGCTTGCGCCCGAGCCCCATCGAGTCATGAGGCAGCAACGCCCCATCGACTGATCGCTAGGCATGCACGAGCAGGCCACGCGCATCGCAGCCATGCCAGGCCACGCTGCGCGCAGCCCGCATTGCTCAACGCTGCTAGTCTGCTCGTTGGGCGAGGCAGCGCGCGCTGTGGCGCAGCACGCACGCTGCCCACACGCGACTGCTCGCCTGGCACCCGCATTGCCCATCGCCCCATCGCCCCATCGCCCATCGAGCCACACACGCCCAGCTCCCTTGCTTCGCGCGCGCGCCCCTTGCTTGTTGCTCATTGCATTCGTACCGCATGGGCGACGAGCTCCTTTGCTCATCATCACATGCCCGCACTATACAACACCCCTTAAGGGTAACACGTAGCGTCCTTTGCTTTGTGCGTGCAACAATTATGAGGGAATTTTATAAAAATTAAAACTTTTTAATTCAAATTTATTGACAAATTAATAAAACATATTAATTTCATAAATTTAGGGCGAAAAATCGAAAATTTTATTAATTAATTAATTTCCGATTATCATGGATTCAAATCTAGGTCATAAAAATATAAATTTTATCATAAATTAACAATTTTTATGGTGGTTTTTTAATCATGGATACCTAATTAAATCGTCAATTAATTATGAAAATAAAAATCAATTCTAAATTATTCGAATTTCAACAAATTAATTACAATTACAAATTAGGTTTGTATAATTAACAAGCTTAGGCATTCAAATTTGTTAAACATATACAGTAGGTCAATAAAAAATTCAAGATTTAACAACAAGAATCGCAAATATTTAAATTTAACATCTTAAAATTACAAACTTTGTAATCGAAAAACTAAAAGCTCCGAAAATTCATAGTGAGGCTTAGAATTCGGGAATTCTGGGTTCAGCCGAAATTTTAGAATGCCTTGTACATACATAATTGACACAAAAATCAATCGATTTCGTTGAGTAACGAAGAAACTGCCGAAAAACTGTGTACATATAATTAAATAAACGCAAATTTGCAATTAATTACAATTACGAAAATTAATCATCCCTTTTAATTCCTTGCAAATTTATAAAATTTAACCATGTTAGAGGCTCGTGATACCACTGTTAGGTTATGATACATATAACTGAATATAAATCATGCGGAAAAACCATTAAAGCTAGGAATCCAAATTAATTGCCACATAACAATTATCATAATTTAGGATGCATACTCTTTGTAGCGTGGCCTCCCTTGCTGCGCCCGAAGCGAACAAGAACAAGTCTTTAGGACTACAAGTGTCGTCCCTCCGTAGAAAGTCCACAGCACGTCCGGATTCGCCTTAGGTTTGACTAACTAGAATCGCCCTTAAGGTACTATGTTTTTCGGCAAATAAGTGACTGGAGTTTTGCCTGAAATTCTCTTTCGAATACTTGAAAAAAGCTCGTTATAAATTGTGAGCATTAATCACCTATTTATAGGGTATGGAAAAGGTATTGGAATCCTACTAGGAAACGAATTTAATTAACTTGAATTTAATTTAAACTCTATTAATTAATTTATCCAGTAGAAATAGGAATTTAATCTTTAAATGAATCCTACACGATTTAGGTTTCGTACGCAAGCACAAACACTCACACGAGCATGACCCGCATGCGCGCAGGCCATGCCCGCGCAAAGGCCCACGAAGCTGCCGCAGCCAAGGCGCGCGCTGGGCCTGCCTTGCACTGGGCCTGGCGTGGCCTTGGGCTGTTTGTGTGGCGCGCCAAGCTTGCTGGACGTGGGCCTGGCTTCGCGTTGGGCCTTCGTCTAGCAAGCTCGTCCGATGCTAATTCGTACGACTCGCTTCCGATTAATTTCCCGATTCCGGAATTCATTTCCGATACGAACAATATTCAACATTTCCGATTCCAGAATTAATTTCCGTTTCGAACGAATATTTAATATTTCCGTTTCCGGAATTATTTTCCGATTCCGATAATATTTCCGATTCCGACAATATTTTCGTTTCCGTCAATATTTCAGATTCCGGCAATATTTCCATTTCCGATAATATTTTCCGACACGTACCATGTTTCCGTTTCCGGCAACATCTACGACTTGGATAATATTTATATTTCCGATACGATCCATATTTCCGATTCCGGCAATATCATCATTTCCGGAGTATTCATTTATTTGCCTTTGACGACTCAGCTCCCACTGAAACCAAGATCCGTCGATTCTGAATATCCATAGATGGAGTATTTAATGCCATTAAATACTTGATTAGTTTACGTACTATTTGTGTGACCCTACGGGTTTAGTCAAGAGTAAGCTGTGGATTAATATCATTAATCCACTTGAACTGAAGCGGCCTCTAGCTAGGCATACAGTTCACTTGATCTCACTGAATTATTAACTTGTATAATTAATACTGAACCGCATTTATTAGACTTACCATTAAATGCATACTGGGACCAAGGGCAATATTTCCTTCAGCTCGGCCTCTTGGACTCCTTCTTAGTGGGATCAACCAAAAACAGACCTAGCTCTCGGGTTATTTGCAGCGGGTTTTTTCTGGTATTCAGATGGAAAATTTACAACCCTGGCTTTACTTGGAGTGTTGAAACTACCCCTTGCTACCTCCTCACTTGGTTGAGGCTTCTCAAACTCATAAGCATGGTTATTAAAGTCGCGATTCAAATCATAGAATCTTACGATTTTACGATTCAAATATGTCTTACGATTCGATTTACGATGCTACACGATTTTACACTTTTTTCTCGACTAGCAAAAACCTCGTAAATTTGAATCACGTAGAGAAAGTAATTAATAGAAAAATATTGTTAATTATTTCTTATATAAATATTAAGCAACTATATATTTCAATTATTAAGTTTTTTCCTATAATATAAGCACTTTAAATGAAATTTGAGAATAAAATCTTGATTATATTTGTTTGTAGAATCTTACGATTCTACAATTCGATTTCGATTCTAACAGTCCCTTCCGATTCAAAATAGAATCACGATTTTGATAACCTTGCTCATAAGCGTGCACATCTAAGGGTTTTGAACAACGCGTAGGGGGTATGAAATCCGGGACTGCTCGCCTCCTCATCACATTCCTGTTCTACTATCTTAACATGATCGTTAAACTCCCCCTTATTAATAACCACAACAACTGGATCTTGGTTCTTGTATGTTAGTTTCCTCTCTGGGTCAGTTTTTTTTGAAGTGTTGGTGTTGGGTTCTTTACTGCAGAGGAAAAAGTTGGTGGAACTATTGATGGGAGGATGTTTGTGTTTGTGCATTCAATGGTAGATTTTCCAGATATACCCGACCCATATGTCACCAAAGGAGAATTTTTTGTATAGACCACTTGTTGAGCCACACAATGTTCAACCCCAACCCCATCATTCAACAACACATACACAGTCGCGGTGTTTTTACTACCACCATTGTTTACTCTTAATGACCTCAATAACTCTTTCACATGATCATCATATCTTTCTCCCTGTGGACAAGGTCTTACCAATCTTCTTAGACCAAATCTTATACTCTCCTATATCCACATTTAACTTCTCATTTACAAATTTATGCAAAGAAGCATAATTGAAGTTGTTGTAAATAAACCCCCATTCAACTAACATTTTGCCACCAACCCACATGACTTGTGCTTTCTGAGTAGAAAATACCCCCCATAAAACATCCGCAAACCAAATAAAACAGAGGGAACAGGGAGAGCTTTATCTTTTCTGTAGAAAGGAAACAAACAGAAACGTATTGATTATTATTCAACCAAATTCAATTACTTTATCATATTAATCGAAAAAGGAAATGAATTTAATATTCATAACAGACAAAAGCATGACAATTAAATAACAAGGTCTAATTATTCTATTAATAAATTCAGAATACTTAATTAATTACCCCAAAAATTATATACAAATAATTAAATTTTGTACCTTTTAGCTTTAGGTTTCCCACTCTTTGTTGTAGCTTCGTTTGTTGAAGCTCCGTCGTTTGTTGAAGCTCTATTCATGGTGGATTGAGAATTGAGAAAAGATTATAGATAAGAGGAATTACGTAGAGGAGAGACAACACAACACTTTTTTCCAAACAAATTACACAGTGGAGAGAGTCACCATTGTTGCGTTGCGTTGATGAAGAACACGAGGTTGAAGAACAATGATGGAATAAAGTCTGGGATTAGGTATAACTTAAGCGATTAGTTTGTAATTGCTATTAGGCTAAAACTAAAGTCACGCCTTTTTTTTCTTTTAATTATTGTTATTTTAATTATTGGGAAATTAATAAAAAATGTTGAAAAATGTATTAATGACATCATTTTCCGGTATTTTTTGCCGGAAAGTGAGTCGGTTTGTAATTTAAAGTGGCATATAAAGTTTAAGGCTGTAATTAAGAAAACTGAAAGTTTGAGGTTGTAACCCGTAAAGTGTTAACTTTATTGGGTTGCATTTGGCAAATTTTCCTAAATATAATGACATGCATATATTTTTTTATTAAATGAAGTAACATAAAATGTTGTCAGACTTTTAGTTTAAGGGAAAAAAATAGCGTAGTTAGAATATTTAACATAATATATGAAACTTTAAGAATAAAAATCTTGATTATTTACGCTTTGTAATGTTTTTAGGATGTTTATTATCAACAGAATCTTTAAGTGCAATCAATAATATTTTTGTTGTGCATATTTTTCCTTAAATACGACAAGTAAATTTAGACTAATAATTTTAATTATTTTTAAAAAAAATATAAGAGAGGCAAATCAAGCAGTGACACTTGTCAACTCCACATTGATTTCCTCTCTTTTAGTATATTATAGATGAATTATTTTTAATAGATTAGCATTGCACCAAAAAAACACTTCTATTTTTAGGAACATTAGTGTATTACACAGAACCTAACCTAGTACATTTATGATACACTTGGGCATGCGGGAAGCTATTGCTCAAATAATTGTACAGACGAAAGTGATGGATAACTCAGTCGATTCTCATCCCTTCCCTTGTGGCTCATTTGCACCCAAAAATAAAAAATCCTATCCTATATAATAATAAAAATGTCAATGACTTGTGTAAGGCCTCCAAATCCCCAATGGAGCAATTATATACACTCCCGCCAAAAGTACTTAATTCCCTCCCACACAACCATCGAAAATTTAAAATTTGAATAAACAAACCCCCATTCATAATAACTTCCCAAATAAAACTTGCTTAAAAACAAAAACCACCTAAATTTCTCACCAACTTCCGGTTTACTATGGTCTAAAGCCAAAGGGCATGGTATTTTCTAATAATCGCAGACCCCAAATTCTCTTCTTCAATCATCCCTCTCAATTCCTTTCATAACTTTTGTCAATTCCAGTTGAATCAATCCTTGATAAATCGTTGAATGATCCATAATTGGAATATATTTCTGCAATTGATCTTCCAAATCAGTCCTGCTTTCCAGAATGCATATGAAAGGTGCGAACTTTTGCCTGCATTTTGATTTTCCATTAGTGTAGCAACCCTTTTTCTTATCATATTGACATAAATTTTGTTAATAGGATTTTATTTACTTGGCTAAATTATTTTGTGTTTATTGGCAGGTAAATATCAATCTAATATTGATCGACATACATGTACCTCCAAACAATAAACAATATTGTTGATTATGAAATTTGTGAATGCAAACCCCTATCCTCTACAAAAGCATACGCACATCAATTTACAAATAATATATTACTACCAAACAAAACTGTAATTCTAAATTCGTCTAAAAGGAATTCCCGAATGAGGGATTTCAAGTGAGGATGGAGGCATTCCTGTATATGAAATGGAGTATTACGAGTCGTCTTTGACTTGCATGATTGTATTACTTGAACAACTTTTGTTTTGTTTGTTTTGGTTAATTTTTTTGTTCTTAACCATCAGTCACAGTTTTGGTAAAATTCTTACATACTTGGACCTTTTGACTATCAAATCTATGCATGCCCCTCCTTTTGTGTGTGTTAGGTTGCTAGAGGAGACGCAAATGAGACATTGGCGGCACCACCCCCTTCATATGTTATACGAAGAGACGAAATAGCTAGCTTCTTTGCTTATGTTTGCTCCCAATCAAAGAGTGTCACTATCATAATTGGAGATCTCATGGTTAGCTCCATCATTGATGGTTACCGCAATAAATTTTATTATTTTATTATTATCATTGTTCAGTATGAATATTTGTATTATTTTTTGATAAGGTTGACTTTTGGGAATAGTTAGGAATGACCGAATGAGGGGTTTTTACTAATAAGATTGTGTTTTATATAGCCATATAGGCTTTAATGGATTATGAATCCTTAGATGGAGCATTTATTTAATTAGATGACGTTTTTATAGTGTTCTCATATTCATGCAGGTGGTGCAATTTGCTGTTAGCTATTTTTACGTGGAGTAAACAATGAGTCCAAATGACTCGGTTACAACAATAGGTCTTTTCAAGGTCCTTTAAGTGTAATTTTAACTCATCTCACATTTTCAAGTTTACAAACTTTGCACGTAAATTAGTTTATAAAGGAAGTTGAGTTAGTTTTTTTAAATTATTTCTCTCTTTCATTTTCGAACAAAAACTTTAAATTAAAATCTATAGGGTCGTGCAGGCGAAAAACTTATATTTGTTTGGCTATTGTAAAAATACTAATCCGCACAATTTAATCCCATTCATTTTTGTAAATATTTTTCAATTTTTTGTATTAACAAAGCCCCGTGCATTAGCACGGGCATACACTAGTATAATAATAAAAAAAAAGTCACTGGAGTATGTGAGGCCTCTAAAACCCAAATCCAGCAATATCATTGACTCCCTCCAAAAACAATCAAAATACCCTAAAATCCAAAATTCAAATGAATTTTAATTAAAAAAATAAATAAAGAAGAAACACACTTAAACTACACTAAGAAACACATGTTTAATAAACTACCCACTAAAATAAACAACTTCTGCTCCTACTTTCATGGAGAACAACCTTCACTATCACAACAACCAACTCGATACCGTTCAATAGCGTCTTCCTCACATCAATTTTTTCTCTCTTCTTTGGCACCTCTCTTCTACTCTTTCTCTCTATCGTGATCTTTAATTTACTCACCTACTGATAATTTCTGCAATAACATGATTAAAATTTCTGATTTGCAGTCAATAAGGAGGGGATTTTTACAAACATTAGATCATTCTCACCGGCATTAGCACCATCTACGATAGTTCGACCGGCCCAAGTACTCGATCTCTCTCATTTTTTATTACCTAAATTGTAATCGCTAGATAGTTTAGAAATGATGTTTTGTTAATAAAATGCATGCACTACCTGTTCGTGGTTTATAGAATTTTAACTTTCTTGCAAACTTAAAATTTCATGGTTTATAGAATGATAGTTTATAAAATGCATTACAGTTTATAATGCATTATAATTTAAGTCACTGGAGTCACACGGCTAAATAATAGTTTATAGAATGCATTGCAATTTATATATGTAGTGCATTCTATAAACTATCATTTAGAAATTTAAAATTTCAGGGTTGTTATTGGATTTTGTAGTTGAACTTTAGCAATTTAATTAGAAAAATCTGCTACTCTTTTTTCTTTACGTTAATTTTTGATATTGTTTGCTATAGTTTTGGAAATCTGATATTTTTGAAGTAATTAAATTGGAGTATACATTTTTGGTATTTTCTCTATGTAGTTGAATTGGTTCGTTGGATTCATTACGGCTTCACCGGAGATGCCGCCAAGTTCGAGGAGAAGTTCTAGTCGCCACTCGCATGGTTATGAACGGAGGATCGTAAGTAGTTTCGTTCATTCTATTACCTAATAAAGGACTTGCACTAAAAGTAAACTTATGTTATCCCCTAAATTCTAGAATGTTAGTAGCTATTCTACATGGAGTTTTGTTGATAGTTTGATACTGATGACCATAGAAGATACTACAGCAACATCAAAAAAAAAAAAAACAGCAATTTGAATTTGATTCAGTAATAAGGAAGAACAATCAATAATTAGGTAGAGGGAGAGACTGACCTTCTTCGTCGTCACTCCTCTTTTGTTTCAGCCTAGAAGCTAACACGCGTTTGATTTACATAGTTTAATAATAAACATTTTTTTGGCAGTGAATTCTCTTTTTTTTTTTAAATGTTAAAAAGTTTAATTGAACAAATGTGTTATGAACAAAACCAAATTTATAAATTATAATCACATTTTACTGCTACCTAATTTCTCTGGCTTAAAATTTTCTTTAATGTTTAATATTATTAAAATTTTCTTTAATGTTTAATATTATTGGGTACTTTTTATTTTTGTTTTGATTTTGTGGTTGAAAATAAGAATATTAAATTGGATACTTTAATATTATTGTGTTTAATATTCTTATTATCACATTCAACCTATCCCATTAACAATTTAACACCAGGAAAGGAAAAGAATCCTTACTCAGAAATTATGAGTTACTCTATTGCTTTGAATCCTTACTCGGAAATTATGAGTTACTCTATTATATATTTGGAGGTCTCCAATTAAAATTAGTGCCGGATAGGCTTTCTTAAAAAAAAACTACATAATATATTTTAGTATGATAACAAGAGAACAAATTATGCTAAAGATATGATTTAAATTCATTTCTAATTAGGATTTTTCATCCTACATAATATATTATCAAGATTACAAGATAACAAATTATGTTAAGGATATGATTTAAATCCATTTCTAATTAGGTCTTTTCTTTTAGTTTGTTTGAACTAAAACATACTCTAATTAATACCTATTATGCGGTCAATCTATAATTAGAATGGACATAAATGCACGTAATAATCGACACGAAGAGCATTTACAATACAAAAATGCAAGATTAGCAGTTAGAATTGGATTTTATTTTTATTTTTTTAAAAGTTAACATTTGTGCTTAGAACCAAGGGAAATCGCATATAATGAGGTATGTTCAATTATATTTGCGCTGCCTAGCCAAGTCGTACAATTACAAGCTGACTCGATCTATTAACATATCCCCGTATTGTAATAGGAAGTCCCTTTTAAGCCCTTGATTTAAAAGCGACAAATTGGCTCAGTATACTGCACCCACGTTCGCATTTGTTTTAGTCTTACCTGATGAGTGATAATGATTTTATGTTAGCGCTATAGTAGCCGTGAACCAGTCATATGTTTTAGTTCCAACAAACTAAAAGAAAAAGGCCTAATTAGAAATGGATAAGCTTATAATTATTAAAGTGATTAAATAATTATTGATTTTAAATAAATGGGTTATTGTTTATAACTTTAATAATACATTTCTTATTTCTCAGGTGAAATACTTTCGAGTACTAGCAAGGATACTAGATATTGATTCTTCAGAGCCTCTTTGGTATGAATCATGTGCTGGGCACTCAAAGAGAGTCGATATATCTATGCTCACAATGTGACCCCTCCTTTAGTAAGCCAAGGTAATTATACTTTTTTTCCAAACTTTGTAAGAAACTACAAAAGATTAAGAGTAAACGTAAGAATTATTGATCATACAAGTGCAAAGCGCGTTACACTTTTTGGAAAACATGCTGAGATGATCATCGGTCTTAAAGTTTCAGATATTAAAGAATTTGAAAATCATGTAAGTACAATATATAAATTTCTGCAAATATATTGTATTTGGATTACAACATATACTAACTGAAACATTTATTCATAATTAGGGATTTGGAGACATCATTTTGGAGGACCACTTGAAAGAGCGTTTGATGAATTCCTTCACTTTTATATTTGTGTTTTTATGTTAGGGCTTGGGTTGACTATTTGAGACTATTAAATTAACTATTAATGAATGATTTTTAATTAAAACAACGGTTTTAGAATCTTAAATAGTTGCTAGAAATTTAGTAAACATGGATAATAATTAAGTTTCTCCATTTTGTTTATAGGAGTTGATTTCTAGTGAGTCGTGATTCGCACAGTGGCCCCCGTACTTAGGTATTCCAGGTACGTACAAGACTAGGGTGACCACCCATCCCTTGAGGACTTTGTGAAGTGTATTGAATGAGAATCATGTGAACTTATATGTTGTTATGAATTCATGTTTGATGATTGGGAATGAGTATGTTATTATGAATTCATGTTTGATATTGAGAACGAGCATGTTATTATTATTATTGAATCTATGTGAACGAGCATGTTATGAATTGAATTATGCTTTATAGATTCTGTTGAACTATCATGTTATGGACTTTTATAATCGTTGAATTATGTCAAGCATGTTGTTCAAGTTGGTTTGCATGTATGAGTAGTGCGCATGCAAGTTGTTATTATTGTTATGCTATAGTACAGGATGTCTAGCATAATTATTGAGCCAGTCGAATATTGCCAGTGAGCAATATATATTCTAACAAGGGGTAGAATATGTTAGAGAGTCTATTTGAATTGAATTAAGGACAATTCGTGCTAAGGGCACACCCCGTTTGTTAATAGGCAATGTCGGGTTATCTCAAACAGTGTTTTTGAGAAGGAACAATGGGAGTAATTTCACTTGAGTCTTTGTTTGATCACAAGTCCTAAAGAAGTAAAATAATGAAGTGTTATTGTTGAATTGTTTAGTTGTTCAATTGTTTGTATGTTGTGTCTTGAGTAGAGTCTTGAGTCGCCTTGAACATAATATACTAATTAACGTAAAGTGGAACCCAAAGAGCTTCAAAACTCTTGGAATGTATATACCTTGAGTATGAACAATGGGGGGAGTCTTGCCGGAAAACTTGTACTCCTAGAATGATACAAGACGTTGTTTCATTCTTCTTTTATGCCGTTGTGCATTGGAATTCCTGTCGGTATGGGCCGACTGCCGGTAGTAGCCCGACTTATTTTGGTGTATGGTTGGCTCCCATCACCCTTTTCTTTCCTTTTGAGGATACTTTACTTTACTCGTTCGAAGCTACTTTTATTAAACTGTGAGTCAAGAGTTGTGTCAAGTGTCGAGTCTTGTCTCCATGTTTATTTGTTTATTCGTTTATTATATGGCTTTTGCATGTGGATTATTTAATCTGTCGAAGGAAGCATGTTAGGATAGAATGTTATTCTAGCTTGTTCGTACTCAGCTTTTGCTGACTTCGTGCTTCATGTCTTCTGGTCATGGCCTTTGCCTTAATGACCCTATGATGATCCATCAATTGCATTTGCGTTGTTGGGGAGTAGAATTTTAATAAAGCAGGTTTGTAGAGATAACTTGCGGGAGAAGTTATCATGGGATTCGAGTTGAGAGTTTTATTCTTCCGTATTTATAAACTCTATTTTTATTTATAGTCATGACTAATACTATCTACAGTTAATGGATTTTCAAATGGTTTAATACTTTGGATTTGGGCCTCAATGGTTCCAACTTGTTTTAATGACCATTAACTATTTATTTAATATGTTTTGAAAGTTAGTTAATTCGGCTGCGTAATTCTGGTAAATAGCCTTAGCCGTTATCACGGTGGCGGTAATATCTTGGTAATTCCTGTGTTTTAAGTCGGAAAATGTTTTATAAAAAGCAAGGAATTATTAGGGTGTTACAGTTAAACACTTAATAAGGCAAGGGGCTACTCCCCTTATTGCCATATGGTTTTAAGGTGGAACCTCCTACGGTCTTGTTAAGTGGACTCTCTCTCTTGATGACGGGTGCGGCCCAAACCCGTATTTAACACTACAGCAACATTCCAAAAAAAAAAAAAGCAATTTCAATGTGATTCAGTAATAAGGAAGAACAATCAATATTTAGGCAAGGGGAGAGACTGACCTTCATCGTCGTCACTCCTCTTTTGTTTCTGCCTAGAAGCTAACAAGCGTTTGATTTACATAGTTTGATAATAAACCTTTTCTTGGCAGTGAATTCTCTCTTTTTTTTTTTTTAAATGTTAAAAAGTTTAATTGAACAAATGTGTTATGAACAAAACCAAATTTATAAATTATAATCACATTTTACTGCTACCTAATTTCTCTGGCTTAAATTTTCTTTAATGTTTAATATTATTAAAATTTTCTTTAATGTTTAATATTATTGGGTACTTTTTATTTTTGTTTTGATTTTGTGGTTGAAAATAAGAATATTAAATTGGGTACTTTAATATTATTGTGTTTAATATTCTTATTATCACATTCAACCTAGCCCATTAACAATTTAACACCAGGAAAGGAAAAGAATCCTTACTCAGAAATTATGAGTTACTTTATTGCTTTGAATCTTTACTCGGAAATTATGAGTTACTCTATTATATATTTGGAGGTCTCCGATTAAAATTAGTGCCTGATAGGCTTTCTTAAAAAAAAAACTACATAATATATTTTATTATGATAACAAGAGAACAAATTATGCTAAAGATATGATTTAAATTCATTTCTAATTAGGCTTTTTAATCCTACATAATATATTATCAAGATTACAAGAGAACAAATTATGTTAAGGATATGATTTAAATCCATTTCTAATTAGGTCTTTTCTTTTAGTTTGTTTGAACTAAAACATACTCTAATTAATACCTATTATGCGGTCAATCTATAATTAGAATGGACATGGATGCACGTAATAATCGACACGAAGAGCATTTACAATACAAAAATGCAAGATTAGCAGTTAGAATAGAATTTTATTTTTATTTTTTTAAAAGTTAACATTTGTACTTAGAACCAAGGAAAATCGCATATAATGAGGTATGTTCAATTATATTTGCGCTGCCTAGCCAAGTCGTACAATTACAAGCTGACTCGATATATTAACATATCCGCGTATATCCCCGTATTGTAATAGGCAGTCCATTTTAAGCCCTTGATTTAAAAGCGACAAATTGGCTCGGTATACTGCACCCACGTTTGCATTTGTTTTAGTCTTACCTGATGAGTGATAATGATGTTATGTTAGCGCTATAGTAGCCGTGAACCAGTCATATGTTTTAGTTCCAACAAACTAAAGGAAAAAGGCCTAATTAGAAATGGATAAGCTTATAATTATTAATGTGATTAAATAATTATTGATTTTAAATAAATGGGTTATTGTTTATAACTTTAATCATACATTTATTATCTCTCAGGTGAGATACTTTTGAGTACTAGCAAGGTGAAGGAAATAATGCCCTTGATCCAAGTATGCATTTAATGTTAATTCTAATAAATGCGGTTCAGTATTAATTAACAAGGTAATAATTCAGTGAGATCAAGTGAGCTGAATGCCTAGCTAGAGGTCGCTTCAGTTCAAGTGGAATTAATGATATTAATCCACATCTTACTCTTGACTGAACCCGTAGGGTCACACAAATAATACGTATACTGATCAAGTATTTAATGGCATTAAATACTCCATCTATGGATATTCGGAATCGACGGATCTTGGTTTCAGTGGGAGCTGAGATCGTCAAAGGCAAGAAATGAATACTCCGGAAACGCGCGATGATATTGCTGGAAACGGAAATATGGTACGTATCGGAAAATATTATCGGAAATGGAAATTTTGCCAAAATCGGAAATATTGCCGGAAACGGAAATATTGTCAGAATCAGGAATATTATCAAAATCGGAAAATAATTCCGGAAACGGAAATATTAAATATTTGTTCGAAACGGAAATTAATTCCGGAATCGGAAATATTAAATATTGTTCGTATCGGAAATAAATTCCGGAATCAGGAATTTAATCGGAAGCGCGTCGTACGAATTAGCATCGGACGAGACTTGCTAGACGAAGGCCCAACACGAAGCCAGGCCTACGCCCAGCAAGCCCAAGCGCCCAAACACACGCTGCTAAGCCACGCCAGGCCCAGCGCAAGGCCAGGCCCAGCAATGGAATTAGCGCGCGCGGGGCTGCAACGAGTGGGCTGCGAGCAGCGCCAGCTCGTGTGGGCCGCAAGGCCTGCGCGGGTTTGTGCGATGCTCGTGCTCGTGCAACGTTTGTGTTTCAATACAAATCCTAAAGCTAATGGAATTTGTTCTATGATTAAATCCTAATCCTAATAAAGATAGAATTTGTTTAATAGAGTTTTAATAAGATTCTAAATTAGTATCCTAATAGGATTCCAAGTCCTTTTCCATAACTCTGTAAATAGGTGCCTAGGGTCACATATTTATATCGAGAATTGAAGTATTCAAAGGTAAGATTTTCAAGCAAAAATCAGCCACAAACACTTGCCCTATTAACCGAAATTTGTAGTACCTTAAGGGCGATTCTAGTTGGTCAATCTTAAGGCGGATCCGGACGTGCTGTGGACTATCTACGGAGGGACGACACTTGGAGTCCTAATGACTTGTTCTTGTTCGGTTCAGGCGCAGCTAGGGAGGGCACGCTACAAAGTGTATGCATCTGAATTATGCTAAATGATTATGTGTAAATAATATGTTTCCTGGCTTTATGGTTTTTCCGCATGATTTATGTTTATTCATATGTATCATAACCTAACAGTGGTATCACGAGCCTCTTATTATTTTCATAATCTAAATTGCATGAACATGGTTAAATTTTACAAATTTGCAAAGAATTAAAAGGGGTGATTAGTTTTCGTAATTAATTGCAAATTGCGTTTATTTAATTATATGTACGCAGTTTTTCGGCAGAATATTCGTTACTCAACCAAATCGAGTGATTTTTGTGTCAATTTCGCATGTAAAAGGCATTCTAAAATTTTGACAAAATTAATGTTTTTCGCCAAAACCCAGAATTCCCAAATTCGAAGCCTAACTATGACTTTTCGGAGGTTTTAGTTTTTCGAACGTAAAAGTTTGTAAATTTAAGATGTTAAATTGAATATTTGTGATTCTTGTTGATAAATCTTGAGTTTGATTGACCCACAATATATGTTTAACAAATTTGAATGCCTAGACTTGTTAATTATACAACCTAATTTGTAATTATGATTAATTTGTTGAAATTCGAATAATTTAGAATTGATTTGTTTTTCATAATTAATTAATAATTTAATTAGGTATCCATGATTAAAATCCACCATAGAAATTGTTAATTTGTGTTAAATTTTAAATTTTTATGACCTAAATTTGAATCCATGTTAATCGGAAATTAATTGATTAATAAATTTTCGATTTTTCGCCCTAAAATTATGAAATTAATATGTTTTATTAATTTGTCATTAATTTTAAATTAAAAATTTTAAATTTTTATGAAAACACTCATAAATGTTGCACGCACAAAGCAAAGGAAGCTACGGGTTACCCTTAAGGGGTGTTGTACAGTGCGGGAACGCGACTACGAGCAAGGGAGCTCGTTGCCCGTGCGGTACAATGCAGCGAGCAAGGGCCATGGCGCACGAGCACAAGGCAGCACGCTGCCCTTGTGTCGAGTGTCGTGTGCAGCGTGGGCGAAGGGGCAAGGGCGAAGGCATTGGCGCAAAGCCAGGCGAGCAGTCGCGTGTGGGCAGCGAGCATGCTACGCCACAGCGCGCTCTGCAGCGCCCAGCGAAGCATCCAGACGCGTCGAAGTGAGCGGGCTGCGCGTAGCGTGGCCTGGGCTTGCTGCGTTGCGTGTGGCCTGCTCGCGTATGCCATACGATTAGTCGTGCGGGGCGATGCGGCCTCGTAGCTCGATGGGGCTTGGGCGCAAGCCCAAGTGCCTCGTCTTGAGACGATTGATACGTTTTGATATTAATTTAGGAATTTCAGTTCGGAAATAATTTTATTTAATTTTAAAATTAATAATTTAAATTGTTTTCTCGGATTTTAATTTTGAATATTATAATTATTATAAATTTTATTTATACTAATTATTTTACTAAAATTAACCTTGAATTAATTTAAATTTATTCAACTGAAAAATAAATTAAATAAATGGATTCGATTATAATTTTATATGAGTTTTAAATTTTAATTAAATTTGTATGTTTCCAGTTAGACTAGAAATACATTTTTATGTTTAAAATTAGTAAAGCATATAAAGTTATTGGTTTAAGTGGGAGCAATTTTAGTCATAAACTCTTGATTAGGTCTACAAATCCTTTAAGGTTAAACAACTTGATTAGAATTAATAAGGACTGAATAATTGGTAGATTATTGGTGCCCTTGATTAATTGCTGCAAATATTTATGTGATGCATACAACATACTAACCAGCTATGTGGGCCATTCATGATAATGAATGGGTGAATGGTATATATTGTATATGTACTGTTTTGCAGGTTATGAGGTGACTAGTATGGCCCAAATAGGATAGAAAATATGGTCTGCGTACCATTAATTTGAATGTAATTGGTCTAATGCACCAAAGTTTGTTTTTTCAATTCAAATATGGTCTGCCTACCATCAAATAGTTGTAATTAGTTTAATTATAGCTGTTCCTATTTGAAGAAAATGGCGCCTCCCACGGTGAAATTCAAGACGAAGTTTCCAACCATTTTCAAGACGGACTTTGAAGTTGAAGCTTCAAGATGAAGTCGGACCATACTAGATCACATTTATCTTATGCATGCTTTAAGTTATTTATTGTTTTTAAATATGTCTTAAATATGCATGAGATTGTGGCTTGATTATGTTGCATGATTAAGGATTTTAGTTCACTTAAAATCTAACCAACATAGTAAGAGCCTTAAGTTCCAAACTTAAAAATTGAGTTAAAAGGTGCCATGCCAAAATAACACTTACTTGGATAACCTTTACATCAATCTAGTAATAGATTACGCTCAGCGAGGTGTTACTTATTGATCCTAAAGGGGTAAGGTACTGTAGACACCAAATTTTGATCCCCGTTTTTGTTATATTTTTTTACTTCTTTTTCTTTTTCATGTTGTACAATTCCGTTTTTTTTATAATTATAATCATGGAAATAATTACCAATAATTAACAACTTTAAAAGAACAAGACGAACAACCAAAACGCGAATAACAATAATAAATAAATAATAATACTTCATTGATAATTTCCAAAAATACACATAATCCTTACAAAATGTACTTCTACCTTAAGATTAATACAAAATCAAAGTACAATGATAGAATGTGTATTTTTTGTCTAGTCTTGTCTCACCAGAAAACTCGTAATCTTCACTTACTCATAATAATAAAAACCACTATGGCCATTAACAAGGCTATTAGCCCCATAATATAGACCATGTATAATTTTAACATTCGTAAATCCTCCTCAACCGAAGAAAAAGGATTTTCTTGCTTGTTAGGAACCATGGTGGCCGTGAAAATGAAGAAATGGATGGGTTTTGGGTAAGATTAAGAATGAGAAGATAAGAAATAAATGGTGGATTGGATAAGGAAAATCTATTTTTATAGGGTGAAAATCTTAACCGTATATTTACTATTCATCATAGTATATTCGTATACGACGGGTATAATGATCTCTGTGTAAACAATAACCTTTTTATTACCATATAACCAAGTTTACAATGCTTGGGGACCCTTCTAATAATGTAGGGACACGTAAGTTTATATAACATACGAAGTCAAAAGTGGTTTTTTTTGGGATAGATAATATATGCCCCTAGTTAACCTCGCACTATGACACACAATGATATACTAAAAAGTTAAAGGAATGTAACCCCAGGACGAAACGATTTTGAAGTCTACGTGCGCACGATTGCCTAAAGATAGGACCAATTCGTAGTTTCTAAGTATGACTTATTTCGTCATATGACTAAGTATAGAAAAGTCAAGGACAAAAAGGGTCTGAATAATGATGTTAAATAATAGACTAGGACAACCCAAGTAAACAAACACGGGTAAAATGACGGGTTTAGTTTGTCACGTTTATTATATTATATATATATATATATATAAAAGGAAAAAGAGAAATTTTTGTGTGTCGGCAAAGTGAATTGCATAATTGATGGGAATCTCATTGTTTGTTTGTCATAATGGTATACAGTATAATTTTTTACCCATACATTTACTTGGTGAATGAGTCTTTGACTCCATTGAGTGAATTGCAGCGTAAATTACGCGATAATAATTCACCTCGATCTCCGTACATTTATCTTCTAACTATATAAATTTATCATCTCACTATTCACGTTTTCCTTCCGAAATATATCACGGGTATGATTAAAAATAGAAATTTATCGGTATTGAGATAATGAGTAGTCCGATAACATGAGAAAATAATAGAAGTTATAATAAGGGAAAGTAAGTTGAGAGAATGATATGATTTTGACCATAAAATAAGGCTTAGTGCGGCTGCTGTAACTTTCACTCTGGGGCACGAAAAGACAAGATTTTTGGTGGAAAAGAAGGGCTATATGTCCTGAACAGGCTGACCAAATTTTAGCAAAAACGGACCACGTTTGACCTTTGATCGGAGGTGTTTCGTGGGACTGCTCCTCAAAAAACAGGAATGGATAACAAGTGTACACTCACTCTTTTCTTCCCTTTTTACTAACTAAATTATGTTACCCCTCTAATATCTACACATGGGAGAAAAAAGGTTGGTAAAATAATGCCAAGTAAAGATCACTTTGGCTTATACCTAATCAGTTTTCTGTACACTCAATAACGTAGACTGTATAAATTTTGAAATTAGATTGTACAAGTCTAAGATATACGAAGTATGTAACAAGATGAAAGGTGGTCATGCCTAACGTTGGGTAACGGGCCATAATTTCCCTAGGAGGTAACTAAATTGTCAACATCTAATATTCTCTTACGCACCGAGGCCAAAACAACTAGTACTCCTTACGAAAAAATAAGTGTTCTTATATTTTCAAGAATAAGTCCCAAAACTTCAAGTAGGCTACCACTAAAGTACTTAAAGTAATAAGCTTTCCCACATAAAAGGTGATCCAAGGATCGGGCTCATAAATATGTGGACAATCATCTCATAAGAGCAATGAGATATATACGTTATCTTAGTGAGTGGGTCATCGGCTATATGAAAAACAAAAAAAAAAGTCTCGCTAGAAAACACCACTTATTTCCGTAGCCCCACTGTATGGATAAGGACGTAAGATTATGTCCCAACAAAATAACACACGACAAGACTCAATGAGGAGTAGTAGATGTAATCACCCGTCTTTAAGGCTCATGTGACTACGTGATTATAAAATCCGTACAGGTAAACAAATACCGCATAATTAACTATCTAAATTGTATTAACCCATACTTGTACATGTATGTACAAACGCGAATAATCAAAGGAAGAGTTCCAAAATCTATTGTTATATGCGACATTACGCAACGCTAAAATATTTTTTTATATATTACTAACAATCTTGTTTTTTTTAACAAAAAATTATCATTTTCATTATAAATAAATTAACGGTTTCATTAGGGTCTTTTTATTAAGTTTTACTCTTTTAGAAACATTGATAAATATTTATGGCGGAAATTTTATTTCATCAGTTTAACTCTAATTCAGTATAATTTATCAAAACAAACAAATAAAACGAAAATAGTAAAATAAATAGTAACATAATCTTTTTGAAATCCTGTATTAAATTTATGTCATGATTACAAAATATTTATATTTATTGCAAAATCTTTTATAATTAATTTTATTTTCAAAAATTATTATAAAATTACATTTTTTTTCTATAAATAGCAACAAAAATTTAACTTCAAAACACAACATTTTCAAAAAACAAGCAAATTTCTGAAAATCCTTTCTAAGTGAGTTTTAAAAAAAATTTACTAGAGTTTTCATAAAAAAAGAAGGTTCTTATAAAAAAAATAGCTTAATTGTCTTAAGTATTTTATGTAATTTGTGAGAATTTTCCTTTCACCAAAAACACAAAAAACAAAAAAATATAAGTAATTAAGAAATTTTTATCTTACAAAAAAAAGATTAGTATTGTTAATTAAAGTATAAAAAAGGGTTATATTAATCATTTCACCAAAGGTTAAAATAGCTACTTCCAGATCAAGGTACATTTTCTCAATCCTTAATCTAATTTATTCTAATTATTATTGTGGACTAACATATTTGTTTTCATGTGACATTACGAAAAGGATTTATCAAGATATTAGGTGCTAATTTGCCCTAAATCTATAATAATCTTTTATTAGCAACTGACCCTATTGGTGAAGTTTTTAGGGCCGGTGAGATTTGAGAGTTATGTGTTTAATATTATGTGCACTTTTATTGTTTGGATGATTAAATTTTAGTTCAAATTATTTTATCAAAAAAACATGAATGATATTGTGCATAAAATTGATTAATAAGATAATGACAATAATAATTTCGTCCAAATAATTTTAATTTTTAAACACACTTTATATAATATCATAAAGATATTAATTTAAGTCGAAGTTTGCAAAAAGAATCAAGTCAAAATCACTTCCCTACCAAAAGTTATGTACTTTTTAGCTAAAAACAATTAAAAGACAAAAACGATATACACGACTTCAGAAAACGTCATTTTCATACCATCTCGGTTCATTTTCAGTCAAAGACTCCTAAATATGAATTAAAGTACATAAGAAGATATTTCCAACCATATATGACTTGAAATTTTCGGAGATTTCTAGAATAAACGACGAATATTTTCGTGTTAACTATCTAAATAAGATTAATTACTTAAACCACAAAAATAAATTAACTTAATCTAAGATTTATAAAAAATTGTTGAAACACCATTGAAAGTAAATAGTATTGCCTTCCTAATGGTCTAAAATTTACCTCAGTTAAATCTTTTTTATATATAAATTTTCTTAACTAAAAGTTAATTATTAAATACTAATTAAGAAAAATCTAAATTTTCCTTTTTTTTAATCCAAAAATTATAAAATATTAAAATAAAACAGAGGATATAATGTCTTATAAAAGTCTATTGCACCCTCGTAAAAAGTTTTCTATAAAACTTTAAGTTAATAAAAAATAACAGAAATGACTTCAGAAACAAGTTAAATCTTGTAGGAGCTTATAAACAACAGAGATGGCTTCAGAAACAAGTGAAGAAACGTTAAATCTTTTAAATCTTGTAAGAGTTTATAGATAACAGAGATGACTTTAGAAAAAGTAAAGAAAGTTTTTCAAATCTTTAAATTGTGTAACAGTTAGCAAAAATGTTATAAAACAACTTTACTCAATTCCATAATAATAAATATGCAATTTAATAAGTTTTGTGCACAATATCAAGTTTATTTTTGCCGAATTTAATCTTGTCAATGTATGGAGTGTGAAACATCTTGCTTGCTTGATCAATTAAGTCATAATGCATTTTAACACATGATAATGACCTTATTTCAAATTTGAGGTGTTAGGTTGACTTATCAATCATATAAGGTATTGAGATAATCCATCTCCATCAAAAACCCTTATTCACTATAAAATTCCGGTGGATTAAATCATAATCATATATGATTGAATAGTCGATTGTCCCTTTTATTTGGCGATAAGGCCTAGACGGATGTCTTACTTTGTTTGGTCAATTCCATTAACCCAAACACAAAACCAAAAATAATCCCTCAATTACCCTCATGATTGTAATTTTCTCAAAATACAATTATCAAAGAGAACCCCTAACAATTTACTACAAAAAACCATTTTGATCCATTCAAGCCGCCAATCAGGGCGCACATTCTCATTAAAACCGTCTTATTCAGAAGACCTTTATGGTAATCACTAATCGGTGTGATTTCCTCAACTCTAAGTGGATCATTTTGATTCTTAAAGTGAATTGATTAAGGATCACAAAAACCTTATTTTAAGCAAAATAAAACCCAATATCATTATCCCTCAAACCCAAGTGGAATTGGCCATTTAAAGTGAGACATTCGTCCGAACTACGATGGTTTTGATCCGAGAGTGGATTCAAATCCCATGATGATCGATACGTAGTGCAACTTCAATGCTCAAACCTATCATGCGTTAATAATCTTGTCTTGGCTTAATGAAACACCTTTTTAGTATGCTTGCATGTGTATGACAACGTGAAACCTATGTTTTTTTTTATCTAAATTCTCAAATAGCCATATATCAAATCAACTAGATATAAGTCAGAGTAAGAGCCTATTCTTGAGAATAGAAGAGAAGCCGAGTTCCAGACGTTCGATTCTCTTAACCTAGACCCCGAACCCGAATTTTTGATTTCAAAAGATCAGTTTTCAAAGAGGAAAATGCCTTTATTTTATGGAGTTATTAATCATTTTCGAAATTGTTTTCTCTAAACTTTTTCATGAATGGTTTTACAAAATCCGTTCCCTGTTCGGATAAAAATAGGGTGGCGACTCTGAACCTTTTATAAACAGTCTGAACAAACTCTCATGTAGGATTCTCAAGGTAAATAATAGTCGGTCGAGAATCAGGTCCTACAGTCTGGCTACTCCACTGGGGAGATTTTTTTTTATTATGAGTGGTCTACACCTAAAATGACTTATATCTAGAAATCATTATGGCTACCCCTGTTATTTATTTTTCTGTATAGCATGTTTATGTGAATTTATGTGTGTATGGGAATGCTTATGTGAAAATGGTCCGCACACACGCACATTTTTTATTACCCATTTTCTATATTAGGCCGATACCTCTGCCTACTGGCATGGCCGGATTTAGATAACAAATTAATGAATTAAGGACGTAAACCTGCCTCCGTGCGCTACTACAAACGGTTGAGTAGGAGCGTCCACCCCCGGTGTTCACAATGGAAGTGATACGGGGCCACTTGACTAATATTTCCCTTAAATTGAAATTACCCCGTCATTATCGTTTAGGAAACATGGACCGAACGCATGCTTGATCCTAACAATGTTTTATATTCGTCATTCATGATAAGTAAAAATCTTGCATATTTTTTTTAAAAAAAAAAAAAAAAACAATTTCAAAATTTTTATCTCAAATATTACCCTTTACAATTGTTTTACCAAGGAATTGTTATGATAAAATAATTTCTCTTGGATTTAACAAAAATTAAATTATTATTTTTTTACAAAAAAAAATCCTACAAAAAATCCAAAGTTTCTACACATATAAAATAAATATTTCGATAAATTCCACAAATCCAATAACAAATGGCAAATTAATGTTTTAATAAGATTAAAATCCTACAAAAACCGAAATTTCAACCAATCCAAATTCCCAATAGAAGAACGAATTACCAATAAATTAACGCTAACCCAAAAGTGTATAAAATCTTATACATAACTCTTCTTAGAGAAGTTCATTAACTACCTGCCAAAACGACATGAGTCTTTTCTAAAAAAAATGGATTAGTGTCCTTTGCCTCCTGCCATCCTTCTTTTAATTGGTATCTCACTTAATTATCTCATTTTCTTTCTTTTTATAAGGTACTGCAACATGAGCGGATTTCTATCGTGTGTTGGTAACCTACCAAGCCCCAAGGGGAAGCACGTTGAAGTTTCATTGTGGGAACTAGTTATGAATTCACAGACTTATCGACAGGCTCTCACTTCATACCTAAGCCGAACAATTGTTGACCCTTATATTTCCTTGAAAGAATTAACAACCTTATTTAAGATTGACACCAAGATAATGAAGAGGGAACTCATTGAAGAGGGCTTCATAAAAGACACAATGCTTCACACTATGATCTGCAACAACAAGAAGATGAATAATGTTCTGATTGATGAAGACACCAAGGTTAACATCTGTCCATATCAAGCCTTCATTAAACTTGGGTATTCCGACAGAGATTGGGAACGTCTCACACCTGATGATCTCAAAGGATATGATATGCCCAAGTATCGCCCTTTGGGATTAATATGCATTTCTGTCAGTTATGAAGGAATGTATGTACCCATGGATTTCATAGTGGCAAATACACCTGTTCAGTATTATGATATTATCTTGGGGCAACCATGGATTTGTATTGTTCATGCTATCTTAAGGGCACAACCACCAAAAGAAACCTCAACCTCTCAAAAACCTGTTGAACCAAAAGAATCAACTTCAAGATCCAAATCACCTGAAAATACAGAAATATATCCCGATGTATCAACTATTTAATGGCGTAGAACTCTCTATCGCATGAATTTTCAACCTTTTCCATCACAAAACCAACCGAGAAAATCATGTAATATGTCATTGGATCATGACCAGTCGATGCACATTGCTGACATGTTATACCCCAATCTGATACCATTTGATCTCAGAACTCGAAGACGTAGACATGTTAAGCCACTTGAAGATACATCAAGCCTTACATTTTCAAATATAGATTTACCTCCAAATCCTCACCATAATGAAGAATTTCACATCACATTCAGACATGGAAAAAAGTATATTGATCGCATACTGGTGGACAACGGATCTGCTGTAAATCTTTGTTCACAAGAATATTTGTATAGATTGGGATACAATAATCTACACTTGTCCCACTGATATATTGTTTGTAGGGGTTTTGATCAAACTTTGAGAAAAATCGTAGGATCAATCACACTCCCTTTGATGCATGAGAACGTTCCATTGAAAATTGAATTCATGGTAATAGACTGCCATCTCTCACATAACTTAATCTTGGGAAGACCGTGGCTACATGAGAACAAAGCGGTTACATCTACTCTGCACCAAAAGGTCAAGCTGAGGGCACCTTGGGGCATAGTTACAATTTTTGGGGATTATAAAAAATAAGTTTATGGTGACATTTCACCTCGAAATGATCATTGGATAAACTCCATAACAGTGGAAGAGGGTATCATGAGACCACGACATTTAAGATTTATTGAAAAGACAATCCATTTTCCAGTCCCTGAATACCAGCGTGACCGACCAGACTGGATGCAAAACAAAGAAAAGGCGAATGACATTAGGAAGAGATTCAGTTGGATTTATGATAACATACCACCTGTTTCTTGTGAGGGGCCTGAAACCTCGGCCAATATATTCGCTTCCTTACAAGAGATTATGGAACCTTATATTTTCCTTCACATAATTGACTGGGTAACTGAAGCTTCTTGTGCACGGGTATGCAAGGCATGGGCATCCTGGATCTTGGATAAAGAAGATAATCCATTGTATGTGCAAAAGAGAAAAGAAGCATGGGAAAAACGACTTCTAACCGGTGAAGTCACGGTCTGGCAAGTTGAAAAATGACGAGTTGTTGTTATGCAGACAAAGGAACATCATCACCACTAGTAGTATATTTTAATTGTTTTCTTTTACTTGTTTAAAGAGCTACGTGCGACTTGATCCCCTAAAAAAAATGTTATGTTGTTCTTTAAGTTTCCTCTAAAAAAAAAAAAGTTTAATTTTCTTTAAAGATTTGTGTAAAATTTTAAATTAAAAAAGGGGTACGTAGGAAGCTCATAATGAGTGCAGTCGCCAAAAAAATATATTATGTATATATGTACATAAATGTTTTGTTTGATGGAACTACGTTGGGCCTGTTTCCCTAAAACACAAACACAATACACTTGCACTCTTATTCACGGGGATACGTAGGCAGCCATCGAGGCACGGCCCTTTGAATTTAATTGTTTGTTTTTATCCTTTCAGAACAAAGAACTGATCACGATGGCTGGTTGCGATAACCCATCAATATTTTTTAAAAAAGATGGAGACTCAGGCTCCTCTTTCTTCTCCTTATTTATTTTAGTACTTATGTTCTTTTTATCTTAGGCAGGAAATAAAAAGGATATTATGTCATGAAAAACTCATTTCAGAACTACTTTGGCAGGTAGTTAATAATAATCTAAAACAAATTCTTATTACTAATACAAACTAACAATAAACGCAAGTTTATTCAATAATTATGGGAGGGGTGTCGAACTCTTGAGATTGTCCCCACGAGAACTCTTCACAAACATCAGTAAATAACTGAATCCCTCGTAGTTGATCGGCCGAAAAATGGCGAATGTTAACCTCCCATTTACGAGAATGCATAAATTGAAGTATGTCACACATGTTTCTTTCCACCTCCATTGTAAAAAACTCAAGCCCGTCCATATAGGAAATAAAGCATTGGATGTCTAGCAAAATTTCTAATTGTGTCACTTCGAGTTCTCGAGCCTTTTGGATCCCCTTCTTCAATAAAGATAGGTAAAAGGAGGCAAGACACACCCCTGAAACCTTTGTAGCGTAACCTACCCTCCATGTTTTCTCTGGATAGCGCAGCACAAACCCTCCCCTATATCCATGTAAACCATCAGGAGTAATGGAAAGCGGAAGCAAGTGAGGTGTTGATTTCAACGAAAGCGTGGTTGACGACACATTAATAAGCATATCTACTAATATAAAGAGACATTTTTGACCTATGGTCCATAATGTCTCTGGAATTTGAACGAGAGAAAATCTTCTGTTTAAGGAAGACATTTTTTCCAGGAATATTACCTTAGAAGTATTATAAGCCAAAGGGCCACCCATGACCATCGTCAATTGGTCGAGAGAAATAAAATCTTTTAAACTCAACCAGGGGTAATTTATTGAGCTATTAAAAGGACCTTCCCCTTTCTTCGTTGGTGTTATTCTGACTCTTGGTGGGGAGCTATAAGCCGATATGGTAATAGACTCTCCAACTATTTGGGATACAGCGAAAAAACATCTGTCACTCCATAAGAAGAGCATAGGTGGGATAGAACCTGACATTGGAAGAATACAAGACATCTTGATACTTAATCCTTTAGCCACCTCCTCTCCAATTGACTGGTCAGAAAGAACTAGCACAAAACAAGATGGAATGTAGAATTTTAATAGTGTTATAAAATGACCAATAATTTGGCTCGAAGACTGGCCCCTAACATCCCAAAACAACAACCTAAGTGAGCTATGCTGCAACAGGTTAAAAGGGAAACATGTAGAAGAATCAGGACTTTCTACAACCTCTTCAAAAAAGGGAGGTGTGAACGGATTTATAACAGCTAAAATTGGATAAAACAAACTACGAGGAAAAGATAGGCAAAGAGACATGGCTGACACCATAACATCCGCCACAAACAAAAACAAGGACTCTGAAGGAGCACGCATTTGAAAAAGTTTAGATAAACTCCCTACCAACACTGGTTTTGCCAGTGGATATGAAAAAATGTTTGAGGGAAGAGCTTGGTCTAAGGAGGAGAGAAGTTGTGCAGAAGAAGGTGGTGGAGTTAAGTTGAGATCCATTACAAGGATAAGTGGAGAATTTTGTTTACGAATAGAAAAAACGATGCACAAAACATCTAATTTTTTTATGTTTATATAAACCAATAGCGTGTCGCAGAACCCAAGGAATGTTACCACTATTCAAGATTGGTTTCATAAACTATTCAAAAGATCCCAAAACAGCAAACTAGTAAAAATTCCGAAGCAAGCTTCAAAACTCAACCATAAATTAATATCCTCACCAACAAGAAAAATCTCGAACCAAAGAGTAATTGTAAAATTGAGAAAATAATGAATTCTCCTATAAAATCATTGTCCCATGTTACTTATTTTCACTAACAAGATATCATGCTTCAGCAGGTAAGTCAAAATGGTGACAATTTTCGGCGCTGGAATTCTAAGTAGGAGTGCCCCACCCAAGATAGAAAAGGGAAAGAGAGGACGTTGGAGATCTATCACAGAAATATGCTCACAGCCGGAGGTATCTATCAGCATGATCTATCGTCAATTGAAATCACACGGGTTTTTGAAACCTAAGCAACGTGATCATTACCTACCTTCTCCTAGTACAAACATGGGAAAACACTGCGATTTCTGTCACATCTACGGGCACGATGTGGACGAACGTATTGATCTTTGATATGCCATCCAAGACTTAATCGATGAAGGAGAAATTCCACCCCACAAGTCTTGGGTGACAACTCCTTTGACTTTCACCGATAATGATCTTCCCTCAAATCCTAATCCCACTAAAGCTTTGAAGATCACATTAGAATGCAATGGTCGAATTACGCCTGGAATTTTAGTCGACACGGGATCTACCTTCAACCTTTGTTCAAAAGAAATGTATGAGGGAATGAAAGGTGAGACGCTACTCCCCACAGATCAAACCATCACATCTTTCGACAACACCCCAAGAAAAGCTTTAGGCCTTGTTCATTTGTTTCTCGAACACCATGGTCTCGTCAGCGCCCACGATTTCTTGGTGGTGGATGTCCCTGAAACTTTTACCTTAATTCTAGGAAGACCATGGTTGCATGGACTAGGGGCCATTGCCTCATCGCTCCATCAAAAAGTAAAGTATGTCTCCTGCTTTGGTGTCCTGACAATTCATGGAGATGGGTCAGGAGTCAATACATCTTCATGTGATCAAGAAAAAGAATGTAAAAAGGTAAAGAAAGGAGCAAGAACCCTGAGAACTGCAAGTTCCCGTTTCAAGGATATAAACGAGGAATGCTTTGTGATTGAACGAATAAAGAAAGAAAAAACCAACCATGGTAGATCTACCATGAACCTGATAGATCGAGTGGGAAGAACCGAGGAAGATAGGCATCACCACGAAGGTACATGTTCGACTAGCATGGATCCGCCACTATTGGGAATACCAGTCTATCATTTAAGGGAAGCCGACCAACCAAGCCTTCCAAGTGGGGTATCTGTTAGCCCACCAGGAACTATAGTCTTCACCAACACCGACCTTCCAGAAAACGAAGACCATGAAAGTCCTCTGGTGATCATGGTCCAATGCAATGGAAGGCATACTCCCCATGTCCTAATAGACACTGGATCTCCACATAATGTCATGCCCTTGAAGATGTTGGATTATCTAGGGATAGCACTCGAAGACCTCAAGTCGAATTTCGGGAATATAGTAGCATTTGATGGGACACTCTCTCCGGTAGTAGGGACAACCAGTACTATTTTAACTTGTGGACCAGTTGCAAAAAGGGTAGATTTTGTGATTATAAGAGAAGATCTCTCCTTCAATCTCCTTTTAGGACGTTCCTGGCTCCATCAATTCAAAGCGGTTGTATCTACCCTGCATCAAAAGGTCAAGATGTCTACACCTTGGGGGGTTTTCACCATTGACGGAGATCTTTCTCATTGATAGCCCGATAAATTAAAGGCAATGCAAGATTTGAGGGGGACTTAAGATGTCATAATTATGTAGTTGTTAATTGTTTTCTTTTTTTTTTAGAACTACGTACGACCTGATCCCCGAAAAATATCATCTGTATTATGTTTCCTTACATGTCATTTCACCTTTAGCAAATGTAACGGGGTACGTAGGCACTCTAATGAGTACGGTCGTTTCTTTTTAAAAAAAGAAAAAAAGGGGGAAGTTATAATTCTCATAAGAACTACGTTTGAACCTGATTTCCTGATAATGAACCATCTAATACAACTTAAACATCTATAACTAATGGGGATACGTAGGCAGCCTACGGGTGCGGTTCATTTACTCTAACGTTTTTTTTTTTTTTTGAACAGGTGGATCAAATGGAATCAAGAACTATGTTACATATTCCTTTTATTGTTATTACATGTATATTAAATATACAACAGTGAAAAATAGGAGAATTCATTATGCTCAACAAAACAAAAACAAACAAACAAATCAATTTCATAATTAACAAATATTTATTCAAACTAAGAAAAACAAAACACTAATCCATCAGAAATCACTAATGAATATAATATTTAAGGGGTGTTCACTTCTCTTATTAAATAAACCCTCGTGTATTTTTTTAAAAAAAAGATTTTTTTATTATATAACCAACTATGTCCTCATAATTTCATTCTTTCAGGAACTCCATGTGGACACGTGCAGGATCCAGACTTGTTCGGCAAACCTCTTTTCGCACTAAACGATCCCTTTCTGCAGCATTCACTCCTTGTTCAACATCAGCAATATTCTCATCGGACAGCAACATGTCTGAATCTCCTGGTCAAGAGCAAAGGCCGAGTTCTATCCCCCGACCAGATTCTTCATTTGAACTAAGAGGAATGATGCAAGCCATTCTTGATCGACAAGACACCATAGAACAGACAGTACTCAACATGATGAGACAAAGTGCGCCAGTTCCTCCACCCGCTCCGGAATCTGAGGTGGCCTCCCCTTTTCATTTGGATTTTGGGAATAATGACAAAGAAGCCCCCACTAAGGTTGAAGAAGAGATTATGAAGTTAAAAGAGGTTCTGAAAGGAATGACTCAAGCTGAACCCTGGATGGATATTCACGGACTAACCCTCTTTCCAGAGGCTCGTCTTCCTAATGGATTTAAAATGCCTTCCCTTACGAGGTTTGATGGAACTGGAAGTCCCACGAACTTTCTGAAGCTTTATGTCGGAGCTATGAGCCCTTGGGGTGTTGATGAAGCATTAATGACACAATTATTCCAGCAATATCTGGATGGTGCTGCGGCCCATTGGTTCCTCAATCTAGAGAATTCAAAGAAATCTTCATGGTCTGACATCGTACGAGAATTTTCCGGTCAATACAAGTATAATGAAGAAATTGATATAACTCGAAGAGATTTGGAAACTACTTCACAAAATGCCAACGAAACTTTCTCAGCCTTTATCACAAGGTGGAGAAACAAGGCTGCAAAAATGAGAAATAGGCCAAACGAGGAAGATCAATTGCAAATGATTGTTAAGAATCTTCTCCCAGTCTATAATAAACACATGGAATACCAGTATTTTCCATCTTTCAAAGCTCTAATCTCCACAGGGTCCTTGCTCGAGGATGGTATAAAGAAAGGGAATATTAAAAAAGATGAATCTAACCACAATGGTACTTCATATAACCCGAAGTTTGGTGGAAATAGAAAATTTTCCAACAACGATCCAGTTCCTGTGAAATCATCCAACATGATTCATAATATTGGTACAACTCCTTATAACTTTGGCCCATCTTCCGCGTTTCAACTCAGGCAACCAAGGAATTTTACTCCTATAAACACGACTTATGCTCAAGCCTTTTCCAAATTAAGAAAGGCCAATCTTGTTCAACCATTAATTCCAAGACAACCCCCAAGGAACCCTGGCCCAAACTACAATCCAAACCAACGTTGTGATTTCCATCAAGGACCAGGACATGATATTGAAAACTGCACTGCCTTCAAACATCGTATCCAAGATATGATAGATGCTGGAACACTCTCCATCGGAAATTCGTCCAATAAACCCAAAGACACTCAACCAAGCATCACAAATAACCCTCTTCCAAATCATAAACCTGCAGTTTCTATAACACCATTTCCCTCTCCCATAATGAAATTGACCCGACACGATTGATGGATCAAATCACTCCAAACGCATATGAGATGTTCTTCGATGAAAACTACAAATGTTTTGTGTACGATCTCTCCACTCAAGAGAGGGTCAAAATTATGCCTT
The DNA here is from genome assembly GCF_020520425.1 of Spinacia oleracea. Classification (NCBI taxonomy): domain Eukaryota; kingdom Viridiplantae; phylum Streptophyta; class Magnoliopsida; order Caryophyllales; family Amaranthaceae; genus Spinacia; species Spinacia oleracea. The sequence goes on along the minus strand of NC_079488.1, from coordinate 69,274,969 downwards.
ACAAAGGTCTTGACATCGTTTCAAGCAAGGACCCATTTTCGGATATATGCGCCACTCTGGATTATGACGGGGCATTTTTTGTGCTAGATTGTGATTTGGATGAAGATGCTTCTTCGGTGATGTCCATAGTTGAAAAGAATACTGGGGGTCACCTCACTACACCACAAAATTTTCGACGCCCAATCTGCCTCGACGATCTTAGTGATGGTGAAGAGGTAAGCGTAGCTCACTTAACTAGAGCCGGTCGTCACTTCAAACCCTCATACCTTGAAGATGATAATCTTTTAGATGCTTTGATAAGAAAAGAAAAAGGAAAAGGTCCAATGGTAGAAGAAACCAATGAAGAAGATGATGCCATTAAGCGCATGAAGGAGGTTAATTCTAACATTTCTATCTGGAAACTTTTGATGCATTCACAACCTCATCGAACTGCGGTTATCCGACATCTCCACGAGGCATCAATCGATGCCTCTATCACTCCCAATCAAGTAGTAGGTCTTATCCATGGAGTAGATTGTACATTAATGTTTACAAATGATGATCTTCCAGAAAATGCCAACCACAACTATTCCTTGCATATTACGGTAGAGTGCAATGGATGGTCTGTACCTAAGGTTCTCATCGATAATGGGTCGGCAATCAATGTGTGCCCCTACCGATTCTTGAAGAAACTCGGCCATTCAAAAGAAGATTTGACACCCTCTAACCAGGTAGTTAAAGCATATGATAATGCCCAGAGAAATATACTGGGATCGATTGAGTTGCTTCTTGAATATGGTTTTGTTGTTAGAAACGTGGAGTTTGTAGTAATTGACATTGAAGCGTGCTTCAATCTGTTGTTGGGAAGACCATGGCTGCATGAAAATAATGCTATCGCTTCTACACTCCATCAAAAGGTAAAGTTTCTCACTGATCACGGCGTGGTAACTATTAAAGGCGATCCAAGCGATGCAAGTATCTCTCATATCGGCAAATCAATACTCCATTTGGACGAAGAAGAAGATACTCGGGTAGACGGTTTTTCTATCTATAATATCCAATTAGAAGATCCTGAAGAAGACTCTGAAGAAGATCTTGAGGAAGATTTGGCAGAAAATATGGAAGAAGAGCCAGGAAATCCCGAAAATGATACTCAGGAAGGAGATGATACATCCAGACAAGAAGGAGAATCGAGCAGTTCAAACTGTTAGGTTATGATACATATGACAATTCATAAATCATGCGGAAAAACCATTTAGCCAGGAATACATATTATTTACACATAATCAAATAGCATAGTTTAGATGCATACTCTTTGTTGCGTGCCTTCCCTAGCTGCGCCCGAACCGAACAAGAACAAGTCTTTAGGACTCCAAGTGTCGTCCCTCCGTAGATAGTCCACAGCACGTCCGGATCCGCCTTAAGATTGACCAACTAGAATCGCCCTTAAGGTACTAAAGATTTTCGGCACTTATAGTCAAGAAATGTGTCTGAATTTTCTCTCAAAAATTCACTTTGAATACTTGAATAATCTATGAAAATATGTGACCCTAGGCACCTATTTATAGAGTTATGGAAAGGGTTTTGGAATCCTATTAGGATACTAATTTATTTAATTATAACCCTACTAGGATTCTAATTAAATAATCATTATCTAATAGTTTTAGGATTTAATCACACTTCGAATCCCGATTGCTTCAGGATTCCCGCACAAGCATTGCACGAGTACTGTACACCCGCGCAAGCCTTGCGGCCCACGCTAGGCGCACAGCGCTCGGCCCACTGTTGTGCTCTCGCGCGCGCGCCCAAGGCTTTGGCTGGGCCTGGCCTTGCGCTGGGCCTAGTCGAGGCTTGGCGTGCGATGGTGCGCGTTGGCTCGCTGGGCGACGGCCTGGCTTCGTGCTGGGCCTTCGTCTAGCGGGCCTCGTCCGATGCTAATTCGTACGATACGCTTCCGATGAAATTCCCGATTCCGGAATTCATTTCCGATACGAACAATATTTAATATTTCCGATTCCGGAATCAATTTCCGTTTCGAACAAATATTTAATATTTCCGTTTCCGGAATTATTTTCCGATTCCGATAATATTTCCGATTCTGACAATATTTCCGTTTCCGGCAATATTTCCGATTCTGGCAATATTTCCATTTCCGATAATATTTTCCGATACGTACCATGTTTCCGTTTCCGGCAACATCTACGACTTGGATAATATTTATATTTCCGATACGATCCATATTTCCGTTTCCGGCAATATCATCGTTTCCAGAGTATTCATTTCTTGCCTGTGACGATCTCAGCTCCCACTGAAACCAAGATCCGTCGATTCCGAATATCCATAGATGGAGTATTTAATGCCATTAAATACTTGATCCGTTTACGTACTATTTGTGTGACCCTACGGGTTCAGTCAAGAGTAAGCTGTGGATTAATATCATTAATTCCACTTGAACTGAAGCGGCCTCTAGCTAGGCATTCAGCTCACTTGATCTCACTGAATTATTAACTTGTTAATTAATACTGAACCGCATTTATTAGACTTAACATAGAATGCATACTTGGACCAAGGGCATTATTTCCTTCAGTCTCCCACTTGTCCTTAGGGACAAGTGTGCATTTCCTAATTCCTTTGTCGCTCGATGCTTGCTCTTGAACATAAGGTAAGAGTTGTCATCCTTATTATGTCCAGAGGTGTTTCTCGGTTTCAGAGTTCAACTGATCAAATAAACAGATAATCATAGCCTATGATTCATCCGAGCACGGCCATGCATTTCACAGTTTCTAGCTCTCCGAGTGGCCTTGTACAACTTTTAAGCATCTCATCCCGATTTATGGGAGGACAATCCCAATCTTGCGATCTTGAGATTAGACTTCGTTTGATAGGTGATTACCTGAGCGTTGCCTTTATAGCCTCCATTTACGGTGCGACGGTTGGTCAACGTCAAAGCAACCAGTTCTCAAACAAGTAATCTCAAATCACTCAGGTATTGAGGATTTAGTGTCTAATAATTTTAATGAAATTTACTTATGACAGATTTTCATCTCTTACAGTAAAGTTTCATAGGTCTTGTCCGATACTAGTCTTCCCAAAGTAAGTATCTATGCAAATGATTATGACATTGCCATGTCCACATAGTTCAAGAAACAGAACTACTAGTCATCTTGCATTCTAATCGTCTAACGTTTTCTATGCGTCCAATTTTATAGAAAACTCCGACTAGGGACCATTTTCAACTTTTGACATTCAAGTTCACTTGATAGACATTTCTTAGTCACAGGACTGGTCCTGACAGTCTATCTTGAATATATTGTCAAATTGAAGGGACTCATCATTTAATACTAAACCAAGATTAAATGGAATATGAAAACACATTTCATATATGATAAATGTTCAACCCCAATGTTTTATAACCATGGGCCTCAAACCCATCTTAAAAACAGTTCATGGAATTCAAGGCTATGCTTGATTTCCAGTGCTACAACGTGAGTGTTGCTTCTCACTTGTTGCATAGGTTTAGTTATCATGCTTTGCCAATCTTAATATCCTTTTCATCGAATGATTTTCGAGATATGATGATAAGATCTTTTCGAGTTTGTTTATTATGTGATCTAGTCTTTTTTACTTTGATGGTGGTTTTACTCATTTTGCAATGTAGAACCATCAAGTTAGCAGACGTTTTTCTTGCTTCAATAGTAGTTCTACGCATTTTTCAATGAAGAACCATAAAGCCAGCAGATAGGTGATCTACCCAAGTTCAATGAAGAACTCTTTAATATAAACAACTCTATTTTATTGCTTCTTAGGCAATAAGTACTTTTACTTCAACTGTTTAGGTTGCTAGTGATGCTTTGTTTGGATTTACTTATCCAAGCAGTTCACAGATATGTGGAAGACTTTCCAGTTGTATCTTAGAACATAGAAATTAATATTTAATTTCCCACGCAACAACTCATGGTCTCCAATCCATGTTGCCATTTCAAAACACGATGCTCTATAGCTCGTCCTTATCAATGGTTAACTCCAAAGGGTCTTGCTTGATCCTTTGCCAGTGTTTATGCGTGTAGCATCAATATTTAGCATATCTTTATTTCCTTGAATCAAGAACTATTCCTATGTACCTTTTCAAGTACCATAAGTATTCTTGATCTCAATCTAGTTGATCTTCACTTAGATCAATAGAGATTGGTATATGTTCGTCATGCCTAAAGTCATACGATACGTTTTTGTCGATCCTCATATTATATTATATACATGATAAATTCTTTTGCAGAATAATTCTATTCATGTAACTTTAGCTCATTCAGTTACAGTAGATACTGAATCCAACTAAATTCTTTGACATATAATATAGGTGAAGAATCTTATTAGATTCTTTGATGTTTAACTTAGTAAATGCTTATACATAGTTCAAACATTCATTACTTAGATTTATTCATATGGATCGAATATCTCCAATGGAGTCTTTCGCGTTTGATTTAGTAAATGCCATCACTAAACAACATCATAAGATCTTTGTAAATAGATCTTAATACCCAGTATGTACTAAGTTTCGCCTTGGTCCATCATTGATGAATAATTTCAAACCTAAGTCATTAGCATTTGAATGTTATTTCACAATAGAGAGATATGTGTGATACACATAGGACCAAATAAGTTTTACGTACTCCCACTAAACTTCTTATATATCTATAAGAATCATGTATATTTTATGAAACTAAAATACTTATTAGCTTCACTAAAATATAGTTCCAATTCCCAATTGCTTGCTTAAATCTGTACTTAGATTTTATAAACTAGCTTTTCTTTTCAAGCATTTATTTGGATCCACAAATCCTATGACATACCATGTACATAGTTTCTTCCAACATTTGACTGAGGAAGATGTTTTGTCATCCAATTGTCATATGTACCAATATGCAATCATTGCTTGAATCATAGACTTGAGCATTACGATTATGCATGAGGTTTCAACACAATCCACGCCGTGAATTTGCTTGTAACCTTTAGCAACTAATCTAGCTTTGTGTGTGAACACAATTTCATGTTTGATGGTTTTTATCCTTAAAACAAACTTGCAACCAATAGGTGTGAAACTATTCTTGCAAATCAACAAAATTTCAATTTTGTCATCAAAACATTGGTTATGTTTTATGGCCTTTAACCATCTAAAACATTTGAGTCTATATATGGCCTCTAACCATTTTAGGGAATCTGGGTTTCGTCATAGCTTTCTTACAGGTCACAAACTCCGTAATCTACATGATAATAGTTTGACTGCAAGTTGTAGGTTTCTTCACTATCTAATAGAAGAATCTCATAGTTTCATTGACCAGAACTCTATGTTTCTTTACTATCTAATAGAAGAATCTCATAGTTCCAGTGACTTGAACTCTATGCCTACTTGGGTATAGAACATCAAACAATAGAATATCAATAGCCACTTGAAAGTCCTTTGAATATTCTGTTCTCCTTGAAGCACTTGTAAAGTCTTCTAAGAGATGTCTATTCTTTAAAGCCACTTCTAAAGTCCTTAAAGAATACGTTCGGTTTTTCTGAAGCACTTCGAAAAAGCCTCCGGAATGTCCGTTTATGTTTTTTGTTCGCCTCGAAGACTTTCGAGGTCTATTTTCTCCCACTTGTCATTTTGGAAACGAATCTCCAAAAGGACATCATTTCGAGCAAACAAACATTATGTTCTCAAAAATTCGTGGTAGAAACAATACCCTTGTGTCTCATTTGAATAAATCACAATGAAACATATATCTATACTTGGGCCTTAGTTTGTTGAATAACAAACACTAAGCTCCCACTGAGTTTAGGAACTCTTTAGATATATTATGAAAAGATATTCTGAAATTACTTTTCAATAGCTTTGACGAATTTGGTTTAGTTTGGTGGTAGTTGAGCATTTTGTTTTAGAAATTATAGGAAAAGTCTTTATGATTCATCATTGATCGAATCAAGTACTAATTGACTTCGATCATTCCAACGTAGATATGCCATATCTTATGGAGCTAGATTGTGAAATTACAACACACAATCATTGATGATCATATTTGGTCTCAAGTAATCATCAACATGATCTAACCTAGATCTTTATGATTTCTTGCCAAGTGGATTTTATACTTCTGAATCTTTGAACTAGCCAAACAGATTCAACTTATATCACATTTGAGTAAATAAACCTATATTCACTCAAATCCATGTGAAATAATAAAGTCATAAAACCTTTCTTTAGCTTTGAACTCTATCGTCTAGGCGTTCTAACAATAGTTCATATTCTTTGTTACTTTCAACAAGTAAGACTAGCTTGTCTTAAGTTGATCTAGAAATCAACCAACTTTCAAAAAGTCCATCAAAATAGAGCTTATGAATGTTAACTTGTTGATATGGTCTAAGCAACAATGCCAAAGATTAATGGAACTCAAATCAAGGGTTTGATTTGAACCTAGTAAAGTTCTTTAAAGAGTTGTTTGTTTTAATCAACCATATTGACTCAACCTGTAATTGACCATTTCATTCAAATAAACAAACAAACAAGCATTGTTTTTGTTCTTCTGAATGTGAGTCTTTCTGTGTTTGAAGCAGAAATTTAGGTATGCTGATTATGGAACAAAATAGCCATTAAGTTCCAGCCTTTGAAAGGACTTAAAACAAACTAGATGACCCTACAACTAATGTAGCATTGCCATGCTTCATTTCCCACTTGTAGGTCATTAGTGTATCCTAGCTTCCATTGTTTGAGTTATTACCGAAGTAAGAACCTCAAGCGGTATATGATACCAAGGAAGTTTGATTGCTAGGTCACTTCTCTTTAAACATAAACTTATAGGTAGAAACGGAATCGTAAATTCCTTTCATTTGTTCCTCGTTTTCCTATTTCTTGTACCCTTTCTTATAGTCTTAAGAATTGAATTCTTTAGTGTTGACTTTTATACTTTGTTAGACATGTCCAATGTCACCAACAAGGTTCTTTACCATTTTAATTTACGTTGAATATTTTGTTTCAACTAGATGATCTTACCAGAAGCTTCTAAAGTTCTCTAAGCATCGATCTATTCGAATGTCTAGGGACTAGACTCATTCGAGAATTAAATGGACAAAGATATTAGGTTGTTAACCATTGGTAAAGCTGAGCGTTTTAAGCTCAATGCTTTATGATCTCAAAACTACATTGTATTTTGAATTCACAAGCACCAATTGGTTTGCCATTCGATTTTGATGTTCGAAAACAACCATAAAAGTCGCTATAAGAAACGTACATTTTAAATTGCTCACTTTCTCTCATTTCCGTGAATCGTTCTTGGATTCACTACCAATCGAGGAAATTTACTGTTACCTTTCTAAAAGGATTTACCGCAGTGCAAGATTTTTAATTATAAACAATAATTAAAACATACATTGAAGCATGCAAAGTCTAAACATTTATCATGAATAATAACTTGAAAATTAAAGCAATCATGCAATTCAAACAAGTTATTACATTTTATTCGAATTTATTGTTCCGGCAGGTGTGAATAAAATGATTCCAAGATCCTAAAATCATTGAAGAACTAAGCACAGTTTGTCGACTTAATCCTAAAACATCTTAGGTAAGCAAAAGCCTTTTGCTAATAGTCTAGAAACTATTCTTGGTTGATAGGTACGTCTAAGAACTTATTAGGTAAACCTATCGATTTTGCCACGACATAAAAGGACTCCTTACTTATATCGTTGAGTTTCACCAAAACTAACGTGTACTCACAATTATTTGTGTACCTTGCCCCTTTAGGACCAATAAGTAACACCTCGCTGAGCGAAAACTATTACTAGATTGATGTAAAGGATATCCAAGCAAGTGTATATTTTGGCATGGCACCTTTTAACTCAATTTTTAAGTTTGGAACTTAAGGCTCTTACTATGTTGGTTAGATTTTAAGTGAACTAAAATCCTTAATCATGCAACATAATCAAGCCGTAATCTCATGCATTTTAAGACATATTTAAAGCAATGAATAACTTAAAACATGCATAAGATAAATGTGATCTAGTATGGCCCGACTTCATCTTGAAGCTTTAACTTCAAAGTCCGTCTTGAAAATCTCCGTGGGAGGCACCATTTTCTTCAAATAGGATAAGCTATAACTAAAACTAATTACAACCATTTGATGGTACGCAGACCATATTTGAATTGAAAAACAACTTTGGTACTTTAGACCAATTACATTCAAATTAATGGTACGCAGACCATATTTTCTATCCTATTTGGGCCATACTAGTCACTTCATAACCTGCAATCCAGTACATATACAATATATACCATTCACCCATTCATTATCATGAATGGCCCACTTAGCTGGTTAGTAAAACACATTATGCATCACGTAAACATTTGCAGCAATTAATCAAGGGCACCAATAATCTACCAATTATTCAGTCCTTATTAATTCTAATCAAGTTGTTTTAACCTTAAGGATTTGTAGACCTAATCAAAAGTTTATGACTAAAAAGCGCTCCCACTTAAACCAATAAATTCATATGCTTTACTAATTTTAAACATAAAAATGTATTTCAAGTCTAACCGGAAACATACAAATTTAATTAAAATTTAAAGCCCATATAAATTTATAATTGAATCCAAAAATTTTAATTTGATTTCAGTCGTATTTAAATTAATTCATGATTTTAATTTTAGTAAAATAATTAGAATAAATAAAATTTATTATAATTACAATATTCAAAATTAAAATCCAAGAAAATAATTTAAATTATTAATTTTAAAATTAATTAAAATTACGTAAACTGAAATTTCAAATTAAAACATTCAAAACGATCTAATCGTAACGCAAACACCCTACGCATCGCACGCCCATGGGCCACACGCACACAGCCATCGCTGGCCATGTGCGCGCAGCCCATGCGCTCGTCGCATAGCTGCTGCATCTTCCATCGCAAGCCATCGCACAAGTGGTGCTCGCTGCGCGCGCGCCAGCGCTCGATGCACGCGAGCCATCGCTCGCTGTGCGCGCTCGCCAGCGCTTGCTGCGCGCGCTCCAGCGCTTGATGCACGCGAGCCATCGCTCGCTGTGCGCGAGCAATTGCGCGCGATCAATGCTGGGCGCAGCGCTCGTGGCACGCGAGCTTGCGCTCGCTGCGCGCAAGGCTGTGCGCGCTTGCGCGAGGCAGTGCGCGTTGTGGCGCAGCTCGCTTGCTGCCCACACGCGACTGCCATGCCTTGCCTTCGCCCATGCCCATTCATCCATGGCTCGTGGCCCACGACACAAGGCAGGGATGCTGCCTTGTGCTCGTGCACCATGCCCCTGCTCATTGCATTCGTGCCGCACGGGCGACGAGCTCCCTTGCTCGTCGTCACATGCTCGCACTATACAACACCCCTTAAGGGTAACACGAAGCGTCCATTTCTTTGTGCGTGCAAGTTATATGAACGAATCGCATAAAAATTTAAAATTTATATTTAAAATTAATGACAAATTAATAAATAATATTAATTTCATAATTTTAGGGCGAAAAATCGAAAATTTATTATTCAATTGATTTCCGATTATCATGGATTCAAGCCTAGGTCATAAAAATTTAAAATTTATCATAAATTTACAATTTTTATGGTGGTTTTTAATCATAGGTTTCTAATTAAATTATAATTAATTATGAAAATCAAATTAATTCTAAATTATTCTAATTTTCAACAAATTAATCATAATTACAAATTAGATTGCATAATTAACAAGGCTAGGCATTCAAACTTGTTAAACATATACAGTAGGTCAATCAAAAATTCAAGATTTATCAACAAGAATCGCAAATATTTAATTTAACATCTTAAATTTACGAAATTTTGCATTCGAAAAACTAAAACCTTCGAAAAGTCATAGTTAGGCTTCGAATTTGAGAATTCTGGGTTCGAAAATTAATTAACTAAACGCAATTTTCAATTAAATAAACACAATTTGCAATTAATTAACAATTACGAAAATTAATCACCCCTTTTAATTCTTGCAAATTTGTAATATTTAACCATGTTCATGCAATTTAGATTATGAAAATAATAAGAGGCTTCTGATACCACTGTTAGGTTATGATACATATGACAATTCATAAATCATGCGGAAAAACCATTTAGCCAAGAATACATATTATTTACACATAATCATATAGCATAGTTTAGATGCATACTCTTTGTTGCGTGCCTTCCCTAGCTGCGCCCGAACCGAACAAGAACAAGTCTTTAGGACTCCAAGTGTCGTCCCTCCGTAGATAGTCCACAGCACGTCCGGATCCGCCTTAAGATTGACCAACTAGAATCGCCCTTAAGGTACTAAAGATTTTCGGCACTTATAGTCAAGAAATGTGTCTGAATTTTCTCTCAAAAATTCACTTTGAATACTTGAATAATCTATGAAAATATGTGACCCTAGGCACCTATTTATAGAGTTATGGAAAGGGTTTTGGAATCCTATTAGGATACTAATTTATTTAATTATAACCCTACTAGGATTCTAATTAAATAATCATTATCTAATAGTTTTAGGATTTAATCACACTTCGAATCCCGATTGCTTCAGGATTCCCGCACAAGCATTGCACGAGTACCGTACACCCGCGCAAGCCTTGCGGCCCACGCTAGGCGCACAGCGCTCGGCCCACTGCTGTGCTCTCGCGCGCGCGCCCAAGGCTTTGGTTGGGCCTGGCCTTGCGCTGGGCCTGGTCGAGGCTTGGCGTGCGATGGTGCGCGTTGGCTCGCTGGGCGACGGCCTGGCTTCGTGCTGGGCCTTCGTCTAGCGGGCCTCGTCCGATGCTAATTCGTACGATACGCTTCCGATTAAATTCCCGATTCCGGAATTCATTTCCGATACGAACAATATTTAATATTTCCGATTCCGGAATCAATTTCCGTTTCGAACAAATATTTAATATTTCCGTTTCCGGAATTATTTTCCGATTCCGATAATATTTCCGATTCTGACAATATTTCCGTTTCCGGCAATATTTCCGATTCTGGCAATATTTCCATTTCCGATAATATTTTCCGATACGTACCATGTTTCCGTTTCCGGCAACATCTACGACTTGGATAATATTTATATTTCCGATACGATCCATATTTCCGTTTCCGGCAATATCATCGTTTCCAGAGTATTCATTTCTTGCCTGTGACGATCTCAGCTCCCACTGAAACCAAGATCCGTCGATTCCGAATATCCATAGATGGAGTATTTAATGCCATTAAATACTTGATCCGTTTACGTACCATTTGTGTGACCCTACGGGTTCAGTCAAGAGTAAGCTGTGGATTAATATCATTAATTCCACTTGAACTGAAGCGGCCTCTAGCTAGGCATTCAGCTCACTTGATCTCACTGAATTATTAACTTGTTAATTAATACTGAACCGCATTTATTAGACTTAACATAGAATGCATACTTGGACCAAGGGCATTATTTCCTTCACAAACAGTAGTAAGTGAAACAACCTTTTCAGCAGAGACGGGTCTTGGACTAGCAATAAGATAAACAAAATGGGTGATGGAGTTCGTGATGATGATTATGACATCGACTTTGACGGATATTTCCTTAGAAAGATAATACACCCAGATAGCCTTGTCATCTTCCCAGAATATAAACATGAAGATCGTTATCATGATCTACCCCCCCCTCCGGAAATTTAATGGCTTGGATAATCCGATCATTCACCTCCAAAGCTTTGTGAACACCTTACATCCGCTGAACGTGCCGGAAGAACATTTTCCGATGTTATTCGATAAAAGTCTAGAAGGATCAGCACTAACTTGGTATTATACTACTGATCATACCAATAGAAATTCATGGAAGGAGGTAGTACAATCGTTCAGTGATTGGGAACATAAATTTCAACAATTTGATAAAGGAAAGAAAATGCTAGTGCAAACTTCTCAGTCCGAAAATGAGTCGTTCTCACATTTATTTTCAAGATGCTCACATCTTCGCACTCAACTCCGAACTCCCATTACAGATAGAGAATTCATGTTGATATTGCTTAAAAAATTGAATGCTTTCTATTACCGGAACATGGTATCCTTCAAGTACATTGATCTCACTCACATGGAGAGATACGGTTATGAGATTGATGTTAGTCGATTACAAGAAAGAAGACCCAAGATCAGCACACAAGCTCATACAACTAGGGTATTCACACAATTGAATGAACCTTTAAGCATGGTATACAACCGGTTAAACAAAAAAGGAGTGCTTCGAGCTAAAAGCTATGTGTACTCTCTACCTCCACCTGGAACTAACATGACCCGATATTGTAGTTACTGTCATCAATATGGTCATGTAACTGATTCATGTTATGATCTCAAATGTGCAATTCAAGATCTTATTGACCGTGGAGTTGTCGATTCATTTCATGCCAAGCCAAACCTACCTCATGACTAACCAGCCTCAAGCGTCTATTCCATCTCCAATTATGAACCAAGAAACAAAAGACCCTGTTCTCCAAACACTCACAAAAGGTTTTCAATTAATGATGAAAATGGGTTATACACCAGGGACGAGCTTAGGCCGTAGTGGCGAGGGCATGAAATATCCAATTCCCATATGTGATAAACAAAACCGATATGGTCTTGGATATGACCCGAAAAATGATTCAAAACCTACTAAAAAGCCATCACTCACCTTAAATGGACAATTCATACTGCAAAACGACGATGAACCATACTATGAGTTTCCCGAACCCTGGTATGATCCCATTAAGAAATAAATACTTCCTGGGCTCGAAATCTTTTTTGCAGAAGCCAGAAACGAAGATTTTATTAAGGGTTGGCCCGACAAAAGCCACGAACCGAAAGAAAAAACAGATTGGGTTGAATACTTGAAGCTAGGTGTCCTGAGAAACTTGTTCTCTCCCCGCTTTGAAGACGAAAGACCTTTTGATCCGACCACTCTTGTCACACCATCAAAAAGAGAAATTCAACAAGAACAAAACATCCAACCAATATCAGAAACCTATGTCCAACTATTCATAGATAATCCTTTTACCCAACCCTCTTCGGATTCATCATCCACCACTCATTCATCCAATACAGACGGTTATGAAACTGGTAGCTCATCATCAAGCCATTCATCCTTAAAAACTCAATCCGACATCCTTGACCCTGAAGATATTGAAAATGTCCTTGAAAGTAAACATGTTTGCATGCAAGAAATTAATTTTGATCACGATGCATTGTCTGATAATGAATTTTTCAATGAACCTAAAACATGCATGACACCCATGGAAGAGTCCATAGTCATAAATATAGGTAGCGAAAGTAATATAAAAGAAGTCAAAATAGGGTCCTCCCTTTCCCCTGAAGAAAAAATAGCATTCATTGCATTACTTAGGGAATATGTAGATGTCTTTGCATGGTCATACGCCGATATGCCAGGTGTCGATCGTGAAATTGCCGAACATCATATCCCCCTTTACCCAGAAAGCAAACGAAGCAACAGAAACTACGGAGGATGAAGCCCGAAATGAGTCTTAAAGTCAAGGAAGAAATCCAGAAACAACTCGACGCCAACTTCATAAAACCAATTAAGCATCCGGAGTGGTTGGCTAACGTGGTAGTTGTACCTAAAAAAGATGGAAGAGTCCGAGTTTGCATCGACTTTAGAGATCTAAATGCTGCATCACCAAAAGATTATTTTCCCCTTCCTCACATTGATGTTTTAGTGGATAGTACTGCAGGACACGCAATGTTCTCATTCATGGATGGATTCTCAGGATACAATCAAATACTCATGTCAGCAAATGACATGCCCAAGACATCGTTTATCACTCCTTGGGGAACCTTCTGTTATAGAGCGATGCCATTTGGTTTGAAAAACGCAGGAGCCACTTATCAGCGAGCTGCGACAACAATACTGCACGATCTTATCCATAACACTGTTGAAGTCTATGTCGATGCCATGATCGTCAAAAGCCACGATCGAGGAAATCACGTAGAAGAATTGAAGTCTTTCTTTGACCGAATAAGGAAGTACAACCTGAGATTGAACCCACAGAAATGTATGTTTGGTGTAACGTCGGGAAAACTTTTGGGATTTGTAGTAAGCCAAGACGGCATCAAAGTAGACTCCGACAAGGTAAAAGCCATACAAGAACTACCTCCTCCTAAAACGGAAAAAGAAATCCGAGGTTTTCTGGGCAGAATTCAATATATCAGCAGATTTATATCTCAACTAACAACAAGGTGTGAGCCTATATTTAAGTTGCTGAAAAAGAACGTTCCCAAAAAGTGGAATGACGAATGTCAGGCTTCATTTGATTCAATGAAGGAATATCTTTCAAACCCGCCGGTTTTGATGCCACCCAAACCCGGCCAACCTCTAATATTATACCTCACAATCACGGAAACGGCCATGGGAGCACTTTTAGCTCAATATCAAGAAGGAACAAAAAAGGAAGTAGCTATTTACTACCTCAGCAAAAAGTTTCTGGAATATGAAACTAGATACACCGCTGGAACGGGCTTGCATCGCCCTCATATATGCCACAAAAAAGCTACGACATCATCTACAAGCCCACACCACGTACCTTATCTCCAGACTCGATCCCATCAAGTATATTTTTGAGAAGCCTATTTTAAGCGAGAGGCTAGCAAGATGGCACGCGGTTTTATCTGAATTTGATATTCAATGTGTAAACCAAAAGTCTGTGAAAGGAAGAGCCATATCCGAGGCATTGGCTGATGGGCCCATATCAGGCGACGAATTTGATGATGATTTTCCTGACGAGAACATATTCACCATTAATGTATCGAAATGGAAAATGTACTTTGATGGGGCATCCAATAGAAAAGGAAACGGCGCTGGAGTATTGTTAATAGATCCCCATGGGATACACATACCTTTTGCTGTGAAACTCGGTTTCCCAACCACAAACAATACAGCCGAATATGAAGCTTGTATCTATGGAATCAAAGCTTCCCTAGCAGCGGGGGCAAAACATCTCACCGTGTATGGTGATTCAAATCTTATCATATCCCAGACGATTGGGGCATGGAGAGTTCGGGATGAAAGATTGCAAATGTATAGTGATTATGTACAACAATTCATCCCATATTTTGATGATATTGATTTCAAGCATCTTCCTCGTGAGCAAAATAACTTTACAGATGCTTTAGCTAACTTAGCAGTAAATTTAACTTGGGAAGAGAACGTGAAAATCCAATCAGTGAAGATCGTGGAGAATGAATTTCCCGTGATTGAATTTGAAAACATGATCGCCTTGTTAATACAAGAAGATGAAGAAGATCCTTGGTATATAGATATAAAGAAATTTTTAATCGAAGGACAATACCCTGAAGGAAGTCACAAGAAAGATCGATTAGCCATTCGAAGACTAGCAGCTCATTTCATAATGTTAAAAGAGCAATTGTATCATAAAGGTTTTGATGGAATTCCACAACTATGTATTTATGGAGAACAGACACAAAGGATCATGAAGGAAGTTCACAGAGGAGAATGTGGACCGCACATGAATGGAAGGATGCTTGCTCGAAAAATTCTTCGGGCTGGATACTATTGGACTACTCTCGAAAGTGATTGTGTACATTTTGTAAGAGCCTGCAAGAAGTGTCAAATCTTTGCAAATGTCAACCATATGCCACCTGTATCATTGAATAACCTTACTTCACCATGGCCGTTTTCAAGCTGGGGGATAGATATCATCGGGCAAATCCACCCAAAAGCCTAAAACGGACATCAATATATTTTGGTTGCTATCGACTATTTCTCAAAATGGGTAGAAGCAGCATCATTCTCAAAATTAGGGGCAAAGCAAGTGTCGAAGTTTGTTATAAACAACATCATCTGCCGGTATAGAGTACCTTTTGAGATCATTTCCGATAATGGATCACAATTCGAAGGACATCTCAAAGAAACACTTCAGAAATATAAAGTTAGACATCACCAGTCTTCACCTTACCGTCCCCAAACTAATGGCGCGGTCGAGGCGGCTAACAAAACCATCCGAACGATAATTGCGAAAATGACTGATAAGACCAGAGAATGGCACGAAAAGCTTCCGTATGCACTATGGGGATATCGAATTTCCATTAGAACACCGACTGTTACAACTCCGTATTCTTTAGTATACGGTATGGAGCCACTTCTTCCCATAGAGATTGAAATTCAATCACTTCGGGTTATAAATGAAAGTGAAATTTCGAACGAACAATGGTTTAGAGATCGATACGACGAACTCTCTTTAGCGGATGAACGAAGGTTACAAGCTCTTCATAACATTCAACTGTACCAACGGCGCATTAGTCGAGCCTTTAACAAAAAGGTTCGAGAAAGAAATGTTCAAGAAGGCGATTTAGTTCTAAAAGAAAATTGAGCGCCACTTCACGATCCTCGGGGAAAGTTCAAGCCCAATTGGTCTGGCCCATTCCTCGTGAAACACATCACTTTAGCAGGAGCGGTTAAATTGATGGACCTTGACGGGAATGAATTTGTTCACTACACCAACCTTGATCAACTGAAGAAATACTACGCTTGAATCCTTTTTTGTCTTCTAAAAAAAAATCAAAAAAAAAATCAAAAAAAAAAATCATCAAAACAAAAGAGAATAAATAGTTATCAAATTTATTTATTGTGTGTCTCATCCATGGATAGAAAGCATTATTTTATCTCATCATAGGAATTTCATTGTTAAGGAAATCTCGTAATTTAAATTAATGTCAAACATGAAAGTATGATTACAACAATGGACATTTAAATACCTTTATTTCATACTTGCATTACAAACCATTAACGGTTATACAGAAACTACAAAAGGAACAACAAAAGCAATAACAATAATGCCTTATCCCTATTTCTACCTTTTCCCTAGAACTTGTTTCCTATCTTTTTATCCAAAAATAGAAGCCAGCTTCTCATGAGAAAACATCTGTTGAAAAAAGGACGTGACAATAAAATTGAAAATTACAAAAAGGAAGCACACAACTGAATTGAGCTTTCCTACTCATCGGCCCTGTCAAATCTTCACTCGTCTTCATAGAGATCCTCCGACAACCAGGCAGAGTACGAGGAAGTAGGAACGCTATCCTCCAAAGCCAAGAAAGCTGGCACCGACCTTGCGAATTGCCATACACGACGAGCATATGAGAGAATTTGACGACTACTAATGAGATAAGCAGCACAACGCACGTTTGGCAGCACATCGACTGGTAGAAGACGTTGAATCTGACCTACTTGCCTCAAACACCTCCATGGAAGGTAAAAGGTGACCCGACCCAGCCCGGGAAGTTGGACTCCTTTGCGATGTTGGGTGCTGATAATTACCTCCGTTATGTTGAGATGAGAAGTCACCCATTCCACATCCAGTGCTAGAAAAAATTCTCCCCACGCACCGCTATCGCAAAGTTGGCGAAATATTGGAGATAATCCTCTCTCACGGATCTGTGAAGTTCGATAAGGAAAACGATTTAAAGGCTTGCACAACTTAAATTTTTCACATAACCAAAGATGAAGCACGACGGGACACCCTTCTATAAAACCCCCGGGATTTTGTTTAACGTTATCCAGACTCATGACAAGCTCACCTAAGACAATTGGTCCTAAGCGACCCCCGGTCTCTATTTGAGAAAGAAGGGTAAGGCACCTGGTATCACATGAAAATAGTGAACCCATAAGTAATACAAGACCTGATAACATGAGGACCATTGCTCTTTTCTGACACACTCTATAATCCTCATTATTTTCAAAATGCCAAGTTTCCCCAGAGAAAGCAATAAGGAGATTATCTAGAAGCATCTCATCTTGTAAATAATAAGCATTCATCTTATCCCATGGGATACCCAAATACTCCCTCATGATTGACTCTTTTTCCCCAGGTTCTCTCATAACAATGACCGGCCCTCCGACATTGAGACCTAGTAAACCCTCAATCTCTTCCACCAAAGGAACCATCTCTGTTTCCCCGAAACGGAAAACATGACGTTCCTCATCCCAGAATTTCACCACTTTGTTAATCATGTCATAACAAATATTAAGGAAAAGAAGTGGAAGGATATTTCTAGTGAAAAGATTCATAAGGTCATTAGAACGAGACAATGGGTTTCCTTCCAAAGCTTCCCTAATGTTTCTTTTGTGTGAAACATCAATCTCATTGAGCTCTTGGAAAGTTTGATTCATTTTGAAAAAGAAAAAAAGTGTTTTGAACTAAAAATGAAGAGAAAGAAGAATTACACCAAATTTTTGAAGGATTTTGATAAAATGAAGGTTAGTGTGGTTATTAATCATGGAACCACGAAATATATAGGGGAAGCCTTATAATACAACCAAATTTATCCATGCCCCACCATTACAATCATTTTTCAACTTTCAAACACCGGTCCGCTGAAATACGTCAGTTTCTCTGTTTCTGATAACTGCATTCCGTTCTTTTGCAACAAACTGTTATGCACTTATTTGAAGTATCCCAATAGCATTATATCAAATACTTGAATTCATATCTCAAGCATTTAGATACTCATCCATCCGGAACCGAGTCGATTAAGGTCAAATCATCACATTCTAAAAGGGGCGCACAACTGTTTTTTTTTCTGCTAAATCTTCAACAACTATGTATGAAAACAAATTGTTTGATGAATCCTCTTCATGTTTCTAAACTAAAATACTCCATAAACAACGTCGTTTTTTTCAACTCCTTTTTTGCTTAAAATACTCGTTTTTTTTAATACCGAGTATATGATCCAGATGATTCAAATAGATTTCACTTTCCACTCTTATGGAAATGCTTTTTTTGGAAATGATTTTGGATTCATTGAGTTATTCCGATCATGCAAACACCAAACTTATCCCGAATTTCGGAATTCATCAATTCCTGGGCAATAATAAATCAAACCGAACAATAACTCGTTTTCAATTTCTTGGATTTCAGATAAAAACATCAAGCTAGTTTTTCCAAACTACAAAGTACGCCTTAATCTTTCAGGATTTCAAAATACTAAGCCGGTTTTCTCAAACCGCAACGAGTCAAAATGTACTCAAATCTTTCAGGATTTCAAAACAGCAAGCCGGTTTTCTCAAACCGCAACGAGTCAAAGTGTACTCAAATCTTTCAGGATTTCAAAATATTAAGCCGGTTTTTTCTCAAACCGCGACGAGTCAAAGTGTACTCAAATCTTTAAGGATTTCAAAATATTAAGCCGGTTTTTCTCAAACCACGACGAGTCAAAGTGTACTCAAATCTTTAAGGATTTCAAAATATTAAGCCGGTTTTTTCTCAAACCGCAACGAGTCAAAGCGAACTAAAATCTTTCCAGATTCCAAATCATCAAGCCATCAATCAAGTAAAATCTTTCAGGACTTCTAAATATCAAGCCGGTTCCTGTTTTCACACAACTGTCACATTTCTTTTGGATACCAAAACCCCTTTTAAATCAATTTTAATCAAAATTTTGTGTCTTTTTTTTTATCAAACATTGATTATCGTTTTGACAAAACTCAATCAATGTGGGGCATTCTGTAGACACCAAATTTTGATCCCCGTTTTTGTTATATTTTTTTACTTCTTTTTCTTTTTCATGTTGTACAATTCCGTTTTTTTTTATAATTATAATCATGGAAATAATTACCAATAATTAACAACTTTAAAAGAACAACACGAACAACCAAAACGCGAATAACAATAATAAATAAATAATAATACTTCATTGATAATTTCCAAAAATACACATAATCCTTACAAAATGTACTTCTACCTTAAGATTAATACAAAATCAAAGTATAATGATAGAATGTGTATTTTTTTGTCTAGTCTTGTCTCGCCAGAAAACTCGTAATCTTCACTTACTCATAATAATAAAAACCACTATGGCCATTAACAAGGCTATTAGCCCCATAATATAGACCATGTATAATTTTAACATTCGTAAATCCTCCTGAACCGAAGAAAAAGGATATTCTTGCTTGTTAGGAACCATGGTGGCCGTGAAAATGAAGAAATGGATGGGTTTTGGGTAAGATTAAGAATGAGAAGATAAGAAATAAGTGGTGAATGGTGGATTGGATAAGGAAAATCTCTTTTTATAGGGTGAAAATCTTAACCGTATATTTACTATTCATCATAGTATATTCGTATACGACGGGTATAATGATCTCTGTGTATACAATAACCTTTTTATTACCATATAACCAAGTTTACAATACTTGGGGACCCTTCTAATAATGTAGGGACACGTAAGTTTATATAACATACGAAGTCAAAAGTAGTTTTTTTTGGGATAGATAATATATGCCCCTAGTTAACCTCGTACTATGACACACAATGATATACTAAAAAGTTAAAGGAATGTAACCCCAGGACGAAAAGATTTTGAAGTCTACGTGCGCACGATTGCCTAAAGATAGGACCAATTCGTAGTTTCTAAGTATGACTTATTTCGTCATATGACTAAGTATAGAAAAGTCAAGGACAAAAAGGGTCTGAATAATGATGTTAAATAATAGACTAGGACAACCCAAGTAAACAAACACGGGTAAAATGATGGGTTTAGTTTGTCACGTTTATTATATTATATATATAAGGAAAAAGAGAAATTTTTGTGTGTCGGCAAAGTGAATTGCATAATTGATGGGAATCTCATTGTTTGTTTGTCATAATGGTATACAGTATAATTTTTTAGCCATACATTTACTTGGTGACTGAGTCTTTGACTCCATTGAGTGAATTGCAGCGTAAATTACGCGATAATAATTCACCTCTCCGTACATTTATCTTCTAACTATATAATTTTATCATCTCACTATTCACGTTTTCCTTCCGAAATATATCACGGATATGATTAAAAATAGAAATTTATCGGTATTGAGATAATGAGTAGTCCGATAACATGAGAAAATAATAGAAGTTATAATATGGGAAAGTAAGTTGAGAGAATGATATGATTTTGACCATAAAATAAGGCTTAGTGCGGCTGCTGTAACTTTCACTCTGGGGAACGAAAAGACAAGAGTTTTGGTGGAAAAGAAGGGCTATATGTCCCGAACAGGCTGACCAAATTTTAGCAAAAACGGACCACGTTTGACCTTTGATCGGAGGTGTTTCGTGGGACTGCTCCTCAAAAAACAGGAATGGATAACAAGTGTACACTCACTCTTTTCTTCCCTTTTTACTAACTAAATTATGTTACCCCTCTAATATTTACACATGGGAGAAAAAAGGTTGGTAAAATAATGCCAAGTAAAGATCACTTTGGCTTATACCTAATCAGTTTTCTGTACACTCAATAACGTACACTGTATAAATTTGAAATTAGATTGTACAAGTCTAAGATATACGAAGTATGTAACAAGATGAAAGGTGGTCATGCCTAACGTTGGGTAACGGGCCATAATTTCCCTAGGAGGTAACTAAATTGTCAACATCTAATATTTTCTTACGCACCGAGGCCAAAACAACTAGTATTTCTTACGAAAAAATAAGTGTTCTTATATTTTCAAGAATAACTCCCAAAACTTCAAGTAGGCTACCACTAAAGTACTTAAAGTAATAAGCTTTCCCACATAAAAGGTGATCCAGGGATCGGGCTCATAAATATGTGGACAATCGTCTCATAAGAGCAATGAGATATATACGTTATATTAGTGAGTGGGTCATCGGCTATATGAAAAACAAAAATAAAGTCTCGCTAGAAAACACCACTTATTTCCGTAGCCCCACTGTATGGATAAGGACGTAAGATTATGTCCCAACAAACTAACACACGACAAGACTCAATGCGGAGTAGTAGATGTAATCACCCGTCTTTAAGGCTCATGTGACTACGTGATTATAAAATCCGTACAGGTAAACAAATACCGCATAATTAACTATCTAAATTTGTATTAACCCGTACTTGTACATGTATGTACAAACGCGAATAATCAAAGGAAGAGTTCCAAAATCTATTGTTATATGCGACATTACGCAACGCTAAAATATTTTTTTATATATTACTAACAATCTTGTTTTTTTTAACAAAAAAATATCATTTTCATTATAAATAAATTAACGGTTTCATTAGGTCTTTTTATTAAGTTTTACTCTTTTAGAAACATTGATAAATATTTATGTCGGAAATTTTATTTCATCAGTTTAACTCTAATTCAGTATAATTTATCAAAACAAACAAATAAAACGAAAATAGTAAAATAAATAGTAATATAATCTTTTTGAAATCCTGTATTAAATTTATGTCATGATTACAAAATATTTATATTTATTGCAAAATCTTTTATAATTAATTTTATTTTCAAAAATTATTATAAAATTACATTTTTTTTCTATAAATAGCAACAAAAATTTAACTTCAAAACACAACATTTTCAAAAAACAAGCAAATTTCTTAAAATCCTTTCTAAGTGAGTTTTAAAAAAAAGTTACTAGAGTTTTCATAAAAAAATAATAAAAAAAAAGGTTCTTATAAAAAAAATAGCTTAATTGTCTTAAGTATTTTATGTAATTTGTGAGAATTTTCCTTTCACCAAAAACACAAAAAACAAAAAAAAGTAATTTAGAAATTTTTATCTTACAAAAAAAAGATCAGTATTGTTAATTAAAGTATAAAAAAGGGTTATATTAATCATTTCACCAAAGGTTAAAATATCTACTTCCGTATCAAGGTACATTTTCTCAATCCTTAATCTAATTTATTCAGATTATTATTGGGGACTAACATATTTGTTTCCATGTGACATTACGAAAAGGATTTATCAAGATATTAGGTGCTAATTTGCCCTAAATCTATGATAATCTTTTATTAGCAACTGATCCTATTGGTGAAGTTTATAGGACCGGTGAGATTTGAGAGTTATGTGTTTAATATTATCTGCACTTTTATTGTTTTGATGATTAAATTTTAGTTCAAATTATTTTATCAAAAAAACATGAATGATATTGTGCATAAAATTGATTAATAAGATAATGACAATAATAATTTCGTCCAAATAATTTTAATTTTTAAACACACTTTATATAATATCATAAAGATATTAATTTAAGTCAAAGTTTGCAAAAAGAATCAAGTCAAAATCACTTCCCTACCAAAAGTTATGTACTTTTTAGCTAAAAACAATTAAAAGACAAAAACGATATACACGACTTCAGAAAACGTCATTTTCATACCATCTCGGTTCATTTTCAGTCAAAGACTCCTAAATATGAATTAAAGTACATAAGAAGATATTTCCAACCATATATGACTTGAAATTTTCGGAGATTTCTAGAATAAACGACGAATATTTTCGTGTTAACTATCTAAATAAGATTAATTACTTAAACCACAAAAATAAATCAACTTAATCTAAGATTTATAAAAAATTGTTGAAACACCATTGAAAGTAAATAGTATTGCCTTCCTAATGGTCTAAAATTTACCTCAGTTAAATCTTTTTTATATATAAATTTTCTTAACTAAAAGTTAATTATTAAATACTAATTAAGAAAAATCTAAATTTTCCTTTTTTTTTAATCCGAAAATTATAAAATATTAAAATGAAACAGAGGATATAATGTCTTATAAAAGTCTATTGCACCCTCGTAAAAAGTTTTCTATAAAACTTTAAGTTAATAAAAAATTAAAAGAAAATGACTTCAGAAACAAGTTAAATCTTGTAGGAGCTTATAAACAACAGAGATGACTTCAGAAACAAGTGAAGAAACGTTAAAACTTTTAAATCTTGTAAGAGTTTATAGATAACAGAGATGACTTTAGAAAAAGTAAAGAAAGTTTTTCAAATCTTTAAATTGTGTAATAGTTAGCAAAAATGTTATAAAACAACTTTACTCAATCCCATAATAATAAATATGCAATTTAATCAGTTTTGTGCACAATATCAAGTTTATTTTTGCCGAATTTAATCTTGTCAATGTATGGAGTGTGAAACATCTTTCTTGCTTGATCAATTAAGTCATAATGCATTTTAACACATGATAATGGCCTTATTTAAAATTTGAGGTGTTAGGTTGACTTATCAATCATATAAGGTATTGAGATAATCCATCTCCATCAAAAACCCTTATTCACTATAAAATTCCGGTGGATTAAATCATAATCATATATGATTGAATAGTCGATTGTCCCTTTTATTTGGCGATAAGGCCTAGACGGATGTCTTACTTTGTTTGGTCAATTCCATTAACCCAAACACAAAACCAAAAATAATCCCTCAATTACCCTCATGATTGTAATTTTCTCAAAATACAATTATCAAAGAGAACCCCTAACAATTTACTACAAAAAACCATTTTGATCCATTCAAGCCGCCAATCAGGGCGCACATTCTCATTAAAACCGTCTTATTCAGAAGACCTTTATGGTAATCACTAATCGGTGTGATTTCCTCAACTCTAAGTGGATCATTTTGATTCTTAAAGTGAATTGATTAAGGATCATAAAAACCTTATTCTAAGCAAAATAAAACCCAATATCATTATCCCTCAAACCCAAGTGGAATTGGCCATTTAAAGTGAGACATTCGTCCGAACTACGATGGTTTTGATCCGAGAGTGGATTCAAATCCCATGATGATCGGTACGTAGTGCAACTTCAATGCTCAAACCTATCATGCGTTAATAATCTTGTCTTGGCTTAATGAAACCCCTTTTTAGTATGCTTGCATGTGTATGACAAC
The DNA here is from genome assembly GCF_020520425.1 of Spinacia oleracea. NCBI lineage: Eukaryota > Viridiplantae > Streptophyta > Magnoliopsida > Caryophyllales > Amaranthaceae > Spinacia > Spinacia oleracea. The sequence continues at coordinate 69,250,343 of NC_079488.1, read as the reverse complement.
GTGAAACCTATGTTTTTTTTATCTAAATTCTCAAATAGCCATATATCAAATCAACTAGATATAAGTCAGAGTAAGAGCCTATTCTTGAGAATAGAAAAGAAGCCGAGTTCCAGACGTTCGATTCTCTTAACCTAGACCCTGAACCCGAATTTTTGATTTCAAAAGATCAGTTTTCAAAGAGGAAAATGCCTTTATTTTATGGAGTTATTAATCATTTTCGAAATTTTTTTCTCTAAACTTTTTCATAAATGGTTTTACAAAATCCGTTCCCTGTTCGGATAAAAATAGGGTGGCGACTCTAAACCTTTTATAAACAGTCTGAACAGACTCTCATGTAGGATTCTCAAGGTAAATAATAGTCGGTCGAGAATCAGGTCCTACAGGTACACAAATAATTGTGAGTACATGTTAGTTTTGGTGAAACTCAACGATATAAGTAAGGAGTCCTTTTATGTCGTGGCAAAATCGATAGGTTTACCTAATAAGTTCTTAGACGTACCTATCAACCAAGAATAGTTTCTAGACTATTAGCAAAAGGCTTTTGCTTACCTAAAAGATTTTAGAATTGAGTCTAAATACATAATGTGCTTAATTCTTCAATGGTTTTAGGGTCTTGGAATCATTTTATTCACACCTACCGGAACAATAAAATCGAATAAAATGCCAATAACTTGTTTGAATTGCATTATTGCTTTAATTTTCAAGTTATTACTCATGATAAATGTTTAGACTTTGCATGTTTCAATGTATGTTTTAATTATTGTTTATAATTAAACATCTTGCACTTCAATAAATCCTTTTAGAAAGGTAACAGTAAATTTCCTCGATTGGTAGTGAATCCAAGAACGATTCACGGAAATGAGAGAAAATGAGCAATTTAAAATGTATGTTTCTTTTAGCGACTTTTATGGTTGTTTTCGAGTATCAAAGTCGAATGGCGAACCGATTGGTGCTTGTAGATTCAAAATACAATGTAGTTTTTGAGATCATAAAGCATTGAGTTTAAACGCTCAGCCTTACCAATGGTTAACAACCTAATATCTTTGTCCATTTAATTCTCGAATGAGTCTAGTCCCTAGACATTCGAATAGATCGATGCTTAGAGAACTTTAGAAGCTTCTGGTAAGATCATCTAGTTGAAACAGAATATTCAACATAAATTAAATGGTAAGAACCTTGTTGGAGTGACATTGGACATGTCTAACAAAGTATAAAAGTCAACACTAAAGAATTCAATTCTTGAGACTATAAGAAAGGGTACAAGAAATAGGAAAACAAGGAACAAAGGAAAGGAATTTACGATTCCGTTTCTACCTAAAAGTTAATGTTTAAAGAGAAGTGACCTAGCAATCAAACTTCCTTGGTATCATATTGTAGACACCTACTTTTGTCCCCATTCCCGAAAGGGAAGGTTCGATGATGAGAACATAAATCTCCACTTGACAATGCATCTCCTTTAAAATAACGAATCTCAATTCCCCTTTTCATTTCACCCGAAACCTGCTATTTATAGCAACCTGCTATTTATAGAAACCTGCTATTTATGGAAACCTGCTAAAAATAGTAACTGTCGTAATGGGTAGTTGTTAAAAGTGGCAAGTCATAAAAGATAGAAACCTGTCAGAATTAGGTGTTGCACTCCAACATAAATCCTAAATGAGATAGAAATTGCGAGAAAAATCCTGTTCTTAATACGATTCGAAAATAAGAGTTACGTATTAATTAAGATCCTAACGAGCCTAGAGTTCGTAACGGGCCCAGACGCATTCCGTCATAAAATTAATACGCACTAAAAGACTCGATTAAAGTCTCATACAGTTCGGATTCTAAGAGTCCGAATCTGACAAAGAAACGGCCCAGACCCTATTTTCAACGCCTAGCTCTGGGCGCCGAAATCTTCGGCGCCCAGCCCTGGGCGCTGAAATTACCTGGGACGTGTTCTTTCCTAATTCTTCGTGGATTAGAGTTCTACAATTCTATCTTTCCACGAACTCTTTTCTATAAATATAGCCCCAAGTTCGACGTGAAAAAGAACACAACACACAATTATTATTCTGAGTATTGACTCTAAACCCCTAAGCCTAAGCCTCACGCTGCGAAATTGATCACGCGTTCTGTCGCAATCGATCCAAAAATCGAACAGAACGTGTCCTGTCCCGTAATTTGAGATTCGTTAAATAAAAGGAGAAATAGCAAAGTCAAAGTGGTTAGTTTTCTGAGAACCGTGACGCACCTCTCAATGGTGCGTCGTAATGTGTCCCTTTTCCATGGTTTAATTGCTTTCCTCGCCCTTTTATGAACTGCTAAACTAATTGAATCTGATTGTTCTATCACGCCTAATAAAGATAATATGTTGGGAAATTGGATTATCATGCTAGGTCCCTTAAAACAATCTAAATCAGATAATCGCGATCGATCTAGTATTATATGTTGCATATTGTTAAAATCAACTCAGATTAGTTTAGTAGTTAACGCATGTCCCTTCAATTATTTATGCTGAGCTAGTAAGGATATCCTGCCTCTGGAGTCATCGACGAGCGAGTACTCCTCTCGGTAGTTACAGTCCCCCGAACCCTTAATCTCTACCTTGCGAGTGTATGTTGAGAGATCCCCACACCAGAGATCACAAGGGAACCTACGGCCGTCGTGGTCAAACATAATTGCACTCCCTTTATGTCACGATAACCGGGTTTTGTCAGTTTTTCTCATTGTCGTTAAAAACTGAATGACGACTCCTATATTACTAGTCAATTGGGTGTAAACTCACAGGAAATCCAATTACACTTGATTTGACAAAAAGAAACGTCACACCCACGAGGGACGAGGTCACGCATTAGCCTCGTGCTTTTTCGACCCCCTCACAGTGGCGACTCCACTGGGGATAGTGAAGGAAATACTCGTGCTTGTAGGTAATCAAAATAGCCGAAGGGTGAAACGATCCTACCCCGCGTTTATTTCCCCATCAAGTTGGGACGACCTGAAAATCAGCATATTAATGTGAACGGGCAGAACCGCATAACGAATCTTGGCTCCCTTGGATGTTTCATCTCGGGAGTCGGGACTAAGGATACCCATCGCCAACCGGGGGGTGCATACGCTTCGAATGTTGTCCACTCGCTACTTTCGCTAGTAGTACACCCGTCCCAAACCCAATCTCTCGCCCATTAGGTCCCTCTCATCGGTGCATGCATGCCCCCTTGGCTTACATCGTGATTGGCCTCTTGGGCAAAATTTGTCTGTTGAAGGCACTACCTCGACCGGGGCATGTGTCGGATCTGCGATAAAAGCGGTACCAAGCCAGGCGCAAATACTACCCATAGAAGCCTATCATAAACTACATGACATATTAGTATTACCTCATGATGTAATGTTAGTTATGTGTAGCGAAATATATGATTGTGTGACAAACCATCCTAGAAAACCAACGACCTTAAAAAATTGCCCAAACATTCGTAAACCAACTGGCCAATGAGTTATACCAAGATACGTGTTCCGCAAACCCGAATGATCGCCACAAAAATAAGCGACGCTCGGGATGGCCTGTAACGAATCCCACAAACGCTGCACAACGCGTAAAGGACGTTATAAGGCAAGCACGCAAAATCCAAGTCGCATAAACAAAAGAAAACGTAAACAGAAAGCGAGAACCAACCAGGGACGCATTTTCAATGCCCCTGGCTGGGCGCCATAATTTCTCACGCCCTACGCTGGGCGCTGAAGTTGCTGCCTGGCCTTTTGGTCAGGCGCAGCAGCCTCGGCGCCCGCGCAAAAAAATATGTAGCAAAAAAAAACCATTCGTAAAAAAATTGCTGCAAGGGCGTATGAAAAGCACTCGATCCTTAAAGCGACTAAAAAAAATATATAAATAACTCTTCGAGTCGTTGTTAGGCCTCCTACGACGACAATGCTCGTCACCAAAACCGAACATGCCAATAACTATGAATGTCACAATAGGCAAGTGTTTCGAAAATCCAAAGAATGACTAAAAGAAAGAGCCAAAAAGTGTACCAACAAAACAAAGAGCGAAAGAACCAATAGAGAGAGTCAAAGTCTAGACTAAGTAATTCTTGAAACTTTGTGGCCTAAAACTTTAGCTTATCTTATCCATAGGACTGGTCCTGCCACTTGGTGCCGATCGGGAAATCAAAGGTTAGTGCGTCTCGAAGATACATCGCCAACACCAGGTTTAGTAACTCCAAGCTCCGTCCGTCATCCCTCATTTCAAGGATCTCCGCTTCCCCAACCGCGATTCGCACCCTCAAACATGTCCATCGAAGAATTGCGAGACCAGATGGCCCAAATGACCCAACTCATGGGCCAACTGAAAATGGAAAACGAATCCTTAGCGGCCGCACAAGCCAAAAATGACCTCGATAACGAGAAGAGGATTGAAAAAATGGTCCTACAGCAAACCATGGGGAGCAAGTACTTCTCCCTCGATCCTGAACCTTTTCCTGGCAAACTACCAGAAAAGTTTAGTTCATCTGACTTACCAAAGTTTAAAGCCACGGACAATCCCCGTGATCATCTATTGAGCTTTGTGAATGCCATGAACTTGAAAGGCGTGGACAAGTCCATGTATTTACCGGCCTTTCCTTTGTCCTTGGAACATGTGCCGCTCAAATGGTACTACCACCAGGACCCTAAGCTCTTCCCCACTTGGGAAGACTTTGTCAATGTCTTCATCAAGCAATACTCATCGAACATGGATTTCCAAGTCACCATGCGCGAGCTGGAAGTTCTCTTCTAAAAGAAAAATGAAGGTTTCACAACCTACTTTGCTAGATGGAGGGACCAGGCGGCCCAACTAATCAATAGGCCTCCCGAAACAGAATTGGTCCAAAAATTCATTGACAACCTGGAGCCGGCTTACAGACAACACCTTAGGTACCTGGGACTTGACACTTTCAAAAGAGTTTATGATATGGGAATAAAGATCGAGGATGACCTCGCAAAAACAATACAAAGTAAACCCGCATACAAAAGCAACGCCTACAACAGGGGCAACACCTCCCAAGCCCAAGAAGTCCATGCCGTAGAGGAGACTCCCGCCCGAAGAAACCCTGGAAGATGGGTCCGAGACCGAAAGTTTGCCCCACTCGGGTCGACTTTGGTACAAGCCTTTGAAAGACTAACCAATCAAGGAAAGTTGAGGCCTATAGGCCCCACCCGTGACCCTCCTGTCAAGAACAAATATTGGGTCGAAGGTACTTACTGCAAATTCCATCAAGGAAATGGGCATGACACAGAAAACTGCTGGAATCTAAAACATACGATCCAGGACATGATAGAGGATGAAGTGATACCGCTCCCTAACGTTGGCAAACCCAACAACAACAAAAGCCCACTCGGCTCTTGTCACCTCTCTCTCGACCAACCAGAAAATGAGAACTTCGACCCTACGGTGTACATTACACCTCAAGCTGCACCACTCGCTGTGGTCCCTATGGATCGAATCGAGAGAGAAGTGTGCGGTGTGTGGGATAATGATGCTGAAGATATATACCTATCTCAAGTCTCGGGCCAGGACCTCTTTACTGAAACTTGGCCCGAGTATGCTCTCATTGACACCACCCCTCAGGAACCCGAAGTCGACAATCTCACCCGATCCGGAAGGATATATCAATCGGATATTCGCCCACCTCCTATGGACGATATCCCAGTCAGACAAACTCCTGAGAATGGACGGCACACCACCGTCGCGGAAGTCATTGAAAATCCTCTCTTGAAGCAGCTAAAAAGAACCAAGGCCGAGATTACCATCTGGGACCTCATGTGTACTTCAAAGGAACATCGCGAAAATCTTATCCGCTCACTTGACCTCATCTCGGTGCCTACAGATATCACACCTGACTCATTGGTTAACCACGTCATGAGAGATGCTAGAGAAAAGGCCATAGTTTTCACTGACAAAGACTTGCCCAAAGAGGGGGGTGCTCACAATAAAGCCCTCTATCTAGTGGTCGGATGCAAAGGACAAAACATCCCCCTAGCGCTCGTAGATAACGGTTCGGCAGTTAACGTTTTCCCATTGCGAACCGCCCATTGCTTGGGGCTAGGAAACGATGACTTCCAAACCTCCGCGCAAGGGGTACGAGCCTATGATAACTCTCGAAGGCCTGTGTTGGGAAAAATCAACCTTACCATACAAACCGGGCCTGTGGCACGCACCACGGAGTTTCAAATAATCGATATCAAGCCCACTTTCAACCTCCTCTTGGGGCGACCTTGGCTCCATGACTTAGGAGGTGTGGCTTCTACCTTGCACCAAATGGTTAAACTTAACCATAACGGGGTAATGCTGGAAATCCACGCCCCTCCTCTCGACGTCAATTGTACTATGGTTGGCACGGCCGAAACTGCAGACGACCTTTATGGGTTTCAAATGGATGAAGCAATTCAGTTCATCGAAGATTATGATCCAGCATTCCTTGACCCGCGCGCATCCCGAGTCGTCCCTAGAATGCTATCGGAAATGTTATCGGAATCGGAAAATAATTCCGGAAACAGAAATATTAAATATTTGTTCGAAACGGAAATTAATTCCGGAATCGGAAATATTAAATATTGTTCGTATCGGAAATAAATTCCGGAACCGGGAATTTAATCGGAAGCGTATCGTACGAATAAGCATCGGACGAGGCCTGCCGGACGAAGGCCCAGCACGAAGCCAGGCCATCGCCCAGCAAGCAAAGACGCGTGACAACGCCCAGCCCAAGGCAGCGCCAGGCCCACCGCAAGGCAGGCCCAGCGCGCCGAGGCAAGGCTGCCCAGCGTGGGCTGCGTGGGCCGAGCGCACGCGTACGGGCGCCCTCGTGGCTCCGTGCGTGTGTGTGTGTTTGTGTCCATGCACGATTCCTAAATCTATTAGGATTTGGTGTATGATTAAATTCCTATTCCTATTAGGATTATTTAATTAATTAGAGTCCTTGTAGGATTCTAAGTTTAATTAAAATCGTATCCTACTAGGATTACAATTCCCTTTCCAAACCTCTATAAATAAGGGCCTAGGGTCATAATTTATAAGCACGATTGAAGTATTCAAAGGGTAAGTTTTTGAAAGAAAATTCAACCATACACTTTCACAACAATAGCCGAAAATTCCTAGCACCTTAAGGGCGATTCTAGTTGGTCAATCTTGAGGCGGATCCGGACATACTGTGGACTATCTACGGAGGGACGACATTTGGAGTCCTAAAGACTTGTTCTTGTTCGGTTCGGGCGCAGCTAGGGAGGGCACACTACAAAGTGTATGCTCCTAAATTATGCTAAATGATTATGTGTAAATAATATGCTTTCCTGGCTTTATGGTTTTTCCGCATGATTTATGTATTGTCATATGTATCATAAACTTACACCCTGAACCCTTCGTTCAGGATGGCTTGCTAAAACCCGGATTTGAAATTTTCCATGACTGCCACACCTTGGATGAGGCACCCCACCTCACCAAGACCAAAACAGCTGAAATATTAGACAACCAGGCTCTATGGACATTGTTTAACGAGTCGAGGCCTATGGAGGACGAGACTGTGATGACTACCCTAGCTTTACAAGATGAAGGTTTCGATCCAACCCGGTTAATCTCTCCTGCATCAACACTAGAAGAGATCGAGAACGGATGGGTGAAGACATATCAGTGGGACAACGCAAAAGGAATAGAATTCAAGATGAGTACCGGTGAAGGACCAAAGTTTTACGAGACTAAACCCAAGGCTTGAGCCATATAGAGCACCATAGTAAAAAACGCCTAGTAGTTCTTTAGATTGGTAGCAAACAATAAAGGCTTTAGATGGTCCTAAGACCCCTTAGAATATAGGTTGATTTTATTTCAGTGTGTTTTCCTTACTTTCCAAATTAATAAAGGCGTAATATTCCTCCTAAAAACTTTATTTCTAACACTAAATGAGCACCGAACGTACTTGCAAAGAGGCAGCCCACTCTAGGCCCAATAAACAAGGCCCACTCGGTCTTGAATCGTGACATCGAAATGAACCACACTATCATATTGCCACAACATAAGGGCCTAACTCATGCAACCCAAAGAAATCAAAAGGAAATCAAATTCAAACAATACAAATGTTGCTCAAGAAAAAAAAACTCATAAAAAATAGACACCGCCCCCCGCATCGACACGCACTTCAGCCCACTCAAAATGCCTACATAAAGATCCTCATATCTTCCACACACTAACCCCATTCTCAAAACCGTTTCGAGTCACGAATAGAAAAAGTTAATCCGGACAAAAATGCGTCCCACGCTAACAGTCAAAAAAAAAAAAAAAGCCTCCGAAATAGCCTCAAAATTGATCTTAATACAAGTAAAAAGTAAAGCACAAAACAAAGAGAAAAAGAAATAAATGCAAGAACATGTGAAGCAAAGCGTCAAAAAAAGAGACCGCCCAGAAGTCATTTTCAGCGCCCAGGGCTGGGCGCCGAAATCTTTGACGCCCCATCCTGGGCGTTGAAACTCTCTGCCTGCCTAACTTTTTTCCAGAAGTGCTCGTCATTTTATCCGCACATAACGGAAAAATAACGAACACTTGGGGGGTACAGCACTTATCCAAATATGCGTACCAAAAAATAGCCGTACAAAAAACACATGGAATTTCATTTTTATGAACAGATACGCATCTTACGGCAAAAAAAAAAAAAAAAAGCAGACTAAAATAATGATAATACTTCACTCATTTTTTACAAATTAAATAATATGTTTCCACCTCAGGGCATATTTATTAAAATTCGGCATCCTAGAATTTATTCTAGCTAGAACTACGCGCGACCTGATTCTAACAAAGATACGTAGGCAATCCTATTCATGGATTCGGTCCAATCAAGTAAAAAACATATATACATTGTGCAAAAGTGTTAGGCATATAAAAAAAGAGAGAAGCAAAAATGAAAGTAAAAATAAAATACGCCTTTATTAAAAAATGATAAGAAGGAAAACAAAAGTGCTAAGAAGGGAAAAAACAAACACAACTGAAATAAATAAAGGGCACCTACACCCTAGCAAGAACTACACTACTCTAGTTCTTTCGGATCATCAAATAAAGTCTTGTAGAGGGCAATGTTCGCAGGATCCACCCCCACGGTCTTCTGCGCTGCCCCCATATCAATCTCCATAAGAACCTGCTTCTGGACACTAACTTCTAAAGATGCCAAGACTTCAGAAACATTCTCAGTTACAGCCTGCTCAGCCTCAAGGGCACAGACAATGGTGGGAGAAGGATTATCAACATCAACTAGATTAGTCACTGTTTCTACAGGCGGCTGAGCCTTCCTAACCCATACATTGTTCCGGCGACGATCTCTGCGAGAGCTTGCATTTCTTTTAGCAACGGCAGACCCCTTCATGTTAGGCATCTTCTTAGGCCTAGAACTGGAACGGGGAGGAACTTCCTTTCGCTTTCGATCAGGACGAGCTTTCACAGTCTTAATACCATTGGTGCGAGGATTGGCAGAATCACGGCCCTCATATCTAACCCGAATACAAGGTATCAAAAGCTCAGCCGGCTCCCCATTTCGAGCCTCGGTCCTCACATCTTTATCATCGGAACTCATCCACAACTTGTAGTTTTCAGAAAGACCCACAAAGCCATTTGTAGTTACGGCCCAACGCGGGAGACCATCATAATACTTAGCCCATGCTTGAACCCGTGCTTGTGAAAAGGCCGCTACTTTAGGTGGTACCGTATCAGAAAAGGGGATGGTCTGCCTTAAGTCGTATTGACGCATGACTCGGTAAGGAAAAATATAAATGGGCCGGGATAGCCCCAACAAAGAGACATAAACCGATACATCAGAACCCCCCGTCATAGTAGTCAAACCCCACCACGGTACCACCCACTTAATAGAACAGATACAATGAGTAAATAAGGAGGCCCACTCGGCCTCGTCCTGGCCTCGGTGCAAACACTTCCGGTTACCCAAGGCTATAGGGAGATAGTGTTTAGGATCGGCAGGAATTTCTAAGAGCCTAAGTCGTTACATGAGCCAAATCTGCAAAAAAACGGGTACGATCAGATCAAAAAATAATAAATAAACAAACGAAGCCTGGGGCGCAGTTTCAACGCCCAGGACCAGGCGCCGAAAATTCTAACGCCCAGCCCTGGGCGCTGAAACTCAGCTCCAGGCAGGACGAGTAAAAAAGAATGCAAAAAAAACACGCGCAAGGAAAAGATCGATTACCTGCAACAATAGGGGGCTCCCCTTAAAATATTCAGATTTGGCATCCTTCTTCAGTTCATCCGCACTCAGCAAAGTCTCGGCAACAACCAACGGCATAATAGAATAGCAACTTTTCATCTGGCTAATCAAGGGGATCAACCTTATGTCACCGAACTCACCATTGTTATTCGACAGCAAATAATTATTCAACAAGCAAAATACAAGGGCTCGAATGTTCAATTTTTGTTCGGTCGTATTTTACAAGCTTTGCCAAATTAACCTCATCACCTACAACAATCTCAGCAAGCATGTTAGCATCTAGTCCTAGGAAAGCCCCTATGGTTGTTTTACCCTCTTCAATGGTGCCAGGGGTGGCAGGAGTAGCATTAGTAGGATAACCGAGGATCGCGGCAAATTCATCTGGCAAAGGACATATTTCGTTGCCCCGAAAGACAAAAACATCATGATCGGAATCCCAAAAGCTTAGGGCTGCATGCAGAAAGTTATAATCAATATTAATTTGTTGTAAGCCTAAAAGTGCCTCTAAGTGGTATTCTTTCAACAAAGCCTTTTCTGTAGGAGTAAGGGCTCGTAGCCAACGCCTAACAGCTCGTTGGAGTGAGAAGGGAGGAATCGACATGACAAAAGCAAGGAGGGATTAAGACTAAGCAATTACAAGAGAGAAGAAAATTGAGAGTGATAGAAAATAGGGACGTATCTAGCCCCTATATATAGCTGAAGACATCAAGTGACATCCTGATCCCATTCGGAAAAGCGTAAAGAAATCCGCAAACCAAAAATCGCCAGGAGAGGACTATCAGCGCCCACGGCTGGGCGCCGAAATAATTAACGCCCTGCCTTGGGCGCTGAATATGCAGCCCAAGGCCCAGATTTCACAAAACGCGGAACAGGAAAGGACTTAAAACCGTGTCGCTAGACGCGAGGCCCTATTGCAATTAAGATCAAGCCCAAAAGCACCTTTATCACCCAAATATCAAAAATGAATGTTAAAACTTGGTCAAAACTTAGACTCGTCTCAAGGAATATATGTGTACACTTTTCAAAACAAATATGAGCAAAATAAATATCAAGGTCATTCTTCGAAACACCAAAAAAAATATTGTTAAGTCGTTGGTTTCTCAAAATGAAAAATGTTTGTTTGTCAAAAGATTAATCCGGGCCAAGCTAAACCGGATATTATTAGAAAAAAAACATTGTCGCCCGGAAGCTGAAGTCGCACTCCACGACTTCGTCAAAATAGCATACTACTATAAAGGTCACTCGCACATACGAGCATGACCCCAGACATGATTAAAAGACGTTATAAACTACGTACCTCTCTTGGCGAAAAATGACCGACGAGCCCAATTGCTTGGGGGCTCGCGAAAGAAAATATATACTCCAACAAAGAGTGTGCAAAGTTAAAATCATGTTCCCAGACTACGCTATACACAGTCCCATGTTTGGATAATCTCAAAAAAAAAACGGTATTTTAAAAATATCGTTAATAGAAATATACACAGTGTGGGCCCACTTATAGGACACACCTAATCAGGAAATATTGCGACCCACCAACAGGTTGTAATCACAAAAGCCCTTCTACATAGGCAAAATGAAAAGAAAGTAAGAAATTCAAAATGGGCTCGCCCACCCTCGGCGGGCGGGGTCTGCGTCACTAGCCGCGCAGGTCCTTAGTTTTCGAAAAATAAAGTCTTCAAATTCAAAATAGGCTCGCCATCTTTAGCCGGCAGGGTCTACGTCACAAACCGCGTAGGTCCTTATTTTCAAAAATTTCAAAAACAGATTCGTCCACTTCTATCGGACGGGGTGTCCACCCTTAGCGGACAGGCTCGCCATCTTTAGCCAGCGGGGTCTGCGTCACTAACCGCGCAGGTCCTTAGTCGCTGCAGCGATAACTTTTTCTGGTTTTCCCTTTTTTCCAAAAATTAAAGGATCGGTTTTCCCTTTTTCCAAAAATTAAAGGATTGGTTTTCCGTTTTTCCAAAAAAGAACGATGTGATCGGTTTTCCCTTTTTTCAAAAATTAAAGGATTGGTTTTTCGTTTTTCCAAAAAAGAACGATGTGATCGGTTTTCCCTTTTTCCAAAAATTAAAGGATCGGTTTTCCCTTTTTCCAAAAATTAAAGGATTGGTTTTCCGTTTTTCCAAAAAAGAACGATGTGCTGGATTTTCCTTCGTTTTACGTCCCATAAAAACAAGGTGGTTTTTCTCGTTTAGCTAACCCTGAAAATGAGAATCTTTAAAAACATTTTTACCTCGTGATTGGGCTTGGCCAGGCCCAATTACACTTTATAGCTTTGATTTCGAATAACATCTGTAGCTACTCCCAATGACAAAGTGAGGGAGTTTCTACGCCTCTTTAGATACTTCCAATGACAAAGTGAGGGAGTTTCTATACTATCCGTTGAGAAATCCCAATGACACGTGAGGGATATGTCGACACTTCAAGTGATGACCCTTAAGTCAAATGTTATCACTCGGGGGCTCGTGAGACCCTCGCAAAAGCAGGTCACCATGGCTTGTGTGACGCACTCCGTCTAATACTTTGACCATCGTCTTATTCCAAGACTCTGTCAAAGTGGGGGCTAACTGTAGACACCTACTTTTGTCCCCATTCCCGAAAGGGAAGGTTCGATGATGAGAACATAAATCTCCACTTGACAACGCATCTCCTGTAAAATAACGAATCTCAATTCCCCTTTACATTTCACCCGAAACCTGCTATTTATGGAAACCTGCTAAAAATATTAACTGCCGTAATGGGTAGTTGTTAAAAGTGGCAAGTCATAAAAGATAGAAACCTGTCAGAATTAGGTGTTGCACTCCAACATAAATCCTAAATGAGATAGAAATTGCGAGAAGAATCTTGTTCCTAATACGATTCGAAAATAAGAGTTACGTATTAATTAAGATCCTAACGAGCCTAGAGTTCGTAACGGGCCCAGACGCGTTCCGTCATAAAATTAATACGCACTAAAAGACTCGATTAAAGTCTCATACACATCGGATTCTAAGAGTCCGAATCTGACAAAGAAACGACCCAGACCCTATTTTCAACGCCTGGCTCTGGGCGCCGAAATCTTCGGCGCCCAGCCCTGGGCACTGAAATTACCTGGGACGTGTTCTTTCCTAATTCTTCGTGGATTAGAGTTCTACAATTCTATCTTTCCACGAACTCTTTTCTATAAATATAGCCCCAAGTTCGACGTGAAAAAGAACACAACACACAATTATTATTCTGAGTATTGACTCTAAACCCCTAAGCCTAAGCCTCACGCTGCGAAATTGATCACGCGTTCTGTCGCAATCGATCCAAAAATCGAACAGAACGTGTCCTGTCCCGTAATTTGAGATTCGTTAAATAAAAGGAGAAATAGCAAAGTCAAAGTGGTTAGTTTTCTGAGAACCGTGACGAACCTCTCAAGGGTGTGTCGTAATGTGTCCCTTTTCCATGGTTTAATTGCTTTCCTCGCCCTTTTATGAACTGCTAAACTAATTGAATCTGATTGTTCTATCACGCCTAATAAAGATAATATGTTAGGAAATTGGATTATCATGCTAGGTCCCTTAAAACAATCTAAATCATATAATCGCGATCGATCTAGTATTATATGTTGCATATTGTTAAAATCAACTCAGATTAGTTTAATAGTTAACGCATGTCCCTTCAATTATTTATGCTGAGCTAGTAAGGATATCCTGCCTCTGGAGTTATCGACGAGCGAGTACTCCTCTCGGTAGTTACAGTCCCCCGAACCCTCAATCTCTACCTTGCGGGTGTATGTTGAGAGATCCCCACACCAGGGATCACAAGGGAACCTACGGCCGTCGTGGTCAAACATAATTGCACTCCCTTTATGTCACGATAACCGGGTTTTGTCAGTTTTTCTCATTGTCGTTAAAAACTGAATGGCGACTCCTATATTACTAGTCAATTGGGTGTAAACTCACAGGAAATCCAATTACACTTGATTTGACAAAAAGAAACGTCACACCCACGAGGGACGAGGTCACGCATTAGCCTCGTGCTTTTTCGACCCCCTCACACATATACCGCTTGAGGTTCTTACTTCGGTAATAACTCAAACAATGGAAGCTAGGCTACACTAATGGCCTACAAGTGGGAAATGAAGCATGGAAATGCTACATTAGTTGTAGGGTCATCTAGTTTTTTTAAGTCCTTTCAAAGACTGGAACTAAATGGCTATTTTGTTCCATAATCAGCATACCTAAATTTCTACTTCAAACACAGAAAGACTCACATTCAGATGAACAAAAACAATGCTTGTTTGTTTGTTTATTTGAATGAAATGGTCATTTACGGGTTGAGTCAATATACTTGATTAAAAACAAACAACTCTTTAACAATAAAAACTTTACTAGGTTCAAATCAACCCCTTGATTTGAGTTCCACTAATCTTTGGCATTGTTGCTTAGACCATATCAACAAGTTAACATTCATAAGCTCTATTTTGATGGACTTTTGAAAGTTGATTTATTTCTAGGTCAATTCAAGACAAGCTAGTCTTACTTGTTGAAAGTAAAAAAAGATATGAACTATTGTTAGAACACCTAGACAATAGAGTTCAAAGCTAAAGAAAGATTTTATGACTTTATTATTTCACATGGATTTGAGTGAATATAGGTTTATTTACTCAATGTGATATAAATTTGAATCTGTTTGGCTAGTTCAAAGATTCAGAAGTACAAAATCCACTTGGCAAGAAATCATAAAGATCTAGGTTAGATCATGTTGTTGATTACTTATACCAAGAATGATCATCAATGATTGTGTGTTGTAATTTCACGATCTAGCTCCATAAGATATGGCATATCTACGTTGGAATGATCGAAGTCAATTAGTACTTGATTCGATCAATGATGAATCATAAAGACTTTTCCTATAATTTCAAAACAAAATGCTCAACTACCACCAAACTAAACCAAATTCGTCAAAGCTATTGAAAAATTAATTTCAGAATACTTTTTCAAATATATCTAAAGAGTTGCTAAACTCAGTGGGAGCTTAGTGTTTGTTATTCAACAAACTAAGGCCCAAGTATAGATATATGTTTCATTGTCATTTATTCAAATGAGACACAAGGGTATTGTTTCTACCACGAATTTTTGAGAACATAATGTTTGTTTGCTCGAAATAATGTCCTTTTGGAGATTCGTTTCCAAAATGACAAGTGGGAGAAAATAGACCTCGAAAGTCTTCGAGGCGAACAACAAACATAAACGGGCATTCCGGAGGCTTTTCGAAGTGCTTCAGAAAATCCGAACGTATTCTTTAAGGACTTTAGAAGTGGCTTTAAAGAATAGACATCTCTTAGAAGACTTTACAAGTGCTTCAAGGAAAACGGAATATTCAAAGGACTTTCAAGTGGCTATTGATATTCTATTGTTTGATGTTCTATACCCAAGTAGGCATAGAGTTCAAGTCACTGAAACTATGAGATTCTTCTATTGGATAATGAAGAAAAATGGAGTTCAGGTCACTGAAGCTATGCGATTCTTCTATTAGATAGTGAAGAAACCTACAACTTGTAGTCAAACTATTATCATGTAGATTAATGAGTTTGTGACTTGTAAGAAAGCTATGACGAAACCCAGATTCCCTAAAATGGTTAAAGGCCATATATAGACTCAAATGTTTTAGATGGTTAAAGGCCATAAAACATAACCAATGTTTTGATGACAAAATTGAAATTTTGTTGATTTGCATGAATAGTCTCACACCTATTGGTTGCAAGTTGGTTTTAAGGATAAAAACCATCAAACATGGAATTGTGTTCACACACAAAGCTAGATTAGTTGCTAAAGGTTACAAGCAAATTCATGGCATGGATTGTGTTGAAACCTCATGCAAAATCGTAATGCTCAAGTCTATAAATCAAGCAATGATTGCATATTGGTACATATGGCAATTGGATGACAAAACGTATTCCTCAATCAAATGTTGGAAGAAACTATGTACATAGTATGTCATAGGATTTGTGGATCCAAATAAATGCTTGAAAAGGAAAGCTAGCTTATGAAATCTAAGTACAAATTTAGGCAAGCAATTGGGAATTGGAATTGTATTTTAGTGAAGCTAATAAGTATTTTAGTTTCATAAAATATACATGATTCTTATAGATATATAAGAAGTTTAGTGGGAGTACATAAAATTTAATTGGTCCTATGTGTATCACACACATATCTCTCTATTGTGAAATGACATTCAAATGCTAATGACTTAGATTTGAAACTATTCATCAAGGCGAAACTTAGTGCATACTGGGTATTAAGATCCATTCACAAAGATCTTATGATACTGTTTTGGATTAAGTAATGGCATTTACTAAATCAAACATGAAAGACTCCATTGGAGATATTCGACCCATATGAATAAATCTAAGTAATGAACGTTTGAACTATGTATAAGCATTTACTAAGTTAAACATCAAAAGATCCAAGTGAGATTCTTAAACCTATATTATATGTCAAAGAATTTAGCTGGATTTAGTATCTACTGAAACTAGAATGAGCTAAAGTTACATGAATAAAATTCAATTGAGAATAATTCTGCAAAAGAATTTTATCATGTATGATATAATATGAGGATCGCCAAAAACGTATCGTATGGCTTTAGGCATGACGAACATATACCAATCTCTATTGATCTAAGTGAAGATCAACTAGATTGAGATCAAGAATACTTATGGTACTTAAAAAGTACATAGGAATAGTTCTTGATTCAAGGAAATAAAGATATGCTAAATATTGATGCTACACGCATAAACACTGGCAAAGGATCAAGCAAGATTCCTTTGGAGTTAACCATTGACAAGGACGAGCTAATTAAAGAGCATCATGTTTTGAAATGGCAACATGGATTGGAGACCATGAGTTGTTGCGTGGGAAATTAAATATTAATTTCTATGTTCTAAGATACAGCTGGAAAGTCTTCCACATATCTGTGAATTGCTTCGATAAGTAAATCCAACCAAAGCATCACTAGCAACCTATACAGTTGAAGTGAAAGTACTTATTGCCTAAGAAGCAATAAAACAGGGTTGTTTTAAAGAGTTCTTCACTGAACTTGTGTAGATCACTTGTCTGCTGGCTTGATGGTTCTTCATTGCAAAATGCGTAGAACCACTATCGAAGTAAGAAAGACTAGATCACATAATAAACAAACTCAAGAGATCTTATCATCATATCTCGAAGACATTCGATGAAAAGGATATTAAGATTGGCAAAGCATGATAACTAAACCTATGCAACAAGTGAGAAGCAACACTCACATTGTAGCACTGGAAATCAAGCATAGCTTTGAATTCCATGAACTGTTTTAAAGATGGGTTTGAGGCCCATGGTTGTAAAACATTGGGGTTGAACATTTATCATATATGAAATCAATTTTCATATTCCATTTAATCTTGGTTTAGTATAAAATGATGAGCCCCTTCAATTTGACGATATATTCAAGATAGACTGTCAGGACCAGTCTTGTGACTAAGAAATGTCTATCAAGTGAACTTGAATGTCAAAAGTTGAAAATGGTCCCTGGTCGGAGTTTTCTATAAAGATGGACGCATAGAAAACGTTAGACGACTAGAATGCAAGATGACTGGTAGTTCTGTTTCTTGAACTATGTGGACATGGCAATGTCGTAATCATTTGCATAGATACTTACTTTGGGAAGACTAGTATCGGACAGACCTATGAAACTTTACTGTAAGAGATGAAAATCTGTCATAAGTAAATTTCATTAAAATTATTAGACACTAAATCCTCAATACCTGAGTCATTTGAGATTACTTGTTTGAGAACTGGTTACTTTGACGTTGACCAATCGTCGCACCGTAAAAGGAGGCTATAAAGGCAACGCTCAGGTAATCACCTATCAAACGAAGTCTAATCTCAAGATCACAAGATTGGGATTGTCCTCCCATAAATCGGGATGAGATGCTAAAAGTTGTACAAGGCCACTCGGAGAGCTAGAAACTGTAAAATGCATGGTCGTGCTCAGATGAATCATAGGCTATGATTATCTGTTTATTTGATCAGTTGAACTCTGAAACCGAGAAACACTTCAGGACGTAATAAGGATGACAACTCTTACCTTACGTTCAAGAGCAAGCATCGAGCGACAAAAGAATTAGGAAATGCACACTTGTCCCTAAGGACAAGTGGGAGACTGAAGGAAATAATGCCCTTGGTCCAAGTATGCATTTAATGTTAAGTCTAATAAATGCGGTTCAGTATTAATTAACAAGTTAATAATTCAGTGAGATCAAGTGAGCTGAATGCCTAGCTAGAGGCCGCTTCAGTTCAAGTGGAATTAATGATATTAATCCACAGCTTACTCTTGACTGAACCCGTAGGGTCACACAAATAGTACGTAAACGGATCAAGTATTTAATGGCATTAAATACAACATCTATGGATATTCAGAATCGACAGATCTTGGTTTCAGTGGGAGCTGAGATCGTCAAATGCAAGAAATGAATACTCCGGAAACGATGATATTGCCGGAAACGGAAATATGGATCGTATCGGAAATATAAATATTATCCAAATCGTAGATGTTGCCGGAAACGGAAATATGGTACGTATCGGAAAATATTATCGGAAATGGAAATATTGCCGGAATCGGAAATACTGCCGGAAACGGAAATATTGTCAGAATCGGGAATATTATCGAAATCGGAAAATAATTCCGGAAACGAAAATATCAAATATTTGTTCGAAACGGAAATTAATTCCGGAATCGGAAATATTAAATATTGTTCGTATCAGAAATAAATTCCGGAATCAGGAATTTAATCGGAAGCGCGTCGTACGAATTAGCATCGGACGAGACTTGCTAGACGAAGGTCCAGCACAAATCCAGGCCTACGCCCAGCAAGCCCAAGCGCCCAAACACACGCTGCCAAGCCACGCCAGGCCCAGCGCAAGGCTAGGCCCAGCAATGGCCTTGGCGCGCGCGCGGGGCTACGACGAGTGGGCTGCGAGCAGCGCCAGCTCGTGTGGGCCGCAAGTCCTGCGCGGGTTTATGTGATGCTCGTGCTCGTGCAACGTTTGTGTTTCAATACAAATCCTAAAGCTAATGGAATTTGTTCTATGATTAAATCCTAATCCTAATAAAGATAGAATTTGTTTAATAGAGTTTTAATAAGATTCTAAATTAGTATCCTAATAGGATTCCAGGTCCTTTTCCATAACTCTATAAATAGGTGCCTAGGGTCACATATTTATATCGAGAATTGAAGTATTCAAAGGTAAGATTTTCAAGCAAAAATCAGCCACAAACACTTGCCCTATTAACCGAAATTTGTAGTACCTTAAGGGCGATTCTAGTTGGTCAATCTTAAGGCGGATCCGGACGTGTTGTGGACTATCTACGGAGGGACGACACTTGGAGTCCTAAAGACTTGTTCTTGTTCGGTTCGGGCGCAGCTAGGGAGGGCACGCTACAAAGTGTATGCATCTGAATTATGCTAAATGATTATTTGTAAATAATATGTTTCCTGGCTTTATGGTTTTTCCGCATGATTTATGTTTATTTATATGTATCATAACCTAACACAAGGATACTAGATATTGATTCTTCAGAGCATCTTTGGAATGAATCATGTGCTGGGCACTCAAAGAGAGTCGATATATCTATGCTCACAATGTGACCCCTCCTTTAGTAAGCCAAGGTAATTATACTTTTTTTTCCAAACTTTGTAAGAAACTACAAACATTGTAATATTTGTGTTATCCTATATAATAACAGATTAAGAGTAAACGTAAGAATTATTGATCATACAAGTGCAAAGCGCGTTACACTTTTTGGAAAACATGCTGAGATGATCATCGATCTTAAAGTTTCAGATATTAAAGAATTTGAAAATCATGTAAGTACAATTTATAAATTTCTGCAACTATATTGTATTTGGATTACAACATATACTAACTGAAACATTTATTCATAATTAGGAATTTGGAGACATCATTTTGGAGGACCACTTGAAAGAGTGTTTGATGAATTCCTTCACTTTTATACTACATGTTCCCAAGCTAAACAGTGATGATATCGTAGTTGCATCGTTTTTGCGAGTAAGATGGGAAGAAGAATTATACTATTTGAGGAGACAGAACGACAAAAATGTTGAATTATTTAAATAGGAGTATATGATTTTATGAGGTTTTATTTGTAATTATTACTCCCTCCGTCCCGGAATACTTGACCTGTTTTCCTTATCAGACCGTCCCTTAATACTTGACCTGTTTCTAAAAATGGAAATATTCTAACAATATTATATTATTTCTCACTCCACCCCTATTAACACACCTACCCCCTACTCCATACAAAAAATAATTAAAAATTCAACCCCTACTCTCCCCCAACCCCACCTCTTAACACACCTCCCACTAACTACATTAAAATAATACCCCACTATCAACTACTACCTATTAAATTAAATAAGTCAATTCAAGTCCCTTAAACTATGTGCCGGTCAAACCGGGTCGAGTATTCCGGGACGGAGGGAGTATCATTTTAAAATTGACTACTCTGTATATACCTTTTTTTTTTTATAATATTCTATATATCCCGTGTTTTTGTTTAAAATTCATTTGTTGTTCTAATCAATAACCGTATTTTTTATTCAATAGGTCTTGCGCGCAATAGGTGTACGTTAATATTAACGTACACCAAAGTTTCACACGTGTGAAGTCATTAAACATAAGAAAGAAACCACGCTATTAAGGCGAGAGAACAGAACGCAGAACAGAGGAGGAAAACTAGAAGCCGCGAAACAGAGGTGAAATTGGCAGCAAAGTCAACATTGAATCTGCTATATATTTGCAAAATCAACAAACTCCATTCAATTTTTCCGATTGCAAAAACCTAATCAAGGTTTCCCACATATTTTATTTTCCTGCTTGCTCAAACTTGAATTATCAAATTTGTGGGAAACCTAATCATGGGATATCATCGTAGGCCTTACTTTGTCTTCGCTGGATTGTTGGTGTTTCGTCTACGATCCTCGTGACCGTAACATCGAAGTTGCCTGAAAGCTTTGCTCTCATTTGTTTTATAGGAGTTCATGGTGGAATGGTAATCGCCACCACGACTATTGATGCTTGTACAGCTAAGAAAAGTATTAAGGTGAAGGAATTAACAACCTATTTGCAAAGTCTTTGTGTATTTTGTCATTCTTTTGGAGCTTTGTTGGGCTATTCTACTAGTGGGATTCTTGTTCATTTGCTTGGACCTCAGGTACGTAATTTGTTTGTATTTTCTTCATTATTTTGGGCATCTTTAGAGGAAGATCAAGGGAATTTCGTGCGTTGAGGAAATCCATAACCTCTACTTCCATTAGGTCAGTAACTTTCATGGACTTTGATACTCAATTGTGCTTTAAGTATGTAATTAAAACATAATACAAGGACACCTACACAAAGTTATTCTGATTGTGGGTGAAATAATAGTAACTTGGCTAAAAGTTAAGAATATATGTTCTACATTGTGTGTTTTTATTTTGTAAGCCTATTAGCTCAATTTTCCGAGCACCGTGTAACTTGTATGGAGATGTAGGTTCAAATCCTACATAGGCTATTGGTTTATTATAAAAAGTAAATCGGCATAAAAGGTAAAAGTTGGCTTTTTTGCATTAAAAGTTAGCCTTCATGTAATAAAGGTTAGGTAAACTAATATAAAACTTTTTCTTAACTTTTACTACACCAATGCTAACTTTTACATTAATATTCTTAACTTTTATGGAGTATATTGATATTCTTAATTCTTAACTTACGAAAACCTTCAAAAGTTACAGTTAGTCATTTTGAGTTAAAAAAAAGTAAAAGTTAGCGTTTTTGCATTAAAAGTTAGCCTTTATGTAAAAAAAGTTAGGTAAACTGATATAAAACTTCAACTTTTATATTGAAATTCTTTATTTTTAAGAAATATATATTGATATTCCTAATTTTTCACTTAAGTACAAATTTAACCTATAAAACTACAACTTTAACACAGACAAGTACAATGAGTGAAATAAAAATAATGCACGACTCACATTAGCTGAAGAAAGGTAGAAATATAAAAGTCAGACTTTTAGCAGTTAAAGTTAAGTTATTAAAAGTAAAAGTTAGGCTTAAGTCGACGGAAGACTGTCTTAACTTTTAGAACAATTTCCATAACTTTAACCAACATAACCACAACTTTAACACATAAAATTACAAGGTGTGGAATAAAATAGATTGCATGACTCACATTAGCCGAAGAAAGGTAGAAATATAAAAGTCAGACTTTTAGTAGTTAAAGTTAAGTTAATAAAAGTAAAAGTTAGGTTTGAGACGACGAAAAACCGCCTTAACTTTTAGAACAATTTCCATAACTTTAACCTATAGAACCACAACTTTAACACAGACAAGTACAATGTGTGAAATAAAAATAATGCACGACTCACATTAGCTGAATAAATGTAAAAATATAAAAGTCAGACTTTTAGCAGTTAAAGTTAAGTTATTAAAAGTAAAAGTTAGGCTTGAGTCGACGGAAGACTGTCTTAACTTTTAGAACAATTTCTATAACTTTAACCAACATAACCACAACTTTAACACGTAAAATTACAAGGTGTGGAATAAAACAGATTTCATGACTCACATTAGCCGAAGAAAGGTAGAAATATAAAAGTCAGACTTTTAGTAGTTAAAGTTAAGTTAATAAATGTAAAAGTTAGGTTTGAGACGACGAAAAACTGCCTTAACTTTTAGAACAATTTCCATAACTTTAACCTATAGAACCACAACTTTAACACAGACAAGTACAATGAGTGAAATAAAAATAATGCACGACTCACATTAGCTGAAGAAAGGTAAAAATATAAAAGTCAGACTTTTAGCAGTTAAAGTTAAGTTATTAAAAGTAAAAGTTAGGCTTGAGTCGACGGAAGACTGTCTTAACTTTTAGAACAATTTCCATAACTTTAACCAACATAACCACAACTTTAACACATAAAATTACAAGGTGTGGAATAAAACAGATTGCATGACTCACATTAGCCGAAAAAAGGTAGAAATATAAAACTTAGCCTTTTTGCATTTAAGGTTAGCCTTTTTGCATTTAATGTTAGTCTTTTTTGCATTTAAAGTTAGTCTTTTTGCATTTAAAGTTAGCCTTTATGTAGTAAAAGTTAGGTAAATTGGTAATTAAAACTTTTCTTAACTTTTACTATACTAGGGCTAACTTTTATATTGATATGTTTAACTTTTCTTTGAAGTGAAAAATCATAAATTAAAGTTAGCCTTTTTTTTATTAAAAAAAGGAGTAAGAAAGTTAATTTTTTTGCGTTAAAAGTTAGCCTTTATGTAGTAAAAGTTAGTTAAACTGATATAAGAATTTTCTTAACTTTTACTACCCCAGAGCTAACTTTTATATTGATATTACTAACTTTTCATTTAAGCGAAAACTCATAAGTTAAGTTAGCCTTTTTTGCATTAAAAGTTAGTCATCTTGTATTAAAAGTTAGGTATAAACTTTTCTTAACTTTTACTACACTATGACGAACTTTTATATTGATATTCTTAACTTTTACTACACTATGACTAACTTTTATATTAATATTTTGAAATTTCACTTAAGTGAAACTTAGAATTTAAAATTAGTTTCTTTGTAGTAAAAAAAGTAAAAATTAGCTTTTTGGCATTAAAAGTTAACTATCATATAGTAAAATTTAGGTAAATGATAATAAAAAATTTCTTAATTTTTACTTTTATATTGATATTCATTTTTCGGTGAAACCTTAAAAAGCAAAGTTAACATTTTGTATTAAAAGTTAACCCTTAATAGAGTAAAAGTTGATGTAACTTTTAAGATAATATACTTTGACATTGATGCCAATGGTATCCTCAATGTCTCTGTTGAGGAAAAAACTACCGGCCAAAAGAGCATAAGATGAAGGTAGAGGACAAGAACGCCCATGAGAATTGAACTATGCTTACAACATGCGAAATACAATCAAGGACGACAAGATCAATTCTAAGTTGGACGCAGCCGACAAGAAGATTGAGGATGCTATTGAACGGGCAATTCAATGGCTGGACAGAAACCAGCTTGCTGAAGCGGACGAGTTCGATGACAAGATGAATGAGCTGGAGTTATCTGCAACCCAATCATTGCAAAGATGTACCAAGGCGGTGCTGGTCCTGATATTGGTGGTAGCATGGATGAAGATGCTTCTTCCGCTGATGGTACAAGCGGTGTTGCCGTGCTGGTCCTAAGATTAAAGAGAGAAAAAAGGAAAGGAAGAACGACGCATTTCTTTTATATTCACACGTGCGAGTAAAGCCCAAAACAATAAAAGCCTGATAGTTGGGCTTGGTGTACAATAATTTATTGTACACCCTTTGTAAACAAGATTTTGTGTTTTTTATTTGCAACATTCACATTCTAATTTAAAAAAAAAAAAAAAAAGTACGGACAACCAGTCTAGTGAGTCTAGTTACTCTAGTACTTGACTTCTTTTTAGCCGTTTCCAGCAGGCGGGAAAATAATAATAAAAAACTGAAGAGAAACTACACGTTGCTGAAGTTTGAAAACCGCACACCCTCCCCCTCCCTCTCGCTTTCTCACTCTCTCTCTCTCTCTCTCACACACACCTTCACACACTGCAAAAATGTCACTTCCAACTCCTGTTCTTGTACCTGTTACTGTTCCTTCCTCAAATCCTTACCCAAAAATTCCACAGCACACTTAATTTCATATCACCCCTTTAAATTTCAAATTTCAAGTTGCATTTCAATTCACAAAACACTCAATTTCATCATTTCCTTCGAATCCCATCAAAAATGGCGGATTACCCACTTCCACCATCAGTCGAGAATTTAATCAACCTAATTTGTCAAGAACAATCGCAATCTCCTCCTGAATTGCATGCGAGAAGAGAGCTTTCAATTTTGGGCGAAGAGGAATCGCTTAAAATTCTGAATCAAATTCGCCGAAGCAAGATTGCCAAATCATTTACTGGTTTTATCATATATTTGGCTAGGGTTTCAAATACTTCTTCTGGAACTCCCACCAGTTTGGGCTCTCCTGATCAACTCACTTCTATTTCCCTTCCGAGCTCTCATGGTTCTTTCATCTCCTTCATTTTTTTTTTTCTGATGATTTTTTTTTGGTTGAAAGTTTCTGATGATTTATGTTGTTTGCTCGATTAGTTGATTAATTTATTAAATTGGGTTTTTCTGCAGGAAGTAATTCAATTGATCATTCGGGTACTTCTCAAGGTAAGCTGCAAATATACTTGTTTTAGTCTTCTTCTAATTGGCCCAATCACTGTTTAAATAATTCTACTATCAAATGATTCGGCATAGTTTCACAATTCCTGTATGTATGTATGTATGCCCCGTGTCCCTTTTCCTCGGGTTTTTTATATTTGGTTGGATGGAGTTGATGAACCGGTGAAATAGTGGTAAAGCAACAATGTTGATGACTGAAATAATTTAGATGTCCATTTTCCTAGCGCAAAGCCTGCCACATGAAGGCATGTGGCTGCAAAGATGGGTGGTATGTTACGGTCCATTGCAAGGTCTGAGACTTAAGTCTCGCATTGGTCGTATGGGAGGCTGATGTGGGGTTTATGATCATGGGCTCTCCTCCCCTTGAGCTAGCTTTTGGTGATGGCTCTCCCATGGTCCTGTATCAATGGGACGGAGGGATCATTTTTTCCCCTTTATCCGGGGGGGCGGGATTGGAGTTAATCTTCAATCGTTGTTCTGTAATCTTATTTAGGTGGTAATAATTGTGTGAAATTCTCAATTTAGGAATGTTTTTTCAACATTTGATCATAAAGGAATTGTAATGAGTTTGAAGTTAATATTAAATATATATGTGCAGGAAGTACTGCTAATACAAAAAGTGGAGATAACTCAGATAATGCGTCTGTTTTCTCTTTTATATCCGGTAAGGTTCCTTTTGCTGAAGAGTTTTGACATGTGTGAGAATGAAGTGTTGATCACTATATTTGCTGATTCGAGCTTTTGTTTAATGTCTATACAGATAAGTTAACATCGATAAAATTGAATTTATTCAACTCCTCTAAGCCACACAAACCAAGTCATGAATTTCTTTCCTTGGAGAAATTGGGATTTCGACGAGCTTTCCTTGTTTTAAGCTATCTAGGAGGGTAATGTATCATTCATGTCTTTTGTTATAGCTGGATGTTGTGGCATTACCTAGAGCCTAATTGTGATTATACTTATCTGTTATCTCTTTCTAGGAGGAAGCTTGAGGATGTAGCTTCTGTTCGCGATATTAAAGGTCTAGTAGCTGAAAGTGAAAAACTTACTATGGGATCTTTTGAGAACCTGGTGTGGGGTCGATATGGTGATCAGTATTGTTTCAGAAAGGATCGAAGAAAGGTTGATGTTTAATCATCTAAATTTCAGTCATTTCTGTATATTGCTTGTTAATTGCAAGTTGCATGCCAAAGTGTTTGAAATTGATGATATCTAAGGTGTGGTACCTGAATGATAGTAATATAATACGCCGTTAAACTGTTTTTTCTATTGTTGCTTTGCAGTACCGTAAATGGGATTCATCATGCTACTTCTATCACTGTCATGTTCATCTTGATGGAAGTTATTGTTTCAAGGTGAAGTTTCTGAACTACTGTTGAAATTCTGTAAAACTTGCTATTTCATTTCAACGTTTCTCTTGCGTGTACTTGTTTGGAAGGCCCTGAAGACTCTTTCACCTGGACCTGCAGTCCAAAAATTGTTTTACTTTCTCCAGTGATCTCATACTTCACTTCAAATCTTCAATATTTTTAAGACCAAATGATGACAGAATATAATAATGAACTTTTAATTGTTTGATAACCTAAAATATCATTAATATATTAGAAATGAAGTCACTTTTAAGAACGTTTGTATTCTATGGCGTTTTTATAAATTCTACTTAATCATGACTTTCCTTTTCTGATTAGGGTCCCTTCTTAAACAATAGAACAAGTTTGCTGCAGAAGGTTTTGAAAGAAGAGAATGTACTGATCGTAAAGTTTGTTGATGAGGGAAAGGGAAAAACAAGTTCAAGTAAGGGTTCCCGTGCTTCATTTGCTGCTATAGAAAAGGTTGCCCAAGATGGAATCTATTTAGGTCATAAGTTGTACAGGTTCTTTGGTGAGCTTCCTTTTCCTTTAGCATTAGTTTATTTCATTACAAAGCACTAGCCTCTATTGCTACTTATTTTGAGAATGTTTCTGGAATAACAAATAGCAGCAGTGAAATTCTATCCTATTGTCCTATTGTGGTATCAAACAAGTTCCTACTTTTTCCATGTTCAATTATTGGAAAAGTTTCCCAAAGTGAGATCTTTATTTCTTTACATATAGACATTAGACAATCACCACGCTTTGTGCTATACGAAAAAGGTCTCGTAGCCTTAAACAGTAGTAGAAAACTATAAAACCAAAACAGGCCTTTTGGTGCACCTTTTAAGATGTATGTTATATGACATTGCATCATTCTTGATGTGATGTAAGTATATTTTTTGTGCCTTGTACATATCTGCACCTCTTTCCAGTTTTTGTTGCTGTAATTGATGAAACGCATGTGTCTGTGATGTTAATTAGCTTACAAAGACGGAGGGAGAAGAGAGAAGGACGGAATAACCGGCTCTGTCAAATGTTATTTTGTAAACATGGACGCCTTTGCAGAATCTTATGATATCGACAAATGTCCACGTCAACTAAGATCCGCTTTCATGCATTTGGATACTCTACCCAGCTTGTCCAAGTATGCAGCCAGGTACCGTGGTTCAAAGTTGTTTTGTAGTAAAGTATTGACTTCTTTTATTTATTTAAGTCCACTTCCACACTTAGCATTGATTTTTGGTCACTGTAGGCTTGAGCTCGTTCTCTCAAAAACAATTTCTTTACCCATTGATTTGGATTCTTTAGATATCAATCTTGAAGTCATGGCTGATATACCTTGTCAGGTGAAGTGTAAATCTTACAAAATTGTGTATTAAGAACTTTTCTCTACCTTTGGTTCTTTGTCTGTGACGTTACTTATATAAGTGCCTTTAATATGGTATCTTTTTGACTTTTGTAGTTCTGTTCTTTTCATATCTTTTGGACAGCTTGCTGATGGTTCTGTTGTCAGAGATGGAAATGGGAAAGTTCTCATACACACTGATGGAACTGGCTGCATATCAGAGGATCTAGTTCGTAGGTTTCCTTGGAAGAGGTTCAAGGAAAATGTGACAAGTGATCATAACTTTGAGGTGTTCTTTTGTCATTTTTAAGCCTAAATTTAATGTGGTTGTGGTTACATGGCTTAGTATATTTGTCAAGTCATACTCATCAACGTTTCTAGTTATTTTCCTACCTGAAGGCATTGCATAAATGTACAGACTACATGTCGTATTTCAGCTTAGATTGACATTTTAGCTCAATGTACATTTTTATCAAGTGGCCAACATGACAATGTTATCAATTATCAGGATAAAACGATCCATGATATTAACCACGTGGCAGTTTCATTAAGGCTAACATACTTTGAATCATATCTAATGTGCTGATAATGGTGTGACTTAACAAAATTACAGGCAAACTTGAGTTTGTGGTCTTTGTGAAACTCACTTTTGAGGTTTTTCATATGAAAGAACTACTGGTCGCTTGTCTAGTTATTCTTTTTCTTCGATGTTTGAGAACCTTAGGATGATGTGTAGCTGCTATTCGGTTGATTAGTTTTATATCTCGTCTCTTTGTAGTGTTCTAAGATCAGTTCAAGCTCTTAGGAAGCTTGTTGAATTTCATGTTATGTGTTAAATGCTTTGACATTTTGTTAAATGTTTCTATATCCGAGGTGAATACTTCTGGTATGTTGTTAAATGATTTATCATATCCCTGTTTTTTGGTTCCATATGTCATTTTACCACTGTACAATTTGCAATTTCGCACAAGCTAGTTGATATTATTCATCCTTAATATCTTTTGCATCCTTTCTCTCTTATTCTATTTCTCCAGATAAATGATGTCCATAGTTCCGAGCTCAAGGAGTTGTCTACACAATCTGCTGAACTGGTACATGTATCTTTCAATAAATCAATATGTATTTTATGCCAGAAAATGTATTCATAAACAGTGCTATTAATTCATAGAGCTTGTGTTTTTGACACCTTCTTATCACCATGTCTTTCCAGCCGTTGTTAATGCAGTTCCGGTTATTCTACATGGGTTATGCTGTTAAGGGGACAGTCCTTGTTAATAGAAAGGTATAAAGATAAATGTTTTTCCCAATTGGTATTTTTTGTACTGCAAGTTGCATCTCGATGGGAACTCTAAAACCTGACAAACAATGGAAATGTCTTGTTTATGCCCCTGAACTGTCTTTTCTTGCAATGTACGACACATGCTTGACATGAACACGCTAAACTTTGAGGAAGATAATCATTTTGTACCTGTACTTGATCATTTATGGAAATGCTACTCCTTAAATCTCACGTATTTTCTCTATAGATCTAGTTTCGGCAGTAACATGGTAAATCCGCGACCTTTATTTCTTAGATTGTGGTTTTGTTTTGAAATTTAACAAAGTAATCTCTTTGATAAAGTCTTGAACCATGTTAGTTTCCAACTTTATCATATACAAGATCAATAAAATGAAGATCTTAATTCTGGCATCATCAGGATCATGAAACTAGCAGCCATCCTTTTGGTGTACCTTGATCATTCATTCCTTTTATTCAATCTACATTTTTTTAAAGCGCAGAGATTTTTGGTTCTGTTCATTGTTGGATACTGGTCATGGCTAAGGGAAATATTGCTGACAGCTATATCAAATTTAATGTTTAAGAGGTGCATTGAAAGAGTAATTGTATATGAATCGTCAACTGATCAGTTTGTTGAAATTTGAATTTCTCCTGCAACGAGTCTGAAATGTACATAGGTTGGAGGAAAATCTATTGTTATCTTGATAGTAAAAAAAATCTGTTTATTTTAAGCTTCTGAATAAGAAGTATAATAAGATAAACAAAGGGTATTCGCTTATCGCTATAGGAGGGTGCATAAACAAGAGCAATGTGTTATAAATGTTGAAAAGATCTGCAAGGGTATTGGTTATAGGATACTGCATAATCAAAACTTAAGTATTAGAAGTGGGATGAAGACAGAATACTAAATAATCAAAACTTTTGATGAATGTCTTTGATATTTTGATCTAACATACCAAGTTCTCAATGGTAAAAGGTTCTAGATTTGAAAGTAGGACATCAAAGTAATGCAAACTAATAATGATTAGCATTTTTAATGATATTTTAGTAATTGGCATCTATTGAATATAAGAGGACTGCCTTTGATCATTGGACCAGTTTTCTTAGAATTTGAGCAGTGTGCCTCCTGAAATGCTAATCTGCTGAATGTGTTTTTTGACAAGTCTAGCCATACCAATCCCTTTTAATTCCTGCCTAATAATAACTTTGATGCTAATTTTTTTGCTGTAATCCCTTCTATTGACATACCCTCTTTGTTTAACCCTAGCTTCCACCAAGAACAATTCAAGTTCGACCATCCATGATAAAAGTTATTAAAGATCAGGAACGTGCACATTCTCTGACTGTGAACTCATTCGAGGTTGTGGGAGTGAGGTAATGTTTGCATGATATGCATTGTGTTGTTAAACATCTCCTACATCATCATTAGAACTAAATTATGCTCAAGAATACAGGTTTCATTACATATTTGTGAGAACTGCAACTTGGTAATCAACACAAAGACAAATTACAAGTAAAACAAGATAGGACAAGGTTGTATTGTATGTTCTGTAGACTTTCTAAATGATTATCTACAATAACTTCCTATTTCGTTGTGAAAGATCTTCCTATTTCGTTGTGAAATAAACCATTAGCTGCCTTCTTAATTTAGCCTCGGAAATAATGTAAATGGTAAAATATTTCAAGCAGAAATGTTATGTTGAAACAACAATAACTTCTCTAAGTTGTGAACTGTGCTACCTTCTTATTAAATTTATTTGCTGTAACATAATACTCCAGCTATTGGGGGTCGTGACTCTTGACCAGTCTGAACAAGAAATTTTGGCTTTCTAGAAAGTTGCCTAAGAAATTCTCCACTTCTCGTCTCACAAAAAGGCCAGGATAACAAAAGTACAAGTATGCTTCTTCTATTGTACTGTATTTAACAGGTTAACTTTCGGAGTTCTACATTTATGAGACTATTACTTGGGAAAGAATATGTAGAATTCCTAATTTTGTTGTGTAGGCATTCAGAAATGTAATTTCTCGGAAGCCATTGACATGACATGTTGTGTAGTTATCTTGAAGCATGTCAACCTATTTATTCATTGTCTAGCTGCATATCCCTTTGGCTATTTGAAGCTCTTGGATGAATTGTATCCCTTCATTGCCATCCAAAAATGTTGCTACTTAAATGTTTCCAGTTGCCATGATCTAAACATTTGTGATGAGTCTGGTGACACGTGCAAGTAGTGCAATGTACCAGACTTGTCAACCATTTGTCATTGGCTTATTTGTCCTACATATTATAGACATCCTGTCTCCTTTCTTGTAACTCTTTCTTGTCGAATTATCTGTTTAGACTTTAGAGATGTTGTCATTGTTATATTACGTTTCTCTTGGGGTTGGGTTTTCTAGATTTTTTTCCTGGCTGAATTTTAGTACTTTCCTCCCCTTGTTTCCAGTGGTCGACCTAAGCAATCATATTTATCAAGATACTTAGTTTGTCTACTACACTATGGAGGAGTTCCAACAGAGTTTTTCACAAATATACTAAAGAATGCGATGGATGATGGCCAAACTTCTTTGACTGACAAACGAGCAGCTCTTCGAGGTGATTTTAGCCTTTTCGATGAGGATAGTTATATCTCAACTTACAATTTCTGTCTATTCTCCATCAGTTTGGATGTTGATAGAATTGAACCCGTCAACCCACTTTAATTGGGTAAGCCTAGCTAATCTTGGTTGATTTTCTCTGTATAGTTGCTCTTGCTGGTGGGGATATGGATGACGAGTTTACAATTGCAAGGATGATTCTATCTGGAATTCCTCTTCACGAACCATACATGCAGACACGTTTAAGTTTCCTTACTAATCATCAAAACAAGAGCTTGAAAGAAGGGAAACTTCCAATTAGTGAAAGCTTCTACCTTATGGGGACAGCTGATCCAACGGGTATCCTTGGAAGCGGAGAAGTCTGCATTATTCAGTATGTTGTTTTATATCACGAGAAATGTTTTCCCTTGAAACCTCCCTGAAACTGAACTTTTACATTGTCGGAATAGTATGGCCTCATCAATGTGCTTTTAATTATTTTGGGGATATGTCTCATTAAAGTTATTTCTCTAATTCTTCATGTAACTTGATCATAGTTGAGTATGAGAAGGATCCTCTGCTAAATCAACTAGCTCTATTCCTTCAAAGCATCAGTGTATTACAGAAAGATTGTTTAGATTTTCATGCTCTTCTACTTCTACTTCTACTTCTACTTCTTTCAGTAATTGGGAATAAGGCTTTGTCATTGATGTTTTGATTGGAGGGCAGTAGAAGAGCTGGGGGGCCCTTCACTGGGGCTTTGCCGCTTCGGTCACCGGCTCCCCCATCATCAGGTCACCAACTTCCTTGACTTTCCGGCACTAGGCAGGCCTCAGTCCTTCTGACTAAACTAGTACTACAGCTCTCATGACCACACCACTTTCTGAGTAAAGGTCACTATAAAGCCTGGCCAAATCTTTCTACGAAGGAGTAGAGCGTCTTTCGGCTCTTTCCTTGTTTATATGATATCTAGTTATCATCTGATTAGAAGAAGCAGATCTATCCCATTAACCAACCATTTTGCATTTTTAAGCAAAAAAGGACGTCACTTAAGATGTTTTTACAGTATGTTGCACTAGCTTGTTGCCTAGCAGCTAATGCTAACTTCCTTGCGTTCTTTCGGTAACTTGAATTTTTATATTTTCACTCACTTGTAGTGAAAATGGACAAATTTCTGGCAAGGTCCTGGTATATCGTAATCCAGGGATTCATTTTGGTGACGTTCATGTTCTCACTGCGACACATGTAGAAGGTTTGGAAGAGATAGTGGGAAACTCAAAGTATGGCATATTCTTTCCCACCCAAGGGTCAAGGTCATTAGCTGATGCAATGGCCGGTGGTGATCTTGATGGAGATATGTATTGGGTGTCACGGAATCTTGATGTAAGCAATTATAATCTCTCTACTCTCGAGCATGGTGTTTCCTATGTTTGCTTTACATGTTTCAGTTCTTTTCAATTACTAGTAGGAGGCAAATAGAAAGTTATTTCACACTATTTTATTTCACACATCAGTTTACTCTCAATGTTTCATGACAATCTTTAGCATGAGGGTTTAGGCACCCTCGAGAGCAGGGTACTACTTCTCAATCAGAATGGAAACATAAAGATCTATAGATAAAGTATTTTGCAATTAGTTATTCCCATGGCTCAAGTACAGCTAAAATTTTCTGTAACAAGCATGCACTTAGATTTTACTCCTTTTTACAACAGAAACTCAAATATATATATTTTTTTGTTCCTTTGTTCAATATTAAACAAATGATTGTCCTCTTGCAGCTTTTAAAATATTTCAAACCCAGTGACCCCTGGACGTGTTTGAACAATGCATCAAGTTCCCATCAGAAGAAACCATCGGATTATTCTAATGAGGAGTTGGAGCATGAGCTCTTTTCTCGCTTCCTCGGTGCAAGATTTCAACCAAGGTATTAATTTACAAATGATTCTAGTTAGTTAAACTTGATTGCCCCATAACAATGACGAATAGAGTGCCTTGATCTTGAAAGATTGAGGTTATGTGTAGTTTATGTGTATAGTATCTGTCCTGTATGAAACACAGATCTTTTCCCCTCCCCAATATGTGCCAATCTATGGTTAAATAGATACTTCTGAGAGTTCTGACTACTCACTCTATCCCATGTTAAGAGTCTCATATTACAGATTACAAAAAAGGTGTCCCTTATTGATCTTGCACACATTACACAAAGACACAATGGTCAGCTGTTCATAGTTCAGACACTTTTTCTATTTCTACTTTAAGGGGAACCTTTAATTTTGAACATAGAGGAACTCATTTGGACTCTTAAAACGGAACGGAACATGGTAGAACGCATTTTTTCAGGGCTCGGCGTTTCAATTGGGTGCTTCTGTGTAACTATTATTTTTTAATACACAAGGCATGAACATCTCTTTAGAAGGCATGATAGTGCTATGAGACTAATATGGTAGACAGCAGACCCATTTTTGTAATGTATGCAACTAGATTTTCTAATCAACATCAGAATTCGGAGCTGTTTTATAAATGTTGGGATTTTTAGATGCGTTTCAAAGTTTCTTATTGCAACTGCTCTACTGGTCTCAAATACTTGCTTTGTTTCACTAATATTGTCCTGGTTAAGTAAACCTGTTAAGAAAAGTTCGAAAAGCCCACAGATTTTGCTTTCAAAACTCATGTGCAATCTTTTGATAATGAATATTTTGAACAGTCAACCAAGATAGAAAACAGAGTTATTAGCATGGATCACCTTTTTCAGCCTTTTTCTATTATCATAGGTTTCTTAGTTTTTACTGTACTTGTTAGTTATTAGCTTTAAACACATTACACTAGCAGAAACTTTAGTAAATTCTAGCTGCTTACATGCAATTTTTTTTCCAGTCTGGCTATGGGGATTGCTTCTAACAGCTGGTTGGCACACATGGATAAGTTGTTAACCCCAGGAGACAAATATGTTAATGAGAAAAAATGCTTGAAGGAGAAGATGTTGAAATTAGTGGACATTTACTACGATGCGCTGGATGCACCAAAAACAGGCATTAAGGTCAGTTTCTGGATGCTTGACAAGTAGTAGGTTTTAGTATTCAAACTATTGTCTTTGTGCCATTCTTAATTATTACCAATTTCTTGTTTTGCTAACCTGCATTTTCTCCATCTTTATTGAGTATGCTGCCATATTGCAGCTAAGGTAATTTAGTTTACTGAATGAAAGACCCCTGCCTTAGATGTACAAGTTATAAGTTTGTTGTATTGAGAGGTCATGTATATAACGATTAACGACTGCCAAAAAATATGTCAATGGTTTGTATTGAGAAACCATTACTGCATTTTTGTGCTGCAAGAAGTTTGAAGACTTTGAACATTACATTAAGTATTGAAATTGAGCACAAGAACACTGTTAATGAGGATCTAGTTTTCAATCCATCAATTTGCTTTGTCTACATGATCTCGCTTTTGTTTCAGATAAGATCTTATTCCTATTGTCAGCTTTACATTATGATTTTACTAGTTTTGATGTTGATTGTAAACAATAATTCGCCTCATAGGTTACTGTTCCACGCGAGTTAGTTGCAGAGACGTACCCACATTACATGGGAAAGGCTGCCTCATCTTACCATTCAGAGTCTGTTTTGGGGAAGGTGTATGATAAAGCACTAGAATGGGAAATCGAGATTCCTTCTGTTCCAGGTGAGTGTTCTTCAAAGCCAGTTGACCTTGTAAATGATTTAGTCAGAAAGGTGAGGAAATTAGCGTCGTACATGAAAAAAGAAACTTAAAAATTGATCTCTGGATGACTCTGAGTACCAGACAAGAACTAGTTATGGTAAAGTGGATTTCATTTTAGGCAATATCCCAAACTCTTGAGATAAATTAAGTTTACTATATGTGGCTCTACCAGTAATCAGCAATGTCAGTAATGTACAGCCACACACACATAGACACAACACACACACACACACACACGCACACACACACACACACACACACATTTATTCGCCATCATCGTACCTTCAGATGCACAGAGTTCTTTGCAAACTTAAAAATTGATCTCTGGATGACTCGAGTACCAGACAAGAACTAGTTATGGTAAAGTGGATTTCATTTTAGGCAATATCCCAAACTATTGAGATAAATTAAGTTTACTATATGTGGCTCTACCAGTAATCAGCAATGTTAGTAATGTACAGCCACACACACACACACACGCACACACACACACACATTTATTCGCCATCATCGTACCTTCAGATGCACAGAGTTCTTTGCAAATTTATTAATGTGCCAAATTCTTTACATAAAACAAGTTTGCTTCGAACAGAAACCTTAAACTCATTTTATAGGACTAGATTCTCCTTGCCCGATAAGGAATTGCTTAAACTTTTTTGTTTTCTTACTCTCGTGTCTACTACAACAACAACAACAACAACAACAAAGCCTTAGTCCCAAAATGATTTGGGGTCGGCTAACATGAATCGTCGTAGGAGATCGTCATTGTCACCAATCAAACAAAAAAGGAGCAAGAAGTAATAAGAAAAACAAGGAAGAGAAAGTGGAATTAATGAAAGTAAGATAAGAGAAAAATGTATATATATTATAGAAGATATATTGTAAGAGATAATAAAAAATAAGTAAAGTTTAAAATAAATGAATAAGTAAAATAAGTATATTTCAAAATAGCATGTAAATTAAAAAAATTAAAAGAATTTTAAAAATAAAATAAAAATAAACATAAGAATAAAAAATAAAATAAAAATAGAAAGAAACAAAAACATGAAAACTGTATAAATCAACTAAAGTCATCAATGCATATTCTCTCCCTCCACTCTGTCCTATCCAACGCCATATTTTCCTCAATCCCAAAAAAGCTCATATCGTGCTCAATCACCTTACTCTCGTGTCTACTATGCTTGGAAATTGGAATAATATAGGATTTCCTTAATACATCTTAATGAATAGGTAGCTAGCTAACAATGAATCCTAGTCAATTGCTAAAACTGAGCACATGGGAAAACAACACAGAAAAATCCAAACGACATTGTCATTGCCTGGCACCCTCTAGTGGCTGGTGAACTGCTTAGTAGATTTTACTGTGAAACTGTTATAATATTTTTAAAGTAGTAACCACTTAGTTTGAAAGCTTTGGATTTTAAATGCATGCATCGTTATAAGATCAATTAATGTTCACTTCTTGTTCCTGTTAGTTTGGAAGCTACCGCTTTTAGATGTTGAAGTTCCTGAACATAACTTGAAGACGTGGCAATATCTGTACACAATCTACATACCTGAAATGACTTCCGCGCTCTGCAGTAATGATGTAGAATTAAAGAGAGAGAATGCAGATAAAGTTATGCAGAAATATAAACAGGTTATGCATAAGCAGATTTATGTAAGCCGGCTAGTCGATTTTGTTTTCCTTGGTTATTCATCAATTTTTTTTATCAATTGTGTAGATATTGTATGAAGCAGATGACTTTGGAAAGAGCCCCAGAAAATGGGAGGAAATTCGCATTGATGCATTAGCCATATACCATGTGACATATGATTATGCAATAAAAAAAGAAGATGCCAAGAAATGTGGCTTTGCCTGGAAGGTAGCAGGTGAAGCGTTGTTGAAGATTATCACTGAAGGTCAGGCAGAGAAACCCTTAGTTTGTTTACCTTCAGTGCTCCAAGAAGTTCTTACTAGGAAAGTTGCCCAAGAACAAATGTAGATATGTTCAGG
The DNA here is from genome assembly GCF_020520425.1 of Spinacia oleracea. Lineage (NCBI taxonomy): Eukaryota > Viridiplantae > Streptophyta > Magnoliopsida > Caryophyllales > Amaranthaceae > Spinacia > Spinacia oleracea. The sequence goes on along the minus strand of NC_079488.1, from coordinate 69,212,612 downwards.
TAATGTGTATTTTGTATGTAGGTTATTTTTGCAACCACTTGCAAGGTAAGGCTAATATATGGGGCTCATGTATATATATAAGTAGTATAGGATGAACTAACTTCATTCAGCAACTTTTGCATCTCTGGATTTTACGCGTATGCTGCATCGTTAAGTTCCACATCTGATCAAACAACGTAGTGGTTGAAGCAGATCAGTTGAAGCCAAAGGGAGTGAGCCAGATGAAAGAGACCTAGAAGGATATCTTCTCTTATGATTTTTTGTTACTTTCTTTAGTTAAGAAATTAAACTCCAAGTTTTTGTATGTAATATGTAGTCAAAAGATCTCCTGAGGGTTTTGGAGCATGGCATTTGCATTTGCCTACAGAATTGTGAATTACATCGACAAGAAGGGCAGTGTAGTCCCAAATTTTCAACAATTACAGTTCTGTCAGGTGGTGCTTCTGAAGAGAGAAGACAATCATTTTGCAGTCTGTTAAGGTTCTGATTGGCACTCAGTCTGCAATCCAAAAACTTCGCTCCGATCGCTTAAGCTCAAAACCTCTTCTCTAATACCCTTCAAAGGTCTCCCTGTCAAAGATAAGCAGATAGTGATTAACGGTTAGAGCCTGATCAAAGTGCTCCCGTACAATAGTTTCATATTCTCCCTCGTTATTTTGAGGAGGGAGATTTGAGTATAGGGTTGCCTCGAGGGCACGAGCCGAGCGCTTTCCAAAAACTTCGCTCCGATCTTGGGATTGAATAGATTTTGGCTTTCCCAGAAGAAGCAGATCTCTCCAACTCGGATTCTGAACCTGGTCCATCGCCTTCCCCACAAGGCTTGCATCTGGCTGTGTTCTGATGAAGGATTTCTTGAAGGAGCTAGCTAAGAAGATTATCCGCTTTTGAGAATAACAGCTGAATCTTTGTTTCTGAGGGGAAGTCCTTTCATGTTTTAATGTCCGTTTTCAGCATTTCCAGAAAATGTTAACAAGTATGTTGTACGAACAGGTGCTCCTTAAGTTTTACTTATGTTAATGAAAAATCAGTTTCATTCGTTCAGATCATTCCCCCATCCGCCATCCCGGCCAAAAGTTCTTACAAGCAAATCATGCAAGCTTATGTTATATTTGCCTCCCTTCTAAATTTGTAATGTACACAACCATCAAGATCCAAAACTAAATAAATAAATAGAAGACGATTATAGAACTTAAAAACAAATATAAACTCATTCGTATCTTCAAATGACTCTAACAGGAATCGAACCTTTACCACCCAAGGGAATACTTGTTGAATGTGTAACCACCTCAACCAACCATGATTCCATTTGGACATAAATATTACTACTTTTTTCATTCCAATTTATTAGAGCACGCATTATTCGATACGACAATTATTAATATTTTCATGTACGTGTTACGATAAGGGGGTTTTTAATCGACGTCCGTGTTAGCTAAAAACGCCCGTAATTTTAACGTAAAAGTACGTATTTGCCCTTTAAAAGAAATTCACCCCCTCCCTCATCACCTCTCCTATATGACCTTTGCTTTACACTTCCGGCCAAACTCCATCATCTCCACCACCACCCAAAAATATTCCGATGTGCTCTATTTTGCGCCACGGCAAAACTAAAACCTTTCTAAAAAATTTAACTGTTAGAATAATATAGTGTATATTAGGCAGTTATGTTAGCATTATTGGCGATCCTTGTATATTTAGAATGTGTATAATTAGAGCATAATTAGTGCAGCAATCAAAGCATAATATCAGTCGTGTATATACTTATGGAATAAATAAGGAAAACTTCCTCATTTGTAAACTAATTGATTAACATTTTTAAATGAAATAAATTTACATATCAATGGAATTAATTTAAGTTATACTTCGTATAACATTTCTAAGATGAAACAAATGTATATAATTAACGTAATTAAACATTGAAAAAAAAATCAAAACCAGTGGCGCACATAATTTGCGCGGGCCACAAGGAGGTGGCGCACATAATTTACGCTAGCGACACGGATGTGCCGCAGATCTTGCGCGCCACCGTCATGTCGCCGGTGCAAGATCTTTGCGCCACCTCCGTGTGGCCCGCGCAAATTGCGTGCGGCACCGGCTTCTCATTTAAAAAAAAAAAACGATTTTCCTAACCTCCGATGATGGCCGATGAGGATGCAACGACGACAACTACGATGTTGAAGGAAACTCTTCTTTCATTTACTCGACGATTATGGTGATGGTGGCTGCAGGATACTTTGTTAATGGTGATGGTGATTTTAACGGCAGTTGGCTTCGGCTCGCAAATACTCTGATCTTGTTCTTCTTCAACAATAACGGTGGAGTAAAAGTTTCATGATGGGGCAGAAGCTATAGTTAGCTGCGGGATTTATAGTGATGTGACGGTGGGGTAAAGAGAAGGAGCAATAGTAAGGGTGGCTCAAAACTCCAAATAAAGGGATGGAGGAGCAATGATGATGGTGTGAAGGTAACAAGATGGTGGCTGACGGGAGGTGGGAGGGGGTGAATGTTGGGTGAAAAATGGAGGGAGGGGGACATTTTACAAGGGTAAAAATATACTTCTACATTAGAATTACGGTCGATTTTAACGTACGCGGACGTCGAATAGCGATACACTAAATATGCACACTAAATTCAGACGAAGGATTGACAAGAAAAGAACAAAGGGAAAAGTAGGCTTTTATCATTTTCTATTCTCCACAAAAAAGAGCAGCCCTCCTTCCTCTCAAGTCTCAACTTCAGCAAACCGACAAATTATCATTATCTTGGCTGTGACTTGTAAGAGTCAGACATCACAAAAAACGTTGCATCACTTCCAACTTTGCCCCCATCACCATGATCTCACTTCCTAGAACCACCTTCCTGGTTAGTTCTCTATATTTTTTATATTCATTGTCAAATTAATAGTGTCATTTAACGACGTCTATACATGTTAAGTAATTCCGGACAAAGAACGTATTATATTTTTTTTTTCTGGTTAGTACGAGGAGTTCTTACCGCCTTCGGCAAGGTAATCTCCCGTGGGAGTTTGCATGGGTATCTCGATGGGCAGCATCCCTCCCAGTTGAGATTTTTTTCATTCTCAAGGCTCAAACCCAAGACCTTGGTTAAGGAACAAGAGGCCCTTAACCACTCATGCCAACCTCAATTGATCAAAGAACGTATTATATAAACTTATAAAGTGTACCAATGAGATCTTGACCTATTGATTAAGATAGAACATCTACTTAGGACAAGCCTTATATTCAAATGTCTTCGTTTTTAATTTTAATTTTTTTGTGAGTCATTCAACGTTATTAGTTTTTCAGTTTTCAATTCCATTTTTGTTGTCTGTGCTCGGCGCACCCAATGAGTTACACATCAGTCATGCATGATGATGTTTCAACGTTGGACATTCAAACCCCATTACTCATATTTTTAATCAATATTTTATATTTAATCTAAAAATGTAATGATTTCTCCTTTAATTAATCATTTGGTGTTTCCTTTTTAATGTGTTAAACAGAGGAGCAAAGATATCAATAACTCTACTACTGCCACTACAACTACTAGCAGTTCTTCTGGGGAAGCTAGAAAAGCTTTCATCACTTGTTCTTTGAATTTTAAGAAGTTTTTTTTTAAAAGAGAAGTTAAAGGTATGGAGCATACTTCTGCTAAGGACATGGTTGATGAGAAAACCGCCGTCGGTGGCGGTGTTCAAGACGTCTACGGTGAGGATTCCGCCACCGAGGATCAGCTCGTTACACCATGGACCGTTTCTGTTGCTAGGTATAAACAATTTACTCTTAGCTTGTCTTTTCATTTTTATTTTGATTTTTGAAAATTTGTGATCATATTATTCATATTAGTTATTAATTTCTCATGTTAAAGTGTAAAAAAATTTCCCCATGTTTTTACTTTTATGTTATAAAATTGTTGGTTTTGAAGAGGTTGTATGCAGAAATGGATAACTAGATTCAGTGCTTGATAGATTCTTGGCGTTAATCTTTAAGCTGATAGAACTTTTAATTGCTTTTAGATGCCAAGCAAGAATCCCTTTTGTTATTTTTAGTATTAACCCTTGATTCTATAGGCAGTACTCCCTCTGTCCCTCAATACTCGACCTGTTTTGACCGAATACGCTTGTCGATGCACAACTTTGACCACCAATTTCTTTAACTACATATTATAAAAACTCATAAAAATATTAATATTTTGAAAATATATATTAAGATGAAGCCAACAATATATTATATACTAACATTTGTTTTCATATACTATAAATAAAATAGGGTCAAAGTGAATTATATGAATAGTGCAAAAAGTCAAAACAGGCCGAGTATTAAGGGACGGAGGGAGTATAATTTATGATTAATTAGCACGGAACAAAAATAATCCCGATTTTTTTATGTACAGCGGGTTGTACCTTGTGTGAGAAATAGGTAAATAAATTTATCCTTGTTTGTACTTTGCAAGGTACAACTGTTTGAATACTTTCTGATACTAGTTAGTGGTGTCACTTAAGAGGGTGTTTTCATGCGATTTTCGTATATTGTTCGCTTTTGATCATGACAAGGAACTCTGTTTATTGTTGTTAAAAACTTAAAACCAATTGCTTTCTGTTTGTTGGAATCAAAATGTGATGTAAATGTTAAGAATTTTAGTTCTGGATGCAACACTTTAATATGACTGGTGACATATTCTTGCCGTTAAGCTGACAACACCTTTCTTGATTATAGATTCTAAAGCTTTGTATTGCTGTGTAAACTTTATGTACATCTGTATAATATTTTTTTCTGAAAAACATTCTGTTCTTTTTTGAATAACTTTTGTGATTTGAACAAATTTACTCTTTGTTATTACAATTCTGATGCTTTTTACCCTGGTTAAAATCGGTTTCTTCAACCAAATTTGGACTTCTGTCTATGATTAAAGTTGCCTTGAGTTTTTCCTAGGAATATCTTCGGACTTCTGTCTATGATTAAGGTTTTGCATTTCTTCTTTTCCCGGGTTTGGCAAGTTCAGTGTTTGCACAACATGCTGTCAAATGTGTCAATTGATAGTTACCTGTGTTGCCATTTGCTATGTGAATACATGCAAGAATGTATTGGACATGTATTATTAGATGTTAGCATGGGTTTTATGCAAGATTTGAACCGTTTCCTTTCTCTCCTGGTGCAGTGGATATTCATTGTTGAGGGATCCACACTTCAACAAAGGACTGGCCTTCTCGGAAAGAGAGAGGGATGCGCACTACTTGCGCGGTCTTCTACCTCCGACAGAAATCTCTCAGCAACTTCAGGTTTTGTTGAGCAACATTCTTATGCTTAAGTTTGTGATTTCTGCTCTTTACATTTCCATAAACTCATTCCTAGTTATTTTGCAGGAGAAGAAAACAATGCACAATATTCGCCAGTATCAGGTTCCGTTGCAGAAGTACATAGCCATGATGGACCTACAGGTAGTGGAACTCACGTCCCTATGAGGGACCAATTAGGGAATATATATATATATATATATATATATATATATATATATATATATATATATATATATATATATATATATATATATATATATATATATATATATATATATATATATGTGTGTATATATAGCAAAGTGTGGCTCTTCAAAATCCAATGAAATGTTTTTAACAATGCTAATCTGAACTGTGTTTTTCCTCCCCTCTCCCCTCGTTTTGCCTGCAGGAAAGAAATGAAAGGCTGTTCTACAAGATTCTTATTGACAATGTTGAAGAACTACTCCCAATTGTTTATACACCCACTGTTGGTGAGGCTTGTCAGAAATACGGAAGCATCTTCAAGCATCCTCAGGGTCTATACATTAGTTTGAAGGAGAAGTATGGATTTTTGTTTTTTTTCCTGCTTTTTAGAAATCATCTTTGATTTTACTATTTTTTTATGAACTTGAAACTTTGGCTTTTTCACAGGGGAAGAATTCTTGAAGTTTTGAGGAATTGGCCTGAGAGAACCATACAAGTTATAGTTGTGACTGATGGTGAACGGATTTTGGGGCTCGGTGACCTTGGTTGTCAGGTGGGTGAATGTACCTTATCCCTAATTCATAGACCATTAATATTGTGAATGTTTGTGGTTTCATAGCTTTAGGTACATGAACATCTTTCAGGGGATGGGAATACCTGTGGGAAAATTGGCTCTTTATACAGCTCTTGGAGGAGTCCGTCCATCAGCTGTAAGCATTTTAAGCCCTCAGTCAGTTTATTTTCCATTTAATAACTAATATGAAGAGCATCATGCATCCGGCTTTCTTGTTTCAGTGTTTGCCAATAACCATTGATGTCGGGACAAACAGTGAGCAAATGTTGAAAGATGAGTTCTACATTGGTCTAAGACAAAAAAGAGCAACCGGACAGGTAACGATCTGTTTAAGCTATTAGGATACAAATGTCAAAAGTGTAGAAGTCATTTTCATTAGACTGTACATGTAATTCTTTTGTAGGAATATGATGAGCTTCTTGACGAGTTCATGAGTGCAGTGAAGCAGAACTATGGAGAAAAAGTTCTTATACAGGTTTGCCATCTATAAATATACAATTTAATTATGCTTTCCGTTGTTTAAGTTCTAAGTATTCTATATTTAATAGCCTTAATCTTTTGTATTTCTTGGATTTATAACTTTAGTTTGAAGACTTTGCCAACCACAATGCCTTCAAGCTGCTCTCAAAATACTCAACAAGTCATCTTGTGTTCAATGATGATATTCAGGTGTGTAATGGTACTTGTAATTTTTTATGTAGTCGCTTAAACCTTGTGAACTAATTTGCTTTGTCTATCCTTCTCGTGTAGGGAACGGCATCTGTTGTTCTAGCAGGTGTTGTTGCAGCACTGAAATTAGTTGGCGGCACCTTGGCTGAACACACATTCTTATTCCTTGGAGCTGGGGAAGTAAGATTGATACCTATTGGAAGTTTGCAACCGTTATTTTATTATTTATTTTCCTTTGATAAATCTGAAGCTAATTTCTGAGTTTGATATTTTAGGCTGGGACAGGTATAGCTGAGCTTATTGCTCTTGAGATGTCAAAACAGGTATGTCAAAGCTATAATGGAGTTAGGTATTCTCTTTTTTGAGACATTTTTGAAGACGAAGATTACATAACTGTGACGTTTTCTTACTGCAGACAAAAGTACCTTTGGAAGAAACTCGCAAGAAGATTTGGCTTGTTGACTCTAAGGTTGAACATTGTACCTTGCTTTTGTATTGTACATTTGTACGGAGTATCATTCATTATAAATCTGAGTATTTACTGATATTGAGAATTTTGTTGCAGGGGTTGATTGTCAGGTCACGAAACAGTTCACTTCAAGAATTCAAGAAGCCGTGGGCTCATGAACACGAACCTCTTGGCGATCTCTTAAGTGCTGTCAAGGTGCAAATTTTAACTGAATGAGGTGAAATTTATTGGTTTATGTTTGTATATCTTGTGATGTAAATTGGTCTGTGTTTTATGTCTGTAGGCAATTAAGCCGACAGTATTGATTGGATCATCTGGAGTAGGAAAACAATTTACAAAAGAAGTTATTGAAGCCATGGCCTCTTTTAACGAGGTAAGTCGTCCTGTTTACTGTAGTCTTGGTATATAGTAGCAAGAATATGGTTCTTTAACTAACTAATTACATCTGGAAATGTGGTCCAGAAACCTCTGATTATGGCTCTCTCTAACCCTACAACGCAATCAGAATGTACTGCTGAAGAAGCTTATACTTGGACTAAGGTAACAAATTGTTTAGGAACCTTAAGGATTTGAGTAGTAAATATTAATTCTTTGTCTATAATCGTAATAGCTTCTTTGTTATTTCTGAATTGAAGGGTCGTACCATTTTCGCCAGTGGAAGTCCTTTTGATCCTGTTGAGTATGAGGGAAAAACTTTTGTTCCTGGCCAGGTAAAGAATATTATCCTTGTACTATCTGAACTTATAGAGCTGGGTGGAACCGGAATGTGATGGATTGTTTGATTGTCATATACAGGCTAACAATGCCTACATCTTCCCGGGATTTGGGCTGGGTTTAGTCATGTCTGGTGCTATTCGAGTCCACGATGACATGCTTCTGTCAGCTTGTGAGTAACAGCCTTGAGCATATTTCTGCTGTTCAGTTTTGGTGCATTCTTCACTTGTTTTCTACTTGTATCTTAAAAGCAAGTTTGTTGAACACTTTGTTATTTTTTTCTGGCAGCGGAAGCCTTAGCTGGGCAAGTGACACAAGAGAACTATGAAAATGGGATGATTTATCCACCGTTCTCCAATATTAGGAAGATATCAGCTCATATCGCTGCTAATGTTGCTGCCAAGGCCTATGATCTAGGTGAGTCATGTTCCCTTTTCTGGTATTTTGCTCGTTAAGAGTGCAATTGTAGTAATAGGTTTTACATGGTTTGTTGTAGGTTTGGCAAGTCGCCTTCCTCGTCCAGAAAACCTTGTTAAGTATGCAGAGAGTTGTATGTATAGCCCTGCTTACCGCAGCTACAGATAAATGAGTAAACAACAGCAAAAACAGGCATACAGCAAGTGTGTTGTCTCTCTCTATGTGTTTTTTCGAAGGCGAATCTGTTTCTTTGTATGATTCAGTTTGTAATTAAGCGAATAATTACCTTCAGCAATGCATTGTATTGTGTGTTTTGAATGTGTTTGGCTCATGTCTTTAAGCGTCTACTACAGACGGTTTGTTTATATGCTGACGGAAATGTAACCGTAACTCTGTAAGTGTGTGTGACGAAATCTCGTAAATAAATGGTGTTGCATGTCATTTTTATCCTTTGAATAAACAAACTGTCTTAACATTTGATGTCAAATAATTATGCTTGTAATCCTGTGAGTTTTGATGTAGTGTGGCTCGACTTTTAATGTAAGAGGTACCGAGCTGAGTCCGTCGGTAAGGCGACATGAATTAGGCAAAGGACTGTATAAATAGTTTAACCGTGACTATTCATCTCAGACATGTAGTTCTATTGACAATCACTTTCAGAAAAACAAAAAAAATTTAAGAAAAGTCCGACCTGCCGGAATCGAACCAGCGACCTAAAGATTATCTGCTTTACAACTACAGTCTTCCGCTCTGCCAACTGAGCTAAGGTCGGTTGTTGTTAAACTATAAGGTCGTAAGATACTTATTCTTTTAAATATAACTTATTAGGTGGTTAAAGCTAATTTTATAAAAATTCCGACCTGCCGGAATCGAACCAGCGACCTAAAGATTATCTGCATACAACTACAGTCTTCCGCTCTGCCAACTGAGCTAAGGTCGGTTGTTGTGTACTTTGTACATTGTTTATTAATTATTTCAAAAATAAAGAAACTCTGTTACCGCATTTTAAGATAAGGAAGCAAAATTCTAAAAATATGCACGTTCTTTATGGCTCGAATCATAGCTGCTCATGTAAAACCATAGATGGCCAGTGGATTGGGTTTGACCCAGCGCATTCTGACCCAGCCCAATAGTGGGTCACGTGGATCGGACACGCTTATGACCCATGACGCAACCTGTTCAATCCCGGATACTTTTTTTGATGTGTTGTGGGTTGAACTTTTTTTAACACAATCCATTCCACCCACCCCATCGGACCCGATACAACCCACTATGGCACACCCGACCCACCCATCATACAAACCCAACCCACCCAACACACGAACCCAACCCGCGACACTTATCCTAATTTAAACAATTTTGTATGTTTAAAATGCTAATAAATTCTAATTTTATTGTGTAAATATGCATTAATCACATTTATATGGGTAAGTGAATAACATAAAAGTTAATTAATTTACGTTTATACAAAATTTATAATTTTTTTAACGCTTAATTAATCGTCCAAATCCACCTGACCCAAAGCAGTTCCTAAAACTCATGTAAACCCACCAAACCCACCTGACCCGTCGGAATCACATCTGTCGTAACCCACCAAACCCATAAGACTCACCCGACCCGCACAACCAAACTCGACCCACGACCCATCATGTATTGTGTCCGTTTTTTTCGACGCAGTCCACGACTCGGCCCACCCTAGTTTAACTGAAGCGGGTATGTGTCAATTATCCCCGACCCACGACCCACCCAACGCACCACGTTAGCCTTCTCTTCTCTGTGTAAAACATACAAAGATGCACAATGCACGTGATTGGAATCTATCAAGGTTCCTGGGCGTGTCCATCATTAATTTTGATAAGCTATTTGCAAAATGCTCTTTTATTTTGGAGAATTTGATAATAATCCGTTTTTCTGAAAGGTTTGATCTTTCAAATGATATAAGGCGGTCTCAACTACTTGCCTCGTTTTATTAGAGGGCCCTTGTCAGTAAATAACAGAGCAATTTCCTTCAATATTGCATAAAAATCTAATAATTTCCAAAATACGTTACTTTCTAACTTAATTCCCACCCTACCGTCCACGTTAGCAAGGGAGAAAGAAAAGTATTTTAATTTTCCGGTTCAGCGTTGAACCGCCATCTGAGATGACGGTTTTGTTTTAAAGCAAACCGCTATCTCAGATGGCGGTTCAAGGGTATAAACCGCTATCTGAGATAGCGGTTTGCTTTAATGGTATAAACCGCTATCTGAGATAGCGGTTTGCTTTAATACAAAACCGTTAAACCGCTATCTGAGATAGCTAGCGGTTTGCTTTAATACAAAACCGCGCGGTTTTATTATATAACCACGTGGTTTTATAAGGGTTAACCGCTACCTGAAGTAGCGGTTCATTAAATACATAAGCCGCTATTTCAGATAGCGGTTTACCCCTTTAAACCGCTGTTTCAGATAGCGGTTTATTGTAGATTTTATAAAAAAAAATTAGACCGGCTTTCTTGCTGACGTGGACGGTAAAGTGGGAAATAAGTGAAAAAGTAGCGTATTTTGGGAATTTACGAATCTTCAAGCATTATTTTGTAGATTTATTGTCACGTGTGTAAAATTGGGTAAATAACATGCTACAATGGGTAAAATGCCACTCCCTCTGTATTTATTTAAGAGATACACTTGTCTATTCCGGGCGTATTTATTTAAGAGATACATTTGCCATTTTTAGTAACTTATCAATCTCACCATCTAATTAAATAATCTATCTACACCCCAACCCCACCCCTTACCCCCTAAAATGACATGGTCTCTAGTTGTTTTACTTATTAAAATATCTACCCAACCCCACTTGTTTTATTACTTTATTTCTTTCAATTATTTTTCTTAATACCCGTGCTCGACCAAGTGTATCCCTTAAATAAATACGGAGGGAGTACAATGGGTAAAATTGTCACGTGGAAAGTTTTTATTTATAGATTTATGATGTAAAACAATATTTTGAGAAACTGAAAAGGAAGAAGCTTAGGTAACTAAGAGTCCATTTTTACAATAACTGAAGGCAATAATTAAAAAACCAATTGATTTTTTTGATATTCAAATTTGTTGTTTATTTAGATGTATTTTGCTAAATTTACTAATTAATTTGTTAATTTGATTATACAATATGATTTGAATTTTACGAAGTATGTCATAAGTTGATTTTAGGAAATTTTGGTATTTACTACTTTAAAAATATACCATTTTTGTATTTACTACTTTATGAAATTTTTATTTTAAATCTACCTTAAATTTCCAATTTTTTTTAATTTACTACCACTTTACAGTTTTATCATTTTAAAATTAAGATATCTCTTTCGTTTCTTAATCGTTTAATGTGATTCAAAGTTCATTATTCTCCTTGCTCTATAGGGATTTCATTGAGAACGACATTTCAAAACAATTCGTTTGATAATTCATATATATTTTAAACTTTTATAAATAATATTTAATTCATTTTACCTTTTACAAAATTTTAAAAGCAAGATTCCTATGGAATCTTTACACATAAATGAGAAGAATGGGCTTTGAATCACTTAAAATAATTAAGAAACGAAAGAGATATCTCAATTTTAAAATGAGAAAACTGTAAAGTGGTAGTAAATAAAAATAAATTGGAACTTTAAGGTAGTAATTTAAAATAAATTTTTCATAAGGTAGTAAATACATTTCAAGATAGTAAATACCAAAAAAAAATCCTTGATTTTAATTCTATAATAAAATATTTTTCATAAACATTTGGGTTTGTGGTGGTTCAACAAAACGAGGCGTGAATGAAAACTGATTAAATTGATAGTTAGTAGCCGAAATAGATGTTTCTAATCACTCATTACGCCTTTCGGAGACCCATGGGGTATATGGAAAGCATACACACCTCTAACCTTTAATGGTCTGAAAAATCCAAATTATCTGAATTATGCTAAAACACCATTTTGGTCTGTCTTCTTGTAATATTTTCCGAAACTTAGGTGAGGGTATGGGATGCCTTCTTTGGTCAAAGAAGATGGTTTGGAAACATTCACGGCCTAACTATCGCCTTCTAATCAGTCGCACATAAAGGCTCCGGAATGCTGGCTTGGTTCCAAAATACGAGGCGTGAACAAAATCAGACTAATTTCATAGTTAAGAGCCAAAGTAGATGGTGTAAACCACCCATGCTTCAGGGGGTCTCGTGGGGGTACATGATAATCATTCGAAAAACAAAAAAGGCACCGCTTTGGTATGTTTTTTTTTTTTGGAATTTTTTTTGAAACTTACATTAGGATGTGAGATTTCTCTCATGGTCGGGTTCAGAACCATTTACGACCTAACTTTTTCTTAAAATTCCCTCTAATCAGTCGCATAAAGTTCGGGAAGGGTTTGTTTCAACAAAATGCAATGAAAACCAAAACCAATTAAATTGATAGTTAACTGCCAAAGTAGATGGTTTTAACTAACCAATATGCCTTCCGAGTTTCATGGGCCGGGGTATATGGTAATCATCTGAACCTCTAACCTTTCAGGGTTCGAAACGGTTCAAATTATCAAAAATATTAAGGATATAATACACCGTTTTGGTCTTTTTTTGGAACTTTTTAGAGACTTAGCGGAGGATGTAGGATGTATCCTAGGCATAAAAGATAGTACGGAATCATTCACGGCCTAACTTTCGCTTCTAATATCCTCAAATCTGTCGCATATGGGCTCGGCAAGGGTTTGGTTCAACAGAGCGAGGCATGAACGAAAACGGAAAACTCATTAAATTGATAGCTAAGAGGCGAATTAGATGATTCTAATCACCAAATATGTCATGTAGTCTTCATATACATAAAAAAATGTCAAATATGAAATTAATAAGGTTTGGACCCCTAATCTTGAGTTTAAAAATAAATCTTTTACCACTAAATATGATATGTTTCATGTTATCATTGCAAAATAAAAAAATTATACGAAGTATATAAAATTATTGTCAATGTTATTAATGTAGTAAATCGGGGCATTATTCGCGCCTACAAGCTAGTTATTATTTCTAAACATAGGAATTCTATAGATCTTTTCATCTTTAATATCTCTAAAAATAAGAACTCTAGGGTTCTAGTATAGTAGTATGTCCAAGAAACTAAAGTTGTGTTAGTTATGTCGTGGTTTACTATATAAACCAATGATGTAACCAATTATAATGAAGCGGTTAAGTTAAATAATCGTCAATCAATATTATTTCCATTAGTTTAACAAATCTAATCTAATATACATATACATATATAAAGGAGGCATATTTGCTGAAATATTAGAGCGCCACGTAGGATTAGTAATGGTTTCGGCCAATGAAAAATAAGATTTCTAATTTATTTTTGAATTAAAAAAAATCAAGTGCCACGTAGATAATTAATTAGGTGCCACGTAGATATTTTAGATAATTAATTAATAATATGTACAACTCCATCCAAAATCAAATACTCTGCTAATCTAAAATAAAATTTAATCCAAAATCAAACGCTAATCTTTTTGAATTAAAAAAAATCAAGTGCCACGTAGATAATTAATTAGGTGCCACGTAGATATTTTAGATAATTAATTAATAATATGTACAACTCCATCCAAAATCAAATACTCTGCTAATCTAAAATAAAATTTAATCCAAAATCAAACGCTAATCTAAAATAAAATTCTGTCCAAAGTCAAACACTAATACAAATAATATTAGAGATTTAGAGCGCCACGTATAAAATCTTATGGTTTTGGCAAATGAAAAGTAAGATTTCTAAATTATTTTTGAATTAAAAAAGTCGTGTCACGTAGATATTTAATTTAATTAATTACTAATATATAGAACTCCATATAATATCAAACACTCAAATAATTAAAAAATAAATCTGAGATAAAATTCATCCAAAATCAAACACTAATCTAAAATAAAATTCAATCCAAAATTAAACATTAATCCAATATTAGAGCACCACGTACAAAATCTAATGATTCCGGCTAATGAAAAATAAGATTTCAAAATTATTTTTTAATTAAAAAAGTCGAGTGACATGTAGATAAATAATTAGGTTCCACGCATATGCAATTTCGTCCGAAATCAAACACTCTAATAATTAAAAAAATAAATCCAAAATGAAATTCAATCCAAAATTATAATATAACAGTTGGTATATACATGAGTTTTATTTTAAATTAATAATTTAATAGAATTCGTGTATCGCACGGGCTAAAATCTAGTATCTCTAAACATAGGAACACTATGGATCTTTTATCTTTTAATTCCTCATCACTTGAAAGAACTCAATGGTGCATTGCGTTGGGTTGTCCAATAACAGTCATTTGCACAAGACAAATTTACACATGAACATATTATTAGCAGAAGTGCTCTCGTAGCTCAGTTGGTTAGAGCACCCGTTTAGTAAGCGGGAGGTCTTGAGTTCGACTCTCAACGAAGAGCATCACTTAATTTTTAACTTTTTTTTAACAACACAGATTCAAGTTTAAAGATGAAAAAAAGTATGGCTTCGCCCAGGCTCGAACTGGGGACCTTCAGTGTGTTAGACTGACGTGATAACCAACTACACCACGAAACCCTTGTATACAATTTGGAAATAATAATTATACAGTTATTTTTAACCCAAAATTTATGTTAAAAAAATAAAAAAATGGCTTCGCCCAGGCTCGAACTGGGGACCTTCAGTGTGTTAGACTGACGTGATAACCAACTACACCACGAAACCCTTGTATACAATTTGGAAATAATAATTATACAGTTATTTTTAACCCAAAATTTATGTTAAAAAAATAAAAAAATGGCTTCGCCCAGGCTCGAACTGGGGACCTTCAGTGTGTTAGACTGATGTGATAACCAACTACACCACGAAACCTTCATATAATACTCACGTATTTTAACATTTTGTACATATAATCATTACCAATACAACAAACAATACAACCACCACTGCTCTGATAGACTGATAGTAGTAGCCCAGTCGCTTTCCTTTTTAATTATTTTCCAAATCCCTTTCCTACTCTTTTCTCCTTGGTCACGATTCACAAAGCATTCAAGTTGAATGAATTGGCGTAGTCCACTCCCGGGTTCAAACCGGAACTAGAGTCCTTCAAGTGTGTTAGACTGACGCGATAACAAACTACAACACAATACCATTTTGAAGGTAAACATCATCTACTGATTCTACTATATTCTGAAGTATAAAATCTTCTCATTTGAACCTTTTGCTGTCTACTCATTGGTTAAACAATAATCTTTGCACAGGCACGTACATTACAATTAGACTCCGAAGACAGGTTAATAGAGAACAATACAGATAGAAATACTTTAAAGTTTTGAAGTCAGATAAACGTAAACATTCCAAAATGAAAGCTTACAAGGCATTTCAAAAGTGAGATATGTGCACCTTGGCGAAATGTATTTGAAGCATATCGCTGTTATAATATGGGAAGCAAAGCTCTTAGTAATACGTAATTCAATGCTTATATGAGAAAACAACCCAACAACAGATTGATCCTACAACCTGTAAATAAATCAGTAATTTGAATTTTGACATAGCTTCTGAATGACTGAATCAGAACTAATCTTTCACATTATTCTAAAACATTCATCTTCGACCAGTTCTTTGCACATTAGTTCATCAAAATAGTTTAAGGCGTCAATGTCTTTTACCCCAAGTTTCATCCATAACTAGCAGACTAAACTAGAAACCTCACTGTATATTGGACTCAACCTCATGGTTGATTGCATTGGAAATCCCAACAAAACACGCAGACAGATCACAAGCCATACCATAAAAAAATGGCTTCGCCCAGGCTCGAACTGGGGACCTTCAGTGTGTTAGACTGACGTGATAACCAACTACACCACGAAACCTCTGTGTCCTATTTTGAAAACAAAAATATAACATAATAAAGTTTCTCCCAAAATTGATGTTAAAATAATATATGGCTTCGCCCAGGCTCGAACTGGGGACCTTCAGTGTGTTAGACTGACGTGATAACCAACTACACCACGAAACCTTTGTGCCATATTTCGAAAATAAAAAGATCAACTTGTTTTACCCCCAAAATTGATGTTTAAAAATATAAAAAAATGGCTTCGCCCAGGCTCGAACTGGGGACCTTCAGTGTGTGAGACTGACGTGATAACCAACTACACCACGAAACCTTTGTGTATTAAGCTTGTAAATTGACAATAATAAAAGTAATACAACAAACAGTTCTCTGATGAAGTCTAGCAGCATACCTTTTGCTTTGAGTTTAATTGCTTTCTAGCACGGATTGTAAAGCCTCCATTGAAATTAAGCAAGCAGCGACACCGACCTTTTCGATATGACAATTGACTCACAGAGTCTCAGGAGTCAAAATGTTGGATCAGTGCCAAAATTTCAAAACAGTAATTAAATAAAAACTGAAATCCATAATATTTGAATGAACCAGTCAATGTAAATGTTAGAAACTATAGAACAAGCATGACTATAAAGCATGAGGAACACGATTTAACCAAGGCAAGAAAATGTATAAGTTGAGAACACATGGATCAAAACCAGTGAACGTATTAGAATCAAGCAATAGCCAACCAAAACATGCACATTCTGATACACTATGTAAAGCTGTAAATAACTTGAACATAAAACCTGGTGCAAAGAGGTCAGGGAAATGGGATTGCAGCCCTGTTATTCATATATCCCATCTTCTAACAACTAGGTTATGGAGACGTAGACCATAAATTTTGAACCCAAAGTTCAGAACAGTCCAGTGTTGATTATATAGTGTAGAAGTCACAATCCAAGCATTACTATATAGAACAATCGACAAATAAATCTATTATAAAGAGAATAGAACAAACTGAAGGGAGTTCAGGGTGATGTGTTGGTTCGAGTATTTATGCAGGTAATAGTTTTAAAGGAAGCATGATGAAGGGTAGTGACCCTGGTGGGTTTTGCTGGTTGCTGTGGTTAATGAAGGTTGGTGGTAGTTAGGGAATTTGTGATGGTGGTGAATACGAGAAGAAAAGTGACAGGTGGTGGTGGACTAGGTGCTACGGGCAGGAGGTGGTGGTGGATTAAAAGCACAAATAGGAGATTGCGGTGGTGCTGCTTTTTGAGACATCCAAACTCCGAAGCCAAATTAGGGAATCAGAAAGAGCGGAACAGAATAATCATATCAGGGATTTTATGGGAAGGGAACTACTACAAAAGAAATATAACTACCAGATTCCATTTTCCTTTTAAAAGTTGGAATAAAATTTTTGATTTTCTGAAAACGAAAAAAAATGCACATTCTGGTCAAAAAATATGCACATAACATTTGAGTATAAAATATGCACATTTAGTTAGTTTAAAAAATATGAACAGTTTATACGGTTGAAATATGATGCACATTTAGTTCAAAAAACATGTACATTTAGTTCAAAAAATATGCACATTTGAGGTTCTCACCGTAAGAGAGTTCTCACGTGAACCTAAATCTACATATATATATATTTGTGATCTGCCAGTAAAAATAAGCCACATAACCATCACTCTGATGGCAGAATAAAACATGGAAACAAGCAGAGTTTAAAGAACTACAACGAGAACAGAGAAAAGAAATCGACCAGCCAGATTCAAACCGGCATCTACGGACTATCTAGGACTACAAGTCATTGACCAACAATAGCCCGCTCTATCAGCTGGGCAATACTTGTTGTACTATGGTGATGGGGCTAAAGTCAAAATGTCAATACTTGTACTATACGAGTATACGTATTACACAGCCAGTGTAACAGAAGTTTTTGCCAGAGGCCATGGTTGGTAGTAGCAAACATCAAGCTAAAACTATGACAACAAAACATCATATTACAGGTAATAGAACTCTACAGTTTACAGTCCATAAAAACGGAAGAGTAGGGTTGGAACTTGGAAGAGAAAAATGTCAACCTGCCAGAAATCCAGAATTGAACTAAAAACCTAAGGAGTAAGGATTATCCACGGGCCACAGGCCAACGATAGTCCACTACTGTACCAATTGAGCTAAAGGCTGGATCATGAATGCAAGCCAACAAAACAAACTTCGCATGTCAATATAGAACTTGTTACGAAGAATCAGATGAGTGCAGCAAATCTCTGGTAAACTGATGTAAGTAAGGCAATGAACCAGCAGCTCAGCATTTCTATTTTCTATTCGACAACTATAAACAAACAAAATAACAAAGAGCAGGAACCAATTGAAAGAAATATCAAATGCAGAAGGGGAAGTTACTCATCTACAGTCTTCTTGTCTAATAACAGAACTAAAATTAGTTCTTGCAACCTGGTTGCCTAGTGTCCACTATACTACAAAATTCATCCGTTGGAAGAGGAAATATTTTGATGTTGCTTTAGACATTTGTCAAGATGGTCTCAAAAAGTGCAAGTTGGTGGCGCAAAATAGAGCATGAACACTTGTGCACAATGCTCATTGAACACCAAAAGAACACGACTGCATATGTAATAGAAGTATTGTACTATAATAACAGAACATCATATATGTTCTTTTAAACTCAACATGCACAGCACAACCATTTTTAGAAGAAAAATAAAACATCAGATCTGATTAACATATAGAACAACAAAATGGGGCATTAATTTCAATGGAGGCATTACAAACCTAGAACAAGTTCACTGCAAGACACAGAAGGCATCTACTAGATTAAAGAGGAAACGCAAACTTTTGCATAAAGAGTCTACTCCCAGAGTTACAGCTACAAAGCATTCTATTATAAGTCAATCCAAAACATTTAAAAGGAGAGGTTCGTTATAAAAACGAAAATAATACAAAAAGCTTACCCGGAGAAAGACAAACAAAGAAATCTGACCTGCAGAATTTGAACCAGCTACCTAAGAATAGCTTTGGGTCATGCTCGGTCAGCCTCCTAGTTGAGTTTCAGAGATAGACATTAATGTGATAAATTGATAATGAACTGGAGGGTGTAAGTCACAATAATAATTCAGAGAAAGGAAAGAAATTAATTAATTATATTATTCCATTGGAAGCCAAAAAACAGCCCATGGAATTACTCTAGTAATGCATCACAGTTCCATAGGGAATATCAATCAGATTGTGCAATTATCACAAGAAAAATTGTACTCCGTATCAGACCTGCCAGATTTGAACCAACAACCTAAGGATAATATGTGCATCATTCACCATCTACAGTCCTCCGCTCTACCAGCTGAGCTAAGGTCAGTTCTTGTAATGTTTATTATATTCTAATTTTGCTTTAAACATGTTATATAATATTATAACAAAGACCGTGTCCGACAAGAGAAAAGGCATGCCAAAGAAAGAAGACAAGGAAAAGTCAACAGAAATCTGACCTGCCGGAGTTGAACCAGCAATCTTGGGATTATATGGTTGAAGTGTTGAACAACTTCAGTCCTCCACTCTACCAACTGATCTAGTTGGTTCTTGCAGTGTGGCTGCATATAGTCATTATAATCCAATGCTGCATCAAACATGTTTAATATTGTTTTGGCAAAGTAAATATGAAATTAGATAAAATTCGTGCCAAGAACTGAAACACAGCAATAAGATATACCTGGCTCGAACTAGCAACATAAGAATTACCTGTTTGGTTAACTACAGTTCACGGTCTACCAACTGAGCGAAGGTCCTATCATGTCAAACTAACAAGACCTTACGTCCTTCCCCTTTAATCCAACGTTCAGATATCCCTGTTGATATATTTATTGAATAAAGAAACTAGCTACTAAATTTACCAATTACCATCAATCAAGGGTGAGAAGAATGGAAAATACAAAATCTCATAGACGGCAATGCATTCTAGAATCATAACCAGAGACTATCTTGTTCTATGGTAAAATAATTATGTTGGAATCATCAAACAAGAATGCCTGGGAAAAAAGAACAAATAAGAAACAACAGATTTCCAACCTACAGATTCAAACCAGCGACCTAAGGATTGTCTGTTTGGCCGATTATAGTCCTCTGCTCTACCAACTGAAGTAAGGTCGGTTCTCTTCTGGCATCCTAGATGAAATATATAACATTGTCACATAATTTTATTTTGTTGAGTCATATTATCACAATCTTCACAGTGGTCAATAATAAGTAATGACACTTGTCAAAGGTTACAACTTACAAGTGACAGGCTAGAGAAAAAAATATGTCTAGGAAAACAAAATAAGAGCAACAAAATTCTGACCTGACAGACTCAAACCAGTAACCGAAGGATCATCGGTTTGACCAACTACAGTCCTCCGCTTTACCAACTGAACTAAGGTCAGATATTACACCGTAAATGCAGATAACCTATGACATTTTAACATTCTTTATTTGGCTGGGTAGCCTGGGTCATAAAGTCAAAATATTCCAATGCTGCTTCACAGTGGTCATACATTAATACTCACTCAATGGCATATTACAACAATTGATAAAGATTTACACTGTCGAATTTGAACAATTGACCTAGAACTATTTATTTGGATTTTGGACAACTATAATTACCCTCTTTACAAACTAAGCTAAGTTCAATTATGTACCATTGTTGCCAAAAGTCCACTACTTACCAGCAAACTTCCATTTGTCTAGGAGAGGGAAATTCGGAGTTCGTTTAGATTTCTCGACAATACACTAGGCTAAAAATGGATTCTGCCTCATTAGAAAACAATCATGCCCAAGAACATAAGACAAAAAAGACTGACGACCAACATCAGATTAGCCAGTTCAAATCACGGACCAAAGGATAATCTGTTTGACCAACTACAATCATCAACTCTGATGAAACAGCTGACCTAATACGGTCTTCCGTTCTACAGTTCTAGCAACTGAGCAAGGTTGGTTCTTGCAATGTATCTGCAGAAATTCATCATATTCTACTATTACTTCAAATAATATGACGAATAAGTCCATGTCATAGTAGAGAAAAGGTACCCTAGAGAAAGAGGCAAGAAGTAGGAAAAAGAAAACATAAATCCGACCTGCCGGATTCGAACCAGCGACCTAAGGATTATCTGTTTGACAAACTACAGTCCTCCGCTCTACCAACTGAGCTAAGGTCGGATCATGTCACAATAACAAGAACTTATTACCTATGCCTTTCAAGTTTTATCCCACTTTCCACTTTTATCCCAAATTTCATTATCCTTATTAAAAAAGTCAAAGAGTAAAAATTAATGAGACAGGCTAATGCATAACTAATTCCACTTTTCACTCATCAAGATCAAAGGCAAGCAAAAATAAAGCTTCCAAGTCTGTCAATCTTTTTATTACTTGTAACTATTGTGTAGCCCGGGCGATGCCCTGGTTACTACTTTGAATAATTAAAATTCGAAATTCTTTTTCAACTCAATATTTGACTAAAATACATGTAGACCATAAAAGTGAAAAGATTTATTAAGTTGGTCAATTACAAACTTTTCTATAAGACGGTCTTACACAAAAGACCGCCTTAGTGTAATATAAGTTAAGCAATGAAACCAATTAGTTAAGCACTTGAACTTATTAGTTAAGCATTGAAACCGATTAGTTAAGCAAGGAAATTAATTAGTTAAGCAATTGAATCAATTAATTAAGCAATGTAACCAATTAGTTAAGAAATGGAACCAATTAGTTAAGCAATCAAAGTGGTCTTTCCGGTAAGGCGGTCTTACACAAAAGTTGCCGTTCATCAATTACACATGTACATTACCTTTATAATGCCAAGTAATTTTCTTAATGTTTTAATTGTTTAATTCATGGTTTTTCTAATATTTTAATTATTATTTTTATTTCAATATAGTCCACAAGAAATAAGAGGTAACATAGAAAATTAGTTGTTTTAGACTTCATGTTAACATGTATTTATAAATTAACGTGCATTGATAAACAACAATTAGAGGTTGGTTAAGATGGTAATGAGAGTTATTCTCCAAACTTGAGGTCTTGTGTTCGAACCTTATTGTATTGATTTTTAATTGTCAACAACATCCCATAACCTTGGTGAGTGAATGACGTGGCGTAAACAGGAGAGTTCTACGTGGCACATAAAATTTTTTCGCAACGCCTTTTAATATATTAGTATAGATTATGATTCTGTCACAGGACTCAGAGGAGCTGGCAGCAAAGCAGGCTAAAATGTCTGATTAATCTTGTTATTCTAACACCACAACTATTTCAAGGAGTAGGGAACAAAAAGATAATCTGCAGACCAAATAACTGAAGGATGCAAAAGGAGATTCCGACTGGCGACTGCAGGATTTGAACCGGCGAGAGCAGCAACCTACAGATTAACTTGCTGAATAACTCTAGTCCTCCACAGCTCCACTACACCAACCTCACAAAGGTCGGGTCTTAGCTATACACTTATACCTAAATATTCGACAATTTTTTTTTTCTCCTTTCTGGCTCGAGTAATTGACAACAATAGTTACCACGTGAAAATAAAAAAAAAATCAACAAACACAAACAAATTAGAGCATTTTTGCTCAATGATCACAAAAAAAAGATTTTACGGCAGTGAAATTCCAATGATATGAACATGCAGGCTGTCACAAGTGAATAAAAAAAGGGAAATTCCGACCTTCCAGAATAGAAACCAGTGACCTAAAGATTGATTTGCTAGATCAACTACAATCCTCCGCTCTACCAACTGAGCTAAGGTTGGCTTCTTGCAATAACTGCAGAAAGTCATCATATTCTAATATTGCTTCAACATGCTTAATAATATTCTGAAAAAGTCTGTCAGAGTAGCAAAAAGGTATGCTAGGGAAAGAAGACAAAAGGAGAAAAATAAAATAGAAATCCGACCTGCCGGAATCGAACCAGCGACCTAAGGATTATCTGTTTGACAAACTACAGTCCTCCGCTCTACCAACTGAGCTAAGGTCGGATCATGTCATAATAGCAAGAAGTTATTACTTATGCCTTTCCACTTTTATCCCAAAATTCACTATCCTTATTAAAAAAAAAGTCAAAGACACTGATTCCACTTTTCACTCATCAAGATCAAAGACGAACAATAAAAAAGCTTCCAAGTCTCTCAAATTTTGATTACTTGTAATTACGATTCTGTAACGGGACTCACAGGAATTGGCAGCAAAGCAGGTTAAAATGTCGTATTAATCTTGTTAACAAGACTATTTCTAGGAGCAGAGAACAAAACCATAATATGCAGGCGAAAAAGGAGACTCCGATCTGCAGGATTTGAACCAGGGAGGTCTGCGACCTATAGATTAACTTACTGAATAAACCTAGTCCTCTACGGTTCCACTAGCTATACACTAATACCTAAATATTCGACAACAAATTTTTATCTTTATTTTGGCTTGAGTAATTAACAACAAATAGTCTGTCACATGAAAAAAAATGATTCAAAAAAAGGGAACTCCGACCTGCCGGAATCGAACCAGCGACCTAAGGATTAACTGCTTGATCAACTACAGTCCTCCGCTCTACCAACTGAGCTAAGGTCGGCTTCTTGTTACTCCCTAGCCCAAAATCCAATATGATTGACAAATCAACCTCATTCCTTTCAGACTTTTGCAATTAATTAAACTCGATAAAATCAATTAATATTAGATTCTGTTCATATTCTACATCCATTACAAAAGGCATTGCAACATGATTCTAGGGTTTTTATCAGCATCCGAATCACACGTTGTTGCACAATCAGACAGGAATATAGTCAAATAAAAATTTATTCGGAAGTTGAAAAAGAGGAATTCGAAAATTAGGATTCGAAAATTAGGGTTCGAAAATCGAATCCCCAGTTCATGATTCGCACGTTTCTCTACAATCAAAACAAATAAGGCGGAAATTAATCATGGTTGACAATAATTCGTTGAAAGAGGCTTACCGTTGACTTAGGATTAGGTTCTGAAAGATTCTTCATCTCCCAGCAAAAAATCCGCACGAAGAAGATAAAGCATTAAAAGCGAATACTTTTTTATTTTGTCAATATTGTTTTCAATTACGGAATACCCTTCCTGCTCCCAAATTTTGTTGGTGCAGGTGTGCACCGGAATCTATATATCTATTACTCCCTCCGTATTTATTCAAGAGATACACTTGCCGAGCACGGGTATTAAGAAAAAGAATTGAATGAATTAGAGTAATAAAACAAGTGGGATTGACTAGATATTTTAATAAGAAAAACAAGTGGGGACTATGTCATTTTAGGGAGTGGGGGATGGGGTGGGGTGTAGATATATTATTTTATATCGGTGGGGTTGATAAGTTACTAAAAATGGCAAGTGTATCTCTTAAATAAATACGGCCGGAAAAGGCAAGTGTATCCCTTAAATAAATACAGAGGGAGTACTATATACTAAAATAGGCACCAGGAATGACACGTGTCATTTCCTGGTGCAATTTTTTTCCGCCAAAATATATATTTTTTTAACTTTTTTTAAAAGATTTTACTTTGCATTTTTTTTTAGGAAACTAAGATAAAAAATGAAATAAAAATATTATTAAATTACCATTGATAGAATATGCAGTTATTTTGTAAATATTATGTACAAATTTTTTAAAACGACGGTCTTGCTTGTCATACCAAACAAACCATGGGTTTCGCGGGTCAAAAACATGGGAATGGGTCATAAATTTCGGATCATATATATAACTATATTTCCATCTCATTTTAAAACCCTAATTTATTTTCTCTCTCCTCACAATCTCTCTGGCTCTCTGCCTCTCTCTCTCTCCTCCATTTTCGCCGGCATAAACGCCACAACGGTGAAGGTGCAGCGGCGAATTTCGTGCTCGGTTGTTCCTCTCCGGCGTGAGATCTGTCTTCGTCTCTTCAATCTCGTCTCCCTCAAACTCTCCGCCTCTCCTCGAATGGTCGCCGCCGTCCGTAACTCGTCGCCGCTCTCAAGGTAAAACTTCCATCTCTCTCTGTCCTCCATTCTCCTTCGTCTCTTGCATCTTAGTTTTAGGTTTTTGATTATTTTGTTGATTTTACATTTAGGTGCTTCAATTTTTGTTTCGATTTTGTTTTTGTTTAGGGTTCCGCGAAGGATTTGGTAACATCAACAATAGCCTTCGACGTGCCCGGCGAAAGGAGACGAAAGAGAAGAGCCACCGACTCAACGACAACCACCTCTTCCTCGTCGTGCAATTGAGAGGCAGCCACCTTCGTCTGGAGGATACGGAGGCCGCGACGGTGGTTCTAATATGATTCGAACAATATATATTGTAATTTCTAATATGATTCGAACAATTTAGTTCGATCAGTATTGTACATTCAAACAATTTACAAGCTCTAATATGATTTGATCAGTATTGTAAATTCAAACAATTTAGTTTTATTTATTTTGATAATGATTTAATTGATTTTAGTTTAGAGTTATTTGGTTTTAGTTATACTTTTGGCATGATTAGTTATAAAATAAAATAGTTTAGTTACATTGTTTGGACGGAAGTCATCTGTGTTATTGGAGATAGATTATAGTAACATATAACATTGTTTTAGTTAAAAATATTTGTTTTTTAGTTAAGAATAAATTCGATTTAGTTAATTCGTTTTAGTTAATACTCTGTTTTTGAAGTTTAGTTAGGATTATTTACTTGGTTGATAAATAATTTGTATTTTGGTGCTAGGCTTGCCAGTTGAGAATAACTTCGTTTTAATTATTTAATTAGTTAAGCATTTGAACTAATTAGTTAAGCAGTGGAATCAATTAATTAAGCAATGGAATGAATTAGTTAAAGCAATGTAACTAATTAGTACGTTAAGCCTAAAATTTAATTAGTTAATCCCAAAATTCAATTAGTTAAGTTTTGGAACCAATTAGTTAAGCAATGAAATCAATTAGTTAATCACTGTAACTAATTAGTGAAACGTTGAAATTCAATTAGTTAAGCATTTAACCAATTAGTTAAGCAATCGAACTAATTAGTTAAGCATTTGAACCAATTAGTTAAGCAATGGAATTAATTAGTTAATCAATCGAACTAATTAGTTAACCATTTGAACCAATTAGTTAAGCAATGAAACCAATTAGTTACGCACTAGAATTAATTAGTTAATCAATCGAACTAATTAGTTAAGCATTTGAACCAATTCGTTAAGCAATGAAACAAATTAGTTAAGCACTGGAATTAATTAGTTAATCAATCGAACTAACTAGTTAAGCATTTGAACCAATTAGTTAAGCAATGAAACCAATTAGTTAAGCAATCGAACTAATTAGTTAAACGTTTGAACCAATTAGTTAAGCATTTGAACCAATTAGTTAAGCAATGAAACCAATTAGTTAAGCACTTGAATTAATTAGTTAAGCAATGAAACCAATTAGTTAAGCTTTTGTTGTATTTAGTTACATCTTGTATGTTTTAGTTATATAAAGAAGAATAGCTAGGCAAATTCGTAGTAGAAAGGAAGAAAATAGCTACTTAAGTTATGATTTTGATTGCGCATCAATCTTTTCCCTTGTAACTAATTCATGTAATCTTTTACTTCGGACAATCTTGAACGATTATTTACTTTGATAATCTTCGATTATTTACTTTGCCAATCTTAAGCGTGCAATGGTTCTTAACTAAACCAAACTTAATCATAACTAAACCAAATTTAATCAGAAGTTTTAGTTACGGTTTTCGGTGTTTTAGTGATTATTTCAGAAGGTTTAGGTACGTGTTTCTGGGTATTAGTTTACAGATATAAATTAAGAAAGTATTTGTTAAGCCCGAAATTCAATTAGTTAAGCAATTGAACCAATTAGTTAAGCAACGAAACGAAATAGTTAAAGCAATAGAATCAATTAATTCAATTAGTTAATTAGTCAATTGAACGAATTAGTTAAAAAATGGAACCAATTAGTTAAGCACTAGAATCAATTAGTTAAGACATTTGAGTTTAGGTCAATGGCATTAATCTAATTAGTTAAGTCTGAAATTCAATTAGTTAAGCAAATGTACCAATTGTTAGGTTATGATTCATATGACAGTTCATAAATCATGCGGAAAAACCATAAAGCCAGGAAACATATTATTTACACATAATCATTTAGCATAGTTTAGATGCATACTCTTTGTTGCGTGCCTTCCCTAGCTGCGCCCGAACCGAACAAGAACAAGTCTTTAGGACTCCAAGTGTCGTCCCTCCGTAGATAGTCCACAGCACGTCCGGATCCGCCTTAAGATTGACCAACTAGAATCGCCCTTAAGGTTCTAATATTTTCGGTTAGGTAGGCAAGAATATTGGCTGATTTTTCTGCTTAAAAATCTTAGTTTTGAATACTTAAAAACTTGTGTATAAATAATGACCCCTAGGCCTTTATTTATAGAGTTATGGAAAAGGAATCGCAATCCTAGTAGGATACGAATTAATTGAAATTAGAATCCTACATGAATTCTATTTAATTAATTTATCTAATTAGGAATAGGAATTTAATCACACACTAACTCTTGCAGTTTTAGGAATCACGCATGAGCACAAACTCACACACACACACGACAGCCACAAGGGCTGCCCATGCGCATGCGAGCAGCAGCCCACGCAGCGCGGCCCACGCATCCGTGGCCTTGGTGCGCGCTGGGCTTGTGGCGTGCGTGCTTGCTGGGCGATGGCCCCGGCTTCGTGCTGGGCCTTCGTCCGGCAAGCCTCGTCCGATGCTAATTCGTACGATACGCTTCCGATTAAATTTCCATTTCCGGAATCTATTTCCGATACGAACAATATTTAATATTTCCGATTCCGGAATTAATTTCCGTTTCGAACAAATATTTAATATTTCCGTTTCCGGAATTATTTTCCGATTCCGGTAATATTTCCAATTCTGACAATATTTCCGTTTCCGGCAATATTTCCGATTCTGGTAATATTTCCATTTCCAATAATATTTTCCGATACGTACCATGTTTCCGTTTCCGGCAACATCTACGACTTGGATAATATTCATATTTCCGATACGATCCATATTTCCGTTTCCGGCAATATCATCGTTTCCGGAGTATTCATTTCTTGCCTGTGACGATCTTAGCTCCCACTGAAACCAAGATCCGTCGGTTCCGAATATTCATAGATGGAGTATTTAATGCCATTAAATACTTGATCCGTTTACGTACTATTTGTGTGACCCTACGGGTTCAGTCAAGAGTAAGTTGTGGATTAATATCATTAATTCCACTTGAACTGAAGCGGCCTCTAGCTAGGCATTCAGCTCACTTGATCTCACTGAATTATTAACTTGTTAATTAATACTGAACCGCATTTATTAGACTTAACATAGAATGCATACTTGGACCAAGGGCATTATTTCCTTCAGTCTCCCACTTGTCCTTAGGGACAAGTGTGCATTTCCTAATTCCTTTGTCGCTCGATGCTTGCTCTTGAACATAAGGTAAGAGTTGTCATCCTTATTATGTCCAGAGGTGTTCCTCGGTTTCAGAGTTCAACTGATCAAATAAACAGATAATCATAGCCTATGATTCATCCGAGCACGGCCATGCATTTCACAGTTTCTAGCTCTCCGAGTGGCCTTGTACAACTTTTAAGCATCTCATCCCGATTTATGGGAGGACAATCCCAATCTTGCGATCTTGAGATTAGACTTCGTTTGATAGGTGATTACCTGAGCGTTGCCTTTATAGCCTCCTTTTACGGTGCGACGGTTGGTCAACGTCAAAGCAACCAGTTCTCAAACAAGTAATCTCAAATCACTCAGGTATTGAGGATTTAGTGTCTAATAATTTAATGAAATTTACTTATGACAGACTTTCATCTCTTACAGTAAAGTTTCATAGGTCTTGTCCGATACTAGTCTTCCCAAAGTAAGTATCTATGCAAATGATTATGACATTGCCATGTCCACATAGTTCAAGAAACAGAACTACTAGTCATCTTGCATTCTAATCGTCTAACGTTTTCTATGCGTCCAATTTTATAGAAAACTCCGACCAGGGACCATTTTCAACCTTTGACATTCAAGTTCACTTGATAGACATTTCTTAGTCACAGGACTGGTCCTGACAGTCTATCTTGAATATATCGTCAAATTTGAAGGGACTCATCATTTAATACTAAACCAAGATTAAATGGAATATGAAAATACATTTCATATATGATAAATGTTCAACCCCAATGTTTTACAACCATGGGCCTCAAACCCATTTTCTAAAACAATTCATGGAATTCAAAGCTATGCTTAATTTCCAGTGCGACAATGTGAGTGTTGCTTCTCACTTGTTGCATAGGTTTAGTTATCATGCTTTGCCAATCTTAATATCCTTTTCATCGAATGTTCTTCGAGATATGATGATAAGATCTTTTCGAGTTTGTTTATTATGTGATCTAGTCTTTCTTACTACATTAGTGGTTCTACGCATTTTGCAATGAAGAACCATTAAGTTAGCAGACGTTTTTCTTGCTTCAAGAGTGGTTCCACGCATTTTTCAATGAAGAACCATCAAGCCAGCAGATAGGTGATCTACCCAAGTTCAGTGAAGAACTTTAAACAACCCTGTTTTATTGCTTCTTAGGCAATAATTACTTTTACTTCAACTGTATAGGTTGCTAGTGATGCTTTGTTTGGATTTACCTATCCAAGCAGTTCATAGATATGTGGAAGACTCTCCAACTATATCTTAGAACATAGAAATTATTATTTTAATTTCCCACGCAACAACTCATGGTCTCCAATCCATGTTGCCATTTCAAAACCCGATGCTCTATAGCTCGTCCTTATCAATGGTTAACTCCAAAGGGTCTTGCTTGATCCTTTGCCAGTGTTTATGCGTGTAGCATCAATATTTAGCATATCTTTATTTCCTTGAATCAAGAACTATTCCTATGTACCTTTTCAAGTACCATAAGTATTCTTGATCTCAATCTAGTTGATCTTCACTTAGATCAATAGAGATTGGTATATGTTCGTCATGGCTAAAGTCATACGATACGTTTTTGGCGATCCTCATATTATATCATACATGATAAATTCTTTTGGAGAATAATTCCCAATTGAATTCTATTCATGTAACTTTAGCTTATCTCGTTTCAGTAGATACTAAATTCAGCTAAATTCTTTGACATATAATATAGGTTAAGAATCTCATTTAGACTCTTTGATGTTTAACTTAGTAAATGCTTATACATAGTTCAAACATCCTTTACTTAGATTTATTCACATGGGTCGAATATCTCCAATGGAGATTTTCGTGTTTGATTTAGTAAATGCCATTACTTAATCCAAAACAATATCATAAGATCTTTGTAAATAGATCTTAATACCCAGTATGTACTAAGTTTCGCCATGGTCCATCATTGATGAATAATTTCAAATCTAAGTCATTAGCATTTGAATGTTATTTCACAATAGGTCAATGAAGCTATGAGATTCTTCTATTAAATAGTGAAGAAACCTACAACTTGCAGTCAAACTATTATCATGTAGATTAAGTTTTATGTACTCCCACTAAACCTCTTACACATCTATAAGAATCATGTATATTTTATGAAACTAAAATGCTTATTAGCTTCACTTAAAATACAGTTCCAATTCCCAATTGCTTGCTTAAATCTGTACTTAGATTTTATAAGCTAGCTTTCCTTTTCAAGCATCTATTTGGATCCACAAATCCTATGACATGCCATGTACATAGTTTATTCCAACATTTGATTGAGGAATACTTTTGTCATCCAATTGCCATATTTACCAATATGCAATCATTGCTTGAATTATAGACTTGAAGCATTACGATTTTGCATGAGGTTTCAACACAATCCACATTGTGAATTTGCTTGTAACTTTTAGCAACTAATCTAGCTTTGTGTGTGAACACAATTCCATGTTTGATGGTTTTTATCCTTAAAACAAACTTGCAACCAATAGGTGTGAAACTATTCTTGCAAATCAACAAAATTTCAATTTCGTCATCAAAACATTGAGTATGTTTTATGGCCTCTAACCATTTAAAAACATTTGAGTCTATATATGGCCTCTAACCATTTTAGGGAATCTGGGTTTCGTCATAGCTTTCTTACAAGTCATAAACTCATTAATCTACATGATAATAGTTTGACTGCAAGTTGTAGGTTTCTTCACTATTTAATAGAAGAATCTCATAGCTTCATTGACCTGATCTCTATGTTTCTTTACTATCTAATAGAAGAATCTCATAGTTTCAGTGACTTGAATTCTATGCCTACTTGGGTATATAACATCAAACAATAGAATATCAATAGCCACTTTAAAGTCCTTTGAATATTCTGTTCTCCTTGAAGCACTTGTAAAGTCTTCTAAGAGATATCTATTCTTTAAAGCCACTTCTAACGTCCTTAAAGAATAAGTTCGGATTTTCTGAAGCACTTCGAAAAGCCTCCGGAATGTCCGTTTATGTTTGTTGTTCGCCTCGAAAACTTTCGAGGTCTATTTTCTCCCACTTGTCATTTTGGAAACGAATCTCCAAAAGGACATTATTTCGAGCAAACAAACATTATGTTCTCAAAAATTCGTGGTAGAAACAATACCCTTGTGTCTCATTTGAATAAATCACAATGAAACATATATCTATGCTTGGGCCTTAGTTTGTTGAATAACAAACACTAAGCTCCCACTGAGTTTAGGAACTCTTTAGATATATTATGAAAAGATATTCTGAAATTACTTTTCAATAGCTTTGACGAATTTGGTTTAGTTTGGTGGTAGTTGAGCATTTTGTTTTAGAAATTATAGGAAAAGTCTTTATGATTCATCATTGATCGAATCAAGTACTAATTGACTTCGATCATTCCAACGTAGATATGCCATATCTTATGGAGCTAGATTGTGAAATTACAACACACAATCATTGATGATCATACTTGGTCTCAAGTAATCAACATGATCTAACCTAGATCTTTATGATTTCTTGCCGAGTGGATTTTATACTTCTGAATCTTTGAACTAGCCAAACAGATTCAACTTATATCACATTTGAGTAAATAAACCTATATTCACTCAAATCCATGTGAAATAATAAAGTCATAAAACCTTTCTTTAGCTTTGAACTCTATCGTCTAGGCGTTCTAACAATAGTTCATATTCTTTGTTACTTTCAACAAGTAAGACTAGCTTGTCTTAAGTTGATCTAGAAATCAACCAACTTTCAAAAGTCCATCAAAATAGAGCTTATGAATGTTAACTTGTTGATATGGTCTAAGCAACAATGCCAAAGATTTAATGGAACTCAAATCAAGGGTTTGATTTGAACCTAGTAAAGTTCTTTAAAGATTTGTTTGTTTTAATCAAGCATATTGACTCAACCTGTAATTGACCATTTCATTCAAATAAACAAACAAACATTGTTTTTGTTTTTCTTGAATGTGAGTCTTTCTGTGTTTGAAGCAGAAATTTAGGTATGCTGATTATGGAACAAAATAGCCATTAAGTTCCAGCCTTGAAAGGACTTAAAACAAACTAGATGACCCTACAACTAATGTAGCATTGCCATGCTTCATTTCCCACTTGTAGGTCATTAGTGTATCCTAGCTTCCATTGTTTGAGTTATTACCGAAGTAAGAACCTCAAGCGGTATATGATACCAAGGAAGTTTGATTGCTAGGTCACTTCTCTTTAAACATAAACTTATAGGTAGAAACGGAATCGTAAATTCCTTTCATTTGTTCCTCGTTTTCCTATTTCTTGTACCCTTTCTTATAGTCTTAAGAATTGAATTCTTTAGTGTTGACTTTTATACTTTGTTTAGACATGTCCAATGTCACTACAACAAAGTTCTTACCATTTTAATTTATGTTGAACATTATATTTCAACTGGATGATCTTACCAGAAGCTTCTAAAGTTCTCTAAGCATCGATCTATTCGAATGTCTAGGAACTAGACTCATTCGAGAATTAAATGGACAAAGATATTAGGTTGTTAACCATTGGTAAAGCTGAGCGTTTAAGCTCAATGCTTTATGATCTCAAAACTACAGTGTATTTTGAATTCACAAGCACCAATTGGTTTGCCATTCGATTTTGATATTCGAAAACAACCATAAAAGTCGATATAAGAAACGTACATTTTAAATTGCTCATTTTCTCTCTTTTCCGTGAATCGTTCTTGGATTCACTACCAATCGAGGAAATTTACTGTTACCTTTCTAAAAGGATTTATTGCAGTGCAAGATATTTAATTATAAACAATAATTAAAACATACATTGAAGCATGCAAAGTCTAAACATTTATCATGAATAATAACTTGAAATTAAAGCAACCATGCAATTCAAACAAGTTATTAGCATTTTATTCGATTTTATTGTTCCGGCAGGTGTGAATAAAATGATTCCAAGACCCTAAAACCATTGAAGAATTAAGCACAGTTTGTCGACTCAATTCTAAAACATTTTAGGTAAGCAAAAGCCTTTTGCTAATAGTCTAGAAACTACTCTTGGTTGATAGGTACGTCTAAGAACTTATTAGGTAAACCTATCGATTTTGCCACGACATAAAAGGACTCCTTACTTATATCGTTGAGTTTCACCAAAACTAACATGTACTCACAATTATTTGTGTACCTTGCCCCTTTAGGACCAATAAGTAACACCTCGCTGAGCGAAAACTATTACTAGATTGATGTAAAGGATATCCAAGCAAGTGTATATTTTGGCATGGCACCTTTTAACTCAATTTTTAAGTTTGGAACTTAAGGCTCTTACTATGTTGGTTAGATTTTAAGTGAACTAAAATCCTTAATCATGCAACATAATCAAGCTTTTGATCTCATGCATTTTAAGACATATTTAAAGCAATAAATAACTTAAAACATGCATAAGATATTTGTGATCTAGTATGGCCCGACTTCATCTTGAAGCTTTGACTTCAAAGTCCGTCTTGAAAATCTCCGTGGGAGGCACCATTTTCTTCAAATAGGATAAGCTATAACTAATTACAACTATTTGATGGTACGCAGACCATATTTGAATTGAAAAATAACTTTGGTGCTTTAGACCAATTACATTCAAATTAATGGTACGCAGACCATATTTTCTATCCTATTTGGGCCATACTAGTCACTTCATAACCTGCAAAACAGTACATATACAATATATACCATTCACCCATTCATTATCATGAATGGCCCACATAGCTGGTTAGTAAATCACATTATGCATCACGTAAACATTTGCAGCAATTAATCAAGGGCACCAATAATCTACCAATTATTCAGTCCTTATTAATTCTAATCAAGTTGTTTTAACCTTAAGGATTTGTAGACCTAATCAAGAGTTTATGACTAAAAAGCGCTCCCACTTAAACCAATAAATTCATATGCTTTACCAATTTTAAACATAAAAATGTATTTCTAGTCTAACCGGAAACATACAAATTTAATTAAAATTTAAAGCTCATATCAATTTATAATTGAATCCAAAAAATTTAATTTAATTTCAGTCGTATTTAAATTAATTCATGATTTTAATTTTAGTAAAATAATTAGAATAAATAACATTTATTATAATTATAATATTCAAAATTAAAATCCAAGAAATTAATTCAAATTATTAATTTTAAAAATTAATTAAAATTACGTGAACTGAAATTTTCAAATTAAACATTCAAAACGATCTAATCGTAACGCAAACACCCTACGCGTTGCACGCCCATGGGCCGTACGCACACAGCCATTGCTGACCATGTGCGCGCAGCCCATGCACTCGTCGCATAGCTGCTGCTGTCCTAACGCAAGCCTCCGCACAGCGCCCCATCGCACGCGAGCTATCGCTCGCAGTGCGCGCGCGCGAGATCGCTCGCTGGGCGCGCGACATCGCTCGCTGGGCGCGCTGGCTCGCTCGCTGTGCGCGTGAGCCATCGCTCGCTGGGGCGCGACATCGCTCGCTGGGCGGGCGACATCGCGCGCTGTGCGCGCGAGCCATCGCTCGCTGGGGCGCGACATCGCTCGCTGGGCGAGCGACATCGCGCGCTGTGCGCGCGAGCCATCGCTCGCTGGGGCGCGACATCGCTCGCTGGGCGAGCGACATCGCGCGCTGTGCGCGCGAGTAGTGCTGGGCGCAGCGCTCGTGGCACGCGAGCTTGCGCTCGCTGCGCGCGAGGCTGCGCGCACTTGTGCGAGGCAGCGCGCGTTGTGGCGCAGCTCGCTTGCTGCCCACACGCGACTGCCTTGGCTCGCCCCTCGCCCATGCCCATTCGTTTATTGCTCGTGGCACACGACACAAGGCAGGGCTGCTGCCTTGTGCTCGTGCACTACGCCCTTGCTCATTGCATTCGTGCCGCACGGGCGACGAGCTCCCTTGCTCGTCGTCGCATGCCCGCATTATACAACACCCCTTAAGGGTAACATGAAGCGTCCATTGCTTCGTGCGTGCAAGTTATTTGAACGAATCGCATAAAAATTTAAAATTTATATTTAAAATTAATGACAAATTAATAAATAATATTAATTTCATAATTTTAGGGCGAAAAAATCGAAAATTTATTATCCAATTGATTTCCGATTGATATGGATTCAAGTCTAGGTCATAAAAATTTAAAATTTATCGTAAATTTACAATTTTTATGGTGGTTTTTAATCATAGGTTTCTAATTAAATTACAATTAATTATGAAAATCAAATTAATTCTAAATTATTCTAATTTTCAACAAATTAATCATAATTACAAATTAGATTGTATAATTAACAAGACTAGGCATTCAAACTTGTTAAACATATGCAGTAGGTCAATCAAAAATTCAAGATTTATCAACAAGAATCGCAAATATTTAATTTAACATCTTAAATTTACGAAATTTTGCATTCGAAAAACTAAAACCTTCGAAAAGTCATAGTTAGGCTTCGAATTTGAGAATTCTGGGTTCGGCAGAAAAATATTATTTTTGTCAAAATTTTAGAATGCCTTTTACATGCGGAATTGACACAAAAATCACTCAATTCGGATGAGTAATGAAGAAACTGCCGAAAAACTGCGTACGTATAATTAAATAAACGCAATTTGCAATTAATTAACAATTACGAAAATTAATCACCCCTTTTAATTCTTGCAAATTTGTAATATTTAACCATGTTCATGCAATTTAGATTATGAAAATAATAAGGGGCTCGTGATACCACTGTTAGGTTATGATTCATATGACAGTTCATAAATCATGCGGAAAAACCATAAAGCCAGGAAACATATTATTTACACATAATCATTTAGCATAGTTTAGATGCATACTCTTTGTTGCGTGCCTTCCCTAGCTGCGCCCGAACCGAACAAGAACAAGTCTTTAGGACTCCAAGTGTCGTCCCTCCGTAGATAGTCCACAGCACGTCCGGATCCGCCTTAAGATTGACCAACTAGAATCGCCCTTAAGGTTCTAATATTTTCGGTTAGGTAGGCAAGAATATTGGCTGATTTTTCTGCTTAAAAATCTTAGTTTTGAATACTTAAAAACTTGTGTATAAATAATGACCCCTAGGCCTTTATTTATAGAGTTATGGAAAAGGAATCGCAATCCTAGTAGGATACGAATTAATTGAAATTAGAATCCTACATGAATTCTATTTAATTAATTTATCTAATTAGGAATAGGAATTTAATCACACACTAACTCTTGCAGTTTTAGGAATCACGCATGAGCACAAACTCACACACACACACGACAGCCACAAGGGCTGCCCATGCGCATGCGAGCAGCAGCCCACGCAGCGCGGCCCACGCATCCGTGGCCTTGGTGCGCGCTGGGCTTGTGGCGTGCGTGCTTGCTGGGCGATGGCCCCGGCTTCGTGCTGGGCCTTCGTCCGGCAAGCCTCGTCCGATGCTAATTCGTACGATACGCTTCCGATTAAATTTCCATTTCCGGAATCTATTTCCGATACGAACAATATTTAATATTTTCGATTCCGGAATTAATTTCCGTTTCGAACAAATATTTAATATTTCCGTTTCCGGAATTATTTTCCGATTCCGGTAATATTTCCAATTCTGACAATATTTCCGTTTCCGGCAATATTTCCGATTCTGGTAATATTTCCATTTCCAATAATATTTTCCGATACGTACCATGTTTCCGTTTCCGGCAACATCTACGACTTGGATAATATTCATATTTCCGATACGATCCATATTTCCGTTTCCGGCAATATCATCGTTTCCGGAGTATTCATTTCTTGCCTGTGACGATCTTAGCTCCCACTGAAACCAAGATCCGTCGGTTCCGAATATTCATAGATGGAGTATTTAATGCCATTAAATACTTGATCCGTTTACGTACTATTTGTGTGACCCTACGGGTTCAGTCAAGAGTAAGTTGTGGATTAATATCATTAATTCCACTTGAACTGAAGCGGCCTCTAGCTAGGCATTCAGCTCACTTGATCTCACTGAATTATTAACTTGTTAATTAATACTGAACCGCATTTATTAGACTTAACATAGAATGCATACTTGGACCAAGGGCATTATTTCCTTCACCAATTGGTTAAGCAATAGAATGATTTAGTTAAAGCAATGAAACCAATTAGTTAAGCCTAGAAATCAGCTAGTTAAGTCTTGGAACTAATTAGTAAAGCATTGGAACCAATGGAACCAATTAGTTAAGCAATGAAATCAATTAGTTAAGCAATGTAACTAATTAGTTAAGCGTTCAAATTCAATTAGTTAAGCATTTGAACAATTAGTTAAGCAATGAAACCAATTAATTAAGCATTAAAGGACTATTGAGCCATCAAGTAGAGCTGGCACTTGTAGAGCTGGTCACTTTCCTAACTAAAACAAAAAATTCTTAACTAATGAAAATATAATTTTAACTAAAGTAATTTAATCGTAACTAAAGAAAAAAAATTCTTAACTAATATGAATATATTATTAACTAAATATAATAAAAATATAACTTAAACAAAAATCAACTTAAATGCAAAATAATTGTAAGTAAATTATTTTATTAATATTTTAGCACATTAATATTTTACATAAAATCTAAGTATAGTAAACTACCTAGACATTTATATCTTCCCCTTTTTGGAGCTTTCAACTCAGAAGCTTCAGTTGTTCCTGCTTTGGAACAGTGGTGAGTTCCTCTTATGCTTACAGAGGAACTCAGGACTAGGAACTACATCTTCCCTTGCGTATTTGAAAATCACTCGTTTGTAGAAGTTGTTGCTTGACTTTATTGGCTTTGATGCTCTAGCTTTTATTGCTTCCAACTCAGGAACTCCAGTAGCTATTCCAAGTTCCTATCCTCATAGGAACTCAGTCATTTACCTGTCAATATTCATTAGCAACAGCAATTAGGAAGTTTGCAATGTGTGTGTCATCAACCAAAACCTAGGAACAACAAACAGGTCATCATGCCATGACCTGTAGTTTTTAATACTTTCCTAGAAGTCAATCTACTAGTGAGTGTTGGTTATTTGTTTGAGCATATATGCATCATACTTTTATCAAAAAGCTTCATAACAGCAGCATAAACCCCTTGTTTAAGTGTTGTCCAAGCTTTTTGAAAAAATTAACTATTTAGACCATCAGTCGGTGCCTTGTTAATTTCAATACCTTCAAAACATCATCTATTTCCTGATTAGAAATAGGTTTAAAAAGGTCCTCTGCAGCACCGGCACTAATTGCTTACCTTTCGTTACCATTGAAATACCAACACCAATTACCACCAAGTTATGAAAGTTATGAGCAACAGATCGACCCTAGTAACTTGGTGTAAAAATCACCAAATTCCACTTTTATTTCTCTATCAGCTATAAGTTTATGGCCATTAGAGTCACAAAAAAGGGCAATACTATTTTGAGAGTGCGTCTCTTTCTAGCATTGAAGAAGAAGCCATTCAAAACTTGGATATTAATGTTGATCACTTTATTAATGAAAACCGATCTTGGGATCTTCATGCGTTTTCCTTAATAGTTCCTCATGCAATAGTTCAGCTGTTCAGACGATTAAAGGTATTCCTTTACCTCTATATGACTTACCCGATGAACCTTGTTGGGGTTGTTCAAATAATGGAGATTTTACTGTTAAATCTGCCATCCGGCTTGCTCATAATTTCCCTTCTCCTTCTAAATGGGAGTACTCTTGGATTTGGAAACTAGACATTGCTCCAAAACTCAAAATATTTGTGTGGAAATTACTTCATAACGGACTTCCTATCAGACTCAATTTGGCAAATCGTAATATTAATCCCCAATATGTGTCCCCTATGTGTTACTCAAGTGGAATCGCAAGACCATTTATTTTTGCAGTGTCCAATCACTAAAGAATATTGGGATTAATTCTAGTACAGTTATCCGATGGATGGGAAATCGTGTTCATGACTCGACTATTCTTGATCTTTTCCGCAACCTGCATCATAAGTTCACACTTCCAGCTAAAAAATTTTACTTCTCTTTGGAGTATATGGAAGTCCCGTAATAACCCCTATTTCTTCTACGACTACTTATACCCGAGCTCTAAAAATGTTTACAGAATGGGAAATTCGTACTTGTTTAGATTCTTTGGATAATTGCACTCCTACTACTTATACCCCCCGCGATCCCAAACCTATCAGTGTTTCTTGGGCACCTCCGACCCCTGGTGTTGTTAAAATTAATTTTGACGGTTCTGTTCGTAACAACTCAGGATCAGCCGGGGTTGTAATTAGAGATAGTCATGGTAATAATATCATTAGTCGTACGTACAACCTGGGAAAATCATCTCCGATACTTGCAGAAGCAATTTCTCTCCGCAACAGCCTGTTGCTAGCTATGGATTTTAATCTCCGTCATATTTTCATTGAAGGTGATAACTTATTAATTATTAATCTTTTGCAGGATAAATCAAGTTGTCCATGGAAAATTCGTTTGTTAATGGATGATATAAAGAAAATGATGTCTCACATCGAACATGTTGATTCTCGTCATGTGTATCGGGAAGCCAATCGTGCGGCTGATTATGTTGCCTCCTTAGGTTACCAATTTCAGACACATCAAGATATTGACCCTTACGTAAACAACAAGTTTTCTTATTTTATTTCTTTAGATAAGTTAGGTTACAGTTTTGAGAGAAGACTTTCCTAACTTTCGTGTTATTTTAAAAATAAAGTAAAATAAGAGACTGAAATGGGTCATAAGTCATAACATATCTATCATGTATTAATTTTAATTAGAAGAATATCTATAAGCATTATCGATGATAATTGTCAATAACTGTAATTTAGTTTTCATTCAAAATTAATCTAAACCGTGCATCGCACGAATATTATACTAGTATAGGTCTAAAGTTGTTGGACCTGAACCCATTGAACTCGGGCCTAAAAGCACCCTCTTGGGTAGCTAGAAATTTCTCGAGGGAGGAAATAAAGCATTATTCCTCGCCTTGTAGCAGAAAATCTATGCACCTAGCTTATCTTGAGTATCTCAAATCCTCCCTAATACCATAGGTCCTTTTGGTAGCCGATAATAAATGGTGGAAATGTGAATAAATTTAAGTGTAATTTGACAAGAAAATAGCATCATGATGTTCATGGTGATGACTTTTTTGTCTCAAACATGGTGTTTTTCTTCATAAATTTACATTCACACCTAATATCACTCCCAAAAGGGTAATGGATGGTAATGAAAATTTATAAAGAAAAAGAGATAATTTTGTGTGAACTAGCATTATAATGGGAATATTGAATATTGATTTTCCTTACAAATTTACATACAAATGCATTCTCATTGACACAAAATTTATGGTCAGCTACCAAATGGGTCGTCAATCATTTCCTTCAATCGAGCAAAAACTCTACTATGAAGTTGAAGTTGTTTCAGGCCCCCTCTAATGATTTTGGCTCTGTTTAGCAACACTAGCTGAAATTTAGCTGAAACTGATAAGGCAACTGAAACTGATAAGGTAGTACCTGACACTGATAAGGTAGTACCTGAAACTGATAAGATATTACCTGACACTGATAAGGTAGTACCTGAAACTGATAAGATAGTTGTTTATATTGTCTGTTTGGTAGAACTAGTTTTGTAAGTACCTGAAATTTTTAGTAGTTTAATTGACATTCTATATATTTTGACATCTATAATTATTATTTTTGTAAGAATAATAAAATAAATATACGGATTATGATATTTATTATGTTAGTTGATATTATATGAATAATAACTCCTTTAATATGATGTATTTACTCCGTAAACTTTAAACTTACTTCCCTTTATCCAAAATACAATATACATAGTAGTATACTCTTTTGATTATCGTGAGGGGTATGAATTTAGATCTCATAATAC
Organism: Spinacia oleracea; assembly: GCF_020520425.1. Taxonomy (NCBI): domain Eukaryota; kingdom Viridiplantae; phylum Streptophyta; class Magnoliopsida; order Caryophyllales; family Amaranthaceae; genus Spinacia; species Spinacia oleracea. The sequence continues at coordinate 69,171,137 of NC_079488.1, read as the reverse complement.
TTCGTATTACCTAGTCAAATTGTTTATGTGAGTTTTCCCTTCTCTCTTACTCAATTTCACCAACAAACAAATCAAATATACCAAAACTCCAAAGGCTGTAAAACACTAAAACCTCTTACGCTTGCCTAACTGCAGGGAGTACTCAACTTTGCTTAAGGTGCTTGTGTCAATGTTCGAAATCCAATTATGTTTTTTTTTTTTAGTTTTGTATTGCGTCAATATATGTCCTAGTTTGTAAACAAATAATTGCAACAATTTACCAGGTTGTAATTAATAGAGGATACTAAGGGTATACTCGTAATTGTACTACTGTACGATATTATTATATATATGAGTCCAAGCACCCGTATTAGGGTAAGCCGTATCATTATATTCACATGGTATCAGAGCTGCTAACTTTATTTTGCGGATGCCCAGCTGTAATAAATAAAGCCTGTTCGCTCCGCCACAGATATGTCCCTCATGATTGCCTACTCAGATGCGGATTGGGCAGGTTGTCCTGATTCTTGTCGTTCCACCACCGGTTATGCTATTTTTCTTGGGGGCAACCTAATTTCCTGGCGCTTGAAGAAGCAACCCACTGTCTCCAAATCTTCCACATATGCAGAGTACCGCGTTGTTGCATACACAGTACAAGATACTCTATGGATTTGTTCCTTGTTAGCTGAGTTGGGAATCGGCATCCGCGCACCCGTAAGGCTCTTTTGTGATAATGTTTCTGCATCCTATCTTGCAGTGAATCCAGTTCAGCATGATCGTAGCAAACATATCAAAATAGATTATCATTTCGTTCGGGAGCGTGTTGCTCATGGTGATTTAGTTGTACGTTATGTCCCTACTGAGTTACATATCGCTGACATTTTTACGAAAGGTTTGTTAGGTCAACGTTTTGAGTTTTTAAGATTCAATCTGCACGTGGTTCCCCCTGCACAGATTGAGGGGGTGCAATAGAGGATACCATACTCGTAATTGTACTACTGTACGATATTATTATATAGATGAGTCCAGGCACCCGTATTAGGGTAAGCCGTATCATTATATTCACAGTAATGAACAATTTTTTATTCTTTTAGTTGCGTCAATGTCCCAATCTGTAATCAAATAATTGCAACAGTTATAGTTTACTATCCAACCCAAAAAACTCCAAAACAACATCTAGATTTATATATAAAAAAAAAAAGATAAGAATCAAAGTAGGTATTTTTTTGTTTCATATTTTTTGTCTTTTTAACAGGAAGAATTTCATGGCGTTGTCAGTGCCAGAAGAAGAAGTTAAGTTTGCCAATGCTATAATAGGTAGAGATACCTCTCTCATTCTTGAAGAATATAACAAACGACAGGTTTATTTTCTTGTGTATTTTATTTTCCTCTCTTAAATAAATTTGTAGTTTAATGATTTCTATTTATTGACTGGGTAATTATTTTGTAATGATTGACTAGGGTGTTGATTATGATTTATGAATATGTAAAAAATATCACCTTGAGTGCAACATATGAAGACGACCCAGACGGCCAATATGTTGTTGGACATAATATGAACTTTTTTTGGGCTCGAGATCAGGTAGTCCAGAAGTAGTTGATTGTTGTAAGCTGATTTTCAACCTATTTACGGTACGTTCCTACAATTTTGCATATTCTTTTTTCTTGTTATTCCGTACTCTTTGGGCAAACACTCATTTTTGTTTTATTGTCTCTCTCTCTCTCTCTGTGCAGACGAAACCTTCAAGTTGGATGAAGTTCTACATTGTGAGCATGTGGAGTGTCTACAATGTGGTTTATCAGTCTATGGCCTAAGTGAACAACAATCTCTGTGATATTTAGTGAAATGAACGAACCCATAATCTAGTACTCCCGTTACCGGAGTTGTATACACTATTTATTTGTCTGTTTGCCCTTAAGTTTTGTTGTTTAAAATTTAAGTATTGGGATACCATGCGATGGAAGAGCATTATTTTTGTCAGCGTTTTCTCCCTTGCATTTGTAACCCTAACCTTCTCTGAATCTCTGATGAGAGCTGGTCATTATGTTTAGTAAGCGGGAGGTCTTGAGTTCGACTCTCAACGAGAGCAATAGCTCTGTTATTACTGATTAGGGGTAGGCCTTTTATTTTTACAATACCAGTGCTGAGAGCCTGAGACTGAGTTAGCTCTCTACTCTAGCCAATGAGGTCCGTCTTTTTAGGCTCAGGTCAATCTGTATAGCTATCGACCAGACTCAATCTAAAGAACCAGCGAGTTCAACTTACGTGATAATCAACTGCAACAAAAGAATAGCATAGGCACACAAAAGCATAAAGTACATAGATGGCAACATCAAATGTAAGTGAGAAAAATATAACAAGAATAAGTAGGTGTCATAGTGTCAAGCTGTAAACCCAAACTCGACAAGAATCATAGTAAAAAATTATCATTCAGGAGAGTAGTAAAGAGCGTAAGTGTTTGGTCAAGGGGGAAATCCAAACTACTAGATGATTAGAAAAATGTCCCAAGTCTATCGCATTGCTGTGAAAAAGTGTAGATTGTACGGTTTAAACCTTGGCCAAGTTCAGCATTCATAAATATAGGAGTATTAAACTATTAATGGAGGCTATATGCACATTTCCGACTTGCCGCTGCTCTACTGATAACAGATGCATGATCAGACCCAACACTACACCCAAAGCAGCAGGTGCATAATTGAAAGTGTCCCATTTGATAGGGTAGTAACTGCGCAGGTATAACAAATCCATGCAAATGCAATTAAGCAAACTAACCTGCTTGCTCTCCCAAGATAAAATGGCCCGGGTTTGAAGTTTTCCTCCGCCATAACCATTCTCTTACAAAGATGGAACTGCATAGCCACCAACCCACCCGACTGTGCAAATTGATGTTATGCTTGGGGTGCACTTTTCTCCAAACGGATGAAAATGGGACTCCTCCATCTCTAGATAATACGTATACCTGATGATCAAGAAAATATGCAAAATTTATACAATGTACTTGGTGAAACTCTGAAGAAAATGGACGGAAATTGTGGAGAGGGCATGAGAAAAGAAGGGGGCTAACGCAGCCTATCTCGTACTATTGAAAGATAACTTCACTAAGAATACTAACAGAAAAAAGAAAAGTCTTCTTTTAAATTTCAGCATTTTCATGAATGTGTCTCAAGTAGGGATTGTTTTACTTACAACTCTGGCTGCACTTTAGTAGTTTAGTGATAGAAAGCCCGGCAAAGAAAATTGATCCCCAAATGACGATAAGCAAAATAATTGCTCCAGTACCATTCTCATATCTTCCATAAAATGCATCATAAAGTATCTGATCAGGCACAAATGCTAGCTCCAGCAGTGTCATTGCTCGGATCATTGAGGTAGCTCAAGTCCTGAATGACAAAGGTTACATACAATCTGTAGAAATATATGATTTAAACACAAATATAAAACTATGAACCAAAACTGCTCTCGTAGCTCAGTTGGTTAGAGCACCCGTTTAGTAAGCGGGAGGTCTTGAGTTCGACTCTCAACGAGAGCATTGTATTTTATTTTTTGACTTTTTCAGCGAATAAACACATAGCAGAACAAAGGTGCATCAGAAATCAGCAACAATGTCAGAGTACAGGTCCACCTTTCAGGGAGCCAAAATCATACACAAATTTTAATGTTACAATCCACAACAACACGCCTAAAGCACATTGACTACTTCAGTCTCCTTTTGGTAGGGTGTAAAACGTTTTCATGGAAAACGATTTTCTCCTTTCCAATCATTTTACGTTATTTGGTTGGGCAAGGGATGTAAAACAATTTTCCATAACTCGCTCAAAGGTGGAAAAACTTTTTCCATTTGAAAGGGAGGGAAGTCCCCTTTCCTTCTTTCCTCCTTACCTCCCTCTCCTTTTTCCCTTCATTTTACATTTGGAAAACTAGTTTGGAATTGCGTTTTCCCTTGAAAAATGTTTTTCATGAAAAATCATTTACAATGAAAACGTTTTACACCAAACCAAACGGAGCCTTAGTGTGAGAAATTATAACTCAATTTTTTTTGCTTCAAAATGGTTAGTGAACTCTTATAAGTCATAAGACGTCCATGTGGTCAGACGGCACACATACCATCCCCCACAAGTAAGAAATAAGCAAGATACAAAGTTGGGAACAGCTTGGGGATTCTAATACAAAGTTTTTCCATGCTTGCACTAAGGAGAGGCAATGCAATAATGCATTCGTTTACTTGTCAAGGATAATGGCTCCAGAATTCAACAACATAATCAGATAAAGAATGAAGTGGTTTCTGCAGGTGACTCGTTGCCTATGGTAGATAGAAATATTATTAACACTGGTCCTGTTGTTGGTGTTCATGAGCAATTCCAGTTGTGTAGAGATATCTCTACTCAAGAGATAAAAGATACTTTGTTCAGTATGGATCACCTCAAAGCACAAGGAATAGATGGATTTAATGTTCACTTCTACAAGTCTGCTTGGAGTGTCATTGGACAGCGTTATTGGAGCAACTCAAGACTTCTTTAAGTACTGTAAAATGCCTGTCCAGGTAAACTGTACTTATGTTTCCCTAATTCCTAAAGTCTCAAATGCTATTTCTATGAAGCAATATAGGCCCATTTCCTGTTGCTAGGTACTTTACAAAATAATCTCTAAAGTCCTAGCCAATCTACTTTTGTTAAGGGCAGAGTTAGTTTTGATAATATTGTACTTAGTCATGAGCTAGTCAAGGGGTATAACAGAAAGAACATCTCCCCTAGATGTATGATTAAGATAGACTTGCAAAAAGCCTATGATTCTGTAGAATGGCCATGCATTGAGTACCTTATGTTATACTAAGTTCGTTAACTGGGTCATGGAACGCCTGAGAACGGTTTCTTATACTTTCAATGTAAATGGTGATCTCACTGAACCTTTTCTTGCTAAGAAAGGGTTGAGGCAAGGAGATCCAATTTCCCCCTATCTCTTTGTTCTAAAGGTGCTTAAATCTAATGGAAAACAATCAGAACTTCTCTTTTCATCCAAGATGCAAAAAGTTAAATTTGACTCATGTGTGTTTCGCGGACGACCTTCTATTATTCTCGAGAGGTGACTTGAAATCAGCTTTATGATGCCTTTATGAGTTTCTCCTCTGCTTCTGCTTTGAAAGAGAATTTTGAACAAGACTTCCATCTTTTATGGTGGAGTTCCCTGTGAGGTCATAGATGCGATTATTGAGAAATTTCAGTTTTCAGTGGGTGTTCTCCCCTTCAAGTACCTGGGCATCCCTCTTACTTCAAGGGAACCGTCTTTTATCCAGTGTCAACCTCTTATAAAGAAGATCCTAGATCGAATTGAAGGGTGGGCGTCAAAATTATTATCGTATGCAGGAAGACTCCATCTCATTAAGTCTGTGCCTTTTAGCATTCAAGCATTCAGACTTACTGGTGTCTAATTTTTGTGCTTCCAAAGAAAGTCCTTAAATTGAAGCTGCTTGCAGGACTTTTCTATGGACCGGACACACTGGTACGTCAAAGCGAATTTTAGTTTCCTGGGAATATTTGTGCTTACCTAAAAAAGCAGGCGGCTGGAATCTTACATGTATTGTTACTTGGAATCAAGCTGCTATTTGTAAGTTGTTGTAGGCTCTTGCTCAGAAACAGGATAAAATGTGGATAAAATGGGTGCACACTTACTATATCAAGAATAGGGACTTATATGTTCTTTAAGTTCCTAATCAGGCTTCTTGGGTCGTTAAAAAAATCATTGGTGCTCCTGTGTATTTGAGTAATTTGGATCTGAACGGTCGTGAGTTCATTTTAAGCAATCAATTCTCTATCAGGAAGCTTTATTGTGCTCTTAGAGGTTGCTCAGAGAGAGTAAACCGGAGGAAATTGATTTGTAATAACCCGGCCCCCCCTAAATGTCTTTTCATTGGTTGGCTCGCTATTTTGAATAGGCTAGCTGCATGTGACAGGTTGGATAAGTTTGGAGTCCAATGCAGCCCTGTTTGTGCCCTTTGTATGTAAGAAGATGAAAGTGTCAATCATTTGTTTTTCATTTGTTCCTATTCTGCTGAAATTTGGAACAAGGCCTTCTGTTGGTTGAGAATTAATAGAAGTGCTGAGAACTGGAGCAAGGAATTGGTTTATGCCTCTGCTTTTAAGGGGAAGACTGCTCTACACAGGTATATCGAATGGTTTTTATGGTTGTAGTTTATAGCATTTGGGCAGAGAGAAATCAAAGATTGTTTAGAAGGTGTGCCAAGTCTAATGAGGAAGTATTTAGACAAATTCAGTTTATTACTTTCTGTAAATGGTTTTCTTTGAGTAATCTCCATAGATTTGTTGAATGTCTGTAATGGCTTGTGGCCTTAGGTTGTCTTCAGTACCATGTGTTGGGTTCTGAATAGACACCTGTTTTGTTTTCTTGTAGCTGATTAGCTTGTAATCATATTATTTTGGTTAATGAAATCTCTATTTACCAAAAAATAAGCAAGATACTGCAAACTAAGGATTTATAAGCTAACCAGGATAAATCCTAAGCCCTATCAACTGAGATAAGGTCACCTCTTTGCAACTCTACAGCTCCAGCATACTAAGATTTTCATGACCTGGATTCCTTTACAGAGTGAACTCTAGAACTGCAGATTGTTAGTGAGGACCCTACCCATTGTGTAAGTGTGTATCTGTAGTAACTGATAACAGTAGCAAGTGCTGGATATTGAAACTATCAACATTCTCATAGCTCGATTACAAACTTACAACACCCATTGTTGTAAGCGGAATATCTTGAGTTTCACTCTCAATAAGAACAGTGACTTATAATTATTAACTTCCTCCAAGAAGTACATAAACTTTCAAAATCAAAATTATCACAAGGCAGTTATTCACAGCTTCATTAAATACTTCACAAATGTTTCCATTTATCTTTTTACTCAAAAAAACAGTGCCATACATATAAATTTAGAAGCTATTCGTGCAATTTATGAAGAACATTAAATTGTCACTGCATGACCCAAAAAGAAGCTATAGGGTGATAGATTGGTGTGATTACCAGCTAACTTTGGAATACAAAACGGCAAGCACCTTTGTATCATCAACTCTCTGAAATCAGTCCTAGTAAGTAGAAGCAAAAAAGCAAGCCAGAGTGATAAAGTGGAGAAAGTAAAATAATGAATAACTTTGGCATGAGAGACTTTAGAGAGGATCACCTGAAATTCCAACCAAAATTCTTGAAGAGTGATGATATATCAAAAATATCACTTTGTACATGGTGGCTTTAATTTCAAGCGCATAATAGTTCTGCCGCCTAACCGAAAAAAAGAATCTCAATTAAATCGGGTATACAATTTTAATGTTTCTCATTTATCAACAACTGATCTGGTTAATTGCGAACTAGACAGTAAACCTCACCTCTACACAATGGTCCAGACACCACAGTTGTTAACATAAAAATGAAACATACTGAAATATAAACCACAAAGAAAGTATGCATAGAATGAATCAGTTCAATCCTATTTAATTTACATTACAGCTAATGAAGTCAATAATTTAAGGCCCCGTTAGGTATCATTTTTTTGTTTCTAGTTTTCTGTTTTTAACAAAACTAAAAACCAAAATATGAAAACCACAAAAAATAGTTTGCAGTTTTTTGTTGTTAGTTTTCAAAAACAACATGATTACTATAAGTATGACTATTTTTTAGTTCATGATTCAATCTAAATCATACGAAGTATGACTTTTATAACAAAAAATCCAAAAACTGGAAATTGACAATGATAAGGTATTTGCATGTGTTGAAACTATTTAAACGATGCTCATTAGTTACACCAAAAACCAAGGTAGAGTACCAGAGTGGTAAGAGAAGAGAAAAAAAATTCGACGAACAAGATTCTGTAATGGACCACTACAGGTAAGTGAAACTATCTTAATGGAAATCAATCCATATAAGAGTCCATAATTGGCATTTCAAAACAGAAACAAGAAATTAATAAGTTGAAATTAATCCATCACTTGGTACTGAACCAGAGACCTTCAAAATCGCATGCTGATCTGATAACCACCGATACAACTGAACCTTTAGGAAAGAAATAATCATTCACCAGTTCTGAAATACAGTATGGTTAAGGGGAACTGCATATCTTGATTTATCTTGTTCTTAAAACTCCCATTGCACATTTTCACTCCTTACCAACTTGACAAGGAACAACCATTTTGATGGTGGTATCAGTGAGTGGCATAAATTATTTAGTTTATTCTTACAGTTATCAGAGAGATGTACAAAGAGTATCCATTGAAGGGACTCCAAAAAATTTCTTAATGTCAAAAGGGAAAGAATGCAAAAACCAATAACCAAGTAGAGTAACTTGGCAAGAGGGCAATAAGATCATCATGCTACTCAAATTAACAAATAAAATGAAGTAATTGATTATCCATTAATGTTAAAATCTACTACGTATAAAACAAGCACATCTAGCTGACAGATAAAAACCTCAGAGCTGCAAAATGATAAGAATTACACATTTGCAACTATACTTGCATTATATGATCGACAAAAGAGGGGAGGGGGGACGAGAAGACTGAATTGGATCCCAGTTCATTAGTTAGATCTCAACACAGAAAACAGATCAAGAGACAAGCCACAAACTTAATGCTTATCATATATTAAATCACAAGCTTGGCAGAATGAACATAAAGATTAACAACAGGAGTCAAGTCTTGGCTCTGTTTTGGTATCGAAATAATTATGTAACTACATTAATTCCAATTTAAATCCAGAGATGAACAAATGATAGAGTATCAATCAAAAATCAATGGTAGAATACAAAATCTCATAGACAGTAATGCATTTCAGAATCATAGCCAGAGACTATCTTGTTCTGTGTTAGAAGAATTATGTTGGAATCATCAAACAAGCATGCCTGGGAATAAAGGATTTGAACCGGCCAGCGACCTAAGTATAATTTGTTTGACCAGCTACAGTCCTCCTCTCTACCAACTGACCTAAGGTCGGTTCTTGCATTCTAGATGAAATCTATAACATTCCAACATAATTTCATTTGGCTGGGTCATATTATGACAATCTTCTCAGCTATAAACAATAAGTGATGACACTTGACATCACAATGTCAATAATAATGTAATGAAAAAAGGAAATAAGGCAAACGAACGTCCGACCTGCCGGATTTGAACCAGCGACCTAAGGATCATTGGTTTGACCAACTACAGTCCTCCGCTCTACCAACTGAGCTAAGGTCGGATATTGTACCCTAACAGATAGTCTACTGCATTTCAACTTATTTTTATTTGGTTGGGTGATAAACTCATAATATTCCAGTGCTGCTTCATAGTGGTCAATACCCATTGGCATGTTAGTTGTTACAACAATTGACAAAGATCTACAGTGCAGAATTCGAACAATTGAACTAGGATTATCTATTTGAAGTTTGAAACAATTGAACTAGGATAACCCCCCTCTCACAAACTGAGCTAAGTTCAATTTATGTACCCTTATTGCTGAAAATCCATTACTTACTATTGTTGCCAGCATACATCCATTTGGCTAGGAGAGAAAAATCCATAGTTGGTTTAGAGCTCTCGGTAATAAATAAGGGTAAAAGTTGATTTTGCCGGATTAGGAAACAATCATGCCCAGATACGGCAAAAAAACGCACACAACTAAGTAACTAACATCAAATTAGCCAGTTCGAATCACCTACCTAAGAATGATCTGTTTGACCTCAAATTATCCTCCAATCTGATGAATCAGCTGACCTAAGGTTAGTTCTTGTGCCCCGGCTGTAGATAATAGCATACCAACATATGCTAATTTTTCCGGGGCATAATATTCTAGTGTTGCTTTCCAATGCCATTCTAATAAAATTGTTTGCAAAAGAGTTTCTATTTCAGTTTTTAAAGAACTACTCCGTATCATTCTTCACTTTGTAACTATGATTCGAACAAAATATGCCCACGAGATGAGAGCAGATCATTTCGACGTCGAAATAATGAGGAGGGGTATACAGCATCAAATTTAGTCAGTAAAAAGGCCCAATATGAGTTGGGATTCACAACTAATTGCGCAAATTCCACTCTTTGATGCATGTTTCACCTTCTTCAATTCATCATTCCTCTCTATGCCACGACCCTCCAGTAATCTACTAGGCAAATATATTGGTTAATTTCGAACAGCGACGAAAATATAATTCATGTATTATTTCGAACAAACAGAAATTTGGGTTAATTTCAGCTAAACTTCAGGGATTAAATAAATTTCTCATTTACATGTTCTCAAATCAATTAAATAAGAAAAATAAATGATCAAACAGAAAATGCAATGAATATAAACAACAGAATTCAGAAATTCGCGAAAGTAAGCTGAAAATTAGGGTTAGAATCAAAATTCTCCAACTTAACATTTTGCACGTCTTCTCCACAACCACACAACAATAATAACATTGATAGAGAGACTTACAGTTGAATTTGAAGCAGTGGCGAAGAATTTTGATTCGAAGAGCTTCTCCTTCTCTCTCTGTCTCTGAAAATCACCATAGCAGAATAAAATGGAGGGAGTACTTTCCTAAAACCACAAAATGGAAGTTTTGCAAAATTAAAAATGGCTTCGCCCAGGCTCGAACTGGGGACCTTCAGTGTGTTAGACTGACGTGATAACCAACTACACCACGAAACCTTTGTGCTATAAATTTTCACTATTTAATTTTGTGAAACTTAACACCTACTCTACAGTGTATTGCATTGTGATACCACTTATGAAAAAAATATTAACTTTTACCATCTTTAATTTCCACAATTATTTTACCATTTTCATCCATTTTTCCGTTATTATGAGGCCCACGTACTGGCTTTTATCTTTATTTTCCTCCTTTTTTTTTTTCTACTTTTCCACATTTTCTTCCCATTCTCTTTCCTTCTTAAATTTGGTTGCATCAATCCAAGATTTTTAATCAAAACCAAAAATAAATTAGGGCTATTATTGAATTTGCAATTTATCCTCTAAAAGGGTATTGATTATGTTTTTTTAGTTCTCCAACTATGATTTATGTAATTATTGCTAAGATAATTGCTAATAGGCTAAGATGTTCTCTCCCTAGTAAAATTTCGCCGAACCAAAATAGTTTTCTTCCGGGGAAAGGTACAGAAACCAATGTCATTATTGCAAATGAGATAATTCATTCGATGAAAGGTAGGAAGGAAAAAAGGGGTTGGTTCGTGCTTAAATTGGACTTAGAAAAGGCCTACGACAAGTTAGAGTGGGGTTTCATTAAAAATTCCCTTCTTTACTATGGCTTAGATTGTGCTTCGGTTGAGATGATTATGAGATGTGTTCAACTGTTTCCTCTTCTGTTTTGGTCAACGGTATTCCTGCGGACTCTTTTTCCCCTACTGGGGGAATTAGACAAGGGAACCCTCTCTCCCCCTACCTCTTTATCATCTGTATAGAGATCCTCTCTATGCTTATTCATGACGCAACATATAGAGGTGCTTGGAATCCTTTCGCAATGGGGAGGAAGGAGGTTCCTTCCCACCTCCTCTTTGCGGATGATATCCTCTTGTTCGGTGAGACTTCCCAGGAGAATATTTGGGTCCTCAAAGAGGTGTTTGATCAATTTTGTCAAATTTCGGGCCAATCTATTAGTGAGGAAAAAAAGTAGAGTCCTTTTCTCCAAAAATACTTCCCTAGATGACAGGATCCTGTTTTGTGATTCCATGAATATTAAAGAATCTGATGATATAAACCCCTAACTAGGTTTTCCCCTCTCAAGTTCGAGACCTTCCAAGAACAAGGTGTTGTTCATTACCCAAAAAATCATGAATAAGTTGGCCTTGTGGAAGTCAAAGTTTTTATCTAGAGCGGGTAGGCTTTGTTTGCTTTCTTTTACTCTCAATTCCATTCCTAATTATTATATGCAATGCATGTTACTTCCGGAAGCTACTACCAAAAAGCTTAACTCCGACATTGCTAAATTCTTATGGGGAAAAGGGGGTGATGAGAGAGGTTTTCACCTAGTGGGTTGGGATTTTATTTCAAAGCCTAAGCATGTGTGTGTGTGGGGGGGGGGGGTATTAGATGTGCTAGTACCATCAATAGGGCTCATTTACTAAAAGTTTGGTGGAGATTGTTGAACCAAGAGAGTAATCTCGCGGTTAAAGTTCTCAAAGATAAATATTATAAATCCAACAATACTTTTAGAGCTTTTGCTTATGGTTCCCATCTTTGGAGAGGGCTAGGGAGGGTTTGTGATGTCTTCAAGCAAAGCATCCATTGGGGTGTTGGAAATGGGTTGCAGATTTCTTTTTGGCATGATAAGTGGGTTGGTAACTTCTCTTTAAGGACTGCAATTTCTTGTCCTTTTCAAGTAGGGGAGGAAAACATGTTAGTGTGTCAATTGTGGTTAAATAACTCTTGGAATTTTAGTGATCTTTCTTTTGTCCTCCCCGATGAGTTAATCAACCTTTGTGAAAGTGTTTTCATTCCGAATCAAAATCTCAATAATCTAGACTTCATGTTTTCGGATTTCACTTTTAAAGGAAATTTCAGTTTTTCAAAGGCGATGGAAGTGTTAAACAATAATGTGACCTTTTCTTTAAACGATGATATCAGTTGGATTTGGAAAGTGGCTACATTGCCAAAGGTCAAATTTTTTTCTTTGGTTGTGTGTTTTTGATAGACTTTCCCATAAGGTGTTACTAAAACGGAGACAATTGATTCAATTAGATTGTTATGCTTGGTGTACTAATTCCCCTGAGAATACCATCCATATTCTTAGGGATTGTATCTAAGAAAGAGAAGTGTAGGAGCTATATAATGTTTCAAATTCTTTCTTCATTGAAAATAGGTCAGATTGACTCTCTGCTAACCTCACCCTCAAGCCCGACTCCTCTACAGATAACATCTCTTTACCTTGGCAAACTCTTTTTGCCTTTACCATATGGAAAATTTGGTTAAGAAGGAATGAGGGTGTCTTCCAAAATCATCAAAACTCCCCTGTTAGGTGCGCTCTTGATGCCCGAGCTTTAGCTTGGGAATACCATGCATCAAGAGACTGCAACCCTATCTCCAAACCTCATCATCATTCGATTCAACCAATATGGCAGCCTCCCCCCTCCCTTTGGATGAAAATTAATTGTGACGCTTCCTTTTGAAAGCTGGTGAACATGCAGGTATGGCAGGGGTTTGTAGGAACTCAAATGGAGATTGGATTTGGGGTTATGGTTTTAAGGGTCGTATCACTTCTATTCTCACAGGTGAAATCAGAGCTATTTATTTGTGTTTGCAGCAGATTGAAGCAAGAGGTTTGTCCAATGCCATCATTTGTTTGGACTCAAAACATGCCATTGATGTTATTCTCAACGACATGGTGATCAGGGATGCTAATTATTTGATTGTACAATATTACAGGGATCTCATGAGGAGGGTTGAATCGCTGAAATTGGAGTATGAGCAGCGAGATGGGAACAGACTAGCAGATACCCTAGCTAAATGAGCCGATACGTTCACTAAAAAGTTCGATCAAAGTCGGGTCAAAGTAAATGAGCTTGAACAAAAAATATAGTCTCGACAAGTAAACGAGCCAAGTTCGAACAACATCATGTTCCACTCGTTAATGTTCACAAGCACTCGTTATAGCTCATCAATTACTCGTTTATAAGCTCATTTATAAACCCGTTTATAACTCGTTTAAGTTCAAAAAAGTAATTTTTTATTGTGGAATAAAAATATGAGTTTAAAAACAAAAATATGACCCTTAAATGTCATGCAAATATAATATGTAAACAGAGTGAATCAATCATGCAGTATAATAACCCATATAATATCTCAATCATATTCGTATGTTTTGTTAAGTTTCTCCTCGATTATATAATTTACATCAAGTTGATGATGTTCAAATCTCGTTTACCTCGACCTCTAGCGGAGCTCGAGACAACCAAATGCTTAATGAAAAAAGCTCAAACGACAAATTGTAATGTTTGCATAGTTAAAATCATTATCAAGTTTAGATAGAACAAGGTTAAACTCAGATATGCACGATTCGTTTGCAACCTCTAAACACTCCAACCTGATCTCAATTTAGAAAGCGACACCTGAGTGCTCTAGCTATCCCTTCTTCTGAATCTGAAAAAGCTAAACCAATGCAAACATTTCATCAATTGGATGATAATTAACTAACTTATATGGTTAAATAATGTTTATGTTGGTCTAGGGAAAAATGAATTTAGATTTCTCATTCACTCATCTTAATGAAAAATGAAGATGTAAGTGAGGTTGAAGTTCACAAAATATAATTTTTTTTTTAACGAATCAAAGCGACATAGGACTGAATCTCAATGGAGTTCACAATATATAATTGAAAAGCAAAGAGAAATTATGAACTCTTTTAAAAAAAAAATTACTAGTTTTAGGATGCTTAGATAAACTCTAATAAAAAAAACTACAAATAAAAAATCTCGTTCAGAGCTTTAGTTGAATCATTTAGAGGAAGCAAATTGGAGAAGGAGATAGAAATCACGGAAGATGAGTAGAACTGTTAAAAATTGACCTGGCCAGAAATTCCCCAACACGAAATATTAGGTCTTAAACAAGATTTGTTATGCGTAACCGATTTAATCATAACACGAATAACCCCAAAAGATATGGGTCAAAACCCAACCGAACCCGTTTTTGACCCGACCGATTGAAAATTGTTGTATTTATAGTAATATATGAGATTATAAGAAATCTTAAGAACAATAAACACGTTGTTGTTACTATTGTTAGGTGTAATATGACTTTGATTTGAATTATAAACCATTTTATGGTTGAATTGGACTAAAAATAAACTTGTATATAAAATTAGTTAATTTGTACGCATATTTTTTATATTTATTCCACAAATCAATGAAAATATCATAACGTTTTAAAGTATCTCGATCAAACCATTGGGTCGACCTGAACCCAAAAGTTTTGAGTCTTGAACAAGCATTTGTATACCCAAACACGAAAGTAACCGACCCAAATTAACTCAATACGGAAGTAATTTTTTATAACCCGACCAACTCGTTAATTTGACAAGTCTGGAGACGAGGTACAATAAGGAAAAGCTGGAGAAATCGGTTAATGGACCCACAATGACTGAAATTTATTAGGTGCACCCGGGTGCGCCGTACTCCCAAGGGTATTTTTATGCCCATGGGTGATCTCTCTCATATTTTCTCCTCACATTTAAGGGGAAAATGTGAGAGGATATATGCACCTCATATGACGAAAAATGTTTCTTAGTGGCAATTTCAAATCCATTTGCAAAATTTAAGGTGGTAAAAATTAAATTATTTTATAAGGGGGTAGCTAGTATTGAAGACAGGTAAAACAAAAGGTTGTTAATGGTAAGTTAAGTACTTCCTTTGTTCTTTATTAGATGACGCAATTTTTTGTCACGTTTGTCAATATAATATTTCAACCAATAATATCTTTAATGTCAATGGGTAAAAGTTATAAAATTTGATACTTGTATTATATAACTATATGATAAAACGATTATAACAAGACCTCACATGACTATATTTTTTCTTAAGTATAAATCACCATTAGATAGTCAAACTATATTATATAAATAGTGTCAAAGTACACTCGTGTCATCTAAAAAATATCCTTATTTTTATTACAAGTTGGGTTACCTATCTTTTTTTTAAATTTGCTTATTAACCCTGATGATGAATTTAATACCAATCAGTGCTCTCGTAGCTCAGTTGGTTAGAGCACCCGTTTAGTAAGCGGGAGGTCTTGAGTTCGACTCTCAACGAGAGCATTTTTTAAGTTTTTGGTGTATATAGGCCAGGCCTGTCTTAGCGTCTTCCATAGCTGAAGTATTCCATTAATATCTATCTGTTTCATTGTTCAGACATCGATGCATTCAAACTTGAAAATGACTTTAAACTGCTCAAGCTGAGTTTTATTATGTTCGAACTAAACTTCATAAAAATTATTTGTGTCTGAACTTTTGTTCACAAACATGGTCGTTCGAATTCCGAGTTTAAGCTCAAGCAAGATTGAATTGAGTATTTATAAATTAAACGAGCATTAAGTTTCTTCTTACTTTATTTCTTAAGTTAAAATTCCTATACATCCTTGTGACAAAGGTCAAATTTGGCCATTGTCTTAAAAATGGAAGACTTGAAAAGTTGAAGCATTTCACTTCTTTTCCGTTGAGTTGTTAGGGTACTATCGGGTATGATGATGATTGATGAATGATGATCCTTGAGTTGGTTAGCAGGAAAAACAATTTCATTCGAAAATAAGCCGTTAGTCCTTTACAGTTGATATAGCTGAGCAATTAGCCAACTAACTAATAGTAATGCAGTAACGTGTACTCGAGAATCAGATGCATAGTATCAGCCACCTGATTTACAAATTGCATTACTTTGTAACGGACAAAGTTCTGCAGGCAAAAGTCCATAATCTTCTTCATCGGCTCCAGACAATGGGCAAGTAGCTAAACACCAGATTGCTCAAAGAAAGTAGTGCAAAACTACTTGAGGACGACAGCAGCCTTTCGAAGACCCAGATACTGCTGCACATAATCATTAGAAAGTGACCTTATGTGCTTAAAGGCTTCAGCATTTGCATAACGCATGTTGGTCCTTGGATCAGAATAAGGTGCCTGCATAAAACAACCCAATTCTCAAACACCAGAATATACGAGCAACCACCTGATTTCTTTTCTACTGAATTATAGATTATGAGCTACAGATTGTCATGTCTTTGCATATCATCATAACGGGTGAAGGAAATAATGTTAATAACTCATCTAACTATATCACATGGATTCGCTAAAGTTGTACGCTATCATTTATCACCGACAAGGCGACAATGATCAATATTAGGCGACAATGATCAGAGAAGAGACCTGTATTGCATCCTAAAAATCTCAATTGAAGAGCTTCTCAAAGACCACCATTTGGACTCGAACGGTTTACTAACAATTCTAGTCTATGTTGGAAAGCACTTAATCAACTGGATTCATCTTTCAATACCGGTCTCAAGGCTTAGTGTGGCTGTTTAATGAGTTCTATACTTCTATTCTTTTTAAACCAAGTCCCAAAATGAAATTAACAACAACAGACGCATCCAGAAGAGTGATCTTAAAGTGGATCCATTCTGAAGCTACTACAAGGCTTATAACCATAACATTTTATAACTTATAAGCATATGATTTTTTGAATCCCCTGAAAACGAAACAAACCCTGGGACTTAAGGGCATGTTTGGTATAAACTTAGGAAAGGAAATGGAAAGGAAATAAATAAGAAGGGGAAAAGGTAGTGTTAGCTATTACCAATATTAGTTGTTTGGTATACCTTAGAAAATGACTCACTTATAACAATCTGGGGACTAAGGAGGATAACAATGTTATTACCATAAGGTTGGGAGAAGTAACAAATGGTAGTAATGGTTACCCTTAGGAAATGGATTGTGTTATCACTCCCTCTCATACCAAACATTAGGTAATGAAAATAGTTAAGTGATTCCATTTTCATCACTTAAAAACTCTATACCAAACATGCTCTTAGTTTAATTGATGGAAGAGATTCAGCCTTCAGATATACACACTAACATCGTTAAATAAAAATATTATTTTCTCAAACTTTGGGATCAAAATACTCATCTATTTCCTTGCCCTTATATACATGACTTGAGATTCATCTCCTCACGAAGAAACCATTGGGTTCAAGAAATCCGGGACTTCAACTGAACAATGAGACAACTTTTATCATCCTTAAAGTGAAAGTACATTTTGGCCTTGATATTAATATTGTAAGCTTTTTAGATTATCCAGTATCCACTGTGCCCTTTGATAAACACAAACAAAGTTGATCTCCCTTGCTGAATTTAAAAACTCAACCACGGTATAAACAAACAAAGGATGAAGGCAGTTGAAGTTGAACATGTCAATTATGAAGCAGTGAAATATTTACGACACAATCAATACTACAATGTTTGGATAGTATGAGAAGATAATAATTTAGCCGTACCACAGTACCAATTGTTTCATTTAACAGAAGGGACTCACCTCATATCCTGTAAAATCACAAATTCTCTTGGGCGGATGCATTGAAGGTGGTGTCTCAATATTGACATCTGTGATCCAAAAGGGGAAAGGAGTATTAATTCATCAAAGACCCACCAAAAGCTATTGAATTGCTCGTAGACAAAAATGACCAATACTTTCAATCAATCCTATATACATAAGTGAAAAACCATATGTTCACCATCACCACTATCATCCATACACAATTATCATCAAGGCCCAACAGACCCCTCATAAATACTTTTTTGTTCTTCCCTCAGAAAAATCACGCTTCAAATCCACAAATAAACACATAAGACCAAGCATAGCAACAAAAGCTATAACAAAACTTTAAAATAATCATTCTAAAAAAAAAACTTAATAAATTCATCTTTCTAGTAGTAAATAAAATGCGGTGAACTACAAGTACATTGTAAGAATAAGATACTCACAATTGGGTTCATCAGGAGGATAGTTGTTGTAATTTTCAGCCTGGAGAATCTGCTTGAGATGCTTCCAATGCCTTCCCCTGGATTGACCCTTAGGGTACTTCTCATACATCTGAACCTTCTTGAACTTCAAGTGGGTCGGCAATACTAAATCTGACTCCAACACCTCTCTCTCCATGATTCTTTCTCACCCCCCAATCAGGCAATCACAATTCCACTATTATTACTCCGAAGTTCTATATAAAGAGAAGGAACAAGCACAGTTCCTGGGGTTCAAAATCTCTTTGCCTTAACTCTTTTGGCTGATATTTCACAGTACAAGTGATTACTGATTTTACCCTTCAGAAGCCTTCTCCTGGATCCCCTCACAGAGGCTTCTATCACAAAAACAAAAACTATCATAACTTTGATAACTGAAGTACCGATTATAGAAAAATCCATGTTATCATATCTAGAAGGAAAAATTCATGCTTTAAATTAAGTAAAAACTGGAAAAGCAAAAAAAATAATAATAATATTGAAGTGCTGGATTCGATCCAGCGATTGAAGGATCATCTGTTTTAACCAAACTAGAGTTCTAGGCTCTATCAACTGAGCTTTAATTTGTTCCCATTTAAATAGATGTAACCATACCCTGTTAATAAATTCAATCTAGGATATGACAACATACTTAATTTCATTTTTCATGTATCAAACTAGGACTCTTATAGAACAGTAATTAGGGAAGCATGCCTGCATATCAACCCCCAAAACTCAAAATAATATGAAGTACTTCATATCCCTATCTCATTCTCTCAGTCAGATTAGATACGGTAACTGTTTCAGAAAACTATATTCACAAAATGGCATGCTGTTTCCAAACAGAAGTCCTAGCCTCCTAGGGAATAGGAAATGCACTCGGTCCCTGATCAAGAAATAAAAGGACTTCACTCAAGACAACTTCACAACAAAGAACGGTATAAATATGTGAAAATTCTTAATTCATCAGCAGCTAGGTGCACCTGAAGTGTTCTTTTTTGCTCATTGCCTCATTTGATAAAGTTGGATAACGCACATAATTTATCAAATGAGCAGAAATATACAAGGTAAAACAAAATATTCTGGATTCAAAGCAGCGGCCTAAGGAGTATCTGCTGGTCTTGCTGGGCATTGGGAACTCACAGTCCTCCACTTTAGGGATTTACCAACAGAATAAGGCAGGGTTATCGTACCCCATCTCCAATGCAATCATACATTGAAGGACTATACACTACCATCAATAATTTTCTCGAACAATAGACAATGAAATCAAAAGTTAATCTTATCAGACTGAAAAAGAAGTAATCTTTGAATTCAATCAATTTGAACAGACCAAAATAATTCCAATTCACTGCAACATAACTGAATTATTTATTTTTATTCGTAATTAAATCTTGTCAAATTCAATTTTAGGGTTCGAACTGAATTTCAAATTCACACACATTGACAGCAACCCTAAAATCAATTAAAAGTAAAATACTAATGAATGTGGATATAAACAATCAAGACGAGTTACAAATTAGGGTTTCCATCGTCGTGTTTAGAGAGAGAAAAACATAGTATAATGAAGGAGAAGAGGGATTACCATGGACTCTGGCAGAAATTGGAGATACGGTCTTCTTCAATCCTCCCTCCCTAAACCTTCTTCGCCATAATTAGCAACAGCCAACAGGAAAAATAAACGTCAGTTGAGCTAAAAATGGCACTGGGCCCAGTCCGGGGCGAGGCTCTGCCCCATCTCAGCCCGAAAAAAGCACAATATGGTACGGGCACGGAAAAAAACACGGCTAACGCAGGTAGGGATGGCAGTGGGTAATGGACCCGACCCGGATCCGTGGATCCAGATCGTTTTCAACGGATCTGGATCCTTAATTTTTGGACCCGACGGATCCGGGTAGGATATGGATCCTTGGTTTTAAAAACGGATCTGGATCGGGTCCTAAGTCATTACCCGGATCCAGATCCGTTTACCCGTTTTTATAAAAAAAATATATAAAAATATAAAAGTAAAGACTTAAAACTTGTAGTATTATTGAAGTTTTTGAACTTTTAGTATTATTTATGTTGGATTTGTTAAATTTTATTTTAGTAAATGCTTGTATGGAAAAATAGCTTTGTTATTGAAGTTTTATTAAACTATGTTTTAAGGTTAAAATGAAAATTAGTTTCGTTTGATGAAAAATAAGTTAGTATCCGTTTTGGATCCGTTTTGGACCCGGATCCGTAGGATCCGTCGGATCTGGATCTGGATCCTCAATTTAATTACCCAGCGGATCCGGGTAGGACCTGGATCCTTGCCTAAAAAACGGGTCTGGATCTGGATCCTAGAGGATCCGGTCCAGATCCTACCCGTTGCCATCCCTAAACGCAGGTATAAATTGTCAAAAGCTTTTGTGTAAAATCGCCTAATGGTTATACCATTTTTTTTTGTACTAACTAAATAAGTGTAAAACATAACTAAAAGTAATAAAATCATAACTAAATTGAATAACAAAATAGTTAAGGTATAAAAACAAATAGTTAAATTTATGAGTCGAATAGATATTATTTTTGAACAAACTTATTATTAACTAAAACTCATAAAATCTTAACTAATTGATCTCATTGCTTAACTAATCAATTTCATTATTTAACTAATTGGTTCAATGCTTAACTAATCAGTTTTATTAGGTGACAACAAATTGGTCTAACCGTTAGGCGGTCTACAAATTTGTATCAAATTGTAGGGGTGGAGTGTGATGGGTTTGTGGCGCATTTTTTTCCCGAAAAAGCACAATAACAAAAGTCACCGTAAAGTTTAATACTCCCATTGTGTTTTTTTAGGAGTCACAAATATTACTTCCAGTCGTATTTTTGTAGGAGTCATAATTTCATTTTTGTTAACTTTCACACCTACTTTCCAATTGCTTATTATTATTTTAATTTTTTTATTAGCCCATTTTAATCATTAATAATTTCATTTTTGGTAAACTTTACATCCCACTTGTTTTTTTATATTTCTTTATTGTCAACTACCCCACTTGTATCATTATTATTTTAAATTTAACTATACATCCTTAATACTTGTTCCAATCAACACGTGACTCCTAAAAAAATACGGATGGAGTACAACAAATCACGTTAAATTGAGTGAAATTAGCCCAGACACGAAGAACGACAAGACACGAGGGCATGTGAGATTGGGAAACCCTTTTGAAATTTTCGGCCCAACACGAAAACAAGTGAGCTTGATTTGTGTCAGGACCATAGCATGCAGGCTCACAACAAACGGTCCAACACGACTCACAATCATCTTTAAGCTCAACTAAGGTATATCAACTAATGAGTCAAGTGCTTATCTTAGTTGATAAACAACTAAACATTAAGGGGGTATTTAGAGTTCAAGGTCAAAATTTTGTGAGAAACGCAACCCCTTTTGCATTGCTAGCTGAGGCACATGTTGTGGCTTATCTCCCCCTAACATGCTCGAGTGGTCGGGCAGTGGGGGCCTGAAGGCGAGATTTCGATTTTACAAGGTATAAACCCAGATATATCTATCTATATATTGACTTTTGAAAAGAACTACCTTAATATTCATTTTGTTCAAACCTACCATGATATCGATCCATTCATCAAAAATAAAACTTCCTATGTTTAATAAACTAGTTGTTGGCCTGTGCGCTATCGCGCACAGTCCCCCAAGTTATAGGAAAATAATTACATAAACGCAAAGCAAATCCCGACCCTAATTAATATAGGAAATTAGGTTAGGACATATATGATTGCAAACTAACTTTGAATAATATATGAATTCATTGATACTACCTACAAATGTAAAATAATAGTAGTGGAATACTAAGCAACGTCTACTTTATTTTCAAGAATATATATAATTGGTTCTAAAATTAGTACAAGGAAACCTAGAAAGATTATTAATACTGTGATTATTGTTATTATAAATTTGATGATTAAGATTGCTGTTCTTGAAAGAATCAGGAGTAACTTGCGTCAGCACATAATAAATTCCCAGCAGAGAGTTAACCAAAATCTGATGGACTTTCCTTCAACCTCTTGTAAACCTTGAGCCTGCAAGAATGTGACCCTGGTGTATGTCCTAGATTAGGAAATTAGGTAAAATAAGCTATTGTTACATAAGTGTACACTTAGCCTTTAAAGTATGATGATCATGCATCCATTGAAAAAAAGTTGTAGTATGCACTACCCCTTATAGCCGATCTTCTTGTCAATGATGGTTTCTTGAATGCGAGCCACTTTGCCACCACTGAAATGACTCCATTACACCCCATCAATACCTGTTTCTGTGAAATTACATAAGAAGCCTGTAAAATGACATCAAGTGCAATTGATTGATCAGGAAAGCCTTAATAGCTAATACCTAGGCTTTAAGGGTGGGACCATCGGCTAGGTGTACAAACTTAAAGAAGCCTGATTCTTCAATAGAAAGAAATTCTTTGAATCTACAACATGAACCTGAGGTCTAAGCCTATGGCACTGCGAGACTGAGTTGCAGAACAACAAAAGAAAATCTATCTCAACAGATGTGGCAACAGAAGCCACCATTCTGAAGGTTAACACAGGTCTTGTCCTGTTGTTGCTGCAATATTTCTAAACTTATGCCATAATATTGTGATGTTTTCTTGCAAAATCCTCAAGAGAATGAATATAGAGACAATAAGAAGCGTTGATAATTAGTTAATGTAGATTACAGACACACCCCTAATACATATTCCATAACGGATCCAAAAGGTGCAATTGGGGTATTTCATAGGAACATAAAATCACAAGTGTTGTAGTTATATCCCTATGGAACTATGGAAGTATGTGACTTAACATCAAACAATATGGAGTGTTAATACTATTAATTATCCTAAGTCCCCCAACACCAAATACAACAACTGGACAAAAAGCAAGGGCAGAGTTGTTAGTAATAGAATTTTAGTTATCGAGTAAGGGAGTAGTATGTAAAGGTGTTTGGTGTGTATGTGAACTTGTGAAGGGACCGTAAATGGAAGTTTTGTAACCCAATGTCCATGTGGCATTAACCTTAGCATGGAAGTTGTGCATAACTCAATAACAAATTGAAAGATTATCGTATAAAGCGACCAGCAAAAATGCTCATGATTTGCAAATAAGCAATAACAATGAACCATATGCTACATCTTTTATATTTAGTGCAGGAAATTGTAACATACATCCTCCGATTTTTAATACTCTCAACATTTGTGTATTTTACACTTTCCACATATTCTATTTTTATTGTTGGTGATTTATATGTAAGATCTTGTTAGATTCGTCTCAATTTGTATTTTCAAAATATTAACTTTTTATAAATTTTTCTTAAAGAGATTAAAGGTATTAATGATCAAAGTTGTGCATAGGCATGCGTAAAAGTGACAAAAGTTGCAAGTATTAAAAATCGGAGGAAGTATATATCTTTCAATAGCCTATTTTTATTCTGTAGGACATAGAGGTATAGCAAGTCTTAGACTCGTAAGGCAGAAAACAATTTACAATACTCCGTGTTCAATTATTTTGAACAACGTGAATGTCCAAGAATGATCATCAATCCACTAAGAACATGATAAATTTTCCATCGCAAAGTAGTAATAGAATGAAGAGCTAGTGACAGCAGTAGACTACAATTATTTAATAGGAAGTGAAAGGAAAAAGATATTGACATAAAAATCTATTTAAAATCTAAGCATTCTAAATCCTACATAGGCCATAAGAAGAAAAAGAAGATTGGAACCTGAATCTTGTATTTGCAGGTATCCTCCCATCTCAAGCAATAAAAAAGGAAGTCCAAATAAAAAGAAGACACTCTCGTGAAGGCAATTGAAAGTCACTGAAATGAGTGACCAAATACTTCAATATCAAGTGGGCAAGTTAAATATAAACTAAATTAGGGAGAAAAAGGATGAAATAAGGAATTGGAGAACAAAGACATAAGAACATGTGACAAACCAACATGTGATATAGAGAAAAAAAACAGGATGTTGCAAGCAATGAGCAAATTGAATGAAGGAAATAATGCCCTTGGTCCAAGTATGCATTCTATGTTAAGTCTAATAAATGCGGTTCAGTATTAATTAACAAGTTAATAATTCAGTGAGATCAAGTGAGCTGAATGCCTAGCTAGAGGCCGCTTCAGTTCAAGTGGAATTAATGATATTAATCCACAGCTTACTCTTGACTGAACCCGTAGGGTCACACAAATAGTACGTAAACGGATCAAGTATTTAATGGCATTAGATACTCCATATATGGATATTCGGAATCGACGGATCTTGGTTTCAGTGGGAGCTGAGATCGTCACAGGCAAGAAATGAATACTCCGGAAACGATGATATTACCGGAAACGGAAATATGGATCGTATCGGAAATATAAATATTATCCAAGTCGTAGATGTTGCCGGAAACGGAAACATGGTACGTATTGGAAAATATTATCGGAAATGGAAATATTGCCAGAATCGGAAATATTGCCGGAAACGGAAATATTGTCAGAATCGGAAATATTATCGGAATCGGAAAATAATTCCGGAAACGGAAATATTAAATATTTGTTCGAAACGGAAATTAATTCCGGAATCGGAAATGTTAAATATTGTTCGTATCGGAAATGAATTCCGGAATCGGAAATTTAATCGGAAGCGTATCGTACGAATAAGCATCGGACGAGGCCTGCCGGACGAGGGCCCAGCACGAAGCCAGGCCATCGCCCAGCAAGCCAAGCGCAAGGCCAGGCCCAGCAGGCCGTGGCAGCGCGCACAGCGCGCGCAGGAGCTACGTGGGCTTGTAGCTCGCGTAGGCCTTGCTGCGTGGGCTGCTGCTCGCACGCACGCGCATGGGCGGCCCATCGTGGCTGCCGTGTGTGTGTGCGTGAGTGTTTGTGTTCATGCACGATTCCTAAAACATGCAGAGTTCGGTTAATGATTAAATTCCTAATTCTATTAGATAAATTAATTAATTAGAGTTCTTGTAGGATTCTAGGTTTAATTAATTTGTATCTGAATAGGATTCCAATTCCCTTTCCATACCCCTATAAATATGTGGCCTGGGTTCACAATTTATAACGAGTTTCAAAGTATTCAAAGTGAGTTTTTGAGAGAAAAATTCAATCACACATCTTGCTCAAAAGTGCCGAAAATTCTAGTACCTTAAGGGCGATTCTAGTTGGTCAATCTTAAGGCGGATCCGGACGTGCTGTGGACTATCTACGGAGGGACGACACTTGGAGTCCTAAAGACTTGTTCTTGTTCGTTTCGGGCGCAGCTAGGGAGGGCACGCAACAAAGAGTATGCATCTAAATTATGCTATATGATTATGTGTAAATAATATGTAATCCCGGGTTAATGGTTGTTTCCGCATGATTTATGTAATATCATATGTATCATAACCTAACAGTGGTATCACGAGCCCCTTATTATTTTCATAATCTAATTTGCATAAACATGGTTAAATATTACAAATTTGCAAGAATTAAAAGGGGTGATTAATTTTCGTAATTGTTAATTAATTGCAAATTGCGTTTATTTAATTATACGTACGCAGTTTTTCGGCAGTTTCTTCGTTACTCATCCAAATCGAGTGATTTTTGTGTCAATTCCGCATGTAAAAGGCATTCTAAAATTTTGACAAAAATTTATTTTTTTTCTGCCGAACCCAGAATTCTCAAATTCGAAGCCTAACTATGACTTTTCGAAGGTTTTAGTTTTTCGAATGCAAAATTTCGTAAATTTAAGATGTTAAATTAAATTTTTGCGATTCTTGTTGATAAATCTTGAATTTTTGATTGACCTACTGTATATGTTTAACAAGTTTGAATGCCTAGCCTTGTTAATTATGCAATCTAATTTGTAATTATGATTAATTTGTTGAAAATTAGAATAATTTAGAATTAATTTGATTTTCATAATTAATTATAATTTAATTAGAAACCTATGATTAAAAACCACCATAAAAATTGTAAATTTATGATAAATTTTAAATTTTTATGACCTAGACTTGAATCCATGTAAATCGGAAATCAATTGAATAATAAATTTTCGATTTTTCGCCCTAAAATTATGAAATTAATATTATTTATTAATTTGTCATTAATTTTAAATATAAATTTTAAATTTTTTATGCGATTCGTTCATAAAACATGCACGCACAAAGCAATGGACGCTTCGTGTTACCCTTAAGGGGTGTTGTATAGTGCGGGCATTCGACGACGAGCAAGGGAGCTCGTCGCTCGTGCGGCACGAATGCAATGAGCAAGGGCGTGGTGCACGAGCACAAGGCAGCAGCCCTGCCTTGTGTCGTGGGCCACGAGCTATGAACAAATGGGCATGGGCGAAAGGCAAGCCAAGGCAGTCGCGTGTGGGCAGCAAGCGAGCTGCGCCACAACGCGCGCTGCCTCGCGCAAGAGCGCGCAGCCTCGCGCACAGCGAGCGCAAGCTCGCGTGCCACGAGCGCTGCGCCCAGTGTTGCTCGCGCGCACAGCGAGCGATTGCTCGCGCGCACAGCGAGCAATGGCTCGCGCGCACAGCGAGCGATGGAGCGCGCGCAGCGTGCGCTGGCGAGCGCACACAACGAGCGATGGCTCGCGTGCGTCCAGCGCTGGCGCGCGCGCAGCAAGCACCACAGCGTGCGATGGCTTGCGATGGAGATGCAGCAGCTATGCGACGAGCGCATGGGCTGCGCGCACATGGCCAGCGATGGCTGTGTGCGTGCGGCCCATGGGCGTGCAATGCGTAGGGTGTTTGCGTTACGATTAGATCGTTTTGAATGTTTAATTTGAAAATTTCAGTTCACGTAATTTTAATTAATTTTAAAATTAATAATTTAAATTATTTTCTTGGATTTTAATTTTGAATATTGTAATTATAATAAATGTTATTTATTCTAATTATTTTCCTAAAATTAAAATCATGAATTAATTTAAATAACGACTGAAATTAAATTAAACTTTTTGGATTCAATTATAAATTTATATGAGCTTTAAATTTTAATTAAATTTGTATGTTTCCGGTTAGACTAGAAATACATTTTTATGTTTAAAATTAGTAAAGCATATGAATTTATTGGTTTAAGTGGGAGCGCTTTTTAGTCATAAACTCTTGATTAGGTCTACAAATCCTTAAGGTTAAAACAACTTGATTAGAATTAATAAGGACTGAATAATTGGTAGATTATTGGTGCCCTTGATTAATTGCTGCAAATGTTTACGTGATGCATAATGTGTTTTACTAACCAGCTATGTGGGCCATTAATGATAATGAATGGGTGAATGGTATATATTGTATATGTACTGTTTTGCAGGTTATGAAGTGACTAGTATGGCCCAAATAGGATAGAAAATATGGTCTGCGTACCATTAATTTGAATGTAATTGGTCTAAGGTACCAAAGTTATTTTTCAATTCAAATATGGTCTGCGAACCATCAAATAGTTGTAATTAGTTATAGCTTATCCTATTTGAAGAAAATGGTGCCTCCCACGGAGATTTTCAAGACGGACTTTGAAGTCAAAGCTTCAAGATGAAGTCGGGCCATACTAGATCACATTTATCTTATGCATGTTTTAAGTTATTTATTGCTTTTAAATATGTCTTAAAATTCATGAGATCAAAAGCTTGATTATGTTGCATGATTAAGGATTTTAGTTCACTTAAAATCTAACCAACATAGTAAGAGCCTTAAGTTCCAAACTTAAAAATTGAGTTAAAAGGTGCCATGCCAAAATATACACTTGCTTGGATATCCTTTACATCAATCTAGTAATAGTTTTCGCTCAGCGAGGTGTTACTTATTGGTCCTAAAGGGGCAAGGTACACAAATAATTGTGAGTACATGTTAGTTTTGGTGAAACTCAACGATATAAGTAAGGAGTCCTTTTATGTCGTGGCAAAATCGATAGGTTTACCTAATAAGTTCTTAGACGTACCTATCAACCAAGAATAGTTTCTAGACTATTAGCAAAAGGCTTTTGCTTACCTAAGATGTTCTAGGATTAAGTCGACAAACTGTGCTTAGTTCTTCAATGATTTTAGGATCTTGGAATCATTTTATTCACACCTGCCGGAACACATAACTTGAATAAAATGCTTAATAAACATTGAATTATGCATGTATGCTAGAATTTAAGTTTATTAAGAGAAACTGTGAATGGTTATTTATTTGTTTATTCTTTTCAATTGTAGTTTTTAATATGGCAAACAACAATTCATTCAACATTCCATCAATTCTCGAAAAGGAGAAGTTGAACGGGAAAAACTTCCTTGACTGGCAAAGGAACTTGCAAATAGTTCTTATGCAGGAAGAAAAGGAGTATGTCCTAGATGAGGCGATGCCCGAAGCTGCAGGCGACGGGGTCACTCAGGCAGCCCTCAATCGTTGGATTGATGCCAACAAGGATGTGAAATGTCTAATGCTCGCCACCATGAGTGCGGATCTGCAGAAAACGTTCATCAACTCAGATGCTTTCACAATCATCAGTGAGTTGAAGAACATGTTCCAAGATCTGGCTCGAGTCGAAAGATTCGAGACTCATAGGCAAATTCTTGAGACCAAGCTTAAGAAGGGCGATCCCGTAAGTCCACATGTTCTCAAAATGATTGGACTCATTGAGAATATGAGTCGGCTGGATCAGCAATTCTCTCAGGAAATGGCTATAGACACCATCCTCCATTCTCTTCATAGCGGGTATGATCAGTTCAAACTGAACTACAGTATGAATATTCTGGACAAAACGCTCACTGAGCTTCACGGTATGCTGAAGACCGCTGAAAAGACGCTCAAAAGTGATAAGCAGGATGTGCTTATGGTGCGTGGGGGCAAGTTCAAGAAATCTGGAAAGAAGAGGAATGCTAAGAAAGGTGGCAACAAGGCCAGCCCAACTAAGCAAACTGGCGCCAAATCTGTAAAGAGGAAGGTCAGTCAACCCACTTCTGAATCCGAATGCTTCTACTGCAAGAAGAAGGGGCATTGGAAGAGAGATTGCTTGAAGCTAAAGGAAGATCAGAAGAACGGAACAGTCGTTCCATCTTCAGGTATTTTCGTTATAGACTGTATACTTGCTAATTCAACTTCTTGGGTATTAGATACAGGTTGTGGCTCACACTTATGTTCCAATCCACAGGGACTAAGAAGAAGTAGAAAGTTAAGCAAGGGTGAAGTCGACCTACGAGTGGGAAATGGAGCACGGATTGCTGCATTAGCTGTAGGAACTTACTATTTGTCGTTGCCCTCCGGGCTAGTTTTGGAACTGGAAGAATGTTTCCATGTTCCAAGTCTTACGAAAAACATCATTTCAGTTTCTTGCTTAGATGCTAAGGGATTTTCCTTTTTAATAAAAGACAATAGTTGTTCGTTTTATTTTAAAGAGATGTTTTATGGATCTGCTAGATTAGTCAATGGACTTTATTTATTAGATCACGACAAACAAGTATATAACATAAATACCAAAAAGGCCAAAAAGGATGATTCAGATCTCACCTATCTGTGGCATTGTCGATTAGGCCATATAAACTTGAAACGCTTAGAAAGACTTCAAAAGGAAGGAATTCTAGAACCATTTGACTTAGAGGATTATGGTAAATGCGAATCATGTTTACTTGGCAAAATGACAAAGCAACCTTTCTCTAAAGTTGGAGAAAGAGCAAATGAACTATTGGGTTTAATCCATACAGATGTATGTGGACCAATGAGTACAAATGCTAGAGGTGGTTTCAGCTACTTTATCACTTTCACTGATGACTTCAGTAGGTATGGTTATGTCTACCTAATGAAGCATAAGTCTGAATCCTTTGACAAATTCAAGGAATTTCAGAGTGAAGTAGAGAATCAATTAGGCAAGAAGATTAAGGCACTGCGGTCTGATAGAGGCGGTGAATATCTGAGCTATGAATTTGATGGCCATCTGAAAGAATGTGGAATTCTATCAGAATTGACTCCTCCTGGAACACCACAATGGAATGGTGTGTCGGAACGGAGGAACAGAACCTTGCTAGACATGGTCAGGTCAATGATGGGTCAGGCCGAACTTCCATTAGAATTTTGGGGACATGCACTAAATACAGCTGCACTCACTATAAATAGAGCTCCGTCTAAAGCTGTCGAAAAGACTCCATACGAATTATGGTTTGGAAAGCCTCCAAATGTGTCTTTTCTTAAGATTTGGGGATGTGAAGTATACGTCAAACGATTAATTTCAGACAAACTTCATCCAAAATCTGACAAATGTATCCTTGTGGGCTATCCAAAGGAAACAAAGGGGTATTACTTCTACAATACATCTGAGAACAAGGTGTTTGTTGCTCGAGATGGTGTCTTTTTGGAGAAAGATCACATTTCCAAAATGACAAGTGGGAGAAAAGTAGACCTCGAAGAAATTCGAGTCGAACAACAAACTCTACAGAATGCTCAAGATGACATTCAGGATGAAACTCAGAGATCTTTAGAAGAATCTGGTGAGAATCATGGTCAATCTAGAAATGTTACCCCGCGTAGATCGCAAAGATATAGATCTCAACCGGAAAGGTACTTAGGTATTTTGACGAACGAAAGCTATGACGTTCTATTACTTGAAAGTGATGAACCTGCGACTTACAAACAAGCTATGACGAGCCCTAGCTCCAAGCAATGGCAAGAAGCCATGCAATCTGAATTAGACTCCATGTCTGAAAACCAAGTATGGGATTTGGTCGATTTGCCAGATGGCTACCAAGCCATTGGAAGCAAATGGGTTTTCAAACTGAAAAAAGACAAGGATGGGAAACTTGAAGTTTTCAAAGCTAGATTGGTTGCAAAAGGTTACAGGCAAGTCCACGGTGTGGATTACGATGAAACCTTTTCACCAGTTTCAATGCTAAAGTCTATTCGAATAATGTTAGAAATCGCTGCATATTACAATTACGAAATATGGCAGATGGATGTCAAAACTGCTTTCTTAAACGGCGTTTTAACAGAAACTGTGTTTATGACACAGCCTGAAGGTTTTGAGGATCCAAAGAATGCTAAGAAGGTATGCAAGCTAAAGAAATCAATCTACGGATTGAAGCAGGCATCCAGGAGCTGGAATATACGTTTTGATGAAGCAGTCAGTGACTTTGGTTTCATCAAGAACGCAGACGAATCTTGTGTATACAAGAAGGTCAGTGGGAGCAAAATTGCTTTCCTAGTATTATATGTCGACGACATATTACTTATCGGAAATGACATTCCTATGTTGAACTCTGTCAAGATTTGGCTTGGGAAATGTTTTTCGATGAAGGATCTAGGAGAAGCACAGTACATATTGGGCATCAAGATTTACAGAGATAGATCTAAAAGGATGATTGGACTTAGTCAAAGCACTTATATCAATAAGGTGCTTGATAGGTTCAAGATGGCGGACTCCAAGCGAGGCTACCTACCCATGTCTCATGGAATGACTCTAAGCAAGACTCAGTGCCCAAAAACACTTGATGAGCGTAGACGAATGAATGGGATTCCATATGCATCATTGATTGGTTCAATAATGTATGCTATGATATGTACACGCCCGGATGTTGCGTACGCACTCAGTGCTACGAGCAGATACCAGTCAGACCCAGGAGAGGCGCATTGGACTGCTGCCAAGAACATTCTGAAGTACCTGAAAAGGCATAAAGATGACTTCCTGGTCTATGGTGGAGATGATGAATTAATTGTTAAAGGCTATACGGACGCAAGTTTCCAAACCGACAAAGATGATTTCAGATCACAGTCTGGGTTTGTCTTCTGCCTCAACGGAGGAGCAGTAAGCTGGAAAAGTGCTAAGCAAAGCACCATTGCGGATTCTACAACTGAAGCGGAGTACATTGCTGCACATGAAGCAGCAAAGGAAGCTATATGGCTAAGGAAGTTCTTTTAGGTTATGATACATATGACATTACATAGATCATGCGGAAACAACCATTAACCCAGGACAACATATTATTTACACATAATCATATAGCATAATTTAGATGCATACTCTTTGTTGCGTGCCCTCCCTAGCTGCGCCCGAACCGAACAAGAACAAGTCTTTAGGACTCCAAGTGTCGTCCCTCCGTAGATAGTCCACAGCACGTCCGGATCCGCCTTAAGATTGACCAACTAGAATCGCTCTTAAGGTACTAGAAAATTTCGGCACTTTATGAGCAAGATGTGTGTTTTAATTTTCTCTCAAAAAACTCACTTTTGAATACTTTGAAACTTGTGTATAAATTATGACCCCTAGGCCTTTATTTATAGAGTTATGGAAAAGGAATCGTAATCCTAGTAGGATACGAATTAATTGAAATTAGAATCCTACATGAATTCTATTTAATTAATTTATCCAATTAGGAATAGAAATTTAATCATACACTGACTCTTGTAGATTCAGGAATCACGCATGAGCACAAACTCACACACACACGGCAGCCACAAGGGCTGCCCATGCGCGTGCGAGCAGCAGCCCACGCAGCGCGGCCCACGCATCCGTGGCCCTTGGCGCGCGCTGGGCCTGCCTTGCGGTAGGCCTGGGCGCTGCCTTGGCTGGGCTTGTGGCGCGCATGCTTGCTGGGCGATGGCCCCGGCTTCGTGCTGGGCCTTCGTCCGGCAAGCCTCGTCCGATGTTAATTCGTACGATACGCTTCCGATTAAATTTCCAGTTCCGGAATTTATTTCCGATACGAACAATATTTAATATTTCCGATTCCGGAATTAATTTCCGTTTCGAACAAATATTTAATATTTCCGTTTCCGGAATTATTTTCCGATTCCGGTAATATTTCCGATTCTGACAATATTTCCGTTTCCGGCAATATTTCCGATTCTGGTAATATTTCCATTTCCAATAATATTTTCCGATACGTACCATGTTTCCGTTTCCGGCAACATCTACGACTTGGATAATATTCATATTTCCGATACGATCCATATTTCCGTTTCCGGCAATATCATCGTTTCCGGAGTATTCATTTCTTGCCTGTGACGATCTTAGCTCCCACTGAAACCAAGATCCGTCGGTTCCGAATATTCATAGATGGAGTATTTAATGCCATTAAATACTTGATCCGTTTACGTACTATTTGTGTGACCCTACGGGTTCAGTCAAGAGTAAGCTGTGGATTAATATCATTAATTCCACTTGAACTGAAGCGGCCTCTAGCTAGGCATTCAGCTCACTTGATCTCACTGAATTATTAACTTGTTAATTAATACTGAACCGCATTTATTAGACTTAACATAGAATGCATACTTGGACCAAGGGCATTATTTCCTTCAGTCTCCCACTTGTCCTTAGGGACAAGTGTGCATTTCCTAATTCCTTTGTCGCTCGATGCTTGCTCTTGAACATAAGGTAAGAGTTGTCATCCTTATTATGTCCAGAGGTGTTCCTCGGTTTCAGAGTTCAACTGATCAAATAAACAGATAATCATAGCCTATGATTCATCCGAGCACGGCCATGCATTTCACAGTTTCTAGCTCTCCGAGTGGCCTTGTACAACTTTTAAGCATCTCTTCCCGATTTATGGGAGGACAATCCCAATCTTGCGATCTTGAGATTAGACTTCGTTTGATAGGTGATTACCTGAGCGTTGCCTTTATAGCCTCCTTTTACGGTGCGACGGTTGGTCAACGTCAAAGCAACCAGTTCTCAAACAAGTAATCTCAAATCACTCAGGTATTGAGGATTTAGTGTCTAATAATTTAATGAAATTTACTTATGACAGACTTTCATCTCTTACAGTAAAGTTTCATAGGTCTTGTCCGATACTAGTCTTCCCAAAGTAAGTATCTATGCAAATGATTATGACATTGCCATGTCCACATAGTTCAAGAAACAGAACTACTAGTCATCTTGCATTCTAATCGTCTAACGTTTTCTATGCGTCCAATTTTATAGAAAACTCCGATTAGGGACCATTTTCAACCTTTGACATTCAAGTTCACTTGATAGACATTTCTTAGTCACAGGACTGGTCCTGACAGTCTATCTTGAATATATCGTCAAGTTGAAGGGACTCATCATTTAATAAACCACAAATTAAATGGAAAAAATGAATTCCTTTCATTTATTGTGAATGATTAACCAATAATGTTTTACAAAGATTTAAACTCTAAAACTTTAAAACATTAAACAGAGACATCAAAGCCATTCTCCAATATGCTTGATTCCCATAGCTGCAGTGTGCGAGTTGTGCTTCGCTTGCGGCAGAGGTTTAGTTAATGGATCTGATATGTTGTCATCAGTTCCAATTTTGCTTATCTCGACTTCTTTTCTTTCAACGAACTCTCGTAGAAGGTGAAATCTACGAAGTACATGCTTGACTCTCTGGTGGTGTCTAGGCTCTTTTGCCTGTGCAATAGCTCCGTTATTATCACAATACAGGGCTATTGGTCCTTTAATGGAGGGGACTACACCAAGTTCTCCTATGAACTTCCTTAGCCATATAGCTTCCTTTGCTGCTTCATGTGCAGCAATGTACTCCGCTTCAGTTGTAGAATCCGCAATGGTGCTTTGCTTAGCACTTTTCCAGCTTACTGCTCCTCCGTTGAGGCAGAAGACAAACCCAGACTGTGATCTGAAATCATCTTTGTCGGTTTGGAAACTTGCGTCCGTATAGCCTTTAACAATTAATTCATCATCTCCACCATAGACCAGGAAGTCATCTTTGTGCCTTTTCAGGTACTTCAGAATGTTCTTGGCAGCAGTCCAATGCGCCTCTCCTGGGTCTGACTGGTATCTGCTCGTAGCACTGAGTGCGTACGCAACATCCGGGCGTGTACATATCATAGCATACATTATTGAACCAATCAATGATGCATATGGAATCCCATTCATTCGTCTACGCTCATCAAGTGTTTTTGGGCACTGAGTCTTGCTTAGAGTCATTCCATGAGACATGGGTAGGTAGCCTCGCTTGGAGTCCGCCATCTTGAACCTATCAAGCACCTTATTGATATAAGTGCTTTGACTAAGTCCAATCATCCTTTTAGATCTATCTCTGTAAATCTTGATGCCCAATATGTACTGTGCTTCTCCTAGATCCTTCATCGAAAAACATTTCCCAAGCCAAATCTTGACAGAGTTCAACATAGGAATGTCATTTCCGATAAGCAATATGTCGTCGACATATAATACTAGGAAAGCAATTTTGCTCCCACTGACCTTCTTGTATACACAAGATTCGTCCGCGTTCTTGATGAAACCAAAGTCACTGACTGCTTCATCAAAACGTATATTCCAGCTCCTGGATGCCTGCTTCAATCCGTAGATTGACTTCTTTAGCTTGCATACCTTTTTAGCATTCTTTGGATCCTCAAAACCTTCAGGCTGTGTCATAAACACAGTTTCTGTTAAAACGCTGTTTAAGAAAGCAGTTTTGACATCCATCTGCCATATTTCGTAATCGTAATATGCAGCGATTGCTAACATTATTCGAATAGACTTTAGCATTGCAACTGGTGAAAAGGTTTCATCGTAATCCACACCGTGGACTTGCCTGTAACCTTTTGCAACCAATCTAGCTTTGAAAACTTCAAGTTTCCCATCCTTGTCCTTTTTCAGTTTGAAAACCCATTTGCTTCCAATGGCTTGGTAGCCATCTGGCAAATCGACCAAATCCCATACTTGGTTTTCAGACATGGAGTCTAATTCAGATTGCATGGCTTCTTGCCACTGCTTGGAGCTAGGGCTCGTCATAGCTTGCTTGTAAGTCGCAGGTTCATCACTTTCAAGTAATAGAACGTCATAGCTCTCGTTCGTCAAAATACCTAAGTACCTTTCCGGTTGAGATCTATATCTTTGCGATCTACGCGGGGTAACATTTCTAGATTGACCATGATTCTCACCAGATTCTTCTAAAGATCTCTGAGTTTCATCCTGAATGTCATCTTGAGCATTCTCTAGAGTTTGTTGTTCGACTCGAATTTCTTCGAGGTCTACTTTTCTCCCACTTGTCATTTTGGAAATGTGATCCTTCTCCAAAAAGACACCATCTCGAGCAACAAACACTTTGTTCTCAGATGTATTGTAGAAGTAATACCCCTTTGTTTCCTTTGGATAGCCCACAAGGATACATTTGTCAGATTTTGGATGAAGTTTGTCTGAAATTAATCGTTTGACGTAAACTTCACATCCCCAAATCTTAAGAAAAGACACATTTGGAGGCTTTCCAAACCATAATTCGTATGGAGTCTTTTCGACAGCTTTAGACGGAGCTCTATTTATAGTGAGTGCAGCTGTATTTAGTGCATGTCCCCAAAATTCTAATGGAAGTTCGGCCTGACCCATCATTGACCTGACCATGTCTAGCAAGGTTCTGTTCCTCCGTTCTGACACACCGTTCCATTGTGGTGTTCCAGGAGGAGTCAATTCTGATAGAATTCCACATTCTTTCAGATGGTCATCAAATTCATAGCTCAGATATTCACCGCCTCTATCAGACCGCAGTGCCTTAATCTTCTTGCCTAATTGATTCTCTACTTCACTCTGAAATTCCTTGAATTTGTCAAAGGATTCAGACTTATGCTTCATTAGGTAGACATAACCATACCTACTGAAGTCATCAGTGAAAGTGATAAAGTAGCTGAAACCACCTCTAGCATTTGTACTCATTGGTCCACATACATCTGTATGGATTAAACCCAATAGTTCATTTGCTCTTTCTCCAACTTTGGAGAAAGGTTGCTTTGTCATTTTGCCAAGTAAACATGATTCGCATTTACCATAATCCTCTAAGTCAAATGGTTCTAGAATTCCTTCCCTTTGAAGTCTTTCTAAGCGTTTCAAGTTTATATGGCCTAATCGACAATGCCACAGATAGGTGAGATCTGAATCATCCTTTTTGGCCTTTTTGGTATTTATGTTATATACTTGTTTGTCGTGATCTAATAAATAAAGTCCATTGACTAATCTAGCAGATCCATAAAACATCTCTTTAAAATAAAACGAACAACTATTGTCTTTTATTATAAAGGAAAATCCCTTAGCATCTAAGCAAGAAACTGAAATGATGTTTTTAGTAAGACTTGGAACATGGAAACATTCTTCCAGTTCCAAAACTAGCCCGGAGGGCAACGACAAATAGTAAGTTCCTACGGCTAATGCAACAATCCGTGCTCCATTTCCCACTCGTAGGTCGACTTCACCCTTGCTTAACTTTCTTACTTCTTCTTAGTCCCTGTGGATTGGAACATAAGTGTGAGCCACAACCTGTATCTAATACCCAAGAAGTTGAATTAGCAAGTATACAGTCTATAACGAAAATACCTGAAGATGGAACGACTGTTCCGTTCTTCTGATCTTCCTTTAGCTTCAAGCAATCTCTCTTCCAATGCCCCTTCTTCTTGCAGTAGAAGCATTCGGATTCAGAAGTGGGTTGACTGACCTTCCTCTTTGCAGATTTGGCGCCAGTTTGCTTAGTTGGGCTGGCCTTGTTGCCACCTTTCTTAGCATTCCTCTTCTTTCCAGATTTCTTGAACTTGCCCCCACGCACCATAAGCACATCCTGCTTATCACTTTTGAGCGTCTTTTCAGCGGTCTTCAGCATACCGTGAAGCTCAGTGAGCGTTTTGTCCAGACTATTCATACTGTAGTTCAGTTTGAACTGATCATACCCGCTATGAAGAGAATGGAGGATGGTGTCTATAGCCATTTCCTGAGAAAATTG
Source organism: Spinacia oleracea (assembly GCF_020520425.1). Lineage (NCBI taxonomy): Eukaryota > Viridiplantae > Streptophyta > Magnoliopsida > Caryophyllales > Amaranthaceae > Spinacia > Spinacia oleracea. The sequence goes on along the minus strand of NC_079488.1, from coordinate 69,133,007 downwards.
CTGATCCAGCCGACTCATATTCTCAATGAGTCCAATCATTTTGAGAACATGTGGACTTACGGGCTCGCCTTTCTTAAGCTTGGTCTCAAGAATTTGCCTATGAGTCTCGAATCTTTCGACTCGAGCCAGATCTTGGAACATGTTCTTCAACTCACTGATGATTGTGAAAGCATCTGAGTTGATGAACGTTTTCTGCAGATCCGCACTCATGGTGGCGAGCATTAGACATTTCACATCCTTGTTGGCATCAATCCAACGATTGAGGGCAGCCTGAGTGACCCCGTCGCCAGGAGCTTCGGGCATCGCCTCATCTAGGACATACTCCTTTTCTTCCTGCATAAGAACTATTTGCAAGTTCCTTTGCCAGTCAAGGAAGTTTTTCCCGTTCAACTTCTCCTTTTCGAGAATTGATCGAATGTTGAATGAATTGTTGTTTGCCATATTAAAAACTACAATTGAAAAGAATAAACAAATAAATAACCATTCACAGTTTCTCTTAATAAACTTAAATTCTAGCATACATGCATAATTCAATGTTTATTAAGCATTTTATTCAAGTTATGTGTTCCGGCAGGTGTGAATAAAATGATTCCAAGATCCTAAAATCATTGAAGAACTAAGCACAGTTTGTCGACTTAATCCTAGAACATCTTAGGTAAGCAAAAGCCTTTTGCTAATAGTCTAGAAACTATTCTTGGTTGATAGGTACGTCTAAGAACTTATTAGGTAAACCTATCGAATTTGCCACGACATAAAAGGACTCCTTACTTATATCGTTGAGTTTCACCAAAACTAACATGTACTCACAATTATTTGTGTACCTTGCCCCTTTAGGACCAATAAGTAACACCTCGCTGAGCGAAAACTATTACTAGATTGATGTAAAGGATATCCAAGCAAGTGTATATTTTGGCATGGCACCTTTTAACTCAATTTTTAAGTTTGGAACTTAAGGCTCTTACTATGTTGGTTAGATTTTAAGTGAACTAAAATCCTTAATCATGCAACATAATCAAGCTTTTGATCTCATGCATTTTAAGACATATTTAAAGCAATAAATAACTTAAAACATGCATAAGATTTTTGTGATCTAGTATGGCCCGACTTCATCTTGAAGCTTTGACTTCAAAGTCCGTCTTGAAAATCTCCGTGGGAGGCACCATTTTCTTCAAATAGGATAAGCTATAACTAATTACAACTATTTGATGGTTCGCAGACCATATTTGAATTGAAAAATAACTTTGGTACTTTAGACCAATTACATTCAAATTAATGGTACGCAGACCATATTTTCTATCCTATTTGGGCCATACTAGTCACTTCATAACCTGCAAAACAGTACATATACAATATATACCATTCACCCATTCATTATCATGAATGGCCCACATAGCTGGTTAGTAAAACACATTATGCATCACGTAAATATTTGTAGCAATTAATCAAGGGCACCAATAATCTACCAATTATTCAGTCCTTATTAATTCTAATCAAGTTGTTTTAACCTTAAGGATTTGTAGACCTAATCAAGAGTTTATGACTAAAAAGCGCTCCCACTTAAACCAATAAATTCATATGCTTTACCAATTTTAAACATAAAAATGTATTTCTAGTCCAACCGGAAACATACAAATTTAATTAAAATTTAAAGCTCATATCAATTTATAATTGAATCCAAAAATTTAATTTAATTTCAGTCGTATTTAAATTAATTCATGATTTTAATTTTAGAAAAATAATTAGAATAAATAACATTTATTATAATTATAATATTCAAAATTAAAATCCAAGAAAATAATTCAAATTATTAATTTTAAAATTAATTAAAATTACGTGAACTGAAATTTTCAAATTAAACATTCAGAACGATCTAATCGTAACGCAAACACCCTACGCGTTGCACGCCCATGGACCGTACGCACACAGCCATTGCTGGCCATGTGCGCGCAGCCCATGCGCTCGTCGCATAGCTGCTGCTTCCCTATCGCAAGCCTCCGCACACATCGTGCTCGCTGCGCGCGCCAGCGCTCATCGCACGCGAGCTATCGCTCGCAGTGCGCGCGCGCGACATCGCTCGCTGGGCGCGCGACATCGCTCGCTGGGCGCGCGAGCCATCGCTCGCTGGGCGCGCGACATCGCTCGCTGGGCGCGCGACATCGCTCGCTGTGCGCGCGAGCCATCGCTCGCTGGCGCGAGCCATCGCTCGCTGACGCGAGCCATCGCTCGCTGGCGCGCGACATCGCTCGCTGGGCGCGCGACATCGCGCGCTGTGCGCGCGAGTGATGCTGGGCGCAGCGCTCGTGGCACGCGAGCTTGCGCTCGCTGCGCGCGAGGCTGCGCGCTCTTGTGCGAGGCAGCGCGCGCTGTGGCGCAGCTCGCTTGCTGCCCACACGCGACTGCCTTGGCTCGCCCTTCGCCCATGCCCATTCGTTCATTGCTCGTGGCACACGACACAAGGCAGGGCTGCTGCCTTGTGCTCGTGCACTACGCCCTTGCTCATTGCATTCGTGCCGCACGGGCGACGAGCTCCCTTGCTCGTCGTCGCATGCCCGCATTATACAACACCCCTTAAGGGTAACACGAAGCGTCCATTGCTTCGTGCGTGCAAGTTATATGAACGAATCGCATAAAAATTTAAAATTTATATTCAAAATTAATGACAAATTAATAAATATTATTAATTTCATAATTTTAGGGCGAAAAAATCGAAAATTTATTATCCAATTGATTTCCGATTGTTATGGATTCAAGTCTAGGTCATAAAAATTTAAAATTTATCGTAAATTTACAATTTTTATGGTGGTTTTTAATCATAGGTTTCTAATTAAATTACAATTAATTATGAAAATCAAATTAATTCTAAATTATTCTAATTTTCAACAAATTAATCATAATTACAAATTAGATTGCATAATTAACAAGACTAGGCATTCAAACTTGTTAAACATATGCAGTAGGTCAATCAAAAATTCAAGATTTATCAACAAGAATCGCAAATATTTAAATTTAACATCTTAAATTTACGAAATTTTGCATTCGAAAAACTAAAACCTTCGAAAAGTCATAGTTAGGCTTCGAATTTGAGAATTCTGGGTTCGGCAGAAAAATACTATTTTTGTCAAAATTTTAGAATGCCATTTACATGCGGAATTGACACAAAAATCGCTCAATTCGGATGAGTAACGAAGAAACTGCCGAAAAACTGCGTACGTATAATTAAATAAACGCAATTTGCAATTAATTAACAATTACGAAAATTAATCACCCCTTTTAATTCTTGCAAATTTGTAATATTTAACCATGTTTATGCAATTTAGATTATGAAAATAATAAGGGGCTCGTGATACCACTTTTAGGTTATGATACATATGACATTACATAGATCATGCGGAAACAACCATTAACCCAGGACAACATATTATTTACACATAATCATATAGCATAATTTAGATGCATACTCTTTGTTGCGTGCCCTCCCTAGCTGCGCCCGAACCGAACAAGAACAAGTCTTTAGGACTCCAAGTGTCGTCCCTCCGTAGATAGTCCACAGCACGTCCGGATCCGCCTTAAGATTGACCAACTAGAATCGCTCTTAAGGTACTAGAAAATTTCGGCACTTTATGAGCAAGATGTGTGTTTTAATTTTCTCTCAAAAAACTCACTTTTGAATACTTTGAAACTTGTGTATAAATTATGACCCCTAGGCCTTTATTTATAGAGTTATGGAAAAGGAATCGTAATCCTAGTAGGATACGAATTAATTGAAATTAGAATCCTACATGAATTCTATTTAATTAATTTATCCAATTAGGAATAGAAATTTAATCATACACTGACTCTTATAGATTCAGGAATCACGCATGAGCACAAACTCACACACACACGGCAGCCACAAGGGCTGCCCATGCGCGTGCGAGCAGCAGCCCACGCAGCGCGGCCCACGCATCCGTGGCCCTTGGCGCGCGCTGGGCCTGCCTTGCGGTAGGCCTGGGCGCTGCCTTGGCTGGGCTTGTGGCGCGCATGCTTGCTGGGCGATGGCCCCGGCTTCGTGCTGGGCCTTCGTCCGGCAAGCCTCGTCCGATGCTAATTCGTACGATACGCTTCCGATTAAATTTCCAGTTCCGGAATTTATTTCCGATACGAACAATATTTAATATTTCCGATTCCGGAATTAATTTCCGTTTCGAACAAATATTTAATATTTCCGTTTCCGGAATTATTTTCCGATTCCGGTAATATTTCCGATTCTGACAATATTTCCGTTTCCGGCAATATTTCCGATTCTGGTAATATTTCCATTTCCAATAATATTTTCCGATACGTACCATGTTTCCGTTTCCGGCAACATCTACGACTTGGATAATATTCATATTTCCGATACGATCCATATTTCCGTTTCCGGCAATATCATCGTTTCCGGAGTATTCATTTCTTGCCTGTGACGATCTTAGCTCCCACTGAAACCAAGATCCGTCGGTTCCGAATATTCATAGATGGAGTATTTAATGCCATTAAATACTTGATCCGTTTACGTACTATTTGTGTGACCCTACGGGTTCAGTCAAGAGTAAGCTGTGGATTAATATCATTAATTCCACTTGAACTGAAGCGGCCTCTAGCTAGGCATTCAGCTCACTTGATCTCACTGAATTATTAACTTGTTAATTAATACTGAACCGCATTTATTAGACTTAACATAGAATGCATACTTGGACCAAGGGCATTATTTCCTTCAAGTTCATAGGTGAACTTGGTGTAGTCCCCTCCATTAAAGGACCAATAGCCCTGTATTGTGACAATAACGGAGCTATTGCACAGGCAAAAGAGCCTAGACACCACCAGAGAGTCAAGCATGTACTTCGTAGATTTCACCTTCTACGAGAGTTCGTTGAAAGAAAAGAAGTCGAGATAAGCAAAATTGGAACTGATGACAACATATCAGATCCATTGACTAAACCTCTGCCGCAAGCGAAGCACAACTCGCACACTGCAGCTATGGGAATCAAGCATATTGGAAAATGGCTTTGATGTCTCTATTTAATGTTTTAAAGTTTTAGAGTTTAAATCTTTGTAAAACATTATTGGTTAATCATTCACAATAAATGAAATGAATTCATTTTTCCATTTAATTTGTGGTTTATTAAATGATGAGTCCCTTCAATTTGACGATATATTCAAGATAGACTGTCAGGACCAGTCCTGTGACTAAGAAATGTCTATCAAGTGAACTTGAATGTCAAAGGTTGAAAATGGTCCCTAATCGGAGTTTTCTATAAAATTGGACGCATAGAAAACGTTAGACGATTAGAATGCAAGATGACTAGTAGTTCTGTTTCTTGAACTATGTGGACATGGCAATGTCATAATCATTTGCATAGATACTTACTTTGGGAAGACTAGTATCGGACAAGACCTATGAAACTTTACTGCAAGAGATGAAAATCTGTCATAAGTAAATTTCATTAAATTATTAGACACTAAATCCTCAATACCTGAGTGATTTGAGATTACTTGTTTGAGAACTGGTTGCTTTGACGTTGACCAACCGTCGCACCGTAAAGGAGGCTATAAAGGCAACGCTCAGGTAATCACCTATCAAACGAAGTCTAATCTCAAGATCGCAAGATTGGGATTGTCCTCCCATAAATCGGGATGAGATGCTTAAAAGTTGTACAAGGCCACTCGGAGAGCTAGAAACTGTGAAATGCATGGCCGTGCTCGGATGAATCATAGGCTATGATTATCTGTTTATTTGATCAGTTGAACTCTGAAACCGAGGAACACCTCTGGACATAATAAGGATGACAACTCTTACCTTATGTTCAAGAGCAAGCATCGAGCGACAAAGGAATTAGGAAATGCACACTTGTCCCTAAGGACAAGTGGGAGACTGAAGGAAATAATGCCCTTGGTCCAAGTATGCATTCTATGTTAAGTCTAATAAATGCGGTTCAGTATTAATTAACAAGTTAATAATTCAGTGAGATCAAGTGAGCTGAATGCCTAGCTAGAGGCCGCTTCAGTTCAAGTGGAATTAATGATATTAATCCACAGCTTACTCTTGACTGAACCCGTAGGGTCACACAAATAGTACGTAAACGGATCAAGTATTTAATGGCATTAGATACTCCATCTATGGATATTCGGAATCGACGGATCTTGGTTTCAGTGGGAGCTGAGATCGTCACAGGCAAGAAATGAATACTCCGGAAACGATGATATTACCGGAAACGGAAATATGGATCGTATCGGAAATATAAATATTATCCAAGTCGTAGATGTTGCCGGAAACGGAAACATGGTACGTATCGGAAAATATTATCGGAAATGGAAATATTGCCAGAATCGGAAATATTGCCGGAAACGGAAATATTGTCAGAATCGGAAATATTATCGGAATCGGAAAATAATTCCGGAAACGGAAATATTAAATATTTGTTCGAAACGGAAATTAATTCCGGAATCGGAAATGTTAAATATTGTTCGTATCGGAAATGAATTCCGGAATCGGAAATTTAATCGGAAGCGTATCGTACGAATAAGCATCGGACGAGGCCTGCCGGACGAGGGCCCAGCACGAAGCCAGGCCATCGCCCAGCAAGCCAAGCGCGCCACACGAACAGCCAAGGCCACGCCAGGCCCAGCGCAAGGCCAGGCCCAGCAGGCCGTGGCAGCGCGCACAGCGCGCGCAGCGCGCGCAGGAGCTACGTGGGCTTGTAGCTCGCGTAGGCCTCGCTGCGTGGGCTGCTGCTCGCACGCACGCGCATGGGCGGCCCATCGTGGCTGCCGTGTGTGTGTGCGTGAGTGTTTGTGTTCATGCACGATTCCTAAAACATGCAGAGTTCGGTTAATGATTAAATTCCTAATTCTATTAGATAAATTAATTAATTAGAGTTCTTGTAGGATTCTAGGTTTAATTAATTTGTATCTGAATAGGATTCCAATTCCCTTTCCATACCCCTATAAATATGTGGCCTGGGTTCACAATTTATAACGAGTTTCAAAGTATTCAAAGTGAGTTTTTGAGAGAAAAATTCAATCACACATCTTGCTCAAAAGTGCCGAAAATTCTAGTACCTTAAGGGCGATTCTAGTTGGTCAATCTTAAGGCGGATCCGGACGTGCTGTGGACTATCTACGGAGGGACGACACTTGGAGTCCTAAAGACTTGTTCTTGTTCGGTTCGGGCGCAGCTAGGGAGGGCACGCAACAAAGAGTATGCATCTAAATTATGCTATATGATTATGTGTAAATAATATGTAATCCTGGGTTAATGGTTGTTTCCGCATGATTTATGTAATATCATATGTATCATAACCTAACATTGAATTAGTATTAAATAACACATGCACAATGCTTACTGCTAAAGTATGGAGCAAGACACAAAATGAAAGAAATGGACACTCTAGACAGATTTTGGCAAAGTCTATCTTAATGAAGTTCTAAACAACAGAGCAGAGGGCATCACCCACAAGCCAAAGAAAATCACGAGCACTTGCATACTGAAACTGCATGTTATGCTTGTGCTTTATTAATAGAGAGGAATGCAAGAGTGTCATACCAAAACTTGTGTAAAAAAATCTAGAAATAATTGGTTATCCCCGAGCCTCTAGTTATATTTCACTGAGGCTGTTATTTGTGGCTAATGTTCAGCACAAGATGGGATTGCAGTGTGAAAACCTTCCTAGAAGGATGCCTTTCGGGTGCACTGATGTCGATGAGGCATAGTTTTTTCTGCATTTGATGCTTGTGATTTATTTGATGTTAATTTGCAATGAAGCGGTTTGCTACACCCTTACTCATCAACATAATTCTATTTTTGGTGTTAATGGAATTAACTAAAAACTGGATGGTTGAGTGACTATTTTAGCAAAGGGCATTTATTGAAGTTTGGGAGTTTTTATCCTTGTCCCAATTTTCTGGTTGTTCAATCATAATTCACACTGCCACATACACAAAGTTGTAATGCTCCCCCCCCCCCCCCCAATATCAGACCATTCCTAGCAAAAGTAGTTGTTAATCTACCATTTCCAGTAGTTATTACTGACCAAGCATCAAAACTACCATGTAAAACTTAAGGCATTGAATGCTTGTCTCCAGAACATCTACAAGGGTTTATTTACTTCCAATAAACTCTCTAGCTCATTATGTAAATTTAGGAGGCCCGTTAAATCCTCTAACAATTCAGATGTCAGTATAAGTGGAGAAGAAATATCACTTGCTCTATCCAGGCCTATATCTTACATCTCATCAATGTCAGAAGCATTATTAGATCTCCTGGTGCAAACTCGTACGAAGTATTTATTGCTAAGTATATTCTCTAGGGGAATTAATGCTTTGCAGAACGTGCAGAAAAAGATGTTTATGAATTTATCTATGGCTAGAAACAATTTAACAGATCAATGAGTTAAACTACTTAAGGTGAAGGCCATACTGATGATCAACACGGCATGTCAACGTTGATGCTATAAGTGATCTCAGATCTCTATCTGTCAGTTTTTCTCTGCAATACCGATCTACAAGCAAACATCCTGCAACAATAAAAGGATAACTGAGAGATGTAATAAAAGAATAAGTGGATAACTGAGAGATTTAAACCTTGAATTTGGTAAGAAAATAAGAAAGAGCACATGAGGGTTTCATAACTCTATCATGATTAAAAGGATATTAACACCTCAGCATAATTGAATATTCCGACAATAATGAGCCAAGGACATCCCTTCAATATCTTCACTCCCCCATTTTTGTATGCTAACTTCACCTCTCGGTTTCTAAGGCCTCCTCATGCTACATCTCTCTACTGTTTCAATATCCCTAAGCTGGTGATCTTGGATACTCTGTGTCTCTGACATCTTAAATGTGCCTAAGATTTACTTTGACAACATAAGTTAAGCTCTCTTTCACCAAACTCTAAGGCCTCCTCATGCTACATCTCTCTACTATTTCAATATACCTAAGCTGGTGATCCTGGATACTCCGAGTCTCTGACATCTTAAACGTGCCTAAGATTTACTTTGACATCATAAGTTTAGCTCTCTTTCACCAAACTCTGCACATGTAACTCCTATTTGCTGATTTATTAGGATAACAATCAACCAATGAGGTCAATCACTATTAGTTCACAAGTTTATTTCAGGTGACGAGCTGACAACAAATTTGACACAAGAATATAATCTGATCTAGAGTCTAGAGAGAATATAAGAAGTTAAGAACTACAACAAAGTAAGCTAAAATGAAAATAGAACAGGCCCCACCTCAGGGAGAAAGCCACTGTAATATAAAGCAAATAATTAATACTGGAAAGAATTTCGTTCTGAAGAGGTCACCTGTGGCTCCTATAACTGCAATGATAAGGGGCTGCACCTCATCCTCCTTACGAGCAAAACCAAGGGCATGTATTTGCATCACATCAAAAGATCCATCTGATGGAGCCACTTCTGGTGACGGGTTGAAAGTAGAACTTCCCTCAGGTGATGAAACAATACTTGTTTTGTCAAGTGAATCTGCGAAATATGACAATATAACCATGTGTTACTTTAACGAAACATCAATAAAAAAAATGAAAAGTAAATAAATTCCCTGAAATCTCCAAAAGCACCATAGAGAAGTTGAAAGTCAAATTTTGAAACTGAAGCTCTAAAATGTTCAAAGGAACTTTACTGTTTTTTAACTCTTTTCTTAACCTAGTAACTTCTTTATGTGAATCTGATAAGCTATCCAGTCCAAGTGAAATAAGTAGACTGTCAGCAAGCCTTTTTGCACCTGATTCAAATGGTACTCTATATTTTTTAATTAGATTTCAATTCATCTCATTCCACATGTCAGGAAGATTTTTGGTAGGAGTCATAGATTCAACTAACTACATGAGTAAGCCTACCAGTTAAACATTGAGGGAAACTTTTATGCTTCTGCTCAAATTCTTCTGTTGAGCTCTAATACTGTGATGAGTCAAATAATGCATGAACTTCAAGACACAAATTATAATTTATGATGCTGAGTGGAACACTGATCAAGACCATCATCTATAGAATGAGCAAGTAAAACCAAAGAGAGAATGAGAGAGGATCAAATATTGATGCTGATAAATCTCAGTGTGAAAGAAAAACATTGTGCTTGAATAATTTGAGGCCAATGAGGGACACGGACCCAGACAACAAAAACGGCAACCAGCACATACGACCTTAAAGGTAATTGTAAAAGAGTGTAAGTGTACGGATGAGAAAACGAAAAATTGCACAGAGGTGGACGGTGGGGTGGGGTATTACCTTCCATAAAAGCACCAGTTCCCGGAGCTAATACTATTTCTGAACTCCCACCTTGTTGCGATATCTTCCCTTTACCAGATGTTTCTAGCAACACAAATTTATCTGGATTCCAGACACACTCTAGAACGACAATTTCCTCCTCCATTGTAGGATAATACTCTCGGGAAGCCTGCATAATTTGTCATTATAATTTGAAATTGAGTTAAGTAGAGGCAGAAGGTCCTTATAACAGTTGTAGAGGACAGAAAAAAGAACTTGTGATGAACTGATGAAGCAAAATACTACCTCGATTCCGTTCTGAGTTATTTTTATGGAATGTTTTTTCCGAGCAAGAGAAGATACTTCGTTGAATACAGAAACAACATCCAATAGTATCTGCATTGTAAATAAAAGTTCAATAGCTACGCTATGAATTTAATTTTGCAGGAGTACATTTAAAGTTATAGTAAACAGCTGAAATCAATATCAATGCATTAGCAGATGAGTAAAAAAAGATCTTTCAATAGCTCTGCCCAAATTTTCATCTTCCATGCCCTCACTACAGCTTGTCTACTTAGCATAGTAAATTATATCTTACTTCTTAGACAAATTTGATTAACCAGACAGTAGCCAAGATAGCTGGAAATCCCCCCACATCAAGACACCGGCCAGGTAGTTAGTGAATGAGAAAATATCATAAAAACAGTAACTAAATCAATATATTCACGCCCAATCCATCAAAATTCCTCCTATCTTTAGGCAACTGCATATATTCACGCCCACCCTCCGGCCCTTTTTTCGTCTTTAGCCATGGCCCAATCGATCTATATACAAATTTCATGCTTTAATTACTATTAAACTTATGAACAACCAGTGTTAAAGATTCTGGAATAAATCTGGAATAAATTAAAACAGGGGTATGCTCTATACTCTGTATGAGTTCTAAGACTACATATGTGAATATTCAGGAAAGAAGTTGTATTGGATGCAGAGAAAAGAAGAAGAAAAACTGAAAACTGTTGCATGAGCCGAGCCAGAGAAGAAAAGGTTCTAGAAAGCATGCATCAAAGGAAAACCCAGAAAATACCCTTGATCAAACAAAAACTAATATCCTCTTCCAACTGCATACAACATACATAGTACATGCCTATGATAGAACTCGCTCTACTCGCGAAGGATGACAATAATATACCCAGGAGAAAAAATTCACCGGTATAAATAATTAAATAATATTAGTAACATTTACACGGGTACTCACCTCTATACTATTAGTAACCGGTGTATTGTGGAGGTACGGAGCACTCAAAACCTACAAGTACCAACATAACCTTATGTCAGAGGAGCAAGAATCAATAATATGTGGGTAAGTTCATGTACAAAAATTAAAGCTCTGTCCAAAATGTTGCTCCACTAAATAAAATATTCTCATACAAATCAACGAAATTTCAATATTTCATTATCATTATCATTACCCCATTGCCTAAAGAGGCCTCCGCAAGAAGCGGGGTAAGGGGGGGTCGGATGTACGCAACCTTACCCCTACAATTGCAGAGAGGTTATTTTCGTTTGACCCAAAAGTAATAACGGATCGCAATGGGACGACCATCTTCTACTTAATGGAAAGGAAGCGAAGAGGTTTTAAGAGTCATTTTGATTTAGTCCATTACATCCCACAGCCAAAAGAACAAATGAATCTTTGGCTGTAATTCTGAGGGATGATAAAATCATCACAATATAGGAAACGAAGTTCCAACCTCAAGAGGGAAGTATTATATGAATCTAATATACATTGGACATTTGGGGTTTTCCTGACTAATAGAGGTATTTTCCAAAGGAAAAACCCTGAGAATTACTATTATTTCCACCATCTCCGAGAAACTCGGAACTCATCAGACATTGCGTCCAACACCAAATTAGAACTTGATAAAACTAAACAAAGACTTGAATTTGTGGATGTTTTACCAAAGTAGTTGACTTGAGAAAATCTATTTCCCATCCCACAATGACTGATATCATTGCCAAAACTCCACAATGACCGATATCATACATAAACACTTATTCCTTGTGTGATATCATTGCCATAACTCCACCATGTCATTCCTCCAATCAACAACAATGACACTGAAGGCTAGATCTCTAATACTATCCAGCAATGTTTTCCCAACTCTATGGGATTTGGAGGAATCAATGCCACTACTGCTACATTCTAGATGATCACATTCTAGATGATCATGAGGTTATTATTGAGATGGTTGTTGAGGCAAATTCCTGATAACCTTGGCAAACCGATGCCAAAAAAACTACTATATTTCCTATTGATGACTTCGATTAACATGATTTCATTTTTGGTTGAACAGGAAACTTGAATTATGAATCCAGGTTGATAATATGAATTAGATGTATATGATCGTTTTTAGTTACAACATACCCAACCCAAATTACCAATTATAATAAACAACTACAAGATAAAAGAGACAATCCCCCATCATACCCATGAGCTAAAATTAGCAAAAAAAAAAAATCCAATTAAATAACAATTACATAGAGGATTGATGGCGGGTAATTACCAGCGTTGCCAAAATATGCATAAAAACCAAATTAAAGACAAAACTGAAGGTGGGTAAGTTACCATTGTTACCTCATACAAACTCTAACAGTAGAAAGCCTATGAGAAGCAGCGTTTGTTGTAGATGGTGCGGAAGCAGCCAAGCGTAAACCTGTGATTGGTGGCGCTTCGTAGCCATATCCCCAAAAAAATACCTAGAAATTAAAAAAAAGAAGAAAAAAAAGAAAACAAAAACACCAATTCAATTAAACCAGCCATAATTTAACAAAATCAACAATTAAAAACAAGAAACAAAACCCTAATTCGAAAAATCCAGATTAGGAGATTTATACCAGGGAGAAAGAGACGAATTGATAGTGAGGAGATTTAGAAGGACTGAAGGAGTACGCGTAGCGAGGAAGAAGAAAATGGTGAAAACCACTATATCGGAGAAAATGGCAAATGGAGAGATCAGCTTCCAGATCGGGCGAAAAGAAGGCAAGTGTGTATCCATGGGGACACGAAGAACAAGGAAAAAGAAACTGCGAAAGGAAGGGAAGATCGGAAAGGGAAGCACCGAAAGGGTGAGAAGCCGAGGAGGAAAGGGGAAAACCTAAACAAAGAGAGGAAGGAAGCAGTGAAGAGGGAGAAGGGACGGTGGATGAAGAGCAATTTGCAACGTGTCTAACAGCTGAGAAGGAAGGCAAAACCATAAATGGTGAGAAACTTAAGGGTACTTTAGGGACTTCACTATTGGATGAATAGTAAAAACATACTCCTTGCTTTTAAAAGGTTATAGATAGATACGAGTAGTTTTTTGGTTAGGTGAAAAAGTAAATTCCTAACGGAATTTCAGTAATGTTCCTTTGTACTACTTGATAAATTTGTTAATCCAACATTCCAAGTAGAAAAGAAACATAAATCATCTCATCTACCAACTTTGTTAACCAAATGTATTAAAATCGACCGTTCTATCAAATCTCAATGTAAAAGACCTAGACATGACTGCCCAACCTGTGATTTCTAAGTTCTAACTGGTCATATGTGAAATTGTAAACTCCAGTTTTGGCCTTCATCCAGCATTACCGCATCAAACACCAGCTTTGTGAACCAAAATACTTGTAACTTGTTACTTGTGTTTATGGAATCGACCTTACAAGATTAAAGTTCCATATCCAATTTCACGGTATATTTACTTGAACTGGATAGCCTTATCTGTATGTACAATTTCCTGCTGATATATATTTTCTCCCGGCACCAATTTTGTTAGCCATAAATAGGAATTTACTCTTCACATCAGTGCATATAAGTCTGCATAAGATACACTTGACAGACTTGTGGACACTGCACAAGCAGAAGGAGCCCAAAACTTGATATCTGTATGTTCAATTTCATGCTGATATATTTGATGTATGCAGGATGTGCAAGAGCATTGTTGGTCAAAAGAAAATTAATCGAAAAAGAAATTAAAGGGATTTTGAAAGAAGGGAACAGGAAGTTGGACATTCACAACCTGTAATAAGTATAATCACAGGACACTAAACAAAAAAGATTCACACGAGGAGCATGAAATTAGACTCAAACCGGAGACCTTCAGACTTCAGTGTGTTAGACTGACGTGAATACGTGATAACCAACTACACCATTTGATGATGAAACAATAAAAAATAAAAAATAAAAAATAAAACTTATGCAACAAAAACTCACACTACAAGAAAGCGCTTGATTACCGACTACATTTACCGACCGCCAGAAAAGTAGTTGGTAAAACTAAATTTACCGACCAAAATTAAAGCAGTCGGTATTTTACCGACCAATATAAAAGCGGTCGCTATTATTTAAATTTACCAACCGCTTCTAAAACAGTCGATAAATTACCGACTGCTTTTCCATGTTTTCCGACTAAATAATAGACCTTAAACATCAGATTATTTCCAAATTAAATTTAAAACTTTACCAACCGCTTATTCCATTTTAGCGGTCGTTAATTATTTCAAAAAAGAAAATGTAGGTGGGAATTGGGTTTAGGACCAACTTCCTTCCTGAATGTACATTCCAACAAAAAAAAAAAGAACAGAGCAGGGGGTTTAGTCGACCAGCTAAATTGGGCGAATTGAAGGCAACAACCCTCTCCCCCAGCGCCGCCAGCCCCACCCTCAGCTCCGCCAGCCCCACCCTCGCTGTTATTCCTCCTTGCGAATCGTCGAGACGCTCATGAATTAACCAGGTAATCTTTGTTCATTTTGCTTTATTGATTGTGGTTCAATTTTTTCAAACCCTAAAATTTGGATTGTTCAATTTTTTCAAACCCTAACCGCCAGCCCCACCCCAGCGCCGTCTGCTCTACCATTTCCGCGTGGCTCTGTCACCCAACCAAGGTAACCTTGTTCCTTTTACTTTTAGAATTTGGTTTTTTGTAGATTTGTAGATTTGTGGCTTTGGTTTTTTTTGCATAATTTGATTAATTGTAGAAAGGCAGAAAATAATGAAGCCACACACATTTTATTTTTATTTTTATTTTGATTTTTATTTTGGTGTGGTTGTTAGTGCGTTTTGCGGTAGCATGGCAGATACACAATAACATTGTTGGAATAATGAAGCCAAAAACCCACTCAACCTGCTCGTACATGACATTTTAGGCAAAATATGACCTATAACGACCAAATTAGGAGAATACATAATACTGGAATTCTCACAGTGGATTTATACTGCTGACTTCGTGTTTGGAATGAGTGTTTTAGCCACTAAGCTATTTCTTTGTAGTCTTTTCTACAATGTGAAATATTGTTGCATATATTTTTATATGTTGATGCCTGGGTGCAATAATTTGAATTACTCTAGATATAGTTTCTGCTCTGCTTTGACCAATAACTCACCACTTCTGCTAAAAAGCTTTGTAGAATGATGCCTAGATCAGTTCAATGACAGACTGTTTTTTACAAGGTGTTATGTGCTACTAAAACTGTCGTATTGCTGGGTTTAAAAAGAAAACTGTTGTATTGCTCTGCACCATCTTTTAGACTCTCAGTTCTACTCTTGTCATGACCAATTATTTACAAATGTTATCAACTAATATTGCTGATTCTAGCAAGTTAGTTACTGTGATGCTTGTCACTTTGGCAGTCCTGGAAGTGTTTAGTGAAATTTCTATTGCTTTTGATATGATTGTTTCCGGCTTGAATAATTTCTGATATCCCTCTTCAGGATGAAGTATCTGGTGATGATCTTTGGACCAAGATTTTGTTTAGGCTGAACTAAAATTTTGGTCTTTTGAGAGTTGTGAAGGGGCAAGGTGTCATATGCTCTCTGGAGGCATATAATTAGAGTTATTTTACTTCAGTTTTTTGGGGGGGTTTGTTATTGGCAAATAATATACTCTTTGGTTTATGGACAATCTATTTCTGAGTAAATGTTAATGAATTGAAATAACTAAATCAGAAGTTCAGAACACTGAGGAATAAAGAGAAAATGCTGAACACAAAGAAGATAGGTTTTTGATAGATTTTGAAGGATGATTACATAACCCTAAGATTTTTAGAGGCTTAGATCTCTCCCAAGAAAAGAAATAAGACAACTAACACTTTCTCATTGCCTCTCTCTCAACTGTTCCCCCTTTAATTACATTCTGCTCTCTGGCTAACAAACTCTGCCACATCAGCCATTCTCTTAACCCCTGCAGCACGTCTAGAATATGTAAGCAGGATGAGTCATCACAGTTGAGAGAAACTAACATTTGAATATGTCTTAGCAAGTCAAAATAAAGCTTAGGTGGCGGTCGCTAATCCTGTCGGTAAATTTTAGCGACCGCCTTTCAGTTGGAGTTTCCTAAATTACCGTCCAGGTGAAAACTGACCGCCTTTTTGCGACCGCTGCGGTCGCAAAATCTTTTACCAACCGTTTTTCGCGTTTTACCAACCAATTTTGGCGGTTGGTAATTAATCAATTTCTTGTAGTGTCATTGAGCATCAATAAAAAGTATATGCGGATTTTAGTAGTTCACAAGCAGCAAGCTTTGGAAATGCCATTACTAGCTAGTACTCCGTACAGATTAAAGCATGAAAATTAACAAACTCAGCCCAACCACACACGCATTTGTGATGTGTCACAGACTTGAAACTGGCAAGAATGAAACGACACCATTGCATGAATCTAAACTAAAAAGGTTTGTTTAAATTATCATCATTCATCAGCTACTGCTGTATTGTATCTGTTCAGGATCTAGTAAGAGTGATCTACACATCACTTTTGGTCATTGCTATTTCCTAACTAGAGTCTTCTAGTCTAACAAAAGCGCCACAATATTTTAACATTATGTCATTTTTTATTGAAAACAATCCAGTAACACAAGTGCTCTCGTAGCTCAGTTGGTTAGAGCACCCGTTTAGTAAGCGGGAGGTCTTGAGTTCGACTCTCAACGAGAGCATTTTCACATTTTATTTTTACACTTATTATTAACATTCAAACAGACACCAAATTCCAAACTTCTCAGTTCTCACAGCACAAGATTGCGGGCAGCTACCAGCTTAAGACTTGGGCATGTAGTTTTAGTATCTTTGCAAGTTTCCGGGACGCTAGAGATGTGAAAGGGGCACTACCAAAATTCTGCCCACAAAAGTCATACTGGCTTTATTGTGGTAACATTTCCATCTCAAAATACTCATCAAGCAATATAACATAAGAAGCAAAAGTATCCGACCTAAGGGGCTAAGGATTAACTGTTTGACAAACTACAGTCCTCCGCTCTACCAACTGAGCTAAGATCCAACGCTGAAACACACTATAAAATAACCTTTTTCTTTTCAGGGAGGCTGATGGTAAAAGGAAATTTCATTACAGAAATACCATATAGCATCTACAAGTAAGATCTTCTCTGAACAATAAAAATTACTGAAGCAATTCTAACAGAGAACCACTAAATAAAAAGAATATCGAGTATGACTACATCATGATGGTATCGGTTATTTGAGGATCAATGAACAACAGTGCTCTAGCAGTCTACTCTTACAGCTCAGGCCAGTTCATGTACCATATACGCTAGAAATCCAACCTGCCAAATTCGAACCAGCAACCTAAGAATGGGTCAATTACCAACTACAATCCTCTGTACCAACTGAGCTAAGGTTGGTTCTTGGAAGATGGAAGTTGCAACTCCATAATTGACAACATCTTCCATTCCATTCCATTATTTTTGGTGCAAATGAGCCACAAGGGCGGGGATGAGAATCGATCCCAGGATCACCTGGAACCGGGATGGAAGCTCTAACCAACTGAGCTATCCATGACTAGGGACCTGAGTATAATCTATTAACCAATTACAGTACCCTACTCAACAAATTGTCAAACTGACTAAAGTCGGTCCATGATTCAGCCATTATTGAAATATATTCAAAGTTGTAAAAGTGAGTGCAGTATGATCTTACAGTAGGACATACACCAGCAATACTAGCTAACCTACTGATAATATATCAGGCAAACAGACAAGCTTCTACATCCTACTTATGTCAGAAATGTCCTAAATTTCATCTTCTCTCAACATTTTACTTCACAACCAATGTTCTTATCCTACTGATCAAGGTTGGTTGATATCAGTATACTCAATCTCCATAAGCTACCGTGATAAACAAAGATTTCGAGTCAAAGAAAAAGATACCTTCCTTTCTCAACATTAAGCAAGAATCAATTCAAACAACTAGGCCATCTAATAATCATAATAACCAAGGAAATACAATTAATTATAAAGTCCCAACTCGAATTCCAACATACATCCTGTTGATGAGAATAACAGAAATCGGACAACCAACCTAAAGATTAATCTGAAGAATTCCATTCTACCAACTAAATTGCTGTTGTTTAATTTCCACATTTAACATAACAAAAACGGCCGCCAACCAACTCAATTAGAAAGCAAATTAGGGTTCTTAACTTCTTATATAAGATTAGTTCAGCTAATAATTAAAGCAGAAACTAAAATAATACAGCAGTCAAGAGTAATTTATACCGTCAAATTTCAGAAATATGGGGAAGATAATCAGCAAAAATTGACTCGAGAAAACCCTAATCGAATTGCAACCGAAACCCACAAATCACCCTGCAGAAAAATAGAGGAGAGGAAAACTATTTGTTGGGAGAAAAAATCCGACCTGCCGGAATCGAACCAGCGACCTAAAGATTATCTGCATACAACTACAGTCTTCCGCTCTGCCAACTGAGCTAAGGTCGGTTGTTTAATTGTAAGGTTGTAAATTATTTATTTTTATACTTACTAAGTAAACAAAAAAGGTCATTTCAAAAAAGTCCGACCTGCCGGAATCGAACCAGCGACCTAAAGATTATCTGCTTAAACAACTACAGTCTTCCGCTCTGCCAACTGAGCTAAGGTCGGATATTGTTCAAATTGTACTTTGTTAAATTCTTAATGTGTATTAACTGCTTCTGCTTTTTAGCTATTGAAAATTAAGGGTCTGTTTGTTTCACTCTATTCTAACTTATTATACTTTCAGCAATTTCAACCAAATATACGGAGTAATTTTGTTAAGAAAAAATAAATCCAGATAAGTTAATATTAATCAAAAGTTGATTAAAATAGAGCCTAACTTTTAGTGTTATTCACATGATAAACATTGACACGCGTTAATTACATATTCTTAATGAAAAAAAGTCATATTTCCCATTTAAATTAAATGCAAGTATGCCTAGATAGAAATGTAATATCAACTGGCATAGAAGTGCAAGACATAAACAACTATTTAACCTTAAGAGGACAAGAGTGACTAACATAAGTTTGTTTATACTGCAAATTGCTTGTTGGTTCAGTGGTGATTGGGGTTGAACTTGGTAGGTAGAACCTAGGGATGTCAGTGGGGCGGGTTTCGCGGGAGACCCGCCTCGCATCCGCCCCAAATAGGCGGGGATGGAGGTAGGTTTGGCGGGTGATGGGGCGGGGGTGGGTATAAAAATCGTACCCGCCATGGGTGATGGGGCGGGTGTGGATTTTGTGTTGAACCCGCCCCATCCTCGCCCGCCCCGCCCCATCCCCACTCGCCCCGCCCCATCCCCACTCGCCCCACTTCATACCCGCCATGGGTGATGGGGTGAATTTGGATTTATTTGCATCTTTAGGTGATAATATAAATTTATGTGAGATTTTTATGTTTTTTGTTTGGATTTTTTTTTATCACGAGTATTTTTTCCGATTATATAGGTTATTTTAGTCATAAGGTACTTTTTTCTATAGTTAACTTTGATTAATCCGTATATATGACAAATGTTTGCTAAATAAGAAAAATTAGGAGGGTATTAGCGCGGGTATGAAGCGGGGATAAGACGGGGATGGATACCCAGTTGGGTGGCGGGGCGGGAATGGATTTTAGCTTACACCCGTTGGGGCGGGGATGGGGATGAATTTTGTACCCGCATTGGGTGATGGGGCGGGGATGGGGATGAAAATTTTAGGTGGTGATGGAGATGGAGGGACCTACATCCGCATCCGCCCCGCCCCATTGACATCCCTAGTAGAACCCCGTGTTCAATCCCCCGCAACAACAATTGAGAGGGGACTGTAACCTATTCACCCAGAACTGGATCCGAATTCGGATTAGCCCTAAGGGCATGCTTGGATTGAGGGTAATGCATTAAGGGGGTAATAAAAGTCAAACTCAAAAAAAATAAGGTAATTGAAGGTGATGATGAGGGGATGAAGTGGTGGCAAAGAGAATAAACTAGTGTTGGCAAGAAAAAAAATAAAAGGAAAGAGATAACTAATACCCTCATTATGGGGGGAATAGTTACCCACCATCCCACTAGGGTGATTATTACCCTCACTTCTGGGGTAATAACTTCCCCCTTCCCCCTTCCTCCCTTCTCTTCACAACACCACCACTGCCACAACTTCTCATCACAATACCACCACACCACCCTCATTGCAACCACCTCAATTCACCTTTATTGTCCGTTTATTAAGGTGGTTTCACTTTTTTTACCCTTATAATCCATTACACCCAATCCAAGCATGCCCTAACGGTGAATCAGGTGGTAACACCAAAAAATAAGTTTGTTTACATTCAATTAATATTTTCACCTAATGGGGTCAAAACAAGTGCTCCAGAATGACCTAAATATTCGTGTGATACAAAAAGGTGCTAAGGCATCAAAAGCTAACGAGATGTCGGTTAATTGTTAGTGGTGGTGATGAGATATATATAACTCGTCACGACTATCCCATCTCACTAGGTACATCCTATTTAAATGTTCTTTCTAGCTTTTAAGGTAGGGGTGTGTAATTTGTATGTCGGGGAAAGCATGATCTGAAACCGAGGTAAAATTTCAAATATCCGATAATCCGAACCCGATCCAACATTAAAAAAAAATAAAAGATACCATTGACATTTCGCATTAATTTTTTTTGGATATCAGCTCCAAAATATCCGAAACTTAAAAACGAATTGGATATTTCAAATTAGATCATCGGGTTTTTCTAACTTTTTATGAACTTATGAAATATATTCTATAGCAAAAATATGAAACAATTGATTTTTGTCCTCTCCGAAAATCCGATCCAACATATTCGGAACCTTAAAACTGGATCTAACTAGTCTTATATGCACGCGATGCGTGCGGGAGTATACATATGAAAATTAAAATCGTATTATTACAACTAATCATCACAAACAATAGGCAAGAAAAAAATTATTCACAAAATTAATCTTAAAAAAATTAGACATCATCGAAAGTATTCGAAGAAATTTATTTCTTATTCACACGCTATGAGTCAAGTACCGTTGGGAAAGATCCAAATATGGTATATACATTCAACTACCGTTGGGAATGTTTCCAAACTTGACAGTTTTCCAGAGAACTTGGTCACGGAGCGTATGTCAAGCAAGCCTGCCGTCACATTGCAAATCAGGTTAGTTGATCATGCATATATAGGTTGGTTTAGCCTTATCGGATACTCGACACTAATCTGAAACAAATGAACTAATCTGACAAAAGTGAACTGAACAAATGAACAACTGAACGTAACTGATTAACTGAACTTATTAACAGCAGGTACACATTCAACAATAGCAGCAGCAAACACAACCGCAGAAACAGGAGAAAGCCTATCTTCGGGAGCAACAATAGAATCTAGAACCTTATAAACTTATCAAAAAAAGTAATCAAGCACTAACAACAGTTAAAATACCGACTGACTTGTAGCATAGGGTATATAATATTGTCTTATCAAATGCAAGTTACTTGCAAGAATTAGTTTTTCTTACCTTTCTTAAAAACAGTTGCCTGATTTAGATATCTATCATCATCTTCGACAACAATAGAATGCTTGAACTATCGCAATTTTTTTTGCTCATAACCTAATTTGTTGAAAATCCGTCATTCAAATTTCCATCAAAACCATGCTGCCAAGAACAATGACTATCAATATCACCGGTTGCAACTTAAATCAAGGTCTATTACTAACAACATATAAGCATCTATCTTCAACTTTTAGAAAAGTTAAATTGAAATTATACTAAAATATCGATTGCACAAAGACCTTTGTAAACCATAATTTTTCTTAACCAAAAATAAATTTAATGAATACGAATTGCACATGTGTCTACAACCTCAACCGCAAATATGGTTGGAAAAAATAATTCTCTTCTTAATTGTTAATTTTAAAATTGGATAAGGGTGCTCAAGCAAGTACATCTCTAATTTATGGAACATGAAAACCCCAATCTGGGGATTGATTAATTGCATTAACACTCAAATTAAAACCCTAGCCGCAAATTTCACCCGATGTTCACCAAATTATCCAACAAATTTTCACCGGAAAATCTAGGAAATCAACAAATTCAATTCAGCATTTATAGAATCGTCTAATTGGATGTTAAAACTACCCAAAAAACAAAGTATTTATACCTTCCTTGAATAAAGATGGACCCATTGACCCGACCACCACCACATACGCGGGATCAACCGCGCCGCCTCTGCAGCAGCAAGATTGAGACAACACAAAATTATCAAATCAATGTATCTATTCGATTCAAGAATACAAACAGATCAAATCAACAAAAGCGAATTGTTGAATTCATAACAAATTTCGTTCTTGAACAAATTAAAGAATAAAAAACCTAAAAGAATAATTGCAGATTTTAATTAAAATCTCCAAAAACCTAATTTAGGCCGCTTGCTCAAGAGTAATTGCAGATTTTAGAAATTAACCCTAACAAAATAATAATAGCAAACACAAAATTATCAAATCAAAATGCATCTATTCGATTCGAGAATGCAAACAGATCAAATCAGCAACAACAAAATGTCGAACTCATAACAAGTCGGACGGAAAACTTGCAGAGTTGAAACCCTTCCGTATTTGCAGAGTCGGACTCATAAATTGTGTGTTGGAGTCATGGTGCGAGAGCCGAGACAAGAGCTACCACCGGAGCCTCCATGAATGTATGCCATTAAAGTCTTCTTCGGGTTTTAAGGTTTCAGAGATGGAGGAAGTTCGAGGAGAGAGAAAGTTTGTGGCGAGAGAAAGATTACAGGCTTAGGTTTGAAATTCAATTAAATCGTAAAATAGAATGGGGGTATTTTGGTCATTTTGCTTGGAGACACGAAAAGTGTAGTTACTAAACTGTCCCTTCCCTCTTGGCTTATATAATAGAGATATCCAAAATTCTGGACTGGGTCATCGGGTTTTGGGATCGAGTCATACTGGTGAGATTATTTTTACACACCCCTACTTTTAAGTTGCCTTTTGCTTGTTTGGTGTCTTGTTGAAAAACTTGGTACTTGTTGCTGGTTTGCTTTTCAAGGATGCTGATTCTGTTTAAATAACGAAAATTTCCCCTTTAGTTTAAACGAAAACGCTACTAAATGGCACAAGATTGGTACGAGCAGTCGAGCACTAGAGATGCGCAATGAGCATGAGCACCAACAAGGCAACAATCAGTGGATAGATACACTAATACAACTATCTAAACAACTAATCCGTAGTAAGCTTTTTATGAATAATATAAAGTATAAACTGAGATTTGTGGTTTGATTACAGGCAAATGGATGATAGAAGTACAATAAATGGTAATTTAAAATGAAACTAGTAAGAATATCTTGACGCGTAACCCAGATTCTGTGCTTATCAGTACTTGAGCAGTGATAATATCATTTTTAAAGTGATGAACATAACATCTATCTTTGCTAGCTAGATTGAAAATATTCTACATGCGAAACACTCCCATATCAAACTCTTGTTGTGTGTGGCCAAAATGAAGTTACTTGTATGTGCTTAGATCAGTATGAGTGTCCTTGTAGCGCTGGGAAAGATATGTATCACATCGAACTGGAGGAAACCTGCCAGGAGTAAGATAGTGAGTTGTGACAGAGAGTGAAAAGCGAGTATTTCACATATACTTAAAATTACCTTATGAAGGTAAACGACTTACTTGGGAGGGTTAGTTTCTGATTTGCATGTTGGCAAGCATTCAACAAGACATTCATGACTCGGCTCAACAAAATAGGCTATCTGCATGCATCATAGTAATGTTAGCTGAAAGTTGCTCTCTGAAGAGAGACAATGAAGACCAGCATTTGGGAAAAATAAAATGTACTGGATCAATAAAACAAACTGCCTTTTTCTGTTAGATATCAGCTAAAAATCTAAAAAAATCTCGTCGTAAAAAGTGATCAAGTCATCAAAGCCTCAAAATGCTAAAAGATACAAATAGACATATCAGATAGTTCAGATATTCCTCTTAGACAGCAGATCATAGTAGTGTATTACATAGCCAATGCAGACCAGCTACTAGATACAGTTGGTAATAGTTCAATAGAAAGGTGCTCAAAGCAGTATTATGTCCTAGCAAAACTCGGATACAGGTGGTAAGCACAAAAAGCCTTTATGCAACATTGTACCTCCAACTTGATTAGAAACTCCCTCCGGCCCAGACTTCCAGTTGTAAGTTAACATTGCTTTCCGGAACAGATATCGAGGGAGAAAACTAGAATTGAAAGATAAAAGTGCGCTAGTTGTTGACCCCAAAATTCAAAAATAAGTAGAAGTTAAACCTTAGAAGTGGGATACCATTTTTCGGTAAAATTCTAATTAAACCTTACAACTGGGACAGACTGAGTATTCTATTGAACTGAATGATACTCCCGGGTGAACAAATAACGCCAGTTCACACACGGAACAAACCTACTATGTATAATAGCAAGAGGAGTATTAAATCAGATAAAAGGAAGTCAAAGAAAGGTAACAAACCTACTATGTAAAATAGCAAGAGGAGTATTAAATCAATAACCTCACTAAACCAAACATATCACTCATAGAAACTAGAGAGGGGGCAGAGGATGGTCTAGATGAACAAGATTGAATAAATTCTTCTTAAGTTGATTCCTAGGATTAAAAATAAGGAATTTTCTTTCTTCACAATCAGAAACTTCTTGTTGTTGGGGGGGGGGGGGGGGGGGGAGGGGGGGGGGTATGAGAGTTACGTAGGGCCTTACAGAGTATCTGCGTTGACCATTCCCTATAACCCTGTGCAAGGTGGATCTGCAGATTCAGAATACTGGAGTTAACCAACCGGACGGAAAAAAGAATGAAAGCAAATAACAACTCAGAAGTTCTTTTGACCATGAAATTCAGTTAATATAGTTCATACTCATCACATGAAGAAGTATCATTCATCCACAAAGTAAAATATTTTAGACAGTTGCTGAAGTTAATCAAACACCATCTGAATTACACCATGCATCCTTTTGCAAGAAATTTATGTTAAGAAGTACAGAAAGGATGCACTTTACTTAAAAACACAGTTGCTCCAGCGCTCCAGCATATCACCGAGATTCACAATGAACGCCCTGAAAGAGAAAAAGAAAATTGGTTGACATCATAACACAAAAAACTATCTAAATATAAAGGACAAATAGACACGTATTCCCAAACTTAAACATTTATCAACAATCAAGTAGGACGAGGAAAGAAAATACGTTATGCAAGATATTTATAACAGTCCTGATAACCTGCCTTTATCACTTATCAATTTCATTCTGCAAGTCACATAGTTGGACATAAGCTTACCCTTTAACAGGCGGTACATCTTCCCATACCTGTGGCTTGGCATCTTTATCCTTGCATATCTGCAACAAAGGGAAAGCGTAGAAGTCAAGACACTGTTATATTGAGCAAGATATGATGGTGATTATACAGGATTTCAGCACCATTCATACTTGCAGACCAACTACATCATCTGTAGCCAAGAGTGTAATCAGACCATAGTCAGAATGTGCACCAGCTCCATATATTCCTTTTGATGGATCAGAAACTTGACCTAACAAGAATTAAACATGATTGATGACAAGAGAAATTTTAAAAAATAAGTTATCAGTCAATCAGTCATTATTGTTGAGTGGTAAAGAAAATTCATTTTCCACCTTCATAGTACAATAGGCGTAAGGTTGCAATAGGTTTCCCCAGCATCTCTGGCTTAGTAAAAAAATCTGCGTCCAGGTCAAGTGCAAGAGCTATAATCTTTGCTACACTCCTTGCTACCTCCCTGTAAATATATCAGAAATCATGGATAATGCGTCTAGGAGTCTTTCACTCACAAGAGGAAGATAGAATACAGAAATTAATATGCTGATTCAGTGTAAAGATATCCTTCAAGTAAAATGCATTGCTACACTCTAGAACTTTCGCCATCAAATTGGCATATGGAGCTCATGGACCCCAAAATTCAGAATTCGGGTGATGTTAAAGGTCGCAAGTTGCGACAACATTTAGTTGTCGCAATCTTACGTGTCGGAGTTTAATTGGTACATATAGGCGCTATGTAGGATATGCATCATCAGAATATTTTTACTATCAATGCAATATTTTTACTATGAAATTATGTAAATAAGGTAGTCAATATAAAGAAGGAAACAAATTAGAACATTAAAATTTTCCTACCTTTTTTGTAACATTTATAATAGGTTATATAAGTTACTCCGTAAATATTTTAGTTTCCAATTTAAATCATGATACATAAGCATGCTAGGTCATCATTGTGACACGGCTTAAAGGTCGCATGTTGCGAC
The DNA here is from genome assembly GCF_020520425.1 of Spinacia oleracea. Lineage (NCBI taxonomy): Eukaryota > Viridiplantae > Streptophyta > Magnoliopsida > Caryophyllales > Amaranthaceae > Spinacia > Spinacia oleracea. The sequence goes on along the minus strand of NC_079488.1, from coordinate 69,106,154 downwards.
CTTTATCATTTTCGAATTCAGCAAGCACAATTCTCCTAGTGAATTCATGCAATATTTTCTTTCATTAGATACAATTACTAGGTCTGTCCAATAACTGACTAGAAGTGGTGCTAAGGATGTAATTTTCTGTTATTTTTACAAGTTGGTACTTGGCAAGCTAACTTGAGTATCCTGAGTGTCGTGTTATGTGCCAAAGGGTCAAATATGGATCATGTATTCCATGTTGAAACAAACAGTTCATATTAACAAAAAACATGCTAGGGGTTATTATCAACCAATAGTTGTATAACTAGATTAGGTCCAGCCATTGCACACGTTGCGACCAGATAATACATACTTCGTATAAAGCTAAAAGATTTCAACAAAGAGAAGAGAGAAAGATGAAAAACAACAAAAAGAGAGGGAAGGGGGGGGGGGGGTGATCTGATACATACAGTGCTTGCTCATGATATTTCTCCATAGTTTGCCTCCAACCAGGCAAGAGATCTGGTATGACAAGAGAGGCTACAAATATTAAAATGCATATTCTTTCAACAATTTATATTTCAAAAGAAAAAAGTTCTTCACAGAAGTTCAACAATAACATGAAATCACTAAAGCAACAGAATAGATTACATGTTAGATATAGATAAAAACAGAATAGATTACCCGGAGCTGGCCAAACATTGGGCCCATAAAATGGCTTATCTGCCTCAGGATCATCCTCAGGTACTTCAACACCAATATAATACCCCTCCTTGTAATCTCCTACAGCTAGAAGATGGACAATTAGTACAGTATCTGAATTGTACAAAGCAACTTTAGTTACAGTTAAGCAATCAATTCTCAATTAACCCTTAGGGCATGCTTGGATTGAGGGTAATGTATTAAAGGGGTAATAAAAGTCAAACTAAGGTAATTGAAGGTGATGATGAGGGGATGAAGTGGTGGCAAAGGGAACAAGCTAGTGTTGGCAAGAAGAAAATAAAAGGGAAGGTGGAACAAATACCCTTATCATGGGGGGAATAGTTACCCACCATCCCACTAGGGTGATTATTACCCTCATTTGGGGGGTAATTACTTCCCCCTTCCTCCCTTCTCCTCACAACACCACCACTACCACAACTTCTCATCACAATACCACCACACCACCCTCCATGCAACCACCACAATTCACCTTCATTGTCCTTTTATTATGGTGGTTTGACTTTTATTACCCCCATAATCCATTACACCCAATCCAAGCGTGCCCTTAAGGTAATTCCTTGCAACTATACCCTATTCAGTGTATTCACAAAACAAGTAACACTGAGCTAATGCATAATATCATCTTCAACGGTTATCAAGTATAAATATATAATCAGACACCACATTGAAAGTCCATTAGCTTCTCAATTTCCGATGCTCCCGTATAACATACAGTCTGTATGATATAGAGTACCTCTCAACAGCTAAGACTGCACAAAGGCATTCCCCTATAAGTTAGCAATCACTTTCTAGTACCCCCATAAAATGTGATGCTTGAAATCAGATATGAGTCTTAAGACCCAGATATGGCCCATTGGCCCCAAGAGTTGGACATGGAAAACCATAAAGTTGATGATACAATATCAAATGCCATATATTAAAAGACGGGAAGCAAAATTTTCCCCCTTTTTGGCCATAATTGAAGTGTATGAGAGTTCATATTCAGTTAGTTTCAAGTATCCAACACCAGACACTAAAGCTGAAATGATGAGTCTAACCCAACATAGGCTCATTGCACAAAAACTAGTTACCCCAGACACCAGACACTCTCTACCATAGCTTAAACATATTTCTTGCACATAAAATCAATAAAACAAACAATGACATACTAGTACATACAGCAAAGGGTCATCAAATTCTCACCTTGAAGTTGATGTTCAGGATCTAAAAGCTCGTCAAGAATTGGTGTATATCCTCGATGCTTTTCGTTTCTCAAAAGCTTCATTTTTTCACTTATTGGCAATTCAAAAAACTGCTTGCTTTGTGCAAAAACTTCATCCATGAATTCTTCGCTCATCCCATGATTTATTACATAGAAAAACCCACAATCCAAACATGCCTGCCAACAAATTAAATTATAAAAAAATAAACATAATCAACAAAATCAACATTGAAATTATGAAGGAATATAAACAGGAAAAAGATAGTTGATCATAAACAAAGTAAAGGAGACATTTTTTTCATCAAAATAACAAAATCAACATTGAAATATTTGTAACTCAAAATAATTAGAAATTAATGAAACTTATGATAAAGGAATAATGAAAAGAACCTGTTTAAGGAGAGATACAGAATGGTGGATATCAGGGTTTGAAAGATCGATGCAGTTGAGATTATTGATCTTTGAGAAAGAATTGTTGTAATTTTCCATAATAATTTTGATATGAGTACTCCTTTATAATCTGAAGCTAAGATTATAAATAGTGGTAAGAATTGGGAATTAAGCACAGTGATGAAGAGACGAGAGATAGGTTGAGAAAGTGAGAGAGGAGAGGGCGGGGGATAGAGAATGGCGGAATCTGTTAACCGCCAAATGTCGCGACAGGACTGTGTGGTGCTCCCAATGGTGGCGTTTTACTCTGCTTACGTCGTGTTCGGCGATAGTGTTTTAAATTGTTGTTAGCGTTTAGATAATTTTCAACTCTGGTATGAAATATGATTATAGTGTTTTTTTTTTTTTTTTTTTTTTGAGGGTTATGATTATAGTGTTTTAAATAGGGGGGAGTGTTTAGATCTATTAAAACTCCACAGTGCCGTGTTTAATTATTACTAGATTTTAGCCCGTGCGATGCACGTATTCTATAAAATGTTAAATTAAAATATAACTCTAATATATACCGACCGGCGGCTGCTATGTTTTATATATTAGATTAGAATAGATTGGATTGAATTTTATTTTAGATTTAATTTTTAATTATTAGGGTGTTTGATTTTGGATGAAATTGTATATGTGTCATATTAATAATTAATTAATTCAGAAATAATTTCAAAATCTTATTTTTCATTGGCCGAAATCATTAGATTTCCTACGTGGTGCTCTAATATTGGATTAATGTTTGATTTTGGATTGAATTTTATTTTAGATTAGTGTTTAAATTTTATTTAGATTTATCTTTTAATTATTAGAATATTTTATTTGGGATGGAGTTGTATATATTAGTAATTAATTAATTAAAATATCGATGTGACACTAATTAATTATTTACGTGGCACTCGATTTTTTTAATTCAAAAATATATTAGAAATCTTATTTTTCATTGGCCGAAACCATTCAATATCCTACGTGCCGCTCTAATTCAATATATATATATATATTTGCACTCAAATGAGAAGAGAGCTTAAAATGAGAAGAATGAGAAGCAATCTCGTGCGTTCGCTAAGATCAGATCTAACCACTCATATACGTCTACCTAGCGCATTCAATAATGGCATAATTGTAAATATTGCAAAAAAAACAATCGAGTAAATTATGGAAAGAAAAAAGGTACTTTCTCTCTCCTCGCGAGATACTGTCAGCTCTTCTCTCTCCTCCATTTTTGCTCTCCTTCGTGATTCTCTATCCTCACCGCCACCGTCTCCCCACCTGCTGCAACCACCGCGCCGCCACTATCTCCCACGCTGCCATCATCCATACCTCGTCTCCTCTGCTGCAATTTGTGAGATTTCTTTTATTTTTATTTTCTCCTCTCATACGATTCAACGAGCCATCTTTCGGCCCCCAATTTTGGAGATCTATTGTCTGTTGTTTTGGTTGATCTTCGATTTTCCATGTTAGGTATTTGATTTTTATTTCTTTTGTTTTTCGATTGAAGTTATGCCCTAGTTCGTTTTTCTTATTTCTGATTTTTTGATTGAGGTTTATGAATTAGGGCTTTCTTTTCGTCGAAGTTTTGCCCTAGTTCGTTTTAAATTGTTGTTAGCGTTTAGATAATTTTCAACTTTAGTATGAAATATGATTATAGTGTTTTTTTTTTTGAGGGTTAGGATTATAGTGTTTTAAATAGGGGGTAGTGTTTAGATCTATTAAAACTCCACAATGCCGTGTTTAATTATTATTATAGTTACTTTTAATCTTCTAAAATTTTATTTTCATTTTAATGTTTTTTGAAATGGTATATTGTGATTTAGATTGGTATATTAATTGAAACGTCAACTTTTGTGTAAAACCGTCTTACCGAAAAGACAGTTTTGATTGCTTAACTAATTGGTTCAATTGCTTAACTAATTAGTTCTACTGCTTAACTAATTAGTTTCATTGCTTAACTAATTGGTTTCAATGCTTAACTAATTAGGTACAGTGCTTAACTAATTAGTTGCATTGCTTAACTAATGGGTTCCATTGCTTAACTAATTGTTTACATAGTAACTAATTGATTCCATTGCTTAACTTATATAACACCAATGTGGTCTTTTGTGTAAGACCGTACGTCTTATATAAAAGTTTGTATATTGAAAAAATTGCTAACTTATATTGGTTGAAAATTTGCTAATTGTTACTCCCTCCGTCTCTTTTTGTTTTTTACGTTTGATATTTTGCACGCGTTTTAACGAATACTTAATGTGCATTGAGATTCTTCTAAGTTTTTCATGTAAACGAGGAAAATTACATTTATTTATAATGTTTTCACTCTTATCAAAATTTTGATATTGGGAAAATGAGAAAAAATTAATGTCCCTATGGAAAAGTGTGAGGGATTAAATGACTCAATTGATATAATTGGTTAATATAATAGTTGGACACAAGTTTTGATAGAATATTAAATTATTTATGTGAAATATAAAAGGAAATGTAAAGAACATTTTGGGACACCCAAAAAGGAAAACGTAAAGAACAAAAAGAGACGGAGGGAGTAGAAGAATTCAAGGATGCGTACTCTTCGTTTTAAAGAAAAAATGTTTAAGGTCCACTAAGTTCATATAAGGCTTGTTCTGTTTGACTTATTTTGACTTATTTCATACAAAATAAGTTTAGATAAGTTCAGTTAAGTTTAGATAAGTGCAGTTAATTAAGATAATATAAGTTTAGAAAAAATAAGTTTTTTTCCAGATAAAATGAGTTCATATAAGTTCATTTAAGTTCAATTAAGTTCAAATAAGTTCATATAAATTCAGATAATAGAATTATAGACAAAATAAGTCGAATAGAACGAAGCCAAAGTTGCAATCAAGTTCCATTATATTAAGTTTATAGAGAGTGTTCTCTTTTGAAATCGAGTTTGATCGGGTCCAATAAGTTTCTATCAGATTTTATATATGCTACCTGGTCAATTACGTTTAATCAAATCCAATAAACTCAAATAGTTTTAGGTGTTATAAGATAGAGAAAATCACACCCTAAATAAACACTCGATCTTGATGTGATTCAAAGTAGCGAGAAAACGATGATATAGGGCGTGTTCGGCGGTAGCTTTTGAGGTAGCGGGTAGCGTTGGTGTGGTAGCGGGTGAGGTAGCGGTTAGCGGTAGAGGTAACGGTTGGGTAGCTTTTGTCAAACTTTAAAAATAATAGCGTTTGAAGGTAGCAAATAGCGTTTGATTAAATTATAATAAAATTATAATAAAGTTTTAAAGAACCGCTACGTACTTTTACCAAACACTCCTACTAGTTACTCGCTACTATTGACCGCTACCCGCTACTTCAACAGATACCCGCTACTTCATCAAATACCCGTTATTCAACCGCTAAATGTTACCTGCTACCACTAGTTTTGTCGAACATGTCCATAATATTAACTATGGACCTGTTCTCTACTAGATTGTTGTTGTTGTTGATCAAATTAATGATCCAAAAAATTATTGTTTATCTAAGCTCTCCAAAACGGCAACAATTAAATAGTTTAGAAAGCCAAGAGAAATTTAATCCACTTTTACCTAAAATAAGTTCTTTTGGATAGGTACATCTATTCTACTTGGGTTAGACATGTACTCTTTCTTAGAAGTACTCAGCCCAGCCCATTTACATGTCCACCTGTTTAGTCACCTCGACTGACTGACGTAGGAAGGATGGATGTACTATTCGACAAAGAAGAAAATCGTCGCAAATTGCTAAAATGATTTCTACTAGCCGGGCCTCCGATGTCCGATTGCTTAATAGAATATTTTTTCAGAAAGGAAACGGGCCCATCCGAGTTCGTTTTGGGCTCGAAAACTATAGTTTAATTATTTTCAACTTTTGTTTTTAATTCCGTTTCGTATTATATAGGGTTTTGTGTTAACTATTTAAACACTTTATTTTCGTCATTAGAAATGAACTATTTTTTTAATAATAAAAATTCTGACAGTTCGTTCGTTCGTTCGTTCGTTCGTTCGTTTGTTCGTTGCTTGTAAATCAGTTCGTTCGTTCTAAAGATTAGAGCTTGCTTTTCTTGATATTTTCCGATTGCGTCAAGTGGTATCAGAGCATGCTTTCTCATGTTTCTTTTCGTATCTTGATTAGCCATGGGAGATTTAGTGACCAGAGTAGATCTTGAGGAGGTTACCGCGACTTTTACCATGGCCCTAACTGCTTTGACTAATCAGATGACATCGTTAACAACACAGATGAACGTTGTGCAGAATAATGTGAATCAGCGGAGGAACGGGAGATGGAGTCGAAATAGAGCTCCACAGGGGAGGAAACGACGTAATATTATTGTTGATGTTCGAGTTTCGAAGAAGAAGAACCCCTCGAGGAAGAAAGAAGAGACGATGGAAATAATCATCATAAGCATGACTATCAGGTGAAGGCTGATATCCATTGTTCTACGAAACTATGGGAGTGGAGGAGTTTCTGGATTGGAAGATTGATGTTGATAGGTTTTTCGAAGTCATGGAAGTTCTTGAAAATAAGCAAGTTAATATGGTGGCAATTAGATTAAAAAGTATTAATGTTGTTTGGTGGGATAAGTATGCGAGACATTCAACACCAGATCGACCTGATTCCGGGTTCGAGTTTACCCAACCATCCCCATTATTGCATGAGTCCTAAGGATAATGAAATTTTAAGGGAACAAATTGAAGATTTGTTGAAGAAAGGGTTCACCCGTGAGAGCATGAGTCCTTGTGCAGTACCAGTCCTTCTAGTCCCCAAGAAAGGAAATCAATGGAGAATGTGTGTTGATAGCAAGGGCATCAACAATATAACTATCAAGTATCGATTTCCAATTCCTCGACTGGAAGACATGCTTGATGGTTGGCAGGTTCTAAGGTGTTTTCGAAGAGAGATTTGCGTAGTGGATACCATCAAATCAGAATCAGACCTATAGATGAATGGAAGATTGCTTTTAAGAGAAAGGATGGATTGTATGAGTGGTTGGTGATGCCTTTCGGATTGTCAAACGCCCCTAGTAATTTCACGCGGTTGATGAATTAGGTTCTTCTTCCTTTTACAAGTTCTTTTGTTGTAGTTTATTTTGATGATATTCTGATTTATAGTAAGAACTAGATAGAATGCCTAGAACATGTGAAGTAGGTCTTGCAAGTATTACAGGAGAACCATTTGTACATTAATCTGAAAAAGTGTACATTCTGCACCAACAAGTTGCTTTTCCTAGGCTTTGTTGTTGGTGAAGAAGGGATTCAGGTGGATGAAGAGAAGGTGAGTGCAATTAGGGATTGGCCCGCACCTACATCAGTGACCGAAGTACGTAGTTTTCATGGTTTGACCACTTTCTACAGGAGATTCATTAGGGATTTCAATACCATTACTGCACCAATAACAGAATGTTTGAGAAAGGGAAGTTCAAGTGGGAGGATGAGCAGGAAAAGAATTTTGCATTGATTAAAGAGAAGTTGTGTAGTGCTCCAATGTTAGCTCTTCTTGACTTTGACAAGGTGTTCCAGGTTGAATGTGATGCCAGTGGAGTGGGTATTAAAGTTGTACTGTCCCAAGAGAAGAGACTTGTGGCTTTCTTTAGTGAGAAGTTAAGTGATGCTCATTAGAAGTGGAGTACCTATGATCAGAAATTTTATGCCGTGTTTAGAGCCTTACGTCAGTGAGAACATTATCTGGTTCAGAGGGAGTTCATTCTGTTTACTGACCATCAAGCTTTGAAGTTCCTTCACAACCAGAAGGTGATAAATAAAATTCATGCTCGGTGGGTAAGTTATTTGCAGAAGTTTTCTTTTATCATCCAACATAAGTCGGGGGCTCTTAAAAAAGTAGCAGATGCATTGAGTAGAAGAGCTGCTTTGCTCATTATCCTGAACCAGGAGACCGTGGCCTTTTAGTGCTTGAAGGAGTTGTCTGTGAGGGCGACGCTGAATTCAAGGAGTTATGGGCCAAATGCAGTAGGAGGAAACCTAGTGCGGATTTTCATATTCGAGATGGCTATCTTTTTAGAGGGGATCAGCTGTGCATCCCTTGCTCGTCCTTAAGGGAAAAATTGTTTCGAGACTTTCATGGTGGTGGGCTTAGCGGTCACTTGGGTAGAGACAAGATAATCGCTGGATTGGAAGAGAGATATTATTGGCCTCACGTGAGGAGAGATGTTGCCGCGATAGTCAGAAGGTGTTACACTTGTCAGGTTTTGAAAGGTCAGTCCCAAAATCCTGGTCTTTACATGCCTTTATCTATTCCTGACGATATTTGGCAAGATTTGGCAATGAATTTTGTGCTGGGATTACCTCGTACTAAGAGGGGCGTGGATTCAGTGTTCGTAGTAGTAGATAGATTCTCCAAGATGACACACTTCATTCCTTGTAAGAAGACTGTCGATGCATCCAATATAGCCAAGTTGTTTTTCAGAGAGGTGGTGCGCCTCCATGAGGTCCCTACATCTATCACGCCAGAAAGGGATACCAAGTTTCTTAGCCACTTTTGGATTACTCTTTGGAGGATGTTTGGAACAACCTTGAACTGGAGTTCTACAGCTCATCCACAAACTGATGGGCAGACGGAGGTGACTAACAAAACTTTGGGGAATATGATTCGAAGTGTTTGTTGAGATAACCCGGAGCAATGGGATTTGGCTTTGCCCCAGATGGAGTTTTCTTACAACAGTGTTGTACACTTGTCCACGGGAAAATCACCATTTTCTCTAGTTTACACATCTGTTCCTAAGCATGTGGTTGATCTGATTAAGTTTCCTAAGACACCTGGAGTTAGTGCAACAACGGAGAACATGGCTTAAGAGATCGTAGCTGTAAAAGAGACTGTCGATCAAATCTAAGTTGCATGCTACGGGACAGAAAAACAAGGTTGCTGCTGAAAAACGGAGGAGAGTCAAGGTTTTTAGTGTGGATGATGATGTGATGGTGTTTCTGCGTAAGGAGCGATTCCCAGTTGGTACTTACAACAAGCGTAAGCGCGCAAGTATGGTCCGTTCAAAGTGACTTGCAAGATCAATGATAATGCTTGTGTGGTAGCTCTCCCGGATGACATGAACATATCCAACACCTTCAATGTTGCTGACATTCATGAGTACCGTGCAGACGAGACCCTTTATGAGGATACGAACTCGAGGTCGAGTTCTTTAGAAGTGGAGGAGACTGACGTAGAAAGGATGGCTGCACGACTCGACAAAGAAGCAAATCGTCGAAAATTGCTGAAATTGTAATACCTCGTATTTTTCTATAATTATAAATATATTTTATTATATTTATAAAGCTTTTCGTCGTATTTATAAAGTATTTTTATAAATTAATTCTATTTAATGAGAATTAAATACTTTTTATTTTAAATTAATTTAAATATTAATTATTTCAGAAACACCGTATTTTTATTAAATAAATTCAATGAATTTATTTAATCGGGATTTGTTGGGTCGTATTTCGAAAACGAATTTGATTTAATTAAAGCCCAGTTGATCCCATGATCAAACCCAACAAAGCTTGCAAGGAGTTTAATGAATTGAGCCCGAAAATAAGCCCAACTCAAACTACCATAACCTAGCCCACATGGGAGAGAAAAACTATAAATAGACCCTCTCATTAAACCCTCACAAAAATTTCAGCACTCCCTCTCTCTCCTCTCTTTCTCTCTCCTTGCGGCACCCCACTCTCCTTCGCCCGACCCTTTGCTTGCAGCCCAAGACAAGCTGTCGTGCCGTGTGTGTGCTCGCCCAGCCTCACGCGTCGTGCCCGTGCGCGCCCAGCCTCGCAGCCGCAGCGTAGCACACAAAGTGCCTGCGTGCTTGCGCCCCTTGCTGCCCCTCTCCTTGCCTCGTCCCGCAGCACACCGCAGCACAGCGCAGCGCCCTGCTGCTGTGTGTGTCGTGTGTGTGTCTCGCCCCGTCCCGCAGCCTCGTCCCTCGTCGCCCCTACGCGCACTGCGTGTTGCGGTGCGTGTTGTTGTTGTTGCGTTGTTTGCTCGACGCACACACACACAACACAATTAATTGTTGTGTGTGTGTGTGTTGTTGAATTGGGATAATCAAAATTTATTTTTAAAAATAATAATTTTCAGTTTTAAATTGATTTAGTTGTTGTGATTAGTTTAAATATTGGGTTGTTTAAATTAATTAGAACGGTTATGAACACCGCATTGGTTTAGTATTGTATTTTAATTGAAGAAATTGGTTTTGATGATTGAATTTATAATTTTCAGATTTAATAGGTTTATAAAGTGTTGATTTTTGAAGTTAAAACATGTTTTTGGAATAAACTATTGTTAGGGTTTTGATTTCAAATTAATTAAGCGAGTGATTCACATAATTTAATGACAATTTAAATTATGGGAATCAACTAAAATTTTCAAATTGTTTATAAGCTTTAAAAAGTTGGTTTTTAATGGTTTTAAGGCTAAAAAGTCAATGTTTTTATGTTAGGGCTTGAGTTGACTATTTGAGACTATTAAATTAACGATAAATGATTGATTTCTATGTAAACTAAGAGTTTTAGAATCTTAAATAGTTGCTGGAAATTTAGTAAACATGGATAATAATTTAGTTCTCTTATTTTGTTTATAGGAGTTGATTTCTAGTGAGTCGTGATTCGCACAATGGCCCCCCGTACTTAGGTATTCCAGGTACGTACAAGACTAGGGTGACCACCCATCCCTTGAGGACTTTGTGAAGTGTATTGAATGCGAATCATGTGAACTTATATGTTGGAAATTCATGTTTGATGATTGGGAATGAATATGTTGTTATGAATTCATGTTTGATATTGAGAACGAGCATGTTATTATTATTATTGAATCTATGTCAACGAGCACGTTATGAATTGAATTATGCTTTATATATTCTATTGGACAATCATGTTATTGTAACACCCAAATAATTCCTTGCTTTTTATAAAACATTTTTCAACTTAAAACACAGGAATTACCAAGATATTACCGCCACCGTGATAACGGCTAAGGCTATTTACCAGAATTACGCAGCGGAATTAAATAACTTTCAAACACATTAAATAAATAGTTAATGGTTATTAAAAACAAGTTGGAACCACTGAGGCCCAATCCAAAGTAATAAACCATTTAAAATCCATTAACTGAAAATAGTAGTCATGACTTTAAAATAAAATAAAGAGTTTATAAATTACGGAAGAATAAAACTCTCAACTCGAATCCCATGATAACTTCTCCCGCAAGTTATCTCTACGAACCTGCTTTATTGAAAATCTACTCCCCAACAACGCAAATGCAATTGATGGATCATCATACGGTCATTAAGGCAAAGGCCATGACTAGAAGACATGACGCACGAAGTCAGCGAAAGCTGAGTACGGACAAGCTAGAATAACATTCTATCCTAACATGCTTCACTCGACAATATTAAATAATCAAAATGCAAAAGCCATATAATAAACAATTAAACATGGAGACAAGACTCGACACATGACACGACTCTTGACTCACAGTTTAATAAAAAGTAGCTTCGAACGGGTAAAGTAAAGTATCCTCAAAAGGAAAGAAAAGGGTGATGGGAGCCCACCATACACCAAATAATAATAATAAGTCGGACTCCTACCGACAGTCTGATCCTACCGACGGAATTCCAATGCACAACGGCCTAAAAAGAAAGAATAAAACAACGTCTTGTATCATTCGAGGAGTACAAGTTTTCTGGCAAGTCTCCCCCCATTGTTCATACTCAAGGTATATACGTTACAAGAGTTTTGTAGCTCTTTTGGGTTACACTTTACGTTAATTAATATGTTATGTTCAAGGCGACTCAAGACACAACATACAAACAATTAAACAATTCAACAATTCAACAATGACTCTTCAATATTTTACTTCTTTAAGACTTGTGATCAAACATAGACTCAAGTGAAATTACTCCCATTGTTCCTTCTCAAAAACACTGTTTGAGATAACCCGACATTGCCTATTAACAAGCGGGGTGTGCCCTTAGCACGAATTGTCCTTAATTCAATTCACATAGACTCTTCAACATATTCTACCCCTTGGTAGAATATATGTTGCTCACTGGCAACATTCGATCGATTGGCTCAATAATTATGCTAGACATCCTGTACTATAGCATAATAATAATAAGTTGCATGCGCACTACTCATACATGCAAACCAACTTGAACAACATGCTTGACATAATTCAACGATTATAAAAGTCCATAACATGATAGTTCAATAGAATCTATAAAGCATAATTCAATTCATAACATGCTAGTTCACATAGATTCAACAATAATAACAACATGCTCATGCTCAACATTAAACATGAATTCATAATAACATATTCATTCCCAATCATCAACATGAATTCATAAGGTCATATAAGTTCACATGATTCGCATTCAATACACTTCACAAAGTCCTTAAGGGATGGGTGGTCACCCTAGTCTTGTACGTACCTGGAATACCTAAGTACGGGGGCCACTGTGCGAATCACGACTCACTAGAAATCAACTCCTATAAACAAAACAAGAGAACTAAATTATTATCCATGTTTACTAAATTTCCAGCAACTATTTAAGAAACTAAAACCCTTAGTTTAATTAGAAATCATTCATTAATTGGTAATTTAATAGTCTCAAATAGTCAACTCAAGTCCTAACATAAAAACATTGACTTTTTAGCTTTAAAACCCTTAAAAACCAACTTTTTAAAGCTTAAAAACATTCTGAAAATTTAAGTTGATTCCCATAATTTAAATTGTCATTAAATTATGTGAATCAATCGCTCAATCAATTTGAAACCAAAACCCTAACATTGGTTTAATCCGAAAACATGTTTTGACTTCAAAAACCAACACTTTATAAACTTATTAAATCTGAAAATTATAAACTCAATCATCAAAACCAATTTCTTTAATTAAAACATACTACTAACCCAATACGGTGTTCGTAACCGTTTTAATTAATCTAAACAATCCAATAATTAAACTTAATCACAATAATCAAATCAATTTAAAAACTGAAAATTAATATTTTTGAAAACATGATTTTATTAAACCATTGATCAACACACACACACACACAACGATTAATTAATCGTGTGTGTGTGTGCCGACCAACACACACGACAACAACAAAGCAACAGCAGCAGCGCAACGCACCACAAGGGCGCGCGCGAAGGGGCAGGCGACCAAGGGGCACATCGCATAGCAGGCACAACGCACAGCGGGGCACTCAACACACGAGCACGAGGCTCAGCGCGCGCGGGACAGCGGGACTGCGGGGCTGCGGGGCTGCGGGACATGGCACACGCGACACAGCAGCAACGTTGGTGTTGCGCTGCGGGGCGAGGCACGAAGAGAGGGGCAGCAAGGCTTGGCACACGGGGCTGGGCACACACACGCACGGCACTACTCGTGCTTTGGGCTGCAAGAAAGTCGGACGAGAGAGGAAGAGAGGGGCGTGGGGTTTGCCGCAAGAGAGAGGAAGAGAGGAGAGAGAGAGAGTGCTGAAATTTTTGTGAGGGTTTAATGAGAGGGTCTATTTATAGTTTTTCTCTCCCATGTGGGCTAGGTTATGGTAGTTTGAGTTGGGCTTACTACCGAGCTCAATTCATTAAATCCCTTGCAAGCTTTGTTGGGTTTAATTAAAACAAAACGACCGGGCTTTAAGTTTATTAAATTCGTTTTTGAAATACGACCCAACAATTCCCGATTGAATAAATTCCTTGAATTTATTTAATAAAATCCGGTTTTCGAAATAATTAATATTTAAATTAATTAAAATAAACGCGCATTTAATTCTCATTAAATGAAAATAATTTATAAAAATACACGAAATGTTTTATAAATATAATAAAATATATTTATAATTATAGAAAAATACGAGGTATTACAGTCTACCCTCCTTAAAAGAAGTTTCGTCCCGAAACTTGGGCACGGAAATCACAACTTTAAAACTAAACTTGAGACTATTTTGAGACTTTAGTGCGTTTTCTTTGCAAAAAGTTTTAGTTGTTGTATTCTTTAAGTAATTCAACATGACAATAAACAGTGAAACTTCACTGGAAACAACGATTCAAGCATATCCTAAAGGATAAATTGGGTAAATAAGGTAAAAAGCGCGAAATTCTACCGCACTCTACCCCCCTTAAAGAAAACGAGTTACGACCTAGTAACTCAACTAACCTCGGGAAAAAGCTCGGGATATTTCTTTCTCATTTCCTCCTCCGCTTCCCAGGTAGCTTCCTCAGACTCTTGGTTAGACCACAACACTTTTACGATCTTAACATCCTTAGTTCGAGTGCTACGCACTTTGCTATCAAGTATCTTGACAGGTCTTTCCTCAAAGGTCAAACTTTGGTCTAACTCTATGGTCTCCGGTTGTAGTACATGAGACTTATCCGGGATATACTTCCTCAACTGGGATATATGAAATACATTATGCACTCTATGCAAGTCCATGGGCAAGGCTAGTCTATACGCTACCTTCCCTATCCGCTCTAGGATCTCATATGGGCCTATATACTTTGGGCTAAGCTTTTCCTTCTTCCCAAATCTCATCACACCTTTCATTGGTGAAACCTTTAGCAAGACTTTGTCACCTACTTGGAACTCTTCATCCCTACGCTTTAAATCTGCGTAGCTCTTTTGGCGATCTTGCGCGGCTTGGATTTTGGATTGAATAGTCCTAACCTGATTCATAGTGTCCTCTATCAATTGGGGACCTAGTACAACGGTTTCACTAATGTCACTCCAACATAGTGGACTTCTGCATTTTCGTCCATACAGGGCTTCGAATGGTGCCATTCCAATACTGGCATGATAGCTATTGTTGTATGAGAACTCAATTAGATCTAGGCTATCTTCCCATCCACCTTGGAAATCAATCACACGGGCTCTTAGCATATCCTCTAAGGTTTGAATAGTTCTTTCGGTTTGTCCATCTGTGGCTGGGTGGAATCTGTACTCATTTTCAATGTTGTACCAAAGTTCTTCTGCACACTTTTCCAGAAATTCGATAGGAAACTAGAATCTCTATCTGATACGATATCTTTAGGAACTCCATGTAATCTCACTACATGTTTGATGTAAGCTTTGGCAAGTTGTTCCATTTTCCAGGTTTCTTTCATTGGTATGAACACTGCCGACTTAGTCAACCTATCGACCACTACCCAAATGGTGTCATTTCCACTTTTCGACTTGGGTAAACAAGTGACGAAGTCCATTGAGATACAGTCCCACTTCTAACTCGGAATCTCTAAAGGTTGGACCTTTCCCTGAGGTCTCCTATGCTCAATCTTAACCTTCTGACAAGTCAAACACCTTGCCACGAATTCAGCCACTTCATTTTTCATCCTTGGCCACCAATAGACCTTTTTCAGATCCTTATACAGCTTGTCACCTCCCGGGTAAACAAAATATGGTGTATTGTGACATTCTCTCATCAACTTCTCCTTTAGTTCACTACACTTTTGAGGTACACACCATCGTCCTTTATACCTCAAACTTCCATCCTCGTGGACCTTAAAATCAATCTCCTTTCCTTGCGAAATCTTTTCCTTGATCCGCTCTAACTTAACATCACCAGCCTGATTCTCCCTAATTTCATCAAATACTGACGACTGGATGGTTAAGGCATTCATCATACTCTCAAGGCATTCTCCACTCACTATTTCTAGATTCAGTCGCTGCATGTCCTTACACAGCTCGTTAGCAACTACTAACGCATTCACACCATGACTTGATTTCCTACTCAAGGCATCTGCAACTACATTGGCTTTTCCTTCATGGTATTGAATATCTAGATCATAGTCCTTGATTAACTCCAACCACATTCGTTGGTGTAGACACCTACTTTTGTCCCCATTCCCGAAAGGGAAAGGTTCGGTGATGAGAACATAAATCTCCACTTGACAACGCATCTCCTATAAAATAATGAATCTCAATTCCCCTTTTCATTTCACCCGAAACCTGCTATTTATAGAAACCTGCTATTTATGGAAACCTGCTAAAAATAGTAACTGCCGTAATGGGTAGTTGTTAAAAGTAGTAAGAATAAAAAGATAGAAACCTGTCAGAATTAGGTGTTGCACTCCAACATAAATCCTAAAAGAGATAGAAATTGTAAAAGGAATTCTATTCCTATCGCAGTTTGATAAAAGAGTTAACGTATTAATTAAACTCATAACGAACCTAGAGTTCGTAAAGGGCCCAGACGCATTCCGTCGTAAATTGATACGCACCAAATAACTCGGATTAAGTCTCTTAATGAACTACGTACTCTAGAGTCCAATCTGACAAAGAATTCAGCCAGACCCTATTTTCAACGCCCAGCCCTGGGCGCCGAAATCTTTGACGCCTAGAGCTGGGCGCCGAAAATACCTGGGACGGATTCTTTTCCTGATCCGTTTCGTATTCAAATTCCTGAAAATCTATCTTTCTACGCCACTCTTTCCTATAAATAGACCCCTAAAACCGACGTGAAGAGGACACACAACACACAATTATATTCTGAGTATTGACTCTAAACCCCTAAGCCTAAGCCTCACGCTGCAAAACTGATCACGCGTTCTGTCGCAATCGATCCATAAATCGAACAGAACGTATCCCTTCCCATAATTTGAGATTCGTTAAATAAAAGGAGAAATAGCAAAGTCAAAGTGGTTAGTTTTCTGAGAACCGTGACGCACCTCTCAAGGGTGCGTCGTAATGTGTCCCCTTTCTATGATTTAATTGCTTTCCTCGCCCTTTTATGAACTGTTAAACTAACTAAATCTGATTGTTCGATCACGCTTAATAAATATGATATTTTTGGGAAATTGGATTATCATGCTAGGTCCCTTAAAACAATCTAAATCAGATAATCACGCTCGATCTAGTACTATATGTTGCATATTGTTAAAATCAACTCAGATTAGTTTAATAGTTAACGCATGTCCCTTCAATTATTTATGCTGGGCTAGTAAGGATATCCTGCCTCTGGAGTTATCGAAGAGCGAGTACTCCTCTCGGTAGTTACAGTCCCCCGAACCCTCAATCTCTACCCTGCGGGTGTACGTTGAGCGATCCCCACCACCAGGGATCACAAGGGAACCTACGGCCGTCGTGGTCAAACATAATTGCACTCCCTTTATGTCAGATAACCGGGTTTTGTCAGTTTTTCTCATTGTCGTTAAAAACTGAATGACGACTCCTATATTACTAGTCAATTGGGTGTAAACTCACAGGAAATCCAATTACACTTGATTTGACAAAAAGAAGCGTCACACCCACGAGGGACGAGGTCACGCATTAGCCTCGTGCTTTTTCGACCCCCTCACAGTGGCGACTCCGCTGGGGATAGTGAAGGAAATACTCGTGCTTGTAGGTAATCAAAATAGCCGAAGGGTGAAACGATCCTACCCCGCGTTTATTTCCCAATCAAGTTGGGACGACCTGAAAATCAGCATATTAATGTGAACGGACAGAACCGCATAACGAATCTTGGCTCCCTTGGTGTTTCATCTTGGGAGTTGGGACTAAGGATACCCATCGGCAACCGGGGGGTGCATACGCTTCGAATGTTGTCCACTCGGCACTTTCGCTAGTAGTACACCCGTCCCAAACCCAATCGCTCGCTCATTAGGTCCCTCTCGCCTGCATGCCCCCTTGGCTTGCACTTGCGGGTTGGCCTCTTGAGCGAAATTCGTCTGCTGAAGACACTACCTTGACCGGGGCATGTGTTGGATCTACGATAGAAGCGGTACCAAGCCAGGCGCAAATAACTACCCATAGAAGCCTATCATAAACTACATGACATATTAGTATTGCCTCATGATGGAATGTTAGTTATGTGTAGCGAGATATATGATTGTGTGTGACAAACTATCCTAGAAAAACCAACGACCTTAAAAATTGCCCAAACATTCATGAACCAATTGGCCAAAGAGTTATACCAAAATACGTGTTCCGCAAGCCCGAACGATCGCCACAAAAATAAGCGACGCTCGGGATGGCCGTAATGAATCCCACAAACGTTGCACAACGCGTAAAGGACGTTATAAGGCAAGCACGCAAAATTAAAGTCGCAAAAACAAAAGTAGACGAAAACTGAAAACGAGAACCAGCCAGAGACGCATTTTCAGCGCCCCTGGCTGGGCGCTAAAATTTCTCACGCCCACCGCTGGGCGCTGAAGTTGCTGCCTGGCCTTTTGGTCAGGCGCAGCAGCCTCGGTGCCCGCGTAAAAAAAAAAAAAAATACACATAGCAAAAAAAAACTTTCGTAAAAATTGCTGCAAGGGCGTAAGAAAAGGCACTCGATTCTAAAAGCAACTTGTAAAAAAATAAAATAACTCTTTGTGTCGTTGTTAGGCCTCCTATAACGACAATGTTCGGCTCTAAGACCGAGCACGCTAATCGAAATAACCTTGGATGTCACATGGGCAAAGTATTCAAAAAAATAATGTTCAAATAGAGTCTTTAAAGAAAAATAATGTTCGAATAAAAAAATAAATCCGAGTCTAGACTAGGCTATGCCAAAAGTACAATCTAAATCCTAAAGTCTTAGTTGTCTTATCCATAGAATCGGTCCTAATGCTTGGTGTCGTTCTGCAAGTTAAAAGGTTAAACCATATTGAGTCTCCCTTCCTAACATTTAAATCAATAAGCACCCATATGTAATTGTCATCCCTTGCTAAGAATCCACGGTCTCAATACTCTCTCCCACCAATAAAAATAATATATTATAGTATTTGCAAAAATGGAAACAGTCACATTCTGAAAATCATTCCCCCATAGTCGCACAACCCCCAAAGTGAACCTAAGGTGTCAATACCATTGGCAAGAAAAATTAAATGGCCTCAAGGCTTATAATCACATTGGGTCACGACTATCATAGTCCTCTCGAGTCACTCGCTCCTTGAAATACTACTAACTACGGACTAAAAGATTTTCCATGAATGCAACATGACCAACCATGAAAATACCCAAATCGGCATACCATAAGGCTACCATTGGGGTAAAGCAATACACACTAAGAGAGAAGCCGCACTAATGATTCTAGCCTTGCAAAAATAAAAATTCAATCTCCCCAATTAACTACCTTGCCAACATTAAGCAAAATGGCGCATGACAAATGAACACCCAAGGGTTAAAATCTAAAGTGTCAACCAACGAAAGTTATGGTCCAATTAGCCTAAGTCCGAGAGTCGCTTGGTCAAGTATTATAGGCTTACTCCATGTCATTATTTTGAGTCTAGGCCACCTCCTTGTATTCATACACGGGTTATAATCAGAAAGATTAATGAAAGTTTGAGTCTAAATCACAACTTCCAATTAAATCCCAGAAACTGGAATCTGAAAAGAAGCAAAAAATTATTTTCGGTGTAATTCTTTCGTTAAAATTCAATAAGGTAAAAACAACATTTTGAATCTACGCTATTTGCACATTTTAAGAAACGACTAAATACGCTTGCAAAGTAAGACAATTTAAAGGTCCACCCTAGGCCTACTAAAATTAAAAGGTCCACTATAGGCCTACCAAACGAGGCTCACTCAGTCTCGCCTCGTGACTCAAAGACCACAACCATCTACCTTTTAGCCCAAATTGATTGAAGGATTTATGTTGGGGATAAATCCCGAGCGAAAAGAAAAAAATAGAAAGAGAAAAGGGAGAGCAAAAAGAGCGAGCCATGAAATACTTAGCCCGTACCTCCCAAAGTGCAAAATTTACCCAAGTAGACGAAGGAAAAGAATTGAGTCAACCAATCCAAATCACGCCACAAAGACTACATAAAGTTCTACGATGTCTATGAAGGAAATAATGCCCTTGGTCCAAGTATGCATTCTATGTTAAGTCTAATAAATGCGGTTCAGTATTAATTAACAAGTTAATAATTCAGTGAGATCAAGTGAGCTGAATGCCTAGCTAGAGGCCGCTTCAGTTCAAGTGGAATTAATGATATTAATCCACAGCTTACTCTTGACTGAACCCGTAGGGTCACACAAATAGTACGTAAACGGATCAAGTATTTAATGGCATTAAATACTCCATCTATGAATATTCGGAACCGACGGATCTTGGTTTCAGTGGGAGCTAAGATCGTCCCAGGCAAGAAATGAATACTCCGGAAACGATGATATTGCCGGAAACGGAAATATGGATCGTATCGGAAATATGAATATTATCCAAGTCGTAGATGATTGCCGGAAACGGAAACATGGTACGTATCGGAAAATATTATTGGAAATGGAAATATTACCAGAATCGGAAATATTGCCGGAAACGGAAATATTGTCAGAATCGGAAATATTGCCGGAAACGGAAATATTGTCAGAATCGGAAATATTACCGGAATCGGAAAATAATTCCGGAAACGGAAATATTAAATATTTGTTCGAAACGGAAATTAATTCCGGAATCGGAAATATTAAATATTGTTCGTATCGGAAATAAATTCCGGAACTGGAAATTTAATCGGAAGCGTATCGTACGAATTAGCATCGGACGAGGCTTGCCGGACGAAGGCCCAGCACGAAGCCGGGGCCATCGCCCAGCAGGCATGCGCGCCACAAGCCCAGCCAAGGCAGCGCCCAGGCCTACCGCAAGGCAGGCCCAGCGCGCGCCAAGGGCCACGGATGCGTGGGCCGCGCTGCGTGGGCTGCTGCTCGCACGCGCATGGGCAGCCCTTGTGGCTGCCGTGTGTGTGTGAGTTTGTGCTCATGCGTGATTCCTGAATCTACAAGAGTCAGTGTATGATTAAATTTCTATTCCTAATTGGATAAATTAATTAAATAGAATTCATGTAGGATTCTAATTTCAATTAATTCGTATCCTACTAGGATTACGATTCCTTTTCCATAACTCTATAAATAAAGGCCTAGGGGTCATAATTTATACACAAGTTTCAAAGTATTCAAAAGTGAGTTTTTTGAGAGAAAATTAAAACACACATCTTGCTCATAAAGTGCCGAAATTTTCTAGTACCTTAAGGGCGATTCTAGTTGGTCAATCTTAAGGCGGATCCGGACGTGCTGTGGACTATCTACGGAGGGACGACACTTGGAGTCCTAAAGACTTGTTCTTGTTCGGTTCGGGCGCAGCTAGGGAGGGCACGCAACAAAGAGTATGCATCTAAATTATGCTATATGATTATGTGTAAATAATATGTTGTCCTGGGTTAATGGTTGTTTCCGCATGATCTATGTAATGTCATATGTATCATAACCTAACAGTGGTATCACGAGCCCCTTATTATTTTCATAATCTAAATTGCATGAACATGGTTAAATATTACAAATTTGCAAGAATTAAAAGGGGTGATTAATTTTCGTAATTGTTAATTAATTGCAAATTGCGTTTATTTAATTATACGTACGCAGTTTTTCGGCAGTTTCTTCGTTACTCATCCGAATTGAGTGATTTTTGTGTCAATTCCGCATGTAAAAGGCATTCTAAAATTTTGACAAAAATAATTTTTTTCTGCCGAACCCAGAATTCTCAAATTCGAAGCCTAACTATGACTTTTCGAAGGTTTTAGTTTTTCGAATGCAAAATTTCGTAAATTTAAGATGTTAAATTTAAATATTTGCGATTCTTGTTGATAAATCTTGAATTTTTGATTGACCTACTGCATATGTTTAACAAGTTTGAATGCCTAGTCTTGTTAATTATGCAATCTAATTTGTAATTATGATTAATTTGTTGAAAATTAGAATAATTTAGAATTAATTTGATTTTCATAATTAATTGTAATTTAATTAGAAACCTATGATTAAAAACCACCATAAAAATTGTAAATTTACGATAAATTTTAAATTTTTATGACCTAGACTTGAATCCATAACAATCGGAAATCAATTGGATAATAAATTTTCGATTTTTTCGCCCTAAAATTATGAAATTAATAATATTTATTAATTTGTCATTAATTTTGAATATAAATTTTAAATTTTTATGCGATTCGTTCATATAACTTGCACGCACGAAGCAATGGACGCTTCGTGTTACCCTTAAGGGGTGTTGTATAATGCGGGCATGCGACGACGAGCAAGGGAGCTCGTCGCCCGTGCGGCACGAATGCAATGAGCAAGGGCGTAGTGCACGAGCACAAGGCAGCAGCCCTGCCTTGTGTCGTATGCCACGAGCAATGAACGAATGGGCATGGGCGAAGGGCGAGCCAAGGCAGTCGCGTGTGGGCAGCAAGCGAGCTGCGCCACAGCGCGCGCTGCCTCGCACAAGAGCGCGCAGCCTCGCGCGCAGCGAGCGCAAGCTCGCGTGCCACGAGCGCTGCGCCCAGCATTACTCGCGCGCACAGCGCACGATGTCGCCCGCCCAGCGAGCGATGTCGCGCCCCAGCGAGCGATGGCTCGCGCCAGCGAGTGATGGCTCGCGCGCGCAGCGAGCGATGTCGCGCGCCCAGCGAGCGATGTCGCGCGCCCAGCGAGCGATGTCGCGCGCCCAGCGAGCGATGTCGCGCGCCCAGCGAGCGATGGCTCGCGCGCCCAGCGAGCGATGTCGCGCGCCCAGCGAGCGATGTCGCGCGCGCGCACTGCGAGCGATAGCTCGCGTGCGATGAGCGCTGGCGCGCGCAGCGAGCACAATGTGTGCGGAGGCTTGCGATAGGGAAGCAGCAGCTATGCGACGAGCGCATGGGCTGCGCGCACATGGCCAGCAATGGCTGTGTGCGTACGGTCCATGGGCGTGCAACGCGTAGGGTGTTTGCGTTACGATTAGATCGTTTTGAATGTTTAATTTGAAAATTTCAGTTCACGTAATTTTAATTGATTTTAAAATTAATAATTTGAATTATTTTCTTGGATTTTAATTTTGAATATTATAATTATAATAAATGTTATTTATTCTAATTATTTTACTAAAATTAAAATCATGAATTAATTTAAATACGACTGAAATTAAATTAAATTTTTGGATTCAATTATAAATTGATATGAGCTTTAAATTTTAATTAAATTTGTATGTTTCCGGTTGGACTAGAAATACATTTTTATGTTTAAAATTGGTAAAGCATATGAATTTATTGGTTTAAGTGGGAGCGCTTTTTAGTCATAAACTCTTGATTAGGTCTACAAATCCTTAAGGTTAAAACAACTTGATTAGAATTAATAAGGACTGAATAATTGGTAGATTATTGGTGCCCTTGATTAATTGCTGCAAATGTTTACGTGATGCATAATGTGTTTTACTAACCAGCTATGTGGGCCATTCATGATAATGAATGGGTGAATGGTATATATTGTATATGTACTGTTTTGCAGGTTATGAAGTGACTAGTATGGCCCAAATAGGATAGAAAATATGGTCTGCGTACCATTAATTTGAATGTAATTGGTCTAAAGTACCAAAGTTATTTTTCAATTCAAATATGGTCTGCGAACCATCAAATAGTTGTAATTAGTTATAGCTTATCCTATTTGAAGAAAATGGTGCCTCCCACGGAGATTTTCAAGACGGACTTTGAAGTCAAAGCTTCAAGATGAAGTCGGGCCATACTAGATCACAAATATCTTATGCATGTTTTAAGTTATTTATTGCTTTAAATATGTCTTAAAATGCATGAGATCAAAAGCTTGATTATGTTGCATGATTAAGGATTTTAGTTCACTTAAAATCTAACCAACATAGTAAGAGCCTTAAGTTCCAAACTTAAAAATTGAGTTAAAAGGTGCCATGCCAAAATATACACTTGCTTGGATATCCTTTACATCAATCTAGTAATAGTTTTCGCTCAGCGAGGTGTTACTTATTGGTCCTAAAGGGGCAAGGTACACAAATAATTGTGAGTACATGTTAGTTTTGGTGAAACTCAACGATATAAGTAAGGAGTCCTTTTATGTCGTGGCAAATTCGATAGGTTTACCTAATAAGTTCTTAGACGTACCTATCAACCAAGAATAGTTTCTAGACTATTAGCAAAAGGCTTTTGCTTACCTAAGATGTTCTAGGATTAAGTCGACAAACTGTGCTTAGTTCTTCAATGATTTTAGGATCTTGGAATCATTTTATTCACACCTGCCGGAACAATAAAATCGAATAAAATGCTAATAACTTGTTTGAATTGCATGGTTGCTTTAATTTCAAGTTATTATTCATGATAAATGTTTAGACTTTGCATGCTTCAATGTATGTTTTAATTATTGTTTATAATTAAATATCTTGCACTGCAATAAATCCTTTTAGAAAGGTAACAGTAAATTTCCTCGATTGGTAGTGAATCCAAGAACGATTCACGGAAAAGAGAGAAAGTGAGCAATTTAAAATGTACGTTTCTTATATCGACTTTTATGGTTGTTTTCGAATATCAAATTCGAATGGCAAACCAATTGGTGCTTGTGAATTCAAAATACACTGTAGTTTTGAGATCATAAAGCATTGAGCTTAAACGCTCAGCTTTACCAATGGTTAACAACCTAATATCTTTTTCCATTTAATTCTCGAATGAGTCTAGTTCCTAGACATTCGAATAGATCGATGCTTAGAGAACTTTAGAAGCTTCTGGTAAGATCATCTAGTTGAAACAGAATATTCAACATAAATTAAAATGGTAAAGAACCTTGTTGGTGACATTGGACATGTCTAACAAAGTATAAAAGTCAACACTAAAGAATTCAATTCTTAAGACTATAAGAGAGGGTACAAGAAATAGGAAAAACGAGGAACAAATGAAAGGAATTTACGATTCCGTTTCTACCTATAAATTTATGTTTAAAGAGAAGTGACCTAGCAATCAAACTTCCTTGGTATCATATACCGCTTGAGGTTCTTACTTCGGTAATAACTCAAATAATGGAAGCTAGGATACACTAATGACCTACAAGTGGGAAATGAAGCATGGCAATGCTACATTAGTTGTAGGGTCATCTAGTTTGTTTTAAGTCCTTTCAAAGGCTGGAACTTAATGGCTATTTTGTTCCATAATCAGCATACCTAAATTTCTGCTTCAAACACAGAAAGACTCACATTCAGAAGAACAAAAACAATGCTTGTTTGTTTGTTTATTTGAATGAAATAGTCAATTACTGGTTGAGTCAATATGCTTGATTAAAACAAACAACTCTTTAAAGAACTTTACTAGGTTCAAATCAAACCCTTGATTTGAGTTCCATTAAATCTTTGGCATTGTTGCTTAGACCATATCAACAAGTTAACATTCATAAGCTCTATTTTGATGGACTTTGAAAGTTGGTTGATTTCTAGATCAACTTAAGACAAGCTAGTCTTACTTGTTGAAAGTAACAAAGAATATGAACTATTGTTAGAACGCCTAGACGATAGAGTTCAAAGCTAAAGAAAGGTTTTATGACTTTATTATTTCACATGGATTTGAGTGAATATAGGTTTATTTACTCAAATGTGATATAAGTTGAATCTGTTTGGCTAGTTCAAAGATTCAAAAGTATAAAATCCACTTGTCAAGAAATCATAAAGATCTAGGTTAGATCATGTTGATGATTACTTGAGACCAAATATGATCATCAATGATTGTGTGTTGTAATTTCACAATCTAGGTCCATAAGATATGGCATATCTTAGTTGGAATAATCGAAGTCAATTAGTACTTGATTCGATCAATGATGGATCATAAAGACTTTTCCTATAATTTCTAAAACAAAATGCTCAACTACCACCAAACTAAACCAAATTCGTCAAAGCTATTGAAAAGTAATTTCAGAATATCTTTTCATAATATATCTAAAGAGTTCCTAAACTCAGTGGGAGCTTAGTGTTTGTTATTCAACAAACTAAGGCCCAAGCATAGATATATGTTTCATTGTGATTTATTCAAATGAGACACAAGGGTATTGTTTCTACCACGAATTTTTGAGAACATAATGTTTGTTTGCTCGAAATAATGTCCTTTTGGAGATTCGTTTCCAAAATGACAAGTGGGAGAAAATAGACCTCGAAAGTTTTCGAGGCGAACAACAAACATAAAACGGACATTCCGGAGGCTTTTCGAAGTGCTTCAGAAAATCCGAACTTATTCTTTAAGACTTTAGAAGTGGCTTTAAAGAATAGACATCTCTTAGAAGACTTTACAAGTGCTTCAAGGAGAACAGAATATTTAAAGGACTTTAAGTGGCTATTGATATTCTAATGTTTGATGTTCTATACCCAAGTAGGCATAGAATTCAAGTCACTGAAACTATGAGATTCTTCTATTAGATAGTGAAGAAACATAGAGATCAGGTCAATGAAACTATGAGATTCTTCTATTAAATAGTGAAGAAACCTACAACTTGCAGTCAAACTATTATCATATAGATTAATTAGTTTGTGACTTGTAAGAAAGCTATGACGAAACCCAGATTCCCTAAAATGGTTAGAGGCCATATATAGACTCAAATGTTTTAAATGGTTAGAGGCCATAAAACATACTCAATGTTTTGATGACAAAATTGAAATTTTGTTGATTTGCAAGAATAGTTTCACACCTATTGGTTGCAAGTTTGTTTTAAGGATAAAAACCATCAAACGTGGAATTGTGTTCACACACAAAGCTAGATTAGTTGCTAAAGGTTACAAGCAAATTCATGGCATGGATTGTGTTGAAACCTCATGCAAAATCGTAATGCTTAAGTCTATAATTCAAGCAATGATTGCATATTGGTACATATGGCAATTGGATGACAAAACGTATTCCTCAATCAAATATTGGAATAAACTATGTACATGGTATGTCATAGGATTTGTGGATCCAAATAAATGCTTGAAAAGGAAAGCTAGCTTATGAAATCTAAGTCCAGATTTAAGCAAGCAATTGGGAATTAGAACTGTATTTTAGTGAAGCTAATAAGTATTTTAGTTTCATAAAATATACATGATTCTTATAGATATATAAGAAGTTTAGTGGGAGTACTTAAAACTTAATTGGTCCTATGTGTATTACACACATATCTCTCTATTGTGAAATAACATTCAAATGCTAATGACTTAGATTTGAAATAATTCATCAATGATGGACCATGGCGAAACTTAGTACATACTGGGTATTAAGATCTATTTACAAAAATCTTATGATATTGTTTTGGATTAAGTAATGGCATTTACTAAATCAAACACGAAAGTCTCCATTGGAGATATTCGACCCATGTGAATAAATCTAAGTAAAGGATGTTTGAACTATGTATAAGCATTTACTAAGTTAAACATCAAAGAGTCTAAATGAGATTCTTAACCTATATTATATGTCAAAGAATTTAGCTGGATTCAGTATCTGCTGAAATTGAATAAGCTAAAGTTACATGAATAGAATTCAATTGGGAATTATTCTGCAAAAGAATTTATCATGTATGATATGAGGATCGCCAAAAACGTATCGTATGACTTTAGCCATGACGAACATATACCAATCTCTATTGATCTAAGTGAAGATCAACTAGATTGAGATCAAGAATACTTATGGTACTTGAAAAGGTACATAGGAATAGTTCTTGATTCAAGGAAATAAAGATATGCTAAATATTGATGCTACACGCAGAAACACTGGCAAAGGATCAAGCAAGACCCCTTTGGAGTTAACCATTGACAAGGACGAGCTATAGAGCATCGTGTTTTGAAATGGCAACATGGGTTGGAGACCATGAGTTGTTGCGTGGGAAATTAAAATAATGATTTCTATGTTCTAAGATATAGTTGAGAGTATTCCACATATCTGTGAACTGCTTGGATAAGTAATTCCAAACAAAGCATCACTAGCAACCTATAAAGTTGAAGTAAAAGTAATTATTGCCTAAGAAGCAATAAAACAGGGTTGTTTAAAGTTCTTCACTGAACTTGGGTAGATCACCTATCTGCTGGCTTGATGATTCTTCATTGAAAAATGTGTAGAACCACTCTTGAAGCAAGAAAAACGTCCGCTAACTTGATGGTTCTTCATTGCAAAATGAGTAAAACCACCATCGAAGTAAGAAAGACTAGATCACATAATAAACAAACTCGAAAAGATCTTATCATCATATCTCGAAGAACATTCGATGAAAAGGATATTAAGATTGGCAAAGCATGATAACTAAACCTATGCAACAAGTGAGAAGCAACACTCACATTGTAGCACTGGAAATCAAGCATAGCTTTGAATTCCATGAACTGTTTTAGAAGATGGGTTTGAGGCCCATGGTTGTAAAACATTGGGGTTGAACATTTATCATATATGAAATGTATTTTCATATTCCATTTAATCTTGGTTTAGTATTAAATGATGAGTCCCTTCAATTTGACGATATATTCAAGATAGACTGTCAGGACCAGTCCTGTGACTAAGAAATGTCTATCAAGTGAACTTGAATGTCAAAGATTGAAAATGGTCCCTAATCGGAGTTTTCTATAAAAATGGACGCATAGAAAACGTTAGACGATTAGAATGCAAGATGACTAGTAGTTCTGTTTCTTGAACTATGTGGACATGGCAATGTCATAATCATTTGCATAGATACTTACTTTGGGAAGACTAGTATCGGACAAGACCTATGAAACTTTACTGTAAGAGATGAAAGTCTGTCATAAGTAAATTTCATTAAATTATTAGACACTAAATCCTCAATACCTGAGTGATTTGAGATTACTTGTTTGAGAACTGGTTGCTTTGACGTTGACCAACCGTCGCACCGTAAAAGGAGGCTATAAAGGCAACGCTCAGGTAATCACCTATCAAACGAAGTCTAATCTCAAGATCGCAAGATTGGGATTGTCCTCCCATAAATCGGGATGAGATGCTTAAAAGTTGTACAAGGCCACTCGGAGAGCTAGAAACTGTGAAATGCATGGCCGTGCTCGGATGAATCATAGGCTATGATTATCTGTTTATTTGATCAGTTGAACTCTGAAACCGAGGAACACCTCTGGACATAATAAGGATGACAACTCTTACCTTATGTTCAAGAGCAAGCATCGAGCGACAAAGGAATTAGGAAATGCACACTTGTCCCTAAGGACAAGTGGGAGACTGAAGGAAATAATGCCCTTGGTCCAAGTATGCATTCTATGTTAAGTCTAATAAATGCGGTTCAGTATTAATTAACAAGTTAATAATTCAGTGAGATCAAGTGAGCTGAATGCCTAGCTAGAGGCCGCTTCAGTTCAAGTGGAATTAATGATATTAATCCACAGCTTACTCTTGACTGAACCCGTAGGGTCACACAAATAGTACGTAAACGGATCAAGTATTTAATGGCATTAAATACTCCATCTATGAATATTCGGAACCGACGGATCTTGGTTTCAGTGGGAGCTAAGATTGTCACAGGCAAGAAATGAATACTCCGGAAACGATGATATTGCCGGAAACGGAAATATGGATCGTATCGGAAATATGAATATTATCCAAGTCGTAGATGATTGCCGGAAACGGAAACATGGTACGTATCGGAAAATATTATTGGAAATGGAAATATTACCAGAATCGGAAATATTGCCGGAAACGGAAATATTGTCAGAATCGGAAATATTGCCGGAAACGGAAATATTGTCAGAATCGGAAATATTACCGGAATCGGAAAATAATTCCGGAAACGGAAATATTAAATATTTGTTCGAAACGGAAATTAATTCCGGAATCGGAAATATTAAATATTGTTCGTATCGGAAATAAATTCCGGAACTGGAAATTTAATCGGAAGCGTATCGTACGAATTAGCATCGGACGAGGCTTGCCGGACGAAGGCCCAGCACGAAGCCGGGGCCATCGCCCAGCAGGCATGCGCGCCACAAGCCCAGCCAAGGCAGCGCCCAGGCCTACCGCAAGGCAGGCCCAGCGCGCGCCAAGGGCCACGGATGCGTGGGCCGCGCTGCGTGGGCTGCTGCTCGCACGCGCATGGGCAGCCCTTGTGGCTGCCGTGTGTGTGTGAGTTTGTGCTCATGCGTGATTCCTGAATCTACAAGAGTCAGTGTATGATTAAATTTCTATTCCTAATTGGATAAATTAATTAAATAGAATTCATGTAGGATTCTAATTTCAATTAATTCGTATCCTACTAGGATTACGATTCCTTTTCCATAACTCTATAAATAAAGGCCTAGGGGTCATAATTTATACACAAGTTTCAAA
The DNA here is from genome assembly GCF_020520425.1 of Spinacia oleracea. Taxonomy (NCBI): domain Eukaryota; kingdom Viridiplantae; phylum Streptophyta; class Magnoliopsida; order Caryophyllales; family Amaranthaceae; genus Spinacia; species Spinacia oleracea. The sequence goes on along the minus strand of NC_079488.1, from coordinate 69,075,825 downwards.
GTATTCAAAAGTGAGTTTTTTGAGAGAAAATTAAAACACACATCTTGCTCATAAAGTGCCGAAATTTTCTAGTACCTTAAGGGCGATTCTAGTTGGTCAATCTTAAGGCGGATCCGGACGTGCTGTGGACTATCTACGGAGGGACGACACTTGGAGTCCTAAAGACTTGTTCTTGTTCGGTTCGGGCGCAGCTAGGGAGGGCACGCAACAAAGAGTATGCATCTAAATTATGCTATATGATTATGTGTAAATAATATGTTGTCCTGGGTTAATGGTTGTTTCCGCATGATCTATGTAATGTCATATGTATCATAACCTAACAGTCTACCCTTTCCAATCCTTATGTTCTTAGACGCCTTCGCTCTGGGGCCCCTGTTCAGCTCATCTAACCCATCCATGTTCTCATTGCCATAACCCAAGAAACCATTACCTCGACTCTTGTTCTTGAACTTATTGTCAACCGCAAACCACGCACGGCCATTGACACATGCGCCATACCCATTATTTCCAAAACCTGCTCTTACACCACCATTAGCATAATGACCATATAACTTGTGTGGATACATCCTGTTGACATACCCTTGGGCCGTCCCCATGCTACTCATTGGCCTCGGTTGATGTAAGCTCATGACCCTAGCTTGAGGCTACAAATTGTGAGTCCTAACAGATGTAATCCTCATGCTCGACCAATACCTATACAAATTATCCTATCAAACCGTCTTGAGTCACGAATAAAAAAAGGAGACAAATGAATTAATTAAAAAAAGTTAACGTATTAATTAAACTCATATCGAACAGAACGTATCCCGTCCCATAATTTGAGATTCGTTAAATAAAAGGAGAAATAGCAAAGTCAAAGTGGTTAGTTTTCTGAGAACCGTGACGCACCTCTCAAGGGTGCGTCGTAATGTGTCCCTTTTCTTTGATTTAATTGCTTTCCTCGCCCTTTTATGAACTGTTAAACTAACTAAATCTGATTGTTCGATCACGCTTAATAAATATGATATTTTTGGGAAATTGGATTATCATGCTAGGTCCCTTAAAACAATCTAAATCAGATAATCGCGCTCGATCTAGTACTATATGTTGCATATTGTTAAAATCAACTCAGATTAGTTTAATAGTTAACGCATGTCCCTTCAATTATTTATGCTGAGCTAGTAAGGATATCCTGCCTCTGGAGTTATCGAAGAGCGAGTACTCCTCTCGGTAGTTACAGTCCCCCGAACCCTCAATCTCTACCCTGCAGGTGTACGTTGAGCGACCCCCACCACCGGGGATCACAAGGGAACCTACGGCCGTCGTGGTCAAACATAATTGCACTCCCTTTATGTCACGATAACCGGGTTTTGTTAGTTTTTCTCATTGTCGTTAAAAACTGAATGGCGACTCCTATATTACTAGTCAATTGGGTGTAAACTCACAGGAAATCCAATTACACTTGATTTGACAAAAAGAAGCGTCACACCCACGAGGGACGAGGTCACGCATTAGCCTCGTGCTTTTTCGACCCCCTCACAGTTGGCGCATATTTAGGTCCTTCTGTGTGAAAATGTACTTCAAACTCTTATGATCCGTAAATATCCTACATTTCACACCATACAGATAGTGTCTCCATATCTTCAATGCAAACACTATGGCGGCTAACTCTAAATCATGGGTAGGGTAATTGGATTCATATGGCTTCAACTGCCTCGATGCATACGCAATCACTCTCCCGTTCTGCATCAACACACACCCTAAACCATTCTTAGAGGCATCACTATATACATCATAAGTACCGCTCTCATCTGGAAAAGTTAACACTGGCGCGGTTGTCAATCGCATCTTTAAGGCTTTGAACGCTTCCTCACACTGGTCATTCCACTCAAACTTCGCCTCTTTCTTCATCAAGGTTGTCATTGGTTTGGCGATTCTAGAAAAGTCTTGCACAAAGCGTCTATAATAACCCGCTAAACCAAGAAAACTTCGAATATCGGTGACACTCTTAGGTGTAGGCCACTCACTAACAACTTTTATCTTTGCAGGATCCACTGCAACTCCATCCTTAGATACAAAATGTCCTAAGAACGCAACTCTTTCCAGCCAGAATTCACACTTCGAGAATTTGGCATACAACTGATTGTCTCTTAGGGTACTCAACACTGACCTTAAGTGTTCCGCATGATCCTCCTCATTCTTAGAGTAGACCAGAATATCATCTATGAAAACCACTACAAACTTGTCCAAGAATGCATGGAATACTCGGTTCATTAAGTCCATAAATATTGCAGGTGCATTGGTTAACCCAAATGGCATAACTGTGAACTCATAGTGACCGTATCTAGTCCTAAATGCAGTCTTTGGTATATCGTGCTCTGCGATTCTCAACTGTTGATAACCTGACCTCAATTCAATCTTTAAAAACATTCCCGCTCCTTTCAACTGGTCAAATAGATCATCTATCCTAGGAAAAGGATACTTATTCTTGATTGTGACCTTATTGAGCTCCCTGTAGTCTATACAGAGTCTCATACTACCGTCCTTCTTCTTCACAAACAAGATTGGCGCTCCCCAAGGCGACGCACTTGGTCTAATATAACCTTTCTCTAGCAATTCCTCAAGTTGACCTTTTAACTCACTCATTTCTGCTGGAGCCATCCGGTATGGGGCTTTCGAGATGGGTGCAGTTCCGGGTGCTAAATCTATGGTAAAATCGATTGGTCGATTGGGCGGCATTCCCGGGATCTCTTCCGGAAACACGCCCAGGAATTCACTCACTACTGCAATATCCCCTGGTTGCTCTTTCATTACATGGTCTAGGTCTCTTACATTGCATAAGAAAACAGGGTTCCCTTTGTGTATTAACTTCACGAGTTCCATTGCCGTGACAATTCCTACACTCCTAGGCTTCCCAAAACGGCGATACGATACAACCTTTCCTAGACTAGACTTCAAGTGAATCTTCTGCTTCTCACAGTCAATCTTAGCTTTAAACATGGCCAACCAGTCCATTCCCAAAATCACATCTAAATCCCCTAACTCAAACTCAATTAGGCTAGACAAGAATATGGTCTTGGCTATGGTTAAAGGTACATTCTTATGGATCTTGGTGCATTTCACAATCTAACCGGTTGGTATCACTATGGGTACTTCAATCTCTTCAGGTTCTTTCAATCCTAACTACTCTAAGATACCCTTTGATATAAACGAATAAGTCGCACCAGAATCAAATAGTACTTTAACTAAAACGGAGTTAATAGAAAAAGTACCAGCTATGACGTCAGACGAGTTTTCGGCTTCCTGCCTAGTGATCACATTCAGCTTTCCTTGGGCAACTCCCTTGTTATAGCCACCTTCATTGGCATTTCCATTGGCATTTCGGTTCCCATTCTGCTGATAGTTCCCTCCGGGCTTTCCATTACCCTTGCCATTATTGCCATTATTTCCAGTCTGGTTACCTCTTTGGTTTCCACCATTGATCCCTCCATTCCGGTTTTGGTTATTCCGGTTGTTGTTCTGGCGGTTGCCTTGGTTGGGTTACCCATTCTTGGCCCAACACTCAAATTCTCTATGGCCTAGCTTCTCACAAAACCTACAGACAACTTGGTTTCCATTACAGTCTCGACCTGGGTGATTAGTATGGCAACGTCTACACTCATAGACTCTCGTTCCATTCCTTGCAGACTGATTTCTATCTCCATTGTTATTGTGGAAGTTATTCCTGTTTCCTCCCTGGTTTCCCCTGAACTGGAAATGATTGTTTCCTTTGTTTTTCTTAAAGTTCCCTTGATTCTGCTGGCCACCACCTTGGTTATGGTTACCAACATCCTTCCTCTTTTCACCAATTCCATTCTTCCTTTGCTGCAGACCATACAAATGGGTAGCTTTTCCATATAGGGCGTCAAGAGATGTAAAGGTCTCTCCAGCAAGAATTAGTTGCAAGTACATAGTCAATCCACTCTCAAATATCTGGGCTCTAAGCTCCTCCATTGCCACCACTTCTGGTGCAAACCTAGACAACTCTATGAACTTCGAATAGTACTCTGTCACAGACATACCATCCATTTTCAATTCGATGAACTCTTGAGCTTTCTGCTTCTTCAGGTATGGTGGGTAAAACTTGTTCCTTAAGGCTGCTTTGAATGATTCCCATCCAAATCCGGGTGTAGCTTTCAAAGCATTCTCACATCTTTTCCACCATAAATCGGCTTCTCCCCTAAGGTAATAAACAACACTATTGACCCTAAGGTTCTCTGGGCAATTGACAGCTACGATAAGCTTATCGAACTCCCTTAGCCAATTCTCAAGTACAGTTGGGTCTATCTCCCCTTGATACAAAGGAGGCTTACTTTGGGCCACATTCTTAAACATCTCACCAGCTGGATCAACTCCCTGGTTATTCCTATTCTGTGCTAAGTTCTTCACTACTTCAGCTAGTTGCCTGACCACGTCGGCAATTCCTTGGGTAGTCATTTCCCATCTTCTGAATAAAATAAAAGACTAACTTTAACAACTGAGGTTGGACACTACCTTACTAACACATTGCACTAACTAGTTATTCAACTGGTGCACATACACGAAAATTTTCAGACCCTAAGCAAGATAGGCGCCTGATTATGGGCCGCTTTTCCCCTTAGTCCGCATCACAAAGTTCAAGTGGTGAAAATTGGACCACCTTGCAAGTATAATTTCTTTGAAGAAATGCATGAAATTCCTTTCGCGATAATCGCTCAAAGATAGCATAAACTTAGAATTAAAGGTAAAAGAAGGAATTCTAAACTTTATTTTTGGATCGTACTTTATTCGGAAAACCACAAAACTGAACTACTAAAACCATAAATAGTAGTGTACTACTTTATTGCTTCACTAAATCTTAGAACTAACTATTACATTAGAAAAGTCTTCTAGAATGCTACTCTACTATCCAACCACCTCTACAAACTAGTGAAGAGTGCTCATGGTCTTCAAAGTCATCAAAGTCTTCCTCCGGATCAGACTCATACTCCATATCCTCATTGTTTTGTTGTAGCACACTGTTCACTTCATCATTGTTGGTTTCAGGCTCAATTTATGTGTAACTGGAGATCTCAATAGTGGGTTCAGGAATGATAGGATTAGGGTTCTCAATCTCAACAACATCATCATAACTATCCCCATCCATCTGAGTCTCTGTATCATGATCTAATCCTGTAAGGTTGATGTTCTCTACAGTCTTACCATCATCAAAGCATTCCTCCGCAAGTTCTATAATCGTAGTCATAATATCCAAATCATACCTCCATCTACCATCTGGAGTACCATACTTGTAGTAATTGGGAATACCATTTTCCATATTCATATCCCGAAATCGGTTCTTAAGTTCTATGTATGGGTTCTTGGAAGATAAGCAATGAATAACCATCTCTGCCATAACATCTTTCTTCCTTAATTCAGGTAGGTTCTTCACTGTAGCAAAGTAATTGCAGGCAAACTCAATCTTCTTCACATAAATGTGTGGGGTCTCACAGTCTAGCTTCTCTAGGTTTCCTAGATTTGCGTACTTTGAAATCAACATCTTAACCCTGAAAGTTAACAACTACAAAGTCTTACTAAAGTGTTCCAAAAACAAAGTAAGTTCGTTGAGCCATACAATTTCAATGCACAAGTACATGCTTAATCATGAATCGTGATGCAATTAATCACATAAAGCAAAACAAAACATGATCAAACTTTAATTAAAAGATCACAAAAAGGCATAATCACATAAACACTTGATTAGAAAGGCATACTTAAATCAAACTCATACTTAGAGTAATTATACCCTTCTTATTCTACCCATTCCTCACTTAGAAAAGAAAATAAAAAATTTCGAATTTAATTTAAATAAATAACTTCAAATATTCACGAAATTATTAGAAATTAAAATCGAAAATTTAAAATAATTAATCGAAAAATTTAATTAATTCGATCATTTTCAAAAATAATTAAAAGAATTAAATAATTAAATAAATAAATAATTAATTGGGAAAATCCGAAAATAAATAAGAATTTTTTTTTTTTTTTTTTGAAAATTTAATTCGACTTTTGTTCGAATTTAATAAATCCGGAAAAATATTAAAATAAATCGATAAATGTTCAAATAACTTAAAATAATTAGTATTTGACTTTTCAAAATATTGAGTACTCAAAATAGCATTTTGACTTTAGGAAAACAATTTTCAAAAATCATAAAGATCCGCAAATACCACTTTGTAGTATGGATTACTACAAAGCAGCCTTAGTCTCCGATTACCACTTTCTAGTATTACTTATTACAAAGAAGGAATGAAACTAAACTCTGATACCACTTTGTAACACCCTAATAATTCCTTACTTTTTATAAAACATTTTCCAACTTAAAACACAGGAATTACCAAGATATTACCGCCACCATGATAACGGCTAAGGCTATTTACCAGAATTACGCAGCGGAATTAACTAACTTTCAAACACATTAAATAAATAGTTAATGGTTATTAAAACAAGTTGGAACCACTGAGGCCCAATCCAAAGTAATAAACCATTTAAAATCCATTAACCAAAATTAGTAGTCATGACTTTAAAATAAAATAAAGAGTTTATAAATTACGGAAGAATAAAACTCTCAACTCGAATCCCATGATAACTTCTCCCGCAAGTTATCTCTACGAACCTGCTTTATTGAAAATCTACTCCCCAACAACACAAATGCAATTGATGGATCATCATAGGGTCATTAAGGCAAAGGCCATGACCATAAGACATGACGCACGAAGTCAGCGAAAGCTGAGTACGGACAAGCTAGAATAGCATTCTATCCTAACATGCTTCACTCGACAATATTAAATAATCAACATGCAAAAGCCATATAATAAACAATTAAACATGGAGACAAGACACGACACATGACACGACTCTTGACTCACAGTTTAATAAAAAGTAGCTTCGAACGGGTAAAGTAAAGTATCCTCAAAAGGAAAGAAAAGGGTGATGGGAGCCCACCATACACCAAATAATAATAATAAATCGGACTCCTACCGACAATCGGATCCTACCGACGGAATTCCAATGCACAACGGCCTAAAAAGAAAGAATGAAACAACGTCTTGTATCATTCGAGGAGTACAAGTTTTCCGGCAAGTCTCCCCCCATTGTTCATACACAAGGTATATACGTTCCAAGAGTTTTGAAGCTCTGTTGGGTTACACTTTACGTTAATTAATATGTTATGTTCAAGGCGACTTAAGACACAACATACAAACAATTAAACAATTCAACAATTCAACAATGACTCTTCAATATTTTACTTCTTTAAGACTTGTGATCAAACATAGACTCAAGTGAAATTACTCCCATTGTTCCTTCTCAAAAACACTGTTTGAGATAACCCGACATTGCCTATTAACAAGCGGGGTGTGCCCTTAGCACGAATTGTCCTTAATTCAATTCACATAGACTCTTCAACATATTCTACCCCTTGGTAGAATATATGTTGCTCACTAGCAACATTCGATTGGCTCAATAATTATGCTAGACATCCTGTACTATAGCATAATAATAATAATAACAACTTGCATGCGCACTACTCATACATGCAAACCAACTTGAACAACATGCTTGACATAATTCAACGATTATAAAAGTCCATAACATGATAGTTCAATAGAATCTATAAAGCATAATTCAATTCATAACATGCTCGTTCACATAGATTCAACAATAATAACAACATGCTCGTTCTCAACAATAAACATGAATTCATAATAACATATTCATTCCCAATCATCAACATGAATTCATAAGGTCATATAAGTTCACATGATTCGCATTCAAGACACTTCACAAAGTCCTCAAGGGATGGGTGGTCACCCTAGTCTTGTACGTACCTGGAATACCTAAGTACGGGGGCTACTGTGCGAATCACGACTCACTAGAAATCAACTCCTATAAACAAAACAAGAGAACTAAATTATTATCCATGTTTACTAAATTTCCAGCAACTATTTAAGAAACTAAAACCCTTAGTTTAATTAGAAATCATTCATTAATTGGTAATTTAATAGTCTCAAATAGTCAACTCAAGTCCTAACATAAAAAAATTGACTTTTTAGCTTTAAAACCCTTAAAAACCAACTTTTTAAAGCTTAAAAACATTCTGAAAATTTAAGTTGATTCCCATAATTTAAATTGTCATTAAATTATGTGAATCAATCGCTCAATCAATTTGACACCAAAACCCTAACATTGGTTTAATCCGAAAACATGTTTTGACTTCAAAAAATCAACACTTTATAAACTTATTAAATCTGAAAATTATAAACTCAATCATCAAAACCAATTTCTTTAATTAAAACATATTACTAACCCAATACGGTGTTCATAACCGTTTTAATTAATCTAAACAATCCAATAATTAAACTTAATCACAATAATCAAATCAATTTAAAAACTGAAAATTAATATTTTTGAAAACATAATTTTATTAAACCATTGATCAACACACACACACACAACGATTAATTAATCGTGTGTGTGTGTGCCGACCAACACACACGACAACAACAAAGCAACAGCAGCAGCGCAACGCACCACAAGGGTGCGCGCGCGCGCGAAGGGGCAGGCGAGCAAGGGGCACAACGCACAGCAGGCACATCGCACAGCGGGGCACTCGACACACGAGCACGAGGCTCAGCGCGCGCGGGACAGCGGGACTGCGGGGCTGCGGGACACGGCACATGCGACACAGCAGCAGCAATGGTGCTGCGCTGCGGGGCGAGGCACGAAGAGAGGGGCAGCAAGGCTTGGCACATGCGGCTGGGCACACAAACGCACGGCACCACTCGTGCCTTGGGCTGCAAGAAAGTCGGACGAGAGGGGAAGAGAGGGGCGTGGGGTGTGCCGCAAGAGAGAGGAAGAGAGGAGAGAGAGAGAGTGTGCTGAAATTTTTGTGAGGGTTTAATTAGAGGGTTTATTTATAGTTTTTCTCTCCCATGTGGGCTAGGTTATGGTAGTTTGAGTTGGGCTTACTACCGGGCTCAATTCATTAAATCCCTTGCAAGCTTTGTTGGGTTTAATTAAAACAAAACGACCGGGCTTTAAGTTTATTAAATTCGTTTTTGAAATACGACCCAACAATTCCCGATTGAATAAATTCCTTGAATTTATTTAATAAAATCCGGTTTTCGAAATAATTAATATTTAAATTAATTAAAATAAATGCGCATTTAATTCTCATTAAATGAAAATTATAAAAATACACGAAATGTTTTATAAATATAATAAAATATACTTCCTCCGTTCCGGAAATATCGCACCATTTATTTTTTACACTATCCACACTACGACTTTGGCCATTTTTTGTGATTCTTACGTAAGGAAAATTTAGTCATATGGGGTCTTGTTAGATTCGTATCGATATATATTTTCTAAATATTATTTTTTTATAATTTTTACTTGCATACGATTTGATATATTAAGAGTCAAAATAATGGTTAAATGGGTAAAAGTCAACCACGGTGCGATATTTCTGGAACAGAGGAAGTATTTATAATTATAGAAAAATACGAGGTATTACAGTTATGGACTTTTATAATCGTTGAATTATGTCAAGCATGTTGTTCAAGTTGGTTTGCATGTATGAGTAGTGCGCATGCAAGTTGTTATTATTGTTATGCTATAGTACATGATGTCTTGCATAATTATTGAGCCAGTCGAATATTGCCAGTGAGCAATATATATTCTACCAAAGGGGTAGAATATGTTAGAGAGTCTATGTGAATTGAATTAATGACAATTCGTGCTAAGGTCACACCGCGCTTGTTAATAGGCAATGTCGGGTTATCTCAAACAGTGTTTTTGGGAAGGAACAATGGGAGTAATTTCACTTGACTCTATGTTTGATCACAAGTCCTAAAGAAGTAAAATAATGAAGTGTCTTTGTTGAATTGTTTAATTGTTTGTATGTTGTGTCTTGAGTATAGTCTCGAGTCGCCTTGAACATAACATATTAATTAACGTAAAGTGTAACCCAAAAGAGCTTCAAAACTCTTGGAACGTATATACCTTGAGTATGAACAATGGGGGGAGTCTTGCCGGAAAACCTGTACTCCTAGAATGATACAAGACGTTGTTTCATTCTTCTTTTATGCCGTTGTGCATTAGAATTCCTGTCGGTATGGCCCGACTGTCGGTAGTAGCCTGACTTATTTTGGTGTATGGTTGGCTCCCATCACCCTTTTCTTTCCTTTTGAGGATACTTTACTTTACCCGTTCGAAGCTACTTTTTATTAAACTGTGAGTCAAGAGTCGTGTCAAGTGTCGAGTCATGTCTCCATGTTTATTTGTTTATTATATGGCTTTTGCATGTGGATTTTTATTCGTCGAGTGAAGCATGTTAGGATAGAATGTTATTCTTGCTTGTTCGTACTCAGCTTTTGCTGACTTCGTGTTTCATGTCTTCCGGTCATGGCCTTTGCCTTAATGACCCTATGATGATCCATCAATTGCATTTGCGTTGTTGGGGAGTAGATTTTTAATAAAGCAGGTTTGTAGAGATAACTTGGGGAGAAGTTATCATGGGATTCGAGTTGAGAATTTTATTCTTCCGTAATTTATAAACTCTATTTTAATTATAGTCAGGACTACTACTATCGTTATTATTACTATTTTTGGTTAATGGATTTTGAAATATTTATTACTTTGGTTTTGGGCCTTAGTGGTTCCAACTTATTTTAATAACCATTAACTATTTATTTATGTTTTGAAAGTTATTTAATTCCGCTGCGTAATATTGGTAAATAGCTTTAGCCGTTATCACGGTGGCGGTAATATCTTGGTAATTCCTGTGTTTTAAGTTGAAAAATGTTTTATAAAATGCAAGGAATTATTAGGGTGTTACAGAAATGATTTCTACTAGTAGGGCCTTCGGTGTCCGATTGCTTAATAGAATATGTTTTCGGAAAGGAAACGAGCCCATGAGTTCAACACATCGCTTCGCGGTGCCTGATGGGCTTTTTAGGCCATCCAAGTTTGTTTAGGGCTCGAAAACTGCAATTTAATTATTTTCGGCTTTTGTTTTTAATTTTGTTTCGTATTAGTGTTTTGTGTTAACTATTTAAACACTTTATTTTCGTCATTAGACTATTTAAACTATTCTTTTGATAATAAAAATTCTGAGAGTTTATCTCTTTTCTAGTGGATTCTGGAGTTTTTGCAGATTTATCGCTTGTAAATCTGTTTATTCGTTCTAAAGATTAGCGTTTGCTTTTTTTGATATTTTCCGACTGCATCACTGACGTTTTATTATGCACCCTGATGCATTCAAACGTAAAGGCAGTTGAGGGAAATATTTATTATGAGTACTTTGTACTACCTCCGTCCCGGAATACTTGACTTGTTTTCCTTATCGGGCCGTCCCTTAATACTTGACCTGTTTCTAAAAATGGAAATATTCTAACAATATTATATAATTTCTCACTCCACCCCTATTAACCCAACTACCCCCTACTCCATACAAAAAATAATTAAAAATTCAACCCCTACTCTCCCCCAACCCCACCCATTTACACATTTCCCACTAACTGTTATGTTATGATACATATGACAATTCATAAATCATGCGGAAAAACCATAAAGCCAGGAAAGCATATTATATTCACATAATCATTTAGCATAGAATTGATGCATACATGTTGTAGCGTGCCATCCCTAGCTGCGCCCGAACCGAACAATAACAAGTCTTTAGGACTCCAAATGTCGTCCCTCCGTAGATAGTCCACAGTACGTCCGGATCCGCCTCAAGTTAGACCAACTAGAATCACCCTTAAGGTTACTAGGAATTTCGGCTAGTGTTTGCAAGTGTATGGTTAATTTTATTTCAAAAACTTACCCTTTGAATACTTCAATCGTATTTACAAATAATGACCCTAGGCCCTTATTTATAGAGGTATGGAAAAGGAACTGGAATCCTATTAGGATACTAATTAGTTAAACTAGAATCCTAGTAGGACTCTAATTAATTAATTTTATCCTTTTAGGATTAGGAATTTAATCATCAAACAAATCCTACACAATTTAGGTTTCGTATGTGAACACAAACTCTACACGAGCATGACCCACGAGCGTGCAGGCCATGCCCGCGCACAGCCCACACGGCCGTTCGGCCCACGCGAGCCGCAAGCCCACGCGAGCAGCAGCACAGTTCGCAGCCCATTGCCGCGCGCGCTGCGCGCGCTGCCATGGCCTGCTGGGCCTGGCCTTGCGCTGGGCCTGGCGTGGCCTTGGCTGTTCGTGTGGCGCGCTTGGCTTGCTGGGCGATGGCCTGGCTTCGTGCTGGGCTCTCGTCCGGCAGGCCTCGTCCGATGCTTATTCGTACGATACGCTTCCGATTAAATTCCCGTTTCAGAATTCATTTCCGATACGAACAATATTTAATATTTCCGATTCCGGAATTAATTTCCGTTTCGAACAAATATTTAATATTTCCGTTTACGGAATTATTTTCCGATTCCGATAATATTTCCGATTCTGACAATATTTCCGTTTCCGGCAATATTTCCGATTCTGGCAATATTTCCATTTCCGATAATATTTTCCGATACGTACCATGTTTCCGTTTCCGGCAACATCTACGACTTGGATAATATTTATATTTCCGATACGATCCATATTTCCGTTTCCGGCGATATCATCGTTTCCGGAGTATTCATTTCTTGCTTGTGACGATCTCAGCTCCCACTGAAACCAAGATCCGTCGATTCCGAATATCCATAGATAGAGTATTTAATGCCATTAAATACTTGATTTGTTTACCTACTATTTGTGTGACCCTACGGATTCAGTCAAGAGTAAGCTGTGGATTAATATCATTAATTCCACTTGAACTGAAGCGGCCTCTAGCTAGGCATTCAGCTCACTTGATCTCACTGAATTATTAACTTGTTAATTAATACTGAACCGCACTTATTAGACTTAACATAGAATGCATACTTGGACCAAGGTCATTATTTCCTTCAGTCTCCCACTTGTCCTTAGGGACAAGTGTGCATTTCCTAATTCCTTTGTCGCTCGATGCTTGCTCTTGAACATAAGGTAAGAGTTTTCATCCTTATTATGTCCAGAGGTGTTTCTCGGTTTCAGAGTTCAACTGATCAAATAAACAGATAATCATAGCCTATGATTCATCCGAGCACGGCCATGCATTTCACAGTTTCTAGCTCTCCGAGTGGCCTTGTACAACTTTTAAGCATCTCATCCCGATTTATGGGAGGACAATCCCAATCTTGCGATCTTGAAATTAGACTTCGTTTGATAGGTGATTACTTGAGCGTTGCCTTTATAGCCTCCTTTTACGGTGCGACGGTTGGTCAACGTCAAAGCAACCAGTTCTCAAACAAGTAATCTCAAATCACTCAGGTATTGAGGATTTAGTGTCTAATAATTTTAATGAAATTTACTTATGACAGATTTTCATCTCTTACAGTAAAGTTTCATAGGTCTTGTCCGATACTAGTCTTCCCAAAGTAAGTATCTATGCAAATGATTATGACATTGCCATGTCCACATAGTTTAAGAAACAGAACTACTAGTCATCTTGCATTCTAATCGTCTAACGTTTTCTATGCGTCCAATTTTATAGAAAACTCCGACTAGGGACCATTTTCAACCTTTGACATTCAAGTTCACTTGATAGACATTTCTTAGTCACAGGACTGGTCCTGACAGTCTATCTTGAATATATCGTCAAATTTGAAGGGACTCATCATTTAATAAACCACAAATTAAATGGAATATGAAAAATACATTTCATATATGATAAATGTTCAACCCCAACGTTTTACAACCATGGGCCTCTAACCCATCTTTAAAACATTTCATGGAATTCAAAGCTATGCTTGATTTCCAGTGCTACAATGTGAGTGTTGCTTTCTCATTTGTTGCATAGGTTTAGTTATCATGCTTTGCTAATCTTAATATCCTTTTCATCGAATGTTCTTCGAGATAGATGATAAGATCTTTTTGAGTATGTTTATTTTGTGATCTAGTCTTTTCTTGCTTCAAGAGTGGTTCTACGCATTTTTTCAATGAAGAACCATCAAGCCAGCAGACATGTGATCTACCCAAGTTCAGTGAAGAACTCTTTAACATAAACAACCCTGTTTTATTGCTTCTTAGGCAATAAGTACTTTTACTTCAACTTTATAGGTTGCTAGTGATTCTTTGTTTGGAATTACTTATCCAAGCAGTTCACAGATATGTGGAATACTTTCCAGCTGTATCTTAGAACATAGAAATTAATATTTTAATATCCCACGCAACAACTCATGGTCTCCAATCCATGTTGCCATTTCAAAACACGATGCTCTATAGCTCGTCCTTATCAATGGTTAACTCCAAAGGGTCTTGCTTGATCCTTTCCCAGTGTTTATGCGTGTAGCATCAATATTTAGCATATCTTTATTTCCTTGAATCAAGAACTATTCCTATGTACCTTTTCAAGTACCATAAGTGGTCTTGATCTCAATCTAGTTGATCTTCACTTAGATCAATAATGATTGGTATATGTTCGTCATGCCTAAAGTCATACGATACGTTTTTGGCGATCCTCATATTATATTATATACATGATAAATTCTTTTGCAGAATAATTCCCAATTGAATTCTATTCATGTAACTTTAGCTCATTCAGTTACAGTAGATACTGAATCCAACTAAATTCTTTGACATATAATATAGGTGAAGAATCTCATTAGATTCTTTGATGTTTAACTTAGTAAATGCTTATACATAGTTCAAACATTCATTACTTAGATTTATTCATATGGATCGAATATCTCCAATGGAGTCTTTCGTGTTTGATTTAGTAAATGCCATTACTAAACAATATCATAAGATCTTTGTAAATAGATCTTAATACCCAGTATGTACTAAGTTTCGCCTTGGTCCATCATTGATGAATAATTTCAAACCTAAGTCGTTAGCATTTGAATGTTATTTCACAATAGAGAGATATGTGTGATACACATAGGACAAAATAAGTTTTACGTACTCCCACTAAACTTCTTATATATCTATAAGAATCATGTATATTTTATGAAACTAAAATGCTTATTAGCTTCACTAAAATACAGTTCCAATTCCCAATTGCTTGCTTAAATCTGTACTTAGATTTCATAAGTTAGCATTCCTTTTCAAGCATTTATTTGGATCCACAAATCCTATGACATGCCATGTACATAGTTTTCTTCCAACATTTGATTGAGGAATACGTTTTGTCATCCAATTGTCATATGTACCAATATGCAATCATTGCTTGAGTTATAGACTTGAGCATTACGATTATGCATGAGGTTTCAACACAATTCATGCCATGAATTTGCTTGTAACCTTTAGCAACTAATCTAGCTTTGTGTGTGAACACAATTCCATAATTGATGGTTTTTATCCTTAAAACAAACTTGCAACCAATAGGTGTGAAACTATTCTTGCAAATCAACAAAATTTCAATTTTGTCATCAAAACTTTGAGTATGTTTTATGGCCTCTAACCATTTAAAACATTTGAGTCTATATATGGCCTCTAACCATTTTAGGGAATCTGGGTTTCGTCATAGCTTTCTTACAAGTCACAAACTCATTAATCTATATGATAATAGTTTGACTACAAGTTGTAGGTTTCTTCACTATCTAATAGAAGAATTGCATAGTTTCAGTGACCTGAACTCCATGTTTCTTCACTATCTAATAGAAGAATCTCATAGTTTCAGTGACTTGAACTCTATGCCTACAAGGGTATAGAACATCAAACAACAGAATATCAATAGCCACTTAAAAGTCCTTTGAATATTCTGTTCTCCTTGAAGCACTCGTAAATTCTTCTAAGAGATGTCTATTCTTTAAAGCCACTTCTAAAGTCCTTAAAGAATACGTGTTCGGATTTTCTAAAGAACTTCGAAAAGCCTCCGGAATGTCCGTTTATGTTTGTTGTTCGCCTCGAAGACTTTCGAGGTCTATTTTCTCCCACTTGTCATTTTGGAAACGAATCTCCAAAAGGACATTATTTCGAGCAAACAAACATTATGTTCTCAAAAATTCGTGGTAGAAACAATACCCTTATGTCTCATTTGAATAAATCACAATGAAACATATATCTATACTTGGGCCTTAGTTTGTCGAATGACAAACACTAAGCTCCCACTGATTTTTGCAACTCTCTAGATATATTTTATGAAAAGTTATTCTGAAATTACTTTTCAATAGCTTTGACGAATTTGGTTTAGTTTGGTGGTAGTTGAGCATTTTGTTTTAGAAATTATAGGAAAAGTCTTTATGATTCATCATTAATCGAATCAAGTACTAATTGACTTCGATTATTCCAACTAAGATATGCCATATCTTATGGACCTAGATTGTGAAATTACAACACACAACCATTGATGATCATATTTGGTCTCAAGTAATCATCAACATGATCTAACCTAGATCTTTATGATTTCTTGCCAAGTGGATTTTATACTTCTGAATCTTGGAACTACCCAACAGATTCAACTTATATCACATTTGAGTCAATAAACCTATATTCACTCAAATCCATGTGAAATAATAAAGTCATAAAATCTTTCTTTAGCTTTGAACTCTATTGTCTAGGCGTTCTAACAATAGTTCATATCTTTTGTTACTTTCAACAAGTAAGACTAGTCGTCTTAAATTGATCTAGAAATCAATGAACTTTCAAAAGTCCATTAAAATAGAGCTTTTGAATGTTAACTTGTTGATATGGTCTAAGCAACAATGCCAAAGATTAGTGGAACTCAAATCAAGAGTTTGATTTGAACCTAGTAAAGTTTTTATTTTTAAAGAGTTGTTTGTTTTAATCAAGCATATTGACTCAACCCATAAATGACCATTTCATTCAAATAAACAAACAAACATTGTTTTTGTTCTTCTGAATGTGAGTCTTTCTGTGTTTGAAACAGAAATTTAGGTATGCTGATTATGGAACAAAATATCCATTAAGTTCCAGCCTTTGAAAGGACTTAAAACAAACTAGATGACCCTACAACTAATGTAGCATTGCCATGCTTCATTTCCCACTTGTAGGTCATTAGTGTAGCCTAGCTTCCATTGTTTGAGTTATTACCGAAGTAAGAACCTCAAGCGGTATATGATACCAAGGAAGTTTGATTGCTAGGTCACTTCTCTTTAAACATAAACTTATAGGTAGAAACGGAATCGTAAATTCCTTTCATTTGTTCCTTGTTTTCCTATTTCTTGTACCCTTTCTTATAGTCTTAAGAATTGAATTCTATAGTGTTGACTTTTATACTTTGTTAGACATGTCCGATGTCATTCCAACAGAGTTCTTACCATTTTATTTATGTTGAATATTCTGTTTCAACTAGATGATCTTACCAGAAGCTTCTAAAGTTCTCTAAGCATCAATCTTATTCGACTGTCTAGGGACTAGACTCATTCGAGAATTAAATCGACAAAGATATTAGGTTGTTAACCATTGGTAAAGCTGAGTGTTTAAACTCAATGCTTTATGATCTCAAAACTACATTGTATTTTGAATTCACAAGCACCAATCGGTTTGCCATTCGACTTTGATACTCGAAAACAACCATAAAAGTCGCTAAAAGAAACGTACATTTTAAATCACTCATTTTCTCTCATTTCCGTGAATCGTTCTTGAATTCACTACCAATCGAGGAAATTTACTGTTACCTTTCTAAAAGGATTTATTGCAGTGCAAGATATTTAATTATAAACAATAATTAAAACATACATTGAAGCATGCAAAGTCTAAACATTTATCATGAATAATAACTTGAAAATGAAAGCAATCATGCAATTTAAACAAGTCATTAGCATTTTATTCGAATTATGTGTTCCGGCAGGTGTGAATAAAATGATTCCAAGACCCTAAAACCATTGAAGAATTAAGCACAGTTTGTCGACTCAATTCTAAAACATTTTAGGTAAGCAAAAGCCTTTTGCTAATAGTCTAGAAACTATTCTTGGTTGATAGGTACGTCTAAGAACTTATTAGGTAAACCTATCGATTTTGCCACGACATAAAAGGACTCCTTACTTATATCGTTGAGTTTCACCAAAACTAACATGTACTCACAATTATTTGTGTACCTTGCCCCTTTAGGACCAATACGTAACACCTCGCTGAGCGAAAACTATTACTAGATTGATGTAAAGGATATCCAAGCAAGTGTATATTTTGGCATGGCACCTTTTAACTCAATTTTTAAGTTTGGAACTTAAGGCTCTTACTATGTTGGTTAGATTTTAAGTGAACTAAAATCCTTAATCATGCAACATAATCAAGCTTTGATCTCATGCATATTTAAGACATATTTAAAGCAATAAATAACTTAAAGCATGCATAAGATAAATGTGATCTAGTATGGCCCGACTTCATCTTGAATTTTTAACTTCAAAGTCCGTCTTGAATATCTCCGTGGGAGGCACCATTTTCTTCAAATAGGATAAGCTATAATTAAAACTAATTACAACTATTTGATGGTACGCAGACCATATTTGAATTGAAAAACAACTTTGGTACTTTAGACCAATTACATTCAAATTAATGGTACGCAGACCATATTTTCTATCCTATTTGGGCCATACTTATCACTTCATAACCTGCAAAACAGTACATATACAATATATACCATTCACCCATTCATTATCATGAATGGCCCACATAGCTGGTTAGTAAAACACATTATGCATCACATAAACATTTGCAGCAATTAATCAAGGGCACCAATAATCTACAAATTATTCAGTCCTTATTAATTCTAATCAAGTTGTTTTAACCTTAAGGATTTGTAGACCTAATCAAGAGTATATGACTAAAAGGGCTCCCACTTAAACCAATAAATTCATATGCTTTACTAATTTTAAACATAAAAATGTATTTCTAGTCTAACCGGAAACATACAAATTTAATTAAAATTTAAAGCTCATATAAATTTATAATTGAATCCATAAATTTAATTTAATTTCAGTCGTATTTAAATTAATTCATGATTTAAATTTTAGTAAAATAATTAGAATAAATAAAATTTATTATAATTACAATATTCAAAATTAAAATCCAAGAAATTAATTTAAATTATTAATTTTAAAATTAATTAAAATTATGTAAACTGAAAATTTCAAATTAAAATTTCAAAATGATCTAATCGCAATGCAACAATCCCACGCAACGCACGCCCATGGTCCACACGCACACAGCCATCGCTGGCCATATGCGTGCAGCCCATGCGCTGCGTCGCATCGCTGCTGCTCACCATCGCAAGGCATCAATCGAACACGCGAACTGGTGCTCGCTGCGTGCGCCAGCGCTCGATGTACGCGAGCCATCGCTCGCTGCGCGCCCCAGCGCTCGATTTATGCGAGCCATCGCTCGCTGCGCGCCTGCCTTTCCCGCACGCGAGCTTGCGCTCATCGCACGAGGCAGCAGTATGCGAGCTGGCGCTCGCTGCGCGCGAGCCATCGACGCTGTGCGTAGCGCTCGTGGCACGCGAGCTTGCACTCGCTGCGCGCCAGGCTCCGCATGCTTGCGTGAGGCAGTGCGCGCTGTGGCGCAGCAAGCTTTCTGCCCACACGCGACTGCTCGTGCCTTGCTCTCGCCCCTGCCCACACACCCATTGCTCACAGCCCACGACACAAGGCAGGGCTACTGCCTTGTGCTCGTGCACCATGCCCTTGCTCGCTGCATTCGTACCGCATGGGCGACGAGCTCCCTTGCTCGTCGTCGCATGCCCGCACTATACAACACTACTTAAGGGTAACACGTAACGTCCATTGCTTTGTGCGTGCAAGTTATATGAGCGAGTCGCATAAAAATTAAAAATTTATATTCAAAATTAATGACAAATTAATAAATAATATTAATTTCATAATTTTAGGGCGAAAAATCGAAAATTTATTATTTAATTGATTTCCGATTAACATGGATTCAAGTCTAGGTCATAAAAATTTAAAATTTAACATAAATTTACAATTTTTATGGTGGTTTTTAATCATAGGTATCTAATTAAATTATAATTAATTATGAAAATCAAATTAATTCTAAATTATTCCAATTTTCAACAAATTAATCATAATTACAAATTAGATTGCATAATTAACAAGGCTAGGCATTCAAACTTGTTAAACATATACAGTAGGTCAATCAAAAATTCAAGATTTATCAACAAGAATCGCAAATATTTAATTTAACATCTTAAATTTACGAAATTTTGCATTCGAAAAACTAAAACCTCCGAAAACTCATAGTTAGGCTTCGAATTTGAGAATTCTGGGTTCGGCCGAAAAACACTATTTTTGTCAAAATTTTAGAATGCCTTTTACATGCGGAATTGACACAAAAATCACTCGATTTGGATGAGTAACGAAGAAACTGCCGAAAAACTGCGTACGTATAATTAAATAAACGCAATTTGCAATTAATTAACAATTACGAAAATTAATCACCCCTTTTTAATTCTTGCAAATTTGTAATATTTAACCATGTTTATGCAATTTAGATTATGAAAATAATAAGAGGCTCGTGATACCACTGTTATGTTATGATACATATGACAATTCATAAATCATGCGGAAAAACCATAAAGCCAGGAAAGCATATTATATTCACATAATCATTTAGCATAGAATTGATGCATACATGTTGTAGCGTGCCTTCCCTAGCTGCGCCCGAACCGAACAAGAACAATTCTTTAGGACTCCAAATGTCGTCCCTCCGTAGATAGTCCACAGTACGTCCGGATCCGCCTCAAGTTAGACCAACTAGAATCGCCCTTAAGGTTACTAGGAATTTCGGCTAGTGTTTGCAAGTGTATGGTTAATTTTATTTCAAAAACTTACCCTTTGAATACTTCAATCGTATTTACAAATAATGACCCTAGGCCCTTATTCATAGAGGTATGGAAAAGGAACTGGAATCCTATTAGGATACTAATTAGTTAAACTAGAATCCTAGTATGACTCTAATTAATTAATTTTATCCTTTTAGGATTAGGAATTTAATCATCAAACAAATCCTACACAATTTAGGTTTCGTATGTGAACACAAACACTACACGAGCATGACCCACGAGCGTGCAGGCCATGCCCGCGCACAGCCCACACGGCCGCTTGGCCCACGCGAGCCGCAAGCCCACGCGAGCAGCAGCACAGCTCGCAGCCCATTGCTGCGCGCGCTGCGCGCGCTGCCATGGCCTGCTGGGCCTGGCCTTAATTGCGCTGGGCCTGGCGTGGCCTTGGCTGTTCGTGTGGAGCGCTTGGCTTGCTGGACGATGGCCTGGCTTCGTGCTGGGCTCTCGTCCGGCAGGCCTCGTCCGATGCTTATTCGTACGATACGCTTCCGATTAAATTCCCGGTTCCGGAATTCATTTCCGATACGAACAATATTTAATATTTCCGATTCCGGAATTAATTTCCGTTTCGAACAAATATTTAATATTTCCGTTTCCGGAATTATTTTCCGATTCCGATAATATTTCCGATTCTGACAATATTTCCGTTTCCGGCAATATTTCCGATTCTGGCAATATTTCCATTTCCGATAATATTTTCCGATACGTACCATGTTTCCGTTTCCGGCAACATCTACGACTTGGATAATATTTATATTTCTGATACGATCCATATTTCCGTTTCCGGCAATATCATCGTTTCCAGAGTATTCATTTCTTGCTTGTGACGATCTCAGCTCCCACTGAAACCAAGATCCGTCGATTCCGAATATCCATAGATAGAGTATTTAATGCCATTAAATACTTGATCCGTTTACGTACTATTTGTGTGACCCTACGGGTTCAGTCAAGAGTAAGCTGTGGATTAATATCATTAATTCCACTTGAACTGAAGCGGCCTCTAGCTAGGCATTCAGCTCACTTGATCTCACTGAATTATTAACTTGTTAATTAATACTGAACCGCACTTATTAGACTTAACATAGAATGCATACTTGGACCAAGGGCATTATTTCCTTCACTAACTACATTAAAATAATACCCCACTATCAACTACTACATATTAAATTAAATAAGTCAATTCAAGTCCCTTAAACTATGTGCCGGTCAAATCGGGTCGAGTATTCCGGGACGGAGGGAGTAAGTACCTTATTATTGAACCGGAGAGTAAAGGATCAAATTTTAACTATACCTTTTGTTCACGATCCTTCAGTGTTCTATACTCTCTCCGTCTCTTAATACTCGTACTGGTTTGACCGGTGCGGAGTTTAAGACATTTGAATTGACTTATTTGTTTAATGGTGTTAGTTGATAGTTGGGTATTTTTTTTAATATTGTTAGTGGGAAATGTGTAAGAAGTGGGAAGTGGTGAGTGGATGATGTGAATTTTTAAATAATTTTTTTTTAAAGAATAGGGGTGTAGGTGAGGTAGTAGGTAAGTGTGAGAAATAGTATAATATTGATAAAAAAATTCCATTTATAAAAACGGTGCAAGTATTAAGGGAAGATCCAAAAAAAAAGCGGTGCGAGTATTAAGGAACATAGGGAGTACTTCATTGGTTTAAGTCTTAGCTTAGAAAACATTGCCAAAGTTTATATTTAATGATATCAAGGACATTGCTAAGTTGGTAGACGCCCCAAAATATTGACCACATTTCATTCATATTTACCTTATATTTCAAGTAATTGTAATAATGGTGGTCAATTACATCATTTTCTGAACTTTATAGCTTATCCAATTTGTTTCTTGTTGCTTTTTTTTTTCTTAGCCACCGCCATCGTAACATAAGGACAAACTAATTTACTTCAACTTGCTTATTGCATTTCTCAACCAATTTTTGTAGGGTCACCATCTTGTCGATCTATCTATGAAATCGAAACTTTAAGAAATAGAGAAAAATTTCTTGTAATTTCTACGATTTTTTAAATTGCAACACTTTGCTTTTCACGTTTGTTAATATATATCTTGAATAATTAAAATATTTAATTATCGATAAGAGAAAATTATAAAAATTTAATCGCAAAATATACATTAAGACGAATTTAATAAGATCTCACGTGGATATGTTTTTCCTAAAGTATAGATCATAAAAAATAAACAAAATAGATTATGTGAATAGTGCAAAAAAATAAAGTGTTGCAACTATTTTGAATCGTAGGAAGTATATGTTTTCTATTAATCTCTAGTGACAACTGCTCACGGACTAGGTGACTAAACTCGCGCTCTAAGGCAAAAAACGAGGTTAAGAGCAACTCCAATGATGAGCTACAAGGTGGTCTAGCTACAATTGATTTAAGCTACATATTTTCACATTGGTAGGCTACAATACATTGTAGCTCCCTGTAGTATTTAATTTAAACAATTTATTATTTGAGCTACTTTATTTTCGAGATACCTGCCTAAAATAGCAACAATATTGTAACAACTGTTTATGTCATTGTTGTACCAATGATGGACTACTTGCTTACATGTTCTTTTTTTTTCTATGAGCAGGTCCCTTGTTAAACCATTGGAGTTGTTCTAACAAAATCTAGCTTGATTCATGTGTGTACACGTATGTGAGGAAACAACCGTACAATAGCCAGTAGACTTGCCAAAAATTGATTATATCCGAAATATGAATCGAAACGGACTTGAAAAATAATGTGTAATTTTTTATTTTTTTTTGATTAACTTTTATATTACAATTTTTTTGATTGATAAACATTTAAAACGCTTACATAGTTATTCGTATACTCCTTACATTATTAATGATTATAAATGAGTAATTTTGTAAAGAAAATAAATTATGACTAAAATATAGATAACTCTTATATTATGCCGAGGTAACTTTTAAACATTTTATCTTAACTTATACTACGATGTACAATATTTATTGTACACCGCTTTAAGAATTTGTGTTTTTACCTGACTGATTGAAAGACGTTGTATTTATAGTAATAAATGAGATAGCGAGGAACTTTAATCACAATAAACATGTTGTTTGATTTGAATTACGCACCGTTTTATGCTTGAATTTGACTACATATAAACTTGTGTATGATAATTTGTGGGTATATTTTGTATATTTTATTGAGATATAGTTATATTTATTAAGCAAGTTAATGAAAACATAATACGTATTTTGAAATCTCTCAACCCGTTGGAACGACCCGAACCCGAAAAGTTTTGGATTATGAATGAGCATTTGTACACACGAACCCGAAAATGACAACCTGGAACTAATTTATTATAACCCGACCCATCAACTCATTTAACATATCTAGTTGCGGGCACTGAAAATTTGTTAGTGTATTATAGTTAAATTAAATTAATTAATTTGGACCGAAATCATATTTTAATCCATATTAATTATTTAAGCCCACCTAAACTAAATACCCGAATCAATCGAATACAATTTGGGTCATAAACATTTGGGGTAGTTCGTATTGTTAGCCCAAAATAAACAAATCTGGACTAGGTTAAAGACTCTCAAGTCACAAAATGGGCCCGAGCCCAAACCTATCAAGTCCATTAAAGGAGTCTCTATCTCCTATAAATAATATTTTTCTACTTCAGTAGCGGTGATCAGAAAATCATTATTCTCAGGAGCTCATACCACTCTCTTGGAATTCTCTCTGTAAAGTAGTCAACAAGCACATCAAATTCGTGCAGACTGCTCAGGTACACTCAAACGCGTTCGAACGATACTCAAGCTTTATAAGCCCTCGTTCGAGTGCACTCAAACAAAACCTTCAAATTCGGGGTTGACGTCGACAAACGTCACTCTACACTCAAACTCATGTTGACATCATCAGACGACTGTCACCCTACACTCAAATACAGCTATATAGGTGTCACACACGTATCATCGTCAGCTACAGAACAGAAACATAGTCGGAGGACTAATTAGTTTTTTATAAACTGTCAAATATAGAGATTGTACCCAAACATTCAAATATCGATAAAAATATGCGTAAACACTAGTCTAGTAGCTAGTATAAAGTGAGTGTGTGGCTAGGCCAATCTTCTGTTCTCAATTTGTTAGTTTCTGCTCGTAATATCGTATTGTAATGTTTATAGTATGGACACGCAGGTTCATCAACGTTTATAATTAATGACATGAACTCATATAGTCCATAGATCGAGTCAATCCGTTAGGCCGTCGTTTCAAATTTTCGGGTCAAAACAACTCGCAAAAAGGTTACCAAAAAGCGTAGTAGGAGAATCCATTGTTTGGTCTCCAACAAAAAGTTAACGTACATTAGGTACATCTGTACATATACGGTATACCAATTCATCTTTGAACCAATCCTTTTATGAATTCATTATATTGGTATAGTATGTAAAATAAATGACGGATCGTTGGTACAACGGTTACTCACAATACTCCTATTCTAGTTCGTTGGTACTCCTTCTTTAGGGTACTTTCAAGCTCAACTTTGACGGATCCTGCAAATCTTCTTCAACAGCGGCTGGTTTCATTATTCGCGACAACAACGGTGCCCAATCAGCATTCAGACTTACAATCTAGACATTACACAAGCTTTTATGGCAGAAGCTTGTACGCTTTACAAAGGACTTCAAGAAGCAAAAAGGCTTAACATTAAGAATCTAAACATTGAAGGAGACAACCTAATGGTCATCATTAACGCAGTAAAAGGAACTTGGAGAATCCCGTGGAAGCTCCATTTCGTCATTCAAGATATACAAGACCTTTTCAAGTTCTTCGACAATTAGGATATAAAGCATATCTACCGAGAAGATATTTTTAAACAAATAAAAAGTCAAACACTTACTACAATAGAAGCCAGTATAAACAGTTAGATCAGGGATGTTGATCATGGCTTAATTAAACAAGTACTACGTGCGCATTATTCTAAATAAGTTAACAAAATCAAAGCCATAGCTAGGGTAATAATTATTAGGACAAGAGAATAATGAAAGAGACGAAACCATAAATTAATAAAAAGTTTTAAAAAACAATTTAATTAATTAGCAGCTTGTGTGGGATGATCATGATTATGATTATGATTATGATTATGATTATGATTATGATCATCATGGAGGATGACATGGCGGCAAAGAGGGCAAGAGTGATTACTAGAAGAAAGCCATGTGAGAATACAATCAGGATGATACACGTGTCGACACGGGAGTTGTTTAGCAACACGCTTATAAACTTGGTGATGATGATCATGATCAAGGGGTTGTAATAGGAAGCCTTCCATACACACGCAGCACACTGAATCAGCTCCTACACTTACCGTTGGCAACTCCATAACATGCACATCTTTGGAGTTATTATTGTTATTACTTGCTGAAGAAGACGGCGGCGGCGGTGACGGCGAGGACGATGATGGTGGTGGTTTGAGGACCATGTTGGTGGTAAAGCATGGAAGAGCTTCATCAAGGTCAAATTGTAAAACAGGGGAATAGTTTGATAAGAAAGACATGGCTGGCTGCTATATGTGTTGAGAATAGAATTATAATTGTGTATAAAGGAACTTGATTAGTGTGGATAAATATTGTGCCTTTTTATATAGGGATAGATTAGGAGAAAAAAAATCAAACTTGGGTTAACCAACCCACTTATGTAAATCATGACAACGACTAAGGGGAATAATATTTTAGAATATTTCAGGCCTTGGGTATTAGACTAGTTATCTGACATTAAAGAAATACATAGAATTAATTAACATATAAAATTGGTGGTGTATTTTACCTATCAGTCCATTACCAATTAGTTTTAAGATTGAAACTTATCAAACTTATATGTGATCAATCTCTATTCTAATATTGGGCTCGACTTGATCCTCCTGATTTTTATGCTCGTTGTACCATCATTGTTTGTTCTTTTCTTTAAGTTTTATTAATTAGTTTTTTTGTTTTTGTTTTTATGTTTACAATAACGTAAAAACTCCATAATCTTATTATTGGAAGGCTTCTCTATTCAATTGTTGGGTATTATCTATCTCGTTGAGAGATTTCAGGGCTATATTTTTAATTTTGCATGAAAAGTTTATTTATTGGTAAATATTTGTGTGGTGTTGTGACAGATGTTAATCTATGTCTCCAATCAATTGAATCAGATTTAATTCAGTATTAGAACTATAATAAATCGAAAGACCCTCCTCGTGGAAGACTATATCAAACAACGGATTATTTGAAAGAGGGTGTTCGATCATCATTGTCAAGTCTTATCCATAATGATCGCAGTTTTGCATAATTAGAATTTTTTTTCCTGGTTTTGATTTCTATTGTAGATGTCGTAGTACGACTAATTTATTAATGAATTAATTTTACCTTAAATAAAGGTTACGATAAAACTTACTCATCGTGCGATAATCTTTCTCTCAAAATATAGGATTTTTCATTTACACTTTTCAAGGAGTTAGTTTTTCCTAGTGTCTATGATCGCATATCTAATAATGAATTGTTGTGAAATTGGTCTTTTGTTGATAGAAAATTATGCAAACTTACAAAAGTTATCTATTTTTAAAATACAATTAGATGATTCAACTGTATCTCCAAAAAGCGTGTACTCCGTATATTCCAACGGTTATGTACAAGAGATGTCCCACAAGATCACAATTTTAATGAATGTGAATATGTATTTGATTCAATTAGTTGGATTCAAATTTCTTTTATACGTGGTATATGTTAAGTGGGTTGTTATTCATACTCCCTCCGTTCTTGTCTATTAGTCCCTTAAGGAATATTGAACAATCCATAAAAATGACACCTTGCATGTGAATCTCCGAAAAATCTCACCCATGTGAGTAGGAGAGAAAAAAAAATTAAGAAAATATGGGTAGGTAGAGTGTTTAGTGTTGTTAAATTACAAAATAAAGAGACCACTTGTATATTTATTTGAGATGGAAATGGAATTACAATTCTAATATAAAATGAGAATAATTGTTTAACAAATAAGGAAAGATTTTAAAATGGACTAATAAAACAAAACATTCAAATACAAAAAGATGACTAATAAACAAGAACGAAGGGAGTAGATAGATTTTTGTTAAATATAACACATTTCCTATTAAAAACATTGTGTCCATTTCCCTGAATTTAGGAATTTTGACTTGCCGCTTCTTTATGTAAATTATTAGTAATAAAAATGTTGACAAATTGACATAAATCAAATAGGTCATGTTCTTTTGGATTTTTTGCAGTTCCATTCAGTTTAATTTAGTTCAGTTCAGTTCAGTTTAGCTCCATTAAGTTAAGTTCAGTTCAGTTCAGCTCCATTTGATCAGTTCAGTTCTGTTCAGTTCAGTTAAGTTCAGTTCAGCTTCATTCAGTTCAATTCAGTTCAGTTCAAAAGAACGGATTCATCTTTCTTTGTAATTATTTTTATTCTTGATATTGCAATTAAAATTGACATTTATTACTTTTATATATAATTATATATATAATTATCGTTATTATTACTTAAATATTACTATTATTATATTAATATTATATGTAATCAATTATTGAATTATTAACTTTTGTTTGGGCTCCCAATTGACTCTCAATTGGGCCACTAAGTCCAAAGCCCAATGGCTCTAAACAACAACATCGAACCTACCAGTGGCTATTCAGCCATCCATTAAGGCCCAAGGCCCAATAGCAATAAATGACCTATGGGCATTTATTATGCAAACACTATAAATAGGCCGCCAAGGCTCACACCTCAAGGTACGTCCAATTTACCGCCTTAAGACTACTCTTCTAGAGAACTTCTCTCTAGAATCCGAGCATCATTCTTACTTAGGCATCGGAGGGGCTTTCCTCGGAAACACCCCCGAGGCTAGTGACTTTGCTCTTGTGCAGGTGAATTCGGACTCCACTCATTCAAACAAGCAAGATCTTCAACACATACAAAGGGGCCTTCATTCGAAGCCCATTGTTTCCATCTTTACAACACCGGAACAATTTGGCGCCGTCTGTGGGGAAGAACACTTCAAAGCCTTTGAAAGACATCAATCACCTCTTTCCGCGAAAATGGTGAATGATGTTGTTAACAACAATGACGACGATATGATGGTGCGGTCAGATTCAGAATCTGACCAAGAGGGACACCCTCAATCGATGGCGAGGTCACAGCCAAGCAGAGCTACGACCGCCACAAATGCAGGACCTCCGATTCCAACTAGGGAAGAGCTCACTGCGGCCATGACCATCATGCAAAACTTCCTCTTCAATGAGAAGCAGCAAGGACTGGCAAATGACCGCAGAGAAGAGAGGAGGACCAGGCGAAGGCTGAACGAGCCACCCAGTGCGGAAGTGTCCAGACCCGAACGAGAACTCCTTCCCTTGACAGGTACACACTTGACGTCGAGGTGGATGGAAAGCACGTGGGACACCCAAAAAAGGGCACAACAGCAACCAGATTGGTTTGCGAGACCATCGCCTACTCCAACAGCTCTCCAAAGCGAATCGACTACTCGTAACACTCGGGTCCGAAGCTCGGTGCTCAGCAGGTTGAGGTCCTCGGTCCACTCAAGGTTAAGACCCTCGATCCATACGAGACTCGGGGTGGGCGAGCCAAGCAGATCTGGCGAACGACCCGAGGTCAGTAGCCGAGAGAGAAGAAGAGACAGGAGGCATGATCGAACCCCTAGCCCCCATCGTACGCCCGAACGTTCTAATCACAGAACCTCGGCAAACGAAGGTATCAGGGCTAGACTCGGGAAAAGAATCATGACTCCCACGTCATCCCCTTTCTCGGACGAGCTGATCATGGAAGAAATACCGAAGGTAAGACTGCCAGCGCACCTGACCTACAGCGGAATCACAGATCCGAGGGATCATGTCATCTCCTACAAGCAGCAAATGTTCTTGAGTCCCTACTCCGAAGCATGTTGGTGTAAATATTTCCCAACCACGCTAACCGGAGTGGCGGGAGAGTGGTTTAGATCGCTGCCGAAGGGATCGATCAAGAGCTGGAAAAAGCTGAAAAAGAGATTCTGCACACAGTTCGTGAGCAACAATCGCCCCGAGCGAACCACAGCAGAACTGACCTCAATCCAACAAGAAAGAGACGAAAGTCTGAGAGAATTCATGGCCAGATTCATGAAGGAATCAACAAACATACCAAACTTGCAGCCAGACGTGGCCATCTTCGCCTTGAAACACGCGCTCCAGGAAGGGAAGTTCCGTGACGAACTCTCAATGAAGAACCCCTCCAGAATAGCTAACGTGCTCCAAACGGCTGATGCGTTCATCAAAACCGAAGAGTTCAACAAGGCCGCTGCAAGATTGAAAGGATCGTCGGATCCGAGAGACACAAAGAATACCCAGAGCAAGCCCGAGGGCAGCTCAAGGAAGGGGAAAGAGAAAGTAGGAGCTAGAGAGATGAGCCCGAAGAAAGACGGGAGAAGGGGTGAACTTCAACCCAAGTACACCAACTACACTCCACTAGCTCTGCCCCGAAAAGAGATATTTAGCCTCAACAGAAATGACGAAAAGTGGAAACTACCTGGGAAGCTCAAGTCCAACCCAGCTCGGAGAAACAAGAACAAATGGTGCGAGTTTCATGATGACTTCGGTCACCACACCGAAGAATGCAACTCGCTGAAAGACAACATTGAGGACCTCGTTCGCCGAGGCTACCTGAAACAGTACTTGTTAGACCGAAGGGAGGAAAAAGAAAAGGCCGCAAGCGGCAAACAACACGAGCAACCCCAGAAAAGGATCTACGAAGCAACAGGGCACAAGAAGAATGGCATCCTAGTGGTGTTCGGGGGACAGAAGTCTGGCCAGGCCAGCAAAAAACACCTAAGAGCCCTCTCCCATCGGGTCAACTTCAGCGCGGTGGGAAACAACCAGCCACACCCCCCGAACATGACCTTCACTGCTGATGATTGCTTCGGAGTCCAGTACAAGCATGACGATCCTCTGGTCATTTCCATGGACCTCAATAACCACAACGTACATCGAGTGTTAGTCGACGGAGGAAGTGCCGTCAATATCATCTTCAGAAACTGCTTCGAGCAGCTGATCCTCGAAGAGCCAGAGGAAGCACTGACGAAAGTCAGTTATCCTCTGATCGGATTCAACGGATCCGCAGCTATCCCTCGAGGAAAGATCACCCTGCCAGTCACAGTGGGTGAAGGCCAGGCAGCAAAAACCCTTCGGGACGAATTTTTGGTGATGGACTGCGACTCCGTATACAACGTAATCATGGGGAGAACCATGATTCACAAGATGCAAGCAGTCCCCTCCACATACCACCAGCTGATGATATACGTCTCGGATGCAGGATTCGCCGAACGAATCAGAGGTGATCAAGAAGTGGCGAGAAGAACCTGCCACACTGCTGTCCGAAAGCCCAAACTAGGGGACGACCCCGAAGAAGAAAAGGGAGCTACGGGAGAGGAAAGCGAGGCAAAAAGGAGAAGAGCAAGCACGAGCAGCTTGTCTCCCGCAGAAGTTGATGCTCGCCCCGAAACCCTATCTCCCGAACCAGATCAAGAAATGGAGGATATCTTCCTCGAAGAGGATTCAGACAGGAGCGTCCGAATAGGCAAGGGCTTAAGCTCGGGGCTCCGAATCGATTTGATCCGATTACTCAGGGATCATAAAGACATCTTTGCATGGTCAGCAGCAGATATGCCAGGGATAAATCCGAAGCTGATTTGTCACAAGCTGGACGTCAACGCTGAAGCTCGGCCAGTCAAGCAAAAAAAGAGGAACTACTCCTCGGAGAAAAACAAAGCCATCGCCGAGGAGGTGAAAAAGTTGCAGGAGGCCGGATTCATTGAACCATGCATGTATCCGAAATGGCTGGCCAACGTGGTGATGGTCAAAAAAGCGAACGGCTCCTGGCGAATGTGCGTGGATTTCACAGACCTGAACCGAGCCTGCCCCAAAGACTGTTATCCCCTGCCAAGGATAGATCAATTGGTTGACTCCACCAGCGGCCATGCACTGCTCAGCTTCATGGATGCCTTTTCAGGCTACCACCAAGTATTCATGCACCCCGATGACAGAGCAAAGACAGCGTTCATCACAAGCGCAGGAGTGTTCAACTATAAAATGATGCCTTTCGGCTTGAAAAATGCCGGAGCCACCTACCAGAGGCTAGTTGATCACGTCTTCGCCGACCAGAAAGGGAGGAATGTGGAGGTCTATGTGGATGACTCCATCGTAAAAAGCATCCAGGAGGAAGACCACGTCAAAGACTTGGCAGAGACCTTCGGAAATCTGAGGAAATACAGCATGAAGCTGAACCCAAAAAAATGCGTCTTCGGGGTGAAGTCAGGGAAATTCCTCGGATTCATGGTGAGCGAAAGAGGAATTGATGCGAACCCGGACAAAGTCCAAGCAGCATTGGATTTACCCGAGCCGAAGACCAAGAGAGATGTGCAGAGGCTAACCGGCAGGTTAGCCGCACTAACAAGGTTCATATCAAAAGCCTCGGACAAGGGAGCCCCCTTCTTCAAAGCACTGAAACCAAAGAACCTTCCCGGAGGAGAAGCAGAACCAGTCAAGAAAAAGGGGGTCCCGAGGAAAGTGGATCCCGAACTGATATGGGAACAGGAGCAAAAAGAAGCTTTTCAGCAACTCAGAGCCCACCTAGCTCAACTGCCGACACTGGCCAGACCAAAGGAGGGGGAAACCCTGTACCTATATGTCGCAGTTAGCCTTGGAACCGTCAGCGCAGTGCTTCTTCGGGAAGAAGAAAAGAAGCAACAGCCAATCTACTTCACCAGCCGAACACTTACAGGGGCCGAAACCCGGTACCCACTCATCGAGAAAGTCGCATATGCAGTAGTGGTAGCTGCACGAAAACTGAGGCCATACTTCGACTCCCACCAGATCACAGTGCTAACTGACCAACCGCTCGAAAAAGTACTCGACAAAATAGAGAGGTCAGGAAGATTGGCTGCCTGGGCTTTCGAACTATCAGAGTTCGGCATCAAATATCAGCCGAGGACAGCAATCAAAGCACAAGCATTGGCAGACTTCTTGGCCGAGTGCTCATACCAGGAAATGCTGAATGATACGAAAAGCACTTGGGAGGTCTTCACTGACAGATCTTCCACAATAAACGGCTCAGGAGCAGGAGTTGTACTAATCCCCCCGACGGGGAAAAGCATAGAGTATGCATTGAAGTTCGGCTTCAAAGCAACTAACAACGAGGCCGAATATGAGGCCGCAATCGCAGGGATAGAGCTTTGTTTATCCCTGGAGGCCGAGCATGTTTGCCTCAAAACTGATTCCCAACTTGTAGCCAACCAGATCCGAGGGGAGTATGAGGCCAAATGGCCCAGCATGACAGCTTACTTAGCAAAAATCAAGTCCTTAACGTCAAAGTTAAGATCCTTTGAAGTCATTCTCATTCCCCGAGGACAAAACACGCAAGCAGATGCACTGTCAAAACTCGCAAGCTCAACACTCATCGACCTAAACAGGTCGGTCCACGTGGAAGTTCACCAAGAGAGAAGCATTGACTTGCTACCCACCACAGTATGCAGCTTACGTACCGAACCCAGCTGGATGGACGCAGTAGTTGCATACAAAGAAAGGGGAGAACTTCCCGAGGATAGGCTGCAGGCAAGAAAACTGAAAAGATTCAACAAGTGGTTCATCATCAGCGCCGAAGGAGAGCTCATGAGGAAATCATTCTCCGCTCCGCTGCTAAAATGTGTGGGTCCAACAGACGCTGACTACATCCTAAGGGAAATCCACCTCGGCATATGCGGAAACCACATCGGAGGCAGGACATTGGCACATAAAGCCCTTCGGGCTGGGTACTGGTGGCCCACTATGGTTTCCGAGGCAAAGCAGATGGCAAGGAAATGCGAGAAATGCCAAAAGTTCGCACCAGCCATCCATCAACCAGCTCAAACCCTACAATCAACGCTGTATCCATTACCATTCGCACAGTGGGGGTTAGACATCATTGGTCCCTTCCCCTCAGCGACGAACCAGAAGAAGTGGTTGATTGTAGGAGTCGACTATTTTAGCAAATGGATCGAAGCCGAAGCTGTCTCCTCCATCACCGAACCTCAGGTCCGCAAGTTCATATGGCAGAACATCATCACAAGGTTCGGCATACCAAGACTGATGGTCTTCGACCACGGGAAACAGTTCGACAACACCCCGTTGCAAAAGTGGTGCAAACAGTTCGGCATACACCTAGCGTACTCGGCAGTCTGTCACCCACAAAGCAACGGGCAAGCCGAAGCTGCTAACAAACTCATCCTCAATGCACTCAAGAAAAGAGTCGAGGATGACAAAAACAAATGGTTAGAAGAGCTACCCGGAACGCTATGGTCCCTTCGGACCACTGAGAAAGAAGCTACCGGACAAACACCGTTCCACCTTGTACACGGATCCGAAGCTGTAATTCCTGTGGAAATCGGAACAGAAAGCCTGAGGATCCAGGCATACAACAGGTATGATGGGCTCCAAGGAGAAAGCAACAACCAACTTCTATCCGAAGCTCTCGATCTACTGGACGAAGCTCGGAACGATGCAAGGACACTCAACGCAGCCTATTTGCAGAGGGTCAACAAGCATTACAACCGAAGAGTCAACGCCAGACCCCTAAAAGTCGGTGATCTAGTACTCAGAAACGCCGCCTCGGTTCAGAAAGGACGGATCCATGGCAAACTCTCAGCCACTTGGGAAGGACCATACATCATCCATTCCGAAAAAAGGCCAGGCACGTATATGCTGAAACAGTTAGATGGAACAATTTTGAAGAACCATTGGAATACCGATGTTCTCAAGAAATATTTTGTATGATCTCTGTCTGTAAACCAAGTAAGTTGTTTAATGAGAAGAGGAAAGCCATTGGCACCATGAGTTTCATTAAACTTATCTCTATATTTATTGTCCCTTTATATATACATGCAGCCTCGGATCTGATCAATCCGAGACTAAAAACAGGATTGACTTTGCCCATTCCTTGATAAAATGCAAGAAATGACCAAATCATACACTTCAGGGAATCGTCCAGAATCCTCGGATTCGCGGTACCCTAATAAAATTTGTTCGCAACAAACAGTCGCTCGAATCAAGTTATAAAACTCCGGCTCAGATCCACGGATCGCCGAAGGCATAACTAAAGAGGCAGACTAGCGATCTCTTGCCCAGGTTTCCGAACCACAAGAGATCGGAAGAACAATCCAAACCTCTGAGCAGATCGACGGATTTGAAGAGTCTGGAAACTAAAGAGTCTCTTAGCAGATCTACGGATTTGAAGAACTCGCAAAACTAAAGAGTCTCTTAGCAGATCTACGGATTTGAAGAACTCGCAAAACTAAAGAGTCTCTTAGCAGATCTACGGATTTGAAGAACTCGCAAAACTAAAGAGTCTCTTAGCAGATCTACGGATTTGAAGAACTCACAAAGTCAAAGAGTCTCTTAGCAGATCTACGGATTTGAAGAACTCGCAAAAGTTAAAAAGTCTCTTAACAGATCTACGGATTTAAAGAGCTCGCAAGATCAAAAGGTTTTTAGCAAGTCTACAGAAAGAGGAGCTCGAGAAATCTACGGATTTAAAGACCTAAAATTGCGAAAGAACAAGTTGAAAAGAAGCAGCCAAGTAACAAACATTCATTTTTTATTCAATATTTGGGGAGAGTACAAATACATTGAAAACCTCAAAAATTGAAAACAAAATGAAACAGTTAAAATCGGCAGCCATCAACAGACAATACCGGCCTACCGAAGTACTAAAGAAAACAAAAAGAAATGAGTACAACGCAGCGCCGAGGCAAAAGGGGGAAAGGCAAGCACATGTTCGGAAGTCCTCAACTGGAACCGACCGACTCTGAAGAAGACGACTGCCCGAATCCCTAACTCTTGGGAGTCTCAGGAGCATCCCCCAGAGGAGCATCCTTCGAAGAACCCCCAGCAGTAGTATCACCTTCGGAAGCCGCCTTCTGGGCCCGAGCCTCTGCAAGAGCAGCTTGGCATTCAGCTTCAGCTTCGTCTCGATCGGCCTGGCACTCCACCAAGTGATCCTGGGCCCTCATCCAGAGCGGAACCTTCTCATTCCAAGGGAAATGAGGCATATGCTTCGCGAACATCCGCCGAGCACCCGGGATGCCATTCCAGTATTGCTCCCTACACTGATCAGCAGTGTAGAGGTCAACTCTCTCTTGCTCCAACTTCCGAAGGGCAGCATCCTTCTCTCGGATCTTCAGCTGGAGAACGGGCACCTTGTCAGCTTGATTCTGAACAATCTCCCGGTGCTTGATAAACTG
This sequence comes from Spinacia oleracea, assembly GCF_020520425.1. Taxonomy (NCBI): domain Eukaryota; kingdom Viridiplantae; phylum Streptophyta; class Magnoliopsida; order Caryophyllales; family Amaranthaceae; genus Spinacia; species Spinacia oleracea. The sequence goes on along the minus strand of NC_079488.1, from coordinate 69,039,653 downwards.
CTGAAGCCTCGCCTCCGCTTCCTGGCTCTGCTTAATGGCCGCCTCAAATTTAGACGTCATCTCCTTGAGAAGACTGTCTTTTTCTTCAAGTTCGCTCGCAAACTTGGCAGCCATTTCTCTCCTCTCCCTGTCGAAGGAAGCTATCTTTTCAGCATCCTCTTCAACCTGGAAAGTGAGCTTCCCAACTTCGGCCCCGATCTGTTCCGCCGCTTCCCTAGCCTCACGACTGTACTGAAGGTACAGTTGCTTGATCTCCACCATCTCGGCCATGAGCCGCCCAGCCTTCTGGTCCAAGACAGGGATATCACGAGCATAAGCCTCCTGATACCTCCTCAGTTGCCTCTCCTCAACCGAGCTACACTCGGAAGCGAACGAGGACCAGAAAACAGCCTGGGAAAGAAGAAAAGACGAGAAAAGATGAGGAAAGAAGAAAACAACAAACCAAAAACGGAACTCAAAACAAAATTTCCAACACTTACCTCATTCAGATAATATTGGGCCATCATAGCTGGGTTCCTCTCCTCAGCTCCAGGAACCCTCCACTGCGGGTTGGCCCGAAGAAGATTCTCCCGTGCAGCTTCGGGACCCACCAAAGATCCCACGTGAGCCATGGGGTTCTCCCCCAAAACCGGGGATCTAGCATAGCGAGCCATCGCCTCCCTTACCTCCTCGGGGATCCGTTTCAGCGGAACATCCGAGCAAGGGTCAGCGTGGATCAGTCTATCCAGGGTCGAGGTCGAAGTAGAGCCCAAGGTCGAGTGGCGCCTCTTCCTCGTCAGACCCTGCTTGGTTTGCTCCTCCTCAGCAGAAGGGACCTCCTTCTCAGCTTCGGGAACCTCTATGCGAGCTTCGGTGAGATCCACCATCTCCTTATCTGGACTTTTCTCCCTTTCGAGAGAAACGTCAGCAGATTCTTCCTTCTGCTCGGCCACAATAGGGACATCCGAGCCAGGAACAAGGTCGGCTTCAATTGCCTCCATCACCTTGGTTATATCCTGGATCTCGATCCCTAAAGCAGCAGACGGCTTCAGCGGAGAGGGGATGGTATCTTCCTCAGCCAACGGTTGGTCCACGGGAGGCGGTTCCGCAACCACCACACTCTTCAACTTCTGCCCTGGCAAGGGCATGAAGTGAAGGAGATTTTTGGGAGGAGGCATGACTTCCGAAACCACTTCCTACAGGGCAAACGCTCAAAGGTCAGTTTCAGAAAAAGAGAGAACGGACCACAAAAAGCTCTAAGTCAGAACAAATACCTTCTCCGAAGACTGAGAAGCTTTCGCCTTCTTCGGATGCGCAGAAGGCCTCAAAAGAGTGCTGCCCTTCCTTTTGCGCTGATCCTAAACAGAAGAAACCAAGGGTCAATAAATGTAAAAGAAGACAAAGGAAGGAATAAAGAAAAATCGCGAAGTACCCGGTTCCTAGATAAAGAGATATCTATCCGAGCCGGAGATGAAACCGAAGGAACGGCACGCGGCACAGCGTCAGTCCCAGGACCCTAAAAAGATGGTCCAGGACCAAGACGTTAGCCGACGGCCAACCAGAAAGAAAGACAAACAAAAGACTTCGAGATATAGAAACACTCACCGGATCCGAGGTTGTCCTCAAATCAGGGAGCACGACTTTCACTGGAACAGCTTCGGGAGAAGAGGCAGAATCCCACGGATCAGCTCGAACTTCAGATATCCGAGCGACACCCGACGGAGACAGCACGTAATCCTTCAAGCGAGGATTACGAGGATTCTCCTTCCCGAACTTATAGTCAGGGGCCGAGTCGTGAATGGTCTTCAGATCCAAAGAAATACCCAAGACCACAGGATCAACGCAGCTAAAGCCGTACTCTGCAGAAACAAAGCACAAAACGAAGTCAATAAAACGAGACCAAAAAGGAGGAAGACAAACTTACTAAAGCACGGTCCCAGCCGAAAGACACCTACCCCTGTCAAAAATCCTGCTGAGACCGGCAACAGCAAGAATGTCCTCCCGCAAGATATAGTTGAGGTTCGGGAGCCAGTTGGACGGCAATTTGTAGTTGTCCTCCCGAGCCAAAAACCACTGGAGGAGATCCACGTAGTGGTGATGGTTCCGATCCGGAGCAGCCACGCTTCGCATATCAGGATCAGGAGTCACAAACCACTTCGGAGGGCGGTAAAAATGTGGATGCTTCGGATCTGTCGGCACACGAACGAACAACCACTCCGTCTTCCAATTATGATCAGAGCTGAGGTAAGGGTAGGCCGTAATGTAGTTCGGCTCCCCCTTCCTTCGGGATCTCTTGTTGATGATGGTCCACCAACCATACCCATCCCCCTTGGAAGCGTGGTTGAAAGACAGATCGTGCAGATCCCGAAACACGGCAACAGAACATGGAAAGTTAATAAAATCGCACACCCATCTAAATCCGATGATGTGCCTCATAGATTTGGGGGTAAGCTGGGCCAAACTGATGTTGTACGACACCAGGAGCTCGGAAACGAAGGGATCCAAAGGAAAGCGGAGACCGTTCTCCAAATGATGAGTATACACAGAAATGAACCCCCTCGGCGGATGAGTCACCCGAGGACGCTCCTGGTCGGGAAGCTCGCACCAGTACCCCAAGGCGTGCTGGATTCCGTATAACTCTTCGGCCCTCCGATGGTAATGCCCCAGCTTCGCCTCCACCAACCAGTCACCACTGACCGATTTTTCCAAGGGACCATCGATCTTAGTGGTCTCATGCAGAATCGGGGCATACTTGCCCTGCGGATCAGCTTCAGTCCAATGAACTGGAAACTCAGGGTAAGAGCGGCGCACACCCGAAGAGCCAGCTTTCTTACCAGAAGTTGCGCGTTCAGACACGCTAGACCCGCCAACAACATCATCTTTTGAAGCATCCCAACCAGTCGAACGCCTCTCCACTGGCCTCTCCGAAGGCCGACCCCTCGAAGTTTTCGGTAACCTTCCCGAAGGCACGTTCTCCCTCTCACTAGAGGAGCCAACGACGAACTTGCTCTTGCCCCTATTCTTTGCCATGGCCGCGAATTCTCGGTCTAGGGTTGAGATTGAGGGGTAGAAGGAAAAACGAAGAAAAAAGGAGAATTCAGAAACAAATTACCTTTTTCCGAAGCGGAATTCGCCGATAAAACGAACAACACAAGTTCCCGAAGTCTAAAGTTGGCCGAATTTCGTAGATCTGAAGAAACAAATTGCACTGCGATCGCCGGAATTTAGAGAGAGAATGGGTTTGAAAGAAGGAGTAAAAAGTTCGAAAAGAGCAACGCACCCCGTATTTATAGAAAAGAAAAGGGGCGCATCAACTTCCTCAACCCACGATCGCCACGACACAATACAACTCCCAACACTCGTCATCAATGCAAATCATCCCTTTTCAAAAAAGAGAGGGAACTTTCGGACTTCTGACAGCTGGAAACCCACCCATTTAATTCTAAATGGACCGGGTCTGGGGGGCATGTTGTTTGGGCTCCCAATTGACTCTCAATTGGGCCACTAAGTCCAAAGCCCAATGGCTCTAAACAACAACATCGAACCTACCAGTGGCTATTCAGCCATCCATTAAGGCCCAAGGCCCAATAGCAATAAATGACCTATGGGCATTTATTATGCAAACACTATAAATAGGCCGCCAAGGCTCACACCTCAAGGTACGTCCAATTTACCGCCTTAAGACTACTCTTCTAGAGAACTTCTCTCTAGAATCCGAGCATCATTCTTACTTAGGCATCGGAGGAGCTTTCCTCGGAAACACCCCCGAGGCTAGTGACTTTGCTCTTGTGCAGGTGAATTCGGACTCCACTCATTCAAACAAGCAAGATCTTCAACACATACAAAGGGGCCTTCATTCGAAGCCCATTGTTTCCATCTTTACAACACCGGAACAACTTTAAACGAACAAAATTGCACAACTCACTCATCTCTTTTGAGAGCAACAACTCATCAGATGATTGACTTCAACTTTAAACCCCGATCATTTTCCACACTTTAATTAATTAAGTAAATAATTAAACTGAATCTATTTTTTAACCATACAAGAATAACTTTATAAAAAAAATTAAAACGTGATTAATTATTTTGAGTTGTTGGATAAATGAGACTATGAGAGTGCGAGACTAATTGATATGGTGGGCTCATGAAATTATGTACTGCAAGATCATTAACGTGGAAGATAAGAGATTTGAATTCACAAACTAAAAAGTGTTTTCATAGGTTGAATAACACAAAACTGGAAATAACTTAAACTAGCAGCAAAAGCAAGGTCACGGATTTAAATCTTGTATACATTATAAGTCATGAATTATGTACTACAAAATCATTAATGTGGAAGATATATAATACAATTGAATTAACGAATCATATTTATATATTCCCCTCAAATTAACGAATCATATGTATCAATATTACAAAATCATATGTTAAATCGCACATATCAGGAAAATAAACTTAAATAATAGTAAAAGCAAGGTCACGGGTTTGAATCTTGTATACTCTCTATATATCATAGTATGGTCAAAATTACGCATCAATCGAGAAACGAAAGAAATATATATTCATATTCTGATACTCTCTCTATTAGTCTCGTCTAAAAGTGAGATGTCCCTATTTATTTGCCTCGTATCTTATTTAGTAAAAAAAATTCACTTTCTCTCTATTTATCTCTTCTTGAGGTCCAATTTAAAGTTAAGTCTATGATTGGGGTCTAAGTTTTGCAAAAAAAATCACCAATTGGGACCTCACTTTTTTTTTTATCAATAATTGGGATCTAAGGTTAGATTTGTGGTAGTTTAACTCACCTTTAACTCAAGGTTGACTATTCAAACTAATAAAATAAATCAAAAATAAATTATAAGAGTTATGAGTTAATAAGTAGTATTATTTGCCAATTTTTTAAGGGTTTTATTGGGTTTATTTTGTTCGTCTTTAGATTTGAGTTCATTGGTACTTGTTAAATTTGTGATATTTTGTTCCCCAAAAAAAATGTGATTTTTTGGGAGATTAATGATTGAAATTGGTTAATTTTGTAATTTTGTATGATATTAATGCTACTAAATTTTATTGTTTTTGTGTTGATTTTGATCGATTTGTTATGGTTATTTGATTTTTTATTTTATTTTTTATGTTCACTTTGTGATTTTATACCTTAATCCACATAAGAGCAAACTTTTTGCATGATTTGTAAATTGATTGAAAGTAAAATGACATTCGGCCATTGTTTGGAATGAATATGTTTTTTTAAAGGGGTGACATGCAGTGAGAAATATGATAGATTGATACGCTTTCTTTCGTTTTCTTTACTGCTTCACTAGAGTACGGAGTATTTTAAGTTGTGACTCGTATACTAATTTTCTTTTTTAAAAAAAATGGGTCGGAGCGGGTTGGGTTATGTTAAATGGGTCACTTGAACTGACTAAATATGGCTAGTTTATGGCCCGAATAGACCAACTTCATTAAGTATGTGAAGGAAATAATGCCCTTGGTCCAAGTATGCATTCTATGTTAAAGTCTAATAAATGTGGTTCAGTATTAATTAACAAGTTAATAATTCAGTGAGATCAAGTGAGCTGAATGCCTAGCTAGAGGCCGCTTCAGTTCAAGTGGAATTAATGATATTAATCCACAGCTTACTCTTCACTGAACCCGTAGGGTCACACAAATAGTACGTAAACGGATCAAGTATTTAATGGCATTAAATACTCTATCTATGGATATTCGGAATCGACGGATCTTGGTTTCAGTGGGAGCTAAGATCGTCACAAGGCAAGAAATGAATACTCCGGAAACGATGATATTGCCGGAAACGGAAATATGGATCGTATCGGAAATATAAATATTATCCAAGTCGTAGATATTGCCGGAAACGGAAACATGGTACGTATCGGAAAATATTATCGGAAATGGAAATATTGCCGGAATCGGAAATATTGCCGGAAACGGAAATATTGTCAGAATCGGAAATATTATCGGAATCGGAAAATAATTCCGGAAACGGAAATATTAAATATTTGTTCGAAACGGAAATTAATTCCGGAATCGGAAATATTAAATGTTGTTCGTATCGGAAATGAATTCCGGAATCGGGAATTTAATCGGAAGCCTATCGTACGAATTAGCATCGGACGAGGCCCGCTAGACGAAGGCCCAGCACGAAGCCAGGCCATCGCCCAGCGAGCCGCACGCAGCAACGCACGCCTCGACCAGGCCCAGCGCAAGGCCAGGCCCAGCCAAGGGCGCGCGCGCACGCAGCACCGCACATGGGCTGTGCGCTTGTCGTGGGCCGCAAGGCCTGTGCGGGTGCACGGCTTGTACGATGCGTGTGCGGGAAATCCTAATTCTATTAGGATTCGTGCGAAGATTAAAATCCTAATCTTATTAGATTTGCTTTGTTATTTAGAGTCCTAATAAAGTTCTAATTAACAAATCCACATCCTAGTAGGATTACAATTCCTTTTCCATACCTCTATAAATAAGGGCCTAGGGTCATTATTTATATACAAGTTTTCAAGTATTCAAAGCTAGGATTTCTAAGCAGAAAAATCAGCCATAACTCTTGCCCATTTAGCCGAAAATAAGTAGTACCTTAAGGGCGATTCTAGTTGGTCAATCTTAAGGCGGATCCAGACGTGCTGTGGACTATCTACGGAGGGACGACACTTGGAGTCCTAAAGACTTGTTCTTGTTCGGTTCGGGCGCAGCTAGGGAAGGCACGCAACAAAGAGTATGCATCTAAACTATGCTAAATGATTATGTGTAAATAATATGCTTTCCTAGATTTATGGTTTTTTCCGCATGATTTATGAATTGTCATATGTATCATAACCTAACAGTGGTATCACGAGCCTCTTATTATTTTCATAATCTAAATTGCATGAACATGGTTAAATATTACAAATTTGCAAGAATTAAAAGGGGTGATTAATTTTCGTAATTGTTAATTAATTGCAAATTGCGTTTATTTAATTATACGTACGCAGTTTTTCGGCAGTTTCTTCGTTACTCATCCAAATCGAGTGATTTTTGTGTCAATTCCGCATGTAAAAGGCATTCTAAAATTTTGAAGCCTAACTATGACTTTTCGGAGGTTTTAGTTTTTCGAATGCAAAATTTCGTAAATTTAAGATGTTAAATTAAATATTTGCGATTCTTGTTGATAAATCTTGAATTTTTGATTGACCTACTGTATATGTTTAACAAGTTTGAATGCCTAGCCTTGTTAATTATACAATCTAATTTGTAATTATGATTAATTTGTTGAAAATTGGAATAATTTAGAATTAATTTGATTTTCATAATTAGTTATAATTTAATTAGATACCTATGATTAAAAACCACCATAAAAATTGTAAATTTATGTTAAATTTTAAATTTTTATTACCTAGACTTGAATCCATGTTAATCGGAAATCAATTGAATAATAAATTTTCGATTTTTCGCCCTAAAATTATGAAATTAATATTATTTATTATAAAAAAAATTAAATTTTTATGCGATTCGCTCATATGACTTGCACGCACAAAGCAATGGACGCTACGTGTTACCCTTAAGGGGTGTTGTATAGTGCGGGCATGTGACGACGAGCAAGGGAGCTCGTCGCCCATGCGGTACGAATGCAATGACCAAGGCAATGGTGCACGAGCACAAGGCAGCAGCCCTGCCTTGTGTCGTGGGCTGTGTGCAATGGGCGAATGGGCGAGGGTGAGAGCAAGGCACGAGCAGTCGCGTGTGGGCAGCAAGCGAGCTGCGCCACAGCGCGCACTGCCTCGCGCAAGCGTGCGGAGCCTCGCGCGCAGCGAGCGTAAGCTCGCGTGCCACGAGTGCTGCGCCAAGCACAGATCGCTCGCGCGCTGCGAGTGCTTGTTGTGCGTGCGACGAGCGCTGCGCCCAGCGATGGCGTGCGAGTGCTTGTTGTGCGTGCGACGAGCGCTGCGCCCAGCGATGGCGTGCGAGTGCTTGTTGTGCGTGCGACGAGCGCTGCGCCCAGCGATGGCGTGCGAGTGCTTGTTGCGACGTGCGACGAGCGCTGCGCCCAGCGATGGGCTGCGGCAGCATGCTCGTGCGTCGAGCGCTGGCGCGCGCAGCGAGCACCAGCTCGCATGATGCCTTGCGATGGTGAGCTGCAGCGATGCGACGCAGCGCATGGGCTGCGCGCACATGGCCAGCGATGGCTGTGTGCGTGTGGCCCATGGGCGTGCGTTACGTGGGGTTGTTGCGTTACGATTAGATCGTTTTGAAATTTTAATTTGAAATTTTCAGTTTACGTAATTTTAATTAATTTTAAAATTAATAATTTAAATTATTTTCTTCGATTTTAATTTTGAATATTGTAATTATAATAAATTTTATTTATTCTAATTATTTTACTAAAATTAAAATCATGAATTAATTTAAATACGACTGAAATTAAATTAAACTTTTTGGATTCAATTATAAATTTATATGAGCTTAAAATTTTAATTAAATTTGTATGTTTCCGGTTAGACTAGAAATACATTTTTATGTTTAAAATTAGTAAAGCATATGAATTTATTGGTTTAAGTGGGAACCCCTTTTTAGTCATAAACTCTTGATTAGGTCTACAAATCCTTAAGGTTAAAACAACATGATTAGAATTAATAAGGACTGAATAATTTGTAGATTATTGGTGCCCTTGATTAATTGCTGCAAATGTTTATGTGATTCATAATGTGTTTTACTAACCAGCTATGTGGGCCATTCATGATAATGAATGGGTGAATGGTATATATTGTATATGTACTGTTTTGCAGGTTATGAAGTGACTAGTATGACCCAAATAGGATAGAAAATATGGTCTGCGTACCATTAATTTGAATGTAATTGGTCTAAAGTACCAAAGTTGTTTTTCAATTCAAATATGGTCTGTGTACCATCAAATAGTTGTAATTAGTTTTAATTATAGCTTATTCTATTTGAAGAAAATGGTGCCTCCCACGGAGATTTTCAAGACGGACTTTGAAGTTAAAGCTTCAAGATGAAGTCGGGCCATACTAGATCACATTTATCTTATGCATGTTTTAAGTTATTTATTGCTTTAAATATGTCTTAAATATGCATGAGATTACGGCTTGATTATGTTGCATGATTAAGGATTTTAGTTCACTTAAAATCTAACCAACATAGTAAGAGCCTTAAGTTCCAAACTTAAAAATTGAGTTATAAGGTGCCATGCCAAAATATACACTTGCTTGGATATCCTTTACATCAATCTAGTAATAGTTTTCGCTCAGCGAGGTGTTACTTATTGGTCCTAAAGGGGCAAGGTACACAAATAATTGTGAGTACATGTTAGTTTTGGTGAAACTCAACGATATAAGTAAGGAGTCCTTTTATGTCGTGGCAAAATCGATAGGTTTACCTAATAAGTTCTTAGACGTACCTATCAACCAAGAATAGTTTCTAGACTATTAGCAAAAGGCTTTTGCTTACCTAAAATGTTTTAGAATTGAGTCGACAAACTATGCTTAATTCTTCAATGGTTTTAGGGTCTTGGAATCATTTTATTCACACCTGCCGGAACACATAATTCGAATAAAATGCTAATGACTTGTTTAAATTGCATGATTGCTTTCATTTTCAAGTTATTATTCATGATAAATGTTTAGACTTTGCATGCTTCAATGAATGTTTTAATTATTGTTTATAATTAAATATCTTGCACTGCAATAAATCCTTTTAGAAAGGTAACAGTAAATTTCTTCGATTGGTAGTGAATTCAAGAACGATTCACGGAAATGAGAGAAAATGAGCGATTTAAAATGTACGTTTCTTTTAGCGACTTTTATGGTTGTTTTTGAATATCAAAATCGAATGGCAAACCAATTGGTGCTTGTGAATTCAAAATACAATGTAGTTTTGAGATCATAAAGCATTGAGTTTAATACGCTCAGCTTTACCAATGGTTAACAACCTAAAATCTTTTTTCCATTTAATTCTAGAATGAGTCTAGTCCCTAGACATTCGAATAGATCGATCCTTAGAGAACTTTAGAAGCTTCTGGTAAGATCATCTAGTTGAAACAAAATATTCAACATAAATGAAAATGGTAAAGAACCTTGTTGGTGACATTGGACATGTCTAACAAAGTATAAAAGTCAACACTAAAGAATTCAATTCTTAAGACTATAAGAAAGGGTACAAGAAATAGGAAAACAAAGGAACAAATGAAAGGAATTTACGATTTCGTTTCTACCTATAAGTTTATGTTTAAAGAGAAGTGACCTAGCAATCAAACTTCCTTGGTATCATATACCGCTTGAGGTTCTTACTTCGGTAATAACTCAAACAATGGGAGCTAGGCTACACTAATGACCTACAAGTGGGAAATGAAGCATGGCAATGCTACATTAGTTGTAGGGTCATCTAGTTTGTTTTAAGTCCTTTCAAGGCTGGAACTAAATGGCTATTTTGTTCCATAATCAGCATACCTAAATTTCTGCTTCAAACACAGAAAGACTCACATTCAGAAGAACAAAAATAATGCTTGTTTGTTTGTTTATTTGAATGAAATGGTCATTTACGGGTTGAGTCAATATGCTTGATTAAAACAAACAACTCTTTAAATAAAAACTTTACTAGGTTCAAATCAACCCCTTGATTTGAGTTCCACTAATCTTTGGCATTGTTGCTTAGACCATATCAACAAGTTAACATTCAAAAGCTCTATTATAATGGACTTTTGAAAGTTCATTCATTTCTAGATCAATTTAAGACGACTAGTCTTACTTGTTGAAAGTAACAAAAGATATGAACTATTGTTAGAACGCCTAGACAATAGAGTTCAAAGCTAAAGAAAGATTTTATGACTTCATTATTTCACATGGATTTGAGTGAATATAGGTTTATTGACTCAAATGTGATATAAGTTGAATATGTTTGGCTAGTTCAAAGATTCAGAAGTATAAATCCCACTTGGCAAGAAATCATAAAGATCTAGGTTAGATCATGTTGATGATTACTTGAGACCAAATATGATCATCAATGATTGTGTGTTGTAATTTCACAATCTAGGTCCATAAGATATGGCATATCTTAGTTGGAATAATCGAAGTCAATTAGTACTTGATTCGATCAATAATGAATCATAAGGACTTTTCCTATAATTTCTAAAACAAAATGCTCAACTACCACCAAACTAAACCAAATTCGTCAAAGCTATTGAAAAGTAATTTCAGAATAACTTTTCATAAAATATATCTAGAGAGTTGCAAAACTCAGTGGGAGCTTAGTGTTTGTCATTCGACAAACTAAGGCCCAAGTATAGATATATGTTTCATTGTGATTTATTCAAATGAGACACAAGGGTATTGTTTCTACCACGAATTTTTGAGAACATAATGTTTGTTTGCTCGAAATAATGTCCTTTTGGAGATTCGTTTCCAAAATGACAAGTGGGAGAAAATAGACCTCGAAAGTCTTCGAGGCGAACAACAAACATAAACGGACATTCCGGAGGCTTTTCGAAGTTCTTTAGAAAATCCGAACACGTATTCTTTAAGGACTTTAGAAGTGGCTTTAAAGAATATACATCTCTTAGAAGACTTTACAAGTGCTTCAAGGAGAACAGAATATTCAAAGGACTTTTAAGTGGCTATTGATATTCTATTTGTTTGATGTTCTATACCCAAAGTAGGCATAGAGTTCAAGTCACTGGAACTATGATATTCTTCTATTGGATAGTGAAGAAACATGGAGTTCAGGTCACTAAAGCTATGCGATTCTTCTATTAGATAGTGAAGAAACCTACAACTTGCAGTCAAACTATTATCATATAGATTAATGAGTTTATAACCTGTGAGAAAGCTATGATGAAACCCAGATTCCCTAAAATGGTTAGAGGCCATATATAGACTCAAATGTTTTAAATGGTTAGAGGCCATAAAACATACTCAATGTTTAGATGACAAAATTGAAATTTTGTTGATTTGCAAGAATAGTTTCACACCTATTGGTTGCAAGTTTGTTTTAAGGATAAAAACCATCAAACATGGAATTGTGTTCACACACAAAGCTAAATTAGTTCCTAAAGGTTACAAGCAAATTCATGGCATGGATTGTGTTGAAACCTCATGCATAATCGTAATGCTCAAGTCTATAACTCAAGAAATGATTGCATATTGGTACATATGACAATTGGATGACAAAACGTATTCCTCAATCAAATGTTGGAAGAAAACTATGTACATGGCATGTCATAGGATTTGTGGATCCAAATAAATGCTTGAAAAGGAATGCTAACTTATGAAATCTAAGTACAGATTTAAGCAAGCAATTGGGAATTGGAACTGTATTTTAGTGAAGCTAATAAGCATTTTAGTTTCATAAAATGTACATGATTCTTATAGATATATAAGAAGTTTAGTGGGAGTACGTAAAACTTATTTGGTCCTATGTGTATCACACATATCTCTCTATTGTGAAATAACATTCAAATGCTAATGACTTAGGTTTGAAATTATTCATCAATGATGGACCAAGGCGAAACTTAGTACATACTGGGTATTAAGATCTATTTACAAAGATCTTATGATATTGTTTAGTAATGGCATTTACTAAATCAAACACGAAAGACTCCATTGGAGATATTCGATCCATATGAATAAATCTAAGTAATGAATGTTTGAACTATGTATAAGCATTTACTAAGTTAAACATCAAAGAATCTAATGAGATTCTTCACCTATATTATATGTCAAAGAATTTAGTTGGATTCAGTATCTACTGTAACTGAATGAGCTAAAGTTACATGAATAGAATTCAATTGGGAATTATTCTGCAAAAGAATTTATCATGTATATAATATAATATGAGGATCGCCAAAAACGTATCGTATGACTTTAGGCATGACGAACATATACCAATCATTATTGATCTAAGTGAAGATCAACTAGATTGAGATCAAGAACACTTATGGTACTTGAAAAGGTACATAGGAATAGTTCTTGATTCAAGGAAATAAAGATATGCTAAATATTGATGCTACACGCATAAACACTGGGAAAGGATCAAGCAAGACCCTTTGGAGTTAACCATTGATAAGGACGAGCTATAGAGCATCGTGTTTTGAAATGGCAACATGGATTGGAGACCATGAGTTGTTGCGTGGGATATTAAAATATTAATTTCTATGTTCTAAGATACAGCTGGAAAGTATTCCACATATCTGTGAACTGCTTGGATAAGTAATTCCAAACAAAGAATCACTAGCAACCTATAAAGTTGAAGTAAAAGTACTTATTGCCTAAGAAGCAATAAAACAGGGTTGTTTATGTTAAAGAGTTCTTCACTGAACTTGGGTAGATCACATGTCTGCTGGCTTGATGGTTCTTCATTGAAAAAATGCGTAGAACCACTCTTGAAGCAAGAAAAGACTAGATCACAAAATAAACATACTCAAAAAGATCTTATCATCTATCTCGAAGAACATTCGATGAAAAGGATATTAAGATTAGCAAAGCATGATAACTAAACCTATGCAACAAATGAGAAAGCAACACTCACATTGTAGCACTGGAAATCAAGCATAGCTTTGAATTCCATGAAATGTTTTAAAGATGGGTTAGAGGCCCATGGTTGTAAAACGTTGGGGTTGAACATTTATCATATATGAAATGTATTTTTCATATTCCATTTAATTTGTGGTTTATTAAATGATGAGTCCCTTCAAATTTGACGATATATTCAAGATAGACTGTCAGGACCAGTCCTGTGACTAAGAAATGTCTATCAAGTGAACTTGAATGTCAAAGGTTGAAAATGGTCCCTAGTCGGAGTTTTCTATAAAATTGGACGCATAGAAAACGTTAGACGATTAGAATGCAAGATGACTAGTAGTTCTGTTTCTTAAACTATGTGGACATGGCAATGTCATAATCATTTGCATAGATACTTACTTTGGGAAGACTAGTATCGGACAAGACCTATGAAACTTTACTGTAAGAGATGAAAATCTGTCATAAGTAAATTTCATTAAAATTATTAGACACTAAATCCTCAATACCTGAGTGATTTGAGATTACTTGTTTGAGAACTGGTTGCTTTGACGTTGACCAACCGTCGCACCGTAAAAGGAGGCTATAAAGGCAACGCTCAGGTAATCACCTATCAAACGAAGTCTAATCTCAAGATCGCAAGATTGGGATTGTCCTCCCATAAATCGGGATGAGATGCTTAAAAGTTGTACAAGGCCACTCGGAGAGCTAGAAACTGTGAAATGCATGGCCGTGCTCGGATGAATCATAGGCTATGATTATCTGTTTATTTGATCAGTTGAATTCTAAAACCGAGGAACACCTCTGGACATAATAAGGATGAAAACTCTTACCTTATGTTCAAGAGCAAGCATCGAGCGACAAAGGAATTAGGAAATGCACACTTGTCCCTAAGGACAAGTGGGAGACTGAAGGAAATAATGCCCTTGGTCCAAGTATGCATTCTATGTTAAAGTCTAATAAATGCGGTTCAGTATTAATTAACAAGTTAATAATTCAGTGAGATCAAGTGAGATGAATACCTAGCTAGAGGCCGCTTCAGTTCAAGTGGAATTAATGATATTAATCCACAGCTTACTCTTGACTGAACCCTTAGGGTCACACAAATAGTACGTAAACGGATCAAGTATTTAATGGCATTAAATACTCTATCTATGGATATTCCGAATCGACGGATCTTGGTTTCAGTGGGAGCTTAGATCGTCACAAGGCAAGAAATGAATACTCCGGAAACGATGATATTGCCGGAAACGGAAATATGGATCGTATCGGAAATATAAATATTATCCAAGTCGTAGATATTGCCGGAAACGGAAACATGGTACGTATCGGAAAATATTATCGGAAATGGAAATATTGCCGGAATCGGAAATATTGCCGGAAACGGAAATATTGTCAGAATCGGAAATATTATCGGAATCGGAAAATAATTCCGGAAACGGAAATATTAAATATTTGTTCGAAACGGAAATTAATTCCGGAATCGGAAATATTAAATGTTGTTCGTATCGGAAATGAATTCCGGAATCGGGAATTTAATCGGAAGCGTATCGTACGAATTAGCATCGGACGAGGCCCGCTAGACGAAGGCCCAGCACGAAGCCAGGCCATCGCCCAGCGAGCCGCACGCAGCAACGCACGCCTCGACCAGGCCAAGCGCAAGGCCAGGCCCAGCCAAGGGCGCGCGCGCACGCAGCACCGCACATGGGTTGTGCGCTTGTCGTGGGCCGCAAGGCTTGTGCGGGTGCACGGCTTGTACGATGCGTGTGCGGGAAATCCTAATTCTATTAGGATTCGTGCGAAGAATAAAATCTTAATCTTATTAGATTTGCTTTGTTATTTAGAGTCCTAATAAAGTTTTAATTAACAAATCCACATCCTAGTAGGATTACAATTCCTTTTCCATACCTCTATAAATAAGGGCCTAGGGTCATTATTTATATACAAGTTTTCAAGTATTCAAAGCTAGGATTTTTAAGCAGAAAAATCAGCCATAACTCTTGCCCATTTAGCCGAAAATAAGTAGTACCTTAAGGGCGATTCTAGTTGTTCAATCTTAAGGCGGATCCGGACGTGCTGTGGACTATCTACGGAGGGACGACACTTGGAGTCCTAAAGACTTGTTCTTGTTCGGTTCGGGCGCAGCTAGGGAAGGCACGCAACAAAGAGTATGCATCTAAACTATGCTAAATGATTATGTGTAAATAATATGCTTTCCTGGCTTTATGGTTTTTTCCGCATGATTTATGAATTGTCATATGTATCATAACCTAACAGTATGGGCCCGACCCTCCCGTGACATGACTCATTTTATAGTTCTATGTTAAAACATTCCGGCGAACATTTTGGTTTTGTTGGGTTTCTATGTAAAATTATGTGAATATTAGAAATTACTCCCTCTGTATTTATTTAAGGGATACACTTGCCTTTTCCGGCCGTATTTATTTAAGAGATACACTTGCCATTTTTAGTAACTTATCAACCCCACCATCTAATTAAATAATCTATCTACACCCTATCCCCACCCTCAAATCCTCAATCCCCTAAAATGACATGGTCCCCACTTGTTTTACTTATTAAAAAATATACCCAACCCCACTTGTTTTATTACTTTATTTCATTCAATTCTTTTTCTTAATACCCGTGTCCGACCAAGTGTATCTCTTAAATAAATACGGAGGGAGTAGTTACTTAACATGTTTTGATCAATTTATCGTTAACCTGTTAACTACAATGGACGAACTTAATTAATAAAAAAAAATGTGTTGTTGATAGTTTCCATTGATGTTTGTTCAAGAGGGGGATATTGGAGGTGTAAGAATTACAATTAATTAATTTAATGTATTATTATATTTCTTCTTTCTTAACCCAAGGACTTAACATATTTTTAACCACCATAGTTAACTTTGGCTAGAAAAGTAAGATGAAGTCCCAATTATTGACCAAAAAAAAATGAGGTCCCAATTGGTAATTTTTTGTAAAACTTGAACCCCAATTATGGGGTTAACTCGTCCAATTTACAGACTCTTTGGTACTCTTTATACCAAATATTAATAAGTAAAATCTTCTCCATCAAATATCCGTACACACCATTTAATGAATGAGAATTATGAGACGAAAAGTAATGGGAAAATTTGACATTTCACTAGAAGAAATGAAGATAGAGTTTTAACTTTTTGTAGGATCAAACAATCCTAAGTGTTAGACGAATTGACGACAGTGATTTTGATATTTGAAAGACCTGGTTTCCAGAAATTAGTCGGGCCAAGTAATAACACATTATACCAGTACATGTATTTGCCGACGCGACACCGACACCAACACCGACACCGTCAACACCTTTAATTTGTGGAAAGAAACTAGAAAGTCTCATTTTCAGTGAAATGTAACGTTTGTTTGTTAAGATTGTTTCTTATGAGCTTTCAGGGAAAAAAAAAAACAAAAATTGTTTCTTGAAAAGTACTCGGTATCAAATTATCGTGTCCTATGAAAGTTTCTCGTCTTATCAAAGTTGCATGTACTTACTTGCAGGGATATGTAACTAGAACTCTAGAAGTGTTGTACGATCTTGGAAAATCATAATAGTTCTTCGAAATAGTTTTTTGTTAGCTCTAGGACATAACATTCTTCATATTTTATTGAAGGTGATAACTTATTTAATATTAATATTTAGCGGAAAGAAACACAATGTTCTTGGAAAATTTGATTGCTAATGGATGATGTCACGCACCTGTCAAGTTCATGATCGAGATTGCAAAACTTGTAATTCATCACCCAAGTTTACGAGATTACTCCATTGAGCAAGGTGTTTGGGTTTTCACACGGTCCTCAGGTTCCCACGTTAAATTTGTTAGATGTAATAGTCTTCACTTTGTTATGTGGGTGTTTTCTCCCATATGGAAGAAATATGAACTTTTGCATATCTTTAAATATACCTAATAATTAATGGCTACATAGGTATGCATCTATCTCTAGATGCATATGAGCTGACACACTACATTATACATACCCATTTTTCTCTCTCCTCTAACCTTTCCCCATTTTCTCTCTCATCAAACCCCATTTTATTTTTCTCTCACCATTTTCTCTTTCATCAAAACCTCCACATTCTCTCTCATCAAACTACTATTTTCTCTCATCAAATTACATATTTATCTCTCTTTAAACCTCCAATTTGACTCCGATGGATTCCACAGTGACGGTTACTCATGCGATTCCGGCGAATTTCTAGTCGGATTCGTCGAATTTCTGGTAAGATCTGTCGAATTTTTGGTCGGATATGTCAAAATTTGGTCAGATCTGTCGATTTTCTGGTCGAATATGTCGAATTTCTCATCGATTCCGGTGAATTTTTTATCAGATCTGTTGAATATCTCTCTCCTCTCTTTATGTCAATCTATGTTTATTTGTATGAAATTCGTGAGTTTCCTTTGTAAATTGATCTTTAATATGCATTTATTCAAGGTTCATTTTCAGCGAATTCGTGTTTAATAATTTGTTAGTTTCGTCACCAAATTTGATTGTGACTTTAATTTACATATTCGTGTTTAATTAATTTCGTGGTTGGAGATGTTCAAATTAATATATGTAGATGTTCAAATTAATATATGTAGGTGTTCATTTTTTTTGAACAACAATTTTATGCTGCGATTTTAGATCTATCACTGTTCATGTTTAATTTATAAAGTTCGATGTTCAGAATTGTAGAATGAACTACATTTGGTAACTTAGTATTTTGTTGGTGTTGGTGTTGTTGTTGTTGTTGTTGGTATTGTTGTTGGGATTGTTGTTCGTGGTGGTTGTGGTAGTTATTGGTGAAATATTAATTTTGATTTTGTTATGTTCAGTTTATAATTTATCATGTTCAACTTATAAAAGATGATGTTCACAAATAATAACACTTTTGTATGATGTTCAGTTTTTCAACTCTCGTGTTAAACTTCTAAATAATCATGTTCAACTAAATTTAACTTATAAAACTGATATGTTCAACACTTTGGTGTGATGTTGTTCAATAAAATTTAACTTATAAAAATAATATATGTTCAATACTTTTGTGTGATGTTCAGTTTCTCAAGTCTTATGTTCAACTTATAAAGAATTATGTACAACTAAATTTAACCTATAAAACTATGACATCTTCAACACTTTGTGTGATGTCCAGTTTCTCTAGTATTATGTTCAACTTATACATAATCATGTTCAACTAAAAGGCAAGCATCAACATTAATAAAAAAAGCATCAACATCAAACAACGAGCCAAAAGCATTCTTTAAAACATATGTTCATTATTCTTTACTAAAAGATCATGTTCATATTTTATAAGCAGGTGTTCATTATTCTTTACTAAAATATCAAAATTGGCACCTTCTAAATATTGTCATGTTCAGTTTATAACTCATCATGTTCAACTTATAAAAGATGGTGTTAAATTTATAAAAGATGATGTTCACAAATAAGAACACTTTTGAGTGATGTTCAATTTTTCAAATCTTATGTTCAACTTATACAAATTCATGTTCAACTAAATTCAACTTATATAAAACTAAAATATGTTCAATTACTTTTGTGTGATGTTCAATTTCTCAATCTTATGTTCAACTTATAAAGAATTATGAACAGAATCATGTTCAACTAAAAGGCAAGTAGCAACAGTAATAAGCAGATGTTCATTATTCTTTACTAAAATATCAAAATTGGCACTTTCTAAATATTGTCATGTTCAGTTTATAAATCATCATGTTCAACTTATAAAAGGCGATGTTCAATTTATAAAAGATGATGTTCACAAATAAGAAAAATTTTGTGTGATGTTCAGTTTCTCAAGTCTCGTGTTCAACTTATAACGAATCATGTTCAACTAAATTCAACTTATAAAACTATCATATTTTCATGAATAAGAACACTTTGTGTGATGTTCAGTTTCTCAAGTCTTATGTTCAATAACATTATGATTTTCATGCAGGAAGGAAAGGGTTAATATGAATGCGCCAACAAAAGAAAAAACCCGAAATTGAAGATGTGGTATTAAGAGAGGCTGCAAGAATTGAAGGAAAAAACAAGAAAAGAATATGCAAATAAGGAATCAGATAGAAAGAGAAAAAAGACCGGTGTAGCGAAAAAAGTGGAAACCGAAAGGAAAGAAGCAGAAAATTTAGAAGCATATAGAATATAGAAATAGAACTAAAATAGAAAAAGCATATAGAAAAATAGATGATAAAGTTCATTTTTTGAACATGAATGTTCATTAAGTTACTTTAAATGTCCATTTGTTTGTTCCTTATGTGTGCTTGCAGCTTACTCAAATAATGAGATTTTTTTGGGGAAAACAAGCGTTATACAAAATTTAGAAAAAAAAATTTAATTAAATTTTTTAATTAAATTTTTTTTTTTAAAAAAAAAGGAAATGCACTAAAAAATGAAGGCTGGAACTGCTAAAACAAAGCAGTTGGAGCTCATATGCATGCAAAATTGCATGCATAGCTATGCAGCCAAAAATTTGGGAAATATACCCATGTGCTTGATTTATTAAATATGTTGTGGCTTGAGTCATTGGGCCAAGTGGGGCATTGAGCTTGGTTGGCTAGTATTGGATTAATAATATGGCTATATATTATTAATCAAGACTTAGCACTTTAATTAATTAACAAAATTTGGCGTGTTGCTCTTGTCTTTCCTCTTTTGTAAGCGTGTTTGTTTGAATCTGAAACTCCCATCCCACAATCTATATACCAATAGGTCTTGTATGCACCCGGTGCACAAAAAATATAATATCCCCGTTTCAAAATGATATTTACACTTTTCGTTTTAGTCCGTTTCATAATGTTCTTTACACATTACTTTATTCTTTTTTTGGTATTAAATTTACTACATTACCAATATTTACAATTTCCCACTCATTTTCTCTTGCTTTATTCATTTTTTTTCTTATGCCCACCCACATTTGTATATATTTCTCTTACTTTATCCATATTTTATTATATTCAATCAACTTTTCATTTTTGTCTTAATATTTGTGTAAATAATAACCGTAAAGATCTTTATAAAACGGAGGCAGTATTATACATAGGGTTAACTTTTCACTGTTTTTTTTGTTAAGATTGAATACGTTTTGAAGAACTTTTTACGTTATGAATTAGGTTTTTAGGACAAACTTTTTAAAAGGTTACAAGGTCACATTTTGTACATTATTAGTGATTTTGAAGGGATGAAGTTTGTTAAAGAAAAATTTAAAGAGTAAAAATTAAATATCTTTTAAATTATATAGAGGTAACTTTTATGCATTTTAGGATAACTTTACACCCGCTTTACAATATCTACCCAATATGTAAATAAGAATTTGTGTTTGTGTATTATTTGTTTGCCACTTTCTACAATTGATCGATAATAAGTGTAAGTGTAATTGTAGACACGAATAACAATATTGACTATTACAAATGTGAATCAATAAAAAGGAATAGTACACTAGTGGTACACAAGTGATGGTAGAGGATTTTAACTCACTTAATAAATGCGCGCCTACTTATCGTAGTAAATTAGTAATTGAACTTGATATCGCTCATGGGTGAAAATTTAAAACTTTAAAGAGAAAAACGCCAGCAACCTGCCCTTCTTAAAAGAAATTAAATACTTCGTAAAACACACTCTTACTCATTCTGTAACTAATAAAAGAAAAAGAAAATATATTTGCTCAATCTAGTGATACAAATTAATTCAATCATATTTCTTCTTTAAACAACATACAACTATACAAGTAAATACAATGTGACCCACCTATAAAAAATGGGTAGCTATTTCAACTCCAAAAAAAAGTAAATATAATGTGCAAATTAAATTAAAGTAGCGGGATGATTGGATATATTTTTTAAATAATAAAAACTCGCAATATTTTATATTGATAATTTATCCATAAGTACATATTGAGAAAATCTCACACGGGCTACCTACAATGATACAACCTACAATGATACAAATGGAATTTAGAACAAAGAACAAAACAATAACTCCTTCCAAAAATAAAGAATAAAAGAATCACTAAAATTCTAAAATGTAAAAGTGTCATTGAATTATTACGTCAAAAACTAATTTAAAAAAAATCATCAAAAACTCAAAATTTTATTGGTAAGCATTTTTCTGGTCAACCATAACAACAGCAACCCGGCAGAGAGGACAAGAATCATGAACAGATAACCAAGCGGAGATACAGTCAGCATGATATACGTGGCCACATGGGATTTGCCTACCACTATTTCGCGGCGGCTCGAACTCTTCCGTACAAACGGAGCATACGGCGTCCTTAGAAGTAACGACAACCGGAAAAGTATCAGCTGTCACAATTACAGCATTATGACTGAAAGATGACGACATGGGGGATGAATATAACGGCGGCATAGAAAGAGCTTCATCAAGATCAAAAACACCGTCAAATGAGAAAGTTGACATTTTTAGAGAGAGAGAGCAAATGAGAAAAGGGATAGATTTGGAGAGAGAAAGTTAGAAATTTGAGAGAGAGAAGCTGGAGAATATGTGAAGAAGAATGTGTATTATTTATAAGGGTTGCTTAAAATGTAATTAGTGCCTTGATTTGATTATAATTAAGGGTCATTTATTTTATAATTTAACGATCAACTAAGAGCTATTTTGAATGTCAAATTGCAAGATTGGGAAGATGGGTAGGAAACATGTCAAATTACAGTTATCGAGCTACCTCCACTGCTCGCTTAAAAAGACCACGCAGCCGATGACGCACATTTTAGATTCGAATAGTGTGTCACGAAAGCGTTACGGCCATCCGCATATGATTTTTACTGAATTTAAAGTAATATCACGTGAAATTGGATATATTGGCGGTTAAATATTACTCCCTCTGTATTTTTGTAAGGGATACACTTGTCTTTTCTGGCCGTATTTATTTAAGAGATACACTTGCCATTTTTAGTAACTTATCAACCCCACCATCTAATAAATAATACATCTAATATACCCTATCACCCACCATCCTATTAAACAAATATTTTCATAAATCCACCCCACCCTCCACCCACCAAAATGACATGGTCCCCACATATTTAATTATTAAAATATCTATCCAACCCCACTTGCTTTATTATTTTATTTCATTCAATTATTCTTCTTAATACCCGTGTCCGACCAAGTGTATCTCTT
This sequence comes from Spinacia oleracea, assembly GCF_020520425.1. Lineage (NCBI taxonomy): Eukaryota > Viridiplantae > Streptophyta > Magnoliopsida > Caryophyllales > Amaranthaceae > Spinacia > Spinacia oleracea. The sequence goes on along the minus strand of NC_079488.1, from coordinate 69,016,995 downwards.
AAAAAAATACGGAGGGAGTACATTAGATTCCGTACAGATAATAACGAACTTAAAGATACAAATGTAGTACGGAGTACTTATTAAAATTGGATTTTTTTTTCTTCGATTGAGGAAATGAATTCCAAAGAAAGAAAGAGCGTACAGAAAATAAACAAAGGGAAAAGCAAATTAAGGAGGAATTAGGCGTGGTAAGGCCACACCCCTAGAATCCTCAATTAAAATTCTACCAAGTTCTATAGGAGCAAAAGAAAAAAAATTATATTCGAATGTGTTGGGCCACACCTTGGTTCGCAAGGCAATCCGAAATCACTGCCCGATTCCCCTCATGGTAGATATGAGAAACATCCAACGTCCGGTCTTGGTTATCTATCAGAGATATGCAACCAGCTAGCAGGTGCGAGCACTCTCCTCTACCATTGTCCTTGCTTCGAATTGCTTGAACACAAGCCATATTATCCTTTTGTACTTCCAACTTCTTGATGTCCATATCTTTAGCTAATTCCAGTCCCTTAGCTAGGGCCATAACTTCAGCTTCGAAGGAGTTGCATACGCCAAATCTAGCAACCAAACCCTACACCATTTGACCACAATGATCATATCTTTGATAATCGCCCCTCCTCCAGCTTCACCTGGGAACCTTTGGCCACACGATCGGCATTCAGAAGGTACTACCCAACAGGTGGAGGAGTCTATTTGACAAACACCTCAACTAGTAGAAAAAACCTCAAGTGATTGCGGGAAAATGCCCTCAAGTGCTGGTGATTATGCCCCCATCACTTGAAGGTGAAACACTTTATAATATTTCAAGGGCTGGGGTTGACCCCAAGCACTTGACATGTTAAGTGCTTGGGGTTTACGGAAAACCCCAAGCACTTGACATGTTTAGTGCTTGGGGTTTAAGGAAAACCCCCAAGCACTTGACATTGACAATTTTTTTTCAATAAAATATACTAGCACCGTACTATCAAGTGCTTGGGGTATTAAAAAAGAAACCCAACCACTTGGTATTAACTTATTTGTTTTGTAAATATTGTCAGGTCCGTACTACTATAGCACAATATGTTGTAGCTAGAAACTTGTACCTACACCAAGCAACCTCATTCAACCACAATGTATGTACAATACACCAATAACATGCCCCTTGCCAATCCACACACCATTCAATAACATAAGTATATAAAAATTAAAAACAAATATCAAACAACGGTTTTAAATAAATTGTATATAAATTGATTAATGGAAAAAAGTAGCTAGTTTCTATATATTAAAAGATTCATTACAATGCTAAAAGCGCGATTCATTAGTAATAAATATTGCCAACTTGTAACGAACACATTTTATTTCATCAATCGTGAAGGAACGTTCTCTTGGTTTGTTAATGAATACCTATAATCAAAGCAAACAAAAAAAACACATAATACTCTTAGTTAAGAGTCACGAATATTGTAAAATATAATATAAACAATATTTTAAAACGATAAATAAGTTATAGGACATGTTTTGACTATAATGGTTGATTCGCTCCCAACTCAAAACTAATGAAGCTAAATAGGTAATATAAACCATTTATGTGTTTAATATGCTTAGTTTTATGTTTCTAACACTCATTCTCAGCTTTATCGGTTAAGTTATACACATTAAAGGCTCGTTTGATCATTATGTGTCATATTTTGATAAAAATAGTCGTTTTACTCCCGACTCTCAACTAATGAACCAAAATAGGTATTCTAAACCCTATACATGTTTAATATACTTAGTATTAGGTTTTCAATACTCATTGTCATCTACTTTGGTCAAGTTATTCACATTTAAAGCTCATTTGATCGTTATATGTCATATATATTTGGACTTAAATGGTCGTTTTCGCTCCCAACTCTCAACTAATAAACGAAAATAGGTATTCTAAACCTTTTAAATGTTTAATATACTTAGTATTAGGTTCCAAATACGCATTTTCATATACTTTGGTCAAATTATGCACATTTAAGGCTTGTTTGATCGTTATATGTCATATATTTGACTTAAATGGTCGTTTTTGCTTCCAACTCTTAACTAATGAATCTAAATAGTTATTCTAAACCCTTTACATATACTTAATTTTATGTTTCTAAGACTCACTCTCTCCTAGTTTGGTCAAATTATGCACATTTAAGGCTCGTTTGATCGTTATACGTCATATTTTGACTATATTGGTCGTTTTCTCTCCGAACTCTCAACAAATGAACCTAAATAACCATTCCAAACCCTTTACATGTTTAATATATTCAATTTTATATTTCTAAGATTCACTCTCACCTATTTTGGTCAAATTATGCACATTTAATGCTCGTTCGATCGTTATAGGATATATTTTGACTATAATAGTTGTTTTCGCTCCCAACTCTCAACTAATGAAGCCTGATAGGTATTCTAAAATCTTTACATGCTTAACATAATTATTTTTATATTTCTAAGATTCATTCCTAGATTATTCGGTTAGGTTATGCACATTTAAGGCTCGTTTGATCGTTATAGGTTAAATTTTGACTAAAATAGCCGTTTCGCTCTCAACTATAAACTAATGAACCTAAATAGGTATTATAAACCTTTTACATGTTTAATACATTTTCTATTAGGTTTCCAAGACTCATTCTCAACTATTTTGGTCAAGTGATGCACATTTAAGGCTCGTTTGATCGTTATATATGTCATATTTTCACCTCCCAACTCTTAATAATGAACCTAAATAGGTATTATGAACCCTTTACATTCTTAATATACTTATTTTTATATTTCTAAGACTCATTCTCAAACTTTTTGGTTAAATTATTCACATTTAAGGCACGTTTGATCGTTATGGATCATATTTTGACTAAAATAGCCGTTTTCGCTCCCAACTATCAACTAATGAACCTAAATAGGTATTGTAAACCCTTTAAATGCTTAATATACTTATTTTTATATTTTTAAGACTCATTCCCAGCTTATTCGGTAAAGTTATGCACATTTAAGGCTCGTTTGATCGTTATAGGTCAAATTTTGACTAAAATAGTCGTTTCGCTCCCAACTATCATCTAATGAACCCGTATAGGTATTATAAAGCATTTACATGTTTAAAATACTTTGTATTAGCTTTCCAAGACTCATTCTCAGCTACTTTGGTCAAGTTATGCACATTTAAGGCTCGTTTGATCGTTAGATTTCACATTTTGACTTAAATAATCGTTTTTGCTCCCAACTCTTAAAAATGAACCTATATAGGTATTTTAAACCCTTTACATGCTTAATATACTTATTTTTATATTTCTAAGACTCATTCTCAGATTCTTCGGTTAAGGTATGCACATTTAAGCCACGTTTGATTGTTATAGATCATATTTTGACAAAAATACTCGTTTTCGCTCCCAACTATCAACTAATGAACCTAAATAGGTATTATAAACCCTTTACATGTTTAATATCTTATTATTAGGTTTCCAAGACTCATTCTCAACTATTTTGGTCAAGTTATGCACATTTAAGTTTCGTTTGATCGTTATACGTCATATTTTGTCTAAAGTGGTCGTTTTTGCTCTGAACTCTCAAAAAATGAACCTAAATAAACCCGTTGTATGTTTATATACTCGATATTATTTTGCTAAGATTCAATCTCACCTAGTTTGGTCAAATTATACACATTTAAGGCTCGTTTGATCGTTATAAGATATATTTTGACTATAATGGTTGTTTTCGCTCCCAACTCTCAACTAATGATGTTAAATAGGTATTCTAAACTATTTACATGCTTAATACACTTATTTTTATATTTTTAAGACTCATTCTCAGCTTCTTCGGTTAAGTTATGCACATTTAAGGCTCGTTTGGTCGTTATACATCATATTTTGACTAAAATGGTTGTTTTCGTTCCCAACTCCAACTAATGAACTAGAATAGGCATTCTAAACCCTTTACATGTTTAATATGAATCGTATGATGAAGAGGCGTGGTACCTTTCCCGAACCCTTGGAAACAAAATAGTTATCCTCCCCAATCTCAATGTGTTACAACTTACAAGCTAAGTGATTCTATTTCTATGTTATACCGTTAGGACAATATTAGGCGCGGCTCTGTAATATTAGACTTATTTTAACTTATTTCAGACAAAATAAGTTCAGTTATGTTAAGTTCAGAAAAAATAAGTGTTTTCGGACATTTTTACACACATATAAATTTATTTCAGATAAAATAATTTTTTTTAAGATAATTAAGTTAAGTTAATAAGTTAAGTTTAGATAATATAAGTTCAGACAAAATAAGTCGAATAGAACGGAGCCATAATCCATATTTAGATAAATCTAGTTACTTCCTCCTCCTTTGTAAAAAAGTTTGTGTACAAGCTGAGATCAGTGATTAATAATATTTTAGGAGCTTATAATTTCATATTAACAACTTTTCTCTAATTCTCTTTCTCTCTCCTCAAAGCTACTCCTTTTATCATGGTATCAAGTTGCAACGCGTCTCTTGTGTGACCGGCCACACCATTAATTTGATGGTGTGACACGCGCTTGCGTAACTCCCTCGCGGCAGCTACTATGGAGAATGTTATTGACTGGTGTTACTTATACATTGTATTCACTGTTACTTTTCTTGTTTTACTGCACTTTCTTGAATCTCATGTTAAAGATTCCTTGTATAGACTAGTGTTACTTGAATTTCTATGCTGGTGTTACAAATACATTGTATTCACTGTTAATTTCCTTGTTTTATTGCAGTTTCATGTTAGAGGTTTATTGTTTAGACTGATGCTACTTGACTTTCTGTGCTGGCCGGGTACTTATAAATAGTATTCGGTGTTACTTTTCTTGTTTTATTGCAACTTCTTCAATTTCATATTAGAGGTTCCTTGTATGGACTGTTGTTATTTGACTTTCTATATATGCTGGTGTTACTTATACATTGTAATTGTTGTTACTTTACTTGTTTTATTGCAGCTTCGTGTTAGAGGTTCCATGTACGGACTGGTGTTACTTGACTTTCTGTGCTGGTGTTACTTATACATTGTATTCGCTGTGATTTTTCTTGTTTTATTGGAGGTTCTTCAATTTCATGTTAGAGGGTGTTACTTGACTTTCTATGCTAATGTTACTTTTAGTTATTGCAATTTCTTCAATTTCATGTTAACATTCCTTGTATAAGCCGGTGTTACTTGACTTTCTATGTTTGTGTTACTTAGACATTGTATTCGCTGTTACTTTTCTTATTTTATTGCAATTTCTTTGATTTCATGTTAGAAGTTCCTTGTAAAGACTGGTGTTACTTTATTTTTCTATGTTGGTGTTACTTTTAGGTTCAGTTAACCGACGCGTTGGGCTTTAAACGCACTGTAACTATTTATAAGTGTGAACACGTCACACCATCAAGTTGATGGTGTGGCTAGTCACATATAAGACTTGAGGATCAAACTGAGATTAGTGGTTAATAGTAATTTAGGAGCTTATAATTTTAGATTAACGACTTCTCTTTAATTTTCTTTCTCTCTCCTCAAAGTTACTCCTCTTTGTAGGAGATATGACTAATAGTAGATGAAATTAGATTAGCTTATCTTAAATTATGTCGTGGCGTGACACCAATCACTGCCCTAAAGTTTAATTTGCCCCGCTACACACACGGACTCATGGCAATCAACCCCCAGGGTTACATGACTCTTCATATCCGGTATGGACGGATACGAAGATTGAGAACACCCTTAAACAATGCCCAGAACAATGGTAGATTTTGTGTTTTCATTTTTGGAGAGGATGAAGAGGTTAATTTTCTGTCTCTGGAGGAAGAATCAATAGCCTTTAAATAGGCCGAAAAGATCAACAAGAATAGAAGGTTATTAATTGGTCATCAATTAGCCATAAATGGAGGAAGCAATTAAGGTAATAACGGTCAACAAATCAATTAGTTGACATTACACAATAAATTAAGGTAAAAAATTGATCATTCATAGTAAGAAAGACCACATTGTATTTATGGGAATTTTGATTCTTTTGAAGCAACATAATTTGGAGTTTTCAACATAGACTGACAGGGGTAAAACTCCAACACTCTTATCATATACCAAATAAATAAAATGGTAATAGCTATTATTACTCTTCCCTACTTATTTATTTCGTTCCACTTCCTTTTCTAAATTTATATCAACATGCACTAAGTGATTTGGGCGCAAAGAAAATAAAATCATAATGTCCATGGTAATAAATATAATCTCACACTTGTGTTTTAATTTCTTCATAATTAATTTGGCAAAGAAAAATAACATTATAATATCCATGGTAAAGAAATATTTCATCTCAAACTTGTGTTTTAATTTTTGCCCCCACAAATGGCAGGTAATGGGGGAAAATGAAAATTTAAGAAGAAAAATAGATAATAATTTATGGTGAACTAACATTATTACCATGAGTGCCTTCCAAAAAAAACATTATGTCCATGAGAATAAACATTGATTTTTTTAGAAATTTCATATAATTTTATTCCCATTAACACCATTTATCGTTAGGTGTATCAGATATGTCTTTGATTGTTTAATTTATCAGTTTTGAGCAAAAAAATCTTTCCATATATATACCTAACTTTAGATGTACTCAAATTAAAAAGTAAGACGAAGGTTCTTATAATTGCATGGTAACAAAAATAAGAGGATACATATGAGTATATGACTATGGGAGACGGCGGGGAAGAAATTAAACTAGGCAAAATGGTTATATTATACACGTTTGATGTATTGAAATCAAGAAAAATAAAAAGGGATTGAAAGAGGAAGAAAAGCAATATTTTTTTTTTAGTGTACCATCCGTTTCACCCTTAAGGCTAATTCAGATTTAGGGCGAGTTTTGAATAGAATCACCATTGAATCAACAAACAATTGATAAATTATTTTAATTAACTATCAAGGACAAGAGTACGGCAAAGCGGGCAAGAATTACTAATAGATAGCCAAGGGGCAATACAAGTAGCATGGAACACGTGTCCACATGGCATTCGCTTAGCCAGCCGTCGGTAACCTTCCATACATACCGAGCAAATGGCATTGATCCTGGCGGTAACCGTAGGCAAATCGGCCACCCGTGTTACCGGGGAAGAATGTTTTGGTGCCACCATGACGACGTGATCAATGGAGATGATATTCGATGGTGTAGGTTGTGTATTTAGAGCTTCATCAAGGTCAAATGCTTGATGAAGTGAGGAGCATGAGTTAAGGGTACAACTACTCATCATTTTTCTTAGAGGTTTGAAGATATAAGTGGGGAGGAAAGGTAGGGTTTATATAGGTTTATATATAAGGTGTATTAAAAATATTTCAAAATTAATTTTAGAATTCGGATATTTTGAAATAAAAAGTGGAGTGTTATAAAGGGAAAAGAAGAAGAAAATTTTAAAAAATAAAACGGACAAGTCCTTTTTTGAAGGATATGGGGGTCCTTTAGAAACAAGTGGTGCTTCAATGCTTTTACTACCGTATTAATTAGAAGATCCTCATGCAATGTACAATGCAAATGGCCAAAACACTTGTTGATGGTCCTTCATTCACTTGCATTAAACATGCATCAAATTGAATGGAATGGTGGAGAGGATATGGAGGAGATTAAAGGACATAAATATTATATGAGCGGGTAATTAATTAAACGGTGTGAAATTTCGATAAAATAACAAGTTTAGACTATGTATCAATATATTTCGTACAGTGAAAAAATCAAAAAGTTATTTGATTCCTAAAACCCTAATAGTCATTGGTCACCCACTCAATAATGGTCTTGCTATTGTTTTTTTTTTTTGGGTGTGAATGAGCCACAGGGGCGGAGATGAGAATCGATCACTGTACATGATCACCTGAAACCGGGATGAAAGCTCCAACCAACTGAGCTATCCATCATGGTCTTGCCATTGTGACTTATTAGAACACTCACCGGTGGTCTTGTTGTTGTGACTTATGAGTCCATCCTCATATAAGATTGCTTTTACATTTACATTTCCACAATTAGTATGTGTCATGATCGACCTTGTGAGTGAACGAGAGGGAGATTGATCTTAAAATAAACGGGGTGGACTACTGGACTTTGGACCCCCCCACCTCCAAGAAGGTATGGAGGGGGTTGGGGGCAATTGCTTCAACCTCAATATTCCAAGTTGACATTGATTGAATTTAAGAGTAGCATATTCGATCATCAATTTGATACATTTTATGTCAATTCTATCCAGCTTATAAGTATAATTACTTAAATATAGATATTACTCGTACTTTCCTATTTATGAAACACATGTTATGAGCATTCAATTAACTATTTTTTATTTTTCTGTCTTTTATAATTCAAAAAAGAATGTTACAGTATAGTATTAGTTATTAACAGCAAGCTAAACAACTGCTAATGAACATCACCTGTTAGAGTTGAATAACTTAATCATAACTTGGTTAAATCATTGGTTTATATAGGAAACTATAACATAACATAACTCTATTAGGTTTAGGACTCTATTAGATTTCTAAACTAACACAACTCTAGTTTCTTAATCATACTAGAACGCTAGATATACCATAACTCTAACATCACCTACTTCAACATTTTCATTTTGTTCAATCTAAACAAGTTTATAGGAAAATCAACCATACACTGATGCAACATATTATGTAGCTTTTTTGGGACGTCAATATGTCATACCTCTAGCCACCAGGATATCGATCCTTTTATGGATGCTAAATTTTGCTATTTTCTACTACTTGATAACTTAGGTCAAGGTCTTGAAAGACGACCGACTTAACTTTTGTTAACCTTCTTTGTATAAAACAACTGAATAAAACTAACTTTGGAGCCAATCGTTGGAAGCTTGCAACTATGCCTCTGATACCATGATAAATTTTACTGGGCTAAGTCAAGCCCAACATCGAAGGAGAGTCTAACGAAATATAAGCCCGACAGGGTTCCATCCTAAAATCAATTAGTGATAGGTAGAGTTAGGGATGGCAATCACATCCTAATCCGAACCGAGTCCGACCCGATTCGAAGGAAAAAATCCGATCCGAATCCGAGAAAAAAAAGTCCGAATCCGAATCCGATTAAAAACATCCGAATCCGAATGGATATGGATCGGATATGGAGTCTGCAGAGACTCCGGCCCGACTCCGACCCGAGTCCGAATCCGAATCCAAATCCGACTCGAAATTATTTCAAAGTGTATTATTTTTCGTACATAACTGTTTTTTAAAGGAAGTTCCCAATTTAATCTAATATATTTAATTAAAGCGCATACATTTGTATTTATTAATTTATTAGAAACTCATTAGATTTTGGTAAATGAGAAATATGATTTCTAATTTATTTTAAAATTAAGAAATACAAGTTCTATGTAAGTAAAGTTAACGCATTATTCGGATTTGGATTTGGATATGGATTCGAATTTGGATATTATATGGATGCAATTTTGGAGTCCGAATTTTAAATGGATTTGGATATGGATATGGATATGGATGCAATTTTGGAGTCCGAATTTTAAATGGATATGGATATGGATGCAATTTTAGAGTCCGAATTTTAAATGGATCAGATTTGGAGTTTACTACATCCGACCCGAATCCGATCCATTGCCATCCCTAGGTAGAGTAGTCCACCAATGTTATATGTTAGACTATTAGTCATTATACATCTTCTTTTCCCTGCGTGACAATTAGTTAATCTCAACTCACATGTGGATTATTACTCTTAGGGGTGTTTGGTTCGCGAACTGATATGGGGTTGAGATCAGGAATGATATAAGGGTGAGTTTATCTCTAGTCTTGAAGGGAGTCTCGAGGTAAGTCTCAAGCCTAAATCTTGGGATAATGTGGTAAAAGAATACATTAAGTCTTGAAATGAGTTTGAAAATCCAAGACTCGCTCAAGACTCACTTAAGACTCCATTTTTTTATTCCTCCAATCAAATCATGCCACATCATCAAACTTAATTTATCTTATTTCACCCAACTAAATTATTGATGGTTTATGTATTATTTTGTTTCATTTGCCTTTAAATTTATGTTCTAGATCTTTTGAATTTAATATGTTGTATTGTTGTATCTAATTTGTACGGATATATGTCAATTTCGAAATTAACACTTTCTTTTCTTTTCCATTTTTTTTTCTCGAATTTTAAATTACTTTGTTTTAGAGCTGATCAACATGGGCCTGGCTCACTGGCCCGGCCTGACCCGATCTGGAAATTACCGGGTGTTGGGCATGAGTAAAGATGGTTGTGGGCCGGGATGGCCCGAAGCCCGGCACGGGCACGATCCAAGCCCGACCCGGCCCGCTACTGTTCGTGCCTGGGCCTTGTTTTTTTGCGATCAGGCACGACCTGGCCCATGGCCCGAATATTGCCCCACTGAGGCACGTTTTAGCCCGTGGGCTGGCACGGTAAGCCCGACCCGTAAGCCCGGCCCGTAATCCCGGTCCGCGGGCCCAAAGCCCGATAAAGCACGAGGTGCCATATTGTACAACTTTTGCAATTTTGCATGTTACTCCCTCCGTTCCTAAATATGTGTCTAGTTTGAAGAATTGGACGGTAATTAATAAAATTGAATGTTGTGTAAGAGGTAATGATTGAGAATGTTTTTTTTTTGGGAAAGGAAAAAGTAGATAATTGTTTATTGTATAAAGTACAAAAAGAAAAGAGAGAGAAATCAGAAAAAACAAGCATAATACCATTTCATCAATCCCCTACCAACCAAAGCAACCAATCAAATTACACCAACAAAATCCATCAACCAATAGAATTCAAGCACACAGATTCACGGATCATCCAAACAAAAATTATCAAAAATAATCATCAAGAAATCACAACAAATTATCAAACCCAGAAAAATTACCAAACCCATAAATTATCAAAAAGAAAAACATCAAAAAATTCGAACAAAACTAAGAATAATTATCAAAAACATAGAACAAAACTAAAATAATAAAAAAATCGAACAACATAAAATCGAACTAACCCCAAATTCGAACAAACCCCAAATTCAAACAAAAAATTCGAACTAACCCTAAATTCGAACAAACTCAAAAAAACTAAAACTAACCCCCAAATTCGAAAAAATACTCAGAAAATCATAAACCCTAAAAAATCAAAAAATATCCATAAAATCAAAAAATATCCATAAAATCAAAAAAATCATCAACAAACCCAGAATAAAAAATAAAACATCAACAAAACCAAAAATCGTCATTAAACCAAAATAAACTAAAAAAAATATAAAAATTCCAACATACCTAGTAATACAAAGCCAAATTCGAGTTTTAAAAGGTCAAATTTGACCATGAAAACTTCAGATCTGGAATTTTCATGGTCAAATTTCACCATTTAAAACAAAATCTTGAATTTTGTGGTGAAATTGGAGAGAAAGAGAAACAAAAGAGATGAAGGGAGATAGATCAAAGAGGGCCGAAGATGGAGGGAGAAAGAAACAGGGAGGGACGAGAGGAGATGAAGGAGATGAAGGAGAAAAATGAAGAAGAAACAGAGAAATGAAGGAGAAAGAGAGAGAGGAGATGAATAAAAATAATGAAGAGAGAGAGAGGATGAATCAAAAATGAAAGGAGAGAGAGAGTATCACGTGGGTTTGGGTGGGGGGTGTTTACCCATAAAATGCCCTTCCCCAAATCTGACTTTCCTTCTTTTTCAAAAAAAAAAAACTTTTTTTAATGCTTTTTTAATTATTTTTTCGGCACAATTTTTAATGAAAACTAGGTATGTAGTGTAATTGTTGGGAAGTTAAGGGGTATAATGGTAAAGTTTACATGTCCAAAAATGGAAACTGGGCACTTAAAAGGGAACGCCATAAATGGGAAGTGGACACTTATTTAGGAACGGAGGGAGTAATATCTTGTATTGTATTGAAGAGCTTTATCATGCATGTGGGAATCAAAAGATTCTTCACTTTATCAATTATCATGCATGTTAATACTTCCAAAGTGGTCCAACACTCCAACCTTGTCTTTTGTGGTTAAAGAAAGCAAAAGATGCTTTCACTTTATCAATTTGTTCCAACATTGTCAACAGTAAAGTAAAGTAAAGAAATTCCAACATTGTCTGACAAAGTAAATTGTTCATCAATTTATCATGCATGTATGCATTAAAACAGCAAACTCCAACGACTCAAATGAAGACTTCATCAGTTCATCTGTTCATCCATCGAAATTATCAACAGTGAATTCAGACTTTCAATTATCAACTCCAACGGCTCAAAAACAACGGATCACCTAGGCTTTTATTATAAATTTGCTATATTATTTCACAAATACTCTCACTTCAGTTTTCACTATCACTCTCACTCTCAACTTATTCATATATTACTCCTAAATTATTAAACTATAATTTAATAGATGTTTAACTCTTTTTTGTTGTAGAAATTATAAAAATAATGGGTTAGTAATTTGGTATTGGAGATTCAAAGGCTTGGAGCATTGGAGATTTGGAGGCTAAGCAAGTGGGAATTCTCCGAATCGATCATTCTATCGTTAAGTAAGATCTAACACATCTTGTTTAGTAGCTTTTTAACTAAAAATTAAGTAACAATAATCTGTTTAGTAGTTGTTTATAAACATAAAATATTTAAGACATGACTTTGTTGTTTGTTAACTATTTATATGTGACTTTGTGTACATGACTTTTGTTGTTTGTTAATCTCTACTAATTTAATAGTCTCTTGTTGATTATTAGTTAAATATAATTATAATGGCAGGTGGTTCAAATCCTTCTAAGAAATCTAAAGTTAATAGTAAAAAATAACATCCCGAGTCTAGTCAAATTCCCAATCAAATGATGCCCCCGTCATGGGTCCAGAATCCTCAATATACTAACCCGCAAAATCAACAAGATTTTCCATGGCAATCTTATCCACCGGGTTTTAATCCGACCCCCAATTATGGCAATTATAATTTTCCTAATCCACCACCTTTCACTACTACAATGGATGCAGGTGGAAGTGGTACTTCCCCCCAAATTGCACCTTCCTACACCATGTCCACATTCTCTGTCGATAATCAATTTGTCGGCTCTAGTCAGATTCCACAAAATGTCAACCAACTAGACTTATGGCTTAATGATGAAGAGATGACTAGAGAATCTAGGAAGAGTGGTGTTTGACCATATTTTAAACTTAGTCGTTGTCGTACTAAAGCTAAATGCAAGGCATGTGGAGGTATATTATCAGCGAAATCTGCTAATGGAACCGGACACTTAGGGAGACATATAAAAAGATGTCCCAGTAGAGATCCCGACGATACCCAGCCTAAACTAACTCAATTCCACCCATCTGGATTAGGGTCTTTTCACTATAACTATGAGAGGGATAATGATGCTTTGTAAAAAATGCTTATTCAAGCTGAAAAACCATTTCTCTTTGCTGAGAATGATAATTTTAATGAGTATATTAAGTCTGCACTCCAACCGCAACACCGTAGAGTGTCTAGAAAACAAGCAAAAGCAAGTGCTATGCGACAATATTCTTCATGTAAATATGAACTTATTTCTGCTGTCTAACTTTGATGGTAAAGTTTCTATTACCGGCGATCTTTGGGATTCTGGAGTAAGTGCTTTGCATTATTTGTGTGTGACTGTGCATTGGATAAATCATGATTGGATGATGCAAAAATGTATTGTCGGTTTTAGAGCATTAGAATATCCTCACAATGCAGTTAACATAACTCATTTGATCATGAGTTGTATTGAAGAGTATGGTCTTAAAAATAAGATTTTATCTATAACTTTTGATAATGCTTCCACTATGACTTCATGTGCCAGGATGATTTCCCAAAATCTTTTAGACGCAGTTTTGGAGTGGAATATAAGCAACCAATTAACGAGTTTTTTAATTCTCGATGTCCTAATTTAGCATTATTGGAGTCTGACTGGGAGCAATGTGAAAGACTTATGGAATTTTTACATTTGTTTTATGATTCAACAAAATTATTTTCTACGGTTTATACTCCAACTGCTCATACATTTATTGTTAATGGGGCTTTAATTACACAACTTTTTAGCAAATTTCGTGATGACGAACAATGCCAAAGTTATCTTCCAAAAATGGAAAACAAATTTAAAAAGTATTATGATACTATTCCACTAGTTTTCATATTTGCTTCATTTTTAGATGCAAGGCAAAAATTTGAAACAACTTGTTCTTACATTGAACTTTATATCCAATTTTTAGGCCTTCCTATTGACTTTGAGAGTTACAAAAAAAATTAAGTGATTCTTTTTTTCAACTTTATAGTTGGTATGATAATCGTTTTGGTGAAACTCGCAATGCTCCTATTAGAACAAGTAAGGACTCCGGTAGTGGTAAATTAATATCTAATGTATTTTCAAAAGGTTCTACTTTACTTGGTCTTAGCAAAGGCAAGTCTAAGAAAGTACGTACTACACTACTACTACTTCATCTGACATGTCTGAATTTCAAATGTTTTTAAATTATGATTTTATGCGAGGTGAAAGTGAAGAAACCATGAATGATCTAGACTTGCTTGATTGGTGGCATAAGTGTGAGGGGGTCGAAAAAGCACGAGGCTAATGCGTGACCTCGTCCCTCGTGTGTGTGACGATTCTTTTTATTCAATCAAGTGTAATTGGATTTCCAGTGAGTTTACACTCAATTGACTAGTAATATAGGAGTCGCCATTCAGTTTTTAACGACAATGAGAAAAACTGACAAAACCCGATTATCGTGACATAAAGGGAGTGCAATTATGTTTGACCACGACGGCCGTAGGTTCCCTTGTGATCCCTGGTGTGGGGATCTCTCAACATACACCCGCAAGGTAGAGATTGAGGGTTCGGGGGACTGTAACTACCGAGAGGAGTACTCGCTCGTCGATAACTCCAGAGGCGGGATATCCTTACTAGTTCAGCATAAATAATTGAAGGGACATGCGTTAACTATTAAACTAATCTGAGTTGATTTTAGCAATATGCAACATATAATACTAGATCGATCGCGATTATATGATTTAAATAGCATTAAGGGACCTAGCATGATGATCCAATTTCCCAAAAATATTATATTTGTTAGGCGTGATAGAACAATCAGATTGAGTTAGTTTAACAGTTCATAAAAAGGGCGAGGAAAGCGATTAAATCATCGAAAAGGGACACGTTACGACGCACCCTTGAGAGGTGCGTCACGGTTCTCAGAAAACTAACCACTTTGACTTTGCTATTTCTCCTTTTTATTTAACGAATCTCAAATTATGGGACAGGATACGTTCTGTTCGATTTATGGATCGATTGCGACAGAACGCGTGAACAGTTTCGCAGCGTGAGGCTTAGGCTAAGGGTTGGAGTCAATACTCAGAATATGAATTGTGTGTTGTGTCTTTCACGTCGAATTTAAGGCTGTATTTATAGGGAAGAGTTCGTGGAAAGATAGAATTGCAGAGTTCTAATCCATAAAGAATTAGGAAAAAACACGTACCCGGGTATTTTCAGCGCCCAGAGCCAGGCGTTGAAAATAGGGTCTGGGCTGTTTTCTTTAGTCAGATTCGGATTCCTGAAATCCGTAGAGTTTGAGACTTAATCGAGTCTTTTAGTGCGTATTAACCTTGCGACGGGATGCGTCTGGGCCCGTTACGAACTCTACGCTCGTTAGGATTTTAATTAATACGTAACTCTTATTTCCGAATCATATTAGGAATAGGATTCTCGCAGTTTTCTATCTCATTTAGGATTTATGTTGGAATGCAACACCTAATTCTGACAGGTTTCTATCCTTTATGATTTGCCACTTTTAGAAGCTACCTTTTACGGCGGTTACTATTTTTAGCAGGTTTCCATAAATAGCAGTTTTCTATAAATATCAGGTTTCGGGCGAAATGAAAAGGGGAATTGAGATTCGTTTATTTTATAGGAGATGCGTTGTCAAGTGGAGATTTATTCTTTCATCATCGAACCTTTCCCTTTCGGGAATGGGGACAAAAGTAGGTGTCTACAGTTAGCCCCCACTTTGACTGAGTCTTGGAGTAAGACGATGGTCAAAGTACTAGACGGAGTGCGTCACACAAGCCATGGTGTATGTGACCTGTTTTGCAAGGGTCTCACGAGCCCCCGAGTGATAACATTTGACTTAAGGGTCATCACATGAAATGTCGACATATCCCTCACGTGTCATTGGGATTAGTCAACGGATAGTATAGAATACTCCCTCACTTTGTCATTGGAAGTATCTAAAGAGGCGTAGAAACTCCCTCACTTTGTCATTGGGAGTAGCTACAGATATTTTCGAAATCAAAGCTATAAAGTGTAATTGGGCCTGGCCAAGCCCAACCACGAGGTAAAAATATTTTTAAAGATTCTCATTTTCAGGGCTAGCTAAACGAGAAAACCCCCTTGTTTTTATGGGACGTAAAACGAAGGAAAATCCAGCACATCGCTCTTTTTTTGAAAAAAACGGAAAACCAATCCTTTTAATTTTTGGAAAAGGGAAAACCAGAAAAAGTTATCACTGCAGCGACTAAGGACCTGCACGGTTAGTGATGCAGACCCCGCCGGCTAAAGATGGCGAGCATGTCCGCTAAGGGTGGACACCCCGTCCGATAGAAGTGGACGAATCTGTTTTTGAAATTTGAAAATAAGGACCTACGCGGCTTGTGACGTAGACCCCGCCGACTAAAGATGGCGAACCTGTCCGCTAAGGGTGGACACCCCGTCCGATAGAAGTGGACGAATCTGTTTTGAAGTTTGTTTGCTTTTTTTGAAAATAAGGACCTACGCGGCTTGTGGCGTAGACCCCGCCGGCTAAAGATGGCGAACCTGTCCGCTAAGGGTGGACACCTCGTCCGATAGAAGTGGACGAATCTGTTTTTGAAATTTGAAGATAAGGACCTACGCGGTTTGTGACGTAGACCCCGCCGGCTAAAGATGGCGAGCCTGTCCGCTAAGGGTGGACACCCCGTCCGATAGAAGTGGACGAATCTATTTTGAAATTTGTTTTGTGTTTTTTTGAAAATAAAGACCTACGTGGTTTGCGCCGTAGACCCCGCCGGCTGAAGATGGCGAGCCTGTTTCATTTTGTTTTTGAAGACTTCATTTTTGGAAAACTGAGGACCTGCGCGGTTAGTGACGCAGGCCCCGCCCGCTGAAGGTGGGCGAGCCCTGTCCGCTAAGGGTGGACACCCCGCTCGCTGGAGGTGAGCGAACCTGAATTCGTCCTTTTTGATTTGGGATTCGCGTGGTTCGTGGCGCGATCTTGCCCGATTGAGGTGGGCAAGTCCCTATTTCTTTTGTTCATCGTGATTTCTTTTGAGAATTTCTTTTTGTTCATTCTTGTAAGAGCGAATTATTTCGAGGGATGCTCGGATTTAGTTGCAACCTGAATGTGGGTTGACAACGTGCTTAGGCGGACCATTGTCTTGTGGTCATCTTCCTTCATGGTTTTGAGCTAGTCCTTACGGCTCAATTTTGCCACTACCTGGGTCCTTGATTGGGGGACCATGTATAAGTATCAACGGCGACCTTTGTCTTGAGGTCGTAAACCGGTTCTTTTTCTTTTGAGATTATCCAAACACGGGACTTTGTACAGCGTAGTCTTGGAATATTGTTTTAACTTTGCATACCCTTTTTTTTTGAGATATATTTTTTCTTTCGAGCCACCAAGTACTCGTGCTTGGCGGTCAGTTCTTGTCAAAGAGGTTCTTTGGGGATACGCATTCTGTAATGTCCTTGATCGTGTTCGGGATTGTGCTCGTAAGTGCGAGCGATCTTTGTAGTGGTGTGCTACTTCTTAACAAAGTCGTGAGGTGCGACTTTCAGTAAGAAAATCGGCAATTTTCGAGTCGAATGGATGCGGCAGGGCCCAACAGAAGTTAGGGCCTTTTTTGAGCCAGGGTTCATTTTCGGCGCCCAGGCCTAGGCGTTGAAATAATTCACGCCCAGGTGGGGCGTTAAAAAATGTTGTTTGGGCTGGTCTTTTGATGACACAGTTGGCCTCTTGGAAGTTCTATGTATTCTCTTCTCTTTTGTTTTTTCTTTATTTTTAGAACGTGATGATTTTCTTGAGAAGCCGTGGCCGATTGGTGGACTACGGTGCTTGTCGTTTTGGGGCGATTATTTTAAGGAACTGTTTGCTCTTAAGGCGTACGGTTATTGCGATAGTTGGGCGAGTCTATATGGCCCGAGGAACATACCTTGAGGCGTAAGATTTTGATCGCTCTTGTATATACTTTTTTGAACGCGTTCGTGAATGTTCGATACTTAGAATGATGATATGTATGTGCGAACGAGCGTTCATAGAATGGTCGTCGTGTGCGGTCCATTAATCAGTTTGCTTGAATCATTTTTTTGAACAATGACTGATTTTGAATAGTTTGCTTAGAAGCTTGATAGGGTTCAGGCCTATTCATGAAGTGGGCTCAAACATCGTACCCTTTCGATTGTTCAAACATTTGTTTCGAGATTTTTTTTATTTTTGCTATGGTTGTTTCGTAGCTTGGAGCCTCGAAGTATGCATGTTGGGATGCTTCCTTTTGGCGTACGATTTTGGTAGGTTCTTTCGAGAAAGATGCCTTGGGGTGCCGCTCGTGTAGGTGCGAGCTATCCCTTCCGTGGTAGGTAATATTTTGCTACTTTCAACCCTTAATGTAGAAGTCGTGTGGCTTGCATTTTGAATTTGGGCGATAAGTAGTCTTTGCCTCTTTTACACATGCTCTTGGTCGTGCCCGCATTAGTGCAATATGCCTTACTCTTTTTTAGACTTGTACCGTGGGATGGTTGAACTTATGGTGCGACGTAGGCTTGTGTGGCCTGACAACATGTATTAGAACATTCCTCCAGGTGTTGGGATATAACATTATTATTTTTTGCATTGGAGTACTTCATCACGCCTCGTTCAGGTGTTCGAACAAGCGTAGCACCTTCTGCGTGGGTTTGCAGGGCTTATTACTTCGTTCGATGCGAGATTTCATAGGTGTTTATTTTTATATCTGGGCAAAACTTGGCTAGCAGAAAGATTCAGCGCCCAGGCTGGGGCGTTAAAGATATCGGCGCCCAGCTCTGGGCGTTGAAAATGATTTCTGAGTATATTTTGACAGTTCTTATCCTTGATTTGTTTTCTTTCGCTTTTTCTTTGGAACGAGGTAGACTGTGTAACGGGCGCTTGTAGGGCGAGCGTTATGTGTAGTAGTTTGATCAGAGTTTTGGTGACTCGCGATTTTCAGTTACCCTTGTTAGTGGGGTGACTTTATATATTCTAAGTAGCGCTTAGAATTTGGGAGGGGTTGTAGCCATTCTAAGGTTCGTTTTACACGACTAAAGCTTAGGATTGAGCCCCTATGACATATGTATAGCGTTAGCGTCGAGAATTTGCGATGAAATCGTCATTTCGAGCATTTTTAGAGTGTTTTTCTCAAGCCTCCAACTGTAGCTACGGGATTGGCTTGGTGATATAATGCCTTGCATACGTTTTTGTGCATTCATGGTGACATGGATCATGAATAGTTTGAACCAGACTCGTTTAGTGCGAGGTACGTTCGAGTAGTGATCTGCTACTTCTCTTGTAAATGTCGTATTATGCGACATTGCCATGGTCAAGGTAGTCACATGTTGAAGTATGCCTTGACCAAAAGCTAGGTGCCTTTCTTTACCCATAATCATATTTAGAAATCTTTTTGACTCACTTGCAATATCGAGATAAACACATACTTAGCTTTAAACCAACGACACTTTATTATGTTCGAAAAAGTCTTTGAAATTTATTTGAAACTTATTAAAAAATCTGTGTCCTACTGTGTACAATCCGAGGTGTCCTAGGCAAGTTGACTTATAGAAGGGTTCGTACAGGATCACATGAGTAAATCAAAATACTGTTACGTTTTTTGGAATGCTGTCTAAGGATTTGCTGGAAGCCAAGGTGCAGGTGTCAAGGTATACTTGTGCCCGTTTGGCATATACTTTAGGCTTTTAGGGCCATCTTTTCCAAAATTGCGGGAATATAAACCGTTTTCAAATTGACTTAGATTTACTTGGTGTATGTCTGTATAAAAGGTCGAGGTATACTTAGTTCCTTCCCTATCTCTTTCATTTCAATTTTTAGCCCCCAGTTGCTGTTATGTCTTCCCATTAATAATGTTTTCAGATTTCGATTTTAGATGCCCGTGTCATATGTCTGAGTAGGGTGAGCCTTGGTTAAGTGCCAAGTCCTATTGACAATGTCTGTTTATTTTTCAAAGGGGATTCACAAGCATTTGAATTACCATGAACGGGTGCCCTGAGTTCGAAGGAACGATGGGGCGACGCCGTAGAACAATCCTCTTTATTGCAAGCTTACTGCCTTTACTACTTGTTGGCGATTATGACTGTGTCTAATGGTGAAAGAAGGTCTTTAAGCGAACGACTATGTCTAGTGGTGAAAGAAAGTCTTTAAATGAGTTAGTTCGCTTTAGGGAGGGTCAAGTCGAGTACTTTAGAGGTCATGGACGCTTGCGCTAGCCCCCTATTCAATTGAGGCAAAGCGATCTTTTGAGTCTTGGCTAAGTGCCTAGGAGTGTGAGTGCTCCTTCTGGCAAGGGTACGTGCCCTTATTATTTTTCGATGTGTGCTCATTTTGGCATCTTGATGACTTGGATTCTTCTTCGTGCTTTCAATTTTTCTTTCGACTTGGATTGCAAGTAATTAAATTTCAATAAGGGACTTCTATTTTTATTCTTGTTTTCTATAGGCTTTAATATTTTTGCAAATTGGTTGGACCGAATCATGGATTGCCTACGTATCCGCCTTAAATAGATTTAATTTGGAATCAGGTCTTGCGTAGTTCTTAGCCTAGAAAATGGTTTCTTAGAATGCCGAATTCGATAAGTATGTTCTGAGGTGGAAACATATTATTTGAAACGGTAGAATAAGTGAAGTTTATTATTATTTTAATCTGCTGCCTTGCCGTAAGCCAAAAATTTGTTTGTTTTATATTTTTTTTTGATTGAGTACATGTATTTCTTTGGTGGTACGTATATCTGAATACGTGACGTACCCCTCCAAGTGTTCGTCATTTTTCCGTGCATGTGCGGATAAAATGACGAGCACTTCTGGACAAATTTTAGCAAGCAGAGAGATTCAGCGCCCAGGCTTGGGCGCTAAAGATTTCGGCGCCCAGCTATGGGCGCTGAAAATGACTTCTGGGAGGATCTTTTTTGGTGCGCTAAATGCTTCTTTTTCTTTTTAGACGAACTTTTAAAGGCGCTTTGCAAAGTTTGCTTTTTTATTATTTTATATTTTTTTTTGTACTTTTCATTTGTCTTCCTTTTTTACTCGTGACTCAAGACGGTTTGAAAGATGGGTTGAATGAGACAGGGTAATTTGTATAGGCATTGGTCAAGCATGAGGATTATATCTGCTAGGACTCACAATTTGCAGCCTCAAGCTAGTGTCATGAGTTCAAATCAACCAAGGTCAATGAGTAGCGTGGGGACGGCTCAAGGGTATATCAACAGGATGTATCCATACAAGTTATATGGTCATTATGCTAATGGTTGTGCAAGAGCAGGTTTGTGCTTTGGAAATAACGGGTATGACGCACGTGTCGATGGCCGTGCGTGGTTTGCGGTTGACAACAAGTTCAGGAACAAGAGTCGAGGTAATGGTTTCTTGGTTTATGGCAATGAGAACATGGATGGGTTAAATGAGCTGAACAGGGACCCCAGAGCAAAGGCGTCTAAGAACATAAGGATTGGAAAGGGTAGACATCGTAGAATCTTATGTTTTGGATTGGTTGACTCAATTCTTTTCCTTCGTTTACTTGGGTAAATTTCGCACTTTGGGAGGTACGGGCTAAGTATTTCATGGCTTGCTCTTTTCGTTCTCCCTTTTCTCTTTCTATTTTTTTTGTTTTGCTTGGGATTTCTCCCCAACATAAATCCTTCAATTTTTATTTGGGATAAGAGGTAGATGGTTGTGGTCTATGAGTCACGAGGCGAGACTGAGTGAGCCTCGTTTGGTAGGCCTATAGTGGACCTTTAATTTTAGCGGGCCTAGGGTGGACTTTTGAATTGTCTTACTTTGCAAGCGTTTTTAGTCGTTTCTTAAAATGTGCAAATAGCGTAGATTCAAAATGTTATTTTTACCTTATTGAAATTTAACGAAAGAATTACATCGAAAATAATTTTTTTCTTTTCAGATTCCGGTTTTTGGGATTTAATTGGAAGTTGTGATTTAGACTCGAACTTTCATTAATGTTTCTGATTATAACCCGTGTGTGAATACAAGGAGGTGGCCTAGACTCAAAATAATGACATGGCGCAAGCCTATAATACTTGACCAAGGAACTCTCAGACTTAGGTTAATTGGACCAAAACTTTCGTTGGTTGACACTTTAGATTTCATTTGTCATGCGTCATTTTGCTTAATGTTGGCAAGGTAGTTAATTGGGGAGATCGAATTTCCATTTTTACAAGGCTAGAATCATTAGTGCGGCTTCTCTCTTAGTGTGTATTGCTTTACCCCAATGGTAGCCTTATGGTATGCCGATTTGGGTATATTCATGGTTGGTCATGTTGCATTCATGGATAGTCTTTTAGTCCGTACTTAGTAGTATTTCAAGGAGCGAGTGACTCGAGAGGACTATGATAGTCGTGACCCAATGTGATTATAAGCCTTGAGGCCATTAATTTTTTCTTTGCCAATGGTATTGACACCTTAGGTTCACTTTGGGGGTTGTGCGACTATGGGGGAATAATTTCCAGAATGTGACCGTTTCCATTTTGCAAATACTATAATATATTCTTTTTATTAGTGAGAGAGAGTATTGAGGCCGTGGATTCCTAGCAAGGGATGACAATTACATATGGGTGCTCATTGATTTAAATGTTAGGAAGGGAGACTCAATATGGTTTAACCTTTTAGCTTGCAGAACGACACCAAGTATTAGGACCGATTCTATGGATAAGACAATTAAGACTTAGGATTTAGATTGTACTTTGGCATAGCCTAGTCTAGACTCGGATTTTTTTTTTTTGTTTGAACATTTTTTTTTTTTCTTGAAGACTTTATTCGAACATTTATTTTTTTTGAATACTTCGCCCATGTGACATTCAAGGTCATTTAATTAGCATGCTCGGTTTTGATGCCGAGCATTGTCGTCGTAGGAGGTCTAACAACGACACAAAGAGTTATTTATTTTTATGAGTCGCTTTTAGAATCAAGTGCTTTTCTTACGCCCTCGCAGCAATTTTTTACGAACGTTTTTTTTTTGTGCTACGTATTATCCTTTTGCGCGGGCACCGAGGCTGCTGCGCCTGACCAGAAGGCCAAGCAGCAACTTCAGCGCCCAGCGTAGGGCGTGAGAAATTCTGGCGCCCAGCCAGGGGCGTTGAAAATGCGTCCCTGGCTGGTTCTCGTTTTCTATTTGCGTCTACTTTTGTTTATGCGACTTCGATTTTGCGTGCTTGCCTAATAACGTCCTTAACGCGTTGTGCAGCGTTTGTGGGATTCGTTACGGCCATCCCGAGCGTCGCTTATTTTTGTGGCGATCGTTCGGGCTTGCGGAACACGTATTTTGGTATAACTCTTTGGCCAATTGGTTCATGAATGTTTGGGAAATTTTTAAGGTCGTTGGTTTTCTAGCATTATTTGTCTAGCATTATTCCTACGCACAATCATAACATAGTCACATAGTTCGCTACACATAACTACATTACAAACATGGATTTGAAAATTAAATATGTCACATAGTTTATGATAGGCTTCTATGGGTAGTATTTGCGCCTGGCTTGGTACCGCTTCTATCGTAGATCCAACACATGCCCCGGTCGAGGTAGTGTCTTCAACAGACGAATTTCGCTCAAAAGGCCAACCCGCAAGTGCAAGCCAAGGGGGCATGCAGGCGAGAGGGACCTAATGAGCGAGCGATTGGGTTCGGGATAGGTGTACTACCTGCACAAGTATCGAGTGGGCAACATGCGCGGCGCATGCACCCCCCTATTGGCGAAAAAAGGTATCCTTAGTCCCAAATCCCGAGGGAGCCGAGATTCGTTATGCGGTTCTGCCCATTTACATTAATATGCTAATTTTCAGGTCGTCCCAACTTGATGGGGAAATAAACGCGGGGTAGGATCGTTTCACCCTTCGGCTATTTTGATTACCTACAAGCACGAGTATTTCCTTCACTATCCCCAGTGGAGTCGCCACTGTGAGGGGGTCGAAAAAGAACGAGGCTAATGCGTGACCTCGTCCCTCGTGGGTGTGACGATTCTTTTTATTCAATCAAGTGTAATTGGATTTACTGTGAGTTTACACTCAATTGACTAGTAATATAGGAGTCGCCATTCAGTTTTTAACGACAATGAGAAAAACTGACAAAACCCGGTTATCGTGACATAAAGGGAGTGCAATTATGTTTGACCACGACGGCCGTAGGTTCCCTTGTGATCCCTGGTGTGGGGATCTCTCAACATACACCCGCAAGGTAGAGATTACTGTAACTACCGAGAGGAGTATTCGCTCGTCGATAACTCCAGAGGCAGGATATCCTTACTAGCTCAGCATAAATAATTGAAGGGACATGCGTTAACTATTAAACTAACCTGAGTTGATTTTAGCAATATGCAACATATAATACTAGATCGATCGCGATTATCTGATTTAAATAGCATTAAGGGACCTAGCATGATGTGTTAGGTTATGATTCATATGACAAAACATAAATCATGCGGAAAAACCATAAAGCCAGAAAGCATATTATTTACACATAATCATTTAGCATAGTTTAGATGCATACACTTTGTTGCGTGCCCTCCCTAGCTGCGCCCGAACCGAACAAGAACAAGTCTTTAGGACTCCAAGTGTCGTCCCTCCATAGATAGTCCACAGCACGTCCGGATCCGCCTTAAGCTTGACCAACTAGGATCGCCCTTAAGGTACTTAGAATTTTCGGCTATTGTAGGCAATTATATGACTGAATTTTTGCTCTCAAAAATCACTTTGAATACTTGAATACTCGATACAAATTATGAGCCCTTAACTCATATTTATAGACCATGGAATAAGTAATCGAATCCTACTTGGATACGAATTAATTAAATTAGAATCCTAGTAGAATTCTTATTTAATTAATTTATCTTTTAGGATTAGGAATTTTAATCATTAAACAAATCCTATACTCTTTAGGTTTCGTATGTGAACACAAACTCTAGCATGACCCGCAAACGTGCAGGCCATGCCCGCGCACAGCCCACACGGCCGCTCGGCCCACGCGAGCTACAAGCCCACGCGAGCTGCAGCAATGCTCGCAGCCCACTGCTCGCAGCTGCGCGCGCTGCCACGGCCAGCTGGGCCTGGCCTTGCGCTGGGTCTGGCGTGGCCTTGGTTGTTCGTGTGGCGCGCTTGGCTTGCTGGGCGATGGCCCGGCTTCGTGCTGGGCCTTCGTCTAGCAGGCCTCGTCCGATGCTAATTCGTACGATACGCTTCCGATTAAATTCCCGATTCCGGAATTTATTTCCGATACGAACAATATGTAATATTTCCGATTCCGGAATTAATTTCCGTTTCGAACAAATATTTTATATTTCCGTTTCCGGAATTATTTTCCGATTCTGACAATATTTCCGTTTCCGGCAATATTTCCGATTCCGGCAATATTTCCATTTCCGATAATATTTTCCGATACGTACCATGTTTCCGTTTCCGGCAACATCTACGACTTGGATAATATTTATATTTCCGATACGATCCATATTTCCGTTTCCGGCAATATCATCGTTTCCGGAGTATTCATTTCTTGCCTGTGACGATCTCAGCTCCCACTGAAACCAAGATCCGTCGATTCCGAATATCCATAGATGGAGTATTTAATGCCATTAAATACTTGATCCGTTTACGTACTATTTGTGTGACCCTACGGGTTCAGTCAAGAGTAAGCTGTGGATTAATATCATTAATTCAACTTGAACTGAAGCGGCCTCTAGTTAGGCGTTCAGCTCACTTGATCTCACTGAATTATTAACTTGTTAATTAATACTGAACCGCACTTATTAGACTTAACATAGAATGCATACTTGGACCAAGGGCATTATTTCCTTCATGATGATCCAATTTCCCAAAAATATTATATTTGTTAGGCGTGATAGAACAATCAGATTGAGTTAGTTTAACAGTTCATAAAAAGGGCGAGGAAAGCGATTAAATCATCGAAAAGGGACACGTTACGACGCACCCTTGAGAGGTGCGTCACGGTTCTCAGAAAACTAACCACTTTGACTTTGCTATTTCTCCTTTTTATTTAACGAATCTCAAATTATGGGACAGGATACGTTCTGTTCGATTTATGGATCGATTGCGACAGAACGCGTGAACAGTTTCGCAACGTGAGGCTTAGGCTAAGGGTTGGAGTCAATACTCAGAATATGAATTGTGTGTTGTGTCTTTCACGTCGAATTTAGGGCTGTATTTATAGGGAAGAGTTAGTGGAAAGATAGAATTGCAGAGTTCTAATCCATAAAGAATTAGGAAAAAACACGTACCCAGGTATTTTCAGCGCCCAGGCCTGGGCGCCGAAGATTTCGGCGCCCAGAGCCAGGCGTTGAAAATAGGGTCTGGGCTGTTTTCTTTAGTCAGATTCGGATTCCTGAAATCCGTAGAGTTTGAGACTTAATCGAGTCTTTTAGTGCGTATTAACCTTGCGACGGGATGCGTCTGGGCCCGTTACGAACTCTACGCTCGTTAGGATTTTAATTAATACGTAACTCTTATTTCCGAATCATATTAGGAATAGGATTCTCGAAGTTTTCTATCTCATTTAGGATTTATGTTGGAATGCAACACCTAATTCTGACAGGTTTCTATCCTTTATGATTTGCCACTTTTAGAAGCTACCTTTTACGACAGTTACTATTTTTAGCAGGTTTCCATAAATAGCAGTTTTCTATAAATATCAGGTTTCGGGCGAAATGAAAAGGGGAATTGAGATTCGTTTATTTTATAGGAGACGCGTTGTCAAGTGGAGATTTATGCTTTCATCATCGAACCTTTCCCTTTCGGGAATGGGGACAAAAGTAGGTGTCTACAATAAGCAATGCAAACAGTTCCCTGTTTTATCAGCCATGGCACGAGACATTTTTGCTGTTCAAGTTTCATCTGTTGCTTCCGAACGAGCTTTTAGTGCATCTGGTCGTGTTTTGGATGACAGAAGAACTAGATTAAGGCCGGATACTCTTGAGATGTGTGTTTGCTTCAAAGATTGGTTAGATGCCGATAAAAGAATGCAAGATCGTGAAGAATGTGATGCTGATTCAGATGATGCAACTGCAACAACCGCATCGGTCCAATCACTGGCATCTGAATTAGAAGGCAACGAAGAACAAGATGATGAAGCTGGTGAAGATGATCAGGAATACGGATATGAATAAGTGATGGACATCAATAATAAGTGTTTAAGTCATGAAGAACTATGAATGTAATTCTCGATTAATGTATGCATAATAAAATGTGATGTATTATCGTTTAGTGTTTAAGTCATGAAGAACTATGAATGTAATTCTCGGTTAATGTTCCTCCAAATAGTTACTGCTAAGTTTAGAACTTTAGTCTTTAGATGGTGACATGGTGTACCATGAATATTCGAAATATTTAATAAAAAAGCATGAGGTATTATTCAATAGTAAAAAGTCACTTTAGATACGAAGTACAAAAAAATAAAAGAATTAGCATCCTTTGTTTACATAATTCCTTGGCTTCATTTTCATAGTCTATGTGGAATTGTGGATGATTACAACCAAGAGAGACAATTAACTTAAT
The DNA here is from genome assembly GCF_020520425.1 of Spinacia oleracea. Classification (NCBI taxonomy): domain Eukaryota; kingdom Viridiplantae; phylum Streptophyta; class Magnoliopsida; order Caryophyllales; family Amaranthaceae; genus Spinacia; species Spinacia oleracea. Next base: position 68,989,258 of record NC_079488.1, on the reverse strand, counting down.
TAGATTACAAAACTATAAACATATAATTATAATCAAAATGCATTGTATAATGCTGATGAAACATCTATACTCCCACTGGCCCACAAGCAAAGCCAACTTATTATAGTTTAAGGTAAATTCTTTTAGATTCCTTTTCTTTTGAACATTATATAAAAAAGGGTCCAATAATTTGTGAGGATGCATGTTTTTTGATAAAGACTGCCATTTTATTTATCTTATCAGCTCCAACGGTAACAATCTTCGTACATCATAATCACTAATCACCTGGCCTATTTTGGTACTGGATTAGGCACGTGGGCTTAGGCACGAAGTAGGCACGTGGGCTTAGGCACGAAGCAGGCACGTGGGCTTAGGCACGAACTAGGCACGCGGACTTAGGCACGGGCACGACCCGGCCCGACCCGCTTGGCCCGCGGGCTCGTGCCGTGCCTAGGCCGATGAATTCCGTTATTTGCCCCGACTCGACCCGGCCCGCTTACATCGTGCCGTGCCTGGGCCGTGCCTGAAATGACTATGGGCCCGCGGGCTCGGCATGAAGCCCGGCCCGGCACGGCCCATGGCCATCTATAGGCATAAGGCCCGACCCGATTTTTTTAAAAAATACGGCCTTTGGCCCGACCCGAAATTGGCCCGAAAGCCCGCTATTTTTATCCAAAAATGGCGGGTTTTGGGCATACAAATTGGCCCGAAGTTTGACCCGGCCCGCCCCGACATAATGGATAAATTTTTATGTCCTCGAACCGGCTCACCTTTTGATCGGGTCTACTTTGTTTATATATAAGAAAACATAGTTTCAATATTATTTGGAAAATGTACCAAAAAAATATATATACATAAAATATTATTTTGAGAGTTAGGTGAGTCTGAGGTGAGTCTGGGGATAATGTGTAAAAATAGGATGAGTTTTGTTTGAGTCTGGATAATGAAAAAGTTAGTGAAAAACTGATGTGGCAGAGTCTGAAAATTGAAGATGAGTCTGGGGATAAACTCACCCTAAAGATGGTATAGGAAATTGATTCTTAATACCATATGTTTAGTTCAGTTCAGGAATGATTATTTTTTTTTTTTTTTTTTCTATTTTTGATACCCAAACACACCTCCCCTAGGTTCCTAAATTCCATAGTTTGAGGTATGGGTTTAAAACTTCTAAAATTATCGACCAAACACATGGTATAAGTTTGGAATATTCTAAACTCATACCTCATAACTAAATTCTCAATCCAAACACCCCTTAATAGAATATGATCATTTTCGGAACAATAAGGGAGTAGAGAGGATATATGGGAATATTGCTTATTTATATATATATACTAATTGTTGGACCATGCGCTAGCGCACGATCCTCTAAGGTACAAAAAATTTATTTTGTAGAATTATTTCGTAAAAAGACATTTACAAATTATGGCGAACGCTAGGAAAACAAATCTAAAGCTCGATTTGCTCGTAATTGATAATATGCGATTATAAATACGTTTACAAGAGATGTCATCGATATTTTAACATTCCACAGGGAACATTAGCAACGTGCTTAGGTCGAAAATGGAAGGAGAACATCTCAGGGAAGGAAAAAAAAAAAAAAAAAAAGACAGAAGGAAAAGTGAAAATAGACATTACACTATTGATAAGAATAAGACCAAAAAAAAGGAAATTGGAGGTAAGTAGGTAATTACACTATTGGGTGAATAATAATAGAGATTCAAGGATAAGGGTTAGGATACAAAGAATTAATGCTTTCTTCAATTTCTCAACCTGGTTACTAAATTGGTCGATAATTCAAGGGTCATTTGAAGCTTTTCTAAATTGTGTGACTTAGATGGAACATTAGATAATGTCCTAACTCCGGATAATCTTCTCCTTTGTATATTGAGGGTGCTCAAGGGTCAATAATTAACTTAGGCTCCGTTTGGTAAGGCGTAAAATATTTTCATTATAAAACGATTTTCCATGGAAAACATTTTATACAATTCCACTTGCATGGACCCGGTCCACCATAAGATTACCATGGACCAGGGTAATTAGGTAATTTTAACAGTGAGTAAATTATAGAAACTGTAGTTTCTGTAAAGTAACTATATCTCCAGAATAATAACTATGATAATAATGATAAGAATAACTATTCTATCCAAAGAGTAACTATATCATATAGAAAAGTAATTTTAACTGTAAAACAATTACTACTATATATTCATTCTTGCAGACAAAAAGAGTAAATTATAGAAACTATAGGTGCTGTAAAGTAACTATATTTTCATAATAGTAACTATGAAATAAATAATAATAATATAGTAATTTCGATGAGAACAATTATTCTATCCAAAGATTAACTATATTATATAGGAAAATAACTTTAGCTGTAAAACAATTACTATATTATAAAAATAAACAATATGATATAGATGGTTTAGAGGTCATATAGTAATTTTTTTCTATTATATATCACATAATTACTGAAATATAAAAGAATAACTATATCAAAAGTAACAGTAATTATAACTCTTGAACAATAATAAAGAAAACATTAACTACTTGGTTAGTTGTTTTAGCTACGACATTCTAATTCTTTGCATCTATTAAATAAACCATGTTAAACTCAAATGTTTTTTGAACTAAAAAATACTAACTGACACGTCCACGTGGACAAGTCTCTTTTTTCCACCAACACATCATGTCCTTCCTCTACCACGTTCTTGGTTTCCATTGTTGTCAGGATTTTCTTCTTCTCCTCCTGCTTTTGTTTTCCTTGCAGAATTTATTCTTTGCACGATTTCAATTTTGGGTGCATCATTTTTGTATTTCTGAATCAATAATATTTAAACTAAGTTAATAATTTAACATTTAAATATGAAAAAATAACATAGTAACTATGTAAAACGTGTAGTTTCTATTATGCATCATATAGTAACTCTTACAATTAACGATGGTAAAATACTTGCAGAATTGCATATATAGTTATTGTTATTGTTATAGTCATATAGTTACTGTTAAAATAATATAGTCACTTTTATTAATAATAACATGGAGTACAAAGAAAGATCATAAAAAGAACATAATGATAAGATAATAACTATTAAAAATATATAGTTACTATTATACATGATATAGTAACTCTTAATATTAATGATAGTCATATACGAGAAGGTTGTAGATATAGTTATTGTTATGATCATGTAGTTGTTGTGATCATAACATAGTAACTCTTATTACTAATAACATTGAAGACAACAAAGAACATGAAAAGAACATGAAAAGAACATGAAAAGAACATTATAATATACATAAAAAACTATACCAAACATAAAGTTACTATAATACAAGATATAATACCTATAAATATTATTGATGGTCATTTAGACACAGAGTTGCAGACATAGTTGATGTAATAATAATATAGTAACTCTATCCATAATACAGTAACTATATCATTAAAAATATAGAATAACATAAAAACATGCACATAACATAATAAACTAACATAGTACCTATTTCAAAAATATAGTAACTATATAAAACGTACAATAACTATTAAAGAAAATAAACATATGGTAACAAGTCATGATAAAATAAACATAATATCTATTTCAAACATATAGTAACTATATAAATAATATAGTAACTATTGAAGAAAATAAACATATGGTAACACATCATGATAAAATAAACATAGTACCTATTTCAAACATATAGTAACTAATATAATAATATAGTAACTATTGTACACATATAGTAACCATTATAATCACACAACAACTAGCTTAACATATAGTGACTATTATTATAATATAGTAACTATTGTACAAATATAGTCACTATCTAAGAAGCAGATAAAACTATACTCGAAATAACATATTACATAATGTAATCGTATAGTAACTATTATTTATCAAAAAGTCACTATAAATTGTTCTTAACATAGTAACTATCTTAAACACATAGTTATTGTTTTAAATTTATAATAACTTTCTAAAAAATATAGTAACTATTTTAAACACATAGTTACTGTTTTAAAGTTATAGTAACTTTTTAAAAAATATAGTTACTATAAAAACTACTACTAACATAAACACAATGAATATTCTAATGACTATTAAAAACATTATTTCGCAACATAAATTAAAGGTAACTATATCATTTATATACTAACTATATGAAACACTAACCCTAATTTCACCCAAACAACAAACACTATTTCTACCTCTTGTGCTTTGCTGCATCAATTCTTAAAGTTCACAGCCTTTGTCTCTTTTTTCTAAATTTAAGGCATTATTTCTTCTTATACAAATGATATTGTAAAGTATTTTTGGAGATTCGTCACTAGATAGTGCAACTTTAGGACCTGGAATAACATGTGATTGATACTTCGTATTATTTTCTTATACAAATATCAAATATATAATAACTATATAAACCATATAGTAACTATATAAAACATATAGTGACTCTTATTAAAATATAGTAACTATTGAACACATATAGTAACCATTATAATCATATAGTCACTATTTAAGAAGCGGACAAATACATACTCTAAATAACATAGTACATAATGTAATCGTATAGTAACTATTATTTATCAAAAAGTCACTATAAACTGTTCGTAACATAATAACTATCTTAAACACATAGTTACTGTTTTAAACTTATAATAACTTTCTAAAAAATATAGTGACTATTTTAAACACATAGTTACTGTTTTAAAGTTATAGTAACTTTTAAAAAAAGTATAGTTACTCTAAAAACTACTACTGACATAAACACAACGAACATTTCATCAGTGACTATTAAAAACACTAATTCGCAACATAAATTAAAGGTGACTATATCATTTATATACTAACTATGTGAAACACTAACCCTAATTTCAACAAAACAACAAACATTTCGAATCACTCAACAAAATAATAACTATTGTACACATATATTAACTGTTGTACACATATAGTAACCATTAAAATAATATAGTAACTATTGTACACATATAGTAACCATTAAAATTACATAGTACCTCTTTAAACCATATAGTTACTGTATTACTCATATAGTTACTATTTAAAATCGTGAAGTCACTGATCGAATTCGCGAAGTGAAAACGATACTTCGGTAAAACACAAACATTAATTTCTTCAAAACAACAAATATTTTCAATTTTAAATAAAAATAGACTTAAAATTCTTTAAAAAACAACAAACCGAGATGTGATCTCTAAAAATTCTTGCGAAGATTTGTAGGCGAGCGCAAATTCTTCGATTCGATTTCGGCAACGACGAACCTCCTTCTTGATCTACTACTTCCTCCAATTTTTCCTCATCAAATAGATCCAATCATAAGAATTATAAGATAATTACGAAAAAAATCGAACAAAACCTAGAAATTTGGGCTAAATTTTGAAAAGCATAGAGAGAAAATGAAAGAGAATGAACAGAATGTAGATCTGAATTTTTGAAAAATAAAAAAGTTTAAAACGTATATAAAGTGGGCTAGACACAAATCGCATTAAAACTCTTCAAAACACATAGTAACTCTTTAAAACACATAGTTACTGTAATACGCATATAGTTACTATTTAAAATTACAAAATAACTGTCACATGACAGTTACATATGTTACCCATAAAATTTACTCCGTTGCCCTGGTTCACGCTAAGTTAGCATGGACGAGGTTTATATTAGTGTAAATACATTTTATAAGGGAAAACACAATTCCAAATTAGTTTTCCTTTGTTTGGTACCTTAAGGAAAATGAGAGAAGATGGTAAAGATTGAGGGGAAGAAAGGAGAGGGAGGTAAGGAGGGAAGAAGGAAAAGTGGTTTCCCTCCCTTTCAAATGGAAAAGGGTTTTTCACCTTTGAAGGAGTCATGGAAAATCGTTTTCCATGAAAACATTTTACGCCATACCAAACGGAGGCTTAGGGTGCACTATATTCTGCTGAATTTCACCTCCTTTTTGTTTTAAACTAAACTTGTTAAAGTTATTCCCCTAAAGTAACTTATTTTAGTTTTAAATTGGAGACAAGTATATTGCATAGCTATTTGTGTAACTAAAATTATACAAAAAGAATTCCACAAGACAAGGTTCTTTGATGTCTGAATCAGTCCAAGGGATAACAAAATTACTCAATTTCGCAGAAAGCCCATACACTATGATTCTGAGCTTTCAAGTTTCACTATCTCGAATTTTAACATCAAAATGGAGTTTATATAAATATACAACAAAGTCGTGCACATATCTTTTCCATATCACTGAAAAAACATTTCAGGTCTATCTAGCCACATACATCAAATCAGAAGCCTCGCCCCTTGTGTGATTTCCCCCATATGTTCGAAGTGTAAACATCAGAGATGTCTAAATGATTTTCAGGGAGGGAATCACCAGATCTTCTTTTTGACCCAGAAGAGTAGGACCACAACTCCAATTACAATTGCTACGGGGGCCCATTTCCGGATCAGAGCCTGCAAGTTCACAACATGATCAGAATTCAAAATAGAAATTAAAGAAAATATTACTTTGTTCCTTCCCTAAATAACTGCAACATATTTCTTTTGGTTGCGACTCAAAGCAACTGCAACATTTCCTTTAGAGAGAAACAGTTTTCTCAAAACAGGTGGTTTACAAGAAGATCAAGTTGTGATCCATATTTACTCAATGGTTCAAAATATGCAACAGTACTTCAAATATAAACTCATCGAAGATTATGAGGCCTTTGTTATTGTAGCAACTAACCTGTCGATTTAAGTCTCTTGCCTTGTCAGCGTAAATCCGTGACTCAGATGTTAAGCGGCTGGACATTTGGCTGACCTCTACAGAATTACAATGGAAATGGATTATAAAACACAGTTTTCCCAGCAAACAACAACATCAGAAAATTGGGAAATCGGGGTTGAATGCTGTTGAAAGAGCAATCTAATATAATATAGCATGAACTAATCTAAAAACCAACGAAAACAGCTCACTTGAAATCGTGTCTGACTGTCTGAAAAACTTTTACAACCTAAATCTCTAATGCTAGTGAAGTTGCCATACAAGCTGCAGGAAACATGATTACATATTTACAGATTCACACATTGTCTAAAGTACCTACTGTGCCACAACCACTATAAGATCACCAACCCTCATGCCCAAAATTGGGTTTTGAGATAATATTATGTGCAAGATTCTCAGCCAAAAGTAAGGGATTCTTTATCAAGCACTCGCAGGAAAAGGATGAAGATATCATAGATATACTAACTACTATGTTACGGAGTAATTAACAAGTGGTAGGATAATAAACAAAAAGGCTGGTTAGCCCCAAAAGAAAAGCAAAAACTAGGAGTACCAGAAGGCATCGGCGGCAATATATTAATAACAGAAGAACATCTAACAAATCAAGCTATATAGATAAAAAAATAAAAAACTAATGAGCCAGAATACGAGCACAAACTAAGCTAGCTAACAAGCATACAAACACAAAAGCATAACTTAAGCAATGGCCAGGCAGATATTCTATGAACTGACCAGGCAGACTAGTATTTACATATGCACGTGTACACACACATTCATGCACGTGCACACACAATGCAATTCTAATGTGCAAGAAACCCCCAATACAATAACCATGGGACTTACACTTACTTATGGTCTTATGAGGAGATCTTTACAACAAAAATAATGAATTATATCAGAAAATCAATGCAGTTCAACATACAGAAATAGGCAGGCCTATAAAAGATCCCTGAATTGTACGGCAAAGGGGCCTATCAGAAAAGAACTTTTTGCATTATTTTCATGATTTCTTTACATGCTATATTTCAATGCAACTATCTATAGCAGGTGTGTTAAGGATCCCAGCCAAAGGTGTCGAATTCCTTCCGCAGCCTTAAAGTTCCCATATTTATTTCAACAACTTCACAGCAACCCATAAGCCTGAATATGAGCTGGCTGTGAATAACCAGCTATACAGAACTAAAAGTTAATTTGCATGCATTCTAGAGTTGTATGTCAGATTTCATCCCAACTACTATTACTGCATAAACATTTCTGTAAAGCAATACCAACCAAAATAGACATCTTTCCACATCTTTTTCCATGCAAAGTTAGCATTCCTTCATCACCATGGTCCATGGCACCAACAATGTCATCTTTTGAATGTCCTTGTTTGGAAAACATTATATTGGCATGTACCACCTTTACAACCAAAGACAACAATTTGTTCACAAATAGCCCAAGTCTCAGCAAAGAAATCAAAAGAGTAATGTCGTTCAAAGCTATGTACTCGGACACAAGTATGTGACAAGTGTCCGAATCGGCTATTATGTGGAAAAAAATCATGATTTTAGTCCAAAATGAAGTGTCTAGTGTCCATACTCGTGTCCGGGTGTCAAGGAGCCGATACGGGCACTTGAGGTAAAATGAAGAGTCTAATTTACATAGATTCAAAGTAAATGCTTCTTACATCCGTTGATCAACTTTGCATGTTCTACTTACGTTGCAAATGCAAAGTTGACATGTAGCCCAAATAAAACCAAACAAAAAAAATACGTAGCCCCGATGATGGATAATTTCAGCACTGCTAAGCTTCCCTATACATTTAACTAACCTCCAATAAATAAAATCAAAAAAGTCTTCAAACATCATAAAACCTGTTCATGATTTAGTGCCAAAAATAAAATTGCAACTGTTTATCTCACATTGGTTATCTGCATTAAAAAGACCCCGCTAATGAAGATTCCAATTTTCTGGATTCATACCATATAAACAAGCACTTACTATTTTCTTCTCCCCCCCCCCCCCCCCCCCCCCCACCCCACACACACACACAAAAAAAACACCCCCACTTTCTTTTCTCGGAAGAAGAGTGGGAAATTTAGCAGATGCTGGAAATCCCACACATTTAACCTACAGAATTCAAAGCAGAGGGGAAAATGCAAACCAACAATAACTCTCCTATCCAGGAATAGGATGCAATCTAAAACTAAAGTAAGATATCCAGTCTTCAACACATAGCTCGAAAGGGAGAAACTGAGAATTGAGGTAACTACTTTTAACATTTAAGTTAAGAAATATAGACTTCAGCCATAAATTGTCCCTGGAAGAAAGTAAGAGGAAAAGCACTGCGTATCATAAATCCACATAGGCAAAAGGTTTTAACCCCCCCCCCCCCCCCCCCCCAAAGACTTCATAAGACTTTTATAAAGAAAATATTTTAAAAAGGAACTCCAAAGTCTAATCTTCACAGGTATTCTAGGACAACCACTATAGTCTATAGAGCTACAATACACATCTTGAAATTGTAGGTTACGCAGCACTGGTCCATTAATTATCCACACATTCCAAACACCAGAAAACCTCGAGGAGTTTCAGATAGAGCAACGAACAATGAATACAATACCTTGCATTCCCTTCCTCTACACAGATATTTTGTTGAGAAAAGAGCCTCTGACAGACTAATAGCCTTACTACTTTTTTTTGAGGGAGACTAATAGCCTTACTAGAAGAAATGTCATCAGCTAAAGATATCGCTCTTCTAAAAAGAGTAAAAGACTCTGCATTGCAGAATATCTTGCACTTTCCAGTTCCAATGCTCAAAATATGGACTGGCAATCTGGCATGCTGCATGCATGATTCACCATGTCACTCAAAAATCCAATGCTGGCTAGGACATCCTTAGATATTACGTATAAATGAAGAATTCTACTGTGAAAAGCCTTTCTTAACACTGCAATACAATTAATGGACCTATATAGCAAACAAAGTTTCAAAGACCGAATGCGGAAACATTACAGCACTAGAAACGTACTAACTCCAAGTATAAGAAAAACATGACTTACGGTCCAACTTTTCACCAACACCAAGGACTTCTTGCACATTCCGTGTCATGATTTGGTGCACTTCATAGAGCTCGTCGTTCAGTTTGGAAATGTTCCTCTGTGTACGAGTGTCCTGGTAAAGCTTCTTTGTTCTCTGTATAAATGTATCTTTAGAGAAAAAACAAAAAAAATCATCAAACAAATTAATTAGCGGTACAATATCTTGAAGTGATTAACCAAAAGAAAACACCAAACAGCACATAAACTGAAAACATACCAAACTTAATGAACGCATAAGGTCTAGCAGCGGTTTCTATCTGATTCCCATTCACTCGCTCAAATTCATTCTTGAGATCTTCCAGGTACTGAAATGAAAGCTTCTTTGGATAGGCCCGGTCACACATTGTTAGATAACAAACAGGGCCCTCAATGATATAGCTGTTAACCAGTGTCAAGGTCATAACGAAAACAATATATCCTAATGCTAGTCTCTTACGCTAAAATCAACTTGAAAGAGTACAAGTTGACAAAATAAATCATCACATTTTTGCATTACATACTTAAAGGAGCAACCAAAACCATACAGAAATGGATAGAATGGGCTTATATAAACATCATTTGTTAATAATCAGGATAGGAAGTTCAAATTTGCGTGGAATTAGTATATGGAGAAAAATTGCAGGTAGCAGGGTCTACTTACCAAGTTATAAATGCATATTAATGTGATCAATATATCAAAATGGCTGTTTTTTAAATCAGAAAAACAGGCATAAGATAAAGGCTCACTGGTATAGGGGCACTTACATCAAACAAAACAATATCACCAGGGACCAGCAAACTTAGCAGTGGAAACTCATTGAGCACATAGTACACATAAGATAAAGAATACTCTATCCCTCCAAAATAATTATCGATTAGAAATAAAAATTTGTCCTTTTCATGAAAAAATGTCCCCACTCTCTTATTTTCTATGACATTGACTAATACTAAAGCAAGAATTAACATGAAAAATGCCACATGTCCAGGACAACAACAAAAACCTACATCGAAAGGAAACTCGTTTGTTTCTGTTTATCAATAAAAAAAAGCATGTTTTTGGGAAAAAAACTTGAGAGATAACTCGTCTTCTCACAAAAACAAACATGACCGTGATGGTTCAGAGTCCAGACTCTATACCACACCCATATGGCACAACTCAATAACAACCACTCCGCAACATAACTCCAACCCATGGTAGGATTTAGGCTTTAGGGAGGTCCGAATGTAGGCAACCTTGCTAGTAGGGGTCCTTTATGTCTCATCTAGAGTCACAATTATTTCTCATCCTGCCATTGCACAATAGCACCCACCAACACTAAATATTTAGGTTCACTGACAATATCACAAAATCAAAGGAGTGGGACAAACCCACAGCCTCACCTAAACGAACTTAAACTAGCAAAGTGATTGTTACCAATCAAACTGTAAGCACAACTCATAATCAAAAGACCACCAATGGAGTGCGTCAAAAAGAATCATACTTCTTATAGCTGTTGGTTTACAATGTGAAACGATCAACTTCATACCATAGAATTAGAAACATCAAATTACATACTTTACCATTCAAATTCAATGTTACAAGATTGCAATTGCATACTTCATCCACTCTAGTAGCAGTATAACTATAACAACATACATTGTAATTCAAACACAAACCAAAGCCAAAATTAAGCGAAAAAGCTCAATCCTAAAAAAGTTGCATGATAACAAAACAAGAATTGCAGAAAAAGGATACTGAAATATGTAAGGTCCACTCTCAACGGACATTCTAGAAGGATCATTTTGACCTTTAGAAAGATTCTTGAACAAAGCTTTGATTTGCTGTTTGTAATACTCAGCATCTTGCACATCACGCCCATCATCCAACCCTTCTGCTAATGGTAGACCGTCCATTACACGAGCAATCATCGTCAGCTTCACCATCTTTTCTGCTTAATAATACCTTTTTTTTTACTGCAAATCAAATCGCAACAAAAAAAAATCAACGAAGTTGAATAAGATTTCAAATTCAATTAAATTGGGGAATTTCAAGCAAAAATCAACTACATTCATATGCGAAATCGAAAATTATCAAGAATTATAACCTGAATTGAAATTGAATCGATGTCGATCTTCAGATCGCCGAGCTTTAGAATTCCTGAATACCTTAGAGAATTGATTGATTTTCCTGAGGACATGAACTAAATATTATTTAGGGTTTATTTTTTTAATTGAAAAAAGAAAAGGAAAAAAAATAAGAGCGGGTGTAAAAGGAAAAGTACGTTAGTTTAGTTTGATTTGAAGATCACTAACACCACTCTCACTAGTTGGAAAAAAAACTCCTCACCACTATCTCTCTACCATTTTCTTACTCCTCCACATTACTTTCCTCACATGCAAATTTTGTTACAACAAACTCATCCCACTAATGAGCAAAAAAAAAAACTCCTCACCATTTTTACTTTTACTATTCACTAAACCCCACCACATTCTCTATTTCCCACATACTCTATCCATTTTGTATTTATTCAATTATATTAATAACTTAAATGAATTTTAACAATTAGTTAAGATAAATTATTTAATTTACATTCAGTAATTTCCACAAATAACACGAATTATAGTAATACTTAGTATGAAAAATAATTTTGATGATTTTAGAAAGAGATAAATGATTTTGAAATTGTGTCAAAATATAGCAAAATTGGTCTCTATTTATAGATCTTGAAATTTTATGACCGTCAGTATTATTTTTATTTTATTTTATTAATTATTTTCGGCTAAATTAGACTTTAACAAAAATATAGGCGTTTTAAAAAACAAATAATTTCTGATTGGTTAATAAAAGGAGCTGACATGTGGCAAGCCGTGATTGGGCAAACCTTCCCCTATGTTAGATGCTCATGAGTTCACAGTTTCGTTTTTTTTGGAATTTAGTGAATATATCTGTTGGTCTTCAAATTTTACCGTATTATTGAGTCCTTTTCACGTGCATTCATCTATTTTTTACAGAAAAAAATAAGTTGTGGGGCCCATAATTTCTGGCGAGCAATTCATAGAAAAAGAATGCCTCGCATGGTAATTTTCTTTTCCTCGTGAGGAATTATTTGCTTTCCCATTGATGTGGTCCGTGTTCTTTTTTTTCCTCACCGATTTTTACTCGTGAGCAAATTTTATCCCCACTGCTGGGAGTGCACTAATCTAATATATATATGATCAGGTTCTGGTGAGAATCTCCTTTAAGATGAGAACCTCTCTATAATGAGAACCTCTGTGAATCGTAGGATTTAAATAGAATGCACGGATGAGATTTAATCTCACAAAATCTGATTTTCGCTCAAACATGTCTTTCTCTCTATAGTCTCTACTTCCCAAATACTCCTCTCAGAGTTTCTCTGTCTTCCTCAGAAAAGTGACGCGCGATTTCAAGCTTTTCGAAAGCCTTTGTTCATCAAATTCCAGAAAATTGCTTCGATTTTGAACTCAGGCATTACTCGATTCAATTTTACTCAATTTTGCGCAAATCTAATTCGACGTCGCTAAATTTTTCACTTGGATCTGCATAATTGATCTCAAACTCAGGTATTACTTGCAATTTCTTTAGTTTTTAGCTAAATCTTTTTATATTATTCAATAATTAGCTGCGAAGGATAGTTTTGTCTGATTTATTGAGTTATTTTAGCTGATTATTTTAGTGAATTTGGAGCTCGATTTTGTTCTAATTTTGGAGCTCGATTTTGTGCTAATATTAGAGATGATGCTGAACGATTTTTGAGTCGTTTGAGAATTTTCACGCTTCATTTTAGCTTGATTATGTTGAATTTGGAGCAAATTCGGTCGAAATCAATTTCTAGGTATAAGGCTTGATTGAGTTTTATTTATGCTTCATCGAGTTTTAGATAATTTATTCATCTTTAAATTATCCAAAACTGTTGCTTATAAATTCTGCTGAAGTTGAACAATAATTGTTTCTACAGTTCTATCATTGTTTAAAAGTGGAGAAATCTAGTGGAAGTAAACCAATTAGAATCTTAACATTGACATTGATATGTTAGGTGTGATCAAGCTTTATGAAGTAAACGAAATCTCTATGAAAGTAAACAAAATTTTTATGAAAGTAAACAAAATCTCTCTAAAAGTAAATCGATAACAAACTACTACCAATGTTGCCCTGTGTTTCTTGGTTTGCTTCCAGTGTTGAGTTGTGATTCCTGCTGGACAGCTGATATGGTCTGTATAATCGATGTCAGCAGTGATGTGTGTGTTATTGCTATGACAGTTATCTGTGTTTTAGTTGGGGATGGTTATTTAATTTTTTCTGCAGTTGTGTGTGTTATTGCTAGAAATCCTCAATGCAGATTTGCTTGCAAGTCTGTTGATATACCTGAACTTTGGTGTCCCCAGAGATTCGAATTCAAAGTGTAAATAACAAAGTAAATGTAATCCCTCTAAAAGTAAATAAAATCTCGCAAAATGTAAACTAAAACTTATGCTCGCAAAGTAGGATACTATTTTCTACTGGGCAGTTGGTACTGCTTATATAATTTGCTTCGTTTGTGTTTCACCCATAGATCAACCTGTAATTTCAGAATATTCGCACTTTACAGAAGACCCAAGACCTTAAAGTATGGCTGAGTTCCGATAGAATAAAGTAAACTTAATCCCTCTAAAAGTAAATAAAATCTCGCAAAATGTAAACTAAAACTTATGCTCGCAAACTAGGATACTATTTGCTACTGGGCAGTTGACACTGCTTATATAATTTTCTTCGTTTGTGTTTCACCCATAGATCAACCTGTAATTTCAGAATCTTCTCACTTTACAGAAGACCCAGGACCTTAAAGTATGGCTGAGTTCCGGTAGAATAAAGTGCAAGAAAGATAAATTGTATACGCCTTTGCCATAAATGGGCAAATGGCATATCTTTAGGTTAGGGATGTTTTTGTTGGAATACTTAACAGTCTGTTTTGCTGCATTGTGGACTGACGGTGTTCGTGTTGATATGTGATGTTTTGGTGATGCAGTCTGATCTGAATTGGGGAATCTTGTCTGCTCAAAGGGTTTGAGTCTGGCAGTAGTTGTGTTTGGTTTTAGAGGAACTGTCTGATGTGTAAAGCTTTGGTTATATATGGTTGTTAGTTGTTGCAGTCCGTGCAGTTAAGCTTCAGGTTTGGCTAGCAGTTGCTTCAAAAGTAAACTAAATATCTGCAAAAGTAAACATAATCTCTCTAAGAGTAAATTAAATAAGTAAATAACAATGAAATATCAATAATAATTTTCTCTGAAATGTTTTGTGAAAACCTATTTGCTCAAATGGTAGAGCACTATGCATATGCATATGGGATGTAGGTTCGATTCCTACATAGGTTGTCTTCTAAAGTGAATTAAAAAAAACCCCTCAAAAGTAACTCTCCAAATTAAATAAAAGAAACTAAAAAGTAGATCAAAATAAATAAAAAGTAAATCAAAATAAATAAAAAGTAGATAAATAAATTTGAAAAGTGAAAAAAATCAAAAGTAAATCAAACATATTAGGAGTTAACACAAGAGAATCTATCCTTACAAAAAAAAAAAAAAAAACTCTATTTTCTGTTATCATATATCTAAAAAATATAATAATATAATCCTGGAACTATTAGGAAACAAATTTTATATTTTATATTTTCTGTTTTACGTTTAGTGTTACTGTGAGACTTCAAACTCTCAGGATCATGAGTTCATAACCATCATTTACTTGCTGCAAGCTAATTCTCCTACCCCTTTTCTTGACCCATCTATTTTCAATCTCTTTCAGAACATAATGTGAACGTTGTATCATTTTTAATGACGACATTATGATTCTGTAGCTTTTTTTGTCTGTGATACTGGATTGGTTTTCTATCATGCCTTGATTTATAAATTATAATTTTAGGATAGTTGCAGCCTGACACCTAGTATGTTGCTGCTTCTGAAAGTGTTCTTTTATTGTAAAGGCTCTTTTTATATTATCTTGTAGGTTGGATTGGAAATCTTACTTTCAGTTATATATGGGGTTAAACCATAAGAACCACCCAAGTGGTGAGGGTAGCTTTACTTTTGAGTTTATATTAGGCATCCAACTTACAAGAAGGATACAGCAGATCCCTCAACATTTGAGGCTTCTGAGCATCATCTTGATAACCTGTCAAGATAGGAAAGTGTTCCTTAACTGCAAGTCAATGTTATTGGTGACCTTTTCAGGTTCACCAGTCAAATATGAGAAGAAAAAAAAATACTTAACAAATTTTTCTTTGGTTCTTATGTTGTCGATTATTCTGTTTGCTATGTTTGCTATGTTTGCGTAGAGGCTATTCTTTATTCACTTGTATTAATGTGACGGATTTACTGATGCAAAAGCGCCTTGGTAGACATACTGACTGTTATGTATATCTTTAGGAATCTATGAATTAGTTTGAGAACTTATCACTAGTAATCAAAGTTTCTGACCGATCCTTCCGCAATCTAATTAGTGAATAAAGTTAGAATTGCACCTTACATTATTTGTATATTGGCTGTAAGGCAGTAGGAAAATGCTAGGTATTTCCTCTTTAACACCCGTTACACTGTCTCCCTAACCTATTGTAGTGCTGTTTCTGATGACTTAACTACCTGGTGCCAATCTCCGCAATAGCAATTCATAAAAGAAACTCAAAAGTAGATCAAAATAAATAAAAAGTAAATCAAATTAAATAAAAAGTAGATAAATAATTTTGAAAAGTGAAAAAAAAATCAAAAGTAAATCAAAATATTTTTTAAAGTACATGTACAATTAGTATATTAAACTAAAAAGAAAAGAGTTACATAACTTATTTCAAAAGGAAAACATGGAATACAAAAGTAAAGAAAATGATATACAAGTAAATGGAATTGCTTCAAAAGTAGATTGAATTGTTCCAAAAGTAAATTGAAACTGTTTTCCACTTTCATTTTCATCAATTTGATTCAAAGGTAAAGAATGTTTATCTCTTTGCTAGGTTCGACATAATTTTCCTTTAAGCTTGAATCCGTTTGTAATGTTAAATGTTTAACCAGTTTTGGTCTGATTTAGGTCTGGTCTAAGCCTGCACACAGTCAATTGTTTGTTCATGGCTGGTTGTTTTAGTCTACAATCAGTCATTTTGGATATCTGACGCGTTGAGGCTGCTAGTGATTTGCTCGTTTACCAAGTGATGAGGCGGGTTTGCAGTTGGTTTCTGCAAGTGCAATAATGCACCCTTCTTCTTCTGTTTGCTGGCTATTGGTTTTAGTATGCCAGTTAGCAATTCAAAAAACAAGGGTAAAGTATTCTTTTCTCTTATTTTAAAAGTAGATCAAAACATTGTAAAAGTAAATTAATTAGGCTGAAAAGTAAATTTATTTGTGGAGCTTGATACGAACTCTTACAAGCCTTTGCCATAAATATGAATGACTTCGGATGCGACACTGCGAACCACCGCACGCACCAGACACCCTCAACCACTTTGAGGTGCCGGTGGCATAGACCCAAGAATATGAGTAATACTAGTAGCAAATAGTGCTGTGTGACTGTCAGGTAGAAGACAGCGTGGTTAATGAGTATCTGATCTGACAGCATCACGGAGGCGATAACAAAGTTAATACTCACTTTCAAACATCTAGCTTGTCATCATCATCTTCACAATTTAATTACATTCCATTTTCAGCTCGGTCAGTGACAGCTCCCCCCACCCTTTTTCCATATAAGAGGCCAAAGTAAATAAGCAAGACAAATATTAATTGAAAAATAGAACCTACGTGGGATTCGAACCCACATCTTGCGCGAATTTGCACAATGCTCTTCCTATTGAGCTAGTAGGCTAGTGTTGTCTGATCATAGAGTGCATAGTTACGACAATCTCACATTTCCCCTTTTGAAAATTAAAAAGTAGATACATAACTCATAGAAGTAAATAGAATTTATTAAAAAATAAAATCGTCAATAAGGAAAGATGAAGTAAATGGTAAATGCCTTCCCGAACAACCCTAGTGAACATGAATCAGCCCAACAAGCTAACTCATAGCAGAACTAGCAGAGAATCAGTATCACCAAGGCAACACAACATGCCAAAACTTAGTAGCTTACTGCTAGCACCCACCCCAAGTAACCCGGCATCCACCAGCCCCAACACACTTGCAAAACTGATCATACTTATATCATGTAGCGTACATAAATCCCCTCAGCCATGCACAGACCAAACCACTAAACAGCTGAACCACAAGACTCCAGCCATCAATTTGAATGAAATAATGCCCTTGGTCCAAGTATGAATTCAATGTTAAGTCTAATAAATGCGGTTCAGTATTAATTAACAAGTTAATAATTCAGTGAGACCAAGTGAGCTGAATGCCTAGCTAGAGGCCGCTTCAGTTCAAGTGGAATTAATGATATTAATCCACAGCTTACTCTTGACTGAACCCGTAGGGTCACACAAATAGTACGTAAACGGATCAAGTATTTAATGGCATTAAATACTCTATCTATGGATATTCGGAATCGACGGATCTTGGTTTCAGTGGGAGCTGAGATCGTCACAAGCAAGAAATGAATACTCCGGAAACGATGATATTGCTGGAAACGGAAATATGGATCGTATCGGAAATATAAATATTATCCAAGTCGTAGATGTTGCCGGAAACGGAAACATGGTACGTATCGGAAAATATTATCGGAAATGGAAATATTGCCGGAATCGGAAATATTGCCGGAAACGGAAATATTATCAGAATCGGAAATATTATCGGAATCGGAAAATATTACCGGAAACGGAAATATTAAATATTTGTTCGAAACGGAAATTAATTCCGGAATCGGAAATATTAACTATTGTTCGTATCGGAAATGAATTCCGGAACCGGGAATTTAATCGGAAGCGTATCGTACGAATAAGCATCGGACGAGGCCTGCCGGACGAAGGCCCAGCACGAAGCCAGGCCATCGCCCAGCAAGCAAGGACGCGCGCACGCCCAGCCCACCGCAAGGCAGGCCCAGCGCGCCAAGACAAGGCCGCCCAGCGTGGGCTGCGTGGGCCGAGCGCACGCGTGCGGGCGCCCTCGTGGCTCCGTGCGTGTGTGTTTGTGTCCATGCACAATTCCTAAATCTATTAGGAATTGGTGTATGATTAAACTCCTATTCCTATTAGGATTATTTAATTAATTAGAGTCCTTGTAGGATTCTAAGTTTAATTAAATCGTATCCTACTAGGATTCCAATTCCCTTTCCAAACCTCTATAAATAAGGGCCTAGGGTCATAATTTATACGCACGATTGAAGTATTCAAAGGGTAAGTTTTTGAAAGAAAATTCAGCCACACTCTTGCACAATAATAGCCGAAAATTCCTAAGCACCTTAAGGGCGATTCTAGTTGGTCAATCTTGAGGCGGATCCGGACGTACTGTGGACTATCTACGGAGGGACGACACTTGGAGTCCTAAAGACTTGTTCTTGTTCGGTTTGGGCGCAGCTAGGGAAGGCACGCTACAAAGTGTATGCATCTATACTATGCTAAATGATTATGTGTAAATAATATGCTTTCCTGGCTTTATGGTTTTTCCGCATGATTTATGTATTGTCATATGTATCATAACCTAACAGTGGTATCACGAGCCTCTTATTATTTTCATAATCTAAATTGCATAAACATGGTTAAAAATTACAAATTTGCAAGAATTAAAAGGGTGATTAATTTTCGTAATTGTTAATTAATTGCAAATTGCGTTTATTTAATTATATGTACGCAGTTTTTCGGCAGTTTCTTCGTTACTCATCCAAATCGAGTGATTTTTGTGTCAATTCCGCATGTAAAAGGCATTCTAAAATTTTGACAAAAGTAGTATTTTTCGGCCGAACCCAGAATTCTCAAATTCGAAGCCTAACTATGACTTTTCGGAGGTTTTAGTTTTTCGAACGCAAAATTTCGTAAATTTAAGATGTTAAATTAAATATTTGCGATTCTTGTTGTTAAATCTTGAATTTTTGATTGACCTATTGTATATGTTTAACAAGTTTGAATGCCTAGCCTTGTTAATTATGCAATCTAATTTGTAATTATGATTAATTTGTTGAAAATTGGAATAATTTAGAATTAATTTGATTTTCATAATTAGTTATAATTTAATTAGATACCTATGATTAAAAACCCACCATAAAAATTGTAAATTTATGTTAAATTTTAAATTTTTATGACCTAGACCTGAATCCATGTTAATCGGAAATCAATTAATTAATAAATTTTCGATTTTTCGCCCTAAAATTATGAAATTAATATGATTTATGAATTTGTCAGTAATTTTGAAAATAAAATTTTTAATTTTTATGCGATTCGCTCATATAACTTGCACGCACAAAGCAATGGACGCTACGTGTTACCCTTAAGGGGTGTTGTATAGTGCGGGCATGCGACGACGAGCAAGGGAGCTCGTCGCCCATGCGGTACGAATGCAATGAGCAAAGCCATGGTGCACGAGCACAAGGCAGCAGCCCTGCCTTGTGTCGTGTGTTGTGTGCGACGAGCGAGTGGGCAAGGGCGAGAGCAAGGCAGCGACAGTCGCGTGTGGGCAGCAGGCGAGCTGCTCCACGACGCAACTACCGCGCGCAACGTGCGACGAGCGCTGCGCCCAGCGATGGTGAGCAGCGAGCGCGTGCGACGAGAGCTGCGCCCAGCGATGGTGAGCAGCGAGCTGAAGGAAATAATGCCCTTGGTCCAAGTATGCATTCAATGTTAAGTCTAATAAATGCGGTTCAGTATTAATTAACAAGTTAATAATTCAGTGAGATCAAGTGAGCTGAATGCCTAGCTAGAGGCCGCTTCAGTTCAAGTGGAATTAATGATATTAATCCACAACTTACTCTTGACTGAACCCGTAGGGTCACACAAATAGTACGTAAACGGATCAAGTATTTAATGGCATTAAATACTCTATCTATGGATATTCGGAATCGACGGATCTTGGTTTCAGTGGGAGCTGAGATCGTCACAGGCAAGAAATGAATACTCCGGAAACGAGGATATTGCCGGAAACGGAAATATGGATCGTATCGGAAATATAAATATTATCCAAGTCGTAGATGTTGCCGGAAACGGAAACATGGTACGTATCGGAAAATATTATCGGAAAATGGAAATATTGCCGGAATCGGAAATATTGCCGGAAACGGAAATATTGTCAGAATCGGAAATATTATCGGAATCGGAAAATAATTCCAGAAACGGAAATATTAAATATTTGTTCGAAACGGAAATTGATTCCGGAATCGGAAATATTGAATATTGTTCGTATCGGAAATGAATTCCGGAATCGGGAAATTAATCGGAAGCGTATCGTACGAATTAGCATCGGACGAGGCCTGCCAAACGAAGGCCCAGCACGAAGCCGGGCCATCGCCCAGCACGAAGCCGGGCCATCGCCCAGCAAGCCAGCGCGCCACAAACGCACCAGCCAAGACTGCGCCAGGCCCACCGCAAGGCAGGCCCAGCGCGCGCCAAGGCTGCGGCAGCGTGTGGGCTTGCGGCAGTGGGCTGCGAGCTCGCGGACTGCGCGCGCGCGCGCATGGCGCCCCTCGTGGGCTGCTGTGCGTGCGTGTGTGTTTGTGTGCTACTCGAATCCTAAAGCTACCGGGATTTGTCATATGATTAAATCTAATCCTAAAAGATTTAGTTTATTTAATTAGAGTCCTAGTAGGATTATAATTAAATAAATTAGTATCCTAATAGGATTCCAAATCCTTTTCCATAACTCTATAAATAGGTGCCTAGGGTCACATATTTATATAGAGCATTCAAGTATTCAAAGTGAGTTTTTGAGAGCAAAATTCAATTACACAATTGCCTATAAAGTGCCGAAAATAATAGTACCTTAAGGGCGATTCTAGTTGGTCAATCTTAAGGCGGATCCGGACGTGCTGTGGACTATCTACGGAGGGACGACACTTGGAGTCCTAAAGACTTGTTCTTGTTCGGTTCGGGCGCAGCTAGGGAAGGCACGCAACAAAGAGTATGCATCTAAACTATGCTAAATGATTATGTGTAAATAATATGTTTTCCTGACTTTATGGTTTTTCCGCATGATTTATGAATTGTCATATGTATCATAACCTAACAGTGGTATCACGAGCCTCTTATTATTTTCATAATCTAAATTGCATGAACATGGTTAAATATTACAAATTTGCAAGAATTAAAAGGGGTGATTAATTTTCGTAATTGTTAATTAATTGCAAATTGCGTTTATTTAATTATACGTACGCAGTTTTTCGGCAGTTTCTTCGTTACTCATCCAAATCGAGTGATTTTTGTGTCAATTCCGCATGTAAAAGGCATTCTAAAATTTTGACAAAAATAGTACTTTTCTGCCGAACCCAGAATTCTCAAATTCGAAGCCTAACTATGACATTTCGGAGGTTTTAGTTTTTCGAATGCAAAATTTCGTAAATTTAAGATGTTAAATTAAATATTTGCGATTCTTGTTGATAAATCTTGAATTTTTGATTGACCTACTGTATATGTTTAACAAGTTTGAATGCCTAGCCTTGTTAATTATGCAATCTAATTTGTAATTATGATTAATTTGTTGAAAATTAGAATAATTTAGAATTAATTTGATTTTCATAATTAATTATAATTTAATTAGATACCTATGATTAAAAACCACCATAAAAATTGTAAATTTATGATAAATTTTAAATTTTTATGACCTAGGCTTGAATCCTGTTAATCGGAAATCAATTGAATAATAAATTTTCGATTTTTCGCCCTAAAATTATGAAATTAATATTATTTATTAATTTGTCATTAATTTTAAATATAAATTTTTTAAATTTTATGCGATTCGCTCATATAACTTGCACGCACAAAGCAATGGACGCTACGTGTTACCCTTAAGGGGTGTTGTATAGTGCGGGCATGTGACGACGAGCAAGGGAGCTCGTCGCCCATGCGGCACGAATGCAATGAGCAAGGCCATGGTGCACGAGCACAAGGCAGCAGCCCTGCCTTGTGTCGTGGGCTGTGAGCAATGGACGAATGGGCAAGGGCGAAAGCAGGCCAACAGTCGCGTGTGGGCAGCAAACGAGCTGCGCCACAACGCGCACTGCCTCGCGCAAAGCGTGCGGAGCCTCGCGCGCAGCGAGCGCAAGCTCGCGTGCCACGAGTGCTACGCCCAGCGTCGATGCCTCGCGCAGCGAGCGATGGCTCGCAGGATCGAGCGCTGGCAAGCGCGCGCAGCAAGCGCTGGCGAGCGCGCGCAGCAAGCGCTGGCGAGCGCGCGCAGCGAGCAATGGCCCGCACAAAGCGAGCGCTGGCAAGCGCGAGCAGCGAGCGCTGGCTCGCATGAAGCGAGCGCTGGCGAGCGAACGCAGCGAGCGATGGCTCGCGTGCATCGAGCGCTGGCGCGCGCGCAGCGAGCACCAGCTCGCGTGATGCTTTGCGAAGGAAAGCAGCAGCAGCTATGCGACGCAGCGCATGGGCTGCGCGCACATGGCCAGCGATGGCTGTGTGCGTGTGGCCCATGGGCGTACGTTGCGTGGGGTTGTTGCGTTACGATTAGATCGTTTTGAAATTTTAATTTGAAATTTCCAGTTTACGTAATTTTAATTAATTTTAAAATTAATAATTTAAATTATTTTCTTGGATTTTAATTTTGAATATTGTAATTATAATAAATTTTATTTATTCTAATTATTTTACTAAAATTAAAATCATGAATTAATTTAAATACGACTGAAATTAAATTAAACTTTTTGGATTCAATTATAAATTTATATGAGCTTTAAATTTTAATTAAATTTGTATGTTTCCGGTTAGACTAGAAATACATTTTTATGTTTAAAATTAGTAAAGCATATGAATTTATTGGTTTAAGTGGGAGCCCTTTTAGTCATAAACTCTTGATTAGGTCTACAAATCCTTAAGGTTAAAACAACTTGATTAGAATTAATAAGGACTGAATAATTGGTAGATTATTGGTGCCCTTGATTAATTGCTGCAAATATTTACGTGATGCATAATGTGTTTTACTAACCAGCTATGTGGGCCATTCATGATAATGAATGGGTGAATGGTATATATTGTATATGTACTGTTTTGCAGGTTATGAAATGACTAGTATGGCCCAAATAGGATAGAAAATATGGTCTGCGTACCATTAATTTGAATGTAATTGGTCTAAAGTACCAAAGTTGTTTTTCAATTCAAATATGGTCTGCGTACCATCAAATAGTTGTAATTAGTTTTAATTATAGTTTATCCTATTTGAAGAAAATGGTGCCTCCCACGGAGATTTTCAAGACGGACTTTGAAGTTAAAGCTTCAAGATGAAGTCGGGCCATACTAGATCACTTTTATCTTATGCATGTTTTAAGTTATTTATTGCTTTTAAATATGTCTTAAAATGCATGAGATCAAAAGCTTGATTATGTTGCATGATTAAGGATTTTAGTTCACTTAAAATCTAACCAACATAGTAAGAGCCTTAAGTTCCAAACTTAAAAATTGAGTTAAAAGGTGCCATGCCAAAATATACACTTGCTTGGATATCCTTTACATCAATCTAGTAATAGTTTTCGCTCAGCGAGGTGTTACTTATTGGTCCTAAAGGGGCAAGGTACACAAATAATTGTGAGTACATGTTAGTTTTGGTGAAACTCAACGATATAAGTAAGGAGTCCTTTTATGTCATGGCAAAATTGATAGGTTTACCTAATAAGTTCTTAGACGTACCTATCAACCAAGAATAGTTTCTAGACTATTAGCAAAAGGCTTTTGCTTACCTAAGATGTTTTAGGATTAAGTCGACAAACTGTGCTTAGTTCTTCAATGATTTTAGGATCTTGGAATCATTTTATTCACACCTGCCGGAACACATAAATTGAATAAAATGCTTAATAAACATTGAATTATGCATGTATGCTAGAATTTAAGTTTATTAAGAGAAACTGTGAATGGTTATTTATTTGTTTATTCTTTTCAATTATAGTTTTAAATATGGAAAACAACAATTCATTCAACATTCGATCAATTCTCGGAAAGGAGAAGTTGAACGGGAAAAACTTCCTTGACTGGCAAAGGAACTTGCAAATAGTTCTTATGCAGGAAGAAAAGGAGTATGTCCTAGAAGAGGCGATGCCCGAAGCCGCAGGCGACGGGGTCACTCACGCAGCCCTCAATCGTTGTATTGATGCCAACAAGGATGTGAAATGTCTAATGCTCGCCACCATGAGTGCGGATCTGCAGAAAACGTTCATCAACTCAGATGCTTTCACAATCATCAGTGAGTTGAAGAACATGTTCCAAGATCTGGCTCGAGTCGAAAGATTCGAGACTCATAGGCAAATTCTTGAGACCAAGCTTAAGAAAGGCGAGCCCGTAAGTCCACATGTTCTCAAAATGATTGGACTCATTGAGAATATGAGTCGGCTGGATCAGCAATTCTCTCAGGAAATGGCTGTAGACACCATCCTCCATTCTCTTCATAACGGGTATGATCAGTTCAAACTGAACTATAGTATGAATAGTCTGGACAAAACGCTCACTGAGCTTCACGGTATTCTGAAGACCGCTGAAAAGACGCTCAAAAGTGATAAGCAATATGTGCTTATGGTGCGTGGGGGAAAGTTCAAGAAATCTGGAAAGAAGAGGAATGCTAAGAAAGGTGGCAACAAGGCCAGCCCAACTAAGAAAACTGGCGCCAAGTCTTAAAAGAGGAAGGTCAGTCAACCCACTTTTGAATCTGAATGCTTCTACTGCAAGAAGAAGGGGCATTGGAAGAGAGATTGCTTGAAGCTAAAGGAAGATCAGAAGAACGGAACAGTCGTTCCATGTTCAGGTATTTTCGTTATAGACTGTATACTTGCTAATTCAACTTCTTGGGTATTAGATACAGGTTGTGGCTCACACTTATGTTCCAATCCACAGGGACTAAGAAGAAGTAGAAAGTTAAGCAAGGGAGAAGTCGACCTACGAGTGGGAAATGGAGCACGGATTGCTGCATTAGCTGTAGGAACTTATTATTTGTCGTTGCCCTCCGGGCTAGTTTTGGAACTGGAAGAATGTTTCCATGTTCCAAGTCTTACTAAAAACATCATTTCAGTTTCTTGCTTAGATGCTAAGGGATTTTCCTTTTTAATAAAAGACAATAGTTGTTCGTTTTATTTTAAAGAGATGTTTTATGGATCTGCTAGATTAGTCAATGGACTTTATTTATTAGATCACGACAAACAAGTTTATAACATAAATACCAAAAAGGCCAAAAAGGATGATTCAGATCTCACCTATCTGTGGTATTGTTGGTTAGGCCATATTAACTTGAAACTCTTAGAAAGACTTCAAAAGGAAGGAATTCTAGAACCATTTGACTTAGAGGATTATGGCAAATGCGAATCATGTTTACTTGGCAAAATGACAAAGCAACCTTTCTCTAAAGTTGGAGAAAGAGCAACTGAACTATTGGATTTAATCCATACAGATGTATGTGGACCAATGAGTACAAATGCTAGAGGTGGTTTCAGCTACTTTATCACTTTCACTGATGACTTCAGTAGATATGGTTATGTCTACCTAATGAAGCATAAGTCTGAATCCTTTGACAAATTCAAGGAATTTCAGAGTGAAGTAGAGAATCAATTAGGCAAGAAGATTAAGGCATTGCGGTCTGATAGAGGCGGTGAATATCTGAGCTATGAATTTGATGACCATCTGAAAGAATGTGGAATTCTGTCAGAATTGACTCCTCCTGGAACACCACAATGGAATGGTGTGTCGGAACGGAGGAACAGAACCTTGCTAGACATGGTTAGGTCAATGATGGGTCAGGCCGAATTTCCAATAGAATTTTGGGGACATGCACTAAATACACCTGCACTCACTATAAATAGAGCTCCGTCTAAAGCTGTCGAAAAGACTCCATATGAGTTATGGTTTGGAAAGCCTCCAAATGTGTCTTTTCTTAAGATTTGGGGATGTGAAGTATACGTCAAACGATTAATTTCAGACAAACTTCATCCGAAATCTGACAAATGTATCCTTGTGGGCTATCCAAAGGAAACAAAGGGGTATTACTTCTACAATCATCTGAGAACAAGGTGTTTGTTGCTCGAGATGGTGTCTTTTTGGAGAAAGATCACATTTCCAAAATGACAAGTGGGAGAAAAGTAGACCTCGAAGAAATTCGAGTCGAATAACAAACTCTAGAGAATGCTCAAGACGACATTCAGGATGAAACTCAGAGATCTTTAGAAGAATCTGGTGAGAATCATGGTCAATCTAGAAATGTTACCCCGCGTAGATCACAAAGATATAGATCTCAACCGGAAAGGTACTTAGGTATTTTGACGAACGAGAGCTATGACGTTCTATTACTTGAAAGTGATGAACCTGCAACTTACAAACAAGCTATGACGAGCCCTAGCTCCAAGCAATGGCAAGAAGCCATGCAATCTGAATTAGACTCCATGTCTGAAAACCAAGTATGGGATTTGGTCGATTTGTCAG
This sequence comes from Spinacia oleracea, assembly GCF_020520425.1. Taxonomy (NCBI): domain Eukaryota; kingdom Viridiplantae; phylum Streptophyta; class Magnoliopsida; order Caryophyllales; family Amaranthaceae; genus Spinacia; species Spinacia oleracea. The sequence continues at coordinate 68,961,963 of NC_079488.1, read as the reverse complement.
ATGGCTACCAAGCCATTGGAAGCAAATGGGTTTTCAAACTGAAAAAGGACAAGGATGGGAAACTTGAAGTTTTCAAAGCTAGATTGGTTGCAAAAGGTTACAGACAAGTCCACGGTGTGGATTACGATGAAACCTTTTCACCATTTGCAATGCTAAAGTCTATTCGGATAATGTTAGCAATCGCTGCATATTACGATTACGAAATATGGCAGATGGATGTCAAAACCGCTTTCTTAAACGGCGTTTTAACAGAAACTGTGTTCATGACACAGCCTGAAGGTTTTGAGGATCCAAAGAATGCTAAAAAGGTATGAAAGCTAAAGAAATCAATCTACGGATTGAAGCAGGCATCCAGGAGCTGAAATATACGTTTTGATGAAGCAGTCAGTGACTTTGGTTTCATCAAGAACGCAGACGAATCTTGTGTATACAAGAAGGTCAGTGGGAGCAAAATTGCTTTCCTGGTATTATATGTCGACAACATATTACTTATCGGAAATGACATTCCTATGTTGAACTCTGTCAAGATTTGGCTTGGGAAATGTTTTTCGATGAAGGATCTAGGAGAAGCACAGTACATATTGGGCATCAAGATTTACAGAGATAGATCTAAAAAGATGATTGGACTTAGTCAAAGCACTTATATCAATAAAGTGCTTGATAGGTTCAAGATGGCAGACTCCAAGCGAGGCTACCTACCCATGTCTCATGGGATAACTCTAAGCAAGACTCAGTGCCCAAAAACACTTGATGAGCGTAGACGAATGAATGGGATTCCATATGCATCATTGATTGGTTCAATAATGTATGCTATGATATGTACACGCCCGGATGTTGCGTACGCACTCAGTGCTACGAGCAGATACCAGTCAGACCCAGGAGAGGCACATTGGACTGCTGCCAAGAATATTCTGAAGTACCTGAAAAGGCACAAAGATGACTTCCTGGTCTATGGTGGAGATGATGAATTAATTGTTAAAGGCTATACGGACGCAAGTTTCCAAACCGACAAAGATGATTTCAGATCACAGTCTGGGTTTGTCTTCTGCCTCAACGGGGGTGCAGTAAGCTGGAAAAGTGCTAAGCAAAGCACCATTGCGGATTCTACAACTGAAGCGGAGTACATTGCTGCACATGAAGCAGCAAAGGAAGCTATATGGCTAAGGAAGTTCATAGGTGAACTTGGTGTAGTCCCCTCCATTAAAGGACCAATAGCCCTGTATTGTGATAATAACGGAGCTATTCCACAGGCAAAGGAGCCTAGACACCACCAGAGAGTCAAGCATGTACTTCGTAGATTTCACCTTCTACGAGAGTTCGTTTAAAGAAAAGAAGTCGAGATAAACAAGATTGGAACTGATGACAACATATCAGATCCATTGACTAAACCTCTGCCGCAGGCGAAGCACAACTCGCACACTGCAGCTATGGGAATCAAGCATATTGGTGAATGACTTTGATATCCCTGTTTAATGTTTTAAAGTTTTAGAGTTTAAATCTTTGTAAAACATTATTGGTTAATCATTCACAATAAATGAAAAGAATTCATTTTTCCATTTAATTTGTGGTTTATTAAATGATGAGTCCCTTCAATTTGACAATATATTCAAGATAGACTGTCAGGACCAGTCATGTGACTAAGAAATGTCTATCAAGTGAACTTGAATGTCAAAGGTTGAAAATGGTCCCTAGTCGGAGTTTTCTATAAAATTGGACGCATAGAAAACGTTAGACGATTAGAATGCAAGATGACTAGTAGTTCTGTTTCTTGAACTATGTGGACATGGCAATGTCATAATCATTTGCATAGATACTTACTTTGGGAAGACTAGTATCGGACAAGACCTATGAAACTTTACTGTAAGAGATGAAAATCTGTCATAAGTAAATTTCATTAAAATTATTAGACACTAAATCCTCAATACCTGAGTGATTTGAGATTACTTGTTTGAGAACTGGTTGCTTTGACGTTGACCAACCGTCGCACCGTAAAAGGAGGCTATAAAGGCAACGCTCAGGTAATCACCTATCAAACGAAGTCTAATCTCAAGATCGCAAGATTGGGATTGTCCTCCCATAAATCGGGATGAGATGCTTAAAAGTTGTACAAGGCCACTCGGAGAGCTAGAAACTGTGAAATGCATGGCCGTGCTCGGATGAATCATAGGCTATGATTATCTGTTTATTTGATCAGTTGAACTCTGAAACCGAGGAACACCTCTGGACATAATAAGGATGACAACTCTTACCTTATGTTCAAGAGCAAGCATCGAGCGACAAAGGAATTAGGAAATGCACACTTGTCCCTAAGGACAAGTGGGAGACTGAAGGAAATAATGCCCTTGGTCCAAGTATGCATTCAATGTTAAGTCTAATAAATGCGGTTCAGTATTAATTAACAAGTTAATAATTCAGTGAGATCAAGTGAGCTGAATGCCTAGCTAGAGGCCGCTTCAGTTCAAGTGGAATTAATGATATTAATCCACAACTTACTCTTGACTGAACCCGTAGGGTCACACAAATAGTACGTAAACAGATCAAGTATTTAATGGCATTAAATACTCTATCTATGGATATTCGGAATCGACGGATCTTGGTTTCAGTGGGAGCTGAGATCGTCACAAGCAAGAAATGAATACTCCGGAAACGATGATATTGCCGGAAACGGAAATATGGATCGTATCGGAAATATAAATATTATCCAAGTCGTAGATGTTGCCGGAAACGGAAACATGGTACGTATCGGAAAATATTATCGGAAATGGAAATATTGCCGGAATCGGAAATATTGCCGGAAACGGAAATATTATCAGAATCGGAAATATTATCGGAATCGGAAAATATTACCGGAAACGGAAATATTAAATATTTGTTCGAAACGGAAATTAATTCCGGAATCGGAAATATTAAATATTGTTCGTATCGGAAATGAATTCCGGAACCGGGAATTTAATCGGAAGCGTATCGTACGAATAAGCATCGGACGAGGCCTGCCGGACGAAGGCCCAGCACGAAGCCAGGCCATCGCCCAGCAAGCAAGGACGCGCGCACGCCCAGCCCACCGCAAGGCAGGCCCAGCGCGCCAAGACAAGGCCGCCCAGTGTGGGCTGCGTGGGCCGAGCGCACGCGTGCGGGCGCCCTCGTGGCTCCGTGCGTGTTTGTTTGTGTCCATGCACAATTCCTAAATCTATTAGGAATTGGTGTATGATTAAACTCCTATTTCTTATTAGGATTATTTAATTAATTAGAGTCCTTGTAGGATTCTAAGTTTAATTAAATCGTATACTACTAGGATTCCAATTCCCTTTCCAAACCTCTATAAATAAGGGCCTAGGGTCATAATTTATACGCACGATTGAAGTATTCAAAGGGTAAGTTTTTGAAAGAAAATTCAGCCACACTCTTGCACAATAATAGCCGAAAATTCCTAAGCACCTTAAGGGCGATTCTAGTTGGTCAATCTTGAGGCGGATCCGGACGTACTGTGGACTATCTACGGAGGGACGACACTTGGAGTCCTAAAGACTTGTTCTTGTTCGGTTCGGGCGCAGCTAGGGAAGGCACGCTACAAAGTGTATGCATCTATACTATGCTAAATGATTATGTGTAAATAATATGCTTTCCTGGCTTTATGGTTTTTCCGCATGATTTATGTATTGTCATATGTATCATAACCTAACACAATTCACAATATCTAGTCTCAAGCCTCTGTCAAATCCCACATAAGAAAGAAAAACAAAAACAGACAAACAAGAAACATCGAACACAACAAATCACAACCAACCCTTAACACGGGTGAACTCTAGTCATACAACAAACACCAAGAAGTGACATGAACTGTGAAAAGAATTCAGGGTGCCCTGGCCAAGCACCTCCTGTAACTAAATTCCCATCCGTGAAGCAACGATTTATTGGCTCAGGCTCCAACCAAGTTGCCTCTCCTAGTACCACATTGAGCTTCACAACAGGGTATGCAGTACATTTCTTCCCCTGTAGACAAAATCACTAACTTTCAGAATCTCCAACAAATGAGCAAGGAAGTCTTACCAAAACTAAGCAGCATTGCAGTGCTCAACAAAGATTCTCGTCATGAAAGTGACAAAGTGGAACAACTGGTTAGCTTATTTACATAATATCACCTGAGCAACTTGATTTATTAGACACAACTAATTAGAAGCTATAATATCAGCGAGGGGGTTTGACAAAAAAGAAAGAGAGAAATTTGCCGCTAAAATTTGCACAAGCTTGTTGGAATCTTTAGTTTTCAAGAACTTTAGTTGAAATCTAAATAATGTAGAACTACTAAGTAAATCACTTCCTCCGAAACAAATAATAACCAAATTTTGATTTGGACTTTGGAGTCATTTTTAACAAAGCAATAAAAGGTTCAATATTGAACTTATTAAATCAAGAAAATGGACTATTATTTAGGGGCGAACTGAAATGGAAATGTAGACTGTTATCTGGACATTGGGAGGGAGATGGTGAAAACTTTCAGCAATGTAAACAAAATTGCATTGGAAATGGTAGCATTACACTTTAAACAGATTACTATGGGCACAAGCTAATAAACAAAGTGTTAAGTAAAAGTAATCACAATAATACATACAAATATAGATCAAACAATGAATGAGATCGAAGAATAACTCAGAACAAAACAACAGGATCAATAATAAAAACGAAAAAGTTTAGTTTTAAACCCTTAACTTTAACAATTAAAAATGCAAAAACTGAAATGAAACCCTAATTAACTCGAGAAAACGAAACCCTAACTTTTACAATCAAATCATAAAATACTGCAACAAAAGCCCTAATTCAAAAAACGATAATCCCTGATTTGAGCCAAAATCAGAAGAGAAAACACTGAAACAAATCGAACAATTCAATACATACCTGGCGAATTGAAAAACATGAAATTGCAAATAAGATAACTTGTACGAATCGGAGATGTTGAAGAAGATGAGTCAATCGTGGAGAGGATTTAAAGAAGGAGAGAGAAAACGGGAAGAAGAGAGAGAAAGAAAATCTGGAAAAGGAATAGAAAGCGAGGTCATTCATCCAGAGTAAAATGACCATATTACCCTTAATTTCTGATTTGGTCGGGCGAGATGACAGCCGTTGATTGAATTGATCCGAGGGCTGAGATTAGTTCTCAGTTCTCACCTCAAGGGTGGTTCTCACCCGACCCCGATTATATATATATATATATATATATATATATATATATATATATATATATATATATATATATATATATATATATATATGGAGGCATATTTGCTGAACTATTAGAGCGCCACCTAGGATTACTAATGGTTTCGGCCAATGAAAAATAAGATTTCTAATTTATTTTTGAATTAAAAAAATCGAGTGCCACGTAGATAATTAATTAGTTGTCACGTAGATATTTAAATTAATTAATTAATTAATAATATATATATATATAATTCCATCCAAAATCAATCGCTCTAATAATTAAAAAATAAATCTAAAATAAAATTCATCCATAATCAAATACTAATCTAAAATAAAATTCAATCCAAAATCAAACATTAATCCAATATTAGAGCGCCACGTAGGAAATCTAATGGTTTCGGCCAATGAATAATAATACTTCAAAATTATTTTTGAATTAAAAAGTCAAATACCACGTAGATAAATAATTAGGTGCCACATAACATTTTAATTAATTAATTATTAATATGTCTTATATACAATTTCATCCAAAATCAAACACTATAATAATTAAAAAATAAATTTAAAATGAAATTCAATCCAAAATATAAAAATAAAAAAAAACCAAACTAATCTAATATATAAAATATAGCAGTTGATATATATAGGAATTTTATTTTAACGTAACAATTTAATAGAAACCGTGCATCGCACGGGCTAAAATCTAAGAAATAGATTTGTGTTATTACATTTAAACCTGAAATAACATGTAAAAAAAATATAACAGTGATGTGTGCGAATATAAGAAACAAATAAGTTAGATAGAGCCCAACGCAAATAAACAGATTGATTAAAATGGTAAGAATTTAATTAAGGGGTTAGATTGATTAAAATGTTTCTTTTGGCCTTTTATTCTAGATAGTTTGACATTATATTCTCTATTTTATATGTGTTTGGAGGGTATTTTAGTAATCTAAGGGGACACCAAAAGTAGATTTACTAAAATAACCTCACATTTTCATTTATATACTCCGTAATAGAGAAGAGATTTCGATCTTGGACCGTTTGGGCTTTGTGTAATGGACCTAGTTTTATTTCATTTGGGCTGTTTGGGCTTTTGGACATGTCTTTAATTTTAAAGTCCATGTTCACATCAATGAACAATGGACAATGTCACAATGCACAATAGATGTAAAGAAAAAAAAAATCCTACCCAGGAACAAATTGCTACAAAGCCACTAATGACTAATGAGATTGATGGGGTATTAGAGATGGTCACATGTGCCGTTATGACGTTACCCATAACCCTCCGGACCGATCCAATTAACGTGTAATGTATGTAACTAACTACTTTGCAAATGAGTTTAAACATCTCCTACAAGTTACAGGCTTATACGTTAGTTTAATTTTGAAGATTATTATTTCAAACTTGGACCGTGGTATTTGGTTATTGTTCTTGGGTAAGTGGGTTGATGGCTTATTTGGGTAATGGACCTACAAACACATTATCACTAATTAGATCGAAATTTTTTATAAATATGGTACATTGAGATATGGGCGTACTAGAGACGGCCACATGTGCGACATGTTTCGTTACGGCGTTACCCACAACCCGGCCAGACTGATCGAATTGAAGGGTATTTTTGTTAAAATATTAATCTAGAAAAATCTAGATAATACACTTGTAAAAATAGTGAAATATAATATGTAGAAAAATCTAGAAATATAATAATCTAGAATAATCTTAGGAAATATCTAAGAGCTAGACTAGAAAAATCTAGTAACTAAAATGTCTAGAATTATCGTAAGAAAAATCTAGATGATGAGGGGAGTAGAAAAATCTAGAAACCATGATACAACAAGTATAAATAGGTTGTATGTGCATAAGTTTAGGGTGAGCCAATTAAGAGAGCTCCCACAAAATATGAGGGGTAGAAACAAGTATTCTACCAAAGCAAATAGTGTTGTACAATTCTTATTAATGTAATAAATGATGAAAATGCAATTTTGTTATATAATTGAGGTTCACCAAAACTTCCGCGTGCGTCCTCAAATTTCTATCATGGTATCAGAGCCGGAAAGTGGTTACGAAAAAATTGAAGGACCGGAGATCCAAGACATGAAGAGTTACAAGATTTGAATAAAGTATGGAACATAGCAAGAGAAGAAGAGGTAAGTGCTAAATCTGAATTTTGTTGAATTAGATAACAAAGATGGGAAAATTAAACTAGAAGAAAGAAATTTATGGAGGAAAATGGAGAAAAATAAAATTGATGATAAAAATGAGAAAAGATGGGAAAAGATGAAGAAGAAAATATATTTGGAAGAAGAAATTATTTGAAGGATGCTAATGACAAGAGCATCAGCAGAGTACATTGATTTTTTTTTTTAAAGGAAAGAAAAACAAAATTCACAAAGAGAATTTTGGAGTTTACTAATGACATGAGCATTAGCAGTGATGGGTGGTGACATGAGCACCACAACAAAAGAAAAATTTGGAGAAACAAATGGCAATGAAGAAAATGTAGAAGAAAATATTTTGAAGTTTGCTAATGAAAAGAGCATTAGCGGGATGGTTGGTGACATGAGCACCAATAACAAAATAAAATTTGAAGAAAAATTTCAGGAGATGACTGGTGACATGTGCACTAGTGGGATAGTTGGTAACATGGATACCAACGAGAGATGATCAAGATTAATAAAAGGTATCAAGAAGATGGAGGTTGGTAACACGGGTGCCAACCTGATTAGAACTCAAGTGTTTATGACGATTGGTGGTTGGTGACAAGTGCATCAACGAGATTTTTCGAAAGATGAAATATTTTGAAGCACAGATTTTTCTAGATTAAGGGGGGAGTGTTAAAATATTAATCTAGAAAAATCTAATAATACACTTGTAAAAATAGTGAATATATTATGTAGAAAAATCTAGAATAATCTTAGGAAATATCTAAGAGCTAGACTAGAAAAATCTAGTAACTAAAATGTCTAGAATTATCGTAAGAGAAATCTAGATGATGAGGGGAGTAGAAAAATCTAGAAACCATGATACAACAAGTATAAATAGGTTGTATGTGCATAAGTTTAGGGTGAGCCAATTAAGAGAGCTCCCACAAAATATGAGGGGTAGAAACAAGTGTTCTACCAAAGCAAATAGTGTTGTACAATTCTTATTAATGTAATAAATGATGAAAATACAATTTTGTTATATAATTGAGGTCCATCAAAACTTCCGCGTGCATCCTCAAATTTCTATCAATTTTATGTCCCACCCGATCAAAGTCCAACCTGATTTACTCTAATAATTAATGGTTGCATAGGTATGCATCTATCTCTAGATATATAAGAGTTGAAACACACTACATTATATATAACATACCCATTTTTCTCTCTCCTCTAACCTCTTACCATTTTCTCTCTACACTAACCTCTCACCATTTCCCCTCTCATCAAACCCCATTTCCCCTCACCATTTTCTCTCTCATCAAACCCCATTTTCTCTCTCATCAAAACCTCCACATTCTCTCTCATCAAACTATTGTTTTCTCTCATCAAATTACATATTTCTCTTTCTTTAAACCTCCAATTTCACTCCGATGGATTCCACGGCGACGATTACTAATGCGATTCCGGCGAATTTCTAGTCGGATCCGTCGAATTTCTGGTCAGATCTGTCGAATTTCTGGTCGGTTCTGTCGTACTACTGGTCGGATCTGTCGATTTTCTGGTCGAATCTGTTGATTTTTTGATCGATTCCGGTAAATTTTTAATCGGATCCGTCAAATATCTCTCTCCTCTCTTTACGCCAATCCATGTTTCTTTTGTAAATCGACCTTTAATCTGCAGTTATTCGATGTTCATTTGCTGTGAATTCGTGTTTCATAATTTGCTAGTTTCGTCGCCAAATTTGATTGTGATTTTAATTTACATATTGTCGTTAATTGACTTCGTGGTTGGAGATGTTCAAATTAATATATGTAGATGTTCTTTTTTTTTTAACAACAATTTTATGTTGCGATTTTAAATCTATCACCATGCATGTTTAATTTATAAAGTTCGATGTTCAGAATTGTAGAGTGAACCACATATGATAACTTGATATTGTTGTTGTTGTTGTTGGTATTGTGGTTGGGATTGTTGTTCTTGGTGGTTGTGGTAGTTATTGCTGAAAATTAATTCTAAATTTGATATGTTCAGTTTATAATTTATCATGTTAAACTTATAAAAGATGATGTTCACAAATAATAACACATTTGTGTGATGTTCAATTTTTCAACTCTCATGTTCAACTTATAAAGAATCATGTTCAACTAAATTCGACTTAAAACTGTGATATGTTAAACACTTTGGTGTGATGTTCAGTTTTTCAAGTCTTATGTCCAATTTATACAAAATAATGTTCAACAGAACTTAACTTATAAAACTAATATATGTTCAATATTTTTGTGTGATGTTCAGTTTCTCAAGTCTCGTCTTCAACTTATAAAGAATTATGTACAACTAAATTTAACCTATAAAACTATGATTTCTTCAACACTTTGTGTTATGTTCAGTTTCTCAAGTATTATGTTCAACATATACAGAATCATGTTCAACTAAAAGGCAAGCAACAACATTAATAAGAAAGCAGTATACCACCAAACAACAAGTCAAAAGTATTTTTTAAAACAGATGTTCATTATTCTTTACTAAAAGATCATGTTCAGATTTTATAAGCAGGTGTTAATTATTCTTTACTAAAATATCAAAATTGGCATGGTCTAAATATTGTCATGTTCAGTTTATAACTGTAGGGGGTGTTTTGATTCATCGTATAGGATTATTTCCTACGGTTTTTGAAAATTTGAACTTGAAGGAGTCGCCACCAAACATTTTTAAGGGTCCGGTTTGGAAGGACCAAAATTTGACTTTTTTGGATAAGGCATTGAATCTTGAAACTGAATGTGTGAGATTCGGGTACGGCCGTACGGGAACAAACCGCTTATTTTTGGCAAACTTTAAAAGTGCATTCAAACACAAGGCAAGGATCATTTTCGTAAAAATCATAATCATGACGCTAGGTTGGTTGGATCATGCATTTAGAACATTGTATTTGCTACTTGTACGTGGTCACTTTGCTTTAAAGTTAATTAAGGGAACCTAAGGCCGGTTTGTCCAAAAATTATCTTTGTTACGCATGATGTAACCTTTCTATGTTGTTGAATTTAGCATGTTGGGTGATGAAAGCAATAAACATGTAAAGCATCATCACAAATAGTAGGAATTATCGAAATGCGTACAAAACCACATCACCTTAAAAAAGGTGAGTAACGAGTGCGGAATTGAAATAGCAATCATATGAAATAAAGGTGCGATATTGAAAGTGCGTTATTCAAATTGCGATAATGAAAGTGTGATATTGAAAGTGCGGTATTGAAATGACGTTATTGAAATGATAATATTGAAATGACGATATTGAAATTGTATTATTGTATTTGAAATCCGAACGCCAAACAACTACTTAATAATAAGTGTGTCCGACACGGATTCAATTCTCTAAAAATCTCAACTTTAGATGAGTTTCTCATCATAAAGCATCATGGATTTTGATTATTGAAATAGAACTTGAAATAGGACTTGAATATAGAACTTGAATATTGAAATTAGGAGACTTGGTTCTTAAAGATTAGACCTTTTCATGCTTAAAAGGCTTCACCTTCAATATGCTCCATAACTTGAAATTGATTCTAGTTTAAGGAGAAGTTGATCTCACTTAAACATCATTGAATATTGAAAATAAGACTTGTTTTTTAACATAGAAAGTTGAATATTCATGTGTTCTAGTTTGGAAAAGGGTTTGCATCTTTCCGAACATCCTTGAACTTTGAAAAGATTTGTATTTTGTGAAACTGTATGATGATTGTTGTAAAAGGGAAACCTTTCAAGTATGAAAGTTCCTCACTTTACTAATCGTTTTCGAAAATAAAGCTTGAACCGTGCATATTGATATTGAAAATGTTCTTAGAAAATAATTTAGGAGGATTACACTTTTCCTAGTTTATCATGAGTATTCAATCAAATGACAACATCATAGGAATTGAATATTGGATTTAGAAATGTAGAAAAGTAGAGAATATCATGATAATTTGATTAGGTATTAAGATTTACCTTTTAGGATTAGGTTAGTTTTCCGATTTGTACTCCCAATTGCTTTGATATTTTTGAAAATTGTAGTGAGAATTGAAAAATTGAAGCTTGATTTTTGTATTGGAATTTGAGAGGAAAAACCAGAATTACGACGTTGTATTGATTTTTCTTCCTCCTAATTTGTGTGAAATGAAGGGTTTAAATAGGAGATTATGCGGCTAAACGCCAAGACACGTCAGCCCCCAGCGCAAGGCCAGCGCCTGGCGCTGGTGACGTGTTCTAGGTACCGCCAAACAAGGACGATGACACCGTCCTTGTGCTTTGTTTTGTAGCTTTATACGATTGTACGACTTGTACGATTTTTGCACGTAGATTTTCTTGGAGGTTAAGGCATTTTGCATCTAAAAACACTCCATTTTTTCACTCGGCTTTTGTATTTTGGACTCGGTTTTATGGGACGGGGGCCGGCATGCTCGGTTTTATTGGTCGACGCCCGATTTTGGATTGCTTAATGGCATTTCGACTGGAAATGACCTTGTAAAACCAATTGAGAGGTCCATTGGGTGAGACTGTGTTTGGATTTTGAATTTGATTTTTGGAAATTGAATTTTGTACCAAGTTCCGGAATGGGAACGGGCTCGGGAATTAGAATTTGGATTTTGGATTTTGTAATATATCTTAGCAATTGGGACTTCCGCACGGAGTTGGACCAACCTCCCAACAAGGATAATGGTTTCATCATCATCCCATTTGGGGAGACACGAATTAGGTCTCTACAGAAGCCCCCACTTTGACTGAGCGTTTGGTTAGGAAAGCGAAAGTCAAAATTTTCGAATAGGGACGGAGAATGGTCAATATGTTCTGCAATCAAAACCACTCTTTATACGTCGGTACCTGCACAAGACAAGTGTTAGAAAAGGGGATAGAGTCTACCTCCGTGCGGCTTGACGACTTTGTATTTGTATTGCTTTTCTGCCTTTGGTGCTTGGCGTCGAAAATTTTGAATTTTGAATTTCGAGTTTTAAATTTTGAATGTTGAATTTGAATACCCGGAGTTAATCCCCTGGGTCTTGTACTTGCTTCGAATGCTGTCTGAGGCTCGAGCCGCTGGGGAATATATCCACTGGGGAGAAGAGTTTTTTTTACTGACTCTTGGGGTTTGGACTTCTTTGACTTTCCCGGAGCTTGGGTCTGCTGGGAGTAGAAAGCTTAAATCCGCATATCTTTCGGACTTTCTATGCTTGAGATATTTATCTGTTGATGTCGGTGGAACAGATGTATACCCGTATTCATCGGAAAGTAGCGTGATCCGACGTTTGATGCCTGGTGCAAAAAATCGTAGCAGCAAAGTACGTATAATCAGCACGGATGACCGCACCAAGATTCCGCGCATGGACCAGGGGTTGTGCTTGGCGCGAGGCCAGTGCCCAGCGCAAGGTTTGAGTATAAATACCCCACGTCGTGCTCCTTGTATGAGCACATTCATTTGCTTCTTCTTGCTCTTTCAAAGTTAGATTGCTCTCTCCCTTTGGCTTTGTTGCTTTTGTGTCTCCTCTACACTTGTCCATGTAAGTATTTCGAGTTTTTCTTATGAAATTACCTTAAGACTTCATGTAGGATAGATCTTTGCACTTTAAATGTTCTTGTATTTGTTGATGTTGTACTTGTATTCTGAAAATGCTTGAATAGTAGTAGGCTTTTTGTATCTTGTATGAAAAAGAATTGTTTGGTAGCCACCTTGAACTTGAACTGTTGGAACCTTGTAGGATTTGAATTTGAACTCTCGTATTTTGCATCGTGTACTTAGCACTTGTAGATAGTGACTTCACTGAGGACCTTTATGGGTCTTGTGAAAGAGTGGGCTTGGTAGCTAGACATTGGTGTAGGTGTTGGATACCTGCTTTGGCTTCACTAGTAGAAAAAACCCCTGTTGCAGCCCCCTTGTTGCAGCGTACATGTATTAATACGCTTCAATAACCAGTCGGTCAACGCGGGTCAAACCTTTTAAAGGGTTGTTGCAGCGTACAATTTAATTGTTCCCTGCAAAAAAGTTTGTTGCAGCGTACAATTTAAAAGCCCGCTGCAATAACCTATTTTTGTCGCAGCGTACATTTAAAAGCCCCCTGCAATAGCCCGGGTCAAAAAAAAATTCGCTGCAATATTAAAATTTCATTTCTCGCGCTTAACTCCCCTCTTCTTCCCTTACCTTTTCCTACGTAGTCCCCAAAAAAACCCTTCCTGCGTCGCCATAGCTTACTCGTCGGTGGTTCTGGCCTCCTCGACAGTCGCCACCTTTATTCGAAACCCTCTCCTCTTCCAAGAAAAACCACGAGCAGCTAGTGAGCTACCAGCCTACCCTCTCAGTCCTCCCATCTTCAATTCTCTGAACCTGTACCTTTCTTTCACGAAAGCCGGCCACCAAGGGTAAGACGGATTTGTAATCTCGAAATTCTTCCGCGTTCACCACCGTCTCACCACCTTCCGATGGAGATCCAATTGGGTTCAACTACCACCGTTTCTCACCAATCGCGTTTCTCACCACCACCACCACCGCCCGTTTTTCTTCAATTTTAAGTGAATTTATGCACTACGGAGGTATATATCTCTATTCAATTTAAGATTCGGCTTATTCAATTTTTGTAAAATTGAATTAACTATTTTCCCCCAAATTTTAGGGTTTTGGCTCCATTTTATTTTTTAATCGAAAGAGGGAACGATCTACTAAGCTAGGGTTTCCTTTTTTCCTCTTTCGTTCAGAATTAGGGATTTGAGGACGCTTAATTATCAGGATTTCATCCGCAAACTCTGCACTTAGATTTTGGGATATGGGTTGAGGTTGATTCTTTTTGGTTATGCTACTGCTCTTTAAGTATAGGCATCGGTATGCTTCTCTTATTTCTTCTTTAAGATTTACATAATTTTTAGTGTTGATTGAAGTTGGATTTGCTGATTGTTAGAGGTTTTAGTAATCTTGTATGTGAAGGAAATAATGCCCTTGGTCCAAGTATGCATTCTATGTTAAGTCTAATAAATGCGGTTCAGTATTAATTAACAAGTTAATAATTCAGTGAGATCAAGTGAGCTGAATGCCTAGCTAGAGGCCGCTTCAGTTCAAGTGGAATTAATGATATTAATCCACAGCTTACTCTTGACTGAACCCGTAGGGTCACACAAATAGTACGTAAACGGATCAAGTATTTAAAGGCATTAAATACTCCATCTATGAATATTCGGAACCGACGGATCTTGGTTTCAGTGGGAGCTAAAATCGTCACAGGCAAGAAATGAATACTCCGGAAACGATGATATTGCCGGAAACGGAAATATGGATCGTATCGGAAATATGAATATTATCCAAGTCGTAGATGTTGCCGGAAACGGAAACATGGTACGTATCGGAAAATATTATTGGAAATGGAAATATTACCAGAATCAGAAATATTGCCGGAAACGGAAATATTGTCAGAATCGGAAATATTACCGGAATCGGAAAATAATTCCGGAAACGGAAATATTAAATATTTGTTCGAAACGGAAATTAATTCCGGAATCGGAAATATTAAATATTGTTCGTATCGGAAATAAATTCCGGAACTGGAAATTTAATCGGAAGCGTATCGTACGAATTAGCATCGGACGAGGCCTGCCGGACGAAGGCCCAGCACGAAGCCGGGCCATCGCCCAGCAAGCACGCGCGCCACAAGCCCAGCCAAGGCAGCGCCCAGGCCTACCGCAAGGCGGGCCCAGCGCGCGCCAAGGCCACGGATGCGTGGGTCGCGCTGCGTGGGCTGCTGCTCGCACGCGCATGGGCAGCCCTTGTGGCTGCCGTGTGTGTGTGAGTTTGTGCTCATGCGTGATTCCTAAATCTACAAGAGTTAGTGTATGATTAAATTCCTATTCCTAATTGGATAAATTAATTAAATAGAATTCATGTAGGATTCTAATTTCAATTAATTCGTATCCTACTAGGATTACGATTCCTTTTCCATAACTCTATAAATAAAGGCCTAGGGGTCATTATTTATACACAAGTTTTAAGTATTCAAAACTAAGATTTTTAAGCAGAAAAATCAGCCAATATTCTTGCCTACCTAACCGAAAATATTAGAACCTTAAGGGCGATTCTAGTTGGTCAATCTTAAGGCGGATCCGGACGTGCTGTGGACTATCTACGGAGGGACGACACTTGGAGTCCTAAAGACTTGTTCTTGTTCGGTTCGGGCGCAGCTAGGGAAGGCACGCAACAAAGAGTATGCATCTAAACTATGCTAAATGATTATGTGTAAATAATATGTTTCCTGGCTTTATGGTTTTTCCGCATGATTTATGAACTGTCATATGAATCATAACCTAACAGTGGTATCACGAGCCCCTTATTATTTTCATAATCTAAATTGCATGAACATGGTTAAATATTACAAATTTGCAAGAATTAAAAGGGGTGATTAATTTTCGTAATTGTTAATTAATTGCAAATTGCGTTTATTTAATTATACGTACGCAGTTTTTCGGCAGTTTCTTCGTTACTCATCCAAATCGAGTGATTTTTGTGTCAATTTCGCATGTAAAAGGCATTCTAAAATTTTGACAAAAATAGTTTTTTTCTGCCGAACCCAGAATTCTCAAATTCGAAGCCTAACTATGACTTTTCGAAGGTTTTAGTTTTTCGAATGCAAAATTTCGTAAATTTAAGATGTTAAATTAAATATTTGCGATTCTTGTTGATAAATCTTGAATTTTTGATTGACCTACTGCATATGTTTAACAAGTTTGAATGCCTAGTCTTGTTAATTATGCAATCTAATTTGTAATTATGATTAATTTGTTGAAAATTAGAATAATTTAGAATTAATTTGATTTTCATAATTAATTGTAATTTAATTAGAAACCTATGATTAAAAACCACCATAAAAATTGTAAATTTACGATAAATTTTAAATTTTATGACCTAGACTTGAATCCATAACAATCGGAAATCAATTGGATAATAAATTTTCGATTTTTCGCCCTAAAATTATGAAATTAATAATATTTATTAATTTGTCATTAATTTTAAATATAAATTTTAAATTTTTATGCGATTCGTTCATAAAACTTGCACGCACGAAGCAATGGACGCTTCGTGTTACCCTTAAGGGGTGTTGTATAATGCGGGCATGCGACGACGAGCAAGGGAGCTCGTCGCCCGTGCGGCACGAATGCAATGAGCAAGGGCGTAGTGCACGAGCACAAGGCAGCAGCCCTGCCTTGTGTCGTGTGCCACGACCAATGGACGAATGGGCATGGGCGTAGGGCGAGCCAAGGCAGTCGCGTGTGGGCAGCAAGCGAGCTGCGCCACAACGCGCGCTGCCTCGCACAAGAGCGCGCAGCCTCGCGCGCAGCGAGCGCAAGCTCGCGTGCCACGAGCGCTGCGCCCAGCATTACTCGCGCGCACAGCGAGCGATGTCGCGCGCCCAGCGAGCGATGTCGCGCCCCAGCGAGCGATGGCTCGCGCGCACAGCGAGCGATGTCGAGCGCCCAGCGAGCGATGTCGCGCGCCCAGCGAGCGATGTCGCGCGCCCAGCGAGCGATGTCGCGCGCCCAGCGAGCGATGTCGCGCGCCCAGCGAGCGATGTCGCGCGCACCCAGCGAGCGATGTCGCGCGCCCAGCGAGCGATGTCGCGCGCGCACACTGCGAGCGATAGCTCGCGTGCGATGAGCGCTGGCGCGCGCAGCGAGCACCAATGCGTGCGGAGGCTTGCGATAGGGAAGCAGCAGCTATGCGACGAGCGCATGGGCTGCGCGCACATGGCCAGCAATGGCTGTGTGCGTACGGCCCATGGGCGTGCAACGCGTAGGGTGTTTGCGTTACGATTAGATCGTTTTGAATGTTTAATTTGAAAATTTCAGTTCACGTAATTTTAATTAATTTTAAAATTAATAATTTGAATTATTTTCTTGGATTTTAATTTTGAATATTATAATTATAATAAATGTTATTTATTCTAATTATTTTACTAAAATTAAAATCATGAATTAATTTAAATACGACTGAAATTAAATTAAATTTTTTGGATTCAATTATAAATTGATATGAGCTTTAAATTTTAATTAAATTTGTATGTTTCCGGTTGGACTAGAAATACATTTTTATGTTTAAAATTGGTAAAGCATATGAATTTATTGGTTTAAGTGGGAGCGCTTTTTAGTCATAAACTCTTGATTAGGTCTACAAATCCTTAAGGTTAAAACAACTTGATTAGAATTAATAAGGACTGAATAATTGGTAGATTATTGGTGCCCTTGATTAATTGCTGCAAATGTTTACGTGATGCATAATGTGTTTTACTAACCAGCTATGTGGGCCATTCATGATAATGAATGGGTGAATGGTATATATTGTATATGTACTGTTTTGCAGGTTATGAAGTGACTAGTATGGCCCAAATAGGATAGAAAATATGGTCTGCGTACCATTAATTTGAATGTAATTGGTCTAAAGTACCAAAGTTATTTTTTCAATTCAAATATGGTCTGCGAACCATCAAATAGTTGTAATTAGTTACAGCTTATCCTATTTGAAGAAAATGGTGCCTCCCACGGAGATTTTCAAGACGGACTTTGAAGTCAAAGCTTCAAGATGAAGTCGGGCCATACTAGATCACAAATATCTTATGCATGTTTTAAGTTATTTATTGTTTTAAATATGTCTTAAAATGCATGAGATCAAAAGCTTGATTATGTTGCATGATTAAGGATTTTAGTTCACTTAAAATCTAACCAACATAGTAAGAGCCTTAAGTTCCAAACTTAAAAATTGAGTTAAAAGGTGCCATGCCAAAATATACACTTGCTTGGATATCCTTTACATCAATCTAGTAATAGTTTTCGCTCAGCGAGGTGTTACTTATTGGTCCTAAAGGGGCAAGGTACACAAATAATTGTGAGTACATGTTAGTTTTGGTGAAACTCAACGATATAAGTAAGGAGTCCTTTTATGTCGTGGCAAATTCGATAGGTTTACCTAATAAGTTCTTAGACGTACCTATCAACCAAGAATAGTTTCTAGACTATTAGCAAAAGGCTTTTGCTTACCTAAGATGTTCTAGGATTAAGTCGACAAACTGTGCTTAGTTCTTCAATGATTTTAGGATCACTACTACAAAACAGGATTATAGCAACGGCAATAAACCGTTACCATAGACCAATTAACCGTTGTAATAGGCCTATAGCAACGGTTTAAAAACCGTTACCAATAGGGGGCGTTGCTATAAGTCTATGGCAACAGTTTCTCGGATTTAGGCAACACTTGTGATAAACCGTTGCCATAAATAACTAAGGCAACACTTTTTATAGGCAACACTTTTAACATATGGCAACAATTATTCAACAACTTAAGCCAACATTTACGCATTTAAGGCAACAGTTTTCGCTAACTTAAGGCAACACTTATTAGTTTGGTTTTGGTAGAAGTTTAAAATTAAGGCAACACTTTCTTATACTTATGGTAACACATCGAATTGTATTTATAGCAACACTTTCTATTGAGTGTATGACAACCTTTTGTTTTTTATTTATTAATTATGGCAACATTTTCATTTGAGTTTATGATAACGCTTTTATTTGAGCTTATGGAAACACTTTCAATTGGTCCAAAGCTACGTTCGCAAATGGATTTTAGTTATCCATATTCATGTAATAAATAAGAACTACGTATAATAAGAAATTTCATAACAAATAAGTTCAAAAATGTACACATTTCAAATACCTTAAATTCATAAGCATAATATCTTTTACAATTGTCTGAATAGTAAAAAGAAAACATAAGTACTAAAACTAAATCCACTAAAATAAAATAAAATCTTGCAATCACGGTCCGATTACTCTATTTTTTTAAACCTATCTACTATGTAATATTTTTGTGCCAAAAACCCTATAAATCTTCACATATTTAAAGTAGCTTGTAACTCTTGAATACATGCACCATCCTGCACATCAAACAAATCAAGTGTAACATTTTCATGAGAAACTTATAATCAATGAATAAAATCCAAATACGAAAGAAAAAAGAAGCATGAAAATGAATGACTAAAGCTAAACTTTAAGAATAATAGGTAAATGGCAACTTTTTTCAATACCCAATGATTCATGTAAATTTATCAATACTCCCACTGTAGTCCCTTATGTATTACAAAAGTCTAAACATAAATTGATAGTGAAAGTGGAAAATCCGGCAGAGTTCCATTTGTAATTGAACTATCCACAAAAATAGAACTAATTAAAACCTGTTCCAAATCCATATGACAAATAATTTCAATCCAACACAAGAAATTTGTACAAATCGACAAATAAAAATAAGGTACAAAAAAAAAAGTTCAAATAAGTTAAGTTCAGTTAAATAAAGTTCAACCAAACATAGCCTTTTTAGTACGGATCTGAACTTATTAAACTTTATCCGAACTTATATTGGTTGTAAAATTAACTTAAAATCCCTAACCAAAACTTAACCAACTTATATTGCCTAATAATTTTTAAAGAATGAAAAGAACAAAGGCCTTTAATTCATAAAATAGTATTAGATAGAGAAAACACATAGCTAATGATAAGGGTAAAACAAAATTAATAAAAATAAAAGAAATGAAACAACAATATAGCAATTACTGATATTTGTCACTACAAGGAAACGCAAAAGGTCAGAAATAGTAATAGATTCATAGCATAGGAAACTTGATGACTCACTTGTGATGAGAGAGTTCAAAAGGATCACATAATCACGAATAAAGACTTGTTAAAAATAAACTAGTTTGCACACTTTTTGTTGAAATTCATATGAGTACATCATACAACTAACACTTTTTTCTATTAAGCAACTCCTTTTGTGTTACCAGTATTATTTCTTCCTCGCTACAACATGTAACTTGGTTGAAACCCTTATTCAAGGCACATACCGATGTTCTGTTGTTGTTGCTATCAATGATTAAAATGCAGTTGTTGCAGAAGTAACGGCTACAAAAGCACGATATCAGTACAGTTGAATTGTGTATTCTTTTATTTTATGTACTTTGTGTGTACCTATTGGTGAATGTGTATTCCAAAACATAACTTGACATTGAATGTGACTAAAGTTGCTTGATATGGAATGTGACCAAAATTTCCTGATATTGAATATGATCAATTAAAGTTTGTGTTTTTTGGGGTCTACAGGTGCTTAGAAGTTCTTTTAAGAAATTTAAAAGATGGGGTATCTACAAGAATCGGAGTACTGATGCCAAAAGCGTAGATTACCTTGGATGGAGCTGTTCTGTTCTATATCAAGACTTAAATCGAACAATGTCTCGTCTCTAACTGTGACGGTCTCACGCCTCAGGCACTTCGTTTCATTTGTCAATATACCCTGCATTCGTGTCTTGCCATCAGTAACCATGAAATAATTTGCAGAATTAATAGCATGAATTACATATTGCCTGCAATATATTGCTACAGTACAAATCAGTGTTTAGGATCATGACAAATCAACTGAAGTTATCAAAAGCTATAAGAAAATGTTGCTGAAAGCCTGAAACAACCATCGCCAGTTCGCCACTCGATATAAGTCTTGTTGATGCAGGGTCTAGAGGACTGGAGACATACAATAGTGCATAGCCTTACCCTAATTAGTCTAAGACTTCCACAAATGTCTCCAAAAGATCACCCACATGAAACTTTTTAAGTTTAAGGGCAAATGGTTACATAGAGCTCTTGCTTGGCTTCTATTCCTTGTGAGAATTTGCTTTAAAAAGGGGAGGGGGGAGAAATATTATGGGGTCTGCACTTCTGCTCGAAGGGACAACTATATAGTAACAAAGCATGCCAAAGATCCCCAAGTCGAAACATTAACGAAGTAAAAAAGCAGCAACTACTGGAAAAAAGAAGAACAGAAAAGCTCGACAAAGGACACAAGTAGTAATAGGAGTCCAACGTGAATATTTTTATGAACCCAAGTAACAAGAGGTTCCTTCTGTACACCATTGGCAAAGCCGTTTCAGCTTCATTACAGAAGGGTGTCATGGTGAAACAACGAATACATGGGCCATGGTTGGCATGGTAGAACCTGTCAACATGCGAGTACAATACAAGAAAATACAATGGTGACCAAAATTATTTTCTCAAATTGTCACGAGAGAAAACTAGGCTAGCCTCTAGAAAAACACTCGAGTGAAACATCTTTTTGTATAATAGAAGCCAGGTTAACATTAATGGGATTGAACCACCTTGACCAATTGAGGAGGGACAATGATGCCATGAGACGCGAGGAATCTATTTTCAACCTTCACAGAAACAATGGATGGATTTGTGGCACACAAAAGCTTAAAGTACATAGATGGCAACATCAAATGTAACAAGTGAGAAAAACATAACAAGAATAAGTCGGTGCCATAGTGTTAAGCTGTAAACCCAAACTCAACAAGAATCATAGCAAATTATCATTCAGGAGACCAAGTTGATTTTTTCTAATCTATAAATAGCTAATTACTGATGAACATTGTGTTGCTAGCCTATTAATCACCTAAAACTGAACAACAAAGAAGATCAGAACATAACTGAACAACAAAGAAGATCAAAACGAAAGTGAACAGCAAAGTAAATCAGAACAGAACTGAACAGTAAAGCAGATCATAACTGAACTGAACAGCAAGCAGCATATCAGAACAGAACTGAATAGCAAGCAGCAAATCAGAGCAGAACTAAAAAGAAAACCAGATCAGAATGTGTCTACTATTAGTTGGCTATTAGTTTGTTGTACTCATTTCATGCCTTTTTTGGATTTAAGTCAATACATATCCTGTCAAGAATGTGTCCTTTGGTTTACTTGCTTAAGGCATGGAAAGTTCAAACTAGCATCCACCAGTGGATCAACCAACAACAGAAAATATTAGGTTGAAATGCATAAATTTTATGTCTTAATACATTTACACCAGTGGATGGAAGACTCTAAGTTACATAGCCTAGGCCAGTCCCCATCTCCTCTAAATTATCAAAATCAAGCTAGGCTCGTGCACCTTATGTATCTATGGGTTTGTACATGTTGTTGGCATGGTATTTGATAGTGAGATCAGGAGGTACAAAAGGCAATAAGGTTACCTGCAGCTCAACAGTACCAACTAAACAAAAAAGCAACCAACTCCAATCGTCAAAAACACCAAAATCACTATAGCAGTAGTATAGACTAGAGTACAGCAAATTGCAACTCAACATCATCACCAAACAACCAACTGATCAAGACAACAAAAGAAATAAACAGAACTGCAGCAAAACAACTGAATATTTACTAAGCAACGCATTGAGTATGTGAGTCTGTGACCACTAAATCACAAACCAATTACAGGTACACTATTATTTCTGCCTAGATCAGACAATCGTTTGTTTAACATTATTTTCAAGTAATTTTTCTTGTTTTTCATTTTCTATGTAGACTCAAAGAGTAGTTAAACTTCTGCAATACTCCGTTCAAACCAGAGGCAGATTCAGCCTGCCCCAATAACTGTGATGTGCTTAAAACGCAAAGCACAGGCTAATATCGGAAATTTACAAGGAGAAAGTACAGGGAGCTAGGGGATTAATATGGGAAGTTCCAAGACAATTTGCAAACCCCTGTTATAAACTATTTAGAGACACACTGATTGGGAAAAAGTACAAGCTGAAGAAACGCTAAACATGGGAACTCAACAACAAAAATGAATGTAATGACTAATTGACTTTGTATCTTTATACACCCTTTGAAACAAACTTGAATCTAAATTAATTGTATTGATCAATCTTAATTATCTACAAATCATGATGAACAATCTACTCCGACTCCCTCCACAAATAATTACAGATTTCATCCAAAATAAACCATTGAATCAAAAAAATACATGAACAAAAATCAAATAAATTCCCCAATTAACCTAATTCCCTAATAGAACCCTAATTTAGCTCTAAAAACCACACAAAAAAATATTCAATTATAATCACTTAATAACTTCAACAGCTAAATCGTGAATTTTAAGACCAAATTCGAAAAGATCCATACCAACTAACCTTGTTCTTCTCGTTGATTCAGAAACGCAATTTGCTAATTTGTCTGTATCTCCAACTCAGAGTCCCAATCGCCAATTCAGAAACCTCCAATTCCCTAATTAGCCTAATTCCCTTATAGAACCCTAATTTAGGTCTCAAAACCACACAAAAATAAAATCAATTATAATCACTTGATAACTTGAACAACAAAATTGTGAAAATGAAGACCGAATTTGAAGAGATATATACCGTCTAACCTTGTTCTTCTCGCCAAATCGGAAATGTAATTCGCGATTTTGTCGTTATCTCCAATTCAGTGACCCAATTGCAAATTCAGAAACGCCAATCTCCATTTTGCCTTGCTTGAAGAAATGATTATGAAAGGATCAAGAGCCACGATGTGGATGGAAGATAAGAAGAACGAAGAGGGTTTGGGGATAACCAAAATAGTGAAAAGTGGGAAAGGAGGGAATCCTAAAAAAACTGCGATCTATGGAAAAATTCAATAACCTAATCCAATAATTTTATTAATTATTTTTTAATTTTTAACTTATTTTAGATACTTGACAAAAACCGTTGCAATATTTCATCTAAATATAAAAAAAAAAAGTAAAAACTGTTGCAATAAAATAGTGATAATATACAATTGTTGCCATAATTTTTTTATAGCAACACTTTTTCAAAGTGAAAGTCTACTCAAATTGATAATTATTTAACTGTTGCAATAGCT
The DNA here is from genome assembly GCF_020520425.1 of Spinacia oleracea. Lineage (NCBI taxonomy): Eukaryota > Viridiplantae > Streptophyta > Magnoliopsida > Caryophyllales > Amaranthaceae > Spinacia > Spinacia oleracea. Next base: position 68,937,914 of record NC_079488.1, on the reverse strand, counting down.
ATGATATAGCAACGCCAGTAAAACTGTTGCATAAAAGGGCGTTGCTATAACCCTTTTTTCTTGTAGTGGATCTTGGAATCATTTTATTCACACCTGCCGGAACACATAATTTGAATAAAATGCTTAATAAACATTGAATTATGCATGTATGCTAGAATTTAAGTTTATTAAGAGAAACTGTGAATGGTTATTTATTTGTTTATTCTTTTCAATTGTAGTTTTTAATATGGCAAACAACAATCAAAACATCATCATGGGTTCTGAGCTTATGGTCAAGCTGAACCTGACAAATTTTCTTGAATGGGAAGCTAAGCTAGTTGAAATAGTCAAACTCAATGGACTTGAGTATGTACTGTCACATCCCATGCCAAGCTACTATGCCAGAGACATGACCCCTGAGAGATTTTACGCCTGGGATGCGGATCTCAAAAAGGTTATGAGTCTCATGCTGAACAATATCCCTGATGATTGGGCTAGAAGGTTTGTAGCCTATGAACCTTTTACGCTCATCAAGAATCTGAGGGATATCTGTCGTGGAAGTACGGAGGACAGGGACCTGAACGTCCATGAGTTGATTGAATCAATGTCTGGTCTAAAGGTTAGTTCTCCCAACAGGTGTTATAGGATGGAGGTCCAAGAAACACATGTTCAGCTCCTTCGCACTAAACAAAGGGTAGGCGTCCCACTGAGGTTCCATGTGGATCTTATGTGTTCATATTTTGATCGCCTAAGTCTACTAGGAACACCAATAAGCGAAAGGATGGCAGTCTCTGTCTTGCTCAATTCACTACACAGTGGGTTTGGTCGCTTCAAGCAACTATACCTAAGTGAACCAAGAGAAGAAACAGTTGCAGAATTTATTCACCTTGTCAGAAAGGCTGAAATAGTACTGGACTGTGAAGCCAAAGATTTACTCAGGGCTAGAAAGAGACCATTCAAGAAAGGTGGAAAGTCCAAGGGCAATGCTAAATCAAAGCAGGACAAGTCCACATCAAGCTGTCTTTATTGTGATGGAATAGGCCATTACAAAAGAGAATGTCCAAAGCTAAAGGAAGATCAGAAGAACGGAACAGTCGTTCCATCTTCAGGTATTTTCGTTATAGACTGTATACTTGCTAATTCAACTTCTTGGGTATTAGATACAGGTTGTGGCTCACACTTATGTTCCAATCCACAGGGACTAAGAAGAAGTAGAAAGTTAAGCAAGGGTGAAGTCGACCTACGAGTGGGAAATGGAGCACGGATTGCTGCATTAGCTGTAGGAACTTACTATTTGTCGTTGCCCTCCGGGCTAGTTTTGGAACTGGAAGAATGTTTCCATGTTCCAAGTCTTACTAAAAATATCATTTCAGTTTCTTGCTTAGATGCTAAGGGATTTTCCTTTATAATAAAAGACAATAGTTGTTCGTTTTATTTTAAAGAGATGTTTTATGGATCTGCTAGATTAGTCAATGGACTTTATTTATTAGATCACGACAAATAAGTATATAACATAAATACCAAAAAGGCCAAAAAGAATGATTCAGATCTCACCTATCTGTGGCATTGTCGATTAGGCCATATAAACTTGAAACGCTTAGAAAGACTTCAAAGGGAAGGAATTCTAGAACCATTTAACTTAGAGGATTATGGTAAATGCGAATCATGTTTACTTGGCAAAATGACAAAGCAACCTTTCTCTAAAGTTGGAGAAAGAGCAAATGAACTATTGGGTTTAATCCATACAGATGTATGTGGACCAATGAGTACAAATGCTAGAGGTGGTTTCAGCTACTTTATCACTTTCACTGATGACTTCAGTAGGTATGGTTATGTCTACCTAATGAAGCATAAGTCTGAATCCTTTGACAAATTCAAGGAATTTCAGAGTGAAGTAGAGAATCAATTAGGCAAGAAGATCAAGGCACTGCGGTCTGATAGAGGCGGTGAATATCTGAGCTATGAATTTGATGACCATCTGAAAGAATGTGGAATTCTATCAGAATTGACTCCTCCTGGAACACCACAATGGAACGGTGTGTCGGAACGGAGGAACAGAACCTTACTAGACATGGTCAGGTCAATGATGGGTCAGGCCGAACTTCCATTAGAATTTTGGGGACATGCACTAAATACAGCTGCACTCACTATAAATAGAGCTCCGTCTAAAGCTGTCGAAAAGACTCCATACGAATTATGGTTTGGAAAGCCTCCAAATGTGTCTTTTCTTAAGATTTGGGGATGTGAAGTATACGTCAAACGATTAATTTCAGACAAACTTCATCCAAAATCTGACAAATGTATCCTTGTGGGCTATCCAAAGGAAACAAAGGGGTATTACTTCTACAATACATCTGAGAACAAAGTGTTTGTTGCTCGAGATGGTGTCTTTTTGGAGAAGGATCACATTTCCAAAATGACAAGTGGGAGAAAAGTAGACCTCGAAGAAATTCGAGTCGAACAACAAACTCTAGAGAATGCTCAAGATGACATTCAGGATGAAACTCAGAGATCTTTAGAAGAATCTGGTGAGAATCATGGTCAATCTAGAAATGTTACCCCGCGTAGATCGCAAAGATATAGATCTCAACCGGAAAGGTACTTGGGTATTTTAACGAACGAGAGCTATGACGTTCTATTACTTGAAAGTGATGAACCTGCGACTTACAAGCAAGCTATGATGAGCCCCAGCTCCAAGCAATGGCAAGAAGCCATGCAATCTGAATTAGACTCCATGTCTGAAAACCAAGTATGGGATTTGGTCGATTTGCCAGATGGCTACCAAGCCATTGGAAGCAAATGGGTTTTCAAACTGAAAAAGGACAAGGATGGGAAACTTGAAGTTTTCAAAGCTAGATTGGTTGCAAAAGGTTACAGGCAAGTCCACGGTGTGGATTACGATGAAACCTTTTCACCAGTTGCAATGCTAAAGTCTATTCGAATAATGTTAGCAATCGCTGCATATTACGATTACGAAATATGGCAGATGGATGTCAAAACTGCTTTCTTAAACGGCGTTTTAACAGAAACTGTGTTTATGACACAGCCTGAAGGTTTTGAGGATCCAAAGAATGCTAAAAAGGTATGCAAGCTAAAGAAGTCAATCTACGGATTGAAGCAGGCATCCAGGAGCTGGAATATACGTTTTGATGAAGCAGTCAGTGACTTTGGTTTCATCAAGAACGCGGACGAATCTTGTGTATACAAGAAGGTCAGTGGGAGAAAAATTGCTTTCCTAGTATTATATGTCGACGACATATTGCTTATCGGAAATGACATTCCTATGTTGAACTCTGTCAAGATTTGGCTTGGGAAATGTTTTTCGATGAAGGATCTAGGAGAAGCACAGTACATATTGGGCATCAAGATTTACAGAGATAGATCTAAAAAGATGATTGGACTTAGTCAAAGCACTTATATCAATAAGGTGCTTGATAGGTTCAAGATGGCGGACTCCAAGCGAGGCTACCTACCCATGTCTCATGGAATGACTCTAAGCAAGACTCAGTGCCCAAAAACACTTGATGAGCGTAGACGAATGAATGGGATTCCATATGCATCATTGATTGGTTCAATAATGTATGCTATGATATGTACACGCCCGGATGTTGCGTACGCACTCAGTGCTACGAGCAGATACCAGTCAGACCCAGGAGAGGCGCATTGGACTGCTGCCAAGAACATTCTGAAGTACCTGAAAAGGCACAAAGATGACTTCCTGGTCTATGGTGGAGATGATGAATTAATTGTTAAAGGCTATACGGACGCAAGTTTCCAAACCGACAAAGATGATTTCAGATCACAGTCTGGGTTTGTCTTCTGCCTCAACGGAGGAGCAGTAAGCTGGAAAAGTGCTAAGCAAAGCACCATTGCGGATTCTACAACTGAAGCGGAGTACATTGCTGCACATGAAGCAGCAAAGGAAGCTATATGGCTAAGGAAGTTCATAGGAGAACTTGGTGTAGTCCCCTCCATTAAAGGACCAATAGCCCTGTATTGTGATAATAACGGAGCTATTGCACAGGCAAAAGAGCCTAGACACCACCAGAGAGTCAAGCATGTACTTCGTAGATTTCACCTTCTACGAGAGTTCGTTGAAAGAAAAGAAGTCGAGATAAGCAAAATTGGAACTGATGACAACATATCAGATCCATTAACTAAACCTCTGCCGCAAGCGAAGCACAACTCGCACACTGCAGCTATGGGAATCAAGCATATTGGAGAATGGCTTTGATGTCTCTGTTTAATGTTTTAAAGTTTTTAGAGTTTAAATCCTTGTAAAACATTATTGGTTAATCATTCACAATAAATGAAAAGAATTCATTTTTCCATTTAATTTGTGGTTTATTAAATGATGAGTCCCTTCAATTTGACGATATATTCAAGATAGACTGTCAGGACCAGTCCTGTGACTAAGAAATGTCTATCAAGTGAACTTGAATGTCAAAGGTTGAAAATGGTCCCTAATCGGAGTTTTCTATAAAATTGGACGCATAGAAAACGTTAGACGATTAGAATGCAAGATGACTAGTAGTTCTGTTTCTTGAACTATGTGGACATGGCAATGTCATAATCATTTGCATAGATACTTACTTTGGGAAGACTAGTATCGGACAAGACCTATGAAACTTTACTGTAAGAGATGAAAGTCTGTCATAAGTAAATTTCATTAAATTATTAGACACTAAATCCTCAATACCTGAGTGATTTGAGATTACTTGTTTGAGAACTGGTTGCTTTGACGTTGACCAACCGTCGCACCGTAAAAGGAGGCTATAAAGGCAACGCTCAGGTAATCACCTATCAAACGAAGTCTAATCTCAAGATCGCAAGATTGAGATTGTCCTCCCATAAATCGGGATGAGATGCTTAAAAGTTGTACAAGGCCACTCGGAGAGCTAGAAACTGTGAAATGCATGGCCGTGCTCGGATGAATCATAGGCTATGATTATCTGTTTATTTGATCAGTTGAACTCTGAAACCGAGGAACGCCTCTGGACATAATAAGGATGACAACTCTTACCTTATGTTCAAGAGCAAGCATCGAGCGACAAAGGAATTAGGAAATGCACACTTGTCCCTAAGGACAAGTGGGAGACTGAAGGAAATAATGCCCTTGGTCCAAGTATGCATTCTATGTTAAGTCTAATAAATGCGGTTCAGTATTAATTAACAAGTTAATAATTCAGTGAGATCAAGTGAGCTGAATGCCTAGCTAGAGGCCGCTTCAGTTCAAGTGGAATTAATGATATTAATCCACAGCTTACTCTTGACTGAACCCGTAGGGTCACACAAATAGTACGTAAACGGATCAAGTATTTAAAGGCATTAAATACTCCATCTATGAATATTCGGAACCGACGGATCTTGGTTTCAGTGGGAGCTAAGATCGTCACAGGCAAGAAATGAATACTCCGGAAACGATGATATTGCCGGAAACGGAAATATGGATCGTATCGGAAATATGAATATTATCCAAGTCGTAGATGTTGCCGGAAACGGAAACATGGTACGTATCGGAAAATATTATTGGAAATGGAAATATTACCAGAATCAGAAATATTGCCGGAAACGGAAATATTGTCAGAATCGGAAATATTACCGGAATCGGAAAATAATTCCGGAAACGGAAATATTAAATATTTGTTCGAAACGGAAATTAATTCCGGAATCGGAAATATTAAATATTGTTCGTATCGGAAATAAATTCCGGAACTGGAAATTTAATCGGAAGCGTATCGTACGAATTAGCATCGGACGAGGCCTGCCGGACGAAGGCCCAGCACGAAGCCGGGCCATCGCCCAGCAAGCACGCGCGCCACAAGCCCAGCCAAGGCAGCGCCCAGGCCTACCGCAAGGCAGGCCCAGCGCGCGCCAAGGCCACGGATGCGTGGGCCGCGCTGCGTGGGCTGCTGCTCGCACGCGCATGGGCAGCCCTTGTGGCTGCCGTGTGTGTGTGAGTTTGTGCTCATGCGTGATTCCTAAATCTACAAGAGTTAGTGTATGATTAAATTCCTATTCCTAATTGGATAAATTAATTAAATAGAATTCATGTAGGATTCTAATTTCAATTAATTCGTATCCTACTAGGATTACGATTCCTTTTCCATAACTCTATAAATAAAGGCCTAGGGGTCATTATTTATACACAAGTTTTAAGTATTCAAAACTAAGATTTTTAAGCAGAAAAATCAGCCAATATTCTTGCCTACCTAACCGAAAATATTAGAACCTTAAGGGCGATTCTAGTTGGTCAATCTTAAGGCGGATCCGGACGTGCTGTGGACTATCTACGGAGGGACGACACTTGGAGTCCTAAAGACTTGTTCTTGTTCGGTTCGGGCGCAGCTAGGGAAGGCACGCAACAAAGAGTATGCATCTAAACTATGCTAAATGATTATGTGTAAATAATATGTTTTCTGGCTTTATGGTTTTTCCGCATGATTTATGAACTGTCATATGAATCATAACCTAACAGTATGATATAGTAATTTATGGCAGATATGAACTATTTAAGTTTTGTTAACCATCATTTTGCCTTTAATCTCTTTGAAGAAGTTAAAATAAAATAAGACTTAAAGTTTTAGTTAGGGAACGATTAGAGCTGAGAAATACCATGTTTATCAAGTAATACTGTCATTTGATGGGAATTAGGATGTTCACTTCATATTATTAGAAGAATTGAATCCATCTTTACTAAAATTCTTCTTTCAATGAGATGTTAATGTCTCAGGATTGAATATAGCTTTGCAATTTCACTACAATAGTATAGATTTGTGATAATTTGGGTTTCATTGTTCAACACCAGCAAAGCAAATGGAGAGGCGTCGAGATTAGGTTTCAGAAATTGATGGTGTTTTTAATGATTAAATAAGACAACTGGTGTTGGAAATGCTGCTGGAGTTGGAACCCATTCCTGTACTGAATGTATTTCTGAATGTGCTGCTAAATGTATGCTTCTCTTATTTCTTCTTCAAGATTTGTATTATTACATGGTTTACATAGTTTTTAGTATTATATTGAGGTTAGTGGATGTTTGAGGTTTTTTGTTATTCTTATATGACATACTGATTGTTAAGTAGATATGAACTAATTAAGTTGCTAACTTTTTGACACCAGACCATACACAGCTCAAGTCAACAATGGCCCATGTTGACCTAACAACTGCAAACAGTATCCAACAAACTCACTCCCAACTGACTTAACACACTAGCAATGAGCCTTTCTATATAGGAGTCATGTATATCTCTTCACCTTCTTTGTCTTCTTTTCTGGCTTTCTCATTTTTCAAGTCATCTGATTCTCCAGAAAGAGGAGAATGACCCTTTCTATATATCGGGTTCCCTTTATAAGCATGTATTCTCTACGTGCACCCGTTTCTATACATCTTAGGTTTTTTGCTTCTCAAAAATTGAGGCCAACCTGACAAGGTTGATTGCTGCAACTGAGTTTCCAGAAGGCTCCGCACCATCATGATCTTCTTTTACACGCAAAAGAACAGAAGGGTCTTCCCCTGGGGTATTGAAATACCCCCTACCTTCCTTGTCCATGAATAACTCATCCTGAGATACAAAATTCTTATTATGGACTTTGTCATGGAATTTCCTTGCGAAAATTCTTATAATCTCATCACCTTTACCACCATTTATTGTTAAAGGGACTTTAGATCAATCATTTCCAAACAAGTTGTCTCCCAGTTAAAGTTAAGTACTTGCAAGAAAGCTATTTGATTGCATCTTCTAGATTATTGAACTGTTCTTTCTTTATAATTTTCACACATTTAAAGTTTTCATCTTTGATGTTCTTGATTGGCATAAGAAAGAAAATACAGTCTGAAATTTTATCCAACACATTGATTTTAATAACCTTCTACTTAATAATCACCATTACAAACTTCTTAAATTAGTCTGCTTAAGTGGCCATTGTTTGTACCTACTTAAAGTGTTACTCGTACATGTTTGGATTGCCGTCTGTTTCCTTATGTTTACCTTTTTTCCAGGTGGATTTCTTATTGGAAGAACTGTGGCTGTTTTGATAACTATGACGATTGGGACCTCGATGGCTGCTCGTCAAGGTCCTCTAGCTATGGCTGCTCATCAAATCTGTATGCAAGTGTGGTTGGCTGTCTCTCTTTTAACTGATGGATTGGCCGCATCTGGTCAGGTATGAGCTTTCATCTAACTAGGAGGTTCGATATCCAGGCTATAGGTTTTTCAGGCATCTACACTACCTCTATTCTACAGTGCTTGTCCATTATGATTTATGATTATCACAAAAGTTGAAGATTGTGAATAATGTGTGGGTTTTAACCAAATAGGAAAACCTTCTTGGATTAATAAGCATTTGTTGTTGTCCAAAGATCCTGATTTGTGAACAATAAACCAAATAGGAAAAGCTACATATTTTCTCAGAGTATTACACTTACTACATGTTTAATATGAATAGTTTTAACTTTCTAACACTCATTCCAATCTACTTATGCAAATTTAAGGCTTGTTTGGTCGTTATAGGTCATATTAGGCTAAAATGAGGCTTTTTTGCTCCCAAATATGAAATAAAGAACCTTAGGACTCATTTTAAACATATTAAATGTTTTATATGATTAGTTTTAACTTTACAAGACTTAATCCAATCTATTTATGCACATTCATGACTTCTTTGGCCGTTATAAGTCATATTTAGGCTAAAATGACATTTTCGCTCCCAACTTTGATCTAAAGAACTTAAAAACTAATTTCAAACTTATTACATGATTCATATGATTATTTTTAACTTTTCAAGACTCAATCCTATCTATTATGCACATTTGAGACTTGTTTGGTCGTTATAGGTCATATTTAAGCTAAAATGAGACATTTTCGCTCCTAACCTTGAACTAAAGAACCTAAAGACTCATTTTAAACCCTTTACATGATTAATATGCTTAGTTTTAACTTTCTAAGACTCATTTCAATCTATTTATTCACATTTAAGGCTTATTGGGTCGTTATAGGTCATATTAAGGCTAAAATGAAGCATTTTCCCTCCCAACTTTGAACTAAAGAACCTAAGGACTCATTTTATACTTATTACATGTTTAATATGAATAGTTTTAACTTTCTAACACTCATTCCAATCTACTTATGCAAATTTAAGGCTTGTTTGGTCGTTATAGGTCATATTAGGCTAAAATGAGGCTTTTTTGCTCCCAAATATGAAATAAAGAACCTTAGGACTCATTTTAAACATATTAAATGTTTTATATGATTACTTTTAACTTTACAAGACTCAATCCAATCTATTTATGCACATTCATGACTTCTTTGGCCGTTATAGGTCATATTTAGGCTAAAATGACATTTTCGCTCCCAACTTTGAACTTAAGAACCTAATGACTCATTTTAAACTTATAATATGATAAATATGCTTAGTTTTAAGTTTCTAAGACTTATTCTAATCTATTTATGCACATTTAATGCTTGTTTTATCGTTATAGGTCATATTTAGGATAAAATAAGGCATTTTCGATCCCAACTTTAAAATAAAGAACCTAAGGACTTATTTTAAACTTATTACATGATTAATATGCTTAGTTTTAAGTTTCTAAGACTTAATCTAACTACTTATACACATTTAAGGCTTGTTTGGTCGTTATAGGACATATTTAGGCTAAAATGACATTTTCGCTCCCAACTATGAACCAAAGAACCTAAGGACTCATTTTAAACTTACTAAATGTTTTATATGCTTATTTTTAACTTTCTAGGACTCATTCCAATCCATTTATGCACATTTAAGGCTCATTGTGTCGTTATAGGTCATATTTAGGCTAAAATGACATTTTCGCTCCCAACTATGAACCAAAGAACCTAAGGACTCATTTTAAACTTACTAAATGTTTTATATGCTTATTTTTAACTTTCTAGGACTCATTCCAATCCATTTATGCACATTTAAGGCTCATTGTGTCGTTATAGGTCATATTTAGGCTAAAATGACATTTTCGCTCCCAACTTTGAACTTAAGAACCTAATGACTCATTTTAAACTTATTATATGATAAATATGCTTAGTTTTAAGTTTCTAAGACTTATTCTAATCTACTTATACCCATTTAATGCTTGTTTGATAGTTATAGGTCATATTTAGGCTAAAATGAGGCATTTTCGCTCCTAACTTTAAAATAAAGAACCTAAGCACTCATTTTAAACTTAATACATGTTTAATATGCATAATTTTAACTTTATAAGACTCGTTCCAATCTATTTATGCACCTTTAAGGCTCATTAGGTCGTTGTAGGTCATATTTAGGCTAAAATGACATTTTCGCTCCCAACTATGAACTAAAGAACCTAAGGACTCATTTTAAACCTACTAAATGTTTTATATTCTAGTTTTAACTTTCTAGGACTTATTCCAATCCATTTATGCACATTTAAGGCTCATTGTGTCGTTATAGGTCATATTTAGGCTAAAATGACATTTTCGCTCCCAACTTTGAACTTAAGAACCTAATGACTCATTTTAAACTTATTATATGATAAATATGCTTAGTTTAAGTTTCTAAGACTTATTCTAATCTGTTTATGCACATTTAATGCTTGTTTGATAGTTATAGGTCATATTTAGGCTAAAATGAGGCATTTTCGCTCCTAACTTTAAAATAAAGAACCTAAGCACGCATTTTAAACTTAATACATGTTTAATATGCATAATTTTAACTTTATAAGACTCGTTCCAATCCATTTATGCATATTTAAGGCTCATTGTGTCGTTTTAGGTCATATTTAGGCTAAAATGACATTTTCGCTCCCAACTTTGAACTTAAGAACCTAAGGACTCATTTTTAAATTATTATATGATTAATAAGCTTAGTTTTGAGTTTCTAGGACTTATTCTAATCTACTTATACCCATTTAATGCTTGTTTGATCGTTATAGGTCATATCTAGGCTAAAATAAGGCATTTTCGCTCCCAACTTTAAAATAAAGAACCTAAGGACTCATTTAAAACTTATTACATGTTTAATATGCATAATTTTAACGATCTAAGACTCGTTCCAATCTATTTATGCACCTATAGGCTCATTGGGTCGTTATAGGTCATATTTAGGCTAAAATGACATTTTCGCTCCCAACTTTGAACTAAAGAACCTAAGGACTCATTTTAGACTATTAGGACATTGTCATTAGTTTCTTGAATGTTAAAATGTGATATTTAATTTGTATTTAATCTAATGTTTAATTTAAATTTCTGTTTTTGTAAAGGTCTACACTCCGAGGATTGCGCCTTATGCGAGGAATTTGATGTGGTTCGTGAGCAATGGGCTAAGTTTTTTACCAACAAGTATTTATTATTGGCTTTAGCGCGCTTGATCGAGTTGGTTTAGTTGTTATAGAATAAATTTTATATTAAAATGTATGTTTATGTTGAAATTGGAACATATATTTAAATGTAATATGTGCACTTTGGTTTTGGGATATATAGTATACAAAACTCCAGTTGTTGTTTTTATATTTGTTATACAGGTTGCGTTATTCTATTATTGTTTTGACAGGTTTCTATATTTGGTGCAAGGCACTCTAGGTATCCCTAAACAAAATTAGAATTTTCCCGCCAAAAGTGCTTTTTTGCAGCGTACATATATGTTGTACGCTGCAACAAGGGAAAAAAATTTCGCAAAAATTCAGACTTGTTGCAGCGTACAAATAAATGTACGCTGCAAAAAATTGAGTAATTCAGACTTGTTGCAGCGTACAAATAAATGTACGCTGCAAAAAGTTGAGTCTTTTGCAGCGTACATATATATGTACGCTGCAACAAGTCCAAAATTTTGCCAATTTTTTGGCACTTGTTGCAGCGTACATCTAAAAGCCCGCTGCAACAAATCACTTTTTGCAGCGAACATTGTACGCTGCAACAAGTTCAGACTTGTTGCAGGCCCCCCAGTTGCAGCATACGATGTACGCTGCAACAGGGGTCTAAAAGCCCGCTGCAATAAGGGTTTTTTCTACTAGTGCTTGGATAGCCTAGGCGTTGGTATAGACCTTGAATACCTGCTTCGGCATGGATATCCTAGGATTTGGTATAGTCCTTGAGTAGTCTTTTGAAATAGAGGTCCTTAGCTAGGCTTGTACGACCACTAGGGATTTTAGGCTTTCGAACTTTTGTACGGGCTAGTATAAGATAGCCCCCAGACTTGGATGTTTGATTTTTGTATTTTGAATGCTTTAGTATGCCTACTCATACTCAGAGGAGCTTGTTGAATGCTCGAACAGCCGAGCAGCTATGGAGGATGCTTCGGACAACGAAGCTGCTGAGATAGAACCACTCCCTGCAGGCATAACCCCGAGGGGAAGACCCACTTTTGACGGTCATGGATGGTAGCCCACGGACCTTTTATTTCACCCGAGACATCACTTGTCTCAACGGCCACAATCCGGCTTGGCACGCCTTGTACTCTGTTCTTGAACTTGCTGCTTGAACTTGTATAGATTTGTATTGATCAACCCTTTTTGTAGACTAATAGGACAGGGATCCGAGTGTTCTGGTCTCTAGAGGAACTCTGGAACGTTTCTCAGACCATTCTTGATGTCGAGGAGACCTGGGTGATTTGGGCTCAGACTGGTTTTGCTCCTTTCTGGGAGGCGGTGAGAGGCTTTAGGGGAATGACGAGCGTCAAAGCTCGAACACATGCCCTCTTAGAGTGTTGGTCGGACACCACCAACACGTTTCACATGAGCTAAGGAGAGATTACCATTACTCCCTTCGAGCTCGCCATGATCACTGGCCTCCCATTTTCTGAGAGATAGGTTGCTTTTGACTCTGCCTTGAAATGGCATTCTGCTGGCGTCAGGGACTTGATCGGCCTTATTGTAAATTCGATCACGGATAGTGACACCTCTGCTTCAGTGGAGGAGATTTTGAGTGGCCAAAAGTGAGATAACATTACTTACGGAGAGTAATATCGAGAATCAATAATGCCGGTAGGATACCCCGTACATATATCTGAACAAAAATATGAACCAGAACATAAATAAAGAATCGATCATACAGAAATTGGTAGAATATTTTTGAGAAAAATAGGAAAAGTGAAAAATGGAAGTCATAGTTTTCCATTGATGGAAAGTGAATTTTGCATTAAATGGAAGCTCCTACTCCGTATATAGCACCCTACGTGGCGGATGGACGGTGAACCAACAGACAAAAGAATCTCTATTATATAAAGGAACAGCTGATGGCGTTTTGGTAACATCACTTTTCGTGTCCCCTTTTGAAAAGACTACAATACCCTTTGCATCTTCAATTCTTCACAAAGCTAACAGTTCCCGTGCGGCGCATCAGCTACCCTACCACCATTTTCTTCAACCTAAAACATTAAACCCCCAATTTCTCTCCTATTTTCGCTCTAATTTTCACCCCAATTTCTTCAATTTTCTTGCCGGAATATGCTTCAAATATGCATCAACCAAACATTCAGCACAATGGAACCAAAAAATTCATGAAACAAAACCCTAGAAATTTCAAATTTCAAATTCAAGTGAAGTAACAAATGGATCGAAACGAAGAACGAGAGAATCAGCGTAAAGTAAAAGAACAAGGTCAGTAATGGTGGATTTTTCTAACAATTTAAGCATTTTTTCGTTTTTGTTGATATTTGTTGATTTTCTTTCTATTTTCGATTTTTCAAAAAATAATTATTTCGATTTGATTTATAAGGATCTTAATTTCTTTTGTGTTGTGATTTATAAGGATATTTGTTGATTTTTCGATTTTCGATTTTTCAAAAAATAATGATTTCAATTAGATTTTGGTGAAGACAATGATGATGGAGGAGAGAGAAAGGCATATGGGGTTTCATACGCTTCATACCTCACCGGTGCCTCGCCCAACATTTCATCCAATTCTACCCATTCTAACCATCTCACTCACTTCCCCTTTTTTGGTTTCATACGACAAAGCAGAAGCGAGAAATACAAAGAGAAATAACTATGAAGCCCCATTTTTTTTTTGGAAATGTATGGAGTTAGATGATCAATTTACCTGGGTTTTTTGTTTTGTTTTTTGCAGGGATGGATTTTGCAAAGAAAGAGTACGTATTTCTAAAGGAGATTGATATTAGCTCGCGTAACCTAGGATGCCATGTGAACGAAAAAGGGAAGGCTAATGGTCCTGTCATCTCAACTATTAACCCTGCTAACAATCAGGTATATACCATTTCTTGAATTTATGTCATTTGTAAAAAGCAATTGACAAAGATGGATTTTGTTTTATTATCTGGGTGAGTAGATTGAAATTAGAGCAATTTATTCTGTACTATATTGTTGAATTGGGTTTTGATTGTCTGATTTATCACCTTTGTTTGTATGTTGGGTTGTAATTTTATCATGATTTTCCGAGCTTAAGTTTTAGGTTTTTGACTTTTGTTGTGACTTCATCGTTATACCTCCTTCTTAAAGTTTTGGTTTTTGTCATAATTCTGTGAATCATACACATGTTTCAGCCACAAAAAAAGTTGATGTTGTTGATTAGTTGATGGGACGAGGGGCATGGTGGAAGTAGTTTACTAGAGAAATATGCTGTATTTTGTTGGTGTTTTATATGTTTATATGCTAAACTAGAAATTTGCTTATTATTGGTAAGCTTTTGGGGCTTTATTTTAGAATTTCAGATTTAATTGAAGTTGTTGATGTTTATTTTATAGCTTTGATGATGAATTGGTTACCCGCTTCATCTTTGAATTTCGTCGTTTTTTATTGAAATAATTCATATTTTCGTTAAAAATGGAGTTAATCTGATCTGAGTTTGCTGTAATGTGGGATAATTAAAGTTATCGTGAATTTATTTCTTCAAATTCGTCAGGAATTTTACTGAATTTTAGTCAAGTGAAGGTTTCGTACAAATGGGTGACTCGATTTTTTGTGAAAATTTAGGAAATTCATGGGTAATTGAAATTATGTCTCATGATTATGCTATGAAAAGTATTAATTTTGTCTCCTCAAATTCAATTAGAATTAGTTCATTTTAGTTAAGCAAAGGCTTTTGCATAATTGGGTGACTCAATGCAAATTTTGGAATTTAATGGATACCTATTAGTTCTTATTTTCGTCAAACATGGAGTAATCTGATATGGGGTTTGCTGTAATTTGATTTTTGGATGATGGGAAATAACCTAATGTGGGTAATTGAAATTATGGCTCATGATTATGCTATGTGAAGTATTGCTTTGTTTCTTGAAATTTGTTTGTTAAGTGAAGGTTTTGCACAATTGGGTGACTCGATTTTTAGTGCACATTTAGGAATATTGTGGATGACTTTGCCTATTGTTTTGTGCAAATTCTGAATTTTCAGATTGGACATCTGCTATCAAAACTAAATACTAGGGCAGATTTCTATGCAACTGAGTGGCCAAATAAAAGTCTTTTTTTGTAACACCAGTAAGACGATTTAAAGAGTGTAGATTTCTAGATTGCAACTTTGAAAGAGAAAACCCATATAAAGGGTGTTGCATTGTTATAACAAGAAAACAAATGTTTGCAACTGACTAACAAAAAGAGTTGCAGGAAATATAAGCAATTATACAAAATTTGAGTACATGGCAAGTTTGGTAACAAGTATTCAGACCCTTGGCATAACAAATTCTAAATATACTTTCTGAAAAACAATAGTCTTTAACAAATCCAACCTATCAATCTATTCTCGCTACATTTGGAATAATAAAAGTACTCCTGCAGGACCTTTAACTTGATGGACCAACCCACTAAAGATCACAAAAAAATAAATAAGGAAAATGATCCTAATAATTGCCTGAGGCCTTCTCTCCAGGAACCAGAAGACAACTTCAATCATCTACCGAAATATCTTTAGCTCGGTCACAAACACTGCAACTCCACAACATACTTTCTCATCTGCTTTCTGGAAATTTCCAGAGCAACACTCTACTGATATCAAAGCTATCACTTTCAATAAGTGTTTTGGGTAGTTTGGCTGTTTATATGAACTATGAAAACTCTGTTATTTACTTATTTGTGTTTGGTTGATTAGACAGGAACATAATTTGTAGTTCTTTAATTTATTTTTGTTAGAATTAAGTTTTGCACTTGGGTGACTCCTTACACGGACTCCTCTTATATGTAGCTCTTATCCCTTTGTGTTGATTGGGATGTTTGTAGTGATTTCTTGAATAATTTGATCCAATTTTGATAAATTACCATCGTTTTGGTTATATAATAGAGATTTGCAACATGGAATATGTATAATAATCAGTAATTTGATATAACTGAAATGCTCTATAATTGATTTTACATCATGTATTTGAATGGTTAATTTGTTGTTAAATTAGAGTGGCTTGCAGAGTTGCGGTATGTAATGGTGGGATATGTTGACAGGTTCCCGAGTTCCCTTCAAATTTGTTTTTCTATTGTGAAGTAGAGGATGAAAGATGGAGGAGAAACTCCAATTGTTCTTAACCATATCATTTATGAGAGGATGAAAGAAAAACACCCAGAATTTGTTCGAGAACTCTGGTATTGGGAGAAGGGATAATCCCGAATCCCCTATAAGTCGTGGATGGAAATCAACTTTCTTGACTAATGATAAGAGCATTGCCGAGCAAAGGTTTGTGGGTTATTTGATCTTTTCAGTGATAATTTTTTCGGTCATTTAACAAAATGTTCAACAGTATTGTGCATTTTTATGGAAGATGCCAGAAATTCTAGATAGAGCTCAACTAACAATCATGTATGTCTGTTGGGACTTGGGAGTGAGTTACAGTGTTAATGTATTGCAGTAACTATGTAGTTTAGAATAGGCTATCTATTGGAATGATCCAATGAACTTTGTGAACAATATGATGCATACTTTTATTAAGACTAACTTTGTGAATAATTTTTATTGTCTAAACTTTGCGGTGATATATATAATAGCATAATTTTTAATTTTTTTTAATACTCCCGCACGCATCGCGTGCATATAAGACTAGTTTTCTTAGAAGTTAGAACCCGTGAGAGACTTTCTTTTATCCGAGATGGGCAACCTCACCCAACGAACAACTTATTTATATACTTACTTCTCGATCCTGCTATTTGTTGGCAACACCATACTGGTTTCTTTGTTAACGTATCAAGTTTTCATTGTTGTACTGTCATTTTTATAATTAAATAAAAGTAAGATACTGCTCTCGTTGTTCATACGTATGTGTCACTTTTTTTTTTTTAAGTGGTGTTCTCTTATACTCCCTCCGTATTTATTTAAGAGATACACTTGATCGGGTATTTATTTAAGAGATACATTTGGTCGGGCACGGGTATTAAAAAGAATAATTGAATGAAATAAAGTAATAAAATAAGTGGGGTTGGTTATATATTTTAATAAATAAAACAAGTGGGGATCATGTCATTTTAGGGGGTGGGGGTGTGAGTGGGGTGTAGATAGATTATTTAATTAGATGGTGGGGTTGATAAGTTACTAAAAATGGCAAGTGTATCTCTTAAATAAATACGGCCGGAAAAGGCAAGTGTATCCCTTAAATAAAAATACAGAGGGAGTATGTGTTCAATTTTTTTTAACATATAGGTTTATTTCTTTTCCATATATTTTTCTCAATTTTTCATAAATCATGATTACTTTTTCTTACAGATTATACATTTTTCCCACTTTTCAATTTTCACATCCACTTTTATATGTACTTTATCAATAAACAATTATCTATTTTATTAGTTCCCAAAAAAACACTCAATCATTGTTATTTTTTACACACTTCTCATATTTATTAATTACCACGTAATGCTCCATAAGTGACACATATTTAGGAACGGAGGGAGTATTATCTTGGCCTAATAGACGGTTTCCCTTTCATCAAAACAACGGGGGTTCAATTCTCACTATAGGCTCTTTGAGAGACGGTTTACGGTATGGTTGTAGAGAAATAAGATTTTTGTGGTGCACTCTCTTCACCTTTGAAATAATATGTTTTATGTTCCATCGAACCCAAAAACACCATATCTAACTTAGGCCCTGTTCTGTTCGATTTATTTGACTTATTTTAGACAAAATAAGTTTAGATAAGTTCAGTTAATTTCAGATAAGTTCAGATAATATAAGTTCAGCAAAAATAAGTCTTTTTCAGACATTTTCACACACAAATAAGTCTATTTCAGACAAAATAAGTTTTTTTCAAATAAAATAAGTTCAGATAAGTTCAGATAATTTCAGTTAAGTTCAGATAATTTCAGATAAGTTCATATAATATAAGTTCAGTCAAAATAAGTCTAATAAAACGAAGCTAAATTTGAGTAGATTTATTTCATCTATCGCAATAATGAACCTTTAGTGGGTGCACGGTTGTTGGATGCAATGGTTTATCAATGGTTATGATTATTGCATTATGTCTTGCGTATAGTATGTATTATATGTCACACATTATACCTTTCAATATGGTTTGTGCTTCTGAGTACACTCATCAACAATATATTAATCTTGGTAATTGTTCAAATCTTTCTCCTAATCCATTTCTTTGATCAACAATATAAATATGTACTTTATGTCACTATTGTGTTATGTCTTGCATGCAACATGTAATCTATGTCAATGTAAGGCATGACAATACTACATTCATACGGAGTAATTATGCAGCTAATATGTAGTTTATGTCACGCATTATTGATTATTGCCTCCCAGCAATATGCTTCCTCCTTTAGTTGTAACACTTTGTTTTTCACGTTTGTCAATGCATATCTTGAACTATTAATATATTTAATTATCGATAAGTAAAAATTATAAAAAAGTAATTTTCGCCTAATATCCACTAAAACGAATCTATCAAGATCCCACGTGAATATATTTTTCCTAAAATATACGAAGTAGATCATAAAAAATAAACAAAGTAGATTATATGAATAGTGCAAAAAATAAAGTTTTATTACTCCGCTCAAACTCGCCTACAAAGTGTTACTAAATTCAGTTTTCCTTTCAAAGTTCAGAATCATATCATAAAAAACGAAATCAATTAAATTAAAAGCTGACCAAAAAAGGGAACAAGTCATTAGATGACTAATCACATACTTAATACTTTTTCCTAATCCATTTTTTGACTGAATACTTAATTATTGATTTTAATCCAAAAGTTAAGGGAAAATGAAGGACACTTGTCAAATAAATGGGTCCATGATGATCCCAACGTGTTAGCAGCTGAATAACACAAATTAAAGAGTTTTGGTAACAACACAAAACCGACGTATCATCGTTTGATGTTGACTTCTAGGTGAATCCTTTTTATAGGTGGGGTCCACAGTAATGAGCTGTTCTATTGTGCACTCAATAAGAACTTCACTTTAATTACGAAACGAGACGTTTTTATATTGAAGAATGTTTGAGCCGTCCGATTTGGGAGACATTGTCCACGTGAACGTGGGGATTGTAGGTTTTATATATTTATTTATTTTGAGGGGTGGAAAATAGGGGCATAGGTTAGCGGGTAGGCCGTGCATAAGATGCCAAGATTGACACTTGACTTGTGTAAAAGTATGGTCAGGTTAAATACGGTTGTGGGCCCCCCGATCACTTGACACGTAGCTTGTTGCTTTTAAGAATGAGTGAAATTGTTGGTCATTGCTCATTCACTAGTCACATTGTTGTGGATGCGTTTGGTAATTGTTACTCCGTAATTGGTAATTAAATCGATGGTAGATAGGATTATTAGATTTCGAGTTTTCTACTCATTTTGGAATTATGGGGTTGTTGGAGGAGTTTTGGAGAAAAAATAGTTATCTACGGTCTGAATATTTCAAGATACCAATAAAATGTTTTGGTTATGAAAGATTAGGAAGAGAATTTTAAAATAAAAATGTCAATATAGGAGTTTTTTACATTAGAGGTTTGAATAATATAATTAAGTCTCTGTTTGGTAGGGCGTAAAGCGTTTTCATGGAAAACGATTTTCCCCTTTTTAATCATTTTACGTTGTTTGGTTGGGTAAGGGATGGAAAACAATTTTCCACTACTCTCTCAAATATGGAAAACCCTTTTCCATTTGAAAGGGAGGGAAACCACTTTTCCTTCTTTCCTCCTTACCTCCCTCTCCTTTCTTCCCCTCAATCTTCACCATCTTCTCCCATTTTCCTTTAAGTTAGCAAACAAAGGAAAACTAGTTTTGAAAATTGTTTTCCATGGAAAATCGTTTTACACTGAAAACGTTTTACGCCTTACCAAACGGAGCCTGAGTGTAAAAATGATAGTTTTGTCATATTATAAAATTACAACCTACAAACCTATATCACTTATTCACTTTATGTTAATGTCCTTAATGGTCATTTTACAAGGATAATTAACAGTTAACAGCTAAATTACAAAACACTTTACACAAACCACTAATTCAACCAACTAGTCAAATAAGGTGTTATAAATTGAATGAAATACACCCTAAGTTAAATGAAAAATAACCTCAATTTGCTTACAACCTCTAAAGAGAACTATTTTTAAATCTTATACTCCGCATGTTATCAATTGAAACATATATACATATGAAAATTATTAGGTGCACCATATATTTAAGAGTATTTTTGTGTCCATTGATGGTTTCTCGCAGATTCGCACGTTTTCCCCTCACATATAAGGAGAAAAGGTGAGATAGTTTATTGCGTATCCGTATACCCTTTATATATATATTCTATATTCATGATTGTGAAATTATTACGTATTACACGCCACCTTGTCACCAAAACTTAGTCTTCTCAAACTTATTTTTGCTAAACTTCACTCATTTTTGCTGCCTCAAGTCTTATATGTGACCAACCACACCATTAACTTGATGGTGTGACATGTTCACATTTATAAATAAGCGCATTGTGTTTAAAGCCCAGAAAATAAAGTAACATCAGCATAGAAAATAAAGTAATATCAGTATATACAAAGAACATGTAACCTAAAATTGAAGAAAAATGCAATAAAATAAGAAAAGTAACAACGAATACAATGTATAAATAACACCACCATAGAAAGTCAATAACACCCGTCTATACAAGGAACTTCTAACATGAAATTGAAGAAACTGCAATAATTAAAAGTAACGCCGACATAAAAAATCAAGTAACACCGGTCTATATAAGGAACCTGGAACAAGAAATCCAAAAAATTGTAGTAAAACAAGAAAATAACAACGAATACAACGTATAAGTAACATTATCATAGAAAATCAAGTAACACCAGTCTATATACAAGTAACCTCTAACATGAAACTGCAATAAAACAAGAAAAGTAACAACGAATACAATGCATAAGTAACACCAGCATAGAAAGTCAAGTAACATTCGTCAATAACTTTTTTCCATATTAGTTGCGCGCATCACACCATCAAGTTAATGGTGTGGCTAATCACACATGAGACGCACTGTTTTTGTTGAACTTTTGTTTAACTAGACTCATTTATTGTAGAATTTTGGATACATTTTACTTAGGTTTTTAATGTTAATTTATTTTTGCGAAAACTTATTTTGATACGGTGAAAAGAATGAATCCTAAGATACAAAAATGCTATTACGTTCTTGCATGCAAATTGGAGTTATTACGTTCACAAGAGTTCCCATACCCAAAGACCAAACACACATCTTTTGGTGAGCGGGTGATCAAATTGAATACGAGTTGTGTATAAATAGGATATTTTATTTAATTAATAATTGTGCAACACATAAATAAATAAATTTCAATTATGATCGACACAATAATGGTAATTGCCATTAATGTCGTGAAAACTATTATAATTCAACCATGATAACTTATGGATGTGATCTTAGCTTGAAGATATTTCTCATGTAACTTTTAGTTTTGTGGCCTTTACTTGGAATGGAATGTCATGCCTCGTCTTATAACAAGAGTAATTGGTTTTCCATAAGAGCACGTACATTTGGGTTTTTGGAGTGGTTCTCCAATGAGATCTATCTGTTGGCCAATATTGAGGCTCTTGAGTAGCTTTCATGGAGAGCTATTTCAAGGTAGCTCTTGCCCAATATCTCTTCAATAGTTAATTCTTGTTGAAAAGTGGGAAGTAATTTTAAAAACTGGATAGTAACTTTGGTTAAAAATAAAATTAACTATGGACTACCAAAATGGTTAAAAATAGATTGGAGAGCCCACTTGAGGAACCAACCAATGTTGGGTGTTTTTAGGAATGAATTCTTGAGTGTGTCTTCTAAATGCTCTTTTAAAGATCCAACTGATTTACATGCTCTAATGATGACTGATTAGACTTGATCGTTGGGTGCCTATAAAATCTTTCCAATATCTTGGCCTTTTATTTGTATTCAATCATGTCATAATTAAGGGTAAGGGTTGGGAATGGAATGTCATGCCTTATCTTACAACAAGATCGGTTTTTTCACATTTGTGATCGATGAGGTGATTACGACTGATCAATGAGACTCGTGCTTCTATAAAATGTTTTTGATATTTTGATCTATTCAGTTAATAAAGCTCTACTTCCTCTATCTTTCAATACCAAAATTCCAATATGGAAATCCTTAAATGGAGTTATATTCAAACAACTGAATTTCCCTATCAAAGTGTTTATCTTAGAGGTTCTGCAAATTTAAATTAAAGAATTCGAGAGAGTGTATATACTCTCTTGATTTTCTGTCTAATTTAAGCTACAACTCCTCTGATTCGCCGTAACTGGCCACCTGTTACGATAGTATAAACGAAGCATACAGAGTATACAATAGTATATTACGTTAATATTGTAATATTCAAGATATTATAAAGTTATCTAGAATATCCTTCCTACACTACAAAAATTTATATCTTTAATGACAACCTAATTACGACGGGTCAAAAATCTCGTCGCAAGAGCCTTTTGCGACTGTGCTAACAACCAAACAAAGACAGGAACAACCGTCGCAAATGTCTTTTACGACGGGATTTTCTATTAACGACGGACCCCTTTTATGACGGGTTCGCGACAGAAAATCCCGTCATTAATCAACGATTATTTTCCTTTAGCGACGGGATTTTTCGTCGTTAATGGTACAATTTCTTGTAGTGCTATATATATATATATATATATATATATATATATATATATATATATATATATATATATATATATATATATATATATATATATATATATATATATATATATATATATATATATATATATATATATATATATATATATATATAAATTATTAATTGACCATCTTTTTTAACTGATATATTTATCCCTTAAATCTATTGCGTAATTAATAAATCTCGAACATACTCATTTTATCATATAATATACAATTTTCGCTCTATTACATATTATATATTTTATATGTTTAATATGATGATTTGACACAATTAAATACTCCGTATTTGATATGCTTAATATGAATAAAGTATTGAGTAAGAATGTTTTTTATTATTGACATGACTATATGACTAAATATTATCAAAATTGTCTAATAATGTCATATTTAATAATTCTATAATTTTTTCTATGTATAACCATTTATATAAAAGGAGAGAAAATAAAAACAGAATAAAGTAAATTTTTTTTAGGAAAGGGTTTTTGGCGGGAAAAAATCGCACCAGGAATTGACATGTTTTATTCCTGGTGTCTCTTTTAGTATATAGTAATTGATAATTACTCCGTATATATATATATATATATATAATATATATATATATATATATATATATATATATATATATATAATATATATGCGGAGTTAATTAATGAGAATAGATGAGTTTTGAACCTAATTTGTCATGGTATCAGAGCCTAAGCTTAAACCTATTAAAAAAAGATCCCCACAAAAGAGAATTATGAGTTTGTGAGTACCGTAGTCACCATAGTAGAGAAAGAGTTTGCATGTTGAATCATGGGAAAGGATGATGACTTATTAATGGTTGACACCACAACCGATCTTGACTATTACGTATCTTGGATCAAGTGATGGAACAGGGGCAGTGATTACACCGGTCAAGTTACGAGGTGCTTCTAATTACGATGAATGGGCAAAGGGAATGCGTTTATTAATCTCCAAGTGGAAATACGGGTTCATCAATTGTTCGATTGCGGAACCAACACGAATGCTAAGAAGATGAAGCACTGGATTTTTGTGAACTCCACCGTGGTATCTTGGATTAACAATACAGTTGACGAGGGGTTCGGTCACTCTTGAGAATTTTGATATTACACTCGACTTATGGACGCATTTGAAGACCAGGTTTTGTGTAGTCAGCGGTGCACGGGTTTGTCAGTTGAAGATTTCCCCGAGTGAGTGCAAACAGGCAGCCACGGAGACCATCACAGAGTACTATGGTCAGTTGTCAAAAATTTTGGAAGGAATTTGTGCAGGACGCTCGTGTCCTGAAATGCTCCTGAGGCAGTTGTAAGTGCAACATTGCACGAGTGTAGGGGAGATTCGAGCAGAGGATCATCTCCATTATTTATTGTAATACCTCGTATTTCTCCGTATTTATAAATATATTTAATTATATTTATAAAGCGTTTTTATGATTTTTAGAATTTAAATTGCATTTAAATATTATTTAAATGTATTTTTTTATTTGAATATTTATTATTCTAATTAATTACTAAACGAATTTAATTTTTGAAGTTGGGAAATTATTTGGGTTTCAAAATTAAATAAAAAGGTTTGAATTAGTTTTAATTTTAAAGTCCAACTCGTTTAATGAATCAAGCCAACAAGCTTTTAATTCAAGCCATCTATTTTGCAAAGCCCAATATCAATTTCCTAATCCTAGCCCATTAGGGATTCGGGAAGCCTATAAATACTCCACTTAATTAAATTGATCCCCACTTCATTTAAACCCTCATTAATTCTCTCTCTTTCTCTCTCAAACCCGGTCTCTCTCTCTCTCTCCATTGCTCGTCTGCCCAGCAGCACAATTGAGTGCCTCGCTCGTCGCTGCTTGCTGCCTTGTCCCCTCACCCTTGCTTCCTTATGCTCAGGCATCACCCGCACAACCCCGCACACTCGTGTACCTCGTGCCCTCGTCCCTCGCGCACCCCAGCGCCCACACGCGAGCATCCCTCGCTGCCTTCCGTCGCTGCTCGTGCCTGCTGCACACTCGACGCCTCTCTCTCTCTCTCTCTCTCTCTCTCTCTCTCTCTCTCTCTCTCTCTCTCTCTCTCTCTCTCTCTCTCTCTCTCTCTCTCTCTCTCCCCTCCTCACACACGTGTGGCCCTCGCCGAGTGTTGCTGCCCTGTTGTTGTCGAGCACCGCACAGCCGCACGCCCCCGCGTGCCTTGCTGCCCCTACTGCTATTGCTCGCGTCGCACCCGCACACACACACAAGCAATCGTGTGTGTGTGTTGCCGTGCACTATACTCCGCATTCTTTCGATATTTTTGCACCTAATCACATCCAATTCGTGATTGTTCCGTGCTATAGGCCGGTTTAGTATAATTATCTTCTTCCTTACCTATTCTATTTTAATTCTGTATATTAAATTATGGATTTTAATACTATTATTGATTTACGTTCTATTAAACTGTTGGGATCGGTTATGAACATCGAATTTTGAGGATTTATGTGTTTAGATGATTGAGGAATATTTTAATTTGAAGTACTATAATTTTCAGATTCTTTTATTTACTAAAGTGTCGATTTATAAAGGTTTAAAGTGATTTTTATGTTGAATTAGGGTTAGGGTTTTAATCCCAACTTAATGGTTGATTGATTTGCATAATTTAATGTTAATTTCAATAATGGAAATCAATTATATTTTTCAAATTATTTCAAGGCTTAAAGGGTCAACTTTTGATGATTTTAAGGGTAAAAAATTAATGTTTTCATACTAGGGATTTATTTTTTCAATTAAGACTATTATTTTATTAATGGAAAATTAATTTCTAACTAATTCAAAGGTTTTAGAATTTAACTAAGTTGCTGAAAATTTAGTGAGTATGAAGAATAATAAATTTTCATTATTTTAATAATAGAAGGTGATTTCTAATATAGAGTCTTGATTCGCAAAGTGGCCCCCGTACTTAGATATTCGAGGTACGTACATGTCTAAGATGACCACCATTTACATGAGGATATTTGTGATACTTTATTATTGTGAATCATGTGACTTGGAATATTATGGATTCATGTTTGATGTTGCTTACAAACATGTTATGGATTATTATTGAATTTATGAATTCTATGTGAACAAGCATGTTGTGTTTATTTATAATCGTTTAATTTAATATCAAACATGTTGTTCAAGTATTTTATGCATGTATGGTTGTTTCACATTGAAGGGAGTATTGTTATGCTATTATACTTAATGTCTAGCATATTTTGAGCCAAGTATTTGTGCCTCGTTGCACCATTTATTTTACCCCGTTTGTAGGGTATGTTTGGGAAGTCTATGTGAATTTAACTAAGGATTTTTCGTGCCTTGTGCACACCCCGCTTGTTCATGGGCATGTCGGGTTATCTCAATAGTATATTGAGAAGGAACAATGGGAGTAATAACATTTGAGTTTTTTATGTTTGATCACCAGTCCTATAAATTAAAAAGGAGTGTTGTTTGGTTGCTTTTATTATATGCCTTGTATTGTGTCTTGAATTCACATAGTTAGAAAATATTAATTAAAGTAAAGTACAACCAGAACAAGCTTCAAAACTCTTGGAACGTATATACCTTGAGTATGAACAATGGGGGAAGTCTTGCCGGAAAACTTGTACTCCTACGAATGATACAAGACATTATTTCATTCTTTTTATTCGCCGGAATTCCGCTAGTATGGTCCGACAAGTGGTTACTTTTACTATTTATTTTGGTGTTTGCTGGGCTCCCAACACCCTTCCTTTTATGGATATTTCTTTTGGGCCCGTTCGAAGCTTATTCTTAGTTAATCTATGAGTTAAGAGTCGTGTCAAGTGTCGAGTCTTGTCTCCATGATTAATTGTTTATTAAATGGCTTTTGCATATTGTGGATTATTTATATTGTTGAGTGAAGCATGTTAGAATAAGGTTTTCATTCTAGCTTTTTCATACTCAACTTTCGCTGAGTTCGTGCTTCATATCTCTTTTGGTCATGACCCTATGATGATCCACCATTCCATTTGTGTTGTTGGGGAGTAGATTTTTAATAAGTAGGTTTGTAGAGATAACTTGCGAGGGAAGTTATCTAGCATGGGATTGTGTTTGAGCGTTGTTTTCTCCTGCATTATAAACTCTATTATTTTTATTAGTCTATACTACTTAAACTAATTAAACTGCTAGTTAATGGATTTTGGTTACTTAAACGTTTTGGTTTTGGGCCGTTATGGTTCCAATTTGTATGAAGGTCATTAACTACTATTTATGTTTCCAAAGTTAGTTATTTCCGCTGCGTAATTCTGGCAATAGCCTTAACCGTTATCACGGTGGCGGTAATGCTTTAGTAATTATTTTATTTTAAGTTTGAAAATGATTTTATAAAGGCAAGGAATTGTTAGGGTGTTACATTTATTGATTGGGATTGACGACCCTTATGAAGCTATACGGGCACAATTGTTGGCGCAAACTCCATTACCATATGTTGACGAGGAGATATCAGCAGGTCATAATACGGAGTGTCAGCACCTAAAAGGCGGAAATGAGAAGGAGAGCGTCGGCATTTAAGGTTGAGGAAAAACAGCGGGTGAACTACAGGGACACGAGTGAAAAATGCTCACTGTAATAGAGTGGGGCATGAGGAGTAAATCTGTTATCAACTAAATGGTTTCCAGATTGTTGGGATGAGAAAAAAAGGGGTGGCATAGGTCCTGGTCGGGGAGGCAAGAGTGCGAGTGGTAGAGGAGGAAGGGGAGGACGTGCTTCTAGGAGCAGTGGCACACCCGTTCGTGCGAATGCAGTGCAAGCAGAAATGTCACTTCTAACCAGAACACGTCCAAAATAGTAGCTACTCAAGGTCTTGCAGAGGTCTCCAATGACCAAGTGCAAAAAATTCTTCATCTTCTGTCCACTAAGACTCAATCTAAACTGCAAGGTAATATACACCTGCGGTGGATTATTGATATAAGGGAGAGTAATCGTGTGACAGGCAATCTGTGTCTCTTGAGAAATATCAAGTCAATTGTAAATAATTCGGTGGAGTTACCGGATGGTCAAACGGCAAACTGCAATCAAATTAGTTATGTAATGCTGAGGGATGGATTAATTATTGATAATGTTATATTTGTGCCTAAATTGAACTGCATTTTAATTTTAAAAGTCAATTAAGTGACGAATTAAATTGTTTCATTTAATTTACTAACAAAATTTGTGTGATTTAGGACCAAGTGATGAGGATGGTGATTTGCGTGGGTGAACAACAAGAAGGACTATATTTTGTTCGTGGCGTCTGGGTGCTAGCCGTGGATTATGTGGTCGATTTGTGGCATCAACGTATGGGACATCCGTCGAAAAAGTTTTTGAAGTTAATTCCTAAATTGAGTAATTTTTTTATGAGAAACAAAGACATTTGTGATGTATGTCCGCGGGCGAAACAATGTTGCAAAAGTTTTCCAGATAGTGATTTTAAGGCTAGTCGGTTGTTTGAACTAGTTCATATTAATTTGTGGGTCCTTGCATGACACCTTCGTCTTGTGGGGTCCTTACATGAAACATTCGTTTTGTGGGGCTAAATATTTTTTGACAATTGTAGATGATTTTTCAAGAGGTGTGTAAATTTATTTATTAAGCAATAAAACTGAAGTTGAGTATATGTTGAAGGGAAATAATACCCTTGGTACAAGTTTGCATTTAATGCATTTATGCTAAGTCTAATAAATGCGGTTCAATATGAATTAAACAAGTTAGTTATTCAGTGAGATCTGATAGGTTATGATTCATATGACAAAACATAAATCATGCGGAAAAACCATAAAGCCAGGAAAGCATATTATTTACACATAATCATTTAGCATAGTTTAGATGCATACACTTTGTTGTGTGCCCTCCCTAGCTGCGCCCGAACCGAACAAGAACAAGTCTTTAGGACTCCAAATGTCGTCCCTCCGTAGATAGTCCACAGCACGTCCGGATCCGCCTTAAACTTGACCAACTAGAATCTCCCTTAAGGTAGCTTAGGAATTTCGGCTATTAGGTGCAAGTGCTATGGCTGATTTTTTCTTCAAAATCTTACCTTTAGAATACTTCAATTGTCTCTCTAAATAATTACCCTAGGCACTTATTTATAGCGGTATGGAAAGGGAACTGGAATCCTACTAGGATACAAATTAATTAAACTAGAATCCTATTAGAACTCTAATTAATTAATTTATCCTTTTAGGATTAGGAATTTAATCATATATCAAAACCTGATAGCTTTAGGATTCGTATATCACACAAACACACACACGCACGCACAGCAGCCCACGGAGGGCGCAATGCGCGCGCGCGCAGCCCGCGAGCTCGCAGCCCATGCCACGAGGCCCACACGCTGCCGCAGCCTTGGCGCGCGCTGGACCTGCCTTGCGGTGGGCCTGGCGCAGCCTTGGCTGGTGCGTTGTGGCGCGCTTGCTTGCTGGGCGATGGCCCGGCTTCGTGCTGGGCCTTCGTCCGGCAGGCCTCGTCCGATGCTAATTCGTACGATACGCTTCCGATTAATTTCCCGATTCCGGAATTCATTTCCGATACGAACAATATTTAATATTTCCGATTCCGGAATTAATTTCTGTTTCGAACAAATATTTAATATTTCCGTTTCCGGAATTATTTTCCGATTCCGATAATATTTCTGATTCAGACAATATTTCCGTTTCCGGCAATATTTCCGATTCCGGCAATATTTCCATTTCCGATAATATTTTCCGATACGTACCATGTTTCCGTTTCCGGCAACATCTACGACTTGGATAATATTTATATTTCCGATACAATCCATATTTCCGTTTCCGGCAATATCATCGTTTCCGGAGTATTCATTTCTTGCTTGTGACGATCTCAGCTCCCACTGAAACCAAGATCCGTCGATTCCGAATATCCATAGATGGAGTATTTAATGCCATTAAATACTTGATCCGTTTACGTACTATTTGTGTGACCCTACGGGTTCAGTCAAGAGTAAGCTGTGGATTAATATCATTAATTCCACTTGAACTGAAGCGGCCTCTAGCTAGGCATTCAGCTCACTTGATCTCACTGACTTATTAACTTGTTAATTAATACTGAACCGCATTTATTAGACTTAACATTGAATGCATACTTGGACCAAGGGCATTATTTCCTTCAGTCTCCCACTTGTCCTTAGGGACAAGTGTGCATTACCTAATTCCTTTGTCGCTCGATGCTTGCTCTTGAACATAAGGTAAGAGTTGTCATCCTTATTATGTCCAGAGGTGTTTCTCGGTTTCAGAGTTCAACTGATCAAATAAACAGATAATCATAGCCTATGATTCATCCGAGCACGGGCATGCATTTTACAGTTTCTAGCTCTCTGAGTGGCCTTGTACAACTTTTAAGCATCTCATCCTGATTTATGGGAGGACAATCCCAATCTTGCGATCTTGAGATTAGACTTCGTTTGATAGGTGATTACCTGAGCGTTGCCTTTATAGCCTCCTTTTACGGTGCGACGGTTGGTCAACGTCAAAGCAACCAGTTCTCAAACAAGTAATCTCAAATCACTCAGGTATTGAGGATTTAGTGTCTAATAATTTTAATGAAATTTACTTATGACTGATTTTCATCTCTTAAAGTAAAGTTTTATAGGTCTGTCCGATACTAGTCTTCCCAAAGTAAGTATCTATGCAAATGATTACGACATTGCCACGTCCACATAGTTCAAGAAACAGAACTACTAGTCATCTTGCATTCCAGTCGTCTAACGTTTTCTATGCGTCCAATTTTATAGAAAACACCGACCAGGGACCATTTTCAACTTTTGACATTCAAGTTCACTTGATAGACATTTCTTAGTCACAGGACTGGTCCTGACAGTCTATCTTGAATATATCGTCAAATTGAAGGGACTCATCATTTAATACTAAACCAAGATTAAATGGAATATGAAAATGCATTTCATATATGATAAATGTTCAACCCCAATGTTTTACAACCATGGGCCTCAATCCCATCTTTAAAACAATTCATGGAATTCAAAGCTATGCTTGATTTCCAGTGCTACAATGTGAGTGTTGCTTCTCACTTGTTGCATAGGTTTAGTTATCATGCTTTGCCAATCTTAATATCCTTTTCATCGAATGTCTTTTCGAGATAGAATGATAAGATCTTTTGAGTGTGTTTAGTTTGTGATCTATTCTTTCTAGCTACAAGAGTGGTTCTACACATTTTGCAATGAAGAACCATCAAGTCAGCAGACATGTAATCTACCCAAGTTCAGTGAAGAACTCTTTAACATAAACAACCCTGTTTTATTGCTTCTTAGGCAATAAGTACTTTTACTTCAACTTTATAGGTTGCTAGTGATGCTTTGTTTGGAATTACTTATCCAAGCAGTTCACAGATATGTGGAAGACTTTCCATCTGTATCTTAGAACATAGAAATTAATATTTAATTTCCCACGCAACAACTCATGGTCTCCAATTAGAGCTGGCAAAAATCGACCCGACCCGAAAACCGACCCGAACCGAAAATACTGGGTCCTGAACAAGATTTTGTGACCCGTAACCCGATTTTATCCGAACCCGAACAACCCGAAAAGGAATGGGTCAAAACCCGACCGAACCCGTTTTAGACCCGACCGATTGAAAATCATTGTATTTATAGCAATAAATGAGATTATGAGAAAATTTAAGCATAAAAGACACGTTGTTTTTACTATTGTTCTGTGTAATATGATTTTAATTTGAATTATACGCCATTTTATGATTGAATTTGACAAAATATAAACTTTCGTAGGAAAATTTGTTAACTTGTGCCAATATTTTGTATATTTTTCACCTAAATTAATGAAAATATAATGCGCGTTTTAAAATCTCTCAACCCGTTGGGTCGACCCGAACCCGAAAGTTCTGGGTCTTGAACAAGAATTTGTAAACCCGAAAGTGACCGACCCGATTCAACCTGATCCCGAAAGTAAATTTTTACAACCCGACCCGACCGACCCGTTTGACAAGTCTATCTCCAATCCATGTTGCCATTTCAAAACACGATGCTCTCTAGCTCGTCCTTGTCAATGGTTAACTCCAAAGGAATCTTGCTTGATCCTCTGCCAGTATTTATGCGTGCAGCATCAATATTTAGCATATCTTTATTTCCTTGAATCAATAACTATTCCTATGTACTTTTTCAAGTACCATAAGTATTCTTGATCTCAATCTAGTTGATCTTCACTTAGATCAATAGAGATTGGTATATGTTCTTCATGCCTAAAGTCATACGATACGTTTTTGGCGATCCTCATATTATATCATACATGATAAATTCTTTTGCAGAATAATTCCCAATTGAATTCTATTCATGTAACTTTAGCTCATTCAATTTCAGTAGATACTGAATCCAGCTAAATTCTTTGACATGTAATATAGGTTAAGAATCTTACTTAGATTCTTTGATGTTTGACTTAGTAAATGCTTATACATAGTTCAAACATCCTTTACTTAGATTTATTCATATGGGTCGAATATCTCCAATGGAGTCTTTCGTGTTTGATTTAGTAAATGCCATTTCTTAATCTAAAACAATATTATAAGATCTTAAATAGATCTTAATGCCCAGTTTGTACTAAGTTTCTCCATGGTCCATCATTGATGAATAATTTCAAATCTAAGTCATTAGCATTTGAATGTTATCTCACAATAGAGAGATATGTGTGTGATACACATATGACCAATTAAGTTTTACGTACTCCCACTAAACTTCTTATATATCTATAAGAATTATGTACATTTTATGAAACTAAAATACTTATTAGCTTCACTAAAATATAATTCTAATTCCCAATTGCTTGCTTAAATCTGTACTTAGATTTCATAAGCTAGCTTTCCTTTCAAGCATTATTTGGATCCACAAATCCTATGACATGCTATGTACATAGTTTTCTTCCAACATTTGATTGAGGAAAACATTTTGTCATCCAATTGCCATATGCACCAATATGCAATCATTACTTGAATTATAGACTTAAGCATTACGATTATGCATGAGGTTTCAACACAAGCCACATCGTGAATTTGCTTGTAACCTTTAGCAACTAATCTAGCTTTGTGTGTGAACACAATTTCATGTTTGATGGTATTTATCCTTAAAACAAACTTGCAACCAATAGGTGTGAAACTATTCTTGCAAATCAACAAAATTTCAATTTTGTCATCAAAACCTTGAGTATGTTTTATGACCTCTAACCATTTAAAACATTTGAGTCTATATATGGCCTCTAATCATTTTAGGGAATCTAGGTTTCGTCATAGCTTTCTTACAGTTCATAAACTCATTAATCTATATGATAATAGTTTGACTGCAAGTTGTAGGTTTCTTCACTATCTAATAGAAGAATGTCATAGTTTCATTGACCTGAACTCTATGTTTCTTCACTATCTAATAGAAGAATCTCATAGTTTAAGTGACTTGAACTTTATGCCTACTTGGGTATAGAACATCAAACAATAGAATATCAACAGGAACTTTGAGAGTCCTTTGAATATTCTGTTCTCCTTGAAGCACTTGTAAAGTCTTCTAAAAGATGTCTATTCTTTAAAGCCACTTCTAAAGTCCTTAAAGAATACGTATTCGGATTTTCTAAAGAACTTCGAAAATCCTTCGGAATGTCCATTTACGTTTGTTGTTCGCCTCGAATACTTTCGAGGTCTATTTTCTCCCACTTGTCATTTTGGAAACGAATCTCCAAAAGGACATTATTTCGAGCAAACAAACATTATGTTCTCAAAAATTCGTGGCAGAAACAATACCCTTGTGTCTCATTTGAATAAATCACAATGAAACATATATCTATACTTGGGCCTTAGTTTGTTGAATAACAAACACTAAGCTCACACTGAGTTTAGCAACTCTCTAGATATATATTATCGAAAAGATATTCTGAAATTACTTTTCTATAGCTTTGACGAATTTGGTTTAGTTTGGTGGTAGTTGAGCATTTTGTTTTAGAAATTATAGGAAAAGTCTTTATGATCCATCATTGATCGAATCAAGTACTAATCGACTTCGATCATTCCAACTTAGATATGCCATATCTTATGGAGCTAGATTGTGAATTTTACTACACACAATCATTGATGATCATTCTTGGTATAAGTAATCAACAACATGATCTAACCTAGATCTTTATGATTTCTTGCCAAGTGGATTTTATACTTCTGAATCTTTGAACTAGCCAAACAGATTCAAATTTATATCACTTTGAGTAAATAAACCTATAATTACTCAAATCCATGTGAAATAATAAAGTCATAAAATCTTTCTTTAGCTTTGAACTCTATTGTCTAGGCGTTCTAACAATAGTTCATATCGTTTGTTACTTTCAACAAGTAAGACTAGCTTGTCTTAAATTGATCTAGAAATCAATCAACTTTCAAAAGTCAATCGAAATAGAGCTTATGAATGTTAACTCGTTGATATGGTCTAAGAAACAATGCTAAAGATTAGTGGAACTCAAATCAAGGGGTTGATTTGAACCTAGTAAAGTTCTTTTTGTTAAAGAGTTGTTTGTTTTAATCAAGCATATTGACTCAAACCGTAAATGACCATTTCATTCAAATAAACAAACAAACAAGCATTGTTTTCGTTCTTCTGAATGTGAGTCTTTCTGTGTTTGAAGCAGAAATTTAGGTATGCTGATTATGGAACAAAATAGCCATTAAGTTCCAGACTTTGAAAGGACTTAAAACAAACTAGATGACCCTACAACTAATGTAGCATTGCCATGCTTCATTTCCCACTTGTAGGTCATTAGTGTATCCTAGCTTCCATTGTTTGAGTTATTACCGAAGTAAGAACCTCAAGCGGTATATGATACCAAGGAAGTTTGATTGCTAGGTCACTCTCTTTAAACATAAACTTATAGGTAGAAACGGAATCGTAAATTCCTTTCATTTGTTCCTTGTTTTCCTATTTCTTGTACCCTTTCTTATAGTTTTAAGAATTGAATTCTCTAGTGTTGACTTTTTATACTTTGTTAGACATGTCCAATGTCACTCCAACAAAGTTCTTACCATTTTATTTATGTTGAATATTCTTTTCAACTAGATGATCTTACCAGAAGCTTCTAAAGTTCTCTAAGCATCTATCTATTCGAATGTCTAGGGACTAGACTCATTCGAGAATTAAATGGAAAAAGATTTTAGGTTGTTAACCATTGGTAAAGCTGAGCGTTTAAACTCAATGCTTTATGATCTCAAAACTACATTGTATTTTGAATTCACAAGCACCAATCGGTTCGCCATTCGACTTTGATACTCGAAAAAAACCATAAAAGTCGCTGAAAGAAACGTACGCTTTAAATTGCTCATTTTCTCTCATTTCCGTGAATCGTTCTTGGATTCACTACCAATCGAGGAAATTTACTGTTACCTTTCTAAAAGGATTTACTGTAGTGCCAGATATTTAATTATAAACAATAATTAAAACATACATTGAAGCATGCAAAGTCTAAACATTTATCATGAGTAATAACTTGAAAATTAAAGCAATCATGCAATTTAAACAAGTCATTAGCATTTTATTCGAGTTATGTGTTCCGGCAGGTGTAAATAAAATGATTCCAAGATCCTAAAATCCATTGAAGAATTAAGCACATTATGTATTTAGACTCAATTCTAAAATCTTTTAGGTAAGCAAAAGCCTTTTTCTAATACTCTAGAAACTATTCTTGGTTGATAGGTACGTCTAAGAACTTGTTAGGTAAACCTATCGATTTTGCCACGACATAAAAGGACTCCTTACTTATATCGTTGAGTTTCACCAAAACTAACATGTACTCACAATTATTTGTGTACCTTACCCCTTTAGTATCGACAAGTAACACCTCGCTATGGCGGAAAACTATTACTAAGATCGATGTAAAGGATATATAAGTAAGTGTTATTTTGGCATGGCACCTTTTAACTCAATTTTTAAGTTTGGAACTTAAGGCTCTTACTATGTTGGTTAGATTTTAAGTGAACTAAAATCCTTAATCATGCAACATAATCAAGCCACAATCTCATGCATAATTAAGACATATTTAAAGCAATAAATAACTTAAAGCATGCATAAGATAAATGTGATCTAGTATTGCCCGACTTCATCTTGAAGCTTCAACTTCAAAGTCCGTCTCGAAAATGGAAACTTCGTCTTGAATTTCACCACGGGAGGCGCCATTTTCTCCAAATAGGATAAGCTATAATTAAACTAATTGCAACTATTTGATGGTACGCAGACCATATTTGAATTGAAAAACAAATTTGGTACTTTAGACCAATTACATTCAAATTAATGGTACGCAGACCATATTTTCTATCCTATTTGGGCCATATTAGTCACTTCATAACCTGCAAAATAGTACATATACAATATATACCATTCATCCATTCATTATCATGAATGGCCCACATAATTGGTTAGTTAAAACACATTGTATGCATCATATAAACATTTGCAGCAATTAATCAAGGGCACCAATAATCTACCAATTATTCAGTCCTTATTAATTCTAATCAAGTTGTTTAACCTTAAAGGATTTGTAGACCTAATCAAGAGTTTATGACTAAAAAGGGCTCCCACTTAAACCAATAAATTCATATGCTTTACTAATTTTAAACATAAAAATGTATTTCTAGTCTAACCGGAAACATACAAATTTAATTAAAATTTAAAGCTCATATAAATTTATAATTGAATCCATTTATTTAATTTATTTTTCAGTCGAATTTTAAATTAATTCAAGGTTTTTAATTTTAGTAAAATAATTAGAATAAATAAAATTTATAATTATTATAATATTCAAAATTAAAATCCAAGAAAACAATTTAAATTATTAATTTTAAAATTAATTAAAATTACATGAACTGAAAATTTCAAATTAAAATTTAAAACTCGACAATCGTAACATGACGATCACTTGGGCTTGCGCCCAAGCCCCGTCGATTGCTCGACCTGTCGCTGGCCCATGGCACATCGTAGCAGCAGCCACGCGCAAACGCAGCAAGCCAAGCCACACTTGCACGCAGCCTGCCTGCCCATAGCATCGCAGCAGCTACGATGGTGCTCGCTCGCTCGCGCAAGCAAGCGCTCGAGGCCACGCGTGTTGGTGCGCAGAGCAGCGATCGCTGGGCGACCAGCTCTCGCCCAGGCGCGCGCGCGCCTCTGTTCGTGCCATACCATCGTGCTCGCCCATCGCCCACATGCGCGCAGCACTCGACACAAGGCAGGGCTGCTGCCTTGTGCTCGCGCGCCACTCGCCTTGCTCGCTGCATTCGTACCGCATGGGCGATGAGCTCCCTTGCTCGTCGTCGCATGCCCGCACTATACAACACCCCTTAAGGGTAACACGTAGCGTCCATTGCTTTGTGCGTGCAAGTTTTATGAGCGATTGCATAAAAATTTAAAATTTTTAATTCAAAATTAATGACAAATTAATAAAACTAATTTCATAATTTTAGGGCGAAAAATCCAAAATTTATTAATCAATTAATTTCCGATTAACATGGATTCAAATCTAGGTCATAAAAATTTAAAATTTAACATAAATTAACAATTTTTATGGTGGTTTTTAATCAAAGGCATCTAATTAAATTATTAATTAATTATGAAAAACAAATCAATTCTAAATTATTCGAATTTCAACAATTAATCATAATTACAAATTAGATTGTATAATTAACAAGGCTAGGCATTCAAACTTGTTAAACATATACAATAGGTCAATCAAAAATTCAAGATTTATCAACAAGAATCGCAAATATTTAATTTAACATCTTAAATTTACAAACTTTTGCGTTCAAAAAACTAAAACCTCCGAAAAGTCATAGTTAGGCTTCGAATTTGGAAATTCTGGGTTTCGGCGAATTTTTTTTTTTTGTCAAAATTTTAGAATGCCTTTTACATGCGGAATTGACACAAAAATCAATTGATTTGGATGAGTAACGAAGAAACTGCCGAAAAACTGCGTACATATAATTAAATAAACGCAATTTGCAATTAATTAACAATTACGAAAATTAATCACCCCTTTTAATTCCTTGCAAATTTGTAATATTTAACCATGTTTATGAAATTTAGATTATGAAAATAATAAGAGGCTCGTGATACCACTGATAGGTTATGATTCATATGACAAAACATAAATCATGCGGAAAAACCATAAAGCCAGGAAAGAAAATTATTTACACATAATCATTTAGCATAGTTTAGATGCATACACTTTGTTGCGTGCCCTCCCTAGCTGCGCCCGAACCGAACAAGAACAAGTCTTTAGGACTCCAAATGTCGTCCCTCCGTAGATAGTCCACAGCACGTCCTGATCCGCCTTAACCTTGACCAACTAGAATCGCCCTTAAGGTAGCTTAGGAATTTCGGCTATTAGGTGCAAGTGCTATGGCTGATTTTTTCTTCAAAATCTTACCTTTAGAATACTTCAATTGTCTCTCTAAATAATGACCCTAGGCACTTATTTATAGAGGTATGGAAAGGGAACTGGAATCCTACTAGGATACGAATTAATTAAACTAGAATCCTATTAGAACTCTAATTAATTAATTTATCCTTTTAGGATTAGGAATTTAATCATATATCAAAACCTGATAGCTTTAGGATTCGTATAGCACACAAACACATACACGCACGCACAGCAGCCCACGAGGGGCGCCATGCGCGTGCGCGCAGCCCCCGAGCTCGCAACCCATGCCACGAGGCCCACACGCTGCCGCAGCCTTGGCGCGCGCTGGACCTGCCTTGCGGTGGGCCTGACACAGCCTTGGCTGGTGCGTTGTGTGTTAGGTTATGGTACATATGATATTACATAAATCATGCGGAAACAACCATTAACCCAGGATTACATATTATTTACACATAATCATATAGCATAATTTAGATGCATACTCTTTGTTGCGTGCCCTCCCTAGCTGCGCCCGAACCGAACAAGAACAAGTCTTTAGGACTCCAAGTGTCGTCCCTCCGTAGATAGTCCACAGCACGTCCGGATCCGCCTTAAGATTGACCAACTAGAATCGCCCTTAAGGTACTAGAATTTTCGGCACTTTTGAGCAAGATGTGTGGCTGAATTTTTCTCTCAAAAACTCACTTTGAATACTTTGAAACTCGTTATAAATTGTGAACCCAGGCCACATATTTATAGGGGTATGGAAAGGGAATTGGAATCCTATTCAGATACAAATTAATTAAACCTAGAATCCTACAAGAACTCTAATTTAATTAATTTATCAAATAGAATTAGGAATTTAATCATTAACCGAACTCTGCACGTTTTAGGAAACGTGCACGAACACAAACACTTACGCACACACGGCAGCCACGATGGGCCGCCCATGCGTGCGCACGAGCAGCAGCCCACGCAGCGAGGCATGCGCGAGCTGCAAGCCCACGCAGCTCCCGCGCGCGCTGCGCGCGCTGTGCGCGCTGCCACGGCCTGCTGGGCCTGGCCTTGCGCTGGGCCTGGCGTGGCTGTTTGTGCGGCGCGCTTGGCTTGCTGGGCGATGGCCTGGCTTCGTGCTGGGCCTCGTCCGGCAGGCCTCGTCCGATGCTTATTCGTACGATACGCTTCCGATTAAATTTCCGATTCCGGAATTCATTTCCGATACGAACAATATTTAACATTTCCGATTCCGGAATTAATTTCCGTTTCGAACAAATATTTAATATTTCCGTTTCCGGAATTATTTTCCGATTCCGGTAATATTTCCGATTCTGACAATATTTCCGTTTCCGGCAATATTTCCGATTCTGGTAATATTTCCATTTCCGATAATATTTTCCGATACGTACCATGTTTCCGTTTCCGGCAACATCTATGACTTGGATAATATTTATATTTCCGATACGATCCATATTTCCGTTTCCGGTAATATCATCGTTTCCGGAGTATTCATTTCTTGCCTGTGACGATCTCAGCTCCCACTGAAACCAAGATCCGTCGGTTCCGAATATCCATAGATAGAGTATTTAATGCCATTAAATACTTGATCCGTTTACGTACTATTTGTGTGACCCTACGGGTTCAGTCAAGAGTAAGCTGTGGATTAATATCATTAATTCCACTTGAACTGAAGCGGCCTCTAGCTAGGCATTCAGCTCACTTGATCTCACTGAATTATTAACTTGTTAATTAATACTGAACCGCATTTACTAGACTTAACATAGAATGCATACTTGGACCAAGGGCATTATTTCCTTCAGTCTCCCACTTGTCCTTAGGGACAAGTGTGCATTTCCTAATTCCTTTGTCGCTCGATGCTTGCTCTTGAACATAAGGTAAGAGTTGTCATCCTTATTATGTCCACAGGTGTTCCTCGGTTTCAGAGTTCAACTGATCAAATAAACAGATAATCATAGCCTATGATTCATCCGAGCACGGCCATGCATTTCACAGTTTCTAGCTCTCCGAGTGGCCTTGTACAACTTTTAAGCATCTCATCCCGATTTATGGGAGGACAATCCCAATCTTGCGATCTTGAGATTAGACTTCGTTTGATAGGTGATTACCTGAGCGTTGCCTTTATAGCCTCCTTTTACGGTGCGACGGTTGGTCAACGTCAAAGCAACCAGTTCTCAAACAAGTAATCTCAAATCACTCAGGTATTGAGGATTTAGTGTCTAATAATTTAATGAAATTTACTTATGACAGACTTTCATCTCTTACAGTAAAGTTTCATAGGTCTTGTCCGATACTAGTCTTCCCAAAGTAAGTATCTATGCAAATGATTATGACATTGCCATGTCCACATAGTTCAAGAAACAGAACTACTAGTCATCTTGCATTCTAATCGTCTAACGTTTTCTATGCGTCCAATTTTATAGAAAACTTCGATTAGGGACCATTTTCAACCTTTGACATTCAAGTTCACTTGATAGACATTTCTTAGTCACAGG
Source organism: Spinacia oleracea (assembly GCF_020520425.1). NCBI lineage: Eukaryota > Viridiplantae > Streptophyta > Magnoliopsida > Caryophyllales > Amaranthaceae > Spinacia > Spinacia oleracea. The sequence continues at coordinate 68,896,988 of NC_079488.1, read as the reverse complement.
ACTGGTCCTGACAGTCTATCTTGAATATATCGTCAAATTGAAGGGACTCATCATTTAATAAACCACAAATTAAATGGAAAAATGAAATCTTTTCATTTATTGTGAATGATTAACCAATAATGTTTTACAAAGATTTAAACTCTAAAACTTTAAAACATTAAATAGAGACATCAAAGCCATTCTCCAATATGCTTGATTCCCATAGCTGCAGTGTGCGAGTTGTGCTTCGCTTGCGGCAGAGGTTTAGTTAATGGATCTGATATGTTGTCATCAGTTCCAATTTTGCTTATCTCGACTTCTTTTCTTTCAACGAACTCTCGTAGAAGGTGAAATCTACGAAGTACATGCTTGACTCTCTGGTGGTGTCTAGGCTCTTTTGCCTGTGCAATAGCTCCGTTATTATCACAATACAGGGCTATTGGTCCTTTAATGGAGGGGACTACACCAAGTTCACCTATGAACTTCCTTAGCCATATAGCTTCCTTTGCTGCTTCATGTGCAGCAATGTACTCCGCTTCAGTTGTAGAATCCGCAATGGTGCTTTGCTTAGCACTTTTCCAGCTTACTGCTCCTCCGTTGAGGCAGAAGACAAACCCAGACTGTGATCTGAAATCATCTTTGTCGGTTTGGAAACTTGCGTCCGTATAGCCTTTAACAATTAATTCATCATCTCCACCATAGACCAGGAAGTCATCTTTGTGCCTTTTCAGGTACTTCAGAATATTCTTGGCAGCAGTCCAATGCGCCTCTCCTGGGTCTGACTGGTATCTGCTCGTAGCACTGAGTGCGTACGCAACATCCGGGCGTGTACATATCATAGCATACATTATTGAACCAATCAATGATGCATATGGAATCCCATTCATTCGTCTACGCTCATCAAGTGTTTTTGGGCACTGAGTCTTGCTTAGAGTCATTCCATGAGACATGGGTAGGTAGCCTCGCTTGGAGTCCGCCATCTTGAACCTATCAAGCACCTTATTGATATAAGTGCTTTGACTAAGTCCAATCATCTTTTTAGATCTATCTCTGTAAATCTTGATGCCCAATATGTACTGTGCTTCTCCTAGATCCTTCATCGAAAAACATTTCCCAAGCCAAATCTTGACAGAGTTCAACATAGGAATGTCATTTCCGATAAGCAATATGTCGTCGACATATAATACTAGGAAAGCAATTTTGCTCCCACTGACCTTCTTGTATACACAAGATTCGTCTGCGTTCTTGATGAAACCAAAGTCACTGACTGCTTCATCAAAACGTATATTCCAGCTCCTGGATGCCTGCTTCAATCCGTAGATTGACTTCTTTAGCTTGCATACCTTTTTAGCATTCTTTGGATCCTCAAAACCTTCAGGTTGTGTCATAAACACAGTTTCTGTTAAAACGCCGTTTAAGAAAGCAGTTTTGACATCCATCTGCCATATTTCGTAATCGTAATATGCAGCGATTGCTAACATTATTCGAATAGACTTTAGCATTGCAACTGGTGAAAAGGTTTCATCGTAATCCACACCATGGACTTGCCTGTAACCTTTTGCAACCAATCTAGCTTTGAAAACTTCAAGTTTCCCATCCTTGTCCTTTTTCAGTTTGAAAACCCATTTGCTTCCAATGGCTTGGTAGCCATCTGGCAAATCGACCAAATCCCATACTTGGTTTTCAGACATGGAGTCTAATTCAGATTGCATGGCTTCTTGCCACTGCTTGGAGCTAGGGCTCGTCATAGCTTGTTTGTAAGTCGCAGGTTCATCACTTTCAAGTAATAGAACGTCATAGCTCTCGTTCGTCAAAATACCTAAGTACCTTTCTGGTTGAGATCTATATCTTTGCGATCTACGCGGGGTAACATTTCTAGATTGACCATGATTCTCACCAGATTCTTCTAAAGATCTCTGAGTTTCATCCTGAATGTCATCTTGAGCATTCTCTAGAGTTTGTTGTTCGACTCGAATTTCTTCGAGGTCTATTTTTCTCCCACTTGTCATTTTGGAAATGTGATCCTTCTCCAAAAAGACACCATCTCGAGCAACAAACACTTTGTTCTCAGATGTATTGTAGAAGTAATACCCCTTTGTTTCCTTTGGATAGCCCACAAGGATACATTTGTCAGATTTTGGATGAAGTTTGTCTGAAATTAATCGTTTGACGTATACTTCACATCCCCAAATCTTAAGAAAAGACACATTTGGAGGCTTTCCAAACCATAATTCGTATGGAGTCTTTTCGACAGCTTTAGACGGAGCTCTATTTATAGTGAGTGCAGCTGTATTTAGTGCATGTCCCCAAAATTCTAATGGAAGTTCGGCCTGACCCATCATTGACCTGACCATGTCTAGCAAGGTTCTGTTCCTCCGTTCCGACACACCATTCCATTGTGGTGTTCCAGGAGGAGTCAATTCTGATAGAATTCCACATTCTTTCAGATGGTCATCAAATTCATAGCTCAGATATTCACCGCCTCTATCAGACCGCAGTGCTTTAATCTTCTTGCCTAATTGATTCTCTACTTCACTCTGAAATTCCTTGAATTTGTCAAAGGATTCAGACTTATGCTTCATTAGGTAGACATAACCATACCTACTGAAGTCATCAGTGAAAGTGATAAAGTAGCTGAAACCACCTCTAGCATTTGTACTCATTGGTCCACATACATCTGTATGGATTAAACCCAATAGTTCATTTGCTCTTTCTCCAACTTTAGAGAAAGGTTGCTTTGTCATTTTGCCAAGTAAACATGATTCGCATTTACCATAATCCTCTAAGTCAAATGGTTCTAGAATTCCTTCCCTTTGAAGTCTTTCTAAGCGTTTCAAGTTTATATGGCCTAATCGACAATGCCACAGATAGGTGAGATCTGAATCATTCTTTTTGGCCTTTTTGGTATTTATGTTATATACTTGTTTGTCGTGATCTAATAAATAAAGTCCATTGACTAATCTAGCAGATCCATAAAACATCTCTTTAAAATAAAACGAACAACTATTGTCTTTTATTAAAAAGGAAAATCCCTTAGCATCTAAGCAAGAAACTGAAATGATGTTTTTAGTAAGACTTGGAACATGGAAACATTCTTCCAGTTCCAAAACTAGCCCGGAGGGCAACGACAAATAGTAAGTTCCTACAGCTAATGCAGCAATCCGTGCTCCATTTCCCACTCGTAGGTCGACTTCACCCTTGCTTAACTTTCTACTTCTTCTTAGTCCCTGTGGATTGGAACATAAGTGTGAGCCACAACCTGTATCTAATACCCAAGAAGTTGAATTAGCAAGTATACAGTCTATAACGAAAATACCTGAAGATGGAACGACTGTTCCGTTCTTCTGATCTTCCTTTAGCTTTGGACATTCTCTTTTGTAATGGCCTATTCCATCACAATAAAGACAGCTTGATGTGGACTTGTCCTGCTTTGATTTAGCATTGCCCTTGGACTTTCCACCTTTCTTGAATGGTCTCTTTCTAGCCTTGAGTAAATCTTTGGCTTCACAGTCCAGTACTACTTCAGCCTTTCTGACAAGGTGAATAAATTCTGAAACTGTTTCTTCTCTTGGTTCACTTAGGTATAGTTGCTTGAAGCGACCAAACCCACTGTGTAGTGAATTGAGCAAGACAGAGACTGCCATCCTTTCGCTTATTGGTGTTCCTAGTAGACTTAGGCGATCAAAATATGAACACATAAGATCCACATGGAACCTCAGTGGGACGCCTACCCTCTGTTTAGTGCGAAGGAGCTGAACATGTGTTTCTTGGACCTCCATCCTATAACACCTGTTGGGAGAACTAACCTTTAGACCAGATATTGATTCAATCAACTCATGGACGTTCAGGTCCCTGTCCTCCGTACTTCCACGACAGATATCCCTCAGATTCTTGATGAGCGTAAAAGGTTCATAGGCTACAAACCTTTTAGCCCAATTATCAGGGATATTGTTCATCATGAGACTCATAACCTTTTTGAGATCCGCATCCCAGGCGTAAAATCTCTCAGGGGTCATGTCTCTGGAATAGTAGCTTGGCATGGGATGTGACAGTACATACTCAAGTCCATTGAGTTTGACTATTTCAACTAGCTTAGCTTCCCATTCAAGAAAATTTGTCAGGTTTAGCTTGACCATAAGCTCAGAACCCATGATGATGTTTTGATTGTTGTTTGCCATATTAAAACTACAATTGAAAAGAATAAACAAATAAATAACCATTCACAGTTTCTCCTAATAAACTTAAATTCTAGCATACATGCATAATTCAATGTTTATTAAGCATTTTATTCAAATTATGTGTTCCGGCAGGTGTGAATAAAATGATTCCAAGATCCTAAAATCATTGAAGAACTAAGCACAGTTTATCGACTTAATCCTAGAACATCTTAGGCAAGCAAAAGCCTTTTGCTAATAGTCTAGAAACTATTCTTGGTTGATAGGTACGTCTAAGAACTTATTAGGTAAACCTATCGATTTTGCCACGACATAAAAGGACTCCTTACTTATATCGTTGAGTTTCACCAAAACTAACATGTACTCACAATTATTTGTGTACCTTGCCCCTTTAGGACCAATAAGTAACACCTCGCTGAGCGAAAACTATTACTAGATTGATGTAAAGGATATCCAAGCAAGTGTATATTTTGGCATGGCACCTTTTAACTCAATTTTTAAGTTTGGAACTTAAAGCTCTTACTATGTTTGTTAGATTTTAAGTGAACTAAAATCCTTAATCATGCAACATAATCAAGCTTTTGATCTCATGCATTTTAAGACATATTTAAAAGCAATAAATAACTTAAAACATGCATAAGATATTTGTGATCTAGTATGGCCCGACTTCATCTTGAAGCTTTAACTTCAAAGTCCGTCTTGAAAATCTCCGTGGGAGGCACCATTTTCTTCAAATAGGATAAGCTATAACTAATTACAACTATTTGATGGTACGCAGACCATATTTGAATTGAAAAATAACTTTGGTACTTCAGACCAATTACATTCAAATTAATGGTACGCAGACCATATTTTCTATCCTATTTGGGCCATACTAGTCACTTCATAACCTGCAAAACAGTACATATACAATATATACCATTCACCCATTCATTATCATGAATGGCCCACATAGCTGGTTAGTAAAACACATTATGCATCACGTAAACATTTGCAGCAATTAATCAAGGGCACCAATAATCTACCAATTATTCAGTCCTTATTAATTCTAATCAAGTTGTTTTAACCTTAAGGATTTGTAGACCTAATCAAGAGTTTATGACTAAAAGCGCTCCCACTTAAACCAATAAATTCATATGCTTTACTAATTTTAAACATAAAAATGTATTTCTAGTCTAACCGGAAACATACAAATTTAATTAAAATTTAAAGCTCATATAAATTTATAATTGAATCCAAAAAGTTTAATTTAATTTCAGTCGTATTTAAATTAATTCATGATTTTAATTTTAGTAAAATAATTAGAATAAATAACATTTATTATAATTACAAATATTCAAAATTAAAATCCAAGAAAATAATTTAAATTATTAATTTTAAAATTAATTAAAATTACGTGAACTGAAATTTTCAAATTAAACATTCAAAACGATCTAATCGTAACGCAAACACCCTACGCATTGCACGCCCATGGGCCGCCCGCACACAGCCATCGCTGGCCATGTGCGCGCAGCCCATGCGCTCGTCGCATAGCTGCTGCATTTCCATCGCAAGCCATCGCACGCTGCGCGCGCGCCAGCACTCGTCGCACGCGAGCCATCGCTCGCAGTGCGCGCGAGCCATCGCTCGCTGGGCGCGCGACATCGCTCGCTGTGCGTGCGAGCCATCGCTCGCTGGGCGCGCGACATCGCTCGCTGGGCGCGCGACATCGCTCGCTGGGCGCGCGACATCGCTCGCTGTGCGCGCGACATCGCTCGCTGTGCGCGCGACATCGCTCGCTGTGCGTGCGAGCCATCGCTCGCTGGGCGCGCGACATCGCTCGTTGGGCGCGCGACATCGCTCGCTGGGCGCGCGACATCGCTCGCTGGGCGCGCGACATCGCTCGCTGTGCGCGCGAGCAACGCTGGGCGCAGCGCTCGTGGCACGCGAGCTTGCGCTCGCTGCGCGCGAGGCTGCGCGCTCTTGCGCGAGGCAGTGCGCGTTGTGGCGCAGCTCGCTTGCTGCCCACACGCGACTGCCTTGGCTCGCCCTTCGCCCATGCCCATTCGTCCATTGCTCGTGGCCCACGACACAAGGCAGGGCTGCTGCCTTGTGCTCGTGCACTACGCCCTTGATCATTGCATTCGTGCCGCACGGGCGACGAGCTCCCTTGCTCGTCGTCGCATGCCCGCACTATACAACACCCCTTAAGGGTAACACGAAGCGTCCATTGCTTTGTGCGTGCAAGTTATATGAACGAATCGCATAAAAAAAATTAAAAATTTATAAAATTAATGACAAATTAATAAATATTATTAATTTCATAATTTTAGGGCGAAAAATCGAAAATTTATTATTCAATTGATTTCCGATTACATGGATTCAAGTCTAGGTCATAAAAATTTAAAATTTATCATAAATTTACAATTTTTATGGTGGTTTTTAATCATAGGTTTCTAATTAAATTATAATTAATTATGAAAATCAAATTAATTCTAAATTATTCTAATTTTCAACAAATTAATCATAATTACAAATTAGATTGCATAATTAACAAGGCTAGGCATTCAAACTTGTTAAACATATACAGTAGGTCACTCAAAAATTCAAGATTTATCAACAAGAATCGCAAATATTTAATTTAACATCTTAAATTTACGAAATTTTGCATTCGAAAAACTAAAACCTTCGAAAAGTCATAGTTAGGCTTCGAATTTGAGAATTTGAAAATTTTAGAATGCCTTTTACATGCGGAATTGACACAAAAATCACTCAATTTGGATGAGTAACGAAGAAACTGCTGAAAAACTGCGTACGTATAATTAAATAAACGCAATTTGCAATTAATTAACAATTACGAAAATTAATCACCCCTTTTAATTCTTGCAAATTTGTAATATTTAACCATGTTTATGCAAATTAGATTATGAAAATAATAAGGGGCTCGTGATACCACTGTTAGGTTATGATACATATGATATTACATAAATCATGCGGAAACAACCATTAACCCAGGATTACATATTATTTACACATAATCATATAGCATAATTTAGATGCATACTCTTTGTTGCGTGCCCTCCCTAGCTGCGCCCGAACCGAACAAGAACAAGTCTTTAGGACTCCAAGTGTCGTCCCTCCGTAGATAGTCCACAGCACGTCCGGATCCGCCTTAAGATTGACCAACTAGAATCGCCCTTAAGGTACTAGAATTTTCGGCACTTTTGAGCAAGATGTGTGGCTGAATTTTTCTCTCAAAAACTCACTTTGAATACTTTGAAACTCGTTATAAATTGTGAACCCAGGCCACATATTTATAGGGGTATGGAAAGGGAATTGGAATCCTATTCAGATACAAATTAATTAAACCTAGAATCCTACAAGAACTCTAATTTAATTAATTTATCAAATAGAATTAGGAATTTAATCATTAACCGAACTCTGCACGTTTTAGGAAACGTGCACGAACACAAACACTTACGCACACACGGCAGCCACGATGGGCCGCCCATGCGTGCGCACGAGCAGCAGCCCACGCAGCGAGGCCTGCGCGAGCTGCAAGCCCACGCAGCTCCCGCGCGCGCTGCGCGCGCTGTGCGCGCTGCCACGGCCTGCTGGGCCTGGCCTTGCGCTGGGCCTGGCGTGGCTGTTTGTGCGGCGCGCTTGGCTTGCTGGGCGATGGCCTGGTTCCGTGCTGGGCCTCGTCCGGCAGGCCTCGTCCGATGCTTATTCGTACGATACGCTTCCGATTAAATTTCCGATTCCGGAATTCATTTCCGATACGAACAATATTTAACATTTCCGATTCCGGAATTAATTTCCGTTTCGAACAAATATTTAATATTTCCGTTTCCGGAATTATTTTCCGATTCCGGTAATATTTCCGATTCTGACAATATTTCCGTTTCCGGCAATATTTCCGATTCTGGTAATATTTCCATTTCCGATAATATTTTTCGATACGTACCATGTTTCCGTTTCCGGCAACATCTACGACTTGGATAATATTTATATTTCCGATACGATCCATATTTCCGTTTCCGGTAATATCATCGTTTCCGGAGTATTCATTTCTTGCCTGTGACGATCTCAGCTCCCACTGAAACCAAGATCCGTCGGTTCCGAATATCCATAGATAGAGTATTTAATGCCATTAAATACTTGATCCGTTTACGTACTATTTGTGTGACCCTACGGGTTCAGTCAAGAGTAAGCTGTGGATTAATATCATTAATTCCACTTGAACTGAAGCGGCCTCTAGCTAGGCATTCAGCTCACTTGATCTCACTGAATTATTAACTTGTTAATTAATACTGAACCGCATTTACTAGACTTAACATAGAATGCATACTTGGACCAAGGGCATTATTTCCTTCATTGTGGCGCGCTGGGTTGCTGGGCGATGGCCCGGCTTCGTGCTGGGCCTTCGTCCGTCAGGCCTCGTCCGATGCTAATTCGTACGATACGCTTCCGATTAATTTCCCGATTCCGGAATTCATTTCCGATACGAACAATATTTAATATTTCCAATTCCGGAATTAATTTGCGTTTCGAACAAATATTTAATATTTCCGTTTCCGGAATTATTTTCCGATTCAGACAAATTTTCCGATTCCGACAATATTTCCGATTCCGGCAATATTTCCATTTCTGATAATATTTTCCGATACGTACCATATTTCCGTTTCCGGCAACATCTACGACTTGGATAATATTTATATTTCCGATACGATCCATATTTCCGTTTCCCGCAATATCATCGTTGTGGAGTATTCATTTCTTGCTTGTGACGATCTCAGCTCCCACTGAAACCAAGATCCGTCGATTCCGAATATCCATAGATGGAGTATTTAATGCCATTAAATACTTGATCCGTTTACGTACTATTTGTGTGACCCTACGGGTTCAGTCAAGAGTAAGCTGTGGATTAATATCATTAATTCCACTTGAACTGAAGCGGCCTCTAGCTAGGCATTCAGCTCACTTGATCTCACTGAATTATTAACTTGTTAATTAATACTGAACCGCATTTATTAGACTTAACATTGAATGCATACTTGGACCAAGGGCATTATTACCTTCAAGATCAAGTGATCTGAATGCCTAACTAGAGGTCGCTTCAGTTCAAGTGGAATTAATAATATTAATGCCATAGCTTATTCTTGACTGAACTCGTAGGGTCACACAAATAGTACGTGAACGGATCAATTATTTAGGTGAATATAATATTCAGTAAATCCTCTAATTATGGACATTGGGAAATGATGAATGTTGGCGGAAACAGAAATATGGTTCATGAAGGAAATATAAATATTATCGAAGTCGATGATATTTCTGGAAACGGAAACATGGTTCGTTTCGGAAAATATTAACGGAAATAGAAATAGTGCCAGAATCAGAAATATTGTCAGAAACAAAAATATTACCGGAATCAGAAATATTGTCGAGAAAGGAAAATATTGTCGGAATCGGAAATAATATCAGAAGCGTAAGTATTGTTCGAATCGGAAATAAATTTCGGAATCGGAAAACCAATCGGAAGCACGACGAGCGGCAGGCCGACAAGTGAGTCAACCCATCGCTTAACAAGCAAGCCCACAAGGCTCGACAGGCCAACGTCGGGCACAAGGCCCAGCGCAAGCACCGAGCGCAAAGCCCAACGCCAACCCCATGTCCAGCGCCCAGCGAGGCCTGCGCGTGTGGGCTTGAGGCAAGCGCCAAGGCAGCAAGGCAGGCCTTGCGCACCAAGGCTACTGCCCGCATGGCTCATAGGCTTGGGCGACAAGTCCACTTGCGCGGCAAGTAGCTTGGGCCACAAGCTAACCGTTTTTCCTATCCTACTTGGTTTAGAACTTTATTATAATCTTAATACCTAAGTATTTGGATGATTATAAAAGATTAAGTATTTGAGATTAACTTAAATCCTAATTTAAGGGTTTTAGTAAATCTAATCCTAGTAGTATATGACTACTCTATTCCCCTATAAATAGGTGATCCATGATCATAAATTTATATTATACATCACAAGTTTAATTCAATAAATTAAATACTTTAGCCTATCACTTATTGGGAGTTCGCGAGTGCATAAAAACCTTAGATTATATCCTAGTTGGTTGAACCTAAGGCGGATCCGAACGTGTTGTGGACTATCTGCAGAGGGGCGACATTTGAAGCTCTATACTTGTTCTTGTTCGGTTCGGGAGAAGCTAGGGAAGGCATGCATCACATAATATATATATATATATATATATATATATATATATATATATATATATATATATATATGTATATATATATATATATATATAAAATTATGCTAATTGAGGAAATTAATTTGGATTCTGGCTTTATGGTTTTCTGCATGAATTATATTGTTCATAACGTAACATATGTTTCTTAATGTTATTGCTATGATCAAGCGTCAATTTAATCAAGTCATAAAGGTTGTTCGGAGTGATAATGGTACATAATTCAACTGTTTACAAGGTTATTTTTTTAATTATGGCATGTTGTTTGAATCATCATGCGTTGGGACTCCACAATAGAATGGGAGAGTATAGCATAAATATCAACACATTTTAAATGTGGATAGGGAGTTAAGATTTCAAGGAAATTTGCCTAAGAAGTTATGGAGAGAAAGTATTTTGGCTTCATGTTATTTGATGAATCGTACTCATACATCGCTTCTTGATAATAAGACGCCCTAGGAGATATTGTTTGGTAAACCCCTATCTTATGTTCCGATCCGCGTGTTTGGTTGTTTGTGTTATGCGTACAATCAACGAAGTACGAGAGATAAATTTGAGTTGAGAAGTCAGAAGTGTGTGTTTCTTGGCTACCCTTTCAGACAAAAAGGGTGGCAGTTGTATGATCTAGAAACTCGTGAGTTCTTCGTGTCTCGTGATGTGAAGTTTCATGAGGAAGTGATTTCCGTACGTGGATACGTCGAGTAAGGCGTTGAGTTCATCGACTAGTGTGGTGCCCGACATTGTGAGTGACATGGATGGTTTGTATGATCATTGGAGTTTGGACGGTGAACTTCCTATAACATCGAACGAGGGTGTGGGAGGTGTTATTCAAAATGCGTTGGTTGGGAATACTGAGGGTGTGCATAAAGACCAGTCGGTTTTTGTGGATGGGAAGTTGCAACAGCTGCCAATTGAGGGACTGCATATTGGCGTGAAGGAAGGAGAGTTGGGCGAGGCGCACAATGCACTGGGAGAGGCGCTGGACAAGCGTGCCCTGTGCATCTTGTGCATGTGCATGTGCAATGTGCGTAGTGCGAGTGCTAGGTAGGGTTATGTGGATGCGGTAGTGGCTGGGCAGTATGCAAGTGAAAGTGTAGGCCATGAACATCATGTGATTTTGTCGAGTAACGATGGGCAGCAAGGCTTGAGGCATGTTATGTGGGAGTCGAGGGAGGATGAAAGCGAGTTGGGAAGGGGGAAACGTGAGAAATCTCCGTCGACAAAATTGCATGATACATACAAAACGGAAAAAATATAGTCCTTCTGAAAATTCATCTGCAATATCTTCCTCCTCATGTACTCCCTATCCTATCACATATTTTGTTAATTATGAACGTTTTTCGTCAAACAAAAAACATTTAGTGCAACGCTGCATGAAGAAAAGGAATCTAAAACATTTAAACAGGCTATGCAACATGAGGGTTGGCGAAAAGTAATAGCGGCAGAGATTAATGCTCTTGGGGAACAGGGTACGTGGACGTTGGAGAGTTTACCCGTGGAAAAGAAAGCACTACGAAGCAAGTGGGTCGTGATGAGGATGGAAACTTTCTTAAAATAATGGTCAAGTTAGTCTGTCTGGGAAATCATAAGGAAGAAAAACTAGATTATAATGAAACATTTTCTCCGGTTGAAAAAATGCAACGGTTGGTACTTTCTTATAGCAGTTAAAGCTTCAAAAATTGGGGGGTGCGTTAGATGGATGTTCACAATACTTTTTTACATGGAGAATTGGAGGAGGAAATTTATATGAAATTTCACCCGGTTTCCAGACAAACAACTCAGACAAAGTATGCAAAATGCAAAAATCTTTGTATAGTCTACAACAGGCACCCAGATGTTGGTTTGAGAAATTGTCTTCTGCTCTGATGAAATACGGATTTAAGTAGTCCTATTATGATTATTCTTTGTTTACCTTGTCAAAAGGCGAGTTGCAATTGAGTGTGCTTATTTTATGCGGATGATATGATTATCGCATAAAATAATAAATTTGCATTGGAGAGTTTTAAGGCCTACTTGAGGGAATGCTTTAAAATGAAGGATCTAGGTGCTCTGAAATGTTTTCTAGGGCTAGAGGCCGGTGGCTCAAAGTAGCCATGGATTTTATGTCTGCTAGAGAAAATACGCGCTAGATATTATTGGGAGCATAGCCCGCAAACTTTTTGATGAAGCAGAATCATAAAAAATAAGTGATATTCAATCATTTACGTTATTATATAAAAAAATATTTCGTTATTACAATCATGTAATAATAAGGAAGCTTAATCATCTAGATCATATGACTTTAGACATAGTTGATTACGATATATTAGTCAAAATTTCAATCAACATGCTCTTAAGACTTCAATAATACGATCGAATATCGAATTTAGTTGATAAATATACTACAGATAAAATAGTACAATTAATAATTATCTCATTTAGTTGCTAAATATATTACGTATAAAATAGTAAAATCAACGACTTTTTATAATTATCGCATTTAGCTGTTAAAATATCATAGAGTACTGTTGTAATTTTTTTATACACTCTTATTCAAACTTGATTGATTTTCTAATTATTTTGTGTTTGAATTATGTAAGTACAGAATACAAATAAGTAGAATACTCTTGAATTTTGATCAAAATCATACTACGTACTCCGTATAATGGATGAATTTTTTATAAAAAGATAATCTTATATTTGTTATATTTGTTACCAAATATAGAAAAAAATATTCCCTATGTATAGAATGAAATATTTTATTTTTATATATTTTTTTTATATCTATAAGAGAGACAACCAATGAGCATTTGTCATCACCACAAGACTTCCTCGCTTTTAATACTCCGTATAATATATAGATCCTAGCATCCTATCTTAATACATGTCTTATGGTTGTCGAAAATAAAATAATACTCTATCGATTCCTAAATAAGTGTCCTATTTGGAAGAATGTGCGGGATTAAAAAAAAAAGAAAGGTACAGAGTATGTAAGAAAAACAATGCCGAAGAGTGTGTTTTGGGGGAAAGGATAAAGTAGATATCCCGATTGTTTATTGACAAAGTACAAATAAAAATGAATTTGGGGATGAAAAATTGAAAAAAGTGTAGGATATGTAAGAAAAATCAATAATGATTTATAAAAAAGTGGGAAATGTGTATGTCCAAAAATAGAAAGTGGACACTCATTAATAAACGCTATAAAAATAGGACACTTATTTAAAAACGAAAGGAGAACGGAGTATACTCGTATTATATACTCCGTATTATTATCGTATTGTATGAATGTATTCCGTATTATAGTGTCGTGTGAAATGTGACGACTGACTGCTGATTGGAGTTAGAAAACCACGATCCCAAACATCACCAAAAAAAATTAAAAATAAAATAAATCCCCGACAAAATAAATTTGAAGAAGAGAAGGAAAGACCACGTGTCGTGGACAAGCCAAAAAGCAGCAGAGTATGAAGTACGACTTTTCACTATTTCCCAAAATCTAATCATCCAAATAAAACTTCAATTCAATTTCATTTTCAATTTTTTTTATAAAAAACCTAATATTCTCTCTCCTCCACGTGCCATTCTCCCACTCGTCTCTCCCCCACCCTCTCTTTCTTCTCTCCATTTATCTCACCCTTTCTTTCTTTCTTTCTCTCTATTTCCTCTCTTCTCCAACTCTCCCATTTTCTCTCTCCTCCACTTTCTCTCTCTTTTTTGCACACCAATGGAAGCCTCCTCCTCCTCCGACGAGAGCTCCTTATTTTCCGGCGAGGAGGCGCTGTCGACTTCGTCGTCAGGTATAAGCAGCGGGAGTTCCGGCGAGATTCCGGAAGCGGTGGTTGGAATCTCCGGGGAATCTCCGGCGAGAGAGAGGTGTATAGGGAGGCACGATAGGGTTACCTGGGGATATACTTCTGTGATTGGTCGGAGACCTGAAATGGAGGATGCTGTTGCGGTGGTCCCAGGGTTTGTCTCTCGCACGTGCTCTCACGTGGGTGGTTGTGCTGCCCCTGCTTCTAGAACCTCCCTTGAACTCTCTCCTCTTCATTTCTTCGGCGTCTTTGATGGCCACGGTGGCCCCGAGGTACACTCCCCCTCTACTTCTTCCCCAATTATTAAATAATTGTTTATTATTGCGATTTGAGTGGTAATTTTTAATCAAGAATTTCAAGAAATTCACTTAAAATATCATAATTTTTAATCAATAGTCTAGACACGATGCACAGTAAACTGTATGCAGTGGAGTAATGGTCTTAGCCTCTGATGTTGCAATTTTGTCGATTTTTATACGATTTGGGTGATGAAATTTAGGACTTGAAGGACTAGATTCTGATATTAATCGTCAATTTTACATCCCCCACCATGCAACGACGATTACTGATAACGCCCGGTTTGGCAGACTGTGCTAAATAACAGTGATAGGTTTTTGGGTGCTATATGTAAGAAGTTACTCCAAGTTTTGCTTCAAACTTTCAATAGACGATGAGTATTGGTCTTAGGTGGTGATTTCGTTGTTGATAATATGTCATTTTGGTGATGAAATTTGGGATTTGGATATAAATTCTGAAATTAATAGTCAGTCAAGCTCAAACTTCTGTTTGTCTTTCTCAATGTCGGATAGTTTAGTTGATATAAATTGGTGTTCTAGCATAGATCAGGGTGTTTAACTAGTACTAATCTTTTCGAGGGATGGTAATTTGATTTGGGTTGAGTTTCGCTCTATCATTGCCATTAGTGATTCGTTGTCCCCTAAAACGCCAGAATAAAGAGAACAACAATGTTATCAGACTTCTACAAGGAACACACATATGCAAAATCAGTTGGCGTCAAGAAAATCTATTTAAACAAATACGGAGTAGTGATTTTTATTTTATTTTATGAAAGCTGTTAGAATTGTCTCAAATGACCGGGTTTGGGTTTTGGAACTTAGCAGTGACACTAAGCTGAATGTTATTTATTTCGTGACACAGTATAATGCTTTTCTAGTTGTGAAATTTGATAAGAAAACCCAACTTGTTAGCTTTGCAATTTTCTAAAAGGATTACCAGTCATGATCTTCCTATCCTTGCGCGTTATGGGAATAGGGTTTTAATGGCTCAAACGACTAAACCTTAATGTTATAAGGAGGTAGAAATGGTTGGATCTATGCTTGGAATGGTAATGCGGGTAGTCTATTTAAAGTGAAGTAATCTTGGTTAATTCTTGATTGATATTGTTAAATTTGTTAATAAGTTGAACCAATTTATGTTGGGATTGGTGATTTGGTGTGTAATGTAAAAGATACTTTATCTAAATAATCGAATCGACAGAGAGGATTTTAAATTGCTGTTTTGTGATATATACTTTGTACTTCGTATATAGTAGCCCGTAAACTATTGGAATATAAATTGTTTGCTCATCCTACCGTTGGCCCATGAATAATTGGACACGAAGACACAGATTATAAAAAAGAACTGGCGGCAACTTTATCTTGGTCAAAATAAAAAAAACCGACGGCAACTTTATCCCGCAGCTGCCACATGTTGTTGTTTTAGTCCTAAGACGTCGTGTATTGGTTCCTTAATTTTTCTTTCCTTTTCCACCTTTGACTATCTTATTACTATGGAGTATATATTATGGAGTACTACGTAGTGTTTTACTAGGTTTCAGACCCTCTGTAGTTGCTAACCTTGTGAAAGTTGGCTCCTGTTTTAGCTGTTAGAGCATCTTGATAGGGATATCTATTTATCACCCGTTGTAGTTCATTTTAATGTTTGAAACGTGTGTTGTTTATTTTCATGCTTGAAAGTTTTATACTAGTAAAAATATTGGCATATCATATTCTCATCTTTAAAATTCAGATTTATACTCCGTACTAAACTGGACTTTTCATTGGTAAAATAGCAGGAACCAGGAAGGATCTAGTAAACGACAAATCTAGACTTACTAAATTTGTATATTCTATGTTTAGAACTTTAGATCTTTTCTCCTTTCTCAAAAGTTGACTCAGTGGATCCTTTTCCGCTTCTGGTTGGATATTGATTAGCTTATGATTAAACAAATGCTAGAAGTAGATGACCAGCAATTTGGTATTGTTTAATCTAATTACTTAATTAGAGGCATACGTGGCTGACAATACAGGGGTCAATGAACGTTAATTAGACTACAATAACATAGATTATCTTTTTCTGGATGTGGATGGATCTAAAGCTCGACATTAAGAGAGCCATCTCGATTGCTTATTAGTTTCCAACTGCTACGTGTTTGTGTTTATGATGGTTTTGACCAACCCAACACGATTTTCCAGCTAATAAGAATATTAGGAAGGTTCCTATGAAATTTAGTATTTCCATTATTCTACCATTAAGCAGCAAAGAAATAAATATTTACTTAAAAAAATCCTTACTTTTAGAAGAGTAAGAAAGTCTTATGTTTACAATTTCGTTGAAAGGGTAGAGCGGAAAAATCTACGGAGTATTTTCTTACACAACAATATATTAACAGCTCCCAGCATTCATTGTTAGATACATTTTATTTTATACATATAAATCACCACACATGGTAAAAGTTATCTAGTTTTGACCTTAATTTTCTTAATTGTAAAAAATAGATTGAGTCTGTGACTGTTATTTTAATCAACTATTTTACTTGATTCATTGATGAGATTTCCTGAACTAGTGTCTCGTGCTACTCCCTCCCAGTTATGCCTTTGATCTCAGTAGCATTTGGTCTGAGTGCCGTCATACTGGGTCATGAAACTTGTTGTATTAATCATTTTAAGAAATAAACTTGGATAAAATCACCTATTAAGTGATTGATAATAAGTACCCATAAGACATCATTCTTGAGACCCAGTGTGAGAAGTTCAGGCCACATTGATCACGTATACTCTGGAAAGTTACCCACACTGCATCCCCCACTCCCTCTCAGTATCAATTTAATAAGTGTGTAACTGTATACTTCGTAGATACTATCTTTGGTTGTTAGTTAATGTGAAAATCCCTCCCTTCTTGTGTTGGCAGGTTGCTGACTTCTGTGCTGAGAGAATGCATAAAATTATAGCAGAGGAGTTGAATGGGGAAATCAATGATGGATTCGAGTGGCAGAATAAGTGGACAGAAGTATTTACCAGTGGTTTCAGGAAAGCTGATGACCAGGTTGTCTCAGAAGCTAAAGCCTCGGATATGGTTGGATCAACTGCTGTTGTAGCAGTCGTTTCTGGTTGTCAGATCATTTTGTCCAATTGTGGGGATTCAAGGGCTGTTCTTTGTAAAAGGACGCAGACCATTCCTTTGACTATTGATCACAAGGTGAGACAAGTTGTTGATGTTTAACCTTTCTTGTACGATATAATGCGGAATGATTTCTCAGTCTAGGGTGGTAGTAGCACAATAGGATGCCTTTTTAAAATCATTGCACTGTAAGCTGTTGTTTGTTCCTACAGTTAGTTGCATTTGTGGGTGCAGAATCCTCTACATGAATAAATGGAAATTTCATATGTTAATTTCGTCTGCTAGAGAGAACTGTCAGCTGTTTTGATAGGCATTCCACAATTTTAGGTGAGTGCTCTTGCAAACTTGTTCCCATGCTCACAATGCATGCATCCCGATGTCTGGAAAAATATTGTATTTAGTGCTTATAAGTACCCGCTTACCATCATTGTCTGCTCTTGGTCATCGTTGAACCTGCTTTATAACTATTCTATAAGCTGTCCAAATTTTCCTTTTCCTACAACGGTAACTAAAAATGGTTTGTGTGTTTTACAGCCAGATAGAGCTGATGAATTATCGAGAATCGAAGGAGAGGGTGGGAGAGTCATAAACTGGCATGGTGCTAGGGTGCTTGGAGTCCTTGCTATGTCTCGAGCTATAGGTCCTCTTCATTAACTCTTGCAATTTTCTTTCACATGATCCGTTTACTTGTTCAAAGTGCTGGTCAGTTACTGCATAACTCATTCCTTTTCAGATTGGCACAACAGATTAGAGTTCATAAAAAAGTGAACAGAAAAATTGAATCTGTATTTAAATTCATGAAGGTGAACATGAACATGACCGGAAATGGGAATTGAACATGAACAGCTACCTGATTGTCACTCTTGAACAGGATGAAAGCACAATCATGTTAAACCAAGGATTTCTTAGCCTATGCAGCTTATACAATATTGATCGTCAGGTGGACGTATAAGTTGTAAAACAGCGTATAGCTTTAAGTAGAGCGACGTGTTTACTATTTATATGTAGATTCCCTCATTTCTTGTTCACTGTTCAACGAGATCCGACAAATATGGTCACAGAGATCTGCTATTGAAACACATATTCCTTTTGAGCTACTTGGTCATTTAATTTGTGGGTTTTGAACCATAAATTGCATTTGATTGTTCTCAGCTACTTAGTTTTGCATCTTTTGGATTCTAATGTGTTGCATTACTTGTATTTCAGGTGATAGGTATATGAGTCCTTACATAATTCCGGAACCAGAGATCACTTTCACAACAAGAAGTGATGAAGACGAGTGTTTGATATTGGCAAGTGACGGGCTTTGGGATGTCATGTCTAATGACGAGGTAGGCGAGGTGGCCCGCCGCCTCCTAAGGCGAATGCGAAGGTCTATGGTATCCAGTGATATTTGTCCTGCACAAGTGGTGGCTGACAATCTCAGGCAGCTTGCTATCGGGAGAAACAGTTCCGACAACATCTCTATCATTGTTGTTGACTTAAAGTCGAGGAGAAGAAATCAATCAAAGCAATAAAAGTAGCAGGCAGGCAGGCAGGGTATGCAATATTGATTTTTCCTTCATTTCTATGAGGTCTGTTGCGGAACATTCTTGAAATATAAGATCGGGTGAAGATTCCTTGATATATTAGGTAGCCCTCATCAGCTATTGTTTTTTTTTTACTGTACAAAGCTGACTGCTGGTGGGGATTAATGCTCCTGAGTAGTCCCTGACTGTGAAATCTGTATTACTGCAAATTATATTGGATCAACCCTCTATTTTAGTTGGTTTGATCTGAACTTCCGAAGTGGATATGACAAAAAATGAAAAAAGAAATCAAACTATTGATGTTCTGCAATGCTGCCCATCATTCTATCATATTTTTCTGGTTTCAGTTGAAGACGAAGACGTTTGCCTGCATGGCCGCAAGCTTGAATCATGTAAATATCAGCTGCAGCCAATTGTTGTTACTAGTGGAAAATCTAACAGAGATCATCAAATGTTCTCTCTTCAATATATATAGCATTTTGTTTGTCAAAGGGTTGGTGCACCATTTTATAGGCTCTCTTGTGAACATTCAGCATATTTGCAACTTTTCTCATGATTTTTTGTTTCTTGGTTTTTCAAGGACAACCAAACTAGCACTAAATCTATGTTAATTGTCATTGTTAGATCGCGGGTATCCAGATATTTACTTTATATAAGTACACAATCAAATATTACTGTTTCAACTCAACAAGTTATAGGTTTCTCAAGAGGTTTGTATTGAATTTTGGAGGTTTATTATTGTTAGAAAAAGTTACAAAATCGAAGTTACTAAAGAGTACTCCCTCCGTTCTTGAATGTTAGTCCCTTTTGGAATCTAGCACAATCCAACAAATGTGAAATTATCACATGAATTTCAATCTCTTTTCTATTATACTTTCTATGTTCTTGTTTACATGTCACAAGTCACACAATTGATTTATGGCCACTATTCATAGAAGCTCATTTGACTTTGTTTTCTGATTTATGCTTAAGAAAAAACATAGTCGTGTGAGATCTTATTAGATTTGTTTCAACAAATATGTTTTAAATTTCAACTTTTCACAATTTTTTCTTATCTATAATTGAAAATATTAGTGTTTGAAATCATGCATTGGCAAATGTGTCTAAATAATTGTGTCATTTAAAAAAGAACGGAGGAAGTATAAGCCAAGAGCTGAGGTCTTTTTGGTAATCACGCTAAAAAGGAAACTGCTTTCAAATCTCTCTCCAAAATTGATTGAAACCTTGAAATCTCTACCAAAATTACCTCCAATTCTTCTGCTCTTCAATTATGAAATATCTCATCGTTTTCCTAATTTCTATCCCTCCTCTTTCAATATCTTAATCCTTAACAATGGCGGAAGAATCAGTCAGGTCATGTGTCGTTCAACATAAACTTCGTACCATCGATAATTATGACAATTCATCCAAATTTAAATTATACTTCGTAATTGATTTTACCCTGATTTGGTTTTCTCTCAAAATTAATGGGTGCGAAATATTGCTAAATCCCCGTGCGATGCGAGCGAGTAGCAGTGTATTCAAATTGTGGGCGAGCACCAACTTTGACCTTATGCGTAAAAAATTAAAATTGTGAGCGAGCTATCGCACGGGTACACTAGCCCAACTCGCTTCCACTAATCCCAATATCTGGAAATTTGCTGATTAGTCTTTGACATTTTTCTGCAACCCATTTTATCAGATTTCTTTTTGCATGATAATTGAATATGCTAATTGACCAAAACTTTGCATAATATATAGGATGAACTGAAAATAAAGAAATTGTGGGTATGATGAAATGCTTTTATCTGTGTCGATTTGTAGATTTATAGTTTCCTCTTTGATTGTAGTTTGCTTGGTTTAATGTCCTGAAGTTCGTCTCTGACTCTTTGAGCTTAGTTTCTTGGTTATAGTAGTGGAAATTATGATCCTTTTATAGTTTTATGTGTGCTCGCTCACGGTGTGTGGCTTAATGTGATTCACAATATTACAATGGATGACTATTGATTTGTCAACATAATATTTGGTGATTGGTCTTACGCGCACTTCTTGCCACCACCTTAGGGAACCACTCCCTTACAGAGGATTCCTGTAATTGAAACAAAGCTTGCTTCCAACAATTAATGGGACAATGTTGTCTTGCTGGAGTAGTGTAACTTTTTTCTCTTGGATTTCTTAATTAGGTTTCTATAATTGAAAGAAAGCTTGCTTCCAACGCTTAATGGGACAATATTGGTCTTGCTGGAGTAGTGTAACTTTCTTCTCTTGGATTTCTCAATTAGGTTTCCAGTTTAGTCTTCACAAGATTGAAGACCCTACCGCCTTTTCGACACTATATGATTATAATAAGAATAGAAGGCAACGTGTTTTAGTTTTGGCAACTTGCTAAACAAGGCATAATTTGATTAATGCTGCATGATTTAAGATGGATTTCAATTGAGTTGTTTCCTGAAGAACTGTGGTTAATACTTGTTTCTGAATTTATGAGTTAATTTATGATTATTTCTGAATTTTTGAATTAGTTTCTGATAATTTTCTGAATTTATGAGTTAATTTCCGAATTTATGAATTTATGGGATAATTTTGCAAGAGTCAATTATCCAACGAATTAGCATATACAGTGGAATGTTGTAATCCAGGGTAATAATATTTCAGATTATTATTATTATTTGTTGCAGGACATACGTAGCGGGGTACACTGACTTGGTGGCTGGGCTTGAACTTCAGGCGTTTGAGGGGTGGTATTGTTTGTTCTGGTGTATGTAGGGGGTTTGGACACCTCTGCTTCTGGTTGCTATTGTAGTTGTTTCTTTCTCTATAGGGTGCTGCTATGACTTCAGTTACTTATGCATGTTGGTTCTATTGCTCTTGCAGTGTGGTTTGCAGGCACCTTCTTCGTGTTTCTGGTGTGCAGGCTCGCTTGTGCTTTTGCTTTGAGTTTCTGCTGCTGTTTCTTCGGTTGTAGGTTGGTTTGGTTATGCCGCTGCCTCTGTGCACGCTGGATGCTAATCTGTTGCTTTTTTGTATTTTGTTTTGTTGAGGGTGCGGTTATGCGTGCTCCTTTAACTGGGGTTTGTTGCTTCTGTGGTTGAATTTTGATTATTTTCTACTTTTTGGTAATAAAGTTTGCTATTTTACCAAAACAAAAGGATGATGTATAATTTTTCTTTAGATGAACTTTGTGAACAAATTTTGTGGCATATTAACTTTGGTAATTAGTTGCAATAACACAATTTAAAGTTATGATATTATCTTGCACCCATGTGGATTGGGAAAAAAATAATTGGGGGGTTTAATGGGGATAAAGTTTACTTTAGAGTAAACAAGTAGGCTTTTGAGATATTTACAAGGGTATAAACTAGATAAATGTTAGACAAATAAGGAAATATTCCAAAAGGGACTAATAAAAACCAACAACTCAATTAAGAAATGAAACTAACATTCAAGAACAGAGGGCTTACGACAATTCTAAACGTATGCCCGCTCCGTATAGCTAGATTCTAAACTAACATTTCTAAATGAAACTAACATTCAAGAACGATTCCGTCGTAAACGTATGCTCGCTCCGTACAACTAGATTCCTAGGCCTAAAAGACGCTGACTTCCAACCATCTAACCAAGGATTAAGGGCTTACGACAATTCTAAACGAACGATACATGGAAAAGTCAAACTTACCATCCAGACCGGACCCGTAGCAAGAACTATGGAATTTCATGTAGTGGACATCAAGCCCACATTTAACCTCCTACTTGGACGCCCGTGGCTCCACGTTTTAGGAGGTATATCATCAACTCTGCACCAAATGGTTAAGCTGACCCATTACGGAGTAACAATAGCCACCCATGCCCCACCACTCGATGTCTGTTGTTCCATGACTGCAATCACTGGCAAAGGAGAGGACTTGTACGGTTTCCAAATGGAAGTAACCGCCCTAGCCATCGAGACATACGATCCAACATTCTTGGATCCTCGAGCATCACAAATCATACAAAAAATGATGCTATCCCAAGGATACTTTCCAGGGATGCCCCTAGGCATTAGGGAAAAAGACATGACTTATCTCCCTTTACCAACATTCTCCCCACTATTTGGTTTGGTTATCAACCACAAAAGGGAGAAATTAACCTACGCAAAAGCCAAATGCGCATGGAACTTAAAGATACAATCTTTGCAATCACTTTTCGATGAACTGAAGCCATTCGAGGAGAAACCCGATCTGATCACCCTGGCGCTGCAAGATGAAAGCTTAGATCCAATTCAGTTAATTAATCAATCACCCATCACTGCTGCAGAAAGCAAAGAAGGTTGGTTCCGGACTGTCAAGTGGACCAATACAAGAAGAATCAAATTTGAATGACTACCGGAGAAGGGCCAGAATTTTTCGCAAGTGAACCTGCAACAGAGCTAGAACCCCAGGGTCCAGTATGAGTCTCAAGCCTAGGATAACTGTCACCTAGGCCCATTTAAGTTTGATTTCAATAAATCCCGGAAGCCATTTCCCAAGAAACTTTAGTCAAACATACTCTTTACTTCATTCCTGTTTTGTTTTGTTAATTTAATTTTCAATAAAAGTAGCAACATCCTTTGAGTCCACATTATTGGTGATCTAGAGTTAAAAGTTTGCCAACCAACTAAGGCCCATCCTAGGCCCACTAAACGAAAACTCATTCAGTTATCCAAAAAGCTTAAGGCCTAAACTCCAAAAGGCAATCAAGCACAAAAAAAACAAATGCATTGAAGCTTCGCAAATCACACTTAACTCCAATACAAGATCTTATAACGCATGACCAAATTTGCAAATTATATACACAGAAAAAATACAAAAATTCGAAAACAGGCTCCCCAAGCATCAGAAAAATTATGGCGCACAAATGTCAGCGCCAGAATATTTCTAGCGCATAATAAAGAAGCGCAAGAAATTTCTTACGCACAGCACATAAGCGCTGGAATATTCTGGCGCACTGACTAAAGTGTCTCGAACGTTTTTCTGCACTTTCACAGAAAAAACTCCGAACATTCCGGGGGGTACATACCGTATAATTTCGTACATTTTTTCTCGTGTAAACATTTATTTTTAAAAGGAGTTTTCAACGCAAAATAAAGCCTCATTCAGATTTATTTCGCTTTCTCCCTAACTAGAACTACCCGCGACCTGATTCTAAACTAAGTTCACTTAGGACGGATACGTAGAAAATCCTAAAAATGGATTCGGTCTTAATAATTTACAAAAATATATAATTCCATATGATTTTCCAAATAAAATATACTTCCTCCATTTCTATATAGTTGCAACACTTCCTTAAAATAGAAATGTCACAATAGTTGCAACACACCTAAAATGGATTTTTTTTTGCCCAAAGTTACAATTTTATACCTAAAAGTAATGTGACTAAAGTGGTTGTGGCCCCACTCAAGTACCACTTTCTTAAATATCGTGTAGAGGGGTATGTTGCAACAATAAAGAATCGGATGAAGTGCTTTATTGAAATTTGAAGTGCAAACGCTCGTATCCCGAGCTTTAACAAAAAAAAAACGAAATGAAATGAAAACTAAAAAGTAAAGACGTTACATCAAACTAAAGCAAAAATAAAAGGGGCACAAACAACCTATATTATCCTAGAGCATCATTCTAACTCTTTAGGATCTCCAAACAAAGCTTTGTGGAAGTCGGAACGCACTTGAGTCGAAATAGCAGACTCCTTCAGCGCTCCCACATCAATGTTCATAGAGACGTCTGGCCTACGAAAACCCACTTCCATAGACGCCAGAGCTTCACTCACTTTGTCAGCACTTATATCAACTACAATATCAATAGGTATATCTACATGGACTGGCGAACTAACGCTAGAAACTTCGACTGCTACACTTGCAGGAATAGATGTTTTCTTAGCCCACACCTGCTTTTTGCCTCTCTCACGACGTGTACCTTTACCCGGGGCCGTTTCCATGTCCTTTTTGGGCGCAGAAGTATCACGCCCGGTAGGCTTGTGCCTAAGCCTATTATCAGCATAAGGATGTTCAGCCCTACGCCTTCTGTCTGTCTGCCTCTTCTGGGTTCTAGCGTCGGCATCTCGAGACCTCGACACCACCTCTCGCTCATACTTAGGCCTGCTTCGTGACCGCAACAGCTCGACAGGTTCAGCACTACGAGCCGTGGTCCTCTCTGCAACATCATCCGAGCTCATCCAAAGCTTATAATTTTCAGACAAGGCGATATTCCCCTCCGCGGTAACATCCCAACGGGGTAGGCTGTCGTAATATTCTGCCCACCGTAGGATGCGTTGCCGCGAGAAAGAGGCTGTGCCTGGCGGAGTAGTATATGAAAAGGGAATAGTCTACCGCAAGTCGTACTGCCTCATAAACCGGTACAGAAATAGATAGGTGGGACGCACCAGCCCTACAAGTCATGTAAAAATGATGCATTCCTCCCCACCTATCATAGAATGCAAACTCCACCATAGGATCACCCACTTGACGGAACAAAGGTCATGATTAAGATACGAAATCCATTCCGCCTCATTCTCTCCTTGGTGTAGATATTTTCTACTGACAAGAGCCCGAGAGCAGTAAGTCCTAAGATCAGATGGGCCTCCAAAATTCTCAATTGCTCCATAAGCCAGATCTGGAAACAAAAGAAACATGAATAAGTTATACATCACTCGCAAAATCTTCGCCAAATCAAAAACGCGAATAGAACGAGTAAACTAAAAAAAAGGAAGGCAGTGCTGAAATTTTTCCAGCGCATAACTGTTGAGCACCAGAATTTTCCAGCGCTGAACATGTAAGCTCTAGAATATTGCAGCCCTACTATTCCTGTAAAAACAAATCGCTTTAAAAATTTCTGTACAATTATTCGTGCCACGATTTTATAGCATATTCCAACATTCGTCTCTAAAAAAATATACATATGCAACAAAGGACGATTCACACGACTGATCACCTGTACTAACAAGGGGCTACCCTCGAAAGTTACACACATTGCATCCTTTTTCAAGATGTCCGCACCAAAAATAGTCTCGACAACCACCATGCGCATCATGGAATACCGACTTTTCATCAAACTGACTATTGGCATAAGTCTCAAATCGCCAAACATATTATCCTTGTTATAAAATAAGTAACAATTCAACAAACAGAAGCAAAGGGCCCTAATGCTACACTTTTGATAAGTTATATAGACAGTAGATATTTTAAAGCGTTTAATGAGCATAGAAAGGTCAATAGTATCCCAGACTAATATCTCATTAACCACACTCTCAGACAAACCCATGAACTTCCCTATCATCTTTTTTTCCCTTATCAGCAGTACTAAGAGTTATGGAAAGTGCAGTAACCGGATAGCCTAAGATTGCAGCAAACTCTTCAGGCAGGGGAACAATTTCACTATTACGAACAGTAAACACGTGATGGTCAGGATCCCAAAAATTCAGGGCAACACGGATGAAGTTGAAATCTATTTTTTATTTGTTGTAATCCTAAAAACGCATCTAAAGCATATTCTTTCAGCAACATCTTATCAGTTGGGGTAAGTGAACGAAGCCACTTGCTAACACCAAATTTCAAAGATATAGGGGGAACAACAGTCGACATGATGACAAAAGGAAAAGGTAAAAAAAACAACAAGATTAAGGGAATACTTAAACAATCAATAGCACATGCAAAGGTGAAAATTAATGAGCATCACGACCATGTGTTTATAGTTACGCCAAGCAGAATTAAAGTCAGTTTAAAACGGATACACAATTTTCATTTCTACAGAAAAGGGAAACCAGTGCTGGAATATTTCTAGCGCTCAAATATAAGGGCTAGAAATTTCCAGCGATTCAAAATCATGCGCTAGAAATTTTTGGCACTTGTGAGTCAATTTCCAACAAGCTCCCTCAGCCACACGTATCTCGATTCTCAGTTTGATTCTTAATTCAATACAAACTATGTTATAATTCAGCTATTATGGGACAATTA
This sequence comes from Spinacia oleracea, assembly GCF_020520425.1. Taxonomy (NCBI): domain Eukaryota; kingdom Viridiplantae; phylum Streptophyta; class Magnoliopsida; order Caryophyllales; family Amaranthaceae; genus Spinacia; species Spinacia oleracea. The sequence continues at coordinate 68,869,946 of NC_079488.1, read as the reverse complement.
GAATTCAACTACTATTCTAAGGATTTGTAATTGTACTCAAACTCGATTTCTAAATAAAAGTTTCTCTTCAACTATGACTCTAAAAGCGTTGTTGACCCTAAAACTTGAAATGTGTCATTTCCTTTTATGCGTTTTTTCCGTTTTAAGTGAGTCGGTATACCTCCGACTAAGGCAAGAAGCTGAAAAATGGCCTATTTTTCGCAAAATTGATTCAATGCACGACCAAAAACAGAAGCTAAGTACGTAAAATGAAAAATTATGTACAAAATCGTAGCACGAATATCAAGTACGAAAAATACTACATGTTTAAGCAAACACATGTACATGGCCTACTAAGAGGGCCCAGTGAACCCCGGAGGGAAGGAATCGTCCTCCTCATCTTGAGCACCTCCACTCGTACATGCACCATGCGAACCATGCAGTCCATCGAACAAGGCATCGAGCTAAGAAGATCCCCAATTCTGCGTCTGCGGCGCAGGCACCCACCCGGTGCTGAAAGGCTGCTGAAATGGTGAGGCTGCCAACCGGCCTAGAATGGCTGAAATGGGAGTACCTACCATACCATCTGAGACGTCGGCACCCCGAACAGACCAGCATAACTCCTCCTGGGCTCGTTCGGTCGCACATGCCCTTGTCTTAACCGGACATCCGAAAAATGAGACCTCGCATGCGACCCAGAGGCACCACGATCACCCTCAAAAGAGTGTCGATCCCTTTGAGCAGTCCGCACCGTCTTCTGTGCAAGAGCTTGCGGCACTCCAGTCTGCAAAACACAGATGACAAGTCAACACGCATACAATAAACTGACGAACTGAAATAAAATGATGAGGCACACTACCTGAGTCGAACAGGGTTGTTGCAGGAAAGAGTCGCCCGAGTCGAGGACAACGCGACCTTAAACCGGCTGACCACCCTGACTACCTGGTTGACTATCCTAGCAGGTACCTGAGAGGAGCAGAAACGTCAGCAATTGTACATGAAAGAATCATATAATAAGTATAACTGCCAGACAAACAAGATATCATACCGCGCGAGTATTCGCAGGAACTAACGGGTGAACTCCCTCCTCGCCGGGGATGACAGGCACCTCCTCCGTCATCCTAGAACCACCCGTCGTGGTATAATGAATCACACAGTAAGGCGGCACCCAACCGTCATGATCATTAGGATCAAGCTGCAACACAGAAAACTATTAGTCAAACACAACAAGAAAGATTAAACACGTGCATATCAACAAAATTCAAGATTACGCGTACCTCAACGACCGGGGGAAGCAAGATCCGAATAGCTGGCGTTAACAATCACCAGCAGTCCCGTAGGCACACCCTATCGCAGCACTGCCCGACGACTAGGAAGGATACACGTATGGCGCAGTATGCTAGTTGTTATGTTATGATACATATGATATTACATAAATCATGCGGAAACAACCATTAACCCAGGAATACATATTATTTACACATAATCATATAGCATAATTTAGATGCATACTCTTTGTTGCGTGCCCTCCCTAGCTGCGCCTGAACCGAGCAAGAACAAGTCTTTATGACTCCAAGTGTCGTCCCTCCGTAGATAGTCCACAGCACGTCCGGATCCGCCTTAAGATTGACCAACTAGAATCGCCCTTAAGGTACTAGAATTTTCGGCACTTTTGAGCAAGATGTGTGACTGAATTTTTCTCTCAAAAACTCACTTTGAATACTTGAAAACTCGTTATAAATTGTGAACCCAGGCCACATATTTATAGGGGTATGGAAAGAGAATTGGAATCCTATTAGGATACGAATTAATTAAACTTAGAATCCTACAAGAACTCTAATTAATTAATTTATCAAATAGAATTAGGAATTTAATCATTAACCGAACTCTGCACGTTTTAGGAATCGTGCATGAACACAAACACTTACGCACACACACACGGCAGCCACGATGGGCCGCCCATGCGCGTGCGTGCGAGCAGCAGCCCACGCAGCGAGGCCTACGCGAGCTACAAGCCCACGCAAGCACCTGCGCGCGCTGCGCGCGCTGTGCGCGCTGCCACGGCCTGCTGGGCCTGGCCTTGCGCTGGGCCTGGCGTGGCCTTGGCTGTTCGTGTGGCGCGCTTGGCTTGCTGGGCGATGGCCTGGCTTCGTGCTGGGCCCTCGTCCGGCAGGCCTCGTCCGATGCTTATTCGTACGATACGCTTCCGATTAAATTTCCGATTCCGGAATTCATTTCCGATACGAACAATATTTAACATTTCCGATTCTGGAATTAATTTCCGTTTCGAACAAATATTTATTATTTCCGTTTCCGGAATTATTTTCCGATTCCGATAATATTTCCGATTCTGACAATATTTCCGTTTCCGGCAATATTTCCGATTCTGGCAATATTTCCATTTCCGATAATATTTTCCGATACGTACCATGTTTCCGTTTCCGGCAACATCTACGACTTGGATAATATTTATATTTCCGATACGATCCATATTTCCGTTTCCGGCAATATCATCGTTTCCGGAGTATTCATTTCTTGCTTGTGACGATCTCAGCTCCCACTGAAACCAAGATCCGTCGATTCCGAATATTCATAGATGGAGTATTTAATGCCATTAAATACTTGATCCGTTTACGTACTATTTGTGTGACCCTACGGGTTCAGTCAAGAGTAAGCTGTGGATTAATATCATTAATTCCACTTGAACTGAAGCGGCCTCTAGCTAGGCATTCAGCTCACTTGATCTCACTGAATTATTAACTTGTTAATTAATACTAAACCGCATTTATTAGACTTATCATAGAATGCATACTTGGACCAAGGGCATTATTTCCTTCAGTCTCCCACTTGTCCTTAGGGACAAGTGTGCATTTCCTAATTCCTTTGTCGCTCGATGCTTGCTCTTGAACATAAGGTAAGAGTTGTCATCCTTATTATGTCCAGAGGTGTTCCTCGGTTTCAGAGTTCAACTGATCAAATAAACAGATAATCATAGCCTATGATTCATCCGAGCACGGCCATGCATTTCACAGTTTCTAGCTCTCCGAGTGGCCTTGTACAACTTTTAAGCATCTCATCCCGATTTATGGGAGGACAATCCCAATCTTGCGATCTTGAGATTAGACTTCGTTTGATAGGTGATTACCTGAGCGTTGCCTTTATAGCCTCCTTTTACGGTGCGACGGTTGGTCAACGTCAAAGCAACCAGTTCTCAAACAAGTAATCTCAAATCACTCAGGTATTGAGGATTTAGTGTCTAATAATTTAATGAAATTTACTTATGACAGATTTTCATCTCTTACAGTAAAGTTTCATAGGTCTTGTCCGATACTAATCTTCCCAAAGTAAGTATCTATGCAAATGATTATGACATTGCCATGTCCACATAGTTCAAGAAACAGAACTACTAGTCATCTTGCATTCTAATCGTCTAACGTTTTCTATGCGTCCAATTTTATAGAAAACTCCGATTAGGGACCATTTTCAACCTTTGACATTCAAGTTCACTTGATAGACATTTCTTAGTCACAGGACTGGTCCTGACAGTCTATCTTGAATATATCGTCAAGTTGAAGGGACTCATCATTTAATAAACCACAAATTAAATGGAAAAATGAATTCTTTTCATTTATTGTGAATGATTAACCAATAATGTTTTATAAAGATTTAAACTCTAAAACTTTAAAACATTAAATAGAGACATCAAAGCCATTCTCCAATATGCTTGATTCCCATAGCTGCAGTGTGCGAGTTGTGCTTCGCTTGCGGCAGAGGTTTAGTTAATGGATCTGATATGTTGTCATCAGTTCCAATCTTGCTTATCTCGACTTCTTTTCTTTCAACGAACTCTCGTAGAAGGTGAAATCTACGAAGTACATGCTTGACTCTCTGGTGGTGTCTAGGCTCTTTTGCCTGTGCAATAGCTCCGTTATTGTCACAATACAGGGCTATTGGTCCTTTAATGGAGGGGACTACACCAAGTTCACCTATGAACTTCCTTAGCCATATAGCTTCCTTTGCTGCTTCATGTGCAGCAATGTACTCCGCTTCAGTTGTAGAATCCGCAATGGTGCTTTGCTTAGCACTTTTCCAGCTTACTGCTCCTCCGTTGAGGCAGAAGACAAACCCAGACTGTGATCTGAAATCATCTTTGTCGGTTTGGAAACTTGCGTCCGTATAGCCTTTAACAATTAATTCATCATCTCCACCATAGACCAGGAAGTCATCTTTGTGCCTTTTCAGGTACTTCAGAATGTTCTTGGCAGCAGTCCAATGCGCCTCTCCTGGGTCTGACTGGTATCTGCTCGTAGCACTGAGTGCGTACGCAACATCCGGGCGTGTACATATCATAGCATACATTATTGAACCAATCAATGATGCATATGGAATCCCATTCATTCGTCTACGCTCATCAAGTGTTTTTGGGCACTGAGTCTTGCTTAGAGTCATTCCATGAGACATGGGTAGGTAGCCTCGCTTGGAGTCCGCCATCTTGAACCTATCAAGCACCTTATTGATATAAGTGCTTTGACTAAGTCCAATCATCCTTTTAGATCTATCTCTGTAAATCTTGATGCCCAATATGTACTGTGCTTCTCCTAGATCCTTCATCGAAAAACATTTCCCAAGCCAAATCTTGACAGAGTTCAACATAGGAATGTCATTTCCGATAAGTAATATGTCGTCGACATATAATACTAGGAAAGCAATTTTGCTCCCACTGACCTTCTTGTATACACAAGATTCGTCTGCGTTCTTGATAAAACCAAAATCACCGACTGCTTCATCAAAACGTATATTCCAGCTCCTGGATGCCTGCTTCAATCCGTAGATTGATTTCTTTAGCTTGCATACCTTTTTAGAATTCTTTGGATCCTCAAAACCTTCAGGCTGTGTCATAAACACAGTTTCTGTTAAAACGCCGTTTAAGAAAGCAGTTTTGAGATCCATCTGCCATATTTCGTAATCGTAATATGCAGCGATTGCTAACATTATCCGAATAGACTTTAGCATTGTAACTGGTGAAAAAGTTTCATCGTAATCCACACCGTGGACTTGCCTGTAACCTTTTGCAACCAATCTAGCTGTGAAAACTTCAAGTTTCCCATCCTTGTCCTTTTTCAGTTTGAAAACCCATTTGCTTCCAATGGCTTGATAGCCATCTGGCAAATCGACCAAATCCCATACTTGGTTTTCAGACATGGAGTCCAATTCAGATTGCATGGCTTCTTGCCATTCCTTGGAGCTAGGGCTCGTCATAGCTTGTTTGTAAGTCGCAGGTTCATCACTTTCAAGTAATAGAACGTCATAGCTCTCGTTCGTCAAAATACCCAAGTACCTTTCCGGTTGAGATCTATATCTTTGCGATCTACGCGGGGTAACATTTCTAGATTGACCATGATTCTCACCAGATTCTTCTAAAGATCTCTGAGTTTCATCCTGAATGTCATCTTGAGCATTCTCTAGAGTTTGTTGTTCGACTCGAATTTCTTCGAGGTCTACTTTTCTCCCACTTGTCATTTTGGAAATGTGATCTTTCTCCAAAAAGACACCATCTCGAGCAACAAACACCTTGTTCTCAGATGTATTGTAGAAGTAATACCCCTTTGTTTCCTTTGGATAGCCCACAAGGATACATTTGTCAGATTTTGGATGAAGTTTGTCTGAAATTAATCGTTTGACGTATACTTCACATCCCCAAATCTTAAGAAAAGACACATTTGGAGGCTTTCCAAACCATAATTCGTATGGAGTCTTTTCGACAGCTTTAGACGGAGCTCTATTTATAGTGAGTGCAGCTGTATTTAGTGCATGTCCCCAAAATTCTAATGGAAGTTCGGCCTGACCCATCATTGACTTGACCATGTCTAGCAAGGTTCTGTTCCTCCGTTCCGACACACCATTCCATTGTGGTGTTCCGGGAGGAGTCAATTCTGATAGAATTCCACATTCTTTCAGATGGTCATAAAATTCATAGCTCAGATATTCACCGCCTCTATCAGACCGCAGTGCCTTAATCTTCTTGCCTAATTGATTCTCTACTTCACTCTGAAATTCCTTGAATTTGTCAAAGGATTCAGACTTATGCTTCATTAGGTAGACATAACCATATCTACTGAAGTCATCAGTGAAAGTGATAAAGTAGCTGAAACCACCTCTAGCATTTGTACTCATTGGTCCACATACATCTGTATGGATTAAACCCAATAGTTCATTTGCTCTTTCTCCAACTTTAGAGAAAGGTTGCTTTGTCATTTTGCCAAGTAAACATGATTCGCATTTACCATAATCCTCTAAGTCAAATGGTTCTAGAATTCCTTCCTTTTGAAGTCTTTCTAAGCGTTTCAAGTTTATATGGCCTAATCGACAATGCCATAGATAGGTGAGATCTGAATCATCCTTTTTGGCCTTTTTGGTATTTATGTTATATACTTGTTTGTCGTGATCTAATAAATAAAGTCCATTGACTAATCTAGCAGATCCATAAAACATCTCTTTAAAATAAAACGAACAACTATTGTCTTTTATTAAAAAGGAAAATCCCTTAGCATCTAAGCAAGAAACTGAAATGATGTTTTTAGTAAGACTTGGAACATGGAAACATTCTTCCAGTTCCAAAACTAGCCCGGAGGGCAACGACAAATAGTAAGTTCCTACAGCTAATGCAGCGATCCGTGCTCCATTTCCCACTCGTAGGTCGACTTCACCCTTGCTTAACTTTCTACTTCTTCTTAGTCCCTGTGGATTGGAACATAAGTGTGAGCCACAACCTGTATCTAATACCCAAGAAGTTGAATTAGCAAGTATACAGTCTATAACGAAAATACCTGAAGATGGAACGACTGTTCCGTTCTTCTGATCTTCCTTTAGCTTCAAGCAATCTCTCTTCCAATGCCCCTTCTTCTTGCAGTAGAAGCATTCGGATTCAGAAGTGGGTTGACTGACCTTCCTCTTTAAAGATTTGGCGCCAGTTTGCTTAGTTGGGCTGGCCTTGTTGCCACCTTTCTTAGCATTCCTCTTCTTTCCAGATTTCTTGAACTTGCCCCCACGCACCATAAGCACATCCTGCTTATCACTTTTGAGCGTCTTTTCAGCGGTCTTCAGCATACCGTGAAGCTCAGTGAGCGTTTTGTCCAGACTATTCATACTGTAGTTCAGTTTGAACTGATCATACCCGCTATGAAGAGAATGGAGGATGGTGTCTATAGCCATTTCCTGAGAAAATTGCTGATCCAGCCGACTCATATTCTCAATGAGTCCAATCATTTTGAGAACATGTGGACTTACGGGCTCGCCTTTCTTAAGCTTGGTCTCAAGAATTTGCCTATGAGTCTCGAATCTTTCGACTCGAGCCAGATCTTGGAACATGTTCTTCAACTCACTGATGATTGTGAAAGCATCTGAGTTGATGAACGTTTTCTGCAGATCCGCACTCATGGTGGCGAGAATTAGACATTTCACATCCTTGTTGGCATCAATCCAACGATTGAGGGCTGCCTGAGTGACCCCGTCGCCTGCAGTTTCGGGCATCGCCTCATCTAGGACATACTCCTTTTCTTCCTGCATAAGAACTATTTGCAAGTTCCTTTGCCAGTCAAGGAAGTTTTTTCCCGTTCAACTTCTCCTTTTCGAGAATTGATCGAATGTTAAATGAATTGTTGTTTGCCATATTAAAAACTACAATTGAAAAGAATAAACAAATAAATAACCATTCACAGTTTCTCTTAATAAACTTAAATTCTAGCATACATGCATAATTCAATGTTTATTAAGCATTTTATTCAAGTTATGTGTTCCGGCAGGTGTGAATAAAATGATTCCAAGATCCTAAAATCATTGAAGAACTAAGCACAGTTTGTCGACTTAATCCTAGAACATCTTAGGTAAGCAAAAGCCTTTTGCTAATAGTCTAGAAACTATTCTTGGTTGATAGGTACGTCTAAGAACTTATTAGGTAAACCTATCGATTTTGCCACGACATAAAATGACTCCTTACTTATATCGTTGAGTTTCACCAAAACTAACATGTACTCACAATTGTTTGTGTACCTTGCCCCTTTAGGACCAATAAGTAACACCTCGCTGAGCGAAAACTATTACTAGATTGATGTAAAGGATATCCAAGCAAGTGTATATTTTGGCATGGCACCTTTTAACTCAATTTTTTAAGTTTGGAACTTAAGGCTCTTACTATGTTGGTTAGATTTTAAGTGAACTAAAATCCTTAATCATGCAACATAATCAAGCTTTTGATCTCATGCATTTTAAGACATATTTAAAAGCAATAAATAACTTAAAACATGCATAAGATAAATGTGATCTAGTATGGCCCGACTTCATCTTGAAGCTTTGACTTCAAAGTCCGTCTTGAAAATCTCCGTGGGAGGCACCATTTTCTTCAAATAGGATAAGCTATAACTAATTACAACTATTTGATGGTTCGCAGACCATATTTGAATTGAAAAATAACTTTGGTACTTTAGACCAATTACATTCAAATTAATGGTACGCAGACCATAATTTCTATCCTATTTGGGCCATACTAGTCACTTCATAACCTGCAAAACAGTACATATACAATATATACCATTCACCCATTCATTATCATGAATGGCCCACATAGCTGGTTAGTAAAACACATTATGCATCACGTAAACATTTGCAGCAATTAATCAAGGGCACCAATAATCTACCAATTATTCAGTCCTTATTAATTCTAATCAAGTTGTTTTAACCTTAAGGATTTGTAGACCTAATCAAGAGTTTATGACTAAAAAGCGCTCCCACTTAAACCAATAAATTCATATGCTTTACTAATTTTAAACATAAAAATGTATTTCTAGTCTAACCGGAAACATACAAATTTAATTAAAATTTAAAGCTCATATAAATTTATAATTGAATCCAAAAAGTTTAATTTAATTTCAGTCGTTATTTAAATTAATTCATGATTTTAATTTTAGTAAAATAATTAGAATAAATAAAATTTATTATAATTACAATATTCAAAATTAAAATCCAAGAAAATAATTTAAATTATTAATTTTAAAATTAATTTAAATTATTAATTTTAAAATTAATTAAAATTACGTGAACTGAAATTTTCAAATTAAACATTCAAAACGATCTAATCGTAACGCAAACACCCTACGCATTGCACGCCCATGGGCCGCACGCACACAGCCATTGCTGGCCATGTGCGCGCAGCCCATGCGCTCGTCGCATAGCTGCTGCATCTTCCATCGCAAGCCATCGCACGCTGTGGTGCTCGCTGCGCGCGCTCCATCGCTCGCTGTGCGCGCGAGCCATCGCTCTCTGTGCGCGAGCAATTGCGCGCGATCAACGCTGGGCGCAGCGCTCGTGGCACGCGAGCTTGCGCTCGCTGCGCGCGAGGCTGCGCGCGCTTGCGCGAGGCAGTGCGCGTCGTGGCGCAGCTCGCTTGCTGCCCACACGCGACTACCTTGGCTTGCTTTTCGCCCATGCCCATTTGTACATAGCTCGTGGCCCACGACACAAGGCAGGGCTGCTGCCTTGTGCTCGTGCACCAGGGTAACACGAAGCGTCCATTGCTTTGTGCGTGCAAGTTATATGAACGAATCGCATAAAAATTTAAAATTTATATTTAAAATTAATGACAAATTAATAAATAATATTAATTTCATAATTTTAGGGCGAAAAATCGAAAATTTATTATTCAATTGATTTCCGATTGTTATGGATTCAAGTCTAGGTCATAAAAATTTAAAATTTATCATAAATTTACAATTTTTATGGTGGTTTTTAATCATAGGTTTCTAATTAAATTATAATTAATTATGAAAATCAAATTAATTCTAAATTATTCTAATTTTCAACAAATTAATCATAATTACAAATTAGATTGCATAATTAACAAGGCTAGGCATTCAAACTTGTTAAACATATACAGTAGGTCAATCAAAAATTCAAGATTAATCAACAAGAATCGCAAATATTTAATTTAACATCTTAAATTTACGAAATTTTGCATTCGAAAAACTAAAACCTTCGAAAAGTCATAGTTAGGCTTCGAATTTGAGAATTCTGGGTTCGGCAGAAAAATACTTTTTTTGTCAAAATTTTAGAATGCCTTTTACATGCGGAATTGACACAAAAATCACTCGATTTGGATGAGTAACGAAGAAACTGCCGAAAAACTGCGTACGTATAATTAAATAAACGCAATTTGCAATTAATTAACAATTACGAAAATTAATCACCCCTTTTAATTCTTGCAAATTTGTAATATTTAACCATGTTCATGCAAATTAGATTATTAAAATAATAAGGGGCTCGTGATACCACTGTTATGTTATGATACATATGATATTACATAAATCATGCGGAAACAACCATTAACCCAGGAATACATATTATTTACACATAATCATATAGCATAATTTAGATGCATACTCTTTGTTGCGTGCCCTCCCTAGCTGCGCCCGAACCGAGCAAGAACAAGTCTTTAGGACTCCAAGTGTCGTCCCTCCGTAGATAGTCCACAGCACGTCCGGATCCGCCTTAAGATTGACCAACTAGAATCGCCCTTAAGGTACTAGAATTTTCGGCACTTTTGAGCAAGATGTGTGACTGAATTTTTCTCTCAAAAACTCACTTTGAATACTTGAAAACTCGTTATAAATTGTGAACCCAGGCCACATATTTATAGGGGTATGGAAAGAGAATTGGAATCCTATTAGGATACGAATTAATTAAACTTAGAATCCTACAAGAACTCTAATTAATTAATTTATCAAATAGAATTAGGAATTTAATCATTAACCGAACTCTGCACGTTTTAGGAATCGTGCATGAACACAAACACTTACGCACACACACACGGCAGCCACGATGGGCCGCCCATGCGCGTGCGTGCGAGCAGCAGCCCACGCAGCGAGGCCTACGCGAGCTACAAGCCCACGCAAGCACCTGCGCGCGCTGCGCGCGCTGTGCGCGCTGCCACGGCCTGCTGGGCCTGGCCTTGCGCTGGGCCTGGCGTGGCCTTGGCTGTTCGTGTGGCGCGCTTGGCTTGCTGGGCGATGGCCTGGCTTCGTGCTGGGCCCTCGTCCGGCAGGCCTCGTCCGATGCTTATTCGTACGATACGCTTCCGATTAAATTTCCGATTCCGGAATTCATTTCCGATACGAACAATATTTAACATTTCCGATTCCGGAATTAATTTCCGTTTCGAACAAATATTTAATATTTCCGTTTCCGGAATTATTTTCCGATTCCGATAATATTTCCGATTCTGACAATATTTCCGTTTCCGGCAATATTTCCGATTCTGGCAATATTTCCATTTTCGATAATATTTTCCGATACGTACCATGTTTCCGTTTCCGGCAACATCTACGACTTGGATAATATTTATATTTCCGGTACGATCCATATTTCCGTTTCCGGCAATATCATCGTTTCCGGAGTATTCATTTCTTGCTTGTGACGATCTCAGCTCCCACTGAAACCAAGATCCGTCGATTCCGAATATTCATAGATGGAGTATTTAATGCCATTAAATACTTGATCCGTTTACGTACTATTTGTGTGACCCTACGGGTTCAGTCAAGAGTAAGCTGTGGATTAATATCATTAATTCCACTTGAACTGAAGCGGCCTCTAGCTAGGCATTCAGCTCACTTGATCTCACTGAATTATTAACTTGTTAATTAATACTGAACCGCATTTATTAGACTTATCATAGAATGCATACTTGGACCAAGGGCATTATTTCCTTCACTAGTAGGCGGCGACCGAGGCACCCGCACGATCTCCGTCTTCCGCCAGAGGACTCGCTCCCCTAAAAACCAAGCAGGACCCCTGGGACCCTGATACAGAATCCGACATCGGGACTGCTGTCGAGCTTCCCTCAACTCCATCGTCTCGCCCATCCGGGCCCAGAAAAACCAACCCACCTGTTTACAGAATAAACAAAAAACAACAGGTCAAGCAACTTGCATAAAATGAGATAATACGAAGAGAAAACTAGCTACAATTACAATGTCGGGGTGCACAGTCGTGATCATGTCTCTGAATCTCGACATAGTGGGCCATCTCTTCAACTTTCCAGCACCACCCCGACAGTTGGCCACGGGGTAACCTCCGTCCACCCTACCAGACCGAGGGGTAAAAAACGGCAGACGCCCACAACTGCAAAAAGACAATAACAATTAAGAAACAGGTTAGAATAAGAACCCCTTCCATTTTAGCATTCCTAAAGAGTAAATAAGGCACATTCCTCGATAAGTCGCGACATGACACACAGAGAAATAGGCCTCACAGGCCTATCCGGGCCATCCAGAGCCCTCACGGCTAGGGGTGTTAATCGGTCCAAACCCGGACCGGACCGGATCGACCCGGACCGGACCGAAGACCGAAATTATGATATTTCAAGACCCTAAGACCGAATCGATTATTCTTGGACCGAACCCGGACCGGACCAAAAAAAACGGTCCAAAACCCGGACCGGACCGATTTGGACCGGTTGTAGATCTATTTCTATATATTATTTATTATTAATAAAAATTATGATAAAAAGGAAAAAATATATATACAAAACTATTTGTTTGAGGCCTTTCTTGGAAGCTAAAATAAAATATATCACAAAATAGTAATTTTTACAACATATTAAAGGAGAGAATTAAATTTTTAAATTGGTTATATTATATTTTATTAAGGAAAAATCGGTCCGGTCCAAAATCGGGTTTTGGACCGGACCGGACCGGACCAGACCGAAGACCGGAAATTGATATTTCTCGACCCGAAGACCGGACCGATTGCCTTCGGTCCGGTTAGTCCGGTCCATTTTTTCGGTCCGGACCAATTTTTGCACACCCCTACTCACGACAACACTCATGTGACTGATCAGGTTCGCATAAGCTGGCTCACCCCAAAAAAACGAGTCCAACTTAGACAGATTCTCGCACCAACGGAATCAGCCAGGGCTCGACCCTCTCAGAACGGTTCGACAAGATCGTCGAACTCAAGAACAACAAGTATAAAATGCGAGCATATAACCTTGCAGAAGCACCAGAAGGGAGGCCCTCCGCCAAAATAAACCAATAAGGAGTAAGGCATTCCCTTCTCTCGATACTTCGCCACCTCAACAGCCAACTCCTCACCAATACACTCTCTTACCGTCCTCTCCTACAGAAGCTCCCCGTCCCTAGGGATAAAAATCGAAGTGCATGTAAAGGACAAGCCCGTAACGGCAGTATAGTCCTCAGGAGTAATGGTCATCTCCCCCCAGGGAAAGTGAAAAGTGTTGGTGTCCTCCCACTATCACTCCAAAATCAACCTTAATAACAGCCTAGATGCGTTAGGGTGCCCCACCTCCCTATAAACGCACACGTTCTGGTACAAGGGGCAGTCCTCCACTACCTTCTACGTCCGCTCATCTAGCCCATCCAAGTGCTCCCCGAACACAGACCCACCATAACGCCAGCAAGCAGCATCCGACCCTGCTCTACCGGCCTGAAATCGAGACACCACGTGATGCCCCCGATCATAGTGCAGGTCGACCCCATCGTACTCAGTAGGCCCAACCAAGACAACTCTTCCTCAGGGACAAGCTCCTCTCCTCCCGTAGGCTCCAATGGAGGAGTCGAAGAACCACCTCTGGTCCTCTGAGAAGCCCGGGCAGCTCGACAAGTAGGATTACGCCTCATCGGGCGAGAAGGAACTATACGTGGTTGTACCACGTAGTCTGAAGCATCCCCTTCCTCAGAAGAGGACGTAGGATCGCCTGACATGCTAAATTTCACAAGGATCACGAAAACTATAAGGCATCATACCTTAAACCCAGCAATGCAAACAAATAACATTATAAAATTCTTAGCATCTCAAGCCAGTGGTATCAAGCAATTTTGTTCCCTAAATATGATCATGTTACTAAGTTCGAAATTAGTAATAAATTCTTACATGCAAAATTGACCACAAACAACTCCCAATATCAAATTTATGCACTTTCTATCATTCGACCATGTAAAACGCAAGCAACACACCAAGAACACCTACATTGTGCCCCAACACCAATTCGTAGGCACACTCGGGGGCTAATTTTGAAAATGCTCAACATTACCCAAAATCAATACACTTAAATTAACATGCCTAGACACTTATACATGTTATAAACATCATATACCAACAAACAATCGCAAGAAATTGGGGCAAAAATCAAGAAACCCCAATTCAATTTGAGCATGAAATTTCGTATGAATTTTTACTCAAATTTTAGCCAAAACTCGAGTTAAATCTGAAATTACTTACATATATGTGATCTAGGATGACTTATTGGGAACAATTTTGGTGAAGCAAGCAAGCAAATCAGAGGCAAAACTCACAAAGGAAATTGAGAGTGAATTCTCAAAAATACGAAGCAGAAACAACAGAAATGGCAAACTGCCGCTGCGCTGTTCGTATTTAAAGAAGATGATCGCTGAAAAATTGCAGTGCTCCGATGCACGCTCTTGAAAATTTCCCAGCGCAACAGTCTTAGCGCTGGAATTTTCCAGCGCACCTATATTCTCATTCAGATAAAATGTCGGGCCATTTTGCTCCTTTCCACGCCAAATAACCGTTTAACTATGTTCCATTTTCCTTCCCGCAGAAAAAGTAACGGCATTTTAAAAAATATTTTATTATTATTTTCAAAAAATAATAATAACTTACTCCCTCCGTATTTTTTTAAGAGATACACTTGGGTGGGCACGGGTCTTAAGAAGAATAAAAGAAGTGGGGTTGGGGTAGATATTTTAATAAGTAATTACTGTGGGGACCATGTCCTTTTGAACAAGTGGTGGTGGGGGTGGGGGGGGGGGGGTTGTTTCCTGCCAAAATAAAACTCAGAATGTGGCGCCCCATTTTATTTTTGTTTCCCTCCAAATTATCACATCAGTCCAAAATACAAGTACAACTGCTATTATTTCTAATTAAAAGTACAGCTGGTCCACTACAAACCACAAAATTCAGCAAAACATTTTGTTTCCCTCCAGAAACTACAGCAAATCCAAAAAACTCCCTCCAAAATTTTCACCAAAACTCAAAACTTGCTAAAATTCTGAAAATATACAATCTTAAAATTCTAATATAAAAGCCTTCAAGTGAATGCATCCCTCAATTGAATGCTGCCCCTCATTAGCTTACTCTCACCTGGAAAAAAGAAAACCAAAACACAAACACAAGAGAGAGAAAAGGAAGAACACATAAACGGGATGGGGGGGGGGGACGGGTAGGATTAGTGTAAATTAAACCTCTCAGAACAGTTTTATCACAGAGGTTTTGGACCGATTAGCTCACCAACAACTTAGCCTCTATCAAAATAGAAAAGAGAAGCATAAGTTGCCTCTTCAATCTTCTGTTTTGGTTGCTTTTAGTTGGGCATGCATAATGTGTCCATTTACGAAACAAAATTTGAGTGAAGAAGAGAAAAGAAAAATTTCAGAGTACTTACTTACCCAACATAAGCCAAATGGTAACACACGTACAGGAGCCGTCAAAGAGTTAGCCATCAAGTATTGCTGCACCAGAAATACCATTCAAAGGGTCTGGAAAGTGGCCAAGGAGAGTAAGCAACAGGGAAAGAGCTTGAAAGTGAAGTCCAACAGAGATAAGTGTGGAAGGCAAAAGTTGATCCCTGATCTTGAAAAGCTTAAAAGAACCCCATGCCACAAAAAGCAAAACATCAGAGCCGTAGCATTTGTCTTGCAATGCTCTATTTGCGCTGTTCAACGGTTGTTAAAGGAAAAAATTATCAAACCACACAACAACTCAATCAAACCATCACTGACAGATCACAACAAAATAACGAGATTGCATTGGTGCTTCAAGAAATTGACGCTAATAGCATTGATGAAAGCCCATACTTTGAAGACATGTACAACACTATTCGTATAGATGAAAAGTGGTTTTACATGACAAAAGGAAAGCAGAGATACTACTTACTTGCAGGTGAAAATAGACCATATCGACACTGCAAAAGTAAAAGATTCATTGCAAAGGTCATGTTCCTTGCTGTAGTTGCAAGGCCTCGCTTTAATGATGTTGGGGAATGCACTTTTGATGGGAAATTAGGAATTTTCCCATTTGTTAAATGGGTACCAGCAAAGAGAAGAAGCAAGAACAGACCGGCAGGAACCCCGGAGTTAAAAGCAATTAATTCAGTCACCAATAATGCGTATAGAAGGATGTTAATCAGACAACTTATACCAGCCATTCAAGAGAAGTGGCCAACTGATCATGAAGGGCCTATTTTCATTCAACAAGATAACGCGACACCACACATTCAAACAGATGATGCAGACTGGTTAGAAGAAATCAAAGAATCAAACAAAGACTCAAGGTTAGTTTTCCAACCACCAATAGACCCTGATCTTAATGCATTAGACTTGGGCTTTTTTAGAGCAATTCAATCTTTAAAAGACCAGACAACCCCTACAACGTATCAACAGTTGCTAGGAAGTGTAAAAGATGCATTTAATTTGTTTTGTCCAATTAAGGGGAATAGGATATTTTTGAGCCTTCAATTAGTCCTGATTCAAATCATGAAGGCTAAGGGTAGCAATGATTATCAGCTTGCACATATTTCCAAGGAGAGTTTAGCTCGGCAAGGCATACTACCCACAGTATTATTCCCATCCCCTGAGTTAGTTCAAGAAACATTGGATTATTTGCAAGCAATGGAAGTGCAGAGTTGGTGATCAACGAAAAACTTTTGAAGCACATAACACATTTTGGAGCTACACTTTTGAAGCAACAAAACAGGAACATATCAGCATGTTATAGATGCTCATTTTGTAAGTATTAATATTGTAATTCAGTAGAAATAGCCTAGCACATGTATAACTTTTTGATGATGTGTTAGCAGGATTAATGATGTAATCAGAACGTACATGAATTAAGAGTTTGTAGTGAAAGTTATTAAGAGTTTAAAGTGCTCATGTCAATTGCCTCCCAGGGAGTTATTAATCATCATTGATGAATACAATGCTAACAATCATAACACATCAATACAACTCGTCTATTAGAATTTCTACAAGCTGGTTGCATAAGGTTCCAATAAATTGAATAAAAGATGAAGTCAACTAATCAAAGACGGCTCATACATCATAGAGGACTCACCTCTCAGTATCAAATTCATTTTTATCATGTTGACTTTTCTTTCAAATCAATTTATTTTACTCAAATACCACATCAGCAATGTTAGAAATCTAATTGGCAAGGATCAATATGTTAGGTCGTCGAGCATACGATCTCTATTGAACTCCATTTTCATCATTGAGGACTTTTTCAACTTAGGGCCAGGGACTTATTCAACATGATAAACAGTTCAACAGATAACCAGTTCAACAGATAACCATAACCAGTAAACAAGTTCAACAGATAACCATAACCAGTTTCAATAGATAACCAGTATCCAGTTCAACACAAAGACATAAATAGATAAAAAGTCCAACAAGAACACAAACAGATAACCCATTCAACAATTTCCAAAACAATTACACAAACAGATACGGAGTAACCAGTTCAATAATTTCCAAACAATTACATTAACAGTACACAAGTCAACTAATCATCAACACCATTAAAAAAACATCAAGATATTAGTTAGAGGTACTCATTGGTGCTCGAACTTAGAATTCTTGTGTTTCATCGGAATCATACTTATCTGGTGCCTGGGTTTCATCAGAATCAGAAATGAAATCAAGAGCCTTTCTTGAGCTTGGCTCAAGTGTGGAGGACTCAGGTGCAACCTCTTCAGAAGCTTTATCGGCAGGCGTTTTAGGCACACAATCCCCATCATCGTCCTCATCATCTTCGGAATCAATTTGGCTCTTCCAATTCAGGGTGGAGGCCTCGCGTTTTTTCTGTTTAGAGGCTTTTTTCATCATAAATTCCTTCCAATCTCTATGATCATCCTCAAGCTTTTTCTTCCAATTCATCAGAAAAGCATGACAATCAGAGAATGGCTCCATGGCAGGCAAATGCAGCCTCAGCCTAGCCCAATACTCCTCGTCAGTATCTGAAGGAGGTTCGATGATACCATGGATCCATGAAGAACTTGGGTAATTCCCCAAACTGAAAACCCCAGTAATCGAATTGCACAAACCGTAAATTGACAAAAACACAAACCTTTAATCGAATAATCCCCAAATGTTATACCGTGAATTAACAAAATCCCCAAATTAAAAACCCTAATTAACGAAAATCCCCAAATTTGAAATCCTAAATTGACGAATTGCACAAACCCTAAATTGACAAAAACACAAATTACCCTAAATCGAATAATCCCCAAATTCTAACCCTGAATTGACAAAATCCCCAAATTATAAACCCTAATTGACGAAAATCCCCAAATTTAAAATCCTAAATTGACGAATAACACAAACCCTAAATTGACAAAAACACAAACCCTAAATCGAATAATCCCCATAATCTAAACCCCGAATTGACAAAATCCCAAAATTAAAAACCCTAATTGACGAAATTCCCCAAATTAAAAACCCTAATTGACGAAAATCCCCAAATTTTAAATCCTAAATTGTCAAATTGCACAAACCCTAAATTGACAAAAACACAAACCCTAAATCGAATAATCCCTAAATTCTAAACCCCAAATTGACAAAATCTCCAAATTGACGAAAATCCCCAAATTTTAAATCCTAAATTGACGAATCCCCAAATTATAAACCCTAAATTCAAGAATGCCATCAAAATCCCCTAAAATCCCCAAAATCACGACATCAAAGTGATCAAACTTTAACCCTAGTTTGAAGACTGGAGAGGAGTAGAGAAGATCAAGGAGTAGAGAAGAAACGACGAGAGAAAAAGAGTAAAAATGAGAGCTTACTTTGTCGATCTTGAAGAAGTGCAGTGAAGAAAAAAGGAGAGAAGAAGACTAAACAGGGGAGGAGGAGTTTCGAACGAGAGAATTAGAGAGCTTTCCAGAAACAATAGAGAAGAGAGAGAAAATGAAGTTGAAATCTGAGATGGGGTTTTTATATTGGGGGGGAGGGGTTGGGGCGGGGGGTGTAGTTGTAAAATTATTTTTTTAATTGGATGGTGGGCCATAAGGTGTAGTAGATAGATTATTTAATTAGGTGGTGGGGTTGATAAGTTACCAAAAATGGCAAGTGTATCTCTTAAAAAAATACGGTCGGAAAAGGCAAGTGTATCTCTTAAAAAAATACGGAGGGAGTATTTCGTTAAGCCCACTTACAGGCAGCGACATTTCGGGAAATAACTGTGCCCCACTTTAGGTAACGGTTTTCTAAAAATTACGATCCCCATAAATTCTCGAGTTAGAAGTCCAGATCTTCTTCCCATTAGAGGTCCCGATCCTCATTCTCAAGTTAGAAGTCCATATCTTCTTCCAACTAGAGGTCCCGATCCTCATTCTCAAGTTAGAAGTCCAGATATTCTTCCCATTAAAGGTCCCGATCCTCATCTTAAGTTAGAAGTCCAGATCTTCTTCCCATTAGAGGTCCTGATCAAGTTAGAAGTCCAGATCTTCTTCCTATTAGAGGTCCCAATCCTCATTCTCAAGTTAGAAGTCCAGATCTTCTTCCCATTAGAGGTCCTGACCCTCGTCCAAAGTTAGAAGTCCCGATCTTCTTCCCATTAAAAGGTTTCGATCCTCGCCCCAAGGTAGAAGTCCCAATCTTCTTCCCATTAGAGGTCTAAATCCTCGCCCCAAGTTAGAAGTCTCGATCTTCTTCCTATTAGAGGTCTCAATCCTCGCCCCAAGTTAGAGGCCATGATCCTCGTTCCCAGCTTAAGGTTTACCCGTTACTAGTCCTCGTTTGAAGTTTATCCCTCCCTCGCTAGAAAAGGCCTTTTATCCCATTTTATCTTTTTTTTCGTATTCTGTCAAGTTAAGTATCCGTTTTTGAAAAACTCCCTTCACAGTTTGAACGCCTTTAATGATTCTGTGAGAAGTCAGTTCAAGTCAGTAGATTCCCAATTACTCACGAGGGAACAGTTGGCATTCCTAGTGATGACCCTTAAGTCAAACGTTGTCACTCGGGGGCTCGTGAGACCCTCGTTTAAATTTGGTCTTAACCAGACTAAGTTCTAGATGCACTCCTTCTACCAATACTTTGATCATCGTCTTGCCCAGACTCAATCAAAGTGGGGGTAACTATAGACGCCTACATTTGTCCCTAGGCCCGAAGCGATGTGTTCGATGATGAAACCCAACACGACTTGACTAAGCTTTCCTAAGAATGCAACAAACAGCTTGTGACTGACTGACAATCCGAAAACCATATTTCCATTTTAGTAACTGCTATTTATAGTAAATGCTATGCTTAACTGCTGCCCAGAGTGGTAACTGTATAAGATAAATATTCAAGTGATTACGTTGCATTACAATTAATCCTCGGATAAAGAATAGGAGTTACATCCCAACCAATATTCTTAAGTGATAAAACTGTGAGTGAGATTCAGATAAAATCGGATAAATCTGGAAAAGTGGAAGTAAAACAACGGCGCTAAAAATTTCTAGCGCTAGGCACACATGCGCCATAATTATTCCAGCGCACCAAAGCTAGCGCCAGAATATTCTGGTGCTACAATTTGGTTCTCACCCAATCACGCAAAAATAAAGTTTTAATCCAGCTGTTAAAAAACAGATTTGGCGCTGCCCTGCTAAGCGCTAGAAAATAATAGCGTTCCTGATCAGAGTGCTATAAAATTCTAACGTTGTAGGTGATATGCATGTTTTACATAGTATTCTACCCCCGTCCCTTAGTACTTTTTATGTGTTAAATGAGCTCTTAGGAGCCATTTTTAGTACTAATCTGTATATTTTAGTGTGCCTTGAGTTTCAGGATTACTTAGTGAGAAATTGGTATTTTTAGACCCGTTTCATGATGATTTAGGCCACTACATGATCCCGAGGGGATTCGGGATGATTACTGTCAACTTACGGGAGCCTTAGATGTTCATGATTGAGCCCCGGAAGTTAGACTCGGTGTTGCGGACACATTTAGATTTTCGCTCGGAAGATCTCCCATCACCCACCGGGCGAGCAAGCCAAAGAAACGAAAAGTCTCCCGGCGCCCGTCGGGCGGCTCTTCGCCCGGTGCCCATCGGGCGCCCATCAGAAGCAGCAGGTAGCAAAATCGCTCTCCGCCCGACCGGGCGCATGCTGAAGAAATCCAGAAGTCTCCCTCCGCCCGCCGGGCAGCCCTGCGCCCGTCGGGCGGATTTCTAGCTGGTCGCCCGTCGGGCGGTTGGCCGCCCGACCGGGCGACGACAACCTTGGGGCTACTTGTGCGCGCGTTTTGCCTTAGTTTTTCCGGTTTTTCTTAATACTTTTGGGCAAAACTATAAATATAGCCCTTAGTTAATTTAATTGGACATCTTATTATCTCATATTCTAGTATTAAACACTTAGTTTTATTTCCCTAAGCTTAGTTTTTCTCTCTAATTTGTTCTAAACACTTAGTTTATTTTCAATCCAAAATTCAAGCTTTCCTTTGCCATTGTTCTTCAATTAGGTATTATTCTTTATTTCAATCTTTTGTTTTGCCCTTAATTATGTTTTCAATCATGCTAATTGTTTTGTTTATTGTTAATATGCTTGAGTAGTCTAATTTCTAGGGTTTGGGGATCCATGATTAATATGAAGGGACATTGAATAATTGTGATTGTTGGCATTGTAATTAATTCCTATTGATTGGTTTATTTCACTATACAATTAGATTTGCGCAGGTTTAATTGTGGTAGTTATGCAATATCAAATTAAGATTCGAGAGATGCAATTTGATGTTTAGGCTTGTGTCAATAGGTGGAATTAGGATTAATACGTAGCGAGAGCCCGTTAATTCTAAGTCTATGATTAGTATCGATTCGAGAGAGCATGCTAGTCTAATTAATTACCTTGTTGATTATCGTGATTGTTCGTTGTCCTGGATTGTTATTTGTTGGTGAACCTATGCCCTAGATTCCTTAATATATTGATTTATAATCGTTTAATTGTCGTTTGTAGTCTTAGCATACAATCAATCAACCAACTCTTGTTCCCAATAGTCTAGTTTAATTAATTGATAGTAGAAAGAACGCCTGTTTCCCTGTGGATTCGGTCTTGACTTCCCTTGCTACCTAGCTAGTGGACTTAGGTTATTTTTGATTAGGTGATACGACTTTAGCCTGTCAGTAGGTTACTTTTCAGAAAACTCTCATTTCTACAAACTTATCTTATTCCGGCATGTTACACTATAAATAGGGCCTCTGAAATCCGGAAAATAACAGACAATCCCCACATAATACCCTTAGCTTGAGTATTGACCGAAGCTTCTATGTCTCTCTGTCCGGCATTCTTATCCGTCTGCCGTACTAACACACTGTTAAGCAGATCCTGCTCGCATGATCGCCCAGTTCAATCCAAACGCTGTCGAATTTCTGACCCAATCTTTAGCCTAAACACACGAAACTCTGGAAGAATCCTACCCTATAGCCAGTCAATTACCAGGAGGTTCGAAAGCTATAAGGAAATATAGAAAAGTCAATTGGTTAGTGTTCCTGATAACCGCGTATAGCCTACGCTATATTGTAACCTGAAATCTACATTTTTACTGCTTTCATCACCATATAAATCTCTTCACGTGATCTGTTTATTTAATCATGCCAATCTCTGGATAAATCTGATTATTGCTAAGCACCTTAAATCAATCTAAATCATTATTTTGACGTTGTTTAGTTAATTATAAGTGCATTAAAACCAACTCAGATTAGTAATGTAGCATAACGCATGTCCTTTTCGTCGTCAAATTGAACTAGTAAGGACCGCCGCGTGGGCAAAAATTGGGATCTCCCCGTATTAGTAAACGTCCCCCGAACTCTCAATCTCTACTCCATTGGATATACGTTGAGTGATCTCCACAAAAGGGATCACAAGGGAACCTATGGCCGTTGTGAGTCAAATATTCTTGCACTTCAGGCATATAACGATAACCGGGTTTTGTCAGTTGTCTTCAATGTTGTTGTAAAAATGAATGACGACTCCTAAAGACTAGTAAAAAGAGGCTCACGCCCACAGTTAGTGCCTATTTACTTAATATGATTGCCACATTCAGAGGGGAAAGTCGTGCGGTCCATATTCTTAAACGCACGTCGTGTTTTTCGACCCCCTTACACTCTCCCTTTGACAAAAGTTGATTGACTTTCACTTATAACATTAGGGAGAATACTTTGCATCCTATTTGTTAGTACTTTAGATATTATCTTATAGATAACAGTACAACAAACAATAGGACGCAAGAATTTAAACCTAATCGCATTAGGAATTTTGGGAATCAACGTAACCATCACCTGAGAAGGCATCTGATTGTAGAGAAAAAAAATCTAGAATTGTTGCATTGATGAGCCAATTACAGACTAAGCAGATTGAAAGAAGTAGAAATTATATCCATCAATCCCAGGAGACTTCTTTTTATCCATACTGAATCATCAACATTATTCTAAGGCTTTTTCTTCTACTTTCCCAATTTCCCACTTACTGGGTTGTAACGTTAAACTCGAGATGGTCAAGTCAAGTATCAGCTGCACTGACATCGTGTGAGTTAATGATTTATTTTTTGTGAGTTTCAATTATTTTCTTAGGCTATAGAAAAACATAAATAAATATAGACATGAAAACTATGAAAATCAAGCAAATAAAGAAATAAAGATAGAGGAGATAGTGAGAAAAAAAAATCATTAGTCAAGGATGATATGAATCATCCTTTCCATTACTCTGTTCTGATATGATTCATATATCAAGTAATGATATGATTCATATAGAATGCAACTCATTAACTCTGTCCTGATGAGTATCAGTATTTATTGGGGATAAATCTTTCTTATCCCTCATTCAATCATCAATAAAATCAATGCAATCTGCAGAGCATACTTATGGTATGGGGTGTATGATGATAATAGGCCAGGTAGTGTCAAATGGGATAACCTGTACTTACAAAAGGATCAGGGGGGTCTTGGGTTCGGGAACTTGGCTTTGTGGAATCAGGCAGCTGTGGGAAAGTTGGCTTGGGCCATTGAACAAAAGTAAGACAACCTCTGGGTTAAGTGGATGCATACAATTTACATCGAGGGCAAGAACTGGTTGCACTATCAAACTCCCCTTGCAGCCAGTTGGGCTATAAAGTGTATTTGTAAGGCTAAACATGCCTGCAGTGATGCTATGAATTCCCCTTCTTGGCATACTAAGAGCAGATATTCTATCAAAGAAGTGTATAACCTAATCCAGACCCAAGCAGATAAGACCCAATGGGCAAGATATGTTTGGAACAGACTCTCTATTCCTAAACACAGATTTATTTTGTGGATGCTTATTTGGGATAGACTTAAAACCAGAGACAAATTGTTCAACTATGGTGTGTGTGCTGACAACCTATGTTCTTTCTGTGGCGATGCTGTTGAGACCAGTGCACACTTATTCTTTGATTGTGTGTATAATAAGAGATTCTTAGTTGCTCTTTTGGCCTGGTTAGGTCTTAACACTCACAGAACCTCTGTGAGTTTGATCCCGCATTGGATTAGGAGGAACTGTAGGATATCTTTCAAAAGGGAGGTCTTCTATGCTTCTATTGCTGGTGGTGTTTATCAAATCTGGAAAGCTAGGAACTCTGCTGTTTGGGATCATTCAGTTTCTACAATTGAGGGCTTGCTTCACTCTTTACAGTCTGATGTTAAACATAGAATCCTAAGTGTGAGTGGCAAAAAACTTAGTGACGTGGATAGAGAGTGGTTATTAGCTTTGTAACCTCCTAGTTCTTTTTGATTCATGTTGGAATTTGCTGGTTTTGTAGGTATGCCCTTGGGTTGTTTCTTTCCTGTTTAGGTTGTAAAATGTTTGCTTGAGCTTAATATATTCTCCTTTGCTTGCTTGCCAAAAAAAAGGATGATTCATATGTTGATTTATATTTTTATAATCTATCCAAGCTAAAACCATTAAATCTTCACTCTCTCTCTCTCTCTCTGGAACTACCCCTTCTCTCTCTAACACCCTCAAATGAAAGCTACATGGTAGAAAGATTTTATGAGAAATTAGGTATTGAAAGTATTTATACTAAGATAATTACAAGCCAAAATAAAAGCTAAAAGAAAATGTAGAAGTCATTGGAATTGGGCCCGGGAAGTTGCACGACCGGGGCGTGTCCAAGTCTTGAGAAAGCATGTCCGTGCTCCATCCGTGCTTCGTCCGTTCTGGAAACTTATCTAAAAAAATGCCATAACTCATTTTCTACTCATCGAAATCAAGCGTATGACTACTTGGAGATGACCTACCACCTCCAACGTGAATCATCTTCATATATTGAGTATATATAAAAAGAGTCACTACAAGGGAATTTATAGTTGCATTTATAGGGTTGTGATGAATGCATACAAAATCAATTAATTCGGTAAATCTATTTAGATTTTATTTATCCAAACATTTAATAATATTTCAATCAAGTTCACATGTAATTAATGTTCATTGAGAATCAAAGGTGATTGATATCATTGAACTTGAATTTCATTACAAAATAAAGATTTCTTATTGGCTCTCGCAATTAAGTGAATACTTCCTTAATGTTTAGTATATAAAAACATTAAATTAATTGAAATGAGATAATTTAGGTAAAAATCTTGATCATGAAATGATCAAAAACCAGATGAGTCAAATGACTTAGCGCACAAGATTTTTGTTTTGAAAAACATTGGTTTTAAGAGCATTAGGTAAAACCAAAGTGGGGTTAATATATCGTAATTCCACTCAATTAAACTAGAGGGGTATCAACACTCATAAAATCAGATTTTCTATTATACCAATTAATCAAGGATGCACGAGGCACATATGGTTTCAAAACAAATATGAACTCACTGAATTACGCTATTATGAGTTCTTGTTCATGCCCTTAGGCTAACCAATGAGTGCTCTTCTCACTTGATCGACGACATCTAGGTCTCATGAAATTCACACACAAATGTTTTCTGATGATGTTTTGGTAATACCAAAAACATTTCAAGAAGCATTTACTCTTTCACGACCAACTATTTTTTGAACTTTTCAAGCAACATTCTTTATACCTAAAATTCTATCACATATATATTCTAAAGAATAGATAGAATGCCTCAGTCAGTCTCCAGGCAATATAATGTCTGATAGTGCAAGAACAAGAGAAAAGACTAAATATTTATTATCCTTTTAAACTCCAAGTAGAAGCATTATATTATTAGAAATTAGAAATTAGAAATTAGAAATTTATCCTTCCAAATTCATTCACTTGAAGTAATAAATATAAAAAAAGTTCGATTCTCTCAGTTGGTTATAATTTTAGACTAAAGTTACTAAATTATCCAGTTTATTCAAGTTATGCTTAAATCACACCATTTTGGTTTTTTCAATTTTGGATTAACTAAACATTAAGGAAGCATTAACTTAATTGCAAGGGGTGATAAGATCGAACACTTGAATTTATGTGAAAATTCAGTTAAGGAGTTTGGATTTTGTTTTAAAGGTGTCTAGATATCAATCACCTCAGATTCTCTATGAACCTTAATTATATGTGGATTTTACTGAAATATTATTAAATGTTTGGATAAAGAAAATCTAAATCGATATACCAAATTAATTGGTTTTGTATGCATTCATCACAGCCCTGTCAATGCAACTATAAAATCCCTCTCAAAGGTGTTCTAAGATCACCACCATTCTCCCAAGACTTCTCTCTCGCCTCACATCCTCTCTGAACTCAAGATGAATAAGGATCAACTACGCCAACAACTTGTTGAGTTGAGACAATCCATGTTTGATGAGGTTCAATTCTTTTCGAACTCTACTTATTTGATTTCTCAAATTTGCAATGATGATGCATGCTTTATATATATATATATATATATATATATATATATATATATATATATATATATATATATATATATATATATATATATATATATATATATATATATATATATATAAGAACTTAACTGAAGTATATATATATATTGCTTCAGTTAAATTCTTATTATGTGATATTGTTTGTACAATTGCATAAGTTAATCAACTAGATTCTCAAGATCTAAATTTGAAATTGGTATAGACTTTTGATGCATTATTTACTTTAGTAACAAAAGATGTTATATCTTTACATAAAGCTTAAGAAATGGAATAACACTTGCAAAAATATGTGCATATCATGTAAATAAATAAACCTTAAGATCATTGAAAAGTTTGTCTTAATTAGTCCCTACAAACAAAATCTTAGAAATTAATCCTATTGATAAAAGTTCATATGAGCTAACCATGTAATTAAGTAAGGCTTTTCCAAGGGTCTCCTTCCTCTTCCCCCCTCTACCACCAATCAATTAACAACGCATTGTTCTAATTTTTTTCTGTAACTTGTTCATCATGATAAATCAAATAATGAGAATTAAATTTGAAAGAACTATGTTTTAATTAATTACTTTTCTGGTTTACTTGAATAAAATAAGACTTAGTTTAAAATTAAAATAAAGTAGTATATGTGATTACCATGAAAAGTTATTGAGTCCTTATTTTCTACATGCAGGGAATTTTGAATGAATATTTTTTAACTGTGGAGATGCTTGAAGATACAAACCCTAATTTTGTTGAGAATACAATCGGCACATACATTTCTTCATCAACTGCCTTCATGGATGAGTTGGAGCAACTCTTGTAACTAGCTAGAAACTTAACTCTTTTTTTTCTAATTTATTATATGGTTTTTCTTTTATGCAAAAATTGCCTATTCATACTAGGCAGTCTTACACTCCTGTTTGAAATTAGTTGTTAATAGGTGTGTGCAAAAATCTGTCCTGACAGAAAAATAGATCGGACCAGACTGGAGACAACCGTTCTGGTCTCCCATTCCAAAAAAAAAAAAAAAAGATATCGGTCTTGATTCTGACCCCACCCAAAACCTTTTTAAAACTGATTTGGATCGGATTGATTTATCCTTAAAAAATATAAATATAAACCATTTATGAATCCAATTCCCTCCTTTCATATCGGATTTTAAAAAAAAAATATGAATATAAAAGACGTTGACCAATAAGTTTTCTATATTCTAATTTATTATATTTTGTAGGAAAAATTTGAAAAACAACGAAGGTCCAAATTGGTCCGATTCGTGTTTGGTCTAAGCACAAACGGTCCGGTCTTTGAATCTTGAATTTTTAAAATTTCGGTCTTCAATTTGGTCCAGTCCGGATTTAGACCATTGGTGAACCCCTTTAATTGTTATGGAGTACATTTCAAATTAAATTTACAACATGGATTTAAAACCTGAAAGAGGGAATATATATCATTTTTTTTAATGCAGAGAATATGTGTGCGATAGGTGTTAGATTTGAAACCCCCCATCCCCATTTATAATTTATATTATACTTATAACTCATACAAAAAAATAATTAAAAAAAAAACATTATTTTTGCGCATACTTAAACAATTTTTTTCCAGGGACTCCAAACCCCTTGACCTTGCCAACGTGGAACGCCTGATTCTAAAACTAAAGGGAGGTAGTGCTACGTAAGTGACAATTTATTACATATGTAGTATGTTACAATCTTTTATATTCATACCAATTGAGGTTGGCATGAGTGGTTAAGGGCCTCTTGCTCCTTAACCAAGGTCTCGGGTTCGAGCCTTGGGAATGGAAAAAATCTCAACTGGGAGGGATGCTGCCCATCGAGGTACCCATGCAAACTCCCACGGGAGATTACCTCGCCGAAGGCGGTGGGAACTCCTCGTAGTAGAACCAAAAAAACAATCTTTTATATTCATGCTATCACATGCTTGTATTTAATTTTTATTTTCCTCTGTCCAAAAATAATTGGTCTTACGCTTAATTTATACCATCACACACTCTCAAAATAGCTAGTGAGTTTCTAAAGTTGTGGAATCGTTTCACTTTGCCTATGTCAACATTTTTTGTGTGTGTGTAAATGAGCCACAATGGCGGAGATGAGAATCGATCCCAGAATCATCTGAAACCGGGATGGAAGCTCTAACCAACTGAGCTATTCATCACTCTCCTTATGTCAACCTTTATGATGCACTTAACCAAAAGTTATATTCTCTTAGGACATGATGGAAATTAAAGCTTTATAGACAGGAAATTTGAGCTAATTAATTAAAATAATGACCCTTAATTAAACTTGACCTATTATTTTGAGGCGAAGGTACATAGTCATCGATCAACTCATCACTAATATGATTCAAATATGCCCATATTCGTTTATAATCCAATCAACTTTCTTATGTGCAGTATGGGAGTGGCAAGGTTCAACGCGATTGTTGGAGAGATGTTGGAAATTTTCAGGGCAAGAAATTATGATAGGTTATGATCAATCTAAATCTAATTTCATCTTTGTTTCAATTTGACCTAGTAATGAAATTACACAATAATCGTAGTGGCTTAGATTATGAAATAAAATAAAATAAGTCTTTTAATTAATGTATGCAGATTTTAAGTTTTTTATAGACGATTTCCTTCAATAATGCTTGAAGATTCGTAAATTTTCAAAATACGCTACTTTTCACTTATTTCCCACTCTACCGTCCAAGTCAGCAAGAAAGCCGGTCTAATTTTTTTTACAAAATCTACAATTAACCGCTATCTAAAACAGCGGTTTAAAGGGGTAAACCGCTATCTGAAATAGCGGCTTATGTATTCAATGAACCGCCATTTCAGGTAGCGGTTAACCCCTTATAAAACCATGCAGTTTTGTTATAAAACAGCGTGGTTTTGTTTTAACGCAAACCGCTATCTCAGATAGCGGTTTATACCATTGAACCGCTATCTAAGATAGCGGTTTGCTTTAAAACAAAACCGCCATCTCAGATGGCGGTTCAATGCTGAACCGAAAAAAATATACTTTTCTTTCTCCCTTGCTGACGTGGACGGTATGGTGGGAATTAAGTTAGAAAGTAACGTATTTTGGGAATGATTGGATCTTTATGAAATCTTGAAGGAAATCGCTTTTTTTCATATTCTCCCTCCATTCTATAAAGTTCATCACTTTTGCATTATGATCGGTCTCCAATACACTCCTTTCACGATTAATATCTGTAATTATGTATTAGTAAATATTATAATATTTTTATTTGAAAAACTTATATTGAAGCAAATCCAATGATATCCATCGGGAGAATATATTTTTTCTAATATCTTAAATACAAATTATGGCCAAAGTTTTAAAAGTTTTACCACATGAATAGCTTATGGTCAAAGTTTTAAAAGTTTGACCATATGAATAGCAAAAGTGAGAAATTTTATGGAATCGTAGGAAGTAGATCAAGCATAACAATTTGCTAAAATTTTACTGTATCAGGTTATATGCTGCATTTATGAGGATTAAGGAGGGACATGCTGCCCTGAAGTTGTACCTTGAACCTTATGCTGAGGTATGTTTTCCCTCATCTCTTACAAATTTACTTAACTTTTATTGGTGATGATCAATTACACATTTATACGTAGTATATGACTTCTTATCTTTATTAATGAATTAATTTTCCTTTCCTTTTTTTAAAAAATTACTTTGTACATGACTTCTTATTTACTTGTCTTTATGTTTAGCTATTGCGTTTGATAAGGATGGAAGATCCTCCCGATGAGGCATCAACCAACC
The DNA here is from genome assembly GCF_020520425.1 of Spinacia oleracea. Taxonomy (NCBI): domain Eukaryota; kingdom Viridiplantae; phylum Streptophyta; class Magnoliopsida; order Caryophyllales; family Amaranthaceae; genus Spinacia; species Spinacia oleracea. The sequence goes on along the minus strand of NC_079488.1, from coordinate 68,839,313 downwards.
ATGAAGATGCCGAGAGCGTCGATAGCAATGATATTACGAGTGACTGAGACTCATATCTATGAGTAGCATCTCATTTGAGAAATAAGTTACAAAAATTATGAAATATTGTTTATTTGTATTTCATCTTATGGTATGGGATTTTCAGAAACAATATATGTTTATATCTCTATTGTAAGTTTTTGTTTTATTTTTTGGTTTTGTTCAAAGGTTTTATATGATACTTAGTTATGGACTTCTTTAAACAACGAAATAGTATCATTTTGCTTCTTCATCTCAAACTTATTATAGCTTCTAAAAGCATCTCTAATGGTAAGCTAATTTGACAATTAGCTAGTTATGTCACATAAGATTTCAAGTTATTTCATTGTCTAGCTAATTTATGCTCCAATAGCTAGCAAATAGCTTGTTATTTAAATTGGTCCTACTTGTTCCACTTGTCAATTATTTATTTGGCATTTGGGAGCTAGTTGTCAAGCAAATTAGCACTACAAGAAAACAACGAAATTCCGACCGCCAAAAGTAGTCGGTAAAATAGCATTTTTGGTCGCAAAAAAATTCACCGATTAAAAGTAGTCGTAAAAGGGTTGTTGGTGATACTGTGGTCAAAGTTTGGCCAAATTCTGACTAAAAAATAGTCTGACTAAAAAATAGTCGGTTAAGCTAATTTACTTGGCCAAGCTAATTTATTAGCTTCACTCAAATGGTCTAACTATTAACTTAAAACTTTTATAAAATTTCAAACTAATCCCTACCTATAACCATCGGAGATGCTGTTATGTCTTTGTTTTGGATGGTTTACTTTAATTGCATAATGCTACAATTTATTTTGTAGTAGTGGTGGTACAAAATAATACGGAGTACTAGTAGTATCTTAATTTTTTTTTTTTAGGGGATATATCTTATTAATTAATTATGTACCCCTATATGTGAAAAAAAAGTCAACTAGAAAAACATTTCAGACCCTTTTAAGTTCTAGGTTATAGGTTAGGTTCTCTTCACCTGGTGTGGTCTTATATGTTCGATTTGGTCTAATTTTTCTAGTATATGGTCCTATTCTTTTTGACCTGGTCTGATTCATCATAGTTTGGTATGGTTTAATCTGAAAGTCTTTTGTGAGTACCTTTTGCATTTTTTTGGTTTGGTTTGGTTTTTTCCTCTATTCTGGTTTGAATTTTCTATTTGATCAGATCTAATCTGGTCCGATTTTAACAAAAAAAAAAAGTTATACTATGTAAGCAATAAGAACAGGTGATGAGCACATAACCATATGCTTTTCACTTTATTCCGAGAATATTAACTCTTGTTAGAACTATATTAAACCAGATTCGACCAGATCAGGAAATTCATACTTGTATTAGAATAGATCTTCTTAATTTCATTTGTTTATTTCCAACATCTCATTTGATAATGTTATTCTTATGTCAGATCGAGTATATATTTTACGTACAAATACAACTAAGTCAAATCTGGAGAAGATCTGGATATATTGGGAAAAAAAAATCAGTTTAGACCAAACAAGGGATTAAAAAACCAGATCATAACACCTCATTTCGTGTAAAGAGAATGTAGCTAAGTCATCAATGTTAAAATTAGGCTCACACTTATGTAATGGGCCATGGCTATACAACTTCTCCCAAGATCCACTACAACTCAAGACAAATACATATTGTGGTAGTACAATATATATACTGCACATTTATGCATGGTATATAGGAGATGGTCTATTATACAAAACAGATAAATAGTGGGCTAATCTAATTAGTTTCCATACCTTAATTAAGTCAAGGTTTGTAGACTAGCAAGGTTGAAGAAAGCGCCGCGCTTGTGTTTGAGTTGGGTGTAGGTTCCACGCTCCACCACCGCGCCTTCCTCAACGAAGGCAATGGTGTCGAGGTTTTTGATGGTGTTAAGGCGGTGAGCCACCACGATGGTGGTTCGGCCTATCATGACTCTATCCAAGGCTTCTTGGACTAACTTCTCAGATTGCATGTCCAAAGCACTAGTAGCCTCATCAAGTAACAAAATACTAGGGTTTCTGAGTATTGCTCTTGCTATAGCAATTCTTTGTTTTTGACCTCCTGAAAGTTGTACACCTCTCTCCCCACATTCTGTTTGGTACCCTTCTTTCAAGGAGCTGTTTACAAACCCAATCAATTAGTTCTAATTATTTAGTTCAAGAAAAAAGGAAATAGATCAAGCTAGAAAGGAGTGTGAAAGGAATAAATGAAGCTAGAAAGGAAATAAATCAAGAAATGAATATTGTAAGGAAATAAATCAAAAAAGGATTGTGAAAAAAGGAAATAAATCAAAAGAAAAAAGGGATTTGATGAATGCATATTGTGTTCACATTAGCTAGGAATTGGTTTGGATCAGATTTGGTTCAGGCTGAGTCATATCTGAGTTATCTAAGTCACAAACAATGATATGGTTATATATTTCGTACTGTCTTTAATTTGATTTAGTGGCTAAAGTTGATATATAGTTGGATTGGATCAGATTTGGTTCAGGCTGAGTCATATCTGAGTTATCTAAGTCACAAACAATGATATGGTTATATATTTCGTACTGTCTTTGATTTAGTGGCTAAAGTTGATATATACTCCGTAGTTGGATTGGATCAAGTTTGGTTCATATTTGCATATATTTACATCTACGTACATACTCCGTATATAAATTTTTAAAACAAAACAATTTGTATATCATGATATCACGTGTTCTCTTACCTTGTTTTTCTATTAGTCTCTTTTAAAAAAATCAAAGCATTTTCTTCGCCTGCTTATATTTTCAATTTTGTTAATCATATTCTTATATTTATTAGTTTCACATTTCAATTTAAATTTAATTTTCTTCAAACTTTTTCATTCTTCACCGCTGTCTGTATTTCGTTTATCCTATATCCTTTATCAAAGGACCGAGAACTAACAATTTGAAGCCGATATATTTATTATACAAAATGCAATTCAAAGAAAAATAAATAAAATAAAGATGACATTACTTACCAAATGAACTCATGAGCATTAGCAGCCTTGGAAGCCTCAACAACTTCAGTCTCAGTAGCATCAACCTTGCCAAGAAGAATATTGTCCTTAATAGTTCCAGAATAAATAACAGGGTCTTGACTAACAAGTGCCATATGCTTTCTATACCAAACCACATCCAACTCTCTTATGTCAACCCCATCTACCTTGACTGATCCTCTATCAACATCATAGAACCTTTGGATTAAGGCTATTACTGTTGACTTCCCACACCCACTCTTCCCTACTAACCCAACACTTGTTCCTGCCTTCACTTCTAGGCTGAATTGTCGTAGGATCGCGCTCTCTGCTCGGGTTGGGTATGCAAAGTCTACCTTCCTTAGCTCTATTCTTCCTGTTATCCTTTTTAGTTTTGTCCCTGGTGGAGTTCCTCCTCCGCCCTGTATGTTACACAACAATTACAATAAAATCACTTTCTCTGTTTGGCAATTAGCCGTTAATTGTTAGTTGGTTTAACTAGCTGTTAACTGTTTATATTAATTGGTTTGATTAGGCGGTTAAATTAGTTGTTTGTGTAATGTGTTTGGTAAATTAGATGTTAGTTGTTTAATGTGTAAAATTAACGTTAAAGGCATTGATATAAAGTGTTGCAGAGTAAGATTGTAATTTTCCACAATATAGGACAAAAAGTTGTCTATCTTACACGAACTTCCTTATATCTCTAATACAAAAAGTTCTTGTATTGAACTTTTTCAAGATTAGTTTATGTTAGAATTAACTGATGCAATGGGCTTGGGCAACCCATGAGGAGGAGGAGAGTTGGACCACTTATAAGTCTAATAGAGGTTCCACACTAAAACTCATTAGCAATAGTGGGAGTGACTCCACAAACTTATAAGGTGGTATTTCATCTCCTATTTTTTCAATGTGGGACAACTCACATGTGGACAATAGGAGTTTCAACAGATTACAAAGATCCCTTTACAAGGCTATAACATTTTTATCACTCCCATCATTTAACTGAAGAAAATCATATTAGTAAAGAAAGTTAACAACTTTTTCTGGAGATTCTGAAATAGAATAGTATACAATGACTTTGATTGATGTAACATTAGTAAAGGAAGGGAAAAGAAAGGAAAAACAATATACTCCATATTTTTTTTTGTTTGGTTAGTGGAAAGAAATGAGGGAAAAAGAAAGGAAATTATTTGATAACTTTTCATTTTTTCCTTTATTCCGAATTCCCCCGATTTTGGGAGAAAATGAAATAGAAGATTTATTAATGATGTTTTCCCTTTTATATCCCAACAAATCCAAATTAATTTTTGAAACCAAACATAAAAACCCATATTTTTCTTTTTCTCTCAATTATTTTCTTTGGGATTCCTTTCTACTAAACAAAGCGGATGTATTTTCAAAGGTACACAAGATGCAAGTGATGTCAAACATATACTAACCTGAGAAACTGACGAAGACACCGGAATGTGAGAATTCCGATCGAGAATCTGAAAAACCGAAGCAACGGCAGCTGAACCCTTAGCAAGATCAGTAGTCATACTCCCAGCTTCTGCAATAACCCTACCAGTACTAACCAACACAAAGAAAGTCTTAAAAACATCCCCAGCAGAAATCTCTTTGTTTTCAACTAACTTTCCTCCATACCAGAAATCCAATGCCCAACACATAAATGTTAGTCCTTGTGCAGAACCCATACCAATCCCGGCTAACCATGACTTCTTTCTCCCCTGCTTTCTAGGCTCATTTTGTGCTTCATCAAATAACTCGAGTACTTTCCCTACACACCCATAAGAAGTCACTATCCTATGGTTATAAACTGCCTCAACCGCGATTTGTGTGCTTTGATATTGTGCCTTTATAAAGTTATTTGTTATGCTAGAGAGTAGAACTTTTCTTGTGTAGAAGCAAAGGATGGTGATGGGTTGGACCGCGATCATTACAAGCGCGAGCTTCCATGCTGTGACTAATCCCATTACCATTGCAATTGTTACAGCTGAAATGGTCTGAACTAGGAGAGAAACTCTGTCTGCTACTAAGGATTTAACCATTGTCGCCTCGTTGCTTAGTCTTGAGCATAATGCTCCACTAGAATTCTCCTCATCATCAAACCAAGCAGTCTCAAAACTCAGGATTTTTTCTAGCATTTTCAGGCGGATTCTCTTAGTGAGGCGCTCCCCCATGTAGGCAAAACTCGAGTGTTGAACGAGGTTGAATGTGATGGAAAAGATAGAAAGAAGTGAGAAAATGATGGAATAGTTTCTGATTCGCGCCTTCATTTCCTCGTGATTTGTTACAAAAAATGCAGATATCATTGAACCTATTGTTAAGGCATAGGTAGGTTGCACTGCGCCAAAGGCTGCTGCAGATAGGCTTCCGATTAGGCCTTGTTTCCACTCAGGAGAGTTAAGGGAAAGAAGCCGTGAAAATGAAGGTGAAAGTTTCTTTTTTGTTGATAGTTTTGAGTCTTCAAAATCAGGTAATGGTGTAGTGAAAACAACAGGACTTGATCGCGCAGTGCTTAGCCTTCCTGCACTTCTAGGAACCGAAGAAGTAACACCTGGTTCATAACCATGGTCAATGTCATTGCAGCTGAGTTGCTTCTGCATTTTTGCTAGCTTCGCGTAATGGCCATTGGTTTTGTGCATAAGGTCTTTGTGTGATCCCATCTCCATGATTTCTCCGTTGTTGATTACTGCAATTACGTCTGCATTTTTCACTGTGCAGAGCTTGTGTGCGACTACCTGATTATCGATCAACATGTAAGTTAGACAATCTTCAACATTTATGTTTAAGAAAATGAACATATATTATATATACAAGGAGTGATATCAAATGTTAAGTACCAAAGTAGTTCTGCCAAGTGAAGCTTGGTCGAGTGCGTTTTGAACTAGAGTTTCAGATTCTGAATCCAATGCACTTGTAGCTTCATCCAAGAGAAGAATGACAGGGTTCTTGATAATTGCCCTAGCAATCGCGATTCTTTGCTTTTGACCTCCTGATATAAGTGAACCTCTTTCACCAATCTATCACATTACACAACATGGATAGTGCAAAACAAAGGTTAAAATGATCAGGGTCGTCTTAAACATTTTGATAACATTTGATATAAAATAACATATGTACCTTGGTTTCATAGCCTTGAGGAAGTTGTCTAATGAAGTTGTGTGCATTTGCTGCTTCAGCAGCACCAATAACTTCATCCATAGTAGCATCAAGCTTACCAAACATGATATTCTCCTTGATAGAAGTGCCAAACAAAGCATGATCTTGACTAACAAGCCCCATTTTCCCCCTAATCCATTTCAACTTCAACCTCCTTATATCAATGCCATCAATCTTTACAACCCCTTCATTGGCATCATAGAATCTCTGAAGTAAGGCAATAGCAGTAGATTTCCCACTCCCACTTGCTCCAACAAGGGCAACAGTCTTCCCTGCTTCCACTTTAAGGTCAAAATCTTTGAGGATAATGGTATCAGGACGAGAGGGATAAGTAAATTTAACTCGCTCAAATTGTATCTCTCCTTGAACTCTGTCTAGAATGAGGCCTTTCGTAGCCTCACCATCGATTAATGGAGTCCGATGTATCCTCTCGAATATTCTTGATGCTGCTACTGAAGCTTCTGTGAAATGCTTCATTTCTGGGAGTGCACTCCCAAGTGATCTGCATCAATTAATTCACATTCATAAATTAAATACTTGTTTCAGATGAGGAAATCTTGCATATACAACACTGAAAATAATGTCTACTTACACTCCTCCCATAATAAATGTAACACCAGCAGCATAAATTTTGCCACCAGTTTCTCCATGGTACATAACAAGTCGACTTCCATACCAAGCAATAAAGGCCCATATAGCGAAAGCAAGCCCCGTACTTCCAACTGCCAAACCTTTCGCAATCCCTTGCCTAATCCCTAGCTTTAATGTTCGGTCCAAGATGAGAGCGTATTTTTCCAGAATTGTCTTCTCAGCAGTGAAGGAATACACAGTTTTGATAGAGCTTAAGGCCTCTCCTATAATGTTGTTGGCTTTACTGTATTCTTTGTAGGACTTTTTTGACAAAATTAGAAGGTATTTCCCATAGATCAAACCTGGAATGAGTAATAGTATTACTGTTGGGAATGCTACTATTGCTAACCTCCAGGAGAAGTAAGCAGAGAATGCAATTCCTGATAAGAATGATGATGAGTGCATCAAGAATATTGGCACCTGAAACCCACAAAAAAAAGCTCCAAAAGTTTAAACTTCATGGAAAAGTAATGGTAAATGATAAATGGTAATTGGTAATTGGTAATTGGTATGTTACACAATTTCTTTGCTTGTTTCACAACAAGTTCTTGTACGACCTTAACGGTCCAGTAACAGGACATTCCAATTAATTTATCGTACGATAACATGTTATATGTCTAAATGGCATGAGAATAAATGTAGTACGTACCTTCTCACTTAAAACTTCTTGAATAAGTGAAGTATCTTTGGATATACTATTCACAACTTCAGAAGTAGTAGCCTCTTGTGAATCAAAGAACCCAACCTCTTGCCTAAGTACGGCTTCAAGATACTTGTACCGAATTCTCAATACTTGTCGCTCACTTGTTTTGCTCCAACAGAATCCCTCTACAACCCATGTATTTTTCATGATCATACAACTAGAATAGACTTGTTTAGTTTATGTTTTGGAGTTGTTAATTAGTTAAATGTGTTACTTACCCATGAAAGCTAACACCATGACTGCTAGTCCCAAATAAACAAAGTATAAACTACACTGGTACAACAGCATCAAAAGAATTAACCATACATTAGTATAAGGAAGTGTAACAAATATCTACTATGGAGTACCAACTCCGTTTTATAATGATCTTTACAGTTATTGTTTGCACAAATATTAAGACAAATGAAGGTGATTGTGTAAAAAAGTAGGTGAATATAAATATAATAAAATATGGATAAAGTAAAATAGATGTGTAAAAAGGTGGATGTGTCATGTGTATAAGAAAATAAATAAATATTAGAGAAAATGAGCGGAAAGAATAAGATACTGAATTTTCTTGTTCAAAAATAATATAAAGCACAATATAAACAACACTATGAAACTAATTAAAATGAAAAAAGTAAATATCATTCTGAAACGGAGGTAGTATAAACACAATGTAAATAACACGATGTATATAAGTACTCATATTTCCTTAATTTCTTGTTAAAAAATAGTATAAACACAATGTAAATAACACGATGAAACGAATTAAAATGAAAACCGTGAAGATCATTTTGAAATGGAGGTAGCATCTTATTAAGGCGAGACACTAACCTTTTGGACATTAGACATGAAGGTATCAGCATTATTGTGTTGGTTTTGGCCAAAGCCTAGGCTATTCATAAGGCTGCTAGCAAAGACTAAGAGGCAGTTTATGGACATTCCATCACAAATAGCTCCAATGGCACCCGAAATCATTAGGAGATAATCGATCCAATCTGCATAATAAAAGATTGTTGTTATCCCCTTCGATTTTCTTTCCTTTCCACTTCTTCCTACTTTGTCTTCCTCCATTATTACTCTTTTCTCTTCTTCTTTAAGCTAGAGAGATATAGCAAATTTGTGATTGCAACAATGTCTTTTATTATATTCCCTGATCTTAAAAAGTAAAGAAAAACAAAATTAAAAAGTACTACGTAAGTTATAGAATTCAAAGAGACATGGGGAGTGGGGGTAGCTAGCTAGAAGCTATCAATTTGCTCAAAAGAAGGGAAATATATATACTTATATACATATAGTGATATAGCCATATGTTCATATAGCTAGGCGGGCCGGGCTTTCTATGAAAGCAACCTATAACAAAAATTATACTCAATTAAGCATAAGCATAAGCATAACCAATTATGTGGGGCTTCCAACAACCAAGCTCTGTCTGATTCACTTGATTTTGACTGAAATGAAATAATCTCACTTATCTTTAAAACTTGTATAATTAAATAGTCTACAAAAAATTAAAACTTATTTTTGTGTTAAATTGTCTTGGAAAAAATTAATTTAACTTATTTTGTCTAATTGTATATGAATTTATAGGAATTCATAATCTATCTATCTATCTATTACTATATTAATATATATTACTATATACTAAAAGATACACCAGAAATGACACGTGTCATGTCCTGGTGAGTCCTTAGTATTTTTATTTTTAAAAAAAACATTTAATTTAAAAATCTTTTGAAATATCTGATTTCCTGATTTTTTTTTTCTTATTTTTTTCTTTCTACTTAATATAATAAAAGTATATATGAAAAAATAAATTATGATTTCATTTATTACGACAAGGATAAAAAAATATATTATTACTGATTTGAAGAACATATATGTAAGGATTGGAAAAAAATTCACAGTTTATTTTATATTACTGTTTCTATAATGTACGTAGTAAGCTATTACGGAAACTCCGTAAAATTAAGCAAAATAGCAAAATATTTTTTTGATTTTCATATAAATTTTTCAAAAAAATGCATTATACTCTTAACCTACAATAGTTAATAAATAAATAAATAAACAAATTACACTGAAATGTGTTATTATACGACCATACCCAAACAAAAAATAAATTTTTATTTTTTATTTTATGTAAAACAAGTGTTAACAAGTGGGTCCAACAAAATTAATTATAAACCTGAAAGCCTGTTATATACCCAAATCTAGAAAATAGGGTATTATAACTGATATGGTTATCAAATCAATACCATAACCAAAAATTTGGATAGATCGAGGGTACGGGTGTGGTTACGGTACGTTACGGAAGCAGAAGTGATCAACGAAGACCTAAAAACGCAAATTATTCAATTCTAAAAGAAAATGATATCTAATAATTGTATAATAAGTTTTTTTTCTTATATTTTCCCAACTTAAGTATTTTTGTCGAAACGCTAAACTCCTAAAATCGCAATAATCATTAACAATCCAAATAAAATAATAATTTTCTTTGAATTTCCCAACATCCGTTGATAAAAATTGATTTTATTTTATTAAAAACTTCGTTTAAATAAATTATTCAGAACAGAATAAATATATTTAGTCTTATACGTGCATTACACGGGTCTTAACCTAGTTTTTTATAACAATAAGTCAAAATAAATTGAAACAAACAGACTCTTGATTATAATAATAAGCTCTAATTTACGTACTGCGTAATATGATTCAAAACAATTAATTGAGTACGAAGCACTTATTTCTAGCTATGGATTATGTGATTTCGTATTAGTAAAAATACACATCGATGAGACAAATGTAACAAGAATCAATACAATTTCTTTTTTCTTTTTCATAAATAGGGTAAGATATTGTCAAAAGTTAGTGAAACAAGGATCACAACACATTTCAGAAAGAGTAGACTAGACGATCTGAGTAGACTAGACGATCTATCTAACAAGAGGTATTGCGCGCATAAGGTGTACAATAAATTTATTGTACACCAATATAACTTTTACTCATTTTTTTGGAATTTTAACCTAATTTTGATTAACTTTTATATTAGTAAAAAAAATAGTTGATAGAAAACATTTTAAAGGTTTAAATGATTAATTTTATACATTATTAGTGATTTTGAAGAAATAAGTTTTACTAAAATGAAAAAACTTATCACTAAAAAATTAATAACTTTTACCTATATAAGCTTAACTTTTAAGCATTTTGTGTTAACTTTTACTTAGGTGTACAATATTTATTGTACACCCTTTGTAAATAAGAATTTGTATCTAAACAATTTTAGTGTTTTTTTTTTTCCAGTAAATGAGCTACGAGAAAAATACAAGTTATAAATAGGATAGGGGCCGAGATTCGAACTTGCGGGCTGTATTACGTACACATCCCAAATTACTGAATTAGTGTAAAAATACGGTCAAATTTTATAGAGAGACAAGGATCAGACCATATATTAAAAAGATAAAATTAACCTTAATAAATTAAGACCAAAACACAAGAGTACAAATAATAAGTCGACTTTATCTGACCTATGAAATCGAAGCATGTTTGCCCAGAAAGACAATGCTGCCTTTCATCAAAAATTGCCCATTTGCGGTTGGTTTTGTTCATCTTTCTGTTAATTTAATTAATTAATGTTGAGTGCTTTAATTAAGGGGATGCATTATGACCTTTCTTTGTTTTCATGTCGTTTAATTTATTGCCTTTACTTTAGTTCTTGTTAATTATATTATGATCCCGCGTCCCTTAATTGGCAGGAAATGCCATGCAAACTTCGTAATATGGTAAGCACTAATTAAATGTTTAATTAATCATCATTGGATCCTAGATAATCATAGGTTTACTCCACTGTATTTCATTCAACGGAAAACATTAATAAAGGAAACTGCTAAGATAGACTATAGACTAGATTTTTGCCTGTGCGATGCACGGTTCTATTAAATTGTTATTGTAATAGCCCTGATTTCCAAGCAGCTATTAATATGATATCAAGGGAAACTATCGTCTTAAACATGTTATTATAATTTCTCTTAAACCTAATTCGAGTTCAAGATCTTGAAATTTGATTTAATTGGTGAATGAAGTTGAATGTTTTTTTTTAATATTATATTTAAGATAGTCTTCGAATTGATTTCCGAGTTTAGCCTCGAGATAATTTATGGAATAAAATTCGTTTGAAGATTTGAGATTTTGTTACTCCAAAGAAAATCATTTAAATCGAATGATAATTGAAATTAAAGATTTTGTCTTAAGAATGAATAATATTTTTGCTAAGTCTTAAGAAAATTTAAGTTAGTTTGGAAAATATATATATATATATATATATATATATATATATATATATATATATATATATATATATATATATATATATATATATATATATATATAATCTTACTTAGATAAATTGGGAGTTAATATATATTTAAGCCTTTTGTAAAATGAACAAATAATTTAAATTTTCATTCATAATTTATAAACACAACCATTTCCACTCAAATTTTTGGATCCTCTTATTCTCAATAAATCAGGAAACTTCTCAACTCTCAACTCTCATTTTCTCTCTCCACACCTTCGACACTACTCTCTCTCTGTCGAGCTTCGCGCACCACCACCGCCTCCGTCGCACTCCATTCTCCCTCGCCGGTGTGCTTCTGGTGATGTGTGTGTTGTTGTGTTGTTGATTCTGGGCTTCTATCTCCTCTCCTCCCTCGTCTTGCTCCGTCGCCTGCCGCCGTCGCCGCTTCCGACGGTTGTCGTGACCTTGCGTTTCATCTCTACTGCTACTCCATTTATGTGGTAATATCTTCAGCCCTTTTCATTTCAATCAATTAATTAAATTTAGTAATTTAAAACCCCCAAATCACAAACCCTAACTAATTGATTTCTCTCTCCTCTTGTTGTGATGCGACGACCACTCCTCCGACGTTGTCGTTGTTGTGTTGGTGGTGTGTTGTTCTTGGTGTTGGAATGTGTTTCCCGATCTCCCTGCCCTCTCTTCAGCCCTGCCTCTCCGCTCACCTGAGCCGCCGCGGCCCTGCTCCCTGCCGGCGTGGTTGCTGCTTCTATTGTTGTGTATTGTTGCTTCTTTTGTTCAATCATTGCGTAACTTCTTGAGGGTATAATTCTATACCAAGATTCTAGTCTCTATTTTAGTTTACCAATTCAATTTACATAGCTATATAACTGATTATGAGTTGGATGATGTAAGGTTAAATTTTAGTTAATTAATTAGTTAATTTAGAATTTTAATTGGGCAATTCGAGCTATTATAGGTTCTGGAAGAGTCGTCTAAGTGATGATGTTATTAAGATTTCCATATTAATTATTTTTGATTTAATCTTACTTACAAATATACAAATTAAATATTATCGAACTATATTTAATTGAATATGATTCTATTCCAAATTAGTTTATCTATTTTTTTTTTATCGAAAGATTTAATTATGATATCTTATAAAACTTTGATGTATTACTTTCTTAATGTAAGAATTATTGATTAGGAAGGAAATGATTTTGGTTCTTTCGATTATCTAATTCCAATCTATTTCCTAACTAGTTTCGTGAAAGAAAATGTAACCATGGTTTCTTTTCTTAAATCTTTTCAAGCTAGTAAACATTATTTTACAATATCGAATGCTATAACGCTAGGTCACAACCCTTGTTTGACAAATTTGTTTTGTTTTCCTAAATAAGACTTAACTCTTTGGTAATTTTAAATGGATTTGGATATTAACTAAGAGTTTCTAAAGGAAATTCAAATGTGTTTCTAGTTCGACCTAGTTAAATAGGTAATATAATTATGATCTTAATCATTATCATGTCCAAGTTCATTTCTTTAAGGAGAATGTACTCCATATTGATCCTAAACTAAGTTTTCTAAAAGCATTCAAGGTTCAAAAAGGAATTCAATTAAAGTCCATGGGTAGTTAGAATGAGATTTCGAAAGGTTTAGTAGGAAGAGATCAAAGAAATATTACCTTAGACTCAATACGATTCAAGTGAATAGATTATTAATTCGTGCCCTTGCTTGTAGAGGTAGGCTATTGAAGAAATGATTAAGGAAAATAGAGTTGTGAAGTTAAGCGGGGATTGATGATCAAGTGTATAGATCTTAGAGCTATTGGACTTTGGAATTCAAGATACACATTGTCTAACCATCTTCCGTATTTTAAATTATAATTTTTGTGGATTATGACAAATCATTAGCAATATTACGCGTTATATGAATGTATGTTTTAAATTGGGATTTGCAAATAAACTTATGAAACTTGTTGATTTTCTACTGATTTAATGAAATGATTATTGATTTCATTTATTGACTGATGAAATGAAACGGTTTTGAATTTGCAATTGCTTGTGAGCGGTGATTGAGCTAAGAATGTGTTTTCTAGGAGTTGAATCTATTGAGAGTTGAATTTGTGAATGAATTATTGTTATGATTGATCATGGAGTAGGAAAATGAATCCATGAGGTCAAGAATCATATAAAAAAAATTTAAATACAATCTAGGGTGTTAATGGTTAATCTAGGTAAAGATAAAACTCACAAAGTCATCAATTTCACTTGAGTCCATAAAGTGTTTAAGAGACGAGTTTCTAAGGAATCATTTCGAGAAGAGTTTACGATTATATCTCCAACTCACCTTTATTTGGGATTCCGATAAAAGTCGTATGCTATTATTTAAATTGTGGAATATGGAATGTAAGCTAGTTTTAAACAACAATAAGGCGTTTTAAATGAACTTCAGAGCTGGAACGATTGAAGCTAAAGATGTTTTCAAATTTGTTTTAAGTTCTTTAAACGACAGTAGCTTGCAAAAACAAAGGAATATTTTACAAGTTCTAAAAAGAGTTTTAATAAGGAAATGATGTTTTTTTTTATATAATTAGAATTAAGTTAAAGTGTTTTAAAACTAGTTAATCTATAAGAAATTAATAGTTAACCTTATAGATAATAAAAATGGTTTTGATTTAGTAAAATTGCTTTAATATAAATGAAAAGTTGTTAATTGTTTTATAAAGACTCATTTTAGGCACACTAAGCTCACCTAGTTAAACTTAATAATTAGGATTAAATAATTATTGCAGTTTGAGTACTATAACATGGAATCATACTACAATATAATTAATGTTTAGAAGGTAATGATATTTTTGTTATTGTGAAATAATATACTAGCAAGCTAGGTTAGGAGTTACATTAAACTCGAACAGGGAATTGTCTTAATATGGAGTTCGGTTTGTCATAAGTTAACGAATGGTAAATAGAGAAATATCTAATGAGTCTAACTCAAGGTAAAATTTATGTGAATTTTCTATGTGTATGGTAACTAAAATTCATGAATTCAGTTAATTGAATCAAAGGCGATTGTGACAAGATATGTAGAATTGAGAAAGAAGCTGATACATGATTGAGGGAATGAAACTTATGTTTTGAGAAACGAAATTATATAGATTAGCATCAAAGTAATTATGTATGGGGACTTAGCTGTGTATGGGTGGCGTGATGCTCACATGCGATAGTGATAAGCATTCGTCTTGCAGGCGAGTGAAATGCTCGTAGCTACCGTCTTGCAGGCGAGTGAAATGCTCGTAGCTGCCGTCTTGCAGGCGAGTAAAATGCTCGTAGCTATTGTCTTGCAGGCGAGTTAAATTCTCGTAGCTGCCGTCTTGCAGGCAAGTTCGATACTTGCAGCTGCCGTCCTGTTTAGTCTTGCAAGAATATTTGTTAGTAGGAGGGTGACGACCCCCATAGTTTAGAGTCAGTCGGTCATGATGACCATAATTCGTATTCGCTTTCCCCGAACATAAAATGTTATTAGTGAGTGTATACTACCTATTAGAGCCATGTTGGTTTTGTGAGTGAAATGATACCATGTGTATATTGGAACATAATGAACCTATGTATTGGAATTATGTCTATAAGAATATTGCGAAGCAAAACTTGGAAATGTTTTGGCAATGAGTGTTACATTGAGTTAAGAATGTATATATTATGATTTTTACTTTGTGGCATATTTCATGGTTTGAAAATGGTTACATTTGGAGAAATATATGGGCTGTCATTATGAATAAGTGCCAGATAAAGGATGATAAGAAGTGATCAAGAATATGAAAATAATTAGATGAGTGATGAGTCATGGAACTAACCTTTAATGAATTGTGAATTTGGAAGTGATGTGAGGAAATTATAATATGTGGTTATTTCGTATTCTAAACTATTATTTGAATGATAATGACTTCGTGAAAGCGTGAAATGAATCTCAAATGAATTGTGATGCTTTTATCAAACGATGTTTTCTAAGTAATGTGATTTGAATAAGTGAAGTGTTTTCCAAAATGATCATGAAACAAAAACTAATACTATTTGAGCCACCTATCAAATGCATTTCAGGTTAGATAATGTGTACTCGTTTTCCCTGATTTTGTTCTATTGAACCTGTCCTGGTGGGGGCAGGGTTAAGATGTTTTGCAGGTAACAGGAATCGAGTCTAAGTCCATGTTGAAGGTGCCTAGAGATCTCCAAGTTCCCTAGTATGTCAAGGCGGGGTTATAAATTCTCTAAGTGTGACTTCTTCTGTTTCGAGTTTAGTAATGTGTTATATTATTCCTCTTAAGAGTTTAATTTATAGTTATGGATTCGTTTATGGTTTGGGTTGTAATTAAGCAAGACATTTGAGTTAAATTTTTCTTAACTTAAGACTAAGTGTGATAAGAAAGCCGCTTGTTAAGGGCGGGCTATTACAGGTGGTATCAGAGCCAAGGTTGATTTTGGGGTCGTTGTGATCATCAAATCACGACGTTTGAGTAAAGAAATATGTTATTAAAGGTTTAGGGGAATACATGATTTGTTTTGGGTGATAAATTATAATTACATTGAAGTTTTGGAAATCGATTTGGAACTATGAGGTTGTTTAATGATCAAGAATATGAGTTGGAAAACCAAGTTGGATTTAAGAATTCGTATCATGGTATGGAGATATGAATAAATCTCTAGGATTAGAGTAACTAACTACAAGCATATAATGATCGTACTATGGTTATGAAATTATTTTGAATTGTGGAATAGGAGTTAGTTTCAGTAAGTAATTGGTTGAGGTATATGTGTGGTAACTCTATTTTGGCTTAATTTAGTCACGATTATGGAGCATTACAAAACAGTACATAAGAATTTATGCTTGGTATTTGAGGAATTGAAATGGGTGATAAGAATTGAGTTAAGAAAAATTTAAATTGTAATTTGAGAGTCTAAAGCGCTTAAATCAATTCAGAGAAGAAAATATTTACTTAGGAAGTTAAGTATAGGAAATCGAGTAAATGATAGCGAAGTGCTATTTATAGAGTATTAGGAGAAAAAGTTTGGAATCATATTATTGTGGTGGAAATATATCAAAAAGGGTGTGAGAATTATTATAACTAAGAGGAGTCATGTTTTGAAATTTCTAATCTAAGGGTTTTGATTCAAGGATCTCGAGATATTCCATTAAGATTATGAAATATTGAGGATTTAGGATTTAAATTATAGCGTGAGTTAGATATTAGTAATGTATTGGGATCATGATCGGGGATTAGAGTTTGATTTATTTACTTGTTTAATTGTTTCTTTACTTGATATGTAATTGTGGTTCCGTTAGTCGCTTATTTGAACTATTAGGATTGAAAATCAAGTACATATGTGTCGAGTTTGGGGAATTAAAGTCGCGAACGTACAAGATGAATATTGTACTTGGGGAATAGTATAACTAATAGAGGTAACGATCCTTATAATCTTCTTATTATTTTAACAGTAACTCTAAGATTCCTATTTGAACTTTTGGAACAAAAATCCATTTCAAAGAGTATTTAAGGTTTCAACCGAGTACTTCCAAAATTTGTTTGTATATTGTGGCTGAACTACTTATATAAAGTACCTTCCATTCAAGTATTCTTAATAGAAGTTGTGTTTCTACCATAAGTCCGATTTCAATCCTAGTATCTCTACATGGTTCCTTTATTTCTTTAATGGCTTCTTTCCATTTGACTTAATCAAAGCGTCAACAATTCTACTACTCTGGAAAATTTTGATCGAGAAAATGGTATATAACTCATTTCTATATAAGCCTACTCTAAATTCTTTCTCTATAATATGGTCAAGTATTTCTATCTTCAATCCTATCGTTGCTGCACATATTCAGTACCCATTTAACTCCAATCTATCTAGAGCTACCGAGTCTTTCTATCTAGTGCTGTTTTTATGGTTTTAAGTTTGATTTCGAAATATCTAAACACATTTATCATGCATCTCGATACCCTACGATTTCAAAGATCGACTTTAAAAGGATAAATTCTATTCAAACGATTTAAAGTTGTACGTTATAAAGTTTCGAGGTCGAAACTTATTTTAAGGGAGGTATAATGTAATAGCCCTGATTTCCAAGCAGCTATTAATATGATATCAAGGGAAACTATCGTCTTAAACATGTTATTATAATTTCTCTTAAACCTAATTCGAGCTCAAGATCTTGAAATTTGATTAAATTGGTGAATGAAGTTGAATTTTTTTTTTTTTAATATTATATTTAAGATAGTCTTCGAATTGATTTCCGAGTTTAGCCTCGAGATAATTTATGGAATAAAATTCGTTTGAAGATTTGAGATTTTGTTACTCCGAAGAAAATCATTTAAATCGAATGATAATTGAAATTAAAGATTTTGTCTTAAGAATGAATAATATTTTTGCTAAGTTATTATCCCTAAATAAATGTATTTTTGAGTTAGGTTGGAAATATATATATATATATATATATATATATATATATATATATATATATATATATATATATATATATATATATATATATATATATATATATATATATATATATATATATATATATATATATATATATATATATATATATATATATATATATATATATATATAATCTTACTTAGATAAATTGGGAGTTAATATATATTTAAGCCTTTTGTAAAATGAACAAATAATTTAAATTTTCATTCATAATTTATAAACACAACCATTTCCACTCAAATTTTTGGATCCTCTTATTCTCAATAAATCAGGAAACTTCTCAACTCTCAACTCTCGTTTTCTCTCTCCACACCTTCGACACTCCTCTCTCTGTCGAGCTTCGCGCACCACCACCGCCTCCGTCGCACTCCATTCTCCCTCGCCGGTGTGCTTCTGGTGATGTGTGTGTTGTTGATTATGGGCTTCTATCTCCTCTCCTCCCTCGTCTTGCTCCGTCTCCTGCCGCTGTCGCCGCTTCCGACGGTTGTCGTGACCTTGCGTGTCATCTCTACTGCTACTCCATTTATGTGGTAATATCTCAGCCCTTTTCATTTCAATCAATTAATTAACTTTAGTAATTTAAAACCCCCAAATCACAAACCCTAACTAATTGATTTCTCTCTCCTCTTGTTGTGATGCGACGACCACTCCTCCGACGTTGTCATTGTTGTGTTGGTGGTGTGTTGTTCTTGGTGTTGGAATGTGTTTCCCGATCTCCCTACCCTCTCTTCGGCCCTGCCTCTCCGCTCACCTGAGCCGCCGCGGCCCTGCTCCCTGCCGGCGTGGTTGCTGCTTCTATTGTTGTTGATTGTTGCTTCTTTTGTTCAATCATTGCTTAACTTCTTGAGGGTATAATTCTATACCAAGATTCTAGTCTCTATTTTAGTTTACCAATTCAATTTACATAGCTATATAACTGATTATGAGTTGGATGATGTAAGGTTAGATTTTAGTTAATTAATTAGTTAATTTCGAATTTTAATTGGGCAATTCGAGCTATTATAGGTTCTGGAAGAGTCTTCTAAGTGATGATGTTATTAAGATTTCCATATTAATTATTTTTGATTTAATCTTACTTACAAATATACAAATTAAATATTATCGAACTATATTTAATTGAATATGATTCTATTCCAAATTAGTTTATCTATTTATTTTTTTTATCGAAAGATTTAATTATGATATCTTATAAAACTTTGATGTATTACTTTCTTAATGTAAGAATTATTGATTAGGAAGGAAATGATTTTGGTTCTTTCGATTATCTAATTCCAATCTATTTCCTAACTAGTTTCTTGAAAGAAAATGTAACCATGATTTCTTTTCTTAAATCTTTTCAAGCTAGTAAACATTATTTTACAATATCGAATGCTATAACGCTAGGTCACAACCCTTGTTTGACAAATTTGTTTTGTTTTCCTAAATAAGACTTAACTCTATGGTAATTTTAAATGGATTTGGATATTAACTAAGAGTTTCTAAAGGAAATTCAAATGTGTTTCTAGGTCGACCTAGTTAAATAGGTAATATAATTATGATCTTAATCATTATCATGTCGAAGTTCATTTCTTTAAGGAGAATGTACTCCATATTGATCCTAAACTAAGTTTTCTAAAAGCATTCAAGGTTCAAAAAGGAATTCAATTAAAGTCCATGGGTAGTTAGAATGAGATTTCGAAAGGTTTAGTAGGAAGAGATCAAAGAAATATTACCTTAGACTCAATACGATTCAAGTGAATAGATTATTAATTCGTGCCCTTGCTTGTAGAGGTAGGCTATTGAAGAAATGATTAAGGAAAATAGAGTTGTGAAGTTAAGCGGGGATTGATGATCAAGTGTATAGATCTTAGAGCTATTGGACTTTGGAATTCAAGGTACACATTGTCTAACCATCTTCGGTATTTTAAATTATAATTTTTGTGGATTATGACAAATCATTAGCAATATTACGCGTTATATGAATGTATGTTTTAAATTGGGATTTGCAAATGAACTTATGAAACTTGTTGATTTTCTACTGATTTAATGAAATGATTATTGATTTCATTTATTGACTGATGAAATGAAACGGTTTTGAATTTGCAATTGCTTGTGAGTGGTGATTGAGCTAAGAATGTGTTTTCTAGGAGTTGAATCTATTGAGAGTTGAATTTGTGAATGAATTATTGTTATGATTGATCATGGAGTAGGAAAATGAATCCATGAGGTCAAGAATCATATAAAAAAAATGTAAATACAATCTAGGGTGTTAATGGTTAATCTAGGTAAAGATAAAACTCACCAAGTCATCAATTTCACTTGAGTCCATAAAGTGTTTAAGTGACGAGTTTCTAAGGAATCATTTCGAGAAGAGTTTACGATTATATCTACCAACTCACCTTTATTTGGGATTCCGATAAAAGTCGTATACTATTATTTAAATTGTGGAATATGGAATATAAGCTAGTTTTAAACAACAATAAGGCGTTTTAAATGAACTTCAGAGCTGGAACGATTGAAGCTAAAGTTGTTTTCAAATTTGTTTTAAGTTCTTTAAACGACAGTAGCTTGCAAAAACAAAGGAATATTTTACAAGTTCTAAAAAGAGTTTTAATAATGAAATGATGTTTTTTTTATATAATTAGAATTAAGTTAAAGTGTTTTAAAACTAGTTAATCTATAAGAAATTAATAGTTTACCTTATAGATAATAAAAATGGTTTTGATTTAGTAAAGATTGTTTTAATATAAATGAAAAGTTGTTAATTGTTTTATAAAGACTCATTTCAGGCACACTAAGCTCACCTAGTTAAACTTAATAATTAGGATTAAATAATTATTGCAGTTTGAGTACTATAACATGGAATCATACTACAATATAATTAATGTTTAGAAGGTAATGGTATTTTTGTTATTGTGAAATAATATACTAGCAAGCTAGGTTAGGAGTTACATTAAACTCGAACAGAGAATTGTCTTAATATGGAGTTCGGTTTGTCATAAGTTGACGAATGGTAAATAGAGAAATATCTAATGAGTCTAACTCAAGGTAAAATTTATGTGAATTTTCTATGTGTATGGTAACTAAAATTCATGAATTCAGTTAATTGAATCAAAGGCGATTGTGACAAGATATGTAGAATTGATAAAGAAGCTGATACATGATTGAGGGAATGAAACTTAAGTTTTGAGAAACGAAATTATATAGATTAGCATCAAATTAATTATGTATGGGGACTTAGCTGTGTATGGGTGACGTGATGCTCACATGCGATAGTGATAAGCATTCGTCTTGCAGGCGAGTGAAATGCTCGTAGCTGCCGTCTTGCAGGCGAGTGAAATGCTCGTAGCTGCCGTCTTGCAGGCGAGTGAAATGCTCGTAGCTGTTGTCTTGCAGGCGAGTTAAATTCTCGTAGCTGCCGTCTTGCAGGCAAGTTCGATACTTGCAGCTGCCGTCCTGTTTAGTCTTGCAAGAATATTTGTTAGTAGGAGGGTGACGACCCCCATAGTTTAGAGTCAGTCGGTCATGATGACCATAATTCGTATTCGCTTTCCCCGAACATAAAATGTTATTAGTGAGTGTATACTACCTATTAGAGCCATGTTGGTTTTGTGAGTGAAATGATACCATGTGTATATTGGAACATAATGAACCTATGTATTGGAATTATGTCTATAAGAATATTGCGAAGCAAAACTTGGAAATGTTTTGGCAATGAGTGTTACATTGAGTTAAGAATGTATATATTATGATTTTTACTTTGTGGCATATTTCATGGTTTGAAAATGGTTACATTTGGAGAAATATATGGGCTGTCATTATGAATAAGTGTCAGATAAAGGATGATAAGAAGTGATCAAGAATATGAAAATAATTAGATGAGTGATGAGTCATGGAACTAACCTTTAATGAATTGTGAATTTGGAAGTGATGTGAGGAAATTATAATATGTGGTTATTTCGTATTCTAAACTATTATTTGAATGATAATGACTTCGTGAAAGCGTGAAATGAATCTCAAATGAATTGTGATGCTTTTATCAAACGATGTTTTCTAAGTAATGTGATTTGAATAAGTGAAGTGTTTTCCAAAATGATCATGAAACAAAAACTAATACTATTTGAGCCACCTATCAAATGCATTTCAGGTTAGATAATGTGTACTCGTTTTTCCTGATTTTGTTCTATTGAACCTGTCCTGGTGGGGGCAGGGTTAAGATGTTTTGCAGGTAACAGGAATCGAGTCTAAGTCCATGTTGAAGGTGCCTAGAGATCTCCAAGTTCCCTAGTATGTCAAGGCGGGGTTATAAATTCTCTAAATGTGACTTCTTCTGTTTCGAGTTTAGTAATGTGTTATATTATTCCTCTTAAGAGTTTAATTCATAGTTATGGATTCGTTTATGGTTTGGGTTGTAATTAAGCAAGACATTTGAGTTAAATTTTTCTTAACTTAAGACTAAGTGTGATAAGAAAGCCGCTTGTTAAGGGCGGGCTATTACAGTTATGTTTAAATAAAACTCCTATATATATATACTAAATTTATATATTAGATTATATTAGTTTTTTATTTTGCATTGAATTTCATTTTAGATTTTTTTTTAAAATTATGAGAGTGTTTGTTTTTGGATGAAATTATATATGCGTAATATTAATAATTAATTAATAAAATTACCTACGTGGCACTTGACTATTTATCTACGTGGCACTCGAATTTTTTAATTCAAAATTTTAAAATGTTATTTTTCATTGGCCGATACCATTAGTATTCCTACGTGGCGCTCTAATATTGGATTAATGTTTGATTTTAAATTGAGTTTTATTTATTTTATTTTAGATTAGTGTTTGATTTTGGATGAATTTTATTTTAACTTTATTTTTTTAATTATTAGAGTTTGATTTTAGATGGAGTTGTATATATATTAGTAATTAATTAATTAAAATATCTACGTGGAAGCTAATTAATTATCTACGTGGAAATCAATTTTTTTAATTCAAAAATAAATTAGAAATCTTATTTTTCATTGGCCGAAACCATTAGAATTTTATTTTAACTTTATTTTTTAATTATTAGAGTTTGATTTTAGATGAAGTTGTATATATTAGTAATTAATTAATTAAAATATCTACGTGACACCTAATTAATTATCTACGTGGCAATCGATTTTTTTAATTCAAAAATAAATTAGAAATCTTATTTTTCATTGGCCGAAACCATTAGTAATCCTAGGTGGCGCTCTAATATTTCAGCAAATATGCCTCATTTATATATATATATATATATATATATATATATATATATATATATATATATATATATATATATATTAGATTACGTTATGATATCCTAATATTAGTAGAATTGTAGTACGTAGATAATACTCAAGTAGAATTGGAGTAGGAGTTAAATATTCAAGTAGAATTGGGTAGGGGTGAGCACAACAGGGTATCCTGTCAAAATATCAGAAATCGGAACCGGAACCTGTTGCAATAGGTTCCTGAAAATGGGAACTGGAACCAGAACTTGTTGCAACAGGTTCCTAAAATTGAGAACCGGAACTGAAACATGTTCCAACAGGTTCTGATTCAGGGAACCCTGTCATTTTTAAAATTTAAATAAATGATTGCTAATTTATTGAGGAAAAAATCCACTTTATAGTTTTGGTTTTGATTGTTTTATAGCTTGGGCTTAAATTGTAATTTCATATTTATATTTTCCAAAAAGTAGCTTGGATTGTTTTATATTTTAGGCATAGGAAGCATTTTTATGAGGCCCGAACCCTTATTTTGGGTAATTCATATTAGAATTGGTGTGTACGGGGTACCCAACAGGGTACCCGTTCCAAAACATTGAGAACCGGAACCTTTTTCAACAGGTTCTCAATTTTGTTACCCGGAACTGAAACTTGAACAACAGGTTTCGATTCCGGAACCGCAGGTTTATAACAGGTTCTGGTTCCGATTCAGGATACCCTAACTTTTTGCTCACCCCTAGAATTGGGGGGCCTCCGTCAGAAACTGATTTCCCTTGGAAACTAATTTTCAAATATTAAGACAAAGATAGGAAAAGTGTGTAAAAAAAAGGGTGTATATTGTAAAATATGAATAAAGTAAGATAGATGTGTAAAAGGGTGGGTGAGTGTAAGAAAAAAAAATTGAATAAAGTAAAGAAAGTGTGGGAAAAGTTTTAAATGTTGTGGGGACAAGAGGGGTAAGATAGTAAACTTTAATGTCAAAAAATAAAATAAATCATGTGCGCACAATGTAAAGGACATTATGAAACAAATTAAAATGGAAAGTGTAAAGATCATTTTGAAATGGAGTTAGTACTAGTAGACTAGTTATATAGTTTTCTTGTATTGTTTCGTTACACGAAAAATGTAATACAGGAAATCAGTAGTAGTAAATACGGAGTAATTTTCTTTTGTTTGTTTCCTTACAAAAACAGCTGTAGAGAAGAAACAAATTTTTTTTTAAAAAAAAAAAGTGGAAGAAAAGATGGATAAAGGAACTAGAAAGGTTATTTTTAAAAGGAAAATTGTTTTCAACTCTTAAAAAGTTATTTTTTCATCCTTAGCAAATCAAGCAGAGGAAAATGGGAAAATCGTTTCCGAGAAAGAGTTTTCCATCAAATTAAACAGAATCGTAGTTCTTCCCTTTAATTAACCTTTCTTGCACTCCTCGTTGATGCTGATGTTCTTTGAATTGTGCTAACGCCTAGTAAAATGCTAAATAATCTAATTTAGCTCCCAAATATCAAAATTTAGAGAGGGGTTAGAAAGCATGCACTCCTATACTTATAAAGTTATACTCGGGCGGATCTAGGGTAGTGCACCCCGAATCCGGGTGCATCTAGTGTCATTTCTCATTTTTCACTCACATATACAAAGCATATGAGGAGAAAATGTGAGAGAAACTGCCGATATATGGGCAAAAGACACCTTTTGGTGTATCCACATATTGCACCTTGCACAACAGAAGTTTACTTGTTGTGCATAACAAGGGCTAGGGTATACGAAGATATTATATTGTAGGAAATTATCCTTGGTTTGTTATTCATTATGCTAGAGTATTTATACAAGAGATACTACTATGGTTTACAAGATATTAGGGTTTACAAGATTTTCTACTTGATATAATTACAATATATACAATATATTTATCACACCCCCGCAGTCAAAGCAGGAGGTTCTCGTACGTTGAGACTGTCCCGGAAATCATTGAAGAGTTGCGCGGAAGACCTTTAATGAAAATATTAGCTACCTGATAACGGGACGGAACATGAAAGACATGAACTTGTCCTTTAACAACCTTTTCACGTATGAAGTGTATGTCCATCTCAATATGTTTAGTGAGTTGATGTTGAACTGGATTGCCGGAAAGATAAATTGCACTAACATTGTCACAGTATACCAAAGTAGCCTTGTGGATAGGGTTTTTAAATTCCAGGAGAAGATTGCGTGTCCAACAAGACTCAGAAACAACATTAGCTACCCCTCTGTATTGGCTTCGGCACTGGAACGGGAGAGAGTGGGTTGGCGTTTTTACGACTAAGAGATTAGATTATCTCCAAGAAATACACAATACCCAGAAGGGGATCGCCTCGTGTCCGGGAAACCACCCCAGTCGGCATCCGAATAAGACACTAGACTCGATGTAGGGGATTGTTATAAATGCAAGCCAAGAGAAAGAGTACCTTGAATTTATCGGATAATACGCTTCAAGGCTCGTAGATGTTTATCACGGGGATCATGCATGTGGAGACAAATATGTTGAACAGCATAAGATATGTTTGGTCTAGTGAATGTGAGGTATTGAAGAGCTTCGGCAAGGCTTCGATACTGAGATGAATCAGCGCATAGAGAGCCTGATGTTGCGCTTAGTTTAGAATGAGTGTTTATAATTTCTTCGGCATATGTGCGTTGAGAGAGAAATAAACCGTTGGCATGTCGGGTCACGGCGATGCCTAGAAAGTAGCTGAGTGGACCTAGGTCCTACATGTCAAATTTTGAGCTGAGAAGAGATATAATGTGACGCCGTAGAGCATCAGATGAAGCAGTGAGAATGATGTCATCAACATAAAATAAAATGTAAGTTGTTTCAGCACCATGATGAAAAATAAATAGAGAATGATCAGATTTGCTGTGAGTGAATCCAATAGTGTGAACATAATCAGCAAACCTTTGGTACCATGCCCGTGGTGCTTGTTTCAGACCATAGAGAGATTTCTTCAACAAGCATAAATAATCCGGGCATGTTGGGTCACGAAAACCCATAGGTTGGTGCATGTAGACAGTTTCCTACAAGTGACAATGCAAGAAAGAATTTTTCACATCCAACTGATGAATGGGCCAAGATTTAGATAATGCAATGATGAGAACAGATCATATCGAATAGTGGCAGGCTTCACCACGGGACTGAATGTCTCAAAACAATCCACACCAACCTGTTGAGATTTCCCATCACCTACAAGACGGGCTTTATGCCGCTCAAAATGATCATTAGATTTACGTTTATGACGAAAAATCCATAAAGAGAGAATAATATTAACATCAACATGACGAGGTACTAACTCACATGTCCCATTTTTAATAAGAGCATTATATTCATCTAGCATGAAAATTTTCCAATTCGGGTCAGATAAGGCCGCTTTCGGGTTACGTGAAATGGGAGATACGTTAACCGAAGCGGTCAACTTAAGATGGCGTTTGGGTTAAAAGATTCCATGAGAGGAACGAGTAGCCATGTGATGCATGGGCCGCTCAAGAGCAACATGACACGCGTCGCAGTGGGCTGGGAGGGACTCGGCGGTGGACTAGGTCGTGGATGGGTCGTGGATGACTGATCCAACGGAGAGGAGGGGATTGGGTCAAGCAGTTGCTTGACCGTGGGGAAGGGGTGTGTGTTTTGGGCTAGGGGAGATAAGGGGGGAGTTGTGGCTGGAGTGGGCTGGGCCAACTGATCAGGAGGGCTAAGGGAAGCTGGGATTCCCATTTTCAGGAAATCAAAACTTGTGGCAATATGTTTGTGAATATCTGAAAATGGGAATTGTGTTTCATCAAATAACACATACCGGGAGATGAAATTTATTCCACTCGAGAGATCATAACATTTATACCCCCTATGATGTTGAGGATAGCCCAAGAAAACACACGGAGTAGACCGGGATTGTAGTTTATTGATTTTTGTGGAGGGAATCAATGGGAAACACAAACATCCGAACACTCAGAGGTGAGAGTAGGAGGGGTCTTTACGGTAAAGAAGTTGAGTAGGGGATTTTCGGTTTAGGAGTTTTGTAGGTAAGATGTTAAGTAGATATGTAGGCATTAGAAACGCATGATGCCAAAAAGAGGGTGGCATAGAGGAGCGCGCTAGAAGAATTCGAATAAAATTATTAATTGTTCGAATTTGTCGCTCGACTTTTCCGTTTTGGGGGGATGTATGAGGGCATGAAAAACGGAAAGCCATACCACTTTTTGAAAAAATAATTTAAATGATTCATTGTCATATTCTCGGCCATTGTCACATTGAAAACACTTGACTGTGCGTTCAAATTGAGTTTGGATATAGGTGCTAAATTTGAGAAAAACTGAATAAACTTGAGATTTTGCACCTAAGAGAAAAGTCCACATGAAGTTTGTGAAATCATCCAAAAACAAAACATAGTGTTTGTGACCAGTAGAGCTAAGACCTGAGAGGTCCATAAATCACTATGACAAATATCAAATGGCATTAAAGTTTGAGAATTTGAATTAAGAAAAGGTAACTTAACATGTTTACCCATAATACACGACGGACAAACCAAAGGTAAAGAATTCCGAGTACAATCAATAAGTTTATTATTTTTGAGAGAATGTAAACTAATGACCCCGGATGACCAAATCGGTTGTGCCACAATGCTGGACACAAAACAGTGAAGGCGGAAGGTTGGTTGGCTTGATTTGTGGAGATTAGAGGATAAATTTCACCCGTTCTATTACATCGCATTCGATGTATCCATGTCTGAAGGTCCTTCACAGAAAACCCAAAAGGATCAAACTCAACAGTAATATTATTATCAACGATAAATTTACGAACTGAGACTAAGTTTTTGATGATTTTAGGAGTATGGAGGAAATTTTTTAGATGAAGGGACGGGTTAGGAAGTGATTTATGATCACCATAACCTCGAATTGGAATTTCATGACCATTACCAATAATAATATTATGTTTCATGCTCATATTAAAATAAGGGGAGAGAGTACCTCCATTTGCAGTCATATGTGACGTTGCACATGTGTCCATGTACCAATTTTTGTCCTGTGCTTGGAGTGACATTGTATGCATGGCCACCTCAATGTTAGTAGGAGAATATGCAGGTCGGCCTTGAGCAAAATAGGCTTGCGTGGGTCTTGCACCAAGAATTCCAGTCCCACGTACATGTTTCATTGGATAGGGGCAAGGGGGGGACTGCCCAATTTTGTGTCATTGGAGGAGTGCATGAGGGACCCACTGCCACGAACCCCATTTCTGTTGCTGCTGTAACCGCCGGCGACTGGTGACCCGGCGTTGCTGCTGGTGTGGCCGCCCCTATTCTTGCCACGTCTGCCTTTCTTGCCACCATGATTACCACGACCTCCATTGTTACCCCCATTGTGACCACCCCTCCGAGGTGGATTGTGACAGGGAGCAGAGGGATTGTGACCGTCAGAGTCGTTGGTGGTCAGGAGGGCAGTGGCGTCAATGGCGACACCATGCTCCGCTTGATTGTCTTTGTGGAGTTCCTCCAGTATAAGGCTGGACCGAGCCTTTGTGAAGGGTGGGATCAGTTTAGCACGAGATAGGGAGATGTCCATACCATCATAATTGGCATTTAGCCCTGCGATGAGACGGAGCACAAGTCTATTGTTTGACACCGGAGCACCGACGTCGGCAAGCTGATCAGCGAAGGTTTTAAGCTCGAGGAAATATGAGTCCGTATTCGGGAAGTTGTCGAGTTTGACGGCATTGAATTGATGTTCCAAGTAAACCGCCCTTGAAATTTTGTTGTCTTGAAAA
Source organism: Spinacia oleracea (assembly GCF_020520425.1). Taxonomy (NCBI): domain Eukaryota; kingdom Viridiplantae; phylum Streptophyta; class Magnoliopsida; order Caryophyllales; family Amaranthaceae; genus Spinacia; species Spinacia oleracea. The sequence continues at coordinate 68,810,046 of NC_079488.1, read as the reverse complement.
ACCAACCGAAGGCTTTCCCAAGCTTGCATGGATGTGGTGTCAGGGAAGATAATGGTGCCCAAGAGATCGTGAGAAATAGTCTCATATATCCATTGGAGGACGGTAGCATCAAGGTGTTGCCGTTTTGATATTTCCGCGACGGTTTTCTCCTTAACCGTCTCGCCGGCTGCTGGTGGAGGAGGGGGAACAATGTGGCCCACTAGTAGAAAAATCTTCAAAAGTGGCCACTTAAAGGTTGCTCTTGTTTCACAAGCGCACCTTTTGACAAAAAAAAAATTAAAAATAATCATAAATTAAATCATTTCCTTCCTTCTTCGTGAGAAGCACAGCTCTTAGAAGTTAGACCTAAGCTGCACCCTTTGCTCCCTCCTTTCTCGCTGCTCCCCTAAACCCAAACAACTTCTCGCTGCGACGCCTCTGGTCAACTTCCCTGGTGACGCCTCTGGTCAACTTCACCGGCGACGTCGACGCCTCATCTCATCTTCAGAATATCAAGACTGGATCGTTTTCATCACTCCAATTCTCCAAGTACAGAGTACTTTGAACACTACCTGTTCCCAGTTCCCAGTTCCCAATTCCCAGGTCTTCAACAATGGCGACTGACCTCAAACTTCACAATGCCTCTATTTTCTCTCTCTCTTGTGCCTCTCTTTTCTTCTTGGATCATCCTCTGCGGCGACCGATCATGATCTGCGAATCACAAATGCTGAGCGCAGAGTATGTTCTAATCGATTTATTTTTAAATTTTAAGTAGTTGATTGAAAAATAATCAATCTATCAATTATTATCGATTTCAAGAAACTTGTGGTATGAATCTATATCTACATCCTTCCGTTTTTTCTAGTTCTCATATCATCAAGGTGTTCTTAACTCTAAAGGTATGTTTGTCTATAATTTATTTTGAATCACTCTATTTTCTGCTACTCGAAACACTAGTTGATTTCCTGTTGAAACGTATTTCTCATGAATTCAGTCAAGCTATCAGAGCCGATGCTATGTATATTTTCTGATTGTTTTATGGTTGCTCGGGAATGAAAGTTGTGCTAGGGGAGTAATCCACTGTGTTTGAACCTCAAAAAGACGAAATTCCAAGTATTCTTTTATTGTTGTCCTTTTGTTGTTGTCCTTTTGTTGTTGAGGTTAGAAGATCTTGCGGACTCTGATTTATAGGTTCTGCTTGTCCAAATTTTGTTTTGAGGAATTATACTCAAGATTGTTGCAAAGGATTGATTTTATTTCCAATAGTAGAAATAGTGCATTGGTGTGATTCTTCCTCAATAAAATGTTTGTTACACTGAGTTTAAGTTAGAAACTTCATGATTTACTGTTCCTGTGAATTCAAGTATGTTGTAGACCATATTTTTATGGGAGATCAATACAACAGAATACACTATCTAGGCAGACTGTAAAAAAAACTGTGTATATAAAGCAAAGCACGAAGTTTGCAGATTTCAAAGGATTCATACAGAACTTATTTGATACGGAGTAACAAATTATACCCAAGTAGTGAATTTCTGCCCTTCTGAATCTGAAAATATGACCAAAATTTGCTTATAATGTGTTATTAATTGAAATTTCAAAGAGAAGAGAGGAGGTCATGATTTTGTTTTTAATGCTGATTTCGACTCGTCTCACTTAGTTTTTTCTAATCCCTTGAAATTTGTTGTGATTTGCAGTGTTTGGGTTGCTAGAAGACCTACTGGCTATGCATTCATTGATTTTGATGATACCAGGGACGCCAAAGATTCCATTCATGACTTAGATGGTATTTTCTTTACTTAAAGCCATGGACTTGATGATTATTAGGATATACTCTAGGCGTGGTTGTTCTACCGTCTTATGTTATAGTCGTTTTTGCATCGATGCATTTATGTCTTACTGAATTTTCCAACATCTTGTCATGCAGATTCCATTGACTGGACCAAATTCAGTTGTCAGTGGAGCCCTTGTGGTTCATGAACTTGAGGATGACCTTGGAAAAGGTATACCTTTCTGATACTTGGTTGAATTGTTGGCTTTTTTTTAATTGCCTCTGTGTTTGTGTTTGAGGTAGTAGCGAATGAATTACGCAACCCCCTATTTTATTTACTCCTCTGTTTTCTCCCTATTTCTTTGATAGAGTAGCAGCCCCATGACTCCCATGCAATTTTTTTTTATTCTGTATTTATTTAATAGTTTTGGCAATTTTTTTCTGTCTTTTTACTTTAAAACATTTCCCCTTGCTCCTAGTCCTTTGTTATTTGATAATCGTTGTTTGTCTTTTGTCTACTGGAAAATGCGAATATTATGTCTCAGTTTTCAGCTTAGATTAAGACTGCGTTAAAGGAATAACATGAAAGATACCTTTAGTAAAAGGTTCTTTAGCATCTAATTCCATTACGACTTTGGTTGTGAATTACATTGCTAAGCCAAAAGAATATTTCCAAGATCTGGTTACAAAAAATGTAGTGAAATCAATTATACAAGGTTTATATCAGAAGAGCAATATAGAGAGGGGAAGCTTAAGAAGTAATAGATAAATCTCATGTTTCTTGTCGTTCTCCTCCATAGAATATAGAATCTGAAACAGGCTTCAGTGACATAATTTAGGAAGAAAGATGGAGTTGCCAGATGTTTACTTTGGATTAATCTTCTGAGGCAACTCCCCTTATTTTGCTCTCATCTTCAAAAAATGCTTGTTTCACAAATTTGAGTGAATTATGCAGAACAAAAACCGTAACTTATGACAGGTTTACATATTCCTATATAACTGAAGTAAAAAGGTTGAGCAATAATCAACTCCAGTACTGCAATGTTATTCAGGAGTACCTGGATATTGTTTTTCTGACCGTTTTCATACATCAAGGACTTCATGGATATGGAAACTGAAGTCTATGTCTTAAATTCTGACAGGAAGGTCTATGCAATAGATGCAATAGGCGTGCTACCTGACGAGCTCTGGAATTTGGTTTACCTCACTAATTTGTATGGTTCTCTTTACTTTGGAAGTATCATCTATGTCTTGGTTTTACTCTGAATATGATGAACACCTGCTCTTTGTTCATGCTATCTAATAAAGTGATGCCTTCTTTCTGTGTAGGAAATTGGGACAAAATTACTTGACAGGCCCTATCTCTTCAGGCGTTAGAAACTTAACTCGGCAAACTCGCATGCAATACCTGTACTGTGGAACTTCAGCTAATCATCAAATATTACACTAATGATAATTTTGGTTAGTTTCCATTGCCATATTCTGGTTTTATCTTATTTGAATTCTCTGTTTGAAACTTGTATGTATCTGTGAACATGGGTTGTCATACATTGGAGAAATGATTAGATTATGAGAAGGTACTGTAAGGTCTGTAACTAATATAGAAAATTTTAGCTTCTATATCAGAAATGTATCCAAATATACATTCTTTCATCTCCCTAGAAGAGGATTGCGCTAGGTAGTTTGAGGCTTGCTTGATGAAATTGCAGCTTTCCTGCACAAATTTCTTTTGTTGCTCAAGTTTAAGAAGACTCCCCACGTAACCGCTTGTGTGATGATTTCTGTTCATATGCTGAGTTCTGTGATTTCTGAACATTTAAATTACATGTGATGTTTTATGTTAGGGATTAATAGTGATAGTAATTCGTTTGGAAAATCATTGGTTGGCATGACTAGTTTTGGACCTTTTGGTTGACATTCATATCCCTAGCTCCAACTTGCTTCACTGCTTCAGAAGAAGACAGCGTTTGTATTAATTATTTTATCCTCTCATGACAAGTATTATTTTCTGGACAAATAACTTATATGAGTCCAGTCTGACCTCGTATTGTTTGAGGGGTGACTTGTTACATTTTTTGACATATGGCTTCTTTTTTACGGAATTACTTTTTATACTTACTAAACCTTTGTGTTCCTTGCTTGGATGGTATCCATAACGTTTTGCTAGTATATTTAAAATATAAATTGATAGTATAATCGAGTCGATTGTACATCCTTATTCTCATCTACTTTGGTCAATTTATGCACATTTAAGGCTCGTTCGATCCTTACATGTCATATTTTGAAAAAAATAGCCGTTTTCGCTCCCAACTCTTAACTCATGAACCAAAATAGGAATTATTAACCCTTTAAATGTTTAATATATTTAGTATTAGGTTTCCAATCCTTATTCTCATCTACTTTGGTCAATTTATGCACATTTAAGGCTCTTTCGATCCTTACATGTCATATTTTGACTATAAAAGCTGTTTTCGCTCCTAACTCTCAACTAATGAACCAAAATAGGAATTATTAACCCTTTACATGTTTAAAATACTTAGTATTAGGTTGCCCATCCTTATTTTCATCTACTTTGGTCAATTTTTGCACATTTAAGGCTCGTTCGATCCTTACATGTCATATTTTGACTAAAATAGTTGTTTTCGCTCCCAAATCTCAACTAATGAACCAAAATAGGAATTCTTAACCCTTGACATGTTTTAAATACTTAGTATTAGGTTGCCGGTCCTCATTCTCATCTACTTTGGTCAATTTATGCACATTTAAGACTCGTTTGATCGTTATATGTCATATTTTGACTAAAATAGCCGTTTTCGCTCCCAACTCTCAACTAATGAACCAAAATAGGAATTCTAAACGCTTTTCATGTTTTATTCACTTAGTATTAGGTTGCCAATCCTCATTCTCATCTACTTTGGTAAATTTATGCACATCTAAACCTCGTTTTGGTCATTATAGGTCATATGTACCTATATCGAGCCAAATGAGCCTTAGATGTGCATAAAGAACTTGAAATGAATCTTGGTAACCTCTAACTAAGCATATCAAACATAAAAAAATGTTTAGAAAGTGTCCTTAGGTTCATTTGTTGATATTTGGGATCGAAAATGCCATTTTGGGCCAAATAAGACCTATATCGTCCCAAATGAGCCTTAGATGTGCATAAAGAACTTGAAATTAATCTTAGTAACCTCTAACTAAGCATATCAAACATAAAAAAGATTTAGAAAGTGTCCTTAGGTTCATTTGTTGATATTTGAGATCGAAAATGTCATTTTTGCCCAAATATGACCTATATCGTCCCAAATGAACCTTAGATGTGCATAAAGAACTTGAACTAAGAATATTAAACATAAAAAAGATTTAAAAAGTGTCCTTAGGTTCATTTGTTGATATTTGGGATCGAAAATGCCATATTGGGCCAAATATGACCTATATCGTCCCAAATGAGCCTTAGATGTGCATAAAGAACTTAAAATAAATCTTAGTAACCTCTAACTAAGAATATTAAACATAAAAAAGATTTAGAAAGTGTCCTTAGGTTCATTTGTTGATATTTGGGATCGAAAATGCCATTTTTGGCCAAATATCGAGCCAAGTGAGCCTTAGATGTGCATAAAGAACTTGAAATGAATCTTAGTAACCTCTAACTAAGCATATCAAACATAAAAAAGATTTAAAAAGTGTCCCTAGGTTCATTTTTTGATATTTGGGATCGAAAATGCCATTTTGGGCCAAATATAACCTATATCGTCCCAAATGAGCCTTATGTGTGCATAAGGAACTTGAAATGAATCTTAGTAACCTCTAACTAAGCATATGAATCATGAAATGAGTTTCATAACTAAGCCATGTTGGTTTTGTGAGTGAAATGATACCATGTGTATATTGGAACATAATGAACCTATGTATTGGAATTATGTCTATAAGAATATTGCGAAGCAAAACTTGGAAATGTTTTGGCAATGAGTGTTACATTGAGTTAAGAATGTATATATTATGATTTTTACTTTGTGGCATATTTCATGGTTTGAAAATGGTTACATTTGGAGAAATATATGGGCTGTCATTATGAATAAGTGCCAGATAAAGGATGATAAGAAGTGATCAAGAATATGAAAATAATTAGATGAGTGATGAGTCATGGAACTAACCTTTAATGAATTGTGAATTTGGAAGTGATGTGAGGAAATTATAATATGTGGTTATTTCGTATTCTAAACTATTATTTGAATGATAATGACTTCGTGAAAGCGTGAAATGAATCTCAAATGAATTGTGATGCTTTTATCAAACGATGTTTTCTAAGTAATGTGATTTGAATAAGTGAAGTGTTTTCCAAAATGATCATGAAACAAAAACTAATACTATTTGAGCCACCTATCAAATGCATTTCAGGTTAGATAATGTGTACTCGTTTTCCCTGATTTTGTTCTATTGAACCTGTCCTGGTGGGGGCAGGGTTAAGATGTTTTGCAGGTAACAGGAATCGAGTCTAAGTCCATGTTGAAGGTGCCTAGAGATCTCCAAGTTCCCTAGTATGTCAAGGCGGGGTTATAAATTCTCTAAATGTGACTTCTTCTGTTTCGAGTTTAGTAATGTGTTATATTATTCCTCTTAAGAGTTTAATTTATAGTTATGGATTCGTTTATGGTTTGGGTTGTAATTAAGCAAGACATTTGAGTTAAATTTTTCTTAACTTAAGACTAAGTGTGATAAGAAAGCCGCTTGTTAAGGGCGGGCTATTACAGGTGGTATCAGAGCCAAGGTTGATTTTGGGGTCGTTGTGATCATCAAATCACGACGTTTGAGTAAAGAAATATGTTATTAAAGGTTTAGGGGAATACATTATTTGTTTTGGGTGATAAATTATAATTACATTGAAGTTTTGGAAATCGATTTGGAACTATGAGGTTGTTTAATGATCAAGAATATGAGTTGGAAAACCAAGTTGGATTTAAGAATTCGTATCATGGTATGGAGATATGAATAAATCTCTAGGATTAGAGTAACTAACTACAAGCATATAATGATCGTACTATGGTTATGAAATTATTTTGAATTGTGGAATAGGAGTTAGTTTCAGTAAGTAATTGGTTGAGGTATATGTGTGGTAACTCTATTTTGGCTTAATTTAGTCACGATTATGGAGCATTACAAAACAGTACATAAGAATTTATGCTTGGTATTTGAGGAATTGAAATGGGTGATAAGAATTGAGTTAAGAAAAATTTAAATTGTAATTTGAGAGTCTAAAGCGCTTAAATCAATTCAGAGAAGAAAATATTTACTTAGGAAGTTAAGTATAGGAAATCGAGTAAATGATAGCGAAGTGCTATTTATAGAGTATTAGGAGAAAAAGTTTGGAATCATATTATTGTGGTGGAAATATATCAAAAAGGGTGTGAGAATTATTATAACTAAGAGGAGTCATGTTTTGAAATTTCTAATCTAAGGGTTTTGATTCAAGGATCTCGAGATATTCCATTAAGATTATGAAATATTGAGGATTTAGGATTTAAATTATAGCGTGAGTTAGATATTAGTAATGTATTGGGATCATGATCGGGGATTAGAGTTTGATTTATTTACTTGTTTAATTGTTTCTTTACTTGATATGTAATTGTGGTTCTGTTAGTCGCTTATTTGAACTATTAGGATTGAAAATCAAGTACATATGTGTCGAGTTTGGGGAATTAAAGTCGCGAACGTACAAGATGAATATTGTACTTGGGGAATAGTATAACTAATAGAGGTAACGATCCTTATAATCTTCTTATTATTTTAACAGTAACTCTAAGATTCCTATTTGAACTTTTGGAACAAAAATCCATTTCAAAGAGTATTTAAGGTTTCAACCGAGTACTTCCAAAATTTGTTTGTATATTGTGGCTGAACTACTTATATAAAGTACCTTCCATTCAAGTATTCTTAATAGAAGTTGTGTTTCTACCATAAGTCCGATTTCAATCCTAGTATCTCTACATGGTTCCTTTATTTCTTTTAATGGCTTCTTTCCATTTGACTTAATCAAAGCGTCAACAATTCTACTACTCTGGAAAATTTTGATCGAGAAAATGGTATATAACTCATTTCTATATAAGCCTACTCTAAATTCTTTCTCTATAATATGGTCAAGTATTTCTATCTTCAATCCTATCGTTGCTGCACATATTCAGTACCCATTTAACTCCAATCTATCTAGAGCTACCGAGTCTTTCTATCTAGTGCTGTTTTTATGGTTTTAAGTTTGATTTCGAAATATCTAAACACATTTATCATACATCTTGATACCCTACGATTTCAAAGATCGACTTTAAAAGGATAAATTCTATTCAAACGATTTAAAGTTGTGCGTTATAAAGTTTCGAGGTCGAAACTTATTTTAAGGGAGGTATAATGTAATAGCCCTGATTTCCAAGCAGCTATTAATATGATATCAAGGGAAACTATCGTCTTAAACATGTTATTATAATTTCTCTTAAACCTAATTCGAGCTCAAGATCTTGAAATTTGATTAAATTGGTGAATGAAGTTGAATTTTTTTTTTTAATATTATATTTAAGATAGTCTTCGAATTGATTTCCGAGTTTAGCCTCGAGATAATTTATGGAATAAAATTCGTTTGAAGATTTGAGATTTTGTTACTCCGAAGAAAATCATTTAAATCGAATGATAATTGAAATTAAAGATTTTGTCTTAAGAATGAATAATATTTTTGCTAAGTTATTATCCCTAAATAAATGTATTTTTAAGTTAGTTTGGAAATATATATATATATATATATATATATATATATATATATATATATATATATATATTTATATATATATATATAATCTTACTTAGATAAATTGGGAGTTAATATATATTTAAGCCTTTTGTAAAATGAACAAATAATTTAAATTTTCATTCATAATTTATAAACACAACCATTTCCACTCAAATTTTTGGATCCTCTTATTCTCAATAAATCAGGAAACTTCTCAACTCTCAACTCTCGTTTTCTCTCTCCACACCTTCGACACTCCTCTCTCTCTGTCGAGCTTCGCGCACCACCACCGCCTCCGTCGCACTCCATTCTCCCTCGCCGGTGTGCTTCTGGTGATGTGTGTGTTGTTGTGTTGTTGATTATGGGCTTCTATCTCCTCTCCTCCCTCGTCTTGCTCCGTCGCCTGCCGCCGTCGCCGCTTCCGACGGTTGTCGTGACCTTGCGTGTCATCTCTACTGCTACTCCATTTATGTGGTAATATCTCAGCCCTTTTCATTTCAATCAATTAATTAACTTTAGTAATTTAAAACCCCCAAATCACAAACCCTAACTAATTGATTTCTCTCTCCTCTTGTTGTGATGCGACGACCACTCCTCCGACGTTGTCATTGTTGTGTTGGTGGTGTGTTGTTCTTGGTGTTGGAATGTGTTTCCCGATCTCCTTGCCCTCTCTTCGGCCCTGCCTCTCCGCTCACCTGAGCCGTCGCGGCCCTGCTCCCTGCCGGCGTGGTTGCTGCTTCTATTGTTGTTGATTGTTGCTTCTTTTGTTCAATCATTGCTTAACTTCTTGAGGGTATAATTCTATACCAAGATTCTAGTCTCTATTTTAGTTTACCAATTCAATTTACATAGCTATATAACTGATTATGAGTTGGATGATGTAAGGTTAGATTTTAGTTAATTAATTAGTTAATTTCGAATTTTAATTGGGCAATTCGAGCTATTATAGGTTCTGGAAGAGTCTTCTAAGTGATGATGTTATTAAGATTTCCATATTAATTATTTTTGATTTAATCTTACTTACAAATATACAAATTAAATATTATCGAACTATATTTAATTGAATATGATTCTATTCCAAATTATTTTATCTATTTATTTTTATTTTATCGAAAGATTTAATTATGATATCTTATAAAACTTTGATGTATTACTTTCTTAATGTAAGAATTATTGATTAGGAAGGAAATGATTTTGGTTCTTTCGATTATCTAATTCCAATCTATTTCCTAACTAGTTTCTTGAAAGAAAATGTAACCATGGTTTCTTTTCTTAAATCTTTTCAAGCTAGTAAACATTATTTTACAATATCAAATGCTATAACGCTAGGTCACAACCCTTGTTTGACAAATTTGTTTTGTTTTCCTAAATAAGACTTAACTCTATGGTAATTTTAAATGGATTTGGATATTAACTAAGAGTTTCTAAAGGAAATTCAAATGTGTTTCTAGGTCGACCTAGTTAAATAGGTAATATAATTATGATCTTAATCATTATCATGTCCAAGTTCATTTCTTTAAGGAGAATGTACTCCATATTGATCCTAAACTAAGTTTTCTAAAAGCATTCAAGGTTCAAAAAGGAATTCAATTAAAGTCCATGGGTAGTTAGAATGAGATTTCGAAAGGTTTAGTAGGAAGAGATCAAAGAAATATTACCTTAGACTCAATACGATTCAAGTGAATAGATTATTAATTCGTGCCCTTGCTTGTAGAGGTAGGCTATTGAAGAATGATTAAGGAAAATAGAGTTGTGAAGTTAAGCGGGGATTGATGATCAAGTGTATAGATCTTAGAGCTATTGGACTTTGGAATTCAAGGTACACATTGTCTATCCATCTTCGGTATTTTAAATTATAATTTTTGTGGATTATGACAAATCATTAGCAATATTACGCGTTATATGAATGTATGTTTTAAATTGGGATTTGCAAATGAACTTATGAAACTTGTTGATTTTCTACTGATTTAATGAAATGATTATTGATTTCATTTATTGACTGATGAAATGAAACGGTTTTGAATTTGCAATTGCTTGTGAGTGGTGATTGAACTAAGAATGTGTTTTCTAGGAGTTGAATCTATTGAGAGTTGAATTTGTGAATGAATTATTGTTATGATTGATCATGGAGTAGGAGAATGAATCCATGAGGTCAAGAATCATATAAAAAAATGTAAATACAATCTAGGGTGTTAATGGTTAATCTAGGTAAAGATAAAACTCACCAAGTCATCAATTTCACTTGAGTCCATAAAGTGTTTAAGTGACGAGTTTCTAAGGAATCATTTCGAGAAGAGTTTACGATTATATCTACCAACTCACCTTTATTTGGGATTCCGATAAAAGTCGTATACTATTATTTAAATTGTGGAATATGGAATATAAGCTAGTTTTAAACAACAATAAGGCGTTTTAAATGAACTTCAGAGCTGGAACGATTGAAGCTAAAGATGTTTTCAAATTTGTTTTAAGTTCTTTAAACGACAGTAGCTTGCAAAAACAAAGGAATATTTTACAAGTTCTAAAAAGAGTTTTAATAATGAAATGATGTTTTTTTATATAATTAGAATTAAGTTAAAGTGTTTTAAAACTAGTTAATCTATAAGAAATTAATAGTTTACCTTATAGATAATAAAAATGGTTTTGATTTAGTAAAGATTGTTTTAATATAAATGAAAAGTTGTTAATTGTTTTATAAAGACTCATTTCAGGCACACTAAGCTCACCTAGTTAAACTTAATAATTAGGATTAAATAATTATTGCAGTTTGAGTACTATAACATGGAATCATACTACAATATAATTAATGTTTAGAAGGTAATGGTATTTTTGTTATTGTGAAATAATATACTAGCAAGCTAGGTTAGGAGTTACATTAAACTCGAACAGAGAATTGTCTTAATATGGAGTTCGGTTTGTCATAAGTTGACGAATGGTAAATAGAGAAATATCTAATGAGTCTAACTCAAGGTAAAATTTATGTGAATTTTCTATGTGTATGGTAACTAAAATTCATGAATTCAGTTAATTGAATCAAAGGCGATTGTGACAAGATATGTAGAATTGATAAAAAAGCTGATACATGATTGAGGGAATGAAACTTAAGTTTTGAGAAACGAAATTATATAGATTAGCATCAAAGTAATTATGTATGGGGACTTAGCTGTGTATGGGTGGCGTGATGCTCACATGCGATAGTGATAAGCATTCGTCTTGCAGGCGAGTGAAATGCTCGTAGCTACCGTCTTGCAGGCGAGTGAAATGCTCGTAGCTGCCGTCTTGCAGGCGAGTGAAATGCTCGTAGCTGTTGTCTTGCAGGCGAGTTAAATTCTCGTAGCTGCCGTCTTGCAGGCAAGTTCGATACTTGCAGTCGCCGTCCTGTTTAGTCTTGCAAGAATATTTGTTAGTAGGAGGGTGACGACCCCCATAGTTTAGAGTCAGTCGGTCATGATGACCATAATTCGTATTCGCTTTCCCCGAACATAAAATGTTATTAGTGAGTGTATACTACCTATTAGAGCCATGTTGGTTTTGTGAGTGAAATGATACCATGTGTATATTGGAACATAATGAACCTATGTATTGGAATTATGTCTATAAGAATATTGCGAAGCAAAACTTGGAAATGTTTTGGCAATGAGTGTTACATTGAGTTAAGAATGTATATATTATGATTTTTACTTTGTGGCATATTTCATGGTTTGAAAATGGTTACATTTGGAGAAATATATGGGTTGTCATTATGAATAAGTGTCAGATAAAGGATGATAAGAAGTGATCAAGAATATGAAAATAATTAGATGAGTGATGAGTCATGGAACTAACCTTTAATGAATTGTGAATTTGGAAGTGATGTGAGGAAATTATAATATGTGGTTATTTCGTATTCTAAACTATTATTTGAATGATAATGACTTCGTGAAAGCGTGAAATGAATCTCAAATGAATTGTGATGCTTTTATCAAACGATGTTTTCTAAGTAATGTGATTTGAATAAGTGAAGTGTTTTCCAAAATGATCATGAAACAAAAACTAATACTATTTGAGCCACCTATCAAATGCATTTCAGGTTAGATAATGTGTACTCGTTTTCCCTGATTTTGTTCTATTGAACCTGTCCTTGTGGGGGCAGGGTTAAGATGTTTTGCAGGTAACAGGAATCGAGTTTAAGTCCATGTTGAAGGTGCCTAGAGATCTCCAAGTTCCCTAGTATGTCAAGGCGGGGTTATAAATTCTCTAAGTGTGACTTCTTCTGTTTCGAGTTTAGTAATGTGTTATATTATTCCTCTTAAGAGTTTAATTTATAGTTATGGATTCGTTTATGGTTTGGGTTGTAATTAAGCAAGACATTTGAGTTAAATTTTTCTTAACTTAAGACTAAGTGTGATAAGAAAGTCGCTTGTTAAGGGCGGGGTATTACAGTTATGTTTAAATAAAACTCCTATATATATATACTAAATTTATATATTATATTATATTAGTTTTTTTATTTTGCATTGAATTTCATTTTAGATTTTTTTTTAAAATTATGAGAGTGTTTGTTTTTGGATGAAATTATATATGCGTAATATTAATAATTAATTAATAAAATTACCTACGTGGCACTTGACTATTTATCTACGTGGCACTCGAATTTTTTAATTCAAAATTTTAAAATGTTATTTTTCATTGGCCGATACCATTAGTATTCCTATGTGGCGCTCTAATATTGGATTAATGTTTGATTTTAAATTGAGTTTTATTTATTTTATTTTAGATTAGTGTTTGATTTTGGATGAATTTTATTTTAACTTTATTTTTTTAATTATTAGAGTTTGATTTTAGATGGAGTTGTATATATATTAGTAATTAATTAATTAAAATATCTACGTGGAAGCTAATTAATTATCTACGTGGAAATCAATTTTTTTAATTCAAAAATAAATTAGAAATCTTATTTTTCATTGGCCGAAACCATTAGAATTTTATTTTAACTTTATTTTTTAATTATTAGAGTTTGATTTTAGATGAAGTTGTATATATTAGTAATTAATTAATTAAAATATCTACGTGACACCTAATTAATTATCTACGTGGCAATCGATTTTTTTAATTCAAAAATAAATTAGAAATCTTATTTTTCATTGGCCGAAACCATTAGTAATCCTAGGTGGCGCTCTAATCGTTTCCGAGAAAGAGTTTTCCATCAAATTAAACAGAATCGTAGTTCTTCCCTTTAATTAACCTTTCTTGCACTCCTCGTTGATGCTGATGTTCTTTGAATTGTGCTAACACCTAGTAAAATGCTAAATAATCTAATTTAGCTCCCAAATATCAAAATTTAGAGAGGGGTTAGAAAGCATGCACTCCTATACTTATAAAGTTATACTCGAGCGGATCTAGGGTAGTGCACCCCGAATCCAGGTGCATCTAGTGTCATTTCTCATTTTTCACTCACATATACAAAGCATATGAGGAGAAAATGTGAGAGAAACTGCCGATATATGGGCAAAAGACACCTTTTGGTGCATCCACATATTGCACCTTGCACAACAGAAGTTTACTTGTTGTGCATAACAAGGGCTAGGGTATACGAAGATATTATATTGTAGGAAATTATCCTTGGTTTGTTATTCATTATGCTAGAGTATTTATACAAGAGATACTACTATGGTTTACAAGATATTAGGGTTTACAAGATTTTCTACTTGCTATAATTACAATATATAGAATATATTTATCACACCCCCGCAGTCAAAGCAGGAGGTTCTCGTACGTTGAGACTGTCCCGGAAATCATTGAAGAGTTGCGCGGAAGACCTTTAATGAAAATATTAGCTACCCGATAACGGGACGGAACATGAAAGACATGAACTTGTCCTTTAACAACCTTTTCACGTATGAAGTGTATGTCCATCTCAATATGTTTAGTGAGTTGATGTTGAACTGGATTGCCGGAAAGATAAATTGCACTAACATTGTCACAGTATACCAAAGTAGCCTTGTGGATAGGGTTTTTAAATTCCAGGAGAAGATTGCGTGTCCAACAAGACTCAGAAACAACATTAGCTACCCCTCTGTATTGGCTTCGGCACTGGAACGGGAGAGAGTGGGTTGGCGTTTTTACGACTAAGAGATTAGATTATCTCCAAGAAATACACAATAGCCAGAAGTGAAGGAAATAATGCCCTTGGTCCAAGTATGCATTCTATGTTAAGTCTAATAAATGCGGTTCAGTATTAATTAAACAAGTTAATAATTCAGTGAGATCAAGTGAGCTGAATGCCTAGCTAGAGGCCGCTTCAGTTCAAGTGGAATTAATGATATTAATCCACAGCTTACTCTTGACTGAACCCGTAGGGTCACACAAATAGTACGTAAACGGATCAAGTATTTAATGGCATTAAATACTCCATCTATGAATATTCGGAACCGACGGATCTTGGTTTCAGTGGGAGCTAAGATCGTCACAGGCAAGAAATGAATACTCCGGAAACGATGATATTGCCGGAAACGGAAATATGGATCGTATCGGAAATATGAATATTATCCAGGTCGTAGATGTTGCCGAAAACGGAAACATGGTACGTATCGGAAAATATTATTGGAAATGGAAATATTACCAGAATCGGAAATATTGCCGGAAACGGAAATATTGTCAGAATCGGAAATATTACCGGAATCGGAAAATAATTCCGGAAACGGAAATATTAAATATTTGTTCGAAACGGAAATTAATTCCGGAATCGGAAATATTAAATATTGTTCGTATCGGAAATAAATTCCGGAACTGGAAATTTAATCGGAAGCGTATCGTACGAATTAGCATCGGACGAGGCCTGCCGGACGAAGGCCCAGCACGAAGCCGGGCCATCGCCCAGCAAGCACGCGCGCCACAAGCCCAGCCAAGGCAGCGCCCAGGCCTACCGCAAGGCAGGCCCAGCGCGCGCCAAGGGCCACGGATGCGTGGGCCGCGCTGCGTGGGCTGCTGCTCGCACGCGCATGGGCAGCCCTTGTGGCTGCCGTGTGTGTGTGAGTTTGTGCTCATGCGTGATTCCTAAATCTACAAGAGTCAGTGTATGATTAAATTTCTATTCCTAATTGGATAAATTAATTAATAGAATTCATGTAGGATTCTAATTTCAATTAATTCGTATCCTACTAGGATTACGATTCCTTTTCCATAACTCTATAAATAAAGGCCTAGGGGTCATTATTTATACAACAAGTTTTAAGTATTCAAAACTAAGATTTTTAAGCAGAAAAATCAGCCAATATTCTTGCCTACCTAACCGAAAATATTAGAACCTTAAGGGCGATTCTAGTTGGTCAATCTTAAGGCGGATCCGGACGTGCTGTGGACTATCTACGGAGGGACGACACTTGGAGTCCTAAAGACTTGTTCTTGTTCGGTTCGGGCGCAGCTAGGGAAGGCACGCAACAAAGAGTATGCACCTAAACTATGCTAAATGATTATGTGTAAATAATATGTTTCCTGGCTTTATGGTTTTTCCGCATGATTTATGAACTGTCATATGAATCATAACCTAACAGTGGTATCACGAGCCCCTTATTATTTTCATAATCTAAATTGCATGAACATGGTTAAATATTACAAATTTGCAAGAATTAAAAGGGGTGATTAATTTTCGTAATTGTTAATTAATTGCAAATTGCGTTTATTTAATTATACGTACGCAGTTTTTCGGCAGTTTCTTCGTTACTCATCCGAATTGAGTGATTTTTGTGTCAATTCCGCATGTAAAAGGCATTCTAAAATTTTGACAAAAATAGTTTTTTTCTGCCGAACCCAGAATTCTCAAATTCGAAGCCTAACTGTGACTTTTCGAAGGTTTTAGTTTTTCGAATGCAAAATTTCGTAAATTTAAGATGTTAAATTAAATATTTGCGATTCTTGTTGATAAATCTTGAATTTTTGATTGACCTACTGCATATGTTTAACAAGTTTGAATGCCTAGTCTTGTTAATTATGCAATCTAATTTGTAATTATGATTAATTTGTTGAAAATTAGAATAATTTAGAATTAATTTGATTTTCATAATTAATTGTAATTTAATTAGAAACCTATGATTAAAAACCACCATAAAAATTGTAAATTTACGATAAAATTTAAATTTTTATGACCTAGACTTGAATCCATAACAATCGGAAATCAATTGGATAATAAATTTTCGATTTTTTCGCCCTAAAATTATGAAATTAATAATATTTATTAATTTGTCATTAATTTTAAATATAAATTTTAAATTTTTATGCGATTCGTTCATATAACTTGCACGCACGAAGCAATGGACGCTTCGTGTTACCCTTAAGGGGTGTTGTATAATGCGGGCATGCGACGACGAGCAAGGGAGCTCGTCGCCCGTGCGGCACGAATGCAATGAGCAAGGGCGTAGTGCACGAGCACAAGGCAGCAGCCCTGCCTTGTGTCGTGTGCCACGAGCAATGAACGAATGGGCATGGGCGAAGGGCGAGCCAAGGCAGTCGCGTGTGGGCAGCAAGCGAGCTGCGCCACAGCGCGCGCTGCCTCGCACAAGAGCGCGCAGCCTCGCGCGCAGCGAGCGCAAGCTCGCGTGCCACGAGCGCTGCGCCCAGCATCACTCGCGCGCACAGCGCGCGATGTCGCGCGCCCAGCGAGCGATGTCGCGCGCCCAGCGAGCGATGGCTCGCGCGCCCAGCGAGCGATGTCGCGCGCGCGCACTGCGAGCGATAGCTCGCGTGCGATGAGCGCTGGCGCGCGCAGCGAGCACAATGTGTGCGGAGGCTTGCGATAGGGAAGCAGCAGCTATGCGACGAGCGCATGGGCTGCGCGCACATGGCCAGCAATGGCTGTGTGCGTACGGTCCATGGGCGTGCAACGCGTAGGGTGTTTGCGTTACGATTAGATCGTTTTGAATGTTTAATTTGAAAATTTCAGTTCACGTAATTTTAATTGATTTTAAAATTAATAATTTGAATTATTTTCTTGGATTTTAATTTTGAATATTATAATTATAATAAATGTTATTTATTCTAATTATTTTACTAAAATTAAAATCATGAATTAATTTAAATACGACTGAAATTAAATTAAATTTTTGGATTCAATTATAAATTGATATGAGCTTTAAATTTTAATTAAATTTGTATGTTTCCGGTTGGACTAGAAATACATTTTTATGTTTAAAATTGGTAAAGCATATGAATTTATTGGTTTAAGTGGGAGCGCTTTTTAGTCATAAACTCTTGATTAGGTCTACAAATCCTTAAGGTTAAAACAACTTGATTAGAATTAATAAGGACTGAATAATTGGTAGATTATTGGTGCCCTTGATTAATTGCTGCAAATGTTTACGTGATGCATAATGTGTTTTACTAACCAGCTATGTGGGCCATTCATGATAATGAATGGGTGAATGGTATATATTGTATATGTACTGTTTTGCAGGTTATGAAGTGACTAGTATGGCCCAAATAGGATAGAAAATATGGTCTGCGTACCATTAATTTGAATGTAATTGGTCTAAAGTACCAAAGTTATTTTTCAATTCAAATATGGTCTGCGTACCATCAAATAGTTGTAATTAGTTATAGCTTATCCTATTTGAAGAAAATGGTGCCTCCCACGGAGATTTTCAAGACGGACTTTGAAGTCAAAGCTTCAAGATGAAGTCGGGCCATACTAGATCACATTTATCTTATACATGTTTTAAGTTATTTATTGCTTTTAAATATGTCTTAAAATGCATGAGATCAAAAGCTTGATTATGTTGCATGATTAAGGATTTTAGTTCACTTAAAATCTAACCAACATAGTAAGAGCCTTAAGTTCCAAACTTAAAAATTGAGTTATAAGGTGCCATGCCAAAATATACACTTGCTTGGATATCCTTTACATCAATCTAGTAATAGTTTTCGCTCAGCGAGGTGTTACTTATTGGTCCTAAAGGGGCAAGGTACACAAATAATTGTGAGTACATGTTAGTTTTGGTGAAACTCAACGATATAAGTAAGGAGTCCTTTTATGTCGTGGCAAAATCGATAGGTTTACCTAATAAGTTCTTAGACGTACCTATCAACCAAGAATAGTTTCTAGACTATTAGCAAAAGGCTTTTGCTTACCTAAGATGTTTTAGGATTAAGTCGACAAACTGTGCTTAGTTCTTCAATGATTTTAGGATCTTGGAATCATTTTATTCACACCTGCCGGAACAATAAAATCGAATAAAATGCTAATAACTTGTTTGAATTGCATGGTTGCTTTAATTTCAAGTTATTATTCATGATAAATGTTTAGACTTTGCATGCTTCAATGTATGTTTTAATTATTGTTTATAATTAAATATCTTGCACTGCAATAAATCCTTTTAGAAAGGTAACAGTAAATTTCCTCGATTGGTAGTGAATCCAAGAACGATTCACGGAAATGAGAGAAAGTGAGCAATTTAAAATGTACGTTTCTTATATCGACTTTTATGGTTGTTTTCGAGTATCAAAGTCGAATGGCAAACCGATTGGTGCTTGTGAATTCAAAATACAATGTGGTTTTGAGATCATAAAGCATTGAGTTTAAACGCTCAGCTTTACCAATGGTTAACAACCTAAAATCCTTTTTCCATTTAATTCTCGAATGAGTCTAGTTCCTAGACATTCGAATAGATCGATGCTTAGAGAACTTTAGAAGCTTCTGGTAAGATCATCTAGTTGAAACAGAATATTCAACATAAATTAAAATGGTAAAGAACCTTGTTGGTGACATTGGACATGTCTAACAAAGTATAAAAGTCAACACTAAAGAATTCAATTCTTAAGACTATAAGAAAGGGTACAAGAAATAGGAAAACGAGGAACAAATGAAAGGAATTTACGATTCCGTTTCTACCTATAAATTTATGTTTAAAGAGAAGTGACCTAGCAATCAAACTTCCTTGGTATCATATACCGCTTGAGGTTCTTACTTCGGTAATAACTCAAATAATGGAAGCTAGGATACACTAATGACCTACAAGTGGGAAATGAAGCATGGCAATGCTACATTAGTTGTAGGGTCATCTAGTTTGTTTTAAGTCCTTTCAAAGGCTGGAACTTAATGGCTATTTTGTTCCATAATCAGCATACCTAAATTTCTGCTTCAAACACAGAAAGACTCACATTCAGAAGAACAAAAACAATGC
This sequence comes from Spinacia oleracea, assembly GCF_020520425.1. NCBI lineage: Eukaryota > Viridiplantae > Streptophyta > Magnoliopsida > Caryophyllales > Amaranthaceae > Spinacia > Spinacia oleracea. The sequence continues at coordinate 68,790,371 of NC_079488.1, read as the reverse complement.
TTGTTTGTTTGTTTATTTGAATGAAATGGTCAATTACTGGTTGAGTCAATATGCTTGATTAAAACAAACAACTCTTTAAAGAACTTTACTAGGTTCAAATCAAACCCTTGATTTGAGTTCCATTAAATCTTTGGCATTGTTGCTTAGACCATATCAACAAGTTAACATTCATAAGCTCTATTTTGATGGACTTTTGAAAGTTGGTTGATTTCTAGATCAACTTAAGACAAGCTAGTCTTACTTGTTGAAAGTAACAAAGAATATGAACTATTGTTAGAACGCCTAGACGATAGAGTTCAAAGCTAAAGAAAGGTTTTATGACTTTATTATTCCACATGGATTTGAGTGAATATAGGTTTATTTACTCAAATGTGATATAAGTTGAATCTGTTTGGCTAGTTCAAAGATTCAGAAGTATAAAATCCACTCGGCAAGAAATCATAAAGATCTAGGTTAGATCATGTTGATGATTACTTGAGACCAAATATGATCATCAATGATTGTGTGTTGTAATTTCACAATCTAGCTCCATAAGATATGGCATATCTACGTTGGAATGATCGAAGTCAATTAGTACTTGATTCGATCAATGATGAATCATAAAGACTTTTCCTATAATTTCTAAAACAAAATGCTCAACTACCACCAAACTAAACCAAATTCGTCAAAGCTATTGAAAAGTAATTTCAGGATATCTTTTCAATTATATATATCTAAAGAGTTGCTAAACTCAGTGGGAGCTTAGTGTTTGTTATTCAACAAACTAAGGCCCAAGTCTAGATATATGTTTCATTGTGATTTATTCAAATGAGACACAAGGGTATTGTTTCTACCACGAATTTTTGAGAACATAATGTTTGTTTGCTCGAAATAATGTCCTTTTGGAGATTCGTTTCCAAAATGACAAGTGGGAGAAAATAGACCTCGAAAGTTTTCGAGGCGAACAACAAACATAAACGGACATTCCGGAGGCTTTTCGAAGTGCTTCAGAAAATCCGAACTTATTCTGAAAGGACTTTAGAAGTAGCTTTTAAAGAATAGACATCTCTTAGAAGACTTTACAAGTGCTTCAAGGAGAATAGAATATTCAAAGGACTCTCAAAGTGCCTGTTGATATTCTATTGTTTGATGTTCTATACCCAAGTAGGCATAGAGTTCAAGTCACTGGAACTATGAGATTCTTCTATTAGATAGTAAGGAAACATAGAGTTCTGGTCAATGAAACTATGAGATTCTTCTATTCGATAGTGAAGAAACCTACAACTTGCAGTCAAACTATTATCATGTAGATTAATGAGTTTATGACTTGTAAGAAAGCTATGACGAAACCTAGATTCCCTAAAATGGTTAGAGGCCATATATAGACTCAAATGTTTTAAATGGTTAGAGGCCATAAAACATACTCAATGTTTTGATGACAAAATTGAAATTTTGTTGATTTGCAAGAATAGTTTCACACCTATTGGTTGCAAGTTTGTTTTAAGGATAAAAACCATCAAACATGGAATTGTGTTCACACACAAAGCTAGATTAGTTGCTAAAGGTTACAAACAAATTCATGGCATGGATTGTGTTGAAACCTCATGCAAAATCGTAATGCTTAAGTCTATAATTCAAGCAATGATTGCATATTGGTACATATGGCAATTGGATGACAAAACGTATTCCTCAATCAAATGTTGAAATAAACTATGTACATGGTATGTCATAGGATTTGTGGATCCAAATAAATGCTTGAAAAGGAAAGCTAGCTTATGAAATCTAAGTCCAGATTTAAGCAAGCAATTGGGAATTAGAACTGTATTTTAGTGAAGCTAATAAGTATTTTAGTTTCATAAAATATACATGATTCTTATAGATATATAAGAAGTTTAGTGGGAGTACTTAAAACTTAATTGGTCCTATGTGTATTACACACATATCTCTCTATTGTGAAATAACATTCAAATGCTAATAAATTAGATTTGAAATAATTCATCAATGATGGACCATGGCGAAACTTAGTACATACTGGGTATTAAGATCTATTTACAAAAATCTTATGATATTGTTTTGGATTAAGTAATGGCATTTACTAAATCAAACACGAAAGTCTCCATTGGAGATATTCGACCCATGTGAATAAATCTAAGTAAAGGATGTTTGAACTATGTATAAGCATTTACTAAGTTAAACATCAAAGAGTCTAAATGAGATTCTTAACCTATATTATATGTCAAAGAATTTAGCTGGATTCAGTATCTGCTGAAATTGAATAAGCTAAAGTTACATGAATAGAATTCAATTGGGAATTATTCTGCAAAAGAATTTATCATGTATGATATAATATGAGGATCGCCAAAAACGTATCGTATGACTTTAGCCATGACGAACATATACCAATCTCTATTGATCTAAGTGAAGATCAACTAGATTGAGATCAAGAATACTTATGGTACTTGAAAAGGTACATAGGAATAGTTCTTGATTCAAGGAAATAAAGATATGCTAAATATTGATGCTACACGCAGAAACACTGGCAAAGGATCAAGCAAGACCCCTTTGGAGTTAACCATTGACAAGGACGAGCTATAGAGCATCGTGTTTTGAAATGGCAACATGGGTTGGAGACCATGAGTTGTTGCGTGGGAAATTAAAATAATGATTTCTATGTTCTAAGATATAGTTGAGAGTATTCCACATATCTGTGAACTGCTTGGATAAGTAATTCCAAACAAAGCATCACTAGCAACCTATAAAGTTGAAGTAAAAGTAATTATTGCCTAAGAAGCAATAAAACAGGGTTGTTTAAAGTTCTTCACTGAACTTGGGTAGATCACCTATCTGCTGGCTTGATGATTCTTCATTGAAAAATGCGTAGAACCACTCTTGAAGCAAGAAAAACGTCTGCTAACTTGATGGTTCTTCATTGCAAAATGAGTAAAACCACCATCGAAGTAAGAAAGACTAGATCACATAATAAACAAACTCGAAAAGATCTTATCATCATATCTCGAAGAACATTCGATGAAAAGGATATTAAGATTGGCAAAGCATGATAACTAAACCTATGCAACAAGTGAGAAGCAACACTCACATTGTAGCACTGGAAATCAAGCATAGCTTTGAATTCCATGAACTGTTTTAGAAGATGGGTTTGAGGCCCATGCTTGTAAAACATTGGGGTTGAACATTTATCATATATGAAATGTATTTTCATATTCCATTTAATCTTGGTTTAGTATTAAATGATGAGTCCCTTCAATTTGACGATATATTCAAGATAGACTGTCAGGACCAGTCCTGTGACTAAGAAATGTCTATCAAGTGAACTTGAATGTCAAAGATTGAAAATGGTCCCTAATCGGAGTTTTCTATAAAATTGGACGCATAGAAAACGTTAGACGATTAGAATGCAAGATGACTAGTAGTTCTGTTTCTTGAACTATGTGGACATGGCAATGTCATAATCATTTGCATAGATACTTACTTTGGGAAGACTAGTATCGGACAAGACCTATGAAACTTTACTGTAAGAGATGAAAGTCTGTCATAAGTAAATTTCATTAAATTATTAGACACTAAATCCTCAATACCTGAGTGATTTGAGATTACTTGTTTGAGAACTGGTTGCTTTGACGTTGACCAACCGTCGCACCGTAAAAGGAGGCTATAAAGGCAACGCTCAGGTAATCACCTATCAAACGAAGTCTAATCTCAAGATCGCAAGATTGGGATTGTCCTCCCATAAATCGGGAAGAGATGCTTAAAAGTTGTACAAGGCCACTCGGAGAGCTAGAAACTGTGAAATGCATGGCCGTGCTCGGATGAATCATAGGCTATGATTATCTGTTTATTTGATCAGTTGAACTCTGAAACCGAGGAACACCTCTGGACATAATAAGGATGACAACTCTTACCTTATGTTCAAGAGCAAGCATCGAGCGACAAAGGAATTAGGAAATGCACACTTGTCCCTAAGGACAAGTGGGAGACTGAAGGAAATAATGCCCTTGGTCCAAGTATGCATTCTATGTTAAGTCTAATAAATGCGGTTCAGTATTAATTAAACAAGTTAATAATTCAGTGAGATCAAGTGAGCTGAATGCCTAGCTAGAGGCCGCTTCAGTTCAAGTGGAATTAATGATATTAATCCACAGCTTACTCTTGACTGAACCCGTAGGGTCACACAAATAGTACGTAAACGGATCAAGTATTTAATGGCATTAAATACTCCATCTATGAATATTCGGAACCGACGGATCTTGGTTTCAGTGGGAGCTAAGATCGTCACAGGCAAGAAATGAATACTCCGGAAACGATGATATTGCCGGAAACGGAAATATGGATCGTATCGGAAATATGAATATTATCCAAGTCGTAGATGTTGCCGGAAACGGAAACATGGTACGTATCGGAAAATATTATTGGAAATGGAAATATTACCAGAATCGGAAATATTGCCGGAAACGGAAATATTGTCAGAATCGGAAATATTACCGGAATCGGAAAATAATTCCGGAAACGGAAATATTAAATATTTGTTCGAAACGGAAATTAATTCCGGAATCGGAAATATTAAATATTGTTCGTATCGGAAATAAATTCCGGAACTGGAAATTTAATCGGAAGCGTATCGTACGAATTAGCATCGGACGAGGCCTGCCGGACGAAGGCCCAGCACGAAGCCGGGCCATCGCCCAGCAAGCACGCGCGCCACAAGCCCAGCCAAGGCAGCGCCCAGGCCTACCGCAAGGCAGGCCCAGCGCGCGCCAAGGGCCACGGATGCGTGGGCCGCGCTGCGTGGGCTGCTGCTCGCACGCGCATGGGCAGCCCTTGTGGCTGCCGTGTGTGTGTGAGTTTGTGCTCATGCGTGATTCCTAAATCTACAAGAGTCAGTGTATGATTAAATTTCTATTCCTAATTGGATAAATTAATTAATAGAATTCATGTAGGATTCTAATTTCAATTAATTCGTATCCTACTAGGATTACGATTCCTTTTCCATAACTCTATAAATAAAGGCCTAGGGGTCATTATTTATACAACAAGTTTTAAGTATTCAAAACTAAGATTTTTAAGCAGAAAAATCAGCCAATATTCTTGCCTACCTAACCGAAAATATTAGAACCTTAAGGGCGATTCTAGTTGGTCAATCTTAAGGCGGATCCGGACGTGCTGTGGACTATCTACGGAGGGACGACACTTGGAGTCCTAAAGACTTGTTCTTGTTCGGTTCGGGCGCAGCTAGGGAAGGCACGCAACAAAGAGTATGCACCTAAACTATGCTAAATGATTATGTGTAAATAATATGTTTCCTGGCTTTATGGTTTTTCCGCATGATTTATGAACTGTCATATGAATCATAACCTAACAAGAAGGGGATCGCCTCGTGTCCGGGAAACCACCCCAGTCGGCATCCGAATAAGACACTAGACTCGATGTAGGGGATTGTTATAAATGCAAGCCAAGAGAAAGAGTACCTTGAATTTATCGGATAATACGCTTCAAGGCTCGTAGATGTTTATCACGGGGATCATGCATGTGGAGACAAATATGTTGAACAGCATAAGATATGTTTGGTCTAGTGAATGTGAGGTATTGAAGAGCTTCGGCAAGGCTTCGATACTGAGATGAATCAGCGCATAGAGAGCCTGATGTTGCGCTTAGTTTAGAATGAGTGTTTATAATTTCTTCGGCATATGTGCGTTGAGAGAGAAATAAACCGTTGGCATGTCGGGTCACGGCGATGCCTAGAAAGTAGCTGAGTGGACCTAGGTCCTACATGTCAAATTTTGAGCTGAGAAGAGATATAATGTGACGCCGTAGAGCATCAGATGAAGCAGTGAGAATGATGTCATCAACATAAAATAAAATGTAAGTTGTTTCAGCACCATGATGAAAAATAAATAGAGAATGATCAGATTTGCTGTGAGTGAATCCAATAGTGTGAACATAATCAGCAAACCTTTGGTACCATGCCCGTGGTGCTTGTTTCAGACCATAGAGAGATTTCTTCAACAAGCATAAATAATCCGGGCATGTTGGGTCACGAAAACCCATAGGTTGGTGCATGTAGACAGTTTCCTACAAGTGACAATGCAAGAAAGAATTTTTCACATCCAACTGATGAATGGGCCAAGATTTAGATAATGCAATGATGAGAACAGATCATATCGAATAGTGGCAGGCTTCACCACGGGACTGAATGTCTCAAAACAATCCACACCAACCTGTTGAGATTTCCCATCACCTACAAGACGGGCTTTATGCCGCTCAAAATGATCATTAGATTTACGTTTATGACGAAAAATCCATAAAGAGAGAATAATATTAACATCAACATGACGAGGTACTAACTCACATGTCCCATTTTTAATAAGAGCATTATATTCATCTAGCATGAAAATTTTCCAATTCGGGTCAGATAAGGCCGCTTTCGGGTTACGTGAAATGGGAGATACGTTAACCGAAGCGGTCAACTTAAGATGGCGTTTGGGTTAAAAGATTCCATGAGAGGAACGAGTAGCCATGTGATGCATGGGCCGCTCAAGAGCAACATGACACGCGTCGCAGTGGGCTGGGAGGGACTCGGCGGTGGACTGGGTCGTGGATGGGTCGTGGATGACTGATCCAACGGAGAGGAGGGGATTGGGTCAAGCAGTTGCTTGACCGTGGGGAAGGGGTGTGTGTTTTGGGCTAGGGGAGATAAGGGGGGAGTTGTGGCTGGAGTGGGCTGGGCCAACTGATCAGGAGGGCTAAGGGAAGCTGGGATTCCCATTTTCAGGAAATCAAAACTTGTGGCAGTATGTTTGTGAATTTCTGAAAATGGGAATTGTGTTTCATCAAATAACACATACCGGGAGATGAAATTTATTCCACTCGAGAGATCATAACATTTATACCCCCTATGATGTTGAGGATAGCCCAAGAAAACACACGGAGTAGACCGGGATTGTAGTTTATTGATTTTTGTGGAGGGAATCAATGGGAAACACAAACATCCGAACACTCAGAGGTGAGAGTAGGAGGGGTCTTTACGGTAAAGAAGTTGAGTAGGGGATTTTCGGTTTAGGAGTTTTGTAGGTAAGATGTTAAGTAGATATGTAGGCATTAGAAACGCATGATGCCAAAAAGAGGGTGGCATAGAGGAGCGCGCTAGAAGAATTCGAATAAAATTATTAATTGTTCGAATTTGTCGCTCGACTTTTCCGTTTTGGGGGGATGTATAAGGGCATGAAAAACGGAAAGCCATACCACTTTTTGAAAAAATAATTTAAATGATTCATTGTCATATTCTCGGCCATTGTCACATTGAAAACACTTGACTGTGCGTTCAAATTGAGTTTGGATATAGGTGCTAAATTTGAGAAAAACTGAATAAACTTGAGATTTTGCACCTAAGAGAAAAGTCCACATGAAGTTTGTGAAATCATCCAAAAACAAAACATAGTGTTTGTGACCAGTAGAGCTAAGACCTGAGAGGTCCATAAATCACTATGACAAATATCAAATGGCATTAAAGTTTGAGAATTTGAATTAAGAAAAGGTAACTTAACATGTTTACCCATAATACACGACGGACAAACCAAAGGTAAAGAATTCCGAGTACAATCAATAAGTTTATTATTTTTGAGAGAATGTAAACTAATGACCCCGGATGACCAAATCGGTTGTGCCACAATGCTGGACACAAAACAGTGAAGGCGGAAGGTTGGTTGGCTTGATTTGTGGAGATTAGAGGATAAATTTCACCCGTGCTATTACATCGCATTCGATGTATCCATGTCTGAAGGTCCTTCACATAAAACCCAAAAGGATCAAACTCAACAGTAATATTATTATCAACGGTAAATTTACGAACTGAGACTAAGTTTTTGATGATTTTAGGAGTATGGAGGAAATTTTTTAGATGAAGGGACGGGTTAGGAAGTGATTTATGATCACCATAACCTCGAATTGGAATTTCATGACCATTACCAATAATAATATTATGTTTCATGCTCATATTAAAATAAGGGGAGAGAGTACCTCCATTTGCAGTCATATGTGACGTTGCACATGTGTCCATGTACCAATTTTTGTCCTGTGCTTGGAGTGACATTGTATGCATGGCCACCTCAATGTTAGTAGGAGAATATGCAGGTCGGCCTTGAGCAAAATAGGCTTGCGTGGGTCTTGCACCAAGAATTCCACTCCGACGTACATGTTTCATTGGATAGGGGCAAGGGGGGGACCGCCCAATTTTGTGTCATTGGAGGAGTGCATGAGGGACCCACTGCCACGAACCCCATTTCTGTTGCTGCTGTAACCGCCGGCGACTGGTGACCCGACGTTGCTGCTGGTGTGGCCGCCCCTATTCTTGCCACGTCTGCCTTTCTTGCCACCATGATTACCACGACCTCCATTGTTACCCCCATTGTGACCACCCCTCCGAGGTGGATTGTGACAGGGAGCAGAGGGATTGTGACCGTCAAAGTCGTTGGTGGTCAGGAGGGCAGTGGCGTCAATGGCGACACCATGCTCCGCTTGATTGTCTTTGTGGAGTTCCTCCAGTATAAGGCTGGACCGAGCCTTTGTGAAGGGTGGGATCAGTTTAGCACGAGATAGGGAGATGTCCATACCATCATAATTGGCATTTAGCCCTGCGATGAGACGGAGCACAAGTCTATTGTTTGACACCGGAGCACCGACGTCGGCAAGCTGATCAGCGAAGGTTTTAAGCTCGAGGAAATATGAGTCCGTATTCGGGAAGTTGTCGAGTTTGACGGCATTGAATTGATGTTCCAAGTAAACCGCCCTTGAAGTTTTGTTGTCTTGAAAAACCAATCGAAGGCTTTCCCAAGCTTGCATGGATGTGGTGTCAGGGAAGATAATGGTGCCCAAGAGATCGTGAGAAATAGTCTCATATATCCATTGGAGGACGGTAGCATCAAGGTGTTGCCGTTTTGATATTTCCACGACGGTTTTCTCCTTAACCGTCTCGCCGGCTGCTGGTGGAGGAGGGGGAACAATGTGGCCCACTAGTAGAAAAATCTTCAAAAGTGGCCACTTAAAGGTTGCTCTTGTTTCACAAGCGCACCTTTTGACAAAAAAAAAATTAAAAAAAAATCATAAATTAAATCATTTCCTTCCTTCTTCGTGAGAAGCGCAGCTCTTAGAAGTTAGACCTAAGCTGCACCCTTTGCTCCCTCCTTTCTCGCTGCTCCCCTAAACCCAAACAACTTCTCGCTGCGACGCCTCTGGTCAACTTCCCTGGTGACGCCTCTGGTCAACTTCACCGGCGAAGTCGACGCCTCATCTCATCTTCAGAATATCAAGACTGGATCGTTTTCATCACTCCAATTCTCCAAGTACAGAGTACTTTGAACACTACCTGTTCCCAGTTCCCAGTTCCCAATTCCCAGGTCTTCAACAATGGCGACTGACCTCAAACTTCACAATGCCTCTATTTTCTCTCTCTCTTGTGCCTCTCTTTTCTTCTTGGATCATCCTCTGCGGCGACCGATCATGATCTGCGAATCACAAATGCTGAGCGCAGAGTATGTTCTAATCGATTTATTTTTAAATTTTAAGTAGTTGATTGAAAAATAATCAATCTATCAATTATTATCGATTTCAAGAAACTTGTGGTATGAATCTATATCTACATCCTTCCGTTTTTTCTAGTTCTCATATCATCAAGGTGTTCTTAACTCTAAAGGTATGTTTGTCTATAATTTATTTTGAATCACTCTATTTTCTGCTACTCGAAACACTAGTTGATTTCCTGTTGAAACGTATTTCTCATGAATTCAGTCAAGCTATCAGAGCCGATGCTATGTATATTTTCTGATTGTTTTATGGTTGCTCGGGAATGAAAGTTGTGCTAGGGGAGTAATCCACTGTGTTTGAACCTCAAAAAGACGAAATTCCAAGCATTCTTTTATTGTTGTCCTTTTGTTGTTGTCCTTTTGTTGTTGAGGTTAGAAGATCTTGCGGAATCTGATTTATAGGTTCTGCTTGTCCAAATTTTGTTTTGAGGAATTATACTCAAGATTGTTGCAAAGGATTGATTTTATTTCCAATAGTAGAAATAGTGCATTGGTGTGATTCTTCCTCAATAAAATGTTTGTTACACTGAGTTTAAGTTAGAAACTTCATGATTTACTGTTCCTGTGAATTCAAGTATGTTGTAGACCATATTTTTATGGGAGATCAATACAACAGAATACACTATCTAGGCAGACTGTAAAAAAAACTGTGTATATAAAGCAAAGCACGAAGTTTGCAGATTTCAAAGGATTCATACAGAACTTATTTGATACGGAGTAACAAATTATACCCAAGTAGTGAATTTCTGCCCTTCTGAATCTGAAAATATGACCAAAATTTGCTTATAATGTGTTATTAATTGAAATTTCAAAGAGAAGAGAGGAGGTCATGGTTTTGTTTTTAATGCTGATTTCGACTCGTCTCACTTAGTTTTTTTCTAATCCCTTGAAATCTGTTGTGATTTGCAGTGTTTGGGTTGCTAGAAGACCTACTGGCTATGCATTCATTGATTTTGATGATACCAGGGACGCCAAAGATGCCATTCATGACTTAGATGGTATTTTCTTTACTTAAAGCTATGGACTTGATGATTATTAGGATATACTCTAGGCGTGGTTGTTCTACCGTCTTATGTTATAGTCGTTTTTGCATCGATGCATTTATGTCTTACTGAATTTTCCAACATCTTGTCATGCAGATTCCATTGACTGGACCAAATTCAGTTGTCAGTGGAGCCCTTGTGGTTCATGAACTTGAGGATGACCTTGGAAAAGGTATACCTTTCTGATACTTGGTTGAATTGTTGGCTTTTTTTTAATTGCCTCTGTGTTTGTGTTTGAGGTAGTAGCGAATGAATTACGCAACCCCCTATTTTATTTACTCCTCTGTTTTCTCCCTATTTCTTTGATAGAGTAGCAGCCCCATGACTCCCATGCAATTTTTTTTTATTCTGTATTTATTTAATAGTTTTGGCAATTTTTTTCTGTCTTTTTACTTTAAAACATTTCCCCTTGCTCCTAGTCCTTTGTTATTTGATAATCGTTGTTTGTCTTTTGTCTACTGGAAAATGCGAATATTATGTCTCAGTTTTCAGCTTAGATTAAGACTGCGTTAAAGGAATAACATGAAAGATACCTTTAGTAAAAGGTTCTTTAGCATCTAATTCCATTACGACTTTGGTTGTGAATTACATTGCTAAGCCAAAAGAATATTTCCAAGATCTGGTTACAAAAAATGTAGTGAAATCAATTATACAAGGTTTATATCAGAAGAGCAATATAGAGAGGGGAAGCTTAAGAAGTAATAGATAAATCTCATGTTTCTTGTCGTTCTCCTCCATAGAATATAGAATCTGAAACAGGCTTCAGTGACATAATTTAGGAAGAAAGATGGAGTTGCCAGATGTTTACTTTGGATTAATCTTCTGAGGCAACTCCCCTTATTTTGCTCTCATCTTCAAAAAATGCTTGTTTCACAAATTTGAGTGAATTCTGCAGAACAAAAACCGTAACTTATGACAGGTTTACATATTCCTATATAACTGAAGTAAAAAGGTTGAGCAATAATCAACTCCAGTACTGCAATGTTATTCAGGAGTACCTGGATATTGTTTTTCTGACCGTTTTCATACATCAAGGACTTCATGGATATGGAAACTGAAGTCTATGTCTTAAATTCTGACAGGAAGGTCTATGCAATAGATGCAATAGGCGTGCTACCTGACGAGCTCTGGAATTTGGTTTACCTCACTAATTTGTATGGTTCTCTTTACTTTGGAAGTATCATCTATGTCTTGGTTTTACTCTGAATATGATGAACACCTGCTCTTTGTTCATGCTATCTAATAAAGTGATGCCTTCTTTCTGTGTAGGAAATTGGGACAAAATTACTTGACAGGCCCTATCTCTTCAGGCGTTAGAAACTTAACTCGGCAAACTCGCATGCAATACCTGTACTGTGGAACTTCAGCTAATCATCAAATATTACACTAATGATAATTTTGGTTAGTTTCCATTGCCATATTCTGTTTTTATCTTATTTAAATTCTCTGTTTGAAACTTGTATGTATCTGTGAACATGGGTTGTCATACATTGGAGAAATGATTAGAGTATGAGAAGGTACTGTAAGGTCTGTAACTAATATAGAAAATTTGCGCTTCTATATCAGAAATGTATCCAAATATACATTCTTTCATCTCCCTAGAAGAGGATTGCGCTATGTAGTTTGAGGCTTGCTTGATGAAATTGCAGCTTTCCTGCACAAATTTCTTTTGTTGCTCAGGTTTAAAAAGACTCCCCACGTAACCGCTTGTGTGGTGATTTCTGTTCATATGCTGAGTTCTGTGATTTCTGAACATTTAAATTACATGTGATGTTTTATGTTAGGGATTAATAGTGATAGTAATTCGTTTGGAAAATCATTGGTTGGCATGACTAGTTTTGGACCTTTTGGTTGACATTCATATCCCTAGCTCCAACTTGCTTCACTGCTTCAGAAGAAGACAGCGTTTGTATTAATTATTTTTTCCTCTCATGACAAGTATTATTTTCTGGACAAATAACTTATATGAGTCCAGTCTGACCTCGTATTGTTTGAGGGGTGACTTGTTACATTTTTTGACATATGGCTTCTTTTTTACGGAATTACTTTTTATACTTACTAAACCTTTGTGTTCCTTGCTTGGATGGTATCCATAACGTTTTGCTAGTATATTTAAAATATAAATTGATAGTATAATCGAGTCGATTGTACATCCAATGCATTGTAAAAGGCGGAAAATCGCAGTGTAACTCGTTGAAAATCGCAGTGTAAATCAGCAGCAGATCTGATCAGCTTCTGATCTGATCAGCAGCAGATCAGTAGCTGATCAGATCAAAAGTTGATCAGATCAGCAGCTGATCTAAGCAGTCTATGATCTGGTCAGCTACTGATCTGCTGCTGATCAGATCAGTAGTAGATCAGCAACTGATCTGATCAAAACATCGAATGTAGTTATGATGATTTCTGTGATTGTAGAATTAACAAGTTATGTGGTCTTGACTTGTTCTATTGTACTTGAATGAAGAAATAAGTGCTCCATTGGCATTAAGAAAATGTTTTATCGGCATGTTATACCGTTATTGTTATTGGCTTTGCCTAAACCTAAGGATAAGTTAGCATATTACTTGAGAAGATGAGTATATTTGTATGAGAGGCCAAATGTTTTGTGCGAAGGAAAGAAAGAAGTAGAAGGGACTAGGAAGAGGGAGATAGGATGTGATCCTTACATGTCATATTTTGACTAAAACAGGAGTTTTCGCTTCCAACTCCCAACTAATGAACCAAAATAAGAATTTTTAACCCTTTACATGTTTAAAACACTTAGTATTAGGTTATCAATCCTCATTCTCATCTACTTTGGTCAATTTATGCACATTTAAGGCTCGTTCGATCCTTACATGTCATATTTTGAAAAAAATAGCCGTTTTCGCTCCCAACTCTTAACTCATGAACCAAAATAGGAATTATTAACCCTTTAAATGTTTAATATATTTAGTATTAGGTTTCCAATCCTTATTCTCATCTACTTTGGTCAATTTATGCACATTTAAGGCTCTTTCGATCCTTACATGTCATATTTTGACTATAAAAGCTGTTTTCGCTCCTATCTCTCAACTAATGAACCAAAATAGGAATTATTAACCCTTTACATGTTTAAAATACTTAGTATTAGGTTGCCCATCCTTATTTTCATCTACTTTGGTCAATTTTTGCACATTTAAGGCTCGTTCGATCCTTACATGTCATATTTTGACTAAAATAGTTGTTTTCGCTCCCAAATCTCAACTAATGAACCAAAATAGGAATTCTTAACCCTTGACATGTTTTAAATACTTAGTATTAGGTTGCCGGTCCTCATTCTCATCTACTTTGGTCAATTTATGCACATTTAAGACTCGTTTGATCGTTATATGTCATATTTTGACTAAAATAGCCGTTTTCGCTCCCAACTCTCAACTAATGAACCAAAATAGGAATTCTAAACGCTTTTCATGTTTTATTCACTTAGTATTAGGTTGCCAATCCTCATTCTCATCTACTTTGGTAAATTTATGCACATCTAAACCTCGTTTTGGTCATTATAGGTCATATGTACCTATATCGAGCCAAATGAGCCTTAGATGTGCATAAAGAACTTGAAATGAATCTTGGTAACCTCTAACTAAGCATATCAAACATAAAAAAATGTTTAGAAAGTGTCCTTAGGTTCATTTGTTGATATTTGGGATCGAAAATGCCATTTTGGGCCAAATAAGACCTATATCGTCCCAAATGAGCCTTAGATGTGCATAAAGAACTTGAAATTAATCTTAGTAACCTCTAACTAAGCATATCAAACATAAAAAAGATTTAGAAAGTGTCCTTAGGTTCATTTGTTGATATTTGAGATCGAAAATGCCATTTTTGCCCAAATATGACCTATATCGTCCCAAATGAACCTTAGATGTGCATAAAGAACTTGAACTAAGAATATTAAACATAAAAAAGATTTAAAAAGTGTCCTTAGGTTCATTTGTTGATATTTGGGATCGAAAATGCCATTTTGGGCCAAATATGACCTATATCGTCCCAAATGAGCCTTAGATGTGCATAAAGAACTTAAAATAAATCTTAGTAACCTCTAACTAAGAATATTAAACATAAAAAAGATTTAGAAAGTGTCCTTAGGTTCATTTGTTGATATTTGGGATCGAAAATGCCATTTTTGGCCAAATATCGAGCCAAGTGAGCCTTAGATGTGCATAAAGAACTTGAAATGAATCTTAGTAACCTCTAACTAAGCATATCAAACATAAAAAAGATTTAAAAAGTGTCCCTAGGTTCATTTTTTGATATTTGGGATCGAAAATGTCATTTTGGGCCAAATATAACCTATATCGTCCCAAATGAGCCTTATGTGTGCATAAGGAACTTGAAATGAATCTTAGTAACCTCTAACTAAGCATATGAATCATGAAATGAGTTTCATAAACATATAACTAATCATATGAATCATGAAAAACGTTTAGAATATGGAAATAGGTTCGTTTGTTGGTAGTTGGTAGTTGGGATCGAAAATGTCATTTTTGGGCATAAATGACTTATATCGACTCAAATAACCAATAGGCGTGCATAACGAACTTGAAATGAGTCTTATAAACATATAACTAATCATATGAATCATGAAAAAGGTTTAGAATGTGGAAATAGGTTCGTTTGTTGATAGTTTGGATCAAAAATGCCATTTTTGGCCATAAATGATCTATATCGACCCAAATGACCCATAGGCGTGCATAACGAACTTGAAATGTGTTTCATAAACATATAACTAATCATATGAATCATGAAAAACGATTAGAATGTGGAAATAGGTTCGTTTGTTGGTAGTTGGGATCGAAAATGCCATTTTTGGCCATAAATGACCTTTATCGACCCAAATGATCCATAGGCGTGCATAACGAACTTGAAATGAGTCTTATAATCATATAACTAATAATCTAAATCATGAAAAAGGTTTAGAATGTGGATATACGTTCGTTTGTTCGTAGTTGGGATCGAAAATGCCATTTTTGGCCATAAATGACCTATATCGATCCAAATGACCAATAGGCGTGCATAACGAACTTGAAATGAGTCTTATAATCATCTGACTAATCTTATAAATCATGAAAAAGGGTTAGAATGTGGAAAGAGGTTCGTTTGTTGGTAGTTGGGTTCAAAAATGCCATTTTTGGCCAATATAATTGTTTTCGCGACCAATATAATTTTTGTTTTCGCATATGAAACTTAATTTAATTTATTGGTTTGCATGTAAGGTGTTCTTTTAAAGGTTTTCAAAACTTCAAGGGAGGGGCCCTTTACCAAAAAGGAGTTGGATGAAGTTCGAGACAAGTGGGCTACTTACTTCAACGATTGTGAACTACCCTCAGTGTAATAAATAGAGAATGCTTGTAGTTATTCGTGACTCCTGCATTATTTTATTATTTATCGATTTAATTAATTACATTTGAATTAATTCGGTAATATTATTGGAAATTTGAAATTTATATCATTTTTGAGAATGTCAAGCTGATGTTTGATGAAACAGAAATTATATTGCAAAATCAGAAATTATATTGCAGAATATTAGGAATTATATTGCAGATTTTTTTTAAAAAAAAAATAAAAAAATAAACTCAAAAGTTGCCCTTGTTTGCAACAAGAGCAACTTATGTGCAGCTTATAAGGTGCCCTTGTTTGCAACAAGGGCAACTTATAAGTTTCACATAAGGTGCCCTTGTTTACCTTATAAGATTATAAGTTGTCCTTGTTAAGGGCAACTTTTGATAATTTTACAAAAGTGACCCCCCATTGATGGCACTTACGAAGGGCAACTTATAAGCCACTTTTAAGAGCAATTTATCAAGTTTTTTCCTCTAGTGTGGTCGATGACCCGACGCACACGACAATGAAGCTTGAATAGTTCTGCCCAATGAGATTATTGGCCTTTATCCAACTCCAAAACAATGAGAACAACATTTTTGATGTTGGAGAGGGTTGGATTTGAGTTGTTAGCCATGGGGAAGAGGAAGAAGAAAAGAGAAGAGGGAGAGGACGGAAGAGACTAGAATAGGGTTTTAGGAAAGGAGTCTGATACCATGTAGGAAATTATCCTTGGTTTGTTATTCATTATGCTAGAGTATTTATACAAGTGATACTACTAGGGTTTACAAGATATTAAGGTTTACAAGATAATCTACTTGCTATAACTACAATATATACAATATATTTATCATATTTGATACTTGAATTTTGTTTTTCTAGGAAAAAGTGACCATCAATACTAGCTTGGATAGATATATTATTCTTGTAACATAATCCAACAAGATCGTGATCTTGATCTTGATCTTGATCTTGATGGCTCGTTCTACGTACTTTAATCTGAAGAAAAGTTAAATTAGTTGGAGTATCTTCTAAATAAAAGTTCCAAGTTGATCTCACTTTAGAAATTGAATTGTATTCCTTTTTATTATCTAACCCGATGACATCTTCATGCATAATGACAAGACAAAGACCTAAATGATCCATCATGCACCCATCGAACTATTAAAATTGTGGATGTCAGTTTGCTTAATTAATTAAAGTGTTGGTCGGTGGAATCCTAAAACACGAGATCGTATCATGCCATTTCCCTTTCTTTTTGTACTCCATTTAAGTACGTACGTAGAACTATGATTATACAAGTAAATAATATATATACACACTTAATTAGTAGAGACTTAATTAGACTTGTAAAGAAAAAACGAGAGAGAAGTCAAGACTTTTGCGCTAGCACAATGATTAATAACATTATTTAACGGTTAATTAATGTAATATAAAAGCACTTTTAGGGTGACAAAGTGGAATAAGCATCATTAAGGGCCATCCAATAAACATTAAAGCTTCATTATCAATTAAATATAAAGTATAATTGAGTCAAGAACACATTCGGAAATTCAGGTAACATAAGTCAAACCACCATGTCACGTCCAAATATTCTAGCATGCTTGCTTAACTAGATCGTCGCTTACTCCTTTGTAATTAGTGCTTCTACTTTTTCTTAATTACTTTAATAAATCATGATATTTGTGGGAATTTCTCTATTATTTGATTGACAACATGAGAATTAGAAATTCCTATGAACTCTGATTGATTAAGGGGAGCTAGGCAATTTACTTCTCATGTTTTGTGGGATTTCAACTTCCTCCATTTTTACTTTTTTAGGTCAAACAAACAACTAGTCAATCTATAAATTCCCATTAATTTTCACTTCGTCCATTTTTAGATGACAACCAAACAACCCATAAGTAAATACAAAAGGTCTTGCACGCACGTGTGCAATAAATTTATTGTATATCGGGATAATTTATTTATTTTAACATGCTTTTTATTAACTTTTCTATTATGATAATAAAAAAGTTGATTGATAAACATTTGAAAGGGTTAAGTAGTTATCTTTATACATTACTAGTTTTGAAGCTTGTGCGATGCACAATTTTATTTTATTTTTTATTTCATTTATTATTTTGTACTTACTGTATGTTATTAGGTGACATTTCGGATAATGTACGTGTTCCGTTTTATTTTTTTTGTATGCATGAGTTTCGATTTATCATATTTTTTCCTAAAATAACATGATAATATAATTTTATAGATTACCATTATATTTTATTTCTATTATTTTCATTAATAAATTCATATTACGTCAAAGCTAATTAATAAATATTGCCGGTGAAAGTCTGTTAAAATTAAAAGATTATATTGTTGTACCTCTATAAACATAGCCCTTTGTGATGTTCACTCGACTACTAATTAATGCTACTCTCAATTTAACGCATTTGAATTATGTTGAACTACTGAACATTATTAATTTTGGATTACCTGCTGATAGGCTGTCGTACACCCGTCAAAAATAAAATCCTAACGAAACCTCCTAACAATGTAGTAGGGTAAGCAGGGTCGAATCCACGGAGAGATGGCTATTTAAATCTAGCTTTCAAGGTATGGCGAAACTAACAATGTCACGCAATTTAGGATTGAATGGTTAAAGTAAAATAAAGGAAAATAAACTAAAAGATCTAGGGCAATGGTTCACCATGTTTATAGTTCAAAATCAATCAAAACATCATCAACAATTCAAGTATTCAGAGTATCTAGAGCACTAGTTAATCCTACGGTCGGGTCTTAACGCTCTCAATTCAACATATGCAGTACGGTCGCTAACATAATCAGAATTGCTAGTTGTAGGTAAGCTTCTAAAATTTGATCTTTCGATTCTAAATCCTATTAGCATGATTTAATCAAACAATTGATCAGATTGCAAAGATTAACAATATAAACCTAATCAACTAGAAATATCAATGAATAATCAAACCATCAACAATAATAATAAGGATTCATAATATAAACATGGATTCCCAAACCCTAGAAAGCGAACTACTCAATCATGAAACAAACAATGAAAACCAAATCTAAGAATGAAAACATAATTAAAAGCAATAAATAAAATAAAGAGAAAATTCGATAATACCTCAAAGAGTTACATTAATGGAGTTTGAAGAAAATCTAGGGTTCATGAAGGAGAAGAGAAAAAGAACGTGAAAGAGGAGTTCTAAGGGAATTGAAAACGTAAAGGAAAATAAAAAAGCATGAGGGGAAAATAATTCCCTTCAAGTATTTATAGTTTTCTATTTTCTAAAATAAAAAGTAAATATAAGAAAATAAGAAAATAAAGTAGAAGTCGTCAATAATTGGTCGATGGCGTGATGACGTGGCGATGAAAAACCCGATGGCGAGAGAGACGTACGCAATGTGGTATTCGTCGACTTGGGCGCACTGTGGGCGCAGCCATGCGCTGTGAGCAGGCCAGCAACCGCTTAGTGAAGCGTGAGTGAGATGTGGGCGCAGCGATGTTGTTGTGGGCGCAGCACTTGGGCTGTGGGCGCATCGAAGAAGAAAATGTGCGCTGTGGGCGCAGCACATCGCTGTGAGCAGGTCAGGCGCTTGGCAATGCTAGCGAGGGAGTGATGTGGGCGCAGCGCGCTCAGGTACCTCGCAGCTAGGGGGATGTGGGCGCATCGTTGTGAGATGAGGGCGCAGCGTTGTGGGCTGTGGGCGCATCTCACATTCGTGTCACCTTTGTTTATGTCATCACTCTCGTTCTACAATGCCCCTAGGGACGTGTCACCTATCGTTGGAAAGCTCTTTAAGTCTACTTTCTAGCCCAATCAAAATCATCTCATTTCGATATTTAGAACTTGAGATATCATCAAAAGAGTGAACGCTTGTCCGATTTGATGCTTAGAAAAATAACGTTTAGCTTCATTGTTGACTCAAAATTATTTCTAGAGACATGTAGTGATCCTCAAGTCAACATCCCATTCGTTCATCATCCAAATCAACTCTGAACACTCCGAAAGCATCCAAATGATCATAAAATCACCTGAAATATTAAAGAAAACACAAACAGGGCGTAATAGACTACAATAACGACAACTTATGCAAATGTGACTCTAAATGCAACTAAAATGAGACGAATGCCTAGAAATGCAACCTAAAAGCGCCTAAAATACCCTATACAAATAAGATTCATCAAATTCCCCCAAGCTAGACTGTTGCTTGTCCCCAAACAACACTAAACCGAAGACAGAGAAATGAGACGCACATGACTTTCATAAAACCATGGTAAGACCAACCTAACTCTCGAGCAAACAATCAAACAGAGTTATTGAGACAGAAATCTAGCTCGGATACAAATAGAACCACAAAGCATCATGATCCACAATTGAAACAACCAATCTTAGCCACAAACTATTCTCAATCAAGCTAGTCGTCGCCGCATACCTTGTAGAATATAAATATATGATGCAACATGTGGTAAGATGACAATAGCAAGAAACGATTTTCATTCAATCACAAAACAAACATGCCGATCAAGAGGTCTTTATAATAAGCTTGTAATGGGGCTAGGTGAAAAGGAAGGGTAGGGTATAATTTGGGAAAAAGTGAGAGTAATGTCCAACTTGGGGAGCAAAGGTGAACTATATGTGTCGGCGTGATAATGCCGAAAATCCAACTCCATCGAACCATGAACTCGAACAATCAACCAAGTTATAACCAAGGGGAAGAACATAATATAATGTCAATGATCTTTCTTCAATCCCCTTTCCTTGCCTTCAAATTATATACAAGAACGAAAGACATACATTTTTTGATTTTTCTTTGATTTTCTCTTCTTTTTTTTTCTTCTTTTTTTCTATTTTTTTCGTGTATGAAAATGAAACTAAAGAATGAAATCGAAAGTACATAAATAAATCTAATGCTAACTGTTACAAGCTTGGGTGCCAACAATAATATACACCATTTCTGAACCACAAATCCAAACATAGCCTCGAACCACGAACTATTGGCTTAGTGTGCCAATCAATCAACATCAATGAAACCATTACGAACACCGAAGCTCCCCCAAGCTAGACTCGGGACAAGTAACCAACAGGGCTAATAAGGCTCAATTTTGTGGAGTTAAAAGAATAAACGGACAAGGCTACAACATGGGTATGAAAGGCAGGAACTGATGTTTCTAAATTCGTCTGAAGGCTTCCTAAGAGAATGGCCTCTGTCATACGCGGCATGTGTGAGTTGCAGCTAAGCTACTAATGAATCTCAAGCCAAAATCATACGGTAACAAGTCACATCAATCACACAAACACATAGTAAGGTGACCTACAAGATAATTGGCTAGCTATTCTTGACACGAGACCAACATCTTACCGCATACCATTCAATTGGTTCACACAATGCCAAGCAGTTATCAATGTATAACATGACCGACTGAATTTCAGAATCATAACTAAGTTTAAAAGAAGCTCAAGAGAGTCAAATAAAGCCCGAACACGGTTTGAAAGTCGAATGCAGGACACAAAGGCGCACGAATGAAAATGAAATGCAACTAGAATGAAACATTAATATTAAGAAAGCAATACATTTTTTTCGTTGTACGTAAACTCCCACCCCTAGTGAGTGGTACAAAGCGCACAACACCTATTAAACAATAAAACTAGACTAAAGTGCAACTAACATGCGCAAACTGATGATGACAAATATCCTCCCCCAAGCTAAACAACACATTGTCCTCAATGTGAACAAAGAGGATGCAAAAAACAACATGAGAATAGGGGAGAAAGACAACTCACAAACAAGGAGCTTAGCACCAAAGGCTTTTGACGCCACTGCCACGATGTGGTAATGAAACAAGCCAAGAAACCTAACAATGCTTGTACCTAGAGAGATATTTCATCACTTAAGCACACATTAGGTGGTTAGTCATAAAAAAAGGAATTAAAACAGTAAACCAGGTTGCCTCCCGGTAAGCGCTGATTTTTAAGGTCCCGCACGACCCTACTCAAATTGTTAATCAGAAGAATCCAACGCCTTGAGTAGTTTATCAAATGCCCCTGCAAACATATCATTGAGCACTACATATGGCTTGAGTAAAATCACATTCATCTTCTCAAATAGGGTATTAGATAAATAAGCAGAAAAACCAAAATTAAAAGAAAAAGAATAAGAAGAAGAAGAAAAATAAAGAAAAAGAATAAGAAGAAGAAGAAAAATCAAAAGAAAAAGAAAAAGGAGAATATTTACAACTTCCCTCTAATTGCTCCTCGGGCAATGTCAACGTTTTAGAATGAGCATCAAGGTCGACAAGGTCAAATGTATCATGTAATGGAGACCTATTGATAAAGTGCGAAAGACTTAACATGGGGGATGTAGGAAAAAGATCAAGCCTCCGCGAGAACGGGACATAGGTGGGAGGAGATCTAGGCTCAACATTAATTCCACCCTCGTGAATAAACTTGTCACTAAAATCTTCAACCAAAAGTTTCGCAACCAATGGTTTCTCAACCAACAATTCTACAACCTTTAGCGATTCTTCATCCTCCAAAGTCTCTGTTATGTCCAACTTTTCCTCATCAGTACCAAAAGTCAAATGATAACCTTCCTCTAATGAACTAACATTCTCAACAAATCCACCATCATCATTATCATCATTATAAAGGATTTTCATGTCACAATAAGATGGTTCGAGTTGGAAATTTTGCATATCAAATCGAAGGAAAGGGTTGACAGTACTAACATATGACTCGTTATAGGGACAAAGAGAAGTATCATGGTCATGACAATGACAATAAGAACAATAATACGGGGGAGGGGTGTGAGTTTGAGGAATAGGAAAAGAGAAATTTTGCAGAGTAGGTTCAACAAACATTGTCATCTCCCACTCATATGTATCCCTAGCTAATTGCTCAATCAAATCCCAACACTCTTCTGGAGTCTTCTCCACAAATATATAACTACTCATGGAATCCAACACCAATCTTGTATCTTCATTCAATCCCTCATAAATCACCATACATAGTTCCCATTGTTCAAAAATATGATTTGAACCAAGAAAATCTCCAAGCCTATAATAATATCTCCAAAACACTTCATTCTCAAATTGAGGAAAACAAATAGAAGCCATTTTATATTAAAAAAAAAGGGAAATTTTATACACAAACGAAAAAAAATATATACAATGTAGCCTCACCAAAAATAAAAGCTAAAAAGAAAAATAAAACTGTCTCCCCGGCAACGGCGCCAAAATTTGATAGGCTGTCGTACACCCGTCAAAAATAAAATCCTAACGAAACCTCCTAACAATGTAGTAGGGTAAGCAGGGTCGAATCCACGGAGAGATGGCTATTTAAATCTAGCTTTCAAGGTATGGCGAAACTAACAATGTAACGAAATTTAGGATTGAATGGTTAAAGTAAAATAAAGAAAAATAAACTAAAAGATCTAGGGCAATGGTTCACCATGTTTATAGTTCAAAATCAATCAAAACATCATCAACAATTCAAGTATTCAGAGTATCTAGAGCACTAGTTAATCCTACGGTCGGGTCTTAACGCTCTCAATTCAACATATGCAGTACGGTCGCTAACATGATCAGAATTGCTAGTTGTAGGTAAGCTTCTAAAATTTGATCTTTCGATTCTAAATCCTATTAGCATGATTTAATCAAACAATTGATCAGATTGCAAAGATTAACAATATAAACCTAATCAACTAGAAATATCAATGAATAATCAAACCATCAACAATAATAATAAGGATTCATAATATAAACATGGATTCCCAAACCCTAGAAAGCGAACTACTCAATCATGAAACAAACAATGAAAACCAAATCTAAGAATGAAAACATAATTAAAAGCAATAAATAAAATAAAGAGAAAATTCGATAATACCTCAAAAAGTTACATTAATGGAGTTTGAAGAAAATCTAGGGTTCATGAAGGAGAAGAGAAAAAGAACGTGAAAGAGGAGTTCTAAGGGAATTGAAAACGTAAAGGAAAATAAAAAAGCATGAGGGAAAAATAATTCCCTTCAAGTATTTATAGTTTTCTATTTTCTAAAATAAAAAGTAAATATAAGAAAATAAGAAAATAAAGTAGAAGTCGTCAATGATTGGTCGATGGCGTGATGACGTGGCAATGAAAAACCCGACGGCGAGAGAGACGTACGCAATGTGGTATTCGTCGACTTGGGCGCACTGTGGGCGCAGCCATGCGCTGTGAGCAGGCCAGCAACCGCTTAGTGAAGCGTGAGTGAGATGTGGGCGCAGCGATGTTGTTGTGGGCGCAGCACTTGGGCTGTGGGCGCATCGAAGAAGAAAATGTGCGCTGTGGGCGCAGCACATCGCTGTGAGCAGGTCAGGCGCTTGGCAATGCTAGCGAGGGAGTGATGTGGGCGCAGCGCGCTCAGGTACCTCGCAGCTAGGGGGATGTGGGCGCATCGTTGTGAGATGAGGGCGCAGCGTTGTGGGCTGTGGGCGCATCTCACATTCGTGTCACCTTTGTTTATGTCATAACTCTCGTTCTACAATGCCCCTAGGGACGTGTCACCTATCGTTGGAAAGCTCTTTAAGTCTACTTTCTAGCCCAATCAAAATCATCTCATTTCGATATGTAGAACTTGAGATATCATCAAAAGAGTGAACGCTTGTCCGATTTGATGCTTAGAAAAATAACGTTTAGCTTCATTGTTGACTCAAAATTATTTCTAGAGACATGTAGTGATCCTCAAGTCAACATCCCATCCGTTCATCATCCAAATCAACTCTGAACACTCCGAAAGCATCCAAATGATCATAAAATCACCTGAAATATTAAAGAAAACACAAACAGGGCGTAATAGAGTACAATAACGACAACTTATGCAAATGTGACTCTAAATGCAACTAAAATGAGACGAATGCCTAGAAATGCAACCTAAAAGCGCCTAAAATACCCTATACAAATAAGATTCATCTCAGCTAAAACTGTCTCAATTAGTACCACCAAAAAGACAAAATAGAGTAACTGGATATTGTGAGGTTGAAATAAAAAATTATATCTTTTATATATTTAAATTATTTCAATTAAACCAAACTTATTATAATCATTTACAACTTTAAAATTAATTTAATTTTCTCTTGATTGGATAATTACAAAAGTCTCCTATTTTTTTACGTAAATATGAAGATAGGTGTTTTTTTTAATTTACTTTTTAATTTTAGACTAGTGTTTGATTTTGGATTGACCTTTATTTTAGATTATTTTTTGAAACTAATTTTAGATTTATTTGTTAATTAACATAGTGTTTTATTTTGGATGGAGTTTTATATATTAGTAATTAGTTAATTAAATATCTACCTGGCACCTAATTATTTATCTAGGTGGACGCACATATTTTAACTCTAAAATAAATTAAAAATTATATTTTCCATTGGTCGATACCATTAGATTTCCTACTTGGAGCTCTAATAGCTCAACAAATATGTCCGCTTTAATTATATAAATTAGATTAGTGATTTTAAAGGAATAATTTTATTAAAATAAAAAAATTATCACTAAAAATTACGGAGTAGATAACTTTTACTTATATGAGAGTAACCTTTTATCTTTTAATCTAATATAAAATATATATTCTAAACCATTTTTAAATATATAATAGCCCAGATTTTAAGCAGCTCTCACTCTATTGTTAAATTAAATTATTTTCGTAATCTCGCTCTTAATAAAATCTCTTTTGAAACTAATTTGAATTATGGTTTAAGAATTGTATCATCTTAATGAATCGATTTAAATATATTTTCTAATAAGCTAGATTATGGATTAGTTCTCAAATAATTGCAACAAGTTGAAATTTGAAATTAATTTCGTTTACGAATTTAAAATTTGTTTTATAAAAAAAAATTAACGCAAAGTTGATTATGGAAATACAGTTCTTATTTAGTAAATAAGTAACATTATTTTGTTACTTAAATAGATTTTACCTAGATTAATGTAAGTTATATACATTATATTTAAAAATTCTCTTCTTAAGTCTAAAATGTCAAAATTTTATTTGAAATTTGAAATGATAACTTTGACCTTGTTGACCAAAGTGAAGATAAACTTATAACTCTCTCCCTCCTCTTGCCACATGTTAATTAAAAAATATGGCAACAATGGAATTAGTTTCTAAGTGTCACTAAATTGTCCTAAGCCTTCCTAATGTTTCATGCTTTGACTGAGAAACCAATTAAGATCTCTCCCAATGAGACATTCATCTTCCTCCCTCACCGACACTCTCTCCTCTCTACACCAAATTCCCTCTCCTTCCGACTTCTTGCGTCGTCACACCACCGACCATTTCCTATCTCATTGGCGACGATGGTGATGGTGATGCTTCTAAGGTTGTTCGTTCACTACAAGAAATCAGACTTTTAGCTACGGACATTTAACAACTGGATTGACATATCATCAGCTCTACAGAACAAAAGAAGGTCGTCCGCAAACATCATATGTGTAATAGCCATTCTCTCACACTTTGGGTGGAAGTTGAAATCTGGAACATCCTTCAACTTATTCAACAGTCTAGTTTAAAATTCCATGCCTATGGCAAATAAGAAAAGGCGCGGCAGGCGGCAGCCCTTGTCTTAACCCTTTCTTAGCATTAAAAGGTGAGCAAGGCTGCCCATTGATCAAAATGCTATAGGATACAGTACATACACAAGCAAACACCCACTGCACAAAAGAGGGATGCAATTCGAATGGAAGAACCAAAAAGTAAGTTGAATGGCAAATGATAGTAAAAAGGAATGGAACTGGCACCTGAACCTGAACCTCTTCATTGCATGGACTTCAAAA
Organism: Spinacia oleracea; assembly: GCF_020520425.1. Taxonomy (NCBI): domain Eukaryota; kingdom Viridiplantae; phylum Streptophyta; class Magnoliopsida; order Caryophyllales; family Amaranthaceae; genus Spinacia; species Spinacia oleracea. Next base: position 68,763,602 of record NC_079488.1, on the reverse strand, counting down.
CCTCTTCGTGTTGGGGGTGTGCAAAATCTTGTATAGTTTCAATTCGATTACCCGCAACTTCGGTTTGGTTTCTGTTTTCCAGAGTTTGCACATCCCTACTTCATATTTGAACTTCTAAGCATCAAGGTAGCAATTAGTTTTGGATCAATGAATAATGTATGGATAATTTCTGATTGCTTTTTAGCAGTGATACTGTTGAACAACGAAACTATCCATGCTTCTTGAGCAACATTATGAAAATGCGCAGGGCGTTCCGGAATGATAATGCTCAATACCCTAAACACGATGATGACTGAAAATTGATGTCTTGACATAACAGTAAACGAACTAAAACTAATCTTCTGTAACTATCGCGATAAAATATTCAGGTCACCATACAACATTTGCCGTATTAAAATTCATGAAGATTCTTCAATACAATTTGAGCTTGTTCCACTAGTAAGAAAACCAAACACTTGCCTCAAATTCCCTCTGGATGGCCGCGCGTTTGTAGAAAATTTACATATAAACACGAGTCGTCTCCTCATTTCCTGCTTAGTAATTTCTGTATCTTTAAAAGACTTCCCATCATCAAAAGATCCTGTGCATTAAAGTTCCGAGCTATAAGCTTTTTGACCGTAAACATTATATGGAATACTAACTTAGAACTACTGAATTCAAAGACACGAGTGGAACAAATTGATGAGTTCTTTATGTTGTACATACAACCATTGTTGTATGTCATAGAGAAACACGAGAAGAACGTACCGTCTTCACTAAACAATGAGATTAAGACTGCTAGGCAAACACATACACTGATGTCTTCTCCTGGAAAAATACATACAATTCTCAGTGTACTTTCACGATAATCAACTGAATATAGCTATTAAAAAGTTTGTTTAATCCTAAAAGAAAACTGGTACCTCCCTAATTTATATGCTATGGAGTAGAACAAAACATAAAGATGGACATTCTTGGTGTATGATATGTTTGATGAAACACACAAGCTACACATGGATCAGAAATAGGTTGGCGTGTCTAGGTGTTGGCCGTGTTGCCACAGAGATACTTTTGAGTCAGAATGAAGGGTTCCAGAAACACAGGCAGTGAAAAGCTATGCATTATTGAACAATACATGATTTTTTCTGATGTGATCTTTCTTTCCAGAACATGTCATATCCCATAAAGAACAACAAGCTGGCTAACCCAATAAGTCTTCAGTTGTGTAACAGTCCAAGCAAGAGTGGATCAAGGTATACGGAAATAGAAACACGGAAATTTCTTAATAAGTTATGCATCTTTTAAGGACAATAAACAACTTAAGTGTTAAAGAAAGCAACTCTCTGCAAAATATCAATATGGTTTTCATATTCTGTTCCGCAGAAATAAATTTGACAACTAAAACAAATCCACTTACCATCATGGCAACAAACTAAAAGGGATTTTCCTTTGGTTAGATTTGACCTAGCAAACTTCAAAGCTGAAGGAAGATTATTTAGCAACGAAAACCTGTCAAACTTTGAGCTCTGTATAAAGAGGAAAAACAAGTGAAAAGAATCAAAATACAGCTATTAGACATCAATCTGAATTCCAGAATAGAAACAGTCACTTAACATCGTCACTCAGTTTCCTAGATTTTCCTTTACTTCTTCTCCTATATAAGCTTCAGTGCTTGAACATGAAATTAACGTGGATATCTTTTATTGCATTCAAGTCTCAACGGAAAATTCAGTTCAGTTCAGCTTAAGAGAACAGGGCCTAGCTGATGTAAGCCATTTAGAGTATTCTAACTTGGAACTACCAAAAAAACTTTGAACTCCAGTCATAGACTTCTCACAGATGTAAGACGAAAGGAGTTCGTAGTAAGTTGTTAACCAATACATACCACTGTAGGGAGATGCAGATAAGCATATGGATGATCGACAGTGAGCAGATCCTTGCCACAGTTCAGTATACAATCAACATCTGGTTTAGTCGCAGCTGCACACGTAGATAAACGGCACAAAACAGCATGTAAGAGAGAAGGTAACACGAGAGAGTTGACTCCACATCACAGAAACAATAATCTTGGCACTCAAAGAACAAAGACATTTATTTTAATTTAAGTGCTATGCTTGATAAGACATGTAGTTATGCTTGATAAGTTAACCAAAAACATATAACTCAATACGAAATATATTTGATAATATTGTAGGACATTTCACTTCAAATTCAGAACTGTATTTATATTGTGCTTGGTTATTTGCAACAGATCGGCAACAAATTAAAGACAGGTAAGAAAAATGAGGCAGGTTGTTCTGATGCAACTCTGGAGCATCTGTGTTTCTCATATCAGTTTAGTACTTGAGTTTGAAGAAGAGTTTTAATTAATAGAATTTCCTGCAGTCTGGCCGAACGTTGTTGGATGGTGAATACAAGCAAAGAGATATCAATGACAGAACAACTACTCAGAGTAAGAATATGTGAGACAGTTAAAGGAATGTGGAAGGCAAAGAATAAGAATTTCTCGAAATAGACATGAGAAACAAGGAACAAAATCAGAGTTCTCATCTCTCCGTAGGGAATGTTAGACAGTTAGACTTGATAATTGTACATAAACAAAGAACTTGCTAGGACAATGCTTATTTCGGATAGCATGGAGTTACTCTTCATGATTAATTTTCTCATTTGTTTACAAAATTTTAGGTACCAAATGTCAAGCACTCAAAACTAAAGAAAATTAGCAATATAATTACCAAGTTCAGTAGTGCCAACAGCGATCTTTGTCGAACTCAACCAACATATTGCGGTATCTCCTTTTGCTGAAGGACTTTCACCAACTTTTAGATTTTCAAACTCACAGTGCAATGGAAACTCCTGATGTCCATTGCTCTCAGAAGATTTTTGAGACTTCACCAAAATCTGAGGAGCATCCAGTCCTCTTTGTGCCCGAAATACTCTGTCCTTTTCAACAATTTCAGAAACTTTCTGGTTACACAAATCAGGCCCGCAATGTATGAGATCATACACGTGATTCCAGAACAGAAGCGGTGTTAGACCCCTAGCCCAACTTTCTTCATCATCTCCTGCCCCAGGAATATAGTTCCAGCTGAACTCAGAGTTTATCCTTTGTTGAAGAAAACCATTCGAGGATGATGCAGAAACAAGTATAAGTGGTGTAAAATCCCAGGAATCATGATCAGGTACCTCATTTAACCAGATGACAGATTTTTGTGAAATCCATAAAGGGCGTAGAGGTTTTCTTAAGGATGCTGCAAGTGAAGCGATATCAGCACCACTCTCTTCCAACAGTGCAGTAAAATTGTCGAGGCGCTTTTCAATAGAAGCCTTCTCTGTCTTAGAAACCCATAGAGGTAAATGTAATGAACAATCCCAATCAATTAAAGCTTCTTCATCCCCTTTCCCATTTGCATGAGATAAATTTTCATTCTGTGAAAGCGCACAAGTGATAAGAGTCAGTGAATTAAATTCAAAGCTTCTTTTTTCTGAAATAATGTGGACATCTACATTCACCAATAACACTGGGTAAACATCTAAACGAATTATTGTATGAAAAGTTTCTCAATGAACTGCTACAATAAATAAAGTAACATACGGCCCATATACCCTTGGAGCTTATAATGTGAAGGGATTTCAAATATCCATCAGAAAAGAAAAGGTGTTAATACAAACATCAGGTAATATGTGTTGTTTGCACATACTCTTGATGCTCAAACAAGAACCATTAGTCCTACAAGAGCTATAAGTTTTATAAACCCAAAGTTTAGCAGAGCAAAATGAATAAAATATTTGACATTAAAGGGTTAATAACCTTAGAACTTATCGGAGTTTCATGCCCCAGGAAAACTGAACTCGTGATTAAGACCATAATAGCTACCTAGTCTTAGTATCTAAAGTTCTAAACCACCAATCAATTAGTGGTTCATACAAACCTTCCTCCCCCCAAAAATGTTTTTATAAGTTCAAGGAACAATCAGAAAACCAAAAATATTAACCTTAGCTCTTACCATTTGTTTGACAAACCCATTTTCATGTATGTTGCGGTACCGCTGAATAGCACGATTTAATACACATGTCCAAACAGGTATTGTCTTTGACATGCTATCTGGAAATCGCTTCCCTTTCCGAGTTGAATCAACAATTATACACCCACCTTTCTTGGCTACTCAATAACAAGTCACAAGAGCTAACAAATAATGCATTCATCCAACAAATCACAAACAGAAGAGGGAAAAAAAAAGCACCACAAATACAAGAAAACTAACAACAATCGTATCTAAGAATATTAAGTATAGGATCTTCAGAGTCAGCTCAGTGAAGTCTTTTATAAAGCATCTACCAAAATCAGTTCTTTTTTACTAAATAAGCACAGCTCCAAACAGCAAGATTCTCAAATCCAAATAACTACCCTGTTTTATCATACTTATTATACCCTTTGTCCCATAATTAACTTCCATCAGATCCATCTCTTTTTAAAGGTGTACCATAAAAGGTTCTCATTTCCTACAAGTTGAAGTAACATTCTATCTCGATCACATCAACCTTTTTTTGTCTCTCAATTCCAATACTTTCTTAGTCTCTTACTAACTTTTGTTGGTTTCTACCTTCAAACTATGATATGATACAGAATACCCTTGGACCTTAGAATGTGTAAGCTTCTCATTTCCTGGAAGTTGAAGTAACTTCGAATTGGGTGCTTGGAAGATAAATGTTGGATGGAGCTAGTATTTACATATTTCAGAAAGCTGTAACAACAACTGACGTTACTGTGTTCTTCATCCTGTCAGGCCAAAAAATGAGTGGAGAAAAGAGTAAGATAATTTTCTCTAAGAACACTAACATTGATATTATTGATGAATTTGAGCAAGCATTAACAGTTAAATCTTCTTTGACTTAGGAACCTACTTAAGATTTCCTTTGACTCATAAGAAGCCTCCCCAGAGAAAACTCTATCTCATTATTGATAAAATGAGTTCAAAACTGTCTAGTTGGAGAGCTAGAATCTTGACCAAGGCTGGAATGTTGATCCAAACTACCCTTCATGCGATCCCTAGGTACTTCATGCAAACAACCCTTTTCCTGGCTAAGATCACCAATTCTCTAGACTCAATTTGTTCCAACTTTTTCTGGGGTGGAAATCAAAATAAAAGGAAATTTCTTGGATAGCATGGAAGAATATTGCGAACCAAAGGAAAAGGGAGGGTTGGGGTTTGTTCTAAATAAGGCTCCGTTTGGTGTCCATGGAAAACATTTTCCAAACTAGTTTCCTTTGTTTGGTTCCTTGAAAGAAAATTAATAGAAAATGGAAAATGGGAGAAGATGGGTGAAGATTGATGGGAAGAAGGAAAAGGGAGGTAAGGAGAATAGGTGGAAAAGTGATTTCACTTACTTTCAAATGGAAAAGGTTTTTTCACCTTTGAGAGAGTTATGAAAAAATGTTTTTCATCCCTTGTCAAACCAAACAACGTAAAATGATTGACAAGGGAAAAATCGTTTTCCACAAATACGTTTTACACCATGCCGAACGGAGCCTAAAGACCTGAACTTGTTAGGGTCACTAGATTATGTTGAAAATGGAAAACAAGTGTAATTGAGCTGTGGAAAACATGGCTGTTACATATATAAATAGAAGAAGAGAACCCTTAAGCTTTAAAATTGGTCCCCATCTTTGGAGAGGAATAGGTTTTGGCTGGGAATTTTACAACAAAATCGTAGTTTGGAAGTGGGAAATGGAACCGCTATTAACCTATGAAGGATAATTGGTATGGTAGTGACAGCCTTAGATCTCATCTGACAGGTCCTCTGCCTAGAAACCAAGAGAATAGGTTGCTAAATTACATTGATCAATAGAATTTCCAACACCGGTTTCTCAAATAAAAATGACAGATTGTTCCAAATTCGACTCCAAAAGGCTTACCTTCACCTGCTTGAGAATAGGATCTTGTAACATAGGAGCAGTGTTCATGTCATTAATCTACCTTGGACAAAATCTGGAAAGCTCCTGGTCATCCTAAAATCAAATACTTCCTTTGGCAACTAATCTCGGATGGACTTCCTAACAATGTCAACCTTAACATAAGGAATATTTCTGCTACTACCACCTGCCCTTTTTGTCCTAATCAAACTAAAAATATAGAGCACATCCTTTATTCCTGTCCTAGGGATGCTGAGTTATGGAATATCTTGATCGTTCCTCACCACTGCATCTTTCCCCACCATGCTGACTTCTCGTGTTGGATTACCTCAAACCTTTCATCTAACACCAACTCCATCCACTCAATCCCATGGAATTTCCTCTTTGTGTTTGCCATCTGGACCTTGTGACAAAGAAGAGATGCTTGGGTAATGGGTATTCTCGAAACATAACACCCACATTTAAACAATTGCGAGCAAATGCATCTGGGATGCCGCTGAGTAGTACTACACATAAAGTCAACACACAGTCTCTCAAAAGCCCTCTCCAAATGCTTGGCAAAAACCCACCGCCAATTCTCCCAAAATCAACACAGATGCATCTTTTAACCATACTTCAAAAGAAAGAGGTTGTGCAGCAGTTTGCAGGAATCGTCAAGGAGATTGGCTTGAAGAAATTACAGGGAAGGGATACAAAAATTAACCACTTGAAGAAGAGCTCATGACAATTCAAATTGCGCTACAATGGATCATAAATAAAGGATGTACTATATTTTATCCTAGCAACTGACTCTAAGCAAACAATGGAAGAGATAGCTGTAAATAGAACTTACCCCCACTAGACTAACTTCTTTGTTGACAAAATGCAGGGAGTTGCTAGAGCAATCATCTGGAGTACAACTGATGTTTAAGGGCCGAGAAATCAATGGTCTAGCGGATTCTTTAGCAAGAGAAGTGCGGTGTAATAGCAATATTGTGTATCAGACTTCTATTTTGTTAACCCCACCCTTGGTTTGTACTAAATTCCTTTAAGTGACAAACAGTTTAATGCCACTAGTTCTGAAACTGAACCAATTTTCCTCCAAAGGTTGAACTTCATTTAAGCCACTTATGTTGGCAATTAATTAAGTGAGGCTTCTTTTTCTACCAAAAACAAAGCTAAGGTTACTGATACTGAATCAGCCTAAATACAAACTCTGTAAAGAAGAAATTCCCATAAAGATAGTAACTTCCTATTTTCATCCAAATCCTAATACCATACAACAAAGAATCTGATTGACCAATAAGCAAGAGCTGAATATACTCATTTGGATAAAATTTGGCACCTGAACTCCACACTCTATATCACCCAATATCTTATGTTCCTATCAAACTTGAGCTCAATGTTGTTTCTATCTTTCTGTTTTCGCAACAAAGTGACAGCAATCTAACAAAAAAATGCTACATGATCCATGATTCAACTGAAGGTATTATTTCCAGTGGCTATTATTTGAATGACTTGAATCAGACACTGACACTTCCACTGATCTAGCCACTATTTATTCATTTTGGACTAAAAAATTCTATTCAGGCTTAATTTTTCGCGGTCTATGTTGTATGATTTATGAAAGTACTCTGTACTATATAACTTCCTTATCCTTAACATAGCCTAATTTTGTATTTAGAAGTTGACAAGATCAACAAAACTTTCTCTCCTTTCGCCTGCAAATGTGGGTAAGGCATGTGTTCTTTGTTTGTTGTTTTCATTTATCTTTTTTGCATCCGTGATAACAACACAATCAATAACAAGACCATTCTAGTAAATTTATATCATTAGAATTGAAAATCAATTAGTTTCGTTCATTCAAGAATTGAGTGTCAAAAATAAGCAAATTCAATTGCAAAACCTAACATTAATAACCAAATTAATTGCAAAACCTAACATTAAAAAGCAATAGTTTGTATAATATACCAGCAAGAAGTGCGAGATGGAGATTGAGGCGAGAGGTATTGAAGGAACAATTATTGGTATGTCCATCGGTGGATTTGAAGTAGCAAGTGCCGCCATGGAATCGAGGTGAATACCAGAGGCCGCAACGAAGATTAGCAACTAGAGGAAGATGAGGCCATAATTGAGAAATCTCTCCAACAAAAATGGAGTCATGATAGATTGAAACTAAAGCATTGTACAAAGAATTGTCTTTTTTCTTAATGCTTCTTGATGCTTTGTATATGCTCTGCTGCGTTTCTTCCATTATCAGCACAACTCAGTAACTTTTTTTGGAGTTGGGACTCGGGTAGTTGGACCTTGGACTACAAAGCCGGTGACGCCGGGAGCAAGGTTTTTCCCTTCGTTTTTCATTATTTTATCAATGGAAAATTAGTTTTTTTTGTTTTGTTTTGTTTTTCCCTTTTTCCCTTTTTCTCTCTCTTTTTAGGATTTATAAAAATTATGATTTTTTTTAGGATGAAATAGCCAAATTTCTCTTTAATTCTGTTTTTTTTTTTTTTTTTTGGTGTTGGATCTCAATTAAATTACAAGCAGTAACTATCTGTAGTGGGTTTGATTCTAGTTAAGTTTTGTGTGTTTAGTTTACTTCAAGTTGTTTCTTTGTAAAGATTTATGCGGGATCGAAGATGAGGTCAATCTTTGGACTACTATCAGACGAATCAGACGAAAATCAAATAAATCACACCGATATTAAGAGGGTATACAGAATGTTTGATATACTACGATCGTAGCTATGGTAAAAGGAAGTTTTTATTTGATTTGGTTGTTATGTGTTTGTTAGATTCAAATCTGTATATAGTTGTCGTATGACTTTTTATCAATAAATTAATTTGATTATAAAAAAAAATGATACAGGTAAAAAGAAACAAGCTAACACCAATTGGTGAAATAAATTGTATTACGTCCTTTGCCGCTCTTTTCGCCAGAAGATGGGCAAAATGTAATCATCTCGGTCCACCTTGTTGATAATGCAATTCCTAAAAACCTTACCTGTCTCGAGAATGGCTTTCATTGTCCAACTAAGATAAATATTAGGCAAAACGTGTCTCTGCAAATAGGAAACCAAAGGTAGTTGAGTCAGTATACATAACTATTTCGTCCAAAAATGAATATTTTCCCATTATAAAGCACACAGACAAGCCATTGTTTCGATATATAAAGCCGAAAGTCCTAATCTGTAGTTACAACCACCAATGATTCTTGTATCTGTGATTGCTTGGTTGTTGAAACACCCAACTCATCCCTACTCTTGAAGTGACTTTGTTCCCTACTCCTTCAAGATGTATCACCGTAACAGGCATAGGCGCGATTTCCAAACTTAAATTTGCAAAGAAAAAAATAAATTATGTGTTTAATAAGGAGTATATTTGGTTGTGATTAAGTGTTTAATTGTGGATTTTCTTTTTTGTTTTTAACTTTTTTGTCTGCTGTGATTAGATATGATTGACTAATTTTCTCTTATGCCTTTTTAATTTTATTTTGCAATTAACGATAATGTAATTTGTTATAAGTAGTATTATATTTGATGGACTAATTTTCTTTTATGTCTTTTATTTTATTTTACAATTAATATTAGGAATAATTGACTGGAAAAATCCCAACTTTGAACGTTTCACTTTTATTAATCCCAACTATGGTTTTTTTTTTAATAATCCAAACTTTTACCCCTAATGACTTTTAACAATCCCAAAAACCGGTAACCTGTTAAAATGGTAAACACTTGCAAACTTGGACTTGGGCTTTTAGTTTCTCTCTAAAAAATTTGGTACACGTCATTCATTCAATATCCATTCACCCAAAGTTAAACCCTTTTTGTTTTTTATCTGCTGTAAAATAAAATAAAAACAAAAATCAAACACCTTCCATGCTCGTATGTTTAACCTTAGATTGTAATTTGACAATTTTTTGATTGTAAAAGGAGGTTCATTTTGACATTTTTGTTTTTACTTTGTGTTATTTGTTTAATTTGGCAGGTAAATAAACTTAAATCATACTACATCATCTTCATCGTGCTTCATTTGGTAACCACCATTTCTGCTATGGTTGTATCCCTTTCAAATAACTGAAATCAAAGGTCATCAACCTTGTTACTACTAGTAAGTTACTGGTAGTAACCCATTTAAATAAATTGAACTCTGTATCCTTTAAAAAAAAAACCCAAAGGAATACACCCCCTTGAACCCGAAAATGACCCGGTGGATCTAACATACGAGGTTTACTTCGTTCAGCTATTAAATGTCACATTAAAATATGAGGTTTGAAAACATTTAAAATTTTGGGTGGAGAATCAAAGAAAATGACGAAATGAGAAACAAGGGTTATAAGGAGATTTATTAAGGAAAATAAATAAGGGGGAATAAATGCATTTAAAGAAGAAAAAAAAAAACTAACTCTCTATTGTCATGTCAGCGCCACGCCATACATTACCTGCTACAGTAAGTAACTTACCTGCTAGGCCCGTTAAAAGTCAATAGGTGTAAAAGTTCGGATTATTAAAAAAAAAACTTATAGTTGGGATTATTAAAATTAAACCACCTAAAGTTGGGATTATTCTGGTCAATTAATCCTTAATATTATTACTATTTGTTAAGTAGTATGGACCTTTTAGACTATTCCTATAGGGGCGCCAAAATGCCATTTACGATATTGACCTCAGGAGTTCTCTTATGTAACACTAGTCTTACATGCACGCGATGCATGCGAAAGTAAATTGAAATATCGGATTGTGTTATTACGTCTAATAACCTCAAACAGGTAATAATTTTTGTTCACAAAGTTTATTTAAATAAAAAATTTACATCTAATTAGGGCAAGAACATAATACCAAAGTTAAGAAAATAAATATAAAATAGTGTGTTTCAAAGTTTCACTTGTTTAGATTGCTCGCAATGCGTTTGTCTAATCACATGCACGGATGCACCCCGTTATGTATTTTATAATCCTCTTCCACATTACATGTATGTCTTGATGTAAATTTTCAGTTGTTCTTATATGTATACTCAGGAAAAAAAAATCAATATGCAATGATGAATTTCAAATTTCAAATTTTACTAAAAAACCAAAAGGAGAAATATATTAATACGTATCAAAGGAAACAATACTTGCATATATTGGATGCAACGTCGTTAACGGGAAGTGATAAATCCAAGGAAATTTTTACTTCTCCCAAGGAAATCCACATTTTTTCAAAGATTATTTCCTTGGAAGAAGTGAATTATTTCCTTGGATTTATCATTTCCCGTCGTTAACCGTTGGAGAAACAATGGGTGGGGTTTTTGTTTTTAACTAGTTTGTGGGCCCGTTCGATGAACGGGCGGGTTATATGTTGGTAGTGAATGAAGTTTAGAAGTTATGTTGTTTTTAAGCAGGTGTTTAAACCAAATGACAATAATAAAACTTTACGACCTATAAAGTCTTGTCTTTTTAATCATTACATTTTTCTACTTATGTTTATCTTCCCTAAAAAAATAGGTCCACTTTAAATTACCTATTACTGCCAATAACATATATAGCATTTGTACAAAAATCAAACAAAACTGTTACATTGTACGACTATAATCATGATATTCAATTAAGGAAAAAGCTTAACAAATTCTAACTATTGAACTATATTGACATAACTTTTCTTATAAGAGAACTAAAATTAATTGTAAGTCCCCTAACAACAAAAATATACAAATAAAATCCACTTAAAAATCTCAAAATGTTGATGACGATTTACCTACCTTTAATCATTTGCATGGAAACCATACATTATAAGATTCTCCTTCTTTGCAAAATGAATTGCAACTAATTAAGCAAGAAAAATAAACAACATACTTTCAATATGCTTAAGAAAAATCAAGAACAACACGCTTAGAGAGAGAGAAGGGGGGGGGGGGGGGGATGGTACTACAACTTGAATTGCATGCATAAAAATAAAAAAATCGAAATGTTGAATTAAAGCACCCTATTTCAAAAAGGATCAGTAAAAAATTATATTGGTAGGGGATTAAATTTGAATGAATGCCACAGAAGAATGAGAGAAGATTTGAGGATTGAATTAAATTGACATTGAAAATAATTAAGGTTGGAGAGTTAATGGGAAGATGAAGAACAGGGAAGGTTGTTTTGGCATAATCAAGTTGAGTATTGATTCTAATTTTTGGTACTCCCTCCATCTCATTTCTATAGTCCTGTTTTTATTTTGAGCGTCCCGAAAAGTCAACAACAATGTCCTTAGGGGGGGGGGGGGGGAGGTGGTTCTACAGCTTGAATTGCATGCATGAAAATAAACAATCGAAATATTGAATTAAGACGCCATATAATCTCTTACCGTTTTAAAACGGACCAGTCAAAAATTCTATTAGTGGGAGATTAAATTTTGAATGAATGCTACAGGAGAAGGGTAGAAGATTTGGGGATTGAATTAAATTGACATTGAAAATAATTAAGGCTGAAGAGTTAATGGAAAGTTGAAGAATGGGGAAGATGAAGTAGGAGACGGTTGTTTAGGAATAATAAAGTTTAGTATTGATCCTAACTTTTGGTACTCCCACTTTTATAGTTCTGTTTCTATTTTGAGCATCCCAAAGTTATAGTCATATTTTTTGCCATTAAGTTTTTCACTTTTTCATGTACTATATTAATCTAAAATGCATTGAAAACCCAACAAAACTTTCCCGTGTACTATACTTCAATTCTTATTGTACAATATTCCCTTTTCTATGTACTATATTCCACTTTCTCATACAAATCAATTATCAATGTACTACTCCGAATATTACAATTTCCCGTGTATTATATTCCATTTTTCTTAAAACCCGTATTTTTTGTCAACGTAACTATAAACATAGGACGGAGGGAGTACAATTCTAATAAATAAGGGATTAGTAGTATACTACGTGAAAACTAATGGAAATAAAGTGGAATAATGGGATTAGTATTATACTACGTGACAACTAATGGAAATAAAGTGGAATAATGAATGTCCATTATTTTTTTATAACAAAAAGTAAATAGAAAAAATAATAAGATTTGGACACGTGTCTTCAAGATGGAGTGGCTTATGTGTCATTCAAATAATCATGGTTATGTTTTTTAAATACTAGGTATTGATTGTTTGATTTAATTGTATTTGTAAATCATCGACTCAATAAGTACATGATTCACTCTTAAAAAGTTTGGCAAAAAATTTCAAATTCTTACGAATTATAATTATAATTTTTGATATGACTTTTAACTTTTTGTTTTAGTTTTTTCTCTTTCATAGAGTAAGAAACTTTTTGTTGATGGTTGTGGTAGAATATATTTTGCCATAAATAGAGAAGTTGGATATTATCTTTGACTTTTCTTATTAAGTTGAGATATTAACTCTATTAAATATTGTATGTGTGAACAAGTGTTAGCGGATAATGTTTTTGACTTATGTTCCAATTAAATTACTTCACATATGAAAATAGACATTGAGACCTTTTTGGATCTCACTCCATCAATGTATGGGGTGATTTCCTGTGGAAGAACTTTACATTACTATGGTTCTTCCCTTGATAGTATGATTAGCATCCGAGTTCTCGATCCTTCAAAGAGGATGGATTATAGTGAGACTCGTGAAGTTAATACACAGTTGGAGATCAGTCACCCCCTGTTGAAGGGCAAGATAGGTGTGAAGCAACTCCATAGATGGCGCAAGAAGACAGAGCCACAAGTATGGCAACCATAGCACCATCATATGAAGCTACGCCGAAGATCCTCCCTAGTGCATCAGTCCTTTCCCCTTTGCAGTCTATTATTCGTCCTGCTGCTTACTCCTCCAAAGAAATGAAGAAGTCTGTATCCTCTCACCGCTCCATGATCAGAAGAAAAGGTGGTACTCTTAAAAGTAGAAGCCCCTCGAATTTTACTAACTCTTGGTTTTGCAGGAAGAGGGCTGGCTCCAAAAGAAGCTCGTCTTGCCTCACCGGAGATACTTGGTTTCCTGTTAAAAAGAAATTTTATGGCCCCACCCCCCGTGTTTTAATTTGTAATGCAGTTTATGATTAATTAATGTAAGGTTTAGCTATTGTCAAAAAAAAAAAAAAGAGATTTGAATTCACTTTCCTGATTGGTTCACCTATTATTTGAGTTATCATATCAATTTTTTTTTTTTTTAATTTAATGCAATTTAATTTCGTATTATCATTAAGGGTATTATAGTTTATTCCATAGGGGACACCAAAATATCATTTACATTTATGACCTCAGGTATTCCCATATAGAATGGAGATATATTAGCTTTCTATACATGCGATGTGTGCTTGCATTAAAAAATATACACACAATATTACTTAATTGGTTAATTATTTCTTGCCCCTTTTATTGATATCTTTTTTCCTATTTTTAATATTTGGTAAACACTTTTCAAAAGGACTTGCATACATAAAGTTTACAATAAATTTATTGTACACCAACATAACTTTCACCAATTTTCTCTAACTTTTATCCAGTTTTCTCTAACTTTTATATTATAAAAAAAAACGTTGTTAGATAAACATGTTAAAGGGTTAAATGAATAATTTTATACATTATTAGTGATTTTGAAGAATTTTTTTTTATTAAAATGATAATTTTTATTATTAAAAAATATATAACTTTTACCTTGGGTACCTATTAAGCATTTTACGTTAACTTTAACTTCGTTGTACAATATTTATCGTACACCCATGTAAATAAGAATTTGTGAACACTTTTTAAATTGACTCAATTCTACTGTGTAATGCAATTTTTTTTATTTTCTGATATTAATGAAGGGTAAACTAGACAAGTATATTTTTGACGCCGGCCAGACGTTCCCTTATATAATGGAGTATTTCACACCTCACAACTCACAACACATGAAATCGGGGATTAAACAGATTTTTCTGCAGCAAACGTGATAAATTGGTAATTGTTTTGTACTTTGACTCATTATTATAATTTCCTTCTACTAATTTAATTATTTATTCGTCGTTTAATTTGGAGTTTTTAGTTTCAGTTACTGATGATTTCTAGTTTTTGTTTTATTAAAAAGAGGAGAGCGGGGAAGAGAGCGAGAAATATTACCCCAATTAGGGTTTCAACATTAAAAGATGTTAATTTTGTTAGTACTTAATATTATGCTAATGATAGATTTTATCATCTAAATTCTCATACAAATTGATGATCTGATCAAGGGCCATGTGATTTTTTTTCTCCTGATAATTAGAGTATTGAATTGCATTGCCATGTTATTACTTACTTGTTGGATTCATATCTATTTTCAACTATATTGTTGTGATTTTTTTATTAATGAATTTATTTTTTGGAATTTGATTAAGTGTTCTACGTTCCATGTATGTTCGGCTATGAATTTAGGGTGGACGAGAAATTTCCATTGTCGGGATGGCTTTCTCTTTGCAAAGATATGGTACCTTTTACTATTCACACAACGTTACAACCATTTTACGAAAAAGGTACGGACTATATTCTTGGGATTTTTCACCAATAAGAAATCTATCTATATCTATATATATAATATACTAAAAGAGAGAAAATCAATGTGGTGATGACAAATGTCACTCATTGATTGGCCTCTCTTATAGATATTAAAAAAATTAAAAAATAAATAAAATACTTGATGCTATAATTATTTTGTTAACTTTTACTTCGAAAAAAATATTTGATTCTCTTCTCCTTAAAATAAAAAAGATTTCAATCTATATACAGAATATTTTTTAAAATTATAAATATTTTTTATATTTGGTAACAAATATAACCAATATAAGAATAATAAGATTATCTTTTTTATATTTGATAACAAATATAACCAATATAAGATTATATTTTTATAAAAATTTAGTCCATTGTACGGAGTACATAGTATGACTTTTATAAAAAAAATTAAAAGTAGTCTATTTATTTTTATTTCGTACTTATATAATTTGAATACAAATAAATTAGAAAATTAATCAAGGATGAATAAGAATGTATTAAAAAAAATTACAATCTATATATATATATTATACTAAAAGAGAGGAAATCAATGTATTGATTGACCTCTCTTACAGATATAAAAATAATATAAAAATAAAATAAAATACTTGATTCTATAATTATTTTGTTAACATTTACCTCAAAAATATATTTGATTCTCTTTTGCTCAAAATAAAAATATTCCATTCTACAGATACGGAATATTTTTTAAAATTATATTCCTTTTCTATATTTGGTAACAAATATAACCAATATAAGATTATCTTTTTATAAAAACTTAATACATGCATTATACCGAGTACGTAGTATGATTTTTATAAAATTTCAAGAGTAGTCTACTTATTTGTATTTCGTACTTACATAATTCGAACACAAATAAATTAGAAAATCAATCAAATATGCATAAAAGTGTATAAAAAAATTGCAATAGTACTCTATAATATTTTAAAAGATAAATGCGATAATTATAAAAAGTCATCTATATTACTATTTTATACGTAGTATATTAAGGAACTAAATGAGAAAATTATAACTGTCATCGATTGTACTATTTTATACGTAGTATATTTAACAACTAAATTCTATAATTATCATCACCATTAATAATAATATTTTACTACTTTAAGAAAATTATGTAACTTCTTTAAACATGAGAAAAACTTGTGTAATATAATATCTACTACATTACTATGTAATTCCTAAAGTTTTTAGATGCAACTATTTGATTTTTGCACTGACTATTATATTCACACATACCTCTATTTTTTCTGTTTTTTTGTGATTATATTCTATGATGAACATAGTCATGTACTCCGTAGCATTTTGGTGGATTGTCAAAATACTTACATAGTACTACCATTTTTTTTTTAATAATGTTTATTAATTGATAATTTAAAATATTAATAATTGAAGTTACTTACTAATAACCGTGAAAATAAAGTGGTTTATCCAAAAAAAATGGAAGAAGTAGTAAACAAGAAAAATGATGCGCGACTAACATGTAGTCTTCTCTACGTAAAAAATCTCTTCCAAATATTTTAGGCTAAACAATTGACTTTATTTTAGTTGACTTTTAACAAACATTTGTATACGGAGCACTATACTAAAAGAGAGGCAAAATGATGTGTAGCTGACAAATGTCGCTCTTATTTGTCTCTTTTATAATATCGGTAACTAACCTATGTTAAAATAATTAATATACTTTTTGTATATTTTACTTAAAATGTTCTAATTACGTATGCTAATAATAGATTATACTACGAATTATTTAGTATACTCCGCACATAAATAATGACTAATTGTAAGTACTATCAAGTTTCGTTTAGAAATTGTCATATACCGAGTAATGATATGTTGGAACGTTCCTTTGATCGTTTATTATTTGTAATCCAATGAATTTTTTTTGCATACAATTCTAATAACTGATATAGAAATCTTATAATAGTTTAACTTGGACTATCAATTATATTATTATAATACTATCAACTATTTAAGAATTTGTGGCATATGATGAATACGGATATGTATAACAAAAGGTAACTATTGATTTAATGTATTTAACAAGGTTGTCTCAAACATTTTATAGGCCCTTTGTTAACTAATTAACAAAATGAGCCCCCTAGCTATATAATCTCTTTAGCACGAAGCTTATACTTAATCTTAAATGTCAAAAATAACTTTTACCACATTCTAATTATCGTAACATTTTTATACGGAGCACGGATAATAATTTATTCGCTCATATTATATATTGAAGTCTTAAGAGCATGTTGATTGAAATTTTAACTAATATATCGTAATCAACTATGTCCAAAGTCATATGATCTACATGATTAAGTTTCCTTATTATTAATATGTTTGCGATCAATTTTTTTATATAAATTAATGTAAATGATTGCAATAACTTTAAAATTCCGTGCAAAATAAAATTTATATATGTAAATGGTGAATCACACGTGATATTGGGGCGAGTTTGGATTTTAAATTGGTCTGTCGAAAAAGTGAAATATAGATGATTGACTAATGTTGACTAACAAAAAGAGATTTTGGTAGATGGGTATAGAGCTAGCAAAAATTGACCCAACCCACCAACCCAAATCGAACTCAACCCAATAATAAAGGGTTGGGTCAAGATTTTTAACCCTTTTAATTAAATGGGTCAACCCAACCCAACCCGTTTAATTAAATGGGTCGGATTAGGTTGAAATTTTCAACCCAAAAATAACACGCCTACCCGTTTAAGTTCAAGCAAGTATGTAATATAGATATGTATAATGTTATTTAAAAGATTTAATTTCTCATTTTTCCTTCAACATTGAATAATTATCTGACATTTTGATTCATGTCAAATACATATTGAAGTATTACTTTTTGGTATGAGATATGCCACAAAAAAATCACCTCGCAATTCTATAGTAAAGTTAATTTACTATTAAAAGTGGGAAAAAAAATTAAACGGGTCAACTTCATGTCAACCCGTTTATAGTTGGGTTGGGTTGGGTTGAAAATCTCAACCCGTTTAATTGAACAAGTCGAATTGGGTTGGGAAAATCTCAACCCGTTTATAAATGGGTCGACCTAATTTCGACCCAACCCAACCCATTGCTAGCTCTAGATGGGTATAAGGATAACATGTACTCACCTTGATGATGGGGCGAGTTTGAATTGATCGGATTTGAGAACACTCACCCAATCCTAATTATTATTGTCACTTTTAAATATTTTTTCAATATTATAGCTTATAGAATTATACAATCATTTTGATATTTCGTAATAAAATTATGTCAGTATATTTAAAATTTAGTTGAAAGAAAAATTGAATTATTTATTGAATATAGGGATGCCAGATTGTTATTGAGGTGGGTTTTTTGGGAGATCCCTATGTGCATCAGCCCCAAGTGGGTGGCGACGGAGGAAAGTTTATTGGTGATGGGGTTAAAAAATGTATTCGTCGCGGGTGAAGGGACCCGCTTGAGTCGCTAATCCTTCATCTCATTGATTATGAATATATATAAAAAAATTACTATTAACTTACATATTTGTTTTGTTTGTTTATTTACTCAATAACTCTAATCAGACAAATGAATTTTCAGAGGCTCTATATAATAGAGTTTTAAAATTCAAAACTCTTTTACCAAAAAAAAAAAGTCGAGTATAGGGGTGGGTGTGAGTACACGGGAAGAGAGGTGATGAAGAGGGGGTGAATTTTATTTTTTACCTCTTGAAATGGGGTTGAGAGGGGTGGGTATTGTTCCTATCGCGGATGGAGGGGGTGAATATGAGAATTGTAGGCGGGTGCGGGCCCTGCCCCGCCTCAAAGTTATCTCTAACTCAATAAAGTAAATGGTCTAGATAGGGGGTTAAGTGGTCGGGTCATGAGATTGACGGGGGCGACTGTTGGAGTATTAAGTGGGTATTAGTGTATTACTACCGAATTGAAGGGCGGGTAAGATAGTTTTATGTTTGACATAAGTGGTGAATGAATTATTGATAGATGATAAAGCAAAAAGAGTTTTGGCATATGAACATATAGATACACCGGAACATAATACATTTATTTGTGGTCCATGTGACGGAATATTTTATCTATGATGTTTCAACTATTTCGGAGGACGTAATCTCTGGAACCCTGCACTCAATGAGTTTAAAACCTTGCCTCCGCTGATTAAACACCCTAATCTTCCACCCCATGTAGATTCTGAGAGGCACGAGTCGTACGGATTTGGATTCGATCCTTACACTAGAGATTACAAGGTTGTTATTATCAAGGGGTTTGTGGATAAAAGCGGGAAATACACTTACGAAATGATTCTTGGAGATATTGGGGTGACTTGACAAAACGTTATGATTTGGGTCGCAATACTTATTACATCTTTGTTAATGATAGTGTTTTTTGGCTAGGATTCAATATGGATGGTGAGTTTAATTTGATGATTAGTTTTAACCTAGCAACGGATAATTCTCAAGAGTGGCAACTTCCAAACTATGAGAAACCGGCGGATTACGGATGCCTTGCAGTATGTCACGACACTATTGCGTTAATTGTTAGTTATGGTTATCGACAAAACACGAAGAATCGTTACGTAGTGTGGACAATGAATGATTTTATAGGGTATTGTCCAGCACTTGGTCAATGGAAGGATAACAAGCTCTTGTTTCATTGCGGCTATATATTTCTATATGACCTTGAAACACAAGAGATATGGCGTTTGCGAAGTCCGGAGAATAAATACTGTAACAATATTTCTGCTTACAAGGAAAGCCTGGTTTCGGTCATGGACCGGAATATGTGGGTGCAATAGGATCAACAATCAAGACTAGTACGTAGTACGTACTAATGTCTGGTTAATTTCAGTCAGTATGATGCAATTGTTTTTATATATTTACGTATTTCGGATTTATAGGTTCAAGTCCTTTTGATTAAGGAGACTTAGCGCTTTAATAATAATAATAATAATTAATGTAGGGTTCTCTGGCCTATTACAAATTGTTTTTTTTTTGGTATGCATACATTAATAATAAACCGTAGATTTAAATGGTTCAATACCATGCCTTGGCTAATTTTCTGATAAACGCCGATCAAAAATCCCGTCCTCCGACCTCCGGTTATGGTAAAAAGCTAGCTCCCCTCAATTCATGAGAATGCCCCATATGAAATCATGGTCATGATGTTCAAATTCTTAAACGATTGCTTCATTAATTGCTCCCTCCACAATATGTGCATGCTAGAACTCTGATGCTGTTAACAAAAATAGAGGACAATGTTTTAGCTCCTAACGAGTATAGTACCCGTGCGATGCACGATTTATGATATAAATATTGAATTTGCATATCTAAACTTTTACTAAACTATAGCTATAGGCAATTATCATTAAAATAGAGCTTATAGATAATATTATTATTGAAACTAATTTAATGATGAATAGATCTGTTATTGCCTCATTCCTTGTCTTATTTATTTAACAAACTTAAAAATAAAGTTATTCTCATCCGCTCTTTACTTCGATAGTCATACCCACTTAATACTCACCTACCATCTACTCCCTTTGTTCCATAATATTCCTCACTATTCCATTATGCTCGGTCTCCAAAGCACTACTTTGACCGCTAATAATTTTAATTTCGTAATAGTAAAAATTATAAAAAGTTGATATTTAGAAAATTTATATTGATACGAATCCAATGATATCCCACAAGTTAACATTTATACTCTTAATCATACTATTAATTATGGTCAAAGTTTTTAAACTTTGACCATATGAATAGTAAACATGAGAAACATTATGGAACAGAGGGAGTACATCATTAGCCGATCATTTAATACCACTCCACCATATACCTTGTTCAGCTAGAGATAACTTTGAAGTCGGGTGGGTTGGTCTCTCAACACCTGTACCTGCCTAAAATTTTCATCCCCATACTTGTCACCACGATAGGTATGATACTCATCTCCGTCCTAATCCCCATCTCGCGGGCGAAAAATAAAATTAACTTCATCACCCGTCCGTGTATCCACACCCGCCTCAAACCAAGCCCTAGACAACTGAACTCGACATTATTTTTTGATAACAAAGTTTTGACTTTTAAAACTTTAAGAGTATTTTCATCCCCATTCATTACATGTGTCAAACCTTTCCGTAGACGGCTGGACTCGACAATATTTTTTTGGTAAGAGAGTTTTTAATTTTAAAACTCTTTTCACAATTTGATTGTCTGATTATACAATACTTTGGACACATATACCTTATAGATATTCTGAAATTAAAATTAATGATGGATATAAATTTTTTATTACCCCATTTGGTATCTTATTTATTAAAAAAAGGAAAAACAAATAAGGGTACATAAACAAAATTATTTTCATCTATTCAACACATGTGTCAATCATAGTGTTTCTCATCCACCTTTCACTTCGATAGTCACACCTATTTAATCATTTTATATTTACATCATTACCCGATCACTTAACACCTACTCACTATTTCCTTTATTCATCTAGTCATGATTTTTGAGGTATGTCGGTGTATCCGTACTTGTACGTACTCGTCTAAAATTCTCATCCATATCCCTGTCACTCACAGTAGGAAAGATACTCACCCCTGTCAATCTCCTTATTACCCATCAAATAATCAAATACAAATAAACTAATAATATAAAATGAAACTCTAAAATTCTTAAAATTGTTTTTCATTTGAAAGATTTAGGAACTATTAAATAAAAGGATACGTAGAAATTTAAAATTCGAGAAAGAAAAAATACAAAGTTATTAAACAACTTTTTATTCAAT
The DNA here is from genome assembly GCF_020520425.1 of Spinacia oleracea. NCBI lineage: Eukaryota > Viridiplantae > Streptophyta > Magnoliopsida > Caryophyllales > Amaranthaceae > Spinacia > Spinacia oleracea. The sequence goes on along the minus strand of NC_079488.1, from coordinate 68,741,466 downwards.
GAGCATATTTTACACAACATTGATAAATGCTTCTTCAAATATTAAAGCAAAGGTAAATATCGTTATATATATCCACAGTCAATATAAAACACATATTTTAAATTAAAATGGACAATACATGCAATTGGTCATTAATAAATTTAAGTTCAATATTTTAATGCATGCTAAGAGATGTTAAAATATTTTAAATAATTAAAAAGATGTTTTGGCCAACCTAGTTAATTTTTTTTATTATTATTTTAAACATATTATTGTCATATTGTAAATATATTATTGTGATATTGAAGTAGATTCTTAGTATATTTTTTTAGTTAATAATCTTGGTGTATACACAGTACATTCCAAGAATTAGTCATTGTCGATCAACAGTTAGCATTTTTAATATTAGAACTATGAAATAATGCATTTGCCATTAATTAGCCATTATCGATCAACTGTTAGCATTTTTTTCAAAACAATCTCATACTCTATTCCAATACCACTTATTATTAGTATATTATGAGTAAGAATTCATAGAATATGTTATTAGTATATCCAAACTTAAAACATTGATTTCTTCTCTTTTAGTATATTATATAGATAGATAGATATTATAACATAAAATATAACAACAAACCCTTACTACGTAGTATACGATACAACCATTATAAACTTAGAAATTTCAAAATCAATTTTCCCCTACCACCCCCAAATAGGATATAAACCCTTATAAGACATAACCACAATCTTATTCATCTACATTTAAATCGAACTTAATATAAAGTTCAAAGTGTGATTTGCACGTCTAATTCCGAGCAAAGTGAATATTCAGTAATTGTGTTTCAGTTGTAAAAATGGTGATTCAAATTCGCACGTCAAATTCCAGCAAAGTGAATATCCAGTAGTTGTGTTTCCATTTTTTTTTTTTAATTATGATTGCATAGTAATTCCTAAATCTATCTATTCTATTACATTATACTAAAATTTTAAAAAACATTAGGAGTGACTATGTCACTTTTTGATGTGAAATTTTCCTGCCAAAAACTTTTATCCTAATAAATCTTTGCCATTTATTTTCTATCCCTTTTTATTTACCATTTATATATGGAAACAATATATTTTTTTGTATATTATGGAAATAATATATGACACTTAATAATAATTTGCTAAAAATGATTTTTTTTTTTTTTTTTTTAATATTTTAGTCAAATCGTTCGTATTAGATTAGATGATTATAAATGAGTATCTTCAAGATTTATTAGTTATGCGGTAACTTTAGGTAAATAAATATTTCAATGAAATATATTACTAAAAAAGTAGTTAAATAGTTTAAATATCCGTGCATACACGGGACCTGATCTAATTTTAGTAAAGTTAGAGCTTTATATTTAGCCTATGCATAAAAGTACGTATATTTTTATTATGATTCCATAGTTGCAGACTAAATTGTAGCATTATAAAGTTTTATATTTATAATTCTCAATTCTCACGCATATATCTCAGATTTAGTTTTGGAGAAATTTTTACTGAAATAAGTATATCCCAAGATATTTTGACACAGTTAGATATGCACTATTTAAAATTTGCTTTACTATAAATTTCTAAAGTACCAATTACATGTTTAATTGTCTAGTATAATTGACATGCACTTTATGAAAATCCCTATACCAAATATAGACGCACCACACACATTTACAACCACTATACAGTAGTTTAATATCAATATCATGCCCTAATATAAAATTCATCAAATTTTACGATATTATAATGATATTATAACATCTAAAATTATAAGCGAAAGATCATGTATTAATTTGAACCTAATATAATTAAGCATGTAATCAAACAACTTTTGGAAGTAATTATCACGCATAGCAGTGAACATATGTGATGTATATTTATTTATGTTAATAGACCCTTTATTTTTATTTTAAATTTAATTATTTACATTAAAAGAGAGGTCAATCAATGAGTGACATTTGTCATCACTACATTGATTTCCTCTCTTTTAGTATATTACTAGTTTAGGGCTCGTGCAACGCACGACTACTACTAAAACAATTTATTATTTTAATAGTAACTAAAAGACTTGTGATATTAGAAAAATATGAGAGTAAAAATGATATATGAAAAATTATAAATTCAAAGTTGTGTAAAAAAATATTCAAATGAACTAAATTTGCATATTACTATACAAAGTAAAAAATTATAGTCGTTTACTTGTATGTAGAACTATCTAACAAAGTTAACCAAACCCGAATGACTCAAGACTAATTTTCGAAAAGACCCGAGCATAACCGAGTTAGTCAAATACAACATATTTTGAATTAAAATCTTGATAAAAAAACTTATATGTTAGTCTACTTACCATGTATTATTATTTTAATCAACATTTTTACTTACCAGTTACCATGTATTATATTATTAATAGTAGACTAACATTAGAAGTTCATTTATCAATATTTTTTATATTTCTTATCAGATTAAAAGGTTATAATAATACATAAATAAAATTATATCATAAAGGAAAAAATAATATTGATTTAGCTTTCCTCCAATAATATATTATGCAGGACACATCTATGGTAATCAAAATATATTTTTAACTTAGTTTCCTAAAAAAACGTAATGTAATTTATTTATTTTAAAGTAAAAAACAAAAAACATTTTGGCGGAAAAAAATCGCACCAGGAAATGACACGTGTCATTCCTGGTGTCTCTTTTAGTATATAAAGTAATAGATATATATAGATAGATGCTACGTACATATCGGAATTGTGAAGAATATTTAACAAATTTGGGCGGAAGAGTGATAGTTTTTGCATGTACGAAAAAAATTAGACTATTTTCAATCTAGACGGCCAAGAAAATTGAAACTATAGAAAACAAAACAGAAGAGAAGTGCACTATCATAAGACTAAGCCTCTGTTCTTTTGGACTTAAATGCATTTCCATTCAGTTCATTTCATTTCAGCTCCATTTAGTTCAGTTCAGTTCTATACTTCTATTCATTTCCATACTGTTCAGTTCAAAAGAACGGCATTGTGTCCATCTTCTTCTTTAATGATCTTATTTTATTAATACTTTTATTATTAAAATGTAAATATTACAATTATCATGTTCATCTTATTTACTATTATTATAATTATTATTATTTTTACTATTATTATTATTATTATTGTTATGTTTATTATTATTATTATTATTATTATTATTATTATTATTATTATTATTATTATTATTATTATTATTATTATTATTATTATTATTATTATTATTATTATTATTATTATTATTATTATTATTATTATAGGAAACCACCAAAACGTTACAAGCTTAACAAGCTACAAAGATCAAGTAAACTACAAGAAGTTGGAGGGGAGCCGAGATACAATCTGGGCCCCCACTCCTCTAGCTATGGCGAACCCGATCCTGCTGAAAATGTGGGCAGCTGCCCGTGCCCCAATGTCCTGAGCCCTGGAGTACGTCTGGACCCGCTTCAGCAAAGAAACCACCCCTTTCTCTAATTCCCCAAAAGAAGAGAAGGAAAAAGGAAAGAAACCGTAACCCAAAGCCCTACAACGCACCGCATACTTATCCTGCTTCCGCTGCGCTGCAACCGCCACAACCCGACCCGGAACGAAGCCTGACAACCCAGATTGCGTCATAGGGGAAGACCCAGTCAAGTCAACACACACATCTAGACCGCCATCCCATGAATAAAGCAATATATCTGCAGGACGAAGAGCTCCATCACTCTCACTAGTCAGCCCAACATTAACCTCCTTGCAAGCAGAAATCCCCGACCGATAGCAAATATCCAAAAGGGTATCACGAACAACATTATGTCGATGTTTGATACCCACAATCCCAGCACAAGACACGGCATGATCCCCATAAATGTCCCCATCAAAAACCCGAGAGCAAGCAGAACACGGCGTCGAATCAGAGAACAACGGAATACCCAACCGATAGCAAAGAACCGAACGATAAGTCTTACCGTTCATAGTCTGGCCTAAACCCGAGATGGGGACTGCCCGCAACCAAGCTGAGGAGTGATCCCCCTGCTGTGATTTCCATAGAGCAACAAGACGTGAAGATAAGGAGTAGGCGGATTCCGCATCAGCAGTAACCTTCGTGAAATATATGTCTGCCAATTTCTTCATGAGTGTGGGGGCAGCGATCTCACTAGGGCTACTCATAAGGTCGGTCTCCACGATCCTATTGAAAAGACCAAGAGCATCATCAAAGGCCGGTCCCGGACCATCAACACCTGAAAGCCGAAGAAGCGAATCCTGCAAACCAGAAGACTGCAAACGGGATGCAAGAAAAGCATAATGCCGAACATCACCAGCTGAATAAACACCCAATCCTCCATAAGAATAAGGCAAGGTGGCAAGACGCCATTGCCAGTCACCGAACCCAGGTCCCGAAGCAGTCACGATGCGCTCTAAAGAAGCCCGAAGAGCCACATCAAAAGATAATTGGGCCGCTTCGAAAAGATGAGGCGGACAAGTGCGCATAGCAAAGTAGAGTTTAGAAACTCCAGTACACGCACGAAGAAGCAACAACTCACACTGGGGATCATTAAGCTTAGCTACAACATCCATCAACACAACAGTCTTCGACACACGCTGCGAAACCAACTCCTTACAAAAAGAGGAATCCGTACTGACTGGACCACCAAGCAACTTAACACCAAGCGCAGGACGAGCAATATTAGTAGGAAAGACACCCTCTAGACGACTGCGTGGGTCCTCCGAAGGCCAGAAAACCTCTATCTTCTCAACATTAATATGGAGACCGGCCTAAATGAGGACCCTCCTCCAAAATCAACTCCAAGACCTTTCCAACCACCAAAGTGTCACCAACGATAGTGCCATCGTCCAAGTACCAAGCCTGAAGAGATAGATCAAAAGAGTCTCTGATTCGACACACCAATGGATGCAGAACCAGAGAAAAAAGCAAAGGGCCGAGAGGATCCCCTTGCTGCACACCTTGACAAGACCACAAGGTATACTCCCCATAATACAGCCGCGCTGGAGAAGAGTAGCAGAATTCAACCCAACGCGAAAGAGCAGGATAATGTAGCCGAACCTCACGCAACAAAGCCGATCGATCAACTAAATTGAACGCATTCTGAAAATCCACCAATAACATAGAGAGGCCAACATCAGCCCCACGAGCCTCAACCAAACGATTGACGGCATGGAGAATGGCCTCACCACCTGCTGGAACCCCAACTCCAAACTGAAGCCCTCCTAAGTAGTTTCCTAAACGCGGACCAATCAAAGCAGCCCAGACCTTAGAAACAAGGCGCCTCCAAATAGTGCCCACAGCAATTGGCCGAATACCACCACCAGGCTTAACAAGTGGCGTAAGAGGAGCACTAGCAATATATCCTCCAAGCTCAACAGGACATTTTCCAGCAAGAAAGAGATTAACTACCTGAGTAATAGCATCCACCAACTCATCAGAAATAGCTACAGCAACACCACCCAAGCTATCCAAAAGGTGTTGAGCACGCAAGCCATCTCTACCGCACGAAGTACCACGCGGAAAGCCCCTAATCTGCTCCAACACAACAGCGGAGGAAGCAGTAAGGTGATGATCAATAGGGATATCCGATAAGGTAGGGACCGGAAAGAAAGGATGTTTTGCTTGCAAATCTGCAAGAGTAGCATCACTGTAAGGGGCAAGACCTGAGGACGAAAGAACTCTAACAACAGCAGTGTAGTGACCGTCAGAAATCTTTCTCTTGCATTGCTTAATATTACGCTCCGCCAAATCATGGTCTTCGTCAACATCCAATGGAGACACGCTAGCCAATGTGTCTATGACAAGTTGCTCAGACCCACCAGGCTCACCCCAAGAACGAATAGTAGAGGTGATACTCTCTTCATGTCGTCGCCGCCTAACACCAGAGGAACACTCACGATTACTTCGCGGTGAAAAAGTCGTGGGGACACAAAGAGGTAACACAAGCAACTGAACCCAACAAGCGATGTCATCTAGTCTGCAAATCACCTTATCAAGCGCCCCTTTTAGAACTCGCGAAAAACCCAAACGACATTTGGGAGGGATGGATTTCACAGAACGCAATCGCTTAGACAACAAAGTGTCTAGAAGAGCAACATCAAAAGAAAAAAGATGTTCTCGAGGCGCATCAGAAGAAGACAGCTCGGAAGTAGGAGCTTGTGGTTTTTTAATACCGTAGAGAATAAAACGAATAATACCATCCCCAGAATTAGGTGGGTCCACAAAAACAGTACAAGAACCACTGCCATGTCGACACCTAGTACGATGAGTATGTGTCTTGAAACAATCTCCACATAGCCAAATTCCCATACGACGAAAGGTCACCTCAGTCGTAGAAAAAACCTGCAAATTGGTAGTAAGGGGATGACGGCTTACATCCCGCACACCAGAGCAACAATTGAAGGAAATAATGCCCTTGGTCCAAGTATGCATTCAATGTTAAGTCTAATAAATGCGGTTCAGTATTAATTAACAAGTTAATAATTCAGTGAGATCAAGTGAGCTGAATGCCTAGCTAGAGGCCGCTTCAGTTCAAATGGAATTAATGATATTAATCCACAGCTTACTCTTGACTGAACCCGTAGGGTCACACAAATAGTACGTAAACGGATCAAGTATTTAATGGCATTAAATACTCCATCTATGGATATTCGGAATCGACGGATCTTGGTTTCAGTGGGAGCTGAGATCGTCACAGGCAAGAAAAGAATACTCCGGAAACGATGATATTGCCGGAAACGGAAATATGGATCGTATCGGAAATATAAATATTATCCAAGTCGTAGATGTTGCCGGAAACGGAAACATGGTACGTATCAGAAAATATTATCGGAAATAGAAATATTGCCGGAATCGGAAATATTGCCGGAACGGAAATATTGTCTGAATCGGAAATATTATCGGAATCGGAAAATAATTCCGGAAACGGAAATATTAAATATTTGTTCGAAACGGAAATTAATTCCGGAATCGGAAATGTTAAATATTGTTCGTATCGGAAATGAATTCCGGAATCGGAAAATTAATCGGAAACGCGTCGTACGAATTAGCATCGGACGAGCTTGCTAGACGAAGGCCCAGCACGAAGCCAGGCCCACGTCCAGCAAGGGAAACGCGCGCCACAACACGCCAGCCCAAGGCTGCGCCAGGCCCACCGAAAGGCAGGCCCAGCGCGCTCCCAAGGCTGCGGCAGTCATGGGCTGCGTTGCTCGGGCTGTGCGCGCGCGCGCATGGCGCCCCTCGTGGGCTGCTGTGCGTGCGTGTGTGTTTGTGTTCACATACGAAACCTAAAACGTACAGGATTCGTTTAATGATTAAATTCCTAATCCTATTTGATAAATTAATTAAATAAGAGTTTCATTAGGATTCTAATTTAATTAATTCGTATCCTAATAGGATTCCAATTCTCTTTCCATACCCCTATAATTAAATATGTGGCCTGGGTTCACAATTTATAACGAGTTTTCAAGTATTCAAAGTGAGTTTTTGAGAGAAAAATTCAGTCACATATCTTGCCTAAAAGTGCCGAAAATTATTAGTACCTTAAGGGCGATTCTAGTTGGTCAATCTTAAGGCGGATCCGGACGTGCTGTGGACTATCTACGGAGGGACGACACTTGGAGTCCTAAAGACTTGTTCTTGTTCGGTTCGGGCGCAGCTAGGGAAGGCACGCAACAAAGAGTATGCATCTAAACTATGCTATATGATTATGTGTAAATAATATGTATTCCTGGATAAATGGATTTTCCGCATGATTTATGAATTGTCATATGTATCATAACCTAACAGTGGTATCAAGAGCCTCTTATTATTTTCATAATCTAAATTGCATGAACATGGTTAAATATTACAAATTTGCAAGAATTAAAAGGGGTGATTAATTTTCGTAATTGTTAATTAATTGCAAATTGCGTTTATTTAATTATACGTACGCAGTTTTTCGGCAGTTTCTTCGTTACTCATCCAAATCGAGTGATTTTTGTGTCAATTTTCTGCCGAACCCAGAATTCTCAAATTCGAAGCCTAACTATGACTTTTCGAAGGTTTTAGTTTTTCGAATGCAAAATTTCGTAAATTTAAGATGTTAAATTAAATATTTGCGATTCTTGTTGATAAATATTGAATTTTTGATTGACCTACTGTATATGTTTAACAAGTTTGAATGCCTAGCCTTGTTAATTATGCAATCTAATTTGTAATTATGATTAATTTGTTGAAAATTAGAATAATTTAGAATTAATTTGATTTTCATAATTAATTATAATTTAATTAGATACCTATGATTAAAAACCAACATAAAAATTGTAAATTTATGATAAATTTTAAATTTTTATGACCTAGACTTGAATCCATGTTAATCGGAAATCAATTGAATAATAAATTTTCGATTTTTCGCCCTAAAATTATGAAATTAATATTAATTTATTAATTTGTCATTAATTCTAAATATAAATTTTTTAAATTTTATGCGATTCGTTCATATAACTTGCACGCACAAAGCAATGGACGCTACGTGTTACCCTTAAGGGGTGTTGTATAGTGCGGGCATGCGACGACGAGCAAGGGAGCTCGTCGCACATGCGGCACGAATGCAATGAGCAAGGGAATAGTGCACGAGCACAAGGCAGCAGCCCTGCCTTGTGTCGTGGGCTATGAGCAATGGACGAATGGGCATGGGCGAAGGCAAGGCACGGTAGTCGCGTGTGGGCAGCAAGCGAGCTGCGCCACAACGCGCACTGCCTCGCGCAAGCGCGCGCAGCCTCGCGCGCAGCGAGCGCAAGCTCGCGTGCCACGAGTGCTGCGCCCAGCGTCGATGCCGCGCGCAGCGAGCGCTGGCTCGCACCAAGCGAGCGCTAGCGAGCGCGCACAGCATGCGCTGGCGAGTGCACGAAGCGAGCGCTGGCTCGCTGGCGCGCGCGCAGCGAGCACATGCTCGCGTGCATCGAGCGCTGGCGCGCGTGCAGCGAGCACCAGCTCGTGCGATGGCTTGCGAAGGGTAGAAGCAGCAGCTATGCGACGCAGCGCATGGGCTGCGCGCACATGGCCAGCGATGGCTGTGTGCGTGTGGCCCATGGGCGTGCGATGCGTAGGGTGTTTGCGTTGCGATTAGATCGTTTTGAATGTTTAATTTGAAATTTTCAGTTTACGTAATTTTAATTAATTTTAAAATTAATAATTTAAATTATTCTCTTGGATTTTAATTTTGAATATTGTAATTATAATAAATTTCATTTATTCTAATTATTTTACTAAAATTAAAATCATGAATTAATTTAAATACGACTGAAATTAAATTAAACTTTTGGATTCAATTATAAATTTATATGAGCTTTAAATTTTAATTAAATTTGTATGTTTCCGGTTAGACTAGAAATACATTTTTATGTTTAAAATTAGTAAAGCATATGAATTTATTTGTTTGAGTGGGAGCCCCTTTTAGTCATAAACTCTTGATTAGGTCTACAAATCCTTAAGGTTAAAACAACTTGATTAGAATTAATAAGGACTGAATAATTGGTAGATTATTGGTGCCCTTGATTAATTGCTGCAAATGTTTACGTGATGCATAATGTGTTTTACTAACCAGCTATGTGGGCCATTCATGATAATGAATGGGTGAATGGTATATATTGTATATGTACTGTTTTGCAGGTTATGAAGTGACTATTATGGCCCAAATAGGATAGAAAATATGGTCTGCGTACCATTAATTTGAATGTAATTGGTCTAAAGTGAAGGAAATAATTCCCTTGGTCCAAGTATGCATTCTATGTTAAGTCTAATAAATGCGGTTCAGTATTAATTAACAAGTTAATAAATTCAGTGAGATCAAGTGAGCTGAATGCCTAGCTAGAGGCCGCTTCAGTTCAAGTGGAATTAATGATATTAATCCACAGCTTACTCTTGACTGAACCCGTAGGGTCACACAAATAGTACGTAAACGGATCAAGTATTTAATGGCATTAAATACTCCATCTATGAATATTCGGAACCGACGGATCTTGGTTTCAGTGGGAGCTAAGATCGTCACAGGCAAGAAATGAATACTCCGGAAACGATGATATTGCCGGAAACGGAAATATGGATCGTATCGGAAATATGAATATTATCCAAGACGTAGATGTTGCCGGAAACGGAAACATGGTACGTATCGGAAAATATTATTGGAAATGGAAATATTACCAGAATCGGAAATATTGCCGGAAACGGAAATATTGTCAGAATCGGAAATATTACCGGAATCGGAAAATAATTCCGGAAACGGAAATATTAAATATTTGTTCGAAACGGAAATTAATTCCGGAATCGGAAATATTAAATATTGTTCGTATCGGAAATAAATTCCGGAACTGGAAATTTAATCGGAAGCGTATCGTACGAATTAGCATCGGACGAGGCCTGCCGGACGAAGGCCCAGCACGAAGCCGGGCCATCGCCCAGCAAGCACGCGCGCCACAAGCCCAGCCAAGGCAGCGCCCAGGCCTACCGCAAGGCAGGCCCAGCGCGCGCCAAGGCCACGGATGCGTGGGCCGCGCTGCGTGGGCTGCTACTCGCACGCGCATGGGCAGCCCTTGTGGCTGCCGTGTGTGTGTGAGTTTGTGCTCATGCGTGATTCCTAAATCTACAAGAGTTAGTGTATGATTAAATTCCTATTCCTAATTGGATAAATTAATTAAATAGAATTCATGTAGGATTCTAATTTCAATTAATTCGTATCCTACTAGGATTACGATTCCTTTTCCATAACTCTATAAATAAAGGCCTAGGGGTCATTATTTATACACAAGTTTTAAGTATTCAAAACTAAGATTTTTAAGCAGAAAAATCAGCCAATATTCTTGCCTACCTAACCGAAAATATTAGAACCTTAAGGGCGATTCTAGTTGGTCAATCTTAAGGCGGATCCGGACGTGCTGTGGACTATCTACGGAGGGACGACACTTGGAGTCCTAAAGACTTGTTCTTGTTCGGTTCGGGCGCAGCTAGGGAAGGCACGCAACAAAGAGTATGCATCTAAACTATGCTAAATGATTATGTGTAAATAATATGTTTCCTGGCTTTATGGTTTTTCCGCATGATTTATGAACTGTCATATGAATCATAACCTATCATAAAGTACCAAAGTTGTTTTTTCAATTCAAATATGGTCTGCGTACCATCAAATAGTTGTAATTAGTTTTAATTATAGCTTATCCTATTTGAAGAAAATGGTGCCTCCCACGGAGATTTTCGAGACGGACTTTGAAGTTGAAGCTTCAAGATGAAGTCGGGCCATACTAGATCACATTTATCTTATGCATGTTTTAAGTTATTTATTGCTTTTAAATATGTCTTAAAATGAATGAGATCAAAAGCTTGATTATGTTGCATGATTAAGGATTTTAGTTCACTTAAAATCTAACCAACATAGTAAGAGCCTTAAGTTCCAAACTTAAAAATTGAGTTAAAAGGTGCCATGCCAAAATATACACTTGCTTGGATATCCTTTACATCAATCTAGTAATAGTTTTCGCTCAGCGAGGTGTTACTTATTGGTCCTAAAGGGGCAAGGTACACAAATAATTGTGAGTACATGTTAGTTTTGGTGAAACTCAACGATATAAGTAAGGAGTCCTTTTATGTCGTGGCAAAATCGATAGGTTTACCTAATAAGTTCTTAGACGTACCTATCAACCAAGAATAGTTTCTAGACTATTAGCAAAAGGCTTTTGCTTACCTAAGATGTTTTAGGATTAAGTCGACAAACTGTGCTTAGTTCTTCAATGATTTTAGGATCTTGGAATCATTTTATTCACACCTGCCGGAACACATAACTTGAATAAAATGCTTAATAAACATTGAATTATGCATGTATGCTAGAATTTAAGTTTATTAAGAGAAACTGTGAATGGTTATTTATTTGTTTATTCTTTTCAATTGTAGTTTTTAATATGGCAAACAACAATCAAAACATCATCATAGGTTTTGAGCTTATGGTCAAGCTGAACCTGGCAAATTTTCTTGAATGGGAAGCTAAGCTAGTTGAAATAGTCAAACTCAATGGACTTGAGTATGTACTGTCACATCCCATGCCAAGCTACTATGCCAGAGACATGACCCCTGAGAGATTTTACGCCTGGGATGCGGATCTCAAAAAGGTTATGAGTCTCATGCTGAACAATATCCCTGATGATTGGGCTAGAAGGTTTGTAGCCTATGAACCTTTTACGCTCATCAAGAATCTGAGGGATATCTGTCGTGGAAGCACGGAGGACAGAGACCTGAACGTCCATGAGTTGATTGAATCAATGTCTGGTCTAAAGGTTAGTTCTCCCAACAGGTGTTATAGGATGGAGGTCCAAGAAACACATGTTCAGCTCCTTCGCACTAAACAGAAGGTAGGCGTCCCACTGAGGTTCCATGTGGATCTTATGCGTTCATACTTTGATCGCCTAAGTCTACTAGGAACACCAATAAGCGAAAGGATGGCAGTCTCTATCTTGCTCAATTCACTACACAGTGGGTTTGGTCGCTTCAAGCAACTATACCTAAGTGAACCAAGAGAAGAAACGGTTGCAGAATTTGTTCACCTTGTCAGAAAGGCTGAAATAATACTGGACTGTGAAGCCAAAGATTTACTCAAGGCTAGAAGGAGACCGTTCAAGAAAGGTGGAAAGTCCAAGGGCAATGCTAAATCAAAGCAGGACAAATCCACATCAAGCTGTCTTTATTGTGATGGAATAGGCCATTACAAAAGAGAATGTCCAAAGCTAAAGGAAGATCAGAAGAACGGAACAGTCGTTCCATCTTCAGGTATTTTCGTTATAGACTGTATACTTGCTAATTCAACTTCTTGGGTATTAGATACATGTTGTGGCTCACACTTATGTTCCAATCCACATGGACTAAGAAGAAGTAGAAAGTTAAGCAAGGGTGAAGTCGACCTACGAGTAGGAAATGGAGCACGGATTGCTGCATTAGCTGTAGGAACTTACTATTTGTCGCTGCCCTCCGGGCTAGTTTTGGAACTGGAAGAATGTTTCCATGTTCCAAGTCTTACTAAAAACATCATTTCAGTTTCTTGCTTAGATGCTAAGGGATTTTCCTTTTTAATAAAAGACAATAGTTGTTCGTTTTATTTTAAAGAGATGTTTTATGGATCTGCTAGATTAGTCAATGGACTTTATTTATTAGATCACGACAAACAAGTATATAACATAAATACTAAAAAGGCCAAAAAGGATGATTCCGATCTCACCTATCTGTGGCATTGTCGATTAGGTCATATAAACTTGAAACGCTTAGAAAGACTTCAAAAGGAAGGAATTCTAGAACCATTTGACTTAGAGGATTATGGTAAATGCGAATCATGTTTTCTTGGCAAAATGACAAAGCAACCTTTCTCTAAAGTTGGAGAAAGAGCAAATGAACTATTGGGTTTAATCCATACAGATGTATGTGGACCAATGAGTACAAATGCTAGAGGTGGTTTCAGCTACTTTATCACTTTCACTGATGACTTCAGTAGATATGGTTATGTCTACCTAATGAAGCATAAGTCTGAATCCTTTGACAAATTCAAGGAATTTCAGAGTGAAGTAGAGAATCAATTAGGCAAGAAGATTAAGGCACTGCGGTCTGATAGAGGCGGTGAATATCTGAGCTATGAATTTGATGACCATCTGAAAGAATGTGGAATTCTATCAGAATTGACTCCTCCTGGAACACCACAATGGAACGGTGTGTCGGAACGGAGGAACAAAACCTTGCTAGACATGGTCAGGTCAATGATGGGTCAGGCCAAACTTCCATTAGAATTTTGGGGACATGCACTAAATACAGCTGCACTCACTATAAATAGAGCTCCGTTTAAAGCTGTCGAAAAGACTCCATACGAATTATGGTTTGGAAAGCCTCCAAATGTGTCTTTTCTTAAGATTTGGGGATGTGAAGTATACGTCAAACGATTAATTTCAGACAAACTTCATCCAAAATCTGACAAATGTATCCTTGTGGGCTATCCAAAGGAAACAAAGGGGTATTACTTCTACAATACATCTGAGAACAAGGTGTTTGTTGCTCGAGATGGTGTCTTTTTGGAGAAAGATCACATTTCCAAAATGACAAGTGGGAGAAAAGTAGACCTCGAAGAAATTCGAGTCGAACAACAAACTCTAGAGAATGCTCAAGATGACATTCAGGATGAAACTCAGAGATCTTTAGAAGAATCTGGTGAGAATCATGGTCAAACAAGAAATGTTACCCCGCGTAGATCGCAAAGATATAGATCTCAACCGGAAAGGTACTTAGGTATTTTGACGAACGAGAGCTATGACGTTCTATTACTTGAAAGTGATGAACCTGCGACTTACAAACAAGCTATGACGAGCCCTAGCTCCAAGCAATGGCAAGAAGCCATGCAATCTGAATTAGACTCCATGTCTGAAAACCAAGTATGGGATTTGGTCGATTTGCCAGATGGCTACCAAGCCATTGGAAGCAAATGGGTTTTCAAACTGAAAAAGGACAAGGATGGGAAACTTGAAGTTTTCAAAGCTAGATTGGTTGCAAAAGGTTACAGGAAAGTCCACGGTGTGGATTACGATGAAACCTTTTCACCAGTTGCAATGCTAAAGTCTATTCGGATAATGTTAGCAATCGCTGCATATTACGATTACGAAATATGGCAGATGGATGTCAAAACTGCTTTCTTAAACGGCGTTTTAACAGAAACTGTGTTTATGACACAGCCTGAAGGTTTTGAGGATCCAAAGAATGCTAAAAAGGTATGCAAGCTAAAGAAGTCAATCTACGGATTGACGCAGGCATCCAGGAGCTGGAATATACGTTTTGATGAAGCAGTCAGTGACTTTGGTTTCATCAAGAACGCAGACGAATCTTGTGTATACAAGAAGGTCAGTGGGAGCAAAATTTCTTTCCTAGTATTATATGTCGACGACATATTACTTATCGGAAATGACATTCCTATGTTGAACTCTGTCAAGATTTGGCTTGGGAAATGTTTTTCGATGAAAGATCTAGGAGAAGCACAGTACATATTGGGCATCAAGATTTACAGAGATAGATCTAAAAGGATGATTGGACTTAGTCAAAGCACTTATATCAATAAGGTGCTTGATAGGTTCAAGATGGCGGACTCCAAGCGAGGCTACCTACCCATGTCTCATGGAATGACTCTAAGCAAGACTCAGTGCCCAAAAACACTTGATGAGCGTAGACGAATGAATGGGATTCCATATGCATCATTGATTGGTTCAATAATGTATGCTATGATATGTACACGCCCGGATGTTGCGTATGCACTCAGTGCTACGAGCAGATACCAGTCAGACCCAGGAGAGGCGCATTGGATTGCTGCCAAGAATATTCTGAAGTACCTGAAAAGGCACAAAGATGACTTCCTGGTCTATGGTGGAGATGATGAATTAATTGTTAAAGGCTATACGGACGCAAGTTTCCAAACCGACAAAGATGATTTCAGATCATAGTCTGGGTTTGTCTTCTGCCTCAACGGAGGAGCAGTAAGCTGGAAAAGTGCTAAGCAAAGCACCATTGCGGATTCTACAACTGAAGCGGAGTACATTGCTGCACATGAAGCAGCAAAGGAAGCTATATGGCTAAGGAAGTTCATAGGTGAACTCGGTGTAGTCCCCTCCATTAAAGGACCAATAGCCCTGTATTGTGATAATAACGGAGCTATTGCACAGGCAAAGGAGCCTAGACACCACCAGAGAGTCAAGCATGTACTTCGTAGATTTCACCTTCTACGAGAGTTCGTTGAAAGAAAAGAAGTCGAGATAAGCAAAATTGGTACTGATGACAACATATCAGATCCATTAACTAAATCTCTGCCGCAGGCGAAGCACAACTCGCACACTGCAGCTATGGGAATCAAGCATATTGGAGAATGGCTTTGATGTCTCTGTTTAATGTTTTAAAGTTTTAGAGTTTAAATCTTTGTAAAACATTATTGGTTAATCATTCACAATAAATGAAAAGAATTCATTTTTCCATTTAATTTGTGGTTTATTAAATGATGAGTCCCTTCAATTTGACGATATATTCAAGATAGACTGTCAGGACCAGTCCTGTGACTAAGATATGTCTATCAAGTGAACTTGAATGTCAAAGGTTGAAAATGGTCCCTAGTCGGAGTTTTTTATAAAATTGGACGCATAGAAAACGTTAGACGACTAGAATGCAAGATGACTAGTAGTTCTGTTTCTTGAACTATGTGGACATGGCAATGTCATAATCATTTGCATAGATACTTACTTTGGGAAGACTAGTATCGGACAAGACCTATGAAACTTTACTGTAAGAGATGAAAATCTGTCATAAGTGAATTTCATTAAAATTATTAGACACTAAATCCTCAATACCTGAGTGATTTGAGATTACTTGTTTGAGAACTGGTTACTTTGATGTTGACCAACCGTCGCACCGTAAAAGGAGGCTATAAAGGCAACGCTCAGGTAATCACCTATCAAACGAAGTCTAATCTCAAGATCGCAAGATTGGGATTGTCCTCCCATAAATCGGGATGAGATGCTTAAAAGTTGTAAAAGGCCACTCGGAGAGCTAGAAACTGTGAAATGCATGGCCGTGCTCGGATGAATCATAGGCTATGATTATCTGTTTATTTGATCAGTTGAACTCTGAAACCGAGGAACACCTCTGGACATAATAAGGATGACAACTCTTACCTTATGTTCAAGAGCAAGCATCGAGCGACAAAGGAATTAGGAAATGCACACTTGTCCCTAAGGACAAGTGGGAGACTGAAGGAAATAATGCCCTTGGTCCAAGTATGCATTCAATATTAAGTCTAATAAATGCGGTTCAGTATTAATTAACAAGTTAATAATTCAGTGAGATCAAGTGAGCTGAATGCCTAGCTAGAGGCCGCTTCAGTTCAAATGGAATTAATGATATTAATCCACAGCTTACTCTTGACTGAACCCGTAGGGTCACACAAATAGTACGTAAACGGATCAAGTATTTAATGGCATTAAATACTCCATCTATGGATATTCGGAATCGACGGAACTTGGTTTCAGTGGGAGCTGAGATCGTCACAGGCAAGAAAAGAATACTCCGGAAACGATGATATTGCCGGAAACGGAAATATGGATCGTATCGGAAATATAAATATTATCCAAGTCGTAGATGTTGCCGGAAACGGAAACATGGTACGTATCAGAAAATATTATCGGAAATAGAAATATTGCCGGAATCGGAAATATTGCCGGAAACGGAAATGTTGTCTGAATCGGAAATATTATCGGAATCGGAAAATAATTCCGGAAACGGAAATATTAAATATTTGTTCGAAACGGAATTTAATTCCGGAATCGGAAATGTTAAATATTGTTCGTATCAGAAATAAATTCCGGAATCGGAAAATTAATCGGAAACGCGTCGTACGAATTAGCATCGGACGAGCTTGCTAGACGAAGGCCCAGCACGAAGCCAGGCCCACGTCCAGCAAGGGAAACGCGCGCCACAACACGCCAGCCCAAGGCTGCGCCAGGCCCACCGCAAGGCAGGCCCAGCGCGCGCCCAAGGCTGCGGCAGTCATGGGCTGCGTTGCTCGGGCTGTGCGCGCGCGCGCATGGCGCCCCTCGTGGGCTGCTGTGCGTGCGTGTGTGTTTGTGTTCACATACGAAACCTAAAATGTACAGGATTCGTTTAATGATTAAATTCCTAATCCTATTTGATAAATTAATTAAATAAGAGTTTCATTAGGATTCTAATTTAATTAATTCGTATCCTAATAGGATTCCAATTCTCTTTCCATACCCCTATAAATATGTGGCCTGGGTTCACAATTTATAACGAGTTTTCAAGTATTCAAAGTGAGTTTTTGAGAGAAAAATTCAGTCACATATCTTGCCTAAAAGTGCCGAAAATTATTAGTACCTTAAGGGCGATTCTAGTTGGTCAATCTTAAGGCGGATCCGGACGTGCTGTGGACTATCTACGGAGGGACGACACTTGGAGTCCTAAAGACTTGTTCTTGTTCGGTTCGGGCGCAGCTAGGGAAGGCACGCAACAAAGAGTATGCATCTAAACTATGCTATATGATTATGTGTAAATAATATGTATTCCTGGATAAATGGTTTTTCCGCATGATTTATGAATTGTCATATGTTTCTTCCTTCAGAATGTACGAGCCCTCTCCCGAAAATTTAGCATTCATATATAAATAGCATTTCTGCGAAGGAGTCAAGGAACATTAGTACAACAGGAAAATGTTAGAAAAAGTTGTGGATCTTCCTGTTTGTATGCTTGGAAACTGAATTCTCCTGAAAAGAATGTGAGCCATTTTTCAACAATCATACAACACAAGTGTAATGAACATTAGTTGTAACGGCGCGCGCCTAATAAGCAAACAAACAAGGGGGCGCGCTCTGGTTACAGGACTTGATGATCTCACTGATATATCAATCGTATCTGATATGAACCATCAGGAAATACAATATGATTAATCATCCATTATCCGTATAGGAGACTATGTCAAATCAACCTCTAGTAGAATTACTCTATCTATATATATTGACTACTTGAGCTGGAAAGAGTTGTAGGCTACTTCAGCTTCCAAGTTCCAACGCTAGCAACAATTGATGAAACCATACAAAACATTCCTCTGTATATTCTATGACAAAATCCAAGCTTAATTTGTCAAAATTTCATTTAGGATAAACATGTTCCTTCAGCTCAGGTTGATCAGTACCACAAAATGCAATCTTCCACTAGAGAAGTGATCGAATCTTTTAAGTTGTTTGCATCTAGCACCCTCCCCATCACTTCAGAGTTCACAGTTCAGACTCCGGCAGCTCTCCTCTCCTGTACAACACAAAGTCAAAAACAGGGTAAAAATGATTATTCCAGTGTGTGTTAAAACTTCAAGGTAACAACCACTACATTATCCAGATTTTTCCATTATAAACTGATCAACCAAACCAGAAGCTAGCTTTATTAAATCGTTGTTATTTCTACTTCACAAGTAAATACAAGGCTGTTCAAAATGCGGACACATATCAAGCTTGTAAAAAGAGCAAACAATTAACTGCAAATAAGATATTAACCACACAAACAGACATAATGTAATAAACGTAAACATTATGGAAGTGATAGGGAAAGAATAAACATCAAACTACACACCAATTTACCAAACTAAACTCAAATTATATTCCAAAATATATTTTTACTAAAAATGCTACAAAGACAACTACTGTAGACTACACGGGAAAAAGCAAGCCAACCAATCCAACGTTATTCTTCCCTTGGGCGTTGCCACTTGCCACTTGATAAGACAAGCTCTATGACCCATGATGACTCGGCTAGGAGCAGAGCCATATAACGAGCCCCACTATATCCTTAACCCCATCTCAACCCCATGAGATCCGTTTTCTTTAGTCATATAACCTCCGAAACAATTTCCTACACTACCATGTCCTATCCATCCTTATATTTATCTACTACGTACGTATATTGCAAAGTATAATGATCAATTAAGAACGTGTCTTAATTGAGCATGTGTGATTTGCGTATCGAAGGACCAAGCATGTACCTTACACTTAATTAGTAGCTTAGCTGGTGAAGAGAATGAAATAAGTGAGTGAAGCAAGTGATCCAGAAAAGTTGCCTACATACCCCCACGTTACAATTTACAATATAATTGAAGCTGAAAAGTCAACAAGTAATACTCTGCAGCTGTTAATAATACAAACTAGTGTTTGATATTTCAACCAGCTAGCTACGGAGTACAGAGTAAGCAGTTGTAAATTTTCTCCATCTGTCTTAGATGAAAAGGGTGGGGCCGTAGAAAAGTCTACATGCAGTGTGAAGTGTGTGACTGTTGGGGGTAGGCCTCCCTGTTCCCTCCCACTTGGAAGATAACATTTTGTATAAGTTGTTTGGAAAAGGAAAGAGCTGAGTTAGATAACTTCATCCCAAACAAACCAAACATTAAGAAAAAAGAAATGGAATGTGTAGTTCTGCCACTGTTGACCGAGGCTGCGAAACCCATGATCGAGGTACTAGTGAGTAGAGTCACGGCGGAGATCCACTCCTTCCGGGGATTCGAAAAAGATCTAAGTAAGCTTCAACGCAAGATCCAAATAATCTCAAACATTGTGCTCCACATGACTCCTACTAATACTAATACTAATAGTAGAGATCCTGTAGAATTGTGGGTAAGAAATGTTGTCAAAGTTATACACAATGTGGAGAACTTGATGGATGTGTTGTCCTATGAAAAGCAGCACCAAGTTGTCATGAAGAGGAGGCTCAGAACGTCATTCAACGGGAAGACCACTAAGCTTTTGTTCTGGCCTGTGAAACGGGTCTACTTTCGCCTTAAGATTGGCAAATGGATTAGTAGGATCAATACCAACATTGAGGAAGCGCTGAAAGAAGCTGAAACCATTTCTCAGCTCAGGGGTCTAACTCACTCACCCTCCCTACTACCAGCTGCAACAAACATTATTACCAGTGCAGAGAATCGTCTGCAGCAGCTTCGACGAAATGTAGATATGTCTCAAATAGTTGGTAGGGATTCTGATGTTGATACTGTGGTGGACAAACTGTGCAACCCTTCACATGATTTTTACAATGTCAGCAGTAACCGCCTTTCTTTAATTGCCATTGTGGGAATTGGAGGTAATTAAGATTCTTCATATCATTTTACTTTATTACAGATAGCATGTAATTTATTTTGGGTAATTAGTAAGTTAACATATTTTATCACAGACGATTAATTAAGGTAGTTGGTACTTATGTATGTCACAGGTATTGGAGAAACAGTCGTAGCAAAAAAGGTTTTTGAGGATAAGCGAGTGATGGATAATTTCACAGAAAGAATTTGGGTTGTAGCACCAGCAGTGTTTAGCAGTGAAGGGATTTTAAACAAAATGCTGGAGTACATTTATATGAGCAATAGTGAGACTGTAAGCAGCAACGTGATAGCAGAACGGAAACTCAAGAAAAACCTAGATGGAAAGAAATACTTGTTGTTGATGATGTTTGGAATGAAGATCAAGAGATGTGGGACGCAACGAGAAGTTCATTGGAATGTATTGGTGGTTCTCACGAAAGCATGATTTTGGTGACAACTAGAGCTACTGTTGTAGCAGAGACAATGCATGCTTTTGTCGTCCATTCTCTGCCGGAACTCTCAGAAGATGATAGTTGGTCTTTGTTCAATCGAGTTGCATTTGCAAAAATGTCCCCGGAGTATATTTCTATATTGGAAACTACTGGTAAAAAAGTTGTTCAGAAATGTAAGGGAGTTCCACTGGCAATCAAGAGCATTGGTGGAATGCTGCAGAAAAGAAGTCATCCATACGAGTGGGAGAAAATAGAACGAAGTGAGATATGGGATTTGCTAGAGGGTGATACTGGGATATTACCATCCTTGATGCTCAGCTACAAGAATTTGTCATCTTCATTCTTGCAGAAATGTTTTTCTTTTTGTGCCACTCTTCCTAAGGGTTCTCACATGGGTAAAAGCTGGCTGATAAATAATTGGATGGCTTTAGGCCTTGTCCAACAATATGAAAATAGAGACTTGATGGAGGATATTGCTGAAGATTATATTAATGCATTGTTAAGTATTTCCTTCTTAAATGTAGAAGAAAGGGATGGAATGGGAGAAATAGTTTGGTATGGTATGCATGACCTAGTGCATGACTTAGCAAGATCAGTTTCGAAGCACGAACTCTTATTATTGGAGGCAGATAATCAAGTGACAGCCATATCTGATGTTCGACATTTGGCAATCTATGAACATAAGGAACTGAAAACTGATTGTTGGGACAAAGAGAAAGTGGCAATTGAAAATTTACGTACACTAGCCATATATAAGAATTCACCTGGAGGATTGTTGAAACATGTAAAGTACCTGCGTGTATTAGATTTAGAAGACATGGGTCTAAAAGAGGTTCCAGAATGTATCGCTGGATTGAAGTGTTTAAAATTTCTCGGGTTGGTAAATAACCCAATAAAGGAGTTTCCTGAATTTATTACTAAATTGTTCAACTTGCAATCTTTGCATTTTAACGAATGTGATCAAATAAAGGAGGTACCTGGAGGATTAAGTAACTTGGTTAATCTGAGGCATCTTGATATTCCAGGATTAATCAAATTACCAAGAGGGGTGATTGGGCAGTTGACGTGTTTGCAAACTCTTCCAATTTTAGGGGTGCGTGAAGGGGGATTCCAGATTTCTGAATTGGGAGGTTTGCCTCACATAAGCGACAAGTTAGAAATTCAAGGTCTTGAACTGATCAAGAGTAAAGAAGATGCTAAAAGTGCCAGTTTATCAGAGAAGTCAAGAGTTAAGAAGTTGAGGCTATTCTGGAATACCGACAACGATGACGACTGGGTAAAACATGAGGAAGTGTTAGATGGGTTGAAGCCAAACCGTAATTTGAGACTTCTGGATATTCAAGGGTATGGGGGTGAAAACTTTCCATCATTCTGGCTGATGAGAATGGATATGATAAAGATAATAGAGCTCACTGATTGTAGGAGGTGCCGAAAATTGCCAACATTGGGGCACTTGCATTCTCTAGAAAAGCTGAAGATTAAAAATATGGAAAGCTTGGAGTGTATAGGTGTAGAGTTGTATTGTTATACTTATACAGTGGGTGCAAGCAGTATTTCCAGTTCCAGTTCCAGTTCCAATTCTGAGGTAAAGTATTTTCCAAGCTTGAAACAACTTCAATTATTGGGGCTTGAGAAATTAACAGAATGGATTGAGCCAAGTTCGGGGGAGTGGAATATCTTTCCTTTGTTGGAGGAATTACAGATGGAAGATTGTCCTGAATTGAAAACAACTCCATATAAATTCCACTCTCTTGAACATCTTACTGTTAAAAATATCACCAGCGGTCTTCTCTTGTCGAAGATACTATCCAACAAAGGCTCAGTCACTTGTCTAAAAATTGTTCAAATTGAGGGGATAACGGAAATAACAGATTTACCTGAGGAGTTGGCTGAATATTGTACATCTCTCAAAACATTGAGAATACATAGATGCCAGAATCTGTGTAGGTTGCCGGAGAGCCTATCCAAGTTGATTTCCCTTGAGGTCTTGCAAATAAAGGTGTGCCCCAACCTGGTGTCTCTACCCAGCCTCAGCAGTCTTGAGACGTTGCGTGAGCTTGAATTCTACAATGTTGGTTTAACAAGTGTTCCAGAGGGGTTGCAAAGTTGCAAGTCGCTGGAGAGATTGTGGGTTGATTGTTGTCCAAAAGTAGAGACACTCCCAGACCTGACAGGATTAAGTCATCTTTGTGATCTCAATATAAGGCGTATGACAAAGATGATAAATCAGCCACCTGATTGGCTATACCGCCTCCCATGCCTTACGAAATTAACCATTGGAGGTTATTTGGGGCGAAATGAATTTCCAGATATGAGCTTCCTCTGGAAAATTACTTCTCTTGAAGCTTTGAATTTGTGTGGTTGGGGAAAGCTGCAGAGTCTTCCAGAACAAATCCAACACTTAACGACGCTGAAAAGATTGGGAATATATGATTTTAAGAATCTAGAATATCTCCCTGATTGGCTTGGAAACCTTTCATCTCTTGATGCATTGTCTACTACCCGGTGCGAGAATTTGAGGAAACTGCCGACAGAAGATGCCATGAAGCGACTCACCAAATTAAGCTATTTGACAATTTTAGAGTGCCCCCTGCTAGAGAAAGCTGTCAAGGTTAATGGGACAGAACATCACAAGATTTCCAACATTAAAGACTTTGAACTCGAAACATTTGATCCCACTGACTGAATCCAGAAAGTTTTGTGAATCCAGTTTCTGTATTTAGACCTCTGCAAAACTGTGTGTTTTAATTCTTTAGACATGTTGTTGCCATTTTGCTTGGATTAAATCTAACAAGAATTTTTGTTGCAGTCGTACTGCCCTCCTCTCCAGCATAAGGGACTTGTCTAACCATTTATCAACTGATGTCACAAATGCCTGATCAGCCGTCTCAAGTGCACTCGTGCACAAATGAAGGAGCTTAAGAGCTGCATTGCACCGTGAGAATGTGACCAATGCCCTTATAGCAAGCGATAAAACCACTAATTCTTTTAACAGAACCAGTAAATCAAAGATCTTGAGTTCCACAAATATAGGGTCATTTCCAAACCTAAATATCAAAAAACATGCCGCCCATAAATGTTCAGGAATTCCTCAGTTGAGGGAGTTGCATCCATTCTTTGAATTTTAGAAGGCCCTTCTTCACCATTAGATGTAGGTGTATCTTTCTCTGGCTCTTTCTATTTATTAAATATGTTTTTGTTTGCGCATAATTGACTACCTTTATCACCAAAACCACCTGAAAGGTTGAAGATATGTGGTTTAATCAATGAAAACACATAGAACATTACTCCTCAATTATTAAAACAAACAAACGCCAAAAATATTTAGCTAACTTAGGTTGTCTGACTGTTTTCTCTATCTCCAATTGATTAACAAAAGACTTCCATAATACTTCGTATGTAGTATATACAGTGTACTTACTCCAAAATTTCAAAAAGTCCAAATAATGTAGTCAAATTGCAAATTGAGTTCTACAATTGCTTCTTACAGTAGTAGATGGCAGTGGCGGATTTTACAATTGCTTAAAGCGTAGTCAAATTGCAATTGAAAACTATAACTAATAGCACAATTTTAGTAGAGCGGTCAAATTGCAATTATAGTTTTTCGTATAAAACTATAACTAATAGTGCAATTGCAGTCAAATAATGTCAAATTGCTAGTTTATTAGTGCTTCTGCATTTACGAAATAGGGGGAGCCCAAATAATGGTGCTTTTCTTTCATCTTTTTAACCGAATTTGGAACAATTTCAGAGGGGAACAACCGAACAAGAGATCAACCCGACTAGCGAAGACCATATAATTCACATACGTATAAGTCTGTAATTAAACATTTACACTCTATTACTCTAGTATAATTATCAATTGCATAAATTAATTAAATAGGAGCAAAACTGCAAAAGAATGCATCAACAAGACAATAACAGATATAAATATAATAAATTCATACCCTAATTTCTAATTGTCCGAATGAAAAAGATAAATACCCATCAAAATATAGAATATAGACATACCTTGAGATTGGAATACCCCAATTGAGAATTTGGGAATTTGTGAAACAATTATTCTTTATTTCTTCTCCTTCTTCAGTTCTTCGAGCCTTCTTCTTTGTTGGGCAATGGGAAACATATTTACAGCAATAAAAAAAATTAAAATGTTATAGAATTTGGGTTTTTCTATTTTGGAGAAGAAAGGGAAAGTAAAAAGTAGTCTTTCTTATCAAAAAGGCTATATATACCTCATGGGTATTAAATAGAAACATACATTGGGCTCTAATTGGTTTAGAATTTTAAATTTTATGTGAGGTTTCTATTTTAGATTTAAATTTTAATCTCATATGGGGTTGTTTATATAAAAACAACTAAGGAGAGCACAAGGTATCTTACTATTTGATATCCAAGGGTATATGTATTAGCTTCCCTTTCTTGTCTGACATTCAAACTCTTGGTTAATACGGAGTAATATACTTTCATTACGTAAATATCGTACCATTTTATTTTTACACTATTCACACTACGACTTTGATCATTTTTTGTGATTAGTATGTAAAAATGTTGTAGTCATGTGATGTCATGTTAGATTCATATCGATATATATATTTTAAATTTTTTTTTTTTAATAATTTTTACTTATAACAATTTGACATATTAAGAGTCGAAATAATGTGTTAGAGGGGTAAAAGTCAACCATGGTGCGGTATTTAAGGAACTGAGGAAGTAAATTTATTTTCTCTTTTTATTTCTGTAAGTATGAATGGATAAACTTTGGCTGAATTGTGTAAACATTTCAGGAGTGCCCAATAGAAAAGTCCAACTTCGATTTTTTATCTTTGGGGGCCTGACCCAGGAAGTCAGGCTTAAAATCCGCCTATTAGAAAACCAGGGCTGTTAAAAAGTGACATGATACGAAAAATCGAGCGAAACCATCCGAACCGAATATATCCGAGATATAGTCAGACCAAAACCGACCGAGTCGATCCGTTGTTGACCCGAAATCCAATTTGATCCGTGAATTGAAGACCTGGACCCAAACCGCTAGCAGTCTGAGGAGACCTGTAACCCGACTTGCGTCAATAACTTTTAACCGAACTGAACCTGCATCCGATCCGATAGCAATTCGAAAACCGATTTTACCTGATAACAACCGCAATCAACCCTGCCCGAAATATTTCGATATCTGATTTAACCAGAACCTCGTCTATTCGAATCCAAATTCAACTGAATTGTTTAATAATTTAGTAAATAAAGATAATTTTATACCATATATTCAATAATATAGATTGTGAATTTAGTGACTAATACAGATGATATACATTTAGACATTAAAAATAAATAGAAAAATTAAAATAGCACCACATTGAGGTACCCTCTATTTAAGAAATAGTTGAAAAATGTTTTTAGAATGTTTTTATCAACGGAATCTTTAGGATTTATAATAAAAATCAATAATGTTTTTAATTATTATTGATTTTCAAGGAACCTGAACCTTTCAATAATAGCTCTGATTAGTTTTTGTATCCTTCGGCTCCAAGGAACCTTTCAATTTTGCAGCCGCCTTGTTGAACTCTTCGGTTCTGATAAACGCATCTGCCATTTGGAGCACGTCAGCTATTTTGGTGGGGTTCTTCATTGACAGTTTGTCACGGAACCTCCCTCCTGGAGTGTGTGCTTTAATGTAAAGATTGCCACATCGGGCTGCAAATTTGGGATATTGGTTGATTCTTTCATGAACCTAGCCTTGAAGTCTCGAAGACTCTCACCTCTCTCCTTTTGGATAGAGGTTAGCTCAGCCGTTGTCCGCTCGGGGCGATTGTTACTGACGAACTGAACACAAAATTTATCTCTCCGATCCTTGAAGCTGTATATCGATCCCTTCGACAGCGATTTGAACATTCTCCCGCCACTCCGGTTAGCGTGGTTGGGAAATATTTACACCAACAATCTTCGGATTGGGGGCTCAGGAACAGCTGCTGCTCGTAGGAGATCACGTGCGTCTCTCGGATCAGTGGCTTCGTTGTATGTCAGGTGCGCAGGCAGCCTAACCTTCGGGATCTCTTCCATGAATAGTTCTTCGATGAATGGGGAGGACGTCGTTGGAGTTATGATCCTCTTCCCTAACCTCGCTTTAATTCCTCCACTTCCTGAGGTTCTTGCATGGGAACATTCGGGAGTGCGTCGGGGGCTAGGGGTACGATTGCGTCTCCTTCTTCTTCTCACAGCGGCTCGGCTGCTGGTTTCAGGTCGATCACTAGACCTACTCTCGTGGACCGAAGGCCTTAATCTGCCGAGCACAGAGCTTCGGACCCGAGTGTGTTGACTCGTAGTTCTACTTCAGAAAGTTTGCGGGGTGGGCGACTTGAACCATTCTGGTTGTTGCTGAGCCCTTCTCTGAGTATCCCAAGTACTCTCAACCCACCTTGACGTTAGATGAGTTCCTGTCAGGGGTGGGAGTGTTTGATCAGATCTTGGGATTTCTCCGCTAGGCGGTGGCTCTAGATTTATCCGTCGCCTCGTCCTCCTTTGTTCGCGGCGGTCATTTGCTAAACCTTTTTCCTTTTCGTTGAAAATGAAGTTCTGCATTATGGTTATGGCTACGGCGAGCTCTTCCCGCGTAGGGATTGGAGGTCTAGAGGACACCGCGGTGTTAACCCCGCTCGGCTGCGGTTGTGCCACAAACAGTGGGCGTATCTCTGATTGGAGACGCACATCTGCTTCGGACTCTGAGTCCGTATGAACGCTAACATTTGTCATTTTTGGAGCAAAAATGGCTGATTTCTCAAGGCTTTGTAGTATCTTCCCCACAGACGGTGCCAAATTGTTCCGGTGTTGAAACAATGGGCTTCGGGTGAAGGCCCTAATCGTCGTTGTGGAAGATCTAGCTTGCTTGAGTGAGTTGTGTCCGAATTTACCTGCACAATGAACAATGTAACTGGTCTCGGGGGTCTTCCGAGGAAAGCCCCTCCGATTCCTAAGTAAGAACAATGCTCGGATTCTAGAGAGAGAGTTCTCTAGAGAGTAGTCTTAAGGTAATAAATTGGACGTACCTTGAGGTGTGAGCCTTGACGGCTTATTTATAGTGTTTGTGTAGTAAATGCCCCATAGGTATGTGATCATTTATTACATGGTGGGACTTGGGCCATATAGGTGGTTGATTATCCTTTGAGGGATAAAATGGCTTGTATACTTGTTGTTATAGGCTTTTGGGCTGTAGCACAATTAGGAGCCAATTGGGCACCCCAAACACATTAATTGTTTAGAATATGAAAGTACGACGAGACGTAATTCAATTACCAAGTGTTAGTTGTTAGTACAATTTCAGTTGTTTTACCTCTAAACTGGTTGGTATAATTATAATAGAATAAACAAATGGTAAATACAAATGCATTATCTCTAATCTCTAACCTTTAAAAAGTGGGAGTACACATACTGTAGCTTATGAATAGTAATTATCAATTTCTTTCTTCTTCCTTTTTTTTTTTTTTGTATTTTAGTTTGGAAATTTTGTGAAACACTACCTTTAAGTTTGGTGGTTTTGTGAATTGCTACCTTATAAAAACTTTTTTTAATTTAACTACCTTATAAGTTTGGTTTGTTTGACTAACACTACCATTTGACGTTTTTCGTTAATGTTTTTCGTCGTGTATTTCTTCTATTCTTTTAAATATCTCTGTTCATTTGTCATTTTGTGCATTTGCCATATTAAATAACCGTTGTAGTGGAGTCCAAAGACGTAAAACATTAACAAAAAACGGCAAATAGTAGTGTTAGTCAAACAAACCAAACTTATAAGGTAGTAAAATATAATTTCCTTTTTAAAAGGTAGCAATTCACAAAACCACCAAACTTAAAGGTAGTGTTTCACCAAATTTCCTTTTAGTTTTTGTGCCTTTCTTTCTCCTTTTTCCTCCTCTTGCCCACATGTTCTCTTTCATTACCCATTAAAATGCCAATATCCATCTTCTTCTTTCTTGTTCCACGCCATTTTCATCAGTAAACTCAAGCAAGCATTTACTTATATCAACTTTTACAAACGGATCAAAACCAACCACAATATCGAACATCATTCGAATTAACACAGTATAATACTCATCTTCTTTTTTCTTTATGTCTTTGCAAGTTAAAGATTAGATTAAGATTGCAGGACCTGCTTTCGAGTTTCGAATGTAATCAAGAGTTTGAGTACAAGCTTTGAATTACAGTTGTAATTATTAATTTTTAGTTTTTTGGTGAATAATTATTGGGCAGTCTTTTGAAATTAACGACGTATAATTGGTGTTTCTTGAGGCTAATTTTGACCTATAATTTAAACATAATCTCATGATTTGTCGCGTTTCCGAGGCTAATTTTTGTAAGGGAAGAGGACATCTTATGTTCTTGGAGATTCTGGTTCTTTTTTTTTAAGAGAAAATTGATATTTTAATTTATGTGAATTTACAGAGGGAGGATGAAAAGAGAAGGGGAAGGCTTAGAGTTACGTTACAGAGGGAGGATGAAAAGAGAAGGGGAAGGCTTAGAGTTATTTATTTAAAATAATTTATTAAATTAGTGGTGTACATCAGTACATGTCATTTGCAGTACATAGCAGTATGTGACATGTGTTATAGACTCATTCGTATGTTTTGGGTACACTGATAGACATGTAGTAATTGTGCTCCTTGGACATGTGTCCTTATCTTATCTGCATATGATAAGTCTTCAAATATTATTTCCTTCTGCAAGTTCTCATATTTTGAGTGAGGAGATATGGTAACCTGGCTAATACTATATCTTCGTATGCAGTAAGATTAAGAACGGGTTATTATATCTATGTTTTTGCCATCAACCAGTTTTTGGAGCAACTATGTCCATTTTTATGTTTTTTGGTCTTTCTAGAGCAACTATGTCTATGTCCATTTTTCTGTTTTTTTTTTGCCTTTGTGTTTTCTCCTGTCTTTCTATTTCTTGTGTTATTTTTATTTTTATACGATTTGTAGTTTGTTGTTAGGAAACTTTTGTTGACTATGTTACTCATGCTCTTCATTTCACGTTCATGATCCATGCCAGATACTCATGGATAGCTTTCACAAATTAGTCGAGTCCAAACACTTGGACACACACTTGCTTTCGAATAACATAGCTTGTAAAATACGAAGCAAGTTTGAGGAGCTAATTTTTTGTCGTTAGAAATATCACCTACACCCATCAGATAAAAAAAGACAACCTTAGTAACTATACCAACGTCATTGCGTTATGTCTTCCCTTTTTTCAAGAGTAGGAATGACTACCTTAATAACTGGGTATCATGTATCAAATCAGCTTAACAACTGGGTATCATGTAACAAAACACCTTGGAGTGGTTTAATTGAGAGAATGTTGGACCCTTAATTTTGTAAACTATACATAATTAAGTAATGAAATACTCTTATGCTTACATTGAAAAACTACAAGTTCCATAGACTCATAATTTCGCTATATATTGTAGAATAAAAGCACAACAAAACTATACATACTATGATCCCATATGCACACAAGGACAAGAACACATTGGTGCCAAATTTGAAATTCTCAGCTACACCGCGCGCAACGCGTGCTTCCGGCAACTAGTTCCGGCAACTAGTGAAATAAAAAGTTCGTCCAACGTACATAATTTAATTAAAGTGAGTAACACCCAAGAAAACAATTTTTAGAAGGAACTAGCTAGCTATCTTAAAACTTATACAGATCACATCATCACACAGTCACACTAACATTAGGAATAGAAAGTGTTGAAGGCCCTGAAATTTACACATTATTATCCTTCAGTATTTGATAGCTTTTCCCGTACTACGTATAGCCCCAGAGGTGGCAACGGAAGCTGGATTCATAGCTCTCCTGATCTTGAGTATGTTCCAAGCCGTGCCAGCACAATGTCCTGCAGTTGCTAGTGCGTCTCCTGTGGCTTCCCCTGCATTGTCTCCATACCTATTTATATTTTATATATATAATATATGTGATTAGTTAATGAGCTAGTTAGAAATTAAATTGATCTTCTACTTTGTTTTAAGGTAATTTTATTTTAAATATCTTACAAAAATAATATGTGTAGTAAATGATGAAAAAAAAACCTTATGGAAACCATCCTAACTGCAGCTCCGGAGGTGGCTTGGAGAGCTTGTTGTTCAGCTGCTTCCGCGGCACACATTATCTTATCTGTGCATCAATATTTTGCTATTAGCTAATACCATGTACATAACATTTTCATATATTTTACCAAAGTAGCATGCACGTGAAAAATAGAACATACCAACAGCATCAAAAGAAGCAAGAAGAACCTCTCCAGGCATCATAGATAAAAAAGCTCTGCCTTGTTTGGAATTAACCAGAGGTCCCATGACAGATCCAGTGACTAACCCAACTCCATTGAGCATAGTTTTGCTCATTTGTTGTGTCATATCGGACAGCGTTCTCACACTAAATATTCAACATCCCAAACACGACACTAAGATAAGCATAGTATTCATGCAAATTAAGATTAGGATTAGGATTAGGATTAGGATTAGGATTAGGATTAATGGGAAGAGATGATTTACCGCTTTATGTTTTGATTCATGGAATTGTTTCTCGCTGCGATATTCTTACTGCTTTTAGTTTTTGCGATTGTGCTTCTCCCTTTGTTGGTGGTGTTGTCTTCACTAAGAATCAAATCCCCTTCATTTTGTACCTAACATATACGTAGTACTTCGTATTATATATACAAGGGCATCATATTCAATATTCTTCACTACTCAACGACTTTATATCCTAATGATCGATCTAGCAACCTTTATTTCTGTTATACTTCTATATACCAAGTATTTAAAATGACGACATATGGTTTCTACAATATTTCAACTTCGGATCTCAAAGTTGCTCGATCATTAAGATAGGATAACGCTATATGTTTTATACGGCTACTTAGCTTGTCTTTGTTAAGGTACACCTAATCCGATCCTATTTGGTTACCCCTTGGCAAAATGGCACATTGGCACGTACTCTAGTTAGAGTAATTAAGTTTATCACTAATTCATCAAGTCAAGCTCACGAAATTCTTTATTTTTCATGGTTTCATCAAATACAATTGAACAAGTTAAATTATACCAAGTACAAGATTTTCAAACTTTAATTCATTAGCGAAAGCAATCCACGCTAATTATTTTCTCCTTTCAATTTCCTATTACTATTAGAAAATAACTACTCCGTAAACAAAAGAAAAAGTAAAATAAATATTTTTCAAAACTAGAGAATATGATTTCAAGTATTAAGAAATGTGTTGCCCGGGACTCGAATTCGAAACCAATCGGATGGAGTAAATAATTTCTATGTAAAAATAAAAAAGGAAAAGAAAAAACCCTTCAAAATCATGATACATGATTCAACCTAAATTATAAAACTTTAAAAATCATAAACCAAAAACTGAAAACTGATGGTTAATCGGACATACTCCTAATTAATAAACGGAAATGATAAAGGTCGCAACATGCGACCTTTAAGCCGTGTCACAGTGGTGACATGGCACGCTTATGTGTCATAAATGTATTTGGAAACTAAAATATTTAGATTTTATAACCTATTATACATGTTACAAAAAAGGTAGAAAAATCTTAATTAATATTCCAATTTACAAATTGAATAATGTAACTTTCATTTCAAAAATATAATTCTAAAACTTTTGATTATTTACATGATACAGGAAATTAAATAAAAAGTACATTTACCAAGTTATACGGAGTACTTGGAAAATAAGAAATACCATGCATTGGAAATAAAAGATTAGGAAAACTGGAAAAGTATTGCGTCATTATTGGTTTTGTTCATCCACCTTCATCTTTTCCATTTACCCTCCGCCCCATTATTGGTTTTTTTCATCCACCTTCATCTTTCCCATTTACCTCCCCCCCCCCCCCCCCCCATATGGAAAAAAATTGTTCTTCAATAGTCTATCAGTATTGTTCAAGTGCAGTTCTTCCTCTCTAGATGAACTCGAAAATTACTGGCTCGTGATTTTGTGTAGTGTGGCGGGAGAGACGAACGATTTTTTTTACTATGAAAAAACCTAAAACTAACCTAATTATTAAAATTAAAATAATATTTTAATGTAATGTATAATTATGAATTTTTATTTACATGAAATATATTATTATGTTATCAATTAGTGTATTTTTAAAATTAATTCGATGTATTTTTTTAATTACACAAACATACATAATTAGATTATAATTTTTATTTTTCTAATTTGTAATTTATAAGATAAAAATATATTTACTATAAATATAATAAATATTTGTTTCCTAATTTATATCGACTACCTTATTTATATATCTTCATAGTAAAAATATTGAATTGATAGTAAAAAAAAATTGATGACGCGTAGCCTACGTGGTGCCTACATGTACCAATGAAACGCCGACACGTAAGGTTGCGACAATATTTTGTTGTCGCAACTTGCGACCTATATCATCGTCCATTAATAAAACCACACGTAATATGGTACCTGGTTAGTGTAAGCATTGCTACACATAAAAATCCCCTTAACAATTTGGCCAGTTCCACCAGCAATAGCCCTAGCCAAGACACCATTATAAGCTTCAACCTTAGGAGCAAACTCTTGCCAATCAAGATCATTCCTTCCTCTTGACTTAGACAAACAAGAAAAGCAAGAATGCTCTACAAGAAAAGCATCCAAAGACCCTAACAATTTCTTGTCACATCGATCCGAGAAAGCCACCCCATAGTTCAAAGAATCACCTTCTTTCATAGGCAAAGTAAAGAGGTAGTGAACACCATCAAGCTTAACCACCGGCTCGTCTTTCGTGAGCGGCCATTGTAGGTTATCCGCCACCTTGATAATGGTAGCAAGGCGTATGTTTTGGTCCGAAAGGATGTATACGGAGAAATCGCCTCGTCCTAGCTCTATGGTCTTTCCTTCTTCTATCAAGTTCACTATGCACCCGGGAATACGGAGCAACAGTTCATGCTTGATTGTGTTTGTTTCGATTTTTATTTGGTTACCGGAAGAGCGCGATTTTGGGCTAAAAAAAGACTTCATTTTTTTTTAGTGTTGTAGGAACAACTATAAGGAGTAAGGAGTATTAGCTTATGAGGTACGTAGTACATATATACTATATGTAGAATGGGTGTGAATATGATTAATTAGAAGATAATAAGAATATATATTTGATTATATTCTAGCTAGTTAGATCAAGTAGAGAATATATTGCTTTTAAGGAAAAGAGGGGATATAAATGGTTCTAATGTATAGTGGACTAGTGGTGCATGTATGTGTACTTTGATTTGCAAAATCTAGCTATTGCAAGGAATATATTTTGGTATGAACATCTTAAATTATTTTTTTGATACTAGCTTGGAATAGTTTAATTAGCTCACATATCTTTCCCTCCAAGCTACAAGAAGATTTCCACGCACAACACTAAGACTATTTTTGAGTTCATGTGCTCATTATTAAGGCTCTGTTCTTTAGAGTTGAATTGAAGTAAACTGAATGCTCCTTAACTAAACTAAAATGAACTTAACTTAACTTAACTTAAAAGAATATTACTGTAATAAATAATAAATAATAAATAATAAATAATAAATAATAACTAATGAATATAAATAATAAATAATAACTAATAAATAATAAATAATAAATAATAAATAATAAATAATAAATAATAAATAATAAATAATAAATAATAAATAATAAATAATAAATAATAAATAATAAATAATAAATAATAAATAATAAATAATAAATAATAAATAATAAATAATAAATAATAAATAATAAATAATAAATAATAAATAATAAATAATAAATAATAAATAATAAATAATAAATAATAAATAATAAATAATAAATAATAAATAATAAATAATAAATAATAAATAATAAATAATAAATACAAAATAAAAAATAAAAAATAAAAAATACAAAATAAAAAATAAAAAATAAAAAATAATTAATGGTAAATAATAAATAATTAAATATTAATAACTAGTAATCTCTAGTTAATTACAAAATAATAATAAATTTTTTAATTAATAACTAAATAATAAATAATTAATATATAAATAATAATTAATAATTAATAATTAATAATTAATAATTAATAATTAATAATTAATAATTAATAATTAATAATTAATAATTAATAATTAATAATTAATAATTAATAATTAATAATTAATAATTAATAATTAATAATTAATAATTAATAATTAATAATTAGTATTAATTAATAATTAATAATTAATAAATAATAAATAATAAATAATAAATAATAATTAATAATTAATAATTAATAATTAATAATTAATAATTAATAATTAATAATTAATAATTAATAATTAATAATTAATAATTAATAATTAATAATTAATAATTAATAATTAATAATTAATAATTAATAATTAATAATTAATAATTAATAATTAATAATTAATAATTAATAATTAATAATTAATAATTAATAATTAATAATTAATAATTAATAATTAATAATTAATAATTAATAATTAATAATTAATAATTAATAATTAATAATTAATAATTAATATATATAACAATAATATACATATAAATATAGACAATAAGTAATAATAAATGATAATAATAATAATAAATAAATAATAAATAATAATATATTATTATTATTATTATTATTATTATTATTATTATTATTATTATTATTATTAAGTTGAATTGAATTGAATTAAACTGAACTTAACTTAACTTAACTAAATGCTCCTGAACTGAACTGAGCTGAGCTACGAAATAAGTTCTGAAACTGAAATTAAGCCAAAAAGAACAGGGCCTAAGTAACAAGCACGTGAGATAACGAAGTAGAATTAATTGTACCATCATCGAACCTTGTCGAGAAGACCTACTCATCACTCATTTTAATTTAGGTTTAATTTTCTTGAATGATAAATTGTTTTTTTTACCACCTATAAAATTGAAAATTTGTTTTTAACCACCTAAAAAACTAATACATGTATTTATCATCTAAAAGAATATTAAAACTTATTTTTTACGATCTAAAAACAAAAAAATAGATGAAACCGTTATATAGGGCCCACTAATTCAACTTCCCTCCAATTTTACACTTTGTCTGCGGTTTTCTTTAACTCATTCACCCTCCTCTCTTTACTGCCATTGAATTTTGTCAATTTTGTGAATTAATATGAGGAAAAATTATATGAATTCATGGAAGAGAAGGAATCAGGAGAGAAGAAGGGAGTTAAAGGCATGAAATCGTGGAAGAAAAAAAAAATCAGAAATATTACCGTTATTGTACCCTCCCACATAACGGTTTCACCTATATTTCCATTTCCAGGTGGTAAAAAAAAAGTATTGATTTTTTTAGTTGGTAAATACAAGTTTTAGTTTTTTTGGTGGTAAAAAATATATTTTCAATTTTTGTAGGTGGTAAAAAATAAATTTTCCTTTCTAGAAATACTAATATTGATTAATTATTACTCCAAGGTTAAAAAAAGTCCAAATATAATTTTTTGGAGTTTCTAATTTGTGGGTTTTTGGTTTATCATTTATATTTGGATAACAAAAAGCTAGTAACAAATATGAAAAATTTCCAAATTACTATCAATGTTCTTTAATGACTTTGCGAATTACTATCTAGTTTGTTAAATTTATTAATAACTACCTAGATGTTTAGTTATTATTTTCAATTATTACCTTAGCTTATGTTCTAGCCAATAGTCATTAATTATATAATCAACCATTAATCATACTTTAATTATTTTAAATAATTAAAAAAAGGAAAAATTGATAAAGGCAGTCCTAACTATGGACGTTTATCTTTAAAAGGTCCCAACTACGGATTATTATTGGCCGGTCCCAACTAAGGGGGTTGTTGACTTTGCGTGGGTCTTTTTTCAAAATGACCGGTTTACTAAGTTGAAGACGATGACGTGTCGGGTCATTTAAAAAAATCACGTGCCACTTTAAAATAAATCCACCCATTTAATAAAAAGCCCACCCATTTAACTAAAATCCCACCCATTAAATAAAAAACCAACCACTTAAAATACCCACCCAATTATTTGGGTGTTTGATTTTGATTTTTTATTTTTTTTACCTCCTTCCTCCCTCAGCAACACCAACTGCAACAACCTCCCACCACCCTAGCTACCAAACCCAACCGTCGACCCCAAAATCTCACCGCCCACCACATGTCTGTTTACCAATCTCCCTTCTGTCTTTCACTTCTCGATTTCTGTCCAACGCAAACCCGATTGGAGAAGCTGCACTGCACTCTCCTCTCGCTCACACCATATCTGTCGGAGCTGCGAACTCGCCGCACTGCACTCCCCTCTCGCCGGAGATGCAAACAAGCCGCCCTACACTTCCCTCTATTTCGCGGCGGGGTTCGAAGGTTCCAACCCAGATCTCGCCGCCCACAACAATGGTCGTGCACAAGATCTCCTTGTTTTTAAATTTTTTTTATTAAATTAAAAAAATAATTATTTGCAGACGGTGGAGGCTGAAGGGGCCGGCGGTGGAGGCTGAAGG
Source organism: Spinacia oleracea (assembly GCF_020520425.1). Lineage (NCBI taxonomy): Eukaryota > Viridiplantae > Streptophyta > Magnoliopsida > Caryophyllales > Amaranthaceae > Spinacia > Spinacia oleracea. The sequence goes on along the minus strand of NC_079488.1, from coordinate 68,703,809 downwards.
GGAGAGTTTGCGCGCATCGTGAAGGTGAGAGGCGAGGAGGGAGGAGAGGAAAGTGGTGGCCGGTGGTGGATGCGGGGGTGGATTTGGTGGAGAGAGAAAAAAGTTAAGAATATTTATTTTGGGTAAAAAAAAAAATCCTTGACTTACACATCCGGTCACCGGTAAAAAGACCCACGCAATGTAAACACCCCCTTAGTTGGGACCAGTCAGTAATAATCCATACTTGAGACCTTTTAAAGATAAACGTCCATAGTTCAGACTGCCTTTATCAAATTTTCCTTAAAAAAATTAAAATTAAAAAAAGTTCCAAAACTTATTATTTTTTTATTTTTTATATTTTTGCATATTTTCGATTTTATTAGTAATTTACAAAGTTACTAAACATCTAAGTAGTACGAGCGGTTTCCGGGTAAATTGCATAATGATGCAAAAATTCCCAAAATATGTCTCATGTTTATGTAATTCTCAATCTACCGTCCACGTCATCATCTAAACCTGTCAATTTCTTTTTAACGAGTAAGCACAAAATCGCTAATTCAATTAGCAGTTTTGTCGTACAAATTGTCAATTAAAATCAGAACCGCTAATTCACTTAGCGGTTCTATAGTTATTATACCCGCTTTCACGAAATATGGGAAAGAATTTGAATAAGAATAAATGACTTCGATATTCGCAGCAACCCCTCCGTCGATTTTCACCCGCCAGCCACCACCTACCGTTGCCCCTCACCAGCCACCACCTACCTTCACCCCTCGCCTCCGAGAGTACCCCCTCGCTGCCTCCGTCACTTCTCACCCACCAGCCACCACCTATTGTCGCCCCTCACCAGCCACCACCTACCTTCACCCCTCGCCTCCAAGAGCACCCCCTTGCCGCCTCCGCACTTCTCACCCACCAGCTACCACCTACCGTCGCCCTTCACCAGCCACCACCTACCTTCACCCATCAACCCCTATTTATATTCTTCTACAATTGATGAATGATTATGGAATGAAATGCTAATTGAGATGGGGGTTTGATACATCAGCAGGTATGAATTATTGAAAACAATGCTTTAAAACTTACCAATTTCATAGAAGTATTTGGTAATTGAAGTGGGAACAAAGGGAAGTTAAATTCCAAGTTCTAGTTCAATATCTCGCCTCTTCCATAACCACCTAGCTCGAGGTATCGCCGCTCATCAATTTTAAAAGAATGAAAATGGGGGCTGAAAGTGAATTGTGAAATGCCAGCTGAGTTGGCGGATTTGTTCTCTACTAAACCGCCAATTCAGTCGGCGGTTTAGCATAGGACTGGAAAAAAAATAATTTTTATTGATCGTTTTCAACATGGAGGGTAGCTTGGGAATTATATAAAAGGGGGAGCATTTTGGGAATTTCTACATCTTTAAACATTATAGCCAGAAATCGCTCAAGTAGTACTCCATAATTTACAATTTTTTCAATAAATACTAAAAACACACATTCTTCCAGCAATCTACTAGCCCATCTAGGAGGAATTACTGACTAATTAGCCGTTATTGGCGGAGCAAATTAATAGCAGCTAAAAAAAGGGAAATGACGTGGAAAAACAAAAAGAGGTAAAAGTAAAGAATTGGGGTAAAAATAGGAGAAAAAGGAAAACGGGGTAGTAACAGTTGGTAATTGGGTAGGCCTTTGCCAAAATAGAGCGGAAACATTTTGGCCTCGAAACCATCCAAAACACCGTCTCTTTCATTTATGTCTTCTCTCTCCTCTCTCCTCCCTCCTCTTCCCACAACCATGATGGTCAGATTCTCTTTCCTACGGTGAAGAAATCATCCACTACGGACCTTCTAGGTATGTCAACGAGCCGAGTCGAGCCGAGTATTTGGTTGTTCGAGCTAGGATTGATAAGAAATTTTGGAGCTCGAGCTCGAGCCGAGCTTAACCGACCTTTCATTATCCTTTTTCGAGCTTGGCTGATTTAAGTTTTTCATTGTTCGAGCTTAGCTCACGAGTAGCTCGTTTAAATTCAAACTTGAGCCGAGCCGAGCTATATCAATATAAACGAGCTTTTCACAAACGATCCTTGATAAAGGAGCAAGGTCGAATATTATTTTAAAAGTTTAAAAATAACCAATTCTAATATTTCTTTGCATACTATACTAGCTAATGTAGGAAATAGTACTGTAAAATTCGAAAATGATAAGAAAATGTGGGCCGAATATTTGATGTATGTAAAGTTGTGACGTGTTATAAAATACTGTTTTAGAAGCGAAATTCGCCCCGACTATGGTGCAATCGGAAATGGTGATGCCCCCCAAGATTTAACACAGGGTTCCTCTGAAATGTGCACTCAACTAAGTAGGAATTTGGAACTCATAACAATGCTCAGAATGTAGGTGAAGACAAGAAAAGAGAGAGTTAGAATTTCAGTATATGTTAAAGTAAACCCCCAAACTGATTATAAAGCAACCAAGATTTTGGAACCGAAAATCTGGTTTTAATGAGGCAATAAAACGTTTGTAACCAAAACTCAGAATTCAATTGAGTAATCAAAACGGTGGCGGCAATCAAGGAGCCGTTTTCGTAAACCAAACAACAGTTACAACATTTATTAGGAATATGGAATTAGCTTCATAATTGAACGATCTCATAATAACTGGACCGTCAGTTTACGACTTGGACAAAAAATGAGGCCCCATCGCACACGTGTCACGAACACGAACCGAACCGACCGACGCGTGGGGCTGCCCCTTCTAGCCCAAACCACTAGGGGAAGTACTTGATCAAAGTATAAATAACACTTGTCCGTATTTAAACAAAGGGAAAACTCTTTTCCCTTTTTCCACGTGGGACAAATTTTCCTCTTTAAACATTTCTACCAATGTGAGACACGCTATTTTCACACAAGGTAGTGTTTAAAACATATCTTTGCTTGTATCCAACAATTAATACTGTTTTATAATCTCGTAAAATAAAAATGTTCTAAAAATCCAAGTCTAACAAAATGATTGCAACTTAATTCTAACTTATAATTCGAGCTTGAACGAGCTTATAAACGAACATGGACGAGCTTATAAACAAACATGAACGAATTGTTCGCGAGCCTAAATGAGCCGAACATCAAATTGTTCGAGCTAGTATCATTTAATAAACGAACTTCAACATTGTTTGGAATTATTTATTTATGAACGAGCTTTGACCGAACTTGTTCACGAGTTGTTCACGGACATATCAGCTTGTTGACATCCGTAGGACCTTCCCAAATCTAACTCGCGTCAGGATGGCGAATATCAGGGAGAGGCCCCCCCAGTTAATCCAGCCGATTAACAAAGAGCGTTAATCTGGGGGTAATTTCGGTAGAAATAAACGACCAACCAAGGGAAAGGAGTTGTTAGACTTAAAATTAAAGGGAAATAGAAAAAGGTAGGGTGTTGGGTGTTAGTAGACGGAAACATCAAAATGTAACTGTCGTTTGGGTCTGTTTGTCAGCCGTTTGCCTCTGTTTGGTAGACGTTCTGCTTCGTGCCTTTCGAATTTCAAATTGAATGTACTGAAATTTTGAAAATTCATTTCCAATCCAAAAAATAACCCACATCTTCTCTCTCATCTTATTTGAAACCCTAACCCCCTTAACATTGATGAAATTCCATTGTTTTGGAGTCCGAGTTGGGTGAAAATTCCGGGAAATCGAGGTAAGGGTTAATTAATTAATTCCTCAAATTGTTGTTTTTGTTTATGAAATCGGTGTAATTGGATGTTATTAATTGTTATCAAAAATTGTTTAAATTTATGGGGGGATGTGGTTGTTGTTGTGTAGTTAGAATTGACGTTGGTTGGGGATTTATTGTTTGAATTTGTGTTGAGTGTGGGTGTGGGAGTAGTGGGTATTGATGATGAATAGTCATTAAATTCCTCATAAAAATGGTATTTATATGTTGGTAAAATACAAAAACTATGTTGTATGATGTATGGTGGAAAATGTGACAATATAGTTTCCCCCCTTGAAGAAAATTCTGAAAAAATAATTTGTTGGTGTTTTGATTAGTATTTATGGTATAGTATATTATATGGTGCGTGAGATTGTTTAATATGTGTAGGTACTTGTTAATTAATAGACTTTTATTAGAATGATGTTGTATTTAATGATATAGGAACTAGCATTAATTATAATAATAGTTACAAACATATTAATTTGTGGTGGTAGATCATGGACCAAGACATTGGAAGTAATGATGATCCACATCCGGGAATTGGTCAACGGCTGCTTGGAAAGCCGGAAACTCCCATTGGGTTGCATGCATGTGTTTATGATGATTTGTCCGAACACCCGTTGTAATTGGCGGTGGGTATTCTTCGTCTAGGAACCCGAGGTCTGGTTCCATGAAAAGGGAATATGGGTCGTTGATGAGTGGTTCAATGTGTCCCATCGTGGTGGAGTGTGAGGCGGAGTTCCGGCCGGAAAATACCATTAAAGAAGAATTTGAAATTTGATTGGGTGGTTTTGCGGTGGGGGAACTAGAATTGGGAAGAGAGTGAGAGTGAGTTGCTCTTTAAGGAGAATTAGGGGGTTGGTTGGGTTTTTAAGACCAATAGGTGTGCAGACTGGATGCGCTTGTACAATTTATTGTACATAGTAAAAACATTTTCAACTACTTTAATTAGGGATCGAATTCTAATCGTCCCACATTTAATATTTGAGACGACTTAATGTTGCAATTGATTATGAAGTGGGTATTTTGTATAAAGAAGTAATTTTTTAAAATTAGTGATGTAAAATGTTATTTTATATTTTATTTAATGTATGTTTTGCGAGGGTGTTGTGTGTTGGTCGGATGGTCGATCGGATGGTTGGTTGGGCTATGTTGGTGTTCGGTTTAGGTCGGACGGTCGATCATGGTATGTGTATTTGTAAGTCGTTAACATCGAGATGCTTCACAAATACGTTATTTTTGTACTTCTTTGGCATCCCGGACATGTATGATTGCAATTCATTAACTCGAATCGCGTTTGATATACATTGTTTTTCATCTTATGACATTTTTTGGCAAAACAATTTACCTTAAAGGTAGGGTTGGGGGTTACTGAGTGCCTTATAAGTTATGTATTATAAATTTGTCCGTATAACGGTTTTAAAAAAAACAATAGTCATTACAATCGTAATCACGACCTTATCTGATCCACTTGTTTGAAGTGTAGAATAACTAAGTTTTTCATTTTTTCCATACTATAGTTAATCGTGAAAAAATTACCGTTACTCAATTCTGCACAAGTTATTTTGGACTAGTAAATTGATTATAATTGTGTTGCAACTAGAACTGTCAAAAATTGACCCGACCCGAGAAACCGACCTGAACCGACCTGCATGTTTAAGGACCCGGACCCGACTCGAGACCCGAAATTTTGTTAAAATAGGAAACCTGTAACCCGACCGTATCCAACCCGTTAAAATCGACGATCGATTTCGACCCGTTAATGCATGACCCGGACCCGAACCTGATACCCGACCGAAATATAACCGATAACAAAACTGAGTCAGCTTACCCGACCGAAAAATGACCCGAACCCGATTCAACACCCGACCCGATGTCAACCCGAAACCGATAATAACCTGATGAAACCTGTTATTGACTCAATTCGCGACAACCCGTTACCTGAATTTACGCGACCTGTTGACAACCCGATTTGTCATTGACCTAACTAAATAATAACTTAAATCAAGTTAATATATTGTTTAAAATTACCTAATCTAGAACAAGTGAAAAGCGTTAAACCAAATTTAACCAAATTTATAAAAGTTAATTATAAGGTTAAGACTTGATTAATTTAATTCTGATAGCTATCGTACCCGGTCTTAACCCGTGTCCGATAGTGAACCCGACCTGAATTTTAACAGACCCGGTAATTAACCGATCCGAACTTGACCCGACTCGTTAAGACCCGAACCCGAAATTGTACCCGATTAGAAAAAGACCCGACCCGAACCCGAACCGAACCCGACCTATACCGAAATGGAAAAATAACCCGATATGACCCGACAAATTTTCAACCTGACCGAACCCGACCTGCACCCGGTGATAAAATGACCCGACACGACCCGACCAGATCATAATCCGAGACCCGAGATGACCAGAACCGACTCGAATAACCGTTTTGACAGCTCTAGTTGCAACACACGCAGGCTTTCAATAATAAAGATAAACAATTTGTTATCTCACTAGTTGCTCCTTATTTTTTGAACTTTTTTCACTTTTTTGGAAAATAATCAAAAAATGGTATTACTATTCACTCCCCCTTAATTTTTCAGTTGTTGCTACACTCTTACCCAACAAGTTATCTCATAATAAATGCTTCTACACGAGGCATTGGTATAGGGTTTGCTAACCATCACAATCAAATGTCTTTCCATGTACTACCTTCATCACTCTCAACCCTATCCTAAAATATTTTAAAATAATGTAATCATGACAAGCCCCACCAACTCCGGTTTTTTAGGTATTTATTTTTTTTCCATTTCTCCCACACTCTGGTTATTTATAAAAGTGAGTTTGCAATTGTACAATTACGGTTTAGTGGTTAATTATGGTTAATTCAACAAGTGAATTTGCAATTTTACAATTACGTTTTAGTGGTTGCAATTACTGGTGTCAAAAGCTGACCGAAAAACCCGACCTTAAACACCCCTACCCGGCCTTAAACACCCCTACCCGTGCATTTAGTGATGTCAAAGTGCTAAAAAATGAAATAAACGGTTACACTGTCACACATGAGACTTGCATCCGCTCTAGAGCCGCACACTTACCCCACATTCGAAAAATTAAGAACGAGTTGCAGTAGTAATTGTTTCTCACTTTCACATATCTAGATGACCAAATCGATCATTGGTTCGTATTCCATATTCATTTCATGTACGTATTGACGTGACACGGATTGTTATCAAATGATTTCTGTTTGGATTAAATGAATTTGGATTGTCACGGATTGCTCTGTTATCGGATTGTATTACGGTACTAAAGTCCGGGGTTTATAAAATTTCGGGCGAACATACCCATCGGATACCCTGGGCTGACCAAGGGATTTGAGACCCCTATTTGTATTTAACATAAGGAATGGCTAAATCAAATTTAATGACAAAATTTAATATGTACGTTACATCTGAACATGATGTGGACATGATTTTCAGAGATTAGTTATGATCTAGATAGGATGATTTGGATAGAAATCGGGTAAGATCTGATTTGATTACAAACTGATATGATATGATGTGATCAAACCTTGGTCGTGTAGCCCCGTTAGTTCATGGTCGGTCATGTTAATTTGTCAAAGATGGAAATATTATGTCAAACATAAGTGATTATTTAAAAGTCATTCCAGGGTTGATAAACTAATTTTGAAGTTACAAAGACTCATTCTCACCCATGTAGGTGATGCTATGCACAATTAAGACTCACCCATTTAGTCAATCCATGTCATCATTGTCGCAGACAATATGACTCATTTAGGTCATTTGGTTTCTCACTTTCATGTAAATGACCTAAATGTAGAGATGTCAAAACGGTTACTACAGTCGGTTTCGGGTATGGTCATCTCGGGTCACGGGTTATTATCTGGTTGGGTCTTGTCGGGTTATTTTATCACCGGGGGCATGTCGGGTTTGTTAATTTGCTAAAATTAGGTTTAAAACTTTACACTTGATCAATAATAGGTAATTAATTTTAAAAAATAATTACTTGCTTTAAGTTATTATTTAGTTAGGTCAATGGCAAATCGGGTTGTAAACAAGTCGCGTAAATTCAGGTTTTATTGGGTTATAACAAGTTTCCGGTTGCCATCGGGTCGGTTGTTGAATTGGGTTCGGGTCACATTTGGGACGGTAATATCAATTAGTTTCGGTATCGGTTATATTTCGGTCGGTTGTCATGTTTGGGACCGGGTCATAGATGAACGGGTCGTAATCGATCGTCGGATTTAACGGGTTTTACCAACACTCGGGTCTCGGGTCGGGTCCGGGTAATTATTTAAAAAGGACAGTTTGTTCAGGTCGGTTATTCGGGTCTGCTTAGTATTTGACAGATTTCCCTAAATGAGTATGTTACAGTGTTTTCGTGTTCGGTGCACTAATTCTCACCCCATTTAGGTTTAATTATGCACGTTAACGACTCTTTGGATAAACAAACGTCACATTGGACTAATGAAATTAAGTGACAATTTTACAGTTCTCACCCCATTCGCTTTTGTTCCGTTTCAACTTTTCACTAATGAAATTAAGTAACTATCTTAAAGTATTCCAGGTCTCACAGTAACATCACCACCTATTTAGGTAAAGTTATGCACATTTAATGATCGTTTATTCTATTGTAGGCAAAATTTAAATCGGTAAATAAAGTCCAAAAATATAATTATTTTACATACATACGGTTTTTATAGTCCAAAAATGCTAAACATGTTTAATAAATCCTTAACATGTTTATTGTTAAACCTAATTTAGGCTAAATTAGGACTTCAATTGCCTAATTAAAGTCCAAATATGTGTAACGTGTTTTTTGAATTCACTTTTTATTTCGAAAGATTCATTATCATTGCGCAAGACATTTTAGTGGGCCTGGTGTAAGTGGGCCTAACATCAGAAGAAGTCTGGGAGTCGTTTTTTGGGGCCAAAAATAGGCTTTCCCATATGTCATTGGTGGAATGCATTTTTAAGGAATAACAGGTTGATTAATGCACCTTCCATGAAATAAATAAAATTACAAACCTTCTACATTTGTTAGAAAGTATAGTATAAGTGCATGTCTCGAGGTAGGGAATGGGCCACCTAACAGCCGTTGTTGCTTTCAATGTCACTTGCAATCGAGTACTTGTACTCCACTCCAAATAGTACCCAATTGTACCACCCAATGTCCCAATTGTATCACTCTATATCATCCAATTGCAGTACCACTTAACATGTACTGTGCTAGAAACTGTTAATCAGTTTATAATTTTTTCTTGGTTCACATTTAACAATTTCTTAGGAAATAAGTACGATTCTGTATTGTACCAGTTTGTAGTTATAACCCAGTTTCTTCACCCTGGTTATCATTTGTTTAAAATAAAAATTTTCTTGTTAGGAATTTTTCTAAGGCTTTCATTAATTTTAATTACTTTTGACAACGAGGGAATGTAACTTATATTTGGTGTATCACGCGCATCAAAATTTATGTAAAAAAAACACAAATATTGACATCGGGACAATGTAACTTCTCTTAGGTGGAAAGTGGACTGTACGAGGATGAAGTTATAATTCACAATCTCCCGGTATATAAATTACGAAGTTTATAGTTGTAATTATACACATAGGAGACGCTCTATTGGCAAAAAACATCGCCAAAATATTAATGTAACAATCAAGTAGCGTGTATGATAGTTTAAATATGTTTTTAACAAACCATTTTTAATAAATTTATTTCGAACAAGGGAATTCAACATACATTTTTACACTATGATTGCAGTTTGCCAAAGGGGGGTAATCAAAACCACTCTTAATACAAAACTAGGAGTTAAAATTCTTGTACAAGTATTTGTGGCCAAAAAATTAATATATACAAAAATCCCTAGTGGTTAGGAGTTACTCCCTACGTCCCGGAATACTTGACCTGTTTTCCTTATCGGGTCGTCCCTTAACACTTGACCTGTTTCTAAAAATGGAAATATTCTAACAATAATTTAGTATTTCTCACTCCAACCCTATTTACCCACCTACCCTCTACTCCATACAAAGAATAATTAAAAATTTAACCCCTACGTTGAGAGTGCATGAGGCTATAAGGTCTAATGACATGACGTGAAGTGAGAAACAAATTTTAAAGATATGTTTAGATCTCATGTTCACCTAGGGTTGCGTGATGCTATCCTTATCAAACGCCTGAATTTTTTTGCGTTGTTGTACCTTCCCAGTTCCCACTAATGGAAGGAGTGTTTCTCAACGTAGGTTTGATTGAAAGTTTTTTAATTACCATAATTATATGATAACATTTCCTCATCCATACGTGTTACATTTTTGGGCCCATTCATAGGAACTACACAACACAACATAGACCGGTCACTTGAATTAGAGCAAATCGGAATTTATAAATTATAAATGGTAACATTTTACATTATAATACCATCATAACACGACAATCCTCGTACAGGTTAGCTCTAATAAAATAAAACTAGTTACTACTACCGCATTAACAAAGCTAGTACGCCAAACATAATCCATGAAAAGACCAAAATCATGGCTAGATTTTCCTCTGATCGGCCGCAATTCAATAACTCAATTCACGTATGACATAGCTCGTTCTTAACCTCCTGCAATTCCTCTTCCACGCATTCCTTCTTGATTTGTATTTTCTTGAACTTCTCCTCCAGCATTTGAATCTTGAGCTCCAGCTCAGCAATCTCAGTGTCTTTCTCCAGGATTTTTATGTGTCGATCATCAAACATTGGACCCCTCTTGGTGCATGAATCATCCATTACCCACTCAAAGAACTTACAAGCACTTGCACCCTAATGTTGAAACAAAACACATATGTATGATTTTTATTGTTCAAACTTGCATGTCAAGCCAAATAAACGTAAATATAGACCATTACAAACTTACAGGCCAGTGAGGACAACCGTAGAACTGCTTGCCAGTGTTTACTCCACTCTTTGCCGTTCTAATAACGGCTAAGTCGTTACAATAACAAATTAACCGCCTGTTAATCATGCCGTTGTTGTTAGAAGAATTGGTGGATTTGTTGCTCACGTTTGCCATATGTGTGTACCAATTTATGACCAAGAATCAAGTGGAATGAATGGGAGATTGTAAATTTATGGCCTCCTTTATAGGCAAACGTCCCCAACGGTTATATTGGAATCCATCAACTATTGATGATGTCAATTGGATAAAATTGTTTGAATTTTCAAATGTAAAATGATGGGGGAGGGCCATACTCAATAACTTGAATTATGGATTGGGTTGTCGAAGGCAACGTGTAATTCTGAGCTAAGGTAAATATCCCTTGATGAACTTGGCATATTGTTGGTAATCACTTTAATGTAGGGGTGTCAAATCGGATCAACGGATCGGGTTTGGGTCGGATTCATCGAAATCGGGTTGAAACGGATCGGATTGAAACGGATTAGTTTGGCTAACGGGTCGGATCAAATCGGATTGAAAACTTAACGGACCGGATCGGGTCGGATTTGTTATTCACGGATTCATATCGGAAGGGGTTGTAAACGGGTCGGATTATAGTCGGTTTGGGTCAGATCGGATCGGATTGGGATATGACGGATTGTTCACGGGTTTAGTCGGACTGTAACAGGTTCGGGTTCATGTCGGTCGGATTCATATCGGTTCGGATTCATTTCGGAATGGATTCATATCGGATCGGATTCATATCGGCTTGGATTAATCGGTAAAAGACTAAAACGGGTAGGATTGAAACAAATTTAGCCTGGTTACATTGGATTCAGTTTTATATTGGTTCGGGTAATTATCGGATCGCCTTATTTAGTAGCGGGTTGGAATTTGGGTCAGCTCGGTGCCAAAGCATATATTATCATATCGATGACTTAATTAGGGGACGAAAACGGGATAACTAACTTTTAAAAGTAATAAGAATTTAAGATCAGAAATATAAGTTATTGAATATATTGTATAACTTGGTTTAATACTACCTCCATTCGTGAAAGTTCTTTACGTCTTAGATTATGTGTTCAAAGTATGAAAACTTTGACAGTAGATTCTCACTCTTATAATTTATATACATCAAAATGTAATCATGTAAAATCTTGTTATATTGGTCTCGATATATATTTTCACAATATCAAGTTTTTATAATTTTTTCATATAAGAAATTGGATATCTTATGGATTGATGATGATAACAATCTGTACGACTATAACCATACAATAAAATTTGTAAGGCTATAACTACATAATTATATATCTATATGGTTATCAAACGATAATTACAAAGTAAATAACTGTATAAGCTACAACTATATACTTTTTTATAAGATTATAAGTTTACAAATATATACTTCTATATTTCTATCACGAGGCACGGATTAAAAACGGATCGGATTAAACGGATCACGGGTTGAAACGGGTAGGATTAAACGGGTCACGAATTAAAAACGGATCAGATTAAACAGGTCACGGGTTGAAACGGGTCGGATTAAACGGGTCACGGATTAAAAACGGATCGGAATAAACATATATTCCTCGGGTTGGAACGGATTCGGATTGAAACGGGTCGGCAAAAATTCATGTCGGGTACACTATCGGACACCGGTTAAGCCTGGGAACGAAAGTAGTCAGGGTTTATCAAGGTTCAACCGTATACATTAACTTTAATAATTTTGGTAAAGTTTGGTTTAAAGCTTTTCATTTGTTCTAGGTTAGATAATTATAATGCTAAAATTTACCTTGTTTTATGTTATTATTTAGTTAGGTATGCGATTTTCCTATATTAACAATTTTTCGGGTCTCTGATCGGGTGCGGGTCCTAACACATCCAGGTCGGTTTGTGTGGATATCTCGGGTCATTTTAGTTTTTGACAGCTCTAGCTGTTGTACAGGGAGTCATTAATCAAGGAGGCCATTTTACGAGGGGTCCATAATCGAGGAGGCTAACAAGGAGTCCATAACAATTTGGCGCCAACTTTGACCTTCATTACCAATTAATTGGCGCCATAAGATGGACCTTTAGGGTTTTCCCATGACCATTATAAAAGGGGATTTTACCCACACCTTTCTTCATAGTTCTTATCAACCCACAAAACTTCTAATCTTGGTTTTTATCTCTCCAATTATGTCTGTTTCCTATGGGTATACCTTGTCCTCCAATCCTCCTTCCGTTTTGCCTGCATACTCTTCTTCTGCCTCTTCAGACACGGCCGACACGGCCATCTCCATTTCGTCTGGTAACACCACAAACACATCAATATCCGTTCCATCGTCCTCCATCCCATTTAACCCGTCCACTAGTGGTTACTCCTCCACCTCATCAACTTCCTCCTTTCAGAAATTTTATGGGATGCGTGACCCAAACTACTGGGGTCTACGTGCACCATTCGCTCCTAATTTCCCTTATCCACCAACACCCTTTTCACCACCCGAACTTCCCCTTGACATGGTTACTATATTGGTAAGGAGTGAGTCAGAGACCGATCCTGGTGTCCAATACGTCCTCCATCCTAACGAAACCATGATTAGGGTTTACAATGATTACGCTAGTCGTATTGGTTATCCAGCCCAGGATATTGCCATACGTAGGCGTCTTAAACAATTTCCAATTATCAATGTCACAGTTAGGGAACTTGCTATTAAGAACGGGGAAGTGTTTACCGTCGTTGGACTCGTACGTATTAGTTTCAATTCCTCGTCGTTGCCTTATTTTGTTAATAACTTGCTAACTACAATGTTTTACTACTAATAGAATTTGTCATTTTTACAGGTGGATGGAATGAATGTCAACACGTATATAAAAAGGTTTATAGTCCGACCCGTATACAACATTCTAAACGATTTCCCGGTAGAGGCTTTAGTTACCGACAAACTGAAAATTGTTTATGAAGCGTATGCTCATGCTATGGGCGCACGCCCGAAAGACATCCAATTTTATCACCAAGGGAAAATGTTAACTGATATACACACTGTTGAAAGTGGAAAAATTGTGAACAAGTCCATATTGTACGCATTCATATATCAATAACGTCCTACTTATTGTTAGACCTATTTGGACCCAAATAATTATAATTACTACGGCATTATAATTACAAAGGCCCATTTTTGGTACTCCTTAGAACAGGCTCGCTTACGTGAGTGTTTCGTTTATTAAGTCAGTGTTTCGTGTTTAGGTTTAGTAAGTCCATGTTTTAAGTTGTATTAGTGTCTATGATAATTAAGCCCTTGTTTCTAGTATTAATAGTAAGCCCTTTTTTCTAGTATTAATAGTGTTTTTCATAATGAGGTCCCTGTGAAGTTGATGGGGGTCATTTCAATAGCCAATGTAATTTGACTTTATGAAATTATGTAAGCCTTACATTTTTTTACTATTTAAAATTGACTGTAAACCAAGTGCTAACAATAGTACACAATAATTATTATAATGCTGAAAAAGTAATTTACAAACCTTGATAAGAACGACCGACTTAGAATGTTGCACAAGACCATGGAAGACTGTTACACTACTTTTAGGTAAGTTTCTTAATTAAACAAGATAGGAAAGAACTCGAATTTATGGCATGATAATACTAATCTAGAATATCGCGGTCACTTGATGATGTACCTCTACGCTCCTGCTCCGTAAACAACCTACGTCTCGCCGAGGGTTTGGGTGGAATACCCTGCAAATATGAATCAAAGTAACGTGTTAAGGGGTGCCATTAAATGAGACAACAATAATTTAAAATTCCAGGAACCACGGGTAGTACCTCAAAGCAAAACTCAGGGCACCATGTTCTGCCTACGGTTATGGTAACCAATTACAATACTAACCGCGACATCCATCCATAAAACAACCACCCCACCACCAAATCCAATAGGACCAAACGTGGAAAAAATGTATCTACCGGGTAACCGAGTAACGATGACCTCAATATTTTCACTAGATAGTCGTGACTCTAGTAAAACAACCACGGTCGGCCGATGAGTTAGAAACATATTCACAAAATTTTCAACAAATGATTCCCAAGCCATTCCCCTAACATTCCTACACACATACCTAGACGGATCTGGTACACTAAAATAGCCAGGATAGTCTATGGAACTGTCTCGCTTAAGGAAAACCTCATGAGCACGTACAACATCATCTAGACGGAAAATTTCAAAAAAAATTAGAGAATTCAAAACATTCATTTCCATAACGTGGATTGCATCGGTGTAAGATGCCATATGGATTGTAGTTGGGGCAACTAACATGTACAGCGGCCCAACCCAATTTATAACAGGACGCGAATCTACTATGTGCATGACATTTTCCGGGAGGAAATTAGTAGACTGCATTAGATCAAGATTATCTAATGCCCCCAAGATGTACTGCTTAAAGGCTTCATCCAAGCCAAACAAGTCAGACAGGTTGGGAAGATGAGCTGGGATAACTTCAAAAGAATCACTGAGTACACACATCTCCTTATACTCTTCTATACTCACGTTTTCATTGCGAATAATATTCCGAATAACATGTGCGGGTATTACGTCAAGGATACCCGCCTTGGACTCGTTATAAAAAAATTGAGTAGATTAATGTTTTCTTCTGCATTTTCTCGATTGAGGGGGGTGGTGTATGTAATGGCAAGGGGGGATGGTACCCTAACAAAGAAGGGATAAAAAGGAAAAGCCATAAGTTTGTGGTTTTGAACTTTGGGTACAAAGTTCTTGGTTTGTAGGAGTAACGCAGGATATGAGGATAATAATAGGCTTATATTTATAACAAAAACATTAAGCATTTAAGGTAAATTTGATTACTGACATTGCTGGACCAATAAATGAATAAAAATAATTTAATTGGACCCTAATAACTTGGCCCCTACAACCCTATTTACTTGGCCCCTACTCCTCTAATAATCTATTTACATAAAGGGTCCCTTGTAAATTTTAGGTCATTTTATTGTCTAATCATGAAATAGTCTTGAAATAATTTACTCCATTCGTATTTATATAAGTGATACACTAGCCTAAAACGGCCAAATTAATTTAACGGATATACTAGCCAAATGTAGTAATTTATCACCCCCACAAACTAATAAAAATTCCTATTTCAACTTATGACCCATCTTCTTATTGAACAAGTCATATGTGAAACCCACCTCACCTCCATCTACGGGGAGGCAATGGCTCAGGTTTGGATCAGGTCAAGCTCAATCGGCATCCATCGATGACATTTTCAAATGTCATCCAACCAACCATCATCCTTATAATCCTCAATCCACAACAGATCCATCCATGATCCACGTGTCATTCGGGTCGATCAAGAGATAATCGGGTGTTTAACATTTGATTGTACATATTGACTACATAAATACACACATGTTCAAATACACACATGTTGCAGTTACGAATAACTAATCCACATGACCTTTTTACCATTTTGAAACACCATACAACCATAGCATTAGTTTTAGAAATAATTTGATTTACCTTTGCATAATCCTAGTTAGGGAACGCATTATTTTGTGTTACACTTATGTCTAGTATAATTTTATGTTCAATAGTTTTTACAAAATTTAAGTAAATTGAACATAAAATAAATAACAGAAATACTTTAATTGGTAGATGAATCGGGTGGTTGGCTGGAGTCACCTTCATCCATATTCAACCCACCCATCATCCGATCAATACTTAATGCATTAACTATCCCCTTCTTTACGCATCGCGGGGTGGATATCCATCGGATTCGGAATGAATTGGAAGCTATACCTACATCCCCCAAAAACTAGTTCTGGATTAATTATAAGTAGGATTTACTTTTACTAACTACTTATGTAAGGATTACTATTATTTAAGGGATGTGTTTAAAATATTTATTATTATTATGTATAGATATTGTATTAAAGTATTACTGACATTTAGAAACTTTGGTGTTGAAGATATATTGGTGTTGAAGGTATTTGACATGCTTTACGTATATTTCCCTTTACATATGGACCTGGGCCCTATTACTTTCGAAACATTTCCATTGTACAACAGGTTTTGGGCCCAAATTACAAGTTTTATTGCCACTCACATTATTGGCATTATTTGAATGAATGTTTTAGGATAACAAATCAGAACTATTACATTTGAATCCAACTACCATGAAAACTAACTTGTTTAATAAACCCCAACTTAATCCACCTTAACTATTTGGGCCATTTGGACCACATCTAAACATCCCAACAAGAATCCGAATCCATATCACTAAGACTAAAGGGCACAAAAAGTTTTCAGATATTTTGAGACTGCGTTGTCCCGTTCACCATAACTTTTACACGATGAAGTTCAAGGTTATAAGGACTTAAAATGTCCTGGGTCAGCAACAACCGACGCGCTACTTCAATGTCTGGTATACGGAGCCCCTCATATCCTTCAGCAAACTCCTTAATGGATAGCAGCATCCGGACACCGCAACTGTGGCTAAGATACAAAACATAGATTAACACAAGGTTAAACACTACACAACGACAACTCACCGCCAAAAATATCAACAAAAAATGCCACATTACTTGTCTTCCTGGATTTCTATATCTATCCGCGTCCGTCGCCATGTAAGGAGCTGCCCCCAACTGTCATCATCCTCCCCATAAAATAACAGTTTGTCAACCCCTATTAGCTGGATAAACAAAAGAAGGGACACATCATAAAAAGTTCCTAGCATTAAACAAAAGATGTATAATCAGATATTACTAATTACAAGCGTCAATAAGTTACAAGTTTATCAATTACAGTATGACGCTCCTCCACTGGATTTGAGATCAAAGAGTCAATGACGTATACGGTTGGAGGGTCGGTGGATATAACAAGACACCACCAATGGTTTGTGTAGGGTCCTAGCTGCTCAAGTACTGGGATAAACAATTGTTCAATAAAAATGAGTACGAAAGATTAACTTAAATAAGTTTGATACCGCCTGGGTGACAACCATGAGAATTTGCCACTTTCATATGTCACTCTCATTGAACTTGTACCTCAGATATTCGTGAAAACACAGTCCCTTCATGGGTATGATTGGGTTCTATATTTTTAATAGATGCACCCGCAATCTTCTCCCTCTCCTTCGTCATCCAATCAAGCAACCGGATGCGATCAACGGCAGTCTTCTTAACACCATCATGGGAGTCTTGAGCAAACTTCATGACCTTTTCCTAAACATATATGAGGTTCAAATTAATACGTTGCGGGTCATAACAGTGAAATAGAAATGTTCAAAATTCCCTACTCAACTTACAGAAAAGGCGGAGGTCATCATGTACCGCAAACTTCTCCCTACATATTTCTCGCCCCACGATAAATTGTAAAGTCTCGAAACCGTGTCCACATACTACAATTTCAATAACCAAAGTCAACACCCGGACTAACTTCCCTTAAAACAACCCTATACGTATTTTATATATGTAGGAGGTACAATAGTACAATTTTTTATCAAGACATTATACGAAGACGAGTTGTTTGATAGATAGTACTACATTGTTTTGAGACAGTGGTACTAATTCAAAGGAATAAGTAAATTTTTTCCTAGGATGATGTTATGGCATTTAAAATATCACACACATATTACCTGCTTGTGAACACATCCATTTAACTGTGCAAGACCTTTGCACTGGTTCATGTTAACGTTGCTCCCATCACCACATTTAATCATCACGGTAAGGCTACAAAAACACATAACCATGCCCGTTAAACAAATACTACATGTAAACAATGAATAATCGGCTTAACAACATTTATGTTGGGTACCTCATTCCTTTAAGGGTACCACGTCCAGACAGAAGACCACCGTTGTGGTTGACAAACTCAACTAGGTTGTAGCTGAATTTCTTCATGTCAGTCGTCAGCCAACCCCAAACTCTTTCAGAAAAGGTTACGCTCTTCTTACGACGACGTCTGGGTCGAGTCCTTCGAAATAGTATGGCGCCAGAGGCAATGAGACCAGGAATTTGACTATCACAATCGATGTCAATAAAAGCGGGAGGCGACTCCAACCCACATACAACAGATACCCTACTAACACTAAACGAACCACCACACATTGGTGAGCCCAATTCTTCACATTCACTCACCGTTTTGGGAGGAGGGGTTGGTTCGTATTCCTTTTGTAGCAGAGGAGGGGTCGGTTGGGAATCCAACTGTTGGGGCGCAGGATGAGTTGCTTGGGAATCCATGGGTTGGGGCGAGGGAGGGGTTGCCTGGGCATCAAATGGTTGGGCCATAGAGGGGGAAGGTGGGCCATCCATTGGTTGGGGCGGAGGAGGGGATGCTTGGGCAACACTTGGTTGGGCCAGAGGGGAAGTAGGTTGGGATTCCATTGGTTGGGGAGGAGGGGAGAGTGGAGCAACCACTAGTTGGGATGGTGGGCTCACCGTTGGTGGGTGTGGTGGAGTCACTGTAGGTGGGGGAGGAGGAGTAAGTGGAGGTATCACCTTTGTGGGGTCCGACCGCACTCCAGGCACGGTCATCATTGAGGGGGGAGGAGGAAAGGAAACTGGGAACATCGTTGACTCGGGGGGGGGGGGGGGGGGGAGGGGATGCATGACACAAGGTTGGTTTGGGGGGAAGTGGTTCAGGCATTGGAGATGTTACCTGTGGTGAGGGAGGGCCGAGTATTACCGTGCGTGGCGGTGTTAGAGGCTCCTCCTCATTAACCGTATCCATTTGACGCTCCGTACAAATCCCGTGAGTTTGCATATCAGATTCCAACCTCCCCAAGTCAATATGTTGGCGCTTTTCCCGTTCCTTAGCCATCTTCCTCATCTTCATTGGATTCCTCTCACTATTTCCTTTCTTCCTGGGTTTTAACTTGAAATTCTCATTCTCAATTGCCGGAATACATACCTAAAATCAATTGTTATAAACTAACATTACTATCACAAATCAAATATAAAAAAGTGTGTACACGAGAGCTAACTAATTCACCTCCTCAGCTGGACCATCACTATCCTTGGTTGCCCTCGGGTGTTGTGTATCCCCATACGCAACGACAACACACTACAAAAAACATTCAATATAAAAGGTATTAGATAAATACCAAATTCACTTCCGTCAATTAGAACCAAATATAGGACAACATAATTAACCTATTTATGTCAATAAGTATTTTCGGCCATTAAAAATTAAGTACTGTTACTCATATAAAACTTCGATAACTTGAAAATCATCCAACAACTGGACACGTATGGATAACACCCACCAATATTATGTACATCATATAACTCACCCCAAGACAGCCATAGTCCCCATTTGGTACAGGTAACCGATCTGCATCCTTCGCCTTCACAATCTCCTTCATATCCCATGCCTTTAGCCTAGGGAATACTCCCCACTGCACGTGAATCCTGTCTAGTCGATCAAGATACCAAATCTGAAATTCATTCAAAATCAATTCATTACCCCACAAACCAAATATGCAAAACAAATACCTTCTATATAGGGACACTATAATCAACTACGACTCACCACTAAGTATATGATGCAACCACCAACTCCTTTGGTCCACCCATACGTGTAGAAATCCCGACAGAACACTTTCGCCCTATCAATGAAGAAATCATATACAAGCTTGCACCAGTCGTACTGTCGTGCCTGCAAACCAAGTGTACAAGCATATACCAAGCCCTCACTCAGTCTTCCACATTGTGTCGGACATAGAACCATACCAAGTGCGGCTATCAAGAACATTGTCTTAAACTCGGCCTCATCATTTTCACCCCATTCACCCTCCAACCTTTCAATGAATTTGGGATTGATTGGAATCGCTTATGTGGGTGTAACAACCCCCGTCTTGTTAGGGTTCACACTTGCCCATGACCGCCCATATTGTCGTTGGATTTTATGCCCCAATCGTTTCATTCGCTCATCAGCATCAACATCATTGTTGGGAATGACCTTCTCACCATTTAGAAGCCCTAGTATCCACCGCACCTGGTTTTTGTTCATAGGGACATCAAATCCATTCGGACCCCTAAATACCTCATTCACAGGGTCCACACGAGTCATCAACCAATACACAAAGTTTCGGGGTAAGTGTTTCCCGCACAAGTGATACAGTCCACCAAATCCCATTTCACTAACCCACTGCCTCCTACGATTATCAAACCTATGAATAATTCTACCAAATGCTTCGACTTTGCAATTAATGGTTGCCGTCTGCAAGTACACAAATTATTACACACTACTAACAAAGAACCTAGATCATTATTTTTTACATTGTTAACCTGTTGGTTTACCACATTCAATCCTAAGTTTGTACAATGTCAATAGAAAGTACATATTCAATTGAATTTAGGTGTACAATATAATACTATTGCAATACTATCTAGCATTACAAATCTGCAATTAGGTTGCACTAATATACCATATGTACAATCTCCTACAAACCATCTACAATCTCATTACACACACCTACCATATATGGTTACTTTTCACCCTCAGTGTACAACAACAATAGCCATTTTTTCAATCCAACAAATTAAAAATGACTATAACTACTCACTCTAATAAAACAACCAAACAATTACCCCCATACAATAACCTCTAAATCACTAATAACATAAAGCAACTACTTTAAATTTCCCAATTAGGACAACTACTATACCAGACAGTTCACTAAGCTGCACCAATTCAGACAAAAATACAGAATAAGAACACAACAACTGAAAGAGTAATCCGACCAGGGTAGTTCACAATCAAAAGGGGAGAGATCAACCACCCTTAGTTTCGTCATACCAATCCACACATAATTAATCTCACAACATACATACATTTATTCACCCATACACTATAACATAAACACACCTTTGGGTACCATAACAAAGCAATAGGGTACTAGTTTAATAACATATTAAATTACTTACTCGTCCATTGTATTCGCGGTGGAGAACTTTCAAGACCTGACGGACTTCCTTCACTTGACCGCCCTTAGAGAAACTACTATCCTACAATTTCAATACAAACCAGGTTATCTCATTATATTTTTAAAACCATACATATCACAACCCAACAATGTATCAAATTACCTTGAACACTCCCGTGCGTAGGGTGACTTTCTCCACAACCGCTCTCCTTTTTGTTGTCACACACTCTTTCTTCTTCGTGGCCTGCGCACACAATTGGTCATTTGTCATCAAATCTGGGACCAAACATAGTAACACAACAACTATAGAGGCCTCCCTTTATCACCAATTTCAAATTACTTTTAATTCAAACATTATCATACTTCCACGATGGGGAAATACATTACTACATATTTCCTTATGAGATTAAGAGAATAAGATACCTTTGGTCTCCCCCTCTTGCTTTTTATACTTCTACCAACCGTCTGTACAACAACATCATCTTCATCATCAAACCCATCAGCCTTAAAGTCCTCATCATCACTATCATCTGGCTGACTTTTTGAACTGCTTGACACTTCGCCATCACAATCTTCATTTAACTTATGATTCATACAGCCAATTTTTTGCAATCTACTCATGTTCAGTTCCTACAACATTTTGACAAATCACACAACATTTCACTCTACATACATTCTAACAACCAACTACTACATCAATTCATTTTTCAAACCTAAAGTCAAGTAATTTTTAAACAATTTAATGGAAAATCAAGGGAAATTCCCGACTTTTATGTATGCAACCCCAAATCGATTCAACTCTACATCTACATCTATGCAAAATTACCTACAACTATTATACATCAATTAAATAAAAATTAAAGAAATCTAAGTATATATTCTTTATCTTTAACCCGTTTTATTCAATCAACAATGACAATTTAGGATTTAACTACTCTACTCCACAAAATTTTTTGGAATTAAAAACTCACAGTTCACTCCACCATTTCAAACTAATATTCAAATAATACGACTCTGTTTCAAAATTAAACAACCACACCATTAACCTAACCTGATTGCATGTAGAATCCAGATTCGATTTCTCCAAAAAATGTCGACAGTTCGACCAGTATGCAGGACGAATTCAACCCAGACGCGGAGGAGAGAGAATGAGATGAGGAGGGATGAAGAAACTAGAAACTAAGTCTAGAAGCAACTGCCTTTAATTAGTTTTAACCGCCCAATTTTCATTTTGATACTGTGCATTGCCTCCCTTCTGTTAACGTCCCGTTACCCTTTTGGCGTTAACGGTAACTTAACGCCAAACTAGTCTTCAGCACTTCGAATTACATTTATACCCATTTGTCCTTGGGTTTTTGCAGCTCTGACATCCGATTAACACGCACTCGTTAATCGGTTAGATTAACGGGGAATTTCTCTATCAGGGAACAAGGGAAGATGCTACGATTTCTGGATCGACTTCAGCCGAGTGTATGTCTCGTTGTCGTGAACCCAAGGACTGCTCCCTCCTTCGCGAAGATTACCTCCAGTGCTTTCATCCCTCCAAATAGGTTTGCTTTCTCTCTCATCGTTTTTGTTCTAGGTTATATCTTCCTGATTGCGATGTCAATCCCTAATTTTACTAAACCCTAATTTTACTGTTATTGCCTGTTGGTGATTTCGTTGCAATTGTTCCTGGTTTCTATCATTTAGAGTTAGTAGTGTTTGATTTGATGAAATCGTGGTATCACTTTTAACCATTTCGGAGATTACTTGACCGCTTTCAATTTCGGATTTGTTTTTTGATTTGTTTTCGCATTCACGGATGGTTTATTGATTTGCCCCTAGCTATTAAAGGTTATTACTGTAAATTAAAATTTCATTGATTGACTTTTAATAAGGAGTTTAAAATCCAACTTGTTCTTCGGTGTTAGTAACTGTTGAGAGAAAGAGAGAAAGTAAAGTTTTCCGATGTTGCAAAAACTTGCGTATAACATCTCTGAGCAGTTGGACTTTTGGTGGACCATAGGTTGCAATGCTCAATTTGTCATGGATAGAGCTCTGTAAACTGATTAAGTGATTAGTGAAATGGATTGTACTTCATATGAGTAGTTTAGCTGATTAGTAATATAGTAGGAGTAGTTTGCTTGAGCTAGGCTGTCTTTTCTCATTCAAAATTTTCAGACCTAGTAATGAACCTATTGAAGTAGGCCAATAATTTGTTGGTGGGAATCTGAGCTCCTGAGGAATGTGATGTCTCCCTATTTAGCCCGTCATCACAGACAGGTTCATGTCATTACAGAATTTTTTCACAAATTACTACTCCCTTTATTCCTAGATTCTCATTATATTTTAGAATATTGGAATAATAAAGGTGGATGTCAATTTGATATTGTTCCCTTCCCTTGCCAAACTATTGTAGTTTTCTAGCATCATCAGCTCTTCACAGGATCTTGGTACTATCTTGGGCACATCTAATAATGGACAGATTTTACAAGTCTCAAGGATCAAAGAAAATAAATGTTGCTTTGATTATTTCATAGAGGTTGGCTATGTCGTAGCTTAATCAGCTGGGCCTTGAAGGTTGTCTGTGGAGAAATTGGCTGACTAGATAAGCAACTTATTGATGAGGTTGGAGGACTGTTAGGTTTATTTAGGTGCAAAGCTTATATTTCTCGGAGAAAAAGGTGTACTGTATTTTGTTGGTGGAGTTTCTAATATGAATTTGTTTGGCGGTATATGATAGCTTTCATTTTCTTTGAAGTGTATGCTTCTAGTAGCTCTGAACTATAATGTTAGTGCCTGTGAGCTACTGGAACTTAAGATAAATTTTTACTTTTGGACGAAGGTTTTTCTTATCCTGAAAATCTCCAAAATAGAACCCAAAACCAACTGCAATACTGTCACCAACCTCTGTGAACGGTGAAGTAGACTATTAGGCACTCCGCAACCATCATCCACTTCGACTTGTCCCTCCTGCTCTGTTAGCCGTTTCCACCGGATCAACTGACGATCTAAACTTCGTCCTTTACCTCTTAGCATTTCCGAGCCCCCAATCCTACTTCTCTTCCTTCAATTTCTGTAAACCGAAGCTTCTGGAGGCTCCAGACTCCAGAGCAGTGTTGAGCTGGGTACATATCGGATACTCCATAACTGCATCAAGCAAGTATAAACCTCTAGGTGAAAAGGCATGTTAATTATCACAAACGTAAATGAGGATGGTGTACAAATGAAAGAAAAAGTTAAGAGTT
The DNA here is from genome assembly GCF_020520425.1 of Spinacia oleracea. Lineage (NCBI taxonomy): Eukaryota > Viridiplantae > Streptophyta > Magnoliopsida > Caryophyllales > Amaranthaceae > Spinacia > Spinacia oleracea. Next base: position 68,679,057 of record NC_079488.1, on the reverse strand, counting down.
ATTACTTCATCATAATTTATGTTTGATTATTCTGTTTCTTCCCCTAAGAATGACAAAGAATTGTGGACGAAGGTAGTTTTCTTTATTTCAACAAAAAACTGATTTTGTAGACTATGACTACAGCTGCATTGACAGCTTCTGTTCTGTAATACTCTGTATGATTTACATTCTTATGGAAGTTCAGATGGCTGTAAGCCTGTAACAGAGTTTGGGATCTGGATGGTTTAAAGCTCATATTTCAGATATTGAAGTGAATTCAACTTGCATGGGATTGTCTAACAGGTTGTGTACTAAAGTACTATATGGAGGATCCTCCTCCTGTCAACAGCCCAAGAAGAGTCCTCAGCCTGTCAAGGAAAAGGAAAGGTGTTAGCTCCTTCTTGAATTTTGAAAATAAGGCTTCTGGATTGGGTCTATCTGGTCAACATGGTCCAAAACCAGCTGAAGTATATGGATTTGTGGGTTCCATAACTACTATTGTTGCAACAGGTAAAGTTACTTTTTGTGTCACGAGTATTTTATCTTTCTTTGAGCTTCCCGTTGATTAATATATCTGTTTAGACCTGCATAGGTTTCTTTTATTGTTTCCTTATTTATTTATAGAAATTTCGTTACATTCTTTGAACAGCCATATTCTTCATATGGGCATATTTTCCTGAGCATTGGTTGCATTCTATTGGGATCTTCTACTATCCTAGCAGGTGAGCTCTGCACTTCTTGTATTTTTGACCTTAATAAACCAAACGCTTAGTCTGCAAGAGCACCCTGTAATGTCATCAAGCAATGCCTCCATGCAAGTCTATAATTTAAATAGGCTGGGGGGAGCAGGGGTCCATATCTTGACTGTGCTGGCTAATGCCTCACAAAGGAAGGATCTTGGTCTGACCATGAAAAATGAAGATTATCATGCGTCAAGCTTCCAGTATTGGAGTAAAAAATATTGTGCTGGCTAGCAAGTAGCCAGTATAAATGTCTACCGTCACTGCTTTTAAACTGTGGCAGTTGCACCTTTGTATTTCTATTAAACCTCCTTTCCTTTCATTCTTTTGAGTGCATTGTCATTTGGAGTTCCGTTGCTACCCTTCATGTGATTTTGGCCATAGTTTCGACTACAATTGTTAATTGTGTTTGTTACTCCAGGTATTGGGCTGTAGCTGTTCCAACTTATTGTATGGTGATAATAGTCTTAGGACTGGCATTTTATATAGGTCTCAACTTTATGGCAACACCTTCTCCAACTTCTTTAAATGTGATTTTTGGTAAGTAAGCGTGCTTTCCAGAAACAACAACAAAGTTGACCAAATGTTTACTCACACTTGCATTGTTGAGAATCTTGAGATCAGATATGACTTTTGGTGTTGTTTTGCTTGACAGATGAGCACAGTAGAGAGCCACAAGAATTCACGACATCAGCGATCGAAGATAATCTGCCTATTGAACCCATCTCGGATATTGGCATCAACCAAATTAACGAGCTTATGTTTAGAGATTTGAAATGACAAATGTATTAGTTTGACATGTGGACTAAGTAGATATCTGGTAAGTGTAAGATTGTGACTGAAGGTGGTTGTATATATTTGTTCTAGGCCGACTTGCAACATTGAGTAACATTTACACATGGTCTTTTCTGCCTTTCTCTACAAGCGTGAATGAACCAAAAATAATCTGTTTTGAAATTAGTGAAGCAAAAATTTCTCTCCATGATTTGGATCAGTAATATAATTATGATTTCGTGCATGTTTGACTGATCAATATTCAATAACATATACTATATTTCTACTCATGCTCACTCGAATAAATAACAACATTAACTGTATAAAACAAACAAAAATGAGTGTGATTGCGGGGAATTGGAACATTATCGAGGTTCAAGCTCAGATACTACTGAATCGAAGTTTGAATAATAAGAATGTTGTGAGTATTGAGTTGGTTCTGCATCTGGTTTGGTGGAAAACGCCGGTTTTCTTGGGATCATAATGGGTTCAATTTCGTTATTGAGAATGGATGAAATTTCCAACATGGATGGTCTGTCTTCCTGATTTTCTTGAACAGATAGTAGAGCAATTTGCATACATGTCATTAGCTTACATAAATTATGATTTAGATCATGAAAATCATATGATTGTATAGGTCTTGGAATAAGCTTTCCATAGACTTATCATAAGCCCAAATCAGATTTAAAACGAATAAGTTACAAGGCTTTTACGTGGGCTTTGCCAAAACGAACCGACCTCCACTCTTTTGTCATAACTTGAGATTTACAAATCCCATTGGTGTGATACTAGTGGCATTGGAAAGCTGGATTCCGTAGATTTCTAACAATATATTATTTGCAAGAATCTGAGTTCGTATAAAGAAGTTATGAGCTGTTAAAGATCGAATTTTCTGGAAATCCGCAGATCTGCATGTGCTGGAATTTCTAGCACTGACATAACATGCGCTGCAAATTTCCAGCGCTCACAAGGCCAGAGCCACTTCTTTCTGGCGCTGCTATTTGATTCTGATTGAAACTCGAATTCCTTCAAATTCTATATGGGTTGCGCTAGAAATTACTAACGCGCACACATTGCCAGCGCGTTAGTAATTTCGACTACCTACACTATAAATATAGTCCATTCGCACCCCAATTTCAATCATCAATTTAGTTTCACTGCTTTGATATTCTGAATTCTCGTTTCCCTCTCTGGTATACTAAATCTTTGTTGAAGTCCCGCCCTATATTCGTAATAGTTCTGCCATATTAACTCTTGTTAAGCAGAACTATGTCCGTCCAAGTATTCAAACCTTCCCAGTTGAAGAAAGGATAAGGATATGAAAGTCAGTATAAAGGTTGTTCTAAAGCTAAAAGGAGCTTCTTTGAACTTTGAGTCTGCATCTTCGAGTTTTCAAAAATAAAAGATCATCTCAGGCCAACAGCTGGGAACTCATTCAGTCCACCTCTACGATTTCTAAAAGATATAATCCACCAACACAAAAGGAAACTTACAACCTTTAAAAAGCCATTTTCCTTGACCATGAAACAACAATCCACTTTATTGTTAGCCATGTTGAACCTCGTCTGAAGGAGCCTTTTTATTCAACCTGCACTAACCCGAACTTGGGGATGGGAATGCACCATGACAATAGTATGGACAAGAAAAAGGAACTAATCAAGTAAAAAGGACTACACATCAAGAACCATTATGAGAAAAAAAATCCCAAGAATATTGTGAAGTAACGTCAAGTCAAAAGTCCTTCAACTTAAACGTGAAGAATCAACAGCGATGAAGTTCTACCAAGACCAAACAAGGTTAAACACTAAGTCCAATTGTCAATTTAACTAAGGATATAATGGGGAATTTTGAGCCTAAACCATTTTTTCCACCCGAAACTTAACCACGCTACAACCCCGAAAAATCCCTCCTTGAGGTAAAGTAATAAATATATACCTTTCTTAAATGCAAAATAAAGGAATCCCCACTCGGAATACCTGAAAACCGAGCACCAATTACTCGGTAGTAAGAAGTTAATTAACTTTGCAAATTAACTAGAAAAACGTGAAAATAAACCGAATCCTTTGAAAAACACGTGTACCAGCCGCTTGGCACTAGAAATTACCAGCGCTTACCATGTAAGCTCTAATAAATTATAGCGCGTGCAAGTTGTGCCCTAGATTTTTCCAACGCCTGTGCTTAAGTGTTCGGAGTTTTTCTGCACTTTTACAGAAAAATCCGAACACTTTGGGGGTACATCCGTGCACAATCCGATTATTTTCATGCTATTTCGCGTAAATCAAGGTGAATTTGTAATAAAAAGAATATTCAGAATAAAAAAAATAAAACTACGTAAGGCAAGGTTCCAACCTGGATACGTATGCAACCCCTAAAGGCGTGGCCAATTTAGTCCAAATTCATTATGGGCGCCTATTCTGAACAGAACGAGCTCAGCCCACTCCGGCTAAAAGTGACTAAAACATGGATTCATAACATTCAACTCAAGTCATTATATGCAAAAGTGCTAAAATTCTTGTTAATTAGGCACAAGATTTTGTTATCAACCTAATTACTTTGCAGAAAGTAGAAACAACTCGCCTCTTTAGGCACAACTTCCAAAAGGACGATAACTTCCTTAAATAACTTGTTTCCTGTCATTCGAATACATAAATAATTTCCTTAAAATAAAAGACGAATCTACGTCTTCTTAAACATTGCCAAAAAACTAAGTAAGACAATCAAGCATTCTTTATGAACAACAAAGGGTAGCACTTACTATCCTTACCATTCCTCGACATCTCTTCATGCAAGAATATATTTCACCTTCTTGAACTTTGAGCATCTAAAACTTCATCCTAAATCGAGCAACCGATAAGTAATATGGAAGTACTACAACCAACAACCCAAGTGAAAGCTTCTGAATCCGATACAATAAAAAGACACGGTTGTCATCAGATTTATACCGAACAATGCGACCGCACTATTATGCGACCTCATTGTCAAATGACTTCCTTGAAAATTAATATTCTCAGTATGCATTTAAATATGGAATCTACTTCATCTTTTCTATTTTAAAAACATTTTCTAAAAAAAATAAAGTTGGATGTGAACTCTATCTTAGTCAGTTCGTTCATTTCCTTGTTAAGCAATCAAGTCTGGACGTACCTTTCCATAATTCAAAAAAATCAAAATCTTTTCTCTGCTTTATACCGGGGGATAATCTGGCCAACACGTCCATTCTTCTCCTTAACAACTGATCGGACATACAAGACTTTCCCATTGCGAATAATTTGGAATTAAATCGGCAAGTTTTAACTGATATCTTTCTACAGACTTAAAACCACTAAATCTACAAAAAAGACGTTGTTGACCCTAAACCTACATTATGCATGTTGTCATTTCATGTATGTTTCTTCAAGTAAAGGTTGGAGCCTCACTCTGACTAAAAAGAGTCACCCAAGCCTTGGTCCAGGCAAACCTTAACTTATTTACTATCTTGACCATGGCTTTGTTGCCTAATACGACACGTACAAAGAAAAACGACAAGTAGGAATTACTACTCGTTCCTTGGACATACCTTGCATTAAACAAGTATCTTTCAAGCTATTCATGAACTTGATAACCAGACGATTTCTATTCATCTTGGACATCACGAACATGCAAAACGTATGCCAAGCATCATGCACAAAGCCAATCCCGTAGCTATGCTTGGGGGCTTTAAGAAAACACCTCAAAACTGCTTCGAATGTCGATTTTATCACAAATTCTCGATGCTAATGCTACACATATGTCATAGGAAGAAAATCTTAGTGTTCAGTTGCATAAAATGAACCTTAGTTTGCTAATCCCTTATCTCAAATCTAAGAAAGGTTAACTACTTAGAACTTGAAAGTTGCTCCAAACTAATAGGGCAATAAAACATCGGAGTTTATGAGAACTCTGGTCTTCCAGCTGCATCCAACATGCAAGATAATCACTCTGCACATATCCATTTGTACGATTCAACCGTTGCTGCAGCAGACTCTAAAAAGCCAAAAGCAAATTTCTACCACAAGAGAAGAGAGGAAAGGTAAACACTCGGGGAGTGAAACCTCGAATTCCTCTACAAAACGGGGAACCCGCGTGTGAGGGGGTCGAAAAAGCACGAGGCTAATGCGTGACCTCGTCCCTCGTGGGCGTGACGTTTCTTTTTGTCAAATCAAGTGTAATTGGATTTCCTGTGAGTTTACACTCAATTGACTAGTAATATAAGAGTCGTCATTCAGTTTTTAACGACAATGAGAAAAACTGACAAACCCGGTTATCGTGACATAAAGGGAGTGCAATTATGTTTAACCACGACTGCTATAGGTTCCCTTGTGATCCCTGGTGTGAGGATCTCTCAACGTACACCCGTAAGGTAGAGATTGAGGGTTCGGGGGACTGTAACTACCGAGAGGAGTACTCGCTCTTCGATAACTCCAGAGGCAGGATATCCTTACTAGCTCAGCATAAATAATTGAAGGGACATGCGTTAACTATTAAACTAATCTGAATTGATTTTAACAATATGCAACACATAATACTAGATCGATCGTGATTATCTGGTTTGGATTGATTTAAGGGACCTAGCATGATAGTTCAATTTCCCAAGATATTATCTTTATTAGGCGTGATAGAACAATCAGATTTAATAGTTTAACAGTTTTATAAAAGGGCGAGGAAAGCGATTAAATCATACGAAGGGACACATTACGAAGCACCCTTGAGAGGTGAGTCACGGTTCTCAGAAAACTAACCACTTTGGCTTTGCTATTTCTCCTTTTATTTAACGAATCTCAAGTTTCCGGGCTTAATTCTTCAGCTACAAGGGACAGGATACGTTCTGCTCGATTTTTGGATCGATTGCGACAGAACGCGGGATCAATTTCGCAGCGTGAGGCTTAGGCTTAGGGGTTGGAGTCAATACTCATAATATGAATTGTGTGTTTTTTTCACGTCGAATTTAGGGCTGTATTTATAGGGAAGAGTTCGTGGAAAGATAGAATTTTAGAGCTCTAATCCAAGAAGAATTAGGAAAGAACACGTATCCAGGTATTTCCAGCGCCCAAGGCTGGGCGCCGAAGATTTCGGCGCCCAGAGCCAGGCGTTGGAAATAGGGTCTGGGCCGTATTTCCTTGTCAGATTTGGACTCGTGGAATACGGAGTCTTTGAGACTTATCCGAGTCTTTTAGTGCATATCAACTTTATGACGGAATGCGTCTGGGCCCGTTACGAACTCTAGGCTCGTTAGGATTTTAATTAATACGTAACTCTTATTTTCGAATTACACTAGGAATATGATTCCTCTTGCAAATTCTATCTCTTTTAGGATTTATGTCGGAGTGCAACACCTAATTCTGACAGGTTTCTATCTTTTATGTCTTGCCACTTTTAACAACTACCTGTTACGGCAGTTACTATTTTTAGCAGGTTTCTATAAATAGCAGGTTCGGGTGAAATGAAAAGGGGATCGAGATTCGTTATTTTATAGGAGATGCGTTGCCAAGTGGAGATTTATGTGCATGTTTGACTGATCAATATTCAATAACATATACTATATTTCTACTCATGCTCACTCGAATAAATAACAACATTAACTGTATAAAACAAACAAAAATGAGTGTGATTGCGGGGAATTGGAACATTATCGAGGTTCAAGCTCAGATACTACTGAATCGAAGTTTGAATAATAAGAATGTTGTGAGTATTGAGTTGGTTCTGCATCTGGTTTGGTGGAAAACGCCGGTTTTCTTGGGATCATAATGGGTTCAATTTCGTTATTGAGAATGGATGAAATTTCCAACATGGATGGTCTGTCTTCCTGATTTTCTTGAACAGATAGTAGAGCAATTTGCATACATGTCATTATCTTACATAAATTATGATTCAGATCATGAAAATCATATGATTGTATAGGTCTTGGAATAAGCTTTCCATAGACTTATCATAAGCCCAAATCAGATTTAAAACGAATAAGTTATAAGGCTTTTACGTGGGCATTGCCAAAACGAACCGACCTCCACTCTTTTGTCATAACTTGAGATTTACAAATCCCATTGGTGTGATACTAGTGGCATTGAAAGCTGGATTCCGTAGATTTCTAACAATATATTATTTGCAAGAATCTGAGTTCGTATAAAGTGTTAGGTTATGATTCATATGACAGTTCATAAATCATGCCGAAAAACCATAAAGCCAGGAAACATATTATTTACACATAATCATTTAGCATAGTTTAGATGCATACTCTTTGTTGCGTGCCTTCCCTAGCTGCGCCCGAACCGAACAAGAACAAGTCTTTAGGACTCCAAGTGTCGTCCCTCCGTAGATAGTCCACAGCACGTCCGGATCCGCCTTAAGATTGACCAACTAGAATCGCCCTTAAGGTTCTAATATTTTCGGTTAGGTAGGCAAGAATATTGGCTGATTTTTCTGCTTAAAAATCTTAGTTTTGAATACTTAAAACTTGTGTATAAATAATGACCCCTAGGCCTTTATTTATAGAGTTATGGAAAAGGAATCGTAATCCTAGTAGGATACGAATTAATTGAAATTAGAATCCTACATGAATTCTATTTAATTAATTTATCCAATTAGGAATAGAAATTTAATCATACACTGACTCTTGTAGATTTAGGAATCACGCATGAGCACAAACTCACACACACACGGCAGCCACAAGGGCTGCCCATGCGCGTGCGAGCAGCAGCCCACGCAGCGCGGCCCACGCACCCGTGGCCTTGGCGCGCGCTGGGCCTGCCTTGCGGTAGGCCTGGGCGCTGCCTTGGCTGGGCTTGTGGCGCGCGTGCTTGCTGGGCGATGGCCCGGCTTCGTGCTGGGCCTTCGTCCGGCAGGCCTCGTCCGATGCTAATTCGTACGATACGCTTCCGATTAAATTTCCAGTTCCGGAATTTATTTCCGATACGAACAATATTTAATATTTCCGATTCCGGAATTAATTTCCGTTTCGAACAAATATTTAATATTTCCGTTTCCGGATTTATTTTCCGATTCCGGTAATATTTCCGATTCTGACAATATTTCCGTTTCCGGCAATATTTCCGATTCTGGTAATATTTCCATTTCCAATAATATTTTCCGATACGTACCATGTTTCCGTTTCCGGCAACATCTACGACTTGGATAATATTCATATTTCCGATACGATCCATATTTCCGTTTCCGGCAATATCATCGTTTCCGGAGTATTCATTTCTTGCCTGTGACGATCTTAGCTCCCACTGAAACCAAGATCCGTCGGTTCCGAATATTCATAGATGGAGTATTTAATGCCATTAAATACTTGATCCGTTTACGTACTATTTGTGTGACCCTACGGGTTCAGTCAAGAGTAAGCTGTGGATTAATATCATTAATTCCACTTGAACTGAAGCGGCCTCTAGCTAGGCATTCAGCTCACTTGATCTCACTGAATTATTAACTTGTTAATTAATACTGAACCGCATTTATTAGACTTAACATAGAATGCATACTTGGACCAAGGGCATTATTTCCTTCAGTCTCCCACTTGTCCTTAGGGACAAGTGTGCATTTCCTAATTCCTTTGTCGCTCGATGCTTGCTCTTGAACATAAGGTAAGAGTTGTCATCCTTATTATGTCCAGAGGTGTTCCTCGGTTTCAGAGTTCAACTGATCAAATAAACAGATAATCATAGCCTATGATTCATCCGAGCACGGCCATGCATTTCACAGTTTCTAGCTCTCCGAGTGGCCTTGTACAACTTTTAAGCATCTCTTCCCGATTTATGGGAGGACAATCCCAATCTTGCGATCTTGAGATTAGACTTCGTTTGATAGGTGATTACCTGAGCGTTGCCTTTATAGCCTCCTTTTACGGTGCGACGGTTGGTCAACGTCAAAGCAACCAGTTCTCAAACAAGTAATCTCAAATCACTCAGGTATTGAGGATTTAGTGTCTAATAATTTAATGAAATTTACTTATGACAGACTTTCATCTCTTACAGTAAAGTTTCATAGGTCTTGTCCGATACTAGTCTTCCCAAAGTAAGTATCTATGCAAATGATTATGACATTGCCATGTCCACATAGTTCAAGAAACAGAACTACTAGTCATCTTGCATTCTAATCGTCTAACGTTTTCTATGCGTCCAATTTTATAGAAAACTCCGATTAGGGACCATTTTCAACCTTTGACATTCAAGTTCACTTGATAGACATTTCTTAGTCACAGGACTGGTCCTGACAGTCTATCTTGAATATATCGTCAAGTTGAAGGGACTCATCATTTAATAAACCACAAATTAAATGGAGAAATGAATTCCTTTCATTTATTGTGAATGATTAACCAATAATGTTTTACAAAGATTTAAACTCTAAAACTTTAAAACATTAAACAGAGACATCAAAGCCATTCTCCAATATGCTTGATTCCCATAGCTGCAGTGTGCGAGTTGTGCTTCGCTTGCGGCAGAGGTTTAGTTAATGGATCTGATATGTTGTCATCAGTTCCAATTTTGCTTATCTCGACTTCTTTTCTTTCAACGAACTCTCGTAGAAGGTGAAATCTACGAAGTACATGCTTGACTCTCTGGTGGTGTCTAGGCTCTTTTGCCTGTGCAATAGCTCCGTTATTATCACAATACAGGGCTATTGGTCCTTTAATGGAGGGGACTACACCAAGTTCTCCTATGAACTTCCTTAGCCATATAGCTTCCTTTGCTGCTTCATGTGCAGCAATGTACTCCGCTTCAGTTGTAGAATCCGCAATGGTGCTTTGCTTAGCACTTTTCCAGCTTACTGCTCCTCCGTTGAGGCAGAAGACAAACCCAGACTGTGATCTGAAATCATCTTTGTCGGTTTGGAAACTTGCGTCCGTATAGCCTTTAACAATTAATTCATCATCTCCACCATAGACCAGGAAGTCATCTTTGTGCCTTTTCAGGTACTTCAGAATATTCTTGGCAGCAGTCCAATGCGCCTCTCCTGGGTCTGACTGGTATCTGCTCGTAGCACTGAGTGCGTACGCAACATCCGGGCGTGTACATATCATAGCATACATTATTGAACCAATCAATGATGCATATGGAATCCCATTCATTCGTCTACGCTCATCAAGTGTTTTTGGGCACTGAGTCTTGCTTAGAGTCATTCCATGAGACATGGGTAGGTAGCCTCGCTTGGAGTCCGCCATCTTGAACCTATCAAGCACCTTATTGATATAAGTGCTTTGACTAAGTCCAATCATCTTTTTAGATCTATCTCTGTAAATCTTGATGCCCAATATGTACTGTGCTTCTCCTAGATCCTTCATCGAAAAACATTTCCCAAGCCAAATCTTGACAGAGTTCAACATAGGAATGTCATTTCCGATAAGCAATATGTCGTCGACATATAATACTAGGAAAGCAATTTTGCTCCCACTGACCTTCTTGTATACACAAGATTCGTCCGCGTTCTTGATGAAACCAAAGTCACTGACTGCTTCATCAAAACGTATATTCCAGCTCCTGGATGCCTGCTTCAATCCGTAGATTGACTTCTTTAGCTTGCATACCTTTTTAGCATTCTTTGGATCCTCAAAACCTTCAGGCTGTGTCATAAACACAGTTTCTGTTAAAACGCCGTTTAAGAAAGCAGTTTTGACATCCATCTGCCATATTTCGTAATCGTAATATGCAGCGATTGCTAACATTATTCGAATAGACTTTAGCATTGCAACTGGTGAAAAGGTTTCATCGTAATCCACACCGTGGACTTGCCTGTAACCTTTTGCAACCAATCTAGCTTTGAAAACTTCAAGTTTCCCATCCTTGTCCTTTTTCAGTTTGAAAACCCATTTGCTTCCAATGGCTTGGTAGCCATCTGGCAAATCGACCAAATCCCATACTTGGTTTTCAGACATGGAGTCTAATTCAGATTGCATGGCTTCTTGCCATTGCTTGGAGCTAGGGCTCGTCATAGCTTGCTTGTAAGTCGCAGGTTCATCACTTTCAAGTAATAGAACGTCATAGCTCTCGTTCGTCAAAATACCTAAGTACCTTTCCGGTTGAGATCTATATCTTTGCGATCTACGCGGGGTAACATTTCTAGATTGACCATGATTCTCACCAGATTCTTCTAAAGATCTCTGAGTTTCATCCTGAATGTCATCTTGAGCATTCTCTAGAGTTTGTTGTTCGACTCGAATTTCTTCGAGGTCTACTTTTCTCCCACTTGTCATTTTGGAAATGTGATCCTTCTCCAAAAAGACACCATCTCGAGCAACAAACACTTTGTTCTCAGATGTATTGTAGAAGTAATACCCCTTTGTTTCCTTTGGATAGCCCACAAGGACACATTTGTCAGATTTTGGATGAAGTTTGTCTGAAATTAATCGTTTGACGTATACTTCACATCCCCAAATCTTAAGAAAAGACACATTTGGAGGCTTTCCAAACCATAATTCGTATGGAGTCTTTTCGACAGCTTTAGACGGAGCTCTATTTATAGTGAGTGCAGCTGTATTTAGTGCATGTCCCCAAAATTCTAATGGAAGTTCGGCCTGACCCATCATTGACCTGACCATGTCTAGCAAGGTTCTGTTCCTCCGTTCTGACACACCGTTCCATTGTGGTGTTCCAGGAGGAGTCAATTCTGACAGAATTCCACATTCTTTCAGATGGTCATCAAATTCATAGCTCAGATATTCACCGCCTCTATCAGACCGCAGTGCCTTGATCTTCTTGCCTAATTGATTCTCTACTTCACTCTGAAATTCCTTGAATTTGTCAAAGGATTCAGACTTATGCTTCATTAGGTAGACATAACCATACCTACTGAAGTCATCAGTAAAAGTGATAAAGTAGCTGAAACCACCTCTAGCATTTGTACTCATTGGTCCACATACATCTGTATGGATTAAACCCAATAGTTCATTTGCTCTTTCTCCAACTTTAGAGAAAGGTTGCTTTGTCATTTTGCCAAGTAAACATGATTCGCATTTACCATAATCCTCTAAGTCAAATGGTTCTAGAATTCCTTCCCTTTGAAGTCTTTCTAAGCGTTTCAAGTTTATATGGCCTAATCGACAATGCCACAGATAGGTGAGATCTGAATCATCCTTTTTGGCCTTTTTGGTATTTATGTTATATACTTGTTTGTCGTGATCTAATAAATAAAGTCCATTGACTAATCTAGCAGATCCATAAAACATCTCTTTAAAATAAAACGAACAACTATTGTCTTTTATTATAAAGGAAAATCCCTTAGCATCTAAGCAAGAAACTGAAATGATGTTTTTAGTAAGACTTGGAACATGGAAACATTCTTCCAGTTCCAAAACTAGCCCGGAGGGCAACGACAAATAGTAAGTTCCTACAGCTAATGCAGCAATCCGTGCTCCATTTCCCACTCGTAGGTCGACTTCACCCTTGCTTAACTTTCTACTTCTTCTTAGTCCCTGTGGATTGGAACATAAGTGTGAGCCACAACCTGTATCTAATACCCAAGAAGTTGAATTAGCAAGTATACAGTCTATAACGAAAATACCTGAAGATGGAACGACTGTTCCGTTCTTCTGATCTTCCTTTAGCTTCAAGCAATCTCTCTTCCAATGCCCCTTCTTCTTGCAGTAGAAGCATTCGGATTCAGAAGTGGGTTGACTGACCTTTCTCTTTGCAGATTTGGCGCCAGTTTGCTTAGTTGGGCTGGCCTTGTTGCCACCTTTCTTAGCATTCCTCTTCTTTCCAGATTTCTTGAACTTGCCCCCACGCACCATAAGCACATCCTGCTTATCACTTTTGAGCGTCTTTTCAGCGGTCTTCAGCATACCGTGAAGCTCAGTGAGCGTTTCGTCCAGACTATTCATACTGTAGTTCAGTTTGAACTGATCATACCCGCTATGAAGAGAATGGAGGATGGTGTCTATAGCCATTTCCTGAGAAAATTGCTGATCCAGCCGACTCATATTCTCAATGAGTCCAATCATTTTGAGAACATGTGGACTTACGGGCTCGCCTTTCTTAAGCTTGGTCTCAAGAATTTGCCTATGAGTCTCGAATCTTTCGACTCGAGCCAGATCTTGGAACATGTTCTTCAACTCACTGATGATTGTGAAAGCATCTGAGTTGATGAACGTTTTCTGCAGATCCGCACTCATGGTGGCAAGCATTAGACATTTCACATCCTTGTTGGCATCAATCCAACGATTGAGGGCAGCCTGAGTGACCCCGTCGCCTGGAGCTTCGGGCATCGCCTCATCTAGGACATACTCCTTTTCTTCCTGCATAAGAACTATTTGCAAGTTCCTTTGCCAGTCAAGGAAGTTTTTCCCGTTCAACTTCTCCTTTTCGAGAATTGATCGAATGTTGAATGAATTGTTGTTTGCCATATTAAAAACTACAATTGAAAAGAATAAACAAATAAATAACCATTCACAGTTTCTCTTAATAAACTTAAATTCTAGCATACATGCATAATTCAATGTTTATTAAGCATTTTATTCAAATTATGTGTTCCGGCAGGTGTGAATAAAATGATTCCAAGATCCTAAAATCATTGAAGAACTAAGCACAGTTTGTCGACTTAATCCTAGAACATCTTAGGTAAGCAAAAGCCTTTTGCTAATAGTCTAGAAACTATTCTTGGTTGATAGGTACGTCTAAGAACTTATTAGGTAAACCTATCGAATTTGCCACGACATAAAAGGACTCCTTACTTATATCGTTGAGTTTCACCAAAACTAACGTGTACTCACAATTATTTGTGTACCTTGCCCCTTTAGGACCAATAAGTAACACCTCGCTGAGCGAAAACTATTACTAGATTGATGTAAAGGATATCCAAGCAAGTGTATATTTTGGCATGGCACCTTTTAACTCAATTTTTAAGTTTGGAACTTAAGGCTCTTACTATGTTGGTTAGATTTTAAGTGAACTAAAATCCTTAATCATGCAACATAATCAAGCTTTTGATCTCATGCATTTTAAGACATATTTAAAGCAATAAATAACTTAAAACATGCATAAGATATTTGTGATCTAGTATGGCCCGACTTCATCTTGAAGCTTTGACTTCAAAGTCCGTCTTGAAAATCTCCGTGGGAGGCACCATTTTCTTCAAATAGGATAAGCTATAACTAATTACAACTATTTGATGGTTCGCAGACCATATTTGAATTGAAAAATAACTTTGGTACTTTAGACCAATTACATTCAAATTAATGGTACGCAGACCATATTTTCTATCCTATTTGGGCCATACTAGTCACTTCATAACCTGCAAAACAGTACATATACAATATATACCATTCACCCATTCATTATCATGAATGGCCCACATAGCTGGTTAGTAAAACACATTATGCATCACGTAAACATTTGCAGCAATTAATCAAGGGCACCAATAATCTACCAATTATTCAGTCCTTATTAATTCTAATCAAGTTGTTTTAATCCTTAAGGATTTGTAGACCTAATCAAGAGTTTATGACTAAAAAGCGCTCCCACTTAAACCAATAAATTCATATGCTTTACCAATTTTAAACATAAAAATGTATTTCTAGTCCAACCGGAAACATACAAATTTAATTAAAATTTAAAGCTCATATCAATTTATAATTGAATCCAAAAATTTAATTTAATTTCAGTCGTATTTAAATTAATTCATGATTTTAATTTTAGTAAAATAATTAGAATAAATAACATTTATTATAATTATAATATTCAAAATTAAAATCCAAGAAAATAATTCAAATTATTAATTTTAAAATCAATTAAAATTACGTGAACTGAAATTTTCAAATTAAACATTCAAAACGATCTAATCGTGACGCAAACACCCTACGCGTAGCACGCCCATGGGCCGTACGCACACAGCCATTGCTGGCCATGTGCGCTCAGCCCATGCGCTCGTCGCATAGCTGCTGCTTTCCTATCGCAAGCGTCCGCACGCACTGATGCTCGCTGCGCGCGCCAGCGCTCATCGCACGCGAGCTATCGCTCGCAGTGCGCGCGCGCGACATCGCTCGCTGGGCGCGCGACATCGCTCGCTGGGCGCGCGAGCCATCGCTCGCTGGGCGCGCGACATCGCTCGCTGGGCGCGCGAGCCATCGCTCGCTGGCGCGAGCCATCGCTCGCTGGGGCGCGACATCGCTCGCTGGGCGGGCGACATCGCGCGCTGCGCGCGCGAGTAATGCTGGGCGCAGCGCTCGTGGCACGCGAGCTTGCGCTCGCTGCACGCGAGGCTGCGCGCTCTTGTGCGAGGCAGCGCGCGCTGTGGCGCAGCTCGCTTGCTGCCCACACGCGACTGCCTTGGCTCGCCCTTCGCCCATGCCCATTCGTTCATTGCTCGTGGCACACGACACAAGGCAGGGCTGCTGCCTTGTGCTCGTGCACTACACCCTTGCTCATTGCATTCGTGCCACACGGGCGACGAGCTCCCTTGCTCGTCGTCGCATGCCCGCATTATACAACACCCCTTAAGGGTAACACGAAGCGTCCATTGCTTCGTGCGTGCAAGTTATATGAACGAATCGCATAAAATTTAAAATTTATATTTAAAATTAATGACAAATTAATAAATATTATTAATTTCATAATTTTAGGGCGAAAAAATCGAAAATTTATTATCCAATTGATTTCCGATTGTTATGGATTCAAGTCTAGGTCATAAAAATTTAAAATTTATCGTAAATTTACAATTTTTATGGTGGTTTTTAATCATAGTTTTCTAATTAAATTACAATTAATTATGAAAATCAAATTAATTCTAAATTATTCTAATTTTCAACAAATTAATCATAATTACAAATTAGATTGCATAATTAACAAGACTAGGCATTCAAACTTGTTAAACATATGCAGTAGGTCAATCAAAAATTCAAGATTTATCAACAAGAATCGCAAATATTTAATTTAACATCTTAAATTTACGAAATTTTGCATTCGAAAAACTAAAACCTTCGAAAAGTCATAGTTAGGCTTCGAATTTGAGAATTCTGGGTTCGGCAGAAAATTACTATTTTTGTCAAAATTTTAGAATGCCTTTTACATGCGGAATTGACACAAAAATCACTCAATTCGGATGAGTAACGAAGAAACTGCCGAAAAACTGCGTACGTATAATTAAATAAACGCAATTTGCAATTAATTAACAATTACGAAAATTAATCACCCCTTTTAATTCTTGCAAATTTGTAATATTTAACCATGTTCATGCAATTTAGATTATGAAAATAATAAGGGGCTCGTGATACCACTGTTAGGTTATGATTCATATGACAGTTCATAAATCATGCGGAAAAACCATAAAGCCAGGAAACATATTATTTACACATAATCATTTAGCATAGTTTAGATGCATACTCTTTGTTGCGTGCCTTCCCTAGCTGCGCCCGAACCGAACAAGAACAAGTCTTTAGGACTCCAAGTGTCGTCCCTCCGTAGATAGTCCACAGCACGTTCGGATCCGCCTTAAGATTGACCAACTAGAATCGCCCTTAAGGTTCTAATATTTTCGGTTAGGTAGGCAAGAATATTGGCTGATTTTTCTGCTTAAAAATCTTAGTTTTGAATACTTAAAACTTGTGTATAAATAATGACCCCTAGGCCTTTATTTATAGAGTTATGGAAAAGGAATCGTAATCCTAGTAGGATACGAATTAATTGAAATTAGAATCCTACATGAATTCTATTTAATTAATTTATCCAATTAGGAATAGAAATTTAATCATACACTGACTCTTGTAGATTTAGGAATCACGCATGAGCACAAACTCACACACACACGGCAGCCACAAGGGCTGCCCATGCGCGTGCGAGCAGCAGCCCACGCAGCGCGGCCCACGCACCCGTGGCCTTGGCGCGCGCTGGGCCTGCCTTGCGGTAGGCCTGGGCGCTGCCTTGGCTGGGCTTGTGGCGCGCGTGCTTGCTGGGCGATGGCCCGGCTTCGTGCTGGGCCTTCGTCCGGCAGGCCTCGTCCGATGCTAATTCGTACGATACGCTTCCGATTAAATTTCCAGTTCCGGAATTTATTTCCGATACGAACAATATTTAATATTTCCGATTCCGGAATTAATTTCCGTTTCGAACAAATATTTAATATTTCCGTTTCCGGATTTATTTTCCGATTCCGGTAATATTTCCGATTCTGACAATATTTCCGTTTCCGGCAATATTTCCGATTCTGGTAATATTTCCATTTCCAATAATATTTTCCGATACGTACCATGTTTCCGTTTCCGGCAACATCTACGACTTGGATAATATTCATATTTCCGATACGATCCATATTTCCGTTTCCGGCAATATCATCGTTTCCGGAGTATTCATTTCTTGCCTGTGACGATCTTAGCTCCCACTGAAACCAAGATCCGTCGGTTCCGAATATTCATAGATGGAGTATTTAATGCCATTAAATACTTGATCCGTTTACGTACTATTTGTGTGACCCTACGGGTTCAGTCAAGAGTAAGCTGTGGATTAATATCATTAATTCCACTTGAACTGAAGCGGCCTCTAGCTAGGCATTCAGCTCACTTGATCTCACTGAATTATTAACTTGTTAATTAATACTGAACCGCATTTATTAGACTTAACATAGAATGCATACTTGGACCAAGGGCATTATTTCCTTCATAAAGAAGTTATGAGCGGTTAAAGATCGAATTTTTTGGAAATCCGCAGATCTGCATGTGCTGGAATTTTCTAGCACTGACATAACATGCGCTGCAAATTTCCAGCGCTCACAAGGCCAGAGCCACTTTTTTCTGGCGCTGCTATTTGATTCTGATTGAAACTCAAATTCCTTCAAATTCTATATGGGTTGCGCTAGAAATTACTAACGCGCACACATTGTCAGCGCCACTTTTTTCTGATGCTGCCATTTGATTTTCACCGAAACTCGAATTCTTCAAAAGTCTATCTTATTTCGACTACCTACACTATAAATATAGTCCTTTTGCACCCCAATTTCAATCATCAATTTAGTTTCACTGCTTTGATATTCTGAATTCTCTTTTCCCTCTCCGGTATACTAAATCTTTGTTGAAGTCCCGCCCTATATTCTTAATAGTTCTGCCATATTAACTCTTGTTAAGCAGAACTATGTCCGTCCAAGTATTCAAACCTTCCCAGTTGAAGAAAGGATAAGGATATGAAAGTCAGTATAAAGGCTGTTCTAAAGCTAAAAGGAACTTCTTTGAACTTTGAGTCTGCATCTTCGAGTTTTCAAAAATAAAAGATCATCTCAGGCCAACAGCTGGGAACTCATTCAGTCCACCTCTACGATTTCTAAAAGATATAATCCACCCACACAAAAGGAAACTTACAACCTTTAAAAAGCCATTTTCCTTGACCATGAAACAACAATCCACTTTATTGTTAGCCATGTTGAACCTCGTCCGAAGGAGCCTTTTTATTCAACCTGCACTAACCCGAGCTTGGGGATGGGAATGCACCATGACAATAGTATGGACAAGAAAAAGGAACTAATCAAGTAAAAAGGACTACACATCAAGAACCATTATGAGAAAAAAAAATTCCAAGAATATTGTGAAGTAAAGTCAAGTCAAAAGTCCTTCAACTTAAACGTGAAGAATCAACGGCGATGAAGTTCTACCAAGACCAAACAAGGTTAAACACTAAGTCCAATTGTCAATTTAACTAAGGATATAATGGGGAATTTTGAGCCTAAACCATTTTTTCCACCCGAAACTTAACCACGCTACAACCCCGGAAAATCCCTCCTTGAGGTAAAGTAATAAATATATACCTTTCTTAAATGCAAAATAAAGGAATCCCCATTCGAAATACCTGAAAACCGAGCACCAATTACTCGGTAGTAAGAAGTTAATTAACTTTGCAAATTGACTAGAAAAACGTGAAAATAAACCGAATCCTTTGAAAAACACGTGTACCAGCCGCTTGGCACTAGAAATTACCAGCGCTTACCATGTAAGCTCTAATAAATTATAGCGCGTGCAAGTTGTGCCCTAGATTTTTCCAACGCCCGTGCTTAAGTGTTCGGAATTTTTCTGCACTTTTACAGAAAAATCCGAACACTTTGGGGTACATCCGTGCACAATCCGATTATTTTCATGCTATTTCGCGTAAATCAAGGTGAATTTGTAATAAAAAGAATATTCAGAATAAAAAAAATAAAACTACGTAAGGCAAGGTTCCAACCTGGATACGTATGCAACCCCTAAAGGCGTGGCCACTTTAGTCCAAATTCATTATGGGCGCCTATTCTGAACAGAACGAGCTCAGCCCACTCCGGCTAAAAGTGACTAAAACATGGATCAATAACATTCAACTCAAGCCATTATATGCAAAAGTGCTAAAATTCTTGTTAATTAGGCACAAGATTCTGTTATCAACCTAATTACTTTGCAGAAAGTAGAAACAACTCGCCTCTTTAGGCACAACTTCCAAAAGGACCATAACTTCCTTAAATAACTTGTTTCCTGTCATTCGAATACATAAATAATTCCCTTAAAATAAAATACGAATCTACGTCTTCTTAAACATTGCCAAAAAACTAAGTAAGACAATCAAGCATTCTTTATGAACAACAAAGGGTAGCACTTACCATCCTTACCATTCCTCGACATCTCTTCATGCAAGAATATATTTCACCTTCTTGAACTTTGAGCATCTAAAACTTCATCCTAAATCGAGCAACCGATAAGTAATCTGGAAGTACTACAACCAACAACTCAAGTGAAAGCTTCTGAATCCGATACAATAAAAAGACACGGTTGTCATCAGATTTATACCGAACAATGCGACCGCACTATCATGCGACCTCATTGTCAAATGACTTCCTTGAAAATTAATATTCTCAGTATGCATTTAAATATGGAATCTACTTCATCTTTTCTATTTTAAAAACATTTTCTAAAAAAAATAAAGTTGGATGTGAACTCTATCTTAGTCAGTTCGTTCATTTCCTTGTTAAGCAATCAAGTCTGGACGTACCTTCCCATAATTCAAAAAAAGCAAAATCTTTGCTCTGCTTTATACTGGGGGATAATCTCGCCAACACGTCCATTCTTCTCCTTAACAACTGATCGGACATACAAGACTTTCCCATTGCGAATATTTGGAATTAAATCAGCACGTTTTAACTGATATCTTTCTACAGACTTAAAACCACTAAATCTACAAAAAAGACGTTGTTGACCCTAAACCTACATTATGCATGTTGTCATTTCATGTATGTTTCTTCAAGTAAAGGTTGGAGCCTCACTCTGACTAAAAAGAGTCACCCAAGCCTTGGTCCAGGCAAACCTTAACTTATTTACTATCTTGACCATGGCTTTGTTGCCTAATACGACACGTACAAAGAAAAACGACAAGTAGAAATTACTACTCGTTCCTTGGACATACCTTGCATTAAACAAGTATCTTTCAAGCTATTCATGAACTTGATAACCAGACGATTTCTATTCATCCTGGACATCACGAACATGCAAAACGTATGCCAAGCATCATGCACAAAGCCAATCCCGCAACTATGCTTGGGGGCTTTAAGAAAACACCTCAAAACTGCTTCGAATGTCGATTTTATCACAAATTCTCGATGCTAATGCTACACATATGTCATAGGAAGAAAATCTTAGTGTTCAGTTGCATAAAATGAACCTAAGTTTGCTAATCCCTTATCTCAAATCTAAGAAAGGTTAACTACTTAGAACTTGAAAGTTGCTCCAAACCTATAGGGCAATAAAACATCGGAGTTTATGAGAACTCTGGTCTTCCAGCTGCATCCAACATGCAAGATAATCACTCTGCACATATCCGTTTGTACAATTCAACCGTTGCTGCAGCAGACTCTAAAAAGCCAAAAGCAAATTTCTACCACAAGAGAAGAGAGGAAAGGTAAACACTCGGGGGGTGAAACCTCGAATTCCTCTATAAAACGGGGAACCCGCGTGTGAGGGGGTCGAAAAAGCACGAGGCTAATGCGTGACCTCGTCTCTCGTGGGCGTGACGTTTCTTTTTGTCAAATCAAGTGTAATTGGATTTCCTGTGAGTTTACACTCAATTGACTAGTAATATAGGAGTCGCCATTCAGTTTTTAACGACAATGAGAAAAACTGACAAAACCCGGTTATCGTGACATAAAGGGATTGAAATTATGTTTGACCACGACTGCCATAGGTTCCCTTGTGATCCCTGGTGTGGGGATCTCTCAACGTACACCCGTAAGGTAGAGATTGAGGGTTCGGGGGACTGTAACTACCGAGAGGAGTACTCGCTCTTCGATAACTCCAAAGGCAGGATATCCTTACTAGCTCAGCATAAATAATTGAAGGGACATGCGTTAACTATTAAACTAATCTGAATTGATTTTAACAATATGCAACACATAATACTAGATCGATCATGATTATCTGGTTTAGATTGATTTAAGGGACCTAGCATGATAGTTCAATTTCCCAAGATATTATCTTTATTAGGCGTGATAGAACAATCAGATTTAATAGTTTAACAGTTTTATAAAAGGGCAAGGAAAGCGATTAAATCATACGAAGGGACACATTACGAAGCACCCTTGAGAGGTGAGTCACGGTTCTCAGAAAACTAACCACTTTGGCTTTGCTATTTCTCCTTTTATTTAACGAATCTCAAGTTTCCGGGCTTAATTCTTCAGCTACAAGGGACAGGATACGTTCTGCTCGATTTTTGGATCGATTGCGACAGAACGCGAGATCAATTTTGCAGCGTGAGGCTTAGGCTTAGGGGTTGGAGTCAATACTCATAATATGAATTGTGTGTTGTGTTCACGTCGAATTTAGGGTTGTATTTATATGGAAGAGTTCGTGGAAAGATAGAATTTTAGAGCTCTAATCCAAGAAGAATTAGGAAAGAACACGAACCCAGGTATTTTCAGCGCCCAGGGCTGGGCGCCGAAGATTTCGGCGCCCAGAGCCAGGCGTTGAAAATAGGGTCTGGCCCTTATTTCCTTGTCAGATTTGGACTCGTGGAATACGGAGTCTTTGAGACTTATCCGAGTCTTTTAGTGCATATCAACTTTATGACGGAATGCGTCTGGGCCCGTTACTAACTCTAGGCTCGTTAGGATTTTAATTAATACGTAACTCTTATTTTCGAATTACACTAGGAATATGATTCCTCTTGCAAATTCTATCTCTTTTAGGATTTATGTCGGAGTGCAACACCTAATTCTGACAGGTTTCTATCTTTTATGTCTTGCGACTTTTAACAACTACCTGTTACAGCAGTTACTATTTTTAGCAGGTTTCTATAAATAGCAGGTTCGGGTGAAATGAAAAGGGGATCGAGATTCGTTATTTTATAGGAGATGCGTTGCCAAGTGGAGATTTATGTTCTTATCATCGAACCTTCCCTTTCGGGAATGGGGACAAAAGTAGGTGTCTACAGTTAGCCCCCACTTTGACTGAGTCTTGGAGTAAGACGATGGTCAAAGTATTAGACGGAGTGCGTCATACAAGCCATGGTTAATGTGACCTGTTTTGCGAGGGTCTCACGAGCACCCGAGTGATAACATTTGACTTAAGGGTCATCACTTGAAGTGTCGACATATCCCTCACGTGTCATTGGGATTTGTCAACGGATAGTATAGAAACTCCCTCACTTTGTCATTGGAAGTATCTAAAGAGGCGTAGAAACTCCCTCACTTTGTCATTGGGAGTAGCTACAGATTTTTTCGAAATCAAAGCTATAAACTGTAATTGGGCCTGGCCAACCCCAATCACGAGGTAAAAATGTTTTTAAAGATTCTCAGGGTTAGCTAAACGAGAAAACCCCCTTGTTTTTATGGGACGTAAAACGAAGGAAAATCCAGCACATCGTTCTTTTTTGGAAAAACGGAAAACCAATCCTTTAATTTTTGGAGAAAGGGAAAACTACTCACATTGCTCTTTTTTGGAAAAAACGGAAAACCAATCCTTTAATTTTTGGAGAAAGGGAAAACTAATCACATCGCTCTTTTTTGGAAAAAAGGGAAAACCAATCCTTTAATTTTTGGAAAAAAGGAAAACTACTCACATCGCTCTTTTTTGGAAAAAAACGGAAAACCAATCCTTTAATTTTTGGAAAAAAGGAAAACTACTCACATCGCTCTTTTTTGGAAAAACGGAAAACCAATCCTTTAATTTTTGGAAAAGGGAAAACCAGAAAAGTTATCGCTGCAGCGACTAAGGACCTGCGCGGTTAGTGGCGCAGACCCCGCCGGCTAAAGATGGCGAGCCTGTCCGCTAAGGGTGGACGCCCCGTCCGAAAGAAGTGGACGAATCTGTTTTGAAGTTTGTTTGCTTTTTTTTGAAAATAAGGACCTACGCGGTTTGTGACGTAGACCCCGCCGGCTAAAGATGGCGAGCCTATTTTGAATTTGAAGATTTTATTTTTCGAAAACTGAGGACCTGCGCGGCTAGTGACGCAGACCCCACCCGCTGAAGGTGGGCGAGCCCTGTCCGCTGAGGGTCGACGTTCCTAAATTCGTTTTTTCAATTTGGAACTCGCGTGGTTCGTGACGCGATCTTGCCCGCTGAAGATGGGCAAGTTCCTATTTCTTTTGTTCATCGTGATTTCTTTTGAGAATTTCTTTTCTTATTCATTCTCGCAGGAGCGAATTCTTTCGAGGGATGCTCGAATTTAGTTGCAACCTGAATGTGGGTTGACAACGGGTTTAGACGGACCATTGTCTTGTGGTCATCATCTTTCATGGTTTTGAGCTAGTCTTTACGGCTCAATTTTTCCATTACCAGGGTCCTTGATTAGGGGACTATGTGTAAGTATCAACGGCGACCTTTGTCTTTGAGGTCGTAATCCGGTTTTATTTTTTTGAGTTTATCCAAACACGGGACTTCGTACAGCGTAGTCTGGGAATATTGTTTTAACTTTGCATAATATATATTTTCCTTCGAGCCCCCAAGCACTCGTGCTTGACGGTCATCTCTTGTCAAAGAGGTTCCTTGGGAATAAGCATTTTGTAATTTCCTTGATCGTGTTTGGGATCGTGCTCGTAAGTGCGAGCGATCTTTGTAGTGGTGTGATACTCCTAACAAAGCCGTGAGGTGCGACTTTCAGTAAAGAAATCGACAATTTTTGAGTCGAATGGATACGGCAGGGCCCTATAGAAGTCAGGGGCCTTTTGGGATCTGGGATCATTTTCGGCGCCCATGCCTGGGCGTTAAAGATTCGGGCGCCCAGCGCTGGGCGTTGAAAATGATTTCTGGCGAGGTTTCTTGATGACACGGTTGGCCTCTTGTTCGTTCGTTTTCTTTTTTCTTTTCGTCTAGAGATTCTTTTTTGGAACGAACCGTTCATTTGAGATCACCGTTGATTGGTGAATAATTATTTCTCGAGAAACCGTAGCCTAATAGTGGACCAACGTGTTTATTATTTTCTTATTCGTTCTCCATTTCTTAGCTTAGAACGATTGTGGGATTAATCTTCAACGCCCAAAGTCAGGCGTGGGATTTGGCGTCGGAGTTGATTATTGGGCAGATCTTCCTCTTTTCCGTTCGCTTATTTCACTTGGAGATTCTACGTATTCTCTTCTCTTTTGTTTTTCTTTATTTTTGGAACGTAGAATTTTATTAGAGATCACAATGAGCTGAGTGATCGTGATGATTCCTCGAGAAGCCGTAGCCGATTGGTGGACTACGGTGTTTGTCGCTTTGGGGCGCTTATTTAAAGGAACTGTCGCTCTTAAGGCGTGTAGTTATTGCAATAGTTGGGCGAGTCTATATGGCCCGAGGAACATACCTTGAGGCGTATATTTTTGATCGCTCGTATATATTTTTTCTTTTGAACACGTTCGTGAATGTTCGATACTTAGAATGATGATATGTATGTGCGAACGAGCGTTCATAGAATGGTCGTTGTGTGCAGTCCATTAATCAGTTTGCTTGAATCATTTTTTTTTGAGCAATGACTGATTTTGAATAGTTTGCTTAGAAGCTTGATAGGGTTCAGGCCCATTCATGAAGTGGGCTCAAACATCATGCCCTTTCGATTGTTCAAACATTTGCTTCGAGATTTTTTTTTATTTTGCTATGGTTGTTTCGTAGCTTGGAGCCCCCAAGTATGCATGTTGGGATGCTTCCTTTTGGCGTATGATTTTTGTAGGTTCTTTCGAGAAAGATGCCTTGGGGTTCCGCTCGTGTAGGTGCGAGCTATCCCTTTCGTGGTAGGTAATGTTTTGCTACCTTTAATCCTTAATGTAGAAGTCGTGTGGTTTGTATTTTGAATTTGGGCGATAAGTAGTCTTTGCCTCTTTTACACATGCTCTTGGTCGTGTCCGCATTAGTGCAATATGCCTTACTCTTTTTTTAGACTTGTACCGTGGGACGGTTGAACTTATGGTGCGACGTAGGCTTGTGTGGCCTAACGGCGTGTCTTAGAACATTCCTCCAGGTGTTGGGATATCATTATTATTTTTTGCATTGGAGTACTTCATCACGCCTCGTTAAGGTGCTCGAACAAGTGTAGCACCTTCTGCGTGGGTGTGCACGGCTCATTACTTCGTTCGATGCGAGGATTCATAGATGTTTCTTTCTTTTTATTTTCTTATCCTTGATTTTTCTTTCGCTTTTGCTTTGAAACGACGTAGACTGTGTAACGGGCGCTTGTAGGGCGAGCGTTATGTGCAGTAGCTTGATCGGAGTTTTGGTGACTCGCGATTTTCAGTTACCCTTGTTAGTGGGGTGACTTTATATATTCTATGTAGTGCTTAGAATTTGGGAGGGGTTGTAGCCATTCTAAGGTTCGTTTTATATGATTAATACCTTAGGATTGTGCCCCTATGACGTATGTATAGCATTAGCGTCGAGAATTTACGATAAAATCGTCATTTCGAGCATTTTTAGAGTGTTTTTCTCAAGCCCCCAATTGTAGCTACGGGATTGGCTTGGTGCTATAATGCTTGGCATACGTTTTTATGCGTTCATGGTGACATGGATCATGAATAGTTTGAACCAGACTCGTTAAGTGCGAGGTACGTTCGAGTAGTGATTTGCTACTTCTCTTGTAAATGTTGTATTGTGCGACATTGCCATGGTCAAGGTAGTCGCATGTTGAAGTGTGCCTTGACCAAAAGCTAGGTGCCTTTCTTTACCCATAATCATATTTAGAAATCTCTTTGACTCATTTGCAACATCGAGATAAACGCATACTTAGCCTAAACCAACGACACTTTATTATGTTCGAAGAAGTCTTTGAAAATTATTTGAAGTCCGAATCCTACTGTGTACAATCCGAGGTGTCCTAAGTAAGTTGACTTATAGAAGGGTTCGTACATGATTACATGAGTGAATCAAAATACTGTTACGTTTTTTGGAATGCTGTCTAAGGATTTGCTGGAAGCCAGGGTGCAGGCGTCAAGATATTACTTGTGCCCGTGTGGCACATGCTTTGGGCTTTTAGGGCCATCTTTTCCAGAATGGCGGGAATATAAACCGCTTTCAAATTGACTTAGATTTACTTGGTGTATGTCTGTACAAAAGGTCAAGGTATACTTAGTTCTTTCCCTAGCTCTTTCATTTCAATTTTTAGCCCCCAGTTGCCATTATGTCTTCCCATTAATGATGCTTTTAGATTTCGATTTTAGATGCTCGTGTCATATGTCTGAGTAGGGTGAGCCTTGGTTAAGTGCCAAGCCCTATTGACAATGTCTGATTTTTTTTCAAAGGGGATTCGCAAGCATTTGAATTACCATGAGCGGGTTCCCTGAGTTCGAAGGAACGATGGGGCGATGCCGTAGAACAATCTTCTTCATTGCAAGCTTACTGCCTTTACTACTTGTTGGCGATCATGACTGTGTCTAGTGGTGAAAGAAGGTCTTTAAGCGAACGACTATGTCTGGTGGTGAAAGAAGGTCTTTAAGGGAGTTAGTTCTCTTTAGGGAGGGTCAAGTCGAGTACTTTAGAGGTCATGGATGCTTGCGCTAGCCCCCATTCAATTGAGGCAAAGCGATCTTTTGAGTCTTGGCTAAGTGCCTAGGAGTGTGAGTGCTCCTTCTGGCAAGGGTACATGCCCTTATTATTTTTTGATGTGTGCTCGTTTTGGCATCTTGATGACTTGGATTCTTCCTTTGACTTAAATTTTCTTTCGACTTGGATTGGAAGTAATTAAATTTCAATAAGGGACTCTATTTTTATTCTTGTTATTCTATAGGCTTTAACATTTTTGCAAATTGGTTGGACCGAATCATTGATTGCCTACGTATCCGCCTTAAATAGATTTAATTTGGAATCAGGTCTTGCGTAGTTCTTAGCCAGAAAATGGTTTCTTAGAATGCCGATTTTAAACAAGTACGTTCGAGTGGAACCGTAATGTTTGAAATAGGGTGAAATAAGTGTACGAAAATTTTGGAGCGCGCGTATTTTTCGTATTTTGTATGATCTTCTACCCCCCAAGTGTTCGTTATTCTTCCGCATGTATATAGGAAAATATACGAACGCTTTTAGGAATTGGGAGTTGGAAGCAAGAACGGGGCCCAGGGCTGGGCGCTATTATTTTCTGCGTCCAGGTCTGGGGGTTGAAGCGTGTTCTGGGCTGCCTTTTTGCGATGCTCCTTTTCGTTTCGTGCCAAATATTTGTGAATCATTTTTGTGCGCTAAATGCTTCTTTTCCTTTTTTAAATACTTCTTTTCTTTTTTTGTGCGCTTTGCAAAGTTTGTTTTTTTTTCTTTTTTTTTTCGTTAAGTGTAGAATGTACTTTTCATTTGTCTTTTTTTTTTATATTCGTGACTCAAAACGGCTTGAAAGATGGGTTGAATGAGTTGTATAGGTATTAGCACGAGGATTACATCAATCAAGGCCAATGAATAGCATGGGGACGGCTCAAGGGTATATCAACAGGATGTAGCTGAGCTTGAATCTTTGTCAGGAAAATGGAAACAAGTTATATGGTCATTATGCTAATGGTGATGTAAGAGCAGGTTTTGGAAATAATGGGTATGACGCACGTGTCAATGGCCGTACGTGGTTTGCAATTGATAACAAGTTCAAGAACAAGGGTCGAGGTGATGGTTTCTTGGGTTATGGCAATGAGAACATGGATGGGTTAAATGAGCTGAACAGGGGCCCCAGAGCGGAGGCGTCTAAGAACGTAAGGACTGGAAAGGGTAGACATCGTAGAACTTTATGTAGTTTTTGTGGCATGATTTGGATTGGTTGACTCAATTCTTTTCCTTCGTCTACTTGGGTAAATTTCGCACTTTGGGAGGTACGGGCTAAGTATTTCATGGCTCGCTCTCTTCGCTCTCCCTTTTCTCTTTCTATTTTCTCTTTTTGCTTGGGATTTCTCCCCAACATAAATCCTTCAAATTTTTTTATTTGGGCTAAAAGGTAGATGGTTGTGGTCTTTGAGTCACGAGGCGAGACTAAGTGAGGCTCGTTTGGTAGGCCTATAGTGGACCTTTAATTGTAGTAGGCCTAGGGTGGACCTTTAATTTTAGTAGGCCTAGGGCGAGACTAATGTGCAAATAGCGTAGATTCGAAATCTTGTTTCCACCTTATTGAAATTTAACGAAAGAATTACATCGAAAATAATTTTTTTTGCTTCTTTTCAGATTCCGGTTTCCGGGATTTAATTGGAAGTTGTGATTTAGACTTGAACTTTCATTAATTTCTCTGATTATAACCCGTGTATGAATACAAGGAGGTGGCCTATACTCAAAATAATGACGTGGCGTAAGCCTATAATACTTGACCAAGCGACTCTCAGACTTAGCCTAATTGGACCATAACTTTTGTTGGTTGACACTTTAGATTTTAACCCTTGGGTGTTCATTTGTCATGCGCCATTTTGCTTAATGTTGGCAAGGTAGTTAGTCGGGGAGATCGAATTTTCATTTTTGCAAGACTAGAATCATTAGTGCGGCTTCCCTCTTAGTGTGTATTGCTTTACCCCGATGGTAGCCTTATGGCATGCCGATTTGGGTATTTTCATGGTTCGTCATGTTGCATTCATGGAAAATCTTTTAGTCCGTACTTAGGAGTATTTCAAGGAGCGAGTGGCTCGAGAGGACTATGATAGTCGTGACCCAATGTGATTATAAGCCTTGAGGCCATTAATTTTTTGCCAATGGTATTGATACCTTAGGTTCACTTTGGGGGTTGTGCGACTATGGGGGAATGATTTTCAGAATGTGACTGTTTCCATTTTGCAAATACTATAATATATTCTTTTTATTGGTGAGAGAGAGTGTTGAGGCCGTAGATTCTTAGCAAGGGATGACAATTACATATGGGTGCTTATTGATTTAAATGTTAGGAAGGGAGACTCAATATGGTTTAACATTTTAACTTGCAGAACGACACCAAGCATTAGGACCGATTCTATGGATAAGACAACTAAGACTTAGGATTTAGATTGTACTTTGGCATAGCCTAGTCTAGACTCGGATTTATTTTTTTTATTCGAACATTATTTTTCCTTGAAGACTCTATTTGAACATTATTTTTTGAATACTTTGCCCATGTGACATTCAAGGTCATTTAATAAGCATGCTCGGTTTTGGTGCCGAACATTGTCGTCATAGGAGGCCTAATGACGACACAAAGAGTTGTTTATTTTATAAGTCGTTTTTTACAATTGAGTGCCTTTTCGTACGCCCTTGCAGCAATTTTCACGAATTTTCTTTTACTGCTACGTATTTTTTTTATGCGCGGGCACCGAGGCTGTTGTGCCTGACCAAAAGGCCAGGCAGCAACTTCAGCGCCCAGCGGTGGGCGTGAGAATATTTGGCGCCCAGCCATGGGCGCTGAAAATGCGTCCCTGACTGGTACTCGTATTCTGTTCGCGTATATTTTTTTGTATATGCGACTTAATTTTGCGTGCTTGCCTAATAACGTCCTTTACGCGTTGTGCAGCGTTGTGGGATTCGTTACGGGCCCTCTTGAGCGTCGCTTATTTTTGTGGCGATCGTTCGGGGTTGCGGAACACGTATTTTGGTATAACTCTTTGGCCAATTGGTTTATGAATGTTTGGGCAATTTTTAAGGTCGTTGGTTTTCTAGCATTATTTGTCACACACAATCACATAATTCGCTACACATAACTAACATTACATCATGAGGCAAAATAATAATATGTCATGTAGTTTATGATAGGCTTCTATGGGTAGTATTTGCGCCGGCTTGGTACCGCTTCTATCGCAGATCCAACACATGCCCCGGTCGAGGTAGTGCCTTCAACAGACGAATTTCGCCCAAGAGGCCAATCACGATGTAAGCCAAGGGGGCATGCACCAATGAGAGGGACCTAGTGGGCGAGCGATTGGGTTTGGGACGGGTGTACTACTAGCGAAAGTGCCGAGTGGACAACATTCGAAGCGTATGCACCCCCCGGTTGGCGATGGGTATCCTTAGTCCCAACTCCCGAGATGAAACATCCAAGGGAGCCAAGATTCGTTATGCGGTTCTGTCCGTTCACATTAATATGCTGATTTTCAGGTCGTCCCAACTTGATGGGGAAATAAACGCGGGGTAGGATCGTTTCACCCTTCGGCTATTTTGATTACCTACGAGCACGAGTGTTTCCTTCACTATTCCCCAGTGAAGTCGCCACTGTGAGGGGGTCGAAAAAGCACGAGGCTAATGCGTGACCTCGTCCCTCGTGGGCGTGACGTTTCTTTTTGTCAAATCAAGTGTAATTGGATTTCCTGTGAGTTTACACTCAATTGACTAGTAATATAGGAGTCGCCATTCAGTTTTTAACGACAATGAGAAAAACTGACAAAACCCGGTTATCGTGACATAAAGGGAGTGCAATTATGTTTGACCACGACGGCCATAGGTTCCCTTGTGATCCCTGGTGTGGGGATCTCTCAACGTACACCCGCAAGGTAGAGATTGAGGGTTCGGGGGACTGTAACTACCGAGAGGAGTACTCGCTCTTCGATAACTCCAGAGGCAGGATATCCTTACTAGCTCAGCATAAATAATTGAAGGGACATGCGTTAACTAATCTGAATTGATTTTAACAATATGCAACACATAATACTAGATAGATCGTGATTATGTGGTTTAGATTGATTTAAGGGACCTAGCATGATAGTTCAATTTCCCAAGATATTATCTTTATTAGGCGTGATAGAACAATCAGATTTAATAGTTTAACAGTTTTATAAATCATACGAAGGGACACATTACGACGCACCCTTGAGAGGTGCGTCACGGTTCTCAGAAAACTAACCACTTTGGCTTTGCTATTTCTCCTTTTATTTAACGAATCTCAAGTTTCCGGGCTTAATTCTTCAGCTACAAGGGACAGGATACGTTCTGCTCGATTTTTGGATCGATTGCAACAGAACGCGGGATCAATTTCGCAGCGTGAGGCTTAGGCTTAGGGGTTGAAGTCAATACTCATAATATGAATTGTGTGTTGTGTTCACGTCGAATTTGGGGCTGTATTAATAGGGAAGAGTTCGTGGAAAGATAGAATTTTAGAGCTCTAATCCAAGAAGAAATAGGAAAGAACACGTACCCAGGTATTTTCAGCGCCCAGGGCTGGGCGCCGAAGATTTCGGCGCCCAGAGCCAGGCGTTGAAAATAAGGTCTGGGCCGTATTTCCTTGTCAGATTTGGACTCGTGGAATACGGAGTCTTTGAGACTTATCCGAGTCTTTTAGTGCGTATCAACTTTGTGACGGAATGCGTCTGGGCCCGTTACGAACTCTAGGCTCGTTAGGATTTTAATTAATACGTAACTCTTATTTTCGAATTACACTAGGAATAGGGTTCCTCTTGCAAATTCTATCTCTTTTAGGATTTATGTCGGAGTGCAACACCTATTTCTGACAGGTTTCTATCTTTTATGTCTTGCCACTTTTAACAACTACCTGTTACGATAGTTACTATTTTTAGCAGGTTTCTATAAATAGCAGGTTCGGGTGAAATGAAAAGGGGATCGAGATTCGTTATTTTATAGGAGATGCGTTTCCAAGTGGAGATTTATGTTCTCATCATCGAACCTTCCCTTTCGGGAATGGGGACAAAAGTAGGTGTCTACACCGCGGCAAGTCCTTTCCGCAAACCCCAAGTACCCATGAGGCATACCCCTCATGACGATGTATCTTACAGACGCTCTTCGCATCTACAACATTGAACAAAAGAAAAAAAAACAAACAGTTAAAATCTCGCTTAAAACGAGACGATACAAAGTAAGTAAATCCTTACAATTACCTTAGTAGGACACGCAGTCCCGAACATCTCCTGCAACACCAACAGGTTAAGCTTCCTCTTCAGTTGCCTCGCAGCATCCCTAGCAAGTAACAATGGGATATCCGTAGTTCTCCCTCCCTGACCAAGGAATGAAAAGACAAACTCTCAAAGGCCCACAACTGCAAACAGACAACAGTAAATAAGGCTGAAAAGAACAATTAGGGATTAGCATTCCAAAAAGTAGAAGGCATCATACCTTAACCCAGCAAATACCACATACTATTGCTGAAGTTCCAAGTATTCAAATTCATAACAAGTTTGTTTTACTTGGCGGAGCCAAGCAATTTTGTTCCCTGAGTACGAACAAGCTACTAAGTTCAAATTGTTAGCAAAACAAGTACATGCAAAAGTGATCAAAACAACTCCAAAGTGAAAATTTCACCAAAGGTGCATTAGTCTAATACCAAGGTTCAGATTAATTACGAACCATTAATTCAGTGAGATCAAGTGATCGGAACAGCTAGCTGGAGCAATGCTTGCGATCAGTAAGTTCGAATCTATATTAGGCTCACAGCTTACTCTTGACTGAACCTATAAGGTCACACCATCGGCATGTAACAGATCATCGCATTAAATGAATCGGAAATTCATTTAATAGCTTTTCAGGAATTAGTTCGAAAAAACATAAATATACGATATGACGTTGGATCGGAATCGTATATCGTATCGCGAATAATCGTAAGCTAGGCGAAACGAATAATCGTATCGTACGAGGGTGATTCGTCAAGTATTATATGATAAACAATAGCCGTAAGGTATTGGACGCGGATACGAGCAAGGCAAGGTTATCATCCCGTCTTGCCAAGCGCGCAAGGCCCCACTGTTAGGTTAGGACAAATATAAACATATATATTTCAATTCATGCGGAAAAACCATAAAGCCAGGAATCCAAATTAATTGCCACATAACAATTAACATAATTTAGGATACATACTTATGTAGCGTGTCCTCCCTAGGTGCTCCCGAACCGAACAAGAACAAGTTTAGGACTCCGAGTGTCGTCCCTCCGTAGATAGTCCACAGCACGTTCGGGACTAGAATTCAACCTAAGGTATTATGTTATTCGAATATAATTTGTGGCAAATTATTAACTTTAGTTTTAACCTTAAAACTATATGAATACTTGAAATGCTGTATTATAAATTGTGAATGCCATCACCTATTTATAGGGTAGGATTATCGGAACTAGAAACCTACTAGAATTCAACTAATCTAATCTTATTAGAATTAGATACTAATTAAACCTATTAAGTTAATGTCTAATTCAACAACTAACTCTAGTAGTTTTAGGAAAACTTAATCTTTAATCGAACTAATCCTAATTGCTTAAGGATTCGATGCATGCACGAACTCAACGCACACACGCACGCACAGCCCACGAGGGGCAATGGGCGCGCGCGCGGAGCTCGGCCCAGCAGCTGCTTGTAGCCCACGAAGGGCGCGCGCCAGCTTGCTGGCCTTGCCACGCGCTGGGCCTGGCCTTGCGCGCTGCTTGGCTGGGCCTTGCGTGCCTTGGCGGGCTGTGGCTTTGTGCTCGCTGCTGCGCGGACTTCGCTAGGCGCGTGCCTAGCTTCGTGCCGGGCCTTGCGTCAAGCAAGCTCGTCCGATGTTTATTTCGTACGACGCGCTTCCGATTAATTTTCCGATTTCGGAATTCATTTTCGATTCGAACAATATTTAATATTTCCGATTCCGGAATTGATTTCCGTTTCGAACAAATATTTAATATTTCCGATTTTGGAATTTCCGATATCGATAATATTCCCGATTCCGACAATATTTCCGTTTCCGGCAATATTTCCGATTCCGGCAATATTTCCATTTCCGATAATATTTTCCGATACGTACCATGTTTCCGTTTCCGGCAACATCTACGACTTGGATAATATTTATATTTCCGATACGATCCATATTTCCGTTTACGGTAATATCATCGTTTCCGAAAATTCATAATTTGCCTTTTGACGATTTCAGCTCCCACTGGAACCGAGATCCGTCGATTCTGAATATCCATAAATGGAGTATTTAATTCACTTAAATACTTGATCCGTTCACGTACTATTTGTGTGACCCTACGGGTTCAGTCAAGAGTAAGTTGTGGATTAATATTATTAATTCTACTTGAACTTAAGCGGCCTCTTGCTAGGCATACTGTTCACTTGATCTCACTGAATTATTAACTTGTATAATTAATTAATACTGAACCGCATTTATTAGACTTATCATCGAATGCATACTTGGACCAAGGGCATTATTTCATTCAGTCTCCCACTGAGCACGGCCATGCATTTTAATGTTAATAATATTTATAAATTTATACCAAATATTATATTAAAAAATATTTAATTGCAGTAATAAAAATATCATGCACGTATCACGTGCATAAACACTAGTAATAAAAAATTAAACACTAAACTTTGATGAAATAATTTATTGTCCAACGTGGTATGCTCATCACGAAATTTCTTAAAAAACAACAAATACTGGGGGGAAAAAAAGTAAAAAAATATTGTTATTACTCACAAGAGCAAGATACAATTTTTTTTCTCTTTGGTAAATAAGCATTGTATATCAGTAACCATAATATTTACAAAGTGGGAAAAAAAACCACCCACAAAACAACTCCAATCCAAACAAACACCTACACGCCTATCAAAAAAACACAAGCTCTACAAGACAATTATAGCCAAAAAGAATCAACCGTAATCTACTTTGGACTAAAAAAAACTTTTGTCTGCTGCACAAATTCAAGCAGTACTTCAGCAGGAACAGAAACCAGAAGAACCAGAGAAAGACAAACTTCAGAGCTCAAAACTGAACCCAAGTGAAACAGATCCACCCAACCTTGCCGACTGCAACCACAAAGAGCAGTCACCAAAATAGCACCCAAATAGAGCACCAGCAGAACAAGAACATAATAGACATGCAACAGAACTGGCAACAACAACAAAAATTCACTGTGGGAAACTTCTATTAAACGTTATGCCACTACTACAAAAAAGGGCACAGAGTACTGTTGAAATACACTTTATAGGACGCCTTAGAGGCGTTCTTCAACTCAACGCGCTATAAAGTTTATAAAACGGGTAAAAGAAGCGTTTTATATACCTAATCATAAAGTACAGTGATAAGAGATAAGCGTCCTCTATTCCCTTCCTAAAATCAGAAAATGAAGAAGGAATATAGAACGGTTAACGTACATAACCATCTCCTATACTCTATAATAAAGCGCGTTTTCCGTACATAACCGTCCTCTATTCTTCCTAAAATAAGAAAATAAAGAAGGAATATACAACGGTTACCTTACTTAACCATTATATTTTGTATTTACAATAAAGGACGATTTTCTATGATAAACGTTTTCTATTCTTCCTTTTTTTTAAAAAGAAAAATAATTTTTTGTAGGAATTAATAAATGAAATTTGGATATTCTATAATAAAAATATTAAAGAATAAGTCAAAAACAACCTCCAATTTCCAAATACAAGTTGTTATTCACATTTAACAATTTAAAATATATTAATGCCAACAAAATTGTACTAAGTTACAAAAGTTACAACTTAATTAACATAAACGAAAGTTATAGTATACAACTCCTAAGAACAATTTAGAAAAATAATAACCCTTATAGATTAGCAATAGTGTTATAGTATATCTTCAAGGTTTTACTAAGTCACGAAAATTAAACTTAGAGTATACAAGTCCCAAAAAATTTAGAATTTATTTTTACAGAGTAACTCCCAACACTTGGAATTACCACCTTTTCTGCCACCGTTAACTCTCCACCCGGAAACACCTCAACACATGAAGTTGATGAGCCCGATTTACCATGAAGTTGTAATCATTGCTGGTAGTGAGCGATTAACATGGAAAAATCACGAAATACATCTTCATTTTTTCATTCTTTAACCTTATTACTCAACAAAAGGCAAGAAGCTTCTTCTAGATTACATATTATAGAGTAAACTATGTTATTTGCCTGATCCAGAAACAGTTATTCACCAATTCCATATCTCAAATGATCTTCAATGCTAACATCATAATCTGGAAAACACAATGTTCAACAAAGAATTAAAATAACAGAGAATCGTAATAATGATTAAATACAATCAAGATTAAAAAATTGAACAGTAAATAACACTTAAACCCATCAGTGGAGCGGCATGTCGAGACTCGAGACAGCGTAGAGGCTTACGGTTGAAGCGAACACGAAAAAACGAATATGTCATAAGTACTCAAGCAAATTCAATGTGAAAGTTCAAAGGGAAGACAACTGAAACATAAATTAATGATTAGAATTAGGGAAATGGGATAGAAAAAAGAAACATTAAATCAGATCTCTAATTCAAGAGATATGTAGATAAATGGAAAGAGCATAACCATTGTTAGAAGACAAAATTAAATCTACCTACAATTAAGTGTGGGAGTACTGAGGTTGAGATCAAAATTTAAAAAAACGACAATGAAAAATCTGTAAAACAAGAGAGATATAAGGTAAGCAGAGTTTTTATGTATGGAACCAAAGTGAAATGAGGCAGAAGAAATAATAGAGAGAAAGGAGTTAGATTAACCCAAAGTGGAGTGGAGTGGAGGTGGGCGGCGGCTAGTGGGGGTAGGTTATCTAGGGTATAAATGTATAATCCGTTTTTTACATAAGATGGTAAAAATTTTAATTCAAAAAGATATTCCATGGAAATTGTAGTAGAGGGCGGGAATATTTAGAAAAAAACATATGAAACGGTTGGCACGTTCACCGTTATACATTCTTATTATATTTATTAACTTAATTTTTTTTTTATCAAAGTAAAAACCAACAAAACGCCTATCTAAGAATGGCGCTCTGTATTGTCTCGCTCACATAACTGTTGTGAGCGACAACCGTTCTATATAATCCTACAAAGCGCTTAATATGTTTAACCGTTCTATATCTAGAGTTACATATTCCTATTTTTGTAGTAGTGTGCCTTTGTTATTACTCGAAAGCTCTGCAGAAATCGAGGGAGAAATAACATAAACTAACAATAAAGCCTCTAAAATTTGAATGCAAAATAAGCATTGTATATCAGTAACCAAATCCAAGCATGCCTATAAACAACATAAACTAACAATAAAGCCTCTAAAATTTGAATGCAAAATAGGTGAGAAATAAACTGTGCAGGAACAATTACACGGCTTATATCTCTGAACAAAACTAATGGGTAACAACAATATTACCATCAATCAGCTGAAAATGTCCTAGCATCTCCAGCAAGGGAATCAACAACAATATTAGCATCAATCAGCTGAAAATGTCTCCATTTTTAGCATCAATCAGCTGAAAATCTCTAGCTACATCTCCATTTTTAGAGGCAATAATGTGTTGCCTCAGTAAGTGATTTTTCTTATAGTGCTAGAGATATGATCTTCTTGAAGATGTGGTGTATAGAAACTGTTTTTGGCTGATCTTTCTTGTATGCAGGTTTTCCAGAGAACAAGTTGAACAGCTAGATAGAAGCAAGTTGTGGGCAAGAGCTCTTGATGGCTCCGATTATCTCCCTGGACTGGTATTTCCTCTGTCTTGACTCTTGACTGACTCGATAGACCTCATTTATCTGTTAAGAATAAATATTAAAGTTTGTCATGCCGTGTTGCAGCAGATTAGATGGCCATTTGAAATTATTCTGTTTTCAGGTAGGACTTAATAACATCAAGGAGACTGATTTTTTGAATGTTACAATTCAAGCACTTATGCGAGTTACACCCTTGAGGAACTTTTTCCTGATCCCAGAGAACTACCAACATTGTAAAGCTCCCCTGGTTCATCGTTTTTGGGAGCTCACTCGTAAAATCTGGCATGCAAGAAATTTTAAGGGACAGGTATAAATATGATTATGTTTTGCTTCAGTTGCGAATGTAATATTTCACTAGCCAATACAGTGTGTTAAAATTTGATTTTGTCATTCCAGGTGAGCCCCCATGAATTTTTGCAGGCTGTGATGAAAGCGAGTAACAAAGAGTTTAAAATAGGTGCTCAATCTGACACACTTGTTTTTCTGACATGGCTCCTTCGTACCCTTCACAAAGCACTCAAAAAGAAAAATACGAGTATCATTCATCAGTGCTTCCAGGTAATGTCTCCATCTATGTACATATTTGGTATCATTACATGTTACCACTCTTATCTAACTTGACTAACACAACAGGGAGAACTGGAGGTTGTGAAAGAGATGCAGAGTAAAGGTACTGAGAGAAGAGAAAGTGGGGATGATCAGAATGGTGGATCCCAAAACCCTAATGTTGTCAGAGAAACTTCCAAAATGCCATTTCTAATGCTACCCCTTGATTTTCCTCCTCCGCCACTGTTTAAAGACGTGATGGAAAAAAATATTATCCCTCAGGTATCTAATGCTTGATTGCTCTCATGGTTTCAGATTGTTGAAATCTTTTTGGATTCTGAGTGTGTGTTGCTTTTCATTTCATTTATTCACATGTTGAGGTAGTGCAGCTGTAATTAGGCTTTTGGATGACCGAAAGTGGGTCATGTTGCAATGCGTATAATTTTATAGGACGATGATAAAGGTCGCAAGTTGCGACAACATTTAGTTGTCGCAATCTTACGTGTCGCAGTTTAATTGGTACATATAAGCGCCACGTAGGCTACGCGTCATCATAATATTTTTACTATTAATTCAATATTTTTACTACGAAAATATGTAAATAAGGTAGTCGATATAAAAAAGGAAAAAAATTAGAATATTAAGATTTTCCTACCTTTTTTTATAACATGTATAATAAAAAATATAAGTTAAATATTTTAATTTTCAATTTAAATCATAACACATAAGCATGCCACATCATCATTGTGACACGGCTTAAAGGTCGCATGTTGCGACCTTTATCATTTTCGAATTTTATATACCTGTTCTTTCAACTGTTTTGCATTGTCTGGCATTACCTTTTTGTAAAGAGTCAAAGTCAATCATCATTTCTGCCGTATTAACTAAAAGAGGAACCTCAATGTCTGCCTGTATAAACGGTACTATCCTCTGCCACTTTTCCTAAATTAGTATTCCGTAGATTGTGTCCTTCGGTTCTTCTGGGGCTGTTATAGCAGCAGCTTCAGAAGAGAGAAAGCATGAGATGTAAGGTTAAGAATACCTTTGTTTCCCAGAGCACTATTCCCATTATGCTCATCCCTTTGATTCTTGGTGGCAGAATTGGGAGGCTTTGTTGAATATTAAGGTCTTAACTTTGAATAAATGATAATCTAGGAGGGAGTTTCCCTGGTTAGATGTTTCTATAATGGTCACACATTCACACTTGTAACATTGAATGTGCTAGCTGACTATTTGGTGGGTGGAAAATTATGGCTTTGCTAGCAGTTGTAGCTATGCCCTCCTGTAAAGTTGGTTATATCCTCACTACTGATTTGTATCTAATCACAAATCACGATCTATAGATAATTTGAAGTTGTTCTTCAGTATGTATATCTTGATTTGTCAAAAAATAGAATGTTAAATTTCTGTAAAAAGACTGGGTTTCTTTTCTAGGTAGGCATCCATCATGTATGTCTTTTGGCTTCACCATTTATGTTAATGTGTTCATCTTTTTCGCTTTAC
The DNA here is from genome assembly GCF_020520425.1 of Spinacia oleracea. Classification (NCBI taxonomy): domain Eukaryota; kingdom Viridiplantae; phylum Streptophyta; class Magnoliopsida; order Caryophyllales; family Amaranthaceae; genus Spinacia; species Spinacia oleracea. Next base: position 68,638,787 of record NC_079488.1, on the reverse strand, counting down.
TTTTCTTGGTAACTGATGGATTTGGCACATCTGCGTTCTTCTTAGGTTCCACTTTTCAACATAATGAACAAGTTTGACGGGGAGACCATAACAGAAGTCGTGCGTCCTCAAATAGCTAGGATGCGATATCGTGTAACTAAACTGCCACCTTACATTATTGTGCACATGCAGCGTTTCACGAAGAACAACTTCTTTGTTGAGAAGAATCCCACCCTTGGTATGTATCATGTTGTGTCCTATTATTTTGGTGCTCGTGATGGGACTAGTCTGTGTCATCACAAAGTTGGTTTTTCTAATTATCTTCTTTATCTTCCTTTTAGTGCAACTTACCTTGTGTTCAACTGAAACAGTATTTTGTCAAACTTATACTTACCTTGTGTCCAATATGTAAATCAGGTGTATACTTGCGACACTGTGTGCCTTTCCAGTTTCCACTTCTCTTATTACGTTACTTTTTTGACTCATTTGCCTAATTTTACATCACAAATGTTTCTTGCCAGTTAATTTTCCTGTGAAAAATCTCTGAGTTGAAGGATTATACCCCTTTGCCCACACCAGAAGATGATGAAAAATCTCGTTCAAAATACGATTTAATCTCAAACATTGTCCATGATGGCGAACCCATTGAAGGGTCGTACAGAGTCTTCGTTCAAAGGAAGTCAGAGGAACAATGGTACGTAACTTGGTGCCTCTTTAACTTTTTAATGCTTTTGTTGTTTTGGACAACTATATACTCCTGATGTTAAAAAAAAGGAACTATAAACTCCTTCATTGAGTGGCTTTGTTCTGGAAATAATTAACGCATTGTTTTATTCCCTCATTATCAAGGATTAACCATGTTCTAATAACCTCTATAATAATTGCTCATTCCCATGAGGGTATATTTGGTACCTCTATGAATGTGACATTTTCTTGGATATCTCAAACCAGCATATCTGCATATGTTATTAGTTACAATTCTTTTCAGGTTGAGGGGGTATCTTCTTCCTATAATGTCCCGCCTTCCCGCGTTGTTTCTTATGCTAATATCATTCGAACTGTTAAAATATTCATTCGAACTGTTAAAATATTCGTGCGCTTTCCGGCTCATTTCAGTTCCTGTTTCGTTTCTGTGCAGGTATGAGGTGCGGGACTTGCATGTTTCGGAGACACTTCCCCAGATGGTTGCTCTTTCGGAGGCCTACATTCAAGTGTATGAGCTACAAGACCAACATTGAAAACCTCCGTTGAATGACCAAGTTACCATCTGTTGTCAAACATGGCAATGTTGCCATCAATTTTTGTTGTTCAATTTGGTTGTACATAGGATTTTATACTTCAATTAGTTCAGTGTTTGCAAGATACACTTCCAGAAATAATGAAAAGGTAGTTGCAACATTTTATAGTGCAAGAGTTGTAATCCTGTATAATTTTATCATCCGTTCTCAAATGGCTGTACACTTGTACGTAAGTTTCTAGCTTTCAAAGGTAAGAGTTCTGTTGCTCATCCTAGAACCGGTTTGGCCACTGCCCTCCTCTAAAGAGTAGTTCACAATGTTTGTGGGATGATTCTAGGTTTGCGAGTGTCCTACCACAAGTTTGCGGCACACATCCTCATTTCTCGAAAAATGTATGTGCATCGCTCTTGAAACTACAAGAACATGAGGCATAGGTAGTCCAACCTTCTTTTGTAACGAGTTATTCTCATCTCTTTTAGTTTCTAATGCCATAAGAAAAGGAGATGCAAAGCTATACATCTAATGTGAAGTTAAAAGACTTAAACCCCTACTCTCTTTATTATCGTTAAATCACTCCCTAAACAATTAGGATTTAACATGTCTTGATATTTGTATTAACTAGTATAGGACCCGTGTCATGCACGGTAATCCAAAATTATTGACATGTTATACATATTTTTGTTAAAAAATCATTCAAATTCATCTAATTTTCCGTACCACTAATGTTCCATTTTTCAAATAATTCGAATAATTATTAATTTGAGATGTTTTTACGGTGCATAGGTGAACAATATATCTACTAATAACATGAATACATACATGAATATGAAACAATTTTATTTTTTTATACTAAATATGGATATACTATTAGCAAAAGAAAAAGACATAAATATTTTTTTTAAAAGCGTTGCATTGCACCAAATCCCATAATCTAATGAGACAATATTATGTAGTATTTTAATTTGAATAGGTCTTAAACAAAAAAAAAAAAAAAAGAAAAAAAAAAAAAAAAAAAAAAAGAAAATGATAAGCTGTTCCACCGCCAAAGATGAGCTTTCTCATTGTTCCCCTTCATCTTCTACACAATCAGTTCTATATTCATTAGAAATAAAATAAAATTACTCCATACTAATTTATTTGCAAGTATGCATTATTAGAATAGTATATTTAGATAAGAAAAATATATAGTAGTAATACACAAATATACATACCTCTCTTTAAATGCGTAAGAAATACAAATGTATAAGAAAGCACAATCAAATCAATACATAAGATGGCAATCGATGCTTTTATACAACTCAAATAATATATATATACCATGAAAAGCCTTGATTTTTGCATGATGGATGGCAATAAAAATTTGACAATTTAGATGATCAGATAAGTATTCCAACAATTGATCAGCATATTGATTCCACAAAGTGCAACTCAATAAATTTTTCCTAAATTTGACAACACAACAAAGTTAGTATAATAATGATCATAATTGTATTTTCCTAATAAAAGATTGGAAATACACTTACTGCAAATCCTCATTTTTTGTGGGTTACCATCTCTAGTAAATTGATCAGTTGATAATATTCCAGAAAGATATCCAATACAATCTGTTTCACAAACAAAACGATAATGACACTAAATAATATACCTAAATTAAAATAATACTTAAAAAAATAAGTTGATATTTTATACCAACTACTCCCTCCGTATTTTTTTAAGAGATACACTTGGTTGGACACGGGTAATAAGAAGAATAATTGAATGAAATAAAATAATAAAGCAAGTGGGGTTGGATAGATATTTTAATAATTAAATATGTGGGACCCTGTCATTTTGGTGGGTGGAGGGTGGGGTGGGTTTATGAAAATATTTGTTTAATGGGATGGTGGGTGATAGGGTATATTAGATGTACTATTTAATTAAATGGTGGGGTTGATAAGTTACTAAAAATGGCAAGTGTATCTCTTAAATAAATACGGCCGGAAAAGACAAGTGTATCCCTTAAAAAAATACAGAGGGAGTAATACATTGTTGTCTAGATCTTTTAATGCCTCATAAGACTTAAAATCAAAACCATGTACAGGAATGATCGATCCAACCAGATGCATCGTGGGTTTATAGTCTCCAACATTCTTTCCAACACTAAAATTTGAGATTTTGTATGCTTCTCCTTGGGTTAAAACATCCTTAAATTTCGCAATAAAAGCCGTTTTTATAAAAGCTTGAATCTTGTTTCCCTATTATACAATAAAGGTAAAATAAAAAATTAGTTAGCAACATAATAAGCCACGAATATAGCACAATTTGAATGATGGAATTACGACGTTTAATATAATTGTTGCTTGGTGGTAGTATTTGTTGGATGAGTAGGGAGTATATATATTGTTGTTTATGGCTGGTGGAATTAGGTGTAACCCTAATTATTTGTGATTATTCTGGATTCTAGGGATTACTGGATAAGCAGAGAGTATTTTATAATTTTTGTTGCACGCATAAATTAAACGCTTGTACGTAATATTTTCAAAGATATTTATGTTATCTTTTTCTATGCATTCCTATTTTGCAGGGAACCTACATAATTTTCTATTTTGTAGAATATTTTTTTTATTTGTTACCTACTTTGTAGGGAACTTAGAGAATAACTTCGTTTTGTAATTTTATTTATTTATGTGTTACCTATTGTCATCCGTATTTTACCAATTGACTGTTGGTTCAGTGGTGATTGAGGCTGAACTTGGTAGGGAGGACCCGTGTTCGATCCCCCGCAACAACAATTGGGAGGGGAATGGAACCTATCCACTCAGAACTCGCCCCGAATCCGGATTAGCCCTAAGGGTGAACCGGATGGTACACCAAAAAAAAAAATTGTCATCCGTATTTTATGGACTGTTTAAGTAATCTGAACAGATTGTATTTATCTTTTTTATGATATTTTTTATAGCCATCCGTATTTTATGGGCTGTTTACGTAATCTAAACAGTTTGATATTTATTTTTTTACGGTATTTTTTTTTTATAGTAATAGATGTTTTATCCATTTTTTTCTTAAAAATATATTGGCTGATGTGATTTCCTATATTTTTGGAAGCTAAAATAAATAATACTGTTACAGGAATTTATCTCAGCAATCATTAATACGGAGTATTTTTTTTGATGACAATAATAGCGTATTGAATATACTAATTTTATGGAAACCACATGGAAAGTATTATTGTGGTTTCCTATATTAATGTTACACATCGCACTAATATTAATATTAGTACATTTAGACTATCCGATTAATTTATCTCAGCAATCTCTAACTAATATACGAAGTATATTTTTTTCTCCCTAAATTTAAGATATTGCAGCTACACATTATTTTTAGATCTCTTTTTATTCTTTTCTATGCTATTTTGTAGGGAATTTAAGATAATGCAGCTCCACCGTTTTTTTTATAAACAATCTTTTGTAAATTGAATTTTATCTTTTTTTTTTTTAAGTATCTAGTATATTTGATATAATAGTTATTATTTAATGAAAAGGAATTTAAAAAAGAAAAATAGTAAGGATTCACCAGGAGATGACACGTGTCATTCCTGGTGTCTCTTTTAGTATATAGTTATAGATATTTAAATTGGAGTAATGATTAACTAAATTTGATGTCTATTGAGGAAAGGAGGGTAAATGACAGGGAATAGGAATAAAATCCCTCAAACTTCAAGGTAACAAAATCCATCAACCTGAGAAACTCTAATATCTATTTCAGATGTGTTAATGCTCATTTTATCTTGCATCTACAACAGCAACTCTTATTTCTATTTTTAAATGGCTACTTCTGTGTAACTCAGAAGGAAAAGTCCAAGAAAAACTATAAATGTGGGTGCTATTAAGTATTAATCATAGTAACCCCAGGCACACTTCTTTTTAATGAAAACAAGATAACAGACATGCCAATAGAGCAGAGAATTGAAACATGCAATGATTCTTTTACCAACAAACTGAATGCTCCAAATATCATCATCCACAAGAAGTCTGCTGTCCGCCTCTGGAATGGTCCCTGCTCCAATTGAACTCCATATCTTGCTCTGTTACATCAAGAATTTTTATAAAAGACAAAAGGAGTACGATACATCAGGCCACAGAAAACCAAGATTTTTTTTAACTATAGAAGGAAACGGAATATTGAATATGAGAGTGTTCAGAGAGAACTCTGTACCTTGCTATAACATCTAAGAAGGTGATTATCATGAAAAATGAGGGAAAACAAAGAAAAGCATAAAAGTAACAGAGATGATAATTGATAAAGGCACTGTAATTACTCCACCATATGATTTTGGAGGAGGAAATAGACCAAGAATAACAATGCAAAGAAAGTTCATGGGCCTCTGTATATGCAATGCAAAAATCACAGACACAAACACACAAACTACATACTTTCAACATATTCATAATTTCATTATGCATCAGATTTTTTGGGGGAAATAACACTTCTATATCTAGAGTATAATGAAATCAATCAAAGAGCCCTGTTTTCAGGGGCTCATAAAGACATAAACACCCTCTCTAGTCCAAAAAAGGAAAGACGGAAAATATGTCATGCCGTTCATGTCATGCACCCCATGGTATCTAGCTATTTGCAGTTCGGCGTGGCTGGACCCCATATGAGCATCCTCTCAACTTCTCAAGTCATCCAAAATGTTGATACCACTTATCAAGGAAAAAGAATAATCAAAACTAGTGACTGTCGAAATGCGTGCAATCAGAAGGATGGTGACCAAGAGTTCTTGAATATGATAGAATCTGGAGAAGAAGCCCACTCAATAACTGGGTACCCTTTTTATTTGTAACATTCACAAATTTGTATCGATACCAGGTCATTATGCATAAAATGACATGGGTAATCAAAACTAGCACCTGAGGGAGTTTCCCATTCCCATGCTTTTGTGGTTTTCCAATCGCTGATAATAACCCCCCCCCCCCCCCCCCCCCCCAACCAAAAACAAGGGACAAATCATCCAAATGAAAAGAACAAACAAAGAGAAAAGCAGTAATTCCGCTTCAAATTTATGATCAGGCAAACTACTCACATCATCAGCAGGCGAATTCCAAAGTTGATAGAAAAACCAAGGAAAAAGAAGTTTGTAAAAAGCCGCCACACCTGGTAACCAATGCACAATTGTTAAAAAAGGTATTAGTTAGAGGTAAACAATCAGGTAAAACCAACCAGAAATGAGGTATGATGGGACCAGTGACTCATAAATAAGTTGCTTACAACTTTGTGAGTAAGAAAATAATTGGAAAAACTTGAAAAGGGAATTATAGACAAGAAAAGAAGGTATAATGAAGTAAACTTTTGATCTGTACACCATTAAACGGAATTAAATCAGTCTAGGAAAGCTGTCTTAACAACTTCACCCTTAACATATGTCAATGTGCTAGAAACTAAACTTGCCTTGGTTATAACCTTACTAGGAAAAATATGAGTATCTAATTACCCAAACAACAGTTCAATTCTAGTGAAGTTCCCCCAATCTTCCTTCCGGACCCTATCCCTCCTCATCACGCCTTAAGTACCCTTCTCCCACATCCCATCTTCCCCTTCCCTTGATGGTAGTCAGATCCCCACTTACCAGTTATCAGTACAAGGCCACATATGCTACCCTTTTTCAGCTGTCTAAAACTAAGACAACCCTACCAAGCCTCTCCCATTGCCATTTCATTTGGGTAAAAAACCCATATCAACCCAGAATTTTCACATGTAGTCTCAAAATCTTAAAGCCCTTCCGCAGGTACCCAAATTGTAATGAACTTTTTATAGCAGAGTTTGGGGTTACAAATTTGATAAGAGGGGTCGGGAGCAACAATTTGTGAAGACAAGACAATTTATATGAAATACTCCATATTAATGAAACACAATATAGAATTGAGGGTTTAACAGGCATATGTTAGATCAATAGAGATTTATATGCTGTACTAAATGACAGGGTAATGTGAACTGTACCTCAAAATTCTTGAACACTCTTCCATAGAGCAATGCAATATAGTAAGGATTGAGTACACTCAGTTGAGATGCTGTTGTGACCAGAAGACATAGGGTCCCGTAACCCTTGCTTATTGGAGGGAGTGACTGATACCACCTTAAAAAAACATACAAAGTAAGTTAGTGGACATAAACTACTGTAATAGGTTCTACACTTGCCAAATAGCAGGGTGACGGAAACCCACATGTTGGCTAGAAGTCAGTGCAAAACAATAAGAAAAAAGGTAAAGATCTTCAAAAAATAAATGCAAACTCAAATTCAAACCAAAAAGTCAGTAAGCTTTCTGAAGCAAGAGTTTTCAACTTAAAATGGAAAAGTTTATCTTGGAAGAAATACAATCTTGAAGCAAAAGTTGTGCAGAGCAAACTTATATGGGGGTTACGGGTGGGGTGGGGTGGGGGTGGGGGTGGGGGTGGGGAAGCATATATTACAACAATTCATGTCATGTTAATATGACATAGCTTACAAATCACAACAAAAGACAATTCAAGAAGAAAAAGGGCCAACAGCTCCAGAAATATTAACATGATCCTTCAAACTTTAGTCAGCAAACCATTTATTAAAGGATTAAAAGTCATAGAAGTGATACTTTCCGAATTTGTCGTAAACCACCATAAAATCAAGGCCTATGTGTTTGCTTAGGCTTCAACCCTTGTTGTTTTTAGAGAAGAAAAACCAGAGCTAAACTATCATAGGAGATCTCCAAATGGCTTGATATTGAATCAATAATATGAAGACCTTCTATTAAACTTTTCGATCATGATCTTTGTGACGTGGCTTTATAGCAAGCAACAAATCCACTTCCATGATACCTTGCACGGGAATTCTAGAATTACAGATATATTCTTTGTAAGTTGTAAGGAGCCCTAGCCATGTGATTTTTCAAGTCTAGACTCTATGGTGCCATCAACATATAATAGCTCAATGGAAAGTGTTAGGGCTTGACACTGCTAACCGTTTACTCTACCTTTCTCTTGGGAAAATATCACTTATCATGGCTAGACATTAGTTATGAATTGAAAACAGAACAGAAGTAGTCAGAACCATAAAAATTAGGTTTTTCAAAAGACACGAGCTTCCAAACTAATGCTCCCACTTCCACCTTATAGATCAAGGTTCAATATCCAATAGCTCAGCAATGTTAACTATAAGTCAAAAACACTCCAATTGCTGAACAAACTGGGGCCAGTCATGAGTTCCTATACACATTGTAACCTTCCAACAAAACTTTAGGCTTTCTGTTGAAGCTCAAAAAATGCATATAGATATTCACTAATCCCTGCTACATGCATTTGATTTTCTTTTACATGATATCAAAATCTTTAGTGAAAGTAATAGTTCACGATATGATCCCAGTCAAAAGTCGAATTGTAAGCCAGAATAAAGCTGATTGCTAGTATTAAAACTACGATTACAGCGTGAGATTTAGGATTATATTAAATTGCTACTTAAAAAAATTACACCTATAATATGCCATCATGTGATCCATAAATAGTGTACAAAATGAATATAGTACGACTATTAATGTGTCGACGCAACAAACTCACCTTGGCCAGACAATTTCCCACGTGAAAACCACAAAAGAAAACAATCCAAGTAACTTCCAATGCTCTGTCCTTGTTCAAGTCAAAAAACAACATTAAGAAGAAAACACAATGGACAATTGAAGAACGCCCTATAACTTTTTGCTAAAGTAGACAAAATGTGGTTGTTATTCTATTTCCCAGCACCTTCTAACCACTTTGGCCTAAGCCCTTGGGTCTCTTTGACTCTTTAGTCTAAAGTTCTACTCCGTAGATAATCAAACACCAACCACAATATTTTGTCAACTCCATTGAAAATCACTACTTCTAAATTCTTCAAGAGGAGCAAAATCGATCTGATGAGCGAAAAAAGGGGATATTACAACGACGACAACAACAAAATTTATCCGGCCAATACCTAAATCAATCAGACACAACAGTTTTGGAAGCAATGGTAGTAGAATTAGCACAAGATGAGTTGAAAAACTTAGGAAAGGTATGGTTATCAATATTTGTGTCATTGAGTTACTGTTATGTTATAGGCAAGATTACTCCAAAGGGTTTCACAAGATTAGTGCCAATACTTCCAGTTATCTCACTCTTCCTAATTTTGCCACTAAATCTCACTTCTATTCATTTTTGTGGCTTTACTGCATTCTTCATTGCTTGGCTTGCTAATTTCAAACTCTTGCTTTTTGCATTTGGTAAACCTCCTCTTTCTTTTGATCATCCCATTTCATATCCTCTTTTCATAGTTGTTTCTTGCTTACCCATCAAAATCCAACCTCCCAAAAACACTCCAAATTCACAAATTAATCAAAACCCAGATCAAAAATCACAAAACAATTCATACCCATCTCCTCAAAAATTCAAAAATTCACAAAACCCAGATCAGAAATCACCAAATAATTCATACCCATCTCCTAAAAAATCCCAGATTTCACAAAAGGAACAAAACCCAGATCAAAGATCACAAAATAAATCATACCCATCTCCTCAAAAATCCCAAATTTCACCTCGGAATTACCTTATAAAATTTGTTCTTTTAGCTTTAATGATCAAAATTTATGATTATAGGGATCAAATTGTTCAAATTCATCCAAAAATTCTATGGCTAATTTATTTTTTCCACATTTATTTTGCACTAGAAATAATCCTAGCAATTCTTGCGAAATCAGCAAAAATTTTCCTAGGCTTAGAATTAGAACCCCAATTCAATGAACCCCTTTTATCAACATCTCTCCAAGATTTCTGGGGAAAAAGATGGAATCTCATGGTAACCAGCATTCTCAGGCCTACGGTGTACCTCCCCACATTGAAAATTTCCTCCAGAGTCATCGGCCGTGAGGCGGCCCCGCTTCCGGCGGTGATGGCAACGTTCATTGTGTCGGCGCTAATGCATGAGCTCATCTTCTACTATCTTGGACGCGTGGGTCCCACTTTTGAGGCGACGTGGTTCTTTCTACTTCATGGATTCTGCCTTTGCGTTGAGATCACTGTTAAAAAGTATGGAAGACAGAGAAAATGGCGGGTTCCCCCACGGTGGTTTTCCGGTGTTGCAACGGCGGTGTTTGTGGTGGGAACAGGGTTTTGGCTGTTCTTGCCGCCATTGTTGAAGGCTGGGTTGGATACAAGGGGGCTTGGGGAGTACGCAGTTATCGGCGCGTATGTTAAACGAGTGCTGTTTTAGATCTTTATTCGCGGCACATTTGTTTGGACTTCAGAGATTATTTTTTTTTTGACGGAAAAAAAAAAGAATTGTAAATTTTTTTAAATTATGAGGGTTTGTACAATTTTCATTTGGTTTTAAATTTATAAAATAATGTAAAGACTTTCCCTCTATAGTCCAATTCTCCAATTAATTTAACTGATTATTCTTGGTGCGGATGAGTGAAAATGAAAAATACAAATTCCTGTTAAAAAAAGAAGAAGTTATAAATGAATGACGGAGATTCAAACTTAATGTTGGATGGAGATTCAAATCTGTGACATATTGTATGTAGTCTTTCAACTTTACTACTTTAGTCCCTACCCTAAAATATCATTAATTGTTAATTTGACATGTTTTGTTAGTACTCCATAGCTAATAAATAACGCAGGTACTAAATGTAGTACGAATTCTCCTAAATGCAGAATTATTTAATGACTTTAAAAATAAAAGAAAGACAAAAATACCCAATAAAATTTTAATAGCCTCCTAAACTAAAAATAAAAAAACCCTTGTCTTTCAGACGCGACTAGTCGTCGGTTACTTCTCATTCATCTTCTTCATTGGGTTTTCACCTTGTAGACTCCATTGATGCTCCCTTATGTCTCTTGAAGGTATATTGTATCTTGCTCAAATAGTTTTTTTCAGTTTATTTTGCCTAATAATAGTCTGTAATTTGGTGGATGAAATAATGGCCGGGCAAGTTTACCGGCAGTGTAGTTAGGGTGTCGGATATCGGATCCGGCGGTCTTGTTTGGGTGTCGGATATCCTATCCGGCGGTGCGGTATGGGTGCCGGAAATCCTATCCGGCGGGGCAGTTAGAGTGCCGGAAATCCTATCCGGCAAGGCAGTTAGGGTGCCGGAAATCCTATCCGGCGGGGCAGTTAGGGTGCCGGATATCCTGTCCGCCGGTCCAGTTTGAGTGCCAGAATAAACTTTCGGCGTCCCAGAAATCAGGTTCGTTTTATGTTTATTCGTTCTCCAATATGATTTGAAAAAAAATATCCGATTACGTAACGTAAAATAGTCGTCTTTGCGTAATTTATCATTGTTGTTCATCGATTTGTAGCACAAGACGAGCTTTTCTTTTACAAGTTATTGAATCGGAGTATTAAAAGGCTTATATAGCTTTTGGATGGAAAAAATATAGATTTAGAACAAGGCAATATAAGAAAAATAATATTTCAATAATTTTAAGTTATTCTGCATTTAGGTAAAACACTACCTGCATTTAGTACCTTCCATAAATAACTTGGCCAAACTATTGAACACTGTCAAAGTAACTTAAAATGAAAACATTATAAAAAAAATATATATATATTCCTTCCGTTCCTATTTGAATACTTCCTCTGTTATGAATATTAGTCCCTTTTGGAATTTTAACATTATTCACAATTGAAGATAATCTTCTAATTTCCTTCCATTTGTACATCAAAATATACATGTGTGATCTTGTTTTGTTCGTCTCATTGTGTAATTTAACATTATCAAAATTTTATATTTTGTAAACGTACGTATTTAAAGATATTTAAGTTTAAATATTTAGTTAAAACGGATAAAAAAGTCAAAATGAGACTAATCTAATCTAATATATATCTCTATTATATAAAGGAACAGCTGAGGGCTTAATGGTAATAACACTTTTCGTGTCCCCCATCAAAATGTCTAAAACAGCCCTCCACTCTTTCCTCTCAAACCCTTCGCAGACTCGCAATTCACTCTACTCCTTCCTCCGCCGCTTCATGGTCTCATATCATGTAGTTCTCTCTCCTTTAAGAAAAGTAAAGAATCATGTAGTTCTCTCTACACTAAGAAAAGTAAAGATTTTTAATCATTCACCTCTGATTCTATGCAACTCTCAAACCGTTCACAAACCCTAGAAATCCATACTCTAAAAATTAACAGATTGTTACCCCTTACACTGAAGAACCACCAACTTCGAAGATCTGGATTATTCATCTTCTTCATCGCCCATGCTCCGACAATTCTGATTCGCGAGATGTGGTCGGAAAATCTCTCGGATGTTCGACGCCTCTGTTGTCACCACGTCTACAAAAAGTTGCTACATCCACAACTGATTCAGTGGTGGTACATTTCTCTCTCCTTCTCTCTCTAACTTTTTATGGTTTATTTGTTCTCGAAATTCAGCATTAGTTTGATGAATTTTTCCTTAGCAAACGATTAATTTAATTCTATCTTTCAATGTTGTATTCAGCAATTAGGTTATTTTTTGAGAAATTTCATTTACGAATTTCAAAATTGGGGTTTTGATTTTTCAGAGAAACAATATTCAAATTAGGGTTTAAAATTGCATCTATTAGATGACAAATTTATTAGCTTGAATACGAAAATTATTTTTTTTGTTTGGCATCAATCAATTATTTTGGAGGCGCATGAGGCTAGGGTTTTTGAAAAATTCGGCACTGATTTTCTAATTTCCGGCATCTATTTTGTTTCTTTGTTTCGGCTAGTTCATTCTTTGAATGGGAAATTGGAAAAAAAATTGGAGATAATATTGAGATAAGGCATGTTTATTGAATGAATGTGGAAAAATCTGCGGTTTATTTTCAGCTTTGGTTAGTCGATGAATTGACTGCAATATAGTTTAAGTAGTCTTGAATTGAGAAGTTTTCAACATTTGTTCTTTGGCTGAGTGTGTGTGTTTTCAGGTACCTGCAGAGGCTCCTGCTGTGGAGAAACAACGGTGGGTCCTAAACGGTTTCGATATCGGAAAGCCTTTTGGTCGAGGAAAGTTTGGCCATGTCTACTTGGCTGGAGAGAAGAGAGTATGTCATTTAACTTTTTCTTATTTTTGTGTTACTATTTGTTCAATTGGGGAATTTAATTGGATTGTTTATCTGGTGATGTCGTTGGAACAATAAATAATCTTAAAATTTTAGGCTAATGTTACTTATTTTAGAAACATGGATGATCAGATAAACGGTCTTGCAAAGCAAATAAAACAAATGTATCGCCCAAGCCCAACTCCAAAGTTGAACCAGAGGATCATTTCATCGATGTCAAGGAGATCGTTGCTGCCCAGACTTGGCATGATCTCGGGATTGGTACACATCCCAAAATGTTTTCCCCCTTTTCTTCCAAATTCTGTCTAATTTCTTCGAATGTTATTAAGCAGTTCTTATTCTGTGATACTACACATGCGTGAACATGTGAAGCGCATGAGAGCTAAGAAAGAAGTTGTTGGGGGTCCAAGCACCCTGATTTAAGTGAACTTTTTAGAAATTTCTCCTGGATGGAAGGTAATGTCATGTACACTAAAATCTGATTCATCTTTGGAGATTTATGTATGTTAGTTTGTTGTGTTTTGCTAATTCTCTGGATGTTGTGCCTTTTTATTGGTGTGGATTGGTTTACTATGGACTATAATTAGCAAGTGATAAAAGTTTATTAGTTTATGGATTTTGATTTTGGTTTATTTTGTGAGTTTAGTTTGGTTCAAAATCGGAAGGTAGCAGTAGCTATGGGGTCCTGAATCTTCCAAGGCTGGAAAAGGTCAGTTTTTTTGCATTTTGGAATTTCTGAAATTTTGAAAAAAAAAGGTTAAAAAGTTGCACATTTGAATTTTTTGAATGTTGATTGATTGGTGATATCGGTGTTGTTGATTTGGTGAATTTGCATTTGATTCAATTTGCGATTAACTGGTTGAAATTTTGATTTCTGTTTCGGTGTCTGATGGCTGGAAAAATAAGACATTTTGGATTGAATTAGGTTAAATTTGGATTACATGGAAATCGTGTCAGAACTGATCTCCTTTCAGGGCATTGAATTAGTATTTCTGCTTATTCTCTCTCACATTGTCTACCAATCAAAGGGCAAGGAAACGTCTGATAAAATTTACCTTTCATGTTTTTTTGGCAAGCTTCTCAATCTTTCTCCTCTGTTCTCAGCTTCGTAAGTTCTTGATTTATAGTTTGCAAATACTTTTAGATTTTTAGAGATTTTCTATGGAATGTTGATTACAGATGGGATCCTCTAATTATAATTTTTTAATTATAGTTTTTGTTATGTAATTGATTGTTCCTAATTTATGTTTAAATTTTTTAGGCGGGTCCTTATGAATGGCTTAGTTATAAAGAGGCGTATGATTCAACGCTTCAAAATCGGCTCAGCTATTAGGAAATGTGGAGTTAATCCCGTGAGTACAATTTTACTCTCCAATTTTACTTCATTATTGGCTCAACTATTGAATGAAGTACATAAATTTCTTGATGGATAACTATAGGATCCCATCTGTTGTGATATAATTGAAGAGGCTTCATTACTCTGTTAAGTATTATCGGAATCAACCTATTTAATATTGAAACCTTTATTCACCTTCCAACTGTGGCTTTTCGAGATTTTGTACCTTACTCTTTTTATCACGATACATATCTTCACATGATGGGTTCCCATCGTTCTAAATTCTGCTCACTCAGTGCATATTTCAATTTCTGTTAGGTTAAATTCTCTTCTTCTGTACTGCTGACATCCTTCAAGTCCCAATCTTTCCAATTTACCATAGTGTAATCATTTTAAGGTCACTTTAATCACAACCTAAACCAATCATGCAAACTCATAACAATTAGATGCGTGTTTCGAGGATAATCACCTCAAAAGCAGTTGAAACCATGCTCCTCAGTGAAGTACTCAATGAAAAATAGATTTAGAATCCTAGAAAGGATTAAGAAAACCAATAGAACATAATCTATGCCAGACACAAATAACCAGGTTTAGGTTCAGGTTCATCCAAAACCGAGTTCTGAATTGCAGGTTAAGATAATAGATATTCAGGTTGTAGCTTACATGAGGTGTCTTCAGAGGGCTAAATTAGTACTTTTAGTGCCTTAATAGTGAGTCTGGTGGTGCTTCTGTTTAATATGGAACAAGTGTGTTGGGAGCCTGTTGGCTTGCTGTTGTTTTTTTGGTGAGTGCAGGCTGGTAGCTTGCATCTGTTTTACTGTTTTCATATTGGGCACAGCTTCTTTTGGTTGTTTCTGGACTACGGTGCTCCTGTTTGTTTTGTGTATGCAGGGGGTTTGCTTAATATGGTTTAAATTGGTAAATTTAGCCACCTTATGCCTTTACAGTCCAATAGTATTGTTGATGGTGCTTCTTTAATGTGTTATCTTTTGTCTCTGATTTCTTTTGGGGATGCAGGTATTTCCAGCCAAGTAGATTGTGCTATCAAGATACTCAACCTAAAAATTAAGTTGGATTCCGTAGTTTGTATAATAAAAGATCGTAAAGAGCTGGAGAAATATGTTTAGTTACTTTGGTACTAAGATTTTGATTTTTAATCATGTAAGCGCATGAATAAATTTTGGTACTATTTATAATTTTTTAAATAGGGACGATTAATTTTTCTTTAGATGAACTTTGCGAACATTTTTTTCTTGCCTACTACATATTTGTGATGATTAATTGTAATACTACGGTTTTATATAATCTCGCACGCATCGCGTGCATATAAGACTACTATATATATATATATATATATATATATATATAGGAAGCATATTTGCTGAAATATTAGAGCGCCACCTAGGATTACTATTGGTTTCGGCCAATCAAAAATAAGATTTTTAATTTATTTTTGAATTAAAAAAATCGAGTGCCACGTAGATAATTAATTATGTGCCACATAGATATTTTAATTAATTAATTAATTACTAATATATACAACTCCATCCAAAATCAAACACTCTAATAATTAAAAAATATATCTAAAATAAAATTCACCCAAAATCAAACACTAATCTAAAATAAATTCAATTCAATCCAAAATAAAAAATAATCTAATCTAATATATAAATATAGCAGTTGGCATATTTGTTGAAATATTAGACCGCCACCTAGGATTACTATTGGTTTCGGCCAATGAAAAATAAGATTTCTAATTTATTTTTGAATTAAAAAAAATCGAGTTCCATGTAGATAATTAATTAGGTGCCACGTAGATATTTAATTAATTATTAATATATACAACTCCATACAAAATCAAACACTCTAATAATTAAAAAATAAATCTAAAATAAAATCCATCCAAATTAAAATATAATCTAAAACAAATGCAATCCAAAGCCAAACACTAATCCAATATTAGAGCACCACGTATAAAATCTAATGATTCCGGACAATGAAAAATAAGATTTCAAAATTTTTTTTGAATAAAAAAAAGTCGAGTGCCATAAATAATTAGGTGCCACTTATACATTTTTATTAATTTATTACTAATAATACGCATATAAAACTTCATCCGAAATCAAACACTCTAATAATTAAAAATTAAATTCCATCTTTAGGGTGATTCCTTGGGAGGGGTGAGGAATCATAGTAGAGGAATGTTGGGGAATCAAGTGGGTAAAGAAACCGTGCATCGTGCGGGCTAAAATCTAGTATTTAAGAAAGAAGGGAGTATTTCATTTTGTCGCAAAATCTTGTTTCTAATTAAAAAAAGCCATTTCTCCATTTAAATGAGTCCACAAAGTATGTTTTATTCACTTTTGATTAACAAAAGCTAAACTTTACTATCTTCTTTATTCACCTTTAATAATAATAAGAAGAAGAAACCTATAGCAATTGTTCCTTGGCCTTGGCAAATGTGTACATTGGAGGAACGAAACTTTTAAATAGGGAGAGAGAGAATTTGGGTTAAAAATATAATGCATAGTCTATATGCTTTAAATTAAAGGTTCGAATCTTCTATCTCATAATTGTTTCACATTCTCTATCCATTCCACTTCATTAGTTCAACTAAAGCAAACTAATCATGCTTTCAAAAACTAGAGAGAGAAAATAGAGAAATGATAGGACAAAAGATTTGAACTATCATCTATAGTGGTGCTTGCAAAACAAAATATTATGGGGTATCAATTGGCACTATTTCATAAACACTCTGGCAACAGAAAGTTTAGAGGTGAATAATTTACAAAAAGGAAATCATTATAATTTTCTCATTCACCAGTCGAATGAACAAGTAAAACTAATTCCTCAATACTGGTCTCAATGAATGAAAGAATTATGGATAGCCAGTGGAGAATGTCCTTCAAAATTGCTCTTTTCTAAGGTAAAAAAGAGACAAAAAAGAAATGAGGTGTTGCGTTTGAGAGATTCACATGGACTTTTCCAGGAAGGACAGGACAATATACAACAAATTGTGGTTGATAATCTGAAAAAGGTTTTCAAGACGAATGATGGTGATATAGATTATAATGAAGTGGATTATGCTTTACGGGAAATGGATTTGCAAAGGCTTTTGGATCTTGAGGCGACAAGGTTAA
The DNA here is from genome assembly GCF_020520425.1 of Spinacia oleracea. Lineage (NCBI taxonomy): Eukaryota > Viridiplantae > Streptophyta > Magnoliopsida > Caryophyllales > Amaranthaceae > Spinacia > Spinacia oleracea. The sequence continues at coordinate 68,621,039 of NC_079488.1, read as the reverse complement.
CTATGCCTCTTTCAGCAATAGAAATTAAAAAGGCTATGTTTGATATTAAGGGTTCTAAATCTCCAGGTCCAGATGGAATGTCTGTTGAATTTTTCAAAAAGCATTGGAAGATAGTTGGGTTTTCTGTTATTGAAGGAATCCAAAGTTTTTTCAGGACTGGTTTTTTATTGAAAGAGTGGAATCACTCATTGTTGGTAATGATTCCAAAATTGGCCTATCCGGAAGAGGTAAATCATCTTCGACCAATTAGTTTGTGCAACACTGTTTATAAATGTGCGTCGAAATGTTTGGTTAATCGGCTGAAGGTTAATCTGAAAGATCTAATTTATGAACCCCAACATGCTTTTATTCCTAGACGATATATGAGTGATAATATCTTATTAACTCAAGATATTTTGCATTTTATAAATGGAAGGAAAATTAATGGTCCAACCCTGGCTGCTATCAAAATCGACATGAGCAAAGCATATGATCGTATACGCTGGGCATTTCTGTTGCGTGTTCTAAAAGCATATGGTTTTCCTTCTTTGTGGATTCATTTGATATCAGTGTATATCAACAGTGTCATATAAGGTTCTTATTAATGGAAAGATTTCTCAGCATTTCAAGCCTAAGTGTGGACTGAGACAAAGGGATCCTTTATGCCCATATTTATTTCTCTTTTGCATGGATGTTTTAGGACGTATGTTATCTTTGGGTCAGGATATTAGATTATTTCAAGGAATTAATTTGGCACGACAAGCACCGAAGATCACACATCTGTTCTTTGCTGATGATGCCATGATATTTTTCCGGGCGACTGAGAACTCATGCTTAAATATTGGTGGCATCTTGGACCGATTGTAACAGCCCGCCCTTAACGAGCTGCTTTCTAAACACACTTGGTCTTAATTTAAACAAACTCAACGTAATTACAACTTTAAACCCTGCTAAACAAACTTTAATTCTTCAAACAAATTCAAAGATTTAATCACGATTTAGCCTATCTCAAAGACACTAATCAAGACCCATAAACTTAATTAATTATTAAAAATTTCGGCAGCACTTCCCCTAAATATGGACAACCTAAAATAATATTTAGGAAATTACATCAGATTCTCTTTCACCTGCTTTAATGACATCATTCCAAATATATAACATATCCCAAAACATTACCAGGGTGCCACTTTAACAGCCCACACTTAATGAGCTACTTCTAAGCACATTTAACTTTAAACCAAAGAAACTTAACTTCACTACTACTCCAATACAGATATATATATATAACCCACAAATTATAAACTAAAAAGCTTTAGGAAGAAATTATACAGCCCTTTAACAAACTCTATGAACTAAATTACATTTGACGATTCCATAGTCCAACCTTGGACACATAAGGCCATTTGAGAACTCTACGAACCTTGAATATGAACTGAGACCTAACTCTTGCTACCTGCAAAAAAATTTAACTCTGCCCCCACCAGGACAGGTTCAAAGAACAAAATCAGCGGAAATCTGAATACACACATCCAACCTGAAATGCATTTAATAGGTGGCTTAATATAACTTTTGTTTTAGTTTTATATTTTTGCTTTGAAAAGCGACTTTGCCTATAAAACCCATTTGGAAAGTATACTTAATAAAACGTTATAACTTCATTGAAATCGATCTTACGAAATCTTTATCTTTCAAACAAAAATTTGGAAAGCGATACAAAAGTAATGCTCGCAATACTTCATACCTTACTAACACCTCAAAAAGTTTCTAAATTCACATTCACATCACATAATTAGACCACAACTTAAGATTCATCGAGCTTTACCATACTCTTAACCTTTTTCAACCATAACCTTGCTCGCCAATTATTCATAACCATAGACCAAGTATTTCTCTAGAAGTAAATTTCCCCAACCATCTTTTGTGTCGCATTGCGAAACTCAACATATACATATGTTCATAACTCAATGGGAAAATCATTGGTACAACATTACCAAAGTCATATAGTTCTCTTCAGAAGTTCTCATAACACAATACAAATGTAGATATAGATATTCATACAAAATTTATAACTCAATGCGAAAACATACAACTTAGTCTCAACATAATAGCTTACTTAATCACAACATATTAGCTTATTATTGGGGAAAGTGAACACGAATAGAGAGGGGTTATTCAACCAACTGTCTCTATTTGGTGGGGGTCGTCACCCTCCTGATAAGCATACACTTGCAAGACTTAACTAGGACATGTCCCTAACTACGGGTCTATCCCGCCTCTACGAGTCTACTTTTGTAGCACTCGCTTTACGGCCAAGCCGCTTTAACGGGTCTATCCCGCCGAAACTACGGGTCTATCCCGCCTCTACGAGTCTACTCTTGTAGCACTCGCTTTACGGCCAAGCCGCTTTAACGGGTCTATCCCGCCGGACTACGAGTCTATTATTGTAGCACTCGCTTTAATGTTTTTCATCACCGAAGCATGTGAGCACGACGGCACACAAACTCGGCTACTTTCCCCTACTTAAGCATTTTATTACCAATTTATGAAAATCTTGTTCTCAAAATATCATTAGCATTCCCTTACTCATGCATTAATTCTTCCTCAATTAAATTCAACCCAGCTTCTATCTTATATGACTTCTCAACCCGATTTCAACCTTAAACTCAACCCTTGCTGACACTTTCTCTTACACTTAATCAAACCGTAACAATATAATTAAAAATTTGGACACTCTTCACAACTATTCCCCTTTAACTTAGAATCACTCTGTACCCTTAGTTATACTCTTATCCCATTAATTAATAATTGACTGCTAGTGGGTAACACTCATTTACGATCCCAAGGTTATCAACAACTTATACTCTCCTCAAATTCGAATTCATTCTTTTATAACTTAGTGTGCCTGAAATGTGCTTTATAACATTTATATAAACCATAGTTACTCAAACATAATCTTTATTATTCGTAGAAATGCCCACTAGTTATATCTCAAACTAATAGGTTTCAAAAATATGAAAACTTGATTATTCATTTTAAAGTATATCGTTATTCTTTACAATAATTTCTTTTGTAAAACTTGTCAATGATTTACTTGTTTGCAAACTATATGTATTTTAAGAACTTAAAACAAAACCGAAACATATTTAGTTTATTGTTTCAACTCTTAAGTTCATTAAACACCTTAATATTGTTCAAAGCTAGTTTAAGTTCCATAATTCATAGTTTTAGGAAAAACATGGGACTTTTTAGGAAATTCTAAAGTAAATATGGCTTGTTAGGAATGATTATAAACCCTTGAAACGAATCATTGAAGAATCATTGAAAACTCAGTTTTTGTTATACTTAAGATAATTTAGAGATTCTCATTTACTACATTAAAAAAATTCTTTTATTATTAACACTTGATTAAGGAAACAAGCGTCTTTTAAGAAAATTAAATACAAGTATGACCTAGTTGAAGGAAAACATAAACCTTTATTGAAAACAAGAATTTAGAATTTAAAAGTGGTGTCTTTGGTTCCACTATATCTTATTTTAGGACCTCTTATATAGTTTAACACTAAGACCTCAACTCCTTAGAACTCAAGTGGGACTACTTCCATTATGCAAGAAATTTTACCTGATCATTAACGTATTCACTTATGATTAACCCTTAATTTACACTCCCTTAACCTTTTGACTTTTTCACATATCTCACGATTCCTAAGTTCGACCTCAAGATACTCAATGAACTCAATTCTCTAGCCGCTCAATGCCTCAAATCAAACCATCTCTCACTTGGGTTCTCATTGACACAAACATTCGTTCAAAAGAATCGTGATTCTTAAAAGTATTAAAATCTAATTTGTTTTGCAAAGCACAAATCAATTGCAAATACAATTCAGTTTTGCAAAAAAATCATTCAATTCACAAAACGACATTCAATTCGCAAAACAACATTCAATTCGCAAAACAATATTCAATATATACATATATATATATACATAATACTTAAACACAAGATATGATTTCAAACATTGAAGATGGTTGGACGATGTGTACCTTTAATATCCATTCATAACTCTCAAGGCTATATACCGATCACCATTCTCCACTCAACTTCCATGATACGATTCTCCTTGTTCATTCTCTACTTCATTATACCTCAAACAGATGAGGACATGAACCATTAGATACTCACGAGTCATAATAACTTTATCGAACCTTCTAATAAACTTCTGAGTTTCTTTTAAGATTATCTATAAAGCTTGCTTTGCTTTTAATAAAACCATATTCAATTATACTTAATCTGTGATTGAAACCATAATTACAATACTTGTTCAATTCCCAAATCAATCTAAGAATTCTGAAATCATATTTTTGTTTAGACAAATATTTTTAGGAAAAAGGAAAACATTAACTTGAATTTCTCAATTATGTTATCAAAATAATTTAAATTTAATAATTGAATTACTCACTAATCACTAAAATAAATACTAAAATCAAAGGGACTAAAAGAAAATAATTGAAATAGAATTAGAGGGTTTTGAATTATACCCTTAAGGAAATGGGAAAGTAGAGAAGCAATAGTCAACACCACTGCAACAACACCACCAGCGGCAGCGGCTCCACCGGGCCACGAAGCTTCGGCGAGCGGAGAAAGAGAGAGAAAGCAGTGCGAGGTAGGGGGTAGCGTAGGAGGAAGACACAGGACAACCACACAACAACAGCAACCGCAACCACCCGACGGTCACCAGTGACGGTGGTGAGCCAACGGAGGCGGCGACACGGCCTCTCACCGGAGGAGGGTTGAGAACCAACGAAAATGGAGTTAGGGTTTGATAAATTAGGGTTTTAATCAATTCAAATAACGAAATGGGATAGAGAGATTACCTATTTGCGAGGTTGTAGCAACGTCGACGACGAAAACAACGGCCACCACGATGCTGGCGAACAACGAAGATGGAGGAGAGAGGAATAGCCGGTGAAGAGAGGGAGGATCGGGTGACGGGAGAAGAGGAAGAGTCAAATGAGGAGAGAGAAAATGAGAGTGAAGAGGAGAAGTTTCCTGATTCTTTTCCTTTAGAATATGAGGACCAAAAATTTGAGTGAAATAAAAAAAAATAGTTAATATATTATAAATGAATTTCATTTTATTTATTTCTTTTTACAAATAGGCTTAAATATATCAATCTCAATTATTTTGATAAGATTTTATCAAACTAACTTAGAATCCATTTACTCAGGGAAAATAACTTTTTTTTTTTGAAAAAAAAAATAAAAATTATTCATTTTTATGACAGAACTTTTAATTTCAATTAATCCTTGGGTTTAAACAATTTACTTCGGAGTAATAAAATCTCAATCCTTAAAACATATTTTTATTCCATAAACTATCTCGAGGCTAAACTCGGAAATCAATTGGAAAGCTAACTTAAATATAATATTGAAAATCTCAACTCCATTAACCAATAAAATTTCAAGATCTTAATCTCAAATTAGGTTTAAGAGAAATTCTAATGACACATTTAAGACGATAATTACTATTAATAGCATATTAAAAGCTGCTTAAAATCAAGGATATTACACCGATATTGTCGAATTTCAGGTCAACAGCTGAATCTTGCCAAATCATTTATTAAGTTCAGCCCAAATACGCCTCTTCCAATGCAACAACTTTTCAAATCAATTCTGCGAATGCCACAAGTGGAGAAGTTTGCCCAACACTTGGGAGTGCCCATTGATTTTATAGGTCCTAAACGTTCTCATTTTAATTACTTGATTCATAAGGTTGGTGACTTGATAGCATCATGGAATGGAGTGTTATTGTCCCAGGCACAAAAGCTGGTTTTGATTAATTTAGTCCTCGTTGCTACAGTTTCTCATGTAATGATGAGTTTGGAAATTCCAGGGGTAGTTGCGAATAAATTGATTCGATGATTGCCACTTTCTTCTGGGCCAAGCAAGGTAAAAAAGGAATGCACTGGGTTCGCAGGAATATTCTTCATTTACCTCGAGGGATGGGAGGTTTGGGTATCCGACGACTGTCGACGATGAATACAACTTTTTTAATGAAACAAGTGTGGAGGATGCATCAGAATCCACAATTGTTACTTTCACAAGTCTACGTTGTCAAAGGTAAATTTGCGTTAACTACTGGACTGCCTAATATTTGTCGTTGTCGTGTTTCATGGGGAATGCGAGGTCTACGTCGGGCGGAAACTATGTTGCTTCAAGGATGTGCTTGGAAGATTGGAAATGGGAGGAATGTTAGCGCGGGGAAAAATAATTGGGTTCTTGGAAAGGTTCCAGTTTTTGCTTCTCATATTCTACTGTCAGATGCTAAATCATGGAAGGTAAGTCATTTCATTCAGGATCATCACTTAATTGAAGATCATGGACTACAGTGGAATGCTTCTCTGGTTAGAAGCTCTTTTGAAAATATGGATGCAAATGCTATTTTGTCTGTTGAGTTACCATCTTCTCCAGCTCCAGATCGCTTGTATTGGACTGGGCACAAAACTAGAAATTTTACGATCAAGACTGGTTACGCTTTTTTACAACATGATGATATTCACTATCCCTCTTTTTCTGGTATTGATCAGAACAGGTTTATACCTTTTTTCAAGCTATTATGGGCCTTGAAAATCCTTCCGAAATGGAAGTTGTTTATTTGGAAACTGTTACGTGAAGGAATTCCAGTAAAAGCAAACCTGGAACGACGAGGTATCGTTCTAGATACAACATGTAATTTTTGCAGTGAACGTTGTGAAGACGCACAATACATTTTTCGCTTCTGCAATTTTGGCTCAAGATGTGTGGAGAGTAGTATGCTAGGCATATTCTCAAATTTTAATGAGGATCTTTCACTTCAAGAATGGATTCTCAATTATATCCAGCTATTTATTAGCTTGGACGGCAAGTTCAGTGATAGAGTAATCACCTTTATTGCAACATTGTGGGCTTTATGGGTTACACGGAATACAAGAGTTTTTCGATCCGAACCTGGGCATATTCAGACAGTTTATGTTCACCTCAGACTAGCTATGGAGCAATCCACTACCTTCATCGGGAAAGATAAGGGAAATTTAGATTTCCTTCATCCCCCTGAGTACGCTTCCACCTACCCTTCGGGTTTTTTCTTTGCTCATATTGGGGTAGAAATTTTGCCAATGCCTAGTACGATTATGCAAATAGATGGAGCGTGGAACAAGGTCACTTCAAGAGCTGGAATGGGTTGGATTCTCCAAAAACCAGTTACATCAGGAAATGAAATTTGTGGAGGTTGCGACTATGGTCTAGGGCATTCGACGCTACATGTTGAAGCAATGGCTTGTCCGCGGGCTCTTCAATGGGCAAAGGATTCCTCCTTGGATGTCATTGTTCTGTATACTGACTCTGCTACTTTGGTTTCTTACTTACAGAGACAAGTTGTGCTTGATATACATCTCACTTGGACAGTGACAACTATTCTTGACATAGGTAAGAGTTTTAGATGTTGTATGGTTAATAAGGTGCATCGAGATCAGTTTCAACAGGCGCATGATCTGGCGAAAAGAGCTGCGAAGGATGGACTGCATTTTGTCTCAACATTTGGCGTTAGGCCTGATGGTTGATTTTTAGCTGTTTAATTTCTTGTATTTTTATCCTATGTCAAAAAAAAAAAAGTCTGTCTTTCAATGAATTTTAGAAATAATACGTTTACATTATCGACCATCCAACCATATTAAATCTCTACTCAAAGAAACCAATCTCTATTCAATCCTTTTCTTTCCAAAATCAAAAGAATCAATCTCATATGAGCCACATAATCTTTGTCTCTACAATAAGAAGAGCTCCTTCAATTCTCAAATTTATTATTGATCGATAAACTTACATATTCTGCACGATTTGTCTCAAATCAAACCTCAACTTCTTCGATTCAACTTGATCAACAAGAATGTTAGAGCTAGCAGAAGACGAGGTGAAGAACTTCTTCAAGGTATGGGCAATAGTTTTTGTATCTTTAAGCTATTGTTATTACATAGGAAAGCTAATTCATCCAAAAGGTTATACAAGATTAGTAGCAATAATCCCAATCATTGCTCTCTTTTTGGCACTTCCTTTGAATCTCACCTCTTTTCATCTTGGTAGTATGACTTGTTTCTTTATTGCTTGGCTTGATAATTTCAAACTCTTGCTTTTTTCTTTTGATAAGGGCCCACTTTGCGCTAATTCTTCAATCTCATTCGCCAAATTTCTTGCACTTTCTTGCTTACCCATCAAAATCCAACAACACCCACCTCATAAAAAGTCATTAAAATCACACCCATCTATTTATAATCACATCATTAAAGGGATACTTTTATGTCTAATAATTAAAATCTATGATTATAGTGATTACATTCATCCAAAAATCATATGGCTAATCTTTTTCTTCCACTCATATTTCACCGTAGAATTAGTCTTTGCATTCCTAGCAACATTGGCTAATATTTTGTTAGGGTTCGAACTCGAGCCACAGTTCAATGAACCCTTAATATCAACCTCATTGCAAGACTTTTGGGGTAGGAGATGGAATATCATGGTGACAAGGATACTTAGGCCTACGGTGTACCTTCCCACACTAGAGTACTCCACTAAGGTCGTTGGACGCACGTGGGCCCCACTTACGACGGTGATGTCCACGTTCTTTGTGTCAGCCATTATGCACGAGCTCATCTTCTACTACTTGGGGCGCAACTGGCCCACATTTGAGGTGACCTAGTTCTTTCTCCTGCATGGATTATGTCTCTGTGTTGAGATTGTCGCTAAGAAGTTAGTTGGTGGGAAATGGAGGATTCCACGGTGGATTTCCGGCCCTGCGACAGTGTTGTTTGTGGTGGGTACTGGGTTTTGGTTGTTCTTTCCGCCCTTGTTGAAGGTTGGCTTGGATACTAGTGTTAGGTTATGATACATATGACAATTCATAAATCATGCGGAAAAACCATAAACCCAGGAAAACATATTATTTACACATAATCATTTAGCATAGATTAGATGCATACTCTTTGTTGCGTGCCTTCCCTAGCTGCGCCCGAACCGAACAAGAACAAGTCTTTAGGACTCCAAGTGTCGTCCCTCCGTAGATAGTCCACAGCACGTCCGGATCCGCCTTAAGATTGACCAACTAGAATCGCCCTTAAGGTACTATTATTTTCGGCACTTTATAGGCAAATGTGTGACTGAATTTTTCTCACAAAAACTCACTTTGAATACTTTGAAACTTGTGTTATAAATTGTGAGCCCTAGCCTCATATTTATAGCGGTATGGAAAGGGAATCGAAATCCTATTCAGATACAAATTAATCAAACCTAGAATCCTACAAGAACTCTAATTTAATTAATTTATCAAATAGAATTTAGGAATTTAATCATTAACCGAACTCTGCATGTTTTAGGAAACGTGCACGAACACAAACACTTGCACACACACGCACGGCAGCCACGATGGGCCCTATGCGTGCGCGCGAGCAGCAACCCACTCAGCGCCCGCGCGCGCTGCGCGTGCTGTGCGCGCTGTGCGCGCTGCGCGCTGCGCGCAGCCTGCTGGGCCTGGCCTTGCGCTGGGCCTGGCGTGGCTGTTTGTGCGGCGCGCTTGGCTTGCTGGGCGATGGCCTGGCTTCGTGCTGGGCCTCGTCCGGCAGGCCTCGTCCGATGCTTATTCGTACGATGCGCTTCCGATTAAATTTTCCGATTCCGGAATTCATTTCCGATACGAACAATATTTAATATTTCCGATTCCGGAATTAATTTCCGTTTCGAACAAATATTTAATATTTCCGTTTCCGGAATTATTTTCCGATTCCGGTAATATTTCCGATTCTGACAATATTTCCGTTTCCGGCAATATTTCCGATTCTGGCAATATTTCCATTTCCGATAATATTTTCCGACACGTACCATGTTTCCGTTTCCGGCAACATCTACGACTTGGATAATATTTATATTTCCGATACGATCCATATTTCCGTTTCCGGCAATATCATCGTTTCCGGAGTATTCATTCCTTGCCTGTGACGATCTTAGCTCCCACTGAAACCAAGATCCGTCGGTTCCGAATATTCATAGATGGAGTATTTAATGCTATTAAATACTTGATCCGTTTACGTACTATTTGTGTGACCCTACGGGTTCAGTCAAGAGTAAGCTGTGGATTAATATCATTAATTCCACTTGAACTGAAGCGGCCTCTAGCTAGGCATTCAGCTCACTTGATCTCACTGAATTATTAACTTGTTAATTAATACTGAACCGCATTTATTAGACTTAACATAGAATGCATACTTGGACCAAGGGCATTATTTCCTTCAACTAGACCGTTTCAAGAGTTTGCGGCCGTTGCCAAGTTTGTAAGGAGTTTGAAGGCAGCTCTCACATTTTGAGTAGTTGCTTCTACAGTTGCACATTAACTTGTGAATTGTGGTACGAACTACGAAGTACCTTTTTTTCCCCACCAGGCATGTATTCCACACAGGTTGGTATGTAACACCACTAAGGCTCCGTTTGGTAGGTTGTAAAACGTTTTCATTGTAAAATGTTTTTCTATGGAAAATATTTTTCAAAGGAAAACACAATTCCAAACTAGTTTTCCTTTGTTTGGAAACTTAAAGGAAAATGGGAGAAGATGGTGAAGATTGAGGGGAAGAAAGGAGAGGGAGGTAAGGAGGAAAGAAGGAAAAGTGGTTTCCCTCACTTTCAAATGGAAAAGGGTTTTCCACCTTTGAGGGAGTAATGGAAAATTGTTTTATTACATCCCTTACCCAACCAAACAATGTAAAATGATTAAAAAGAGGAAAATCGTTTTCCATGAAAACGTTTTACGCCCTACCAAACGGAGCCTAACACAAGGATTTAATTACTTTATGCTCATTCGTAATATTTTTTTCAAAGTTGAAATTAAAGTGCTTGTAGAAGCTTTTGTTTCTACCCTACTGTTAAATAAGGAAATTTATTTACTTTCTTAAAATTATTATTGTTCATTTGTTTGTAGTTTGAATATAATTATGACATTAACATCAATGGGATTATATATAATGAGGTTAACTTTCGTTGTTCCTGTCATAACGGAAGCAAAGAAAGTTTAAAGAACGCAAATAAGAACGCAAAGATTTTACGTGGTTCACTAACAGTGTGTTAGCTATGTCCATAGGCAGAGGAGAGGAAAGTTTTATTGATCTTGAGAAGTACAGATTACAGAATACAACTAGGTTATGGCCTAGAGAGTTTATATAGTACTTTCTAGACAAATACGAAAAAGCCCAGAAAATAGGCAAAAAATCAATAACCCTGCTGGGACGTTGCAGCAAGGGACTTGACCGATTCAGGATATTATTCTAACAGTTTCGTTGATTAAGTTCTCCTTATTAATGATAAATTATGCTTCTTGGAAATGGAAATGCTACCCCCCTCTGGCCTCTTGTAGGTGAAAGTTTTCTCGGAGTTATCATGTCACATGACACAGGGCAAATGGGACCTTCGGCCTTTGATTATTAAAGAGCATGGTTTGTAGTTTACGAGTAATTGGCAATATTGAATGGACCCAATGGGTCAACTTTGGTATTGTTGCCAACTTCCCCTTGTGCAGCACGAGGTCCGTTCAAGCATCTATATATTTCTATGGAATATTTTAGTCTTTTAGACACATTGTCAAATGTGAAGTAAATAAGTGATATATATACTTCCATTTTCCGTACCAAGAATTAATTTATATCATGTAAAGCATGTTATAATAAGTTTAATCGATCACGTTCAAATAAATTAAATTCCGGCCAGGTCTTACTTCTCCGTCAAATAAGTTTAATCAGGTTATAAGAAGTTCATATAATAGGTTCAATTTGTAAAAGTTCAAAGTGTAGAGAACACACATAGTAAAGCATTTACTGTTCAACCATGTTTAAAAAGTTCTTATATTAAAGTCATGTTCTTTAGAGCTCAACTGAACTAAACTAAACGAAAATTAACTAAACTTAACTTAACTGAACTTAATAAATAATAAGTAATAAATAAAAAGTAATAAATTATTAACAATAAATTATTAACAATAAATAATAAATAATGAATAATTAATAACTAATACAGAGTAATCCATAATATATTAATTACTAAATAATACTCCCTCCATTCCTTTTTGTTGTTCCCGTTTCCTTTTTGGACATTCCTTTTTGTTGTTCCCCTACCGAATCTTCACTATTTTTGGCCATTGTTTTTTTTACCAAATTACCATAAGATTCTCCACTATTAACCAAAAAACCCTAAGATTCTACCATTTTTCCAACCTAAATTTCACCACTTTCATTATTTTATTCATCCCCTCTTCCCAATTCACCTGTCACTATCTACATCTCTATCTTCTTTTCAACCGGATCTCCTTCACTTTTCTCTCTCTCCTCCTTCCTCTCTCTGTTTCTCTCAAGAACATCAAGATATTCTTCATTTTCCATCTCCCTCCTCTCACTTTTCTCTCTCTCTCTCTCCTCCTTCCTCTCTCAGTTTTCTCTCTCCATTTCTCTCAAGAACACTAAAATGTTCTTCATTTTCCATTTTCCTCTCACGTTTCATTCTAGATCGCCGCCACCACCACCACCCTCCGGAAAACGCTGTAGAATACGTATTATGGCTTTAGATGGTGAAATTCGACCATGGTGGAATTTGACCTCTAAATCCTCAAAATTGTGATATTGAGATCAATTGGGTATTAATTTATTTTTGTGTTCATGTTTCAAATTTTTAGGGTTGATTTTGTTGAACTTTTGACGACTTTCTGGATTGTTTTTTCTTGATTTTGGTCGAGTTTTTTGGGTTAATTTTTGTCGAATTTTTTGTTGATTTTGGTCGAATTTTTTGTCGGATATTTTGGGTTTATTTTGGTCGAATTTTGGGTTGAATTTTCTGGAAATTTTGGGTTGATTTTGGTCGAATATTTTGTCAAAATTTTTGGTCTAATTTTGGGTTGAATTTTCTCGAATTTCTTGTCGAGTTTTTGGGTTGATTTTGGTTGAATTTTCTCGATTTTCTGGGTTTAATTTTGGGTTGAATTTGTTCGTATTTCTGGGTTGAATTTTGCTCGATTTTTGGTTGAATTTGGGTTGAATTTGTTCGATTTTCTGTGTTGAATTTGTTGTTCGATTTTCTGGGTTGAATTTGTTCGATTTGGGTTGAATTTGCTCGATTTTCTGGGTTGAATTTGGGTTGAATTTGTTCGTATTTCTGGGTTGAATTTGTTGTTTGATTTTCTGGGTTGAATTTTTTCGATTTTCTGGGTTGAATTTGTTTGATTTGGGTTGAATTTGCTCGATTTTCTGGGTTGAATTTGTTCGTATTTCCGGGTTCAATTCTGCTCGATTTTTTGTCGAATTTGTGGGTTGATTGTTGTCGAATTTCTGGGTTGAATTCTGCTCGATTTTGTTGTCGAATTTGTGGATTGATTGTTGTCGAAATTTCTGGGTTTTTTGTTGGATTTTCTTATTTTTTGGTTGATTTTTCTGGTTCGAATTTTCTTGAATTTTCTGGTTCGATTTAGAGTTGTTCGAATTTTTGTTATTTTTCTGGTTCGAATTTAATCAGATTATTTTGTTAATAATAAAAAAATATCTCCCATTTATCTTTTTTCTTTAATATTTTCTCTCTCTTTACTTTATTTTAAATATATAATCTCTTACACCTAATTATTATTTTTACACCCAATCATTACTCATATCCCAATACAACCAAAGATTCCAATTTTCTTAAAAACCACCCAACATTCCTTAGTGGAACAACAAAAAGGATCGGAGGGAGTAAATTTTAGTAATTAATAATAAATAATAAGCTATATGGAATAATAATAATAATAATAATAATAATAATAATAATAATTTGAATTGAATTTAATTAAACTGAACTGTTATATAAGTCCTAAAACTGCAATTACACAAAAAAGAACAGGTCCTAAGTCCAGTTTAGACTAGTTCAAGAGATTTAAAGTTAGAGACCACACATCTATAGTAAAGTAATGTTGAGTGGTGTACGTAAATTAATGTTGAGAAAGTAAGAATACTTGGTGTAAAAAAATATGGATTAGAAAGTAAGACAATGGGTAAAAATGTGTAAATATTATGGAATAAAGATGTAAGACAAGAACATATGTTTTTAAATATTACTTCAGAATACAATACATCATATTGTATTCTTAAACAAAACGTGGGTAAAAATGTGTAAATATTATGGAATAAAAGATGTATACACTAAAGGAAAAATCGTCACGTGCTTCTCTTCAAGTGTGGGTCATTTAATAAATTGGCAGCACATGAGAGCACAAAAAAAAAAAAAAAAAAAAACATTTTCACAAGTGCGGACACATTTTAGAAAATTGGCAGCACTTGAGTTCAAGTGCGGGCTTTAAACTCAAGTGCGGGCTCATTTACAAAAGACCCGCACAAAATAATTCCTAATTTTTTTTGGGTTTCCCGCTTCTCTGTCCTTAGCCTCTTCTCTGCTTCACCAATTTTCATCTCTCTTCCCCTCTCTTCCCCTCTCTGGTTCTTCTCTTCCTTTCTTGTTCTCTGGGCAAGACTGTGAAACCACAACACTCACTGCACACACCTCACTGCTGCCCCCCCCCCCAGGCGTCGCCGGTGCTGTTCCCTCACCCATCGCCGGCGTTGTTCCCCTCCTCCACCGCGTCGCAGCTTCTCCTACACGGTGTCGCAGCTGCTCCTCCACGGCGTCGCAGCTGCTCCTCCTCCACCTCCACCTTGTATTCTTCTTAATACCCTTCTTAATCAATAATAACCTAAGTACTCTTCTTAATTAATTTTGTTTACTGTTTTCTTTGAATTTGACCGATTTCGCCCATGGGTTCTTCAATTCTCGATTAACTTCTGATTTTATATGTGGATAATTGGAAAATAATTGTTGATATTCTGATTTGGAGTTAGGTTAAGGATTTAGGTGTTTCGATTAAATTTTGTTCATACACGATGATGTTGTTTTCTTTATTTTTCTGGAGCTAAAGTAAACTGGAACATATTCATGGAATGGGGGGAGTATGTTTTTCTATAGACAATTTCAAATTCAAATTGAATCTCATCACAAGTCCACCTAAATTGAGTGCTGAAACAGAACACCAGGATGCCCAAAGTATCATACAGGACATACTGGTGAAAGTTGCAAAATCCGTAGTTATGAGAAAAGCGACTTTGAGGCTATCACTTCCTTTAATTAGAGCTTTCCGTTTAAGTTTTGTCATGTTAAAACACCAGTAATATAAACTGAGGGTATCATCTCTGCATTCAAGACAAAGCATGTAAAATTGTAGATCGTAAAATACTTTCACGTGAGTATCAGGGATAGCTTATGTTAACATGAAAACATCCCTAAACACTCAGTACAGGAAAAAAATACAAGAACCAAATTTAAATAGGATGCCAACCTCGAAAAGCAATCCAAACCAGAATAAATGCAGGTTATAGGCCATTAAAGTTTCGAACTTGTAAAAGTTCAATGTAAAAGTGCATCTCATTCTTGCTTCATACTTGAATCATGCCTTTTTTTAAAGAAAAATATTTAATTAGATGAAGAAATTTATAGTTTTAAAGCACCTGGCGGGTTTCTTAACATAGTTATTCTTGATGCAGGGTATAGAAAAACTTGGAAACGTCCAATGTTATTTTTCCTCTTGCAGTAGTCATACTAATGAGGTAATAGTGGTTGTTGTTAAATTGATTAATGATTTACATGATTTTCTCTCTGCTTAAGTTACTCATTTTAGTAGGAACTGGCTAACCAAGTGGGGTTATTGCAAGCACATTCAGAAGCGCATAAGCTACTGAGGTGCACCTTTGGAATTTAACTGTTCCAAGTATTTTGTTTTCTAAACATTTCATACTAGTGTGTGTTATGCTTTAAAGTATTGCAACTTGGACTGAACTTTTTGTTTATATATGTGCCTCTTTTTTTCTCGTCTACTGTTGAGTTGTTATGATTTTTCGAAATCCTAGCTCAATCTGGTAGTAATATATTTTCTTCTCTATGCAAATCCTACTTTTGGATACACAGGCCTGGGAAGATAAAGAGAGGGAAGAGTTTCATTACGGTTGAATTCTTGAGTCACCTATAAGGTATTTCTACTCTTTTTTTTGAAGTAATTATATGTTTTTTCCATCTTTTTATCGACAGAATGAGTGCAAGTTACTAGGTTTTAGTCAAAATGTGACTGATAATGAACTAATGAGGCTTAAATGTGCATAACTTCCCCAAAATGGGTGAGAATGACTCTTTGAAACATAAAACTAAGTATATCAAACATGGAAAAACGTGGGTAAAACAAAACATATTATTAAAGTTAATTTACAAACGAATCACATATGTTTTTCACAACTCCTTAGGTAGTGTAGACTGTTAGGTTATGATACATATAAATGAATATAAATCATGCGGAAAAACCATAAAAGCCAGGATTCCAAATTAATTGCCACATAAAAATTAGCATAATTTAGGATGCATACTCTTTGTAGCGTGCCCTCCCTTGCTGCGCCCGAACCGAACAAGAACAAGTCTTTAGGACTCCAAGTGTCGTCCCTCCGTAGAAAGTCCACAGCACGTCCGGATCCGCCTTAGGTTTAATTAACTAGAATCGCCCCAAAGGTACTATGTATTTTCGGTTATTATGAAGCAAATAAGTGACTGAATTTTATGCCTAAAACTCTCTTGAATACTTTGAAAACTCGTTATAAATTGTGAACATTGATCACCTATTTATAGGGTATGGAAAAGGTATTGGAATCCTACTAGGAAACGAATTAATTAATCTGAATTTAATTTAAACTCTATTAATTAATTTATCTAGTAGATATAGGAATTTAATCTTTAAACGAATCCTACACGATTTAGGTTTCGTACGTAAGCACAAACACACACGAGCATGACCCGCATGTGCGCAGGCCATGCCCGCGCATACGCAAAGCCCACGAAGCTGCCATTGTGCTCGCAGCCTAGGCGCGCGTTGGGCCTGGCCTTGCGCAGGGCCTGGTGTGGACTTGGGCTGTTTGTGAGGCGCGCTTGGCTTGCTGGACGTGGGCCTGGCTTCGTGCTGGGCCTTCGTCTAGCAAGCTCGTCCGATGCTAATTCGTACGACGCGCTTCCGATTAATTTCCCGATTCCGGAATTCATTTTCGATACGAACAATATTTAACATTTTTTATTCCGGAATTAATTTCCGTTTCGAACAAATATTTAATATTTCTGTTTCCGGAATTATTTTCCGATTCCGATAATATTTCTGATTCCGACAATATTTCCGTTTCCAGCAATATTTCAGATTCCGGCAATATTTCCATTCCCGATAATATTTTCCGATACGTACCATGTTTCCGTTTCCGGCAACATCTACGACTTGGATAATATTTATATTTCCGATACGATCCATATTTCCGTTTCCGGCAATATCATCGTTTCCGGAGTATTCATTATTTTCCTTTGACGATCTCAGCTCCCACTGAAACCAAGATCCGTCGATTCCGAATATCCATAGATGGAGTATTTAATGCCATTAAATACTTGATCCGTTTACGTACTATTTGTGTGACCCTACGGGTTCAGTCAAGAGTAAGTTGTGGATTAATATCATTAATCCACTTGAACTGAAGCGGCCTCTAGCTAGGCATACAGTTCACTTGATCTCACTGAATTATTAACTTATATAATTAATACTGAACCGCATTTATTAGACTTACCATTAAATGCATACTTGGACCAAGGGCATTATTTCCTTTATAGACATCCTTTTCCTTAAAGTACAGATATCGAAAGGGAATTGATTTTGGCATTCCCACTATGAAAATCACAATCCGGTGAGCAAAGAAAACCTATGCTACACTCACAAATAAATCCATAATCAATTCCCATATCTTAAGAGTAGATTATAACATATTCTATATACTCCTGTCCTATGACTTATAACTCATAGCCTAAGATTAGGTTATTGTTGAAGAGAGCAAACAAATTCATGGGTAGTCATACTGATACAGCATGCATGTTCTATAGTAACAAAGGACAATAAGCCTTGGATACCAAAAGAACATTGTTGCAAGTATATGGACTCCGTATTATGGTTTGTACAAATCTCTTTGCAATTCCTTTAATTAGAGAGAGAAAAAAGAGCTGAGTGGATGGTTACCTTGGAGTAGTACTCTTGGTGCCTTATCAAAAATGTTATTTTTGGAGTCCCTAAAGCGATAGTTACATGCAACCACGATGTAGAAGACAACATTAGCAGCACTTAATGCAGCTAACGCCCAGAAATAGTTATCTAAACGACTATTATTGGATGTAGCTTGGAACCAACTTGTCCCACTACCACTAATATTTTGGCTAATCTTTCCCACTATAACAACAGAAATCGGACTCACCATGTATCCAATTCCAGATGCTGCAAATGCAAAATGTGCAGAGTAGCGACTCGTAGGGGGAGGAGCTTGATCCGATAGCAAGTCAGTTACACTCGTTGCAAGTATTCCATCTTGTTCCGGTATGGACTGGGAACGGATGGAGAGGTCTTGCGGGTTGTGTGGTGTTGTTATCCAGATGAGTTCCTGCGCAGATAACAAAGGTGAACTAACCTCGAGGGTGATTCGAGGATCCCCCCTCCGATGCTAAAGTCAGATATGATGAGGAATAAGTGTTTTAGGTTTAGTGAAAATGATTGGGATTGCGTACCTTTCGTAATAAATGAGGCCCATATATATAGGCGCGGGTCGGGTGTACGGATCAATATGGGTCCTACCCGATTGATAGCGACCCGTTGACTCTTTGATTGGTCACGTGCCATCTTCCTACCAGCCTACCTGGGAAGCTGGTAAGAATTAAGACTACTGGTAGGAGTGTTTGCATGTAGACCCTTTCTGGATGAGGGTGCTACCGGCCTGCTGGTAGCATACCCGTACAACTAGCCCCCTCAGAGTGAGTACATCCGACTGGACTGATGTGCTTGCTCTGAAAAAAGGAATCTCTCCCTACAACTAGCCCCCGAAATCACGTCTTTTTGCAAAATGTGAAGGTGCGTTGATTATGCTTTGAATGCTGACTAGCCCCTTCATAATGAATGCTACCTGAACTTTTTGCGAAAACACACAGACATAGAAAATAGGCCAAACATGAACTTCCTTACCGAAAAGATCCCTAGGATGATAGCCCCCTTGATTTTTGATGCTGACTAGCCCCCTTGAGATTTTTGATGCTGACTAGCCCCCTTGAGATTTTTGATGCTGACTAGCCCCCTTGAGATTTTTGATTTTGAGATTTTGAATTTGAAAAGGTTATATGAATTTGTACCGCTCTAATTTGCTCCACGTGTATTGCATCTGTACTCCTTGCGACGCGTGTCACATGGTTATATTATTTCAACGGCCAAGATTATTATTGTCTTTTCAACTTCTTTTAACTGTCAAACCCACCGCATTTCCGCTCGACTATTTAACTTTCCTTTCTTAAACTTTCAAACCTTTTTCACTCTTGCCTTTTCAAACTCTCTCTCTCTCTCATCGAAATTTCTTCTTTCTTTTTGAAATTGCGTATACCTGAGTGCATATTTTTCTCCGCCGCTGTTCTGCTTGCTTCTGACAAGGTTGGCGTCTGCGAAAGTGGTTTTTATCGGTTCTGGGTTGCGAATTATCTGCTGCGTTTGAAGGTATAATCTTATTTCTTTTTTTATTTCCCCCTTTCTCATAAGTTTGGTGTTGTATTTAGGCATAATGTCGAGTGAGCGAGATAGTGAGAATGAGTTGAGTGGGGTTGGGTATGATGATGCTGACCTTGCGTCCGTTTCTGAGGACGTCAATTTTAAGGATGATGATAAACCGTCTACCTCTGATTACTTTGAACCGTCCTAAGCGGATGCTGCCTTGGAATTACAGGCTCATATGCGTAAACAGGTACGAGCCGATATTCGTCGTGATTTGAATTTAATAGAAAACTTCGAAACAATCTCGGCAGTGGATGCTCCCTCTATTTCCCTTGACTACGAACTTCGATCTTGGACGCAATTTATGGACCCTGCCGGTAAAGGACATGGTGATTATGGCACTAATTTTGGAAATGTTGTTGTGTCTTTTAATCAGGATGTCGTTAAGGGTGCCCACTTAGAGAACGTGGCTGGTGGGAGCCGTCAAGTGGATGTTGGAGAGGTTAGCAGTCGTGCCAACGATGCTGCAAGGTCTGAAAACTCCGCCGGTAGTGATGGGGAAGAGGATGAGGGTATAGGAGATTCAATTTTGGAGTCTGATGATGATATCGGTAAGCTGTGGGGTGATGGTGAAGATGTTTCATCTCTCTGTGAGCAGGTTGTGAGGGAAGGAGATTTGGACGTGGAGCCAGACTCTGATACGGAGGAGACGAGGTTTAGGGTTGAATGCCCTCCTCCTGCTGGTAGTGCCGTTGGCAAGGCTAAGATAATAAAAACTTTTCGCGATAGGGCTATCAAAGACAATCATCCGCACTGGGCCAATAGGGCTACCGTCTTGTGATTCCCGCGGAGGGGAGTGTGATTTTGGATTGCCCTCCTGGTCATGTCGGCGTGTATGCCCACCATATTGACTTTGGCCTCCGATTTCCCCTGCATCCCTTTATAGAGAAGGTATTTCGGGCTTGGAATGTGTGCTTGGCGCAGGTAACGCCGCAGGTTGTAAGGAATGTGGTTGCCTTTACCTGGTTGCTGTATTTTAAGCAATGGCCTCAAACCATCAATCTATTTCGGCGGCTGATTTGGCTTAAGAAATACAAGAAGAACTCTGGCTGGTGGTCTTTTTACACCAAGGGAAGTAAGATGATTGTTAATCCCAAACTGTCTAGCTGCAAAGATTGGGAGAAGAAGTTCTACTGGTTAAAAGTGCCGTCTGACTTTCCGACCATTTTCATTTGCCCCGCCCTCATATGAATCACTATCCTGATCGGGAGCTGGGTTTTAGAGAAAAAAGGGCATATCAGTTTGTGTCCTGCTTGCATGTTGACACCGGTTTGCAGAAGTCTGCGACCGTTCCTAGATACTGGTTACCTCCTGCCAAGTATATTTTGGCAAATGGGCCGTTGTCTGCAGTCGGCTTGTGCCACACCCATACTCTTGGTAGGGTCGTGGGGCTGATAGCTATATTCCCCCTTCTATATTGTTTAAGTATGCTTTTGCTGTTTTGTATGTACTTTTGCTGTCTGTGTTTGAATATTTCCTTGCGTTTCTTACCAGGTCTGCACACTCTTGACTTTGGTATTCTTGGTTTGGGCGAAGGCGGTCGTCCTACCAACAATAATCCTCCAAATCCGAAAGGCGTTTTTTCTACTCTCTCCACTTACGCAGCCAAAGCCAACAAAAAACGTGGTTTGTCGCGGGAGGAGCCTGTTAGTGAGTCTCCTGTCAAGAAAACAAAAAGGCTAAGTTCTTTACCAGCTCCCAAGCCCCTTACTATTCGTGAACCATCTGCTCATTCTATCGGTGGTTTGGCTGTTGATACCGTTCCCCAACAACTTTTTGTTACGACTCATACTGCCGGTACGTCTGACATGGCTGGTGGTTTTAAAAGTTTGGATTGTGGTCACGGTGCGACCCTTATTGGTAGGCGCCCTCGTGACCGCAATCAGCCCTTTACTCGAGTGAATCAGTCTGGCCCTACCGAGTCTGCGCAACCTGCCCCTGAAAAGTCTCAAGAGAAAACTCCTGAGAAGGAGTTTGAATCGGCTGCGGTTGTGAACATCGCAGGCCAGGGGGATGATGCTGCCGCTAATGTTGAGGCGACAGTTCAGGCTGACCTGATGGTTGTAGATCTTATGACTCCAACTCGCCAGAATCGGGAGCAGGAGGTAAATGACAATGATGCTGCTGGCTTGGGCCAAGAAATTCCTCCTATTCTGCCTCCTCCTATTCTTCACACATCTTCTGGGTATTTTTGCCCTGGCTAGAGCGCTGGTTCCAGCTCTGGTTTGAATATGGGGGTGTTTGTCCGTCCTGGTGAGTGGATTGAGAAGACTCCGGTATGCCTAACTCCCAGGAAGATGAAGTATTTTGAGGTCCCTCCCGGTGAGCCTGATGTGAAGGAAATATGTCCTTCACCCAAGGTGCATTAAGTCTAATACCAAGGTTCAAATTAATTGCGAACAATTAATTCAGTAAGATCAAGTGATCGGAACAGCTAGCTGGAGCAATGCTTCCAATCAGTGAGTTCTAATGGATATTGAACTCACAACTTACTCTTGACTGAACCTACAAGGTCACACCAATGACACGTAACAGATCACCGGATTAAATGAATCGGAAATTCATTTAATAGCTTTTCGGGATTTAAGTTGGAAACGTATTATACGATACGACCTTGCATCGGAATTCAATATCGTATCGCGAATATTCGTAAGCTAGGCGAAACGAATAAATCGTATCGTACGACGGTGATTCGTCGTATACGAAACGATAAATAATATATCGGAAATATATTAAACGCGAATACGAAGGGCGGCCCACGAGCCGAGTGCGCAAAGCACTCGAGGCCCATGGGCGCGCTAGGCGAACGAGCAAAAGGCCAAGGCAACACGGCAGCGCTAGGCCCATGGCCGAGCATGGCTGTGCGTGTGCGCGCGGGCCTGTGTAGCAACACAGCCACAGCAAGCGAGGCCCATGGCCCAGCGCGCTGTGCTTGTCGCACGCACGGCTTGCTGGCCGGCCTTGCCTACGGGCTTGGTCGGTTTAGTAAGGTTATGTAAATAACCTTATGACCTAATTTCCAACTTACTGCAATCACAATTCAGATTACAAACAACCCTAGGAGAAAACAGAGAACCCTAATTCTCTCTGTGCCTCCATAGTGTGTTCATCCCAAAAGCAAATCTCTTGATCGATTGTCTAAGCTACGATAATCAAGACGGGTCTGATCGTGTCGGTGAACCAAGTAGAGGAACGACAAGTGGAGTTCTTTGTTTGTGTTCTTTGATAGATTATTGTGGAAAACACGCTTCGAATGTAAGTTTGCTTAATCTGTGCTTTATACATGTTTCCTGGCTTTGGGGATGGTTCCGCACATGTTATTATGTTTAACTGTATTCCCCTACAGTGGTATCATGAGCCTAATGTATTCAAAGCATGAATTAGCATGATTATTATTGTTTTTGCATTGTCGAAATTTTTGGAATTTTGTTGATTTTTCGGAATTTTTTTTCGAATTATGGGATTAATTGCGAAATTGGCAGTTCCGAAATAAAAAATATTCGTTTTTTCGATTTTTAAAACCCTAATCTGATGGAAAACGATTTTCTAAGATCATTTAATGCGAATAGAATTGCGAAAACAGGCCTCGAAGCATCAGTTTTTGGGCGTTTTTGTTAATTTTTCATTAAAAATTAAATGTGTCGGACAGTAATTCAATTAAAAGGTCAACCTAAACTACTCGGAATTGCTTGAAATTTTGACACAATGTTTCTGGGTACATTCTTGATCTATGGTAAAAGTTTCAGATTTTTCCGATAAGTATAAACCCTAATTTTGCTTTTCCCCAATTCGTAAAATTTACAACCCTAATTGAATTTTAATTAATTATGGATTAATAATTCGGTTAATTGGGAAAGGGGATATAATTTCATGGGTCAGTGGCTAATTTTAAAAATTATTGGATTAAAATTTTGAATGGTTTCGTTAATTTTAATCACACTTAAACCAATTTATTAATAATCTGAAATTTAATTGTTTACGAACGATGTAAAATTTCGGATTTTATTAATTAAAGGTTCAAATTTTAAAGTTGATTCGATCGTTCTTAAAAGTTTGAATATTGTTAGCCCTTGATTTATTAATTTTACGAAATTGGATTGTCGTTAAAGTTTATTAAATCGTTAAAAATCGTTGTTTTTCGAAAAATTAAATCGTAACTGATGTGGCCTAAAAGAATGCCACCTGACTGCACTATCAAAGCCAAGAAGAAAGAGCCCAAAAGCTTGCCTACGGGCATTTCTCAAACTTCACAGGGCCCAGGCCCAAACGATTAAGAGGTCCCCATTGGGCCTAAACAAGCCTCCAGAACCAGTGCAGGACACGTGTCCCAATCTTGCGTAAACACTCAATCATGCAGGACCAGTTCCCGAGAAACCCTAGCACTATAAATAGTGCAGATCCCTAGGTAAAAGGGCATTCAATTCTTGCCCAACAACAACAAACTTATCTTTGCTCTGCCTTCTCTCTACAAATTACTTATCTCTCTAGCTTATACTTACTTAAGCATCGGAGGGAATATTCCTACGGGAATATTCTTGTTTTGCAGGTTGCCAGAAGTTCGTGCCAGGTCATACTTGATACCTCCGAAGAGCGCGTGCCACGTCAGCACCGTAAAAGTTCCCACAACATTTGGCGCCGTCTGTGGGGAGGTACAGTGTCATGGCCGAACTACACCCTGACAGAGAGCATGCTGGTGAAGAAGAAGAGAGACGGCACATTGAAGAGACCAATCGAATTGCAAATGCAGGGAACACACCAGGACGAATGCAAGCTGAGGTGGTGGTGGAAGAAGAACCAATAACCGAGGCGTCCCCGCCAGGCGGCCATCTAAGCCCTAGCGTCCGAGACATCGTGTTGGATGAGAATCTAGATTTGCCAGTATCAGTGAGCTCCCTACGCGAGATTTTGACAGGATTCCAACAGCAAATGAATCAGACCTTCCGACAACAGATGAGCACTACACTGCAAGATGAAATTCCGAAGAACATGCTGATCTACTGCGCTGAGAGGACGGCTCCGCAGAGGCCCCTCAGTCTAGGCACGAATCGGATAAGCAGAATGCCGCTCAGGTCCAACGTCTGGAGAGCTGGAGAAGGTTCTCGTCCACAAGCAAGCAGGGGAGTTAGCCCTGTGCCTGAGCACTCAGAAGATGGCCGTGACCCACCCACCTTCTTACCTCGAAGGGACCCGGTCATACGACCATCATCTAGGGGAAGTCCCCCAGCCGTCTTCCGACCAGCTGCAAGGCGTCAAGAACACTATGAGGCTGAATCTGAACTATCAGACACCGGGTCCACCCCTGTGATGGAAGACCCGCCATTTTATCCCACTACACGTGGACCAACCCAGATGACGCCCCAT
Organism: Spinacia oleracea; assembly: GCF_020520425.1. NCBI lineage: Eukaryota > Viridiplantae > Streptophyta > Magnoliopsida > Caryophyllales > Amaranthaceae > Spinacia > Spinacia oleracea. Next base: position 68,595,982 of record NC_079488.1, on the reverse strand, counting down.
AGGGTAAGCATGCGCCCCCTCCTGCTATCAAGCCGCCGTGAGCCAACCTATCATATTCAGCAAGGACTCAACAACCTAACGTTAAGGCACATGAGTACCCCTTTTTCTGACGAGATCATGAACGCCCCGAAGGAACCCAAAGTAAAAACCCCTACCATTGAAGCTTATGACGGGACCACCGATCCCGACATGCATCTTGTCGCATACCGCCACCACATGTACGTACAGGGAACCAATATAGCCACTTGGTGCAAGTACTTCCCAGCCACGCTTAAGGGAGTAGCGTCTAAATGGTTTGAACGGCTGCCTCCAAGATCAATTGCCTCTTTTAGCGAATTACAGACTTTGTTCTCTACAAGGTTCATGGCACACAAGGAAGAAAGGAAAACTAGCATGCATTTAGGACGGATCCAGCAAGGGAAGGACGAGTCCCTAAGAAGCTACGTGAAGCGTTTCAATCTGGAGGCGGGATAGATCCCAGACTTGCCCGATGGTGTCTCTTTTGATAATTTTATCAGAGGATTGAAGAAGGGCTCCTTCAAGTTTGACCTAGTTAAGAAGAGTGTAAGGACTATGGCAGAGGTCCTAGACGAGGCTAAAGCATTTATCCATGCAACGTAAATATGCAGCGCGTCAAAGGAAGGGAGGATTGGAGAAACAACAGACTCCTCCGGGAGGAAGGATAAGGTGGACCGAAAACCTCCACGGGTAAATGGCACATGGGCTCTCTCAAAAGAGCATGATACCAACTTTCCGGGGCACAAGAGAGAACGACCGCAAGAGCGGGAATATTTTGAGTACAACACATACCTTCTCACCATACTAAAAGACGTGGGGGCAAGGTACGACCTTGATCGACCCTTCCCCATGAAGTCCCCTGCTGAGACTCGAGATCCCAAGCTATATTGCCAGTTCCATGAAGATATAGGACATAAAACTAAGAATTGTAGAAGCTTGAAGAGGGCTTTAGATGGTCTTGCCTCCAAAGGACATCTCAAGAACTACTTACGGAAGAATGCTCATGGCTTTGGAAAAAACCAATACAAAAGGAACAAGTCCCCTGCCTCGCCGACTAAGGGACAACACAGCGACGGAGGATTTGTAGCCGTCATATCTGGAGGACCGGCCGCTGGAGGACCTACCATGAGAGGACAGAAGGATTATGCCCGCCGCTTAGGACAAGTGCTGCTGTCAGCCAAAGCGCCCATGGATCCATTCCCAAAGATTGAAATATGTGAGTCAGACGGTGGACGGATAGCCACGCCGCACGATGATCCCCTTGTGGTTGAATTCAAGATAGCTAACCTGAGAGTTAAACGCATACTAATAGACACGGGAAGCTCGTCCGACATAATGATTCTAGAATGCCTCAATCGCCTAGCACACGGTCCCAAAGCCATCGAAAGAATTCACTATCCCGTCATTGGTTTTGGAGGGAGTATCATTCATCCTGTTGGCGTTATCACTCTACCAGTTCGAATTGGAGATAGGAAGAATGGGCGGAAAATGGAGGTGGACTTCTTAATCGTCAAAGACCTGACGGCATACAATGTCATCCTGGGACGACCCACCTTAAACAAGATCAAGGCTGTAGTCGTTACCCATCTGATGCTTCTGAAGTTCGTATGCGATGATGGAGTTATAGGCACCATACATGGAGATCAACAACAGGCTAGGGATTGTTACCTGACGACCCTCAACCCGTCAGCATGGAAGCAAGATTCTGCTGAAGTCAGAGGAAAACGAAAGCATGAGGATGAACCCCAGGTCACCAAAGAAATTGGACCCGTCCAAATAGAAGCGGTCAAAATTGAAGAAAGTGGCTAAGAGTAGAACATCATTAGGGTAACCATTGTACTCAGAGCCTACAAAACGGCCTAGCTATTGTACCCAGAGCCCACAAAATGGCCTGTAAATACCCGTCTAAGACGCGGTGAATGTAGCAAGCGATTTAGTAAATTAACACTTATCTGACGAATACAAGTCTCTGTTGAAAGAAAACAATTCCTAAACTGGCGTCCCTATCCGCTAAATAAACAATACCCAATGCTAATAAACACGAGGGGTTTGGATGTACCCCGTGCTAATAAACACGAAGGGTTTAGACATCCAGCATGACGCCTTTTCTTTGAAAAGCGCCCAAAAAAGACTCAAACAAGAGCAAAACAATCAGACCTAAGACCTCCTCCTTGGATGGCGTCTAAAAAGGCTAATCGTTTAAACGGCCTGAGAAGTGGTCTAGATTAGCGCCTCAAATTAGGCTCGCAAAACATTCAGACATAAGACCTCCTCCTTGGATGCCGTCTAAAAAGACTAATCGTTTGACGGCCTGAGAAGTGGCCTAGATTAGCGTCTCAAATTAGGCTGATCACCTAAAAAACACTGAGGTTTCTGTCCAACAATTGGACCCAAAGAAAAATTTCTAAGAAATCAGTACCGAACTGATAGAATTAAAATACAGTGCACAACGGCACAAACTGTTTATACATAGCGCCCAAAGCGCAAACAAACCAAATCAAATAAATGCCCGAAGGCACCAAAGTTATTACAAACGCCCACGGCGTCATCTAAACCAACTGCAAGAAAAACTGCTCAAGGATGAGGGGCAATGGAACTCCCGTCCTGGCCTTCAGGGGAGTTCACCTCGTCTTCTTCTATGTCTTCCTCCCCGTCACTAACGAATTCGGGAGGATCTAAGCCCAAGCGCCTAGCCGTCGAAACAGCTATCTGGTGGGAGATACGGCGTTTGACCCAGGAAAAATCCTTCCCGTCCATAGACTGATCCCACGCCTTTTGGGCACTCTCCAAGATGGACTCCTTGCCCAACTTAAAAGAGCTTGCAGCCTCCTTGCGCACGGCCTCGATCTTCCCCTGCATGGCCTTGAGCTGACCATGCAGAACGTTCACCTTGGAAGAGAAATCAGTCACCCGCTCTAAGACGGAAGAGTACTCCTTTCTCAGCACGGTAAGCCGCCCCTCGTGTTCCCGCAGCTTCTCTTCATATCTCTCAGCGTCCATCTCGGCCTTCTTCAGCTCTTCCGTTTTCAGAGCAATCTTCTTATCCGCGTCCAAGTTGATCAACCTGGCCGTCTTCTCAGCATATTGCTCATGATTCTCGATCTGGTGCTTGTGCTTGAGCATCTCATTGTGCATATCAAAGCGGTAGTTCCTACTCTCAGCACAGCGAATGAAAAGCTGCCAAAAGACAATATAGAATTAAAAATAGCGTACACATATAATCATAATCACAGAAATCAAGGGGTAAGTATCTCACATCAAGGACGAGAGACTGAATGGACCCAAAGAATCCCAAGTCAATCCCGGGGAGTGACCTCACGTATTCCTCAGGGATGGCCGCATACACATCGGCAAGGATCTTATCCTTCGCCTCTGAGCTAAAACCGGCAGAAGGAGGGATGCTCGCCACCTCGGCCCGACGCATCCGCTTGAACATCTCAACTGAATCAAACACCAAGATTAACAAACATCGTGAAAATCCAAACCTGATATCATAGATTTAAAGTACAGAGATGCTAACCAATTGGCGAAGCTGCAGGAGGAGTAGAGGCATTATCAGTAGAAGGAGCCTCAGTCTCCTTGCCTTTGCCCTTGTCCTCTCTGGACAAAGTGGTGGCGTCAGCCGCCGCAGTCTGATCGACTGCTACTTCGTCAGCAGCTGCTCCGACAGTACCATCCATTTCGGTGTCCACCTGGGAGCGGACGGTTTTGGTACCGGCGGCTTGGTGACAGCGTCGACCGGACCCATCTTCTTAAAGAAAGGCCGTTTTGGCTTAGGAGCCTCCGTCGAAGATGCCGGACGCTTCTTCGTAGCCGGCAAGGTAGGGTGCTAAAGATAAAGGAAATCAGCGACCAAATCATGACCAAAAATAATAAATATATATATATATATATATATATATATATATATATATATATATATATATATATATATATATATATATATATATATATATATATATATATATATATATATATATATTACCTTGGCAACGTCGCCAGAGGCACCCTCACTGGACTTCTTGGAGGAGTCCTTCTTCTTGGCCTCCACGGCCTTGAGAATGTCCTCGGTATATACCTCGGACAGCCAAGCGGGTACTTCCACTACACCCTTGTCTTCGGGAGATAAGCGATCCATGGCAGAACCTACAAAGCCAAGGGTTAGTAAAAAAAAAAAAGAGAGAGATAAAAAAAAAAAAAAAAAACAAAATGTTTAAAAATCTACTGGGGAACTACCTCTACTCAAATAGGAACAAAGACCAACGGCCGAAAGAAAGACTATATTGGTGAACTGGCCGACATGGGGAAGCCAAGCATTAGGCACCCAGGCATGGCTTTTTGACGACAGCCGATACATCTCAGCCTGGAACAAGGGCTTCACTAGTCCCCACTCCCTGGACGAGAGGCGAGGGTAGGCGTCAGCTCTAGAAAAATAGCGGGGCCGATGGTTCCACCGAGAAAGACGTCTGGAAAGAGAAAGGTCTTCCATTCGGACAACATACCACTTCTTCCTCCACCAAACCCAACTAGAGGTCTTACCCACCACCGTCTTATATCCCCGACGGCTGTAAAGGGTGAACCACCCCTGGGGAGAACGAGAGGAAGGGGCAATAACTACGAGACGAAGGAAAGCAGGAAAGGAAGGGGTGACGCCGCTCAAAGCACACTTGGCGATAAAACCAAAAACATTTGCCCATGAGTTGGGCGTCAATTGAGCAAGGCCAATGTCATACCCCTCTAAAACGTCCATCACAAAGGGGTGCAATGGAAATCTAAGGCCCAACCTAAAGGCAGCAGTATAAACGGCTACCTCTCCTTGGGAGAGTTGGTCCACGGAGTCATGAGGTTGAGGGCTCCTAAGGCTAAAACCTGGGGGCAAGAGCAAAAAACGCTCAAAGTCACGTCCCTGCTCCCTCAGGTACCGCAGCCATTTCATGCTGGGAAAGATATCCGACAGAAACAGATTGACGTCTTCCTTCCCCCGGACCATAGGAGGAAGATTTTTTGCAAACTCCTCGTCTGAGGAGCTAGAGGAGTCATCTTCAAAATCCTCGCGTGGAACGCGGGGACGGGAAGCCACATTCTTCCTTCTCCTAGGAGAATGTGCTGTTCTAATGGCCCCGTCTCCTGTATTATGGGAAGAATGGACTCCACTCCTACTTCCTTGGGACGGGTTTGAAAAAGGAACCCTATCGTCCCCCTCTCGCGGTGCAGCCCATGCACGCACGTTAGTTGTCTGTCTAATTCGAGCCATGCCGTCCTGCATAAGGGACAGGACGTCTGACTTTAGCAAAGAATGAAAGGGATAGGTGTCATAACCCCCAAGACGCCTCCACAGAATACTATAAACAATAAACGAGAGAGGTCCCACAAGCATACAAACAACAAGGTATTGATAGAAAACTTACCAGAAAATGATCAAACTAATGAGAAGTCTTGGCAAATCCTCTAAACCCTCAAGAACACTGGACAGCAAATCCAAGAACACTCAAGCACACGCACCAACAGATCTTTGGCAGGACGAAATTTACTTTCTCTCTCTAAAGAAAAAATCGCTCTGAAGTAACAAAAGAAAAATGAAAGAGGAATTGAAGCTTTAAAAGGAAAATCTAATCTCTGAAAAGCCCTCACACGTGGCGCTCCTTCCGATCAAGCAGCCTACCCCACAGTGACAAGGGGAATCCTCCTTGAGGGGCAAATGATGTGTCCTAAAAGAATGCCACCTGACTGCACTATCAAAGCCCAGAAGAAAGAGCCCAAAAGCTTGCCTACGGGCATTTCTCAAACTTCACAGGGCCCAGGCCCAAACGATTAAGAGGTCCCCATTGGGCCTAAACAAGCCTCCAGAACCAGTGCAGGACAGTGTCCCAATCTTGCGTAAACACTCAATCATGCAGGACCAGTTCCCGAGAAAAACCTAGCACTATAAATAGTGCAGATCCCTAGGTAAAAGGGCATTCAATTCTTGCCCAACAACAACAAACTTATCTTTGCTCTGCCTCCTCTCTACAAATTACTTATCTCTCTAGCTTATACTTACTTAAGCATCGGAGGGAATATTCCTACGGGAATATTCTTGTTTTGCAGGTTGCCAGAAGTTCGTGCCAGGTCATACTTGATACCTCCGAGGAGCGCGTGCCACGTCAGCACCGTAAAAGTTCCCACAACAGTAACTTTTTGAAAAATAAAATTAATGCAAGTTCGTGAATTAAAATTTAATTTTAATTAGGTTGATCCGCTTTACGAACCAAAAACACGAACATAGGCATGATGGAAGTATGGCTCGTCGAGCCATACGAGGCCGTTATGCGAGCCGTGCCATGCGACACGGGCAACAGCACGAGCTGCGTGCCTCGTGCGCGCTAGGCAAGGCAGGGGCGGGCGATGCCTGCGGGGCTGCGACAAAGCGAAGCGCGATGCTTGCGACGTCGAGCGCCCACGATGCACAACACACACGCAACGCAGGGCAGCTAGGCTGCGGGTACGCGATGCGCATGCGCAAGGCATGGCGCACGACGCGTGTGGGCGAGGCATGGCGTGCGAGCGATGGGCGAGCGATGGCATGCTATGCGGTGCGATGGGCTGGGCGCGCGCGGGCAATGCTCGTGTGCTCTTGGGCCTCTCGCACGACGGGCTGGGCGCAAGCCTAGGCCGTTTGATTAAAAAAAATTAATCGTTTAATTAGTTGTGCTTCGTGTATTTGCATTAATTTGGGCTAACGGAATTTTTAATTTAATATTTTATTTGCTTGGGCCGGGCCGCGAGTTTTAATTTAATATTTCATAATTAATTATCCGGAATAATTATTGGTTTGAGTGGGAGCCACTAAATGAAATTAAAATGAAATAATTATTTTAATTATTTCGTAGGTCGCATTATTTTAATTAAATTCAATTTTAATTAGAATAAAGTCTAAGGATTAATAATTTGGAAATTGATTAATCTTTTAGGACGCGTTTATGTGAACGTGAATTTTAATTAATTCACGTAAATACTTGCATATTAACATGGGCCATTCGTTTTAGCACACGAATGGGTGAATGCATAGAATATATATTTTATGCAATGCAGGTACTCCAAGTGACTAGTATGGCCAAATTTAGGATAGTTAAATACGGTCTGCGCACCGTTCTATCTTTGAATGTAAAGTTTAAATATGGTCTGCGTACCATGGAAATTTTGATGTAATTTATTATTTTCAAGTATTTCTAGTTTAGAACTTTAAGTTAGCATTTGAACGAAGACTCAAGACGATGCCAAGCTAACAAGGAGGTGATGAAGATTGGATGCTTCAAGACAAGAAGTTTTGGGCCATACTAGATCACCAATTGTTTATGCAATTTAATATATATATTATGCGTGAATGTATGGATGTATGTATGCTTTGCATGAACAGGTTGTTTCCTATGAATCGATTACTTTTAAGTTCACTAAATAATCGAACCAACATAGAAACAACTAGGTCCAAGTAATATTGAGTTTTAAAAATTGCCTTCCAAATCAACACTTACAAAAATCTAGGGATCTAAGATAGTAGGTTTACGCTAAAGCGAGGTGCTATTTTAGTTGACTTAGATGGTAAGGCGTCCTAAAGGAGCACGTTGATTATGGTTATAACTCAAACAACAATGGCATTAAGTTGTGGCAATGGGATAAATTATGGCATTAATTTATTAACCAAGAGTAATTTGGAGATCACTAGCAATAGGTTTTGCTTACCTAAAATCTTAAAATACTTAAGACATGCTAAAGCTGCTTAAGGATTTAGGACTTTTGGGGTCTTGGAATCGTTTCATTCATTTCGGACCATGTTTTTGCTTTTTGCATGAATGAAATGTTTTAATAGCTTTAATGATTGCATGTTTTGCTTTTATTTCAAAGTTATTGAATTGTATGAATGGTTATTTATTGCAAATTCTTTTCGATTGTAGTAATCAAAATGGCCGCAATCAAAACACAACTCAAAGTAACTGAAATTCTGGATGTAAAATTGAACCTATCAAACTTTCTTGATTGGGAGAGGAAGCTTCGGCAAGTCCTCAGGTGGAACAACATTGAATATGTAGTTGACCATCCCATCCCCAGCTATTACTCAAAGGATATGACTCCGGAAAAGCACTATATGTGGGCAAGCCACGTTTCGCTAGTGATGGATCTTATTCTTGGCTCTATCCCCAATGATTGGAGTGCAAGGTTCGTTGCATACGAGCCATGGGCACTCCTAAGGCATCTTAGGGATATATGTCGTGGTAGATTCCAACATAGTGGTCAACATGTCGACCAAAATATTTTTGAATTGGTAAATTCATTTGAGGATATAAAGCTTAACGCACCACTGGGTTGTTGCTTTGACGTCGAAAGACAAAAAGCAAGGGGAAAGGGTCATTGATCTTGAAATGACAGAACGGACACCAATCAGAACTCATACAAAGAAAATGGTTGGGCTTCTCAATCGGCTTGAGTTACTTGGTGATCCATTCCCAGATTCTGCAGCTGCGGGAATACTTTTGAATTCTCTTCACCCTGGTTATAAGAAATTCAAACTACTCTATTTTTCCAAGAAAAGGGAGAATACTCTTAGTGAACTAATTTACTTGCTTCATCAGTACGAATTGGACCTTGTAAGTGATAAGCAAGCATCACTAAAAGTAAAGAGTAAGAAAATCAAGAAAAAGGTTCCGGGGAAGATCCAAAGCAAGGGTGCATCTCCATCTACTTCAGGAAGGCAAGTGGCGCTATCCAAGAAGAAGATGAAGAAGGATCGTTCTCCGTCTACATCGCAATGCTTCAATTGTAATGAAATTGGTCATTACAGGCGAGATTGCCCCAAACTAAAGGAAGAGAAGAAGGACGGAAACGTTACTTCTCCTTCAGGTATGTATGTTATACATTGTAATCTAGCTAATTCTACTTCTTGGGTATTAGATACTGGTTGTGGCTCACACTTATGTTCCAATCCACAGGGACTAAGGAGAAGTAGAAAGCTGGATAAAGGCGAGATGGATCTACGCGTGGAAAATGGAGCACGGATTGCTGCATTAGCCGTAGGATCTTATTTTATTTCTTTGCCTAGTGGGTTTGTTTTGGAACTAGAATACTGTTACTATGTTCCTAGTATCACCAGAAACATCATTTCCGTTTCAAGTTTGGATTCTAAAGGTTTTAGTTTTCAATTTAAAGACAATAGTTGTTCTTTTGCTTTGAATGGAATGTTTTATGGTTCAGCACAACAAGAAAACGGTCTTTACGTGCTAGATACGAGCAAACACATTTATAACATAAATACCAAAAAGGCTAAAACTGGTGATTCGAATCTCAAATTTCTGTGGCATTGTCGATTAGGCCATATAAACATAAAGCGCATGAAATTACTTCAACGGAAAGGAATTCTAGAATCATTCGACTTAGAGAAGATTGATCAATGCGAATCTTGTTTACTTGGCAAAATGACAAAGCAACCTTTCTCTAAGGTGGTAGAAAGAGCAAGCGAACTACTAGGGCTAATACATACGGACGTATGTGGGCCTATGAGTACGAAAGCTAGAGGTGAGTTCAGCTATTTCATAACGTTTACGGACGACTTCAGTAGATATGGCTATATTTACTTAATGAAGCACAAGTCTGAATCGTTTGAGAAATTCCGAGAATTTCAAAATGAAGTAGAGAATCAACATGGCAAGAAAATCAAAGCTCTAAGATCGGATTGAGGAGGTGAATATCCTAGCCACGAGTTTGATGACCATCTAAAAGAATGCGGTGTTCTTTCTGAATTGACTGCTCCGGGGACACCTCAATGGAATGGAGTGTCGGAACGGAGAAACAGGACCTTACTCGATATGGTCAGGTCAATGATGGGTCAGGCTGAACTTCCTTTATAGTTCTGGGGACATGCGTTGCAAACTGCAGCACTCACACTGAATCGTGCTCCGTCAAAAGCTGTTGAAAAGACTCCATACGAATTATGGACTGGGAAACTTCCAAAGTTGTCTTTTCTGAAGATTTGGGGTTGCGAAGCATATGTCAAGCGATTAATTTCATACAAGCTACAACCTAAATCTGACAAATGTTTCTTTGTTGGGTATCCAAAGGAAACTATGGGGTATTACTTCTACAACAAGTCAGACAACAAGGTATTCGTTGCTCGTGACGGTGTCTTTTTGGAAAGAAATCATATTTCCAAATTGACAAGTGGGAGAATAATAGACCTCGAAGAGATTCGAGACGAACAACGAACTCAGAACTCTTTAGAAGCAGTTCAAGTTGATGAACCTCCAAGGTCTTTAGAAGAGCCAGTGGGAGTAGTTCCTCAAAACGTTGTTGCCCCTCGTAGGTCAAATAGAACTATTTTTCAGCCGGACAGATGGACAGGCGTCCTCTTGACTGAAAACTTAGACGTTCTCATGTTGGATAGTGATGAACCTTTGACTTACAAGCAAACTATGACGAGCCCAAGCTCTATTAAATGGTTAGAGGCCATGCAATCTGAAATAGACTCCATGTCTGAAAATCAAGTCTGGGATTTGGTTGATTTGCCGGATGGGTTCACACCTATCGGATGCAAATGGGTCTTCAAATTGAAGAAAGACAAAGATGGAATTGTATATATATACAAGGCTAGATTGGTAGCAAAAAGTTACAGGCAAGTTCACGGCGTTGACTACGATGAAACCTTTTCTCCAGTCGCGATGCTTAAGTCTATTCGGATAATCCTTGCGATTGCCGCTTTTCATGACTATGAAATATGGCAAATGGATGTCAAAACTGCCTTCTTGAATGGTGTTCTTGAAGAGACTGTGTTCATGACACAACCGGAGGGTTTTGTCGATCAAAAGAACCAAGGAAAGGTATGCAAGCTTAAGAAGTCCATCTACGGACTAAAGCAGGCATCAAGGAGTTGGAATAAACGATTCGATGAAGCAGTCAATAAGTTTGGCTTCATCAAGAATCAGGACGAATCTTGTGTATACAAGAAGGTCAGTGGGAGTAAAATTGCATTCCTAGTCTTGTATGTTGACGACATACTGCTTATTGGAAACGACATTCCTATGTTGGAGTCTGTAAAGACTTGGCTCGGGAAGTGTTTCTCAATGAAGAACTTAGGAGAGGCACAATACATATTGGGCATCAAGATCTATAGGGATAGATCTAAGAGGATGATTGGACTAAGCCAAAGCACTTACATTGACAAAGTGCTAGCTAGGTTCAATATGATGGAAGCCAAGAGGGGCCATCTACCCATGTCACATAGCGTATATCTAAGCAAGACTCAGTGTCCCAAAACATCTGATGAGCGTAGGAAGATGTGTGGAATTCCATACGCTTCGGCTATTGGATCCATCATGTATGCTATGATTTGTACAAGGCCGGATGTTTCGTTCGCACTCAGTGCAACGAGCAGGTACCAGTCAGAACCAGGTAAGGCGCATTGGACTGCTGCCAAGAACATCCTAAAGTACCTGAAAATGACTAAGGATCAGTTTCTGGTTTATGGTGGTACAGATGAGTTGATTGTTAAGGGCTATACGGATGCAAGCTTTCAAATCGACAGAGATGATTTCAGATCACAGTCTGGGTTTGTGTTCTGCCTCAACGGCGGAGCAGTAAGCTGGAAAAGTGCTAAGCAAAGCACTATTGCGGATTCTACAACTGAAGCCGAGTACATTGTTGCCTCATAAGCAGCAAAGGAAGCTGTTTGGATTCGGAAGTTCATCGAAGAACTTGGTGTTGTCCCCTCCATTAAAGGACCAGTGGCTTTGTATTGTGACAATAGCGGAGCCATTGCCCAGGCAAAGGAGCCTAGGAGCCACCAGAAGTCCAAGCACGTACTGCGGCGATTTCATATACTTCGAAAGATCGTTGAAAGAAAGGAAATCGAGATTTGCAAGGTTGGAACTGACGACAACGTCGCGGATCCATTGACTAAACCGTTGCCACAAGTGAAACACAACGCACATGTAGCAACCATGGGAATCAAGCATGTTGGAGAATGGCTTTGATTTTCTAAGTATTGTTTTAGAACATCTGTTAGATCTATGTTTAAAACAATTGGTTTAACCATTTCATATTTATGAAATTTATTATTTCATATTCATTTAATTGTGGTTTAGAATTAAATGATAAGTCCATGTGATTCAAATCATTCAAATGGGATGTCAAGATGGATTCTTTGGCAAAGAAACACCCATAAGTGAACTTGAATATTGAAGTCACAAAGGATCCCTAATCCAGGTCATTGAAAGGTGGACGACCAATGACTAATGAAGATTAGATTGCAAGTAGATTACTTAGTTCCGTTTCTTGAAATAGAGTGACTGGTCGTCAGAATCTTTTGCATAGATACTTATTGGATCTTGTATCGGATTGACCATGAGAACGCTTTAAGAGATTAAAGTCATGTCATAGGTAGTTCTCATTAATGGTGATTAGAAACCGTTCCTCAGAACATGAGCGATTATGTCTGCTCGTTTGAGAATTAGTTCGCTTTGATACTAGCTAAACGTCGCACCGTAAAAGGAGGCTATAAAAGCAGTTATTGGGCGTACTATGAATCAAAGTGAGTGTTCATAGATTGCAAGAACAGATTGTCCTCCTATCTTTGATAGGATATGGTGTTGTTGTGTAACAAGGCCTCTCGGAGAGTTAGATACTGTAAAATGCATGGCCGTGCTCAGAATGGTTAGGCTTAACCTTCTGCAAAAGTTTGACAGTTGAACTCTGTAATCCGAGAAACACTTCTGGACCTAATAAGGATGACTTGGATCTTACCTTATGTTCAGTAAGTAACACTAAGCGACAAAGGAATGTGGATGCACACTTGTCTGAATGACAAGTGGGAGATTGAAGGAAATATGTCCTTCACCCAAGGTGCATTAAGTCTAATACCAAGGTTCAGATTAATTGCGAATAATTAATTCAGTAAGATCAAGTGATCGGAACAGCTAGCTGGAGCAATGCTACCGATCAGTGAGTTCTAATGGATATTGAACTCACAACTTACTCTTGACTGAACCTACAAGGTCACACCAATGACACGTAACAGATCACCGGATTAAATGAATCGGAAATTCATTTAATAGCTTTTCGGGATTTAAGTTGGAAACGTATTATACGATACGACCTTGCATCGGAATCGTTTATCGTATCGCGAATATTCGTAAGCTAGGCGAAACGAATAAATCGTATCGTACGACGGTGATTCTTCGTATACGAAACGATAAATAATATATCGAAAATATATTAAACGCGAATACGAAGGGCGGCCCACGAGCCTAGTGCGCAAAGCACTCGAGGCCCCTGGGCGCGCTAGGCGAGCGAGAAAAAGGCCAAGGCAACACGGCAGCGCTAGGCCCATGGCCGAGCATGGTTGTGCGTGTGCGCGCGGGCCTGTGCAGCGACACAGCCACAACAAGCGAGGCCCATGGCCCAGCGCGCTGTGCTTGTCGCACGCACGGCTTGCTGGCCGGCCTTGCCTACGGGCTTGGTCGGTTTAGTAAGGTTATGTAAATAACCTTATGACCTAATTTCCAACTTACTGCAATCACAATTCAGATTACACACAACCCTAGGAGAAAACAGAGAACCCTAATTCTCTCTGTGCCTCCATAGTGTGTTCATCCCAAAAGCAAATCTCTTGATCGATTGTCTAAGCTACGATAATCAAGACGGATATGATTGTATTGGTGAACCAAGTAGAGGAACAGCAAGTGGACTTCTTTGTTCGTGTTCGTTGATAGATTATTGTGGAAAACACGCTTCGAATGTAAGTTTGCTTAATCTGTGCTTTATACATGTTTCCTGGCTTTGGGGATTGTTCCGCACATGTTATTATGTTTAACTGTATTCCCCTACATGATGAACCCTGGAACCCCAAAATCGACCTCCTTCGTGGCGAGTCAGTCCTTACTGATGACTGCAAAGGAGGTGGTTGTATGGGTTGGAGGGCTTTGAAGAACTTGGCCACTCCACGTGACAATCCTGCAGTTGAGATTGACGCGCCGGCTGCCCAGCATATGAACGACTTGTATAAGGTATGTAACCAGTGTTACTCTTTTAGGTATGTTTTGCTCTTTTTGTCTTGTATTTTTGGTGTTTTCTAAGGACTTTGTCTTTCGCAGGCGTGCAACTCTGCAGTGGAACTTGTGAAGTTATACCTCTGCTACCAGGAGGAGAATGAGGCCCTCAAGAAAAAACATGCTGATTTGGATAAGCTGATGGGTGATGCCAAGCGTGACCTGGAGCAGAAGTCAACTGAGCTGGAAAGAGTGAAACGACGCAACAAAGAGTTGGAGAATGTTGCTAACAAACTGGCTGCAGAGAAGATCAAGACCAAAGAGCTGTCCGAGAAATTGCAGGAGGCTGATGAGAAGGCCAAAGCTGCTTACAAAACCGGTGCTCGAGTTGGTGCCTTGCGTTTTTCTCGGTCACAAACCTATAGCAAGCGTATCACGGATAGCCATAACGGTGGTTGGTTTGCTACCCATCGTTGTGGTGTTCATGGTATCGGCCTTACCAAAGAGGATTGTGCGGATATCGAGTATGCTTTTCTTGTGGAGGAGAAACACAAGAAACCGACTGGTTAGGAGACACAGATCTTCCCTGAGGAGATAATTCAGAATGTTGATCCCTTGACTCACCCTCCAATCGAACTGAAGGAAGAAGATTACCTGGATCCTGCCATGTTGTCTTCCAGTACCAACCAAGCGGGTCGTTCACAAGATTGAAGATGCGGGCAGTCATCACCTAGGTCATCCTGCGATTCATCTGGCGTTGTTATTTTTATGACTAGTTTGTAACGCCCTTTTGGTATCAACTGTTTGTGGCACCTTTTGCCTTGAGATATTTTAACTTGTTTGTATAAACGTTTTATTTGGTAATGTAGACACCTACTTTTGTCTCCATTCCCGAAAGGGAAGGTTCGATGATGAGAACATAAAATCTCCACTTGGCAACGCATCTCCTATAAAATAACGAATCTCGATCACCCTTTTCATTTCACCCGAAACCTGCTATTTATGGAAACCTGCTAAAAATAGTAACTGCCGTAAAGGGTAGCTTCTAAAAGTGGCAAGTCATAAAAGATAGAAACCTGTCAGAATTAGGTTTTACACTCCAACATAAATCCTAAATGAGATAGAAAACTGCGAGAATCCTATTCCTAATATGATTCGGAAATAAGAGTTACGTATTAATTAAAATCCTAACGAGCCTAGAGTTCGTAACGGGCCCAGACGCATTCCGTCATGAAATTGATACGCAATGAAATACTCGATTAAATCTCAAACACTCCGGATTCTAGGAATCCGAATCTGACAAAGAAACGGCCCAAACAGCAATTTCAACGCCAAGCCCTGGGCGCTGACATTGCCTGGATCCTATTTTCAACGCCCAGAGCTGGGCGCCGAAATCTTTGACGCCCAGCACTGGGCGCTGGAAATACCTGGGTACGTGTTTTTTTCCTAATTCTTTGTGGATTAGAGCTCTGCAATTCTATCTTTCCACAAACTCTTTTCTATAAATAGACCCCTAAGTTCGACGTGAAATCACACACAACACACGATTCATATTCTGAGTATTGACTCCAACCCCTAGCCTAAGCCTCACGCTGCGAAATTGTTCACACGTTCTGTCGCAATCGATCCATAAATCGAACAGAACGTATCCCGTCCCATAATTTGAGATTCGTTAAATAAAAAGGAGAAATAGCAAAGTCAAAGTGGTTAGTTTTCTGAGAACCGTGACGCACGTCTCAAGGGTGCGTCGTAATGTGTCCCTTTTCGATGATTTAATTGCTTTCCTCGCCCTTTTTATGAACTGTTAAACTAACTAAATCTGATTGTTCTATCACGCCTAACAAATATAATATTTTTGGGAAATTGGATTATCATGCTAGGTCCCTGAATGCTATTTAAATCAGATAATCGCGATCGATCTAGTATTATATGTTGCATATTGCTAAAATCAACTCAGATTAGTTTAATAGTTAACGCATGTCCCTTCAATTATTTATGCTGAGCTAGTAAGGATATCCTGCCTCTGGAGTTATCGAAGAGCGAGTACTCCTCTCGGTAGTTACAGTCCCCCGAACCCTCAATCTCTACCTTGCGGGTGTATGTTGAGAGATCCCCACACCAGGGATCACAAGGGAACCTAAGGCCGTCGTGGTCAAACATAATTGCACTCCCTTTATGTTACGATAACCGGGTTTTGTCAGTTTTTCTCATTGTCGTTAAAAACTGAATGGCGACTCCTATATTACTAGTCAATTGGGTGTAAAACTCACAGGAAATCCAATTACACTTGATTGAATAAAAAAGAATCGTCACACCCACGAGGGACGAGGTCACGCATTAGCCTCGTGCTTTTTCGACCCCCTCACAGGTAAAGGGCATTTTGAGTAGTGCTCGTTTTACCTAGTGTCGTTTTAGCAGCTAACAAGTGTTGATCCTGGTGTTGGCTGTCGATTTTATGTTATCTGATTGTGTTTTTGTGTTTATATTATTGTGTTGTTCCTGTAATGCTTTTTATCCTTACTTTTACACTTGTCATTATTTTGTTGATTTGCGTTTGTATCACCCCGAGTCAGCAAGCTGGTAGTAGCCTAGCTGACTTACTTTAAGGGTTTGATTCGTATCACCCCGAGTCAGCAAGCTGGTAGTAGCCTTGCTGACTTACTTTAAGGGTTTGAATCAAAATTTTTGCTTATACATCACCCCAAGTCAGCAAGCTAGTAGTAGCCTTGCTGACCTACTTTAAGGGTTTGAATCAAAATTTTTGCTTATACATCACCCCGAGTCAGCAAGCTGGTAGTAGCCTTGCTGACCTACCTTAAGGTTTTGATTCGTATCACCCCGAGTCAGCAAGCTGGTAGTAGCCTTGCTGACCTACTTTAAGGGTTTGAATCAAAAAAATTTCTTATACATCACCCCGAGTCAGCAAGCTGGTAGTAGCCTTGCTGACCTACTTTAAGGGTTTGATTCGTATTTCTTATAATTCTTCGATTTCATTTCACGGACCATAACAGGCCTGGCTCTACCGGCCTTTTCGGTTACGGATTACAATCGATGGTTTACACATAAAATTTTCAAAGGACGCTGGCATTCCACGAATTTTTCAATATTACTCCTCCCATGTCCATCAGTCTGAATTCTCCTGGTACGATTTCTTCCCATATCTGATATGGTCTCTCCCAGTTTGGGGTCAGTTTCCCTTGTACTTTTGCCTTGCCCGTAGTTGCAGTTCTTCGTAACACCAAATCTCCTACTTCCAGCTGCCTGTGTTTTACTCTTTTGTTGTAAGCCTTGCTAATACGCTGTTTGTATGCTGCTGACCTGATCTCTGCTCTGAGTCTAATTTCTGGTAGGAGATCCAACTCCTGCCTTAGCAACGGGTCGTTCTTATTTTCTTCATAGTGTTAGATCCTGAATGTGGGTAATCCCATTTCTGCCGGTATCACTGCTTCTGATCCGAAACACATACGGAAAGGGCTCTCTCCCGTTGTTTCTTTGACAGTGGTTCTATTACCCCAAAGTATTTCTGGAACCATATCGGCCCAACCAGCCTTATAATCATCTAGCTTCTTTCTCATTGCTGCTAGTATTTGCTTATTGGCAGCTTCTGCCTGCCCGTTACTTTGAGGATGAAAAACAGAAGAGTAGGCAAACTTAACGTTGTACAGACCCAAAAAGCTTTGTACTGGCGAGCAATCAAACTGTACCCCATGGTCCATGACGATTGCCATTGGTAATCCAAACCTGGTGATTATATTTTTCCATATGAATTTCTTGATCTGATTCGCGGTTATTTTTGCCACTGGTTCTGCTTCTATCCACTTGGTAAAATAATCCACTGCCACGATCAAGATTTTTCTTCCCCCGGATGCCGTTGTGAATGAACCCAGAATGTCCATTCCCCATTGGGCGAATGGTATTGGATTTAGGATTGGCATGAGATCGTTTGCAGGACGATTGATGACGGCCGAGAACACTTGGCATTTTTCACATTTCTTGACGTATTCTTGTGCATCTGTTAACATGGTCGGCCAGTAGTATCCCTGCCGTTGGCATACCAGTGCAAGGGTTTTTCCTCCTAAATGATTCCCACAAGTTCCCTCGTGCATTTCTTCTATCAGCCGTGCAGATTCATACGCTGATATGCATCTTAACAAAGGCAAGCTGAAACCCCGTTTGTAGAGTTGACCTCTGATGATTACGAACCAACATGAGTTCCTGACCAGCTTTCTTGCATCCATTTTTTCTATCGGCAGTGTTCCATCTCTCTTGTATGCCCACATAGTGTCGTACCATTCAGGTTGGTTTGTGATTACCATGACTTCCTTTACCACTACCTCCGTACTCCTTCGATGCATGACCTCAATCATTACTGATTTGATCAAAACACTTGAGCTGGCCAATTTTGATAGGAAATCTGCCAACACGTTCTCCGATCGGGGCACTAACCTTATTTCGAAACTTTCCAACTGTGCTACTGACTGTTTTAATTTTTTGGCGTATCGTTTCATGGATTCCTCCTTTGTTTCATATTCTCCTGAGAACTGGTTACTAAATGTGAGTCGGTTGTGAGTATGACCCTACGAGCACCAGCCGTCATGCAAATTTGTATACCAGCAATTGCAGCTTCGTATTCTGCCTCGTTGTTTGATGCCTGGAAAGAGAACTTAATAGCATACTCGAACTGGTCTCCTTCTGGTGAAGTAATTATTACCCCAGCTCCTGCCCCTGACTTGGTAACAGAGCCGTCTACTGCCACCTCCCATTTTCCTTCCTCCAACTCCTCCTCCTGATATGACGCTTCGACTATGAAGTCAGACAGTGCTTGGGCTTTTATAGCTGTTCTGGGCCGATATTCCATGTGGAATTCTGACAATTCAATCGCCCATTTTAGGAGCCTACCTAATGTGTCCATTTTTTGCATTGCTCTCTACAGTGGGTAGTTTGTGAGGACTTCAATTCCGTGTGCATCAAAATAGGGTCTCAGTTTTCTGGTTGCAATCAGCACTGCCAATCCCAGCTTTTCTATCAAAGAATATCTCTTTTCTGCTTCTTGTAAGATATGGCTGACAAAGTACACCGGTATCTGGGCTTTATCCTTTTCTATGAGCAGTACTGTTGCTACTGTGTGTTGAGAAGCAGATATGTATAGTTGCAGCGTGTCTCCCTCCTCTGGTCGCGCTATCGTGGGTAAGGCTTGCAGGTGCCGTTTTACAGCCTCAAAAGCTGCTTTTTTCTGTTTCTCCCCACTTGAATTTTTTTATTTTGCTTTAGTACGTTGAAGAAGGGCAACGACTTATCTGCTGATTTGCTAATGAACCGAGTCAGTGCGGCCATTCTTCCTGTCAACTTTTGCACGTCTTTTATGCAACCGGGCTCTGGTAGATTCATAATTGCTTCTACCTTATCTGGGTTAGCATCAATTCCCCTTTCGCTTACTAGGAAACCCAAGAACTTCCTGATCGGACTCCGAATACACATTTCTTGGGGTTTAGCTTCATCCTAAACTTCCTCAGTGTTTCGAAAGTTTCTCTCAAATCATCAATGTGGTCGCTGGCCAATCGGCTTTTTACTATCGAATCATCCACGTATACTTCTATGTTTCTCCCTTTCTGGGAAGCAAATACACTATCCACCAGCTTCTGGTAAGTGGCTCCTGCATTCTTCAACCCAAACGGCATAGCTTTGTAACTGTAAACCCCCGTATCCGTGATGAAGGCAGCCTTCTTTCTATCGGCCTTACACAAACTGATTTTGAGAAGGCAATTAGGAAACTCAACAAAGCGTGGCCACTGGTCGATTCTACCAGTCTATCTATTCGTGGCAACGGATAGCAGTCCTTGGGCATGCCCCGTTCAGGTTGGTAAAATCTACGCACATTCGCCAACTGCCGTTTGACTTTTTCACCATGACCACGTTGGCCAGCCATTCGGGGTAGTCACAAGCTTCTATGAACCCTGCTTCCAGCAACTTTTCAACCTCTTCCTTTATTGCAATGTTTTTTTCGTTGGAGAAATTCCTCTTCTTTTGTTTTACCGGCCTGACTGACTTGTCGACATTCAGACGATGCACTATAATATCTGGGCTGATACCAGGCATTTCATCCGCTGAGAAGGCGAACACATCTGCATGTTCTCGCAACAGGCCGATAAGATTGATCTGCTGATCTATTTCCATGTCAGCACCTATTCGTACTGTTTTCTCCGGAACCCCTTCTACCAACTCAAATTCTCGTGTTTCTCCATCTGCAGCCGGCCTTGGGATGTAGGCAGGCCTTTCGTCAAAATTTTCCATACTGAGATCCCCTCTCTGTCTCTTATCTGGCATATCCCCTCTGTAGACACCTACTTTTGTCCCCATTCCCGAAAGGGAAGGTTCGATGATGAGAACATAAATCTCCACTTGACAACGCATCTCCTATAAAATAACGAATCTCAATCACCCTTTCATTTCAGCCAAAACTACTATTTATAGAAACCTGCTAAGAATAGTAACTGCCGTAAGAAGTAGTTGTTAAAAGTGGCAAAGTCATAAAAGATAGAAATGTTTCAGAATTAGGTGTTGCACTCCAACATAAGTCCTAAAAGAGATAGAATTGGCAAAAGGAATTCTAATCCTGCTATAATTCGAAAATAAGAGTTACGTATTAATTAAATTCCTAACGAACCTAGAGTTCGTAACGGGCCCAGACGCATTCCGTCATAAGTTAATACGCACTAAGGAACTCGGATAAGTCTCAAAAGCTCCGTGTTTAAGATTCCAAATCTGACAAAAAGGCTCGGCCCAGATCCTATTTTCAATGCCTGGGTCTGGGCGCTGAAAATACCCGGGGCCGTTTTATTTCCGGATTCTTTTTGGATTCGTATCTTAAAATCTATCTTTCCACACACTCTTTTCCTATAAATACAGCCTCAAAACCGACGTGAAGGGGACACACAATTCCATAACCTGAGTATTGACTCTAGCCTTAAGCCTAGCCTCACGCTGCGAAATTGATCCGGCGTTCTGTCGCAATCGACCCAAAAGTCGAACAGAACGCATCCTGTCCCTTATAGCTGATGAATTAAGCCTAAATACTGGAACATTGCTTGGAAACCCGAGATTCGTTAAATAAAAGGAGAAATAGCAAAGCCAAGTGGTTAGTTTTCTGAGAACCATAACGCACCTCTCAAGGGTGCGTTGTAATGTGTCCCTCATATGATTTAATCGCTTTCATCACCCTTTTATAAAATTGTCAAACTATTAACTTGATTGATCTATCACACCTAATAAGATAATACCTTGGACAATTGAATTATCATGCTAGGTACCTTAAATCAATCTAAATAAGATAATCGCGATCGATTTAGTGCTATGTGTTGCATATTGCTAAAACCAATTCAGAATAGTTTAATAGTTTAACGCATGTCCCTTCAATTATTTATGCTGAGCTAGTAAGGATAACCTGCCTCTGGAGTTATCGATGAGCACTCCTCTTGGTAGTTACAGTCCCCCGAACTCTCAATCTCTGCCCTGCGGGTGTACGTTGAGCGATCCCCACACCAGGGATCACAAGGGAACCTATGGCCGTCGTGGTCGAACATAATTGCACTCCCTTTATGTCACGATAACCGGGTTTTGTCAGTTTTTCTCATTGTCGTTAAAAACTGAATGGCGACTCCTATATTACTAGTCGATTGGGTGTAAACTCACAGGAAATCTAACTACACTTGATCTGACAAACGTCACGCCCACGAGGGACGAGGTCATGCATTAGCCTCGTGCTTTTTCGACCCCCTCACACCCTCTCTGTCTCTTAGCTGGCATATTTACTTCTCGAGTAAGATTGGTTTTCGGCACCATCCTTCTCGGTGCTTTTATAGCTGTTAGATAGCATGATCTGGCAGTCTCTTGGCTGCCATATACTCTTTCCATTCTTTCCAAATTTGAGAGATATATCGTAGTCAAGTGATATGTAGACACCACTGCCTGCGCGTCATGGATAAATGGTCGACCAATTATCACGTTGTATGCCGCTGGTACCTTAATCACCAAAAAATCGACCAACAAGTCCCTGGCTGATACTCCTCTACCCACTTGAACTGGTAAACGGATATTGCCCTCGGGGTAGACGCTGGCTCCAGAGAATCCGATAACGGGATAGTTTACCCTTGATAACTCTCCATGGTCTATGTTCAACTGGGTGAAAGCCTCCCAGAATATGATGTTTGCAGAACTGCCTCCATCAATCAGACATCTCTTGACGGGAAAGTTCGCTATATCGAGCTCCAGTACCAACGGGTCATCATGGGGGTATATGATGCCGCGACAATCCTCCGAAGTGAACGTGATGACTGGTAAGGGGGGTGGTTCCGGCCATTTCCTTGCGCTATGGTAGCTCACCAGGTGCCGATGTTCCTCTAGATTTTTTACTACCCCACTAACTGTACCTCCATGCACGGGCCCTCCTGAGATCACCCAAATAGTGGGTCTTTTTCCTCTGTCAGCCCCCTCTTTACTCGTTTCCGGTAATGACCAGATTTCTTGTCGGGGTGGTGGTGCTTGTTCAATCCTACCAGCGGGTTGTGAATACCCCGGTTGAGTAGGTATGTATGGGGCATGATTATGTGAACTGCCTTGCCTATTATTCCCCCCATGGCCCTCTTGCCGGACCCTGTACTGGGACAGGTATCCCTTCCTTACCAACTTTTCGATGTTATCTTTCAACTCTTTACAGTGTTCTGTGTAATGACCGTGATCATTATGAAAAGCACAAAAATTCTTATTGTTACCTGGAGCATCCAACGGTAACGGATTTCTCCATGCTGCTGATTTGTTTACTGCGTAGATAGTGGCTCTAGCGGTGTTGAGTGGAGTGTACACCTGATATGCCCCTACCGGCTGTCTGTTCTGGTATCTCCTCTCTGCTGATGACCCTCCTTTCTACTGTTATCTTTTCGATAGTTGTGTTGCTGTGTGGGAACATGGTCCTTCTTGGCCGATTGTACTGCCTGACCTCCTACCATGGGTGATATTAGCATCAGCTCATCACTTTTGATGTACTCATTTGCTTTTCTCAAAGCCTCCCCCAGCGACGTGAATGATTTCCTTCCCAGGTACCTCTTGAACTCGCATTCCTGCATTCCTCTCAATAGAGCCAAAACTGCTATTTCTTGCTGCAAGTCCGGTATGGTGATGGATTCATTGTTAAATCGGGTAAGGTATTCTCTCAGTGGCTCTTTCGGCCTCTGCGAGATTGACATCAACTCTCCAGCTGTTTTCTTTCGTTCAACCTTGCTAATGAATCGCCTCACGAAGTCCTCCTGTATCTGCCGGAAACTAAATATCGATCATGCCGGTAACTTCTTATACCAATCGGCTGCCACCCCTGATAAGGTGGTTGGGAACACTTTGCACCACATGGCATCTGAATCTGAATACAGCATCATGTGTTGCTCGAAAGCAGTAGAGTGATTTTCGGGGTCTGTGGTTCCGTTGTATTTGCACGTCGGCATCTTTACTTTTTCCATGGGTTGCTCCAGTATACCCCTACACTGAGGGGAATCTTTGGGATGTATGGTTCGTCTCATCGGCTCTTGATGAGGCATGTATCCTTCGTACCTGTTCCATCCAGGTTGTGGAGATTGCACGATGTACTCTTCGTGATATGGCGTCGATTCCCTACCAGTAGGAACCGACCCTTCCTGCTCTGATACCGACTCTCGGCGTCTGGTGGACCTTTCTCTGTGTCGAGAACTATGCCTTTTCCTTCTGCCAACATGTTCACTGCAGATAAGGATTTGCTCTGGCTGTACCGGTAGCACTATTTCATGCTCTAGGGTTTCATAGAGATTTCTAATTGGCATCGTGGCTGGACGAGTGCTGGTAGTCACGATCTGGTTTCCTTCTGTTCTCCCTGAAGACAGTTCATCCATTGCCTTCATGACAGGCGAAGCCGTCAGAAGTTGTTGTGGTGTGAACCTTTGGGATAATGCCGAGAGGTTACTCTGTATCTGTGGGGGGATGGAGAATTATGTGCCCTTTCCTCCAAGGACGTCTCATCCTCTATGAGCACGTCGTTCGGGATTTCAAAACCTGGGGGATTCCTATCTGTGATTTTAGTGTTTTTGGGATGGGATTGGTAAGTGGTGTGATTTGGCTGGTTGAGACAGGTAAGAGAGAGGGTTTGACTGTTGCGGTTTGTACGACTGGTGTTGGGGTGATTACTACTGACTGTGGAAGATTGTTGTTTTTTCTAGATTTTTTGTTATTGGTATCCATGGTAACTGATTTTATGAGGCTGGGAAGACCTCTCCTTCTAGCGCCAATTGTTCCGGTATGGACTGGGAACGGTTGGAGAGGTCTTGCGTGTTGTGTGGTGCTGTTATCCAGATGAGTTCATGCGCAGATAACAAAGGTGAACTAGCCTCGAGGGTGATTCGAGGATCCCCCCTCCGATGCTAAAGTCAGATATGATGAGGATTAAGTGTTTTAGGTTTAGTGAAAATGATTGGGATTGCATACCTTTCGTAATAAATGAGGCCCATATATTTAGGCGCGGGTCGGGTGTACGGATCAATATGGGTCCTACCCGATTGATAGCGACCCGTTGACTCTTTGATTGGTCACGTGCCATCTTCCTACCAGCCTACCTGGGAAGCTGGTAAGAATTAAGACTGCTGGTAGGAGTGTTTGCATGTAAACCCTTTCTGGATGAGGGTGCTACCGGCCTGCTGGTAGCATACCCGTACACATCTGATGCACCAAGCAAAGAAAATTGTGGCATCAGCCAAAATATGCTCATAGGTATTTTATCGTTGATTAAGTCCTGACTATTTGCTATTCGTAGCCTTTTTTCTCTATAATTGCTGTTGCGATGCAGCATAATATCGAGAGCATCATTGCCACTGTAATTCCTATGGGAGACACCCAACGTTTGCGGGATATTGAGTTGCCAACAACTTCATCGGCTATCATCTCAAAGAGCTTGGTGAAGAGTAAATTTGCGAATACATTGAAGAACAAAAACACTAAAGAAGGATCAAGTTCGGTGTTCATACTCTCTGCTTGCTGCATAAAGTATGTATCACCTAAGGAAGACACAACTCCACATATTATTAAGGTCATCCACAAGGGAATTAACCGTATCAAAATCTTGGTTGCTTCGACTTCAGATACTCTGCAGAGCTTCCATCGACTTTGTTCTTGTTGGTTTATATCAGGGTGTGGCAGTATAATAGCAGCCTTGTCAAGACACCTGTACAAATATATATATATATATATATATATATATATATATATATATATATATATATATATATATATATATATATATATATATATATATATATATATATATATCACAGCATGTACACTGGGGCTCTCGAATAGTTTTTCATAGAGAGCTACTTCAAAGTAATTTATGGCCAAGATAGTAAGACAACAAAAAAATGATTCAGCACCTAGCTATCCCATTAACAGGCTATGTTAATGTTACTCAAACTCAATTACTGGTGTCGGACACAGGTACATGTCCAAGTGTCCGACACGGCTAACTTTTGGAAATTTTCTTTGATTTTAGACCAAAATAAAATGTCGGAGTGTCAATATCCATGTCCAAGTGTCGAGAATCAAACACGGGTACATACTTGAGGTAAAACAAAGAGTCCGAGTAATATAGATAATAGGTGTCCAATGTTGAAAGGATAAAACAAGGGCTATATTCTCGTGAACATAGAAACAAAAGTACGTACGTTACCTTAGGCTGTTGGTGTGAGGAAACAAGGAAGATTCACCAAGGGCTATATTCTCATAGAGCTCACCAACATCCTGCGGCAGCCTATAAACAAATTTGGAGCAAGCAGCAAGAAGCACGCGAAATATAGTAGTGAAGGGGCTTCCTCGAGGTCCAACATACTTGTAAGAGCCAACCGCACTCAAGAAAACTAGAAATGAAAACACTGCAAATATGGCTGAAACTCCAAACCGAATAGTCCATGGTTTGACGAAAACCGCAATTAAGATTCCAGCAACAAAGACAATGCTGCTGAAGAAGAAGAAGCAGAAGACTCCACAACATTTACAAAATGAACAAAGGAAGTGTCGTGAAAAAGAAGGTGATGCTAGCCCAAAATTCGAAGCTAATGGAGAAGTATTTTGTTCTCGGACACCCAATGGAACATCGTTAACCTCATCTTCGGAGGAATTGAATAAATTAAAAGTTGTGGACAAGTTTGCTGCAATACTCTTTATCTGCTTTTCAGCAAAGAAGTCAAAAGAAGCTACATGACCTGTTATTCCTACCGCAGTTAGGACTAGGGCTGTGTAAAAGAGTTGTTTTTGGCGGTTTTCTATACATTCAGGTTTGTATTCTGTGCAATTTCCATTTGATTTGGCCAAAACTGGTGGTGTTGACATCCAGAACAACCCCAGTCCATACAACCTATATATAAGAGTATATTATTAAAAGAAAAATGTGTTAGTTTTATCTTTAGTACATATAGTATAACTTACAACAGCGTTGGAAAGACTGGAGAGCAAGAGGATACTAAAGTGGCCTAGGAAAGCGTCCGCGACAAAGACAAAGACAAGAGGAAATACTTTAGCTCAACCCCTCCATATATTGATAATTGTAGCTGCATGCTTGAGATCAAGCTTCCATACCTCGGCCAAGTATAACATCATCACCCATAACATTACTATTCTCGCGAACCAATGCGCCCACTTTAACCCTGCAATGGCATCCAAAACAATTGAGCTCCATTGTATTGACATAACAGTTATAGACAGTGACGATTTTAGAAATTATACTGAATGGGGTCACTATAAAAAAAACTAAATAGAGTAATTTTTAATGCAGCTTAATAAAGGTTCATACCCGGATAGCTAGGTTCGTTCTTGTTGGGCTCATATAGGTATTAACTTCTCATGGGCTGAGAATTAACTTCCCCCGAAATAACTTGATATTTGGCTTAACTTGGACATTTGTAGTTCATGATAAATGTGTTTTGTGAGGGGAAGGTAAGCAAGTCACTTTCCATATTACTATCTCTGCTTTAAAATATTTTTTCATGGTTACTATTTATACAAATATTAAGACAAAAGAGGAAAAATATGTAAAAGAAAAGGTTAATATAATAATGTGTGGATAACGTAAGATAAATGTATAAAATATGGTTATGCACCCGGGTGCACAATGCTCATTGTACACCCTTTTTTTAAATAAACATATAGTTTAAATGGAAAGAGCATATTGTTCATACCCAAAGAACATATAGCAAATGAACATATAGTTCAAATCCAAAGAACATATATTTCAAATATTCCACTTGTATATGTACATTGAATCATTCTTCATGTTCTTTAGATTATCAATGAATGTTCATCAGGGTGCACAATGAGCATTGTTCACCCGGTTGTATAATCCAAATTGCGCATAAAAAGTAAGTGACTGTAAGAAAAAATGAATAAAGTAAGAAAATTTGAGCGGTAAGTTGTAAATGTCGTGGGGTAAAAAAGGTAAAATAATACATTTTCATGTCCAAAAATATAATAAAGTACAATGTAAAAAACATTAAAAAACGGATTAAAACGAAAAGTGTAAAGATCATTTTTGAAACGGACGTAGAACATGAGAAATTCAACTTTCCAAGAAAGTTCAAATTTCTAAATTCTAATTCCACCATTGCATCTCAACCAAATCACTTGTCATTTGCACTTCCTAATAACTTACACAGAGTCACGCTTGCCTTTCCATTTAATTACTTGCAACCAAATAACTAATGCAAATTTGCTAAAAAGGACCTTTTATAACCCAAATTTTGCGAGAAAAGACTTTATATAATTTTTTTTTTGTGAAATCACACCTTAATATAAATTTTTCTTGCGAGAAAGAACCTTATATAACTTTTTTTTTGTGAAATCACACCTTAATGTAATTTTTTTTTCGCGAAAGACAACCAAAAGTAAGTTTTCGGCATTGACTGAGCTTTTCCAGCCATTGACTTGCATGTGAGAAGCACGTGTGGCTTTATTTTGCTAACCACACCCAATTTTCCTCCAAAATTCTAAGCTTTAAAACCTAATGTTGAAAAAACAAATCGAAATAAAATCAAGTTTGAAAATTCAAGACTCGGGAAAATCAGTGTCTTTAACTTAAGCCACACGTGTTGCTCACGTGCAAGTTAATGGCCGGAAAAGCTCAATCAATGCCGAAAACTTCCCTTAGGTCCTTTCTCGCAAAAAAAATACATTAAGGTGTGATTTCACAAAAAAAAATGTTATAAGGTCCTTTCTCGCAAAACTTGAGTTATAAAAGGTCTTTTTTGGCAAATTTGCCAATAACTAAATGGAAAATTTGTAATTATTAATCTAACCTTTGCCCGGTTTTCTTTAATTAAGCCTACCTATGCGATATTTTTAAATAATCCAACCTTTATGACCCAACTACTATTATGAAGCCTGGATGACCGGTTACCTGCTACAAAGTCAAGGAAAATTTGTAATTATTAATCCAACCTTTGCCCGATTTTCTTTAATTAAGCCTACCTATGCGATATTTCTAAATAATCCAACCTTTATGACCCAACTACTATTATTAAGCCTGGATGACCGGTTACCTGCTACAAAGTCAACGTTAAAAACGTTGACAACCTAAAGTTGGTTTCCCTCCTAAAAAATTGGACATGTCATCATCACTTGCCACCTAAACAAGGATTTCATTTTTTTTTCAAAAAACCCTTAACCCTTCTCTTCTCTGTACCGTGTTTCAATTCCTCTCTCCTCCATTACTGCTGCTTCAACCACAATTGTACTGGTTCATGACATCATCAGCGATTTTCTTGTGGAAATAAGTGACTTCATCCACGCGCATTCAAATTTCGTCTCCAAAATAGTACAATTGAAGGTGAACTTACGAACCTTAGCGTTTTTGTTCCTTTTTTGGTAAATTTTGAATTTTGGGCTTCCTTGATGGTCAATTCGTAAAAACCCGAGCTGTTGCAATAATATAGTTTTTTTTATGTTGTGGGATGTTGGTTATTGTGGTCTTGTTGAAAATTTAGAAAGAAAAAAAACCTTGAATTTGAAGAAGATCCAGATCCAACAGGCAATTGCTTTACCCCGGCCATAGTGTACGTAGGGGGTGTTTTTTTGTGTCCCGTTCTACAAGGGGGGCGCGCGGTTCTTTAGAGAACCGTTGTATTTTTGTACCTTGAAGGATTCGCCACCAAGCATAGTTTAAAGTCTCGTTTGGAAAGACCGCAATTGACTCTATTTTGGATAAGGCCTTGAATCCTCGAAACGGATGGGTGAGATCAGGGCACGAGAACGAAATTCTTATTTCGCGAGCTTTATAAATATTCAAGTACGTTGGCACAACATTTTTTCGAAAATATACCCTAGATTAGACTATGTGGGTTTGAATTTAGAGCAAATAGAATCTCTAATTGTATGGTGGTCACTTTTCTTTAAAGATTGATTTAAAGGAACCTAAGGCCGGTTTGTCCAAGAAATTATCTTTGTTAAGCGTGATGTAACCTTGTATTTTGTTATATTTAGCATGTGCGGTGATGAAAGCAATAAAGCAAATAAAGCAACATCACAATACTAAATAAAGTGCGGAATAAGTAAATACAAGACCCCCTAGAGATGGACTAGGGAGTAGGTCCACATTGCCTAGAAATGGACTAGGCAAGTAAAGGTGCGGAATTGAAATTGCGGTATTGAAATTGCGGTATTGAAATTGTGGAATTGAAAGGTGCGATATTGAAATTGCGGAATTGAAAGGTTCATAATTGAAATTGCAATATAGAATGGTGCATAATTGAAACTTTTACTTGGGCACATGAGATTCGAACGCCAAGCGGCTCCTTAAAAATAAGTGCGCCCGACACGAATTCAAAGCCAAAAATCTCAACTTGGGAGAGGTTGCTCAACCCAAATATCCTAGATTTTGCATATTGAACTTGAACTTGAAAACTTGAAAACTTGAATATTGAAGTATTGAATTTGAAATCTTGAATATTGAAGTATTGAATTTGAAATCTTGAATATTGAAGTATTGAACTTGAAAATGCTTGAACTTGAAAGGACCCTAGTTTAGAGAAGTAGCCATGAACAACCCTAAACATGGTGGGATCTTGAAATTTGAAAACTTGAACTTGTATATTGAAAAATGGAGTTTTGAATCTCGAAAGACTAAACCTTTAAGGATTAAAAGGTATCATCTTTGATTACTCCATGCTTGAGTATGATTCAAGTTCAAAGAAGTGATTGTAAACAACTTGAACAAACTTGAATCTTGAAAGTTTGTATTTTTGTATTTTGAAAAGTTTTGATTTTTGAAAAACATGTATGATTGTTGTAAGTGGTATTTTTAATAATAAAAATACCAACTTGCTAATCATTTTGAAATCAAAACAACATAATTGATTGGAGTGCGATTCTGATTTGCCTAGTTAGGTTTAGGCAAGAGCTCCCAATTGCTTTGGAATTAGAGATTTTGTATGTGTTTTGAAGGGTTTTTGATTTGTATTTTGAGGTGTAATGTCGGTATTACGACGTTGTATTCTGTTTTTCCTCCTCTGTTGATGCTGAAAATGAGGGGTATTTATAGGAGGGATGGGTGCAAGACGCCAGCACACGCCAACGCAGCACACCGAGCAAGCGCTGGGCGCTGGTGACGTGGCATGAATGCCGCCAAAAAGGACGGAAAGATGTCGTCCTTGATTTGTCTTGAAGTGTTGTACCTTTGTACGAATAGTACTAGGCTTGGCGTTTTGTGTTTGCTTGGAGGTTAAGGCATTATTTTGCGTCTAAAAACAAGTCTTTCTCGGGTTTTGAATTCCGGTTGTACGGGATGGGGCCCGGCATGCTCGGTTTTGTGGGTCGGCGCCCGAATTTGACTTGCCTTATATGATTTTGAGTGGAAAAGGCCTAGTAAAACCAATGGGATGGTCTACTAGATGAGATTGTACTTGGATTTTGAAAGTTGTATTTTGTACCGAGTTCCGGGAGGGGAACGGCCTCGGTAATTGAATTTTGGATTTTGAATTTGGAAATGTTCTTAGCAATTGGGATTTCCGCCTGGAGTTATTCCAATCACCTAGTAAGGATAATGGTATCTTCATCATCCCTGAGGGGAGACACAAATTAGGTGTGCACATAGCAATTGTTGATTATTTTTGATGAAATTCGAATGGAGAAGTATGAGGGATCGACAATGGTGGAGAAGAGGTAGAAGAGATATAATGAAGAGGAGCGCAAAGATGAAGCAGAAAATCGCAGAGGAGAGAGGAACGAAAATTAAAATAGCAATTAAAGAAAATAAGAGGGAAAAAAATTATAATTGTTATATGCCACGTAAGGGTGAATACCGCCTATAGCAGGTTAGTAACTTGTTAGGCTTAATTATAGGAATTAATATATTTATTTTATTATTTTATTAATTTTATAAAACAGAATATCAGTTAGTTATATTTCTGTTAGAGAGTTTGTTGTTCTAGCTTTGTATATAAGCAGTTTGTTCTGCTTTCTTCTGTTTTGTGCGAGAATATTGTTCAATAAAAATAAACTCTTCTCCCAATTCTCTCTGCAAATTGCTTGAGATTCTATATGGTATCAGAGCAGTGATCTCGATTCTGAGATTTAGGTTTTCTCATTTGAGTTCTTCTGATCAGCCCTTAGATCAAAGCTAAGAGTGTTTGATTTCAGAAATCTTGGTGCGAAATTTCTTGCGATTTGCGTGTGCGATTGCGAAATTTCTTGCATTGCTCGAAGTAATTTGATCTTCTGGATCTTCTGAAATGGCGATTATTGATTCTGAAAGTGACAATTCGCACAACAACACCAACAATGGAGGTAATGCTGACAATTCTGATCCATATTTCATTGCCAATTCTGATCATCCTACTTCTTCATTGGTTGCTGTGTTGTTTACTGGTGTGAATTTTGTTAGATGGAGTAGAAATGTTAAACGTGCCTTAGTAGCTAAAAATAAAGAAGGATTCATAAATGGTGAAATAACAAAACCAGCTGTAAATCACAAAGATTATATGAGATGGAAACGAACTGATTTCATGGTGGTTAGCTGGATTTTAAGCTCAATGAATCATGATTTAGCTGATGATTTTGGTTACATTGATAATGCTGCTGATCTGTGGTGTGAATTGAATGAGAGATTTGGACAATCAAATGGTCCATTAGTGTATCAACTGAAGAAAGAAATTGAAAATCTGACACAGCAGAATATGACTATTGTGGCTTATTATGGTAAGCTCAAGAAACTGTGGGATGAAATGCAAAATTTAAGAGCATTTCCTAGCTGTACATGTGGAGCAATGTTGCAATGTAGCTGCCAATTTATGAAAAAGGTTGATGAGTTTGAGGAAGAAGATAAGATGATGAAATTCTTGCTTGGATTGAATGGAGGTTTTGATAGCACTGTGACAAATGTTTTGTCAATGGATCCTTTGCCTAGCATCAACAAGGTTTTCTCAATCACACAACAAATAGAAAAACAGAAAGAACTAAGTGGTGCTACTGCAGAAAGCAATGCTATGACAAGCAGTGCTATGGCTGCTCAGTCTTACAGAGGAAATCAATCTCAATTACAGAAGTACAATACAGGAACTGGCAAGAAAAATTGGAAAGAAATCAAAAAGGAAAAGATGAATCGTATCTGTACTCATTGCAAAGGAAAAGGACACACAGTTGATCAATGTTTCAAGCTTATTGGCTATCCTGACTGGTACAACACAATTAAGGCTTCCAAGGGGAGTAATTCTACTGGTGGTAGGCTTGCAGCTAATGTCAACTACTCTGCTGATATTGGGGATGAACCTTTGGGAAATACTGATGGTGACAATGGAGTACTGAATAATGATATGCTGAATGCAATTTGCCAAGAAGTTATGAAGGTTATGAATAGCAAACAACCTCAAAACACTGATGCAACTAGAGCTACTTGCTCTTATGCCAATTATGCAGGTACTCTTTCTCACTCATTCAACTGTGCTGTAAATAAAATGCATAATGAATGTCTGTGGATTGTTGACTCTGGTGCATGTGATCACATGACCTATGATTAAACTATTTTAACCAATATTAGGACACTTTTGACTCCTATTAAAGTTGGACTACCAGATGGTTCTCAATTAGTTGTTGATACTATTGGAGATACTGTCCTCAGTGCTAAATTGATCCTGCATAATGTTCTTTTGGTTAAAGGTTTCAAGCACAATCTATTATCCATTGGCAGACTTATTGAACATACTGGTGTGAAAGTTGTATTCACTGCTACTGGATATCTTTTCCAGGACCCTGCTAGTTCTGAATTAATTGGTGCTGGAAACAAGACAAATGGTCTGTATTATTTTGTTACATCCTCAAACAACATATTATCAAGTGTTGCTGACCAAGGTACCCTTCATCAGCAACCATATTGCAATACTGTGTCCAGTATTACTGATGTAAATAAGCTTGATGAGAATAAGATTGTTTTACCAAACAAAACTGCTACTGGTTTTTCTATGGCTAGGGAGTTGGATTCAAATAAGATACACATGCTCCATGCTAGATTAGGACATCCCTCATTGTCCAAAATGAAACATGTAAATTCTGAGTTTTGTAAAGGTGTTTCTGAATACAATTGCATTGTGTGTTACAAAGCTAAACAACACAAATTGCCTTTTTCTGTCAGTACAAGTAAAGCAAATGCCTGTTTTGATTTGATTCATGTGGATTTGTGGGGGCCCTATAAGGTTAAAAATCTAGATGGAGCCTCTTACTTTCTTACCGTACTTGATGATCACAGTAGGTCAACTTGGACTTATCTCTTACACAATAAACTTCAAGTTGAGAATATTGTTTCTGATTTCCTATCCATGGTTGAGACTCAGTTCAACACAAAAGTTAAAAGAATCAGGTCTGACAATGGTACTGAAATTGTGAAAGAGTCATGTAGGAGCCTTTTTGTAAACAAGGGAATTATACATGAAAGAAGTGTTCCATATGTCCCTCAACAAAATGGCAGGGTTGAGAGAAAACATAGGAGCCTTCTTGAAATTGCTAGATCTTTAAGGTTTCATGCAGGTCTGCCTAAAAAATTCTGGGGAGAATGTATACTTGCTGCTACTCACCTAATCAACAAAATTCCTTCTAAACTTTTGGGTTTGAAAACTCCTTTTGAGGTATTGTTCAATAAACCTCCTGCCTATGATGCCTTAAGGGTGTTTGGTTGCTTGTGTTTTGCTCACAATAATCATATTGGTAGGGACAAATTTGATTCAAGGGCAAAAAGGTGTTTGTTTATTGGATATCCTGCTGGCTACAAAGGTTTCAAACTTTATGATCTTGATACTCACAAGGTGTTTATATCCAGGGATGTGATATTTTTTGAGACAATTTTCCCATATGGTCTTAAACCTGATTCTATTCCTGTCATTAATCCTCCTCCTCTAGTTCATTTTGGTACTGATAGTACTGTTATTCTTCCAAATCACACCAATGACTCTGATCATTCAATTAATTCTCCCAACTCTCCTATTATCTCTCAGTCATTTCCAACTCTTTCCAATCACTCTATACATTCTGATTCCCCAAACACACATTCTTCTCCTTCTTTTCCTTCTAATTCTTTAGAATCTGACCATTCTCATCCACCTTCTAATACAATTACTCTACCTTCAAATCCAACTACCAGACAATCTACCAGACAGATCAAACCATCTTCAGTTCTTACTGATTTTGTAGGAGGCTATGTACCTCATAGAACTTCTTTGGCTGCTCCTAATGACAGTGAATCTTTGTCATTTTCTGCTGATTCTATTCTGCCTCACATCACTCATACAGCTTCAACTGAATTTGATTGGTTACTTGATTTAGCTCTTCATAACTTTGATGTTTGGGATTCTCTTGCTTTCTCTGTATGCTCCACTTCTTCTGATCCTCAACATTACAATCAAGCTAAGGATGATGAAAATTTGATCTTGGCTATGGACAAGGAAATAGAAGCTCTTGAGAGCAATAATACTTGGGATCTTACTGTGCTACCCAAGGACAAAAAGGCTATTGGTTCAAAATGGGTTTATAGAACAAAATTGAATCCAGATTACACAATTGATAAACACAAAGCAAGATTGGTTGCTATTGGATATCAACAAGTTGAGGGGAGGGATTTCACTCAAACTTTCTCTCCAGTTGCTAAATTGGCTACTGTTAGAGTTGTAATTGCACTTGCTGCAATGAAGGGGTGGATTCTTTGTCAACTTGATGTCAACAATGCTTTTCTTCATGGCTTTCTTGATGAGGAGGTGTACATGAAACCACCTGCTGGTTACACTAAAGCTAAGCCAGGAGAAGTATGCAGACTCAGAAAATCAATTTATGGTCTTAAACAGGCTTCTAGACAATGGAACAAAGAGTTAAGCAAATTCTTGAAAACCCTCAATTTTCAACAATCCACCCAGGACTATTCTCTCTTTACTAGAACTTTTGATGGTGAATTTTTGGTATTGCTTGTATATGTTGATGATATTCTACTCACTGGCACCTCTTCTTCTCAAATTGAAGCAGTCAAAATAGCCCTTGATCATGCTTTCACAATCAAAGATCTTGGTCAACTGGCTTATTTTTTGGGTATTGAGGTGCACAGGAATGAGAATGGCATTTTTCTTTCTCAAAAGAAATACATTCAAGATATACTTGCTGATGCTGGTATGGAAAACTGTGATTCTGTATCTGCTCCTTTATCTTGTGGCCTTAAACTTTCTACTGATGTGGGTGATCTACTTGCTGAACCTGATATTTACAGAAGATTGGTTGGTAGATTGCTTTACCTAGGCATCACCAGACCAGATTTGTCTTACAGTGTTCAGCACTTAAGTCAATTTGTTCACTCTCCTAGAGTTCCCCATTTGCGTGCTGCATTGCATGTTCTAAAGTATCTTAAAGGCACCTTAACTGATGGTATTTGGTATTCAGCTGATGCTGATCCTACTTTATCAGCTTATAGTGATGCTGATTGGAGTTCTTGTCAGTTCAGTAGTAGGTCTCTTAGTGCCTATGCAGTCTTTCTTGGTCCCAATCTCATCTCATGGAAAACCAAAAAGCAAAGAAGTGTTAGCAAATCTTCTGCTGAAGCAGAATACAGGAGTATGTCAGCAGCTGCAAGTGAACTTGTTTGGATTCATGGTTTGCTTGAGGATCTTCAAATCACTGTGCCTTTACCTATTACTTTGCACTGTGATAACACCTCTGCTGAGCACCTGGCCAAGAATCCTATGTTTCATGATAAAACCAAGCATCTGAAACGTGACATGCACTATGTCAGAGAGCAAGTTGAAGCTGGTTTCATTCACACAGCTCATGTATCTAGTTCTCAACAACTGGCTGATATCCTTACCAAGCCATTGGCTTCCTCTCCTCACAAGCAACTTTCTGCCAAGCTAGGACTTATTTCCAAGGTCCAGCTTGAAGGGGGAGTATAGGAATTAATATATTTATTTTATTATTTTATTAATTTTATAAAACAGAATATCAGTTAGTTATATTTCTGTTAGAGAGTTTGTTATTCTAGCTTTGTATATAAGAAGTTTGTTCTGCTTTCTTCTGTTTTGTGCGAGAATATTGTTCAATAAAAATAAACTCTTCTCCCAATTCTCTCTGCAAATTGCTTGAGATTCTATATTAATAATAGTAATTGGGTCATAAAGGTTGGATTATTTAGAAATATCGGATAGATAGGCTTAATTAAAGAAAATCGGGCAAAGATTGGATTAATAATTACAAATTTTCCAAACTAAATACCGAAAGTTACTACAAACATATTAAACTTAATAAATGAGTAAATTACCCAGTAGGCGAATGAATCCCCTGCCCTTCTTCGCGATACCACCTATAGTATCCATTGCAAGGGTACCAGCTTAAAAAGTTCCAATCCTTCCGCTGCTGAAAAATGTTAGCAAGCTCTGATCACTATTCTAGAGCATTTAGCTTCCATGATTAATTTCTTAATTCCACCGAAAAACAAAAACAAAAACAAAAACTTGTACAGTTGCTTATTTTACGTACCAATAATAAACTTCAAGTACAACACTTAACCTGGAGTCCTTGATCGATCAACAATTGAAAGTTTTGATGTGGATGATGCAAAAGTATAGGCTAGACAAATTAGCAAGAAAGAAAGATAAGACTTAGTTCAGTCTAACTATACAGAAAGTCTTCCTGGCTTGTTTGTAATAGAATTATAAAAATAAATACTTCATTAGCTAGTTGAAATTTATTTTTGATTTCTTGATCCAAATTTATTTTTCAATATAATTAGAATACTATATACGGAGTATGATGTATTAGACTTGCCCCTTACTCTAGCATATAATTTGGTAGTAGAAATTTTTCTACAGCTTTTTGAAGTCAATCTTATTTTTTTAAGGATCAAGTGGCTAATTTTGAGGGGTGTTGATGAACATGGCAACGTGCAATGTATCAATTCAATTAAATTATATAGCAATTTGGTAAGGAATTCTAGCATTGCTCATCTTAAATAAAAAATAAAAAATGAAGTTAGAGTGTGATTTATTTTTAAAATAACAAAATTAATTAAACTGACAGACCATATATCATATCAAAAATATCATGCATGGCCTGACAGAGTGACAGTTAAGTAAATGTCAGTTGGTTTGATAGCAAACTCATATTATGAAGCGTTGGTTAAGTTAATTTGATGCATATGCAATAACTTAATTGAGTTGACCAAGTTGACCAAACATATATTATGATCCGTTATTTGACAAAGTACAAAGTATATGTAAGGGTCAACTATGATAGAACTGATAAATTCAAAATGAATTATTCTGCCTCTTGGCAACTACCCTCTAACTAAATTAGTAGTTGTTGGGGTGTTAAAATGGGCCCACCATTTTAACCTAAAAGCCAATAAAATCCACTCAAGCCCAATATCCCTTATAAGGCCTCAAAGGCCCAACAAAGGCACTATATATACCCCTCAAAGGGCAAGGTAAAGAGGTCATTCTCTAACCCTAGAGAAGCCACCCTACTCTCTCTCCCCTAAACACCTCATTTTATACATCAATTGTACTGACTTGAGCGTCGGAGGCTCCGCCTCGGGGACCCCCCCTTGGCCTGGAGTTCATCTTGCAGGCACCGTACGTGATCGGAACTCAAGACATCAAGGACGTTCCTTCCATCGTTTCAACCCCGGAACAATTTGGCGCCGTCTGTGGGGATCGAGAGCAAAAACCCATGAAAATCCACATTTTCATGCCACCATGTTCAACCATCTCGGGTCGAATCTTGGTCACGAATGACGAAGGGAATTAAGAACTACTCTGTACTGCTGGTGGTTCAATTCGTCCCAAAGCACAAACTACGAGTCAACAAAATATAAAAGAAAATGGTTTATTTTGCTTGTTGTACTCAAAATACCCGAACACTCCAAAGTGTTAAATTTACTTTGGTACAGTGCAATATCTGGTGATTTATTTTGCTGGATTTGTCAAAATAGCCCAAGTAAAGATGCTTGATTTGATTTGTCAAAATAGTGCAATCTGCTTGATTTGTCAAAACAGCATACATTGGCACGCTGCATCACTTCCGGAGCTGATCTCCTTAGGGCCGACAACCACCCTCGTCGGCAAGCCTCCGAGGTCACGCCGAAGTCAGACCGCCAAGCTCAGTGCCGAAGCTCCCGAGCAGTCCCGAAGCTCCCGAGCTCAACCTCTCCATTTATACCATAGCTTGAAAATGGAAGCTACTATGGAGGAAATTTCATAGTTGCAACTTCAGCATCATCAATTTAGTCGATGCCCACAAGGTGTTTGACAAAATACCTCAAAGACTGGCCGAAGGTGAAGCTAGTCTCCCGAAGAACTTCCCGAGGTCGAAACGACATGCCGAGGCAAATACTCAGCGGTCTGAAAGTGGAGCCACGGTCCGAGCCCGCGCTCCCGAGGCCAAACTCAGTACCGAGGTCAATGCCGAGCATAGTTTCACTTCCGAGGTTAACTCACACGTGGCAGGCAAGGACTTCTGCAAAGCAAAATAAGCGGCCGAGAAACAGAGTAATTATTGCCCGAGCCAAGGGTCGGACATGGTGTCAAGTAGAGAAACCATAACGCTTGCATTGCTCATTGTGATCTCAAAGCTAAGTTCTCTTAACCAACTTTTACACATTTTCTATATACTCTAATACTTTGTATAGCATACTGTTGTTTATTGATTGAGTGGGGAACTTGTCATGTATGAACACCAACCGCTCGATCAATCAAATTGCAATATGATTAAGCCATGGTCATTTCTAAGCTGGCCAGCTACCCACCGAGTGGCTAGCAACCGACATAATGCTTAAATGAAGTCATACCATACGTTAATTCTAAAGTTTTCATTATTTATGATGTCTCTGCTTATTAATATCAAATAAAATTACTAGTTTAATTGATGATATGCTAGGCAAATTGGCAACTGCAACGAAGGCAAACTCATGATTACAACATCAAAGGTTGATAATGCGAGCCACAATGTTGGCAAAATTTGATGAGATACGCTAAATTGTGCCATCTGAAGCTGATTCTTGCTCTCCATCTAAGCAAAGTCTTCAGAGATGAATGCAAAACCAGTTTAGTTTGTCAAAACACAAGACTTGCAACGTCAATATCCATCTTCTTTCTCACTCAGCTTAAGTGGATGAATTGTTTTCAAAGTAATTGAGGAAGGCCCGAGGCAATACAATGATCAGAAGAGGCAGAGCAAGGCTAAGCTTCCGAGGCCAGTACCGCCGAAGCTAAGCTTCCAATGCCGTTTCAGATTCTGGTCTCCCGAAGCTCCCTGTTCCCAGTGCCGAGGTCAGCGCCGAGCCACCTCCCGAGCATAGCAGCGAAGCTCTCGAGCAATGCCGAAAAGCAGTGCCAAATTCAGTGTGCGAGGTCCAAACAACATGCCGAGGCAACTACTCGGGGATCCGAAGTTGACCCGCCAAGGTTAATCGTCCAAAGGTGGAGCCACGGTCCGAGCCTTCGCCCCCGAGGCTAAACTCAGTACCTGAAAGTTAGTGCCAGGGTCAACAGCTCCCTAGCTCAGCACCGGAACTTAGTTCGAACAGTTTCGAAGCTCATTTTCTGAGGATGACTAAGCAGCAAGCTAACTCAATATTTGCCGACAATATTAAAAAGGAACTCAGTTCACAATCGAGAAAATGAGTATTACTGCAATTGAGAAACTCAAAATCAAGGCAAAGTCCCAAAGCTTAGAATCGAGCTCAGTGCCGAAGGTCAGTCTTCAGTGCCGAACACAGCCGCCTAGTTTTGGTGGATAGTGATGATAATATAAATCAGCATCAACAAAGCTAAACTCCCAAGGCTAGCTTCAAAGTTCGGCCTTCCGAGGCCCAAGCCGGAGCTCATTGTCGAGGTCAATGCGAGCTCAGTGCCAAAGGCGACGCCAAGCATAGCAGCGGAGCTCCCGAGCTTTGAGAGGTCGACCCATTCGAGTTCAATGCCGAAGTCAGTACCGAGGTCGTAGTACCAAGGTCGTAGTAGCTTCCCGAAGCAACTCCCGAAGTTCAGCCACGGCTCTCAAAGTATGACTCAAGGTCCGAACTTTGAAAACTGTAACTTTTGAGGTTCGACT
This sequence comes from Spinacia oleracea, assembly GCF_020520425.1. NCBI lineage: Eukaryota > Viridiplantae > Streptophyta > Magnoliopsida > Caryophyllales > Amaranthaceae > Spinacia > Spinacia oleracea. Next base: position 68,555,336 of record NC_079488.1, on the reverse strand, counting down.
CCGCCAAGGCCAGCCGACCCGAAGGTAAAAATCCGAAGGATAAATCGCTCCGAGATCTTCGGATTTGAAGAGCGAGGTTAAAAATCGCTCCGAGATTACAACTCGAACCGATGTTACAATCCGAGCCGATTTTAGAAGCACGTTCTTAAACAGATCTTCGGATTTGAAGAGCGAGGTTAAAAATCACTCCGAGATTACAACTCGAATCGACGTTACAATCCGAGCCGAATATCATTTGTTGGGGTGTTAAAATGGGCCCACCATTTTAACCTAAAAGCCAATAAAATCCACTCAAGCCCAATATCCCTTACAAGGCCTCAAAGGCCCAACAAAGGCACTATATATACCCCTCAAAGGGCAAGGTAAAGAGGTCATTCTCTAACCCTAGAGAAGCCACCCTACTCTCTCTCCCCTAAACACCTCATTTTATACATCAATTGTACTGACTTGAGCGTCGGAGGCTCCGCCTCGGGGACCCCCCCTTGGCCCGGAGTTCATCTTGCAGGCACCGTACGTGATCGGAACTCAAGACATCAAGGACGCTCCTTCCATCGTTTCAACCCCGGAACAGTAGTTAATTCCTGTTTGGTCTAAACACTCCTCTGCCTGCAATAGGCAAAAGTCATTGCATTATAGAGATCAATTAGTATTCAAGTATTGTATCAGGTACATCCAAGTCAGCAAGAGCAGGCCTTTATGACTTACCGGCCGAAGGCATTGATATGTACCGACTTGACTGCCATAGGATTCTCGAACTCTAAGATTGGATTCCTTATTCAATTCTCTAGATATACTCAGAAACAAGATCGAAAGGTTATATGCGGGCACTTTCAAATTAGTTGTGTGGGTTATCTTCCTATTTAATACCATGTAGGAAACTACAAATGTACCCATTTTACTTGCAATTCAAGGTGATAATAACCGTGATTGACAAGTTAGCATTTCCTTTGACTACTTGACTTTTAACATTTTCTATATTCATTGAATCATTTCGTTGACTTGCTTATTCCTTAACCCAGATATTTTCCAAAGTCTTCTATGTTTTCCTGGAGACTGCATCTCATAAAGCTAGTTCATAATTTACTAGTAGTAGGCCCCTCTGCAAAATTAGCGGTAGCAGGGAGCGATGAATAGTAACGGATAATGGTTAGTCGTCAAAATACGAATACGGTTGATATTGTAAAATAAAATAAAAGCTAGAATATTGTTTAAAATATTATATAAATTTGCCATAAGCTACCCGCTATATTAAACGCTACTCATTTTAACGATTGACAAAAGCTACAAAACAACTACGGTAGTTCTACCGTTAACCGCTACCTTGCCTAACACTTACAAAATTTACAACTAGCGTCTTGACTAGATGAAAACACTATGAATCCGCTACCTCAAACGCTACCGTCGAACACGCTCGTAAGCTAATAAATTGACGATGAAAGCAGCCAGTTTATTTTCTATGGATTGTTGTGAGGATATCTGTCTTAATCACTAGGTCAATGTCGCACTAAAACAGCTAATTTGACCGCAAATCCGCTTAATTATGATGAATAACCTATTTACCAAATAAGAAATGTATAATTTTCGTCTAAAGCCTTGTTCGGCAAAATTAGCGGTAGCGGGTAGCGGTTAGAGTAGCGAGTAGCGGTGAATAGTAGCGGATAACGGTTAGTTGTCAAAGTAGCGGGTAACTAATATGAGTGTTCGGTAAAAGTAGCGGTTGATATTATAAAATCAAATAAAAGCAAGAATATTATTTAAAACTTTATTATAAATTTGTCAAACGCTACCCGCTACCTTAAATGCTACTCCCTCCATCTCTTTTTGTTTTTTACGTTTTGTATTTTTCACGCATTTTAACGAATAATTAATTTGCATTGAAATCCCTCAATTTTTTATTTAAACGAGATAAATTACGTTTATTTATAATGTTTTCACTTTTATCAAAATTCTGATATTGGGAAATGAGAAAAAATTTAATGTCCCTATGGAAAAGTGTGAGAGATTAAATGACCCAATGCATTTGATTGGTTAAAATAATAATTGGACACAAATTTTGATAGAATACTAAGTTATTTATGTGATAATATAAAAGGAAATGTAAAAAATATTTTGAAATACCCAAAAAGGAAAACGTAAAAAACAAAAAGAGACGGAGGGAGTAGTAATTTTAACGTTTGACAAAAGCTACCTCAACCGCTAACCGCTACCTAAATCGCTACTTTACCAAACACTTACAAATTTTACAAGTAGCGTATTGACTAGGTCAAAACGCTACCCGCTACCTCAAATGCTACCGCCGAACACGCCCTAAGATGTTTTTTTAGTAAGATATTACCATCAGAGAGAAATAACAATACAATAAAATGTAAGCGAATGCCAAACATAAAAAATACACCATTTAATATTACAAATCCTATGGCATAATTGTAAACATATTGAAAATCAATTGGTCTTGCGCGCAACAGGTGTGCGTTAAAATTAACGTACACCAAGAATTCACACGTGCGAAATTATTAAGCTGAAGAACGAAACTACGCTATTCAGAAGAGAGAAAGAACGCAGAAACCGAGGAAGGAGAATTAGAAGCCCCCAAAACCAAAGGAGAGAGAAGCTGTAAAATTCAGGTGAGAAAATAGGGGGAGAAACTACAAAATCGCGAAAAATCATTCAATTCAATGAGAAAATTCTTCTGAATGCGATCTTTTCTTTGCGATTATCAACCAATACATTGATTTTTTTTGTTATCTATAATCTTCTGCAAATGAATAATTCTTTTGTGGTTTATTTGAACTACACAATCAAAGACCTCGATTTGGAAATTACGAAGCCTGTGCTGGAGAAGGGTGGCAAGGGGGAAGGCGGGGATGATGGTGAAGAGGTTGAAGCTAGGCTAAGCTAAGCAATAGAAAGAAGAAAGAGGTTGCAAGTAGTAGCACACCAGGTGTTTGTGAAAATGACGCTGATAAGGAAAAAGATGGAATTACTCAGGGAAGACAAAGTTCTATGGGAATGCCACCTCCTTATCAAGAAGGTAGTGGTTATGGTCCTCCTTCGTATGTCGGTGGTGGTGGGTATATGAGCCAGAACCAACCTCCTTCACAGGGTCCTCCTCAAGGCCCTCCTGGTGGGTTGTATCAGAGAATGCCACCATCTTATTACTGAGGTAGTATTTACTATGTATGGATTTTTATTTCTATTTGCTGTTTTTTATGCTAATTGGTTGTGTAGAGCTGTGTGATTTTCTCACTTGAGAATATGTGCTTGGTACTTTAGTTAATTGCCAATTTTTTACAGGATGTTTCTAGTTTTTCTTTCAATTAGTTTATGTTTGTTTGATTATTCTTGAATGTTGAATTAAGTTGGCAATGTGATGTTTGGTTCAGGTATGTGAGACAGTGAGAGCTCCTTGGGAGCAAATTTCTTAAATGGTTTTCGTAATTTCGTGATTGCTGACAAATGAATGTGTCGTTTGTTTGAATGGACTGTTGCCCATGTCTTGCTGCTACTATGTAGTTTTTTTAGCTGCAAAAGTGGTAGTTTTTGGTGGTTATTTCTGCAATATAGACTGTTATGGTCTCCAATATAGGCTGTTACTTTTTTTCTCTTTAGGAGGCACATTTTTATGTTATAAGGATGTATAGGATGTGAAATTAAGATCCCTTCACAGCAAGGAGGCATGTTGAAAGAGACGTTGATGGATAAAGATCCCAGATAAGCTATATTGAAGTATGCTGCAGCTGTAGAAAAAGATCCTAAATTATTGCTCCAGCTTATGCTGAGAATACAGGAGTTTGGAGATGAAATTTTTTGGAAATTTGCTTGTAGTTTTGTAATGTATGTATGGTGATCACTAAAAAAATAGCTGCCATATATTTCAACAAAAACTGACTCTACCAGAAAGGCCAACTGATATGGTCTTAAAATATCTTGTGAAAGGATCTCTCATCTTTCTTTGAAGCAACCTTAGACTAAAGATGGCTGTGGGCCGGGCCGGCTCGAAGCCCGACCCGACCCGACACGAAAAAAGCACGGCCCGACACGAGCACGTAAAAAGCACGGCCCGGCACGGGCACGAAGTCGTGGGCCGTGGGCCGGGCCTTACTTTTTTGTAAAAAGCACGACAAGACACGGCACGACTCGACTCGACCCGGCACGACAAAGCACGTTAAATTTAGTCAAATTAGCCTTAGGCACGCGGGCCGGGCCGGCACGGCACGAAAGCACGTGGGCTTGGGCCGGGCCTGGGCCTTATTTTTAACTTTTCGGCCCGGCACGGCACGGCACAAAACAACGTGGGCTCGGCACGTTTAGGCCCACGAAGCACGGCCCGACCCGGCCCACAGCCATCTTTACCTTAGACTAGCTTATGCAGTTTTCCCTGATCCTGTGTGTTTTTATTTCTGTAAGCCTATTAGCTCAACTGGTCGAGCACCGTGCAACTTGCGCGGAGATGTAGGTTCAAATCCTACATAGGCTATTGGTTTTATTTAAAAAGTAAGTCGGCATTTTGGGTAACTTTTACCAATTTAGGGATGACTTTAATTATATTGTTAGTCATTTCTCGGTATATCAAAACACAACCTAATAGTATGTAGGCAATATGGGACTTGAACCCACACCATGTACATAAATGCACATTGCTCTACCATTTGAGCTAATAGCCTTAGTGTTCAAACATTTGCATACTGAGTAGACTGGTACAAAACTTTTCTTAACTTTTAACAATTTCCATAACTTTAACCTAAAAAACTACAACTTTAACACAGAAAAGTACAATGTGTGAAATAAAAAGAATGCATGACTCACATTAGCTGAAGAAAGGTAAAAATATAAAAGTCAGACTTTTAGCAGTTAAAGTTAAGTTATTAAAAGTAAAAGTTAGGTTTGAGATGACGGAAGACTATCTTAACTTTTAGAACAATTTTAATAACTTTAACCTACAACAATACAACTTTAACACGAAAACTACAACGTTTCGAATAAAACATATTGCATGACTCACATTAGCCGAAGAAAGGTAAAAATATAATTCCATACTTTTAGCGGTTAAAGTTAAGTTATTAAAAGTAAAAGTTAGGCTTGAGATGACGGAAGACTGTCTTAACTTTTAGAACCATTTCTATAACTTTAACCTACAGAACCACAACTTTTAACACATTATTGCGGAAACAATCTAGGATTTGTACAATAAAGAGCATTCTTCTATTCTATGACCATGATGCAAAGTAGCCATAAAAACAACTCAAATACAAATTACAGATCAAAAGCATATCCTAAAACCACCCAAACTTAATGCGTAATGCCATAATCCTTCCTAACATTAGTAGTTGTTTCTCAAAGTCTTATTTTTCGCAAAATAAAAAAGGATGAATCGTGTTGCTGTCTTAGTGATACAGTGATACAAGGAAGGAGATTAAATTACTTCTCCGTAAGAAACTATGAAGCAAAAAGGTACACCTAACGGGAAGAAAGAAAACTAACCTTGATTATGGAGTGGAATCAATGAAGAACAATCGCAGAGAAAACCGTGGCCAAAAATCGCAGACAAATTCGCAGCAAAAATCGAAGAAAATCGAAGAACAATTGCCAGATAGAAAAGGGGAGAGAAAGAATGAATGAACAGAGACTTGACGAGAGAAGAGAGAAAAAAAGAATGGAAGAACGCGGTTTCATACTCACACATGCCCAAAGTCCCTTAGTTGGGCTTGGTATACAATAATCACAAATTCTTATTTACAAGGGGTGTACAATAAATATTGTACACCGAAGTAAAAGTTGACTCAAAGTACATAAAAGGTACCCTTATAATCTTATATACGTAAAAGTTATCTATTTTTTATTGATAATTGTTTTTTCATTTTAATAAAAAAAATTATTTAAAATCATTAATAATGTATAAAAATTAATCATTTAACCTTTTAAAATATTAACCCATCAATTTTTTTTTCGTAATATAAAAGTTAACCAAAACATAGTAAAAGTTACAAAAAAATTAGGTAAAAGTTATTTTAGTATACGATAAATTTATTGTACACCTTGTGCGCGCAAGACCTTTTGTACAATAATTTAGTGTATGCCCCTTTGTAAATAAGATTTTGTGATTGACAATAAAGCAGACCATCAGACCCAAAATATTCAATTATGTTATGAAATATAATATGGATGCCCATTATACCCCATTAGTATTTCCGGAATATTCTAGGGTTCAGTCAAACCCTAACTATTGTATCCTATATATACCCAGTATTATATGGAATAATGAAGACAACCCTACTTTCTCTCTCATCTCTCCTGTTTTATTCACAACACGTTATCAGCACCAACCCTAGCCGACTGAGCAGATCAGAAAGAAAGGAAGGCATCCATCGTTGAGGTAAATGTTATTATTTATACCCACTAATCTTATTACTGAAAATTTGATATTGTTATAGGGTATATGCGGCAATGTGATTACTTTTGTATATGTAATTTTTTTGTTTGGAGTTAATCGATTGGACCGATAATCCGTTTGCCGCAATTGTCGAAAACTTATACTACTGCAATTGTCAAAAAAAAACTTATACTGCCGTAATGATATTCGTATATTTTTTTTTTGTATTGTTGTCAATTCATTAGTCTCTTTCATTATACAAATTGAGATTAATGTCCCCAAGTCTGAATTTTGTAAATAGAGATTCGTATCAATTTATCATTGGAAATTCTTTAGCATTAAATTTATTTTTAGACTTTCAGATTACTTTTGTGGGATAAATAGGATGCTATTCCGTAGGTAATCATTATGTATGATAGACTTGATTTCTCATACGAGGGTCTCGTCACTTTGTTTAATATTGGACTTGATTTCCTTTGTTCGTGCGATTAAAACATATTGTTATATTTCTTGATCTACGATATTGAATTACAATTTGATATGAATATGTTTATTATCTGAGTTCTAATTTACAATATTCAATTGTAGTGTGAATTATGTCGAATCTTACAAAATTTGAATTTGCGGCTCTTGATATTATTGGAAAGAATTATTTGTCTTGAGTGTTAGATATCGAAATTCACCTAGGTGCAAAATAATTTGGTTATACAATCAAAAGAAGTAAATAAATCTGGAAGTCAAAACAAGGCAAAGGCTATGATTTTTCTTCGTCATCACCTCCATTAGGGTCTTAGTATTTAGTATTTGGCCGTAAAAGATCCACAAGTCCTTTGGAGTAATCTAAAGGAAATGTATGACCACCAGAAAACTGTGATATTACCCAAAACTCGTTATGATTGGTTACTTTTAAGACTACAAGACTTTAAGTCTCTAAGTGAATAGAACTCGGCTATGTTCAGAATTTTTTCACAGTTGAAATTATGTGGGGAGAAAATCATTGATGCAAAAAAAAAAAAAAATGATAGAGAAAACCCTATTCTAACTTTCACTAAAATAAGTTGTCCTGCAGACACAATACAGTGAAAAGATATTAAGAAATATTTTGAACTTATATCTTGTCTCCTTGTGTTCACGTCCAACTGGTCCTGCTACATTCCCTTAAGCGAATGTGACATCCCATAATGGGAAAGAAAATACCACACAACAAAAGTGGTTGAGGACGTGGTCATGGACGTGGGCGTGGATACGAATATGGTCGAGTTTGAGGTCGAGATCGTTCTCTAAATAACTCATATCCCCACCAGAAGTGGGACAAAGATGTCAACAAACAAGAACAAGATAAAAATGATACTTGACCAATGTATGTTACCGCTATGGAGAAAGAAAAAAAAAAAGAGGTATTGGTCTACTAAAACAAGTAGAATTCATAATAGAATTTTACTAGATAATATTGAAGAACTTAAATATGTGGTCTTGCCCTTCCCTGAAGAAAATTATTTATCAAGGGTGTTATATGTTGAAATGCGAATATACCATTGACTGTTGTTTACAAGTCAAAATAGGTTCACGACTTCAGTTTAGACTTTTGACCATTAAAGGCCCGCAGACCTTTTGGAGAAGTACAAGAAAATATGGCCTAGAAAACTATAATAGTTTCTAAATCTTGTTGTCAAGATACCCTACATTTCTTTCATTAAACTAGTGTGGTCCTGCAGACACGATATTTTTGAGAGAGATTTAAGCTAGAGTGTTTTTAAATAGTTATATATTAATTTCTGGTGGATGAGACAATAACGAAATCCTGAAGGAAAGTATTATGATCACGTTCAATTAGGTAAACCATTCCCAGAAGTGAATGAGAAATTGTATGACTAAAGATAGTGAAGATAATGTCAATAGTCATGATCGAGGATGTGAAAGTAAAATATAGTATAATCATGGGTGAATAAATGAGTACAAATGTAATTTCAAAATACACATATACACACCAGAAGTGAGATTGTAAATGATGAAAGCATTTGAAAGTTAATGATGAGAAAATACAAATTTTATATTTTTGGTTGGTTGTAGAGGAAAAATGAACAAATGTTTGGCCCATTACACCAAAGCATGTTGTTGAGCTTTATTAGCACCCATCAAAAGGGAATAAATTGTAGATACACATGGTGTATGAAAATATATGTCTAGTAAACATTGTAGCGCTCTCCGAACCAAATTTATACATGAATACATGCAAGGATTAGTGGGAAATACCTCTCAACATAATAAAATTAGTAGTATATGATCAAGATTATAATACAATATGTTAAACTTGGTACAAATATTTGATTATGTCTTATTGACTCGCTCTATGAGCATGAGTAATATACTACATTCTGAAGATGTATACTTTTGTGATATGTACCAAAGTTGTAATGGATACTCTTGAAGAGTACAAGCTATCTTCCACAAGTTTTGTTTAGATTGTCTTGCCGTTATAATTGAGACACCAGTTTGTGTCGTTATATCACATCACAATATGTTCAAATTATAGTATTCTATAATTACAGTGATCACTTTGAGAAGATAACCAGCAGTTATCGAATGAAATATTTTATATGATATTATATAAGCATGATGTGATAATCCAGGCCATCCGGGTTTAAGAACACCCGTTATGAGAATTTGAAAATTCTTATCAAATAAAATTTTAGGTGCTGACACTCCCTCATATGTTGTATATATATTGAAGGCAGGACAAAATGATGAGGTAGAGTTGTATTTCAATCGAATAGTTATAATGAATCGATTGAGAAAATAAATACAAGAGATATTAATGATTTTGAAAAAATTGTATAATGATAGGTGATTTGAAGTTCACCATGATAGTAAGTGACCTGAAGTTCACCAGAATGATAGTAGGTGACTTGAAGATCACCAATAAGTTTACAAGTATTTTGTGATTGATTTAAGTATCATAAATAAGCATCATAAATCTCTTGATCGGGGCAATCATACGTCAGCACGAAAAGAGAAAATATGAAGAAAACAACTGCATATTATATCTACTCCCCATAATCAATGTTGATCTCCAGAAGAGAACAAAAGTATGTAATATTTATCAAAATACACGTTGAAAAGTGTATTATTTAGTTGGTGAAATTTTTTATGCCCCATAACATATTGAAAATATTTTCCCAACTTAGGGGGAGACGAGCAAGAATAAGTTGGCAAAATTGAAAGATAATAAATTGATCCCCATATGAGTAAGTGTACATGCCAGCTTTATGTCCTCTAAGTATGTTTGGACATAAATATCTATGACTTGATTTTGTTGAATTGTTACATGTTCAAAGGCATAAAGGTGTATGATAGTCATAGTGCTCGATGTTACATATAGTAAGTGTTGAGAAATATATATCTTGCTAATATTTATTTAAATCTCTACACCTGAAGTGTAGATTATATATATGGTTCCAACATAGTGATTATATGAAAATGATGGCAAGATAATGCAGTTGATGATGTTATTGAAAAGAAAGAAAACACTAATATATAGTGTATGAAATACCCTTGAAGTGGTATAGATATCTGAACTATAATAGATGGCCCATGAGAAAAGATGAATGGTACCTATTGAATAAGTATTCAGATATCATTGATGAATAGCATGCGAAGTATATGTTGAAGAATTTTGATGATACCGGTAGATGATGGAACCGAATATAATGCATATGCGAGAAATAATGGGTTTTGAACAGGGGATCGTAAATCTATGTCTATTTCGACGTAGTCATAACTATAATGATTAAATGAGCTCATGGACCTGAAGTCCAACAAGATATGGATTCGAATATCCACACTGTACAGTGTTTTGCATTTTGAGTCTTACATTCATATACATCTGTAGTTAATATGTAAATGCATCATTCATCATACATTTAGTTTGTTTTGTGTTTTATCATGATTGATTTTCATTTATCAAGTTATATATGTTTCAAAATTATTATGATGTCATATATTAATATGCATCCAAAGAATGGTAAGACGGATTTGCAACTTTATGAATATTATAAGAGGAGTTTCTTACTCCAATGGGCGAATAGTTGCGAAAGAAGTATATATATAATATTGATTTAATAGCATGTTATGAATCATGCAATAAGAAGAGTTCCTGAAGAACTTATACATGATGTTCTTACACATCTAGCCCTTTAAGTTTTACATATGAATGTCATAACATTGATCAAATATTATCTAAACTCTTGAAGAGTGTTTTTGAACTGTCGTCTCAACCAGTAGTTTGAGTACTTGAGAATTATGAAATATACATATTTATTTACGGAAGAATTCTTGTACAAATATGAGTTGATTCAAAATTTTAAGATAAGAGTATGTAATGTCCTTACATTGAGTTTATTTTATGGTCCAGAAGAACCATAAATTACATTATACCCTTAGTTGGACAGTGATATAATTATTTATCATGTATAATCATGAAAGTATGACTAGAGAAATTTTGATCAACATTGATGATTACTACTACTTATAACCTCCAGAAGAAGGTTTATATATGTCCAATATTTAAGGATACATTTGTAATATTATGTACAAGAAAATATATTTATTTCAGGTATTATTGTCAAAAGTCTGGTGATATAAATACTCACCTAGTGCATACAAGTGAACGTTTCAAAATACAGGATATGTTTTTACATGTGGTGGTACTGCCATTTCTTGGCGTTCCATGAAGCAAACTATTGCAGATACTTCTTCTAATCATGCAGAAATTTTAGCTATCCACGAAGCTAGTCGTGAATGTGTATGGTTAAAGTCTGTAATTCAACATATACGAGAATATTGTGGCATATCCACAGGGAAAGAAGCTCAAACAGTTATGTATGAAGATAATGCAGCATGCATTGCACAGCTCAAGGATGGATACATCAAAGGTGATAGAACAAAGCACATTTTACCAAAATTCTTCTTCACCCATGATCTGCAGAAGAATGGTGATGTACAGGTTCTGCAGATTCGTTCAAGTGAAAATTTGGCAGACCTATTTACCAAGGCGCATCCAACTGCTACTTTCAAGAAATTAGTTTGCCAGATTGGATTGCCTCGTATCAAAGATCTCAAGTTATGTAATCATGAGGGGGAGTAGATGCGCGCTGCACTCTTTTTCCCTTAACCATGGTTTTTTCCCACTGGGTTTTCCTGGTAAGGTTTTTAATGAGGCAACATCGTTCGCGCATTAGGAAATATTTTATTTTAAGAGAGAAATTTTATTTTTGTATAATGGACATCCAAGGGGGAGTGTTATGAAATATAATATGGATGCCCATTATACCCCCATTAGTATTTCCGGAATATTCTAGGGTTCAGTCAAACCCTAACTATTGTATCCTATATATACCCAGTATTATATGGAATAATGAAGACAACCCTACTTTCTCTCTCATCTCTGCTGTTTTATTCACAACAAATTAAATCACTTTTTTTTTTTTTGGAAAGGATCAATTAAAATATTAAATCAACTTTAATTAATTTAAGTTTTAATTTTATATCTCGATTTTTTTAATTTTATTTCCACAACTGGTTTAATTCAAAAATGCCATATGATTTACGCAAATGTCAGTCGTTGATTTTCATTTTCATTTTCATTTTCACCCACAGGACTGATACAAATCTTAAAGACTCTTGTGTCATTTACTCATTTACGATTATTGCGAAGCACCATCATAGATTTCTAATTTCTTGCGACGATTTTAATTTCTCACTGATCCTGCAATTACATCAGTTGAAGCTCCAAATTCTGGAAAATGGAGATGATTGTAGCAGGGTCATTGATACTGGGTCTTCTATTAGCTCTTCTCTTTGTCATCCCACGATTTACCAAACCCAGTTATCTTTCTCCATCCTTTTCTATACCCAATTCAAGATTTTGACTTTTTAGTGAAATTCTTCCATCTCAGTTATTATTACTGATTAATCGTCTGATTTGTGTTAACAATACAGGTCAATCGAAAACTGAAGCCTTGAATAATAACCCCAAAAACATATCTAAGGTAATACATTTGATTTTTGTGGTTTTTTTCGGTTTCTTCGCCTTTTTAAAAAATTTATTGGTAAAATGTTCTAAAGCTTCGATTATGCTCTAAATTAATGTGCTTTTATCATCTTTTTAGCATTAAAGTTTACTTGTATTGAATCTTTGCTGTGTAAGACTGTAGCTACCAATCTATCATGGATATTTGTAAACATATTGATTTCATACTGCGGAAGTGTTTTTTTATTTTCTATTAGCCTTGTACAGTTGCCTGGTACACCCAGGTTTATAATAGAAATTTCCGGGGGAGCTTAGTATTGCAGCTTCTGAAATGCTGAATGTAACCATTAACAATATCTGAAATATTTTTGTTTGCTTGATTGAAACTTAACTGCCTTGAGGAAGGAATTGCAGCTTCACTGCCTCGATCTTCCGACTTAATTGCCTATTTTAGTTTCTTTCATTGAAGGCATCTCAGAAGAGTGACTGAATGTCAATGCTGACATCAAATCTCGGGTTTAAAGGGTTTTGGGTGACTTGGCAGGATCTTTGTATATCATTTTTTATTGATATCCACTCATGGAAAATGTTATTAGGTTTGATCTCTGTAAATTAAAAAGAGATTAATTATCTTTGTTTCTTCTTTTGACAAGGAATCTAGAAGATATACTAAAGCTGAAGTTTCGTTGCATGACAAAAGGACTGATTGTTGGGTCATCATCAAAGATAAGGTTAAATTGTTTTGCCGTCCAATCTGTTTCTTCAGTGTGATCATTAACTTGAAAGAAAGAATTGCTAGTTCTATAACTGTGATGCTGTTAATGTAGGTATATGATGTAACTTCATATGTGGAGGAGCATCCAGGTGGTGATGCTATCTTAACGCATGCAGGGGATGATTCCACTGAAGGGTTCTTTGGGTATGCACCTTCCATATCCGTTGCATTTGTTGCTATTAGAGGAATACACTTCCCATTACTTCTCTGGAAAATGTTATTGTGGCCTTTTCAGAAATCTCTCTACTACTACATAAGATTGTATAGAAGTAAGGTTGAACATACACGTACCTCACCATTTCTAAGATTTAGGCTGAATCTTTACCAACTTATCTTCGTTTAAACTTCTTACATGTCTAGGTATACCTTCTCTAACTTCTTTGAGGTTCCAATCCGATTATGCTGACTATACATGCAATGGTTTTTTGCAGAATAAATCCACATATTCCAAGTTTACAACCTACTTGTATTTTGGTTAGAATTAGTTTTCCCATGTAGATTCATGCCTAGAAAGCGCAAAATGTTGTTTGGTTGAACATGGGAAATAGGACTTCCCCTAGGAAGTTCCACTTATCTAGGAGACCTCCATTTTCTGAGAAGTAGAACTTCCTAAGAAGTGCAACTTCTCATGTGTTTGCCTACCAAACGATTCCACACTACTTACTTGGAAGTACTACTTTCCAACAGAAAATTGTCTAGGTCGGCCTTTGAAATAATGCTTTTGTATATGTTCTTGTAGCCTTGTAGGTCCCATGATCAAAGCTGTTTTCTGTAGTGTGGAACATAATTTAGAGGAGGATCAGGGTCGTGGAAAGAAGTATTCGATTTATGAACGTAAAATTGGGATCATAACCCCCTCCCCTGGCAATGAATGGCTTCTCGTGCTGTGCACTATCTGAAATGCATATTCCTATGCTTTTATGATATAAGGCAGTTTAGCTATGTTAATCCTATGCTTTTATGATATAAGCAGTTTCGCTATGTTAATGCCATGCTTATACTCTTAATTGATGCTCACTTTCTTTGGCCAAAATAGTAACTTAGGGTCCGTTTGGTATCGCTTTTTGTTTCCAATCTCTTGTTTTTTACAGAATATGAAAACTACAAAAGGTGGTTTTCAGTTTTTTGTTGTCAGTTTTCAAAATCAACAGGATTACTATAAGTATGACTATTTTTTAGTTAATGATTCAATATAAGTGATGACTTTCAAAACCAAAAAGCCAAAAACTGTAAACTTGCAGTGGTACCAAACGAGCCCGTTAATGTTTGAAATTTATTAGTTGGTTTTAATGTGCTGGTGCTGCTTTTTTGGGCACAATTTCACGCATTTGTTTGCTTGGCAGGCCACAGCATGGTACACGAGTGTTTGACATAATTGATGATTTCTGCATTGGAGAATTGGAACAGTGATAGTCTATTGCAAACCTACAAATGTACCAAATTCGTGGAACCATCATAGGATTAATAGCCGAGGCTCTTCTTCATCTGCCATTGCCATTGTCAATAGCAAAATCTTGATGTAACATTAAGCCCTAGCAGGTGTTAAATTCTCTTTGATAAAAAACCAGGAATAGCACTGCAAGTCAACTTCAAGACATGGATGCTTTCAATTCTTGAGTCTTACTCAATTGATGAATTCTTCTTTGGAAGTAATTGATTGGAGAAAAAACATTCAGCTGTATTTCTGAGTAAACGATCATGTCGTGACTCGTGAAGAGCAATTCCTGCTTCTCCATTTTACTGCTCCATTTTTCTGACTCGTGACTCATACATCTCCTGCTTCTCCATTTTACTTAATTGATTAATGTTTTATATTATCACCATATTCAAATTTCATTAGGTGAAATATTGTAGACGATTAAACTCATTCATACCAGTATTTTATGAGAAAGGGTCTTTTTTTATACAGAGTATTTTATTGTACAAGGATTATCATACTGTTAACTGTTAAGTGTTAACAGCTTTTCTTGAAGCAATATTGCTACATCTCAGGGGCATTGAAGGTTTTCCCACTTGGAACGATCAATCTTGCACAATGTAAAACAGAATTTAGGTACTTGGTATGCTCTTATTCACTTTGGGGCAGACAAACAAAAACTTAACTTGCATCAAATCATCAAATATACAAAAGACTTAGGCCCTGTTTAGTTCACCTTATTTCTCCTGATCTGATCTGATCTGGTCTGATCTAGTCTGATCTGATCTGAACTTATTTTTTCTGATCTGATCTGATCTGAACTTATTTTTTCTGATCTGATCTGGTCTGATCTGATCTGGTCTGGTCTGATC
This sequence comes from Spinacia oleracea, assembly GCF_020520425.1. Taxonomy (NCBI): domain Eukaryota; kingdom Viridiplantae; phylum Streptophyta; class Magnoliopsida; order Caryophyllales; family Amaranthaceae; genus Spinacia; species Spinacia oleracea. The sequence goes on along the minus strand of NC_079488.1, from coordinate 68,539,874 downwards.
TGATCTGATCTGATCTGATCTGATCTGGTCTGATCTCATCTGATCTGATCTGATTCTTCAGAATTAAGTTTAAACAAAAATCTACATTTATTAAAATTAAACGACTTACGTGTAAATAAATGTTACAAAAATTTATAATATTGTTATTATTTATTTGACTTTGCTCATGATTTAACTATTCCTTATATTAGATAAACCTATACATGATCTAGATGGATCGGTTATGAGCTAGACATATAAGTTATGATCTGGATATGATCTATACAGATCAGTTCTGATCTAGACATGATTTGTACATATCAGTTCTGATCTGGGCATGATCTGTATAGAACAGTTCTGATCTGGACATGATTTATACAGTTCAGTTCTGATCTGGACATGATCTGTACATATCAGTTCTGATCTGGACATGATCTGTACATATCACTTCTGATCTGGACATGATCTGTACAGAGCAGTTCTGATATGGACATGATCTGTACAGATCAGTTTTAATCTGGTCATGATCTGTACAGATCAGTTCTGCTCTAGACATGATATGTACAGATCAGTTCTGATCTGGACATGATCTGTACAGATCAGTTCTGATCTGGCCATGATCTGTACAGATCAGTTCTGATCTGGACATGATCTGTATAGATCAGTTCTAATCTGGACATGATCTGTACAGATCAGTTCTGATCTGGTCATGATCTGTACAGATCAGTTCTGATCTGAACATAATCTGTATAGAGTCGATATCTAGACCAGTTATAATTTGGACATATCGATTCTGATCTGGACATGAACTGTACAAATCGATTTTGATCTGAACATATTGGTTCTGCAAGGATCGGTTCTGATGTAGACAAGATCATTGCAGATTTGAACATGATCTGGATATGATCTGTACAGATCAGTTATGATCTAGATATTATCTGATACTACCAGTTCTGGTCGAGATATATAATGGTTCTGATGTATAAAAATCAGTTCTAATATGGACATGACATGATCATATCTTTTCTATGGTTTTAATTTGGACATGATGAATTTGAATGTTTTGTAAATGTTCTTTTATGCCTTAAATAATAGATTTTAATTGCACCGACAACAACATTATTTTTTATTAAATCAATAATAGTAATAAAATATTAATTATAATAACAATGATATAAACATATACCAATAATAATAATAAGTCCTTATCTTCGCGTCTTGTTGCCCTATGGAAATCACAGCAGAGGGATCAGTCCTCAGCTTGGTTGCGGGCAGTCCCCATCTCGGGGTTAGGCCAGACTATGAACGGTAAGACTTATCGTTCGGTTCTTTGCTATCGGTTGGGTATTCCGTTGTTCTCTGATTCGACGCCGTGTTCTGCTTGCTCTCGGGTTTTCGACGGGGACATTTATGGGGATCATGCCCTGTCTTGTGCTGGGATTGTGGGTATCAAACATCGTCATAATGTTGTTCGTGATACCCTTTTGGATATTTGCTATCGGTCGGGGATTTCTGCTCGCAAGGAGGTTGATGTTGGGCTGACTAGTGAGAGTGATGGAGCTCTTCGTCCTGCAGATATATTGCTTTACTCATGGGATGGCGGTCTAGATGTGTGTGTTGACTTGACTGGGTCTTCCCCTATGACGCAATCTGGGTTGTCAGGCTTCGTTCCGGGTCGGGTTGTGGCGGTTGCAGCGCAGCGGAAGCAGGATAAGTATGCGGCGTGTTGTAGGGCTTTGGGTTACGGTTTCTTACCTTTTTCCTTCTCTTCTTTTGGGGAATTAGAGAAAGGGGTTGTTTCTTTGCTGAAGCGGGTCCAGACGTACTCTAGGGCTCAGGACATTGGAGCGCGGGCAGCTGCCCACATTTTCAGCAGGATCGGGTTCGCCATAGCTAGAGGAGTGGGGGCGCAGATTGTATCTCGGCTCCCCTTCAACTTCTTGTAGTTCCATTGATCTTTGTAGCTTGTTAAGCTTGTAATGTTTTGGTGTTTTCCCATAATAATAATAATAATAATAATAATAATAATAATAATAATAATAATAATAATAATAATACTCCCTCCGTCCCGGAATACTCGCAACGTTTTGACCGTACACGCTTGCCAATGCACAACTTTGACCACCAATATCTTTAACTACATATTATAAAAACTTATAAAATATTAATATTTTGAAAATATATATTAAGATGAATCCAACAATATATTATATACTAACATTTGTTTTCATATACTTGAAATAAAATAGGGTCAAAGTAAATTATGTAAATAGTGCAAAAAGTCAAACCGTTTCGAGTATTCCGGGACGGGGGGAGTAATAATAATAATAATAACAATAATCTAGTCTGATCTGATATGATTTTTTCTAATCTGATCTGATCTGATCTTAACTTATTTTTTTCTGATCTGATCTGATCTGAACTTATTTTTTCTGATTTGATCTGGTCTGATCTGATCTAATCTGATTAGATTTGAAATAAGTAATAAGGTCCTGAATTAAGGTGAACTAAACAGGGCCTTACTGCAGGGGACAGAAACTTAAGCAAAACAACTATTTTATCACGCTTGAAAAATCGAACATTTGTAACTTTACAATGGTACAAGGAAATTTTAACACTGATCAAAACTACAGAATGATATTGATATAAATTACAAAAAATCAGCTGAAGCTGAAGATGAAGATCAATCGATTGAAGAATAAAAAAATGAATCCTAATGCATGAATCAATCAATGAAGAATGGCCAAATTGACATGTGAGGGTTGTATTCGCGAAAAAATATTGCTTCGAAGTCCCTTGCTGTCCAAAATAATTGCAACCTATCATTCATGTTATAAATGATCCTACACATCATATTTTTTCGGCTGCCGCCACTGTACTAAAGTTCTTGCTAATGAACTGATGAATGATACTTTGGGTGGAGATCCCCTTTTCCCATGCAAATTCTTTCCACTTAGGTCTGAGTATTTTGGACCGATGTCATTTCCTCTATCAATCTGCACAACAGGTAATAATGTGAGATTTAAGAGTCAACACAGCATAGTAAAAGTTACTAAAACAATCACATTTGATAGTCTCGGATTCAAATCAAGAAATGGAGACCATCATCGAAAATAGTAATAAACACATATACGAAGTATATAGCAAGCTAGTCAAAGTTTCACTTCAATGCAGAGACAGACACCCCACGACTCATTTACATAAATCATTTAGGTTATTGTTTAAATCCAATTATCTGTCGAAAAAAAACTAGTATACCTTGTATATTTTCCCATCCTTCAGATAGTATATTATACCAGACCAATTAATAGACTGCGTGAAGTGAGATCTTAGAGCAGAGATAGGATATAAAAAGTTATCCACAAGCATCGCCACAAATACCTGCTCAACATGACATTGAAATAGGAAAAAAGTTAGCAACAGATTATGGGCCACATTACAAACAACTACAAAAAGGAGCGTCACTCATGATAAGTGGTATCAATGATTTTGTCCCAAAACGCAATTTCAACTATTAACAGACTAACAGTCCATGAAAACAATGCTAAGTGCTGTTCTGAATACATTATAAACCACTGAATTTCAGCTCTTTACTTTTCACTCTGAGTAAACCAACTCCAGCTCTTTTATTCGGACTTGGTTAGAATGCACAATAAGGGATTGGTCTATTCATTAGAACATTCAAACGGAACTGAAAACCTGAAGAGTTGGACTTGTTTGGCTGGCTCTGGCAAAGATCTTGATTGGCTTTGTAATAAACTGTCAAATTTTGTTCAGTAAGCCAAGATCAATTGGTGTTTCATAAGCCACACCCGCACACACAGTAAAACTGATATGAACATTTACAGGATTCAGGGGTATGAAGTAAGCACATAAAGGGCATGCTTGGATTGAGGGTAATGTATTAAAGGAGTAATAAAAGTCAAACTAAGGTAATTGAAGGTGATGATGAGGGGATGAAGTGGTGGCAAAGGGAACAAGCTAGTATTGGCAACAAGAAAATAAAAGGGAAGGGGGAAGAAATAACCTCATCATGGGGGGAATAGTTACCCACCATCCACTAGGGTGATTATTACCCTCATTTGGGGGGTAATTAGTTCTCCCCTTCCTCCCTTCTCCTCACAACATCACCACTACCACAACTTCTCATCACAATACCACCACACCACCCTCCATGCAACCACCACAATTCTCCTTCATTGTCCTTTTATTATGGTGGTTTGACTTTTATTACCCCCATAATCCATTACACCCAATCCAAGCGTGCCCGAAGAGTGAAAAGCACGAGGTAAGAACTAAACTTGGGAAGACTTTCTTTAGCTTATTCTAAGGTGTGGTAGATCCTCAACCTAATCTCCACATATAGACTGACAGCTTGATGGCATAAGCTCCTAGTATTATACTAATGCCCTTTTTTATGAGTTTACAAGCAATGTTCTACATGAATGATCCAATTTTCCATGGCAATGCATCTCCATTGCCAAGTATGAGTTAGCCTTATTCATACATGGTTATACGAGCAATTTGGCCATAAGTTACATCATAAATTTTAGAGGACATGATATACAGATACATAAGCCAAAAGAACATCTGTCAAGTCACAAAACTTTTAAAATTGAGAAGAAACACACCAGACACCAATTGTAGGTTGCAAGTGACAAAGGCGGTGCCTCGGGGGACAACAAGTTGCACAAATGAACTTCAATCCTTGTCAAGTTCCACATGGAAAGCAACTCGATAGCAGTGCATATGGCCAGGCAACCCACAAATAACCACCCTAAGAGAACATAGGAAAACAGAAGATGCACATGAGTATCTGTAAACAAGAAATTAGATTGCATAAATTATGGAAAAGTCATTCACTTAGATTCAATATTCCAAAACAAACAATTTAAATTCAAGGTGACAAAATAACATACATGACTAGTAAGGCAGGAACCTAGAAATCCAAACTCTCTAAAAAACAGTCCCTTATTCTCACCTCTCATTTCAACACAGGAGCTGCAGCGTTATACACCTCAAGTATAATTCATCTGTGACTGAGATTTTAGTTCTCCAGAACAAGAAAACAAAAAGCCTCTAGCAAGTGCATATTAAACTACAGCCATTTGAGGAACTATTTCCTTCCTTTCAAGTGGAGCAGTGGCTCAATGTCTTCTCATTAAGCTTTTGGTCCTTGCAAACTACACTTCCCTTAGGAGATTGTATTTTGATCAGTGGAATTTAAAATTACAACTTCAATTCATTTCAGCTCAAAGCAAGTTCTACAAAAATGATTATTATCATACATGCAGTTTATAAATATGATCTTTCAAGTTTGTGGGATTAAAGAAAAGTTGCAACAGCCTAAAGTTCCATGAAGATTCAGTTCAGGAAAGTCGAGACAAGGGCTATAAAGTTTATTTTACAACTAAAAGTAAGTTTAGATAAGTTCATAAAGTTTCTTTTCATCCAAACAGTTTCACTTTCACGCTTCCAATGCAGAACGTTTGACCATTAACATCTTTAAAACAAGTAAAAGATACAACAAGTTGATTTTTTTTTACCATTAATAGATAGAGAGACGAATTTAACAGGATCACGAACCATCTCACATGACTGTTTTTACTTGCGTATAAATCACCGACAGTGTCAAAGTAGAATATGTTAATAGTGCAAAAAGGAAAAGTGTGTAGACTAAAAAGGAAACGGAGGTAGTATAAGATCAAATTAATTCAGAACTTCAGCTAAGGGGTTTTCAGGTGAAAAGAAGATAGCCTACAAATACTTTTCAAACAGGGCCCACCACTATAACGTGGCAGGTGGATATCAATATTGGTTAAGTCCATAAACGCATCTTCAGCAGCATGTCTGAAACAAGTCAACATCACAAAGGTTCTTGACCCCTGCTGGGTTCTTTACACATGAAATAACTTTGTACCAAATCAATCAAGATCATATTCTGAAAAAACAACCCCTAAACCAAAGCTAACCTTACTTAGCACCTCAGCCCTGCTGCACATGTTCCAACATGACCTCGTCTTATATTAAGTATTACGCATCTTTAAGTAACATCCCTTCTTCTCCTATTTCTAATAAAGATGCTTCATGTGAACCCTATAAATGCAATGTAACCAACCAGCAGTGGGGGTTCTGATAATGTAAATTACCATAACATCGGCATGGAACCATCCTATTACATACCAGTTCACTCATCACACTAAAAGTTGGCAACTCATGGCCAATAAGTTGTTATATAACCAAGATGATTCAGCTGATAAGATCTAGATATCGGAGTGATCTACCTAAAAGGAAAGAAAATTAACTTACCACCAGAAATAAGGGTTTCATCCTCAATTGAATATGATCCGTAGCGCATCCGGAGTGAAGCCGCAACATGTATCACAGCCATGACATATGGTGCCACAAATCCCCATGAGAAGTAGCAGTGGACGGAAAATAATGCACGGTTCATGATCCGATTGACCTTCGACACATATGACTCTAGAACAAATGTTTGCTTCCTCAAGTAGTTCCAGTACCTACATCAGAAGATTATACAGACCAAACATTTTCTTATGCAATTTAGAATTACATTCTTAATAGATGAAAACCACTTAGATATTACAACAAACCTCGAGAAACTAAGATCGCTTGAAAGTGGATGAGGGAACACAGCAACTGGAGGAGATGTTATGAGTTTTTTGTGAGCTCCTGAAAGCGATGACAGGAATCAGATACTGCAAGTATAAAATACCCAAATGTGCTTCAAGAACCAAATAAGCAATGTAGATCAAGTTTGCAAATAGAAACATGATATCTGAACGTTTGAAGTCTTTAGGCAAATTCATACCAATAGAACATCTCCTCACTTACCATGATATAGGTTTTACGAGAGATCAGAGTTTTAAAACGAAACAACGGTTCAATAACATGGAGTTGTTAGCTTTCTTTCTATATGGAAACTACCGTATGGAGCACTTTCAACCACTCGTTGCATGCTTAAAAAGGTATGGCTGACATAAACTTCATGGCATTAATTTTGTAAGACATTTTATCTATCGTCTAAATTGATTGAAACTACCAGGCATATACATATGCATACAACGGCACCAAGACCTGACAGACACAGTGCATGCCTTGTCAAAGTTAGACTTCTATTGCAGGCTGTAATCGCCCTAATCAATGATCAAGAAATACTGCTGACAACTCATATCAAGCCCATATCAATAACATGGAGTTGTTAGCTTTCTTTCTATAGTGTGCTGTGCTCAAAATATATAAACAAATGCTTTATATTTTGAACGAGCACAAAAAAATAAGAAAGGGACTGGGATACAGAACATGGGCACTAGGCCAAGATCATTAACTGAGCAACACGCTGCCTGCTGATTTTGCTTCTTTACATATGCCATTTTCTGCCAACTGTTAAACGGAATTCCTTGATCCACTGTTAAGTACCAGCCCAGACCATTATTAGAGGGAAGGGTATAATTGGAATGTTTGAAACCAAAATTCAGTCACGGCATTATCGGAAGAGAATACACAAGAGAAATAAGGAAATTTGTTCGGAACTAGTTATAGAATGAGAAAGGGGCTAAAAAAGATACGGAGTATTTGAAAAATATAAGATTAGGAGGAAATTGAATAATTTTTTTTTGTTTGTTTAGCTTAGCTGGAAGTGTTCAGGGGTTGAATCAGAGCTCTCACCTCAATTATATCAACATCTTTCTCGTTATCCTTTCTTCTGATTTCATGTTCACCACACGCACAACATAAATACACCAATATCCTTGACCAAAGCATATGAATTATTGACATTGCAGCTTCATAAGACAGAAAAATCAGTTGAAGTCTGCCACTACAGGAGGCCTTTACTGATATTGGTTCTCACCTTGAAAAAGAGAACTCACTACTAGACATACTCTAGGTAAGTCAAAGTCAAGGATGCCCTTTGTACTGCCACATGAACTTTTACGTTTGTAACTTGTTTTAATATGTAACTTCCACAGGAGTTTTAAGTTTTAACAAAAGGGGACAGGTAAGTAAAATTTGTAGTGTAGTAGATGAATTACCAGAAATAGCTGCAAGAGTCATATCATCAGAATATCCACCATCTCGAAGTTCGGAGACTACGCCGTAGTTGTCATTTCTGAAGTCATCGGCATGCATCTGAGATCGTAGGATATCAGGAAAAAAAAAATGTAGTGTAAGTGCACCATTTAGAATATTGAAGCTACTTACCATCATGCACCCACCCCATAAGAAGAATGTTCTTCCACCCGTAGCAAACCCCATAGAGCAAGGCTGTAAAAGATAAGAAAACACTGTGATTAAAGAGTAAATGTAGCACAGTAGCTGCAAGCATAAAAAAATTAACAGCCTCATTCCTGTAAGAAGAATTTATCAAGCAGCATCAGAATTAAAACAATTGCATTAAGGGCTGTGGATTCCTCTGCTTCTCAAAAGCTTCTGTGAGTTATGCGAAAGGGAACAGTCTCTTTTTTTCATATCTTTTCTAAAGACCGCATTAAATATGAGCTGTGATTGTTGTGAAGAAAAATGGCAATCTGCAAATCAAAGAACCGAACTAAATCTGCTTGAACAAAAGACTAAAGCTGTTGAATCGGGTCTAAGGATTGGTTTTCTGTGTCATGTCGGATAATAGTTATGTAGGATTAGCATGTCCATGTGAATCGAATGCATGATGGGGTATATTCGGGTCACTTCAGTTTTTGTCACATTGGTGGGGACAGTTTTCGATAGCTCTACACAGAACAAGTCTCCATCCCGTAATTTGGAACATAAAAATGCAAAACTATTTAAATTAATCAGTGAATAAACCTACACAGCGTTGCAGATTTTGGCTAAGACCAAAAGATACTACAACAAAATAAACAGCAAAAGATTTCAGGCAGTTTCACGAAAGCTACTGCACCAGATGTTTGGTACCATAGATGGAAGAGCCCAAGCTCTGTACAGCAAGCATGACAAGGAAAAATTGCTTATGCATGTGATCGTAATTCAATATTGCATTCTATAAACAATACCACTCGAAGACAGGATTATTGACTGAAACAGAAAGCCACCCAACCATCTATTTGCCGATCACGTAGAAAAATAAATCGCATTGGACTGTAACTCGCCTTTCAGTAAGCTACGAACTACAGTTCTTTCATCTTCCTTTACAGATGTGCCATAAGTGATCTTTTATACTTTACACAGCAACACTAACCATAGTCCAGGACACTATTAGAAGATAAACTAAATCATTCTAGTGAATATTTCACATTTCCAATAAGATGCTCCGTGCCATATACACAGATTTGAAAATAGCATGAAAGTAAAAAAAAAATGGAATAGCACATACCATGTGATATTCATATATACAGTAACTTCCTAAGCTCCCAGAAGGTAAATCAAGCGGATATCCAGTTTGAATAAAAATCTGCACATATGGAAACACAAACGGTGGCAGGCATAAACACAGGAAAGACTGAAGGACTAAGCATACAATGACTCCAGACCAGTTTTAAGGCAATAAAATAGGTCATGAAATATTAAAAATGTGTACATCATTCAGACTAACTAATTTTAACAATATCAAAGCCAAAGAATACCTCGGGATTTTTTTCCATTTCAGCAGTGAGAGCACCTATTGATCCTGGGTGTAGCCTAACATCATCATCTAGAAACAGAATATACTTGCTATCTTTATGCATTTTTTCCGCACCAACCTGAGAAGTTCACATAAATGAAAGTAAGATCAGCAGGCAACTTCAACGCCTCACCCATGCAAGTGCAAAAATATCATTCATCATAGAGATGTAAAATAATTTGGTCGAGCCTCGATGAGGGTTCTTAGGACAATGTATCCTTTTTATGTATTTTTTAAAAAATATTTCCCAAACTCTTATTAAGAGCCCACGGGCAAAGACGCGTTATAATTATGTCTCTATACCTTGATGTCTTGTTCATCTAGCTTTCTGTATGCTTTCCATATATGTAGTATTAGAAAGACTTTTGAGTGATGATTGCTGAACTTAACATTCTGCACTAAGTTTCAAAAGATATGACTTGAGAGCCTAAATCCTAATTATAATTTTCTATATCTCGATGCTATTAAAAATCAAAGGTTACTGTCAATAAATTATCAAGCAACTTTTTGTTGAATCATGATTCATGAAACACGCTGTAGCATTATAAATGTACCGGAGACACTCTCTTCTGTTAATATGAGAAAAATAACGAGAAACAGCAAAGTAATACAGTTTAAGGTGGCGACTGGCGAGTGGTTGGGAAAAAAATGTCAAAGCCCTCTGGATGTACATTAGTAAGCTGCTAACCAGATAGTTTATCCCCTTTGAAAGCATTGTCAATTTAACATACCACAAGTACCAAAAGCAAGCTCAATTGTAGGACTATTTCCTCATAACTAATGGATTAAGAAGAACCAACAGCATGTAATAATCATCAAAAAGTAGAAATAAAAAAAGAAGCCATTTTGCAAAGGTATCACCAAAGGGGGAAATGAAAAGGTCAACAGGGATACATTAACATACAGTTGAATACACGGAATTTTCTCTCTGCATATAGAATATATTAGCAACAGATGCTACGGCCACATCCAATTCATTATTCCTAAGGCTCCAACAGATAAAAAGGTCATTTCTGCTCCCGAGGAAAGTAGGAATAAAAATACTTTGTAACTTACAAGCTGATTGTGTATCTTCTGACTGCAAGTAGTTGAATAGCCTGCCACAATAATCTTAGCATCAAGCTCATCCTGTCAAATTACAAATATAATTAGTTAGGATACACAAATTACATGATGTTCCTCCAAGAGCAAGAACAAAATGAATGCTGAAATGTAGCATAAGGCTATGTCTAATATGCTTCCATAAGTGCCTAATAAAATTGACCATGTAATAAGTTATAGATCAACAGCGATCTTCCACCATTAAAAGGTCAAGAAGGTTACAACAAATGTCAATACAGACCAACCATAGAATCTTTTGCCACTAAATTAAACTGATCTTATGCTACTTTTATATACTTTATGCCATCGACTCTTTAAAAAAGTTACAAGAAACAAAGTGCCCTATTCCTGCCCTTGCAAACATCCAAATAACAGTAATTCCAATGAAGGAAGAATGAGCTCAATACCTGATAATCTTTGATAAGTCTAGATACAGCATGATATGCTGGGTCTTCTGTACTTTCTACAAGAAAAAGGAACTCTATAGGGCCACCGTAAAGGGATGTAATCTGCATGATACATACATCAACACAACTGTCAATACACACTCCACTTTGTCTCAGTCATCATGGCCCCGAAATGAATTAGAGAGAGAAAGAGAGCGAAATATCAAAATCCATTCAAAATTCCAAATGTCCTGACCAAGTTTTAAACATAACAGAGAGAAAAAGAGGGGGGGGGGGGGGGGGTGAAAAAGAACTCAGACACCAGATCTACGATTTAATTAGAGGGTATGGAAAATTCCTATTAGAAGTAACAGTAGAGAACATACTGTCACCTAATGAGTCGCACCTGACTTTTCCAGTTATGCAAATTGTGCTCTCCAAATCCTTTCAAAGGCATAACAACTGTGACTCTTGGCAGATTGACCTGATTTGAGTGCTCAAGCTCATTAATGTCATGACAAAGGAAACCAAAGGTATTTCCCCGTCTCAGCTCATTTTTCATGCGTTTGATTTCTTTATTCCTGCAGAAAAATTATTGATCTTGTCAGAGGTTCCCAACAGATAATATTCAACATCAAATGGAATATGTAGTCCATCAATCAATTCATTCATCTGTCTTCCAGTCTCCGTACCTGACATAAGCAGCGCAGGCCCACCCAAATGCTAGAACTAAACAGATTAAACATCCCTGCAGCAATAAATAAGGAAGTTTAAGAGTTGTCCAATCAGAAAGAAAAATGGATAAAAGCAAATATTTAGTCGCTAAAACTGAAACAGCGGCAGGGGAATAAAAAATTGTTGAGTAGAATGGATCTTCCTATATTGTGATAAGAAGACAAGTTAAACTGTTAAAAGTACAACTACATGCAAAAATGATCTAGCAACCAAAAAAATAAAGTCACACAAGAAAACAAATCCACAGCTGCCCAAATTTTCTATTTGATCACTCTACATACCGACCTATTCCATTTGGAAAGTACAAAGTATAAAACTCACTCTTGGCAGAAATGGTGAAAAAGAAGGGTGCAATAATGTGACGATCTCACAGGCATTGCCTTTTAGAAGGTCTAGTAGTTCTCCGAAGGATGTTAAAAAAGCGGCAGGCCAAATATCTTAAAATCAAGTGGTCATGTGAAGTATAAACATCCTAACTTGTAGAGATCAAGCATCGAGAAAGATCTGCCTACCTAAAACCAATAAGACATTTCCCACTAAAAATTTAAATTTTGCAAATTGGTGGTGGGAGTAGAGGTGACATGTTTGCAAAATTATGCTGTTCATTTGCTCATACAATCCCAAAAATACGATACCATGAACAGCATCATTGCGAGGACAATACCTGGAAATGTCCCCTTCCTAAGTCTAGAAATCCCCACAACCCCTTTTGGTCAGCAGTCGAAGCAATCAGACCTGAATCTGTGATTTTTTTTGAGGTTTATCTGCAGATACACAGAAACGAGTGGAGTACTGGACTCTGGGATGTGTCAATCATCCATGTTCTCTCAAACTCTCAAAGGAAAGCAACCACATCCCCAACTTTTAAAGTAAACTTCGCAATTTTTAGAAGCAAAACCAAAAAAGAAAATGGCATAATCTTCAAAGTATAAAAATTATCAAGTTGATGTTGATTTGAATATCTGTTTCAACATATCTAAAACTGCGATATCAACTCTAAATTTATCAATGGTTGACATAATTAAAAATATTGCCAAGAAGCCCACTCCAAAGTTACTCCTAGAATTATACTCTGGTTCCTTATTAAAGAAGCAGTTCTTGGTTTATTTCCTTTATAACCCAAGCTACCAAAGCATGACCACCTTTAAGCCCTGCGCCTCAGGAAAAAGGTTATAGTCATAATGATCAAATCATTTGCAAACTTTTACTCAGACCTCACAATCGAAAGTGTTTATGATCATAATCATAAAGTTTAAGCCTTCAAAATTCATCATTTCAGAAGCTTTCCTCCAGCATCAAACTCAAATAGAGAGCCCAACTGTTTAATTTATCATACAAACGAAGTATTCAAGTTTCGTTAAAGAGTCCTAATTTAAACATTTCAACCTCTCAATCCTAATTCATCAAATTCTAGCTGAACTTTAGCACCCAAACAACCTTATCCAAAACATCCATAATTCAAACATTTCTCCAAAATATTAAAGAAAAATTCAAGTTTCGTTAAAGAATCATGATATTCATCAACAGGAACAGTAAAAATAAATTCAAATTCAGCAAAGCAAGAAAATAAAGAAAAACAGCAATAAAAATACAAAAAATCAAATTAAAGACAAACATTTGAAGCCAAAAGCTAACCTGGATCTGAACGAAAACGGAAAAGGGGCTAAGGAATGCTCGGCTAGCCGAAAACAAGAACGAATCAAGGGATTCCAATGCAGCCATTATTATGAAACAATAATTCAAAAAAATTCAAAAATTGAGCTAAAAAAGAGGAAAATAATCAGCACGGAATTCCCTAATTTGGTGTTCTTCGTTAATGAAGTGCTGATTCAGAAAGTCTCTCTTCCTCTCAGATCGCCATAAACGAAAGAATTCGATACAGCGAAGGGAGAGGAGAGAGAAATTATGAAAAATGAATTTGAGTGGAGAGAGAAAAAGTTGAACCGCCCAATTTTTATATTTCGAAGATGATTTCCGGAGTTAACTATAAAGTCAAAAATTAATTAAGGTACGGTGTCAATTAATTAAGTTTACAGGTATTTCCCTATTTGACAAAATAAAGTAATAAAACCACCAACGGACGTAAACAGTTTCGAGTTCCACGTTTTTTTTTTTTTTTTTTTTTTTTTTTGTAATCCGGGAAGGGGCGAGAGTGGATATGCTTCAGTCCCTCTCAATTGTTGTTGCGGTGGATCGAGCATGCAGTCCGTCCTACCAAGTTCAGCTTCAATCACCACTGAATCAACAGGTAATTGGTATTCCCCTCGTTAATGTGAGAAGGTTTCCTGGTCTTTTTAGATTTTGTTTATTACTAATTTGAATAGTATTGAAATGCAATTTCTTTATTTTTTACCATTGAAAATAAAAAGTTTGAGATTCATGAGCTCCGCCCAGTCAATCTTCATGATTGCGCGAGCAAAACATATTAAAGGGTATTTTTGTAAATAAATTACCAAAATATACAATCTCTTCCTATATTAAAATTATGTTCTTTTATTTTCTTTAAAGTATCAAATATATTGTAGTACATTGCAATTTTTAGATTGTATTTGATCATATAAGTATGTAACCGTTTATTTATCACTTATGTATTGTCTTTGAAATGTAGAAAAGTGTATTTCAAAACATCAAGCTTCTATATATAGTTTTGCCAATACTATACAAAGTAAATGAAAATTGCTTGGGATAATTATGGCGTAGATAGGTTGCTAGCTATTTACATCAAAAGGAAGGAGCTTAAAAGGTTTTTCGTGACACTTAATTTTGAGTAGTGATCCATCAGCTAATTTGTTGAAGTAGATATAGCTGGGATAATTAAAAAACAAAAGAACAATGCAGGTGAAACGTACTACCTCCGTTTCAGAAAGTTCTTTACGCTTTGGAAAATGTGTCCAAAGTATAAAAACTTTGACCGTAAATTCTCACCATTATATATATCAAAACGTTACATGTAAGATCTTGTTAGATTGGTCTCGGGTTGTATTTTCAGAATATCAAATTTTTATAATTTTTTCATATACGAAATTGGATATATTAGTAGTTAAATATTGCATTGGAGTCCGTGCAAATAGTAACTGTAAAGATCTTTTTGAAACGGATGTAGTAATTTGGAGATTAGGTATTAAATAAAAAATCGTAGAAAGTGAAAGATTGTGCTATTGTTTGGCCAGTTGAAAAAACAACTGACACTTCATAAGGATACCAAATTAGTTATATGATCCTATCCAGCTGAATACAATACGAAATATCCGAATGTAAAAAATGGATCGTATTTCATGTTTTTAGGATAGGATATCCGGTTTTTCTACCTGAATAATTTATATATATGAAATTTTAAAAGTCCACATATCTTATCCTAAAGTTAAAAAACGGATCAAATATCCATTTTTTGGATCGGATCAAATTGACTGCATCGGATATTTTTGGTTTATGTTTCTTAGGAACCCACAAAATGAAGGAAATTGCTTAACTAAATTCTCTAAATTAGTGGAGCGAGTTTCTCATATTCAACCAAACAATATTTTCTATTAGGAAATATTTATACACAGAATAGGCCTGATTAATACACTAACTAGTATAGGCCCGTGTCGATGCACGGGATTTCTATAAAATTAGAAAGTAAATAAAACAGTGCATTCGATTTAAAATTCTTACTCTGTACATTATTATGGTAATAACACAAATAGAGAGTAGTTATGAAAGTAATAAATCAGGATATAGCTATGTCGGTCTATATGAGATTTTTTTTAATGATGTTAGACAATTAAAATGTTGGTAGATGCCTAAGGTAAAATGTCAATTAATTATTATAATAATGTAGCGTAAGTTATAAATTGTATGGTTTAACCATTTAAGTGAAGTACCTACTTTTTTTTATTAAACTGATTAAATATACATCACATGCAAAATTAAAAATGACATTTTCTGTATTTGTTAGATTGATTAAAATTATTTTTCAATTTATTTCATAATTTTTGAAGATTTGTTTTGAAATAGTTAGTCATTATATTTATGTTATACAAATTTTCATTTTAAAGATATACAACATGTTTTTTTTCCCCTTATTTATTTGTATTTATATTCCATTCATTTAATACAAAATTTGCTATTTCCTTTTTTGTAGTGGTTATTTTTCCTTTTATTGCTAGTTTGAATTCTCCTTTTTTTTTCTTGCTTGATTAGTGCTTGATTGAAGCATTAAAGTTGTGAATTGATTAGCTACCTTTTGAGTGGGTATAACGTGGTCATTGATGTGGCATAGATTAGAAGGGAGTATTGGGGATTTGCTCACCACTCATTAGCCATCACTCTGCTTTAATTATATAGATTATATATTTTTAAGTTTCTAGGAAATATCTGAATTTTTCTACCTAATAAATAATAATTCAGATATCTGAAATTTTACTTGTCCTTACTATATTAAAAAGCCACAACACTATTATCTTCTTTGTGTAATTTTTTCATCCCAAATTTACCCCTTCTTTTGCTTACTTATTACAATTTAATTTAATTTAATTTAATTAATTTAATGTTTTTATTATGATATTCAGATTCTTTTGGCAAGACACTTGTTAACATGTAAGGCACGTGGCTAGAGATTGAAGATTGCTTCATATTTTCAATATCAGACGTGTCAATTAGATTATTCATAACCTAATACCGTCTACCTGATGTATGCAATGAAAAAGAGGCCCATTTAAGAAAACAGGAAATAAAAAACGATAACGAGTAAGGCCTTAATAATTAAAATTTTAATCTCTTAACGGACACGCATAACGCGCGTATACCTAGTTTTGAAAAACAACAAGTTGAAGTTTAAAACTTTGATCCTTATTAAAAAAATAAATTAAAAAATTAGGACAAATTCCTCAAAAAAAAAAAAGGCCAAATCCTTAAAAAAAATGCTTAATGTAGATTTGGTAATTGCAAAACTAGTGAGGGTGAGAGGTTTCCAGGTCTCCACTATATTGGTTTGTCGCCTTTTGTACGTCAATGATGGTCATACGTACTACTAAAAAGATATACTTAAAGTCACAAATCATGCAGATCAATAATTAAGCAAATCCAATGCCAACAATGCAAGTAAACAACTACAATACATCAATAGTAATCAAATAAGTAATGAGTAATAATTATATATGTAATCGTCATCCACTAATAAACCCAAGACGGAACTTAAAAATACATGATTAATGTATTAATCAGGCATATTTCTTTTTGGGTGTCCGTTTTTAATCTTTTTATTTGAAATATTTCTTTTATATTGTAATATAAATGAACAATTATGCTCCTAATATTTTGTAAAAATTTGTGTCAATTTATTATTTTAATGAATAAGCTTCATTTTGCTATTGACGTTTCACAATTTAGCTTGTCCAAATTTTATGCAGTTTCTAACGTACTGCGAGCTTATATGGTTCATACAGTGTCAGATTTTTAGTACGGCCCTCGGGCAGAAAATTTAAGATGTATAAAAATAAGTCTATGTCTGGTGCAAATTAACCGGCCCAATTTGGATTTTGGACCAGTATTTAGTATTTACGGTCTAGTCCGATTCCAGATTTCGTGTCTTTAATTATCAAAATTTCAATCTTCGGTCCAGGTTTGGACCGCTAAGTATAACGAGTCAACATACTATTTCCTAGAAGTTATACTACTCCAATCTAATGTCAACAATTCTTATAATGTCCAAGATAATAAATGTGTTTTAGTCCCTCCTAAAATTTGACGATAATTGCATAAAATGTATTTATTTAATTCTTATAATGTCTATCTTTTTAGGGGTGTGTTCTATTCACCTGATTTATACTTATTTTTTTTCTGAATTTATCTTATTTGAAATTATTTTAGTTTTTAATTGTACTTGGGTAACCCCAATTTTTTCTGAACTTATTTTAGCTGAAGTTAATTTAACTTATTTTTTCTGAAATAAATGAATATAAAGTAAACAGAATAGAGTCGTACCTACACTATTTAAGATCCACTACTTATTATTGTACCTAGTATAACTTCTAGAAAATGTTACGTCTTGACATGTTTGGTTGACGCTAAAGGAAAAAGGATAAAGATAAAAAGGTGGCAATAGTGATCGATTCTATCAAGAGTCAAGGTCAGGGATTTTAAGGAAGTGGGGAATGGGATTAAGGGAATATGCCAAAGAGCAATTGGGTATAAGCTAGAAATGTGCTGTCAATGTGCTGTATTTTCTAGTGCAAACATACGCTATTGCTTTCAAAGCATGCTCATGTTAACCTCTAATGATTCGCATTTTTTAAAGAATGTGTTTATCAAAAACTTCAATTGCTTTTAAAATGGATTTCAATTTCCCTAATAAGACATGCAAGCTTGGTGTGTACTTAGTTTTCCAAGTTCCCTCAATTCTATCTTTCACAATAGAACTAATTTGGCTACATCTTGTAATTAAGTGGTGTGCCCCTCACATACCAACTATGTTAACTATCTTGTGTATCGAAATTTTGAAACTGATAAAGTGTCAAATCCTTGTATATATCAATAGATTACGTCTCAAACACTCTTACTATGTTGCGATATCAAAATTTTGAAACTACCATAGTGTACGTCAAATGCTCGTCCAAATGTCTTTGTCTTGTATACTGCGATACGTCTCAAACATTCTATACAACGTTACGTATCGAAATTTCGAAACTAACGCAGTGTCAAATGCCATGTATATCCCGATACTCGATCTAATACACTCTGAACATTCTTTTTTTTTTTTGTTTAACTTTTTTTTTTGCAATAGACACTTTCAAGATACCCAACATTATATTTGATGGCATGCTTTGTCGTTAAAATTTTGAATGACTTCCCCGCGAGCAATTCACCCATTAGTTAATTATTTCAGAAATAACATCAAACAAAACATAATACTACGTACAACGTACCCAATAAATAAAAATATGATCGTATCCGCACCCTGAACATAATGTAAAAAGTCTAACACTTGAGGTTGCAACAACCTCCCTCATTTCTGCACTCTTTTCAAACCAAACCCAGAAAATAAAAATAAAAATTCAAAAACTAAAATAAAACTCAGACAATTTAATAAAATTCCAGCAAGAAAAAATAGGTCTTACTGGAATAAAACTCTCAAATCTGTGCTCTTCTTTCTTCGAAGCACCTCACCTAAACATCAAATTTGCAACATAAATTAGACATTCAAAATTATGCTAACTCAAATTCGAAATTATGCATAAAACTAGGGTTTACAGTTCAATTTTGCATAAAATTATGCATAAAACATCCGAAATTATGCATTCGAAAAATTATGCATAAAACATTCGAAATTATGCAGCTCAAATTCTGAGCCATTTTAATTAGGGTTTACAGTACAACGGGAGAGAACAAAGGAGAGGAGAGAGAAAGAGAGAAATAATTCGACAATTCAAACCCAATTAAAGTAATTTGAGGAGGAGTCGGTGGCGCATAATTTACCTTAAATAAGAACGGCGGCGGTGGAGATAAGTTCGAAGGACAGACAGTGACGGCGACGGCGGCGGTGGCGGTGGGGCTTCACTTTCCCAGCGAAATTCGATGGTGAAGAAACTATGGAGGTCAGAGTCAGTCCCAGTAGTTTGAAGGAAGGAAGGAAGAAGAAGTTTTGTGAAAGGACGACAAGGAAAAGAGAAAGAAAGAGGTATGTGCGCGGGGGAAATTTTTGTTTTATGTTTCTGTACGAGAGACAGCCAGCAACTTTGCGGCGTTAATCATGTAGACGCCGTAAAATCTGGAGTTTTGAGGCGTTAGCTTCCCAATAACGCCGCCAAACAATATTCTTTCACGTAATTTGTCCATTTTGTCATTTAGTCAGAGGCGTTTTGTAATTAACGCAGCTAAGTCGTGGCAGCAAATCAATATTTTTCTACTAGTGATACTAGGTGGAATCCCTCTTCCCTAGTCATATCTCTTTGTATTGTTCAACCCCTCGTTTGTACAATTAGTGACAAGTTGTGCAAACAACTCAACATTGATTGTTATGTCTAAGTAAAGTGTCTAGTGAGTGCATGTCCCTAGCTAGTGTAGAAAACGCTTGATCTCCGAGAGGTTCGACTCCTTAATTACCCCTTTAATTTGCTACTATACATTTTGTAGTGTCATAAGATTGAGTCACGTGGAGAAAAATATTATCACTTATGTGCGCTCCCATGATTAACGACTAGTAGGTGTGCAACACTATTTATGATACTATTTCCGATACGAATTGAACCCTATTTTCGTTTTCGGCAATGTCTTCGTTACCGACAATATTCTCAACTTTGTATTTTGATGATTTGTTTAGCTCCCACTAAAACCAACAACCATCATTTCCGATTATCCATCTATTAGAGTATTTACTGAATATAATATATTTACCTAAACACTTGGTCCGTTCACATACTATTTGTGTGACTCTACGGTTCAGACAAGAGTAAGTTGTGACATTAATAATATTAACTTCACTTGATCTGAAAAGGCCTCACGCTAAGCATTCCGATCACTTGATCTCACTGAATAATTAACTTGTCTAATTAATCTGAACCGCTGCATTAAATGCAAAGTTGGAGCAATGACATATTTCCTTCATGGGTATAGAAACATTAATTGATAGAATGTGCTGCATGGTCCAAAAATTGAAATATTTGACGAAAAATAACTATTGTACTAACATTTCTCCTCGTTCATTTTTTTTTCCTTATAACACACAAAGTACTTATATGTGAGATTTAATTAGATGTATAAATACATCGGAGTATAAATACATGTAGTATTAGTAAACTTATTAAAAGGGGCCAGGATTTCTTACTTTACCTAGGGCGTAAAATTTGTCGGGAACGACCTGACGATATGTACCTCACGCGTCATTAAATTATTCATTTTCCGTGAGATGCCACGTGACATACATGTGGTAAAGTCAACCTCAGAATTTTGATTTTATGTTCAACATCCAGTTAAAAATAGTATCTTACAACATAAATTGTTTATTGTTAATTACAACATATTTTTAATAAGGTAGTTTCTCGCATAAATCTGATTTTATAAGTTAGTTTTTGACAAATTTATCATAATATAATATCATTTGACGAATTTTGCCCATTGTCAGGCAAAATATATATAAGCACGGTGCACCTGGGTTTATGTTAGATGAACCGAACATCTATCTATATAATATACTAAAAGAGAGGAAATCAATGTGGTGATGACAAATGTCACTCATTGATTGGCCTCTCTTTTAATGTAAATAATTAAATTTAAAATAAAAATAAAGGATCTAATAACATAAATAAATAAACATCACATATGTTCACTGCTATGCGTGATAATTACTTCCAAAAATAGTTTGATTACATGCTTAATTATATTAGGTTCAATTTAATACATGATCTTTCGCTTATAATTTAGATGTTACAATATCATTATAATATCGTAAAATTTGATGAATTTTATATTAGGGCATGATATTGATATTAAACTACTGTATAGTGGTTGTAAATGTGTGTGGTGCGTCTATGTTTGGTGTAGGGATTTTCATAAAGTGCATGTCAATTATACTAGACAATTAAACATGTAATTGGTACTTTAGAAATTTATAGTAAAGCAAAATTTAAATAATGCATATCTAACTGTGTCAAAATATCTTGGGATATACTTATTTCAGTAAAAATTTCTCCAAAAGTAAATCTGAGTATGCGTGAGAATTGAGAATGAAAAATATAAAATTTTATAATGCTACAATTTAGTCTGCAACTATGGAATCATAATAAAAACATACATACTTTTATGCATAGGCTAAATATAAAGCTCTAACTTTACTAAAATTAGATCAGGTCCCGTGTATGCACGGATATTTAAACTATTTAACTACTTTTTTAGTAATATATTTCACTGAAATATTTATTTATCTAAAGTTACCGCATAACTAATAAATCTTGAAGATACTCAATTATAATCATCTAATACGAACGATTTGAATAAAATATTTTAAAAAAAATCATTTTTAGCAAATTATTATTAAGTGTCATATATTATTTCCATAATATACAAAAGAATATACTTTTTCCATATATAAATGGTAAATGAAAAGGGATAGAAAATAAATGGAAAAGGTTTATTAGGATAAAAGTTTTTGACAGGAAAATTTCACATCAGAAAGTGACATAGTCACTCCTAATGTCTATTTTAAAATTTTAGTATAATGTAATAGAATAGATAGATTTAGGAATTACTATGCAATCATAATTAAAAAAAAATGGAAACACAATTACTGGATATTCAATTCACTTTGTTGGAATTTGACGTGCGAATTTGAATCACCATTTTTACAATTGAAACACAATTACTGAATATTCACTTTGCTCGGAATTAGACGTGCAGATCACACTTTGAACTTTATATTAAGTTCGATTTAAATGTAGATGAATAAGATTGTGGTTATATCTTATAAGGGTTTATATCCTATTTGTGGGTGGTAGGGGAAAATTGATTTTGAAATTTCTAAGTTTATAATGGTTGTATCTTATACTACGTAGTAAGGGTTTGTTGTTATATTTTATGTTATAATCTTTATTTATCTATCTATCTATCTATATAATATACTAAAAGAGAGGAAATCAATGTTTTAAGTTCGGATATACTAATAACATATTCTATGAATTCTTACTCATAATATACTAATAATAAGTGGTATTGGAATAGAGTATGAGATTGTTTTGAAAAAAATGCTAATAGTTGATCGATAATGGCTAATTAATGGCAAATGCATTATTTTATAGTTCTAATATTAAAAATGCTAACTGTTGATCGACAATGGCTAATTCTTGGAATGTACTGTGTATACACCAAGATTATTAACTAAAAATATATACTAAGAATCTACTTCAATATCACAATAATATATTTACAATATGACAATAATATGTTTAAAATAATAATAAAAAAAAAAACTAGGTTGGCCAAACATCTTTCTAATTATTTAAAATATTTTAACATCTCTTAGCATGCGTTAAAATATTGAACTTAAATTTATTAATGACCAATTGCATGTATTGTCCATTTTAATTTAAAATATGTGTCTTATATTGACTGTGGATATGTGTAACGAATATTTACCTTTGCTTTAATATTTGAAGAAGCATTATATTTATCAATGTTGTGTAAAATATGCTCATTGAATAAAAAGTTGTTTAATAACTTTGTATTTTTTCTTTCTCGAATTTTAAATTTCTACGTATCCTTTTATTTAATAGTTCCTAAATCTTTCAAATGAAAAACAATTTTAAGAATTTTATAATTTCATTTTATATTATTAGTTTATTTGTATTTGATTATTTGATGGGTAATAAGGAGATTGACAGGGGTGAGTATCTTTCCTACTGTGAGTGACAGGGATATGGATGAGAATTTTAGACGAGTACAAGTACGGATACACCGACCAACCACAAAATCATGACTAGATGAATAAAGGAAATAGCGAGTAGGTGTTAGGCGATCGGGTAATGATGTAAATATAAAATGATTAAATAGGTGTGACAATCGAAGTGAAAGGTGGATGAGAAACACTATGATTGACACATGTGTTGAATAGATGAAAATAATTTTGTTTATGTACCCTTATTTGCTTTTCCTTTTTTTAATAAATAAGACACTAAATGGGGTAATAAAAAGTTTATCCATCATTAATTTTAATTTGAGAATATCTATAAGGTATATGTGTCCAAAGTATTGTGTAATCAGACAATCAAATTGTGAAAAGAGTTTTAAAATTAAAAACTCTCTTACCAAAAAAATATTGTCGAGTCCAGCCGTCTACGACAATGTTTGACACATGTAATGAATGGGGATGAAAATACTCTTAAAGTTTTAAAAGTCAAAACTTTGTTATCAAAAAATAATGTCGAGTTCAATTGTCTAGGGCTTGGTTTGAGGCGGGTGTGGATACACGGACGGGTGATGAAGCAGAGTTAATTTTATTTTCCGCCCGCGAGATGGGGATTAGGACGGAGATGAGTATCATACCTATCGTGGTGACGAGTATGGGGATGAAAATTTTAGGCAGGTACAGGTGTTGAGAGACCAACCCACCCCACTTCAAAGTTATCTCTAGCTGAACAAGGTATACAGTGGAGTTGGTATTAAATGATCGGCTAATGATGTACTCCCTCTGTTCCATAATGTTTCTCATGTTTACTATTCATATGGTCAAAGTTTAAAAACTTTGACCATAATTAATAGTATGATTAAGAGTATAAATGTTAACTTGTGGGATATCATTGGATTCGTATCAATATAAATTTTCTAAATATCAACTTTTTATAATTTTTACTATTACGAAATTAAAATTATTAACGGTCAAAGTAGTGCATTGGAGACCGCGCATAATGGAAAAGTGAGGAACATTATGGAACAAAGGGAGTAAATGGTAGGGGAGTATTAAGTGGGTATGACTATCGGAGTAAAGAGCGGATGAGAATAACTTTATGTTTGACATGGGTTATGAAAGGGGAAAAACATAAATTTATCTATGTACCCTTATTTTTTTTTTTTTTTTTGAGTTTGTTAAATAAATAAGACAAGAAATGAGGAAATTAATAACAGATCTATTCATCATTAGTTTCAATAATAATATTATCTATAAGCTCTATTTTGATGATAATTGCCTATAGCTATAGTTTAGTAAAAGTTTAGATATGCAAATTCAATATTCATATCATAAATCGTGCATCGCACGGGTACTATACTAGTATTATACTAAAAGAGAGGAAATCAATGTGGTGATGACAAATATCACTCATTGATTGACCTCTCTTTTAGATATAAAAAAATTATAAAATATAAAACATTCTATAATTATTTTGTTAACTTTCACCTCATAAGAATATTTGATTCTATTTTTTTTTAAAAAAAATTCACTCTTTACATGGGAAATATTGTGTAAATTATCTTTTATATACTTTCATAACAAATATAACCAATTTAAGATTATCTTTTTATAAAAGGAAACATTACTATTTTTTAGACATTTAGCCAACGATATAAAATCTCGATTTAGATAGAACATCATATAAATAATGACATACGGAAACTCATTCCATAAAATGTGGACTAATTTATTTATAATTAATATATTCATTATCGATTAGGAAATTCTTATTTTAACACAATTAAATGACACGTAAAAAATATGATCAATTAGCGCAAAAGATGTATTTATTTCATCAAAATAAACCTAACACATACTTAATCATTCCTATAACAGTATATCAAGCTAGCTAAATAAGGTAAAACAAAATTGAAATAAAATATATAGCTAAGTCTAAAAAATAACTTAAATTTTTAAAATATACATTGACATTTTACTTAGGCATGTACTCCCTATGTTCCATAATGTTCCTCACTTTTCCATTATACGCGGTCTCCAATGCACTACTTTGACCGTTAACAGTTTTAATTTCGCATTTGTAAAATTTATAAAAAAATAATTTTTAGAAAATTTATATTGAAACGAATCCAATGATATCCCACAAGTTAATATTTTTACTCTTAATTATGCTATTAATTACGGTCAAAGTTTTTAAACTTTGACCATATGAATAGTAAACATGAAGAATATTATGGAACACAGGGAGTACTATATATCTATTAAAGTTTAATTTCTAGCACAATTAAAAAATCGTGAATTTTTTATCTTACAAAAATATACACTTTTGATGCATTAATTTAATAACCATTTCCTAATTGTATACTACGAACGTTTTATAGACAAATGTGTCAAAAGTTGGTGGGAAAATTTGCACAAGGAAGTGACACGTGTCACTCCTGGTGTTTATTTTAGTATAATGTAATAAACATTATACTACGAATAATTAATCCATTATATGGAGCACGTAGTAGTAATTTATAAAAATTTAAGAGTGGTCTACTGATTTGTACTTACATAATTAAAATACAAATAAATAAGAGAATCAATCAAGTCTGAATAAGATTATAAAATTGTATAAAAAAATTACTATAGTACTCTATAATATTTAAACAACTAAATTTGATAATATAACCGCCAATTATTCTACTGTTTTATATGTAGTATATTTAGCATATAATTTCAATAATTATCACCGTCGTTGATAGTAATTATGTAACTTTCTTAAACATGAGTAAAACTTGCGTAATCTAATATATCTACTACTCTATTGCGTAATAATTAATATAATTCGTATATATTTTTCCTAAAATCTTCTAATTATTTATGGTAATAATGGATCATACTGCGAAGTACTTATTTACTTAGGTTAATAAATTTCTTAATTTAAATATATATCTACATACACCCTCTGTTTTTAAATATTAGTCATCTTTTGACTTTTTCACCCGTTTCAACTCAATATTTAAACGTAAATATCTCCAAATACGTATGTTAAAAAGCATAAAATTTTGATATTGTTAAACCAAACATTGAGACGAACAAAATAAAATCTCACATAAATATGTTTTGAAATACTTATTTGAATAAATTAGAAGATTTTCTTCAATTGCGAATAGTGACAAGATTCCAGATAGGACTAATATTAGAAAACAGAAGGAGTACTCCATATATTATAATAAAGAGAGGCAAATCGACGTGGTGATAAAAAATGTCACTCTCTGATTTTCCTCTCTTATAACGTAAATAGTCGAGTTTCATGTTTTGTTTAGAAATTGTATCATACTACGTATAATGGATGTAATAATGTATAATGAACGTTTACCATTGATCGTTTATTATTTGTAATCCAAAGAAAAATCTTTGCATGAAATTTCTGAGAACCGATCGACATATAAAATCTTATAATAGTTGAACATGTACTATCAATTAAATTATTACAATACTATCAACTTTTTAAGAATTTGTGTCATATAATAAATCAGGATATGCATAACAAACGATAACTCTTATTTATCTATGTCGCTTTTAAATATTTTTTTATCGATATTATAGCTAATACAATCAATTAGAATACTTCTTAATAAACTTATGTCAATATATTTAAAAGTTAGTTGGAAGAAAAAGTGGATTGTTTATCGAACATAGGGATGTCAGATTGTTAGTGAGGCAGATTTTACAGAAGATCCCCCCGTGGATCCTCTCTAAGTGGGCAGGGATGGAGGAAAGATTGGTGGGTGTTGGGGGTTAAAAATGTATACGGTGTGGTTGACGGGACAAGAATGAATTTTAAATTGGACCCGCCTGCGTCTCTAATCCTCCATCTAATTGATTATGAATATATTAAATAAAATTTACTACAAACTTATATATTATAATGTTTTGTTTATTTACTCAAAATAATTATTCTAATTAGACAACAAATTGTCAAAGACTCTAGAATAGAGTTGTAAAATTCAAAACTTCTTTACCAAAGTTGAGTTTAGGTGTGAGTTTGAGGCGGGTGTAGATATACTCAAGGGGGGTGATGAAGAGGGTATGAATTTTATTTTGTACCTCTCGAGACCTGTAATTTAAATTTAATTTGGAGAATATATATAATCTCTATTTTGTTTTACCGTATTTAGCTAGCTTGATATATTAATGATCAAGTATGTGTTGGTTTATTTTGATACAATAAATACATCTTTTGTACTAATTGGTCGATCATATTTTTATGTGTCATTTAATTGTGTTAAAATAAGCATTTCCTAATCGATACTGAATATATTATAAATAAATTAGTCCATATTTTAAGGAATGAGTTTCCGTATTTCTTTATTTATATGATGTTCTATCTAAATCGAAATTTTATATGGTTGGCTAAATGTCTAAACATAGCAATGTTTCCTTTTATAAAAAGATAATCTTAAATTGGTTATATTTGTTATGAAAGTATAGAAAATATAATTTACACAACATTTCCCATGTATAGAGTGATTTGTTTAAGGAAAATAGAATCAAATATTCTTATGAGGTGAAAGTTAACAAAATAATTATAGAATGTTTTATTTTTATAATTTTTTTAATCTAAAAGAGAAGCCAATCAATGAGTGACATTTGTCACTTATTGATTGGCCTCTCTTTTAATGTAAATAATTAAATTTAAAATAAAAATAAAGGATCTAATAACATAAATAAATAAACATCACATATGTTCACTGCTATGCGTGATAATTACTTCCAAAAATAGTTTGATTACATGCTTAATTATATTAGGTTCAAATTAATACATGATCTTTCGCTTATAATTTAGATGTTACAATATCATTATAATATCGTAAAATTTGATGAATTTTATATTAGGGCATGATATTGATATTAAACTACTGTATAGTGGTTGTAAATGTGTGTGGTGCGTCTATGTTTGGTGTAGGGATTTTCATAAAGTGCATGTCAATTATACTAGACAATTAAACATGTAATTGGTACTTTAGAAATTTATAGTAAAGAAAATTTTAAATAATGCATATCTAACTGTGTCAAAATATCTTGGGATATACTTATTTCAGTAAAAATTTCTCCAAAAGTAAATCTGAGTATGCGTGAGAATTGAGAATGAAAAATATAAAATTTTATAATGCTACAATTTAGTATGCAACTATGGAATTATAATAAAAACATACATACTTTTATACATAGGCTAAATATAAAGCTCTAACTTTACTAAAATTAGATCAGGTCCCGTGTATGCACGGATATTTAAACTACTTAACTACTTTTTTAGTAATATATTTCACTGAAATATTTATTTATCTAAAGTTACCGCATAACTAATAAATCTTGAAGATACTCAATTATAATCATCTAATACGAACGATTTGAATAAAATATTTTAAAAAAATCATTTTTAGCAAATTATTATTAAGTGTCATATATTATTTCCATAATATACAAAAGAATATATTTTTTCCATATATAAATGGTAAATGAAAAGGGATAGAAAATAAATGGCAAAGATTTATTAGGATAAAAGTTTTTGACAGGAAAATTTCACATCAGAAAGTGACATAGTCACTCCTAATGTCTATTTTAAAATTTTAGTATAATGTAATAGAATAGATAGATTTAGGAATTACTATGCAATCATAATTAAAAAAAAATGGAAACACAATTACTGGATATTCAATTCACTTTGTTGGAATTTGACGTGCGAATTTGAATCACCATTTTTACAATTGAAACACAATTACTGAATATTCACTTTGCTCGGAATTAGACGTGCAGATCACACTTTGAACTTTATATTAAGTTCGATTTAAATGTAGATGAATAAGATTGTGGTTATATCTTATAAGGGTTTATATCCTATTTGGGGGTGGTAGGGGAAAATTGATTTTGAAATTTCTAAGTTTATAATGGTTGTATCTTATACTACGTAGTAAGGGTTTGTTGTTATATTTTATGTTATAATCTTTATTTATCTATTTATCTATCTATATAATATACTAAAAGAGAGGAAATCAATGTTTTAAGTTCGGATATACTAATAACATATTCTATGAATTCTTACTCATAATATACTAATAATAAGTGGTATTGGAATAGAGTATGAGATTGTTTTGAAAAAAATGCTAATAGTTGATCGATAATGGCTAATTAATGGCAAATGCATTATTTTATAGTTCTAATATTAAAAATGCTAACTGTTGATCGACAATGGCTAATTCTTGGAATGTACTGTGTATACACCAAGATTATTAACTAAAAATATATACTAAGAATCTACTTCAATATCACAATAATATATTTACAATATGACAATAATATGTTTAAAATAATAATAAAAAAAATTAACTAGGTTGGCCAAACATCTTTCTAATTATTTAAAATATTTTAACATCTCTTAGCATGCGTTAAAATATTGAACTTAAATTTATTAATGGCCAATTGCATGTATTGTCCATTTTAATTTAAAATATGTGTCTTATATTGACTGTGGATATGTATAACGAATATTTACCTTTGCTTTAATATTTGAAGAAGCATTATATTTATCAATGTTGTGTAAAATATGCTCATTGAATAAAAAGTTGTTTAATAACTTTGTATTTTTTCTTTCTCGGATTTTAAATTTCTACGTATCCTTTTATTTAATAGTTCCTAAATCTTTCAAATGAAAAACAATTTTAAGAATTTTATAGTTTCATTTTATATTATTAGTTTATTAGTATTTGATTATTTGATGGGTAATAAGGAGATTGACAGGGGTGAGTATCTTTCCTACTGTGAGTGACAGGGATATGGATGAGAATTTTAGACGAGTACAAGTACGGATACACCGACCAACCACAAAATCATGACTAGATGAATAAAGGAAATAGTGAGTAGGTGTTAGGCGATCGGGTAATGATGTAAATATAAAATGATTAAATAGGTGTGACAATCGAAGTGAAAGGTGGATGAGAAACACTATGATTGACACATGTGTTGAATAGATGAAAATAATTTTGTTTATGTACCCTTATTTGTTTTTCCTTTTTTTAATAAATAAGACACCAAATGGGGTAATAAAAAGTTTATCCATCATTAATTTTAATTTGAGAATATCTATAAGGTATATGTGTCCAAAGTATTGTGTAATCAGACAATCAAATTGTGAAAAGAGTTTTAAAATTAAAAACTCTCTTACCAAAAAAATATTGTCGAGTCCAGCCGTCTACGACAAGGTTTGACACATGTAATGAATGGGGATGAAAATACTCTTAAAGTTTTAAAAGTCAAAACTTTGTTATCAAAAAATAATGTCGAGTTCAATTGTCTAGGGCTTGGTTTGAGGCGGGTGTGGATACACGGACGGGTGATGAAGCAGAGTTAATTTTATTTTCCGCCCGCGAGATGCAGATTAGGACGGAGATGAGTATCATACCTATCGTGGTGACGAGTATGGGGATGAAAATTTTAGGCAGGTACAGGTGTTGAGAGACCAACCCACCCCACTTCAAAGTTATCTCTAGCTGAACAAGGTATACAGTGGAGTTGGTATTAAATGATCGGCTAATGATGTACTCCCTCTGTTCCATAATGTTTCTCATGTTTACTATTCATATGGTCAAAGTTTAAAAACTTTGACCATAATTAATAGTATGATTAAGAGTATAAATGTTAACTTGTGGGATATCATTGGATTCGTATCAATATAAATTTTCTAAATATCAACTTTTTATAATTTTTACTATTACGAAATTAAAATTATTAACGGTCAAAGTAGTGCATTGGAGACCGCGCATAATGGAAAAGTGAGGAACATTATGGAACAAAGGGAGTAAATGGTAGGGGAGTATTAAGTGGGTATGACTATCGAAGTAAAGAGCGGATGAGAATAACTTTATGTTTGACATGGGTTATGAAAGGGGAAAAACATAAATTTATCTATGTACCCTTATTTTTTTTTTTTTTTTTTTGAGTTTGTTAAATAAATAAGACAAGAAATGAGGAAATAACAGATCTATTCATCATTAGTTTCAATAATAATATTATCTATAAGCTCTATTTTGATGATAATTGCCTATAGCTATAATTTAGTAAAAGTTTAGATATGCAAATTCAATATTCATATCATAAATCGTGCATCGCACGGGTACTATACTAGTAGTATGTTAAAAGAGAGAATTGAGGGAAGTTGAAAATACATGATATTAATAATAAGTGCAGAAAATTAAAAAGAAATACATTAATGACGAGTTAAATCGAGGGGGAAAACCAAAATGGGAAACAATAAAAAGATTTGGAGTTGTTTTCCAAGTAATATTTATGGATAGTAGCATCATCCATACTATAAAAACCAATGTCCAGCCCCTTAGAACACCTTAATGGTCTTACATAATTATCATCTTCAGTGAAGTAGATGCAATTTCTTCTACAACCTGCATCGTGTGCATAAACTGACATAGTCGTGTTACGACCTACAAATACCGCGAAACCCCCTAAATCTTGCAATTCCTCTTGAGTTTTTTGAAGCAAATCAACCTTATACACCCTAAATTTTGTAGTTTCCTGCTGCTGAGGAACAATGACCCCATTCACCGTACAGAACCATTTATACCTAATAATGATAAGAATATCACCATTAGACTCGACGATATATTTTTGAGTGAAGGTATTAAAGATTTTAGAAAAAATAGGTTTGATGAGAAGTGCCTTGAGTACATGGTGTTGTCCTATATGACTCATGTCGTAGTAAAACACCCTTCTGTCAAGGCCAAGAAAGAGTAGTGAATTACTTTGACGGCGATACATAACATCGGTTATGGTTTCTGTTATCCCACTTTTTGGACTAACGACATAACCGTTCTAACGTTTGGTCGTGTCGTGTCAGCCAGGTCATATCGTGTCGCAGGTAAACACAGCTCCAGGGAGATACGTCCGACGTAGCATCATACAACGAGGTACAGCCGACGAAAGACAGGCGACAAAGTACAAGCAACTAAGACGCGTCCTCGAGAAACGGGCTGATAAGTTGACCTAAAGCCCATGATAGGCAGCGCCGTCAAGCTAGCAAGAACGAGTCCAAGACTCACGCGAGAAGCGCGGAAGCAGTTGAAGGCTGAAGAGACGTGTGATGAAGATTCTCCTATCTTTGTGGGATTTTCTCAACCGATTAGACCGTTGAGAATACCCTATAAAAAGACGAAGATAATGATAAGCAAGCCACGTTCACTCAAGCCTCGAAACTCTTAAGTCATAAACTGTTTCATCATTCATTATTGTACTTGAGATCTTAATTATCGATTCTCAGAAGAAAAAGCATAAACAATCATATAGAATACTTAGTGGATTGATAGCCTCATAGCTATCCGCGGTTTTTTACCTTATTCCTGGGTTTTCCGCGTCAACACTCCTCTGTGTCGTGCCTCATTATTTGTGTCATTGATTCTTTGCTTAGTTAGTGTCGACCCTAGCCGAAAGTCGCCCCCATACGAATTTTGGCATAAACAGTTTGGCGCCGTCTGTGGGGACATTAACTAAGTTTTACACAAAAGCACCCCTCTCACCATGACTACTGGAGAGATGACGATCGCAGAGATGAAGGCGGCTTACGAGAAAGCCCAAGCCGAACTAGCCCAAGAGAGGGCATCCAACGAAACCCTCCAGAAAGAGCTCGAATCTGTAAAGAGCAACAAGCACCAGTCCCGCTACAAAGGTGGGAAGCCAAAAAAGCTAACGTTCGAGATGCCCGATGACTTTGAAGACGTGACCGACGATGAGGAGGAAACCCGTGAGGAAGAAGACAAAGAAGCTCCCGATCCGGTGACCCAACGCCTGAACAAGATGGATGCACGCATGACAAAGCACTATTCCCGCCTGATGAAGTTGATGACCAGGTTCCCCGGGGCACCTACACCAGTGGAGACCGAGCCGACCGACGGATATGCCGCGTCGCCGTTCTGCGAAGCGATCGCTAGAGTGACGGTTCCGCACACACTCCGGCTCCCAACCTGGACCACCCTGTACGACGGGACATCCGACCCCTATAGGCACGTCAACTTCTACAAGCAGCGCATGTGGCAGATCGGGATTCCGCACGACCTAGTGGAACCTGTTATGTGCAAATCATTCGGTGGCACCCTCGATGGAGCAGCGTTGGAATGGCTCACGAACGTCCCTCCCAGATCCATCTCCTGTCTGTCCGACCTCATCAACGCCTTCTACCAACAATTCGCCAGCAGTCGCCAGTTAGAAAAACAAACCAGTGATCTCTATCGGTTGGTTCAAGGGCCAACCGAGTCGGTACGCGATTATTTCAACCGTTTTAATTGTGAAAAAATTGGTATAAAAAATTGTGATGTCAGGACTGCTATTGAGGCGTTCAAGAGAGGCCTCATCCCCAATTCGGAGCTATACCGGGAAATAACCAAATACCCCTGTGCAACTTTCGAAGAGGTGCGATCAAGGGCCACCGCCCAGATGCGAATCGAAGACGACGAGGTTATCCGAACAGCATCTCAACGATCGACGGGGGGCAGCAACGACAGAAGATCGTACACCCCAAGGAACAACAATTGGCGACACCAACCGTATGTTCGGCAAAACCAGGTACAAAGTGTCAATCAGTATTATGATACTAACAATGTTTACAGGAACGAGCGGGTCGAACACCCCAACATCTCCGACTACGGCTTCAACGTCGACATTGGAGGTGTGGTGAACGCCCTTCAAAATGTAGGTGGAACAGTCAGATGGCCCCGGAAGAACGACAGACCGGACTCCATGAAGGACATGAGCAAATGGTGCGACTTCCACCGCGACAACGGACACACAACCGAGGAGTGCATCTCCCTCCGAAAGGAAGTCGCATACCTCCTGAAACAGGGGCATCTAAAGGAACTGTTGAGCGACAAGGGAAAAGAAACATTTTCCAAAGAGCAAACCACCCTGCCCGGCCCAGCGACAAGCAGCGAGCGACCAGAACCACCACCGTTCAATAAAGTGGTAAATGTTATTTCCGGTGGTTCAGATATTTGTGGACTAACCTCTTCTGCAGCTAAAAAAATTAACAGGGGAGAATCTGAGACCGTAGAAGAGGGACAAACCGAAGACGAGGTCGCACTACACAGGTCCCTGACCGCAATGGCTATTACTTTCGACGATTCAGATTCTGTAGATACACAGCGAGAGCACCACGACGGGTTGGTAATATCGCTCCCAATAGGAAACGCATTGATCAAAAGGATACTGGTCGACAACGGAAGCTCAGCCAACGTACTGTTCTTGGAAGCACTACAAGAAATGGGATTAGAAGAGAAAAACATAGTAAGGAGATCAACAGTCCTGGTAGGGTTCAGTGGAGAAGCACTACGGACGGTAGGAGAGATATCGCTGCCTACATACGCAGAAGGCGTCAACATGATGACCAAGTTCAACGTCGTCGATTGTCCATCAGCGTACAACGTCATCCTAGGACGACCATGGATCCACAAAATGAAGGCAGTGCCATCAACATATCACCAATCAATCAAATTTCCAACCAAGTGGGGGGTCATGGAAATCAAAGGGCAGCAAAGGGATGCGAAGAAATGTTACGAGACAGCACTGAAACCATCCAAGTCACCCATCTAGCAATTACAGCCAGGGTCGACGTCGGACGACCCCGACGACCAACAAATCGACGAGATAGTACTAGACCAGACAAAGCCAGACCAAGTCATAAGGGTCGGAGCCTCACTGCCTGACAACATCAAAAGTCAGATAGTGTCGTTTCTAAGAGAAAACTCGGACTGTTTCGCTTGGTCACACGAGGACATGACAGGAATTAACCCAGACGTGATTACCCACAAGCTCAACGTCGACCCCAGCTTCAAACCGGTAAAACAGAAACGACGTAAGTTCGCACCCGAAAGGAATAAAATCATAGACGAAGAAGTACAAAACCTGATAGATTCAGGGAAGATCAGAGAGGTCAAATATCCAGACTGGTTAGCAAACGTCGTCGTCGTCAGCAAAAAGAACGGAAAATGGAGAGTATGCATCGACTTCACAGATATCAACAAAGCTTGCCCCAAGGACCCATTCCCTCTGCCGCACATCGACGCCCTGGTCGACGCCACAGCCGGACACGAGCTACTCACATTCATGGACGCCTACTCAGGATACAACCAAATCCTTATGCACCCAGACGACCAGGAAAAAACATCTTTTGTAACGGATAGAGGAATTTATTGTTATAAAGTCATGCCTTTTGGTCTTAAAAATGCAGGTGCGACGTACCAAAGATTAGTCAACAAGATGTTTAAAGACCAACTCGGAGACACAATGGAGGTATACATTGACGACATGCTGGTGAAGTCGAGGAAGGCTGACGATCACGTGGAACACCTACGACAATCCTTCGACATACTAAAAAAGTACGGTATGAAACTTAACCCGACTAAATGTTCTTTCGGAGTGTCCGCAGGAAAATTCTTAGGTTACATCGTCACCCAACGAGGAATCGAGGCCAGCCCCGACCAAGTGCGCGCGATCATCAACATTCAATCCCCGCGGAACATAAAAGAGGTACAACGCTTGACAGGGAGAGTGGCGGCACTAAACCGTTTTATATCACGGTCGTCGGACAAATGCCGATTATTTTACGACGTCCTACGCAAAAACAAGGGGTTTAACTGGTCCGACGACCACGAAGCAGCCCTGCAGAACCTCAAAAAATACATGATGTCGCCGCCCCTCCTATCCAAGCCAAAAGAAGGAGAAGTCTTACAACTCTATTTAGCCGTTAGCTCGACGGCAGTAAGCGCGGTCCTAGCTCGAGAAGACGAAGCACAACAACTACCCATTTATTACATCAGTAAGTCACTACTGGAAGCAGAGACCAGGTATTCCTCCCTCGAAAAACTCGTCTTAGCACTCGTTACTGCAGCTAAGAAACTAAGGCATTATTTTGAAACTCACCAAATAGTGGTGATGACTAACTATCCAATCAAGTCTGTGATGCGTAGGCCAGAACTGACAGGTCGAATGGAGAAGTGGACAATGGCACTAGGAAGGTTCGACATCAAGTATCAACCAAGGACGGCTGTAAAGTCGCAGGCTCTAGCAGATTTTGTGGCAGACTTCAGCCCCGACTTAGAAAGAATAGCAGACGACGAAGTCAAACTCATCAACAACATAGAAGAAATATGGACACTCTTCGTCGACGGCTCATCTAACTTTCGTGGTGCAGGTTTAGGCGTCGTACTGAAGTCACCACAAGGGGACATGATAGCACAGGCAATCTGCTGCGACTTCAAGGCAACTAACAACGAAGCAGAATACGAGGCGCTAATCGCCGGAATGACATTAGCTATGGAATTAGGGGCAAGCGGACTCAACATCTTCAGTGACTCACAACTAATCGTCAACCAGATTAACGGCGACTACGAAGCTAAAGACCTAAAAATGACCTTGTATCTCGAGAAAGCAAAAGAGTTAACCTCCAAATTCAAACCCTTCTCCATCAAACAAATCCCAAGAGACCTAAACACGCAAGCCGACGCCCTTGCCAATCTAGGATCCGCACTCAGAAAATCACCATTCTCGACCATACCTCTAGTGCACCTACTATCGCCCGCCGTCGAAAAAGACATACCACAAGACGCCAGCCTCGTCCTATCAACCCTAAGCACAGACAGTTGGACCAAACCCATCTTCGATTACCTAAAGCACGAAACTCTACCCGACGACAAGCTAGACGCCAGAAAGATACTCTTCAAAGCTTCACGATATGTTATTTTGCAGGACGTACTATTTAAGCGATCAGCAAACGGAATGTTGATGCGATGTGCCGAAGAGATCGAGTGGGAAACGCTATTGAAACAATACCACGAAGGAGAATGCGGAGGACACGAAGGAGGACGAAGCTTATCAACCAGAATCAAAAGAAATGGATACTATTGGCCAACAATGCTTAAGGACGCCATGAGGTACGTATCCAAATGCGACAAGTGCCAACGACACGCAGGTATGACACATAAACCATCCGAATTCTTGCATCCAACCCTAACTCCGTGGCCTTTCATGAAATGGGGGATGGACATCGTTGGCAAATTGCCCGTAGCCCCAGGACAAAAGGTCTTCATGTTAGCCCTAACAGATTATTTTTCCAAGTGGATAGAAGCAGGTGCGTTCCAACAAGTAAGGGACAAAGAGGTATGCTCGTTCATATGGACTAACATAATATGCAGGTTCGGAATACCGTCAGAAATCATCTGCGACAACGGGTCACAATTCATCAGCGACAAGACAAGAGCTTTCTGCAAAACATGGAACATCGAGCTAAAGACGTCGACGCCCAGATACCCCCAAGCAAACGGACAGGCGGAATCCAGCAACAAAACGATCATCGCGTCGCTGAAAAAGCGGTTGGACGACAAGAAGGGGCGATGGGCAGAAGAATTGCCATCCATCCTATGGGCCAACAGGACGACGCCTAGGACGGCGACGGGACAGACTCCCTTCTCACTCGTTTAAGGGTGCGAAGCGGTACTTCCCCCTGAAGTGACGCTGCCCAGTGCACGATATGGACTCATGACGCCAGAGCAAAACGACGTAGAACTCAGCGAAAACCTCGACAACACAGAAGATCTCAGGGAAGCAGCATTGATAAGGATGGCGTCACAGCAACAAATCGTGGCAAAGTGCTTCAACAAAAATGTCAAAATGAAAATGTTCAAAGAAGGAGATTGGGTACTGCGCAGAGTATTTCAAAACACGAAGGAATTGAACGCGGGTAAGTTAGCACCAGCTTGGGAAGGACCGTACTTGATCGACAAAATCGTCGGAAAGGGGGCATACAGACTCATTACCAAAGATGGCAAGTCGGTCCCCCGAAGCTGGAACGCCACACATCTTAAACTCTACCATTTTTGAAACCTTGTCGTAACCAATTTTATCAGTCGCCGCATCGTCGTCTTTACTTTTCTTTATCGTTTTATTTTAAAAACCATTACTGACTTAGGCATCGGAGGGCCGTTGGCATCCCCAACGGCCAATCCTCCTAGCGACCCCTGTTTTCTTTTGCAGAGTGCAAGACGCACGGCGAATGACATCCACAAGCAACAACGTACGACTCAGAGCGAGACCGCAAGAGACAACGAAGTAACAACGCAGGTATGATTTTACACATCAGTCGGTTCAATACTTATTACTCGCAAAGCATCTGCTACACGAAACTAAGACATCAAAACGCAACGGGATAACCATAAAGAAACACAAACTTAACACACACGACGCGCGACCCCTAAGGCCACGACTTCCGAAATTTCAAAAACTAAACATTATCCACACACAGCGTCGCCACTACCGACGACAAATAAAAACACAAGTCATCCAAACCACCTCGTCGCCGCCACCGACGACGAGTAAAGAAGTTCACCAACAAAACACAAAAACCAACAGAAAATTCAAAAACTACAAACTAATACATCCCTTCTTCCTGAGTAGAAACCACGACTTCCTGCTCCGGCTCTTGCTCTGGGGGCACGACTGGCACCTCCACCGACGCCACGTCCACCGTCTCGTCTTGAGAAACGACGGCAAGGGCCTCCTCTTCGCACCCAACAGCTAAAACCTCCCCCTCTTGGTCCGGAACAGGCACACTCACCACCAACAAAGCAGCATCCACCTCCGTCGCCTCAGTACTAGCAGTGTCAGCCGTCTTCGCCAACTCCTCCGGATCCACCACGGGCACCGACAGGTCAGCCATGGTACCGCCATTAGCCAGATAGTCATCCACCTCCTTTTGGCACGGCCAAAGGCTAGTCTCCCCAATCAGGCAGGAATACATCATCTGCGCCCGCGTCCTCCATATAGCAAGAGCCTCGACGTCCTTCGCCTCCTCCTGCAGGGCGTCGTACAAGCTCCTCAATCCATCCAATTCCTCTGTCGTCGAGGTCAACTCCTCCTTCACTTTCTCCAGATCTTTAGCCACGTCGGCTAACTGCTTATCCTTACCCTTCAATTGATCACCCTTGGCCTTAATCACCGCAGCAAGATCCACAACCTTCTTCTCAGCAGCTTTCCACTTCGCTTCCCACAATGCGGCCGCCTTCTTCGCCGTCGCCGTCAGCTGCCTTGCATTCGTCACCTCGTCGCACAGCAACGAACACTGCCTACGCACGGCCAAGGCAGCCTGCGACGCCTGCGCAAAGCCAATGCCAAAACAGATTTACACAACATACATCTTTCACAAACAAAAAAGAAAAAAAACTAAGTAAAACTCACCCGCAGACTAAGCTCAGCGGCGTCCGACGCGACAGGAAGAGGATCCACCTCGTGGTATCGTCGATACGTCGTAGGCAAGATCAAGCGATCAGCGAAAGGCCATATAACCGACGCCTCTTCATCACCCAAGAAGCTTGGGGGCAAAGTGATAACCGTATCCTCGACAGGATCCGTCTCGACAGGTCGCTTCTTGGCCGATGAAGTAGACACTTTACTAACGTCGACAGCAGCAGACGACGCCTTGAACGGCTGTGGAGGCGACGACGAAGCAATCGGATGAAAGCCTTCGGCTCCTATGACGACAGGCGTCTCGGCCGATGAACCTATCGCAGAAAACCGAGGTACAACCGTCATACCCCGTCCACCAGAAGTCGAGGACGACCTAAGTCGCTTCCTTGCACGCTCCTGAATCTCACTCTGAGACATCCTCGACACAGGCCGAGACGAAAGAGTATGCTCTACACCCAATACAAAAAATAAAGGTCAAACATTATCCAAAACAAAAACAAAAATATATACAAACCCCGAAATAAACAAACGACAAATACCTGAGTTGTCAGCCATATCACCTA
This sequence comes from Spinacia oleracea, assembly GCF_020520425.1. Taxonomy (NCBI): domain Eukaryota; kingdom Viridiplantae; phylum Streptophyta; class Magnoliopsida; order Caryophyllales; family Amaranthaceae; genus Spinacia; species Spinacia oleracea. The sequence goes on along the minus strand of NC_079488.1, from coordinate 68,499,815 downwards.
CTTCACCTTCGGCGGACGACGAGTTTGCCACTACCTCCTCAAGCAAATCCAACCTTTTCCGACGACGAGTCAGTTGACCTGATCCCTCGTCTATCTCCTCCTCCTCGGCGACGTCGCCTGACCGGTCCACCGCCTGCTCGTCTAAAAACTCTCCGTCGCGACTGAAAGACCTATCCTCGACAGAATAACCCAAGAACTTCCGATACTTATCCTCAGAATCAGCGTTCAACTCAGTCAACGACGACCCCTTGACAACTGCAAAACAAAACCAAGTAAGGCGACGTTCAGTAAAACGACGAGAAACAAAGATAAAACGACACATTTACCTTCCATCGTCCATCCCTCGACCAGAAACCGCCCTTTATCTCCCAGAGAATCTTTGCCTACAAAGACAAAACGACTCTGCCAACCCCTGTCGTTCACACCTAAACCAACACCTAAGTTCGTCTTCCCCTTCTTCGTAACCAAGGTATACCTACAACACTTCTGCAGTGCTAGGTCGTAAGAGTACATCAAATCAGACAGGTCAAACGGCGTACGCCAGTCCGCAGTAACTCCATGCACCACCGTGAAAACCCGCCATATCTGGGGCATCAACTGACCCGGACTCAAATGGAAAACCTCGATAAAGGACCTAACTAGAGGAGTGAAAGGAAATTTGAAGCCAATTGTGAACGGATACTCATACATAACCACATACCCCTCTGGACAATCAAAGGCTTCCTCATCCGAGCCGGGAATCTTCACTTCCGCCGACGGCGGCAAACCAGCAAGTTCAACAAAAGCCGCCGGATCCGCCACAGTAGAATATATCGGGTTAAGGGACTTAACCCGAGTGGAACCCGACTCCCCCTTTCCTCTCGCTACAACCGACTTAGATCTACCCATCTCACTTACAAAAATCTACAAGGAAATCGAAAAAGAAAGCAAATTTTACCTGAAAATCAAACAAACTCAGTGCGAAAATCGACTTCGCTTTCTCTCTCCTGCTTTCAGATCTAGAAATTTTTCGAAAAACTTGGTGTGAAGAACTTTATTGCATGTCGTGAATTGGTATTTATTACTCTAGAATTTTGAACGGTCTTATCCCACGAACTAGGCAGTTGAAGACGGTTTTTTAATTTGAATTGTTTCTTTTGCTTTGTGTGACTACGCAAATTCACAATTGGGGGCAAACTGTTATCCCACTTTTTGGACTAACGACATAACCGTTCTAACGTTTGGTCGTGTCGTGTCAGCCAGGTCATATCGTGTCGCAGGTAAACACAGCTCCAGGGAGATACGTCCGACGTAGCATCATACAACGAGGTACAGCCGACGAAAGACAGGCGACAAAGTACAAGCAACTAAGACGCGTCCTCGAGAAACGGGCTGATAAGTTGACCTAAAGCCCATGATAGGCAGCGCCGTCAAGCTAGCAAGAACGAGTCCAAGACTCACGCGAGAAGCGCGGAAGCAGTTGAAGGCTGAAGAGACGTGTGATGAAGATTCTCCTATCTTTGTGGGATTTTCTCAACCGATTAGACCGTTGAGAATACCCTATAAAAAGACGAAGATAATGATAAGCAAGCCACGTTCACTCAAGCCTCGAAACTCTTAAGTCATAAACTGTTTCATCATTCATTATTGTACTTGAGATCTTAATTATCGATTCTCAGAAGAAAAAGCATAAACAATCATATAGAATACTTAGTGGATTGATAGCCTCATAGCTATCCGCGGTTTTTTACCTTATTCCTGGGTTTTCCGCGTCAACACTCCTCTGTGTCGTGCCTCATTATTTGTGTCATTGATTCTTTGCTTAGTTAGTGTCGACCCTAGCCGAAAGTCGCCCCCATACGAATTTTGGCATAAACAGTTTCGAAATCATCAGCATCCGAAAATTGCACCCATTTTGTATCGCCAGGCTTTGCAATGGCTACACGGTTACCTAAGTCATATATTGTCACCACAAACCATGTAACGTTATGATTATGATTATTATTTATATGTAAAATTTATCTATTTTTAGTGATAAATTTTTTCATTTTAATAAAAAAAAAAATCTTCAAAATCAGTGATAATGTATAAAATTAATCATTTAACCCATTAAAATGTTTATCTATCATTTTTTTTATAATATAAAAGTTATAAAAAACTAGGTTGAAATTACATAAAACTGCATAAAAGTTATCTTGGTGTACAATAAATTTATTGTACACCTTGTGCGCGCAAAACCTTTTGTAAATTTATTGTTCATTGGGTAACTTTATTACCCAATTTTTATTAACTTTAAAATATTTTAATTAACTTTTTGATGAAGTAAATTTTAAAGGGTCATACCAATTGAGGTTGGCATGAGTGGTTAAGGGCCTCTTGCTCCTTAACCCAGGTCTCGGGTACGAGCCTTGGGAATGGAAAAAATCTCACCTGGAAGGGATGCTGTCCATCGAGGTACCCATACAAACTCCTACGGGAGATTACCTCGTCGAAGGCGGTGGGAACTCTCGTAGTAGAACCAAAAACAAAAAAAATAGTTGCTTTTATACATTAATAATGATTTTGAAAGAATAATTGCTAAGAAAATTTATTATTTAAAATTAGATAATTTTACGTTGTATCGGGGTAATTTTTAAACATTTTGACTTACAATTTACTCCAATGTAAAATATTTATTGTACCTCACCTTTAAGTAAGAACTAGATTAATCCCCGTACAATGCACGAGTTGTGTAGTTATAACATTACTATAAAAATTACTAATAAAACATTTTTCTTATGCGACTATATTCTAGAATTTTTAGAAAAAAAATAGATTTTCTTTATTTTCCATAATATAATATTTATTGTGGTAAAAATCATAGTTTTTATATATTTTTCATACGCAGTACATTATGTAAAATTAAAAAATATACTTCCTCCGATTTTTAATACTCGCAACGTTTGGACTTTTTAAACTATTCACATATTTTACTTTGACTATTATTGGTTATTTATAAGTAAGATTGTTAAGAATGAAGGACCTTTTAGGCTTGAATGTTGATTTGTATGACAATTTGATGTTTGAATAATATATGAGAAGAAATAATTAAAGAAATTAAAACACACACAAAGATTTAAGGTGGTTCACTCTTCAATGAGCTACATCCACCACGGGGGAGGGTTTGGAGCTTGTATTACTCTTCAATGGAGAAAGGATTACAAAGAGGAATTCTCAAAGGTGAAGAAGAGAGAATTCTTAGATATAGGGTTTCAACCTCACTTGTGTTTCTCTCTCTTAATTCTGAAAATCTCATTACATTTGGTATTTATAGTGTTAGACATCAAACCAATCTAAGGGACAAGAAAAGGCCACGTCGATTGAACCTTGCGGAGAAGAAAACAGTTTACCCGCAGAGTTCGGTCGAACCTTTAAAGGGTTCGGCGGAACCAAGGTCAGGTTCGGCCGAACTTACCCAAAGTTCGGGCGAACCTCCAAAATCAAAGCTACTGACTTTAGGTTCGGCCGAACCACCTAAGAGTTCGGCCGAACCACCTAAGAGTTCGGCCGAACTTCCAGTAGGTTCGGCCGAACCTCAAGCAGGTTCGGCCGAACTTCCCCTGCTGCATGACAGCTTCTCGTAAAACAGTCATAACTCCCTTATTTCTCATCCAAAACGAGCTTATGACCAGGCGTTGGAAAGCAATTGAGCCAAACTTTCACGTCCAACTTGAATCAACTAAATCTAATGAGTAGATAATGAGATATGTCCATTTGAAGTCAGACCTTCCACTATAACACCCTAACATCCTTCAAGGAAGATTCTAGGCACACATAACAATTCTCCACCTTGACTTGAATCCTTCACACTTCCTCATAATGTAATACCAAACTATACTCCAAACACACTCCCAACATGCCCTTATGGGCTTACATCGACCATGGAGAAAGACCAACTAAGTCCACACACAAAGTGAACTTAGTTGTCGGCAAAGGCTTTGTCAACATGTCGGCGGGATTCTCCTCGGTACCAATCTTCTTCAAGAGAAATTCTTTCTTAGCTATCACATCTCGAACAAAGTTGTACTTGATGTCAATGTGCTTGGTTCTCTTGTAGAATGTGTTTTGATTCTTAGCCAAATGTATGGCACTTTGACTATCACAAAACACGGACACCAAGCTTGAACATGGACTAAACTCTCCCACAAGACCCTTGAGCCACTTTGCTTCTTTGAATGCTTCGGTAATGGCCATAAACTCGGCTTCCGTAGTTGAAAGAGCTACAACATCTTGTAGAGTTGATTGCCAACTCACGGCCGTACCACCCAAAGTAAAGACATAGCCGAAAGTAGATTTCCGGTCATCCAAATCACCTCCATAATCCGAATCACAAAAGCCTTCAAGTCCGTTTGCATTTCTACCAAACTCAAGGCAAACGTTTGAGGTACCCTTCAAGTACCTCAACAACCACTTCACGGCTTCCCAATGGACCTTTCCCGGTCTTGACATATACCGACTAACCATACTCACCGCATGAGCTATATCCGGTCTTGAACACACCATGGAATACATCACACTTCCAACCGCACTAGTGTATGGAATGTGAGCCATGGACTTTTCTTCTTCCTTGGATTGAGGACTAAGCTCCTTTGAGAGCTTAAAATGAGAACTCAATGGAGTGGAAAACGATTTTGCATGCACCATGGAGAAGCGCTCAAGCACCTTCTCAATGTATCTCTTTTGACTAAGATACAAAATACCCGCATTCCTATCACGAATAATCTCCATACCAAGAATCTTCTTGGCTTCACCAAGATCTTTCATATCAAACTCACTTGCCAACAACGTTTTCAAGTTGTCAATCTCAATCATATTCTTGCAAGCTACCAACATATCATCTACATGTAAGAGCAAGTAGATGAAGGAACCACTCAAAAGTTCTTTGTAATAGACAGATTTATCATAAGAGCTCCTTGTGAAATCATGTGCCAACATGAACGAATCAAATCGTTTGTACCATTGCCTTGGAGATTGCTTCAAGCCATACAAGGACTTTAAAAGATGACACACATGATTTTCCTTCCCTTTCTCCTCAAAACCTTCCGGTTGCTTCATGTAGATCTCCTTCTCCAAATCCCCATGGAGGAATGCGGTCTTCACATCAAGTTGGTGTAACTCCAAGTCTTCCATAGCTACCAAGGCAAGCAACACCCTTATGGATGAGTGTTTCACAACCGGAGAAAATACTTCATGAAAGTAAACTCCTTCAATTTGTGTGAAACCTCTTGCAACAACTCTTGCCTTGTAGACGGGACCGCCCGATTCCGGTGTACCTTCCTTCTTCTTGTACACCCACTTGCACCCAACAATTCTTTTGCCTTTCGGTGCAATGCATAAGCTCCAAGTATTGTTCTTGTGCAAGGACTCCATTTATTGCTCCATGTCCATCAACCACTTGCCGGCATCATTTAGAGACATTGCTTCCTTGAATGAACAAGGATCATCATTATCGGTCTCCACTTGACTTGCAACGGAGAGAGCATATTGGACATTGTTAGGTTATGATTCATATGACAATTCATAAATCATGCGGAAAAACCATAAAGCCAGGAAAGCATATTATTTACACATAATCATTTAGCATAGAATAGATGCATACATGTTGTAGCGTGCCTTCCCTAGCTGCGCCCGAACAAGTCTTTAGGACTCCAAATGTCGTCCCTCCGTAGATAGTCCACAGTACGTCCGGATCCGCCTCAAGTTAGACCAACTAGAATCGCCCTTAAGGTGCTTAGGATTTTCGGCTCTTATTGCAAGTGTATGGCTGATTTATATTTCAAAAACTTACCCTTTGAATACTTCAGTCGTACCCATAAATTGTGACCCTAGACACTTATTTATAGGAGTATGGAAAAGGAATTGTAATCCTACTAGGATGTGGATTTGCTAATTAGAACTTTATTAGGACTCTAAATAACAAAGCAAATCTAATAGGATTAGGATTTTAATCTTTGCACAAATCCTAATAGGATTAGGATTTCCCGCACACGCATCGTACAAGCCGTGCACCCGCGCAGGCCTTGCGGCCCACGACAGGCGCACAGCCCATGTGCGGTGCTGCGCGCGCGCGCGCCCTTGGCTGGGCCTGGCCTTGCGCTGGGCCTGGTCGAGGCGTGCGTTGCTGCATGCGGCTCGCTGGGCGATGGCCTGGCTTCGTGCTGGGCCTTCGTCTAGCGGGCCTCGTCCGATGCTAATTCGTACGATACGCTTCCGATTAAATTCCAGATTCCGGAATTCATTTCCGATACGAACAATATTTAATATTTCCGATTCCGGAATTAATTTCCGTTTCGAACAAATATTTAATATTTCCGTTTCCGGAATTATTTTCCGATTCCGATAATATTTCCGATTCTGACAATATTTCCGTTTCCGGCAATATTTCCGATTCCGGCAATATTTCCATTTCCGATAATATTTTCCGATACGTTCCATGTTTCCGTTTCCGGCAACATCTACGACTTGGATAATATTTACATTTCCGATACGATCCATATTTTCGTTTCCGGTAATATCATCGTTTCCGAAGTATTCATTTCTTGCTTGTGACGATCTCAGCTCCCACTGAAACCAAGATCCGTCGATTCCGAATATCCATAGATAGAGTATTTAATGCCATTAAATACTTGATCCGTTTACGTACTATTTGTGTGACCCTACGGGTTCAGTCAAGAGTAAGCTGTGGATTAATATCATTAATTCCACTTGAACTGAAGCGACCTCTAGTTAGGCATTCAGCTCACTTGATCTCACTGAATTATTAACTTGTTAATTAATACTGAACCGCATTTATTAGACTTAACATAGAATGCATACTTGGACCAAGGGCATTATTTCCTTCAGTCTCCCACTTGTCCTTAGGGACAAGTGTGCATTTCCTAATTCCTTTGTAGCTCGATGCTTGCTCTTGAACATAAGGTAAGAGTTGTCATCCTTATTATGTTCAGAGGTGTTTCTCGGTTTCAGAGTTCAACTGATCAAATAAACAGATAATCATAGCCCATGATTCATCCGAGCACGACCATGCATTTCACAGTTTCTAGCTCTCCGAGTGGCCTTGTACAACTTTTAAGCATCTCATCCCGATTTGTGGGAGGACAATCCCAATCTTGCTATCTTGAGATTAGACTTCGTTTGATAGGTGATTACCTGAGCGTTGCCTTTATATCCTCCTTTTACGGTGCGACGGTTGGTCAACGTCAAATCAACCAGTTCTCAAACAAGTAATCTCAAATCACTCAAGTATTGAGGATTTAGTGTCTAATAATTTTAATGAAATTTACTTATGACAGATGTTCATCTCTTACAGTAAAGTTTCATAGGTCTGTCCGATACTAGTCTTCCCAAAGTAAGTATCTATGCAAATGATTATGACATTGCCATGTCCATATAGTTCAAGAAACAGAACTACTAGTCATCTTGCATTCTAGTCGTCTAACGTTTTCTATGCGTCCAATTTTATAGAAAACTCCGACTAGGGACCATTTTCAACCTTTGACATTCAAGTTCACTTGATAGGCATTTCTTAGTCACAGGACTGGTCCTGACAGTCTATCTTGAATATATCGTCAAATTGAAGGGACTCATCATTTAATAAACCACAAATTAAATGCAAAAATGAATTCTTTTCATTTATTGTGAATGATTAACCAATAATGTTTTACAAAGATTTAAACTCTAAAACTTTAAAACATTAAACAAGGATATCAAAGCCATTCTCCAATATGCTTGATTCCCATAGCTGCAGTGTGCGAGTTGTGCTTCTCCTGCGGCAGAGGTTTAGTCAATGGATCTGATATGTTGTCATCAGTTCCAATCTTGCTTATCTCGACTTCTTTTCTTTCAACGAAATCTCGTAGAAGGTGAAATCTACGAAGTACATGCTTGACTCTCTGGTGGTGTCTAGGCTCCTTTGCCTGAGCAATAGCTCCGTTATTATCACAATACAGGGCTATTGGTCCTTTAATGGAGGGGACTACACCAAGTTCACCTATGAACTTCCTTAGCCATATAGCTTCCTTTGCTGCTTCATGTGCAACAATGTACTCCGCTTCAGTTGTAGAATCCGCAATGGTGCTTTGCTTAGCACTTTTCCAGCTTACTGCACCTCCGTTGAGGCAGAAGACAAACCCAGATTGTGATCTGAAATCATCTTTGTCGGTTTGGAAACTTGCGTCCGTATAGCCTTTAACAATTAATTCATCATCTCCACCATAGACCAGGAAGTCATCTTTGTGCCTTTTCAGGTACTTTAGAATATTCTTGGCAGCAGTCCAATGCGCCTCTCCTGGGTCTGACTGGTATCTGCTCGTAGCACTGAGTGCGTACGCAACATCCGGGCGTGTACATATCATAGCATACATTATTGAACTAATCAATGATGCATATGGAATCCCATTCATTCGTCTACGCTCATCAAGTGTTTTTGGGCACTGAGTCTTGCTTAGAGTTATTCCATGAGACATGGGTAGGTAGCCTCGCTTGGAGTCTGCCATTTTGAACCTATCAAGCACCTTATTGATATAAGTTCTTTGACTAAGTCCAATCATCTTTTTAGATCTATCTCTGTAAATCTTGATGCCCAATATGTATTGTGCTTCTCCTAGATCCTTCATCGAAAAACATTTCCGAAGCCAAATCTTGACAGAGTTCAACATAGGAATGTCATTTCCAATAAGTAATATGTCGTCGACATATAATACTAGGAAAGCAATTTTGCTCCCACTGACCTTCTTGTATACACAAGATTCGTCTGCGTTCTTGATGAAACCAAAATCACTGACTGCTTCATCAAAACGTATATTCCAGCTCCTGGATGCCTGCTTCAATCCATAGATTGATTTCTTTAGCTTGCATACCTTTTTAGCATTCTTTGGATCCTCAAAACCTTCAGGCTGTGTCATGAACACAGTTTATGTTAAAACGCCGTTTAAGAAAGCAGTTTTGACATCCATCTGCCATATTTCGTAATCGTAATATGCAGCGATTGCTAACATTATCCGAATAGACTTTAGCATTGCAACTGGTGAAAAGGTTTCATCGTAATCCACACCGTGGACTTGCCTGTAACCTTTTGCAACCAATCTAGCTTTGAAAACTTCAAGTTTCCCATCCTTGTCCTTTTTCAGTTTGAAAACCCATTTGCTTCCAATGGCTTGGTAGCCATCTGGCAAATCGACCAAATCCCATACTTGGTTTTCAGACATGGAGTCTAATTCAGATAGCATGGCTTCTTGCCATTGCTTGGAGCTAGGGCTCGTCATAGCTTGTTTGTAAGTTGCAGGTTCATCACTTTCAAGTAATAGAACGTCATAGCTCTCGTTCGTCAAAATACCTAAATCTATATCTTTACGATCTACGCGGGGTAACATTTCTAGATTGACCATGATTCTCACCAGATTCTTCTAAAGATCTCTGAGTTTCATCCTGAATGTCATCTTGAGCATTCTCTAGAGTTTGTTGTTCGACTCGAATTTCTTCGAGGTCTACTTTTCTCCCACTTGTCATTTTGGAAATGTGATCTTTCTCCAAAAAGACACCATCTCGAGCAACAAACACCTTGTTCTCAGATGTATTGTAGAAGTAATACCCCTTTGTTTCCTTTGGATAGCCCACAAGGATACATTTGTCAGATTTCGGATGAAGTTTGTCTGAAATTAATCGTTTGACGTATACTTCACATCCCCAAATCTTAAGAAAAGACACATTTGAAGGCTTTCCAAACCATAACTCATATGGAGTCTTTTCGACAGCTTTAGACGGAGCTCTATTTATAGTGAGTGCAGTTGTATTTAGTGCATGTCCCCAAAGTTCTGTTCCTCCTTTCCGACACACCGTTCCATTGTGGTGTTCCAGGAGGAGTCAATTCTGATAGAATTCCACATTCTTTCAGATGGTCATCAAATTCATAGCTCAGATATTCACCGCCTCTATCAGACCGCAGTGCCTTAATCTTCTTGCCTAATTTATTCTCTACTTCACTCTGAAATTCCTTGAATTTGTCAAAGGATTCAGACTTATGCTTCATTAGGTAGACATAACCATATTTACTGAAGTCATCAGTGAAAGTGATAAAGTAGCTGAAACCACCTCTAGCATTTGTACTCATTGGTCCACATACATCTGTATGGATTAAACCCAATAGTTCATTTTCTCTTTCTCCAACTTTAGAGAAAGGTTGCTTTGTCATTTTGCCAAGTAAACATGATTCGCATTTACCATAATCCTCTAAGTCAAATGGTTCTAGAATTCCTTCCTTTTGAAGTCTTTCTAAGCGTTTCAAGTTTATATGGCCTAATCGACAATGCCACAGATAGGTGAGATCTGAATCATCCTTTTTGGTCTTTTTTGTATTTATGTTATAAACTTGTTTGTCGTGATCTAATAAATAAAGTCCATTGACTTATCTAGCAGATCCATAAAACATCTCTTTAAAATAAAACGAACAACTATTGTCTTTTATTAAAAAGGAAAATCCCTTAGCATCTAAGCAAGAAACTGAAATGATGTTTTTAGTAAGACTTGGAACATGGAAACATTCTTCCAGTTCCAAAACTAGCCCGGAGGGCAACGACAAATAATAAGTTCCTACAGCTAATGCAGCAATCCGTGCTCCATTTCCCACTCGTAGGTCGACTTCACCCTTGTTTAACTTTCTACTTCTTCTTAGTCCCTGTGGATTGGAACATAAGTGTGAGCCACAACCTGTATCTAATACCCAAGAAGTTGAATTAGCAAGTATACAGTCTATAACGAAAATACCTGAAGATGGAACGACTGTTCCGTTCTTCTGATCTTCCTTTAGCTTCAAGCAATCTCTCTTCCAATGCCCCTTCTTCTTGCAGTAGAAGCATTCGGATTCAGAAGTGGGTTGACTGACCTTCCTCTTTTCAGACTTGGCGCCAGTTTGCTTAGTTGGGCTGGCCTTGTTGCCACCTTTCTTAGCATTCCTCTTCTTTCCAGATTTCTTGAACTTGCCCCCACGCACCATAAGCACATCTTGCTTATCACTTTTGAGCGTCTTTTCAGCGGTTTTCAGCATACCGTGAAGCTTAGTGAGCGTTTTGTCCAGACTATTCATACTGTAGTTCAGTTTAAACTGATCATACCCGTTATGAAGAGAATGGAGGATGGTGTCTACAGCCATTTCTTGAGAGAATTGCTGATCCAGCCGACTCATATTCTCAATGAGTCCAATCATTTTGAGAACATGTGGACTTACGGGCTCGCCTTTCTTAAGCTTGGTCTCAAGAATTTGCCTATGAGTCTCGAATCTTTCGACTCGAGCCAGATCTTGGAACATGTTCTTCAACTCACTGATGATTGTGAAAGCATCTGAGTTGATGAACGTTTTCTGCAGATCTGCACTCATGGTGGCGAGCATTAGACATTTCACATCCTTGTTGGCATCAATCCAACGATTGAGGGCTGCCTGAGTGACCCCGTCGCCTGCGGCTTCGGGCATCGCCTCTTCCAGGACATACTCCTTTTCTACCTGCATAAGAACTATTTGCAAGTTCCTTTGCCAGTCAAGGAAGTTTTTCCCGTTCAACTTCTCCTTTTCGAGAATTGACCGAATGTTGAATGAATTGTTGTTTGCCATAGTTAAAACTACAATTGAAAAGAATAAACAAATAAATAACCATTCACAGTTTCTCTAAATAAACTTAAATTCTAGCATACATGCATAATTCAATGTTCATTAAGCATTTTATTCAAGTTATGTGTTCCGGCAGGTGTGAATAAAATGATTCCAAGATCCTAAAATCAATGAAGAATTAAGCATAGTTTGTCGACTTAATCCTAAAACATCTTAGGTAAGCAAAAGCCTTTTGCTAATAGACTAGAAACTATTCTTGGTCGATAGGTACGTCTAAGAACTTATTAGGTAAACCTATCGATTTTGCCACAACATAAAAGGACTCCTTACTTATATCGTTGAGTTTCACCAAAACTAACATGTACTCACAATTATTTGTGTACCTTGCCCCTTTAGGACCAATAAGTAACACCTCGCTGAGCGAAAACTATTACTAGATTGATGTAAAGGATATCCAAGCAAGTGTATATTTTGGCATGGCACCTTTTAACTCAATTTTTAAGTTTGGAACTTAAGGCTCTTACTATGTTGGTTAGATTTTAAGTGAACTAAAATCCTTAATCATGCAACATAATCAAGCTTTGATCTCATGCATTTTAAGACATATTTAAAAGCAATAAATAACTTAAAACATGCATAAGATAAATGTGATCTAGTATGGCCCGACTTCATCTTGAAGCTTTAACTTCAAAGTCCGTCTTGAAAATCTCCGTGGGAGGCACAATTTTCTTCAAATAGGATAAGCTATAATTAAAACTAATTACAACTATTTGATGGTACGCAGACCATATTTGATTTGAAAAACAACTTTGGTACTTTAGACCAATTACATTCAAATTAATGGTACGCAGACCATATTTTCTATCCTATTTGGGCCATACTAGTCACTTCATAACCTGCAAAACAGTACATATACAATATATACCATTCACCCATTCATTATCATGAATGGCCCACATAGCTGGTTAGTAAAACACATTATGCATCACATAAACATTTGCAGCATTAATCAAGGGCACCAATAATCTATAAATTATTCAGTCCTTATTAATTCTAATCAAGTTGTTTTAACCTTAAGGATTTGTAGACCTAATCAAGAGTATATGACTAAAAGGGCTCCCACTTAAACCAATAAATTCATATGGTTTACTAATTTTAAACATAAAAATGTATTTCTAGTCTAACCGGAAACATACAAATTTAATTAAAATTTAAAGCTCGTATAAATTTATAATTGAATCCACAAATTTAATTTAATTTCAGTCGTATTTAAATTAATTCATGATTTTAATTTTAGTAAAATAATTAGAATAAATAAAATTTATTATAATTACAATATTCAAAATTAAAATCCAAGAAAATAATTTAATTATTAATTTTAAAATTAATTAAAATTACGTAAACTGAAAATTTCAAATTAAAATTTTATAACAATCTAATCGCAACGCAACAACCCCATGCAACGCACGCCCATGGGCCACACGCACACAGCCATCGCTGGCCATGTGCGCGCAGCCCATGCGCTGCGTCGCATCGCTGCTGCTCCCCATCGCAAGGCGCGCACCAACGCTCGTCGCAACAAGCACACTGGTGACCATCGCTGGGCGCAGCGCTCGTCGCACGTCGCAACAAGCACGCTGTACGCCATCGCTGGGCGCAGCGCTCGTCGCACGTCGCAACAAGCATGCTGCACGCCATCGCTGGGCGCAGCGCTCGTCGCACGCACACTTGCGCTCGCTGCGCGCGAGGCTCCGCACGCTTGCGCGAGGCAGTGCGCGCTGTGGCGCAGCTCGCATGCTGCCCACACGCGACTGCTCGTGCCTTGCTCTCGCCCTTGCCCATGCGCCCATTGCTCACAGCCCACGACACAAGGCAGGGCTGCTGCCTTGTGCTCGTGCACCATGCCCTTGCTCGCTGCATTCGTACCGCATGGGCGACGGGCTCCATTGCTCGTCGTCGCATGCCCGCACTATACAACACCCCTTAAGGGCAACACGTAGCGTCCATTGCTTTGTGCGTGCAAGTTATATGAGCGAATCGCATAAAAATTAAAAATTTATATTCAAAATTAATGGCAAATTAATAAATAATATTAATTTCATAATTTTAGGGCGAAAAATCGAAAATTTATTATTTAATTGATTTCCGATTAACATGGATTCAAGTCTAGGTCATAAAAATTTAAAATTTAACATAAATTTACAATTTTTTTATGGTGGTTTTTAATCATAGGTATCTAATTAAATTATAACTAATTATGAAAATCAAATTAATTCTAAATTATTCCAATTTTCAACAAATTAATCATAATTACAAATTAGATTGCATAATTAACAAGGCTAGGCATTCAAACTTGTTAAACATATACAGTAGGTCAATAAAAAATTCAAGATTTATCAACAAGAATAGCAAATATTTAATTTAACATCTTAAATTTACGAAATTTTGCATTCGAAAAACTAAAACCTCCGAAAAGTCATAGTTAGGCTTCGAATTTGAGAATTCTGGGTTCGACCGAAAATTACTATTTTTGTCAAAATTTTAGAATGCCTTTTACATGCGGAATTGACACAAAAATCACTCGATTTGGTTGAGTAACGAAGAAACTGCCGAAAAACTGCGTACGTATAATTAAATAAACGCAATTTGCAATTAATTAACAATTACGAAAATTAATCACCCTTTTAATTCTTGCAAATTTTTAATATTTAACCATGTTCATGCAATTTAGATTATGAAAATAATAAGAGGCTCTGATACCACTGTTAGGTTATGATTCATATGACAATTCATAAATCATGCGGAAAAACCATAAAGCCAGGAAAGCATATTATTTACACATAATCATTTAGCATAGAATAGATGCATACATGTTGTAGCGTGCCTTCCCTAGCTGCGCCCGAACCGAACAAGAACAAGTCTTTAGGACTCCAAATGTCGTCCCTCCGTAGATAGTCCACAGTACGTCCGGATCCGCCTCAAGTTAGACCAACTAGAATCGCCCTTAAGGTGCTTAGGATTTTCGGCTCTTATTGCAAGTGTATGGCTGATTTATATTTCAAAAACTTACCCTTTGAATACTTCAATCGTACCCATAAATTGTGACCCTAGGCACTTATTTATAGGAGTATGGAAAAGGAATTGTAATCCTACTAGGATGTGGATTTGCTAATTAGAACTTTATTAAGACTCTAAATAACAAAGCAAATCTAATAGGATTAGGATTTTAATCTTTGCACAAATCCTAATAGGATTAGGATTTCCCGCACACGCATCGTATAAGCCGTGCACCCGCGCAGGCCTTGCGGCCCACGACAGGCGCACAGCCCATGTGCGGTGCTGCGCGCGCGCGCACCCTTGGCTGGGCCTGGTCGAGGCGTGCGTTGCTGCGTGCGGCTCGCTGGGCGATGGCCTGGCTTCTTGCTGGGCCTTCGTCTAGCGGGCCTCGTCCGATGCTAATTCGTACGATACGCTTCCGATTAAATTCCCGATTCCGGAATTCATTTCCGATACGAACAATATTTAATATTTCCGATTCCGGAATTAATTTCCGTTTCGAACAAATATTTAATATTTCCGTTTCCGGAATTATTTTCCGATTCCGATAATATTTCCGATTCTGACAATATTTCCGTTTCCGGCAATATTTCCGTTTCCGATAATATTTTCCGATACGTTCCATGTTTCCGTTTCCGGCAACATCTACGACTTGGATAATATTTACATTTCCGATACGATCCATATTTCCGTTTCCGGCAATATCATCGTTTCCAGAGTATTCATTTCTTGCTTGTGACGATCTCAGCTCCCACTGAAACCAAGATCCCTCGATTCCGAATATCCATAGATAGATTATTTAATGCCATTAAATACTTGATCCGTTTACGTACTATTTGTGTGACCCTACGGGTTCAGTCAAGAGTAAGCTGTGGATTAATATCATTAATTCCACTTGAACTGAAGCGGCCTCTAGCTAGGCATTCAGCTCACTTGATCTCACTGAATTATTAACTTGTTAATTAATACTGAACCGCATTTATTAGACTTAACATAGAATGCATACTTGGACCAAGGGCATTATTTCCTTCAGACATAATCACACTCCTCAATGTATCTACTTGGAGGCTTGATTGGTCTCTTTGCTCTTTCTTCGGCAATAGATTTCTTTTGAGCTTGTGGTGTCGCTTCACGAGGTCTCCTTGATGAGGGACCATCCTAATGTGAATGCTCATCTAGCTCCACCTCCTCCTCGGTATCATGGTGTGAACCTACATCATTGCAAATAGAAAGCTCCTTTCCCTGAGTGATCATACAATTTTCATCAAAAACAATATCTCTAGAAGTTATGACTCTTCTAGATTGGTTACACCATACTCTATAACCCTTGACTCCTATACCATAGCCAACAAAAATACATTTTTTAGCTCTAGGTTCAAGTTTACCATCACTAACATGAATGTAAGTCGGACAACCAAATACTCTCAAACTAGAATAATCAACGGGTTTTCCGTACCATACCTCAAGAGGTGACTTGAAGTCAAGAGCCGAGTGAGGAGAGCGATTCACCAAATAACAAGCCGTTGCAACGACTTCCTCCCAAAAATATTTCCCCAAATTTTCTTGTGAGAGCATACATCTAGCCCTCTCTAAGAGAGTTCTATTCATCCGCTCCGCAACCCCATTTTGTTGAGCTCTACCCGCATAAGTTCGATGCCGCACAATGTTAGGTTATGATACATATGACAATACATAAATCATGCGGAAAAACCATAAAGCCAGGAAAGCATATTATTTACACATAATCATTTAGCATAGTATAGATGCATACACTTTGTAGCGTGCCTTCCCTAGCTGCGCCCGAACCGAACAAGAACAATTCTTTAGGACTCCAAGTGTCGTCCCTCCGTAGATAGTCCACAGTACGTCCGGATCCGCCTCAAGATTGACCAACTAGAATCGCCCTTAAGGTGCTTAGGAATTTTCGGCTATTAGTGCAAGAGTGTGGCTGAATTTTCTTTCAAAAACTTACCCTTTGAATACTTCAATCGTGCGTATAAATTATGACCCTAGGCCCTTATTTATAGAGGTTTGGAAAGGGAATTGGAATCCTAGTAGGATACGATTTAATTAAACTTTAGAATCCTACAAGGACTCTAATTAATTAAATAATCCTAATAGGAATAGGAATTTAATCATACATCAAATCCTAATAGTTTTAGGAATTATGCATGGACACAAACACACACACGAGCATGACCCGCAAGCATGCAGGCCATGCCTGCGCACAGCCCACACGTCTACGAAGCCCATGCGAGCTACCGCAGCCCACGAGGCTGCCATGGCCTTAGCTGCGCGCTGGGCCTGCCTTGCGGTAGGCCTGCCGCAGCCTTGGGCTGTGTTGTGGCGCGCCATTGCTTGCTGGACGATGGCCTGGCTTCGTGCTGGGCCTTCGTTCGGCAGGCCTCGTCCGATGCTTATTCGTACGATACGCTTCCGATAAAATTCCCGGTTTCGGAATTCATTTCCGATACGAACAATATTTAATATTTTCGATTCCGGAATTAATTTCCGTTTCGAACAAATATTTAATATTTCCGTTTCCGGAATTATTTTCCGATTCCGATAATATTTCCGATTCTGACAATACTTCCGTTTCCGGCAATATTTCCGATTCCGGCAATATTTCCATTTCCGATAATATTTTCCGATACGTACCATGTTTCCGTTTTCGGCAACATCTACGACTTGGATAATATTTATATTTCCGATACGATCCATATTTCCGTTTCCGGCAATATCATCGTTTCCGGAGTATTCATTTCTTGCTTGTGACGATCTCAGCTCCTACTGAAACCAAGATCCGTCGATTCTGAATATCCATAGATAGAGCATTTAATGCCATTAAATACTTGATCCGTTTACGTACTATTTGTGTGACCCTACGGGTTCAGTCAAGAGTAAGCTGTGGATTAATATCATTAATTCCACTTGAACTGAAGCGGCCTCTAGCGAGGTATTCAGCTCACTTGATCTCACTGAATTATTAACTTGTTAATTAATACTGAACCGCATTTATTAGACTTAACATTGAATGCATACTTGGACCAAGGGCATTATTTCCTTCAGTCTCCCACTTGTCCTTAGGGACAAGTGTGCATTTCCTAATTCCTTCGTCGCTCGATGCTTGCTCTTGAACATAAGGTAAGAGTGGTCATCCTTATTATGTCCAGAGGTGTTTCTCGGTTTCAGAGTTCAACTGATCAAATAAACAGATAATCATAGCCTATGATTCATCCGAGCACGACCATGCATTTCACAGTTTCTAGCTCTCCGAGTGGCCTTGTACAACTTTTAAGCATCTCATCCCGATTTGTGGGAGGACAATCCCAATCTTGTGATCTTGAGATTAGACTTCGTTTGATAGGTGATTACCTGAGCGTTGCCTTTATAGCCTCCTTTTATGGTGCGACGATTGGTCAACGTCAAGGCAACCAGTTCTCAAACAAGTAATCTCAAATCACTCAGGTATTGAGGATTTAGTGTCTAATAATTTTAATGAAATTTACTTATGACAGATTTTCATCTCTTACAGTAAAGTTTTATAGGTCTGTCCGATACTAGTCTTCCCAAAGTAAGTATCTATGCAAATGATTATGACATTGCCATGTCCACATAGTTCAAGAAACAGAACTACTAGTCATCTTGCATTCTAGTCGTCTAACGTTTTCTATGTGTCCAATTTTATAGAAAACTCCGACCAGGGACCATTTTCAACTTTTGACATTCAAGTTCACTTGATAGACATTTCTTAGTCACAGGACTGGTCCTGACAGTCTATCTTGAATATATCGTCAAATTGAAGGGACTCATCATTTAATAAACCACAAATTAAATGGAAAAATGAATTCTATTCATTTATTGTGAATGATTAACCAATAATGTTTTACAAAGATTTAAACTCTAAAACTTTAAAACATTAAATAAGGACATCAAAGCCATTCTCCAATATGCTTGATTCCCATAGCTGCAGTGTGCGAGTTGTGCTTCTCCTGCGGCAGAGGTTTAGTCAACGGATCTGATATGTTGTCATCAGTTCCAATCTTGCTTATCTCGACTTCTTTTCTTTCAACGAACTCTCGTAGAAGGTGAAATCTACGAAGTACATGCTTGAATCTTTGGTGGTGTCTAGGCTCATTTGCCTGTGCAATAGCTCCGTTGTTATCACAATACAGGGCTATTGGTCCTTTAATGGAGGGGACTACACCTAGTTCACCTATGAACTTCCTTAGCCATATAGCTTCCTTTGCTGCTTCATGTGCAGCAATGTACTCCGCTTCAGTTGTAGAATCCGCAATGGTGCTTTGCTTAGCACTTTTCCAGCTTACTGCACCTCCGTTGAGGCAGAAGACAAACCCAGACTGTGATCTGAAATCATCTTTGTCGGTTTGGAAACTTGCGTCCGTATAGCCTTTAACAATTAATTCATCATCTCCACCATAGACCAGGAAGTCATCTTTGTGCCTTTTCAGGTACTTCAGAATATTCTTGGCAGCAGTCCAATGTGCCTCTCCTGGGTCTGACTGGTATCTGCTCGTAGCACTGAGTGCGTACGCAACATCCGGGCGTGTATATATCATAGCATATATTATTCAACCAATCAATGATGCATACAGATTCCCATTCATTCGTCTACGCTCATCAAGTGTTTTTGGGCACTGAGTCTTGCTTAGAGTCATTCCATGAGACATGGGTAGGTAGCCTCGCTTGGAGTCTGCCATCTTGAACCTATCAAGCACCTTATTGATATAAGTGCTTTGACTAAGTCCAATCATCTTTTTAGATCTATCTTTGTAAATCTTGATGCCCAATATGTACTGTGCTTGTCCTAGATCCTTCATCGAAAAACATTTCCCAAGCCAAATCTTGACAGAGTTCAACATAGGAATGTCATTTTCGATAAGTAATATGTCGTCGACATATAATACTAGGAAAGAAATTTTGCTCCCACTGACCTTCTTGTATACACAAGATTCGTCTGCGTTCTTGATGAAACCAAAGTCACTGACTGCTTCATCAAAACGTATATTCCAGCTCCTGGATGCCTGCTTCAATCCGTAGATTGATTTCTTTAGCTTGCATACCTTTTTAGCATTCTTTGGATCCTCAAAACCTTCAGGCTGTGTCATAAACACAGTTTCTGTTAAAACGCCGTTTAAGAAAGAGGTTTTGACATCCATCTGCCATATTTCGTAATCGTAATATGCAGCGATTGCTAACATTATCCGAATAGACTTTAGCATTGCAACTGGTGAAAAGGTTTCATCGTAATCCACACCGTGGACTTGCCTGTAACCTTTTGCAACCAATCTAGCTTTGAAAACTTCAAGTTTCCCATCCTTGTCCTTTTTCAGTTTGAAAACCCATTTGCTTCCAATGGCTTGGTAGCCATCTGGCAAATCGACCAAATCCCATACTTGGTTTTCTGACATGGAGTCTAATTCAGATTGCATGGCTTCTTGCCATTGCTTGGAGCTAGGGCTCGTCATAGCTTGTTTGTAAGTCGCAGGTTCATCACTTTCAAGTAATATAACGTCATAGCTCTCG
Organism: Spinacia oleracea; assembly: GCF_020520425.1. Taxonomy (NCBI): domain Eukaryota; kingdom Viridiplantae; phylum Streptophyta; class Magnoliopsida; order Caryophyllales; family Amaranthaceae; genus Spinacia; species Spinacia oleracea. The sequence goes on along the minus strand of NC_079488.1, from coordinate 68,479,594 downwards.
TTCGTCAAAATACCTAAGTACCTTTCCGGTTGAGATCTATATCTTTGCGATCTACGCGGGGTAACATTTCTAGATTGACCATGATTCTCACCAGATTCTTCTAAAGATCTCTGAGTTTCATCCAGAATGTCATCTTGAGCATTCTCTAGAGTTTGTTGTTCGACTCGAATTTCTTCGAGGTCTACTTTTCTCCCACTTGTCATTTTGGAAATGTGATCTTTCTCCAAAAAGACACCATCTCGGGCAACAAACACCTTGTTCTCAGATGTATTGTAGAAGTAATACCCCTTTGTTTCCTTTGGATAGCCCACAAGGATACATTTGTCAGATTTCGGATGAAGTTTGTCTGAAATTAATCGTTTGACGTATACTTCACATCCCCAAATATTAAGAAAAGACACATTTGGAGGCTTTCCAAACCATAACTCATATGGAGTCTTTTCGACAGCTTTAGACGGAGCTCTATTTATAGTGAGTGCAGTTGTATTTAGTGCATGTCCCCAAAATTCTATTGGAAGTTTGGCCTGACCCATCATTGACCTGACCATGTCTAGCAAGGTTCTGTTCCTCCGTTCCGACACACCATTCCATTTGAAAAAAATAATGCCCTTGGTCCAAGTATGCATTCTATGTTAAGTCTAATAAATGCGGTTCAGTATTAATTAACAAGTTAATAATTCAGTGAGATCAAGTGAGCTGAATGCCTAACTAGAGGTCGCTTCAGTTCAAGTGGAATTAATGATATTAATCCACAGCTTACTCTTGACTGAACCCGTAGGGTCACACAAATAGTACGTAAACGGATCAAGTATTTAATGGCATTAAATACTCTATCTATGGATATTCGGAATCGACGGATCTTGGTTTCAGTGGGAGCTGAGATCGTCACAAGCAAGAAATGAATACTTCGGAAACGATGATATTACCGGAAACGAAAATATGGATCGTATCGGAAATGTAAATATTATCCAAGTCGTAGATGTTGCCGGAAACGGAAACATGGAACGTATCGGAAAATATTATCGGAAATGGAAATATTGCCGGAATCGGAAATATTGCCGGAAACGGAAATATTGTCAGAATCGGAAATATTATCGGAATCGGAAAATAATTCCGGAAACGGAAATATTAAATATTTGTTCGAAACGGAAATTAATTCCGGAATCGGAAATATTAAATATTGTTCGTATCGGATATGAATTCCGGAATCTGGAATTTAATCGGAAGCGTATCGTACGAATTAGCATCGGACGAGGCCCGCTAGACGAAGGCCCAGCACGAAGCCAGGCCATCGCCCAGCGAGCCGCACGCAGCAACGCACGCCTCGACCAGGCCCAGCGCAAGGCCAGGCCCAGCCAAGGGCGTGCGCGCACGCAGCACCGCACATGGGTTGTGCGCTTGTCGTGGGCCGCAAGGCCTGCGCGGGTGCACGGCTTGTACGATGCGTGTGCGGGAAATCCTAATTCTATTAGGATTCATGCGAAGATTAAAATCCTAATCTTATTAGATTTGCTTTGTTATTTAGAGTCCTAATAAAGTTCTAATTAACAAATCCACATCCTAGTAGGATTACAATTCCTTTTCCATACCTCTATAAATAAGGGCCTAGGGTCATTATTTATACACAAGTTTTCAAGTATTCAAAGCTAGGATTTTTAAGCGGAAAAATCAGCCATAACTCTTGCCCATTTAGCCGAAAATAAGTAGTACCTTAAGGGCGATTCTAGTTGGTCAATCTTAAGGCGGATCCGGACGTGTTGTGGACTATCTACGGAGGGACGACACTTGGAGTCCTAAAGACTTGTTCTTGTTCGGTTGGGGCGCAGCTAGGGAAGGCACGCAACAAAGAGTATGCATCTAAACTATGCTAAATGATTATGTGTAAATAATATGCTTTCCTGGCTTTATGGTTTTTTCTGCATGATTTATGAATTGTCATATGTATCATAACCTAACAGTGGTATCAGAGCCTCTTATTATTTTCATAATCTAAATTGCATGAACATGGTTAAATATTACAAATTTGCAAGAATTAAAAGGGGTGATTAATTTTCGTAATTGTTAATTAATTGCAAATTGCGTTTATTTAATTATACGTACGCAGTTTTTCGGCAGTTTCTTCGTTACTCATCCAAATCGAGTGATTTTTGTGTCAATTCCGCATGTAAAAGGCATTCTAAAATTTTGACAAAAATAAATATTTTTCGGCCGAACCCAGAATTCTCAAATTCGAAGCCTAACTATGACTTTTCGGAGGTTTTAGTTTTTCGAATGCAAAATTTCGTAAATTTAAGATGTTAAATTAAATATTTGCGATTCTTGTTGATAAATCTTGAATTTTTGATTGACCTACTGTATATGTTTAACAAGTTTGAATGCCCAGCCTTGCTAATTATGCAATCTAATTTGTAATTATGATTAATTTGTTGAAAATTGGAATAATTTAGAATTAATTTGATTTTCATAATTAGTTATAATTTAATTAGATACCTATGATTAAAAACCACCATAAAAATTGTAAATTTATGTTAAATTTTAAATTTTTATGACCTAGACTTGAATCCATGTTAATCGGAAATCAATTGAATAATAAATTTTCAATTTTTCGCCCTGAAATTATGAAATTAATATTATTTATTAATTTGTCATTAATTTTGAATATAAATTTAAAAATTTTTATGCGATTCGCTCATATAACTTGCACGCACAAAGCAATGGACGCTACATGTTACCCTTAAGGGGTGTTGTATAGTGCGGGCATGTGACGACGAGCAAGGGAGCTCGTCGCCCATGCGGTACGAATGCAATGAGCAAGGCCATGGTGCACGACCACAAGGCAGCAGCCCTGCCTTGTGTCGTGGGCTGTGTGCAAATAGGCGAATGGGCGAGAGCAAGGCACGAGCAGTCGCGTGTGGGCAGCAAGCGAGCTGCGCCACAGCGCGCACTGCCTCGCGCAAGCGTGCGGAGCCTTGCGCGCAGCGAGCGTAAGCTCGCGCGCCACGAGTTCTGCGCCAAGCATCGATCGCTCGCGCGCAGCGAGCGCTGTTGTGCGTACGACGAGCGCTGCGCCCAGCGATGACGTGCGAGCGCTATTGTGCGTGCGACGAGCGCTGCGCCCAGCGATGGCGTGCGAGTGCTTGTTGTGCGTGCGACGAGCGCTGCGCCCAGCGATGGCGTGCGGGTGCGTGTTGCGACGTGCGACGAGCACTGCGCCCAGCGATGGGCTGCGGCAGCATGCTCGTGCGTCGAGCGCTGGCGCGCGCAGCGAGCACCATGCGTGATGCCTTGCGATGGTGAGCAGCAGCGATGCGAGGCAGCGCATGGGCTGCGCGCACATGGCCAGCGATGGCTGTGTGCGTGTGGCCCATGGGCGTGCGTTGCGTGGGATTGTTGCGTTGCGATTAGATCGTTTTGAAATTTTAATTTGAAATTTTCAGTTTACGTAATTTTAATTAATTTTAAAATTAATAATTTAAATTATTTTCTTGGATTTTAATTTTGAATATTGTAATTATAATAAATTTTATTTATTCTAATTATTTTACTAAAATTAAAATCATGAATTAATTTAAATACGACTGAAATTAAATTAAACTTTGTGGATTCAATTATAAATTTATATGAGCTTTAAATTTTAATTAAATTTGTATGTTTCCGGTTAGACTAGAAATACATTTTTATGTTTAAAATTAGTAAAGCATATGAATTTATTGGTTTAAGTGGGAGCCCCTTTTAGTCATAAACTCTTGATTAGGTCTACAAAACCTTAAGGTTAAAACAACTTGATTAGAATTAATAAGGACTGAATAATTTGTAGATTATTGGTGCCCTTGATTAATTGATGCAAATGTTTATGTGATGCATAATGTGTTTTACTAACCAGCTATGTGGGCCATTCATGTTAATGAATGGGTGAATGGTATATATTGTATATGTACTGTTTTGCAGGTTATGAAGTGACTAGTATGGCCCAAATAGGATAGAAAATATGGTCTGCGTACCATTAATTTGAATGTAATTGGTCTAAAGTACCAAAGTTGTTTTTCAATTCAAATATGGTCTGCGTACCATCAAATAGTTGTAATTAGTTTTTAATTATAGCTTATCCTATTTGAAGAAAATGGTGCCTCCCACGGAGATTTTCAAGACGGACTTTGAAGTTAAAGCTTCAAGATGAAGTCGGGCCATACTAGATCACATTTATCTTATGCATGTTTTAAGTTATTTATTGCTTTTAAATATGTCTTAAAATGCATGAGATCAAAGCTTGATTATGTTGCATGATTAAGGATTTTAGTTCACTTAAAATCTAACCAACATAGTAAGAGCCTTAAGTTCCAAAACTTAAAAATTGAGTTAAAAGGTGCCATGCAAAAATATACACTTGCTTGGATATCCTTTACATCAATCTAGTAATAGTTTTCGCTCAGCGAGGTGTTACTTATTGGTCCTAAAGGGGCAAGGTACACAAATAATTGTGAGTACATGTTAGTTTTGGTGAAACTCAACGATATAAGTAAGGAGTCCTTTTATGTCGTGGCAAAATCGATAGTTTACCTAATAAGTTCTTAGACGTACCTATCAACCAAGAATAGTTTCTAGACTATTAGCAAAAGGCTTTTGCTTACCTAAGATGTTTTAGGACTAAGTCGACAAACTGTGCTTAGTTCTTCAATGATTTTAGGATCTTGGAATCATTTTATTCACACCTGCCGGAACACATAACTTGAATAAAATGCTAATGACTTGTTTAAATTGCATGATTGCTTTAATTTTCAAGTTATTACTCATGATAAATGTTTAGACTTTGCATGCTTCAATGTATGTTTTAATTATTGTTTATAATTAAATATCTTGCACTGCAATAAATCCTTTTAGAAAGGTAACAGTAAATTTCCTTGATTGGTAATGAATCCAAGAACGATTCACGGAAATGAGAGAAAATGAGCAATTTAAATGTACATTTCTTTTAATGACTTTTATGGTTGTTTTCGAGTATCAAAATCGAATGGCAAACCGATTGGTGCTTGTGAATTCAAAATACAATGTAGTTTTGAGATCATAAAGCATTGAGTTTAAACACTCAGCTTTACCAATGGTTAACAACCTAATATCTTTGTCCATTTAATTCTCGAATGAGTCTAGTCCCTAGACATTCGAATAGATCGATGCTTAGAGAACTTTAGAAGCTTCTAGTAAGATCATCTAGTTGAAACAAAATATTCAACGTAAATTAAAATGGTAAAGAACCTTGTTGGTGACATTGGACATGTCTAACAAAGTATAAAAGTCAACACTAAAGAATTCAATTCTTAAGACTATAAGAAAGGGTACAAGAAATAGGAAAACAAAGGAACAGATGACAGGAATTTACAATTCCGTTTCTACCTATAAGTTTATGTTTAAAGAGAAGTGACCTAGGAATCAAACTTCCTTGGTATCATATACCGCTTGAGGTTCTTACTTCGGTAATAACTCAAACAATGGAAGCTAGGATACACTAATGACCTACAAGTGGGAAATGAAGCATGGCAATGCTACATTAGTTGTAGGGTCATCTAGTTTGTTTTAAGTCCTTTCAAGGATGGAACTAAATGGCTATTTTGTTCCATAATCAGCATACCTAAATTTCTGCTTCAAACACAGAAAGACTCACATTCAGAAGAACAAAAACAATGTTTGTTTGTTTATTTGAATGAAATGGTCATTTACGGGATGAGTCAATATGCTTGATTAAAACAAACAACTCTTTAACAATAAAAACTTTACTAGGTTCAAATCAACCCCTTGATTTGAGTTCCACTAATCTTTGGCACTGTTGCTTAGACCATATCAACAAGTTAACATTCAAAAGCTCTATTTTGATAGACTTTTGAAAGTTGATTGATTTCTAGATCAATTTAAGACAACTAGTCTTACTTGTTGAAAGTAACAAAAGATATGAACTATTGTTAGAACGCCTAGACAATAGAGTTCAAAGCTAAAGAAAGATTTTATGACTTTATGGATTTGAGTGAATATAGGTTTATTTACTCAAATGTGATATAAGTTGAATCTGTTTGGCTAGTTCAAAGATTCAGAAGTATAAAATCCACTTGGCAAGAAATCATAAAGATCTAGGTTAGATCATGTTGATGATTACTTGAGACCAAATATGATCATCAATGATTGTGTGTTGTAATTTCACAATCTAGGTCCATAAGATATGGCATATCTTAGTTGGAATAATCGAAGTCAATTAGTACTTGATTCGATTAATGATGAATCATAAAGACTTTTCCTATAATTTCTAAAACAAAATGCTCAACTACCACCAAACTAAACCAAATTCGTCAAAGCTATTGAAAAGTAATTTCAGAATAACTTTTCATAAAATATATCTAGAGAGTTGCAAAACTCAGTGGGAGCTTAGTGTTTGTCATTCGACAAACTAAGGCCCAAGTATAGATATATGTTTCATTGTGATTTATTCAAATGAGACACAAGGGTATTGTTTCTACCACGAATTTTTGAGAACATAATGTTTTTTTGCTCGAAATAATGTCCTTTTGGAGATTCGTTTCCAAAATGACAAGTGGGAGAAAATAGACCTCGAAAGTCTTCGAGGCGAACAACAAACATAAACGGACAATCTGGAGGCTTTTCGAAGTTCTTTAGAAAATCCGAACACATATTCTTTAAGGACTTTAGAAGTGGCTTAAGGACTTTAGAAGTGGCTTTAAAGAATAGACATCTCTTAGAAGACTTTACAAGTGCTTCAAGGAGAACAGAATATTCAAAGGACTTTCAAGTGTCTGTTGATATTCTATTTGTTTGATGTTCTATACCCAAAGTAGGCATAGAGTTCAAGTCACTGGAACTATCATATTCTTCTATTGGATAGTGAAGAAACATGGAGTTCAGGTCACTAAAGCTATGCGATTCTTCTATTAGATAGTGAAGAAACCTACAACTTGCAGTCAAACTATTATCATATAGATTAATGAGTTTATAACCTGTGAGAAAGCTATGACGAAACCCAGATTCCCTAAAATGGTTAGAGGCCATATATAGACTCGAATGTTTTAAATGGTTAGAGGCCATAAAACATACTCAATGTTTTGATGACAAAATTGAAATTTTGTTGATTTGCAAGAATAGTTTCACACCTATTGGTTGCAAGTTTGTTTTAAGGATAAAAACTATCAAACATGAAATTATGTTCACACACAAAGCTAGATTAGTTGCTAAAGGTTACAAGCAAATTCACGGCGTGGATTGTGTTGAAACCTCATGCATAATCGTAATGCTCAAGTCTATAAATCAAGCAATGATTGCATATTGGTACATATTCAATTGGATGACAAAACGTATTCCTCAATCAAATGTTGGAAGAAACTATGCACATGACATGTCATAGGATTTGTGGATCCAAGTAATGCTTGAAAAGGAAGCTAGCTTATAAAATCTAAGTACAGATTTAAGCAAGCAATTGGGAATTGGAAATGTATTTTAAGTGAAGCTAATAAGCATTTTAGTTTCATAAAATATACATGATTCTTATAGATGTATAAGAAGTTTAGTGGGAGTACATAAAAACTTATTTGGTCCTATGTGTATCACACACATATCTCTCTATTGTGAAATAACATTCAAATGCTAATGACTTAGATTTGAAATTATTCATCAATGATGGACCAAGGAGAAACTTAGTACATACTGGGTATTAAGATCTATTTACAAAGATCTTATGATATTGTTTTGGATTAAGTAATGGCATTTACTAAATCAAACACGAAAGACTCCATTGGAGATATTCGACCCATATGAATAAATCTAAGTAAAGAATGTTTGAACTATGTATAAGCATTTACTAAGTTAAACATCAAAGGATCTGAGTAAGATTCTTAACCTATATTATATGTCAAAGAATTTAGCTGGATTTAGTATCTACTGAAACTAGATGAGCTAAAGTTACATGAATAGAATTCAATTGGGAATTATTCTGCAAAAGAATTTATCATGTAATATGAGGATCGCCAAAAACATATCGTATGACTTTAGGCATGACAAACATATACCAATCTCTATTAATCTAAGTGAAGATCAACTAGATTGAGATCAAGAACACTTATGGTACTTGAAAAGGTACATAGGAATAGTTCTTGATTCAAGGAAATAAAGATATGCTAAATATTGATGCTACACGCATAAACACTGGCAAAGGATCAAGCAAGACCCTTTGGAGTTAACCATTGATAAGGATGAGCTATAGAACATCGTGTTTTAAAATGGCAACATGGATTGGAGACCATGAGTTGTTGCGTGGGAAATTAAAATAATAATTTCTATGTTCTAAGATATAGTTGGAGAGTCTTCCACATATCTATGAACTGCTTGGATAGGTAAATCCAAACAAAGCATCACTAGCAACCTATACAGTTGAAGTAAAAGTAATTATTGCCTAAGAAGCAATAAAACAGGGTTGTTTAAAGTTCTTCACTGAACTTGGGTATATCACCTATCTGCTGGCTTGATGGTTCTTCATTGAAAAATGCGTAGAACCACTCTTGAAGCAAGAAAAACGTCTGCTAACTTGATGGTTCTTCATTGCAAAATGAGTAAAACCACCATCAAAGTAAGAAAGACTAGATCACATAATAAACAAACTCAAAAAGATCTTATCATCATATCTCGAAGAACATTCGATGAAAAGGATATTAAGATTGGCAAAGCATGATAACTAAACCTATGCAACAAGTGAGAAGCAACACTCACGTTGTAGCACTGGAAATTAAGCATAGCTTTGAAATTCCATGAACTGTTTTAAAGATGGGTTTGAGGCCCATGGTTGTAAAACAATGGGGTTGAACATTTATCATATATGAAATGTATTTTCATATTCCATTTAATCTTGGTTTAGTATTAAATGATGAGTCTCTTCAATTTGACGATATATTCAAGATAGACTGTCAGGACCAGTCCTGTGACTAAGAAATGTCTATCAAGTGAACTTGAATGTCAAAAGTTGAAAATGGTCCCTAGTCGGAGTTTTCTATAAAATTGGACGCATAGAAAACGTTAGACGACTAGAATGCAAGATGACTAGTAGTTCTGTTTCTTGAACTATGTGGACATGGCAATGTCATAATCATTTGCATAGATACTTACTTTGGGAAGACTAGTATCGGACAAGACCTATGAAACTTTACTGTAAGAGATGAAAACCTGTCATAAGTAAATTTCATTAAAATTATTAGACACTAAATCCTCAATACCTGAGTGATTTGAGATTACTTGTTTGAGAACTGGTTGCTTTGACGTTGACCAACCGTCGCACCGTAAAAGGAGGCTATAAAGGCAACGCTCAGGTAATCACCTATCAAACGAAGTCTAATCTCAAGATCGCAAGATTGGGATTGTCCTCCCATAAATCGGGATGAGATGCTTAAAAGTTGTACAAGGCCACTCGGAGAGCTAGAAACTGTGAAATGCATGGCCGTGCTCGGATGAATCATAGGCTATGATTATCTGTTTATTTGATCAGTTGAACTCTGAAACCGAGGAACACCTCTGGACAAAATAAGGATGACAACTCTTACCTTATGTTCAAGAGCAAGCATCGAGCGACAAATGAATTAGGAAATGCACACTTGTCCCTAAGGACAAGTGGGAGACTGAAGGAAATAATGCCCTTGGTCCAAGTATGCATTCAATGTTAAGTCTAATAAATGCGGTTCATTATTAATTAACAAGTTAATAATTCAGTGAGATCAAGTGAGCTGAATGCCTAGCTAGAGGCCGCTTCAGTTCAAGTGGAATTAATGATATTAATCCACAGCTTACTCTTGACTGAACCCGTAGGGTCACACAAATAGTACGTAAACGGATCAAGTATTTAATGGCATTAAATACTCCATCTATGGATATTCGGAATCGACGGATCTTGGTTTCAGTGGGAGCTGAGATCGTCATAGGCAAGAAATGAATACTCCGGAAACGATGATATTGCCGGAAACGGAAATATGGATCGTATCGGAAATATAAATATTATCCAAGTCGTAGATGTTGCCGGAAACGGAAACATGGTACGTATCGGAAAATATTATCGGAAATGGAAATATTGCCGGAATCGGAAATATTGCCGGAAACGGAAATATTGCCAGAATCGGAAATATTATCGGAATCGGAAAATAATTCCGGAAACGGAAATATTAAATATTTGTTCGAAACGGAAATTAATTCCGGAATCGGAAATATTAAATGTTGTTCGTATCGGAAATGAATTCCAGAATCGGGAATTTAATCGGAAGCGTATCGTACGAATTAGCATCAGACGAGGCCCGCTAGACGAAGGCCCAGCACGAAGCCAGGCCATCGCCCAGCGAGCCGCACGCAGCAACGCACGCCTCGACCAGGCCCAGTGCAAGGCCAGGCCCAGCCAAGGGCGCGCGCGCACGCAGCACCGCACATGGGTTGTGCGCTTGTCGTGGGCCGCAAGGCCTGCGCGGGTGCACGGCTTGTACGATGCGTGTGCGGGAAATCCTAATTCTATTAGGATTCATGCGAAGATTAAAATCCTAATCTTATTAGATTTGCTTTGTTATTTAGAGTCCTAATAAAGTTCTAATTAACAAATCCACATCCTAGTAGGATTACAATTCCTTTTCCATACCTCTATAAATAAGGGCCTAGGGTCATTATTTATACACAAGTTTTCAAGTATTCAAAGCTAGGATTTTTAAGCAGAAAAATCAGCCATAACTCTTGCCCATTTAGCCGAAAATAAGTAGTACCTTAAGGGCGATTCTAGTTGGTCAATCTTAAGGCGGATCCGGACGTGCTGTGGACTATCTACGGAGGGACGACACTTGGAGTCCTAAAGACTTGTTCTTGTTCGGTTCGGGCGCAGCTAGGGAAGGCACGCAACAAAGAGTATGCATCTAAACTATGCTAAATGATTATGTGTAAATAATATGCTTTCCTGGCTTTATGGTTTTTTCCGCATGATTTATGAATTGTCATATGTATCATAACCTAACACCATTGTGGTGTTCCAGGAGGAGTTAATTCTGACAGAATTCCACATTCTTTCAGATGGTCATCAAATTCATAGCTCAGATATTCACCGCCTCTATCAGACCGCAGTGCCTTAATCTTCTTGCCTAATCGATTCTCTACTTCACTCTGAAATTCCTTGAATTTGTCAAAGGATTCAGACTTATGCTTCATTAGGTAGACATAACCATATCTACTGAAGTCATCAGTGAAAGTGATAAAGTAGCTGAAACCACCTCTAGCATTTGTACTCATTGGTCCACATACATCTGTATGGATTAAACCCAATAGTTCAGTTGCTCTTTCTCCAACTTTAGAGAAAGGTTGCTTTGTCATTTTGCCAAGTAAACATGATTCGCATTTACCATAATCCTCTAAGTCAAATGGTTCTAGAATTCCTTCCTTTTGAAGTCTTTCTAAGCGTTTCAAGTTAATATGGCCTAATCGACAATGCCACAGATAGGTGAGATCTGAATCATCCTTTTTGGCCTTTTTGGTATTTATGTTATAAACTTGTTTGTCGTGATCTAATAAATAAAGTCCATTGACTAATCTAGCAGATCCATAAAACATCTCTTTAAAATAAAACGAACAACTATTGTCTTTTATTAAAAGGGAAAATCCCTTAGCATCTAAGCAAGAAACTGAAATGATGTTTTTAGTAAGGCTTGGAACATGGAAACATTCTTCCAGTTCCAAAACTAGCCCGGAGGGCAACGACAAATAATAAGTTCCTACAGCTAATGCAGCAATCCGTGCTCCATTTCCCACTCGTAGGTCGACTTCACCCTTGCTTAACTTTCTACTTCTTCTTAGTCCCTGTGGATTGGAACATAAGTGTGAGCCACAACCTGTATCTAATACCCAAGAAGTTGAATTAGCAAGTATACAGTCTATAACGAAAATACCTGAAGATGAAACGAATGTTCCGTTCTTCTGATCTTCCTTTAGCTTCAAGCAATCTCTCTTCCAATGCCCCTTCTTCTTGCAGTAGAAGCATTCGGATTCAGAAGTGGGTTGACTGACCTTCCTCTTTTCAGACTTGGCGCCAGTTTGCTTAGTTGGGTTGGCCTTGTTTCCACCTTTCTTAGCATTCCTCTTCTTTCCAGATTTCTTGAACTTGCCCCCACGCACCATAAGCACATCTTTCTTATCACTTTTGAGCGTCTTTTCAGCGGTCTTCAGCATACCGTGAAGCTTAGTGAGCGTTTTGTCCAGACTATTCATACTGTAGTTCAGTTTAAACTGATCATACCCGTTATGAAGAGAATGGAGGATGGTGTCTACAGCCATTTCCTGAGAGAATTGCTGATCCAGCCGACTCATATTCTCAATGAGTCCAATCATTTTGAGAACAAGTGGACTTACGGGCTCGCCTTTCTTAAGCTTGGTCTCAAGAATTTGCCTATGAGTCTCGAATCTTTCGACTCGAGCCAGATCTTGGAACATGTTCTTTAACTCACTGATGATCGTGAAAGCATCTGAGTTGATGAACGTTTTCTGCAGATATGCACTCATGGTGGCGAGCATTAGACATTTCACATCCTTGTTGGCATCAATCCAACGATTGAGGGCTGCCTGAGTGACCCCGTCGCCTGCGGCTTCGGGCATCGCCTCTATCAGGACATACTCCTTTTCTTCCTGCATAAGAACTATTTGCAAGTTCCTTTGCCAGTCAAGGAAGTTTTTCCCGCACAAATTCTCCTTTTCGAGAATTGATCGAATGTTGAATGAATTGTTGTTTGTCATAATTAAAACTACAACTGAAAAGAATAAACAAATAAATAACCATTCACAGTTTCTCTTAATAAACTTAAATTCTAGCATACATGCATAATTCAATGTTCATTAAGCATTTTATTCAAGTTATGTGTTCCGGCAGGTGTGAATAAAATGATTCCAAGATCCTAAAATCATTAAAAAATTAAGCACAGTTTGTCGACTTAATCCTAAAACATCTTAGGTAAGCAAAAAACCTTTTGCTAATAGTCTAGAAACTATTCTTGGTTGATAGGCACGTCTAAGAACTTATTAGGTAAACCTATCGATTTTGCCACGACATAAAAGGACTCCTTACTTATATCGTTGAGTTTCACCAAAACTAACATGTACTCACAATTATTTGTGTACCTTGCCCCTTTAGGACCAATAAGTAACACCTCGCTGAGCGAAAACGATTACTAGATTGATGTAAAGGATATCCAAGCAAGTGTATATTTTGGCATGGCACCTTTTAACTCAATTTTTTAAGTTTGGAACTTAAGGCTCTTACTATGTTGGTTAGATTTTAAGTGAACTAAAATCCTTAATCATGCAACATAATCAAGCCGCAATCTCATGCATAATTAAGACATATTTAAAGCAATAAATAACTTAAAGCATGCATAAGATAAATGTGATCTAGTATGGCCCGACTTCATCTTGAAGCTTCAACTTCAAAGTCCGTCTCGAAAATCTCCGTGGGAGGCACCATTTTCTTCAAATAGGATAAGCTATAATTAAACTAATTACAACTATTTGATGGTACGCAGACCATATTTGAATTGAAAAACAATTTTGGTACTTTAGACCAATTACATTCAAATTAATGGTACGCAGACCCTATTTTCTATCCTATTTGGGCCATACTAGTCACTTCATAACCTGCAAAACAGTACATATACAATATATACCATTCACCCATTCATTATCATGAATGGCCCACATAGCTGGTTAGTAAAACACATTATGCATCACATAAACATTTGCAGCAATTAATCAAAGGCACCAATAATCTACAAATTATTCAGTCCTTATTAATTCTAATCAAGTTGTTTTAACCTTAAGGATTTGTAGACCTAATCAAGAGTTTATGACTAAAAGGGCTCCCACTTAAACCAATAAATTCATATGCTTTACTAATTTTAAACATAAAAATGTATTTCTAGTCTAACCGGAAGCATACAAATTTAATTAAAATTTAAAGCTCATATAAATTTATAATTGAATCCGCTTATTTAATTTATTTTTCAGTCGTATTTAAAATTAATTCATGATTTTAATTTTAGTAAAATAATTAGAATAAATGAAATTTATTATAATTATAATATTCAAAATTAAAATCCAAGAAAACAATTTAAATTATTAATTTTAAAATTAATTAAAATTACGTAAACTGAAAATTTCAAATTAAAATTTTAAAACTCGACAATCGTGACATGACGAGCACTTGGGCTTGCTCCCAAGCCCCGTCGAGTGCACGACCCATCGATGTTTATGGCACAACGTCGCAGCAGCCACGCACAAGGCAGTATGGCAAGCCACGCTTGCGCGCAGCCTGCCTGCCCTGGCATTGTAGCAGCTACGATGCTCCTCGCATCGCTCGCTCGCTCGCTCGATCGCTCGAGGCCACGCGTTGTGGTGCGCAGAGCAGCGATCGCTGGGCGACCAGCTCTCGCTCGCGCGCCCACAGCGTGCCATTGCTTCGCCCATCGCCCATCGCGCACAGCGCTCGACACAAGGCAGGGCTGCTGCCTTGTGCTCGCGCGCCATCGGCTTGCTCGCTGCATTCTTACCGCGTGGGCGACGAGCTCCCTTGCTCGTCGTCGCACGCCCGCACTATACAACACCCCTTAAGGGTAACACGTAGCGTCCATTGCTTTGTACGTGCAAGTTTTATGAGCGATTGCATAAAAAATTAAAAAATTTTATTTTCAAAATTAATGACAAATTAATAAATCATATTAATTTCATAATTTTAGGGCGAAAAATCGAAAAATTATTAATTAATTGATTTCCGATTATCATGGATTCAAGTCTAGGTCATAAAAATATAAAATTTAACACAAATTTACAATTTTTATGGTGGTTTTTAATCATAGGTATCTAATTAAATTATTAACTAATTATGAAAATCAAATTAATTCTAAATTATTCCAATTTTCAACAAATTAATCATAATTACAAATTAGATTGCATAATTAACAAGGCTAGGCATTCAAACTTGTTAAACATATACAGTAGGTCAATCAAAAATTCAAGATTTATCAACAAGAATCGCAAATATTTAATTTAACATCTTAAATTTACGAAATTTTGTGTTCGAAAAACTAAAACCTCCGAAAAGTCATAGTTAGGCTTCGAATTTGAGAATTCTGGGTTCGGCCGAAAAACACTATTTTTGTCAAAATTTTAGAATGCCTTTTACATGCGGAATTGACACAAAAATCACTCGATTTGGATGAGTAACGAAGAAACTGCCGAAAACCTGCGTACATATAATTAAATAAACGCAATTTGCAATTAATTAACAATTACGAAAATTAATCACCCCTTTTAATTCTTGCAAATTTGTAATATTTAACCATGTTTATGCAATTTAGATTATGAAAATAATAAGAGGCTCGTGATACCACTGTTAGGTTATGATACATATGACAATACATAAATCATGCGGAAAAACCATAAAGCCAGGAAAGCATATTATTTACACATAATCATTTAGCATAGTATAGATGCATACACTTTGTAGCGTGCCTTCCCTAGCTGCGCCCGAACCGAACAAGAACAAGTCTTTAGGACTCCAAGTGTCGTCCCTCCGTAGATAGTCCACAGTACGTCCGGATCCGCCTCAAGATTGACCAACTAGAATCGCCCTTAAGGTGCTTAGGAATTTTCGGCTATTAGTGCAAGAGTGTGGCTGAATTTTCTTTCAAAAACTTACCCTTTGAATACTTCAATCGTGCATAAATTATGACCCTAGGCCCTTATTTATAGAGGTTTGGAAAGGGAATTGGAATCCTAGTAGTAATTATTTTCCGACTCTGACAATATTTCCGTTTCCGGCAATATTTCCGATTCCGACAATATTTCCGATTCCGGCAATATTTCCATTTCCGATAATATTTTCCGATACGTACCATGTTTCTGTTTCCGGCAACATCTACGACTTGGATAATATTTATATTTCCGATACGATCCATATTTCCGTTTCCGGCAATATCATCGTTTCCGGAGTATTCATTTCTTGCTTGTGACGATCACAACTCCCACTGAAACCAAGATCCGTCGATTCCGAATATTCATAGATAGAGCATTTAATGCCATTAAATACTTGATCCGTTTACGTACTATTTGTGTGACCCTACGGGTTCAGTCAAGAGTAAGCTGTGGATTAATATCATTAATTCCACTTGAACTGAAGCGGCCTCTAGCTAGGCATTCAGCTCACTTGATCTCACTGAATTATTAACTTGTTAATTAATACTGAACCGCATTTATTAGACTTAACATTGAATGCATACTTGGACCAAGGGCATTATTTTCTTCACACAATGCCATGCTTGAGACAATACTTCAAGAACTTCTTCTCTACAAACTCTAGACCATTATCGGTCCTCAAGGTTTTGATCTTTTTCTCGGCCTTCTTTTCAATCATGGTCTTCCAATCATGGAACACATCAAAGACATCATCTTTATGCTTTATAAAGAACACCCAAACCTTCCTAGAGAAGTAATCAATTATAGTGAGCAAATAGTTACAACCACCAATCGAAGGAACTCTAGAGGGACCCCACAAATCCGAATGGATGTATTCAAGTATCCCTTTGGTGTTGTGTACGGCGGGTTTGAAGCTAACCCTCTTGTGTTTACCAAACACACAATGCTCAAAAAAGCCAAGGCTTCCAAGCTTCAAGCTTCCAAAACAACCTCGCTTGCTAAGCTCCGACATACCATGCTCCCCCATATGGCCAAGTCTCAAATGCCATAACTTGGTTTCACTATCACTCATAGTACCCGTGGAAACATTTGCCGAGCCTACCATGGTGGATCCTTGCAATGAGTACAAGCTACCCACTTTGGCACCCTTCATAAACACAAGAGCACCTTTCACAACCTTCATTACTCCACCTTCCGCTGCACTTACAACCGTTAGTGTCAAGAGTGCCAAGAGAGATCAAATTCTTCTTTAGCTCCGGAACATGACGAACTTTGGTTAAGGTTCTCACAATACCATCAAACATTTTGATGGCTACCGTCCCAATTCCAATCACCTTGCACGTTGCGTTGTTTCCCATGGTGACATTACCTCCATTATACTCCTCATAAGAGCTAAAGAGATCCTTGTTGGGGGTCATATGAAACGAGCAACCCGAATCCAAAATCCATTCATCCTTACCCTTGATTCTTCCATGAGTGGCAACCAATGCACCACTATCACTATCGGTATCAACATAGCTAGCCTCGGCGGTAGCATGAGGTTCTTTGCCCTTTTCGGACTTACCATCACCTCCCGATTGTTTCTTTTGCCACTTCCAACATTCCGACTTAATGTGGCCTTTAATGTGACAATAATTGAAAGACTTGTTACGGTTAGGATTCGGTTTCTTTGACTTGGACCGACCCCTATTCTTTCCCCCATTACCACCACTACTAGTAGAAGTCTTCTCATGATTTCTACCCCTTACAAACAAGCCATCATCGGAGTTATTTGATGATATAGAAATTAATTGATTATCAATTAAGTCCCTTTGGGTCAAAGCATCTCTAACATCATCAATACTCAAATCATCTCTACCATACAAGATACTTTCACGAAAATGTTTATAGGATGGTGGTAATGAACATAACAAGTAAATTGCAAGATTCTCATCATCTAAAACAACATCAATATTTTGAAGATCCATAACAATCGAAAAGAACTCATCTAAATGAGACTTAAGAGAATTACCTTCCTCAAGCCGAAGATCATAGAGTCTACTCTTGAGTAGTAGACGATTGGTGACACTTTTAGCCATATAAAGAGCCTCCAACTTCGACCATAGATCATTGGCGGTTTCCTCCTTGGCAACTGATATGTGTGTTTTATATTTTTACCCCCTTCCCTTAGTACTTTTTGATCTCAAATGAGCTCTTCGGAGCGATTTTTAGTACTAATGTGCTCCTTGTAGTGTGTTTGTAGTTCCAGGTTTATCATTGTAGGAATTAGAATATTTTTGTGCATTTCCTACTCATTTGAATCAATACAAGAGATTATGTACTTTCGAGAGCACAAACATTAAGTTTGAAGAGTTTTGAAGCAAAGCGAATAACGAAGGAAGTACAAAAATGACTATAGTCCACTATTTTAAGCATAACTCAAGTTCTACAACTCCAAATGATGTAATTCCAATTGGGTTGGATTCTAGACTTCAATAGACTTCCAACAAGTGGTCACTCGACTAAATTTGACGAATAACGAAGGAGATATGACGTTTTGAAGATAGAGGATCGTGCAGTTTCAACACGCGCCCGATCGTGCGGGCTTCGCCCGATCCGGGTCGGGCGGTCATTCTGGGCGCTGTTCTGGGCATTTTGCAACCGCCCTATCGGGCGGAATTTCTCCCGATCGGGCCGACTATCGAGTGGATCGCCCGATCGGGCGACGCCAACCTCCAGCAGTTTTTCGCGCATTTACTCCCGTTTTTTAGGCTTTATTTTGGTAAACTATATAAACAAGCTTTAATTATTTTTAGGGGACATCTTATTTTCTAGTATTGAACCTTAGTATTATTTTCCTTAGCCTAGTTTTCTCTCTAGTTTATGCAAAAACACTTAGTTTAATTCTCAATAAAAATTCAAGCTTTCACTTCCCTTTGTTCTTCAAATAGGTATTATTTCTTATTTCAATTCATTGTCTTGCTTTAATAATGCTTTCAATTATGATTATTTCTTTATTTATTGTCAACATGCTTGAGTAGTTTAATTTCTGGGGTTGGGGATCCATGTATAATATGAAGGGATGATTGAATGATTATGATTGTTGGCATTGTAATTGATTCCTATTGATTGGTTTATTTCACTATACAATTAGATTTGTGCAGGTTTAATTGTGGTAGTTATGCAATATCAAATTAAGATTCGAGAGATGCAATTTGATGTTTAGGCTTGTGCCAATAGGTGGAATTAGAGTTAATACGTAGCGAGAGCCCGTTAATTCTAAGTCTATGATTAGTATCGACTTGAGAGAGCATGCTAGTCTAATTAATTACCTTGTTGATTATCGTGATTGTTCAATGTCCTGGATTATTTATTTGTTGGGGAAACTGTACCCTAGATTCCTTAATATATTGATTCATTCTTGTTTAATTATCGTTCGTAGTCTTAGCATACAAACCACCAACCAACTCTTGTTCACAATAGTCTAGATTAATTAATTGATAGTAGAAAGAACGCCTGTTTCCCTGTGGATTCGATCCTGACTTCCCTTGCTACCTAGCTAGTGGACCTTAGGTTATTTTTTATTAGGTGATACGACTTTAGCCTGTCAAAATTTGGCGCAGTTGCCGGGGAAACGATTTTATTTTCTGTTATTAATTGTTTTTCTAGATTATTGTTTGTTACTTCTCAAGGGACTCCCGTTCCTTGAGACCGGATCTCACGACTGTTTTCTAGTTTTTGCTTGTTTATGCCTAGGACTGTCCATACCAGCGATCTGACTTCGTTCGATCCTGAACCTGAACGGACCTTTCGTAGACGGCGTAGATTCGTTAAACAGTTGAGAGACTATTCTGACTCTGAATCCGACTATCTGATTAGCAATCTATTCCATACAGATTCAGAGATGGGTGACCAAGCACCACCACCGCCACCCCCACTTGTGCCAAGGCTTACAGACTATTCTAAACCAAGTCTGTCTATGCTTCCCAAAGCAATCATGCCTTCCATTGCGGTCGAGAATTTCAAGATCGAACCACAGCTGATAAACATGATCGAGAGACACCAATTCGGTGGGGAAAAGGGTAAAGAGCCTAATCTCCATATTCAGTCTTTCATTCAGTATTGTGCCACCATAAGGCAGAAGAATTTAACACCGGAGCAGACTATGGAGATACTCTTTCCATTTTCATTGAGTGGGAAGGCAAAGCTATGGATTAATAGTCTCAACCGCGCAGCTATGAAAATCACCGATTGGAATTCTCTGGCCCTTGCATTCTATGTTAAATATTTCCCACCTGAGAAGACAGCTCGTCTAAGGGAACAAATATTAGGTATCTCTCAACAAGCAGATGAGAGTTTGTTCGAGGTTTGGGAAAGATTCAAGGACTTGCAAAGAGAGTGCCCACACCATGGTTTGGAGGACTGGTTCCTGGGTCAGCAGTTCTATAATGGTCTGGGTAATGAGTCTAGGTGTCTTTTGGATTCAGCTGCCAGTGGGAGATTTATGCAACTGGAGGTGCCTAGAGCTTTAGAGGTGATTGAGGAGATAGCCATCCATAGTGCCCAATATGGGAACCCTAGAGGTTTTGCCGATCGTGGTGTTAAGCATGAGATGAACTCTATTGAACAGCTTACTGCTTAGCTAACTGCCCTACATCACAAGCTGGATAATATGCAAAACGCATCTTCCCAAGCCACCCAACAAGCTAGTGTCGCCGCAATGAGTGCTCAGTTGGCCAATGTCTGTAATAGTTGTGGGATGCAAGGTCATTATACACCGGAATGTAGGAGCTCTATTGAACAATGCAATGCATTCCAGGCCTACAAGCAGAACAATCCGTACTCCAACTCATACAATGAGGGGTATAAAAACAACCCCCTATTATCATATAGGAGTACTAATGTTCAGAACCCCCACCAGATTCAACACCCTCCACCACCACAACAACCTTACCAACCACTACCACAGCAGCCCTACCAACCGCGAAGTAACTACAACCCGCAGCCTAGTGGACCACCTGACTTTCCTCCACAGCCTCAACCCACACAGCCTGATCCCATGCTTGTTGAGATGCGGAATATGATGTTAGAATTGCAGAAGTCTCTGAGCGAAAAGGATGCCAAAATCGATGCCCTCACTGCTCATAACAAGATCATGGATAAACAGTTGGCACAAATGGCTACTACTCTCGTAGAGAGATCCAAGGGTCAACTTCCTTCACAGCCTGTGACCAGAGAGTCTGTAAATGCTGTCACTTTGCGGAGTGGATATGAGTATGATGGGCCACCTATGACTATAAAGGAAGGGGTTGAAGTATCTGTAAGTGGTGTTGTGCCAAGAGAAAGTGAGAAGGTGGTCAAAGAGAAGGAAGCTGACACAAGGGTTGAGAAGAAAGTTGAGATACAAGTTCCACCTATCAAACTTCCCTTCCCTCATCGTCAGCTAAAGAACAAGCTAGACAAGCAGTTTGGTAAGTTCTTAGAAGTGGTAAAGAATCTGCAGGTAACGGTCCTTTTCACTAAATTAATTACTCAAGTACCTGCATATGCTAAATACATGAAAGACATCTTGACTAGGAAGAGAGCATTTAGTGAGGTGGAGACTGTTGCATTTACTGAAGAGTGCAGTGCCTTACTAGAAAATAAGTCTCCATCGAAGTTGAAGGACCCCGGGAGTTTCTCTATCCCGTGTAATATTGGCAACCTTTTTATTGACAAAGCCTTATGTGATTTAGGTGCCAGTGTTAGTGTCATGCCCTTGTCTGTCTGTACTAAATTGAACATGGGTGATTTAAAAGTTACCAACATAACTCTGCAAGTGGCCGATCGATCGATAAAATACCCCCTAGGTGTTCTAGAAGATGTGCCTGTTAGAGTAGGTAAATTTTTTATCCCTGTTGATTTTGTTGTGTTGGACATGGAAGAGGACAGGCAGATCCCTATTATTTTAGGTCGACCTTTCCTACACACTGCGGGGGCAATTATAGATGTCAAGAATGGCAAGCTGACCTTAAATGTGGGGGATGACAAGGTTACTTTCAATTTAACCCATGTTGCTAAGAGCCCTATGGTAGAGGAGTCATGTTTTGGAGTCAATGTTTCTAATGATTATTTTAATACTAAATTGACTCATACTAACTCCAACAATCCTTCGGAAAAAGAGCATGTTTCAAATTGTTTTGCAGGTGGAGGTAATCGGAGTATGAACTCTTCTGCATGGGTTCGAAGGGAAGCACGATTTGATGATGCTGAGACCCGAAAGGCCGAAAGTTCGGTGAATCGTGGGCATCGCACTCATGATCGGGGTCGTGGTCTGTCACCCCCCGCGCCACATAGCTCATCCAAGGCAATTGATTTGACACCAGATGGCACCATCTTTGGTGCTCCCATTCGATGAGTTGTCGTGGCTCTCATCCCCTTCCTTTCGTTGTCTGTGCATAAACTGAGATTGTGTAATGGGGACATTACACCAATCTAATAGGGGATGAGTACTTAACTATCCATTTATTGCTTTCCGTAGTGTACTTTATGCTTTCGTTTTGTGTGTTTTAGTATAATTTTTGATCAAGTGTGTGATTCAGTGTAGTCCTTGGTATTGGAGAGGTGAGATGAGTGTATTTTACGGTTTTGGTGTTTAATGTTATGCAGGTCTAAGGCCCCAAGCTCGAAAAAGTTGAATCAAAGCCAAACGGAGCAGCTTGCATTTCGCCCGACCCGGATCGGGAGAAGAGCGCCCGATTGGGCGCGTGTCGATACAAAGAAAAATTTGGGAAATCGCCCGACCGAGCGAAAGTGGCCCGATCGACACAAAAGGCGAGTGAAATGCCCGATCGGGCGGAATTTCGCCCAATCGAGCAGTTGATGATGACGTCGTAGAAAGGTCAAGGAAGGATTCTGGGTTGAGAAAAGTCAATAAAACAAGGCATTGCATTTCGCCCGATCCGGATCGGGGGAGGTGCGCCCGATCGGGCGCGCACAGATTCAACGAAAAGGTTCGAAAATTGCCCGATCGGGCGATCTGCTGCCCGATCGGGCGGTCTGCTGCCCGATCGGGCGATTTGCGAATCAGCGACAAATAAGCCACGGGTTGCTCACTTTCCTCATGATACCCCTTGAGCCAATGATGACATTGTTTGATTTAGCTTGGGGGGGTGTTTCACTCACTTGTACATATTAGGTATGTTTTTCCTTTTATTTTTGCATTTACTTATTTTTGTGTGTTTATTTTGGTGTGTTTAATGTTTTCTAGAGTAGTTTATTGCTTTGGAAAAAAAATACAAAAATACGTTCCGATGAATACAATATCATGCTTCCCTGCGCCCCTTGAACGAAAATTGTTTTGATTCTTGGTATTTGATGATGGGCAATGTAGATGTGTTAGCCATGATTTGATATTCGATTGCTTTGATGCTTTAACATGAGTCAACTCCGACTAACTATTTGTGGACTTGGTGCTTGACTAGTTGATTTGGTTAGGATGTGTGATAGCTTCCTGGTGTGTCATTGATTTTGAGTATTGATTTGCAACTATTAGTAGTGTTTTATGACTCATATACATGCACATTGTGGAGGGCGAAGGCATTTTTCTATTTAGGTAGCCTTCAGATGAAATTAGATACATTTGTCCCCTCCTTTTCTACCCATGTTGTTGCTTGTGCCCTTTTATTCGGTGATTAACCATATTACAAGCCCATGAAAAACCCCATTGGTTACTAGTCCCAAGCCTAGCTTGGGGGAGCTAATAGTAGTGAGGTGAGGGAGTTGTAGTGTGCTACATTTTGAGCACAAAGTGGGTATTGAAAATGGAGTTCATCTTATCATGTTTGTTGTTGAAAATGAGTTGAAAATGAAAAGAGATGAAAGAACAAAACAAATGTGAAGGTTGCTAAAAAAGAAAGAAAAAAAAAGAGAGATTGAAAAAGAAAAGAAAGAGAAAAATCTATTACTCTCATAAAAAGTTTAAAGTGTTGTTTCAATCAAGTTCTGCAAATTCATATCCTTATGAGTGATTAGTTACAATTGTGAAAAAAGGCAAGAAAGTATGGTGTTGGCTATTTGTTGTTTTGTCATGTGTTGAGTGGGGGATTATGGTCATTATGTTGAGTGATCACGGTTATTTTTAGGATTTATGCTCCCCAAAGCCAAGGCTTTAAAGCTCACATTATACCCAAATTTACCGCACCCTTACCTAAGCCTAACATTACAAGCTTTAAAGACCTTCCGACCTTTGCGCATAGAGTCGTACTTATGTGAAAATAGTTGTTTATCAATGCAAGTTATGACATGACACATTTCAAGTCGACTACTAGGTTGAGTGTATGTTTTTCTAGACACACGAGTGTTGTGAGTTTGGGGGGGCATTGTTCACTTATATGTTGGGAGGAGAGCGAACGGGTACATCTTTTACCCGCCACATAAATGAGTGATGAGTGTGTGAGCACTAGTCTTCCATTGTGCACTTGTGGTTCGCTTTGTGTGACGATTGTTAGGAAGGATTTGTGGTTGGGTGGATTTGATTGGTTGACATTGATGCATGCTCGTTAGATTTTGCCTTGAATTATGTTTTTCATTTTGAAATATGGTGGGGGTGAAGTTGGTCTTGTATTCATCGATGATTTTCTTGCTTAGGGACAAGCAAGGATCTAGCTTGGGGGAGTTTGATATGTGTGTTTTATATAGAGTTTTTACCCCCGTCCCTTAGTACTTTTTGATCTCAAATGAGCTCTTCGGAGCGATTTTTAGTACTAATGTGCTCCTTGTAATGTGTTTGTAGTTCCAGGTTCATCATTGTAGGAATTAGCATATTTTTGTGCATTTCCTACTCATTTGAATCAATACAAGAGATTATGTACTTTCGAGAGCACAAACATTAAGTTTGAAGAGTTTTGAAGCAAAGCGAATAACGAAGGAAGTACAAAAATGACTATAGTCCACTATTTTAAGCATAACTCAAGTTCTACAACTCCAAATGATGTAATTCCAATTGGGTTGGATTCTAGACTTCAATAGACTTCCAACAAGTGGTCACTCGACTAATTTTGACGAATAACGAAGGAGATATGACGTTTTGAAGATAGAGGATCGTGCAGTTTCAACACGCGCCCGATCGTGCGGGCTTCGCCCGATCCGGGTCGGGCGGTCATTCTGGGCGCTGTTCTGGGCATTTTGCAACCGCCCGATCGGGCGGAATTTCTCCTGATCGGGCCGACTATCGAGTGGATCGCCCGATCGGGCGACGCCAACCTCCAGCAGTTTTTCGCGCATTTACTCCCGTTTTTTAGGCTTTATTTTGGTAAACTATATAAACAAGCTTTAATTATTTTTAGGGGACATCTTATTTTCTAGTATTGAACCTTAGTATTATTTTCCTTAGCCTAGTTTTCTCTCTAGTTTATGCAAAAACACTTAGTTTAATTCTCAATAAAAATTCAAGCTTTCACTTCCCTTTGTTCTTCAAATAGGTATTATTTCTTATTTCAATTCATTGTCTTGCTTTAATAATGCTTTCAATTATGATTATTTCTTTATTTATTGTCAACATGCTTGAGTAGTTTAATTTCTGGGGTTGGGGATCCATGTATAATATGAAGGGATGATTGAATGATTATGATTGTTGGCATTGTAATTGATTCCTATTGATTGGTTTATTTCACTATACAATTAGATTTGTGCAGGTTTAATTGTGGTAGTTATGCAATATCAAATTAAGATTCGAGAGATGCAATTTGATGTTTAGGCTTGTGCCAATAGGTGGAATTAGAGTTAATACGTAGCGAGAGCCCGTTAATTCTAAGTCTATGATTAGTATCGACTTGAGAGAGCATGCTAGTCTAATTAATTACCTTGTTGATTATCGTGATTGTTCAATGTCCTGGATTATTTATTTGTTGGGGAAACTATACCCTAGATTCCTTAATATATTGATTCATTCTTGTTTAATTATCGTTCGTAGTCTTAGCATACAAACCACCAACCAACTCTTGTTCACAATAGTCTAGATTAATTAATTGATAGTAGAAAGAACGCCTGTTTCCCTGTGGATTCGATCCTGACTTCCCTTGCTACCTAGTTAGTGGACCTTAGGTTATTTTGGATTAGGTGATACGACTTTAGCCTGTCAGCAACTTCCCTCAATACTTCATTCGAGAGGCAAAGTTGTATAGCCGACAAAGCCTTCAAATCAATCTCCTCCCACTTCTCTTCCGACATGGTAGTGGGTTTCTTATCCTTCCCTTCAAGAGCCTTGTGCACACCATTTTGTATCAAAATAGCTTTCATTTTCAATTTCCAAAGGCCAAAGTTAATTGACCTATCAAACTTCTCAATATCCAACTTCATTGTCGACATGATTATTCAATACTCCCCAAGAAATCAAACAAACAACCCAAACACAACCTTAGCTCTTGATACCAATTGTTAAGAATGAAGGACCTTTTAGGCTTGAATGTTGATTTGTATGACAATTTGATGTTTGAATAATGAGAAGAAATAATTAAAGAAATTAAAACACACACAAAGATTTAATGTGGTTCATCTTCAATGAGCTACATCCACCATGGGGGAGGGTTTGGAGCTTGTATTACTCTTCAATGGAGAAAGGATTACAAAGAGGAATTCTCAAAGGTGAAGAGGAGAGAATTCTTAGATCTAGGGTTTCAACCTCACTTGTGTTCTCTCTCTTAATTCTGAAAATCTCATTACATTTGGTATTTATAGTGTTAGACATCAAACCAATCTAAGGGACAAGAAAAGGCCACGTCGATTGAACCTTGCGGAGAAGAAAACAGTTTACCCGCAGAGTTCGGTCGAACCTTTAAAGGGATCGGCCGAACCAAGGTCAGGTTCGGCCGAACTTACCCAAAGTTCGGGCGAACCTCAAAAATCAAAGCTACTGACTTCAGGTTCGGCCGAACCACCTAAGAGTTCGGCCGAACTTCCAGTAGGTTCGGCCGAACCTCCAGCAGGTTCGGCCGAACTTCCCCTGCTGCATGACAGCTTCTCGTAAAACAGTCATAACTCCCTCATTTCTCATCCAAAATGAGCTTATGACCAGGCGTTGGAAAGCTATTGAGCCAAACTTTAACCTCCAACTTGAATCAACTCAATCTAATAAGTAGATAATGAGATATGTCCATTTGAAGTCAGACCTTCCACTATAACACCCTAACATCCTTCAAGGAAGATTCGAGGCACACATAACAAAGATAAAATATAATCATGTAAGATCTTGTTCGATTCGTCTCAATGTGTAATTCCAAAATATCAACTTTGTAATTTTTGCTTAAAGAGAATTAAAGATATTAATTATCAAAGTTGTGCACTGACATATGTGAAAGTAACAAACGTTGCGAGTATTAAAAATCGTAGCAAGTATTCATTTACCTATGTGACGCTCTCTATACTCTCCAAAAGTTCCTTTTTTATATTGATATCTATATTATTAAAGTGATGTTGAATGAGAGGCTCCCAAACCTCAATCCAACAACTCCCATTCACCGGATAAATTAGGAAATGTAATTAATAAAAAAAATTAAAAAAAAACAAAGAATTTTCACGGATAACATATCACATGTAATAAAAAGTTCAACCTAACATAATTGTTTGGGGAATTTTTTGTCCTGACACCACAATTTTGGAAAGAAAAATCATTATTAGCAAGGAAACAATAGGAAAGTATATAATTAAATGAAGAACAAAAATGTAAATGATTAACAACCTAGATAATATTTACCTCCTAAAAACTACAATCAAAATCACGAATTCAATCTTCAAAGTTTAGGAAACTATATATATAAAAGTATCATGATTGCAGATGCATTCTCAGGGTTGATTTCGAAGGCAGTGAACGATGGAGCATTACATGGGCCCGTGCTAGTAGAAATGGCCCCCTTATTTCCCATCTATTTTTTGCAGATGATAGTTTACTATTTACTAGGGCCAACCGAGAGGAATGCTCTAAAATAGTTGATTTACTCAACGATTACGAAGCAGCATCCAGGTAAAAAATTAATTATGATAAATCGGAGGTCTCCTTTAGCAAATGTGTGTGTCTGGCAAAACGGGAGGAGTTGGTGGATTTTTTGAAGATGAGGTTTGTTGATGAGCATGAGAAGTACCTAGGGATCCCAACTATTCTTGGCCGGTCTAAGAAGTCGATTTTCGCGGCTTTAAAAGATTGAGTTTGAAAAAAGCTTCAAGGATGGAAGGAGAAACTTTTATCAAGAGCCGGAAAGGAGATTTTGATCAAATCAGTAATCCAGGCGATACCGACCTACATTATGGGGGTGTATAAAATTCCCCTTGGGGTTATTGATGCAATTCGATCCATGACTTCGAATTTTTGGTGGGGCCACTCCGGTTCTCATCGGAAAGTTCTTTGGCAAAGCTGGGAGTCGATGTGCTCGCCCAAATGTCTAGGAGGGCTGGGTTTTCGGGACATGGCAATTTTCAACGAGGCTCTGTTGGGTCGCCAAGCCTGGAGATTAATCTCTTGCCCTGAGTCGTTGTTCGGTAGAGTTATGCGGGCCAAATACTATCCTAATGGGGATTTTCTGTCCTCTTATTTGGGCTATTCGGGGAGCTTCTCCTGGCGGGGCATATGGGGGTCCAAGGCCCTAGTGAAAGAGGGTCTCATTTGGAGGGTTGGCAATGGGTGTAGTATTGATATTTGGGAGGACTCTTGGGTGGCAGACGAGCATGGAAGTCGAATTCAATCTCCAAGAGTTGATGGGTTGCAGATGGTAAGTGATTTAATCGATCATGAGAAGTTGGAATGGAACTATGACTTAATCCAAGCCAATTTTAATGAGACAGACCTGAACTGCATAATGGCAATACCATTGAGCTTACGTGCCCCACCTGACTGCCGTACTTGGGCATACTCCTATGATGGTAAGTATTCGGTGAAAGCAGCATATATGATCGGAAAGTCTTGCAACTTCGACGGGTTTCATCAGTCATGGGTTGATATATGGAAACTTCCAACGACACCCAAGGTTAGATTGTTTATTTGGCGGGTGTGTACCGGGTCACTACCAGTTCGCTCTCTTTTGAAGAGGAGACACTTGATGGATAGTGACTTGTGTCCGTGGTGCAATGAGAAGGCAGAAACAGTCTCGCATGCCTTGTTCGAATGCCCTACAGTCTGCGATCTATGGGTTGCTTGCAAATGTGAGGATTTGGTGAGTGCTAATGGGTTCGAGGACGCCAAGGATCTGATTGAGGCATGGAAGACAAAGCCAACAGCCCTCAAGCAGAGAGGTACGTGCTGCGCTCTTGTGGTACATCTGGACAAGGAGGAATGACAAGGTGTTCAACAACAAGGACACCCCGCATATGGTCATAATCGATCGTGTCCGCAGGCTAGTTGAAGATCATGACAAATACAGCACCAAGGTGTATGGATGTAAGGGTCCCAACCAGAAGCGGAGTCCCAAAAATGGATTTTCTCCCCTGATGATGTGGTGAAGGTAAATTGCGATGCCAATATAGGCAACGATGGCTGGGTGGGCTTGGGAACAATGGCGCGCACGAAGGAAGGGAAGGTATTGTTTGCTGGATGCAGGAGGATTAGAGGAGGATGGCCGAGTGAGATTGCAGAGTGCAAAGCAATTATCTTCGCGGTGCAATTGGCTCGGAGATACGGAATAAAGAGCTTGATCCTGGAGTCAGACTGTCAAATTGTTATTAATAGACTTTCCAAAGGAGCTATCTTTTTCACTGACCTCGACTCTCTAATGGGGGATTTTTTTAGTATATGTAATGATTTTGATTTTATTCATTGGTCTCATGTTAGGAGAGATGGAAACTTTGTTGCCCACCATCTAGCTAGATTAGTGCCTCTTGGTTTAGAACAAGTTTGGGTGAATCACTGTCCTGGTGAGATTTCGCCGTATGTACTTATGGACACTTTATCCTTAAATTAATGCATGCACTAATCTTTTCCCTCAAAAAAAAATATATAAAAGTATAGGGAAAATCAAAGTAATATTTACTGAATACATCAATTCGATTAACAATCATAATACGTAATAGAAAATATTAACCCTTCATGAGCAATACCCCTTTCGATCTATTCATAATAAAAACATGTAAGATATGGCTACACTATGAGAGAAAAACATTATTGTTGTTTAGATAGTTTGTCTCCTGTTATAATCTCAATTTAATAAACAAAGAAGATATAGATACTCTTTCAATAAAATATAGACTAATTTATTTATAATACTTAATATACACAATCAATCAAAGGTATAAAAAATTACCTCTTAAACAATGAAATGTCACGTAAACAAATGATAATTGGTACCAAAAAAAAGTTTCCTTCATAAATCAACCAACATACTTGGATAATGTCCCGATTCATTACTTGGATAACATTAATTTATGCCTTTTTGCAAAAAATAATCATAAATAACTCCTACTCTTATTAAGTTATTGATTTTATCACCACTTATTATATTTCATTTGCAAAGAAATAACATGTAGCATGACATATCCAAGTGTATAAGTCATCAGCATTTGAATCAAGTGGTCTTGGGTTTGAATCTTATATATACTATACATATGTTTCTAATTTTGGGTTCGAATCTTGTATAAACTATACATGTGTAATGTTTTTCTAATATTGGGATTTTGGAATATATGTGAATGACATAAAATGACATGTGTTGAACTAAAGGAGGAGAGCGCATGACATTAAACGTCTTTTAATATATTAGTATAGATTGCATTGTAATCTAGTACGCACAGTAAAACAAAACTGAAATGAAATACTTTATCCGTTTCTTATTAGATGACACAACGTGGTTTTTGACACCATTCACACAAACTTCTTTGACTTTCTTCTGTGATTTATAGTTAAGCAAAAAACATATACATGTGGGTCTTATTAATTAGACTCGATTTAATAAATATTTTAAATATCAACTTTTCATTAAAAAAATTCCCATAACTGAAGACATTAATGTTTGAAATCGTACATTGAAAAATTGTGCCTAAAAAATTCTCACAATTCCGCACTTATTACCTTGGAGTACATACCAATGGCACGATACATCTCATTATGTGATGATCTTGAAAATCCTGAAACAATATATGAAATATTATTGAATTTAAACGGTGGTAAATTTGTGTCATTAACACGTACGGGTCATACTAGTTTAGATTTAGATTAGATTTGTATAATGACAAAAACATGAATTTTCATGTAATAAAATCATGTTTTGGAGTCTCTAAAAAAAACCCCCGAATCATATTCTGAACATGAAATAGAATGAATCCATGAAAAACAGGAAACCGAAGGAGAGTAGGTTTCCTGCGCAGCAAGAAAGTGAAGAAACAAGTCCTTATTTGATTAGTACCAAAACTTACTATAAATCCCTCAAACCTCCGCAAAACCTCCCTTAAACCTTCTTTTCGAATAATATTTTTTGTCTGGAATTGTAGAGTTTGATCATCATGGCAGCCTATGATCCACCACCCACTTTCACCTACAGAATCGCCAAAGAAGCCGGCACCGGTTTTTCCATCGGCGCACTAGCCAGCACACCGTACCACTTCTACAAGGGTATAGCTTCCATGCCAAGAGGCTCCCGTATCACCGGAGGCCTCCAGAACATCCGTATGCGTTCTCCAGCTACCGCGGGTTCTTGGGCTGTTTGGTGTTCTCTCTTCGGCGCTTCAGAGTGTGCTGCTGCTCACCTCCGTGCCAAGGAGGACCCTTGGAACACCATTATCGGGGGGGCTGCAGCTTCCGGGATTCTCACTCTTCGCAAAGGGCCCGGTCCTACTGTCAGGGCGGCACTTTTTACCGGGTGGCTCATCGGGCTTGTAGAAGGGGTTCAGATTGTGATGGCTAACCGGTTCAAATCTACGGCCCAGGGGGTTCCGGTACAAATCGTACAACAGGAGCCCGCCGGTGCGTTACCCGACGACCTACGCCTATTTTTGAGTTCAACTCAATTAAGCATCAACGAAAAACAAAATTAAGTCTTTAACAAAGCATATTAGTTATAATTAAGGCAAATTTGTCCAAAACTACCTTATAAATTTAATTATTTGTAAAAAACTACCTTATAAAAAAAATGTTGCAATTAACTACCTTATAAAAAATTTATGTTGTAAGAAACTACATTTTCCCGAATTACGAACGTTTCATCGAAATTCCGGGATTGACTTTACCATATATATGTCACGTGCCATTTAATTACGTCTTTCCCGTTAGATGTCGCGTAATATGCACCTAGTAAAATTAACGTCGTAATTTTGAATTAATGCTCATAATCTAGCCAAAGGTAGTATCTAACAACATAACATTTTTATAAGGTAGTTTATTACAACATTTTTTTTATAAGGTAGTTTTTCGCAAAAATCATATTTTATAAGGTAGTTTTTGACAAATTTGCCTATAATTAATCAAATTTTGATGTAGCTGAATTTATTTATTTATTTAAATTATTACTTAATTATACTTTCTCTGTTTTATTAGTTAACATTATTTACACAAGTTTTTTATTTTACTTTCTTTGTAATTTACCTGGAAATAAAAAACAAATAACATAGTCATACGATGTCTTATTTAAAAGTATTATTTGGGAGTTCGCCAAAAGTTGCATGTGACCATAGAGCATGTTTATCAAACACCAAAGGTTTGGACTTAACTCAATAAAATATAATATTTTATATTATCTCTCTCCCAAACACCAAACGTACCCAATACCAACAATATTTAACAACATTTATCAAACACCATCTCTAAAATGTCACTTTGCATTTTATGTCACATGTCAAGTATTTTGGTGTTCATTAACACCAATTCTTAAATGGTTTCACTCTCTCTCTCTCTCTTCCTTTCTCTCTCATCTCTCTTACTATTTTATTGTATTTTATTCAATTTTCTCTCTTGAACACCAAAAATTGGTGTTTTTTTTAGGAAGTATTTTCGGATATCAGATATTTGTGGACAAATGCATATCATAACAAAAGACAAAATAAGAAAAATGACAAAAAAGAAATTAAATGGTACTTTTTTAAACAAAAATGGTACTTTTTTTAACTGAATGGTACTTTTTTTTTACAGAATGGTACTTTTTTAACATAAATGGTACTTCATTTTTTGTCTTTTAGCTATTTGTCTTTTAGCTGATATGTGTGTTGCCACACATATCTGATATCCGAAAAAACAACCTCTGTTTTTTTGGTGTTTGATAAACATACTCTTAAGTTAATTACTGTTGGACTCTTGGTTAAATTTGTATGTTTCAGCCCTTTCTTTTAGATATTTTTTTCTTAATTTAAGATTAGTTCAGTTCAAGTCTAATAATTCCAGTTTAGTTCAAAAGAACATGTTATAGTTCAACTTTGTTTATGTTATTAATATTTTCATATTAATATAATTTGTTATTTTCTTTGTTATTATAACTTTTTAATTAATATAGTTATTTTTGTTCTTAATATTGTCATTATTATTATTATCATCATTATTAGTGTAAGCATATTTTTATTATTTATTAATATTGTTATCATTTTTATTATTCGTTATTTAAAATACAATTATTATTATTATTATTATTATTATCATTATAAATCACGTGTAAACATTTTACATAAAGTTGGATGGGAGTCTAGAAACAAGGGGTGCTCCCACTCCTTTCTGATTGCAAAAACTCAATCTATGAAGGATAAATGCGTCACTCTTAATATTGTCAGCATGACTAATAGAGAGAGACTTGATACACGAAAGTGTGCCCAAAGCCTTATCATTCGCCGGTGGTTGTGGTTCGCGAATCAGGAATCAAACCAAAAATGTTGATGGCGGTGGTTCCGGCGCTCTTTCTCTCTCTTCAATTCAATTGATTCTTCGATTCTAAAAGCAATTCGATCACAAATTTCGGTAAGGTTCTTCGAATTCAATCGATTTCGATTTCTTCGATTATAAAATCAATCTATTTCGATTTTCTTCGATTATGAAATCAATTGATTCTTCGATTTTAAAATCAATCGATTTTCTCAATTCAAAAATAAAAAACGATTTCAATCGCGAAATCGAACAATGTCGCAAAATCAAACCAGATTTCCATTCGTCGGTGTTCAAGCGACTGATTTTTCCGGTGTCGGTGCTGAGCACCGTTGCTCCGATCAATTATCCAGCGAATCCTTATGTCGCTCCTCCTTCCTCCGATCAAGTATCCGGATGTCGCTTCTCCTCCCTCCTTAACAAATACAGTACCGCGAATCAGTGTTGGTGGCTGCAGCGGCAGCGGTTCCGATCCAGCAGCAGTTGCGGTGGAGGAAACTGGTCTGTGGTCTGTGGTGGTGCTGAGCGAGCGGCTTGCCACCAACGTTCAAGCCACTAATTTGACATTTTTCTCTTCCTTTCCGTCTTTATCATCCTTGCCAGGCTCATCTTTTCTCATCTTCCTTGGATCATTTTAGAACATGCTATAACAAATTTTAGAACATGCTAATATATTTAGAACACTATTGAATAAAGATAAAACATGCTTGAATAAATTAAGAACATTGTTTGATGAAGTTAGAATATGCTTGAATACATTTTGAACATGCTTGAATAAATTTTAAACACGGTTGAATAAAGTCAGAACGTGCTTGGGTAAATTTAGAAAGCTTGAATAAATTTAGAACATTCTTGAATAAATTTAGAATATAGTTGAATAAATTTATAACATGTTTAATAATTTTAGAACATGCTTGAATTAATTTAGAACATGAGCTTGAAATTTTAGAGCATGTATATATGTATATGTGTTGACTAGGTTCTCATGTTCTAAATTTAGAACATGTTTGAATAAATTTAGAACATAGTTGAATAAATTTAGAACATGGTTGAGCAAATTTTGAACATCGTTGAATAAATTTAGAACATGAGATTGAAAATTTAGAACATGGTTGAATAATTTTATAACATGCTTGAATAAATTTAGAACATGAGATTAAAAGTTTAGAACATGGTTGAATAACTTTAGAACATGCTTGAATAAATTTAGAACATGGTTGAACAATTTTAGAACATCATTGAATAGAACATGCTTGAATAAATTTAGAACATGAGATTCAAAGTTTAGAACATGGTTGAATAATTTTAGAACATGCTCGAATAAATTTAGAACATGGTTGAACAAATTTAGAACATCGTTGAATAAATTTAGAACATCGTTGAATAAATCTAGAACATGGTTGAATAAATCTATATGCATGGAGAGTGTAAAAGTGTTCTTACCGTAAGAAGTGTTCTTACATAAGGAGGTGTTCTTACCGGATCCCTCCCCTTCGTCTTACATAAGGAGGTGTTCTTACATATATATATATATATATATATATATATATATATATATATATATATATATATATATATATATATATATATATATCCCTCTTATTCTTTAAATTACCCATGACCAGCATCTCTTCTTCCACCTTCGTCTTATCCTTTACCACCTCATGATGTTGTCGTAAGAAGATGGATTTGTATGGTACCAAAGCCATGATAGAAGCGAACCCCGTGCGGCTGTGTCAGGATTTGTGTGTTTTACATGATGTGAGAATGGAAGGAGGAGAAGAGAGAATATGAAATGGAAAAGACTTGGGTGTTATGTTTTGGTTGAGAGCTTCTTGGTTAGGAGAGGATTGATGAGATTTTGATTATGAAGTACAACTTGATGCGTACTCACACGATTCAATGTAAATGGCATTGATTTGTAATCTTATGTAAAAATGTCCTAATTATACGTAAAGCTTCCTTAATAATGGATATACACAAGCATGTACCGATATACGCTTAGCTACTTTGTTTCATAAAATTCATAAATAAAACTTCTATTACAACTGTAATATTTTATATATTAGATTAGATTAGTGTTTGATTTTGAATTGAATTGAATTGAATTTTAGATTTATTTTTAATTATTATAGTGTTTAATTTTGGATGGAATTGTATATATAATTAATTTGTTAATTAAAAATATCTACGTGGAAAAACAATCCAATACGAAAAGTGAGTCAAATAATTAACATGTTATACTCATCTTAAAAAAAATTTATTTTAAAAAGGAAAAATAGTCAAGAAAAAAGAGATAGAATAGTCAAATAGATAGTACGATTAATTTATATTTTGAGATAATTATCAAGCATGTAATAGAGTTTTATTTACGTTAAACCTTTGATATTTGGATCAATATTTATATCATAAATTTGAATTATGATAATTATTATCATCATCATAAATTGGAATGGATAGGTAGCATAGTTAATGATAAATTATTATCTTTAAAGATATTAATAAAGAAAAAAAGAAAAATAAAACAATCAACTAAGTACTACGTCGAAAATGTAGCAATCACTAAGGGGTGGACTAAATAGAATATGGGGAAAAAAATAAGGACAAAAAGAGTATATACTTATACAAAATATATGTAATGATTTTGTTGAGATTACATGAATAACTAACTCGAGTTTTCCCATTATTGAACTACGGAGTAACCATTTTAATTTATAACTCGGATTTTTCATGAGTACCTTAGGCATGAACATTTTAAATATTAAGAAAATATTTATATTCCAACTTGAATAGGGACCTACTTTAACTTTCTATTATAGGTGTGATTTTAAAAACACCTATTTATATATGATGATATAATAAGACAAACCACGACTTTGTTTACAACGCTCTTTAGAACTTAGCGAGCCAAAGCCACTTCCGCTAATGATTTCCTTAACGAAGATTGAGCGGTTGGGTTGGTAAACATTGAGAAGTTCCCTTGAACACTTGTTGGACTTGGACAACAAAGAAAGGAACGGGAAAAGAGTAATGACACGAGCTGGTTGCAAACGACTTGTGAATTACTCCGATCCCAAGCCCAAAGAGTCACCAAAAGTGACTCGAAAAGCATGCTATGGTTTCCTATAAGGAAAGCAGCGTTTAAATATGAGTTTTTGAAAGCAATGAGAAACAATCTCATGCATCGCTAACCTAAATTGAGAAGTAACACATGTTAATCTCAATGATCAACAAACAATAAGGACCCATGGACATAATTCCCGAAACCTCACTTTCAAGCACACTCATAAAGACAATAGAATCCTTTTTAAACCTCACATCTCCTCCAAATTCCAGCCATTAAACTACGGAGAAGGGAAAGATACTAATTATCCAAACTTCCATGTACCAATTAATAAACCCCAAACACTACTTCATCATCAATCTTCCAACTTAGAAGATCCCACATAGGACCTCCAATCACAACTCACGCTTTCGAAAACCATAACGAAAAACCACTTGCAACAATCTCATAGAGGGAATTAACAACAAAAACAAAGATCATTAACACTACAACAACTACCCAAAAGTGACATCTAACACAATGCTTAACAAAAATAAACAATCACAACCAAAACAACCACCAAATCACACAAACAGGAGGCACACACACAAACCCCATGAAACACTATTTTGGCTAAAACTTTTACCAAAACAAATTTAAGAAGGATTTTACTTGGATAGTTAGATATTATTATATGTGTTTTTTTCAAGCAAGCCCATTGTACTTATTGATAATAAGTGGTGATTATAGTTTCAATTACCTTTAATAACAAGGATTACATTCACTTTTGATAACTACATTGTTTACGATAAATAATGATGAATATAATGAATCAAGCAATTGTGTCCAATGTAAATACCCGGCCGAAAAATTTAGAATGTAATTTTAGTTTTGTTTGTATGCTGAAGAGAAATCTGCCATTTGTTCACTAAACTATGATTAGAAATGGAGTTTTTTGAAGAGCATTTAGAGTGTTCACGTAGAATTTCCATGGCATCATATAATTAACTAATATTTTAAATTTATTAAAATATATATAAATAATATTAGAGTCTTGCTATGATTAAATTGGTAGACAATATAATAAAGATAGATTCCAACAAAAATATACTCTATTTCCCTTCTACCTTTTTTGTATTTATATACATACCGAATATAAGTTTTAAGTTCCTTTTTCAATTACTAGCACCCTCACCAATCTTCTACATTTTTTGTATAAGTTTTAAGTTCCTTTTCCAATTTACTTAAAAAAAAAAAAATTCTTTTACAATTACGTAGCACCCTCACCAAGCTGAGGAGGAAGTCTTTGTCACAAGTGACTTGTGTCCATATTGGACACAAGTGAGTACCAATACAGAATTTGGAGTACCAATACAGAATATGTTAGTACCAATACACATTATGTGAATACAAATAATAACACATATGACTTATATTGGTAGTATTTCTAAGCAATTTTGCATTTTGTTACTGACATATTATGTATTGGTACTCAAGATGATTGTATTTGGATCACTTGTGTCCACATGGACACAAGTCACTTGAGGTTTAGAAATCCTCCCAAGTTGAGTACAATATTTATTTATTGTAAACCACCGATAAATAAAAATTATGAACGAACATACTAAAGTGATGTTATAAAAGTATAAAACTCTTTATGTGGCCAAGAAAGGCTTGAAACATGACACTCAAATCTCATCCCTTGTTATTCCTATGCGGTGGTCACGCTTAATCAACTCATTCTCTCTCCTCCGCAAACACACCACCACCAACGCTACACCAACACCATCCTCAACTTTCTCTCTCCTCAGAAATCACACCATGTCCACACCCGAACCCATCGGCCCATCAACCACCAAAGTGGGTTGGATCGGTACCGGCGTAATGGGTCGATCCATGTGCGCTCACATTCTCAAAGCCGGCTACAAACTTACCGTCTTCAACCGCACTATCTCAAAAGCCCAACCTTTACTCGATCAAGGGGCCCACTTAGCTACCTCCCCCGCCGAAGTCGCCGCCCAATCCGACGTCGTTTTCACCATCGTAGGTTTCCCATCCGACGTCAAATCAGTTACCGACGGTGTACTTTCTCTCCTCCGACCAGGTGGAATCCTCATTGATATGACCACTTCCGATCCCACCCTCGCCGTCGAAATCTCCACCGCAGCCGCCGCTAAATCTTGCGCCTCAATAGACGCACCCGTCTCCGGCGGCGACCGTGGAGCTCGCACAGCCACCCTCTCCATCTTCGCCGGTGGAGATCCCGCCGTGGTGAACTCCCTCTCTCCGCTCCTCTCCCTGATGGGGACCACCTACTACATGGGCGGTCCCGGAAAAGGGCAATCGGCGAAACTAGCAAATCAAATAACGATCGCTTCGACAATGGTGGGTTTAGTTGAGGGTATGATTTACGCACACAAGGCGAAGTTAGAGCTACCATTGTTCTTGGATGCGATATCGAAAGGGGCGGCAGGGTCGAAGAGCTTGGAATTATATGGCGGGAGGATATTGAAGAGGGATTTTGAAGCTGGGTTTTATGTAGATCATTTTGTTAAGGATTTAGGGATTTGTTTGAAAGAGTGTGAGAAAATGGGGATTTGTTTACCTGGGTTAGGGTTAGCTCATCAGTTGTATCTTTCACTTAAGGCTCATGGGGAAGGGGGTTTGGGTACTCAAGCTCTTGTTTTGGCTCTTGAGAGGCTTAATAATGTGTCTTTGGACTCCGGTTCGGGTTGATAATTGATTTCTTAGCATTTTTTCTTGTGAATTTGTAATGAGGTTTAGATGTAAATTACATTCCGCTTTAAAAATTAAAAGTGGTAAATAATGGTTTTTTTTTTGTATAATGGATGACTTGATGACTTTGCGTTGTGCAATGCAATCACATTTGGGTTTGGGTTTGTCTTTCAATTTTCCACTGTATGTTGATTTTATGATTTATAGGCAAATTATTGGTATCTACTCGTAATATGGAGGAGGGCTGCCCAGTCAATCAAGTTAAGCATATCAAAACTACGGTGAAGATGCCGTTAGCTACAAAGTACAATAGAAGGAGAACAATGGTGGGAGTATTGGAAAGAGTTGGTAGGTTGTTTACGATGTTGGTGAGTAAATCGTCAACTTCCTTCAACAAAAAAGTAGGTATGTGAGATGGTCCAAGACTTTGACCGATTCAAGTAATTGTTATGATATTGCGGCGTTCTGAAACAACAATTGTGGGCAATTATATACTAGTTGGGATAGATCGTATATTAGTTGAGATAGATTGTATATTATAGAGATAAACTGTATAAAACAAAGTTGTGATAATACTCAATATGTTGTTAGTTCGTAAATGAGAAAAAAAAAAGTAAGAGATGTGAGAGAGAAACAAAGGGGAGAGATGAGAGGGCCATGGATGAAATAGACGAGAGAAGGTCCAGAAAATTAGAAACCATTGATGATATAAACGAGAGAGGTGAGAAAAACTCAGAAAAGTAGAACCATTGATTTCCTTTTGCAATTCCCCTTCTACCCATATTTTCTGGTTTATTACAACTCTGCTACTTAATTGACTTGTTTTGCCAATCAAGGAGATTATTTGGAAATTTCTCTAATATGGAGTTCTCCGTAGTCCATTTTATGATTCATTTTCTTACAATTTTCATCATTTTCTCGTCAATCAGTGATGATAAGAGTGAGGCTTACAATTTCTTTTTCCTTCCTCTAATTTTTCGTCACCACCACGTTAGTATTAGTATTAGTATTTAGTATTTAGTATGGGTGTCAATAAGTGGTGGACAAAACAATAAAATTAGAGCTAGAAAATGTATCAATAAGGAACAAGAGAAGTTTCCTGCTGAATTGCAGCTACAGAGAAAAAAGATGACATATCTCTCATTCGCCCCTCATTACACCATATATAGCCAGGATGACATTTTCAGGCCAATTCTCGAAACACCTAACCCGGATTTTAAATGTACAACACTCGTAGAAAGGGCAGAACAGCGAGCTTCATGCCATTTTTTCATGCAGCAAGCAGAGCCCGTTTGGCCATAATTTATTCTTCACTGGGGCAGCAAAGTCTAAAAAGAAAAAAGAAAAAAAAAAAGAAAAAATTTCCATGATCTCTAAGGATCTAAGGAGCTTGAAGAAAGTTATACAAAATTGAGGATGTAGGATCTTGTCATCAAGATTCATCTTCCTCGAGGTACTGGGAATGCGACGCTGCTAGAAGAGCAGCACCAATGCCTGATCCATCATTTGAGTGCTCAATTACAATAGTTTCAGCGACTTCATCGCCTAGGAGCTCCTTCAAAGAGTCCTCCATGCACTCCCGGAATTTGGCGTAGTGCTCAAACAACCCTCCATCTAATGCAATCACAGACTTCTGGTTCTCACCTTGCTTCAATGTGTCTCTCCCTAGTTTCTTAATAATACCCAAGATCCCGGCTGCAGAAATGCAGGCCCCACGTGAAGCAATGACGTCACATACGTCAACTATAATCTTTCGCACCTTTAATGATGAGTTTGGTATCTGTGATGGCAGAAGAAGAACAAGAAGCATATTATGGTGTGTAACAAACATATAAGAAATTTTCAACTCTCAGCAACTCTCAGGGGTTGACAGTAAGTTAAATTGTAAATCTTGTATTTGAGTTGATAATTACATATCCAAGGAGGCAGTTAAAAGGGAAAAAAGCCAAAAAGTTCAAGTGAATTACCCCAAGGACATCCTTCAGTTTGCTCGCAACAACTTTAAGATCAGGTGATGTGTCATGATGCATGGCAGACATGTCTGGTGTCCTGCCAAAATAACAAGATTAATTATGACTCAAACATACCAAATCATAGTTAGGGATCATTGAGGGAAGCTTCCTCAACTCAAAGTCACCAGGCATACAAAATACGCGAGACTGAAACAAGGAAGTAATGTGGCTTTGGAAACTCTAACACAATGTTCAATCTTAATGTTCATTCTCTGAACCCCTTGCAACTAAGCTTCATACTCCCAAATCTATATTTATATATTAATTCCAAATATTCATCTTAACCTAAACACTGCTCAAGTCCATCTTACTGCTTTCCTCAAAATGATTACTTCACACTGGCAAAATATTGTTAAAAGTTCGGTTGTCCCAGATGTGGGTTATGAATTTATACTTGACCCGTTGATCGTCTCAAAGCTGGACCAACTTTTTGGAAGGGGGGGAGTATTGGTACAATATTCGTTTTCTTCTCCATTCAGACCTTACATGCCCAAATTAGTGAAATTATAATCACTAGTAAACTAGCAAGAAACGGGATAAAAAAAAAAAAAAAAATATTTGAGAACAGTTCAAGATCCACCACTGTATGTACAGGAACTTGTCTATTACTCTATTCCATCTACTAGCAACTAATAAGTGACACTAATTACTAAACCTAACACAAGAATAGAAAATGCACCTTAAGATGAATGGAGTTTTCAATTTTGATGGGACTGTATCACCAAAAAGGCTGGCCTCGTCTGCCATCCTATACAAGACTCTTCGCACAATCTCACCCAAGTACATTCCTGATATCATTTTCTCAAATATCTGTCACAACGAGTGGTTATTGTTTAGAGTTTGTAAGATAAAAGGTCAGGAACAAAACAGAAGGGGGAAAAGAACAGAAATCTCACCTGTTCACCAGGATTCAAACTTTCTTCATCTAGTGCTATGTCATATTCAGTCAAAGGTAAATACGATGAACGGAAATTACCCCACTCCATGTTAATTACCTATAGAAAAAGTAAAGTAATTTTGCAGTAAATATGAAGTCAGGAATACACAGATTTGAGGGTCACGAGAGAAACAAAGAGAAGACGGACAGAAAAAGAAGACGATAAAATTTGACGTTGAGGGAAAAAAGATAAAGGATAGCAGAGAAGGCTTACCATCTCCCCTGATTTGGGCAAAGGACCATGCCACTTGTGAATTGCACTAGCACGTTCAACGTAAGCTGCGTTTGTTCCAGTACCCAATATAACAGCAGCAATTACATCTTCTTTATAGTACCTACCTCCAGCTAGGGTTCCAACTGTATCGTTGACCTGAACCATTATAGAAGATAAAAAGATAGCAAATATACTGTAAGTTCAGAACATTTACTTACAGAGGAGAAAGTAAAGACAAAGGGTATGGCCTTACGGTAAAACATACTATAATCACAGAAAATTTCAAGCTGGGAACTTACCAAAGCTGTCACACGCATATCTACACCTTTTCTTAGCATGGCCTTGGTCAATTCAGCCACCACATCTTCACCAACCTATATGGTATCCCAGGAATGACGAATAAGCAACCATAGACATGTAGGAAAAATGTATACTTTATTGCAAGTTTGCAACTCAATTAATGTGATGAACGTAAAAATTATACGACACTTCCAGAATATTTGTTTATTTATTCAGTTGAGCCTGAAAAATAGAACATAAATCCTCAACAGCAGCAGCCAGCAGGTATCAAACATATATGTACCTTACCTAAGATATGATTCTCTTGCATAAAAGAGTCAGCATAGTCAATTAGTGTTATGGCTGTTACTAGTGATGGCACAGATGGAACTCTCAGACCTACAACACTGACTTAAAGAGAAAATCTACTGGTTCTGGGATTTCTGAATCAGGGAAGAAAAGACAATTGGGAAGTGATGCAGCAACCTTGGCAAGTGAAAGCAGCAACCAGTCAACCACAGACAAAAACCAGCTCTATTTCACATGTCACGACCATCCTTAAATAGACCTATTATAAAGATTGCCAGAGGATTTATCGAGTAAGTGTTCCACCAGCCATTTCTTCCTAATTGACCCCAATAAATGTATCAGTTCCAAGACTTCCAACTAAATAGACCAAAACCAGAAATCCGATCATTGCAATGCCTAAATTCCCTCCACGTTAAGTAAGCTCGTCAAAATTGGTAAATCCACTTTAATTGTCCTCCAAATTAGTTCAATTTTTACAAGTTGACAACATTTCCCTTCAATTTAGCTTCAAAAGGAAATATGGATAATTTAGACGTAGCAATCATGAATGAGGTTTTTGAAAAGAAGCCAATGAAGACGATCGTTACAAAATAGAGGGAGTATATAACGACATGTTCCTCTGACTTTCATATTCACAACTGGAACACATACATGCATTGAGGACTGTAGATAGGGAAAGAAGCAGAACGCATTGAAGACTGTAGAGAAAGTGAGAGAGGAGAGAGAGAGAGAGAGAGAGAGAGAGAGAGAGAGAGAGAGAGAGAGAGACTAACTGTATCTTCTATATTAAAGCCCTTGGTCCATCTTATAAGAGTCCCTGATGCGATTGATGTCTGCTTGACAGGGAAAGAGAAGGTAAATCCCAGCTCTCTCTGTTTATTGGGTTCAGGATGAAGACCTTCACTTTCCGTTGCAACAAATTTGGCTAGGGCTTCGGCGATATAATCAAACAGTTGCTGAAATCACCACGATTTTCACACTTTAGAAAGAAATCAAGAAAAGGAAAGGTTTTACAGTTATGTACTTATGTGTGAGCCAAATCAACTTACTTCTGATGTACCAACCATCAACTCAGGTGGAATTGATACTTCGTCAAATTCTTGTTCGACAACACGTTTTTCTTTGCCACCCAACTTTACTCGAAGCACTCGGAAGTTGGTGCCGCCAAGGTCTAACGCATAGAACAGT
Source organism: Spinacia oleracea (assembly GCF_020520425.1). Taxonomy (NCBI): domain Eukaryota; kingdom Viridiplantae; phylum Streptophyta; class Magnoliopsida; order Caryophyllales; family Amaranthaceae; genus Spinacia; species Spinacia oleracea. Next base: position 68,435,365 of record NC_079488.1, on the reverse strand, counting down.
CCATGCTCGTCCCTAGATAAAGGAAGACCAAAGATTAAACAGTGTCTTGGACAAGCACTACAAAATATACGAGTTTAGGAGTAACAAAAACATGAAAACATGCATCCAGTTTAGTTGTTGACTCAAACCTTAACCCAGGAATGAGTAAAACTGATAATCCTGGACTAGAAAAGACAAGGATACTGTAGTAACTTCACTAACTTGAGCCTCATTCACTTGCAGAATATGAGGCCCTCTACAAAAATCTTTCTTTGAAACGGCAGATTGATTGGACAAATTCTGTTTCAAACCAACATTAACAAACAGAAAACAACATTTCACGGCTTTCGATTGGAAAGAATCATTCTAGCAGTAATTGCATTTAGAATGTAAACAGCTTCCATTACTATGTTTCTCATGCACGCATGAGCAAATTTCATTATTCCCAAAGCGAAGAAGCGATCATTGAAATTACCCTCTAGAATTTCATGGGAAGTATACTATGAAATATGCATCAGAAATTCTTTCATTTGCACAATCTTCTCATCAGTGGTTTGACAAACAAAGGTTATGGCGAGGTAGGGAATAGAAGCGAATCACTAAACCCAATTCACCTTCACATTAGTTTTCATAAATGCTTCCCTTCTGTACAAGATTTCCTTTCAATCGAGCAATACAAAACCTATTCTTCACCACAATTTAGGAAGGAACCTCCCCTTTGCTTTAGAATAATCAATAAGGTTCCATGTTAACTTCCGTATTACTTACAATCTAAGAAATCCTTTTGCCTTAAAATGATCCTCCATGGTATATTCCAACTATTTTTTTACACCCCCATCAATTCCCTTAGTCGGCACCAAAACTTTGCTTAGACAATTTTAAGACTAGTACTTTTAAATCGCCAAGCCATACACAAATTTGAAGTATGCACACACTACACTAAAAAGGATGATAAGCTGCAAGGTTCTCCCTCCGTTCCTAAACACACGTCTCTTCAGGTGTGCACATATATTAGGGAGTTGTAATTGCATTAGGATTTCAATCTAACAAGTAGGTAGTGCCTTGGTATTTAAGTGATAAATAATACTTTATGAAATAAGAACAAAATAGATGGACAGCTTAATAAGGAATGGTGGGGAGAAAAACAACAATAACACTCTTCGCCTGTTTCGCATTGATTTGATACAGCATGGAAGTGGAAAAATTAAGCAGACAATTTCAACTATTTAAAAAAGAAGCTAAACCATTTTCTGGAACAGGAAAAAAATCATCTTTTTAGGAAAGAGTGCACGGAAATTTGCATAAAAACTAAACAAAGAAATAATTTATGGTAAAACCAAAGAGAACTAGGATAGTTCCACAAGTAAAAACGAGGATCACACAATATAACAAATGTTTTCATTTATATCTTCATGAGAATGGCAGCTACTGTAGATTAAATGAGACATTCTAATAGTACGGAGACACTGTTAAGCACTTAAGCTAGTCGTCTAGTCTATATGTCTGACCACTCAATCAGCTGCTGATATCTAACACAAAACAGTCACAGAACTAAAAACAAAAACTTGAGATTTCGTACACCAAAATAATAATTTCTTGTCTTTGCTGACTCAATGGCACCACACTAATTATTCTCCCCAGAGTCTACACTATACACCTAAGCATGCCAACTCATATCACCAACCTTAAAGCTTAATCAGGAAGAATCCCTACTCAAAATGACCAATAATAAGCAACATACCAATCAGGAGTGAAAAACAAGTTAAGACAACTTCCAAAATGAACAAATTTGCTTTGCCTATTGACGGGCCAGACACAGCAGAGCGACAACCCGGGAGCGGATTCCCCATCGGTTGGGGAAAGGTGGCGGCTTTTTTTGAGGGATATAACCAAATAGGGATGCTTTGAAACTAGTGATTAGCTATCAAGTGTGCACTCTATATTCCTATCACACAAATTTCCATCAACACTTCCCAAATCAATGTTTAATCCAAACAAGCAGATAAACTATATCTACCTACCCTTTCCAATGTCCATTCTACTCAAATCAAAATTGGATCAATTACTCGATCAAATCAACAACCAAAAAATATAACAAATTGTCATGTCCTAACACTAATTAGATCATTGATTGGCAACAATCAACAAAAACAATTTGCAAAAGAAAGCCAAAAAATTGAATTACTCCAAACCCACTCAGAATTTTTTTATAAAAATCTAATCGAAATCAAAACTTTATAAAAATTCAACAAAAAAGCTAATCAAAATCAAAACTTTATCATAATTTTAAAGAAAGAGAACGAACCCAGTGGGGAGATTGTCAACGTAGCTGATGAGCATCTTGAGCTTAGAAGCACCCTCAGATGCAAGACCAGCGTGCATCTCAACGGTCATAGCATCAGCCACCTGTCTAAGCTTACCCAAAGGGGTCCCACAATTGTCATCTAACTCCTTCAGTATTGCCATTACACGACCCCACTTGCTTGAGCTCTTCATCCTCTGTCTTACCAACACCGCTGCCGCCGCACACACCGCCGCTGTACATACCACCGCTGCTCCGACCGCTGCCTTCCTCATTTTCTCTCTATGTAACGTCCACTAAAAAAAAATCAGATGGGTGCTCTTCAATTTGATTTTCTCTCTCTAATTACAACAATGGAAAGAAGATGGATTAATTTGGCATGTTGGGAAATTTTGGTTTCTTTCTTTCTTTACAAGATGCAATCTAGAGAGAGAAAGAAGGGAGAGAAGGAGTAGATCCGGGAGAATTTGATTGGGGAAAATTCAGATGAGTTTTTTTTTTGGAGGGACCGGTTTAATCGGAGCTTTGCCTTGAGGTGGTCTAATTAAGGTTTTTTTTATTATTATTAATCTTTATATTTGGGTTTTTTGACTTTCTTTTTGAAGGTTTTTTTAGTGTTTGTTTTGGAAAAGGGACCTTTTTTTAGTTTTTCTTTGTAGAGGCTTAAGAGGGTGATCCATGATGTCTTGAACGGTGTTGTTTATATACTATGGGGAGAGTTGGGAGATGAGTTTTGTCTATTACTAGTAGAGTTAGATAACATGATTTCTTGCACTTTTTTTAAAAGATATCTTTCCGATTATCGAAAGATTTCTATTTGAGTTATCGATAGTCTATTGTATTCCGACTAATCTGTATTATCCGTTATAATTTTTACATGATCCGCTTTATCTTTACATGTTTTAAATTCGTCTTCTATCATACTCCTCTTGACACTAATTTATTGTATACAATGTACAATAATCTACAAATTGGTAGGAGATGGATAACACACTTTTACAAAGAATTTGTTACATAATAGACATCATCTCTATTTAAGGTGGAACAATTTAATTCAACAAGTTATTGGTTTTTAGGGATAATAATTAATATTTATTTTAGGGATGATAATTAATTCCTTAAACAATGTCTCATTCATTTGGATTAACAGACAAAAGAGTATCTGTTCGATTCATGGATAAGATTACGAAATACAAGTGTAGGTTAGACTGTCATGCTTATGTTTAGGAGGAACGCATGACCCGGATACTTGTTGAAACTACACGTCAATAATTATTTGAATATTGGAAGTTAATAAAAAAAACATATAAAGTCACCTTCTTGCATGTAAAATTTTATTAAGGATAACAAGATATACAATATTACAGGCTTATATATATATGCGTTTGATTTTTTAGTTTAAAAATGCATCAAAAAATCACATATTAATTGGGATAATTAGTTTTTGTTTTAACTTTATATTTACCAATAAATGAACTTTTATTCTTGTTATTTTTTCTTTCCCAATTCATAAGAGGAACAAAATCAGAATTAAAAATTAAATAAAATAAAATACAAAACATGCTAAAAATAGAATCGCGGAAGAATAAAGCGTGGAAAAGCCACACTCCTATTATCCTCATCTAAGATACGACTAAATTCTAACGGAACACTTTGTAAAATATGAACCTTAATGCTTTAAGCGACTCCTTAATTGACAAGTCCATCCGTCGTGTGATTGCCTTCGCAATAAATGTGAATAATCTTCACCTTCCAATTAGCACATGATATATTGTTAGAACGTTGTGTTAATCAAGAAGTTTATGTTTATAGTACTCTCTCCGTCCCAATTCAATTGTCATATTTTTCATTTGTGTCAGTCCTAGTTTAGTTGTCACATTTTCTTTTATGACATGGAACCACTAATATTTTATTACCTCTCTCTTTCCACTACCTAAAGTTATGACTCTGTATACTCTCACATTCAATTAAAAAAATTTCCTCTACTATCTTCCACTACACCTACTTTCCCATTAAACTATAATAGATAACCCTATGATAACTTATTGTATAAAACTCCATAAAAAGCTTAATGTGACGATAAATTGGGACGAAGGGAGTATTAGACATTAAGGTAGTCTCTTATTCCTAGTTTCTTAATGCTAGTTGATTACTTAAAGTAGTATTTGCCTAATATGCCAACTCTTGTACTCTATATATCTCATCATCAATAATAAGAAGACGAACACAATATTTTCCCCCAAATAATACTTACTCCGTACATGGTATTAGAGCATATCATTATTCATTAACGCATAGTACTATATTTGTATGATAAGTTACAGGTTTGAATCCCCATCTGTACATTATTATTGCTACGGTATAGACTATTGTAAAACTCCGTCTCAAAGTTAATTTAATACATACACAATTTTAAACATAATCTGACAACTAAGTAAAGTATCGAATAATCTAATGGAAGATGATTCAACTGTGTTTAACTAGTTTTTACCCCGTGCGATGCACGAGTTTCTTAATTTAAACATTCTGGTACATCATTTATTTATGTAATATAAAGTAGGATACGCAAATTTTGAAGTAATAATTAAAATGTGAAGCATTTGGAGTATTAAGAAATTATATTTGGAATGTGAAACAAATATAATTATTTTTGAAATAAAATGAATATCTAACTAATTAAGGAGAAGATTGAAAATGATGAATATAAATGATGATTTAACAAAAAATAAAATAATATAAAATAGATGACACGTGGCAGAGATGATACGTGGCATCACTTCATGCAAACATTGTGTTTTAAAATATTAGAATAGATATGAGTCGGAATTAATGTCCATCCAAAAGTGCATGCCACCTTGGCCTTCAAAGAAAATGCGACCTCGAGAATTACATAGAACTATTTGATTGTATTTAATTTTTCTTTTCCCTTCTGGAATTAATCTATCTTTGCGTGATTGTATTAATAAAGATGATTAGAGAAACACACGACACTTTTGCCAAATGATTTTGGTTGTGAGTTATGATTATACAAATTTGCTGATGGAATATTCAACCAACCATAAATTCAAACACAAATAATCAAGACTTTCAAGTTTAGAGTACCATTTTTGTCAAATCATATGATTTGACCAAAATATTTAGTCAAACTAATACTCGAAAACCTTTTAATTTCACTATTTCTTATTTTTATTTAACTTATATTTAGTCTAACGAACTATTCAGTCAAACTGTAATTTATTGTAAAATATTAAGAAAACTGTACTCCTTACTCGATTTATAATGTTAATCTAAAAGTAATTGAATTTTTTATCCAGATGCATGAAGAAAAAACAATGTACTGTTATCAATATACTTTCATTCAACTTGAATATTGCAATAATGATAATAGACTAGCAAAATGTTTAAAAGGAGGGGAGTCACAGGGGTAGCTAAAAGAAAGATCCATAAAAGGACCAATCTCATTTCCCTTCACAGGAGTATAAAAGAAGGTTCCTTCACTAAAAGAAAGCCTTCAAAAGCTGGTTATACTAGGACCAAAAAAAAAAGCTCACTTCTCTCTGCCTCTCTCCCCTTATGCCCTATTTTTAGTTATTTCCCTTTAAATTTTACTTTATTAGTATTATCTTAACCGCGGTGTACTATCTATAAGTATCTCATATTCCCTCCGTCTCTAATTGTTTGCCTATACACGAATTGTGCTTTATTAAAAATTGGTTGTGTAGAATTGAGAAGAAACAAAAGTGGTGAGCTAAATGTATTTTATATGAGAGTGAATTAATCGTCCCATGAACTTTTATGGTATTGGGGCAATCTCTTAAGAATGGCCTAAAATACCAAAAGAGCAAATAAAAAGGGACAGAGTGAGAACATTATAAATTCAATTGTCTCCTCATTAACACCAAGTTTTTCATCACGATTATTTCATGTCCTCGTATTTCTTGTATCCTCGCGTATAATTGAAAACAAAAATAGCATGAAAAGTATAATTTCATGGAAAGAGTGTTAATCATAATCAATCAAAACTCTAATGAATATTACAACCATGACTAATCATAATCAATCAATATATCTTTGTTGTGAACCACAAATTTCAACATCAATATTTGACAATTACCTAATTTTTGTGAAGAATATCGTTGGATGATAGTAGTACATATCGCATGAACAAAACAATTGGAATTGGAACATGGGCCCACCACCTATCATCTCCTAGGATAGTTAAGGGGGAAAACATAGGGCTTCATAATTTGGCATAGAATATGGGAGGAATTTAAAGTGAATAAAGAGTGGTCCAAACAGGATATTTGGGGAATCTGATTGATTTTTGATTCCAAGACAAATTGATGATGAATTTTGGCACATGTAACGAAAAGAACATGAAAGCTACCACCACATCAATCATAATTTCTAACCAAAAACCCATGCAAAAATCCCAAATTGGCTGCTTTAATCTTTCATTTTATACAATTGCCCATGAGGTGCCCATGTTTCTTGGGCCTTCATTTACAGTGGGCCATAATCGGCCCATATACCGGGCGTTGAAAAGGTTTCCACTCTCCCTCCTTCATCTGCTTGTGTAGAGTGTAGTTTGTCTCAGATGCAAGTTGTGCATTCTAGAAACAAGTGAATGATCTCTTAGGTTAGGACAGTCTACAGGCTACAACATAGCCCTGACTCCACTGAGGCACCTACTCTGCAACTTGCAAGCAGCGAAATCAACCAGACAGTTCTGCACGAGTTGGTATAACAGGAATCAGAAAGTTGCCGAATGGAGAATCGAAAATTCGGAAATTTGCAGTGCAGCCCTCTTGTTGTGCTTGTGCTATAGCATGATTCCGTGCCTGCTGAATGCTTTGAGGGGTACTAGCAGCCTGCACAAACAATGTTCATGAAAAACAGAATAGATCAACTGATCAACACCTCAGAAGGTTGATTACGATGAAAAGAAATGTCTAATTAATTTCAACACCTCAGAATCTTAAACATAGAATAGATCATGTACCATTGAACTGTCATTAACTTTATGAAATGCTTCTTTTGTTGCAGAGAACGAAGAAACTACCCTGCAGTCATAAACAAACTGAATTAAACAATGAATCATGTAGCTTTCATGAAAAAGCAAACAAATGAAATTTTTCATGGGTGAAGATGCTACTGTTTTTCATCAACACTGTAAGTTGCTCTTTTTAGTATTGGCTATATAATTTTTTTCCCAAAACGGGGAAAAGAAGGAAGTCTCGGATAGTGAAAGAATCACTGCCACAGAGCAAATAGGAATATGACATGGTTTTCCAAGCAAAGACTTAGTCCAGCTTGAGGAACTGCATGTCTAATCACGTGACATCAGTTTTAAATTAAGGATATACAGTGTCCAGCAGGCTCTATACATTACAGTACGGAAATACAGATTTAAATTGGTTATTTTCCATGCATTTTTTTTATCTGCAGGAGTCTAATGCAGCTGAACAGGGTCTAATCCAGGCTACCATAAAAAGTTATTCTAGTAACATTAGTCCATATCTTTTTATTACGAAGAAGATGTTCACTGTTAGTGTGTTGACAGTTATGTTAGGGAAAGTCCTCATACACATAGCTTCACATATGAAATTTATTCAAGGGTGGTACTCTTGATTGAACTGTGTTGTTATTTGCTTTACCTCCTCATTCCAAAAATATATAAAGACACAGTAGCCCCTGTGGCATTCTGCAGTACAACTTGGAAGTTTATCAATCTCACGCAACAACCCTTTTGATAACTTGAGTCCTGACAATGGGTTCCTAAGTATTGGATATAAAGAAATGACGGATCTTCATCCATTTCAATGTTCTACATATGTTGACAGTTCTGGCAACAACTAAAAAAGAAATAACAGGCCAACTGGCCAACATACTTTCCTTTCCCCATAGGGGCAGCCAGAATCTTTGCCTCAAGGATCATCAAGTAAACATGATTTCCAAGCATTAGAGATCATTTGGCAAAAGAATCACATGGGTGTCTAGTGTAGAAATGTACAACTTGATTATGCTACAATTCAGCTAATTTAGAGGTTCAGTCCCATAAAAGCTTTATTTATTATGCAATTAGAAGTTGATATTGTAGAACTAATTTATGACAAGGACTGAAATTTGGTTAATATTAAGTCTCAACAGTGTGTACTATCATCTTGATTAACTTTTTGCTTGGAAGCTTACACAGAGGTCGAATATGGGTTATAACTTTATAACTACACCCATAGTAGTGGACCTAGTAGTGGCCAACTGAAATTTTCAGCAATCCTAAGAGACTTTTTCAGATATGAAACAAAAATATACATCATACTTATTAACAGGAGAGAAAGAATACAGAGTATTAAGACAAGCTGTCCTACAATTAAAATCCCAATTCCTTTCAACGTTCCAATTTCCAAAATGGAGTAATTCCTGAAATCCCCAGCCGCCTAAACCAACCATAAAACTAGATAAATCACCCCCACAACATGATGAGGTACTTCTCAAAAAGATACAGGAATTCCAACCTGAGTTCCATACAAAGAAAAATACTTTCTCCAAAGATAACATGCAAGCACGATTACTACTAACTTGACAAAGCAAACAAAAATCTGGTGAGGCTGACTTAATCTTTACTAACGCATCTTATCATTAGTACTAATCCTACACTGTGCTAGCATCCATATAAGTACTCTCACTTTAAGAGGAACCTTATTCTTTTTACTCCCCGGTCCCTAAACGATTGCCCCAATTTCCTTTTCGGTCCGTCCCTTTGAGTTTGCCCCATACCATTTATAGCATGTGGTCCTCAGATGTCTCCTTTCACATTCTATTATTTAAATTAGCAAAAAGACAAACCTACCAACCACTTGCTTTTCTTTTGCCTTCTATCTTAATAAAGTGAAAATGTGGTATGGGGCCATCTTTTAGGGACGGAGGGAGTAAGTAACAATGTTAACCAAAGAAAAAGGTAGCCTGGTGGCAAGGTAAAAAACACGTATAAGATTTACAAGCTCCGCAATGAAATGACCATTTACACCTTATAATTTCCAACTCAAACAATTGAAGAACCACATCATAAGATAAAACAGACAAAACTTTCCCGATATTCTACAAGGATTTTACTCTAATACGCTACCTCAAGGAGCTTGTTTAGACAAGGCCATATAGAAATTCCTATGCAATGCATGTATACAATCCTGGAGAAAGGTGAAAATATACGGGAGAAAGAAGACAGTGGTAGTGTAATATTTTAAGGATCAGAGGCACTAGCAGCTTGGTCGTACATTTTTTTTACTAAGACAACCAGTATAGCCACAAGCAACTTTTACCAGACCTAAAAGAAGTTGTCACCAGAGAAAAATTCAAGAACGAAGAAAGGGAAGCTCAAAACAAAAGGGAATAAACCGGAAAAAAATAGTAGGCCCTAATGTTATAAGGGTGCCGAGGAAGGTTGGAAAAATATGTTTAAAGGGCCCCTGTATCTATTTTGGCCACGCCCAGAACACCTTTTCCAAATTCATAAGATCCCCATCCAAACTACTATCATGTTGGTAAAGACGACTGGGACATATATCCTAATCTACTTAGTTCTCCAATTCTCCACTAGTTACATGACAAGTCTCCCCTCCCCCCCCCCCCCCCACCCCCCCCCACCCCCCCAATAAAATTCTATCACCTGTTTGCAAGTTGCTCTGCATTGCATTTGGTTATTTCGTATCTACCTTATGTCTTTAGCCAATGGCTTTTGTTTGTTATTAACGTTATTCCACAACTGTATATTAGTTGCAACTACTTATTTTTTACTACTAACTCTTGCTCATTGTAGTTAGTTAGTACTTCTACTATTATCTTACAATATTTTTGCTTTTCACTCTGTGTTCGCCATCACTACTTGTAATCATCAGTTACTTTTATCACATTCCACAAGAGTTGAAATGGTAAGGCCACCCCAAAGGTAGCACCCTCCACCCAAAAATAAAAGACCCTCAGTAATAAGACCCGCTCTCTTCAGATGGATGCCAGGCTGTCATTAGCGATAAACTTACAGGAGAATCAAAGATGGAAAACAAACCTTGCTTGGGTGCTGGGAGCTAATCTACAACTCTACAAGGGAGGATTCAACTTGATGTTTTTCAGCCAACCCTGTCACCAATACAGATGGTCAGATGCCCTATCCAAAAAGACTGAACATTAATAGCTTTACTGGTGGAGGAGGAATGGAACGGAAGTAGAAATTTACATATTTGTATAGTCCATAGGAATGTCTCACCCACTCATCCCTAATCCATAGTCTAAGAACTATTTCCCTATTCTCCCAATAACTACATATCTACACCCAACACCTTATTCGAATTCATATGACCCCCTTCCAAGCTATGATACTTCAGACGTTCAATCCAACCCAAACCACAGAAGTCCTACCACGGGAACCTGGGATATGACATCACCCTTGGACACTACAAACTCCACCCACCCATGATCCTTTATCTTCAAACCAGGTTACTATGCAACAAACTTTTTCAGAGAAAATAATCTCTAAACAACACTAATCTGCTTGGTTTTCAAATCATGTTCCATAGCAAATATCACCAAAGTTAGTCTCCCAGTCCTTGATTCATTTGAAATCCTCAAAGTCATCTTGCAGTTTTGTAAGGGTTTTCTATCAATTTTCACAAAATTGGTTAACTTCTAGACTATGGCAACCAAATTCACAATCACAGCTTGGAAACTATAGACTCGACTGACAAACTATCAAAAACTATAGAGTGGATGGAAAAACTAGATTTAACGTACACCATATAACACCTTGATCCAAAACTGTTTCTAAAAGTGGAAGAACCCTTTACTTTCAAACATTCCAAACAATCTCTACTAACCCAGAAAAATACCCAATCCTTTTTTGTGTGTATTCTTCTATTAATTTTCCAGTAATGCGTTATAATTTTCTCAAGAGACCCATAATTCAATTCTCATAAGCAATCAATAAGATAAGAAAAGAACACAACTTTCATATTCATGAATCATGATATTTTTAATTGCCAAAAAAAAAAAAAAATCATTTCTCGCAATAATTTTTGTATGATGCAAGGAACAATCTTTGCCACCACTATAATACTACTACAATCTGTGACAGACATCCCGCAAACGCTAAAGAAAGCCTAGTAGGTGCATGCTAGAGCCTTTGCATGATCCGAATGGCCATATCAAACATAAGGAAATTTCTATTCACTTTATTGCAGAAAGAATTTCAAAAAAGTGAGTTATACTTTTCTCATGGATAATTCAAGTTCATTATTTATCGTGTCAGTGGCTATACTAAACACCACATGAACTCACGAAGCTTTCTAAGAATAATTGATGGAAGAGATCCTAAAGGGCCTGTTTTTTGAGCTTCGGCATTTAGAAAGGGCTTAGTCATTAGGATCAAATGACGCAGATGTTTCAAGGAGGTCCACGGAAGACTACATTACTACAAAGGCAATCATTGCAATATTTGTTGACATTCTCTAAGACCTTAGTTAGGGATTGGAATACTGATACAACCGTTTTAGTAGATGATGCTATTATGTTGACCTGTGGAACAACAAAATGACAAATGCCTTGGCCTTAGATTATAAGGTATAGACGATGACATTAGATATTGCCTTGGCCTTAGATTATAAGGTATAGGCAATGACACTAGATGTTGCCTTGACCGATAAACTCATCGGGCCTAACACGAACCCGTACATGATAAGAGATTGATCACACATAAGTTTGACGGGGTTCCATCCTAAAACCACTTGATGATAGGTGGAGCGACCCATCAATCTTATATATTAGTCTATCTCTCTCTATTTCTTCCACGTGGGACAATTAGTCCCAACTCACACGTGGATTAATCTTCTCAACACTCCTCACATGTGAGCCCATCTATTTCTCTTGCAATTTGGAAAAGTCACCACTTCCTCGTTGGGCCTTCTTTGGTCTTCCAACTTGAGGTTAAATGTCGCTACATGGGGCAATCAATTATGTTGGGCTTCTTAGAGAAACTCCAATGGTTAAAAAAAGGAACATGCTCACAAAATGTGAGCAGGTAGCCCACCATTAGAACAACAATGAGATAAGCAGATCTTAAAACTTTGTAGCTATTTTGGGCAGGTAGCTAAAAAAAGAAAAGGGAAAAATACGAATCAATCATGGCTCACGCGTGAAACACAACTCACAAATATATTGGTACGTGCAACTCAATCTCTGCTTCCGTTTTTTATTGACGTCGTCCTCGATTTTATGGGAATAAAACAAAGAAGAGTACTACTTGTATAGGAGAAACAAAGTACTATGATTTACTTTTATAAAATACACTACAGTACTATGCTCTAGACCTTTAGTACTACCTTTACAGTACTTTGTCCACTTGCCTTTATTTTTTAGGAGATTGCTTCTTTTTTACACCAAATAAAATAAAATAGAGTACTACAGAGTATACTTATATAGAGTTAATAGTACTCAAGTAACTCAACTGATATTTCCGTGAATTGTGTAGAGTCCAACGTAACTTTGGGTCCAATACCAAATCAACAAGAAAAGTACTCCGCATACCTCTACTAATTTGACCGTAACCAATTATTTAAGCATTAAAATAGAGTAAAACAACTACTAGCTACATTTTAGCCAAAGTTTTAACTATCGAAAACCTAAAATGTAATATAAGTAGCTCAAACTATTTGAGAAGCACCACTTTATTTCCCTACTGGTAATCAATTCACAAGTCTCCCGTGGAGCAAAGCTTTAGATGTATAATTCATATAGCCAATACTATGGTTATTTTCAAAATTCCTCTGATACTGATAATCAAAATTCGTCACAACAATTACCAAATTCTCACCCTTAAAATTATCATGAAAACTATTACCACCCCAGTTATGTTTACCCACATATGATACAACCAAGTTTGCATCCTACTATGTCAGGATACTATCCTCGACATGAATCCAACATGATTCATGAAGATATGGGTAGAGAAACAATAGGGGCCTCTCGTATGCACCAAGAATCTCCACTATAGGGGTCATCTGTGGAGTCTGATACTCCTCAAAGTAAAGACATACAAGAGATAAATAATCAAGTAGCAAGAACATCAGCAAGGAAGGCTATTAGGTGGAGGGAACACATGGATGAAGATCTATGCACGAGTTGGTTAAATTTCTCTGTTGATTCAATCAAAGACATCAATCAAAGCAAGACAGGTTATTGGAAAAAGATTGTAGATTATTACACCCACTGGAAAAGGGAAGGTCCTTCGGTCAACGTTGAGCAAGCTTCAAATCATTGGTATAAAATGAGTATGGAAGTTGGCAAGTTCAATGGGAACTACATAAAACTGAAAAATTTCTAACATGAGCGGCCGAAGACCAAATAATTAGTCATGCCATGGTACTTTATACCAGCCAAAGCCGAACAAAGAAAAAAAAGTTTTCATATATTCATTCTTGGAGAATTGTTCGAAATTCCCCCAAGTGGAAGGAGTATGTCTCTTCACAAAGTAGTTCACAAAAACAACAATTAATTCATTTCCCGAAGATTACTCTACAACAAGTGAAACTGATAACAATAATGTGGAATTGTTGGATGAACGACCAATAGGGCAGAAGGCTGCTAAAGCAGCTGCGAGGAATAAAGGTCAAGGCAAGGTAAAAAAATAATGTAGCCCGCCTTGACAAGAAATGGGGTAACTATCAAGATTAACAATCGAAGAGACTTACATTGTGTGAAGAGCCCATTTTGGCAACAAGATTGTGATTCTTTGCAAGGAAAAATCAAATATGGATGAATGAGCTAGGAAAACTCACGAGCAAGTATGCGAGCTAAACATGGAATGTCGTGATAAGAATTTTAGTATGAGTTGAGTGTTTTAAGTTTTGTTTTTTTGGCAAGTGATTTAGGTACTTTTATATTGTAGTCAATAATTTATAGTACATCCTATTTGTACTTCGTATCTTAATTTCCTTTCTTAATGTTACTTTACTTCTAAGTGTTATGAATTTTGGAATCCTTAGTTGGTTAACTTGGTGTTTTCTTATTCCTAAATTTTAGTTTCCACGTACTGTTAGTGTAATGTTCATTGATATATGATGGAGATTATTAATTAGATGCTTTTTGTATATAATTTATATTTTAACTTGCAATCAAGTCATTATTGTGGCAGTGCCATGAACCATGATGGCATGATATTTAGTGATAACTTTGGGTATTGGTATGAGGGATTTTTTATTATTAAATTTAATATACTCTCTCCGTCCCTAAAAGATTGCCCCAAGTGCTTTTGATCACTGTATCAAGAACTGGGTATACTCAAAAGAAAATTGGTAGGTAGATTTGTCTTTTAGCTAAATTAAATAATTGTTTGCGAGTAGAAACATGTGGGAACCATAAACCAAATAAGGTATGGAGCAAACAAATAGAAACATCCATTTACGGTATATGAGGCAATCTTATGACGAGACAAGGAGTTACAAACATACAAGGTGTGTATATGTTTATGTATAGATTACTTAGTATTATTTCGGACATATATAATAGCATGACTACGAACTTGTATACACTATGAACATAATTGTGTGATTACTTTTTTATATAATGTAAATTTAAAACTTCTCTACTAATTGATGTTCATATTAGTTTTATTTCCTTTCCTAATTGTAGACATCGGTGGAAAAAGGGTTATATAAGAAAAAAGTTAGGGAAGTACTTCGTAGCTTATAACAAAAAGAAAAAAAATGAATTGTTCCAATTCCTCCAACCTGAATCGAGGGAGCCAAATTAGCACTTAGTTTAACTAAATAGAGCAAAGAAAAAGGATCTTAACAACAATAACATTGTATGTACAAGTATATATATATATATATATATATATATATATATATATACATATATATATATATATATATATATATATCCACCTTTTTATACTATTACGTTCCATTTCCTTTGATATTTCTCTTACATTCCATTCCTTTTGATATTTCACTTACCGATTCAAAATGTTCGAAAGCCTAAATTCTTCAAACAACTTTGATTTGGATAAATTAGGGGAAAGCAATTATTCGATGAATCACATGATGAAATTGGACGTTGCATTATCTCACAATATGAAATCCCGAGAGTGGGTATCTCTCGTGATCGTGAAGGTGGTGCAGAATGTCTATACCGAGAGTCCGAGACTACTTTTCTAAATAACCGATATATCCGGTGCATGTTTTTCGAAGAAGGTTTCGAATGAGAAGGAGGTCTTCAATCGTATAGTGGAAGCCCTTAAAAATCATACCAAATATTTTCAACAAAGGGTCGATGCTGCAAAAAGAATGGGTTTATCTCCTCTTCAAAAATACATTGTCGTCATTCGCATACTAGCTTAAGGAACTTCAACTGATGAAATAGACGAGTACATCAAGATCGGCGAGAGCAGAGCTATAGAGTGCTTATTCAAATTTTGTCGTGTTGTTATCGAAGTATTTGGGAAAGTGTCCATGAGAAAGCCCAATGATGTCCAGCGATTGCTTCAGATGCATGAGGAATGTCATGGCTTTCCCGACATGAATGGAAGTCTAGATTGTATGCATTGGGAATGGAAAAAATTGTCCAACTGGATGGAAAGGGCAATACACTCGAGGTGATTATGGATATCCAACAATCATGCTTGAAGCAGTGGCCTCAATAGATCTATGGATATGGCCACATATTTCGGTGTTGTTGGATCAAACAACGACCTTATGAGCATGTCAAACTTGTTTCAGGAGAAATTGCAAGGACAAGCTTCCGAGGTATATTTTACTGTTAATAGCACTGAGTACGAGACGGATATTATCTTGTTGATGGTATATATCCTGAGTGGGCCGCATTTGTCAAAAAATTTCCTCATCCCCGAGACCCGAAGAGGCTCCTATTTAAGCAAAAGCGAGAGAGTGCAAGGAAAGATGTTTGAGCGAGCATTTGGAGTACTTCAATCTCGTTTTTCTATAGTCTGCCGACACGTTGTTGGCATAAACGTAATATTCATGATATTATGGATGTTTGCATTACACTGCACAAGTACACAATATGATTGTTGAAGACAAGCGTCACACGTGCAAAATAAACTTTCCCAATGATGAGTTTTCACCAAACGTTGTTGACGATGTTCAGCACGGTAATGAGACAAACTTTCGGGAATATCTTCCAAGAGATGCAACTATACGAGATAGACAAATGCATCATTAACTTAAGGCAGACCTAGTAGACAACATATGGACACATTTCGGGAGCAATAACTTAAGATTGATCTTCGTTTGATTTAAAATTAATATAATTTCTTATTGTTTGTTATGAGTTATATTTGTTTTCATTTAGTAATGAAATCATAGTTTGTTATAATTTATTATGATCAAAATATATTTATGTTGGATATTGAATAATTTATTTTGGATCAAATAAATAAATTGTTTAAATTAAACATTATAGGGAGCTACAAGGTATGTAGCCCACCAATGTAAATATTTGTAGCTTAAATCAATTTTAGCTATAAATTTGATGTGGCAAACTTAGCAACACCACCGTGTAGCTCACCATTGGAGTTGCTTTTACTCAAACAGATCTTCAAATCCTCTCCATCTTACATTCTTCAACTCAGTAGGCCCTCCCTTCTTTGGTGTTGATAATGGGCCAGGAACGTCGACTATGATACCATGAAAAACTCATTGGGCCTAACATGACCCCGTACATGAGAAAAAATTGACCACACATAAGTTTGACGGGGTTCCATCCTAAAACCAATAGGTGATAGGTGGAGTAGCCCACCAATCATTATATATTAGTCAATCTTTCTCTATTCTTCCATAAGGGACAATTTGTCACAGGTCAAATTTGGGTTAATCTTCTCAACACTATTAGGATGGTAATTGTGCACAAATAATATATAATAAACAAATATATTATTCTTATACAATTTATAATATGATATATTTCTTATATGTTACAATGTTTATATAACTATTTTAATTACATAAACACCGTAAATAGTTTACTTAAATTTGAATGATTTTAAAACCAAATCAATAATTATTTAGTAATATCTAAAAATAACTTGTTTAAAATAGAGAAAATGAAGAATGCTCTTTTATTTTTAACACTCCTCCTTGAAGAGCATCCTTTGAACGCCAAGTTTTTCTCTTAATCGGTCAAAGCTTGCTTTCAAAAGTGCTTTTGTAAATATGTCACTAATTTGTTCTTCATATGTACAATGAACAAGGTGTAAGAAAAAATAGGAATTTGCTAATTCCTAATCTTTAACAATAACAATAATAACAAAAGAATATGTAAAAAATTATATTCAATGTGCTTGATTAATTGACAGCTACAATGTATTGCATTTATAGTCTTTCGAAGATCTAAATATGATTCCTAAAAACTCTCTTATATACCATACATTATGTAATAATATAAGAATGCTAAATTCATATTCTCCTTATAATAGTATTATTTAATTTAAGTTTGTTATCTTCAACACGCCCCTCAAACACAACTCCGAGTAAACCCTTGAATTTTTCAAACAATTCCGCCTTAAGTGGTTTTGTCATTATATCTGCAATCTGCTCTTCCAACGAGCAAAATTGAATCACGATTTCTTCTTCCCTAATAAGTTCTTGTATGTAGTGAAACCGATTATCTATATGTTTGCTTCTTTTGTGAAAGACATGATTTTTTGCTAATGCTATAGCCTAATTATTATCACACATTATTTTGGTCGGTGATTGTTGTTGATAGCAAAGGTCTTCTAAGAGTCGATGTAGCCAGACTATCTTGACAAGCTCCTTCGTCAGCTTGCAATTCTGCTTCCGCTATTGATAAAGCTACAACTTGTTGCTTTTTTGACGATCATGATATCACATCATTTCTCAAATAAAAAGCATATCCAGATGTGCTTTTACGTGTTTCGATGTCTCCTGCCAATCGTTGCCGGTGTATCCAGCCAAATTATATGACTCTGAATGAGTATAATATAATCTATGTTCTCGTGTACCATTAAGATAACGTAAAATCCTTTTAGCGGCTTGAAGGTGTGCCTGGTATGGCTTTTCAACAAATTGACTTAATTATCGAACACCATAAATAATGTCAGGCCTGGTAGAAGTCAAGTAGTGTAGGCTACCCACTATACTTTTAAAATAAGTTGGATCAACAAGCTCACCAGTTCCTTCTTTCTTCATCTCCACACGTTCTGCAACAGGAGTACGAATCGGTGAAGTTGTATCCATCTTGAATTTCTTTAAGATTATGGCATACTTATTTTGTGAAACAAATATACCATCATTATCCTGTCACACTTCAAAGCCGAGAAAATACGACATCAATCCCATATCTGTCATCTCAAATTGTCGTGTCATTGCTTCCTTTATTCCTCTAATCATTGCCTCACTATTTTCTAGTGAATATGATATTATCAGCATACAAACATAAAATTAAATGTTCAAATTTCGCCTTTGACTTGACGTAGAGTGTGTGTTCATGAGGACATTTTTGAAAATCGTCTTGTAACAAATATCAGATTGCTTGGTCATATGATTTGTGCATCCATAAGCCAATCATCTCTTTTACTATCGTTTTGATTAGCATAAAA
Organism: Spinacia oleracea; assembly: GCF_020520425.1. NCBI lineage: Eukaryota > Viridiplantae > Streptophyta > Magnoliopsida > Caryophyllales > Amaranthaceae > Spinacia > Spinacia oleracea. The sequence goes on along the minus strand of NC_079488.1, from coordinate 68,416,460 downwards.
AAGATATCCTTCATTCTCTCTATATTAAACAAGTTATTTTTAGATATTACTAAATAACTATTGATTTAGTTTTAAAATCATTCAAATTTAAGTAAACTATTTACGGTGTTTATGTAATTAAAATAGTTATATAAGCATTGTAAAATATAAGAAATATATCATATTATAAATATAAATATAATATATTCCCTCCGTTCTTGTTTATTAGTCCCCTTTCCGTATTGATATGTTTTTTTTACTAGTCCCTTTTAGAATCTTTCCTTAGTTGTTCAACAATTATTCTCCTTTTACCCTTATATTACAATTGTAATTCATTTTTCATCCCAATTAAATATGCAAGTGGTCCCTTTATTTTCTAATTTAACGACACTAATCACTCCACCTACCCACATGGGTGAGATTCTTTAGAGATTCCTTTTAGTGGACTGTTCAATATTCCGTAAGAGACTAATAAACAAGAACGAAGGGAGTATTCATTTATTATATATTATTTATGGACAATTAGCACAATATCCTAACACTGGTATCAAGTGTTATAAAGATCAAGAAGGCTCTAGCACAATTCCCGCAAAGTTAATATAATTCATCTATGAAATAGAAATATGATTTTTACAAAAAAAAAAAAAGGCATTTTCAAGCACAAACCAACAATAAATTGTTCCATTTTTCAATGGTGACAATTACGAATATTGAAGCATTTGAATGAAGGTTGTTTTACGTCCCTCTGGAATATGGGAAGTTGTTGAAACCGGCATACAGGCAACACAACAAACCGGAGGAGAACCAGCTATAGGAGCAATTGATTGGCCAAAAAAGATGCAAAAGCATTAGCCAAAACTCATCCTTAGTTTATAAGGTACTAGGTTAGTTCCTGTGCGTTAAAAAAAAAATTCTCTATTTTGACTAATTTCTTTAAAATATTTTTTTAATAAAACAAAATCATATCAATTTTTATCATGGGTCGTTGGAAAATTAGAGAAAGTTATTATTTATTCGAATTATAAAGTGATTAGGTGTTTAGGGTTTCAACAAAAATACTTAAGTTGGGCAAAAAAAAAACTTATCATACCTTTATCAGGCAACTGTTCTTTTAAAATTGAATGATATCAATAGCTGTAACCATACTCGTACCCGCTACATAAAATGGATGAAAATAAGAATAAAAAATGCTTGTTTGGGTATGGACATATAATTACACATTATTTTGTAAAATTATTGAATGTAGGCTAAGAGGATAATTAATTTTTTTTTGAAAGGTCTATGAAAATCAAAATACTATCTTGCTATTACGGATTAGCAACTTACTACTTATATTATAAAAACAATAATATCATAAAAATTGTGATTTTTCCATTCCTGGCATATATTTTTCAAATTAGTATTAATATATTATGTTAGATTCTTGCCATAATACATACGAAGTCATAATTTTGAAAAACAAAATAAGACAAAAATTAGGAAATTATATATTTTAAAATATTATTTAATTAAATTTTTATTTTATAAAAATTAAGGAGACGTCAGGAGATTACACGTGTAAAATATTCTGGATTCTAGGGATTACTGGATGAGCATGGAGTATTTTTTAATTTTTTTGCACACCTAAATAATCTATATCAAAATTCTACATGTTTTTAAATTTTTAATATTTTTGTACGTAATCTTTTCAAAGATATTGATGTTATCTTTTCTATGCATTCCCTATTTTGTAGCAAACTTAGGAAAAGTTATGTTTTGTACAATTTTTTTTTATTTGTTACCTGCTTTGCAGGCACTTATGGGAGCATTTCTGTTTTGTAAATTTTATTTATTTATTTGTTACCTACTTCTGCCATCCGTATTTTCTGGGTTGATTTTATATGTATTATATTATTCATTTTTGTATGTTTTTTTATATACTAATAGAAGTTTTGTTCATTTTTTGTTCATGTAAATATATTGGACGATGATTTCCTATGTTCTTGGACACTTTCTATATTATTTTTATTTTTCTTTTTATTTTTTTATTCTATCTAAGAATAAAAGAAAAATTCCACTAATATATTTTTAGTAATTTACCTCCTTTTTAGGGAATTTAATTGTTTTAGTTTTGTACATTATCTTTTAGTCATTTTTTTCTCCATTCAAAACTATTTTTTATTCTACCTATTTTTATTTTTTACCTAATTTTTAAAAGAAAAAAGTCAAGAGATGACAGGTGTATAGATTTTTTAAAACAATCTTTTATAAATTGACTATTACCTTGTTTTTTGATTTTTTTTATTCAATAATATAAATATTTTAAAAAGAATTTAAAAAAGAAAAATATTAAGACTCACCGGAACGTGACACGTGTCATTCCTGGTGTGTTTTTTAGTATATAGTAATAGATAGGCAATGACACTAGATGTTGCCTTGGTCTTAGATTATAAGGTACAAAAATGACACTAGATGTTGCCTTGGTCTTAGATTATAAGGTATAAAAATGACACTAGATGTTGCCTTGGCCTTATCCTTTATAATATCTTGGTTGGACAGTACGGCATTTCTCAACTAAAATTACAACTAAAAATTTCCTTAAGTATAGCAAAGATATCAACAATGGTAACCGTGGTGAACGCACGTTACTAAAAAGCACAAGAAGCCTTTCTGTAATGAAGTTTATGAGAAAATAACCAGGGATTTCAACAGAGTAAAGGGAAGATACCACTATTTGTATTAATCCAGTGCTTTTATCTCATTACACAGGAAGTTGATAATGGTAAGCCTATGCAAACACCTCCCCACTCCAAAAAAACCTTCCCTTGACAAAATATTTACTCTGGGCCTTCAGGTGGCTGTCACCTGTATTTAACTTAATGAAGATTGAACAAAAACCTCAGTTTGATGCTCATATGTGTAGGCCATAAAACATGTGTATATAGGACGATTCCACTTGAAGGTTTTCAGAAAACGGTCCCACCAATAGAGACGTCCAATCCAAAAAGATTATGAACGTAAATAGCGCTTTATTGATGGAGGAGGAATTGAACAGAAGTACTCCGAGGACATCTACATTTTTGTATAGTCTTTGGGAGCGCCTCATCTAGTCATCCTGTCCACAGTCTAAGAAACTACTTCCCTAGTTTCTTCTCCAAAGAATTACACCTTTACGCCCAACACCTTTTTCAAATTCATATGACCCCCTTCCAAGCTATGATACTTCAGAGTTCAAAAGCTCAAACTAACACAAATCACACAAGACTAACCATGGGAACCTGGGATAAGATATCACCCTTGGAAACTACAAATTCCACCCACCCTTGATCCTTTTCCTTAAACCTAGGTACTATGCACCAAACCTTTTGGACAACATAATCTCTAAACAAAACTAAGCTGCTCGGTCTTTAAATCATGTTCCATACCAAACATCACCAAAGTTAGTCTCAAAGTCATCTTGCAGATTTTAAAGGGTTTTCTATCAATTTTCACAAAATTAGTTGACTTCTAGACTGGCGTATATATATATGGCAACCAAATTCACAAGCACACCTCCAAAACTGTAGAGGGTCAAACTAAATTTAACTTACACCATATAACATCCTGAATTCGTGATCCATTACTGTTTCTAAAATTGAACAACTTTATCATCAAACATTCCAAACAATCTTACTGAGCCAACAATATTCAGTTATTCACAATCTCAAATTTGTGTGCTTTCTTCTGTAAATTTTCCAATAATGCGCTATAATTTTCTCAACAGACCAATAAATCAATTCTCTTAAGCAATTCAATTAAACAAAGAACACATCGTTCATATTATTGCTCCCAATATTTTTTTTATTTATTTTAATTGCGTAAGGAACAATCTTCATCACTATAATAATACTACAATATGTTACAGATATCCCGAAATTGAAAATGAAAATGAAACAGATAAAAAATAAAAATGGAAACAAGAGAGATAATGGAGTACCTTCGAGGTGGCGGGTTGATCTTCCTCTTTTTGATTTCGGACTCCATTGCCCGTCTCTCTGCCTCTCTGGTTGCGTCGCTTTGGCGTGGCTGCGTGGGTGAGAAACCGGGAAATGAGTTTATCACTTGAACATGAGTTTATAAAAAAAAAATGTTTTTTAATCGTAGTACCCGATTCACCTTTAGGGCTAATCCAGATTCTGACGCGTTCTGGTGGATAGGTGTCAGTCCCCTCCCAATTGTTGTTACGGGGTATAAACACGAGTTCTCCATACCAAATTCAGCCTCAATCACCACTGAATCAACAGGCAATTGGTTATAATAAAAGTGATTTGTATAGTGCAAAATGCAAATAATGTTATATACTTATATTCTTAATTAAATTAGTAAGAAAAAAAATGGAAATAAATAATAAATAAAAAAGTTGAATTTAATGAATATAATTTGAGCTTAAATGAATAAAATTTGAGTTTAATTGTATATCTTGGAAATCTATTTATATATGATTATGTCATGTGATTTATACTACAATAGATAACAGTTACTCCGTATTGATTTGGAGATAAGATAAGTTCTAAACAAAGTCGGTAAGTGAGTGAAAAAATTTATTCCGGTTAATTTTGATTTGTATCCTTATGAGACAATCAAACAAAACATGGATAATTTGAGTTTTGGCCATGTTTGATTGTGTTTGATTTCCATTAACTTTCGATTGCCAGTTTCATATCCAAATTGGTATTTAGGTCGGAAAATCAAGTTACTTTGATTCCTTTTAATTTTGAGTTGCCAGTTTTGTATCAAAATCACCTTTCAAATTTTATTATTTATTGAATTCAATGCTTTGATATTTTTAAAAGTATTTTAAAAGTACAAGTTTGAAATAAATTATACGGAGTTCAGAATTACAAAGTACGTAGTATATATACAAAACTAAAAGACATTCGAGGCTGAAGGACCAATACAATTACGGATTTTTCATGAAATACCCCCGAGTTTTTGCGAAATTCACCAAATGCCCCCGACTTTCAGAAATTCACCAAATGCCCCTCACCTTTAACTTAATACCCCAGATACCCTTACTAATGACGCGTCGTTAGCGCTCCGTTAGCTAACTTTCAAATTCACCAAATACCCCTATTTTAATACTAACTAGCTTTTGAGCCCGTTCAAAGAACGGGCGATTGTGTAGTGGTTACTCTTTATTTAGTTTATCTTTTTAAGTTCAAATTTTATTGAGCGTGTGATTTTAGATAGAATATATGATTAAATAGAGGTAAATTTTAAAAGTTTAATTAATACATAAATTAAATAGTTTATTAATATTGAGTGTTAATCGGAAAGATGGAGTGGAAAATGTTGAATGAATGGATTAGTAAATTGATGTTTTATGAGGAAGATGGAGTGAAAGAATCGATTGGAGTTGTATAATATATCAAACAACAAAGAAAAAATAAAAGAAAAACCAAATTGATGGAGGAAAGAATGGATGACATGTGTCATCTAATCAAATGTGTTGACACATGTCATCTAATAAATTGTGGTTTTCCTTTTTAAATACTAGGTATAGATTTCACCAAATACCCCGTTGTTGAAAAACAATTCACAAAATATTCATATTTTAAAAGAACAATTTTGATGCTCAACAATTTATTCCCAAGATCAAGGGATGTCATTGATCTTGAACTTGTTCAGGAAGTAGAAGCCTCGTCATACAAATCCATCTTTCGAAAATTAACTGCATCAAATATCACTTCTGCATATGAATGTGAATTAGCATCAACATCAAAACCGAAAGCTTTTGGAAGCTTACATTTACAGTTTCTTCAAGCTTCTGGAAACAATCTCAATTAGCATCACCTGTAGACATCATATTTGGATATCAGACACATCAACTGCATAACTTCCATTAGATTCTGCCACACTCTCTCCATGGTCGTTTCTCCCCTCACTAGACATCATCTGAATCTGGTATCACTCCATCATTTCCATTATCTAAAGCCTCCTCAATTGCCTCAAACATATTAGACCCTCCATAATCTTTATGCTCGTGAACAGCTCCCACCCCATTTTCCATCCCCAAATGTCACCTTTTTGCACAAATTCCTGAAATTACCAAAAACCCAGACATCAAAACAATTGTATTTCATGTAAAATCGATCAATTTTGTTCAAGTTAAAAAAATCACCCATATCCCACCAAACGAAAAATCACATAAATTCAACAATAATCCTAAAAAAACCCAGATCATTCAATTACAAACCAAAAACAATAGATCTTAAAATGAGAGTAATCACATTTAAATGCTAATCATGGCAAATGAGTAGATGGGGTGAAGATTACAATTTAATCGACGAACCACGACCATACAACCAACCCAGAAAACTCACCACCGTGAACTAAAACCACCATCCACTAGTAGAAAAAACCCTTGTTGCAGCGGGCTTTTATACCCCTGTTGCAGCTTACATCGTATGCTGCAACTGGGGGGCCTGCAACAAGTCTAAACTTGTTGCAGCGTACATTGTTCGCTGTGAAAAGTGCTTTGCAACAAGTATGTAAAATTAGGCCAAAATCATGACTTGTTGCAGCGTACAAATGGGTGTACGCTGCAAAAGACATAACCTGTTGCAGCGAACAACTATTTGTACGCTGCAACAGGTCATGATTTTGGCCTAATTTTACACCCTTGTGGAAGCATACATTTATATGTACGCTGCAACAAAGTACTTTTGGCGGGAAAATTTTAGTTTTATTTAGCTATACATAGAGTGTCTTGTACAAAATAGAAACCTGTCAACAACAATAATAGAATATCGCAACCTGTATAACAAATATAAAAACAATAATTGGTGTTTTGTATACTATATATCCCAAAACCAAAGTGCACGTACTACATTTAAGTATATGTACGTTCCAATTTCAACGTACGCATACATTTTAATATAAAAAAATTGTTCTATAACATCTAAACCAACTCGATCAAGCGCCCTCGGGCGAATAATAAAACTTAGCCCATTGCTCACGAACCACATCGATTTCCTCACTAGCATAAGGCGCATTCCTCGGAGTATAGACCTTCAAAAACAAAAATTTGATGGGAGTATTAGATTAAATGTCATTTTAGTCTAAATATGACCTATAACGACTTAATGAGCCTTAAATGTGCATAAATATATTGGAATGAGTATTGAAATCTTTAAAACTATGCATATTAATCATGTAATAAGTTTGAAATGAGTCCTTAGGTTCTTTAGTTCAAAGTGGGGAACGAATTAGTCTAAATATGACCTATAAGGACCCAATGAGCCTTAAATGTGCGTAAGTAGATTAGAAGGGGTATTGGAAACTTAAAACTAAGCATATTAATCATGTAAAGGGTTTAAAATGAGTCTTTAGGTTCTTTAGTTCAAAGTTGGGAGCGAAAATGTCTCATTTTAGCCTAAATATGACCTATAACGACCAAACAAGTCTAAAATGTGCATAAACAAATTGGATTTAGTCTTGGAAAGTTAAAACGAATCATATGAATCATATAATAAGTTTGAAATGAGTTCTTAAGTTCGTTAGTTCAAAGTTATGAGCGAAAATGTCATTTTAGCCTAAATATGACCTATAACAGCCAAACAAGTCTCAAATGTGCATAAATAGATTGGATTGAGTTTTCGAAAGTTAACACTAATCATATGAATCATGTAGTAAGTTTGAAATGAGTTTTTAGGTTCGTTAGTTCAAAGTTGGGAGCGAAAATGCCTCATTTTAGCCTAAATATGACCTATAACGACCAAACAAGTCTCAAATGTACATAAATCGATTGGATTGAATCTTGGAAACTTAAAACTAATAAATTAATCATGTAATAAGTTGGAAGTGAGTCCTTAGGTTCGTTAGTTATAAGTTGGGAGCTAAAATGTCATTTTAGCCTAAATATGACCTATAATGGCCAAACAAATCTCAAATTTGCATAAATAGATTGGATTGAGTCTTGGAAACTTAAAACTAATTATATAAATCTTGTAATAAGTTTCAAATGAGTTTTTAGGTTCGTTAGGTGAAAGTTGGGAGCGAAAATGTCATTTTACCCTAAATATGAGCTATAATGGCCAAACAAGTCTCGAATGTGCATAATTAAGTCTTGGAAAGTTAAAACTAATCATATGAATCATGTAATAAGTTTGAAATGAGTTCTTAAGTTCGTTAATTCAAAGTTGTGAGCGAAAATGTCATTTTAGCCTATATATGACCTATAACGGCCAAACAAGTCTCAAATGTGCATAAATAGATTGGATTAAGTCTTGAAAAGTTAACACTAATCATATGAATCATGTAAAGGGTTTAGATTTATAGAAAATTAAAGTGGGCAAGTGTCCAAACGTAAAAACCTTGAGGTAACACTATGGGTCATTTTGCACTACAAAGAACAGGAAGGGAATGTACATTTCCAAAATCCAAGAATCATTTTGAGAAAGATGAAAAAACATAGATAGTTTCTCAATTTTATTTAACCCATTCCTCTATTTTACAAAAAGCTCCTATAACACCATACTTGCTGTCAAGGAGCAAGCTTGGCCAATTGAGTGGACATATTCTAGCTCAACCAACCTAAATCAGTGTACATCTATCACAAGGAAATAAATGCTCATGCATATTCAACATACTAGATATAATTGCCATCAGAATTAATGAGAATTGCTAGCTGGAATGATGATTTAGGCAAGAATTTCCAGAAGATACATCCAATAAGTTGCCTACTGTGTTTGGAAACTGTTCAACATAGAAAAGATAGTGCAAGTACTCTAGCTCGTGAAAGTAGCAAACCTGAATACTGAGGCATAATAAGTCCGACAGTCTCTTCAAGGTGATCTTTGAGTTGTACTTTGAAATAACAAGTATGTTCTGCTAAGAGAGCACACAAATAAATTATAAAACTAAGTATTTTCAAGATATATCATCAGAAACTGCATAATACTTCAGACAATCATAATCTTCAAAAGCCACAAAGTGTTCAAAAAGAGACGTACTAAGTAGTGATTCTAAACAAGAAGCAGATTATACGACTACAACAAGAGCAGTCCGCATTACTGGTCAGGCAGCCATTAAAAGGAATACAAAGCTCCTCCTTTCAACTGCCATCTTCAACAGTTTCGGACTCTTTGACATCGATTGTAAAATTATACTCCTGATCACACCCCAGGTACGAATCACACTGCAAAATGACAGTGGCGTGTAAGTTTTAACGGATCGAGTTTTATTCGGTATCATGAAGTTTTAACAGTTGTTCTTGTTGTTGGCCAGCTAGTATATACCATGAAATCACCATCATCATCAAATTCCATCAATCAAATTAGACAAAACAGACTCTAAAGTCTAAACTTGGTAGTAAAAGGCAAAGCTGCCAATTCAGAATCTATATTCATTTAATAACAAGTTTTGTTGACAACACCATAAAAGAACGTGACAAGAAAAAGTACTTACAACCATTTTGTTTTACGGTCAACAACGTCCTTAAATCCTGTGACAAGGAGTCAAATGGTTATTTCAGTTCCAGTACAATAATCCTAGAAAATTTAATAAGCTAACTTTGAGAGGTAAAGTGACGGTCAAACAGAAGGAAAGAGTAGACGACAAAAAGACAGTTAGCAGCTTTGAGCGCCAAAGAAAGAAAATTGTGAGTGTAAGATGACAAAGAAAGAATTGAGAATTCGAAGATTTTCGCGAGCACTATCTGAATGAGAAAGAGTTAGCCACTACTATCTGATATGCTCTCTGGCAGAAAGTCTTAGCTGCAAAGATTGTACAATGTCCTGCAGTTTCTTTGCTTCTTTTTCATCATGCTTTGATTTCTTAGCCTGTTAAAAGAAATACGAGCATAAACAGCAGGCAAAACTCAACAACAATATTATTCTAAAAAATTCTCATAGAACATACCAGATGCTTATACTTGAGGAGCTCAGAAAAATCTATCTGCTTGCGAGCTGGACCATATTCGATTCCCTTGACTTGACTAGGAAAGTTCAGGGAGCATAAAGTCTCCCCCAAGTCTGCAGCGCTAGGACTAATCTGGATACATAAGACAGATAACTTACAGTCACATCTCGGTTCAACAAGGCTTAGTTGTTATCTGATCCTTCTTAAGGGATAAATATTTGGCTAAAGTATCTCACCTAAAGAGCTCTGCAGCATGTTATAAGCTTCGAGTTTCTGAAAATTAACAAAAAAATCAAGTTAGATTCATGCAAAAATGGGGATTGAGGTAAAATATTAACCAGAACTGGGTAACCGGTCTAAAATATTAACCAGAGCTAACTAACAGGAATCAGGGTTATGAATGTTGTGTTCACTTTTTCGTCACTTAGATCCATTCGAAAATCAAAATCATTCTCTGTTGTTCGCAATTTCATTCTCTCGAGATCGTTTAACGGATGATTTCCTGTTGTTCTGTATCCCACCAGCATCATTTGTATCCTTGGGTGTTACAACAATCTCAGAAACTCGGTCAAGATTAGTCTGCATCTGAAACCATCGATTCAAAGTTGGAAATCTGCAAACAAAAATAGTCAATTATGAACCCTAAACAAACTGTGGGTCAGTTATTGTGACATGTAAAACAACATTGCATATCTCTCTGACTGATCAAGAGAGAATTCAAAGAATATCCTGTCAGTATCAGGTGAATGCAGCAACTCTTTGTTCAAGGGATTGAGGATGGATGACTCATTACTACTGTATAATATACTGCTCCGAAGATACATGCTAGTACAGCTCTAACTGGTGAAATTTTGACCAAATGATTTATTATGTCTAACTGAAGATGGTACTGAGCAATACCCCAAAATTGAATGACAGACAATTATTTCCAGATGGATACTATTAGGAAGAGAATCAAGACTCTGATTACCCATGTACAAACCCTTGAATGATTGTCTTCTATGCGTGAGTGTACGTGTGTAATTGGGGATACAAAGTGAAACAAAAAAGAAAGTAAAAATGTGAATAAAATTAGGGATCTCTTTTAGACACCCTCCACTCCTCCAGTACAAAATCTTTCTCGAAACAACCTTGATATTTTAATTCATCCAAAAAAAATCTCAATAAACCAATTTCAACATTGCTATTAACATTGGAAATTACTCGTTAGCGTTTTGTATGCAGATAATATAGTTGTTTAGATGTCTGCATATATGGAAAGCTCAGCTAGAATAGTCTAGATGTCATCAATATATGGAAATCTCCTCTCTCACCCATCAAAAATAATGGATCACCCCAAAGCTTCATCAATACAAGTTATCACAAGCTCTTATATTTAAACAACATCAATCATTTGCTCTTATATTTTGCTCAAGCACAATTGAAGCACGTGGAAACATATGATAGGGCGTGGAAACATCCCATTGAAGCACGTGGAATTCCAATATAGGGACTAGGCGACCTCAAACGTCCTATCAGATGTTTCCATAAGGCCAATCAACCATAAAACAAGATTAGACACACAAACAAATTGGTATGTATCACAAACAGAACACCAACCCCCTCAACCATACACAACATAGTACTCACATAACATTAAACAAAGAACATGTGCACACAGAAGTAACGAATAATTCAATCCTTCAATCAATAAAATCAAAGACTTGTAAGGAATCGCATAGAATCATCAATCAAATGAAATTAAACCAATAAAGTTGATTAATCATCAAATTGAATAAGAATTAAAGTAAAATAACACAAATTCAAGAAGAAAATTAAATTACCAGCGGCGGAAATGCGTGAATCGAAGATTGCTATCCTTAACAGACGAAGAAGGTTCGGATGTGTCGACCACCACTGCTCTGCCGCTGATGTGTCGGAAGAAGGTTCAGATGTGTCGACCACCACTGCTTACGAAAAGCCCTAACACCCAAATCCCCAATTTCAATTCACAAACCCTAATTTTCGGATGTGACTGAGAAGCAGAGGAGAGAGAAAAAACGCAGAGGGAAGAAGGGGGCCAACGAGGAAGATTGAAGAAGAAGAAGGGGCCAGGTGCTGCGGTGTTTCCGGTAGAGTTGAGGCCAGGAAGATCAAAGAAGAAGGTGATGCGTGCAATGAGAAATTTTGAAAGGGGAAAAAAGTTCCAAGTACTAGCTGCTGCAAATTAAAACGCGAGCCAGTATTGTTAATTAGAAGCGAGAATTGGTTTTGAGAGTTGACCTGTTGCAGCGTACAATGAGATGTACCCTGCAACAGGTTATAACTTATTGCAGCGAACAGTAAAAGCCCCCTGCAAAAACACTTATTGCATAGAACATTTAAAATGTACGATGCAACAACTCTTTATAGGCTTTGACCCGCGTTGACTGACTACTTGTTGAAGCGAATGAAGACATGTACGCTGCAACAAGGGGGGTGCAATAGGGGTTTTTTCTACTAGTGATCCCGCCACTACGAGAAGACCAAATCAGGGAATCATAAACCAATTTTTGAAGAAAATTGGGTTAATATCATGCGGATTAAAGATGGGTTTTCCAGAAATTTGTTGTTGGGTTTGGGTTTTAAATGAATTGATTTTGCTGGAGCTTTGAGGAATAATTGAAGACATGACTGCCCAGATTTTGTCAAAAATCCGGTTGCCCAGAATTCTTTTGTGTGTTTTCTGGTGATTAATGGATGCAGTCAAGGTTGATGAATGAGGAAGAACAAGGGGAGAGAGAGTAGTAGTGGTAGGGAAAGGTTAAGGCGCCCAAAAGCAAAGTAAGGGTAAAATAGTAAAGCCGTGCTAACGGAGACTTAACGTCTGTTAAGTGTAAGGGTATGTGGGGTATTAAGTTAAAGGTGAGGGGCATTTGGTGAATTTCTGAAAGTCGAGGGGCATTTGGTGAATTTCGCAAAAACTCGGGGGTATTTCATGAAAAATCCGATACAATTACTTCTTAAAATCCACACCTAACCACCATGTATATGAATTTGTGTCCTCAATCTGCCCCCCTTACACCAAGGGGGTGTTTGTTTGGAGGGATAGAGATAAGAAAGTAGAGATTAGACAAATGTATTGTTTGTTTAGAGGAATAGTGTTGAGAATATTAACCCATGTGTGAGTTGTAACTAATTGTACCACATGGAAGAAATATAGAGAGATTAAGTAACATATAAGATTGGTGGGCATTTAATAGAGAAAGACAATCCTTAATGAAAAAGAAGAATATGAGAGATAAGAAAGTTATTAAGGGCATTTAAATAATTTTCCACTTATCCCAATCTTATTCTCAATAACTAATTTCATATCCTTATCCCTCCTTTAATTTTATCCATCTTATTCATGTCCCTCGTACCAAACTCCAACAAATCTTTTATCTAATAAGAGTATACGACCTATTCTTGATCGAAACAAAATTCATTTTGTTACTACACCCGCCTCACTCACGTACACGTGGCTAGACAACTATCACGTCTAGCTAGGTGTATTAAATCGGGTCATCGGATCGGTTTCGGATCGGTTATAATCGTTTCGGGTCTTATCGAACTCGGATAATGCCGGGTCAATGTTTCTATCCGAGTCCATTCGGATCGGTTCGGATAACTTTGGGTTCGGATGAAGTCAGTAATATGTTGTTTCAGATTCGAGTTGGTTTCGGTTCGAGTAAATCTCGGGTTCGGTTTGAACCGGTTCGGGTTTAAAACGGTTCTGTAACGATTTAATTAGTTCGGGTCTAGCTTGGTTCGGGTGTATGTCGGATACAGTTGCTATTTTGACCGGCTTACTGCGGGTACGGATCATCTCCGGATCGGATAAGTCTTGGGTTCGGTTGTATGTCGGATTCAGTCACTATTTTAACCGGTTTACTATAGGAGTGGGTCATGTCTGGATCGGATAAAGTCTCCGTTTCGGGTCAAGTTCGGATCGGTCGTACCTCAGGTCCAAGTCAATTACGGATTGAATTTGCAGTTGCGGTTCGACCTAAGATCGGGTTGGCTTGTATTCTTATGTTTTATGGATTGAGTAACTCTCGATTCACTATCAAATTCAGATCACTTTATTATTCTAATACTTCATGCCAAATACTGATTTATTAGAATTCTACTCCCTCCATCCAAAATTCGGTTTATAGTCGGTTTCGATTTCATTCGGATCGGGTCAACAACAATGCGGGTTACACCGGATATTGGATTTTATCGGGTCGGGTCATTGCAGTCGTTATCGGGTAAAATCGAATTTCATATTTTTATCGGGTCAGATGCAGGTTCGGTTCGGTTCGGTTAAAACTAGTCGGATACTAATTGGGTTACGGGTCTCCTCGGATTGTTAGCGGATCAATTTTGGGTCTTTGATTCACGGATCAAATTGGATTTCGGATCAATGTCGGATTGATTCGGATGAATTTCAAGGGCCTCTACTTCTTGAATATATTCGTTCAGACGTCGATCGATTTCTCGGATTGACTCACTTTTTAAAAGATCGATTTCTCGAATTGGCTCACTTTTTAAAAGCCATGTAAATAATCGCATCATGAAATAAAAATTATTAGGTGTATCATCGAATCGTCTAACCCCCGAATTTTGGTTTACATAGACGATGTAGGCAGTCCTTAGAACCGGAGTAATAAAGAACCGCACAATTAACCCACACGGCCACACTACACTCGGAAGCTAGCCGCGCGGTTCGGGTGAGTTGTGTCAACTGTCAAAGTGAAGAATGAAACAAGAAGAACCTTTTTATGTGAATTTGCGACCATCTTCATTTTGTTAACTCCACAATTAACAAGGTAATTATCCCATTCCCTCTTCCAGTTCAATTCGAATCATGCAATATGCATAATCTATTTCCTGGTTCACCAATTAGCTAACGGGTGACGCCTTTGCTATGCATTTGAACAATTTCTGGTGGGTTTTCCTTTTCTTTTTTGGGGTGGGGATTTAGTTAATGTTTATGGGGAAATTTTAATGATTTTAATTTCTGATAAAGTTTCTTTCTTTTCACCAAATGTGTTCAAATCTATAATTAATTCAAATTTTATTGAATTGGTTTTGTACCTTTTCCCTTACTTATTGATAATTATAGTGTAAACCATTCAAGTACCCCTGTACCTTCCATTAATAGGAATTGCTGAGAATTCAAGGGTTAAGCTTAATTATCATCGAGTCTGATGTTGAGGTTGGCGGCGCGGTATGTGGTAAGTGTGTAAAATTCCCAAAATTTGGATTAATTTCATTTTTTGAAGAAGATTTTTATTGATAAATGTTTGTGCCTCTATTTAGTTACAGCAAAGTTCACAGTTAGGGAGGGTTAGTTGTCAATCCCCAAAAATATGGTTCAGTACAATGCACCAAACTGAGGTATGTTGCAACTTTATTTATCTTCCTTTGTTCTGGTTTAACATTGTATTGGCATTCAATCACAGCAACCTAGTGTGGGATTTGATGTTGGTGAGGTTAGGAGAGGTCCAAATGTACACAACCGTATCACTATTCAGTGCAAACTAGTGCCGAAAACGGATTCTGGAAAACCCTCGAGAAAAGTTTTCTTCAGTGAAATTATGTGATTTTAGTTGGCAAATACTGTTATAGAATTGGGGGGTTGGTATAAAGGACAATTTGCATTAGTAAATTCATGAACATTATGAAAATAAAGCAATAAGAGTAGTAGTATTACTAGTGTTAAAACTGATAGTTGTAACATTTTGTGTTGTTAATTGGAATTCAAGAGATGAAGGCAAGTTTGGTAATGCTTACCTTAATCATTTGAAAAGTAGAAAATGTTTTAAGTATTTGTGTCACTGTTTATGTCGGTAGATTATCTAGTTCGTGCTAGGGACTGATCCTTAACCTCGTATGGTCAAAGTGTTTTTGTGGCTTGAGAAAATAAAAGATGAATAGAGTTTGGAAGGTTAAAAGGTTGAGGATGCTTATTTTGGTAATTTGTCTGAGCAATTCGAAAAAAGAAACCAGCGGAATTTTAGTTGGCAGAATTAGTAAATTCATGATTTTTACGAAAATAAGCAATAAGAGTAGTAGCAGCAATAGTAGAATTAAAACTGATAATTGTAGCATTTGTGTTGTGAAATGGAATTCTAAAGACGAAGGCAATTTTTTTTTTTTTGACATCGGATAAAACTTGCATTAATAAAAAAGTTATAAAGTACAACCCCTAACTAATACATTTAAACAAGAAAAAACACTTGTAATTTGTACGCCTAGGCCCTGTGGTTCTTGGTGGCGATCATCGTACGGCATTGGAGGTGCAACTCGCATAAACCAAAATTTATCTGTATGCTCCATTAGCATCTCAAAATGATGGGTAGTGGAGTTGAGGGGGGAAATAGTGTAAACATCTTGGTGCCCAGTTTGGAAGGAACCACTTGCACAATATTGGGTCTGGACTATTCAACGGGAGTGATGAAGGCAAGTCGATGCTTACCATTGTCATTTTAACAGTAGAAAATGTTTTAGCTGTTTGTGGCACTTTTTATGTTGGTACATTATCTAGTTCTTAGACTTATCTTTAGCCTTGTTTGGGACAAGCTGGATTAAACCTTGTATGGTCAAAGTGCTTTTGTGGCTTGGGAAAAACAGATCAAGAGAGGTAGGATAGTTGAAATGTCGAGGATGCTTATGTTGGTAATTTGTCTGTGCAATTCGTAAAAGGAAATCAGCATTGTGGGTAGAGTTTTGCCCATGTTCTATTTGTTGACATTCTTCGTTTTAAGGGAAAATATAGCACAGTTGTGAGTTGTGTCACCCTTACATAGTTGGCCTTATCTATTAGGACTACTTCCAAAGTTGACTGTTTCCCCGAGTCCCTGACATTTCTATGGAAATTTATTCTCTTATATCCTTTTTTACATTTGACCATTTGTCTTAATTCTATGCCACTTTTAAAATATTAAATACTCCGTATGTGTGACAGAGTGATGATATCCTGAAGAATAATGTTTGTCAATTTGCGTATCATCCTTGGGGGAGAGCTCTTTTAGAAAAATTCTTGCCCGTCTGACTTAGATATGGGGTTGAGCAAATCACTTATAGCTATGGACCTCACTGTCTCTAGTTTAATATGTAAATGGAGTCTTTCCTTTTCCATTTTTGTGGTCTAATTGCTTCTGTCTACTATATCTGGTTTTGAGGGCTTATTGTCCTGTTATCTTTATGAAATATTTCTCTGTTTTCTGAATAACTACCACTTTGTGTTTTTAGGGTCAGAGCCAAGTGACATCTAATGATTTTGGAAAGGAAAACAGTAATGATCATAGTTTATTTTTAGGACAGAAGATTACGAGGAAAGAGAAGACACGTTTTCTGATTAATGCGGTAAGTTTTCTTTATGTTGATTACTTTACATTATTGCCAATTTTGCTAATTTGCATGAACTGCTAGAAAAGTGAGTTTTACTTGTTAAGGAAATAGTTCTACAATGTGAATGATGCAGTTGCATATATTTCATTCCAAGTTTCCAACGATAAATCAAACACGTTCAGTGATAGAGATATCAGGCCTGAAATGAATGTGAGGAATATGTTAGAGAGATTAAAAATGCTTAAAATGTTACCATTTTGCTCAAGATACTGTGATCCATACATCAGTCGTCTCTGTTGTTTCTGCAATACAAGGGAAGCCAAATATTTGCCTTCCCATATTGACAAATTGAATTCAAAATTGTGTGCTTAGAACTATACAAGTATCAGAAGTCAAGAAAGACGTCTTATTTACTAGAACACCATCAAAGTCTAATATTAGAGTAGACTAAAGCTGTTGAAAACTGACTCGACTTGAGAACGACCAGGCCAAACTTGAATTCGATCTGTTTGGACACACACCCAGCATAACCCGTTTCCGATATGACCTGATACCTATGTTACTTGGACTCGGGTACAAGTGTCGGACACGGGTACGTGTCTAAGTGTTCGACTCGGCTAAATTGCGAAAAATTTCTAGGATTTAAGTCGAAAATGAAGTGTCGGAGTGTCTTTACCCATGTCGGTGTATCGAGGATCCGACACGGGTACTTGAGGTAAAATGAAGAGTCGGAGTAACATAGCCTGATACAAACTTGACTTGCACCCTCGATTTGACAACCTTTCCGTAAACTTAGCAGAGAGACCATGAAAATACACTCCTTCCAAAATACAACAATTGTGCTGCTTTTTCTTAGATTATCTAATGAGGTTGGGAGGATTTCGTTCTGTATTTTTGTAGACAAGCTACCTCCTCAATACGTAGTCTGGACTCCATCATCACTTTTTAATGACTGTAGCTATTTGGAATTACTACTGGCTACATCTAGCGTCTCAAACTCTTTCACACTTCGTGTCTACTGCTTAAATGGGATTGTTATAAGTCAATGACTTACCCTTTTAACTGGAATGTTTTAGAACACTTCATAATTTGTTTTCCATCTCTCTCAAGTCTCAACCTGTCTTGTGATAACTTTTTTAAATGTGACAGTTTTCAACCATCATGTCATTATCATTATCATTACCCCATTGCCTCAAAGAGGCTCCCCCAAGAAGCGGGGTAAGGGGGGGTCGGGTGTACGCAACCTTACCCCTGCTATTGCAGAGAGGTTGTTTCCAATTGACCCAAAAGCGATAACGGGACGACAACGGGACGACTATATTCTACTTCATGGAAAGGAAGCGAAGAGGTTTTAAGAGCCATTTTGATTTAGTCCATTACATCCCACAGCCAAAAGAACCAATGAATCTTTGGCTCCATTGGAAATGGACAAAATTTCAACCATCATGTATTTGCTTCAATTCCAATATCAACAGATTAGCTGGTAATAGATTGGAGCATGTCAAGCATATATTGGGGGGGTCGGAATTGAACTAAATAAATCTGTATGAGGCCCATGTAGATTGTTTGGCATGCATGAGTAAGGATTTGGTAGAAGCCACAAAAACGAGATTTGGTCACACTGTTAGAGCCCTTAGAGGCACAATAGTCCGAAGATCGTGGAGACAAATTAAACTTGTACTTGCACATTTTCTTTTGATTTCATTTTCATGAGTTAGTTGGATGTATTTTTGGTGGGATACTGAATTTTGCGGGAGCTGAGATCTGATCATTAGAAGTTGCCACAACAATTCTCCGCACATTGACATTTATTTCCTTTTTCTTCCTCTTAATAACTCAACTTGCAGACGCTGTTTCAGCATAGTGGAAAGGCTTGTTACTTGGTGTAATTGATGAAAATAGGAATAGAACACTCTGGAAACTGATGGGAGCTTGAATCTTACTCCCACTATCTGGACAACTAGTAAGGGGTCAAAATAGCCTGTAGGTTGTGTTTTTCTTTTGATTTTTCTGTCTCCTAGTCATTGTGCTCACCTCTCTGAGGCTCTGACTTATCTGGACTATAGTGGTTCCATTTAATTACTGCTGGAAATAAACCTAATGGTTGAGAGGTGAGCTTATATCACCTTTTCATTATAGAAGCCCTCTATTCAAACTTAATATTCCTCTATTTGTTGTCTTTTTTGTCTATTATTTCTCTGTCTTCTATAAATACCCAAAAAGTATTATGCCCTTCCTATGTTCCATCTTTACATGTTTAGTCTTTGAATTTGAGCGCAAATGCTTTTCGATAAAGAGAGTCTCATGGCAAGTGCAGAAAGCAATGTCCATAATTAATATGGTTCCTGATACATTTAAGCATATAAGCCATTAACAGTTTAACACTCAAATAAGCATGGGCCGCCATAGCTGCTTGTTCAAGAGTATTAACAACCTTGATTGCTTGCCTGGTGCTTCAAGGCCTTTAACATGAGATTTGAAGAGCATGCTGAGTTAGATTTTTGGTCTGAGCTAATTTTCCAAAATTGGTTTTTTGGTCTTTTGGCCAAGAGCTAATGCTGATTAGACTTTCCATTCTACCTTCAGTACTTGAGTCTATAGTTTATTCCTGGATACTATAATGGAAACTCAACACTTTATTTTGGAGCTTGGGCAAATCATGTAAATTTTCATAAGATGGCTAAGTTAAAACCTGGACCATACATGTGTCTGACACTTTTGATTCAGTTTGAGTGATGCTAAGGATAAGAAAACTTAATAAGCTTTCCTTCCGTTGGTTCATAATTGAGCTTGATCTATTTAGGCTTGGGTTAAGCACTTGAGCAATGACACCAAAGGCTTGGCTCCTTTTATTTCTTTTTGTTTTGTTTTTATGGGAATTCAAAGTAGCCTGTTAAAACCCTTCTCTTCCAGCCATCACTTTAAAGTTCCACAACACTTTTAGACCGAGTTCTTTTTAATTGTCTTCCTTTAAGAATGATGTGTGTCCATGAATTGTCAACTTAATTTACTCAAGGAAGATGAGAGAGGGGATTGTAAGTCAAATGTTTTCGGGAGAATAATGAGTTTATTATGCAATAATAGGCCGTGTCGGAGCAAGTTTTAGCTATTAGTTTTCAAATTCTATTTATGTTCTACTCTTAGTTGCTACTTGCTAGTGTAAGTTGACCACTTGACCACACATCTACTGAGTAGCATGTGAAGAACTCTACAAGGTACAATTACCCCGCGTTAGTTATCAACTTGATCAGTTGCAAGGTTTGGGTTATATATTTTACTAAAGTTCTTGGATTGAGGACTGCATCACCTCTTCACGTATATGCAAAGGCTTATAGTAAATCCTTCTGAAGCTGTATCTGATTATCTATCCCCTTAGTCCCTTACCTGGATGTTATGGACTTATGGAGTATATTGTAATGTTATGTCCATAATTTTAACGTTTTGTGCGTTACTATAAATGCTCAAGAGTAGGGTAGATATTAACCAATAATATCTCTACATTAGCTGAATTTGGTTGTGCTTGCAGCTTTTTGATCTGGAAGATAGTAAAGATGCTATCTATGGCACACTTGATGCTTGGGTTGCATGGGAGCAGAACTTTCCAATTGCTGCACTTAAAAACGTTTTACTAGCTCTGGAGAAGGAGCAACAATGGCATAGAGTCATACAGGTACTGCAAATCTTAACATTTTGGTCAGTGTCTTTGTACTGGGTGAGTAAGAAGAGAAAAAAGGAAGGATGTAGCAGTGTGAAAAACTAGAATCTAAACACAGATGTCTTGAAAATTATTTGTTTGAAGTAATTTAACGAAGTCCAGAAAAATCTACGCTCATTTGTATATTTACTGAAGATGGATAGTTTTTTTGAATGCGGCGGAATTCAGTGGCTGTCATACTAGGTTTAGAAACAAAGTCTGCTTATATATGCATATGATGCCTTAAAAGTATAATTTTTCTCTGCTACTTTGTGTCATACCTGGCCTAATCTAACGTTAGAAAATTGAAACTTGAGCTAATTCTCCTTTTTATTTCACTGCAAATACCTCTTTGCTGTTTACATGCTTAGCTAGCAAGTATATTTGTCGTATGAGGCTGAGACTGATTTAAGGCTAGTGTTTGTTGAGTATGTCGGTGTTATCCTGGCATAGTATAAGCTTACAAGATTTAATTATCCTATTTTAAGGTTATAAAATGGATGTTAAGCAAAGGGCAAGGCACAACAGTGGGAACATACCAGCAGCTCATACGAGCTTTGGATATGGACCACAGAGCTGAGGAAGCTCATAATATCTGGATGAAGAAGATTGGTAATAATCTCCATTCCGTGCCTTGGCAGACATGCCATCTCATGATTTCAGTTTATCATCGGAATAATATGTTGGAGCATCTCGTCAAGGTATTCTCCTCCTCTCTCTCTCTCTCTCTCTCTTTCATTCTTTCTGTTTATTAATATGTGATGAATGTTTGTCATCTATTACTGTACCATTGATGTTCTTAATTTTGAAAATTCAAAAAAGAATTCATCTATATGGATTATGTCCAAGACTCCAAGTTAGCCAATCACATGCCTCGAAGCTTCCATCTACATTCCAATACCGATGAGCGGTAAAATTTAGTTTATCGTGAGATGTTTTTTCCCGGTGTCCTTTATTACTTGCCTTTGTAAAGTAAGATTGTCCCATTTGCATCAGTGTTTTAAATCTTCTTATATGTTTGACATTGTAGGAAAACCTCCTAGTACTGTTGTTGAGCATTTCTTGTCAAGACTCATTAATTATTGTGTGGTACTGTGGTACGGTGAACTCAATAATCTAGAATTTGAATTGTAATTTTTCACTTGCATCCTCCAATAGGAAAAATCATTTTTCCCATTGAACTTTTCAATTTCACATTTCCCAATTTTTAACGTTCCACTAGTACAAGCCATTATAAATATTTTACAAAAATAAAAAATTTCACCACTTAATATTTTGAAGTTGGCTATGATACCAATTGTTAGAGCTCGCAGCGGAAATTTGGCTTCTACTAGATAATATGAAATCGATACCTCAAAAGTATATAATATTTTGTGGATAAACAACCCCTATGAAGGAAATAATAAATTTAACGTAAGAAAAATAAACTTTTCTTAAACTAAACTTTTATGATGTGAGTTGTATTAAATTATACATTACAACCTAAGCATTATATAATCGCATAAGTGGTAAATTGAGAATGCTAAATAAGGAATGTTCTCTAAAAAACAATGACGTACTTTTTTTACTTTCCTACGATTCCTCTTGCTATATGATTAATGCTTCCCCACAAAATAGGGAGAGAATTAATCTCACAACCAATAACACTTATTTCTACAATTTTCCACCTCGTTTATAATTTGAAGATATTCAAATTTTGGACGAACAAATTAATTGAATTATTCGTATTCGGTTGCACCATTTTGACAATGATTGCACATACCCTTGACCAGGATCAAACCAATCGTAGTTCTAATTTTTTTTCTCTATGTAATACCTAACATCAGACAATGTTAAGTAATTCCAAACAAGAGGAAGTTATCAACTTCCTTCGAGTCTCTAGCCCCATTGTAATCTCGAGGCTTTGGAGGTTTGATCTTCATCGCACCACCTCCACTCCAGTCAATCCTTGCAGCGCGCATCAGTGTCGCGCATTTGTCTTGGGCATCTTCAGCTTGCTTCTGGACAAAGTTGAGTTGTTCCTGAAGCGCTTCTTTCTCTTGCATGAGCTCATCGACCGCACCCTCGAGTCTTTCTATCTCTTTGGCCTGGCCAATCACAACTTCCTCGAGTCGGGTCTAGCTCTCTGACTTGCCTTCTAGCCAGGCTAGTCTTTCTTCGATTGATTCCATCTCAGTTTGCTTCTTGGGTCTCTCGATGCCTAGGTTTGAACCTTGGCTCTGATACCAACTGTCACGGTCCGAATGTTTTGACACCGGATCCGTGCGGCGCGCTCTTGCCTATGGGGCGGCAAGGGCGCAAGCCTTGTGCGGAAAGTAAATCTCAGGGCTCGGGGCACGAGCGGATGTTTGCTTTAGAATGGGCACTCTTGCCTATTGGCGACAAGAGCGAGGGTCGACGGTCGATCGGGGCGCTTGTGTGCGCACAGCAGGCACAAGCGGGATCGATGACGAGAGTGTATCTGTTTTGCGAGGGACTTTGATGGGTCTTGGAAAGCTTAAAAGCATGCCACAACACAATATCTATAAAATCTAGCAACAACACATGAATTAAGCAAAGGCAACTTCTGATGAGAGGTATTGGTTCATACCCCTCATAGAGGTTTATTTTGAATTAGCTAAAACTTGCCAATGAACATTGGAATTACAGTAACATAATAATTCTCTCTCTAGCCTAGAAAACTATTAGAAAGATACTAGAAAGCAATAGAAAAGAGAAATACAAGTAAAGGAAGGTTGGGTTCTAACACTTAGAGTCTTCGGGTGCACAACTTATTATCATGTTGAGGATAACTGAAAAAGCAATTTTCTTGGGGTATCCCAAAGGCGTTAATAATTATCGTTTTTGGAGTGTAGAGGGTTCTAAATTTGTAATTAGCAATACCTTTGATGAAAAATCCATGATAGCTTTGTCTAAAGCTATGGTGCCAAATGATGGTGATGTTGGCAATTTCAAATACTCAAGTAGTGGAGATAGAATCTAGAGGTCAACCAGATTCTATTCATGTTCAGGTGGAGCATCCTGGTGTTAATCAAAATGATGAGGATGAGCCTGAACATGAGGAGATTCAGCGGAAAATGTAAATGTGTTACAAAAACAACATCAGGAATCTTTGGCAACCACTAGGCTAAAGAGGAATTATAAATCAATTCAGAAGTTTCGGTCAAACAAACTTCTAAGGGCATTACGGGCAGGTTAACTTGGTAGAATATGCACCCTCGGTGGAGGATGATGAACCGATCACCTTCGAACAAACTATCAAAGACAAGGATAAAGAGAGTTGGTTGATTGCTATGGAGGAAGAGATGCAATCTCTTTATAAAAACCAGACATGGGGAAGTAGTCCCACTGCCCGTGGGAAAGACTGCTATTGGTTGTAAGTGGGTGCATAAAAGAAAAGAGGGTCCTTCCAAGATCGATAGTATAAGATATAAGGCTAGGCTAGTGGCCAAGGGATTTGCACTGAAAAAGGGTGTTGATTACAATGAGATATTTTCACCGATGGTAAAACATACTTATATTCCGGTGCTATTAAGTCTTGTTGCCCATGATGATTTTGAGTTGGAACAACTTGATGTGAAGACAACATTCTTACACGGTAATTTGGATGAGGAAATCTACATGTATCAACCCGAGGGATATAAGGTTGAGGGTAAGGAGAATCATGTATTTCGCTCGAGGAAATCACTTTATGGATTGAAACAACCTCCTTGACAGTGGTACAAGCAATTTGATTCCTTTATGTTAAAGCAAGGGTTTTCCAGAATTAATTATCATTTTTGTGTATACATTTGTAAACTTCCCAGAGGTGATTTTATTTATCTTCTATTTTTTGTGGACGACATGCTTATTGCTTCAAAAAGTAAGGTGAAGATAAATAGTTTAAAAACTCAACTCGGAGACGAGTTTGAGACAAAAGATTTGGGCGCCGCAAAGAAAATAGAGGGTATGTAGATTAGAAGATAGATCAAACCGAAAATTGTTCTTGAGCCCAAAAGACTACATTGAGCGGGTTATTGAAAGGTTTGGGATGAAAGGTGCTAAGTTAGTGGTGACTCCATTGGCTCCACATTTTATATTCTCGGATAAACAATCTCCCACTACAGCGGAAGATAAGGCATACATGGATAATGTACATGGATAAGGCAGTTGGCATTTTAATGTACGCCATGGTGTGTACACATCCAGATATTTCACAAGCGGTTAGTGTGGTCGGTAGGTTCATGGAGAATTCAGAAAAGGCAATTTGGGAAGCTGTGTGTGGGAATAAAGTGCCTCTCCATTTTACCTCAGCCTATATTTAGTATGGAATAGTTTTTACTATTCTTATGTCATTATCAAAGTAGCCTTAGCTTATGAGGTGATACGTTTTGTGTCCCTTTAATTACTAATTTATTTTTGGTAATCAGCTTCATGAAAAGCATTATAAGTACTTTGCTCATTCTTTAGGAATAAAATAATTACAATTCCAGCAAAACTAAAATTGTATATTTCTCTCTATTTTGTTTATATTTCCATTTTATTATTGCGGAATTTTGTTGCTTCTTTCGCCACTATAATTTTACTGTCTCTATTAATTTCTGGTAATCTTTAGTCGACTTTTGCTTCCGCGCACTGTGAACCCCTACAAACTGGTATCAGAGCTGTTATAATTTAGCTAAGATTTTACATCATGTCTACAAAATTTAACATACAAAATTTGATGGTAAAATTAGTTTTGTTATTTGGCGAGTTCAAATGCAAGCCGTTCTTATTCGGAATGGTTTAAAGAAGGCTTTAGATGGAAAGTCCAAAAGGCCTCCAATATGACAGATGAACAATGGGAAGAAATAGATGAGAAAACGTTATCCGTAATTCAATTATGTTTGTCGCAAGAAGTGTTGCGTGAGGACATTAATGAAAGTTCGCTGCAATTATTTGGAGTAAGTTAAAGTCTCTTTATATGACTTAAAATCCTTGCAAACAAACTTCGTCTAAAAGAACGTCTTTTCACTTGGATGAGTTAATTCGATTATTGTTGATTTGGAGAACCTAAATATTACCGTGAATGATGAGGATAAAGTCGTTTGACTTATTGTTTCACTACCACTCTCATTTAAATACTTTAAAGAAATAATGTTGTATGGAAACTATGATACATTATGCTTTAAAGATGTCAAGTCCCATTTATTGTCAAAAGCAAAATTTTGACACTGAAATTAATTATGAACATTCGGGTGAAGGCTTGGTTGTAAAAGGGAGAACTTTTGAGAAAGGTAGTAACAGGTTCAGATCAAAGTCTAGAGACAAAAACTAAATTTTGTCATTATTGTAAGAAGAAAGGGAACGAAATCTCAAAATGTTTTAAATTGAAAAAAAAAGGAAGATAGAGTTCAGAAGGATACAACTTGAAACTCATGCCGAAGTTGGTGTTATTGAGAGACGAGGATTTATTATTAGTTGCTGACGTTGAATAAAGGTCTAGGAATGATTGGATACTTTATTTTGGCTGTATATTTCACATGTCACCTAATAGAGGCTGGTTTACCACTTATGAACCAGTTGCTGCTGATGGTGTTGTTTTGATGGACAACGATGCTCAATGCAAAGTTGTCGGTAGAGGGTACAGTCAAAATTATGATAGATGATGGCGTTACTAGAACTTTGATCGGTGTTAGACACGTTTCTGAATTGAAACGAAATTTCGTTTCTTTAGGCACCCTTGAATTGCTTGGGTGTAAGTACACAGCTGAAGGTGGAGCATTAAAAGTGTCCATAAGGTGCTCTTGTATTATTAAAGGCAAAGCGATCTGGCAGTTTGTATGTGCCGCAGGGTTCAACGTTCAACTGTCACAGGTGCTGCAGACAATTTTTTTTTTTTGGTGTTAGCATCCGGTTCACCCTTAGGGCTAATCCAGATTCGGGGAGATTCGGGGCAAGTTCTGGGTGGATGGGTTTCAGTCCCCTCCCAATTGTTGTTGCGGGGGATCGAACACGGGTCCTCCCTACCAAGTTTAGCCCCAATCACCACTGACAATACTAAATTGTGGCATGTGAGACTAGGCCACATCAGTGAGAAAGGAATGCACTTCCTTAACAAGAAAGGACTCCTTGGTATTTCTGTGAACATTGTGTTTTTTGCTAAGTAGAAGAAAGTTAGCTTTTCTAAAGGCATAGATAGAACCAAAGGTACATTAGATTATAATATTATATTCATTCAGATCTTTGGGGTCCCTCACGAGTTCCTTCTAAAGGAGGATATCATTATATGCTGACCGTTATTGATGATTTCTCAAGGAAACTATGGGTTTATTTATCAAATACAAAAGTGAAGTTTTCTCTACATTTAAATAATGGAAAACTTTAATTGAAAACCAGACTGGCATGAAGGTAAAAAGATTGAGAACTGAAAATGGTCATGAATTTGTCTAAACGAATTCAACATTTTGTGCAAAAAGGAAAGGAAGGTATTGCAAAAAGGAAGGTATTGCCAGACATCACACTATTCCTGGTACTCCACAACAAAATGGAGTTGCAGAACGTATGAACAAAACTATTTTGGATAGAGTTCGTTGCTGCTCTCGTCGAAAAGAATTTTGGGCAGAAGCGGCTAACACTGCGTGTTATTTGATAAACGGCTCACCTAATTGATCATTTGATTGCAATATTCCAGAAGAAATTTGGTCATGCTCATGTCAATGAGGGAAAATTAGAACCTCGAGCTAAAAAATGCATTTTCTTAGGTTATGGTTTAGGGGTCAAAGGCTATCATTTATATGACCCAGGTAAAATAATATTTTATAGTAGAAATGTGACTTTTAATAAAAGTGCTATGTTACCTTCTGGGAATTTTTCCTACCATTACAAAAGATCAAGAGAATACCCAAGAGAAGGTGGAGTTTGAGATTAAACAAGAAGGAGATGTCCCAACTTCCTCTACTCAATCAAACTCTATTGATCAACCATTAGTGCTGAGCATAGAAGTCCACAACAATGTTTACCACATCGACGAGGATTACCACAACCGTGGTCTATGGCTCAAAATCTTCCAGATCAAAGACCAAAAAAGACACCTCAAAGATATACTGAACAAAATGCTAACATTGCTTATGGTTTGGTTGCTGCATAAGAAATTGATAATTATGATGAGCCTATAAATTATTCCGAGGCCATCTCTGGTGCAGATTTCGGTAAACGGGTCGCAACAATGCTAAAAGAGGTCGAGAGTCTTCATAAAAATGAAACTTGGGATCTGGTGAGGCTATCTGAAGGTAAACGAGTTATTTGTTGCCAGTGGCTCTTTAAGAGAAAAGAAGGGATCCCTGGTGGTGTTGAGAATGCGAGGTATAAAGCACGATTTGTTGTTAGAGGTTTTGATCAACAAGAAGGCATTGATTTCGATGAAGTTTTTTCTCCTGTTGTTCGTCATACCTCAATTCGTGTATTACTTGCTCTTGTTGCTCTGTATGATTTGGAGTTAGAGCAATTAGATGTTAAAACTGCATTTCTTCATGGAAATCTTGAAGAAGAAATTTACATTCATCAACCTGAGGGATTCACACTTCGTGGCAAAGAAGACTATGTTTGTCGTCTAAAGAAATCTCTTTATGGTCTGAAGCAGTCTCCCAAACAATGGTATAAGAGGTTTGATTCATTTATGGTAGGACATGGCTACTCAAGAAGTAGTTATGATAATTGTGTTTATTTACAGGAGACATCAGATGTTCATATACTTGTTGTTTTATGTCGATGATATGATAATTGCGGCACGAGATAATTCTCTCATCAACAAGTTAAAGGCCCAATTGAGTAGTGAATTTGATATGAAGGCCAAGAAAATTCTTGGAATGGAAATTAGTAGAGATTTTCAAGCGGGGAAACTTGGTTGTCACAGAAGAGTTATATTTTGAAGATGCTTGACAAATTTAACATGAAAGATTCCTATTGTTGTTAGTATTCCTATTGTTATTGCTGCTCATTTCAAATTGTCATCCGATCAATGTCCTCAAACAGAGGAAGAGAAAAGGCGCATTAAATGTTCCTTATTCTAATGCTGTTGGAAGTTTAATGTACGCCATGGTGTGTACTCGACCAGATTTGGCTTATGGCTTATGCTGCTTAGTTTTGTTAGCCGGTTCTTGCCTTGCATAATCCAGACAAACAACATTGGGAAGCTGTAAAGTGGATACTTCGATATCTTACAGGTTCTTGTGATATCGGTTTAGTATTTGATAAACAAAATGTTGATCCCGGTGGTGTAATTGGCTATGTGGATGTTGATTATGGTGGTGATTTAGACCACAGAAGGTCATTATCAACTTATATTTTTACACTTTGTGGTTCTGCTATAAGTTGGTATTCTTCACTTCAAACCATTGCAGCTTTGTCAACCACTGAAGCGGAATATATTGTTGCCACTGAAGGGATAAAAGAAGCTATTTGGCTCCGAGGTTTAGTAAGTGAACTTGGTTTACAACAAGATGTTCTAGTTGTATTTTGTGATAGTCAAAGTGCTATTCACTTGACCAAGAATAGCAAACATCACTCGAAGACCAAAGATATAGATATCAAACATCACTTTGTAAAAGACATTGTTGCTGCAGGAGATCTTGTTGTTGAAAAGATCAGATATACTTACCAAACCACTTCCGTTAGCTATGTTTGATCATTGCCTTAACTTAGCTGGTATCACTCGGTGAAATGACGAGTCAAGGTGGAGATTTGTGGGAATATAGTGCCTCTCCATTTTACCTCAGACTATATTTAGTATGGAGTTTTTACTATTCTTATGTCATTTTCAAAGTAGTGATTTCCTATTGTTAGCATTGCCTTAGCTTATGAGGTTATACGTTGTGTGTCCCTTTAATTACAGATTTATTTTTGGTAATCAGCTTCATCAAAAGCATTATAAATACTCTCCTCATTCTTTAGGAATAAAATAATTGCAATTACAGCCAAACTAAAATTGTATATTTCTCTCCATTTTGTTTATATTTCCATTTTATTATAGTGGAATTTTGTTGCTTCAATCTTTAGTTGAATTTTATTTCCGCACACTCTGAACCCCTCCACTGTGAAATAGGTTTTAAGGTACTTAAAGGGTACCGTTGACTCGGGTTTGTGCTTTGATGGAGATACATGTAAGATAAACGACTTCGTTGATTCGGATTATGCAGGTGATCTAGATAGACAACAATCTAATACTGGTTACGTGTTTAAAGTACACGATGCTCTAGTTAGTTGGCGATCAATGTTACATGCCACGGTGGCTCTATCTACGACAGAGGCCGAGTACATGGCGATGGCAAAAGGAGTTAAGGAAGCACGGTGGTTGTGGGCTGGGATGCTCGGACTCCGGTACGGGTGTCCGACTCGGGTACGTGTCCCATGGTCGGACTTGAACTTTTCTAAAATCAAGGACTCGGGGACACATTTTAGAAGTGTCCAAAATTCAGATACGGACTCGGGGACACGACAAGCATTTAATTATTTATATTAATGACCGTATAAATATAATGAATGGGGTATTTTTTTGTAATTATAATTTTTTTAAAGTAAATGTTTTGAAAGTTGAAACTAGTAAATTAAAAACATCATGTAATCTCTTTTCCCAAAATAAGAAAGTGGGTTTAGAAGTAAAAAAGAATATCAAAAGTTAATAAAACAATAAAAATTTACCTAAAAAGGTACTGACAGTACTATACCTTTTTTTTGACGGGACCAGTGGACCACAACCTGTTTACTTATCCCATGTTATTATTATTAAAGAGAGATGAGTAGTAGACAGTTGTTCCTCACCTGTCCCACACTACTTTTACTTATTTTAAAAACAAAACATAAGAAAACCTAATTTTCTTTTTTACAACGAACTTATCGACTTCCATGGAGGTTGCTTCCATGGAGTCTGCCTGCAGCATCCAAGAGCATCAAATCCAGCCTGAGAATATTTCTAGTGAGCTCGCATTTCTCAGGCGACCAAAAGCCCTAAGTTCTTGGTCTCCACATCTTCGATTGGCGCCTCTATTTTTAGATCTGGGTTTTCAAAACCCTAAAAGACGAGTCCATTTTTCCCATGGCGAGTCCGGTCCGATTTCCTTGTCCGCACCTGCGTCGTGTCGTGTCGTGTCGACACCGGTACGGCGGGGTGGTGGGCCGAGTCCGAGCATCCTAGGTTGTGGGGACTTCTAGATGAATCTGAGTTGTGACGGCCAAAGTGCAATTCATGGCTAAGAATTTGGTTCATCATGCTCATACCAAGCATATAGATGTGAGATATCATTTTGTTCGAAATGTCATAGAGGAAGGTGGTATTTCTCCTATGAAGGCGCATACAAATGAGAATCTTGCAGATATGTTAACCAATATTGTGTCAGAAAGCAAGTTTGTTTGGAATTTCTTAACATTGTCTCATGTTAAATATTACATAGAGAAAAAAATTGGAACTACAATTGGTTTGATCCCGTTCGAGGGTACGTAGGCAATCATTGTCAAAATGGTGCAACGGGATACGAATAATGCAATTAATTTATTCGTCTAAAATTTAAATATCTTCAAATTATAAACGAGGTGGAGAATTGTATAAATAAGTGTTATTGGTTGTGAGATTAACTTTCTCCCTATTTTGTGGGGAAGCGTTAATGTTGAGATGTTATGATATTTTTAGGAAAATATTTGCTATTGTTTAGGATTATTTCCTAAACTTAGAATGTTATAATTATGGATGATATATTTTAAGAACGTAATTGCTATTGTTTGGGATTGTTTCATAAACATAGAATTACATTAATTAGGATAGCTTGATGATGTACTATATATATGCATGCATTAATATCAATCAAGGTCAGACTTTAACCTTTTAATCACTTTTCACATGGTATCAGAGCCTGACATACACACAATAAAACAATGGCCGACGGCGATGAACAACCACCATTGCCGCCACCTAAAAGGGAGATGAATTCACCTTTTTTTCTCGGCACAGGAGACCGACCAGGTGACTTCATCACTCCCACTCGCTTACATGGAGACAATTACGATGATTGGGCTTCAGATATTCAATTGGCATTGCAGGCGCGCCGAAAGTTCGAATTTTTGGAAGGCACTATCACCGGACCGCAACCTCCTTATACCCAATCTGATTGGAACACCGTCAATGCAATGTTGGTTTCTTGGATTACAAACACAATCCATCCTGAGGTAAAGAGTACCCTGTCTAAATTTCGTGATGCGAAACTCTTATGGGAGCATCTTAAGTAACGATATGTTATGGTTAATGGTCAACCGCTAAAGACTTCAATTGCCAAGTGTGAGCAAACAAAATCATGTCTGTTACCAATTACTACGGAAAATTGAATGTATTGTGGGAGGAATTATTTAAGCATGAACCACTAATTTCTTGCATTTGTTGTTCGTCTTGTACTGCCGCATTATTGCACCAAGAAAGACGTGAACAAGGAAAATTACATAACTTCTTGATGGGAAACACTGATTTGTACGCTCAATTATGGACCAATATCCTTTCTCAAGATCCCTTGCCTTCGCTTGATCGAGCGTACCAACTGGTGATACAGGATGGGCGTGTGCGGCTTGCCAAGGCAGTCATAGAAGATAAGCCAGCAGAGGTCCTTGGCTTTGTTGTCAGAGGCCCGTGTGTACCCATTGCAAGAAGATGGAAGAGGACGAGAAAAAATGGAGATGCCCGTGTGTACCCATTGCAAGAAGATGTTATGATATTTTTAGGAAAATATTTGCTATTGTTTAGGATTATTTCCTAAACTTAGAATGTTATAATTATGGATGATATATTTTAAGAACGTAATTGTATTGTTTAGGATGGTTTCCTGAACATAGAATTACATCAATTAGGATAGCTTGATGATGTACTATATATATGCATGCATTAATATCAATCAAGGTCAGGCTGTAACCCTTTATTCACTTTTCACAGTTAATCATAGAGCAAGAGGAATTGTAGGAAAGTAAACAATATGTGTCATTCCTTATTTAGCATTCCTAATTTAACCCTTATGTGATTATATAATGCTTAGGTTGTAATGTATAATTTAATACAATTCACATCCTAAAAGTTTAGTTTATCACTTATGTGTAGTTTGGTGGCTACATCATAAATCTTTTTGGTTAACTGAAAATTACGTGACCATAGGAATTGATATTGAGGTATTTTCCTAAACTTTGAAAGAGACAATGGGATTCCGATGCTTGGGATTTTAATCGCCTGAGATCACTAATGGGAAATGTAGAAATGTGAAGTTGTAGAAGACAAATAGTCAGTTAGAAGGTCTTTAAGCTCTTTTGAGTTGCACAAGCACTGCAGAAGTGCAGAACCACCATGCTCCTGCAGGCTGTGCAACAGATTTACCATTATGTATTTGAAAAAACTGCAGTCACAGTCGTGAAAACACCATCTTAAAAAGTGTTTTGAATATATTTCTGGAGAGAACTTCAAAATATACTTTTTCTAAGTCTCGCCTTATCATTTTATGAATCAGGATTTTCTAAAATTTGTTGTACTGACTAAAATATAAGTCAAGAATTTCGTTACATGTGAGTTTCAGTAGCATATATGCACATAAAACTGCTTGCTAGGGTAAGGCTGTGTACATCTTATCATGTTAGGCTAATGTGTAATCCTTTACTCTGAAGCTCTTTAGAAGGCTTGAGGCTTTTCATCGTAAACCCCCAGAGAAGTCAATAGTACAGAAGGTAGCAGATGCGTATGAGTTGCTGGGCTTGGTGGATGACAAAGAAAGGTTATTGTTAAAGTATGCTGATCTTCTTAGCAAGAATCGTGATGAGTCTAAAATGAAATCAAATAGAGTCAAATCCAGAAAGAAGGAAACTTCATCAGGTAATTCCTCTTATCCCTTTTGTCTCCATAGCAGTTAGCACGACTATTTGCCCAGACCAAGGTGGTTACCTCATTGCAACCAATTTTTTATGAGAACTCAGAAAGCAGGTTAAAATATAAAGGAAAATTTGTCAGAAAAGGCCTTTTATAGTCCAAAAATTGTGATAAAGGACCTTTTTAAAAAAAAATTGTGAGAAAGGGCCCAAAGTTTTTTGTTGTGAATAAGGACCAAAGACCATTTTCCGGTGGTCAACGCCAATTTTCAGGCGTTGACCGGCACGTGGCTTGCACGTGATTCATTTTTTAACAATTTTTTTTTAGAAAATTTCCTCCAAATTCTCCCCCTTATTTCCCCCAACCACCTTACTCGTCTTTTAAAAAAAAAAAACCGTAGCTTTTCTCTTTCCTCAGCTCGAGCCTCTGTGTTTTTCCACCATTGTCCTCCTTGAATCCACGAATTTGTTCTCTGCAGTTTAAACCAACCAAATTCGCGCAACCCTTTTGCTTGTCGTGCCTTTTCGTACAAGGTAACACTAAAAGCCCCAATTTTTTTGCTCAAATTTCTCCAACTTTTTTTACTCTCCAATGGCGGCGTCTTCTCAAGCAATCCTCCATGGCTCATCCTCCGTCCACCACACCATCCTTTCTCATTCCTCTTCTCCCAAATCTGAATCTCTCGGCTCCTTGAAACTCCTTCCTAACAAGCTCCTCCACCACCACCGGAATAAAAGGTCCTTTCGGACAAATTTTCCAAATATAAAATATGATATGATACAGTAAATGTTAATGAGAACTCAGACACAACTAGATTTATATGTTTTCTGCTAAATAATTAATGTCAATGATGATGGTTTAAAAGTCGATGGAAATGGTATGGTGTGGTGTGGACTGTTGAACTGGTATGGTGTGGACTGTTTTCCTAAGTTGGCTAGGCATTTATAGAACTGCTGGACATTGGAGTTCTGAGATGCAAGTTTTAGCTTCAAGTTGGAGAACTAATGCTGGTTCTAATCAAGTCTACATAATGTGTTTTGGTGTTGCTGTTTATCTTATCTGGAGGGAGCGTAATTTGAGGAAGTTTCAGGGTAAAAGGCTCAATACTGATGATATCTTACAACAGCTCAAGGTTATGGTGTTCCTTGCTAGTGGTCAGAAGCAGAAATTACTTAGTAATTTGCCCTAATTTCTGTTTCTGTTTTCCTTTGGTGCCTGCTGGCAGTAGTTTTGTTGGCTGTAGTTTTGTTTTGGTCTGTTGACCTTGTTTGTCTGGTTTGGTGTTCTGTTCATTGTTTTTGTACATTATTACTTGGTATGAAATATATCTCTATTTTACCCAAAAAAAAATCGATGGAAATATATCATGTAGCAAAAACAGCTAGAGCTTACAAGGATACAATGAGGTGGAGACTGAACCATTAATCCATATATTCTTATATGCTTGAAAAGATCTTGGATAAAACAATCTGAAATTATTGTATGACTAATCGAGTTTAGTTTGAGGTTAATCAGTGAACTGATAAATTCAGCTGCAGATTATTATCTGAGATTATCTTATTCTGCGTAAGACTACTATGTTGTGCACTTGTTCTTCGTTTTCCAGTTAGGAAACCAGAAAGACATCAATCAGCCAAAAATCTTACACTAAAATGCGTATTATTTGATCAGGGAGTAGGAGCGATGTTGCCAATGGCGAGAAAGCATGAATCAAGCACCCGGACATCTTCTGAAGTCTCGATCGACCCTTATGATTAATCTGTTTCTGATGGATTATTATTGAATGTAAAAGGGAGTGAGCTTTGTGTAATTAATTTCAGAGATGTATATCAAAAGTTGGTAGTCTTACTAAAGTTTGTTGTTTGCAACAATATTCCGGTTACATAGTAATTTAGTTATTTTTGTTGCATCGTTCATTGAGCAGAGTCGCCTCAGGGCTACAGGTGCTATTAGGAAAGCTTTCGAAGACATGAACTTCGTATTTGTCGACCAAAGGAAATTACTCCCTCCGCCCTATGAAATACTTGACTTGGAAAAAAAAAAACCTCGATTTATTTTTTGGTAAAAATCGGCCTTTTAATTTAAATTTTAGTTATTAACTTGTGTTAGATTTTACTCGTTTTTGTACAATGTTTCTTTCCTTGCCAATCACAACTATTACACATTAACACCCGACCTAGTTGTGTTGTCATAAAATAAAAATAAAAAACACTTGACCTAGCCACCTCCCTCGATTGTCAATTTGTTGTTCCAGGCCATTGGCACCAGTAGGTCAAGCCATTTCCGAGATACCACCGCCTTTTCTCGAGAGTCAAGAGAATATATATCCAACGGCAATGGTCGGATTTGGTATTGTTTACGGTCAGGTGGGCGGAAGAGCAACAACAAGGGGCTGGAAGGTGACTTTTTTTTTTTTTTCTCAAGTGCTTCTTAGAAAAGCAATTTCTTAGATACTTTCAACGTCTCAAACTACAGTCGATTTAAAATCGTTAGATAGTCTTACTCAAAACTTGCTAATTATAACAATTAATAAATTCCAGTCTCTATAAACCCCACCAAAGTAAGAAAAGCATAGTTTAACAATAAAAACATTCTTAAAGCACACGCTTAAGAGGAAATGGTAAACTAATACTCACTTTTTAAGGATGAAGCAATGATTCTCCCACACCCCACCACTAAACCGAAATTAAGATTTGATTAAGGAAAGTAATTATTATTAATTAATTGTTAATGTCCTATTCTCCTGTTCACTTGACAGAAGTCAAATGATGACGAGATATCAAAAAGGGGAAGCTAACCAAAAATATATAATTGTTGCTGCTGCTGCACTTTGAGGTTTCACATATAAAAACTAAGTTGTATGGCAATTTTAGTAAAATCAAAGTCAGCAGTGAGTAAGCATATTTCCATTTTTGACTTCTTACCAACTAGCCAACTTTAATAAAGGAAAACAGAACTCTTG
This sequence comes from Spinacia oleracea, assembly GCF_020520425.1. NCBI lineage: Eukaryota > Viridiplantae > Streptophyta > Magnoliopsida > Caryophyllales > Amaranthaceae > Spinacia > Spinacia oleracea. Next base: position 68,379,767 of record NC_079488.1, on the reverse strand, counting down.
ATTCTACAAATTGTACTAAAATTATTCTCAAAATTATGGAATTTTATCTACATCTGGACAATGTTCACTACATTTATTTTTTATTTTTTGTTACGAGATTCTTGCTATTATCTTTTGCATGTACTAAGATAAGTAACAACGAAATACTAGCTTAGTGGTGTTCTGTTCATCGCATGAAGCTTAAATTGATCTGCATTAAGGAATTTATCTGAATATATTGGAACTGATTAGATCTGAACTGATGTAAACTAAACTTATTGCCTACAAAATATATTTGAACTTACTGGGACCGATTAAATCTAATTGACTTGATTGTAACTTATTAAAATTAATCATAATTCTAAACTTATAAGACATGATTAAAACTTATGGGACTTAATTGAAACTTATTAACCTTATAATATCTGATTGTAAATTATCTAAACTTATTACACTTGAAATAAAAAAAAATTAAAGATTAAAAAAATGCACCCTTAATCGGGTAAAGTGGGAGTGGCGGCAGTGGTGTTGGATTGAATATCTTATCGAAGAAAATAATATACACACACTACTACCAAACACACAAACAATACAAAACAAAATAACGAGTTTACGTACTCCCTTTAACTCCATATAAGATTGAACTTCAACATTGATTTCTATAAATAGATTAACAATTTACAAAAAATATCAATAATATCTAATTAGTGTTTGTTGAGTTAAAAATAGGTAAGTCAACTCCAATTTAACTTCTTAAACCATTTATATTGATGTACAAATTCTTTGAAAATGTCATATGAAAGTTTACAACTCTGTAACTGTCACACCACGCGCTATGTCACTACCTCATACTTGGGTAGAATTGGATATGGTCCGGCAGAACCAGTTAATAAGTGTTATACGGTCTGATAGGAGACAAATTGATATTGATAGGTGTTCGGACTATTTTTTTTCTTTAAAGGGTAGTATATTTCAAAAGAAAATGGCCATTAAAACTTAATTTTGGATTTAAAAGAAAACTAGGAGTTCCTCTCAGAGGTTAAAGGCCAATACTAGCTTAATTAGTACAACCATCAAAATAGAAGAATACTTAATACATAGATTACAATAAAAAGTATCCAAAACTCAAAAGATATATCAACAAAGGAAGAAATTAAGTACAACTACCTCCGTTTCAGAAAGTTCTTTACAGTTACTATGTGCACAGACTCCAATGCAATATTTAACTACTAATATATCCAATTTCGTATGTGAAAAAATTATAAAAAGTTAATATTCTGAAAATACATACCAAGACCAACCTAACAAGATCTTACATATAACGTTTTGATGTATACGATAGTGAAAATTTACGGTCAAAGTTTTCATACTTTGGACACATATTACAAAGCGTAAAAAACTTTCAGAAACGGAGGTAGTACTACTTTACTAATAACTGCATTTTGGCACTTAGCATTGACAAGTTAGGGATATCAATTTCTAAAGTCCGCGTATGTGAGTTGGGACTAGTTGGTTACATATTACTAGTAAGATATATGTCTAAACCACCGGGCCTATGTTAGAGATCGATCATGATGTGACCGCGCTAAAGTGTATGGTTTTATTGGACTGTTTATTCGGTTGCTAAAAGGTTTTGTGATGAAAGGTCACAAAGTCGCAATTGGTTGTTGGACATTACTCAGAAAACCTGTATGTTGCTCCTTAACAAGCTAGTGTTATGAAAGCTTGGGTTGATTTGGAGTGTTCGTTACACCAACAAGGACGTCAAGAGGACACAAAACTACTCAAGAGTTGGCTTCTACGTGTATAATAGAGATAATCAAGATCTAATTTAACTAACTAACCTTCACTTCTTAATATAAACTTCCCTTGGGTGAATGTAAAGGTCAATTACTGACTTATGAGTGCTTCATATGGACAAAAAAACAGTCTATATAAAATTAAATAAATATTCCTCATATTATCACAAACTTTAATCAATAAATAACTATGAAATTAGACTGCACCTCCCTATTCTGCAACATTCCTTTTTCCCTAACTAAAAAAGTTGATGATAATAAATATATATTTATGCAAATGTACAAAATATTCATTGTAATTGCTTTTCCAGAATGTTGATTAGCATCCGTACAATGATATAAATTTTAATAAAAACATGGTGTCTCTTGATCAATTCTTAAAGCTCTAGATTAACAGACATAATATGATGGAATAGAATCAATTCCAATTCCATTATTCGCCGCGTTAATAAAATACAGTAATTGATTTGCATGTACTTATCAATAAATAAGCTAGCCCTATATAGGGGTGAGAAAAAACTAGCCTATCCTAAATCGGAACTTGAAACTGTTGAAAACCTCCGGATCCATAACATGTACTTGTTGTCCAGGTTCCGATTCCTGGTAATAAGGTAGCGAATATGTTTCAACAGGTTCCGATTCTAAATCTTATGGAACGGATATCCTGTTAGGTATCCCGCAAACACCAATTTTAATATTGAGCACTCGTTATCCAGAATCGAAACCAAATAACAATTCTACATAAGCTCAAAACATAAAGTAATTCAAATTCGTATTTGAAAAATATAAATATAGAATTTAAGCCCAAACTATAAAACAATCAGACTCAAATAATAAGTTAGATTTTTTTAATAAAATTGACAACAATTTATTTAACCCAAATTCTTATATGAGACTGTCCTCACCATCAACTGATAGTGAGACCTGTTCACACTTGCGAATTTAGGTATGTTACTTCTATAGTTTAGACATGTTACTTTTTTTTATAATTTTAGAGGAGGTACTTTTTTTAGTTTAGGTATGTTACTTCTATAGTTTATACATGTTATTTTTTTATACGGAGTAGTTTTAAGGGAGATACCTTCTTAGTTTAGGTATGTTACTTCTATAGCTTAGACATGTTAATTTTTTTTTATAATTTTAGAGGAAGTACTTTTTTTAGTTTAGGTATGTTACTTCTATAGTTTAGACATGTTACTTTTTTTATACGGAGTAGTTTTAGGGGAGATACCTTCTTAGTTTAGGTATGTTACTTCTATAGTTTAGACATGTTACTTTTTTTTAAATGATTTTAGAGGAGGTATTTTTTTTAGTTTAGGTATGTTACTTCTATAGTTTAGACATGTTACTTTTTTTATATAATTTTAGATGAGGTACTTTTTTAGTTTAGGTATGTTACTTCTATAGTTTAGACATGTTACTTTTTTTATACGGAATAGTTTTAGGGGAGGTACATTTTTAGTTTAGGCATGTTACTTCTATAGTTTAGACATGTTACTTCTATAGTTTAGACATGTTACTCTTTTTTTAAAAATTTTAGTGGAGGTACTTTTTTAGTTTAGGTATGTTACTTCTATAGTTTAGATCTGTTACTTTTTTTTTATATAGTTTTAGGGGAGTTACGCTATTGGTTTCGCGCTCGTCACACCATCAAGTTGATGGTGTGACTGGTCTCACAGGAGACGCGCTGTTTATTTAAATCTATAAAGTTACAGGGTACCCTGAACCAAAACCTGTTACAATTCAATAGGTTCCGATTATCATTTCAGGAACTTGTTGCAGCAAATCCCGATTTCGATTTTCAACAACCTGTTCAACAGGGTTTAGGATCCGGTTATTGAAACTTTAACAGGGTACTCTATTCTGCCCATCTCCCTAGTCTTATGTTTCTAATTTAATTGAAGAAAGATTATAAACAGTAAATCAAGGGAAAGATTAAAAGCTTATTAGTTTAATGAGTTTGACTGAAACTACTAAACAAGTTGAATTATATTTTACACTTTATTAGTACATTTCGAAATCTATCAAGGATTTGGCATAAAAAGTTTTCAACATTCGAATAAAATTTTGAGGTATCAAAGTTGCTGCTCGAGGCAACTAATTAATTAACTTTGTAGTTGACACAGCAAGAATATGTTTTGCTTATGGTGGTGGAAGCAATGTTGGTATATGCATCATTAACAAGATCTACACCTTTTGGTAATTATCTTCTTTTCATCATAATAATGTCCCCGGTAAAAACGATTAACCACCCTTGACTCTAAATTATCTATGTTGTACGTCCTGCCCACCATCTTAGGCTAATGAATCGATCTCTTACTATCATTTTTATAAATGTCGATTTTTTGGGTATGCGAACAAGTCAAGGAGATATACTTTACCCGTTCCTTAAATATTGCACCATGGCTGATTTTACGTTTTCCAACACATACTTTGACTGTTAATATCTCGAATTATGTATAAGTAAAAATTATAAAAAAGTTGATATTTAGAAAATATATATCGATGCGAATCTAACAATATTCAATATGACTATAATTTTTCTTAGGTATAAATCACAAAAGATGACTAAAAATCTGATATGAAATTGTAAATAGTGTAAAATACAAGATGATGCGGTATTTATGGAACGAAAGAAGTATATGGTTATGCAGAGGATTAGGGGAGAAAACCTAATAATAATTTACTTTAGGTAAAATTTGGTTTCAATTTAGAAGTAAATAGTTTCCTTTATCCATCCTTCTTTGAAAACCTTTGAAAAAAAAACTCCTCCCTAGCCTCTCCACTATCTTCCCTCTATTCAAACTTTTTTTAATTTTGTAATTTTTCTAGCAAGTAACCAAACATATCAATGAAATGAACTTTGAAACATATGTTTTTTCACTAAGAACTAGGCCGAGGCATCCTATTTACCTAATTTACACTTATCTGAAGTTAGTTTCACTCTTAAATCGAACATTATCTTAGGTTAACTCTTCCATTGACTCAAAAAAGGTACAATGATGAGGTAATAGCATAATTAAGAGGATCTTTGCTTTAATACACATGGATACACCTCGTTTTGATTATAAAGTTGCAATTATGGATACAAGTATTAGCATAGATCTTGTGATTTCTCGTGTAGAATGCATGATTTATTCATCTCCAACATTGATGAACGAATTTGCTCGTAATTTTGTGGTTTGTTAGTGTAGAAAATTGACCCCCCAAATCCTCCCAAAATCCAACACTCATGATTCCACAATTGTTTTCAATTCTTAGTGCCTTAATCTCATCTCTTTTTTTTTGAAAAATCACCTACATGATTGATCACTTTTTGAACATATTCAAACACAAGATAATCTTTGTTTTGGTTTTGGGGTTATTAACTTACTACAGTTCTACACCTAGTTGACTTATTTCCACTCGCATTATACAGACGATTTATCAAATGCTTATTCCTCAGATCGAATATTAGTTAAACATAAAACATAGCTGGTTTAATCAAAACATTGGTCAAATTTTCTGAACAAATATTTCGTTATCGAAAATGATAAAGGTCGCAACATGCAACCTTTAAGCCGTGTCACAATGATGACATGGCGTGATTATGTGTCATGATTCAAATTGGAAACTAAAATATTTAATTTATATATAACCTAATATACATGTTTCATAAAAACGTATGAAAATCTTAATATTCTAATTTTGTTTTCTTATATATATCGAATACCTTATTTACATATTTTCATAGTAAAAATATTGCATTGATAGTAAAAATATTCTGATGACGTACATCCTACGTGGCGCCTATATGTAACAATTAAACTCTGACACGTAAGATTGCGACAACTAAATGTTGTCGCAACTTTGGTTATCTCGCTTGGCATAAACCTACTCCAGGTTGACCACTTTGGTACGGAGTACATTTGTGATGTTATGTCCTCTGTTTCACGATAGATGCACTATTTTGACTTTGTACATTATTTATATACACTAAATTTAACCATCAATATCATTAATTACATAAAACAAAAATTATAAAAATTAGATGTTTTTAAAAACATATATTGAGATTAACTCAATAACAATTAAAAATACAAATTTATCTTTACATATGTGGTCAAAGTTAATAAATAAATACTGTGAAAAGTCAAAATAATACATCTATTAAAAAATAGTTAAATTATTAATTATCCCATTTGACAATAAAAAGTTGAATATATATAAGTCTCCATAATGATGAAGATAACTCGTGGAATATCTTATTTGATAGCTAAACTTTAGTTGCCACATTGAGGGGACACCAATATGAAGATAACTATATGTTAACATTATTTACTTGCTATGCTCCAAAGTTAATGGTATTATATAAGAGACTTCACTAACTCTTTTTTTTGGTGCACACCCGGTTTACCCTTAGGGCTAATTTGGATTCGGAGCGAGTTCTGGGTGGTTAGGTTCCAGTCCCCTCCCAATTGTTATTGTGAGGGGATCGAACACGGATTCTCCCTACCAAGTTCAGCCCCAGTCACCACTGAACCAACAAGCAATTGGTAATTCACTAACTTATAAGATGACACATTTATATTAATATTTGTTCATGTCAAAGGAACCTCCTTTTTGGAATAACAACGTTGTAATCATTCTACAAACTATATATATGTAGTACATTACAAGTTGTTAAATGGTATCGCCTAAGACGCCCACTATTATATATGTAGAATTTTATTTTTCTTGGGTGGAAATACTTAGGTTACATTTTAAAGAATTTTTTTAAAAAAAAATCCTTTAAAGTGATAGATACAAATTCACTATCAAGAGTTTTAAAATAATTAATGAAAGTGACCCACGTAAGATATAATTTTCAAAAACAACTAAACATGTCAATTCTTTCAACAAACATGGATATGATCCGTTTCGATATCATACATATGTATATAATGTTAGATTATTATTCTTCATGATCACTTTGACAAAACTTGAATTTTGTTTTATAGACAAAAATCTCCAAGGGTATGCCTTCTTATGGGAGAAAAAGGGGCAAGTCGGGCCAAAAGATAGGGTGTTGCCATAACATGAAAATTGGCATTAAGTAAAACTAAAGATTATGCAAGACGTAAGTACATAAGTCTAGACTCCACGTGGACATGTATTGTCATAGCCACGTGGAAAATCACCATTGGTTCTTAAGGTAGGCATAATGGCATCCCATTGGTAGACAGCAATGCCATGTAGGTCCACTATACCCTACACAAAGTTGTTAATTAATTAGTTAATTAGCTAAAAGTTTAGGCTAATTAACTTATATCAAATTAAAAGCCGTGATTAGACATGCTTATTCATAAGTGGATTTTACGTGTAAGTAAGAAGAAAACCATGCTGACTCAAAATTATAAGCCTAAGTTTTGGTAATTAATTATCAAATTAAAACCTTATAATATAAATTAAAGTGGGATGAACTAAACAACCTCCCTCTTAAAACTGTCTCATAAACCAGCATGTGCAACTAGTGTCCCCACGTGAATATGGCATGCGTTGGCTCGATCCATATAACCGTACACAATTAGCATACATGATCTATTTAAGTTTGAACCACTTGAGAAGAAGAAGTTTGAACCATCAACCTCAGGTTTATAACATGGATACTAAAGCTAAGGTTGGTAGTAATTAAACTAGTAAAGCCGAAATTGGAGAGTCTTACACATGAAGGAAATCGAAATTGATCACGTAACACTAATATGGGAGAATATTATATTTATGCGTATTGTATAATCAAATGTGGCTGATTTAGTTTAGTGATAATAAGGCACTAAGGTTCCGGTAAGTTATGGTGAGCTGGGAAGATAGGAGATGAGTTGTAGCCTCTTAGGAGAGAGAAGTACAGCTGGCTTTACTAGTTACGTACACATGTTAAACTTTCGTACATAGTATTTCACTTACGTATACATAGTACGTACTATACTCTTTTCGTCCCATGTAATTATGTGACATTTTATATTCAAGTAACATGTTTAAATATCTTGATATTGGGTTAACCAGTGCAGAACTTCAGTCCAGTTGGCTGAGCAGTTCTTCATGCCTGTCAAAAAATAGTTATATACCTTAATATGGTTAATGGCTTAAAGGTTTTATGTACATACCTTTTAACATAAATGTGTGTTACATAGTACTTAATACATGAAAAAACCGATGACATATACAAATAGTTCTCTAATCACTCATTAAAGTACCTTAAACACCCAAAACATGATCAACTAAAAAATGTAGTTTGAAATGAGTTACAGTCATCCCTTTATCTAAAAATAGCTATAATAAAATGAACAACATATGAAATCACTGTTCGTAGGCTTCGACCTTTGGTATCACTATAGGGTCATCTAATTTTATGCTTCTCTAAATTAAAGTTGCCAATTAATTAAATTAAAGAAATATAATTATTAAGAATACCAAGAGTGATCAACTCTGATTAACTTTCTATACCGACCAAAAGGTTGGAGCTCCATCCAATTAAAACAACTCGCTAGGTATTTGGCGCAAATTACTTAGATTGATGAGGTTATTTAAGTTTTTACCCGTAATTTATATGACATTTAAAAGGGTCGATATACAATTACGTGTAAAGTTGCCACACAACTTTAAACGGAGTATATTCTGGTCATTCTCCCTCCATCACATTGTTACATGTAAGTTCGTCTTTATAATATAGGTCGATTACAATTTACTCATTAGGCTCTAGACTTTTCAATATGTGGTCAAATGACTTATGCCTGAGATGATAATAAATTAAGTTGGACATCTTGTATTATCAATGGTCCTCCCTTGTTAGAGGTGATAATTATGAGAAAGGGTCGTAATTTTCTCTTACCAAGATCATTTAAGTTTTATGGGGCCAAACACAAGCCCATGGAAAAGATCGAACTTCGGTATCTCATCCTAAAAAGAAATAATACTCCATCTGTTTCTAAATAAATGTATCGTTTAGACTTTCAATGTATTCATGTACTAGTTCTGTTCTGACTTGATCTTTTACTAATAAATACATACAAAATTAAATGTTATTATGGAATATGTTGTTAGATTAGTCACATAGTATTTTTTGTTACATAAACTTTTTATAGCATTTACTACGGAGTAATAGACAACTAGAGATTAGTGGTCAAAGTTGTGCATGGCAAATGTGTTAGCTAAAACAATGCACTTATTCAGAAACGGATCGGAGGGAGTAATAGGGGGAGTAGAGAGTCAACCTAACTTATATATTGGTTATGCATTAATTCTTCTTTTATGCGAGACAACCAATCATAAGTTTCGAACATACATATTGATTTCCCTTATTAGGCCAAACCAAAAATATTTAGATTAGACCCCCGACAATGTATGCGATTGTAAAGAGCATTTATAAAAAAAAATAAAAAAATAAAGGAAAAATTAACATTAATAATCCCAACTATGGGTGGTCTTCCAATAATAATCCCAAGTATTGATTATTCCAGATTAATCCTAAATATATGATTTGTCTTCTATAAACAGTCTTAGTAAATTTAGAACTCAGTATAGCCGGTAACTTCATTAAGCGTGGGTCCCACCCCCTATGTTCTTCTTCTTCTTCCTTATTACTGTATTAATAACGAAGGACTTCCTTCATTGAAGCTCTTCTCTTCCTCTTTCTTTTCTATTTTTCTGTCTTCTCCTTCAATCTTCTGCCTCAATCTCCATTGAAGTATGGAGTTAAGCTCTTTTGGGTCTTCATCAAATTCAAGAGGTCAGCGATCTGGGAACGTCGTAAAATGCCACCACAACATCCCGGCTAAGGCAAGGCTAGCCAAACGTGGGGAAAACGTTGGAAGCTACTTTTATGGTTGTTCATATTGGCCGGTAAGTATTTCAATTATTTAAAGCAATTTAATTATGAATTCTGAATTTTAGGGCTAACAATTCCTTTTTATTTTGCTTCTGAAGAATCGGGATTGTGGGTTTTTCATCTGGGAACAAGAGCTCATAGAGGAGCGTGCGAGGGATCAAATTGCACCTAAAAAGAGTGAATTGGAAGAGAAAGTGGCAAAATTGAAGTCACAAAAAAAGGCTCTGGAGCAGATTGTTATTGAACTGAAGGTTGATGTTGGTAGGCATGCTAAAGGAGAGAGACTAGTTGTTTTAGGTCTGATTGTGTCATGGTTCTTTTTTGCAGTTGTAATGTTTGTAATGTACGGAAAGTAGTGGTCGTGAAGTTAGTTGATGGGTTATAATCTTAACTAGTACGGAGTACCTGATTGTATTGAACAAGATCGGTTTCAATGAATTAAAATATTTTTTCAGAATTAAAGCTTACATATGTATGTTGAGTCCTAATAGTTATAGACAGTAGTATAGTTTAATTGTCCAAACTTATGGGCATGGTTGGCTTGTCAATGGAATATAATGTCAGAAACCTAATTCCTTTTACTTGGAATATTTACACTCGTACTTTGTTACTCACAATTCCACTCAATCATGATCTGATCATTCCTTTGATCATTCATCATTTGTAATAAGATGTCAGAACATTTGGTATTAGGTGGATAATTTTGAATGTTTTACTAAGGTTTTTGGTCCATTCTTAAAATGTATGCTGATATATGGTAACTCAACTGATCAAAATTATATGCTAACTAATGATACCATAATCTATTAACAAACCATGTACTGGAATGACGGCCAACGGGCAGCAAAACCAGGTCTGATCTTTTGTTTGGTGATGTTATCCTGATTATTCTAAAAGTTCAGAGAATAGGTCAATGGCTAGCCATGATGATGATTCTCAAATTCAGTTATGCTTCAGGACTATGATGGGGAACATATCCAAGAGCCAGTGGTTGTATTAGATATATTTATATCTATATCATAAATTTCCTGCACTCTTGACTTCTTGAGTCATTGAATAGGAATCTGAAAGTATGGAAATCTATAGACAATAAAGGCAGCTATGGTAAAGAACTGACAAGGAACCATGAGAATCGATTAGGCCCAACTCTTGTAATAAGACATAGATCTTCAAGCACACTTTGGCTAACTGGATGTCCTTGTTTTTCTCCAAAAATAGAGTAAAACCATCTAAAAAGAAGCAACTCCAAGATATTAGACAGATCATCAAATTACCAGCCTTACGAGTTCATGCTATCTACCCTTCTCCGGTTGTTGGTTCTGTTGGACCATCAGATTCAGCTCCATAAAAATCACCATTTCAAGTCTGTAATTTCATTGATGATATGATCAAGATGTCAGTTTTTAACCCACATAAATACAAGACAAGACAATGATTATTCAAATAGTCAAGCTGCCAATTCGTGCCCATTGATCAAGTATCCAGCAAGCTCACAAGATGAATACAGACTTCTTCACCAGTGAATGCAGACTTCATTTGACAATGAATCCAACAGAACCAGGAAGTACTTCCTGATGTAGTCTCTTCTAGGTAAAAGCTTTCAACAGAACAACTGTTAGTCCTTAAACAGAAATGAAATATACACTCCATCTACAGGATTAAGCATATTAACACTGCCAAAAATCAAAGTCCCATCCCAAACAAGTCTTAAAATGGCACCTGATGTTGACCAACAGACCATGCATATTCCATGCGACAACACAGATAACAAGATAAGCATGATAACTCAACAGCAGCATGCCTGAACTGAAAAACATACACAACATCAGAAGACCTGATAGCTAACAACATATACAACAACAACATAAAGTCTTGAAAGCACAACAGCAACAGAGAAGACACAACGGCGCCAGAAAGCACACACCCACACCTGAAACAACAACATAAGGACACAGCGGTAGACACAAACAACCTGAAAAAGCAGCATGTGATCCTCCAAAATAAATAAATAACATGCATTAAAGTACGACAAAAGATACGCCAGAAAATACGCCAAAGACACGTCATCATTAACTTTTACAATCATCAAAGTTTACCCAAAATACCATCATCCTTAAACAAAAGATCAATAAGGTCAATGTACGACTAACTTACAAAAGATACGACTAGCTAAAGTCAAAATACGACTAGCTAAAGTTAAGATACGACTAGATTGCAAAAGTGAACATGAGCAGTTCTTCACAATGGTGGTGTTGTTGCAACAAAAGAGGTTTGGGAGCAGCCATTGACACCATTGATGAAAGAATTTCCATTATTGTCAACGATCACTCCAACACCAATTCCTCTTCCTCCCCTGTTGCCTCTTCCTCCTCTACTTCCTCCCCTGCTACCTCTTCCTCCCCTACTTCCTCTTCCTCCCCTACTGCCTCTTCCACCTCTAATAACCCTCCCTCCTCTACCTGTTCTTGTTGGTTCCGCAGTCGCGTCATGATGAGATATAGTAGTTGTTCTTGTAGTTGTAGTTGTCTCTCTTGTATCTGCTGTTGTTATACTAGTTGCTGCTAGTGGTTGCATAGTTATTGTGTTACTGCTTGCTTCCCCGTGCTTCTTCGGTCTGCCTCTCGGTCTTTTCACAGAGGGTTCAACGACCTTATCCTTATCAGGACACCTCCTCTTGTTGTGGTTCACCGACTTGCAAACACTACAAGTCATTTGCACACCATGCTTTGTTAACCTACCAGATTTTTTAGGATCTTCATGAGGCCCCCTTCTTCTATTCCTCCTCGGTCTCCCAGGCCCAATTTTGATTGGCGGTGGATCAAGAGGCAACTCAACGTTTGGCCAATGTCTTTCTCCGATACATGGACTAATTGTTCCATTGTATATGTTCAAATATGTGCTCTTCTTATACCAATCATGAACATAATCTTCAGCATTATTATGCAAATAAAATATGGCTGCCACCGCATGACGACATGGTACACCACTCAAATCCCACTTCCTACAGGTACAAGTTTTGGCTTCCAAATCGACACACAAAGTATCCATATAGTAGCTCACTTGGAATAAATTTGGGCCCGAGGGAAGAACCATACAATTGGCCGCATGATCTTTCTCAATCTCCAATTTCTTTTGAACCCTTTGACAAATGGTTGATGTACTCTTTTCACCTTCTATCCTCTTCAAAACCATCCGTTGCATTATAGCCGATCGAATGTCTTCAAGCATGTATATCAGATGCTTGTTTGTGGCCTTAATGATATATCCATTCCAAGTTTCAGCCATGTTGCTTAGTATAACATCACACTTGGTATCAGTCTTGACAAAGGCTCTGCAGAATAGTTTGGGTTGGTACGAGTTGAACGACACGACTGCTCCTGGATCAACTTGCTCCATTTCTTCAATTGCATCATTATAGTCAGCTTCATTGTATGCCTTAGCACATTTCCAGAACAATAGCTTCATTTCACCTCCCTTGAAGTTCTTATGCCAATTTGCAAAGATATGTCGCGCACAATGTCGGTGCTCTGCTTCGGGCAACTCTTCTGCAACTGCATTCAAAATCCCCTGAAAAATACATAATTAGGATATTTAGGAAAAATAAAACAGAAACATATCATTTAGTAGTGGATATGTAGGAAAAATAAAAGGAAAACAGAAGCATATCATTTAATAATGAAGAATATTTAGGAAAAATAGAAGCATATCAGAAGCATAAAAGGCCAGCAAGCAGTTAGCAGCAGTTAGAAGTCACACCAGCAATTAGTTAGTAGTTAATAAGTCAGATACAAAGTATTAATATCTGAAAAAATCATTGGCACAAAATCAAACATAAGAGTTGCCTGAAAATGTGAGTGAGAAAACAAAGAAATGACAAGACAATGCAGTCACGATACACCAATATAGAGAAAATCAGTAGAGTGATTGCAGACCAGTAACACCAATCGAACAAGCTTTAAACCAACTACAACCTATAACCACACAGCACATAGTTACAGACCCCAAATATTCTGAAATAATCAAGCTAAATTATTGATATAAGTAGAAAGTAAGAACATAAAATGAAGGTAGAAAGTAAAACAAAAGAGAAGAAAAAACAAATGTCTCGTACCTGATGTTCATCCGAGATTATTGTCCATCCCACCCCATCATTTTCTCCTAATGCTATCTTCAAATGACTAATAAACCATTTCCAAGATTCATTATTCTCACCCTCTACAACAACCCAAGCCAATGGGTACATTTGCTCGTTTGCATCCCGACCAACTGCAGACAGAAGCATTCCCCCCAAAAATGTCTTCAAAAAGCAACCATCCACACAAAGAACCTTCCTACAATTACTCCACCCTTGTTTCAAACCATCAAAACAACAAAACAACCTCTGGAATGTAGGTGGGTTTGTTTTAGGATCGGTTTCCAGCTTGAAGTAACTATTAGGACTAGACTGTTTAAGAGCTTCTAAGTACCTCCCCACCTTGGTGTAATGCTCCTTCATTGAGCCATGAAGCATTCTATGAGCATGGTACTTAACCTTGTAAGCAAAACCATAGGATATAAGAACTTTGTATGCTCTCCTTACTGTTTCACATATCTCAGCAGCAGGCCAGTGAGGTCGAGACTTAAAGATTTCCAGAAATTGTTTAGCTAGCCAAGTAGTCTTCAACTGTCTATTTGCCTTCATGTTTCTAGTGCAAGTGTGTTGGTGATCAACAGATTTCACCACAAAACATGCCCTTGAACTATCCCAACTAGCATACATCTAAATGGACAACCAGGAACGCACCTCACACCTAACCGTTGTTGTCTATTTTTATCACTAACAGAAAAAGTCAGATTCCTACCTTGTGCTATAGCATATCTAGCTACACAATCCCTAAATTCAACTCTATTAGGAAATCTAATACCAACCGTCCACCTCAACTTACTAAAATCAGTGCTAGCATTCACCACAACTGTCTTAGATCTCCTCTTTTTACCATAGAAATCATCATCCTCACTCTCTCCCGGTGTATGAATTTCATCCTCACTTTCCTCGTACTCACTACAGAAATCATCAGATTGGTGTATCGTACCTTGTTGTTGTGGTTGTGGTTGTGCATCCTGGCCTAAAAGCTTCCCATCATCAGCATCATTTTGAAGTTGCCTAGCTATCTTCAAAGCATCAGCATTCCAAGACCGAAGACTCTTTTGTGCATCTTTAAACTCATCATCATCTGTATCCCCATCTGAATGTATGACATCTTCAACCAACACCTCCTCAATCTCTTCATACACCAATGCATTTGTATGAATCTCGCCATTGTCTTCTAACTCATCACCAATATCGTCATCTGTGCAGTCATCTACATAATACTCTTCATCAGCATCATATTCATTGTCAGGTTCATAAGCTGGATTTTCTTGCTGTTGTTGTTCTGTACCAACCAGATTCAACTCTTCCCCTTCTTCATCATAATTCAAGGCTTCATAATCAACAAAAGTTTCAAATGCAAAAAACTCATCCAAGTGTGTGGCACCAGAGCTGCTGTAAACGTCTTGTACAATGGGATAAGCGGAGTGAAAGAGTTTGTGAGGAGAAGGAGAATAGGTTGTTGTTTTAGGGTTTTGGGTATTACTTTGTGAAAGTTGAGTTGTGGAGGGACGGGCTTTTATATTGGTACTTTTTGGCAGGGCTCGTTTAGGAGTCAATTTCTTTACTGCTTCGGGAGGAGGAGGAGTTGGTTGGACCCCAACTACAAGTAACTGTAAAAACCTAGGTACTTCAACACTAGGCACCACATAACAATCTATACACCTCATATCTTTTGCATACTCCATCAATACCCTACAATCAGCATATGTGAACACCCTCTTCAGTCCCTTTTCATAGGTCGTGGCACGAGGTTCCATGTAATATACGTGATCGACCTCCTTCAATACCTTACCACACTTTTCCACTAACTCCACCAAGTACCACCAACACATTTCATCAGTATCTACTTCAAATGTCTTATACCCCCCTCCTACAAATTCCAACATAGAACCCTTCTTCTTAAAAGAACCCGAATGCCAAATTTTCAAAGTGAATAATTTTCCAGCCCCCTGTATGTTGAATAGTTTATTCATAGATTAACAAAAATGACTAAAATATTAGGAAAACTTATCACCCACAACAATGTCAATTAATTAAAAATTAACCACAATTAATTAAAAATTAAAATTTAGGTCAGATTTTCAATGTTAATATTTCCAAACAATTATCTATGAAACATAACAATTCATAATCACAATTCACATTTCTCAAAAATTCAATCACAAAGATTCGAACTTTCATTACAAGACTGAATGAAACTCACAAAAATTTCCAATATTTTTCTTAATTTCTTCAATTATGCTTAACCAACCACAATTACCATTAATACACTTACCATCATTGCAGGAGATGTGGTTGAAGGTGACGACACAGATGGAAAATCCTTTATTTATGTGCGATAAAATCTTCCTGCAAGAAGGGAAAAATCATAAATTGACTAGATATTTAAAAGTGAAGAGAGAAATTGACTCAAGTTTCAATAACTTACAAAGAATAGTACGATGATGAGGATAATGGCAGAGAAGAATTTCATTCATGGGATGATGAGGACAATGGCAGAGAAGAATTTCATTCATGGGAGGACCATGGAGTTATTGAGTGAGGAAGTACAGAGAACGTAAAAAAACATAAATGACAGAGGAGAGAGAGAGAGGGGTATGAAGGAAGGAGGGAAAATTTGTAGGTGACCAGTTTTAAAGGTAACCGGTTAACCTAGACTGTTTATGGAAGACAAATCATATATTTAGGATTAATCTGGAATAATCAATAATTGGGATTAATATTGGAAGACCACCCATAGTTGAGATTATTAATGTTAATTTTTCCAAAAATAAATTATATTGGATCATAAAAAGCCAGGCCAAATTAGAGAGGTTATAGAAATCAGATTACATCAGATCAGATTAGATCAAACCGTGTTTTTCACACTAAAACAAGAATCAAATTAGATCAAACCGTATTTTTCACACTGAAACAAGAAATCCTCGTCTAATAATGTGAAGAGAACAAATCCCAAAGTGAATGGCAAAGAACCTAATTTAAGATTGTTTAGAGAAAGTTGAAGACTAAGCACTTTCTCAAAAAAGCATAATCAAAAGTTAACTCTGACTTGGAAAGAAGACATTCCCTTTCCAAAAATGGTAAGCACAGGATCGTAGTAGTGTGGTGCGACAGCCTTTAGCTTGAATAGTCGTGTGAGCCATTAACATTACCATTCTTTTTTGGCCTATTTTGTATTCTTCTTACTTACACATTCAAGTTCAAAACAATCTCATTTGTTACAAAGATTCTCAACATCGGGGTGCTTACACGTGTCCTAATAATTATATTATCATTTTACTAATTTGGTTCTATTAGATTTGTCTTAAATTTATTTATTTACAAATATAGTAGTATTATCTTGGTTAAAGATACTTGATTTTGTTTTGTAATAGAGATCAATGCATGAGAAAGTAGACTGTTATTGGTCGGATCAGGATTGGTGCGGGTTAAAAAAATAGATTGTGTTCTTAAGGGACCTGTTTCTGCGAAGAAAATGCTAAGTGTAAAAGTAGGGCAAACTTCGTCAACCATGTTGTTGTTTTCCTCCAATCGGGCTGTTGTTTTTCCTATAAAAGGACAAACGTAAACTGGCTCGAGGGGGTTCCCGAGAAAACCCTCTCCGACGCTCAAGTCAGTTCTTGTAGAGAGAGAAAGTAGTGTGAGAGCCAGTTTGGGAATAATTACATACCTGAATAATGATTAGGTGGGCCATATTTATAGTAACGGAGGGCATTATTAGTAAATATGAGGAATTGTGGGGTTATAAAATCATAGGCCTACTGGAGGCTGAGATATGGGCCCCAAAATTAAGGTATGAGTCCATCAGAGAGTTTGCGTTTGAGGGTATTTTGGTAATTCCCTTATTAAGGGTATTTTGATAATTTTCTTGTAAGAGTGGGTCCCACTGAGGGGTCCGAACAAGATCACTTTATAGTTTGAACGGGTAAACCGGTCGGTACTGAGCGGATCGGAGTGGGTTGCGGGTAGATTTTACGTGGGTCAATAAACGAGCAAGAAAAAGTAAAATTGAAATAAATAAAATTGAGTACAAGTGAATGCGATTTTATTCATGCAGTTTTTATATCATGACTATCTTAATTTTCGTAATTAATTATTAGATGTACTATAAGTTTCATCAGTATTGACCATGTTCAATAAAAGTCATGTCTAATAAGCTCTGTGGAACAACTCTAATCATATACCTATTGAGTTACCGTGTCTAATAACCAAGTACAATGAGAAGTAATTTTAAAAAAAATACTTATATAATAAGTTGTCTTCATATGTTTGGAAACAGCTTTAATTTGACAAGAGAATATAAAAGAGATTAATATTAATATTAATGTTTACAATAATGATGAATAATTAATATTATCATGTCATAAATAATGTCTAATAATAATAATGGACCCCATAAAGTGTTTATGTATGTAAGTGATGCTAGTTGCATTTACATGAGTATCTATGAAACACTACACTTAAAAGACATCCTGCATTATTTGTAGGAGACAAAGCAAAGCTCTGTGTATCACCTAGTCAACACCTAGCATGCTCTTAATGTTATATAATTCCCCAAGATTTTAGGCAACTTGCTTTATAAACAATGCATTTCAAGCTAACTCACTAACTTAAGTCATTAGCTTTTTCCTGTGTAGTTATGTAGGCTGAATAATTTATTTTTGTCGTTTTGTTCATCTTACTTTCACTATTTCAGTTCTATCAAATTCATGGCTAATATAACATTGTACTTAAGTTTAGGGCTAATAATTACAGATAATATCATAAGTTCTAGTGAGTTTGGCGATGGACTCTATCTCACCCGTCTTATTTTCAATAATTTAATTAAGTATGCATCATACAAAGTACTCCGTACTATTAATGTTCAAATAAGTTCATACATTACCTCTGTTTCAAAAAGATTTTTATATTTATTATTTGTACGGATTCCGGTGTAATATTTGACCGTTAATATATCAAATTCTGTACGACAAAAAATTTAATAAATTTGATGTTTATAAAATACATTTTGAGACGAATTTATCAAGATATCTCATGATAATTTTTGATAGATATAATAGTGAGAATTTATGGTCAAAGTTTTAATTATTTGACACATTTTTCAAAGCGTAAAGAACTTAATGAAATGGAGTCAGTAATAAATTAAATCCATGATGTTCAAATAAGATAAGTTCACCTCTATATTTAGATAAATAAACGAACTATGTAAGTCAAGACTCAAATAAAGATACCAAGATAAGAAAATCTCTGCTCCAAAAAGTCTCGTATGGAGTGTGTTTAATCTCAAAGAAGCTCGAATATATGTTCTAAGTATCAGAAAGATAGACTTGTACGAAGTACTCCGTATCAAATGAAGTTCAAATTAATGTTGTTTGTTGTACGTAGTGTGTGGTTATTGAGAGTTGATTGAATGATGTCGATGTACTTAAATTAAGTTCAAATTAATGTTGTTTGTTGTATGTGGTTATTGAGATCGAGTTGATTGAATGATGCCGATGTACTCATCAACTTGCTTTAATTTGTATCCTTGAAGCTCCATTTATTATTGACAAAAGAGGGATATATGTGAATTAAAGTGTAGTACAAGGGACAAGAATCATTCTTGTGAATATTTGAGACATCGGGGTACTTCGTGAACTACTTCAAGTACCCATGAATTGAATTGCCCCTTAAATAAACTTCATATACTCCCTCCGTATTAAATTCAAAAATATAGTTTCACCGCCATGTAGTTTTAGGAGGGTGTGTTAAATTTATTAAAATAAGATGAAATTAGAGTATCATTATTTATTGTAAGAGATTCATAGTGATTGAATTATTTAATGTAGTAAAAATAGGATGTAAGTAATGTGTGGAGTCTCTAGACCACAAAAGGGGGAGAACTATTAATATAACCAGATTAGGTCCCGTGCACGCACGGATATTATTATTTGACCATCTATTTTATAAAATATTTAATTGAATATTTATCCCTTAAAGTTAATGTGTAATTAATATATCTTGAGCGTACTTTTTTTAATTATCTAATATGAAACTTTCTCCATGCTACTACGTATGTATTATGTATTTTATATGTTGAATATGATCATTTGACCAAAATATTTGATATGCTTACTATGTTAATTTGACCAAAATATTGAGTAATATATTTTCTACAATTGATATGTCGATTTGACTAAAATATTACCAAAATTGTCTAATACTGGAATATTTTATAATCTTATATTTTTTTCTCCAAAAATAACCGTTTATATAAAAGGAGAGAAAATAAATAATAAATAAAGTATATTTTTTAGGAATGAATTTTTTGGCGCGAAAAATTTACATCAAGAAATGACATGTGTCATTCCTGGTGTCTGTTTTAATATAATGTAGTAGATTGAAAAGGGAGACCATGACATACCAAAAATAGAAAATGTGCTTTTTAATTAAATATGACAATTATAAGAAGTGTATCTTTTAATTAAATACAAAGGGAGTATAATGAATATGCTACGTAGTATGTAAAATTGTAAAGCCTGATGTAAAGTTAACTAAAAATTATTAAAAGTCACCCGATATAAAATAAACATAGTTTTACCAACATAGAATTGACTCATGTGGTAAGCAACTTGATGCCCCTTAAGGGAGGTCTCCGGTCGAGTTTCAACATATGGAGAAACTCTTGTTGGGAGGTTCACCCATCATAAACAAGGTGTGCAACACGGGTCTATATAGCTAAACACCAATGAACCGGGTGTGCTAGGCGTTAAAAAAAACCCAGTTTTTACTGATAATATAGCTCTCTTGTTTTTTTTTTTAACTTTTTTAAAAACTAGCCATCAAAAATCACTCATAAATGAACAAAGGGTATAATTGTATAAAGGATGGCGACATATTACTCTTTAAAAATAGCAAAGTGATAAAGGTTGCAATTTGCGACCTCAACCTTTAAGCGGCCAAAAAAAAAAAATTAAGCCGTGTCGCAATAATGATATGACATGCTTATATGTCATATTTTAAATTTAAAAGTAAAATATTTAACTTATATAACATATTTTATACTACCTCTGTTCTTGATGTTCTTTACGCTTATTATTTGGACCGATTTCAATGCAATATTTAACTACTAATACATCCAAATCCGTATGTGAAAAAATATAAAAGGCTGAAATAATGAAAATACATACCGAGACCAAACTAACAAAATCTTACTCTACATGATAACTTTTTGATATATATAATAATGAAAATTTACGGTCAAAATTTTAATACTTTAGGCACATATTCCAAGGCATAACGAACTTTCAGGAACAGAGATAGTATGTATTAAAAAAAAGGAAATTTTTAATATGAGTAATTTACAAATTGAATAATGTAATTTTTTATTTCAGAATTTTTTTTTATAATATATATAGGAAATTAGAAATAATATAGATTATTTACATATGAAATAAAAATAAAAATACATACATGATTTATAATTAGAAACTTAAAATATATTTAGTAAATAAAAGTAAAAGATAAAGGAAAAAGGTCTTTCTCTTCGCCTCCTCCGTTTACACCTCCAAAAAAATATTTGTTCTTCAATGGGCAAGCTTACAGACTGCCTTATTAGTTTAACTAGATTTTAGCGTGTGATGCACGAATTTTATTAAATTGTTATGTTTAAATAAACTCCTATTTATATACCAATTTTATATTTTTTGTGTTAGATTAGATTAGTTTTTGATTTTGCATTGAATTTCATTTTAGATTTATTTTTTTATAATTATATATGAGAGCACTACTAGAAATACACTTTTTAACGACCATATGATAACGACGAACTCTAAATAATTGTCGTTAACGGACTTAAATGGGTAAATGGTTGAGCATTATTTTATAGGAGAAAATTGAGCGGCTTTTTCTATATTTTGCTCGTCGTTATTGCTCAAAGGAAGAAAACGATTTAAGAAAACTAATTAACCCTACACTCCAGTACGGGAGGGTTCTGGAAGCCAAAAGAGGTGGGCGGCGGAGTCGTCGCCGGATGAACGGTGGCTCGTAGCGGCGAAGAAGGAGTTAAACAACCGTGTAGATTGAAATTTCAGCGCTGAATTTGTGAGGATTTTTTTCATCCGATGATGGAAATTGTACCAAAAATAGTTTTCAGTCTGAAATTGTTTCTCTCTCTTCGATGCTCGCCACCGTCTTCTTCCTCCTTCTCCAAACAGACAAAACACTCCAATACTATAAGTCTATAACATAGAAAACCCTTCTTTCCTTTGCATCTCTAACTTCTCGAATTTGAGTTTAGATGAAGCTTTACAAGAGAAAGGTCGACATCAGAAGGTCAACAAATCGTCTGAATAAAGGTAATCTTTTTCTTCCAAATGAGAATTCCAATTTTTAGGGTTCTAATTGATAAATCTAATTACGGAATTCGATTTTAGTTTTCTCCGATTTAATTCTACATCAACAAGTATTTTGCGATATGGGTTTTTTTAATGAAGTTAATTTGAGCAATTGTAATCGAAACCCATATTATCAATTGGCTGATTTATCGATTTTTCCTGCTTCCGGAATTTATTTTTCTCTTGTATTATCCAAGCTCCATATCAATGGAAATTTTGTTTTACTTTATTTTCTGTTATTTTTTTGAAATAATTTATCACCAATGAATTTATTAACTAGAACCCTATTATGAATTTGGTGATATTTCAATTTCTGCTTTTGGAGATCAATGGATTTTGTGTTATATTTTTTTTGTCAATTTTGATAGAATTTTATAACCGATTTCTTCTATGATTGGTGTTTAATTTTATGTTGGGGTTCGAGAATACTGATTTGGATTTTATCTTTTTGAATCATATGTAAATACTGATTTCAGAATTACTCTTTGTTAATCACTAAGTATTGGATTTTTCATAGTTATTTTATGGAATCTTGTTATTGATGCTTAAATTGCTTGATGAAATCAACAGGCGAAGCTGTACGGTGGTGAGTTTTTGGGAATTTCCTTACAGGGCATGCTTTTGTTTTTTGTTCAAACTTTTCCAAGATGAGGACTTCTACAATCTAATCAAACATACCTCAACCTTGATATGTCAGGTAGTCTCTTAATTTATTTATTTTTGCGTATGCTTTTGAATCTCATCCAATCTAATTTACAATATTAACATTTTTCTTACTTTCATTTCAATGTCTTTTCTGTAATTAGCTTTCTACCATTCACTAGGAATAATGCACCGAGATGTCAAGCCTCGATCACAATGTCATGATAGACCACTAATTGAGGAAAATCCGTTTGATAGATTGGGGTATGGCTGAATTCAACCATCCTGGCAAGGAATACAATGTTTGTGTCGTGTGGCTTCAAGGTCAGTGCTTAGTTTTGAAGTATAAGTATGAAAATTATGTCATTATCTTCCCTCGATTCCCTCGGTTTCCTCAAATATTAGGATTGTGTGTAACACTACTACAAAAATGGGCAAAGAGACCCTTAGCAAAAGACCCGTTGGTCAATATAACGGCTCTCTTTGATTTAGGAGATCTAATATGATAGATAACGGGTCTCTTATGAGTCAAAAGACCCATTTCAAGTTAGAGGGAAAAAGACAAGAGACCCGTTATCTTAATTAAAGGGTCTCTAGTGTATAAAAAAGGCCACTTTTTTTCCGTTAAAATAAAATAAAAAATACGAGAGACCCTTCATTTAACTAAAGGGGTCTCTTATATATCACAGGACCCACCTTCCGGCTCCCTCTCATACAAAATAAAGAAAAAAGATACCGAAAGATCCGTCGTTTTACACAACGGGTCTCTACTTTCATTTGTCATTTGTCCCCCAAAACGGCCAAACCTTCTTCTCTCGATTCAATCTAGGTTTCAGGGCAATGAAACCATTGGCGAACTCATGGACAAACTCACCACCACCGGCGAATTGTACTACCATCGGACAACCACGCTACCATTGGCGACCTCACCATCGTTCCTAACGAACTACAGATTTAGGGTTTTTTTTTCTCAGCACTCTCTTCTTCTCTTTAATTTTTGTTTTGAATTTATGAATATCTTGTGGGTTTATTCGATTTTTGATTTCAATTTTTGATTTCTGCTACAAGTTAGGGCTTTTTTCTTCTGAAATTTTCTACTTCATTTTCAACTACGAATTTAGGTTTCCCCCTCTGAATTTCTGAAATTTCAGTTGCTGCAATTTTGTGTTAATGTTCATGTAATTGCAGTTTTTGGTTACGTTTTCCAGTTTCACGGGAAAGTATGAATTTGACCTTGTCATGTTTGCACACTTGTTCTATACGGGGACATTTTTTCCCCCAAGGTTGTTGTAAATGGTAATCGGTTAAAATGGAAGTAGATTAGCAATATGTTTCTGGGGAATATGTTATTTGTTGTACAGACTGCAGAAGGCTTGATCTGTTCCTCTTCTCCTTTCCCCACCCTCCCCAATAAGATGAAAAAAAGAGTCGAATGAGAAAGAGTATTGGCTTTGGATAGACTGAATAAGTTGCTGGTGTGCTTGTCCTCCTTCTTTTATTTTCTCTTTTTTTTACAATATTGAGCTTTGACTTTCATTTGTCTTCTTTGAGATGATGTGATAGTCTTTTGTTGTGGCAATGGCCAAAAATATGTGCTCATTGTTGAGATGCAATTCCTTGTCCATTTTTATCTAATTGGTTAAAATGTGTTGTATGATTTTTGTTTAGTTGTTTGGTACCGTGTTTTTCTGTTGGAATGTGTCGGGAAGACATTTTGGCATTGCTAAGTTCAAACACTGTCAGATATGGGTGGTGATGTTACTTCATTTTTATCTGCAGGTGAATCAGCAGCTGAGCGTGATTTATTTTGCTCGTCAGTCAAATCCTTTGGCTCCTCAACTCTCTCAGAGATATTGTTCTCTTTCTATTTTTTTCCGTCATCTTGGGACCTAATACCAGACACAACGTCGGCTTCAGAATTAGTGCCACCAGAACAACGGCTAGATGAGTTCAATTCGGAAGCGGTCTCAGAACCGTCCCCACCATATTCAGAAAGTTGCCCAACATTATCAAGTTTTTCATCAGTATTCTGAAAATTATTTGAACTTTTTGTCAATCCTTTATCATCGTGAATTTTATGATATTTAACTGTCTTATCATCTTATGTGCTTCGTGTTTCTTTTTGACATATAAGCAGTTTGGGACTTCTGCAGTTTGGGACATTCGTGGTCTACAACATCACACTCTATTTATCTTCTATTGCTGTATTTTGGGTCATGAAACAGTTTAATTCTGTAAAAAAGAAGTTAGTTTAATTCATTCACTATTGATGATATCCTTGTGTCTAATTGCAGAATGGAGGATGGGGATTTCCCTAGCACTAGCTTACTAGTCCAAGTATTTGCGCTTGCAAGGGGTGACAAATTCTTGCCCTTGGAAGTTTTGCCCTCCACCAGGATACCAAAGGAAGACGAAGGCGGACAACACTGCCTTGCTAAAAAAGGTTAATACCAATGCTCTTTCAATTGGCTGTGATCCATTATGTATGTTCATGTGACGCAAATCATAATGATAGACTATGTGCTGCTATGGAACTTGTTGCTTGGTACTTATTCCACATTGGTTTCTGTTTGTGGGGTTGGGGGAGAGAATAGTGTAGCACAAATGCCACTTGAAGGATTCATACTCTGTTCATTTTCGCAGGATAGGGAACATAGATTTATTATACTATTACAAAGGTCTCCTAAAATGAAATGATTCTTGATTTATTACTCATTTAGGACTTAGTTAAGAAATTGGAATCACCGTACACCTCTCAATTCTGCATCTTCCGTGATCATGACCATGATTAGATATAGATGCTAATTCTCTAAGTTTTCTTATGACTTTGCTATAAAACCTGTGGCCGTGACACATATAACATTTTACCGATTTTCTCTTGCATAGTACCTATTGTTATGACATCTTCTGTTTCCCATTTGGGATCTTGATAGATTCTGACCTTGACACCTGAGTTGTTATAGAGAATGCCGGTTTTTGTCCCTGTTTCTCATTGTTTTTCCCTCCGTGGATTATTGTCTTAAAAGTAGAGGATAATGCTTGAATGCAGTTGTGGTTTAATTAAATAGTGGCAGTGGAGTTATGAGTCCTGGTCACTTATTTGTTTATATGTTACCAGGTTATCTTATTTTTGCAATGTAGAGGTTGAACTTTGACTAATTAGTTGTATGAAAGTGTACTCCAATCACGAATTGTAAAAGAGTAAATATCTCAATAGAATCATCTTTAGGAATCTAAGTTGCAAATGATGACTGGTTGAAAATGGCAATCCATATACAATTTGTGATTTCTCTATAAACAATCCGCCTTTCATTGCAAAGGTTCCATATTAGTTGAATATTTACTGGGATCATATGGTAGAGTAATAAAAGCGTGTCCTTATAGTTTGTATTTACATAAGGTTCCCAACTTCTTTTGAACTTGGAGATCGAATTTTTGGTACTTTTATTTTGGATCTTCGACATGTAAGCCAAAATTAGGTTTTGAACTCGTGTCAAGAAATATTTTTGATATATATTCTAAATTTCATGCCAAGTATTTCCAGACTTGATATGCTATTCATTAGGGAACTTAAACTGGACTAAATATTCAATGTGCTTGAGCATAAAAACTGTTCACTTGTCAATTTGTCTTGCATCAGGTACAAAACCTTTTTTCCCTATTTGATCCACTTAAACCACCATTTTAGTATTAATAAATTTACCTCCCTTTACAAGTTGCTAGTGTGTGCATAGTTTTTGAAAGGGTCCTCATGAATTGATTGTATTACCTAATGTAGTGCTTAGATCTCAAATTTGCACGATGAGCAAAGGTTTAACGAGCCAACTCGTGTGTAAGTTCTTAAATGTGTTTTAAACAGTAAACTTCCCTACAATGCAATCCTTATCCTATGTTTTAGTTTAGGTTTAGTCCATATTGGTTTATATTACAAAAGCTGTGAAACATGTGCTGGCTGACTTATCATTTGTCATAAGACGTCCTAGAAGAAGAAATAGACAGTCTTGCCCCGAGGAGTCAACTCTAAATTTTTATTGCAATCCTTATCCTATGAAAACAAGAAAAAGACTCAAAATCATCCCTCAACCGATTATTATCATCATGGACTAACATAAGTGGTGATAGTCCCTCAGACCTGCTCTTCAAACTCCTGACTACATTTGATGCATCACATTCCACCATGATGTTGTTCAAGCTCAACCCTTTAGCAATCATCAGGCCGTACCGTACAGCAGCAGCAGCTTCTGCTAGCTCAACCTCCCATCTTGCACTTATCTTACGGACAACAGCAGCTACCACTCGTCTAAAGCCACAACCTTTTTTGTCATAGCAGCAGCAGATTCATATTAGCTGGAGGTTATTCTTGTTGTTGGTTGATTGTGTTGCTTGCCTTATGTCATAGGATCTTATTAATAGGTTGATTCTGGATTATTGTTTTTCTTTCGTAGATGCTCCTGTTTTTCTGTTTAGAGTAAGATGTTGGACATGAGTTGTCCTTGATGGTGTAGATGCTCTTGTTTTCTTTTTTTTAGGATAATATAAGATTCTTTATGTGGTCTTAGGAGCATAAACAGATTCAGGTTTATGGTTTGATAATTTGATGATTTGATGATTTGAAAGGACAATAAGGAATCAAAGTAAGGCCCTTTATAATCTGGTGTGGGACGATAAGCAGATCAGTGTTAGTTGGTCGGGTGCTTGGAAATTGTGAAATGCAACTGTGGTAGACTTGAAGATGTTGAAATTGTGCTATCCCCCAGGCCTATCACATTTGCACATAGTATGCTTCGTTCTGAGCTGCATGACTGCATGTGTACAGTGACTGCATGACTTCTTGTATCTATCTTTGTAGCTTCACAGTTTCATACAATATTCTAGGCATCGACTCCGAAACTTGATTTGATTGGCTGCAAGTATAGATGATATTGCAAATGTCATTTCTGATAGAAGGCAAATCTCATAAGTGCAAAATGCTTTCCTATAATGAACTATGCATTTGCTAGAACTATGCGTTTACTAAAATACTAATTATGTTACTTATTTGCAGTTTCTCACGAAACCTATTTACAGAAAATGTTTGATGAGGTTAGAGACATGTGGTTCGAGTATTTTCTCAAGCAAGAATCAAATGAAGAAAACAAAGATGACGGTATGGAAATAACTCCATGAGTTTTGATTGGCAAATCGGTGTGAATATATGATTAGATTTTAGAACGTACTTTTTATTTTACGTTTTTGGAAATTACAATTAATGTAAAGTTGCGTTTTGTACATTATTTTTGGTAAATATATTTTTTGGTAATATGGACTATTATGGAATGTTTATTGAGTTATTATAAAATATTACAGCAGCAGGTGGTTTGATACAATCGGTGAATGAAAAAAGTACAGGTTATTAGCATGTAAAGATTACAGCAGGTTTAGCATGTAAAAATTACAATTGTTAAATTATAAAAAAAATATTACAGCAGCAGGTTTACTGAATTAATGTTTAAAAAAAAAAAAAACATACATGAAAAGAGACCCGTTATTCGTAAAAAGGGCTCTCTAGGCATAATACTAAAAAGTTCAAAGAGACCCCATATCTTACATATGGGGTCTGAGCTTATTAGAAACGAAATTAATAAAAAAAATCAAAGAGACCCCATATCTTATATATGGGGTCTGAGCTTATTAATAAATAAATTAATAAAAGAATCAAAGAGACCCCATATCTTACATATGGGGTCTGAATATTTTTAATAATCAGGCTACGTAAGAGACCCCTTTTCTTACATGAAGGGTCTCCAACTTTTAACAAACAGACCCCATTTCTAAGAGGGGGTCTCTTTTAAAAAGAGACCCCCCTATCTAGAGACCCCCTCAGAGGAGGTCTCTTATGCCTTTTTGGACGGGTCTCTTTGCCCATTTTTGTAGTAGTGTAAATAAGCTTTTACAGTGCGTACTAGACCACTTGGATTAGGTAAAAATCATTATCCTTAACCCTATGGCCAAAATGGCCATAAATTCATATAAATAAATTGTTGTTCTGTTTTATAATAGGACAACATAAGTTTATGTTTCTATCTAACTATCTTACACGATTAAGAATTTCTCTTAACCTCGTTTGTTTCGATTCTTCTTAAAATCCAAATGAAACTTATTTGCTAGGTGAACTTATTGCATTTATCAGTTGTTGTGCCGGACAGAAAAGTTGTGCCTTGAAAGATGAAGTATCAAGGCCCTGGTTGGTGCAGTTTAGTTGTTAGAACTTGTTCATAATAGACTTTAGTTAGTGGAACCTGTTTCAAAATAGAATTCAGAAACTTATAATGGGGGATACTAAAATCACACTGAAGATTACCTGGAGAAGTTCCTGATTTTTTGAAGACTTATGAAGAATCTATTAGCTAGCTTTCAAATTGAAAAGATGAAGGTTTTTTTTGCCTCTTCTGTATTTGGGCATATTCTTATCGTTATTTATTTTGGAGTTTAACTGTCCAATTTACAGTTTAGGAATTGAGTTAGGTTTTTAATGAACTAAAACTTATGTTTGATTCTTTGTTGCTGCTAAGTATGTATAATACTTCCATTGTATTCTAGTCTGGGAGGCTTATCTTTGGAATTTGGTATTGCGTATTATTAAAGGCTTGGCTTTCGATTTTAATTTTTTTTTTCCAGTTGCTGCTCTTGTGTGCCTTATGGTTTGCTTTAGGACAAAATTGGTTTGCTTCAGGTAAGAACTCTTAGTCCTTTACTATCTTAAAAGTACTTGGATTTCCTCTTTTGTGATTTGCTTTGATGTTATCATTAGAAGGTATTTTGTAAGATTTAGTTGAATGGTGGTAATGTTGAAGCTTTATCAGAACCTTGTACAATGTAGTGATCTGCTAGTCATTCTATACTAGCAAGAGTGGAGTTACGGGGTATGTTGTGAGTTGGTAAGCTTCTGTGTCGAAGTAAGGGGTTAAGCGTATAATGTAGGCAATAACAATGGCTATTATTTTGCTAGACAATGATGCTAGTGCAGGTAGGTTCTAGGTAATGTGTGATATGGTCTAGGTTGGTAGTTTTGTTGGGTTCTACCGTGCTAGGAGGTTTTTTCTTGGTCGTATGCTGATGGGAAGTAACTGAAGGCGTTAGGCATAATTAGCACCCTGTTGAACAACATCAATACCTCAATAGGTGTTGTAGCTTCCTAAAGCGTCAACAATATGGGCTTTAAGTTGAGGTAGTATTGTGTATAGGAGAGGTGCATGATGTACGAGGCTTTGTTGCTGCACTCAATGGGGTTGTTGGTACAAGTCTTTATGTGAGAAATTGGTGTACTGAAATTCATGAGCTTATTCGTTTGAAATTGATGTTGTCGTTATTTAGTCTTTGGCTATTTTTTGTGATGCTTCAAATGGATTGAGTCACTCTGGCACATGTCTGAAATCATATTCGTGCAGACTGTGCATTCCAAAATGCATGTGGTACTCCAAAATGAAATCCACAATCATTTTGAGGATTTCAGTATGGACAGGGACCTCAGCATGCTGTCAAATTTTGGAATTCACAATCTGATATCCTCTTGTTTGTTCGGGTTTCTTTTGTCGGTGGTACTCCATATGCCTCATCAGAGCTTTACTTTTAACGCAAACATGATTTTGGAATAAAGCTTGTATTAACTGAAATATTAATTGTTATGGTTATATATATGTTGTAGGAGGAAATTCAGAAAATATTGGAAGTAGAACAAACACTTTCCCAACTATAGGTATTTAACTTGTTTTCTTGGTTCCTTTTTGGTTTATTTTTACTTTCCCATGCCATGATACTTAAGTTCTTTTTTTTTTTTTTTTATATATGTAGCAGAAAAGATGTTTAAGTCGAAGTCTCGTGATCGGGTTTTGGGCTTTTGAGGAGGAATAACACTTAAAGAAATAGCAGGACCATAATTAACCTAGCAGTTGGAACTTCAGTCTTAGTTGAATGAAGCAATCATACAAAATCAGGTCGTAACCAATCGCGTGGACACGATACAAGAAGTGTTGCTACAAGGGTTAACTTCTCCAAGAGAGGACACTCCACCTATGAGAGTTATTATTGTTTTTTTATACTTTTTTAATTTTAGATTGAACATGCAATAGTTACTTATCTATTACTTTTAGAATTTAAAGACAAGGGGGTGTGATTGTTGGGTTTCTTATAACTTGAAATCTATTGTCAAATTCTTTTGAGTAATGAAATTACCATATTGTTTTAATTGATTGATATATAGTTGTTTATATTGTTTCATAGAGAAAATGTAGGTGTTTAAGAATGTAAATAATGTTATTATGGTTTCAATATCAACTACAGAATGGTTCGTCGTTATTGCCAAAATTTTTTTTTTTTTTTACCATTGGAATGACATTTTACGATGGTATTTTTGGTCGTTGTTGGTTAATTGTTCATTGTGAATAAGAATTTAACGATGAAATATCATGTTGTCGTTATTTTTTAACGACGAAACAATAGTTCGTCGTTAACTTTTAACGACGAAATCCTAAATTTGTCGTTAACAATTAACGACGAAACCATAATTCGTCGTTAATTGTTAACGACGAAACGATGATCCGTCGTTAATGGTTAACGACGACATGATGTTTCATCGTTAATTTTCGTTAAATATTAACGACGAACATCGTCGTTAAAGCCAATAACGACGGAACCTGTTACAACGAATATCATGACCGTCGTTAAAGGTTTTAACGACGAAAATTGAGGCTTTCAACGACGAAATTGTTCGTCGTTAAATGTCCTTTTTCTAGTAGTGGAGTGTTTGTTTTTGGATGAAATTGTATATGCGTAATATTAATAATTAATTAATAAAAATATCTACGTGACACTTAATTATTTTTTTACGTGGCACTCGACTTTTTTAATTCAAAATTAATTTTGAAATCTTGTTTTTCATTGGCCGAAACCATTAGTTTTTCTACGTGGCGCTCTAATATTGGATTAATGTTTGTTTTTAAATTGAAATTTATTTATTTTATTTTAGATTAGTGTTTGATTTTGGGTGAATTTTATTTTAGAGTTATTTTTTAATTATCAGAGTGTTTGGTTTTAGATGGAGTTGTATATATTAGTAATTAATTCATTAAAATATCTATGTGGCACCTTATTAATTATCTATGTGGCAATCGATTTTTTTAATTCAAAAATAAATTAGAAATCTTATTTTTCATTGGCCGGAACCATTAGTAATCCTACGTGGCGCTCTAATAATTCAGCAAATATGCCTATTAGATTAATATTTGATTTTAAATTGAATTTTATTTATTTTATTTTAGATTAGTGGTTTGATTTTGGATGAATTTTATTTTAGATTTAGTTTTTAATTATTAAAGTGTTTGATTTTAGATGAAGTTGTATATATTAATAATTAATTAATTAAATATCTACGTGGCACCTAATTAATTATCTACGTGGCATTCGATTTTTTTTAATTCAAAATTAGAAATCTTATTTTTCATTGGCCGAAACCATTAGTGATCCTATGTGGCCTTCTAATAATTCAGCAAATATGCCTCATTTATATATATATATATATATATATATATATATATATATATATATATATATATATATATATATATATATATACACACTAGATTTTAGCCCGTGCAATGCAAGGATTTTATTAAATTTTTAAGTTAAAATAAAACTCCTATATATACTAAATGTTATATTTTATATATTATATTAGATTAGTTTTTGATTTTGGATTAAATTTCATTTTGGATTTATTTTTTAATTATTAGAGTGTTTGACTTCGGATGAAGTTGTAAATGCGTAATATTAGTAAATAATATAAAAATATTTATGTGAATATATATGTGGCACCTAATTATTTATCTACGTGACACTCGACTTTTTTTTATTCAAAACTAATTTTGAAATCTTATTTTTCATTGGCCGAAACCATTAGATTTTCTACGTTGTGCTCTAATATTGGATTAGTGTTTGATTTTGGATTGAATTTGTTTTAGATTAGTGTTTAATTTCGGATGAGTTTAAATTTTTTAGATTAGTGTTTTATTTTGGATGAATTTTATTTTAGATTTATTTTTTAATTATTAGAGTGTTTGATTTTGTATGGAGTTGTATATATTAATAATTAATTAATTAAAATATCTACGTGACACCTAATTAATTATCTACATGGAACTCGATTTTTTTGATTCAAAAATAAATTAGAAATCTTATTTTTCATTTTATTAAATTTTTAAGTTAAAATAAAACTCCTATACGGAGTATATACTAACTGCTATATTTTATATATTATATTAGATTAGTTTTGATTTTGGATTAAATTTCATTTAGATTTATTTTTTAATTATTAGAGTGTTTGACTTTTCGGATGAAGTTGTATATGCGTAATATTAGTAAATAATTAATAAAAATACATACGTGGCACCTAATTATTTATCTACGTGGCACTCGACTTTTTTATTCAAAAATAATTTTAAAATCTTATTTTTAATTGGCCGAAACCATTTGATTTTCTACGTGGTGCTCTAATATTGTATTAGTGTTTGATTTTGGATTGAATTTGTTTTAGATTAGTGTTTAATTTTGGATGAATTTTATTTTTTAGATTAGTGTTTTATTTTGGATGAATTTTGTTTTTTAGATTAGTGTTATATTTTTGATGAATTTTATTTTAGATTTATTTTTTAATTATTAGAGTGTTTGATTTTGTATGGAGTTGTATATATTAATAATTACTCCCTCCGTCTCTCTTTGTTTTTTACGTATTCCATTTTGGGTGTTTCATTTTGTTCTTTACATTTCCTTTTATATTATCACATAATGCATTAATATTCTATCAAAAATTGTGCCCAAATATTATTTTAACCAATTAAATTCATTGGACATTAAATATTTCTCATTTTCCCAATGTCAGATTTTTGATAAAAGTGAAAACATTATAAATAAATGTAATTTTTCTTGTTTAAATAAAAAAAGTAGAGGAATCTCAATGCACAATAAATAGTCGTTAAATCGCGTGAAAAACATCAAACGTAAAAAACAAAAAGAGACGGAGGGAGTAATTAATTAAAATATCTACGTGTCACCTAATTAATTATCTACATGGCACTCGATTTTTTTAATTCAAAAATAAATTAGAAATCTTATTTTTCATTGGCCGAAACCAATAGTAATCCTAGGTGGCGCTCTAATATTTAAGCAAATATACCTCCTTTATATATATAATATATATATATTAGATTAGTTTAATTTAGGAACAGTACACAACAGAAGAAGAGGTAATAGAAGGAGAGAATCGAAAGGGATTTTATTTTTCTAACATAAATCGTGATTACAATGCCAAGACAGCTTTTATAGCCCAACCATACGACATGATTCATAACAGATTTCCTAAAATATTCGTAGTATCATGTAACAACTTTAGGTGCCAAAACCAATTAAAACTCTGTTACTATATTGTTTAACACTTTCAATGGAAAAAAAATTCTAAAACTAATCTAATCCTTAAAATTAAACAAATAATATTATAAATTAAAGAATTTTATTTACCTAAAATATATTATTAGATTAATGTATTTTTTAAATTACACAAAGATATATTATTAAATTATAATTATTATTTTTAATATGTAATTTATAAGATAAAAAGGAATACATATTTACTATAAAATATAGCTTTTGATAGTAAAAATATTTTGATAACGCATTACTAACCTGGCGCCCATGTGTACCATTAATAATATGATACATAGATTTGCGACAACTAAAACTTGTCGCAACTAGCGAGCTAGACGTCGGCTCGTTGCCCTTAAAAATAACTCCTTAAAATACAAAGATAATTTAATAAGGTAAAAAACACTAAACAAACTTGACTACCCTAATTTAAAAAGTTGTATGGTAAAATCTTTGTATACCCACTACAAAATTATGCATCAATTAGAGATGGATTTTGAGACGGATACAATAAACGTCTCAAACTTGAGACGAGTTACTAAAATTTCGTCTCTAATTAAAATTGAGATGGAATTGTATATAGAGTTTCAAATATTCCGTCTCAAATTTGTAATGGATTTGCAAAAATTCCGTCTCAAATTTTTTTTGAGACGCCCTCTTTAGAGACGCCCTATTTCCGTCTCAAATCCGTCCCTAAGCATCATTTTGATACGGATTTGGACTATATAGAGATGAAATTCCTCGTCTCTATAAAATGATTATTTTGTAGTGACCCGGCCAGGTGCACAAAAGGTTTTAAATACGGAGTAAAAAACTAGACTAAGAATTTATTTGATTAATGAAATTGACTGAAATTAACTTATCCGAATTTAGTTTCACTTAACACTAGTTTTAATTTGAACCCTAGCATGAGAGAGATATAACATGAATACCACTTTGTAATCTTAAACAATGACGGAGTGTTGTTCAACTAGTAATGGCGCTCTATACTCATCCCTAGATCTGGTTTCCCAACTTCCTGCATTCATGTGGCTTAAGGGTGTTGGTCATGTAGACAACGAGCTGCCCATACGCACTACGAAGTACAGCCAAATAATTAATTAACCACTACAAATATAAATCAGATTAATTAATTAGAGGTTTCAAGAACGAATCCTCATAGCACAACAATTCTACAAATAGATCGGATAAATTTTATCACTTTGAATTCCTATCTAATTTGAACAGGTTAGTTGGAATCTAATAAACTCTAAGTATGTACTCCCTCCGTCCCTTAATACTCGACCCGATTTGACCGGCACAGAGTTTAAGGGATTTGAATTGACTTATTAGTTTAATAGATAGTGGGGTATTATTTTAATGTAGTTAGTGGGAAATGTGTAAAGGGGTAAAGTATGGGTTGAATTTTTTTATTATTTTTTGTATGGAGTAGGGGGTAGGTGGGTTAATATGGGGGGAGTGAGAAATAATATAATATTGTTAAATATTTTCATTTTTATAAACAGGTCAATTATTAAGGGACGACCCGATAAAGAAAACAGGTCAAGTATTAAGGGACGGAGGGAGTATATATGATCATACTCCTTCGTTCTTAAACGAGTTCGTTTTAGTTATTTCATTCGTTTTTAAATGATTAAGTGTCACTTTTGGAAAATCAATATAATTTCCATTTTAGTACGTAATTAAATTAAAGTGGCTCTTTGTGCTCCAACAAGAATTACCGAAATGGCTAGGAAACATACTACGTACAGTTTTGCGCCCTTAAGTTATTTATGCAACTGTAAAAAGTACAATTATTTAGAAACAAAAGGAGTAGCGTTTTTTTTTTTGTTTTTGTTTTTATAGGTAAGAAAAAAAAACCTTATTAAATTAAGACCAGTAGTATATTAGGTTAACCGTCCAACTACAAAAATTAATACTTAAGCCATTTTAAAAAATAACGCAATTGGTGAGACTCGATCCTGTATGTCACCTAGCTATCCTTAATTTTATTTTGTTTTGCCGCCCATGACCATTAAAGCAGAGCATGGCTTTCTTTTCTTGTAGGACAACTAGTAGGATCCAACTCAGTAGCTAACTTCGTAATAAGCAGAGACATTTCTTACCTACAAAGGTGCTTCTTGTAACATTAACACCTGTAATCTCATGCACCAATCCTATTTATTCTTGATGATTAGATAATTAATTAGATACTCGATCTTCAAAGTTTTTGTAGTTCAATTAATTATATTAACAATAAAATATATACTTTATTTTTGTGCCATATTTTTCAGTCTAAAAGTTGGTGTAAATCTTCTTTTCCACTATTGGTGGTGGAAAGGCAGTAGTGGGTTGTACATGTCCTTTTTTTTTTTTTTGGGAGACACTAACCTCTTTGTACCATCTTAAACGCCAATGTATTTATAATATATTCTCTTAAAATACACTTTATTCAACACAAAATTTTAAAAAAGTGAGTTGATTTTATCGAAATAAATTGATAGTGGGTGAATTATTTGTTGTTAATAAAAATAGGATGTGAGTAAGTGTAGGAACTATTAGAAAGAGATAAAGATTAATATAATTACCAATTCTTAAATGAATCTGGTCTACACTAAATTTATTGTGGATCATGCCTACAAAAAAGTTGATCAACACCATCGTCACCATGTTCCTAATTTATTTTGGCATGTTTATTAGGATTACTATTATGAAAAAATATATATCAAATTGGTGTCTTTGATACATGTTGTGCCTGTATTATGTGATTTTAAGTCACAATTCAGTTTTAAAAACATAGGATTACTATGATTCAAAAAATGGTTTCTATATTTTACAAATTTGGTGTATAGTCACTATATGAACAATAAATATCCTTATACTCCCTCCGTATTTATTTAAGGGATACACTTGCCTTTTCCGACCGTATTTATTTAAGAGATACACTTACTATTTTTAGTAACTTAATTATCAACCCCACCATCTAATTAAATAAGCTATCTACACCCCACCCCTACCTCCCACCCCCTAAAATGACATGGTTCCCACTTGTTTTACTTATTAAAATATCTGCCCAACTCCACTTGTTTCATTACTTTATTTCATTCAATTCTTCTTCTAAATACCCGTGCCCGGCCAAGTGTATCCTTTAAATAAATACGGAGGGAGTATACGTAAAAATAATGCTAGAGAAAATTATCGGTTTTGGGTCCATACTAATATTATTGTTGGACCATGTCCACGCAAGAATAATCCTAATATAATTAAGAGTGGGGATCATGACATGCCAAAAATAGAAAGTGTATATCACTTATTAAAATATGGCTGAATAAGAAAAGTGTATCACTTAAAAAAAATACGGAGGAGTACATAAATATTTAGAGGTATAGGGGTTAAGTAACAAAATAAGGTCTTATAATGATGTTACATATTTTTCTAGTAGTGATTAAAATTGAGAGTTTGTATACGTTAAATGACATGTTCAAATATCACACTATTCACACCCCTTTATTATTTGTATTGCCTTTGGTGATAGGTCCCAATAAACATAAAATGCAAAATAATTAAATGGAAGCATAATATAAATCTTAGGGTATAAAATTGAGCTTTATTAGTGTGTATTGTGTATTGTATGTTGGGTGCAAGGAAAATGAGAGAAAGGGAACAATAAAGCTAATCCTTAATTTAAGCTCTTTTCTTTATAAAAGTGGAATGCATGTATGACTTGAAGGGTTCTATGAATTATGTACAAATAGTTGAATACATTAAGTTCAAGGTTCATTGAATTACGATTAGTTACACAAATAATTTACGGTTGATCCAAAAGTCCACATATTGTTTAGTGACTTATTGATAGAATATACAACTAATCTTAGGGTTCACCGCTTCAACCATCATCTTAAACTTTTGGTTGAGTTGGTCTTTTGACATGGTATCAGAACCCAAGTTTGTTGGGCCTTAGTCACGAAGCTAAAACTTAAGGATCATACCATAGAAGATATATACATACAACCCTCAAAGCCGCATATAAGGATTTAAAACAAGTTAATATGGTAAAGATTAAGATACACGCAATTTTAAAGGATAATTATAAGCATTAAATATTTTAGAAATTCACAACAAAAATCATGGCTTGCACAATGTTATAAGTGAAGGTGTGTTTTCTTCGCCGGATAAAACCTGAACTTATTACACCTGATTAACCTTATAAGACTTGCTTGAAACTTATTGGATTCGATTAGCTCTGATTACAAGAGACTAAACTTGAAAGAATCAACGTATAGGACCTGACTGTAACTTATAGGACCAGTCGACCAGATTAAAACTTATTGACTTGGTAGAACCGACTTGCAATTAATCTGAATTTATCTGACCTGAAACTTATGTTTTAAGGTGAAAAGAACGCCTCCTATAATTGAGTATGGTTTATTGTAATATTTTCACTTTTAAGTTCTTAAACTCACAGCTTAGTGATGCATATTCGAGTTTTTCGATTATCTATCATGATTACAAACTCATGATCTATGATAAAAGAAGAAAATCCGACCAAGGGCAAATCAATTCTACCTAACATATAAGATATGCAACTTTTGTTAGAGGCCGGTTTAAAATTTGAGTGCATGTATTCGATGAGCATGCATTAATAATAATGTTGTAGATTCGGGAACAAAGTAGCTAAATTCTTTTTGACTCCCTTGAAGGATGCACATCTATCCCTATTTTTTAATTTATGCATAAAACAAAAATTGCCGTATTCTATGATAACTAAATTTATATAGTGTGTGGTCGAATATAAAGATCTCTTTTTATTCTACCTCATCTTTTCTGACGGTAAACATGACATACTTCGCATTTTGCACTTAATTTGATGTATATCATCTAACTATATACGCGTGTACGTAAGCTTTGTTCGAATTAAACTGATTTTTACTTATAAAATTAAACTTATTTTGTTTTTTTTTGTTGGAGAATTCTTTGAGTATGCTTGAACAATAGAGTGTGTGCGAGTTTAAGATTGAGAGCCTTGTATCATACTTCCTCCGTCCCTTAATACTCGCACCGATTTGACCGGTCCGGAATTTAAGACATTTGAATTGACTTATTAATTTAATGGGCGTTGGTTGATAGTAGGGTTTTTTTAATATAGTTAGTGGAAAATGTGTAATAGGTGGGGAGTGGTGAGTGGGGTTGTGAATTTTTAAATGATTTTTTTTGTAGGGAATAGGGGTGTAGGTGGGGTTAGTAAGCAAGTATGAGAAATAATATAATATTGGTATAAATTTCCATTTATAGAAGCGGTGCAAGTATTAAGGGACGACCCGAAAAAAAAACGGTGCGAGTATTAAGGGACGGAGGGAGTAATAATTAGTGGTCTACGTGAGTGGCAAAGATTTTCATGTATGTGTGCGCCATATTTGGCTAACATGTCATTTAGGGCTATTTTCAAATTGAATTTTAATTAATTAAATTAGTCGCGGCCAAAAATGAAGTAATAAAATTCTGGTTCGTATAATTTTTAAACACGTCCAATGAATTTAATCTCTCAAACTCTCTTTCAATCAGCTCCAATAAGTTTCAATTAGTTATGAAAACTTCAGGATCTTTTAGGCGAAAAGAATTCACCCTTAAATGATACATCAATAAAATTAACTATGAACTCAAATTAACGATATAATACATATTGTCTTTTATTGTATATTCTAAAAAAAGGACAACTCATATATGCACTACACAATAAAACTCAAAAGAGTTGAACACATCACAAGACTTCATTTGCAAGTTTGCATGCCCACCCTTTTTGCATGCTTCCAATTTGTTTGCCCTACTTTTGAATTGGGAAAAGCTTTGTTAGATAAGAAGAAAATGAATAAATTATTCATGCATTTCTTGTTACAAATAGGGTGCGAAAGGTCAAGAGTTTGACCGACAATAATAAATTTTCAATTGAAAAACAAATCTCAAATTCAAAGAAGTCAACAAAGGTAGCAACACAAAGAGATCGATATCGTATGCAATAGTACTCCAATTTTGAATTGCGAAAATGTAGTGATGCAATGCTAATTTAGATAGAGGGTTCATTTATTTCATGTGTGAGATGAAGATGTAATTATTTCGAACTTGCTTTCCTAAGTGTGACGTTATGATACATGATTTATATATATCTCCAAATTTTTTTTTTTAAAATTATATAGGGTGACAAATTTCAAATGGGATAATAAATAATTAACAAATGGAATGACACATTTCAAGGTTTCTTGCATGTAATCCAGCATGTGGTGGATACCAACATAAACGCGTAAACTAAATTTAGATGTATCCGAGTATACCAAAAGTTATATGTATCAAATGTTGTGAAATACATTGAAACGAGATGTGAAATTGGGAGAGAAGAACTGTGTGTTTTATTCCATGAACAACAGACTATATATACATACAATAGAATAGGGTTTGCTTAAGGAACAATAAACCCTAAGATTTAGAATATTCTGGAAATATACTAGGGGTGTAATGGACATCCACATAATATTCATAATACTCCCCCTTGGATGTCCATTATTGAAGGTTATGCCTCATTAAAACCTTACTAGGAAAACCCCGTGGGATAAAAACCTAGTGAAGGAAAAAGAGTACATCATTCTTCATAATACGCTTGAGATGTTGCCTCATTAAAAACCTTACCAGGAAAACTCAGTGGGACAAAACCTTGGTTAAGGGAAAAAGAGTGCAACGCGTATTTCTCCCCCTGATGAATACATCATTTGAGATGTTCTGGTGCAATCGATCCAATATTGTTGAGTAGCTTCTCAAATGTAGCAGCATGGAGTTCCTTGAAAATTGATTCTCCAAAATTTAACTTGAATCTCCAATTCTCCACTTGAACAGATGAAGTGAATATCTTTATCACCAATGCTTTGAAAATAATACATGTAAGATCATTTGTTTTTCTCTATCTCATTCGATACGTTTGTTTTCGAGTTTCTCGATGCATAATACTTTAGCTTCACCTTAGATAGATGCATTTTCTTGTATGAAACGTATCCATACATATTGGACATATATACCTTCTTCTTGAGGT
The DNA here is from genome assembly GCF_020520425.1 of Spinacia oleracea. NCBI lineage: Eukaryota > Viridiplantae > Streptophyta > Magnoliopsida > Caryophyllales > Amaranthaceae > Spinacia > Spinacia oleracea. Next base: position 68,338,492 of record NC_079488.1, on the reverse strand, counting down.
CATAAATCACTAGTGGAAAAGCAATCATTTGCATCACCATATTTGCCTCGCACATTTAAACATGTGACGCAATTGACAGTTTTAAGCATTAAAATTATTCATTTGCGTCGCAGAATTACTAATCTGCGACGCAGATGACTCTAAGATGTTCTTAAAGTCATTTGCGTCGCAGATTAATAATAATGCGACGCAAAATATTACCTCCTTTGCGTCGCAGAATTACTAATCTGCGACGCAGATGACTCTTAGAGTCATCTGCGTCGCAGATTTACTAATCGGCGACGCAAAGGAGGTAAAAAAATTTCGGTTTCTAATTAAAATTTAATTATTACCTTTTCCTTTTCTTTTTTAATTTGGTGCGACGCCCTGCTCCCATTCCCTTTCTCCCTCATACATTTCCTGCCTCCCCAAACTCTTTCTCTCTCGTAATTTCCAGATCTCCATTGTTGAAATTCCAAAGCTTCTCTGTCTCTCCTTCAGAATCAGTATCGAGCTTTCCCTTCAAAGTCTCCTCTCACCAAATCATCCCAATATCTCAAATTTGTTTTAAAATTCAAGCTTAGCGAATACGAAGGAGGCAAACCCAGATCTGAAAGCGATGACGTCTTCAGCCGGATTTCAAGCTGCATTCTCTGCAAACTCCAGCTCTGAGGTGGATGACTCGGCGGCGACTCATCTGGGTGCGGTGGAAGTGGGGCTGAGTTTTTGGGGAATCTGTTGAGTCGACTCAGACCGAGTTGGTCCCGAGTTACACCGCCATAACAACGCCGAAGTGTTGGTGCTGGAGTTTCGGTTTTTATCGCCACCGACCTTGAATACCTTGTTTCGATCTAAAGGTATTTTCTCTCTCCCTACCGTGATTTCCATGTTTAATTAATTTTGCAACTTTTTCATATTGTTTTGATGAATCTAGGGCTTAATTATGTTAGTTAGTTGGTGATTTTGAGTATTTATTTTACGATTGTTTGAACTCTTCATTTTAGGATTTTGATTTCAGATGTTGTAGTTTGTTATTGATTATGTCGAATCTGTTTAGGATTTTGATTTTGATTTTAGGATTTTGATTTCAGATGAATCTAAATTTTGATTGTTTGAACCCTAGATTTTGATTTTGATCTTAGGATTTTGATTATGTCGAACTCTTAAAAGAGATTCATTAACTAGCTAAGACAGTATCATGAAACATATAGTCCATCCAGTTGAAAAAATTCAGTAAGATTTACCTTTGGATTTTTTTCTTTGTCTACCATGATTGCTAGGCAACCCTGCAGTAGAAGCAAGAACTTAATAGACACACATATGCCACATATATGACAGAAAAAACAACTAATTTAGTCTTTTGGAACCTCGAAGAAATCTTCGCTGACATCTTACAGTCTGAACTCAGCCCATAGAACAGTAGAGGATGTAGAACTTGGACCAGACTGGGACCAGAAAGCCAACAGCCTGCTGCGTAAACATTTTGGGTACTCCGGGTTGAAAAGTTTTCAAATGGAAGCTCTTGGTGCTTGGTTTTCTCAGCAAGACTGTCTTGTTCTTGCAGCAACAGGGTCTGGTATTTATTTTCTGATTCTTATTCTCCCTTTTCTGTGCATTTCTTCTTGAATCCTTTGTACAATGTATATACTGTGTCAATGTTTTTGAGGCTTTAATGTTTCTACAGGGAAATCTCTGTGCTTTCAGCTACCTGCGCTTTTGACAGGGAAGGTCGTGGTCGTGATTTCTCCATTGATAAGCTTGATGCATGACCAGTGCTTAAAGCTATCAAAACATGGCATCTCTGCATGTTTCCTTGGATCAGGACAACCAGATAACACCGTTGAGAAGAAAGCAATGAACGGCATGTATTCCGTTGTATACGTTTGCCTCGAAACACTGCTTAGGTGAACACATTTGTACATCATCTGGTATTGCTTGTAGTTTGAATTGTTTCTAAATGCCCTGCTGTTGTCACTTGGGACTGTATGATTTCAGCTTTCACTGTCTGATGAGGTGTATAATGCATACTAATAAGTCCACTTCAGAGGCTTGCGGAGAACCGTGGAATAGCTTTATTTGCCATCGATGAAGTACATTGTGTTTCAAAATGGGGACATGACTTTAGACCTGATTACAGGTTTCACCCTTGCTCACCTTGGATGTCTTATGTTTGAAATGTTCAGTTGCTTATCCAATGATACATGTTTTTCACATTGCCATTTTGTGCATACAATAAATAACAGCTCGTGTGTTTGATTATTGTGAGGTCTAAGTTCAAATTTTAATGTTCTGTTGTTGATTCCCCAATTCTTGCTAGCGTTTATTACTTTTTCTGAAATGTTCCCATATAATTGAGGTTTAATTATTGTTTCCTTATATGAATATAATTGTTCTGAATGCAATTCAAACTGCAAATGGTAGCAAGACTAGCAGACTATTATACCTCCTGTTGAGAGTAGGTTTGGGGTTATGCAACTCTAATGTTTTTCTTTTCTTAATAAGGGTGAATATGTATTGCCTTTGTTGCTAAGAATGTGATTGTTCTGCTATTTTTGTTTGTTTTCTTTGGGCTGATTACATTATGAGCAATGTCGATATTTAGCTAGTTTATTGTAATATTTACTTAAACTTTTATGTTTAAAGTGTAGTTAGGTTATCAGTTTATGTTTAAATATTTACATTATGCCCAGTTTGTGTTCTGTGATGTTTACCAAGGCTTCATGCGTATCTTGTCCAACCCTAAACACTATGGTAAGCACTTTCATTACATTACATTGGTGGAACTGTTTTTAACCTATGATCTTGTAACAATGCTGGTTATAATGTTGTACAATACTTAGTGTTACTTATGCAGTTATATATGCATAATTATGTCTCTAAGCTGATTCTGTTGTGATGTTGGTAGTGATGGTATGTGAATTTTTGGGTGGTAGGCATCAAGGAAACAAGAGGAGCATGCTGTGGAATAGGGTGGCATGGAGCAGCATCGGGGTGCGACACCATGGAGATGGTTTGCAACCAAAGTACAGCTCATGTAATCCTTCTAAGGTCGTCAATTATCTGCTGGCCGACTCTGCCTGGTTCGGTCATCCATTGGGTGACATCTTTCATCCCTTGAGCGTCCGAGCACTGGTGAACATAGCTTCAGCAGCAGCAGCAGCAGCAGGTGTTCTGGCAACAACAGTTATCGATTACAAGCTAGAAGCAGCAGCAGCAGTTCTGGCAGAAGTAGAAAGCAGCAATTCTGGCAGCAGCCAGTTGAAACAAGAACAAAACCAAGCCAGCCTAAAGAGTGTTTATTTTCACCAGTTGCTGGACTTTCTTGAAGTTCTCTGCCTTAACTGTGACTATCACCGTTGGTAATGCATCCCATCTTTGTATTGAAAGTCCTATCTTGATTTGTCATAGATTTGATTTCTAACATCTTCCATTTTTATATCCAGGATAGAGATATTTACTTAAACTTTTATGTTTAAAGTGTAGTTAGGTTATCAACATGTTGGTTGATCTATGGTGAATTTGCCTTTTATTGGGTTGTAAACTGTTTTGACAGGTATATATTAATGTATTATAACATTCCCGGTATTGGGGAGGGTCAAATTACAAAGGAAATATTGTCAAAATTTTCACCTAGTTTACTTTTATTTTTATGCTCTGAATATACTAGTACTGAAAGCTGCTTATTTTATTTAATCTATGGATTAAATAAAATCAGCAGCTCATTTTTTTTAGAATATCCAAAAGTCATTTGCGTCGCACATTTAGCTAATGTGCGTTGCAAATGACATTTTTTTAACATATTGAAAAGTCATTTGCGTCGCACATTTAGCTAATGTGCGTTGCAAATGACATTTTTTTAACATATTGAAAAGTCATTTGCGTCGCACATTTAGCTAATGTGCGTTGCAAATGACATTTTTTTTAACATATTGAAAAGTCATTTGCGTCGCACATTTAGCTAATGTGCGTTGCAAATGACTTTTCAGCACCATGCCTGAAAAGTTATTTGCGTCGCACATTAGCTAATTGTGCGACGCAAATAAGGTTCATTTGCGTCGCACAAATGTGCGACGCAAATGACTTTTAGTCATTTGCGTCGAGAGCTTTTGCCACGCACGATGTGCGACGCAAATGTGCTTAAAAGTGCGATGCAAATGACCCTTTTTCCACTAGTGAATGGTAGTTTTCAATCAATAATGATCAAATTTTCTTTGGTCATGAAAATTATAGATAAATAACAATATCATCGTCCAACTTGGAGGCATAATATAGCTAATAATGTTATTTATATTATGGTTCTTCTGGACCATAAAATAAAATTCATCATAAGGACATTACATACTTTTATCTTATATTTTAAGATGATTCATATTTGTACAAGAATTCTTCTTTGAATAATTGAGTATGTGTATTTCATAACTCTTACGTACTCAAACTTCATGTTGAATTGTCATTTCAAAAACACTCTTTTAAAGTTTTGATAATATCTCATCAATGTTGTGATATTCATATGCAAAACTCACAGGGCTAGATGTTTAAGAACATCATGTATAAGTTTTTCAGGATTTTTTCTTATTTGCATGATTCATAACATACTATTAAATCACTATTATATTTCTTTTGAAACTACGAGCCTAATGAAGCAAGACTCCCATCTTATAAATTTCCATAAAGTTGCAAATCCGTCTTACCATTCTTTGGATTCATATTTCATGTACGACATCATAATAGTTTTGAAACATGTTATATGAAATTATAACTAGATAATTCTACATCATACCATGATAAAACATAAAACAAACTAAATGTATGATGAATGATGCATTTACCTATTAACTACACATGTATATGAATGTAAGACTCAAATGCAAAACATTGTACAGTGTGGATATTTCAAATCCATAATTTGTTGGACTTCAGGTCCATGAGCTTATTTGATCATTATAGTTATGTCTACATCGAAACAGACATAGATTTACGATCCCCTATTCAAAATTCATTATTTCTCGCATATGCATTATATTTCGGTTCCATCATCTACCGGTATCATCAAAATTCTTCAACATATACTTTGCATGCTATTCATCAATGATATAAATTCTTATTCAATAGGTACCATTCATTTTTCTCACGGGCCATCTATTATTTGTTCAAATATCTATACCACTTCAAGGGTATTTCATACACTATATAATTAATAGTGTTTTCTTTATTTTCAAAAATATCATCAACTGCATTATCTTTCCCTTTTTATATAAATAAATTTATTTTGCACTATGTAATCTACACTTCATGTGTATATATTTAAATAAATATTGACGAGATATATAATTCTCAACACTTGATATATGTAACATCGAGCACTATGACTATCATATACCTTTATGTCTCTAGACATTGTAAAACTTAACATAATTAAGTCATAGATATTTATGTTCAAACATACTTCGAGGACATAAAGTTGGCATGTACACTTACTCATATGGGGATCAATTTATTATCTTTCAATTTTACCAACTTATTTTTGCTCGTCTCCCCCTAAGTTGGGAAAATATTTTCAATATGTTATGGGGCATAAAAAATTTCACCAACTAAATAATACACTTTTCAACGTGTATTTTGATAAATATTACATACTTTTGTTCTCTTTTAGAGATCAACATTGATAATGGGGAGTAGATATTATATGCAGTTGTTTTCTTCATATTTTCTCTTTTCGTGCTGACGTCTGATTGCCCCAATCAAGAGATTTATGATGCTTATTTATGATACTTAAATCAATCACAAAACACTTGTAAACTTATTTGTGATCTTCAAGTCACCTACTACCATTCTGGTGAACTTTGGGTCACTTACTTTCATGGTGAACTTTAAATCACCTATCATTGTACAATGTTTCAAAATCATTAATATCTCTTGTATTTATTTTCTCAATCGATTCATTGTAACTATTCGATTGAAATACAACTCAACCTCATCGTTTTGTCCTGCCTTTGAATATACAGAACATACGAGGGAGTGTCAGCACATAAAATTTTATTTGACAAGAATTTTCAAATTCTCATAACGGGTGTTCTTAAACCCGGATGGCCTGGATTATCACATCATCCGTATATAATATCATATAAAGTATTTCATTCGATAATTGCTGGTTATCTTCTCAAAGTGATCACTGTAATTATAAGATACCATAGTTTGAACATATTGTGATGTGATATAACGACACAAACTGGTGTCTCAATTTTAACAGCAAGACAATCTAAACAAAACTTATGGAAGATAGCTTGTACTCTTCAAGAGTATCCATTACAACTTTGGTACATATCACAAAAGTATACATCTTTAGAATGTAGTATAGTACTCATGCTCATAGAGCGAGTCAATAAGACATGATCAAATATTTGTACCAAGTTTAACATATTGTATTATAATCCTGATCATATACTACTAACTTTTTTATGTTGAGAGCTATCTCCCCCTTATCCTTTCATGTATATCAATTTGGTTCGGAGGGCATGCTACAATGTCTATTAGACATATGTTTTCATTATCTTTATACACCATGTTTATCTATAATTTATTCCCTTGTGATGAGTACTAATAAAGCTCAACAAGATGTTCTGGTGTAATGGGCCCAACTTTTATTTAATATTTTCTCCGCAACCAACCAAAAGTATAAAGTTTGAGTTTTCTCATCATTAACTTTTACCTGATTTTCATCATTTACAATCTCACTTCTGGTGTATTTTGAAATTGCATTCATACTCATTTATTCCGCCATGATTATACTATGTTTTACTTCACATTCGATCTCGATCATGATTATTGACATTATCTTTACCATTTTTATTCATACATTTCTCATTCACTTCTGGGAATGGTTTTCCTAGTTGAATGTGAGAATAATATTTTTCTTCAGGATTTCGGTATTTTGTTCATCCACCAAAAGACAATATATGAACTATCTTTCTCAAAATTACCGTGTCTACAGGACCACACTAGTTTCATGAAAGAAATGTAGGGTATCTTGACAACAAGATTTAGAAACTATTATAGTTTTCTAGGTCATATTTTCTTGTACATCTCCAAAAGAATTCGCAGGCCTTTAATGGTCAAATGTCCAAACTTAAGTCGTGAACCTGTTTCAACTTATAAACACATGTCAAAGCTATATATTTGCATTTCAATCTATAATAGCTTTGATTATAATTATCTTCAAAGAAGAGCAAGACCCACTAATTTATATTTTCAACATTATATAGTAAATTATTATAAATTCTTCCCTTGTTTCCATAGATCAATGCCCTTTTCCTCTACAGCGGTAACATACATTGGTCACATTTTCATTTTATCTTTCTTTTGTTTGTTATCATCTTTGTCCCACTTCTGGTAGGAATATGAGTTATTGAGAGGACCACCTCGACCTCAATCTCGACCATATTCATATCAACGCCTACGTCCTCGACCACTACTGTTGGCGTGATATTTTTCTTTTCCATAATGGGATGTCGCATTCGCTTCAGGGAATAGAGTAGAACCAGTTGGGCGTGATTCATGATTTTTCATCAATAGCTCGTTATTTTACTCCCACAAGGGGACAAGATATAAGTTCAGAATGGTATTGTGTCTGCAGGACAACATTATTTGCGTGAAAGGTAAAGTATGTTTTTTTCTAGTATTTCTGCATCAGGGATTTTCTCTCCACATAGTTTCAATTGTGAAGTAATTCTGAACATAGCTGAGTTATATTCACTCACAAACTTAAAGTCTTGTAGTCTTAAATGTAACCAATCATAACGAGTTTTGGGTAATATAACGGTTTTCTAGTGGTCATATCTTTCCTTAGTTTACTCCAAAGACATGTGGATCTTTTACGGCCAAATACTCAATCTTAAAACCCTAATGGAGGTGATGGCGAAAAATTATCATAGCATTTGCCTTGTTTTGACTTGTTGACTTATTTATTTCTTTGATTGTATCAACAAGTTCCTTTACATCTAGGTGAATTTCACCTAAGACAAATAATACTTTCCAATTATATCAAGAGCCGCAAATTCATGTTTTATAAGGTTTGACATAGTTCACTATATATAATGGAATACTGCAAACTAGGGCTTAGATAACAAACATATTCAAATCAAATTATAATTCAATACCGTAGTTCAAAGTAGGTAATCAGTTAAGAAGAATGCCCTTAAAAATAATAGGTCAAAGAAAATAGACTTTATGTATTTATGCGTGTCGAAATTAAAAAAAATGTACAATATTCGTAGTACATAACCAACGAAAATATAGTGAAAATACGAAATAGATGGAGTTTTAATTCTTAGTCCCCACAAGCATCTTTGTACACAAGCAGTGAAACAAACTCATAACCAATCATAATAAATCTATAATATTGTATACTTTGAATAATAAACCAATTGCATGAGAATAAACAATATACAAAAATGGGTAGTACTAAACTTCTTTTCGACGCATCTTACACCCCCACGAATGCCAAATCGGCAAATCCTAATATCCGAGACATCTTAGGGTAGCCTAATTCAAGAATGCCAAATCCTAAAATAAAAACATATGATAAAGCATATACTCCATAGATCCACGATGCTAATTAAGTGCAGATTGACTTCATACAAAAAAAAGAACACAATTTAATCCAAAAGGTAATTACATGGAGACGAAGTGCAAGTGGAGTGATTATTGCTTGACTACGAAACAACCAAATCGTAGCGAAAACAAAACCCTAATAATCGATTAATCTAATAATTCACAAATTCACCCATTAAAGAATTTTAACCGCAAGGTATGTATTCATATGAATCGTATAGCGGCACTCACCTCAATGACTGATTCTTTGTTTTCTTTTGCTCAGTCGGCTAAGGTTTGGTGCTGATAACGTGTTGTGAAATACATTGAAACGGGACGTGAAATTGGGAGAGAAGAACTGTGTGTTTTATTCCATAAACAACAGGCTATATATACATACAATAGAATAGGGTTTGCTTGAGCAACAATAAACCCTAAATCTAATATATATATATAAAGGGGAGTTTTTTGGAGAGCATTTAGAGCGTCCACATAGGATTTCCACATCATCACATATTATTAACTAATATTTTAGGTTTATTAAAAAATAAAAAATAAATATTAGATCCCTTGCCATGATTAAATTAGTAGATAATATGATAAAGATAGATTTTAACAAAAAATTATCTTTCTCTTCTACCTTTTTGTATATATAAAGAGGGAAACCTTTTGGGATGAATAATTGAGATAATAAATATCTTTCAGCACAAATAAACGTATTCCTTTAAGCAAATAAACGTTTTGTATAATTTGTTCTTAATAATTTGTTTTTAATTTGTTGAATGTATTTTTCATAGTAAGCCTTATTAGTATTTGTTCATTTGTTAATGCTTTATACTTTGTAGGCATTGTGTAGGGTACTTACTTTTTTTTTTTTCCAAGAATGATTTTATGATTTGCCATAATGGATACGAGTAATTGCAAAGGATTATCCTAGGTAAGGCAAAGAATTATGCTAAAGTTTAGATTTGTTCTTTAACTCGGTTAACATCTTGATCATATTTTATGATTAACATTGCTTCAAAGATCCTGAGATCAACTTTTTGACGACCTTGGACAAAATCATATCGGTTTTCCATAGTTTGTATAATATGACCATTCTTTTACCTATGGTTTAATCACATCGTTGTTCTAGCTTTGTATTACCATCTAAGGTGAATTTTGTTGCTGAAAATATCCCTTTACGTTCATGTCTCAATGACTCCGAGTCTCCGAGAAGATTCAATGGTGTTATTTTTTCTGTTGCACGATGTTGATTACTTCTTTGCCGAGTTAATCTTTATCGAGCTTCTATTTCACGGATCAAACAATTTCAGTAGCTAATTCAAGTACACTTTCTTCAAAGTACGCTACATTGGATACAATTAATTCCCCATCCTTTGATCCTGACCATTACATGAATCTATTGGTACTTCTTCTCTCCTAATTTTTGCTTATTATATCTGGTTTTAGCATTCTTTTTGACGGAATTAAGTTGCTTTATTAGCAGTTTGACATATGGATGCGATTTAGGTGGATGATTCAGATATGTTCGTCTTTTAAAATTGTAAACCCGGTAAAAGATAATAAAAGATAAATTTTGCTAGGAAGTAAAAAAGATAAATAAATCCATATCCCATTTTTACATCCAGATCCCATTTTTACCGAAAAAATTTCAAAAAAATCCCAAATACATCCAGATCCCATTTTTAACCACATGCAATGGGAAAACAGATCAACAAAACACATGAATATTCCGATTTTCTTCAAATAATTTCCAAATATATCCAAATAAAATCAGAACTCAATTTTAACAACATGCAATGAGAAAACAGAGCAAAAAATAACATAAAAAGCCCGATTGAATCCAACAAATCTCCAAAAAATTCCCAACAAATTCGAAATAATATCAGATCTGCATTTTTAACACATGCAATGGGAAATCAGAGCAACTTATCCAATAAATAATCCGAGTTCAATGAACAATACTCTAAATAAATCCAACATTTATCAAATCCCACTTTTTTAGACATGCAAACAATCATCAAACCATTTTAATAAAACCGACATAAATAACCCTAAATAAATCGCAAAAAATCAAAAGTAATACCTCGTCGGAATCTCCTTCACCGAAAAAACGCAGATCTGAGGGAGTGGGTTTCCGATCGTCATATTTTGACTCAACCTCCTCTCCTGGCTCCACTTCCCTCTTCCGAAACCATTCTTCCAAATAGTTTCGAGTACTCGTATTTTCTTTTTGGGCCAAATACAGATTGTTTTTATATTCGGCGGAGTAGGAATGCTCGTTATTGGGACAGTTGCACTTGGATCCCCAATCACAGTTGGAATCAGGGATTCTTTGACCAGAAGTTCCCACCCCAGAATCATCTCGAGTTCTAGACAAAGAAGAACCCATCACGTACCAGAAAAACAAAGATCAGCGACGATTAGGGACCAAAAAGGGGACAAACATAGAGGGGATCTGATCGAAAAATGAATCCGAGTAATTTTTATGAAAGTTTTTCGGCGAAAACGTTTCAGATTTGAGAGATTTGGAGAGGAAAACCCAGAACAGAGGCGGAAAACCTAGGGTTTTCTCAAGAACAGGGGAGGGATTTTAAGAGAGAGAGAGTGAAATAAGAGAGAGAGAGAGAGAGAGATCCGAAGAGGTGAGAGAGAGAAATCAGAATGAGGGATGAGAGTGAAGTGTGAGAAAGCGACGGGTTATAAAGGGAGGGGGGTGGGGTTAGGTTAAATAATTAAATAAGGTGGGTGGGGTAAAAGTGGGTGGGAAAGGGTAGAATCTTAGGGTATTTTTGGTAAATAGTGGGGAATCTTAGGGTAAATTGGTAAAAAAAACTATGGCCAAAAATAGTAAAGATTCAGTAGGGAAACAACAAAAAGAAACGCCAAAAAAGGAAATGGGAACAACAAAAAGGAATGGAGGGAGTAAAAGATAGTACGAGAAAATTAAAAATAGATAAATAAAGATCCGGTAAAAGATTATAAGAGATAAATTTTAAACATTTATTTTTTAAAAATTTAATAGATAAATAAAGACCCATTCTTAACTATCACTTAAAGTTGAAAAAATATCTCATAAAAAAAAAAAATTAACCCGTGCATCGCACGGGCTTTAAATCTAGTAAACCCTAAAATCTAGAATATTCTGGAAATATACTAGGAGTGTAATGGACATCCACATAATATTCATAACATCAAACACTTTTCCCCCCTTATTTGGACTACTTTAAATGAGGGCAAACCTAAATAGCTACAAACCGCTTTATTAGCTAATGAAAATCATTTGTTTGTTTAAGTAAGGACGTACATTAAGTACTGGATAGTCCTACACAGGAAGCACTTATCTAAAATCTATAAAATGATGAATTACAAGCCCGAGAACAAATGAATTAGAAAAAAGAGAGCATTAAGAAATCTTGTACTGGTTTCGCCGTGACAACCACACTTAGGCCATGTTCTTTTTGGCATAACTGCAGTTTCAGGATTTATTTCGTAGTTCAGTTTTGTTAATTTTAGTTCAGTTCAATTCAATTCAATTCAATTCTATTCAACTTACTCCGTATTATTATTATTATTATTATTATTATTATTATTATTATTATTATTATTATTATTATTATTATTATTATTATTATTATTACTTTTATGTTTTTATTTTTTTTGCTTTTTAATTATTTTTATTATTATATTTCTTATTTTTTGTCATTTATTATACTTTTTTGTGATTACTTACGGATTAATAATTAATAATTATTTAATAATACTTATATTTTATTATAGTTATTTAGTAAATAAATTTTTTAATTATTTATTATGTACAGTAGTTATTAATTATAATTATTCTTTAATTATTAATTATTTATTTTTAGTTATTAATTATAATTTTTTTTTTTTTTTGCTAAGCAAGTGAGAGATAATATTAAAGATCAAACAAGAATACAACTTAAGCTAACTTCAAGCAATAAGAACCAACTAGTTTGGACCCTATCGACAAGAAGCAGCAGAAAACCAGCTATACAAAACTGCCCCAACTACAGCTATACTCACAAAGACATAAACAAAGTACTATCCTTTATACTGATACTCTTAGGCAAAACAATTTGAATTCTCCCTCTCACCACTTGCTTCAACTTAGACACTGTGTGATTAACAGTAGGAACACTATTCTCCCAAAAGCTATTATTCCTACATTGCCAAATCAGATACACTGCTGCTACTATGGCTGCATAACAGACCTGTTTTCTGAACTTGGACATTCTGCTATGCCCAACATGTCTAACCAGGTGAGTCAAGGTGCTACTAGCAAAGGAAACACCTAGCCAATCTTTAACTGCTCTGAGGCATTCTGCACTGTAAATGCACTGAAAAAACAAATGCTGATGGGTTTCATCACTCTGATCACAAATCAAACAATTAGCAGATTGACTGACTCCAATCCTGGCCAACTTTGAAGTGGTCTGCAGTCTTGATTGTATGGCTAACCAGCCAATGAATCTGTGCTTAGGGATATTCAATCTATTCCACACCATCTTGTCCCAGTGCACTCTAGGTTTAGTCCCAACTAATTTCTCATAAACCTGTTTCACAGAGTAAACAGGCATAGCCTCAAAATCTGGTTGAGTGTAAAACTGTTTCAGCTGCTCTTTTGTCTTACAAATTTGCTTCCAATACCAACTTGCAGAAACAGGAGCTTGATACTCCCACCAATCCCCATCTTTGAGATATACAGAAGTGATCCACTTGATCCACACATTATCTTGTTTGGTAACTATTGCCCAAACATATTTACCCATTGCAGCAATGTTCCATAAGAGGATATCTCTAAACCCCAAACCACCAGCTTGCTTCCCACAACAAGTGTTCTCCCATGCAATATTGCTAGGCTTCTGGCTATAGGCTTGGCCACTCCACAGGAATGCCCTACAAATCTTAACAATTTCCCGCAACACACTCTTTGGCAACACATAAATCTGAGCCCGGTAAATGTGCAAACTCAGTAGTACAGAATTGATCAATTGCATTCTTGCTGAATAAGAGAGATTTTTGGAGCTCCATATCTTGATTCTGGCTATGATTTTATCCACTAAATGGCTACACTGTGCAACTGAAATCTTTTTAGCACATATTGGAACACCCAGATACTTAAAGGGAAGCATACTTCTGGTAAAACCAGAAACATCTACTACTCTCTGAACATCTCTTTCTGGCATGCCATGACAGTAAATAGATGACTTCCTTTGGTTAGCTTTAAGACCAGAAGAATTGGAGAACAACTTAAAGGCTTGTAAAAGTAACAAGATAGATGGATAATCACCCTTACAACAGAGAATCAGATCATCAGCAAAGCACAAGTGGGTGAGTTTAACCTCCTTACACCTTGGATGGAAGCTAAAAGAAGGCAAAGCACACATTCTATGCAAGATTCTGGACAGATATTCCATACAAATGACAAATAAAAGGGGGGACATAGGATCACCTTGCCTCAAACCTCTCTTGGACTTAAAAAAAGCCATGCATAGAGCCATTAAACATCAGAGAAAACATTGGGGTAGAAACACATTGCATAACAAGATCCACAAACTGTTGAGGGAACTCCAAATATTCTAACATTTCCTGGAGAAACTGCCAGTCTACAGTATCATATGCTTTTTGCAAGTCAATTTTTATGAGGCAACTAGGCTTCACACCCTTCCTTCCATACTGCCTCACCAAGTCTTGAACCACCATTATGTTGTGCACAATGAATCTTCCATGAACAAATCCACCTTGGTTTTCAAGAATAAGATCAGGAAGCACCTGTCTAAGCCTCCCACACAAAACCTTTGTGATACATTTATACAAAGTATTGCAGCAAGAAATAGGCCTAAATTCACTCACATCTTTAGGAGATTTGGTTTTAGGAATTAAGGTGATGACTGTATGATTCAACTCTTTCAAAATTCTACCATGTTGCAGCATATCTAAAACAGCTTCTACAACTTCATTTCCAACAATATGCCATGAATCCTTGTAGAAATGAGAACCAAACCCATCTGGACCAGGGGTTTTGGCACCTGGAATAGAGAAAAGTGCAGCTTTAACTTCCTCTGCAGTATAAGGGGCATTAAGAATTGCTTTGTGATGAGTTTGACAAACAGGACCTAACTGCACCACTTGTTTGATAACTGGAGTTCTAGAATCATGCTGACTCCCCAATAACTTCTTATAATAATCCAGAAAAGCACCAGAAACCTCAACAGGATTATCCCTCCACACACCATCCATATCATGGATACTATAGATTTGATTTTTCACATTTCTACTTCTGATGCTCTGATGGAACAAAGCAGTGTTTTCATCACCATCCCTCAACCATGCCATCTTTGCTTTTTGGCTCAAAAACTCCAAATAGATTTTGTGCTTAACTCTATAATCCTGAATGGCTCTTAATTCTGCATCAGCTAATTCCATATTAGTGGGATTCTTATGCATAGCTTCCTGAGCCTCAACTAGCTCATGATAAGCTTTCAAATCAGCAGCTTGAACATCAGAAAAACTAGTTTTATTCATCTCTTTGAGTGCTAGCTTAACTCTCTTCAATTTGCTAACTACAATGAACATTTTCCTCCCTCTAATCTGGGTGTTCCAGGCTGACTGAACAGTTTCAGTAAAAACAGGAGAGGCTTTCCACATGGTAAAATACTTGAATGGTTTCTTTCCCCCATCAACTCTAGGATATACAGTGAGAAGACCAGGTGAGTGATCAAATTGTCCTTCAGGTAAGAAGCAAACTTCAGCTTCAGGGTAGCTATCTTGCCATGCCTGATTAGCTAAAATTCTATCTATCTTTGAGAACACTCTCTTATCACCTTGTTGTTTATTGTTCCAAGTAAACAGATTACCAACACACTTTATATCTTCCATTCCACAAGTGTGCATACAACTACAAATATCCAAGATTTCACTCTGTCTCACAGGAGCCCCAAACCTTTCCTCAATGGCCATTACACAGTTGAAATCACCACACAATATCCAAGGATCAGACACATTCAGCAATCTTAAGTCTCTCCATAATTCTTGCCTCAGAGCAGGATCATTATGAGCATAGATGAATGTGCAATAAAAGCTAGTCATACCACTAACAGGAGTGACATGACAGTGCAAAAACTGACTAGAAGCAGCAACAATATTAACATTAAAGCTCCCAGCCTTCCAAGCAACTACAATTCTACCACCAGCATGATAACTAGCATTACTAGTAAAACACCATTGTGCAAAAACTTTTTGATAAAGCTTACCCAAATTGGACAGCTTCACCTTGTGCTCCAGAAGTCCTATCAATCCCACCTCAAATTTCTGAATGAAGTGTTTAACTGCATTCTGTTTGTGAAGTGAGTTGAGACCTCTGACATTCCAAGCAGCTACTCTATCCATTAGGGTGAGAAGGGTCCCCCCTTCCAGTTGTTACATCCCTTTGTTCAACACAGTTGTTTTCATCACCATCAGTACCTGAATCTCCAACTAATCTGGTGTCCAATATCTGAAACACATTAGATGTTCTAACTGGACTTCTTGGAGATGTTCTCACCCTTATAGGCCTTAATGATCTCTGAAACCCTTCTGGATCCATCACCGGGCTTGTTGGTTTCTCAATAGGGGCTGCCTGAACTTGCTTAGATTTCTGCACCCACACTCTCTTAGACTTACCCAGCCTACAATCCTCCCGCAAATGCCCAATCATCTTGCATTTTGAACACCTTGTAGGCTTCCATTCATAGTACACTCCTACCCTCACCATCATTCCATTCTCATCCCTGAAAGAAATCCATTCTGGGAACTCCTGTGACAATGGAACATCCACCAATATTCTGGCAAATTGGAGTTTATCCCTATTGATTGTAGCTTGATCCCTCTTAATGGGTTTCCCTAGCTGGCATACAATTTTGAATAGAGCTTTTTCTCCCCAATATTTGAAGTTAAGTTTCAATTGTAACCAGATAGGCACAGATTTCACATCCTCCTTATCCATGTCCATATCAGAACTCCATGGTTTCATAATGAGTGGTTTATTATCAAAGAAAAAATGTCCAGCTAAAACCTTATCCCTAGCATCCATGGTTAAGAATCTAACCAGAAACACACCCCTATTCACCATAACCACCTTGTCAACCTTCAAATGCTTTCAGATACGCCTAATGAATCCCTCCATAACATTAATAGGAGGATTAGCACCCACAACATAGCAGACTACAGATGACATCCAAAAATCAACCTCTTCCTGAATATCATCTAAATCAATTTCAACTGGTCTATTAGGGGGGTCAATCAAACCAATCACATCACCAGAATCATCCGCATTCACAGTATTAGCATTATTCGCATTATCATGATCAGCCTCTGTATGAACTGAATCATCAACAGAGCTAGCATCTACCACAGTTTCATCAAGAAGAATAGGGATTGTACCTACATCCAAGTTGCTTCTGGATTGTAATCGGCTCGCACTACCATTAGAATGTAGTGCCTGCAGATAATCATTGAAAGAATGCCGCAACTCAGAGCGAAGCTGAAGATGTTGTAAACCCGACTTCGGCGTCAAAATTTCATTCTCAGTACTAAAATCAATCGCTTCCACCCCAAGAACTTCCTCCAAAGAGCGCGTTTTCAGAGCTTGAGAATCAGATGATGGTCCTCGAGGTTTCGATTTGCCATTGCCATGTTTGTTTCCCTGATTTTTCGAACCAGACCTTCTTGCCATGGCGAAGGTGCACGATAAGCTATCATGCGCCCGAGAGAAACTTGGAGAGAAAGTCAGGGAACTATATTGTTAAAAGTAGAGATATTATAATTTATTATTATTATTTAGTAATTAATTACATATTACTAATTACTTCCTCCGTCTTTTAATACTCGCAACGTTTGGACTTTTGCCACTATTCATATAATCTACTTTGACTATTCGTAGTGTTTTTTATATAAGATAAAACATAGTCATGTGGGATCTTGTTAGATTCGTCTCAATGTGTATTTTCAAAATATCAACTTTTTATAATTTTTGCATAAAGAGAATTTAAGATATAAATGATCAAAGTTATGCATCGGCATGCGTGAAACTAACAAACGTTGCGAGTATTAAAAGACGGAGGAAGTATTAATCAGTACTCCGTAATTATTAATTATTAATTATTAATTATTAATTATTAATTATTAATTATTAATTATTAATTATTAATTATTAATTATTAATTATTAATTATTAATTATTAATTATTAATTATTAATTATTAATTATTAATTATTAATTATTAATTATTAATTATTAATTATTAATTATTAATTATTAATTATTAATTATTAATTATTAATTATTAATTACTCCTCTCTTCCATAATATTCCTCATGTTTACTATTCATATGGTCAAAGTTCAAAAACTTTATCCGTAATTAAAAGTATAATTAAGAGTAAAAATATTAACTTGTGGGATATCAATGGATTCGTTTCGATATAAATTTTCTAAATATCATTTTTTATAAATTTTATTAATTAAAAATTAAAAATTATTAATGGTCAAAGTATTACATTAGAGACCGCGCATAATGTAAAAGTGAGGAATATTATGGAACAGATGGAGTATTAATTACTAATTATTAACTTTCAACTACGTAGTATTTGTTATTTGTTATTTGTTATTTGTTATTTGTTATTTATTATTTATTCAGATACAATTTGTCCATTTATTTCAGTAATATTTAGTTCATTTCATTTAAGTTCAATTCAATTCGGTAAATTTAGGAGCATTCAGTTCAGTTCAGCTCATATCTAAAGAACATGGTCTTACTCTAAGCTCTCCGGGCCCAACCGAAGCAAAATTTTAATTTTTTTTTTTTTTTAAAAGTAGGAGAAAGAGGTCGCAAATGATAGTTGATGGTTTGAGAGCAGGGAAGGGGCGAAGGGGCAATTAGCAAAGAAACATCACGTGTGGCATGCAAATTAACTTGTAATTCAATATTCTAAGTACTGTACTTGTGATATTATGGTACAATCTTTTTATTTATTTAAATAATCTAGAATAAAAAGATTGAGCAAAACTTATATTGTTGGCCTTGGACCACATTTACAGATCATAATCGATCAGATTTTGTGAGCTTAATTGGTAGTTGAATTAAGGTTAACTAATTAACAACTTAAGTACATAACCAACTTATTTGACAGCCTAATCTGATTCGATTTTTTAGATATGGTTTTAAATGTTCACTCAGATAATTAAATGTTTCAAGAAACAATCAAAGTACGGCGTACAATTTTGTTTAAATCAAGACGAGAGGGAGTAATTGTAATGTTTGGAGTACTAGATGTCGATCTTATTATTGTGATTTGTGATGATATAGACCTCACCAATTATATTCCGGTTTTTAAAAAAAAAAAATTAATTCATTAATAAAGATGTAGGAACATATAGATGCATAAAGCGGAATTTCAGGAAACAATTTCCTAACATCTATCACAGGATCACATGCATAACAATAATATAGATCAGATTAAGTCGAAAGAATAATCACCTTTGTAGCGTGTTCTCCCGTTCGTATGCAAGCTTCGAAGATCTTAGAGCCCCACTTGTTGCTCCTCTACTTAGTCCACAAGCACCAATTGAATCCCACGTATGCTAGTACGGAAGAGAACGATCACGATCGATCTCTTGCTTTGTTTGGGAAGAACGGCGTTTCAGAGAATAAGAATTAGGGTTTTTGTGTTTTCCTTTTGTCAGATATTGAATTACGTAAATTCTAAATCCCTGACATTATAACTATTATAATGTGAGAGTTTTAGGTTAACACAAAACCAAAGCCCAACATTCTTCCCTTAACAGACCGGTTGCCATCGGGCCTTTTGGGCCCATTCCAATTAATGCTTATATGTGTGACCTTATAGGATTAATATATTTTAGTTGTAGGTCTAATCAATATTGTCCTACTAATCACATTTATTCTCTAGCAAGCAAATATGATTACTAAAATAATTAACTTATTATCTTCATAATTAATTCCTATTTATATTTAGTAATTGCCGGAAATGTCTAAGGACATAATTCCTTCAATCTCCCACTTGTCCGAAGACAAGAACGCAATGCTAAATTCCTTAAGTCTCTTAATGCCAAAATTTGATAAAACACTGTTATTCTCAAATTCTAGTTTCTTGATCGCCGAGTTCGAACTGTTCAAATAAAGATTAACTTTTAATCCCATTCCGCATGGCCATGCAATTTTTGAGTTCTCTCTCATCAAGAGGCCCAGACACCATTCCTATCTAATAGGAGGACTTATTCACTCTTGTATGACCATAACTCCCACTCAATTCTTAGCCCACCTGATCACTGCCTTTATAACCTCCTTTTACGGCGCGGCGTTTAACAGCGTCAAGGTTAAACTAATTGTCTCGTGGTTATTAAGACATACTCATGTCTAAGGAATCCACTAAATATAGAAGTTTGATTCTACTTTTAGAATCTAATTAGGTCAAGTCTCAATGCATCAAGTATACATCCATATAATCAATTAGACATCTCTATGCCTCCATAGCCCATGGAACTACGCTATCAATTAATTACATGCTAGTCTTCAGATAAATCACTTATGTCCAATTTAATGATTTATACTAGGGACTTTAATAAGTTGTGATTTCAGTTCACTTTATAGGGTTCCATTATCAAAACGTTTTCGATAATCCTATTTGAAAACACAAGTTATTTGGACATTTTATTTCATACTAAACCAAACAATTAAATAAGAATGAACTTTTATTGATAAACATTCAAAGCATAATAAATGTCTTTACAATTGTAAACATAAAGTAAACAAACTAAAGACATTCTCCCATATGCCTAAGCCCCATAGACCTAGTATGACTCTCATGCTTAGGTTGAGCAAGCGGTTTAGTCAGAGGATCAGCCACGTTATCCTCAGTATGAACCTTGCTTACTTTCACATCCCCTCTTTCAACGATCTCTCGAATAAGATGGAATCTCCTAAGCACATGTTTGGATTTTTGGTCCGATCTGGGTTCCTTGGACTGGGAAATGGCACCATTGTTGTCACAATACAACTCAATGCCATTTTCAATGCTAGGAACTACACCAAGTTCACTAATGAACTTTTTGATCCAAACAACTTCTTTTGTTGCATCACTTGTTGCAATATACTCAGCCTCTGTTGTAGAATCTGCGATGGTACTCTGCTTAGAACTCTTCCAGCTCACAGCCCCTCCATTGAGACAAAATATGAAACCAGATTGTGATCGGAAATCATCTTTGTCACTTTGGAAGCTTGCATCGGTGTATTCAGTGGCAACCAACTCATTATCTCCACCATAGACCAAGAAATTATCCTTAGTCCTTCTTAAGTACTTAAGGATATTCTTTGCTGCCATCCAGTGCGCCTCTTCTGGGTTTGACTGGTATCTGCTGCACATACTCAAAGCATATGCAACATTCGGTCGAGTGCATACCATGGCATACATAATGGACCCTACTGCAGAGGCATAAGGAACATTACTCATGCGCTTGACCTCATCAGGTGTCGAAGGACACTGAGTCTTGCCAAGTGAAATGCCATGTTGCATGGGAATGAAACCTCTTTTGGAGTTTTCCAGCTTGAACCTTGCAAGAACCTTATCAATATAAGTCTCTTGGCTAAGTCCAATCTGCCTTTTGGATCTATCTCTATGGATCCTTATTCCCAAGATGTACTCAGCTTCTCCTAGGTCTTTCATGGAGAAACAAGTTTTAAGCCATTCCTTGACTGATTCAAGCATGGTCTTGTCGTTTCCTATGAGAAGTATGTCATCCACATACAAGACCAAGAAAGCAATACTACTCCCACTCAACTTCTTGTATATACAAGATTCCTCTTCATTTCTGAGGAAGCCAAAACATTTGACTGCCTCATCAAATCTGAGGTTCCAACTCCGGGATGCTTGCTTAAGCCCATAAATGGACTTCTTAAGCTTGCAAACTTTTCTTGGACTGTTTGGATCTTCAAAACCTTGTGGTTGTGTCATGTACACATCCTCTTTCAAGAACCCATTCAAGAAAGCGGTTTTGACGTCCATCTGCCAGATCTCATAGTCATGAAAGGCAGCAATCGCAAGAATTATCCTAATGGATTTCAGCATGGCTACTGGTGAGAAGGTTTCATCATAGTCAATACCATGAATTTGTCTAAAACCTTTTTCCACTAGTCTTGCCTTAAAGACATCAATGTTTCCATCTTTGTCCTTTTTCAGTTTGAAAATCCATTTGCAACCTATGGGTTTAACCCCATCAGGCAAATCAACCAAGTCCCATACTTGATTTTCAAACATCGAATCCATTTCGGATCTCATGGCTTCAAGCCATTTCTCGGAGTCTTGACTCGTCAAAGCATTTGTGTAGCTAGTAGGTTCCTCATGTTCTAAAATCTCTATTTCAGAACTTTCAGTCAAAAGGAAATCAATATATCTCTTTGACGGAATGACGGTCCTACTAGACCTACGTTGGGGAACAACAGGAGAAGTTTCCACCTCATTAGGTTGAGGGACTTCGCATGGATTATCTCCAAGTGGGACGGTAGAAGGCGCATGAATGGAATGCACCGCCTCCTGAGCATTTTCATGCTGGGTCGTCTCTGACGAGGTGTGAACCTCATCCATTTGTTGCTCATCTCGAATTTCTTCGAGATATACATTACTCCCACTTGTTTTTCTGGAAATAAACTCCTTTTCCAGAAAGACACCATCGCGAGCAACAAAAACTTTGTTTTCGCTTTGGTTGTAGAAGTAGTATCCCTTAGTCTGTTTTGGGTAACCCACAAAAAGACATTTATCAGACTTGGGTGAAAGCTTATCAGATAGTAAACGTTTTACATAAACTTCACAACCCCATGTCCTTAGAAAAGACAATTTTGGAACTTTTCCAGTCCACATCTCATATGGCGTCTTTTCTACTGCTTTGGACGGAGCTCTGTTGAGTGTGAATGCCGCTGTTTCAAGCGCAAATCCCCAAAATGAGGCAGGAAGGTTAGCAAGACTCATCATGGACCGAACCATATCTAATAGAGTTCGATTCCTTCTTTCGAAAACCCCATTCAACTGTGGTGTCCCTGGTGGAGTCAATTGCGAAAGTATTCCACAATCTTTCAAATGATCACCAAACTCTTGAGATAAATATTCACCACCACGATCGGATCGCAATGCTTTAATTTTCTTTCCAAGTTGGTTTTGTACTTCATTTTGGAATTCCTTGAACTTTTCAAAGGATTCCGACTTATGCCGCATGAGGTAAACATATCCAAATCTGCTCACATCATCAGTAAAAGTAATGAAATACCCGTACCCTCCCCTAGCCAAAGTACTCATAGGTCCACACACATCAGTATGTATGAGGGCTAAAAGATCATTGGCCCTTTCACTTGAACCTGTGAAAGGAGATTTTGTCATTTTCCCCATTAAGAAAAACTCACATACTTCAAATGATTCAAAATCAAATGATTTGAGAATTCCATCCTTATGAAGTTTCTCTATGCGCTTTGAGCATATATGGCCTAATCGACAATGCCATAGGTAAGTAGGGTTCAAATCATTTGGTTTGTGTTTCTTGTTTTCTATGTGATAGATATATTTTTGTAAGTCTAGTACATATAAACCATTTGATAATTTAGCAGAGACATAGAACATACCATTCAAATATGCTGAACAACAATTATTCATAATTTGAAATGAAAAACCTTCCGAATCCAAAATCGGAATAGAAATTATGTTCTTGGTAATAACTGGAACGTAATAACAATTATAAAGTTCTAATATTAAACCAGAAGGCAAGCGTAAACTATAATCTCCTACAGCTAAAGCAGCAACTCTTGCTCCATTGCCTACTCGGAGATCCACTTCGCCTTTGCTCAAGCTCCTACTTCTTTTTAGTCCCTGCACATTACCAATAATGTGAGATCCACAAGCGGTATCAAATACCCAAGAAGCAGTTGTAGCTAAATTAACTTCTATGACATAGATACCTGAAGTTGAAGCACCAGTCTTCTTATCCTCCAGATATTTGGGGCAGTTCCTCTTCCAATGACCAATCTTGTGGCAGTGGTAGCACTCATGTTGAGCAGCTACCTTAGCCTTGGGAGTGGCCTTTGGCTTGGTTGAAGAGTTCTCATTGGCAACCACCTTGCCCTTGTTCTTCTTCATGGGAGCCCCCTTTTTCTTGAACTGCTTACCTTTACTAACCACTAGAACATCCTTATGTTTAGGTTTACTTGGTAAGTTTCTCTCAGCCTGAATTAGTGAACCATGCAACTCTTGCAGGGTAGCCTCCCCTCCTTGCATGTAGAAGTTCAACTTAAAGTTATGAAAATCTTCAGGCAAGGATCTGATGACTATGTCAGTTGCCAGGTCCTTAGGATAAGGGAAGCCCAATTTCTCCATGGTCTGAAAATGTCCAATCAAATCGAACACATGCGGACCAACGGGCTTCCCCTCTTCCAACTTGGAATCCAGAAGTTTGCAGTTTGCTTCAAATCTCTCCAATCTAGCATTTTTCGGAAACAAAGTTTTCAGTTGCTGGATTATGCTGTAGGCATCCAGACCATCAAAACGTTTTTGATACTCTGGTTACATGCAAGCAAGCATCAAGCATGTTACTTGCAGGGAGTTATCCTCTAGAGTTTGTCTAGCTCGCCTTTGAGCTGCAGTAGCATTTTCTGGCAGGGGTTCAGGTAGAGGATGGTCAAGAACACTTTCTTTTCCTTCCGCTCTGAGAACAATTTTCACAGCCATTTACCATTGTAGGAAGTTGGTAGCATTCAATTTGTCTTTTTCAATTAGAGGGCGCAAGTTAAAAGTAGAGTTGTTTGCACCAGACATGATAACTACAATAAAAAAAGTAAAGCAAGATTCAATATAATGTTTATCAAAAGTAGCAATTAAACAAATTCAATTCACTACTACCCTTTATTCAAAATTAGAAGTCCCCATTGAATAAAGAATTAACCAAGATCCCCTCCCACTACAATCAAACGGACTTTGGCCCTGCTACTTTAATTTATATTATTCGAGGTAAGTAAACATTTTACTAATTATAACTGATTATAACTCTTGGTAGACAGGTTAACAACTCTTTGTATTTTCCTATCTCTTAGCTTCAAAACCCAAAACTTTGTCTTTTGATAGTTTTGTTTAGTTAAACCAAACATTAACATGTAAGTTTCAAAAACCTACCCTACTATACCCGGAATTAGAAGCAACACCCTGCTTTGGCTGAACCTATTACTCATGATCTAAGGCTTTATAGGTGTTGTATGGAAAAGCACATAAACTCAATATTATTTGGGACCTAAGTTACTATGTTGGTTAATTAAAAGTGAACACATTGCTTTAAATAACCACATACATAAACTCAATAAGCATTTTAAGGCAATATAAAATGCATAAAAATTAAATATGATCCTAGTATGGCCCCTAAAAAATAAGCTCAAATCTTCTTGGGTTCCTGTCATCTTTCTTGGATCTCCATCCTTGAATTTCTGATTGAACCTTCTTACTCCATCGAGCTCATAATACGAACTTTATAATCTAATTTAAACTTTTAAATTAAATTACAACAATACAGAACGATGCGCAGATCGTATTTCAAAATTTACAAGAATACAAAACGATACGCAGATCGTATTTTCTATCCTATTTTGGGCCATACTAGTCACTCGCCTGTAACAAAATATCATATATATTCCATACACGCATGTAATATCAAACTATATTAAACACAAATTATTTAATTATTAACTGTTAATAAGCAAATAACATTTCCAAAATAATTATAAAAACTTAAACAATTTAAGATTAACATTACTTAGGAAACTTTATTATTTTAATTCAATTACTATTTAAATATGGCTAGAATAATATCATTAATCATGAATTTGCATTTATTGAAAAATTATGAATTTATGCTCAATAAAAAAAAATGAATTTCCAAAAAAAATCAAAATAGTCAAATGCGTCCCTTTTGGAAATTTAATTTGTATTTCCAAAACTAACTAGGGAATCTGATTTTAATTAATACTTCCATTTTTTTATTTTTTTATTTTTCATTTTTTTTATTTAAAGATTGATTTTGAAACTCTTCCAAACTGATGTAGGAGGATAGTTCGGATCTTTAGGAGAATCAGACTTCGCAAAAATCAAAACCCAGTAACGACCCAGTAACGACCGACTTAGCAAAAACCAAAACCCTCACGGCTGACGCCAGCCAGCAGCCACCAGGACCGCCGGCCAGCCGACGTGACTTAAAATCCCAGCCACGCTGGTCGACTCAGCCACCAGAGAAGTCGGAAGCTACGTAACCAGCGACAGCCCGTGGTGGAGCTGCAGCTAGCGACACAGTAGCCACCTGCACTGCGTCAGCCACCGCCACCCCTGACCTCCGGGAACGCCGCCCCTTCTGCCACCCTAATCTCCCTCCATCGTGGCTCCACCATTGCAGGTGGGGCCACCCAGCCATGGTGGGTTGTTCTATTTAAATTTTGGTAACAATTACCTAAATTAAATTAATCTTTATTCAACTTTTGTTAAAGATTAACAAAATTAATTAGGTGAGATAATCCGAAAATTATGGCAGAAAATATGAATAAATTAACAAAATTAAAACTGAATTTTAGGTTTGTTAAAAGTTAGATTTCAATTAGAATCTTTATTCAAATTAAATCTAACAAGAATTCAAAATTTAGGGCATAATTATCTCATTTTATTCAAATAATTCAGAAAAATAACAATTATAATCCGAAAAATTCGAATTAAATTATTAGGAGGTTCTACTGAATTTTCTTAACCAATAAAATCAAAAAAATTTAATTTTTATCCTTAAATTTTATGGTCAATCGAATTAAACATAAAAATTAACCAAATTCAATAATTAATATACAAAAATTCCGAAAATTAGTTAAAAAATTACCAAAAAATTTCGGCTATTGTATACAAATTTGGGGATAATCAGTAGATTTATTTAACACATTAAAAATCAAATCTTTAATTGTTAACAAATTATTTCCATGATTAATCTTATTAACAAATAAATAATTTAAAATCAGACGAATTTAATTTTAAAAAATCCGAAAATTTTTATTTGATATTAACTTTTAATTTCGACCCTGTGATAAAAATTTCGGAATTTTATAAATTTACTTTGAGCAAAAATTAATTAAATCACGATTTAATGATTCCAATCAATTAATATCATATATTAATTTTGCAAATTCAAGCCATAAATAAATCTTCCCTTAATTGAATCAAAATAATAATGTTGCATACAATCATGATCATAAAATATTATGCAAGAGGCTAAAACTGATACCATTGTAGGAACATATAGATGCATAAAGCGGAATTTCAGGAAACAATTTCCTAACATCTATCACAGGATCACATGCATAACAATAATATAGATCAGATTAAGTCGAAAGAATAATCACCTTTGTAGCGTGTTCTCCCGTTCGTATGCAAGCTTCGAAGATCTTAGAACCCCACTTGTTGCTCCTCTACTTAGTCCACAAGCACCAATTGAACCCCACGTATGCTAGTACGGAAGAGAAAGATCACGATCGATCTCTTGCTTTGTTTGGGAAGAACGGCGTTTCAGAGAATAAGAATTAGGGTTTTTGTGTTTTCCTTTTGTCAGATATTGAATTACGTAATTTCTAAATCCCTTACATATAACTATTATAATGTGAGAGTTTTAGGTTAACACCAAACCAAAGCCCAACATTCTTCCCTTAACAGACCGGTTGCCATCGGGCCTTTTGGGCCCATTCCAATTAATGCTTATATGTGTGACCTTATAGGATTAATATATTTTAGTTGTAGGTCCAATCAATATTGTCCTACTAATCACATTTATTCTCTAGCAAGCAAATATGATTACTAAAATAATTAACTTATTATCTTCATAATTAATTCCTATTTATATTTAGTAATTGCCGTAAATGTCTAAGGACATAATTCCTTCAAAAGAGCCATACGACATCTAAGAGGGAAATATAGATCTAACAAATACATGGCAAATTGAATCAAATAAAGGTTTCCTTCATCAAAACTACGGTCATTGAATAGATCTTGCACTGTAGAACATCTCCCGTATATAACGCTGGAACATGCAGCCTTTTCAGAGAAAGGGTCTAACGATTTGTTGTAGCCGCGAGGATGATTTCCATTTGATTTATCTGGATGTACTAGAAAAATTAATGTTTGTCGCGATTCCGCATAAAACTTTACCAACGAACTAATTCTCCATAAATTCACCATGAGTGAACGACAAACCAAACATACTAAAACTAATTCCACCATAGGGAGACTAAGGAACAAGGACGAACTCCGCCCATTTATCGAATTTTAGAGACATAACTGAATTAAATGAAGAGAAAGGGTCGGAAATAATGTAATTTCTTCGGAAATTAAACTGTTTCTGGCCTATGATGGCCAAAATAAAACCCTAGAAATGAGAGAGGGAGAGAGTATTGGGAGCACAACTATATTCTGGTTTGGGGTAGTCTTAAATAAATATCTTAGACCAAATGTCGTTTCCGACCTGAAAAAGCTCGGAAATTCGTCTTGGCCTGAAATGTCCGTAGCAAATTTATGTGTTTTGGCATGAGCTTTTGTGTTAAAGCCCCGCCTGATCATATTTTGATCACCTCTAAAATGGAATATAGTACTTCGTAGTAACACCTCATTTTCATAAAGATATTTACAGTTACTATTTGCACAAATATTAAGACAAAAGTAAAAAAAACTTGATTGAATACAATAAAATATTGATAAGGTAAGATAAATGTGTAAAAAAGTGAAGGGGTGTAAGAGAAAAATGAATAAAGTAAGAGAAAGTGTTAAATACGGGTCTGGGTCGCATCCGTCATCGAGATAGTCCACTTAACAAGTCCAAAAGAGGTTCCACCTTAAAACCATATGGCAATAAGGGGAGTAGCCCCTTAGCCTTTTTAAGTGATTACTCTCTCATTTTTTATCAATGTGGGTCACTCACATGCATGTGTTGTTTGAGAAGACTTGTTTCAACACTCCGCCTCACGTGTAAGGTCTCTTTTTTATTTTAGTTCGGTCACGTGTGATATTTCGTGGACCAGAGCGCGCTTCTCGACACTCTCCCTCACACGTGCCATTTTAATTTGGCCCAGAGTATTAACGGTCTAAGGTCTCAGTTATGAGTCTGGCTCTGATAGCATGATAAACTCACCGGGACATACACAAGCTCGCACATGATCGAGAAGAGACTGACTACATACAAGTTTGACGGGATTCCATCCTAAACCAATTGGTGATTTTGTGGTAGGTGAAGTAGTCCATCAATCTTATATGTTAGTCAATCTCTCTCTATTTCTTCTATGTGGGACAATTAGTCCCAACTCACATGTGGGTTAATCTTCTCAACATTCCCCCTCACATGTGAGCCCATATATTTCTCTTGCAATTTGGATAGGTCACCACTTCCTCGATGGCCCTTCTTTGGTCTTCCAACTTGACGTTAAGTGCCCCTATTTGAGACAATCAATTATGTTGGGCTTATTGCTCCAAACAGATCTTCAAAACATTTCCATCTTGCATTCTTCAATTCACTGGGCCCTCCCTTCTTGGGTGTTGATAATGGGTCAAGAACATCGGCTCTGATTCCATGATAAACTCACCGCGCCTGGGCCGCACCCGTAATCGAGAGATAGTCCACTTATCAAATCCAAAGGATGTTCCACCTTAAAACCATATGGCAATAAGGGAAGTATCCCCTTACCCTTTTTAAGTGATTAACCCTGTCATGTTTTATCATTGTGGGACACTCACATGTGTTGTTTGGGAAGGCTTGTTTCAACAGAAAGTGAGTGAAATTTGTAAATATTGAAGGGTAAGAAGGGTAAGGTAGTAAATTTTCATGTCAAAAAATAGAATAAAACAAAGTGTAAAGAACGTACGAACTTTTAGGAAAGATGACCTAACGGTTAGACCAATTTTATGCACTGGAACAAATTAGTTATGCACTTTAACTAATTAGTTAAACACTAAAACAAATTAGTTAAGTCTGAAATTCAATTAGTTAAGCAACGAAACCAGTTAGTTATGCAACCGAACCAATTAGTTAAGCACTGAACCAGTTAGTTAAACAATGAAACTGATTAGTTAAGCAATGAGATCAATTAGTTAAGATTTTATGAGTTTTAGTTAATAGTAAGTTTGTTAAAAAATAATAACTATTCGACTCATACATTTAACTATTTGTCTTTATACCTTAACTATTTTGTTATTCAATTAGTTATGATTTTATTACTTTTAATTATGTTTTACACTAGTTTAGTTAGTACCAAAAAAAATGATCTAACCGTTAGACGGTCTTACACAAAAGTTTTTAAAAAATGTTATGAAACGGGGTAAAACAAAAAGTGTAAAGATCCATTGTAAAACGGAGGTAAGACATTTTACTAACTAGATTAGATCCCGTGCACGCACGGATTTTGATCATATTTAACTGAATATCTCCCAAACTATTGCATAGTTATAACATTTTTAACATAGTCGTTTAAATTTATTCATCTAATATCATATTTAAAATGCTAATATGGTAATCTGACCAAAATATTGAGTGATATATTTTCCATTACTAATATAGAGATTTGACTAAAATATTACCAATTTAGAATAATTATTATTGCCATAATTCATAATCTAAAATTTGTTTCCATACATAAATAGTTTCTAAAAAAGGGTAGAGAATAAAAATAAAATCAAACAGATACACATTTTTTTGGGAAAGTGGTTTTTGACGGAAAAAAATCGCACCAGGAATTGACATGTGTTATTCCTGGTGTCTCTTTTAATATATAGTAATAGATACTCTCGGCCACCTCCAAATCAAAATACGCCTTATTTGGCTTTTTACTACACCAAAACCCTTATTTCACCATTATTATCTTAAGTATCGAAGTACGTAATACGAAAAACAACACGTTTCCTATGCTATGCATCACACACTAGTAACCGTGTTGAGGGTGAGTTTATCCACATACTCACCTTCACTCTTCAGACTCTGACTCATCAGCTTTCCACTAACTTTTTCATTATCCAGACTCACACAAAACTCACCCTATTTCTACACATTATTCTCAGACTCACTTCAGACTCATCTAACTCTTAAAATAATAGTTTATGTATATATCTTTTTTTGGTACGTTTTCAAAATAACATTGAAATTATGTTTTTTTATATACAAACAAAGTAATTTATAATTCGAGAAAAAAATTGAAAAATATAACAGAAAATGTTAATTAGAAACAATAATACAACATATTAAATTCAAAAGATCTAGAACATAAATTTAAAGGCAAATGAAACAAAAATAATACGTAAACCATTAATAATTTAGTTGGGTGAAATAAGATAAATTAAGTTTGATGATATGGCATGATTTTATTTGAGGAAGAAGAAAAGTGGAGTCTTAAGTGAGTCTTGAGTGAGTCTTGGATTTTCAAACTCACTTCAAGACTTGGTGTAGTCTTTTACCACATTATCCCAAGACTTAGGCTTGAGACTCACCTCGAGACTTCCTTCAAGACTAGGGATAAACTCACTCTGATAATTAGGGCTTTAACCAACAACATAAACTCCATTTGCACCCGATTTGCTAATGTTTATGTTCCTTTATACAGAGTACTACTCACATGTGTTGTCTGGGAAGGCTTGTTTAAAAAGTATAATTTAATTTCTTTTTTGTCTTTTTTCCTATTTTGTCTTTTACTGTGATATGCATTTGCAAGCACATGTCTGATATCCAAAAATACTTCATCCTCACCACTCCCCATCTCTTACACATTTCCCACTAACAATATTAAAAAAAATACTCCACTATCAACTAACACCATTAAATTAATAAGTCAATTCAAATGTCTTAAACTCCGCACCGGTCAAACCGATGCGAATATTAAGGGACGGAGGAGTAATAATTTTTGAGATTTTAAAAAGATCGATACTAATGTATTCTGGATGTTACATAAAGATACGAAGTACGGGGTACATGATTATGAAATACGGAGTACTCCCTATATAATAGGAAAAAATTTATCAATTAATACTTGTGTTGTTAATGAATTTGTCAATTTGCCTAGCTAGGTTGTTAAAAGTTATCAATTACTGCTCACCTTTCTAATTATTGATGTCGTCAATTGTTACTTTAGTACATATTCTGACAAATTAATTAGTCTATTAATGGCATCATACTTGTCCATTAATTAATTATTTTAATTGCATTAATACTCCCCTAGTCCAGATTAGTGTTGACACTTATCAGGGTACATGATAATACGGAGTAGAAGATAAGTTGTTGTCTGTTTATCAAATTTTATTTTAATTAAAGATATAGATGTGAAATGAGATGTTAGTGGGTATTATTTTATTGAAAAGCAGATGTGATAAAAGATAGTGGAGTACTTTTTTAATTGAATGTGAAAGAGTATTATGCTCTAACTTTTTGATAGTCGAAATAGAAAGATATTAAAATAATTGTGGGGTCTTTTTAAGATAGAAATGTAAAACTAATATGGGTTAAGCGGAAATGAAAAATGTAAAAATTAAACTGGGACAGAGGAAGTAAAAATTAAAGTCCCAAAAATCACCTTTTTTTTTTACACAAATGGGATTCATCACTTTGGAATTTTTTTTCCGAAATCACACAAAATTAAAAAAAAAAAAGTTTAAAAAAATCCAAAATGATCAATCCTGGAGAGAAAAAATTGAGAATGTTTTTTTTCTTTTTCGAGTTTTTGGTTTTTTTTTTGGATATTTTTTGGGATTTATGTTTGAGAATATTTATTTGGATTTTTTATTAATTAATTAAATGATTAAATTATGATCTATACCTAGTATTTGAAAAAGAACACCATAGATTATTAGAAACCATGTGTCATCTCATTATTAGAAGCCATGTGGCATCTCTCATTTCATCCATCATTTTGTTTTGTTTTTTTTCAATTTTTTTTATTGTTTCTATGATTTACAACTTCTAATGGCTCTTCCACTTCATTTTCCTTATTCAACATCAAGTTATTAATAGTCTAATATACTCATTAGTCTCTTCCACTCCACCCCTTTTACATCCAATATTTATTCAACATATAATTTTTATATTTTTTCAACATTCAAATTACACCTATATTTAATTAATATATTACCAAAAATCAGAAGTACTCACTAATTAAAACATCAAAAGACATACGAACAACTACTATACAACCGCCCGTTCTATGAACGGGATCAAAAGCTAGTTAATATTAATTATGATGTCATTAATAGACTAGTTGGAAAAATAAGATTAAGGTAGCAATTAATATCAATTGTTAGAAAGGTGGGTAGGAATTTACTACTCCCTAACAACCTAGGTAATCATAAGCAAAGTTCCTATAGAATATTACTAATATATGTTACGGAGTATTTTTTTTATCAATACTCTTGAAAAGAAAATATATTTTTTTACCGGTAAGATAACGGGGACCCATCTGAGCGGAAGAGATAATTATCCAATGAGATTTGATCATAAAAAAGAATCTAAGATGCGGAAAAATACCACTACTCCACCACCTCAATCTCGGGGAAAATTGAAATGCATGTATATTGAAATCTAAAGAGATTTTTTACGCAGGAAGGGGCCATAGTTCATAAATAGGACCAAAGAAAACATAATACTTGTATTTTTGAGTGTAAATGAGTAAGAAAGTACAGATGGGGAAGAAGTATTCAAATAATGTAACCTACAATATACATGGTTTCAGTTTTTACCAATAGGTCAAAACATCATTAATAAACCCAATAAATATTACTTTATCCGTTCTGTAATGATGTTTCAATTTATAATTTTCACGTTTGTCAATGCACATTTTGTATAATTTATATATCTCATTATATATTAGCAAAAATTCTAAAATTTTGATATTATCAAAGTATTTAATAAGAGGAATCAAACAAGATCCCACATGAATATGTTTTTTTTCTTATGTATTGAAAATACTTTAGAAGATTCTCTTAAATTGGGAAGAGTGTCAAAATTCTAAATTGAAACATCATTGTAGAACGGAAGGAGTAGAAAAAAAGAAAAACATACCAGGTGAGATTAGATATTCAGCAATATTGTATATCGCCCTTCTCTTTTAGTTGTTGAGTTTGGCCCTGTTCTTTTTGGCTTAATTTCAGTTTCATGACTTATTTGGCAGTTTAGTTCAGTTTAGTTCAGTTCAGTTTAGTTTAATTCAGTTTAATTCAATTCAATTTAACTTAATAAAAATAAAAATAATAATAATAATAATAATATTATTATTATTATTATTATTATTATTATTATTATTAATATTACTTATATTATTATTTATATTATTGTATTACTTATTATTTATATTTATATTATTATATTATTATATTACTTATTATTTATATTTATATTCATATTATTATATTACTTATTATTATTATTTATAATTAATTATTTATTAATAATTAATATAATTTATTATTATTTTTATTAGTTAGTTACGGATTATTAGTTATTAATTATTTAGTTATTAGTTATTAACTATAAATTATTATTATTATTAAAACTTATCATTTATAGTAATTATTTAGTAATCAATTACAGATTATTATTATTATTATTGTTTATTATATACTCCGTAGTTATTTAGTTATCAATTAATAATTATTCTTTAGTTATTAGTTAACATTTATTATTATTATTTATTATTTATTATTTTATTATTTATTATTTATTATTTATTATTTGTTATTTATTATTTATTATTTATTATTTATTATTTATTATTTATTATTTATTATTTATTATTTATTATTTATTATTTATTATTTATTATTTATTATTTATTATTTATTATTTATTATTTGTTATTTATTATTTATTATTTATTATTTATTATTTATTATTTATTACTCCCTCCGTTCCTAAATAAGTGTCCACTTTCCAAAAATAGCGTTCCCTTATAAGTGTCCACTTTCCATTTTTGAACATACACTTTTCCCACTTTTCCATACACTTTTCCCACTTTTTCACATACTTTTCCTACTTTCCATAAATCATTATTACTTTTTCTTACACATTCTACACTTTTCTCACTTTTCAATCACCACATCCACTTTTATTTGTACTTTATCAATAAACAATTATCTACTTTTTTCTTTCCCAAAAAAAAACATGCCCAATCATTAGTCTTACACACAATTCAGTTTTATTAAATCCTGCATAAATGTCCAAAGTGGACACTTATTTAGGAACGGAGGGAGTACTTATTATTTATTATTTATTACTTATTATTTATTTCAGGAGCATTCAGTTCAGTTCAGTTCAGTTCAGTTCAATTCAGTTCAGTTCAGTTCAGCTCTAAATAACAGGGCCTTTGTAGTGTTGTTACGTTTGTTCTAAACTGATAGTTGTTGCTATTTTGTCGTCTTGGTAATAAAAGTTTCTTTATTTGCCATTTTTTTTATCACAAATTCTTTTTTGTACAATAAATATGAAAATTTTGTCAATTACTACCTAGGTTGTTAATGAGTTTGCCAATCACTACTTAGGTTGTTAAAAGCAGTGAATTACTACATACCTTTCTAATAATTGATGTCAACTACTTTAGTTTATATTCCGACCAATTAGTCCACTAATAACATCATAATTAACCCGTAAATATAGTTTATTCATTTTGAAGAAAAAAGCCCGAAATTAAATTTTAAACTTACTTGAAATTACATTTAATAAAAAAAAATTGTTTTCAAAATTATCAAAAAAATTCGGGATTTAATTTTCGAAATATTTTTTCGGGAATTATGATCAATTTCATGTATTTAACTCTCTTCTCTTTTCCTGCTTCCCTATATTCCATGAATTCACATAATTTTTCACCACCATTAATTTACGAAATTGACAAAATTCAATGGCAGTAAAGAGAGAAGGTTGAAAGAGGTAAAAAAATCACACAAGGAGTGTAAAAAATTGGAGTAAAATTGAATTAGACAGCCACACATAAAAGTTTCGTTTATTTTTTCATTTTCAGGTGGTAAAAAACATGTTATAATATTTTTTATGTGGAAAAATACAAGTTTTAGTTTTTTTATGTGGTAAAAATAATTTTTTTCGATTTTTGTAGGTGGTAAAATATAATTAACAACAACAACAAAGCTTTAGTCCCAAATGATTTGAGTCGGCTAACATGAATCGTTCCGCACATAAGTCTGACGGGGTTCCATCCTAAAACCAATTGGTGATAGGTGATCGAAGTAGTCCACCAATCTTATATGTTAGTCAATCTCTCTCTATTTCTTTCATGTGGGACCATTATTCTCAACTCACATGTGGGTTAATCTTTTCAACATAGTTGGAAGTTAAAAACAAGTAATTAAGAGGGAGAAAGTAGAGCTGGCAAAAGCTGACCCAACCCACCAACCCGACCCGAACCCAACCCGTTATTATTGGGTTGGGTCAAGATTTTTCAACCCGTTTAGTTAAATAGGTCGACCCAACCCAACCCGTTTAATAAATGGGTTGGGTCAGGTTGAAAATTTCAACCCGAAAATAACCCGCCTAACCCGTTTAATTATTGGGTCAACCCGCCAACCCGCCAACCCGCCAACCTGCTAACCTAACCACAATCCGTGATTCCGTGTAACTGTTTAAAAAAAAATTCATTAAAAGTCTTTAATTATTTCTGGGCTTTTTTATTTGGGCTTTAGCTTTTATTCTCTAATCATATATAATGAAAAACCCTAAAATTTCTTGCCTCTCCTCTCAGTCTCTCACTCCTCTCACTCTCTCACTCCTCTCACTCACGACACTCAGTCACTCTCATTCAGTTTCTCACTCCTCTCTCAGTCTCAGCGGCGGCTCTCGGTGTTCTTCACCGCGCCGGTCATCGGTCTTCAGCCTTCACTCACCACTGTGTGGCTCTCGGTTTTCTTCACTCACCACCGTTCTCGGTGTTCTTCACTCACCACCGTCCACCGGAAGTATGTAATTTTTAAAATTTCATTCGATTTCTTTTATAATTAATAATTTATGTATGTTTTGTTCTTTCTAATTTTCTATTTGTTGTTAAAACGCTTTTGTTTGTCATGGTGATGTTGATAACATAGTAAATTAATATCACTTTGATTCCAATTCGTTAGAAATTCAGTTATTTAGAAATTAGAACCATGATGATGATAATGAAGTGGCTTATTTCATTGTGATTCACTGATTTGTCGAGTTCCATAAGCAAAATAATTTTTCCAGTGTTTTCGATTTTTTAAGGTTTTTGATAATAATTTTTCTAGGGTTTTTTTAGAGTTCAGAATTATAAGTTGAGAACAATGATGATGATGATGATTTGAGAATAAATTTGTTAATTAGATTAAATTTAAATAAACTGTGATGTTGATGATTATTAGCGCAGACTAAATTTTTCTTATAAACTGTGATGTTGATGATTATTAGTAAAAATCGAGCCTCAATTGGAGGAGCTATGTGGAGCCATCATGAAGATGAAGGTGGAAGAACAAGTTGACGCGGTCGTGAATGTTGATGACCCATCCTCACCCATAGTTGCTTCACCAGGAACACAAGATCCCAACAAAGTGTGATGAATGAACAATTTATTAATGCGTTGTAACCTATTTGAATTTTAGTTTTACGTTGGATTTGGTATGTATTAAACTTTAATTTCATATTTGGTGATGTATTAAGCCTTATGACTTTTGACAGGGCATTAATTAATGGCAAATATTGCCAGTTTAAGACTTATTATTTTAGCAGATTGGAAAAACAGGTTATTAGTTTAGCAGGTTTTTTACAAAAAAAAAATTAAGTAAACAGGTCAGCAGGTCGAAAACAGGTTGACCTGTTTATTTCCAGGTTGGGTTGGGTTTAAAATTTCAACCCGTTTAACTAAACAGGTTGGGTTCAGGTCGGGGAAATGTCAACCCGTTTATAAACAGGTCGACCTGATTTCGACCCAACCCGACCCATTGCCAGCTCTAGGAGAAAGTGAAATTAGTGGAAGTAAAACAAGAATTTTTTTTAAAAGAAAAGTAACATAAGAGATAAGAAAATTAAGTAAAGTTAACACGAAAAAATAAGGATAGGTAAATAAAATAAGTAC
This sequence comes from Spinacia oleracea, assembly GCF_020520425.1. NCBI lineage: Eukaryota > Viridiplantae > Streptophyta > Magnoliopsida > Caryophyllales > Amaranthaceae > Spinacia > Spinacia oleracea. Next base: position 68,300,740 of record NC_079488.1, on the reverse strand, counting down.
ATTTGAAAGTTATCATATAAAATGGAGCCAAAAAAATGACGGAGAGGAAAAACAATTTGTGGGGAAGCTAATGAAAAGGTTAGAGAAAGCTTTAAGGGGAAAAGAAAAGGAAAAAAAATCATAAAGAAAGTTCAACGAACAAGGTTTGCAAAATGCAAAAGTAACTAAGAGGGCCAAAATGGAAGATATATATAAGTCAAATCAAGCCATTAATGTATATTCTCTCTCTCCACTTTGTCCTATCCAACGCCATAATTTCCTCAACCCAAGTAGGCACATATCATTCTCAATCACCTTCCTCCAAGTTTTCTTAGGTCTTCCCCTACCTCTCGCAACCCTATCACTTTGCCACCCTTTGAGCCTCGTAATCGGAGCATCACTTGATCTCCTTCTTACATGTCCAAACCATCTTATACGATTTCCCATCAATTTAAACTCAATCGGTACAACCCCTACTTTATTCCTAATAATCTCATTTCTCAATTGATCATTTCTTGTATGCCCACACATCCAACATAACATGCGCATCTCTGCTACATTCATCTTATGCACGTGACAATGTTTCACTGCCCAACATTCCGTATCGCATAACAACGCCGGTTTAATTATCGTGTAGTAGAATTTTCCCTTCAATCTTTGGGGCATGCCTGGATCACATAGGAACCTTGTGGCACTATTCCACTTCAACCAACCTGCATTGATTCTATGAGCCACGTCGCCATCCAATTGTCCATCCTTTTGGATAATAGATCCCAAATAGCGAAAGATATCAGAACCTTGGACAATCTTCCCATCTAAGCACACCAATGAATTTCCATCGGTCCCTTATTATACACCTACTCCAAATCAATGAAAACTACATGTAAATCTTTCTTCTTACCTCGATAATTTCCCTCATATTTTAATTTCTATTTCCAAAAAAGTATCTAAATTATAATTAAGTGTTAATTATGATATTAGTGGACTAATTAGAATAAGGTAACAAATGACATAAATTATTAGAGATGTAGGTAGTAATTGATAATTTTTAATAAATTAGATAGTAATTGACAAACTCTCCAAAAATCTAGGTAGTAATTGACAAAATTTTCAATAAATATTGTATATCGGAATAAAAGTTAAGTCAAACTGTATATAAGTTACCCAGGTGAAGTTTACATATTTTTTAGTGATAATTTTTTTTTGCTTTAATAAAAAATTCTCCCTTCAAAATTACTATTATTGTATAAAGATAATTATACAACACTTTAAAATGTTTATCCATAAAAAATAATATAAAAGATACTTTCCCTGTTTCTTTTTGTTCTTTACGTACGTTTTACTTTTTGGGTGTTTCAAAATGTTCTTTACATTTTTTTTTTATAAGAAAATAAAAATAGGTGGACTGCCTAGCTCACCCTTTCGGGTGACCCATCCTTTCGAATGAAATACAAACTCCGAGAGAAGAAACGAAATCAAAGAGAACAAATATACTTCACTCTAACCTCAAACTACCTAACCCCGGTTCTAAGAAAACTTGGTGAACATACTACAATGGAGAATGATAAGTCAAGTGATTAGTTCCCTTTATATTATCCCATAAAATTTTTAATATTCTATCAAAATTTGTGTCAAATGATTTTTTAACCAATTAAATTCATTGAGTCATTTAATCTCTCACACTTTTCTATTGGGACATTAAATTTTTCTCATTTTCCCAATATCATATTTTTGATAAAAGTGAAAAATATTATAAATAAACGTAGTTCTCCTTGTTTAAGTAAAAAAAATAGAAGAATCTCAATACACATTAATTCGACATTAATAAACATGGAAAAGGTCAAACGTAAGAATAAAAAGAAACGAATGGAGTAATTAAAATAAATTCCGATATACGGAGTATAATAGATACTCCGTGATTTGTATGAGGTAAAAAAGTTTCAACAATAATTAATGAAGTCAAGTGTCATGCAAGAAAAATCATTTCCAGTGATTTACAACCAAAAAATGAAAGACTGAAATAGTTTATGGGTAACTGAAGAAGTGCAGTGGCCAGACTCGGCAGAACAGAGTTTCAAAAAATTAACAAAAATAAAAACTAGGCAGATCAGAGACCACTCTCTCGGAAATTGGATTGATTGATTTCCACTTTTTTTTTTTTCCAAAATAGAATTAATGTCCCATTAATTTGGTAGCTTCAACTTGAGAGAATGTTAAATTTGTATCCGGATATATTTAGAGTTTTTTCTTGAATAATTAGTATAATCCGTATAATTGTAATTTGTAAGTTTAAATGTTAAGTCTAAATGGAAATATTCAGTGGATGATTCAATAACCCGGTTACCCGATATAATTAAGTGGATGAAAACCTGAATTAAATTGATGAAAAAAGGATAATGGATGCAGGTCGAATACGGGTGATATTTTTTTGCAATCCTATGACCCGGATCGCGATTTTAACAACAATGGTAGAAATCGCGTGCATTACCACGATCACAAACTAGTTTTCTTTATTAATTTTATATATTATTTTTGATTTACAAAAATGAATGAAATTGTTCGGCTTCATAAAGATGAGTTAATGGCTTCGTCCCTGACTCCTACGAGGTAAAAAATATAAAAGGTGAGTCCCCATCCTTTAACTTAACTCTTTATCTTTTGACTAATTTATGTTATACCGTACTTTTTGAAGTTACTACTCCGTAATATAATAATAATAATAATAATAATAATAATAATAATAATAATAATAATAATAATAATAAATAAAAAATTCGACCCTAGCTTTGCTCCCCTCCCTCCCCTCTCTTTATAAACTCCATCAACATCTTTGGTGTCACCCTCATTACATCAACTCTCTCATTTGACAAACACAAATTCCTTTCTTTGGAAATTTTACAGAGTGCTGTCTAAGGCAGTATCTCTTACTCTCTGAGTCTCTTCCTTCTTCGCCAAAATCAAAACTTTCTTTGCAATAAAATTAAAATTAAAAAAATAAAAATAAAATAATGTGTAATCCAAGTACATCTCCTTCGAATAATCAAAATCCTATACTGGAAAAACCACCCCATCATTCACAATCCCATTTCTCAAGCATATATTTGGATCTTCTTTCTTTAACCAATCTGAAAGAAAAAGAAAGAGAAATAGAAACACCTATTCTCAACATTGCTAAGGATGTTGATGAAAACAATTATGATGGTGATAATTCCGTGTCCGTATCCGTATCCGTTTCCGTTTCGAGTTCCCATCACAATAACCCATCATTGTTATTTTTTCTTACCATACCCGACGTGGTTAGAGAAAGTCGTTCACTCTTTTGTTTGGCATTCCCCATACTCTTAACCAACCTCATCTTGTACTCCCGGTCTATGCTGTCCATGGTTTTCTTAGGCCGAATCGGAGACTCCGAGTTGGCAGCCGGTTCGTTAGCTATTGCCTTTGCTAATATAACTGGTAATTCGGTGTTTGCCGGTCTAGCATTGGGAATGGAACCCTTGTGTTCGCAAGCATTTGGTGCTAGTAAACCAAAGCTATTATCTCTTACCCTTCAACGGTGTGTTGTTTTCTTGTTACTTTGCTGTTTACCAATTTCATGGTTTTGGTTGAATATGTCCAACATTTTGGGTTATATTCACCAAGACCCCAATATTGGTAAATTAGCTCATGTTTATATCATTTTTTGTCTTCCTGACCTTTTCACCAATTCTTTACTTCATCCCATTAAGATTTACCTTCGTGCGCAAGGCATCACCCGCCCTCTCACCTTTGCGTCCTTAGCCGGGGCGATCCTTCACGTCCCCATCATGTTTTTCCTTGTTGGCCACCTCAACCTCGGGATTGCTGGGGTGGCCGCGGCCACCTCGGTGTCCAACCTCGTATCACTAGTGGTGCTAGTGATGCAGGTTTGGCTCGGCGGGCTGCACACTCCTACGTGGAGCCCGCCCAGCCGCGAGTGTTTCAGGGATTGGTGGCCGCTAATCCGGCTAGCCGTCCCCAGCTGCGTCTCAGTGTGTTTGGAGTGGTGGTGGTACGAGATCATGATCGTAATGTGTGGTCTACTCGCGAACCCCACTGCTACGGTAGCCTCGATGGGTGTGCTCATCCAGACCACTGGGTTGATCTATAACTTTCCTGCCGCGCTCAGTAACGCTGTCTCGTCTCGTGTCGGGAATGAACTTGGTGCCGGCCGTCCCGAACGGGCTAAGCTTTTGGGTGTCCTTGGGGTTGCTTGGGCTTCACTAATGGGCCTTGCTGCTATGTTGTTTGCTTCAGGGGCAAGGAATGTGTGGGCGACGCTGTTTACCGGAGACCCCGAGATCCTAGCCCTCACGGCGGCAGCACTACCAATTTTGGGCCTTTGCGAGCTCGGAAACTGTCCACAAACAGTAGCATGTGGGGTGGTCAGGGGCACAGCCCGGCCAACAACAGCTGCAAATGTTAACTTAGGGGCCTTCTATGCGGTGGGGACACCAGTAGCGATTGGGCTGGCTTTCTATCTTGGAGTTGGGTTTCGTGGGATCTGGATTGGGCTTTTGTCCGCCCAAATATGCTGTGCTGGGTTGTTGTTGTATGTGGTTGGGACCACAGATTGGGATTATCAAGCAAAAAGGGCCCAGTTGCTGACTCAATGTGGTGGGCCTGGGCCATCATCAGAATCAACAGATGCCGTTGATGCAACCTTGATCTTTCCTAATAGTGAAGGTGATTATAATAAAATTGCAGATCAAACTGAGCCGTTCATTTGCATCTTGGTGGCTTCATCATAAAGTTCTGTTTAATCGGTGATGAAAAGCAGCATTAAAAAATTAATCTAATTGATTTTTTTTTTATTTTTTTTTTAAATTTACATAACTATCTATTTTACCATATTTTTTTGGCCCAACCCATCTTAGGGTTTGCATGAATTAGATTTTTACTTTTTTTTGTTTCAAATAGTTTGGAGAGATGGGCTTTTAGAGTCAAGTGTAAAGAGGATTGGAAACAATTTGTTTTTCAATTTCCTTTTTAATGCTTTTTTTCCCATCTCCATTAATTGTACTTTGAAGTAAGATTGTAATTAAGATCTTAAATGTAGTTTGCAATATTGTGTTGACCATTGCATGTATAACTTAATGCATATTTCATTAATATATTTCTATGTTTTAGTCATACTTTACGGATTACCTGTTTTCTATTGCATGTATAATTTAACAGCTGATATACGCGTTTTTATAAGGTGACTATTAATTCTACATGTCAACACTATAAACTACTTTTAACTATGCACAAAATAATTAGGCTTTATCTTAAAAAGGAAAATGCTAGCTGGAGACACTCCATGAATTATGAATATATTTGTACATATACTAAAAGTATGTTGTAAAGAATGGAGTATCTTGATAAGAAATGCAACTAAAAGTAGAGAGTATTTGTTTTTACCAAAACAACCTTGAATTGACTCTTGAAAACTTGATGACAATTTTGATCTAATTATCTAAACAAAAAGTATACTAAAAAAAGAGAGATAAAATTTGATGACAATTTTAGTTTTATTATTTTGAGAAATGAAGAGGGGGGTTAAAATTGTTGCAAGTATTTGTCATTATATGGGGATATTTTGGTAGCAACCGTAAATGCATGCACAAGCACACCAACTTTTATGCAAGGCAGATAGTGGTAATTAATGATGAGCCAATATCTCAGAATTCAGAGACAGTTTTTTGGAATGTCTCGGAAATTCAGACATGTTTGTGGATTTTGAAAGAGGCTATAAACCAAAGCAAGTGTCATCTATCTTATATCATCACTTATCGATCCATGTAGTGCTTCTGCAATTTACCCATATACCTCCCATCTATTCAGTGCTCACTCATCACTAGCTCACTCATCACTAGCTATCTAATCGGCACACTCGACCAATAATGAAGAGATAATGAGTTATCAGGCTCGACATGTAATCAAGAACCCCCATACACGAAAAAAAAGAGAGTAAGAACCCTCATAAAAGAGATAAATTAAGAATTACCAGGTTCGACCAGTAATCAAGAACCCTCGTATACGGAAAAATGATTCAAAATCCTCATAAATAAATTATAAATAAAGAGTTATCAGGCTCGGCCTGTAATTAAAAAAATCCTCATATATGGTGAAAGCAGTAAGAACCCTCGTAGAAGTTAGAGATAAAGAGTTACCAGAATCGATCTGTAATCGAGAAACCCTTGTAGCTCATAGTTTGGATAAGATTTGCATCCGCAACCTTACATTATGTGCATTAAGAATAACCCACCGAAACTATATACATCGTATGTCATATGTAGTACTCCTTATTGTATATTTGTGTATACTATCTATCAGAGTGCGCAAAAAGTAAATAGAAATTTAAGAAAGAATAAAGGGTAAATAAAACAATCTAGTGATGAATTATAAATACGATTATTTGCATTGGATCCTTTTGCGCGCACAATAGGCAGATAGGTTAAGTAATGGTCCAGGTAACTGAGAATTGAAGCAGTCAATTTACATAGAATTTCCCGTTTTGTTTTTTGATGCAAGAATTTCCCGTTTTGTGGGAAGCAGGACCATCTTATTTTACTTTCCTCTTTAGGATTTATATTTATTATGATTATTAATTTCATTTTATTGCATGATACGTGGTCCTTCAACTATATTAACTCACCATAACCGGCCTTTGTCTCGTACGTACTCTCATACCATAAATTATGTCCTTGCACTTGATAAATTCAGGTCAAATTTAATTTACTTGCTTGCTTTCTATAAAAATAAATTGTTTTATTTATTTATTTATTTATGATATTCATGTAGATTGGAAGCTTTTAAAATATACTCCGTACTCCATAGTACTGCAAAATATTACTCCTGTGATAGCAAAGTATACTAGGATGTTGTACGTTCAAAGAAGAGTCTAACCATATATACACAAGTCTAGTTAGAAAATTTTCCGATATTACTAATTTATGACCCAATTAATAAGTTATATAGTATATAAACGGCTTTGATCCAAATGTATGACGTGTTTGAATCTAGGGTTCAACTTTGTTTTTTCATGTATATGAAGTTCAAAAAGAAGCTACTTGTGCAAACATACATCATATATTCATATATTGATTTAGATATAGTAGTCCCCAAGAATAGTAGACATAGATAATTGACACACCTCCCGTGACCAAATTCGAATACATTCAAAAAATGACCATATTGAAAAAGGAGGAGGAGGACACCATGCACCATGGTTGTTGCTCTTAAACGGATAAACAACAAATACTCTTGTCGATCATCTATTGGCTTTACTATAGTAATGTGCACTTCAATTCCACTCTTTTTAATTTTACGCAGTAATGCACGAGGGGGATTTTTATTTATCCCAACCCCACCATTAATTATACAAAGAGCTTTTGTTTTTGAGGATGAAATTTAAAGATCCAATTCTTGTTTTCGAAGGATAAGTCCCTATATAACTAAGCTATGACTTGAATACTCCATATATAATATAGATCATGTTTCACAATTCAGCGGCTACTGACTGTTTGTATTGACTTTTCTTTGCCTACTAGACTTGTATTTGTTCAATAACATGTTTTAGTACAGTCGGATGTTGGATGTACGTTATTAACAAGTTTTCTACCCAAAAATCAGAAGCCCCTCCAACTGAGAGAACGCACACTTATCCTGGGGTGTTAGCATTAGTAGAAACTTCGACACTCAATTATTGAAAAAAGTGGTTTTGATAATATGACGTTCAACAAAAATGATTTGAGGAACGCCATAACTGTTGAACGTCGTAAAACAAGGTTTGAGAAAGGAGATGTTGCCGGTCTTGAAGAGTATTTCAAAGCACAACGAGAATTGAATGACGAATTTTATAGTTCTATCCAACAAGACGAAGATGGTTATTTAATGAACGCATTCTGGTCCGACGCGCGTAGTAGAGGAACTTGCAAATATTTTGGGGGATGTGATCACGTTCGACACCACCTTTTCTAGCAATAGGTACGTAAATTTATATTTTATTTGTGTATATTACGTAAGCTTGGTTTATTTTTATTTAGGCCAAGTGTTATTATTTTGTAATATATTTGAATGTGATAATGGTTATTTTTTATTTTTTATTTTTTGTTTTAGGTTTTTATTTTTTATTTTTAATGTTGTAACTTAAATGCATGTGATAATGATTAGTTTTAGGTTTTCATTTTGGGTTAATTGGTATCCCTTTATGATGTATATTATCCTTCCATGTGATAATGATTAATTTATGTTTTAGGTTTCTTTTAGGTTTTTATTTACAATAGTAATTAGTTTTTTTAATGATTTTTTTTACTAGGTATCGTATGCCATTTGCTCCCTTTGTTGGTGTCAACCATCATGGGAAATCAATTGTATTCTCTTCAGCGTTAATCTCACATGAAGACACCGATACTTTTGTGTGGGTGTTTGAGGAATGGTTGAATTAGTGCATGGGCAAGCCTCCCTCGGGCTTTCTAACCGATCAAGACAAGGAAATATGTAAAGCAGTAAGCCTTGTTTTCCCCGGTGTTCCCCACAGGCTTTGTTTGTGGCACATGCTCCAGAATGCATCTCGGAAAAGCATTGACACACTCATTAGAAAAGTCGTCCATGATATGCTTGATCCCAATGAGTTTGATGAGGCGTGGTGTCTTGTGATGGATAAATATAATCAATGAGGTAAGGGTTGGATGAAGGATGCATACGATAACCGTCGGTAGTTGGCACCAACTTACAACAGAGGTACATTTTGGGCTGGAATGTCATCTACGCAGAGAAGTGAAGGTATGAATCGTTACTTCAAAATTCAAGTAGACTTAGAATGTGGATTAGTCAAGTTTATTAAAAAGTACGAGTTTTGTATGAAGATTAAGCTAGAGGAAGAGAAGGAGGATAATTTTGATAGTATAGATAAGCCTGCTCAACTTGATGTTGACAAGAGTGTGCCAGCTGAGTATGTGTTCCATAAGGTTTACACCAATGAGATGTTTGCTGCTGTTGTGAATGAGCGTAAAGGTTTAACCCAGACTAACGTGACCAAAACCTCTTCACTTGGGTCACTTGTATTGTATAGAGCAGATGAGAAACTAACCTCCCCTCATTGGAGGAAAAGGTTCAAAAGCTACGATTTTAAAGTAGATCGATAAGATTAAAGGGGATTTAAGCTGTTCATGTAAATTGTTTTAATTTATAGGTACTTTATGTAGGCACATACTGCGTGTCATGGATGTGGAGGACTTTCAATTTATGCCTGAGAATATACTAGATAGATGGAGGAAGGAACTTAGGTCATATGAGAGTGTTAGTGCGATCCCCCGTAATTTTATACATTTTATTAATATATTTTAACGTATAGTTAATTATATTTAAATAGAATTTACGAATTTTAGAAATAAAAATGTAATTAACGAATATTTATTTTTATACGTTTTAAGTATTTCAACGATTTATGAAATTAAATTAATTTTAGAATTTTATGTTGAAAAGAAATCGAATTACGAAACCTATTGAATTTAGAAAACGATCCTTAAACTAAATCCTAAAACTAGCCCAATTGGGTGAAGCCCAAAATAATAAAATCCAAAGTCTCTCATCCCTTCCTTTTCAATTTCACGTGAAAGCAACTAACCACCAAAACCCTTCCCCCTCCTTCACTTTCACGTAAACACACCCTCAACCCTCTCCATTGCTGCTACTGTTTCACGCCGCCACCGCACACCTGCCGGACCACCGCCGTCCTCGCCGCCAGTAATTCTCCTCTTTGTGCTTCTTGCTTCTCCTTCGTGTTTCTTGCCTTCCTCTCACTCGATTGTTTCAATTTTCACACACCACCACCACGCTGCCACCAGCGTCGCGGCCTTACTTCAGCCGCCGTCTCTATGTCATTGCCGTCCACCGTTGCACGGTAGCTTCCCCTTCCCTTTCCTTCTCCTTTGTTCTTTCTCTTTATCCTTCGTTTCTTTTCTCTTTTCTCACTCGTTGCTCTGTGTTGTGCGAACCAGCAACCACCGCATCGCGCGCCTAGCCGCCGCGCCTGCACTAACGCCGGCCAGCACCTCCTCCTCCTTCTTTTTTTTTTGGTTATTTCTCCCCCTTCAATTTATTTAAATTATTATTTATCTTTTAATAAATTAATGTTAGTTTTCATGATTTAAATTATTAGTTTTGATAATTTATATTTAGAATTTCGATTATATGTTAATATTATAAACTAATTTGTTTTCAGATTTGTTAACCATGTTTAAGTTAGGATTAATTATGTTTTATCAATATAATTTATGTTTTCTTGAATTAAATTTATATTTTTATGATTTAATTATGAATTTCATATTATATGTTTTGCATTATTAAATTATTAATTTTCTGAATTTATAATTTGATTGAAATAAGAGTTTGAATTATTTAAAATGTGAATTTTAAGGTTTTAATGGTTTTAAATCATGGTAGGATGATTGTGGATTATTAAAATTATTGTTTCAACGTTCTAGGCATTTTAAATTGGCCTTGGCGATGTTTTAAACGAGTTTATATTCCTGGAAATTTAAAGTATGATGCTTTGAAGAGCTTTCAACGAATTTCAATAATTAATTCAATAATTATGATGCTAGGAAATCAAATATTCAAGTTTTGATATTGGGGAAGATTCTAAATATGTTTAGGATGCATTTAGAATGCTTTATTATGGTTGCGAATGATTAGAAATTGATTGGGATTGTTTGTTGGTTGTTTTAGGCGGAAAATTCTCTTTAGGCGACTTTTGAAAGTGTTAAAGTGGCCTATCAGTTTGTTTACACAAGGTACGTACATACCTGTGTGTTTGGAGATGTGTGTTATTTGTTGAAACCATGTTCAAATTGTTGATGAACTTGGTTATGTTGAAATTTACATGTTTAATATTGTTGGATGGACATGTTGAACATATATTTCGTTATGAGAATTATAACATGTTAGTATGGATGATTGATGCAAACATGTTGGTTGGGAACACTAGATTATATTATATACTTCCTCCGTTCCAGAAATATCGCACCATTTGTTTTTTACACTATTCACATTACATCTTTGGCCATTTTTTGTGATTCGTACGTAAGGAAATTTTAGTCATGTGAGATCATGTTAGATTCGTATCGATATATATTTTCTAAATATTAATTTTTCATAATTTTTACTTGCACCCATATTTTGAGATATTAAGAGTCAAAGTAGTGGTTAGATGAGTAAAAGTCAACCATGGTGCGATATTTCCGGAACGAAGGAAGTATATATATTGATTCAGATCGATTGATCGTTGTTCCCTTTTAGCTTTTCACTACTTTATGAGGGCCGAGGACCTTGTTTAGTAAGTTGAAACCTTATACCCATATTGAAGGAAATAATGCCCTTGGTCCAAGTATGCATTCTATGTTAAGTCTAATAAATGCGGTTCAGTATTAATTAACAAGTTAATAATTCAGTGAGATCAAGTGAGCTGAATGCCTAGCTAGAGGCCGCTTCAGTTCAAGTGGAATTAATGATATTAATCCACAGCTTACTCTTGACTGAACCCGTAGGGTCACACAAATAGCACGTAAACGGATCAAGTATTTAATGGCATTAAATACTCCATCTATGAATATTCGGAACCGACGGATCTTGGTTTCAGTGGGAGCTAAGATCGTCACAGGCAAGAAATGAATACTCCGGAAACGATGATATTGCCGGAAACGGAAATATGGATCGTGTCGGAAATATGAATATTATCCAAGTCGTAGATGTTGCCGGAAACGGAAACATGGTACGTATCGGAAAATATTATTGGAAATGGAAATATTACCAGAATCGGAAATATTGCCAAAAAACGGAAATATTGTCAGAATCGGAAATATTACCGGAATCGGAAAATAATTCCGGAAACGGAAATATTAAATATTTGTTCGAAACGGAAATTAATTCCGGAATCGGAAATATTAAATATTGTTCGTATCGGAAATAGATTCCGGAAATGGAAATTTAATCGGAAGCGTATCGTACGAATTAGCATCGGACGAGGCTTGCCGGACGAAGGCCCAGCACGAAGCCGGGGCCATCGCCCAGCAAGCATGCGCGCCACAAGCCCAGCCAAGGCAGCGCCCAGGCCTACCGCAAGGCAGGCCCAGCGCGCGCCAAGGGCCACGGCTGCGTGGGCCGTGCTGCGCGGGCTGCTGCTCGCACGCGCATGGGCAGCCCTTGTGGCTGCCGTGTGTGTGTGAGTTTGTGCTCATGCGTGATTCCTGAATCTACAAGAGTCAGTGTATGATTAAGTTTCTATTCCTAATTGGATAAATTAATTAAATAGAATTCATGTAGGATTCTAATTCCAATTAATTCGTATCCTACTAGGATTACGATTCCTTTTCCATAACTCTATAAATAAAGGCCTAGGGGTCATAATTTATACACAAGTTTCAAAGTATTCAAAAAGTGAGTTTTTGAGAGAAAATTAAAACACACATCTTGCTCATAAAGTGCCGAAATTTTCTAGTACCTTAAGGGCGATTCTAGTTGGTCAATCTTAAGGCGGATCCGGACGTGCTGTGGACTATCTACGGAGGGACGACACTTGGAGTCCTAAAGACTTGTTCTTGTTCGGTTCGGGCGCAGCAAGGGAGGGCACGCAACAAAGAGTATGCATCTAAATTATGCTATATGATTATGTGTAAATAATATGTTGTCCTGGGTTAATGGTTGTTTCCGCATGATTTATGTAATGTCATATGTATCATAACCTAACAGTGGTATCACGAGCCCCTTATTATTTTCATAATCTAAATTGCATGAACATGGTTAAATATTACAAATTTGCAAGAATTAAAAGGGGTGATTAATTTTCGTAATTGTTAATTAATTGCAAATTGCGTTTATTTAATTATATGTACGCAGTTTTTCGGCAGTTTCTTCATTACTCATCCGAATTGAGTGATTTTTGTGTCAATTCCGCATGTAAAAGGCATTCTAAAATTTTGACAAAAATAGTATTTTTCTGCCGAACCCAGAATTCTCAAATTCGAAGCCTAACTATGACTTTTCGAAGGTTTTAGTTTTTCGAATGCAAAATTTCGTAAATTTAAGATGTTAAATTAAATATTTGCGATTCCTGTTGATAAATCTTGAATTTTTGATTGACCTACTGCATATGTTTAACAAGTTTGAATGCCTAGTCTTGTTAATTATGCAATCTAATTTGTAATTATGATTAATTTGTTGAAAATTAGAATAATTTAGAATTAATTTGATTTTCATAATTAATTGTAATTTAATTAGAAACCTATGATTAAAAACCACCATAAAAATTGTAAATTTACGATAAATTTTAAAATTTTATGACCTAGACTTGAATCCATATCAATCGGAAATCAATTGGATAATAAATTTTCGATTTTTCGCCCTAAAATTATGAAATTAATAATATTTATTAATTTGTCATTAATTTTAAATATAAAATTTTAAAATTTTATGCGATTCGTTCAAATAACTTGCACGCACGAAGCAATGGACGCTTCGTGTTACCCTTAAGAGGTGTTGTATAATGCGGGCATGCGACGACGAGCAAGGGAGCTCGTCGCCCGTGCGGCACGAATGCAATGAGCAAGGGCGTAGTGCACGAGCACAAGGCAGCAGCCCTGCCTTGTGTCGTGTGCCACGAGCAATGAACGAATGGGCATGGGCGAAGGGCGAGCCAAGGCAGTCGCGTGTGGGCAGCAAGCGAGCTGCGCCACAACGCGCGCTGCCTCGCACAAGTGCGCGCAGCCTCGCGCGCAGCGAGCGCAAGCTCGCGTGCCACGAGCGCTGCGCCCAGCACTGCTCGCGCGCGCAGCGCGCGATGTCGCTCGCCCAGCGAGCGATGTCGCGCCCCAGCGAGCGATGGCTCGCGCGCGCAGCGCGCGATGTCGCTCGCCCGGCGAGCGATGTCGCGCCCCAGCGAGCGATGGCTCGCGCGCACAGCGAGCGAGCCAGCGCGCCCAGCGAGCGATCTCGCGCGCGCGCACTGCGAGCGATAGCTCGCGTGCGATGGGGCGCTGTGCGGAGGCTTGCGATAGGACAGCAGCAGCTATGCGACGAGCGCATGGGCTGCGCGCACATGGCCAGCAATGGCTGTGTGCGTACGGCCCATGGGCGTGCAACGCGTAGGGTGTTTGCGTTACGATTAGATCGTTTTGAATGTTTAATTTGAAAATTTCAGTTCACGTAATTTTAATTAATTTTAAAATTAATAATTTGAATTAATTTCTTGGATTTTAATTTTGAATATTATAATTATAATAAATGGAATTTATTCTAATTATTTTACTAAAATTAAAATCATGAATTAATTTAAATGCGACTGAAATTAAATTAAATTTTTGGATTCAATTATAAATTTATATGAGCTTTAAATTTTAATTAAATTTGTATGTTTCCGGTTAGACTAGAAATACAATTTTATGTTTAAAATTAGTAAAGCATATGAATTTATTGGTTTGAGTGGGAGCGCTTTTTAGTCATAAACTCTTGATTAGGTCTACAAATCCTTAAGGTTAAAACAACTTGATTAGAATTAATAAGGACTGAATAATTGGTAGATTATTGGTGCCCTTGATTAATTGCTGCAAATGTTTACGTGATGCATAATGTGTTTTACTAACCAGCTATGTGGGCCATTCATGATAATGAATGGGTGAATGGTATATATTGTATATGTACTGTTTTGCAGGTTATGAAGTGACTAGTATGGCCCAAATAGGATAGAAAATATGGTATGCGTACCATTAATTTGAATGTAATTGGTCTAAAGACCAAAGTTATTTTTCAATTCAAAATGGTCTGCGTACCATCAAATAGTTGTAATTAGTTATAGCTTATCCTATTTGAAGAAAATGGTGCCTCCCACGGAGATTTTCAAGACGGACTTTGAAGTCAAAGCTTCAAGATGAAGTCAGGCCATACTAGATCACAAATATCTTATGCATGTTTTAAGTTATTTATTGCTTTTAAATATGTCTTAAAATGCATGAGATCAAAAGCTTGATTATGTTGCATGATTAAGGATTTTAGTTCACTTAAAATCTAACCAACATAGTAAGAGCCTTAAGTTCCAAACTTAAAAATTGAGTTAAAAGGTGCCATGCCAAAATATACACTTGCTTGGATATCCTTTACATCAATCTAGTAATAGTTTTCGCTCAGCGAGGTGTTACTTATTGGTCCTAAAGGGGCAAGGTACACAAATAATTGTGAGTACATGTTAGTTTTGGTGAAACTCAACGATATAAGTAAGGAGTCCTTTTATGTCGTGGCAAAATCGATAGGTTTACCTAACAAGTTCTTAGACGTACCTATCAACCAAGAGTAGTTTCTAGACTATTAGCAAAAGGCTTTTGCTTACCTAAGATGTTTTAGGATTAAGTCGACAAACTGTGCTTATTTCTTCAATGATTTTAGGATCTTGGAATCATTTTATTCACACCTGCCGGAACAATAAAATCGAATAAAATGCTAATAACTTGTTTGAATTGCATGGTTGCTTTAATTTCAAGTTATTATTCATGATAAATGTTTAGACTTTGCATGCTTCAATGTATGTTTTAATTATTGTTTATAATTAAATATCGTGCACTGCAATAAATCCTTTTAGAAAGGTAACAGTAAATTTCCTCGATTGGTAGTGAATCCAAGAACGATTCACGGAAATGAGAGAAAGTGAGCAATTTATAATGTACGTTTCTTTTAGCGACTTTTATGGTTGTTTTCGAATATCAAAATCGAATGGCAAACCAATTGGTGCTTGTGAATTCAAAATACAATGTAGTTTTGAGATCATAAAGCATTGAGTTTAATACGCTCAGCTTTACCAATGGTTAACAACCTAATATCTTTGTCCATTTAATTCTCGAATGAGTCTAGTCCCTAGACATTCGAATAGATCGATGCTTAGAGAACTTTAGAAGCTTCTGGTAAGATCATCTAGTTGAAACAAAATATTCAACATAAATTAAAATGGTAAAGAACCTTGTTGGTGACATTGGACATGTCTAACAAAGTATAAAAGTCAACACTAAAGAATTCAATTCTTAAGACTATAAGAAAGGGTACAAGAAATAGGAAAACGAGGAACAAAATGAAAGGAATTTACGATTCCGTTTCTACCTATAAGTTTATGTTTAAAGAGAAGTGACCTAGCAATCAAACTTCCTTGGTATCATATACCGCTTGAGGTTCTTACTTCGGTAATAACTCAAACAATGGAAGCTAGGATACACTAATGACCTACAAGTGGGAAATGAAGCATGGCAATGCTACATTAGTTGTAGGGTCATCTAGTTTGTTTTAAGTCTTTTCAAAGGCTGGAACTTAATGGCTATTTTGTTCCATAATCAGCATACCTAAATTTCTGCTTCAAACACAGAAAGACTCACATTCAAGAAAAACAAAAACAATGTTTGTTTGTTTATTTGAATGAAATGGTCAATTACAGGTTGAGTCAATATGCTTGATTAAAACAAACAACTCTTTAAAGAACTTTACTAGGTTCAAATCAACCCCTTGATTTGAGTTCCACTAAATCTTTGGCATTGTTGCTTAAGACCATATCAACAAGTTAACATTCAAAAAGCTCTATTTTAATGGACTTTTGAAAGTTGATTGATTTCTAGATCATTTTAAGACAACCAGTTTTACTTGTTGAAAGTAACAAAAGATATGAACTATTGTTAGAACGCCTAGACAATAGAGTTCAAAGCTAAAGAAAAATTTTATGACTTTATTATTTCACATGGATTTGAGTGAATATAGGTTTATTTACTCAAAAGTGATATAAGTTGAATCTGTTTGGCTAGTTCAAAGATTCAGAAGTATAAAATCCACTTGGTAAGAAATCATAAAGATCTAGGTTAGATCATGTTAATGATTACTTGAGACCAAATATGATCATCAATGATTGGTGTTGTAATTTCACAATCTAGCTCCATAAGATATGGCATATCTTAGTTGGAATAATCGAAGTCAATTAGTACTTGATTCGATCAATGATGAATCATAAAGACTTTTCCTATAATTTCTAAAACAAAATGCTCAACTACCACCAAACTAAACCAAATTCGTCAAAGCTATTGAAAAGTAATTTCAGAATATCTTTTCATAATATATCTAAAGAGTTGCTAAACTCAGTGGGAGCTTAGTGTTTGTTATTCAACAAACTAAGGCCCAAGTCTAGATATATGTTTCATTGTGATTTATTCAAATGAGACACAAGGGTATTGTTTCTACCACGAATTTTTGAGAACATAATGTTTGTTTGCTCGAAATAATGTCCTTTTGGAGATTCGTTTCCAAAATGACAAGTGGGAGAAAATAGACCTCGAAAGTTTTCGAGGCGAACAACAAACATAAACGGACATTCCGGAGGCTTTTCGAAGTGCTTTAGAAAATCCGAACTTATTTTTAAGGACTTTAGAAGGCTTTAGAGAATAGACATCTCTTAGAAGACTTTACAAGTGCTTCAAGGAGAACAGAATATTCAAAGGACTTTCAAGTGGCTATTGATATTCTATTGTTTGATGTTCTATACCCAAGTAGGCATAGAATTCAAGTCACTGAAACTATGAGATTCTTCTATTAGATAGTGAAGAAACATAGAGATCAGGTCAATGAAACTATGAGATTCTTCTATTAAATAGTGAAGAAACCTACAACTTGCAGTCAAACTATTATCATTAATGAGTTTGTGACTTGTAAGAAAGCTATGACGAAATCCAGATTCCCTAAAATGGTTAGAGGCCATATATAGACTCAAATGTTTTTAATGGTTAGAGGCCATAAAACATACTCAATGTTTTGATGACAAAATTGAAATTTTGTTGATTTGCAAGAATAGTTTCACACCTATTGGTTGCAAGTTTGTTTTAAGGATAAAAACCATCAAACATGGAATTGTGTTCACACACAAAGCTAGATTAGTTGCTAAAAGTTACAAGCAAATTCACAATGTGGATTGTGTTGAAACCTCATGCAAAATCGTAATGCTTCAAGTCTATAATTCAAGCAATGATTGCATATTGGTAAATATGACAATGGATGACAAAAGTATTCCTCAATCAAATGTTGGAATAAACTATGTACATGGCATGTCATAGGATTTGTGGATCCAAATAGATGCTTGAAAAGGAAAGCTAGCTTATAAAATCTAAGTACAGATTTAAGCAAGCAATTGGGAATTGGAACTGTATTTTAAGTGAAGCTAATAAGCATTTTAGTTTCATAAAATATACATGATTCTTATAGATGTGTAAGAGGTTTAGTGGGAGTACATAAAACTTAATTGGTCCTATGTGTATCACACACATATCTCTCTATTGTGAAATAACATTCAAATGCTAATGACTTAGATTTGAAATTATTCATCAATGATGGACCATGGCGAAACTTAGTACATACTGGGTATTAAGATCTATTTACAAAGATCTTATGATATTGTTTTGGATTAAGTAATGGCATTTACTAAATCAAACACGAAAATCTCCATTGGAGATATTCGACCCATGTGAATAAATCTAAGTAAAGGATGTTTGAACTATGTATAAGCATCTACTAAGTTAAACATCAAAGGATCTAAATAAGATTCTTAACCTATATTATATGTCAAAGAATTTAGCTGAATTTAGTATCTACTGAAACTAGATAAGCTAAAGTTACATGAATAGAATTCAATTGGGAATTATTCTGCAAAAGAATTTATCATGTATGATATAATATGAGGATCGCCAAAAACGTATCGTATGACTTTAGCCATGACGAACATATACCAATCTCTATTGATCTAAGTAAAGATCAACTAGATTGAGATCAAGAATACTTATGGTACTTGAAAAGGTACATAGGAATAGTTCTTGATTCAAGGAAATAAAGATATGCTAAATATTGATGCTACACGCATAAACACTGGCAAAGGATCAAGCAAGACCCTTTGGAGTTAACCATTGATAAGGACGAGCTATAGAGCATCGTGTTTTGAAATGGCAACATGGATTGGAGACCATGAGTTGTTGCGTGGGAAATTAAAATAATAATTTCTATGTTCTAAGATATAGTTGGAGAGTCTTCCACATATCTATGAACTGTTTGGATAGGTAAATCCAAACAAAGCATCACTAGCAACCTATACAGTTGAAGTAAAAGTAATTATTGCCTAAGAAGCAATAAAACAGGGTTGTTTAAAGTTCTTCACTGAACTTGGGTAGATCACCTATCTGCTGGCTTGATGGTTCTTCATTGAAAAATGCGTAGAACCACTCTTGAAGCAAGAAAAACGTCTGCTAACTTGATGGTTCTTCATTGCAAAGTGAGTAAAACCACCATCGAAGTAAGAAAGACTAGATCACATAATAAACAAACTCGAAAAGATCTTATCATCACATCTCGAAGAACATTCGATTAAAAGGATATTAAGATTGGCAAAGCATGATAACTAAACCTATGCAACAAGTGAGAAGCAACACTCACATTGTAGCACTGGAAATCAAGCATAGCTTTGAATTCCATGAATTGTTTTAGAAGATGGGTTTGAGGCCCATGGTTATAAAACATTGGGGTTGAACATTTATCATATATGAAATGTATTTTCATATTCCATTTAATCTTGGTTTAGTATTAAATGATGAGTCCCTTCAAATTTGACGATATATTCAAGATAGACTGTCAGGACCAGTCCTGTGACTAAGAAATGTCTATCAAGTGAACTTGAATGTCAAAGGTTGAAAATGGTCCCTAATCGGAGTTTTCTATAAAATTGGACGCATAGAAAACGTTAGACGATTAGAATGCAAGATGACTAGTAGTTCTGTTTCTTGAACTATGTGGACATGGCAATGTCATAATCATTTGCATAGATACTTACTTTGGGAAGACTAGTATCGGACAAGACCTATGAAACTTTACTGTAAGAGATGAAAATCTGTCATGAGTAGATTTCATTAAATTATTAGACACTAAATCCTCAATACCTGAGTGATTTGAGATTACTTGTTTGAGAACTGGTTGCTTTGACGTTGACCAACCGTCGCACCGTAAAAGGAGGCTATAAAGGCAACGCTCAGGTAATCACCTATCAAACGAAGTCTAATCTCAAGATCGCAAGATTGGGATTGTCCTCCCATAAATCGGGATGAGATGCTTAAAAGTTGTACAAGGCCACTCGGAGAGCTAGAAACTGTGAAATGCATGGCCGTGCTCGGATGAATCATAGGCTATGATTATCTGTTTATTTGATCAGTTGAACTCTGAAACCGAGGAACACCTCTGGACATAATAAGGATGACAACTCTTACCTTATGTTCAAGAGCAAGCATCGAGCGACAAAGGAATTAGGAAATGCACACTTGTCCCTAAGGACAAGTGGGAGACTGAAGGAAATAATGCCCTTGGTCCAAGTATGCATTCTATGTTAAGTCTAATAAATGCGGTTCAGTATTAATTAACAAGTTAATAATTCAGTGAGATCAAGTGAGCTGAATGCCTAGCTAGAGGCCGCTTCAGTTCAAGTGGAATTAATGATATTAATCCACAGCTTACTCTTGACTGAACCCGTAGGGTCACACAAATAGCACGTAAACGGATCAAGTATTTAATGGCATTAAATACTCCATCTATGAATATTCGGAACCGACGGATCTTGGTTTCAGTGGGAGCTAAGATCGTCACAGGCAAGAAATGAATACTCCGGAAACGATGATATTGCCGGAAACGGAAATATGGATCGTGTCGGAAATATGAATATTATCCAAGTCGTAGATGTTGCCGGAAACGGAAACATGGTACGTATCGGAAAATATTATTGGAAATGGAAATATTACCAGAATCGGAAATATTGCCAGAAACGGAAATATTGTCAGAATCGGAAATATTACCGGAATCGGAAAATAATTCCGGAAACGGAAATATTAAATATTTGTTCGAAACGGAAATTAATTCCGGAATCGGAAATATTAAATATTGTTCGTATCGGAAATAGATTCCGGAAATGGAAATTTAATCGGAAGCGTATCGTACGAATTAGCATCGGACGAGGCTTGCCGGACGAAGGCCCAGCACGAAGCCGGGGCCATCGCCCAGCAAGCATGCGCGCCACAAGCCCAGCCAAGGCAGCGCCCAGGCCTACCGCAAGGCAGGCCCAGCGCGCGCCAAGGGCCACGGCTGCGTGGGCCGTGCTGCGCGGGCTGCTGCTCGCACGCGCATGGGCAGCCCTTGTGGCTGCCGTGTGTGTGTGAGTTTGTGCTCATGCGTGATTCCTGAATCTACAAGAGTCAGTGTATGATTAAGTTTCTATTCCTAATTGGATAAATTAATTAAATAGAATTCATGTAGGATTCTAATTCCAATTAATTCGTATCCTACTAGGATTACGATTCCTTTTCCATAACTCTATAAATAAAGGCCTAGGGGTCATAATTTATACACAAGTTTCAAAGTATTCAAAAAGTGAGTTTTTGAGAGAAAATTAAAACACACATCTTGCTCATAAAGTGCCGAAATTTTCTAGTACCTTAAGGGCGATTCTAGTTGGTCAATCTTAAGGCGGATCCGGACGTGCTGTGGACTATCTACGGAGGGACGACACTTGGAGTCCTAAAGACTTGTTCTTGTTCGGTTCGGGCGCAGCAAGGGAGGGCACGCAACAAAGAGTATGCATCTAAATTATGCTATATGATTATGTGTAAATAATATGTTGTCCTGGGTTAATGGTTGTTTCCGCATGATTTATGTAATGTCATATGTATCATAACCTAACACATATAGAGGGGTTGATCATTATTAAAGGAAAGGTTGAATTAATTGGAATGAGTCTTGATTGATACTTTTGTGATCACTTACTTAATTCCAAGATAAAAACAGTTGTGATTAATTGTTGATTGTATGGATTATGTGATTGTTGAGTCATAACAAAGTATTAATCTGTAAATCATGTAAAGTGAAACTGAGTAGCAATAGCTTTAGACTGTGCACGTCTGAAGTGACGGACAATCAGGAGTTGGGGTCATAGGTCGCCTATGGCTTTTCCCGGGGCCGGATTAATCACCGGTTCTATTTCAGTCAAAAGTTCCTCGATATCGCAGGTCATTGAGGTTACGGAGTCGCGCCCGTACCTCGTCTTCCTTGGTGAAGGCTTCTAGTAGCAACTCGGTCCATTGACTATTTCAATTAAAATAATGTTAATGATACAAAGGTTTAGTTCAGTCAGTTATAGTCTTTAAGTCCAATATGTGTTGGTTATCCTTACTTACGTTTTATTAGTATCATGTTAGGGTTGTTCGTTTAACAGAATCATGTTAGGATTATTATTTTTTTAGTATGTAGTACTCAGCTTTGATGATTACGTGCTTTGTTTGTGTGTGTTGATCATGGCTATGCCTTATTGATCCTGTAATGACCCATTTTGGTGAGCAGTCTCTAAGGATCAATAAGCGTTGCCCATCTACAGGTTTGAAGATGATGCATCATTGGGATCGGGATTAGAGAGCTTGTATTTATTTTGTTTTGCTAATTGATTTGGGGTTTGTTAATTTGGACTTTAAACTTGTCGTACTATTTCCATTTCCTTATTTTCGTTGATTGGTTTTTGGGATTAAATCTGTAATCGATTATTTATAAACCTAAAAGTTAGTTTTATGTTTTCCACTGCAAAATTCTGAATAAGCCGTTATGTTTTCACACGGGCGATAATACTTTGATAATTCTCTATAGTTATATTTATAAAAATGGTTACTTTAGGAAAAGGAGAATTGTCTGGGTGTTACAAAGTGGTATCTAGAAGCTTATGGTTTTACTTCAATAATTTTTAGGCGCCTAAACTAGCTAGTTTTCTAAAACGAATTTCCTAGAATTGAGCTCCTACTCATTATATCATTCAAAAATGCGTACTTTTTTTTGAGGGACCAAATTCATTTTATGTTGTTTGAAAGTACATTAAAATTTCTTATTTAATTTCGAAATTAACTTATTTATTCGAAACTTTTCGTTTATGTGAATTATGTACGTTTTTATTTTTTCGAATTTAAATTAAATATATTCGAATTTTTTTTTTTTTATTTTTAAAAAACTTGCTGCTACAGTACCGTATTAAAAAAAAAAAAACTTTTTCTGTTTATTTGTTTATTCGTTTAATAAAATTTCTTTTCTTATTAATCGTTCTTGTTTTATTCCTTAAGTGTCTTAATGTTTTACTTATTTTGATTTATTACGAGAGATGGATAATATAGGAAAGGGCATATATGATAGAATTATATGTGCATTAGTAGTTAATTGCTAGCTTAAGAAGTTAATTGCTATGTGCATGTGTTAAATGTTTAAGTGTTGCATTTAAATGTGCATAAAATTGTTTGATTCCACCAAACTTATTGTTTTATTGAATTCTGGTTATGCTTTGGTTGGGAAATCGTTAGTAAGACCTTAAGTTGTCTCTTTCAGGAATAAAATGTTTATTTCCAAGTACACCAACAAAGGATCCCTTGAGAAGATCGATGAAGAAACACCTCGTCTATTTGTAAAGAAAGTCGTGTTTTTATTGAATATTTTTCTAGGATACAAAAACCAACCCATCTTAATGAGGGAAGACACCATAGCATCCACTATCATTCATTGCTTACCTAACAAAATGCCATACCTAGAGCTCAAATATAGGTTTAAAGACCTGCATTTTGAGGATGGAACACCAAATTTGGCCAAGTATGAGACTAGAAATGGTAGGTGGAGATACGACTCAGAGATTATGACCACCATTATTGAAGCAGTAGAAAATAGTTTCAAGGAGGGTAAAGACATAGGGAGTCATGTTTGGGACGCATTTATTGAGGAGCCTATGGGAGTTGGTGTAAACAACGACCTAGAAGGAAATGATGCAGCTGTTGAGAATGAGAATGTAGGGATTGAGGCAGAAAACCCTAACCCAGAGGTCCATGAGCCTACCATTGAGATCTCTAGTGATTCAGATGTGGAGCCTGAAGCTGATGGTGAAATGACAAGTGAATCTCATCAAGATGAAGGCATAGAAGAAGACTCAGACCCGGAAAAAGAGTTCGATGAATACTGAAACAAGTTTCCAAGGAAAGAACAGATAGGCAAGATGCCTTAAGCATTTGAAGTTGTAATAGTTAGTTAGTTCTTTTATATGTTAAAGAATAAGTAGCAAAACTACATCAGTTTAAAGTTAAAGCAATAGAAGTTTGATTATTCGTTACTCTTTTCAAGGATGTACTAAACCTTTATAGAGTTAGCAATAAAAGTTAAAGTATTCGTTTCCAATTTGAGAACTCCATAATTTGCCAACAATGGTTTATGCTTATATCTTAGAACCTTTATTTTATTTCGAGGACAGGTGCGTTATTATGGTTTGGAAATTGTTATTAATACTCTTTTGAGGAATAAAAGTTAGATTATGGATTATTCAAAGGATCAAGAGTTCATTTTGGGACGCAAGGGGAATGTTTTCTTCTTTTATTCTACCTTATTATTCGTGATGATTGAATGTTGTTCCTTGTTTCTCAGTTGAATGTCCTGTATGTGAATATCATTCATTAATGATCGAGGGGATCACCTTCGTAAATAACTGTTGCACATTCATAAATGATTGTTTATTTTATGTGAATTCTGGATGTTGGTGTGATATTACGTTGCTAGGATACTATTATGTGAGGTTTCGAACCTAAAGTAGAATATATTAATTTCAGGCCGCGTTCTAGGATGACCAACGATAATGACCTAGCTGCTTCTATTCGCCTCTTGGAGGAAAGATTAACACAGGAAAGAACTGAGAGCCCCGATTCTGCAGGGGACATGTTTGAAAGGCTTGCGAAAGTTAAGCCACCATACTTCAAGGGGCAAGCAGATCCGACCTTCCTAGAAAACTGGATTAGGGAGTTTAAAAAACTATTTGGGGCGGTAAACTGTCCTGAAAACATGAAAGTAGGTTAAGCTGTCCTTTACCTAAAAGATGAGGCCGATATGTGGTGGAAAGAGAATGGAACTAGGCTAAGTGTTGTTGAAGGATTTAATTGGGACTCATTTGTTGTTGCATTGAGGGAAAAGTTTTATCCTCCTTTTATAACAAAACGAAAAGCGCAGGAACCCATAAACCTTGGGATGGGGAGTATGACCATCGCTGAATATTATAGCAAATTTATAGCGCTGTCGAGGTTTGCACCTGAGGTTGTAGCCACAGAGGAGATAAAGGCTCAGAGGTTTAAGCAAGGGTTGACCGATGAGATCCAGTTGGGATTAGGTGGATAAACCTTTACATCTTTAGATAATGTGTATGAGAGAACCGCTCATATTTATGGTTTGCAGTCCAGAAGGGACAAGAAAAATGTTGTTGGGGAGAAAAGAAAAGAGTTTAATGTCCGGGAAAACCAAGGGAATTTCAAGAGGAATATGAATGAGAATAGGAATGGGAATAGAAATGGAAATTTTTGAGGAAGAAACAGTCAGGGGCACAACAATAGGAGTCAATCCGAGGGAGTGTATCACTGTAAGAGGTGCAACAATAACCACCCTGGGAAGGACTGTAAAGGAAAATTGGTGAATTGCCACTACTGTTAGAAAAAGGGGCATAGAGAGTTTGAGTGCTTCACTAAGCAGAAGAGGGAGCAGAATGGTAGTGAGAGTGGTAACCAAGGGAAACCAGGGTTTAAGTAATCCGGAAATCAGAGTTTGAAGGCTATAGGGTCGCAAAATACCAGGGAAACCACAATAAGTCTGCCAATGAGAACAACAACCAGAATAAGGCTCCGGGCAAACTGTTCGTGATGAGTAGAAATGAAACTGAACATTCTGCAGACGTAGTTCATGGTACTTTTTCTATTAACTTCGTGCTAGTTAAAACATTATTTGATTCGGTAGCAACTTATTCTTTCGTTTTGTCATTTGTTATTAAGAGTCTGAAGTTAGTAGATTTTGAATGATTTATTTACCTGTTATTATGCCTATTGGTGTAACCATAAGGTGTATAAGATTATTTAAGAACTTGCCTTTGAAGATAAAATATTGCGTTTTCATTCTGATTTGATAAAAGTTTAATTTGAGGGACCTAGATGTAATTCTGGGGATGGATTTGCTTTGTACAAGGCTAAGATAGAATGTGAAATTCAGAAAGTAAGTTTAAGGAACCATATTGGAAGGTTGACCTCATGTAGACGTTTTGAAAAGTCCAAGAAACTTTAGTTATTTCTGTAATGCAAGTGAGGAAATTGATGAATAGGGAGTGTGAACTATTTTTCTGTAGTGTGTTAGAGGTGAGTAAAGAAGTTGGAGTGAAAATCGAGGATGTTGCCATTGTGAGTGGATTCATTGATGTGTTTCCGAGTGAAATTGCAAGTATGTTACCTGTTAGAGCTTTTGAGTTCACTATACACTTAGTTCTTGGAACGACACCTATATCTAAAGCACCATATAGAATGACACCTCCTGAAATGAGCGAATTAAGACACAATTGCAAGAGTTGTTTCGTTAAGGGGTATATTAGGCCTAGTACATCACCGTGGGGAGCTCCTGTGTTGTTTGTTAACAAGAAAGATAAGAGTATGGAATTATGCATCGATTTTAGGGAACTAAACACCATCCAGAACAAGTATCCTTTGCCTAGGATAAATGACATATTGGATCAATGGAATTGGGCGAGTGTGTTCTCGAAGACTGATTTGTGTTTGAAGTATCACCAATTGAGAATAGATGATAAGGGCCTAAGACCTCTTTAGGACTCGTTATTTTCATTATGGGTTTAGAGTAATGTCTTTTGGGTTAACCAATGCACCTGCCATAATTATGGATTTGATGAATAAGATTTTCCACGAATTCCGAATTAAGTTAGTTATTATGTTATTGATGATATCCTGATTTATTCAAGGAATGAGAAAGAGCATGACAAACACCTGAGGATTATGTAGAGACGCTTAGAAAGAATCTAGTTTTCTTAGATGAAGTATACAAATTTTGAAGTTATGTGTGTATAAGTGACACCGACGGAAAAGTGAAGGACTAAATTGATTGAAAACTACGTTACGTGACAGAATAAATTTAAGAGAATATTCGAGTGGTCCAGGATCGTTAGAAATCATTTGGTGTCTTGAAAAGACTGGAGGAATTACATGAATTGTTGCAAGATCTAAGAGTTAAGCCAAAAGTTATACATCTATGAAAGGCGTAATGAGGTTCAGTAAAAAGGAAAAGTTGAGCAGAAGGAGTTTCTGTAGATCCTGCTAAGATTCAAGCTGTGAGTGAGTGACCTACTCCAAAGAACGTGTCTGACATCTGAAGTTTCCTAGGCCTAGATGACTATTATATGAGGTTTGTGTGAGACTTTTCGAAGATAGCAAGACCAACGACCAACCGGATGGAAAAAGGAATCAAAATTCGAGTGGAGCGAGAAAGAAGAGGAAGCTTTCCAAAGTTTAAAAGAACGTTTGACTTCCGCACTCGTTGTCGTGTTAGTTGAAACCTTATGAGGCTAATTAACCTATTCATGACCTAAAGCTAGCTGCTATTGTGTGCGCTTTGAGATTTGGAGACATTACCTTTATATGGAAACATGTAAGATCCTTATCGACCATAAAAGTCTGAAATTTTGGCAAAAAGGTCCAGTGAATCTTGGGGACGACATTGAAAATGAGTACTGCTTTCCACCTTGAAACCGATGGTCAAACTGAGAAGACTTACAAAACAATGGAAGAGATGTTGAGAGAATTTGCTATTTACTTTAAGGATAGTTGGGAAAACCACCTAGATTTGATCGAATTTTCTTACAACAATAGTTACCATGCTAGAATTAAGATTACACCTTTTGAGGCATTGTATGGAAAGAAGTATAGAAATCCCACTTACTGGAATGATATTCGTGAAAATGTTGTCTTGGGAACAGATTTCGTTGAAGTAGAAATATCCAAAGTTATTCCCTGAGATGAGTTACGAGGGCGTAACTCGTTTTCTTTAAGGGGGGTAGAATGCGATAGAAATTCGCTCTTTTTACCTATTTTTATAGCAATTTTATGCATTTTATGCTCATTTTTAGCAACTTATACATGTTGGTGCAAAGTAAATAGATTCTCCGCGTAAGAAAAAGGTGTTCATGAGTAACACAAAACAATTTTAAGTTGGCAAAAGAGAGCACATGAGTGGCACAAGTACTTCTCCAGTAAGAATAAGTTGAAAACTTTTGAAAAATGTGTGAAATGTCAATTTTCGGGACGAAACTTCTTTTAAGAGGGGTAGATTGTAATCCCCCGTTATTTTATACATTTTATTAATACATTTTAACGTATAGTTAATTATATTTAAATAGAATTTACGAATTTTAGAAATAAAAATGTAATTAACGAATATTTATTTTTATACATTTTAAATATTTCAACGATTTATGAAATTAAATTAATTTTAGAATTTTATGTTGAAAAGAAATCGAATTACGAAACCTATTGAATTTAGAAAATGATCCTAAAACTAAATCCTAATTCTAGCCCAATTGGAAACCCAAAGTCTCTCATCCCTTCCTTTTCAATTTCACGTGAAATCAACTAACCACCAAAACCCTTCCCCCTCCTCCACTTTCACGTAAACACACCCTCAACCCTCTCCATTGCTGCTACTGTTTCACGCCGCCACCGCACACCTGCCGGATCAACGCCGTCCTCGCCGCCAGTAATTCTCCTCTTTGTGCTTCTTGCTTCTCCTTCGTGTTTCTTGCCTTCCTCTCACTCGATTGTTTCAATTTTCACACACCACCACCACGCTGCCACCAGCGTCGCGGCCTTGCTTTAGCTGCCATCTCTGTGTCATTGCCGTCCACCGTTCCACGATAGCTTCCCCTTCCCTTTCCTTCTCCTTCGTTCTTTCTCTTTATCTTTCGTTTCTTTTCTCTTTTCTCACTCGTTGCTCTGTGTTGTGAGAACCAGCAACCACCGCGTCGCGCGCCCAGCCACCGCGCCACCAGCCGCGCCGCCCACTCGCTGCCGCGCCTGCACTAAAGCCGACCAGCATCTCCTCTTTCTTCTTTTTTTTGGTTATTTCTCCCCCTTCAATTTATTTAAATTACAATTTATCTTTTCATAAATTAATGTTAGTTTTCATGATTTAAATTATTAGTTTTGATAATTTTAATTAGAATTCCGATTATATGTTAATATTATAAACTAATTTGTTTTCAGATTTGTTAATCATGTTTAAGTTAGGATTAATTATGTTTTATCAATTTAATTTATGTTTTCTTGAATTAAATTTATAGTTTTATGATTTAATTATGAATTTCATATTTATATGCTTTGCATAATTAAATTATTAATTTTCAGAATATATAATTTGATTGAAATAAGAGTTTGAATTATTTAAAGTATGAATTTTAAGGTTTTAATGGTTTTAAATCATGGTAAGATGATTGTGGATTATTAAAATTATTGTTTCAACGTTCTAGGCATGTTGATATGTGTGTTTTATATAGAGTTTTACCCCCGTCCCTTAGTACTTTTATGCATCAAATGAGCTCTTAGGAGCCGTTTTTAGTACTAATCTTTGTTATTGAGTGTGCCTTGAGTTTCAGGATTAATTGGTGAGAAATTGGTTTTTTTAGACCCGTTTCATGATGATTTAGGCCACTACATGAGCCCGAGAAAGTTCGGGACCACTATCGTCGACTTTCGGGAGCCTTAGATGCTTACGGTTGAGCCCCGGAAGTTAGACTCGGTGATATGGGGGAAGGATCATGACTTTTCCAAATCGCCCTTTGAGCTGAGGGAGAAATGAGAAGACCGGGCGAAAATACAAGGAATTGAAGCCTTCAACAAGCGCCCGATCGGGAGGGCTTCGCCCGGTCCGGATCGGGCGGTCATCCTAGGCAACCATCTGAGCTTTTCGCAACCGCCCGATCGGGCGGAATTCGGCCTGATCGGGACGACTATCGATCAATTCGCCCGATCGGGGGAAGCGTCGCCCGATCGGGCGACGCCAACCCCTGATGCTTTTTCGCCTTTTTTTATTTCCGGTTTTTGGCTTGTATTTTGGGCAAACTATAAATACTAGCCCTTTTATTTTTAGTAGACATCTTTTATTCTAGTATTGATACTTAGTTTTATTTTGTTTAAGCTTAGTTTTCTCTCTCAATTATTCAAAACACTTACTTTTAATTTCAATCAAAGCTTCAACTTTTAGTTCATCCTTTTGTTCTTCATTTAGGTATTGATTTCTATTTTGTGTTATTAATTACTTTTGATCATGTTTTCTATTATATTGATTGCTTTGTTATTTGTTATCATGAATGAGTAGTTTAATTTCTAGGGTTTAGGGGATCCACGAATGCATGATTGGGATTAATTATGGACTTGATTAGTTGATTAATTAATTGTAATTTCTATAGCTTGTTATTATTGCTCGTCAATTCTGTTCGGCCGGACTATTTTGATTTGAGTTTGATTAACCTTAGATTATGCGCCGAGAGGTATAAATCTGATGTTTTTGGTCTGTGGCTATTAGATAGGAATTATTTCTAGTACATAGCGAGAGCCTGCTAGGTTTATTATCCTAAGGAATTCATAAGATTCGAGAGATGCATGTTTTCCTAGTTATGATTATTAATTGATTGTTAATGTCCGTTGTCCAATACCGGTCTGCATTTGTGGTGAACCGCTGCCCTAGATTCCCTTAGCATTGATATTTTCCATTTTAATTATTGCTTTAGTTTAGTCTACAAACCAACTCAAACCTTTTGTTACCAATAGTCTAGATAAGTTAATAAATAGTAGAAAGAACGCCTGTTTCCCTGTGGATACGATCCCTACTTCCCTTACTATTTTGTTAGTGGACTTAGGTTTATTTTTGATAAGGTGATACGACTTTAGCCTGTCAAATTTTGGCGCCGTTGCCGGGGAAACGGTGTGAGGGGGTCAAAAAAGCACGAGGCTAATGCGTGACCTCGTCCCTCGTGGGCGTGACGTTGTCAGATCAAGTGTAATTGGATTTCCTGTGAGTTTACACCCAATCGACTGGTAATATAGGAGTCGCCATTTAGTTTTTAACGACAATGAGAAAAACTGACAAAACCCGGTTATCGTGACATAAAGGGAGTGCCATTATGTTCGACCACGACGGCCATAGGTTCCCTTGTGATCCTTGGTGTGGGGATCGCTCAACGTACACCTGCAGGGCAGAGATTGAGGGTTCGGGGGACTGTAGCTACCGAGAGGAGTGCTCATCGATAATACTCAAGAGGCAGGTTATCCTTACTAGCTCAGCATAAATAATTGAAGGGACATGCGTTAAACTATTAAACTATTCTGAATTGATTTTAGCAATATGCAACACATAATAGTAAATCGATCGTGATTATCTTATTTAGATTGATTTAAGGTACCTAGCATGATAATTCAATTGTCCAAGGTTAAGGCGTGATAGATCAATCAAGTTAATAGTTTGACAATTTTGTAAAAGGGTGATGAAAACGATTAAATCATATGAGGGACACATTACAACGCACCCTTGAGAGGTGCGTTGTGGTTCTCAGAAAACTAACCACTTGGCTTTGCTATTTCTCCTTTTATTTAACGAATCTCGGGTGTCTAAGCAATGTTCCAGTATTTAGGCTTAATTCATCAAGCTACAAGGGGCAGGATGCGTTCTGTTCGACTTTTGGGTCGATTGCGACAGAACGCTGGATCAATTTCGCAGCGTGAGACTTAGGCTTAAGGCTATAGTGAATACTCAGATTATGGAATTGTGTCTTTTTATAGGAAAAGAGTGCGTGGAAAGATATATTTTAAGATACGAATCCAAAAAGAATCCGGAGATAAAACGGCCCCAGGCATTTTCAGCGCCCAGGGCTGGGCGCCAAAGATTTCGGCACCCAGATCCAGGCGTTGAAAATGGGATCTGGGCCGAGTTCTTTGTCAGATTTGGACTCTTAGAACACGGAGCTTTTGAGATTTATCCGAGTCTTTTAGTGCGTATTAACTTATGACGGAATGCGTCTGGGCCCGTTACGAACTCTAGGTTCGTTAGGAATTTAATTAATACGTAACTCTTATTTTCGAATTATACCAAGAATGCAAATTCTATCTCTTTTAGGATTTATGTTGGAGTGCAACACCTAATTCTGACAGGTTTCTATCTTTTATGACTTTGCCACTTTTAACAACTACCTTTTACGGCAGTTACTACTCTTAGCAAGTTTCTATTAATAGCAGCTTTGGCTGAAATGAAAGGGTGATTGAGATTCGTTATTTTTATAGGAGATGCGTTGCCAAGTGGAGATTTATGTTCTCATCATCGAACCTTCCCTTTCGGGAATGGGGACAAAAGTAGGCGTCTATAGTTAGCCCCCACTTTGACTCAGTCTCGAGATGAGACGATGGTGAAAGTACTAGACGGAGTGCGTCATACAAGCCATGGTGTATGTGACCTATTTTGCGAGGGTCTCACGAGCCGCCGAGTGATAACATTTGACTTAAGGGTCATCACTTGAAGTGTTACCACATTCCTCACGCGTCATTGGAATTTGTTAACTGATAGTATAGAAACTCCCTCACTTTGTCATTGGAAGTATCTAAAGATGTTTTCGAAATCAAAGATATAAAGTGTAACTAGGCCTGGCCAAGCCCAATCACGAGGTAAAATGTTTAAAGATTCTCATTTTCAGGGTTAGCTAAACGAGAAAACCCCCTTGTTTTTATAGGACGTAAATCGAAGGAAAATCCAGCACATCGCTCTTTTGTGGAAAAACGGAAAACCAATCCTTTGATTTTTGGAAAAGGGAAACCATCCTTTGATTTTTGGAAAAAGGGAAACCATCCTTTGATTTTCGAAAAAGGGAAACCAGGAAAAGTTATCGCTGCAGCGACTAAGGACCTGCGCGGTTAGTGGCGCAGACCCCGCCCGCTGAAGGTGGACGAGCCTGTCCGTTGAGGGTGGACACCCCGTCCGATAGAAGTGGACGAATCTATTTTGATGTTTGAAAATAAGGACCTACGCGGTTTGTGACGTAGACCCCGCCGGCCGAAGATGACGAGCCTATTTTTGTTTTTGAAGAATTTATTTTCTTTTCATTTTCGAAAACTGAGGACCTGCGCGGTTAGTGACGCAGACCCCGCCCGCTGAAGGTGGGCGAGCCCTGTCCGCTAAGGGTGGACGCCCCGCCCGCTGGAGGTGAGCGAACCTGAATTCGTCTTTTCGATTTGGGACTCGCGTGGTACGTGCCGCGATCTTGCCCGATTGAGGTGGGCAAGTCCCTATTTCATTTGTTCTTGTGATTTCTTTTGAGAACTTCTTTTTATTCATTCTTGTAAGAGCGAATTCTTTCGAGGGATGCTCGGATTTAGTTGCAACCTGAAGGTGGGTTGACAACGTGCTTAGACGGACCATTGTCTCGTGGTCATCATCTTTCATGGTTTGGAGCTAGTCTTTACGGCTCAATTTTGCCACTACCTGGGTCCTTGATTAGGGGACTATGTATAAGTATCAACGGCGACCTTTGTCTTGAGGTCGTAATCCGGTTTTATCTTTTGAGATTATCCAAACACGGGACTTCGTACAGCGTAGTCTGGGAATATTGTTTTTGAAATATATATTTTCTTTCGAGCCCCCAAGAACTCGTGCTTGAAGATCATTTCTTGTCAAAGAGGTTCCTTGGGGACACACATTTTGTAATGTCCTTGATTGTGTTTGGGATCGTGCTCGTTAGTGCGAGCGATCTTTGTAGTGGTGTGCTGTTCTTAACAAAGCCGTGAGGTGCGGCTTTCAGTAAAGAAATCGGAAATTTTCGAGTCGAATGGATACGGCAGGACCCTATAGAAGTCAGGGCTTTTTTTGGGCCTAGGCTCATTTTCGGCGCCCAGGCCTGGGCGTTAGAAATAATTCACGCCCAAGTGGGGCGTTGAAAATATTGTTTGGGCTGGTCTTTTGATGACACGGTTGGCCTCTTGTTCGTTCGTTTATTTCACTTGGAAATTCTACGTATTCTCTTCTCTTTTGTTTTTCTTTATTTTTGGAACGTAGAATTTTATTAGAGATCACAATGAGTTGAGTGATCGTGATGATTTCTCGAGAAGCCGTAGCCGATTGGTGGACTACGGTGTTTGTCGCTTTGGGGCGATTATTTAAAGGAACTGTCGCTCTTAAGGCGTACAGTTATTGCAATAGTTGGGCGAGTCTATATGGCCCGAGGAACATACCTTGAGGCGTAAGACTTTGATCGCGTATATATTTTTTTATTTTGCTACGGTCGTTTCATAGCTTAGAGCCCCCAAGTATACATGTTGGGATGCTTCTTTTTGGCGTACGATTTTTGTAGGTTCTTTCAAGAAAGATGCCTTGGGGTCCCGCTCGTGTAGGTGCGAGCTATCCCTTCCGTGGTAGGTAATATTTTTCTACCTTTAATCCTTAATGTAGAATTCGTGTGGCTTGCATTTTGAATTTGGGCGATAAGTAGTCTTTGCCTCATACTCTTGGTCGTGCCCGCATTAGTGCAATATGCCTTACTCTTTTTTTTTTAGACTTGTACCGTGGGATGATTGAACTTATGGTGCGACGTAGGCTTGTGTGGCCTAACAGCGTGTCTTAGAACATTCCTCCAGGTGTTGGGATATCATTATTATTTTTTGCATTGGAGTACTTCATCACGTCTCGTTCAGGTGCTCGAACAAGTGTAGCACCTTCTGCGTGGGTGTGCACGGCTTATTACTTCGTTCGATGTGAGGATTCATAGATGTTTTTTTTTTATTTTTATCCTTGATTTTTCTTTCGCTTTTGCTTTGGAACGACGTAGACTGTGTAACGGGCGCTTGTAGGGCGAGCGTTATGTGCAGTAGTTTGATCGGAGTTTTGGTGACTCGCGATTTTCAGTTACCCTTGTTAGTGGGGTAACTTTATATATTCTAAGTAGCGCTTAGAATTTGGGAGGGGTTGTAGCCATTCTAAGGTTCGTTTTACACGATCAAACCTTAGGATTGTGCCCCTATGACGTGTGTATAGCATTAGCGTCGAGAATTTGCGATAAAATCGTCATTTCGAGCATTTTTAGAGTGTTTTTCTCAAGCCTCCAATTGTAGCTACGGGATTGGCTTGGTGCTATAATGCTTGGCATACGTTTTTATGCATTCATGGCGACATGGATCATGAATAGCTTGAACCAGACTCGTTTAGTGCGAGGTACGTTCGAGTAGTGATTTGCTACTTTTATTGTAAATGTCGTATTATGCGACATTTCCATGATCAAGGTAGTCACATGTTGAAGTGTGCCTTGACCAAAAGCTAGGTGCCTTTCTTTACCCATAATCATATTTAGAAATCTTTTTGACTCACTTGCAACATCGAGATAAACGCATACTTAGCTTAAACCAACGACACTTTATTATGTTCGAAGAAGTCTTTGAAAATTATTTGAAATCCGAGTCCTACTGTGTACAATCCGAGGTGTCCTAAGTAAGTTGACTTAAAGAAGGGTTCGTACAGGATTACATGAGTGAATCAAAATACTGTTACGATTTTCGGAATGCTGTCTAAGGATTTGCTGGAAGCCAGGGTGCAGGCGTTAAGATATTACTTGCTCCCGTGTGGCACATGCTTTAGGCTTTTAGGGCCATCATTTCCAGAATTGCGGGAATATAAACCGCTTTCAAATTGACTTAGATTTACTTGGTGTATGTCTGCACAAAAGGTCAAGGTATACTTATTTCTTTCCCTAGTTCTTTCATTTCAATTTTTAGCCCCCAGTTGCTATTATGTCTTCTCATTAATGATGCTTTCAGATTTCGATTTTAGATGCCCGTGTCATATGTCTGAGTAGGGTGAGCCATGGTTAAGTGCCAAGTCCTATTGACAATGTATGATTTTTTCAAAGGGGATTCGCAAGCATTTGAATTACCATGAACGGGTGCCCTGAGTTCGAAGGAACGATGGGGCGATGCCGTAGAACAATCCTCTTTATTGCAAGCTTACTGTCTTTACTACTTGTTGGCGATTATGACTGTGTCTAGTGGTGAAAGGTCTTTAAGTGAGTTACTTTGCTTTAGGGAGGGTCAAGTCGAGTACTTTAGAGGTCATGGACGCTCGCGCTAGCCCCCATTCAATTGAGGCAAAGCGATCTTTTGAGTATTGGCTAAAGTGCCTAGGAGTGTGAGTGCTCCTTCTGGCAAGGGTACGTGCCCTTATTATTTTTCGATGTGTGCTCATTTTGGCATCTTGATGACTTGGATTCTTCCTTTGACTTAAATTTTTCTTTCGATTTGGATTGCAAGTAATTAAATTTCAATAAGGGACTCTATTTTTTATTCTTGTTATTCTACCTTTAACATTTTTGCAAATTGGTTGGACCGAATCATGGATTGCCTACGTATCCGCCTTAAATAGATTTAATTTGGAATCAGGTCTTGCGTAGTTCTTAGCCAGAAAATGGTTTCTTAGAATGCCGATTTTAAACAAGTACGTTCGAGTGGAATCGTAATGTTTGAAATAGGGTGAAATAAGTGTACGAAAATTTTGGAGCGCGCGTATTTTGCGTATTTTATATGATCTTCTACCTCCAAGTGTTCGTTATTCTTCCGCATGTATATAGGAAAATATACGAACACTTTTAGGAATTGGGAGTTGAAAAGTGATAAGCAAGAACGGCGCCCAGGGCTGGGCGTTATTAATTTTGGCGCCCAGGTCTGGTCGTTGAAAACGTGTTCTGGGCTGCCTTTTTGTGCTGCTCCTTTTCGTTTTGTGCCAAATATTTGCGAATCTTTTTTGTGCGCTAAATGCATTTTTTTTAGACGAACTTTAAAGGCGCTTTGCAAAGTTTCTTTATTATTATTATTATTATTATTATTATTATTATTATTATTATTATTATTATTATTATTATTATTATTATTATTATTATTATTTTTTTTTTTTTTTTTTATTTTTTTTTATTTTTTATTTTTTTTTTTTTTTTTTTACGTTAAGCGTAGAATGTACTTTTCATTTGTCTTTTTTTTATTCGTGACTCAAGACGGCTTGAAAGATGGGTTGAATGAGATAGGATAATTTGTATAGGTATTAGTCAAGCATGAGGATTGGATAGGGTAGAAGATCGTAGAACTTTATGTAGTTTTTGTTGTATGATTTGGATTGGTTGACTCAATTCTTTTCCTTCGTTTACTTGGGTAAATTTCGCACTTTGGGAGGTACGGGCTAAGTATTTCATGGTTCGCTCTTTTCGCTCTCCCTTTTCTCTTTCTCTTTTTTCTTTTTTGCTTGGGATTTCTCCCCCTTTTTATTTGGGCTAAAAGGTAGATGGTTGTGGTCTTTGAGTCACGAGGCGAGACTGAGTGAGCCTCGTTTGGTAGGCCTATAGTGGACCTTTAATTTTAGTAGGCCTAGGGTGGACCTTTAAATTGTCTTACTTTGCAAGCGTATTTAGTCGTTTCTTAAAATGTGCAAATAGCGTAGATTCAAAATGTTGTTTTGCTTTATTGAAATTTAACGAAAGAATTACATCGAAAATAATTTTTTTGCTTCTTTTCAGATTCTAGTTTCCGGGATTTAATTGGAAGTTTTGATTTAGACTCGAACTTTGATTAATTTTTCTAATTATAACCCGTGTATGAATACAAGGAGGTGGCCTAGACTCAAAATAATGACGTGGCGTAAGCCTATAATACTTGACCAAGCGACTTTCAGACTTAGGCTAATTGGACCATAACTTTCGTTGGTTGACACTTTAGATTTTAACCCTTGGGTGTTCATTTGTCATGCGCCATTTTGCTTAATGTTGGCAAGGTAGTTAGTTGGGGAGATCGAATTTTAATTTTTGCAAGACTAGAATCATTAGTGCGGCTTCCCTCTTAGTGTGTATCGCTTTACCCCAATGGTAGCCTTATGGCATGCCGATTTGGGTATTTTCATGGTTCGTCATGTTGCATTCATGGAAAATCTTTTAGTCCGTACTTAGGAGTACTTCAAGGAGCGAGTGGCTCGAGAGGACTATGATAGTCGTGACCCAATGTGATCATAAGCCTTGAGGCCATTAATTTTTTTTTTTTTTGCCAATGGTATTGACACCTTAGGCTCACTTTGGGGGTTGTGCGACTATGGAGGAATGATTTTCAGAATGTGACTGTTTCCATTTTGCAAATACTTGAATTACATAATATATTCTTTTTATTGGTGAGAGAGAGTATTGAGGCCGTAGATTCTTAGCAAGGGATGACAATTACATATGGGTGCTTATTGATTTCTTTTAAATGTTAGGAAGGGAGACTCAATATGGTTTAACCTTTTAACTTGCAGAACGACACCAATCATTAGGACGGATTCTATGTATAAGACAACTAAGACTTAGTATTTAGATTGTACTTTGGCATAGCCTAGTCTAGACTCGGATTTATTTATTTTTTATTCGAACATTATTATTCCTTGAAAACTTTATTCGAACATCATTTTTTGAATACTTTGCCCATGTGACATTCAAGGTCATTTAATCAACGTGCTCGGTTTAGTGCCGAACATAGTCGTCATAGGAGGCCTAGTGACGACACAATGACTTGTTTAGGTTATAAGTCGTGTTTCAAAGTCGAGTGCCTTTTTTCCAATACGTCCTTGCAACAGATTTGTCGCTCATTATTCTTTTTTTTTATGCGCGGGCACCAAAGTTGCTGGGCCTGACCAGTAGGCCAGGCAGCAATTTCGGCGCCCAGGCTGGGCGTGGAAAATGATTGGCGCCCAGCCAGGGGCGTTGAAAATGCGTCCCTGACTGGTACCCGTACTCTGATCGCGTATCCTTTTTTCGTATATACGACTTGATTTTGCGTGTTTGCCTAATAACGTCCTTTACGCGTTGTGCGGCGTTGTGGGATCCGTTACGGGCTGTCCTGGGTGTCGCTTATTTTTGTGGCGATCGCCCGGGGCTGCGGAGCACGTATTTTGGTACAACTCTTTGGCCAATTGGTGTTTATGAATGTTTGGGCAATTTTTAGGGTCGTTGGTTTTCTAGTGTTATTTGTCACACACAACCACATAATTCGCTACACATAACTAACATTACAACATGAAGCAAAATAATATGTCACGTAGTTTATGATAGGCTTCTATGGGTAATATTTGTGCCGACTTGGTACCTCCTCTATCGTCGATCCAACATATGCCCGGTCGGGGAAGTGCATTCACGAGCGAATTTCGTCCCAAGAGGTCAATCACGATGTAAGCCAAGGGGGCATGCACCAATGAGAGGGACCTAGTGGGCGAGCGATTTGGTTTGGGATAGGTGTACTACTAACGAAAGTGCCGAGTGGACAACATTCGAAGCGTATGCACCCCTCGGGTGGCGATGGGTATCCTTATTCCCAACTCCCGAGATGAAACATGCCAAGGGAGCCAAGATTCGTTATGCGGTTCTGTCCGTTCACATTAATATGCTGATTTTCAGGTCGTCCCAACTTGATAGGGAAATAAACGCGGGGTAGGATCGTTTCACCCTTCGGCTATTTTGATTACCTACGAGCACGAGTATTTCATTAACATCCCCAGTGGAGTCGCCACTGTGAGGGGGTCGAAAAATCACGAGGCTAATGCGTGACCTCGTCCCTCGTGGGCGTGACGTTAACAGATCAAGTGTAATTGGATTTCCTGTGAGTTTACACCCAATCAACTAGTAATATAGGAGTCGCCATTCAGTTTTTAACGACAATGAGAAAAACTGACAAAACCCGGTTATCGTGACATAAAGGGAGTGCCATTATGTTCGACCACGACGGCCATAGGTTCCCTTGTGATCCCTGGTGTGGGGATCGCTCAACGTACACCTGCAGGGCAGAGATTGAGGGTTCGGTGGACTGTAGCTACCGAGAGGAGTGCCCATCGATAATACTCAAGAGGCAGGTTATCCTTACTAGCTCAGCATAAATAATTGAAGGGACATGCGTTAAACTATTAAACTATTCTGAATTGATTTTAGCAATATGCAACACATAATACTAAATCGATCGTGATTATCTTATTTAGATTGATTTAAGGTACCTAGCATGATAATTCAATTGTCCAAGGTTAAGGCGTGATAGATCAATCAAGTTAATAGTTTGACAATTTTATAAAAGGGTGATGAAAACGATTAAATCATATGAGGGACACATTACAACGCACCCTTGAGGGGTGCGTTGTGGTTCTCAAAAAACTAACCACTTGGCTTTGCTATTTCTCCTTTTATTTAACGAATCTCGGGTTTCTAAGCAATGTTCCAGTATTTAGGCTTAATTCATCAAGCTACAAGGGGTAGGATGCGTTCTGTTCGACTTTTGGGTCGATTGCGACAGAACGCTGGATCAATTTCGCAGCGTGAGGCTTAGGCTTAGGCTTAAGGCTAGAGTCAATACTCAGATTATGGAATTGTGTCTTTTTTCACGTCGGTTTCAGGCTGTATTTATAGGAAAAGAGTGTGTGGAAAGATAGATTTTAAGATACGAATCCAAAAAGAATCCGGAGATAAAACGGCCCCAGGCATTTTCAGCGCCTAGGGCTGGGCGCCAAAGATTTTGGCGCCCAGATCCAGGCGTTGGCAATGGGATCTGGGCCGAGTTCTTTGTCAGATTTGGACTCTTAGAACACAGAGCTTTTGAGATTTATCCGAGTCTTTTAGTGCGTATTAACTTATGACGGAATGCGTCTGGGCCCGTTACGAACTCTAGGTTCGTTAGGAATTTAATTAATATGTAACTCTTATTTTCGAATTATACCAAGAATGCAAATTCTATCTCTTTTAGGATTTATGTTGGATTGCAACACCTAATTTTGACAGGTTTCTATCTTTTATGACTTTGCCACTTTTAACAACTACCTTTTACGGCAGTTACTACTCTTAGCAGGTTTCTATTAATAGCAGCTTTGGCTGAAATGAAAGGGTGATTGAGATTCTTTATTTTTATAGGAGATGCGTTGCCAAGTGGATATTTATGTTCTCATCATCGAACCTTCCCTTTCGGGAATGGGGACAAAAGTAGGCGTCCTCAAACGGTTTTATTTTCTATTATTAATTGTTATTTCTAGATAATTGTTTGTTACTTCTCAAGGAACTCCCGTTCCTTGAGATCGGATCTCACGACTGTTTTCTAGTTTTGCTATACCAGCGATCTGACTGTAGACACCTACTTTTGTCCCCATTCCCGAAAGGGAAGGTTCGATGATGAGAACGTAAATCTCCACTTGACAACGCATCTCCTATAAAATAACGAATCTCAATTCCCCTTTTCATTTCACCCGAAACTTGCTATTTATAGAAACCTGCCATTTATGGAAACTTGCTAAAAATAGCAACTGCCGTAATGGGTAGTTGTTAAAAGTGGCAAGTCATAAAAGATAGAAACCTGTCAGAATTAGGCGTTGCACTCCAACATAAATCCTAAATGAGATAGAAATTGCGAGAGAATCCTGTTCCTAATACGATTCGAAAATAAGAGTTACGTATTAATTAAAATCCTAACGAGCCAAGAGTTCGTAACGGGCCCAGATGCATTCCATCATAAAATTAATACGCACTAAAAGACTCGATTAAGTCTCATACACTTCGGATTCTAAGAGTCCGAATCTGACAAAGAAACGGCCCAGACCCTATTTTCAACGCCTGGCTCTGGGCGCCGAAATCTTCGGCGCCCAGCCCTGGGCGCTGAAAATACCTGGGACGTATTCTTTCTTAATTCCTCGTGGATTAGAGTTCTACAATTCTATCTTTCCACGAACTCTTTTCTATAATTATAGCCCTAAGTTCAACGTGAAAGGAACACAACACACAATTATTATTCTGAGTATTGACTCTAAACCCTAAGCCTTACCTCACGCTGCGAAATTAATCACGCGTTCTGTCGCAATCGATCCAAAAATCGAACAGAACTATCATGTCCCGTAATTTGAGATTCTTTAAATAAAAGGAGAAATAGCAAAGTCAAAGTGGTTAGTTTTCTGAGAACCGTGACGCACCTCTCAAGGGTGCGTCGTAATGTGTCCCTTTTCCATGGTTTAATTGCTTTCCTCGCCTTTTTTATGAACTGTTAAACTAATTAAATCTGATTGTTCTATCACGCCTAATAAAGATAATATGTTGGGAAATTGGATTATCATGCTAGGTCCCTTAAAACAATCTAAATCAAATAATCGCGCTCGATCTAGTATTATATGTTGCATATTGTTAAAATCAACTCAGATTAGTTTAATAGTTAACGCATGTCCCTTCAATTATTTATGCTGAGCTAGTAAGGATATCCTGCCTCTAGAGTTATCGAAGAGCGAGTACTCCTCTCGGTAGTTACAGTCCCCCGAACCCTCAATCTCTACCTTGCGGGTGTATATTGAGAGATCCCCACACCAGGGATCACAAGGGAACCTATGGCCGTCGTGGTCAAACATAATTGCACTCCGTTTATGTCACGATAACCGAGTTTTGTCAGTTTTTCTCATTGTCGTTAAAAACTGAATGGCGACTCCTATATTACTAGTCAATTGGGTGTAAACTCACAGGAAATCCAATTACACTTGACTTATAAACTAAACAAGTCATTGTGTCGTCACTAGGCCTTATATGACGACTATGTTCGGCACTAAACCGAGCACGTTGATTAAATGACCTTGAATGTCACATGGGCAAAGTATTCAAAAAATGATGTTCGAATAAAGTTTTCAAGGAAAAATAATGTTCGAATAAAAAATAAATAAATCTGAGTCTAGACTAGGCTATTCCAAAGTACAATCTAAATCCTAAGTCTTAGTTGTCTTATCCATAGAATCGGTCCTAATGCTTGGTGTCGTTCTGCAAGTTAAAAGGTTAAACCATATTGAGTCTCCCTTCCTAACATTTAAATCAATAAGCACCCATATGTAATTGTCATCCCTTGCTAAGAATCTACGGCCTCAATACCCTCTCTCACCAATAAAATAATATATTATAGTATTTGCAAAATGGAAACACTTACATTCTGAAAATCATTCCCCCATACTCGCACAACCCCCAAAGTGAGCCTAAGGTGTCAATACCATTAGCAAAAATTAATGGCCTCAAGGCTTATGATCACATTGGGTCACGACTATCATAGTCCTCTCGAGGCACTCGCTCCTTTAAATACTCCTAAGTACGGACTAAAAGATTTTCCATGAATGCAACATGACCAACCATGAAAATACCCAAATCGGCATACCATAAGGTTACCATTGGGGTAAAGCAATACACACTAAGAGGGAGGCCGCACTAATGATTCTAGTCTTGCAAAAATAAAAATCCGATCTCCCCAATTAACTACCTTGCCAACATTAAGCAAAATGGCGCATGACAAATGAACACCCAAGGGTTAAAATCTAAAGTGTCAACCAACGAAAGTTATGGTCCAATTAGCTTAAGTCTGAGGGTCGCTTGGTCAAGTGTTATAGGCTTACGCCACGTCATTATTTTGAGTCTAGGCCACCTCCTTATATTCATACACGGGTTATAATTAGAAAGATTAATGAAAGTTCGAGTCTAAATCACAACTTCCAATTAAATCCCAGAAACTGGAGTCTGAAAAGAAACAAAAAATTATTTTCGATGTAATTCTTTCGTTAAATTTCAATAAAGTGAAAAACAACAATTTGAATCTACGCTATTTGCACATTTTAAGAAACGACTAAATACGCTTGCAAAGTAAGACAATTTAAAGGTGCATCCTAGGCCTACTAAAGTTAAAGGCCCACCCTACACCTACTAAAGCTAAAAGGTCTACCCTAGGCCTACTAAAGTTAAAGGTCCATTATAGGCCTACCAAACGAGGCTCACTCAGTCTCGCCTCGTGACTCAAAGACCACAACCATCTACCTTTTAGCCCAAATAAAAAATTGAAGGATTTATGTTGGGGAGAAATCCCAAGCAAAAAGAAAGAAAAAATAGAAAGAGAAAAGGGAGAGCGAAAAGAGCGAGCCATGAAATACTTAGCCCGTACCTCCCAAAGTGCGAAATTTACCCAAGTAAACGAAGGAAAAGAATTGAGTCAACCAATCCAAATCATAAAGTTCTACGACGGCTACCCTTTCCAATCCTTAAGTTCTTAGACGCCTTCGCTCTGGGCCCCTGCTCAGCTCATTTAACCCATCCATATTCTCATTGCCATAACCCAAGAAACCATTACCTCGACTCTTGGTCCTGAACTTGTCGTCAACTACAAACCACGTACGGCCATTGACACGTGCGTCATGCCCATCATTTCCAAAGCCCAAACCTGCTCTTACACCACCATTAGCATAATGACCGTATAACTTGTTTGGATACATCCTGTTGATATACCCTTGAGCCGTCCCCATGCTATTCACTGGCCTTGGTTGATGTAATCCTCATGCTCGACTAATACCTATACAACTTA
Organism: Spinacia oleracea; assembly: GCF_020520425.1. Lineage (NCBI taxonomy): Eukaryota > Viridiplantae > Streptophyta > Magnoliopsida > Caryophyllales > Amaranthaceae > Spinacia > Spinacia oleracea. The sequence goes on along the minus strand of NC_079488.1, from coordinate 68,256,419 downwards.
TCCCATCTCATTCAACCCATCTTTCAAGCCGTCTTGAGTCACAAATAAAAAAGAGACAAATGAAAAGTACATTCTACGCTCAACGTAAAAATAAAAAATAAAAAATGTGAATAATAAAAAAGAAACTTTGCAAAGCGCCTCTAAAGTTAGTCTAACAAGAAAAAGAAGCATTTAGCGCACCAAAAAAGATCCGCCCAGAAATCATTTTCAGCGCCCAGAGCTGGGCGCCGAAATCTTTAGCGCCCCAGCCTGGGCGCTGACTCTCTCTGCTTGCTAAAAATTTGTCCAGAAGTGCTCGTCATTTTATCCGCACATGCACGGAAAAAATAACGAACACTTGGAGGGGTACATCACGTATTCAGATATACGTACCACCAAAAAATACATGTACTAAAAAAAATATAAAACAAATTTTTGGCTTACGGCTAGGCAGCAGATTAAAATAATAATAAACTTCACTTATTTCACCCTATTTCAAACATTACGATTCCACTTGAACGTACTTGTTTAAAATCGGCATTCTAAGAAACCATTTTCTGGCTAAGAACTACGCAAGACCTGATTCCAAGTTAAATCTATTTAAGGCGGATACGTAGGCAATCCATGATTCGGTCCAACCAATTTGCAAAAATGTTAAAGCCTATAGAATAACAAGAATAAAAAATTGAGTCCTTTATTGAAATTTAATTACTTGCAATCCAAGTCGAAAGAAAAATTTAAGTCTAAGGAAGAATCCAAGTCATCAAGATGCCAAAACGAGCACACATCGAAAAATAATAAGGGCACGTACCCTTGCCAGAAGGAGCACTCACACTCCTAGGCACTTAGCCAAGACTCAAAAGATCGCTTTACCTCAATTGAATGGGGGCTAGCGCAAGCGTCCATGACCTCTAAAGTACTCAACTTGACCCTCCCTAAAGCGAACTAACTCACTTAAAGACCTTCTTTCATCACTAGACACAGTCATAATCGCCAACAAGTAGTAATGGCAGTAAGCTTGCAATAAAGAAGATTGTTCTACGGCATCGCCCCATCGTTCCTTCGAACTCAGGGCACCCGTTCATGGTAATTCAAATGCTTGCGAATCCCCTTTGAAAAAAAAAACAGACATTGTCAATAGGACTTGGCACTTAACCAAGGCTCACCCTACTCATACATATGACACGGGCATCTAAAATCGAAATCTAAAAACATCATTAATGGGAAGACCTAATAGCAATTGGGGGCTAAAAAATTGAAATGAAAAAGCTAGGGAAAGAACTAAGTATACCTTGACCTTTTGTGCAGACATACACCAAGTGAATCTAAGTCAATTTGAAAACGGTTTATATTCCCGCAGTTCTGGAAAAGATGGCCCTAAAAGCCTAAAGCATGTGCCACACGGGCACAAGTAATATCTTGACGCCTGCACCCTGGCTTCCAGCAAATCCTTAGACAGCATTCCAAAAATCGTAACAGTATTTTGATTCAGTCATGTAATCCTGTATGAACCCTTCTATAAGTCAACTTACTTAGGACACCTCGGATTGTACACAGTAGGACTCGGATTTCAAATAATTTTCAAATAACTTCTTCGAACATAATAAAGAGTCGTTGGTTTAATCTAAGTATGCGTTTATCTCGACGCTGCAAGTGAGTCAAAAAAAAATACGATTATGGGTAAAGAAAGGCACCTAGCTTTTGGTCAAGGCATACTTCAACATGTGACTACCTTGACCATGGCAATGTCGCACAATACGACATTTACAAGAAAAGTAGCAAATCACTACTCGAACGTACCTCGCACTAAACGAGTCTGGTTCAAGCTATTCATGATCCATGTCACCATGAATGCATAAAAACGTATGCCAAGCATTATAGCACCAAGCCAATCCCGTAGCTACAATTGGAGGCTTGAGAAAAACACTCTAAAAATTCTCGAAATGACGATTTTATCGCAAATTCTCGACGCTAATGCTATACACACGTCATAGGGGCACAATCATAAGCTTTAATAGTGTAAAACGAACCTTAGAATGGCTACAACCCCTCCCAAATTCTAAGCACTACTTAGAATATATATAAAGTCACCCCACTAACAAGGGTAACTGAAAATCACGAGTCACCAAAACTCCAAATCCATTGACTGCACATAACGCTCGCCCTACAAGCGCCCGTTACACAGTCTACGTTGTTCCAAAGCAAAAACGAAAGTCCTACCTCGGGCGCACTTTCAACGCCCAGGACCAGGCACCAGAGATTCCGACGCCCAGCTCTGGGCGCTGAAAACCAGCTCCAGGCAAGGGCTGTCGAGGATAAAAAAAGGAGATAAAAACAAGAAAGAAACATCTATGAATCCTCGCATCGAACGAAGTATTAAGCCGTGCACACCCACGCAAAAGGTGCTACACTTGTTCGAACACCTGAACGAGGCATGATGAAGTACTCCAACGCAAGAAAATAATAATGAAATTCCAACACCTGGAGGAATGTTCTAAGACACGATGCTGGGCCACACAAGCCTACGTCGCACCATAAGTTCAAACATCCCACGGTACAAGTCTAAAAAAAAAAAGAGTAAGGCATATTGCACTAAAGGGCATGTGTAAAAGAGGCAAAGACTACTTATCGCCCAAATTCAAAATGCAAGCCCCACGACTCCTACATTAAGGATTAAAGGTAGCGAAATATTACCTACCACGGAAGGGATAGCTCGCATCTACACGAGCGGAACCCCAAGGCATCTTTCTCGAAAGAACCTACAAAAATCGTACACCAAAAGGAAGCATCCCAACATGCATACTTGGGGGCTCCAAGCTACGAAACAACCATAGCAAAATAAAAAAAATCTCGAATCAATTGTTTGAACAATCGAAAGGGCACGATGTTTGAGCCCACTTCATGAATGGGCCTGAACCCTATCAAGCTTCTAAGCAAACTATTCAAAATCAGTCATTGCTCAAAAAATGATTCAAACAAACTGATTAATGGACCGCACACAACGGCCATTCTATGAACGCTCGTTCGCACATACATATCATCTTTCTAAGTATCGAACATTCATGAACGCGTTCAAAAGAAAAATATATACAAGAGCGATCAAAATCTTACGCCGCAAGGTATGTTCCTTGGGCCATATAGACTCGCCCGAATATTGCAATAACTGTACGCCTCAAGAGCGACAAACACCGTAGTCCACCAATCGGCTACGGCTTCTCGAGAAATCATCACGAGAGAGTCCTGCCTGGGACGCACTTTCAACGCCCAGGACCAGGCGCCAGATATTCCAACGCTCCACCTAGGTGTGAATCATTTCTGACGCCCAGGCCGGGGCGCCGAAAATGATCCCAGACCCAAAACACAGCTCTGACTTCTGTAGGGCCCTGCCATATTCATTCGACTTGAAAATTGCCGATTTCTTTACTGAAAGTCGCACCTCACGGCTTTGTTAAGAGTAGCACACCACTACAAAGATCGCTCGCACTTACGAGCACAATCCCAAACACGATCAAGGACATTACAGAATGCGTATCCCCAAGGAACCTCTTTGACAAGAAATGACCGTCAAGCACGAGTGCTTGGGGGCTCGGAGGAAAATATATATTATGCAAAGTTAAAACAATATTCCCAGACTACGCTGCACGCAGTCCCACGTTTGGATGTCTCAAAAAATAAAACCGGATTACGACCTCAAGACAAAGGTCGTCGTTGATACTTATACATAGTCCCCTAATCAAGGACCCAAGTAGTGGCAAAATTGAGCCGAAAAGACTAGCTCAAAACCATGAAAAGATGATGGCCACAAGACAATGGTCCGTCTAAGCACGTTGTCAACCCACATTCAAGTTACAACTAAATCCGAGCATCCCTCGAAAGAATTCGCTCTTACAAGAATGAATAAAAGAAATTCTCAAAAGAAATCACGATAGGGACTTGTCCACCTCAATCAGGCAAGACCGCGGCACGCGAATCCCAAATCAAAAAGAGGAATTCAGGTTCGCTCACCTCCAGCGAGCGGGGCGTCCACCCTTAGCGGACAGGGCTCGCCCACCTTCAGCGGGCGGGGTCTGCGTCACTAGCCGCGTAGGTCCTCAGTTTTCGAAAAATAAAATCTTTAAAACAAAAAAACAGGCTCGCCATCTTTAGTCGGCGGGGTCTGCGTCACTAGCCGCGCAGGTCCTCAGTTTTCGAAAAATAAAATCTTTAAAACAAAAAAACAGGCTTGCCATCTTTAGCCGGCGGGGTCTGCGCCACTAACCGCGCAGGTCCTTAGTCGCTGCAGCGATAACTTTTTCTGGTTTTCCCTTTTTCCAAAAATTAAAGGATCGGTTTTCCCTTTTTCCAAAAATTAAAGGATTGGTTTTCCGTTTTTCCAAAAAAGAACGATGTGATCGATTTTCCCTTTTTCCAAAAATTAAAGGATAGGTTTTCCCTTTTTCCAAAAGTTAAAGGATCGGTTTTCCCTTTTTCCAAAAATTAAAGGATCGGTTTTCCCTTTTTCCAAAAATTAAAGGATAGGTTTTCCCCTTTTCCAAAAATTAAAGGATCGGTTTTCCCTTTTTCCAAAAATTAAAGGATTGGTTTCCCGTTTTTTCCAAAAAAGAGCGATGTGATTGGTTTTCCCTTTTTCAAAAAATTAAAGGATTGGTTTTCCGTTTTTCGAAAAAAGAACGATGTGCTGGATTTTCCTTCGTTTTATGTCCCATAAAAACAAGGGGGTTTTTCTCGTTTAGCTAACCCTGAAAATGAGAATCTTTAAAAACATTTTACCTCGTGATTGGGCTTGGCCAGGCCCAATTACACTTTATAGCTTTGATTTCGAAAAACATCAGTAGCTACTCCCAATGACAAAGTGAGGGAGTTTCTACGCCTCTTTAGATACTTCCAATGACAAAGTGAGGGAGTTTCTATACTATCCGTTGACAAATCCCAATGACACGTGAGGGATATGTCGACACTTCAAGTGATGACCCTTAAGTCAAATGTTATCACTCGGGGGCTCATAAGACCCTCGCAAAAAACAGCTCACCATAACTTGTGTGACACACTCCGTCTAATACTTTGACCATCATCTTACTCCAAGACTCAGTCAAAGTGGGGGCTAACTGTAGACACCTACTTTTGTCCCCATTCCCGAAAGGGAAGGTTCGATGATGAGAACGTAAATCTCCACTTGACAACGCATCTCCTATAAAATAACGAATCTCAATTCCCCTTTTCATTTCACCCGAAACCTGCTATTTATAGAAACCTGCCATTTATGGAAACTTGCTAAAAATAGCAACTGCCGTAATGGGTAGTTGTTAAAAGTGGCAAGTCATAAAAGATAGAAACCTGTCAGAATTAGGCGTTGCACTCCAACATAAATCCTAAATGAGATAGAAATTGCGAGAGAATCCTGTTCCTAATACGATTCGAAAATAAGAGTTACGTATTAATTAAAATCCTAACGAGCCTAGAGTTCGTAACGGGCCCAGATGCATTCCATCATAAAATTAATACGCACTAAAAGACTCGATTAAGTCTCATACACTTCGGATTCTAAGAGTCCGAATCTGACAAAGAAACGGCCCACACCCTATTTTCAACGCCTGGCTCTGGGCGCCGAAATCTTCGGCGCCCAGCCCTGGGCGCTGAAAATACCTGGGACGTATTCTTTCCTAATTCCTCGTGGATTAGAGTTCTATAATTCTATCTTTCCACGAACTCTTTTCTATAACTATAGCCCTAAGTTCGACGTGAAAGGAACACAACACACAATTATTATTCTGAGTATTGACTCTAAACCCCTAAGCCTAAGCCTCACGCTGCGAAATTAATCACGCGTTCTGTCGCAATCGATCCAAAAATCGAACAGAACGTATCCTGTCCCGTAATTTGAGATTCGTTAAATAAAAGGAGAAATAGCAAAGTCAAAGTGGTTAGTTTTCCGAGAACCGTGACGCACCTCTCCAGGGTGCGTCGTAATGTGTCCCTTTTCCATGGTTTAATTGCTTTCCTCGCCTTTTTTATGAACTGTTAAGCTAATTAAATCTGATTGTTCTATCACGCCTAATAAAGATAATATGTTGGGAAATTGGATTATCATGCTAGGTCCCTTAAAAGAATCTAAATCAGATAATCGCGCTCGATCTAGTATTATATGTTGCATATTGTTAAAATCAACTCAGATTAGTTTAATAGTTAACGCATGTCCCTTCAATTATTTATGCTGAGCTAGTAAGGATATCCTGCCTCTGGAGTTATCGAAGAGCGAGTACTCCTCTCGGTAGTTACAGTCCCCCGAACCCTCAATCTCTACCTTGCGGGTGTATATTGAGAGATCCCCACACCAGGGATCACAAGGGAACCTATGGCCGTCGTGGTCAAACATAATTGCACTCCCTTTATGTCACGATAATCGGGTTTTGTCATTTTTTCTCATTGTCGTTAAAAACTGAATGGCGACTCCTATATTACTAGTCAATTGGGTGTAAACTCACAGGAAATCCAATTACACTTGATTTGACAAAAAGAAACGTCACACCCACGAGGGACGAGGTCACGCATTAGCCTCGTGCTTTTTCGACCCCCTCACACTGACTTCGTTCGATCCTGAACCTGAACGGACCTTCCGTAGACGATGTAGATTCATTGAACAGTTGAGAGACTATTCGGACTCCGAATCTGATCATTTGATTGACAATCTATTCCATACAGATTCAGAGATGTGTGACGAAACACCACCACCTGAGCCAAGGCTTACAGACTTTTCTAAGCCAAGTCTGTCTGTGCTTCCCAAGGCGATCATGCCCTCTATTGCGGTCGAGAATTTTAAGATTGAACCCCAAATGATAAATATGATTGAGAGGCACCCATTCGGTGGGGAAAAGGGTGAAGACCCTAATCTCAATATTCAGTCTTTCATTCAATATTGCGCTACCGTTAAGCAGAAGAATCTATCGCCAGAGCAGACTATGGAGATGCTCTTTCCATTTTAATTGAGTGGGAAGGCAAAGCTATGGATTAATGGGCTCAACCGAGCAGCTATGAAAATTACCGATTGGGATTCTTTGCCTCTTGCCTTCTATGTGAAATACTTCCCACCTGAGAAGACGGCTCGTCTGAGGGGTCAGATAATTTCCATTACCCAACAGGCAGACGAGAGCTTGTTTGAAGTCTGGGAAAGGTTCAAGGATCTGCAGAGAGAGTGCCCACACCACGATTTGAGTGACTGGTTCTTGATCCAACAATTTTACAACGGTTTGGGTAACGAGTCTAGGCTTATTCTAGATTCTGCTGCAAGTGGGAGGTTCATGCAACTCCATGTGCCTAGAGCTTTGGAGGTGATTGAGGAGATGTCCATTCATAGTGCCCAATATGGGAATCCTAGAGGCTTTGCTGACCGAGGTGTTAAGCATGAGCTGAATTCTATTGAACAACTTACTGCTCAGCTAACTGCCCTACATCACAAACTTGATAATATGCAAACTGCATCTTCTCAGTCCTCCCAACATGCTAGTGTCGCTGCAATGAGTGCCTAATTTTCCAATGTATGTGATAGTTGTGGGGTGCAAGGTCATTATGCACAGGAATGTAGGAGCTCTATCGAACAATGTAATGCATTCCAGTCCTACAAGCAGAATAATCCATACTCTAACTCTTACAATGAGGGGTATAAAAATAACCCCATGCTATCATATAGGAGTACTAATGTCCAGAACCCCCATCAGATTCAACATCCTCCACCACCACAACAACCCTACCAACCACCACCACAGCAATCATACCAACCGCGGAGTAACTACAACCAGCAGTCTAGTGGACCACCTGTGTTTCCTAGACAAAACACATCCCCTCCACCACCACAACCTCAACCCACACAGTCTAATCCTATGCTTGTAGAGATGAGAATATGATGTTGCAAATGCAGAAGTCTCTGAGCGAAAAGGATGCCAAAATTGATGCTCTTACTACTCATAATAAGATCATTGATACACAGTTGGCACAAATGGCTACTACTCTTGCAGGGAGACCCCAAGGTCATCTCCCTTCACAGCCCGAGAACAGAGAGTCTGTAAATGCTGTCACCTTGCGGAGTGGATATGAGTATGATGGGCCGCCTATGACTATTGAAGGAGATGTTGAAGCGTCTGTCAGTGATACTATGCTAGAAGAAGGCGAGAAGGTGTTCAAATAGAAGGAAGCTAGCACGGGGGTCGAGAAGAAAGTTGAGATACAAGTCCCACCTATTAAACTTCCCTTCCCTCACCGTCAGCTTAAGAACAAGCTAGACAAGCAGTTTTGTAAGTTCTTAGAAGTGGTAAAGAATCTGCAGGTAACAATCCCTTTCAATGAATTAATTACTCAAGTACCTGCATATGCTAAATACATGAAAGACATCTTGACTAGGAAGAGAGCATTAAGTGAGGTGGAGACTGTTACATTTACTGAAGAGTGCAGTGCCTTACTACAAAATAAGTCTCCACCCAAGTTGAAGGACCCTGGGAGTTTCTCTATCCCATGTAACATTGGAAATCTTTTTATTGACAAAGCTTTATGTGATTTAGGTGCTAGTGTTAGTGTCATGCCCCTGTCTGTCTGCACTAAATTGAACATGGGTGATTTAAAAGTTACCAACATAACTCTGCAAATGGCTGACCGATCTGTGAAATACCCCCTAGGTGTTCTAGAGGATGTGCCTGTTAGAGTAGGTAATTTTTTTTTATTCCTGTTGACTTTGTTGTGTTGGACATGGAAGAGGACAGACAGATTCCCATTATATTAGGTAGACCCTTCCTACACAGCGCAGGGGCAATAATTGATGTCAAAAATAACAAGCGACTTTAAATGTGGGGGATGACAAAGTTACTTTCAATTTAACCCATGTTGCTAAGAGTCCCATGATAGAGGAGTCATGTTGTGGTATCAATGTGTCTTATGATTATTTCAATGATGAATTGGCTCACACTAACTCTAACAACTCTTCGGAGAAAGCACGTGTTTCGAATTGCTTTGCAGGTGGAGGTGGCCGGAGTATCAACTCTTTGTCATGGGTTCAAAAAGGGGCACGGCTTGATGACTTTATGACCCAAAAGGCCGAAGATTCTGTCAACAGTGGGCACCGTATTCATGATCGGGGTCGTGATCTGTCACTTCCGCGCCACATAGCTCATCCAAGGCAACTGATTTGACACCAGATGGCACCATCTTTGGTGCCCCCACTCGACGAATTGTCGTGGCTCTCATCCCCTTCCTTTCGTTTCTGCGCAGTAAACTGGGATTGTGTAATGGGGACATTGCATCAATCTATCTGGGGGATGAGTACTTAACTATCCATTTATCGCTTTTAGTAGTATAATTTTTGCTTTCGTTTGTGTGTTTTAGTGTAATTTTTCTTAAGTGTGTGTTTCAGTGTAGTTGTTTGTATTGGAGAGGTGAGAAGAGGGAATTACGCTGTTTGGGTGTTTAATAGTGTGCAGGTCCAATGCTCCAAGTTCGAAAAAGTGAAATTTTAGCTGAAAAGGAGTATCCTGTAAATCGCCCGATCCTGATCAGGAGAGGAGCTCCCGATCGGGCGCGTGTCGACGTTTGCAAAATAATCAAATATCGCCCGACCGGGCGAAAGTTGCCAGATCGGGCCGGTTGTCGAGTAAAATGCCCGATCGGGCGGTTGTTGATGACGTCATATGAAGGCTTGGGGAGGAAATCTGAGTTGAAGAATGAACATCTGGGGGCAATTCGCAAATCGCCCGATCGGGCGCTTGTCGATGGCAAGAAAAAAGGTTAAATTCGCCCGATCGGGCGAGCTGCTGCCCGATCGGGCGGAATGTGATTCTGCGAACAAAAGAGCACGGGCACTTCACTTCCCTCATTCTATTCTTCATCTTCAACCTCAATCTCTCTCTCTTCCTCCATTAAACCCCAACTCCACAAAACGTCAAACCCTCATATCTCACTCATTTCTTCACCAAATTCAACATACCTTACATCAAAATCTTCCTCTAATCACCCTCTACAACCTCTACCCAATTAATTTTAGATTTTTCCACTCTCCATAAAATCCCCAATTTCACCCAAAACCCCAAAAACCTTCTCAGATTTTCAACCATGGCTAACCGTCCTAAGAGAAATTGCACCATCCAAGCAAGGAATCAACAAGAGGCTTCTACAAGCCGGGCTCGTGAGCTGACACCACCACCGTCGCCGCCCCAGTTCGAATCGGATCCGGATTTTCCAGAAATTATCTTTACTACGGAATGGCAACGGGATCGGTTCGTCCACCTCAAAAAGAGGGAGGTAATTCCTACCCGTTTTATTTGTCAAAAATCATTACATGATATGGGTATTGAACAGGATGTCAAACGAGTCTTTTATGGTGTTGGTATGAAGAGTATGTATAGTATTTTGCGTCTTACTTTTAGGCGATTGGCGTTGGAATTCTTGAGTTCTTTGTATTTGCGTAAGAATGGTTATAGGGATGTGTCTTCGGTTCATTTTTGTTTGATGAACCGTGATGTGCATTTGACTATTGATGACTTTGGTAGGATTTTTGGTTTCTCAACTACCACCAGTAGGAAGATTGGGAATGCTCATAACAATAATAAAATGTGGGGAAAGATGACCGGAAATAGTGATCTCGTTAGTATGCAACACTTGCATGCTTCCCGGATTCAACACCCTGTCCCCATTGTGTTTTAAAGATTTTTAGGGTTCACCATTTTTGGAAGGGAAGAGAACCAAAGTGTTAGGAGCACGGAGTTGGAGATTTTGGGTGGGTATGTGCTAGAGGGGGATGATAAGTATTCAATGAGTTTGGCCCATCATATGGCTTCCCACCTTTACTCAGTAGCCACTAGCTCACACACCACCCGCATCACCATTGGTGGGTTGATCACCCACATTGCTATGTCCACAGTGGGGTTTGTAGAGGCCAACCCGATACTGGTATTGGGTAACAACTTGCTGGATTTGACCTATTTTGCTGGGCTTCGCCGTTTGCAGGGCGAGCACGGGTTATTTCGCCCGGGTGCCATGTATTGGATGTTTGAGGGGAACAGGCTTTTCACCTTGCCTGACCCTCAGGGCCGCACCCGTTTCAAACCCGGCCAGGCTCACTATTTGTATGTTGGGGTTGAGCAAGAGCAGGAGCCTGAGCCCCAACCCTTTACCCACATCCAGAGCCCCACCAGTTTCAGCCCGAGCCCCGTACTTACTTTAGGAGGGGGCGTCGTGAGGATGAGGGGAGGCCACAGGGTGGCCTGACTCCAGATGAGGAGCAGCGCTCTATTCAGGAGCGGTTAGACAGGCTCAAGATCATATTTGATCACTTTGAGAGTGATCACCAGCGAGCCATGTTCCCCATTTACGATCAGTACGTCAGGCAGGGCTATATTCCTCAGGATGCCCAGCACCCTTCCTGGTTTACCTATCCCGCGGAGGGATATGGAGCTCCCGGTGCCATGGGAACTTTCACACCACCCACTACTACGATGGGTATGGAGAGGGCCCTAGCGGTCATGGTGGTCGTGGTGGTGATGATGGTGATGATGGTCAAGGCCATCAATGATATTAAGGATGATAGAGATGGTTCGGTACCTCTTGAGCCAATGAGGACATTGTCTGATTTAGCTTGGGGGGGTGTTCACTTACCTGTACATATTAGGTATGTTTTCTTTTCATTTATGCATTTACTTATTTTGGTGTGTTATTGTTTTCTAGATTAGTTTATCGCTTTGAAAAAAAAATACAAAAATACATTCCGATGAATGCAAAATCATGCTTCCCTGTGCCCCTTTGATTGAAAATTGTTTTGATTCTTGGTATTTGATGGCGAGCAATGTGGATGTGTTAGCCATGATTTGATATTCGATTACTTTGATGCCATGATATGAGTCAACTCTGACTAACTATTTGTGGACTTGGTGCTTGGCTAGTTGACTTGGTTAGGAATGTGTGATAGTTCCTGGTGTGTCATTGATTTTGAGTATTGGATTGCAACTATTAGTAATGTTTTATGACTCATAAACATGCACATTGAGGAGGACGAAGGCATTTTTCTATTTAGGTAGCCTTCAGATGGAATTAGATACATTTGTTCCCTCTTTTTCTACCCATGTTGTGGTTGTGCCCTTTATTCGGTGACTAACCATATTACAAGCCCGTGAAAGCCCCATTGGTTACTAGTCCCAAGCCTAGCTTGGGGGAGCTAATAGTAGTGAGGTGAGGGAGTTGTAGTGTGGTACATTTTGAGCATATTGAGTATTGAAAAAAGGGAATTCTTCTTATCATTATTGTTGTTGAAAAAGAAAAAATAAAAAAGAGTTGAAAAATGAAAGAGATGAGAAGAATAAAAAAAAATGTGAAGGTTTCTAAAAGAAAGAAAAAAAAGGAGAGAGATTGAAAAAAAAAAAAAATCTATTACTCTCAGAAAAATTTGAAAGTATTGTTTCACTCAAGTTTTGTAGGTTCATATCCTTATGAGTGGTTGGATATAATTGTGGAAAAAGACAAGAAAGTGTGGTGTGGTTTATTTTTTGTTTTATCATGTATTTAGTGGGAGAGTTGTGGTCATTATTTTGGTTGATCATGGTTTTATTTAGGATTTATGCTCCCCAAAGCCAAGGCTTTAAGCTCACATTTTACCCAAATTTACCGCACCCTTACCTAAGCCTATCATTACAAGCTTTGAAGACCTTCCGACCTTTGTGCATAGAGTCGTATTAATATGGAAGTAGTTGTTTATCAATGCAAGTTATGACATGACACATTTCGAGTCGACTACTAGGTTGAGTGTATGTTTTTCCTAGACACACGAGTGTTGTGAGTTTGGGAGGGCATTGTTCACTTATATGTTGGGAGGAGAGCGAACGGGTACATCTTTTACCCGCCACATAAATGAGTGACGAGTGTGTGAGCACTAGTCTTGAATTCCATTGTGCACTTGTGGTTCGCTTTGCGTGACGATTATTAGGGAGGATTTGTGGTTGGGTGGATTTGATTGGTTGACATTGATGCATGCTCGTTGAATTTTGCCTTGAATTATGTCTTTCGATTTGAAATATGTTAGGGGTGAAGTTGATCTTGTATTCATCGATGATTTCCTTGCTTAGAGACAAGCAAGGATCTAGCTTGGGGGAGTTTGATATGTGTGTTTTATATAGAGTTTTACCCCCGTCCCTTAGTACTTTTATGCATCAAATGAGCTCTTAGGAGCCGTTTTTAGTACTAATCTGTGTTATTGAGTGTGGCTTGAGTTTCAGGATTAATAGGTGAGAAATTGGTCTTTTTAGACCCGTTTCATGATGATTTAGGCCACTACATGAGCCCGAGGAAGTTCGGGACCACTATCGTCGACTTTAGGGAGCCTTAGATGCTTACGGTTGAGCCCCGGAAGTTAGACTCGGTGATATGGGCGAAGGATCATGACTTTTGCAAATCGCCCTTTGAGCTGAGGGCGAAATGAGAAGACCGGGCGAAATTACAAGGAATTGAAGCCTTCAACACGCGCCCGATGGGGCGGAATTCGGCTAGATCGAGCCAACTATCGAGCAATTCTCCCAATAGGGCGAAGCGCCGCCCGATCGGGCGACGCTAACCCCTGATGCTTTTTCGCGTTTTTTTTATTTCCGGTTTTTGGCTTGTATTTTGGGCAAACTATAAATACTAGCCATTTTATTTTTAGTAGACATCTTTTATTCTAGTATGGATACTTAGTTTTATTTTGTTTAAGCTTAGTTTTCTCTCTCAATTATTCAAAACATTTACTTTTAATTTCAATCAAAGCTTCAACTTTTAGTTCATCCTTTTGTTCTTCATTTAGGTATTGATTTCTATTTTGCGTTATTAATTACTTTTGATCATGTTTTCTATTATATTAATTGCTTTGTTATTTGTTATCATGAGTGAGTAGTTTAATTTCTAGGGTTTAGGGGATCCACGAATGCATGATTGGGATTGATTGTGGACTTGATTAGTTGATTAATTAATTGTAATTTCTAAGCTTATTATTATTGCTTGTCAATTCTGTTCGGCCGGACTATTTTGATTTGAGTTTGATTAACCTTAGATTATGCGCCGAGAGGTATAAATCTGAAGTTTTTGGTCTGTGGCTATTAGATAGGAATTATTTCTAGTACATAACGAGAGCCTGCTAGGTTTATAATCCTAAGGAATTCATAAGATTCGAGAGATCGATGCATGTTTTCCTAGTTATGATTATTAATTGATTGTTAATGTCCGTTGTCCAATCCCGGTCTGCATTTGTGGTGAACCGCTGCCCTAGATTCCCTTAGCATTGATATTTTCCATTTTAATTATTGCTTTAGTTTAGTCTACAAACCAACTCAAACCTTTTGTTACCAATAGTCTAGATTAGTTAATTAATAGTAGAAAGAACGCCCGTTTCCCTGTGGATACGATCCCTACTTCCCTTACTATTTTGTTAGTGGACTTAGGTTTATTTTTTGATAATGTGATACGACTTTAGCCTGTCACATGTTAAATTGGCCTTGGCGAAGTTTTAAACGAGTTTATATTGCTGGAAATTTAAAGTATGATGCTATGAAGAGTTTTCAACGAATTTCAATAATTAATTCAATAATTATGATGCTAGGAAATCAAATATTCAAGTTTTGATATTGGGGAAGATTCTAAATATGTTTAGGATGCATTTAGAATGCTTTATTATGGTTGCGAATGATTAGAAATTGATTGAGATTATTTGTTGGTTGCTTTAGGCGGAGAATTCTCTTTAGGCGACTTTTGAAAGTGTTAAAGTGGCCTATCAGTTTGTTTACACAAGGTACGTACATACCTGTGTGTTTGGAGATGTGTGTTATTTGTTGAAACCATGATGAAATTGTTGATGAACTTGGTTATGTTGAAATTTACATGTTTAATATTGTTGGATGGACATGTTGAAGATATATTTCGTTATGAGAATTATAACATGTTGGTATGGATGATTGATGCAAACATGTTGGTTGGGAACACTAGATTATATTATATATATATATATATATATTGATTCAGATCGATTGATCGTTCCCTTTTAGCTTTTCACTACTTTATGAGGGCCGAGGACCTTGTTTAGTAAGTTGAAACCTTATACCATATAGAGGGGTTGATCATTATTAAAGGAAATGTTGAATTAATTGGAATGAGTCTTGATTGATACCTTTGTGATCACTTACTTTGTTAACTTCACTTTACATCAGGATAAGTTCACGTGAGTTTAGGAACTTGGAATCTTTTTCTTATCAATCACCAAGACTCTTCTTTTAAGCCCTAAACTAAAATTTAGCTTGAACGAACTTCTAAAACAATCAAAATCCTTCGCAAAAGTTGTGCAATTATGTGAAAAGGCAGAATGTTGTACCAGACTGCCCCTCTTTGGATCCTTGAAGAGTGGAATGTTGTTTAAAATCTCTTCCAGGGAGCTTCACACCAAACACCCTCAGTGTTTTGTTGTACCCAACAAATATCCTGCGAAGAAATTGAGTAACATGAGAAAATATGAGAATAAGACAAACCGCTCAATCATTTCTGCCAAATCATGTAAACATTGCACACAATTCAGGTATAGTCCTCGAATTAGATGGTGTTCAACACTTGAATTTGACAAGATACAAATACATGAAAGTAAAAACCAGAAAAGCAAGACAACAAAGAATTCTCCAAAAATATTATGGTATATAGTTGGTTCCAGTAGGGTTGAAAGCAATTGAAAAGGTTGCAGTAATCTCATCCATAGCATCAAAAGCTCGATATGTACATTGTAGCTGAAAAACTAATCCAAATAAGAAAACTATGCTGACCAGAGGAAGGCAAAAACTATAAAATCCAAGGTTTGAAATATGGTGAAAATAAGAATAAAGGAAGGACAATTTTGGTGGTTTTTATCATGCACTTCTGGCCTTCTAGGTCCTGAGACTCTTGAAGAATCTTTTCCATTATTCAGTTATGTGTGGAATGATAGAAATAAAAAATGACCAAAATTTTGAGCATTCACTTATTTTTGTTCGGTATACTCACATTTGACATCTACATCAGATTCTTATTATTAAGAACCAGAAAGAAAGAGACAGACAGATTTACAAAAAGGTACAACACCTCACCAATAGTTGAATCCCAAAAATGAACAGGATGTTCATGAGTTGTTGTTGCAAAAACACAGCTAGTCGTATCTGAAAAGAAAAACACAAGTGCGATGATATTATTTATCAAGAATTGAAGGGTGTAATGGAATAACATCTTTGCAATCATGCCAATCACAAGGTTATTTACATGTTATTGCTTTAAGCAGGCACCTTATGAGAGGGACTGCGATAAGAGCAAGATACATAAGAGATTCAATAACCCAACATCATCAAGCATGTTAAATCTTCCATTTAGGAGTATCATAGATTAATGAGATACCTCACCTCCCCAATAACAAAAATAAAATAAAATTCCTGTATCAGTCAAGCATTGAAGGCTGAAGTACAAAGAAGGAGAAATCTAAACAGCTATATATGTGAACACAAAAGAAGGTTAAAAGCCTGTAGTACATACCTGAAGCAGACATGTAAGGGTACCAACAATAGTCATACACAGACTCTCCCTCGTTTATTACAAGGTTGGTGGTATATGAATCTGCAGGCAGATAATAAGCTCAGAAATCTATGCCCCATATCAAAGTGGGAAAACTGTACTATGTTTAGGATGATAGCAGAGTAATTCACTCTGAAAAATGTTGAAACCATGTAAAGAAAATATTTTATGTATTTTTTGAAGTTCTATGATTCCAATAGATCTGTTAGGTATAGCCCCACATTATGAAGAGAAAAAATAAGCAACTTGGTCACTTTTAGATTCAACGAAGCATAAATTTCATATTTGTATATACATGATAGCAGAAAATTCATACTTTGTATATCCAGGTCAACGTCATCAGCAAATTATAGTTGGCACAGATCATATATACATACAACATTCTGTTCAAGAAAATGACACAAAGATAATTATATTTGGCACTGATGGTACTCAATTACTCATTATGTTCTCCTGTTTTTGGCGCAACAGATGTCAGCAAGAAAAGGGGATTCCAAATCATCAATTTCTTTGCAAACTGCCTATCAGAGATTGATGAAACCCATTTGAACGGAACTTGACAATAAAAATAAGAAACAGATCTCAGAGAACCAAACTTTGAGAACGAAATAACCCAATTGCACGGGTCAAAGCAAATCTCATCGCAGGTAATTCGAATAAACGAAAATCAAACAAATACGAATTATGTGAATTCCAAATAACCAGACACAATTTGGCCTTAAAATAAACAAAATCAACCGAAATAACTTTAAAAACCTAAAAAATTAACCCTAAATGATTAGTCGCTCAATTGATAAAACCCCAAAATTGTAAATCAAATAAACAAGTCAAACGAAGAACAACAAATCAAACCTATAAACAATCATATCAACGAAACATAGTAAATAAATAAAATTCGAAGAATTACTAAGGGAGTTTAGGCATCGAATGAAGGAAATAATGCCCTTGGTCCAAGTATGCATTCTATGTTAAGTCTAATAAATGCGGTTCAGTATTAATTAACAAGTTAATAATTCAGTGAGATCAAGTGAGCTGAATGCCTAGCTAGAGGCCGCTTCAGTTCAAGTGGAATTAATAATATTAATTTACAGCTTACTCTTGACTGAACCCGTAGGGTCACACAAATAGTACGTAAACGGATCAAGTATTTAATGGCATTAAATACTCCATCTATGGATATTCGGAATCGACGGATCTTGGTTTCAGTGGGAGATGAGATCGTCACAGGCAAGAAATGAATACTCCGGAAACGATGATATTGCCGGAAACGGAAATATGGATCGTATCGGAAATATAAATATTATCCAAGTCGTAGATGTTGCCGGAAACGGAAACATGGTACGTATCGGAAAATATTATCGGAAATGGAAATATTGCCAGAATCGGAAATATTGCCGGAAACGGAAATATTGTCAGAATCGGAAATATTATCGGAATCGGAAAATAATTCCGGAAACGGAAATATTAAATATTTGTTCGAAACGGAAATTAATTCCGGAATCGGAAATGTTAAATATTGTTCGTATCGGAAATGAATTCCGGAATCGGAAATTTAATCGGAAGCGTATCGTACGAATAAGCATCGGACGAGGGCCCAGCTCGAAGCCAGGCCATCGCCCAGCAAGCCAAACGCGCGCCACAAGCCCAGCCAAGGCAGCGCCCAGGCCTACCGCAAGGCAGGCCCAGCGCGCGCCAAGGCCGCAGCTGCGTGGGCCTCGCTGCGTGGGCTGCTGCTCGCACGCACGCGCATGGGCGGCCCATCGTGGCTGCCGTGTGTGTGTGTGTGTGAGTTTGTGTTCATGCACGATTCCTAAAACGTGCAGAGTTCGGTTAATGATTAAATTCCTAATTCTATTTGATAAATTAATTAATTAGAGTTCTTGTAGGATTCTAAGTTTAATTAATTCGTATCCTAATAGGATTCCAATTCTCTTTCCATACCCCTATAAATATGTGGCCTGGGTTCACAATTTATAACGAGTTTTAAAGTATTCAAAGTGAGTTTTTGAGAGAAAAATTCAGACACACATCTTGCTCAAAAGTGCCGAAAATTCTAGTACCTTAAGGGCGATTCTAGTTGGTCAATCTTAAGGCGGATCCGGACGTGCTGTGGACTATCTACGGAGGGACGACACTTGGAGTCCTAAAGACTTGTTCTTGTTCGGTTCGGGCGCAGCTAGGGAAGGCACGCAACAAAGAGTATGCATCTAAATTATGCTATATGATTATGTGTAAATAATATGTATTCCTGGGTTAATGGTTGTTTCCGCATGATTTATGTAATATCATATGTATCATAACCTAACAGTGGTATCACGAGCCCCTTATTATTTTCATAATCTAAATTGCATGAACATGGTTAAATATTACAAATTTGCAAGAATTAAAAGGGGTGATTAATTTTCGTAATTGTTAATTAATTGCAAATTGCGTTTATTTAATTATACGTACGCAGTTTTTCGGCAGTTTCTTCGTTACTCATCCAAATCGAGTGATTTTTGTGTCAATTCCGCATGTAAAAGGCATTCTAAAATTTTGACAAAAACAGTATTTTTCTGCCGAACCCAGAATTCTCAAATTCGAAGCCTAACTATGACTTTTCGAAGGTTTCAGTTTTTCGAATGCAAAATTTAGTAAATTTAAGATGTTAAATTAAATATTTGCGATTCTTGTTGATAAATCTTGAATTTTTGATTGACCTACTGTATATGTTTAACAAGTTTGAATGCCTAGCCTTGTTAATTATGCAATCTAATTTGTAATTATGATTAATTTGTTGAAAATTAGAATAATTTAGAATTAATTTGATTTTCATAATTAATTATAATTTAATTAGAAACCTATGATTAAAAACCACCATAAAAATTGTAAATTTATGATAAATTTTAAATTTTTATGACCTAGACTTGAATCCATGACAATCGGAAATCAATTGAATAATAAATTTTCGATTTTTCGCCCTAAAATTATGAAATTAATATTATTTATTAATTTTTCATTAATTTTAAATATAAATTTTAAATTTTTATGCGATTCGTTCATATAACTTGCACGCACAAAGCAATGGACGCTTCGTGTTACCCTTAAGGGGTGTTGTATAGTGCGGGCATGCGACGACGAGCAAGGGAGCTCGTCGCCCGTGCGGCACGAATGCAATGAGCAAGGCATGGTGCACGAGCACAAGGCAGCAGCCCTGCCTTGTGTCGTGGGCCACGAACTATGGACGTATGGGCATGGGCGAAAGGCAAGCCATGGCAGTCGCGTGTGGGCAGCAAGTGAGCTGCGCCACAACGCGCACTGCCTCGCGCAAGCGCGCGCAGCGAGCGCGCAGCGAGCGCAAGCTCGCGTGCCACGAGCGCTGCGCTCAGCGTTGAACGCGCGCAATTGCTCGCGCACAGCGAGCGATGGCTCGCGCGCACAGCGAGCGATGGCTCGCGCGCACAGCGAGCGATGGCTCGCGCGCACAGCGAGCGATGGCTCGCGCGCACTGCGAGCGATGGAGCGCGCGCAGCGTGCGCTGGCGAGCGCGCACAGCGAGCGATGGCTCGCGTGCGTCGAGCGCTGGCGCGCGCGCAGCAAGCACCACAGCGTGCGATGGCTTGCGATGGTAGATGCAGCAGCTATGCGACGAGCGCATGGGCTGCGCGCACATGGCCAGCGATGGCTATGTGCGTGCGGCCCATGGGCGTGCAATGCGTAGGGTGTTTGCGTTGCGATTAGATCGTTTTGAATGTTTAATTTGAAATTTTTCAGTTTACGTAATTTTAATTAATTTTAAAATTAATAATTTAAATTATTTTCTTGGATTTTAATTTTGAATATTGTAATTATAATAAATTTTATTTATTCTAATTATTTTACTAAAATTAAAATCATGAATTAATTTAAATACGACTGAAATTAAATTAAACTTTTGGATTCAATTATAAATTTATATGAGCTTTAAATTTTAATTAAATTTGTATGTTTCCGGTTAGACTAGAAATACATTTTTATGTTTAAAATTAGTAAAGTATATGAATTTATTGGTTTAAGTGGGAGCCCTTTTAGTCATAAACTCTTGATTAGGTCTACAAATCCTTAAGGTTAAAAACAACTTGATTAGAATTAATAAGGACTGAATAATTGGTAGATTATTGGTGCCCTTGATTAATTGCTGCAAATGTTTACGTGATGCATAATGTGTTATACTAACCAGCTATGTGGGCCATTCATGATAATGAATGGGTGAATGGTATATATTGTATATGTACTGTTTTGCAGGTTATGAAGTGACTAGTATGGCCCAAATAGGATAGAAAATATGGTCTGCGTACCATTAATTTGAATGTAATTGGTCTAAAGTACCAAAGTTGTTTTTCAATTCAAATATGGTCTGCGTACCATCAAATAGTTGTAATTAGTTTTAATTATAGCTTATCCTATTTGAAGAAAATGGTGCCTCCCACGGAGATTTTCAAGACGGACTTTGAAGTCAAAGCTTCAAGATGAAGTCGGGCCATACTAGATCACATTTATCTTATGCATGCTTTAAGTTATTTATTGCTTTAAATATGTCTTAATAATGCATAAGATTATGGCTTGATTATGTTGCATGATTAAGGATTTTAGTTCACTTAAAATCTAACCAACATAGTAAGAGCCTTAAGTTCCAAACTTAAAAAATTGAGTTAAAAGGTGCCATGCCAAAATATACACTTGCTTGGATATCCTTTACATCAATCTAGTAATAGTTTTCGCTCAGCGAGGTGTTACTTATTGGTCCTAAAGGGGCAAGGTACACAAATAATTGTGAGTACATGTTAGTTTTGGTGAAACTCAACGATATAAGTAAGGAGTCTTTTTATGTCGTGGCAAAATCGATAGGTTTACCTAATAAGTTCTTAGACGTACCTATCAACCAAGAATAGTTTCTAGACTATTAGCAAAAGGCTTTTGCTTACCTAAGATGTTTTAGGATTAAGTCGACAAACTGTGCTTAGTTCTTCAATGATTTTAGGATCTTGGAATCATTTTATTCACACCTGCCGGAACAATAAATTCGAATAAAATGCTAATGACTTGTTTAAATTGCATGATTGCTTTCATTTTCAAGTTATTACTCATGATAAATGTTTAGACTTTGCATGCTTCAATGTATGTTTTAATTATTGTTTATAATTAAATATCTTGCACTGCAATAAATCCTTTTAGAAAGGTAACAGTAAATTTCCTCGATTGGTAGTGAATCCAAGAACGATTCACGGAAATGAGAGAAATTGAGAAATTTAAAATGTACGTTTCTTTTAGCGACTTTTATGGTTGTTTTCGAGTATCAAAGTCGAATGGCGAACCGATTGGTGCTTGTGAATTCAAAATACACTGTAGTTTTGAGATCATAAAGCATTGAGTTTAATACGCTCAGCTTTACCAATGGTTAACAACCTAATATCTTTGTCCATTTAATTCTCGAATGAGTCTAGTCCCTAGACATTCGAATAGATCGATGCTTAGAGAACTTTAGAAGCTTCTGGTAAGATCATCTAGTTGAAACAAAATATTCAACATAAATTAAAATGGTAAAGAACCTTGTTGGTGACATTGGACATGTCTAACAAAGTATAAAAGTCAACACTAAAGAATTCAATTCTTAAGACTATAAGAAAGGGTACAAGAAATAGGAAAACGAGGAACAAATGAAAGGAATTTACGATTCCGTTTCTACCTATAAATTTATGTTTAAAGAGAAGTGACCTAGCAATCAAACTTCCT
Source organism: Spinacia oleracea (assembly GCF_020520425.1). Classification (NCBI taxonomy): domain Eukaryota; kingdom Viridiplantae; phylum Streptophyta; class Magnoliopsida; order Caryophyllales; family Amaranthaceae; genus Spinacia; species Spinacia oleracea. The sequence goes on along the minus strand of NC_079488.1, from coordinate 68,234,117 downwards.
TGGTATCATATACCGCTTGAGGTTCTTACTTCGGTAATAACTCAAACAATGGAAGCTAGGATACACTAATGACCTACAAGTGGGAAATGAAGCATGGCAATGCTACATTAGTTGTAGGGTCATCTAGTTTGTTTTAAGTCCTTTCAAAGGCTGGAACTAAATGGCTATTTTGTTCCATAATCAGCATACCTAAATTTCTGCTTCAAACACAGAAAGACTCACATTTAGAAGAACAAAAACAATGCTTGTTTGTTTGTTTATTTGAATGAAATGGTCATTTACGGAATGAGTCAATATGCTTGATTAAAACAAAAAAATCTTTAAAGAACTTTACTAGGTTCAAATCAACCCCTTGATTTGAGTTCCACTAATCTTTGGCATTGTTGCTTAGACCATATCAACAAGTTAACATTCAAAAGCTCTATTTTAATGGACTTTTGAAAGTTGGTTGATTTCTAGATCAACTTAAGACAAGCTAGTCTTACTTGTTGAAAGTAACAAAAGATATGAACTATTGTTAGAACGCCTAGACGATAGAGTTCAAAGCTAAAGAAAGATTTTATGACTTTATGGATTTGAGTGAATATAGGTTTATTTACTCAAATGTGATATAAGTTGAATCTGTTTGGCTAATTCAAAGATTCAGAAGTATAAAATCCACTTGGCAAGAAATCATAAAGATCTAGGTTAGATCATGTTGATGATTACTTGAGACCAAATATGATCATCAATGATTGTGTGTTGTAATTTCACAATCTAGGTCCATAAGATATGGCATATCTTAGTTGGAATAATCGAAGTCAATTGGTACTTGATTCGATTAATGATGAATCATAAAAACTTTTCCTATAATTTCTAAAACAAAATGCTCAACTACCACCAAACTAAACCAAATTCGTCAAAGCTATTGAAAAGTAATTTCAGGATATCTTTTCAATTAAATATATCTAAAGAGTTGCTAAACTCAGTGGGAGCTTAGTGTTTGTTATTCAACAAACTAAGGCCCAAGTCTAGATATATGTTGCATTATGATTTATTCAAATGAGACACAAGGGTATTGTTTCTACCACGAATTTTTGAGAACATAATGTTTGTTTGCTCGAAATGATGTCCTTTTGGAGATTCGTTTCCAAAATGACAAGTGGGAGAAAATAGACCTCGAAAGTCTTCGAGGCAAACAACAAACATAAACGGACATTCCGGAGGCTTTTCGAAGTGCTTCAGAAAATCCGAACTTATTCTGTAAGGACTTTACAAGTGGCTTTAAAGAATAGACATCTCTTAGAAGACTTTACAAGTGCTTCAAGGAGAACAGAATATTCAAAGGACTTTCAAGTGGCTATTGATATTCTATTGTTTGATGTTCTATACCCAAGTAGGCATAGAATTCAAGTCACTGAAACTATGAGATTCTTCTATTAGATAGTGAAGAAACATAGAGATCAGGTCAATGAAACTATGAGATTCTTCTATAGTGAAGAAACCTACAACTTGCAGTCAAACTATTATCATATAGATTAATGAGTTTGTGACTTGTAAAAAAGCTATGACGAAATATAGATTCCCTAAAATGGTTAGAGGCCATATATAGACTATATGTTTAAATGGTTAGAGGCCATAAAACATACTCAATGTTTTGATGACAAAATTGAAATTTTGTTGATTTGCAAGAATAGTTTCACACCTACTGGTTGCAAGTTTGTTTTAAGGATAAAAACCATCAAACATGGAATTGTGTTCACGCACAAAGCTAGATTAGTTGCTAAAAGGTTACAAACAAATTCATGGCATGGATTGTGTTGAAACCTCATGCATAATCGTAATGCTCAAGTCTATAATTCAAGCAATGATTGCATATCGGTACATATAGCAATTGGATGACAAAACAATTCCTCAATAAAATGTTGGAATAAACTATGTACATGGTATGTCATAGGATTTGTGGATCCAAATAAATGCTTGAAAAAGAAAGCTAGCTTATGAAATCTAAGTACAGATTTAAGCAAGCAATTGGGAATTAGAAATGTATTTTAGTGAAGCTAATAAGTATTTTAGTTTCATAAAATGTACATGATTCTTATAGATATATAAGAAGTTTAGTGGGAGTACATAAAACTTAATTGGTCCTATGTGTATCACACACATATCTCTCTATTGTGAAATAACATTCAAATGCTAATAACTTAGGTTTGAAATTATTCATCAATGTTGGACCAAGGCGAAACTTAGTGCATACTGGGTATTAAGATCTATTTACAAAGATCTTATATTAATGTTTTAGATTAAGTAATGGCATTTACTAAATCAAACACGAATGACTCCATTGGAGATATTCGACCCATGTGAATAAATCTAAGTAAAGAATGTTTGAACTATGTATAAGCATTTACTAAGTTAAACATCCAAGGATCTAAGTAAGATTCTTAACCTATATTATATGTCAAAGAATTTAGCTGGATTTAGTATCTACTGAAACTAGATGAGCTACAGTTACATGAATAGAATTCAATTGGGAATTATTCTGCAAAAGAATTTATCATGTATGATATAATATGAGGATCGCCAAAAACGTATCGTATGACTTTAGGCATGACGAACATATACCAATCTCTATTGATCTAAGTGAAGATCAACTAGATTGAGATCAAGAATACTTATGATACTTGAAAAGGTACATAGGAATAGTTCTTGATTCAAGGAAACAAAGATATGCTAAATATTGATGCTACACGCATAAACACTGGCAAAGGATCAAGCAAGACCCTTTGGAGTTAACCATTGATAAGGACGAGCTATAGAGCATCGTGTTTTGAAAATGGCAACATGGGTTGGAGACCATGAGTTGTTGCGTGGGAAATTAAAATAATAATTTCTATGTTCCAAGATATAGTTGGAGAATCTTCCACATATCTATGAACTGCCTGGATAGGTAAATCCAAACAAAGCATCACTAGCAACCTATACAGTTGAAGTAAAAGTAATTATTGCCTAAGAAGCAATAAAACAGGGTTGTTTAAAGTTCTTCACTGAACTTGGGTAGATCACCTATCTGCTGGCTTGATGGTTCTTCATTGAAAAATGCGTAGAACCACTCTTGAAGCAAGAAAAACGTCTGCTAACTTGATGGTTCTTCATTGAAAAATGAGTAAAACCACCATCGAAGTAAGAAAGACTAGATCACATAATAAACAAACTCGAAAAGATCTTATCATCATATCTCGAAGAACATTCGATGAAAAGGATATTAAGATTGGCAAAGCATGATAACTAAACCTATGCAACAAGTGAGAAGCAACACTCACGTTGTAGCACTGGAAATCAAGCATAGCTTTGAATTCCATGAATTGTTTTAGAAGATGGGTTTGAGGCCCATGGTTATAAAACATTGGGGTTGAACATTTATCATATATGAAATGTATTTTCATATTCCATTTAATCTTGGTTTAGTATTAAATGATGAGTCCCTTCAATTTGACGATATATTCAAGATAGACTGTCAGGACCAGTCCTGTGACTAAGAAATGTCTATCAAGTGAACTTGAATGTCAAAGGTTGAAAATGGTCCCTAATCGGAGCTTTCTATAAAATTGGACGCATAGAAAACGTTAGACGATTAGAATGCAAGATGACTAGTAGTTCTGTTTCTTGAACTATGTGGACATGGAAATGTCATAATCATTTGCATAGATACTTACTTTGGGAAGATTAGTATCGGACAAGACCTATGAAACTTTACTGTAAGAGATGAAAATCTGTCATAAGTAAATTTCATTAAATTATTAGACACTAAATCCTCAATACCTGAGTGATTTGAGATTACTTGTTTGAGAACTGGTTGCTTTGACGTTGACCAACCGTCGCACCGTAAAAGGAGGCTATAAAGGCAACGCTCAGGTAATCACCTATCAAACGAAGTCTAATCTCAAGATCGCAAGATTGGGATTGTCCTCCCATAAATCGGGATGAGATGCTTAAAAGTTGTACAAGGCCACTCGGAGAGCTAGAAACTGTGAAATGCATGGCCGTGCTCGGATGAATCATAGGCTATGATTATCTGTTTATTTGATCAGTTGAACTCTGAAACCGAGGAACACCTCTGGACATAATAAGGATGACAACTCTTACCTTATGTTCAAGAGCAAGCATCGAGCGACAAAGGAATTAGGAAATGCACACTTGTCCCTAAGGACAAGTGGGAGACTGAAGGAAATAATGCCCTTGGTCCAAGTATGCATTCTATGTTAAGTCTAATAAATGCGGTTCAGTATTAATTAACAAGTTAATAATTCAGTGAGATCAAGTGAGCTGAATGCCTAGCTAGAGGCCGCTTCAGTTCAAGTGGAATTAATAATATTAATCCACAGCTTACTCTTGACTGAACCCGTAGGGTCACACAAATAGTACGTAAACGGATCAAGTATTTAATGGCATTAAATACTCCATCTATGGATATTCGGAATCGACGGATCTTGGTTTCAGTGGGAGCTGAGATCGTCACAGGCAAGAAATGAATACTCCGGAAACGATGATATTGCCGGAAACGGAAATATGGATCGTATCGGAAATATAAATATTATCCAAGTCGTAGATGTTGCCGGAAACGGAAACATGGTACGTATCGGAAAATATTATCGGAAATGGAAATATTGCCAGAATCGGAAATATTGCCGGAAACGGAAATATTGTCAGAATCGGAAATATTATCGGAATCGGAAAATAATTCCGGAAACGGAAATATTAAATATTTGTTCGAAACGGAAATTAATTCCGGAATCGGAAATGTTAAATATTGTTCGTATCGGAAATGAATTCCGGAATCGGAAATTTAATCGGAAGCGTATCGTACGAATAAGCATCGGACGAGGCCTGCCGGACGAGGGCCCAGCTCGAAGCCAGGCCATCGCCCAGCAAGCCAAACGCGCGCCACAAGCCCAGCCAAGGCAGCGCCCAGGCCTACCGCAAGGCAGGCCTAGCGCGCGCCAAGGCCGCGGCTGCGTGGGCCTCGCTGCGTGGGCTGCTGCTCGCACGCACGCGCATGGGCGGCCCATCGTGGCTGCCGTGTGTGTGTGTGTGAGTTTGTGTTCATGCACGATTCCTAAAACGTGCAGAGTTCGGTTAATGATTAAATTCCTAATTCTATTTGATAAATTAATTAATTAGAGTTCTTGTAGGATTCTAAGTTTAATTAATTCGTATCCTAATAGGATTCCAATTCTCTTTCCATACCCCTATAAATATGTGGCCTGGGTTCACAATTTATAACGAGTTTTAAAGTATTCAAAGTGAGTTTTTGAGAGAAAAATTCAGACACACATCTTGCTCAAAAGTGCCGAAAATTCTAGTACCTTAAGGGCGATTCTAGTTGGTCAATCTTAAGGCGGATCCGGACGTGCTGTGGACTATCTACGGAGGGACGACACTTGGAGTCCTAAAGACTTGTTCTTGTTCGGTTCGTGCGCAGCTAGGGAAGGCACGCAACAAAGAGTATGCATCTAAATTATGCTATATGATTATGTGTAAATAATATGTATTTCTGGGTTAATGGTTGTTTCCGCATGATTTATGTAATATCATATGTATCATAACCTAACATCGAATCCCTACCGCAATTACGAAGAAATGGTTGAACGTTGAGCATAGCAAAAGGCCGACGTCTTTCTCTCTCTTCCGCCCTTTGTTTCTCTCTATGACCGGGGTGGAAAGACTCGACACAAAATCAAAGAAGATGAATCCATTAAAGATATGGAGGGAGATGTCAATGAGAGATTCAAGGAGGGAGGAAGAAGAATGCAATTTAGGGTTTGAGAGAGAATTGTGAAACAGACGGGGAGTTCGAGAGGTTGATTGAGAAGATGGGCTTGTTTTTTTAGATCTGAAAAGGGATTACAACGCACAACGCGCGGATTGAAGTGCGTGAGTTGTAACTAAGTGACATTTCGCAGCTTGGAGAGACATAGCGCAAGCTTCGAATAAGTTTTGATTTTTTTCTCTTTTTCACAGCGTTCACCGGTAAAAAAAACACTAATAATAATTCATTAATGTCTGACCCGCGTTGACCAAAGAGATTTTGCAACTTCTATTCATTAGACGAGTTGCAAATAAGGGGTTGCAAATGAAGTTTTTTCTACTAGTGATTTGAAAAATTTCTACTACAAATGTATTTACTTATTACAATAAATTAAATAAGTTTGAGTAGTTACGCTAAGTTAAATTATCACGTGTTAACTTTAAAAATATATTACAATTTTATAAAAAGCTAGTAGCGCTAATTTAATTATTACAACTATTATTTAACTTAATCATGTACATAAGTGTTAGAAAATAGGTACACACTATAAGATTAGCATATAGTGGAATGAATTAATAACTCAAGTACGTTTTACTGGTCAAAAAATGATACGGAGTACTCCATACGTAGTGTAGAGGTTTTTTTTTTTAATCAAATCTACTTTCGTACTCCCATTCCTAAATTCCTAGATCCGTAACTGGTTGTTACGTAACCAATCTAAATCTGTATTGGCGAGGTGGAACATTGTTGGGTTTATTTACCATAACTAGGTAGCGAATTGCATCCGATATTAAAACAGATACACCCTTAGGGGTGAGCATGCATGGGCCGGGTATCCGAACCGATAGCATGGTCGGATTGGGTAACCGATAACCAATAATGTTAAAATTGATATCCAAGAACCGAACCGTTAAGTTCGGATAACGGTACTTCGGGTACCCAAACTTTCTGTTCGAATAACGGGTACCCGTTGTGATATCAATTGGAAAAAATATCTATTACTATATACTAAAAGAGACATCAGGAATGACACGTGTCAACTCCCGGTGCGATTTTTTCCCGCCAAAAATCACTTTCCCAAAAAGTGTATCTGTTTTATTTTATTTTTATTCTCTACCTTTTTATAAACTATTTATGTATGGAAACAAAATTAGTTTATAAATTATGGCAATAATAGATACGACGTAATAATAATTATTCTAAATTGGTAATATTTTCGTCAAATCGCTATATTAATAATGGAAAATATATCACTCAATATTTTGGTCAAATCTCCATATTAACATTTTAAATATGCATATTAGATGAATAAATTTAAATGAATATGTTAAAAATGTTATAACTATGCAGTAGCTTGCGAGATATCCACTTAAATATTTTGTGAAAAAATGATCAAAATCCGTGCGTGCACATTATTTTGTAATATAATTCAACACTAAATACTAACATTAACACATTATTTTGCTACATTACTGATGGAATTACAATTTATCCAAACCATACATTGATCGATTATTAATATTTAGGATTTTGAGCTATTGGGAAAAAGAATATTTAAATTGGAAAGAACTTAAAAAAATGGCTTATCGGATCGTTGTCAGGTACCAGTTATTTGTAAAACGATATCCGCAATCATATTCAATACCTGAATTTCGGATCGGGTAACTTAAAACCTTAAACCGTAAAGCTTCTAATAATTAGATCAAACGGAAACCGATTCGAAATCCGGGTTTTTGGATTTGCGGATAGTTTAGCTCAGCCCTAACACCGCTTCAGATTAGATAACTCCAATGAACAGTTGAGCACAGTAGCTAGACGAGGCTACACTAACTTCTCATACAAGTATTAGAAACTGGTAAAAATAATGTCTTCCACCGATAGATCCCTATCTTGTATGGTACAGTACCTCCCACATGAGCAAGTTTGTAGTACGATATTTCCCACTAATATGTGTTGTTGGTATGGTTGAATGTACGTCAATATTATGTCTCCACTAATTTAATTAATTTCACATGTGGACTTTTAGCCAAAGGGACTTGTCTACTCGATCCACCACGTTTAGCTTCGTCAATTTCACATCCTTTCCCTCTGATAGGATGGCAAATTATTTGCTATAAATAAAGTGATTTACTCCGATAAAGTAGGTTGGTAAGGGTTGTAATTTCAAACAGTAATACGACAGAATTATCATTTTCGAAATGTTTAATTAAACTTAGAAATTCTTTTTGTCTCCAGACTTAACTCTCATAATCAAACACTCCAATATCGAATATGATTTAGTGATTTGGTGAATTTTACCGGGTCTACCACGCGCCCACTCCCTCTACCCCCATTGATTATAATGTGATTGTTTTCTGTTTGGATTTCACATGTTCTCATTCAAAACAAAACAGTAGATTTAGTTCAAACACGTAGTGTGTTAAGTAGTCCATGCTGGCTGGATCGATGCCAGTTGAGGCATATGTTGTCAAAAAAGACAGCAGGCCTCGCACACAATTGTAGACGACTTCACAAAATAATGTACTCAAACAGGAAACACCCAAGTACCCAACCTGGCTAGCTAGTGGCTATCTAAATATGCTTATTTATGAATTTTTAATTTTTTATATAGATAAGGTAAAGAATACAATTATAAGTCCCTCATTTCGAACGGTGCACCTAATTTATCAGTTTGAAGAATTGAGAAATAAAAGTTGTGGGCTATTACAAATATTGATGCACATAGAATAATTTACAAAATGGCCTGTATTAATTTAGATATCCATTCTGCTGCACTATTTCCTTCGTGATGTATATATACACGTGTTTGATTTTCCATGCTCAAAGTGTTGGAGAAGTAATGTTATGTCGGCGATGATGTGATCTGATTTTTCATGAATTGTTGCAAAGGCTTTCGACTGAGCTACTCACTTGTAGATTGTCTCCTTCAATTCTATAATTGAAGTTCATGTAAGCTGCTATCCATAATACAAACATCTCATGAAGTTGTACTATTTGTATTATTCAAAATATTTATCATTTAATATAGTGTTTTAGGTTTGTTTTCTTGTTTTTTCCCGTTTGACCATATCATGCATTTGCGCGACGTTGTGGTGTCACCATCATCACTTGACCTTTGGTACTAAGCACACTAAAATGTTTCTTTGGATCGACATAATTAAGGTACGTATCTAATATATATATATGCTGTGGGGGATGCCAAGGGGGAGCCTGCTAACAAATCAACAAGCTAAATTGTCTATAACGTACTCCAAAATGTATGGAAATATAATCGATTTTTTTATGTCATTTTTTTTATCGGGTAAGAAGAAAGGACTCTACTGAATCAATATCTATCACAGGTTAACAGGTCTAGCTATATTTCGTAGTTGATGGGGCTCGACCCTATGACCTTCAACTCATAAGGCGAGTTCTCCACCAACTAATTAATGCATATTGGTTATCTTTGTATGTCATGATAAGGTTATAACAATATACGAGTTGCCTTATACGGACTAGTATACTTTTTAATTTTTTTTGAAGTCAAAATGAAATGCCCTATCGGACCGGAACCCCGCACGGTCAATCCGATCCGGGTTAGCGGGTTAGACACTTTTATAGTAGGGGATGGTAAGGGGAAACCTCCCTCAAAGTGCCACTGGTGGGGATTGAACCATCAACCTTTTGGTTGGAAGGTGCTAGGCCAAAACATTATTTGGTACTATTATGTTTTCATACCAACAAAAGGTGATGAAGTGAGTGAGAAATTCACCTTGTGACTTGGAGATCACATGGTCTAACATCCATCATCCGTGAAATGTTTGGAAGTGACTCAGACTAACACCTATATAGCTGGTTAATTGGTTAACCTGTAATAGGTGTTAGTTCATTTCCTCATATGCTTGTCCTACATTGATAAAAATGAAAGAGTTAATCACTTTATTAGGCTAATACGGAGTTACGTACATCCCCTTTTTCCATATGATTTTAACCAGGCTAAAGATCAAATGTTAGAGAAACTAGAATATTCGTCCTCTCCCCATCCCATGATAAGCGCAAGAGGGGACATAGAAGGCCATTGTGCCATATTATGAAGATACTATTTTCTTTGCATATACTATACCAGTATAGTATATAGTTTATCAAATACTATATATTGCTCCATACGCATACAAAATAATACTACATAGTAACAATTAATAATATATCTTCAATTCTGAACCATATTATAGTTATGTATGAAATTATTTATCACCGAAAGTTATAGCTCACACATGCTCGCATGAACTCATATAATGAGACATGTACCAACATTACACTGTGCGGCTTAATTTATATACGTAACCAATTACTTTATGTAAGGAAGTAAGTACTCTCTCCGTCCTGAAATACTTGACCTGTTTTCTTTATCGGGCCGTCCCTTAATACTTGACATGTTCCTAAAAATGAAAATATTCTAACAATATTATATTATTTCTCACTTCACCCCTATTAACCCACCTACCCCTACTCCATACAAAAAATAATTAAAAATTCAACCTCTACTCTCCCCCAACCCCACCTCTTAACCCACCTCCCACTAACTACATTAAAATAATACCCCAATATCAACTACTACCTATTAAATTAAATAAGTCAATTCAAGTCCCTTAAACTCTGTGTCGGTCAAACCGGGTCGAGTATTCCGGGACGGAGGGAGTACGTAGTTAGGCAAGGAACATGTAAATAATACTTTATACGTAGTAGGTACTTCGTATGTACATTATAGTACGTGTTGACTGTATAATTAGAAAATATATATTACATAAACCGTGCTTGATAATTTGTTGAGTTGGTGGAAAATTCACCCTCTAACCTGGAGTATTACATGTTTGAGCTACATCAACTCTGTTATGCTTGGGAGTGGGATTCCCGTACCATGAATCCCCTGCTCTCAAGCACTGACGACCTATATAGTTGATCGACCTGAAATAGGTGTCGGACCAATAGTGTCCTTCTTATCAATAAAAGAATAGAAAATGTTATGTGTGCCTCGAATCTTCCTTGAAGGATGTTAGGGTGTTATAGTGGAAGGTCTGACTTCAAATGGACATATCTCATGATCTACTCATTAGATTGAGTTGATTCAAGTTTGAGGTGAAAGCTTGGCTCAATATCTTTCCAACGCCTGGTCATAAGCTCATTTTGGATGAGAAATGAGGGAGTTATGACTGTTTTACGAGAAGCTGTCATGCTGCAGGGGAAGTTCGGCCGAACCTGCTGGAGGTTCGGCCGAACCTGCTGGAAGTTCGGCCGAACTCTTTGGTGGTTCGGCCGAACCTGAAGTCAGTAGCTTTGTTTTTGGAGGTTCGCCCGAACTTTGGGTAAGTTCGGCCGAACCTGACCTTGGTTCGGCCGAACCCTTTAAAGGTTCGACCGAACTCTGCGGGTAAACTGTTTTCTTCTCCGCAAGGTTCAATCGACGTGGCCTTTTCTTGTCCCTTAGATTGGTTTGATGTCTAACACTATAAATACCAAATGTAATGAGATTTTCAGAATTAAGAGAGAGAAACACAAGTGAGGTTAAAACCCTAGATCTAAGAACTCTCTCTTCTTCACCTTTGAGAATTCCTCTTTGTAATCCTTTCTCCATTGAAGAGTAATACAAGCTCCAAACCCTCCCCCATGGTGGATGTAGCTCATTGAAGAGTGAACCACCTTAAATCTTTGTGTGTGTTTTTAATTTCTTTAATTATTTCTTCTCATTATTCAAACATCAAATTGTCATATAAATCAACATTCAAGCCTAAAAGGTCCTTCATTTATAACAGAAAAGATTATGTATTTCCTTTGTACTATGTATTATTTAGGTGTTATGTTAAGTGAAATTGTGGTTTCTCTTCGTCTTTCTAGGGTCTCGCTAAATACAGTCATGACTGTCTATTAAAACGTAGTATTTCTTAGAAAATAATTGAAATGAGTTTAGACATGTGTAATCTTGCTAGGACTATAAACCTTCAACACATCCTTACTTGATATGAGATTTTCTTTTAAGGTGAAATGAACACATCCTTACTCGACGTGAGATTGTCTCAAATTGTCGCGCTCCTTGGTTTAGAAATGACTATTAATTGCATCTGCTGTGGGATCTTTTGTGGTGATGACGTGTCACGCGTTCCTCGAAGGTATCAAGTATGCGCTGGCACGATCTTCCTGCAACCTGCAAAACAAGAATATTCCCGTAGGAATATTCCCTCCGATGCCTAAGTAAGTATTGGCTAGAGAGAGAATTAATTTGTAGAGAGAAGGCAGAGCAAAGATAGTTTTAGGTTGGTGGGAATGAATTGAATGCCCCTTTTACCTTGGGAATTGGACTATATATAGGGCTAGGGTTTTTGGGAAGTGTCCAAAAACCCTAGCTATATCACTGGCTGACCTTTAGAGATGAAGACATGTGTCCTTATCTGGTACGTTTTGAAATAAAGGGCTTTAAGGTGCCTTTTAAGGACTGGGCTTGTCAAACAAGGTGGGCCTTTGTGTCTAAACAAGTAGAGATACATTCGAGCATCTTGCATATCTGTTGGGGCAAGTTTGGAGATGCCACTTGTCATTATGTGAGAGGTCCATGATAGATTCCAACGAAGCCACACTGTTTTGGCATTTATGAAGGACATGTGTCAAGCTATCATTGGGACACGATGTCCAGCTATTTTTTTGCCACATCAGCATCAACAACTAAATAACAATCAAATAAGTACTCCTACTACCTACTCCATATATATAATATCTAAAAGCATTCCATTGTCATAGTAACATTGTTTGTGTTATCCTATTAGTTCACCCAATACATGAATTGGAGATTGGTTTCCTAAGTTTAAGAACTTTTGAAAAGTTAGTACTAGTACGGAGTAACAATAAGATTTTCAATGCGCGTACCAATAATATCAAGATTGCTTAAACTATAGTAAACTCTTATCATCAGTCACATGATCTTATTAATATCTCACCTTGATTTTATAAAAATAAAAAATCTCCTCAATTAGAAACCATGCATTACTTAATTAGGGTTTCAGTTGTGTGGTCCTTAATCAAATAAATTTAATATACCTCTAGATGATTTGATTACTAATGAAATATACCTCGAGATAATTTGATAACTAATTAAATAAATTTAATATACCTCAAGATAATTTGATAACTAGTTAAACAAATTTAATATACCTCATGATAGTATGATAAGTAATTAAACAAATTTAATATACTTCAAGATAATTTGATAACTAATTAATTAAATAAATAAATAAATAAAATAAATAATTACTTTACAATTGTAACCCATTATTTAAGTTGTAGATAATTAATTAGTACGTACAATTGGTTACGAAATTCATCCTTAAACAAGTACAAAAAGCAACAGAAAGTTAGCTTCTCGATATTGTGCAAGGACCACTCTAAACCTTCCATAATGCTGAAAAAAAGAAACTTTAATTTATATTTCTTTTAAGGGTTTGTGTCCTAAATGATTAAGACACCTTGAATTAATAATAATCGGATGGAGTAACCGTGTGCTAAGCTAGCTTTCTCTCTTTCGCATAAATCACTCTCCAATCATATCCATCAACAAAAGCCTACTACATATATATATGATCATGTGGTTTAATTAAGCACAATTATCACCCTTAAAACAACAAAGTACGAGTAATAAAACGATACGAGAATGTCGTCATGAATCATGAGTACGAGTTTAATGTAGCTTGCTCGTCGAATGAATCATTGGTCATTTCGAGAATTTACTAAAGCTTGTTTGATTCAACCGAATTTGATTGAAATTATCGTATATATATTTGAATTTATGTGAACTTATCTGAACTTATATTTGCTAAAAAGAACTTTTGTGTGTTAAATTGTTTGGAAAAAAAACACTTAGTTTTTCATACATAGCTAAGTTGATCTTGTCTGAACTTTATCTAGGAACATATATAAACTTATCTTAATTTGTCTAAGTTTGTTTTTGTTGAAATAAATTGAAACAGACATATTTACCTTAGGCTAACTAACATTGTAGTGATTATGTTCACTAGACAGTATCATGCATGATCATGTGATAATACTAATTTAATTAATTACTAATTAGATGCATGAGCTTATGAATAGGATTATGAATGCATGCATGTCCTAAGCAATAAAACTAATTTAAGTAGAACGAGGTGCCCTTAGGATCATTGAAAACAAAGTGTTAGCTTAGGGACCAAACTAGTGCCTCTAGGAAGACCTTAGGGGTCACCATTAACCATAAACTTTGTCCTTGTTTGGAAAAAAAAACTATATACTTATACATAATTAGTGGTGGAATTTATAAGGTAAATATAAAATAATAATTATAAGAGGACAACATCCATTTAGCACCATCATTCTTCTCACATGGCTACCATTTTGACACAAAAACAAGAACAACTAAATAATTTTTGCTTTTTTTTCTTTTTTTTCTTTATTTTTTGGTTTTTAACTTTGTTCTTTGAAATTCTTTCCAACTCGTTTTGTCTCCTTATCTTAAAACTTTGATGATGATGAACACCAAAGCCACAAACTTAGCTAGCAACCATGATGGTGTCAGTTTAAGAGGGAGAAATATAACCCACACAACCTTACAAAGTGTTTTTGTGGGATACTCTATTAAGGTCATAGCCCTATAGCTCTTGTCTACCTTATATGAAGCAACTTGCATATCTTGACAATAGATATGCATGATACTATATCTATCACTCACTCACTATAGATTATATTTTGTTGGAGTTTATATAGTAATGAATATGTTATCTATACATGGATGTTCAAATTTATATTGCCTTAGGATCTCAAAAAAGTTTCATAATAGATATCGAATCTTCGAGGCAAAACCAAAAATTATACATTTACTAGTGGAAAAACATTCATTTGCATCACCACATTTTCCTCGCACATTTAAACATGTGACGCAATTGACAGTTCTAAGCATTAAAATTAGTCATTTGCATCGCAGAATTACTAATCTGCGACGCATATGACTCTAAGATGTTTTTAGAGTCATTTGCGTCGCAAATTAGTAATAATACGACGCAAAATATTACCTCATTTGCGTCGCAGAATTACTAATCTGCGACGCAGATGACTCTTATGAGTCATCTGGGTCGCAGATTAGTAACTCTGCGACGCAAAGGAGTTAAAAAAATTTCGGAAGTTTCTCAAATTTAATTATAACCTTTTCCTTTTATTTTTAATTTGGTGCGACGCAGTCTACCTGCTCCTTCCCTTTCTCTCTCATACATTTCCTGCCTCCCCTGTACAACTCTTTCAGTCTTTCTCTCTCGTATTTTCCAAATCTCCTTGTTGAAAGTCCAAAGCTTCTCTGTCTCTCCTTCAGAATCAGATTCGAGCTTTCCATTCAAAGTCTTCTCTCACCAAATCATCCCAATCTCTCAAATTTGTTTTCAAATTCAAGCTTAGCGAATACGAAGGAGGCAAACCCAGATCTGAAAGCGATGACGTCTTCAGCCGGATTTCAAGCCGCATTCTCTGCAAACTCTGGCTCTGAGGTGGATGACTCGGCGGCGACTCATCTTGGGTGCGGTGGAAGTGGGGCTGAGTTTTGGGGGGATTCTGTTGAGTCGACTCAGACCGAGTTGGTCCCGGGTTACACCGCCATAACAACAACAGCAACAATGGCGGGAGTTTGTCGCTTTCTGTAGTTCTACACCAGAGGACCTCTTTGACAACGCTCCTCAGGTAACCAGTAAACCCGTTTCTTAACGTCGGCTACTCATTAATTGATTTATTATGCCTTCTTGAATCTAGGGTTTAATTTCTGATCGGAGGGCTGTTTGTTTATTACGATTGCTAAATTATTAGGGTTTGATTGTATTTCTGAAGTTCGAATTCTCCAAATTTATAGGCTGGTTTATTGATTGTTGTTGCTTTTCTTGGCTTCTTTCCGATTGATTGGTGTAATATTTGCGCAATTTTTAAGATGGAGGATATTAATCAATTGCTGAGGCATTAAGGGTTTTAATCAATTTTGAATTAGGGGTTTGAAGTATTAATTATCGCCGAATTTCATATTTATATTCTTCTACTGTTGTACAAGGTTTCTGATTGGTTGATAATTTCTAATTGGAAGGCTATTTGTTTAATTCGGTCGCTGAATGATTAAGGTTTGATTGAATTTCTGTTCGTGTTAGATTTTGGTTTTGTTTTGATGATTATGCAGTTGCTTCGCCAAAAGGTTTGTGTTAGAATTTGGTTTGATTTTTGATGAGTATGCAGTTGGTGTTATGATCGTTGATCAAGTAGGCTGTTTGTTGATATGCAATCCTCACAAAGGTTCGTGCTTTATGAGGATTTCACAGAGCTGATATGCAATTCTATTTGTCGGTTTGAATGTTGTTGTGTTGGTTGTAGTCCCATAAACTCTTACAGATTTTCAGGCGTTCCGTTTCTGTTCGCTATGATTTTGTCCAATTCACCTCGTGATTTTGTGATGATTAACAAGTTTGAGGATTTGGAGATAAAATTTGTTATGAAAAATTCAAATCTTATAGACGATGGTATTAATTACTTACTTTAGAATCCCTTATTACCAAATAAGAGACTGGTGTTGTTTATTTCAGACTTCATACTTCTATTTCTTAATAATATCTGCAGTATTTGGTTGGCAATGGAAGTTTCTTTCGATTCTCCCCTACTTTGGTAAACTGTATTATGGCTTCTGTTTTTCCTTCAAGCCCATATGGCGTATATATTCTTGATATTTTATATTGTAAATATTGCTTAGTACCTAGGTTTGAACTGTTTTTAAACGGCATTTATCTTCTACTCATCATCTATTTTCATCTTTTTGTTCTGTTATATATTGTTCAGTTATACTAGCTTGTCTGATGTTACTTAACATAAACTTTTAACAATTTTTTATTAGTAATTCATATTTCATATTTTCATTTGAAACAAAATAATAATTACCCCAGTCACCATCTCAGTATACTCCATATTACTTTTCCATTAGGGCATGAAACTTTTAAGATTTTGAACTTGGTGACTGGTTATTTAGGAAAGCACATTGGAACTCCTTTTGGCTACATTTTATTGAAGGGTCTTTCAATTAATTAGCTGTTGTGTTTTTCGGAAATCTAATTTCAGTGAGGTTCTATCTTGACCATGTAATTTTTTTGTCTGTATTGACAACTCTTCGTAATTCAGGAGAAGCTCATTTGTGGTGGAGCTTTTAGAATTATAGCTCTGTGCTTCTTTACAAGTGGAGAATTGTCATATGTTTAACATATGGCATTAATAAAATGTTGAATGTCATCTTAAATGGCATTCCTCGGGGAGGCCTTGTTGAAAAAACATTTTTTTTCCCTTCAAAAGGCCACTGTATATGAATCAGCTCTGGAATTCATCTTGTCCAATTTAAATTGGCTATCATGATTATAAGATTTCATGGAACTTAATTGTGGTTATAAAGGGTGTTGGCAGATTATAATTTTTTGTTTCTTGTACAGGACCTTACCAAACTCAACCGTGATCCTGCGAAGGTTATTTATTTGAGTGGCCATGACCTAGAGAGTTGTCTTCAGGCAGACAATATTGTCTAAATCAAGCCTTGGACAAGTGATGATTTGGATGATTTAGATGACAATTGTATCCAAATCAAGCCTTGGCCATGCCCTAGAGAGCTCTCTTCAGGCAGACAATTGTGGCCATTCTCTGTTGGATCTTCTTCCATTTCTTGAATGTGAGTATGCTCTATGCAAAGTCAATCATTGTTCAAGTGTACTTTGCTTAATAGGCAATTCCACAGCTTGTTATTCATTGGTTTTGTTTGGTTGCAGTTGTAGCCCAGAGTAGACCAAATGATGATGATGAGGACGATGATGAAGACGACGAAGACGATGAAGAGCAGCAAATGCAGATAAAAGATGAAACAGAAACCAACCTTATAAATCTCCGAAGAACTATATATTTAACAATTATGTCCAGTGTAGATTTTGAAGAAGCTGGCCACAAATTGCTGAAAATCAAACTTGAGCCTGGGCAAGAGGTAGAGCAATTCTTCTCATTTGGATTTCTCTAACATCTTTTCTTATTGCCTTAAATTCTGTTCTTGAAGGGCATCAGACTGTGCAAATGGGGCTCGATCTGAAAATTGTTTCTCTGAAAGTTTGGGAGATTCTTTTCTTTGCACCCTTTCAATGTTTTACATGTTTTGTGTAAATTTAATCCGAATATTTTTGAACTCTTTCAGAAATACTAGGAAATCCTTCAGTTATTATCCCATGGCTCTGATGTATACCTTTTGCTGTTCAGAACGTCAATGATGCATGTTAATTTGTTTATGCAGTTTTGTATTTTTCTGGAATCTCCCTTTAGTTGTAGTTATTAAGATTGTCAGTAAAATTTAATTATTTCTTTGCCTTTATGCCGGTTTTATTTGTTTGTGTAGCACTGATATTTTCTTTATGCTGATTTTATTGTTTTTGCTGTTTGTAGTTGGTTATTATGTGAAACTCATCTGAAATTGTCACTGCAGATGGAGTTGAATATAATGTTATTGGAGTGCTGCAGCCA
This sequence comes from Spinacia oleracea, assembly GCF_020520425.1. NCBI lineage: Eukaryota > Viridiplantae > Streptophyta > Magnoliopsida > Caryophyllales > Amaranthaceae > Spinacia > Spinacia oleracea. The sequence goes on along the minus strand of NC_079488.1, from coordinate 68,215,774 downwards.
GGAGAGGACATATCTCAGATATTATGGTCTGTTAGGCCAAAGGTTTTGTATGCTCAACAGAGTGTATCAGGAGAATTTTGACAAATTTGAATTTTTCAGATATTTAGCTAATGTGCGTGGCAAATGAGAGTCATTTGCGTCGCGACCTTTTGCGTCGCGCAATGTGCGACGCAAATGATCTTAAATGTGCGATGCAAATGAGTCATTTTCCACTAGTGATTGGGAATCAAAATTAACATACAATTTTTACAACAATGTAAAATAAAAGAAAATAAAAAAAAACAAGTAATTAAAAGTAAGTTAATAACACATGATATGAACCCTATACCCCCAACAATTAACTTCTAATTTTCTTGGCAAAATTACCACCTAAGCTTTAGACAATATACATGTGTTTTTACAATACATATTTATTTTTTAACTATATCATGGGGAGACTATGACAGCTCCACCAAAATTTCGTTAGTGTCGTGTCTCCTATGTTTTAATGTTCATTTGTTTTCGGAATGTATTTAGATTGTTTATTCCCATGATTTAATATAGCTTCTCTAAATTTACGAATTCTACGTACATACCAGAATATGATAACCATTGTGAAGTAGCACTAGTTATTTGCATGTCTAAGAGTACTTAAGCTCAATTTGACAAGTTATTTCAGGCAACTTAAATGATAAGATGTTGAAACTTTTAATAATCTCCTTAAATAATTAAATATGTTTTTGCATAGACCTTAAATAAAAATTTAAGGTCCTGATATGGATCGATCGAGATGATACTTTAAGTATTTTGTTAATTTAAGATCCTTGAACTTTCAAGTAATATATCCCTAACTTGATACTTAAAACAATGATTTAAAAGAATTCAACTCCTTAGTTAAACAATTACTTTTATCAAATAACTCATCTGATTAATTACCTTATCAGTTTCAAATATTATTTTTCTTTTTCAATTAACTTAATTATCAAGTTTCAACTCTATTTCACTTAATGTTATCAACTATAGCCTTGGTATTACGTTTAATCTTTCAAACTTTTCTACCGGCCATTATAGTATATAGGAATAAGTTCAATATGTATTATGTACGATTTCATGAGATATTTAGATAAATAGCATATGTATGGAGATATTTTATTTAACCAAAGTGAAATTTAGTATTGAATTGATAATTGGTGAAACTTGAGTGTTTGGAAATGTTTGTTTATTTCTCCAATTAGCATGACATGTCTCCCTAAGAAGGAACTACCATGTTAGGTTTGCGTTTTTCTATCCCATCATCTTCTACCCCCTAAGGTCGACACATGGTCCCCGTTTAATATGTGGTTAGATATATCGTAAAACTAGATTAGATCCCGTGCACGCACGAATTTTGATAAATTTTTTCACAAAATATTTAACCGAATATCTACCAAACTACTGCATAGTTATAATATTTTAACATACTCGTTTAAATTTTTTCATCTAATATGCATATTTAAAATGCTAATATGGTAATTTGACCAAAATATTGAGTGATATATTTTTCTTTATAAATATAGCAATTTGAATAAAATATTACCAATTTAGAATAATTATTACTATGTCGTATCTATTATTTCCATAATTTATAAACTAAATTTTGTTTCCATACATAAATAATTTATAAAAAAAAGGTACTCTAGAAAATATAAATAAAATGTAACAGATACACTTTCTTGGGAAAGTAGTTTTTGGCGGGAAAAAATCGCACCAGGAATTGACACGTGTCATTCCTGGTGTCTCTTTTAGTATATAGTAATAGATTTACTCTCTCTGTCTATACTATATATTAAAAAACGTGAAAAAATACATGTGACATGTGGCGTTATGCTTGTGGGTCGTTCGCTCCATATAATTTTTATATAAATAAAAATGTCAAAACATCATTTGTATAAGGTTTAAACCCCTAACCTTAAGTTTAAACAATAAAGCTTTTACCAATAAGTTATTACATGTTTCATGTTATCATTGGAAAATAAAAATACAAGTAAATGTGAATATTATTAATGTAATAACCTGAGGCATCATCCGAGCCCAAAAACTAGTTAAGCTTTAAAACAAGTAGGGGCAAACTTGTGTTAATAAGAAACCGGAATGCTTTTGTTCCAAGGCGGTTTATGGGAGATAATTGTCTTCTCGCACATGAAGTGATGACATATATCAAAAGAAAGAAGAAAGGGTTGGAGAGATTTGTTGTGCTCAAGGTGGATATGAACAAAGCATATGATAGGGTGAGGTGGGATTTTGTAAATTGGCTTCTGGATGCGATGAATTTCCCTCCAAGATGGAGACACTGGATAATGCAGTGTATCACAACAACTTCATACTCAATCCTTATCAATAATGAGCCAAGTGACTTTTTCAAGCCTAAATGTGGATTGCGACAAGGTGACCCGATCTCTCCTTATATTTTTATACTTGTCATGGAGGTGTTGTCAAGAATGATGTTAAAGCTAGAAGCGACTGGACAGATTAAAGGTATTAAATTTTCCAGAAACTCTCCTTCTATTTCACACCTTTTCTTTGCAGATGATTCCTTGTTCTGTTTCAAAGCCAATCAGAAATCATGCAAGAAGATTAGAGATACAATTGATCTATTCTGTAAAATATCTGGTGAAGCAATAAACTTTGAAAAATCCAGTGTCATTTTCAGCCCCAACACCCCAAGCCCAGTTAAGAATGATCTAAAACAAATTTTGGGAACTCCTTGCACTGAAAAGCTTGGTAGATATCTTGGCTGTGATGTGGAAATTGATGGAAGATCAGTTAAGTCTTTCCAGCCATTGGTTGATAAAATTCAAAAAAAGGTTCTCTCATGGAAGCATTTGAGCTTATCTCAAGCAGGGAGGTTAATATTCATCAATTCCATTCTTGCGGCTCTTTGCTCAAATGTGCTAGCTGTTTTTCGTGTGCCAAAGAAAATTGCAGACCAAATAAATTCGAAATTCATGAGGTTCTGGTGGAAGGGTAACTCTGATGATAAAGGTATATGCTGGATAAAGAGGACTAATTTAGAAATCCCTAAGGGAATGGGGGGAGTGGGGTTACGCAATATTGATAAGTATAACAAGGCTTTGTTGGTCAAACGAGCCATAAGAATTCACAATAACCCGTCATTGCTGATTGCTCAAGTCTTTAGTGCTGTATATAAAAAATCTCCTGTGAAAGCTGGGTTGACTGCAAATATACATCACAAAGCATCTTGGGGCTATAGGGGGTTGTGTAAGAGTGTGAGGGATGCTGAAAATGGATTTGGGAAAACCGTCTATAAAGTTGATACTGATATAAATCAGTCAAACTGGCTCCCATCAAAAAAGGTTCAAGTTAAAGATCAAAATAGTATAGAAAGAAATGGGATTAGTAAGGTAAAGGATTTGTTTTCTGAAGATGGAAAAAAATGGAATGCAAACTTAGTTTGGAAAAGCTTCTCCTGTGAGACAGCAAAAGAAATATTGGCATTACACATTCCACAAGAGGATAGGGATGATCAATTCCATTGGATGAATAGCAACAGAGAGAGTTCCATAGTGAAATTTGTATACAACTTTCTTCTTCTGGGAAACTCAGGCCAGAATTTCAGTAAAAGGGAGAGGTTTTGGGAAATGCCGTGGAAGAGTGATTTATTGCCAAAATGGAAAGTTTTCATTTGGAAAATTATGCATAGGGCTATTGCTGTAAAAGCTAGATTGAGGAAGAGAGGTATGGATGTTGATGGGGTGTGTTGCTTATGTAAGAGCCAGGATGAGAATGAAGACCATCTATTCAGAGACTGTTCAGTAGCAAATCACGTTTGGAAGTCTTCCCCACTTGGTATTGTGGTTCAAAATAACCAACATGTTGAGGTTCGAAACTGGATAAGGAATTTTCTCACTTATTTTTGGAAAGAGGACGGGCATGATAGCCCGAGAAGCAAGGCATTCATTGCTGTTCTGTGGGCAATATGGTTACAGCGTAACGAGGTAACATTCAGAAAGGTGGAGGTTAACCCGATGGGAATTATGCATTCTATTAGGAAGCATATAAACCAAGCCATGGAAGCTGCGAAAATGGTGCGAATTATGAAAAGGGACAATGCGATAAGATGTGGAGATCAAAGACAAAATAGAAGTCACACTATCATTAAAGATAATTTTGGTATTGCTCCTTGTGATCTTATTGTTGCAGGTTATTGGAAAAGGGTCAAGAAGAAAAAATATGCTATTGCATTAGCAAGCTGGGTAATTTTAAGAAACAATGAAGAAGTTGCTAAAAATGTGCAAAGAGTGGAAGCTATTGATGCCTGTCAAGCGGAATTGAAAGCTGTCCTTCTAGCTGTCCAACATGCCTATTCAACGCATATAAGAAGTGTTAGAGTCTGCACAAGTAGAGCTGGAGTTGTGAGTAACATTAGTGTTAGGTTATGATACATATGACAATTCATAAATCAGGCGGAAAAACCATAAACCAGGAAAACATATTATTTACACATAATCATTTAGCATAGTTTAGATGCATACTCTTTGTTGCGTGCCTTCCCTAGCTGCGCCCGAACCGAACAAGAACAAGTCTTTAGGACTCCAAGTGTCGTCCCTCCGTAGATAGTCCACAGCACGTCCGGATCCGCCTTAAGATTGACCAACTAGAATCGCCCTTAAGGTACTATTATTTTCGGCACTTTATAGGCAATTGTGTAATTGAATTTTGCTCTCAAAAACTCACTTTGAATACTTGAATGCTCTTTGTAAATATGTGACCCTAGGCACCTATTTATAGAGTTATGGAAAAGGATTTGGAATCCTATTAGGATACTAATTTATTTAATTATAATCCTACAAGGACTCTAACTAAATAAACTAAATCTTTTAGGATTAGTTTTAATAATATGACAAATCCCGGTAGCTTTAGGATTCGAGTAGCACACAAACACACACGCACGCACAGCAGCCCACGAGGGGCGCCATGCGCGCGTGCGCAGCCCGCGTGCTCGCAGCCCACTGCCGCAAGCCCACACGCTGCCGTAGCCTTGGCGCGTGCTGGGCCTGCCTTGCGGTGGGCCTGGCGCAGCCTTGGCTGGTGCATTTTGTGGTGCGCTGGCTTGCTGGGCGATGGCCCGGCTTTGTGCTGGGCCTTCGTCTGGCAGGCCTCGTCCGATGCTAATTCGTACGATACGCTTCCGATTAATTTCCCGATTCCGGAATTCATTTCCGATACGAACAATATTCAATATTTCCGATTCCGGAATCAATTTCCGTTTCGAACAAATATTTAATATTTCCGTTTCCGGAATTATTTTCCGATTCCGATAATATTTCCGATTCTGACAATATTTCCGTTTCCAGCAATATTTCCGATGTTAGGTTATGATACATATGACAATTCATAAATCATGCGGAAAAACCATAAACCCAGGAATACATATTATTTACACATAATCATTTAGCATAGAATAGATGCATACTCTTTGTTGCGTGCCTTCCCTAGCTGCGCCCGAACCGAACAAGAACAAGTCTTTAGGACTCCAAGTGTCGTCCCTCCGTAGATAGTCCACAGCACGTCCGGATCCGCCTTAAGATTGACCAACTAGAATCGCCCTTAAGGTACTAGAAAATTTCGGCAATTTGAGCAAGATGTGTGTTTGAATTTTCTCTCAAAAAAACTCACTTTGAATACTTTGAAACTTGTGTTATAAATTGTGAGCCCTAGCCTCATATTTATAGCGGTATGGAAAGGGAATCGAAATCCTATTCAGATACAAATTAATCAAACCTAGAATCCTACAAGAACTCTAATTTAATTAATTTATCAAATAGAATTAGGAATTTAATCATTAACCGAACTCTGCATGTTTTAGGAAACGTGCACGAACACAAACACTTGCACACACACGCACGACAGCCACGATGGGCCTCATGCGTGCGCGCGAGCAGCAGCCCACTCAGCGCCCGCGCGCGCTGCGCGCTGCGCGCGCTGTGCGCGCTGTGCGCTGCGCGTGCTGTGCGCGCTGTGCGCGCTGCGCGCAGCCTGCTGGGCCTGGCCTTGCTGTTTGTGCGGCGCGCTTGGCTTGCTGGGCGATGGCCTGGCTTCGTGCTGGGCCTCGTCCGGCAGGCCTCGTCCGATGCTTATTCGTACGATGCGCTTCCGATTAAATTTTCCGATTCCGGAATTCATTTCCGATACGAACAATATATAATATTACCGATTCCGGAATTAATTTCCGTTTCGAACAAATATTTAATATTTCCGTTTCCGGAATTATTTTCCGATTCCGGTAATATTTCCGATTCTGACAATATTTCCGTTTCCGGCAATATTTCCGATTCTGGCAATATTTCCATTTCCGATAATATTTTCCGATACGTACCATGTTTCCGTTTCCGGCAACATCTACGACTTGGATAATATTTATATTTCCGATACGATCCATATTTCCGTTTCCGGCAATATCATCGTTTCCGGAGTATTCATTTCTTGCCTGTGACGATCTTAGCTCCCACTGAAACCAAGATCCGTCGGTTCCGAATATTCATAGATAGAGTATCTAATGCCATTAGATACTTGATCCGTTTACGTACTATTTGTGTGACCCTACGGGTTCAGTCAAGAGTAAGCTGTGGATTAATATCATTAATTCCACTTGAACTGAAGCGGCCTCTAGCTAGGCATTCAGCTCACTTGATCTCACTGAATTATTAACTTGTCAATTAATACTGAACCGCATTTATTAGACTTAACATAGAATGCATACTTGGACCAAGGGCATTATTTCCTTCAGTCTCCCACTTGTCCTTAGGGACAAGTGTGCATTTCCTAATTCCTTTGTCGCTCGATGCTTGCTCTTGAACATAAGGTAAGAGTTGTCATCCTTATTATGTCCAGAGGTGTTCCTCGGTTTCAGAGTTCAACTGATCAAATAAACAGATAATCATAGCCTATGATTCATCCGAGCACGGCCATGCATTTCACAGTTTCTAGCTCTCCGAGTGGCCTTGTACAACTTTTAAGCATCTCATCCCGATTTATGGGAGGACAATCCCAATCTTGCGATCTTGAGATTAGACTTCGTTTGATAGGTGATTACCTGAGCGTTGCCTTTATAGCCTCCTTTTACGGTGCGACGGTTGGTCAACGTCAAAGCAACCAGTTCTCAAACAAGTAATCTCAAATCACTCAGGTATTGAGGATTTAGTGTCTAATAATTTAATGAAATTTACTTATGACAGACTTTCATCTCTTACAGTAAAGTTTCATAGGTCTTGTCCGATACTAGTCTTCCCAAAGTAAGTATCTATGCAAATGATTATGACATTGCCATGTCCACATAGTTCAAGAAACAGAACTACTAGTCATCTTGCATTCTAATCGTCTAACGTTTTCTATGCGTCCAATTTTACAGAAAACTCCGACTAGGGACCATTTTCAACCTTTGACATTCAAGTTCACTTGATAGACATTTCTTAGTCACAGGACTGGTCCTGACAGTCTATCTTGAATATATCGTCAAATTGAAGGGACTCATCATTTAATACTAAACCAAGATTAAATGGAATATGAAAATACATTTCATATATGATAAATGTTCAACCCAAATGTTTTATAACCATGGGCCTCAAACCCATCTTCTAAAACAATTCATGGAATTCAAAGCTATGCTTGATTTCCAGTGCTACAACGTGAGTGTTGCTTCTCACTTGTTGCATAGGTTTAGTTATCATGCTTTGCCAATCTTAATATCCTTTTCATCGAATGTTCTTCGAGATATGATGATAAGATCTTTTCGAGTTTGTTTATTATGTGATCTAGTCTTTCTTACTTCGATGGTGGTTTTACTCATTTTGCAATGAAGAACCATCAAGTTAGCAGACGTTTTTCTTGCTTCAAGAGTGGTTCTACGCATTTTTCAATGAAGAACCATCAAGCCAGCAGATAGGTGATCTACCCAAGTTCAGTGAAGAACTTTAAACAACCCTGTTTTATTGCTTCTTAGGCAATAATCACTTTTACTTCAACTGTATAGGTTGCTAGTGATGCTTTGTTTGGATTTACCTATCCAAGCAGTTCATAGATATGTGGAAGACTCTCCAACTATATCTTAGAACATAGAAATTATTATTTTAATTTCCCACGCAACAACTCATGGTCTCCAATCCATGTTGCCATTTCAAAACACGATGCTCTATAGCTCGTCCTTATCAATGGTTAACTCCAAAGGGTCTTGCTTGATCCTTTGCCAGTGTTTATGCGTGTAGCATCAATATTTAGCATATCTTTATTTCCTTGAATCAAGAACTATTCCTATGTACCTTTTCAAGTACCATAAGTATTCTTGATCTCAATCTAGTTGATCTTTACTTAGATCAATAGAGATTGGTATATGTTCGTCATGGCTAAAGTCATACGATACGTTTTTGGCGATCCTCATATTATATCATACATGATAAATTCTTTTGCAGAATAATTCCCAATTGAATTCTATTCTTGTAACTTTAGCTCATCTAGTTTCAGTAGATACTAAATCCAGCTAAATTCTTTGACATATAATATAGGTTTAAGAATCTTACTTAGATTCTTTGATGTTTAACTTAGTAAATGCTTATACATAGTTCAAACATCCTTTACTTAGATTTATTCACATGGGTCGAATATCTCCAATGGAGACTTTCGTGTTTGATTTAGTAAATGCCATTACTTAATCCAAAACAATATCATAAGATCTTTGTAAATAGATCTTAATACCCAGTATGTACTAAGTTTCGCCATGGTCCATTATTGATGAATAATCTCAAATCTAAGTCATTAGCATTTGAATGTTATTTTACAACAGAGAGATATGTGTGTGATACACATAGGACCAATTAAGTTTTATGTACTCCCACTAAACTTCTTATATATCTATAAGAATCATGTACATTTTATGAAACTAAAATACTTATTAGCTTCACTAAAATACAGTTCTAATTCCCAATTGCTTGCTTAAATCTGGACTTAGATTTCATAAGCTAGCTTTCCTTTTCAAGCATTTATTTGGATCCACAAATCCTATGACATACCATGTGCATAGTTTATTCCAACATTTGAGTGAGGAATACGTTTTGTCATCCAATTGCTATATGTACCAATATGCAATCTTTGCTTGAATTATAGACTTGAGCATTACGATTATGCATGAGGTTTCAACACAATCCACATCGTGAATTTGCTTGTAACTTTTAGCAACTAATCTAGCTTTGTGTGTGAACACAATTCAATGTTTGATGGTTTTTATCCTTTAAAACAAACTTGCAACCAATAGGTGTGAAACTATTCTTGCAAATCAACAAAATTTCAATTTTGTCATCAAAACATTGAGTATGTTTTATGGCCTCTAACCATTTAAAACATTTGAGTCTATATATGGCCTCTAACCATTTTAGGGAATCTGGGTTTCGTCATAGCTTTCTTACAAGTCACAAACTCATTAATCTACATGATAATAGTTTGACTGCAAGTTGTAGGTTTCTTCACTATCTAATGGAAGAATCGCATAGCTTCAATGACCTGAACTCCACGTTTCTTCACTATCTAATAGAAGAATCTCATAGTTCCAGTGACTTGAACTCTATGCCTACTAGGGTATAGAACATCAAACAATAGAATATCAATAGCCACTTGAAAGTCCTTTGAATATTCTGTTCTCCTTGAAGCACTTGTAAAGTCTTCTAAGAGATGTCTATTCTTTAAAGCCACTTCTAAAGTCCTTAAAGAATAAGTTTGGATTTTCTGAAGCACTTCGAAAAGCCTCCGGAATGTCCGTTTATGTTTGTTGTTCGCCTCGAAAACTTTCGAGGTCTATTTTCTCCCACTTGTCATTTTGGAAACGAATTTCCAAAAAGGACATTATTTCGAGCAAACAAACATTATGTTCTCAAAAATTTGTGGTAGAAACAATACCCTTGTGTTTCATCATAATGAAACATATATCTATACTTGAGCCTTAGTTTGTCGAATGACAAACACTAAGCTCCCACTGAGTTTTGCAACTCTCTAGATATATTTTGAAAAGATATTCTGAAATTACTTTTCAATAGCATTGACGAATTTGGTTTAGTTTGGTGGTAGTTGAGCATTTTGTTTTAGAAATTATAGGAAAAGTCTTTATGATTCATCATTGATCGAATCAAGTATTAATTGACTTCGATCATTCCAACGTAGATATGCCATATCTTATGGAGCTAGATTGTGAAATTACAACACACAATCATTGATGATCATATTTGGTCTTAAGTAATCATCAACATGATCTAACCTAGATCTTTATGATTTCTTGCGAAGTGGTTTTTATACTTCTGAATCTTTGAACTAGCCAAACAGATTCAACTTATATCACATTTGAGTAAATAAACCTATATTCACTCAAATCTGTGTGAAATAATAAAGTCATAAAACCTTTCTTTAGCTTTGAACTCTATTATCTAGGCGTTCTAACAATAGTTCATATTCTTTGTTACTTTCAACAAGTAAGACTAGCTTGTCTTAAGTTGATCTAGAAATCAACCAACTTTCAAAAGGTCCATCAAAATAGAGCTTATGAATGTTAACTTGTTGATATGGTCTAAGCAACAATGCCAAAGATTAATGGAACTCAAATCAAGGGTTTGATTTGAACCTAGTAAAGTTCTTTAAAGAGTTGTTTGTTTTAATCAAGCATATTGACTCAACCTGTAATTGACCATTTCATTCAAATAAACAAACAAACAAGCATTGTTTTTGTTCTTCTGAATGTGAGTCTTTCTGTCTTTGAAGCAGAAATTTAGGTATGCTGATTATGGAACAAAATAGCCATTTAGTTCCAGCCTTTGAAAGGATTTAAAACAAACTAGATGACCCTACAACTAATGTAGCATTGCCATGCTTCATTTCCCACTTGTAGGTCATTAGTGTATCCTAGCTTCCATTGTTTGAGTTATTATCGAAGTAAGAACCTCAAGCGGTATATGATACCAAGGAAGTTTGATTGCTAGGTTACTTCTCTTTAAACATAAACTTATAGGTAGAAACGAAATCGTAAATTCCTTTCATTTGTTCCTCGTTTTCCTATTTCTTGTACCTTTTCTTATAGTCTTAAGAATTGAATTCTTTAGTGTTGACTTTTATACTTTGTTAGACATGTCTAATGTCACCAACAAGGTTCTTTACCATTTTAATTTATTTTGAATATTTTGTTTCAACTAGATGATCTTACCAGAAGCTTCTAAAGTTCTCTAAGCATCGATCTATTCGAATGTCTAGGGACTAGACTCATTCGAGAATTAAATGGACAAAGATATTAGGTTGTTAACCATTGGTAAAGCTGAGCGTATTAAACTCAATGCTTTATGATTTCAAAACTACATTGTATTTTGAATTCACAAGCACCAATTGGTTTGCCATTCGATTTTGATATTCGAAAACAACCATAAAAGTCGATATAAGAAACGTACATTTTAAATTGCTCACTTTCTCTCTTTTCCGTGAATCGTTCTTGGATTCACTACCAATCGAGGAAATTTACTGTTACCTTTCTAAAAGGATTTATTGCAGTGCAAGATATTTAATTATAAACAATAATTAAAACATACATTGAAGCATGCAAAGTCTAAACATTTATCATGAATAATAACTTGAAATTAAAGCAACCATGCAATTCAAACAAGTTATTAGCATTTTATTCGATTTTATTGTTCCGGCAGGTGTGAATAAAATGATTCCAAGATCCTAAAATCATTGAAGAACTAAGCACAGTTTGTCGACTTAATCCTAGAACATCTTAGGTAAGCAAAAGCCTTTTGCTAATAGTCTAGAAACTATTCTTGGTTGATAGGTACGTCTAAGAACTTGTTAGGTAAACCTATCGATTTTGCCACGACATAAAAGGACTCCTTACTTATATCGTTGAGTTTCACCAAAACTAACATGTACTCACAATTATTTGTGTACCTTGCCCCTTTAGGACCAATAAGTAACACCTCGCTGAGCGAAAACTATTACTAGATTGATGTAAAGGATATCCAAGCAAGTGTATATTTTGGCATGGCACCTTTTAACTCAATTTTTAGGTTTGGAACTTAAGGCTCTTACTATGTTGGTTAGATTTTAAGTGAACTAAAATCCTTAATCATGCAACATAATCAAGCTTTTGATCTCATGCATTTTAAGACATATTTAAAACAATAAATAACTTAAAACATGCATAAGATATTTGTGATCTAGTATGGCCCGACTTCATCTTGAAGCTTTGACTTCAAAGTCCGTCTTGAAAATCTCCGTGGGAGGCACCATTTTCTTCAAATAGGATAAGCTATAACTAATTACAACTATTTGATGGTTCGCAGACCATATTTGAATTGAAAAATAACTTTGGTACTTTAGACCAATTACATTCAAATTAATGGTACGCAGACCATATTTTCTATCCTATTTGGGCCATACTAGTCACTTCATAACCTGCAAAACAATACATATACAATATATACCATTCACCCATTCATTATCATGAATGGCCCACATAGCTGGTTAGTAAAACACATTATGCATCACGTAAACATTTGCAGCAATTAATCAAGGGCACCAATAATCTACCAATTATTCAGTCCTTATTAATTCTAATCAAGTTGTTTTAACCTTAAGGATTTGTAGACCTAATCAAGAGTTTATGACTAAAAAGCGCTCCCACTTAAACCAATAAATTCATATGCTTTACCAATTTTAAACATAAAAATGTATTTCTAGTCCAACCGGAAACATACAAATTTAATTAAAATTTAAAGCTCATATCAATTTATAATTGAATCCAAAAATTTAATTTAATTTCAGTCGTATTTAAATTAATTCATGATTTTAATTTTAGTAAAATAATTAGAATAAATAACATTTATTATAATTATAATATTCAAAATTAAAATCCAAGAAAATAATTCAAATTATTAATTTTAAAATTAATTAAAATTACGTGAACTGAAATTTTCAAATTAAACATTCAAAACGATCTAATCGTAACGCAAACACCCTACGCGTTGCACGCCCATGGGCCGTACGCACACAGCCATTGCTGGCCATGTGCGCGCAGCCCATGCGCTCGTCGCATAGCTGCTGCTTCCCTATCGCAAGCCTCCGCACGCATTGGTGCTCGCTGCGCGCGCCAGCGCTCATCGCACGCGAGCTATCGTTCGCAGTGCGCGCGCGCGACATCGCTCGCTGGGCGCGCGACATCGCTCGCTGGGCGCGCGAGCCATCGCTCGCTGGGCGCGCGACATCGCTCGCTGGGCGCGCGACATCGCTCGCTGTGCGCGCGAGCCATCGCTCGCTGCGGCGCGACATCGCTCGCTGGGCGGGCGACATCGCTCGCTGTGCGCGCGAGTAATGCTGGGCGCAGCGCTCGTGGCACGCGAGCTTGCGCTCGCTGCGCGCGAGGCTGCGCGCTCTTGTGCGAGGCAGCGCGCGTTGTGGCGCAGCTCGCTTGCTGCCCACACGCGACTGCCTTGGCTCGCTCTTCGCCCATGCCCATTCGTTCATTGCTCGTGGCACACGACACAAGGCAGGGCTGCTGCCTTGTGCTCGTGCACTACGCCCTTGCTCATTGCATTCGTGCCGCACGGGCGACGAGCTCCCTTGCTCGTCGTCGCATGCCCGCATTATACAACACCCCTTAAGGGTAACACGAAGCGTCCATTGCTTCGTGCGTGCAAGTTTTATGAACGAATCGCATAAAATTTAAAATTTATATTTAAAATTAATGACAAATTAATAAATAATATTAATTTCATAATTTTAGGGCGAAAAATCGAAAATTTATTATCCAATTGATTTCCGATTGATATGGATTCAAGTCTAGGTCATAAAAATTTAAAATTTATCGTAAATTTACAATTTTTATGGTGGTTTTTAATCATAGGTTTCTAATTAAATTACAATTAATTATGAAAATCAAATTAATTCTAAATTATTCTAATTTTCAACAAATTAATCATAATTAATAATTAGATTGCATAATTAACAAGACTAGGCATTCAAACTTGTTAAACATATGCAGTAGGTCAATCAAAAATTCAAGATTTATCAACAAGAATCGCAAATATTTAATTTAACATCTTAAATTTACGAAATTTTGCATTCGAAAAACTAAAACCTTCGAAAAGTCATAGTTAGGCTTCGAATTTGAGAATTCTGGGTTCGGCAGAAAAATACTATTTTTGTCAATATTTCCGATTCCGGAATCAATTTCCGTTTCGAACAAATATTTAATATTTCCGTTTCCGGAATTATTTTCCGATTCCGATAATATTTCCGATTCTGACAATATTTCCGTTTCCAGCAATATTTCCGATGTTAGGTTATGATACATATGACAATTCATAAATCATGCGGAAAAACCATAAACCCAGGAATACATATTATTTACACATAATCATTTAGCATAGAATAGATGCATACTCTTTGTTGCGTGCCTTCCCTAGCTGCGCCCGAACCGAACAAGAACAAGTCTTTAGGACTCCAAGTGTCGTCCCTCCGTAGATAGTCCACAGCACGTCCGGATCCGCCTTAAGATTGACCAACTAGAATCGCCCTTAAGGTACTAGAAAATTTCGGCAATTTGAGCAAGATGTGTGTTTGAATTTTCTCTCAAAAAAACTCACTTTGAATACTTTGAAACTTGTGTTATAAATTGTGAGCCCTAGCCTCATATTTATAGCGGTATGGAAAGGGAATCGAAATCCTATTCAGATACAAATTAATCAAACCTAGAATCCTACAAGAACTCTAATTTAATTAATTTATCAAATAGAATTAGGAATTTAATCATTAACCGAACTCTGCATGTTTTAGGAAACGTGCACGAACACAAACACTTGCACACACACGCACGACAGCCACGATGGGCCTCATGCGTGCGCGCGCTGTGCGCGCTGTGCGCTGCGCGTGCTGTGCGCGCTGTGCGCGCTGCGCGCAGCCTGCTAGGCCTGGCCTTGCTGTTTGTGAGGCGCGCTTGGCTTGCTGGGCGATGGCCTGGCTTCGTGCTGGGCCTCGTCCGGCAGGCCTCGTCCGATGCTTATTCGTACGATGCGCTTCCGATTAAATTTTTCGATTCCGGAATTCATTTCCGATACGAACAATATTTAATATTTCCGATTCCGGAATTAATTTCCGTTTCGAACAAATATTTAATATTTCTGTTTCCGGAATTATTTTCCGATTCCGGTAATATTTCCGATTCTGACAATATTTCCGTTTCCGGCAATATTTCCGATTCTGGCAATATTTCCATTTCCGATAATATTTTCCGATACGTACCATGTTTCCGTTTCCGGCAACATCTACGACTTGGATAATATTTATATTTCCGATACGATCCATATTTCCGTTTCCGGCAATATCATCGTTTCCGGAGTATTCATTTCTTGCCTGTGACGATCTTAGCTTCCACTGAAACCAAGATCCGTCGGTTCCGAATATTCATAGATAGAGTATCTAATGCCATTAGATACTTGATCCGTTTACGTACTATTTGTGTGACCCTACGGGTTCAGTCAAGAGTAAGCTGTGGATTAATATCATTAATTCCACTTGAACTGAAGCGGCCTCTAGCTAGGCATTCAGCTCACTTGATCTCACTGAATTATTAACTTGTCAATTAATACTGAACCGCATTTATTAGACTTAACATAGAATGCATACTTGGACCAAGGGCATTATTTCCTTCATCCGATTCCGGCAATATTTCCATTTCCGATAATATTTTCCGATACGTACCATGTTTCCGTTTCCGGCAACATCTACGACTTGGATAATATTTATATTTCCGATACGATCCATATTTCCGTTTCCGGCAATATCATCGTTTCCGGAGTATTCATTTCTTGCCTGTGACGATCTCAGCTCCCACTGAAACCAAGATCCGTCGATTCCGAATATCCATAGATGGAGTATTTAATGCCATTAAATACTTGATCCGTTTACGTACTATTTGTGTGACCCTACGGGTTCAGTCAAGAGTAAGTTGTGGATTAATATCATTAATTCCACTTGAACTGAAGCGGCCTCTAGCTAGGCATTCAGCTCACTTGATCTCACTGAATTATTAACTTGTTAATTAATACTGAACCGCATTTATTAGACTTAACATTGAATGCATACTTGGACCAAGGGCATTATTTCCTTCAGTCTCCCACTTGTCCTTAGGGACAAGTGTGCATTTCCTAATTCCTTTGTCGCTCGATGCTTGCTCTTGAACATAAGGTAAGAGTTGTCATCCTTATTATGTCCAGAGGTGTTCCTCGGTTTCAGAGTTCAACAGATCAAATAAACAGATAATCATAGCCTATGATTCATCCGAGCACGGCCATGCATTTCACAGTTTCTAGCTCTCCGAGTGGCCTTGTACAACTTTTAAGCATCTCATCCCGATTTATGGGAGGACAATCCCAATCTTGCGATCTTGAGATTAGACTTCGTTTGATAGGTGATTACCTGAGCGTTGCCTTTATAGCCTCCTTTTACGGTGCGACGGTTGGTCAACGTCAAAGCAACCAGTTCTCAAACAAGTAATCTCAAATCACTCATGTATTGAGGATTTAGTGTCTAATAATTTTAATGAAATTTACTTATGACAGATTTTCATCTCTTACAGTAAAGTTTCATAGGTCTTGTCCGATACTAGTCTTCCCAAAGTAAGTATCTATGCAAATGATTATGACATTGCCATGTCCACATAGTTCAAGAAACAGAACTACTAGTCATCTTGCATTCTAGTCGTCTAACGTTTTCTATGCGTCCAATTTTATAGAAAACTCTGACTAGGGACCATTTTCAACCTTTGACATTCAAGTTCACTTGATAGACATTTCTTAGTCACAGGACTGGTCCTGACAGTCTATCTTGAATATATCGTCAAATTGAAGGGACTCATCATTTAATAAACCACAAATTAAATGGAAAAATGAATTCTTTTCATTTATTGTGAATGATTAACCAATAATGTTTTACAAAGATTTAAACTCTAAAACTTTAAAACATTAAACAGGGTCATCAAAGCCATTCTCCAATATGCTTGATTCCCATAGCTGCAGTGTGCGAGTTGTGCTTCGCCTGCGGCAGAGGTTTAGTCAATGGATCTGATATGTTGTCATCAGTTCCAATCTTGTTTATCTCGACTTCTTTTCTTTCAACGAACTCTCGTAGAAGGTGAAATCTACGAAGTACATGCTTGACTCTCTGGTGGTGTCTAGGCTCCTTTGCCTGTGCAATAGCTCCGTTATTATCACAATACAGGGCTATTGGTCCTTTAATGGAGGGGACTACACCAAGTTCACCTATTAACTTCCTTAGCCATATAGCTTCCTTTGTTGCTTCATGTGCAGCAATGTACTCCGCTTCAGTTGTAGAATCCGCAATGGTGCTTTGCTTAGCACTTTTCCAGCTTACTGCTCCTCCGTTGAGGCAGAAGACAAAACCAGACTGTGATCTGAAATCATCTTTGTCGGTTTGGAAACTTGCGTCCGTATAGCCTTTAACAATTAATTCATCATCTCCACCATAGACCAGGAAGTCATCTTTGTGCCTTTTCAGGTACTTCAGAATATTCTTGGCAGCAGTCCAATGCGCCTCTCCTGGGTCTGACTGGTATCTGCTCGTAGCACTGAGTGCGTACGCAACATCCGGGCGTGTACATATCATAGCATACATTATTGAACCAATCAATGATGCATATGGAATCCCATTCATTCGTCTACGCTCATCAAGAGTTTTTGGGCACTGATTCTTGCTTAGAGTCATTCCATGAGACATGGGTAGGTAGCCTCGCTTGGAGTCCGCCATCTTGAACCTATCAAGCACCTTATTGATATAAGTGTTTTGACTAAGTCCAATCATCCTTTTAGATCTATCTCTGTAAATCTTGATGCCCAATATGTACTGTGCTTCTCCTAGATCTTTCATCGAAAAACATTTCCAAAGCCAAATCTTGACAGAGTTCAACATAGGAATGTCATTTCCGATAAGTAATATGTCGTCGACATATAATACTAGGAAAGCAATTTTGCTCCCACTGACCTTCTTGTATACACAAGATTCGTCTGCGTTCTTGATGAAACCAAAGTCACTGACTGCTTCATCAAAACGTATATTCCAGCTCCTAGATGCCTGCTTCAATCCGTAGATTGACTTCTTTAGCTTGCATACCTTTTTAGCATTCTTTGGATCCTCAAAACCTTCAGGCTGTGTCATAAACACAGTTTCTGTTAAAACGCCGTTTAAGAAAGCAGTTTTGACATCCATCTGCCATATTTCGTAATCGTAATATGCAGCGATTGCTAACATTATCCGAATAGACTTTAGCATTGCAACTGGTGAAAAGGTTTCATCGTAATCCACACCGTGGACTTGTCTGTAACCTTTTGCAACCAATCTAGCTTTGAAAACTTCAAGTTTCCCATCCTTGTCCTTTTTCAGTTTGAAAACCCATTTGCTTCCAATGGCTTGGTAGCCATCTGGCAAATCGACCAAATCCCATACTTGGTTTTCAGACATGGAGTCTAATTCAGATTGCATGGCTTCTTGCCATTGCTTGGAGCTAGGGCTCGTCATAGCTTGTTTGTAAGTCGCAGGTTCATCACTTTCAAGTAATAGAACGCCATAGCTCTCGTTCGTCAAAATACCTAAGTACCTTTCCGGTTGAGATCTATATCTTTGCGATCTACGCGGGGTAACATTTCTAGTTTGACCATGATTCTCACCAGATTCTTCTAAAGATCTCTGAGTTTCATCCTGAATGTCATCTTGAGCATTCTCTAGAGTTTGTTGTTCGACTCGAATTTCTTCGAGGTCTACTTTTCTCCCACTTGTCATTTTGGAAATGTGATCTTTCTCCAAAAAGACACCATCTCGAGCAACAAACACCTTGTTCTCAGATGTATTGTAGAAGTAATACCCCTTTGTTTCCTTTGGATAGCCCACAAGGATACATTTGTCAGATTTTGGATGAAGTTTGTCTGAAATTAATCGTTTGACGTATACTTCACATCCCCAAATCTTCTGAAAAGACACATTTGGAGGCTTTCCAAACCATAATTCATATGGAGTCTTTTCGACAGCTTTAGACGGAGCTCTATTTATAGTGAGTGCAGCTGTATTTAGTGAATGTCCCCAAAATTCTAATGCAAGTTTGGCCTGACCCATCATTGACCTGACCATGTCTAGCAAGGTTCTGTTCCTCCGTTCCGACACACCGTTCCATTGTGGTGTTCCAGGAGGAGTCAATTCTGATAGAATTCCACATTCTTTCAGATGGTCATCAAATTCATAGCTCAGATATTCACCGCCTCTATCAGACCGCAGTGCCTTAATCTTCTTGCCTAATTGATTCTCTACTTCACTCTGAAATTCCTTGAATTTGTCAAAGGATTCAGACTTATGCTTCATTAGGTAGACATAACCATATCTACTGAAGTCATCAGTGAAAGTGATAAAGTAGCTGAAACCACCTCTAGCATTTGTACTCATTGGTCCACATACATCTGTATGGATTAAACCCAATAGTTCATTTGCTCTTTCTCCAACTTTAGAGAAAGGTTGTTTTGTCATTTTGCCAAGTAAACATGATTCGCATTTACCATAATCCTCTAAGTCAAATGGTTCTAGAATTCCTTCCTTTTGAAGTCTTTCTAAGCGTTTCAAGTTTATATGGCCTAATCGACAATGCCACAGATAGGTGAGATCTGAATCATCCTTTTTGGCCTTTTTGGTATTTATGTTATATACTTGTTTGTCGTGATCTAATAAATAAAGTCCATTGACTAATCTAGCAGATCCATAAAACATCTCTTTAAAATAAAACGAACAACTATTGTCTTTTATTAAAAAGGAAAATCCCTTAGCATCTAAGCAAGAAACTGAAATGATGTTTTTAGTAAGACTTGGAACATGGAATCATTCTTCCAGTTCCAAAACTAGCCCGGAGGGCAACAAAATAGTAAGTTCCTACAGCTAATGCAGCAATCCGTGCTCCATTTCCCACTCGTAGGTCGACTTCACCCTTGCTTAACTTTCTACTTCTTCTTAGTCCCTGTGGATTGGAACATAAGTGTGAGCCACAACCTGTATCTAATACCCAAGAAGTTAAATTAGCAAGTATACAGTCTATAACGAAAATACCTGAAGATGGAACGACTGTTCCGTTCTTCTGATCTTCCTTTAGCTTCAAGCAATCTCTCTTCCAATGCCCCTTCTTCTTGCAGTAGAAGCATTCGGATTCAGAAGTGGGTTGACTGACCTTCCTCTTTACAGATTTGGCGCCAGTTTGCTTAGTTGGGCTGGCCTTGTTGCCACCTTTCTTAGCATTCCTCTTCTTTCCAGATTTCTTGAACTTGCCCCCACGCACCATAAGCACATCCTGCTTATCACTTTTGAGCGTCTTTTCAGCGGTCTTCAGCATACCGTGAAGCTCAGTGAGCGTTTTGTCCAGACTATTCATACTGTAGTTCAGTTTGAACTGATCATACCCGCTATGAAGAGAATGGAGGATGGTGTCTATAGCCATTTCCTGAGAAAATTGCTGATCCAGCCGACTCATATTCTCAATGAGTCCAATCATTTTGAGAACATGTGGACTTACGGGCTCGCCTTTCTTAAGCTTGGTCTCAAGAATTTGCCTATGAGTCTCGAATCTTTCGACTAGAGCCAGATCTTGGAACATTTTCTTCAACTCACTGATGATTGTGAAAGCATCTGAGTTGATGAACGTTTTCTGCAGATCTGCACTCATGGTGGCGAGCATTAGACATTTCACATCCTTGTTGGTATCAATCCAACGATTGAGGGCTGCCTGAGTGACCCCGTCGCCTGCGGCTTCGGGCATCGCCTCTTCTAGGACATACTCCTTTTCTTCCTGCATAAGAACTATTTGCAAGTTCCTTTGCCAGTCAAGGAAGTTCTTCCCGTTCAACTTCTCCTTTTCGAGAATTGATCGAATGTTGAATGAATTGTTGTTTGCCATATTTAAAACTACAATTGAAAAGAATAAACAAATAAATAACCATTCACAGTTTCTCTTAATAAACTTAAATTCTAGCATACATGCATAATTCAATGTTTATTAAGCATTTTATTCAAGTTATGTGTTCCGGCAGGTGTGAATAAAATGATTCCAAGATCCTAAAATCATTGAAGAACTAAGCACAGTTTGTCGACTTAATCCTAAAACATCTTAGGTAAGCAAAAGCCTTTTGTTAATAGTCTAGAAACTATTCTTGGTTGATAGGTACGTCTAAGAACTTATTAGGTAAACCTATCGATTTTGCCACGACATAAAAGGACTCCTTACTTATATCGTTGAGTTTCACCAAAACTAACATGTACTCACAATTATTTGTGTACCTTGCCCCTTTAGGACCAATAAGTAACACCTCGCTGAGCGAAAACTATTACTAGATTGATGTAAAGGATATCCAAGCAAGTGTATATTTTGGCATGGCACCTTTTAACTCAATTTTTTAAGTTTGGAACTTAAGGCTCTTACTATGTTGGTTAGATTTTAAGTGAACTAAAATCCTTAATCATGCAACATAATCAAGCTTTTGATCTCATGCATTTTAAGACATATTTAAAACAATAAATAACTTAAAACATGCATAAGATAAATGTGATCTAGTATGGCCCGACTTCATCTTGAAGCTTTAACTTCAAAGTCCGTCTTGAAAATCTCCGTGGGAGGCACCATTTTCTTCAAATAGGATAAGCTATAATTAAAACTAATTACAACTATTTGATAGTACGCAGACCATATTTGAATTGAAAAACAACTTTGGTACTTTAGAACAATTACATTCAAATTAATGGTACGCAGACCATATTTTCTATCCTATTTGGGCCATACTAGTCACTTCATAACCTGCAAAACAGTACATATACAATATATACAATTCACCCATTCATTATCATGAATGGCCCACATAGCTGGTTAGTAAAACACATTATGCATCACGTAAACATTTGCAGCAATTAATCAAGGGCACCAATAATCTACCAATTATTCAGTCCTTATTAATTATAATCAAGTTGTTTTAACCTTAAGGATTTGTAGACCTAATCAAGAGTTCATGACTAAAAAGGGCTCCCACTTAAACCAATAAATTCATATGCTTTACTAATTTTAAACATAAAAATGTATTTCTAGTCTAACCGGAAACATACAAATTTAATTAAAATTTAAAGCTCATATAAATTTATAATTGAATCCAAAAAGTTTAATTTAATTTCAGTCGTATTTAAATTAATTCATGATTTTAATTTTAGTAAAATAATTAGAATAAATAAAATTTATTATAATTACAATATTCAAAATTAAAATCCAAGAAAATAATTTAAATTATTAATTTTAAAATTAATTAAAATTACGTAAACTGAAAATTTCAAATTAAAATTTCAAAACGATCTAATCGCAACGCAACAACCTCACGCAACGCACGCCCATGGGCCACACGCACACAGCCATCGCTGGCCATGTGCGCGCAGCCCATGCGCTGCCTTGCATTGCTGCTGCTTACCATCGCAAGGCTTCACGCATAGTGCTCGCTGCGCGCGCCAGCGCTTGACGCACGCGAGCCATCGCTCGCTGCGCTCGCTTGCCAGCGCTCGCTTCATGCGAGCCAGCGCTCGCTGCGCGCGCTTGCCAGCGCTCGCTTTATGCGGGCCATTGCTCGCTGCGCGCGCTCCCCAGCGCTCGCTGCGCGCGCTTGCCAGCGCTCGATCCTGCGAGCCATCGCTCGCTGCGCGAGGCATCAACGCTGGGCGTAGCACTCGTGGCACGCGAGCTTGCGCTCGCTGCGCGCGAGGCTCCTCACGCTTGCGCAAGGCAGTGCGCGCTGTGGCGCAGCACGCTTACTGCCCACACGCGACTGCTGTGCCTTGCTTTCGCCCTCGCCCATTCGTCCATTGCTCACGGCCCACGACACAAGGCAGGGCTGCTGCCTTGTGCTCGTGCACCATGGCCTTGCTCATTGCATTCGTGCCGCATGGGCGACGAGCTCCCTTGCTCGTCGTCACATGCCCGCACTATACAACACCCCTTAAGGGTAACACGTAGCGTCCATTGCTTTGTGCGTGCAAGTTATATGAGCGAATCGCATAAAATTTAAAAATTTATATTTAAAATTAATGACAAATTAATAAATAATATTAATTTCATAATTTTAGGGCGAAAAAATCGAAAATTTATTATTCAATTGATTTCCGATTAACATGGATTCAAGTCTAGGTCATAAAAATTTAAAATTTATCATAAATTTACAATTTTTATGGTGGTTTTTAATCATAGGTATCTAATTAAATTATAATTAATTATGAAAATCAAATTAATTCTAAATTATTCTAATTTTCAACAAATTAATCATAATTACAAATTAGATCGTATAATTAACAAGGCTAGGCATTCAAACTTGTTAAACATATACAGTAGGTCAATCAAAAATTCAAGATTTATCAACAAGAATCGCAAATATTTAATTTAACATCTTAAATTTACGAAATTTTGCATTCGAAAAACTAAAACCTCCGAAAAGTCATAGTTAGGCTTTGAATTTGAGAATTCTGGGTTCGGCAGAAAATAACTATTTTTGTCAAAATTTTAGAATGCCTTTTACATGCGGAATTGACACAAAAATCACTCGATTTGGATGAGTAACGAAGAAACTGCCGAAAAACTGCGTACGTATAATTAAATAAACGCAATTTGCAATTAATTAACAATTACGAAAATTAATCACCCCTTTTAATTCTTGCAAATTTGTAATATTTAACCATGTTCATGCAATTTAGATTATGAAAATAATAAGAGGCTCGTGATACCACTGTTAGGTTATGATACATATGACAATTCATAAATCATGCGGAAAACCCATAAAGCCAGGAAAACATATTATTTACACATAATCATTTAGCATAGTTTAGATGCATACTCTTTGTTGCGTGCCTTCCCTAGCTGCGCCCGAACCGAACAAGAACAAGTCTTTAGGACTCCAAGTGTCGTCCCTCCGTAGATAGTCCACAGCACGTCCGGATCCGCCTTAAGATTGACCAACTAGAATCGCCCTTAAGGTACTATTATTTTCGGCACTTTATAGGCAATTGTGTAATTGAATTTTGCTCTCAAAAACTCACTTTGAATACTTGAATGCTCTTTGTAAATATGTGACCCTAGGCACCTATTTATAGAGTTATGGAAAAGGATTTGGAATCCTATTAGGATACTAATTTATTTAATTATAATCCTACTAGGACTCTAATTAAATAAACTAAATCTTTTAGGATTAGTTTTAATCATATGAAAAATCCCGGTAGCTTTAGGATTCGAGTAGCACACAAACACACACGCACGCACAGCAGCCCACGAGGGGCACGATGCGCGCGCGCGCAGCCCGCGTGCTCGCAGCCCACTGCCGCAAGCCCACACGCTGCCGTAGCCTTGGCGCGCGCTGGGCCTGCCTTGCGGTGGGCCTGGCGCAGCCTTGGCTGGTGCGTTTTGTGGCGCGCTGGCTTGCTGGGCGATGGCCCGGCTTCGTGCTGGGCCTTCGTCTGGCAGGCCTCGTCCGATGCTAATGCGTACGATACGCTTCCGATTAATTTCCCGATTCCGGAATTCATTTCCGATACGAACAATATTCAATATTTCCGATTCCGGAATCAATTTCCGTTTCGAACAAATATTTAATATTTCCGTTTCCGGAATTATTTTCCGATTCCGATAATATTTCCGATTCTGACAATATTTCCGTTTCCGGCAATATTTCCGATTCCGGCAATATTTCCATTTCCGATAATATTTTCCGATACGTACCATGTTTCCGTTTCCGGCAACATCTACGACTTGGATAATATTTATATTTCCGATACGATCCATATTTCCGTTTCCGGCAATATCATCGTTTCCGGAGTATTCATTTCTTGCCTGTGACGATCTCAGCTCCCACTGAAACCAAGATCCGTCGATTCCGAATATCCATAGATGGAGTATTTAATGCCATTAAATACTTGATCCGTTTACGTACTATTTGTGTGACCCTACGGGTTCAGTCAAGAGTAAGCTGTGGATTAAAATCATTAATTCCACTTGAACTGAAGCGGCCTCTAGCTAGGCATTCAGCTCACTTGATCTCACTGAATTATTAACTTGTTAATTAATACTGAACCGCATTTATTAGACTTAACATTGAATGCATACTTGGACCAAGGGCATTATTTCCTTCAATTAGAAACTTTCCTGCTTGCAGATTTGACTTGGTCACTTTGATTGGGGATATTATGAACATTTCTGGAAAACTTGATGGGTGCTCAATAGAAGAATGCAGCAAGGACCAAACTTTGAAGGCAAGAGAGTTGGCAGTTGAGTTTAGAAATAAGTGTTTTTAGGGTTGTTCCTGTTTTCTTGGTTGTTTCTTTTCTTTTGTTTTTTATCTTGTATGTTTTTACTGCCAAAAAAAAAAAAAAAAAACTTAGGACCTTCGTACGTAAACTTGTTAATCGAAAAATTATGCATTACCCTTATTTCTCCCAACATCGTTCTCAAACAAAGTAGGGATTAAGTGGGTTCTTTCTATGGGTTTTTAGTATGTCTCAAAATAGCCCCCTCACCAGTCCAGCTAGCTAGTGAGCGATTATT
The DNA here is from genome assembly GCF_020520425.1 of Spinacia oleracea. Taxonomy (NCBI): domain Eukaryota; kingdom Viridiplantae; phylum Streptophyta; class Magnoliopsida; order Caryophyllales; family Amaranthaceae; genus Spinacia; species Spinacia oleracea. Next base: position 68,190,120 of record NC_079488.1, on the reverse strand, counting down.
TCGGGTGAGAAGCAGGTCGGGTCCTACGCGCGGACATCCCCCAAAGAAGTCTCGTATTCGCAGCTTGAACAAGAAAGTGGTGGACTCGATGAAAACCCTCCTCGATCTCCTTGGGACTCAATCTCTTTTTTTTGACTCTTTTAATCCCTCGTATTCAATAATATACTTTGAAGCTATACCACAAAAGTAACAATTGCACTACATACTTGAAATATATTTAGAGATTTAAGTTAAAAGATTATTCAGCTTAGCAGACTAAAAGGCAAAAAGGAGCTGAGACTTTTATATTTCAAAATTCAAAGCAAAGCAATAGTGAAGGTAACGCAGATTATGACTACATATACCAACTATTATATTATGTCATATTGTAATTTCAATTTTCTACTCAAAGCATCAAATTAAAAATCAAATCACCTTATTTTCATCTTTGATAATTTATCTTCCGGCCGCAAAAAAATCTAATTACTCTTAATTTTTTTTTTAAAGGTTAATTACTCTTAATTAATATATGGCAAATTTGTAAAAGACAATCCTTTATAACCATTTTTTTATGAAAGACAACCTTTTAAAATTTTGTTTGCGAAAACAGACCTTAAACTATATAAAATTTGCGATTTACAACCTGAATGGATTTTCAGGCGTTGGCCTGCATTTTTCCGGTTTGACTTGACATGTGTCGGTCACGTGAGGCCTAATTTTCTTATTTCCACAATTTTCCCTCCTTTTCTCCTCCCATATAAAAGCAAGATCCAAAAAACCTTAAAAAAAAACCTCTGGGAAGACAAATAGAAGGTGAACGAACGCCATTAATGAAGCTCTGCAAACAAGGAACTTCCATTGAATGTTGTAAGTCATTCAATTCCAAACATCACTTTCTTCGACTACTTCAAATGATGTTTATTTTTCATTTTTAGGTAAAAAAACTTTTTGCACTCTTTTTGTTCCGTTTTTTGCTCTGATTTTTCTTGCTCTGTTGTACTTCAATGGCACCCCATAAAGGAAAGAGGAAGGCATCAACATCAAGGAAAAGGAGGAATAAAACAACAGAGTTGATCAATTTTGGGAATCACAAACTCACAAATTTGGGAAAAAAACTCTAACTTTTCTTCATTAAAATTACACAAAATTAATGAACAAAACTTACCGAAATTAAGTTGTAGAGTGTCCAAAAATAGTTAATTGAGAAGCAATTGAAGCAATTTCCTCAGAATGAATCAGCAACAAGATTGGGGATTCGAAATTTGGGGGAAGGAAGAACAGAGAAGAAGAGAAATAAATTTTGGGGGGGTTTTTTAATTTTTGGCTCCAACTAAGTTTTAAGGGAGGGAAAGAGGGTGTAATTAGTAAAACCGGCCAAGTCAAACCGGAAATATGTAGGTCAACGCCTGAAAATCCATTCAGGTTGTCTTTCGCAAATTTTATTTAGTTTAAGGTCTGTTTTCGCAAAAAAAAAAATTACAAAAGTTTGTCTTTCGCGAAAAAGTGGTTATAAAAGGTTGCCTTTCGCAAATTTGCCTTAATATATTTGACGTCTTTGTTGTTGATAGACCGGTAAACACCTAGAACTATTGTACAAGATACCAATGAGTTTAAGACTGGTGGTTAAGACAGGTGATTAAGACTAATTGCATGTGTGTGAAAGATTTCAGATTCGCAATCTATGCCCTGGCCTATTTGTAACTTTTATTGTCGTTGTTGCTTATTCGTACCAAAAAAAAAAGTATATTACACAAGATAAACAACCAATTTCTACTAGAAAATTATTTGAATAGTCGTACGGAATATATGTAACCCGACCCGAACCCGACCTGAACCCGGGATAGGAAAAAACCAGATATGACCCGACCTGAAATCGACCCGACCAAACCCGAACTCAACCCGAATGAAATATTGACTCGACACGACCCGACCTGATCATGACCCGAGACCCGAGATGACCCGACCCAAACCCGACCCGATGACCTGTTTTGACAGCTCTACATAAGCCTAGCTAGAAAGAAAAGTTCCAAAGAATTTTAAGCCCTACAAAAGGTATGTACTTGGTTGACATTGAGCCAACTTTTAACTGCTTGACAAAACGGACTTAGGGTCGCATGGACAATCCTCCTCCCAGAGAATACCTTAGACATCATCCTAGAGAACATCTGCCGTGCCCCCAAGCAGCCCACACCTACGCCTAGACAGCCCCTAAGCATCTGCTCGTTGTGGTTACATAATATTGACATTCTTCCATCACGAAATGAAGAGCTAGGGATCAATCAGCAAGTTTAGGGTCTAAGGTTTAGTATTTGTCACTAGTTTCTCTAGAAAAGCGATTAAAAGTGTTAAGAATTAATATCCCTAATTCGGTGTTTCACAAAAGAATCTTTATTATATAAGTGAAGAGGGGAGGGGTATTTCGATAACACCACTTTTGGTGTCTCTCTAGAACAAGACTAAATTACCCTCTAAAATTCCACAACTAAATTCAAATAAAAAGCTAATTATTTATTGATTTAAAAATCTGATTATTTGTTGATATTAAAAACTGAAAATCAATAACAAATCAGGAAAGTTTTTTTGGTGCCAGCATTATGGGCTAGTCCCCATATATGTAAAATTCAATGGTCTAATATTTGGAGATCTTTGACTTTCAATAAGAATGGTAAGACATGATTATGTAGAAAAGACTATAAGAGTATAGTTGCACATAGTATGTACAAGATCTTTGCTTACGAACATACATCAATGTTAAGTAAAAATTCAATTTTAAGTTTTTAATAATTTCGCATGCATCGCGTGCATAGAAGATATATATCTCTATTTTATAAGGGAATTTATGAGGTCATTTTAGTAAGTGACATTTAGGTGTTCCCCTAGGGAATAGACTGTAATACCCTTAATAAGTTTTAATTTAATTTAATTATAATAATTTTAAATAATTAATGCCATATTGTAAAAAATGAAATTTTAATGCACGTGACAACCAAAAGTCAATTTAATTTAATTCCTATAACAAACATGAAAGCAATTATTAAGCCAGTTAAAAAAATTGGAATTCATCCCTTCAATATTACATTTTTTAATTACAAAAATAAACTTAGTCTTACTCTTAATCATACCCTAATTTTATACAAACACTTTGCGGCAAAAAACGCAAAGAAATGAACAAGCTAAGTAAAAAATACAATATTTTACATTTATTTTAGTTAATTTTTTATTACATTAATTCCTAAATAGATTTAATTACATATAAATATGTATATTTTTTCTTTAATTTTAAATAAATTTTCTTACATGTTTTAGAAAATGTACATACTTTTAATATTGTGTAGCGTGTATATAGGACTATGTTTTAATTAACAAATTAGATAATAAAGTCATTGAAGTATTATATATTTTAGTTCATTATGATCAAACTTTAGTTTAATAACTTAACACTTAGGTGTCCACATAAGATATCATAATACATTTATAAAAATTGTTAAAAATTTATAAAACGTTAGAACATACTTGCGTATATATCAAATCATATTTTTAAAAATATTTGCACGCATTGCGTGCATAGAATACTAGTGAAATATATTGAATCGTGATTGCAGATAGTGTTTCCATAAGTAGTGTCACGATCGTTAAATGTACCATGGCATGCATCGCAAGATGCTTTGACATAAAATTCGAAGGAAAAAACATGAATTTTCTTGTACTTGTAACCTAATTTGCCAATTGTTACAGGAATTGAAACATATCTGGAATTAATTGTTGATCACAATCGGTGGATGAGAGTTAAATCTTGGTGATGAAGCGTTGGAAGATCGATGGCAGAAAATTGTCTCCGACCAAGTTTGAACATTCGGTTTACTTTGTCACCTCCGTTGGATCAGCTTCCTTGAGAAGCCTTGTTTTTGGGATTCCTTGAGAAGCTTTGGTTTAGTTTAGTTTTTATTTTACTTTTTTTAGTTCTTAGTTGTATTTTATTTTCATGTTTTTGTTCTTATCTATTAGCCTTTCCCTGAGATAGAGAGGGTTTTAGATTCTTTGGTCTCTCCTGAGACAAGAAGACCTTGGAACCGTGTACCTTTCCATATCAAAAAAAAAAAAACAAATCTACCATAATGTTTTATGCAAAACTTTCCACATATAGTACACTAATATTTCTACGATCGTAACCTAATATTTTAAGCATATTTTGGAATGGTCACCTTATTTTCATATCATATTATTTAGCACGTGATGATTGGAAGTTGGTATTCCCCTCTTAATTGTTTTTGCGAGAGATCGAACATGTGGTCCTCTCTACCAAGTTCAGCCTCAATCACTACCGAATCAACATGCAATTGGTTGATTGAAAGTTGGTATGAATTACAACAAATCCCTTAAGGTCATACTCTGTATTATCTAGCACGCATTAGCAAATTGTTGATTTACTCTAGAATTTATTTAAAGTCAATTTTGCTATACTCTATATTAATATTTTATAACACAGTATTTTACTTGCCACGTGTTCATTTCTTGGATTTTTTGTTTCTTTTCCTTTAATTGATTTTCTATAGAAATCCTAACTTTACTTTCAAAATGAATAATAAAAATTGCACCATTCTCCATATATATATTCCTTAATGTTATTTACACTCATAACATCCTATATTCCTATTGCATACTTCTATATCTTATCAAAGTATATTAAGTAAATTTGATTAAGATATAAAACCGCGTATAACAGTATAACACGGGTTAAAAACTAATTTTTTCTTTATGTATGATTAAAAATAAATAATATGTGACAACCAAGTAAGAACTTGGGAGTAAAAGTGGTTCTAAGTTTTTGGAATAGGACCGCCTAGTTTTGATACTTTAACGAGGATTTCTGAGACTATACTAGGTATTGTCCTTAAATTTAATATTAAAGGCTAAATGGTACTTTCAGGTATTAAATTGAGTTTGGCCCACTCAAAAAAAGCATTTATCCTTGATTTTGTAAGAGCATCTCTAATGATAGGCTAATTTGACAATTAGCTTGTTATGCCACATAAAATTTCAAGCTATTACATTGTCTAGCTAATTTGTGCTCCAATGGCTAGCAACTAGCTTGTTATTTGAATTGGTCGATCTCACTTGTCCCACTTGTCAATTAATTATTTGACAATTTTTGGGAGCTAGTTGTCAAGCAAATTAGCTTGTTTAAGCTAATTTGCTTGGCCAAGCTAATTTATTACTCTCACTCTAATGGTCTAGCTATTAGCTTGAAACTTTTATAAATTTCAAACTAGTCCCTAGCTACAACCATTGTAGATGCTCTAAGTACCAAACTATGTTGTTTGGTACCAAATAAAATGCAACCACCTCGCTTTTACCAAACTATGTTGTTTGAAACCAAATAAAAATGCAACAATTGTAGAAAATACAATAAAATATTATTTTAATGTTAGTATAGGTGTTAAGGACTATACCTAGTCTATAACTGTTAATAAAGTAATAACCGATGAGATCATTACTGCCCACATGGAAGTCTCACAAGAAAACTTTTCCCTCCAAAAATCTAAAGTTGATGTCATTAATTTATACTTTTGTATTAAATTAATTATAAAAAATGGCTAGAATCTAATTACACGCTTTCTAAATTCCAAAATAAATCGTGCACCACCACTCTCTATCTCTCTTTATTTCTTATTATTGGAAATTAGAATTAGCATTGTTATCTTCCGATCTTCTACCTTCCATTCTTCTTGGTCTTTTATTAAATGTATATTGCATTAGTCTATTCTTTGGTAAAGATGACACTTTTTCATTGTCACTTTGTTATTCATAATTTTCGTTGCCTTAATCAATTTTCTGTTAAAGAACAGATTATTCTACAAGTGCATAAACTGAGAAAAAAGTTCCTACAAACCGTACATTACACAGGTGCTAACATAGTATAGTGTAAGACTTTCTCCACTTTAACAATGGAAAGTGGAACATAATCTCCAGCGCAGGCCAATTAATATTACAGACTGCGCCACATTACAGGTGCTCACTGCCCAGTATACATGGGCCTTTTGGGCTTTCGATTATTGAATTAGTATGACCCAATAATATACTCTCTTCATTTTTTTTGTATCCACTTTTCAAAAAGTGGTGTTTTTATACCCACTTCTACTTTATTCTACTTTTAGTATGCATAATTTACCATCATATATCCCTATTTCTCCACAATAATTACGAGTACATATTTTCATCATCTTTCAAAAGTTATCAAAATCGCGATTCTACTTTAATTTAGAAGGGCTGTCAGAACCAGATTGTGGAATAGTAAATTCGTAAGATTCTACGGATTTGCCAAAGTGAGATTCTATTATAAAATTTGTAAATTGGAAGTAGAGGTTGACTCCTAATGTTGTTTATGAGGTTTATGCGCTTCGTTGGGAGTGGGATCCCGAGCCATTTTTCCACATGCCACACTTAAAATCAAATTGTTTAAACTAAAGCATTATATACTCCTGTATACTACCTTTATTTACGCTTGTTATTGAAAGTTGTATTTGTTTTCCTTTTTAGTCTGTTTCTGAAAGTTATTTACACTCTACTTTATTCTTTTTTTGACATATAAATTTGCATATAAACCCTTATTTGGCTCACCACAACATACAAGTTGCAATATTTTAATTATGAGAGTCAAATATATTTACCTATTCACAATACTTTAATACTCCCTCTATCTTAGTAGTATGTATCTAATTGCAACATACCCATATTATTAGTATTATAAATGCACCCCATACAGACTTACATATTTTCTCAATTAATTAAATTAAAATTTTCCTAAGAACTACTTGCCCTTACGGATAAAAAAAGTTATAAAAAATAATTTTTTTTTGTTCTTTTTGTTCTTAAAAGTTCATTCCAAAATCCATTTGTGGCACTTAATATGGGATGAAAGGGTGTTATGTTTCACCCACTTACATTGTTGGACAATTTATAGCCACTCATTTTTCCACTTGTTACCCCCCACTATAACATGATCACAAAAGTTTCTTAATTACCGTGCAAATGGTAAACATAAAGATCAATTAAGAACAAGGGTAGTACGAAGTATATTTTAGAGGAAAGAACATTTATGCGTACAAGTTATCGGTTTTGTATTAAATTGTTGCATTGTAAGACCATAAATTGTAAAATTGTAAAATTGTAGATTAAAAATCGCGATCGGTCGCGTATTTTAGGATCGTAGAGTCGTAAGATTTTAAGATTCAAATTGTGATTTTAACAATCACGATTTTTCCTACTTTGCTCACTATTACTGACAGGTTAAGTCGAACTCCTATCAAAGATAAATGTAATATTAACCAACTAAAATATAGTTGGTGGAATAAGAATCGTATCCACAGATAAACAACTTTCTTACTACTGTCGACTAACAAGGATAGATTAAAGTAACCACGTAATTTATGTTTGAGAATAATAACTAATAACGAAGTTGATAAAGATTAAAACAATAATCAAACGGCCTAGGGCAATGGTTCACCACAAATACAGACTATGATTGGACAAGCGAATACCAACTGACCAATAACTAGGAAGAACATGCTATCTCGAATTTAATAACATAGAACTAGACCTGTCAAAAATTGACCCAGCCATAAAACGACCCAAAAAAACCGAGTCTTGAACAACTTTTTGTGACCCCAAGGCCAGTTTAATCAAAACCCGAACAACAGAAATGTAATGGGATAAAACCGACCGAACTCCTTTTGAGCGACCAACTGAAAATTGTTGTATTTATAGAAATATACGAAGTATGAGATTACGAATTTTAAGCACAATAATAACATTTTTGTTACTATTGTTGGGTGTAACTTGGTTTTTATTCGAATTATAACTATATATAAACTTGTGTATGCAAATTTGTTAATTTGTGTGCATAATTTGTATATTTATTAACCAAATTATTGAAAATATAATATGTGTTTTAAAATCTCTCAACCCGTTGGGTCGACCCGAATCAGAAAGTTTTGGTTGTGAACAAGCATTGTAAACCTGAACCCGAATGTGACCGACCCGAGTTAACCCGAACATGACCGACCCGTTTGACAAGTTTAAATATATTACATAACAAAAAAAATAAAAAACATATGTAGAATGTGTTATACGAAATAATATTGAAATTGAAACGCAGTTATGGTATTTGAAATGGTAAAATGTGCAAGATTGATAGTCTGTGATGCAATTTGATACACTCCCTCCGTCCCAAATAAGTTGTTACACTTACTTTTGCACAAAGTTTTAGGTGATAAGTGGTTGTTTGGTTTTCAATTGTTATTTTATTGAAAAAGTAGATGTGATAGGAGTTAATGGGGTATTTTTTTAATTGAATAGGGTGTGGGGACAAAAAACTATTTAGTGGAAAGAGAGAGACAACATAATAATTGTGGGGTCATTCCTAATTTAGAAGTGTAACAACTAATCTAGAACGGTCGAAAAAGGAAAGTGAAGCAAATTATATGGGACGAAGGGAATAATTAATTACTCCGTATGTTTTATGAAATCCTAACTTTTAAATAAAGTATATATATCGTTACTCATTTAAATTATTTGATTAAAAATATCAGTACAAACTTATACTTCCTCCTTTAAGAAATAGTTACACCACTATCACTTTGACTTTTACGTTTGCCAACACATAACTTTGACCATTAATATCAATAACAATCTCTTAATAAAATACTTCATCCGTTCCGGAAATATCGCACAGTTTGTTTTTTACACTATTCACACTCCAACTTTGGCCATTTGTTGTGATTCGTACGTAAGGAAATCTTAGTCATGTGAGGTCATGTTATATTCGTATCGATATATATTTTCTAAATATTATTTTTTATAATTTTTACTTGCACACAATTTGAGATATTAAGAGTCAAAGTAATGGTTAGAGAAGTAAAAGTCAACCATGGTGCGACATTTCCGGAACGGAGGAAGTAATATTTTTTGATAATTTTAAAAGTAGACATTGAGACTAATCCAACTATTTTTTTATTTGGTAACTTTTATTTTTTTATATATGTTTAAAAAGAGAATCAAAGTTAATATATGACTGCATGATGTGAAAGTGATGCAACTATTTCTAAACAGAAAAAGTAATACATAAAACCATGCAATTGCGCAGTTATATGACTCTCTTCTAATCAAAAGTCATGTACAGATGTACTCGGTGCGCAAATTTTTGGCTATACCCGGGTACAACCAAAGCTGGTTGTACCCCATCCAAAACGATGTCGTTTTGTGTTGTTTAAAATGAACATTAATATACTGGTACAAAAATGAACATTTACTATTTCGGAAATGAACATTTATTTATTTATTTGGAATGAACATTTACTATTTTGGAAATGAACATTTATTTATTTACTTATTTGGAAATAAACTACAAAAATGAACATTTATTTATTTATTTGGAATGAACATTTACTATTTTGGAAATGAACATTTATTTATTTATTTGGAAATAAACAATATAGGCGCTTGTAAAAACATAAAAGACCAATGAAGTGAACAATTTCATTATGAACATTAACCATATATTTATTGTGAACAACCAAATAAAAAAGAGAGAACAAATAATTCAACAAAAAAGAACAAACAATATAAAAAAAGAACATAAAATTCCAGAAAAAAGAACAAACAATACAACAATTATGAACAATTTTATGATGAATTTTAAAGCCAACATGAAAGAACAAACAATACAAAAAAAAAAAAGAACAAACAATAAAGCAGATAATTATTATGAACAAACAAATAAAAAAAAAGAACAAATAATTCAACAAAAAAGAACAAACAATATAAAAAAGAACATAAAAGTCAAGAAAAAAGAACAAACAATACAACAATTATGAACAATTTTATGATGAATTTTAAAGCCAATATGAAATTAAGAACAAACAATACAACAATAAGTTTGATGATGAATTTTAAAAAACAACAAGAAAGAACAAACAGTACAACAAGAAAGAACAAACAATACAAAAAGAAAGAATAAAAGATTAATGAAGAGTTTAATTATGAACAATTAACCATATGATTATTATAAACAAACAAATAAACAAGAAAGAACAAACAATATAAAAAAGAACATAAAATTCCAGAAGAAAGAACAAAAAATACAACAATTATGAAAATTTGATGATGAATTTAAAAAACAACATGAAAGAACAACCAGTACAACAAGAAAGAACAAACAATACAACAAGAATGAACAAACAGTACAATAAGAATGAACAAACAGTACAATAAAAAGGAACAAACAGTCGACAAGAATGTACAAACAATATGAGCGCGTTCTTTTTTGGGGGTACAACCAGAGCTGGCTGTACCCGGGTATAGCAGTTAACTATTGGTACTCGGTGTTTCTGAAAGCCCATTAATTATATTTATTGGTCCACATTGGGCGGGATATTCTGTGATCAAACCCGCTAATTCTAGCCTAATAGAGTGGGCCTTCTGACCTTGTCAACTTTTGAACTTAAAAGCAGTTAACTAGTTATGGACTGCCCAAAACCCAAAAGTTACAAAAGGGCCCAAAAGTTACAAAAGGGCCCATAATTTATTCCCGTTTCGAGTATTTTATGGGTGAGGGTTGGCTTCTCTTGAATCTTGATCAGCTCTACAGACTACAGCCCATTTAGCTTTTTACCATCCAAGTATCCAACAACCACCACAGGATGCACATCACATGACATTTTTATTTTTTCTTTTTTATTATTTATTTTTTATTTATTTTATGAAAGGTAATATGGGAATAACTTAATATTACCTATTACATATAAAGATATACGGAGTACTATCCATTACACTAGTATTGATCCCGTGCCATGCACCACTTTTTATTATGTTTTAAAGGTGAGTTTAATTTTTTATTTTATAATATAACTAAAAGAGTAAATGTATCTCATTTCTTGTTTCTCTAAGAAAACAATAAAGACAATAATATAAGTTGGCATATTACTTGAAATTAATAGAAAATTTAAAAGGGGCATGAAATTTATTAAAGGTGAAGGGGCATGAATTTTTTATGGTGAAAAGACATGAAATTGAGAAGGAAGTGGCACTAAAATTTTTGGTGGTGAAAAGACATGAAATTGGAGATGGAAGGGGCATGAAATATAAAGAAAATAAAATGAGAAGAGGTTTTCAAGAGGGACATATGGCACTCTAAATTTCTTGCAAATATTCCTGCTATTAAATATAAGTATAGATTATTTTGGTTGCCGCTCTTGCATTAATTATGACTTTGCATGGCTAAGCCGGTTAAAATAAAGTCTAATTAAACTTTGTTTAGTTTGACGTAAAACAATTTTAATGAAGAATGAGATCCCATGGAAAACATATTTTAAGTAAAAACATAATTTATAAATTAATTTTATTTGTTTGTTTCATTACATGAAAAGTCAAAGAGAAAAAGTAAATGACAGTGGATGGTGAGGTACCGAGGATTGAAGTGAAAAGGAGGAAAAATAGTTTTTCTTCCTTTCAGATGGAAAACATTTTTCATTCTTAGGTATTATTTTCTTTCATTGATTTTTTTTTAACCTGTTACTATGACAAATAATGGAAAATTGTTTAAAAGGTAAAATTATTACTCCGTATTCAGAAAAATATTTTATGCCAAACCAAACATCTATAATGACAAATAAGGACTATCCAGTGTCAAGTAGCACCATTCAGTGGCATTCACTAATTACTGAATGCCTGAATGGATCTTTAAGCTACAAGGGAACAAGGCCCATTAAGAAAATTCGTAGCAAGTACTAAAGTAGCACTGCATGCACGTGACAAGTACTAGCATTAGCATCGGCCACCCAAATCCTAAACACTTGCCAAAGTATCAAACTAAAAGCACAAAATCAGCCCACAGTACACTGACACTGCTTCATCCCTGAGCTAATTCTTTTGTTAGAACCCTGCTTACTTGTTTAGTGAGCAACCTACTCCGTAGTTAGCTATTGTTCCACAGTCTTAGTAACGTGAACTCGTGTTGGGCCAGACTATCGTATCTACACCTGATTTTACTCAGTGTAACGTGTTTTGTCGTGTCGAATCGTTTCTTTACCTGTTTTTTCTAAAAATGCGGCTCAGGCCCAACCCACAACTTTGTGCTCGTGTCATCTTTATAGTTACTACTATACGTACATCAATACGGTAAGCAGACTGGCTCATTTAAATTGCCCATCATTCATAGCTTCTTTTTACACTAGGTGTTCCTCTCACGAGTCTCTTATTTTTCATCTTTTCTTTAACTTTTATTAAAAAATAACCATGCATTCATAGTTTTAGTGTTTTAATGTAAACGTCTTGTTGTGGGAAAAATTACCATAAAAGTCCCACAACACGTCTCAAATTGATAAAAGAAATTTATGAGGTTAAGACAGCTACTTCTAGCTATTGATACCATTGACATAGGCGGAGTCAGCAAGGATTTTGTCAAGTGAACTCTCTCTCATTAGGTAAATAAAAACAGAGCAAATAAGGTATAGTCAATAGTCGTGAAATCTGACTAAAATAGTACTGCCGATGATCATGAGAGCAAGGATAGTCAACTGCCTCGATCGTCAAATATTTGCGCCCGTGAGTCACTTCTTCTTCTGTTACTCTCAGAATTCAGGAATATATATTGTCATCAGATCTTACAAAGTTATGGGACTGATCGATATATTAAGGTATTTGTTGTATCTGCAACTCTGCATGTAGTCAAATGAACAACCAACATATTTCATGACCTCAATTAAGATTTCTTTTGCAACAGTCAAGATCATCACATGCGATTCTTTCCTTTGATTTTCTCGAATTACCAATGCGCTAAGTTTAATACGGAGTATTATCTAAGGGAGGAGCTAGCAAGGACTTACCCAAAAAAGTCCGTTGGACCCAGAAAAACCCAGTTAACTTGACCCGAACTGGCTAAGAGAAACTCAAATCTGACAAGAGTTTGACATAAGTTGCTTATGGTCCTGTTTGACAATTGGTTGTTGTTGTTGGCTGCCGGCTGTTTTACTCGGCTGGTTTGACTGAATGTTTAAGTTGGCTGCTTTTGTTATTAAATATTAATTATTTAGTATTAGTTAGTAGTTATTAATTATTAAGTACTCCCTGAGTCTCTTTTTGGTTTTTACGTTTGGTATTTTGCATGCGTTTTAACGATTAATTAATGTGCATTGAGATTCTTCTAAGTTTTTATGAAAATGAGGAAAATTACGTTTATTTATAATGTTTTCACTTTTATCAAAATTCTTATATTGGGAAAAATGAGAAAAAGTTAATGTCCTAATGGAAAAGTGTGAGACATTAAATGAACCAATGGATTTAATTGGTTAAAATAATAATTGTACACAAATTTTTAATAGAATATTAAATCATTTATGTATAATAAAAAAGGAAATGTAAAGAATAATTTGTAACACCCAAAAAGGAAAACGTAAAGAACAAAAAGAGGCGGAGGGAGTATTAGTTACTTCCTCTGTCCCAAAATTATAGTCATGTTTTCTAAATTGGGCGTCCCAAAATTATAGCCCTATTTCTAATTTTGCATACTAAGTTCCCCACTTTTTCATGTACTATATTAATTAAAAATGTATTGAAAACCCCACTCATGTACTATATTCCACTTTCCTATGTACTATATTCTCTTTCACCTGTACTTTATTCCATTTTTCCAAACAATTCAATCATCATTTGTACTTTATTCCACTTTTTCATGTACTATATTCCGTTTTTCTTAAAATTCGTGTTTTTTGGTCAAATGGAACTATAATTACGGGACGGACGGAGTATTAGTTATTAATTATTAAGTATTAAGTATTAATTATTAATTATTAAGTATTAGTTAGTAGTTATTAATTATTAAGTATATTAATTACTCATTATTAATTATTAACTACTAATTATTAATTACTAATTATTAAATATTAACGATTAACACTACAAGAATTTATATCTTTAACGACAACTTAATTACGACGGGTTAAAAATTCCGTCGCAAATGCCTTTTGTGACGGGGATAACAACCAAACAAAGACGGGAACAACCGTCGCAAATGTCTTTTACGACGGGTTAACGACGGGATTTTCCATAAACGACGGCCCCCTTTTATGACGGGTTCGCGACAGGAAATCCCGTCATTAATCAACGATTATTGGCCTTTAGCGACGGGATTTCCCGTCGTTAATGGTACAAGTTTTAGTGGTGTAACTATTACTCCCTCCGTCTATTTTTGTTTTTTATATTTGGTATTTTGCATGCATTTTAACGATAATTAATGTGCATTGAGATTCTTCTAAGTTTTTCATGTAAACGAGGAAAAATTACGTTTATGTATAATATTTTCACACTTATCAAAATTCTGATATTGGGAAAATGAGAAAAAATTAATGTCCTTATGGAAAAGTGTGAGTGATAAATTGACCCAATTGATTTAACTGGTTAATATAATAGTTGGACACAAATTTTGATAGAATATTAAATCATTTATGTGATAATATAAAAGGAAATGTAAAGAACATTTTGGGACACCCAAAAAGGAAAACGTAAAGAACAAAAAGAGACGGAGGGAGTAACTATTAATTATTAATTATTATTACTTATTAACTATTAATTTTTAATTAATTAGTACTGTAAAAAACAAGGATAAAAAAACAACTTAGATAGTGACAAGCCAAAAGCCAACCCCCATAAAACCAGTAACACTAGCTTTTCATTTTTGGCGGAAAAGCTGGTTTTTCATCCAGTTAAAAAGTCAGTTACCAAAAAGACAAAAGCCAAAAGTCATTGAAAAAGTTAGCTAAAAGCCATTTGCCAAACACCCCCTATATGTTTTACCATTATCTCCTGTTTGCTCCCTGTTTGTGTCTTAGTGATGACTGATCACTGTTGAGTCTGTTTGTTGCATTGTTTACTTGGTGTGCTGCTAGTACAAACATGCCAATCCTTGCTTGTTTATTTAGTTCTCCATAAGCTTCTGTGGCATTTTGGTTCTAGCTGACTAAAGGAGATTGTAGTTCGAAGTGTAACGTTACAGCATCTGGTTGGAATAACTACAGTACAACAGTACTTATCTGAATGTTAAGTTCTCATTGTCTCACTCATTTTTTTTTCATTGCATTTTTTGCACATTTTTTAATTGCCATTATTTGTTAGTCTAAAACAAACGGATGAAAATGAAAATTCACAGATTGGATATTGTAGATTTGTTAGCTAATAGTACAGAGAAATTGACATATTGATATTGTAGCCTTAGCTAACGGGAAAGAAAGATGAAAATTTTCACAACTGGTTTCATGTAGAAGTAGAAGTAGAACTAGTGTATGAAAAGTGCGATGATGCAAGTAAACCGATTTCACGAGCCATAGAAACCTTCTATTACTTGTCGCATCTAGATCGAAGTTTTGTTATTAGAAGTTTTGATAGTAGCTACCTCATGGCTCATTCTGCCAAAGCTCTATAAAACCAGTTTTCCCAAGGCTCAAACCTCCACTCATCACACAATGTCACTTCTTCTTTTTAACTTTAGGGTAAAGGAAATTTCTCATGTCCTTCTTAAGCTTCTCATGCAGTATGTAAAGACTTTGATAGAAGAAAAATATAGGAAGAATACTATACAGAAATGACTGAATCAAAATCATTATTTCCTACAAAGGGAAAATATGCTCTTTATTCATTTATTCTCCTTGAAGCCCTCTCTGCTCCAGGACCAAGTATCGTTCTGTCTGGATTACCCCCTTGGGGAACCCATACATAAATTGTGGGGTGGGGTTGTTCAAAATCCTCAGTCTCTCTAACGACAGGAGAATTGGTTGTGGTTAGTCCCTTAGTCTACATTCTCAAACTAAGTCAAATGAATTGACTCCTTGGGTTGCTGGATGCGAGCCTGGATGGGCTTGCAGTACTGGTTCTGTTCAACGACTAGACTTGGAGAATACTGATCAGGAGATACCTACAAGAACTTCTAACTGTAGAAGTTGTTGTTATGGTTTCTTTTGTCCGCAAGGTCTTACCTGCATGATGCGTAGGTGTCTCATCTTCATCAATATCGTTTTCCTGCACTGCTCATGCTAGAACTAATAATTTTGGACTATTACCTAGTTATCCTACATATATGTTTCCAATCCTTCTCTTTGCTTCTCTTCATACTTGCTTGACTTCTTCGTTGATTCCAAGTCTAGAACTTAGGCCCTGTTTAGTTCACCTTATTTCAGGACCTTATTACTTATTTCAAATTTAATCAGATCAGACCAGTTCAGATCAGATTAGAAAAAATAGTTCAGATCAGATCATATCAGAAAAAATAAGTTCAGATCAGATCAGACCAGACCATCAGATCAGATCAGATCAGACTAGATCAGATCAGACCAGATTATTATTATTATTATTATTATTATTATTATTATTATTATTATTATTATTATTATTATTATTATTATTATTATTATTATTATTATTATAAATCAAATGCTAACAAAGTCAAATATTTTACAAATAATTAGTGGAAGACGAGATACAATCTGGGCCCCAACCCATCTAGCTATAGCAAAACCTATCATGGTGAAAATATGAGCAGCAACACGAGGTCCAATGTCCCGTGTCCTAGAATACTTCTGAATCATTGTTATTATTATTATTATTATTATTATTATTATTATTGGTATATGTTTATATCATTGTTATTATATTTAATATTTTTATTACTATTGTTGCTTTAATAAAAAAATAATGTTGTTGTTGGTGCTATATATTAGTTTTTCTTATATACTGTATTTACCTAGTGTCTCATTAAACGATGATTCTGATTACCATGACAATATTGGTCTGGATTTGAACATGGATACCTACTGGACTAAAATGAGATGAATTCACTGAATTGGCAATTGGTTTGGTTAAAGATACAAATCTTGGCTTGGATTCAGATTGTTCACCAACTGGACTAAAACGGAATGAACTCACTGAATTGGTTAAAGGTACAATCTTGGTTTGTATTCAGATTGTTTGGATTCAGAAATTTGACAGAATTTTGTTTATCTCCTATAAGCATTTTCGATTCTTACTGCCCCTTTCACACAAGAGCAGGCGTGGCAGCATGTATGGTCCTGCTGCAGCCAAGCTGCACAATATGGAGTATAATTTGTCTGAATTTGGCACAATTATTTTTCATGGAATTATCAACTGATAATACACGTGATTTAGGACAAATCTACAATATTGTAACATAACTGATGAGTCTGGTGAGTGTAAAAATGCTCCAACTTCTTTTCTTTAGAATGTAGTATGGAGTATTCTACTGCATTTGTATGTCAATGGCAGAAGATGTGCCCACTACTAGTAAAATTGTTAGTAAACGACTGCTTGTTTAGTTGCAATTAGCTTGCTTACTTTCTGTTTCTGCTGCACTTTGGTGGCAACACTCAGCTCGCATTCTATCTTGTGGTAATGAACCCTTTTGTGAATTATGGAGCTTGAAACTCTGCTCAATAATCTTTTTTTGAATTTCAGAAAGAAAATTATCAACTAAATACAGTGATAATATTTGATATTGGACATAAGGTAATAATACTTTATTTGCCAAAAAAACTTGAGATGGATGCTGACTGTTGTATATATACCTGATCTTTATATTACAGGTTTTGGCTCAGTCCCCGACTATGGGTGATTTTGTGAAGAATAATAATCTCAAACAGAAGCATCATCAGGTTAAGCAAGGTCGTGATAATAACTCAACTAGCTCTGTTCAGAAGGTTCAAGAACAATGTAGTCAGAAGAAGAAACAATTTTTCAACAATCCAAGCTCCGAGAAAGAGCAAGAGCAACATGATGTTGTTAAGAAAAGGAAGCAAAAACAGAAGTCATATTGTTCTCAAGGTTCCATGACAAGATATCTTGATTTTCGAAAAAAGCAATTAGAAAACAATGAAATGGTTGCAGTCGGTAATCCAATTCTGAATACTGAAACATCACCAATAAGAGATGATAATGATGATGATGTACAACTGAATAATAATGATGCTGGATATGACCTTGGATTTTAATTAGAATTGGAGACAATAGCTGAAAACGAAAAGGAAGGTATGAGTTATCATTTACATTTGTGAAGTCAGTTGTAATTTATGAGTCAATTAATAAACCTGTAACTTATTAGCATATTGAATATATAATTGAATTAATATTTGAACTGAAATAGCTCCTAAGAAGAAGCAACGAGGGCCAATAAAGCTTACACAAGTTCATGTGCGTACAAGAGAAGAACGCCAATATATTATTTTAAACTCATTTGGCCAACCAGTAGGACCTACAAAGGAAATTGTTGAAGAGTTTAAGTTCTTCCTCGGAACTTTAGGGAAGGATTCTGAGCTTGCGCCACTTAATTATGCTAAATTTCGAGATCTGCCCACACATGACAAAATATGGGATTATGTTTTGGTATGTTGTAATATTGTTGTTTTGTACAAGTTTAGTAGTGATATTCGTTGATATTTCTTGAAAATCATGACCTTAGTGGCTTCGTATGTAATACCTCGTATTTTTATAATAATTATAAATATATTTTATTATATTTATAAAGCATTTTACGATTTTTAGAATTTATTTCGCATTTAAATATTATTTAAATGTATTTTAATTAATTAGAATATTTATTATTTTAATTAATTATGAAACGAATTTAATTTTCGAGTCGGGAAATTTAATGGGTCGCAAGTAATTTTAAAGGTATGGGTTTTAAATAAAAAGTCCAACTCGTTTTATAAATCGAGCCCAATCAAAAGAATTTAATTCTAAGCTTAGGGCTAGCCCAATCATTTAAATGCTAAGCCCAATGTCAAATTGCCAAGCCTAGCCCACTAGGGATATGAGAGCCTATAAATAGGACTCTCCTCATTAATGAACCCCTTATTTTTTTCATTAAGCCTTTCCTCTCTTGCTTGCCCCTCACTCTTCCTCTCTCCTCTTTTGCTCGGCTCACCCGCACGCACAGAGGGCACGCAGCAACACACGAGGCTAATGCATGACCTCGTCCCTCGTGGGCGTGACGTTGTAGAATCAAGTGTAGTTAGATTTCCTGTGAGTTTACACCCAATCGACTAGTAATATAGGAGTCGCCATTCAGTTTTTAACGACAATGAGAAAAACTGACAAAACCCGGTTATCGTGAAATAAAGGGAGTGCAATTATGTTCGACCACGACGGCCATAGGTTCCCTTGTGATCCCTGGTGTGGGGATCACTAAACGTACACCCGCAGGGCAGAGATTGAGAGTTCGGGGGACTGTAACTACCGAGAGGAGTGCTCATCGATAACTCCACAGGCAGGTTATCCTTACTAGCTCAGCATAAATAATTGAAGGGACATGCGTTTAAACTATTAAACTATTCTGAATTGATTTAGCAATATGCAACACATAATACTAAATCGATCGTGATTATCTTATTTAGATTGATTTAAGGTACCTAGCATGATAATTCAATTGTCTAAGGTATTATCTTATTAGGCGTGATAGATCAATCAAGTTAATAGTTTGACAATTTTATAAAAGGGTGATGAAAGCGATTAAATCATATGAGGGACACATTACAACGCACCCTTGAGAGGTGCGTCACGGTTCTCAGAAAACTAACCACTTGGCTTTGCTATTTCTCCTTTTATTTAATGAATCTCGGGTTTCTAAGCAGTGTTCCAGTATTTAGGCTTAAATCATCAGCTACAAGGGACAAGATGCGTTCTGTTCTACTTTTGGGTCGATTGCGACAGAACGCGGGATCAATTTCGTAGCGTGAGGCTAGGCTTAAGGCTAGAGTCAATACTCAGGTTATGGAATTGTGTCCCTCTTCACGTCGGTTTTTAGGCTATATTTATAGGGAAAGAGTTTGTGGAAAGATAGATCTTTAGAATACGAATCCAAAAAGAATTCGGAGACGACACGGCCCCAGGTATTTTCAGCGCCCAGGGCTGGGCGCCGAAGATTTCGGCGCCCAGACCCAGGCGTTGAAAATAGGATCTGAGCCGAGCCTTTTGTCAGATTTGGACTCTTAATCACGGAGCTTTTGAGACTTATCCGAGTTTCTTAGTGCGTATCAACTTATGGCGGAATGCGTCTGGGCCCGTTACGAACTCTAGGTTCGTTAGGAATTTAATTAATACGTAACTCTTATTTCCGAATTATAGCAGGAATAGAATTCCTTTTGCCAATTCTATCTCTTTTAGGACTTATGTTGGAGTGCAACACCTAATTCTGATAGATTTCTATCTTTTATGAGTTTTCCACCTTTAACAACTACTTCTTACGGCAGTTACTATTCTTAGCAGGTTTCTATAAATAGCAGTTTTGGCTGAAATGAAAGGGTGATTGAGATTCGTTATTTTATAGGAGATGCGTTGCCAAATGGAGGTCTATGTTCTCATCATCAAACCTTCCCTTTCGGGAATGGGGACAAAAGTAGGTGTCTACAGTTAGCCCCCACTTTGACTGAGTCTTGGAGTAAGACGATGGTCAAAGTATCAGACGGAGTGCGTCATACAAGCCATGGTGTATGTGACCTTTTTCGCGAGGGTCTCACGAGCCCCCGAGTGATAACATTTGACTTAAGGGTCATCACTTGAAGTGTTAACACATTCCTCACGTGTCATTGGAATTTGTTAAGTATAGAAACTCCCTCACTTTGTCATTGGAAGTACCTACAGATGTTTTCGAAATCAAAGCTATAAAGTGTAACCAGGCTTGGCCAAGCCTGATCACGAGGTAAAAATGTTTTTAAAGATTCTCATTTTCAAGGTTAGCTAAACGAGAGAACCCCCTTGTTTTTATAGGACGTAAAACGAAGGAAAATCCAGTACATCGCTCTTTTTGGGAAAGCGGAAAACCAATCCTTTGAGTTTTGGAAAAGGGAAACCATCTTTTGATTTTTGGAAAAAGATAAACCACCTTTTGATTTTTGGAAAAAGATAAACCAGGAAAGTTATCGCTGTAGCGACTAAGGACCTGCGCGGTTAGTGACGCAGACCCCGCCCGCTGAAGGTGGGCGAGCCTGTCCTGCTGAGGGTGGACGCCCCGTCCGATAGAAGTGGACGAATCTATTTTGATGTTTTGAAAATAAGGACCTACGCGGTTTGTGACGCAGACCCCGCCGGCTGAAGATGGCGAGCCTGTTTTTTGAAGATTTCATTTTATTATTATTTTTTGTTTTCGAAAACTGAGGACCTGCGCGTTTAGTGACACAGACCCCGCCCGCTGAAGGTGGGCGAACCTGATTTTTTTTTTTGATTTGGGACTCGCATGGTTCTGACGCGATCCTGCCTGATCGAGGTGGGCCAGAACCTATTTCATTTATCCTTGGGATTTCTTTTGATAATTTTTTGTTCATTCTTGTAAGAGTGAGTTCTCTCGAGAAATGCTCGGGTTTAGTTGTAACCTGAATGTGGGTTGGCAACGTGTCTAAACGGACCATCGTTTCGTGGCCGTCTGCCTTTCATGGTTTTGAACAAGTCTTTGCGGCCCATAGGATGTATGTCACCGTTTAGAACTGGCCTAGTTGTGCCATTACTTGGGTCCTTGCGAAATGACTGGTGGGACCATATGCGAATGTTAAAGGAGACCTTTGCTTTGAGGTCGAGTCCGTTTTTGAATTTGTCCAAGCACGGGACGCAGCCTGGAAGCGTTGTTTCAACTTGCATCGTGTATTTTCTTTCTTTCGAGCCCCCAAGCATTCGTACTTGACGGTTGCTCTTTTCCAGGAAAAGTGCGTATTTTATAACGTCCTTGATCGTGTTTGGGATCGCGCTCGTAAGTCCACTGCCAACTTCTTCTCTCTACAATTATCTAGCTTTATTTTTCCTACTCTTGCCATGTCGATTCCTCCTTTCTCCCTCCAACGAGTTGTTAGGCGCTGGCTTAGAGCCCTTAATTCCACAGAAAAGGTTTTGTTGAAAGGATACCACTTAGAGGCACTTTTAGGCTTACAACAAATTAACATTGATTATAACTTTCTGTATGCCGCCCTAAACTTTTGGGATTCAGATCACCATGTTTTTGTTTTTCGGGGAAATGAGGTATGCCCTTTACCAGATGAATTTGCCGCAATCCTGGGTTATCCTACCAATGCTACTCCTGCTACCCCTGGCACTGTTGAAGAGGGTAAAACAACTATAGGGGCTTTCCTAGGACTAGATGATGACACGCTTGCTGAGGTCATTGTGGGCGATGAGGTTAATTTGGCGAAGCTTGCAAAACATCACTTTAGGCCTAGTAAAAATATGACTGAACAGAAATTGAATATCCGGGCACTTGTATTATGCTTGTTGAACCACTATTTACTGTCGAATAACAATGGTGAGTTTGGTCACATAAGGTTGATTCCCCTGATCAGTCAGATGGAGAGTTGCTATTCTATTATGCCGTTGATTGTTGCCGAGACCTTGTTGTGTGCGGATGAGTTAAAGAAGGATGCCAAGTCTGAAAATTTTAAGGGGAGCCCCCTATTGCTGCAGGTAATTGATCGTTTATTTGCGCGCATATAATTGTTATTTTTTTCTTTGTTTGCCTCTGCCTGGAGCTGATTTTCAGCGCCCTGGGCTGGGCGTCGGTATTTCTGGCGCCTGGTCCTGGGCGTTGAAAATGCGTCACAGGCCTTATTATTTTTCTGATCGTACCCGTTTTTTTGCAGACTTGGCTCATGGAACGACTTAGGCTTCTAGAAGCTCCTGCCGATCCTAAACATTATCGCCCTATAGCCTTAGGCAACCGAAAGTATTTGCACCAAGGCCAGGACGAGGCCGAATGGGCCTCCTATTTTACTCATGGAATATGCTCTATTAAGTGGGTGGTACCGTGGTGGGGTTTGACTAATATGACGGGGGGTTCCGAGACGTTAGTTCATGTTTCTTTGTTGGGATTATCTCGGCCTGTTTACATCTTTCCTTACCGAGTCATGCGACAATACTGCTTAAGGCAGACTATCCCATTTGCTGATACATTACCACCTAAAGTAGCGGTTTTTTCACGAGCACGGGTTCAAGCGTGGGCTAAGTATTATGGTGGCCTCCCGCGTTGGACCGTGACTACAGATGGTTTTGTGGGTCTTTCCGAGAATTATAAGTTGTGGATGAGTTTCGATGATAAGGTTGTGAGAACTAAGGCTCGAAATGAAGAGCCGGCTGAACTTTTGATACCTCGAGGTAGGGCTAAGTATGAAAATCGTAATCCTGCTAACCCTCGTGAAAATGGCATTAAAACTGTGAAAGCTCGTCCTGATCGAAAGTGAAAGGAAATTCCTCCCCGTTCCAGTTCTAGGCCTAAAAAGGTACCTAACATGAAGGGGCCTGCTGTTCCCAAAAGAAATGCAAGCACTCGCGGAGATCGTCGCCGGAATAATGTATGGGTTAGGAAAGTTCAGCCCCTAGTAGAACCAGTGGCTAATCCAATTGATGTTGATAATCCTTCCCCTCCCATTGTTTGTGCCCCCTTGAGGCTGAGCGGGCTATAGCTGTTCAAACTGAAAATATTTATGAGGCATTGGGATCCTTGGAAGTTAGTTTCAAGGAGCCTGTTCTTATGGAGATTGATATAGGGGCAGCACAGAAGCCTGTGGAGGGGGACCCTACGAACATTTCCCTCTACAACACTCTATTTGATGATCCGGAAGAACTCGAGTAGTGTAGTTCTTGCTAGGGTGTAGATACCCTTTATTTATTTCAGTTGTGTTTGTTTTCATTCCTTAGCACTTTTGTTTTCCTTCTTATTTATTTCTAAGTATTAATAAAGGCGTGATTTTTTTCTTCTGGTTTTTTGCTTTCTGGTTCTCACTTTGCTTCTCTTTTTTTTTATTCGCTCATTTCCAACACTTATGCACATTATATATTTTTTGATTGGACCGAATCCATAAATAGGATTTCCTGCGTATCCTTGTTAAATAACTTTAACTTAGAATCAGGTCGCGCGTAGTTCTAGCTAGAATGAATTCTAGGATGCCGAATTTGATAAGTATGTTATGAGATGGAAACATATTATTTGAAACGGTAGAATAGGCGAGGCGAAGTTTATTTTAATCTGCTGCTTTGCCGTAAGTCGAAATTTGCTTTATGATTTTTTTTTTGAGTACATGTATTTTTGGGTTTTTTTTTGTGGTATGTATATCTGAATACGTGAACACGTGCTGTACCCCCCAAGTGTTTGTTACTTTTCCGTGTATGTGCGGATAAAATGGCGAGCACTTCTGGGTAAACTTCGGCAAGCAGAGAGTTTCAACGCCCAGACTGGGCGTTAATGATTTCGGCGCCCAGCTCTGGGCGCTGAAAATGATTTCTGGGGGTGATTTTTGGCGTGTTGCTTCTTTTCTTTCACATGTTTCTTGCTTTTTTTTTTTTTTTTTTTTGTTCTTACTTTTTATTCGTCAGAAATCAATTTTGACACCATTTCGGAAGCTTTTTGGACTGTTAGCGTGAGATGCATTTTCGTCCGGATTAATTTTATCTATTCGTGACTCAAAACGGATTTGGAAATGGAGTTAGGGTGCGAAAGATGTGAAGATCTTTGTGTAGGGCTTTTGGGTGGGTTGAGGTGCGTGTTGCTAATGATGTGGATAATGGGGGTTATGTATTTTTTTGAGCAACATTTGCATCGTTTGGATTTGATTTCTTTTGGTTTCCTTGGGTTGCATGGGTTGACTTTTATGATTGCACGGATTGACCCTTATGTCTTGGAGGTACGGTTTATTTTGTGGATTTCGAGAATTGGTTTTGATGTCACGATTCAAGACCGAGTGGGCCTTGTTATTGGGCCTAAAGTGGGCCGCTTCCTTATATTTTTTGATTTTATTTTTGCAAATATGATTAGTGCTTGTTTAGTGTTAGAGCAATTTTTTTATGAGAAATCTTACGCCTTTATTAATTTGGAAAGTAAGGAAAACACACTGAAAATAAATTAATCAACATTCTAGGGGGTTCTTAGGACCATATCTAGAGCTTTATTTTTTCTATCGTCTAAAGAACTACTAGGCTTTTTGCTAAAGTGCTCTCTATGGCTCAAGCCTTGGGTTTAGTCTCGTAGAAATTTGGTCCTTCGCCTGTACTCATCTTGAATTCTATTCCCTTTGCATTGACCCACTGATATGTCTTCACCCATCCGTTCTCGGTCTCTTCTGGTGTTGATGTAGGAGTGATTAACCGGGTTGGATTGAAACCTTCATCTTGCAGGGCTAGGGTGGTTATTATAGTCTCGTCCTCATAGGCCTCGATTCGTTAAACAATGTCCATAGAGCTTGGTTGTCTAATATTTCAGCTGTTTCAGTCTTGGTGAGGTGGGGTGCCTCAGCCATAGTATGACAGTCATGGAAAATCTCAAATCCCGGTTTTAGCAGGCCATTCTGAACAAAGGGTTCAGGGAAGTCGCAGCATGGGTGTTCTTCTCCTTCTCGGACAAACATACCGTTAAGGGTTCTTTGGTATGGGGGAAGAAGGGTGGTTTGTTTTGTCTTGGCTGGCTTAAGGCGTAGCCTAGACAAGTGGTCAGCAATATCTTCCTCCGTTGGTGTATAGCCTAGACCAAAGGGAGTAGTTTTGTTGGGTGGGGGATGGAACATGTTGTTCTTCTTCCTTATGCCCAATGGAGTTCCCGGGAAATAGCCTTGAGCTAGCAACATTTTAGGGATGACCTGGGACGCTCGTGGATCTAGAAATGCTAAATTGTAGTCCTCAATGACTTGGATGACTTCATCCACTTGAAAGCCGTAAAGGTCTTCTGCAGCATCGGTCGTTCCGACCATAGTACAACTGACGTCGAGAGGAGGGGCGCGTATTTCCAGAATTACCCCGTTATGGTTAAGTTTAACCATCTGGTGCAAGGTAGAAGCCAGACCTCCTAAGTCATGGAGCCAAGGGCGCCCTAAGAGGAGGTTGAAAGTGGGCTTGATGTCAATTATCTGAAACTCCGTGGTGCGTGCCACAGGCCCGGTTTGTATTGTTAGGTTGATTTTTCCCAACACAGGCCTTCGAGAGTTATCATAGGCTCGCACCCCTTGCGTGGAGGTTTGGAAGTCATCATTTCCTAGCCCCAAGCAATGGGCGGTTCGCAATGGGCAAACATTTACCGCTGAACCGTTATCTACGAGTGCTAGGGGGATGTTTTGTCCTTTGCATCCAACCACTAGATAGAATTGTGGGCGCCTCCTTCTTTAGGTAAGTCTTTTTCAGTAAAAACTATTGCTTTTTCCTCAACATCTCTCGTGACGTGGCTAACCAACGAGTCAGGTGTGATGTCCGTAGGGACTGAGATGAGGTCAAGTGAGCGAATAAGTTTTTCACGATGTTCCTTTGAAGTGCACATGAGATCCCAGATGGTAATCTCGAATTTGGTTCTTTTTAGTTGCTTCAAGAGAGGATTTTCGTTGACTTCTGCGACGGTGGTGTGCCGCACGTTTTCAGGAGTCTGTCTGGCTGGGATGTCATCCACGGGAGGTGGCCGAATATCCTGTTGGTATACCCTTCTGGACCGAGTGAGATTGTCAACTTCGGGCTCTCGAGGGGTGGTGTCAATGGGAGCATGCCCGGGCCAAGTTTCAGTAAAGAGGTCCTGGCCCGATACTTGGGACAGGTAGATATCTTCAGCATCATCATCCCACACACCGCACACTTCTCTCTCGATTTGATCCATAGGGACCATGGCGAGTGGTGCACCTTGGGGCGTAATATACACCGTAGGGTCAAAGTTCATATTTTCTGGTTGATCGAGAGAGATGTGACAAGAGCCGAGTGGGCTCTTGTTGTTGTTGGGTTTGCCAAAGTTAGGGAGAGGTATCATATCCTGGATCGTGTTTTTTAGATTCCAGCAGTTTTCAGTATCATGCCCATTTCCTTGATGGAACTCGCAGCGGGCGCCCTCGACCCAGTATTTATTTTTGAATGGAGGGTCGGGTGTGGGGCCTATGGGCCTTAGTTTTCCTTGTTTGGTTAGTCTTTGGAAGGCTTGTACTAGAGTCGACCCGAGTGGGGCAAACTTTCGTTCTCGGGTCCACCTTCCGGGGCTCCTTCGGGTTGGGGTTTCTTCTACGGCGTGGACCTCTTGGGCTTGAGGCGTGTGGCCCCTGTTGTAGGTATTACTTTTGTATGCAGGCTTGCTTTGTACTGTTTTTGTGAGGTCATCCTCAATCTTTATTCCCACATCGTAAACCCTCTTGAAGGTATCGAGGCCCAAGTATCTAAGATGTTGTTTATAAGCTGGGTCTAGGTTGTCAATGAATTTTTGGACCAATTCAGTTTCAGGAGGCCTATTGATTAGTTGGGCCTCTTGGTCCCTCCATCTAGCGAAGTAGGTCGTGAAACCTTCATTTTTCTTTTGGAAGAGGACTTCCAGCTTGCGCATGGTGACTTGAAAATCCATGTTCGACGAGTATTGCTTGATGAAGACATTGACAAAGTCCTCCCAAGTGGGGAAGAGCTTAGGGTCCTGGTGGTACTACCATTTGAGTGGCACAGGTTCCAAGGACAAGGGAAAGGCAGGCAGATACATGGACTTGTCCACACCTTTCAAGTTCATGGCATTCACAAAGCTCAAGAGATGATCACGGGGATTGCCCGTGGCTTTGAACTTCGGTAAGTCGGATGAACTAAACTTTTCCGGTAGTTTGCCGGGAAAAGGTTCAGGATCGAGGGAGAAATACTTGCTCCCCATAGTTTGCTGCAGAACCATTTTTTTGATCTTCTTCTCGTTATCGAGGTCATGTTTGGCTTGCGCAGCTGCTAAGGATTCGTTTTCCATTTTCAGTTGATTCATAAGTAGGGTCATTTGGGCAATTTGGTCCCGTAGCTCTTCTATGGACATGTTTGAGGGTGCGAATCGAGGTTGGGGAATCGAAGATCCTTGAAAGAGGGAGTGACGAATGGAGCTTGGAGTTGCTAAACCTTGTGTTGGTGATGTATCTTCGAGACGTACTAACCTTTGATTTCCAGATCGACGCCAAGTGGCAGAACCAGCCCTATGCATAAGACAAGCTAAAGTTTAGGCCCAAAGTTAAGCATTACTTAGTCTAGACTTTTGCCTCTTCCTATCGATTTTCTATTCTCTCTCTTGTTGGTATATTTTGGCTTTTCTTTTGGTCATTCGATATTTAGATTTTCGAAACACTTGCCCGCGTGACATTCAAAGGTACATTAATTGACATGCTCGGTTTTGGTGCCGAACATTGTCGTCATAGGAGGCCTAATGACGACACAAGGAGCTATTTATTTTGTAAGTCGTTTTTAGAATTGAGTGCCTTTTCCATACGCCCTCGTAGCAAATTTGTTACGAATTTTTTATTGCTACGTATATTTTTTGCGCGGGCACCGAGGCTGTGGTGCCTGGCCAAAAGGCCAAGCAGGAACTTCAGCGCCCAGCACGGGGCGTTGAAATAATTGGCGCCCAGCCAGGGGCGCTGAAAATGCGTCCCTGACTGGTACTCGTATTCTGTTCGTCTATTTTTTCGTACGTAAGACTTAATTTTGCGTGCTTGCCCAATAACGTCCTTTGCGCGTTATGCAGCGTCGTGGGATCCGTTACAGGCCGTCCTGGGCGTCGCTTATTTTTGTGGCGATCGCCCGGGACTACGGAACACGTATTTAGGTATAACTCTTTGGCCAATTGGTGTTCATGAATGTTTAGGCAACTTTTAGGGTCGTTGGTTTTCTAGCGTTATTTGTCATACACAATCACAACATAATCACGTAATTCGCTACACATAACTAATATTACAACACGAAGCAAAAATAATATGTCACGTAGTTTATGATAGGCTTCTATGGGTAATATTTGCGCCTGGCTTGGTACCGCTTCTATCGTAGATCCAACACATGCCCCGGTCGAGGTAATGCATTCAACAGATGAATTTCGTCCCAAGAGGCCAATCACGATGTAAGCCAAGGGGGCATGCACCAATGAGAGGGACCTTAGTGGGCGAGCGATTGGGTTTGGGACGGGTGTACTACTAGCGAAAAGTGCCGAGTGGACAACATCCGAAGCGTATGCACCCCCCGGTTGGCGATGGGTATCCTTAGTCCCAACTCCCGAGATGAAACATGCCAAGGGAGCCGAGATTCGTTATGCAGTTCTGTCCGTTCACATTAATATGCTAATTTTCAGGTCGTCCCAACTTGATAAGGAAATAAAGGCGGAGTACGATCGTTTCACCCTTCGGCTATTTTGATTACCTACGAGCACGAGTATTTCATTAACGTTCCCCAGTGGAGTCGCCACTGTGATGGGGTCGAAAAAGCACGAGGCTAATGCATGACCTCGTCCCTCGTGGTCGTGACGTTGTCAGATCAAGTGTAGTTAGATTTCCTGTGAGTTTACACCCAATCGACTAGTAATATAGGAGTCGCCATTCAGTTTTTAACGAAAATGAGAAAAACTGACAAAACCCGGTTATCGTGACATAAAGGGAGTGCAATTATGTTCGACCACGACGGCCATAGGTTCCCTTATGATCCCTGGTGTGGGGATCGCTCAACGTACACCCGCAGGGCAGAGATTGAAAGTTCGGGGGACTGTAACTACCGAGAGGAGTGCTCATCGATAACTCCAGAGGCAGGTTATCCTTACTAGCTTAGCATAAATAATTGAAGGGACATGCGTTTAAACTATTAAACTATTCTGAATTGATTTTAGCAATATGCAACACATAATACTAAATCGATCGTGATTATCTTATTTAGATTGATTTAAGGTACCTATCATGATAATTCAATTGTCTAAGGTATTATCTTATTAGGCGTGATAGATCAATCAAGTTAATAGTTTGACAATTTTATAAAAGGGTGATGAAAGCGATTAAATCATATGAGGGACACATTACAACGCACCCTTGAGAGGTGCGTCACGGTTCTCAGAAAACTAACCACTTGGCTTTGCTATTTCTCCTTTTATTTAATGAATCTCGGGTTTCTAAGCAGTGTTCCAGTATTTAGGCTTAAAACATCAGCTACAAGGGACAGGATGCGTTCTGTTCGACTTTTGGGTCGATTGCGACAGAACGCAGGATCAATTTCGCAGCGTGAGGCTAGGCTTAAGGCTAGAGTCAATACTCAGGTTATGGAATTGTGTCCCTCTTCACGCCGGTTTTTAGGCTTTATTTATAGGGAAAGAGTTTGTGGAAAGATAGATCTTTAGAATACGAATCCAAAAAGAATTCGGAGACGACACGGCCCCAGGTATTTTTCAGCGCCCAGGGCTGGGCGCCGAAGATTTCGGCGCCCAGACCCAGGCGTTGAAAATAGGATCTGAGCCGAGCCTTTTGTCAGATTTGGACTCTTAATCACGGAGCTTTTGAGACTTATCCGAGTTTCTTAGTGCGTATCAACTTATGGCGGAATGCGTCTGGGCCCGTTACGAACTCTAGGTTCGTTAGGAATTTAATTAATACGTAACTCTTATTTCCGAATTATAGCAGGAATAGAATTCCTTTTGCCAATTCTATCTCTTTTAGGACTTATGTTGGAGTGCAACACCTAATTGTGACAGATTTCTATCTTTTATGAGTTTTCCACTTTTAACAACTACTTCTTACAGCAGTTACTATTCTTAGCAGGTTTCTATAAATAGCAGTTTTGGCTGAAATAAAGGGTGATTGAGATTCGTTATTTTATAGGAGATGCGTTGCCAAATGGAGGTTTATGTTCTCATCATCGAACCTTCCCTTTCGGGAATGAGGACAAAAGTAGGTGTCTACACCCTCGCGCCTAGCGCGGCCCCTTGCTCGTCACTCACTCGCGCCAAGCGCACACTCCCCCTCTCGCTCTCTCGTCCCTCTCGCGCACAGCGCCCAGCGCTGCTGTGCCCTCGCCCCTCGTCCCGCGCGCCCAACGCTGGTGTGCCCTCGCCCCTCGTCCCGCGCGCCCACTGCTGTAGTGCCTTCGTTCCTTCGTCCGCTCGCAAACACGTCGAGTGTGTGTGTGTTTGTTCTTGTTCTGTTCGTTCAATTCTTTCGCCCAATCACATTAATTTGTGGTTGTTCCGTGCTATAGGCCGGATTGGTATAATTCTCTTCTTCCTTATTTATTCTATTTCAATTCCGTATTTTAAATTATATTATTATTATTGCTTTGAATAATTAAAATGCTGGGAATCGGTTGTGAACACCGTACTTTGAGGATTTATATGTTTTGATTCATGAGGCGTATTTTAATTATTAAAGCATGAATTTTCAGATTTGTTTATTTAATAAAGGTTTGATTTTTATGATGTTAAATTGGTTTTATTGAGAATTTCAAGTTAGGATTTTAACCTAGACTTAATGGGTCAATTGATTAGCATAATTAGGTGATGAATTTAATTATGATAATCAATTATATTTTTAGATTTATATAAAGGCTTAAAGTGTTGATTTTTATTGATTTTAAGGGCGGAAAAAGTATGTTTTCATACTAGGGATTAGTTTTGCAAATTGAGGCGATTATTTTATTAAAGAACGATTGAATTCTATTTTTTAACAAGGTTTAATATTTTATAAAGTTGCTGGAAATTTAATGAACATGGAAATAATTAAAGTTTCATTATTTTGATGATAGGAGGTGATTCCTAAGTGAGTGCTCGTTTTGCAAAGTGACCCCTACGCTTAGGTATTCAAGGTACGTACAAGTCTAGGGCGACCACACCATTTGTCAAAGACATTACATGATTGTTGTTGATGTGAATTATATTATGTGGATTCATATTTGTTTTGGTGAACGATCATGTGGATTATTATATTGGAACTATTGAATTATTGGTTGAACAAGCATGTTGGGATTATTATGAGTATGGATTTCATTGTCAATCATGTTGTTCAATATTTATGCATGTATGGTTTGTTTCACATGCATGGGATGAATTATTTATTGTTATGCTATTGTACGGGATGTCTAGCATACTTTTGATCCAATTATTCGTACCACGACGTACTATTTATTTTACCACATGTGATGGGTTAGCTCACGTAAGCCACCGCACATGTAGGGTTCAGTTGGGGATATTTTATATGAAATTAATTAGGATTTGTCGTGCAAGGGCACAACCCTCATGTTAATAGGCATAATGTGGAATCTCACCTTTTGTGAGAAGGAACTTGGTAGAAATTTCACTACGTCTTAATTGATTGATAACAAGCCCTAAAGGATTAAAGTGAATTGTTTTGGTTGTCGTTTATTAATTGTATGTTTGTATGTATGTTCGTTGAGTCTCGAGTTCGCCTTTAATAAAATATTAATAAACGTAAAGTGCAACCAGAACAAGCTTCAAAACTCTTGGAACGTATATACCTTGAGTATGAACAATGGGGGGGGGGGGGGGACTTGCCGAAAAGCTTGATCTCCTACTAATGATACATGTTTCATTTAAATTATGCGCTGGAATTCCTTCGGTATGGCCCGACACTCGGTATGGTCCGTTATTTATTATTTATTATGGTGTTTGGTGGGCTCCCAACACTCTTCCTTTATGGAATATTCTTTTGGCACGTTCGAAGGTTATTCTAATTAAATTGTGAGTCAAGAGTCGAGTCTTGTATTCATGATTACTTGTTATCTATTAAATGACTTTTGCATGTTGATTAGTACTTTAGCGAGTGATGTATGTTTATAGTTTTATTTCACTCTAGTCTTGTAAGTACTCAGCTTTTTGCTGACTACGTGCTTTGTGACTTTTGGTCATGGCCTTTGCCTTAATGACCCTATGATGATTCATCATTTGCACTTGTATTGTTGGGGAGTAGAATAATATAGCAGGTTGGTAGATCGAAGTACGATCGAAATCATGTGGCTTGGGTTGATTGAGAGAGTTGCATGCTTTCGTATTAAAACTATTTTTATCTATACTTTAATTATGTTTGGGTTTTGTTGAATTTTTAATACTTTGGTTTTTGGGCCGTTATGGTTCCAACTTGTAGGAGGCCTCGATAATTTATTATTTATGTTTTTAAAAGTTAGTTGACATTAAATTCCGCTGCATAATTCTGGTACTAGCCTTAACTGTTATCATGGTGGCGGTAATACTTTAGTAATTCCTTTATTTTAAGTTGGAAAATGGTTTTATAAAAGCAAGGAATTATTAGGGTGTTACAAACTGGTATTCAGGAGCTTAAGGCTACTTTGTAGTAAGTAATACCACAAAGTGGTATACTAGAGCTTAGTTTTATTCCTTCTTTGTAGTAAGCAATACTAGAAAGTGGTAATCGGAGACTAATGCGGAACTTTAGGATTTTTAAAATATTATTTTCCTAAAGTTAAAACGTATTATTTTGAGTACTCAATATTTTAAAGATTAAATATCAATTATTTTGGGTCGTTTGAAATAGGTCGAAAACTTGGATTATTATTTAATTTAATTTTTTTTTGAAATCTTAATTTATTCGAAATTTTCGGATTTCCTTTTTAAATATCCGAATTTATTTATTTATTTATTTAATTATTTATTCGAATTTAAAAAAAATTCGGATTTTCTTTATTTAATTAAGATCCGAAATTAATTTATTTAAATTAATAATTCTTATCAATTTTCGATTTTAATTTTAATAATTTCAACTAAGTTAGGAGTTATTTCTTAATTAATTTTGAAAATTAATATTACTTTCAAGTGAGGAATGGGTAGATTAAGAAGGGCATATTAGTTTAAATATGCATTTTATGTGATTATGTGATCCAATTATTGTCATGTATGTGTTTTGACCATGTTTTATCTTGTCTTGTATGATTATTTGCATCATAATTCATGTTGAGCATATACTTGTGTATTGAAATTGTATCGCTCCACGAACTATTTATTGTATCCTTTTTGGGTTGGAATTTCTATGGGAACGCGTTAGTAAGACTTTTTAGTTGTGATTTTTTTAGGAATTAAGATGCTACCTTCTAAGTTCTCAAGTCTAGGATACCTAGAGAAACTGGATAACGAGACTCCTCATATGTATGTTCAGACGATCGTGTTTGCTTGCTACTACTTTGCTTCAACCAAGGATATGCCTCACCTTAGGCAAAAGGATATGATGGCTAGTATGGTTATTCGTTTTTTGCCCCATAAGAACCCTTACATAGACCTCAAGAACAAGTTCAGTGACATGCACCATAATGATGGTACCCCTAATCGGTACAAATATGGGACTGGAGATGGTAGGTGGAAGTATGATACTGAGGTTCTCACTATTATCTTAGAGGTTGCGAAGAATAGCTATGAGGATGGAAAATACTCTGCGGGTCTAGGTATGGGTTATGGAGGAGTAGAAAGTGATGGTGAAGATGGCATGATTCATGAGGAGCAAGCTAATGATGTTGAGGAGGATGATGAGGATGATGTAGTTGAGATTGAGAATCCTAATCCTGTAGTTCCTGAACCAACAATTGAGATATCTAGTGGATCTGAGGATGAGCTTGAAGAGAACAATGTGGTTGATAGTGAGCCACAACAGGATGATGAGGCTATGGATGAAGACTTTGATCCGGAAGAAGACTTAGATGATCCTAATGATCAAGACTTTTCTCCAGAGCAATACAAAGAAAGGAATGATCGTCGTGATGACATTAGTCTTTAGAGAAATGTAATCCTTAGTTATTTATTTTGTTGAGTAATAAAGTGGCAAAGCTACTACTTATGGTTATTAGTTCAGTTATAGTTGGAGAAACAAAAGTTATATCATTGATGGATGTAAGACTTTATCATTGAAGTATTAATAAAAAGCATTGAATGTCCTTTTCGTTATCTCTTAAGTTCAATTTTCAATTCTAAGTTTCGTGGGTATCGCAAAGGGTTTAATTGTTATTTCTTCAATGAAATTTTATGTGCAAGGTGGTCAAATTAGCAACCATCTAAAATTACATGTATCGAATAGGTGGGAGAGAAGGCCCAAAGTTGGCGCCAACTCCCCTAGGACGCGTGTCAATTGTATACTTGTTGTGGGTGGGTTCCTTGTCGAACTAGTGCCTTAGTAATGTCGTGTCCAACCAATATTAAAGTTAGTCTTTTATTCTATTCAGGAGAAGGGATATGGCTAACCAAGATATTTCTGAAGTGGTTAGACAACTACCTGAAGTAGTTCGAGACCTAGATCAAACTAGAGCCAACCCAGTGCATGATCTGGCTGGGGAAATGTTTAAGAAAATAGCTCAAAGCAAGCCTCCACTGTATAGCGGAGAGATTGAACCAAGTGTGCTTGAAAACTGGTTGAGAGAATTTGATAAGCTTATCGTAGCTGTGAATTGCCCCGAAAACCTTAGGGTAAACAGTGCTGTGTACTACCTTAGAGGTGAAGCTGATTTATGGTGGCAACGATGTGAGAATACCCTTAGAGCCACACCTAACTTTGGGTGGGAAGCGTTTAAAACCGCGTTGAGGAAAAAGTTTTACCCACCTTATCTGAAGAAGCAAAAGGCGCAGGAGTTCATCGAACTCAAAATGGAGGGCCTGCCTGTAACGGAGTACTATTCTAAGTTTATAGAGATGTCTAGGTTTGCACCTGAAGTGGTGGCAACGGAAGAGCTCAGAGCTCAAAGGTTTGAGAATGGATTGACCATGGAGTTGCAGTTGTTGTTGTCTGGAGAGACCTTTACCTCATTAGACACCCTGTACGGAAAAGATGCTCACCTGTATGGGTTACAACAAAGGAAGAATGGAAGTGCTGAGAAAAGAAAGGATGTTGGGAACTCGAATCAGGGGAGTAACCAACAGAATCAAGGAAATTTTAAGAAGAACAAATGGAATGGGAATTTCCAGTTTAGAGCTAACAATGGTGGAAATCGCAACAACCAAGGTGGTGGAAACCAGTCTGGAAGGAATGGAGTAAGGACCTACGACTGTAGGCGCTGTAACATGAATCACACTGGAAAGGATTGTGACGGAAACCTAGTGACCTGTAGATTCTGTCAGAAGTTATGCCATAGGGAGTACGAATGTTATTCTAAGAATGGAAAGCCTAACCAAGGTAACCACCAGAACAATAATCGGAATAATCAGAACCGAAATGGAGGAAATGGAGGTGGAAACCAAAGGAATTACCAAGGTGGTAACAATAGTAATAGCAATGGCAATCACCAGAACCATGGAAAGCCTGGAGGAAACCAACAGCAGAATAGGAACCGAAACAACAACGAAAACACCAATGGAGGTGGCGATAACAAAGGAGTTGCCCAAGGGAAGCTGAATGTGATATCTAGGAAAGAAGCGGAGACTTCCCCTGACATCATAGAGGGTACTTTCTCTATTTAATCCATCTTAGTTAAAGTACTATTTGATTCTGATGCAACATATTCTTTTATCTCCATAGACGTTTTGGGAAAATTAGGTTTGAAAGAGCCTGAAACAATTGAAGTACCTATAGTCATACCTACTGGTAGCATAGTGAAGTGTACCAAAATCCATAGAGATGTGCCTTTGACCATAGCCAAGACCGTATTCTTATCTAACCTAATCGAGTTTGAATTAGGAGAGCTAGATGTGATTCTAGGGACGGATTGGTTGGCCATGTTCAAAGCCAAAATAGATTGTGAGAAGCAGAAGGTTCACTTGAGGTCTAGCTTAGGCAAAGTAGTGTCGTATCGTCGTTTTGGTAAACCTAAGAACATAGGGATTATCACGGCAATGGAACTCGTGAAGCTAGTCAGTAAAGGGAACCCAGTCTTCTTGTGCAATGTGAGAAACCTAGAGCATGTGACAAAAGATCAACCTGAGGACATTGCGGTAGTGAATGAATTCCTCGATGTGTTTCTGGAAGAGATCCCGGGGATGCCTCCCAATCGACCTATTGACTTTACCATAGACTTAGTGCCTGGAACCGCGCCTATCTTGAAGGCACCATATCGAATGGCTCCAGCAGAAATGAATGAGTTGAAAGGCCAGTTGGAGGATCTATTAGAGAAAGGTTACATTAGGCCAAGTGCATCGCCTTGGGGAGCACCAGTCTTGTTTGTGAAGAAGAAGGATGGAAGTATGAGATTCTGTATAGACTACAGGGAGCTCAATAAGGTCACGATCAAGAATAAGTATCCTTTACCTAGGATAGAGGACCTATTTGACCAAACTGAAAGGAGCAGGAATCTTTTCAAAGATCGATTTGCGCTCAGGTTATCATCGATTGAGAATCGCTGATCATGATATACCAAAGACCGCATCCAGGACTAGATACAGACATTATGAGTTCACCGGGTTTGGTTATGCCTTTTGGGTTAACCAATGCACCTGCGATATTTATGGACTTAATGAACCGTGTGTTCCATGCCTATTTGGACAAGTTTGTAGTGGTTTTCATAGATGACATCCTGGTGTATTCGAAGAGTGAAGAGGATCACGCTGAACACTTGAGATCCGTGTTGAGTACGCTGAAAGATAACCAATTGTATGCCAAGTTCTCAAAGTGTGAATTTTGGTTGGAAAAGTTGCATTTTTAGGACATTTTGTGTCTGAAGAAGTAGCGGCAGTAGACCCTGCTAAGATCAAAGCTGTTAGTGAATGGCCTACACCCAAGAGTGTGACTGACATCCGAAGTTTTCTGGGATTAGCTGGCTACTATAGACGCTTTGTGCAAGACTTCTCTAGGATAGCCAAGCCAATGACAACCTTGATGAAGAAGGAAGCAAAGTTTGTATGGAATGACCAGTGTGAGGAGGCGTTCCAAGCCTTGAAGACGCGATTGACAACCGCGCCGGTGTTAACCTTGCCAGATGAGAGTGGTACCTATGATGTGTATAGTGATTCCTCTAAGAATGGTTTAGGGTGTGTATTGATGCAGAACGGAAAGGTTATCGCGTATGCGTCAATGCAGTTAAAGACATATGAATCCAATTACCCTACCCATGATTTAGAGCTAGCCGCCATAGTGTTTGCATTGAAGATGTGGAGACACTATCTGTATGGTGTGAAATCTAGGATATTCACGGATCATAAGAGTTTAAAGTACATTTTCACACAGAAGGATCTGAATATGCGCCAACGAAGGTGGTTGGAGTTAATCAAGGACTACGATTTGGATATTCAGTACCATGAAGGAAAAGCCAATGTAGTTGTGGATGCCTTGAGTAGGAAATCAAGTCATAGTGTTAATGCGTTAGTAGTTGCTAACGAGCTGCGTAAGGACATGCAGCGTTTGAACCTTGAAATAGTGAGTGGTGAAAGTCTTGAGGGAATGATGAATGCCTTAACCATCCAGCCGTCAATATTTGATGAGATTAGGGAGAATCAGGATGGTGATGTAAAGTTGGAGCGAATCAAGGAAAAGATTTCGTAAGGAAAGGAATAAGATTTCAAAATCCATGACGATGGAAGTTTGAGGTACAAAGGCAGGTGGTGTGTGCCTCAAAAGTGTGGTGAATTGAAGGATAAATTGATGAGAGAAGGGCACAATACGCCATATTCTGTGCACCCAGGTGGTGACAAGTTGTATAAGGATTTGAAAAAGGTCTATTGGTGGCCAAGAATGAAGAACGAAGTGGCAGAATTTGTGGCTAGATGCCTGACTTGTCAGAAAGTTAAGATAGAACACAGGAGACCTCAAGGAAAGGTCCAACCACTAGAGATTCCAAGCTGGAAATTGGACTGTATTTCTATGGACTTTGTCACTTGTTTGCCTAAGTCGAAAACCGAGAATGATACAATTTGGGTTGTGGTAGATAGGTTGACCAAGTCAGCAGTGTTCATACCAATGAAGGAAACCTGGAAAATGGAACAACTTGCTAAAGCTTACATTAAGAATGTTGTGAGGTTACATGGAGTTCCTAAGGATATCGTGTCAGATAGGGATTCAAGGTTTCTTTTGAATTTCTGGAAAAGTGGGCAGAAGAGCTTTGGTACGACATTGAAAATGAGTACAGCCTTCCACCCAGCCACAGATGGACAAACTGAGAGAACCATCCAAACCCTTGAGGACATGCTTCTAGCATGCGTCATCGATTTCCAAGGAAGTTGGGAAGATAGCCTGGATTTGATTGAGTTTTCATACAGCAATAGCTATCATGCTAGTATAGGAATGGCACCATTTGAGGCCCTGTATGGACGGAAATGTAGAATTCCACTTTGTTGGAATGACATTAGTGAAACCGTAGTTTTGGGACGTCAAATGATAGAGGACACCATGAACCAAATCCGAACCATCCAATCGAAAATTCAAGCGGCGCAGGATCGCCAAAAGAGTTATGCAAATTTGAAACGTAGGGATGAAGAGTTCAACATAGGTGATAAGGTGTTACTCAAAGTGTGAGCAATGAAAGGTGTCATGAGATTTGGAAAGAAAGGGAAGTTAAGCCTTAAGTACATAGGCCCATATGAAATCTTAGAACGAATTGGAAAGGTAGCCTATAGACTAGCCTTGCCTATGGACTTGCATAGAGTACATAATGTGTTCCACATATCTCAGTTAAGGAAATATGTTCCGGATAAGTCGCATGTGTTGCAACCGGAGACCATAGAATTAGACCAAAGTTTAAGTTTCGAGGAAAGACCTGTCAAAATCCTGGATAGTAAAGTACGTAGTACACGTACTAAGGATGTGGAAATTGTCAAAGTATTGTGGTCTAATCAAGAATCTGAGGAAGCAACTTGGGAAGCCGAGGACAAAATGAGAAAGAAATATCCCGAGCTTTTTCCCGAGGTTAGTTGAGTTACGGGGTTGTAACTCGTGTCTTTTAAGGGGGGTAGAGTGCGGTAGAATTTCGCGCTTTTTACCTTGTTTTCCCCTATTTTATGCTCAATTTAGTTCTTTCTATTGAATTTGCACTTATTATTGTCCTGTTTAATCATGTAAAGAGTACAACAACTTAATTTTTTTTGCAAGTGAACGCATTAAAGTCTCATAAAGTCTCAAGTTTTGAGTTTGAATTTTGATTTCCTTGAGACGAAACTTATTTTAAGGAGGGTAGACTGTAATACCTCGTATTTTTATAATAATTATAAAATATATTTTATTATGTTTATAAAGCATTTTACGATTTTTAGAATTTACTTCACATTTAAATATTATTTTAATGTATTTTAATTAATTAGAATATTTATTATTTTAATTAATTACGAAACGAATTTAATTTTCGAGTCGGGAAATTTAATGGGTCGCAAGTAATTTTAAAGGTTTGGGTTTTAAATAAAAAGTCCAACTCGTTTTATAAATCGAGCCCAATCAAAAGAATTTAATTCTAAGCTTAGGGCTAGCCCAATCATTTAAATGCTAAGCCCAATGTCAAATTGCCAAGCCTAGCCCACTAGGGATATGAGAGCCTTATAAATAGGACTCTCCTCATTAATGAACCCCTTATTTTTTTCATTAAGCCTTTCCTCTCTTGCTTGCCCCTCACTCTTCCTCTCTCCTCTTTTGCTCGGCTCACCCGCACGCACAAGCACGAGCACTCGTGCCCTCGTGTGCCTTCATGCCCTAGTGCCTTCGTGCCCTCACCCTCGTGTGTTGCTACGTGCCCTCGCGCTCAGCGCTGCCCCTTGCTTGTCACTCACTCGCGCCCAATGCACACTCCCCCTCTCGCTCTCTCGTCCCTCTCGTGCACAGCACCCAGCGCCCAGCGCTGCTGTGCCCTCGCCCCTCGTCACGCGCGCCCAGCGCTGCTGTGCCTTCGTTCCTCCGTTCGCGCGCATACACGTCGAGTGTGTGTGTGTTCTTGTTCCGTTCGTTCAATTTTTTCGCCCAATCACATTAACTCGTGGTTGTTCCGCGCTATAGGCCGGATTAGTATAATTATCTTCTTCCTTACCTATTCTATTTTTAATTCCGTATTTTAAATTATATTATTATTATTGTTTTGAATAATTAAAATTCTGGGAATCGGTTGTGAA
Organism: Spinacia oleracea; assembly: GCF_020520425.1. Classification (NCBI taxonomy): domain Eukaryota; kingdom Viridiplantae; phylum Streptophyta; class Magnoliopsida; order Caryophyllales; family Amaranthaceae; genus Spinacia; species Spinacia oleracea. Next base: position 68,149,373 of record NC_079488.1, on the reverse strand, counting down.
CACCGTACTTTGAGGATTTATATGTTTTGATTCATGAGGCGTATTTTAATTATTAAAGCATGAATTTTTAGATTTGTTTATTTAAGAAAGGTTTGATTTTTATGATGTTAAATTGGTTTTATTGAGAATTTCAAGTTAGGATTTTAACCCAGACTTAATGGGTCAATTGATTAGCATAATTAGGTGATAAATTTAATTATGATAATCAATTATATTTTCAGATTTATATAAAGGCTTAAAGTGTTGATTTTTATTGATTTTAAGGGCGGAAAAAGTATGTTTTCATACTAGGGATTAGTTTTGCAAATTGAGGCGATTATTTTATTAAAGAACGATTGAATTTTAATTTTTAATAAGGTTTAATATTTTATAAAGTTGCTGGAAATTTAATGAACATGGAAATAATTAAAGTTTCATTATTTTGATGATAGGAGGTGATTCCTAAGTGAGTGCTCGTTTTGCAAAGTGACCCCTACGCTTAGGTATTCAAGGTACGTACAAGTCTAGGGCGACCACACCATTTGTCAAAGACATTACATGATTGTTGTTGATGTGAATTATATTATGTGGATTCATATTTGTTTTGGTGAACGATCATGTGGATTATTATATTGGAACTATTGAATTATTGGTTGAACAAGCATGTTGGGATTATTATGAGTATGGATTTCATTGTCAATCATGTTGTTCAATATTTATGCATGTATGGTTTGTTTCACATGCAAGGGATGAATTATTTATTGTTATGCTATTGTACGGGATGTCTAGCATACTTTTGAGCCAATTATTCGTATCACGTCGTACTATTTATTTTACCACATGTGAAGGGTTAGCTCACGTAAGCCACCGCACTTGTAGGGTTCAGTTGGGAATATTTTATATGAAATAAATTAGGATTTGTCGTGCAAGGGCATAACCCTCATGTTAATAGGCATGATGTTGAATCTCAATACGTGGTAGAAATTGGTAGAAATTTCACTACGTCTTGATTGATTGATCACAAGTCCTAAAGGATTAAAATGAATTGTTTTGGTTGTCGTTTATTAATTGTATGTATGTATGTATGTTCGTTGAGGGTCTCGAGTTCGCCTTTAATAAAATATTAATAAACGCAAAGTGCAACCAGAACAAGATTCAAAACTCAAGGAACGTATATACCTTGAGTATGAACAATGGGAGGGGGGACTTGCCGGAAAGATTGATCTCCTACTAATGATACAAGACGTTGTTTCATTTAAATTAGGCGCTGGAATTCCGTTGGTATGGCCCGACACTCGGTATAGTCCGTTATTTATTATTTATTATGGTGTTTGGTGGGCTCCCAACACCCTTCCTTTATGGAATATTCTTTTGGCCCGTTCGAAGCTTATTCTAATTAAATTGTGAGTCAAGAGCCGAGTCTTGTATTCATGATTACTTGTTATCTATTAAATGACTTTTGCATGTTGATTAGTACTTTAGCGAGTGATGTATGTTTATAGTTTTATTTCACTCTAGTCTTGTAAGTACTCAGCTTTTTGCTGACTACGTGCTTTGTGACTTTTGGTCATGGCCTTTGCCTTAATGACCCTATGATGATCCATCATTTGCACTTGCATTGTTGGGGAGTAGAATAATATAGCAGGTTGGTAGATCGAAGTACGATCGAAATCATGTGGCTTGGGATGATTGAGAGAGTTGCATGCTTTCGTACTTTAAAACTACTTTTATCTCCACTTTAATTATGTTTGGGTTTTGTTGAATTTTTAATACTTTGGTTTTTGGGCCGTTATGGTTCCAACTTGTAGGAGGCCTCGATAATTTATTATTTATGTTTTTTAAAAGTTAGTTGACATTAAATTCCGCTGTGTAATTCTGGTACTAGCCTTAACCGTTATCACGGTGGCGGTAATACTTTAGTAATTCCTTTATTTTAAGTTGGAAAATGGTTTTATAAAAGCAAGGAATTATTAGGGTGTTACATCGTATATTACTAATGGTCACTTAAATGACCCGTATAGGAAAAATATATAGTTCATGAAGCCGGAAGAATATATGCAATGGAGGCTGTCAATAGAAGTTGGCGTAGTTATAAATGCATATTTAAGAAGAATCATTTCTATGCATATGCCACTGATGAGTTAAGATGGGAGAATAAACCAAACACTATTTCAGTACCTCAGTTTCAAGGCCTCTTGAATTACTGGAAATGTGAAAAAATTGAGGTATTTAATGAATTTCCTTATATGTTCATGTAATAATGGGTCTTAGTAGTTGTAACTCATTGTTTTAATCTCATAGGAAGAAAGGAAGACAAACAGAGAAAATCGTTTGTTGTTAAACGATATGCACACGATGGGCCTTAAGGGGTTTGCAATTTTACGTCATGAATTGGTAACAACTTATTCTCATTTCTAGTAAATTTCTCATATTTTGGTGCTGCATATTAGAGGTTACTTATATATGTTATTGTTCTTTTTAATAGCAAGAGCAGGATCCGGATAAGCAAGAACCTTCTCAATCAAAGGTCTACAAAGAATCAAGGAAAAGAGTTCCAGGGAGAACATACCTTACCAACCCTGAGAAAACCGAAGAGAATATTTTAAGTTAACAAGTTGCATTTTAACATATTTACATAGTTTTGATAATATAGTAAGAGAATGACTTAATGTTCCATAAATAGGCAAAAATAGATGATTTAGAGTCCACCCAAGACGGAGAAGAAGGGAGAAACTCCAAAGACCTTATCTCTGAAGTGATACAAGGTCCCAAAAGCAAAAGCAAAAGCCGCGTACCACTTTACGGAAAAGGTTTGACAAAGAGTGACTTGAAGAAAAAGGAAAACAAAATTAGGATTCTTGATTCTGGAAGAGTTCTTGGAGAGTATGAAAACAGAGTTGGTGCAGCAACTTGCATCCCACGTCGTGTCTATGATTGTATCTCAACTTCAAGAAGCTAATCCCGAGATAAATAGAGTTATTCCTGATTTTGTGAGTCGGTCGATTCCAAAGGATGCATCTAGTGCGCCGCATGTCAGTGAGCAAAATGGGCAATCTGGTGGGACAAGTAGGACAATTAACCAGGTAAAATATTTGTTTTGGCACTATATTATGATGCATTGTCTCATTATTTAGCACTTCTTGATTTAGAAGAGAAATTACAGACTGTATATAGCAGTGTTTACTATTAGATGTATTGCATGTTGTAGAATCAGTTTAGGAGATGGAAACATTGTGTTTTGGTAGATTCTTTTTTACGAGGGAGTGGCAAAATAGGGTATTCAGCATGTCATTGAAATATAATATGGGAGAGAGTTTCAGAAGGTATATCTTAAGGGTGGGTGGATAAGTTGCAAGATCATAGTCTGGCGTTGAGAGCTTGTTTTACTTTCTTTGGGTTGTGAAGTGTGGTAGATTACCTGTAGGAAGAATTGTTGAATATTTTTTTTTGTGAAGTTGTTCAACAACACAATCAGGATGATAAAATTAAGTAGCCGGATGCTACATTATTACATTGAAATACCTAGATATAACAAGGGAAAACAAAGTCAGATGATACTCATTATATATAATTCCATATATAGGAAAGTCAGTAAAATTTTAGCAAGTTGTACTTGAGCTCCTGCTTGCATATCAGGAGAGCCTAACCGCCCACAAGAAAAGAACTGATGTAGATTATATTGACAGTTTTGGCATTTGACCTGGATAATAACAAAATACATCTAATTTTAGAGGAAATTATTTAGTAAAACCATAGCAGATTATATATTGGAGTGACTGCAAATGAGTAGTACCTACCTGAAGTTCATTCTCAGTAAAACTAAGAGAAAAACATCCGGAGTCTGCATCTTCAGCGGATTCTTGAGTAACAAGGAAGGTTCTGATCATGCGATTTCCTTTACAACTGCATTGGAAAATCTGAAGTGTGCAATTTGAGAATTTGGAGGTGACCTAACCTTGTTTCATTCATGCATTGTGATAAATCCAGCTATCTGTATGATTTTTTCTGTGTGAAAAGTTTGTAAATTTATGTTATTTCAATATTTTTCCATGTTTGTTGTCCCTTATCCTGCATTGTTTACTATCCTAGGAAATTTTGTCAGTTTAGTTGTGATTTTGTTACGCATTACTTTAGCTGCGGATTTTAATATTTTAAATTTGTCCGACAAGTGTGTTTGATATATGGAAGATCCCTGCTGATGAAACATAAGAGTGTGAGGGATTTCTTTGCTTTATGTCAGCTTCACCCTTATTATTACAATCTTGCTCCGTTTTTTGAGAATTATTATTCGTCTTTGATCTTCTAATTGCCCCACATTCAACACCTTTTGGGTTTAAACTTGTACCATCTTTAACTTGTGCCCATTCGTGATTTAAACTTGCAGTAGCATGGTGAGCTAAATGAAGAAGAAATGTAGATCTAGCAATGAGACGGTCCAGGATCTTGTTTGTTTTAGGTCATTTTGTGATTTCTAGTAACGTTGAATTTGTTTCTATGGATTTTAATTTTATGTACTTTTGTCATTAAAAACATTAAATTAATTAGTGATCAAATATTTTATAATGCAAGTGTCCTATGGGCACTAATATTGTATTACTCTTCAAGTCAATGAAAATCTTTTGTTATTGGCCTCCTTTCTTAAATTAGTATTATTATTATAATTATTATAATTATTTATTATTTATTATTATTTATTATTATTATTATTATTATTATTATTATTATTATTATTATTATTATTATTATTATTATTATTATTATTATTATTATTATTATTATTATTATTATTATGAACCGTTGCATTAGGTGCCCAAAAGGTTTTTTTTGACAAAAATTTACCGTCGCATTAGGGAAGAGGCGTTACATGATTTCATTAAGCCATTGTAGTTACCCGCCGCATTAGCTAAAATTACCCGTTGCATTAGCTAAATTAACCGTCGCATTACCTAAAGAACTAATGCGACACCCCATCTAAGATCCGTCGCATTACATGGAAACCTAATGCAACGGTATCAATTTACCGTTGCATTAGACCTAATGCAACGCCACCGGATGCAAGGGTCATTTGACGTCGCGTTAGGTCTAAAGCAACGGATTTTCATGCCCACATCAACGATTTAAGACGTTGCATCTGACTAGAAATGTAGTAGTGACACTAAATTTATTGTATACTGGGTATGATCGAGCAAGAACAATTAATAACTACTTCCTACGTTCCACAATAGATTCATCGTTTCTCATTTGCGCACTATTCATCAATAAAGTTTGACAATCATTTTTTCACTGTTGTGTAAGAAAAAACATAGCCAAGTGAGATCTTGTTAAATTCGTATTAATGCAAGGATTCCAAATATCAACTTTTGATAATTTTTACTTATACGCATTTAGAGATATTAATGTTCAAAGAAGCGTATTGGCATACGTGCAAATAGAAATTATGCATCCTTTGCGGAACTGTGGAATTATAAGTTAGAGTTGATGTAACTTTTTTCATATATAAAGTATGTGTGCATACAATCCGATTCATGCCAGCTCTGAAAGTTTCCTCAATCATATCCGACCTAATCCTACCTAATTCGACCTAGATGAATTAAATCCAGATGACTTGTTTGTCATCTCCAGTAAGAAGTTTGTCATCTCCAATAAGAAGTTGAGAACTAAGATGAGGGAACATAAAATACTCCAACGTGGCCTAGTGTAACCTTTTCCGACACAAATTGCTTTCAACAAAGGTTAGGACTTAGGAGTTAGGACTGTGGAGAGGTAAATAATACAAGTACGGAATGCAGTTGGAATACATGGGCTATTTTTGTTGCGTAAGTTGTTTATGGCCCTTGCAGAAGGTTGCAGAAGGCGAGAAGCCCTTCCCATCTTCTTCTATATTGAGAGATCCAACTACCATTATAAAATCCTCCATGAATTCGATTTTTACTCCTCTAACACATTATTTTGACTCTTAATATCTCAAATCGTGTGTAAGTAAAAAAAATTAAAATTAATATTTAGAAATATATATTCATATGAATCTAAATGACCCCACATGACTACAATTTTCTTACGTGTGAATCACAAAAAAAGGGGTCAAAGTCGTAGTGTGTATTAGTGTAAAAAACCAAATGTTGCGATATTTACGGAACAGAAGAAGTAAAAATATTACTTATTTTGACAAGATACATATTATTAGGTTCTCCGAATTTATTACTCCCTCCATTCCTAAATATGTGTCACTTATGGAGGAATGTGCAGTAATTAATAAAAATGAGAAGTGTGTAAGAAACGCAATGATTGAGAGTGTTTTTTGGGGGAAAGGATAAAGTAGATAATTTTTTATTGATAAAGTACAAATAAAAGTGGACGTGGGAATTGAAAAGTGGGAAAAGTACGTGTAGAATATGAAAGAAAAAGTAATCATGATTTTGGGAAAAGTAAAAAAAATGTATGGAAAAGTGTATGTTCAAAAATGGAAAGTGAACACATATAAGAGAACACAACTTTTGAAAAAGTGACTCATATTTAGGAACGGAGGGAGTAGGACATAACAACGTGCGTGAAGAATCGACCAAGAATGAAAAAAAATTACTATAATCAGTTGTAACTTGTGCATGGTATAAGGGTAATTTTTTTTCCCTTGGTTGAATGGCTTGTACCTAAACCTTTTTCAACCTCCCCTAATAAGCATTTTCCTCGACATGCTAGACATTTAGAAATCTACGAAAACAAATCGGCACATTTTTTGTTTTCTTTAGTTTTTTCCCGTTCATTTTACGTTCCTTATTAAACAACCTTACTATATACTTACTTCATTCACTCGATCATATTCATGCTTCTTTTACAAAAAATGTAATGGTAACAAGATCATATCCTTATATCTCTATATATACACTACCACAATTTCCGTGTTTTTGCTACGAGTTTTATGTTGATTTTTGACGCAAAAAGGCGTCCAAAAAGTACCCTCGACGCCTGGGATTAAGCGTCGAGAAAAAGTGATTCAAGAATTCTCGAAGTCTAAATTCGTCGAAAATCACGACGCCTTACTTCATCCTCAATCTTCTCAGGCGTCGAAAATCCGGACACTTTTATACGTAAAGAATGTTGTACCGAGCGTCGATAAATGTTAGATTACCCCCCCTTTCCAGAATGGTTGACGCTTTATGCATCCCTTATCTCGACGCTTTCAGGTGTCCAAATATTTTTATCAATTACGTTTTTGGCACCAAACTGCCCTGGTGGAATTTTTGTAAAATTTATTGTTGCGTTACAAAATTATTCGTAAGTCTTTTTTAACTTGTACAAAGCAAACATATAAGTAAAATTTATTTATAAATTTAAAATTAAAGCAACTTTTAAACTTGAATTTAGTATGAATATCTTCAATCATACTTTAAATTAACTTACAAGAAGTAGTTAAAATACATTATACATGCACATTACTAACCAAAATCCATACAGATAATACGTGCAAGTTACTAACCAAACTCCTATCCAAAGAATTCAAAACACCATCTTATATACAAATTGTAACTACTAATTAAACCCAAAAAAACTAAAGCCAAAAGAAACTAAATCCTAAAAATACTTAGTATATGAAGCTCGAGTGTCCAGTTTTCATTCTCCCAGTGCACCTTCATCACGTTGGACAATTTCAAAGAAAAATACAAAATGTAATAAGTACAAATTAAATATAATTACTCAAAATAAACAAATGTTTAGAGTAATTCTAGTTTAGAACAGTATTTCTCTAAAGCAATATTAATCAACATAGGGTGAACCAGTGAACCACTACAGTCAACATATTGTGACTTGGTGAGCAAGCTTCAAATGAGAAGAACGATTACTATGTCACAGACATTCAGAATAAAAAACATTAAAATAAATTATTGCAAGCATGAAATCATACCTGGACTCCAAAGATAATACTCTAGAAGTCTCCTCCAACAAATAGTGATGGATAAAGTTTATCTTCCGGATGAACCCTAGCTTTGTTTTTCAGATATATCAACATTTCCCTTATGAATTCCATATTTGAAAAAATAGCTCGAATTTCATGAAAACTCGCATTTGCCTCAGCCTTGGCTTCCCCAACATAGACATCTATACTCTTCTTTATTGAAAGCCAAAATCCACTATTAGGAAAATTTTCCAAGCCCAGGATCTGAACATTGCCAGCATCAAAGAGCATGGAAAAAACTTCTTATCAATTTGACGAATGATCACGGCAGAACTACATACATAATCTCGCCTTCCTTGGCCTGTTTCATCTCGGAATCTTGGACTAAGGACACCTATCAGCCCGAGGGTGCACGCGCCTTAAATTTTGTCCACTCGACACGTTCGCAATGTAGCACATCCACCAAAATCAAACCGCTTATCTCCTTGATGAGCGGCATTTATGTCGCTCTAGGCTAGGATTTTATAAAGTTTTATTATGCTTTTTTGTTAGTTTTATATAGTTTTGCTGTTCTTTTATTCCCCTTTTCCATCGTTGTGGTTTTCAGGTGATAATGTTGAAAATGATGGAAAAACAGCTGAGATTTGCTCGAGCAGGTGCCGTGCGATCGCACGGACATTTTGTGCGCTCGCACGAGTCTACAGAGTTGGCTCCAAAAGTCAAGGCAGTGTGTGCGCTCGTGCCTCAAATTCGTGTGCTCGCACAAATCCGAAAAATCGATGCAGGAACTATGAGTGATTTTGTGCGATCGCACCGTAGAGGAGCCCGCTCGCACGGAATTTCGGTGGGCTCGCACTAAATTCCTGTGCGAGCACACAAGGATTTTCTAAGATTTAGCCAAGTTACAGCCGTGCGATCGCACGGTTGTTGAGCACGATCGCACGGCACGAAGGTGAAGAATCGTCGCAGGGCCCGTTCGCATTGATGCACAGCACGATCGCACCGATGCGATCGCACCTGGGTCTGCACGTTCGCACGGCTGCGCGGGATTCAGTTTTCGAGTTTAAAACTCTTATTTTTGGGGTTTAGTATAAATAGGATTTTTGATTATTTTCATTTGACGCCTTCATATTTTACATTTCATATTTTTACACTTTCAATTCTAGAGGTTTTGTGATTTTGTTCTTCAATCTAGATAGAGAAACTCTTTAATTCCAAGCATCAATTCAGTAATTTTCTTCAACTCTTCTCTTCTTTATGCAATTGAATTCTTAGTTCTTTAATTCTTTCACTTGCTTAGTTGATATATTGTTTTGCAATTCCTCAATACCTTGAGTTCTTGATTTCAAATTTGCTTGTTACTTTGATTTTCAGTTTTTGATTTGATTGTGCAATTGAGTTTCCTATTCTCTACTTCTCCTCCTTTAATTTCATGATAGCTAGTTTTGAACTAATGGATAGCTTGATTGTTAGGATGATTAGTGAGTAGTTTTAGGTTAGGGAAAGGGGAGAAACTAGGGGATGAATTAGGGGAAATAGATTATTGATTGTTGGTTGATTCATGTGATTAAATAAGATTTGATGATAGGAAATCCATGCTAGTTGAGTGGTAGTTGCAAATGCTATTCGATTAGATTTCCGTGGAACCATAGGATAGGTTTGGAAAGACATTGTGGAACTATCTTGTGTTGATCAAATGGCGGTACCTATTATATGCTAGTTAGTTTAGTCTAGGATTAGGCGAAAGCTCTTCCGTGGATTAGACGCTTAGCGTTCCCTATCCGAGAGGTGGCGGGTTCGTCTTTAGATGCCGTTTGCCTAATCACCATTTCGTTGCATGATCACCATTGCTAAATAGTTGAATTGATTTCCCCCGGTTTCCCTAGGCTATCCCCGACTCCCTAGCATTTCCCTTTCTTGATTCAATTTTACATAGTTCTTTATTTGTTTTTAGACTCTTAAAAGTGACAATTCAAAACAAATCCTTGATCGAACTAGATTGACTTCCAACTCAATAATTCACCATTTCTTTGGGACGATCCCTTTGCTTACCACTGGCCGGTAGTTGAAGTGGTTTTATAAATATTGTTCACATAGGTGGTTTTCTATCAACGACGGAAAACACGCTTATCAAAATGGCGCCGTTGTCGGGGAACGGTCGTTTTTATTGAGTTTAGTTGAGACTAGTTCATTAATTGAAAATACAAAAATATTCCATTCTTGCTTTAGTTTTTCCTTTGCATTGCTCACGGTTTTCTTGAGTGTTTATGCTTGATAGGGGACGTGCTCGTCAAAGGATCCTCCATCATGTTGACCTTGAATTGGAAAGGACTTTAAGGAGACTTAGGCGTGCTCGTTCTAGCTCGTCAAATCATAATAGGTTTGAGGCTTTGAGTGTTGACACGGAACAAGAAGTGAGTGAGCAAGCTAGTGAGAACATGGCTCTTCCGGTTAAGAACTTGGGAATACCGTGAGCATTTGAGGCTACGTGTGGGATTCAAGCACCAACAACATGTGCTAATAATTTTGAGATCAAGCCCGCCTTGATCAATTTGGTGCAAAGTTATCCCTTTTGTGGGAAAAGCAATGAGTCGCCTCACGAGCATCTCAAGCAGTTTGAACACTATTGTGACACAATAAAACACAACGGTGTGACCTCGGATTATGTGAGGTTGACTTTGTTCCGCTTCTCTTTGCTTGGGCGTGCTAGTGATTGGCTTGACAAGGAGGTCAAGCCCAACTCACTTCGCACATGGAACGAAGTAACTATTGCCTTCTTGAACAAGTTCTATTCTCATGGGAAGACGGCGGAGTTTCGCCACAAGATGCAATCATTTGAGCAAGGCCGTGATGAATCGCTTTTCGAGGCTTGGGACCGATTCAAGGAGTACCAAAGGGAATGCCCTCATCATGGGATTCCCAAGTGGTTGTTGCTACAAACGTTTTACCTAGGATTGAGTCCAAGCTCGAAAACAAGTTTGGATGCGGGCGCGGGAGGCCCCATCATGAACAAAACGGAAGATCAAATTGAGGAGATAATTGAAGATGTAGTTCAAAACTACCAATCTTGGCATGTAGGTGCAAGAAGTTATGATGGGAAAAGTAGGATTGAGGATGGAAAGGGTTCGGTGTTCGCCATAGAGCAAGCACGGATGATAGAGAAGCTTAGCTCGAGATTAGAGAAGCTTGAGAATACACCATTTGCGGGAAGTGCAGCAAGCAAGCCACCATCTCCGTCCACAATTCCATCTCCTTCGGCCATTCTTCTCAATAAGGGGAAGGGCAAGGTTAGTTCTTATGGCTCAATGCCTCCGGGCACATTCTTTTGTGAAAATTGCCAAGACTATAATCATTCCCCCGATGCATGCCCTTTAGTTCATAACTTGTCATTTGTGGATTATGGCCCTTCGTATGAAGGAGATTTTGATGTAGAGTATGCTAATGCCATCAATGAGAGGTCTAGGAATGATAACCCTAACAATCCTAATTTTGCTAGGCAACCTAGAGGGCCCTCCATGTATGGTCCCCACCAAGGCTATGGCCAAGGAGGAAGTGGGTATGATAACCAAGGCCGAGGTGGCTATAGAGCACCAGGCTATCAAAGCCAAGAGCCCTACGGTGAATCTCAAGGTTTTGGCAATCAAGGCCAATACAACCAAGGGGGTTATAATCCCAACCATCAAGGTGGAGGGGGTTATAACTACTCTTATGGGCAATTTAGGGGTGCCTCAAGTGGGGGTTATCCTTTGAACTCGGGAGTTCCTTATGGTGCATCTCATTTGCCACCTCCCGGATTCAATGGACCGAGGACCTTTGGCAACCAATATCAATCCAACCCAAGTGGTTATGGCGTTGCACCTCCACCACTCCCGCATCTCAAGTCGAATCTTGAGGCTCTCATGGAGTCGTTTGTGGGGGCGCAAGTCAAGAAGAACATTGAGTTTGAGGATGGATTCAAACAATCCAACACTCAATTGAAGGTGATTGGAAACCAATTAGCTCAACTTGCTAGTACCGTTAGGGAACATCATGCGCTTACCATTCTTCCACCCAAAAGTCATGTGAAACTAACCAACCAGACAATTAGTGTAAGGTTAACAATATTTTTCAAAATTTAAAAAATGCTTCAAAAAGTTAAAATAAATAAATAAAGCTACGATTCGGAATAAAGTTTCGTAGCCAGGGTCAAAGAGCTAGAATAAACTAGCGCTACCCTAGGCAGCGCTAGAATTTTCCAGCGCGCATCTAAGGACCGCCAGAAATTTCTAAAGCCTACAACTAGGAAATAAATAAGCCAATATGGCCAGCGCCATAAACTAAACCACGCTGACTATGCAAGCGCCAGAATTTCAGGCGCTCTGCTACTGTGCGCTACATTATTACAGCGCGCACCTGCTTATTCCTCGCACTGTATTCCGTAAATTAAAGTTTTAAAAGTTGAGAGTCAAACCTTTGTGCAACTAATTCAAAAGACCAAAATACGCATTTTCCTTAAGCGTTACGTAGGTCTGGCTGAAAATACCCATTTTGAAACGCATATTCAAATTAGCGTCGAAGGTATTCTCACGGAATTGAGCCTAAAGTCAAAATAACTAATCCGAATTAGCTTTTACCAATCAAACCCAAAGGCCAATACGCGTGAATTGTATCCTTCGCGTCAGAATGCTGAACGTTTGAGTGCCTGAACGCTCACACGAAGGGACCAGATTAATGAAATTCGAGCTACAGAAAAATTAACTAAAAAAGGCCAACTGCACAAACGAATCATGAAAAGAGCCTGCAAGCGCTGGAAAATAGCAGCGCATCATAGGCCTGTGCAAGAAATATTTCAACGCTGCACATCCCGACGCTGAAAATTTCTGGCGCTCACTGGTTCAATCCTCGACGACTTTCACGTACTCTTAGCTTAAAATAAACAACGATTCGTAAAGTAGTTATTAGTCCTCTAATGACATTAATGTCCGGCATAATACTGTTCATGCTAAAGTAACCTTTGACGTTCACTAGAAGCAAGGATTTCTAAAAAGGGAAAAGAGTTTGTTTTCAAAAAAAAATCAGTTAAATCTATACCAAATTGCTCGTTATAATCGCTTAATAATGTTCGAGGCAAATGACGAGTCAAGTCGAGTAAATAAACCCTAGCCGAGTCTGTCACCATTTATGTGAGTGTTCCCTTGAGTCCACCATTCACCTAGTCTAAACTAAAATTGTTTCTTAAGAGTCTAAACCAAGTTAAAGTCTACCGTTAGAGTCATCATCCACCTAGAATTACATCCTAGAAAGTCTTCACACACTTAAAGTCATTCCCCTAGAGCCCACTTACACCTAGGATAGTTTCCTTAATTCTCATCCCGTAACTTAAGTCCAACCCGTATAGCCAAAAGTAAAAACACTAAAACGGTCATAAAAACAGTTTTACAAAGAATTGTGAGGCCCATAACTTTATCAATCTGTAGGTCTAACCTTAGGCCATCTCCCAGAGTCGGTTTCAGCCCAAAATAGTTGGCAGATTAAATGTTATAGCTGCTGCAGTCCAACAGTTTCATTAAAATCCGTTTTTGTGTTGTGAGTCAAACCCATGTCCAACCTTTGAGTCTGAGTCGTCCGAAATAGCGTGCTAACTTATTCCAAATAATCAGTACGTTTGTTATAGATGACATTCACCATCTAAAAGGATCATCAAGTCAGTCCATACCTCGAAATTGATAAATTAACACTCTTAATTTATAAGCGATTATTACATTCCGTTGAAATCACCTAGATCTTAAAGTATAGACCATGAGAGCACTAACTCTTATTTGATTAATAGATACATAATTATTGCCCAAAATACAAGTTTGACATTTACTCAATTTGTCATTTTGATTAAATTTCGAGACGATCATGACAATCTAATTTCTAATCGTCCAGATTTTAGAGCAACTTATTTCTCGAGTCTAATATTTAATCAAGAACTAGGTGATCATATCCAACTTTTCAAAATCAGTTCTACTTTCTTTCTAGTTTTCAAAAATAATTCATTAATTCTTCTATAAGGGTCCTAAATAATTCGAGAATAATTCAAGGAACAGTCGCTCAGCAACATAAGCTCTAATATTCAGGAAAGTCTTCATCAAATCCGCACTCCTATAATTTCCAGTCCAAATATGAGTAGCCTTCAAGAGCAAATCCATCTAATAAAGATTACTCTTGTAGAACTTAATTCTCGCCTCATCGCCTTAGAAGAAAAACACAAGCAAGTTTGTCAATTTGAGCACGGTCCAAGTGATCATCTCGATTGCCTAATCCACCGAATAGGTTACAACCCTTCGGAGCACCCTACTCTTGAGACAATTGACCATCAAAGGATAAAAGAACTAACCTCTTTAATGAGACTGAGTTCCCTCATCAAAAAACGGAAGACATATATGAACTTGCTTGTTGACCGAAAAAGGTTAAACGATGGATTAAAGACAGAAAATTCACTCCTCTAGGAGAGTCGCATACCGAAATGTTTGCCAAGCTCACAACTCGAGGAATACTGTGTCCAATAGGTCCCACCCCGGACCCTCATGGTAAAGGCAAGTATTGGGACCCTAACTCATATTGTGAGTATCATCAGGGAAAAGGCCATCTTATCCAACAATGTTGGCACCTAAAGAATGCAATACAAGATCTAGTTGAGGACGGGGTCTTGACCCTTCCCATGTAAGATATGAAGTTAAGAGCATTACACTCCAATTTAGATCAAACACTCACCTTTAGTGTTTTAAACCTTAATTAAATTCTCATAGCATTTCTATAGTACCAAACAACATTTGGGACAATTATGGCATACTCACCCTCTACCATTTCGAATATTCCACCACCAGAATGTTCAGAAGGACAGACTCATAAAACTGGACTAGAAACGAGAAGCTACAAGCTAGACTGCTGGCTGACACTGAAGACAAAAGATTATCCAAAGCTCGAAGATGCAGACTCAAATATCAAAAATCTCAGACTTAGAATATAGCACTACAAACTGATTCTATGTCGTTATCCCTTCCATTTTCGTTCCTAAAATAGAATAAGAGGCTAAATTGCTGTCAAGTCTTCTTATCGTTTACTTTTATCCAAAGATCAATAAAGTTTCTCTTTAAAGTACATCCCTGATTGTCTTACCATAACAGTTTTAAAAGCAATGAACAAACAAAAAAGGAAAATTATTCGATGCAGGAAACAAATGGAATTTTTTTTTCTGCACTTTACATAAAAGAGTTCGCAATTAGTCACTCACTTGGGCCCAACATAGCCCATTAACTTCGAAAATAAAAGACCATCTCAGGACCAACAACTAGGGGCTCATTTAGTCCACCTTAACAATTTCTGAAAGATATAATACACAAACACAAAAGGCAACTTGCAACCTTTAAAAATGTCCTTTCCCTTGACCATGACACGACAATTCACTTTATTGTTAACCATATTGAACCTAGTATGAAGGAGCCTTTTTCATTCAACCCACACTAATCTGAACCTAGGGATGGGAGTACATTATGACAATAATAAGGAACTAATCAAGTATAAAAGGGCTACACATCAAGGACCATTCTGAAAAGAAAGAATCCAAGAATGTTGTGAAGTAACCAGTCAAGTCAAAAGTCCTTCAATTAAAATGTGGCAGATCAACAACGATGAAGTTCTACCCCAAGACCAAACAAGGCTAAACATTAAGTACAGTTGTCAATTTAACTAAGGGTATAATGGGGAATTTTTTAGCCTTTTTTCCACCTGAAACTTAACCAGGTTACAACCCCTGAAAAGCCCTCCTTGAGGTGAAGTAATAAACATAAGTCTTTCTTAAATCGCAAATGAAAAAAAAAATCCCCACCCGGGAATACCTGAAAACCGAGCACCAATTACTCCGGCAGTAAGAAGTTAATCAACTTTGCAAATTAACTAGAAAAAAAACGTGAAAATAAATCGAATCCTGTGAAAACCGCGCGTACCAACCGCCTGGCGCTAGAAAATTATAGCGCGTGCAAGATGTGCGCTGGATTTTTCCAACACTTGTGCTTAAGTGTTCGTAATTTTCCTGCACTCTTACAAAAAAATCCGAACACTTGGGGGGTACATCTGGGCACAATCCAATTATTTTATGCAATTTATCACAAATCAAAGTGAATTTATAATAAAAAGAATGACTCAGAATAAAAAACCAGAACTACGTAACGCCTGATTCCAACCTGGATACGTACCACTAAAGGCGCGACCACTTTAGTCCAAATTCATTATGGACGTCTATTCTGAACAAAATGAACTCATCCCACTCCGGCTAAAAGTGACTAAAACATGGATCCATAACATTCAAATCAAGTCATTATATGCAAATGTGCTAAAAGTCAGGCTAATTAGGCACAAGATTATGTTATCAACCTAATTACTTTACAGAAAATAGAAGCAACTCACCTCTTTGGGCACAACTTCCAAAAGGAAGAATTAACTTCCTTAAATAACTTGTTTCCTACTATTAGAATACATAAATAATTTTCTTAAATAAAAGACGCATCTACGTCTTCTTAAACATTGCCCAAAAACTAAGTAAGACAATCAGGCATTCTTTATGAGGAGCAAAGGGTAGCACTTATTATCCTTACCATCCCTTGACATCTCTTCATGCTAGAATGCCTTTCACCTTCTTGAACTTTGAGCATCTAAAACTTCATCCTAAATCGAGAAACCTATAGCTAATCAGCAAGTACTACAGCCAACAGCCCAAGTGAAAGCTTCCGAATCCGATACAATAAAAAGATATGGTTGACATCAGATTTATACCAAACAATACGACCGCAATGTCATGCAACCTCAATGTCAAATGACTTCCTTGAAAATTAATGTTCTTAATATGCATTTAAATATGGACTTTACTTCATCTTTTATGTTTTCAAAAAAGAAGCAAACTTGGATATGAACTCTATCTTAGTCAGTTCGTTCATTTCCTTGTTAAGCAATCGAGTCTGGACGCACATTCCCATGTCTAATTCAAAAGAGGCAAAAACATTGCTCTGCTTTATACAGGGGGGCTAGCTTAGCCAACACGTCCAGCCTCTTCCTTAACAACTGGTCGAACATTCAAGACTTTCCCATTACGAATAATTTGGAATTAAATCCGCAGGTTTTAACTAATATCTTTCTACAGACTTAAAACCATTAAAGCTGCAAAAATACTTTGTTGATCCTAAACCTAAATCATGTGTGCTGTCATTTTATGTCTGTTTCTTCTAGTACAGGTTGGAGCCTCACTTTGGCTAAAAAGAGTCAATCGAGCCTTTTTCCGGACAGACTTCAAATTATTGGCCACCTTGACCATGGCTCTGTCGCCTAATACGACACGTACAAAGAAAAACAACAAGTAGAAATTACTACTCGTTCCTTGGACATACCTTGCATTAATGAAAGTATGTTTCAAGCTACTCAGGAACTTGATGGCCAGACGATTTCTGTTCATCCTGGACATCACAAACATGTAAATATATGCCAAGCATCAATGCACATAGCCAATCCCGTAACTATGTTTGGGGCTTGAAGAAAGCACCTCAAAACTGCTCTGAATGTCGATTTTATCGCAAAAATGCTACACATATGTCATAGGGAGAAAATCCTAGTGTTCAGTTGCATAAAATGAACCTTAATTTGCAAATCCCTCATCGCAGCTCTAAGCAAGGTTAACTACTTAAAACTTGAAAATTGCTCCAAACTAATGGGGCACCGGCGGAACGTCCTTTCCGTAAACCCCAAGTGTTGGGGAATACAGTTAAACATAATAACAATTCTACGAACACGAACTTAGAACTCCACTTGTCGTTCCTCTACTTGGTTCACCGACACGACCAGATCCGTCTTGATTATCGTAGCTTAGACAATCGATCAAGATACTTTGCTTTTGGGAAGAACAATTCTTATGGAGGCATAGAGAGTTTAGGGTTTCTCTTGCCTTAGGTTAGAATCTGATTTTTTGCATTAGGTTAGGGAAAACATGTGTGTGGAATAACATTATAACCCTTAGGTTATAATACTAACCGGCCAAGGCCAGCATCATCCGCACAAGCCCACACGCGCACAGCCACACAGGCGTTGGGCCTTGGGCCGCGCTGTGTGCGCTGCTGCTGCTGTTCCTCGCGTGCGCGCGCGCCCAGCCAAGGCATGGGCCTAGCGCGCTGGCTCATTGGGCTGGCAGCGTTGCCTCCTCGTATCCGCGATTAATATATTTTCGATATATTATTTATCGTTTCGTATACGACGAATCACCGGCGTACGATACGATTAATTCGTTTCGCCTAGCTTACTGTGAGGGGGTCGAAAAAGCACGAGGCTAATGCGTGACCTTGTCCCTCCTGGGTGTGATGTTTCTTTTTGTCAAATCAAGTGTAATTGGATTTCCTGTGAGTTTTCACCCAATTGACTAGTAATATAGGAGTCGCCATTCAGTTTTTAACGACAATGAGAAAAACTGACAAAACCCGGTTATCGTGACATAAAGGGAGTGCAATTATGTTTAACCACGACGGCCATAGGTTCCCTTGTGATCCCTGGTGTGGGGATCTCTCAACATACACCCGCAAGGTAGAGATTGAGGGTTCGGGGGACTGTAACTACCGAGAGGAGTACTCGCTCATCGATAACTCCAGAGGCAGGATATCCTTACTAGCTCAGCATAAATAATTGAAGGGACATGCGTTAACTATTAAACTAATCTGAGTTGGTTTTAACAATATGCAACATATAGTATTAGATCGAACGCGATTATCTGATTTAGATTGTTTTAAGGGACCTAGCATGATAATCCAATTTCCCAACATATTATCTTTATTAGGCGTGATAGAACAATCAGATTTAATTAGTTTAACAGTTCATAAACGGGCGAGGAAAGCAATTAAACCATGGAAAAGGGACACATTACGACGCACCCTTGAGAGGTGCGTCACGGTTCTCAGAAAACTAACCACTTTGACTTTGCTATTTCTCCTTTTATTTAACGAATCTCAAATTATGGGACGGGATACGTTCTGTTCGATTTATGGATCTATTGCGACAGAACGCGTGATCAGTTTTGCAGCGTGAGGCTTAGGCTTAGGGGATTAGAGTTAATACTCAGAATAATAATCGTGTCCTTTTTTTCACGTCGAACTTGGGCTATATTTATAGAAAAGAGTTCGTGGAAAGATAGAATTGTAGAGCTCTAATCCACGAGGAATTAGGAAAGAATACGTCCCAGGTAATTTCACCGCCCAGGCCTGGGCGCCGAAGATTTCGGCGCCTAGGGCCAGACGTTGAAAAATATGATCTGGGCTGTTTTCTTAGTCAGATTCGGATTCCTATAATCCGGAGTGTTTGAGACTTAATCGAGTCTTTTAGTGCGTATTAACCTTGTGACGGAATGCGTCTGGGCCCGTTACGAACTCTAGGCTCGTTAGGATTTTAATTAATACGTGACTCTTATTTTCGAATCATATTAGGAATAGGATTCTCTCGTAATCTCTATCTCATTTAGGATTTATGTTGGAGTGCAACACCTAATTCTGACAGGTTTCTATCTTTTATGACTTGCCACTTTTAACAACTACCCATTACGGTAGTTACTATTTTTAGCAGGTTTCCATAAATAGCAGGTTTCTATAAATAGCAGGTTTCGAGTGAAATGAAAAGGGGTGATCGAGATTCGTTATTTTATAGGAGATGCGTTGTCAAGTGGAGATTTATTCTTTCATCATCGAACCTTCCCTTTCGGGAATGGGGACAAAAGTAAGTGTCTACAGTTAGCCCCCACTTTGACTGAGTCTTGGAGTAAGACGATGGTCAAAGTATTAGACAGAGTGCGCCACACAAGTCATGGTGACCTGCTTTTGCGAGGGTCTCACGAGCCCCCGAGTGATAACATTTGACTTAAGGGTCATCACTTGAAGTGTCGACATATCCCTCACGTGTCATTGGGATTTGTCAACGGATAGTATAGAAACTTCCTCACTTTGTCATTGGAAGGATCTAAAGGGGCGTAGAAACTCCCTCACTTTGTCATTGGGAGTAGCTACAGATGTTTTCGAAATCAAATCTATAAAGTGTAATTGGGCCTGGCCAAGCCCAATCACGAGGTAAAAATGTTTTTAAAGATTCTCATTTTCAGGGTTAGCTAAACGAGAAAACCCCCTTGTTTTTATGGGACGTAAAACGAAGGAAAATCCAGCACATCGTTCGTTTTTGGAAAAAACGGAAAACCATTCTTTTAAATTTTGGAAAAAGGGAAAGCTACTCACATCGTTCTTTTTTGGAAAAACGGAAAACCAGAAAAAGTTATCGCTGCAGCGACTAAGGACCTGCGCGGTTAGTGACGCAGACCCCGCCGGTTAAAGATGGCGAGCCTGTCCGCTAAGGGTGGACACCCTGTCCGACAGAAGTGGACGAATCTGTTTTTGAAATTTGAAAATAAGGACCTACGCGGTTTGTGACGTAGACCCCGCCGGCTGAAGATGGCGAACCTGTCCGTTAAGGGTGGACACCCCGTCCAATAGAAGTGGACGAATCTGTTTTGAAATTTGTTTTGTGTTTATTTTTTTGAAAATAAGGACCTACGTGGTCTGCGCCGTAGACCCCGCCGGCTGAAGATGGCGAGCCTGTTTCATTTTTTTTGTTTTGAAGACTCTATTTTTCGAAAACTGAGGATCTGCGCGGCTAGTGACGCAGACCCCGCCCGCTGAGGGTGGGCGAACCCTGTCCGCTGAGGGTGGACGTCCCTGAATTCGTTTTTCGTTTTGGAACTCGCGTGGTTCGTGACGTTATCTTGCCAACTGGGATGGGCAAGTTTCCTATTTTTTCATCGTGATTTCTTTTTTGAGAACTTCCTTTGTTCATTCTTGCAAGAGCGAATTCTTTCGAGGGATGCTCGAATTTAGTTGTAACCTGAACGTGGGTTGACAACGGGTTTAGACGGACCTTTGTCTTGTGACCGTCTGCTTTCGTGGTTTTTGAGCTAGTCTCTACGGCTCGATTTTTGCCACCACTTGGTCTTTGATCAGAGGACCATGTACAAGTGTCAATGACGACCCTTTTTCTGAGGCCGAACCTGTTCTTTTGAGATCATCCAACCATGGGACGACGTATAGCGTAGTCCGGGAATGTGATTTCGATTGCG
Organism: Spinacia oleracea; assembly: GCF_020520425.1. Taxonomy (NCBI): domain Eukaryota; kingdom Viridiplantae; phylum Streptophyta; class Magnoliopsida; order Caryophyllales; family Amaranthaceae; genus Spinacia; species Spinacia oleracea. The sequence goes on along the minus strand of NC_079488.1, from coordinate 68,128,356 downwards.
CACTCTTTGTTTGGAGTATACTTTTCGCGAGCCCCCAAGCACTTGGGCTTTGTTGGTCATTTTTCGCATATTTCATAACGTCTTTTAATCATGTTTGGGGTCGTGCTCGTATGTGCGAGCGACCTTTCATAGTGGTGTGCTATTTTGGCGAAGTCATGGGGTGCGACTTCAGTCTTCGGGCGACAAGGTTTAATATCATCCGGTTTAGCTTGGCCCGGATTTGACAGACAAACATTTTTTTTTGAGAAACCAACGACTTAACAACATTTTTTGGTGTTTCGAAGAATGACCTTGATATTTCATATTTGTTTTGAAAAGTGTACATATATGTTCCTTGAGACAAGTCTAAGTTTCGACCAAGTTTTACCATTCATTTTTGCTATTTGGGAGCTTAAAGGTGCTATTGGGCTTGATCTTAATTGCAATAGGGCCTCGTGTGTAGCAACACGGTTTTAAGTCTTTTCCTGTTCCGCGTTTTGTGAAATCTGGGCCTTGGGCTGCATTTTCGGCGCCCAAGGCTGGGCGTTAATTATTTCGGCGCCCAGCTTCGGGCGCTGAAAGTCCTTTCCTGGCGAATTTTGACTTTCGGATTTCTTAACGCGTTTCCGAATGGGATCGGGATGTCACTTGATGCGTTCAGCTATATATAGGGGCTAGATACGTCCCTATTTTCCATCACTCTCAATTTCCTTTTTTCTTTGCTGTGTTTTAGTTACTCCTTGCTTTCGTCATGTCGATTCCTACTTTCTCACTCCAACGGGCTGTTAGGCGTTGGCTATGGGCCCTTACTCCTACAGAAAAGGCTTTGTTGAAAGAATACCACTTAGAGGCACTTTTAGGCTTACAACAAATTAATATTGACTATAATTTTCTGCATGCAGCCCTAAGCTTTTGGGATTTCGATCATCATGTTTTTGTCTTTCGGGGCAACGAAATATGTCCTTTGCCAGATGAATTCGCTGCGATCCTTGGTTATCCTACTAATGCTACCCTTGCCACTCCTGGCACTATTGAAGAGGGTAAAACAACCATAGGGGCTTTCCTAGGACTAGATGCTAACATGCTTGCTGAAATTGTTGTAGGTGATGAGGTTAATTTGGCAAAACTTGTAAAACATCACTTTAGGCCTAGTAAGAATATGACCGAACAGAAATTGAATATTCGAGCCCTTGTATTTTGCTTGTTGAATCATTATTTGCTGTCGAATAACAATGGTGAGTTCGGTGACATAAGGTTGATCCCCTTGATTAGCCAGATGGAAAGTTGCTATTCTATTATGCCGTTGGTTGTTGCCGAGACTTTGCTGAGTGCGGATGAGCTGAAGAAGGATGCCAAATCTGAATATTTTAAGAGAAGCCCCCTATTACTGCAGGTAATCGATTTTTTTCTTTGCGCGTATACGTTTATTTTGCATATATATATTTTATTCTTCCTGCCTTGGGGCTGAGTTTCAGCGCCCAGTGCTGGGCGCTAGAATTTTCGGCGCCTGGTCCTGGGCGTTGAAACTGCGCCCCAGGAACCGTTTTTTTTTATTTTATTTTTATTTTTTATCGTACCCGTTTTTGCAGATTTGGCTCGTGGAACGGCTTAGGCTCTTGGAAACTCCTGCCGATCCTAAACATTATCGCCCTATAGCCTTACGTAACCGAAAATATTTGCACAGAGGCCAGGACGAGGCTGAATGGGCCTCCTTTTTTACTCATGGTATCTGTTCTATTAAGTGGGTGGTACCGTGGTGGGGTTTGACTACTATGACGGGGGGTTCTGATGTATCGGTTTATGTTTCCTTGTTGGGGCTATCTCGGCCCATTTATATTTTCCCTTACCGAGTCATGCGTCAATACGGTTTAAGGCAGACTATCCCCTTTTCTGATACGGTACCACCTAAAGTATCGGCCTTTTCACAAGCACGGGTTCAAGCGTGGGCTAAGTATTATGATGGTCTCCCGCGTTGGGCCGTAGCTACAAATGGCTTTGTGGGTCTTTCTGAAAACTACAAGTTGTGGATGAGCTCCGATGATAAGGCTGTGAGGACCGAGGCTCGAAATGGGGAGCCGGCTGAGCTTTTGATACCTCGTATTCGGGTCAGATATGAGGGCCGTGATTCTGCCAATCCTCGCACCCATGGTATTAAGACTGTGAAAGCTCGTCCTGATCGAAAGCGAAAGGAAGTTCCTCCCCGTTCCAGTTCTAGGCCTAAAAAGGTGCCTAACATGAAGGGGCCTGCTGTTGTTAAAAGAAGTACAGGCTCTCGCGGAGATCGTCGCCGGAACAATGTATGGGTTAGGAAGGCTCAGTTGCCTGTAGAAACAGTGGCTAGTCTGGTTGATGATAATAATTCTTCTCCCACCATTGTATGTGCCCTTGAGGCTGAGCGGGCTATAACCGAGAATGTTTCTGAAGCCTTGGCATCTTTGGAAGTTAGTGTCCAGGAGCCGGTTCTTATGGAGATTGATATAGGGGCAGCGCAGAAGACTGTGGGGGTGGATCCTGCGAACATTGCCCTCTACAAGACTTTATTTGATGATCCGGAAGAACTAGAGTAGTGTAGTTCTTGCTAGGGTGTAGGTTCCCTTTATTTATTTCAGTTGTGTTTGTTTTTTCATTTCTTAGCACTTTGTTTTCCTTCTTATTATTTTTCAATAAAGGCGTATTTTATTTTTCATTTTCATTTTTTGTTTCTCCTCTTTTTTATATTTTTATATGTCTAATACTTTTTGCACAATTTATATATGTTTTTTTTATTGGACCGAATCTTTGGTAAGGATTGCCTACGTATCTTGTCAGAATCAGGTCGCGCATAGTTCTAGCTAGAATAAATTCTAAGATGCCGGATTTTAATAGATATGCCCTAGTAGAAAAAACCCCTGTTGCAGCCCCCTTATTGCAGCGTACATGTATTAATACGCTTCAACAACCAGTTGGTCAACGCGGGTCAAACCCTTTAAAGGGTTGTTGCAGCGTACAAATTAATTGCCCCCTGCAAAAGAGCTTTTTGCAGCGTACAGAATAAAAGCCCCCTGCAATAGCCCATTTTTATTGCAGCGTACATTTCAAAGCCCCCTGCAATAAACCTGATAAAAAGTTTATTCGCTGCAATATTGATTGAATAACTAATTCGAACAAATTAATCATCTCATGAATTTCGCTCCTCGCGCACAACTCCTTCTTCCCTTAAGCTTTCCCTGCGTCGTCTGAAAAAAAAAACCTTTCTCTGCGCCGCTCATAAAGCTTTCCCTGCGTCGTCAATCTAGCTTCCTCGTCGGTGGTTCTGGCCTCCTCCTCATCGTCGGTGGCTCTTTTCTCGCCTCCTCTCCAGTCGCTACTTACTCGGCTGGTGGGTCCAAGAAAGAACGTAGTTTGCTCGCGTCGGTGGTTGCAAGAAAGAAAGTTTCTCGCGTCCTTTTCTCCGCCAACCTCCTCGCCGTGGCTAGTAATCCTTGCTGTCCCCTTTTCTAGGTTTGTTCAATTCGTTTATCTGATTTTTGTTTTAAGAATTAGGGTTTGTTCAATTCGTTTTTAGGGTTCTGTGCGTTTGTTCAATTCATTTTTAGGGTTTGTTTAATTTGTTTGTTCAAATCGTTTTTATGGTCAATTCGTTTGTTCATTTCGTTTTTAGGGTTTGTTCATTTCGTTTTAAGGGTTTGTTCATTTCGTTTTTAGGATTTGTTCATTGGCCCAACTTGTGTTATTTATTGGACATGTTTAATATTGTGTTATTTCTCTAATTTGTTGGATTGTTATTGTTTATTCTTAACCATCTTTTACAGTTTGAAGATGAACGAGATGTTGAAGATGCTGTACAAGGTCGAAATGGTTATGATTTTGATGGACATCGTTTGCGGGTAGGTATTCTTGGAACCTTGTTTCTGCTGCATGTCTACATGTGCTTCTTTTTTTGTCTGATAACTCTTGCATCATTTACATTGGTGTTATATACTTTCAGGTGGAATTCGCTCATGGTGGACGAGGATCATCATCATCAGACCATCACAGCAGTTACAGTGCTAGTAGAGGTGGAGCACCTAAGCACACTGACTACAGAGGGGTAGTCTTGCTTCTCTATTGGCATATTTTTGGTAATTTCACTACTATATGAAATTCTTGTATTGGTGTTTCTGCAGTTATGGTCACTGGACTGCCATCATCTTCTTCTGGGCAAGACCTGAAGGTCAGTGATAACAGTTTTTTAATCTAGAGGAGATTTGGGGATCATTGTGTTGTGCAGTTTGTGTCTCACACGAGTTCGATGCTCCTATTCCCATTATATGTCTTCTATCTATTATTCATGTTGTTCTGATTTGTATATGTATCAATATCAGGATCACATGCGACGAGACGGTGAAGTTTGTTTCTCAGATGTATTCAAGGATCGTCGCTATGGTGGTTCGTTGGTGCTTTTAATGATCCTTGAGTTGCTGCTTTCCTAGTGTTTCTTGTATCAGTGCACTGATTAATTTTATCATATCGTTATGTAACTCTAGGTAGCAAATGTGATATCTGGTCCTAAAGTTTAATCGGCTTAAAAACTCTCTAGCATTTTACTTGTGTTAATATTTTTACCCCTTTTGGTTTGACAATTTCCTAGTATTATCTGGAATGCATCATGGTACTTAAGTTCCACAATGATTACTGCCTTTACTGGGTATATCGATATCTCTACCTGCCCTAAAAAGCTCATAGTCCTTTATGCAAGCTAGCATGTGACAGATGCTGACGACCATGCATATTAGAGGATGAGCTAACTATCCGCATTAAGTTGAATTCAAGGCTAAGTCTTGAAATTTGGACCAGAAAATCTGAAAGTTCTTATCTTATTGAACTTATGTTGGTTCTCACATTGTGTAATCATTCAGATTATTGTTTAGTCTAATATGTGGTGCATGCCTTTAGGGTCATCCTTAAAACTTGAGATGTTTTGTTCACTGCATACTTCTAGTTGTAAAGTTGCCCTTTGACCCGATAAAGCGTTCTTTTTGCAGGCACGGCTGGAGTTGTTGAATATGCAAATTATAATGATATGAAACGTGCTGTAAGATGTTTTGTTCTGTTAGTTGTTTAGTGGTAATTTTGTTTAGTGTTCATTTTTTCTAATAGACTAATCAGGCGTTGCCTTTTATGCAGTTCAGGAAGCTGGATGATTCTGAATATTCTCTCGCGCTTATATCCGAGTACGTCTCAAAAAGAGTTGATTATCAAACTGGGTATTACTGTTTTCTTATAGTTATTCACATTTATTTTCATCTCCAGGTGAGGGAGGACTCGAGGAGTCTGAGTCTGGATGATAGGTCGAGAAGCAGAAGCTACAACCGTGGCTGTAGTTATAGTCGAAGCCGCAGCCGCAGCCACAGGTGCTATTATTTGTTTTAAGATGGATTTTGTGCTAAGGTTTTATGATAATGAAACTATGCTGAAAGGTCTCCTTTGATGCAGTATATCTCCGCAAAGAAATTCACGCCGTTCTTATTCTAGATCTCCTTCGAAGTCCCGCTCGAGATCTCCCTCTCGTTCTCGCTCTAGGTATGTTGTTGCTCCTGTTACTCGTGCTCATCAATCACCTTAAGGAATTATAATGACTAATCATATATGGTTAACAAGATTGCATAATATTGCGTCATATATCTGGTTCTGCTTAGCTTATACCAACATCTGGTTATAGTTCTTCAACGAAGCTAGGTTGTATATGTCTAGCTTCTATTGGCAATCCAGATTCATGTGGCTGCATTATTTTGTATTTACGAAGTATCCCTGATTTAACCTTTGTTGAAGGATACATATGTTGTATGATTTAGCTTTTAGGGATGAGCCAGACATATCAGTCGTTTTACACTAATTCCCCCTGATTTGACCTTGGTTAAACATGTAATGTAATTTATTTATTTTCCTGATATACGGAGTAAGATCGTTCTATTACTTTCGAAAGTACAACATCCTATTAACGGGAATACAGTAGGCCTTCTTAATTGTTTCTGTGTGAAAGATTTTAAGAGGGTATAATACCAGACAGTCAGTTATAGACTTACAGATAATGGAATAAACTAGACTGGAGCAGCATTAAAATCGTATGCACCTAGTGTTGGTCGTATTTTTTGGTCTTGGGTGCTGCAACAGTGGATCGTCGAGAATATGTGGATCTTTTTACGAAGCCTTAGAGGAAGGGAGAAGTCAGAAAACCATTATTTAGCAATTCTTGTTAGATTGTTCCTATTTTTTGAAACCACTTCCGAGGCTTCCTTCTTCATTTTGTCTATTTATGCTCACATTTTGTCTGACTTTATTTGGAAATTTCCCTGTTCACATTTTTCTTCAAGCGACTTCATAATGTGTGCTTCTGGAGTGGAATATAGAAGAGTATGTAGATTGGTTATTTAGACCATAGAAGAATGATCTACCATTTTTATTGCCTTTTTTTTGTTCTCTATTTCATCACTTGACTTCTGCATGGAATCAGTTTGCTTCCTCTTGTCTTTCCACTTCTCGGATTATCTTCGTCCATCTTCAAAGCATGCCTGTTAGATGATTTTATTTGCAGTTGGGTAGTTTGGAGTCTGGTAGTTAAAGTGTTGACCTGTTAATGTTACCAATGGTTGCATTTCTTCTGTCAATAAGTAGAAAAGACGTAGGGAGGTGCCAAGTTACTTTTTGATTTCTAACTTATTTGTAGTGTAATTGGTGAGAAAATAGGGGTTATTAAAGACATGAAGGTAGTTCATTTGTATATGCCATACCAAACTATAAGCTGTGTCTGACACTTGGATGCATAGAGAGGGAGGAGGTTAGATGCTTAAAAACGTCGTATTTGGGCAAAAATTAGGTAAAATTTAGACATTTCATTTAAGATGTGTGTCTGTCTCTGAAACTTCTAGCTGAGTTCGAGTAACATAGACGTGGCATGCTTGTGCGGCCATATCTAGTCACATTGTGCTTTCCCACTTCAGATCTGTTGAATTTGGAACTTAATTAAAAACAAAAACTAAGCCTCTTAATTGTATTTAGTCTATACTGCATAATTGTATTTAGTCTATCATGTAATATGCCTATGCTGCATAATTGTATTAGTCTAATGAGTTCAGACGATGTACATTCAGATTAGTTAAAAGATACGGAGTAATAAGATAAGATAAGAGAAATGGAACTCGAGAGAAAAGTACCTTAAACTCTCGTCTCAACTAATCTGAAAGCTCGAGAGAAAAGTACCTTAAACTCGAGAGAAATGGAACTCGAGAGAAAAGTACCTTAAACTCTCGTCTCAACTAATCTGAAAGATCGAGAGAAAAGTACCTTAAACTCTTGTCTCAACTAATCTGAAAGCTCCTAAAGCACACATGCCTTGGAGCAGGAAGTTTAGGCCAGCATTCCCAGCAACAAAAGTAGGGTAGCTTGCAAAAGTAGTAGCGTGCAATACATCTGATTATTGGATGGTAAACCATAGTTTGCAGCACTCTGAACTTACTTACCCCGCGTTAGTTATCAACTTGATCAGCTGCAAGGTTTAGGTTATACATTTTACTAAAGTTCTTGGATTGAGGACTGCATCTGCAAAGGTTGATAGTAAATCCCTCTGAAGATGTATCTGATTATCTATCCCCTTAGTCCTTTACCCGGATGTTATGGCCTTATTGAGTACATTTTAATGCTATGTCCATAATTTTTATGTTTTGTGTGTTACTTTATATGCTCAAGAGTAGGGTAGATATTAACCATTAGTTGAATTTGGTTGTGCTTGCAGCTTGATGCTTGGGTTGCATGGGAGCAGAACTTTCCAATTGCTGCACTTAAAAAAGTTTTACTAGCTCTGAAAAAGGAGCAACAATGGCGTAGAGTCATACAGGTACTGCAATTTTAACATTTTGGTCATTGTCTTTGTACTGGGTGAGTAAGAAGAGAAAAAAGGAAGGATGTAGCAGTATGAAAAACTAGAATCTAAGTCATAGTGTTTCTGACATGCACGAAAAATAAAAAAAACTAAGTTATGATTCTAATTGAGACTGAGGTGATTATTAATTGAACTGAGGTGATTGTTAATCCAGTTGAAGTTTTTTACTCCCTTTCTCTTTAGCACACATTTATGCTAAACAATGAGGGATTCTTAGTTCTTACCCAACCCCTTCTTGTTACTGTAGTTCTTAGTTCCTAAATGTAGTTCTTACACATTTATACTAAATGTTTTATATGCTTAGTTTTAACTTTCTAGGACTCATTACAATCCATTTATGTACATTTGAGGCTCATTGTATCGTCATAGGTCATATTTAGGCTAAAATGCCATTTTTCACTCTCAACTTTGAACTAAAGAACCTAAGGACTCATTTTAAACTTATTTTATGATTAATATGCTTAGTTTTAAGTTTCTAAGACTTATTCTAATCTACTTATGCACATTGAAGGCTTGTTTGGTCGTTATAGGTTATATTTAGGCTAAAATGAGGCATTTTCGCTCCCAACTTTCAAATAAAGAACCTAAGGACTCATTTTAAACTTATTACATGTTTAATATGCATAACTTTAAATTTCTAAGACTCGTTCCAATCTATTAATGCACGTTTAAGGCTCATTGGGTCGTTATAGGTCATATTTAGGCTAAAATGACATTTTCGTTCCCAACTTTGAACTAAAGAACCTAAAGAGTCATTTTAAACCTTTTACATCATTAATGTGCTTATTTTGAACTTTCTAAGACTTATTCCAATCTATTTATGCACATTTAAGGCTTGTTTGGTCATTATAGGACATATTTAGGCTAAAATGACATTTTTGTTCCTAACTATGAACTAAAGAACCTAAGGACTCATTTTAAACCTTTTACATGATTAATATTCTTAGTTTTAACTTTATAATACTCATTCCAATCTATTTATGCACATTTAAGACTAATTGGGTCGTTATAGGTCATATTTAGACATTTTCGCTCCCGACTTTGAACTAAATAACCTAAGGACTCATTTTAAACTTATTATATGATTAAAATGCTTATTTTTATGTTTCTAAGGCTTATTCTAATCTACTTATGTACATTTAAGGCTTGTTTGGTCGTTATAGGTCATATTTAGGCTAACATGAGGCATTTTCGTTCCCAAATTTGAAATAAAGAACTTAAGGACTCATTTTAAACTTATTACATGTTTAATATGCATAACTTTAACTTTCTAAGACTCGTTCCAATCTATTTATGCACGTTTAAGGCTCATTGGGTCGTTATAGGTCATATTTAGGCTAAAATGACATTTTCGTTCCCAACTTTGAACTAAAGAACCTAAAGAGTCATTTTAAACCTTTTACATGATTAATGTGCCTAGTCTTAACTTTCTAAGACTTATTCCAATCTATTTATGCACATTTAAGGCTTGTTTGGTCATTATAGGACATATTTAGGCTAAAATGACATTTTCGTTTCCAACTATGAACTAAAGAACATAAAGACTCATTTTAAACCTTTTACATGATTAATATGCTTCGTTTTAACTTTATAATACTCATTCCAATCTATTATGCACATTTAAGACTCATTGGGTCGTTATAGGTCATATTTAGACATTTTCGCTCCCAACTTTGAACTAAATAATCTAAGGACTCATTTTAAACTTATTATATGATTAATATGCTTATTTTTAAGTTATTTAGACTTATTCTAATTTACTTATGTACATTTAAGGCTTGTTTGGTCATTGTAGGTCATATTTAGGCTAAAATGAGTCATTTTTGCTCCCAACTTTGAACTATAGAACCTAATGACTCATTTTAAACTTATTACATGTTTAATATGCATAGCCTTAGGCTAGATGAGGTAATTAATTAATTTTCCTTACTCTTGATTCGTATTTTAGACTATTAGGACATTGCCATTATTTGCTCGAATGTTAAAATGTGATATTATTTGCATTTAATCTAATGCTCCCATCAATTTTTTTTTTTTGGTAAAGGTCTACACTCCGAGGAATACGCCTTATGCTAGTGAGGAAATTGATGTGGTTCGTGAGCAATGGGTTGCAAGTATTTATTATTGGCCCGAGGGCGCTTGATCGAGTTGTGTTGGTTTAGATGTTATAGAACAATCTTTTATGTTAAAATGTATGCATACGTTGAAATTGGAACATACATATATTTAAATGTATATGGTACGTGCACTTTGGTTTTGCGATATCTACAAAACACCATTTATTGTTTTTATATTTGTTATACATGTTGCGATATTCTATTATTGTTGTGATAGGTTTCTATATTTGGGCACTCTAGGTATCCATAAAACTAAAATTTTACACCCTTGTTGCAGCGTACATATATATGTACGCTGCAACAAGGGTGTAAAATTTTGGCAAAAAACCAGACTTGTTGCATCGTACAAATAGATGTTCGCTGCAACAGGTTGGGTTTTTTGCAGCGTACACCTATTTGTACGCTGCAATAAGTTAAGATTTTGGCGAAAATTTACCCACTTGTTGCAGCGTACATGCATATGTACGCTGCAAAAAAGTACTTTTCGCAGCGAACATTGTACGCTGCAACAAGTTCAGACTTGTTGCAGGCCCCCCAGTTGCAGCATACGATGAACGCTGCAACAGGGGTCTAAAAGCCCGCTGCAATAAGGGTTTTTTCTACTAGTGATATTACTTAACCGGTCAAATGAGTGAAGTATTATCATTATTTTCGTCTGCCGTTTTTTTTTTTGCCGTAAGTCGCGCAAAAAATGAAATTCGACTATTTTTTGTATGGCTATATTTTTTGGTGAGCCTATTTGGATACGTGTTGTACCCCCCAAGTGTTCGTTATTTTTCCGTTATGTGCGGATAAAATGACGAGCACTTCTAAAAAATTTTAGGCAGGCAGAGAGTTTCAACGCCCAGGCTGGGGCGTCAAAGATTTCGGCGCCCAGCCCTGGGCGCTGAAAATGATTTCTGGCGGTCATTTTTGACGCTTTGCTTCACGTGTTCTTGCATTTATTTCATTTTCTTCGTTTTAGTGCTTTGCTTTTTACTTGTATAAAAATTGATTTTGAGGCTATTTCGGAGGCTTTTTTGACTGTTAGCGTGAGACGCATTTTTGTCCGGATTAATTTTTTCTATTCGTGACTCAAAACGGATTTGAAAATGGAGTTAGGGTGCGGGATTTATGAAGATCTTTGTGTAGGCTTTTGGGTGGGTTGAGGTGTGTGTCGTTAGTGAAGGGTATGGTGGGGTTACATTTTATTAATTCCCTTTTTAAGCAACATTTGCATTTGTTTTGGATTTTGATTTCCTTCGATTTCTTCGGGTTGCATGGATTGACTTTTATGACCTTTATGTTTGGGGATATGAAGGGGATGGTATGGTTTATTTTGTGGGTTTCGGGAATTGGTTCCCATGGCACGATTTCAAGACCGAGTGGGCCTCGTTTGTTGGGCCTAGAGTGGGCCGCCTCTTTATTTTTGTATTTTGCAAGTACATTTGGTGCTTACCTAGTGTTAGAAAAAAAAAGTTAGGAGAAATATTACGCCTTTATTAATTTGGAAAGTAAGGAAAACACACTGAAATAAAATTGACCTATATTCTAAGGGGTCTTAGGACTATCTAAAGTCTTTATTATTTTTTCTACCAATCTAAAGAACTACTAGGCGCTTTTTACTAAGGTGCTCTATGTGGCTCAAGCCTTGGGTTTAGTCTCGTAAAACTTTGGTCCTTCACCGGTACTCATCTTGAATTCTATTCCTTTTGCATTGACCCACTGATATGTCTTCACCCATCTGTGAGGGGGTCGAAAAAGCACGAGGCTAATGCGTGACCTCGTCCCTCGTGGGTATGACGATTCTTTTTATTCAATCAAGTGTAATTGGATTTCCTGTGAGTATACACCCAATTGACAAGTAATATAGGAGTCGCCATTAAGTTTTTAACGACAATGAGAAAAACTGACAAAACCCGGTTATCGTGACATAAAGGGAGTGCAATTATGTTTGACCACGACGGTCGTAGGTTCCCTTGTGATCCCTGGTGTGGGGATCTCTCAACATACACCCGCAAGGTAGAGATTGAGGGTTCGGGGGACTGTAACTACCGAGAGGAGTACTTCGCTCGTCGATAACTCCAGAGGCAGGATATCCTTACTAGCTCAGCATAAATAATTGAAGGGACATGCGTTAACTATTAAACTAATCTGAGTTGATTTTAGCAATATGCAACATACAATACTAATTCGATCGTAATTATCTGATTTAAATAGCATTAAGGGACCTAGCATGATAATCCGATTTCCCAAAAATATCATATTTGTTAGGCGTGATAGAACAATCAGATTTAGTTAGTTTAACAGTTCATAAAAAGGGCGAGGAAAGCAGTTAAATCATCGAAAAGGGACACATTACGACGCACCCTTGAGAGGTGCGTCACGGTTCTCAGAAAACTAACCACTTTGACTTTGCTATTTCTCCTTTTTATTTAACGAATCTCAATTATGGGACAGCATACGTTCTGTTCGATTTATGGATCGATTGCGACAGAACGCGTGAACAGTTTCGCAGCGAGAGGCTTAGGCTGAGGGTTGGAGTCAATACTCAGAGTATAATTATGTGTTGTTGTGTGTTCCTTTCACGTCGAATTTAGGGGTCTATTTATAGGGAAGAGTTCGTGTAAAGATAGACTTGCAGAGTTCTAATCCATAAAGAATTAGGAAAAAACACGTACCCAGGTATTTTCAGCGCCCAGGCCTGGGTGCCGAAGATTTCGGCGCCCAGAGCCAGGCGTTGAAAATAGGGTCTGGGCTGTTTTCTTGGTCAGATTCGGATTCCTGAAATCCGTAGTGTTTGAGATTAATTCGAGTCTTTTAGCGCGTATCAATTTTATGACGGAATGCGTCTGGGCCCGTTACGAACTCTAGGCTCGTTAGGATTTTAATTAATACGTAACTCTGATTTCCGAATCATATTAGGAATAGGATTCTCGCAGTTTTCTATCTCATTTAGGATTTATGTTGGAATGCAACACCTAATTCTGACAGGTTTCTATCCTTTATGATTTGCCACTTTTAGAAGCTACCTTTTACGACGGTTACTATTTTTAGCAGGTTTCCATAAATAGCAGGTTTCGGGTGAAATGAAATGGGGAATCGAGATTCGTTTATTTTATAGGAGATGCGTTGTCAAGTGGAGATTTATGCTTTCATCATCGAACCTTTCCCTTTCGGGAATGGGGACAAAAGTAGGTGTCTACAGTTAGCCCCCACTTTGACTGAGTCTTGGAGTAAGACGATGGTCAAAGTATTAGACGGAGTGCGTCACACAAGCCATGGTGTATTGTGACCTGTTTTGCGAGGGTCTCACGAGCCCCCGAGTGATAACATTTTACTTAAGGGTCATCACTTGAAATGTCGACATATCCCTCACGTGTCATTGGGATTTGTCAACGGATAGTATAGAATACTCCCTTACTTTGTCATTGGAAGTATCTAAAGAGGCGTAGAAACTCCCTCACTTTTTCATTGGGAGTAGCTACATATGTTTTCGAAATCAAAGCTATAAAGTGTAATTGGGCCTGGCCAAGCCCAATCACGAGGTAAAAAATGTTTTTAAAGATTCTCATTTTCAGGGCTAGCTAAACGAGAAAACCCCCTTGTTTTTATAGGACGTAAAACGAAGGAAAATCCAGCACCCTTATTTTTATAGGACGTAAAACGAAGGAAAATCCAGCACCCTTGTTTTTATAGGACGTAAAACGAAGGAAAATCCAGCAAAAGTTATCGCTGCAGCGACTAAGGACCTGCGCGGTTTAATGGCGCAGACCCCGCCGGCTAATGATGGCGAGCCTGTCTGCTAAGGGTGGACACCCCGTCCGATAGAAGTGGACGAATCTGTTTTTGAAATTTGAAAATAAGGACCTACGCGGTTTGTGACGTAGACCCCGCCAGCTAAAGATGGCGAACCTTGTCCGCTAAGGGTGGACACCCCGTCCGATAGAAGTGGACGAATCTATTTTGAAATTTGTTTGTGCTTTTTGAAAATAAGGACCTACGCGGTTTATGACGTAGACCCCGCCGGCTAAAGATGGCGAGCCTGTCCGCTAAGGGTGGACACCCCGTCCGATAGAAGTGGACGAGTCTGTTTTGAAGTTCGTTTGTTTTTTTGAAAATAAGGACCTACGCGGTTTGTGACGTAGACCCCGCCGGCTGAAGATGGCGAGCCTATTTTGAATTTGAAGACTTTATTTTTCGAAAACTGAGGACCTGCGCGGCTAGTGACGCAGATCCCGCCCGCTGAAGGTGGGCGAGCCCTGTCCGCTAAGGGTGGACGCCTCGCTCGCTGGAGGTGAGCGAACCTGAATTCGTATTTTCGATTTGGGATTCGTGTGCCGCGATCTTGCCCGATTGAGGTGGGCAAGTCCCTATTTCATTTCTTTTCTTTTGATTTCTTTTGAGAATTTCTTTTCATTTGTTCTTGCAGGAGCGAATTCTTTCGAGGGATGCTCGGATTTAGTTGCAACCTGAATGTGGGTTGGCAACATGCTTAGACGGACCATTGTCTTGTGGTCATCATCCCTTATGGTTTTGAGTTAGTCCTTACGGCTCAATTTTGCCACTACCTGGGTCCTTGATTAGGGGACTATGTATAGGTATCAATGGAGACCTTTGTCTTGAGGTCGTAAACCGGTTTATTTTTTATTTTTTGAGACATCCAAACACGGGACTTCGTATAACGTAGTCTGGGAATATTGTTTTTAACTTTGTATACTCTATATTTTCTTTCGAGCCCCTAAGAATTCGTGCTTGACGGTCATTTCTTGTTGAAGAGGTTCCTTGGGGATACGCATTTCGTAATGTCCTTGATCGTGTTTGGGATTGCGCTCGTAAGTGCGAGCGATCTTTGTAGTGGCGTGCTACTTTTAACAAAGCCGTGAGGTGCGACTTTCTGCAATTTTAAAGTCGAATGAATATGGCAGGGCCCTATAGAAGTCAGAGCTGTTTTTTTTTTGGGTCTGTGATCATTTTCGGCGCCCAGGCCTGGGCGTTGAAATAATTCACGCCCAGGTGGGGCGTTGAAAGTGTTGTTTGGGCTGGTCTTTTGATGACGCAGTTGGCCTCTTGTTCATTCGTTTATTTCACTTGGAAGTTCTATGTATTCTCTTTTCTTTTGTTTTTTTCTTTGTTTTTAGAACGTGATGATTTTCTTGAGAAGCCGTAGCCGATGGTGGACTACGGTGCTTGTTGCTTTGGGGCGATTATTTTAAGGAACTGTTGCTCTTTAAGGCGTACAGTTATTGCAACAGTTGGGCGAGTCTATATGGCCCGAGGAACATACCTTGAGGCGTAAGACTTTGATCGCTCTTATATTTTTTTGAACGTGTTCGTGAATGATGATATGTATGTGCGAACGAGCGTTCATAGAATGGCCGTTGTGTGCGGTCCATTAATCAGATTGCTTGAATTGTTTCATTTTTTTTTAGCAACGACTGATTTTGAATAGTTTTCTTAGAAGCTTGATAGGGTTCAGGCCCATTCATGAAGTGGGCTCAAACATCGTGCCCTTTCGATTGTTCAAACATTTGCTTCGAGATTTTTTTTATTTTGCTATGGTTGTTTCGTAGCTGTGAGCTCCCAAGTATGCATGTTGGGATGCTTCCTTTTGGCGTACGATTTTTGTAGGTTCTTTCGAGAAAGATGCCTTGGGGTTCCGCTCGTGTAGGTGCGAGCTATCCCTTCCGTGGTAGGTAATATTTTACTACCTTTAATCCTTAATGTAGAAGTCGTGTGGCTTGCATTTTGAATTTGGGCGATAAGTAGTCTTTGCCTCTTTTACACGTGCTCTTGGTCGTGCCTACATTAGTGCAACATGCCTTACTCTTCTTTTAGACTTGTACCGTGGGACGGTTGAACTTATGGTGGGACGTAGGCTTGTGTGGCCTAACGGCGTGTCTTAGAACATTCTTCCAGGTGTTGGGATATCATTTGCATTGGAGTATTTCATCATGC
This sequence comes from Spinacia oleracea, assembly GCF_020520425.1. Lineage (NCBI taxonomy): Eukaryota > Viridiplantae > Streptophyta > Magnoliopsida > Caryophyllales > Amaranthaceae > Spinacia > Spinacia oleracea. The sequence continues at coordinate 68,112,426 of NC_079488.1, read as the reverse complement.
CTTGTTCAGGTGCTCGAATAAGTGTAGCACCTTCTGCGTGGGTTTGCACGGCTTATTACTTCGTTCGATGCGAGGATTCATAGGTGTTTCTTTCTTATTTTTAAATATGGGTAAAACTTGGCTAGCAGAAAGATTCAGCGCCCAGGCTGGGGCGTTAAAGATATCGGCGCCCAGCTCTGGGCGTTGAAAATGATTTCTGGGCAGAACTTTAACAGTATTTTTTTTCTTTCGCTTTTGCTTTGGAACGATGTAGACTGTGTAACGGGCGCTTTATAAGGCGAGCGTTATGTGCAGTGGTTTGATCGGAGTTTTGGTGACTCGCGATTTTCAGTTACCCTTGTTAGTGGGGTGACTTTATATATATTCTAAGTAGCGCTTAGAGTTTGGGAGGGGTTGTAGTCATTCTAAGGTTCGTTTTACACGATTAAAGCTTAGGATTGAGCCCCTATGATGTATGTATAGCATTAGCGTCGAGAATTTTTGGTAAAATCGTCATTCCGAGCATTTTTAGAGTGTTTTTCTCAAGCCCCCAATTATAGCTACGGGATTGGCTTGGTGCTATAATACTTGGCATACGTTTTTATGCATTCATGGTGACATGGATCATGAATAGTTTGAACCAGACTCGTTTAGTGCGAGGTACGTTCAAGTAGTGATCTGCTACTTCTCTTGTAGATGTTGTATTGTGCGACATTGCCTATGGTCAAGGTAGTCACATGTTGAAGTGTGCCTTGAATAAAAGCTAGGTGCCTTTCTTTAGAAATCTTTTTGACTCATTTGCAACGTTGAGATAGACGCATACTAAGCTTAAACCAACGACACTTTATTATGTTCGAAGAAGTCTTTGAAAATCATTTGAAAATTATTTAAAATCCGAGTCCTACTGTGTACAACCCGAGGTGTCCTAGGTAAGTTGACTTATAGAAAGGTTCGTACAGGATTACATGAGTGAATCAAAATACTGTTACGTTTTTTGGAATGTTGTCTAAGGATTTGCTGGAAGCCAGGGTGCAGGCGTCAAGATATACTTGTGCCCGTTTGGCATATGCTTTTAGGCTTTTAGGGCCATCTTTTCCAGAATTGCGGGAATATAAACCGTTTTCAAATTGACTTAGATTTACTTGGTGTATTTCTGCACAAAAGGTCAAGGTATACTTAGTTCTTTCCCTAGCTCTTTCATTTCACTTTTTAGCCCCCAGTTGCTGTTATGTCTTCCCATTGATGATGCTTTCAGATTTCGATTTTAGATGCCCATGTCATATTCCTGAGTAGGGTGAGCCTTGGTTAAGTGCCAAGTCCTATTGACAATGTACCATTTTTTTTTTTTTCAAAGGGGATTAGCAAGCATTTGAATTACCATGAACGGGTGCCCTGAGTTCGAAGGAACGATGGGGCGATGCCGTAGAACAATCCTCTTTATTGCAAGCTTACTGCCCTTACTACTTGTTGGCGATCATGACTGTGTCTAGTGGTGAAAGAAGGTCTTTAAGCGAACGACTATGTCTAGTGGTGAAAGAAAGTCTTTAAGTGAGTTAGTTCGCTTTAGGGAGGGTCAAGTCGAGTACTTTAGAGGTCATGGACGCTTGCGTTAGCCCCCATTCAATTGAGGCAGAGTGATCTTTTGAGTCTTGGCTAAGTGCCTAGGAGTGTGAGTGCTCCTTCTGGGAAGGGTACGTGCCCTTATTATTTTTCGATGTGTGCTCATTAATTTTGGCATCTTGGTGACTTGGATTCTTCCTTTGACTTAAATTTTTCTTTCGACTTGGGTTGCAAGTAATTAAATTTCAATAAGGGACTTCTATTTTTATTCTTGTTATTCTATAGGCTTTAATATTTTGCAAATTGGTTGGACCGAATCATGGATTGCCTACGTATCCGCCTTAAATAGATTCAATTTGGAATCAGGTCTTGCGTAGTTCTTAGCCTAGAAAATGGTTTCATAGAATGCCGATTTTAAACAAGTATGTTCTGAGGTGGAAACATATTATTTGAAACGGTAGAATAAGTGAAGTTTATTATTATTTAAATCTGCTGCCTTGCCGGAAGCCAAAAAATTTGTTTTATATTTTTGAGTACATGTATTTTCTTTTTATGTGTTTTTTTTTTTGGTACGAATACCTGAATACGTGTTGTACCCCTCCAAGTGTTCGTTATTTTTCCGTGCATGTGCGGATAAAATGACGAGCACTTCTGGACAAATTTTTCAGCAAGCAGAGAGATTCGGCGCCCAGGCAGGGGCGCTAAAGATTTCGGCGCCCAGCTATGGGCGCTAAAAATGACTTCTGGGACGGATTCTTTTTTGGTGCGCTAAATGCTTCATTTTCTTCTTAAACTAACTTTAGAGGCGCTTTGCAAAGTTTCCTTTTTTATTATTCATATTTTTTTTTACGTTGAGCGTAGAATGTACTTTTCATTTGTCTCTTTTTTATTTGTGACTCAAGACGGCTTGAAAGATGGGTTAAATGAGATAGGATAGGTTGTATAGGTATTAGTCGAGCATGAGGATTACATCAACCAAGGCCAATGAATAGCATGGGGATGGCTTAAGGGTATATCAACAGGATGTATCCACACAAGTTATATGGTCATTATGCTAATGGTGGTATAAGAGCAGGTTTTGGAAATAAGGGGTATGACGCACGTGTCAATGGCCGTGCGTGGTTTGCGGTTGACAACGAGTTCAAGAACAAGAGTCGAGGTAATGGTTTCTTGGGTCATGGGAAAGAGAACATGGATAGGTTAAAATGAGCTGAACAGGGACCCCAGAGCGAAGGCGTCTAAGAGCATAAGGATTGGAAAGGGTAGACATCGTAGAATTTTATGATTTGGATTGGTTGACTCAATTCTTTTCCTTCGTTTACTTAGGTAAATGTTGCACTACGGGATAAGTATTCCCTGGCTTGCTCTTTTCGCTCTCCCTTTTCTCTTTCTATTTTTTTCTTTCTTTTTTCTTGGGATTCCTCCCCAACATAAATTCTTCAATTTTTAATTTGGGCTAAAAGGTAGATGGTTGTGGTCTTTGAGTCACGAGGCGAGACTGAGTGAGCCTCGTTTGGTAGGCCTATAGTGGACCTTTAATTTTAGTAGGCCTAGGGTGGACCTTTAAATTGTCTTACTTTGCAAGCGTATTTAGTCGTTTCTTAAAATATGCAAATAGCGTAGATTCAAAATGTTGTTTTTACCTTATTGAATTTTAACGAAAGAATTACATCGAAAGTAATTTTTTGTTTCTTTTCAGATTCCAGTTTCTGGGATTTAATTGGAAGTTGTGATTTAGACTCAAACTTTCATTAATCTTTCTGATTATAACCCGTGTATGAATACAAGGAGGTGGCCTAGACTCAAAATAATGACGTGGCGTAAGCCTATAATACTTGACCAAGCAACTCTCAGACTTAGGCTAATTGGACCATAACTTTCGTTGGTTGACACTTTAGATTTTAACCCTTGGGTGTTCATTTGTCATGCGCCATTTTGTTTAATGTTGGCAAGGTAGTTAATTGGGGAGATCGAATTTATTTTTGCAAGACTAGAATCATTAGTGCGGCTTCTCTCTTAGTGTGTATTGCTTTAACCCAATGGTAGCCCTATTGGTATGCCGATTTGGGTATTTTCATGGTTGGTCATGTTGCATTCATGGAAAATCTTTTAGTCCGTACTTAATAGTATTTCAAGGAGTGAGTGACTCGAGAGGACTATGATAGTCGTGACCCAATGTGATTATAAGCCTTTAGGCCATTAATTTTTTCTTCGCCAATGGTATTGACACCTTAGGTTCACTTTGGGGGTTGTGCGACTATGGGGGAATGATTTTCAGAATGTGACCGTTTCCATTTTGCCAATACTACAATATATTCTTTTTATTGGTGAGAGAGAGTATTGAGGCCGTAGACTCTTAGCGAGGGATGACAACTACATATGGGTGCTTATTGATTTAAATGTGAGGAAGGGAGACTCAATATGGTTTAACCTTTTAACTTGCAGAACGACACCAAGAATTAAGACCGATTCTTTGGATAAGACAACTTAGGATTTAGATTGTACTTTGGCATAGCCTAGTCTAGACTCGGATTTATTTATTTTATTTGAACATTATTTTTTTCTTGAAGTCTTTATTCGAACATCATTTTTTGAATTCTTTGCCCATGTGACATTCATAATTATTAGCATGTTCGGTTTTGATGCCGAGCATTGTCGTCGTAGGAGGCCTAACAACGACACAAAGAGTTATTTATTTTTTTATAAGTCGCTTCTAGAATCGAGTGCTATTTCATACGCCCTCGTAGCAAAAAAAAATTCACGAAAAGTTTTTATTTTTTTGCTACGTATTTTCTTCATGCGTGGGCACCGAGGCTGCTGTGCCTGACCTCATCAACTTCAGCGCCCATCTTTGGGCGTGAGAAATTTCGGCGCCCAGCCAGGGGCGTTGAAAATGCGTCTTTGGCTGGTTCTCCTTTTCTGTTTGCGTCTACCTTTGTTTTTGCGACTTTAATTTTGCGTGCTTGCCTTATAACGTCCTTTACGCGTCGTGCAGCGTTTGTGTAATTCGTTACAGGCCGTCCCGAGCATCGCTTATTTTTGTGGCGATCGTTCGGGTTTGCGAAACACGTATTTCGGTATAACTCTTTGGCAAATTAGTCTATGATTGTTTGGGAAATTTTTAAGGTCGTTGGTTTTCTAGGATAGTTTGTCTAGCAATATTCGTACGCACAATCATAACATAGTCACATAGCTCGCTACACATAACTACATTACAAACATGGATTTGAAAATTAAATATGTCACGTAGTTTATGATAGGCTTCTATGGGTAGTATTTGCGCCTGGCTTGGTACCGCTTCTATCGTAGATCCAACACATGCCCCGGTCGAGGTAGTGTCTTCAACAGTCGAATTTCGCTCAAGAGGCCAACCCGCAAGTGCAAGCCAAGGGGGCATGCAGGCGAGAGGGACCTAATGAGCGAGCGATTGGGTTCGGGATAGGTGTACTACCTGCACAAGTACCGAGTGGGCAACATGCGCGGCGTATGCACCCCCCTATTGGCGAAAAAAGGTATCCTTAGTCCCAACTCCCGAGGGAGCCGAGATTCGTTATGCGGTTCTGCCCGTTCACATTAATATGCTGATTTTCAGGTCGTCCCATCTTGATGGGGAAATAAACGCGGGGTAGAATCGTTTCACCCTTCGGCTATTTTGATTACCTACAAGCACGAGTATTTCCTTCACTATCCCCAGTGGAGTCGCCACTGTGACGGGGTCGAAAAAGCACGAGGCTAATGCGTGACCTCGTCCCTCGTGGGTGTGACGATTCTTTTTATTCAATCAAGTGTAATTGGATTTCCTGTGAGTATACACCCAATTGACTAGTAATATAGGAGTCGCCATTCAGTTTTTAACGACAATGAGAAAAACTGACAAAACCCGGTTATCGTGACATAAAGGGAGTGCAATTATGTTTGACCACGACGGCCGTAGGTTCCCTTGTGATCCCTGGTGTGGGGATCTCTCAACATACACCCGCAAAGTAGAGATTGAGGGTTCGGGGGACTGTAACTACCGAGAGGAGTACTTCGCTCGTCGATAACTCCAGAGGCAGGATATCCTTACTAGCTCAGCATAAATAATTGAAGGGACATGCGTTAACTATTAAACTAATCTGAGTTGATTTTAGCAATATGCAACATATAATACTAATTCGATCGTGATTATCTGATTTAAATAGCATTAAGGGACCTAGCATTATAATCCGATTTCCCAAAAATATCATATTTGTTAGGCGTGATAGAACAATCAGATTTAGTTAGTTTAACAGTTCATAAAAAGGGCGAGGAAAGCAGTTAAATCATCGGAAAGGGACACATTACGACGCACCCTTAAGAGGTGCGTCACGGTTCTCAGAAAACTAACCACTTTGACTTTGCTATTTCTCCTTTTTATTTAACGAATCTCAATTATGGGACAGGATACGTTCTGTTCGATTTATGGATCGATTGCGACAGAACGCGTGAACAGTTTCGCAGCGAGAGGCTTAGGCTGAGGGTTGGAGTCAATACTCAGACTATAATTATGTGTTGTTTTGTGTTCGTTTCACGTCGAATTTAGGGGTCCATTTATAGGGAAGAGTCCGTGGAAAGATAGAATTGCAGAGTTCTAATCCATAAAGAATTAGGAAAAAACACGCACCCAGGTATTTTCAGCGCCTAGGCTTGGGCGCCGAAGATTTCGGCGCCCAGAGCCAGGCGTTGAAAATAGGGTCTGGGCTGTTTTCTTGGTCAGATTCGGATTCCTGAAATCCGTAGAGTTTGAGATTAATTCGAGTCTTTTAGCGCGTATCAATTTTATGACGGAATGCGTCTGGGCCCGTTACGAACTCTAGGCTCGTTAGGATTTTAATTAATACATAACTCTTATTTCCGAATCATATTAGGAATAGGATTCTCGCAGTTTTCTATCTCATTTAGGATTTATGTTGGAATGCAACACCTAATTCTGACAGGTTTCTATCCTTTATGATTTGCCACTTTAAGAAGTTACCTTTTACGGCAGTTACTATTTTTAGCAGGTTTCCATAAATAGCAGGTTTCGGGTGAAATAAAATGGGGAATCGAGATTCGTTTATTTTATAGGAGATACGTTGTCAAGTGGATATTTATGCTTTCATTATCAAACCTTTCCCTTTCGGGAATGGGGACAAAAGTAGGTGTCTACACCATCCGTTCTCGATCTCTTCTAGTGTTGATGCAGGAGCGATTAACCGGGTTGGATCGAAACCTTCATCTTGTAAAGCTAGGGTAGTCATCACAGTCTCATCCTCCATAGGCCTCGATTCGTTAAACAATGTCCATAGAGCCTGGTTGTCCAATATTTCAGCTGTTTTAGTCTTGGTGAGGTGGGGTGCCTCATCCAAGGTGTGGCAGTCATGGAAGATTTCAAATCCTGGTTTTAGCAAGCCATCCTGAACGAAGGGTTCAGGGAAATCACAACATGTGTGTCCTTCTCCTTCCCGAACGAACATCCCGTTAAGGGTTCTTTGATACGGGGGAAGGAGGGTGGTTTGTTTGGCCTTGTTAAGGCGTAGCCCAGATAGGAGGTTAGCAATATCTTCCTCCGTTGGTTCATAGCCTTAGCGAAAGGGAGAAGATTTGTTGGGTAAAGGATGGAATGTGCATTCCTTCTTCCTTATGCCCAATGGGGTTCCAGGGAAATAACCTTGAGCTAACAGCATTCTAGGGATGACTCGGGATGCGTGCGGGTCTAGGAATGCTAGATCATAGTCTTCGATGAACTGGGTTGCTTCTTCCATTTGAAACCCGTAAAGGTCGTCTGCAGTTTCGGCCGTTCCAACCATAGTACAACTGACGTCGAGAGGAGGGGCGCGGATTTCTAGTATTACCCCGTTATGGTTAAGTTTAACCATTTGGTGCAAGGTAGAAGCCACACCTCCTAAGTCATGGAGCCAAGGTCGCCCCAAGAGGAGGTTGAAAGTGGGCTTGATGTCAATTATTTGAAACTCCGTGGGCGTGCCACAGGCCCGGTTTGTATGGTAAGGTTGATTTTTCCCAACACAGGCCTTCGGGAGTTATCATAAGCTCGTACCCCTGGAGTGGAGGTTTGGAAGTCATCGTTTCCTAGCCCCAAGCAATGGGCGGTTCGCAATGGGCAAACATTAGCCGCCGAACCGTTATCTTCGAGCGCTAGGGGGATGTTTTGTCCTTTGCATTCAACTACTAGATAGAGGGCTTTATTGTGAGCACCCTCCTCTCTGGGCAAGTCTTTGTCAGTGAAAACTATGGCCTTTTTTCCGGCATCTCTCGTGACGTGGTTAACCAATGAGTCAGGTGTGATATCTGTAGGTACTGAGATGAGGTCGAGTGAGTGAATAAGCTTTTCGCGATGTTCCTTTGAAGTACACATGAGATCCCAGATGGTAATTTCGGCTTTGCTTCTTTTTAGTTGTTTCAAGAGAGGATTTTCAATGACTTCCGCGACGGTGGTATGCCGTCCATTCTCAGGAGTTTGCCTAACTGGGATATCGTCCATAGGAGGTGGGCGAATATCCGGTTGGTATATCCTTCCGGATCGGGTTAGGTTGTCGACCTCGGGCTCCTGAGGGGTGGTGTCAATGAGAGCATACCCGACCAAGTTTCAGTAAAGAGGTCCTGGCCCGACACTTGAGATAGGTAAATATCTTCAGCATCATCATCCCACACACCGCACACTTCTCTCTCGATTCGATCCATAGGGACCACAGCGACTGGTGCACCTTGAGGTGTAATGTACACCGTACGGTCGAAGTTCTCATTTTCTGGTTGGTCGAGAGAGATGTGACAAGAGCCGAGTGGGCTCTTGTTGTTGTTGGGTTTGCCAATCTTAGGGAGAGGTATCACTTCATCCTCTATCATGTCCTGGATTGTATTTTTTAGGTTCCAGCAGTTTTCGGTGTCATGCCCATTTCCTTGATGGAACTTGCAATAAGTACCTTCGACCCTATATTTTCTCTTGACAGGAGGGTCACGGGTGGGGCCTACAGGTCTCAACTTTCCTTGATTGGTTAGTCTTTCGAAGGCTTGTACCAAAGTCGACCCGAGTGGGGCAAACTTTCGGTCTCGGACCCATCTTCCAGGGCTTTTTCGGGCGGGAGTCTCCACTACGGCATGGACTTCTTGGGCTTGGGATGTGTTTCCCCTGTTGTAGGTGTTGCTTTTGTATGCGGGTTTACTTTGTATTGTTTTTGCGAGATCATCCTCGATCTTTATTCCCACATCATAAACTCTTTTGAAAGTGTCAAGTCCCAGGTACCTAAGGTGTTGTCTATAAGCCGGGTCCAGGTTGTCAATGAATTTTTGGACCAATTCTGTTTCGGGAGACCTATTGATTAGTTGGGCCACCTGATCCCTCCATCTAGCAAAGTAGGTTGTGAAACCCTCATTTTTCTTTTGGAAGAGAACTTCCAGCTCGCGCATGGTGACTTGAAAATCCATGTTCGACGAGTATTGCTTGATGAAGACATTGACAAAGTCTACCCAAATGGGGAAGAGCTTAGGGTCCTGGTGATAGTACCATTTGAGCGGCACAGTTTCCAAGGACAAAGGAAAGGCAGGTAAATACATGGACTTGTCCACGCCTTTCAAGTTCATGGCATTCACAAAGCTCAATAGATGATCACGGGGATTGTCCGTGGCTTTAAACTTTGGTAAGTCAGATGAACTAAACTTTTCTGGTAGTTTGCCAGGAAAAGGTTCAGGATCGAGGGAGAAGTACTTGCTCCCCATGGTTTGCTGTAGGACCATTTTTTCAATCCTCTTCTCGTTATCGAGGTCATTTTTGGCTTGTGCAGCCGCTAAGGCTTCGTTTTCCATTTTCAGTTGGCCCATGAGTTGGGTCATTTGAGCCATCTGGTCTCGCAATTCTTCGATGGACATGTTTGAGGGTGCGAATCGAGGTTGGGGAAGCGGAGGTCCTTGAAATGAGGGATGACGGACGGAGCTTGGAGTCACTAAACCTGGTGTTGCCGATGTATCTTCGAGACGTATTAACCTTTGATTTCCCGATCGGCACCAAGTGGCAGGACCAGTCCTATGCATAAGATAAGCTAAAGTTTAGGCCCCAAAGTTTCAAGCATTACTTAGTCTAGACTTTGACTCTCTCTATTGGTTTTTCGCTCTTTCTTTTGTTGGTACACTTTTAGTTCTTTCTTTTGGTCATTCTTTGGATTTTTGAAACACTTGCCCATTTTGACATTCATAGTTATTGGCATGTTCAGTTTTGGTGCCGAGCATTGTCTTCGTAGGAGGCCTAACCAAGACACAAATAGTTATTTATTTTTTATGAGTCGCTTTTAGAATCGAGTGCTTTTTCTTATGCCCTCGTAGCAATTTTTTTTTACGAACGGTTTTTTGTGCTACGTATTTTCCTTTTGCGCGAGGCACCGAGGCTGCTGCGCCTGACCAGAAGGCCAAGCAACAACTTCAGCGCCCAGCGTAGGGCGTGAGAAATTCTGGCGCCCAGCCAGGGGCGTTGAAAATGCGTCCCTGGCTGGTTCTCGTTTTCTGTTTGCGTCTACTTTTGTTTATGCGACTTCGATTTCTCGTGCTTGCCTAATAACGTCCTTTACGCGTTGTGCGGCGTTTGTGGGATTCGTTACAGGCCATCCCGGGCGTCGCTTACTTTTGTGGTGATCGTTTGGGTTTGCGGAACACGTATCTTGGTATAACTCTTTGGCCAGTTTGGTTTATGAATGTTTGGGCAATTTTTTAAGGTCGTTGGTTTGCTAACTTTGTTTGTCGCACACAATCACATATTTCGCTACACATAACTAACATTACATCATGAAGCAATAATAATATGTCACGTAGTTTATGATAGGCTTCTATGGGTAGTTTTTGCGCCTGGCTTGGTGCCACTTCTATCGCAGATCCAACCCATGCCCCGGTCGAGGTAGTGTCTTCAACAGGCGCATTTCGCCCAAGAGGCCAATCATGATGTAAGCCAAGGGGGCATGCACCAATGAGAGGGACCTAATGGGCGAGCGATTGGGTTTGGGACGGGTGTACTACTAGCGAAAGTGCCGAGTGGACAACATTCGAAGCGTATGCACCCCCCGGTTGGCGATGGGTATCCTTAGTCCCAACTCCCGAGATGAAACATCCAAGGGAGCCAAGATTCGTTATGTGGTTCTGTCCGTTCACATTAATATGCTGATTTTCAGGTCGTCCCAACTTGATGTGGAAATAAACGCGGGATAGGATCGTTTCACCCTTCGGCTATTTTGATTACCTACAAGCACGAGTATTTCCTTCACTATCCCCAGTGGAGTCGCCACTGTGAGGGGGTCGAAAAAGCACGAGGTTAATGCGTGACCTTGTCCCTCGTGGGTGTGACGTTTCTTTTTGTCAAATCAAGTGTAATTGGATTTCCTGTGAGTTTACACCCAATTGGCTAGTAATATAGGAGTCGCCATTCAGTTTTTAACGACAATGAGAAAAACTGACAAAACCCGGTTATCGTGACATAAAGGGAGTGCAATTATGTTTGACCACGACGACCGTAGGTTCCCTTGTGATCCCTGGTGTGGGGATCTCTCAACATACACCCGCAAGGTAGAGATTGAGGGTTCGGGGGACTGTAACTACCGAGAGGAGTACTCGCTCATCGATAACTCCAGAGGCAGGATATCCTTACTAGCTCAGCATAAATAATTGAAGGGACATGCGTTAACTATTAAACTAATCTGGGTTGGTTTTAACAATATGCAACATATAGCATTAGATCGAACGCGATTATCTGATTTAGATTGTTTTAAGGGACCTAGCATGATAATCCAATTTCCCAACATATTATCTTTATTAGGCGTGATAGAACAATCAGATTTAATTAGTTTAACAGTTCATAAAAGGGCGAGGAAAGCAATTAAACCATGGAAAAGGGACACATTACGACGCACCCTTGAGAGGTGCGTCACGATTCTCAGAAAACTAACCACTTTGACTTTGCTATTTCTCCTTTTATTTAACGAATCTCAAATTATGCGACGGGATACGTTCTACTCGATTTATGGATCGATTGCGACAGAACGCGTGATCAGTTTTGCAGCGTGAGGCTTAGGCTTAAGGGTTTAGAGTCAATACTAAGAATAATAATCGTGTCCTTTTTTTCACGTCGAACTTGGGCTATATTTATAGAAAAGAGTTCGTGGAATGATAGAATTGTAGAGCTTTAATCCACGAGGAATTAGGAAAGAATACTCCCAGGTAATTTCAGCGCCCAGAGCCAGGCGTTGAAAATAGGATATGGGCTGTTTTCTTAGTCAGATTCGGATTCCTATAATCCGGAGTGTTTGAGACTTAATCGAGTCTTTTAGTGCGTATTAAACTTGTGACGGAATGCGTCTAGGCCCGTTACGAACTCTCCGCTCGTTAGGATTTTAATTAATACGTGACTCTTATTTTCGAATCATATTAGGAATAGGATTCTCTCGTAATCTCTATCTCATTTAGGATTTATGTTGGAGTGCAACACCTAATTCTGACAGGTTTCTATCTTTTATGACTTGCCACTTTTAACAACTACCCATTACGTTAGTTACTATTTTTAGCAGGTTTCCATAAATAGCAAGTTTCTATACATAGCAGGTTTCGGGTGTAATGAAAAGCGGTGATCGAGATTCGTTATTTTATAGGAGATGCGTTGTCAAGTGGAGATTTATTCTTTCATCATCGAACCTTCCCTTTCGGGAATGGGGACAAAAGTAGGTGTCTACACTTACGAATATTCGCGATACGATATACGATTCCGATGCAAGGTCGTATCGTATAATACGTTTTCCAACTAATTTTCCGAAAAGCTATTAAATGAATTTCCTATTCATTTAATCCGGTGATCTGTTACGTGTCATTGGTGGTGACCTTGTAGGTTCAGTCAAGAGTAAGTTGTGAGCTTAATAAATAGAACTCACTGATCGGAAGCATTGCTCTAGCTAGCTGTTCCGATCACTTGATCTCACTGAATTAATTGTTCGCAATTAATCTGAACCTTGGTATTAGACTTAATGCACCTTGGGTGAAGGACATATTTCCTTCAGTCTCCCACTTGTCATTCAGACAAGTGTGCATTCACATTCCTTTGTCACTTAGTAAGGTAAGATCCAAGCCATCCTTATTAGGTCCAGAAGTGTTTCTCGGATTACAGAGCTCAACTGTTAAACTTTTGCAGAAGGTTAAGCCTTAACCATTCTGAGCATGGCAATGCATTTTACAGTATCTAACTCTCCGAGAGGCCTTGTTACACAACAACACCATATCCTATCAAAGATAGGAGGACAATCCATTCTTGCAATCTATGAACACTCACTTTGATTCATAGAACGCCCAATAACTGCTTTTATAGCCTCCTTTTACGGTGCGATGTTTAGCGAGCATCAAAGCGAACTAATTCTCAAACGAGCAGACATAATCGCTCATGTTCTGAGGAACGGTTTCTAATCACCATTAATGAGAACTACCTATGACATGACTTTAATCTCTTAAAGTGTTCTCATGGTCAATCCGATACAAGATCCAATAAGTATCTATGCAAAAGATTCTAACATCCAGTCACTCTAGTTCAAGAAACAGAACTAAGTAATCTACTTGCAATCTAATCTTCATTAGTCATTGGTCGTCCACCTTTCAATGACCTGGATTACGGATCCTTTGTGACTTCAATATTCAAGTTCACTTATGGGTGTTTCTTTGTCGAAGAATCCATCTTGACATCCCATTTGAATGATTTAAATCACATGGACTTATCATTTAATACTAAACCAAGATTAAATGAACTATGAAATATAATTTCATAAATGATAAATGTTTAAACTAAATGCTTACCAATTTTTGGGCCTCAAACCCAAAATCAAGCATTTAATGTTTTACAGATATAGGCCTTTCACCCAATACTTAAAACATTCATGGAACTCAACCTTGATTCCATTTCTGCATATGAATGTTGTGTCTCATTCAATGCAGAGGTTTAGTTTATCATACTTTGTTATCCTTAGCATCTTTTCTATCGAAAGCCTTTCGATGTAAGATGAAAAGATCTTTGAATATGTTTCTAGAATGATCTAGTCTTTCGTTGCTGTTTAGAATGATAATCATATCTAAAATAGAAAATCATCCAGGTAGCAGACTTGTGATCAACCTGAGTACATTGAAGAACTCCCACTAAAAACAATTCCCTTTTATTGCTTCTTAGGCAACAATTAATTCATTTCAATTATGTAGAATTTCAAATGATGCTTCCCTTTTGGAATGCTCCAACCAGTTCACATAGATGTGGGAGATACATCTTTCAACTGAGAACTTGGAAACTAATCATTGATTTAGTTTCCCATGCATCATATATGGTTTAGAACCTATGTTACCACCTTTTAATCACGACGCCTAATTGCCCGTGTATGTTTGTGGTTTGCCTAACAACAAGGTTCAACTTTTTCTTAGGCAAATGCATGTAGCATCGAAACTTTAGTTATCTTCACTTACTCTTATCAAGTGCTCATCCTACATATCCAAATGTATTGGATGTTCATGATACTGTTCCAATGATCTTTGATCCAGATCAATAGAGATTGGTATAAACTCGTCGCGATCCAATGTTCACGAGTTTTCTTGGCGATCTTTATATCACATCATACATGATTGATTGTAATGCAAAAACCATTCGCATTTTAAAATCTATCCATGTAAGTTTTAGCTTTATTCTGTTTCAAGAGATACTGAATCTTTGCTAAAATTTTGGCATTGCCATGTGATATAAGGTGAAGGCACCTCTTCAAGGTCCTTTCATGTTTAACTCTAGTGATAACAGCCTAGCTTTATACTTAGTTAAAGCATTCATAACTTAGACTTACTCATATGGGTTGAGAGTCTCTTTTGAGTCTCTCCATTGTATTTGATTTAGTAATTACTTATACAGAATCCAAACAACGCTTTAGATCCTATCCAATAGATCTTTAACCCAGTATGTTCTAAGTTTCTCCATGGTTCTAATATTGACAAATACTTTCAAATCTCACCATTTAGAATTTGAATGTCATTTTCAATACAGAGATATGTATCTCATATATAGAACCAATAAACTGGACTTAGCTCCCACTAAACTCCTCATATATAAGATGATCCATATTTTCATAAAGCTATGATTGCTCAATATCCTTTTAGAGAAATATGGTCCAATTCCCACTTGCATGCTTTAATCTACGAGTAGATTTCTTAAGCTTGCTCTTTTATCTAGCATCCAAAACTTTTACATTGTGTAATGTACACAATTCCTTTCTACAAGTCCAATTGAGTAAGGTGTTTCATTTTCTAATTGCCATATTGCCATATGCAATGATTGCTAGATTTATCCAAATTAGTTCAAGCATTCCGACTTGGTGTAAAAGATTTCAACATTATCAACGCCGTGAAGTTGTTTACAATCTTTAACCACCAATCTAGCTTCTCTTTTGTATGTGTATACAATATCATCTCTATATGTTTTGAAAACATGTTTGCAACCAATGGGAGTAAACCCTTTATGCAAAACAACGTTTTATGTTTAGAAAACATATTTGCAACTAATGGGAGTGAACCCTTTATGCAAATCAACCAAATCATAGATTTGATTCTTTAAGATGAAGATATTTCGGATAAAATGGCCTCAAACCATTTTGTATGGCCTCGAACCATACTTAGGTTTCTGATGGCCTCAAACCATACTTAGGAATTTTTAATTTGTCGTAGCTAACCTGTTAGTCGTATGTTCTTGAAGCACTTTCCAAAGTCTTCACAGTTTTCATTCCTCAAGATATCTATGTATCTATCTTGGTTGAATTATATTCCTTATACGATTTACTAGGTATTGAACATCAAACGTTAGTGTCTATAAAGACATTACTCAAGTCCTTTGAGTATTAGGATTCTCTTGAAGCACTTCTAAAGTCTTCCTGAAGCTCTTCCAAAGGCTTCTAAGTACGGAGCTTTTCCAAAGACTCCTAAGTATCCTATATTTGTTTGTTTCTTGACTCGAAGTCCATTCGAGGTCATTTTTCTCCCACTTGCCTTTTTGGAAATATGATGGTTTCCTAAAAGACATTATCTTAAGCAACAACTAGTTCTCATATTTGTGGTAGAATCAATACCTTTTGTTTCTATGAGTCGATCATAAAGAAACATATATCTATCCTTGAGTTTGTTTGATGTAAACACTAACTCCCACTGGGTTCGACAACCCTAGATATATATGTACTGAAAAGATTTACTGAACCGAAGTTCAATCCTTATGACATCTTATCCTTAGCTTTGACAACCTTGTTTAGTGTGATAGTCACTTGAGAGTATAATTTAGAAACTATATAGGAAAATAGTCGTGATTATCGTTAATCGAATGGATTCCGATTTCTCCATTTGGACATACCATATTATTATGGAGCTTCGATTGTTATAATGCCATATAAACAATCTAGATAATCTTTCTTGGCTCATGTAAACATCACCTTGACCCAGCCTAGATGTTCCAATATTCTTGCCAAGTTGATTTTATACCCTTTTGTGAATTACATTGAAGCATTTCACACATTTCACTTTGAATAAATATAGCCATATTTTCTCAAATTCTTGTGAAATAGGTAAGTCATAAATCCATCTTTGGCCCATGAACTTCATTGTCTAGAAACTTCTAACAATAGTCCATTTCTATTTCATGTTCAACAAGTAAGACCCACGTGTCTTAAATTAACCAACTTTCAGAAATCCATGCCATGGAATCTTAGAATGTTGACTTGTTGATATGGTCGTATGACATGGCCAAAGATATGTGGAACACAAATCAAAATGTTTGATTTGAACCTTCTGAAGTTTGAGTGTGAAGAGATTCGTTTTGTTTACTTTGAATGTGAGTCTTTCCGTTGTCCAAACAGAAATTGATTATGATGATTAATGGAACATAATACCATTAAGTTCCAGCCTTTAGAAGGACTTTAAAACAAACATGATGACCCTACAATTAATGTAGCACAACTTTGCTTCATTACCCACTTGTAGGTCAATTACCAGACTTAGCTCCCGGAATTTGAGTTCTTAACAAGAGTTTAGAACCTCAAGCGGTAATCTAATACCATATGAGTTTATTTGCTAAGTCGTTTCTCTTTAACACAAACTTTTAGGTAGAAATTGAATATTGAATTCATTTCTTTTGTTCCCCTTTCCTATCCTTTCTAGCACGTTTTCTTATAGTCCTAAAGATTTTACTCTTTGCTTGATCTTCTTACTTTGTTATGTGTACAAAGTCCCTTTCTTTTATTCACTTTCAATGACCGCATCCAATGAGTCTAGTTCATTATCGAATCAAAAGAAAATTGGTTGTTAACCATTGGTTATACATGAGTCTTTATCTCAATACTTCATTATTTCAAAACTACCCAGTATTCTGAATATATGAGGTCCAATTGGTCTACCATTCAAATTTAAGTTTGAAAACAACCATGAAGATCACTATAAGAAAATAGCATTCAAGATACGCTCTCACTCTCCTTTTCTTTGAGAATCGCTCCCAAAATTAGTTACCAATCGATCGAGGAAATATCGCAGTTCTATTGTCCGAACGCAATAAAGTTGAAGATTTACGATTCTACAAAATGAACTTAGCAAAGAAAACATTTATCATACCTTAATAACTTGAAATAAAAGAATTCATGCAATCATTAAAGCTATTAAACATTTCATTCATGCAAAAGCAAAAACATGGTCAAAAAATGAATGAAACGATTCCAAGACCCCAAAAGTCCTAAATCCTTAAGCAGCTTTAGCATGTCTTAAGTAGTTTAAGATTTTAGGTAAGCAAAACCTATTGCTAGTAATCTCCAAATTACTCTTGGTTAATAAATTAATACCATAATTTATCCCATTGCCACAACATAATGCCATTGTTGTTTGAGTTGAAACCACAATCAACGTGCTCCTTTAGGACGCCTTACCACCTAAGTCAACTAAAATAACACCTCGCTTTAGCGTAAACCTACTACCATAGATCCTTAGATTTTTGTAAGTGCTTGATTTGGAAGGCAATTTTTAAACTCAATATTACTTTGGACCTAGTTGTTTCTATGTTGGTTCGATTATTTAGTGAACTTAATCTAATCGAGTCATATGAAACAACCTATTCATGCAAAGCATACATACATTCATACATTCACGCATAATATATATATATATATATATATATATATATATATATATATATATATATATATATATATATATATATATATATATATATATATATATATATATATATATATATATATATATATATATATATATATATATATATATATATATATATATATATATATTAAATTGCATAAATAAATGGTGATCTAGTATGGCCCAAAACATCTTGTCTTGAAGCATCCAACCTTCATCACCTCCTTGTTAGCTTGGCATCGTCTTGAATCTTCGTTCAAATGCTAACTTAAAGTTCTAAACTTAGAAATACTTGAAAATAATAAATTACATCAAAATTTCCATGGTATGCAGACCATATTTAAAACTTTACATTCAAAGATAGAACGGTACGCAGACCGTATTTAACTATCCTAAATGGCCATACTAGTCACTTGGAGTACCTGCATTACATAAAATATACATTCTACGCATTCACCCATTCGTATGCTAAAACGAATGGCCCATATAAATATGCAAGTATTTACGTGAATTAATTAAAATTCAGGTTCACATAAACGCGTCCTAAAAGATTAATCAATTTCCAAATTATTAATCCTTAGACTTTATTCTAATTAAAATCGAATTTAATTAAAATAATGCGACCTACGAAAATAATTAAAAATAATATTTCATTTTAATTTCATTTAGTGGCTCCCACTCAAACCAATAATTATTCCGGATAATTAATTATGAAATATTAAATTAAAACTCGCGGCCCGGCCCAAGCAAATAAAATATTAAATTAAATATCCCGTTAGCCCAAATTAATGCAAATAAGTCAAGCCCAACAAAAAATGTCATGTGCTTACTTGGGCTAGCTTGCTCCCAGCCCATTAGCATTGTGTGGCCTACGAGGCACACGAGCATAGCCCGTAGCCATCGCAGCCATCACATGGCCTACGAGGCATGCGAGCATAGCCCGCAGCCATCGCACGCCAGTGCACGCGTACCCACAGCATCGCTGCTGCCCCTGCGTGCCTTACTCGACTCGTCGCAGCGCATCGCTACACCATCGCAAGGCTTGCGCCCTACTATGCGCGCAGCACACGCCCCTTACCTCTCGCCCAGCGCGCGCGGCACGCAGCGTGCATGCTGCTGCCCGCGTCGCTGCGACTCGATTGCGCATGCTAGCTCGCATGGCTCGTCGAGCCACACGCCCACCACACACACGTGTTCGTGCCTTTGGTTCGTGCTACGGACCAACTCAATTAAAAATAAATTTAATTTCACGAACTTGCATTAATATTATTTTTCAAAAAGTTACGATTTTTATTTTCGAAAAACAACGAATTTTAACGATTTAATGAACTTTAACGACAATCCAATATCGTAAAATATTAAATCAAAGGCTAACATTATTCAAACTTTTAAGAACGAACGAATCAACTTGAAAATTTTGAACTTTTAAATAATAAATCCAAAAATTTAAATCGTTCATTAACATTTAAATTTCAGATTTTAATAATTAGGTTTAAGTGCGATTAAAATTAACGAAACCATTCAAAATTTTAATCCAATAATTTTTAAAATTAGCCACTGACCCATGATATTTTATCCCCTTTCCCAATTAACCGAATTATTAAACCAAAATTAACTTAAATTCAATTAAGGTTCCAAATTTTACGAATTGGGGAAAGACAAAATTAGGGTTTATACTTTTTGGAAAATTCTGAAATTTTTACCATAGATTAAGAATATACCTAGAAACATTGTTTCTAACTTTCAAGCAATTCCGAGTAGTTTAGGTCGACCTTTTAATTGAATTACTGTCCGACACTTTTAATTTTTATTAAAAAATTAACAAAAACGCCCAAAAAACGACACTTCGAGGCCTGTTTTTGCAATTCCGTTCTCATGAATTGATCTTAGAAAATCCTTTTCAATCAGATAAGGGTTTTGAAACTCGAAAAAAAGAATATTTTTGATTTCGGAACAGATTATTACGCAATTCATCCAATAATTCATAAAAATTCCGAAAATTCAACAAAAAATTCAAAATTTCGACAGATGCAAAAACAAATAAATCATGCTAAAACATGCTTTGAATACATAAGGCTCATGATACCACTGCTGGGGAATACAGTTAAACATAATAACATGTGCGGAAATAATACCCAAAGCCAGGAAACATGTATAAAGCACAGATTAAGCAGACTTACGTTTGAAGCGTGTTTTCCACAAATTGTCAACGAACACGAACTTAGAACTCCACTTGTCGTTCCTCTACTTGGTTCACCGACACGACCAGATCTGTCTTGATTATCGTAGCTTAGACAATCGATCAAGATACTTTGCTTTTGGGAAGAACAATTCTAATGGAGGCACAGAGAGTTTAGGGTTTCTCTTGCCTTAGGTTAGAATCTGATTTTTTGCATTAGGTTAGGGAAAACATGTGTGTGGAAAAAATATTATAACCCTTAGGTTATAATACTAACCGGCCAAGGCACAACGGCCAAGCGCCAGCCAGCTTCGTCCGCGCAAGCCCACACGCGCACAGCCACACAGGCGATAGGCCTTGGGCCGCGCTGTGTGCGCTGCTGCTGCTGTTCCTCGCGTGCGCGCGCGCGCCCCGCCCAAGCATGGGCCTTGCGCGCTGGCTCGCTGCTACGCCCAGTGGGCCTTGCGCGCTTGCGCGCCTTGGCTCGTTGGGCTGGCAGCGTTGCCTCCTCGTATCCGCGATTAATATATTTCCGATATATTATTTATCGTTTCGTATACGACGAATCACCGTCGTATGATACCATTTATTCGTTTCACCTAGCTTACGAATATTCGCGATACGATATAAGATTCCGATTCCGATTAAATTACAACCCATATCATTCTTAACAAATATATGTATCTTTATAAATCTCACATGGGTCACATTCTCCAAATATGTAACCAAACCTTAATAAATCTCGCTACCAAATCTTCACAAGTCTCACAATCGAATTGGCACAAGTCTCATGTTCAAATCTATCAAAATGTCTCAGAATCAAAATTTCAAGTCTGAAAAATCGAGCTTTCACAATCCTCATGTTTAAAACAATTGAGATATATAAATTTAAAACACAAATATTAAAATCATTGAAATTCTAAAAATGTTCATATTCACATCTTATTTGGGCTTTCCAAATTACAATAGTATAAGTAAAACTTAAATCGAAATTCATATTGTTAAACGTAAATCACATTCTTAAAATAAAGATGACACAAGCCAGAAATTTTCATCAAAGTGGATAGACAATGTGTACCTCAACTAAACATCCCAAGAGTCTGATCTCACTTTTACAATCCGATCACCATTACAGTTTCATCTTTCCTTTGTCTGGACTCTAAGCTATATCTCCAACAATCACCACAACGACATCAAAAGAGCAAGGTGCGACAGCATGAAGACAACAATAACAACTGATTTCAGAAAACTGTATCTCCCAGAATATAGCTATGAATTGAGTGAATGTTGCGCCTACAATCATCTAATCAAAGATACCTACAACTTTTGTTTAAAAACCAGAAGAGAAAAATGAGCACAAGATCTTCAAAACATGACGAACAGAAGCTGGTGCTGAAAACAACAACTGCAGCAGCGGCTAAAAGAAGAGGGCGTATATCCTACAATATAGCTCCAAATTGAGTGATTCTTGAAGCTAATCTGATTAACTTTTCAAGGGATACAACTTTGATGAAGGAACTATGGACAAAATATAAACGCATGATGTACGATTTGTGGAACAGAAGCAAGGATACAAAATCGAACTGAAGGATGTGGGGGTTTTTCAATTTACTTGACATAGTTGTTTTTTGATTGAAATGTAGAGGTGATGAAGGAATTATGATAATCATGATGCATGATTTTATAACAACAAGGAAAATGAAGTGAAACTTGGGCATATCCCCAACAAGACACGTAGCAAAGAAGAAAAAGGAGGGGATGACTAATCCTCAGAGCAATAAGGGTAAAATGGTAATATTGCTTAATAAAATCATAAAAATCAAATTTCTACCCTTATATACCAACTTATAATTAACAACACACTATATGTTTCTATCAAGCGGGTTTAAAATCCAGTTAAGCTAATAAAATAGAATTATATATCAATTAATTAGGAGCTGCTTAAAATGGGTTATTACATTCTACCACCCTTAAAATTAGTTTCGTCCTTGAAACTTCAAAACACAAACTTTAGATCATTTGAATAACATATTAGTTTGAAATCACATCTTGAAATCACAGTGTAGGAAGTAAATGAAGATAACTCGATTTCCTTGACATAAATGATTCGAATATGAATATTGAATTTTGAGAAACAATGGATGGGTTGGAGATCAACGATACTCAATTCGGTTTAAGAGGAAGAATACTAGATGGATTAATGATGGCGACATACTGAAACTCTTGATGCGAGATAGCGAATGGAACAATACATTTTTGAATGAGCCAAATCTTTACATTAGGACTCTAATTACCCAGATTATGCAATCTATTCCAGACTCAAATTCTTGTAATTCAAAACAAGCAATGAAATATAAATTCCTCAACCCATCATCTCCAAGTGCATAACCACACTAATATCTATAAATCCGATTTCATTTCTCGACACTTCTTCCCACTGGATTAAAATAAAGTTTCTCTAACTCCCAGAACATATGTTTTAGCTTTCCAACCTTCATATCCCTAAGACAATTCACTAATCAAATATCATCACTTCATATCTTCCATACATTTTCCGACTCCTCAGTTTAAAGCATAAGACTTCGAGCTTAACATCCAAAATATACTTATTGACTATTAATCAATTTGATAAACTTATTTCTAACTCATATGCTATGATATGAAGATCATAGCAAACCCAAAATCAACATTGGCTCTGATACCACATGTAACCGCCCACACATTTGAGCTGCTATTTAGAATTACTTATTTCTCACTAATTACACTTAGAATTCAATTTACAAAACAAAACCTGAATTAACCTTTATAATCAACTATAAATACCTAAGAGATATTAACCTATTATAATCTTTGATGGCCTCATAACATTTCAGCAAAATTATTAATCACATCTGTAATCCACATCTGAGCTTACACAATACCTGCAAAATCACTAAAAAGGATTCTGCCCGCACCAGGACAGGTTCAAAGAAAAAAGTCAGGGAAATCGAGTACACATTGCCCAACCTGAAACTCATTTTAGTGGCTTAAAACATAATTTTGTGTTTTATTTATTTCAAAGATAAAACTTTTTCAATACGAATCAAATCATATTCAATTTAAGCTCAGTAATCAAATGGAAATAATTTATAGCACATGAAATATTGAACACAACTTTGATGTTCATAATTGATAAATAAATCAAGCAAAGGTTTGGACTCAGTCACCAAGTGTTTCCCAAAGATCGTAAGGTTTATATTTTCAGAAGTCTTCAAATCCATTTATCAGCATAACTAATCTCATATGTTTTGAGAATGAATCCATCACGTATTCTCAACTCGTATCTCAGAGTCTACCCAAGCTTAAACAAGTAACACAACTCAACTAAAACTAATTCTCCATTCCCCAATATAACATGAACAAAATCTCATGTTGAGGCTCACATCCAAATTACACATATATATTCCTTTTGAAAACAATGAACTCAAATACGAATTGCTCTCGATAATTTATTTTGGAAATAATATCAAATAATAATATCAAAACTATTTTTCTTAGAAATCCTTTATATTTCAAATCTTGCATAAAATCAATGATTTAAGAGATATTTGTTTTTTCTAGCAAATCATTTACATTTCAAATCACACACGTTGACAAGCTTCACAATATTGGTTGCTTCTAGCAAAATCAGACACATTATATATTTTTTAAAACATACTTCCTCCGTCTTTTAATACTCGCAACGTTTGGACTTTTGCCACTATTCATATAATCTACTTTGACTATTCTTAGTGTTTTTAATATAAGATAAAACATAGTCATGTGGGATCTTGTTAGATTCGTCTCAATGTGTATTTTCAAAATATCAACTTTTTATAATTTTTGCATAAAGAGAATTGAAGATATAAATGATCAAAGTTGTTCATTGGCATGCGTGAAACTAACAAACGTTGCGAGTATTAAAAGACGGAGGAAGTATATACTAATCGGGGGAAAAGAACACGAATAGAGACGGGTTGAATAACCACTGTGTCCAAACTTTAAGGGGTCGTCACCCACCTTTTGACACATGCTTGCAAGACTTTTAGGACATGTCCTAACACAGATGTACATATGTACATTTACACAGATGCACATATGTGCATTTACACAGATCACACAAGTGTTGTTCATGGCCGTTGTTAACGGCTTCTTCCCCACTAAAACACATGTGAAAACTCATTTTATAAATTTAAGAAATATATAAACATACTTCTTCAAAGGCTTGTATCACAAACCAAATCACATCTGAATTTAATCACAATTAAACACAGTTGAAAATGTTGTCACAATAATACTTATTCAATTGACAAATCCATCCAACATATTTGCTTAAAAATCATATTCGTTTATCCAAAGCTTCTCAAAACCTTGTATATATAAATCTTGAAAACAAGATAACTTTAGCACCTATATGTAATTCAGTTCGCTTGAAAGCACTCGCATATAGTTAAAATCCAAGGTATAGTCGAAATCCTTAAGCTTGTTAGGAATTATAATCACGAATTCAAAGTAGTAAATTCAATATAAATCCATTGTATATTCTCAATCCCAAAATGCACATATTTAGTTTGTAGCACAAAGATCACCCTTTCGAATTACTCCAACCTTTAGTCCCAATATTATAATAAACTCAAACCCTTATTATACTATGAAACCTTCATAACTCCAAGTTTAATAACCCAAAATCTCCATTATAAGTTACTCCTGATGCATATAAGTTATACCCAAGTTAGCTACATTACTCAGTTAATACTAGTCAACTTTATTTTCTCTTGATCGTACGTGGTTACATGCCCAACACAATAATTTTGATCTTAAAAATAATTTTCACTAATAATAAAATATAAAATGATGTGTAAATACACAATCTAATCGTATCAAAATATATATCATTTATATTATTTCATCTTAGTCAAAGAATAATCTTAAATTTTAAATTCAAACATACTCTTTACAGAAACCATATAAGGATCTTAAATGAAATAATTTAATAAACATTGAGCTTCACAACCCGATAAAGGTTTGGTAAATATAGGCCATAAATCATGATTCGGAAAATTAAAATACATTATTTATCGAGTAGCTCAAAACCGGATTTTTAGAAGATCAATTAGTTTATTTTTATGGTTACCCAATTCATAAAACTTATTTCAAAAAGCCATTTACGTTGTAACCAATCCTTATCGTCATATTCGAGTTAGAATTATACAATAACTAATATGTTGGTAAAACTACCGTTTAGTGATAACGTTAACTATAACATAAAGAAAATAATGATCTCATAAAAATAATTTATAGATCTTATTATAAAATTATATCGTTCAAATAATAGTGCAAGAGAAACAACAGAATACAGAGGAATATATCTATCGCTTATGATTCAACCGATAGTCCTTGCAAAACCTTATTAATCCCAATATAGGTTAATATTTATGAGTCACCCTCATATTTCTCTAATCATGTACTCCGTACCTTATTTCAAAATTTGTCATATCTATAGCTTGATTACCCATAATTATATTCAACTGTATTTTTCGAAATGCACTAAATATAATGAAGCTAACATAAGCCGGTTTAGAGTATGGAATTCCGATTACATTACAACCCATATCATTCTTATATATGTATCTTTATAAATCTCACATGGGTCACATCCTCCAAATATGTAACCAAACCTTAATAAATCTCGCTACCAAATCTTCACAAGTCTCACAATCGAATTGGCACATGTCTCATGTTCAAATCTATCAAAAAATGTCTCCCAATCAAAATTTCAAGTCTCAAAAATCGATCTTTCACAATCCTCATGTTTAAAACAATTGAGATATATAAATTTAAAACACAAATATTAAAAATCATTGAAATTCTAAAAATTTTCATATTCATATCTTATTTGGGCTTTCCAAATTACAATAGTATAATTAAAACTTAAATCGAAATTCATATTGTTAAACGTAAATCACATTCTTAAAATAAAGATAACACAAGCCAGAAATTTTCATCAAAGTGGATGGACAATGTGTACCTCAACTAAGCATCCCAAGAGTCTGATCTCACTTTTATAATCCGATCACCATTACAGTTTCATCTTTTCTTTGTCTGAACTCTAAGCTATATCTCCAACAATCACCACAACGACATCAAAAGAGAAGTTCAGGTGCGACATCATGAAGACAACAACAACAACCTATTTCAGAAGACCGTATCTCCCAGAATATAGCTCCGAATTGAGTGAATCTTTTGTCATCAATCATCTACTCAAAGATATCGACAACTTTTGTTTAGAAACCAGAAGCGAAAAATGAGCACAAGATCTTCAAAACATGACGAACATGAGCTGGTGCTGAAAGCAAAAACTGCAGCAGCGGCTAAACGAAGAGGGCGTATCTCCTACGATACAGCTCCAAATTGAGTGATTCTTGAATATAATCTGATTAAATTTTCAAGGGCTACAACTTTGATGAAGGAACTGTGGACAAAATATGAACGCATGTTGTACGAATTTGTGGAACAGAAGCAAGGATACAAAATCGAACTGAAGGATGTGGGGGTTTTCCAATTTACTTGACATAGTAGTTTTTTGATTGAAATATAGAGGTAATGAAGGAATGATGATAATCATGATGCATGATTTGATGACAACAAGGAAAATGAAGTGATCCCCAACAAGACACGTAGCAAAGAAGAAAAAGGGGGGGATGACTAATCCTTAGAGCAATAAGGGCAAAATGGTAATATTGCTTAATAAAATCAGAAAAATCCAATTTCTACCCTTAAATACCAACTTATAATTAACAACACACTATATGTTTTTATCAAGAGGGTTTAAAATCCAGTTAAACTAATAAAATAGAATTATATATCAATTAATTAGGAGTTGCTTAAAACGGGCTATTACATTATAACCCACTTGTCAACAATGCACTCTGATTACCTGAAGAACGACCCTCAACTGACTTAAGAGACCATCAGAAGCAAAACCTGTTAAATACAGTAACTTCCATAAATTAAAATCTGCGTAAAAATAGATTGGACACATACTTAGTTGCATTTGCATCCCGATACGGCTTAATATATGGTTGCATCGGTAGAAAGATATAATACAATTGTCCGCATTACAGCACACATGTATGCGCCACAATGTTCTAATGCTTGCCTTCAGCCTTTACAATAACTTAGCTCGAATAATAACACTTCCCAAACTCATACTTACCGGGAACAATACATGTAAATGTTAACCCAAGTAACTTAAACAAGCTTGCGAGTGCCTAGAATACGCTCGTTAGCCCGTTTAGCAAATGATACATCCTTACGATGTCAAATTCTGTCTTACAAATTATGATTTGGATCATGCACATCACGTGATTGTATAGGTCTTGGAATAAGATTTTCATAGACTTATCATAATCCCAAATCCGGTTTAAGACGAATAAGTTATAAGGCTTTTACTTGGACTTTGCCAAAACGGACCGACCTTCACTCTTTGGGCCATAACTTGAGATTTATAAATCCCTTTGATGCAAGACCGGCGGCAATGGAAATCTGGATTCCGTAGCTATCCAGCAAGATATTATTTGCAAGAATTCGATCATGTATGAAGAAGTTATGAGCTGTTAAAGATTGAATTTTCTGAAAATCTGCAGATGTGCCTGCGCTGGAACTTTCTAGCGCTGGCATGACATGCGCAAGAAATTTCCAGCGCTCACAAGGCTAGATTTTTTCTGGCGCTGCTATTTGATTCTCACTGAAATTCAAACTCTTCAAATTCTATCTTATGTGCGCTATAAATTTCTAGTGCTACTGTAGTAATCGCCACTTTATTCTAGAGCACGCATGGCTATCACCACTTTTTTCTGGCGCTGCCATTTGATTTTCACCGAAACTCGAATTCTTCAAATGTTACACTAT
Organism: Spinacia oleracea; assembly: GCF_020520425.1. Taxonomy (NCBI): domain Eukaryota; kingdom Viridiplantae; phylum Streptophyta; class Magnoliopsida; order Caryophyllales; family Amaranthaceae; genus Spinacia; species Spinacia oleracea. The sequence continues at coordinate 68,084,600 of NC_079488.1, read as the reverse complement.
AAATACATCCCTTCTGCACCCCAATTTAAAACATCAGTTCAGTCTCACTACTCTGATATTCTGAATTCTCTCTTCCCTCTCCAGTATTCTAAAATCTTTGTCAAAGTCTCGTCCCGTATTCGTAATAGTTCTGTCGTATTAACTCTTGTTAAGAAAAACTCTCTCCGCATAAGCATTCAAACCGTCCTAATTATTGTCGAAGTTATAGCCAATTCACAAGCCTAAACCGAAGAATCTAAGGGGAAACTCTACCCGAATTAAAGGAAATATAAGGATCTGAAAGTCGGTGTAAAGGTTGTTCTAAAGCTAAAAGGAGGCTCTGCTAAGATAAGTGGTAAGTGTTCCCGAGAACCGCAATATAGCCTACCCTATACTGTAACCTGAAATCTACGTTTTTATTTCTTTCACCACCTTTATAAATCTGTTCATTTAATCTGTTATATTAATCTCTAGACAAATCTGATTATTGCTAAGTACCTTGAATCAATATAAATCACCGTTTTGACGATTGTTTAGTAAATATTTGTGCATTAAAATCAACTCAGATTAATAATGTAGTATAATGCATGTCCCGTTCGTCGTCGCGTTGAACTAGTAAGGACCGCCGCGTGGGCTAATGCTGGGCACTCCCTGTATTAGTAAACGTCCCCCGAACTCTCAATCACTACTCCGCTGGATGTACGTTGAGGAATCTCCACATCAGGGATCACAAGGGAACCTATGGCCATTGTGAGTCAAATATTTTTGCATTCCAAGCATATCACAATAACCAGGTTTTGTCAGTTTTCTTAAACTGAATGGCGACTCCTACAGACTAGTAAAAAAGAAGATAACACCCACAATTAGTTCTTATTTACTTAATATGCTTGCCATATCCAGAGGGTAAAAGTCGTGCGGGCCGTACACTCTTTTTAGAGGCGCCCTGTCGTGTTTTTTCGACCCCCTCACAAGGGGAGACATCGTGATGGGAGACTTAAAATCTTGTACAGTAGAGCAGTACATTAAGACCTACCTTCCTATATGCTAATATACCAACATCAGAAATTGAAAGTCATCTTGAAAGCAATATCTATAGTATAGTTGACATAGGTTCAGGAAGAAATTGAAAGTCATCTTGAAAGCAATAATTGTCACTAATTAGGAAAGAAACAAAAAATTATAATCATTAATTAACTGGCCAAATGATTTAAAAGAAAAGAAAAAAAAGGAACATAAGGTTTGTAACCAATATGCTAATCTTTATGACCTTATTCCTAGATAATTTCGGTACAGTAGACAGAGCAACCTTCCCATGATATTTTTTCGAATTACCACAGTATCCTTAAATAAACATAGTTAAGAAGTTCATTAAAACTCAAGACCATAATCGAACTTAGTTTATGTAACTAATGTCTATGCCACTCGTGGAAACCATGTATAAGAAATCCTATGAGAAGGGGAGGAAGGAGGCAATATAAAAGCAACAACAATTCACATCATATTTCACTAAATGTGGAAAAATATTCTGCAAAACTTCATTGGTGGGCGAAGTCGACCACAGGTTGACAAGAGTCTCTCCAAGCTTCTCTGTGAGTCTATCAATTAACATTCTGGAAATACGACAAGTAATTCTATGAACCTCAACAACTCTTGAACACACCAAAGATTTTCAAATTAAGATTTTGGCATAAAAATTAAGATGATCATGATAAAACCTTAAAGATTTACACTTTGAGGACTATAAAAGTATACCAATACTAGGAAATTTACTTGGAAAACGTTGTGTTGAATATTGAAAACTGATCATGTGGGAAGAGAGATTTAGCAGATAGAAAGTGATACCAACAGAACAAGAGATGAAAAATAGAAGCATGATAACAAAATTCGGTGGCACTAAAGACACATGGATGATTGAACTATCAGTCTATGTGACTCACATCATTTTACCTCAAGAAAACAGTCATTCTAAACACTTTCTTTGGACCAAAAACATTGAAACGTATCATGAACCCGAGTCTGAGACTTGGACAAATATTTATGCCTACTATGAATTCCAAAGTCCAATTAACATAGCTATTGATGAGGTAAAGAATTCTAAGGATGCAACAAACCCCAAAAATCGAGCATGGAACAACCGGGACATGACATTGATGTTAACAAAGAAAATTCTTTGTTCTTTTCCGAACATACCCATGCCTCAGGAGTCAAAATCCAAGTCTATGCAAATTAAAGTGGAAAGTAGTATAAAAGCGAAGTTGCGAAAGCAATTTGAGTCAATAAATATGACAAGTTTACCTGATGATAGAACATGCCTTATGTACACCTGACATCCTATCAAGAAACAACGTGTGCACATTCTTCATGCTTTCAAAAGGCTTAGCATTCCTACAATCTCACAAATTCAGAAGATAACAAATTAAATATTTTTTAGAGTAAAAGAAGAAACAACAGGCTGTGTGATGTAGACGGGATACTATGAGAGAAAAAAGACCTTGAAATTCTCATAAGATGCACTCTCTCAGCATCAGTTATCGCCCTTTAGCTTCCAAAAACACCGCATAGTGAATCGCCTTTTATATTTTAGGATAGAAAACCTAAAAGGTAACCAAATAAAAACATAGAATTAATCACACACAAAACAACAACTAGAAGAACTGAAAGCCTTCTTGTTATTTTGCAGGTGTTCTTCTAAGCGTTCATTAAGTCTAATCCATCTTCTATGGATATTAGTTCAAGTAATCTACGGGGTGTAATGATCATGAATGATGTTGAGGATCAACAACAACATACAATAGAGGACAAAAATATAGAGGATAGGATGTTAGGGGACAGGATGCTCCTTAGTCTAAGCAAGTTCCAAAAGCTCTTCCACTCTCTTTCAAAAATGCATTTTAGGGTTCTTCACAATGGTTGATGAAGCCAAAAGAGTCCAAATAACTTCACTCAAATGGGAATACCAAGTAGTCGATCCACCAGATGAATCAAGAGCAGCTCAATTTACGAAACCTACGCTGGAAAAGTTGAGACAAGCGTGGAAACTTACACTTGTGGGGAATTGAAGTGTTTGGGGCTCTCCATTCGACCATCTTTCATGACCCAACGTGTTCAAATAATGTGGATACCAAAAGGTACACTTGAACTTATCGATTTAGGTCAGAATTTTTACCTATTCGGATTTTTTCTAATGGATGATTGTGAAAGAGCTTTATTGGGAGGACAATGGTTGATTTTAGATCATTGTCTAATGATCACAAAATGGAAACCAAACTTCCGTCCTTCGATGAATCCTTTTGATTCAATGATTGTTTGGATCAAATTCCCGGAGTTACTTGTTGAATACTACGAGAAACAAGCTATATTTGAAATTGCCAAAATAGCTGGAAATCCGTTACGAGTTGATTATGTAACGGATCACTTAACCCGTGCAAGGTACGCTAGGGTCTGTTTGGTTATCGACCGAAACTCTCCCTTAGTTACTTCGATCTGGGTTGGTAACCAATTGAAACTAATTAAATATGAAAATATTCATTCTCTTTGTTTCTCTTGTGGGAAAATTGGCCACAAGAAGGATAAATTCCCTACTAACACACAAGTCAACAAGATCCAAGTTGCCTATACCTCAACAATTATTGCCTCCACTTCAGTTTTCCTCAATACCCATGATTTTCGACCACTAATACTGAAGAAATACCCACTCATAATTCGCCCACTACCTACAATGGAAGCACTAACCATAGCCCATCAGCCAAATCCTTCACTGGTAATTTAGATCCTGGCCCAAACTCATATGGCCCATGGGCCATGGTAGTGAAGAAATGAAACCCAAGGCCCAATATTTCAACCCAGCAAAAAAGTTCATCCCAGAAAAAAGAAATTACCCAATCCACTCAACCAACAAACCGAAACAAACATCCTAGTAAAGCGAAACTTTCATGGAAAGGGAATCATTGGTAAGTTTTGGAGAAAGACGATGATGAAAATGCAGTTACCTTTTCAACCATTGGAGAAAGGTGCATTGGGAATGACAAAGAAATATTTCAAAATATCTCAGATAACGCAGGGAAGGAAATCCCTTCGCCTTCCCTTCTGGCAAGCAATTCTTTGGTCTTGGCTTGCCACGTGTACCCCTCTGTAGTGGACAGTTCTGGCGGTGTCCCTTCTTCTTCCACCACTTCCCCACAACCCGAGCATTTAAAAGCCACCATGATAACCTAAAACAAAGAACTTCTCATCTCTCACAAAAACAATAACCATGGAAAAAAAACCTCAATTTCCACTTCACCGTCAGAAGAGAGATGCTTGCCGTTCATCAAGAATCTGACATTTGGAAAGCTCTCTTCCGGTCAACCTCCCTACACCATCACCACCATTTCCACCATATCTACCACCTCCAATTTCGCCACAACCTCTGAATGCAGCAACCCCACCTCCACCATCATCCCCTCCATCATCCCTAAACAGGAACCACCTCCTGCACCACCGTGTGAGGTCTTCCCTATCGTTTCGACTGCCATTCACCCTTTACCCTCTCCAAAAATCGTCACCTCAACAACCACCACCCCTGGATCAATCAATCAACCCATTCATTCAGCTGATATCAACGAAGTCGTTGGGGAACTCACTCCTATGTGCATCGATAGAGACTCCGCCGACCCGGGAAAAAATCTCCTTGATGCACAACTCTCTCCTGCAACTTCAAGCCTTCTAAACCAACAGTCCGAACCTTTATCAACCGAACATGCACCAACCTTCCTCTCCCATCACCACCGTTCAACATACAAATCCCTCTTACCCCCCTCCTCCCACCACCAAAAAAATCCAATAAGCTTTGCTTTGGGGTCAAAAAAAGTAGAGCTCGACTTAGAGATACTATCAAACCATATGAAAACCTACGCAATTCTAAAAGGGGTTGTGTGTCTATAGATGGAGTTCAGGTATTGGGGAGTGAACAATAGAGCGGCGAAGGAAATTCAGGCATTGATCAAGCCACTCATGATGACGGACATTACACTGTTGGAACAATTGGACAAGTGGAAGGATTGGGAGAAATTCTTTCCATGGATCCCAGTGGAAGATCTTAAACTATCAAGTTACTTTCCAATCCCGTTTCCTTATATTAATATGAAATTAGTCATCTGGAATGTTAGAGGAGCAAGTAAGAACGAATTTATTCCTTATGCTTGGGATATGATTAGTAATCATAAACCTTCACTTTTCAGAATCTTAGAAACTAAGAATAATGAGGTTATAGCCCAACTTGTAGGAAAATACTTGGGTTTTGACAAGTGTCTGGTGGTTCCGGCTGAAGGAGAAGGGGGGAATTTGGATGTTCTATAATCCCAATGTGGTGTATTTTATCACTCATATTGAGAAAGCGCCCCATTACTTCCATGCTCTCTTCAAACTTAACCCTTCTCAACCAGAGGTTCTGATTATTGGAATCTATGTGTCTAGTACTAGCAGAAAAAAGGCATCATCTTTGGGCGGAACTAAAGTCCAATCTCCCTCCCCCCATCCACTCCCTGGTTGGTTTTAGAGGACTTGAATGAAGTGACGAACCAAACTAAAAAGTCTGGAGGTAGGGCTTTCAACAATAGTCACTTTACTAATCTGAATCTACTGGCTGATGCTGCCTCACTGGTGGACTTGGGTTTTCATGGAAGTCCCTTCACTTGTACTAATGCTAGAGAAGGTAAGGAGCTGGTTTATGAACCCTTAGACAGAGCACCGGCGAATCCAAGTTGGCTAAACACCTATCCAAACATTCAGGTACTTCATCTCCCCAGAACTTATAGTGATCATTGTCCTTTACTTGTTAATATTTATTCTGAAAAACTTGCTGGCCCTTTTCCCTTTCGTTGCAAAGAAGTCTGGCTTTTACACCCTGATTTTAGTGATTTTTTTTCTGGGAAATTGGAAAGACAATGATATGTATTTTCTTAATGGAAGAAAATATTTTATCTCTTCTGTCCTTGATTGGATAAAAACATTTTTGAAAACATTTCCTTGCAAAAAATAAATTTGTTGAAACGTATAGATGGTATACAAATAAGCTTAGCAAAAAAAATTCTCCCTACTTGTTTAACTTGGAGAAGAAATTGCTTTCTGAGCTTCAAAGTATTTACCATAAAGAAAGTGTGATTTGGGCATAAAAGGCAGGCCTAAATTGGAGAAAATGTGTTGACTGCAATACTAAATATTTTCACACTATTGCAAAAATTCAGAAATCTAGAAGCAAAATCTCGTGTTTCCAAAATTATGATGGAATTTGGATCCATGACCAAGAGATCCTTAAGACTATGGCAAGACTTTATTTTATAAAAGTCTTCACTACTACCCATTTCTCTAGTACAAGGAATAACTTAATTTTGAGTGTTAAATTTAAGAGAAATACGAAATGGGCATGGGCAACCCAATAAGGAGGAGGAGAGTTCGATCCACTTATAAGCCCAATGGAGGTTCCACACTAAAATCAATTAGCAATAGTGTCCCATCACATGTGAGTGTCCTTATAATTTAGAGCACACCAGAAGGTATTATAGCCCTCATTGGAAATGAACATCCAATAGAGGTCCCTTAACCAGTGGCTTTTTAGAAATGTCCAGTTATGAAAGACCCAACAAACCTGGGCTCTGATACCATGTTAAATTTCAGAGAAATACGAAATGGGTCTGGGCAACCCAATAAGGAGGAGGAGAGTTCAGTCCACTTATAAGCCCGATGGAGGTTCCACACTAAAACCAATTGGCAATAGCGGGAGTGACTCCACAAGCTTATAAGGTAGTATTTTCTCTCCTCTTTCTCCAATGTGGGACAACTCACATGTGGACGACATAGGGTCTCAACATTAAGTTCGAATATTATCCAGAAAACTGATAGCCAATTCTTAACTAGCACCCCCTCTCCTTATGAGATTAAGAATATTTTATTTCAAATTAATCCTATCAAAAGTCCGGGTCCTAATGGCTTACAACCTCTCTTCTTGCAAAAATTCTGGAAATATCTTGATCAAGCCATTTATCCCTTTATTCAAGACTATTTTAATTTGGGATCTATACCAGAAGATATTAATTATTCTTACTTGTGTTTGATCCCTAAAATTGACATTCCTTCTTGTATGGAGGAATTCAGACCCATTGGTCTTTGTAATTTTGTCTATAAGTTAATCACTAAGATTATCTTTAATAGTATAAAACCCCTTCTTCCTGATCTCATAAGCCCCTTACAATCTAGCTTTATTATGAATCGCATTATTGATGAAAATGTTATTATCATTAAAGAAATTTCTCATATTTAACAAGGCCAGTAAAAAGAGTAAATGTATGGCTCTTAAGGTTGACCTAAGCAAAGCCTTCCATAGCCTTGAGTGGAGTTTTATTAGGGACACCCTTATTTGGTTTAATTTTACAGATAAGCTCATCAATTTGATCATGAGTTGCATCAATACGGCCTCCATTTCTGTCCTTTGGAATGGTTAGATAACAGACCAATTCCAACCTTTTAGAGGAATCCGTCAAGATGATCGATTGTCTCCTTATATTTTTTTTATGCCTTGAAAGACGTTCTCAAATGATTGAATTAAAAGTTAACCAAAAACTTTGGAAACCTCTCAAAATCTCTAAAGAGGTTACTATTTCTCATCTTTTTTATGCTGATTATGTGTTTCTTTTTGGAACTGCCACCATCTATAATATTGAAATCAGGCTTCAAACCCTATATGAATTTAAAGTTATCGCTGGTCTTAGTGTTACTTTTGGGAAATGACAGACTAAAGTCGTATCACCTAATCAAAGATAAACCTAAAATCACAAGCTAGGTAGCAAGGGAAGTCAGGATCGAATCCACAGGGAAACAGTGTTCTTTCTATTATTAATCAACTAAACTAGACTATTGGGAAACAGGAATTGGTTGGTGGTTTGTATGCTAAGACTACGAACGATAATTAAACGAGTAAGAATTCAGGAATTAAAGAATCTAGGGTATAGGTTCACCAACAAATAAAAATCCAGGACGATAAATAATCACAATAATCAACAAAGTAATTTATTAGACTAGCATGCTCTCTCGAATCGATACTAATCATAGACTTAGAATTAACGGGCTCTCGCTACGTATTAATCCTAATTCTACCTATTGACACAAGCCTAAACATCAAATTGCATCTCTCGAATCTTAACTTGATATTGCATGACTATCAAAATTAAACCTGCGCAAATCTAATTGTACAGTAGAATAAACCAATCAATAGGAATCAATTACAATGCCAACAATCGCAATCATTCAATATCCCTTCATATTATTCATGGATCCCCAAACCCTAGAAAATAGATTACTCAAGCATATTAACAATAAAAAAAACAATTAACATAATCGAAAGCATTATTGAAGCAAGGCAATTAATTAAAATAAGAAACAATACCTATTTGAAGAACAAAGGAAATTGAAAGCTTGAATTTTTATTGAAAATTAAACTAAGTGTTTTGCATGAACTCAGAGAGAAAACTAGGCTAAGCAAAATAATCTAAGTGCTTAATACTAGAAATTAAGGTGCCCAACTAAAATAACTAAGGGCTATATTTATAGTTTTCCCATAAACATAAGGAAAAACCGGAAGAAAACCGCGGAAAAAAGGGCCCTGGGTTGTCGTTGCCCGGTCGGGCAGCTCGTAACCCGCCCGTCGGGCGCAGGTCTGCCCGCCGGGCGGAGGGAGACATTCTGGAAATCATCGGCACGCGCCCGGTCGGGCAGCTTCCGCCCATCGGGCAGACGTTCGCCCGTCGGGCAGCCATTCGCCCGTCGGGCGCGCGTACAAACTGCACGATCCTCTATCTTTAAAACTCCATATCTCCTTCGTTATTCGTTGGAATTAGGCGATTGACCACTCGTTGGAAATATATTGAAGTCTAGAATCCAACCCATTTGAAATCACTTTCTTTGGAGTTGTAGAATGTAAGTTATGATCAAAAGAGTAGATGAGTGTCGGTTTTCTACTTCTTTCACTATCCGCTTTGCTCGAAAACTCTTCCAACTCAATGTGTGTGCTCTCGAAAGTACATAATCTCTTGTATTGATTCAAATGAGTAGGAAATACACAAAAATATGTTAATTCCTACAATGATGAACCTGAAACTACAAACACACTACAAGGAGCATATTAGTACTAAAAATCGCTCCGAAGAGCTTATTTGAGATCAAAAAGTACTAAGGGACGGGGGTAAAAACACTATAAAATATGAACATATCAAACTCCCCCAAGCTAGATCTTTGTTTGTCCCTAAGCAAGGAAATCATCGATGAACACAAGACCAACTTCACCTCCAACATATTTCAAAATGAAAAACATAATTCAAGGCAAAATCCAACGAGCATGCATCAATGTTAACCAATCAAATCCATCCAACCGCTAATCCACCTTAACAATCGTCACGCAAAGCGAACCACAAATGCACAATGGAATTCAAGACTAGTGCTCACACACTCGTCACTCATTTATGTGGTGGATAAAAAATGTACCCGTTTGCTCTCCTCCCAACATATAAGTGAACAATGCCCTCCCAAACTCACAACACTCGTGTGTCTAGAAAAACATACACTCTACCTAATAGTCGACTCGGAATGTGTCATGCCATAACTTGCATTGATAAACAACTATTTTCACATAAGTAAGACTCTATGCACAAAGGTCGGAAGGTCTTCAAAGCTTGTAATGTTAGGCTTAGGTAAGGGTACGGTAAATTTGGATAAAATGTGAGCTTAAAGCCTTGGCTTTAGGGAGCATAAATCCTAAATACAACCATGATCAACCAATATAATGACCACAACTCTCCCACTCAACACATGATGAAACAACAAACACCAACACCATTCTTTCTTGCCTTTTTCACAATTATAATCAATCACTCATGAGGATATGAATTTGCAAAACTTGATTGAAACAACACTTTGAACTTTTTCTGAGAGTAATAGATTTTTTTTCTTTTCTTTTTTTTTCAATCTCTCTTTTTTTTCTTTTTTTCTTTTGGAAACCTTCACATTTTCTATTCTTCTCACCTCTTTCACTTCTTCATTAATTTTTTTTTTTCAAACAATACACATGGCAAGAAGAACTCCTTCTTCAACACTCACTTTGTGCTCAAAATGTAGCACACTACACTCCCTCACCTCACTACTATTAGCTCCCCCAAGCTAGGCTTGGGACTAGTAATCAATGGAGTTTTCACGGGCTTGTAATGTGGCTAGTCACCGAATAAAGGGCACAAGCAACAACATGGGTAGAAAAGGAGGGAACAAATGTATCTAAAATCATCTGAAGGCTACCTAAATAGAAAAATACCTTCGTCCTCCTCAATGTGCACGTATATGAGTCATAGGACATTACTAATAGTTTCAAACCAATACTCAAAATCAACGATACACCAGGAAGCTATCACACATTCCTAACCATGTCAACTAGCCAAGCACCAAGAGCACAAATAGTTGGTCAGAGTTGACTGATCAAGTGATGGCATCAAAGTAATCAAATATCAAATCATGGTTAACAAATCAACAATGCTCGTCATCAAGAACCAAGAATCAAAACAGTTTTCAATCAAGGGGTACAAGGAAGCATGGTTTTTTATATTCATCGGAACGTATTTTTGTTCTTTTCTTTTTTCAAAAGCGATAAACTACTCTAGAAAGCAATAACACATACCTCCCCCAAGCCAAACTCAGCAATGTCCTCAGTGCTTGAAGGAGTGGAGATCGAGGGTCTCAATCTTCATTGAACCCCTCTGGCTCCAACTCCTATGTACATCTCGCAAAGAGGTTTGTTACTAAATAACCAATCAACGAGCGCAGAAGCTTATCATGCGCACTCGCACATCTTTCGTGCAACAAGACATGCACGATAATCAACAACAACATTTGCATAAAGTACGAATGAAATCTATGCCAGTAAGGAGTGTGATGCCTAAATGAAGAAGACCAAAAAGAAAAAACAATAAGAAAAGAAGAATAAGAAAAAGAAAAAGAAGGAAAAGAGAAAGTAGGCATACTCTCCTTATGGAAGTTGTTTTTGCGGACTATTGATTCTTCAACCTCAATGATCAATGAAATAACTCTCTTTGTGTTTTGGCATTCATGGTGGACAGGCTCTTCACCATATAGAGCTCTCTGCAAAGCATCCACCTCTTCTTTGTAAGTACTGTAAGTACCTGCAAAAGACTCACAAAGAGGAACATACTCTATTGGGTCATTGGGCTTTTGATTTTCGTGGGGAGGAGGAAGATCCTCAAGAAAAGGTTTTTTGGGGAAAGAGAAGGGGAGTGAGACGGTGTAAACGGGGCTAAGATAAACCCTTCCCGGACTTGGAATATGAGGGGTAGGGGTTGACTCAACAACAAGGGTTTTACCAACTTCAACTTCCTCATGGACTTGCTCTATAACATATGGCTTTTCAGTTTCAACAAATCCTTCATCCATTAATCCAACAGTCACATCATAATCCTCCAACTCATCCCCAGCCTCAGTTATAAGTTCCTCCCACTTTTGGTTGCCTATGGGTTCACTCAGTTGACCCCCATCCCCAACACAACTCGAGTCATTATATTCAATAATTTCTTGAACTTTTCTAAATCTCTCAAGAGTAGCCTTACTAGCTTTAATAATCTCATTAGTAGTCTCTTGAGATCTAGTACACTGAATCTCAATCTCAGATTTTAATCTTCTTAATTCCTCTAAGAAGCTATCTCTGCTTTCTGATTCGGGTTGAACAGGATTGGGCAAGGGTACACAATAATACACGGGAGAAGCAACAGTGGAATCATGAGACAAAACATTGATATCCATGCATGTAATCCCCCGTAATTCTATTCATTTCATTTATATATTTTAACGTATATTTAATATATTTAAATAAGAATTTTGGAATTTTGGAAATAAATATATAGTTAACGTATATTTATTTATTACATTTGAATATTTTCAACGATTTACGAAATCGAAAATGATTTTAGAATTTTAAGTTGAAAAGAATTTGAATTACGAAAATTGATTGAATTTAGAAGACGATCCTATTCAGTTTTGGACTCGAATCATAAAAGCTAAATCCTAAGTCTAGCCCACTTGAAAAGCCCAACATTAAAACCCAAACTCAAACCCTCCCTTTCTTTCTTCTAATTCACGTGAAAGCTAGAAAGAGAAAAACAAAACCCTCCTTCACTATTCACGTAAGTTTTCAAACCCTCAAGAACTCATCCTCCCTCTCCTCGCCGCTGCTCTCCTCCCTCTCGTCGGTCTCCTGCCGTCGGACTCCTCGACGCCGGTGAGTCTCCTTCTCCTTCGATCCCTCCTCCTTCGTTCCTCCTTTGAATGCTAATTTTGTTTCTTGCAAACCTTTACTCCTTGTGCAAGCTAGCCGCAGCCACCAGCAACCACGACCACCTGACACCGTCTTCTCACTACTCCGCCCAACCGCGTCGCTGAGCCGCCACCCTATTGCCGCCGATAATGAGCTTCCATCCTCCCTCCTTTTCTTTCTTTTTCTTTCTGTTATTTTCGTACTTGTTCCTCCTCCCTTTTCGTGGCTGACCTTCACCAATTCGCGCAGCCACCGCAAGTAGCACCACCGTGTGCCGCCGTCGCACAGCCCCTGCCGCAAGCCACCTCCGTTCGCCGGCCAACTCTCTCTCCTCCTTCTTGAATTGGTTACTTTCTTAAACCCTAAGTAACTATTATTTTAAATTAAAGTTTTTTAATTTAGATTATGTTCTTAAATTAAATTTATAATTTTTATGGTAAATATGATTTTCAGATTTGATGTTGAGATTAAAAACGAATTAATTTTCAGTTTTGATTAATTAAAATTAAGATTAGGGCTTAATCATGATTTATTAATTTGAATTATGTTTTCTTGAATTAAAGCTATGGGTTTTGTGATTTAAATTATGAATTTAAGATTATATGAATTTTATAATAAAGTATTAATTTTCAGATTATCTAATTACATTGAAATATTGGTTTTGATTGTTTAAAGTATGAAATTCAAGGTTTTTATGATTATTAATCATGATGAGTTGAGTGTGGATTATTGAATTGGTTGTTTTGAGATACTAGGAACGTAGATTGACCATGGTGAAGCTTTTAAATGAATTTATATTGCTGAAAATTTAAAGTACGATGTTTGCAAAAGTTTTCAACGAATTTCAATCACTAATTCAATAATTATGATTCTAGGAAATCAAATGTTTAAGTTTTGACATTGAGGAAAGTTCTAAATATGTTTAGGATGCATTTAGAATGCTCTCTTATGATTATCAATGATTAGGAATTGATTGAGAATATTTGTTGGTTGTTTTAGGCGGAGAATTCTCTTTAGGCGACTTTTGAAAGTGTTAAAGTGGCCTATCAATTTGTTTACACAAGGTACGTACATACCTGCGTGCTTGGAATGTGTGCCAATTGTTGAAACCATGTTTAATTTGTTGTTGAACTTGGTTATGTTGATATTATTGTTGAACTTGGTGATGTTGATATTATGGACGAACTTGGTTATATGGAATGTGCATGTTTAATACTGTTGGACAAACTTATTGAACTTATTTTGCACTACGAGAACTGTAACATGTTAGTATGGATGATTGATACAAACATGTTGGTTGGGAACACTAGATTATTCTATATGATTGGTTTGGATCGATTGGTTGTTGTTCCCTTTCTATCTTTTCACTATTTTATGAGGGCGGTGGACCTTGTTTAGTAAGTTGAAACTTTATGCCCATATACAGGGTTGCTCATGGTTAAAGGAAAGGTTGGATAAATTGGAATGAGTCTTGATTGATGCTTTTATGATCACTTACTTAATTCCAAGATAAAAACAGTTGTGAACAAATGTGAATTGTATGTCTTATGTGATTGTTGAGTCATAACGAAATCTCAATTGTAAATCATGTAAAGTGAAACTGAGTAGCAATAGCTTTAGACTGTACACGTCTAAAGTGACAGACAAACAGGAGTTGGGGTTCATGGTGGTAGCCCATGGCCTTTTCTGGGACCGAATTGATCACCGTGTCCTATTTTTATTTAAACGTTCCTCGATATCGCAGGTCACTGAGGTTACGGAGTCGCGCCCGTACCTCGTCTTCCTTAGTGAAGACTTCTGGATGGACAACTCAGTCCATTGTCTATTTCAACCAAAATAATACTATTGTCATAAGTCTAGCCTAGTCTAGTCAAGTATGGTCGTCAAATTATCATGTTTTGTCTGCCCTTACTTATGTTTAATAGTATCATGTTAGGGTTCGTTTAATAGTATCATGTTAGGATTATTATTGTTTTAGTATGTAGTACTCAGCTTTGCTGATTACGTGCTTTGTTTGTGTGTGTTGATCATGGCTATGCCTTATTGATCCTGTGATGACCCATCTTTGGTGAGCAGTCTCTAAGGATCAATAAGCGTTGCCCATCTACAGGTTTGAAGATGATGCATCATTGGGATCGGGATTAGAGAGCTTGTAGTTATATTTGCTTTATTAAATGATTTGGTTTGTTAACTTAATTTGAAATTTGTCGTACTATTCGTATTTCCTTATTTCAGTTAATTGGTTTTGGACCTAATATGTAATAAGATTATTTATGAACCTAAAAGTTAGTTTTATGTTTTCCGCTGCAAAATTCTGAATAAGCCGTTACGTTTTCACACGGGCGATAATACTTTGATAATTCTCTACAGTTATATTTAAAAAGGGTTATTTTAGAAAATGGGAATTGTCGGGGTGTTACAAAGTGGTATCAAAGCTAAAGGTTTTACTGAAATTTCGTGTCTACCTTTTGAATTTTAGGCGCCTAACTAACTAATTAGTTACGTGAAAAGAATTTCATTGAATTAAACTACAACTAGTGAATGAATTGAAAGTTATTAGTCAGAAATGTTTGAATTTATTTTGAAAATGATTCTTGAATTACGTGCTTTGAAATACGTTCTTGTTTATGTCAATTAATGAATTTCGTTCATTTTTTAAATTTAAATTAATATTTCGAAAAAATAAAAAAATAAAAAAATACTGCTGCTGCTACAGTACCGTAAAAAAAAAAAAAAACAAAACAAAAACAAAAACAAAAAAACAAAAAAACAAAAAAAGTTTTTATTTTCCTTATTATTATTTGACGTTTAAATACTTATTCGTTTAATCAAATTAATTCTTATAAATCATTCTTGTTTATTCTTTTACCATTCAATGTTTGATATACTATGTTTATTTTTGAGAGATGGGTAGCATAGGAAAGGGCATATAGAATAGAAACATTGTGTCTGCATTATGTCAACATGATTGTACTTTTGTGCCTGCTAACTGTCGTGTCTTTCCGATGCTTTGCCATTGATACATATTCTTACTTGTTGTGTATTGTGGGATCATACGGTAAGCGAGAGTACTAATTACTAACATAGAAACTATGTTTAATTGTTATAGATCACTAATCATGTCTGGCATACAAGGAAATAGAATAGGGAGCAATTCTAACCCTATTGTTCCAAGCGATGATGAAAATGAAATGGATTACGAGTCTGACATTAACAGTTACACCAGCCATGAACTTGTTCTGCGTCAAGTTTTAAGAGCAGGAGAACCTGATAGTGATGATGAAGCCCTTCGTGAATTTGATCGTGCTAGAGGGCAAACTAGGGTCGATATTTATCAAGTTGTTTTGAGACCTGAAAGCGATTCGGAGCCTGAGTTTGAGCATGAATTTGGGTTTGAGTTCGAACATGAATTTGAGTTTGAGTTCGAGCATGAATTGGAGGTTGAGCCTGAGTTTGAGTTTGAGCCTGAACCCGAGCCTGAACATGAACCTGAACCTGAGCCTAAGCCAGAGGAAGCTAATCATCAACTTCAAGGTCTACGAAGATCCTTTAGGCCAAGAAAAGAAGCTTATTATTTTGATATGGATGATGATGATGAACTTAAATATGAGTTATTCACCCTAGAACGTTATAGCGAATCAAAGGACAAGTCTGATGATGTTTCCCTTTAGCTTTGCTTACATATTTAGTTGTGTGTGAGAAAAATGTTGGACAATTCGCCCAACCATAGTTTATGTTTATATCGTAGAACCTTTTCACTTTATTTTGAGAACAGGTGTGTGTTAATATTTAGGATTGTTATCAACATTCTTCTGAGGAATAAAAGTTAGATTATTGACTATCTAAAGGATCAAAGTTTATTACGGGCACGCAAGGGGAATGTTTTCTTCTTTCATTCTACCTTATTAATTGTGATGATTGAAGTTATTCCTTGTCTCTCAGTTGAATGTTTTGCATGATTGTTCATTTTGTGTGAATTTTGAATGTTGATGTGATATTGCATTACTAGAGGATAATATAAGTAAAGTTTTGAACCTGAATTAGAGTATATTAATTTCAGGTCGCGCTCTAGGATGGCCAATAATAGTGACCTGGCTGCTGTTATTCGCCTCTTGGCGGAAAAACTAACCCAGGAAAGAACTGAGCGCCCCGATTCTGCAGGGGACATGTTTGAAAGGCTTGCGAAAGTTAAGCCACCATACTTTAAGGGGCAGGCAGACCCCACCTTCCTTGAAAACTGGATCAGGGAATTTGAGAAACTATTTGGGGCGGTAAACTGTCCTGAGCATATGAAAGTAGGCCAAGCTGTCCTCTACCTGAAAGATGAGGCCGACCTTTGGTGGAGGGAAAATGGGACTAGACTAAGTGCTGCTGAGGGATTCAATTGGGATTCTTTTATTGTTGCTTTGAGGGGGAAGTTTTATCCTCCTTTTATGAGGAAGCAGAAAGCACAGGAGTTTATCAACCTTAGGATGGGGAATATGACCATTGCTGAATACTACAGTAAGTTTATAGCTTTGTCGAGGTTTGCACCTGAGGTGGTAGCTACTGAGGAATTAAAGGCTCAGAGGTTTGAGCAAGGGTTAACCGATGAGATCCAACTGGGATTAGGGGGGGAAACCTTTACGTCCTTAGACATTGTGTATGGGAGAGCTGCTCATATTTATGGCCTGCAGACCAGGAGAGACAAGAAGAATGTTATTGTTGGGGATAAAAGGAAAGAGTTTAATGCTGGGGGAAGTCAGGGGAACTTCAAAAGGAATAGAAATGGAAATGGGAATGGTAATGGTAATAGTAATGGTAATTTCCAAGGAAGAAACAACCAGGGGAATAACTATAACAACATAAACCAAACTGACAAAGTGTACCACTGCAAAAGGTGCAACAACAACCACCCTGGGAAGGATTGTAAGGGGGAATTGGTAATTTGCAACTATTGTCATAAGAAGGGACATAGGGAGTTTGAGTGCTTCACAAAGCAGAAGAGAGAGCAAAATGGTAGTGGTAGTAGTAACCAAGGGAAACCAGGGTTTAACCATTCGGGGAACCAAGGTTCGAAGCCTACTGGGGCACCAAATAACCAGGGAAACCAAAACAAACCTGCCAATGGAAACAACAATAACAACAAGGCTCCTGGAAAGCTGTTCGTAATGAGTAGAAATGAAGCTGAACGTTCTGCAGATGTGGTTTCGAGTACTTTCTCTGTTCACTCCTTACCTGTTAAAACGTTGTTTGATTAAGGGGCAACTTATTCTTTTATTTCGTCCTCTATTGTTAAAAGTTTGAAGTTAGTAGATTTTGAGGCAATTGATTTACCTGTTAGTATGCCTACTGGTGCAACCATAAGGTGTACAAAATTATTTAAGAACTTGCCCTTAAATATAAAAGATTGCACTTTTCTATCTAATTTGATAGAATTTAGTTTGGGGGACCTAGATGTGATTCTGGGGATGGATTGGCTCAGATTATACAAGGCCAGGATAGATTGTGAGATTCAGAAAGTAAGCCTAAAGAACCCTACTGGGAAATCAATATCATATAGACGTTTTGGGAAGTCTAGGAACTTTGGGGTGATCTCCGCATTGCAAGTGAGGAAATTGGTCAATAAAGGGTGTGAACTATTTTTCTGTAGTGTCCAAGATGTGAGTAAGGAAGTTGGGGTAAAGATAGAGGATGTCCCAATCGTAAGAGAATTCGTAGATGTATTTCCGGATGAGATTCCGGGTATGCCACCGGCTAGAGCCCTTGAGTTTACCATAGAGTTAAATCCCGGAACCGCACCTATGTCCAAAGCACCTTATAGGATGGCACCCCCAGAAATGAGTGAGTTAAAGACACAGTTGCAGGACTTGTTCGACAAGGGGTACATTAGGCCTAGTGCATCACTGTGGGGAGCTCCAGTATTGTTTGTCAAAAAGAAAGATGGGAGTATGCGGCTATGTATTGATTATAGGGAGTTGAACAACGTAACAATCAAAAACAAATATCCTTTGCCTAGGATAGATGACCTGTTTGACCAGTTGAATGGGGCAAGTGTATTCTCAAAGATTGATTTGCGTTCGGGATATCACCAATTGAGGGTAGCTGAGAAAGACATTCCTAAGACTGCATTAAGGACTCGTTATGGCCATTATGAGTTTACAGTAATGCCTTTTGGGTTAACCAATGCACCCGCCATATTTATGGATTTGATGAATAGGATTTTCCATGAATTCCTAGATAAGTTTGTGGTGGTATTCATTGATGATATTCTGATCTATTCGAGGAATGAAAAGGAACATGATGAGCATTTGAGGGTTATCTTGGAGACGCTTAGGAAGAACCAGTTGTATGCAAAGTTCTCTAAGTGTGAGTTTCGTCTGGAAAAGGTAGCATTCTTGGGACATTATGTGTCAAAGGAAGGAGTCTCTGTGGATCCTACCAAGATTCAAGCTGTGAGTGAGTGGCCTACTCCGAAGAATGTGTCTGATATTCGGAGTTTCTTAGGTCTAGCTGGGTATTATAGGAGATTTGTGAGAGATTTCTCAAAGATAGCAAGACCCATGACCAACTTGATGAAGAAAGAATCAAAATTTGAGTGGAGCGAAAAATATGAGGAAGCCTTCCAAATTCTCAAAGAGCGTTTAACCTCAGCACCTGTTTTGACCTTGCCTGATGGGAATGAAGGGTTTGAGGTATATAGTGATGGGTCGAAGAATGGGTTGGGGTGTGTGTTACAGCAAAATGGGAAGGTGATTGCGTATGCGTCGCGTCAATTGAAACCATATGAGGCTAATTACCCTACCCACGATCTAGAGCTAGCTGCGATTGTTTTCGCTTTGAAAATTTGGAGACATTACCTCTATGGAGCAGCATGTAAGATCTTCACAGACCACAAAAGCCTAAAATACATTTTCACCCAGAAAGATCTCAACATGAGACAAAGAAGATGGTTAGAGTTGATCAAGGACTATGATTTGAACATTCAGTACCATGAAGGGAAAGCAAATGTAGTTGCCGATGCATTGAGTAGGAAATCTAGCCATAGTATGAATGTCTTGGTAGTGCCTGAAGAGTTGTGTCGAGACATGCAGAGACTTAGCCTGGAAATAGTAAATCCTGGGGAAACCAAAGCAAAACTGAGTGCATTATCATTGGGGTTGTCCATATTCGAGGAGATTAGAGAAAGTCAAGCTGGGGATGAGTACTTGGAGAAAATCAAAGAAAAGATGGGACAAGGGAAAGAAGTAGATTTCAAGATTCATGAAGATGGTAGTTTGAGGTTCAAAGGGAGATGGTGTGTACCACAGAAGTGTGAAGAACTCAAGAGACGTCTTATGGATGAGGGGCATAATACTCCATATTCTGTGCACCCTGGGGGTGACAAGTTGTACAAAGACCTGAAGCTAATATGAAACGGGAAGTTGCCGAGTTTGTGTCTAGATGCCTAACCTTTCAGAAAGACAAAATAGACCACAAAAGACCCATGGGGAAGGTTCAACCTTTAAAAGTGCCTGGATGGAAGTGGGATTCCATTTCTATGGATTTTGTTACTGCCTTGCCTAGATCGAAGAACGGAAATGATACCATTTGGGTGATTGTGGACCGTCTAACAAAATCAGCCGTGTTTATTCCGATTAAGGAGACATGGAAAAAGAAACAGCTTGTAAAGACTTACATTAAGCATGTAGTGAGGTTGCATGGGGTCCCAACCGATATTATCTCAGACCGTGATTCAAGATTCCTCTCGAAATTTTGGCAAAAGGTCCAGTTAAACCTTGGGACAACTTTGAAAATGAGCATTTCCTTCCACCCTGCAACCGATGGTCAGACTGAGAGAACTAACCAGACTATGGAAGATATGTTGAGGGCTTGTGCCATTGACTTTAAGGGTAGTTGGGAAGACCATCTAGACTTGATCGAATTTTCATACAATAATAGTTACCATGCAAGCATTAAGATGGCACCTTTTGAGGCACTATATGGGAGAAAGTGTAGAAGTCCCACCTGCTGGAATGATTTCAGTGAAAATATAGTTTTGGGAACAGATTTCATTGAGGAGACTGTCAGGAATGTAAAAATGATTCAGGCTAGAATTCAAGCTGCCCAGGATAGGCAAAAGAGTTATGCTGATTTGAAAAGAAGAGATGACGAATTTGCAGTAGGTGATAAAGTGTTCTTGAAAGTATCACCAACCAAGGGTGTGATGAGATTTGGGAAGAAGGGCAAGCTAAGTGTCAAGTATGTAGGACCATATGAGATTCTGCAACGAATAGGGAAAGTAGCATACAAGTTAGCCTTGCCAATGGAGTTCGAAAAGATGCACGACGTGTTTCACATTTCCCCACTAAAGCGCTATATCCCTGATGAGCGTCATATCTTAGAGCCTGAGAGAATCCAGATTGATAGTAGCCTCACATACGAAGAAAGGCCGGTGAAAATCCTTGATAGGAAAGTGCGTAGTACACGCAATAAGGACGTCAGCATAGTGAAAGTACTTTGGTCGAACCACGAGTACGAAGAGGCAACGTGGGAAGCCGAAGCTGAAATGAAGATCAAGTATCCAGAGTTATTTTCTGAGGTGAGTTACGAGAGCGTAACTCGTTTTCTTTAAGAGGGGTAGAATGCGATAGAAATTCGCGCTTTTTACCTATTTTTATGGTATTTTTATGCATTTCATGCTTGTTTTTTTTTACATGTTGATGCAAGTAAATAGATTCTCCGCATAAGAAAATGTGTTCTTGAGTATTACAAGTAACTCTTAGTTGGAAAAATAATGCACAAGAGTGGCACAAAGTACTTCTACAATAAGAGTAAGTTAAAAAGTTTGGAAAATATGTGAATTTTCGTATCAAGTTTCGGGACGAAACTTCTTTTAAGAGGGGTAGATTGTAATCCCCCGTAATTCTATTCATTTCATTTATATATTTTAACGTATATTTAATATATTTAAATAAGAATTTAGGAATTTTGGAAATAAATATATAGTTAACGTATATTTATTTATTACATTTTAATATTTTCAACGATTTACGAAATCGAAAATGATTTTAGAATTTTAAGTTGAAAAGAATTTGAATTATGAAAATTGATTGAATTTAGAAGACGATCCTATTCAGTTTTGGACTCGAATCATAAAAGCTAAATCCTAAGTCTAGCCCACTTGAACAGCCCAACATTAAAACCCAAACTCAAACCCTCCCTTTCTTTCTTCTAATTCACGTGAAATCTAGAAAGAGAAAAACAAAACCCTCCTTCACTATTCACGTAAGTTTTCAAACCCTCAAGAACTCATCCTCCCTCTCCTCGCCGCTGCTCTCCTCCCTCTCATCGGTCTCCTGCCATCGGACTCCTCGACGCCGGTGAGTCTCCTTCTCCTTCTCCTTCGATCCCTCCTCCTTCGTTCCTCCTTTGAATGCTAATTTTGTTTCTTGCAAACCTTTACTCCTTGTGCAAGCTAGCCGCAGCCACCAGCAACCACGACCACCTGACACCATCTTCTCACTCCTCCGCCCAACCGCATCGCTGAGCCGCCACCCTTTTGCCGCCGGTAATGAGCTTCCATCCTCCCTCCTTTTCTTTCTTTTTCTTTCTGTTATTTGCGTACTTGTTCCTCCTCCCTTTTCGTGGCTGACCTTCACCAATTCGCGCAGCCACCGCAAGTAGCACCACCGTGTGCCACCGTCGCACAGCCCCTGCCGCAAGCCACCTCCGTTCGCCGGCCAACTCTCTCTCCTCCTTCTTGAATTGGTTACTTTCTTAAACCCTAAGTAACTAATTATTTTAAATTAAAGTTTGTTAATTTAGATTATGTTCTTAAATTAAATTTATAATTTTTATGGTAAATATGATTTTCAGATTTGATGTTGAGATTAAAAACAAATTAATTTTCAGTTTTGATTAATTAAAATTAAGATTAGGGCTTAATCATGATTTATTAATTTGAATTATGTTTTCTTGAATTAAAGCTATGGGTTTTGTGATTTAAATTATGAATTTAAGATTATATGAATTTTATAATAAAGTATTAATTTTCAGATTATCTAATTACATTGAAATATTGGTTTTGATTGTTTAAAGTATGAAATTCAAGGTATTTATGATTATTAATCATGATGAGTTGAGTGTGGATTATTGAATTGGTTGTTTTGAGATACTAGGAACGTAGATTGACCATGGTGAAGCTTTTAAATGAATTTATATTGCTGAAAATTTAAAGTACGATGTTTGCAAAAGTTTTCAACGAATTTCAATCACTAATTCAATAATTATGATTCTAGGAAATCAAATGTTTAAGTTTTGATATTGGGGAAAGTTCTAAATATGTTTAGGATGCATTTAGAATGCTCTCTTATGGTTATCAATGATTAGGAATTGATTGAGAATATTTGTTGGTTGTTTTAGGCGGAGAATTCTCTTTAGGCGACTTTTGAAAGTGTTAAAGTGGCCTATCAATTTGTTTACACAAGGTACGTACATACCTGCGTGCTTGGAATGTGTGCTAATTGTTGAAACCATGTTTAATTTGTTGTTGAACTTGGTTATGTTGATATTATTGTTGAACTTGGTGATGTTGATATTATGGACGAACTTGGTTATATGGAATGTGCATGTTTAATACTGTTGGACAAACTTATTGAACTTATTTTGCACTACGAGAACTGTAACATGTTAGTATGGATGATTGATACAAACATGTTGGTTGGGAACACTAGATTATTCTATATGATTGGTTTGGATCGATTGGTTGTTGTTTCCTTTCTATCTTTTCACTACTTTATGAGGGCGGTGGACCTTGTTTAGTAAGTTGAAACTTTATGCCCATATACAGGGTTGCTCATGGTTAAAGGAAAGGTTGGATAAATTGGAATGAGTCTTGATTGATGCTTTTATGATCACTTACTTAATTCCAAGATAAAAACAGTTGTGAACAAATGTGAATTGTATGTCTTATGTGATTGTTGAGTCATAACGAAATCTCAATTGTAAATCATGTAAAGTGAAACTGAGTAGCAATAGCTTTAGACTGTGCACGTCTAAAGTGACGGACAAACAGGAGTTGGGGTTCATGGTGGTAGCCCATGGCCTTTTCTGGGACCGGATTGATCACCGTGTCCTATTTTTATTTAAACGTTCCTCGATATCGCAGGTCACTGAGGTTACGGAGTCGCGCCCGTACCTCGTCTTCCTTAGTGAAGACTTCTGGATGGACAACTCGGTCCATTGTCTATTTCAACCAAAATAATATTATTGTCATAAGTCTAGCCTAGTCTAGTCAAGTATGGTCGTCAAATTATCATGTTTTGTCTGCCCTTACTTATGTTTAATAGTATCATGTTAGGGTTCGTTTAATAGTATCATGTTAGGATTATTATTGTTTTAGTATGTAGTACTCAGCTTTGCTAATTACGTGCTTTGTTTGTGTGTGTTGATCATGGCTATGCCTTATTGATCCTGTGATGACCCATCTTTGGTGAGCAGTCTCTAAGGATCAATAAGCGTTGCCCATCTACAGGTTTGAAGATGATGCATCATTGGGATCGGGATTAGAGAGCTTGTAGTTATATTTGCTTTATTAAATGATTTGGTTTGTTAACTTAATTTGAAATTTGTCGTACTATTCGTATTTCCTTATTTCAGTTAATTGGTTTTGGACCTAATATGTAATAAGATTATTTATGAACCTAAAAGTTAGTTTTATGTTTTCCGCTGCGAAATTCTGAATAAGCCGTTACGTTTTCACACGGGCGATAATACTTTGATAATTCCCTACAGTTATATTTAAAAAGGGTTATTTTAGAAAATGGGAATTGTCGGGGTGTTACAATGCAAGGGTTAGATAAGCCATTAAAATATGCATGATTGTCATAAACATTAGAATGCACCTCATTATAACAAGTATTCAGGGAGAGGGGTAGAAACATGTAGATTATGCTCATAATTTGGATTAGCACATGGAACATGAATGACCATTTCACGCTCATACGAATCCCTTGTAAACCACATATAGTAATTCCACATATCATCCAAAGACAAGGCTCGAAAATCACCATTAAATCTACTTTCTATCACATTCCTTGTATACTCATTTAAACCACCATAAGCAAAACCACAAGAATCCCAAAGATTAAGATTTTGGTAACCAATAAAATCATTTAGCCTATCGAAATACACCCCAAAAGGCTCATTTACGAATTGAGGGAAACAATAATAATCCATTTTTTAGGGGAAAAAAGTAAAAATAAAAAATAAAAAATAAACTAAAGAAAATAAAATATATACATGGTCTCAAAGAACTGGAAGTTCTATGAGACTAAAGAAAATAATCTAGATCATAAAATTAATAGCAGAAAATAAAACCGTTTCCCCGGCAACAGCGCCAAAATTTGACAGGCTAAAGTCGTATCACCTAATCAAAGATAAACCTAAAATCACAAGCTAGGTAGCAAGGGAAGTCAGGATCGAATCCACAGGGAAACAGTGTTCTTTCTATTATTAATCAACTAAACTAGACTATTGGGAAACAGGAATTGGTTGGTGGTTTGTATGCTAAGACTACGAACGATAATTAAACGAGTAAGAATTTAGGAATTAAAGAATCTAGGGCATAGGTTCGCCAACAAATAACAATCCAGGACGATAAACAATCACAATAATCAACAAAGTAATTAATTAGACTAGCATGCTCTCTCGAATCGATACTAATCATAGACTTAGAATTAACGGGCTCTCACTACGTATTAATCCTAATTCTACCTATTGACACAAGCCTAAACATCAAATTGCATCTCTCGAATCTTAACTTGATATTGCATGACTATCACAATTAAACCTGTGCAAATCTAATTGTATAGTAGAATAAACCAATCAATAGGAATCAATTACAATGCCAACAATCGCAATCATTCAATATCCCTTCATATTATTCATGGATCCCCAAACCCTAGAAAATAGATTACTCAAGCATATTAACAATAAACAAAACAATTAACATAATCGAAAGCATTATTGAAGCAAGACAATTAATTAAAATAAGAAACAATACCTATTTAAAGAACAAAGGAAATTGAAAGCTTGAATTTTTATTGAAAATTAAACTAAGTGTTTTGCATGAACTTAGAGAGAAAACTAGGCTAAGAAAAATAATCTAAGTGCTTAATACTAGAAATTAAGGTGCCCAACTAAAATAACTAAGGGCTATATTTATAGTTTTCCCATAAACATAAGGAAAAACCGGAAGAAAACCGCGGAAAAAAAGGGCCCTGGGTTGTCGTAGCCCGGTCGGGCAGCCTTCTGCCCGTCGGGCGACCAGCTCGTAACCCGCCCGTCGGACGCAGGTCTGCCCGCCGGGCGGAGGGAGACATTCTGGAAATCATTGGCACGCGCCCGGTCGGGCAGCTTCCGCCCGTCGGGCAGACGTTCGCCCGTCGGGCAGCCATTCGCCCGTCGGGCGCGCGTACAAACTGCACGATCCTCTATCTTTAAAACATCATATCTCCTTCGTTATTCGTTGGAATTAGGCGAGTAACCACTCGTTGGAAATATATTGAAGTCTAAAATCCAACGCAATTAGAATCACTTCATTTGGAGTTGTAGAACGTAAGTTATGATCAAAAGAGTAGATGAGTGTCGGTTTTCTACTTCTTTCACTATCCGCTTTGCTCGAAAACTCTTCCAACTCAATGTGTGTGCTCTCGAAAGTACATAATCTCTTGTATTGATTCAAATGAGTAGGAAATGCACAAAAATATGCTAATTCCTACAATGATGAACCTGAAACTACAAACACACTACAAGGAGCACATTAGTACTAAAAATCGCTCCGAAGAGCTCATTTGAGATCAAAAAGTACTAAGGGACGGGGGTAAAAACACTATAAAATTTGAACATATCAGGAAATCATCCCTAATCTTTCCAAAGAAAATGGATTACAATGTGAGAATTTCTATCAACAATATGTGCACCTTTCAAGACACCACACCTTTGGGAAATATCTAGGTTGCATCATCTCTCCAAATAGGTTAAAGAAATATGATTTCTTTAATCTTCTTTATAAAACCAATTCCAAAATAAGAGACTGGCAAGCTAAGCTCTTAAATATGGCAGGAAGAAATACTTTGATCAAATCAGTTCTTAATGCTTATCCCTTATATTCCATGCAAACGTCCATTCTTCCAGCCACTGTGATTCAAGAATTATAAAGTAAATGCAAAAGGTGGAGGAAATAATGCCCTTGGTCCAAGTATGCATTTAATACTAAGTCTAATAAATGTGGTTCAGTATTAATTAACAAGTTAATAATTCAGTGAGATCAAGTGAGCTGAATGCCTAGCTAGAGGCCTCTTCAGTTCAAGTGGAATTAATGATATTAATCCACAGCTTACTCTTGACTGAACCCGTAGGGTCACACAAATAGTACGTAAACGGATTAAGTATTTAATGGCATTAAATACTCCATCTATGGATATTCGGAATCGACGGATCTTGGTTTCAGTAGGAGCTGAGATCGTCAAAGGCAAGTAAATGAATACTCCGGAAACGATGATATTGCCGGAACCGGAAATATGGATCGTATCGGAAATATAAATATTATCCAAGTCGTAGATGTTGCTGGAAACGGAAACATGGTGCGTATCAAAAAATATTATTGGAAATGGAAATATTGCCGGAATCGGAAATATTGCCGGAAACGGAAATTTCGTCAGAATCGGAAATATTATCGGAATCGGAAAATAATTCCGGAAACGGAAATATTAAATATTTGTTCGAAACGGAAATTAATTCCGGAATTGGAAATGTTATATATTGTTCGTATCGGAAATGAATTCCGGATTCGGGAATTTAATCGGAAGCGCATCGTACGAATTAACATCGGACGCGACTTTCTAGACGAAGGCCCAGCAAGAAGCCAGGCCCGCGCTCAGCAAGCCAAGCGCCCAACACACACGCCAAAGCCTCACCAGGCCCAGCGCAAGGCCAGGCCCGGCAAGGCATGGCGCGCGCGCGAGCTATGTGGGCTGCGAGCAAATGGGCTGCGAGCTGTGCAGCTCGCGTGGGCCGCGAGGCTTGCGCGGGCTGTGCGGTGCTCGTGCTCGAGTGCGGTTGTGTGCGATACGAATACTAAAGCTATTGGAATTCGTTCTATGATTAAATCCTAATCATAGTAGATAGAATTTATTTAAAAGAGACCTAAAGGGATTCTAATTAAACTAATTGGTATTCTAATAGGATTCTAAATCCTTTTCCATACTCTATAAATATGTGCCTAGGGTCATAAATTTATACACGAGATTTCAAGTATTCAAAGCTAGGATTTTTAAGCAGAAAAATCAGTCAAAACTCTTGCCTTATTTAGCCAAAAATAATAGTACCTTAAGGGCGATTCTAGTTGGTCAATCTTAAGGCGGATCCGGACGTGCTATGGACTTTCTACGGAGGGACGACACTTGGAGTCCTAAAGACTTGTTCTTGTTCGGTTCGGGCGCAGCTAGGGAGGGCACGCTACAAAGTGTATGCATCCTAGACTAATTATATGATTATGTGCAATTAATATGATTCCTGGCATTAAGGTTTTTCCGCATGATTTATGTTGTTCATATGTATCATAACCTAACAAAAAGTTCCTCTGGAATAGAGTTGACAGGTCCAAATACATTCCCAGAACTAGTTGGAGTAGAGTTTGTGAACCAATTGGCCTGGGTGGCCTAGGTATTAGAAATCTTAAAAGATAGAACTTGGCTTTTATGGCTAAATTAGGTTGGAAAATTTTAACTCGACCTAATAAACTGTGGGTGAAAATCCTAACTTCTAGATATCTGAAACAAAGAAATTTATTGGACTATTTCCGATCTCTAAAATTACTAATTCCCCTATTTGAAAAGATATTCTTAAAGGAAGGGATATTTTTATAAAAGGGGCTATTATTAGCACTCGGAATGGTAAAGATACCTCTATGTGGTTTCATCATTGGGTAGGAGATTCTCCTCTTTACCAACTTCCTAATTTTTATATTCCTTATTCTTTAGCCCACCTTAGGGTTTCTAAGATTATTAATAATAATTCTTGGGACCTTTCTAGGGTTGAACATTTATTGCCTCCTAACATTTGAAGTCTAATTAAAGTTATTCCTCTTCCCACCCTCAGTGAGAAAAGTGATTATTTGAGATGGATTCTGGATAGTAAAGGAAGATTTACGATCAAATCAGCTTGTAACTCTACTACTCATGATCCTTTTAGCCCTTGTTTAATAAAAGTTAGTTGGAAAAAACTTTGGAAGACCTCAGTGCTTTATAAGTATAAAATACCTCTTTGGAATATTTGCCACTCTATTCTTCCCGTTGCTCAAAATCTTTCTCTTAAATTCCCTAACTTTGATCCTATCAATATTCGTTGCAACAGTAACATTAAAGACAATCTTGTAGGGGAATACAGTTAAATACATATTAACATAGCGGAATAATCCCCAAAGCCAGGAACCATGTATAAAGTAGAGATCAAGCAGACTTACGTTTGTAGCCTGTTTTCCCTAGATTCAACGTATCACGAACAAGAACTCCCGATGTCGTTTCTCTACTTGGTTCACCGACACGTTCATATCCTTCTTGAGATCGATGGCTTAGAAGTCACTCAAGATATTTGCTTTTAGGGAAGAAAAGTTTGATCAAAGGCTCAAAAGAGTTTAGGGTTTTTCTTTTGTTTTAGGTTAATTATGTGGAAAAACATGTGTGTTTAGGTTATTAGAATAACCTAATAAGTAAGTGTGCAAACCGACCAAGCCTGAGCTAAGCCCGCCAGCAACTCTCACACACACACGCCCATGGGCCTACACGACAGTGGGCTTTGGGTCGCGCCCTTGCCTCGCTGCGTGCAGCACCTGGGATGCTGTGCTTATGCGCAGACGGGCAGTCGCGTGGCTGCGGGGCAGCGCTACCGTGTTGCTGTTGATGCGAGCATTCGCGCCCATGGGCCTCGAGTGCTTCACGCACTCGGCTCGTGGGGCGCACTCCGTCTTGCGTATAAATTATCGTCCGACAATTTATTTATCGTGTCGTACGATAAGATCCAACGTCGTACGATACGATTACTCATTTCACCTAGCTTACGAATATACGCAGTACGATATACGATTCCGATCCAACGTCATATCGTATATTAATGTTTTTCCGAACTAATTCTCGAAAAGCTATTAAATGAATTTCCGATTCATTGAATCCGGTGATCTGTTACATGCTAATGGTGTGACCTTATAGGTTCAGTCAAGAGTAAGTTGTGAGCCTAATATAGATTAGAACTCACTAATCAAAAGCATTGCTCTAGCCAGTTGTTCTGATCACTTGATCTCACTGAATTAATTGTTCGTAATGAATTTGAACCTTGTTATTAGACTAATACACCTTGGGTGAAGGAAATATTTCCTCCAGTCTCCCACTTGTCATTCAGACAAGTGTGCATTCACATTCCTTTGTCTCTTAGTGTTACTTGCTGAACATAAGGTAAGATCCAAGCCATCCTTATTAGGTCTAGAAGTGTTTCTCAGATTACTGAGTTCAACTGTAAAACTTTTACAGAAGGTTAAGCCTTAACCATTCTGAGCACGGCCATGCATTTTCACAGTATCTATCTCTTTGAGAGGCCTTGTTACGCAACAACACCATATCCAATCAAAGATAGGAGGAAAATAAGTTATGGGCAGATTACACTTTCTCTAACAATATTGTGCAGTGTGTAGACTCTGATTCAGGATCCAGCTCTTCTCAGTCTGCACGAGTTTGGGCTCCTCCTCAAAAATCTTTCTATAAGTTGAACACTGATGGCACGTGGATTGACATTGATAATGCTGGAGGTGGAGGGATGCTAAGGTGTGAGAAAGGTCTCTGGCACATTAGCTATTCTATCCATTTCAAGAGTCTTGGTCCTGCTTCTGTGGAGCTGACTGCAATCAAAGAAGGCTTGCTTATTTCCTACGAAAGAAGAATTACTCATCTAGAACTAGAGATTGATGCTAGTACCTTGAAATACATGCTTGAAAATCCAGCAGGCTATCAGGATCATCAGTTATCCCCTTTGATTAATGATGTTGTAACCCTGCTTAAGAGGAATTGGTCTATCATAATTTTTCATGTGAAAAGAGATGCGAACAAAGTTGCTCATGGACTGGCTTAGATTGGGCAAAGAATGTCAATAACCAAGACTTATCACTTCCAACCGGCCACCATCCAATGTTCTTGAAGATTATATGAATTGAAGGAGTCGAGGCCCCAAGTTGATGCCTAGCTATGAAGATTGCTCGAAGTAGAAGGATGAAGTACAATGAACATTTGCTAACATGTCTAACTTCACCAATTTTGCTTTTGTTTTGTCCTAAACTCTTAAGGCTAATTAGTTTTTTCTGCCATGGCTTTTACTAGTTTTTTAGGGTAGCCTTTGGCAGCTTTTGCTGGGTCTTATGTGTGAAAACGGTTATTGAGGCTTTCATCGCCTCCATATAATATATTTCCTATTTTTACGTTAAAAAAACTAGAAGAACTGAAAATGAGAGAAAAGATGAACAGTTGCACTGCCGACGATCTCAATTCAAAGATCGAGAACAAAAAAATTCACTTGAAATAAAAACATAAAAATTCATGAAATTCAAAACGTGGGAGAGAAATGAATACCACAAAGTCTCTAGATACGCTTACAACTTGTCGTACATGTAATACCTCGTATTTATATAATATTTATAAGTATATTTTATTATATTTATAAAACATTTTACGATTTATTAACATTTAAATAATATTTAAATGCATTTTATTTAATTTATTTTAATTAATTAGAATATTTATTATTTTAATTAATTACAAAACGAATTTAATTCTTGAGTCGGGAAATTAAATGAGTTGCAAATGATTTTTATGTGCTTCGGGTTTTAAATAAAAAAGTCCAATTCGTTTTACTAAACGAGCCCAATCAAAAGAGTTTAATTTAAATCCTAAGCTAGCCCAAATCATTTATTTCCTAAGCCCAACTCAAATCTCCTAAGCCTAGCACATCAAGAGATTAGGGAGCCTATAAATACACTCCCCCATCATTAAATGAGCCCCTAAAATTTATAAACCCTCTTTTCTCTCTTTCTTGCCCAACACTCCTCTTTCTCTCTCCCTTTGTTCGTCCGGCTCACTCGGCCCTCAAGCACGAGCCTCGTGTCGTGCGTCGCTGCTGCTCGTGCCTCTCGCGCGGCACAGCTCTCGTCCCCCTCTTGCTCGCTGCTGCTCGTGCATCTTGCACGGCACAGCTCCCTCCCCTTGCTTCCTCTGTTGCTGCGTCGAGTGTTGTTGTTGTCGTGTGGTGTGCTGCTGCTTCCCTCGCACACCCAAACCCTCGCTCTCGCTCTCGGCTCTCTTGCGCGCCCTCGCGCTAGCTCCTGTCCCCCAGCCCTCGCGCCAGCCCCCGCGCGCGCTGCCCTCTTGCTCTTCGCCCCTTGCTGCGCGCGCACACACACGGACGTGTGTGTGTGTGTGTTGTTCGTGTTCGTTTTCCAATCTCTTTTCGCCCAATCACATTAATTCGTGGTTGTTCCGTGCTGTAGGCCGGATTGGTATAATTCTCTTCTTCCTTACCTATTCTATTTAAATTCCGTATTTTAAATTATTATATTAATATTGTTTTGAGTAATTAAAATGCTGGGAACCGGTTATGAATACCGTGGTTTGAGGATTTACGTGTTGTGATTCATTAGGCTTGTTTTAATTATTAAAGGATAAATTTTCAGATTTGTTTATTGAATAAAGCATTGATTTTTATGATGATAAACTAGTGTTATTGGTATTTTCAAGTTAGGGTTTTAACCTAGACCTAATGAGTCAATTGATTAGCATAATTAGGTGATGATTTTAATTATGATAATCAATTATATTTCAGATTTGAATAAAGGTTAAAGTGTCAATTTTTATTGATTTTAAAGGCGGAAAAAAGTATTTTTTTGTACTAGGGATTGATTTTGCAAATTGAGACGATTCTATTATTGAAAAACGATTGAATTCTAAAGTTTAAAGGAGGTTTTAAATTCTATAAAGTTGCTGGAAATTTAATGAACATGGAAATAATTTAAGTTTCATTATTTTGATGATAGGAGGTGATTTCTAGTTGAGTGCTCGTTATTGCAAAGTGGCCCCTACGCTTAGGTATTCAAGGTACGTACAAGTCTAGGGCGACCACACCTTTTGTCAATGACATTACATGATTGTTGACGATGTGAATTACATTATGCGGAATCATGTTTATTTTGGTGAACGAGCATGTGATTTGTGATGTTCGATTTATTGGATCAATTGTTGAACAAGCATGTTGGAATTATTACGAGTATGGATTTCATTGTCAATCATGTTGTTCAATATTTATGCATGTATGGTTTATTTCACATGCAAGGGATGGATTATTTATTTGTATGCTATTGTAGAGGATGTCTAGCATACTTTGAGCAAATTATTCGTACTTCGTTGTACTATTTATTTTACCAAATGTGAAGGGTTAGCTCACGTAAGCCACCGCACATGTAGGGTTCAGTTGGGAATATTATGTATGAAATGAATTAGGATTTGACGTGCAAGGGCACAACCCTCATGTTAATGTGCATGATGGAGTCTCACCTTGGTGAGGAGGAACATGGTAGTAATATCACAAGTGTCTTGCCTTGTTGATCACAAGTCCTAAAGCATTTAAAATAAGATTGTTTTGGTTGTTGTTTATTAATTGTATGTGTGCATGTTGGTGAGTCTTGAGTTCGCCTTTTATAAAATATTAATAAACGTAAAGTGCAACCAGAACAAGCTTCAAAACTCTTGGAACGTATATACCTTGAGTATGAACAATGGGGGGAGTCTTGCCAGAAAGCTCGTACTCCTATTAATGATACGAGACGTTGTTTCATTTATATTATGCGCAGGAATTCCGTCGGTATGGCCCGATTTTATTATTATATATTTGGTGTATGGTTGGCTCCCATCACCTTTTCCCTTTGTGGATTATTCTTTTGGCCCGTTCGAAGCTTATTCTAATTAAATTGTGAGTCAAAAGTCGAGTCAAGTGTCGAGTCTTGTATTCATGATCGGTTGTTAATTATTATATGGCTTTTGCATGTTGATTAGTACTTAGTGAGTGATGCATGTTTTAGTTTCATTTCACTCTATTCTTGTAAGTACTCAGCTTTTGCTGACTACGTGCTTTGTGTGTGTTTTGGTCATGGTCTTTGCCTTAATGACCCTATGATGATCTATCATTTGCACTTGCATTGATAGGGAGTAGAATAAAATAGCAGGTTGGTAGATCGGAATCATGTGGCTTGGGATGATCGAGAGAGTTGCATGTTTTCGTATTTTGAACTATTTAATAATACTTTAATTATGTTTGAAATGTTTGAAACTATTTATGTTTTGGGTTTTGGGCCATTATGGTTCCAAATTGTAGGAGGCCTCAATATTTCATTAATTATGTTTTAAAAAAAGTTAGTTGACATTTAATTCCGCTGCGTAATTCTGGTAATAGCCTTAACCGTTATCACGGTGGCGGTAATACTTTAGTAATTCCTTTATTTTAAGTTGGAAAAGGGTTTTATAAAAGCAAGGAATTATTAGGGTGTTACAAAGTGGTATCAGAGCTCTAGTTTGAGAGCTGCTTTGCATTAACTAATAGTGCAAAGTGGTAAATCGTTAAACTACGATTGCGGAACTTTAGAATTTTCGAAAATTAATTTCCTAAAGTCAAAACGTATTATTTTGAGTACTCAATATTTTAAAGGTCAAATATCAATTATTTTGGGTCGTTTGAAATGAGTTGAAAAGTTGGATTATTACGTAAAATTAATTAATTTATCCGAAATTTTTTTTTATTCGAAAATTTCGAAAATATTTCGAATTTATTTTAATAATTTTGGAATTTATTTTAATAATTTTGGAAATTATTTTATTTAAATATCCGAATTATTTTAATTAATTACTTATTTATTTATTTATTTATTCGAATATTTTTCGAATTTATTTTTTTATAAAAAAATTCGGATTTCTTTTTATTTTATTTTAAATTATCCGAAATTTATTTATTTATTTATTTAATTAATCAATAATTCTTATTAATTTTCGATTTTAATTTAAATAATTTCAACTAAGTTAGGAGTTATTTCTTAATTAATTTCGAAAATTAATATTATTTTCAAGTGAGACTTGGGTAGAGGATTTCTTTTTATTTTATTTTAAATTATCCGAAATTTATTTATTTATTTATTTATTTAATCAATAATTCTTATTAATTTTCGATTTTAATTTAAAAAATTTCAACTAAGTTAGGAGTTATTTCTTAATTAATTTCGAAAATTAATATTATTTTCAAGTGAGAATTGGGTAGACTAAGAAGGGCATATTAGTCTAAGAATGCATATTATGTGACAATGTGATTTATTAAGTGCCATGAATATGTTCTAACCATGTTTTATCTTGCTTTATGTGATTAATTGCATCATATTTCATGTTGAGCATATATTTATGCATTGAAATGGTATGGCTCCACGAACTATTTATTGTATCCTTTTGGGGTTGGAATTTCTATGGAAACGCGTTAGTAAGACTTTTGAGTTGTGAATTTTCAGGAATTAAGGATGCTACCTTCTAAGTTCACCAGTCTAGGATACTTAGAGGAGATGGATAATGAGACTCCTCGCACGTATGTTCAGAAGATCGTGTTTGCTTGTGACTATTTGGCTTCGACCAAGAATATGCCCCACCTTAGGCACAAAGATATGATGGCTAGCATGGTTATACATTGCTTACCCCATAAGAACCCTTACATAGACCTCAAGAACAAGTTCAGTGACATGCATTTTGGTGATGGTACCCCTAATTGGTACAAATATGGGACTAGTGATTGTAGGTGGAAGTATGACTCTGAGGTTCTTGCTACTATCTTAGAGGTTGCAGAAAATAACTATGAGGATGGGAAGTACTCTGCGGGTCTAGGTATGGGCTATGGAGGAATAGAAAGTGATGGTGAGGATGGCATGATCCATGATGAGCAAGCTAGTGAGGTTGAGGAGGATAGTGATGATGATATGGTAGAGATTGAAAATCCTAACCCTATAGTTCCTAAACCCACCATTGAGCTATCCAGTGGATCTGAAGATGAGTTTGAAGAGAATAATGTGGTTGATAGTGAGCCACAGCAAAATGATGAGGCTATGGATGAAGACTCGGATCCGGAAGAAGACTTGGATGATCCTAATGATCAAGACTTTACTCCAGAGCAATACAAGGAAAGAAATGATCGTCGTGATGACGTTAGTCTCTAGAGAAATGTAATCCTTAGTTTTATTTTTCGTTGATTAATAAAGTGGCAAAGCTACTATTTATGGTTTTAGTTTTATCATAGTTGGAGAATAAATGCTATGGCATTAGTGGATGTAAGACATATTCATTGGAGTTTTAATAAAAGAATAGAATTTCCTTTTTCGTTATCCTTTAAGTTCAATTCTCAATTCTAAGTCTTGTGGGTATCGCAAAGGGATTACTTGTTATTTCTTCAATGAAATTTTATGTGCAAGGTGGTTTTGTAGCAACCATCTAAATTTACTTGCATCGAATAGTGGGGTGAGAAGGCCCAAGAATGGCGCCAACTCTTCCCCTAGGTTGCGCCTAAATGTGTTCTTGTTGTGAGTAGGTTCATTGTTGAACTAGTGCCTTAGTAATGTCATGTCCAACCAATATTAAAGTTAGCCTTTTATTTATTCAGGAGAAGGGATATGGCTAACCAAGAGATTTCTGAAGTGGTTAGACAACTAGCTGAGGTAGTTCGAGACCTAGCTCAAACTAGGGCCAACCCAGTGCATGATCCGGCTGGGGAAATGTTTAAGAAAATAGCTCAAAGCAAGCCTCCACTCTATGGCGGAGATTTTGAACCCAGTGTGCTTGAGAACTGGTTGAGAGAGTTTGATAAGCTCATTGTAGCTGTGAATTGCCCCAAAAACCTTAGGGTGAATAGTGTTTTGTACTACCTGAGAGGTGAAGCTGATTTATGGTGGCAACGATGTGAAAATACCCTTAGAGCCACACCTAACTTTGGATGGGAAGCATTCAAAACTGCACTAAGGAACAAGTTTTACCCACCTTATCTGAAAAAGCAAAAGGCGCAAGAGTTCATTGAACTCAAAATGGGAGGTCTATCTGTGACGAAATACTATTCTAAGTTTATAGAACTGTCTAGGTTTGCACCTGAAGTGGTGGCAACGGAAGAGCTCAGGGCTCAAAGATTTGAGAATGGTTTGACCATGGACTTACAGCTGTTGTTGTCTGGAGAGACCTTTACCTCGTTAGACACCCTGTACGGAAAAGCTGCTCACCTGTATGGGTTACAGCAAAGGAAGAATGATAGTGCTGAAAAGAGAAAGGATGGTGGAAGCTCGAATCAAGGGAATAACCATCAGAATCAGGGGAATTTTAAGAAGCACAAAGGAAATGGGAATTTCCAGTTTAGGGCTAACAATGGTGGTAATCGCAACAACCAAGGTGGTGGAAATCAGTCTGGAAGGAATGGAGTACGGACCTACAAATGTAGGCGCTGTAACATGAATCACCCTGGAAAGGATTGTGATGGAAATTTGGTGACTTGTAGATTCTGTCAAAAGTTAGGCCATAGGGAGTATGAATGCTATTCTAAGAATGGAAAGCCTAACCAAGGTACCCACCAAGGCAATAACCGGAACAATCAGAACCGGAATGGGGGAAATGGAGGTGGAAACCAAAGGAACCACCAAGGTGGTAACAATAGCAACAGCAATGGCAACCACCAGAACCATGGAAAGCCTGGAGGAAACAAACAGCAGAATGGGAACCGAAACAACAACGGGAACACCAATGGAGGTGGCTATAACAAAGGAGTTGCCCAAGGAAAGTTGAATGTGATATCTAGGCAAGAAGCGGAGACTTCCTCTGACGTCATAGCGGGTACTTTTCCCATTAATTCCGTTTTAGTTAAAGTTCTATTTGATTCTGGTGCGACTTATTCTTTTATATCAGTAGATGCTTTGGGGAAACTAGGGTTGAAAGAGTCTGAACCAATTGAGGTACCTATAGTCATACCTACTGGTAGTATAGTGAAGTGTACCAAAATTCATAGAGATGTGCCTTTGACCATAGCCAAGACTATGTTCTTATCTAACCTAATCGAATTTGAGTTAGGAGAGCTAGATGTAATTCTAGGGATGGATTGGTTGGCCAAGTTCAAAGCCAAAATATATTGTGAGAAGCAGAAGGTTCACTTGAGGTCTAGCCTAGGAAAGGTAGTGTCATATCGTCGTTTTGGTAAGCCTAAGAACATAGGAATCATCACGGCAATGGTACTCGTGAAGCTAGTCAGTAAAGGGAACCCAGCCTTCTTATGTAATGTGAGAAACCTAGAGCATGTGATCAAGGATCCGCCTGAGGATATTGCAGTAGTCAATGAATTCCTTGATGTATTTCCAGAAGAGATCCCGGGGATGCCTCCCAATCGACCTATTGACTTTACCATAGATTTAGTGCCTGGAACCGCCCCTATTTCAAAAGCACCTTATCAAATGGCTCCAGCAGAAATGAATGAGTTAAAAGGCCAACTAGAGGATCTATTGGAGAAAGGTTATATTAGGCCAAGTGCATCACCTTGGGGAGCACCAGTGTTCTTTGTGAAGAAAAAGGATGGAAGTATGAGGCTCTGTATAGACTACAGGGAGCTCAATAAGGTCACGATCAAGAACAAGTATCCATTACCTAGGATAGAAGACCTATTTGACCAACTGAAAGAGCTAGAATCTTTTCAAAGATCGATTTGCGTTCGGGTTATCATCAATTGAGAATCGCTGATCAAGACATACCAAAGACCGCATTCAGGACTAGATACGGACATTATGAGTTCACTGTTATGCCTTTTGGGTTAACCAATGCCCTTGCAATATTTATGGACTTAATGAACCGTGTATTCCATGCCTATTTGGACAAGTTTGTAGTGGTTTTCATAGATGACATCCTAGTGTATTCAAAGAGTGAAGAGGATCACGCGGAACACTTGAGATCTGTGTTGAGTACCTTAAGAGATAACCAGTTTTATGCCAAGTTCTCAAAGTGTGAGTTTTGGTTGGAAAGAGTTGCATTTTTGGGACATTTTGTGTCAAAAGAAGGAGTGGCAGTTGACCCTGCTAAGATCAAAGCTGTTAGTGAATGGCCTACACCCAAGAGTGTGACTAACATTCGTAGTTTTCTGGGATTAGCTGGCTACTATAGGCACTTTGTGCAAGACTTCTCTAGGATAGCCAAGCCCATGACTACCTTGATGAATAAGGAAACCAAGTTTGAATGGAGTGACCAGTGTGAGGAAGCATTCCAAGCCTTAAAGACGCGATTGACAACCGCACCAGTATTAACCTTACCAGATGAGTGTGGTGCATACGATGTGTATAGTGATGCCTCTAAGAATGGTTTAGGGTGTGTATTGATGCAGAACGGGAAGGTTATTGCGTATGCATCAAGGCAATTGAAGCCATATGAATCCAATTACCCTACCCATGATTTAGAGCTGGCTGCTATAGTGTTTGCATTGAAGATATGGAAACACTATCTGTACGGTGTGAAGTGTAGGATATTTACGGACCACAAAAGTTTGAAGTACATCTTCATACAGAAGGATTTGAATATGCACCAACGAAAGTGGTTGGAGTTAATTAAGGACTATGATTTGGACATCCAGTACCATGAGGGAAAAGCCAATGTAGTTGCGGATGCCTTGAGTAGGAAATCAAGTCATAGTGTTAATGCGTTAGTAGTTGCTAACGAGCTGTGTAAGGACATGCAGCGTTTGAACCTTGAAATAGTAAGTGGTGAAAGCCTTGTGGGAATAATGAATGCCTTAACCATCCAGCCGTCGATATTTGATGAGATTAGGGAGAATCAGGCAGGTGATGTAAAGTTGGAGCGAATCAAGGAAAAGATTTCGCAGAGTAAGGAGTTAGATTTCCGAATCCATGATGATGGAAGTTTGAGGTACAAAGGTAGGTAGTGCGTGCCTCAAAAGTGTGGAGAATTGAAGGAGAAATTGATGAAAGAAGGGCATAACACGCCATATTCTGTGCACCCAGGGGGTGACAAGTTGTATAAGGACTTGAAAAAGGTCTATTGGTGGCCAAGGATGAAGAACGAAGTGGCTGAATTTGTGGCTAGATGTCTGACTTGTCAGAAAGTTAAGATTGAGCATAGGAGACCTCAAGGGAAGGTCCAACCTTTGGAGATTCCAAGCTGGAAATGGGACTGTATTTCTATGGACTTCGTCACTTGTTTACCTAAGTCAAAGACTGGGAATGATACAATTTGGGTTGTGGTGGATAGGTTAACTAAGTCAGCAGTGTTTATACCAATGAAGGAAGCCTGGAAAATGGAACAACTTGCTAAAGCCTACATTAAGAATGTTGTGAGGTTACATGGAGTTCCTAAGGATATCGTATCAGATAGGGATCCAAGGTTTCTTTCGAATTTCTGGAAAATTGTGTAGAAGAGCTTTGGTACGACATTGAAAATGAGTACATCCTTCCACCCAGACACAGATGGACAAACTGAAAGGACTATCCAAACCCTGGAGGACATGCTTCGGGCATGCGTTATTGATTTCCAAGGAAGTTGGGAAGATAGCCTGGATTTGATTGAGTTTTCATATAACAATATCTATCATGCTAGCATTGGAATGGCACCATTTTAGGCTTTGTATGGACGAAAGTGTAGAAGTCCACTTTGC
Source organism: Spinacia oleracea (assembly GCF_020520425.1). Classification (NCBI taxonomy): domain Eukaryota; kingdom Viridiplantae; phylum Streptophyta; class Magnoliopsida; order Caryophyllales; family Amaranthaceae; genus Spinacia; species Spinacia oleracea. The sequence goes on along the minus strand of NC_079488.1, from coordinate 68,044,522 downwards.
TGGAACGATATTAGTGAAACCGTAGTGTTGGGACCTCAAATGATAGAGGACACCATGAACCAAATCCGAACCATCCAATCAAAGATTCAAGCGGCGCAGGATCGCCAAAAGAGTTATGCAGACTTGAAACGTAGGGATGAAGAGTTCAACATAGGTGATAAAGCGTTGCTCAAAGTGTCACCAATGAAAGGTGTCATGAGATTTGGAAAGAAAGGGAAGTTAAGCCCTAAGTACATAGGCCCATATGAGATCTTAGAAAGAATCGGAAAGGTAGCCTATAGACTAGCCTTGCCTATGGACTTGCATAGAGTGCATAATGTGTTCCACATATCTCAGTTAAGGAAATATATCCCGGATAAATCGCATGTGTTGCAACCGGAGACCATAGAATTAGACCAAAGTCTAACCTTTGAGGAAAGACCTGTCAAAATCCTTGATAGCAAAGTGCGTAGTATGCGTACTAAAGATGTGAAAATTGTCAAAGTGTTGTGGTCTAATCAAGAATCTGAGGAAGCCACTTGGGAAGCGGAGGATGAAATGAGAAAGAAATATCCCGAGCTTTTTCCCGAGGTTAGTTGAGTTACGGGGTCGTAACTCGTGTCTTTTAAGGGGGTAGAGTGAGGTAGAATTTCGCGCTTTTTACCTTGTTTTCCCCTATTTTATGCTCAATTTAGTGCTTTCTATTGAATTTGCACTTATTATTGTCCTGTTTAATCATGTAAAGTGTACAGCAACTTAAAATTTTTGTAAATGAACGTATTGAAAGTCTCAGAAAGTCTCAAGTTTTGAGTTGAATTTTGATTTCCGAACCCAAGTTTCGGGACGAAACTTCTTTTAAGGAGGGTAGACTGTAATACCTCGTATTTTTATAATATTTATAAGTATATTTTATTATATTTATAAAGCATTTTACGATTTATTAACATTTAAATAATATTTAAATGCATTGTATTTAATGTATTTTAATTAATTAGAATATTTATTATTTTAATTAATTACGAAACGAATTTAATTCTTGAGTCGGGAAATTAAATGAGTTGCAAATGATTTTTATGTGCTTCGGGTTTTAAATAAAAAGTCCAATTCGTTTTACTAAACGAGCCCAATCAAAAGAGTTTAATTTAAATCCTAAGCTAGCCCAAATCATTTATTTCCTAAGCCCAACTCAAATCTCCTAAGCCTAGCCCATCAAGGGATTAGGGAGCCTATAAATAGACTCCCCCATCATTAAATGAGCCCCTAAAATTTATAAACCCTCGTTTCTCTCTTTCTTGCCCAACACTCCTCTTTCTCTCTCCCTTTGTTCGTCCGGCTCACTCGGCCGGCAAGCATGAGCCTCGTGTCGTGCGTCGCTGCTGCTCGTGCCTCTCGCGCGGCACAGCTCTCGTCCCCCTCTTGCTCGCTGCTGCTCGTGCATCTCGCACGGCGCAGCTCCCTCCCCTTGCTTCCTCTGTTCCTGCATCGAGTGTTGTTGTTGTCGTGTGGTGTGCTGCTGCTTCCCTCGCACACCCACACCCTCGCTCTCGCTCTCGGCTCTCTTGCGCGCCCTCGCGCTAGCTCCTGTCGCCCAGCCCTCACGCCAGCCCCCGCGCGCGCTGCCCTCTTGCTCTTCGCCCCTTGCTGCGCGCGCACACACACGGGCGTGTGTGTGTTTGTGTGTGTGTTGTTCGTGTTCGTTTTCCAATCTCTTTCGCCCAATCACATTAATTCGTGGTTGTTCCGTGCTATAGGCCGGATTGGTATAATTCTCTTCTTCCTTACCTATTCTATTTAAATTCCGTATTTTAAATTATTATATTAATATTGTTTTGAGTAATTAAAATGCTGGGAACCGGTTATGAATACCGTGGTTTGAGGATTTACGTGTTGTGATTCATTAGGCTTGTTTTAATTATTAAAGGATAAATTTTCAGATTTGTTTATTGAATAAAGCATTGATTTTTATGATGATAAACTAGTGTTATTGGTATTTTCAAGTTAGGGTTTTAACCTAGACCTAATGAGTCAATTGATTAGCATAATTAGGTGATGATTTTAATTATGATAATCAATTATATTTCAGATTTGAATAAAGGTTAAAGTGTCAATTTTTATTGATTTTAAAGGCGGAAAAAAGTATTTTTTTGTACTAGGGATTGATTTTGCAAATTGAGACGATTCTATTATTGAAAAACGATTGAATTCTAAAGTTTAAAGGAGGTTTTAAATTCTATAAAGTTGCTGGAAATTTAATGAACATGGAAATAATTTAAGTTTCATTATTTTGATGATAGGAGGTGATTTCTAGTTGAGTGCTCGTTATTGCAAAGTGGCCCCTACGCTTAGGTATTCAAGGTACGTACAAGTCTAGGGCGACCACACCTTTTGTCAATGACATTACATGATTGTTGACGATGTGAATTACATTATGCGGAATCATGTTTATTTTGGTGAACGAGCATGTGATTTGTGATGTTCGATTTATTGGATCAATTGTTGAACAAGCATGTTGGAATTATTACGAGTATGGATTTCATTGTCAATCATGTTGTTCAATATTTATGCATGTATGGTTTATTTCACATGCAAGGGATGGATTATTTATTTGTATGCTATTGTAGAGGATGTCTAGCATACTTTGAGCAAATTATTCGTACTTCGTTGTACTATTTATTTTACCAAATGTGAAGGGTTAGCTCACGTAAGCCACCGCACATATAGGGTTCAGTTGGGAATATTATGTATGAAATGAATTAGGATTTGTCGTGCAAGGGCACAACCCTCATGTTAATGTGCATGATGGAGTCTCACCTTGGTGAGGAGGAACATGGTAGTAATATCACAAGTGTCTTGCCTTGTTGATCACAAGTCCTAAAGCATTTAAAATAAGATTGTTTTGGTTGTTGTTTATTAATTGTATGTGTGCATGTTGGTGAGTCTTGAGTTCGCCTTTTATAAAATATTAATAAACGTAAAGTGCAACCAGAACAAGCTTCAAAACACTTGGAACGTATATACCTTGAGTATGAACAATGGGGGGAGTCTTGCCGGAAAGCTCGTACTCCTACTAATGATACAAGACGTTATTTCATTTATATTATGCGTAGGAATTCCATCGGTATGGCGCGACACTCGGTATGACCTGATTTTATTATTATATATTTGGTGTATGGTTGGCTCCCATCACCTTTTCCCTTGTGGATTATTCTTTTGGCCCGTTCGAAGCTTATTCTAATTAAATTGTAGTCGAGTCAAGTGTCGAGTCTTGTATTCATGATCGGTTGTTAATTATTATATGGCTTTTGCATGTTGATTAGTACTTAGTGAGTGATGCATGTTTTAGTTTCATTTCACTCTATTCTTGTAAGTACTCAGCTTTTGCTGACTACGTGCTTTGTGTGTGTTTTGGTCATGGTCTTTGCCTTAATGACCCTATGATGATCTATCATTTGCACTTGCATTGATGGGGAGTAGAATAAAATAGCAGGTTGGTAGATCGGAATCATGTGGTTTGGGATGATCGAGAGAGTTGCATGTTTTCGTATTTTGAACTATTTAATAATACTTTAATTATGTTTGAAATGTTTGAAACTATTTATGTTTTGGGTTTTGGGCCATTATGGTTCCAAATTGTAGGAGGCCTCAATATTTCATTAATTATGTTTTAAAAAAGGTTAGTTGACATTTAATTCCGCTGCGTAATTCTGGTAATAGCCTTAACCGTTATCACGGTGGCGGTAATACTTTAGTAATTCCTTTATTTTAAGTTGGAAAAGGGTTTTATAAAAGCAATGAATTATTAGGGTGTTACAGTACATCTTGAAATTGAGACAATAATTCGATCTTGGGAGTAGATCTAGAACTATGGAGGCAAAGAAAGTGAGGGAGTAATGGGGTTAGAATTGAGAGATAGAGAGAGAGAGAACGAGAAGAGCAGTTCTATTTTTTTACCCAAACGTTAATACGCGACCTGCAATATCCAAATGAAGACCCGCGTGCGAAGCATGTGTCATTCACGACGCCAAAACAGTACAAAAAATATTTTAGACGGCTATTAATTGACGTCGAGAAAACACGGAACTAAAAGTTTAGGCCAACACTCTATGTCAGGCGTCGAGCCATAATCGTCGACAAAACCTGCATTTTGTAGTAGTGATATATTGTATTTGAGGATGACAATGGTCTAATTTCCACTTCATTAGGAGAATTAAAGCCGAAAAAACAAGCGAAAATGATTAAGGTCGCAACATGCGACCTTTAAGTTGTGTCACAATGATGACATGGCATGCTTATGTGTCATGATTTAAATTGGAAACTAAAATATTTAACTTATATAAGCTATTTTACATATTTCAAAAAAGGGGTAGGAAAATCTTAATATTCATATTTGTTTCCTCCTTTATATTGACTATCTTATTACATATTTTCATAGTGAAAATATTACATTGATAGTAAAAATATTCTGATGACACATAGCCTATGCGGCGCTTATATGTACCAATTAAACCCCGACACTTAAGATTGCGACAACTAAATATTGTCGCAACTTGCGACATTTATCATCACCTAAAAACAAGTACAATAAGATTTTAAGCAACTACTCCGTAACACGTAAAAGTAACAAATACGGAGTACATAAACATGCTTTTAAGTTTTAATGAACCAAACAAGAGTTAGGTTTTGGGATTAAGGTTAACTAGAGTCTAGGTACATTAGACCGAGTAAAGTCTATTGTTAGGTAATTAGCCAGGCTCGTGAACAGAACAAATCTAGAACATTTTATATGCGCTCGAGGGCTCAACACCACCATTGATGAATTGTAATAATGTCTCGCCAACCTAGTGATAATCCTGCTAGAGCAAAAGGATCAAAGCAACATTTTAACTCCAGCAAAATAACAGTGTTGGGCGTTACTACAGTACGTACAGTCGTCTTAGAATCTAACCAAACACTAAAAAAAAAACTGATTTACAGAACTGAGAAAAAAAAGGTAGATTCTGCAGTGCTGGCTTAACAATAAACCTTTTTGCTCATCATCTTTTTCTGTTTCAATCCTTTTTTCTGTTTCCGTAATTAATAAACGAGGGCTGCAGAGTAATGACAAGAGTTGTTATATTGATTAAAGAATAAGGTGAAAATGAAAAATATTTCTGACTATTTTCTGAAAAATATAGTAATATACAGTGTTAAATTCTATAGGGTTAAAAAGAATGATTAAAGAATAAGGCAAAAAAGAAAAATATTTCTGATGAAAAATAAACAGTGTTAGTACGTAGGGGAAAAAACTGATAAATCAAACTCAAAAAACATTAATTAGTAGAGTGAAAATGAGGGGAGACTCTTAATAAATATAAAAGGTGTTGAACGTACGAGGTGTATAATAAATTTATTTTACACCAATATAACTTTACCCATTTTTTGTAATTTTTAATATGTTTTGATTAACATTTATATTATAAAAAACGTTTGATGGATAAATATTTTAAAGGATTATATGATTAATTTTATACAATATGAGTGATTTTGAATAAAATATTTTTTATTAAAATGAAAAAATTTATCACATTTTTTTTTTTAATCTATATAAGGGTAACTTTTAATCATTTTGAGTTAGCTTTTATATTTTACATCACTTGTAAATAAGAATTTGTTTAATCAACAACTTGAACTACGACTAGAATACAACTCGTTTATTCAATAATTGAGCCAGCAAACTAATTATGAAACTCGTTTAACAAATGAGATTGTACGTGAACATACATATTTTCATTCATTTAAGTTTATAAACAACTCTTTTAATTATGTTCCCAAATAAGCTTATTTATTCAGGTTCATGTACAAAATCTTTAATTTGATAAAAAAAAAAAAAAAAAAACAAATGATTATATTATCATTACTACCATGTAGTATACTCCATTGTATTATTAACGACGGGAAATCCCGTCGCGAAAGGCCAATAATCGTTGATTAACGACAGGATTTCCTGTCGCGAACCCGTCATAAAAGGGGGGCGTCGTTAATAGAAAATCCCGTCGTAACTCCGTCGTAAACCCGTCGTAAAAGACATTTGCGACGGTTATTCCCGTCATTGTTTGGTTGTTAGCCCCGTCGCAAAAGCCTTTTGCGACGGAATTTTCGACCCGTCGTAATTAGGTTGTCGTTAAAGATACAAATTCTTGTAGTGCTTCCTGCAATTTTTCATCATAGATAAATCACATGTTTGACATTTCTCCAACAAATAAATTGTAAAATAAAAATAAAATATTTCACTTTTGAGATTTTCAAATATTAAAAGCCCAAAACTAGTTTAAGAAAAAAAAACTCAGCTCATTTAATGAAAAAAACTCGCTGATGAACTCTAGATTAATAATAAGTCTTTCACACGAACCGGTTATGTACACAAAATCTCCTTTTACGAATCGAGCATGAACAATATTCAATTCTGAGCTCAAACTCGCCTAAGTCAAATGAACATGAACAGGATAATACTCGTCTCATCTGTTCAATTATACCTTTATGGGCCCCTGTTTAATGGGATGGGTAGCTAGTAGATGAGATTTGAGGGTAAGTTTCATTGTTCTCTGTCTTATTTGTGCAAAGCTATAGTACATTAGTACTTCATTAATCCAAAATGATGATCTCAACCTTTCATGTACTCCGTATACGTTCGCCAAGTTATTTTATATATAAAAAGATTATCCCAAAAAGTATCTTTTCATTACATTTCAAACCAACAATAATAAGCGAGAGAAGTTAAAAATAAATAAAAAGGTAACAGAAGAATGAAGGATAATACTGCAGAAGCATAGATAGGCCATTATCATATGAGGCACATACATACAACAAGGTCAGGACTCAGGAACAAGAAAAGCTACTTTAATCACAAGTTTTATCTGTCATCTTTTAATGGCACGTAGAACCCAGTAGTAGCATAACACTGCTTGTGAATTTTGTAAGGTAATACAGAATAGACTAGACGGATTTGGATCTCAGGTCTTAAAAACTACGTATGTAATTATTAACATACATATTTTAAGATTTTTGAGATTAGTTATACTTCGTACTAGTTAAGATAGTTGACATTTACGAAATGAATTCAATTTGTGAAAGCTACTTTGTTCCCCTAGAAATCTAGAATTTAATAGTTGCCCTATTGACTTGGATATTTGGCTCATTATAGCCATACATAAAATTGATAATTTGGTAGAAATTTACGGTAGGATAGGGAAAGAATGATAATGATGCAAATGTTTTTTTGTCAATAAATGGTTAATTTCAAAGTTTGTTGATTCCTTTAGTTAGTTAACTTATGAAGTATATGCCCAACAACTTTGAAAAGTCACCTATTGGGTAGTACGGAGTACAAAGTAAAAACGAATTAACATCGGGAATGGAGTTTCGATCCTTGAACTTGAGCGTTTATGGACAAATTGGCCACTTAATACAATATTTACAACGGGGAATGGAGTTTGAATCCTTGAATTTGACCCTACGGGCAGGTATAATAAGTTAAAAATGATAACGAGTAGTCAATAAGATAAGGGTTAATTAGTTCAAATAACACTTTTTACGAAAATGATAAAGGTTGCAACATGCGACCTTTAAGACGTGTCACAGTGATGACATGTCATGTTTACGTGTCATGATTTAAATTGGAAACTGAAATATATAACCTATTATATATGTACAAAAAATGCGGGAAAATCTTAATATTCTAATTTGTTTCCTTTTTTATATCGACTACCTTATTTACATATTTTCATAGTAAAAATATTGAATTGGTAGTAAAAATATTCGGATGACGCATAGCCTACGTGGCGCCTATATGTACCAATTAAACTGCGACACATAGATTAAGACAACTAAATGTTGTCGCAACTTGCGACCTTTATCATCACCCCACTTTTTATAACTTACCATAAAGATGATTTAGATAAGATGAGTAAAATTATGTGAAGAGAACGGTGTCTTAACATTTGAATAACTGTAAATAGTACTCCATACATCTAAATAATCGAATTCATGTGAAAAGAACGCACCTTATATATACATATACACGTACATGGTATAAAATCGTTAAGATGTTCAATAATATTGGTATGCATCACGGGATTGTCAGGCTGTGCCAATAATATGAGCGACGACATGGATAACGATTAACGCACAAAGTATCTGATCCTACTGCTACTCAATTGTACCCTCTAGCCTCTACACCTCTCTACTTGTACGCTCATTTATAGTACGGACTACCTTTTTGCTTCAAGAATTACTCCCTTCCAGAATACTCGTACCGGTTTGAGTCGACACGATTGCCAATGCACAACTTTGACCACCAATATCTTTAACTACATATTATAAAAACTTATGAAATATTAATATTTTGAAAATAAATGTTAAGATGAAGCCAACAATATATTATATGCTAACTTTCGTTTTTATATACTAGAAATAAAATAGGGTCAAAGTGAATTAGGTGAATAGTGCAAAAAGTCAAATCGATACGTGTAACCAATTATTTCTGTTTTTGAAATGGTATATTTACGGAATCTCCATGAATAGAGTATTCAAGTTCAAAATCTTTATGTAACCTACCATCCCGGATCGAGATTGTATATTATTGTAGAATGTCGTATGAAAATGAATACGGATTTAAATAATTTAAATTTATCCTTCTACTTTTGATTTTTGTTCCTTGCCAAAAATTAGTATTTTGTCAATGATAATATGGACAACTACCAATCTATCATCATGGACATTTGGTTAGAGGTGGGAAAACCTACGAGTCATTACCACACTAACAAAGTTTGTTGCTTCGCGTTCGTGTCGCACAATCACGTGCATAAGGCTACAAATGAGCTAATACGTTTGCGTACGAACTCGGTTTAAGCTCGTCTATTAAATAATGAGCAAGATTGAACAAAAAATTATAGGCTCGTTAAGTAAACGAGCCAAGCTCGAACAGTATCACGAGCACTCGTTTATAACTCATTAACTAGGTTAGATCTCATGTATGTATAGATGTTCAAAATAAAATCCTTTTATTTTGTAATATTTGAGTAACAAAAGAATTGATTAAAAATAAAATCATACGGAATACAAATGATTTTGCAGATTTTCAAAAGATTAATAAAGTTATGATATATTTTATGATTTTACAAACATTTTTATTGAGAAATAAAATTATTTACAGTTAAAACATTATATTAAAGAATGTAAAATTTTAGTCAAGATAATGAATCTTTTTCATAAAAGTTGATTGAAATAAAAAAAGTTTTGGCGGGAATTTTTTCACCAGAAAGTAACACGTGTCACTTCCGGTGTCAGTTTTCGTATAATGTACTCCCTCCGTATTTTTTTAAGGGATATACTTGCCTTTTCCGGCCGTATTTATTTAAGAGATACACTTGCCATTTTTAGTAACTTATCAACCCCACATCTAATTAAATAATACATCTAATATACTATATCACCCACCATCCTATTAAACAAATATTTTCATAAACTCACCCTACCCTCCACCCACCAAAATGACATGGTCCCCACATATTTATTTATTAAAATATCTATCCAACCCCACTTGCTTTATTATTTTATTTCATTCAATTATTCTTCTTAATACCCGTGCCCGGCCAAGTGTATCTCTTAAAAAAATACGGAGGGAGTAACTAGCTTAGAACCCGTACAACACACGATTATTACTAAAATAATTTATTATTTCAATAATAACTAAATAAAAGACTTGTAATATTGAAAAACGTGAACGTAAAAATGATATATGCAAAAGTATAAATTCAAAGTGTGCAAAATAAATATTCAAATGAGCTACATATTACAATACAAAGTTAAGGATTATAGTTGTATACTTGTATGTAGATTTATCTAATTAACAAAATTAAGTATAATAGTTGTATACTTGACTGACCCAAGACTAATTTTATAATAAGACAGGAATAAAATCAAATTGTAAAGGAAAAAATAATATTGATTCAATATATTATGTAGTTACATTTATAGTAATTGAATTATATTTTTATCTTAATTTCCTAAAAAAATTAATGTAATTTTTATTTTAAAGTAAAAGTTAAAAACTATTTTAGCGGAAAAAAATTGCATCAGAAAGTGACACGTATCATTCCTGATATCTATTTTAGTATAATAGATAGATAGATTACTCGTTTAGATGCTCATTTATATGCCCGTTTATAAGCTCAATTTTTTTAATCATGGAATAAAATACAAGTAGTTTTTATTTTTATTTTAAAATATGACCTTAAATGTCAACAAATATATACAACGAAAGTGAATCAATCATATAGTATCTGTTAGGTTATGATTCATATGACAGTTCATAAATCATGCGGAAAAACCATAAAGCCAGGAAACATATTATTTACACATAATCATTTAGCATAGTTTAGATGCATACTCTTTGTTGCGTGCCTTCCCTAGCTGCGCCCGAACCGAACAAGAACAAGTCTTTAGGACTCCAAGTGTCGTCCCTCCGTAGATAGTCCACAGCACGTCCGGATCCGCCTTAAGATTGACCAACTAGAATCGCCCTTAAGGTTCTAATATTTTCGGTTAGGTAGGCAAGAATATTGGCTGATTTTTCTGCTTAAAAATCTTAGTTTTGAATACTTAAAACTTGTGTATAAATAATGACCCCTAGGCCTTTATTTATAGAGTTATGGAAAAGGAATCGTAATCCTAGTAGGATACGAATTAATTGAAATTAGAATCCTACATGAATTCTATTTAATTAATTTATCCAATTAGGAATAGGAATTTAATCATACACTAACTCTTGTAGATTTAGGAATCACGCATGAGCACAAACTCACACACACACGGCAGCCACAAGGGCTGCCCATGCGCGTGCGAGCAGCAGCCCACGCAGCGCGGCCCACGCATCCGTGGCCTTGGCGCGCGCTGGGCCTGCCTTGCGGTAGGCCTGGGCGCTCCCTTGGCTGGGCTTGTGGCGCGCGTGCTTGCTGGGCGATGGCCCGGCTTCGTGCTGGGCCTTCGTCCGGCAGGCCTCGTCCGATGCTAATTCGTACGATACGCTTCCGATTAAATTTCCAGTTCCGGAATTTATTTCCGACACGAACAATATTTAATATTTCCGATTCCGGAATTAATTTCCGTTTCGAACAAATATTTAATATTTCCGTTTCCGGAATTATTTTCCGATTCCGGTAATATTTCCGATTCTGACAATATTTCCGTTTCCGGCAATATTTCCGATTCTGGTAATATTTCCATTTCCAATAATATTTTCCGATACGTACCATGTTTCCGTTTCCGGCAACATCTACGACTTGGATAATATTCATATTTCCGATACGATCCATATTTCCGTTTCCGGCAATATCATCGTTTCCGGAGTATTCATTTCTTGCCTGTGACGATCTTAGCTCCCACTGAAACCAAGATCCGTGGTTCCGAATATTCATAGATAGAGTATCTAATGCCATTAGATACTTGATCCGTTTACGTACTATTTGTGTGACCCTACGGGTTCAGTCAAGAGTAAGCTGTGGATTAATATCATTAATTCCACTTGAACTGAAGCGGCCTCTAGCTAGGCATTCAGCTCACTTGATCTCACTGAATTATTAACTTGTTAATTAATACTGAACCGCATTTATTAGACTTAACATAGAATGCATACTTGGACCAAGGGCATTATTTCCTTCAGTCTCCCACTTGTCCTTAGGGACAAGTGTGCATTTCCTAATTCCTTTGTCGCTCGATGCTTGCTCTTGAACATAAGGTAAGAGTTGTCATCCTTATTATGTCCAGAGGTGTTCCTCGGTTTCAGAGTTCAACTGATCAAATAAACAGATAATCATAGCCTATGATTCATCCGAGCACGGCCATGCATTTCACAGTTTCTAGCTCTCCGAGTGGCCTTGTACAACTTTTAAGCATCTCATCCCGATTTATGGGAGGACAATCCCAATCTTGTGATCTTGAGATTAGACTTCGTTTGATAGGTGATTACCTGAGCGTTGCCTTTATAGCCTCCTTTTACGGTGCGACGGTTGGTCAACGTCAAAGCAACCAGTTCTCAAACAAGTAATCTCAAATCACTCAGGTATTGAGGATTTAGTGTCTAATAATTTAATGAAATTTACTTATGACAGACTTTCATCTCTTACAGTAAAGTTTCATAGGTCTTGTCCGATACTAGTCTTCCCAAAGTAAGTATCTATGCAAATGATTATGACATTGCCATGTCCACATAGTTCAAGAAACAGAACTACTAGTCATCTTGCATTCTAATCGTCTAACATTTTCTATGCGTCCAATTTTATAGAAAACTCCGATTAGGGACCATTTTCAACCTTTGACATTCAAGTTCACTTGATAGACATTTCTTAGTCACAGGACTGGTCCTGACAGTCTATCTTGAATATATCGTCAAATTGAAGGGACTCATCATTTAATACTAAACCAAGATTAAATGGAATATGAAAATACATTTCATATATGATAAATGTTCAACCCCAATGTTTTATGACCATGGGCCTCAAACCCATCTTCTAAAACAATTCATGGAATTCAAAGCTATGCTTGATTTCCAGTGCTACAACGTGAGTGTTGCTTCTCACTTGTTGCATAGGTTTAGTTATCATGCTTTGCCAATCTTAATATCCTTTTCATCGAATGTTCTTCGAGATATGATGATAAGATCTTTTCGAGTTTGTTTATTATGTGATCTAGTCTTTCTTACTTCGATGGTGGTTTTACTCATTTTGCAATGAAGAACCATCAAGTTAGCAGACGTTTTTCTTGCTTCAAGAGTGGTTCTACGCATTTTTCAATGAAGAACCATCAAGCCAGCAGATAGGTGATCTACCCAAGTTCAGTGAAGAACTTTAAACAACCCTGTTTTATTGCTTCTTAGGCAATAATTACTTTTACTTCAACTGTATAGGTTGCTAGTGATGCTTTGTTTGGAATTAATTATCCAAGCAGTTCACAGATATGTGGAATACTCTCAACTATATCTTAGAACATAGAAATTACTATTTTTAATTTCTCACGCAACAACTCATGGTCTCCAATCCATGTTGCCATTTCAAAACACGATGCTCTATAGCTCGTCCTTATCAATGGTTAACTCCAAAGGGTCTTGCTTGATCCTTTGCCAGTGTTTATGCGTGTAGCATCAATATTTAGCATATCTTTATTTCCTTGAATCAAGAACTATTCCTATGTACCTTTTCAAGTACCATAAGTATTCTTGATCTCAATCTAGTTGATCTTTACTTAGATCAATAGAGATTGGTATATGTTCGTCATGGCTAAAGTCATACGATACGTTTTTGGCGATCCTCATATTATATCATACATGATAAATTCTTTTGCAGAATAATTCCCAATTGAATTCTATTCATGTAACTTTAGCTTATCTAGTTTCAGTAGATACTAAATTCAGCTAAATTCTTTGACATATAATATAGGTGAAGAATCTCATTAGATTCTTTGATGTTAACTTAGTAAATGCTTATACATAGTTCAAACATTCTTTTACTTAGATTTATTCACATGGGTCGAATATCTCCAATGGAGACTTTCGTGTTTGATTCAGTAAATGCCATTACTTAATCCAAAACATTGATATAAGATCTTTGTAAATAGATCTTAATACCCAGTATGCACTAAGTTTCGCCTTGGTCCAACATTGATGAATAATTTCAAACCTAAGTTATTAGCATTTGAATGTTATTTCACAATAGAGAGATATGTGTGTGATACACATAGGACCAATTAAGTTTTATGTACTCCCACTAAACTTCTTATATATCTATAAGAATCATGTACATTTTATGAAACTAAAATACTTATTAGCTTCACTAGAATACATTTCTAATTCCCAATTGCTTGCTTAAATCTGTACTTAGATTTCATAAGCTAGCTTTCTTTTTCAAGCATTTATTTGGATCCACAAATCCTATGACATACCATGTACATAGTTTATTCCAACATTTGACTGAGGAATACGTTTTGTCATCCAATTGCTATATGTACCAATATGCAATCATTGCTTGAATTATAGACTTGAGCATTACGATTATGCATGAGGTTTCAACACAATTCACACCATGAATTTGCTTGTAACCTTTAGCAACTAATCTAGCTTTGTGTGTGAACACAATTCCATGTTTGATGGTTTTTATCCTTAAAACAAACTTGCAACCAATAGGTGTGAACCTATTCTTGCAAATCAACAAAATTTCAATTTTGTCATCAAAACATTGAGTATGTTTTATGGCCTCTAACCATTTAAAACATTTGAGTCTATATATGGCCTCTAACCATTTTAGGGAATCTAGGTTTCGTCATAGCTTTCTTACAAGTCACAAACTCATTAATCTACAGGATAATAGTTTGACTGCAAGTTGTAGGTTTCTTCACTATTTAATAGAAGAATCTCATAGTTTCATTGACCTGATCTCTATGTTTCTTCACTATCTAATAGAAGAATCTCATAGTTTCAGTGACTTGAATTCTATGCCTACTTGGGTATAGAACATCAAACAAATAGAATATCAATAGCCACTTGAAAGTCCTTTGAATATTCTGTTCTCCTTGAAGCACTCGTAAAGTCTTCTAAGAGATATCTATTCTTTAAAGCCACTTCTAACGTCCTTAAAGAATAAGTTCGGATTTTCTGAAGCGCTTCGAAAAGCCTCCGGAATGTCCGTTTATGTTTGTTGTTCGCCTCGAAAACTTTCGAGGTCTATTTTCTCCCACTTGTCATTTTGGAAACGAATCTCCAAAAGGACATTATTTCGAGCAAACAAACATTATGTTCTCAAAATTCGTGGTAGAAACAATACCCTTGTGCCTCATTTGAATAAATCATAATGAAACATATATCTATACTTGGGCCTTAGTTTGTCGAAATGACAAACACTAAGCTCCCACTGAGTTTTGCAACTCTCTAGATATATTTTATGAAAAGTTATTCTGAAATTACTTTTCAATAGCTTTGACGAATTTGGTTTAGTTTGGTGGTAGTTGAGCATTTTGTTTTAGAAATTATAGGAAAAGTTTTTATGATTCATCATTGATCGAATCAAGTACTAATTGACTTCGATTATTCCAACTACGATATGCCATATCTTATGGACTAGATTGTGAAATTACAACACACAATCACTGATGATCATATTTGGTCTCAAGTAATCATCAACATGATCTAACCTAGATCTTTATGATTTCTTGCCAAGTGGATTTTATACTTCTGAATCTTTGAACTAGCCAAACAGATTCAACTTATATCTCATTTGAGTAAATAAACCTATATTCACTCAAATCCATGTGAAATAATAAAGTCATAAAATCTTTCTTTAGCTTTGAACTCTATTGTCTAGGCGTTCTAACAATAGTTCATATCTTTTGTTACTTTCAACAAGTAAGACTAGCTTGTCTTGAATTGATCAATCAACTTTCAAAAGTCCATCAAAATAGAGCTTTTGAATGTTAACTTATTGATATGGTCTAAGCAACAATGCCAAAGATTAGTGGAACTCAAATAAAGAAGTTGATTTGAACCTAGTAAAGTTCTTTAAAGAGTTGTTTGTTTTAATCAAGCATATTGACTCAACCTGTAATTGACCATTTCATTCAAATAAACAAACAAACATTGCTTTTGTTTTTCTTGAATGTGAGTCTTTCTGTGTTTGAAGCAGAAATTTAGGTATGCTGATTATGGAACAAAATAGCCATTTAGTTCCAGCCTTTGAAAGGACTTAAAACAAACTAGATGACCCTACAACTAATGTAGCATTGCCATGCTTCATTTCCCACTTGTAGGTCATTAGTGTATCCTAGCTTCCATTGTTTGAGTTATTACCGAAGTAAGAACCTCAAGCGGTATATGATACCAAGGAAGTTTGATTGCTAGGTCACTTCTCTTTAAACATAAACTTATAGGTAGAAACGGAATTGTAAATTCCTTTCATTTGTTCCTTGTTTTCCTATTTCTTGTACCCTTTCTTATAGTCTTAAGAATTGAATTCTTTAGCGTTGACTTTTATACTTTGTTAGACATGTCCAATGTCACCCCAACAAGGTTCTTACCATTTAATTTATGTTGAATATTTTGTTTCAACTAGATGATCTTACCAGAAGCTTCTAAAGTTCTCTAAGCATCGATCTATTCGAATGTCTAGGGACTAGACTCATTCGAGAATTAAATGGAAAAAGATATTAGGTTGTTAACCATTGGTAAGACTGAGCGTTTAAACTCAATGCTTTATGATCTCAAAAATACATTGTATTTTGAATTCACAAGCACCAATTGGTTTACCATTCGATTTTGATGTTCGAAAACAACCATAAAAGTCGCTATAAGAAACGTACATTTTTAAATTGCTTACTTTCTCTATTTCCGTGAATCGTTCTTGGATTCACTACCAATCGAGGAAATTTACTGTTACCTTTCTAAAAGGATTTATTGCAGTGCAAGATATTTAATTATAAACAATAATTAAAACATACATTGAAGCATGCAAAGTCTAAACATTTATCATGAATAATAACTTGAAATTAAAGCAACCATGCAATTCAAACAAGTTATTAGCATTTTATTCGATTTATGTGTTCCGGCAGGTGTGAATAAAATGATTCCAAGACCCTAAAATCATTGAAGAACTAAGCACAGTTTGTCGACTTAATCCTAGAACATCTTAGGTAAGCAAAAGCCTTTTGCTAATAGTCTAGAAACTATTCTTGGTTGATAGGTACGTCTAAGAACTTATTAGGTAAACCTATCGAATTTGCCACGACATAAAAGGACTCCTTACTTATATCGTTGAGTTTCACCAAAACTAACATGTACTCACAATTATTTGTGTACCTTGCCCCTTTAGGACCAATAAGTAACACCTCGCTGAGCGAAAACTATTACTAGATTGATGTAAAGGATATCCAAGCAAGTGTATATTTTGGCATGGCACCTTTTAACTCAATTTTTTAAGTTTGGAACTTAAGGCTCTTACTATGTTGGTTAGATTTTAAGTGAACTAAAATCCTTAATCATGCAACATAATCAAGCTTTTGATCTCATGCATTTTAAGACATATTTAAAACAATAAATAACTTAAAACATGCATAAGATATTTGCGATCTAGTATGGCCCGACTTCATCTTGAAGCTTTGACTTCAAAGTCCGTCTTGAAAATCTCCGTGGGAGGCACCATTTTCTTCAAATAGGATAAGCTATAACTAATTACAACTATTTGATGGTTCGCAGACCATATTTGAATTGAAAAATAACTTTGGTACTTTAGACCAATTACATTCAAATTAATGGTACGCAGACCATATTTTCTATCCTATTTGGGCCATACTAGTCACTTCATAACCTGCAAAACAGTACATATACAATATATACCATTCACCCATTCATTATCATGAATGGCCCACATAGCTGGTTAGTAAAACACATTATGCATCACGTAAACATTTGCAGCAATTAATCAAGGGCACCAATAATCTACCAATTATTCAGTCCTTATTAATTCTAATCAAGTTGTTTTAACCTTAAGGATTTGTAGACCTAATCAAGAGTTTATGACTAAAAAGCGCTCCCACTTAAACCAATAAATTCATATGCTTTACCAATTTTAAACATAAAAATGTATTTCTAGTCCAACCGGAAACATACAAATTTAATTAAAATTTAAAGCTCATATCAATTTATAATTGAATCCAAAAATTTAATTTAATTTCAGTCGTATTTAAATTAATTCATGATTTTAATTTTAGTAAAATAATTAGAATAAATAACATTTATTATAATTATAATATTCAAAATTAAAATCCAAGAAAATAATTCAAATTATTAATTTTAAAATTAATTAAAATTACGTGAACTGAAATTTTCAAATTAAACATTCAAAACGATCTAATCGTAACGCAAACACCCTACGCGTTGCACGCCCATGGACCGTACGCACACAGCCATTGCTGGCCATGTGCGCGCAGCCCATGCGCTCGTCGCATAGCTGCTGCTTCCCTATCGCAAGCCTCCGCACGCATTGGTGCTCGCTGCGCGCGCCAGCGCTCATCGCACGCGAGCTATCGCTCGCAGTGCGCGCGCGCGACATCGCTCGCTGGGCGCGCGACATCGCTCGCTGGGCGCGCGAGCCATCGCTCGCTGGGCGCGCGACATCGCTCGCTGGGCGCGCGACATCGCTCGCTGTGCGCGCGAGCCATCGCTCGCTGGGGCGCGACATCGCTCGCTGGGCGGGCGACATCGCTCGCTGTGCGCGCGAGTAATGCTGGGCGCAGCGCTCGTGGTACGCGAGCTTGCGCTCGCTGCGCGCGAGGCTGCGCGCTCTTGTGCGAGGCAGCGCGCGTTGTGGCGCAGCTCGCTTGCTGCCCACACGCGACTGCCTTGGCTCGCCCTTCGCCCATGCCCATTCGTTCATTGCTCGTGGCACACGACACAAGGCAGGGCTGCTGTCTTGTACTCGTGCACTACGCCCTTGCTCATTGCATTCGTGCCGCACGGGCGACGAGCTCCCTTGCTCGTCGTCGCATGCCCGCATTATACAACACCCCTTAAGGGTAACACGAAGCGTCCATTGCTTCGTGCGTGCAAGTTTTATGAACGAATCGCATAAAAATTTAAAATTTATATTTAAAATTAATGACAAATTAATAAATAATATTAATTTCATAATTTTAGGGCGAAAAAATCGAAAATTTATTATCCAATTGATTTCCGATTGTTATGGATTCAAGTCTAGGTCATAAAAATTTAAAATTTATCGTAAATTTACAATTTTTATGGTGGTTTTTAATCATAGGTTTCTAATTAAATTACAATTAATTATGAAAATCAAATTAATTCTAAATTATTCTAATTTTCAACAAATTAATCATAATTACAAATTAGATTGCATAATTAACAAGACTAGGCATTCAAACTTGTTAAACATATGCAGTAGGTCAATCAAAAATTCAAGATTTATCAACAAGAATCGCAAATATTTAATTTAACATCTTAAATTTACGAAATTTTGCATTCGAAAAACTAAAACCTTCGAAAAGTCATAGTTAGGCTTCGAATTTGAGAATTCTGGGTTCGGCAGAAAAATACTAATTTTGTCAAAATTTTAGAATGCCTTTTACATGCGGAATTGACACAAAAATCACTCAATTCGGATGAGTAACGAAGAAACTGCCGAAAAACTGCGTACGTATAATTAAATAAACGCAATTTGCAATTAATTAACAATTACGAAAATTAATCACCCCTTTTAATTCTTGCAAATTTGTAATATTTAACCATGTTCATGCAATTTAGATTATGAAAATAATAAGGGGCTCGTGATACCACTGTTAGGTTATGATTCATATGACAGTTCATAAATCATGCGGAAAAACCATAAAGCCAGGAAACATATTATTTACACATAATCATTTAGCATAGTTTAGATGCATACTCTTTGTTGCGTGCCTTCCCTAGCTGCGCCCGAACCGAACAAGAACAAGTCTTTAGGACTCCAAGTGTCGTCCCTCCGTAGATAGTCCACAGCACGTCCGGATCCGCCTTAAGATTGACCAACTAGAATCGCCCTTAAGGTTCTAATATTTTCGGTTAGGTAGGCAAGAATATTGGCTGATTTTTCTGCTTAAAAATCTTAGTTTTGAATACTTAAAACTTGTGTATAAATAATGACCCCTAGGCCTTTATTTATAGAGTTATGGAAAAGGAATCGTAATCCTAGTAGGATACGAATTAATTGAAATTAGAATCCTACATGAATTCTATTTAATTAATTTATCCAATTAGGAATAGGAATTTAATCATACACTAACTCTTGTAGATTTAGGAATCACGCATGAGCACAAACTCACACACACACGGCAGCCACAAGGGCTGCCCATGCGCGTGCGAGCAGCAGCCCACGCAGCGCGGCCCACGCATCCGTGGCCTTGGCGCGCGCTGGGCCTGCCTTGCGGTAGGCCTGGGCGCTCCCTTGGCTGGGCTTGTGGCGCGCGTGCTTGCTGGGCGATGGCCCGGCTTCGTGCTGGGCCTTCGTCCGGCAGGCCTCGTCCGATGCTAATTCGTACGATACGCTTCCGATTAAATTTCCAGTTCCGGAATTTATTTCCGACACGAACAATATTTAATATTTCCGATTCCGGAATTAATTCCCGTTTCGAACAAATATTTAATATTTCCGTTTCCGGAATTATTTTCCGATTCCGGTAATATTTCCGATTCTGACAATATTTCCGTTTCCGGCAATATTTCCGATTCTGGTAATATTTCCATTTCCAATAATATTTTCCGATACGTACCATGTTTCCGTTTCCGGCAACATCTACGACTTGGATAATATTCATATTTCCGATACGATCCATATTTCCGTTTCCGGCAATATCATCGTTTCCGGAGTATTCATTTCTTGCCTGTGACGATCTTAGCTCCCACTGAAACCAAGATCCGTCGGTTCCGAATATTCATAGATAGAGTATCTAATGCCATTAGATACTTGATCCGTTTACGTACTATTTGTGTGACCCTACGGGTTCAGTCAAGAGTAAGCTGTGGATTAATATCATTAATTCCACTTGAACTGAAGCGGCCTCTAGCTAGGCATTCAGCTCACTTGATCTCACTGAATTATTAACTTGTTAATTAATACTGAACCGCATTTATTAGACTTAACATAGAATGCATACTTGGACCAAGGGCATTATTTCCTTCAGTATCTCATAGAATATTTCAGTCATATTCATATGTTGGTTAAGTTTCTCCTTGATTATAATTTACATCAATTTGACAAATTTTCAAAACTTATTTATTAATTAAGCTCGAATAAATCCTGTTTAGCTCGAGTTGGAGACAGTCATATGCTTAACGAACAAAGCACAAATAGAAAATTGCAAAGTTTGGACACTCTGTCAAGTTCGAGCAAAGCTCGAACTGTTAAAATCCTTATCAAGCTTAGCTCAAATAAGGTAAAACTTGTATCAGTTTTGCTCGTTTGCCGCCCTATAACGTGCATTAAAAAAAAATGGGAGAAAAGAAATATTTTAGTTTCTTAAGAGGCTTCGTATATTAGCTTCAGGAATATTTTAAAATGGGAGAAAAGGAATGTAAAATTTGAATGGACCATATGTATGTGACATTGATGTTGAAGAGAAATTTGGTCAATAACATTTGGAAGCTATGAACCAAATTCTATTGAAATAATTCAGAAACAGAATTATTGCATCTATTTACAAACATTGACCTAAATTAAAGTTATGAGTTATGAAACTTATGAGTTATGACCGTATGAGTACTATTTTCCCACAATTTCCTCTCTTTCTTAATTTTATAGAGCTTTTTATTTCTTAATATCATGAAAATTAAAACAGAGTGTAAGCGTTACAACTTGTTACTCCGTACAACACTCCCCTTTCTAAATTAATAGGAAATTTGGTGAAACACTACCTTTAATTTTGGTGGTTTTGTGAATTGCTACCTTTTAAAAAGAAAATTATATTTTACTACCTTATAAGTTTGGTTTGTTTGACTAACACTACCATTTGCCGTTTTTTGTTAATGTTTTACGTCTTTGGACTCCACTACAACGGTTATTTAATATGGAAAATGCACAAAATGACAAATGAACAGAGATATTTAAAAGAATAGAAGAAATACACGACGGAAAACATTAAAGAAAAACGTCAAATGGTAGTGTTAGTCAAACAAACCAAACTTATAAGGTAGTTAAATTAAAAAAAAGTTTTTATAAGGTAGCAATTCACAAAACCACCAAACTTAAAGGTAGTGTTCCACAAAATTTCCAAATTAATAATTACTCCGTACTTCTCATTTAATTAACCTTTTCTAAATTGATAAATTATACAACTATACAAGTACTATGTATTGATTAAGTGATCAATATGTTTTGAATATAACGAGTGCATTGTATTTACAACAAAACGTGGTATTATGTCATTGGGTGCCACAATGCTCAATATGTATCACGTTTTAAAATGAATTAATAGTTCAAATTCAAATAATATTTTGTTCAAAGAAGTTTTACTCACGTCCGAGCAACAAATTACAATCATTTCCATGAAACTTACTCTCTTAAGTTTATATTTTTAGAAGACTTTTATTTCAAAGTCCAATCAGATAAGTTCAAGAGATTTCAATTTAACATGCAGAAAGCACATTCAATTTTATTTTATTTGGTTCAACTACGAAGAGTTTTCACCGCATTCAACGAGTGGACTAATCTCCTACGGGAGTTCGTATGGGTACCTCGATGGACAACGTTCAGTTGAGATTTTTTTTCATACTCATGGCTCGAACTCAAAACTTTAATTAAAGGTCTCACCACTCATGACAACCTCAATTAATTGTATACAATACACTCATTCTACATAAACACAGTTTTGTGGTAATTAAGACACCAATTAATCTAATCAACTCATAAGACAATCCTTTCCTTTATTTATTATACTTTAAAAACCTTAATCCAAAGTATTTAAGTATAGTTCCTTGGGGTTTATAACGTCTCAATTTTGGTGGTGGGCATCTTATTTTACATATTCCAGCGGTATCTTCTTGTCTCCTAGTCCATTTTCTCACGAGCCCCTTCTCACCCCCTTTGCATTTTGCCTAATCTTCTTCTACATTTTTTTAAATTGAAATACAATTAAGTTTCAAATTAATATTAAAATATATTTTTCTCCCCCTTAATTTCCACCCATTTTCCTTTCTTATATTTTTCCCTCCCCCCTATTTCTTCAAGTATATCCCATTTTTGCTCACTCCCCCCAAAAAAAAAAAAATTCACCACCACAACTTCTTCTCAAACCTCTATTCTTTTCATAAAACGCTAAATGGGAAAAGCTACAAGATGGTTGAAAGGAATATTTGGTATTAAAAACAACAACATAACCAAAGACAACAACCAAGATGACAACTCCGGTTACCGGAAAAGGCACAGTTTTGGTGGCTCCACCAGGAACTCCGGTAGTAAAAAGGGGTTGTGCAATAACCCGGCAACCGTACCGCCTAATATAACCCCTTCTGAAGCTGCTTGGTTAAAGTCTTATTATGAAGACTCTGAAAAAGAGCAAAGTAAACATGCCATTGCGGTTGCGGCAGCCACCGCCGCTGCAGCCGATGCGGCGGTGGCTGCTGCACAAGCCGCTGTTGCGGTTGTTCGCCTTACGAGTCATGGACGAGGAACAATGTTTTCGGATACTTATGACGGTGCTTGTGGTGGTGGCGGCGGTAATCAAGAGAAATGGGCTGCCATGAAAATTCAAGCCACTTTTCGAGGATATTTGGTAACACCTCTATAACTCAATCGAAATTTTAAATTTATTGACAAATATATAAACTAATGTAATTTATTTTATTTTTTCAATAAATTTATTAATATGAATTTGGTTTGATAGTTTCAAACAATAATTTTATAGTGGTGTTTATTCTTGTAATTTCAAATTCTAGAAAATGTTTTCAACTAGCTTGAATTAGGTTGCATTAGTATAATTAACCATTATTTTCTCTTGGATAAATAATTAGAGAATTCAAATGTAACACTATTTGTTGTTTTGGATGATTTAGGTTGTCGTTTAGTTTTCTTATTTAATCGCACAAAATTAAATGTGACACTAGTTCTAGCTTGCTCAATTTTTTTGAGTTTGCTATTGTTAGAATGTTAGTCATGACTTGCATGGCCCTAATCTTAACACCTTAGTCAAATTTAGTAAATTTATATTCCTCAAATTTTTCCATTTTGATATGAAAAAGAAGTTTATTTCGTGATTTTATTAATCGCAGAATTGATACTGGGTTGTTGTTTAATTAATTTTTTTAACGCCCTATTAAAAATCAATTACAATGTGTTTATCTAGGGTCTAATTTTTTTGTTGTATCCTGAATTTGTGAATAATGCAAAAGGCAAGGAAAGCACTAAGAGCATTGAAAGGATTAGTAAAGATCCAAGCACTGGTAAGAGGATATTTGGTGCGAAAACAAGCAACGGCAACCCTTCATGGTATGCAAGCACTCATACGAGCTCAAGCCACGGTCAAGTCCAAACGGGCTCAAGCCCGGTTTCCTTATCACGATTTTTCCGGTCATTCTCAACCGGAGTTTCGAGCCCGTCGATCATTGGTAATCCACCTTAATTGCTCTCATTATACTAATAATGATTTTCTTTTTTGTCTAATTAATTTGTAGACAATATATTATGGACCATTTACTATTTATTATAAATAATAATAATAAAATAATAAATAAAATGGTCCATGTTTGAGTCCTGACTAGTTAGGGAAATAGGGATAGAACTGTCCACATTTGTATCTTCTAATACGGAGTATTCTGCAATTGGTGAAGATCCACTCAAAGTTATAGTCCCATCCAATTTTTGGACCATTTTGAACTTATTTTCTAAAATAGTTGTACTTCTCATTTTCATTTTAGTGCAAATGCGTCAATTAGGCATTTATGTATCGCATTTAATTGGCCAACACATTATTAGTCAATTAAAATGGCATATCTTTTGGATTGCTAGACAGTAAGGTACTTTCTATAGGTCTACACAAATTAGGTAGGTACCACCGAGGTATTGGCTTAATGTTAAAGATTAAGAGTCTATATACGATAGTTTATAAGGTATTTAAGTCTTGTTAAGTTTAAGAAAACAACAATTAGGTAGGTACCAAAGAGAGGTCGTTGGCTAATTATTAAGAGCAAGTAACTCTGTAAATATGTCACATGTTCGATTCACTCATCCATCATGTTTCGTTTGTAATTTGTAATGTCCTCGTAACTCATGCTGATGGAGAAGGCATAACAAAACAATTGTTTGGTAAATTAGTTTAATATTGATTAGCATAATGTTTTATTGGACTATGTAACATGTTTTTTTTTTGGGTAATTTGAAGGAAATATATGATGACACAAGGAGCGAGCATGCAGCATCAATACACAGTAGGAGGCTCTCCGCCTCCTTCGAAAGCAGAACAATGAACCCAATATCTGAAGACATACCCAAGATAGTCGAGATTGATACGGGCCGGCCCAGATCATCGTCATCAAGGGGGTGGAGATCGAATGGTAGCCCGGGTCCAAAGCCTGAACCCGGGGAGCCCGACCCGTACTACCCACCCCGGATATCGATCCCGTGCTGCCAGCATTGGCACGACACCGAGTGGGGACTAACAGGTGACGAGTGCCGGTTCTCGACGGCCCAGAGCACGCCCCGGCTAATGAGTTCGGGTGCGACAAACCCGGGCCCGGTAACCCCGTCTAAGAGTGTATGTGGGGAAAACAATAGCTACTTCTTACGGCACTACGGAAACTACCACCATCATCATCATAACCCTAACTACATGGCTAACACACAGTCATTTCGGGCGAAGGTGCGGTCCCAAAGTGCCCCGAAACAGAGGCCCGAGGCAGGGTACCCTAAGAAGAAAGTGTCCTTAAATGAGATGATGGAGTCTAGAAATAGTCTAAGTGGTATAAAAATGCAAAGGTCATGTTCCCAAGTACAAGAGGCTATTAGTTTTAAGAATGCTGTTATGGGTAAACTTGGAAGGTCTTATGAGTTACGTAGGGAGGCAGCAGAAGTATACCATTTGCAAAGGGAATAATAATAATAATAATAATAATAATAATTTTATTTAGTGTAATTTTGAGGTAGTAATTTTAAATTTATAAAATTCCAATTAAAATTTAGTTGTAATATTTTTTAATTTTTTTAATTTTTTTTTAATGAAACAAGAAATGTAAATTGGTTTGTTGGGATATGGTTTGAGTTTGTCATGATTATAAATTTACAATACCTTATTGTTACCACAGTCTACAACCATGTGTGCACTTTGAATTTTGCAATACCTCATCATCTATCTCATTTCTTTTAGTCATAATATTTAGCCGATTTTGTAGTTTAGTACAAAAATATAGGTCCACAATGTGTGATACCACCCACATGCCTAGGTGTGAATTTGAATATATCCTTATTTCAAAAAAATTGAAAGAAACGAAAATAATGGAATTGAAAATGTTGAGTTTGATCTTTAGTGTTTGAATGTGAGACAAACTAGAAAATTTTGATGCCTCTAATCAAATTAAAGAATAAGAAATGAATATGTGTGAATGTAAACTTGTTTAATCAGTACAGATAATCAAATTAAAATTAATTATATCAAAATTTCGAACATATTGGAGTGTACCTTGATTACATAGAGGAACTAGGTTAATGACATGCACAAGTTTTTATGAAAGAGATCTAATCGATAAAATTAAACAAATTTAAATTACGTTGAAAAAGCCTGAATTTAAAATTTATTGCAATGTACCCTGATTACGTAGGTTAATGATATGCACAAATTGTTTATCGAAAGTGATAAATTACAACTACTTAAATTCATTCATTATGTCCAAAGTTGATGTCTATCTTCATCATTGTAAGATGGAAGATGGTTTATGATTATGTCCAAGTATTGAAGATGGTTCATGATTATGTTTAAATATTATTGAAAACAATAAAACATTGACGTACTTCACTATTCTATGGCAGGTCGCATTTATTAGGTTTTTTATTAAAGAAAACAAGTGCTCTTCCAGAGGAAAAAGAAGTGTGTGAAGGTTCGCCAAGGCCATGGTCATCATGCCTTGGAGATAAGAGTCCATGCAAACTAGTTTATCTCTACTCAAGTACTCATGCATATACCGTACCCTATCTTCTGTTGGATGAGTACGTAACTATATATATATATATATATATTCCCCAACTAGCTTTTAGGTGAAAAAAGTATTCTCTAATGTACCATTTTCCTAACATTCATGGAAAAGACCCTCAGATACTATACAAAGAAGAAAAATATATTGCAATTTTATGTACAAGTAGGACCACGTATCCACTCCTTCATTTTAGTTATTATTACCTCTGTTTCATTAAGTTTTTTAAGCTTTGAAAAATGTGTCTTTTAATCAAAAATTTGACCATAAATTCTCACTATTAGAGCAAGAGTAACGTTGACCTTGACATACTAATTTTCGTTTAATCTTGACATAGAAGGTATGTCAAGTACGTGTAAGTGTTCCTTGACTCATGTCAAGATCTTGACATGTCGGGCAAGTAAATTCTGAGATTTTTGTTTACTTTTTTTTATATTAAAAGCAATAATGGGGGAGCTAATTGTGAACAATTGTTAGAATTAGTTACTTTTTAAATTAATAATTGTGTTTGGGAAGAGAAGTTAGAGTGGGTATATGTAAAAAGTAGGTAAGAGAAATGAGTGACTTTGAGTCAATATTGTAGAAGGAAAAGAGAGATTTAAATATGAGGTATGTCAAGTTAGTGGAAAATGAGGTGGATGAAGGAGAGAGATGAGAGAGAAATTGTTTTTCATTTGACTTAAGGTCAAAGATGCACATGGTCTTATATCTATCTAAAATTATCATGAAATATCTTGTTAGATTCGTCTCAAAATGAATTTTATAAATATCAACTTTTTATAATTTTTTATCATACAGAATTGGATATATTAAGGGTGAAACATTGTACCAGAATCCGTGCAAATAGTAAGTGTAAAGATCTTTTTGAAACAGAGGTAGTACGTAGTATGTCACTAGTTAATTAAATCTCGAAAATATGTTAAACAAGTTTATATACTCGTATAACCTTTATTTTTCATGCATGACGTCCACAATAAAATTAAACAGCGTTTTTCAAATCAAAATATTGGATCGGAGTTGAACACTCTTTGAAACCTCTCTCTACCGAACACGTGAATTAGAGGATTCACCTTTGTCCAACCTCTAAATTGGCCTCAAATCGGCCTCTAAACGCTATTCACCAAAAATGGGCTCAGGTTTTTGAAAATTGAAGGGAATAATAAGGATAAGTATAGTTAGAATTGAAGTTGCATGTGTTGCATTCCTTGTTTGATGGCATTTAGTGAGAAAAGGGAGGTCTTCAAGAGCACAAACATACGAATGGTGATTCAAATACTTTGGACTCTTCACTGTCAATTTTCGAGTACATTTTTGTTATATGGGACCATAATTTATTTGTTTTGATATGTGCTAAACTAATGGATCTCACTCTTTTGCGCAAAAACCTTTGTTTTTCCCTCCTAAATGTGTTATGTCTTATTACATTTAATAGAAATTAGTATTTAAACTTGTTGCCCTTTGCAGGTGGGCTATGTTTGGAATTCAAGATAGTCTTTTTCTTTCATCTTTTGTGAAAATCATGGGGTTCTTATTAGTTGGTTAATCATTTTGTGTTGTGTAAATTATTTCATGCTATTGAGAGCATCGAGACTTGTAATCTGACAAACACATTGTGTAAGATCAACATATATCTCACTGACAATTAAGGTCCTGTTCTTCTGAATTTTGTTTGGATGAACTGAACTGAACTGAAGGGAGCTGAACTGAACTGAATGGAACTGAATAATAGCAGATTTCCATCATGGGCCCCTTGGACAGAACGAAGACTTCATAGTGTATTTTTAGTTTACCAAAATATTTGGGTATAACTTATAAATTAAATATTATAGTGCGTAAGTTTTACTAGTTCCCTTGGTGAAACTGTTTAACATCATCCGTCAATGTTAAGAGGAGTATTTCCTACTTTAAACATCGTATTAGTACTAACGGAGTAGTTTAATTAAGTTATGATATGTGAACATGCAATAAAAAGAAGATAGGAAGAGAAACATTGATGAAATCTCCAAAGTTGTGTAATGATTCACAAATCACAACCCAAAAAGCGCAATGTGATTTTCTAATTTTCGAATTCCCAAGTAAAAACATGTCTTATAATGATTAGTTCTTGATTTGATAGAGATGTTATTTAAATTAATAAACATCCAAGATGCTTTGCAATATTGCATCACATTTTCGTCACTTTAGAAATGGGACCCACACTTTGCCGCTGAATATTTCGTGAAACGTGACCGGTCCAGCGACCGTGGACCGGATTTTCACCACTCCCGAGTCACACTCACACACGTCTACTTGAGCTTTTTAAACTTAAATCTTTTTTAGTTTTGCGTTAAAAAGTCGACTTTGTGAGAAATCTTAAGCGAGACTACTCTTCTTTAAACATTCTATAACTTGGATTCTGGGCGCTTTTTTGACTCAACCCAGAACTTAACCGAAATGGAAAAGGTCATAACAACGTCAGAAAATCAAAATCATGTTCGTGGTTTAGCTCGAATCAATTTGTTCCCTATGAACGATCTAGCACCGTATATATTATGTTGAACAGTTGAAGTTTAGTTTATGTTTTTGGGCATATCTTTGGAGTTTATTTTGGGAAATATGGCGAAATAACATTTATTTGAGTTTGTAGGTTTTGTGAATTGCTACATTTTAAAAACTTACGTAGTATTTAAATTTAACTATTAACTCATTCGGTATCACGGCCGGTTTCAATTTTTGGTTTTTATGTTTTATACTCCGTAAGTCATATGATTTACATTGAATCATAAACTAAAAATTAATCATACTTATAGTAATCATGTTAATTTTGAAAACTGACAACAAAAACTGAAAACTACTCTTTGTGGTTTTCATATTTTGGTTTTTTAGTTTTATTTTTAAAACAGAAAACTAAAAACGATACCGACAGACCCGTACCTTATTAGTCCAGGGGCCGTTTGGTTGGAGAAGGGGAAAGGGAAAGAGATGAGAAAGGGAATCAAGGAGAATTGAATGAAAACTCTTTGTTTAAGAAAGGTGTTTGGTTTTCTCATTCTTCTCCCCTCTCTCTTCTAAATCACAAGCAACTTAACATAACTGAATAAATAATAAATAATAAATTCTACTCTTTATTATTTATTATTTATTATTATTCTTATTTATATATTTTTATTATTATTATAAAATCAAATGCTAACAAAGTCAAAATGTAACACCCCGACCTCTAAATCACTTATTAAAGCGTAATTAGCAGCGGAATTTACGTAATTTGGTTGGGACATTACCTGCCGTAATTCCCTCTCGGAAATTACAAGGCAACATCATACATAAGCCATAAAAACCTCCAATTTAATATAATAATCCTTTATATTCCCCAAAATATAAGCACACAACTTACTAAAAGTCTTTAATTAAACTATCAAAGCATTAAGCATAAACTAGGTGAATAATATTAAAGTGAAATTCCTCGCCACTACTCGTGTCCATCGTTCCCCGCAGTACCTAAAACGGAAAACAAAACGGTGAGCCGAAGACTCAGTAACGACTACCCTAGCAACGTAAATTCATTTCAACCCATTTTATTTAATAACACAAGGAGAATAGAATAAGTAAACCTTTAATAAAATATCATATTTAATTCATTCATAAACTTTTAATTAACATGCTAGTTGTCGGCAAGTACGATCCGTGAAGGAATTCTCCACTGGGCCTGAGCCCATAAGAGCCTGGGCTCATCATCGTAACATGGGCTTGGGCCCTGAGCCTGGGCTCATAAACCATGGGAGCCTGGGCTCGTAATCCATGGGTGGACAGGTGTCCGTGGTGCATGCATGACCGATAGATAGGAAGATGGTAGTTTATATACCGCCAGACAAACTAGGTCTTTCACTTTCATTTATCATGTTTTATGTATTTTTACTAAGCCTTGGCTTGTATTTCAGTTGAAATAACATAACTCTTTATATCATAAATCGTCATTTTGATCCTGTGATCAATAAAATATCAATTTCATAGCATTGCCTAAACATCATTTTATGAGAAAACTCAATCAAATCATATTATAGGAAACAATTCAATCAAATCATATTTCATCCCACAATCCATAAAACACATCAAAACATTTAATTCATAAATTCAATCATAACGTCATAATTTCATAATACATTTATAAGGGGATTGCGGGTACTAGCAATAGCCGTTACCTCAACTGTAGTTTTATACTTCCTGTTTTGATGGATCGTTCTTCCTGAGCTCCAAGTCCGATTTCTTTCAGAATATTAAATTATTGAATTAGTACTAAAACGATAAATAATCTAAAATTCATATTTTATAAATAACAAATTTTATAATTAAAGAATTTTAATAAAAAGTAAAATTTCGAAATTTAATGAAAGTATTATTAATCGAAATTTCAATCAAAATATATTTTATATTCATAAACCGATTTTAATGAAAATATTCTTAAGTTCCGTTTTTTGTAAATTCAAGCTAGTAATTTTATTTCAGTAAAATCGATCATTAAACCTGAAAAATAATAAACCATTTTATTAGTAAATAATTATATATAATAAGAATTATTAAAACATAAAGATAATAGATTAGAAAATCTGAAATAGAAATTAAGGAGTTAAAAGACTTTACCAAAGCCCAAATAATAGTATTGGGCCAGCCTTTTGTTGGGTTTATTAGAGCAAGGAAGCAAGAGTCATGAATTGGGTTTTTGGTTTCTGGAAAGTCGACCAAAGAGGGAAAGGGGTGCGAAACAGGGAAGGAGAGGAAGGGAGGCAGGGATGGCTGGGCTCGGCAGGGCGGCGGCCTGGGTGTCGCAGCAGCGCGAGACCGCGCCGGAGCGTGACGATAGGGAGACAGAGGTGGTGGTGGCCGTAGGGCGGCGCGTCGCGAAGGAGAGGGAGGACGAAAAAGGGGCGGAAAAGTAGGGGAGTTTGGGTGAGCTGGGCGGTTCCGGGAGGAGGTAGGGGTGGTTCTCCGGGGAATGTGGAGGCGGAGATGGGTCTAGGAGGGGTGGTCTGCGCGGTGGTTCAGCGAGGGGAGGGGGGTGAGAGTGCAAATCAGGAGAGGGGGAATGTGAGGGAGAACGAGTACGAAAGGGGTGGTTCTGGGCGGTGGTTGGGTGGACGTGGTTGTTGGTGGTTATCGGCGGGATAAGGTGGTGATGGTGGACGGTGGTAGCAGTGGATGCCGGTGGTGGTGGTGGTGGTTCGAATTTAAGGAAGAACAAGGGGAGTTCATTTCCAGTTTTGTAATTTGATTTTTGGTATTGAAATTCATCAGAAATTGAATGGAATTTGTAATTTAGGTTGGATTCTAGAAGGGGAAGGCCTTGGGGCTCAAGCAAATGAATGTGGACTGATTTGAGGGAAGGAGAGGAAGGATGGAATTCCTCCATTATTTTCTACATGGAGAGCAAAAGGAAGAAGACAATTGAAATTTTGGCTCCTTTGGGGCATTTTAGTAATTTTCACTAGTTAGGCAAATTTCTGAATTTTAATTGTTATTTTAGGGAACTACTAAAAATATAAATGTTTAATTAAAATAATTTCCTATAAAAATATCGTTAACGGAAAATAAATTAAATTTTCGAATAAAATATGTACACTTCGAAATTATTAAAAATTCGAAATAATTTATGAAATAATTAAGATTTAAAAAGTAGCTTAAGCTCGTAAATTTGGAATTAAATTATAAAATCTGAAAGATAATAAATCGTGTAAAAATATTAAAAATTCAAGCGACATAAAACTTCGTTAATTAAAATAAAGTTCGAAATTAGGATTTTAAAACGATTTTAGCTAAATAAAAATAATTAAGCATAATTAATCGGGGTATTACACAAACAAAGTAAAAAAATAGCGGTCGGGAAGCCGATATACAATTTGGGCCCTCACTCCTCTAGTTATAGCAAAGTCTATCCTGATGAAAATATGAGCAGCAGCACAAGCCTCAATGCCTTTAGTCTTAAAGAATTTTGAACCCTCTTCAACAACGCTACATCATCCTTGTCCAGTTCCCCCAGAGAAGAAAAAGAGAAAGGAAGAAAACCATAACCAATTGCCCGACAACTTGCTTCGTACTTGACCCGCTTTCGATTAGCCGCATCAGCCATAACCCGTCGGGGAACAAAGCCAGACAACCCGGATTATGTCAAAGGAGAAGATCATGTCAAGTCAACACACACATCACGGCCCCCGATCTCAAAAATAAAGTAACACGTTTGCAGGTCGGAGAGCTCCTTCGTTCCCTCCAGACATTCCAATATCAACCTCTTTCCTGCCGAAATCCCAGACCGATAACAGACATCACCGAGCAACATTATGTTGATGTTTATTACTCACAATGCCAGCACACGACACCGCATGATCACCGAAGATATCCCCCACAAAACCTTGGAGCAAGTAGAACATGGTGTCGAAATAGAGAACAAAGGAACACCCAACCGGTAACACAATACACATCGGTAAGTCTTAGCATTCATTGTCTGTCCCAAATCGATTATGAGGACCACCCGAAGCCAAGCAGAGGTGTGATCTCCCTACTGCGATCTCCACAATGTCGATTGTCGAGGAGATAAAGAAAAGGTGGATTCTGCAGATTCAGTAACCTTTATAAAATATATGTATGTCGGTTTCTTCATCAGTTTAGGGGTAGCGACCTCGCTAGGATAACTCAAAATGTCAAGCTCCACAGTTCTATTAAATATACACAACACATCTTCAAAGGGTCGACCAAGACCAACAATGTCAACATGTCGTAGAAGCTTCGTCTGCAAACCAGCAGACTGTAATCGAGAAGCAAGAAAAGCATAATGACGAACATCACCTGTGGAATAAACACCAGGCCCTCCAAAACGCAAAAGGTAAGGTAGCAAGTCGCCACTGCCATTCGCCAAACCCAGGCTCCGAAGCATTAACAATACTCTCCAAGGAAGATCGAAGAGCCCCATCAAATGCGCGCTGAGCCGCCTAAAAAATATAAGGAGGACAAGTATGCAAAGCACATTAGAGTTTAGAAACTCCAGTACATGCCCTAAGTAACAACAACTCACACTCAGGATCATCCAGCTTATCAACCTTATCCATAAGCACAATGGTCTTGGTCCACCCTCTGCATCACAATTATTAAATATTAAAAGAGGGTGGTCAAGGAAAAGGGAATGGAAAACCTTGGGGTGGGGGGGGGGGGGGAGGTAGGGTACCATTGTAGAGGGATTTGGGGGTAAGTGAAAAAGAAAAAAGGGTAAAAGCAATGACAAAAACCACCAAACAAACAACAACAAACTTAATGAAAACCCATAATTCCCTTTTCTCTTTCCTGAAGACCTCCAACCAAACATCCCCTTAGTTATTTGACTAACACTACCATTTGACATTTCTCATTAATCTTCTCCGTTTGTGGGCCCCACTCTAGAGAATATAAGGAGTTAAGGCTCTTCAAAGATATTATAGACAAGTTGGAGTGAGGTCCATACATGAAAAACATTAATAGAAAACATCAAATAGTAGTGTTAGTCAAACAAACAAACTTATAATATAATTAATTTAAGTAAAATTTTAAAATATAGCAATTCACAAAACCTCCTAACCTAGGGGTATTTCACTAAATTTCTATTGTTTTGTTTTTGTTTTGAGAAATTATTAAAACTCAAGACACCCCTAGGTCATTAGCTAACTTAGATGTAATATGTTTTCTACAATATCCACCCAAAATTCTTATGATTAATAAAACTTTCACGCTAACCTATGTTAGTGAATCATGTAAATTTGAATATTCTTTTATTGTTGTTTCGTTAATCTTCTTGCATCCGTTAATTAGTCCACTACTACATTATTACTTCCTCCGTCTCGGAATACTCGACCCGGTTTGACCGGCACAGAGTTTAAGGGACTTGAATTGACTTATTTAATTTAATAGGTAATAGTTGATAATGGGGTATTATTTTAATGTAGTTAGTGGGGGGTGGTTAAGAGGTGGGGTTGGGGGAGAGTAGGGGTTGAATTTTTAATTATTTTTTATATGGAGTAGGGGTAGGTGGGTTAATAGGGGTGGAGTGAGAAATAATATAATATTGTTAGAATATTTCCATTTTTAGAAACAGGTCAAGTATTAAGGGACGACCCGATAAGAAAAACAGGTCAAGTATTCCGGGACGGAGGGAGTACATCTTTAACCTTTTAAAAGTTGGAGATGTGTTTTTTACGAACAGTAACTCCCAATCTCCCATGTACCATTCATGAGCTCCCGAGCCATATAAATTTTTGTTCCCCAACTAAAGTCAAGCCCATAAATGGGATCGGTCAACCAACTAATGACCCCAAGATTTGGTTTACCATAAAATGAGACATTATTACTCTTATGTGAATGGAGGTCTTGTAAAGGGGGAAAATCACTCAAACTTTTCTAAAGTAAATGTTTGACCAAACATATTGATCGTCAACTTTATCAATTGCTTCCCTTGTTCTAGTACAAGTACAACCTAAGGGGAGTGTTATGATATCTCCTGGCTTAGAGGAGGCAACCGCGTCTAAGATAGCATTCCCGAAGTACTTGGACGGTAGTGGTGGATGCAAATTAAACAGTTACATATATCGACAGAGAAGCCTAAACACGTAGGTTGCTCACGGTGGTGCTCACGAGCCTACAAATTGGGGTGAGAAGAAAGAGATCGATAAAGCTACTTGGGTAAAGTACCTTTTTATCAGTAGTAAGATGTTGAACTACTATCTCCAACTTTTAAAAGGTTAAAAACAAAAGAATCCCTACCTAAAGTTAATTGCCCTCCTCCCCTCCTAAAAATTGTTACAACTAACCTGACTACTGAAGCCAACCACCAATATAATATTTTGAAGAAAGATATAGTAAAAAAAATGTTTGTGTTTTGCTTTTTATTTATGCATGATATGGAACTCAACAATTTTGTGTTATTAGATTAGCATGGCTCACAAGCATGTGAAAGTTACAAAATACAACGAACAATGAGCAAGAAAAGGTTACAAAAGCCCAACAATGATGATTCTATGGAAATTTTTTGCCAGGAAAGTTAGAAGAGGATGTACAAGAAATTAAGGAAGAACTCATGTAAATCTATCCGGAAATTAACATAAAATACGCCTAGAAAGAGAATAGCTTATCTCCTTCAAAGTATTTAATTGATGTATCACAAGGTGTTATATTATACTAAAACTATGTCTTCTACCTATCTTTTGTTTATTAAATTCTTCTTTATCTTGTCACGTGTATAAGTCATTTCAATTCATAACTTTTACATATACACACATAAAGTATTGGACAAAGTTGGTGCCATGTAGCCACTCCTAGCGCGTGCGCGCGACCAGGCCACTAGTTTATCCAAAAGCTTAAGATAAGCACAGGAGATACTTCGTGTATAATTGCACAATTAGTTGAGGGCGAGGCTATGCTTTCCTTTTTCTCGTTTGGTACCCGGTTATAAATGGCGTCAATGAGAATGAATTTGTATGTAAATTTACAAGGGAAATCAATATCTATTCACATGTGTATGCTAGTTCACCTAAAATGTTATCTATTTTTTCTTCCTAATTAATTTTCATTACCATCTATTACCACTAGTTTAGGGCCCGTGCAACACACGGCTATTATTAAAACAATTTATTATTTTAATGGTAACTAAAAGACTTGTGATATTAGGAAAACATGAAAATAAAAAGGATATATGAAAAAGTATAAATTCAAAGTTGTGTAAAACAAAATATTCAAATGAACTAAATTTGCATATTACTATACAAAGTTAAAAATTATAGTCGTTTACTTGTATGTAGAACGATCTAACAACGTTAACCAAACCCGAATGGCTCAAGACTAATTTTCGAAAAGACCCGAGCATAACCGAGTTAGTCAAATACAACATATTTGGAATTGAGTAAAATCTTGATAAATAAACTAATATGTTAGTCTACTTACCATGTATTATTATTTTAATTAACATTCTTACTTACCAGTTACCATGTATTATATTATTAATAGTAGACTAACATTAGAAGTTCATTTATCAATATTTTTTATATTTCTTATCAGATTAAAAAGTTATAATAATACATAAATAAAATTATATCTTAAAGGAAAAAATAATACTTCCTCCGTCTTTTAATACTCGCAACGTTTGTTAGTTTCACGCATGCCAATGCACAACTTTGATCATTTATATCTTAAATTCTCTTTATGCAAAAATTATAAAAAGTTGATATTTTGAAAATACACATTGAGACGAATCTAACAAGATCTCACATGACTATGTTTTATCTTATATAAAAAGCACTAAGAATAGTCAAAGTAGATTATATGAATAGTGGCAAAAGTCCAAACGTTGCGAGTATTAAAAGACGGAGGAAGTATTGATTTAGCTTTCCTCCAATAATATATTATGCAATACACATCTATGGTAATTAAATATATTTTTATCTTAGTTTCCTAAAAAAACGCAATGTAATTTATTTATTTTAGTAAAACAATAAAAAAAATATTTTGGCGGGAAAAAATCGCACCAGGAAATGACACATGTCATTCCTGGTGTCTCTTTTAGTATATATAGTAATAGTAATAGTAATAGATTTGGGAATTGTTATGGGTGGAAATGAAATTTATGAAGAAAAATACCAACTTTGAGATAATATTTAATTACCGTGGACATTATGATATTGTTATTTTCCTACCTAGATAACACTTAGATTTATTCTAACAAACGAGTAGTTTGTGCATTTGTATTGAAAATGAGACCGTTGTTTTAAACTTTATGCCTGTCAATTTTTTATCAATCTTAGTTAAGATATGTTTGGTTCACCTAAATTTGACTGACTTTTTTGTCGAAACTAACTTTTGTGTATGTTAAATCGTCTGAAAATCTTATTTTTGCTAAAATTAGTTGACTTCCTTACTTAACGTACATCAAGATTTAAATTAATTCATTAGCTTGAATCAATCTGATTTTATTTTTTTTAATTAATCATCTCATGATATTATCTTACAATATAGAGTTGAGGTTCAAACAAATCGAGGGATATTCGATAGGGACCAAATTTAAAAATAAAATAATAGTATGCAAGTATGAGATCGGAAATAGCATGTGCTTCCCTTACATTCTGTTTCTGGCATATTGTAATATTGTTCGAATTGCAACCATACATACAACTATACAAGTAACATTGAAAACGAAGTTTCACTATACTTTTGTTGCTATTTCTCCTTGTGGGTTTGTATGTTCATGCAGTCACTCTCATTATCTTCCTTCGTCCCATCCCTCCTTTTTTCTAGGGTAAATCACTAGCTAGGGAAACAATAACAAAAGGCACCATCATTGCTGCCCTATAAATGTGTATTTTTGTAAAAGTAGGTGATAATATTTTGGGAAATTAGGATGTATTCTTGTTTACATCCTCATTGTCCTTTGCGGTACTATTTACATTATGTAACCAACACAAGTCGGTGGAGAGGTTATATTTTGTGATTTCAAGATCACATGGTCGAATTTCATCAGCTATGAAATGTTTGGGAGTTATTCAAGCGTAGACCTGCATAGTTGGTTGACTAACCTTTATAGGTGTTGATTCAATTAATCTGTTTTACTATCTCCGTTTCAAAATGATCTTTACGTATGGTTACTATTTGCAAAAGTATTAAGACAAAATAGGAAAAATGTATAAAAAGTTGGGTGAATATGGATAAAGTATGGCGATGGGTAAAAAGATGGGTGAATGTAAGAAAAAAAGTGATAAAGTGGAAAGTTGTAAATGTTGTGGGATAATAGAGTAAGATAGTAAATTTTTATGTCTAAAAATAGAATAAAGCAAAGTGTAAAGAATATTATGAACGTAGTTGTTAGGAAACAAACACAACTTATTTAAGTCAAATATAAGTCTTGCTTGGTTTATATGTTGTTTCCTAGTTTAATTAGAATTGTAATTAGGAAACTAGATAGTATTTTGGTATGTAACAATCTCTAGAATTATACTTAGAATTATTTAGACTTGGGGAGCAAGTATAATTCTAGTAAGACGAGGGTTTCTAGTTTAGCCTATAAAAGGAGGTTTACGCCTAACTAGAAAATAAGAGGGAAAACACA
Organism: Spinacia oleracea; assembly: GCF_020520425.1. Classification (NCBI taxonomy): domain Eukaryota; kingdom Viridiplantae; phylum Streptophyta; class Magnoliopsida; order Caryophyllales; family Amaranthaceae; genus Spinacia; species Spinacia oleracea. Next base: position 68,005,724 of record NC_079488.1, on the reverse strand, counting down.
TTGGTGAGAGAAATCATCAATTGAGGGGGTTATTGTATTATTTTGCAGGAACTTTATAATACCATAATATTTGGGGGGAGGAAATCTAATTTCCTCACAAATACTTATGTATTTTATTATTGTTTTTGCTATTTGTTCTATATTGTATTTGCGGGTTTGTTCCTAATCGTTTGTGGCAGACGTTTGGTTGTTATAACAGGAGTCAAACGAAAAGTGTAGATTATTTTCAAACAGAGGTAGTATATATTCTTCTTGAAGGAAATAATGCCCTTGATCCAAGTATGCATTCAATGCTAAGTCTAATAAATGCGGTTCAGTATTCATTAATTATATAAGTTAATAATTCAGTGAGATCAAGTGAGCTGTATGCCTAACTAGAGGCCGCTTCAGTTCAAGTGGAATTAATAATATTAATCCACAGCTTACTCTTGACTAAACCCGTAGGGTCACACAAATAGTACGTGAACGGATCAAGTATTTAAGTGAATTAAATACTCCATTTATGGATATTTGGAATCGACGAATCTCGGTTCCAGTGGGAGCTGAAATCGTCAAAAGGCAAATTATGAATACTCCGGAAACGATGATATTGCCGGAAACGGAAATATGGATCGTATCGGAAATATAAATACTATCCAAATCGTAGATGTTGCCGGAAACGGAAACATGGTACGTATCGAAAAATATTATCGGAAATGGAAATATTGCCGGAATCGGAAATATTGCCGGAAAAAGAAATATTACCGGTATCGGAAATAAATTCCGGAAACGGAAATATTAAATATTTGTTCGAAACGGAAATTAATTCCGGAATCGGAAATATTAAATATTGTTCGAATCGGAAATGAATTCCGGAATCGGAAAACGAATTGGAAGCGCGACGTACGAAATAAACATCGGACGAGCTTGCTAGACGCAAGGGCCCAGCACGAAGCCAGGCCCGCGCCTAGCGAAGCCCGCGCAAAGCGAGCAGCAACGCAGCAGCCCCGCCTAACCAAGGCAGGCCTAGTCAAGCGCAAGGCAAGGCCAGACCCAGCCAAGGCAAGGCAGTAGGCTGGCAGCGCCCTCGCATGAGCCGCGTGCCAGCGCTGCTAGGCCGAGCCACACGCGCGCGCACAGCGCCGCTCGTGGGCTGCTTGTGTGTGTGTGGTTGTGTTCGTGCAAGCCTCGAATCCTTAGTCACTTAGGATTTGTCCGGTTAGATTGTTTTCCTAAATCCACTAGAGTTAGTCGTTTAATTAAACACTAAAAACAAAGGATTAGTTTAAGTATAATTCTAATTGAATTAGTAAACTGAATCCTAGTGGATTTCTAAGTCCGATAATTCCACCCTATAAATAGGTAATGAATAATCACAATTTATACATCATATTCATAAGTATTCATATAATTTTAAGATTAAACTAAGCTTAATAATTTTCCAAATAATTAAGTTCAAATAACATAAAACCTTAGACTATATTCTAGTTAATTGAATCTAAGGCGGATCCGAACGTGCTATGGACTATCTACGGAGGGACGACACTTGGAGTCCTAAACTTTTTCTTGTTCGGTTCGGGAGCAGCTAGGGAAGGCACGCATCACATGTATGTATTCTAGATTATGCTAATTGACTATGTGTCAATTAATTTGGATTCCTGGCTTTATGATTTTTCCACATGAAATATATGTTTTATATTTGTCATAACCTAATACCTCTTACGTACATTACTTATGTATTTTATTATTATTTTTGCTATTTGTTCTATATTTTAGAAAATGTACATTACTCCGTAGTACATAACTACATACGTATAAAATACACGAAGGTTGTTTGGAAAATACAAAATACATCGTCATCCCTCTTTTTTTTTTTTTTTTCTAGGGTAAGGAGTAGCTAGGGAAAACGAAAAGGGCCAAAAGGCACATCATTGTTGCCCTATAAATGTAAATTTCTACTAGTAGCCTAGTAGGTGATCGATTATATTTCGGGAACTTGAGATGTAGTCTTGTTACACCTTCATTGTCTTTTATACTCCATCCGTCTCTTAATACTCGCACCGGTCAAATCGGTGCGGAGTTTAAGACATTTGAATTGACTTATTGGGGTATTTTTTTAATATAGTTAGTGGGAAATGTGTAAGGGGTGGGGAGTGGTGAGTGAGGGGTGTTGATTTTTAAATGATTTTTTGTAGGGAATAGAGGTGTAGGTGGGGTATTAGGTAAGTGTGAGAAATAATATAATATTGATAAAGACTTCCATTTATAGAAGCGGTGCAAGTATTAAGGGACGACCCGAAAAGGAAAGCGGTGCAAGTATTAAGGGACGGAGGGAGTAGTAAGTATTGTGTACGGTACATAAAAAAATACACGAATAATTATTGATCAATACGAAGTACGGAGTATATCTCTCATCCCTCTTTTTTCCCTACGGTTAGGACTAAGGAGTACATGGGGAAGATGTGAAAAGGCACACATTGTTTCTCTATAAATGTTTTTTTTACATAGGTGATACAGAGTAATGTTTGGGAAGTGAGTATGTACTTCGTATTCTTGTTTACATTGTCATTGTCCTTTGAGTACTATGCGTGTTATGTAAAAGATACACGAATATATTTTTGATAAATCCGAAATATATTGTCATCAGTTCTATTTTTTTTTTTTTTATGGGTAAAGAGTAGATAGGAAAAATATGAAAAGGCACATCATTGTTTCCCTACAAATGTGTTTTTACTAGTAGGTTAATTATATTTTATATGTCTTATTTACATCATCATTGTCTTTTGCGGTACTATGTACATTACATTAAAAAAATTCACAAATATTTTTTGATACAAAAGTACATTCATTATTGTCCATTATCGTAGGTAATTATATTTCGAGGAATTATATTTCGAGGAGTTGTGTACGTCTTGTTTTACATCGTCATTGTATTTTGTGATACTATGTAAATTACACTAAAAGAATATGCAAATAGTAATTTTATAAAAACGAAGTACATTCATTATTGGACATTATATATAGTAGGTACGTAATTATATTTCTTGAAGTTGGGTACTGTCTTGTTTACATCGTACATGTCATGTCTTATGTGATGTACATTATGTTAAAAATACACAATAATTTTTGATACAAACGAGTACGTTCATTGTTGTTTTCCTATGCACATACTTTGTATATCGTACACTATCATATTGTAATCCCCGCGTGTTTCAAAAATGGATAAAGAATTTAAAAAAAATGTATAAACATGCATAAGTATGCATGTACTAGTTTATTCTCATTCACTTCAACATCAAGCAAAACAAATTCTCAAATAATTATCAATTCCAGTAGCTAAATATGGTACACTTAAATGTATAATAGACATCTTGATCGAACTTCACACATACAAAAGGAGTATAACAATAACGATACTTCAATTTTAAAATTCTAGCTCCGTCACCAGAGTATAATTAATACAATGTCATCATCACTCTCATGCAAGCTAGTAGTATATACATATGTGGACCGAGTACATGACAATTATTTAAAAGTAGGAATATATAATTGAAGAAATATTTATTTTGTAATTATACGAAATTTATGAAACTTGAAAAAAGACAAAGAGAATTGTTACAAGCTACATATATAGTGTCTCATTCGATAGTGATTAGTGTGTATTTCAAGATTGAGAATAGACCACTATATATACTATATGATATGTCTCTCAACTCTCAAGTCTCAACCTTATATGTCTTGGTCATCACCCTTTAGTCCTTTTCCATAATTTCATCAAATTTAAAGTCCTTTTTGCTCCTATAATATAATTACAAAAAACAAATTCAACATAAGTACTAAAAATGGATTAATCATAGTAGCTAGTGCGGTTCTTTTTTTTAGTGTCATGCAATATGTGACTATCTAGCCAGGGAGTACGAAGTAAAACTTAGGCAATGATTGATGGAGCAATATTAATTAAGGATACTAGTTTTTGAACATGTACGATACACAAATTACTTAATTATTTGAACCTGTACGATATATTGATTAATTACTTTAATATAAACAATGTAGATTAGCAACTACGGTGTACCTTATTCATTCAGTTATTCGGGTCGTAATTATGCACGCGATGTGTGGGTTACATTAAATATGTATATTGTAATTTTATAAAACAGATGTCATACAAAGTATATAGTTGTTTAGATAAATGAAAAGATTCTATATATTTAGTTGGAAATATATATATATTTTTTCTAGAAATGGATGAATTGATTTTTATTTTAAAATAAATTTAACACGTTAGTAAATATGGAGTACGGAGTAATAGATAGTATAGTTCATAATAACAACACTAAAATATCAAAAACCTTATGAATTTACTTATATAATAAAGAATAGATGAAACATTTCCGGGAGACCCTTCGAAATGAATGCATTTGTGTTACATGATGCAATAATTTTGTGTAAAAATGTCTCAAAAATAAATTTAATTACAAATGATTAAAAATGTTTCTCATTAGCTGTTCGAGCGATTTCCTTCAATATTGCATAAAGATCCAATAATTCCCTAAATACGTTACTTTTTAAGTTATTTTCCACCATACCGTCCACGTAAGCAAGGGAGAAAGAGAAGTAATATTTTTTTTCCGGTTCAGCATTGAACCGCCATATGAGATAGCGGTTTCGTTTTAAAGCAAACCGCCATCTCAGATGGCGGTTCAATGTTATAAACCGCTATCCCAGATAGCGGTTTGCATTAAAACAACACCGCTATCTCAGATGGCGGTTTACTTAATTGTAAATTATTTTTAATATGAATTACAGTTTAAATAGAAATATAATTTAGAAGTAACCTCTTGTGACATCAATTGTGTTTGTAGCTCAGTGGATAGAGTGGGTTGTTTCTACGTAGGAGGTCATGGGTTCGAATCCTACCTGATGTGTTTATTTCTTTTTAACCATTTATTAATATTAATTATAAACATTTCCAAATTTATCTTATCAACATTAGTGTTTGTAGCTCAGTGGATAGAGTGTTTGTTTCCTAAACAAGTAGGTTGTGGGTTCGACCCCTAGCTGATGCGGTTTTTTTTTTTTTTTTACCATTTATAAATAGTACGTGATTATAAACCGCTATCTCAGATAGCGGTTTACTTAAGTCAACCGCTACCTGAGATAGCGGTTTAGTGTCGCTTGGTTGAAAAAAAAAAAAGACCGGTTTTAATGCTGACGTGGACGGTATGGTGGGAATTAAGTTAAAAAGTGGCGCATTTTGGGAATTTGACGTTCTTTACACAATATTGAAGGAAATCGCTCTAGCTGTTCACTCACGACATCGACATGTACGTCGTCCTCCTCTTTCTCGATCTAGAGGGAACTGAATTATTAATCTATACCTATTATTTATAAAAAAAAACCACAAATAGTTAGATGATACGTGTTATCTCCTTATTTTATCCACCAATTTAATCTTTTTTGTTGTTGTTGTTGTTTGCTATTATATATTTTAGGATTTTTTTTAAAATTACCACATTTTAAGTCTCCTTCTTTAAACTTGCCACCTTATAAAATTTTGATTTAAAATTAGGCAAATCTGTCAAAAACAACCTTTTATAACCCTTTTTTTTTGCAAAAAACAACCTTTTATAATTTTTTTTGCAAAAACAGACTTAAAAGTAAAAATAATTTGCAAAAGGCAGCAGCCTTTTCCCATTTTCAGACGTTGACCTTAAATTCTTCGGTTTGACTTGGCATGTGATTGTCAGGTGAGGCCGGTTTTTCTTATTTCCACCCTTTTCCCTCCGTTTTTCCTCCCATATAAAACCCACTCCCTTAAAACCTAAAAAAAAAAGCTTCTGGAAAGACAAAAAGAAGGTGAAGGAACTCCATTAATGAAGCTCTGCGAACAACGAACCTCCATTGAATGCTGTAAGTCATTCAATTCCAGACGTCACTTTCTTCAACTACTTAAAATGATGTTTAATTTTCATTTTTTGGGTAAAAATTCTGAACTTTTTCACTCATTTTATTCCGTTTTTTGCTCTGAATTTTCTTGCTTTGCTATACTTCAATGGCACCTGAAAAAGGAAAGAGGAAGGCATCAACATCAAGGGAAAGGAGGAAGAAAACGACAGAGTTTATCAATTTTGGGAATTACAGACTAATTGAAATTTGGGGGAAAAAACCCTAACTTTCTTACATTGAAATTAGGCAAAATTAATGAACAAAACTTACAAAAAATTAGTGGTAGAGTGTCGAAAATCACTTAGTATAGCAGCAATCTACCAATTTCATTCAAATGATAAAGCAAGAAGAGAGGAAATTTTTTTGGGTGGAGGATGAAGAACAGAGAGAAGGGAGGGAAAGTGGATTTGTAATTTTTGGGTTTTTATTTTGGCTCCAAATGGGTTTAAGTGAGAAAAAGGGAGGGAAGTGGGTGCAAGAAGTAAAAACGTGAGAGTCAAGCCGGAAAAATGAAAGTCAATGCCTGAAAATGCCAAAAAGCTGTCTTTTGCAAATTATTTTTACTTTTAGGTCTGTTTTTGCAAAAAAAATTATAAAAGGTTGTTTTTTGCAAAAAAAATGGTTATAAAAGGTTGTTTTTGGCAAATTTGCCTTAAAATTACCACCTTATAAAATTATAAACTTTCAAAGTTACCACCTGTTAACGGATTCTGTCAAATTTCCGTTATCACCTTATAAATGAAAATAAGGTGAACAAAACAAAACATTAGTCTGGAACCGTCTGCCTAGCTTATCTTTCATCTAATTAATTATGAATGTGTCTACATCTTTTCACTACTAACCTGCATATTATATATTATGTTTATTAACACAACCACTCGAATCAGACAACGGGATTAAATCAGATAAAAGAATAATGTTTTAAAATTCAAAACTCCCCTACCAAAAAAAAAAAAACACTTGTTGGATCCAGGGGTGTGTTTCAAGCAGGTGTGGATATCTGGGTGGTGAAGGAGCGGGGATATTTTGTACCGCGCGAGACAATGATTGGGGTTGAGATTGTAATGATTACCATGTATTATCGTGGGTAGTGGGGATGAAGATGATAGTTTTAAGTGGGTATGGAAGTGGAGGAACCATCTTCCGCATGCACCCCGCTTCGGATTTTTCCCTACCTGAATAAAGTAGATGGTGTGGGTAGGTGTGAATTGATCGGGTAATTGGTAGATGGTATACCGAATATTAAATGATATGATTATCAAAGTAAAGGTGGACGCAAATAACTTTATGTTTGACATGGTGATGAACGGGAGTCAAAATCATCTTTGTGTGGAATAGGAGGGTATTCCACAAATTTTCTTCAAATGTGGTAGATTTGGATTTTAATTAGCATAATATCTATAAGATCTACATAGGAGACAATTGTTATAACTATAGTTTTGATTTCATGCAAAATTAATTTTTAGATCATAAACCGTGCATCGGACGGGTACTATGCTAGTTGTAACACTATTTAGAAGTTCTTGTAAATGATAAATTGACAGTTATTAAATGCAGTCTAAATGCCGTGTCACTCACCTTTTACACAACTACCACACTATGGAGTACTCTCTCTATATTTATTTAAAAGATACGCTTGCCTTTTTCAATCGTATTTATTTAAGAGATACACTTGCCATTTTTAGTAACTTATCAACCCCACCATCTAATTAAATAATCTATCTAATATATCATATGTCCCACCACCCTATTAAACAAATAATTTCATAACTACACCCCACCCCCTAAAATGACATGGTCCCCACTTGTTTTACTTATTAAAATATCTACCCAACCTCACTTGTATTATTACTTTATTTTATTCAATTATTCTTCTTGATACCGGTGTCCGGCCAAATATATCTCTTAAATATATACGGAGGGAGTACATTATTATCGAATATGGTCCGACAGTTAAATAATTGTCTGACAGTAGGCTAGCAAAAAACTAGTACTCATAGTATCAATTGGGATAAAAAAAAAATTGTACAAAGACACTAAAGTATTGTTCTCTTCTCCTGATCTAGTCTGATTTTTCTACTTTCTGGTATTGTTTGTGATGTGGCAAAAAATAACTGGACATCGTGTCCAATTGATAGCTTGACACATGTCCTCCATAAATGCCACGAAGGCCCAACTTGTTTGACAGGCCCAGTCCTAAAAATGCACTTTAAAGCCCTTTATTTCAAAACGCACCAGATAAGGACACATGTCTTCATCTCTAAAGATCAGCCAGTCATATAGCTAGGGTTTTTGGACACTTCCCAAAAACCTAGCCCTATATATAGTCCAATTCCCAAGGTAAAAGGGCAATCAATTCATTCCCACCAACCTAAAACTATCTTTGCTCTGCCTTCTCTCTACAAATTACTTCTCTCTCTAGCTTATACTTACTTAAGCATCGGAGGGAATATTCTTGTTTTGCAGGTTGCCAGAGGTTCGTGCCAACTCATACTTGATACCTCCGAGGAACGCGTGACACGTCATCACCGTAAAAGATCCCACAACATTTAGCGCCGTCTGTGGGGAGGTACAATATCATGGTAGAACTGCAACCTAAGGAAAGAAGCCGGAGTGCCCTTCGACGCGTCAGCAAGCCCACAGGACGCCTAGCTCACAGGCAGGAAGCCTAGCTCACAGGCAGGACGCCTTGCTCACAGGCAAGACGCCTAGCTCACAGGCAGGACGCCTAGCTCCCAGGAAGGACGCCTAGCTCACAGGCAGGACGCCTTGCTCCCAGGAAGGACGCCTAGCTCACAGGCAGGACGCCTTGCTCCCAGTCAGGACGCCTAGCTCCTGGTCAGGACTTGGAGCTCCCCTCAGGACTTGGAAGATCCCCATCGGGACTTGCTCTCATCAAGACTTCTCGTCAAGGCGCCTCATCAAGACCTCTCACCAAGGCGCCTCATCAAGACCTCTCGTCAAGGCGCCTCATCAAGGCCTCTCACCAAGGCGCCTCATCAAGACTTCTCGTCAAGGCGCCTCATCAAGGCCTCTCACCAAGGCGCCTCATCAAGACTTCTCGTCAAGGCGCCTCATCAAGGCCTCTCACCAAGGCGCCTCATCAAGGCCTCTCCTCAAGGCGCCTCATCAAGACATCTCGTCAAGGCGCCTCATCAAGGCCTCTCATCAAGGCGCCTCATCAAGACTTCTCGTCAAGGCGCCTCATCAAGGCTTCTCATCAAGGCGCCTCATCAAGACTTCTCGTCAAGGCGCCTCATCAAGGCCTCTCATCAAGGCGCCTCATCAAGACTTCTCGTCAAGGCGCCTCATCAAGACTTCTCGTCAAGGCGCCTCGTCAAGGCGCCTCATCAAGGCTTCTCATCAAGGCCTCTCATCAAGGCGCCTCATCAAGACTCCTCGTCAAGACGCCTCATCAAGACTCCTCGTCAAGGCGCCTCACCAAGAATTCTCATCAGGACTTGCAAGCCCCCCATCAGGACTTTCAAGCTCCCTATCATGACTGCTCGACGTGACTCCTCGTCAAGACTCCTAGACTCCTTGTCAAGACTCCTCGTCAAGACTTCTCATCAGGACTCGCTCCCCATCAGGACTTGCAAGCTCCCCATCAAGACTCCTTGACGGGACTCCTCGTCAGGACCCCTTGTCAGAACCTATAAAATCGAACGGCTTACTAAACGTCTACAAATACAGGGGCAAACCCTCCAAAAAGCACAATCGGGACTTACTCCCTCATGGACTTGCTCCCCATCGGGACTTGCTCCTCGTCAAGGCGGCTCATCAAGACGCCTTGTCCAAACTACTTTTCAGGACTTGCTCCTCGTCAAGGCGCCTCATCACGACGCCTTGTCCAAACTCCTTGTCAGGAATTGCAAGCTCCCCTCAAGACTTGCAAGCTCCCCATCGGGACTTACTCCCTCATGGACTTGCTCCCCATAGGGACTTGCTCCTCGCCAAGGCGCCTCATCAAGACGCCTTATCCAAACTCCTTGTCAGGATTTGCAAGCTCCCCTCAAGACTTGCAAGCTTCCCAATCGGGACTTACTCCCTCATGGACTTGCTCCCCATAGGGACTTGCTCCTCGCCAAGGCGCCTCATCAAGACGCCTTGTCCAAACTCGTTGTCAGGACTTGTAAGCTCCCCTCAAGACTTGCAAGCTCCCCATCGGGAATTACTCCCTCATGGACTTGCTCCTCGTCAAGGCGCCTCATCAAGACGCCTTGTCCAAACTCCTTGTCAGGACTTGCTCCTCGCCAAGGCGCCTCATCAAGACGCCTTGTCCAAACTCCTTGTCAGGACTTGCAAGCTCCCCTCAAGACTTGCAAGCTCCCCATCGGGACTTACTCTCTCATGGACTTGCTCCCCATCGGGACTTGCTCCCATCATGACTCAATAAAGATAGTCAATCAATATCGACGCCTTCTCATTTGATGGTGTCAGAAAAGACTAATCGGTTGACGGCCTGAGGAGTGGCCTAGATTAGCGCCCCAAATTAGATTGATCACCTAAAACACTGGGGTTACCGTCCACATATGGGCAACAAAATTCATTTAAAAAAAAAAAAATCACCGTATGACTGAAAAGGGATGAATACATAAAAAGTGCACAGAAGGCACAAAAATTCCTACATGCGCACACAACGCGAAAACTAAAATAAAGAGTGCCAAAAAGCACCAATATTAATACAAAGCGCCGGCGCCGCTAAAACCAACAGTCAAAGAAAAGGTTAAGGACAAGGAGCGGTCAAACTACCATCCTAGACGTCCAGCCCGACGGAGGAATTCACTTCTTCCTCCACGTCTTCCTCCTCCCAATCATGACTTGCAAGCTCCTATCATGACTTGCAAACTCCCATCATGACTCATGTCTAGCCACATGTTAGAGCCCAAGTTTCTCTATAAAGGTGCCCCAAATTGAGTCGCAACTGACAAAATGCTGCCTCCCGCCATAAGGTACTATGAGTCGCTCATTAAATTTTCAAAGGCGATTTACCTTGTAAAAAGATAAGACCCCCTTTGAGGGGCAAATGATGTGGCAAAAAATAACTGGACATCGTGTCCAATTGATAGCTTGACACATGTCCTCCATAAATGCCACGAAGGCCCAACTTGTTTGACAGGCCCAGTCTTAAAAAGGCACTTTAAAGCCGTTTATTTCAAAACGCACCAGATAAGGACACATGTCTTCATCTCTAAAGATCAGCCAGTCATATAGCTAGGGTTTTTGGACACTTCCCAAAAACCTAGCCCTATATATAGTCCAATTCACAAGGTAAAAGGGCAATCAATTCATTCCCACCAACCTAAAACTATCTTTGCTCTGCCTTCTCTCTACAGATTACTTCTCTCTCTAGCTTATACTTACTTAAGCATCGGAGGGAATATTCCTACAGGAATATTCTTGTTTTGCAGGTTGCCAGAGGTTCGTGCCAACTCATACTTGATACCTCCGAGGAACGCGTGACACGTCATCACCGTAAAAGATCCCACAACAGTTTGAATGTTTTTTCTTTTCTGGTTTGGTTTTGGTATGATTTTTCTGGTCTTATCTAATATTTCCTCTGTTATTTTTTAAATGACACAATTATTTAGACATGTTTTCCATTGCACGATTTTAAACATAAATATCTTCCATTATGGATAAGAAAAAATTATAAAAGTTGATATTTAAAAAATATTTATTGAGACGAATATAATAAGATCCTACACGACTATGTTTTTTAGTAAGTATAAATCACAAAATGGAGTCAAATAAACTTGTGTGAATAGTATCTAAAATTTAATTGGGTCACGTAAATAAAACAGAGGAAGTACAAAATAAGGAATACGAATAAGTCAATAAGGTAAAGAGACGGTCCTAATTTATTGATCATGATTCATGAATAAATTCAAAAGAAACTATTTCGGGCCAATGGGCTTTGGACTTGTCTCAGTAAGATTACTATGCAGGCCTTGTTAGTTTTTTCACGTTCTGTTTAGCTTTCCTTTCGTGCGTGGGTGGTGGGCCTACTGGTGGCCTGTCTGCCTGATGGGCCGGGTTTGTGATCATTCCCCCTCTTCTCATTAACATCATTTTGGACTTTGGAGTCCCATTGGCTCTCAAAAATTGCAATTTATTTTTCCAATCTCGACTTTTCTTTTTGGGATGTTTGTCTAAATAGTTTCTTTAAGTTTGTCATAATGGTATCATATTAGAAACGATGAAAATGTTGTAACTCTATCACTTACTAAATTAGTGTTTTTAGTGTAGAACAAATCCGAGAGAACCATAGTCCTTCATAGACCTTCATAGACCTTCATGTACATACACACATACGCTTCATCCCTTGATTAATACACAAACTTGGATTCCTCCTAAAAAATAAGGTATAATATAGTAAAATAGAACTAACATACGGGAGTAATTAAAAATAAAATAGTGAGCGATATCGATATCAAATAATACTCTAATAATATTATTAGTAAGTCAAAAAAATAATGTTGCCAATGTTTTTTACAAAGAATTAATCCATTCGGAACCATCAATGAAGCTAAGCGAAATAAAAGGCCCCGCTTCTTCGTCTGTAAGTTCTCTAGACCATGCTACTCTCCCTGCAAAATTTGATCCTGGACCTGTGCACTTGTATTGTCCATAAAACACCGTCCTACATAAACAAACCCCAACAATAACTTTAGCACAAGTCGTGAATATAATGATATAGACTTACCCTAATACGACATATAGAAATAACTATTTCATTAGTATTATTGAGATGCTTTCACTATCCTAACACAAGGCCGCAATAATTAAAGAAGAGTCTGACTACATTCAAGTCTAAGTGTAGGGATAAATTTTCATTGGTCTAACATAGCCCTCTCATTACTAAATAATGCATAAAGCGATAACGCAACCTCCATGCGCATGCTATCCACAAAGAAATAGCTAGTCATAGATAGGTTATAGATACAATTTTTTTTAAATATAAACAACTTGTTTAATCCATAATCTTTTAATTCAAATTTTGCTTTGTATGGGATTTATTTAAGTAGATTCTAAATTAGGTCATGACTAATGAGAATCCTTTGAACTACATAAAATAGCTACACACCATCCCATTGAAAGTACTACATTCATTCTATAGGATTTTATTGGTTAGGATGATTAAAGTATAAAACACTTGCTAAGTTAGTGGATTGTGTACTTTTGCATATTAATTAATTATTAATAAATCATTTAGGGGGGATTGTGCAATCCAATGTGGAATATTATGGAGGAATCTCTCACTAGCCTTAAAGGTGGATCTTAGTTTTCATGTATGGGTTAGGCTCTTTGCTCAATCATGATAAAGAAGTATTGCACTCTTGCATGGGTGTAAAATGGGTGTAAGGACTAAGCTAGTCCCACCATCACCTCCCCACAATGGACTTTATTTAGTTCTCCCTTCCCTTTTTAAAGAGGCATATTGCATAAACATAATAAGAACTAGGTCAAGTTGATATAACACCAACTCGGGATGGATCTATCTTAGGTCTGTTTTGTTCACCTTATTTTCACTTATTTCAAAAAAAAGTAAATCCAGTTAAATTTTGATAATTGCAGATAAGATAAGTTTGGCAAAAAGAAAGGCTACCCGTTTTATAACTAAATAAATTCTGATAACTTCAAAAATAATTAAATTCAAGTAAGCTCAAATAAGATAAGTTTAAAAAAATAAGTAAAAATCAAATAAATAGAACACACTCTTAATTGAATTACGTAATTTTGGATACAATTTTAATATTTTAGATTGAATATTCAAATATGCGTATGCATTCAATTTTCCCAGTCTAATTCCGTTTTATAATACGGAGTACCTTTTACATTGTGCTAAGAGTATCCTGAAATTCATTCACCACCAAAGTTGTGATTCATGCATAGGATAAAGCTACAAGACATTCTTAGTGATAAATTCCGCACGCTTTTCAATTTGTTTATTTTATGTAGTTTAATAGGGCGCTTTTCGTGGTTACTTTTGGCATCTTGTGTTTTAATTATATACTCATGTATGGCAAAATTCAGGTCTTTTATGTTCTATAACCACAACTTGGTACTTTTGTGTTTCTGTTACATGCGACTCTTACATGCCTATAGGTGTGCAACTTGATACTTTTCAATCGTACTAATTAGTGCTTACCACTTAGACAATTAGATGATAGTCATATAGCTAATTAGCGCAAGTGGTGCACGTGCTGGTGTTTGTGTAAATAACACATTGTCGTTTGTGACATGTACTTACATATCTTTCTTTAGGTGCACTCGATTATAAATAAAATTAGTGCAGGTTGTGCACGTGCTGGTATGAATATATGTAATTCACACATTGTACGTTGTGTGTGACATATATTTCTTTAGGTGCACTCTGGTTTAAACAATGAAATGAAAAACGAGAGAGAAAGAGGACATACAATTCGCGGTTAGGGTCACCCCAATTATACCAGCCAGCGGGAATGATGATGTTGTCAATGTAGGTGTAAGCAAAGACGACCCTAGAGAAGGGACCCCAAGCCCTACCAAGGTACAAAGCTCCAGAGCCCGTGACCTTACAGTTTAGAAATGAGAAGCCAGTATCATCTAACATGCTGCTCCTTGCTTGTGCTGTTAGTGCCCCGTATCTTTGTGCTATTGCATGCACATCACATCCCTGCATGCCCATCCAATCCATACATTTTCATTCATTATTCTAAACTTTCACGAGGGTATTTACAACATTTCACTAGGGTGGTAGCATGGGTACATTTTTAAAAAATTTAATGGACCAAAATGAAAATAAAGGAAACATGATACTCCCTCCGTATTTATTTAAGAGATACACTTGGCTGGGCACGAGTATTAAGAAAAAGAATTGAATGAAATAAAGTAATAAAACAAGTGGGGTTGAGTTGATATTTTAATAAGAAAAACAAGTGGGGACCATGTCATTTTAGGGAGTTGGGGGTGGGGGTGGGTTGTAGATATACGAAGTATTATTTAATTAGAGGGTGAGGTTGATAAGTTACTAAAAATGGTAAGTGTATCTCTTAAATAAATACGGTCGGAAAAGACAAGTGTATCTCTTAAATAAATACAGAGGGAGTAGTTCTTTTTGAGACGTCCGAAATGAAAAACAGGAAATGTATTATAGGATCAAGTGAGTAATAAGTATTAGGAAGATAATTGAGAAATTCGCCTTAAGAAAATAAAGAATTCGCTATTGCAATTTTCTATTTGTTTGGGTATGTATAGTATGATAGTGTGATGATCAACCTTATCAACTTACATGTGATCAAGTAGTCCAATATGCTTAATTAGGATTTGAAAGAAAATCGACAATGATTCTCGATACAAAATACGTTTTATATTACTCCGAGTACTCCTTCAATTTCATATATATTATTAAATATTGTTACTTTTATTAAATTTACTTTTATTTGTAAAGAGATAATAATGGTGAAAGTTTAATTTTGAAAATCATGTCGGACAGATAAAAGGACAACCAAAGGAAAGGGGTGTAAATGTGTAATGTATGTACTGTGTAGCCTATGTAGGTGGAAAATACAATCACATGAAAGTCCATTTCTTTTTGTCTAGATTATCTTAGATCACTTCTTTTCGGCCTTTTACACGCCTTTGTCAAACCAATTGTTTTCTTCTGCTTTTGTTTTTTTTTCCCCTTATTTTCTTGCTTGTGAAAATCCATATACCATGCTAAAACTAATAAACATTTCTATAAAACTTAAGAATAATATATTTCAATAAGAATAAGTTCATAACTTGTAATCATAAGTAAAATAAAATGCAAATAAGGGTTACTCAAGGTCCACTGCAAAACAAAAGTGTTCTCAAAATAATGGCAAGTTCAAATCAAAAGAAAAGGTTCGTATAAGGACTAATAAGTTCAGTTAAACATTTTTCAGGTAACGATTAATTAGTCCGTGAAGCTAATTTGTTTTTTTTTTTGTTAGTCTAAACAAAAATAGTGGTAAAATATAAAGAAAATTTACCTCAAAAAGAGAAAGGCCATTTCCAAAGATGAAATCAACAGAGCCCTCAATGTAGCAATCTTTATAATAATGCCTCCCAATATGATCATAAAGAGTGTCTTGTGCTCCTAAAAACTTACACCCCACAAACGCTGCCGTATCTGCTGATATTCTAAATGCCACTGCCTGCACCCCTTGTGCTCCTGGTTGCGGTACCGGGGTCGTATTCTGCCCCAAAAAAAAACAGAGAACACTTTAACGGCTTGTTCAGTAGGCGTAGATAAACAAATGTTGTATATAAGGTTACTATTTTTTGTACACGTCTTGGCGAAAACACCACATATATGTCTAAATACGGGATTACTAGTCATGTCGGTAGTTTGATTTGAACTAGTAATGCGATAATAAGTTGGAACACAAATTAGACCTACATAGTCACATGCAAATTAAACATGCTCCAAAATACAATCCCATAAAACAACGATCGTTGTATATTCTCATGCCTACTCAAAGTTTTGTCTTAGATATGATATTTTAGTATTAGTACATGTAAAAAAATAAAATTGAGAGGGACATTAATTAAGAAAAAGATAAGAAATTAATTAAGAACCTTGAAGGTGATGTTTTTGGCCATGAAATAAAGAGAATTAACCGCAAACGTGGCTGAACCATAAGTCCCTAAAGGTCTTCCATTAGGTCCAATCGTTTTAGCCGTGTCTCCCCATTCTACTATTGTGTTATCTGCTCCTTCCCCTTGTATGGTTATAAAAGACTTTAGTATTGGTATGATCACCTTCTCCCTGAAATTTCCAAAATTAAATACTAACAAAACTTAGAATGTAAAATCCATGTCATAAAAGATCACTAGAAATCACAAGGTTACAAGAACAATCATCAACTTACCAAATGCATGTAAAGTCTCAATCGTGGGTATCAAAGACATGGGATCGAAGAAATTTATGTACAACATTGCCTTTCATGACTTCCTAATCACTATTACTCCCTCTGTCCCTTAATACTCGCACGTCGGTGCGGAGTTTAAGATACTTGAATTGACTTACTAATTTAATGGGGATTAGTTGATAGTGTGGTATTTTTTTAATATAGTTAGTGAGAAATGTGTAAGGAGTGAGAAATGTGTAAGGGGTGGTGAGTGGTGAGTTAGGGGTGTGAATTTTTTAAATGATTTTTGGTAGGGAGTAGGGGTGTAAGTGGGTTAATAAGTAAGTGTGAGAAATTATATAATATTTGTAAAGATTTTCATTTTTAGAGAAGCGGTGCAAGTACTAAGAGACGACCCGAAAAGAAAAGCGGTGCGAATATTAAGGGATGACTCGAAAAGAAAAACGGTGCGAGTATTAAAGGACAGAGGGAGTACCAACTAGAGCTGGCAAAAATTGACCCAACCCACCAACCCAACCCGAACTCAACCCAATAATAAAAGGTTGGGTCAAGATTTTCAACCCGTTTAATTAAATGGGTCAAACCAACCCAACCCGTTTAATTAAATGGGTTGGGTCAGGTTGAAATTTTCAACCCGAAAACAACCCGCCTAACCCGTTTAAGTTCAAGCAAGTATGTAATATAGATTTGTAGAATGTGATTTGAAAGATTTTATTTCTCATTTTCTCTTCAACATTGAATAATTATTTGACGTTTTGATTCATGTCAAATACATATTGGAGTATTACTTTTTGCTATGAGATATGCCATAACAAAATCACCTCGCAATTCTATAGTCAAATCAATTTACACTTAAAAGTGGGAAAAAAAATTAAGCGGGTCAACTTCAGGTCAACCCGTTTATAGTTGGATTGGGTTGGGTTGAAAATCTCAACCCGTTTAATTAAACAGGTCGGGTTGGGTTGGGAAAATCTCAACCCGTTTATAAATGGATCGACCTGATTTCGACCCAACCCAACCCATTGCCAGCTCTAGTACCAACAATAGCAAACCAAAAACATGTTAATGTAATGAAATTGAACTGAACGGAACTTATCTAGCTGAGCTTAATAGTCATAAACTGAAAGACAGAGCATTTTCGAGAAATACAAAAACAGAGTACTCCAAGAAAATCAAGCCATGTTGCAATCAAACCCTGCTCAAAATTTACCTTCATGAGATCAAATTCACTAGCATTTCTCAAAAATGTCAAACAAGAAAACTAATGATCAAATAAAACAAAGACAGAGCTTTTTATTGAGAAGTTCAAATTGAAAAAGAGAATGAAAACTTACGAGTAAGTTCCAGCTTTAACCTTGATGATAACACGAACAAGATTAATGGCGGGAAGAGAATCAATAGCATCTTGAATAGTAGTAAAATCACCAGTAACAGCGTTTTTACTAACAGTCAAAGTGTAAGAAGGGAAGAGCTTATTCTTAGCTGTTTTGAAAAGTGTATGTTTAAGGCTACCAACAAAATTAACCCACTTCATAAACTGCTTTTCCGAGTTGTATGTTTGTGTCATATTAATGGTTAATTGTTTTGGGTTCGGCTTTCGATGTTGCTTTACATGATGAACTCTACCATGCTTAGTATGATGATCACTCTTATGATGAGCTCTTCCATGGCATAATCTATGGTAGACTGAACAATGTAGCAAGAATATAAGGAGAATTGAAAGGATGAATTTCTTCTTTGACATTATTAATTTATAATTTGACAAGGAAAATAAATAAATAAATAAATAAAGTGGTGTAGGAAATTAAAGAAAGAGCAAGAGAATGTGGAGGGAATGTTGTAAAATGGGATTGATGAGTTTAAAAGAGTGGCATAAAATGTGAGTTTATATAGTATTACTTTGAATATAGGTGGAAAGTGAGTTTGTTTTATAGCTTAATGGAATGTAATTAGAGATCACGGGTGCTTCTGCTGACAACATTGCACAAACAAGGAGAGAGAGAGAGAGAAAGTGAAAGGATTCACAAGTGTAGATTGTAGGCCACAAAGACATGGGAGGATCCCACGTTTGCACTACTTTTTTACTAGAGTCGATTGGCGTATTTGGCTAACTTGTTCTCCATAGAATATCGGGCGCACACAAGATATATGTTGGTATACCCTCCGTCAAATAGTCTATAAGGGTAATGACGGGAAGTCATAAGTAGGGATGTGATATAACTTCGGTATGTTGTCTTATGGAGAACAACATTTTGTTGAATCAATAATGTTTTTTTTCTCCAGAGTTTGGTTTTTTGTCTAACGTGTTTTCCATACGATATCAAAAAAAGTATTACTAATATACCCTTTGTCAAGTAGTATGTAAGGGTATGGCACGAAGTTATAAGTAGAGATGTGATATAATTTCGGTATGTTTTTTTATGGAGAACAAGTTAGTCAAATAGCCTGACTCTGACCGAAAATGTTATTGGTTCAACTATGTTGTTGTGGTAATTTGTTTCTAAGTTGGTGGTTTGGAGCTAGCACCCGTGAATGTCTCTTTTTCATCAGCTGGATTTGGTTGTGTTTGTTTGTGGATAGATTAATGGTTCAATAGTACTACAATTAGGAGATTGTATTATCTTGTGTCTTAACTCCTAATTACTTCTTAAGTAGTGTTGTTAAAATAAGTAAAAGATGTCAAATCACATGAGTATTCCAGTAAATTTTCTCAATTAAGATTTGTTTAACTAAAGTTTTCAGCATATCAATGTTATCAATGTCGAACTTTCTATAATTTGTTAACCTATTCGATTCGTTTGTTTCCTATCCAAGAATCAAACAATTTAGACATCCACAATCTACAAAGGTAGGAGATATAACTATCTTCAAACACAACCAACCATACTATTTAGCCGACTAGGCTTAGTATGTGTATTATGCATTCTAGTGCAATAACACATGGAAGTAAATACTGTCGGAAATTCTGGTTGAGAAAAGTCAAAGAAAAGAGTGAATAGTAATAGTGAGAACTGTCCCACATTGGTAGAATAATATCTCTTGTTTATATATTGGGTATTGGTGTACTACTTGTTTGAGAAAGTGAAAGGTAGGTCTTGGTAGACACCCGCATGCCGATCAGGTCAGGGCAAATCGAGCATATTCGTACTTGTTTTGATGCATGAATGCCAGATAATGCCAAGAAAACGACTTGTATTCGTATTTGTAGTCTCTCCAAGACCTAAAGCTTCAACGATGACTTCATTAAGATTGCTTAACTACAACCCGATCGAGCACACGCCACGGGAAAAACAAGTTTCAATTCAATTCCCCTCCAAATTCCAAGTCACAAGCTCACAAACTACGATGATTGCTTTACCAGTCGATACTTCAAAGTTCAAACTAAATTCCAATACAACTTTCGTGACATCATATTTTTCGAACTTGTGACTACAGATTGGAATTGAAAATGCATAGGTGTATGCTTTGAGGAATTTGTACTATGGCAAGTACTAGTAACAACGTGAAATTTGTGTAACAAAAAAGTGTAAAAAACCATCAACTTTCCAACAAACGTACAGTAAACCCGGGTTTACGGCCGTCCTAGTTGTTTTAGAGCTAGATCAAACCAAACATGTTCACGGCCATAACAACTACGTAGTAGTAGTACTAACAAGTTCACGGATCAAATTATTTGTTGCTTTCATTGACAACCATACCACACTTACACATCCACAATTTTTTTTTTAAAGATGTATATTTCTATTATATAAGCCAGAAGGGGAAGGTTATTTTCGTAATCACGTTTTTGGTGTCCTCAATGATTTTACTAAATTACCCTCTATGTTATTTAAGCATAACTATTAATGAAAATACCCCATAAATGTAACCATTAATGTAAATATGTGAGGATTTATAATCCTTCCGTATCTCATATAATTAGATAGGTGATTAGCCGTTACATAAGTTATAGCCTATAATTACGTAGATTAGTTTGTATATATGTTGACTTATGTCATTCTCATCAATCAAGGAATATCGTTCACTAATATATATGGCTAAATATGATATAGAGATAATATACAAAATATACATATAATCTATCAATCAAATTTAAATTGAAAAGGGTCGGAATTCAAATATCCGAAAAATTAAAGTTTCATGCATGATTTTACACAATTTTATTTTACAATCCCCATTTGATATTTTGGGAGATTCTAATATTGTACTTCGTATTCGGATGTCAAACAAAAAGAACGTAAAAATTCTATATGGTTCATTTTTTTATATATTGGTTGATCACATTTAATCTCGCTGTTAATTTTTCTTTCATTTCGATGGTAGCCGTCCCTCGAGTCGTTCATAATCAAAATATACAAATCAGAGAGAAAAAGTTTATTTTCTAATAAGGGCACATTGGAATTGATACGAAGTAAGAGGGATACGTAGTACTATCATATTATAGAATAGAGATAATATATAATCTCGCACGCATCGCGTGCATATAAGACTAGTAATACATATTGTAAGGTGGATGTAAATTAAATCAATTTTTTAAATGCACATTTTGTACCATTTACATCTCTAATTATATATTAGCAAAAAAAATTTAAATGCACATTTTGTACCATTTACATCTCTAATATACACTAGTAGAAAAAACCCCTGTTGCAGCCCCCTTGTTGCATCGTACAAGTATTAATACGCTTCAACAACCAGTCGGTCAACGCGGGTCAAACCCTTTAAAGGGTTATTGCAGCGTACAAATTAATTGCCCCCTGCAAAAGAGCTTTTTGCAGCGTACATAATAAAAGCCCCCTGCAATAAGTCTTTTATTTTGCAGCGTACATGGTAAAAGCCCCCTGCAATAACATATTTGTAAATTTTTTTCGCTGCAACTTTAACTCAGACCAAACATTTCTATCTCAAACCTCGTGACCATTTCGAAATTCATATCCCACTCGGTAGTCCCTTCTTCTTCTCTCGATCTTCCTCTCCTTCGCACCGTACACCTGGTCCTTCTTCTTCGATCTTCCCTCAGCTCTACCGGAAACACCGCAGACCTTGCCCCTTCTTCTTCTTCGATCTTCCTCGCTGGCCTTCTTCTTCTTCCCTCTGCGTTTTTCTCTCTCCTCTGCTTCTCAATAAATTAGGGTTTGTGAATTAGAATTTGGGGATTTGGAAGTTAGGGCTTTTCGTATCGGTGGCAGAGCACCACTCAGAACCACTCCACAGCAGCAGCTTGAGTGACTGACGACAGCCCACAGTGGTGGTCGACGGAGCAAGCCGAGATTACTTGAGAGTTGAGACGAAACGGAGAGGCAAGTAATATAAGCAACTTAATAGGTTTAATTGTTTTCTTGTGGATTGATTTGTCTTTAATACTTAGCAGTTTTGGAAATTCGCATCATCCGGATTCACTTAGCTTGCTGGTAATTTCCCTGTACTCACAGATTTGTTTCAATCAGTTGTTTGCAGTTTGTTTTTTTAAAATCTTGCTGTTTTTTTAATTAAGAAGTATAAGTTAGATTGTTCTGGATTTGAGAATTTGATAACATGATAGATTGAAGAATGATGATGGTTTTGGGTTTAATTTGTTAGGAAAATGCCTTTCTGGGTTATGTTGCTAGTATTTCGTGGGTCTTGATCATCTAATATTCATCGTATAAATCAACAGGGTAAACGAATCGATCGTTGCTGCTAGCCTTTTGCCCTTTTACTTCGAAATGGATCATTGTTTTTAGTTTCAGTCTGAGTTATTGTTAACGATTAGTCACAACTTCTTGTTTGTTTTATGACTGTATTTATTCCTGAAACCACTTCTTGTTTGTTAATTTGGTGAATTAATTTTTCAAATTGTTTGATTCATATGTTAATTTAATGAATTCATTGGTTTATTTCATAATATCTTGGTCGCAATTTGGTTTATTTCATAATATCTTGGTGATGTTATTCTTTTAGTGTAAATTGATCTTTGTGAAAATTTTCACTGTATTTGGGCTTGTTGCGGGGTCGGAATTATTGGGTTTACCTTATGGTAATTTTCTTGATGCTAGGGCTTCCAAGAAACCTGCATTTTAGCATCGTCTTTCTAGAGAACCGCAAACTCATTGGCGATCGGCGTCGACTTCTCCGGCGAGGTATTCCCGTCTCTTAATCTCTCTCCTTCCCTTTCTTCTGCCTCACCCCTCCTGCTGCTTGTGATTTCTTCCCTTTTCTCAAATATTTTATATTGTTTGAGTTGTGTACTTATCAAGTCTGTTTTTTGGTTTTTTTTGTTATGTATGATTTGGATGTAAATGCTTTTGTTATGAATTGTATTTTCCTGTTGGGCCAAGTCTGTTTGTGGATTATTTCGGAGATTGTTTCTGAGGTTTGCTCTTTTCTTTGTGTGTCACTAATAAGAACTTCCAACAAAAATTAGGAAGGAAAGATGAATTAAGGTAGTGTTTTGGTTTAGCAGAGTTTCGGTGAGATTGATATTATTAGAATAATGTCAGATTGTCAGGGTGCTATAAGCCACATTTTTAGAGATTTTGGTGGATTTTCTGTGCGTTTTAGCTCTTTTTGCTGGCTAAAGATAAAAATAGTGTCTCAGCCAGGGAACCAAGGCCTGTGGATATTGTTTGGTTTACATAGTGTGTTAACGTCCATTGATTCCTTCAAGAATTTACTTTTATTAGTACTAGTGTTTAGGTAATACAATGTGGTACTTCATTGTCTTTAAGTTACCTGTAATTGCTATTGATTGTTTTAGTTTAGTATTTGGCACAACTTGTATTTAACTGTTCTTGTGCTTTGCATCAGTCATTTTAGTCTTTCTTATTTTATTTTTCTACTGGCCTCATTGTAGTTCTAGTAAGAGCCAAATAAGTCATTGGAGACAAAAATGTTCTAACCTGCTAACAAAGCAGCCTTCTCCTGGAAAAAACCAGCTAACAATCACTTTTTATTATCGGTATTTCGCTATGTGGTCTGATATATCACTGTCACCATCATGCTGGATTGCAGGTATGCATAGTAATGTCAGAAAAAGACTGTTGCTCGTATCCTTGTACTGTTGTACACTTACTGCTATTGATAACTCTTAGTTTCCCATGATTATTTAGGGAAATAGGGTGGAAATTGTAACTAGTTGTTTATGTTATTGTTTCATTTGAAGGTTTATGCTTTAGATGCAAACCGCAGCAAGTTCTGAAAATTAAAATAGCATTGATATTCTGCTTCTGACAGGTTCTAACATTGGTGTTACTGGATCTTCCTGGATTTCTGTTTTTCTCCACATATACTCTCATTGTCCTCTTTTGGGCAGAGATCGATCATCAGGTAGAGTGTAATCTGATGTTGCCTTGCTTACATTTGAAAATGACAACATTCATTTCATCTTAGCTCCTTTTCCGCCTAACAAGTGCCTACTTTTTCAGGCTAGATATCTACCAACTGATAAGCTGAGGCTTGTTTACATATTGCTAAACGCTGGAATTTACTTCATACAGGTTTATTACATCTCATGTTTACTTTATCTTTCATGTTAGTGATTTGTTACCAGTTTATTTTCAAAGGGTTTGAACCCATGATAGTTATATTTTATGCTTTAGGTTTGTATCTGGATTTTTCTCTGGTTGTATAACAATGAAGCATTGGAAACCGTAGGACGGATCTTTATTGCAGGTTCGTTTCTGTTATTGATGATGATTTTTTTTGTTATGGGACCACTATTTTCAGACTGTCTAAACTTCTTTATATTCTGTCAGCTGTCTCATTTGTTGCTGCAATCAGTTTCTTGTTTTACGGACGAAGGTTAGTTTTTGAATGTTTGAGTAGTTTGATCGTCTATAACCGAACAACAATGCAAATTTGGTATACCAGTATACTTCGTATCTGTATTTACTTGTCATGTTTTCTATGAACGACTCCAGATTGTTTGTAATGCTGAGACAGTTCCCAATTGAATCTAAAGGAAGAAGTAAGAAGTTATACGAGGTTTGTCTTCTTTCCTGAAACATTTTTAGTCCAGTTTCCCGCGTAATTTCTAAGTTCTAACCTGCTAACAAAGCAGCCTTCTCCTGGAAAAAATCAGTTAATAGACAACGCCTAAATGAGTTTAAAGCCAATAAAACCTAGGGTCATGTTAGCTCTCCTCAAAGCTGGTCTCATTTATCAGGCCATTATCCTGAGATAAACCAGTTTAAAGCTAGTAAAACCCTTTAAACAGGAGTCAAAGTATACTGCCGTTATATACAACACCCATGAACAACCTAAATATGACCTACAGAAACAAATAAGAGCACGGGAGAAAACAACACTGTTATTTCAGAATAGAGTCTGGACTCAGTCGACGAGCTAATACCCCTCTTCTCTCTCTTTCTTCCCCTCAGCCCTGCTTGTAATAGATTTCCTGTGTGACCTGGCTACTGCTCACAAATTCATCAGATAAGATCGGATAACTTCTCAATATTTGAAGATAGGTCTTTAAAATTTTAGTTTGGCCTAATAACTCTATATTTTACATCGTGTTTTATCCTATTTACAAGAGTTTTAGGGATATTTCTTTCTTAGTTGCTTGAATGTTAAAATGTGACATTTCATTTGCATTTAATCTAATGCTCCCTACAAATTTTTGTTTTTGTAAAGGTCTATACTCCGAGGAATGCGCCTTATGCTAATGAGAAAATTGATGTGGTTCGTGAGCAATGGTCTATACTCCGAGGAATGCGCCTTATTATTGGCCTGAGCGCGCTTGATCGAGTTGGTTTAGATGTTATAGAGAAATCTTTTATATTAAAATGTATGCGTATGTTGAAATTGGGACGTACATATATTTAAATGTAGTACGTGTATTTTGGTTTTATGATATATACAGAACACCAGTTATTGTTTTTATATTTGTTATACAATTTGAGATATTATTATTGTTGTTACAGGTTTCTATATTTGGTGCAAGGCACTCTAGCTATCCCTAAATAAAATTAAATTTTTTCCGCCAAAAGTGATTTGTTGCAGCGTACATATGTATATGTACGCTGCAACAAGGCTGTAAAATTTGGCAAAAACTATGACCTTTTACAGCGTACAAATAGATATTCGCTGCAATAGGATGGGTTTTTTGCAGCGTACACCAATTTGTACGCTGTAACAAGTCATGATTTTGGCAAATTTTTCACACTTGTTACAGCGTACAAATATATGTACGCTGTAAAAAAGCACTTTTTGCAGCGAACAATGTACGCTGCAACAAGTTTAGACTTGTTGCAGGCCCCCTAGTTGCAGCATACGATGTACGCTACAACAGGGGTCTAAAAGCCCGCTGCAATAAGGGTTTTTTCTACTAGTGATATTAGCAAAAAAATATAAAAAAATTGACATTATTGAAGTATTCAGTGAGATGAATCAATCAAGATCATACACGAACATGTTTTTTCTTATGTATTATAAATAATTTAGGAGTTCTTCAATGTGAATAATGTCAAATTTCTAAACTAGAACATTATTATGAATGGAGGGAGTATTTTTTGGTGATACTTTTTTTCTTCTCTTTAATACTTCCTCCATTTCTTTTTAGATGACACAATTGAATTTTTACACTATTCACACAACATTCTTTGTCTTAATTTTGTGCATGATTTATACTTAAGAAAATATATAGTCATGTGAGGTCTTATTAGATTATTCTCAATAAATGTTTTTTAAATGTCAATTTTTTTTTTTCTTATCCATAATTGAAGATATATCAATGTTTGAAATCTTGTATTGCCAAACGTGTCTAAATAAATGCGTTATCTAAAAGAAATGGAGGAAGTAATAATCATCCCTTCAAAATCACTAATTTAATAATGTATAAAAGTAACTATGTAACCCTTTAAAATGTTTATCATCATATATTTTTGATAATACAAAGAAGTTATTAAAACATATTAAAAATTACAAAAAATTAGGCAAAAATCACCCGATTTACAATAAATTTATTATATACCAGATACGTACTAACACCTTTTGATCGATCGCACATGATGGGAGTTGGAACCGTCATTCTTTTGATTTAGGAAATTTTGTGTAACACTACCATAAAGTTTGGACGTTTTGTGAATTACTACCTTATAAAAATATTTTTATATTTTGCTACCTTATAAGTTTGTTTAGTTTGAGTAACACTACCTTGTAACAGTTTCCGTCAATTTCCTCCGTTTGTGGGCCCCACCTCCAACGGCTATATTCAACTGCTTTAACTCTCTTTCCCCCTTATTTAAACTTCCTGTAAAACCTTTATCAACCACATTCAACCATTTTTTCGAAAAAAATCAAGAAATATGGGTAATTTTTTTTGTCAAAGCAAGATTCGCAATTTGGTGGAGGAATCGAGTAACCAAAAGGTGAGTGCATTAACTTCGTTCTTGTTCTTCAATTTCACAACACTAAACCAAAAACCCTAGAAATTAAAAATTTAGAGGTTTTTCAATTAAACAATGAATTAATCAAATTTTTACATTAAACAATCAATTAAACAGTCATTTAAGGATTTTCAACCACATTAAACAATGAATTCGTGGATTTTGATGACAATAAAAATTAGGTTTTTAAATTGAAAAATTCACAGTGACAATAAAAGAATTAGGGATTTCTAATTAAACAACTAATTAAGCATTAATCTCATATTATACTACTTAAAGCGCACACTTATAAGTTATAACAGTTTAATACCTGGTTTGGACTCCTTCTTGTTGTTGTGCTGTCATTATCTTCTTTCCTTTAACTTTTGGACCATTGCCTGTCATTATCATCTTTCCAAAATACCCTTTTGTGTGTAAGAGAGAGAAGAATATCTAGTGTTGATGATGAACTCAGAAGTACAGCAGCATTAGTAAAAGCTTCATGCGTTTGTGGTTGAGAGTGAGGGAGATGAAAGAGACGAATAAATGAGAGGGACAGAGGTTGAGAAAAATGACAGAGGAAATAGAAAGGAGAAGATAGAAAGTCGTTGGAGGGAAGTAAAGGGGGGATAAGGGGGTAAATTCAACTCAAAAAATAGAGGGAATCGTTGGAGGTGGGGCCCACAGACGGAGGAAATTGACGGAAACTGTTACAAGGTAGTGTTACTCAAACTAAACAAACTTATAAGGTAGCAAAATATAAAAACTTTTTTATAAGGTAGTAATTCACAAAACGTCCAAATTTTAAGGTAGTGTTACACAAAATTTCCTTTGATTTAAATGCTGCTACATTTGGTAATCTAGCTTTCGTGGCCTAGATAATACTAGTATGGTGATTCAAGATAACGACTATTTTGGATTCTACCATTTATGCAAAGGCTAGACCGAGACGGACTCATAACAATTTTATTGCAAGAATATGGTGGTTTTTAATGTCTAACGAGTCACAATTAGAGCTGTCAAAACGGTTACTCGAGTCGGGTCCGGATTTGGTCATTTCGGGTCTCGGGTCATGATCTGGTCGGGTCGTGTCGGGTCATTTTATCACCTGGTGCAGATTGGGTTTAGGTCGGGTTCGGTCAGGTTGAAAATTTGTCGGGTCATGTCGGGTTAATTTTTCATTTCGGTATAGGTCGAGTTCGGGTCGGGTTCGAGTCGGGTTTTTTTCTAGTCGGGTTCAATTACGGGTTCGGGTCTTAACGAGTCGGGTTAAATTCAAATCGGATAATTAACGGGTCAGTTAAAATTCAGGTCGGGTTCACTATCGGACACCGGTTAAGACCGGGTACGATAACTATCAGGTCTAGTCAAGTTTTAACCTTATAATTAACTTTTATAAATTTTGCTAAATTTGGTTTAACGCTTTTCACTTGTTCTAAATTAGGTAATTATAAAAAATACTATTAACTTGATTTAAGTTATTATTTAGTTAGGTCAATGACAAATCGGGTTGTCAACAGGTCGCGTAAATTCAGGTAAGCGGTTGTCACGAATTGAGTCAATAACAGGTATCATCGGATTATAATCGGTTTTGGGTTGACATCGGGTCAGGTGTTGAATCGGGTTCGGGTCATTTTTCGATCGGGTAAGGTGACTCAGTTTTGTTATCGGTTATATTTCGGTCGGGTGTCAGGTTCGGGTTCGGGTCATGCATTAACGGGTCAAAATCGGTCGTCGATTTTAACGGGTTGTATATGGTCGGGTTACGGATTTTCTGTTTTAACAAAATTTCGGGTCTCAGATCGGATCCGGGTCCTTAAAAATACAGGTCGGTTCAGGTCGGTTTTTCGGATCGGGTCAATTTTTAACAGCTTTAGTCACAATAATGATTAGTTTAAGGCCATTTCGCTCGATGGTTGCTCAAAATTAATAAACAAGATCATTAACAATTTTTTGAAAATGATCATGTATAATTTTGTGGTTAAAAATGGTCATGGAACCACGGTTAATCTAAGGACCATTTTCACAAACTTTGATACCACTAGAGCATGATGTATATGACCACGATCCACGATGATGGGCTCACACCAGGTCTCTATCTAAGGGCCTTTAGTGGTGTGTGTGACCACGGTCCATGGGAAGGGAACCGAATGGGTGAGACCGTGAGAAGTAGAACTTCAGAAGCCTCGAATTTGAACCTTGGACCTAAAGTTGTTCCGTTGTTCAACACATTGATTCAACTTGGAGTACAAATTTTAAACTTCATCTACGTCATGCTATACATCTATGGCAATTAAATAAGTACTATCTCCGTTACATAAAGATTTTTACAATTACTATTTGCACAATATTAATGAAAAAGTTGGTTGAATAATAAAATAGGAATAACGTAAGAGAAATGTGTAAAAATGTAGGTGGATGTAAGAAAAAAATGAATAAAGTAAGAGAAAGTGAGTGGGAAATTGTAAATATTGTGGGTTAAGAAGGGTAAGGTAGTAAATTTTCTCAATAGAATAAACCAAGAACACTATGAAACGGGTTAAAACGAAAAGTGTAAAGATCATTTTAAAGCCGAAGTAGTAGTACATACAATGAGATTAACTTGTGATGTGAATTGCGAAGAAGAAAACATTTAATAAGCCAGACTTGTAGATACGTGTTAAGATCCTCTCCATTTCTTTTCGCCAATTTATATCTTTAAGATGATATATGACACCTAAACTAGTAAAAAAAAAAGGGTATAATATTCCCAAAACACCCATCTATTTTCTCCCTTCATGCATTCACAACCGTTAATTTAAGAAATGGACCATCACACTATCCATTTATTTTAGTATAATACTTCGCCATGGAATGTAATTCTTGTTGTTGTAGTTGTAAATGGAAAAAGAAAATGGTGATTAGGAAAGCACTTGGTTGGTTTAAACACAAAACTCTTATCCTTGGCAAACAAAGTGGAACTATTGCTTGTCTGTTACATCAGTTTGTAGCTTTTCTTTTTCACAATCAAATTCCACCTCTATCTCCACCCTGCCGCCCACCGCCCTTACCACTCTTGCAGAGATCATACATAAGGCCTAAATGTCCTAACAATGGCTTCAATATAAAATTAAAAAATTAAAGTCAAGGGATCAAAGTTGTGGCTACTAAATTTTGTCAAATTAACAAAATAAAATTTGTAGAATCTTTGATTTTTGTGGCTAATGTAATTTCACATAAACTTAGTAGTATGGAATATTGTATCTTGATAGAGTATTGCCTAGTTCTAGCTGGCTCATTATTTGAGTTCGAGTCTAATTATGTCCATTCGAATTATTTAAATTCTGCTTGTAAGCCAAGCATAGCTATCAATGAGGTCTAGGAATTACATTATATAAAAGTTTTGCTCTAATCAAACAACAAAAAGAAATTGTTTTTGTTTTTCTTTGGTTTTATTATTTATGTTTTTTGAGGAAAGTGAAAATTAAGTACTTGATGTTTTTGGTATGTACTCCGTAGTTAATTATACCGATGAAAACTCTTGAGATCATTATGATAAATAATGTTTTGGTGTCCCTCTTATGAATAACCTATAATACCCTTATTAGCTGTACCAAAAAAAAATACTTAAAAAAGGTGAAAAAGAACAAATAAGGAAGGTGTGATACATAAAAAAAAGATGCAAATCCATATTAAAGAATACCTTAAATCAAAGAATACATTATTATGCTAAATTAATTAAAATGTCAACGTTTCCTTTGATAAAATTTTCATACATTTACAATTCAATTGATCTTCATCCAGAATTGTACACATGGAAAAATCGAATATGCATGACATATTAATTGGAGAATTTAATCCAAAATATTATTATAATGTTTATTACATGTAACAAATCGATTGGGCATAAGAGTGCATGTGCTAGATAACAGGCTAAATCGCACTCCTATCAAAGATAAACCTAACGTTCACCAACTAAAAATATAGCAAGGGAAGCAGGGATTGTATCCACAGGGAAAAAATGTTCTTTCTACTATTAATCGACAAGTCTAGATTATTGGTAACAAGAGATTTGGTTTGGTTTGCAAATTAAACTAAGGCAATGATCAAATTGGAAAATATCAATATTAAGGGAATCTAGGGCAACGGTTCACCACAAATGCAGACCGGGATTGGGCAACGGACAACAACAATCAATTAACAATCGTAACTAGGAAAACATTCATCTCTCGAATCATATGAATTCCTTAGGAAATATAACTAGCAGGCTCTCGCTATGTACCAGAAACAATTCCTATCTAATAGCCACAGATCAAAAACATCAAATTTATACCTCTCGGTGCATAATCTAAGGTTAATCAAACTCAATCGAAATAGTCCGGCCGAACAGAATTGACGAGCAATTATAATAAGCTATAGAAATCACAATCAATTAATCAATAATCAAGTCCACATTTAATCCCAATCATGCATTCATGGATCCCCTAAACCCTAGAAATTAAACTACTCACTCATATTAACAATAAACAAAGCAATTAATATTATGGAAAACATGACCAAAAGCAAATATTAAAGAAAAAGTAGAAATCAATACCTAACTGAAGAACGAAAGGATGAACGAAAAATTAAGGTTTGATTGAAATTAAAACTAAGTGTTTGCAACAAGTTGAGAGAATAACTAAGTAATGAGAGAATAAAACTAAGTGTTCAACTAGAAAATAAGGTACCACTAAAAATAAAAGGGGCTAGTATTTATAGTTTGCCCAAAATGAAGCCCAAAATCGGAATTAAAAATCGCGAAAAAGCATCAGAGGTTGGCGTCGCCGATCGGGCGAAGGTCCGCCCGGTCGGGCAATCTGCTCGATAGTCGGCCCGATCGGGCTAAAATCCGCCTGATCGGGCGGTTGTGAAATGCCCAGTTTGACCGCCCGATCCGGACCAGGCGAAGCCCGCCCGATCTGGCGCGTGTTTAAAGCTCCAGAATCAGTTTCTTTCGCCCGGTCTTCTCATTTCGCCCTCCGCTCAAAGGGCGATTTGCAAAAAGAATCATCCTTCGCCCATATCACCGAGTCTAACTTTCGGGGCTCAACCGTAAGCATCTAAGGCTCCCAAAAGTCGACGATAGTCGTCCCGAACTCCATCGGGATCGTATAGTGGCCTAAATCACCATGAAACGAGCCTAAAAAGGACAATTTCTCACCAAGTAATCCTGAAACTCAAGGCACACTTAATAACACAGATTAGTACTAAAAACGGCTCCTAAGAGCTCGTTTGATACATAAAAGTACTAAGGGACGGGGGTAAAACTCTATATAAAACACACATATCACTAGACAAACATATTGCGAGCAAAATAAACAAATGATACGGAGTAGCACAACTTTATATGTTTATTTTCTTTACGTATTTCATAATATCAAATCTTATTTCTCATTGTCTGAAATCCAATAATTTCATACGTGACGCTTTAATTACTCAACAATATATCCGCTTTAACTATACATATTAGATTTTTTTTTTTGTTAGGCTCTGGTTAGTCTGGTGTAAAACGTTTTCATGGAAATGATTTACCCCTTTCCAATCATTCTACGTTGCTTGGTTTAGCAAATGATGTAAATAACTATTCATAACTCCCTCAAAGGTGGAAAACCTTTTCCATTTGAAATGAAGGGAAACACTTTTCTACTTTTCTTCCTTACCCACCTCTTCCTTCTTCCCATCAATCTTATTTTATCTTCTCCCATTTCCTTTTTCTATTAATTTTCTTGTAAGAAACTAAACAATTGAAAACTAGTTTGGAATTGTGTTTTTCCTTGAAAAATGTTTACCACGAAAAATCATTTTTCACTGAAAACGTTTTACCCCAAACCAAATTGAACCTTAGTCTCATTTTACTTTTAGCATATTTTTCAATGAAACATTAAAA
The DNA here is from genome assembly GCF_020520425.1 of Spinacia oleracea. Taxonomy (NCBI): domain Eukaryota; kingdom Viridiplantae; phylum Streptophyta; class Magnoliopsida; order Caryophyllales; family Amaranthaceae; genus Spinacia; species Spinacia oleracea. Next base: position 67,972,665 of record NC_079488.1, on the reverse strand, counting down.
CATAAAAATCTTCAAATAAATATGACAATAATTATAAAAAAAAAATTGATACTGTGAAACTATATAAATAAAACAAGTTTTGATTTGCAAGTAAATATTGATCTACAGAGCACGAGATTCCATTTTTATTAGAATCATCAAAGATTTTAAATGAGACTAATAAAAAGAGGAAGGTAGAGAGATGGACTTGTCTGATGAAGTAGAAGAGATAGACAGATACAAGCTACAATTTCAGTTCGGCAGTAGGGTTTTAGGTGCGGGTAGCGTTTTGACCTAGTTAAGACACTACATGTAGAATTTATAAATGTTTGAATAGCGATTAGCGATTAGCGATTGAGTAGCTTTTGTCAAACATCTATCTATACCTAGTATTTAAAAAGCAAACCATAGCTAATAATATGACATGTGTCATGCCTCCCTCACTTCATCCATCATTTTGGTTTTTTTGGTTGTTTTTTGTTGTATTTCTAACGCCTCTTCTACTCATACTTCTCAATTCAACATCAATTCATCATCAATTCATCATTTCATTTATGTATATTCATTCAATCTTTTCCACTTCATCTCAATCAATATCAATATTCCATTTAACTTATACATATATTATTTCAACCTTCAAATTCCACCTATACTATTTAAATCCGCAATTTAGAAGGTGGACCATGGTGCACATAGAGCTACGCGCACCAAAAGAACACTAGTATATAATTGAAAGAACATCTAGTTACGAGAAAAGAACATGAGTATTTTTTTTATTTAGGTTTTAATAAATAGTAAAATAATATATTATTTTTATAATAAAAAAGTGAAATATTATATCGCATGTTCTTTTGCCGTAGTGTCGTGTTCTTTTACTTATGAACATATGTTCTTTTGGTGCACGTAGCTCTATGTGCACCACGGTCCATAGTCCACGAATTGATTTAAATCATATTTTCCTACTAAAATTACAAACCTCCAATAGCATTAGGACTTTAAAAGACCAATAAACAACTACTATATAACGGCCGTTCTTTGAACGGGCTCAAGAGCTAGTTAAAATTAATAACGTTCAAAGGTAGTGGGTAGAGTTTGATACATTTATATATAGTTTTAAAAAATATACATAGTTTTTGTTTTATTTTACCATATCAACCGCTACTTTTACCGAACACTAATACTAGTTACCCGCTACACGCTACTATGATAGATACCGCTGCTCAACCGCTACCCGCTAATTTTTCCGAACAGAGCCTAAGTAAATTTAATAATTACCAATATTATAAATATATTATATGTACTGCATCTTTACAAACTGTACAAAGTATGGCAAGGAACCCTACCAAGATGTAATATACATAAATTTACAGTTTCACCTATTGCCAAACAACACCACCCCCCCCCCCCCCCCCCCCCCCCAACCAAAAAAAAAACTCCCCTTTACTTCCAGACCTTAATTGAGCCGTCTCTACTGCTCGATAACAACAATCTCTGGTTCAATTTGACGGAGGCGAGAGAGAGAATCGAGTCGCGATGGCAACCTGCAGGATCGGTAGCAGCTGCTGCAAGAACTGCTTTTGTGGTCAATTTGGTGGTAGCAGGTCGCTTCCTCATTTCCTGAGTGAAAGGAAGAGAATAAATATTTACTTTTGCAGAGAGACAAAAAAGCATAACACTTCCAAAATCACACAATTTTTCTGAACGATAATTACTTGATTCCAGATCTGTTTCTGCAATCTCTTCAAGAAACCATATATATTCATGAACCACTCCCTAAGTAGAGAATTCAAAATGAAATTCCCTTTTCATGACACAGCTGTGGACAAAAATTAAGGTTCATGCATTTCCTAGGGTAGGGTGTCTTCATGCAATCCCTAAGTTGGGCATCAAGCTAATGAACATAACACCGGAATAACAAAAGACAAATTATTAGGATCACCTGGACTTTGGGAGCATATTCTGCACAATAACCTAGCAAGGTTAAAGCAGTGGACTCTGTATTATTCACCCCCTCCTAGATTATTACCATGTTGCTTAAAGAGTACGTACTCCCTACGCACCCTGATAGTTTGTTTTCCAAATGAAGTCTATAATAACCACATTATTATTCCCCACACCCATTTCCCTCTCAGGTTAGGCAGTTTCCAGAAACACACAGTAACCATTTCACAAGGGTTTCATCATTCGGGTTCAAAGACGCAGCAGAAAACATTTGACATACCTGCACAACTTGCACACCGAAGCTAGATTTACTTTCGTAGAGTTCATCATTTCCAAGGCCTTTAACTGTAGGCCCACACACAGAGTAACTGCGCTCAGGTCTGCATTTCAAGAGGAAAGTAAGTAAACTGATCTCAAGAATAGCAATAATAAAACAAGGAGAACGTAAATTAGCACCTGCTGTGGTCCCATCGACGAATCTTCAAATCAGTTCCACCAGTTAACAAATCCCCCCCAGGTAGAGGAAGCAATGAACGAATACCAGAGAGACGAGGAGGAGGTTCATTTAACTCATCAACCCGGTATTTCAGGTTTACATTTCGCCTAGGGTCAGATTTTGGATTTGCCTTGTTTTGAGGTCTGGCCAATGCCCAAGGCAACTCAGAAAACTCAGCATCACCATCATTACCTGGTACTCGGAATACCTGTGTAAATGAGGCAAAGTTACCTCATAAAGTGTCGAACAAGATAATATTTTTGTCTAAGAAAGCACTAGAAGCAAACAACCCTTTTTTCTTTGTTCCTAGAAGTCCAAAGGCACTCTCAAAACATGATAATACAATAAGATAAATTATCATAAAGCCATCCCTCAGCCATATGGCATATACTCAACTTTTTTCAGAATCGACCTTATTTCTCAACTTCTAGTCTAATTATTTAAACACCAGCACATAATTCATGACTGCCTTCCATATTTCCCATTCTGCCAAAGACATAAGAAGGAACTGAAATGTACCTGATGGCAGCTTCCAGTTTCAGCATTCCAAAGAGAAACTTCATTACAACCAGCAGCAACATAGACAAGAGGCCTACCCATGCAAGAAAAAGGTGTATGTGGTAGAGGAACATAGAGACACATGTTCTCTATTGGGCACGGACGAGGATACTCCCACGTATTCACCGGTATGCGAAACCTAAGATCCCATAGGGTCAATACACCCCTGGAAGACCCTGATATGAACCAGTTTCCACATGGATCTGTCACCAAACTGGAGATATAACCCTCTTCGGGAAGTGATTTCAGTGTCCATGAATCAGTATTAGCCCTGGTGTCCCAGAGATGAATACCATAATTCTGAGTACTGTACATAACTAAATGACTTGAAGAGGCTTCAGCAGAGTAGTTGACAACACTGAGGATTGCACCTTCACCAACATCCTTCTTCTTTACATCAGCAACACCCGAGTACTTCTCAATAACATTGCCAAGTCCTCTAGAAATGTAATCCACAGAGAACATGTGTAACTTGCCATCACATGCACCCACAACAACTTGTGCAGAACCCCGAATCATTGTTGTGCATAATGCCCGGCTACCCTCCAAAGGATAGGTCAATTTAGACCTAAATGAGATATCCTTCTCTAACTTCCTTGAGTCCCAAATCCTCACAGTTGAATCATCAGATGCACTTACAAAAAAGCTTTGGTCAGTTGAAACAGCAATATCATTAACAGCAGAGCGATGTTCCTGTAGATGAGCAACCAACACTCCACGGGGTTTCCACCCTGAATCAGGAAGTGCTGAAGTCCATGAGACAGATGGTGACCCGGCTACATCAGTCGAGGGTGGAGCGTCCTCTGTGGATACTGAACTTCCCTTTGTGATGGTACTGCTAGAAATTCCCAAATCTTGAAATTTGCTACTCATATATGATGATTGGTCGTTTTCCCTGGATTCAGGTTCATGTACCACTCTATGAAATTGTTTAGTGCCATTAGCAATGCTAAATGAACCAGACACAAGTCTAGGTGCCGGGACTGAACTAGCCATGCCAAATGGTTTGTTCACCGGATCCATCCAAGGTGTGGTAGAAGAACCCAATCCTAGTAAATTGGGTTGCAATGAAGTGTCAGATGCTGCTTGAGGATTCCCCAATGCTCCTCTATCTAGGGAGAAAGAGTACAAAGGAATGTTTTCAGATGATTTTTCATGAAGGAAGCTATTCATACTAGTAAGCTGAGGAGATATCAAGCCAGAAAACTGTAGCTTTTCTGGTGAAAGATGATCCCTAATATCAATAGTACTAGAAGCATTGCGGATACAACCCTTCAAAGCTCTCAATTTAGCCTCAGTATTGTCACATTCCATTGTCTCTATATGGTCTGCAGAAAGCCCCGCAACACTCTGATCCTCGAGTTTTTGTAACGCGTCAGGCCAGTTCTCCAGGGAAACCAATTCCTCATCCTGTTTCGGTAAATCAACAACACCCCATTGTGTAGGCTGTGTTGATGTGTTGTACCATATCTTTCTCTGTCTCTCCAACATGTCTGATCCCCTGGCATTCTCCAAGACTTGGTAGAATACCTGTCTAGAAACAGGAGGCTTTAGACATGAAAGAAGAGCCTTCTCTGAAGCTAAGGAAGCTGGCTGCCTGCGCAGAAAAGGGCGAACAACTGGAGCTAAAAAGACATAGGAGTCGACAGCTCCCAAACTCTCACTACTTGCAGCAATGAAGGATGCAACTGACCTCCTAACCCATTGACTGGGATAACATAGTAACGGAAAGGCATGCTGTATCATTTCAAGCAGCACTCTTTTCCGTAAGAAACCACTATTGCACAGTACATTTAAGCAATCTAATGTATTTGCTATAACACCTTCAGTTGTATCACTCAAAGCCTGCTCTATGTATGGTGAAAGATACTCCTCAACACTTCTTTGACCCACAAAGAAGCAAACATACACAATCTGCCCGTAGAAAACTGTTCTCAGCTGCTCATCACGGTCATTCAGAAAAGCAGGAAGGATGGGCAACAGAAAATCATTACTCTGTCTTTGACCAAAGAAGCAGCACAAACCAGCAATATCCTGCAATAGTGCTCTTCTAATATTTGGAGTTTGCTTTGGACCCATTACAAGTTCCTGAACAACCTCAGCTATGGACTTTCTAAGATGAGCAAGTTGTGCATTGCTATATACTTTGAGTGCCTGACCACTATCACTAAATGGTGTCAGCGACTTATGGGGGGCACTCAGTTCATCTAACACACCTGCCTCACTCAATCTAATTGAGTGAACTAAAAATCCATAGGATGTTAATGCAAGCTTGGATATATTGCTTGCATAACAAATCCGTACACTTTCCTCAGGATCATCAGGGAGCATAGAGAGCATCGGAAGAATGTATTCAGGAAATATTTTAGCGTCACTTGGAGGAAATTCTCGAACTAATGGTAAAATATCGCACAGAGTCTCTAAGGCAGCACAACGAACAATGGCAGCTGGGTCAGATAGCATAGCAACAACGTATGGGAGCACACGTTGGAGTCGATCTTCATCATCAATATATATAGACGAATACCTCAACAAGAGTATACAACAACGCCGCAGCTGAGGAAACTTGACATTACGTATGCATGAGCATAGCAAAGAAGCAATAAGAACCATACCTTCACAACGCGCATCGTCAGGAGGTAGCTGTAGAAAGGGCATGCGATAAGTATCTGATTCACTGTCGTACTCCGACATCAATGATTTCAAGTCATTAATAGTGATCTTCTTCAAAAAGGCGTGTTCCCGTCTCTTAAACACATCAGAAATACTTTGAAGCAGATTCGGAGATTGCAAACTGTACACCTCTTGACTTTGCAGAAAATGAATCTTAGATGTATCCTCCTGATTTGTCTTATTGCTAGAAAAATGATTTGAGTGATCTACATCCCTGAGTAAGGCACTTAAATCACCAAGAAGTTCAAACCGTTCATTAGCTAATCCCCTTGCCAGGGGATCTTTCTTCAAAGAGACCTTAGGATAGCTGTGCACTTGTTTCGAGACTGTTTGTTGGGATGCCTTACTACCAGAATAGTTGGATGGTACCCCATGTCCTCCACTTGTCTCAATACTAAATTTATTGTCCGTCATTTGCTTAACTATTTCATGAAAAGCACTCTGACACATTACAACCTACAAGAGCCATTTCCCAAGTAAAGCATTAAAGACAAATAACAGAAGAACCAAAAAAAATCAAGTATAGAAATAAATTTTGATTACCCTGGCATCAGAGTCAAGAGAATTCAAACATGAATAGAAGTTATGCAGGAATGGTGAGAAATAGTTGGGAAACACAGTGCCAGCATAACTCTGCAGATAACCTTCAGCAGATAATCGTTCATCTGGATTCAACTGGATCATGTGAAGAATCATCTTCCGAACGCCTGGATCAGGGATCTGAAAAAAGGGTAGACATTAAATAAATTTACTTGGCCAGTAAAAGTGGTGGAAGAATTACTTACTTAGACTATAAAATAACCAATAACATTAAAAAGACATTAAGGAGATGGAGACAAGAGTTGAGAGCAGTTAATATAATCACGGGTTAACAGTCAAGAAACAGCCAGATGATAACATTGACAAGAGCCTTTTTCTATCTAAAAGTAAACATTGAAACTTATTTCAGATAATGTGAACTGGTATGAAATTAGCACTTTCCTAGACGTGTGAGACACTAAGAGTTTGCTTTTAATAAGGTTATTTAAGCTGAACTTATCTGAATATATATGAGGAAAACAAGGCCTGAGTTGAAATACAGGACAAACAAACAAGAAATAGCATTGATACTCAATGGTAATAACTTTCAATTGACTCCTTATAGTCTTATACACTCCCCTCTGGTGGGGCAAAGACATGTGAGGCACTGGAAAGAGACAACAAACGGAATACTTGCTGTCTTTTCAACAGGCAACTTGATGTTTATGGGAGCTTGCAAGATATCCTGTGTTAGTAACTAGCCAGCAAGTTCCCACATTCATGTTTCAACACTCAAGTCATGGACTGATGGTAAAAAGAAGATCAACAGTTGCTTAATGTCCAAAGAGTAACCATGTCCCCTACATTACAGGGTGTGTTTAATTTATTTATCTAGATGCAGTACCTTCTCAAGATGCTGGCTAGGATCATATTGCCCTCTCCGATAAGCAAGAAGCTGGGAAAGTTCGAATAATGGATGTCCCTCCAGGAATAGCTCTGCTATCACACAACTATTTAAGAGAAACAAAAGCAAAGGACACAGAAATATCATAAGGCAAAAGGAACAAACATAATAAAGAGTTTTTCCGCAAACATTCAATTTACTTTTCTGCAGAAAAAAATTAATTGTAGACTTTTCATACCAACTCCGGTTCTTGAATTATCCTCCCTTCATAACAAACTGTTGCCTATGCTTGAACTAGTAAAAGATAATAAAAGCTCACCCTGCTGCGAAGATATCCATAGATGGCGTAAGCGGTGCATCAGATGCGACTGGCATATCATCTCCATGCTCATAAAATCTCTGTAATACATGACATTAGAGAAAATGGTTACATGACAATTCCATTCAAAAAACTGTGATGGGTGACAATTAAGAAGCAATAACATAATTGAATGTGCATAAAATGATCAGAATAAAGACTTGATACCAAATATTAGCATGTTCTCATAAGTCGTAACTATCTCCACAATATTTGCACCTAATCTTCAACTCCAATGCTTGCCAATCTCAGTTACCCTTTACATATATCCTTTTCCCAGCAACCATATTGTCCATATCAAACATTTAATATGCTATAGATCTTCACTGATCTGTCTCGTACCACTAGGCCATATGTTGCATGTCCATTTTCATTAATCATTTGATCACCCATGAACTCTCATCTTGCAAGACCAAGAATTTTTTTTGGGATATTACCTAAAATAACCTTGTGCTTGTTCATAATTTCCCAAAAAGACAAACGTTGGTAAAACTCAATTTTATTAACGTAAATTACCGTAAATATCATTAATTTTCTTGATTTTTATTTGGTTTTAGTTGAAATTTGTAAAATCAATTAACATTACTCCATAAGTTCAGTCTTTCACAAACAAGAGAAAGAAACCTTTGTTTTTTTGATACAAGGTTACTTTGAGAGATTTTGCCACTTCAAGTTTAATTCAAACATTTCAATCAATAAGTTAAGAGTTACTTTGAGAAATGGCCCTAACTCCATAAGTACGAGGTTACCATAAACAATGTCCCATGTTTTTTTGAATTTAATTCAACGTAATATTCAGATTCTGCTTTCAGTCTTTCACAAACAAGAGAAAGAAACCTTTGTTCCTCCAATTATCCACATATCAGCTTATTGTAGAACTTATGGAGAACAGAAATAAATTATTCGACACGAATATCAATGATTAGAATGCAAAGAAGACTGCAGCAATGGTGATCTACCTCGGGTGCAAGATAACAGAGCCTTCTCCCTCCAGTATCAAAGAAAAACGAGAAATCAGATGGATCGTCATCAGGAATGTAGGTAGGTTTAAAAGACGCAAAGTCGGCCAGGTACACCCAATTCCAAGACGTAACCAGCACATTCTCACACTTAATATCACCTCCAAAATGAGAAATCAAACACCAAATTAGACACGATGCAACTTTAGTAAAACGAAAAACCAAGAAAAAGTAACATAGTTGAGTCGCTTACCATGACAAATCCCATGATCGTGACTCTGCTTCACTGCAAACAAAAGCTGAAACCAGGAAAAAAAATTAAGTGATTAGTCTATCCAACTATAGATCTACATATAAAATCAGAAGACTAATTGCAGGAAAACCTGAAAAGCAAGCCACTTCTTCTCAATTAGGCTAAGAAAAGGCCTAGTACTGAGACGATCATGAAGATTATTGAAGAAATGCTGCCTGAGCAGATATGCCGCCTTGTCAGTTTCCAGCCAAAACTGTCCACCACCAGTTCAATACAATCAAAATCAGAACTGTTCACGTAATAAGGAGACAAAAAAGCTCAAAAGACACACAAACAGCCACCAAGCAAGTTCAATCTCAACGATCAATAGCACCCACAGCAACACAACCCAAATTCATAAAAGTGCCAACCTTACCTATTGAGGGTTGAACATACTTCACATTTTACTGCTTTCTTTCTATTTTCTGTAGTGGGGTAACCTAGTCCTTTTCCTAGATAAATTGTTATTTGGGATGTTTAGTGACAATTAGAATATTCTAACATGTGGTCAGCAATAGTACTACATATAGTTGTAATTCTTCTAGCGTTTTCCATAAGCAAACACCATAGAGCTCCTTTCTCTCTCTAAATTGGGGAGCTGAGGTGTGCCAAGTGAAAGTTGATTCTTGATTTTTTTTTTGTTCCGTGAGTATTTTATTGCAAATTCGTGAGGAGTCTCTATTAAAATTTATAGAGCTTGTTTTTCCCTACAACAACGGCTGATGGGAGTATTTCATTCAAGGATATGCAAAACCCCTTGTTTTTACATCCATCTGATGGTCATTTGCCAACAACCATTGAGAAATTGCAAGGTGCTGCTGATTACAGATCATGGAGGAGGTCCATGGAAATTCATCTGCAGTCCAAACGCAAGCTCGGGTTTGTAACGGGTACAGTGATTCGAGATCCAGAGGATGTCTTGAAGGCAGAGTTATGGGATACTTGCAACTCGACGTTAATTTCTTGGCTTAATGGCACTTTGTCTGAATCCATCAAAAAGTCAGTGTTTTATGTCAATAATGCTAGGCAGATTTGGTTACAATTGGAAAAGATATTCATGCTCACTAATGGATCTAGGAAATATAAATTGAACCGAGATATATATGAACTAAAACAACATAACTCCTCTATCAGTGACTATTACAATTCTATGAAATGTTTGTGGGAAGAGTTGGACTGTATGAATCAGTTGCCTAGTGTCACAACAGTTGCTAAAGATGTGACCACTTTGATTAAGTCCATTCAATTACAAAGGGAAGAGTCCATGTTGTTTCAATTCCTGAATGGATTGAATGATTCATTTGGACCTCAAAGAAGTCAATTACTGATGTTGTCACCTCTCCCGACCGTAGAAACTGCAACTGCAATTCTACAGCAAGAGGAGTCGCAAAGGGATGTTCTGAGTGTTCCAAAATTTGATAGTGATATCACTGCTATGTATAGCAAAGGAAATAATGATAGAGTTAGTTCATTTTCTTGTTCAGCTTGTAATGGAAGAGGTCAAAGTGCTGATAGATGTTGGTCAGTTGGATATCCCAAATGGCACCATAAGTAATGGAAGAGGTCACAATGCTGATAGATGTTGGTCAGTTGGATATCCCAAATGGCACCATAAACACACAAAAATGGGCCATAAAGGATCTGGGAAGGATAGTGATACAAATTCAAAGTGGGGTTCAGGGAAGCCTTCTGGTCTAAGAATGGCTGCTAATGCGCAGGGAATGGTTGACAACAACTGCAACAATTGTTAAAGTAGCTTCCCTCTCATCCATCTAGTGCAAACGTGGCACAGAAAAGTTCGGAATCTGATGACGAATTGGACAGTCATTTTTCTGGCATGAGTCCTCACTTGTCTCACAAGACTGGATCATTGATTCCGGTGCAAGTGATCACATGAGTCCGCACTTATCAACATTCATGAACCCCGTATCAGTGAGCCAACAAATCAAAATCAACTTGCCAACAGGAGCCACAACTCAAATATCTCATTACGGTTCTGTTTCTCTATGTAACGACCTGGTTCTTGAAAACGTCTTGTGTGTACCAACCTTCCAGCACAATCTGATTTCTGGTCATAAGCTCGTGATTGACAACAATCGTGAAGTTGTTTTTTATCCAGATCATCGTGTGATCATTAACTGCAATACCAAGGCTATAAAAGGCACGGGAAAAGCAAAGGATGGGTTGTATTACCTCCTTAATGTGCCTCTCACCAATGGCTTTATTGTGCCAAATACTCACAATGCAGCAAATTGCACATCCCGCTCAGCCTGTAAACCTCTACAACCATACACAAGTTCTACAAACAAGTATACCTTGTGGCACCACAGACTTGGGCATGCCTCACTGTCCAAATTTACAACATATATCATGTGTGCAGCCCTATATTGCATAGAACAAGGAGTTGTTTGTAACCTGTCCGTTATCCAAATTCGCAAAGTTACCTTTCTTACTCAATGACTCTTATGCAGCAGAGGCATTTGAACTCGTTCACATGGATATTTGGGGCCCTTACAAAATTCCATCTAGGGGTAAATATAGATACATTATGACTTTGGTAGATGACCATACAAAGCATACATGGATATACTTGTTGCAGTTAAAATCAGAGTTTCTGGCAACATTAGAATCCTTCTTGGAATATGCAAGAACTCATTTTCAGAAGAAAATCAGAACTCTAAGGGGAGATAATGCCTTGGAGTTTGATGATGCACCCTCTAGAAAGTTCTTTGCAAAGAACGGAATCATACACCAGGTCTCATGTGTCTAAAGACCCGCAACATAATGCTCGAGTAGAGATGAAGCAGTAAAGCACAGACATGAACTGGAAACAGCAAGGGTCTTGAGATTTCAGTCGGGTTTGGATCTCTCGCACTGGGGAGATTGTGCAATAACAGTTGCTCATCTTATACATAGACTACCATCTTAGATTCTCAAACAAAACACAATACGAGCTTTTATACCACAAAAAACCGTCCCATACTCACCTGAAAGTGTTTGGTTGTTTGGCATTTACCACTAACCCAGACACAAACCAAGACAAGTTTACACCCAGGGGTATACCTTGTGTATTCTTGGGTTACCCATCTACACAAAAAGGGTACAGACTCTACAATATCCTCACCAAAAGAACCTTTATCTCTAGAGATGTCAAATTTCACGAACACCTTTTCCCTTTTAATCATGTTCATAGTTCTGAATACATGACTCCTATGCCAGTAGCTATGCCTAAATCCATGAGCAATCAATTCCTACCTATGATGATCTGGACCCTTTCTTCACCAATGATGAGATAGTCACACACTCACACCTGAACATGTGTAACCTATTGTGTGCGTTCCTGTTGATACCACACAACCAGTAAGAGCATCCACAAGGCCAAGAAAACCCCCAGTGTGGCTTAAAGATTATACAAATCCAAGTCTACCAATAGTCAACATTGCTTACACTATTGTAGAGCCAGAATTTCATGCCTTTTTGGTCAATATAACTACGGTTAAGGACCCTGTTACCTTCAAAAAGGATGTGACTCAATCTCACTACGTAGATGCCATGAATACATAATTGAATTCATTGGAAATTAAAGACACTTGGGAAGTCACTTCTCTTCCTGATAGAAAAAAGGCCATAGGATCCAAGTGGATTTATAGAACCAAGTACAAGTCAGATCACTCGGTGGAGAGATACAAAGTAAGGCTGGTTGCGCTTGGTTGTAGACAAATATTCGGTGAAGACTATAGTGCCACCTTTGCCCCAGTAGCAAAGATGACAAAGGTGAGGGCTCTACTTGTTGTAGCCGCGATAAGGAATTGGATTACTTGCCAAAATGGATGTTACAAATGTTTTTCTTCATGGAGATCTTGAAGAAAATGTGTATATGGCACATCCTAAGGGATATTCTGAACCAGGTTGTAGAGTGGGACAAGGTATTGGGTGGTGATAAGAGAATGATATGCAAATTAAAGAAATCATTGTACGGGCTAAAACAAGCGCCAAGACGATGGTTCTCAAAATTGTTAGAAACTTTGATACATTTCAACTATACTCAGTCCAAAGCTGATTATAGTTTGTTCATCAAGAGGACAGCTCCCTCACCTTTAGTCATAATCTATGTGGATGACTTGCTCATCACAAGAAATTGCAATGCAGAAATACAAAACCTCAAAATTTTGTTGTCTAAGAGTTTTCACATGAAAGACTTAGGACCAGCTAAGTACTTTCTTGGGTTGGAAATGGACAGATCTGAAGATGGTTTCTTTGTGTCTCAGAGAAAATATATTCACGATATTTTGTCTCAATATGGAATGCACACTGTTAAACCTCTCAAGCTCCCTTTAGACAGTCACATGAAATTGACTCCTGGTAAAGGAGATGTTCTCCTTGATCCCATAGCCTATCAACAACTGATGGGAAAGTTGATTTACTTGACTGTAACCAACCAGACCAGATATTTCTTTTACAGTTCAAATTCTCACTCAATTTGCAAACAAGCCAACAAATGTTCATATGCAAGCTGCTAAGAAATTGCTAAGATACTTGGCAGGTACTCCTACTCAAGGAATTTTGTTGGCATCGTCTTCTGCTGCTGAACTTACTGCATTTTGTGACAGTGACTGGGCTAGCTGCCAAACCACGAGGAGATCTACTACAAGGTAATGCATTCTTCTTGGTTCCTCATCAATTTCTTGGAAGGCCAAGAAGCAATCAGTAGTTTCCCGGTCCACTGCTGAAGCAGAGTATAGAGCCATGGCTCTAACAGCTTGTGAAGTTACTTGTTACATTCACTACTAAGAGATTTAGGCTTGTACAATCTACCTCGTACTGTGCTTCAAAGTGATAATCAAGCAGCATTATCTATTGCAGCAAATCCTGTTCTTCATGAAAGAACTAAACACGTGGAAATTTATTGTCACTATGTTAGAGACATGGTGAAATCTGGAAAGTTGGTTCCCAGTCATGTCCCAAGTTCTCAAGTTCTGAAGAAGTGGCTGATGTGTTCACCAAGCTACTATCTGTGAGTCAACATCAACATTTGCTCAGCAAGCTAGGATTTTCTTCTTCTGCCTCCCTCCCAGCTTGAGGGGGAGTATTGAGGGTAGAACATATATTTTAATGCTTAATGCTTTCTTTCTATTTTCTGTAGTGGGGTAATTTAGTCCTTTTCCTAGCTAAATTGTTATTTGGGATGTTTACTGACAGTTAGAATATTCTGACATGTGGTCAGCAATAGTACTACATATAGTTGTAATTCTTCTAGAGTTCTAGCGTTTTACCTAAGCAAACGTAATACAGCTATTTTCCCTAAGAAAACACAATACAGCTCCTTCTTTCTCTCTCTAAATTGGGGATCTTCTTTACTGCATTTTTCCAAGTCCTTTATCAGTTTTCATTACCAATAGAGTAGAAACTCGATTCTTGAGAGCAATGCCGACAACCCAACTTACTCCCTTCACAATTTCAAATGGCCACAACGAAATCTAGATAGCCAAACCCTGCGCCCCACGAATAATAAAAAAGGTCCGAAAAAACTGGCAGCAATCTAGTTAAAACTAGTCTGTTGATTTACTACGTGATGGTTATCCTGAAAAAGACCGAAATTGTTGAACTTTTCTCACTCAATCTAGGTTACTCGGCAGGTGTTCTGCCCATTGCTTAAGGAGGTATTCACGTTAGGCATATGCCTGCTCTAACCTAGATGATTGAGGCTGTTCTATACTGCTTAATAGTACCGATAATGCTGCCCCCTCCCGGAACCAAAACCTTTTAAGCCACATATAGAAACTTGTAATTTCTAGTAATCATCTCAACAATCAATGGAGGAAATCTTTGGTGTTTTGGATAGATTAAATGGGTGAAGAGAACCAAAATTCACAGATAATGTAAGCAATCCAATTAAATTCCTCCAAAATACCCACAAACTAAAAGCAATCCAGTTCAATTCAACCAAAAACAAAACTAACCCATAAAACAATTACCAAAAACTTCAATTTCCATCAACAACCCAGTTCAATTGCATAAAATTCAAAACTACCCAACAAGCAAACCAAAAAAAAATCAATAAAAGTGGAGAAGTTAGAGTACCTGAAAAGGCCAAACATGGGAATTTTCAATTGATCGAAACGTATCCCTAATATGAAAGAGGCGCTTATCATACTCTCTCAAATCGATCTGGTCGCCTCGTTTGAAGTAGACTTTAACAAGAACAAGGCCTTCGTCGTGTTTACATTGGATTGATTTGAAGAATCGACCGCGACCAAGTACCTCTTTAAGAACTAGATTATACGATGATGGTAAGTCGTGAAGGTAATACTCTGTTGCTGATGCTTGTGTTGTTCTTGCGATCTTATTCCCCATTTTTCTGTTTCTCTCTCCTCTTTATTCTTCTTCATCTACTGCTAGTAATTGCTTCTTCCTGCGACTGCCATGGTTTTGATTTCAGTTCCTTTGGGAGATTTGCTTGGTTATGTGTTCACGTTTTCTCCAACGGGTAAGAGAGATGAGTTACTGGATCGTTTGATTTTTTGTTTTGGGTCGTAACTCGTAAGTCGTAGTTGATAATACATGTTGACATACACATTGACACAAAGCCCAGACGTGATTGGCTATACAATCCACAAGGGTGTCAATGAGCCGATACGTTGTGAACAAGTTCGGTTAAAATTCGGTCATCAATTAAGTTAACTTTTATTAGTCACAAAATTTTTATATCAACAATTCAGCTAACATTAAATATTCCAGTAATTATGTAAGTTAACAATATCAATTTAATATTACCTGATGTGATCCAGAGTATCGGCCCCGACCACTAATTAAAATGAAATATGACAATTAAATTGGGACGGAAGAAAATAAAGTTCGGTAGTGTAAGACCGTCTTACCGAAAAGACGACTTTGATTAATTAACTAATTGATTTCATTGTTTAACTAATTGATTCTATTGTTTAACTAACTTATTTCATTGTTTAACTAATTAGTTTCAGTGCTTGACTAATTAGTTCCGGTGTTTAACTTATATGACATCAATATGGTCTTTTGTGTAAGACCACCTTATTTAAAAGTTTGTAAAAAATTTTGACCGTTATATTGGGGCGGATGGAGTATTTAGGGGTGAGCATGGTCGAGTACCCGAACTGATAATAGCTTATCAGATCGGGAAACTGATAACTAAAAACCCTAAAATTGATGTTTCATGCATGAACTGAATCGGTAAGTTCGGATACGCGGACTTCGAATTTCCACGTTCGGATAACGGATACCTGATATGTATCCAATTGGAAAACTTACACTTATAACTCGATTATTGTAATACAATTCAACACTAAAAACCAACGTTAGCACATAATTTAGAATACATTACTAATAAAATTGTAATTTACTTAAATTATAAATTGATTATGTATTGCCCGTATTAACATTTAGGGTTTTAAGCTTTTGGAAAAAATATTTAAGTTGGATTTTTTCTAAAGAATTCTTATCGGATCGTCGTCAGTACACGTTACTTGTAAAATGATCGATGGAATATGTGTAACCGTACCCGATACTCGAATTTTGTTTCGGGCACCCATTTTCCGTACTACGTATTAGATAATTTTGCCTAGACCTAATATATAACATGATTCTTGCTAACATTAAAGCGCGAAAGGATGTTGTGATAATTTTGATTATGTTTCATTGTGTTCTAAGAGCTTTTGGTTTTTTTATTTGAAATGGCATTGTTTGTTTCATGTATAATGCTTGCGTTGTAATAATAATATTGTCTTCAGCCAACATTGGTTATTTACACTAATATAAACCTGGTCCATGCTAACTTAGCGTGGACCAGGGCAACGGAGTAATTTGTATGAGAAACATGTGTAACTGTCACGTGACAGTTATTTTGTGATTTTAAATAGTAACTATATGTGTATTACAGTAACTATGTGTTTTAAAGAGTTACTATGTATTTTGTAGAGTTTCAATGCGATTTGTGTTTATCCCACTTTATATACGTTTTAAACTTTTTATTTTTCAAAATTTCAGATCTACATTCTGTTCATTTCTCTTTCATTTCTCTCTCTTCATTTTCTCTCTCTTCATTTTCTCTCTATGCTTTTCAAAATTTAGCCCAAATTTCTAGGTTTTGTTCGTTTTTCTTCGTAATTATCTTATAATTGGATCTATTAGATGAGGAAAAATTGGAGGAAGTTGTAGATCAAGAAGGAGGTTCGTCGTTGCCGAAACCGAATCGAAGAATTTGCGCTCGTCTACAAATTTTCGCAAGAATATTTAGAGATCACATCTCGGTTTGTTGTTTTTTAAAGAATTTTAAGTCTATTTTTATTTAAAATTGAAAATATTTGTTGTTTTGGAGAAATTAATGTTTGTGTTTTACCAAAATATCGTTTTCACTTCGCGAATTCGATCAGTGACTTCACGATTTCAAATAGTAACTATATGAGTAATACAGTAACTATATGGTTTAGAGAGGTACTATGTAATTTTAATGGTTACTATATGTGTACAATAGTTACTATATTATTTTAATGGTTACTATATGTGTACAATAGTTACTATATTGTTTTAATGGTTACTATATGTGTACAATAGTTACTATATTATTTTAATGGTTACTATATGTGTACAATAGTTATTATTATGTTGAGTGATTTGAAATGTTTGTTGTTTTGTTGAAATTAGGGTTAGTGTTTCACATAGTTAGTATATAAATGATATAGTTACCTTTAATTTATGTTGCAAAATAGTGTTTTTAATAGTCACTGAAATGTTCATTACGTTGTGTTTATGTTAGTAGTAGTTTTTAGAGTAACTATATTTTTTTAAAAGTTACTATAACTTTAAAACATGAACTATGTGTTTAAAATAGTTACTATATTTTTTTTAGAAAGTTATTATAAGTTTAAAACAGTAACTATGTGTTTAAGATAATTATTATGTTATGAACAGTTTATAGTGACTTTTTGATGAATAATAGTTACTATGTTATTTAGAGTATGTTTTTGTCCGCTTCTTAGATAGTGACTACTACCTCCGTTCCTAAAAGTTCTTTACGCTTTCCGTTTTAGTCCGTTCCTAAAAGTTCTTTACACTCCTACTTTATTCCATTTTTACTCTTATTTGGCCCACCATAACTTACCCACTCACAATACTTTAATATTAGTTTCCACCCACTCACATTGTTGGACAATTTATAGCCACTCATTTTCCATTTGTTACCCCACCATCACATGTTCACCAAAATTCCTTAATTACCGTGCAAATAGTAACCGTAAAGATCATTTAGGAACGGAGGTAGTATATGATTATAATGGTTACTATATGTGTGCAATAGTTCCTATATTATAATAATAGTCACTATATGTTTTATATAGTTACTATATGGTTTGTATAGTTACTATATATTTGAAATAGGTACTATATTTATTTTATCATGATTGGTTACCATATGTTTATTTTCTTCAATAGTTACTGATGAGTCATATTTGTATAGGGTATTTTAGGCGCATTTAGGTTGCATTATTAGGCATTTGTATCATTTTAGTTGCATTTAGGATCACATTTGCATAAGTTATCGTTGTCGTACTCCATTTAGGATAACATCAGTTCCTGCCTTTCATACCCATGTTGTAGCCTTGTCCGTTTATTGTTTTAACTCCACAAAATTGAGCCCTATTAGCCCCGTTGGTTACTTGTCCCGAGTCTAGCTTGGGGGAGCTTCGGTGTTCGTAATGGTTTCATTGATGTTGATTGATTGGCACACTAAGCCAATAGTTCGTGGTTCGAGGCTATGTTTGGATTTGTGGTTCGGAAATGGTGTATATTATTGTTGGCACCCAAGCTTGTAACAGTTAGCATTAGATTTATTTATGTACTTTCGATTTCATTATCTAGTTTCATTTTCATACCAGACGTCAAAAAAAAAAAAACAAAAAAAAAAAAAAAAAAAAAATGTTTTTCGTTTTTGTATGTAATTTGAAAGCAAGGAAAGGGGAATGAAGAAAGACCATTGACATTATATTATGTTTTCCCTTGGTTGTAACTTGGTTGATTGTTCGGGTTTCATGGTTCGATGGAGTTGGATTTGCGGCATTATCACGCCGACGCATATAGTTCACATTTGCTCCCCAAGTTGGACCTTACTCTCACTTTTTCCCAAATTATACCCTACCCTTCCTTTTCACCTAGCCCCATTACAAGCTTATTATAAAGACCTCTTGATCGGCATGTTTGTTTTGTGATTGAATGAAAATCGTTTCTTGCTATTGTCATCTTACCCTATGTTGCATCATATATTTATATTCTACAAGGTATGCGGCGACGACTAGCTTGATTGAGAATAGTTTGTGGCTAAGCTTGGTTGTTTCGATTGTGGATCACGATGCTTTGTGGTTCTATTTGTATCTGAGCTAGATTTCCGTCTCAATAACTCTGTTTGATTGTTTGCTCGAGAGTTAGGTTGGTCTTACCATGGTTTTATGAAAGTCAAGTGCGTCTTGCTTCTCTATCTTTGGTTTAGTGTTGCTTGGGGACAAGCAACAGTCTAGCTTGGGGGAATTTGATGAGTCATATTTGTATAGGGTATTTTAGGCGCATTTAGGTTGCATTATTAGGCATTTGTATCATTTTAGTTGCATTTAGGATCACATTTGCATAAGTTATCGTTGTCGTACTCTATTACGCCCCGTTTGTGTTTTCTTAATGTTTCAGGTGATTTTACGGTCATTTGGATGCTTTCGGAGTGTTATGAGTTGATTTGGATGATGAACGGATGGAATGTTGACTCGAGGATCATTGCATATCTCTAGGGATAATTTTGAGTCAATAACGAAGCTAAACGCTATTTTTCTAAGCATCAAAACGGACAAGCGTTCACTCTTTTGATGATATCACAAGTTCTACATGTCGGAATGAGGCGATTTTTATTGGCCTAGAAAGTAGACTTCAAGAGCTTTCCAACGACGGGTCACACGTCCTTATAGGCATTGTAGAACAAGAGTTATGACATAAACAAGATGGCTCGACTATCCGATTCGCCCGAAGCCCAAAACGATGGCCCAATCTTCCCCTTGGGCGCGAAAACCAGCGACCCACCAGCGGGCCCGCTGGTTTCTCCGCCCAACTACTTCCACACGCGGGTTCATGCTTTCATCTGGGTGATCGTCCAATTAAATCATAGCCTATGTAATTGTTATTTTCCTTTTTTGTTTAGAATTTAGGAAACACTAAAATACCTCAAGGGAATGAATGTATTCCCTTATGCTTTAATTTCTTTTAACGTTTTTCAATTCGGAGAACACTTGAACGCCAGTTTTGGTTTTCTATTCTTCCCTTTTTCCATTGTTGAACCCTAGCTTTCAATTTTCAATTCATCAATCTAGAGGTAATTCAATAATTTCTTTTGCTTTTATTCTTTCTTATTGTTTTCGTTCCTTAGTTTAAATTTTCCTTTGATTATGAAATTCATGTTTATTATTTCTATCATGTTTGTTAATTCAATTATGAGCGAGTAGTCGTATTCTAGGGCTAAGTAAGGGAAACCATGTTTATACCATGATTATTATGCATAAAGTTTGTTAATTTATAGATTATTGCTTGAGTATTCCGATTGATTTGTTTTAATTGTTGATTCATGTTATCGGCCAATTTCATGAATTGATTATCTAGCTAATAGGAATTAGAATCGAAAGATCGTATTTTTAGAGGCTTAGTGCAATTGGCAATTCTGATTATGTTAGCGACCGTACTGCATATGTTGAATTGAAAGTGTTAAGACCCGACCGTAGGCTTAGCATGTACTTTAATTACTCGGCTTAGTTTATTCATTTCCGAATCGATTTATGTTCTTGGATTGGTATAAGCATGGTGAACCGAACAGACGCCCTAGACCTTTAATTCATTGATAAATTACGCATTTTTATTATTGTTTTAGCTTTAGTAGTTAATACTCAACTCAACTTTCGTTATTGAAATAGTTCGTATATATAATTGGGCAAAAACTAATAGAACTTGTCTCCCTGTGGGATCGACCCGTATTTGCTAAGTATCTGCTAACAACAGACACCGTGCACTTGCGGTATCACTTTTTAATCTATCAAGTTTTTGGCGCCGTTGCCGGGGAGACGGCTAGATTCTATTAGTTTTAGTTTGATTATTTGAACTGTTTCCATCGTCTCATTGGAACTTTTAGTTCCAATTGAGGCAAATTTCACTGCGTTTTCTTGTCTGTTGTTTATGCCCAGGTCTGCTAGAACGGGTACCTTAGTTCCACCCGATCCCGATCTTGGTAAGACTCTTCGACAACTCAAAAAGAAACAACAAAACAAGAAGCAGTGAGGGGTTCAAGACTCACAAACTCCACCGAGTCACACGATGTCTAAATCCTTGAAATCATATGGGGTTCCTTCCTCGAGCAGTGTTCCGACTGGGCTCACAATGCCAACTATTGAGGCAATCAACTTTGAGATCAAGCCCACTCTAATCTCTATGGTCTCACAAAATCAATATGGTGGCCATCCATCTGAGGAACCCACCAACCATCTGCAGAGGTTCAACCAACTATGTGGCACTATCAAGCATCAAGGGGTCACTCAAGACCAATTGAAAGTAATGTTGTTTGGTTTTAGCCTTCGTGACAAGGCACAAATATGGTTGAACGATGTCAAGGAGACAGAGTGGAGTGCTATTTCACAAGCCTTTCTCGAAGAATTCTTTCCACCCACCAAGACGGCTGAAATAAGGCACAAGTTGACTACATTTACGCAAGAACCGGGAGAGTCACTTAGAGAAGCCTGGGATAGATTCAAGGCTTTGCAGCGGTCGTGCCCGCATCATAATATTGAAAAATGGTTCTTGGTTCAGATTTTCTACCATGGTTTGCAAGATGAAACAAAGAACACGGTTGATTCTGCTTCTGGAGGTGTTTTTCTTGACAAAGAAGTGGATGCAGGTTATGATTTCCTTGCCAATCTTGCCGCTAATCATTACAGCACCACCAGAACTACATCTAAGAAGGGCAAGATTGATGTCGATGCTTATGCCCTATTGTCATCACGAGTGGCAGCCTTGAACCTAAAGATCGATGCTTTGAAGTCCCCTCAGTCTGGTACTCCCCCAATGAGTATCAATGCTATGTCCAGTGTAGCTCCGGTAACAACTTCTTACTGCGAAGTATGTGGAATCCAAGGTCACTTTGGTCATGAGTGCTCTTATAGTCTGCAGGATACCACGCGAATGGAGCAAGTGAATGCTTTTCAACAGAGGCAACCCGATGACCCATATTCCAACTCGTACAATCCAGGTTGGAGGAATCATCCAAATTTCTCATATCGAAGCAACAATGCTCAAAATCCTCAACCCCAGCAACAATGGTCACAACCACAGTTCCATCCACCTCAGGCACATGTTGCTAGGCCTCCATTTCCACAAGGAGCCTCACATAATGCTCCCCCGGGGTTTAATAGACCCCCGCACCAAGGCTATCAGCAACAACCTCCGCAGAGCAATGCCACTCCAGAGCCTAACATGAGTGACCTGTATAAACTCATAGCGAATATGCAGAAGACCTCAGAGATTGCTCAAAAGAACCACGATGAGAGCATAAAGGAGTTGAAGAATCAAAATAGAATGTTGGAAAACCAAGTTGCTCAACTCGCTGATACTTTGTCAAAAAGGCAACCGGGAAAACTTCCAGGGCAATCTACTTCATCTCAAGATCACACTAGAGAGAGTGCTTGTGCCATAGTTCTTCACAGTGGTACTACATATGATGCCCCCTTGGTACCTACTGATTTTATAGATATTGAAAAGGGGAGAGAGGAGGCTAGAAGGACTAAGGAAAGAGTCAAGGAGAAGGCTATTGATGATTCTCGCCCTTTTGTTCCTCAATTGCCATTTCCACATCGACAATATAAGTCAAAGGGTGATCATCAGTCTGGTGAAGAGGCACATGTTGAAATTAAGACTGTGGATGTAGGGGTTGAAACCCCGGGTGTTGAGGATGAAATAGAGGAGAATAAGAGCGGCAAGGAGAAGGTTACTGATTCTCCCCCTTTTGCACCTACACTACCATTTCCTCATCGAATGCAGAAAGCAAAGGTTGATCAACAGTTCGGTAAGTTCTTGGCTATGGTCAAAAATCTCGAGGTAACGATTCCTTTCATTGATTTAATATCTCAGATTCCTATGTATGCAAAATATTTAAAGGAATTAATCACTAAGAAAAGGGATCTTGGTGGTGTAGAGAGAGTGGCTCTAACTGAGGAGTGTAGTGCTATGTTACAAAACAAGTCTCCTCCTAAACTAAAGGACCCCGGTAGTTTCTCCATCCCTTGTCATATAGGTGCTTTATTCATTGATAAGGCTCTATGTGATTTAGGTGCTAGTGTGTCCGTCATTCCCCTCTCTATTTATAAAAAGTTGAACATGGGAGAATTGAAATGTACCACCATTACTCTGCAAATGGCCGACCATTCTATTAAATACCCCTTAGGTGTTTTAGAAAACGTCCCCGTGCGAGTAGGTAAATTCTATATTCCTGTAGACTTTGTTGTACTTGACATAGAAGAGGACAACCAGATTCCAATAATCTTAGGCAGGCCATTCCTTCATACCGCGGGGGCAGTTATCGATGTTAAGAAAGGAAGGCTAACCTTGACTGTAGGGGATGATAAGGTGAGCTTTAACTTGTCTCATGAGATGAAAAGTCCAATGCAAGAAGTGTCTTATTCTTTGATTGCCTCTAATGCTAAGTTGCCTCATTCTTATTCTAGAAATTTTTCAAATAATGCACTTGGTTTGAAAGAGTTTGCAGGTGATGATGATCCTGGTGATACAGTTGATGCTAGTCCAATAGTTGGAGCAAGAAGTTTGGTACTCGATAGCACAAAGTTCAAACTGAACGACCAACGGTTGAAGCTATACACTGAAAAAGCGTTCATTGGAAAATTGGAGATGGCCTATCTCTCCAATCCACCCATCGACGCTTGATTTTTGAGGTTTGGAGTCAAGCTAATGACTTAAAACGAGCGCTTATCGGGAGGCAACCCGGTTTCTAATTTTCCCTCATCTCATTTTTTTTTCGTTTATTTCAATTTTGATTTATTTTTCTACTTTAATTTAATTTTTTTTATTTTTATTTGGTTATTTATTAAAAAAAAAAAAAATAGAAACAACAAAAGCATAAAAATATTTCCCTTTGAGTTCACTTGAATTCATAATTTTTATTTTTTATTTTTCGATTAGTTTTTGTTAATACTACTTATTTATTTGTTTATTTTTGTGTGTTTAATTTTTACTAACGATTCTAATTTTTTTAGTTTAGTGGTCTTGAATTTTATTTTATTTTCAGAATTATTGGTGCAAGATCAAGTTAATTCCGAATTTTTGATGCATCAACAAGCTTCGGCCAGCTCACTCAGTGCCGTTGTGCTGCTCTCTTGTGCCAGAAACCCAGCAATTGCGCTGGTCACTGCTCGCTGGCTTTTCCCTGCAACACGTGAAATCCAGCGCTGCGGCAGCTAGCCTGCTGGCCTGTAAGCATCCCAATTTCAGAACCCTCTGCCTTGCCCGCTGGCAAACCAGCTATGTCGCTGGATTTCCCGCCCCACCTGATTCAAAAAAAAAAAAAACAACGAAGCAGCCACACCCCTCTGCAGCCATCCCTGCGCACCCTCAGCCACCGTCCCCTCTGCCGTCCACCAACACCAACCGCCGGAGCACCACCTGCACCACCGGCGGACGACAAACCACCCCACGCAATCTCCTTCACCAGCACACTCCCCTCGAGTTTCCCTCACCCTCCTTCAGCCTTTTCTCCCCGCCCATCCTACGCACCACCTGCACCACCTGCGTCGGCGCACCAGCCGCCCCTCTCCGCTCGTCTTGGCCCAACCACCATCTCTCACCAACAACCGTCAACGCACCGGTATGCCGGCGCGACAACCCAGCCATCTCCCTCTTCCCCCTTCGAATTATTTCCCTCCCGCGCACCACCAGGCTGTTCAACATCCATCACCGCCGCCGGCCTCCTGAAACACGGTGGTGGGCGCACCACTGCACCACCAGCCCACCACCTTCCCTTCTCTCCACCACTCAAATCTCCCACCTTCACCAGTATTCTATTCATGAATTTAAAACCCTAACTTTTGAAATTAATTTGGGGGTTTTTGGTTCTTTGTGGGCATTGGCAAATTGTGTAGTATTGGTGCTCGTTTGCGTAATTCACGTGAGTTCGCAACCACATTCTAGTCTTGGTGATATATAAATGGTATCAAAATTTCCTACATTTTATTCACTTGAATCAAATTTTGAAAAGAAAATGGGAATTTTGATATAATATTGGATGTTGAATTCGGATTCTTGTTGTTGGTTGTGGATATTATATGAATTATTTATTGAGATTGTTTAACGTTCGTTGGTTGTTGAGTTTGAATTTTTAGCATTGGGAGATAATTGATTATTGCTTGAACTATTTGTTGAGATTAATCGTTGAATCTTGAAGTATGCACCGTCTTGGTTGATTGGAGTATTTTAAATCGTGGTTGTTGCATCATGAAAGCAACTAAACCAACTAGCTTTCACCCAAATCCACCACATCTATGGAGATTGGCTCTTAGCGTAGTCAGTTTGAAGCTTCTGGCCACACCGCTTCTACTGTCGACAGTCGTACCGAGTCATACTCGGCAGACGATGCTCATCACGAGTGAGCATTTCCCATCTCTCTCCCTTGTTTGAATTTTTCTGTTGCTATTTTCACAGTGAGGGCACTGTGTTTTGTTTAGCTTGGGGGAGGGATATCTATCTTTATTGCTTTCTAGTATAGTTTTATTGCTTTTTTAGGTGTTGTACGCTTTGTACCATCCATTAGGGGTGGGAGTTTACGTGCAACCAAAAAAATGTACTGCTTTCCTAGTGTTATTGTTCAATTTAGTTGCACTCTTACTTGCATTCTTACTTGCATTCATATGTCTTTATACCCTGCATTGTGCAATTGACTTTCAAACTATGTTCGGGCTTTATTTGACTCTCTTGAGCTTCTTTTGAACTTAGTTATGATTCTGAAATTCAGTCGGTCATGCTATATATTGATAACTGCTTGGCATTGTGTGAACCAATTGAATGGTATGCGGTAAGATGTTGGTCTCGTGTCAAGAATAGCTAGCCAATTATCTTGTAGGTCACCTTACTATGTGTTTGTGTGATTGATGTGACTTGTTATCGTATGATTTTGGCTTGAGATTCATTAGTAGTTTAGTTGCAACTCACGCATGCCGCGTATGACAGAGGCCATTCTCTTAGGAAGCCTTCAGACGAACTTAGAAACATCAGTTCCTGCCTTTCATACCCATGTTGTAGCCTTGTCCGTTTATTGTTTTAACTCCACAAAATTGAGCCCTATTAGCCCCGTTGGTTACTTGTCCCGAGTCTAGCTTGGGGGAGCTTCGGTGTTCGTAATGGTTTCATTGATGTTGATTGATTGGCACACTAAGCCAATAGTTCGTGGTTCGAGGCTATGTTTGGATTTGTGGTTCGGAAATGGTGTATATTATTGTTGGCACCCAAGCTTGTAACAGTTAGCATTAGATTTATTTATGTACTTTCGATTTCATTATCTAGTTTCATTTTCATACCAGACGTCAAAAAAAAAAAACAAAAAAAAAAAAAAAAAAAAATGTTTTTCGTTTTTGTATGTAATTTGAAAGCAAGGAAAGGGGAATGAAGAAAGACCATTGACATTATATTATGTTTTCCCTTGGTTGTAACTTGGTTGATTGTTCGGGTTTCATGGTTCGATGGAGTTGGATTTGCGGCATTATCACGCCGACGCATATAGTTCACATTTGCTCCCCAAGTTGGACCTTACTCTCACTTTTTCCCAAATTATACCCTACCCTTCCTTTTCACCTAGCCCCATTACAAGCTTATTATAAAGACCTCTTGATCGGCATGTTTGTTTTGTGATTGAATGAAAATCGTTTCTTGCTATTGTCATCTTACCCTATGTTGCATCATATATTTATATTCTACAAGGTATGCGGCGACGACTAGCTTGATTGAGAATAGTTTGTGGCTAAGCTTGGTTGTTTCGATTGTGGATCACGATGCTTTGTGGTTCTATTTGTATCTGAGCTAGATTTCCGTCTCAATAACTCTGTTTGATTGTTTGCTCGAGAGTTAGGTTGGTCTTACCATGGTTTTATGAAAGTCAAGTGCGTCTTGCTTCTCTATCTTTGGTTTAGTGTTGCTTGGGGACAAGCAACAGTCTAGCTTGGGGGAATTTGATGAGTCATATTTGTATAGGGTATTTTAGGCGCATTTAGGTTGCATTATTAGGCATTTGTATCATTTTAGTTGCATTTAGGATCACATTTGCATAAGTTATCGTTGTCGTACTCTATTACGCCCCGTTTGTGTTTTCTTAATGTTTCAGGTGATTTTACGGTCATTTGGATGCTTTCGGAGTGTTATGAGTTGATTTGGATGATGAACGGATGGAATGTTGACTCGAGGATCATTGCATATCTCTAGGGATAATTTTGAGTCAATAACGAAGCTAAACGCTATTTTTCTAAGCATCAAAACGGACAAGCGTTCACTCTTTTGATGATATCACAAGTTCTACATGTCGGAATGAGGCGATTTTTATTGGCCTAGAAAGTAGACTTCAAGAGCTTTCCAACGACAGGTCACACGTCCTTATAGGCATTGTAGAACAAGAGTTATGACATAAACAAGATGGCTCGACTATCCGATTCGCCCGAAGCCCAAAACGATGGCCCAATCTTCCCCTTGGGCGCGAAAACCAGCGACCCACCAGCGGGCCCGCTGGTTTCTCCGCCCAACTACTTCCACACGCGGGTTCATGCTTTCATCTGGGTGATCGTCCAATTAAATCATAGCCTATGTAATTGTTATTTTCCTTTTTTGTTTAGAATTTAGGAAACACTAAAATACCTCAAGGGAATGAATGTATTCCCTTATGCTTTAATTTCTTTTAACGTTTTTCAATTCGGAGAACACTTGAACGCCAGTTTTGGTTTTCTATTCTTCCCTTTTTCCATTGTTGAACCCTAGCTTTCAATTTTCAATTCATCAATCTAGAGGTAATTCAATAATTTCTTTTGCTTTTATTCTTTCTTATTGTTTTCGTTCCTTAGTTTAAATTTTCCTTTGATTATGAAATTCATGTTTATTATTTCTATCATGTTTGTTAATTCAATTATGAGCGAGTAGTCGTATTCTAGGGCTAAGTAAGGGAAACCATGTTTATACCATGATTATTATGCATAAAGTTTGTTAATTTATAGATTATTGCTTGAGTATTCCGATTGATTTGTTTTAATTGTTGATTCATGTTATCGGCCAATTTCATGAATTGATTATCTAGCTAATAGGAATTAGAATCGAAAGATCGTATTTTTAGAGGCTTAGTGCAATTGGCAATTCTGATTATGTTAGCGACCGTACTGCATATGTTGAATTGAAAGTGTTAAGACCCGACCGTAGGCTTAGCATGTACTTTAATTACTCGGCTTAGTTTATTCATTTCCGAATCGATTTATGTTCTTGGATTGGTATAAGCATGGTGAACCGAACAGACGCCCTAGACCTTTAATTCATTGATAAATTACGCATTTTTATTATTGTTTTAGCTTTAGTAGTTAATACTCAACTCAACTTTCGTTATTGAAATAGTTCGTATATATAATTGGGCAAAAACTAATAGAACTTGTCTCCTTGTGGGATCGACCCGTATTTGCTAAGTATCTGCTAACAACTGACACCGTGCACTTGCGATATCACTTTTTAATCTATCAGTTACTATATTATTTATATAGTTACTATATGTTTGAAATAGGTAGTATGTTTATTTTATCATGATCTGTTACCATATGTTTATTTTCTTCAATAGTTATTGTATGTTTTATATAATTACTATATGTTTGAAATAGGTACTATGTTAGTTTATTATATTGTGTGCATGTTTTGTATGTTTATTCTATATTTTTAGTGATGTAGTTACTATATTATGGATCGAGTTACTATATTATTATCACACCAACTATGTCTGCAACTTTGTGACTAAATGACCATCAATAATATTTATAGGTACTATATCTTGTATTATAGTAACTATATGTTAGGTATAGTTTTTTATGTATATTATAATGTTATTTTTATGTCCAGCTTCTTTGTTGTCCTCTATGTTATTAGTAATAAGAGTTACTATGTTATGAACACAATAACTATATGATCATAACAATAACTATATCTGAAACCCTGCTCGTATATGACTATCATTAATATTAAGAGATACTATATCATGTATAATAGTTACTATGTTATCATTATGTTTTTTTTATGTTCTTTCTTTGTACTCTATGTTATTAGTAATAAA
This sequence comes from Spinacia oleracea, assembly GCF_020520425.1. Taxonomy (NCBI): domain Eukaryota; kingdom Viridiplantae; phylum Streptophyta; class Magnoliopsida; order Caryophyllales; family Amaranthaceae; genus Spinacia; species Spinacia oleracea. The sequence goes on along the minus strand of NC_079488.1, from coordinate 67,943,594 downwards.
AGTGACTATATTATTATGACAGTAACTATATGACTATAACAATAACAATAACTATATCTGCAATTTTGCGAGTATCTTACCATCGTTAATTCTAAGAGTTACTATATGATGCATGATAGAAACTATATGTTTTACATAGTTACTATGTCATTTTTTCATATTTAAATGTTAAATCATTAACTTAGTTTAAATATTATTGATTCAGAAATACAAAGATGATGCACCCAAAATTGAAGTCGTGCAAAAAATAAATTTTGTAAGGAAAACAAAAGTAAGAGAAGAAGAAAATCCTGACAACAATGGAAACCAAGGACGTGGTAGAGGAAGGAGAGGACGTGCTGTTGGAAAAAAGAGACGTGGACGTACGTGTCAATTAGTATTTTTTAGTTCAAAAAATATTTGAGTTTAACCTGATTTATTTAATAGATGCAAATAATTAGAATGTCGTAGCTAAAACAACTAACCAAGTAGTTAATGTTTTCTTTATTACTGTTTAGAAGTTGTAATTACTGTTACTTTTGATGTAGTTACTTTTTTTTATTTTAGTAATTATGTGATATACAATAGTAACTATACAAAAGAAAAGGTTACTATATGACCTCTAAAACATCTGTATATCATATTGTTTATTTTATAATATAGTAAATGTTTTACAGCTAAAGTTACTTTTCTATATGATATAGTTACTCTTTGGATAGAATAATTATTCTTATCGAAATGACTATATTATTATTATTTCATAGTTACTATTTTGAAGATATAGTTACTTTACAGAACCTATAGTTTCTATAATTTAATTTTTTTTGTCTGCAAGAATGAATATGTAACGCCCCGACCTCTAATTCAATTATTAAAGCATAATTAGCAGCGGAATTAACCTAATTGGTCGGGACATTACCTGCCGTAACTCCCTTTTTGGAAATTACAAGGCAAACATCAATCATAAGCCATTAAATACTCCAAAATATATATAATAATCTTTTATATTATCAAAATAAAAGTACATAACTTACTAAAAGTCTTTAATTAAAACTATTAAAACTTTAAGCATAAACTAGGTGAATATTATTAACGTGAAATTCCTCGCCACTACTCGTGTCCATCGTCCCCATCAGTACCTAAAACAGAAAACGAAACGGTGAGCCGAAGACTCAGTAACAACTACCCTAGCAACGTAAATTCATTTCAACTCATTTTATTTAATAACACAGGGAGAATAGAAATAAGTAAAACATTTAATAAAACATCATATTTAATTCATTTATAAACTTTGCAATTTAACATGCTAGTTGTCGGCAAGTACGAACCGTGAAGGATTTCTCCACTGGGCCTGGGCCCTGAGCCTGGGCTCATCATCGTAACATGGGCCTGGGCCCTGAGCCTGGGCTCATCATCGTAACATGGGCCTGGGCCCTGAGCCTGGGCTCATTAACCATGGGAGCCTGGGCTCGTAATCCATGGGTGGACAGGTGTCCGTGGTGCATGCATGACCGGTAGATAGGAAGATGGTAGTTTATATACCGCCAGACAAACCAGGTCTTTCACTTTCATTTATCATGTTTTATGTATTTTTACCAAGCCTTGGCTTGTATTTCAGTTGAAACAACATAACTCATTTAGCTCATAAAACATCATTTTGATCCTGGGATCAATAAACATATTATTTCTTTCAAAGCATTGCATAAACATAATTTTATGAGAAAACTCAATCAAATCATATTATAATAAACAATTCAAACAAATCATATTTCATTCCCACAATCCATAAAACATGACAAAACATTTAATTCATAAATTCAATCATAACGTCATAATTTCATAAATCATATTTATAAGGGGATTGCGGGTACTAGCAATAGCCGTTACCTCACTTCCGCGATTTGCTAAGGGTTTTCGTTGGTTCGTTCGTCCTGAGCTCCGAGTCCAATTTCTTAAAAATATTAAATAATTGAATTAGTACCAAATTGATAAATAATTTAACTTAATAATTTCGAAACTTTATAATTAACCAATTTTCTAATAATAATGTTAAAAATATATATATATATATATATATATATATAATTTCATAGTTTTAATGAAAATATAATAAAACGCCAATTTTAGTGAAGAATATAATTAATTGAAATTTCAATCAAAAAAATGTATATATTTTCCTTAATTAATTTACACGAAAATCTTATTTAAATTTTGTCCTTGATAAATCCATTTAGTAACTTATTTTAGTTAAATCGATAATATAATTTAAAATCAATATTTTATAAAATCATAAATTTTATACGTAATGAATTTTTAAATAACGAATTTTAATGAAAATATTATTAATCTAATTTTCAATCAAAATATATAAATATTTCATAAGTTGATTTTCATGAATATTACTTAAATTCCGTTTTTGTTGGATAAAACTAGTAATTTATTTTATTAAAATGATTAACTAAACCTGAAAAATATTAAACCATTTATTAGTAAATATTTAAATCATAAACATTATCATAACATGCAAATTCATAATTTTGGAAATCTGAAATTAACAAATTAGCTCAAACTCACCCAAAGGCCCAACTGAAATGGCCCAACCTCAAAATGGGTTTGAGGGAAATAAAAACAAACTCTTAAAATCTGATTTTTGGTTTTGGGTTTTCTGGGAAGGAGGCACGACAGGGAGGATGGAGAGGAGGAAAGAGAAAGGGAGGGAGGCGATTGGGGCCGGGTGGTGCCGATTAATGCGACGGTGGTGTTGGTTGGTCCACGGCGGCGAGCGGTGAGGGGAGGTGGTAATTTGCGCCCGAAAAGGGGGAAAGAAACAGGGGAGATTTGTGTGGTGGTTTGCGGCGGTTCTGGGAGGAGTAAGGGGGGTGGCTTGCTGGTGAAAGTGAGCGGCGGAGGTTAGTGTGAAAGGGTGGTGATGTTGGCCGGTGGTGGCGGTGGTGTGTGGGTGGTGCAGCGCGACAGAGAAGGGAAAGAACAAAGGAGGGGGCAGGGGATATACGAAGAGCAGGGAGGTGAGGGTGGTGCGTGCGGTGGGTGTGGCGGCGGTCGTGGTTGATCAGGGTGGTTGGGATGGTGATAGGTGGCAGGCAAAGGTGGTGGTAGACCGTGGTTGTAGTGATCGTTGTTGGTGGTGGTGGTTCGAGCAATTGGAGGAATAAGGGGGAATGGTTTTCAGTTTTGTGAATTGATTTTGGGTTGAGAAACAAAAGGTGTTGTCTGATTATAAAATCAAGAAGAGTGAAGAACAATGTGCATTCCTTGGGCTCCAAGGAGTGAATTTGGACAGCATTTGAGGGAAGGAAGGAAGTATTGACTTCCTGGTTTGAGCGTGGGGAGCAAGAAAAATAAAGCTGACATTTTCAATTTTTTTTTTTTTTTTTTTTTTTAATAATAATAATTTCACAATATTTGGCCAAAAATCCAGAATTTGTAATAAAATGTTTAATTAAAATAATTCCTTAAAAATAAATAAATTATCGTTAACGAAATTAAATAATTTCGGTTTATAAATTTATCGTTTAAAATAATTCGTTAAAACGATTAAAATAACGAAATTCGATTATTCGTAATTTAATTAAAACGAAATTAAGTTAATAAATATATTTAATTTTAATAAATCGAATTTAAAATTCCGGGGTATTACATCCTTACCCCCTTAGAAAAGTTTCGTCCTCGAAACTGGAGCTCAGTAGAACTATCCATTCATAGAAATCATACAATTCATACTTATTCGTTCTATTAACTATACAAACATGGCAGAATAACATTATAACATAATCATTCAAATAACATATTAAAATTCATACATCTTATCGTTTCTAAACGAATAACTGGGGATATTTCGCTCTCATTTGCGCTTCGACTTCCCATGTAGCTTCAGATGTCAGGTGGTTAGCCCACAAGACTTTAACCATTGGAATTACTTTGCTTCTAAGTCGTTTCTCTCTTCGTTCTAGAATTTCAATTGGTTTCTCCTCGTAAGTCAAATCATTTCGCAACATCAAGGGTTCGTGCGTAATCACATGGCTAGGATCAAGAACATATTTCCTTAACATCGACACGTGGAACACATTATGCACCTTTTCCAAGTCGGTTGGTAAAGCTAGCCGATATGCTACTGCACCTATTCTTTCTAATATCTCATATGGCCCGATGTATCTTGGGCTCAACTTTCCTGTTTGACCAAATCTCATTATTCCTTTTGTTGGCGAAATTTTCAAGAACACGTGATCTCCAACCTCAAACTCTAGAGGTCTTCTTCGTTGGTCCGCATAACTCTTTTGCCTACTTTGCGCTGCCATCATTCTTGATTGGATTAAACGAATCTTGTCAGTAGTTTCTTGAATCAATTCTGGTCCTATAACACGTGCTTCATCGATATCACTCCAACATAATGGTGTTCGACATTTCCTTCCATAAAGTGCTTCGTAAGGTGCCATACCAATAGTGGCCTGATAACTGTTGTTGTACGAAAATTCAACCATAGGTAGAAACTTCTCCCAGGTTCCTTGAAAATCCAAAATACATGCTCTCAACATATCCTCGACAATTTGATTGGTACGCTCTGTTTGTCCATCAGTCGTTGGGTGAAATGCGGTACTGAAGTTAAGTTTCGTCCCAAGAGCTTTCTGCAATTCTTTCCAATAGGTTGATTGATACCTCGTATCACGATCAGAAACGATCGAACTAGGCACTCCATGCAACCGCACAATGGTGTTCACATATAGTTCAGCAAGTTGATCCAAACTCGAATTGTTCTTCATGGCTAAGAAATGCGCTGACTTTGTTAGTCGATCAACAATGACCCAAATAGCATTCATTCCCTTGGTTGATCTTGGTAATCCTATGATAAAATCCATTGAAACTGAATCCCATTTCCATTCTGGCACATCCAGAGGTTGCAACAAACCTGCTGGTCTTTGATGCTCGATCTTGATTCTCTGACATGTCAAACATTTAGCCACATACTCTGCCACTTCTTGCTTCATGTTGCTCCACCAATACACTTGCCTTAAATCCTTATACATCTTATTTCCTCCAGGGTGAATCGAGTATGGTGAACTATGAGCTTCTTCTAAAATTCTCTTTTTCAACTTTTCATCATTAGGCACACATAATCTTCCCTGAAACCTTAACGTGCCATCTTCTTGAATGACAAAACCAGGTGACTTCCCGTTTTCCACTTCACTCCTTATTCTTTCTAATTGCAAGTCCTTACATTGCGCTTCCTTAATCTCATCAATCAAAGTTGGTTTCATTACTAACACATTCAAGCAAGCATCTCCTTTGATAAACTTAATTTCCATCTTTTGTAGATCATCTCGGTTGACTCGGGAAAAAGTTAGGATAGAATTTAGGTGAGACTTCCGACTTAATGCATCTGCAACAACGTTAGCCTTTCCGGGATGGTATTGAATATCAAGGTCATAATCTTTAAGAAGTTCTAACCACCTACGTTGCCTCATATTGAGTTCTTTTTGGGTGAAAATATACTTAAGACTCTTATGGTCGGTGAAAATTTGACACGAAACTCCATACAAATAATGTCTCCAAATCTTAAGGGCGAAAACAACAGCTGCAAGTTCAAGGTCATGGGTAGGGTAGTTTTGTTCATGGACTTTGAGTTGGCGTGAAGCATAAGCTATAACTTTTCCGTTTTGCATCAAGACACATCCTAACCCATTCTTGGAAGCATCACTATAGATTACAAATCCGTCGGTTCCAGATGGAAGGGTAAGAATAGGGGCGGTGGTGAGACGTTTCTTAAGTTCTTGAAATGCACATTCACAATCATCATTCCACACGAATTTGGTATTCTTTCTAACTAATCGGGTTATGGGTAAGGCAACCTTAGAGAAATCTTGAACAAATCTTCGATAGTATCCAGCTAAACCCATAAAACTCCGTACTTCAGGTACATTAGTTGGTCTAGGCCATTCCACAATTGCTTTTATTTTCTCAGGATCAACAGATACACCTTTCTCAGAGATAATATGACCTAAAAATGATATTTCCTTAAGCCAGAATTCACATTTCGACAATTTAGCATATAACTGGTTTTCGATCAACATATCTAACACTTTTCTCAGATGCTCCTCGTGTTCCTCATTACTCTTAGAATATACCAAAATATCATCAATGAAAACAACTACAAACTTATCCAGGTATGGTTTAAAAATACGGTTCATCAAATCCATAAATACAGCTGGCGCATTGGTTAATCCAAAAGGCATCACAACAAACTCATAGTGACCATATCTGGTTCTAAAGGCTGTCTTTGGAATATCCTCGGGTTTAATTCGAAGTTGATGGTAACCTGACCTCAAATCAATCTTAGAAAACACTTTTGCACCTCGAAGTTGGTCAAACAAATCATCAATACGGGGTAAGGGATACTTATTCTTAATGGTAATCTTGTTTAACTCTCGATAATCTATGCATAGCCTCATAGTTCCGTCCTTTTTCTTCGCAAACAAGACAGGGGCTCCCCAAGGTGAAACACTAGGTCGAATATATCCTTTTTCAAGTAACTCATCTAATTGTTTCTTTAATTCTTGTAACTCAGCTGGTGCCATTCTATATGGTGCCTTAGAAATAGGGGTGGATCCCGGAATTAATTCAATGCTGAAATCTAATTCTCTTGGTGGGGGCTGAAGGAAATAATGCCCTTGGTCCAAGTATGCATTCTATGTTAAGTCTAATAAATGCGGTTCAGTATTAATTAACAAGTTAATAATTCAGTGAGATCAAGTGAGCTGAATGCCTAGCTAGAGGCCGCTTCAGTTCAAGTGGAATTAATGATATTAATCCACAGCTTACTCTTGACTGAACCCGTAGGGTCACACAAATAGTACGTAAACGGATCAAGTATTTAATGGCATTAAATACTCCATCTATGAATATTCGGAACCGACGGATCTTGGTTTCAGTGGGAGCTAAGATCGTCACAGGCAAGAAATGAATACTCCGGAAACGATGATATTGCCGGAAACGGAAATATGGATCGTATCGGAAATATGAATATTATCCAAGTCGTAGATGTTGCCGGAAACGGAAACATGGTACGTATCGGAAAATATTATTGGAAATGGAAATATTACCAGAATCGGAAATATTGCCGGAAACGGAAATATTGTCAGAATCGGAAATATTGCCGGAATCGGAAAATAATTCCGGAAACGGAAATATTAAATAATTGTTCGAAACGGAAATTAATTCCGGAATCGGAAATATTAAATATTGTTCGTATCGGAAATAGATTCCGGAAATGGAAATTTAATCGGAAGCGTATCGTACGAATTAGCATCGGACGAGGCCTGCCGGACGAAGGCCCAGCACGAAGCCAGGCCGTCGCCCAGCAAGCACGCACGCCACAAGCCCAGCGCGCGCCAAGGCCACGGATGCGTGGGCCTTGCTGCGTGGGCTGCAGCTCGCACGCATGGGCAGTCCTTGTGGCTGCCGTGTGTGTGTGAGTTTGTGCTCATGCGTGATTCCTGAATCTGCAAGAGTCAGTGTATGATTAAATGTCTATTCCTAATTGGATAAATTAATTAAATAGAATTCATGTAGGATTCTAATTCCAATTAATTCGCATCCTACTAGGATTACGATTCCTTTTCCATAACTCTATAAATAAAGGCCTAGGGGTCATAATTTACATACAAGTTTTAAAGTATTCAAAAGTGAGTTTTTTGAGAGAAAATCAAACACACATCTTGCTCAAAAGTGCCGAAATTTTCTAGTACCTTAAGGGCGATTCTAGTTGGTCAATCTTAAGGCGGATCCGGACGTGCTGTGGACTATCTACGGAGGGACGACACTTGGAGTCCTAAAAGACTTGTTCTTGTTCGGTTCGGGCGCAGCTAGGGAGGGCACGCAACAAAGAGTATGCATCTAATTATGCTATATGATTATGTGTAAATAATATGTTTCCTGGGTTAATGGTTGTTTCCGCATGATCTATGTAAATGTCATATGTATCATAACCTAACAGTGGTATCACGAGCCCCTTATTATTTTCATAATCTAAATTGCATGAACATGGTTAAATATTACAAATTTGCAAGAATTAAAAGGGGTGATTAATTTTCGTAATTGTTAATTAATTGCAAATTGCGTTTATTTAATTATACGTACGCAGTTTTTCGGCAGTTTCTTCATTACTCATCCAAATCGAGTGATTTTTGTGTCAATTCCGCATGTAAAAGGCATTCTAAAATTTTGACAAAAATAATATTTTTCTGCCGAACCCAGAATTCTCAAATTCGAAGCCTAACTATGACTTTTCGAAGGTTTTAGTTTTTCGAATGCAAAATTTCGTAAATTTAAGATGTTAAATTAAATATTTGCGATTCTTGTTGATAAATCTTGAATTTTTGATTGACCTACTGCATATGTTTAACAAGTTTGAATGCCTAGTCTTGTTAATTATGCAATCTAATTTGTAATTATGATTAATTTGTTGAAAATTAGAATAATTTAGAATTAATTTGATTTTCATAATTAATTGTAATTTAATTAGAAACCTATGATTAAAAACCACCATAAAAATTGTAAATTTACGATAAATTTTAAATTTTTATGACCTAGACTTGAATCCATAACAATCGGAAATCAATTGGATAATAAATTTCGATTTTTCGCCCTAAAATTATGAAATTAATATTATTTATTAATTTGTCATTAATTTTAAATATAAATTTTAAATTTTTATGCGATTCGTTCATAAAACTTGCACGCACGAAGCAATGGACGCTTCGTGTTACCCTTAAGGGGTGTTGTATAATGCGGGCATGCGACGACGAGCAAGGGAGCTCGTCGCCCGTGCGGCACGAATGCAATGAGCAAGGGCGTAGTGCACGAGCACAAGGCAGCAGCCCTGCCTTGTGTCGTGTGCCACGAGCAATGAACGAATGGGCATGGGCGAAGGGCGAGCCAAGGCAGTCGCGTGTGGGCAGCAAGCGAGCTGCGCCACAACGCGCGCTGCCTCGCACAAGAGCGCGCAGCCTCGCGCGCAGCGAGCGCAAGCTCGCGTGCCACGAGCGCTGCGCCCAGCATTACTCGCGCGCACAGCGCGCGATGTCGCCCGCCCAGCGAGCGATGTCGCGCCCCAGCGAGCGATGGCTCGCGCGCACAGCGAGCGATGTCGCGCGCGCCGCGAGCGATGTCGCGCGCCCAGCCGAGCGATGGCTCGCGCGCCCAGCAAGCGATGTCGCGCGCCCAGCGAGCGATAGCTCGCGTGCGATGAGCGCTGGCGCGCGCAGCGAGCACCAATGCGTGCGGAGGCTTGCGATAGGGAAGCAGCGGCTATGCGACGAGCGCATGGGCTGCGCGCACATGGCCAGCAATGGCTGTGTGCGCACGGTCCATGGGCGTGCAACGCGTAGGGTGTTTGCGTTACGATTAGATCGTTTTGAATGTTTAATTTGAAAATTTCAGTTCACGTAATTTTAATTAATTTTAAAATTAATAATTTGAATTATTTTCTTGGATTTTAATTTTGAATATTATAATTATAATAAATGTTATTTATTCTAATTATTTTACTAAAATTAAAATCATGAATTAATTTAAATACGACTGAAATTAAATTAAATTTTTTTGGATTCAATTATAAACTGATATGAGCTTTAAATTTTAATTAAATTTGTATGTTTCCGGTTAGACTAGAAATACATTTTTATGTTTAAAATTAGTAAAGCATATGAATTTATTGGTTTAAGTGGGAGCGCCTTTTAGTCATAAACTCTTGATTAGGTCTACAAATCCTTAAGGTTAAAACAACTTGATTAGAATTAATAAGGACTGAATAATTGGTAGATTATTGGTGCCCTTGATTAATTGCTGCAAATGTTTACGTGATGCATAATGTGTTTTACTAACCAGCTATGTGGGCCATTCATGATAATGAATGGGTGAATGGTATATATTGTATATGTACTGTTTTGCAGGTTATGAAGTGACTAGTATGGCCCAAATAGGATAGAAAATATGGTCTGCGTACCATTAATTTGAATGTAATTGGTCTAAAGTACCAAAGTTATTTTTCAATTCAAATATGGTCTGCGAACCATCAAATAGTTGTAATTAGTTATAGCTTATCCTATTTGAAGAAAATGGTGCCTCCCACGGAGATTTTCAAGACGGACTTTGAAGTCAAAGCTTCAAGATGAAGTCGGGCCATACTAGATCACAAATATCTTATGCATGTTTTAAGTTATTTATTGTTTTAAATATGTCTTAAAATGCATGAGATCAAAAGCTTGATTATGTTGCATGATTAAGGATTTTAGTTCACTTAAAATCTAACCAACATAGTAAGAGCCTTAAGTTCCAAACTTAAAAATTGAGTTAAAAGGTGCCATGCCAAAATATACACTTGCTTGGATATCCTTTACATCAATCTAGTAATAGTTTTCGCTCAGCGAGGTGTTACTTATTGGTCCTAAAGGGGCAAGGTACACAAATAATTGTGAGTACATGTTAGTTTTGGTGAAACTCAACGATATAAGTAAGGAGTCCTTTTATGTCGTGGCAAATTCGATAGGTTTACCTAATAAGTTCTTAGACGTACCTATCAACCAAGAATAGTTTCTAGACTATTAGCAAAAGGGTTTTGCTTACCTAAGATGTTCTAGAATTAAGTCGACAAACTGTGCTTAGTTCTTCAATGATTTTAGGATCTTGGAATCATTTTATTCACACCTGCCGGAACACATAACTTGAATAAAATGCTTAATAAACATTGAATTATGCATGTATGCTAGAATTTAAGTTTATTAAGAGAAACTGTGAATGGTTATTTATTTGTTTATTCTTTTCAATTGTAGTTTTTAATATGGCAAACAACAATTCATTCAACATTCGATCAATTCTCGAAAAGGAGAAGTTGAACGGGAAAAACTTCCTTGACTGGCAAAGGAACTTGCAAATAGTTCTTATGCAGGAAGAAAAGGAGTATGTCCTAGATGAGGCGATGCCCGAAGCTCCAGGCGACGGGGTCACTCAGGCAGCCCTCAATCGTTGGATTGATGCCAACAAGGATGTGAAATGTCTAATGCTCGCCACCATGAGTGCGGATCTGCAGAAAACGTTCATCAACTCAGATGCTTTCACAATCATCAGTGAGTTGAAGAACATGTTCCAAGATCTGGCTCGAGTCGAAAGATTCGAGACTCATTGGCAAATTCTTGAGACCAAGCTTAAGAAAGGCGAGCCCGTAAGTCCACATGTTCTCAAAATGATTGGACTCATTGAGAATATGAGTCGGCTGGATCAGCAATTTTCTCAGGAAATGGATATAGACACCATCCTCCATTCTCTTCATAGCGGATATGATCAGTTCAAACTGAACTACAGTATGAATAGTCTGGACAAAACGCTCACTGAGCTTCACGGTATGCTAAAGACCGCTGAAAAGACGCTCAAAAGTGATAAGCAGGATGTGCTTATGGTGCGTGGGGGCAAGTTCAAGAAATCTGGAAAGAAGAGGAATGCTAAGAAAGGTGGCAACAAGGCCAGCCCAACTAAGCAAACTGGCGCCAAATCTGCAAAGAGGAAGGTCAGTCAACCCACTTCTGAATCCGTATGCTTCTACTGCAAGAAGAAGGGGCATTGGAAGAGAGATTGCTTGAAGCTAAAGGAAGATCAGAAGAACGGAACAGTCGTTCCATCTTCAGGTATTTTCGTTATAGACTGTATACTTGCTAATTCAACTTCTTGGGTATTAGATACAGGTTGTGGCTCACACTTATGTTCCAATCCACAGGGACTAAGAAGAAGTAGAAAGTTAAGCAAGGGTGAAGTCGACCTACGAGTGGGAAATGGAGCACGGATTGCTGCATTAGCTGTAGGAACTTACTATTTGTCGTTGCCCTCCGGGCTAGTTTTGGAACTGGAAGAATGTTTCCATGTTCCAAGTCTTACTAAAAACATCATTTCAGTTTCTTGCTTAGATGCTAAGGGATTTTCTTTTATAATAAAAGACAATAGTTGTTCGTTTTATTTTAAAGAGATGTTTTATGGATCTGCTAGATTAGTCAATGGACTTTATTTATTAGATCACGACAAACAAGTATATAACATAAATACCAAAAAGGCCAAAAAGGATGATTCAGATCTCACCTATCTGTGGCATTGTCGATTAGGCCATATAAACTTGAAACGCTTAGAAAGACTTCAAAGGGAAGGAATTCTAGAACCATTTAACTTAGAGGATTATGGTAAATGCGAATCATGTTTACTTGGCAAAATGACAAAGCAACCTTTCTCTAAAGTTGGAGAAAGAGCAAATGAACTATTGGGTTTAATCCATACAGATGTATGTGGACCAATGAGTACAAATGCTAGAGGTGGTTTCAGCTACTTTATCACTTTCACTGATGACTTCAGTAGGTATGGTTATGTCTACCTAATGAAGCATAAGTCTGAATCCTTTGACAAATTCAAGGAATTTCAGAGTGAAGTAGAGAATCAATTAGGCAAGAAGATCAAGGCACTGCGGTCTGATAGAGGCGGTGAATATCTGAGCTATGAATTTGATGACCATCTGAAAGAATGTGGAATTCTATCAGAATTGACTCCTCCTGGAACACCACAATGGAACGGTGTGTCAGAACGGAGGAACAGAACCTTGCTAGACATGGTCAGGTCAATGATGGGTCAAGCCGAACTTCCATTAGAATTTTGGGGACATGCACTAAATACAGCTGCACTCACTATAAATAGAGCTCCGTCTAAAGCTGTCGAAAAGACTCCATACGAATTATGGTTTGGAAAGCCTCCAAATGTGTCTTTTCTTAAGATTTGGGGATGTGAAGTATACGTCAAACGATTAATTTCAGACAAACTTCATCCAAAATCTGACAAATGTATCCTTGTGGGCTATCCAAAGGAAACAAAGGGGTATTACTTCTACAATACATCTGAGAACAAAGTGTTTGTTGCTCGAGATGGTGTCTTTTTGGAGAAGGATCACATTTCCAAAATGACAAGTGGGAGAAAAGTAGACCTCGAAGAAATTCGAGTCGAACAACAAACTCTAGAGAATGCTCAAGATGACATTCAAGATGAAACTCAGAGATCTTTAGAAGAATCTGGTGAGAATCATGGTCAATCTAGAAATGTTACCCCGCGTAGATCGCAAAGATATAGATCTCAACCGGAAAGGTACTTGGGTATTTTGACGAACGAGAGCTATGACGTTCTATTACTTGAAAGTGATGAACCTGCGACTTACAAGCAAGCTATGACGAGCCCTAGCTCCAAGCAATGGCAAGAAGCCATGCAATCTGAATTAGACTCCATGTCTGAAAACCAAGTATGGGATTTGGTCGATTTGCCAGATGGCTACCAAGCCATTGGAAGCAAATGGGTTTTCAAACTGAAAAAGGACAAGGATGGGAAACTTGAAGTTTTCAAAGCTAGATTGGTTGCAAAAGGTTACAGGCAAGTCCACGGTGTGGATTACGATGAAACCTTTTCACCAGTTGCAATGCTAAAGTCTATTCGAATAATGTTAGCAATCGCTGCATATTACGATTACGAAATATGGCAGATGGATGTCAAAACTGCTTTCTTAAACAACGTTTTAACAGAAACTGTGTTTATGACACAGCCTGAAGGTTTTGAGGATCCAAAGAATGCTAAAAAGGTATGCAAGCTAAAGAAGTCAATCTACGGATTGAAGCAGGCATCCAGGAGCTGGAATATACGTTTTGATGAAGCAGTCAGTGACTTTGGTTTCATCAAGAACGCGGACGAATCTTGTGTATACAAGAAGGTCAGTGGGAGCAAAATTGCTTTCCTAGTATTATATGTCGACGACATATTGCTTATCGGAAATGACATTCCTATGTTGAACTCTGTCAAGATTTGGCTTGGGAAATGTTTTTCGATGAAGGATCTAGGAGAAGCACAGTACATATTGGGCATCAAGATTTACAGAGATAGATCTAAAAGGATGATTGGACTTAGTCAAAGCACTTATATCAATAAGGTGCTTGATAGGTTCAAGATGGCGGACTCCAAGCGAGGCTACCTACCCATGTCTCATGGAATGACTCTAAGCAAGACTCAGTGCCCAAAAACACTTGATGAGCGTAGACGAATGAATGGGATTCCATATGCATCACTGATTGGTTCAATAATGTATGCTATGATATGTACACGCCCGGATGTTGCGTACGCACTCAGTGCTACGAGCAGATACCAGTCAGACCCAGGAGAGGCGCATTGGACTGCTGCCAAGAACATTCTGAAGTACCTGAAAAGGCACAAAGATGACTTCCTGGTCTATGGTGGAGATGATGAATTAATTGTTAAAGGCTATACGGACGCAAGTTTCCAAACCGACAAAGATGATTTCAGATCACAGTCTGGGTTTGTCTTCTGCCTCAACGGAGGAGCAGTAAGCTGGAAAAGTGCTAAGCAAAGCACCATTGCGGATTCTACAACTGAAGCGGAGTACATTGCTGCACATGAAGCAGCAAAGGAAGCTATATGGCTAAGGAAGTTCATAGGAGAACTTGGTGTAGTCCCCTCCATTAAAGGACCAATAGCCCTGTATTGTGATAATAACGGAGCTATTGCACAGGCAAAAGAGCCTAGACACCACCAGAGAGTCAAGCATGTACTTCGTAGATTTCACCTTCTACGAGAGTTCGTTGAAAGAAAAGAAGTCGAGATAAGCAAAATTGGAACTGATGACAACATATCAGATCCATTAACTAAACCTCTGCCGCAAGCGAAGCACAACTCGCACACTGCAGCTATGGGAATCAAGCATATTGGAGAATGGCTTTGATGTCTCTGTTTAATGTTTTAAAGTTTTAGAGTTTAAATCTTTGTAAAACATTATTGGTTAATCATTCACAATAAATGAAAGAAATTCATTTTTCCATTTAATTTGTGGTTTATTAAATGATGAGTCCCTTCAACTTGACGATATATTCAAGATAGACTGTCAGGACCAGTCCTGTGACTAAGAAATGTCTATCAAGTGAACTTGAATGTCAAAGGTTGAAAATGGTCCCTAATTGGAGTTTTCTATAAAATTGGACGCATAGAAAACGTTAGACGATTAGAGTGCAAGATGACTAGTAGTTCTGTTTCTTGAACTATGTGGACATGGCAATGTCATAATCATTTGCATAGATACTTACTTTGGGAAGACTAGTATCGGACAAGACCTATGAAACTTTACTGTAAGAGATGAAAGTCTGTCATAAGTAAATTTCATTAAATTATTAGACACTAAATCCTCAATACCTGAGTGATTTGAGATTACTTGTTTGAGAACTGGTTGCTTTGACGTTGACCAACCGTCGCACCGTAAAAGGAGGCTATAAAGGCAACGCTCAGGTAATCACCTATCAAACGAAGTCTAATCTCAAGATCGCAAGATTGGGATTGTCCTCCCATAAATCGGGATGAGATGCTTAAAAGTTGTACAAGGCCACTCGGAGAGCTAGAAACTGTGAAATGCATGGCCGTGCTCGGATGAATCATAGGCTATGATTATCTGTTTATTTGATCAGTTGAACTCTGAAACCGAGGAACGCCTCTGGACATAATAAGGATGACAACTCTTACCTTATGTTCAAGAGCAAGCATCGAGCGACAAAGGAATTAGGAAATGCACACTTGTCCCTAAGGACAAGTGGGAGACTGAAGGAAATAATGCCCTTGGTCCAAGTATGCATTCTATGTTAAGTCTAATAAATGCGGTTCAGTATTAATTAACAAGTTAATAATTCAGTGAGATCAAGTGAGCTGAATGCCTAGCTAGAGGCCGCTTCAGTTCAAGTGGAATTAATGATATTAATCCACAGCTTACTCTTGACTGAACCCGTAGGGTCACACAAATAGTACGTAAACGGATCAAGTATTTAATGGCATTAAATACTCCATCTATGAATATTCGGAACCGACGGATCTTGGTTTCAGTGGGAGCTAAGATCGTCACAGGCAAGAAATGAATACTCCGGAAACGATGATATTGCCGGAAACGGAAATATGGATCGTATCGGAAATATGAATATTATCCAAGTCGTAGATGTTGCCGGAAACGGAAACATGGTACGTATCGGAAAATATTATTGGAAATGGAAATATTACCAGAATCGGAAATATTGCCGGAAACGGAAATATTGTCAGAATCGGAAATATTGCCGGAATCGGAAAATAATTCCGGAAACGGAAATATTAAATAATTGTTCGAAACGGAAATTAATTCCGGAATCGGAAATATTAAATATTGTTCGTATCGGAAATAGATTCCGGAAATGGAAATTTAATCGGAAGCGTATCGTACGAATTAGCATCGGACGAGGCCTGCCGGACGAAGGCCCAGCACGAAGCCAGGCCGTCGCCCAGCAAGCACGCACGCCACAAGCCCAGCGCGCGCCAAGGCCACGGATGCGTGGGCCTTGCTGCGTGGGCTGCAGCTCGCACGCATGGGCAGTCCTTGTGGCTGCCGTGTGTGTGTGAGTTTGTGCTCATGCGTGATTCCTGAATCTGCAAGAGTCAGTGTATGATTAAATGTCTATTCCTAATTGGATAAATTAATTAAATAGAATTCATGTAGGATTCTAATTCCAATTAATTCGCATCCTACTAGGATTACGATTCCTTTTCCATAACTCTATAAATAAAGGCCTAGGGGTCATAATTTACATACAAGTTTTAAAGTATTCAAAAGTGAGTTTTTTGAGAGAAAATCAAACACACATCTTGCTCAAAAGTGCCGAAATTTTCTAGTACCTTAAGGGCGATTCTAGTTGGTCAATCTTAAGGCGGATCCGGACGTGCTATGGACTATCTACGGAGGGACGACACTTGGAGTCCTAAAAGACTTGTTCTTGTTCGGTTCGGGCGCAGCTAGGGAGGGCACGCAACAAAGAGTATGCATCTAATTATGCTATATGATTATGTGTAAATAATATGTTTCCTGGGTTAATGGTTGTTTCCGCATGATCTATGTAAATGTCATATGTATCATAACCTAACAGGGGCATACTAGGTATTTCTTCTGGAAAAACATGTGGGTATTCACAAACAACAGGTATGTCGGTAATGGAAGGTCCAGAGGTATTTAAGTCAATAACACTACACAGATAACCAGATAAACCACTCTCAATCATTTTATGTGCTCTCAAAGCATGGACAATTTGAATCGTTGGTTTTCTTACTAGCTTATGGAATGAAACTCTATCTCCATCTGGCGTTATAAGGGTCACACTTTGCCTCGAACAATTAAGGTTAGCTTTATACTTAGTCAACCAATTCATTCCCAAGATTACATCAAATTCAGATAGGTCAAAAGCTATTAAGTCTGCTCGAAACTCAACTTTCTTTATTATAATAGGGCAATCCTTATACATGGTTCTACATTTCACAATTTCTCCACTAGGAAGGGAAACACTCATAGCATGAAAGTCACAACATGGTTTCAAATTTAAATACTTTGCAAACAATGGAGCAATAAAGGAATGTGAAGCTCCAGAATCAAAAAGAACATGGGCTGCTAAAGAATGGATAGAGAAGGTACCGGTGATAACATTATCATTCTCATCTGCCTCATCCTGTCTCATCACAAAAACTCTTCCAGCTGGCGGTGGTCGGGGTGGGTTGCGGTTTGAACCTCCTGTGTTGTTGTTGTTCCGACAACGATCGTTGTTAGTTGAAACTGGTCCTCTCGTGGTTGGGGTTACCTGCTTTGGACATTCTCTGATGTAATGATCATGGCTCCCACATCGAAAACAAGTGTTCGATCCTACACGGCATTCACTCTCGATGTGGCCTCTTCTCCCACACTTGGCACATTCTTGCGCCCTATTATTCTGGTTTCCACGATAACCTTGTCCTTTGTTTCCAACATCGTTCCTCCTTTGATTTCCCTGGTAGCCTTGGTTAGGCTTCTTTGCTCCTCCTTGACTTTGGTTTTCATTTCTCCTTTTATACCCAACATTCTTCGCTTCTCGAAGCAGTACCACTCTCTCTACATTAGCTGCGATATCAACCATATCCTGGTATGAAGTAAACCTCTGGGTGGACAACCTATCCTGGTACTTAAGGTGCAGACCTCGCTCGAAACGGTTCATCCTGGACTGCTCTGTCGACACCAGGTTTGGTGCAAACCTTGACAACTCCATGAACTTATTTGCGTATTCCAATACGCTCATTGTTCCTTGTTGCAAGTGTAGAAATTCATCTTCTTTTTGTTTCCTCAGGGATGGTGGATAAAACTTGTCTCTCATTAACTTTTGTAGCTCGTTCCAACCAAATCCAGACCCATTCTTTCGTTCCTTGTTAACTTTCCACCATAATCCTGCTTGACCCGTCAAGTAGAACACTGCGAAATCAACTCTCCATTTCTCAGGGCATTGCAGGGTTTCAAACAACTGATCAATGCGACTTATCCAATCCTCGAACTCAACTGGATCGGGCTTTCCATCATAGGACGGTGGGTTAAGCGACGAAAAGTTCTTGAACATCGTTGCGCTCTCGTTCCCACTAACATCTTTCTTTTTTCGAGAATCATGGACTAATTCGGCCAACATTGCACTCACATTTTCCAATCGTTCCATCCTTTCCTCATGGCCATTAACATGGACATACTCCTCGTGAGTAATGTCGTTATCATCGTGAACATGATGCTCGTTGCGAGCTCCGTTGGTAACATCGTTGATAGCATCAATGGTCGACATTCTGCATAACATATCTTATCAGATTGAAGCGAAATAATAATATAAAATAAACCCTTTGATCCCGTTCCTACACTCACACTCATATTCATTTTAACTTAGCAAGATTTTAGAACATTCTTTTTAACTCATTCCTTAAAATTCTTCACTTAAAGCCTAATGAATTCTATTCGTGCCAAAACCCGTAAGGTTTAGCACTTATGGTCCAGAACCTTTGCTCTTGATACCAAACTGTAACGCCCCGACCTCTAATTCAATTATTAAAGCATAATTAGCAGCGGAATTAACCTAATTGGTCGGGACATTACCTGCCGTAACTCCCTTTTTGGAAATTACAAGGCAAACATCAATCATAAGCCATTAAATACTCCAAAATATATATAATAATCCTTTATATTATCAAAATAAAAGTACATAACTTACTAAAAGTCTTTAATTAAAACTATTAAAACTTTAAGCATAAACTAGGTGAATATTATTAACGTGAAATTCCTCGCCACTACTCGTGTCCATCGTCCCCATCAGTACCTAAAACAGAAAACGAAACGGTGAGCCGAAGACTCAGTAACAACTACCCTAGCAACGTAAATTCATTTCAACTCATTTTATTTAATAACACAGGGAGAATAGAAATAAGTAAAACATTTAATAAAACATCATATTTAATTCATTTATAAACTTTGCAATTTAACATGCTAGTTGTCGGCAAGTACGAACCGTGAAGGATTTCTCCACTGGGCCTGGGCCCTGAGCCTGGGCTCATCATCGTAACATGGGCCTGGGCCCTGAGCCTGGGCTCATCATCGTAACATGGGCCTGGGCCCTGAGCCTGGGCTCATAAACCATGGGAGCCTGGGCTCGTAATCCATGGGTGGACAGGTGTCCGTGGTGCATGCATGACCGGTAGATAGGAAGATGGTAGTTTATATACCGCCAGACAAACCAGGTCTTTCACTTTCATTTATCATGTTTTATGTATTTTTACCAAGCCTTGGCTTGTATTTCAGTTGAAACAACATAACTCATTTAGCTCATAAAACATCATTTTGATCCTGGGATCAATAAACATATTATTTCTTTCAAAGCATTGCATAAACATAATTTTATGAGAAAACTCAATCAAATCATATTATAATAAACAATTCAAACAAATCATATTTCATTCCCACAATCCATAAAACATGACAAAACATTTAATTCATAAATTCAATCATAACGTCATAATTTCATAAATCATATTTATAAGGGGATTGCGGGTACTAGCAATAGCCGTTACCTCACTTCCGCGATTTGCTAAGGGTTTTCGTTGGTTCGTTCGTCCTGAGCTCCGAGTCCAATTTCTTAAAAATATTAAATAATTGAATTAGTACCAAATTGATAAATAATTTAACTTAATAATTTCGAAACTTTATAATTAACCAATTTTCTAATAATAATGTTAAAAATATATATATATATATATAATTTCATAGTTTTAATGAAAATATAATAAAACGCCAATTTTAGTGAAGAATATAATTAATTGAAATTTCAATCGAAAAAATGTATATATTTTCCTTAATTAATTTACACGAAAATCTTATTTAAATTTTGTCCTTGATAAATCCATTTAGTAACTTATTTTAGTTAAATCGATAATATAATTTAAAATCAATATTTTATAAAATCATAAATTTTATACGTAATGAATTTTTAAATAACGAATTTTAATGAAAATATTATTAATCTAATTTTCAATCAAAATATATAAATATTTCATAAGTTGATTTTCATGAATATTACTTAAATTTCGTTTTTGTTGGATAAAACTAGTAATTTATTTTATTAAAATGATTAACTAAACCTGAAAAATATTAAACCATTTATTAGTAAATATTTAAATCATAAACATTATCATAACATGCAAATTCATAATTTTGGAAATCTGAAATTAACAAATTAGCTCAAACTCACCCAAAGGCCCAACTGAAATGGCCCAACCTCAAAATGGGTTTGAGGGAAATAAAAACAAACTCTTAAAATCTGATTTTTGGTTTTGGGTTTTCTGGGAAGGAGGCACGACAGGGAGGATGGAGAGGAGGAAAGAGAAAGGGAGGGAGGCGATTGGGGCTGGGTGGTGCCGATTAATGCGACGGTGGTGTTGGTTGGTCCACGGCGGCGAGCGGTGAGGGGAGGTGGTAATTTGCGCCCGAAAAGGGGGAAAGAAACAGGGGAGATTTGTGTGGTGGTTTGCGGCGGTTCTGGGAGGAGTAAGGGGGGTGGCTTGCTGGTGAAAGTGAGCGGCGGAGGTTAGTGTGAAAGGGTGGTGATGTTGGCCGGTGGTGGCGGTGGTGTGTGGGTGGTGCAGCGCGACAGAGAAGGGAAAGAACAAAGGAGGGGGCAGGGGATATACGAAGAGCAGGGAGGTGAGGGTGGTGCGTGCGGTGGGTGTGGCGGCGGTCGTGGTTGATCAGGGTGGTTGGGATGGTGATAGGTGGCAGGCAAAGGTGGTGGTAGACCGTGGTTGTAGTGATCGTTGTTGGTGGTGGTGGTTCGAGCAATTGGAGGAATAAGGGGGAATGGTTTTCAGTTTTGTGAATTGATTTTGGGTTGAGAAACAAAAGGTGTTGTCTGATTATAAAATCAAGAAGAGTGAAGAACAATGTGCATTCCTTGGGCTCCAAGGAGTGAATTTGGACAGCATTTGAGGGAAGGAAGGAAGTATTGACTTCCTGGTTTGAGCGTGGGGAGCAAGAAAAATAAAGCTGACATTTTCATTTTTTTATTTTTTATTTTTTTTTTTTTTTTTTAATAATAATAATTTCACAATATTTGGCCAAAAATCCAGAATTTGTAATAAAATGTTTAATTAAAATAATTCCTTAAAAATAAATAAATTATCGTTAACGAAATTAAATAATTTCGGTTTATAAATTTATCGTTTAAAATAATTCGTAAAAACGATTAAAATAACGAAATTCGATTATTCGTAATTTAATTAAAAGGAAATTAAGTTAATAAATATATTTAATTTTAATAAATCGAATTTAAAATTCCGGGGTATTACATATATATTTATTCTTATTTTTATAGTAATTGTTTTACAGTTAAAATTACTTTTCTATATGATATAGTTACTCTTTGGATAGAATAATTATTCTTATCAAAATGATTATATAATTATTATTTTTTCATAGTTACTATTCCGAAGATATAGTTACTTTACAGAACCTATAGTTTCTATAACATAAGACGTCGATTATCCGGTTCACATTAATTTACAAAAACACCCTGGTCCACGATAATTGTAGCGTGGACCAGGTCCATGCAAGTGGGATTGAACATTGGTGGAGTTGGTGTCACAGGAAAGTAGCTCAAGCAAAGACCTGCTTTGTTCGTGGTTCAGGTTCGGTAGAATCCCTCCTCATACAATTTATTAAAAACAAAAATAATACTCCCTCTGTATTTATTAAAAAGATACACTTGCCTTTTCCAGCCGTATTTATTTAATAATACACTTGCCATTTTTAGTAACTTATCTGTTTTACTTATTAAAATATCTACCCTACCCCACTTGTTTTATTACTTTATTTCATTTAATTGTTTTTCTTCATACCCGTGTCCAGCCAAGTGTTTCTCTTGAATAAATACCAAGGGAGTAATAATAATACTTTCTTCGTGTTCACTTACAATACAGTTCATTGTACGAGCAGTTGGTTCTGGAATTTGGATCCATAACCTGATTCCATTTTAGTCTATTAATCACTTAAAATTTCCGAACTTACAACAGCTTAAGTGACTTGTTACTTCGAGAATAATGCCAGAAAGAGGCATCGATCTATTCCTAGGTAAGTCCATGTGCATCCTTGACTCTTGGTCAAGTGTAAACAAATTTCTCTCTCATCCTTCCCCTTCTTCCACCTTATTTTCCACTAACTTGGCATACCTATACTCTAACCCCTATATTTTCTTCTACAATCTTGACCCAAGATTACTAATTTCTCTCATATACTTTTTACATATATCTCGCCTCAAATCCTCTTCCGTAAACGATTACTAATTTTAAACACTAATAAATTTAAATTATATCATAATTAAAAAATATTTTATTTATTTAATTATTTATTGTTTGATACGGAGTATTATTTTTGTTTAATTTAGCAATTGCATGCGATTTTGTGGGAAGTCAAACAACAAAATAAACACCCAACTTAAATCACTAAAAACATCATCATGCAATTTTTAACTGTTAATACACTATTTATTTAAACACCAAAATAATTAATAAATATTTAAAAATTAATAATAAGAAAGCAATTAGGCAAAATTATCTTCTACATTTGTTGCCCAAGGGGTCAAGAATGTGACCCAAGTCAAGTGAGACCATACTTGACATTGCCTATTTGTTAACATTGTGAAACTTAAAAAGTTAAGTATCACTTGACAGCTTCATGATGTCAAGGATGCTGATGCTCTAAGGTTAAATAATGCAGATCTAAATTATCCACTTTCCAGTACATTATCCAAAGTTGACCCATAACCTAAAATGTATCCATCGCCAATTCCGGTGCTTAAAAAGTAAAAACCATTGTAGATTTGTAGATTGCTACATTTTCAATATATATAATCACATTGACCGTGGTCACATACTCACATTAGTATCTACTAGACCTGTCAAACGGGTCGGTCGGGTCGGGTTGTAAAAAAATTATTTTTGGGTTCGGGTTAGATCGGGTCGGTCACTTTCGGGTTCGGGTTTACAAATGCTTGTTCAAGACCCAGAACTTTCGGGTTCGGGTTGACCCAACGGGTTGAGAGATTTTAAAACGCGCATTATATTTTCATTAATTTAGGTGATAAATATACAAAATATGGGCACAAATTAACAAATTTTCCTACATAAGTTTATATTAGTCAAATTCAACCGTAAAATGGCGTATAATTCAAATTAAAATCATATTACACACAATAATAGTAAAAAATAGCGTGTTTATTATGCTTAAATTTTCTCCTAATCGCATTTATTACTATAAATACAACGATTTTCAATCGGTCGGGTCCAAAACGGATTCGGTCGGGTTTTGACCCATTACTTTTCGGGTTGCTCGGATTCGGATAAAATCGGGTTACGGGTCGCAAAATCTTGTTCAGGACCCAGTATTTTCGGGTCGGGTTCGGGTCGGTTTTCGGGTCGGGTCGATTTTTGACAGGTCTAGTATCTACGGATCTATCCCCTAGGTAATCTAACATTATCGCAAAAATAATTACACCTATCAGAATCAGAATCAGAATTTAAGAAAAGAGATTATTTCATTTCATCAGACACTGAAAACATCATAAGATTTCAGATCACTTACTCAGAAGAACACCTACTAGTACTATTTACATCAGATCTTCATCATCATCATCATAATAATAATAAAGCAACAAGACATGCATCATAAT
The DNA here is from genome assembly GCF_020520425.1 of Spinacia oleracea. NCBI lineage: Eukaryota > Viridiplantae > Streptophyta > Magnoliopsida > Caryophyllales > Amaranthaceae > Spinacia > Spinacia oleracea. Next base: position 67,919,472 of record NC_079488.1, on the reverse strand, counting down.
TCATAAACGGCTAATAATTAATCAATTAAGAAGAACAAGTTGTTCATCAGCAGGATCTTCAAAGTTGGGGTCCTTAGCATCAACCTCAGAAGGAGACATCATGACATGATCATGATCATGATCATCAGCAAAAAGCCCATCACCGGCCCAAGTAAACTTCCCACCATAACCACCTTTCTTGGGAAGTCCATTGATGCCGCTGCCTGATTTCCGGTCCTTGTTTTCATGGGCTTGGGACACCTTCGTGTGGGCCTTCATACCTTTCCCTGACTGCTTCATCTTCTCTTTCTTTCTCTCTCTCTTATCCGATTAACAAAACTAGTGCAGTGTTTTGGAGGTTGGATAGGATTAAATGAGGATTTATATAGATAAAGGGTTTTTTTTTTTTTTTTTTTCTGAGGGTGTTTTATTTTTAGCAGTAGTGAAACAGATCATGTGAGTATGCGACATAAGGAAGGAGTCAGGACTCGGGACAAATGGATAAGCACAGACTATGGGCATGGGTAAAGATTAATTTAACAAAAATAATGATGTGTAATTGTTTTAGGGGTAGATTAAGAATTTAAGATGAATATTGAACTTCTTAATCAGTTCTATTTTATTTTAATGTTCCCTGAGTTGTACAAATCACCGTTACGAAATTGATGGTAATCAATATTTGCAATATTAATTTTTTTTTAAAAGCCCTGTTTAATTCACTTTATTTCATGACCTTATTACTTATTTCAGATTTAATCAGATCAGATCAGATCAGACCAGACCAGATCAGATCAGATCAGAAAAATAAGTTCAGATCAGATCAGATCAGACCAGACCAGATCAGATCAGATCAGATCAGACCAGATTATATTATTATTATTATTATTATTATTATTATAAAGAAACGATTACACAAAGTTGGATGGGAGCCTAGCCACTAATTGGGCTCCAACACCCTTATTCAAAGCAAAACACAAACGATGAAAAAGAAAAGAACGAATGTTAGCAGCAGCCGTGTTACTCTGAGCAACACGTGAGACCCGGGACATGAACTCGAGGGCATCACTCCCCAGTTCTCCAAAGTTGGAGAAAGCAAACGCGATAAAACCATAACCGTTGTCCATGCACTTCGCTTCATACTTCTTCTTCTTCTTCTTCCTGGCAACAGCATTAGCGACAGCAACCCCAAGAGCAAAAGCATCAACTCCTGGCCCGGTGAAGGGAGAGATACCTGTGACATCTAAACATACATTTTTCCCTTTGTCCCAAGAGTAGACAAGAAGGTCTGCCGGACGGAGATCTCTCCCTTCCTCAGACAGAAATCCCAAAGGCACCTCCTTCTGCACAACAACCCCAGCCTGCGAACAAATATCCCCTAACACATCTCGAACCAAGTTATGGAGGAATTTCAGGCCAATGTCATTACCGCAATGCACTGCGTGATCCCCGAAGCGATCTATGATTTTCGAAGAGCAGCAAGGACAAGTAAAGTCAGGAGGGAACATAGGAATCGCAAGGCGATAACACAAAACACACCTGAATTGTCTTGGGTGCATCGTTTGCCCTAACCCCTCAATTGGAAGGGCTCTCAAGAAGTCTAAGGAGTGTGCCGCTCGGTTGCTAATGAGTATAGCCTTTTTTCTGGAACTCGGGTTGTGTTGTCCCATCATCTTCTTCACTACCACATCAAAGTACACTGAAGCCAACTTTTTCATAAACGGGGGGGCTGGTACCACACGGCAGAGGTCGAGAGGATCGAAAGGACACAAATCCCGAAAGCTTGATAAAGCTAAATCACAAGCAAGGCCCAAACCAGAGTCACCACCATGACCAAGCAGTCTATTCTGGAGACCAAGAGACTGGAGACGCGAGGCAACAAAAGCATATGCGGAAGAATCCTGCACGGTGTAGGCCCCGAAACCACCCAACCGATAAGGTAGAGTGGCACACCGCAACTGCCAATCTCCAAATCCGGCACCGCCATCCACAATAATATCCTGAAGAACCTTCCTTAAGGCGAGATCAAAGGAAATAGGAGCAGACCCGAGCATATGCGGCGGACAAGTCCGTAAAGAGAAGTACAAACGGCTAACTCCAACACAACACCACAAAAGAAGGAGCTCCGATTGAGGATCATTAAGCTCAGCCACGGCATCCATCAAACGCACAGTCTTAGCGACCCTGTCCTCTATCAAGCGACTGCAGAAGTCAGCCTTCAAGCTAACTGGCCCACCCAGAAGCTGGACTCCATCCCTGGGGCGGGCAATACTAGGAGGGAAAAGCGTGGAATCATAGCTCCTCGGATCAGGAGTAGGCCAAAAGATTTCCGTCTTCTCAACATTTAAATGCAACCCCATTGCAGGACCCTCAGAAGTGATCACCTGCAAAGCCGAAGAAACCAAAGCAATGTCCCCAATAATGGTACCGTCATCGAGGTACCAAGCCATGAAATCAATATTGCACTTCTCGTTGATCAGATGGATAAGCGGATGCAAGGTAAGCGCAAACAACAAAGGTCCCAAAGGATCACCCTGCTGAACCCCCTGGGAAGAAAGCAAGACAGAACCCTCATAATACAACCTAGCCGGCCGGACATAACAGAATTCAACCCAAGGAGCGAGCGAAGGACATCGACGCCGAACCTCTCTAAGCATAGTACTACGATCTATCAAGTTAAAGGCATTACTAAAATCAACCAGAAGCATAGACATGCTGCTCACCTCTCCCTTGGCCTCGACCAACCTGTTGACAGCATGGAGAATAGCCTCACTCCCGTTAGGCACACCCACCCCAAACTGAAAAATCCTCAAGATAACTTCCAACCTCCTTCCCTTATTATTATTATTATTATGGGAAAACACCAAAACGTTACAAGTTTAACAAGCTACAAATATCAAGTGAACTACAAGAAGTTGGAGGGGAGCCGAGATACAATCTGGGCCCCCACTCCTCTAGCTATGGCGAACCCGGTCCTGCTGAAAATGTGGGCAGCTGCCCGTGCCCCAATGTCTTGAGCCCTGGAGTACGTCTGGACCCGCTTCAGCAACGAAACAGCCCCTTTCTCTAATTCCCCAAAAGAAGAGAAGGAAAAAGGAAAGAAACCGTAACCCAAAGCCCTACAACGTGCCGCATACTTATCCTGCTTCCGCTGCGCTGCAACCGCCACAACCCGACCCGGAACGAAGTCTGACAACCCAGATTGCGTCATAGGGGAAGACCTAGTCAAGTCAACACACACATCTAGACCGCCATCCCATGAATAAAGCAATATATCTACTGGACGAAGAGCTCCATCACTCTCACTAGTCAGCCCAACATCAACCTCCTTTCGAGCAGAAATCCCCGACCGATAGCAAATATCCAAAAGGGTATCACGAACAACATTATGTGATGTTTAATACCCACAATCCCAGCACAAGCTCACCACTAAACACTGTATTGGAACTAGCGGGACCACCTAACAACTTAACACCACACAAAGGACGAGCAATATCAGGAGGAAAGACTCCCACAAGCCTGCTTCGAGGGTCCTCTGTAGGCCAGAAAACCTCGGTCTTCTCCACGTTAAGATGTAACCCGAGACAAGGCCCGTCCTCCATAATCAACTGCAGAACCTTCCCAACCACCAAAGTGTCACCAATAATAGTGTCGTCATCCAAATACCATGCCTGGAGACATACATCAAAAGCGTCCCTGATTTTACAAACTAGGGGTTGGAAAACCAAAGCAAAGAGAAGAGGACCAAGGGGATCACCCTGCTGCACCCCCTGAGACGACCATAATGTGTGCTCTCCATAATACAATCTGGCTGGAGTAGAGTAGCAGAATTCAACCCATCGCGAAATGCCCGGACAACGAAGTCGAACTTCACGTAACATGGCCGCTCGATCAACTAAATTGAATGCATTTAATTCACCAACAACATCGAAAGACCCACATCAGAACCCCGATCCTCAATCAACCGGTTCACAACATGAAGAATTGCCTCACCACCCGCAGAAACCCCTACACCAAATTGAAGACCATCAAAATAACTTCCCAAAGACGGACCAACCATAACAGCACCAACCTAATTCGAAACCAGACGTCGCCAAACAGTACCCACGGCAATAGGACGAATACCACCACCAGGCTTGGCGAGAGGTGTAAGGGGAGCACTAGCAATATACTCTCCCAAACCCATAGGACATTTTCCAGCCAAAAAGAGATTAACCACCCCCAGAAATAGAGTCAACTAACTCATCAGAAACAGCCACAACAGCCCCACTCAAGCAATCCATAAGGTGCTGAGCTCGCAAACCGTCCCTACAAGACGTGCCACGCGGAAAACTCCTAATCCGGTCCAAAACAACAGCAGAAGTAGCGATGAGGTGATGGTGATCAATAGGAATATCCGGCAAGGACGGAGCTGGAGAAGAAGGGTGTTTTGACTGTAACTCCGCAAGAGTGGCCTCATTATAAGGCGCAACGCCAGAAGAAGAAAGAACGCGAACTGCGGCAGTGTAATGACCATCACAAATCTTCCTACGACACTGCTTGATATTACGTCTGCCAAATCAAGATTCTCATCAGCATCCATCAAAGTAGGGGATCCAGCTGCCAAAGCTTCCCGCAAAAGCAGCATATTACCACCCGGCTCACTCCAAGTACGAATAGCATTAGCAATACTCTCTTCCTGTCTTTGCCGCCTAACGGCAGATGAGCACTCGCGATTACTCCTCGGGCTAAAGGTCTTAAGTATACATAGAGGTAACACGAGAAGAGTAACCCAACAGAAGATGTCCTCAGGCTTGCAAATAACCCTATCAAGCGCGCTTTTCAAAACCCGGGAAAAACCCAATCAACATTTAGGAGGGGGATTTCACTGTGCAAAGTCGTTTAGAAAGCAATATGTCAAGGAGAGTGACGGTAAAACCACATTCCTGTTCTCACACCCCAGTATCCACATGACTGGGCATATCAGAATTGAGTTGCGGTTTAGAAAGACCATAAAGCACAAACCGAACTACACCATCCCCATCATTAGGTGGGGCCACAAAATCAGAACCATGACGACACTTAGAACGAACAAAATGCGTCTTAAAACAATCCCCACAAAGGCAAATCCCTATACGGCGGAAGGTCAACTCAGCCTCAGTATAAATAGCTAAGTTAGTGGTTAGAGAGTGTCGTGTGACTACTTGAGCATCATCCCTACAATGACGATCACGCAGATGAGTGATCAGAGAGCTCTTAGTAAGCTCATTCCCCCCGCCATCTTGACACCCATTCAGACCCACAAATAGGCAATGAAACCGCACCACATTAGAAGACATTATAGAGCGAACAAGACAAAACAACAACTTTGGGATCACAAACGTGGCAACAACAAGTCGCAAGGCAACAACAAATTAAGCCAGCAACAGCAAAAACGAAACAGCAACAAGAAAGATTGGCAATAGCAAAGGACAAGTCAGTGACACCCAGATACGTGGGTTATGGAGCAACCCACAACAAGCAGGCAAAACAAAAAATAATAAACTGCCGACCAGAATCACCGTAAGTCAGTAACCACTGGAAAAGCCACCCGAAACACCAAACACACCAACACCACAACCACACTGAAGCAAGGTCGTTGGCCAAAAGAAACCCCCGAACAGAATCCCACACCACTGGAAATGCCTTAATATCGCCGCAAAGACACAAAACCCGTCGGAAACTTCATATGCCTGAATAATTCATAACAGTTCCTTAAAACAATTCATATCCACAAAATCATGCTTTTATTAATTCTTTCATAAACTTCCTTGAGGACATTAATGATCCTTAAACATTTCATAACATGTCCTTGACAAAAGATCTATAACATGATTCAAATCTAAAACAGGAAACTTAGGTTCAAACGTTCACGAGAACTAAATTGAAATGGTATCAGCGTTGGCGTCATCTTCTTCTTCCTTGTCAGCTCTCATCATGTAAGCCTTTCCATATGTTGATGGTCGTGGTGGATCATGATTAACCCTAGCATTGTTGTTGTTTCGTTCATGATTGGTCGAAGTTTCTCTTCCAATATCCGTGGGAGGTGGTTTAGGGCAGTCCCTGACAAAATGATCTTTTCCTCCACATCGATAACACGTCTTCGTTCCTGCACGACATTCACTTTCAGTATGGTTTCTCTTTCCACACTTAGCACACCATACACTACGAGCTGTTCTATCATTATAACCTTGGTCTCTTCTATAATTTTGGTTTCCTTGGTTTGGCCTTTTAGCTCCTCCATGGTTTTGATTATCATTCTTCCTTTTATCACCAACATTTTGCGCTTCTCGAAGTAATACAACTCGTTCAAAATTAACTGCAATATCTGAAGGAAATAATGCCCTTGGTCCAAGTATGCATTCTATGTTAAGTCTAATAAATGCGGTTCAGTATTAATTAACAAGTTAATAATTCAGTGAGATCAAGTGAGCTGAATGCCTAGCTAGAGGCCGCTTCAGTTCAAGTGGAATTAATGATATTAATCCACAGCTTACTCTTGACTGAACCCGTAGGGTCACACAAATAGTACGTAAACGGATCAAGTATTTAATGACATTAAATACTCCATCTATGAATATTCGGAACCGACGGATCTTGGTTTCAGTGGGAGCTAAGATCGTCACAGGCAAGAAATGAATACTCCGGAAACGATGATATTGCCGGAAACGGAAATATGGATCGTATCGGAAATATGAATATTATCCAAGTCGTAGATGTTGCCGGAAACGGAAACATGGTACGTATCGGAAAATATTATTGGAAATGGAAATATTACCAGAATCGGAAATATTGCCGGAAACGGAAATATTGCCGGAAACGGAAATATTGTCGGAATCGGAAATATTACCGGAATCGGAAAATAATTCCGGAAACGGAAATATTAAATATTTGTTCGAAACGGAAATTAATTCCGGAATCGGAAATATTAAATATTGTTCGTATCGGAAATAAATTCCGGAACTGGAAATTTAATCGGAAGCGTATCGTACGAATTAGCATCGGACGAGGCTTGCCGGACGAAGGCCCAGCACGAAGCCGGGGCCATCGCCCAGCAAGCATGCGCGCCACAAGCCCAGCCAAGGCAGCGCCCAGGCCTACCGCAAGGCAGGCCCAGCGCGCGCCAAGGGCCACGGATGCGTGGGCCGTGCTGCGTGGGCTGCTGCTCGCACGCGCATGGGCAGCCCTTGTGGCTGCCGTGTGTGTGTGAGTTTGTGCTCATGCGTGATTCCTAAATCTACAAGAGTCAGTGTATGATTAAATTTCTATTCCTATTGGATAAATTAATTAAATAGAATTCATGTAGGATTCTAATTTCAATTAATTCGTATCCTACTAGGATTACGATTCCTTTTCCATAACTCTATAAATAAAGGCCTAGGGGTCATTATTTATACAACAAGTTTTAAGTATTCAAAACTAAGATTTTTAAGCAAAAAAATCAGCCAATATTCTTGCCTACCTAACCGAAAATATTAGAACCTTAAGGGCGATTCTAGTTGGTCAATCTTAAGGCGGATCCGGACGTGCTGTGGACTATCTACGGAGGGACGACACTTGGAGTCCTAAAGACTTGTTCTTGTTCGGTTCGGGCGCAGCTAGGGAAGGCACGCAACAAAGAGTATGCATCTAAACTATGCTAAATGATTATGTGTAAATAATATGTTTCCTGGCTTTATGGTTTTTCCGCATGATTTATGAACTGTCATATGAATCATAACCTAACAGTGGTATCACGAGCCCCTTATTATTTTCATAATCTAAATTGCATGAACATGGTTAAATATTACAAATTTGCAAGAATTAAAAGGGGTGATTAATTTTCGTAATTGTTAATTAATTGCAAATTGCGTTTATTTAATTATACGTACGCAGTTTTTCGGCAGTTTCTTCGTTACTCATCCGAATTGAGTGATTTTTGTGTCAATTCCGCATGTAAAAGGCATTCTAAAATTTTGACAAAAATAATATTTTTCTGCCGAACCCAGAATTCTCAAATTCGAAGCCTAACTATGACTTTTCGAAGGTTTTAGTTTTTCGAATGCAAAATTTCGTAAATTTAAGATGTTAAATTAAATATTTGCGATTCTTGTTGATAAATCTTGAATTTTTGATTGACCTACTGCATATGTTTAACAAGTTTGAATGCCTAGTCTTGTTAATTATGCAATCTAATTTGTAATTATGATTAATTTGTTGAAAATTAGAATAATTTAGAATTAATTTGATTTTCATAATTAATTGTAATTTAATTAGAAACCTATGATTAAAAACCACCATAAAAATTGTAAATTTACGATAAATTTTAAATTTTTATGACCTAGACTTGAATCCATAACAATCGGAAATCAATTGGATAATAAATTTTCGATTTTTCGCCCTAAAATTATGAAATTAATATTATTTATTAATTTGTCATTAATTTTAAATATAAATTTTAAATTTTTATGCGATTCGTTCATAAAACTTGCACGCACGAAGCAATGGACGCTTCGTGTTACCCTTAAGGGGTGTTGTATAATGCGGGCATGCGACGACGAGCAAGGGAGCTCGTCGCCCGTGCGGCACGAATGCAATGAGCAAGGGCGTAGTGCACGAGCACAAGGCAGCAGCCCTGCCTTGTGTCGTGTGCCACAAGCAATGAACGAATGGGCATGGGCGAAGGGCGAGCCAAGGCAGTCGCGTGTGGGCAGCAAGCGAGCTGCGCCACAACGCGCGCTGCCTCGCACAAGGGCGCGCAGCCTCGCGCGCAGCGAGCGCAAGCTCGCGTGCCACGAGCGCTGCGCCCAGCATTACTCGCGCGCACAGCGCGCGATGTCGCCCGCCCAGCGAGCGATGTCGCGCCCCAGCGAGCGATGGCTCGCGCGCGCAGCGAGCGATGTCGCGCGCCCAGCGAGCGATGTCGCGCGCCCAGCGAGCGATGTCGCGCGCACGCACTGCGAGCGATAGCTCGCGTGCGATGAGCGCTGGCGCGCGCAGCGAGCATCAGTGCGTGCGGAGGCTTGCGATAGGGAAGCAGCAGCTATGCGACGAGCGCATGGGCTGCGCGCACATGGCCAGCAATGGCTGTGTGCGTACGGCCCATGGGCGTGCAACGCGTAGGGTGTTTGCGTTACGATTAGATCGTTTTGAATGTTTAATTTGAAAATTTCAGTTCACGTAATTTTAATTAATTTTAAAATTAATAATTTGAATTATTTTCTTGGATTTTAATTTTGAATATTATAATTATAATAAATGTTATTTATTCTAATTATTTTACTAAAATTAAAATCATGAATTAATTTAAATACGACTGAAATTGAATTAAATTTTTGGATTCAATTATAAATTGATATGAGCTTTAAATTTTAATTAAATTTGTATGTTTCCGGTTAGACTAGAAATACATTTTTATGTTTAAAATTGGTAAAGCATATGAATTTATTGGTTTAAGTGGGAGCGCTTTTTAGTCATAAACTCTTGATTAGGTCTACAAATCCTTAAGGTTAAAACAACTTGATTAGAATTAATAAGGACTGAATAATTGGTAGATTATTGGTGCCCTTGATTAATTGCTGCAAATGTTTACGTGATGCATAATGTGTTTTACTAACCAGCTATGTGGGCCATTCATGATAATGAATGGGTGAATGGTATATATTGTATATGTACTGTTTTGCAGGTTATGAAGTGACTAGTATGGCCCAAATAGGATAGAAAATATGGTCTGCGTACCATTAATTTGAATGTAATTGGTCTAAAGTACCAAAGTTATTTTTCAATTCAAATATGGTATGCGAACCATCAAATAGTTGTAATTAGTTATAGCTTATCCTATTTGAAGAAAATGGTGCCTCCCACGGAGATTTTCAAGACGGACTTTGAAGTCAAAGCTTCAAGATGAAGTCGGGCCATACTAGATCACAAATATCTTATGCATGTTTTAAGTTATTTATTGTTTTAAATATGTCTTAAAATGCATGAGATCAAAAGCTTGATTATGTTGCATGATTAAGGATTTTAGTTCACTTAAAATCTAACCAACATAGTAAGAGCCTTAAGTTCCAAACTTAAAAATTGAGTGAAAAGGTGCCATGCCAAAATATACACTTGCTTGGATATCCTTTACATCAATCTAGTAATAGTTTTCGCTCAGCGAGGTGTTACTTATTGGTCCTAAAGGGGCAAGGTACACAAATAATTGTGAGTACATGTTAGTTTTGGTGAAACTCAACGATATAAGTAAGGAGTCCTTTTATGTCGTGGCAAAATCGATAGGTTTACCTAATAAGTTCTTAGACGTACCTATCAACCAAGAGTAGTTTCTAGACTATTAACAAAAGGCTTTTGCTTACCTAAAATGTTTTAGAATTGAGTCGACAAACTGTGCTTAATTCTTCAATGGTTTTAGGGTCTTGGAATCATTTTATTCACACCTGCCGGAACAATAATTCGAATAAAATGCTAATGACTTGTTTAAATTGCATGATTGCTTTTATTTTCAAGTTATTATTCATGATAAATGTTTAGACTTTGCATGCTTCAATGTATGTTTTAATTATTGTTTATAATTAAATATCTTGCACTGCAATAAATCCTTTTAGAAAGGTAACAGTAAATTTCCTCGATTGGTAGTGAATCCAAGAACGATTCACGGAAAAGAGAGAAAGTGAGCAATTTAAAATGTACGTTTCTTATAGCGACTTTTATGGTTGTTTTCGAATATCAAATTCGAATGGCAAACCAATTGGTGCTTGTGAATTCAAAATACAATGTAGTTTTGAGATCATAAAGCATTGAGTTTAATACGCTCAGCTTTACCAATGGTTAACAACCTAATATCTTTGTCCATTTAATTCTCGAATGAGTCTAGTCCCTAGACATTCGAATAGATCGATGCTTAGAGAACTTTAGAAGCTTCTGGTAAGATCATCTAGTTGAAACAAAATATTCAACATAAATGGTAAAGAACCTTGTTGGGGTGACATTGGACATGTCTAACAAAGTATAAAAGTCAACACTAAAGAATTCAATTCTTAAGACTATAAGAAAGGGTACAAGAAATAGGAAAACAAAGGAACAAATGAAAGGAATTTACGATTCCGTTTCTACCTATAAGTTTATGTTTAAAGAGAAGTGACCTAGCAATCAAACTTCCTTGGTATCATATACCGCTTGAGGTTCTTACTTTGGTAATAACTCAAACAATGGAAGCTAGGATACACTAATGACCTACAAGTGGGAAATGAAGCATGGCAATGCTACATTAATTGTAGGGTCATCTAAGTTTGTTTTAAGTCCTTTCAAAGGCTGGAACTTAATGGCTATTTTGTTCCATAATCAGCATACCTAAATTTCTGCTTCAAACACAGAAAGACTCACATTCAGAAGAACAAAAACAATGCTTGTTTGTTTGTTTATTTGAATGAAATGGTCAATTACTGGTTGAGTCAATATGCTTGATTAAAACAAACAACTCTTTAAAGAACTTTACTAGGTTCAAATCAAACCCTTGATTTGAGTTCCATTAAATCTTTGGCATTGTTGCTTAGACCATATCAACAAGTTAACATTCATAAGCTCTATTTTGATGGACTTTTGAAAGTTGGTTGATTTCTAGATCAACTTAAGACAAGCTAGTCTTACTTGTTGAAAGTAACAAAGAATATGAACTATTGTTAGAACGCCTAGACGATAGAGTTCAAAGCTAAAGAAAGGTTTTATGACTTTATTATTTCACATGGATTTGAGTGAATATAGGTTTATTTACTCAAATGTGATATAAGTTGAATCTGTTTGGCTAGTTCAAAGATTCAGAAGTATAAAATCCACTCGGCAAGAAATCATAAAGATCTAGGTTAGATCATGTTGATGATTACTTGAGACCAAATATGATCATCAATGATTGTGTGTTGTAATTTCACAATCTAGGTCCATAAGATATGGCATATCTAAGTTGGAATGATCGAAGTCGATTAGTACTTGATTCGATCAATGATGAATCATAAAGACTTTTCCTATAAATTCTAAAACAAAATGCTCAACTACCACCAAACTAAACTAAATTCGTCAAAGCTATAGAAAAGAAATTTCAGAATATCTTTTCGATAATATATATCTAGAGAGTTGCTAAACTCAGTGGGAGCTTAGTGTTTGTTATTCAACAAACTAAGGCCCAAGTATAGATATATGTTTCATTATGATTTATTCAAATGAGACACAAGGGTATTGTTTCTACCACGAATTTTTGAGAACATAATGTTTGTTTGCTCGAAATAATGTCCTTTTGGAGATTCGTTTCCAAAATGACAAGTGGGAGAAAATAGACCTCGAAAGTCTTCGAGGCGAACAACAAACATAAACGGACATTCCGGAGGCATTTCGAAGTGCTTCAGAAAATCCGAACTTATTCTTTAAGGACTTTAGAAGTGGCTTTAAAGAATAGATATCTCTTAGAAGACTTTACAAGTGCTTCAAGGAGAACAGAATATTCAAAGGACTTTCAAGTGGCTATTGATATTCTATTGTTTGATGTTCTATACCCAAGTAGGCATAGAATTCAAGTCACTGAAACTATGAGATTCTTCTATTAGATAGTGAAGAAACATAGAGATCAGGTCAATGAAACTATGAGATTCTTCTATTAAATAGTAAAGAAACCTACAACTTGCAGTCAAACTATTATCATGTAGATTAATGAGTTTGTGACTTGTAAGAAAGCTATGACGAAACCCAGATTCCCTAAAATGGTTAGAGGCCATATATAGACTCAAATGTTTTAAATGGTTAGAGGCCATAAAACATACTCAATGTTTTGATGACAAAATTGAAATTTTGTTGATTTGCAAGAATAGTTTCACACCTATTGGTTGCAAGTTTGTTTTAAGGATAAAAACCATCAAACATGGAATTGTGTTCACACACAAAGCTAGATTAGTTGCTAAAGGTTACAAGCAAATTCATGGCATGGATTGTGTTGAAACCTCATGCAAAATCGTAATGCTTAAGTCTATAATTCAAGCAATGATTGCATATTGGTACATATAGCAATTGGATGACAAAACGTATTCCTCAATCAAATGTTGGAATAAACTATGTACATGGTATGTCATAGGATTTGTGGATCCAAATAAATGCTTGAAAGAGAAAGCTAGCTTATAAAATCTAAGTACAGATTTAAGCAAGCAATTGGGAGTTGGAACTGTATTTTAGTGAAGCTAATAAGTATTTTAGTTTCATAAAATGTACACGATTCTTATATATAGATGTATAAGAAGTTTAGTGGGAGTACATAAAAACTTAATTGGTCCTATGTGTATTACACACATATCTCTCTATTGTGAAATAACATTCAAATGCTAATGACTTAGATTTGAAATTATTCATCAATGATGGACCATGGCGAAACTTAGTACATACTGGGTATTAAGATCTATTTACAAAAATCTTATGATATTGTTTTGGATTAAGTAATGGCATTTACTAAATCAAACACGAAAGTCTGCATTGGAGATATTCGACCCATGTGAATAAATCTAAGTAAAGGATGTTTGAACTATGTATAAGCATTTACTAAGTTAAACATCAAAGAGTCTAAATGAGATTCTTAACCTATATTATATGTCAAAGAATTTAGCTGGATTCAGTATCTGCTGAAATTGAATAAGCTAAAGTTACATGAATAGAATTCAATTGGGAAAGAATTTATCATGTATGATATAATATGAGGATCGCCAAAAACGTATCGTATGACTTTAGCCATGACGAACATATACCAAATTGATCTAAGTGAAGATCAACTAGATTGAGATCAAGAATACTTATGGTACTTGAAAAGGTACATAGGAATAGTTCTTGATTCAAGGAAATAAAGATATGCTAAATATTGATGCTACACGCAGAAACACTGGCAAAGGATCAAGCAAGACCCCTTTGGAGTTAACCATTGACAAGGACGAGCTATAGAGCATCGTGTTTTGAAATGGCAACATGGGTTGGAGACCATGAGTTGTTGCGTGGGAAATTAAAATAATGATTTCTATGTTCTAAGATATAGTTGAGAGTATTCCACATATCTGTGAACTGCTTGGATAAGTAATTCCAAACAAAGCATCACTAGCAACCTATAAAGTTGAAGTAAAAGTAATTATTGCCTAAGAAGCAATAAAACAGGGTTGTTTAAAGTTCTTCACTGAACTTGGGTAGATCACCTATCTGCTGGCTTGATGATTCTTCATTGAAAAATGCGTAGAACCACTCTTGAAGCAAGAAAAACGTCTGCTAACTTGATGGTTCTTCATTGCAAAATGAGTAAAACCACCATCGAAGTAAGAAAGACTAGATCACATAATAAACAAACCCGAAAAGATCTTATCATCATATCTCGAAGAACATTCGATGAAAAGGATATTAAGATTGGCAAAGCATGATAACTAAACCTATGCAACAAGTGAGAAGCAACACTCACATTGTAGCACTGGAAATCAAGCATAGCTTTGAATTCCATGAACTGTTTTAGAAGATGGGTTTGAGGCCCATGCTTATAAAACATTGGGGTTGAACATTTATCATATATGAAATGTATTTTCATATTCCATTTAATCTTGGTTTAGTATTAAATGATGAGTCCCTTCAATTTGACGATATATTCAAGATAGACTGTCAGGACCAGTCCTGTGACTAAGAAATGTCTATCAAGTGAACTTGAATGTCAAAGGTTGAAAATGGTCCCTAATCGGAGTTTTCTATAAAATTGGACGCATAGAAAACGTTAGACGATTAGAATGCAAGATGACTAGTAGTTCTGTTTCTTGAACTATGTGGACATGGCAATGTCATAATCATTTGCATAGATACTTACTTTGGGAAGACTAGTATCGGACAAGACCTATGAAACTTTACTGTAAGAGATGAAAGTCTGTCATGAGTAAATTTCATTAAATTATTAGACACTAAATCCTCAATACCTGAGTGATTTGAGATTACTTGTTTGAGAACTGGTTGCTTTGACGTTGACCAACCGTCGCACCGTAAAAGGAGGCTATAAAGGCAACGCTCAGGTAATCACCTATCAAACGAAGTCTAATCTCAAGATCGCAAGATTGGGATTGTCCTCCCATAAATCGGGATGAGATGCTTAAAAGTTGTACAAGGCCACTCGGAGAGCTAGAAACTGTGAAATGCATGGCCGTGCTCGGATGAATCATAGGCTATGATTATCTGTTTATTTGATCAGTTGAACTCTGAAACCGAGGAACACCTCTGGACATAATAAGGATGACAACTCTTACCTTATGTTCAAGAGCAAGCATCGAGCGACAAAGGAATTAGGAAATGCACACTTGTCCCTAAGGACAAGTGGGAGACTGAAGGAAATAATGCCCTTGGTCCAAGTATGCATTCTATGTTAAGTCTAATAAATGCGGTTCAGTATTAATTAACAAGTTAATAATTCAGTGAGATCAAGTGAGCTGAATGCCTAGCTAGAGGCCGCTTCAGTTCAAGTGGAATTAATGATATTAATCCACAGCTTACTCTTGACTGAACCCGTAGGGTCACACAAATAGTACGTAAACGGATCAAGTATTTAATGACATTAAATACTCCATCTATGAATATTCGGAACCGACGGATCTTGGTTTCAGTGGGAGCTAAGATCGTCACAGGCAAGAAATGAATACTCCGGAAACGATGATATTGCCGGAAACGGAAATATGGATCGTATCGGAAATATGAATATTATCCAAGTCGTAGATGTTGCCGGAAACGGAAACATGGTACGTATCGGAAAATATTATTGGAAATGGAAATATTACCAGAATCGGAAATATTGCCGGAAACGGAAATATTGCCGGAAACGGAAATATTGTCGGAATCGGAAATATTACCGGAATCGGAAAATAATTCCGGAAACGGAAATATTAAATATTTGTTCGAAACGGAAATTAATTCCGGAATCGGAAATATTAAATATTGTTCGTATCGGAAATAAATTCCGGAACTGGAAATTTAATCGGAAGCGTATCGTACGAATTAGCATCGGACGAGGCTTGCCGGACGAAGGCCCAGAACGAAGCCGGGGCCATCGCCCAGCAAGCATGCGCGCCACAAGCCCAGCCAAGGCAGCGCCCAGGCCTACCGCAAGGCAGGCCCAGCGCGCGCCAAGGGCCACGGATGCGTGGGCCGTGCTGCGTGGGCTGCTGCTCGCACGCGCATGGGCAGCCCTTGTGGCTGCCGTGTGTGTGTGAGTTTGTGCTCATGCGTGATTCCTAAATCTACAAGAGTCAGTGTATGATTAAATTTCTATTCCTATTGGATAAATTAATTAAATAGAATTCATGTAGGATTCTAATTTCAATTAATTCGTATCCTACTAGGATTACGATTCCTTTTCCATAACTCTATAAATAAAGGCCTAGGGGTCATTATTTATACAACAAGTTTTAAGTATTCAAAACTAAGATTTTTAAGCAAAAAAATCAGCCAATATTCTTGCCTACCTAACCGAAAATATTAGAACCTTAAGGGCGATTCTAGTTGGTCAATCTTAAGGCGGATCCGGACGTGCTGTGGACTATCTACGGAGGGACGACACTTGGAGTCCTAAAGACTTGTTCTTGTTCGGTTCGGGCGCAGCTAGGGAAGGCACGCAACAAAGAGTATGCATCTAAACTATGCTAAATGATTATGTGTAAATAATATGTTTCCTGGCTTTATGGTTTTTCCGCATGATTTATGAACTGTCATATGAATCATAACCTAACAATATCAACCATATCTTGATAGGAAATAAACCTTTGAGTTGCCAACCTATCTTGGTACTTCAAATGAAGACCTCGCTCAAAGCTGTTCATCCTAGATTGTTCTGTCGATACCAGCTCCGGTGCAAATCTTGATAATTCCATGAACTTGTTTGCATATTCCATAACACTCATTGTTCCTTGTTGCAAGTGCAAAAACTCGTCTTCCTTTTGTTTCCTCAGGGATGGTGGATAAAACTTATCTCTTAGTAACTTTTGTAGTTCGGTCCAACCAAATCTAGGCTCATTCTTCCTTTCCTTATTAACTTTCCACCATAAACTTGCTTGGCCCGTTAAGTAAAACACGGCGAAATCGACTCTCCATTCCTTAGGACATTGCAAGGTTTCAAACAACTGATCTACGCGATTAATCCAATCCTCGAATTCTACAGGGTCGGGCTTGCCATCGTAAGATGGTGGGTTTAGGGATGAAAACTTCTTGAACATTGATGCATTTTCGTTCGCATTTGTCGATTTCTGTTTCTGAGAATCTTTGATTAATTCAGCTAACATCGTGCTAACGGTTTCTAATCGTTCCATCCTTTCTTTGTGATCTTCGATAGGTTGATCGTCATAGGGATCATCATGGGCAACATCCTCGTAGATAGTGTCATCGTTGACATGGACGTTGTGCTCGTTGTGAGCTCCATCGTTAATATCGTTAGTCACCTCGGTAGTCGACATTCTGCATAGCGTGCTTAATCAGGAAAACATACATAATAGGAAAATAATCCCTTTTTAGCCCGTTCCTACACTCACACTCATTTCATTTTAACTTAACATGATTTTAACATATTCTTTTATTCTTTAAAACTCTTTGCTTAAAGCCTATTGAATTCTACTATGCGCAAAACCCGTAAGGTTTAGCACTTATGGTCCAGAACCTTGGCTCTGAATACCAAACTGTAACGCCCCGACCTCTAATTCAATTATTTAATCATAATTAGCAGCGGAATTAACCTAATTCGGTCGAGACATTACCCGCCGTAACTCCCTCTTGGGAATTACAAGGCAACTATCAATCATAAGCTATTAAACTCCAAAATTCACATAATCATCCTTCTCAATTCCTTAATCAAAGTACATAACTTAATCTCGAATCTTTACTGAAACTTGTTACAACTTAACATTAACTTAGGTGAACTTGGTAATAGTGAAATCCTCGCCACTACTCGTTTCCGTGGTCCCCAACAGTACCTAAAACGGAAAACAAAACGGTGAGCCGAAGACTCAGTAACAAGTTACCCTAGCATCGTAACATCATTTCAATTCATTTTATTAATAACACAGGGAGAATAGAATATAGTAAAACATTTAATAAATCATCATTTCAGAAGCATCATTTCGAAAACATCATTTCAGAAACATGATTTTAGAAACGTCATTTCAGAAACATCATTTCAGGAACATTATTTCAGGAATATTATTTCAGGAACATCATTTCAGGAACATCATTTCAGGAACATTATTTCATTAACCTTTTTCCTTTTAACAGTATTATTCTGGTCGTCAGGACTTTACAGGAAAACATGGTAGGACGTCTCCTACGAACAGGGGAAGCCAGTGCTTCATAACAGGGGGAGTCAATGCTCCATAACAGGGGAAGCCAGTGCTTCATTTCAGGGGGAACCTTGGTTCCATATCAGGGGAAGCCAGTGCTTCTTATCAGGGGGAACCTTGGTTCCATATCAGGGGAAGCCAGTGCTTCTTATCAGGGGGAGCCTGGGCTCCATATCAGGGGAACTTGACCAGTTCTTACACTTTCATTTATCATGTTTACATTTCTTTTAATAGAACATTAGTCAGGAAAATCTCATTCATTCAGGGTGGTTCAACAAAACCATTAAATCTCGTTATTTCATAAAATCATTACTTTCAGGAATAATAATAATTCATTAAATTAATACTTTGCATAAAGCTGCATTATCGTAAAACAATTCAATCAAATTATACTTGTAATCCCGCAATTCATAAAACATCATTATAAAACATCAATCATTCATAACATCATTCATAAATACATTTCGAAGGGAATGCGGGTACTAGCAATAACCGTTACCTCAATTCCACGATTTGCTAGGCCTTTTTGTTGGTTCGTTCTTCCTGAGCTCCAAGAATCGAGATCTTATAAAATAATAATTATTGACTTAGTAATTCTATTTTAATAAAACTAATAATTTAAATATATAGATTTCTTTATGTAAAAAGAATAATTGGTAGATATTGAGTCATTTATAAAATTCCTTTATAAGAATGTTAAAGTACTTAACCAAAATTATTCTTATAAAACATAAATTAGCAAAAATCAATATAGAAAAGCAGTAATACTTACTCAATATTAGTGGGCCTAGTTTTATAAGTTGGGTGGGCTGACTTGAATGAATAAAACCAAAAGTTCCTAACAGAACTTTGGTTTCTGAAAACCAAATGCACGCAAAAGGCAGGGACCAAACGAAGAGAAAGTTGGGCGGTTAGGCGGTGGCCGGTGGCCAGTGGCCGGTGTGGGTGGTGCGCCGACTGGAGGGGTTCGCAGCGCAGCAGCACAGTGGTGCTGTGCGGCGGTGGTTTGCGGGAGGAGGGAGGAGCTGGGCGCGGTGAGAGAGGGAGGCAGGGGAGATGCGGGTGAGGAGGAGAGAAAGGAGAGGGTTGCGGGAGTGGTGGTCGGCTGGGTGGTTTTGGTGGGGTCTGCGACAGTCAAGGTGGTAGTGGTGGTGGTGGAAGCGGTTGTCGCTGGTGGTTGTCAGTGGTTCTTTTCTTTTTTTTCTTTTTTTTTTTGAATTTAATTTAAGATGCAAATTAGAAATTAAAATCAAGAATTAAAAATTGAAACTAAAATGTTTATTGTTTTGATAGATTCTGAACAAGTTTAGGAGCTATATATAGCAATGGCATTGATCAAGTACGTGATTGATGATCCAAATTGGAAGAATTTTAGATGACAAATGTAAGATAATACAAAAAGTAGTGATGAGTAATGGAAGCTAGAAATTTTAGGGGAGTGAATCAGCAAGGCTAAGGGTTTTAGATGGAATAGATGGCAAGCAACATGGCTGCCAGGTGCTGAAGTTTGCACGCTGAGAAGAAGAGAAAGAAAGGTTGAGGTTGTTTACAGGGAGTCAAAGGGTGTTTTGGTAAATCAGAATAATTGACAGAATTTTTATTGCTATTTTTGGACATTGGATGAAAATAATTTAATTTCCAAAATAACAAGTGCTAATAAAATTAATTTAATTTTCACATAAAATTTGTCGTTAATAAGAATATTTTGGAAATTATTTAAATCTCTTATATATTACGAAATATAATATAAATTTAAAAGGTTGCTTAAGCTCGTAAATAAAATAATAATAAAAAATTATAAAATCTGAAAAATAACAGATCGTGTAACGATATTAAAAAAAATTTAAAAAATAATTAAGCATAATTAATCAAGTTTTAAAAATTCGGGGTATTACATTCTTACCCCCTTAGAAAAAGTTTCGTCCTCGAAACTTGAAAATTAGATTTATGAAAATGATTGATGAAATTGAAAACACTCGAATGAAAGTATGATGTTTTATTTTAAAACCAAGATTTCACAATTTCAATTCTGACAATGTCTAGCCTTCATTCCGCCATCATCTTTTAGGACTCCGCTTCAACTCGAGACCTAGAATCGAAGAGTAAAGAGTACAAAAGGGGCAAAATTATATATTAATCCTTAATCGTCATTAAGGTCAATTACATTCCGCCATCGTCTTTCGTATCTCTACTTTACTTCATAAAATAGGATCGAGGAGCAAAGAACTTAAAGGGGCAAATTTGTTAGCATAGACTAGGCTCCATTTTACTTTATATTTCTACCGAAAACAGTAACTTTTAATGCAAATTAAATTACAATTCTGAAAATATATGTATATGTAGTGAAAATAAATATTTATCAACCAATTTCAATACTCGAATAATTTGTAAAAGTCATTTATTATATCATTCTCGTACTCTGAGCTCAGGAGAACTTCCATCGGAGGCGGCTTCCATGTATAACAATTAGATTACCAGTACAGTCATGTCAGCATAAACATAATCCATATCATAAGGACGTAATTCATAAACTGAAAATTTTCATATTCAACATAAGCATAACATTCATAATCATTTGGTCTAACACACGAGAATGGTTGACCAAAACATAATCATTTATAGAAAACATAGTCATTCATACATCATATCGTTCATGTGCGAATAATTAGAGACATTCCACTTTCATTTTCTATTGGCCTCTTTGTTGCAGGAATCTTGTCGTTTGATTTTTGTTATTCGATTCTTTTTTTTATTTCGATCTTCGATTTCCGATCTTTTCTTCTACGTCACACAACTTTGTTGACTACGTTCGTTGCGGGGGTTTGAGTCCAACCACGTGACGGAAATACATCGTAAATATACGACTTCGCTATATC
Organism: Spinacia oleracea; assembly: GCF_020520425.1. Taxonomy (NCBI): domain Eukaryota; kingdom Viridiplantae; phylum Streptophyta; class Magnoliopsida; order Caryophyllales; family Amaranthaceae; genus Spinacia; species Spinacia oleracea. The sequence goes on along the minus strand of NC_079488.1, from coordinate 67,898,261 downwards.
CTTAGTATTTTAAGTCGAAAAACACTTGGGCTTTGGTGGATAATTCTAAGCCATCACACGTGCCTTTATCAGAAAAAAAATCTAGATTCCAGAATCTTAGTTCATACTACCTGGTTTTACAGACATGTCATTTCGTCGATTTTTTTTCTTAACTCCATTGCATTCCTCAGTCATTCATAATTCCTTTCGAACTTCATAACATTCATTGATACTATCAACCTCATAGACAGACTAATTCTCGATAACTTATTTTGGTAAGATCCTTGAAACTTATATGCAAAACTCAATCTCATGCTTTCACCATAAATCATATTTTTCCACATAACATTTTCGCAAACCTTACATTTCCTCGCTTAGCTTTCTTTATGGAGATTATCAAGCATTCTTTCAAAAATAATCCCTATAAATGATGCGGAAAGGTATACTGAAAACACCATCAACTTTATTGACTGACTAATTCCTGATTACTTCCTTCGGTATAATCCTCAGAACTCCATGTGTAACCTCAATTTTATATTTTCACCATAAATCATGTTTGGTCTCGATCACATAATATTTTTGCATAACCTTTTTAATATTCTAGCTTAGCTTCCTTAACATATCTGAAAATACACTTAGGTGCTTATAACCACAAAACAATCATTATGAAGGGTGCGGGAAAATAACCCTTAATCATAACTTAAATGCTTTGAACCCTGAATAACCTTGATTTAAGCGGTGACTCACCTTTTATGAAACACAAACTCACACTCTTCTTGTACTCTATCATTCATCCTTAAATACCAACTCATGCTCTTTCAATACTCTAAAAAAATCAACCTTAAATAATTCATAACAGTTCCTTAAAACAATTCATATCCACAAAATCATGCTTTTATTAATTCTTTCATAAACTTCCTTGAGGACATTAATGATCCTTAAACATTTCATAACATGTCATTGACAAAAGATCTATAACATGATTCAAATCTAAAACAGGAAACTTAGGTTCAAACGTTCACGAGAACTAAATTGAAATGGTATCAGCGTTGGCGTCATCTTCTTCTTCCTTGTCAGCTCTCATCATGTAAGCCTTTCCATATGTTGATGGTCGTGGTGGATCATGATTAACCCTAGCATTGTTGTTGTTTCGTTCATGATTGGTCGAAGTTTCTCTTCCAATATCCGTGGGAGGTGGTTTAGGGCAGTCCCTGACAAAATGATCTTTTCCTCCACATCGATAACACGTCTTCGTTCCTACACGACATTCACTTTCAGTATGGTTTCTCTTTCCACACTTAGCACACCATACACTACGAGCTGTTCTATCATTATAACCTTGGTCTCTTCTATAATTTTGGTTTCCTTGGTTTGGCCTTTTAGCTCCTCCATGGTTTTGATTATCATTCTTCCTTTTATCACCAACATTTTGCGCTTCTCGAAGTAATACAACTCGTTCAACATTAACTGCAATATCAACCATATCTTGATAGGAAATAAACCTTTGAGTTGCCAACCTATCTTGGTACTTCAAATGAAGACCTCGCTCAAAGCGGTTCATCCTAGATTGTTCTGTCGATACCAGCTCCGGTGCAAATCTTGATAATTCCATGAACTTGTTTGCATATTCCATAACACTCATTGTTCCTTGTTGCAAGTGCAAAAACTCGTCTTCCTTTTGTTTCCTCAGGGATGGTGGATAAAACTTATCTCTTAGTAACTTTTGTAGTTCGGTCCAACCAAATCTAGGCTCATTCTTCCTTTCCTTATTAACTTTCCACCATAAACTTGCTTGGCCCGTTAAGTAAAACACGGCGAAATCGACTCTCCATTCCTTAGGACATTGCAAGGTTTCAAACAACTGATCTACGCGATTAATCCAATCCTCGAATTCTACAGGGTCGGGCTTTCCATCGTAAGATGGTGGGTTTAGGGATGAAAACTTCTTGAACATTGATGCATTTTCGTTCGCATTTGTCGATTTCTGTTTCTGAGAATCTTTGATTAATTCAGCTAACATCGTGCTAACGGTTTCTAATCGTTCCATCCTTTCTTTGTGATCTTCGATAGGTTGATCGTCATAGGGATCATCATGGGCAACATCCTCGTAGATAGTGTCATCGTTGACATGGACGTTGTGCTCATTGTGAGCTCCATCGTTAATATCGTTAGTCACCTCGGTAGTCGACATTCTGCATAACGTGCTTAATCAGGAAAACATACATAATAGGAAAATAATCCCTTTTTAGCCCGTTCCTACACTCACACTCATTTCATTTTAACTTAACATGATTTTAACATATTCTTTTATTCTTTAAAACTCTTTGCTTAAAGCCTATTGAATTCTACTATGCGCAAAACCCGTAAGGTTTAGCACTTATGGTCCAGAACCTTGGCTCTGAATACCAAACTGTAACGCCCCGACCTCTAATTCAATTATTTAATCATAATTAGCAGCGGAATTAACCTAATTCGGTCGAGACATTACCCGCCGTAACTCCCTCTTGGGAATTACAAGGCAACTATCAATCATAAGCTATTAAAGTCCAAAATTCACATAATCATTCTTCTCAATTCCTTAATCAAAGTACATAACTTAATCTCGAATCTTTACTGAAACTTGTTACAACTTAACATTAACTTAGGTGAACTTGGTAATAGTGAAATCCTCGCCACTACTCGTTTCCGTGGTCCCCAACAGTACCTAAAACGGAAAACAAAACGGTGAGCCGAAGACTCAGTAACAAGTTACCCTAGCATCGTAACATCATTTCAATTCATTTTATTAATAACACAGGGAGAATAGAATATAGTAAAACATTTAATAAATCATCATTTCAGAAGCATCATTTCGAAAACATCATTTCAGAAACATGATTTTAGAAACGTCATTTCAGAAACATCATTTCAGGAACATTATTTCAGGAATATTATTTCAGGAACATCATTTCAGGAACATCATTTCAGGAACATTATTTCATTAACCTTTTTCCTTTTAACAGTATTATTCTGGTCGTCAGGACTTTACAGGAAAACATGGTAGGACGTCTCCTACGAACAGGGGAAGCCAGTGCTTCATAACAGGGGGAGTCAATGCTCCATAACAGGGGAAGCCAGTGCTTCATTTCAGGGGGAACCTTGGTTCCATATCAGGGGAAGCCAGTGCTTCTTATCAGGGGGAACCTTGGTTCCATATCAGGGGAAGCCAGTGCTTCTTATCAGGGGGAGCCTGGGCTCCATATCAGGGGAACTTGACCAGTTCTTACACTTTCATTTATCATGTTTACATTTCTTTTAATAGAACATTAGTCAGGAAAATCTCATTCATTCAGGGTGGTTCAACAAAACCATTAAATCTCGTTATTTCATAAAATCATTACTTTCAGGAATAATAATAATTCATTAAATTAATACTTTGCATAAAGCTGCATTATCGTAAAACAATTCAATCAAATTATACTTGTAATCCCGCAATTCATAAAACATCATTATAAAACATCAATCATTCATAACATCATTCATAAATACATTTCGAAGGGAATGCGGGTACTAGCAATAACCGTTACCTCAATTCCACGATTTGCTAGGCCTTTTTGTTGGTTCGTTCTTCCTGAGCTCCAAGAATCGAGATCTTATAAAATAATAATTATTGACTTAGTAATTCTATTTTAATAAAACTAATAATTTAAATATATAGATTTCTTTATGTAAAAAGAATAATTGGTAGATATTGAGTCATTTATAAAATTCCTTTATAAGAATGTTAAAGTACTTAACCAAAATTATTCTTATAAAACATAAATTAGCAAAAATCAATATAGAAAAGCAGTAATACTTACTCAATATTAGTGGGCCTAGTTTTATAAGTTGGGTGGGCTGACTTGAATGAATAAAACCAAAAGTTCCTAACAGAACTTTGGTTTCTGAAAACCAAATGCACGCAAAAGGCAGGGACCAAACGAAGAGAAAGTTGGGCGGTTAGGCGGTGGCCGGTGGCCAGTGGCCGGTGTGGGTGGTGCGCCGACTGGAGGGGTTCGCAGCGCAGCAGCACAGTGGTGCTGTGCGGCGGTGGTTTGCGGGAGGAGGGAGGAGCTGGGCGCGGTGAGAGAGGGAGGCAGGGGAGATGCGGGTGAGGAGGAGAGAAAGGAGAGGGTTGCGGGAGTGGTGGTCGGCTGGGTGGTTTTGGTGGGGTCTGCGACAGTCAAGGTGGTAGTGGTGGTGGTGGAAGCGGTTGTCGCTGGTGGTTGTCAGTGGTTCTTTTCTTTTTTTTCTTTTTTTTTTTTGAATTTAATTTAAGATGCAAATTAGAAATTAAAATCAAGAATTAAAAATTGAAACTAAAATGTTTATTGTTTTGATAGATTCTGAACAAGTTTAGGAGCTATATATAGCAATGGCATTGATCAAGTACGTGATATATGATCCAAATTGGAAGAATTTTAGATGACAAATGTAAGATAATACAAAAAGTAGTGATGAGTAATGGAAGCTAGAAATTTTAGGGGAGTGAATCAGCAAGGCTAAGGGTTTTAGATGGAATAGATGGCAAGCAACATGGCTGCCAGGTGCTGAAGTTTGCACGCTGAGAAGAAGAGAAAGAAAGGTTGAGGTTGTTTACAGGGAGTCAAAGGGTGTTTTGGTAAATCAGAATAATTGACAGAATTTTTATTGCTATTTTTGGACATTGGATGAAAATAATTTAATTTCCAAAATAACAAGTGCTAATAAAATTAATTTAATTTTCACATAAAATTTGTCGTTAATAAGAATATTTTGGAAATTATTTAAATCTCTTATATATTACGAAATATAATATAAATTTAAAAGGTTGCTTAAGCTCGTAAATAAAATAATAAAAAAAAATTATAAAATCTGAAAAATAACAGATCGTGTAACGATATTAAAAAAAATTTAAAAAATAATTAAGCATAATTAATCAAGTTTTAAAAATTCGGGGTATTACAGATAATATCCAGATCATAACTGATCTGTACATATCATATCCAGATCATGTTCAAATATGCAAAGATCTTGTCTACATCAGAATCGATCCTTACAGAACCAATATGTTCAGATCAAAGCCGATTTGTACAGATCATGTCCAGATCAGAATCGATATGTCCAGATTATAACTAGTCTAGATATCGACTTTGTACAGATTATGTTCAGATCAGAATTGATCTGCAAAGATCATTTCCATATCAGAATTGATTTTTACAGATCATGACAAGATCAAAACTGGTCTGTACAGATCATGACAAGATCAGAACTGGTTTGTACAGATCATGACCAGATCAGAACTGGTCTGTACAGATCATGACCAGATCAGAATTGATCTGTACAGATCATGTCCAGATCAGAACTGAACTGTATAGATCATGTCCAGCTCAGAACTGATCATGTACAGATCATGTCCAGATCAGAACTGATCGTACAAATCATGTCTTGATTAAAACGGATCTGTACAGATCATATCCAGATCAGAACTTATATGTCTAGATCATAACCGATCTATCTAGATCATGTCTAGGTCTATATAATATAAGGAATAGTTAAATCATGAGCAAAGTCAAATAAATAATAACAATATTGTAAATTTGTGTAACATTTATTTTACACGTAAGTCGTTTAATATTAATAAATATAGATTTTTGTTTAAACTTAATTTTGAAGAATCAGATAAGATAAGATCAGATAAGATCAGAAAAAATAAGTTCAGATCAGACCAGATCAGATCAGATCAGATCAGAAGAAATAAGGTGAACTAAACAAGGCCTAATACATAAAGGGAAGGTACATTTTTATTTATAATTGGGACTTAAGAACTTATCTATCTATCTACTCCCTCCGTATTTATTTAAGAGATACACTTGCCTTTTCCGGCCGTATTTATTTAACACTTTCATATTTAGTAACTTATCAAAATATCAACCCCACCATTTAATTAAATAATACATCTAATTTACCCTATGACCCACCATCCTATAAATAAACAAATAACTTTTGAAACCCACCCCACCTCCCACCCTCCAAAATGACATGGTCCCCACTTATTTACTTATTAAAATATATACCCAACCCCACTTGCTTTATTATTTTATTTCATTCAATTATTCTTCTTAATACACGTGTCCGACCAAGTGTATCTCTTAAATAAATACGGAGGGAGTATTACTTTATACTAAAACAGACACCAGGAATGACACATGTCACTTTCTAGTGCAATTTTTTCCCGCCAAAAGTCTATTTCCTAAAATATATCTTCTTTTTTTTTCGTTTTTAACAGTTTTTATAAATGGTTTATGTATGGAAACAAAATATTGGCTTACTAAATATAACAATAATAAATATCACATAATAACTTGCTTAAAATTATATTGGAATATTTTTGTCAAATCGGTATATCAATAATAGAAAATATATTTAGTCAATATTTTGATCAAATAGCATATTATGCATATAAAATATGTAATACGTAATAGGAAAAAAGTTTCATATCAGATGATTAAATATGAATATGTTCAAGATTTATTAGTTATGCATTAGCTTTAGGAGGAGAAATATTCTATAAAAAACTATGGTCAAACAATAATTTTAAAATGTTCGTGCATTCACGGGATATAATCTAGTTTGAGGTATAAACTAATACGGAAAATAGATCTCAAACCTTTAATCTTTTCGTTCATCAAGCTAGCATCTATCCCGGAATATATGAGTTAAGAGTACTATGTTTATTGGGTGAGAAATCCATGATATTTACTACTCATAAGGATTTTTTTCCCCAAAACCTCCCTTTAGAAGCCCTATATTAGTGTTGCAAGACATCTAGGGTTCAAATTCATTGTGTTGCATTTTTTGCCTATTTTTTTACGTTGTTTTTCTTTCCCTTTTTCTTATACAATAAAGTATATCATATTATATCATGCTATCTTCTAAGCTATACATCATTCAACCCTAACATATTCACTTAGCTATTGACGAATCATGTAATCTTTGTCTAATTGTTATGAAGTATTTATTTTGCCAAGTTTCGTTTGCCGATTTTTCCCCTCATCGCTCTACTTATTTGCCAATTTCACTTTGCTGATTAATTCCAATATCTTGGAGGGCTGCGTGCGTTAGCGCATGGTCCTTTGCCTTAATGACCCTATGATGATCCATCAATTGCATTTGCGTTGTTGGGGAGTAGAATTTTAATAAAGCAGGTTTGTAGGGATAACTTGCAGGAGAAGTTATCATGGGATTCGTGTTGAGAGATTAATCTTTCGTATTTTATACACTCTACTTTTATTTAGTCATGACTACAACTATCACTACTATTTATAGTTAATGGATTTTTAAAATGGTTTAATACTTTGGTTTGGGCCTCAGTGGTTCCAACTTGTTTAATAACCATTAAATATTTATTTAATATGTTTTGAAAGTTAGTTAATTCCACTGCGTAATTCTGGTAAATAGCCTTAGCCGTTATCACGGTGGCGGTAATATCTTGGTAATTCCTGTGTTTTAAGTTGGAAAATATTTTATAAAAAGCAAGGAATTATTAGGGTGTTACAATTGGTACGGATACGAGCAAGACGAGGCTGCCGACCCATCGAGCCAAGCGCGCAAGGCCCAACGAGCCAGCAGCTCGACAGCAGCGAGAGCATGCCCGCAAGGCTGCTGCTGGGCGCGCGCGGACAGGAGCAGTGGCAGCAAGCAAGCAGCGAGGCCCAAGGCCCACGACTGCGTTGCCTTGTGCGCGCTGCTTCGTGGGATTGTGCGTGTAGCTGGCCGGTTGAGGCCTTGTGCCTTGGGGTCATGTTATAACCTTAGGGTTATAACACTCCACCTCTCCTAATGTTTTTCCAACACAACACACAACTTATTCGACGTACATCAGTTTTAACCTAATCAAAGAGAAACCCTAATTCTCTCTTTGCCTCCGTTCAAACTGTTCTTCACTAAAAGCTAAAATATCTTGAGTGACGTCTAAGCTACGAATCTCAAGACGGATCTGGACGTGTCGCTGAACCAAGTAGAGGAACGACATTTGGAGTTCTTGTTCGTGTTCGTGATTCGTTGAACTAGGGAAAACACGCTACGAATGTAAGTTTGCTTAATTTGTACTTTATACATGGTTCCTAGCTTTGGGGATTATTCCATTGCGTTAATATGTATTTAAATGTATTCCCCTACAGTAGTATCTTGAGCAACATTTTAAAGTAATTTTTGGCATGTTAATCTGTTTGTGATGTTGTCGAACTTTTTTTGAATTTTTTCATGAATTTACGAAATATTTCTAGATTATTGGATAGATCGTAGAATATGTTCTGAATTCGGAAATTGTCGGAAATTCGATTATTCTGACCCTAATCTAATTGAAAATGGCGTTTTAAGATCAACTCATGAGAACATAATCTCAAAAACAGTCCCCGAAGTTCGAGTTTTTGGGCGTTTTTGTTACTTAATGAATTTAATTAACAATTTTGGAAAGTTTTTCAATTAATTGCTCAACCTAAAGTATTCGGAATCAATTGAAATTTTTCCCTACTGTTCTTTAGTATATTTTAAAATTATGGTAAAATTTTCGGCCATAAATGTTAAGTATAAACCCTAATTTTATTTTCCCCTAAATTGGTGATTTTTAGATCGTAAATTGATTTTAAAAATAATTTAGATCTGGAAATTTGTTTAATTGGGAAAGGGAATATAATATCCTGATAAGTTGCAGTTATTAAAAAATTATTGGATTAAATTTTTTGATTAGATTCGTTAATTTTAATAAACATTATTTTATGAGAAAACTCAATCAAATCATATTATAAATAATAATTCAATCAAATCATAATTCATTTCCCGCAATTCACAAAACATGTCAAAACATTTAATTCATAAATTCAATCATATCGTCATAATTCCATAATCGCATTTAGAAGGGAATTGCGGGTACTAGCAATAGCCGTTACCTAAACTCCGCGATTTCTAAGGCTTTTCCTTAGTTCGTTCGTCTGAGCTCCGAGTCCAATTTCTTTCAAAATATTAAATCATTGAATTAGTATTAAAACTATAAATAATCTAAAATCGGTATTTTATGAATAATAAATTTTATAAGTAATGAATGTATAAATAACGAATTTTAATATAAATATAATTTCATAATTTAATGAAAATATTATTAATCGAAATTTCAATCAAAATATATATTAATATTTCACAAACCGGTTTACATGAAAATATTATTTAAATTCCGTTTTCGATAAATAAAACCAGTAACTTATTTTTTGTAAAATCGATAATTAAACTTGAAAAATAATAACAACTTATTAGTAAATAATTATATCATAAAATTATTAAAACATAGGTATTGATAATTAAAAATCTGACAATAGAAATAGGAAATAGGCTTACCAAAATCCAAATATTAGAATTGGGCCAATTAAATATGGGTTTGATTTTAAAATGTTCGTTTTGGGTTTCTGGGAAAAGAAACGCAAGAAACAGGGGAGGGGTGCACGAAGAAGAGCAGGGGAGGAAAGAGAGGAGGAAGGAAGGGAGCTGGGGTGGCTGGGCTCGGTGCTCAATGACGGGGAATCGTCGGCGTGGCTGGGTGGTGCTGGCAGCGTGGCTGCGGCTCGCGGAGGAGAGGGAGAAAAGGAGGGGAGTGCAAGAGAGAACGAGAAAAGGCGAGGCTGGGGGGTTTGTCGCGTGGTGGTGGTGGTTGGCCGGAGAAGAAGGGTGGTAGGGTTGGATGCAGTTTGGTGGGCGCGGCTCTGGTGGTGCGCCGGAGGAGAGAAAAGGGAAGCAGGGGAGTTACGAAGGAGGGAAGTGGTAGGGAAGGTGGGTGTGGTGGCGGTGGTTGGCAGTGTTCGGGTGGTGTTGGGTGGTTCTGGTGATGATGGGCAGTAGGTGGTAGGCAATGGTGGCAGACGGAGGTGAACAATGGTGGTTGTGGGTGGTTTTTGGTGTTGGTGATTCAAATCAGATAAGAACAAAAGAAGTGAGATAAAAATTGGATTTGGTTTTTGACATTGAGATTCAATTCTGAAACTGAAGTTGAATTTGTAAACAGGTGAGGTGAAAGAAGGAATGAACATGGACTGAATTGAGGTGAAAGAAGGAATGAACATGGACTGAATTGAGGGAAAGAGAGGAAGGAAGGAAAATGTTTCCTCTTGCTTTGTACGTGGAGAGCAAGGAGAAGAAGGAAAACGAGATTTTGGTTTTTCAAGGGAAATTTCGTAATTTCACAAGATTAGGCTAAAATTTCTGAAATTTGTTGCTATTTTTGGAAACTACTAAAAATAGAAATGTTTAGCTAAAATAATTCTTTGTAAAATACCGTTAACTAAAAATAAATAAATTTTCGTTTTATAAATTTATCGTTAAAAATAAATCGTAAAAACGTTTAAAATAACGAAATTCTATTATTCGTAATTATTCAAACCGAAATCAAGTTAATAAATATTTTTAATTTTAATAAATCGAGTTAAAAAATTTCGGGGTATTACAATACCCCTATTTTTTTTCGTACTGTTCACCAAATACCCCTATTATGAATTTCCGTTAGTCCTCCGTTAAGTAATGTTTATAATTCACCAAATGCACCTATTTATAAACTTTTTGAATAATATACACCTATTTGGCTATTTGTAAACCTGTTTGCACCAAATACCCAAACTTCTTTTAAGCTGCAGAATTTGAATCTAACGGGCCGCTAGTTTAAATTTCTAATTTTCTTAGCAATGAAGTAAAGTAGTTTATTCAATGTTGTATTCTTTATTGATAAAAGAATAACAAGGTACTCATCAAATATGTTTTACTATTTATAGGGCCAATACATTACAATGAAGTTTGCTGATATGAAGAACAAAACAACTCCAATTAAGTCAATTTTCCTCAACACCAGTTCCTACAATTCCTCCTAATGCAAGTGGATACCCACATCCAAGGAAAGCACAAGCACCGCTTGGCTACAGTTACCCACAACACATGCCATCATATCCACCGGTATCTACTTACACGTACTAATCCTCCAGCAGCAGCTGCACCTCTACCTGCAATGACACCAGGACAATATCCACAAGGACCACCACCATCTCAGGATTCCTATGCACCGCCACCCATGAAAGACATATTTGGAATGCCACATTCTATGCCCGTTAGAATGCCAGGTTACCCATATTACATGGGGAAACCCTGATAAAATACAGTTATCAAGCTTTCAGCTTCCCCGTCTTTGCTCATATGGTATATGCTTGAGCTAGTTTAAGGACTTCTTCATCCATCATCTACTCTTATAGGCTTATGCAGTATGTTCGATTCTCTACTGTAAGTTACGATTTTGTTTCTATCACGAGTAGAAATGCCTTTGCTAATTGAAGAAAATTGGTAATAATGGCGAATTAGATATTATAGTGGAAAACCACCACCACCACCACCTGGAAAACCTGGCCATTGACTTAACCTCGGCCCTCCCGGAATTTCCCAAAGCTTGAAATAACCGAAATCGACATGGCAGTTTTAGGACTAAACCCATTCCCCTGAACCACACCTAAAACACACAATACCCTATCAACATACCCTGATTTTGCAAACCCTACAACTAGATCATTCAAAAGATGAGCATCAAGTTCAACTCTGTCACACCTCATCTCGTCATACAATCTCACCAAAACCGACGAATCGTCATGATTCTTGTTATTCGTCCTCTTAATTGACTGAACAACCAAACTATATTCACAAAATCAGGAGGATGCCCATCTTGCCGCATCTTAGACATCAAATTTAGGGCTTTTCAAGGTCATCGTTTTGGGCGCAATCTCCAATTAGGGAATTATAAGTTAATGGGGTTAATTTATGGCGTTGCAAAAGTAAGAATGCTTCGTAGAGCTTCTCCGATTTCCCTAAAGCGTGGATTAAAATGGAGTGGAGCAATTCATAGGAGAAGCAGAGATTGTGTTTCTGCAACCGGGTGACGACAACATAAGTGGTGGAGATTGTGGTGGGAGAAGAAGCTAGGGTTTTGAGGAGGGAGTGCTAGTAGCGAGTCGGAACGGCGAGGGCGGAGATTCCAGCGTAGTTGAGAAGGGGGTCTTAGGAGATTTTGGAAGAAGGTCACCAGAAATGGAGGAGATGGAGAGTTGACAAGGTCACCGATGCCATCGACGGTGCAACCGAGGAAGTCGAATCTTGGGCTGAGGTTGGCGACGGTAGCGGGGGCGAAGGTGGTGACGGCGGTGAAGAGTATTGTTGGTTCAGTGGGAGGAGAGAGAAATTTGGGTGGGTTGAGGGGGAGGAGATAGAAAAATTGCAGATGAATGGGGACTTAAGCCACATAAGGGCAAAAACGTAAACTACTGCTAACATAGGACTAATGGACGTTAAGTCCAAGTGCATTTTATGAACAATATGGAAAAATAGGGGTATAATATGTATTTTGAAACACGCAGGGGTATTTGGTGAATTTCGTGAAACCTCAGGGGCATTTCATAAAAAAATCGTAATTTTTATACGAAAATTAAGGATTTTTTTCTTATATTTACCACATTTTAAATTTTAGGTTTTTGTATTACCACCTTATAAAATGTAATTTCATGTTTTACCACCTTTATTTTATGAAACGTTTGTATTCACCAATTTTTAACGGATTTCATCCAAGTTTCCGTTCATGTGGCCCTCACTTAACCAACTTTTTTTAAAAAAAATAAAAATTCCCCTTCTTTTATTAATTTTAGATTAAAGTTAGGTAAATAGGGTCCACACTTACGGAATTTTGATGAAATTCGTTAAAAGGTGATGAATATAAAACGTTTTACAAAATTAAAGTGGTAAATTTAAAATTAATTTTTTAAGATGGTAAATAGAAAACGACTACTTTTGTGAAAGACCGCCTTACCGGAAAGACCACTTTGATTCGTTAACTAATTGGTTCCAATACTTAACTAATTTGCCCCATTGCTTAACTAACTAGTTCTAGTGATTACTCCGTTACTAATTAGTTGTATTGCATATCTATTTGGTTTCAGTATTTAACTAATTAGTTTCAGTTATTAACTTATATGACACAAATGTGGTCTTTTGTGTAAAACCGCCTTATACAAAAATTTGTAAATAAAAAATTACATTTTTGAGGTGGTAAATACAAATACGTGATTCTTTGCAATATGGTAAATATTAAAAGTTAATTCAAATGAATTTTATTTATTTAGATTGAAGTCACTTTCATTCTTTGGAGTCTTGGACCAACAAATTTTTAACAAAATTACAACCAAAAAAAAAAAAGGAAAACGCAAAATTGAAGGCGAAAAACCCTAGAGAGATAGAGGAGAGAAGTCCAGTCTAGAGAGAGAAAGTGTTAAAAGGAGAAAGTAAACGAAGAAGGTGATGAAGAGTTGCTCTCTATTATTCCCCACGCCGGCAACCTCTTCTTCCTACTTTCTCTCTCTACATCGATTTTCTCTCTATAATTCCGCTCTTTCTCTCTCATCTTCCGGTAACTTTCCTCACTCTCTTTACCCTTCTTTCTTATTTGTTCAGTGTTTAATTTAATTATACTGCATAATTCCAAATTAATTCTGTAATTGCATTTCCTTACTATACTAATTTGAAATTGGATTTTTGTGATTACTAAGTTATAAATGTATAGACTATTATGGAATTAATTGTAGTGTAGTGGGTGAATTTTGTTTGATTGATGTAACTTCTAGATAGGTATCTTAAGGAGAGCGAGTAAGAGGGTTTTGATTGCTAGCAGAATACAAGCTTTATCAACAATGGCAGCTGTAAGTTTTCAGTGATTTCTACCTTGTGAGTTTTTGTGGGGTTGTGTTTTATATTGTTCGTAGTAATGGTGAAATGGGGACGGTACAGGAAAGGGGTAATGGAAATGTGAAGCGGCAGTTAGCGGAAGTGTTTGAGAGATCGCTTCGGGCGACTGTCCCGAGTGAGGTTGATGTTGAGCCGATAATTACCGTTGGTACCGGAAACTTTGGTGATTATCAATGGTAAAGCCCTTAGTTTGATGATTGTTGAGTTTCATGCTTGTTAGAAAAAGAAATGTTTTTGTTGTATGCTAAAGAAAGTTGTATCCTCTTTGTGCAGCAATAATGCTATGGGTGTATTTTCCAAGATTAAGGGGAAGAATGCTGAGTTTAAGAACCCCAGATCGGTTGGCGAGGTACCTGTTTTGTGTACATGTGTGGTGTTCTGTTTTTTTATATTTGTCAAAGAACTTTACCAATAGCTTTCTTATTCTTAGGCTATTATCAAAAATCTACCTGAATCTGAATTGGTAGAGAGTTGCTCTGTCGCGGGACCAGGGTTCGTGAATATTGTCTTGTCGAAGACATGGTTGGCAAAGGTGATCTTGTAGCTTTGTGTACTTCCTGTATGTTTTTTTTGGTATGTTTATTTGTACCTGCTTACATTTTGAGATGTTGGTTGCAGAGCATCCAAAATATGCTTGCAGAAGGTATCGAGACATGGGCTCCAAAGCTGCCAATTAAAAGAGCTGTTGTAGACTTCTCTTCACCCAATATTGCAAAGGAAATGCACGTGGGCCACTTGAGGTCGACCATTATTGGAGATACCCTGGCTCGTATGCTAGAGTTTTCTGGTGTTGAAGTTCTTCGTAGAAACCATGTTGGTGATTGGGGTACACAGGTAATTTTTTTAACTTTTTTTGGCATTATCTCTTAAGTCCTCTAAATCTTCATTTATTCATTCAATGTCCAATAAGTCAAATGTTTATGTTTACTGCAAGGATTATGGATAAGGATAAAAGAAATTCCAACGTTGTGTCAAATTTCCCATGTTGCCACCGTTTTGTCGTTGGTTGATATCACTAACAAATTATTTAACAAAAAATTTTGTGTGCCTCCGATCTACAGTATTTTATTGTACATCCAACCTAGCGCATAAAAAAATGAAAAATACAACTCGTTCAAGGTAAAAAGTGACCCAGACCAAACATAAAAGTGATCCCGATCGAAAATATAAGTGACCTTATTCAAGGACTAAAGTTACCTTACTCAATGATAAATGTGACCCTAACCAATTAAAAAGTAACCCAACAATAAACAATAAAGTAACCATAATCAAGAGTGATATGCTTGTTACAAGTTATAGCTATGACCAATACAACACCAACAATTATAATACACCAATACGCAAGTGTAATATAGGTAGTAGGCTTGTAGGGCTTGAACTCACATCTGTACAATATATGTTGCTCAACCATTTGAGCTAAGGGAACTTATAACTACAATAAAGGAAACTAATAAAATCAATAAGGGTAACTTTACGAACAGAACAAATGTGGATAACCTTCCTCTTATAGCCGCCACACAATAAATTATCGTAGATCGGCCTTTCTGAAAAGTTTGTGATTATTTAACTGTAATATTTTTAATATTTTGGATTATCATTAGAGTAAGATAGTACTTGTATAATGGAGTCAAGAAAGGAAGACAAACAGCTAAAGAAAATCTATCTTATCTTATGGATTAGAGAAGAGAAGATTTATAAAAGATTTAGTGGATTTTGGTTTACCAATCATCATGGCCTCCATCCGTGTGTTCAACTCCTCCTCCCCTGCTTGTTGCCGTTTTAGGCCATTCCATCACCTGAACCTTCTTTTCTGCCTTCAGCTTGATTAACTGACTGTCCTACCCCTAAAAGTTTTTTTTTTTTTTTATTTATTATTTTTCATTTACTTCAAATCAACAAAAGATACGAGTTTTATTGAAAGATTTGGATTCTAATGTTTGACAATATTGTAGATGATGAGCTAAACTAACTTATCCATGGGACAAAATTGGCAATTTCAGCTTCTTTTATTTTTATCATCATAACTATTCGTATTAGTCATATTTTATGCATGACCTTGTTTCATTGTTTGAATTTCGTCATTTTCCCCATATTTTTGTGGAATAACTAGTCTGTCGGCTACATGTCTTCTTTTCGTGCATGTAAAGTTTTTAACCAAGCTAAGGGAAATTACCTACAAAAGAGGCTTATTTGTGTACCCAGACAATTGAAACTTGAAAGATAACTCACTGTAACTAAGGTCTGTAATCAGTGTTGAGTCCAAGGAAACATTGGTGCATTGCAAACTTCACGGGGGATTTCAAACATTGTTGCATTGCAAAGATAATTCAATCCCTCAAGCTTCTTTTAAGTTATGGGAATATTGATGGATTTTTGCTGCAAACATCTTCCTTAACTAAAACAAAGGTCTTCAAGCAGTGCTGACTGCTGATTCCAAGGGGCGTGGGTGCATGAGGAGCTTCACGGTCTTTCCAATGCTAATTGCAGATATAACTTAAATTGTTGCTTATGATTTTTGTAGTAAAGTCTTCATGTTTTTTTCTTTATATTTCTATCCCTTCTGGTAGTCGCTTACATAGCGCCCTAGCACTTAATGGACAATTTTGGATTTGGCAGTATGCCATATGGTCTAAAGAGTTAAGAAATTTGATGCTAATGTAGTTATGCCACAAATGACATGAACAGATTTAAGAAATTCATGAAAATCCTGCTAACGACCTGCTACTTAAATAATGAGAACTCCATTATATATCGATTGTCTATGTTTAATCTTGCAATATTTTTTGCAGTTTGGTATGCTGATTGAATTCTTGTTTGAACAATTTCCACAATGGGAGAATGAAACTGAACTTCCAATCAAAGATCTCGAGGTATATCATATGTGGAGTATTTGGTGTGTGTATATGTACCTAACTACTTATTCAATTAATCCAGCGGACCTGTAAATGTCATGCCAAACTGTCTTTTGCTATTGCCTATTGCTATTGCCTTCCTTTATGCTTGAAATGAATTATTGAGCTTCAACATTTATGCATAGGTTGTCTTTTGGCTGAATTTAATTTATAGATTAGTTATAATTGGTTTCATACACAGTTCAAGTGGAGCAGCTTTCTTTGTATGGTTATGATGTCGATTAGATTTTTGAGCAGTGGAGCCAATTTTTCATTCGAAGAAGCGAAAAGCTTTAGTATATAGAATTATATACAGAGAGGATGTATGTTGAAAGGGGCTTTTAGGGTGACAGACTGACAGCTTAGATTTTCTTAGCTTCAATTAGTTCAGGTTTATTTTTCCGAAAAAAATCCTCTCCTAAATAATGCTATGAAGACAACCACATGTAGTCTTTGGTGAATTGTGATTGTTGATGGTACCGCTGGATCAGGAAATTTAACTTGTCATGATGACTATGCCTGAATCCTTTTGGTTTTTCCCGTAGATCTGCAAACATTCATCACAAATTAGAAAACCCTTTCTCCGTGTTAATCCAGTTGTCCTTTTACCCCGAAAAACACGGGGTTTTATTAAATGTATCACATTTCGACGCAGTTGTGTGATTTGTACTGTAATTGTTACCTTGTCAATTTGGGTCACAGTTGCTTTACATAATGAAGTGAGAGAGACAGGCTGATGAATGGTGTTGGACTCTTGGTGGGACTTTTCAACCCTTTTGATAGCCTTCAAAGGTTGCAAGGGTTTAAAGGGAAGGTATTAGAGTAAAACAGGTATTGGATTGGTGAAGGCTAGGTGTTGGGGATCAGTAAGATTAATTTTTCCCGTTTAAGGCTCTGTTCTATTCACCTTATTCTTATTGCTTATTAGACCAGGCTAGAAAAAATCAGACCATTACAGACCAGAAAAAAGAAAAAGCACTCACAAGAAACAATCAAACCGGACCAAAAGGCAGATAAATCACACTAGACTAGGTGAAGAGAACAAGACCTAACCTTTACGACAGAGGCCACAACTCCGCAAGGGTTTCCTGGGAAGGTATTAGAGCGTTAGAGGTGGAATGGCAAAGGTGGTGTTGGAGAAAAGTAAGATTACTTCCACCTCAACTCTTCTTGCTGGTGACTAATAGAGTAATAGAATCAGAACAGGTGGCTATTGAATCAAGCAGCTATATAATTTATTTCATTCCTTTTTTTTTCCGTCCGGGTGGCAGCGAGGGAGAAAGAAAGATGGCTGTTAGTGTTGGTGACAGTGTCCATCCAAAAAAAAAGAGATGGCTGTTAGTGTTGCTGATTTAATTGAGCTGCTATTCTAATCCATCCAAAAGATCCAGTGATTTGTTTCTCTCATTTCTCACCCTTATCCTGCTCTCTCCATTATCCTTCATAGAGAGCGAGAGGGGGGGGGGGGGGGGGGGATAAGGTAGACATTCAAAGATCAGTCAATACTCATAGATTTGGGTTTGAAAAGTGCGGTTGTATGTTTGTATCATCCTCTCCTTACCTTTGTCCTTCTGTCTCCAATGTAATAAGTGATGCTGTACTTGTCTGATGAAGTATTAGGAGTATTGTTGTTCTGACCTGACAGTCTGGATGACGCATTTATAGGGGTTCTACAAGCAATCAAAGAAGAGATTTGATGATGATGCTGAGTTCAAGCAAAGGGCACAAAAAGCGGTGGTGAGCCTTCAGGTATGCAATTAATCTCTGATATTAGGTGGGGTATATGTATTCTTCATCTCTTTGTGGAACTTGGCTGTCTTTATTTTACTTTTTTCAATAAAGAGACGAGCTAGATTGTTTCTTACTCTCTCTGTTTCAGAATAATCCCAAGATTTACAACATTTTTCATATTCATCATATTTTCGAATGATTTCAAGATCCCAATTGGCAGGGTTCCACCGATAATTAGTTGTTTCTCTTTTCCCCTTCCACGCGCCTCTGCTTTTTGCGAAGTTGTGTTTAAGTAATACAAAGTATTAAAAGAAACCTCCCTCTCCCATGGAATGTAAAAATACCGCTCTACATTTACATTATAAGATCACCCCACAACATTGCTTTTTACATTATAAAAACACAATCAATGGCCCACACCTAAGTCTCCCTACACTACGTGCCCAAGCCAGTATTGCGATTTCCCTGAAACAAAGGGGTAGCTTTTTTTAAATGGATTTTACTTCTACACAGGGTGGAGATTCCAAATATCGTGAAGCATGGTCAAAAATTTGTGAAATTAGTCGCAGGGAGTTTCAGAAGGTCTATGTACGCCTTGGAGTTCAGTTAGAGGAAAAGGTACTTTTTACTGGTTTGAAGTTAGATATTATATCATAGGTGTTTATGTGCATGGTGTTTTTTTTTGGCATATCTCTTTGGCTTTAGTGGTTGATCTAAGAGTCTGTCCACGTGTCATTAATTTTCCTGTTTTCTTGCACATGTCAGGGAGAAAGCTTCTATAATCCATATATCCCCAAGGTTTTGGACATTTTAAGAAGCAAAAATTTGATTGAACCAAGTGAGGGTGCTCAGGTTATATTTATTGAAGGGAAACAAATACCTCTTATAGTTGTGAAGAGTGATGGAGGTTTCAATTATGCTTCCACTGATTTGACAGCTCTTTGGTGAGTGTTTATTGTAATTTCACTAGGTCTGATTGCAGTCTTTTAGTTGTTTTCTCTCTTAAGCATACAACCCATTTTCTTTACCATCCTTGTTTGGAAAATGCGACGTGGAAAGTCTCACTAGCTTCAATGGCCCATTTATAACTAGTATTGAAATGACTTTCTAATACCTCCAACAATTTCATTTGCAGGTACCGCCTCAATGAAGAAAAGGCTGAATGGATAATCTATGTTACAGATGTTGGTCAGCGTGAGCATTTTGAAATGTTTTTCCATGTATGTATCTTTTCTGTACCAACTTTTTTGTTTAACTTTATCTTGTGGCTTTCACTCTTTCCTGAAGCTTATCTTTGATGACTGTAAGTGCCACCATTGTGTGTTAACTGGTCACTGCAGTCGGTATATTTTTTAACGACTGCAAATGATAATTTTTTTGCTTTGCTTGTTCAAACTACTCTTCGCAGGCTGCAAAACTCGCAGGCTGGCTTCCAAGTGATAAATACCCCAAAGTCAATCATGTTGGCTTTGGTCTTGTTCTAGGAGAAGACGGAAAGCGTTTCAGAACTCGAAGCTCAGAAGTGGTTCGTTTGGTTGATTTACTAGATGAGGCAAAAAGTCGGAGCAAAGATGCTCTTATTGAACGAGGTACCACGAAGTGATTGATAGATTTTTCTTTGGTTGATATATTCCAACATTCACCTTATCTGGGTTGTTCCTCGAATGCTCAGGCAGTCTTATGCATTTGAGCATATTGCTTTGTGCTTTTTTCTGACGAAAGCCTCGGCAGTTTAGTCCAAGGTTTACATCAAGGCTATGTTTTTACCAGGTAAAGCTACCGAGTGGTCTGAGGAGCAATTGTTGCAAACTGCTGAAGCTGTTGGTTATGGTGCGGTCAAGTAAGTTCTATTTTTCCTGGTTATTTTAGTTACATCCCTTACCTTTGGGGAAATTGTGCAAGTGTCCTTTTCCCTTATGCTGAAGCTGTAAATATACATGGTAAAATGGGTGGTTGGTTTTACTGAACATCATGTAAGTCCAATGCCTTTTCCTTACAATCAAGCTAACCAAAATAGCTACATGTTTTGGTTAGATGTTATGTTGGTTTAGGAATTTTTTTGTTATGACAGTTATCATCATAATCATGGTTATTGTGAATGAAAATTTTCCTTTTGAACGTCTTTTGCAGGTATGCTGACTTGAAAAACAATAGACTCACTAACTATACCTTTAACTTCGATCAGATGCTTAATGATAAGGTACCTATTGCTTTCTTTTTTTTTCTTTCTTTTTGGTTCTTTTGGGGAATCTTGGATTTGTGTGGCTTCTTTGGGAAAGGGTTTATGCTGTCTCTGTGTCGGTTATCTTATTTCTTTTGAGGACAACCATTCTTGTTAAATATCTACCCTTCTTCAATTCTATACAATGCCTTAAAAGTAATATAGTTTTTGTTACTATTGTATAATTATAACGAGGAGATAAAGACATTTAAGTTCACTATTATAGACGTAAGTAATGAGTCACTTGCTTAAGTTTGTTAAAGATTTTGCACATATACCAGAAGTCAGGTTCATTGCTGTATAGTTTGGCATTAAAAGTCTTAGGACCTTGTGATCATCATTTATTTGAGAACTTCTGTTCAAAATTATTAGCTATTTCCACCTTTTTGTTTCGCTTAAACACATAGGTATGTACATCCCCATATATGTTGTCTTCTTTTGTGATAGCGTAAAAATCAGCAAGGAGAAATTGGAGAAGAAGACAAATTTGTATTTCCATCTCCCCCTCCCCTTCTTTTACCGGAAAGGATTCAGTTCCAATTAGATTTGGTAAAAGACACCAACAGCCTATTGGTAGGCAATAGTAAATGGAGGTAATGGGAATGGATTTGTATTGTAAATATGTAAAAGAATGGATAAACAGAAAAATAGAAATAAGGAAATAGAAGAAAATTTGTGGGAAATGATAGTTGATTGTAATTGATGCAATTAAATCATCAGCCAGAACATACAAAGAAGGAGAGTGGAAAGCTAAACCCTTAGATTTACTAGGTTGTTTCTTCTAGAAATAAAAAAAAAATCACAATGTACAACCACCCCCATTTCCCTTCCCTCTCACAGCATCACCACTACCCTCCCATGACTTCCTTCACTGCTGCCCCTGGTTCACTGCTGTCCCTCTCTTCCGCTGCCGCCCTTACCCTCCTATGCTGCCGCCGCCCTTACCCTCCTATGCTGCCGCCGCCCTTACCCTCTCTGTTTTCCTCTTCTCTTAAAAAAACACCTTTTCTCTCTTAGATCTTGATCATTTAGAAAATTCTTGGTAGTTGTGGTTGATTTTCAGGGGCTAAGGTAGGTTTTCGGGTGGGTTGGATTGGGGTTTCGCGAGTGAAGGTGGGGATGAAGGTGGGTTTACTGGTAGCTGGGGTGAGGGTAGGGTTACATGGGTGGGGTGGGATGCTCGGTGTCTTGGTTTAGTCTTGGTGGCTGTGATGGCAATTTCAGTGGTTGGTTTGGGGTTTCAGTGGCCAGGGTGGGATTTTCGGTGGTTGGGGTGGGGTTTTGTGGGTGGTGAGTACTGAGTAGTGTTTCGTGGTGCTTTGGTAAGTTAGGGTGGTGTTAGGACGCCGGTGTCGGTGAAGGTGACGGTGGTGGATCAATGTTGGTAATGGTGGTGATGGTGTGTGGTCATGTGTTGGTGGCTTTAGGGAAAGGGAATGGAAATCCCCTGAGGGTGTGAGGAATCAATGTCGAGGAATTTGGGGGAATGAATGGGATAAAGGGAACGATTAAAATGACAACACAAACAACAACAAAGGGAATTTGCCCTCATTCTTTTTCCCTTTCCTGAACGCCTTTACCAAACACCTCCTTAGTTTGGAGCTGAAATAGCATTACCATGGGTTACACAGTTACACTATTCATTTCAATTACCACCAATTGTTACAGCCTTAAAGACATTATTTCAGGATAAGCTACTTGGAATCAAGTTACAGTTCATTTTTTTCTTTGGGTGAAGCATATTTCTCTTTGTTTTATCACACTATTAGGGTGGAGCGGAGGTCCACACACTTGATGGAAGCTGTGTGTTTTTGTTTTTTTTTAAATTTTTTTATCTCTAACCAACCAGTCTCCAGTTAGCTGATTTCTGTTGATATTAAGGTGATGAATTGCCCACTTCTGTTTGGTCTCACTCAAAAGTTTTAGGCCGTCTTATTACCTTTTATTTCATGTTCATACTCTTCCAACTGAGTATTATAAAGGGGATGATGCAAGAGAAAGTGGAATTGTTTTGATATCTGCATTTCCCCTCCTTTACGCTCTTGCTTATAATGGGCTACAATCCGTTTTCAATGGAACCAAAAGATGCAGTTATTTTTACGTGGATGGTAAAGAACTGAAGTTCTTTGTCATTGCAAAGTGGAACAGGTCTGTATTCCGGATTTGAGTCTATTGGAAACTACCCTCCCGTTATCAATTTATCATGTAGGCATGGTACAGCTATACATTGCCCCTCTTACGGGCTTACCCTGCCACGAGTGGGAGCCTCATTAGAGGCATTGATTTAATGTTGTTGAAGCTTATCCCTTGCCTCAGATAAAAACTGACGTCAATTTCATGCAATTTTTTGGTAGGGAAATACAGCGGTATATTTACTCTATGCCCATGCTCGAATTTGTTCAATTATTCGGAAGTCTGGTAAAGACATTGAGGAGTTGAAGAAGGTGAGTTATATTTCCTTTTTTATTGATGGATAAAAACCATAACAAAACTTTGCAATTATACTAGTTGACAAAAGTATTTGTACCTGGGAGAAATGTTGTTTTGTTGGGTTAATGTTTGTTTGGGGGGAGGATTCGTCCACCGTCCACATGACCCCTGTCTGGCTAATCAACTGAATTGATACAGATTGGAGAAGTAGTTTTGGATCACTCAGATGAACGTGCTTTAGGTCTTCATTTGCTTCATTTTTCAGAGGTAAGACTTTGTTGAATCCCAAAATTGCAGGCTGTGTTCAGATTTCAGATTGCTCATATCGACACTTGCACAAATTTAGATTCTTGAAGTTATGTTGACCTAAGTGTTTGGCTGATGTTCTAAAATTTTGGTCAGATTGTTGAAGAAGCTTGTAGCAATCTGTTGCCGAATGTGCTGTGTGAGTACCTGTATAACTTGTCGGAATTTTTCACAAAGTTCTACTCCAACTGTCAGGTATGGAATTAACATTTCTCTCAAATCAATTTTTCCCCTCTCAATCAATTTTCTCTTAATCAATTTTTCCAACTTATTTCTGTTTTTAGAATCTATGTTTGGGAAATTTACTGATCTTACCTGTGAACTATACAGGTGGTTGGCTCACCGGAAGAAACAAGCCGACTGTTGTTGTGTGAAGCAACTGCTGTGGTGATGAGAACATGTTTTAAGCTTCTTGGTATTACCCCGGTCTACCAAATATGACAAGTGAATTGCAATTGTTGCAGTATTTTTAGTGGGCATTAACAATATTAACATTCTTGGAATTCGTTCTTGAGTTTATTAGTATCATTTTGGTCCTCCTTTGTATTACTTTGTTCATTGCAGTTCTAGTGTTCCGCTTCTAGTTGTGTTAGTGTTCTATGGGTTATAATCTCCACAAGCATGCTTTCTGCAGTTCTTGTGCTTGTCGGCTACTCAGCCGCATGGTTACGATAATTCTTTATAGTGTCTTTTTTGGTCCATGGGAAGCCTTTTGCTCTTAGGTTCATCTGTTGGTGTTGGTTAGGTTGTAGCCTTGTCGGTTCTAATGCCAAGGAGTTTAAGTTCTATAAAATTCTTGATTATCTAATACTCCGTACCAGGCTTGGTTATTGGGCGGGTTGGGGCGGGACAGGGTTAGGTTCAAAACCACAATTAAGGCGGTCATTAACGGGCATTTTTTGGGAAATATGTAACAAATCACTGTATTGTATCTAGGGCCTAATTGTGCATGGAATTTAGAATCCTCTATAGTTTCAAAATTGAACCTAAAAGTAGAGGTTAAGATGATATTTCACAAATAAATTAATTTCAATGATAAAATTATGTTAAAGCAGACAATCCAAGAAATTGGAAATTTACAACAAATTTCATAATCTAAAATGGGAACAATGGCACCTGTACCGACGGTGGTAGTGATGAGGTGGTGAGGCGAGTGGGGATCTACCGATCTAGTAGGAGTTGTAGCGTTTGATGGTCAAGTTGTGACGGTTGGAGGGTGGTGCCATTAGCGAAGGCACGGGAACTCCTGCGGGTTCTTGAGTAACATTGGAGTTGACTACAAGAGAGAGGGAGCAGTGAGGCGTGAGGCGGCATGCTGTGATGTGTGAGCAAACATATCACAGAGCAAACACATCACAGTGTTATTTCGTTAAAAATATGTACGGACGTACCATTTCTTTAAATAAAGAATACCATTTCATTTAAAAAAAAAAAGAAAAAAAGAGTACCATTTCGTTAAAAAAAAAAGTGTCATTTTTTCGCTGTTATGTTTTCACAAAAAAAGAGAAAATTGTCATTGTCATTGTCATAATCATAATCACAATCCTTATGTAATGTAATGTAATTAAAAAACCTAACTAGAAAACAAGATTCACAGCAGGCTATCACAAACACCAATCAACCTCTTATTTTCCCCTTTTCCTATTCTCACTTCAATTTCTCTTCCACGCCATTAAACTTTACGACTGGTCTTACCGCTGGATGGCCTCTCCTTCAGCACGACAATGCCTCGTTTCTTTACAAAAAATAAAAACCACCTAGTGATAAACAGTCAATATTGTGAATTCGTTATAAATACCTCCTTTCATTTTTGTAAGATAGTTAATGTGAATCACAATAGCCTATTTTCATTTCTTTGATCAATGAATCCATATCCGACCAATATTGACTAAAACAATATCATTAGTACTTCGTATATGGTTTAACAAAGATATATTTATGAGTATTTAAAATACACAACACACACCATACTACCATAGGTTTAATTAAACTCTATATACATGTATTTCTTTCATGGACTAGTATGTATTACAGTACTACAACTTCAGAGATTAATCGTTTCACATGATTCATGTTATGCTTATGCACTTACTGTTCTGTAGTACGGACTATGGATAAGAATATAAGATATACAGCTGATCATAATAAATTTGAGATAAAAGATTTATGAACCAGTATTAATAATGAGAAAACCCTCAATTTTTAAGCTCTTGCACTTGCAGCTGTGAACACTGAAAAGGCAGATTGCTAACCGTACAAAATTTTCTGATTTACCTTTGAAAAAAATATACTTCTAAAAATAGAAAGAAAAAAATAAATTAAAAATCCTTTAACACAGAAGGAATTGAAGGAGGTCTGCTCATGAAATTACTTGAAAATGAATTCCTTGAATAAGAAGCTTTCTTTGCAATTGTGGGTTTTGGACTGTAATAATTCCTGCACAATTTCACCCTTTTCCTGTACGGATTCTCTCTCTTTGCAAGATCTTCCAAATTTTCGACACTTGCTAGTGATGTAAATGACTCTGATTTTCCCGTGTAATACTTTGAAAGCCCTCTTCTGTAAAAAAAAAGATTCAAACTTTATTTCATTAGCAAACAATCCCATTTCATATACTCAATAATAAATAAATAAATAAATAAATAAAAATCAGCACAATGAAACAAAAAGGATGAAATTGATTTACTTACTTGATAGGAAGTTTATCCATGAGATCTGACAAATGAAACAAGGGACCATCTGAAGATGAAGATGAAGATGAAGATGAAGAAGAAGAAGTTGCATCCTCCATTAAATCTGATGATGAATTTGAATCAAAGGATGTAACAGTAGTGGTGGTGGAATCACAGCTACTACTACTACCATCAAATAATTTCTCTGATTTATTGAAAAAACTTAAATTAATTTTTTGTTGAAAATTCTTTGCAGAAATTATTTCAAGTTCCTCAGGTGTTGGAAATAATTGAAAGTTCATCTTTGCTTCTTCCATGATTTGTTGTTGTAATTTCTTGGCTTCAAGTATCAGCTCAAAAATATTCATATGGTTTCTACTCAAACATGGTGCAACTACTATTTATACTTCTAGATAATGTGACCTTTCTTAATTTATTATTAAATATTATTAATAATTAATAATTCCAAAAAATAGAAATAAAAAAGAATATTTTATGGATAGGTATGAACTCATGGATTGGGGGAAGAAGTGAACAAAGTACATGTTCATTTTGGATAAGGTATATAAATAATGCTGAGGTGGCCTTTGTTTTTATTTTTATCTCCTAATTTCTCATTTTTCTTTAAAATAAATAAAATAATTTCTCTTTTTATTTTTACACTTTTTGCTTTATCTTGAGCCTTGTCATTATCAAATCTATAAGGTTTGAAGTTGTCTGAGAAATCCCAATTTACAAGAAAAAGAGATAAGGTCAAATTAGAAGAACAGTATTAGCTGAGTCACACTAATTTATTATACTTTAATTTATTTTTAACCTAATTTCGTTTAGTGGATCAGGTATTTCAGTTCTTTTTTTACAATTATTTCGCACATTTTTGCCTCAAAAAGTGGTAACATAGAGTAAACATTTTACTGGTGAAATTGTGAACTTTTCAAAATTATATTTTTGAAAAAAAGTGTTGTTTTAATGGGAATGTTTGTAAAGGAATTTTCCTTATTCCATTTATAGAAGTATTTAAGTATAGGACATGCATTAAAAGTCCCTACGATAAGATTAAACTACTATTTTGACCCGGACGATGCCCCGAATTATTATGTGAAAAACAATTAATTATTATATTCTTTAATGAAATTATGTTTGAATTTTTTTCACAAGATAATTATTCAATATTGTATTAATATTAATTTTGTAAAGATAGCATGTAAAAGGTTATAACTTAATTAGTTAAAGCTCTAATGTTGGAACTGAAGGTCGCAGGTTCGAATCTTATGTTAATCACGTTTGTAGAAACGCAAGATTTCTATAAAATTAGAACTCTTAAAAGAGAAAATTAGATAATATAAAATTACTATGAATGTTGAAAATGATAATATAAGTTTGGAGTGTTTATGAAATTTATAAATCAATTTATATATTGACTTAGCTTGGTACTCCGTATTTCACTTCAATATTGTTTTAGCCTAGCTATTTGGCCAGCTTGGAGTACGCTTATCAGAAAGATTATAAATTGATTTTGTATAATTACATGGGTGTTAGTTGATTTTACAAAAGTATAATTTTCTTGGTACTATGTGATCATATAAGTATGAATATTTTGATAGTTACCACATTTTAAATTTGAGGTTTTGTATTTTCCAGCTTATAAAATGTACTTTTATATTTACCACCTTGATTTATGAACCTTTTATATTTATCACCTCTTGACGAATTTCATCCAAATTTCCGTAAATATGAAAAAAAAATCCTATATTTATGTATCAACTGATTGTTTAATACTTTCCCCGTTCCAAAAAAATCGCACCATTTGATTTTTTTATACTATTTACACTATGACTTTGGCCCTTTTTGGTGATTCATATGTGAGAAAATTGTAGTCACGTGGGGTCGTGATAGATTCGTTTCAATATTATTTTCTTAATATCAATTTTTTATAATTTTTACTTGCACACAGTTTGAGATATTAAGAGTCAAAGTAACGTGTTAGGGAGTAAAAGTCAACCATGGTGCGAAATTTAAGGAACAGATGAAGTAAATGAATTTTAGTAGCAATATTTTGATCACAAATTCTTATTTACAATGGGTGTACAATAAATATTGTACACCGAAGTAAAAGTTAACTCAAAATGCTTAAAAGTTAAGCTTATATATGTAAAAGTTGTCTATTTTTAAGTGATTAATTTTTTCATTTTAGTAAAACTTATTTCTTCAAAATCACTTATAATGTATAAAATTAATCATTTTATCATTTCTATCAACTTTTTTTTACTAATATAAAAGTTAATCAAAACAAGGTTAAAGTTACGAGAAAAGGGGTAAAAGTTATCTTGGTGTACAATAAATTTATTGTGCACCTTGTGCGCGCAAGACCTTTTGTATTTTGATGTACTCCCTCCGTCCTTTTAATTATTTTTGTAGGGTATTCCGTTTAGGGCGTCTCTTTTTAATCTTTACGTTTGTAATATATTGTAACATAAATAATCCTATTATTCTGTTGAAAATCATGCCACTCTTATTTTCCTAAAAATAAAATTATATTTCCTAACTTTGTCGGATTTTCACGTGTGGTATATTCCATAATAATATCGTTTTCAAATGGCATAAATTAAAAATGACAAAATATTTTTTTTATTTCATTATTTAATTGCACTTAATTTTTGAGGTAGACAAATTGTTACATACGCAGTTACTAATTTTGTCGGGTGGGTGAATTTTATTTTTGTTCTAGTTTTTTTAATACTCTTATGAGTACGATATAAATTGTATGGTTTAATGGTTTAATAATTTGTCTTAACTTTTCGGTTGTAAAAATAAAAACACTCTAATATAAGTTAATTGTACAGTAATAATTTTGATTTCTGTTTTCCAAAAAATAATTCCCAATTTATTTTAGCAGCCTTGAGTAGTAGTTTGGAAACATTCAATAATTATGTTTTTGTTATTTAAATTTCATTTTTTAAATATATTTATTTTATATATTATTTATCACTATTGACTTAAATAATTCACCTCTTAATTATTGAATGGGAATTATTTCCATAAACCTCGAGATTCTTTTTTCCAATTCAATTAATTTTATTGATTTTTAGCTAAATTTCCTTAAATAACCGATGAATGAGATGCGGGGTTTTGAGTTTTGGAGCTCTCACGTTTATCATTTTTCCACTTTAATAATATAGATATTCATAGAAAATGATCTAAATCTTCATTTTATGAGTGTTTTGTACTTGTGTATATCGTGTTTGAATCTTTTTTATTTATTTTCATCTATTTTCTAGCTTTAGATGATGACAAATAAGCAAAGAATATTTAAATTATATTATTCTTAATTTGTAACCCATGACATATTGACATTATATGCAAAGTATTACATATTTCATATAATAAATCACCTGACTCGACACTGAATAAGGTGTGTTTGGGCTCCCAATTGATATTCAATTGGGCCACTAAGTCCAAAGCCCAATGACTCTAAACAACAGCATCAAACCTACCAATGGCTATTCAACCATCCATTAAGGCCCAAGGTCCAATAGCAATAAATGACCTATGGGCATTTATTATGCAAACACTATAAATAGGCCGCCAAGGCTCACACCTCAAGGTACGTCCAATTTATCGCCTTAAGGCTACTCTTCTAGAGAACGTCTCTCTAGAATCCGAGCATCGTTCTTACTTAGGCATCGGAGGGGCTTTCCTCGGAAACACCCCCGAGGCTAGTGACTTTGCTCTTGTGCAGGTGAATTCGGACTCGACTTATTCAAGCAAGCAAGATCTTCAACACATACGAAAGGGCCTTCATTCGAAACCCATTGTTTCCATCTTTACAACACCGGAACAATTTGGCGCCGTCTGTGGGGAAGAACACTTCAAAGCCTTTGAAAGACATTAACCACCTCTTTCTGCAAAATGGTTAATGATGTTGTCAACAACAATGATGACGATATGATAGTGCGGTCAGATTTGGAATCTGACGAAGAGGAGCACCCTCAATCAGTGGCGAGGTCACAGCCAAGCAGAGCTACGACCGCCACAAACGCAGGACCTCCGATTCCAACTAGGGAAGAACTAACTGCGGCCATGACCATCATGCAAAACTTCCTCTTCAATGAGAAGCAGCAAGGATTGGCAAAAGACCGCAGAGAGGAGAGGAGGACCAGGCGAAGGCTGAACGAGCCGCCCAGTGTAGAAGTGTCCAGACCCGAACGAGAGCTCCCTCCCTTGACAGGAACACACCTGACGTCGAGATGGATGGAAAGCACGTGGGACACCCAAAAAAGGGCACAACAACAACCAGATTGGTTTGCAAGACCGACGCCTACTCCAACAGCTCTCCAAAGCGAATCGACTACTCGTAACACTCGGATCCGAAGCTCGGTGCTCAGCAGGTTGAGGCCCTCGGTCCACTCAAGGTTAAGACCTTCGATCCATACGAGACTCGGGGTAGGCGAATCAAGCCGATCTGGCGAACGACCCGAGGTCAATAGCCGAGAAAGAAGAAGAGACAGGAGGCATGATCGAACCCCTAGCCCCCATCGTACGCCCGAACGTTCTAATCACAGAACCTCGGCGAACGAAGGCATCAGGGCTAGACTCGGGAAAAGAATCATGACTCCTACGTCATCCCCTTTCTCGGACGAGCTGATCATGGAAGAAATCCCGAAGGTGAGGCTGCCAGCACACCTGACATATAGCGGAATCACATATCCGAGGGATCATGTCATCTCCTACGAACAGCAAATGTTCTTGAGCCCCTACTCCGAAGCATGTTGGTGTAAATATTTCCCAACCACGCTAACCGGAGTGGCGGGAGAGTGGTTTAGATC
This sequence comes from Spinacia oleracea, assembly GCF_020520425.1. Lineage (NCBI taxonomy): Eukaryota > Viridiplantae > Streptophyta > Magnoliopsida > Caryophyllales > Amaranthaceae > Spinacia > Spinacia oleracea. Next base: position 67,867,396 of record NC_079488.1, on the reverse strand, counting down.
GTTGCCGAAGGGATCGATCAAAAGCTGGAAGAAGCTGAAAAAGAGATTCTGCACACAGTTCGTGAGCAACAATCGCCCCGAGCGAACCACAACAGAACTGACCTCAATCCAACAAGAAAGAGACGAAAATCTAAGAGAATTCATGGCCAGATTCATGAAGGAATCAACAAACATACCAAACTTGCAGCCAGACGTGGCCATCTTCGCCTTGAAGCATGCGCTCCAGGAAGGGAAATTCCGTGACAAGCTCTCGATGAAAAACCCCTCCAAAATAGCCGACGTGCTCCAAATGGCTGATGCATTCATCAGAACCGAAGAGTTCAACAAAGCTGCTGCAAGGTTGAAAGGATCGTCGGATCCGAGAGACGAAAAATGCCAGGGCAAGCCCGAGGGCAGCTCAAGGAAAGGGAAGGAGAAAGTAGGAGTTAGAGAAATGAGCCCGAAGAAAGACGGGAGAAGGGGTGAACTTCAACCCAAATACGCTAACTACACTCCACTAACTCTGCCCCGAAAGGAAATCTTTAGCCTCAACAGAAATGATGAAAATTGGAAACTACTTGGGAAGCTCAAGTCCAACCCAGCTCGGAGAAGCAAGAACAAATGGTGCGAGTTTCATGATGACTTCGGTCACCACACCGAAGAATGCAACTCGCTGAAAGACAACATTGAAGACCTCGTTCGCCGAGGTTATCTGAAGCAATACTTGTTAGACCGAAGGGAGGAAAAAGAAAAGGCCGCAAATGGCAAACAACACGAGCAACCCCAGAAAAGGGTCTACAAAGCAACAGGGCACAAGAAGAATGACATCCTAGTGGTGTTCGGGGGACAGAAGTCTGGCCAGGCCAGCAAGAAACACCTAAGAGCTCTCACCCATCGAGTCAACTTCAGCGCAGTGGGAGACAACCAACCACACCCCCCGAACATGACCTTCACTGCCGATGATTGCTTCGGAGTCCAGTACAAACATGACGATCCTTTAGTTATTTCCACGGACCTCAATAACCACAACGTACACCGAGTGTTGGTCGACGGAGGAAGTGCCGTCAACATCATCTTCAGAAACTGCTTCGAGCAACTAATCCTCGAGGAGTCAGAGGAAGCATTGACGAAAGTCAGTTACCCCCTGATCAGATTCAACGGATCCGCAGCTATCCCTCGAGGAAAGATCACCCTACCAGTCACAGTGGGCGAAGGCCAAGCAGCAAAAACCCTTCGGGACGAATTTTTGGTGATGGACTGCGACTCCGTATACAACGTAATCATGGGAATAACCATGATTCACAAGATGCAGGCAGTCCCCTCCACATACCATCAGCTGATGATATACGTCTCGGACGCAGGATTCGCCGAACGAATTAGAGGTGATCAAGAGGTTGCAAGAAGAACCTGCCACACCGCCGTCCGAAAGCCCAAATTAGGAAACGGTTCGGGGGCTGAGAAGGATGCTCCAGGAGAGGAGAACGAGGCAAAAAGGAGAAAAGCAGGCACGAGCAGCTTATCTCCCGCAGAGGTCGATGCCCGCCCCGAAACCCTATCTCCCGAGCCAGATCAAGAAATGGAGGATATCCTCCTCGAGGAGGGTTCAGACAGGAGCGTCCGAATAGGCAAGGGCCTAAGCTCGGGGCTCCGAATCGATTTGATCCAACTGCTCAGGGATCACAAAGACATTTTTGCATGGTCAGCAGCAGATATGCCATGGATAAATCCGAAGTTGATTTGTCACAAGCTGGACGTCAACGCTGAAGCTCGGCCAATCAAACAAAAGAAGAGGAATTACTCCTCGGAGAAGAACAAAGCCATCGCCGAAGAGGTGAAAAAGTTGCAGGAAGCTGGATTCATCGAGCCATGCATGTACCCGAAATGGTTGGCCAACGTGGTGATGGTCAAGAAAGCAAACGACTCTTGGCGAATGTGCGTGGATTTCACAGATCTGAACCGAGCCTGCCCCAAAGACTGCTATCCCTTGCCGAGGATAGACCAATTGGTCGACTCTACCAGCGGCCATGCACTGCTCAGCTTCATGGATGCCTTTTCGGGTTACCATCAAGTGTTCATGCACCCCGACGACAGGGCGAAGACAACATTCATCACGAGTGCAGGAGTGTTCAACTACAAAATGATGCCCTTCGACTTGAAAAATGCCGGCGCTACCTATCAGAGGCTAGTTGATCACGTCTTTGCCGACCAGAAAGGGAGGAACGTCGAAGTCTATGTGGATGACTCCATTGTAAAAAGCATCAAGGAGGAAGACCATGTCAAGGACTTGGCCGAGACCTTCGGAAATCTGAGGAAATACAGCATGAAGCTGAACCCGAAAAAATGTGTCTTCAGGGTGAAGTCAGGAAAGTTCCTCGGATTCATGGTGAGCGAAAGGGGAATCGATGCGAACCCGGACAAAGTCCAAGCAGCGTTAGATCTACCCGAGCCGAGGACCAAAAGAGACGTGCAGAGGCTAACCGGCAGGTTAGCCGCACTAACAAGGTTCATATCAAAAGCCTCGGACAAGGGAGCCCCTTTCTTCAAAGCACTAAAACCAAAGAGCCTTCCCGGGGGAGAAGCAGAACCAATCAAGAAAAAGGGGGTCCCGAGGAAGGTGGACCCCGAGCTGATATGGGAGCAAGAGCAAAAAGAGGCTTTTCAACAACTCAGAGCCCACCTAGCCCAACTGCCGACACTGGCCAGACCAAAGGAAGGGGAAACCCTATATCTATACGTCGCAGTCAGCCCCGGAACCTTCAGCGCAGTGCTTCTTCGGGAAGAAGAGAAGAAGCAACAACCAATCTACTTCACCAGCCGAACACTCACAGGGGCCGAAACTCGGTACCCGCTCATCGAGAAAGTTGCGTATGCAGTGGTGGTAGCTGCACGAAAACTGAGGCCATACTTCGACTCCCATCAGATCACATACTTCGACTCGAGAAAGTACTCGACAAAATAGAGAGGTCAGGAAGATTGGCTGCCTGGGCCTTCGAGCTATCAGAGTTCGGCATCAAATATCAGCCGAGGACAGCCATCAAGGCACAGGCGTTGGCAGACTTCTTGGCCGAGTGCTCATACCAAGAAATGCTGGATGATACGAAAAGCACTTGGGAGGTCTTCACTGACGGATCTTCCACAGTAAACGGCTCAGGAGCAGGAGTTGTATTAATCCCCCCAACGGGGAAAAACATAGAGTATGCATTGAAGTTCGGATTCAAAGCAACTAACAACGAGGCCGAATATGAAGCCGCAATCGCAGGGATAGAGCTTTGCTTATCCCTGGAGGCCGAGCATGTTTGCCTCAAAACTGATTCCCAGCTTGTAGCCAACCAGATCCGAGGGGAGTATGAGGCCAAGTGGCCCAACATGACAGCTTACTTAGCGAAATTAAATCCTTAACGTCAAAGTTAAGATCCTTTGAAGTCATTCTCATCCCCCGAGGACAAAACACGCAAGCAGACGCACTGTCAAAACTCGCAAGCTCAACACTCATCGACCTAAACAGGTCGGTCCACGTGGAAGTTCACCAAGAGAGAAGCATTGACTTGCCACCCCCCACAGTATGCAGTTTACGTACCGAACCCAGCTGGATGGACGCAGTAATTGCATACAAAGAAAGGGGAGAACTTCCCGAAGATAAGCTACAGGCGAGAAAGCTGAAAAGATTCAACAAGTGGTTCATCATCGACGCCGAAGGAGAGCTCATGAGGAAATCATTCTCCGCTCCACTGCTAAAATGTGTGGGTCCAACAGACGCTGACTATATCCTAAGGGAAATCCACCTCGGAATATGCGGAAACCACATCAGAGGCAGGACATTGGCACACAAAGCCCTTCGGGCCGGATACTGGTGGCCCACTATGGTTTCCGAAGCAAAGCAGATGGCAAGGAAATGCGAGAAATGCCAAAAGTTCGCACCAGCTATCCATCAACCAGCTCAAACCTTACAATCAACACTATACCCCTTACCATTCGCACAGTGGGGGTTAGACATCATTGGTCCCTTCCCCTCAGCTACGAACCACAAAAAGTGGTTGATTGTAGGAGTCGACTATTTTAGCAAATGGATCGAAGCCGAAGCTGTCTCCTCCATCACCGAACCTCAGGTCCGCAAGTTCATATGGCAGAACATCATCACAAGGTTCGGCATACCAAGACTAATGGTCTTCGACCACGGGAAACAGTTCGACAACACCCCGCTACAAAAGTGGTGCAAACAGTTCGGCATACACCTAGCTTACTCGGCAGTTTGCCACCCACAAAGCAACGGGCAAGCCGAAGCTGCAAACAAACTCATCCTCAACGCACTCAAGAAAAGAGTCGAGGATGACAAAAACAAGTGGTTGGAAGAGCTACCCGGAACGTTATGGTCCCTTCGGACCACCGAGAAAGAAGCTACTGGGCAAACACCGTTCCACCTTGTATATGGATCCGAGGCTGTCATCCCTGTGGAAATCGGAACAGAAAGCTTGAGGATCCAGGCATACAACAGGTATGATGGACTCCAAGGAGAAAGCAACAACCAACTTCTGTCTGAAGCTCTCGACCTACTAGATGAAGCTCGGAACGATGCGAGGACACTCAACGCAGCTTATTTGCAGAGGGTCAACAAGCATTACAATCGAAGAGTCAACGCCAGACCCCTAAAAGTCGGTGATCTAGTACTCAGAAACGCCGCCTCGGTTCAGAAAGGACGGATCCATGGAAAACTCTCAGCCACCTGGGAAGGACCATACATCATCCATTCCGAAAAAAGGCCAGGCACGTTTATGCTGAAACAGTTAGATGGAACAATCTTGAAGAACCATTGGAATACCGATGTTCTCAAGAAATATTTTGTATGATCTCTGTCTGTAAACCAAGTAAGTTGTTTAATGAGAAGAGGAAAGCCGTTTGGCACCATGTGTTTCATTAAACCTATCTCTATATTTCAAATTCATTGTCCTTTTATATATACATGCAGCCTCGGATCTGATCAATCCGAGACTAAAAGCAGGTTGACTTTGCCCATTCCTTGATAAAATGCAAGAAATGACCAAATCATACACTTCGGGGAATCGTCCAGAATCCTCGGATTCGCGATACCTCGATAAACCTTGTTCGCAACAAACAGTCGCTCGAATCAAGTTATAAAACTTCGGCTCAGATCCATGGATCGCCAAAGTCATAACTAAGAGGCAGACTAGCGATCTCTTGCCCAGGTTTCCGAACCACAAGAGATCGGAAGAACAATTCAGACCTCTGAGCAGATCGACGGATTTGAAGAGTCTGGAAATTAAAGAGTCTCTTAGCAGATCTACGGATTTGAAGAACTCGCAAAATTAAAGAGTCTCTTAGCAGATCTACGGATTTGAAGAACTCGCAAAATTAAAGAGTCTCTTAGCAGATCTACGGATTTGAAGAACTCGCAAAATTAAAGAGTCTCTTAGCAGATCTACGGATTTGAAGAACTCGCAAAATTAAAGAGTCTCTTAGCAGATCTACGGATTTGAAGAACTCGCAAAATTGGAGAGTCTCTTAGTAGATCTACAGATCAAAGGATCCCTCAGCAAATCCACAAAGAAAAGCTCGAGAGTTACAAGTTCAAAGGCAGACTTAAAACTTCGGAAAGCGCAAAAAAATTGAAAAGAAGCAGCCAAGTAACGAACATTCATTTTTTATTCAATATTCGGGGGAAGTACAAATACATCAAACCAACTCGGGACACACCCGAGGACCCTCAAAAATTGAAAACAAAATGAAACAGTTAAAATCGGCAGCCATCAACAGATAGTACCGGCCTACCGAAGTACTAAAAAGCAAAAAGAAACAAGTACAACGCAGCGCCGAGGCAAAAGGGGGAAAGGCAAGCACACATTCGGAAGTCCTCAACTGGAACCGACCGACTCTGAAGAAGACGACTGCCCGAATCCCTAACTCTTGGGAGTCTCAGGAACAGCCCCTAGGGGAGCATCCTTCGAAGAACCCCCAGCAGTAGTGTCACCTTCGGAATTCGCCTTCTGGGCCCGAGCCACTGCAAGAGCAGCTTGGCGTTCAGCTTCAGCTTCGTCTCGGTCAGCCTGGCATTCCACCAAGTGATCCTGGGCCCGCATCCAGAGAGGAACTTTCTCATTCCAAGGGAAATGAGGCATGTGCTTCGCAAACATGCGCCGAGCACCCAAGATACCATTCCAATACTGCTCTCTACACTGATCAGCAGTATAGAAGTCAGCTCGCTCTTGCTCCAACTTCCGAATGGTCTCATCCTTCTCTCGGATCGTCAGCTTAAGAACAGGCACCTTGTCAACTTGGTTCTGAATCATCTCCCGATTCTTGACAAACTGCTGAAGCCTCGCCTCCGCATCCTTACTCTCTTTATCAGCCGCCTCAAATTTAGACGTCATCTCCTTGAGAAGTCTGTCTTTTTCTTCAAGTTCGCTCGCAAACTTGGCGGCCATATCCTTCTTCTCCTTGTCGAAGGAAGCTATTTTTTCAGCATCCTCTTCGACTCGGAAGGTGAGCTTACCAACCTCGGTCCCGATCTGCTCAGCAGTAGCTCTAGCCTCGCGACTGTACTTAAGGTACAGCTGCTTGACTTCCACAAGCTCGGAGAAGAGCTGCCCAGCCTTCTGGTCCAAGATAGGAATATCACGAGCATAAGCCTCCTGATATCTCCTCAATTGTCTCTCCTCAACCGAGCTGCACTCGGAAACGAACGAGGACCAGAAGACAGCCTGGGAGCGAAGGAAAGATGAGAAAGAGTAGGAAAAACATAAGACAAAGACACAAATCAAAGAGAAATCCAACACTTACCTCATTCAGGTAGTACTGGGCCATCATAGCCGGATTCCTCTCTTCAGCTCCAGGAACCCTCCACTGCGGATTGGCCCGAAGTAGATTCTCCCGAGCAGCTTCGGGACCAACTAAAGATCCCACGTGAGCCAGGGGGTTCTCTCCCAAAACCGGAGCCTTAGCAAACCGAGCCATCGCCTCCCTTACCTCCTCGGGGATCCGTTTCAGCGGAACATCCGAGCAAGGGTCAGCATGGATCAACCTGTCCAGGGCCGAAGTCGAAGTAGAGCCCAAAGTTGAGTGGCGCCTCTTCCTCGTCAGACCCTGTTCGGGCTGCTCCTCCTCAGCAGAGGGAACATCCTTCTCAGCCTCGGGAACCTCAACATCGGGGCCTGTGAGATCCACCATCTCCTTATCTGGACTTCTCTCTCTTTCGAGAGGAACGTCAGCAGATTCCTTCTTCTCCTCGGCCACGATAGGGACATCCGAGCCAGGAACAGAGTCGTTTTCGATCGCCTCCATCACCTTGGTGATATCCTGGATCTCAATCCCTAAAGCAGTAGACGGCTTCAGCGGAGAAGGGATGGTATCTTCCTCAGCCAACGGTTGATCCACGGGTGGCGGTTCCGCAACCACCACACTCTTTAACTTCTGCCCTGGCAAGGGCATGAAGTGAAGAAGGCTCTTAGGAGGAGGCATGTCTTCCGAAACCGTTTCCTACAAAACAAGCGTTCAAAGATCAGCCTCGGAAAAGGGAAAGACGGACTACAAAAAAAGCTCATAAGTCAGAGCAAATACCTTCTCCGAGGACTGAGAAACCTTCGCCTTCTTCAGATGCGCAGAAGACTTCAGAAGAGTGCTACCCTTCCTTTTTCTTTGATCCTAAGAAAAGGAGACAAAGGATCAATAAATTCAGAAGAAGACAAAAGAGAAGATAAAGAAAAAAGGCGAAGTACCCGGTTCCTAGATAAAGAGATATCTATCCAAGCCGGGGATGAAACCGAAGGAACGGCGCGCGGCACAGCGTCAGTCCCAGGACCCTAGAAAGATGGTCCAGGACCAAGACGTTAGCCGACGGCCAACCAAAGCGAAAGAAAAGACAAAAAAAACCGAGCCGATAGAAACACTCACCGGATCCGAAGTTGTCCTCAAAACAGGAAGCACGACCTTCACTGGAACAGCTTCGGGAGAGGAGGAAGAATCTCACGGATCAGCTCAAACTTCGGATATCCGAGCAACACCCAAAGGAGACAACACGTAATCCTTCAGGCAAGGATTACGAGGATTCTCTTTCCCGAACTTGTAATCAGGAGCCGAGTTGTGAATAGTTTGCAGATCCAAAGAAATGCCCAAAATCTTAGGATCAAGACAGCTAAAGCCGTACTCTGCAAAAACAAATTACAAAACGAATCAGTAAAACGAAGGAAAAAAGAGGAGGACAAACTCACTAAAACACGGTCCCAGCCGAAAGACACCTACCCCTGTCAAAAATCCTGCTGAGACCGGCGACAGCAAGAATGTCCTCCCGCAAGATGTAGTTAAGGTTCGGGAGCCAGCTAGACGGCAGTTTATAATTATCCTCCCGAGCCAAGAACCACTGGAGGAGATCCACGTAGTGTTGATGGTTCCGATCCGGAGCAGCCACCCCCACCATGTCAGGATCAGGAGTCACGAACCACTTTGGAGGGCGATAAAAATTGGGGTGCTTCGGATCCGTCGGCACGCGAACAAGCAACTACTCCGTCTTCCATTTATGGGCGGAGCTAAGGTAAGGGTATGCCGTAATGTAGTTCGGCTCCCCTCTCCTTCGGGACTTTTTGTTGATGATGGTCCACCAACCATACCCATCACCCTTGGAAGGATGGTTGAAAGACAGATCGTGGAGATCCCGAAAAACGGAGACAGAGCAGGGAAAGTTAACAAAGTCGCACACCCATCTAAATCCGATGATGTGCCTCATAGACTTGGGTGTAAGTTGGGCCAAACTGATGTTGTACGACACCAGGAGCTCGGAAATGAACGGATCCAAGGGAAAGCGGAGACCGTTCTCCAAGTGATGAGTGTACACAGAGATGAACCCCCTCGGCGGATGAGTCACCCGAGGACGCTCCTGATCGGGAAGTTCACACCAGTACCCCAAGGCATGCTGGATTCCGTATAGCTCCTCGGCCTTCCGATGTTAGTTCCCCAGCTTCGCCTCCACTAACCAGTCACCACTAACCGATTTCTCCAACGGACCATTGATCTTGGTGGTCTCATGCAAGATCGGAGCATACTTACCCTTCGGATCAGCTTTAGTCCAATGAACTGGAAACTCAGGGTAAGGACGGCGGACACCCGAAGAACCAGCTTTCTTACCAGAAGCAGCGCGTTCAGACACGCCAGACCCGCCAACAGCGCCATCTTTAGAGGCGTCCCAACCAGTCGAACGTTTCTCCACCGGCTTCTCCGAAGGCCAACCCCTCGAAGTTTTCTGTACCCTTCCCGAAGGCACATCCTCCCTCTCACTAGAGGAGCCAACGACGAACTTACTTTTGCCCTTATTCTTTGCCATGGGCGCGAATTCTCGGTCTAGGGTTTAGATTGAGGAGTAGAGGAAAGAACGAAAAAGTAAGGAGAATTCAGAAACAAGTTACCTTTTTCCGAAGCGGAATTCGCCGACAAAACGAACGACACAAGTTCACGAAGTCTAAAGCTGGCTGAATTTCGTAGATCTGAAGAAACTCGAAAACTGCGATCGCCGGAAAAAGAGAGGAAGTTTGTTTAAAAGAGAGAGAAAGTAAAGTTTGAAGGAAGCTTGGCGCCCAGTATTTATAGAAAAGGGAAGCGCATCAACTTCTTTTCAACCCACGATCTCCACGACACAATGCAAATCCCAACACTTGTCATCAATGCAAATCATCCCTTTTCAAAAAAGAGAGGGAACTTTTGGACTTCTGACAACTGAAAACCCACCCATTTAATTCTAAATGGACCGGGTCTGGGGGGCATGTTGTTTGGGCTCCCAATTGATACTCAATTGGGCCACTAAGTCCAAAGCCCAATGACTCCAAACAACAGCATCAAACCTACCAATGGCTATTCAGCCATCCATTAAGGCCCAAGGCCCAATAGCAATAAATGACCTATGGGCATTTATTATGCAAACACTATAAATAGGCCGCCAAGGCTCACACCTCAAGGTACGTCCAATTTATCGCCTTAAGACTACTCTTCTAGAGAACTTCTCTCTAGAATCCGAGCATCGTTCTTACTTAGGCATCGGAGGGGCTTTCCTCGGAAACACCCCCGAGGCTAGTGACTTTGCTCTTGTGCAGGTGAATTCGGACTCGACTTATTCAAGCAAGCAAGATCTTCAACACATACGAAAGGGCCTTCATTCGAAACCCATTGTTTCCATCTTTACAACACCGGAACAAGGTGATTTGGAAACTCAAAAGTCAAAACATAGTTACTTCATGATCTTCAGAGTTGAATCCAAGCCTACGGTACACAATTTATACTTTGCTTACCTTCTCCATTTCCTATATTTGCAACATTTTACTTTTGTACTATTCATTTTAGTATGTTTTCTTACTATATGTCTATATTATGTAAATGATGGTTAAAATTTTGTTAACCATTTTACATAATGGTTAAAAATTTAAATAAATAAAAATCATATAAAACTGCATCTTTATCAGGTTAAGTTTGGCAAATGTTGATTGATTAATTTATTTCTATCGAACAACATAGGTAAAGTAAATTTGCTAAAAATATAAGAAGACATGAGTGTATGTTGTCTAAGCTCACAAACGTGGTTAACATCATTACTTAAAAGAATAACCATGTAATATGGCATTTATTGCAAAATGCAAATGATACGTAGGACTCCGTATAATTATCATCCATAAAGGATAAAAGGAGAGAGAATATGTGGTTAAGGATAGTCATTATCCAATGTTTAGATAGCTAATCAACATGATGAATGTGCAACCCAATAGTAGCCGTTAAATCAGGGAATTCTTTATTTAAGGTGGGCCCAAACTTCATAAGAAAAAAATTCAATAATTTTTTTTCAGAAAAAAGACTATTCTTTTTTATAATTGGAATATACTACGTACTCATTTTATGTAAAATAGGTGGTTCCACATGGACAAATTCAAAAAATTGAGAGCCATACATTACTACACCCGTCAATCTTATCTAGTCATATGCACTTTTTTGTGTGTGTGTTTTATAAATGTCCAAGTAAAATGAAACCTGTCCCCTACCAAACTAATCTTAAGCTATTGAACTTTCTTTCTCCTACCATTTATGTGTTCTTGTTTCAAGCTATTAGGCCAAGTGGACCATTTAAGATGGTACTCCATGCATGACAAAGTGTATTGAATATGATGCGAGCCGTGCTCGGGTTTGAGTCTAGCTCACTTGAGTCTAATCTTAACCGAGTTTTGACCAAGATAAATTTAAGTAGCTTGCAAGTTGTATCGTCTCATTAGCACCCCTGTTGAGATCTATCAGCATTTACTCTGTAAAACAGAGAAAGACATACAGATTCCAAATGTATGTGTTGAAGAATTATATGTATGTGAATTAAAAGTAGGAGAAGAGAGTAATACAACCTACAAGTTTCTAAAGCTGTTAGCAAGTGATAATGAAATTTAGGGTTTGTTTGTTTCAAATATTCATAAAAAATAAATTCAGTTCAACAAAAACAAGTTTTTTCAGACAATTTACACACAATTTAGTTTTTTTTCAGCAAAAATATAATTTCAGTTGAACTAGAATTTAGATAAGAAAAAGAAAGAGAGAATACTCCGTTGATAACGTTTGTGCGATATAAAAAGCACCCATCTCAGCTACTTGTAAATGTTCTAAGATGGAAGCAGTTTAAGCAAGTAATTGAAAACATTACACACAAAGACAATCTTAATCCTTTGATATTGTTTCTAATCATTTCATGAATGCATTTCTAGTTTAGACAGTAGTGCTCTGTAATGCAATCATCAGTAGGCAACATCCAATTCATCATTTCATGAATACATTTCCAGTTTAGAAGGTAATGTGCGGTAATGCCAGCATTCGATTTCCCTCATACCATGCTTGATGAATGATTGTAAATAAAAATGATTACTAGCTTGATTTATAAGTCCCAACCAGCATACTTTCACATAGTATAATAGTTACTTCTGTTACATTAGCTACAATATTACAAAAGCTGAGAAAACTTATCTCGGAAAATTTACAGGGGGTTCTAAACTGCCAACCAAAATCCCCAAATCAATATCTTTGTCTTCAAATTTTTTGATGAAAGGATGTTTCTGCAGCCAAAATAAAAAGGATTTAGTAAATATTGTAGTACAAATAAGATTCAATCACTTCTAAGAGATACGAACCAGAAGGTCTGAAGATGTCCCTCTGTCCTTTGGGTCCTTTTGTATGCTGCAAGGGAAACTCGCGTCATGTTAGATGAATTAAATGTCGCGTCATGTTAGATGAATTAAATGAGTTTGTTTCTTAGCTCTGCTAAAATGACTGGTTACACAGCATACATGAATCAAATTGTTCAATTCACACATGATACTCCATAGGGAACTCGTAAATGGGAGACTGCATGATGCATGAGTATATCTATCTACCTTCAGGAATCTTATTTTCCCCTTTATCAAAGGTCTAGTGTTTCAAACAGTTCAGAACTGTTTAAGACCCTTTATTATTCTATAGCCCATGCAGCTTAGGGAGATATGTAAGGTAGAAAATCAAGGTCCAAAATCTTCGTCAAAAAGACCAGAAGATCTGAAACAAATTTGCAATTTTGCATAAATGCCCAACAGTAGTGTCAAACATCCATTTACATCGCATATTCACATGAACCAGGTTTTGCGTTACAAAGAGAAAGCAACAAAGAAATAATGTAACTAAGTTCTTACCAGGCAGATATAAAGGAACAAAACTCTGGAGAAAACTGATCTGATGGGGCACAAGGTGCTGGGCTTCCCACAATTGCTGCTAAAAGCTCAAAATAGCTCGGTGCACTTTGCTGATCTTCAGATTGTATGTAGGGAAAGCGCCCAATGGCACACTCCAACATAACCAAACCCAAACTCCAAATGTCGCAGCTATAGTCGTAAGAGCTTCCACTAATTCTCTCTGGCTGCATATGACATTTTAGGCACATGAACCGTGTAGTCAACTTAGAACGTGCACAAGATGTTTCTAACAGGTTAATGAATTTTAGTACTGCTTCAAAGCTTAAACCGAGAAAGTAAATTTCAACTTACCGACATGTAGTTGTAGGTCCCAACAAATGTGTCACGTTGACCCATTGAGCTAGCTAGCATTGCACTAACACCAAAGTCGGTAATCTTTACTTCTCCTTTGTGATTTACTAACAGATTGGAAGGCTTCATATCCCTATGTATGACATGCCTTTCATTATGCAAGTATACAAGACCTTGTAACACCTGCAATAAAGAATAAATGTACTTACTAGAACAAATAATCAAGGGTCTGTATGCTAATCATTGAGATGTAGTGCCAACAAATTATACCTGCTTGCAAACAACTGCAAGGTAAGGTTCAAGGATTGTATTGACTTGTTTAATGACATCTGCCAAAGAACCACGGTCCATATACTCTAGAACAAGAGAGAATGCTCCATTGTGGTAAAAGGAATGGTAGCATATAACTACATGAGGACATTGAGATGACTGATTAATTTTCAACTCCTGCACAATTTGTTTACGGATCTCCTCTTGTATGTTCATTTGGATGACCTGTTACAAGTAAAATTAACTCTTTTAAGATCCAACGGGAATGGTTCTTCATATTATTACAATAGGTACATAGCAGCCACATATTGATCACTAAACAAACACTGTGAATATTGATATACGCATAAGGTACATGCCAAATTCACCATACTACTAACATAGCATCCAAAACAAAGGTAGAGGGAGATGTTAACAACTAGTCTCATCGTTAAGAATTGCAAAGAAGCATCATATCTAACAACACCACCAATATTGTGATGAAAAGCTACAAAATGTGGTTAGATTGTAGTGCATCTTGATTTAGGCAAAGGAATGCTGCACATGTTACACGACAAGCCCAAATGAGCATGAAATCTAATAATACAGTTGACTAAGGACCATAAGAAACAACTTAAACCATGTTTCGTTGGTAAGATGCTGATCTTTAAGCTTTTACTTCATAAAGTCCCTTCTAGAAGTAAAAGAAAGGTTGACATTTCCTCGTGGCCCAATAATTTTTAGTATACTTGTATGAAATTTACTCTCAAAATAAGTATTACAAGTATAAACAAATTTACCTTCAGAGCAAATAGTTTTCCAACCCATTTATGCCGAACAAGCTGAACAACTCCGCCACTTCCCTTGCCAATGACCTTAACAGTCTCAAGATCTTCCAGCTTAACTTGAAAGTCAAGCTCTTTGGCATCAGATTGCTGTTCAAACAAAAAACAAACTAGTTCAGAAACTTTTTAAGTGAAGAAATCCAGTTGCTCTGTCGTCATAATTATGCATTCATTCCTGAACAGCATAAACTTCAATTTGTTTCAGCTGCTGATGTGTTCATAGATCACATGGTCACAGGAGGTCCTCACATTAGATTGATAACCCACCAATAGAAAACATGATATATAGGGACAAATAGCTAAAAAAAACCCGTATTTTTCAGTTTGTATAAAATGGATAGAACCATAGAGAAACCATGTGCCAGTAACCAGATCTGACTCCAGGCTTCAATCATCTGCTCTACCAACTGAAAATACTAACATGAAGCAACTTACACTAGCTACTACGAAGTATATGACATTCATATGTTAGTGTTCAATTAACTAACATTATACAGAAAAAATGGGTATTAAACTTGATGCAGCCAAAAAGGCGGTCTTTGGGAATATGGATTTAGATCTCCAATGAGTCCATACTAAACTAACCCAGAAAAAAATGAACTTCAATAAATTCTTAACCTCACCTAATCTTGAATTATCTTTCCTTAAATGGCATACTATAGTATCCTCCAAATTCAAGCAATGCTCAACACAGTTATAGAAGCTAACAACATCTTAATCCGAAACCGAAATTTCCAATTAATTTCAGTGCTGAGGCATTTACAGCACCCACCTTTTAAACAGCAATTAGATACTAGTACAAAGAGCACAATTGAATTAAAACTTTAAAAAGAAGATTGAAATATTTACACGAGTTGCTTTATCTGCAGATTTAAGGCGCAATCCTTTCTGGTTTAGCATCAGATCACCATCTTGAAACGTACCACTCGCACTCCTGAACAATCGGTTACAAATTTACAATCCACGACTCCTTTTCAGTAAAATCACAATTACAAAGTAGTCAAAATAACATGTAAATTTGATCAATTAATTGGCAAAAAAGACCTAAAATAAATAGATTTCAATCAGTCAAATTGAATCGAGGGTTACGAAATTGGGGGAGAAGAGAGAGAATGACAAGATGAGCTTACAAGAAGCTAGTAATGGGAGTTTCTTGAGCAGGAAGTGAGAGCTTGAGCTGCTTCAATGGCGTCTTCGTCTTCATTTGTGGTGCAATTTGAATTTGTCGAGGTTTAGGGTTTGATAGAGTACCAGAGATAGAGAGAGAGTGTAGTGAGAATTTCAAAAGAGATGACCGCCAAAACAAAAGGATCCACCATGTTTTCGAGTAATCAAATGTGGAGTGTGGACTTGTTTCTTTTGACTTTTGCCTATTTTTTTTTTAATAAAAAGGAAGATTAATTCATTAATAAAGAGTCATACGACATATATAAGAGAAATATAGATTTAACAAATACAGAAAATGCTTCAGTTGAAGTTGAACTTTTCAGCAGTGAATGAACACGAGAAATATCTTGGACTCCCAACCTACATTGGGGGATCGAAGAAAGTAGTTTTCCAGGTTATTTTAATTAGACCGCGTATGGAAGAAGATTAAAGGATGGAAGGAGAGATACCTTTCACGAGGCGGGAGGGAGGTGCTACTAAAATCTGTTGCCCAATCCATACTCACATATGCAATGCAATGTTTCAAACTTCCAGAGTGTGTGTTGAACAACATGAACGCCCTATGCCGTAATTTCTGATGGGGGCAAAAAAATGAGGAGAAAAAGCTACCAATGATAAGTTGGGATAAGCTCTGCAAGTCCAAGAATGATGGAGGGGTTGGTAGTCCTCAAGGGCAAGTATTTCCCTTGCACTTCATTATGGGATGCAAAAACTCCGCCCAACAGCAGCTACACTTGGAGGTCAATACTATCGGCGCGGGAGATAATAAAGGAAGGCTCAACCTGGGTAATAGGCAATGGACAAAATGTGCATTTTTGGAAGGAGGCATGGCTGCCTACTCTGCCTGGGGGACGTCTACTCTCTCCCCCACCGTCCAGTGAGAGTGGACGTAGTTACGTGAGTGAATGGAGGACTGATGATGGGCAAGCTTGGGATGTTCAAGCTATGTACGAGCACCTGACTACCACTGAAATTGATGCACCCTTACAGGTTCGTTGTGCTGAAAGTGACTAAGAAGATTTCCTTTCTTGGAACCACACTAGAAATGGAATGTTCACGGTTCGTAGCGCATATCAGAGGGAGGCACAAAGGCGAAATGGAAACGTGGGCTCTTCGGGGAACACTAGCCAGGGACTATGGAAAAAAAATATGGGGAGCAAGGGTACCGGAAAAGGTCAAGAATATGGTTTGGAGAGCGACTCGCGAAGGACTACCAACCATGGATACTCTGGCCCGTAGAGGAATGAGTGTAGACTGCATTTGCCCAAGATGTGGAGAGTACCCGGAATCGATTATGCATACTCTCATTATGTGTAGGGAAGCAAAAGCACTATGACGCCTATCACCTGCGCGTCTAGATGTAAACTCGTGGGATGGTAAGTTCATTTATTGGTGTGAAACATCAGCAAAAAGATGCACTCTGAAGGGGGCATGGGAGGTCGTGTTAATGTTTTTGTGGCAGACTTGGAATGACAGAAACATATGGGTATTTGAAAGAAAAAAATTAGACCCTAGGATTACATGCGCTAGAACTTTTAGGATGCTTGGGGAGTTCGAGGCAGCAACTACTCGTGAGGAAGAGGCTGTCATAAGCCTCCCAGTCAATGTGAACGTGTGGAAACCACCGACTCCTGGAAGGTGGAAACTAAACACTGATGCTGCGATGGGTGAGAGCAAGGTGGGTATGGGCATGGTGGTAAGGGACAACAGTGGAGATGTCTTAATGTGTGCAGGACAATAGATTGGAGGACCGTTAAGTGTCCTGCAGGCTGAAGCTTCATCAGCCATGTTTGGTATGCGGTATGCCTTTGATGCGGGTCTTAGATCGGTTGAAATGGAGACAGACGACATCACACTTGCGAACCTGCTGCAGGGGAGAGTAAAGGAAATGACAGTAGTGCAACAGATCGTGAATGACATGCTTACCTTTGCCAATGAAATTGAGTTTTTTACTTTTAAACATGCTAGTAGATAGCGTAATAGGGTTGCACATTCAATAGCCAAATCCGCCCTTTCTTTTGAGCAAGTGCTTGTTTGGATGGAGGATTTCCCCCCTCACATTGTACCCATTGTCCTTGAGGACAAATCATTAATGGAATAAGACTACTAAGCTTTCACGTCAAAAAAAAAAGAATTAAATAAAGGTTTCCTTCATCAAAACTACGGTCGTTGAATGAATCTTGCACTGTAGAACGTCTCCCGTATATAACGCTGGAACATGCAGCTTTTTCAGAGAGAGGGTCTAACGATTTGTTGTAGCTGCGAGGATGATTTCCACTTAATTAATCTGAATGTACTCAAATTAAAAATTGATATTTGTTGCGATCCCTCATAAAACTTTACCAACAAAACAATTCTACACAAATCCACTAAACGACAAACCAACCATACTAATGTTAGGTTATGATTCATATGACAAAACATAAATCATGCGGAAAAACCATAAAGCCAGGAAAGCATATTATTTACACATAATCATTTAGCATAGTTTAGATGCATACACTTTGTTGCGTGCCCTCCCTAGCTGCGCCCGAACCGAACAAGAACAAGTCTTTAGGACTCCAAGTGTCGTCCCTCCGTAGATAGTCCACAGCACGTCCGGATCCGCCTTAAGCTTGATCAATTAGAATCGCCCTTAAGGTACTTGGAATTTTCATCTATTTGTAGGCAATTATGTGACTGAATTTTGCTCTCAAAATCACTTTGAATACTTGAATACTCGATGTAAATTATGAGCCCTTAACTCATATTTATAGACCATGGAATAAGTAATCGAATCCTACTAGGATACGAATTAATTAAATTAGAATCCTAGTAGAATTCTTATTTAATTAATTTATCTTTTAGGATTAGGAATTTAATCATTAAACAAATCCTATACTCTTTAGGTTTCGTATGTGAACACAAACTCTACACGAGCATGACCCGCAAGCGTGCAGGCCATGCCCGCGCACAGCCCACACGGCCGCTCGGCCCACGCGAGCTACAAGCCCACGCGAGCTGCAGCAATGCTCGCAGCCCACTGCTCGCAGCTGCGCGCGCTGCCACGACCTGCTGGGCCTGGCCTTGCGCTGGGCCTGGCGTGGCCTTGGCTGCTCGTGTGGCGCGCTTGGCTTGCTGGGCGATGGCCCGGCTTCGTTCTGGGCCTTCGTATGGCAGGCCTCGTCCGATGCTAATTCGTACGATACGCTTTCGATTAAATTCCCGATTCCGGAATTTATTTCCGATACGAACAATATTTAATATTTTCGATTCCGGAATTAATTTCCGTTTCGAACAAATATTTAATATTTCCGTTTCCGGAATTATTTTCCGATTCCGATAATATTTCCGATTTCTGACAATATTTCCGTTTCCGGCAATATTTCCGATTCCGGCAATATTTCCATTTCCGATAATATTTTCCGATACGTACCATGTTTCCGTTTCCGGCAACATCTTGTAAGGTTATGATACATATGACAATTCATAAATCATGCGGAAAAACCATAAACCCAGGAAAACATATTATTTACACATAATCATTTAGCATAGATTAGATGCATACTCTTTGTTGCGTGCCTTCCCTAGCTGCGCCCGAACCGAACAAGAACAAGTCTTTAGGACTCCAAGTGTCGTCCCTCCGTAGATAGTCCACAGCACGTCCGGATCCGCCTTAAGATTGACCAACTAGAATCGCCCTTAAGGTACTATTATTTTCGGCACTTTATAGGCAAATGTGTGACTGAATTTTTCTCTCAAAAACTCACTTTGAATACTTTGAAACTTGTGTTATAAATTGTGAGCCCTAGCCTCATATTTATAGCGGTATGGAAAGGGAATCGAAATCCTATTCAGATACAAATTAATCAAACCTAGAATCCTACAAGAACTCTAATTTAATTAATTTATCAAATAGAATTAGGAATTTAATCACTAACCGAACTCTGCATGTTTTAGGAAACGTGCACGAACACAAACACTTGCACACACACGCACGGCAGCCACGATGGGCCCCATGCGTGCGCGCGAGCAGCAGCCCACTAAGCGCCCGCGCGCGCTGCCCGTTGCGCGTGCTGTGCGCGCTGTGCGCGCTGCGCGCTGTGCGCGCTGCGCGCTGCGCGCAGCCTGCTGGGCCTGGCCTTGCGCTGGGCCTGGCGTGGCTGTTTGTGCGGCGCGCTTGGCTTGCTGGGCGATGGCCTGGCTTCGTGCTGGGCCTCGTCCGGCAGGCCTCGTCCGATGCTTATTCGTACGATGCGCTTCCGATTAAATTTTCCGATTCCGGAATTCATTTCCGATACGAACAATATTTAATATTTCCGATTCCGGAATTAATTTCTGTTTCGAACAAATATTTAATATTTCCGTTTCCGGAATTATTTTCCGATTCCGGTAATATTTCCAATTCTGACAATATTTCCGTTTCCGACAATATTTCCGATTCTGGCAATATTTCCATTTCCGATAATATTTTCCGACACGTACCATGTTTCCGTTTCCGGCAACATCTACGACTTGGATAATATTTATATTTCCGATACGATCCATATTTCCGTTTCCGGCAATATCATCGTTTCCGGAGTATTCATTCCTTGCCTGTGACGATCTTAGCTCCCACTGAAACCAAGATCCGTCGGTTCCGAATATTCATAGATGGAGTATTTAATGCTATTAAATACTTGATCCGTTTACGTACTATTTGTGTGACCCTACGGGTTCAGTCAAGAGTAAGCTGTGGATTAATATCATTAATTCCACTTGAACTGAAGCGGCCTCTAGCTAGGCATTCAGCTCACTTGATCTCACTGAATTATTAACTTGTTAATTAATACTGAACCGCATTTATTAGACTTAACATAGAATGCATACTTGGACCAAGGGCATTATTTCCTTCAGTCTCCCACTTGTCCTTAGGGACAAGTGTGCATTTCCTAATTCCTTTGTCGCTCGATGCTTGCTCTTGAACATAAGGTAAGAGTTGTCATCCTTATTATGTCCAGAGGTGTTCCTCGGTTTCAGAGTTCAACTGATCAAATAAACAGATAATCATAGCCTATGATTCATCCGAGCACGGCCATGCATTTCACAGTTTCTAGCTCTCCGAGTGGCCTTGTACAACTTTTAAGCATCTCATCCCGATTTATGGGAGGACAATCCCAATCTTGCGATCTTGAGATTAGACTTCGTTTGATAGGTGATTACCTGAGCGTTGCCTTTATAGCCTCCTTTTACGGTGCGACGGTTGGTCAACGTCAAAGCAACCAGTTCTCAAACAAGTAATCTTCAAATCACTCAGGTATTGAGGATTTAGTGTCTAATAATTTAATGAAATTTACTTATGACAGACTTTCATCTCTTACAGTAAAGTTTCATAGGTCTCGTCCGATACTAGTCTTCCCAAAGTAAGTATCTATGCAAATGATTATGACATTGCCATGTCCACATAGTTCAAGAAACAGAACTACTAGTCATCTTGCATTCTAATCGTCTAACGTTTTCTATGCGTCCAATTTTATAGAAAACTCCGATTAGGGACCATTTTCAACCTTTGACATTCAAGTTCACTTGATAGACATTTCTTAGTCACAGGACTGGTCCTGACAGTCTATCTTGAATATATCGTCAAATTGAAGGGACTCATCATTTAATAAACCACAAATTAAATGGATAAATGAATTCTTTTCATTTATTGTGAATGATTAACCAATAATGTTTTACAAAGATTTAAACTCTAAAACTTTAAAACATTAAACAGAGACATCAAAGCCATTCTCCAATATGCTTGATTCCCATAGCTGCAGTGTGCGAGTTGTGCTTCGCCTGCGGCAGAGGTTTAGTTAATGGATCTGATATGTTGTCATCAGTTCCAATTTTGCTTATCTCGACTTCTTTTCTTTCAACGAACTCTCGTAGAAGGTGAAATCTACGAAGTACATGCTTGACTCTCTGGTGGTGTCTAGGCTCTTTTGCCTGTGCAATAGCTCCGTTATTATCACAATACAGGGCTATTGGTCCTTTAATGGAGGGGACTACACCAAGTTCTCCTATGAACTTCCTTAGCCATATAGCTTCCTTTGCTGCTTCATGTGCAGCAATGTACTCCGCTTCAGTTGTAGAATCCGCAATGGTGCTTTGCTTAGCACTTTTCCAGCTTACTGCTCCTCCGTTGAGGCAGAAGACAAACCCAGACTGTGATCTGAAATCATCTTTGTCGGTTTGGAAACTTGCGTCCGTATAGCCTTTAACAATTAATTCATCATCTCCACCATAGACCAGGAAGTCATCTTTGTGCCTTTTCAGGTACTTCAGAATGTTCTTGGCAGCAGTCCAATGCGCCTCTCCTGGGTCTGACTGGTATCTGCTCGTAGCACTGAGTGCGTACGCAACATCCGGGCGTGTACATATCATAGCATACATTATTGAACCAATCAATGATGCATATAGAATCCCATTCATTCGTCTACGCTCATCAAGTGTTTTTGGGCACTGAGTCTTGCTTAGAGTCATTCCATGAGACATGGGTAGGTAGCCTCGCTTGGAGTCCGCCATCTTGAACCTATCAAGCACCTTATTGATATAAGTGCTTTGACTAAGTCCAATCATCTTTTTAGATCTATCTCTGTAAATCTTGATGCCCAATATGTACTGTGCTTCTCCTAGATCCTTCATCGAAAAACATTTCCCAAGCCAAATCTTGACAGAGTTCAACATAGGAATGTCATTTCCGATAAGCAATATGTCGTCGACATATAATACTAGGAAAGCAATTTTGCTCCCACTGACCTTCTTGTATACACAAGATTCGTCCGCGTTCTTGATGAAACCAAAGTCACTGACTGCTTCATCAAAACGTATATTCCAGCTCCTGGATGCCTGCTTCAATCCGTAGATTGACTTCTTTAGCTTGCATACCTTTTTAGCATTCTTTGGATCCTCAAAACCTTCAGGCTGTGTCACAGTTTCTGTTAAAACGCCGTTTAAGAAAGCAGTTTTGACATCCATCTGCCATATTTCGTAATCGTAATATGCAGCGATTGCTAACATTATTCGAATAGACTTTAGCATTGCAACTGGTGAAAAGGTTTCATCGTAATCCACACCGTGGACTTGCCTGTAACCTTTTGCAACCAATCTAGCTTTGAAAACTTCAAGTTTCCCATCCTTGTCCTTTTTCAGTTTGAAAACCCATTTGCTTCCAATGGCTTGGTAGCCATCTGGCAAATCGACCAAATCCCATACTTGGTTTTCAGACATGGAGTCTAATTCAGATTGCATGGCTTCTTGCCATTGCTTGGAGCTAGGGCTCGTCATAGCTTGCTTGTAAGTCGCAGGTTCATCACTTTCAAGTAATAGAACGTCATAGCTCTCGTTCGTCAAAATACCTAAGTACCTTTCCGGTTGAGATCTATATCTTTGCGATCTACGCGGGGTAACATTTCTAGATTGACCATGATTCTCACCAGATTCTTCTAAAGATCTCTGAGTTTCATCCTGAATGTCATCTTGAGCATTCTCTAGAGTTTGTTGTTCGACTCGAATTTCTTCGAGGTCTACTTTTCTCCCACTTGTCATTTTGGAAATGTGATCCTTCTCCAAAAAGACACCATCTCGAGCAACAAACACTTTGTTCTCAGATGTATTGTAGAAGTAATACCCCTTTGTTTCCTTTGGATAGCCCACAAGGATACATTTGTCAGATTTTGGATGAAGTTTGTCTGAAATTAATCTTTTGACGTATACTTCACATCCCCAAATCTTAAGAAAAGACACATTTGGAGGCTTTCCAAACCATAATTCGTATGGAGTCTTTTCGACAGCTTTAGACGGAGCTCTATTTATAGTGAGTGCAGCTGTATTTAGTGCATGTCCCCAAAATTCTAATGGAAGTTCGGCCTGACCCATCATTGACCTGACCATGTCTAGCAAGGTTCTGTTCCTCCGTTCTGACACACCGTTCCATTGTGGTGTTCCAGGAGGAGTCAATTCTGATAGAATTCCACATTCTTTCAGATGGTCATCAAATTCATAGCTCAGATATTCACCGCCTCTATCAGACCGCAGTGCCTTAATCTTCTTGCCTAATTGATTCTCTACTTCACTCTGAAATTCCTTGAATTTGTCAAAGGATTCAGACTTATGCTTCATTAGGTAGACATAACCATATCTACTGAAGTCATCAGTGAAAGTGATAAAGTAGCTGAAACCACCTCTAGCATTTGTACTCATTGGTCCACATACATCTGTATGGATTAAACCCAATAGTTCATTTGCTCTTTCTCCAACTTTAGAGAAAGGTTGCTTCGTCATTTTGCCAAGTAAACATGATTCGCATTTACCATAATCCTCTAAGTCAAATGGTTCTAGAATTCCTTCCCTTTGAAGTCTTTCTAAGCGTTTCAAGTTTATATGGCCTAATCGACAATGCCACAGATAGGTGAGATCTGAATCATCCTTTTTGGCCTTTTTGGTATTTATGTTATATACTTGTTTGTCGTGATCTAATAAATAAAGTCCATTGACTAATCTAGCAGATCCATAAAACATCTCTTTAAAATAAAACGAACAACTATTGTCTTTTATTATAAAGGAAAATCCCTTAGCATCTAAGCAAGAAACTGAAATGATGTTTTTTAGTAAGACTTGGAACATGGAAACATTCTTCCAGTTCCAAAACTAGCGCGGAGGGCAACGACAAATAGTAAGTTCCTACAGCTAATGCAGCAATCCGTGCTCCATTTCCCACTCGTAGGTCGACTTCACCCTTGCTTAACTTTCTACTTCTTCTTAGTCCCTGTGGATTGGAACATAAGTGTGAGCCACAACCTGTATCTAATACCCAAGAAGTTGAATTAGCAAGTATACAGTCTATAACGAAAATACCTGAAGATGGAACGACTGTTCCGTTCTTCTGATCTTCCTTTAGCTTCAAGCAATCTCTCTTCCAATGCCCCTTCTTCTTGCAGTAGAAGCATTCGGATTCAGAAGTGGGTTGACTGACCTTTCTCTTTG
This sequence comes from Spinacia oleracea, assembly GCF_020520425.1. Taxonomy (NCBI): domain Eukaryota; kingdom Viridiplantae; phylum Streptophyta; class Magnoliopsida; order Caryophyllales; family Amaranthaceae; genus Spinacia; species Spinacia oleracea. The sequence goes on along the minus strand of NC_079488.1, from coordinate 67,843,134 downwards.
CAGATTTGGCGCCAGTTTGCTTAGTTGGGCTGGCCTTGTTGCCACCTTTCTTAGCATTCCTCTTCTTTCCAGATTTCTTGAACTTGCCCCCACGCACCATAAGCACATCCTGCTTATCACTTTTGAGCGTCTTTTCAGCGGTCTTCAGCATACCGTGAAGCTCAGTGAGCGTTTTGTCCAGACTATTCATACTGTAGTTCAGTTTGAACTGATCATACCCGCTATGAAGAGAATGGAGGATGGTGTCTATAGCCATTTCCTGAGAAAATTGCTGATCCAGCCGACTCATATTCTCAATGAGTCCAATCATTTTGAGAACATGTGGACTTACGGGCTCGCCTTTCTTAAGCTTGGTCTCAAGAATTTGCCTATGAGTCTCGAATCTTTCGACTCGAGCCAGATCTTGGAACATGTTCTTCAACTCACTGATGATTGTGAAAGCATCTGAGTTGATGAACGTTTTCTGCAGATCCGCACTCATGGTGGCGAGCATTAGACATTTCACATCCTTGTTGGCATCAATCCAACGATTGAGGGCTGCCTGAGTGACCCCGTCGCCTGCAGCTTCGGGCATCGCCTCATCTAGGACATACTCCTTTTCTTCCTGCATTAGAACTATTTGCAAGTTCCTTTGCCAGTCAAGGAAGTTTTTCCCGTTCAACTTCTCCTTTTCGAGAATTGATCGAATGTTGAATGAATTGTTGTTTGCCATATTAAAAACTACAATTGAAAAGAATAAACAAATAAATAACCATTCACAGTTTCTCTTAATAAACTTAAATTCTAGCATACATGCATAATTCAATGTTTATTAAGCATTTTATTCAATTTATGTGTTCCGGCAGGTGTGAATAAAATGATTCCAAGATCCTAAAATCATTGAAGAACTAAGCACAGTTTGTCGACTTAATCCTAGAACATCTTAGGTAAGCAAAAGCCTTTTGCTAATAGTCTAGAAACTATTCTTGGTTGATAGGTACGTCTAAGAACTTATTAGGTAAACCTATCGAATTTGCCACGACATAAAAGGACTCCTTACTTATATCGTTGAGTTTCACCAAAACTAACATGTACTCACAATTATTTGTGTACCTTGCCCCTTTAGGACCAATAAGTAACACCTCGCTGAGCGAAAACTATTACTAGATTGATGTAAAGGATATCCAAGCAAGTGTATATTTTGGCATGGCACCTTTTAACTCAATTTTTAAGTTTGGAACTTAAGGCTCTTACTATGTTGGTTAGATTTTAAGTGAACTAAAATCCTTAATCATGCAACATAATCAAGCTTTTGATCTCATGCATTTTAAGACATATTTAAAACAATAAATAACTTAAAACATGCATAAGATATTTGTGATCTAGTATGGCCCGACTTCATCTTGAAGTTTTGACTTCAAAGTCCGTCTTGAAAATCTCCGTGGGAGGCACCATTTTCTTCAAATAGGATAAGCTATAACTAATTACAACTATTTGATGGTTCGCAGACCATATTTGAATTGAAAAATAACTTTGGTACTTTAGACCAATTACATTCAAATTAATGGTACGCAGACCATATTTTCTATCCTATTTGGGCCATACTAGTCACTTCATAACCTGCAAAACAGTACATATACAATATATACCATTCACCCATTCATTATCATGAATGGCCCACATAGCTGGTTAGTAAAACACATTATGCATCACGTAAACATTTGCAGCAATTAATCAAGGGCACCAATAATCTACCAATTATTCAGTCCTTATTAATTCTAATCAAGTTGTTTTAACCTTAAGGATTTGTAGACCTAATCAAGAGTTTATGACTAAAAAGCGCTCCCACTTAAACCAATAAATTCATATGCTTTACCAATTTTAAACATAAAAATGTATTTCTAGTCTAACCGGAAACATACAAATTTAATTAAAATTTAAAGCTCATATAAATTTATAATTGAATCCAAAAAGTTTAATTTAATTTCAGTCGCATTTAAATTAATTCATGATTTTAATTTTAGTAAAATAATTAGAATAAATAACATTTATTATAATTATAATATTCAAAATTAAAATCCAAGAAAATAATTTAAATTATTAATTTTAAAATTAATTAAAATTACGTGAACTGAAATTTTCAAATTAAACATTCAGAACGATCTAATCGTAACGCAAACACCCTACGCGTTGCACGCCCATGGGCCGCACGCACACAGCCATTGCTGGCCATGTGCGCGCAGCCCATGCGCTCGTCGCATAGCTGCTGCATCCCAATCGCAAGCCTCCGCACGCATTGGTGCTCGCTGCGCGCGCCAGCGCTCATCGCACGCGGGCTATCGCTCGCAGTGCGCGCGCGACATCGCTCGCTGGGCGCGCGAGCCATCGCTCGCTGGGCGCGCGACATCGCTCGCTGGGCGGGCGACATCGCTCGATGTGCGCGCGAGCTATGCTAGGCGCAGCGCTCGTGGCACGCGAGCTTGCGCTCGCTGCGCGCGAGGCTGCGCGCGTTGTGGCGCAGCTCGCTTGCTGCCCACACGCGACTGCCTTGGCTCGCCCTACGCCCATGCCCATTCGTCCATTGGTCGTGGCACACGACACAAGGCAGGGCTGCTGCCTTGTGCTCGTGCACTACGCCCTTGCTCATTGCATTCGTGCCGCACGGGCGACGAGCTCCCTTGCTCGTCGTCGCATGCCCGCATTATACAACACCCCTTAAGGGTAACACGAAGCGTCCATTGCTTCGTGCGTGCAAGTTATATGAACGAATCGCATAAAAATTTAAAATTTATATTTAAAATTATTGACAAATTAATAAATAATATTAATTTCATAATTTTAGGGCGAAAAAATCGAAAATTTATTATCCAATTGATTTCCGATTGTTATGGATTCAAGTCTAGGTCATAAAAATTTAAAATTTATCGTAAATTTACAATTTTTATGGTGGTTTTTAATCATAGGTTTCTAATTAAATTACAATTAATTATGAAAATCAAATTAATTCTAAATTATTCTAATTTTCAACAAATTAATCATAATTACAAATTAGATTGCATAATTAACAAGACTAGGCATTCAAACTTGTTAAACATATGCAGTAGGTCAATCAAAAATTCAAGATTTATCAACAAGAATCGCAAATATTTAATTTAACATCTTAAATTTACGAAATTTTTGCATTCGAAAAACTAAAACCTTCGAAAAGTCATAGTTAGGCTTCGAATTTGAGAATTCTGGGTTCGGCAGAAAAATTTTATTTTTGTCAAAATTTTAGAATGCCTTTTACATGCGGAATTGACACAAAAATCACTCAATTCGGATGAGTAACGAAGAAACTGCCGAAAAACTGCGTACGTATAATTAAATAAACGCAATTTGCAATTAATTAACAATTACGAAAATTAATCACCCCTTTTAATTCTTGCAAATTTGTAATATTTAACCATGTTCATGCAATTTAGATTATGAAAATAATAAGGGGCTCGTGATACCACTGTAAGGTTATGATACATATGACAATTCATAAATCATGCGGAAAAACCATAAACCCAAGAAAACATATTATTTACACATAATCATTTAGCATAGATTAGATGCATACTCTTTGTTGCGTGCCTTCCCTAGCTGCGCCCGAACCGAACAAGAACAAGTCTTTAGGACTCCAAGTGTCGTCCCTCCGTAGATAGTCCACAGCACGTCCGGATCCGCCTTAAGATTGACCAACTAGAATCGCCCTTAAGGTACTATTATTTTCGGCACTTTATAGGCAAATGTGTGACTGAATTTTTCTCTCAAAAACTCACTTTGAATACTTTGAAACTTGTGTTATAAATTGTGAGCCCTAGCCTCATATTTATAGCGGTATGGAAAGGGAATCGAAATCCTATTCAGATACAAATTAAACAAACCTAGAATCCTACAAGAACTCTAATTTAATTAATTTATCAAATAGAATTAGGAATTTAATCACTAACCGAACTCTGCATGTTTTAGGAAACGTGCACGAACACAAACACTTGCACACACACGCACGGCAGCCACGATGGGCCCCATGCGTGCGCGCGAGCAGCAGCCCACTCAGCGCCCGCGCGCGCTGCGCGCTGCGCGTGCTGTGCTCGCTGTGCGCGCTGCGCGCTGCGCGCAGCCTGCTGGGCCTGGCCTTGCGCTGGGCCTGGCGTGGCTGTTTGTGCGGCGCGCTTGGCTTGCTGGGCGATGGCCTGGCTTCGTGCTGGGCCTCGTCCGGCAGGCCTCGTCCGATGCTTATTCGTACGATGCGCTTCCGATTAAATTTTCCGATTCCGGAATTCATTTCCGATAAGAACAATATTTAATATTTCCGATTCCGGAATTAATTTCTGTTTCGAACAAATATTTAATATTTCCGTTTCCGGAATTATTTTCCGATTCCGGTAATATTTCCAATTCTGACAATATTTCCGTTTCCGGCAATATTTCCGATTCTGGATATATTTCCATTTCCGATAATATTTTCCGACACGTACCATGTTTCCGTTTCCGGCAACATCTACGACTTGGATAATATTTATATTTCCGATACGATCCATATTTCCGTTTCCGGCAATATCATCGTTTCCGGAGTATTCATTCCTTGCCTGTGACGATCTTAGCTCCCACTGAAACCAAGATCCGTCGGTTCCGAATATTCACAGATGGAGTATTTAATGCTATTAAATACTTGATCCGTTTACGTACTATTTGTGTGACCCTACGGGTTCAGTCAAGAGTAAGCTGTGGATTAATATCATTAATTCCACTTGAACTGAAGCGGCCTCTAGCTAGGCATTCAGCTCACTTGATCTCACTGAATTATTAACTTGTTAATTAATACTGAACCGCATTTATTAGACTTAACATAGAATGCATACTTGGACCAAGGGCATTATTTCCTTCACATCTACGACTTGGATAATATTTATATTTCCGATACGATCCCTATTTCCGTTTCCGGCAATATCATCGTTTCCGGAGTATTCATTTCTTGCCTGTGACGATCTCAGCTCCCACTGAAACCAAGATCCGTCGATTCCGAATATCCATAGATGGAGTATTTAATGCCATTAAATACTTGATCCGTTTACGTACTATTTGTGTGACCCTACGGGTTCAGTCAAGAGTAAGCTGTGGATTAATATAATTAATTCCACTTGAACTGAAGCGGCATCTAGTCAGGCATTCAGCTCACTTGATCTCACTGAATTATTAACTTGTTAATTAATACTGAACCGCATTTATTAGACTTAATATTATATGCATACTTGGACCAAGGGCACTATTTCCTTCAACTAATACTAACTCTACCACAGGGAGACTAACAAACAAGGACGAATTCCGCCCACAAGGTGAAAATTTATTGAATTTAGAATACAATAACTGAATTAAATGAAGGAAAAGGGAAAATTTAGAAGACAATAACTGAATTAAATGAAGGAAATTTTATTGAATTTAGAAGACAACCAAACTTTTGCCTATTTATACTACTCCCCATGTTTCAAAATAGTTGCAATATTTTGTAATTTACACTTTTCACATAATCTACTTTGTTTATTTTGGATGATCTATATTTTAGGAAAAACATAACACTTTGTAATTTTCACTATTCACATAATCTACTTTGTTTATTTTTTTATGATCTATAAGGAAAAACATATTTATGTGGGATCTTGTTAGATTCGTCTTAATGCATATTTTGCAAAATTCAATTTTTTATAATTTTACTTATCGGTAACAACCAGAGGAGGTATATATTAAAGCGTTTTTACAAACATCTACAAGTCACGTGATGCACTATATCCATGCTATTAATCCACTTTTATTTAAAAAATGAGAAATATGGTTTGCAAACGATTCAAACATGTGATCTCCTGTTTTAACACTAGAGCGTTATCCAATTGAGCTATGACATTTTATATGTTATCTTTGCAAAATATATTGATATAATACCAATAAAATATCTTGTGAAGGACATATTTCCTTCATTCAACGTCAAGGCCCATTCTTTGAACAAGCACAACCAAACGTAGGCAATAACATTTCTAATGGTTGGAGGGGTAACTTGAGCTAGGCATACATTCCAAGAGCAGAATATTTTCTCAACAAATGAATGCAAAGGAAAACGAAGCCCAAAATCAAAATGCTTTGCATAAACAACAACTATATGGCCAGGTGGACAGTAAAAAATAGTAGCACTCTCAGGCGGTACTTTCAAGCGGTACTCGGGCGGAAAACCGAAAAAGGTGGACCCATGCACCTCATGATTCTTCTTGACGATCATCTCTCGCCAAGTCTTTTAAATCTTGGTTTTGCGAGCAGCACTGGTAATAGGAGGAAGCATCAGCGTCCTATGTTCAGTCGATTCCTCATCAGCAAAAACAGGCTGATCATCAGCCTCATCAGCAAGAGTTTCCACCACTATCACAGCGGTAGGATAATCATCATTAGCACCAACACCAACATCGTTATTAGTATCGCCGGTGGCACTGGCCTCATCACCATTTTTACCAGCATCATCATTATACCGGCCTCATCATCAGTACCACTTTTGCTCTGTTCCTCCTCAAATATGGAGTCACCATCAAAGTATTCGCCGGTATCAATCACGTCATCATCTACAACATGTTCCTTACCAGGAAGGCGACCACTGGTACTAGGATCTCATACCGATGCCATCGTTTCAGCCTAGCCAAAAGAAACACCGAAGTTTCCAGCGTTAGTGCCGTACTCCCCAAAACCCCTACCAACGGGTACCGTAAATTCCCGATAAGAAAAAATGTGGTATCGCACAGATATGGGGGAGACGTCTAATATAGGCTCGGAGTCAGGAACATTATGCTCATGAGGCCGCTACTCCCTTTCCATCCGAGCGCACAATTGGTGAAAATTAAAACAACGCTCTCTCTCGGCCTGGCTCAAACCCTCGTCGTACAACTCGCGAGTGGTTGTATGGAGAAAAGTAGATTGGGAAGAAGGCCTAATATTGGACCAACTATATTTAATTATGAAGAAAATAATTCCCTTGGTCCAAGTTTGCATCTATACATTTGATGCTAAGTCTAATAAACGTGGTTCAGTATTAATTAACAGCTAGAGGCCGCTTCAGTTCAAGTGGAGTTAATAATATTAATCCACAACTTACTCTTGACTGAACCCGTAGGGTCACACAAATAGTACGTGAACGGATCAAGTATTTAAATGAATATATTATTCATTAAATACTCTATTTATGATCATTCGAAAATGACGGATCTCGGTTCCAGTGGGAGCTGAAATCGTCAAAAGGCAAAGTAAAGAATATTCTGGAAATGAAGATATTGCTGGAAACGGAAATATGGTTCAAGACGGAAATATAAATATTATCCAAGACGTAGATGTTGCCGGAAACGGAAACATGATTTGTATCGGAAAATATGGAGTATTATCGGAAATAGAAATATTGCCGGAATCGGAAATATTGCTGGAAACGGAAATATTACCGGAATCGGAAATATTAACGGAAACGTAAATATTTGTTCAAAACGGAAATAGACTCCGGAATCGGAAAACCAATCCTATACTCTTTAGGTTTCGTATGTGAACACAAACTCTACACGAGCATGACCCGCAAGCGTGCAGGCCATGCCCGCGCACAGCCCACACGGCCGCTCGGCCCACGCGAGCTACAAGCCCACGCGAGCTGCAGCAATGCTCGCAGCCCACTGCTCGCAGCTGCGCGTGCTGCCACGGCCTGCTGGGCCTGGCGTGGCCTTGGCTGCTCGTGTGGCGCGCTTGGCTTGCTGGGCGATGGCCCGGCTTCGTGCTGGGCCTTCGTCTGGCAGGCCTCGTCCGATGCTAATTCGTACGATACGCTTTCGATTAAATTCCCGATTCCGGAATTTATTTCCGGTACGAACAATATTTAATATTTCCGATTCCCGAATTAATTTCCGTTTCGAACAAATATTTAATATTTCCGTTTCCAGAATTATTTTCCGATTCCGATAATATTTCCGATTCTGACAATATTTCCGTTTCTGGCAATATTTCCGATTCCGGCAATATTTCCATTTCCGATAATATTTTCCGATACGTCCCATGTTTCCGTTTCTGGCAACATCTACGACTTGGATAATATTTATATTTCCGATACGATCCCTATTTCCGTTTCCGGCAATATCATCGTTTCTGGAGTATTCATTTCTTGCCTGTGACGATCTTAGCTCCCACTGAAACCAAGATCCGTCGATTCCGAATATCCATAGATGGAGTATTTAATGCCATTAAATACTTGATCCGTTTACGTACTATTTGTGTGACCCTACGGGTTCAGTCAAGAGTAAGCTGTGGATTAATATAATTAATTCCACTTGAACTGAAGCGGCCTTTAGTCAGGCATTCAGCTCACTTGATCTCACTGAATTATTAACTTGTTAATTAATACTGAACCGCATTTATTGGACTTAATATTATATGCATACTTGGATCAAGGGCACTATTTCCTTCAGTCTCCCACTTGTCCTTAGGGACAAGTGTGCATTTACCTAATTCCTTTGTCGCTCGATGATTGCTCTTGAACATAAGGTAAGAGTTGTCATCCTTATTATGTCTAGAGGTGTTTCTCGGTTTCAGAGTTCAACTGATCAAATAAACAGATAATCATAGCCTATGATTCATCCGAGCACGGCCATGCATTTTACAGTTTCTAGCTCTCCGAGTGGCCTTGTACAACTTTTAAGCATCTCATCCCGATTTATGGGAGGACAATCCCAATCTTGTGATCTTGAGATTAGACTTCGTTTGATAGGTGATTACCTCAGCGTTGCCTTTATAGCCTCCTTTTACGGTGCGACGGTTGGTCAACGTCAAAGTAACCAGTTCTCAAACAAGTAATCTCAAATCACTCAGGTTTTGAGGATTTAGTGTCTAATAATTTTAATGAAATTTACTTATGACAGATTTTCATCTCTTATAGTAAAGTTTCATAGGTCTATCCGATACTAGTCTTCCCAAAGTAAGTATCTATGCAAATGATTGCGACATTGCCATGTCCACATAGTTCAAGAAACATAACTACTAGTCATCTTGCATTCTAGTCGTCTAACGTTTTCTATGCGTCCAATTTTATAGAAAACTCCGACCAGGGACCATTTTCAACCTTTGACATTCAAGTTCACTTGATAGACATTTCTTAGTCACAGGACTGGTCCTGACAGTCTATCTTGAATATATCGTCAAATTGAAGGGACTCATCATTTAATAAACCACAAATTAAATGGAAAAATGAATTCTATTCATTTATTGTGAATGATTAACCAATAATGTTTTACAAAGAATTAAACTCTAAAACTTTAAAACATTAAATAAGGACATCAAAGCCATTCTCCAATATGCTTGATTCCCATAGCTGCAGTGTGCGAGTTGTGCTTCGCCTGCGGCAGAGGTTTAGTCAATGGATCTGATATGTTGTCATCAGTTCCAATCTTGCTTATCTCGACTTCTTTTCTTTCAACGAACTCTCCTAGAAGGTGAAATCTACGAAGTACATGCTTGACTCTTTGGTGGTGTCTAGGCTCCTTTGCCTGTTCAATAGCTCCGTTATTATCACAATACAGGGCTATTGGTCCTTTAATGGAGGGGACTACACCAAGTTCACCTATGAACTTCCTTAGCCATATAGCTTCCTTTGCTGCTTCATGTGCAGCAATGTACTCCGCTTCAGTTGTAGAATCCGCAATGGTGCTTTGCTTAGCACTTTTACAACTTGCATACTTTTTAGCATTCTTTGGATCCTCAAAACCTTCAGGCTGTGTCATAAACACAGTTTCTGTTAAAACGCCGTTTAAGAAAGCGGTTTTGACATCCATCTGCCATATTTTGTAATCATAATATGCAGCGATTGCTAACATTATCCGAATAGACTTTAGCATTGCAACTGGTGAAAAGGTTTCATCGTAATCCACACCGTGGACTTGCCTGTAACCTTTTGCAACCAATCTAGCTTTGAAAACTTCAAGTTTTCCATCCTTGTCCTTTTTTAGTTTGAAAACCCATTTGCTTCCAATGGCTTGGTAGCCATCTGGCAAATCGACCAAATCCCATACTTGGTTTTCTGACATGGAGTCTAATTCAGATTGCATGGCTTCTTGCCATTGCTTGGAGCTAGGGCTCGTCATATCTTGTTTGTAAGTCGCAGGTTCATCACTTTCAAGTAATAGAACGTCATAGATCTCGTTCGTCAAAATACCTAAGTACCTTTCCGGTTGAGATCTATATCTCTGCGATCTACGCGGGGTTACATCTCTAGATTGACCATGATCCTCACCAGATACTTCTAAAGATCTCTGAGTTTCATCTTGAATGTCATCTTGAGCATTCTCTAGAGTTTGTTGTTCGACTCGAATTTCTTCGAGGTCTACTTTTCTCCCACTTGTCATTTTGGAAATGTGATCCTTTTCCAAAAAGATAACATCTCGAGCAACAAACACCTTGTTCTCAGATGTATTGTAGAAGTAATACCCCTTTGTTTCCTTTGGATAGCCCACAAGGATACATTTGTCAGATTTTGGATGAAGTTTGTCTGAAATTAATCGTTTGACGTATACTTCACATCCCCAAATCTTAAGAAAAGACACTTTTGGAGGCTTTCCAAACCATAACTCATATGGAGTCTTTTCAACAGCTTTAGACGGAGCTCTATTTATAGTGAGTGCTGCTGTATTTAGTGCATGTCCCCAAAATTCTATTGGAAGTTTGGCCTGACCCATCATTGACCTAACCATGTCTAGCAAGGTTCTATTCCTCCGTTCCGACACACCGTTCCATTGTGGTGTTCCAGGAGGAGTCAATTCTGATAGAATTCCACATTCTTTCAGATGGTCATCAAATTCATAGCTCAGATATTCACCGCCTCTATTAGACCGCAGTGCCTTAATCTTCTTGCCTAATTGATTCTCTACTTCACTCTGAAATTCCTTGAATTTATCAAAGGATCCAGACTTATGCTTCATTTGGTAGACATAACCATATCTACTGAAGTCATCAGTGAAAGTGATAAAGTAGCTGAAACCACCTCTAGCATTTGTACTCATTGGTTCACATACATCTGTATGGATTAAACCCAATAGTTCAGTTGCTCTTTCTCCAATTTTAGAGAAAGGTTGCTTTGTCATTTTGCCAAGTAAACATGATTCGCACTTACCATAATCCTCTAAGTCAAATGGTTCTAGAATTCCTTCCTTTTGAAGTCTTTCCATGCGTTTCAAGTTAATATGGCCTAATCGACAATGCCACAGATAGGTGAGATCTGAATCATCCTTTTTGGCCTTTTTGGTATTTATGTTATAAACTTGTTTGTCGTGATCTAATAAATAAAGTCCATTGACTAATCTAGCAGATCCATAAAATATCTCTTTAAAATAAAACGAACAACTATTGTCTTTTATTAAAAAGGAAAATCCCTTAGCATCTAAGCAAGAAACAGAAATGCTGTTTTTAGTAAGATTTGGAACATGGAAACATTCTTCCAGTTCCAAAACTAGCCCAGAGGGCAACGACAAATAATAAGTTCCTACAGCTAATGCAGCAATCCTTGCTCCATTTCCTACTCGTAGGTCGACTTCACCCTTGCTTAACTTTCTACTTCTTCTTAGTCCCTGAGAATTGGAACATAAGTGTGAGCCACAACCTGTATCTAATACCCAAGAAGTTGAATTAACAAGTGTACAGTCTATAACGAAAATACTTGAAGATGGAACGACTGTTCCGTTCTTCTGATCTTCCTTTAGTTTCAAGCAATCTCTCTTCCAATGCCCCTTCTTCTTGCAGTAGAAGCATTTGGATTCAGAAGTGGGTTGACTGACCTTCCTCTTTTCAGACTTGGCGCCAGTTTTCTTAGTTGGGCTGGCCTTCTTGCCACCTTTCTTAGCATTCCTCTTCTTTCCAGATTTCTTGAACTTGCCCCCACGCACCATAAGCACATCTTGCTTATCACTTTTGAGCATCTTTTCAGCGGTCTTCAGCATACCGTGAAGGTCAGTGAGCGTTTTGTCCAGACTATTCATACTGTGGTTCAGTTTGAACGGATCATACCCGTTATGAAGAGAATGGAGGATGGTGTCTACAACCATTTCCTGAGAGAATTGCTGATCTAGCCGACTCATATTCTCAATGAGTCCAATCATTTTGAGAACATGTGGACTTACGGGCTCGCCTTTCTTAAGCTTGGTCTCAAGAATTTGCCTATGAGTCTCGAATCTTTTTACCCGAGCCAGATCTTGGAACATGTTCTTTAACTCACTGATGATCGTGAAAGCATCTGAGTTGATGAACGTTTTCTGTAGATCTGCACTCATGGTTGCAAGCATTAGACATTTCACATCCTTGTTGGCATCAATCCAACGATTGAGGGCTGCCTGAGTGACCCCTTCGCCTGCGGCTTCGGGCATCGCCTCTTCCAGGACATACTCTTTTTCTTCCTGCATAAGAACTATTTGCAAGTTCCTTTGCCAGTCAAGGAAGTTTTTCCCGCTCAACTTCTCCTTTTCGAGAATTGATCGAATGTTGAATGAATTGTTGTTTGCCATAATTAAAACCACAATTGAAAAGAATAAACAAATAAATAACCATTCACAGTTTCTCTTAATAAACTTAAATTCTAGCATACATGCATAATTCAATGTTCATTAAGCATTTTATTCAAGTTATGTGTTCTGGCAGGTGTGAATAAAATGATTCCAAGATCCTAAAATCCATTGAAGAATTAAGCACATTATGTATTTAGACTCAATTCTAAAATCTTTTAGGTAAGAAAAAGCCTTTTGGGTCTAGAAACTACTCTTGGTTGATAGGTACGTCTAAGAACTTATTAGGTAAACCTATCGATTTTTCCACGACATAAAAGGACTCCTTACTTATATCATTGAGTTTCACCAAAACTAACATGTACTCACAATTATTTGTGTACCTTACCCCTTTAGTATCGATAAGTAACACCTTGCTATGGCGGGAAACTATTACTAAGATCGATGAAGAAAGGATATCCAAGTAAGTGTTATTTTGGCATGGCACCTTTTAACTCAATTTTTAAGTTTGGAACTTAAGGCTCTTACTATGTTGGTTAGATTTTAAGTGAACTAAAATCCTTAATCATGCAACATAAGCAAGCTTTGATCTCATGCATATTTAAGACATATTTAAAAGCAATAAATAACTTAAAACATGCATAAGATAAATGTGATCTAGTATGGCCCGACTTCATCTTGAAGCTTCAACTTCAAAGTCCGTCTTGAAAATCTCCGTGGGAGGCGCCATTTTCTTCAAATAGGATAAGCTATAAGCCCTTAAGGTACTTGGAATTTTCGGCTATTTGTAGGCAATTATGTGACTGAATTTTGCTCTCAAAATCACTTTGAATACTTGAATACTCGATGTAAATTATGAGCCGTTAACTCATATTTATAGACCATGGAATAAGTAATCGAATCCTACTAGGATACGAATTAATTAAATTAGAATCCTAGTAGAATTCTTATTTAATTAATTTATGTTTTAGGATTAGGAATTTAATCATTAAACAAATCCTATAATCTTTAGGTTTCGTATGTGAACACAAACTCTACACGAGCATGACCCGCAAGCGTGCAGGCCATGCCCGCGCACAGCCCACACGGCCGCTCGGCCCACGCGAGCTACAAGCCCACGCGACCTGCAGCAATGCTCGCAGCCCACTGCTCGCAGCTGCGCGCGCTGCCACGACCTGCTGGGCCTGGCCTTGCGCTGGGCCTGACGTGGCCTTGGCTGCTCGTGTGGCGCGCTTGGCTTGCTGGGCGATTGGCCCGGCTTCGTGCTGGGCCTTCGTCTGGCAGGCCTCGTCCGATGCTAATTCGTACGATACGCTTTCGATTAAATTCCCGATTCCGGAATTTATTTCCGATACGAACAATATTTAATATTTTCGATTCCGGAATTAATTTCCGTTTCGAACAAATAATTAATATTTCCGTTTCCGGAATTATTTTCCGATTCCGATAATATTTCCGATTCTGACAATATTTCCGTTTCCGGCAATATTTCCGATTCCGGCAATATTTCCATTTCCGATAATATTTTCCGATACGTACCATGTTTCCGTTTCCGGCAACATCTACGACTTGGATAATATTTATATTTCCGATACGATCCCTATTTCCGTTTCCGGCAATATCATCGTTTCCGGAGTATTCATTTCTTGCCTGTGACGATCTCAGCTCCCACTGAAACCAAGATCCGTCGATTCCGAATATCCATAGATGGAGTATTTAATGCCATTAAATACTTGATCCGTTTACGTACTATTTGTGTGACCCTACGGGTTCAGTCAAGAGTAAGCTGTGGATTAATATAATTAATTCCACTTGAACTGAAGCGACATCTAGTCAGGCATTCAGCTCACTTGATCTCACTGAATTATTAACTTGTTAATTAATACTGAACCGCATTTATTAGACTTAATATTATATGCATACTTGGACCAAGGGCACTATTTCCTTCAACTAATACTAACTCTACCACAGGGAGACTAACAAACAAGGACGAATTCCGCCCACAAGGTGAAAATTTATTGAATTTAGAATACAATAACTGAATTAAATGAAGGAAAAGGGAAAATTTAGAAGACAATAACTGAATTAAATGAAGGAAATTTTATTGAATTTAGAAGACAACCAAACTTTTGCCTATTTATACTACTCCCCATGTTTCAAAATAGTTGCAATATTTTGTAATTTACACTTTTCACATAATCTACTTTGTTTATTTTGGATGATCTATATTTTAGGAAAAACATAACACTTTGTAATTTTCACTATTCACATAATCTACTTTGTTTATTTTTTTATGATCTATAAGGAAAAACATATTTATGTGGGATCTTGTTAGATTCGTCATAATGCATATTTTGCAAAATTCAATTTTTTATAATTTTACTTATCGGTAACAACCAGAGGAGGTATATATTAAAGCGTTTTTACAAACATCTACAAGTCACGTGATGCACTATATCCATGCTATTAATCCATTTTTATTTAAAAAATGAGAAATATGGTTTGCAAACGATTCAAACATGTGATCTCCTGTTTTAACACTAGAGCGTTATCCAATTGAGCTATGACATTTTATATGTTATCTTTGCAAAATATATTGATATAATACCAATAAAATATCTTGTGAAGGACATATTTCCTTCATTCAACGTCAAGGCCCATTCTTTGAACAAGCACAACCAAACGTAGGCAATAACATTTCTAATGGTTGGAGGGGTAACTTGAGCTAGGCATACATTCCAAGAGCAGAATATTTTCTCAACAAATGAATGCAAAGGAAAACGAAGCCCAAAATCAAAATGCTTTGCATAAACAACAACTATATGGCCAGGTGGACAGTAAAAAATAGTAGCACTCTCAGGCGGTACTTTCAAGCGGTACTCGGGCGGAAAACCGAAAAAGGTGGACCCATGCACCTCATGATTCTTCTTGACGATCATCTCTCGCCAAGTCTTTTAAATCTTGGTTTTGCGAGCAGCACTGGTAATAGGAGGAAGCATCAGCGTCCTATGTTCAGTCGATTCCTCATCAGCAAAAACAGGCTGATCATCAGCCTCATCAGCAAGAGTTTCCACCACTATCACAGCGGTAGGATAATCATCATTAGCACCAACACCAACATCGTTATTAGTATCGCCGGTGGCACTGGCCTCATCACCATTTTTACCAGCATCATCATTATACCGGCCTCATCATCAGTACCACTTTTGCTCTGTTCCTCCTCAAATATGGAGTCACCATCAAAGTATTCGCCGGTATCAATCACGTCATCATCTACAACATGTTCCTTACCAGGAAGGCGACCACTGGTACTAGGATCTCATACCGATGCCATCGTTTCAGCCTAGCCAAAAGAAACACCGAAGTTTCCAGCGTTAGTGCCGTACTCCCCAAAACCCCTACCAACGGGTACCGTAAATTCCCGATAAGAAAAAATGTGGTATCGCACAGATATAGGGGAGACGTCTAATATAGGCTCGGAGTCAGGAACATTATGCTCATGAGGCCGCTACTCCCTTTCCATCCGAGCGCACAATTGGTGAAAATTAAAACAACGCTCTCTCTCGGCCTGGCTCAAACCCTCGTCGTACAACTCGCGAGTGGTTGTATGGAGAAAAGTAGATTGGGAAGAAGGCCTAATATTGGACCAACTATATTTAATTATGAAGAAAATAATTCCCTTGGTCCAAGTTTTCATCTATACATTTAATGCTAAGTCTAATAAACGTGGTTCAGTATTAATTAACAGCTAGAGGCCGCTTCAGTTCAAGTGGAGTTAATAATATTAATCCACAACTTACTCTTGACTGAATCCGTAGGGTCACACAAATAGTACGTGAACGGATCAAGTATTTAAATGAATATATTATTCATTAAATACTCTATTTATGATCATTCGAAAATGACGGATCTCTGTTCCAGTGGGAGCTGAAATCGTCAAAAGGCAAAGTAAAGAATATTCTGGAAATGAAGATATTGCTGGAAACGGAAATATGGTCAAGACGGAAATATAAATATTATCCAAGACGTAGATGTTGCCGGAAACGGAAACATGATTTGTATCGGAAAATACGGAGTATTATCGGAAATAGAAATATTGCCGGAATCGGAAATATTGCTGGAAACGGAAATATTACCGGAATCGGAAATATTAACGGAAACGTAAATATTTGTTCAAAACGGAAATAGACTCCGGAATCGGAAAACGAATCGGAAGCTCGACGAGCGACAAGTTGGCAAGCGAGCCGGCCCATCGCTCGACAAGCAAAAGGCCGAGCGCAAAGCACTAGGCGCGAAGCCGAGCACCAACGCCCAGCTGCGATGGGCCAGGCAAGCAATGGGCCGCGGCAGGACGTGGGCGAGCAGCGACCAAGCCTCACCAAGCAACGGGCCAAAGGCCAACTGCAAGGCGTGCTTGGGCCTGGTCAGGCGCGCGCCAAACGTGGGCCTCGTGGCTGCGTGTGGGCGTGCGTCTAAGCCTTGTCCGATTACTTAGTCACCAAGTAACTCGGGTGTTAAGTTTAGTTTTCTTAGTCCTGCTAGAATTGGATTATTAGGAGTTTAATTATTCCTATAACTCTAATTGATTAATAATTACAATCCTAATAAAATTGGTAATTGTTCTCCTAGTGGGATTCAAATTCCTTATTTCCTATTCTATAAATATGAGGCTAGCCCTCATAATTCAATAACCCATATCATATTCTTTACTTAGATTGTATTCAAGGGAGAACATAGTTTATAGCCTAACCCGAGTGCATAAACCTTAGTGAACATCCTAGTTGGTTGAACCTAAGGTGGATCCAAACGTGTTGTGGACTTTTTACGGAGGGGCAACACTTGGAGCTCTAAAGACTTGTTCTTGTTCGGTTCGGGAGCAGCTAGGGAAGGCACGCATGACATTGTATGTAACCTAAACTATGCTAATTGACTATGTGGCAATGAATTTGGATTCCTGCCTTTATGGTTTTTTCGCATGAATTATATTGTTTGTATTATTCATAACCTAACAAATTACTTAGGGAAGGGCATAACCGATAAATTCAGAAGGATGAGAAGAGGAAGACTCACCACCACCCAAGAGGTTACTCATGCCTATGCTAGAGGTCTAACGGATAGCAAGCGTAGAAAGCAAAAAATGATATAAAAGAAAGGGGTAAAAAGGATTAGGTACCTACTAAAATTCCAGGGGCCAAGATTTTCACTCAAACGACGGAGAGAGAAAATAACCTGCCAATGACCACCAAAAGTACAAAAAGTCGAGAGAATTAGTAGAAGAATTAAATATTCTGAAAGATTCGAAAGAAAAAGTAGAGTAAGAAGGTACTCAGAACCTTGGAAAAAAAAAAATACAGAAACAGAAGGCAACAAAGCAGCAAGGAGAAAGAGAAAGGGTGAAAATGGAGGAGAGGGAAAGATTAAAAGATCGAAGGTTGAAGGTTGAAGAAATGGAGAAAGTAAAAGTAAAAATTGAA
The DNA here is from genome assembly GCF_020520425.1 of Spinacia oleracea. NCBI lineage: Eukaryota > Viridiplantae > Streptophyta > Magnoliopsida > Caryophyllales > Amaranthaceae > Spinacia > Spinacia oleracea. Next base: position 67,825,106 of record NC_079488.1, on the reverse strand, counting down.
ACAAAGATAGGGTATAAAAGGAGGGTCAAAAGAGAGAACGCGAAAGGTCGAGGGTCAAATACTGATTAGACAGTTACCAATAGATCAACGGTCCAGAATTGTCACAGTATCAGAGACTCGCGATTCACAACACGTGGCAGGACACGTTTCCTATTCTCCCGCCACATGTAAATAAAAAATTCAAAATAATTCAAAAACATCAAAGGGGCTAGTCGTCAAAAATATCAAGGCGGCTAGTCGTCAAAAATATCAAGGAGATCTCAAAGTAGGCAAATCAACGCACTTTCCTACCTAGTTTAGAGCACCCAAAGACGACGATTTCTACTCATTACCTTGAAAGAAACTTGGCAAAGTGCGCTCCATCAAGCCAATGAGGCAAGTCAGTAACCTTCAGTATAGTAGTGGCTCTGAGGGGACTAGTTGTACGGGCAAGTTATAAAATATACTTATGTTTTTCCTCTCTTAAGAGAGAGCACAAAAATTGTTAGTTATGCTTACTCTGAGGGGGCTAGTAGTACGGGGTGTCCTACCGGCATGTTCGCATACCGACAAAACTCCCCATAAGTAAAACTATCATACGGGTAAGCCGGTTATTAAAGGTAGCTAACTTTTACCGGCTATTTTGATATATGCTACCGATATATATTGAGGAAGCCACATGATCAGAGATCACCAAGGGGTCACCATCAGACAAGTTATTATCCTACTAGGTAGAGGCTACTTGACCGTACAAGACAGTTTGTCTATATAAGGAGGACCTCATTTATTGCTACAAGGTAAGAAACATTTAAACACTTAACCCATTTACTGCTTAGTTAAACCCTAACTACATTAAGTAATCTTACTTAAGCATCGGAGGGGGTATCATCGAGTCACCCCTGAGGTTAGTTAATCTATTCTGTTGTGCAGATCCCAGCCAGCGACTACAACAGAAGTTCATAATCCCACATACAGTTGTTCCCACTCCACACCCGAAACAACTTCCTAATTCTTTTTGGTGGTGTTGGCCAATTCCGTCATGAATATTATATACACAAAATATTGACTCAAAAATATACTACCAAAATACAAACCCTAAACCCTATTAGAGATGTGAGCAATTCTTGAGCAGTTCCACCTTCCGAGTTCAGGTGTACGAATTAAGAGAGGATTGTGTTAATCTTTAGGGGCGTTCGTCACTTGAGACTCTGTACCGATATTGGCGAAATTCGCTTCTAAGTCAGTGACCTTCATACCACGACACAATCATTGTAATCCGGAGATTATCAATCAAGTAAAGTTATTCAAATTCTATTCAAAGCTTTCTTTTTTACACACTTTGAAAGATTCATCCAACGATATGATCCTTTAGAGTTGGAATTACATTCTTGTTTTAGTTTTGTGTTGCTTGAGGATTTTAAATACCCTGATAGGCGTGATAGCTTGTGTTTGTTTGTAATTTGTGTTCCGGTGTTGAAACAATGGGCTTCGTATGAAGGCCCTTTTTGTTGTGTTTGAGATCTTGCTTGCTTAAATGTGTTGTGTCCGAATTTACCTGCACAATGACAAAGTTACTAGCCCCGGGGGTGTTTCCGAGGAAAGCCCCTCCGATGCCTAAGTAAGAACGATGCTCGAATTCTAGAGAGAAGTTCTCTAAAGAGTAGTCTTAAGGCGATAAATTGGACGTACCTTGAGGTGTGAGCCTTGGCGGCTTATTTATAGTGTTTGTGTAGTAAATTCTCAGGTCATTTATTATTAGTGGGCCTTGGGCCTTTGCTGGTGGCTGATCAGCCATGTTGAGTAGAAGTGGGTTTGATGTTGTTGTGTTGAGCCATTGGGCTTTGGACTTAGTGGCCCAATTGGTATCCAATTGGGAGCCCAAACAACATGCCCCTCAGACCCGGTCCATTTAGAATTAAATGGGTGGGTTTCTAAATGTCAGAAGTCCAAAAGTTCCCTCTCTTTTTTCAAAAGGAAGCATTTGAATTCGTGTATTTGTGGAACAACTGTCGAAAAAGGTCCTCGGAAGTGTCTTTGATCAATTGGTTTGGAATAATGTGGAAGTTGGGCGGGTTTTTAGGCCGTGGCCTATAAATATCGCACCCTTTTCTTCATTTCAAACTTTATTCGCTCAAATCTCTCAAAATTTCCCAAGAACTCCTGCGGTTTCCTTGTGTCTTTTCTTCAGATCTTCGCAAATTCGCTGAGAATCTGCTTCGGGATCTTACTTCGTTCACTTCATCGGCGTTTTCTACTCTAGGAGAGGTAATTTGTTTCCTATTTTCGATTTCTTTTTCTTATTGCCCTTTTCTGTGTTCTTCGGCACTCTATATTTTGGAGTTTTTCCATGGTTGGGGGAAGGTGGAAAAAGAAATCCGACGTGGTGTCTTCTTCCAGTGATGAGGAAGGGAATAGGGTTGCTTCAGGGGGGCCGAGGTCAACATCTCCCGAGGTTGATGCTGAAGAGCACTCGGGGCATGAGGCTCGCGCTGAATCTAGCCAAGGAGCCGGTGTTACGGGTCGTTTTGCAATTCACCAATTCTTTCCGAGGCGATGGGAGGAGGCGGACCCTTTGGGGAGGGTCGCGGGCCTTTTTAATGATAAAACCGAGATTTCCGCTGGTTGGTGGAAAATGGTTGGTGAGAGCGAGACAAGGGAAGTATCACCGGCTTGCCGAGTATCTGTATGGCATTCAGTATGCCTTGGGCTACTAGTGTGAGCTCCCGACCTAGAAGCATGAGAGGGTGACTCGTACTCCTCCGGGGCATATTGCTGTGTATCTTCATCACTTTGATTACGGGCTTCGGTTCCCCTTGGATCCGTTTATCGCTCGTGTGTTGGAGGAGTATAACGTTTCTCTGGGCCAGTTGACGCCGAAGTCTATGCGTCACATTGTGGGGTATCGTTGGATGTGCGACTACCTCGGTTACGAGCCGTCTATTGAGGTCTTCAAGGAGATGCATGAGCTCGTGAGGAATTCGAACGCTGAAGCCGGTTGGTGGGCTATCAATAATAAGAACAAACGGAAGGGCGAGGACCTCCACATGACTGCGTATCCGTATGTTTCTTCGATCCATGAGTGGAAGAAGTAATGGCTGTTGGTTCGAGTTCTTGTGGAGCCAAAGCATCCTCACTACTTCTCGCCTCCGAAGTGGTTTTTGAAGGTGGATCCCTCGATGTCGAGGGTTGGACCCGTTAATAGGGAGAACACAGACCATGTTATGCAGCTGGAGTGGTTTAAGGCAAAGGCAGACTCGGGAGTCGTTGCATTGGCTTCCGAACTTGCATTATATTACCCAGGAGGTCATCCTCACTGCTGCCGGTCTCAGCAGGATCTACGACAGGGGTGAGATTTTTTATGCTGAGATCGTGCTTCGGTTGAGGTGTTTGCCTCCCTCTTTTTTAATGTATTTTGAATCTCATCGTTTCTTATCTTTTCTGCACAGAGCAAGGCGAAAGAGCTATCGTTCCCAGGGTGCTCGGCTACCGACTCAAAAGTGGGGTTCTCACTCGTTGCCCGCCGTAAGATTTCAAGAAACAGAATCCTCGGCAGCCAAAGCTGGAGGATCACGAGTTTTTGGCCCACGCCTTTGCACATCTTAGTGACGTTTGGGCTGACCCTTGGGATTCCCAGAACCCTGGAAAGGCGGTTCCGAGGCGGACGGTTCTTCCTGAATTAGTAACTACTTCTGATCCGGTAACACTTTTGTTTAGATCTTTGTTCTCGGGTCTGTGCCTTTATTCTTTGTGGCTAGGATGCTGATCCTTGGTTCTGCCTTTATTGAATTCCAGGGACCCGAGGTGACGGTTGCTGCTCCTGTTATCTCGTTGGCTTCATCTCCCTCTTCGCTTGCTGCTTCCGAAGTAAGTGAGGGACTTACACTCGAGTTTTCCTTTCTTATTTACTCGTTCTAACTGTTTGCCTTTGCTGTTGGCTTTAGGAGAGGAAGAAGTCGAGGAAGAGGAAGGCTTCGGAGGAGAGATCTTCACCTCAGAGGAAGAAGATTTCGAAGGAGAAATCTCCTTCGAAACCAAAGAGGAAGACTTCTTCGTCTCCGAGGAAGGTAAATCTTCGACCCAAAGTTCTCGAGTTTATGAGTCGTCGTCCTCGTCTGACTGAAGAGCAGATTCCACAGGTTGTGGCCGAGGACCCTAGTCTTGCCGAGGCGGGAAAAATCTACCTTGCAGATCAGAGGGAACGAGAGATGGGTCCATCCAAGAACCTTCGTGGCAAGCTTCCACTTCCTGGCCAGAAGCTGAAAAGCATGGCGGTTTTGGTGCCCAACGAGCTTGTGGACCAACCTTTGGTTGAGGAACCTACGATGCCCTCGCCCCTGAAGCCATTGACTCCAGCGGGAGTGACTATCGCGGACATCACTTGCGAGGTGGAAAATCTTGAGGTCGATCCTCCTTTGGGCTCTTCCGAGGTTCCTAACCTCGTGGTCGGTGCTGCTGCAGATGGTTTGGGGGAAGATCCATAAACCCCTCCGAAGGTGGTGGTGGACCTTACCTCTTCTGAAAATGCGGAGGGTGAGGCTTCGACTGCGAAGGATGCTGAGCTTGCGGCTCCCGAAGGTGGTGAATCCGACCTGAGGCAAGGGGTGAAGAGGAAGTTCCGTGAAACGCTGGGTTCTGCTTCTACCTTTGTGCTGGAAAGGTTGGTCCATGGTGACCCTTGCTCTGATGTCTCGGAAAAGAGGATACCTGCTGAGATTCGGGAGATCATGGATCGGTACGCTCGTCCTTCGGTTATGGGCGAAGATCCTTCTGCTCATGCGGGCTCCGTGGTTGGTCCCGAAGCTGCACGCGAGGACATGCTGCGCGCTGTTCCTGAGTTTCGAGTTCCAGGTGAATCGGCGAGTCATCCGACAAAGATGGCCCAATATCAACAGAATGAGGTTCGTGTTTGGTTTCACTCCTTTTCGATCCACCGATCCTTTAACATAGCCTAACATTGTTGATTCTCGTTTGTTCTTTCTAGGTTAACTTCTAGAGCTCTCTTGCTGCCGAGTGTCAGTATTACGACGAGAGGCGGCTCCTGAAGTTTGAGGAGTTGTATGCTCGGGATGTTCCCCATCTCGACCAGAAGGCGAGTTTCCTCATTGCCGAGCTTGCGAAGGCGAGGCAGGTTGTTGCTGAGTTGATCGATAAGGAGGTTGGGGCCCTAACTGTCAAGGTGTTGGATGACTCCATCAAGTATGATACTTGGGTGAAGGAGGGAGCCGTGGAGAAGGCTAACTTGGAGGCTGCGCTGAAAGATAGAGACTCTACTATCCCGAACCTTCGTGCGACCGCTTAGAAATTTGAAGCATCCCTCGAACGGATTCCCGTGCTGGAGCTTGACGTTGAAGAGCTTAAGGCCAAGGTTCGCAAACTCGAGCAGGAGAAGGCTCGGATGTACACTGCTGAGCAGTGTGAGAATCAGTACTGGGAGGGGATCCTCGGTGCTCGTCGCATGTTTGCTAAAAACATGCCTGATTTCAAATGGGTTGAGCATGTTCCTAAGTGGCTCGAGGCCGAGGATAACATGTTGGAGTGCCAGGCTGACAAAGACGACGCTTCTAGGGAGCGCGAAGAAGCTGCCAAGGAGCAGCAGGCTCGGAAGGTTGCCTCGGAGGGCGATACTACTGTGGGCGCTTCTTCGAGGGATACTCCGCAGGGACTTGCTGGTGATGTCCCTTAGGAACTCGGGCAGTCGTCTTCTTCAGAGTCGGTCGGTTCCAGTTGAGGACCTTCGAACTTGTGCTTGACTTTCTCCCCTTTTTCCTCGGCGCTACGTAGTACTTTAATAATTTCTTTTTGCTTTCCTTGTACTTCGGTAGGCCGAAATCATCTGTTGATGGCTGCCGATCTTTAGCTTTAGGGTTATTTTGCTTTCAATTTTTGAGGATTTCTCGGGCTGTGCCGAGTTTAATTGATGTAATCGCACTTTGTTTCCCCCAAATATTTAATGAAAAATGACCTCACTTTGCTATTTGATCGTTTTGCCTTTGTTTAGTTTCTTGGAATTTTTAGAGCTTTCAGCTTTACTGAGCTTTCTTGACTCTAAGAGTTGGTTTAGCCAAGCTCGGAAACTTGTCTTTGTTTCGAGTTCTTCAAGTCCATGGATTTTCTAAGATACGCATCTGCTTTCGAGCTCTTCAGATCTATAGATCTGCTAATAGACTCGTTTGTCCTCGAGTTCTTCAGATTTGTAGATCTGCTAAGAGACTCTTTTTTTCCTCGAGTTCTTCAAATCCGAAGGTTTGCTAAGAGACTCGTTTTGTTCTCGATTTCTTCAAATCCGAAGATTGGCTAAGAGACTCTTTTTGTTTTCGAGTTCTTCAAATCCGAAGATTTGCTAAGAGACTCCTTTTGTTTTCGAGTTTTTCAGATCCTTTGATCTGCTAAGAAGCTCGATTTGTTCTTCCGATTTCTTGTGGTTCGGAAGCCTGGGCAAGAAATCCCTAGTCTGACTTAGTTACTGAAGGAAATAGTGCCCTTGGTCCAAGTATGCATATAATATTAAGTCTAATAAATGCGGTTCAGTATTAATTAACAAGTTAATAATTCAGTGAAATCAAGTGAGCTGAATGCCTAGCTAGAGGCCGCTTCAGTTCAAGTGGAATTAATTATATTAATCCACAGCTTACTGTTGACTGAACCCGTAGGGTCACACAAATAGTACGTAAACGGATCAAGTATTTAATGGCATTAAATACTCCATCTATGGATATTCGGAATCGACGGATCTTGGTTTCAGTGGGAGCTGAGATCGTCATAAGCAAGAAATGAATACTCCGAAAACGATGATATTGCCGGAAACGGAAATATGGATCGTATCGGAAATATAAATATTATCCAAGTCATAGATGTTGCCGGAAATGGAAACATGGTACGTATCGGAAAATATTAATGGAAATGGAAATATTGCCGGAATCGGAAATATTGCCGGAAACGGAAATATTGTCTGAATCGGAAATATTACCGGAATCGGAAATATTATCGGAATCGGAAAATAATTCCGGAAACGGAAATATTAAATATTTGTTCGAAACAGAAATTAATTCCGGAATCGGAAATGTTAAATAGTGTTCGTATCGGAAATGAATTCCGGAATCGGGAAATTAATCGGAAGCGCGTCGTACGAATTAGCATCGGACGAGACTTGCTAGACGAAGGCCCAACACGAAGCCAGGCCCGCGTCCAGCAAGCCTGCGCGCCACACAAGGCAGCCAAGGCCATGCCAGGCCCAGCGCAAGGCCAGGCCCAGTAGGCCAAGGCGCGCGCACGAGTGGGCTGCGAGCTGCGCTGCTCGCGTGGGCCGCAAGGCGTGCGTGGGCTGAGCGCTCGCGAGGGTCGTGCTCGTGGGTGTTTGTGTCCAATACAAATCCTAAATCTAAAAGGGTTTGTTCAAAGATTAAATTCCTAATCTTAATAGGATAAAATAGTTAATAAGAGTTTTAATATAATTCTAATTAAGCTAATTAGTATCCTAGTAGGATTCCAATTCCTTTCCATAAACTCTATAAATATAGGCCTAGGGTCACATATTTAACAGACGATTATTGAAGTATTCAAGGTAAGATTTTTAAGCAAAAATCAGCCAAACACTTGCACTAAAATAGCAGAAAATCTAAGAACCTTAAGGGCGATTCTAGTTGGTCAAGCTTAAGGCGGATCCGGACGTACTGTGGACTATCTACGGAGGGACGACACTTGGAGTCCTAAAGACTTGTTCTTTTTCGGTTCGGGCGCAGCTAGGGAGGGCACGCTACAAAGTGTATGCATCTGAATTATGCTAAATGATTATGTGTAAATAATAAATTTCCTGGCTTTATGGTTTTTCCGCATGATTTATGTTTATTCATATGTATCATAACCTAACAGTTACAACTTCGGCGATCCGTAGACCTGAGCCGAGATCTTTGTAACTTGGTTCGAGACTGTTTGTTGCGAACAGGGTTCTCCGAGGTGTCGCAAATCTGGGGATTTTGGACGATACCTCGGGGCATTGGTTATTTGAGTTAACTATTTCTTGTATTTTATCCAAGGAATGGTTAACCCAGATTGAGTTTTAGTCTCGGATTGATCAGATCCGAGGCTGCATGCATATATACAAAAAGAGATAAACAAGGAGGTATAGTTTAATGAAACTCATGGTGCCGAAGGCTTTCCTCTTCTCATTAAACGACTTACTCGGATTACAGATAGGGTAAGATCATACAAAATATTTCTTGAGAACATCGGCATTCCAATGGTTCTTCAAGATTGTTCCATCTAACTGTTTAAGCATAAAAGTGCTAGCCCTCTTTTTAGAATGGATGATGTATGGTCCTTCCCAGGTGGCTGAGAGTTTCCCTTGGATCCTTCCTTTCTGAACTGCGACGGCGTTTCTGAGTACTTGATCGCCGACCTTCAGAGGTCTGGCATTGACTCTTCGGTTGTAATGCTTGCTGACCCTTTATAAGTAGGTAGCGTTGAGAGTTCGGGCGTCGTTCCGAGCTTCATCTAGTAGATCAAGAGCTTCAGACAGGAGTTGGTCGTTGCTTTCTCCATGGACTCCATCATACTTGTTGTATGCCTGGATCCTCAAGCTTTTTGTTCCGATCTCTACAGGGATGACAGCCTCGGAACCGTATACCAGGTGGAAAGGTGTTTGTCCAGTGGCTTCTTTCTCGGTGTTCCGAAGGGACCATAAGGTTCCAGGAAGCTCCTCCAGCCACTTGCTTTTCTCGTCCTCAACTCTCTTCTTGAGTGCGTTGAGGATGAGTTTATTTGCGGCCTCGACTTGCCCGTTGCTTTGAGGATGGCACACTGCTGAGTAAGCTAGGTGGATACCAAACTGCTTGCACCACTTTTGTAGCGGGGTGTTGTCAAATTGCTTTCTGTGGTCGAAGATCATCAGCCTCGGTATGCCGAATCTTGTGATGATGATTTTCCAGATGAATCGGCGGACTTGTGGCTCAGTGATGGAAGAAACTGCCTCGGCCTCAATCCACTTGCTGAAATAGTCAACTCCTACTATCGACCACTTCTTTTGGTTCACAGCTGATGGGAAGGGACCAATGATGTCCAACCCCCATTGGCTAATGGTAAGGGATAGAGTGTTGATTGCAGGGTTTGAGCTGGCTGGTGGATTGCTTGTAGGGGAATATAGTTAAACATAATAACATGTGCGGAACAATCCCCAAAGCCAGGAAACATGTATAAAGCACAGATTAAGAAAACTTGGTTCACCGACACGATTAGATCCGTCTTGATTATCGTAGCTTAGACAATTGATCAAGAGATTTGCTTTTTGGGATGAACACACTATGGAGGCACAGAGAGAATTAGGGTTCTCTGTTTTCTCCTAGGGTTGTGTGTAATCTGAATTGTGATTGCAGTAGTTGGAATTTAGGTCATCAAACACCATGTACAGTGTAGAGTTTCAGCAATTTTGCCTAGAAATATAAGTCATAGGGATCATACTTGGTATACATCCCTTATAGAGGGATAAGTGGTTGTTTTTGGCCCTGTTTGGGCCTGTTTTGTCTCTTTCAGTGGGTCTGTCCACTTGATCTTTAGGCTGTAAATTGTTTGTTGATATATATATACCACTCTACTTGCTTAGCAAAAAAAAAAATTTAGGTCATAAGGTTATTTTCATAACCTTACTAACCGACCAAGCCATAAGGCAAGGCCGGCTAGCTAGCCCGCGCAGCATCACACGGACACGCACAACGAGCTGGGCCGTGGGCCGCGCTGTTGCTGCTGTGTCGTGGTCTTGGCCCGCGCGCGCACACAGCTGCTCGGCCATGGGCCAGCGCTGTTGTGTCGCCTTGCTTTCTTTGCCTAGCGCGCGCGCCCATGGGCCTTGAGTGCTTCGTGCATTGGTGTGACCTTGTAGGTTCAGTCAAGAGTAAGTTGTGAGTTCAATATCCATTAGAACTCACTGATCGGAAGCATTGCTCCAGCTAGATGTTCCGATCACTTGATCTCACTGAATTAATTGTTCGCAATTAATCTGAACCTTGGTATTAGACTTAATGCACCTTGGGTGAAGGAAATATTTCCTTCAATCTCCCACTTGTCATTCAGACAAGTGTACATCCACATTCCTTTGTCGCTTAGTGTTACTTACTGAACATAAGGTAAGATCCAAGTCATCCTTATTAGGTCCAGAAGTGTTTCTCGGATTACAGAGTTCAACTGTCAAACTTTTGCAGAAGGTTAAGCCTAACCATTCTGAGCACGGCCATGCATTTTACAGTATCTAACTCTCCAAGAGGCCTTGTTACACAACAACACCATATCCTATCAAAGATAGGAGGACAATCCATTCTTGCAATCTATGAACACTCACTTTGATTCATAGTACGCCCAATAACTGCTTTTATAGCCTCCTTTTCCGGTGCGACGTTTAGCTAGTATCAAAGCCAACTAATTCTCAAACGAGCAGACATAATCTCTCATGTTCTGAGGAACGGTTTCTAATCACCATTAATGAGAACTACCTATGACATGACTTTAATCTCTTAAAGCGTTCTCATGGTCAATCCGATACAAGATCCAATAAGTATCTATGCAAAAGATTCTGACATCCAGTCACTCTAGTTCAAGAAACAGAACTAAGTAATATACTTGAAATCTAATCTTCATTAGTCATTGGTAGTCCACCTTTCAATGACCTGGATTAGGGATCCTTTGTGACTTCAATATTCAAGTTCACTTATGGGTGTTCCTTTGCCAAAGAATCCATCTTGACATCCCATTTGAATGATTTGAATCACATGGACTTATCATTTAATTCTAAACCACAATTAAATGAATACGAAATAATAAATTTCATAAATATGAAATGGTTAAACCAATTGTTTTAAACATAGATCTAACAGATGTTCTAAAACAATACTTAGAAAATCAAAGCCATTCTCCAACATGCTTGATTCCCATGGTTGCTACATGTGCGTTGTGTTTCACTTGTGGCAACGGTTTAGTCAATGGATCCGCGACGTTGTCGTCAGTTCCAACCTTGCAAATCTCGATTTCCTTTCTTTCAACGATCTCTCGAAGTATATGAAATCGCCGCAGTACGTGCTTGGACTTCTGGTGGCTCCTAGGCTCCTTTGCCTGGGCAATGGCTCCGCTATTGTCACAATACAAAGCCACTGGTCCTTTAATGGAGGGGACAACACCAACTTCTTCGATGAACTTCCGAATCCAAACAGCTTCCTTTGCTGCTTCTGAGGCAACAATGTACTCGGCTTCAGTTCTAGAATCCGCAATAGTGCTTTGCTTAGCACTTTTCTAGCTTACTGCTTCGCCGTTGAGGCAGAACACAAACCCAGACTGTGATCTGAAATCATCTCTATCGGTTTGAAAGCTTGCGTCCGTATAGCCCTTAACAATCAACTCATCTGTACCACCATAAACCAGAAACTGATCCTTAGTCCTTTTCAGGTACTTTAGGATGTTCTTGGCAGCAGTCCAATGCGCCTCACCTGGTTCTGACTGGTACCTGCTCGTTTCACTGAGTGCGAATGAAACATCCGGCCTTGTACAAATCATAGCATACATGATGGATCCAATACCCGAAGCGTATGGAATTCCACTCATCTTTCTACGCTCATCAGATGTTTTGGGACACTGATTCTTGCTTAGATATACGCCATGTGACATGGGTAGATGGCCTCTCTTGGCTTCCATCATATTGAACCTAGCTAGCACTTTGTCAATGTAAGTGCTTTGGCTTAGTCCAATCATCCTCTTAGATCTATCCCTATAGATCTTGATGCCCAATATGTACTGTGCCTCTCCTAAGTCCTTCATTGAAAAACACTTCCCGAGCCAAGTCTTTACAGACTTCAACATAGGAATGTCGTTTCCAATAAGCAGTATGTCGTCAACATACAAGACTAGGAATGCAATTTTACTCCCACTGACCTTCTTGTATACACAAGATTCGTCCTGATTCTTGATGAAGCCAAACTTATTGACTGCTTCATCAAATCGTTTATTCCAACTCCTTGATGCCTGCTTTAGTCCGTAGATGGACTTCTTAAGCTTGCATACCTTTCCTTGGTTCTTTTGATCGACAAAACCCTCCGGCTGTGTCATGAACACAGTCTCTTCAAGAACACCGTTCAAGAAGGCAGTTTTGACATCCATTTGCCATATTTCATAGTCATGAAAAGCGGCAATCGCAAGGATTATCCGAATAGACTTAAGCATCGCGACTGGAGAAAAGGTTTCATCGTAGTCAACGCCGTGAACTTGACTGTAACCTTTTGCTACCAATCTAGCCTTGTATATGTATACAATTCCATCTTTGTCTTTCTTCAATTTGAAGACCCATTTGCATCCGATAGGTGTGAACCCATCCGGCAAATCAACCAAATCCCAGACTTGATTTTCAGACATGGCGTCTATTTCAGATTGCATGGCCTCTAACCATTTAATGGAGCTTGGGCTCGTCATAGCTTGCTTGTAAGTCAAAGGTTCATCACTATCCAATATGAGAACGTTTAAGTTTTCAGTCAAGAGGACGCCTGTCCATCTGTCCGGCTGAAAAATAGTTCTATTTGACCTACGAGGGGCAACAACATTTTGAGGAACTACTCCCACTGGCTCTTCTAAAGACCTTGGAGGTTCATCAACTTGAACTGCTTCGAAAGAGTTCTGAGTTCGTTGTTCGTCTCGAATCTCTTCGAGGTCTATTATTCTCCCACTTGTCAATTTGGAAATATGATTTCTTTCCAAAAAGACACCGTCACGAGCAACGAATACCTTGTTGTCTGACTTGTTGTAGAAGTAATACCCCATAGTTTCTTTTGGATACCCAACGAAGAAACATTTGTCAGATTTAGGTTGTAGCTTGTCCGAAATTAATCGCTTGACATATGCTTCGCAACCCCAAATCTTCAGAAAAGACAACTTTGGAAGTTTCCCAGTCCATAATTCGTATGGAGTCTTTTCAACAGCTTTTGACGGAGCACGATTCAGTGTGAGTGCTGCAGTTTGCAACGCATGTCCCCAGAACTGTAAAGGAAGTTCGGCCTGACCCATCATTGACCTGACCATATCGAGTAAGGTCATGTTTCTCCGTTCCGACACTCCATTCCATTGAGGTGTCCCCGGAGCAGTCAATTCAGAAAGAATACCGCATTCTTTTAGATGGTCATCAAACTCGTGGCTAAGATATTCACCTCCTCGATCCGATCTTAGAGCTTTGATTTTCTTGCCATGTTGATTCTCTACTTCATTTTGAAATTCTCGGAATTTCTCAAATGATTCAGACTTGTGCTTCATTAAGTAAATATAGCCATATCTACTGAAGTCGTCCGTAAACGTTATGAAATAGCTGAACTCACCTCTAGCTTTCGTACTCATAGGCCCACATACGTCCGTATGTATTATCCCTAGTAGTTCGCTTGCTCTTTCTCCCACCTTTGAGAAAGGTTGCTTTGTCATTTTTCCAAGTAAACAAGATTCGCATTGATCAATCTTCTCTAAGTCGAATGATTCTAGAATTCCTTTCCGTTGAAGTAATTCCATGCGCTTTATGTTTATATGGCCTAATCGACAATGCCACAGAAATGTAAGATTCGAATCACCAGTTTTAGCCTTTTTGGTATTTATGTTATAAATGTGTTTGCTCGTATCTAGCACGTAAAGACCGTTTTCTTGTTGTGCTGAACCATAAAACATTCCATTCAAAGCAAAAGAACAACTATTGTCTTTAAATTGAAAACTAAAACCTTTAGAATCCACACTTGAAACGGAAATGATGTTTCTGGTGATACTAGGAACATAGTAACAGTTTTCTAGTTCCAAAACAAACCCACTAGGCAAAGAAATAAAATAAGATCCTACGGCTAATGCAGCAATCCGTGCTCCATTTCCCACGCGTAGATCCATCTCGCCTTTATCAAGCTTTTTACTTCTCCTTAGTCCCTGTGGATTGGAACGTAAGTGTGAGCCACAACCAGTATCTAATACCCAAGAAGTAGAATTAGCTAGATTACAATGTATAACATACATACCTGAAGGAGAAGCAACGTTTCCGTCCTTCTTCTCTTCCTTTAGTTTGGGGCAATCTCGCTTTTAATGACCAATTTCATTACAATTGAAGCATTGCGATGTAGATGGAGAACGATCCTTCTTCATCTTCTTCTTGGATGGCGCCACTTGCCTTCCTGAAGTAGATGGAGATGCACCCTTGCTTTGGATCTTCCCCGGAACCTTTTCTTGATTTTCTTAGTCTTTACTTTTAGTGATGTTTTCTTATCACTTACAAAGTCCAATTCGTACTGATGAAGCAAGTAAATTAGTTCACTAAGAGTATTCTCCCTTTTCTTGGAAAATAGAGTAGTTTGAATTTCTTATAACCAGGGTGAAGAGAATTCAAAAGTATTCCCACAGCTGCAGAATCTGGGAATGGATCACCAAGTAACTCAAGCCGGTTGAGAAGCCCAACCATTTTCTTTGTATGAGTTCTGATTGGTGTCCGTTCTGTCATTTCAAGATCAATGACCCTTTCCCTTGCCTTTTGTCTTTCGACGTCAAAGCAACAACCCAGTGGTGCGTTAAGCTTTAGATCCTCAAATGAATTTACCAATTCAAAAACATTTTGGTCGACATGTTGACCACTATGTTGGAATCTACCACGACATATATCCCTAAGATGCCTTAGGAGTGCCCATGGCTCGTATGCAACGAACCTTGCACTCCAATCATTGGGGATAGAGCCAAGAATAAGATCCATCACTAGCGATACGTGGCTTGCCCACGTATAGTGCTTTTCCGGAGTCATATCCTTTGAGTAATAGCTGGGGATGGGATGGTCAACTACATATTCAATGTTGTTCCACCTGAGGACTTGCCGAAGCTTCCTCTCCCAATCAAGAAAGTTTGATAGGTTCAATTTTACATCCAGAATTTCAGTTACTTTGAGTTGTGTTTTGATTGCGGCCATTTTGATTACTACAATCGAAAAGAATTTGCAATAAATAACCATTCATACAATTCAATAACTTTGAAATAAAAGCAAAACATGCAATCATTAAAGATATTAAAATATTTCATTCATGCAAAAAGCAAAAACATGGTCCGAAATGAATGAAACGATTCCAAGACCCCAAAAGTCCTAAATCCTTAAGCAGCTTTAGCATGTCTTAAGTATTTTAAGATTTTAGGTAAGCAAAACCTATTGCTAGTAATCTCCAAATTACTCTTGGTTAATAAATTAATGCCATAATTTATCCCATTGCCACAACTTAATGCCATTGTTGTTTGAGTTGTAACCACAATCAACGTGCTCCTTTAGGACGCCTTACCATCTAAGTCAACTAAAATAGCACCTCGCTTTAGCGTAAACCTACTATCTTAGATCCCTAGATTTTTGTAAGTGTTGATTTGGAAGGCAATTTTTAAAACTCAATATTACTTGGACCTAGTTGTTTCTATGTTGGTTCGATTATTTAGTGAACTTAAAACTAATCGATTCATAGGAAACAACCTGTTCTGCAAAGCATACATACATTCATACATTCACGCATAATATATATATTAAATTGCATAAATAATTGGTGATGTAGTATGGCCCAAAACTTCTTGTCTTCAAGCATCCAATCTTCATCACCTCCTTGTTAGCTTGGCATCGTCTTGAATCTTCGTTCAAATGCTAACTTAAAGTTCTAAACTAGAAATACTTGAAAATAATAAATTACATCAAAATTTCCATGGTACGCAGACCATATTTAAAACTTTACATTCAAAGATAGAACAGTGCGCAGACCGTATTTTACTATCCTAAATTTGGCCATACTAGTCACTTGGAGTACCTGCATTGCATAAAATATATATTCTACCCATTCACCCATTCGTATGCTAAAACGAATGGCCTGTGTTAATATGCAAGTATTTACGTGAATTAATTAAAATTCACGTTCACATAAACGCGTCCTAAAAGATTAATCAATTTCCAAATTATTAATCCTTAGACTTTATTCTAATTAAAATTGAATTTAATTAAAATAATGCAACCTACGAAATAATTAAAATAATTATTTCATTTTAATTTCATTTAGTGGCTCCCACTCAAACCAATAATTATTCCGGATAATAAACTATGAAATATTAAATTAAAACTCGCGGCCCAGCCCAAGCAAATAAAATATTAAATTAAATATCCTGTTAGCCCAAATTAATGCAAATAAGTCAAGCCCAACAAAAAAAATTGTCATGTGCTTACTTAGGCTAGGCTTGCGCCCAGCCCATTAGCATTGCGTGGCCTACGATGCACACGAGCATAGCCCGCAGCCATCGCAGCCGTCGCATGGCCTACGAGGCATGCGAGCACATCCCGCACCCATCGCATGCCAGCGCACGCGTACCCGCAGCATCGCTGCTGCCCTACGTGCCTTGCTCGACTCGTCGTAGCGCATCACTGCACCATCGCAAGGGCTTGCGCCCTGCAATGCGTGCAACACACGCCCTTGACCTCTCGCCCAGCGCGCGCGGCACGCAGCGTGCATGCTGCTGCCCGCGTTGCTGCGACTCAATTGCGCACGGTAGCTCGCATGGCTCATCGAGCCACACGCCCACCACACACATGTGTTCGTGCCTTTGGTTCGTGATACGGACCAACTTAATTAAAATTTAATTTAATTTCACGAACTTGCATTAATTTTATTTTTCAAAAAAGTTACGATTTTTATTTTCGAAAAACAACGATTTTTAACGATTCAATAAACTTTAACGACAATCCAATTTCGTAAAATTATTAAATCAAGGGCTAACAATATTCAAAATTTTAAGAACGAACGAATCAAAATTTAAAGTTTGAACTTTTAATTAATAAAATCCGAAACTTTATATCGTTCATAAATAATTAAATTTCAGATTATTAATAATTTGGTTTAAGTGTGATTAAAATTAACGAAACCATTCAAAATTTTAATCCAATAATTTTTAAAATTAGCCACTGACCCATGAAATTATACCCCCTTTCCCAATTAATCGAATTATTAATCCAACATTAATTAAAATTCAATTAGGGTTGTAAATTTTACGAATTGGGGAAAGGCAAAATTAGGGTTTATACTTATCGGAAAAATCTGAAATTTTACCATAGATCAACCATGTACCCAGCAACATTGTGTCAAAATTTCAAGCAATTCCGAGTAGTTTAGGCCGACCTTTTAATTTAATTACTGTCCGACACATTTAATTTTTAATAAAAAATTAACAAAAACGCCCAAAAACTGATGCTTCAAGGCCTGTTTTTGCAATTCTATTCACATGAGTTGATCTTAGAAAATCGTTTTCCATCAGATTAGGGTTTTAAAAATCGAAAAAGCGAATATTTTTTATTTCGGAACTGCCAATTTCGCAATTAATCCCATAATTCGAAAAAATTCCGAAAAATCAACAAAAATTCCAAAAATTTCGACAATGCAAAAACAATAATAATCATGCTAATTCATGCTTTGAATACATAAGGCTCATGATACCACTTTAGGGGAATACAGTTAAACATAATAACATGTGCGGAACAATCCCCAAAGCCAGGAAACATGTATAAAGCACAGATTAAGCAAACTTACATTCGAAGCGTGTTTTCCACAATAATCCGTCAACGAACACGAACAAAGAACTCCACTTGTCGTTCCTCTACTTGGTTCACCGACACGATCAGATCCGTCTTGAATATTGTAGCTTAGACAATTGATCAAGAGATTTGCTTTTTGAGATGAACACACTAGGGAGGCACAGAGAGAATTAGGGTTCTCTGTTTTCTCCTACGGTTGTGTGTAATCTGAATTGTGATTACAGTAGTTGGAATTTAGGTCATAAGGTTATTTTCATAACCTTACTAACCGACCAAGCCATAAGGCAAGGCCGGCTAGCAATCCCGCGCAGCATCACACGGACACGCACAACGAGCTGGGCCGTGGGCCGCGCTGCTGCTACTGTGTCGTGGTCTTGGCCCGCGCGCGCACATAGCTGCTCGGCCATGGGCCAGCGCTATTATGTTGCCTTGCTTGCTTTGCCTAGCGCGCGCGCCCATGGGCCTTGAGTGCTTCGTGCACTCGGCTCGTGGGCCGCTCCTCGTATCCGCGTTTAATATATTTCCGATATATTATTTTATCGTTTCGTATACGACGAATCACCGTCGTACGATACGATTTATTCGTTTCGCCTAGCTTACGAATATTCGCGATACGATATACGATTCTGATGCAAGGTCGTATCGTATAATACGTTTCCAACTTAAATCCCGAAAAGCTATTAAATGAATTTCCGATTCATTTAATCCGGTGATCTGTTACGTGTCATTGGTGTGACCTTGTAGGTTCAGTCAAGAGTAAGTTGTGAGTTCAATATCCATTAGAACTCACTGATCGGAAGCATTGCTCCAGCTAGCTGTTCCAATCACTTGATCTCACTGAATTAATTGTTCGCAATTAATCTGAACCTTGGTATTAGACTTAATGCACCTTGGGTGAAGGACATATTTCCTTCATTGCTGGTGCGAACTTCTGGCATTTCTCACACTTCCTCGTCATTGATTTTGCTTTGGAGACCATGGTGGGCCACCAGAATCCAGACCGAAGCGCCTTATGTGCCAGGGCTCTACCTCCAACGTGATTTCCACATGTGCCGAGGTGGATTTCTCTCAGGATGTAATCAGCATCGGTTGGCCCGACACATTTCAGCAATGGAGCTGAGAACGACTTCCTCATGAGCTCTCCGTTGGCGTCAATGATGAACCATTTGTTGAATCTTTTCAACTTTCTTGCATGCAGCTTGTCTTCGGGAAGTTCTCCCCTCTCCTTGTATGCTATTAATGCGTCCATCCAGCTCGGCTCGGGAAGTAAATTGCATACCGTGGGGGGTGGAAAATCAATGCTCCTCTCTTGGTGAACTTCCACATGGACCGACCTATTTAGGTCGATGAGCGTTGAGCTTGCCAGTTTTGACAGCGTGTCAGCTTGTGTATTCTGGCCTTGGGGGATGAGGATGACTTTGAAGGATCTTAACTTTGACGTTAAGGATTTAATTTTCGCTAGGTAAGCCGTCATGCTGGGCCATTTGGCCTCATACTCCCCTCGGATCTGGTTGGCTACCAGCTGTGAATCAGTCTTGAGACAAACATGTTCGGCTTCCAGAGATAGGCAAAGTTCTATCCCTGCGATTGCAGCCTCATATTCGGCATACTCTATGCTTTTTCCTGTTGGAGGGATTAACACAACTCTGGCTCCCGAGCCATTTACTGTGGAAGATCCATCAGTGTAAACCTCCCAAGTGCTCTTTGTATCGTCCAGCATCTCTTAGTACGAGCATTCGGCCAAGAAGTCAGCTTCCCTGGCATGTCTGCTGCCGACCATGCAAAAATGTCCTTGTGATCCCTGAGCAGTTGGATTAGATCGATTCGGAGTCCCGAGCTTAGGCCTTTGCCTATTCGGACACTCCAATATGAATCATCTTCGAGGAAGATATCCTCCATTTCTTGGTCTGGTTCGGGAGATAGGGTTTCGGGCCGAGCATCAACCTCTGCGGGTTTCACCAGACTGCTCGTGCTTGCCTTTCTCCTCTTTGCCTTGCTCTCCTCTCTCGAGGGATCCTTCTTTCCTTCATCATCTTCAGAACCGTCTCCTAGCCATGGCTTTCGAGTGGCAGTGTGGCAGGTTCTTCTTACGACCTCTTGCTCTCCTCTAACTCGTCTAGCAAAGCCTGCGTCCGAGACATATATCATCATTTGGTGGTACGTGGATGGGATTGCTTGCATCTTGTGGATCATGGTTCGTCCCATGATGACATTGTACACTGAATTGCAATCCATCACTAAGAATTCGTCTCGGAGGGTTCTTGCTGCCTGACCTTCGCCAACCGTGACTGGTAAGGTGATCTTCCCTCGGGGAATCGCTGCGGATCCGTTAAATCCGATCAAGAGGTAGCTGACTTTTGTTAGCGATTCCTCTGATTCCTCGAGGATCAGCTGCTCAAAGCAGTTTCTGAAGATGATGTTGACGGCGCTTCCTCCATCAACTAACACTCTGTGTACGTTGTGGTTGTTGAGATCCATGGAGATTACCAAGGGATCATCATGTTTGTACTAGATTCTGAGGCAGTCATCGGTAGTAAAAGTCATGTTCGGGGGATGGGGCTGACTCTCTCCTACGGTGCTGAAGTTCACTCGGTGGGAGAGAGCTCTCAAGTGTTTCTTGCTGGCGTGGCCAGACCTCTGCCCTCCGAACACCACCAGGATATCGTTCTTCTTTTTCCCATTGGCCTCGTAGATCCTTTTCTAGGTTTGCTCTTGCGGCCTTTTCCTTTTCCTCCCTTCGGTCTAATAAGTACTGTTTGAGGTAGCCTCGGCGGACGAGGCCCTCAATGTTATCTTTCAGCGAGTTGCATTCCTCGGTGTAATGGCTGAAGTCATCATGGAACTCGCACCATTTGTTCTTGTTTCTCCGATTCGGGTTGGACCTGAGCTTCCCTGGTAGCTTCCACTTTTCATCGTTCTTGTGGAGGCTGAAAATCTCTTTTCGGGGTAGAGTGAGTTGAGTGTAGTTAGTGTATTTGGGTTGAAGTTCACCCTTTCTCCCATCTTTCTTTGGACTCGCATCTCTTGCACCCACTTTCTCTTTCCCTTTTCTCGAGCTGCCCTCGGGCTTGCTCTGATTTGTTTTCGTGTCCCTCGGATCCGCAGACCCTTTCAATCTTGCAGCAGCTTTGTTGAACTCCTCTGTTCTGATGAACGCATCTGCCATTTGGAGCACGTCAGCTATCTTGGAGGGGTTTTTCATTGACAGTTTATCACGGAACTTCCCCTCCTGGAGCGCGTGCTTCAAAGAGAAGATGGCCACGTCGGGCTGCAGATTCGGGATGTTAGTTTATTCCTTCATGAACCTGGCCATGAAGTCTCGTAGTGTAGACACCTACTTTTGTCCCCATTCCCGAAAGGGAAGGTTCGATGATGAGAACATAAATCTCCACTTGACAACGCATCTCCTATAAAATAACGAATCTCAATCACCCTTTTCATTTCACCCGAAACCTGCTATTTATAGAAACCTGCTATTTATGGAAACCTGCTAAAAATAGTAACTGCCGTAATGGGTAGTTGTTAAAAGTGGCAAGTCATAAAAGATAGAAACCTGTCAGAATTAGGTGTTGCACTCCAACATAAATCCTAAATGAGATAGAAATTGCGAGAGAATCCTATTCCCAATACGATTCGAAAATAAGAGTTACGTATTAATTAAAATCCTAACGAGCCTAGAGTTCTTAACGGGCCCAGATGCATTCCATCATAAAATTAATACGCATTAAAAGACTCGATTAAGTCTCATACACTCCGGATTCTAAGAGTCCAAATCTGACAAAGAAACGGCCCAAACATCAATTTCAACGCCCAGCCCTGGGAGCTGAAATTGCCTGGATCCTATTTTCAACGCCCAGAGCTGGGCGCCGAAATCATTGACGCCCAGCCCTGGGCGCTGAAAATACCTGGGACGTGTTCATTCCTAATTCCTCGTGGATTAGAGTTCTACAATTCTATCTTTCCACGAACTCTTTTCTATAAATATAGCCCTAAGTTCGACGTGAAAAAACACAACACACGATTATTATTCTGAGCATTGACTCTAAACCCCTAAGCCTAAGCCTCACGCTGCAAAACTGATCACGCGTTCTGTCGCAATCGATCCAAACATCGAACATAACGTATCTTGTCCTATAATTTGAGATTCGTTAAATAAAAGGAGAAATAGCAAAGTCAAAGTGGTTAGTTTTCTGAGAACCGTGACGCACCTCTCAAGGGTGCGTCGTAATGTGTCCCTCTTCCATGGTTTAATTGCTTTCCTCGCCCTTTTATGAACTGTTAAACTAATTAAATCTGATTGTTCTATCACGCCTAATAAAGATAATATGTTGGGAAATTGGATTATCATGCTAGGTCCCTTAAAACAATCTAAATCAGATAATCGCGTTCGATCTAGTACTATATGTTGCATATTGTTAAAATCAACTCAGATTAGTTTAATAGTTAACGCATGTCCCTTCAATTATTTATGCTGAGCTAGTAAGGATATCCTGCCTCTGGAGTTATCGAAGAGCGAGTACTCCTCTCGGTAGTTACAGTCCCCCGAACCCTCAATCTCTACCTTGCGGGTGTATGTTGAGAGATCCCCACACCAGGGATCACAAGGGAAACTACGGCCGTCGTGGTCAAACATAATTGCACTCCCTTTATGTCACGATAACCGGGTTTTGTCAGTTTTTCTCATTGTCGTTAAAAACGAATGGAGACTCCTATATTACTAGTCAATTGGGTGTAAACTCACAGGAAATCCAATTACACTTGATTTGACAAAAAGAAACGTCACACCCACGAGGGACAAGGTCACGCATTAGCCTCGTGCTTTTTCGACCCCCTCACAGTTGCGACTCTGCTGGGGATAGTGAAGGAAATACTCGTGCTTGTAGGTAATCAAAATAGCCGAAGGGTGAAACGATCCTACCCCGCGTTTATTTCCCCATCAAGTTGGGACGACCTGAAAATCAGCATATTAATGTGAACGGACAGAACCACATAACGAATCTTGGCTCCCTTGGATGTTTCATCTCGGGAGCCGGGACTAAGGATACCCATCGCCAACCGGGGGGTGCATACGCTTCGAATGTTGTCCACTCGGCACTTTCGCTAGTAGTACACCCGTCCCAAACCCAATCGCTCGCCCATTAGGTCCCTCTCATTGGTGCATGCCCCCTTGGCTTACATCGTTATTGGCCTCTTGGGCGAAATTCGTCTGTTGAAGGCACTACCTCGACCGGGGCATGTGTTGGATCTGTGATAGAAGCGGTACCAAGCCAGGCGCAAATACTACCTATAGAAGCCTATCATAAACTACATGACATATTATTATTGCCTCATGATGTAATGTTAGTTATGTGTAGCGAATTACATGATTATATTGTGATTGTGTGTGACAAATAATACTAGAAAACCAACGACCTTAAAAATTGCCCAAACATTCATGAACCAATTGGCCAAAGAGTTATACCAAAATACGTGTTCCGCAAACCCGAACGATCGCCACAAAAATAAGCGACGCTCGGGATGGCCCGTAACGAATCCCACAACGCTGCACAACGCGTAAAGGACGTTATTAGGCAAGCACGCAAAATCGAAGTCGCATAAACCAAAGTAGACTCAAACAGAAAACGAGAACCAGCCAGGGACGCATTTTCAACGCCCCTGGCTGGGCGCCGAAATTTCTTACGCCCTACGCTGGGCGCTGAAGTTGCTGCCTGGCCTTTTGGTCAGGCACAGCAGCCTCGGTGCCCACGCATGAAGAAAATAGGTAGCAAAAAAAAACTTTTCGTGAAAAAATTATTGCTACGAGGGCGTATGAAAAAGCACTCGATTCCAAAAGCGACTTATAAAAAAAACATATAACTCTTTGTGTCGTTGATAGGCCTCCTACGACGGCAATATTCGGCTCCAAAACCGAGCACGCTAATTGAAATAACCTTGAATGTCACATGGGAAAAGTATTCAAAAAATAATGTTCAAATGAAGTTTTCAAGGAAAAATAATGTTCGAATAAAAAAAAAATCGGAGTCTAGACTAGGCTATGCCAAAGTACAATCTAAATCCTAAGTCTTAGTTGTCTTATCCATAGAATCGGTCCTAATGCTTGGTGTCGTTCTGCAAGTTAAAAGGTTAAACCATATTGAGTCTCCCTTCCTAACATTTAAATCAATAAGCACCCACATGTAATTGTCATCCTTTTCTAAATATCTACGTCCTCAATACTCTCTCTCACCAATAAAAAGAACATATTATAGTATTTGCAAAATGGAAACGGTCACATTCTGAAAATCATTCCCCCCATAGTCGCACAACCCCCAAAGTGAACCTAAGGTGTCAATACCATTAGCAAAAAATTAATGGCCTCAAGGCTTATGATCACATTGGGTCACGACTATCATAGTCCTCTCGAGCCACTCGCTCCTTTAAATACTCCTAAGTACGGACTAAAAGATTTTCCATGAATGCAACATGACCAACCATGAAAATACCCAAATCGGCATACCATAAGGCTACCATTGGGGTAAAGCAATACACACTAGGAGGGAAGCCGCACTAATGATTCCAGTCTTGCAAAAATAAAAATTCGATCTCCCCAACTAACTACCTTACCAACATTAAGCAAAATGGCGCATGACAAATGAACACCCAAGGGTTAAAATCTAAAGTGTCAACCAACGAAAGTTATGGTCCAATTATCCTAAAGTCTGAAAGTTGCTTGGTCAAGTATTATAGGCTTACGCCACGTCATCATTTTGAGTCTAGGCCACCTCCTTGTATTCCTACACGGGTTATAATCAGAAAAATTAATGAAAGTTCGAGTCTAAATCACAACTTCCAATTAAATTCCGGGAATCTGAAAAGAAGCAAAAAAATTATTTTCGATGTAATTCTTTCGTTAAATTTCAATAAAGTAAAAACAACATTTTGAATCTACGCTATTTGCACATTTTAAGAAACGACTAAATACGCTTGCAAAGTAAGACAATTTAAAGGTCCACCCTAAGCCTACTAAAACTAAAGGTCCACCTTAGGCCCGCTAAAATTAAAGGTCCACTATAGGCCTACCAAACGAGGCTCACTTAGTCTCGCCTCGTGACTCGAAGACCACAACCATCTACCTCTTAGCCCAAATAAAAAATTTTGAAGGATTTATGTTGGGGAGAAATCCCAAGCAAAAAGAAAAAATAGAAAGAGAAAAGGGAGAGCGAAAAGAGCAAGCCATGAAATACTTAAAAAGAAAGAGAAAAGGGAGAGCGAAAAGAGCGAGCCATGAAATACTTAGCCCCTACCTCCCAAAGTGCGAAATTTACCCAAGTAAACAAAGGAAAAGAATTGAGTCAACCAATCCAAATCATAAAATTCTACGAGGTCTACCCTTTCCAATCTTTATGTTCTTAGACGCCTTCGCTCTGGGGCCCCTGTTCAGCTCATTTAACCCATCCATGTTCTCATTGCCATAACCCAAGAAACCATTACCTCGACTCTTGTTCTTGAACTTATTGTCAACTACAAACCACGTACAACCATTGACACGTGCGTCGTACCCATTATTTCCAAAGCCAAAACCTGCTCTTACACCACCATTAGCATAATGACCATATAACTTGTTTGGATACATCCTGTTGATATACCCTTGAGTCGTCCCCATGCTACTCATTGGCCTTGGTTGATGTAAACTCATGACACTAGCTTGAGGCTGCAACCTGTGAGTCCTAGCGGATGTAATCCTCATGCTTGACCAATACCTATACAAATTATCCTATCTCATTCAACCCATCTTTCAAGCCGTCTTGAGTCGCAAATAAAAAAAGAGACAAATGAAAAGTACATTCTACGCTCAACGTAAGAAAAAAATAAAAAATAAAATGTGAATAATGAAAAAGGAACTTTGCAAAGCGCCTCTAAAGTTAGTCTAAAAAGAAAAAGAAGCATTTAGCGCACCAAAAAGATCCACCAGAAATCATTTTCAGCGCCCACAGCTGGGCGCCGAAATCTTTAACGCCCCAGCCTGGGCGCTGAATCTCTCTGCTTGCCAAATTTTGTCCAGAAGTGCTCGTCATTTTATCCGCACATGCACGGAAAGATAACGAACACTTGGAGGGGTACAGCACGTATTCAGATATACGTACCAAAAAATACATGTACTCAAAAATTATGTACTCAAAATATATATAAAACAAATTTACGGCTTACGGCAAAGCAGCAGATTAAAATAAATTTCACCATATTTCAAACATTACGATTCCGCTTGAACGTACTTGTTTAAAATCGGCATTCTATGAAACCATTTTCTGGGCTAAGAACTACGCAAGACCTGATTCCAAATTAAATAATGATTTAAGGCGGATACGTAGGCAATCCATGATTCGGCCCAACCAATTTGCAAAAATGTTAGAGCCTATAGAATAACAAGAATAAGAAATAGAGTCCCTTATTGAAATTTAATTACTTGCAACCCAAGTCGAAAGAAAAATTTAAGTCAAAGGAAGAATCCAAGTCATCAAGATGCCAAAACGAGCACACATCGAAAAATAATAAGGGCACGTACCCTTGCCAGAAGGAGCACTCACACTCCTAGGCACTTATCCAAGACTCAAAAGATCGCTTTACCTCAATTGAATGGGGGCTAGCGCAAGCGTCCATGACCTCTAAAGTACTCGACTTGACCCTCCACTACTAGAAATAACACTATTAACGACCAATATATAACGACCAAAGGAAAAAAAGTGTCGTTAAAAGGAAGAATTTGAAAATGTAAAAATTTAAAGAGCGCGGGTCTTCCCGAAAATTCAATTAAACAAAATAGAACGACTTTTTCAAGCTTTCTGTCGTCGTTAATGTTTATATAGTAGTAGTTCATATAAAATTTCACCAACTCTTTACTCTCCAAAAACCTAGGATAGATTTAAAACCCCTTGTATCTTTTCTTTTGCCCCTCTCTCCTCTCGGATTGTAGCTACGGCGGCGAAACGATTATTAATTTATCGGCCTTCATCGCTGCTATTGGTAATTTGGTATCACCCACTGCTCTCTAATTTTCTTCTTCGTATTCTTCATTAAATTTTTCTCTCCTTTAATTTGTTTATCTTCATTTTAGCTAATAACACCCGATGTCTAGATGTTCAGATTTGCTATTGAGAAGAAAGTTTATCGGATTCTAGCTATCACGGCGAGGATCGAATTCACTGATTCAAACCTATTCCTCTCTGCATTGTAAGTATCCCCGTCAACCCTGACTTTGTATTTATGTCTGTTGAGTTTTCATTTTCAAGCGGTGTGTTTCGATGTGTAATTGTTGTAATTTTGTTTTAGTTCTTCAATTCGATTATTCATTTCATTGATAAGAGAATTGAACTCTTATGTTGAAAATAACAAAACAAGGTTCATTTGCGATATAATGATATATTACGGACACCCATAACCCAAATCGAGATTTAGACTTTCAACTGATTTCACGAAGTTTGCGTTTCTTATTTTTAATTTGACTGTAATTTCCGCTTGAAGAGATATTTCTTGAATAGTATTGTATTGATAATATCTTCAAAATGTTGTTATAGAACTTGGTCCTGGGTTCTTTATAGGAGTAGTTTTAAATTAATGTCTATTTGCTTTAGTTCACCAATTTTATTTGACTATAGTGGTATGTTAATGGTTAAATATTATAAGTTTAAGAGTTGAATTGAATTATACAACTCTCTATATATATCTCATGAATGGCTCATTGTTAGATTGTATATATGGATTCGTCTTTGCAATATTAAATCCGGTATGTGAGATTAGTAGAAACTTGATGACTTGATAATATATATTTGCTGATTAGTGAGGCTTTTTTTTACAGTGGTAAGTAAGTTTCTATATAGACTCATATTTCCTTAACTCGTTCTTACTGTAAAGTTTTTCTTTATCAATTACTTTGTTAGAGCCCTTTATTCTTTTTTTCATCATGTGAATCAATCACCATTACCTTCGATCTACCACTCTCAATTGCAAAAAAATCAACAACCAAACCTTAGTACCAAAATGATTGGGCCTCAATTGCAAAAAAAAAAAAAAACACAAAAGAAATGAGCTTCAATTCATGTCATCACTATTTTACATGAGCAACTAACATACTAAGATCACAAGCAGCAATCCTTACAACTTCAATTATATAGATTGTTTGTGAACTTCTTTTAGATAAGATTTAATGACCATTAACGTAGTGCAAGCCAACTCTTATTATTATCCACTATAAAGCATTGTCTAAGCCTTCCATATATGTTTGTCTTCCGTAGTTGATGTATGGGATATAACAAGTGGCGGTTAACTAAGCTTGTTGGACTTTTTTTTTTTGAATAGTAAGTTAGGATTCATTTAATTATATTATCATGCACTCACTGGGTTCTCTCTCGTGGCTAATATTTTTTCCTTTGATCTTTGACAATTGGGAAATACATAGTCGTAGACTAATACTTTTCAGAAAAATGATATATTAACAGGCCCATGATTTATATCCATTGGCCACTTTTCTTTGCAGGTCGGGTTGGTTCTTTGGAGCAAGAAAGCTATAAAATAAAGTGTGAATTGTTCTATATTAATATTACCCTTTTTTCTTCCCATGTTATGCATTCGTTGGTTTACTTATTAGATATTGAACCACCTTTTGTAATTTCCATACTCTATGTTTGCTGACTATTTGGTACATCTATATGTTCCTGTAATTGTCCAATGATTATATGAGTGGTAACTGCCATCAAAGTTACACTGTAATTTTTGTATCTTCTCTATCATGACATTACATTAAATGCAACATGGCTTGAACTATTTATTTACAGTAAATGAACGTATTGGGATGATCATAAGTTAATCTCTCTGGATTTTCATCTATCATATGTGAATCAAAATTATGGTATCGTTTGGGGTACTCAAGAATGGTGGCTAGCTAACCTCTGGCTGTTGTTCATTGATAGTGATGCAACTACTGGTTTTTAGGTACCCAAGTCCTTATCCTTCCACCACTCTACACTTACTTGTTCTTAATTGAATTTCCCATCAAATAATTATCTGCAGCCTCCAAAACCAATCAGTGAGTAGGTTGGCCAAGAATATGGCAACTCAAATACCTGATTATAAGCTAGTGAGTTTAGCAAGTGCGTTTTCCTTCTGTTCACTAACACAAACACACACACACACACACACACATACACACACACACACACACACACACACACACACACACACACACACACACACACACACACACACACACACACACACACACACACACACACACACACACACACACACACACACACATGATAAACCTTTATCCTCTACTAAAAATTTGCATTATGTTGTTCTACTTAATCGGTTGTAACTGATCTGTAACCAGTTTCAACTAATTAAGAATCTGATTTCTGTCTCATCCATCAGCATCCAGAAAGTTAGCTGGTTGATTTTTCCTTTCTGTACTTAATCTTCTGCGTGCCAATGATGTTTGAAGACCTGTTGCTCAAAATTTTGAATCTACCATTTTGAGATTAAGAGCATGAAACTACAGGTTTGGATCTTCAATACTCTTCAGGTCCCATTAAAGAAATTGTATATGCATTTTCCCTGTTTCTATTTTTGTTGAAAATCTCTTCTTTATTTGTTATTGTTCTAGCTATGTGCCTACTGTCTTATTCATAATTCATATTTTGATAGACTTGTTCATCAAAATGAACATGGAAGTGATCCTGCTCTGCTGTTTCTTTTTACATTGTTATTGTTGATATCATTATTTTTTCTTTTTTAACATATCTGTTTGACTGGTTTACACTTGATTCTAAACCTTGTGCATGGGTGATCTGTTCTGTCTCTCCAGTAGAATGTTATCTTTGGATTTCACTATCTTAAAATGAATAATGTCCTTGCTGGTCTTTGGTATAGTCAAGTCACTTTTTGGTTTCTATGGATGTTAATTTCCATAGTTATCCCAACATATTTATTAATTCTTACTTGCTGACCTGGTCCTGCTCTATCTCCACCCTTAAACCATCTTCTCCATCTCGGAACTGCTTCTGCATTCTGCTTGCTCTTTTCAACATTAATTGTCACATCAGACTTCACATCATTTAGAGATTCATTAGAGTTTGGTTTCCACTCTTGTACAGTTAGCTTCTCCAAACAAATACCTGCATGTTTTGAGTAAACTTTATGGACTTCCTTGAATGCTAAAGTGGTTATAAAACCTGATTGTACAGTTGTTGCTTCTGTTCCAAGCGTAGTGTTAGTTGCAGTCTTGTAGGCTTTTTAAGTTCAGTTGTTGCTTTTGGTTGTAGTTGAGTCCTTGTGTTGCTGGTTGTGTTTGTGTAAGGGAAGCAGGCTGAGTATTTTTTCTTGCCTCTTGAATCATAAGTAGGAGATTAGAACTTTGACAATTGGCCTTAATTATATCCACTCGTGTATGATACTAATTGAGATGGTTATACACGTTGTAGGAGAAAATTTAGAAAACAATGAAAAAATAACTAACACTTTCCATGTACAGGTACTTTTTCTTCATTTATATCTTTTTTTGGTTTTTCCATGATATTTAACTTTTTTGCTTCTTTATATATAGGTAGCACAAAAGGTGTGTAAGTCGAAGTCTCATGATCGAGTTTCGGGTTTCGGAGGAGGAATAACACTTAAAGAAATATCAAGACCACAACCTAGTAGGGTGGAACTTCAATCTACGTTGAATTAGGCAAACAAACAAAATCATGTTCTTACCAATCATGTGGATAAGGTACAAGAAGAAAACTATGCACTTAAGAGTCGCATGAGTTTAGTTGAAGATGAGCTTAATGAGCTTACAACATTTAAAGAAGTGTTCTTACAACGCTTTTCAAGAGAGAACACATCAACCAGTTAGATTTTTTATTTTGTTCTTTTAGATTAAACAAGAATTACTTATCTTATAGCTTTTTTAGAATTTAAAGATAAGGTATGTGATTTTTTAGTTCACATAACTTGAATTCTATTGTCAAAAATCTTTTGAGTAATGAAATTTTCATTTGTTTTAATTGATTTATATAGTTATCAATATTGTTTCACAAGGAAAACGTAGGTGTTTCGAAAAGCGCAAAAAATATTATTATGATTGCAATATTAACGACATAATAGTTGGTCGTTATTGCCAAAATTGATAATCCTGAATAAGTATTTAACGACGAATTACTGTGTCGTCGTTAAGCATTAACGATGGATTATCGGATCGTAGTTAGCAATTAACGACGGCTTATTGTTTCGTCGTTAAATTTAACGATGAAATTGTAGCTTCGTCGTTAATAATTAACGACGAATTATGATTTCGTCATTAATTTTTAACGACGAATTTTGATTTCGTCGTTAATTGTTAACGACGAAACGGAAATCCGTCGTTAATTGCTAACGACGAACCGATAATCCGTCGTTAATTCTTAACGATGAAATCATAATTCGTCGTCAATAAACGTTAACTATTAACGACGAACATCGTCGTTAAAGCCAATAACGACGGAACCTGTTACAACGAACATCATGACCGTCGTTAAAGGTTTTAACGACGAAAATTGAGTCTTTTAACGAAAAAATTGTTCGTTGTTAAATGTCCTTTTTCTAGTAGTGCTCCCTAAAGCTAACTAACTCACTTAAAGACCTTCTTTCACCACTAGACATAGTCGTTCGCTTAAAGACCTTCTTTCACCACTAGACACAGTCATGATCGCCAACAAGTAGTAAAGGCAGTAAGCTTGCAATGAAGAAGATTGTTCTACGGCATCGCCCCATTGTTCCTTCGAACTCAGGGCACCCGTTCATGGTAATTCGAATGCTTGCTAATCTCCTTTGAAAAAATCAGACATTGTGTAGACACCTACTTTTGTCCCCATTCCCGAAAGGGAAAGGTTCGATGATGAAAGCATAAATCTCCACTTGACAACGCATCTCCTATAAAATAAACAAATCTCAATTCCCCTTTTCATTTCACCCGAAACCTGATATTTATAGAAAACTGCTATTTATGGAAACCTGCTAAAAATAGTAACTGCCGTAAAAGGTAGCTTCTAAAAGTGGCAAATCATAAAGGATAGAAACCTGTCAGAATTAGGTGTTGCATTCCAACATAAATCCTAAATGAGATAGAAAACTGCGAGAATCCTATTCCTAATATGATTCGGAAATAAGAGTTACGTATTAATTAAAATCCTAACGAGCCTAGAGTTCGTAACGGGCCCAGACGCATTCCGTCATGAAATTGATACGCACTAAAAGACTCGATTAAGTCTCAAACACTACGGATTTCAGGAATCCGAATCTGACTAAGAAAACAGCCCAGACCCTATTTTCAACGCCTGGCTCTGGGCGCCGAAATCTTCGGCGCCCAGGCCTGGGCGCTGAAAATACCTGGGTACGTGTTTTTTCCTAATTCTTTGTGGATTAGAACTCTGCAATTCTATCTTTTCACGAACTCTTCCCTATAAATACAGCCCCAAATTCGACGTGAAAGGAACACACACAACACACGATTATTATTCTGAGTATTGACTCTAAACCCCTAAGCCTAAGCCTTACGCTGCAAAACTGATCACGCGTTCTGTCGCAATCGATCCAAACATCGAACAGAACGTATCCTGTCCTATAATTTGAGATTCGTTAAATAAAAGGAGAAATAGCAAAGTCAAAGTGGTTAGTTTTCTGAGAACCGTGACCCACCTCCCAAGGGTGCGTCGTAATGTGTCCCTCTTCCATGGTTTAATTGCTTTCCTCGCCCTTTTATAAACTGTTAAACTAATTAAATCTGATTGTTCTATCACGCCTAATAAAGATAATATGTTGGGAAATTGGATTATCATGCTAGGTCCCTTAAAACAATCTAAATCAGATAATCGCGTTCGATCTAGTACTATATGTTGCATATTGTTAAAATCAACTCAGATTAGTTTAATAGTTAACGCATGTCCCTTCAATTATTTATGCTGAGCTAGTAAGGATATCCTCCCTCTGGAGTTATCGAAGAGCGAGTACTCCTCTCGGTAGTTATAGTCCCCCGAACCCTCAATCTCTACCTTGCGGGTGTATGTTGAGAGATCCCCACACCAGGGATCACAAGTGAACCTACGGTCGTCGTGGTCAAACATAATTGCACTCCCTTTATGTCACGATAACCGGGTTTTGTCAGTTTTTCTCATTGTCGTTAAAAACTGAATGGCGACTCTTATATTACTAGTCAATTGGGTGTAAACTCACAGGAAATCCAATTACACTTGATTTGACAAAAAGAAACGTCACACCCACGAGGGACAAGGTCACGCATTAGCCTCGTGCTTTTTCGACCCTCTCACATGTAGACTCTTGTCTCTTTCTTGTTGGATGGAGGTCAGTTCCGCGGTAGTTCATTCGGGGTGATTATTGCTCACGAACTTTACGCAGAATCTCTTCTTCAATTTCTTCCAACTTTTGACCGATCCCTTCGGCAGCGATCTAAACCATTCTCCCGCCACTCCGGTTAGCGTGGTTGGGAAGTATTTGCACCAATAGGCTTCGGAGTAGGGACTTAGGAACATTTGCTGCTCGTAGGAGATGATATGATCCCTCGGATCCGTGGTCCCGTTGTATGTTAGGTGCGCTGGCAGCCTAACCTTTGGGATCTCCTCCATGATTAGCTCTTCTGTGAATGGGGAGTACGTTGGGGTCATGATTCTTCTCCCTAGCCTTGCTCTGATACCTCCACTTGCCGAGAATATGTTGTTGGAACACTTGGGTGTGCGCCGGGGGCTAGGGGTTCGATCACTCCTCCTGTCTCTCCTTCTCGCCGATCGGCTACTAACCTCGGGTCGCTCGCCAGACCTTCTTGACTCACCTAGCCTATCGTGAATCGACGGTCTCAACCTGCTGAGTACCGAGCTTCAGATCCGAGTGTTCGGGGTGGTCGTTTTGCTATGGAGAGCTGATGGAGTAGGTGTTGGCCTTGCAAACCAATCTGACTGCTGCTGAGCCCTTTTTTGGGTATCCCATGTGCTTTCCATCCACCTCGATATTAGATGAGTTCCTGTCATGGAAGGAAGCTCTTGTTCGGGTCTGGAAACTGTTAGGTTATGATACATATGAATAAACATAAATCATGCGGAAAAACCATAATGCCAGGAAACATATTATTTACACATAATCATATAGCATAATTTAGATGCATACACTTTGTAGCGTGCCCTCCCTAGCTGCGCCCGAACCGAACAAGAACAAGTCTTTAGGACTCCAAGTGTCGTCCCTCCGTAGATAGTCCACAGCATGTCTGGATCCACCTTAAGATTGACCAACTAGAATCGCCCTTAAGGTTCTTAGATTTTCGGCTATTTGGGTGCAAGTGTTTGGCTGATTTTTGCTTAAAATCTTACCTTGAATACTTCAATAATCGTCTGTTAAATATGTGACCCTAGGCCTATATTTATAGAGTTTATGGAAAGGAATTATAATCCTACTAGGATATGGATTTATTAATTAGAATCCTATTTGAACTCTAAATAATAAATTTAATCTATTAGGATTAGGATTTAATCATTGCACGAATTCCGATAGGATTAGGATTCGTTACGAACACGAGTGTTGCACGACCACGAGGGACGCACGCACCCGTGCAGGCCTTGCGGCCCACACGAGTGGGCGCTGCCTCGCAGCCCACGAGCACACGCTCCTGCGCGCGCGCCTACGGCCTTGCTGGGCCTGGCCTTGCGCTGGGCCTGGCGAGGCTGTGGCCTTCGTGTTGGGCGCTTGGCTTTCTGGGCGCGGGCCTAGCTTCGTGCTGGGCCTTCGTCTGGCAAGCCTCGTCCGATGCTTAATTCGTACGATGCGCTTCCGATTAAATTCCCGGTTCCGGAATTCATTTCCGATACGACCAATATTTAATATTTCCGATTCCGGAATTAATTTCCGTTTCGAACAAATATTTAATATTTCCGTTTTCGTGACTTGAACTCTATGCCTACTTGGGTATAGAACATCAAACAATAGAATATCAATAGCCACTTGAAAGTCCTTTGAATATTCCGTTCTCCTTGAAGCACTTGTAAAGTCTTCTAAGAGATGTCTATTCTTTAAAGCCACTTCTAAAGTCCTCAAAGAATAAGTGTTCGGATTTTCTAAAGAACTTCGAAAAGCCTCCGGAATCTTCGTTTATGTTTGTTGTTCGCCTCGAAGGCCTTTCGAGGTCTATTTTCTCCCACTTGTCATTTTGGAAACGAATTTCCAAAAGGATATTATTTCGAGCTAACAAACATTATGTTCTCAAAAATTCGTGGTAGAAACAATGCTTTGTGCCTCATTTGAATAAATCACAATGAAACATATATCTATTCTTGGGCCTTAGTTTGTTTGAATAACAAACACTAAGCTCCCACTGAGTTTAGGAACTCTCTAGATATATGATGAAAAGATATTCTGAAATTACTTTTCAATAGCTTTGACGAATTTGGTTTAGTTTGGTGGTAGTTGAGCATTTTGTTTAGAAATT
This sequence comes from Spinacia oleracea, assembly GCF_020520425.1. Lineage (NCBI taxonomy): Eukaryota > Viridiplantae > Streptophyta > Magnoliopsida > Caryophyllales > Amaranthaceae > Spinacia > Spinacia oleracea. Next base: position 67,790,070 of record NC_079488.1, on the reverse strand, counting down.
ATAGGAAAATTCTTTATGATTCATCATTGATCGAAACAAGTACTAATTGACTTCGATCATTCCAACTTAGATATGCCATCTCTTATGGAGATAGATTGTGAATTTTACTACACACAATCATTGATGATCATTCTTGACTTAAGTAATCATCAACATGATCTAACCTAGATCTTTATGATTTCTTGCCAAGTGGATTTTATACTTCTGAATCTTTGAACTAGCCAAACATATTCAAACTTATATCACATTGAGTAAATAAACCTATACTCACTCAAATCTGTGTGAAATAATAAAGTCATAAAACCTTTCTTTAGCTTTGAACTCTATTGTCTAGGCATTCAAACAATAGTTCATATCTTTTGTTACTTTCAACAAGTAAGACTAGCTTGTCTTGAATGATCTAGAAATCAATCAACTTTCAAAAGTCCATCAAAATAGAGCTTATGAATGTTAACTTGTTGATATGGTCTAAGCAACAATGCCAAAGATTAGTGGAACTCAAATCAAGGGGTTGATTTGAACCTAGTAAAGTTTTTATTGTTAAAGAGTTGTTTGTTTTTAATCAAGCATATTGACTCAACCCGTAAATGACCATTTCATTCAAATAAACAAATAAACATTGTTTTTGTTTTTCTTGAATGTGAGTCTTTCTGTGTTTGAAGCAGGAATTTAGGTATGCTGATTATGGAACAAAATAGCCATTAAGTTCCAGCCTTTGAAAGGACTTAAAACAAACTAGATGACCCTACAACTAATGTAGCATTGCCATGCTTCATTTCCCACTTGTAGGTCATTAGTGTATCCTAGCTTCCATTGTTTGAGTTATTACCGAAGTAAGAACCTCAAGCGGTATATGATACCAAGGAAATTTGATTGCTAGGTCACTGCTCTTTAAACATTAACTTATAGGTAGAAACGGAATTGTAAATTCCTTTCATGTGTTCCTTTGTTTTCCTATTTCTTGTACCCTTTCTTATAGCCTTAAGAATTGAATTCTCTAGTGTTGACTTTTATACTTTGTTTAGACATGTCCAATGTCACTTCAACAAAGTACTTACCATTTTATTTATGTTGAACATTCTGTTTCAACTAGATGATCTTACTAGAAGCTTCTAAAGTTCTCTAAGCATCGATCTATTCGAATGTCTAGGGACTAGACTCATTCGAGAATTAAATGGAAAAAGATTTTAGGTTGTTAACCATTGGTAAAGCTGAGCGTTTAAACTCAATGCTTTATGATCTCAAAACTACATTGTATTTTGAATTCACAAGCACCAATCGGTTTGCCATTCAACTTTGATATTCGAAAACAACCATAAAAGTCGCTAAGAGAAACGTACATTTTAAATTGCTCATTTTCTCTCATTTACGTGAATCGATCTTGGATTCACTACGAATCGAGGAAATTTACTGTTACCTTTCTAAAAGGATTTACTGCAGTGCAAGATATTTAATTATAAACAATAATTAAAACATACATTGAAGCATGCAAAGTCTAAACATTTATCATGAATAATAACTTGAAATTAAAGCAATCATGCAATTCAAACAAGTTATTAGCATTTTATTCGAATTTATTGTTCCGGCAGGTGTGAATAAAATGATTCCAAGACCCTAAAATCATTTAAGAATTAAGCACATTATGTTTGACTCAATTCTAAAATATTTTAGGTAAGCAAAAGCCTTTTGCTAATAGTCTAGAAACTACTCTTGGTTGATAGGTACGTCTAAGAACTTTTTAGGAAAACCTATCGAATTTGCCACGACATAAAAGGACTCCTTACTTATATCGTTGAGTTTCACCAAAACTAACATGTACTCACAATTGTTTGTGCACCTTACCCCTTTAGTATCGATAAGTAACACCTCGCTATGGCGGAAAACTATTACTAAGATCGATGAAAAAAGGATATCCAAGTAAGTGTTATTTTGGCATGACACCTTTTAACTCAATTTTTTAAGTTTGGAACTTAAGGCTCTTACTATGTTGGTTAGATTTTAAGTGAACTAAAATCCTTAATCATGCAACATAATCAAGCTTCGATCTCATGCATATTTAAGACATATTTAAAAGCAATAAATAACTTAAAACATGCATAAGATAAATGTGATCTAGTATGGCCCGACTTCATCTTGAAGCTTCAACTTCAAAGTCCGTCTTGAAAATCTCCGTGGGAGGCGCCATTTTCTTCAAATAGGATAAGCTATAATTAAACTAATTGCAACTATTTGATGGTACGCAGACCATATTTGAATTGAAAAACAAATTTGGTGCTTTAGACCAATTACATTCAAATTAATGGTACGCATACCATATTTTCTATCATATTTGGGCCATACTAGTCACTTCATAACCTGCAAAACAGTACATATTCAATATATACCATTCACCCATTCATTATCATGAATGGCCCACATAGCTGGTTAGTAAAACACGTTATGCATCACATAAATATTTGCAGCAATTAATCAAGGGCACCAATAATCTACCAATTATTCAGTCCTTATTAATTCTAATCAAATTGTTTAACCTTAAAGGATTTGTAGACCTAATCAAGAGTTTATGACTAAAATTGCTCCCACTTAAACCAATAAATTCATATGTTTTACTAATTTTAAACATAAAAATGTATTACTAGTCTAACTAGAAACATACAAATTTTAATTAAAATTTAAAGCTCATATAAATTTATAATTGAATCCACTTATTTAATTTATTTTCAGTCGAATTTAAATTAATTCAAGGTTTTTAATTTTAGTAAAATAATTAGAATAAATTAAAATTTATAATAATTATAATATTTCGAAATTAAAATCCAAGAAAATAATTTAAATTATTAATTTTAAATTTAATTAAAATTACTCGAGCTGAAAATCTCAAATTAAAATTTAAAACACGACAATCGTAACACGACGAGCACTTGGGCTTGCGCCCAAGCCCCGTCGAGTGTTCGTGTAGCAATACGCAAGCAGGCCACACGCAACGCAGCAGTGCAGGCCACGCTGCGCGCGCCCGCTCGCTCGTCGCACCTGCTTGCCTCGCGTCTGCTTGCTTGCTGGGCGTGGCAGCGGTCCCTGTGGCGCAGCACGCTTGCTGCCCACACGCGTCTGCCTGATGGCTTGCGCCTTGGCCCTTCGCCCTTGCCCACTCGCCCATATGCGCACAGCACTCGACACAGGGCAGCGTGCTGCCTTGTGCTCGTGTGCCATGGCTCTTGCTCGTTGCATCGTACCGCATGGGCGACGAGCTCCATTGCTCGTCGTCGCATGCCCGCACTATACAACACCCCTTAAGGGTAACACGTAGCGTCCATTGTTTTGTGCGTGCAAGTTTTATGAGCGAATTGCATAAAAATTAAAACTTTTATTTCCAAAATTAATGACAAATTAATAAATCATATTAATTTCATAATTTTAGGGCGAAAAATCGAAAATTTATTAATCAATTAATTTCCGATTAACATGGATTCAAATCTAGGTCATAAAAATTAAAAATTTAACATAAATTAACAATTTTTATGGTGGATTTTAATCATTGGTACCTAATTAAATTATTAATTAATCATGAAAATCAAATCAATTCTAAATTATTCGAATTTCAACAAATTAATCATAATTACAAATTAGGTTGTATAATTAACAAGTCTAGGCATTCATAATTGTTAAACATATACAGTAGGTCAATCAAAAACTCAAGATTTATCAACAAGAATCGCAAATACTTAATTTAACATCTTAAATTTACAAACTTTTGCGTTCGAAAAACTAAAACCTCCGAAAAGTCATAGTTAGGCTTCGAATTTGGGAATTCTGGGTTCGGCCGAAAAAAATTGTTTTTGTCAAAATTTTAGAATGCCTTTTACATGAGGAATTGACACAAAAATCACTCGATTTGGATGAGTAACGAAGAAACTGCCGAAAAACTGCGTACATATAATTAAACAAACGCAATTTGCAATTTATTAACAATTACGAAAATTAATCACCCCTTTTAATTCTTTGCAAATTTGTAAAATTTAACCATGTTCATGCAATTTAGATTATGAAAATAATAAGAGTCTCGTGATACCACTGTTAGGTTATGATACATAGGAATAAACATAAATCATGCGGAAAAACCATAATGTCAGGAAACATATTATTTACACATAATCATATAGCATAATTTAGATGCATACACTTTGTAGCGTGCCCTCCCTAGCTGCGCCCGAACCGAACAAGAACAAGTCTTTAGGACTCCAAGTGTCGTCCCTCCGTAGATAGTCCACAGCACGTCCGGATCCGCCTTAAGATTGACCAACTAGAATCACCCTTAAGGTTCTTAGATTTTCGGCTATTTGGGTGCAAGTGTTTGGCTGATTTTTGCTTAAAATCTTACCTTGAGTACTTCAATAATCGTCTGTTAAATATGTGACCCTAGGCCTATATTTATAGAGTTTATGGAAAGGAATTATAATCCTATTAGGATATGGATTTATTAATTAGAATCCTATTTGAACTCTAAATAATAAATTTAATCTATTAGGATTAGGATTTAATCATTGCACGAATTCCAATAGGATTAGGATTCGTTACGAACACGAGTGTCGCACGACCACGAGGGACGCACGCACCCGCGCAGGCCTTGCGGCCCACACGAGTGGGTGCTGTCTCGCAGCCCACGAGCACACGCTCCAGCGCGCGCGCCTACGGCCTTGCTGGGCCTGGCCTTGCGCTGGGCCTGGCGAGGCTGTGGCCTTCGTGTTGGGCGCTTGGCTTGTTGGGCGCGGGCCTGGCTTCGTGCTGGGCCTTCGTCTGGCAAGCCTCGTCCGATGCTTAATTCGTACGATGCGCTTCCGATTAAATTCCCGGTTCCGGAATTCATTTCCGATACGACCAATACTTAATATTTCCGATTCCGGAATTATCTTCCGTTTTGAACAAATATTTAATATTTCCGTTTCGAACAAATATTTAATATTTCCGTTTCCGGAATTATTTTCCGATTCCGATAATATTTCCGATTCAGACAATATTTCCGTTTCCGGCAATATTTCCGATTCCGACAATATTTCCATTTCCAATAATATTTTCCGATACGTACCATGTTTCCATTTCCGGCAACATCTACGACTTGGATAATATTTATATTTCCGATACGATCCATATTTCCGTTTCCGGCAATATCATCGTTTTCGGAGTATTCATTTCTTGCTTGTGACGATCTTAGCTCCCACTGAAACCAAGATCCGTCGATTCCGAATATCCATAGATGGAGTATTTAATGCCATTAAATACTTGATCCGTTTACATACTATTTGTGTGACCCTACGGGTTCAGTCAAGAGTAAGCTGTGGATTAATATAATTAATTCCACTTGAACTTAAGCGGCCTCTAGCTAGGCATTCAGCTCATTTGATCTCACTGAATTATTAACTTGTTAATTAATACTGAACCGCATTTATTAGACTTAATATTATATGCATACTTGGACCAAGGGCACTATTTCCTTAAGAAACCTCTTCATTGGGCGGCATGTTCAGCCGTCGCCTAGTTCTCCTTTCCTCTCTGCGGTCGTTTGTCAATCCTTGCTCCTTCTCGTTGAAGAGAAAGTTTTTCATGATGGTCATGGCCGCGTTGAGCTCTTCCCTGGATGGAATTTGGGGTCTTGCGATCGTGGCGGTTGTAGCTCTGCTCGGCTGTGACCTCGCCACTGACCGCGGTTGCGCCTCCGCCTTAGATTCTGAATATGTGCGTACTATCATGTCATTATCATTGTTGATATCCATTTTTGGAGCGAAGATGGTTAGATTTTTTCAAGGCTTTGAAGTGTTCTTCCCCACAGACGGCGCCAAATTGTTCCGGTGTTGAAACAATGGGCTTCATATGAAGGCCCTTTTGTTGTGTTTAAGATCTTGCTTGCTTGAATGTGTTGTGTCCGGATTTACCTGCACAATGACAAAGTTACTAGCCTCGGGGGTGTTTCCGAGTAAAGCCTCTCCGATGCCTAAGGAAGAACGATGTTCGGATTCTAGAGAAGAGAGAAGTTCTCTAGAGAGGAGTGTTAAGGCGATAAATTGGACGTACCTTGAGATGTGAGCTTTGGCGGCTTATTTACAGTGTTTGTGTAGTAAATGCTTATAGGTCATTTATTATTAGTGGGCCTTGGGCCTTTGCTGGTGGCTGATCAGCCATATTGAGTAGAAGTGGGTTTGATATTGTTGTGTTGAGCCATTGGGCTTTGGACTTAATGGCCCAATTGGTATCCAATTGGGAGCCCAAACAATTTGTTTCTTGTATTTGTAAATTTTAACTTAATATGTACTCCGTATTGCTTAATGTATCGCTAGCCGATTTTATTTTATCATTTAATTTAAAATTCTCACTTCTACCGTGTGAAATGATCGATACGTAAGAGCAAGTTTTTTTTTTTTTTGTTTGTTTGTTTTGGCAGCTTGTAAGTGCAAGTTGAGTGATGTTCCTCGAACTTGTGCACTTGTGCGTGATGGAGCCATGGAGGTTCTGCATACCTGACTCAGCTGAACAAAAATTTGAATTATTGAAGTACTAAATAAACGATTTGTTACTTGATATAGTACCGTTGCAAATTTGCATGTAGAATGTAGATGCACAACAAAACCACAGACAACAAGCAAAGAACCACTACCATTTTGTTTGTTGTAAACAACCTTTTCTTTATAGGAGTATTAAAAAATCATTTTGGACATTGAGCAACAAACAAGTGAACAATTATTCACTTTTTACCGCATTTAATCAAGACATCTCAAGAATTAAGATATGAATCATACGTTCATATATGATAGAAGACGATAATCCATTACAGATTACTAATATTTTATTAGACTTTGTAATACTTATTTCGTACTCAATTGCTTAATTTTTTTGTTAAGCGTATCACTCTGCTAGAATGACCTTTTTATTTAAATGTCTCACTTCCTATTTTAGAAACTTTTTTTTTTGGTGCAAATGAGCCATAATGGCGGGGATGAGAATCGATCCCAGGATCATCTGAAACCGTGTCGAAAAAGGAAAATGTAACAACTAATCTGGGACGAAGTGAGTAACTTTTATTTCCATTTAAAATTGATATTGTACAAGAATTTGTGTAACCTTTATTGCCAATAGGATAATAATGTGTACCTTAAATCCATATAAAAAGGGTGGAGAAACAGTGAAACAGACATGCCAAAAAAAAGTTTCCCGGAATTGAGAGTATTTCTCTGAACTAGATTCCAATTTTAATTAAAGATTAAACCTCAAATCCGCTAAAACCTCTGCTCCATTTCTCTGACATAAACCCACTTATTTTTTACATTTTATTGCTTCTTCCCTCTCCTTCTCTCTCCTCCATTCTTTCTCTCGAGTCTTGGAATTCTCTAGAGCTCAGAGAAATCAAAAGAACAAAAAACCGCATATATAGGTATATTTGTAAGTTATAACGTTACAATATAAGAACTTGTTTTTTTCTACGAAAACCCAGAATTATTCCAAGTATAAAGTGAAAACATCGAAGAAATTGTTCCTTACTTTTCTGGGTAACAATGGCTTGGAGATTTCGACTCGTTTTTGCTGCTTCTCTTTTCTTAACTCTTCTGGGTAAGCTTTTTTCTGGCTTTTTTTTTGTTTTTGTTTATGTGAGTTGATTAATTTCTTGAGCTAATTACTGCACTTAGACAGCTTGAGTGTGTTATTTACTCATTTTCATGTCTATTTTTTTTATTTTTTTTTTGTTATTACTGTGATTTTGAGTTTGGGTATTTGTAGAGAACAGACATTCTGATACTGGTTAGTACTGTTCAGAAAGATTCACCGGAATCCGGCGGAATCTTCGGTAACGTGTGTCATTGAGCGGTCGGTGCTAGTTTTGTTAACCCGGGCTGATTTAGCTAAATACAAGTTTTTTTTTTGGTTCCGACTAAATTGAAAATTAAGGACTGTAAATTTGAACTTCATTGTTGCTGTCCTTGCTGAGTGCTGACATGAACATTTATATTGGTTGGTGGGTATTTAATGAGGATTTGAATAAAGATGACATTTTTGTTTTTTTAAAGTTGGATGTACTCCCATTTTAGTAACTAATTTTCTGGAATATTGACTTAAAAAAGATGCCAAATTTGTGTGAAATTCTAATCTCATTTCAGTTTTCTAGTTTTGGTAAATTGTACTAGTAATTTTAACTTTTTAGGTAAAATTCTATCAAATGATGTTTCCCTATAGAAAATAGAAGTTTGGAGGATTCCTCACATGTTTTGCAGAGGTGGCAGAGGAGTGTAGTGGTAATTCCTTGTTGGGTTGTCAATGCAATCTTGGATGTGGTTTTACTCTCACTCATGTGCTTCTAATGACATCAAAATGTCGTTTGAGGAGAAAGACAAACATGGCATATTGGGCCACTGGCATTAGCTTAGCCTTATAGTATGGATGAAGTACTCCGGCAATACGGATTAGTATATGTTTAGTTGGCTTAAAGAATGTACTAATCAATCATGTGAAAATGTTTTAATGACTTGAATAATTTCCCTTTTGATCATTGTTTGGATAGTAGGCGATTGATAATCTTTTACTGCTACTCTGCTAGTATGAATTATGTGTCACGGTCATGCATTTTGTTTCTCTCTAAATTTTACAACCGATACAAGTTTTTCGTGTGGCCTTCTTAGGCTCTTAGCTACATAGTTGACAGTTTCTTAAGAGGGACCGTTGAAGGAGTAAGGAAAGGCTATTAAGCGGTTAAGCCTCAAAACATCGATATTCTTGTTTCGAAAGGCTCATGAAGAGAATTGGCTGTTTTTCTGTCTTGCATTCATTGGTATACTAGCTATGGTTTATGAATTATGATGCATAAATGTTGTTGTAGTGAGAATATTGACGAGGTCTGGCAATGTATTTTACAGAACTATGTAGTGGTAGCACGATTGGAATTTGCTATGGACGGAATGGTGATGATCTTCCAACTCCTGATAAGGCAGCAGAGCTGATTAAGCAGCAGAACATCAAATTTGTCAGGATATATGACTCCAATATTCAGGTTCTCAAGGCATTTGCCAATAGTGGAGTGGAGCTTATGATTGGTGTCCCTAACTCTGATTTGCTTGCATTCTCTCAATTCCAATCAAATGTTGACTCTTGGCTCAAAAACAGCATCCTCCCATATTATCCGACCACAAAGATCACATACATAACAGTTGGTGCTGAAGTGACTGAGGCCCCGAAGAATGTCTCTGCCATGGTTGTTCCTGCCATGAAAAATGTCTTCATGGCCTTAAAGAAAGTCGGTCTGCATAAGAAGATTAAGGTTTCGAGCACCCACTCCCTCGGAGTCTTGTCTCGGTCATTCCCACCTTCAGCTGGGGCGTTTAGTAGCCATTTTGCATACTATCTAAAACCCATGTTGGAGTTTCTTGCTGAGAACCAATCACCTTTTATGGTTGACATCTACCCCTACTATGCTTACAGAGATTCCCCCACCAATGTTTCTTTAGACTATGCCCTTTTCCAATCAACGTCGGAGGTCATTGATCCAAACACCGGTATGCTTTACACAAATATGTTTGATGCACAGATCGATGCTCTCTACTTTGCATTGATGGCTCTAAATTTCCGAACCATAAAAGTTATGGTAACTGAAACGGGCTGGCCTTCTAAAGGATCGCCAAAGGAGACAGCTGCTACTCCTGATAATGCGCAGATATACAACACCAACCTTATTCGCCATGTTATCAATGATACAGGAACACCAGCTAAGCCAGGAGAGGAGCTTGATGTTTATATCTTCTCGTTATTCAATGAAAACAGGAAGCCAGGGATGGAGTCTGAGAGGAATTGGGGTTTATTTTACCCGGGTGGGACGAGTGTCTATAATATGGATTTTACTGGAAAAGGTGTTACCGAGATGGCTAGTGGTGGAAATTCTACCAATAGTACCGAACCAACTTGGTGTATTGCTTCATCAAATGTTACTGAGGCAGATTTGAAAAATGCCTTGAATTGGGCTTGTGGACCAGGGGATGTAGACTGTACAGCAATACAGCCTAGCCAGCCTTGTTATGAGCCTGATACTTTAGTATCTCATGCTTCCTTTGCATTCAACAGTTATTACCAGCAAAATGGAGCCACTGATGTTGCTTGTGGTTTCGGAGGGGCAGGTCTTAAAGTTTCTAAGGACCCAAGTAAGTTTCGCTTATCAGTTTACATAATTAAGCTGCACGATACCTTTACATGCAATGGCGGACCTTCCTTCTCTATCTATGGTTGGCCTGCCTAGACTATGAGTATAATTGTATATATGCTATACCACATTGCTTAAATTTCGTTTAACAAAGCATTAACTATGTTAATGTACTTGTATTAGGATAGTGCACTAAACATTGCTGTGTTTTCTAATACAGGTTATGACAAGTGCCTGTATTTGACTGCTGGGTATGTTTTCTTCTCCTTCACTTGTATGCAATCTCCTCTATACATTCCCGACTGTGATACTATTTCATTAAGTCATTGATCTCAACTTGTTAACATTTTACTGCAATGTCTATTTTCATGCAGGAGTAAGAAAACTTCTGCTTCGAGCAATATGAGTGCCACTGCTTCAACAGCAATAGCTATCCAGAAACACACTGCATTTGAGCCATGGATTTCTGTTGCCCTGCTTTCACTTCTGCTGTCGTTTCTGTGAGAATGTGGCTTTAGCGTTTCAGAAGCATGGATCGCCCTTATTTCCTAAGGCCGGGAGTGTAGATGTGAATGCCCTGCCTAAGTTTTGTATTATGACCATGTAAATGGGATGATCTTAAACGGCGTACATCTTCCCTCTTTGAATGGGGTTTAACTTTAAGGCTAGGATTTCTAACTGCACATATTGTAGTAGTGGGGACATGAATTTGGGACAGAGGATTCAGACTCCATATTTAGCGCATAATTTTGCCTGCTTGGAAGGGATTTGTTTGCCTCATATTATTGTCTGTCCACCTTTTTTGGGACACTTTTCTGGGCAGGCCTTGGATTTTGGCTAGTTTTTGCATTTTACATGTAGACATTAGACAGTCCATTTTTTGTGTGTGAACAACGGTGTCGCGGTCCATCTCTAAGATCCCCTGAGCTATCGCTTTGGGTTGAAGCACTAAAAAAAAAAGGACCGGCATGTCATTGGGGCCTTTGGGGCATAGTTGTGACTCGTGTCCATAAGGGTGCTCAAGTAACGTAAATACGTACATCCTTTGAGGAAGTCCAAATGAATAATATGTATGAGCATATACATAACACAACCAATCAAATGATTATCTCAACCAATTAAATTTATTTGATCATTTAACCATTAAATTTTTCACACTTTTCTACTGGAATATTAAATATATCTTATTTTTTCAATGTCAAACTTTTGATAAAAGTGAAAATATTATTAATAAACGTAATTTGCATTGTTTAAGTTAATCAAAAAGAAAATCTTTATCTACATTGATTATTTGTTAAATCGCGTACTCCCTCCGTATTTATTTAAGGGATACACTTGCCTTTTCCGGCCGTATTTATTTAAGAGATACACTTGCCATTTTTAGTAATTTATCAACCCCACCATCTAATTAAATAATACATCAAATATACCCTATCACCCACCATCTTATTAAACAAATAATTTCATAATCCCACCCCACCCTCCACCCACCAAAATGATTTGGTCCCCACATGTTTAATTATTAAAATATCTATCCAACCCCACTTGCTTTATTATTTTATTTCATTCAATTATTTTTCTTAATACCCGTGCCCGGTTAAGTGTATCTCTTAAAAAAAATACGGAGGGAGTATATAATACCATACATAAAGAATAAAAAGGTACGGAGGGAGTGAAGCACTCATACTATTTGGTGAGAGTTTTTTTCCTTTTATTTTTATTTTTTATGGAAGAATAATTTAATTTTTGAAATCATTCAAATGGAATCAAGCGACCCCTCTTGATATGAGGCAGATCCTCCTTTATCCCGAGGGCCTAACGAGCTCGGAGACTCTCATATTTTGGGCCATGAAGGTTGAGCTTACTAGTCCAAGGCGAGGCTCAAAATAGTAACTATAGTGAAAGCATATAGCTTTACTTCTAGAGCTATGTGGTAACCTCTTCTACAACCTTTTAAAAGTGAGGAGTCCAAATTCACTATTCATCCAATAGTGCTGTTACGATTTTGCTCCCGACTCTAACTCTTTACTACGGTTTTATCCTCGCTGTTGGATGCTCCCACATGTTGGAACTCACTGATCTCAGCCTCTAGCCTTATTTCCCCTCTACGCTTTCTGTGTTTCACCCTTTCTCACCCTTTCTCTTTCCTCTTTTCTCGCGGATCATTTTCGACCCATGTCTTCTTCTCCTTCTACCTTGCGGCTCCCCCCTCCTCCTTGCTGCTTTCTATCTCCTCTTCCCAAGGCTTCCTCGCGGCGAAAATGGTGATTTATGTTAAATATTCTCATCTCCGCGTTCTATGGTAAGTTCGCTTAGTTTCGTAATTTTTCTTCACATTAGGTTTAGGTTTAATTCGATTTAGTTTGAGTTGTTGTTGATTTGATCGAATTGGTTGAAGATTAGTTCAAATTGCTTGCATATTTGACATTGTTGCTTGACGATTAGTTCAAATCGCTTACAGATTTTATCGGTTTCGGCAATAGGATTTCAGACAATTTGATAAGTTCTTCATCCCTCCAATCCTGAAGATCTGCTAGAGCCGGTACTTTTTCTCTCTCGCTCTTATCCCGAGTTCACCATTACTTTTGTTTGAATCAATTAGATAGAAATTTTATTTTGTTCGAGTTTCATGTTTGAGCAATTTTGTTGTAATTGATTGCTTTTACAAGATGGATATGGTTTGGTAATTGAATATACAATATTGAAATGTGAAAGTGAATGCTCTGGTTAATTTGTTGTTTAATAATTATTTGTTTGTATACAACCTTGTTTAACATTGCATTTTGGATTGATTACAAATTTACAATCTCCTGTGAAATCAGACTCACCAAGTTAGCATGTGCTTAAATATATTTAGCATTGCATTCAGGGGGTTGATTTGTTGCCTTCTGTGAAATACCCACTGTTCCACCAAGGTTATCATGTATCTAAATCTATGATTGCAGAATGACAGTGTATACAGATTTCTAATGCACCGCTTTTTGGGGGGCTATATTCTTTTCTGCATTTGGTTAATGTGTAGAGCGTGGTATGTTTGTAATATGTACAATTTATTACCAACTTTTAATTCAATTTATGCTTGATAATATACGTCGTAACAGCATATAAACAAAGGAAAACAATCATTCATCTGAACTTATGCATAAGAGATCTAATATTTTGATTAACTAGCTCAAGGGTTCAGTGATGTCCAGAGAGGTTAGCTTAGGACATTAGGAGTCAGATAAAACATGTATGAGGTTGAATATCTCTCCAGTGGGTGTGGGTTTAAGAGGTTGAATATGAGAGACACCTTTTATTTTCTTCAGCTAACCTAACCCTTGTATGACTGCATAATAGCTGAACCTGTTTGTTTAATGTTGTATGTCCCAAAGTTTTAAGTCTTCTATTATGCTTTACTCCTTTTGAAATGAATTATGACCCCAACAAACTTAAAATTATCCAGAGGGAAGAAACCTTAGTTTTGAAAGTTAGTACATTTTCAGACACATAATTCACTGATGCTGTTTCAATGCCTAGGTTCTTAAATAAGGCTTGCATTGTTGGAAATGTTGAGGAAGAACTCACACCTGATGGAGTAGCCTTAGATCCATGGAACCTTTGTACTGTAAATCAGGTTGAAGAGCTAAAATCCCTGATAAAGGTAATCCCAATATGGTCAACAGGGATTATGATGTCAGTAACTACCAGTCAGCTCACATTCCCTGTTCTACAAGCTGGGTCTATGGATCGTCATATCACCTCAAATTTTCAAGTTCCTGCTGGTTCCTTCGGGACATTCACAGTCATCTCAATAATGTTATGGATTGTCATTTATGATCGCATTGTGATTCCTTTAAACACGAGAATAACAGGAAAACCAGGACAATTGAGTGTAAGGAAACAAAAGGGAGTTGGTCTCATACTCTCATTCATGTCAATGGTTGTGTGCGCGATAATTGAGGGTGTTCGACGTGAGAGAGCTATTAAGGAAGGATTCTCAGATGATCCAAAAGGGGTGATTGACATGTCAGCTTACGGGTTGCTGTTTCACCATTGGATTTCTGGAATGGCTGAGGCTTTTTTTATAGTTGGCCAAAATGAGTTCTTTTACTCTGAATTCCCAAAGAGCCTGCAAGGAGTTCGCAAGAAGGCAAGAAACTCATTGCCTTCAGAGTCAAATTAGCTTTTTTGATTTAATTTCTCTATGAATATTAGTTAACTGACCCTGCATCCTACAAATGCAGGAACAAATCCTTACAAATGAGATTCAAGAGCTTAATCACAAGGTCTTTTAAAGGAAATACCTTTCTTTTAATTTTGTCACAAGTATGATTGCACATTTTACCATATTCAAATCCCAATTTCTTTTTACAGGGGAATATCATTCAGCAGGAAAATATGGAACTATGCGAGAAAGTGAACCTAATTCGCCAAGAACACACCGTGACACCGACTCGTATAAGAAGGTATGAGAAGGCCGTTGAGAAAACATGACCCTATGTAGAAATCGACATAATACCACCATCGATCTCAATAATGTTCTCTACAAATTCCTTGTTTTGAATTAGTGCCTTATTGTTCTCTGAAGTAAGGTCCTACACAGCTACACATATTTTATGCTTTCACATTTTCAGTTTCTTTAATCTTGTTCAAATTGCTCATGTATTAGATTAGATTAAGATGGATGATCCCAGCATATCAATTTACCTTTTCTTGGATTTATAGTATAGGAAGCGTGAATGGGAATAGCAGAAATTCCTTGATTCTAAATGGATTTAGCAGCAGAGAGGATCCGCAAGAGCTCATTCATCTTCGATCAAGCCATTTTGAAAAACACGGAAATCAGGCAATAGGAGTAAAAATAGCATTGGGGTAAGATTATTACGTCTGTTATGAAATGTTCATTTGCAAAACTATTGCTGAAACTGATCCAAGCTTCTCGATATAACGCAGCAGACTATGATGGTATTAAGAAACTAAGCATGTATGAATCAATAAGTTATAAGATCGCCAGTATCGAACAAATTTTCTGTACAAAAGACGAGAGAAATGCATGGAGGTAGAGTGATTATTGGACATAATTCAGTACGTTGCTGCATCAACAAGTAGATGGAAGCCAACAACTCTCGTAAGTGCAATAATTTGGCATATTTGGCGATTAATATTTTTTTTCCCATGCTTCTGTTTTATGTTATAAGTGTACTTATAAGCGCTGAATATGTGACATGACCTACTAAAAGTCCTTAAATTATGCATATGGTCAAAAGGTATTTGAGGTTGGCAGGAGGACTCACTTAGAAGTCGTTCTATAGACTCCATATATACTCACTCATAATCAATTTCCGTCACCTTCTTTTTAGTGAACTGTCCTAATAGGAAAGAGTAGTTTAGTAGTTGCATAATTTAGTCGGTTATTAGAGGCAAATGAAAAAAAATACTACTATAAATAAGGGAGAGTAGGCAAAGAGAAAGGTATCCAGAATGTTATCTTAGTTTTATTTGATAACTATCCTCTATGTTCTGTTATTCCATATTA
The DNA here is from genome assembly GCF_020520425.1 of Spinacia oleracea. Taxonomy (NCBI): domain Eukaryota; kingdom Viridiplantae; phylum Streptophyta; class Magnoliopsida; order Caryophyllales; family Amaranthaceae; genus Spinacia; species Spinacia oleracea. Next base: position 67,774,384 of record NC_079488.1, on the reverse strand, counting down.
TCAATCTACCTCTCTTTTCTTTCTATAAATTCTAATGTAGCTATGTTGATGCATAACATTCTCTTACAATATTGTTCATCTTACACTCTACTGTTGCCATGGCTAATATGCTAAAAGCCCATGTACGTTTATAAATGCTAATTGGCAACTGAAGGTTATGATTTAGTGTTAAGTTGTCAATGTTGTTAAAGATGTTTTGCAATTGTCAGACTATCAGTATGTTGCAAGTTAGCTGCTTTTTCTTTCTTTTATCTGGTGGTCAGCTGCTGAATTTATTATAAAAGCTTATTTACATAATTAAAACAGCTTACATTCCTCATTCCTTGGATTACTTCGTAGAACATTTCTATGTTGTCTACAATATCATTCAGGGTCATGGGCACATATTGATTGATTGTCCACTATATAGTGTAGCATTGGATGCATGGAAATTTGTCTATGATTAAACAGCGAGGTTCTATTCTCCCATGCATGGTAGTAATTGTAGTAGTTTACCTTCTTCCTATTACCTTCTTCCTTTGCCTCGAGTTCTGATGAATTAATCTGTTTAACCTTGCATCCAGTTCAGAAAGTATGTAATTTATACATGGGGCTAAGTTAATCGTACATCATAAGTGTTTTCGAAACTGTTAGTTACCCCCATGTCTCTAGAAAATCACCAGCTTGGTGAACTTTTTAAATCTTGTATAATTATAGTTTTGTTGATATGAATTGAAGTTTACGTAATGTGAATTTGGTAGAATGTAAGGCACAGAGTTTTTATTGGTGTTTTGAGAGTTTGTTAAATTTGTTTTAGTAAGGGTTTGGTAAAATTTTCCATCAAGGGTTTGAGGGTTTTGTTAGTCTCCGAAACTGAGCTTGAAAAGCACTAGGATACTCGAGATGAGGTGACATTCTATTTTTTTTCATCTTATTCATTATGACTAGGGTTGCTAGACTATTGGTGTGTAAATGTGGATGAGAAATAAATAAATAAATAAATGTATTTAGAAATGATAAGACGGTTTACAATGACGATTCCGGTATCTGGGCCTTGGTGTGTTTCTCTTCCGCCCTTTCTTGTGGTTTACTGTTTATTTATCATCTGCAATTGTGGTTTATGGTCATTTAGATGTTTTTAAAATATAATATGCTTTTAAAACAGATTGCTTTTAATACACATTTTTTTTGTTTGATTACAACATGGTAATCTGTAAATAAATGGACTTAAATTGTGAGTAATTGCATAACTTTTTCCTGTAGAAAGTACGGTATCCAGGTTATAATAGACCTACACGCAGCACCCGGGTCACAAAATGGGAATGAACACCGTGCAACTAGAGATGGATCTCTTGAATGGGGAAAAACTGATGAAACTGTTCAACAAACATGGACCTTGAGGGGACCAAAGGGACCCCCATTTTCTGAAAAAATAAACCAGGAATCTATATATTCTTGCTTAATGTCTGCTCAGAATAATAATAAATTGATGTAGCTTAGTGGTTAATCTACTTGTTGTAACTCTATCCTTTGAACGCAGAAGTCTTGTGTTCGAGTCCCGACCCTACACTCTTCAAAGCTATTACACTTTTTCCCTTACCCGTGACCATTCATCTTCATGGTTTCTTACTTTCTAAAATGTTTTTGGCTTTATTTTTTTACTTTTACCATTTTCTGATGTTTTCATGATTTATTTCTTGCTCTTCTTTTGTTTTTTTCTTCTGATTTTAGTACTGTATTTATATTTTATAATTTCATAATTTCATTGCATTTTTTAGGGGTCTAATTATATAATAACAATATGCCCCATAAGTATTGAAAAAGATGCAACTTTTTTTTATACAATAGTGTAGTTTTGTCATTCTTTTTGTTAGTAATTTGTAATGAATCAGATTTCTTATAACATGTAAAAACTCATCGTATACACTCGTAATAATTTTTTCTTGAGATGAATCGCTGTAAATTATTGTTTGGACTGATATATTGATTTCTATTGCTCTTAAGCCTACACACAAATTCCTAAATCTTCAATGCATAATTTTGTTATGGATATTAAGAAAATTTATTACCTAACGTTCCCTAATTCCCCTTAACAAAAGGGGCAAAATAGAAGGATAAGCAATTTTGTATTTTAAACAAGTAAAAAGTTGGACCCCCATTTCTATATTACTGAGTCCACCACAGTCCTCCACCGCCAACCCTCTCACCAACTTCTTCTCCTAAAACTCCTAGATCCCCAAGTTCTAATCCTAATAAAATATTAGAAGAGGAGAAAGAAGATCCCAGTAAAGAGCAGGTTCAACCTGATTTTAATTTTAAGGAAAATCAAAGTTCAGAAGATACAACAGATGAGGACTTTAGGGATTTTCAAGCAGCTGGTTGATTTTTTAACTTGTGTAAATAAACTTCTGTTCATAAATGAAATTTCTTTCGGACAAGGCTGGTGTACATTGTGCATGATCAAGTCTATGCTATGCGAAATTTTAAGGCAGGGCAGTGTTCAGAAGGTGAGGAAAGGAGAAAAGATTGATATTTACACAGATGTGTGGTGATGGTGAGTAGTTAAATTGTTAACTTTTGGCTTAACCTAACTTTTTCGCTCGTTTATGTGATTGATAGTTGATAGACGACATACAACGGGAAACAGGTACAAGATAAAGCTATGGATGATAGGAAGACAGAACAAGTTGGGTTAATACGTTCTTTGTAATTATTTTTGTGGAGATGGGGGGGTTTAGGGGTGACTTTTATATATACTTGAAGGAAATAATGCCCTTGGTCCAAGTATGCATTCTATGTTAAGTCTAATAAGTGTGGTTCAGTATTAATTAACAAGTCAATAAATTCAGTGAGATCAAGTGAGCTGAATGCCTAGCTAGAGGCCGCTTCAGTTCAAGTGGAATTAATGATATTAATCCACAGCTTACTCTTGACTGAACCCGTAGGGTCACACAAATAGTACGTAAACGGATCAAGTATTTAATGGCATTAAATACTCCATCTATGGATATTCGGAATCGACGGATCTGAAGGAAATAATGCCCTTGGTCCAAGTATGCATTCTATGTTAAGTCTAATAAATGCGGTTCAGTATTAATTAACAAGTTAATAATTCAGTGAGATCAAGTGAGCTGAATGCCTAGCTAGAGGCCGCTTCAGTTCAAGTGGAATTAATGATATTAATCCACAGCTTACTCTTGACTGAACCCGTAGGGTCACACAAATAGTACGTAAACGGATCAAGTATTTAATGGCATTAAATACTCCATCTATGAATATTCGGAACCGACGGATCTTGGTTTCAGTGGGAGCTAAGATCGTCACAGGCAAGAAATGAATACTCCGGAAACGATGATATTGCCGGAAACGGAAATATGGATCGTATCGGAAATATGAATATTATCCAAGTCGTAGATGTTACCGGAAACGGAAACATGGTACGTATCGGAAAATATTATTGGAAATGGAAATATTACCAGAATCGGAAATATTGCCGGAAACGGAAATATTGTCAGAATCGGAAATATTGCCGGAATCGGAAAATAATTCCGGAAACGGAAATATTAAATATTTGTTCGAAACGGAAATTAATTCCGGAATCGGAAATATTAAATATTGTTCGTATCGGAAATAGATTCCGGAAATGGAAATTTAATCGGAAGCGTATCGTACGAATTAGCATCGGACGAGGCCTGCCGGACGAAGGCCCAGCACGAAGCCAGGCCATCGCCCAGCAAGCACGCACGCCACAGCCCAGCGCGCACAAGGCCGCGCATGCGTGGGCCGCGCTGCGTGGGCTGCTGCTCGCATGCATGGGCAGCCCTTGTGGCTGCCGTGTGTGTGTGAGTTTCAGCTCATGCGAGATTCCTGAATCTGCAAGAGTCAGTGTATGATTAAATGTCTATTCCTATTGGATAAATTGATTAAGTAGAATTCATGTAGAATTCTAATTCCAATTAATTCGCATCCTACTAGGATTACGATTCCTTTTCCATAACTCTATAAATAAAGGCCTAGGGGTCATAATTTATATACAAGTTTCAAAGTATTCAAAAGTGAGATTTTTGAGAGAAAATTCAAACACCCATCTTGCCCCAAAAGTGCCGAATTTTCTGAGTACCTTAAGGGCGATTCTAGTTGGTCAATCTTAAGGCGGATCCGGACGTGCTGTGGACTTTCTACGGAGGGACGACACTTGGAGTCCTAAAAGACTTGTTCTTGTTCGGTTCGGGCGCAGCTAGGGAAGGCACGCAACAAAGAGTATGCATCTAAACTATGCTAAATGATTATGTGTAAATAATATGTTTCCTGGGTTAATGGTTGTTTCCGCATGATCTATGTAAATGTCATATGTATCATAACCTAACAGTGGTATCACGAGCCCCTTATTATTTTCATAATCTAAATTGCATGAACATGGTTAAATATTACAAATTTGCAAGAATTAAAAGGGGTGATTAATTTTCGTAATTGTTAATTAATTGCAAATTGCGTTTATTTAATTATATGTACGCAGTTTTTCGGCAGTTTCTTCATTACTCATCCGAATTGAGTGATTTTTGTGTCAATTCCGCATGTAAAAGGCATTCTAAAATTTTGACAAAAATAGTATTTTTCTGCCGAACCCAGAATTCTCAAATTCGAAGCCTAACTATGACTTTTCGAAGGTTTTAGTTTTTCGGATGCAAAATTTCGTAAATTTAAGATGTTAAATTAAATATTTGCGATTCCTGTTGATAAATCTTGAATTTTTGATTGACCTACTGCATATGTTTAACAAGTTTGAATGCCTAGTCTTGTTAATTATGCAATCTAATTTGTAATTATGATTAATTTGTTGAAAATTAGAATAATTTAGAATTAATTTGATTTTCATAATTAATTGTAATTTAATTAGAAACCTATGATTAAAAACCACCATAAAAATTGTAAATTTACGATAAATTTTAAATTTTTATGACCTAGACTTGAATCCATATCAATCGGAAATCAATTGGATAATAAATTTTCGATTTTTTCGCCCTAAAATTATGAAATTAATATTATTTATTAATTTGTCATTAATTTTAAATATAAATTTTAAATTTTTATGCGATTCGTTCAAATAACTTGCACGCACGAAGCAATGGACGCTTCGTGTTACCCTTAAGGGGTGTTGTATAATGCGGGCATGCGACGACGAGCAAGGGAGCTCGTCGCCCGTGCGGCACGAATGCAATGAGCAAGGGCGTAGTGCACGAGCGCAAGGCAGCAGCCCTGCCTTGTGTCGTGTGCCACGAGCAATGAACGGATGGGCATGGGCGAGGGGCGAGCCAAGGCAGTCGCGTGTGGGCAGCAAGCGAGCTGCGCCACAGCGCGCGCTGCCTCGCACAACAGCGCGCAACCTCGTGCGCAGCGAGCGCAAGCTCGCGTGCCACGAGCGCTGCGCACAGCATCACTCGCGCGCACAGCGCGCGACGTCGCCCGCCCAGCGAGCGATGTCGCGCACCAGCGAGCGATGGCTCGCGCGCGCGCAGCGAGCGATCTCGCGCGCCAGCGAGCGATGGCTCGCGCGCGCGCAGCGAGCGATCTCGCGCGCCAGCGAGCGATGGCTCGCGCGCACCAGCGAGCGATGCAGCGCCCCAGCGAGCGATGGCTCGCGCGCACCAGCGAGCGATCTCGCGCACCAGCGAGCGCGGTAACGCGCGCGCGCTGCGAGCGATAGCTCGCGTGCGGTGGGCGCTGTGCGGAGGCTTGCGTATGGGACAGCAGCAGCTATGCAACGAGCGCATGGGCTGCGCGCACATGGCCAGCAATGGCTGTGTGCGTACGGCCCATGGGCGTGCAACGCGTAGGGTGTTTGCGTTTCGATTAGATCGTTTTGAATGTTTAATTTGAAAATTTCAGTTCACGTAATTTTAATTAATTTTAAAATTAATAATTTGAATTAATTTCTTGGATTTTAATTTTGAATATTATAATTATAATAAATGGAATTTATTCTAATTATTTTACTAAAATTAAAATCATGAATTAATTTAAATACGACTGAAATTAAAATTAAATTTTTGGATTCAATTATAAATTTATATGAGCTTTAAATTTTAATTAAATTTGTATGTTTCCGGTTAGACTAGAAATACAATTTTATGTTTAAAATTAGTAAAGCATATGAATTTATTGGTTTGAGTGGGAGCACTTTTTAGTCATAAACTCTTGATTAGGTCTACAAATCCTTAAGGTTAAAACAACTCGATTAGAATTAATAAGGACTGAATAATTGGTAGATTATTGGTGCCCTTGATTAATTGCTGCAAATGTTTACGTGATGCATAATGTGTTTAACTAACCAGCTATGTGGGCCATTCATGATAATGAATGGGTGAATGGTATATATTGTATATGTACTGTTTTGCAGGTTATGAAGTGACTAGTATGGCCCAAATAGGATAGAAAATATGGTCTGCGTACCATTAATTTGAATGTAATTGGTCTAAAGTACCAAAGTTATTTTTCAATTCAAATATGGTCTGCGTACCATCAAATAGTTGTAATTAGTTATAACTTATCCTATTTGAAGAAAATGGTGCCTCCCACGGAGATTTTCAAGACGGACTTTGAAGTCAAAGCTTCAAGATGAAGTCGGGCCATACTAGATCACAAATATCTTATGCATGTTTTAAGTTATTTATTGCTTTAAATATGTCTTAAAATGCATGAGATCAAAAGCTTGATTATGTTGCATGATTAAGGATTTTAGTTCACTTAAAATCTAACCAACATAGTAAGAGCCTTAAGTTCCAAACTTAAAAATTGAGTTAAAAGGTGCCATGCCAAAATATACACTTGCTTGGATATCCTTTACATCAATCTAGTAATAGTTTTCGCTCAGCGAGGTGTTACTTATTGGTCCTAAAGGGGCAAGGTACACAAATAATTGTGAGTACATGTTAGTTTTGGTGAAACTCAACGATATAAGTAAGGAGTCCTTTTATGTCGTGGCAAATTCGATAGGTTTACCTAATAAGTTCTTAGACGTACCTATCAACCAAGAATAGTTTCTAGACTATTAGCAAAAGGTTTTTGCTTACCTAAGATGTTCTAGGATTAAGTCGACAAACTGTGCTTAGTTCTTCAATGATTTTAGGATCTTGGAATCATTTTATTCACACCTGCCGGAACACATAACTTGAATAAAATGCTTAATAAACATTGAATTATGCATGAATGCTAGAATTTAAGTTTATTAAGAGAAACTGTGAATGGTTATTTATTTGTTTATTCTTTTCAATTGTAGTTTTAATATGGCAAACAACAATTCATTCAACATTCGATCAATTCTCGAAAAGGAGAAGTTGAACGGGAAAAACTTCCTTGACTGGCAAAGGAACTTGCAAATAGTTCTTATGCAGGAAGAAAAGGAGTATGTCCTAGATGAGGCGATGCCCGAAGCTCCAGGCGACGGGATCACTCAGGCAGCCCTCAATCGTTGGATTGATGCCAACAAGGATGTGAAATGTCTAATGCTCGCCACTATGAGTGCGGATCTACAGAAAACGTTCATCAACTCAGATGCTTTCACAATCATCAGTGAGTTGAAGAACATGTTCCAAGATCTGGCTCGAGTCGAAAGATTCGAGACTCATAGGCAAATTCTTGAGACCAAGCTTAAGAAAGGCGAGCCCGTAAGTCCACATGTTCTCAAAATGATTGGACTCATTGAGAATATGAGTCGGCTGGATCAGCAATTTTCTCAGGAAATGGCTATAGACACCATCCTCCATTCTCTTCATAGCGGGTATGATCAGTTCAAACTGAACTACAGTATGAATAGTCTGGACAAAACGCTCACTGAGCTTCACGGTATGCTGAAGACCGCTGAAAAGACGCTCAAAAGTGATAAGCAAGATGTGCTTATGGTGCGTGGGGGCAAGTTCAAGAAATCTGGAAAGAAGAGGAATGCTAAGAAAGGTGGCAACAAGGCCAGCCCAACTAAGCAAACTGGCGCCAAATCTGCAAAGAGGAAGGTCAGTCAACCCACTTCTGAATCCGAATGCTTCTACTGCAAGAAGAAGGGGCATTGGAAGAGAGATTGCTTGAAGCTAAAGGAAGATCAGAAGAACGGAACAGTCGTTCCATCTTCAGGTATTTTCGTTATAGACTGTATACTTGCTAATTCAACTTCTTGGGTATTAGATACAGGTTGTGGCTCACACTTATGTTCCAATCCACAGGGACTAAGAAGAAGTAGAAAGTTAAGCAAGGGAGAAGTCGACCTACGAGTGGGAAATGGAGCACGGATTGCTGCATTAGCCGTAGGAACTTACTATTTGTCGTTGCCCTCCGGGCTAGTTTTGGAACTGGAAGAATGTTTCCATGTTCCAAGTCTTACTAAAAACATCATTTCAGTTTCTTGCTTAGATGCTAAGGGATTTTCCTTTATAATAAAAGACAATAGTTGTTCGTTTTATTTTAAAGAGATGTTTTATGGATCTGCTAGATTAGTCAATGGACTTTATTTATTAGATCACGACAAACAAGTATATAACATAAATACCAAAAAGGCCAAAAAGGATGATTCAGATCTCACCTATCTGTGGCATTGTCGATTAGGCCATATAAACTTGAAACGCTTAGAAAGACTTCAAAGGGAAGGAATTCTAGAACCATTTGACTTAGAGGATTATGGTAAATGCGAATCATGTTTACTTGGCAAAATGACAAAGCAACCTTTCTCTAAAGTTGGAGAAAGAGCAAATGAACTATTGGGTTTAATCCATACAGATGTATGTGGACCAATGAGTACAAATGCTAGAGGTGGTTTCAGCTACTTTATCACTTTCACTGATGACTTCAGTAGGTATGGTTATGTCTACCTAATGAAGCATAAGTCTGAATCCTTTGACAAATTCAAGGAATTTCAGAGTGAAGTAGAGAATCAATTAGGCAAGAAGATCAAGGCACTGCGGTCTGATAGAGGCGGTGAATATCTGAGCTATGAATTTGATGACCATCTGAAAGAATGTGGAATTCTATCAGAATTGACTCCTCCTGGAACACCACAATGGAACGGTGTGTCAGAACGGAGGAACAGAACCTTGCTAGACATGGTCAGGTCAATGATGGGTCAGGCCGAACTTCCATTAGAATTTTGGGGACATGCACTAAATACAGCTGCACTCACTATAAATAGAGCTCCGTCTAAAGCTGTCGAAAAGACTCCATACGAATTATGGTTTGGAAAGCCTCCAAATGTGTCTTTTCTTAAGATTTGGGGATGTGAAGTATACGTCAAACGATTAATTTCAGACAAACTTCATCCAAAATCTGACAAATGTATCCTTGTGGGCTATCCAAAGGAAACAAAGGGGTATTACTTCTACAATACATCTGAGAACAAAGTGTTTGTTGCTCGAGATGGTGTCTTTTTGGAGAAAGATCACATTTCCAAAATGACAAGTGGGAGAAAAGTAGACCTCGAAGAAATTCGAGTCGAACAACAAACTCTAGAGAATGCTCAAGATGACATTCAGGATGAAACTCAGAGATCTTTAGAAGAATCTGGTGAGAATCATGGTCAATCTAGAAATGTTACCCCGCGTAGATCGCAAAGATATAGATCTCAACCGGAAAGGTACTTAGGTATTTTGACGAACGAGAGCTATGACGTTCTATTACTTGAAAGTGATGAACCTGCGACTTACAAGCAAGCTATGACGAGCCCTAGCTCCAAGCAGTGGCAAGAAGCCATGCAATCTGAATTAGACTCCATGTCTGAAAACCAAGTATGGGATTTGGTCGATTTGCCAGATGGCTACCAAGCCATTGGAAGCAAATGGGTTTTCAAACTGAAAAAGGACAAGGATGGGAAACTTGAAGTTTTCAAAGCTAGATTGGTTGCAAAAGGTTACAGGCAAGTCCACGGTGTGGATTACGATGAAACCTTTTCACCAGTTGCAATGCTAAAGTCTATTCGAATAATGTTAGCAATCGCTGCATATTACGATTACGAAATATGGCAGATGGATGTCAAAACTGCTTTCTTAAACGGCGTTTTAACAGAAACTGTGTTTATGACACAGCCTGAAGGTTTTGAGGATCCAAAGAATGCTAAAAAGGTATGCAAGCTAAAGAAATCAATCTACGGATTGAAGCAGGCATCCAGGAGCTGGAATATACGTTTTGATGAAGCGGTCAGTGACTTTGGTTTCATCAAGAACGCAGACGAATCTTGTGTATACAAGAAGGTCAGTGGGAGCAAAATTGCTTTCCTAGTATTATATGTCGACGACATATTGCTTATCGGAAATGACATTCCTATGTTGAACTCTGTCAAGATTTGGCTTGGGAAATGTTTTTCGATGAAGGATCTAGGGGAAGCACAGTACATATTGGGCATCAAGATTTACAGAGATAGATCTAAAAAGATGATTGGACTTAGTCAAAGCACTTATATCAATAAGGTGCTTGATAGGTTCAAGATGGCGGACTCCAAGCGAGGCTACCTACCCATGTCTCATGGAATGACTCTAAGCAAGACTCAGTGCCCAAAAACACTTGATGAGCGTAGACGAATGAATGGGATTCCATATGCATCATTGATTGGTTCAATAATGTATGCTATGATATGTACACGCCCGGATGTTGCGTACGCACTCAGTGCTACGAGCAGATACCAGTCAGACCCAGGAGAGGCGCATTGGACTGCTGCCAAGAATATTCTGAAGTACCTGAAAAGGCACAAAGATGACTTCCTGGTCTATGGTGGAGATGATGAATTAATTGTTAAAGGCTATACGGACGCAAGTTTCCAAACCGACAAAGATGATTTCAGATCACAGTCTGGGTTTGTCTTCTGCCTCAACGGAGGAGCAGTAAGCTGGAAAAGTGCTAAGCAAAGCACCATTGCGGATTCTACAACTGAAGCGGAGTACATTGCTGCACATGAAGCAGCAAAGGAAGCTATATGGCTAAGGAAGTTCATAGGAGAACTTGGTGTAGTCCCCTCCATTAAAGGACCAATAGCCCTGTATTGTGATAATAACGGAGCTATTGCACAGGCAAAAGAGCCTAGACACCACCAGAGAGTCAAGCATGTACTTCGTAGATTTCACCTTCTACGAGAGTTCGTTGAAAGAAAAGAAGTCGAGATAAGCAAAATTGGAACTGATGACAACATATCAGATCCATTAACTAAACCTCTGCCGCAAGCGAAGCACAACTCGCACACTGCAGCTATGGGAATCAAGCATATTGGAGAATGGCTTTGATGTCTCTGTTTAATGTTTTAAAGTTTTAGAGTTTAAATCTTTGTAAAACATTATTGGTTAATCATTCACAATAAATGAAAGGAATTCATTTTTCCATTTAATTTGTGGTTTATTAAATGATGAGTCCCTTCAACTTGACGATATATTCAAGATAGACTGTCAGGACCAGTCCTGTGACTAAGAAATGTCTATCAAGTGAACTTGAATGTCAAAGGTTGAAAATGGTCCCTAATCGGAGTTTTCTATAAAATTGGACGCATAGAAAACGTTAGACGATTAGAATGCAAGATGACTAGTAGTTCTGTTTCTTGAACTATGTGGACATGGCAATGTCATAATCATTTGCATAGATACTTACTTTGGGAAGACTAGTATCGGACAAGACCTATGAAACTTTACTGTAAGAGATGAAAGTCTGTCATAAGTAAATTTCATTAAATTATTAGACACTAAATCCTCAATACCTGAGTGATTTGAGATTACTTGTTTGAGAACTGGTTGCTTTGACGTTGACCAACCGTCGCACCGTAAAAGGAGGCTATAAAGGCAACGCTCAGGTAATCACCTATCAAACGAAGTCTAATCTCAAGATCGCAAGATTGGGATTGTCCTCCCATAAATCGGGATGAGATGCTTAAAAGTTGTACAAGGCCACTCGGAGAGCTAGAAACTGTGAAATGCATGGCCGTGCTCGGATGAATCATAGGCTATGATTATCTGTTTATTTGATCAGTTGAACTCTGAAACCGAGGAACACCTCTGGACATAATAAGGATGACAACTCTTACCTTATGTTCAAGAGCAAGCATCGAGCGACAAAGGAATTAGGAAATGCACACTTGTCCCTAAGGACAAGTGGGAGACTGAAGGAAATAATGCCCTTGGTCCAAGTATGCATTCTATGTTAAGTCTAATAAATGCGGTTCAGTATTAATTAACAAGTTAATAATTCAGTGAGATCAAGTGAGCTGAATGCCTAGCTAGAGGCCGCTTCAGTTCAAGTGGAATTAATGATATTAATCCACAGCTTACTCTTGACTGAACCCGTAGGGTCACACAAATAGTACGTAAACGGATCAAGTATTTAATGGCATTAAATACTCCATCTATGAATATTCGGAACCGACGGATCTTGGTTTCAGTGGGAGCTAAGATCGTCACAGGCAAGAAATGAATACTCCGGAAACGATGATATTGCCGGAAACGGAAATATGGATCGTATCGGAAATATGAATATTATCCAAGTCGTAGATGTTACCGGAAACGGAAACATGGTACGTATCGGAAAATATTATTGGAAATGGAAATATTACCAGAATCGGAAATATTGCCGGAAACGGAAATATTGTCAGAATCGGAAATATTGCCGGAATCGGAAAATAATTCCGGAAACGGAAATATTAAATATTGGAAATATTAAATATTGTTCGTATCGGAAATAGATTCCGGAAATGGAAATTTAATCGGAAGCGTATCGTACGAATTAGCATCGGACGAGGCCTGCCGGACGAAGGCCCAGCACGAAGCCAGGCCATCGCCCAGCAAGCACGCACGCCACAGCCCAGCGCGCACAAGGCCGCGCATGCGTGGGCCGCGCTGCGTGGGCTGCTGCTCGCATGCATGGGCAGCCCTTGTGGCTGCCGTGTGTGTGTGAGTTTCAGCTCATGCGAGATTCCTGAATCTGCAAGAGTCAGTGTATGATTAAATGTCTATTCCTATTGGATAAATTGATTAAGTAGAATTCATGTAGAATTCTAATTCCAATTAATTCGCATCCTACTAGGATTACGATTCCTTTTCCATAACTCTATAAATAAAGGCCTAGGGGTCATAATTTATATACAAGTTTCAAAGTATTCAAAAGTGAGATTTTTGAGAGAAAATTCAAACACCCATCTTGCCCCAAAAGTGCCGAATTTTCTGAGTACCTTAAGGGCGATTCTAGTTGGTCAATCTTAAGGCGGATCCGGACGTGCTGTGGACTTTCTACGGAGGGACGACACTTGGAGTCCTAAAAGACTTGTTCTTGTTCGGTTCGGGCGCAGCTAGGGAAGGCACGCAACAAAGAGTATGCATCTAAACTATGCTAAATGATTATGTGTAAATAATATGTTTCCTGGGTTAATGGTTGTTTCCGCATGATCTATGTAAATGTCATATGTATCATAACCTAACAGGATCTTGGTTTCAGTGGGAGCTGAGATCGTCACAAGCAAGAAATGAATACTCCGGAAACGATGATATTGCCGGAAACGGAAATATGGATCGTATCGGAAATATAAATATTATCCAAGTCGTAGATGTTGCCGGAAACGGAAACATGGTACGTATCGGATTTATATTATCGGAAATGGAAATATTGCCGGAATCGGAAATATTGCCGGAAACGGAAATATTGTCAGAATCGGAAATATTATCGGAATCGGAAAATAGTTCCGGAAACGGAAATATTAAATATTTGTTCGAAATGGAAATTAATTCCGGAATCGGAAATATTAAATATTGTTCGTATCGGAAATGAATTCCGGAACCGGGAATTTAATCGGAAGCGTATCGTACGAATAAGCATCGGACGAGGCCTGCCGGACGAAGGCCCAGCACGAAGCCAGGCCATCGCCCAGCAAGCCAAGCGCGCCACACAAACAGCCAAGGCCACGCCAGGCCCAGCAGGCCGTGGCAGCGCGCACAGCGCGCGCAGCAATGGGCTGCGAGTTGTGCTGCTGCTCGCGTGGGCTTGCGGCTCGCGTGGGCCGAGCAGCTGTGTGGGTTGTGCGCGGGCATGGCCTGCACGCTCGTAGGTCATGCTCGTGTAGAGTTTGTGTTCACATACGAAACCTAAATTGTATAGGATTTGTTTGATGATTAAATTCCTACTCCTAAAAGGATAAATATTAATTAATTAGAGTCCTACTAGGATTCTAGTTTAACTAATTAGTATCCTAATAGGATTCCAGTTCCTTTTCCATACCTCTATAAATAAGGGCCTAGGGTCATTATTTGCAGGAACGATTGAAGTATTCAAAGGGTAAGTTTTTGAAATAAAATTAGCCATACACTTGCAAACACTAGCCGAAAATCCTAGCAACCTTAAGGGCGATTCTAGTTGGTCTAACTTGAGGCGGATCCGGACGTACTGTGGACTATCTACGGAGGGACGACATTTGGAGTCCTAAAGACTTGTTCTTGTTCGGTTCGGGCGCAGCTAGGGAAGGCACGCTACAACATGTATGCATCAATACTATGCTAAATGATTATGTGAATATAATATGCTTTCCTGGCTTTATGGTTTTTCCGCATGATTTATGAATTGTCATATGTATCATAACCTAACAGTGGTATCACGAGCCTCTTATTATTTTCATAATCTAAATTGCATAAACATGGTTAAATATTACAAATTTGCAAGAATTAAAAGGGGTGATTAATTTTCGTAATTGTTAATTAATTGCAAATTGCGTTTATTTAATTATACGTAAGCAGTTTTTCGGCAGTTTCTTCGTTACTCATCCAAATCGAGTGATTTTTGTGTCAATTCCGCATGTAAAAGGCATTCTAAAATTTTGACAAAAACAGTATTTTTCGGCCGAACCCAGAATTCTCAAATTCGAAGCCTAACTATGACTTTTCGGAGGTTTTAGTTTTTCGAATGCAAAATTTCGTAAATTTAAGATATTAAATTAAATATTTGCGATTCTTGTTGATAAATCTTGAATTTTTGATTGACCTACTGTATATGTTTAACAAGTTTGAATGCCTAGCCTTGTTAATTATGCAATCTAATTTGTAATTATGATTAATTTGTTGAAAATTGAAATAATTTAGAATTAATTTGATTTTCATAATTAGTTATAATTTAATTAGAGACCTATGATTAAAAACCACCATAAAAATTGTAAATTTATGTTAAATTTTAAATTTTTTATGACCTAGACTTGAATCCATGTTAATCGGAAATCAATTAAATAATAAATTTTCGATTTTTCGCCCTAAAATTATGAAATTAATATTTTAATTTGTCATTAATTTTGAATATAAATTTTTAATTTTTATGCGATTCGCTCATATAACTTGTACGCACAAAGCAATGGACGCTACGTGTTACCCTTAATGGGTGTTGTATAGTGTGGGCGTGCGACGACGAGCAAGGGAGCTCGTCGCCCATGCGGTACGAATGCAGCGAGCAAGGGCATGGTGCACGAGCACAAGGCAGCAGCTCTGCCTTGTGTCGTAGGCTGTGAGCAATGGGCGTATGGGCAGGGACGAGATCAAGGCACGAGCAGTCGCGTGTGGGCAGCAAGCGTGCTGCGCCACGGCGCGCACTGCCTCGCGCAAGCATGCGGAGCCTCGCGCGCAGCGAGCGCAAGCTCGCGTGCCACGAGCGCTACGCACAGCTCGCATACTGCTGCCTGTGCGATGAGCGCAAGCTCGCGTGCGGGAAAGGCAGGCGCGCAGCGAGCGATGGCTCGCATGGATCAAGCGCTGGCAAGCAAGCGCAGCGAGCGATGGCTCGCGTGCAGCGAGCGCTGGCGCGCGCAGCGAGCACCAGCTCGCGTGTTCGATTGATGCCTTGCTATGGTGAGCAGCAGCAATGCGACGCAGCGCATGGGCTGCGGGCACATGGCCAGCAATGGCTGTATGCGTGTAGCCCATGGGCGTGCGTTGCGTGGGGTTGTTGCGTTGCGATTAGATCGTTTTGAAATTTTAATTTGAAATTTTCAGTTTACGTAATTTTAATTAATTTTAAAATTAATAATTTAAATTATTTTCTTGGATTTTAATTTTGAAAATTGTAATTATAATAAATTTTATTTATTCTAATTATTTTACTAAAATTAAAATCATGAATTAATTTAAATACGACTGAAATTAAATTAAATTTTTGAATTCAATTATAAATTTATATGAGCTTTAAATTTTAATTAAATTTGTATGTTTCCGGTTAGAGTAGAAATACATTTTTATGTTTAAAATTAGTAAAGCATATGAATTTATTGGTTTAAGTGGGAGCCCTTTTTAGTCATAAACTCGTGATTAGGTCTACAAATCCTTAAGGTTAAAACAACTTGATTAGAATTAATAAGGACTGAATAATTTGTAGAATATTGGTGCCCTTGATTAATTGCTGCAAATGTTTATGTGATGCATAATGTGTTTTACTAACCAGCTATGTGGGCCATTCATGATAATGAATGGGTGAATGGTATATATTGTATATGTACTGTTTTGCAGGTTATGAAGTGACTAGTATGGCCCAAATAGGATAGAAAATATGGTCTGCGTACCATTAATTTGAATGTAATTGGTCTAAAGTACAAAAGTTGTTTTTCAAATCAAATATGGTCTGCGTACCATCAAATAGTTGTAATTAGTTTTAATTATAGCTTATTCTATTTGAAGAAAATGGTGCCTCCCACGGAGATTTTGAAGACGGACTTTGAAGTTAAAGCTTCAAGATGAAGTCGGGCCATACTAGATCACATTTATCTTATGCATGCTTTAAGTTATTTATTGCTTTAAATATGTCTTAATTATGCATGAGATTGTGGCTTGATTATGTTGCATGATTAAGGATTTTAGTTCACTTAAAATCTAACCAACATAGTAAGAGCCTTAAGTTCCAAACTTAAAAATTGAGTTAAAAGGTGCCATGCCAAAATATACACTTGCTTGGATATCCTTTACATCAATCTAGTAATAGTTTTCGCTCAGCGAGGTGTTACTTATTGGTCCTAAAGGGGCAAGGTACACAAATAATTGTGAGTACATGTTAGTTTTGGTGAAACTCAACGATATAAGTAAGGAGTCCTTTTATGTCGTGGCAAAATCGATAGGTTTACCTAATAAGTTCTTAGACGTACCTATCAACCAAGAATAGTTTCTAGACTATTAGCAAAAGGCTTTTGCTTACCTAAAATGTTTTAGAATTGAGTCGACAAACTGTGCTTAATTCTTCAATGGTTTTAGGATCTTGGAATCATTTTATTCGCACCTGCCGGAACAATAAATTCGAATAAAATGCTAATAACTTGTTTTAATTGCATGATTGCTTTAATTTTCAAGTTATTATTCATGATAAATGTTTAGACTTTGCATGCTTCAATGTATGTTTTAATTATTGTTTATAATTAAATATCTTGCACTGCCGTAAATCCTTTTAGAAAGGTAACAGTAAATTTCTTCGATTGGTAGTGAATCCAAGAACGATTCAAGGAAATGAGAGAAAATGAGCAATTTAAAATGTACGTTTCTTTTAGCGACTTTTATGGTTGTTTTCGAATATCAAAATCGAATGGCAAACCAATTGGTGCTTGTGAATTCAAAATACACTGTAGTTTTGAGATCATAAAGCATTGAGCTTAAACGCTCAGCTTTACCAATGGTTAACAACCTAATATCTTTGTCCATTTAATTCTCGAATGAGTCTGGTCCCTAGACATTCGAATAGATCGATGCTTAGAGAACTTTAGAAGCTTCTGGTAAGATCATCTAGTTGAAACAGAATATTCAACATAAATTAAATGGAAAGAACCTTGTTGGAGTGACATTGGACATGTCTAACAAAATATAAAAGGCAACACTAGAGAATTCAATTCTTAAGGCTATAAGAAAGGGTACAAGAAATAGGAAAACAAAGGAACAGATGAAAGGAATTTACAATTCCGTTTCTACCTGTAAGTTTATGTTTAAAGAAAAGTGACCTAGCAATCAAACTTCCTTGGTATCATATACCGCTTGAGGTTCTTACTTCGGTAATAACTCAAACAATGGAAGCTAGGCTACACTAATGGCCTACAAGTGGGAAATGAAGCATGGCAATGCTACATTAGTTGTAGGGTCATCTAGTTTGTTTTAAGTCCTTTCAAAGGCTGGAACTTAATGGCTATTTTGTTCCATAATCAGCATACCTAAATTTCTGTTTTTCAAACACAGAAAGACTCACATTCAAGAAAAACAAAAACAATGTTTGTTTGTTTATTTGAGTGAAATGGTCAATTACGGGTTGAGTCAATATGCTTGATTAAAACAAACAACTCTTTAACAATAAAAACTTTACTAGGTTCAAATCAACCCCTTGATTTGAGTTCCACTAATCTTTGGCATTGTTGCTTAGACCATATCAACAAGTTAACATTCAAAAGCTCTATTTTGATGGACTTTTGAAAGTTCATTGATTTCTAGATCAATTTAAGACGACTAGTCTTACTTGTTGAAAGTAACAAAAGATATGAACTATTGTTAGAACGCCTAGACAATAGAGTTCAAAGCTAAAGAAAGATTTTATGACTTTATTATTTCACATGGATTTGAGTGAATATAGGTTTATTTACTCAAAGTGATATAAGTTTGAATCTGTTTGACTAGTTCAAAGATTCAGAAGTATAAAATCCACTTGGCAAGAAATCATAAAGATCTAGGTTAGATCATGTTGATGATTACTTGAGACCAAATATGATCATCAATGATTGTGTGTTGTAATTTCACAATCTAGGTCCATAAGATATGGCATATCTTAGTTGGAATAATCGAAGTCAATTAGTACTTGATTCGATTAATGATGAATCATAAAAACTTTTCCTATAATTTCTAAAACAAAATGCTCAACTACCACCAAACTAAACCAAATTCGTCAAAGCTATTGAAAAGTAATTTCAGAATAACTTTTCGTAAAATACATCTAGAGAGTTCCTAAACTCAGTGGGAGCTTAGTGTTTGTTATTCAACAAACTAAGGCCCAAGTATAGATATATGTTTCATTGTGATTTATTCAAATGAAACACAAGGGTATTGTTTCTACCACGAATTTTTGAGAACATAATGTTTGTTTGCTCAAAATAATGTCCTTTTGGAGATTCGTTACCAAAATGACAAGTGGGAGAAAATAGACCTCGAAAGTCTTCGAGGCGAACAACAAACATAGACGGACATTCCGGAGGCTTTTCGAAGTTCTTTAGAAAATCCGAACACGTATTCTTTAAGGACTTTAGAAGTGGCTTTAAAGAATAGACATCTCTTAGAAGACTTTACAAGTGCTTCAAGAAGAACAGAATATTCAAAGGACTCTCAAAGTACCTGTTGATATTCTATTGTTTGATGTTCTATACCCAAGTAGGCATAGAGTTCAGGTCAATGAAACTATGAGATTCTTCTATTAATAGTGAAGAAACCTACAACTTGCAGTCAAACTATTAATGAGTTTGTGACCTGTAAGAAATCTATGACGAAACCCAGATTCCCTAAAATGGTTAGAGGCCATATATAGACTCAAATGTTTTAGATGGTTAAAGGCCATAAAACATAACCAATGTTTTGATGACAAAACTGAAATTTTGTTGATTTGCAAGAATAGTTTCACACCTATTGGTTGCAAGTTTGTTTTAAGGATAAAAACCATCAAACATGGAATTGTGTTCACACACAAAGCTAGATTAGTTGCTAAAGGTTACAAGCAAATTCATGACATGGATTGTGTTGAAACCTCATGCATAATCGTAATGCTCAAGTCTATAATTCAAGCAATGATTGCATATTGGTACATATGACAATTGGATGACAAAACGTATTCCTCAATCAAATGTTGGAAGAAAACTATGTACATGGCATGTCATAGGATTTGTGGATCCAAATAAATGCTTGAAAAGGAATACTAACTTATGAAATCTAAGTACAGATTTAAGCAAGCAATTAGGAATTGGAACTGTATTTTAGTGAAGCTAATAAGCATTTTAGTTTCATAAAATGTACATGATTCTTATAGATATATAAGAAGTTTAGTGGGAGTACGTAAAACTTAATTGGTCCTATGTGTATCACACATATCTCTCTATTGTGAAATAACATTCAAATGCTAATGACTTAGATTTGAAATTATTCATCAATGATGGACCATGGCGAAACTTAGTACATACTGGGTATTAAGATCTATTTACAAAGATCTTATAATATTGTTTTGGATTAAGTAATGGCATTTACTAAATCAAACACGAAATACTCCATTGGAGATATTCGACCCATGTGAATAAATCTAAGTAAAAGATGTCTGAACTATGTATAAGCGTTTACTAAGTTAAACATCAAAGGATCTAAGTAAGATTCTTAACCTATATTATATGTCAAAGAATTTAGCTAGATTTAGTATCTACTGAAACTAGATGAGCTAAACTTACATGAATAGAATTAAATTGGGAATTATTCTGCAAAAGAATTCATCATGTATGATATAATATGAGGATTGCCAAAAATGTATCGTATGGCTTTAGGCATAACGAACATATACCAATCTCTATTGATCTAAGTGAAGATCAACTAGATTGAGATCAAGAAAAACTTATGGTACTTGAAAAGGTACATAGGAATAGTTCTTGATTCAAGAAAATAAAGATATGCTAAATATTGATTCTACACGCATAAACACTGGCAAAGGATCAAGAAAGATTCCTTTGAAGTTAACCATTGACAAGGACGAGCTATAGAGCATTGTGTTTTGAAATGGCAACATGGATTGGAGACCATGAGTTGTTGCGTGGGAAATTAAATATTAATTTCTATGTTCTAAGATACAGCTGGAAAGTCTTCCACATATTTGTGAACTGCTTGGATAAGCAAATCCAAACAAAGCATCACTAGCAACCTATACAGTTGAAGTAAAAGTAATTATTGCCTAAGAAGCAATGAAACAAGGTTGTTTAAGTTAAAGAGTTCTTCACTGAACTTGGGTAGATCACATGTTTGTTGACTTAATAGTTCTTCATTGCAAAATGCGTAGAACCACTATTGTAGCAAGAAAGACTAGATCACAAAATAAACATACTCAAAATATCTTATCATCTATCTCGAAGAACATTCGATGAAAAGGATATTAAGATTGGCAAAGCATGATAACTAAACCTATGCAACAAGTGAGAAACAACACTCACATTGTGGCACTGGAAATCAAGCATAGCTTTGAATTCCATGAACTGTTTTAAAGATGGGTTTGCGGCCCATGGTTATAAAACATTGGGGTTGAACATTTATCATATATGAAATGTATTTTCATATTCCATTTAATCTTGGTTTAGTATTAAATGATGAGTCCCTTCAAATTTGACGATATATTCAAGATAGACTGTCAGGACCAGTCCTGTGACTAAGTAATGTCTATCAAGTGAATTTGAATGTCAAAAGTTGAAAATGGTCCCTCGTCGGAGTTTTCTATAAAGATGGACGCATAGAAAACGTTAGACGACTAGAATGCAAGATGACTAGTAGTTCTGTTTCTTGAACTATGTGGACATGGTAATGTCATAATCATTTGCATAGATACTTACTTTGGGAAGACTAGTATCGGACAAGACCTATGAAACTTTACTGTAAGAGATGAGAATCTGTCATAAGTAAATTTCATTAATTTTATTAGACACTAAATCCTCAATACCTGAGTGATTTGAGATTACTTGTTTGAGAACTGGTTGCTTTGACGTTGACCAACCGTCGCACCGTAAAAGGAGGCTATAAAGGCAACGCTCAGGTAATCACCTATCAAACGAAGTCTAATCTCAAGATCGCAAGATTGGGATTGTCCTCCCATAAATCGGGATGAGATGCTTAAAAGTTGTACAAGGCCACTCGGAGAGCTAGAAACTGTGAAATGCATGGCCGTGCTCGGATGAATCATAGGCTATGATTATCTGTTTATTTGATCAGTTGAACTCTGAAACCGAGGAACACCTCTGGACATAATAAGGATGACAACTCTTACCTTATGTTCAAGAGCAAGCATCGAGTGACAAAGGAATTAGGAAATGCACACTTGTCCCTAAGGACAAGTGGGAGACTGAAGGAAATAATGCCCTTGGTCCAAGTATGCATTCTATGTTAAGTCTAATAAGTGCGGTTCAGTATTAATTAACAAGTTAATAAATTCAGTGAGATCAAGTGAGCTGAATGCCTAGCTAGAGGCCGCTTCAGTTCAAGTGGAATTAATGATATTAATCCACAGCTTACTCTTGACTGAACCCGTAGGGTCACACAAATAGTACGTAAACGGATCAAGTATTTAATGGCATTAAATACTCCATCTATGGATATTCGGAATCGACGGATCTTGGTTTCAGTGGGAGCTGAGATCGTCACAAGCAAGAAATGAATACTCCGGAAACGATGATATTGCCGGAAACGGAAATATGGATCGTATCGGAAATATAAATATTATCCAAGTCGTAGATGTTGTCGGAAACGGAAACATGGTACGTATCGGAAAATATTATCGGAAATGGAAATATTGCCGGAATCGGAAATATTGCCGGAAACGGAAATATTGTCAGAATCGGAAATATTATCGGAATCGGAAAATAGTTCCGGAAACGGAAATATTAAATATTTGTTCGAAACGGAAATTAATTCCGGAATCGGAAATATTAAATATTGTTCGTATCGGAAATGAATTCCGGAACCGGGAATTTAATCGGAAGCGTATCGTACGAATAAGCATCGGACGAGGCCTGCCGGACGAAGGCCCAGCACGAAGCCAGGCCATCGCCCAGCAAGCCAAGCGCGCCACACAAACAGCCAAGGCCACGCCAGGCCCAGCGCAAGGCCAGGCCCAGCAGGCCGTGGCAGCGCGCACAGCGAGCGCAGCAATGGGCTGCGAGCTGTGCTGCTGCTCGCGTGGGCTTGCGGCTCGCGTGGGCCGAGCAGCTGTGTGGGCTGTGCGCGGGCATGACCTGCACGCTCGTAGGTCATGCTCGTGTAGAGTTTGTGTTCACATACGAAACCTAAATTGTATAGGATTTGTTTGATGATTAAATTCCTAATCCTAAAAGGATAAATATTAATTAATTAGAGTCCTACTAGGATTCTAGCTTAACTAATTAGTATCCTAATAGGATTCCAGTTCCTTTTCCATACCTCTATAAATAAGGGCCTAGGGTCATTATTTGCAGGAACGATTGAAGTATTCAAAGGGTAAGTTTTTGAAATAAAATTAGCCATACACTTGCAAACACTAGCCGAAAATCCTAGCAACCTTAAGGGCGATTCTAGTTGGTCTAACTTGAGGCGGATCCGGACGTACTGTGGACTATCTACGGAGGGACGACATTTAGAGTCCTAAAGACTTGTTCTTGTTCGGTTCGGGCGCAGCTAGGGAAGGCACGCTACAACATGTATGCATCAATACTATGCTAAATGATTATGTGAATATAATATGCTTTCCTGGCTTTATGGTTTTTCCGCATGATTTATGAATTGTCATATGTATCATAACCTAACAATACTCTTATTCAGAGTTGGGTCTAATCTACTCAGCGCATTCTGTCCTGCTCATATCACTTAGTTTTTTGTTGTGTCAGCTGTTCTTAGTTGTTCTTTCAAAGTACTAGCAACACTGGTGCCACAGTTCTATTCTCCGAAGTGTGCTGATGTTTTTGTGTTCTGGCTTGCATGAAGTTTGCTGGTCTGTGGCAGTGCAACAAGTTAGCTCAGGGTTGTTGGGTAGTCTGGTTGTCTGTTGCTGGTTGTGTTTGTTGCTCCGTGAAGTTTTAACCAAAGTGGTCAGATTGACTTGGTGTGGTGTTGGTTGCTATAAAAACATAGTCCCAACGAGTTTGCATAATAGCCCAAGAATTGTTGTAACCGATTTCTTATTTATATACCTCATGTGTTTGCATATTTGTAATTTTTTTTATCATTTCAGATCCTTAGTTGTCGGAAATGGAGGTGTTGCAACTGTTAGGTTATGATACATATGACAATTCATAAATCATGCGGAAAAACCATTTAGCCAGGAATACATATTATTTACACATAATCATATAGCATAGTTTAGATGCATACTCTTTGTTGCGTGCCTTCCCTAGCTGCGCCCGAACCGAACAAGAACAAGTCTTTAGGACTCCAAGTGTCGTCCCTCCGTAGATAGTCCACAGCACGTCCGGATCCGCCTTAAGATTGACCAACTAGAATCGCCTTTAAGGTACTAAAAATTTCGGCACTTTTGAGCAAGGAATGTGTCTGAATTTTTCTCTCAAAAACTCACTTTGAATACTTAAAAAACTTGTTATAAATTGTGAACCCAGGCCACATATTTATAGGGGTATGGAAAGAGAATTGGAATCCTATTAGGATACGAATTAATTAAATTAGAATCATAATAAAACTCTTATTTAATTAATTTATCAAATAGAATTAGGAAATTAATCATTAAACGAATCCTGTACGTTTTAGGTTTCGTATGTGAACACAAACACCCACGCACGCACAGCAGCCCACGAGGGGCGCCATGCGCGCGCGCGCACAGCCCGAGCATCGCAGCCCACGACTGCCGCAGCCTTGGGTGCGCGCTGGGCCTGCCTTGCGGTGGGCCTGGCGCAGCCTTGGGCTGGCGTGTTGTGGCGCGCGTTTCCCTTGCTAGACGTGGGCCTGGCTTCGTGCTGGGCCTTCGTCTAGCAAGCTCGTCCGATGCTAATTCGTACGACGCGCTTCCGATTAATTTTCCGATTCCGGAATTCATTTCCGATACGAACAATATTTAACATTTCCGATTCCGGAATCAATTTCCGTTTCGAACAAATATTTAATATTTCCGTTTCCGGAATTATTTTCCGATTCCGATAATATTTCCGATTCAGACAATATTTCCGTTTCCGGCAATATTTCCGATTCCGGCAATATTTCTATTTCCGATAATATTTCCCGATACGTACCATGTTTCCGTTTCCGGCAACATCTACGACTTGGATAATATTTATATTTCCGATACAATCCATATTTCCATTTCCGGCAATATCATCGTTTCCGGAGTATTCATTTCTTGCCTGTGACGATCTCAGCTCCCACTGAAACCAAGATCCGTCGATTCCTAATATCCATAGATGGAGTATTTAATGCCATTAAATACTTGATCCGTTTACGTACTATTTGTGTGACCCTACGGGTTCAGTCAAGAGTAAGCTGTGGATTAATATCATTAATTCCACTTGAACTGAAGCGGCCTCTAGCTAGGCATTCAGCTCACTTGATCTCACTGAATTATTAACTTGTTAATTAATACTGAACTGCATTTATTAGACTTAACATTGAATGCATACTTGGACCAAGGGCATTATTTCCTTCAGTCTCCCACTTGTCCTTAGGGACAAGTGTGCATTTCCTAATTCCTTTGTCGCTCGATGCTTGCTCTTGAACATAAGGTAAGAGTTGTCATCCTTATTATGTCCAGAGGTGTTCCTCGGTTTCAGAGTTCAACTGATCAAATAAACAGATAATCATAGCCTATGATTCATCCGAGCACGGCCATGCATTTCACAGTTTCTAGCTCTCCGAGTGGCCTTGTACAACTTTTAAGCATCTCATCCCGATTTATGGGAGGACAATCCCAATCTTGCGATCTTGAGATTAGACTTCGTTTGATAGGTGATTACCTGAGCGTTGCCTTTATAGCCTCCTTTTACGGTGCGACGGTTGGTCAACGTCAAAGCAACCAGTTCTCAAACAATTAATCTCAAATCACTCAGGTATTGAGGATTTAGTGTCTAATAATTTTAATGAAATTTACTTATGACAGATTTTCATCTCTTACAGTAAAGTTTCATAGGTCTTGTCCGATACTAGTCTTCCTCAAGTAAGTATCTATGCAAATGATTATGACATTGCCATGTCCACATAGTTCAAGAAACAGAACTACTAGTCATCTTGCATTCTAATCGTCTAACGTTTTCTATGGGTCCAATTTTATAGAAAACTCCGACTAGGGACCATTATCAACTTTTGACATTCAAGTTCACTTGATAGACATTTCTTAGTCACAGGACTGGTCCTGACAGTCTATCTTGAATATATCGTCAAATTGAAGGGACTCATCATTTAATAAACCACAAATTAAATGGAAAAATGAATTCTTTTCATTTATTGTGAATGATTAACCAATAATGTTTTACAAAGATTTAAACTCTAAAACTTTAAAACATTAAACAGAGACATCAAAGCCATTCTCCAATATGCTTGATTCCCATAGCTGCAGTGTGCGAGTTGTGCTTCGCCTGCGGCAGAGGTTTAGTCAATGGATCTGATATGTTGTCATCAGTTCCAATTTTGCTTATCTCGACTTCTTTTCTTTCAACGAACTCTCGTAGAAGGTGAAATCTACGAAGTACATGCTTGACTCTCCGGTGGTGTCTAGGCTCCTTTGCCTGTGCAATAGCTCCGTTATTATCACAATACAGGGCTATTGGTCCTTTAATGGAGGGGACTACACCAAGTTCACCTATGAACTTCCTTAGCCATATAGCTTCCTTTGCTGCTTCATGTGCAGCAATGTACTCCGCTTCAGTTGTAGAATCCGCAATGGTGCTTTGCTTAGCACTTTTCCAGCTTACTGCTCCTCCGTTGAGACAGAAGACAAACCCAGACTGTGATCTGAAATCATCTTTGTCGGTTTGGAAACTTGCGTCTGTATAGCCTTTAAAAATTAATTCATCATCTCCACCATAGACCAGGAAGTCATCTTTGTGCCTTTTCAGGTACTTCAGAATATTCTTGGCAGCAGTCCAATGCGCCTCCCTTGGGTCTGACTGGTATCTGCTCGTAGCACTGAGTGCATATGCAACATCCGGGCGTGTACATATCATAGCATACATTATTGAACCAATCAATGATGCATATGGAATCCCATTCATTCGTCTACGCTCATCAAGTGTTTTTGGGCATTGAGTCTTGCTTAGAGTCATTCCATGAGACATGGGTAGGTAGCCTCGCTTGGAGTCCGCCATCTTGAACCTATCAAGCACCTTATTGATATAAGTGCTTTGACTAAGTCCAATCATCCTTTTAGATCTATCTCTGTAAATCTTGATGCCCAATATGTACTGTGCTTCTCCTAGATCTTTCATCGAAAAACATTTCCCAAGCCAAATCTTGACAGAGTTCAACATAGGAATGTCATTTCCGATAAGTAATATGTCGTCGACATATAATACTAGGAAAGCAATTTTGCTCCCACTGACCTTCTTGTATACACAAGATTCGTCTGCGTTTTTGATGAAACCAAAGTCACTGACTGCTTCATCAAAACGTATATTTCAGCTCCTGGATGCCTGCTTCAATCCGTAGATTGACTTCTTTAGCTTGCATACCTTTTTAGCATTCTTTGGATCCTCAAAACCTTCAGGCTGTGTCATAAACACAGTTTCTGTTAAAACGCCGTTTAAGAAAGCAGTTTTGACATCCATCTGCCATATTTCGTAATCGTAATATGCAGCGATTGCTAACATTATCCGAATAGACTTTAGCATTGCAACTGGTGAAAAGGTTTCATCGTAATCCACACCGTGGACTTGCCTGTAACCTTTTGCAACCAATATAGCTTTGAAAACTTCAAGTTTCCCATCCTTGTCCTTTTTCAGTTTGAAAACCCATTTGCTTCCAATGGCTTGGTAGCCATCTGGCAAATCGACCAAATCCCATAATTGGTTTTCAGACATGGAGTCTAATTCAGATTGCATGGCTTCTTGCCATTGCTTGGAGCTAGGGCTCGTCATAGCTTGTTTGTAAGTCGCAGGTTCATCACTTTCAAGTAATAGAACGTCATAGCTCTCGTTCGTCAAAATACCTAAGTACCTTTCCGGTTGAGATCTATATCTTTGTGATCTACGCGGGGTAACATTTCTAGTTTGACCATGATTCTCACCAGATTCTTCTAAAGATCTCTGAGTTTCATCCCGAATGTCATCTTGAGCATTCTCTAGAGTTTGTTGTTCGACTCGAATTTCTTCGAGGTCTACTTTTCTCCCACTTGTCATTTTGGAAATGTGATCTTTCTCCAAAAAGACACCATCTCGAGCAACAAACACCTTGTTCTCAGATGTATTGTAGAAGTAATACCCCTTTGTTTCCTTTGAATAAGCCCACAAGGATACATTTGTCAGATTTTGGATGAAGTTTGTCTGAAATTAATCGTTTGACGTATACTTTATATCCCCAAATCTTAAGAAAAGACACATTTGGAGGCTTTCCAAACCATAATTCATATGGAGTCTTTTCGACAGCTTTAGACGGAGCTCTATTTATAGTGAGTGCAGCTGTATTTAGTGCATGTCCCCAAAATTCTAATGGAAGTTTGGCCTGACCCATCATTGACCTGACCATGTCTAGCAAGGTTCTGTTCCTCCGTTCTGACACACCGTTCCATTGTGGTGTTCCAGGAGGAGTCAATTCTGATAGAATTCCACATTCTTTCAGATGGTCATCAAATTCATAGCTCAGATATTCACCGCCTCTATCAGACCGCAGTGCCTTAATCTTCTTGCCTAATTGATTCTCTACTTCACTCTGAAATTCCTTGAATTTGTCAAAGGATTCAGACTTATGCTTCATTAGGTAGACATAACCATATCTACTGAAGTCATCAGTGAAAGTGATAAAGTAGCTGAAACCACCTCTAGCATTTGTACTCATTGGTCCACATACATCTGTATGGATTAAACCCAATAGTTCATTTGCTCTTTCTCCAACTTTAGAGAAAGGTTGCTTTGTCATTTTGCCAAGTAAACATGATTCGCATTTACCATAATCCTCTAAGTCAAATGGTTCTAGAATTCCTTCCTTTTGAAGTCTTTCTAAGCGTTTCAAGTTTATATGGCCTAATCGACAATGCCACAGATAGGTGAGATCTGAATCATCCTTTTTGGCCTTTTTGGTATTTATGTTATATACTTGTTTGTCGTGATCTAATAAATAAAGTCCATTGACTAATCTAGCAGATCCATAAAACATCTCTTTAAAATAAAACGAACAACTATTGTCTTTTATTAAAAAGGAAAATCCCTTAGCATCTAAGCAAGAAACTGAAATGTTGTTTTTAGTAAGACTTGGAACATGGAAACATTCTTCCAGTTCCAAAACTAGCCCGGAGGGCAACGACAAATAGTAAGTTCCTACAGCTAATGCAGCAATCCGTGCTCCATTTCCCACTCGTAGGTCGACTTCACCCTTGCTTAACTTTCTACTTCTTCTTAGTCCCTGTGGATTGGAACATAAGTGTGAGCCACAACCTGTATCTAATACCCAAGAAGTTGAATTAGCAAGTATACAGTCTATAACGAAAATACCTGAAGATGGAACGACTGTTCCGTTCTTCTGATCTTCCTTTAG
Source organism: Spinacia oleracea (assembly GCF_020520425.1). NCBI lineage: Eukaryota > Viridiplantae > Streptophyta > Magnoliopsida > Caryophyllales > Amaranthaceae > Spinacia > Spinacia oleracea. Next base: position 67,745,030 of record NC_079488.1, on the reverse strand, counting down.
CTTCAAGCAATCTCTCTTCCAATGCCCCTTCTTCTTGCAGTAGAAGCATTCGGATTCAGAAGTGGGTTGACTGACCTTCCTCTTTACAGATTTGGCGCCAGTTTGCTTAGTTGGGCTGGCCTTGTTGCCACCTTTCTTAGCATTCCTCTTCTTTCCAGATTTCTTGAACTTGCCCCCACGCACCATAAGCACATCCTGCTTATCACTTTTGAGCGTCTTTTCAGCGGTCTTCAGCATACCGTGAAGCTCAGTGAGCGTTTTGTCCAGACTATTCATACTGTAGTTCAGTTTGAACTGATCATACCCGTTATGAAGAGAATGGAGGATGGTGTCTATAGCCATTTCCTGAGAAAATTGTTGATCCAGCCGACTCATATTCTCAATGAGTCCAATCATTTTGAGAACATGTGGACTTACGGGCTCGCCTTTCTTAAGCTTGGTCTCAAGAATTTGCCTATGAGTCTCGAATCTTTCGACTCGAGCCAGATCTTGGAACATGTTCTTCAACTCACTGATGATTGTGAAAGCATCTGAGTTGATGAACGTTTTCTGCAGATCCGCACTCATGGTGGCGAGCATTAGACATTTCACATCCTTGTTATCAATCCAACGATTGAGGGCTGCCTGAGTGACCCCGTCGCCTGCGGCTTCGGGCATCGCCTCTTCTAGGACATACTCCTTTTCTTCCTGCATAAGAACTATTTGCAAGTTCCTTTGCCAGTCAAGGAAGTTTTTCCCGTTCAACTTCTCCTTTTCGAGAATTGATCGAATGTTGAATGAATTGTTGTTTGCCATATTAAAAACTACAATTGAAAAGAATAAACAAATAAATAACCATTCACAGTTTCTCTTAATAAACTTAAATTCTAGCATACATGCATAATTCAATGTTTATTAAGCATTTTATTCAAGTTATGTGTTCCGGCAGGTGTGAATAAAATGATTCCAAGATCCTAAAATCATTGAAGAACTAAGCACAGTTTGTCGACTTAATCCTAAAACATCTTAGGTAAGCAAAAGTCTTTTGCTAATAGTCTAGAAACTATTCTTGGTTGATAGGTACGTCTAAGAACTTATTAGGTAAACCTAACGATTTTGCCACGACATAAAAGGACTCCTTACTTATATCGTTGAGTTTCACCAAAACTAACATGTACTCACAATTATTTGTGTACCTTGCCCCTTTAGGACCAATAAGTAACACCTCGCTGAGCGAAAACTATTACTAGATTGATGTAAAGGATATCCAAGCAAGTGTATATTTTGGCATGGCACCTTTTAACTCAATTTTTTTAAGTTTGGAACTTAAGGCTCTTACTATGTTGGTTAGATTTTAAGTGAACTAAAATCCTTAATCGTGCAACATAATCAAGCCACAATCTCATGCATAATTAAGACATATTTAAAGCAATAAATAACTTAAAGCATGCATAAGATAAATGTGATCTAGTATGGCCCGACTTCATCTTGAAGCTTTAACTTCAAAGTCCGTCTTGAAAATCTCCGTGGGAGGCACCATTTTCTTCAAATAGGATAAGCTATAATTAAAACTAATTACAACTATTTGATGGTACGCAGACCATATTTGAATTGAAAAACAACTTTGGTACTTTAGACCAATTACATTCAAATTAATGGTACGCAGACCATATTTTCTATCCTATTTGGGCCATACTAGTCACTTCATAACCTGCAAAACAGTACATATACAATATATACCATTCACCCATTCATTATCATGAATGGCTCACATTGCTGGTTAGTAAAACACATTATGCATCACGTAAACATTTGCAGCAATTAATCAAGGGCACCAATAATCTACCAATTATTCAGTCTTTATTAATTCTAATCAAGTTGTTTTAACCTTAAGGATTTGTAGACCTTATCAAGAGTTTATGACTAAAAAGGGCTCCCACTCAAACCAATAAATTCATATGCTTTACTAATTTTAAACATAAAAATGTATTTCTAGTCTAACCGGAAACATACAAATTTAATTAAAATTTAAAGCTCATATAAATTTATAATTGAATCCAAAAGTTTAATTTAATTTCAGTCGTATTTAAATTAATTCATGATTTTAATTTTAGTAAAATAATTAGAATAAATAAAATTTATTATAATTACAATATTCAAAATTAAAATCCAAGAAAATAATTTAAATTATTAATTTTAAAATTAATTAAAATTACGTAAACTGAAAATTTCAAATTAAACATTCAAAACGATCTAATCGCAACGCAAACACCCTACGCATCGCACGCCCATGGGCCACACGCACACAGCCATCGCTGGCCATGTGCGCGCAGCCCATGCGCTGCGTCGCATAGCTGCTGCCTCTACCCTTCGCAAGCCATCGCACGAGTTGGTGCTCGCTGCGCGCGCGCCAGTGCTCGATGCACGCGAGCCATCGCTCGCTGTGCGCGCTCGCCAGCGCTCGCTGTGCGCGCTCGCCAGCGCTCGCTGCGCGCGCTCCAGCGCTCGCTGCACGCGAGCCATCGCTCGCTGTGCGCGCTCGCCAGCGCTCGCTGCGCGCGCTCTAGCGCTCGATGCACGCGAGCCATCGCTCGCTGTGCGCGCTCGCCATCGCTCGCTTGATGCGAGCCAGCGCTCGCTGCGCGCGACATCGACGCTGGGCGCAGCACTCGTGGCACGCGAGCTTGCGCTCGCTGCGCGCGAGGCTGCGCGCGCTTGCGCGAGGCAGTGCGCGTTGTGGCGCAGCTCGCTTGCTGCCCACACGCGACTGCCGTGCCTTGCCTTCGCCCATGCCCATTCGTCCATTGCTCGTAGCCCACGACACAAGGCAGGGCTGCTGCCTTGTGCTCGTGCACCATGCCCTTGCTCATTGCATACGTGCCGCATGGGCGACGAGCTCCCTTGCTCGTCGTCGCATGCCCGCACTATACAACACCCCTTAAGGGTAACACGTAGCGTCCATTGCTTTGTGCGTGCAAGTTATATGAACGAATCGCATAAAATTTTAAAATTTTATATTTAAAATTAATGACAAATTAATAAATTAATATTAATTTCATAATTTTAGGGCGAAAAATCGAAATTTATTATTCAATTGATCATATGAATTTATTATTCAATCGAAATTTATTATTCAATTGATCATATGAATTGATCATATATTAATTACATTTATGAATTGTCATATGTATCATAACCTAACAGTGGTATCACGAGCCTCTTATTATTTTCATAATCTAAATTGCATAAACATGGTTAAATATTACAAATTTGCAAGAATTAAAAGGGGTGATTAATTTTCGTAATTGTTAATTAATTGCAAATTGCGTTTATTTAATTATACGTAAGCAGTTTTTCGGCAGTTTCTTCGTTACTCATCCAAATCGAGTGATTTTTGTGTCAATTCCGCATGTAAAAGGCATTCTAAAATTTTGACAAAAACAGTATTTTTCGGCCGAACCCAGAATTCTCAAATTCGAAGCCTAACTATGACTTTTCGGAGGTTTTAGTTTTTCGAATGCAAAATTTCGTAAATTTAAGATATTAAATTAAATATTTGCGATTCTTGTTGATAAATCTTGAATTTTTGATTGACCTACTGTATATGTTTAACAAGTTTGAATGCCTAGCCTTGTTAATTATGCAATCTAATTTGTAATTATGATTAATTTGTTGAAAATTGAAATAATTTAGAATTAATTTGATTTTCATAATTAGTTATAATTTAATTAGAGACCTATGATTAAAAACCACCATAAAAATTGTAAATTTATGTTAAATTTTAAATTTTTTATGACCTAGACTTGAATCCATGTTAATCGGAAATCAATTAAATAATAAATTTTCGATTTTTCGCCCTAAAATTATGAAATTAATATTTTAATTTGTCATTAATTTTGAATATAAATTTTTAATTTTTATGCGATTCGCTCATATAACTTGTACGCACAAAGCAATGGACGCTACGTGTTACCCTTAATGGGTGTTGTATAGTGTGGGCGTGCGACGACGAGCAAGGGAGCTCGTCGCCCATGCGGTACGAATGCAGCGAGCAAGGGCATGGTGCACGAGCACAAGGCAGCAGCTCTGCCTTGTGTCGTAGGCTGTGAGCAATGGGCGTATGGGCAGGGACGAGATCAAGGCACGAGCAGTCGCGTGTGGGCAGCAAGCGTGCTGCGCCACGGCGCGCACTGCCTCGCGCAAGCATGCGGAGCCTCGCGCGCAGCGAGCGCAAGCTCGCGTGCCACGAGCGCTACGCACAGCTCGCATACTGCTGCCTGTGCGATGAGCGCAAGCTCGCGTGCGGGAAAGGCAGGCGCGCAGCGAGCGATGGCTCGCATGGATCAAGCGCTGGCAAGCAAGCGCAGCGAGCGATGGCTCGCGTGCAGCGAGCGCTGGCGCGCGCAGCGAGCACCAGCTCGCGTGTTCGATTGATGCCTTGCTATGGTGAGCAGCAGCAATGCGACGCAGCGCATGGGCTGCGGGCACATGGCCAGCAATGGCTGTATGCGTGTAGCCCATGGGCGTGCGTTGCGTGGGGTTGTTGCGTTGCGATTAGATCGTTTTGAAATTTTAATTTGAAATTTTCAGTTTACGTAATTTTAATTAATTTTAAAATTAATAATTTAAATTATTTTCTTGGATTTTAATTTTGAAAATTGTAATTATAATAAATTTTATTTATTCTAATTATTTTACTAAAATTAAAATCATGAATTAATTTAAATACGACTGAAATTAAATTAAATTTTTGAATTCAATTATAAATTTATATGAGCTTTAAATTTTAATTAAATTTGTATGTTTCCGGTTAGAGTAGAAATACATTTTTATGTTTAAAATTAGTAAATCATATGAATTTATTGGTTTAAGTGGGAGCCCTTTTTAGTCATAAACTCGTGATTAGGTCTACAAATCCTTAAGGTTAAAACAACTTGATTAGAATTAATAAGGACTGAATAATTTGTAGAATATTGGTGCCCTTGATTAATTGCTGCAAATGTTTATGTGATGCATAATGTGTTTTACTAACCAGCTATGTGGGCCATTCATGATAATGAATGGGTGAATGGTATATATTGTATATGTACTGTTTTGCAGGTTATGAAGTGACTAGTATGGCCCAAATAGGATAGAAAATATGGTCTGCGTACCATTAATTTGAATGTAATTGGTCTAAAGTACAAAAGTTGTTTTTCAAATCAAATATGGTCTGCGTACCATCAAATAGTTGTAATTAGTTTTAATTATAGCTTATTCTATTTGAAGAAAATGGTGCCTCCCACGGAGATTTTGAAGACGGACTTTGAAGTTAAAGCTTCAAGATGAAGTCGGGCCATACTAGATCACATTTATCTTATGCATGCTTTAAGTTATTTATTGCTTTAAATATGTCTTAATTATGCATGAGATTGTGGCTTGATTATGTTGCATGATTAAGGATTTTAGTTCACTTAAAATCTAACCAACATAGTAAGAGCCTTAAGTTCCAAACTTAAAAATTGAGTTAAAAGGTGCCATGCCAAAATATACACTTGCTTGGATATCCTTTACATCAATCTAGTAATAGTTTTCGCTCAGCGAGGTGTTACTTATTGGTCCTAAAGGGGCAAGGTACACAAATAATTGTGAGTACATGTTAGTTTTGGTGAAACTCAACGATATAAGTAAGGAGTCCTTTTATGTCGTGGCAAAATCGATAGGTTTACCTAATAAGTTCTTAGACGTACCTATCAACCAAGAATAGTTTCTAGACTATTAGCAAAAGGCTTTTGCTTACCTAAAATGTTTTAGAATTGAGTCGACAAACTGTGCTTAATTCTTCAATGGTTTTAGGATCTTGGAATCATTTTATTCGCACCTGCCGGAACAATAAATTCGAATAAAATGCTAATAACTTGTTTTAATTGCATGATTGCTTTAATTTTCAAGTTATTATTCATGATAAATGTTTAGACTTTGCATGCTTCAATGTATGTTTTAATTATTGTTTATAATTAAATATCTTGCACTGCCGTAAATCCTTTTAGAAAGGTAACAGTAAATTTCTTCGATTGGTAGTGAATCCAAGAACGATTCAAGGAAATGAGAGAAAATGAGCAATTTAAAATGTACGTTTCTTTTAGCGACTTTTATGGTTGTTTTCGAATATCAAAATCGAATGGCAAACCAATTGGTGCTTGTGAATTCAAAATACACTGTAGTTTTGAGATCATAAAGCATTGAGCTTAAACGCTCAGCTTTACCAATGGTTAACAACCTAATATCTTTGTCCATTTAATTCTCGAATGAGTCTGGTCCCTAGACATTCGAATAGATCGATGCTTAGAGAACTTTAGAAGCTTCTGGTAAGATCATCTAGTTGAAACAGAATATTCAACATAAATTAAATGGAAAGAACCTTGTTGGAGTGACATTGGACATGTCTAACAAAATATAAAAGGCAACACTAGAGAATTCAATTCTTAAGGCTATAAGAAAGGGTACAAGAAATAGGAAAACAAAGGAACAGATGAAAGGAATTTACAATTCCGTTTCTACCTGTAAGTTTATGTTTAAAGAAAAGTGACCTAGCAATCAAACTTCCTTGGTATCATATACCGCTTGAGGTTCTTACTTCGGTAATAACTCAAACAATGGAAGCTAGGCTACACTAATGGCCTACAAGTGGGAAATGAAGCATGGCAATGCTACATTAGTTGTAGGGTCATCTAGTTTGTTTTAAGTCCTTTCAAAGGCTGGAACTTAATGGCTATTTTGTTCCATAATCAGCATACCTAAATTTCTGTTTTTCAAACACAGAAAGACTCACATTCAAGAAAAACAAAAACAATGTTTGTTTGTTTATTTGAGTGAAATGGTCAATTACGGGTTGAGTCAATATGCTTGATTAAAACAAACAACTCTTTAACAATAAAAACTTTACTAGGTTCAAATCAACCCCTTGATTTGAGTTCCACTAATCTTTGGCATTGTTGCTTAGACCATATCAACAAGTTAACATTCAAAAGCTCTATTTTGATGGACTTTTGAAAGTTCATTGATTTCTAGATCAATTTAAGACGACTAGTCTTACTTGTTGAAAGTAACAAAAGATATGAACTATTGTTAGAACGCCTAGACAATAGAGTTCAAAGCTAAAGAAAGATTTTATGACTTTATTATTTCACATGGATTTGAGTGAATATAGGTTTATTTACTCAAAGTGATATAAGTTTGAATCTGTTTGACTAGTTCAAAGATTCAGAAGTATAAAATCCACTTGGCAAGAAATCATAAAGATCTAGGTTAGATCATGTTGATGATTACTTGAGACCAAATATGATCATCAATGATTGTGTGTTGTAATTTCACAATCTAGGTCCATAAGATATGGCATATCTTAGTTGGAATAATCGAAGTCAATTAGTACTTGATTCGATTAATGATGAATCATAAAAACTTTTCCTATAATTTCTAAAACAAAATGCTCAACTACCACCAAACTAAACCAAATTCGTCAAAGCTATTGAAAAGTAATTTCAGAATAACTTTTCGTAAAATACATCTAGAGAGTTCCTAAACTCAGTGGGAGCTTAGTGTTTGTTATTCAACAAACTAAGGCCCAAGTATAGATATATGTTTCATTGTGATTTATTCAAATGAAACACAAGGGTATTGTTTCTACCACGAATTTTTGAGAACATAATGTTTGTTTGCTCAAAATAATGTCCTTTTGGAGATTCGTTACCAAAATGACAAGTGGGAGAAAATAGACCTCGAAAGTCTTCGAGGCGAACAACAAACATAGACGGACATTCCGGAGGCTTTTCGAAGTTCTTTAGAAAATCCGAACACGTATTCTTTAAGGACTTTAGAAGTGGCTTTAAAGAATAGACATCTCTTAGAAGACTTTACAAGTGCTTCAAGAAGAACAGAATATTCAAAGGACTCTCAAAGTACCTGTTGATATTCTATTGTTTGATGTTCTATACCCAAGTAGGCATAGAGTTCAGGTCAATGAAACTATGAGATTCTTCTATTAATAGTGAAGAAACCTACAACTTGCAGTCAAACTATTAATGAGTTTGTGACCTGTAAGAAATCTATGACGAAACCCAGATTCCCTAAAATGGTTAGAGGCCATATATAGACTCAAATGTTTTAGATGGTTAAAGGCCATAAAACATAACCAATGTTTTGATGACAAAACTGAAATTTTGTTGATTTGCAAGAATAGTTTCACACCTATTGGTTGCAAGTTTGTTTTAAGGATAAAAACCATCAAACATGGAATTGTGTTCACACACAAAGCTAGATTAGTTGCTAAAGGTTACAAGCAAATTCATGACATGGATTGTGTTGAAACCTCATGCATAATCGTAATGCTCAAGTCTATAATTCAAGCAATGATTGCATATTGGTACATATGACAATTGGATGACAAAACGTATTCCTCAATCAAATGTTGGAAGAAAACTATGTACATGGCATGTCATAGGATTTGTGGATCCAAATAAATGCTTGAAAAGGAATACTAACTTATGAAATCTAAGTACAGATTTAAGCAAGCAATTAGGAATTGGAACTGTATTTTAGTGAAGCTAATAAGCATTTTAGTTTCATAAAATGTACATGATTCTTATAGATATATAAGAAGTTTAGTGGGAGTACGTAAAACTTAATTGGTCCTATGTGTATCACACATATCTCTCTATTGTGAAATAACATTCAAATGCTAATGACTTAGATTTGAAATTATTCATCAATGATGGACCATGGCGAAACTTAGTACATACTGGGTATTAAGATCTATTTACAAAGATCTTATAATATTGTTTTGGATTAAGTAATGGCATTTACTAAATCAAACACGAAATACTCCATTGGAGATATTCGACCCATGTGAATAAATCTAAGTAAAAGATGTCTGAACTATGTATAAGCGTTTACTAAGTTAAACATCAAAGGATCTAAGTAAGATTCTTAACCTATATTATATGTCAAAGAATTTAGCTAGATTTAGTATCTACTGAAACTAGATGAGCTAAACTTACATGAATAGAATTAAATTGGGAATTATTCTGCAAAAGAATTCATCATGTATGATATAATATGAGGATTGCCAAAAATGTATCGTATGGCTTTAGGCATAACGAACATATACCAATCTCTATTGATCTAAGTGAAGATCAACTAGATTGAGATCAAGAAAAACTTATGGTACTTGAAAAGGTACATAGGAATAGTTCTTGATTCAAGAAAATAAAGATATGCTAAATATTGATTCTACACGCATAAACACTGGCAAAGGATCAAGAAAGATTCCTTTGAAGTTAACCATTGACAAGGACGAGCTATAGAGCATTGTGTTTTGAAATGGCAACATGGATTGGAGACCATGAGTTGTTGCGTGGGAAATTAAATATTAATTTCTATGTTCTAAGATACAGCTGGAAAGTCTTCCACATATTTGTGAACTGCTTGGATAAGCAAATCCAAACAAAGCATCACTAGCAACCTATACAGTTGAAGTAAAAGTAATTATTGCCTAAGAAGCAATGAAACAAGGTTGTTTAAGTTAAAGAGTTCTTCACTGAACTTGGGTAGATCACATGTTTGTTGACTTAATAGTTCTTCATTGCAAAATGCGTAGAACCACTATTGTAGCAAGAAAGACTAGATCACAAAATAAACATACTCAAAATATCTTATCATCTATCTCGAAGAACATTCGATGAAAAGGATATTAAGATTGGCAAAGCATGATAACTAAACCTATGCAACAAGTGAGAAACAACACTCACATTGTGGCACTGGAAATCAAGCATAGCTTTGAATTCCATGAACTGTTTTAAAGATGGGTTTGCGGCCCATGGTTATAAAACATTGGGGTTGAACATTTATCATATATGAAATGTATTTTCATATTCCATTTAATCTTGGTTTAGTATTAAATGATGAGTCCCTTCAAATTTGACGATATATTCAAGATAGACTGTCAGGACCAGTCCTGTGACTAAGTAATGTCTATCAAGTGAATTTGAATGTCAAAAGTTGAAAATGGTCCCTCGTCGGAGTTTTCTATAAAGATGGACGCATAGAAAACGTTAGACGACTAGAATGCAAGATGACTAGTAGTTCTGTTTCTTGAACTATGTGGACATGGTAATGTCATAATCATTTGCATAGATACTTACTTTGGGAAGACTAGTATCGGACAAGACCTATGAAACTTTACTGTAAGAGATGAGAATCTGTCATAAGTAAATTTCATTAATTTTATTAGACACTAAATCCTCAATACCTGAGTGATTTGAGATTACTTGTTTGAGAACTGGTTGCTTTGACGTTGACCAACCGTCGCACCGTAAAAGGAGGCTATAAAGGCAACGCTCAGGTAATCACCTATCAAACGAAGTCTAATCTCAAGATCGCAAGATTGGGATTGTCCTCCCATAAATCGGGATGAGATGCTTAAAAGTTGTACAAGGCCACTCGGAGAGCTAGAAACTGTGAAATGCATGGCCGTGCTCGGATGAATCATAGGCTATGATTATCTGTTTATTTGATCAGTTGAACTCTGAAACCGAGGAACACCTCTGGACATAATAAGGATGACAACTCTTACCTTATGTTCAAGAGCAAGCATCGAGTGACAAAGGAATTAGGAAATGCACACTTGTCCCTAAGGACAAGTGGGAGACTGAAGGAAATAATGCCCTTGGTCCAAGTATGCATTCTATGTTAAGTCTAATAAGTGCGGTTCAGTATTAATTAACAAGTTAATAAATTCAGTGAGATCAAGTGAGCTGAATGCCTAGCTAGAGGCCGCTTCAGTTCAAGTGGAATTAATGATATTAATCCACAGCTTACTCTTGACTGAACCCGTAGGGTCACACAAATAGTACGTAAACGGATCAAGTATTTAATGGCATTAAATACTCCATCTATGGATATTCGGAATCGACGGATCTTGGTTTCAGTGGGAGCTGAGATCGTCACAAGCAAGAAATGAATACTCCGGAAACGATGATATTGCCGGAAACGGAAATATGGATCGTATCGGAAATATAAATATTATCCAAGTCGTAGATGTTGTCGGAAACGGAAACATGGTACGTATCGGAAAATATTATCGGAAATGGAAATATTGCCGGAATCGGAAATATTGCCGGAAACGGAAATATTGTCAGAATCGGAAATATTATCGGAATCGGAAAATAGTTCCGGAAACGGAAATATTAAATATTTGTTCGAAACGGAAATTAATTCCGGAATCGGAAATATTAAATATTGTTCGTATCGGAAATGAATTCCGGAACCGGGAATTTAATCGGAAGCGTATCGTACGAATAAGCATCGGACGAGGCCTGCCGGACGAAGGCCCAGCACGAAGCCAGGCCATCGCCCAGCAAGCCAAGCGCGCCACACAAACAGCCAAGGCCACGCCAGGCCCAGCGCAAGGCCAGGCCCAGCAGGCCGTGGCAGCGCGCACAGCGAGCGCAGCAATGGGCTGCGAGCTGTGCTGCTGCTCGCGTGGGCTTGCGGCTCGCGTGGGCCGAGCAGCTGTGTGGGCTGTGCGCGGGCATGACCTGCACGCTCGTAGGTCATGCTCGTGTAGAGTTTGTGTTCACATACGAAACCTAAATTGTATAGGATTTGTTTGATGATTAAATTCCTAATCCTAAAAGGATAAATATTAATTAATTAGAGTCCTACTAGGATTCTAGCTTAACTAATTAGTATCCTAATAGGATTCCAGTTCCTTTTCCATACCTCTATAAATAAGGGCCTAGGGTCATTATTTGCAGGAACGATTGAAGTATTCAAAGGGTAAGTTTTTGAAATAAAATTAGCCATACACTTGCAAACACTAGCCGAAAATCCTAGCAACCTTAAGGGCGATTCTAGTTGGTCTAACTTGAGGCGGATCCGGACGTACTGTGGACTATCTACGGAGGGACGACATTTAGAGTCCTAAAGACTTGTTCTTGTTCGGTTCGGGCGCAGCTAGGGAAGGCACGCTACAACATGTATGCATCAATACTATGCTAAATGATTATGTGAATATAATATGCTTTCCTGGCTTTATGGTTTTTCCGCATGATTTATGAATTGTCATATGTATCATAACCTAACAATACTCTTATTCAGAGTTGGGTCTAATCTACTCAGCGCATTCTGTCCTGCTCATATCACTTAGTTTTTTGTTGTGTCAGCTGTTCTTAGTTGTTCTTTCAAAGTACTAGCAACACTGGTGCCACAGTTCTATTCTCCGAAGTGTGCTGATGTTTTTGTGTTCTGGCTTGCATGAAGTTTGCTGGTCTGTGGCAGTGCAACAAGTTAGCTCAGGGTTGTTGGGTAGTCTGGTTGTCTGTTGCTGGTTGTGTTTGTTGCTCCGTGAAGTTTTAACCAAAGTGGTCAGATTGACTTGGTGTGGTGTTGGTTGCTATAAAAACATAGTCCCAACGAGTTTGCATAATAGCCCAAGAATTGTTGTAACCGATTTCTTATTTATATACCTCATGTGTTTGCATATTTGTAATTTTTTTTATCATTTCAGATCCTTAGTTGTCGGAAATGGAGGTGTTGCAACTGTTAGGTTATGATACATATGACAATTCATAAATCATGCGGAAAAACCATTTAGCCAGGAATACATATTATTTACACATAATCATATAGCATAGTTTAGATGCATACTCTTTGTTGCGTGCCTTCCCTAGCTGCGCCCGAACCGAACAAGAACAAGTCTTTAGGACTCCAAGTGTCGTCCCTCCGTAGATAGTCCACAGCACGTCCGGATCCGCCTTAAGATTGACCAACTAGAATCGCCTTTAAGGTACTAAAAATTTCGGCACTTTTGAGCAAGGAATGTGTCTGAATTTTTCTCTCAAAAACTCACTTTGAATACTTAAAAAACTTGTTATAAATTGTGAACCCAGGCCACATATTTATAGGGGTATGGAAAGAGAATTGGAATCCTATTAGGATACGAATTAATTAAATTAGAATCATAATAAAACTCTTATTTAATTAATTTATCAAATAGAATTAGGAAATTAATCATTAAACGAATCCTGTACGTTTTAGGTTTCGTATGTGAACACAAACACCCACGCACGCACAGCAGCCCACGAGGGGCGCCATGCGCGCGCGCGCACAGCCCGAGCATCGCAGCCCACGACTGCCGCAGCCTTGGGTGCGCGCTGGGCCTGCCTTGCGGTGGGCCTGGCGCAGCCTTGGGCTGGCGTGTTGTGGCGCGCGTTTCCCTTGCTAGACGTGGGCCTGGCTTCGTGCTGGGCCTTCGTCTAGCAAGCTCGTCCGATGCTAATTCGTACGACGCGCTTCCGATTAATTTTCCGATTCCGGAATTCATTTCCGATACGAACAATATTTAACATTTCCGATTCCGGAATCAATTTCCGTTTCGAACAAATATTTAATATTTCCGTTTCCGGAATTATTTTCCGATTCCGATAATATTTCCGATTCAGACAATATTTCCGTTTCCGGCAATATTTCCGATTCCGGCAATATTTCTATTTCCGATAATATTTCCCGATACGTACCATGTTTCCGTTTCCGGCAACATCTACGACTTGGATAATATTTATATTTCCGATACGATCCATATTTCCATTTCCGGCAATATCATCGTTTCCGGAGTATTCATTTCTTGCCTGTGACGATCTCAGCTCCCACTGAAACCAAGATCCGTCGATTCCTAATATCCATAGATGGAGTATTTAATGCCATTAAATACTTGATCCGTTTACGTACTATTTGTGTGACCCTACGGGTTCAGTCAAGAGTAAGCTGTGGATTAATATCATTAATTCCACTTGAACTGAAGCGGCCTCTAGCTAGGCATTCAGCTCACTTGATCTCACTGAATTATTAACTTGTTAATTAATACTGAACTGCATTTATTAGACTTAACATTGAATGCATACTTGGACCAAGGGCATTATTTCCTTCAGTCTCCCACTTGTCCTTAGGGACAAGTGTGCATTTCCTAATTCCTTTGTCGCTCGATGCTTGCTCTTGAACATAAGGTAAGAGTTGTCATCCTTATTATGTCCAGAGGTGTTCCTCGGTTTCAGAGTTCAACTGATCAAATAAACAGATAATCATAGCCTATGATTCATCCGAGCACGGCCATGCATTTCACAGTTTCTAGCTCTCCGAGTGGCCTTGTACAACTTTTAAGCATCTCATCCCGATTTATGGGAGGACAATCCCAATCTTGCGATCTTGAGATTAGACTTCGTTTGATAGGTGATTACCTGAGCGTTGCCTTTATAGCCTCCTTTTACGGTGCGACGGTTGGTCAACGTCAAAGCAACCAGTTCTCAAACAATTAATCTCAAATCACTCAGGTATTGAGGATTTAGTGTCTAATAATTTTAATGAAATTTACTTATGACAGATTTTCATCTCTTACAGTAAAGTTTCATAGGTCTTGTCCGATACTAGTCTTCCTCAAGTAAGTATCTATGCAAATGATTATGACATTGCCATGTCCACATAGTTCAAGAAACAGAACTACTAGTCATCTTGCATTCTAATCGTCTAACGTTTTCTATGGGTCCAATTTTATAGAAAACTCCGACTAGGGACCATTATCAACTTTTGACATTCAAGTTCACTTGATAGACATTTCTTAGTCACAGGACTGGTCCTGACAGTCTATCTTGAATATATCGTCAAATTGAAGGGACTCGTCATTTAATAAACCACAAATTAAATGGAAAAATGAATTCTTTTCATTTATTGTGAATGATTAACCAATAATGTTTTACAAAGATTTAAACTCTAAAACTTTAAAACATTAAACAGAGACATCAAAGCCATTCTCCAATATGCTTGATTCCCATAGCTGCAGTGTGCGAGTTGTGCTTCGCCTGCGGCAGAGGTTTAGTCAATGGATCTGATATGTTGTCATCAGTTCCAATTTTGCTTATCTCGACTTCTTTTCTTTCAACGAACTCTCGTAGAAGGTGAAATCTACGAAGTACATGCTTGACTCTCCGGTGGTGTCTAGGCTCCTTTGCCTGTGCAATAGCTCCGTTATTATCACAATACAGGGCTATTGGTCCTTTAATGGAGGGGACTACACCAAGTTCACCTATGAACTTCCTTAGCCATATAGCTTCCTTTGCTGCTTCATGTGCAGCAATGTACTCCGCTTCAGTTGTAGAATCCGCAATGGTGCTTTGCTTAGCACTTTTCCAGCTTACTGCTCCTCCGTTGAGACAGAAGACAAACCCAGACTGTGATCTGAAATCATCTTTGTCGGTTTGGAAACTTGCGTCTGTATAGCCTTTAACAATTAATTCATCATCTCCACCATAGACCAGGAAGTCATCTTTGTGCCTTTTCAGGTACTTCAGAATATTCTTGGCAGCAGTCCAATGCGCCTCCCTTGGGTCTGACTGGTATCTGCTCGTAGCACTGAGTGCATATGCAACATCCGGGCGTGTACATATCATAGCATACATTATTGAACCAATCAATGATGCATATGGAATCCCATTCATTCGTCTACGCTCATCAAGTGTTTTTGGGCATTGAGTCTTGCTTAGAGTCATTCCATGAGACATGGGTAGGTAGCCTCGCTTGGAGTCCGCCATCTTGAACCTATCAAGCACCTTATTGATATAAGTGCTTTGACTAAGTCCAATCATCCTTTTAGATCTATCTCTGTAAATCTTGATGCCCAATATGTACTGTGCTTCTCCTAGATCTTTCATCGAAAAACATTTCCCAAGCCAAATCTTGACAGAGTTCAACATAGGAATGTCATTTCCGATAAGTAATATGTCGTCGACATATAATACTAGGAAAGCAATTTTGCTCCCACTGACCTTCTTGTATACACAAGATTCGTCTGCGTTTTTGATGAAACCAAAGTCACTGACTGCTTCATCAAAACGTATATTTCAGCTCCTGGATGCCTGCTTCAATCCGTAGATTGACTTCTTTAGCTTGCATACCTTTTTAGCATTCTTTGGATCCTCAAAACCTTCAGGCTGTGTCATAAACACAGTTTCTGTTAAAACGCCGTTTAAGAAAGCAGTTTTGACATCCATCTGCCATATTTCGTAATCGTAATATGCAGCGATTGCTAACATTATCCGAATAGACTTTAGCATTGCAACTGGTGAAAAGGTTTCATCGTAATCCACACCGTGGACTTGCCTGTAACCTTTTGCAACCAATATAGCTTTGAAAACTTCAAGTTTCCCATCCTTGTCCTTTTTCAGTTTGAAAACCCATTTGCTTCCAATGGCTTGGTAGCCATCTGGCAAATCGACCAAATCCCATAATTGGTTTTCAGACATGGAGTCTAATTCAGATTGCATGGCTTCTTGCCATTGCTTGGAGCTAGGGCTCGTCATAGCTTGTTTGTAAGTCGCAGGTTCATCACTTTCAAGTAATAGAACGTCATAGCTCTCGTTCGTCAAAATACCTAAGTACCTTTCCGGTTGAGATCTATATCTTTGTGATCTACGCGGGGTAACATTTCTAGTTTGACCA
Source organism: Spinacia oleracea (assembly GCF_020520425.1). Lineage (NCBI taxonomy): Eukaryota > Viridiplantae > Streptophyta > Magnoliopsida > Caryophyllales > Amaranthaceae > Spinacia > Spinacia oleracea. The sequence goes on along the minus strand of NC_079488.1, from coordinate 67,728,527 downwards.
TGATTCTCACCAGATTCTTCTAAAGATCTCTGAGTTTCATCCCGAATGTCATCTTGAGCATTCTCTAGAGTTTGTTGTTCGACTCGAATTTCTTCGAGGTCTACTTTTCTCCCACTTGTCATTTTGGAAATGTGATCTTTCTCCAAAAAGACACCATCTCGAGCAACAAACACCTTGTTCTCAGATGTATTGTAGAAGTAATACCCCTTTGTTTCCTTTGAATAAGCCCACAAGGATACATTTGTCAGATTTTGGATGAAGTTTGTCTGAAATTAATCGTTTGACGTATACTTTATATCCCCAAATCTTAAGAAAAGACACATTTGGAGGCTTTCCAAACCATAATTCATATGGAGTCTTTTCGACAGCTTTAGACGGAGCTCTATTTATAGTGAGTGCAGCTGTATTTAGTGCATGTCCCCAAAATTCTAATGGAAGTTTGGCCTGACCCATCATTGACCTGACCATGTCTAGCAAGGTTCTGTTCCTCCGTTATGACACACCGTTCCATTGTGGTGTTCCAGGAGGAGTCAATTCTGATAGAATTCCACATTCTTTCAGATGGTCATCAAATTCATAGCTCAGATATTCACCGCCTCTATCAGACCGCAGTGCCTTAATCTTCTTGCCTAATTGATTCTCTACTTCACTCTGAAATTCCTTGAATTTGTCAAAGGATTCAGACTTATGCTTCATTAGGTAGACATAACCATATCTACTGAAGTCATCAGTGAAAGTGATAAAGTAGCTGAAACCACCTCTAGCATTTGTACTCATTGGTCCACATACATCTGTATGGATTAAACCCAATAGTTCATTTGCTCTTTCTCCAACTTTAGAGAAAGGTTGCTTTGTCATTTTGCCAAGTAAACATGATTCGCATTTACCATAATCCTCTAAGTCAAATGGTTCTAGAATTCCTTCCTTTTGAAGTCTTTCTAAGCGTTTCAAGTTTATATGGCCTAATCGACAATGCCACAGATAGGTGAGATCTGAATCATCCTTTTTGGCCTTTTTGGTATTTATGTTATATACTTGTTTGTCGTGATCTAATAAATAAAGTCCATTGACTAATCTAGCAGATCCATAAAACATCTCTTTAAAATAAAACGAACAACTATTGTCTTTTATTAAAAAGGAAAATCCCTTAGCATCTAAGCAAGAAACTGAAATGTTGTTTTTAGTAAGACTTGGAACATGGAAACATTCTTCCAGTTCCAAAACTAGCCCGGAGGGCAACGACAAATAGTAAGTTCCTACAGCTAATGCAGCAATCCGTGCTCCATTTCCCACTCGTAGGTCGACTTCACCCTTGCTTAACTTTCTACTTCTTCTTAGTCCCTGTGGATTGGAACATAAGTGTGAGCCACAACCTGTATCTAATACCCAAGAAGTTGAATTAGCAAGTATACAGTCTATAACGAAAATACCTGAAGATGGAACGACTGTTCCGTTCTTCTGATCTTCCTTTAGCTTCAAGCAATCTCTCTTCCAATGCCCCTTCTTCTTGCAGTAGAAGCATTCGGATTCAGAAGTGGGTTGACTGACCTTCCTCTTTACAGATTTGGCGCCAGTTTGCTTAGTTGGGCTGGCCTTGTTGCCACCTTTCTTAGCATTCCTCTTCTTTCCAGATTTCTTGAACTTGCCCCCACGCACCATAAGCACATCCTGCTTATCACTTTTGAGCGTCTTTTCAGCGGTCTTCAGCATACCGTGAAGCTCAGTGAGCGTTTTGTCCAGACTATTCATACTGTAGTTCAGTTTGAACTGATCATACCCGTTATGAAGAGAATGGAGGATGGTGTCTATAGCCATTTCCTGAGAAAATTGTTGATCCAGCCGACTCATATTCTCAATGAGTCCAATCATTTTGAGAACATGTGGACTTACGGGCTCGCCTTTCTTAAGCTTGGTCTCAAGAATTTGCCTATGAGTCTCGAATCTTTCGACTCGAGCCAGATCTTGGAACATGTTCTTCAACTCACTGATGATTGTGAAAGCATCTGAGTTGATGAACGTTTTCTGCAGATCCGCACTCATGGTGGCGAGCATTAGACATTTCACATCCTTGTTATCAATCCAACGATTGAGGGCTGCCTGAGTGACCCCGTCGCCTGCGGCTTCGGGCATCGCCTCTTCTAGGACATACTCCTTTTCTTCCTGCATAAGAACTATTTGCAAGTTCCTTTGCCAGTCAAGGAAGTTTTTCCCGTTCAACTTCTCCTTTTCGAGAATTGATCGAATGTTGAATGAATTGTTGTTTGCCATATTAAAAACTACAATTGAAAAGAATAAACAAATAAATAACCATTCACAGTTTCTCTTAATAAACTTAAATTCTAGCATACATGCATAATTCAATGTTTATTAAGCATTTTATTCAAGTTATGTGTTCCAGCAGGTGTGAATAAAATGATTCCAAGATCCTAAAATCATTGAAGAACTAAGCACAGTTTGTCGACTTAATCCTAAAACATCTTAGGTAAGCAAAAGTCTTTTGCTAATAGTCTAGAAACTATTCTTGGTTGATAGGTACGTCTAAGAACTTATTAGGTAAACCTAACGATTTTGCCACGACATAAAAGGACTCCTTACTTATATCGTTGAGTTTCACCAAAACTAACATGTACTCACAATTATTTGTGTACCTTGCCCCTTTAGGACCAATAAGTAACACCTCGCTGAGCGAAAACTATTACTAGATTGATGTAAAGGATATCCAAGCAAGTGTATATTTTGGCATGGCACCTTTTAACTCAATTTTTTTAAGTTTGGAACTTAAGGCTCTTACTATGTTGGTTAGATTTTAAGTGAACTAAAATCCTTAATCGTGCAACATAATCAAGCCACAATCTCATGCATAATTAAGACATATTTAAAGCAATAAATAACTTAAAGCATGCATAAGATAAATGTGATCTAGTATGGCCCGACTTCATCTTGAAGCTTTAACTTCAAAGTCCGTCTTGAAAATCTCCGTGGGAGGCACCATTTTCTTCAAATAGGATAAGCTATAATTAAAACTAATTACAACTATTTGATGGTACGCAGACCATATTTGAATTGAAAAACAACTTTGGTACTTTAGACCAATTACATTCAAATTAATGGTACGCAGACCATATTTTCTATCCTATTTGGGCCATACTAGTCACTTCATAACCTGCAAAACAGTACATATACAATATATACCATTCACCCATTCATTATCATGAATGGCTCACATTGCTGGTTAGTAAAACACATTATGCATCACGTAAACATTTGCAGCAATTAATCAAGGGCACCAATAATCTACCAATTATTCAGTCTTTATTAATTCTAATCAAGTTGTTTTAACCTTAAGGATTTGTAGACCTTATCAAGAGTTTATGACTAAAAAGGGCTCCCACTCAAACCAATAAATTCATATGCTTTACTAATTTTAAACATAAAAATGTATTTCTAGTCTAACCGGAAACATACAAATTTAATTAAAATTTAAAGCTCATATAAATTTATAATTGAATCCAAAAGTTTAATTTAATTTCAGTCGTATTTAAATTAATTCATGATTTTAATTTTAGTAAAATAATTAGAATAAATAAAATTTATTATAATTACAATATTCAAAATTAAAATCCAAGAAAATAATTTAAATTATTAATTTTAAAATTAATTAAAATTACGTAAACTGAAAATTTCAAATTAAACATTCAAAACGATCTAATCGCAACGCAAACACCCTACGCATCGCACGCCCATGGGCCACACGCACACAGCCATCGCTGGCCATGTGCGCGCAGCCCATGCGCTGCGTCGCATAGCTGCTGCCTCTACCCTTCGCAAGCCATCGCACGAGTTGGTGCTCGCTGCGCGCGCGCCAGTGCTCGATGCACGCGAGCCATCGCTCGCTGTGCGCGCTCGCCAGCGCTCGCTGTGCGCGCTCGCCAGCGCTCGCTGCGCGCGCTCCAGCGCTCGCTGCACGCGAGCCATCGCTCGCTGTGCGCGCTCGCCAGCGCTCGCTGCGCGCGCTCTAGCGCTCGATGCACGCGAGCCATCGCTCGCTGTGCGCGCTCGCCATCGCTCGCTTGATGCGAGCCAGCGCTCGCTGCGCGCGACATCGACGCTGGGCGCAGCACTCGTGGCACGCGAGCTTGCGCTCGCTGCGCGCGAGGCTGCGCGCGCTTGCGCGAGGCAGTGCGCGTTGTGGCGCAGCTCGCTTGCTGCCCACACGCGACTGCCGTGCCTTGCCTTCGCCCATGCCCATTCGTCCATTGCTCGTAGCCCACGACACAAGGCAGGGCTGCTGCCTTGTGCTCGTGCACCATGCCCTTGCTCATTGCATACGTGCCGCATGGGCGACGAGCTCCCTTGCTCGTCGTCGCATGCCCGCACTATACAACACCCCTTAAGGGTAACACGTAGCGTCCATTGCTTTGTGCGTGCAAGTTATATGAACGAATCGCATAAAATTTTAAAATTTTATATTTAAAATTAATGACAAATTAATAAATTAATATTAATTTCATAATTTTAGGGCGAAAAATCGAAATTTATTATTCAATTGATTTCCGATTATCATGGATTCAAGCCTAGGTCATAAAAAATTTAAAATTTATCATAAATTTACAATTTTTATGGTGGTTTTTAATCATAGGTATCTAATTAAATTATAATTAATTGTGAAAATCAAATTAATTCTAAATTATTCTAATTTTCAACAAATTAATCATAATTACAAATTAGATTGCATAATTAACAAGGCTAGGCATTCAAACTTGTTAAACATATACAGTAGGTCAATCAAAAATTCAAGATTTATCAACAAGAATCGCAAATATTTAATTTAACATCTTAAATTTACGAAATTTTGCATTCGAAAAACTAAAACCTTCGAAAAGTCATAGTTAGGCTTCGAATTTGAGAATTCTGGGTTCGGCAGAAAAATACTAATTTTGTCAAAATTTTAGAATGCCTTTTACATGCGGAATTGACACAAAAATCACTCGATTTGGATGAGTAACGAAGAAACTGCTGAAAAACTGCGTACGTATAATTAAATAAACGCAATTTGCAATTAATTAACAATTACGAAAATTAATCACCCCTTTTAATTCTTGCAAATTTGTAATATTTAACCATGTTCATGCAATTTAGATTATGAAAATAATAAGAGGCTCGTGATACCACTGTTAGGTTATGATACATATGACAATTCATAAATCATGCGGAAAAACCATTTAGCCAGGAATACATATTATTTACACATAATCATATAGCATAGTTTAGATGCATACTCTTTGTTGCGTGCCTTCCCTAGCTGCGCCCGAACCGAACAAGAACAAGTCTTTAGGACTCCAAGTGTCGTCCCACCGTAGATAGTCCACAGCACGTCCGGATCCGCCTTAAGATTGACCAACTAGAATCGCCCTTAAGGTACTAAAAATTTCGGCACTTTTGAGCAAGGAATGTGTCTGGATTTTTCTCTCAAAAACTCACTTTGAATACTTAAAAAACTTGTTATAAATTGTGAACCCAGGCCACATATTTATAGGGGTATGGAAAGAGAATTGGAATCCTATTAGGATACGAATTAATTAAATTAGAATCATAATAAAACTCTTATTTAATTAATTTATCAAATAGAATTAGGAAATTAATCATTAAACGAATCCTGTACGTTTTAGGTTTCGTATGTGAACACAAACACCCACGCACGCACAGCAGCCCACGAGGGGCGCCATGCGCGCGCGCGCACAACCCGAGCATCGCAGCCCACGACTGCCGCAGCCTTGGGCGCGCGCTGGGCCTGCCTTGCGGTGGGCCTGGCGCAGCCTTGGGCTGGCGTGTTGTGGCGCGCGTTTCCCTTGCTGGACGTGGGCCTGGCTTCGTGCTGGGCCTTCGTCTAGCAAGCTCGTCCGATGCTAATTCGTACGACGCGCTTCCGATTAATTTTCCGATTCCGGAATTCATTTCCGATACGAACAATATTTAACATTTCCGATTCCGGAATCAATTTCCGTTTCGAACAAATATTTAATATTTCCGTTTCCGGAATTATTTTCCGATTCCGATAATATTTCCGATTCAGACAATATTTCCGTTTCCGGCAATATTTCCGATTCCGGCAATATTTCTATTTCCGATAATATTTCCCGATACGTACCATGTTTCCGTTTCCGGCAACATCTACGACTTGGATAATATTTATATTTCCGATACGATCCATATTTCCGTTTCCGGCAATATCATCGTTTCCGGAGTATTCATTTCTTGCCTGTGACGATCTCAGCTCCCACTGAAACCAAGATCCGTCGATTCCAAATATCCATAGATGGAGTATTTAATGCCATTAAATACTTGATCCGTTTACGTACTATTTGTGTGACCCTACGGGTTCAGTCAAGAGTAAGCTGTGGATTAATATCATTAATTCCACTTGAACTGAAGCGGCCTCTAGCTAGGCATTCAGCTCACTTGATCTCACTGAATTATTAACTTGTTAATTAATACTGAACTGCATTTATTAGACTTAACATTGAATGCATACTTGGACCAAGGGCATTATTTCCTTCAGCAACGTGATATATCAGCTCCCTTACAAAATAAATGTTATTAGTAATGCTTAAACAATAGGTTTCTTCCTAGAAATACATGGTTATAATACTAATTAAACATTCTTGATATATTTTAATAAAAATAACTACGCCATACGTTTTTCCCTACCTTGGGGGACGGCGCGCGATAGCGCGTCGGCCAACAACTAGTATATATAAGTAGCCACCTTGTACATTAGTCCTTGTACAAAAATGTGAGTAGAAGACTCTAGAGCTCGGGATGTTCTATAAATAGGGGCTCATTTGAGCAAACCAACCAATCATTTTTAAACACAAACTAAAGCCATACGAAATTCTTCCCATCATTCTTATGCCTACGTTTTCCGCACTTGAACTTAAAGAAAAAAGCGCTTTCCGCACTTGAACTTAAAGAAAAAAGCGCGTGATGGACAAGTTATACATTAATCTGAGTTAAAATGCGTTATATTCAACTTATTTTGTGGTTCTATGATTAACTTGTCGAAAATTGGAAACAAATAAAAAATGCTAAGCAAAACACAACATTAGATTTATGATTTATTTTGATGTACACAAACTCATTTAAAATATCTAAAGGAGCCAACAATAAAATACTTTTGGACCCATTTATCGTTTAGGCAAAATAAATATTTTTATCGAATATTGTCTAACCAAATTAGTACTAAGAAGAAAAATCATACAAGTTTTTTCGTTTTTTTAATAGACTAATTAATGTACATAGTATTGTTGCATAATTGCCGATGGCTAAATTCAAGGAACAGTTCGTGTGTTGCATGAAGTTGATCCTTATGAAGTCAATGCATCATGTTCAATATGCTTAGAGCATAATGTAGGTGAGATTTGACCAACTTCACAGTGTTAAGAGAAGTGGAGTACACTTATTTGCGTTTTATGTTCAACATCGGAGTTGTTCATGATATGAATGATGTAAACTTGTTCAATGATGTTTTGTGATATTGTTATTATGAGGGTTGTTTGTTTAGTTGTAAGTTGGAGAACAATGGCACGTTGACATAGAATTCACGGGCACACATTTGAAAATCCGTTACTATAAATTTTGATTTGTAGTAATCGGTTATATTTTACAAAGGTCCACAAGTATATTTACAGACTCAAGAAAGAATACATTTGTAAAGGATTTCAATTTTTTTAGTATACATATTCAGAACCAGCTGAAGATATGGTATCATGCTGCCCAAACCATGAATTTTGGAACGAGGAGCATCATACAATGAGGGTCCAGTTCGGGGTCAAAAGTAATAATATTTCGATCTCCGTTATAACCTAAAGCTCTTTAAATCGGTTATGGCCTGAATCATTTTTTATTTAAAAAAGATGCATATTAAAATAAACTTATTAATTATCTCATTGGAAAATACGTAGTATAATGTCAACAGTCAAGGGCAGCAAAGAAAAGAGTCAACTACCTTTTCGCACTTTTGGCCTATGTCGTAAGTTGTTGTAATGTGTGTAATGGTCTTCAAAAACCTAATGACAGTTTGTAGTTTGTAAACCCTACTTTTTATGCAAATTTCAACCTATGTAAAAAAAAGGGAAAATTTTGAGAAAATTGGAAAAATCTTACAAGTGGCCGGTATATATTACAAAATCTTTACTACTTCCTCCATCTCTTTTTGTTCTTTACGTTTTTCTTTTTAGGTGTCCCAAAACGTTCTTTACATTTCCTTTTATATTGTCACATAAATGCTTTAATATTCTATCAAAATTTATGTCCAATTATTATTTTAACCAATTAAATTTATTGAGTCATTTAATTTCTCACACTTTTCCATTGGGACATTAATTTTTTTTCATTTTCCCAATATCACAATTTTGATAAAAGTGAAAACATTATAAATAAACGTAATTTGTCTTGTTTAAATAAAAAAATATAGAGGAATTTCAATGCACATTAATTTGTCATTATAACACGTGCAAAATACCAAACGTAAAGAACAAAAAGAGACGGAGGGAGTAGCTAACTACTCCTTCCATCTCATTTTACTTGCTCCATTTGACCAATTTTTATGAGGGTTTTTAATGAAATTAGGGAGTATAGTTATAGTATTTAGTTAACTTGTGCTGGTTTAAATAAATATGGGGTATAATTTAAGCTATTTAGGCCCTGTTTAGTTCACCTTATTTCAAGACCTTATTACTTATTTCAGATTTAATCAGATCATATCAGACCAGATCAGATCGGGAAAAATAAGTTCAGATCAGATCAGATCAAACCAGACCGATTATTATTATTATTATTATTATTATTGTTATTATTATTATTATTATTATTATTATTATTATTATTATTATTATTATTATTATAAAGAAACGATACACAAAGTTGGATGGGAGCCTAGCCACTAATTGGGCTCCAACACCCTTATTCAAAGCAAAACACAAACGATGAAAAAGAAAAGAACGAATGTTAGCAGCAACCGTGTTACTCTGAGCAACCCGAGAGACCCTAGCCATGAACTCGAGGGCATCACACCCCAGTTCTCCAAAGGTAGAGAAAGCAAAAGCGATAAAACCATACCCGTTGTCTATGCACTTCGCCCCATTGTTATTATATATTATTATTATTATTATTATTATTATTATTTTATTATTATTTATTATTAGTAGTATTTTATTATTTTATTATTATTATTATTGGTATATGTTTATATCATTGTTATTATATTTAATATTTTACTAACATTATTGCTTTAATAAAAAATAATGTTGTTGCCGATGCAATTAAAATCTACTTCATTATTTAAGGCATAAAAAAACATTAACAAAACATTCAAATGCATCATGTCCAAATTAAAACCATTAAGTTTAGATCAGAAACGATATGATCAGGTCATGTCCATATCAGAACTAATTTTTATACATCAGAACCATTATATATCCAGACCAGAACTGATAGATTTGATACTATCCAGATCATAATTGATCGGTACAGATCATGTACAGATCATGTCCAGATCATGTTCAATTCTGCAAATATCTTGTCTACATCAGAACCGATCCTTACATCTACATCAGATTATGACCAGATTAGAACTGATCTGTATAGATCATGACTAGATCAGAACTGATCTGTACAGATCATGTCCAGTCAGAACTGAACTGTACAGATCATGTCCAGATCAGAACGGATCTATACAGATCAGAACTGATTTCTACAAATCGTGTCCAGATCAGAACCGATCTGTAGAAATCATGTCCAGATCAGAACTTATATGTCTAGATCATAACAGATCTATCTAGATCATGTATAGGTTTATCTAATATAAGGAATAGTTAAATCATGAGCAAAGTCAAATAAATAATAACAATATTATAAATTTGTGTAACATTATAACAATATTATAAATTTGTGTAACATTTATTTTACACGTAAGTCGTTTAAGATTAATAAATGTAGATTTTTGTTTAAACTTAATTCCGAAGAATCAGATCAGATCAGATCAGATCAGACCAGAACAGACCAGATAAGATCAGATCAGAAAAAATAAGTTCAGATCAGATCAGACCAGACCAGATCAGAAGAAATAAGGTGAACTAAACAGGGCCTTAGTTTACGTATTTGTGGTTATTAGTCCATAGAAGATTTTATTATATTTTCGAAAACTCACATATGAAGGAACCTTACCTATAAAACATAACTCCTTGCAATTAAAATGTTATTCATATGGCATCTGCAAAATTCTTATAGAAGATTCTTAATGTAAATGTTAATAAAATATTTAATTTCTCTTTTTTCAAAACCTTTTAATTATCTTTTTTCTTCCCGCTCTTGATCGAATGCCATAGGTTATTTCACTTTTATAATATGTTTAAATTTTATTATAATTTGAGTTAGGAAATAAATCCTTTCCGTATTCATGGCAACCTAGCAGCATATTTTTAGGATTGGTTAACAACGTAACAGTAAAGTCAACTGATCCAACATACTTCCTCCGTTTCTTATTACTTGACACATTTTAATTTTGACACTATTTACATTGCAATTTTGATGGTGCAGGCGTGTGCACGTAGCTCTAGGTGTACCGGAATCAAAACGACCAACATTAAACACAAAACATCCGTTTTTACAATTCCCTTGAACAAAAGAACAATTCTCTTGAACAAAAGAACATTAAAGGCTCTATTTTTTTCTGTTATGTTTTTCGCGTTTTTATTTGACTCGTTGTTATTCTTGAGATATATATTCTTCTTGATTTTATGTTTTGAATTTAAACTGTGAAGAGGAGAGAGAAAGTGTGAAATAGGTTTTCTAAAATGGTTTTTAGAGAGAGAGTAATGAAAATTCCCAAAATTTCGTTGATTTTTCTGCTTCAACATCAAATTAAATTGATTCTTCTTCTTCAAATTTGAATTTTGCAGCTGATAATCAGATTCTGGGAGGTAATTTTTCAATTTTTATAATAATAAATTGTATGTTTTTGATGATTTTGATTTTGTAATAATCGTGTTTTTGATGATTTTGATTTTGTAATAATCATGTTTTGATGATTTTGATGATTTTGATGATTTTGATGATTTTAATGAATCGAATAATGTAATAATACGCTGATTTCGTGAAATCGTTGATTGTGAAGATTTTGATTATGTAATTACGATTTTTTTTTCTAGAGAAGAACATTTTAACGTATTTAAAGAACATATGCTCGTATTAAAAGAACAATTTCATTATAGTAGAAAAATAGACCATATGCTTTTCATAATTTTTTATTTTATTTTATTGTGTTCTTCTTTTTTATTATTTTGCGTTTCATAATGTGTTCTATTTATTTTATTGTATTATTTTTCGTGTTATTTTTTATTTATCCTTTGTTCTTTTGATTGCGTTCTTGTTATTATACATGTTAACTTATTTTTTTCCAAATATTATGAATAATGTGTTTGATAATTCATAACATAATGATGCTAATGATGATTTAGAATCATATGTTATTGTGGGACAAAGTAATTGACTTGTTCTTTTAGTCTCTCTATTTGCTCTTTTAGTCTTTTCATTTGTTCTTTTTATAATGTTCTTTTAAAATAACAAAATAAAACACGTGCACAATTCTCATTATGCACTCTTTAAGAATTTTTCCTTTCTCCTTCTCTGTTCTTCTTTGATTCTAATTCCTATTTTTTCATTTTCTATTTTCAGCAACTATATATACTTATGAATCATAATCATTAGTCATTTTAGAAAATTTGAAACACATTTTAGAGAGAGAAAGCGGATATGATTTATATTCTCTCAACATAAGAGAGATTTTTTTGAGAGAGAAAGAGTGAGATAGTGAGTAAAAGAGTAAAAAGTACATTTTCTCCTTATTCTCTCTCTAAAATTCCTTCTGAATGTTTCTCCTTAGTTGAAAATGAGAGAATTAAGAAAAATACTAGTTCAATTTGGCTAGTTTTTGAAGCAAGAGAATCACATGAGAGCATGATATTTTCATAGGATTGAGATCAGTTTTTGAAAATTTATTAAAAGATATTGATACTCTTGATAAATGTTGATCAAGTATTTAATGTACGCTTCCTTGTTCTTTCCTCTAATGTTCTTTTCAAATTGTAATGTTCTTTTCATAACTTTACATTTATTATGTAGTAAACATAGATTATTCTTTTAAATCAATATAGTTTGTTCTTTTATATCAAATAGACTGCTCTTTTAAATTTTTAGAGAGTTTTTTTTAATACAATTAATGATTATTTTTATAAAATTAAAACACATTTTGAATTTTAAAAAATAAATAAATTTTGCTAATAGTATAAAAATAACTTTTAAAAGAACATAGATATTATTTTAACTCGTAACACAATTATTGTACTTTTTTTTATTAAAAGAACAAAAAAGATTTTAAAAGGAACAGATTTATGATTTTAAGTCCAAAACCATTAAAACACAATTTATTAAAAGAACAAACTACACTTGTAAACGAACATAACAACATTGTAGATCTGGTTTTAAGTTCAACAACTTCATTGTAGTCTCGTCTTCTTTTCTTAATAAGAACACATAAAGCATAGGAAAAGAACAGTAATAAATTAAAAACACCATAGAACTGGTTTAAAGTTCTTCAAAAAAAATTCGTTTCATTTTAATTAGAATATATAATGGTTTGCAAAGAACAAATAACACTTATAAAAGAACATAGTCTGATTCGTGGTGAAAGAACAAAAATACTTTAAAAAAATATAGATTTAGTTTTAAGTGCATCAAAAAATCGTCGTTTCGTCTTTTTAATTAGAACATAAAATCGTATGAATAGAACAAATAACACTTAATAAAAGAACATAGATTTGATGCGTGGGATAAGAACAAAACTACCTTTAAATAAAAATATAGATCTAGTTTTAAGTGCATCCAAATATCGTCGTTTTCGTCTTTTTAATTAGAACACCAAATGGTTTAAAAAGAAAAAATACAACTAATAAAAGAACATAGATTTGTTGTTCTTTTCGTTCCTTTCATTTTGTTCTTTTGTTTGATATGGAAAAAGATGTTGTTCTTTTTCATGTACGTGTTTTGTTCTTTTTTCCTTTTTTTGTTGTTTTTTTTTTTTGAGTTTTTGTTATTTTCTTTTTCTTTTGATTTTTGTTCTTTGTGTGTTATAAAAAAGTTGTTCTTTTTTTAAATTATTTTGTGTTCTTTTTACCATTTTTTACCGTTTTTTAATTTTTTAAATAATATTATCGATACTTGATTTTTTTGTTGTTTTTCTGTTGCATTTTTCACATGATGTTCTTTTTGAAAAGTAGTTGTTCTTTTTATAGTTTATCAGGAGAGATAATATGTTCTTTTCATTTTTGTATCTTTTATTTGGTTTTTAACATTAGTGTTCTTTTTAGGTTTTGGTTAATGTTCTTTTCGTTTGCTCTATTATGTTCTTTCTGTTTAGTTTATTATGTTCTTTTGCGTTATTTTTGGTTTTTGCGTTTTGTTTTAATGTTTATGGCTGCACCATCCGCACGTTGATTAAATTTGTTTCAATGAATATTTTTTAAACATCAACTTTTAAAAAAAATTCCTATTCATAAATCATAATGGATGATAGTATGATACGGAGTATTAATGTTTGGTATCATGCATTGGAAAATGTGCTTAAAGAATTGTGTAATCTAAAAAAGAACGGAAGAACTATCAATTTTGATCCAACAAATTTCTCAAACTCATCTTCTTATATTGAAAAGCCGAAAGGAAGGAAGTGTTTGGCGTATTTTTTTCCTTTTTTACCCCTCCCTTTGATTAAATATTACATAATTATGTAAATGCACTAATCTAAACTCTGGCTCATGTACTCCGTAGAAACCAGTAGAAGTTTCTCGCTCTCTCCTCACCTTCATAACAAAACCACAACCATCGCCAATCGCAAGAAAAGCTCAATAAGGTAATTAACTTTATTACTCAACTTTAAATTTGTTATATGTTAAGATCTACGTTTCATATTTTGTTCATTAATTAGAGTTTTGGATTCGAGTTTCGATTTAACGTCTATTGTTGGAGATAAGTTAAGTACTTAATTTAATTCAGACTTTTACATGCATGTGTTTATTTATTTGAAATTGGTCTCAAATCTGGGTTTTTGGTTTAAAGTTATCTGATTACAGGGGCGTAAGTGACAATATCGATTGAATCCTCTACAAATCAATGATGTGAAGATGTTGAGGTGTTGTTCTCTCTTGATATTTCGTGTGGTGTCTGATTCGTCTGAATTGAGTGCTTCAATACGTCTGGAGTCAGGTTTATTTTTACTCCTATTTTCTTCATTTTTTTTCCAATTATATATAGTACTAGATTTTAGTCGGTGCGATGCACATATTTGTTAAGTTAAAATAAAACTCCTATATTATATTAGTTTTTAATTTTGGATTAAATTCATTTTAGATTTATTTTTTAATTATTAGAGTGTTTGAGTTCGTATGAAGTTGTATATGCGTAATATTAGTAATTAGTTTATAAAATTATATACGTGGCACCTAATTATCTATCTACGTGACACTCGACTTTTTTTATTCAAAAATAATTTTGAAATCTTATTTTTCATTAGCCGAAACCATTGGATTTTCTACGTGATGCTCTAAAATTGGATTAGTGTTTGATTTTAGATTGAATTTGTTTTAGATTAGTGTTTAATTTTGGATGAATTTTATTTTTTAGATTGGTGTTTTATTTTGGATGAATTTTATTTAAGAGTTATTTTTTAATTTGTATGGAGCTGTATATATTAATCATTAATTATCTAGATGGCACTCGATTTTTTTAATTTAAAAATAAATTAGAGACCTTATTTTTCATTGACCGAAACCCATAGTAATCCTAGATGGTGCTCTAATATTTCAGTAAATATGCCTCCTTTATATATATATATAATATATTAGAATATTAGATTAAAAGTTTTAAAAAATCCGAATTATTTATTTTGAAAACATAAATAAAAATAAAAATATCTAATTACTCAGCTTTCCTAGTTTCTTCCCCCCTTATTGTGCGTCATTCATACACCTTACACTTTCTCCGATCAATCAACATCCACATTTCACATTTGTCGATATTTCTCTCTCCTCCTCACAATTTTAGCCCGTGCGATGCACGAATTCTATTAAATTGTTAAGTTAAAACAAAACTATTATATATACCAACTTTTGTATTTATATATTAGATTAGATAAGTGTTTGATGTTGGATTGAACTTCATTTTATATTTATTTTTTAATTGTTAGAGTGGTTGATACGTAGTATTCGTAATTAATTAATAAAAATATCTACGTGTAACCTAATAATTTATCTACGTGGCACTCGACTTTTTTAATTCATAAATAATTTTGAAATCTTACTTTTCATTCTCCAAAACCATTAGATTTCCTACGTGGCGCTCTAATATTGGATTAGTGTTTGATTTTGGATTGAATTTCATTTTAGATTAGTGTTTGATTTTGGATTGAAATTTATTTAAGATTAGTGTTTGATTTAGGGTTAAATTTTATTTTAGATTTATTTTTTAATAATTAAAAAATAAATCTAAAATGAAATTCATTTGATTATGGATGGAGTTGTACATATCAGTAATTAATTAATTGAAATATCTTTGTGGCACCTAATTAATTATCTATGTGACACTTGATTTTTTTTAATTCAAAAATAAATTAGAAATCTTATTTTTCATTGGCCCAAACCATTAGTAATTCTACGTGGCGCTCTAATATCTCAGCAAATATGCATCCCTTATATATGTATATTAGATTACTCCACATTAAATTAGAATTGGATTTATTTTATTTTACGGATTTTTCATGAAATGCCCCTGAGGTTTGTCTTAATGCACCAAATACCCCTAAACTTTCCAGAATGCACCAAATACCCCTGAGGTTTAGTATAAATACACAAAATGCCCATAAGGTTAACGGACGTTAAGTCCCCGTTAGCGTATGTTTACATTTTTGCCCTTAATAAACCGTTTTCTTTATTTATACTAACATTAACCATTAATTATATTAATTAACCCGTAATTACCCCTTAATTAAATTAATTAACCCTTAATTAAATGAAAGAACCAATTACCCAAAAAATTTTGGATTCTTCATTCCCACCTTATACCTTTGGTCTGTCTCCTCAAGTCCACCACCACCATGTCAACCCCCTAATTCCTCTCTCCATTATCAACACCAACCATAGCTCCATCCTCGCAACCACCTCCATCCACACAGGACCAATTAATTAGAGGAGAGAGAACGCAACCATGCCGCCACCACCAAACCCCACCACCGACATGCTGCCACCATCAAACCCCACTCCCCCCTTCCTCACCGGCGGCGTTTCCCTCCCCTCCCCCACCTTACCCACTGCTCCCCACTACTGTCGCCACCACCAAACCCGCGTTTCCCTCCCCCTCACTTCCCCCACCTTCCTCATTCCCCACTGCCGCCGCCACCAAACCCCACTTCGCCTTCCTCGTTGGCGTCGTTGCCCTCCCCGCACATCCCCCTCCGTTACGGTCAAGGCAACTAGCAGCAATGGTTGATTGAAATCCCCCATTGCTGATTTGGGAATCAATTTTTTGGGGATCTGGATTTTGAGAGAGGAAAATCGATCTGTTTCGCCGGTGGCGGTGGCGGTGTGGGGTGGTGGTGAGGAAGAGAAGGGGTTAGCATGGCGGTGTGTGGTGGTGGTGAGGAAGAGAAGGGCTGCCATGGTGCTTCCAACTCAGAAAAATGACTGCCATTTTTAACAGGGAAGAAGGAAGGGGAGAGAAAGAAAAATGAATAAAAAATAAAAGAAATTAAAAGGAAAAGAGAAAAATAAAATTAAAATTAAATTAAAGTTAAGTTAACGGAGTTAACGAAAAATAGTCAATTTGGGCATTTTGTGTATTTATACTAAACCTCAGGGCTATTTGGTGCATTCTGGAAAGTTTAGGGGTATTTGGTGCATTAAGACAAACCTCAGGGGCATTTCATGAAAAATCCGTTTATTTTATTCTTCTTTTAATTTTTTGCCTGATTTTTTCCAATTTGAGGTCCCCTCCCCCCCCCCTTTTTAGCATAGATATTATTTAATTTCTTTTTTTTAATTAAATGCATGATTGTATTTTTCCTTCATTAAGTCCAATTTGAGTTTTTCTTGATAATTTATTTTTCAAAGTAATAGTAATAGGCATAACGTGCATTTCCTGCTTGAGTAGTTGAATGTCATAGTATATAGTTCATTGAACTACATTTTTCCAATCGATTTACCAATTTCAATTTAATTACGAAAGAGATTCAAGAGTATAGTTTATTGGAAGAGCAAGAGTAGCCCTACAATCCACCCCGCTACCAGAAACGTCATTCTGATACTCCAAAGTAGCGAATTATATTCCTTAGGAGGAGCTTCCAAGTTTCCTGGATTCGCAACCTCTCCTAACCTCTCTTCTCTCTTCAGAAATAAGTACTACGTATATAGTAGTAGTAGTTGTTGTGTAGGAATATCAATTTTGTTTTTGCTTTAGCTTGTTGCTTTATCTTTAGGAAACTGTGTGATGCATAAGAGGATTTATAAACCTATTTTAGATGCACGCCTGCAGTTTAACAATATTATTACACTCTGTAATATTAATGATTTAGTTTTCCACATTAAATTAATTAGAGCATATTATAATTTTGGTATTTGATCGTTTAACATATTTGAAATTTCTGTATGAGAACTCCATGAAGTTCTTCTAGAACAATTCAGAATGACAAGAAAATTTATAAGGGCCAACCGGCAAGGACAAGTTTCTTTTACCAATTTGCTTTCTTATGTAAAATTATAAACACTCTTGGGAGTGGTTGTCGCTATAAAACTCACGCAATCTTACGGGGTAACTCTTGACTCGCTCAATTAAATTATACTTGTAATATATTGCATTATCTCGATTTGAAGGAGCTAAGAGCTAAATCTGTCATTACCACATTAATAAAATAAATATGCTTGTTAGTGTACAAAAGGTTAATACTTCCAATTGAAGAAGTCCTTCTGAAGCCAAGACAACACATCATCCTCGATGCAAATAACATAAATAGCAAACAAAGTATATTATTTGATATTTGTTAGTACTTTGTTAGCATTGTTACTTTTTGTTAGTACTTTGTTGTTTGAAATGTTAATAACATGTTTCATGGAAATTCTTAAATTTTAACGTACCAAGTTACTAGTAATCTACAAAATCCCCGTTGTATAACTTCAAGCATCACCAGGCCTTCCTTTCAAACCCAAAAGTTGCAAACTCCACATACCAAAAAATCGAGATCTACAGACACATTGCTATTGCTTCAGATTGCTCAAAATTAAAGAAAAAAATCAACCTTATCAAACATATATATTGAAATTAATTGAATTATAGTTGAAATCCCATCTTGATCCACGAGCTCCTGATTGAAAATTGAAATCCAGCATGATCATATGTATTTATTCTAAAATCCATAGCATAACAACAACTGTTACAATTCAACATAAATCAAACATACTAATGTAAAAGAGAAATCACAAAAGTTAAAGTACAATTAACTGAGACAACAACAATCATCATAATTAATTGAATGATATTACTCGAATTTGATGGAGTTGGTCTAGATTGTAGATCATCCAGTTATATATCTAGATTTATTTAGCCGTTGTTGCTTCTCTTGATTATGATAATCTCTATTATATAAGCCAAGAGGGGAGGGTTATTTACGTAACAACACTTTTGGTGTCCACCAAGTAAAAGACTAAAAAAACCCCAACACCCCCAACAGATTACCTTCAACCCTTTCCACGCTAGTACTGCTTTCTCCTTCCTCAGTCTCACTTGCTCATTTTTGTTTTCTCAAAACCTAAACCTAAAAGCTTCGAATATCTCTCTCCACAAACACTAGAGCAAGAGAAATCGAGAGAGGAGAGAAAAAAATGGAAGATCCCAACACCCAAACATACGATGTTCCTCTCACGGATCTGCCTGGGTTCCCACCGATTTGGCCGAATCAAAACCCGATGTTGTTGTTAGCGGTGAAAAATCCTCCGGCAATCCGTCGACATTAATGGTTCTCGCCAGGAGAAGGCTGTAGCGGCATTCCCGACTTTTTCGTTAATTCTCTCTCCTCTGAACCTGTAAGCTCCACTCTAATGTCTAAATCACGATTTCTGTTTTTTTTGTTTGATTTGGTTAAATCTTAGAAATTGAACTTAGTTTCAGATGGAAGGTGTTTACCTTGATTAGATGATTTTTCCTCAAAATGGAGATGTTTCCAGAATTTGATATTTGCGTTTAATTTTTGCTTTTGTTTTTTTTTCAATTTCTGAGATTGTTTCTGGAATTTGATCTACAAATTTTGATCCGATAATAATAATTCTCATTTTGAAGTGAATAAATTGGATTTTGGTGAAGACGATGATGATGTGGGAGAGAGAAAGGCATATCCACATATGGGGTTTGGGTTTTAGAAGTGATGCTGCTACAAACTAGGGTTGCTACTCCCTTCACCATCTTTCTCTTGCTTCTCTTGAGGTTGTTCTTCTTTCTCCTTTGTCGTTATTTTTCTGAATGTTGTGGGATGGCAAATTTATCTTATCAAAGGTAATTATGAGCTTTTTTGGAGTTTGGTATCTGGGATTTAAAATTACAATTTATTAAATGAAAATTTGGACCAAAGAAAAGCGACTGAAAAACGAAAATCTTACATTTAAACCTTCAGTTTGACTACATCACATAATAGATGGTTGATAATCAGGGAAAAGGAGGATTAATACTCCGTAACACAGTAGTTTTTTTGTTAAGACAAAAGTGATAGAAATTTAACCAATATCCAATATTAAACGACAAAGATGGGGAGGGGCATTTCAGTATACTGTGATAATACATGGATTTGATCTTATTTTATTGATGGGATATGTTTATTCCTGCAGTGCTGCTGATTGGAAGTTTGGAGCGGAGCAGTTTGTTAAAATGCTCCCAGATAAAGTACATGTTCATTGTAAGGATGTTTCTCGCTTTTGTTATTTTTGTTTTATGCTATTTTGTTGGAGTGGATATATGTAGTTGTTTTAATATGGCAAGGCTTTCAATTTGATCTGTTGAAGGATGTCTGTTTCGTTTTGCAGCTTATTAATTATGTATTATGTCTGGCTAAATGGTTATACTCACGTACTGGGGTTTCTTGCTTTGTTTACGATTCCATTGCAATTGTTTGTTTCTTATGGTTGATTGCTTTGGTTAATTGGTTTTGAATGATTTTTGAATTGTTACAATGCAAATTCGTATTGGGTTGGACCTGATGGTATTGTTTGTTTCTTATGGTTGATTGATATGGATAATGCCATTAAATTTATTAAGAATTTAATAAATTCCATTGCAATATGAATTGTTCAAAACTGGAGAACTATAGGATTGGTCGTTCCAATGCAATAGAATCTATTAAGAACATAGATTCATATATTCAAGTCATATGAATCTATTTTTACAATGACTAGAATCTTTCCAATGTGAATTGTTCCAATGCAATAGAATCTATATAATAGAGATTGGCAAAGAAAACAAAGTCAATATTTTTTCCTGACATTTTCATTGTTTTGGCTTCACATGATTTGCTACAATAACAATCAATCAAATAAAGGTCTAATTAGTTATCTCATATTTATTATGAGTAGGGGAAAGGAACAAGACCCACAAGTGTGTGTGCGATGTGGCCGCTAAATTTTTCATCTTCAGAAGAGCCGTTGTTCTGCCTGTGCTTACCCCGTTGCTTGCACCAGGAAATGTATGCATCTTCATTTTTCTCTCTCACATATTTTTGCTGTTTTGATTGGTTTCATTCACTAGGGTATTGATGAATAATGAAAAAAGATATGAGCTGGTTTTTTTGTATGTTACAGTTAAAAGGGGGATCTTGCTTTTGTTGATTGGTCATGAGTGGGCCACGCTCTTTAAGGTACAGGCGAGGGAGCTGATGAAGCCCGTGCATCCTAAGGAGCTAAAGTGAAGTCTGATTTAAGTAGGTTGCACTCTCTGCTTGATGAGTTCATACCGACTATCGAGGGAGGAAATGGAATTTGTTATACTCATCCTGATAAATTACCAGGTTTTTTTTATTATTGTTAATTTAACAAGTTTTGTTTTTAAGGTGTAATTTCTTTTGATTTGGATGATGTTTGGTGTGTTGGGAGTAGCAAAGATCATATTGTAGACGGGATTTGATCCCAGAGAGTGCATATACTTTTTAATCTTTGCTACTTTTGTTGAATTTTATTTTGAAATTGATTCCTGTTTCAAATGGTAATGGAAGCCATATGATTTGGGAGCTGATGACGATGGTGTTTTCTCAATAGATGGTCTTATTCTTCCTCCTCCCGATCAAATGAATGAGGAAGGGTCTACTCTTCGCGTGTGGCGTCGGCCAGATCTGATTTCCAAATGCTTTATTATATTTTTTATGTTGATAATTGTGTGTCCAACAATGGCATTCTATGCATTAGCCAACCGGAGGGTTTGTGGGATGATTGGAAGTTGGCTTTATTGGCATTTGAACTGAATGAAAAATGGGGGTTTGAAACAGAGAAAATCCTGGGTTTGATTGTTTGGGTGTTGGGTACTCATCAGAAGTTTGATGTTGCTTGGTTATTGATTCGTGACTGGCACTAGTTCGCAGATACTCGACAAGCCATGCTTGCTGTCATTGAGAGTTGAGTTAGTCAGTTAGTTCATGATTTAATGCATGTTTTTTCATTAGCTAGCTTATGACAATGTAGGATTTACGTTTCAGTGCCAATATATTTGATTTTTGGGTTCATGTTACTATATGGCAGCAGAATCTATCATGCCAACAATGATGCTATGCAGGTTAATAGATTTTGTATTTTGTGTTTTCTTTGCCTCCTTGCTGCCTAATGTGCTTCAATCATTTATGGAACATGCTATAGATAAGAGAACCTAGGGAGGGATGAGATCAAGAGATTGCTTACACTACATAATGTGATCAGTATGTAGCTTATGTTGATGTTCACATTGATATGTAAACATGTATTGATCGTAGATTTTGGTCATAATGTGACTGGATTGATTTGAATGAGATCAATCGATTTCTTATGCAGTTACGCTCCATAATTTGATTGGATTGTAGCTTATATTGCTATTCGCATTGAGTTGTAAACGTGTACTTTAAACTTTCTACCTCTACCAATTAGATTTAGTTTTTTCGTCATGTAAAGATATTTGTTGTGATTAGTTGTAATAACCCTCTCTCGCCGTACTTATTCATCCTGGTCATGGAAACACTATCTCATATGATCCTGAACTTGGAGGCTAAGAAGGAGATCACAGGGATAAAAGTTTCAAGAGATGCGCCTCCCATATCCCATCTATTCTTTGCAGACGACTCCCTCTTCTGCTTCAGGGCTTTTCCAGATTCTTGTCAAAAAATCAAAGATACCATCAAATTCTTTTGTGAGATTTCAGGGGAAATGATCAATTACGATAAATCTGCAGTCATGTTCAGCCCGAACACACCCACTACTTTCAAACATATTATGAGAAAGATCCTGGGTACGCCAAGCACAGAAAAACTGGGTAAGTACCTTGGCTGCAATGTTGAAATTGACGGTAGAAGCTCACAGGTGTTCCACCAACTGGTTGAGAAAGTCCAAAGAAAGATCACCTCCTGGAAAAACTTGGCACTTTCACAGGCTGGGAGATTACTTCTCACCAATGGGATCCTTGCTGCCCTATGCGCCAATGTCCTCTCTGTTTTCTTGGCACCCACGCTAGTCAAGAAAAAAATAGACTCTATTCTCTGTAGGTATTGGTGGAAGGGAAGCAGCGAAACTAAGGGAATCTGTTGGAGAAAGAGGAGTCTCTTGGAAATTCCAAAAGAGAGAGGTGGGGTGGGACTTCGTAGTGTGCTCAGATTTAACACAGCGTTACTGGTGAAATATGCTCACCGCATTCACAACAATAACGAGCTACTTATTTCCAAAGTCTACAATGCAAAGTATAAAGGGACGCCAGTCGAACACGGTATAAGCGGAAAACAATGCAACACGGCATCATGGGGTTTCAAAGGGTTAGTAAGGAGTGTTGCGAAGTGCAGAGAAGGGTTTGGAAAAGTTATTGGGCGCGGGAACAGGATTGCAATCGGCGATGATAATTGGTTACCAAGTGGTAAACCATCGTTCAAATCTGAGCTAGACGCGGCTACACTTGGAACAAAAAAGGTGGAAGATCTAATGATTCCAGGCTCAAGGGTGTGGAACTCGAACCTTATTTGGAGATCTTTCGATCAGGAGTCAGCAAGAGCAATTCTGAGCACTCACATCCCTACGCAGGTCGGGGAGGACAAACTCCTTTGGGCCGGCACAGAAAGTGGTGCAGCAACTGCAAAATCAGTTTACGCCTATCTAGGGTCACAACTCGAGGAAGGACTTGGCTCTACAGCGAATGTGATGTTCTGGAAAAAGCTGTGGGGTATGCCTTGCTTACCCAAATGGAAGGTTTTTGTCTGGAAGATTCTGAATAAAGCACTAGCCCTGAATGCTAATCTTTGTAGACGGGGGGTCATGGTTTGTCAAGAGTGTCACCTGTGTGGGAAAGAGGTGGAAAACGAATCCCACCTATTTAGGGACTGTAGTGTCTCGAAACATATCTGGTACGCAACTGATTTTGGGATTCGACCCTAGGACGGGCCATCTGTTAGCATCAACACTTGGGTTATGAATTTCTTAAACTACATGTGGAAGGAAGACGGGCCTAATAGCCCGCGAGCAACAACCTTTGTCCTCTCTCTATGGGGGATTTGGTTACATCGAAATAGCGTGGTCTTCAAACGATGCCAGGTCAATCCAAGAAGCATTATGGAAATCATCTTGAAGATGAAAAAGGAGAATGGCGAGGCTATTCAGCTTAGGGAAAAGCTTGGAAATAACTTAAAGCCAATCCACAAGGACTTCTCTAACCCGGTTGCGATCCTCATAGGAGATTTCAACAACACAGGTCTCAAACTCATGGTGGATGGGGCATGGAAGAGAAAGAAGAACGGGGATGCAGTGGCTGCGGTGGGTTGGATCATCAAGCATGACCAAATAACGCTAGCACAAGGGGGGTGCAGGATAAGAGCGTCCTCGGCTTTGCAAGCGGAAGGATACGCGATACTTAGAGGATTGATCGAGGCAAAGAGCAGGAATATCAAGCAACTAACAACTCTCTCGGACAACAGAACAATCTGCAATCTGCTGCAGGAAAATAAAATGGGTTCGATTGAGATTGCAAGCATTTTGGGAGACATTAGAAGCTGTGCTAGTAATTTTGAGTTTTGCTCGGTAGTTAATGTTAGTAGAAATTGCATAAATCCTGCCCATGACCTTGCCTCTAGAGCAAGAAAACATGGGATGGTTGACTCTGTGTAAGCTGCTTGCTCTTGTTGTCAAAAAAAAAAAAACAATTTAGTTTTTTATAATAATTTCGCACGCATTGCGTGCTTATAAGACTAGTCACAAAATAAATGGAGAGGGGAATAAGGGTCTAAAAGATCTTTCTGATATTTGCAAAAAAATTATGATCTAGAACTTCTTTTTTTTAGCTTTGATAGTACTCTAATGCGATAAAGTTGATGATATTGTATATTGCCGTTGCCGAATTACCGGTAGTTACGATGTTCTAAGAACTAAGAATGTAGCTTTCCTTTATTACTTTTTTAATTTTTATTCTCAATATGATCTTTAAGATACCTTAATTTTGAGCAATCAATTTATTCGATTTTCCATTTCATCTTTTCTTAATCACATACTCCTATTTTACCATGTGTTGTTGATGCTTTATAGATATATCCCAAACTTGGATTTGGTCATAAGCTCTATGCGTGTAACTTCCAACTTTATGTTGATTTGTCTTTAGGCCAGTAGTATAATCATATTCCCTTTGTGTGTTAAAAAATAACTACTTAATAAAGGCATATACATGATGTATGATACGAAACAAAAAAAAATGATATTAGTTTCTTTATCAATTTCACATATCAAATACTTCAAAAAGACATATAAAAAGAATAAAAATAAAACATATACATGATTTGTGTAGGGGAATACAGTTAAAAACATATTAACACAACGGAATAATCCCCAAAGCCAGGAACCATGTATAAAGTACAGATCAAGCAGACTTACGTTTGTAGCGTGTTTTCCCTAGTTCAATGAATCACGAACACAAACAAGAACTCCAAATGTCTTTCCTCTACTTGGTTCACCGACACGTTCAGATCCGTCTTGAGATTCGTAGCTTAGACGTCACTCAAGATATTTTAGCTTTTAGGGAAGAACAGTTTGAGCGGAGGCTCAAAAAAGATTAGGGTTTCTCTTTTGATTTAAGTTAAACTGAATTACGTAATGTGTAAGTTGGAAAACATAATATGAGGGGAGGTGTTATAACCCTTAGGTTATAACATGACCGGCCAAAGCACAAGGCCTTAGGTCGGCCAGCTCTCTCGCACAAGCCCACGAGCACGCGCGCAGCAACACACAACTGTGGGCCTTGGGCCTCACTGTTTGTGCGCTGCCGCTGCTGATGTCTCGCGCGCGCCCAGTCGCAGGCCATGGGGCTTGCTCTCGCGCTAGCAAGCTGAGGCGCTCGTTGGGCCTTGCGCGCTTGGCTCGACGGGCCGACAACTTTGCCTTGCTTGTATCCGCTACCAATGCCTTACGACTATTGTTTATCGTATAGTACTTGACGAATCACCGTCGTACGATACGATTATTCGTTTCTCCTAGCTTACGAATATTCGCGATACGATATACGATTCCGATTCAACTTCATATCGTATATTTATGTTTTTCCGAACTAATTCCCGAAAAGCTATTAAATGAATTTTTGATTCATTTAATCCGATGATCTGTTACATGCCAATGGTGTGACTTTATAGGTTTAGTCAAGAGTAAGTTGTGAGCCTAATATAGGTTAGAACTCACTGATCGGAAACATTGCTCCAGCTAGCTGTTCCGATCACTTGATCTCACTGAATTAATTGTTCGTAATTAATCTGAACCTTGGTATTGGACTAATGCTCCTTAGGTGAAGGACATATTTCCTTCAGTCTCCCACTTGTCATTCAGACAAGTGTGCATTCCAATTCCTTTGTCTCTTGGTGTTACTTATTGAACATAAGGTAAGATCCAAGCCATCCTTATTAGGTCCAGAAGTGTTTCTCGAATAATTGAGTTCAACTGTTAAACTTTTACAGAAGGTTAAGCCTTAACCATTTTGAGCACGGCCATGCATTTTCACAGTATCTATCTCTTCGAGAGGCCTTGTACAACGTACAACAACACCATTTCCTATCAAGGATAGGAGGACAATCCCTTCTTGTAACTTATGAACAATTTACTTTGATTCATAGTACGCCCAATAACTGCTTTTATAGTCTCCTTTTACGGTGCGACGTTTAGCGAGCATCAAAGCGAACTAATTCTCAAACAAGAAGCCATAACTACTCAGGTTCTGAGGAATAGGTTCCAATCAGTCAATCACCATTAATGAGAACTACTTATGACATGACTTTAATATCTTAAAGTGTTCTCATGGTGGATCCGATACAAGATCCAATAAGTATCTATGCAAATGACTTCTGACATCCAGTCCATCTAGTTCAAGAAACTGAACTATAAATCAACTTGCAACCTAATCTTCATTAGTCATTGGTCGTCCAACCTTTCAATGACCTGAATTAGGGATCCTTTTGTGACTTCAATATTCAAGTTCACTTATGGGTGTTTCTTTGTCAAAGAATCCATCTTGACATCCCATTTGAATGGTTTGAATCACTTGGACTTTCTCATTTAATACTAAACCAAGATTAAATGAATATGAAATAAAATTTCATAAATGATAAATGTTTAAACCAAATGCTTAGCAATTTGTGGGCCTCTACCCAAAATCAAGCATTTAATGTTTTACAGATACAGGCCTTTCACCCAATACTTAAAACATTCATGGAACTCAAACTTGATTCCATTTCTGCATATGAGTGTTGTATCTCATTCGATGCAGAGGTTTAGTTTATTATACTTTGCTATTCTTAGCATCTTTTTCTATCGAAAGCCTTTCGATGTAAGATGAAAAGATCTTTGAATATGTTTATAGAATGATCTAGTCTTTCATTGCTGTTTAGAATGATAATCATATTTAAAATAGAAAATCATCCAGATAGTGAAGGAAATAATGCCCTTGGTCCAAGTATGCATTTAATGGTAAGTCTAATAAATGCGGTTCAGTATTAATTAACAAGTTAATAATTCAGTGAGATCAAGTGAACTGAATGCCTAGCTAGAGGTCGCTTCAGTTCAAGTGGATTAATGATATTAACTCCACAGCTTACTCTTGACTGAACCCGTAGGGTCACACAAATAGTACGTAAACGGATCAAGTATTTAATGGCATTAAATACTATATTTATAGATATTCGGAGTCGACGGATCTTGGTTTCAGTGGGAGCTGAGATCGTCAAAGGCAAATAATGAATACTCCGGAAACGATGATATTGCCGGAAACGGAAATATGGATCGTATCGGAAATATAAATATTATTCAAGTCGTAGATGTTGTCGGAAACGGAAACATGGTACGTATCGGAAAATATTATCGGAAATGGAAATATTGCCGGAATCTGAAATATTGCCGGAAACGGAAATATTGTCGGAATCGGAAATATTATTGGAATCGGAAAATAATTCCGGAAACGGAAATATTAAATATTTGTTCGAAACGGAAATTAATTCCGGAATCGGAAATGTTAAATATTGTTCGTATCGGAAATGAATTTCGGAATCGGGAAATTAATCGGAAGCGCGTCGTACGAATTAGCATCGGACGAGACTTGCTAGACGAAGGCCCAGCACGAAGCCAGGCCTGCGTTCAGCAAGCCAGCGCGCCACACAAGACAACCAAGGCCACGCCAGGCCCAGCGCAAGGCCAGGCCCAGCAGGCCAAGGCTGCCAGCATGGCTGCGCGCGCAATGGGCTGCGAGCATGGCTGCTCGCGTGGGCCGCAAGGCTTGCTTGGGCCGCAAGGCTTGCGTGGGCTGAGCGGTCGCAAGGGCCGTGCTCGCGTGTGTGTGTTTGTGTCCGATCCAAAGCCTAAGTCAAGTAGGATTCGATTAATGATTGATTTCCTAATCCTAATAGGATAAATTAGTTAATAAGAGTTTTAATAAAATTCTAATTAAGCTAATTAGTTTCCTAGTAGGATTCCAATTTGTTTTCCATACCCCTATAAATATGTGATCCTAGTTCACAATTTAAACACAAGTTTCAAGTATCCAAAGTGAGTTTTTGAGAGCAAAAATTCAGTCATATATTTGCCCTATAATAGCCGAATATTACTAGTGCCTTGAGGGCGATTCTAGTTGGTCAATCTTAAGCCGGATCCGGACGTGCTGTGGACTTTCTACGGAGGGACGACACTTGGAGTACTAAAGACTTGTTCTTGTTCGGTTCGGGCGCAGATAGGGAGGGACGCTACAAAGAGTATGCGTCCTAAATTATGCTAATTGTTATGTGGCAATTAATTTAGAATCCTGGCATTTATGGTTATTTCCGCATGATTTATGTTGTTCATATGTATCATAACCTAACAGTGGTATCAGAGCCTCTAATTAATTCCATAATAATTGCTTAACATGGTTAAATTTTACAAATTTGCAAAGAATTAAAAGGGGTGATTAATTTTTGTAATTGTTAATTAATTGCAAATTGCGTTTATTTAATTATATGTACGCAGTTTTTCGGCAGTTTCTTCGTTACTCAACGAAATCGAGTGATTTTTGTGTCAATTCCGAATTTAAAAGGAATTCTAAAATTTTGACAAAAATAAATATTTTTCGGCCGAACCCAGAATTCCCAAATTCGAAGCCTAACTATGACTTTTCGGAGGTTTTAGTTTTTCGAACGCAAAAGTTTGTAATTTTAAGATGTTAAATTGAATATTTGCGATTCTTGTTGTTAAATCTTGAATTTTTTATTGACTTATTGTATATGTTTAACAAATTTGAATGCCTAAGCTTGTTAATTATACAACCTAATTTGTAATTGTAATTAATTTGTTGAAATTCGAATAATTTAGAATTGATTTGATTTTCATAATTAATTAACGATTTAATTAGGTATCCATGATTAAAAACCACCATAAAAATGGTTAATTTATGACAAATTTTAAATTTTTATGACCTAGATTTGAATCCATGATAATCGGAAATTAATTGATTAATAAATTTTCGATTTTTCTCCCTAAAATTATGAAATTAATATGATTTATTAATTTGTCGTTAATTTTGAATTAAAAATTTTAAATTTTTATGAAAAATGCTCATAAATGTTGCACGCACAAAGCAATGGACGCTACGTGTTACCCTTAAGGGGTGTTGTATAGTGCGGGCACGCGACGACGAGCAAGGGAGCTCGTCGCCCGTGCGGTACGAATGCAGCGAGCAACAAGCAAAGCGCGCGCGCAAGGCCCTGCGCCTGGGCGTGTGTGATGTGCGATGGGCGAGGGCGATGGGGCAAGGCACAAGAGAGAAAGCGAGACGCGTGTGGGCAGCGATGGGGCTGCGCCATAGCGCGCTGGCTCGCCCAGCGAGCAAGACAGAACGCGCAAGCAGGGAGCGATCCCTCGCCCAGCGCGCGCTGCCTTGCGCAGCAAGCAGACGCGACGAGCAATGGGGCTGCGCGCAGCGTGGCCTGCGATGGCTGCGTGTGCGTGTGGCGCTGCTGCTCGTGCCTTGTGCAACGATCAGTCGTGCGGGGCGCAGCAGCCTCGTGGCTCGATGGGGCTTGGGCGTAAGCCCAAGTGCCTCTTCTTGCTACGATTGATACGTTTTAATTTTAATTTTCAGTTCGGAAACGATTTTAATTAATTTTAAAATTCGTAATTTAAATTGTTTTCTCGGAATTTAATTTTGAATATTCTAATTATTATAAATTTTATTTATACTAATTATTTTACTAAAATTAAAACCTTGAATTAATTTAAATTATTTAATTTAACTGAAAAATAAATTAAAGAGTGGATTCAATTATAATTTTATATGAGCTTTAAATTTTAATTAAACTTGTATGTTTCCGGTTAGACTAGAAATACATTTTTATGTTTAAAATTAGTAAAGCATATAAAGTTATTGGTTTAAGTGGGAGCCTTTAGTCATAAACTCTTGATTAGGTCTACAATCCTTTAAGGTTAAAACAACTTGATTAGAATTAATAAGGACTGAATAATTGGTAGATTATTTGTGCCCTTGATTAATTGCTGCAAATATTTATTTGATGCATAACATGTGTTTTACTAACCAGGTATATGGGCCATTCATGATAATGAATGAGTGAATGGTATATATTGTATATGTACTGTTTTGCAGGTTAATGAAAGTGACTAGTATGGCCCAAATAGGATAGAAAATATGGTCTGCGTACCATTAATTTGAATGTAATATTGGTCTAAAGTACCAAATTTTATTGCTTTTAAATATGGTCTGCGTACCATCAAATAGTTGTAATTAGTTTAAATTATAGCTTATCCTATTTGAAGAAAATAGCGCCTCCCGTGGTGAAATTCAAGACGGAGTTTCCAATCCATTTTCAAGACGGACTTTGAAGTTGAAGCTTCAAGATGAAGTCGGGCCATACTAGATCACATTAATATCTTATGCATGTTTTAAGTTATTTATTGCTTTAAATATGTCTTAATTATGCATGAGATTGTGGCTTAATTATGTTGCATGATTAAGGATTTTAGTTCACTTAAAATCTAACCAACATAGTAAGAGCCTTAAGTTCCAAACTTTAAAAATTGAGTTAAAAGGTGCCATGCCAAAATAACACTTACTTGGATAACCTTTACATCAATCTAGTAATAGTTTTACGCTCGGCGAGGTGTTACTTATTGATCCTAAAGGGGTAAGGTACACAAAATAATTGTGAGTACATGTTAGTTTTGGTGAAACTCAACGATATAAGTAAGGAGTCCTTTTATGTCGTGGCAAAATTGATAGGTTTACCTAATAAGTTCTTAGACGTGCCTAGCTATTAACCAAGAGTAGTTTCTAGACTATTAGCAAAAGGATTTTGCTTACCTAAAAGATTTTAGAATTGAGTCTAAATACATAATGTGCTTAATTCTTCAAGGGTTTTAGGGTCTTGGAATCATTTTATTCACACCTGCCGGAACACATAACTTGGATAAAATGCTTAATGAACATTAAATTATGCATGCATGCTAGAATTTAAGTTTATTAAGAGAAACTGTGAATGGTTATTTACTTGTTTATTTTTTCAATTGTAGTTTTAACTATGGAAAACAACAATCAAAACATCATCATAGGTACTGAGCTTATGGTCAAGATGAACCTAACAAATTTTCTTGAATGGGAAGCTAAGCTAGTTGAAGTAGTCAGACTCAATGGACTTGAGTATGCACTGCTCCATCCCATGCCAAGCTACTATGCCAAAGACATGACCCCTGAAAGATTTGCCGCCTGGGATGCGGATCTCAAAAAGGTTATGAGTCTCATGCTGAACAACATCCCTGATGAATGGGCTAGAAGGTTTGTAGCTTACGAACCTTTTATGCTCATCAAGAATTCTAGGGATATCTGTCGTGGAAGCACGGAGGACAGAGACCTAAACGTCCATGAGTTGATTGAATCAATGTCTGGTCTAAAAGTTAGTTCTCCTAACAAGTGTTTTAGGATGGAGGTCCAAGAAACACATGTTCACCTCCTTCGCACTAAACAAAGGGTAGGCGTCCCACTGAGGTTCCATGTAGACCATATGCTTTCATTGTTTGATCGCGTAAGTCTGCTAGGAACACCAATAAGCGAAAGGATGGCAGTCTCTATCTTGCTCAATTCACTGCACAGTGGGTTTGGTCGCTTCAAGAAACTATACCTAAGTGAACCAAGAGAAGAAACAGTTGCAGAGTTTGTTCACCTTGTCAGAAAGGCTGAGATAATACTCGATTGTGAAGCCAAAGATTTACTCAAGGCTAGAGGGAGACCCTTCAAGAAAGGTGGAAAGTCCAAGGGCAATGCTAAAACAAAGCAGAACAAGTCCACATCAAGCTATCTTTATTATGATGGAATTGGCCATTACAAGAGAGAATGTCCAAAGCCTAAGGAAGATCAGAAGAACGGAACAGTCATTCCATCTTTAGGTATTTTCGTTATAGACTGTATACTTGCTAATTCAACTTCTTGGGTATTAGATACTGGTTGTGGCTCACACTTACGTTCCAATCCACAGGGACTAAGAAGAAGTAGAAGGTTAAGCAAGGGTGAAGTCGACCTACGAGTGGAAAACAGAGCACGGATTGCTGCATTAGCTGTAGGAACTTATTATTTGTCGTTGCCCTCTGGGCTAGTTTTGGAACTGGAAGATTGTTTCCATGTTCCAAGTTTAACTAAAAACATCATTTCTGTCTCTTGCTTAGATGCTAAGGGATTTTCCTTTTTAATAAAAGACAATAGTTGCTCGTTTTATTTTAAAGAGATGTTTTATGGATCTGCTAGATTAGTCAATGGACTTTATTTACTAGATCACGACAAACAAGTTTATAACATAAATACCACAAAGGCCAAAAAGAATGATTCAGATCTCACCTATCTGTGGCATTGTCGATTAGGCCATATTAACTTGAAACGCATAAAAAGACTTCAAAAAGAAGGAATTCTAGAACCATTTGACTTAGAGGATTATGGTAAGTGCGAATCATGTTTACTTGGCAAAATGACAAAGCAACCTTTCTCTAAAGTTGTAGAAAGAGAAAATGAACTATTGGGTTTAATCCATACAGATGTATGTGGACCATTGAGTACAAATGCTAGAGGTGGTTTCATCTACTTTATCACTTTCAATGATGACTTCAGTAGATATGGTTATGTCTACCTAATGAAGCATAAGTCTGAATCCTTTGACAAATTCAAGGAATTTCAGAGTGAAGTAGAGAATCAATTAGGCAAGAAGATTATGGCACTGCGGTCTGATAGAGGCAGTGAATATCTGAGCTATGAATTTGATGACCATCTGAAAGAATGTGGAATTCTATCATAATTGACTCCTCCTGGAACACCACAATGGAACGGTGTGTCGGAACGGAGGAACAGAACCTTGCTAGACATGGTTAGATCAATGATGGGTCAAGCCGAACTTCCAATAGAATTTTGGGGACATGCACTAAATACAGCTGCACTCACTATAAATAGAGCTCCGTCTAAAGCTGTTGAAAAGACTCCATATGAGTTATGGTTTGGAAAACCTCCAAATGTGTCTTTTCTTAAGAGTTGGGGATGTGAAGTATACGTCAAACGATAATTTCAGACAAACTTCATCCAAAATCTGACAAATGTATCCTTGTGGGCTATCCAAAGGAAACAAAGGGGTATTACTTCTACAATACATCTGAGAACAAGGTGTTTGTTGCTTGAGATGGTATCTTTTTGGAAAGAAATCACATTTCCAAAATGACAAGTGGGAGAAAAGTAGACCTCGAAGAAATTCGAGTCGAACAACAAACTCTAGATAATTCTCAAGATGACATTCAGGATGAAACTCAGAGATCTTCAGAAGTATCTGCTGAGAATCAAGGTCCATCTAGAAATGTAACCCCGCGTAGATCGCAGAGATATAGATCTCAACCGGAAAGGTACTTAGGTACTTTGACGAACGAGAGCTATGACGTTCTATTACTTGAAAGTGATGAACCTGCGACTTACAAACAAGCTATGACGAGCCCTAGCTCCAAGCAATGGCAAGAAGCCATGCAATCTGAATTGGACTCCATGTCTGAAAACCAAGTTTGGGATTTGGTCGATTTGCCAGATGGCTACCAAGCCATTGGAAGCAAATGGGTTTTCAAACTGAAAAAGGACAAGGATGGGAAACTTGAAGTTTTCAAAGCTAGATTGGTTGCAAAAGGTTACAAGCAAGTCCACGGTGTGGATTACGATGAAACCTTTTCACCAGTCGCAATGCTAAAGTCTATTCGGATAATGTTAGCAACCGCTGCATATTACGATTACGAAATATGGCAGATGGATGTCAAAACCGCTTTCTTAAACGGCATTTTAACAGAAACTGTGTTTATGACATAACCTGAGGGTTTTGAGGATCCAAAGAATGCTAAAAAGGTATGCAAGCTTAAGATATCCATTTACGGATTGAAGCAATCATCAAGGAGCTGGAATATACGTTTTGATGAAGCAGTCAGTGACTTTGGCTTCATCAAGAACGCAGACGAATCTTGTGTATACAAGAAGGTCAGTGGGAGAAAAATTGCTTTTCTAGTATTATATGTCGATGACATATTACTTATCGGAAATGACATTCCTATGTTGAACTCTGTCAAGATTTGGCTTGGGAAATGTTTTTCGATGAAGGATCTAGGAGAAGCACAGTACATACTGGGCATCAAGATTTACAGAGATAGATCTAAAAGGATGATTGGACTTAGTCAGAGCACTTATATCAATAAGGTGCTTGAAAGGTTCAATATGGAAGACTCCAAGCAAGGCTACCTACCCATGTCTCATGGAATGACACTAAGCAAGACTCAGTGCCCGAAAACACTGGATGAGCGTAGACGAAGGAGTGGGATTCCATATGCATCATTGATTGGTTCAATAATGTATGCTATGATATGTACACGCCCGGATGTTGCGTATGCACTCAGTGCTACGAGCAGATACCAGTCAGACCTAGGAGAGGCACATTGGACTGCTGCCAAGAATATTCTGAAGTACCTGAAAAGGCACAAAGATGATTTCCTGGTCTATGGTGGAGATGATGAATTAATTGTTAAAGGCTATACGGACGCAAGTTTCCAAACCGACAAGGACGATTTCAGATCACAGTCTGGGTTTGTCTTCTGCCTCAACGGAGGTCCAGTAAGCTGGAAAAGTGCTAAGCAAAGCACCATTACGGATTCTACAACTGAAGCGGAGTACATTGCTGCACATGAAGCAGCAAAGGAAGCTATTTGGCTAAGGAAGTTCATAGGATAACTTGGTGTATTTCCCTCCATTAAAGGACCAATAGCTCTATATTGTGATAATAACGGAGCTATTGCACAGGCAAAGGAGCCTAGACACCACCAGAGAGTCAAGCATTAACTTCGTAGATTTCACCTTCTACGAGAGTTCGTTGAAAGAAAAGAAGTCGAGATAAGCAAGATTGGAACTGATGGTAACATCTCAGATCCATTAACTAAACCTCTGCCGCAGGCGAAGCACAAGTCGCACACTGCAGCATGTTGGAGAATGGCTTTGATGTCCTTATTTAATGTTTTAAAGTTTTAGAGTTTAATACTTTGTAAAACATTATTGGTTAACAATTCTCATAAATGAATTGAATTAATTTTCCATTTAATTTGTGGTTTATTAAATGATGAGTCCCTTCAATTTGACGATATATTCAAGATAGACTGTCAGGACCAGTCCTGTGACTAAGAAATGTCTATCAAGTGAACTTGATTGTCAAAAGTTGAAAATGGTCCCTGGTCGGAGTTTTCTATAAAGATGGACGCATAAAAAACGTTAGACGACTGGAATGCAAGATGACTAGTAGTTCTATTTCTTGAACTATGTGGACATGGCAATGTCGTAATCATTTGCATAGATACTTACTTTGGGAAGACTAGTATCGGACAGACCTATGAAACTTTACTGTAAGAAATGAAAATCTGTCATAAGTAAATTTCATTAAAATTATTAGACACTAAATCCTCAATACCTGAGTGGTTTGAGATTACTTGTTTGAGAACTGCTTACTTTGACGTTGTCAACCGTCGCACCATAAAAGGAGGCTATAAAGGCAACGCTCAGGTAATCACCTATCAAACGAAGTCTAATCTCAAGATCGCAAGATTGAGATTGTCCTCCCATAAATCAGGATGAGATGCTGAAAGTTGTACAAGGCCACTCGGAGAGCTAGCAACTGTAAAATGCATGGCCGTGCTCAGATGAATCATAGGCTATGATTATCTGTTTTTATTTGATCAGTTGAAATCTGAAACCGAGAAATACCTCTGGACATAATAAGGATGACAAATCTTACCTTATGTTCAAGAGCAAGCATCGAGCGACAAAGGAATTAGGAAATGCACACTTGTCCCTAAGGACAAGTGGGAGACTGAAGGAAATAATGCCCTTGGTCCAAGTATGCATTTAATAGTAAGTCTAATAAATGCGGTTCAGTATTAATTAATTATGCAAGTTAATAATTCAATGAGATCAAGTGAACTGTATGCCTAGCTAGAGGCCGCTTCAGTTCAAGTGGAATTAATAATATTAAATCCACAGCTTACTCTTGATTGAACCCGTAGGGTCATACAAATAGTACGTGAACGGATCAAGTATTTAAGTGAATTAAATACTCCATTTATGGATATTCGGAATCGGCAGATCTCGGTTCTAGTGGGAGCTGAAATCGTCAAAAGGCAAATTATGAATACTCCGGAAACGATGATATTGCCGGAAACGGAAATATGGATCGTATCAAAAAAATAAATATTATCCAAGTCGTAGATGTTGCCGGAAACAGAAACATGGTACGTAACGAAAAATATTATCGGAAATGGAAATATTGCCGGAATCAGAAATATTTCCAGAAACGGAAATATTGCCGAAATCGGAAATATTATCGGAATCGGAAATATTAAATATTGTTCGAATCGGAAAACGAATCGGAAGCGCGACGTACGAAATAAACATGGGACGAGCTTGCTAAACGCAAGGGCCCAGCACGAAGCCAGGCCCGCGCCTAGCGAAGCCAAGCGCAAGGCAAGGCCAGGCCCAACCAAGGCAAGGCAGCAGGATGGCTGCGCCCTCGCATGGGCCGCGTGCCAGCGATGTTGGGCCGCGCGCGAACAGCGCCCTTCGTGGGGTGCTTGTGCGTGTGTGTTGTTGTGTTCATGCAAGCCTCGAATCCTTAGTCTCTTAGGATTTGTCCGGTTAGATTGTTTTCCTAAATCCACTAGAGTTAGTCGTTTAATTAAACACTAAAAACAAAGGATTAGTTTAAGTATAATTCTAATTGATTTAGTAAACTGAATCTTAGTGGATTTCTAAGTCCGATAATTCCACCCTATAAATAGGTGATGAATAATCACAATTTATACATCATATTCATAAGTATTCATATAGTTTTAAGATTAAACTAAGCTTAATAATTTTCCAAATAATTAAGTTCGAATAACATAAAACCTTAGACTATATTCTAGTTAATTGAATCTAAGGCGGATCGAACGTGATGTGGACTATCTAAGGAGGGACGACACTTGGAGTCATAAACTTGTTCTTGTTCGGTTCGGGAGCAGCTAGGGAAGGCACGCGTCACATGTATGTATCCTAAATTATGCTAATTGACTATGTGGCAATTAATTTGGATTCCTGGCTTTATGGTTTTTCCGCATGAAATATATGTTTTATATTTGTCATAACCTAACAGTATAAAGTACAGATCAAGTAGACTTACGTCTGTAGCGTGTTTTCCTTAGTTCAATGAATCACGAACACGAACAAGAACTCCAAATGTCATTCCTCTACTTGGTTCACCGACATGTTCAGATCCTTCTTGAGATTCGTAGCTTAGACGTCACTCAAGATATTTTAGCTTTTAGAGAAGAACAGTTTGAACGGAGGCTCAAAAGAGATTAGAGTTTCTCTTTTGATTTAGGTTAAACTGAATTACGTAATGTGTAAGTTGGAAAACATAATATGAGGGGAGGTCTTATAACCCTTAGGTTATAACATGACCGGCCAAAGCACAAGGCCTTAGGCCGGCCAACTCTCTCGCACAAGCCCACGAGCACGCGCGCATCAACACACAGCCGTGGGCCTTGGGCCTCGATGTTTGTGCGTTGCCGCTGCTGTTGTCCCGCGCGCGCCCAGCCGTAGGCCATGGGCCTTGCTCTTGTGATGGCGAGCTGTTGCGCTCGTTGGGCCTTGCGCGCTTGGCTCGACGGGCCGGCAGCTTTGCCTTGCTCGTATCCGCGACCAATGCCTTACGGCTATTGCTTATCGTATAGTACTTGACGAATCACTGTCGTACGATACGATTATTCTTTTCTCCTAGCTTACGAGTATTCGCGATACAATATACGTTTCCGATCCAAAGTCATATCGTATATTTATGTTTTTCTGAACTAATTCCCGATATGCTATTAAATGAATTTTCGATTCATTTAATTCGATGATATGTTACATGCCAATGGTATGACCTTATAGGTTCAGTCTAGAGTAAGCTGTGAGCCTAATATAGGTTAGAAGTTAGAACTCACTGATCGGAAGCATTGCTCCAGCTAGCTGTTCGGATCAGTTGATCTCACTGAATTAATTGTTCGTAATTAATCTAAACCTTGGTATTGGACTAATGCACCTTGGGTGAAGGACATATTTCCTTCAATTTGTTATACGAAACAAAAATTGAATTTGATATGCAATAACGGTCTTTAATTGAAATAGTAAAATGTGTAAGTAAGGATGCCAGTGGGCGGGGCGAGTTTTATAATAGATCCGCCTCGCATCCGCCACAGGTATGCTGGAATGGGGGTAGGTTTGACAGGTGTTGGGGCGGGGATAGGTATAAAATTGTATCCGCTATATGTGATGTGACGGGTGTGGATTTTGTTTTGGACAAGCCCCATCCCTGCCCGCCTCGTTTCATTCCTGTCAACTTGACTCAAGTGTTCTTTCCTACGTGAACGAAAACTGTTAAAGAAGATTGAAAATAAACAATATTTTTAATACGTTGGATTTTTCCCCCATTATATATTTTATTTTTGATTATATGGTGTTTGTTAAAGTTGATTTTTCATATTGGCCGGTGTTAATTATCTTAATAAGAAAAATCAAGTGGGTATTGGAGCGGGTATGGGTGGGGATGAGATAGGGATAGATACCCAGACTTGGTGGGGCGATGATGAATTTTAGTTTGTACGCATCGCAGAGGGGACGAGGATGATCAGTTTTGTACCCGTTATGGGTGATAGGGGGGATGTATATGAAAATTTTAAGTGGGGATGAGGATGGAAGGACCTACATTCGCATTTGTCCCGCCCCATTGACATCCCTATGTGTAAGATTGACAATGTGTGTTGCAAAGACTCATAACAACTATAAATAAATGATAAGTTGCTCCGTATAATTTATGCAATACGAACTTTTAAAGAAAGTGTAGATATCATCACTCATTTAAATATTCCCTATGTTCTTGAATAGTAGTCCCATTTGGAATCTTGACACTATTCACCATTGAAGAGAATCTTCTAATTTCTTCCCAACACGTACTTCAAAACATATTCATGCGAGATTTTATTTTGTTCGTCTTAATGTGTAGTTTAACAATATCAAATTTTTATATTTTTTAACATACGTATTTGAAGACATTTACGCTTAAATTAGTTGAAACGAATTGATAAATCAAAACAAGACTAATATTTAAGAACGAAGAGTATTTTATTTAAAATATCAGTACAAACTTATAAAATCATGCAATTACACGGGTTCTATGCCGGTAGTTACATTATTTGGTTAACTTTTGCTGATGTTACTAATTTTGATTATCGTTAGTTAAGATTTTAAAATAGAAAATGCTTGTAAAGTACGAAGTATCCTGTTATTCCAGTAGGAACACGCACAAGAGGGGGGGTGAATTGTAATTAGAACTTTGATAAAGTTTCTTGCGGAACTTAAGAAACAATCAAGGAACTGAGAATAGAGAAGACAATAACAACAATTGTGAAA
Source organism: Spinacia oleracea (assembly GCF_020520425.1). Lineage (NCBI taxonomy): Eukaryota > Viridiplantae > Streptophyta > Magnoliopsida > Caryophyllales > Amaranthaceae > Spinacia > Spinacia oleracea. The sequence continues at coordinate 67,688,699 of NC_079488.1, read as the reverse complement.
ACTTCTTGACACTAATCAAGAAGAGAATTCTTTTATTATAGTAATGCCTCGATTACAATAATCTCTCCAACACAAGTTCCTCTCAAACTTGTGTTCCTCACAGTAATCTACTCTGATTACAGCTCTTTCACTTCTCTCTCTCAGACTTAAACTCTAAGTCTCAACAAGATAACTCTATCCTTACTAATACCAAATACAATTCGTGTTTGGATAACTCTAGATATTAATGATGCTTTGGTGTATATATGTCACTTAGGAACTTAGGATTAACTAGGACACAAACTGTTTTTAGAAAAATCTTTGACAATGCGTTTTTAGGAAAGCAAGAACTCTTAGAAAGTTTGTGTGTTTTTTTCAGAAAACTTCTTGGCCTTATATAGAGTTTTGTCCTTAGGGTTTGTTCCCTTCAAAAACTCAACTGCCAACAACTGACACTTTGATTTTCACGTCCCTAGACTTGAGGAACAAGGGGAGACCACTTCCCACACAACTTCCTCAACTGCTGGACGTGTTTAAGACTATGTCAATCACTGAAAAATGTTTATTTATTTTGTCAAAATATTTAGGAGAAGTTTTAGGAAGATAAAAACTGTTTTTATTTAAGTAACAGAATGTGATGAAAATCTTATTTTTATTAAACAGGAAAAGATATTTTATTTAAAGTATTTTCCTTAAAACTGTGTTGCTTGATATTTTGACAAAAACACACGAGTAATCCAAGTTCCTCTAGTTCCTTATATACTACTTAACATATTAACATATTACATATAATCTAAGCAAGATAAACTACCTAGACATATATGTCTTTCCTTTGGTGAGGCATTCAACTCTGAAGCTTCACTTGTTCCAGCTCAGGAACATTAATGAGTTCCTCTTATGTTTAAATAGGAACTCGTGGCCATGAGTCTGTAATAGTTCTTGTGAATATTCGGAACTCTTGTTATGTAACTGTGTTGCTCCTCTTGTAACTTCAAACTGGAACAAATACAACTTCCAGCTCTGGAACTCCAGTGACTGTTCCAAGTGTACATCAGGAACTTCACCATCTGATTCAAGTTCCTATCCTAATAGAAACTTGGGCATTTACCTGTTCAAAGTCATTTAGCAACCATAATCAGGAAGTTTGCAATATGTGTGTGTCATCAACCAAAACTTAGGAACAACAATATTCCCCCTTTTTGGTGATGACAACACTTGCAAACTTTTTACAAAGAGAGTAAGTACAAACAGGAACTTATACAGACTATTGTGAAACAGAACATAAAAATTGAAAAACAAAAGAGAAAGATTAAAGAGAAGAAAGAAAGAAAGAAAAATAAACTTACAGAGAGATTCAGAGAGATTGATGCAGGAACTGGGATTGAGTGTGCCTTGGAAGTTTGCACCCTTGACTTCCCCCTGTTGACATCAACAAAAAGCATAGCACGAAATATAGCCATTCCAAACACAGTGCCCCACGATCAACGTTTGGCAAGTTAAGCTAGCCTCAAAGTATTAAACCAACTCATACAATAAATTGAAAGCAAGCAGTAATGATCAAAACTAGAAAGCACAGATAGGTGTAACCAAGCAAGTCAAAATAAGATGGAACAAATACCCAAGTTTGAAAATTATACAAACCAAAAGCAAATTAAAAAGATTGTTCCATGGCAAAAGATAAAAGAAACATGGGATAGGGTGATTAGGCTTGGGATGGGGAACCAGAACCAGCAGTTTCTTCTATCACAGTCTCCTCAAAAGATTCCAGATTGTTGATCTTGGTGAGGATTGTGGCACGAGTTGCATTGGCTTGTTCTGAGTAGTGGTGAAGAGTGGTTTGGAGAGTCTTGACACTGGTAACCAATGCACCTATGTGGGCCTGCATTGAGCTAATCCTGTGATCTGTTCCCTCCTGCAGTTCCACCAGACGAGCAACTGTTGCCTTCAGCTCCAATATCTGATCATCCTTTGTGTTCCAGGCACCCCCATGATCTTGAACATGTTCCTGTTCAGATGGAACACGACGAGCTTTGGACTTTTTGGAGGATCTGGGTGTCCTTTTTCTTGGCCCAACAGTTTCAGGCAGTTCCTCTTGATTCAGTGGAACAGCATCCTCCTCTATGGGCATCTCCTTGACATCCCCTTCCTCATTTATTTCCATGAAGACATGCCCTCTTTTCTTGTTCTCCTTCATTGCCACCCTCAAGCTCTTTCTTTTTCCTTGGGATCCTACACTCTTCCTGTTCCCTCGAGATAAAGGGACCTCTATTTGTTCGAGTTCCTCCTCCTCCTCCACTTCTTCTTTAACTACAGTTCCTTCCTGATCTTCCTCATCTTGTTTCTCTTCCTTTCCAGCCCTAATGACTTTACCCTGAACCACTTTAAGATTTAATAGATGGAGCATTTCAAGTTGAAGGATTTGGGTGGATTTTAAGGGAATCACAAAGTATGGGCTAAGGTCAACTGAGAAGCTTTTGAAGATTTCTGTAAGAAGGGAGGAGTATGGAATTTTGAATTTGGGGATACAGGTGGATAAGTGTTTGATCATGATTGCAGGAAAGTTTATGGGAATTTTCCTTTCAAGACAATACATGAGACATGCATCAAACAGACTTGCTATGTTCCTTTTCTGAGTTCGAGGAACTACACCTCTCCACACAATATTAAACAGTAATTTTTGAAGAGGTGAAAAGCAGTTGTGTGAGGTGGAGGTGGATACTTTAGAATCTCCTCCAATGGAACCAACTATATCTTTCTCATCTACATTATCTATGGTCACTGTGATTTGACCTTTGAGCCACATATCAAAACCCCTATTGGGTGTACCAAACAGCTGTTCCAGATAAGAGGCATCAAATTCGATGCGAGTTCCATTCACTTTACTTGAACATACATTATCAACACATGCAAAGTTCTTGCAGAATTCTTTCATAGCTTCAGGAATTAAGGGGGATTTGGCATAGGTACTCAACAGACTTACCCATTTTTGTTGTTCAAGGATTTCCATCAACTCTTTAAATTTCGTGGCTTCACACCATGTTGAGTTGATTGCGAACCCCTCGACCAGGTTGTTTTCCTTTGCAGTGAGTTTCTTGGACCCTTTTGCTTCCCCCTGAGTTTGAGCATTCTCCTCTGTTTCCTCGATGTTTTCACCAGAAGCTTCCACTCGTCGTTTTTTGGATTTTCTTGTGGAGGATCTAGGGTTTGAGATTGGGGATTTCATTTCGATGTCAGTGTCGGTTTGTTCCCCCTGAGTGATTGCGAGCATTGGATTGTGGGATCGAAGAGGAATTGGCGATTGAATGGGTGAGGTATCCATGGGAACTGGAGATGAAGGGTTTCTCTTTCGTTTGAGGGAAGTGAGATCAGTGTTGTTGCTTGTGAGAACCATGGTGAAGGTTTTTATAGGTGAAAGGAGAGGTGATGTCAGTGGAGAAGGCGTGTGGGAGAGAGAGAAAGGGGGTTGCATGGATTGAATGTGGAAAGGGAAGAGTTTCTCCTATTTATTGCCAATGGAACCGTTCCAAACATTCTTTGAATATGGGTATTCGGTTTTGAATTTTAAAAAATAAATAAATAAAAATAAAAGGAAAATGTAGAAAAAAAATTGTGTTTGACTTTGACTTGCTTAATTTCGTATCTCTGACTTAACTAGTTTGAAAGGAACTGCTTACCTTGCTCATTTGGAGTGTGAGTGAATTTGCCACGATGGTAAGCTTCAACTATGTTTGCACACAAGATTTTGTGTTTGTAATAGTCTATATGTACCATGATTTTTGCTTTTGCCTTAGAGGAACTTCAATTTAGCAATTACCTTAGCTTGATCATTCCGAGTTCCATTCTCATTTTCTCATGTTTCTCTCTGTTCAAAGGCTTAGTTAAAATATCAGCAATTTGGTGATCAGTTTGGCAAAAATCTAATTTGATCAAACCTTTCTCAACATTATCTTTAAGGAAATGGTGTCTAATGTGGATGTGTTTGACCCGGGAATGATGAACCGGATCTTTTGAAATACAAATAGCACTAGTGTTATCACAATAGATAGGAACACAATCATAGATAATACCAAAATCTCTTAGCTGTTTTTTTATCCATAGAATTTGTGAGCAACAAGCTGCAGCAGCTACATACTCAGCTTCAGCTGTGGATAGAGCAACAGTGTTCTGTTTCTTGGAACCCCAAGAAACCATGCATGGACCTAGGAACTGTACCATACCTGATGTGCTTTTTCTATTCACTAAGTCACCTGCATAATCAGCATCCGCATATCCTCTTAGCTCGAAAGATCCACTTCTTGGATAGTATAGGCATAGGTCATCAGTTCCTTTGAGATATCTTAGTATTCTTTTCACCGCAGTTAGATGGGACTCCTTTGGATTTGATTGAAATCTTGCACATAGTCCTACACTAAAAGAAATGTCAGGTCTACTGGCTGTTAAATACAATAGTGATACAATCATACCTCTGTATTTCGTTTGATTCACACTTTTCCCATTTGGATCAGTATCTAATCTGGTAGCAGTTCCCATGGGAGTGTGATTTACTTTGGCTGATTCTAGCTCATATTTCTTTAGGAGTTCCTTCACATACTTTTGTTGGTGTATCATGATTCCTTCCTCGGTTTGCTTGATTTGTAAACCAAGGAAGAAATTGAGTTCCCCCATCATACTCATTTCAAATTCACTGCTCATCAAGCTTGCAAAATCCTTGCACAAATTTTCATTAGTTGCTCCAAATAATATATCATCAACATAAATTTGAACTACTAACAAGTCAGATCCTCTAGATTTTAAGAATAAGGTTTTGTCTATTCTACCTCTTTTAAAATCATTTTGAAGGAGGAACTTTGATAATCTCTCGTACCAAGATCTAGGGGCTTGTTTTAGTCCATAGAGAGCCTTATCTAATTTGTAAATATGATTTGGAAATTCGGGATTTTCAAATCCAGGGGGCTGTTCCACATAAACATCTTCCTCTAAGAAACCGTTTAAGAAAGCACATTTAACATCCATTTGATAAAGTTTAAAGCCCATGAAAGCAGCAAAAGCAATTAAGATTCTAATGGCTTCTAATCTAGCAACAGGTGCAAATGTTTCTTCAAAGTCAATACCTTCCTGTTGGTTATAACCTTTGACCACTAACCTTGCTTTGTTCCTTATGATTGTTGCATGTTCATCTTTCTTGTTCCGGAACACCCATTTCAGCCCTATCACCTTCTGGTGCTTTGGTTTGGGTTCCAAGTGCCATACCTTGTTTCTTTTGAATTCATTTAATTCTTCTTGCATGGCTATGATCCAGTCAGCATCCTCCAGAGCCTCAGTGTGATTTCTTGGCTCAAATATGGAGAGGAACGCGTGGAATGCGCAAAAGTTCCTTAGTTGTGCCCTTGTCTGAGTTCCTTTTCTGATGTCACTCACAATGAGTTCCATTGGGTGGGACTTTTGATGCTTCCAAGGTTTAGGTTGAAATTGAGCTACTGGTGTTGTGGCATTTTCGTCAGTTCCTTCTATGACCTGAGTTTCCTGTTGGTCATTGTGGGGTTCCTCTGGTGTTGTTTCTGGATCTTCTTGGTTTTCTGCTTGTTCCTCTAGTACGGGAACTTCTTGATTTTGTTGAGCAGTTCCTCTGGCTGTGTGTTTGCTTGGTTGGAACTCCTCATCATTTTCTGCAGCACGAGATAAACCAATCTCGAATTTTTTTTGTTCCTGTACTATATCAGTTTTGTTAGATTCATCAAATATTATATGTACACTTTCCTCAACACACATAGATCTTTTGTTATAAACTCTATAAGCCTTGCTATTCAAGGCATATCCTAGGAACACTGCCTCATCGCTTCTTTCATCAAACTTCCCCAAGTTCCTTTTTCCATTGTTGTGGACAAAACATTTGCTACCAAAGGCTCTAAAGTAAGAGATGTTGGGTTTTATACCTTTTAGTAGCTCATAGGGGGTTTTGTTTAGGATTGCTCGAATCATAACTCTATTTATAATATAACAAGCAGTATTGACTGCTTCAGCCCAGAAGTTCCTAGGCAGGGAACTGGCTATTAACATGGTTCTTGCCATGTCCTCTAAGGTTCTATTTTTCCTCTCAACAACTCCATTTTGTTGTGGAGTTCTGGGAGCTGAGAAATTGTGGTCCATACCTTGTTCCTTGCAGTATTCATCGAATTTGTAATTTTCAAATTCTGTTCCATGATCTGATCTTATATGGATCAGTTGATGACCTGTGGTTTTCTGAATTTTCTTTGAAAATGTAACAAACTCATCAAACGTTTCATCCTTGCTTGTTAGAAATATGACCCAAGTAAAGCGAGAGTAATCATCAACAATAACTAATACATATTTTTTCCCACTTCTGCTTTGAATTCTCATTGGTCCACATAAGTCCATATGGATGAGTTCCAATGGTTTTGTGGTGCTTACCAATTTCTTAGATTTAAAGGAACTTCGGACATGCTTGCCTTTTGCACATGCATCACACACTTTATCAGTTAGGAACTTGATTGAGGGGAGTCCTCGAACCAGTTCCTTTGATCTTAGTTTGTCAAGTAGAGAGAAACTAGCATGTCCAAACCTCCTGTGCCATAGTAGGGAATTTTCTTCAAGGGCACTGAGGCAGGTTAGATTGCTCCTGGGAACTGTATTGAGATCCACAGAATATGTGTTCCCTTTACGAGTTCCTTCCAAAATAACCTTCCCAGTGTTATTGTTTATGATTTGACAGTTTTCAGAAGTAAAACTTATAGAGTTTCCTTTGTCACAGAATTGAGAGATGCTTAGTAGACTGTGCATCAAACCCTCGACTAAAAATACATTTTCAATGGCGTAGGAACTTGACCTTCCAACTTTTCCAATTCCAACAATTTCTCCTTTCATGTTGTCTCCAAAGGTCACAGTTCCTCCATTGTAGGCTTCTAGTGAGAGGAATTTAGATTTGTCTCCTGTCATGTGTTTGGAACACCCGCTGTCGAGATACCACGAGCTGTTCCCCTTCACTAGAATCTGTAAAGAGATCAAAGGTTAGTTACAGGAACTCGGGTTTCCTCGAGTTCCTTTTCAACTATAACTTCAGACTTCTTGACCCATTTTTGCTTTACATAATTTATGTTTCTTTGATCCTGTTCCTTCATCTTGGAACACTCGGTACTTATATGACTTCCACTTCCACATGAGAAACAGACTTTTACACTAGGAAGATCCACATACTTTTTCTTATGACTAGTTTTATGGTTAAAGCCCAATCCTTCTGTTTTCTTAGATTGAGCATTCTCAATCCATTTGGGAGGAACTTTAGGTGGTTGTCTCTGTGCCCTGGCCATGGATAGTTCCCTTTCCAGTTTCTCTTTTTGTTCCTTTGTGGTGATCAGATCTTTGTTTAAATTTTCTAAGTCGATGTTAAAAACTCCCATGTTGATCTCCAAGGATTTTGTAGGATCTAAACTTAGATTAAACATCTTATATTGACTGAGTTGAACTTGTAGAAGGATGTTTTCATTTCTAATTTTTTCGAATGACTCATTAATAGAGGTATTTCTATCTAGTAATTCAAAGAACCTGCCTTGGACATCAGATCTAATATTGTTCAGATAATTTATGTGGTCTTTACTGAGTTCCAAGGCTCTATCACTTTGTGCTTTTAATATACTTAGCTTTTTGTAATCATCTAGAGTTTCTAGCAACAGTTCAATTAGTTTTGACTTTGAGAGACACTGAAGAGTGGAGGAACTTACTTCTTCTGATGGAACTTGATCAGTTCCTTCTGTTCTAGCCATAAGGCAGAGATTTGCAGTTTCTTCATTTGGTTGTTCCTCATCGTCTTCTGAGTCTGTTGCTTCGCCCCATGCAGCTATCATGGCCTTCTTGAAGTTTGGTCTGTTGAAGGTAGACTTGTTAAAGCGATCTTTGACCTGTTCCTTCCCTTTTCCTCTGGTCTTGTCGTTCTCCCACAGAGGGCATTCACGAATTTGATGATCAGTTTCTCCACATTTGAAGCAACCTTGCTCAGTTTTGGAACTAGTGATTTTCTTGGCAAAGTTCCTTCCTTTCTGGTTTCCTGGTTTGAAGTTCCTATAGAGCTTTCTCATTCTTCTGACCAGCATGGCAGCCTCTTCTTCATCTGGTTCAGATTCATCGAGTTCCTCAGCCTTTAGAGCAAGTCCTCGACTTCTTGAGCTCTCAGGAACAGCAGCTCTAAGATGCAATTCGTGTGTCATCAAGGAACCAGCAAGTTGTTCAATGTTGAACTTGGTAAAGTCCTTGGTCTCAAACAGTGCAGTGACCTTTGTTCTCCAACGATCATCTTGTGGCATGCTTCTTAGTATTTTTCTTACCTGTTCATCTGTGGGAATGATTCTACCAAGAGAAACTAATTCATTGGTTATGTTAGTAAATCTAGTGAACATTTCTTGAATAGTTTCTTTTGGAAGCATTTCAAATCTTTCATATTTAGACATCAAAAGGTCAATTTTGGAACGCTTAACTTCATTAGTTCCTTCGTGGGTTACTTGAAGTAGTTCCCAAATCTGTTTTGCGTTCTTGCACCCCATGACTCTGTTGTGTTCATGAGGTCCAAGCCCACAATGCAAGATTTTGACAGCCATGGCATTCATCTCATATTTATCAAAGTCTTCTTTAGAAAATTCAGACATTGGTTATGGAACTACCTCGTTTTCAGCATTGGTCTTTGTTACCTCGAAGTCTCCAACTTCAATTACACGCCAAACTTGGTAATTTTCAGCTTTGATGAATATCTCCATTCTATTCTTCCAGTATGAGTAGAACTTGCCATTGAACATAGGTGGCCTTTGTGTCGAGTAACCTTCTTCCAGTTTCTCTTGTGAGTTCATACTTTCAGGAACTTGACTCAAACAGGGTTTCCTGTGTTTTAGTGAGTACTGGCTCTGATACCAACTGTTATTCCAGTAGGAACACGCACAAGAGGGGGGGGGGGTGAATTGTAATTAGAACTTTGATAAAGTTTCTTGCGGAACTTAAGAAACAATCAAGGAACTGAGAATAGAGAAGACAATAACAACAATTGTGAAAACTTCTTGACACTAATCAAGAAGAGAATTCTTTTATTATAGTAATGCCTCGATTACAATAATCTCTCCAACACAAGTTCCTCTCAAACTTGTGTTCCTCACAGTAATCTACTCTAATTACAGCTCTTTCACTTCTCTCTCTCAGACTTAAACTCTAAGTCTCAACAAGATAAATCTATCCTTACTAATACCAAATACAATTCGTGTTTGGATAACTCTAGATATTAATGATGCTTTGGTGTATATATGTCACTTAGGAACTTAGGATTAACTAGGACACAAACTGTTTTTAGAAAAATCTTTGACAATGCGTTTTTAGGAAAGCAAGAACTCTTAGAAAGTTTGTGTGTTTTTTTCAGAAAACTTCTTGGCCTTATATAGAGTTTTGTCCTTAGGGTTTGTTCCCTTCAAAAACTCAACTGCCAACAACTGACACTTTGATTTTCACGTCCCTAGACTTGAGGAACAAGGGGAGACCACTTCCCACACAACTTCCTCAACTGCTGGACGTGTTTAAGACTATGTCAATCACTGAAAAATGTTTATTTATTTTGTCAAAATATTTAGGAGAAGTTTTAGGAAGATAAAAACTGTTTTTATTTAAGTAACAGAATGTGATGAAAATCTTATTTTTATTAAACAGGAAAATATATTTTATTTAAAGTATTTTCCTTAAAACTGTGTTGCTTGATATTTTGACAAAAACACACGAGTAATCCAAGTTCCTCTAGTTCCTTATATACTACTTAACATATTAACATATTACATATAATCTAAGCAAGATAAACTACCTAGACATATATGTCTTTCCTTTGGTGAGGCATTCAACTCTGAAGCTTCACTTGTTCCAGCTCAGGAACATTAATGAGTTCCTCTTATGTTTAAATAGGAACTCGTGGCCATGAGTCTGTAATAGTTCTTGTGAATATTCGGAACTCTTGTTATGTAACTGTGTTGCTCCTCTTGTAACTTCAAACTGGAACAAATACAACTTCCAGCTCTGGAACTCCAGTGACTGTTCCAAGTGTACATCAGGAACTTCACCATCTGATTCAAGTTCCTATCCTAATAGAAACTTGGGCATTTACCTGTTCAAAGTCATTTAGCAACCATAATCAGGAAGTTTGCAATATGTGTGTGTCATCAACCAAAACTTAGGAACAACATATCCTGAATAATATGGAAAAGCAAAAATATCCAAAGTCATTAACTCAGCATGTTGCTTTGGCCCGCGTGAGAGGCGGTCCAACCCAATAAGCTCAACAAGCACTCCAAACTCTAATATCATTCAAACCAAGGTGGCAAATATAGCGAGTCGTTTGGATCGGTTACGGGTCAAGTTGTTTCTATTTTAGTGATGTAAAGATGAAAAATTACTCGGGTTCAAATCAAGTCATATTCAATTCTATACCTATAAGCATATGATGATAAAACAATTATCAATAACACATTTATAATTTATTGTCAGGTTAATTCCCTTAAATCGGGTCAATTCCAATAAGAGTTAAAATTATAGGAAATAATACTGTAAAATCCAAAAATGAGAATAAAATGTGGGCCGAATATTTGATGTGTATAAAGTTGCGACGTGTTACAAAATATTGTCTTAGAAGCAAAATTCGCCCCTACTATGGTGCAATCGTAATAGGCGTTGCCCCCAAGATCTTACACAGTAACTCGTTTTAACGTGCACTCGAATAAAACGAATTAGGAACTCATAATATGCTCAGAATAAGACACAGAATAGATGAAGAGGGGAATGATATTTCGGTGTATTTGAAATGATCCCAGAAACTGATTTATATAGGTACAACATTTTGTAACCGAAAATCAGATTTTTAATGAGGTAATTAAAACCGAAATTCAGAAATCAAATAACCTTTGTAACTGAAAATCTGATCTTTAACTTTGCAATTAAAACGGAAACGAGAATCAAGGAACCGTTTTCGTAAATCAAGCGACGGTTACGATTCTGTCATTAAGGTTATGGAGTGAGCTAACGTAACTGAACGGTCACCACCAACACACCGGCGCACGTGCCACGAACCGAACCGGTCGGACGGGCGGCGGCGGCGCGCTTTGGGATGCCCCCTTCTAGCCCACACCACTTGCGGAAGTACTTCAAAGTATAAACATTGCTTCCCAAAATTTAAACAAAGGGAAAAATTCATTTTCTTTCCATGTGGGACAAAACTCTTTTCTTTAAATACTCCACTTGAAATGCCTACTTTTCATTTTTACCAATGTGTGACATTTTCATAAAATGGTAAAATTCTTCTTTGCATTATTTCCAACAAAAATTATGTCAACTTGTCAAGGGAGTTCAGATATATAAAGCTCGGGTTTCGAGCGGGTAACCTAAATTGCACCATAGTAGATGAGTAGACACTGGAAAATTCATTTAAACCGTACTCGGCAAAATCTTACATGAGCAATAATCTTTCCCTCCTTTTTCATTTTATTTTATTTTTTTAATTTTACATAACAAGACAAACCATGTAAAACATATTTTTGTCAATACTCAAACAAGACAACAAACCCTCCAAATAATTATATACCAGAAAACAAAAACAATATAACTTCCAAAAATTTGATGGTGCAAAATGAAACTAATATTTCTACCATTTGTTTATTATCTTCCTAATCCAATTAATCAATAAGTTATTGCCAGACATTTCTGGATGATATCAATGACAATTCAGTATGTAGTAGGAAACTAGGAAAGCCTTTTGCATGTGGCTTATAGAGAAAGTTGTCTCCTTCAACCCCCTAACTTTTTCCCTCAAAAGCCATGCTTCATCTCTCAATGTTTGAGCAATTATATTATTGCCGTCCAACTTCTTCCGTCCTTTTTATCCTCTCTCATCTGACCAAATCTTTGCCGTAGGATACTCATCGGACAATAATACAGATGTCATGTTTGGCAATTAGATGCGACTTGTTAGCCGGTTTGACTAGCAGTAAGATGTGTACAAATATTTAGAAACAACTGAAATAGACAAGCGTTGTAAGTACTAAAAAATGGAAGGAGTAATATGTAAAATGACCGTATAACTGTATACAACGTTGAAATAGGAATGTTAATGGGGCGGGGCGGATGCGGATGTAGGTCCCTCCATCTCATCCCACCTAAAATTTTCATCTCATTCCCACCCCATCACCCATGGCGCCATGGCGGGTACAAAATTCATCTCCATCCCCACCCCGACGGGTATAAACTAAAATCCATTCCCAACCCACCATCCAACTGAGTATTCATCCCCTTCTTATCCCCGTCCCATACTTGCTCCAATACCCGCCTAGTTTTTCTTACGGAGTATTTAGCAAACATTTGTCATATATACGGAGTAATGAAAGTTAACTTTACAACAAAAAAAACCTTACGACTAAAGTAACATATATAATCGGAAAAAATATTTGTCATAACAAAAAAATCCAAACAGAAAACTTAAAAAACTCACCTAAATTCATATTATCACCTAGACATGCAAAATAAATCAACACTCACCCCATCACCTGGCGGATATGAAGCGGGGCGAGTGGGGATGGGGCAGGCTCAACACAAAATCCACACCCGCCCCATCACCAATGGCGGGTACGATTTTTATACCCATCTCCGCACCATCACCCACCAAACCTACCTCCATCCCCGCCTATTTGGGGCGGATGCGGGGCGGGTCTCCCATAAAACCCGCCCCACTGACATTGCTACGTTAACATAAAGTGATGCATATAGATTGGCAAATGCTGTAATTTTAGACAATAGTAGGACAACATTGTCAATTTACACAACTTCTTCAAACCTCTAATTCAAATTTAGATTTTTCATCCCGAACTCTCTTGCAAACCTCTCCTAACGAAACACCCCTATTATCTCTTTGAAATGATCAAACCTATTATTCACATCAAAAGTTCTATTTTTTTAACACTACCGTGTTCAAAACAAATACTCCATTTAGAGCGACAATTTGAACCCGAGACATCCGAATAAGCTAGAATAAGGGTGAGTTTATCCCCCAGACTCACCCCCAATCTTTAGACTCTGTAACATCAGTTTTCCACTAACTTTTCATTATTCAAACTCACACAAGACTATCCTTATCTTTACACATTATCCCTAGGCTCGTCTCAGGCTCAACTAAACTCTTAAAAAAAGATAATTAAATAGTAGGATAAAGTATGATGATTTGGTATAATTTGATGTGGTTGGAGAAAAAGTGGAGTCTTAAGTGATTCATGAGTGAGTCTTGGATTTTCAAACTCAGTTCAAGACTTGATGTAGTCTTTTATCACATTATCCCAAAACTTATGCCTGTTTGGTTAGGAGTTGTTAGATGTTAGCTGATTTGACTAGTTGTTAGCGATTAACTGTTTGCATTAGCTGATTTGACTAACTGGTTGAATTAGCTGTTTGTGTAAAAATGTTTGGTAAATTAGATGATAAATGTTAGTTGTTTAATACGTAAAATGACCATTAAGGACATTGACATACTTTATTTCGTATTCATATTAGACAAATAGTTTATTGTGTTAATTTTTTTTCTCTTTATTTTTTAATAAATATTGACTAAATAAAATAAATTATTTTTAATTTAATTTTTTTAATAATATATATTTTTCAAATTGAGAAATATTACTAATGATATTTCAAGCATGATTGCAATATATTTCAATTGCTTTTAAGTACTAATATAAGTTTTATTACAACAAAAAGAAAATCTAGTAAATAGTGTGAAATGATCAAGGAAGTGTGAGTCATGTTTTTAGGAGAAAAATAATGTAGGGTACCAAGGTTGATAGTGGTTGTAATTATAGGCAATAGTAGGACAAAATAGTCATTTTCATCCATTTTTTCAAACTTTTAATTGTAAAAAGCTGCTATATTGAGCTTTTTCACCCTAAAACTCTCTTCCAGACCTCTCCCAACCAAACAATTCCAATTAACTTTTTCTAAAGATCAAACCTCTAATTCACCCAATTTTTTTATATTTTATTTTAAAACTCTCATAACCAAACACCCCTTAGACTCAAAACTCACCCCTAGACTCACTTGGAATAAACTCTCCCTAACTTTTAACGATTGATCTCACTTGTTGGTGTTTGATGAATGATGACCAATAAAGTCAATTTGATTTTTTAGGTTTACTTTCTTCCTAATATTTTTTGGTTAAATAAATTCTTGCAATATCATTCAAAGAGTCACAATTCCATTCCATTGTCTTTTTCCTCCCTTTATTAAATCTTATTAATGCAAGATTAACAACCCCTTTTGTTAACATCACCTTTTTTCCTCCTTTATTTTTCTCTCTCTAAAATCCTGTGGTTTGGTACAATCTCATTCTATCAAAACCAACAATAGATTCCATTTCTATTCAACTTTTAGCTGAATTTCATCTTTCTTGTTAAAAAAGTTGCATCTTTCTGTATTTTAGCATCTGGGTATTTGATTCCTTCATTCAAAACTTTCTGGGAATTCTTCAAAGTCTTTCCTTTTTCAACAAAAAATATGTCTCCTTCAAATTTCCCTCTAAGATGGGAAAGTACAGGGGATAAATGGTGGTATGCATCACCCATAGATTGGGCGGCAGCAAATGGTCATTATGACTTAGTCAGGGAGCTCCTCCGCCTCGACGGCAACCACCTCATCAACCTGACTTCCCTCCGTCGCATCCGCCGCCTTGAGGCGGTGTGGGATGATGAAGCACAGTTTGATGATGTTGCAAAGTGCAGGAGTGAGGTTGCACACCAACTGTTCGATGAGTGTCAGACTCAAAAAATGGGGAAAGATAAAAATTCTTTGATTGTTGCTGGCTATGGTGGGTGGCTTTTGTACACTGCTGCCTCAGCTGGGGACTTGAGTTTTGTGACACAACTTCTAAGAAAATACCCTTTGCTTGTTTTTGGGGAAGGTGAATATGGGCTTACTGATATACTCTATGCTGCTGCTAGGAGTAAGAATCCTGAGGTGTTTAAGGCTGTTTATGGTTTCGCCATTTCGCCACGGTTTTTGGACGGCGGAGGAGAAATGGAGGAACAAACAAATGAAGAGGTTCCTATGGCTTTTAAGTTAGATGTGAAGAATAGAGCTGTTCATGCTGCTGCTAGAGGTGGGAATTTGATTGTTTTGATGGAGCTTCTTGCTGAATCTGCTGATGTTTTGGAGTTCAGGGATGTTAATGGTTCCACTGTTTTGCATTCTGCTGCTGGTAAAGGCCAAGTTGAGGTGAGGTTCTTGCTTCTGTGCATTAGAAACTTTCTTTTCTTAGTTTACTTGTGTTTATGTCATGTTCTGTTTGTTACAGATTTTAGATTTTAAAGTTTCAGGATCACAATTTTCAATTGGTGGTACATTTCTTGTTTGTGTTCATTGTTATGTTCATAGCTTATTCTAGTGTGTTGGTGGTAAAACTTGATGTACTTTGAGAACATCTGGATGTGTGCTGAGACCATCTGTATTGGCAAAATTTGTATACAAAGTGTGTATTATATTGTATGCAACATGTTTAGTCACTTGAAATCGCATAAATGTCGATTTCTTTTTTTTTATCTCTGGTTCGAACAAGCCACAAGTGCAATACAAATTACAAACCGGGGAAGGGAGGATTCAAACATGTGACCTATTTTACGCAGACCCTCAATCTTAAGCGCTAGGCAAAGACATAATTGGTACGTAAATGTCGGTTTTGCAGAGGGGTAAAGAAGTATGTAGTCTGAGATGTACCCCGTAATGTATTTGTTAAGTTATATTTGCTGCATAGTGAAGGATATCTGAGAAACCGAGGTAGCTTCTAGTGGAGGGGATAAAGAAGTAGTACTTACTTTTACACTAGGACTAAATGCCTTGGATCCAGCTCAAAGTAGGGACACTTAGAAGTGATGATATGAAACAAGTGATTATTAGTGTTCCCTGATATGACCATTATGATTAATCGCCTATTTAATTAGTATCTTGTGTTGAAGTATCAATCTATTGAACTATTGCTACCTGAGTGGTTAAGAAATATTTAATACCATACTTTGTACTTGTTAAGCCAGTGCCAAATAGCAAACTATCTATGTAAAGTAAGAATAGTTGAGAGTAATATGGATGTAATAAGTTCTCGAGGTAGTGACACTTAGAGCATTGAAATCTTAAAAGAGGTATTGGAAATCGCGCTTGTGGAGTGGTCCATGGCGGGCTTTTAAGTTGAGTAATTGAGATGGTTAGCACTATACTTCAGTTATTATCTACTCCGTATACACTTCACCATCATGGTTTTGTAGTCATCTGTGTCCCACATTGCCTTCTTGCATACTTGAGTACACTAGTATTAAGTAACCATCATGTTATCTTAATAGTGGGAAAATAGACAATGACCTCGGATTAGTTGTGATATTCACTATGCTCTCTAGGGATTCTAGCTTCAATGTTCGATCCACGATATAAGTGAATAAGAAGGGAATAGGAGACTCGGCCATAGACAACGGGTAAAAAGCAAATATAGAAGAAAGAATAAGAACATCTTGAAGAAGATGTGAAGGATGATTTGATACTTCAAACAATTATCATTTGCAGTAATTCATCATTTTTTGATGGTTTTCAATCTTTCTGTCCTTGCAGGTAGCTAAGCAATTGATAGCTTCCTATGACATGATCTCTTCCATTGACGATAAAGGAAATACACCATTGCATATTGCTGCTTACAGAGGTCAATTATCTGTTCTTGAAGCCCTGATTCAAGCATCTCCTTCATCTGCCTCTATTGTTAACAAGGCTGGAGAGACATTCCTCCACATGGCTGTTGCTGGTTTTCAAACTTCTGGTTTTCGTAGAATTGATCAACAGATTGAACTTATGAAGCAGCTTGTAAGTAGCAAACGTTTCATCATAGAAGATATTATCAATTCCGAGAATAATGAAGGGAGGACTGCCCTTCATTTGGCCATTATAGGGAACATTCACTCGGATTTGGTGCAACTGTTAATGAGTGCCCGCTACATCAATGTCAACATCCGTGATGATCATGGGATGACCCCACTTGATTACCTCAAGAGACAACCGAAATCTGCATCATCAGAAATCATAATCAGGCAGTTGATATCCGCAGGTGGTATATCCAGTTGCAAAGATTATGCAGTGAGAAAAGCATTTGCTTCTCATTTGAGGATGCAAAGCATAAGCAACAGCCCGGGAACATCCTTCAGAGTGTCTGACAATGAAATATTCCTAGGCACGGGACTTGATCGTGAGGTGCATCCTAGCCTAGGCCATATAAGTAGAGACCGTTTTCATTTTCACTCATCAAGCGAGGCAAGTCATTGTGGTTCACCTAGTTTGGAGGACAATAAAATCCCAGACATTAAGAAATCTGGCCCTTTACACAACGCAGCTAAGCGCCTTAAACTTATGTTCCACTGGCCGTTGGTGAAAAGGAAGGAAACTGAGAAGTCGAAGAGAACAAGGGAGAAAGATGAAAGTGTTTCTGACAAAAGAAGGAGCATTTCAGAGGAAACACCAATCCCGTTAAGAGAGAGATATTCCAATGCTTGTTCTATTTCCAGTAATAAGAGAACACTTGCAGTGAGGAGTAACATTTCAAGTCCTACCAACCGAAAGAAATTAGCTTCAGGTGTAGCACACGATGCTTTCCAGGATCAGCTTATGGCGAACCTTTCAGGTCAACCTTCATTTTCAAAGTCATCATTCTCTTCGAATAGTTCTCTTGAAAAGGGGAAAGAAATATGTGTGGAAGATGAGAATGCAAGACCGTCTTCCTCCTTGAAGCAAATCAGTGCTGCTGCTGCTGATGTTGCCCCAAATGTGATACGGAAACAAGGATCCATAAACAAGAGATTCGTTAACCCAATCTTGTGCTTTAGCGGATCACACTTATCAGTTAAGAATTCAGTTAAGCACTGCACTAAACAACCCGTTATTGCTGTTGCTTAAGGTAACCTGTTAAGACTGAATCACCCCTAGATATGCATGGATCGTTAAAAGATCGCCTTACATAGCTGTAAGTCTTGTAACTTTTAAGTTTAATCACTGCTTGTGATTGTGTGACCTCTTACTGTCATCTTCGAGTTTAACGTGACAGCTCTCTTGTAGATGACTCTGTAGTCTGTAGGATCATATCACTTATGAGATGTGTTTGTTTCTAAACTATCTCCTGTAATATATTTCAGAATTCAGAACCTAGCTTTCATCAATAATGTGTCAAAAGTTGATGCTCTTGTCATCTTTGTCATGTATAATCTCCCGTTTAAATGATATTCCTAATGACTTTTCGTAGCTAGATTTTGTCGATTTTAACTACTTCCATACCTAAGGAGTAAGGAGTATACTAAGTATATACCAAGGAAGTTCGAACATCACCATCTGCTTTCACTTGGGAGTGCATATTCCCTTATCTTCTCCTCAATCTACAATGTTGACCTGTATAGCTGGGCTGACGAAATCACATGTACTATAGGTAGCCTAGGCCATTTCATAATTTTAAAAAAATTTCATTAACAACTTACAAGGTACTAAGTCCAAATTTTTATTTTGACAAAGTTATGATATGTAAGAATTAAGATCAATGGGCGGTTCAAGATCCCTTTCAACAGCCGACAAAGATGACGGTATAATCTCTGGATATTCAACTAATCTTACAAAAGAGTGTATGATTAATTAAATGGCTAATGCAATGAAATTATGATGATTCCTTTGAGGTCCACCTGTTAATGGAAATATCACTTTAACGTGTACACACATCTTCTAAGCAAATTTGGCTGTCTTGTGGACCAGCCCACTACGACCCATCATTTTTCATTGCCAAAGTAGTACGAGTACATTATGAGCGGGTTCCTATCGTGTTTGTAAGATCGTTGATGTTAGCACTGAAAAATAAATTTGATTAGAGATTATAATAAATAATAATAGAATATAATAATTTGATCATATTAAGTAACTATTTGATTTAAAAATAAAATTCTTTGGTAAGAAGTTGAACTTATGCATAAGACCGTCATATACGTACTTCGTATAAGATTATATAGTACATTATAAAAAGAAAGATGTGATCAATAAGTGGTTGGATCAGACGATAAGGGAATTAACCTAACTTAATTCAAGATTTTACAGAGGAAGGGGTTTAAACCCGTGACTTAAGCGCCGCTTAACCATCAAGTCAAAAAGATTGTTGGTAATATAATGGTATTTGTCATTTGATTGAGAATTGTTCTTTCATCTGGATTCGATCCGACTTGAATCCAGCTTACTTGATATCTTACGGTTTTACTTAAAAAAAGGTTGGAAGTTGCCGACGGAAAAGAAAAAGGCTTACCAGGGCCATTAGTGACTATTGAGAAAACCCATACGCAAATTTCATACTTTATTATGGGCTATGGGACCTTAATACTTCATCCGTCTTTTAATACTCGCAATGTTTGTTAGTTTCACGCATGCTAATGCACAACTTTGATCATTTATATATTAAATTCTTTTTATGCAAAAATTATAAAAAGTTGATATTTTGAAAATACACATTGAGACGAATCTAACAAGATCCCACATGAATATGTTTTATCTTATATAAAAGGCATTAAGAATAGTCAAAGTAGATTATACGAATAGTGACAAAAGTCCAAACGTTGTGAGTATTAAAAGACGGAGGAAGTATATTGGTTTCTAACAAGAGCGGATATAATCGCTAATCTACCAATTGTTGAGAAAAGCCAGTCCTTATGCAAAACACAAATTAAGATATATTACGAAAAATGATTTTGGCATTGCGGAGTACTGAAAATTGCTCATGTTCTCACAAGTACATAAACACCACAACATGAAAAGACGAAGAAGGGAGCTAAAAGAATAAAAGATGAAAACTTTTTATGCTCGGTTAAAAAGTAATTGGTTGTGCCACATACGATATATATTTGTATTTCGAGGTTTTTTTGTTGACCAACAGAAAAATTGGATATGAATTGTATTCATCCCCTATGCCATCAACTCTGAAAGACTCCGGTCCCAATAAATCTTCCATGTTTTGGTTTTATAAAATTATGAATTATACAAGCTAAAGTGTAAATATAAAATATTGATGTCATAGGATTGAATGCATCTGTATTCAGTAAGATGTTGAATTTTCAAACTTTGACCCCTTATTATTTTTAGCCAAGATCCGTCACTTAACAGAGGACGTACAATGGTTACGTACACTAAATATGACTTGAGTGAAGCTTATTTTTCTCTTGTGTGAATGAAAATTCTATTCTTCATTTCAATGAATCTACAACTCAGCTTTTGAACCAAGAAAAAGGTTGTGCAATCACAGTTTAGGAATCATGCAAAAATAATTTTCACTCACCAAAGAAAACTTCCATGACATTCCAAAAAAAGAAAAAAAATTCCAATGTCACAAACATAGGAGTATATAAATATGAAAACCATGCACATAGGCAATGGTATAAACAATGGTATAGAAATTAAAATAAAGGACAATAAATAGATGGAATGATAAGCAAACCCTAAAACGTACTCCAAACTCTATGTTTTCGATACACACGTACGGTTATTGTCTGCATCACAGCTCCACTCCTAGTACATAAGAGGAAGGTATGCACACTTTGATCCAACAACAAGAAATTAAAACAAAATAAATTGTATCCCAAAATGAAGAAAAATACTAACTTCATAGTACTTAATTCCTTATGATGTAGTATAAATGTATAGTATGTTTGATCGAGCCTCTAGAGGCCCTGTTCGATAAGGTAGTCGCCCAACCTCTCGACGATTATGTTACACTGTCCTGGAGTCACTGGCTCATCATAGATTCCGAACACCAGAGCTTCATTTGTCTTCTTAATGCATGCGCCACCAGGTCCCTGTTCACACATTTACAATCATACAAATTAATATAACGGTTGATATATATAACTGTATAAATGTATGTATCATGTATGATAAGAAATAGGGTTTGATCAGATGGGTCGGGCTTTTGATTACAACTTTTTTCTACTCATCATTTTTAATCACTTTACAATAACCAATGCAATTGAAGAACATGCTTGTCAGTTATCACATTAAGAGTAAGATTAACGCTAGTATAAGCTAAGTTCCACGTCATCTTTTTTATTATTTTTTATTTATTTTCAATTAATCAGATTCTTGTTGAGACCCTTTCAGATTTACTTAATTTTTTCACCTCACCCCTCGTACTCATTCAAGACTCCTCAAACTTATCAAAATAATAAAATTAAAAAGAATAAATAATAATAATTAAGATTGAATGTACTGTTTAAACGTTTTAAGTAGAGTCTTGGAATTTAAAGACTATTGCTCAGACTTTTGTCATACTCTTCCACTTAAATAGGAGGTCTTAAATTAATACTCAATAAGACTATTGCTCATACTACCGCTAATCTCGCTCTTAAGGATGTTTGGTAACTAACACCGGTTAGGCGGTTACATAGGTGAGACTCTTGGGAACTTCTATAAATAGGCAGTAGATAATACCTTCTTCCCACGAATAACAGCTCCAGGCTCTCCCTGAATAACCATATACTTTTCTCCTCCAAGGAAAAGACCAGTGGGTGCCAAGCTATTCGGTTCGTCGAATTCATGCAGGATTGCTTTCATCTCTTCTTGCTTCAGCTGCAACCAAATATAATAGTTAGTTTCCAACATGCATACTAGTCAATATAAATTCTTGAACATAACAACATAATGCTACAGAGTATTACTCCGTACTATTTATTTATCATTTATAGGGTGATTGTATATGTCGCAATTTGTAAAAATAATATATTGTCTTAGTATGATGTGTCCATCATTTATTAGTGCCACATAAGATTTGAATCGTGTTGTTTTACTAACAAACCGGAGTAATATTTTACTATGATAAATATATTATAGAAATGTGAATCACA
The DNA here is from genome assembly GCF_020520425.1 of Spinacia oleracea. Classification (NCBI taxonomy): domain Eukaryota; kingdom Viridiplantae; phylum Streptophyta; class Magnoliopsida; order Caryophyllales; family Amaranthaceae; genus Spinacia; species Spinacia oleracea. The sequence continues at coordinate 67,666,779 of NC_079488.1, read as the reverse complement.
AAAGCAATACATTCATAATTCTGTCATCGTAAAAATATATGTTTTCTTTTATCTTGAATATCAATAACAATTAATAGGAAATGTAACCTAAAAATATAATGAGGGTACGGACATATGCAACTTTATCCCTGCAGTTATAGTAATCTTTTACTCCATGTGAAGGAAGCAAAGAGTTTATTAGTTGAAATATGCTTACATTTGCTTTCTCACGGTGACTAGACATATTTTTTGTTCTTAATATCTTTCATTTTACATTAAAAATTATGAATTGAGATGATCTAACAAAATCCACATATTAAAAGTATTTGATCTATTGAACAAGATCATGTGGATCACAAAAATCATACCAATACACAACTTTTGACCATTAATAAATCCAATCACACATGATTTTTTTTTAAAAGTAGATTATTTGAAAATATATAGTGATAGTAATCTAACAATATCTCAAACATAATATTTTGATAGTTGTAACAGTGATAATTTACGGTCAAACTTACCAACAAAAAAAAAAACAATCTACTGAACAAGATCACGTGGATCACCAAAAGCACACCATCTAAGGATCATATTATTAACACAAAAGGCCGGGAGGATAAAGAGATCACCTGGGGGAAGGTGGTGCTTTGAGCCCAAACGCTACCGTCAAAGCCGATAATAGCGGCGGCTTTAAGGTGGTTGGTGGTTTCTTCGATGGGGCACATCAAGTGGTCATCGACGTAAGTTTGCCACGACATTGTTGTAAACTTGATAGATCTTTTTTTCTCAAAAAAAAGTTGATAGTTTAATTTTGAGAAAATAAAAGTTTGATTTGTTCAATGGGATGATGGAAAGGAGAGGGGGGAAATGGCAATGAGATCACAGCTAATAAATAGGAGAAAAGAGAATTGACAAAATAATTGAATAACATGCATATCATTGATTATTTTCCTCATTAAAACACCTTTATAATTCAATTAGTGCCATTCACGTCGTCCTGTTTTTTAGGCACTCCTTCCCTCTCATTCTCTCTATTGCTTTCCATCCATAATTTTACCTATTTTTTCCATTCCCAAATCTTCTCGCAAATATTGACTAGAATACTATTTCGTATGTGCTTTTTATTCTTTATGTTTGGTATTATTCACTCGATTTAATGACTAATTAATGTTTATTGATATTTTTTAAAAAAATTTAAAATGCAAATTATATTTATTTATGATGTTTTCCCTTTTATCTAAATTTTGACATTGGAAGAGTATGACATACTTAATATTCCAATAAGAAAGTGGGAGAGATTAAATGCACAATGAATTTAATGATTAAAATAATCACTTTAATTGACACAATTTTTTGACATAATATTAGGGGTATTTATGAAATAAAATAAAAAAATTATTCCAAACGTAAAGATTAAAATGGGACACCCAAAACGAAATACGCGCATAAAGAATAAAAATGGACGGAAGTCTAAATATACGCGATGGGTGTTTCAAGTTTCAAAAACATAGTTTCCAGAATCGTTTTTTATAAACTTTTATATAAGGCGGTCTTACACAAAAGACCACATTGGTGTCGTATAAGTTAAGTAATAGAACGAATTAGTTAAGCAATAGAACTAATTAATTAATCATTTAAACCAAATAGTTAAGCAATGAAACTAATTAGTTAAGCACTAAACTAATTAGTTAAGCTATGAAACCAATTAGTTAAGCAATATAACCAATTAGTTAAGCAATGAAAGTGGTAATTTCGGTAAGGCGCTCTTATACAAAAGTTGACGTTCATTTTTAGTTGACACAATTTGACTTTTGACACTATTCATATATTTTACTTTAATTATCAATTATAATTTATACATAAGATAAAACATAGTTATGTGGAAACTTGTTATAATCGTCTCTTTGTATAGATTTTAATATCAATTCTAATTTTTACCCATTAATTATAATTAAAGATACTAATGGTTGAAATCTAATTATGTTTGACAAATGTGATATAAGAATTGTGTCAAGTAAAAAAGAACGAAGGAAGTACCAATAACTCAAAATATATTAACATTGGAAAAACCTCAACCAAAACTCGATTTGGGTAAAGATTGATTGAGTCGAGTGCTTTATAACAAATTGAAATTGTTTGGCTTTTATTTGTGCATGCTTCTGCCATTTCTTAGGCTTTGTTCTGTTCGTCTTATTTCACTTAATTCAGAAAAAATAAGTACAGATAACTTCAGATAAATTCAGATAAAATATGTTCAGGAAAAATAAGGGTAGACCAAGTATAATTTATAACTAAAATAATTTTTGATAAGTTCTAATAAGTCCAGATAAGATAATTTTAAGAAAAATAAGTGAAAATCAGGTGACTAGAGCGCACCACTAATATATGCATCGATTTGACTTTTACTTTAACCATTCACAAATCTTTGACTTTAACACTATTCACAGATTAACTTTGATCATGTGTATTACTAATATTTAAATCAATTTTTGCTAGAATCAACCTTCTAGGATGATGTTAGGTTATGAAAAATATAAACAATATAATTCATGCGGAAAAACCATAAAGCCAGAAATCCAAATTAATTGCCACATAGTCAATTAGCATAATTAGGATACATACAATGTGATGCGTGCCTTCCCTAGCTGCTCCCGAACCGAACAAGAACAAGTTTAGGACTCCAAATGTCGCCCCTCCGTAGATAGTCCACATCACGTTCGGATCCGCCTCAGATTCAATTAACTAGAATATTATCTAAGGTTTTATGTGCACTCGGGAAACTTATTATAATATTAGGCAAGTATTAAATTCTCTCTTGAATCTAATAATGTAGAATAGTATATTGAATTGCATTATAAATTGTGATCATGAACCACATATTTATAGGGTGGAAGTAGCGGAGTTTGAATTCTACTAGGAATCGAATAACTAAATCTATTAGGATTCTAGTTGAATAATATCATTAGAATTTTAGGTTTAATCAAATACCTAAGTATTTCAGATTTAACTAAAATATCCAATTTGAGTAGAATTAGGAAAACACTATTACTTGACAACCAAGTAATCCTAACCGGCCAAGGCATTGCATGCGTGTAGCACACATAGCCCGCACCCCCGCAACACGCAAGCCCACGAGTGGCGCTGCTGCTTGCTCGGTTGGCCCAAGGGCGCTGGCAGCAAGCACGCGGCCCATTTGGGCGCTGCTTTGCTCGGCCTGCTTTGCGCGCGCGGCTTGCTGGGTGCTGGGCCTTGCGTCTCGCAAGTTCGATAGTCGATCGTTCGTAGACCAATGTTATTAGAATCGCGATCCGGATCGTAGGATCGTACGATCCTACGATCCAGAATTTGCAAATCGATCCGGGTCGTAGCTGAAATCGTAACTGCGTCAGGATCGTTAGTGGAATCGTTCGGGATCGTTCAGAATCGGTAGGATCGTATTGAATCGCGATCCTATCAACGATTCTAACGATCCAGCTTTTAACCTTTTCAATGAAGCCCAAGTTTGAGAGAAGCCTGTTTGAAGCCCAATACAAAGCAAAAGAAACCTACGCGACCTTTCTCAGTCGTACGATGGCACCTTTGAATCGTCTCCTCCACCTCGCCCCTCTTCTTTGCTCGAATTTAAGCTCCATAGTCGTATCCAAAGATTAATTGAAGCTCGAATCCAGGCATCTGACATCCCTTCTCTTTAGTAAATGAATCAAAGATCTCTTTTTACAAACGAGTTCAATCAACAAGGTAAATTTTTGCTTCTTGTTCTTCACCTCTTCAATTCTTATATTCAGATATTCTATTAAAAATTTCGATACTTTCATTTGATTAATTGAGTTGATTTTTGTAATTTTAATTTGATTTATGTATTTGATTTATTTATTTTCGAAATTTTATTTTTTAATTGTCCTGCTTTTTTTTCCGCACTGAAACTTCAGACTTAAAGATGCTTCTGTTTACAATCAAGAGTCTGTATTTTACTCAGTACAGCAATTGAGTTGCATGTGTCACATTCTTTTTAATTACCTGCCAATTGAGACACTACACTACAAATGAGCTTAATATTAGTATATTACCTAATTACCATGTTCTAGCGTGTGTTGCTCCCAATTACCATGTTTCTTTGTTGATTAGTTTAGTTATTGTGATTTGTTAGTCTGGAAGTTTTTTTTTGTTTTTTTGTTTTTGTTTTTTTAGTAGGTTAATTACAGGTTTTGAATATGGAAAGTTCTGCCAAAAAAAGGGAAAATGGTTAAGAAATTATGATGATGTCAATCTCAAGGGAAAGGGAACATCTGGGGAATTAAGCAATTTTTTGACGACCGAAATTTTGGCTAGGATGAAAATTAGTTTGTGTTGTTAGGTATTTAGATTAATTACTAGAAGTTGTAAATATAGTGCTTAAAAAATATTTTATTTTCCTTGTATTCTTTGGAATTGTAAGCTTTAAAATAATAATCGTAGAACTGTGTTACCATGTATTAATGTATGACACTAATATCGATCTTATGTGAGCAAAAGTTTTTTTTGGTTGTTTTTATTAGAAAATCATGTACTAGTCACCTTCTATCATTTCGATTGCTCAATTTATCAAATTTGTAGGATCTTACGATCCAACGTCCGATCCTACCGATCCGATCTTACCGATCTGCTCCTACCCTCTCCCACCGATCCCAAGTGGGATCCCGATCCTGACAACCTTGGTTCGTACATCGCGCTTCCGATTCGTTTTCCGATTCCGGAATTCATTTCCGATTCGAACAAATATTTAATATTTCCGATTCCGGAATTTATTTCCGACTCGAACAAATATTTAATATTTCCGTTTCCGGAATTTGTTTCCGATTCCGACAATATTTTCGATTCCGGTAATATTTCCGTTTCCGGTAATATTTACGATTCCGGCAATATTTCTTTTTCCGATAATATTTTCCGATATGTAACATGTTTCTGTTTCCGGGAACATCTACGACTTGAATAATATTTATATTTCCGTCATGATCCATATTTCCGTTTTCGGCAATATCATCATTTCCGGAGCATTCTATATTTTGCCTTTTGACGATTTCAGCTCCCACTGGAACCGAGATCTGTCGTTTTCGAATGTTCATAAATAGAGTGTTTAATGAATATATTCACTTAAATACTTGATCCGTTCATGTACTATTTGTGTGACCCTACGGGTTCAGTCAAGAGTAAGTTGTGGATTAATATTATTAATTCCACTTGAACTGAAGCAGCCTCTAGCTAGGCATTCAGCTCACTTGATCTCACTGAATTATTAACTTGTTTAATTAATACTGAACCGCATTTATTAGACTTAGCATTGGATGCATACTTGGACCAAGGGCATTATTTCCTTCAGTCTCCTACTTGTCCTTAGGGACAAGTGTGCATTGCCTAATTCCTTTGTCGCTTGATGCTTGCTCATGAACATAAGGTAAGAGTAGTCATCCTTATTATGTCCAGAGGTATTTCTCAGTTTCAGAGTTCAATTGATCAAATAAACAGATAATCATAGTCTATGATTCATCTGAGCACGGCCATGCATCTTTCAGTTTCTAGCTCTCCGAGTGGCCCTTTACAACTTTCAGCATCTCATCCCAATTTATGGGAGGACAATCCCAATCTTGTGATCTTGAGGTTAGACTTCGTTTGATAGGTGATTACCTGAGCGTTGCCGTTATAGTCTCCTTTTACGGTGCGACGCTTGACAACGTCAAAGTAACCAGTTCTCAAACAAGTAATCTCAAATCACTCAGGTATTGAGGATTAGTGACTAATAATGTAATGAAATTTACTTATGACATATTATCATCTCTTATAGTATAGTTTCATAGGTATGTCCGATACTAATCTTCTCAAGTAAGTATCTATGAAAATGATTGCGACATTGCCATGTCCACATAGTTCAAGAAATAAAACTACTAGTCATCTTGCAATCTAGTCGTCTAGCGTTTTCTATGCGTCCACCTTTATAGAAAACTTCCGACCAGGGACCATTTTCAACTTTTGACATTCAAGTTCACTTGATAGAAATTTCTTAGTCACAGGACTGGTCCTGACAGTCTATCTTGAATATATCGTCAAATTGAAAGGACTCATCATTTAATAACCACAAATTAAATGGAAAAATGAATTATATTCGTTTATATGAATGGTTAACCAAAAACGTTTTATAAAGTATTAAACTCTAAAACTTTAAAACATTTATTAAGGACATCAAAGCCATTCTCCAACATGCTTGATTCCCATAGCTGCAGTGTGCGAGTTGTGTTTCGCTTGTGGCAGAGGTTTAGTTAAGGGATCTGAGATATTGTCGTCATTTCCAATCTTGCTTATCTCGACTTCTTTTCTTTCAACGAACTCTCGTAGAAGGTGAAATCTACGAAGTACATGCTTGACTCTTTGGTGGTGTCTAGGCTCCTTTGTCTGTGCAATAGCTCCTTTATTGTCAAAATATAGAGCTATTGGTCCTTTAATGGAGGGGACTACACCAATTTCACCTATGAACTTTCTTAGACAAATAGTTTCCTTTGCTGCTTCATGTGCAGCAATGTACTCCACTTCAGTTGTAGAATCCAGAATGATGCTATGTTTAGCACTTTTACATCTTACTGCACCTCCGTTGAGGCAGAAGACAAACCCAGACTGTGATATGAAATCATCTTTGTCGGTTTGGAAACTTGCGTCCGTATAGCCGTTAACAATTAATTCATCATCTCCACCATAGACCAAGGAATCATCTTTGTGCCTTTTCAGGTACTTCAGAATATTCTTGGCAGCAGTCCAATGTGCCTCTCCTAGGTCTGACTGGTATCTGCTCGTAGCACTGAGTGCGTACGCAACATCTGGGCGTGTACATATCATAGCATACATTATTGAACCAATCAATGATGCATATGGAATCCCACTCATTCGTCTACGCTCATCCATTGTTTTTGGGCACTGAGTCTTGCTTAGAGTCATTCCATGAGACATGGGTAGGTAGCCTCGCTTGGAGTCTGCCATATTGAACCTTTCAAGCACCTTATTGATATAAGTGCTTTGACTAAGTCCAATCATCTTTTTAGATCTATCTCTGTAGATCTTGATGCCCAGTATGTACTGTGCTTCTCCTAGATCCTTCATCGAAAAACATTTCCCAAGCCAAATCTTGACAGAGTTCAACATAGGAATGTCATTTCCGATAAGTAATATGTCGTCGACATATAAAAGAAGTTTTGCTCCTACTGACCTTCTTGTATACACAAGATTCGTCTGCGTTCTTGACGAAGCCAAAGTCACTGACTGCTTCATCAAAACGTATATTCCAGCTCCTTGATGCTTGCTTCAATCCATAAATGGATTTCTTAAGCTTGCATACCTTTTTAGCATTCTTTGGATCCTCAAAACCCTCAGGTTGTGTCATAAACACAGTTTCTGTTCAAACGTCGTTTAAGAAAGCGGTTTTGACATCCATCTGCCATATTTTGTAATCGTAATATGCAGCGATTGCTAACATTATCCGAATAGACTTTAGCATTGCAACTGGTGAAAAGGTTTCATCGTAATCCACACCGTGGACTTGCCTATAACCTTTTGCAACCAATCTAGCTTTGAAAACTTCTAGTTTCCCATCCTTGTCCTTTTTCAGTTTGAAAACCCATTTGCTTCCTATGGCTTGGTAGCCATCTGGAAAATCGACCAAATCCCAAACTTGGTTTCAGACATGGAGTCTAATTCAGATTGCATGGCTTCTTGCCATTGCTTGGAGCTAGGGCTTGTTATAGCTTGTTTGTAAGTCGCAGGTTCATCGCTTTCCAGCAATAGAACTTCATGGCTCTCGTTCGTCAAAACACCTAAGTATCTTTCCGGTTGAGACCTATATCTCTGCGATCTACGCGGGGTTACATTTCTAGTTGGTTCTTGATTCTCACCAGATACTTCTAAAGATCTCTGAGTTTCAACCTGAATGTCATCTTGAGCATTCTCTAGAGTTTGTTGTTCGACTCGAATTTCTTCGTGGTCTACTTTTCTCCCACTTGTCATTTTGGAAATGTGATCTCTTTCCAAAAAATACCATCTCGATCAACAAACACCTTGTTCTCAGATGTATTGTAGAAGTAATACCCCTTTGTTTCCTTTGGGTAGCCCACAAGAATACATTTTTCAGATTTTGGTTGAAGTTTGTAAGAAATTAATCGTTTGACGTATACTTCACAACCCCAAATCTTAAGAAAAGACACATTTGGAGGCTTTCCAAACCATAACTCATATGGAGTCTTTTCGACAGCTTTAGATAGAGCTCTATTTAGTGTGAGTGCAGCTGTGTTTAGTGCATGTCCCCAAAATTCTATTGGAAGTTCGGCCTGACCTACCATTGATCGAACCATGTCTAGCAAGGTCTTGTTCCTCCGTTCTGACACACCGTTCCATTGAGATGTTCCAGGAGGAGTCAATTCTGACAAGATTCCACATTCTTTCAGATGGTCATCAAATTCATAGCTCAGATATTCACCGCCTCTATCAGACCGCAGTGCTTTAATCTTCTTGCCTAGTTGATTCTCTACTTCACTATGAAATTCCTTGAATTTGTCAAAGGATTCAGACTTATGCTTCATTATGTAGACATAACCATATCTACTGAAGTCATCAGTGAAAGTGATAAAGTAGTTGAAACCACCTCTAGCATTTGAACTCATTGGTCCACATACATCTGTATGGATTAAACCCAATAGATCAGTTGCTCTTTCTCCAACTTTAGAGAAAGGTTTCTTTGTCATTTTGCCAAGTAAGCATGATTCGCATTTACCATAATCCTCTAAGTCAAATGGTTCTAAAATTCCTTCCTTTTGAAGTCTTTCTATGCGCTTCATGTTAATATGGCCAAATCGACAATGCCACAGATAGGTGAGATCTGAATCATTCTTTTTGGCCTTTTTGGTATTTATGTTATAAACTTGTTTGTCGTGATCTAGTAAATAAAGTCCATTGACTAATCTAGCAGATCCATAAAACATCTCTTTAAAATAAAACGAGCAACTATTGTCTTTTATTAAAAAGGTAAATCCCTTAGCAGCTAAGCAAGAAATAGATTTGATGTTTTTAGTATGACTTGGAACATGGAAACACTCTTCCAGTTCCAAAACTAGCCTAGAGGGCAACGACAAATAATAAGTTCCTACAGCTAATGCAGCAATCCTTGCTCCATTTCCCACTCGTAGGTCGATTTCACCCTTGCTTAACCTTCTACTTCTTCTTAGTCCCTGTGAATTGGAACATAAGTGTGAGCCACAACCTGTATCTAATACCCAAGAAGTTGAATTTGCAAGTATACAGTCTATAACAAAAATACCTGAAGATGGAACGACCGTTCCGTTCTTCTGATCTTCCTTAAGCTTCAAGCAATCTCTCTTCCAATGCCCCTTCTTCTTACAGTATAAGCATTCAGATTCAGAAGTGGGTTGGCTCACCTTCTTCTTTTCAGACTTGGTGCCGCCAGTTTGTTTAGTTGGGCTGGCCTTCTTGCCACCTTTCTTAGCATTCCTCTTCTTACCAGATTTCTTGAACTTGCCCCCACGCACCATAAGCACATCTTGCTTATCACTTTTGAGCGTCTTTTCAGCGGTCTTCAGCATACCGTGAAGCTCAGTGAGCGTTTTTTCCAGACTATTCATACTGTAGTTCAGCTTGAACAGATCATACCCGCTATGAAGAGAATGGAGGATGGTGTCTACAACCATTTCATGAGAGAACTGCTGATCCAACCGACTCATATTCTCAATTAATCCAATCATCTTGAGAACATGTGGACTTACGGGCTCGCCCTTCTATATGAGTCTCGAATCTTTCGGCTCGAGCCAGATCTTGGAACATGTTCTTTAACTATTGATGATCGTGAAAGCATCTGAGTTGATGAACGTTTTCTGTAGATCTGCACTCAAGGTTGCAAGCATTAGACATTTTACATCCTTGTTGGCATCAATCCAACGATTGAGGGCTGCCTGCTGATTGACCCATTCGCCCGCGGCTTCGGGCATCGACTCTTCCAGGACAAACTCCTTTTCTTCCTGCATAAGAACTATTTGCAAGTTCCTTTGCCAGTAAAGGAAGTTTTTCCCGTTCAACTTCTCCTTTTCGAGAATTGATCGGATGTTGAATGAATTGTTGTTTTCCATAGTTAAAACTACAACTGAAAAGAATAAACAAATAAATAACCATTCATAGTTTCTCTTAATAAACTTAAATTCTAGCATTCATGCATAATTCAATATTTTTTAAGCATTTTATTCGAGTTATGTGTTCCGACAGGTGTGAATAAAATGAATCCAAGATCCTTAAATCATTGAAGAATTAAGAACATTATGTATTTAGACTCAATGAATCCAACATCATATGCATCGGGGACAGTGACGCCTAAATGAGCCTCACCACCTACTGTTGTGGGATCTTTTACGGTGATGACATGTCACGCGTTCCTCGGAGGTATCAAGTATGAGCTGGCATGATCCTCTGTCAACCTGCAAAACAAGAATATTCCCGTAGGAATATTCCCTCCGATGCCTAAGTAAGTATAAGCTAGAGAGAGAAATAATTTAAGAGAGAAGGCAGATCAAATATAGTTTAAAGGTAGGTGGGAATGAATTGAATGCCCCCTTTTACCTAGGGATTTGCACTATTTATAGTGTTAGGGTTTCTTGGGATTTGATCCTCAAACCCTGACATGATTATTGGGTGCTTTCCCAGATTATGACATGTGTCCGATGATAGGAGGTCTGATTAGACCTGTTGGGCCCTTTGCATGTTGGGCTTTCCTGCAAGCTTTGAGCTTGTTAGACATGATTTGACCAGGGATTCCTCCAATAAAATGGGGTCATGGGCCTAAGAGATGGGCCATGGGTCTGAATGCGGATACGGGCTCAGCATGGATTCTGTTTATCCATGATGGAGAATCTTTGTCTTCTATTTTGGCCATCCTAGTAAAGCCATGTGGCAGTCTATTATTTTAGGCCACATCATTTTCCCCTCAAGGAGGGTGCCCCTTGCCCAGGTGGGGTAGCCTTCTTGTTATGGTGGAGGGCCACGTGTGATTGCTTTTGGGAGCCTGATTTTGCCTTTAAAATCTTCAGAAATCGTTGGTTTCCCTCATTTGCCTTTTGTTATTTTCAAAGAGATTTCTAGAGAGAGAGAGAGCGCTTCCCCTCCGACGATCTTCTTGTGTTTGTATTGAGTGTTCTTGGATTCTTTGTTCGTTGTTCTTGGAGTTTGGACAGCTTGCATGACCATTTCAGCAGCTTGATCACTTATTGGTAAGTGTTTCTGTTAGTTTCCTGTTTCTGCATGTATCTGAAATTTGTACTTTTTTTATGCTTTTATTTCTTGGGGAGGACGACGTACCCGTTCTTTTGCTTTTTTCTCTTTTCTCAACTCAGACGTCCTGTTCCTTATGCAGGACGGCATGGCTCGTATTAAGCAGGCAACAACGTAGGTACATGGGGAGCACCACGAGAGAGGGACATCAGGGTTCCTTTTTCGAACCCGTCCCAAGGAAACAGGGGTGGAGTTAGCTCCTCCCATCATTTAGGAGACGGGGGTTCCAAGGCGGCACGTTCTTCAAGGAGAAGAAAGGGTGTGGCCTGCCGTCCTCGCATCCCTCGTGAGGATTTTGAAGATGATTCTTCCAGCTCTTCAGACGAGGAGTTTGCAAAAAATCTTCCCCCTATGGTTCGTGGAAAAGAGGATGTGGACTTGTTTCCTTATGACATCCTCCCCAGCAAAAAATGGTTGAGATACCTAAGGGAGCAAGGACGTGACTTCGAGCGTTTCTTGCTCTTGCCTCGTGGCTTTAGTTTTAGGTGTCCTCGTCCCTTTAATACTGTAGATCGTCTTTCTTTGGGGGAGGTTGCTGTCTATACGACCGCCTTCAGATTAGGCCTTAAATGGTTATGACATTGGCCTAGCCCTTCTGACCCCTAATTCTTGGGCGAATGCCTTTGGTTATATTGCCAAGTGTGCGTTGAGTGACGTCACCCCTTCCTTTCCTGCCTTCGTTAGACTTGTAGACATTGCTCCTTCTTCTCGTTCTCCCCAGGGATGGTTCACCTTTTATAGTCGGCGGGGTTATAAGACGGTAGTAGGTAAGTCCTCTAGATGGGTATGGTGGAGGACCAAATGGTCTATTATCCGAATGGAGGACCTCCCTCTTTCAGAGCGTCTTTCACGCTGGAATTATCGGCCTCGCTTCTTGTCTAAGACTGACGCCTATCCTCGCCTTCTGTCAAGAGAATGGAGGCTCATAAACCCTTTATTTCAGGCTGAAATGTATCGGCTGTCTGCGAAGAGTCACGCCTGGGTGCCTTATAGTTGGCTTCCCCACGTGGGTCAGTTCACCAACATGGTCTTTCTTGCGGCCGTTGGTCTCTGCCCTTACTTGCATAGAGGTAGTATTGCATTTTATTTTCCACAAAAACCTTGTTTTCTTATCCTTCACTGATCCCCTTGGTGTTTGTGTAGATTCTTCCATGAGACGTCTGTCCCTAGAAGACAAGGGTTGGGTGGACGTGCCTACCTGGTTGTCCCAGGTGTATACTGATGACGTCTTCAAGGCCGTGGAGGCCAAGAAGAAAGAATCTTCAAAGAAGTCTGATGAGGGGGCTTCTGGTGACGCTTCTAAGGTACATTTTATTCAATTGGACGCATTTTATCTTTAAAGTCTATGCTGGTTTTTTTTTTTTACCCTTTTCATTTCCAGGAGCTCACCTCGTCGGCTACGAAGAAGCGTCCTGCCTCTTCAGCGGTGGCCCCTAAGCCCAAGCGACCCTTCTTTAAGAAGCCGGGCAGTGCTGATGCTGCGGCGAAGCCGCCGGTGATGAAGCCGTCAACCCCTCTGGCTGGGGGAGAGAAAGCCCCTGTTCCTCAATGGACCGATCTTCCTCCTGAACCAAAGGAGGCGTCTCCAAAGGCGGCCAACGATGGTTGTTCCGCAGCCAAAGCGACCGCTACTGGGACGGGCGCTGGTAAGGTTGATGCGCCTGGCGCCGCTGCAGATGTTGGCCAGGCTATTGCTTCCTCGTCGAGAGAGAGGAAGGGCAAGGAGTCCAAAGACCCTCCTCCTGCTGGGGATGTGTCAATGCCTCCGCCGGCTCCGTCGACTGGTCAGTTGTTTAATACTTAGGACGTCTTGATAACTTAGTGATTTGATATATTGATTGATACATGGATATTGGCTCAGGTGATATGTTCAAACGGATGAGGCGGGCCGAGGTGGCGAATATTCCCCCATCTGGTGGGTTTAGCTCAGAGGAAAAGGACAAGATCCTTTCGGCCGTCTACGATGCTATTTATGAGGAGTATGTGAACTCTCTTCCTGGAATTGACCTGGGGTACTTTGGGGCCATGCAGTCCCTCATACTTGACGTAAGTGTAATTTTTTTTATTTTTTATTCTTATTTTTTTTATTTTGGTTCTCATGTTTTGGAAGTGAGTTAAGTCTGCTTTGGGTTCGTGGCAGCTCTTTATCCGTTGTGCCGAGGGTAGGCATTACCGCTTTGACATGCACCAAGAGATGTTGAAGCACAAAGACCAGATTGAGAATCATGAGAAGTATGCTGAGAAAAATTATAGGGAGATCAATGAGGACGCGGATGTCCAGATCAGGTCGGAGACGGCTGCCCTGAGGAAGGCTGAGGAGGATGCCCATAATTATGAAAGGACGCTGCTGGAGCATGAGGAGAAGTTGACTGCACTAAGGACGGGGTATTCTGCCGTCTCGGAGTGAGTCACCAACTTTTCTACCAAGGTGGACGCCTTGGAGAAGAAGCTCAAGGCCACTCAGGACAAGATTGAAACCGTGCGGGGGCAAGCCGCTAGTTTTTTCAAGCTTGGGGAGGAGTCCATTCTGGAGAATGCTCGGCGGGCTTGGGATCAGTCAATGGATGGGAAGGACTTTTCCTGGTTTAGACGTCGGATTTCGTACCAGATGGCCGTCTCGGCTGCTCGACGCCTTGGTCTTGATCCTCCCGAGTTTTTTAGTGAGGGGGAGGATGAGGACGCAGAAGAAGAGGAGGTGAATTCTTCCGAAGATCAGAACGTCCAGGACGGAAGCTCGACGGCCCCTCATCCGTAGACTGTTCTTATTTTAATGATAGTTTCTGTAGCGCCGTAGGCGCTTGTAATAACATTGATGCCCTTGGGCATTTATTCTTATTTGGGTTTGTTGCGCCTTGTGCGCATGTATGAATATTTTCTGCCTCCTGTGCACTTGTGTTTTTATTCCATTTCAGCTTTATACTGACTTTTCAGGAACATATTTTCTGATCTAATTGTGGACGGTTACCCCATTGTTTTAGGTGATCAGCCTAATTTGGGGCGCTAATCTAGGCTACTCCTCAGGCCGTCAACCGATTAGTCTTTTGTGATGCCTTCAAAGGAGAGGGCGTCCATTTTAAATGACTGCTTTGTCGAGTCTTGTTTGCGCTTTCACGTCTTTATTAATTTAGGCCACTTCTAAGGCCTTCGTTCAATTAACCAATCGTGACGCCGCCTCTTGGGGCTCGTTATCGTGGGGGGAACTTCACTTTTTACGTTTTGCTATATGATTTTCGGTGGCTTTATTGGGCCATGAGTTCATCAGAGTTTTTGATGAGGGAAACATTGTCATAAAGTTAACATTTTTCTAAGTAGCGAAGATAAGCTGGCCATTTTGTAGGCAAGCATTACAGGCCGTTTTGTGGGCTCTTACATAATTGCTAGGCCGTTTTGTAGGCTCATATTACATAAAGTATTCTGACTAGTCTAATGACATTCTACTCTTTAGCCACTTTTCTCTATCTTGACTGGGATACTTGTTTTGGGCAAATTCGACTTAGAGACGAACTTGCCTTGATGAAGGTGCTAACAATTGATCGAGCTAGATAATTGAAAATGGTGAGAACAAGTTGTAATAGCATGAAATAATCGTAGGTCTTATTGCTTGGAAATCATGTGTGTAAAATAGACAAGACTAAGCTATTTTATAGGCATTTACAATTAAAGTGTAACGTTTGTGCTTAATTGCACATAATTAGACAATAAATGCGTAATGAAGGCCGACTTCATCAAGGGTTTGTAACGGCCGTTTTGATCCCAGCAGTTGAGAGTAATGTTCGAACGGTGCCACCTCGCGCCTTGCTGGCAGCCACGTATGTAATGCTTGCCACGTTTGTAACAGCCCGCTCTCTATGAGCTGCTAATTAGAATAGCTTATTAAACACTAATCAAAATTAACTCTTAATCCACCAAGGATTAAACCAATCTCATCAACAACTCTCATAATAAACCTCAGAATATAGACAAATAAAACTATTACAACCTTATTCAATTCACACAATCCAGCTAGTACATCTCTTTCCCCCATTCACGATCCTTGATTTAACTTCGGCATTTACTAAACCTGCAAAATCACTACATAAGAAACTGCCCCCACCAGGACAGGTTCAAAGAACAAAGTCAGGGAAATTGAGTACACATTGCCCTACCTGAAACTCATTTTAGTGGCTTAAAACATAATTTCGTGAGTTATTTATTTCAAAGATAAAACCGATTCAATAAGAATCAAATCATATTCAAATTAAGCCCAGTAATCAAATTGCAATAGTTTAAAGCACTTGAAACATTGAACAAAACTTTGATGTTCATAATTGATAAATAAATCAAGCAAGGGCTTAGACTCAATCACCAGGTGATTCCCAAAGATCGTAAGATTTATATTTTCAGAAGTCCTCAAATCCATTTTTCAACGTAACTAATCTCATATGCTTTGAAAATGAATCCATCACAAATTCTCAACTCGTATCTCAGAGTCTACCTGAGCTTAAACAACTAACACAACTTAACTAAGACTAATTCTCCGCTTCCCGATATAATGGAGAAAATCTTCATGTTGAGGCTCACCTCCAAATCATACATATACATTCCTTACTTTGGAAACAATAAACTCAGTACGATTTTCTCTCGATAATTTATTTTGGAAATAATATCAAATAGTAATATCAAAAATGTATTTCTTAGAAATCCTTGATAATTCAAAGCTTGCACAAGATCAAAGATTTAGGAGATATTTCTTTTTCTGGAAAATCATTTACATTTCAAATCACACACATTAACAAACTTCACAATATTCGCTTCTTCTAGCATAATCAACACATTTTATCTTTAAAACATATATATATATATAAATCGGGGAAGAGAACACAAATAGAGACGGATTGAATAAATCACGGTCTCTAAACTTTCAGGGGTCGTCACCCCACACATATACATAGGCTTGCAAGAATTTTAGGACATGTCCCCACATAGATGTACGTATGTACATGTACGTATGACCAGCTCTCGCCCTCGCGCGCGCGCGCCTCTGCTTGTGCCATGCCATCGCTGCTCGCCCATCGCCCATATTTGCGCAGCGCTCGACACAAGGCAGGGCTGCTGCCTTGTGCTCGCGCGCCATCGCCTTGCTCGCTGCATTCGTACCGCATGGGCGACGAGCTCCCTTGCTCGTCGTCGCATGCCCGCACTATACAACACCCCTTAAGGGTAACACGTAGCGTCCATTGCTTTGTGCGTGCAAGTTTATGAGCGAATTTCATAAAAATTTTAAATTTTTTATTCAAAATTAACGACAAATTAATAAAACATATTAATTTCATAATTTTAGGGCGAAAAATCGAAAATTTATTAATCAATTAATTTCCGATTAACATGGATTCAAATCTAGGTCATAAAAATTTAAAATTTAACACAAATTAACAATTTTTATGGTGGTTTTTAATCATAGGTATCTAATTAAATTATTAATTAATTATGAAAATCAAATCAATTCTAAATTATTCGAATTTCAGCAAATTAATCATAATTACAAATTAGATTGCATAATTAACAAGGCTATGCATTCAAACTTGTTAAACATATACAGTAGGTCAATAAAAAATTCAAGATTTATCAACAAGAATCGCAAATATTTAATTTAACATCTTAAATTTACAAACTTTTGCGTTCGAAAAACTAAAACCTCCGAAAAGTCATAGTTAGGCTTCGAATTTGGGAATTCTGGGTTCGGCCGAAAATTAATATTTTTGTCAAAATTTTAGAATGCCTTTTACATGCGGAATTGACACAAAAATCACTCGATTTGGATGAGTAACGAAGAAACTGCCGAAAAAACTGCGTACATATAATTAAATAAACGCAATTTGCAATTAATTAACAATTACGAAAATTAATCACCCCTTTTAATTCCTTGCAAATTTGTAATATTTAACCATGTTTATGCAATTTAGATTATGAAAATAATAAGAGGCTCGTGATACCACTGATAGGTTATGATACATATGACAAAACATAAATCATGCGGAAAAACCATAAAGCCAGGAAAGCATATTATTTACACATAATCATTTAGCATAGTTTAGGTGCATACACTTTGTTGCGTGCCCTCCCTAGCTGCGCCCGAACCGAACAAGAACAAGTCTTTAGGACTCCAAGTGTCGTACCTCCGTGGATAGTCCACAGCACGTCCAGATCCGCCTTAAGCTTGACCAACTAGAATCGCCCTTAAGGTAGTATAGATTTTCGGCTGGTTAGGGGCAAGAGAGTGGCTGATTTTTCTTCAAAATCTTACCTTTATAATACTTCAATTGTGTCTCTAAATAATGACCTTAGGCACTTATTTATAGAGGTATGGAAAGGGAACTGGAATCCTACTAGGATACGAATTAATTAAACTAGAATCCTATTAGAACTCTAATTAATTAATTTATCCTTTTAGGATTAGGAATTTAATCATATATCAAATCTTAATAGTTTTAGGATTCGTGTATGAACACAAACACACACACGCACGGCAGCCCACGAGGGGCGCCTATGCACGCGCGGCCTGCGAGCTCGCAGCCCATGCCACGAGGCCCACACGCTGTTGTGGCCTTGGCGCGCGCTGGGCCTGCCTTGTGGTGGGCCTGGGCGCTGCCTTGGCTTGGGGCGTTTGTGGCGCGCTGGCTTGCTGGGCGATGGCCCGGCTTCGTGTTGGGCCTTCGTCCGGCAGGCCTCGTCCGATGCTTATTCGTACGAAGCGCTTCCGATTAAATTCTCGATTTCGGAATTTATTTCCGATACGAACAATATTTAATATTTCCGATTCCGGAATTAATTTCCGTTTCGAACAAATATTTAATATTTCCGTTTCCGGAATTATTTTCCGATTCCGATAATATTTCCGATTCTGACAATATTTCCGTTTCCGGCAATATTTTCGATTCCGGCAATATTTCCATTTCCATCAATATTTTCCGATACGTACCATGTTTCCGTTTCCGGCAACATCTACGATTTGGATAATATTTATATTTCCGATACGATCTCTATTTCCGTTTCCGGCAATATCATCGTTTCCGGAGTATTCATTTCTTGCTTGTGACGATCTCAGCTCCCACTGAAACCAAGATCCGTCAATTCCGAATATCCAAAGATGGAGTATTTAATGTCATTAAATACTTGATCCGTTTACGTACTATTTTGTGTGACCCTACGGATTCAGTCAAGAGTAAGCTGTGGATTAATATCATTAATTCCACTTGAACTGAAGCGGCCTCTAGCTAGGCATTCAGCTCACTTGATCTCACTGAATTATTAACTTGTTAATTAATACTGAACCGCATTTATTAGACTTAACATTGAATGCATACTTGGACCAAGGGCATTATTTCCTTCAGAACGGGGCGCTTGTGTGCGCACAGTAGGCATAAGCGGGACCGTCGACGAGAGTGTACCTGTTTTGAGGGACTTTGATGGGTCTTGGAAAGCTTAAAAGCATGCGACAACATAATATCTATAAAGGCTAGCAACAACACATGAATTAAGCAAATGCAACTTCTGATGAGAGGTATTGGTTCATACCCCTCATAGAGGTTTATTTTGAATTAGCTAAAACTTGCCAGTGAACACTGGAATTACAGTAACATAATAATTCTCCCTAAAGCCTAGAAATCTATTAGAAAGATCCTAGAAAGCAATACAAAGGAGAAATACAAGTAAAGGAAGGTTGGATTCTAACATCCTCCCCCACTTAAGTTGTCGACGACCTCGTCGACTTACAAGAATTACAATGGATAAAAGAAAAAGCTCATATTCTAAACTCTGTAGTCTTTGCTGCGCCGTTGGTTGATGGCGGTTGCTGGAGTTTTCCTTGATCTTCTTGTCTCTTGGTAGCTTGTTTTTTCTCTGTTGGAGTCTTGTTGTCTTGGGTTTAATGCTTCTTGTGAATCCAAGTCTTCCTTGATTCTTGTTTCTTTCTTAAAGCAGCTTGCCCCGAACTAGCATCTTGATTCTTCTATTTGCTGCGAGGTTGTGTCTGAGATGTCTCCTTTCTGTGTGGCTCCTTCACTCCCTTTGGTGGGTATCTGGTGCGAGTTTGCTTCTGGGATGTCGCCTTCTTCTGGGGCTTCATCACTCGCATTGCCGATAGGTGTCGGACTTCTTCTTCTTCTTCTTCTTCTTCTTCTTCTTCTTCTTCTTCTTCTTCTTCTTCTTCTTCTTCTTCTTCTTCTTCTTCTTCTTCTTCTTCTTCTTCTTCTTCTTCTTCTTCTTCTTCTTCTTCTTCTTCTTCTTCTTCTTCTTCTTCTTCTTCTTGAGGTATCATTCTCATGGCGCCCATTCTGTAGATGGAACCCATTATCAGAGGCTGCACATCTTCTTCTTCTTCGGGCTTGCCTGTTTCATTGACGGTCATGGCCGACAGTCTCTTTTGGAGGTTGTCAATCTCCCCTTTGTGTTTGCACTCCCACCATTTGTGTTGGCCTAGACATAGCAAGCAATTAATCCTACTGATGTTTCCCGAGGGCGTGCCGACTTTGGATTCTCTTGTTGATTGGGATGGCGACGACCATGATTTATGAGAGTCGTCTCCCCCACTTGTTGGCTTGAATCCCCCGACTGAGTTGGACGGCACCTTCGAGCCACTTGTTGCGCTCTTAGGTGAGTTTGGAGTCGGGCCCTCCAAACTTGTAGACGTCCCCCTTGGTCCTTCTTCTGAGCGATGGACCCTTCCAGCAGAGTAGTCCATTAATCGCTCTGCAGCAGTTATAGCGGCCGAAGGGTGTCAACCTTCGCCCTCAATACTTCACGCTGCCCCCATTCTTGTAGCCAGTGAACAAAGTGAAGGAAATAATGCCCTTGGTCCAAGTATGCATTCTATGTTAAGTCTAATAAATGCGGTTCAGTATTAATTAACAAGTTAATAATTCAGTGAGATCAAGTGAGCTGAATGCCTAGCTAGAGGCCGCTTCAGTTCAAGTGGAATTAATGATATTAATCCACAGCTTACTCTTGACTGAACCCGTAGGGTCACACAAATAGTACGTAAACGGATCAAGTATTTAATGGCATTAAATACTCCATCTATGAATATTCGGAACCGACGGATCTTGGTTTCAGTGGGAGCTGAGATCGTCACAGGCAAGAAATGAATACTCCGGAAACGATGATATTACCGGAAACGGAAATATGGATCGTATCGGAAATATAAATATTATCCAAGTCGTAGATGTTGCCGGAAACGGAAACATGGTACGTATTGGAAAATATTATCGGAAATGGAAATATTGCCAGAATCGGAAATATTGCCGGAAACGGAAATATTGTCAGAATCGGAAATATTACCGGAATCGGAAAATAATTCCGGAAACGGAAATATTAAATATTTGTTCGAAACGGAAATTAATTCCGGAATCGGAAATATTAAATATTGTTCGTATCGGAAATGAATTCCGGAATCGGAAAATTTAATCGGAAGCGCATCGTACGAATAAGCATCGGACGAGGCCTGCCGGACGAGGCCCAGCACGAAGCCAGGCCATCGCCCAGCAAGCCAAGCGCGCCGCACAAACAGCCTCGCCAGGCCCAGCGCAAGGCCAGGCCCAGCAGGCTGCGCAGCGCGCGCGGGCGCTGCGTGGGCTGCTGCTCGCGCGCACTCATGGGGGCCCATCGTGGCTGCCGTGCGTGTGTGTGCAAGTGTTTGTGTTCGTGCACGTTTCCTAAAACATGCAGAGTTCGGTTAATGATTAAATTCCTAATTCTATTTGATAAATTAATTAAATTAGAGTTCTTGTAGGATTCTAGGTTTAATTAATTTGTATCTGAGTAGGATTTCGATTCCCTTTCCATACCCCTATAAATATGAGGCTAGGGCTCACAATTTATAACGAGTTTCAAAGTATTCAAAGTGAGTTTTTGAGAGAAAAATTCAGCCACACATCTTGCTCAAAAGTGCCGAAAATTCTAGTACCTTAAGGGCGATTCTAGTTGGTCAATCTTAAGGCGGATCCGGACGTGCTGTGGACTATCTACGGAGGGACGACACTTGGAGTCCTAAAGACTTGTTCTTGTTCGGTTCGGGCGCAGCTAGGGAGGGCACGCAACAAAGAGTATGCATCTAAATTATGCTATATGATTATGTGTAAATAATATGTTGTCCTGGGTTAATGGTTGTTTCCGCATGATCTATGTAATGTCATATGTATCATAACCTAACAGTGGTATCACGAGCCCCTTATTATTTTCATAATCTAAATTGCATGAACATGGTTAAATATTACAAATTTGCAAGAATTAAAAGGGGTGATTAATTTTCGTAATTGTTAATTAATTGCAAATTGCGTTTATTTAATTATACATACGCAGTTTTTCGGCAGTTTCTTCGTTACTCATCCGAATTGAGTGATTTTTGTGTCAATTCCGCATGTAAAAGGCATTCTAAAATTTTGACAAAAATATTATTTTTCTGCCGAACCCAGAATTCTCAAATTCGAAGCCTAACTATGACTTTTCGAAGGTTTTAGTTTTTCGAATGCAAAATTTCGTAAATTTAAGATGTTAAATTAAATATTTGCGATTCTTGTTGATAAATCTTGAATTTTTGATTGACCTACTGCATATGTTTAACAAGTTTGAATGCCTAGTCTTGTTAATTATGCAATCTAATTTGTAATTATGATTAATTTGTTGAAAATTAGAATAATTTAGAATTAATTTGATTTTCATAATTAATTGTAATTTAATTAGAAACCTATGATTAAAAACCACCATAAAAATTGTAAATTTATGATAAATTTTAAATTTTTATGACCTAGACTTGAATCCATAAAATTCGGAAATCAATTGGATAATAAATTTTCGATTTTTTCGCCCTAAAATTATGAAATTAATATTATTTATTAATTTGTCATTAATTTTAAATATAAATTTTAAATTTTTATGCGATTCGTTCATAAAACTTGCACGCACGAAGCAATGGACGCTTCGTGTTACCCTTAAGGGGTGTTGTATAATGCGGGCATGCGACGACGAGCAAGGGAGCTCGTCGCCCGTGCGGCACGAATGCAATGAGCAAGGGCGTAGTGCACGAGCACAAGGCAGCAGCCCTGCCTTGTGTCGTGTGCCACGAGCAATGGACGAATGGGCATGGGCGAAGGGCGAGCCAAGGCAGTCGCGTGTGGGCAGCAAGCGAGCTGCGCCACAACGCGCGCTGCCTCGCACAAGAGCGCGCAGCCTCGCGCGCAGCGAGCGCAAGCTCGCGTGCCACGAGCGCTGCGCCCAGCATTGCTCGCGCGCCCAGCGAGCGATGGCTCGCGCGCCCAGCGAGCAATGTCGCGCGCCCAGCGAGCGATGGCTCGCGCGCCCAGCGAGCGATGTCGCGCGCCCAGCGAGCGATGTCGCGCGCGCACTGCGAGCGATAGCTCGCGTGCGATGAGCGCTGGCGCGCGCAGCGAGCACCAATGCGTGCGGAGGCTTGCGATGGGGATGCAGCAGCTATGCGACGAGCGCATGGGCTGCGCGCACATGGCCAGCAATGGCTGTGTGCGTGCGGCCCATGGGCGTGCAATGCGTAGGGTGTTTGCGTTACGATTAGATCGTTTTGAATGTTTAATTTGAAAATTTCAGTTCACGTAATTTTAATTAATTTTAAAATTAATAATTTAAATTATTTTCTTGGATTTTAATTTTGAATATTGTAATTATAATAAATTTTATTTATTCTAATTATTTTACTAAAATTAAAATCATGAATTAATTTAAATACGACTGAAATTAAATTAAACTTTTTGGATTCAATTATAAATTTATATGAGCTTTAAATTTTAATTAAATTTGTATGTTTCCGGTTAGACTAGAAATACATTTTTATGTTTAAAATTAGTAAAGCATATGAATTTATTGGTTTAAGTGGGAGCGTATTTTAGTCATAAACTCTTGATTAGGTCTACAAATCCTTAAGGTTAAAACAACTTGATTAGAATTAATAAGGACTGAATAATTGGTAGATTATTGGTGCCCTTGATTAATTGCTGCAAATATTTACGTGATGCATAATGTGTTTTACTAACCAGCTATGTGGGCCATTCATGATAATGAATGGGTGAATGGTATATATTGTATATGTACTGTTTTGCAGGTTATGAAGTGACTAGTATGGCCCAAATAGGATAGAAAATATGGTCTGCGTACCATTAATTTGAATGTAATTGGTCTAAAGTACCAAAGTTATTTTTTCAATTCAAATATGGTCTGCGTACCATCAAATAGTTGTAATTAGTTATAGCTTATCCTATTTGAAGAAAATGGTGCCTCCCACGGAGATTTTCAAGACGGACTTTGAAGTTAAAGCTTCAAGATGAAGTCGGGCCATACTAGATCACATTTATCTTATGCATGCTTTAAGTTATTTATTGCTTTAAATATGTCTTAATTATGCATAAAATTGTGGCTTGATTATGTTGCATGATTAAGGATTTTAGTTCACTTAAAATCTAACCAACATAGTAAGAGCCTTAAGTTCCAAACTTAAAAATTGAGTTAAAAGGTGCCATGCCAAAATATACACTTGCTTGGATATCTTTTACATCAATCTAGTAATAGTTTTCGCTCAGCGAGGTGTTACTTATTGGTCCTAAAGGGGCAAGGTACACAAATAATTGTGAGTACATGTTAGTTTTGGTGAAACTCAACGATATAAGTAAGGAGTCCTTTTATGTCGTGGAAAAATCGATAGGTTTACCTAATAAGTTCTTAGACGTACCTATCAACCAAGAGTAGTTTTTAGACTATTAGCAAAAGGCTTTTGCTTACCTAAAATGTTTTAGAATTGAGTCGACAAACTGTGCTTAATTCTTCAATGGTTTTAGGATCTTGGAATCATTTTATTCACACCTGCCGGAACAATAAAATCGAATAAAATGCTAATAACTTGTTTGAATTGCATGGTTGCTTTAATTTCAAGTTATTATTCATGATAAATGTTTAGACTTTGCATGCTTCAATGTATGTTTTAATTATTGTTTATAATTAAATATCTTGCACTGCAATAAATCCTTTTAGAAAGGTAACAGTAAATTTCCTCGATTGGTAGTGAATCCAAGAACGATTCACGAAAAAGAGAGAAAGTGAGCAATTTAAAATGTACGTTTCTTATATCGACTTTTATGGTTGTTTTCGAATATCAAATTCGAATGGCAAACCAATTGGTGCTTGTGAATTCAAAATACACTGTAGTTTTGAGATCATAAAGCATTGAGCTTAAACGCTCAGCTTTACCAATGGTTAACAACCTAATATCTTTGTCCATTTAATTCTCGAATGAGTCTAGTCCCTA
Organism: Spinacia oleracea; assembly: GCF_020520425.1. Classification (NCBI taxonomy): domain Eukaryota; kingdom Viridiplantae; phylum Streptophyta; class Magnoliopsida; order Caryophyllales; family Amaranthaceae; genus Spinacia; species Spinacia oleracea. Next base: position 67,642,154 of record NC_079488.1, on the reverse strand, counting down.
GACATTCGAATAGATCGATGCTTAGAGAACTTTAGAAGCTTCTGGTAAGATCATCTAGTTGAAACTTAATATTCAACATAAATTAAATGTTAAGAACCTTGTTGGGGTGACATTGGACATGTCTAACAAGTATAAAAGTCAACACTAAAGAATTCAATTTTTAAGACTATAAGAAAGGGTACAAGAAATAGGAAACAAGGAACAAATGAAAGGAATTTACGATTCCGTTTCTACCTATAAGTTTATGTTTAAAGAGAAGTGACCTAGCAATCAAACTTCCTTGGTATCATATACCACTTGAGGTTCTTACTTCGGTAATAACTCAAATAATGGAAGCTAGGCTACACTAATGGCCTACAAGTGGGAAATGAAGCATGGCAATGCTACATTAGTTGTAGGGTCATCTAGTTTGTTTTAAGTCCCTTCAAGGCTGGAACTAAATGGCTATTTTGTTCCATAATCAGCATACCTAAATTTCTGCTTCAAACACAGAAAGACTCACATTCAAGAAAAACAAAAGCAATGTTTGTTTGTTTATTTGAATGAAATGGTCAATTACAGGTTGAGTCAATATGCTTGATTAAAACAAACAACGCTTTAAAGAACTTTACTAGGTTCAAATCAACTTCTTGATTTGAGTTCCACTAATCTTTGGCATTGTTGCTTAGACCATATCAACAAGTTAACATTCAAAAGCTCTATTTTGATGGACTTTTGAAAGTTGGTTGATTTCTAGATCAACTTAAGACAAGCTAGTCTTACTTGTTGAAAGTAACAAAGAATATGAACTATTGTTAGAACGCCTAGACGATAGAGTTCAAAGCTAAAGAAAGGTTTTATGACTTTATTATTTCACATGGATTTGAGTGAATATAGGTTTATTTACTCAAATGTAATATAAGTTGAATCTGTTTGGCTAGTTCAAAGATTCAGAAGTATAAAATCCACTTGGCAAGAAATCATAAAGATCTAGGTTAGATCATGTTGATGATTACTTGAGACCAAATATGATCATCAATGATTGTGTGTTGTAATTTCACAATCTAGGTCCATAAGATATGGCATATCTTAGTTGGAATAATCGAAGTCAATTAGTACTTGATTCGATCAATGATGGATCATAAAGACTTTTCCTATAATTTCTAAAACAAAATGCTCAACTACCACCAAACTAAACCAAATTCGTCAAAGCTATTGAAAAGTAATTTCAGAATATCTTTTCATAATATATCTAAAGAGTTCTTAAACTCAGTGGGAGCTTAGTGTTTGTTATTCAACAAACTAAGGTCCAAGTATAGATATATGTTTCATTGTGATTTATTCAAATGAGACACAAGGGTATTGTTTCTACCACGAATTTTTGAGAACATAATGTTTGTTTGCTCGAAATAATGTCCTTTTGGAGATTCGTTTCCAAAATGACAAGTGGGAGAAAATAGACCTCGAAAGTCTTCGAGGCGAACAACAAACATAAACGGACATTCCGGAGGCTTTTCGAAGTTCTTCAGAAAATCCGAACTTATTCTTTAAGGACTTTAGAAGTGGCTTTAAAGAATAGACATCTCTTAGAAGACTTTACAAGTGCTTCAAGGAGAACAGAATATTCAAAGGACTTTCAAGTGGCTATTGATATTCTATTGTTTGATGTTCTATACCCAAGTAGGCATAGAATTCAAGTCACTGAAACTATGAGATCCTTCTATTAGATAGTGAAGAAACATAGAGATCAGGTAAATGAAACTATGAGATTCTTCTATTAAATAGTGAAGAAACCTACAACTTGCAGTCAAACTGTTATCATGTAGATTAATGAGTTTGTGACTTGTAAGAAAGCTATGACGAAACCCAGATTCCCTAAAATGGTTAGAGGCCATATATAGACTAAATGTTTTAAATGGTTAGAGGCCATAAAACATACTCAATGTTTTGATGACAAAATTGAAATTTTGTTGATTTGCAAGAATAGTTTCACACCTATTGGTTGCAAGTTTGTTTTAAGGATAAAAACCATCAAACATGGAATTGTGTTCACACACAAAGCTAGATTAGTTGCTAAAGGTTACAAGCAAATTCATGGTATGGATTGTGTTGAAACCTCATGCAAAATCGTAATGCTTAAGTCTATAATTCAAGCAATGATTGCATATTGGTACATATGGCAATTGGATGACAAAACGTATTCCTCAATCAAATGTTGGAATATAATATGTACATGGTATGTCATAGAATTTGTGGATCCAAATAAATGCTTAAAAAGGAAAGCTAGCTTATAAAATCTAAGTACAGATATAAGCAAGCAATTGGGAATTGGAACTGTATTTTAAGTGAAGCTAATAAGCATTTTAGTTTCATAAAATATACATGATTCTTATAGATATATAAGAAGTTTAGTGGGAGTACATAAAAACTTAATTGGTCCTATGTGTATCACACACATATCTCTCTATTGTAAAATAACATTCAAATGCTAATGACTTAGATTTGAGATTATTCATCAATGATGGACCATGGCAAAACTTAGTACATACTGGGTATTAAGATCTATTTACAAAGATCTTATGATATTGTTTTGGATTAAGTAATGGCATTTACTAAATCAAACACGAAAGTCTCCATTGGAGATATTCAACCCATGTGAATAAATCTAAGTAAAGGATGTTTGAACTATGTATAAGCATTTACTAAGTTAAACATCAAAGAGTCTAAATGAGATTCTTAACCTATATTATATGTCAAAGAATTTAGCTGAATTTAGTATCTACTGAAACGAGATAAGCTAAAGTTACATGAATAGAATTCAATTGGGAATTATTCTGCAAAAGAATTTATCATGTATGATATAATATGAGGATCGCCAAAAACGTATCGTATGACTTTAGGCATGACGAACATATACCAATCTCTATTGATCTAAGTGAAGATCAACTAGATTGAGATCAAGAATACTTATGGTACTTGAAAAGGTACATAGGAATAGTTCTTGATTCAAGGAAATAAAGATATGCTAAATATTGATGCTACACGCATAAACACTGGCAAAGGATCAAGCAAGACCCTTTGGAGTTAACCATTGATAAGGACGAGCTATAGAGCATCGTGTTTTGAAATGGCAACATGGGTTGGAGACCATGAGTTGTTGCGTGGGAAATTAAAATATTAATTTCTATGTTCTAAGATACAGCTGGAAAGTCTTCCACATGTCTGTGAACTGCTTGGATAAGTAAATCCAAACAAAGCATCACTAGCAACCTAAACAGTTGAAGTAAAAGTACTTATTGCCTAAGAAGCAATAAAACAGAGTTGTTTATATTAATGAGTTCTTCATTGAACTTTGGTGATCACATGTCTGCTAACTTGATGGCTCTTCATTGCAAAATGCGTAGAACCACTATCGAAGTAAGAAAGACTAGATCACATAATAAACAAACTCAAAAGATCTTATCATCATATCTCAAAGAACATTCGATGAAAAGGATGTTAAGATTGACAAAGCATGATAACTAAACCTATGCAACAAGTGAGAAGCAACACTCACGTTGTAGCACTGGAAATCAAGCATAGCTTTGAATTTCATGAAATGTTTTAAAGATGGGTTAGAGGCCCATGGTTGTAAAACATTGGGGTTGAACATTTATCATATATGAAATGAATTTTCATATTCCATTTAATCTTGGTTTAGTATTAAATGATGAGTCCCTTCAATTTGACGATATATTCAAGATAGACTGTCAGGACCAGTCCTGTGACTAAGAAATGTCTATCAAGTGAACTTGAATGTCAAAGGTTGAAAATGGTCCCTAGTCGGAGTTTTCTATAAAATTGGACGCATAGAAAATGTTAGACGATTAGAATGCAAGATGACTAGTAGTTCTGTTTCTTGAACTATGTGGACATGGCAATGTCATAATCATTTGCATAGATACTTACTTTGGGAAGACTAGTATCGGACAAGACCTATGAAACTTTACTGTAAGAGATGAAAATCTGTCATAAGTAAATTTCATTAAATTATTAGACACTAAATCCTCAATACCTGAGTGATTTGAGATTACTTGTTTGAGAACTGGTTGCTTTGACGTTGACCAACCGTCGCACCGTAAAAGGAGGCTATAAAGGCAACGCTCAGGTAATCACCTATCAAACGAAGTCTAATCTCAAGAACGCAAGATTGGGATTGTCCTCCCATAAATCGGGATGAGATGCTTAAAAGTTGTACAAGGCCACTCGGAGAGCTAGAAACTGTGAAATGCATGGCCGTGCTCGGATGAATCATAGGCTATGATTATCTGTTTATTTGATCAGTTGAACTCTGAAACCGAGGAACACCTCTGGACGTAATAAGGATGACAACTCTTACCTTATGTTCAAAAGCAAGCATCGAGCGACAAAGGAATTAGGAAATGCACACTTGTCCCTAAGGACAAGTGGGAGACTGAAGGAAATAATGCCCTTGGTCCAAATATGCATTCTATGTTAAGTCTAATAAATGCAGTTCGGTATTAATTAACAAGTTAATCATTCAGTGAGATCAAGTGAGCTGAATGCCTAGCTAGAGGCCGCTTCAGTTCAAGTGGAATTAATGATATTAATCCACAGCTTACTCTTGACTGAACCCGTAGGGTCACATAAATAGTACGTAAACGGATCAAGTATTTAATGGCATTAAATACTCCATCTATGAATATTCGGAACCGACGGATCTTGGTTTCAGTGGGAGCTGAGATCGTCACAGGCAAGAAATGAATACTCCGGAAACGATGATATTACCGGAAACGGAAATATGGATCGTATCGGAAATATAAATATTATCCAAGTCGTAGATGTTGCCGGAAACGGAAACATGGTACGTATTGGAAAATATTATCGGAAATGGAAATATTGCCAGAATCGGAAATATTGCCGGAAACGGAAATATTGTCAGAATCGGAAATATTACCGGAATCGGAAAATAATTCCGGAAACGGAAATATTAAATATTTGTTCGAAACGGAAATTAATTCCGGAATCGGAAATATTAAATATTGTTCGTATCGGAAATGAATTCCGGAATCGGAAAATTTAATCGGAAGCGCATCGTACGAATAAGCATCGGACGAGGCCTGCCGGACGAGGCCCAGCACGAAGCCAGGCCATCGCCCAGCAAGCCAAGCGCGCCGCACAAACAGCCTCGCCAGGCCCAGCGCAAGGCCAGGCCCAGCAGGCTGCGCAGCGCGCACAGCGCGCACAGCACGCGCAGCGCGCAGCGCGCGCGGGCGCTGCGTGGGCTGCTGCTCGCGCGCACGCATGGGGGCCCATCGTGGCTGCCGTGCGTGTGTGTGCAAGTGTTTGTGTTCGTGCACGTTTCCTAAAACATGCAGAGTTCGGTTAATGATTAAATTCCTAATTCTATTTGATAAATTAATTAAATTAGAGTTCTTGTAGGATTCTAGGTTTAATTAATTTGTATCTGAGTAGGATTTCGATTCCCTTTCCATACCCCTATAAATATGAGGCTAGGGCTCACAATTTATAACGAGTTTCAAAGTATTCAAAGTGAGTTTTTGAGAGAAAAATTCAGCCACACATCTTGCTCAAAAGTGCCGAAAATTCTAGTACCTTAAGGGCGATTCTAGTTGGTCAATCTTAAGGCGGATCCGGACGTGCTGTGGACTATCTACGGAGGGACGACACTTGGAGTCCTAAAGACTTGTTCTTGTTCGGTTCGGGCGCAGCTAGGGAGGGCACGCAACAAAGAGTATGCATCTAAATTATGCTATATGATTATGTATAAATAATATGTTGTCCTGGGTTAATGGTTGTTTCCGCATGATCTATGTAATGTCATATGTATCATAACCTAACACAAAGTTGAACAACCGATCCTTTTCATTCATGTCACGGATGTCCAACATGCAAGCCGAGTATTCTTTCACATAGTCGTGTATGGAGCCCTTGTGGCGGATCTCCTGCAGCTTCATTCTTGAAAAAAACTCGGGGTAGAACTGATCTTTGAGTTCCTTCTTGAACTCTTCCCTAGTATCTATGTTGATCTTCCCACCTTCGATGTCGGCGTGCTTTGTGCGCCACCATAGCTTTGCATCATCCGACAAGTGCATGGTCGCACTATCAACTTTTAGATCGTTGCTCAGCTGACAAATCCTAAAGTACTGCTCCATGTCGAAGAGGAAGTTATCAACTTCCTTCGAGTCTCTAGCCCCACTGTAGTCTCGAAGCTTTGGAGGTTTGATCTTCATCGCACCACCTCCACTCGAGTCAGTTCTTGCAGCGCGCTGCGCGCATCAGTGTCGCGCATTTGTCTTGGGCATCTTCAGCTTGCTTCTGGACAAAGTTGAGTTGTTCCTGAAGCGCTTCTTTCTCTTGCATGAGCTCATCGACCGCACCGAGTCTTTCTATCTCTTTGGCCTGGCCAATCACAACTTCCTCGAGTCGAGTCCAGCTCTCTGACTTGCCTTCCAACCAGGTTAGTCTTTCTTCGATTGTTTCCATCTCAGTTTGCTTCTTGGTTCTCTCGATGCCTAGGTTTGAACCTTGGCTCTGATACCAACTGTCACGGTCTGAATGTTTTGACACCGATCCGTGCGGCGCCCTCTTGCCTATTGGCGGCAAGGAGGCAAGCCTTGTGCGGAATGAGTGTCTTGTGACTCGTAGGGGCACGATTAAGCGTCTGATTCTGAAAGGGAACTCTAGCCTATTGGCGACAAGAGCGAGGGTCGAGGGTCAAACGGAGCGTTTGTGTGCGCACAGCAGGCACAAGCGGGACCGTCGACGAGAGTGTATCTGTTTTGAGGGACTTTGATCGGTCTTGGAAAGCTTAAAAACATGCGACACCACAATATCTATAAAAGCTAGCAACAACACATGAATTAAGCAAAGGCAACTTCTGATGAGAGGTATTGGTTCATACCCCTCATAGAGGTTTATTTTGAATTAACTAAAACTTGCCAGTGAACACTGGAATTACAGTAACATAATAGTTCTCCCTAAAGCCTAGAAAACTATTAGAAAGATCCTAGAAAGCAATACAAAGGAGAAATACAAGTAAAGGAAGGTTGGATTCTAACACTAAGGCGAACAAAAAGAGACAATAGTACTACCTCTAATTGGTATCATAGTGTCCTTTTTTTACGGGTTATCAATCCGTAGGTATTTGAGAATAATTCATGCATATATTACACATTGAAGTACTATTTGGGTCGCTAATTAACCTACTTGAATAGGGTTGAACGTTTATAGACCGTCTATGATAAGGTAATATTATCTTCTCGTTTCTGAAAATGTTTTACACTTACTATTTGCATGGATTTCAATGCAATACTTGAGATCAATATATCCATTTATATTCCGCATGAGAAAAAAATCATAAAAAGTTGATATTTTGAATATGCATATTTAGACGGATCTAATAAGATCTCACAATACTGGTTTTATGTAAATAATAGCTTACATTTACGGTCAAGATTTTCATACTTTATACACGCAATCCAAAATATAAAGAACTTTCAAAGCGGAAGTAGTATGTTTCACTGACTTTTAATGAGTAACTAGATTTGATCTTGTGCATGCACGGATATTCTAAAATTATTCTACTAATTTTTTATTTGGCTGAAATATTAGAGTATGCAATTTATATCCTATGGGGTGTTATATATTTTATATGCTTGTTAATTGACCAAATATTCGATATACTAATAGGAGGATTTGACCAAAATATTGAGTAAATTATTTTCCTTTATTAATATAATAATTTGACTAAAATATTACCAAAAACTATTTTTAACAAATTATTACGGAGTTTGTGACATATATTATTTTTAAATCGCGCGTTAAATTAAACAATTTTTTTTCCATATACAAACCGTAAAAAAAAAAACTAGTAGAGATATTTTAGGAAAAAAATTTAGAGGGATAATTTGCACCAGGAGATGATATGTGCCATACCTGGTGTCTATTTTATTACTATAATGTAATAGATAGATAGATATATATATATTTATTGTTGATAGTTCAGTAGGAACACTTGACAAGAGGGGGGGTGAATTGTTTCTTGGGAACTTGAGTAAGTTTCTTGCGGAATTTAAATAATAAAGAGACTGAGAACAATGAGCGAAGAAAGATATAAAACGGAGGAACCTTCTTGACCCTAATCAAGAAGAACCTCACTACTCTTTTGTATTAATGCAATAACTCTATTACAAATACACTCTTTAACTCGAGTTCCTCTCGAACACGAGTTCCCCACAGCAATCCCCTTCGATTACTGTGCTACTCTTTCTCTCTCTGACTTAACTCTAAGTCGCTCCTTTTCTCTTTGACTTAACTCTAAGTCACTGTTTCTCTCTTTGACTAAACTCTTAGTCGCTCTTTCTCTCTTTGACTTAACTCTAAGTCACTCAAGGATCACTCAATCCTTAAACCCAAAATACAATATGATAGATAGATTCTAGTACGTAATGAAGCTTATAATAATAAGGAACTCAAGGAGAACTCTATTTTGCCAACTGATTCTTTTAAAACGTTTAAGCTCTTTAAGATAGATTTTGTAGAAATCAGTTGTGTTTTGAAAAGCCAAAACTCTTCTCCTTTTATAGGAGAGTTTTACCTAAGGTTGGGTACCCATGTTCTCCTCAACTACCCACTAACAGTTACTGCTCAGTAACATGGGCATAGTTGGAGAGAAACAGGGAGACCAAATCAAAACACTAAATGCACGTTTAAACAGAAATACGTGGGAGAGTTTTAAGGATCATGGAAAATCTTTTGCTTGAGAAACAAGGAGAATGAAAACAGAATCCTATGTTTACATTTATTAATTAAATTCATTTTATTTATTAACAAAGATTTTCCAACTTAAAACTCTTTTATAATTACAGTTAATATATTTCAATTTAAAACGTACCAAAATACTTAGGTTCCTTTCGTTCCAAATTACGTATAAACAATATTAAATACTTACATAAATCCTAAACATAAACTCATATGTTGTAGTCTTCATGTTGCACCTTTAGAAGCTTCACTCGAAGTCTTCCCAATTTGTTCCTTCTCTGGAACATCGAGGATCCACATAATATATGAGGATCTCGCCTTAGGAACTCGCCTAAGGATCTCGCCTTTGTAAACTTGCTTAATGATTATATCTTCAATGTAGTGTCTGACATGGATCAATTACTTGCTTATATTCCACGTTGCTTAGTTTATCCAACTCAGGATCTCCTTAACTTAGCATTATCCCTCTAAGGATCTCGGAACCTATTATGCAACATAACTTAACCAATTGTCAGGAGTTTGCTTTGTCATCATCAAAACTTTAGGGTCAACAATATTCCCCCTTTTTGGTGATGACAACAAAAGCAAACTTTCACTAAATGCAATAATAATCAATTAGCATAAATATAAAGCAATAAATTAAATAAAGTATTTTTATAAAAATTAATCTAAATTTCCTAAATGAAATTAAGGAAAATTGAAATTAATTTTAATAAACGAAAATAAAATTAAAAACGAGAAATAAAATTTTATAAACTTACATCGAGAAGAGAGTAGTGAGACGGACTTAAAGTGATCAATTTAAGTTAAGTTTGCATTTATTAAAATTAAAATAAACACGATATTGATTAGCTATTCACTAAAATTAGAACCTCAAATAGGTTCAAAGTTTACTACTTCCTTACATCATAAACTTTTAAAGATCAATCAAGAAGCAAATATTAACTTTTGATAATCGACTTAAAAAAGTGTGTATGAAAAGTCTAGACAAGTTCCTAGGAAAAAACCTCACTACATTTTATACGTACACTTTCAGTCTTCTGGTACGTACATAGTCAACACTTTCAACAATGACTCCGAATTTTCAATGTCACAATTTATATATCACTTGCGTGTCACACTTTTCTAATGATGATATTAATGTAAATTGAAATATGAAAAGAAAACGATTGACCAAATACAAATATCTATCAATAGAAAACCGTAAACACACAAGTAATACAAAAATTGAAGAACAGAATCGCAACTAACTTGTTATTACTTCAGCGACCGTACATAATTTACAACACATTACATTTATTTGTGTGTCCCATGTGACTATGTGAGTATATCTCACATCTTATTCGACAAATATATATGCCCCTAACTCTCGGTATCATACCAAGTAAGGTTAATTTCTGTTTTCTTAAACAACACGAACTGATTTATGTATAACACAAACTGATCGATGTGATGCGGCCTTTCGCGCGCGCTGGTTCTCCATCGATGCCTATGCTCCCCATGTTTGCGAAGCTGCAATGTCAAACAAACATTAATTATAAATTTTGCCAGTAACTAACTACTTTCTATCAATTACGACTACTCAAATACTAAACTGATAGAGTATAAAACTAATATTTGGACTTCAATCATAAGTTTAAGCTTTTAGTTGAGTTGGTCATTTGTCAAAAACATCAATTTCTACTTTTTCTCTTATGTTAATTTACATTTTGTAACATTTATATATCTAATTATACACCAGCAAATAATATAAAATTTTGATATTAATAAAGTACTTATTGAAACGAATCAAACAAAATCCACGTAAATATGTATTTTCTTATGTATTGAAAATAATGTAGAATATGTTCTTCAATTATAAATAGTGTCTAAATTCTAACTTAAAACATCATAGGGAGGAATGGTAATGGTTTCAACTAAAAAAAAAAGTAGTTTTGCAAAAATTGGTAAATTAAACATAACTGTTGTACTCCTATATTTAATGCGGAATTGGTTAAATAAGTTTGACCGTGAAACATACCTTGTCTAGAAAGAGCCCAATTCTGGTCTTGGCCGAGACTCCAAGCGAAATAGCCGAGCAACGAAGCGGTACTCTTAGCATAAGCAACCTTAGTAGCTATAGTCTGTGTATCATCATAAGCGATCCAAGTCGATCCAGAGTAACAATAGTTAGTAACATAATTATTATCATACCTAACCGTTGCACCTCTTTGACTAATGAAGTCCTTAATCTGCTTATAGCTAGGTGTTCCACCACCAACACTAGTGTCTCCGCCGGTAGACGGAGCTAAAATACCATTACTGTTCGGGTTCGAGAGCCGCCATGCGTACCCGTAAAACGGGAACCCAAGGACTAGCTTCTTAGCTGGCACGCCGGCGTTAATCCAAGCAGTGATCCCACCACTTCCGCTAGCGGCGGTGCTGGATGGGTTGCGGAGTGAGGCATGAGGTTGAGTGACAAACGGCTGAGGTGACCAAGCGGGGGCAACAAAGTCGTAAGCCATGACATTCACCCAATCTAGACTGTCGGCTATGGCTTGTGCAGGGAATGTAGCTGCTGCATTTGCTCGTGGTGAGTAATGAAGTGCTGCGGTTAAGATCAATTGTGGCCTGCCTGTGCTGGATGCCTTAGCCCTTACGGCGGCTCTCCATTCTCGAAGGAGGACTGCCAAGTTGTTCATCTCATCGACGGTGGATTGTTGTTCCCAGTCTAAGTCGAGACCGTCGTAACCATTAGCTAAAGCGACGTTTATTGAGGAGTCGATAAAGGTCTTTCGAGAAGTAGGGTTCCTAGCCATGTTGTTGTAATCGGAAGATTGTGCGTTACCTCCTCCTATGGATAAGAGGGCTTTCACCGCCGAGTTCTTTCCTCGGACGGTTCGAGGGAACGAGGCGCATTCTGAAGGAACAATAAGTTGGTTAGTTTGAAGGTTAAGGTTGGCAAAGGCGCAGAAGAGATGAGTGAAAAGAGTTGAGTCGATGTCTGAGGATGCTAGACCATTGTCTGGAAACCAATAGCCACCCTTAACCGCACTCGAAACTTGGAAGTTTTGAAGTGAAATGAAAAGAATTATGAAGGAAATGGTGCTTTTAAGAGAAGGATAGAAAGCCATTGAGATTAGCTTGGTTGAGTTTGGAGGATATGATGGAGTTGGAGTAGTATATATAATTAACTTGGTGGGTGAAGTATGCAACTGACGCAAGTGTCTAATAATAGCAAGCATGTGGGAAGAATATAGAGGGATAAATTATGAGATAAAGATGTTTGACATTTCCACAAACGTATATGAATGCATATAAGCAACCATGTTAGACTTGTTCAACGTCTTTCAATATATGCCGAATAAACAACTTAGGATATACTACGTACGTATGTAGTTGGGAAAATAAGTTTGGATATGTGGGATATCTTTTGTTAACGTCTATGTATTAGTGTATGCTGTGTAACCAACACGTTGCATGAATCATTAATAATGAGTCATCTCATATCGCACATGAAGTATATATTGTGTATGTATGTATGTATGAATAGAAGACCGAATGAAATTTAATTTATTACTCTGTACTAGTTATATAAACTACCAGCACATAGGCCTGCAGTTTTGCACTCTTAAAACAAAGTACTCAGTATAAATATGCGGGATATCTTTTGTACACGTATATGTATGACATGTAAGTAAACACGATACGAATCATCAATAGTGTGTCATCTCACGATCTCACATATATAGTGTATGTACCATTATCGGATCGAATGAATCAGTAATTTATTACTCCGTATTACGTACACTAACAGCACATGGCCTGCACCCTCTAAGCAAAGTATTACGTAGTAAATTGCAGCGGCCTGTTTCGATAAGGAACGAAAGAACTTGAAAATTGGGGTTTAAATAAGATGGCATTTGCTCCACGTATATGCATGAATCATCAATTGTGCGTCAGCTCACTTATTGTGTATCGTTCACTAATAAAGGTTTGTTTGATTTAGTGCATTTAATTTAATTAGAAATAGGAGTAAGCCATATTGCTAAAGTATTGGATAATTAAGAGAGAAGTATGATTGTGATGGAGGGTGATGCACAAGACTGTGATCCGAGCTGAGCTTTGCATGGAGCAATGTAGGTGAGATGACACCCAACTGATCGTAGAAGATGTATTATCTCTTAAAAACAGTACGTTTTCAGTCCTTGTCTTTAATTTCTTGTTTTGTTACTCCCGCTTTGCTAAATATGCGGTGACTAGTTATTGTACATTTGTACGTGATTAGAGAGTGATGGATAGCTTAGTTGGTTAGAGCTTCCATCCCGATTTCAGTCTTTCAGGTGATATATCCTATTATCGATTCTCATCCCCGCCGCCCTTGTGGCTCATTTGCAACAAAAAAAAAAAATTGTACCTGTTTACATTTGGCTAGGTGTATGAAGGCCAATAGGCCATTCTTGAATCTCTGATGCATGCAATCGTTTCGTATCTTCCGGCTATTATATTTAATAAATTAGCCTATCTTTTTCCTAAAAAAAAGAGTGAGAGAATGATAACTCATTTTGAGCTTGTGGAGATTGGTCAAAAGATACACCAGTAAGAGAAATGAGAATAGGCCAGGTTTATGGGAATATTTTGGACAATGATAGAGTGACTCTAAGAGTAGGTAACCCTTTTAATATTGAATTTTGATTGGTTACAAATGCATTGAAACTTTACATACAACACATTCTCTCTCCAATTAATTGTGCTTATATATAAATTTATGTTATATGTATCTTAGGGGTTACCAACCCTTAGGGTCAACCAAACATTTTCCGAATATTTTATTTATAAGGTGATGAAATATATGAATGACTTGGATAATCGGATGGAAGATTTTTTTTTTTTTTTTAAATACATTAACGTTTTGTAAGTAATTCACTTGATTTTGGATTTGTAGTTGAGTACCCGAGTGTACTACAAGAAATTCATGTACATAGACCTAGTGTGTGTGAATTTTGGACAATGACCATGAATTTCTTGTAGTACACTCGGGTAATTTGTCATATTCTTTGACTAATTTAAGCCTCCATAATTTGTCATGTTTTTTGGCTAATTTAAGCCCCCATAACACAGTACTCCGTAATAAGGACTAATTCATACTCCCTCCGTTCTTAAATAAGTGTCACTTTTTCATTTTCGGCGTCCCCTTATAAGTGTCACTTTTTCTATTTTTGAACATATACTTTTCTCACTTTTCCATACACTTTTCACACTTTTCCATACATTTTTCCCACTTTTCTATAAATTATTATTACTTTTATTTACACATTCTACACTTTTCCACTTTTCAATCACCACATCCACTTTTATTTGTACTTTATCAATAAATAATTATCTACTTTTTCCTTTCCCAAAACAAAAACATTCTCAATCATTAACTCTTACACACTTTACAATTTTCTTAAGCACCGTGCCGAGGCCCAAAGGTGACACTTATTTAGAAACGGAGGGAGTAACATGTATGAGGATTATAATAACCAGTCACGCCAGCTAAAGTCGTTCAAAGAGGTATGAATCAAACTTACATTGAGCTATTTCTAAATGACAGAGGGAGTAGTCAAGTTTTAAAAGCCTTACTAGCTTTATATTTTAATATGACCTTTATTTTGCTTGTACAAAATAGGTATATTTTTCAATATGCGCCAAAAACATAGTTCTAAGTTTCTAATTAACAAATGACTTAAGTGCCACACTAAACAAAATAAAAGAAAAAAAAAATCATATATGAGTCGAGATTAATTGTTCCACATGGAAAAAAAGGAAGAATGATGACTAACATTTACTACCTTCATTTTCAAATGGTCTTCACACTTTTCGTTTTTGACAGTTTCACAAAGTTCCTTTGCTTTATTTTTATTTATTGTGGACATGATAATTAGTTACTTTATTCTTCTTACCCCCACAATATTTACAAATTCTCATTTACTTTCTCTTACTTTATTCATTTTTTTCTTCCACCCACCAACCTTTTTACACATTTCTCTTACTTTATCCATACTTAATTATATTCATTCAACTTTTCATTTTTTGTATTAATATTTATGCAAATAGTAACCATAAAAATATTTATAATACGGAGGTAGTATGGAGTAAGATTGATAAGCTACTCCACCTATTATCAATAGTTTAAGAATATCAGGCTTGTACGTGGTTAGACTCTCCTCCGACATTGAGCTCGACTTCGTATTTTTTAAATCATCGACAATGTTATCTGTAATTTTCGAATCCATTGATCAACGTACGATGATTTAATATTACGTACTCGTATATAGACCTGGCAAAACTGATCCGATCCGAATGACCCGATCCGAATGATCTGATCCTTTACCCGAAATGATGACCCAAAATCAACCCGAAATCTAAATTTGCCCAAACCGAAACCGAAACCGATCTAAAATTGATTTAACCAGAAATGACCCGATACTCGAATCGCCAAGAACCGAATTAAGTCGAATTGATCTTCATCTGAAACCGAAGTAACCAGAACCGAAAATAATTGTATAATTTGAATCAACCCCAAACCGATCCGAACCGAAGATCCGAAACCAATCTGAACCGAAGAAAAACTCAAATTTAGCAATACTCCAAACTAAATAACGCAAGTTTTTAATCTTTTATTATTATTATTATTATTACGGTTTTTTCATGAAATGCCCCTGAGGTTTGCAATAATGCACCAAATACACCTGCGCGTTTCAAAATTCATAAAATACCCCTAAAGTTCCGTACTGTTCATTAAATGCTCCTGGATTTAACGGACGTTAGCTTGCCGTTAGTGACGTTTTACCAATTTGCCCTTAATTGTTGTTTGGCGCGATTTAGGTAACAATTGTGACTGAAATTCCAAAAAAAAAAAAACTTCTCAACTTCTCTTCTTTCTCTCTCCTTTCCCCTGTTCTTCAACCCTCATCAATTCTACTGTAACTGACAAAATTCTGGGTAGATCTTCAAGAATTTAGTGAAATTTGTTGCGTTCTCTTTTGGCGAGTTCGTGGGTGTTCGTTTGGTGAATTCGCGACAAAAAGGGGGCAACTTGGAGGCGATTTAGAGCTTCGGGTGCAGTGGACGAACAAGGGCCCTTTTCCTAGTTGGATTATCTACTTCAAGGTAATAATTCCTTCTTCGCTGATTTATTTTGCTTGTAAAGTACAATTTTTTTCGCGAAATTGATTAGGGTTAGGGTTTTGCGAAATTGTCAGTGATTTTTTGAAATTGTCAGTTGAGATTAATTGATTGGTTAGAAGTTAGTTATTCCTTGGATTTGTTGTGAATAATTGTTTGGTTAGTTGTAAGTTGTGATTGTGACCTATTGAATTTCATTGTGATCATGATTGTGGTTGTTTATTGATGAATTGTTGTTGGTTGAATCGAAATTCATGTTTTTTTTCCTTAAATTTTCCCTTTAGGATGACTGCAATGTGGTTGTTATTGCATCATGGATCACATAGCTTTGATGTGAGAGTTACAGACATGGAAAAGTATCGTCTTTTGAGGTTGTTTTTGGATATTTTTGAGGAATCTGTTAGGCAGGATGTGTTTTTACCTAGTACATTTGCCCTGTTTATTGAGTCTCCCTGTGGTAGAGTTGAGTTGGTAGATGATAAGACAATGAAGCTAATGTGGGGATGGAATTGGGGTAAGGACACTGCTGAAATATGGGTTGAGGGTACAGACAAACCAGGAGTGGTGTTTAGAAATGCTGTTGCCACAATTGAGCATCATAGGAAGGAGAGTGAGAGAAAGCTCAAAGAGAGACAAGATGAACTTCTTAGGGCTCAAAGAAAGGAGGAAGAGGAAATGAGGAAAAAACAGGAGAGAGAGGACATTTTAAGGGAACTTCAAGAACAAATGGAGTACACAATAGCTGTGGAGGTGCCTGTGGTTGATTGTGAGGACTTAAGCACTGAGTGTGTGAGGATTATAAGCAAGGATGGTGCTGATGAGGTGTTTCCAGGAGCCTCTCAACCACAACCCACACAAGAATCTTCACCCTCCAAAAAACCTACTTCTCCTAAACCAAAACAAAAGGCCAAAGTCAAGCCAACTACTCCAAAAGCTCCTAAGGTTCCTAAAGCCAAGAAACTGACCCCTAAGAGGAGACCCACCCCAACTCAAAAACAGGCCACACCAAAGGCAAAAAAACCCACCCCAACAACAAAAAAGCCCACCTCAACACCACAGCAACCCACCCCAACTCCAGAACAATCAATCCCACCAGCACAGCAACCCACCCCAACAACACAGCAGCCCATCCCACCACCACAACAACCCAACCCATCACCACAAACACACCCCACCCATTCCCCACCACCACAGAACACCCAAAATGATCAACCACCCCATTCCCCACCACCACAGAACACCCAAAATGATCAGCCACCCCATTCAACACCAACACAGAATCAGTCTGAAGCTGTTAAAAGGAAGGGGGCCAGAACTAGACCTACAGGGTTCAGGGTGAACAAAGTGACTGCCAAGAAAGCTGGAACTTGGGTATCCAAAGGGAAGGGCATAGGTAGGAAGGGTACAGGGAGGTCAAAGAGTGCAAGGGTGTTCACTGATATTGAGGATATAGGTTCAGAAGAGGAGAGTGAGGATTCAGATTGGGAGGAATCTGAACCAGACTCTGAACTAGAGGAGGATAAACTTGATGATTGGGTTGACTCTGATGTGGAGGCTGAGGTGATAACAGATGATGTGCCTGACTTATTGTTTGAGGAATGTTTGGATGGTTCTAGTAAGATGGATAAGGCCTACAAGAATGGAAAGATATGGACTCATCAACCATATGGGTCCATCAAATTAGAACCTTGGTTGATCTTTCCAGACAAGTCCACTTTCCTAGATGTTTTGAGGAGTTTTTGCATACAAGAGGGGTTTGGACTAAGTGTTGAGAGGGCTGACAGTAAGAGGTACACTGCAGTGTGTGCAATAGAAACTTGTGACTGGAGGATACATGCAAGTAAGATGTTTGACAGTGTCAGTTGGGCTATTAAGGGGATCAGTGGGTGCCACAAAACTTGTGGGAGATTGGAGGAGAACCCTGTGGTGACCTCTGAGTGGCTATGTAAGAACATGATGAGTCTAATTGAGGCCAACACTGAAATTCCTGTTGAGACATTGAGAAGGTATGCACAGGAGACATTTCAATTGAGGGTTAAAAAGAGATTGTTGTACAAAGTAAGGAGTATGGCAGTAGAGAAGATACATGGTGGTTGGGCTGAGGCTTATGAGTTGCTTCCTGGGTATGCTGAGATGATTAAACAGACAAACCCAGGAAGTTATGCACTGATTTCATGGGGTGCTACAAGTGGGGATGTGAACCCCAAGTTCAGAGCTTGTTTCTTCTCCTTTGCTGCTCAAGTCAAGGGTTTTTTGAGGGGGTGCAGGCCTATAATTGGAATAGATGGGGCTCATCTAAGTGGGTTTTACAAGGGAATCCTACTCACAGCTGTTGGCATTGATGGGAACAATGAAATATTTGTTCTGGCTTATAGGATAGTGGACACTGAGAGCTGTGATAGTTGGACACATTTCATGAGATGCTTGAGGCAGATGTTTGAGCAAGAGGGTTGCAACAAAGATGATTGGACCTTCATCAGTGACAGGATGAAGGTATATGTTTATTTTGCTCCTTTTTTGTTTCAATTTTATAATATTGCAACAGATATGATTGGCCTAAAATGAACATATCCTGTGTAGGGAGTTGACTTGGCAGTGAGAGATACTTTTCCTAGAGCTACTAGGAGAGTTTGCTGCCAACACTTGTACATGAATTGCAAAAACAATGGATTTAGTGGATCTGCTTTCTTCAAACTGTTTTGGATAGCTGCAAATGCACACAATGAGTATGTGTATGGTAAAGCATTAGAGAAGATCACTGCTCATGATCCAAATGCTGCTGCATACTTGGACACATGCCAGGAGCAGTGGTCCAGGCATATGTTTGACCCTGCTGTTTGTTGTGATCACAACACAACAAACTTTGTGGAGTCATTCAATGCATGCACAAAACCATACAGAGACATGCCTGTATTCTCATTGTTGGAAGGTATAGCTCACCACTTCATGTTCTGTTCCTTTATTTTGTGATGTTTGTGATGTTCTGTGTATAATGTTGTATGTTGTTGTGTTGTTGTACAGCAATCAGAAAGTGGTGTATGGAGAGGGTTGGGGCAAGATTTGACATGGCAATTGATATGGAGGATGGTCAGTTGACTGAGTATGCCAAGAAAGAGGTGGATGAAAGAACAGGAGAGTCTAGGTTCTGCTATGCTACAGCCTGTGGTGGGGGGGAATTTGAGGTCAGAGATGCACATGTGAACTTCCCCATCAGGTTATCAACTAGAAGCTGTGGGTGTGGGAAGTGGCAAATTTCTGGAATCCCCTGCAAGCATGCACTCAGGGTGATTTATGACCAAAGGCTGAACCCCATTGATTTTGTCTCCCCATTCTTCAAGTCTGCTGCATACAAGCTTACATATGCAGACCACATTCACCCCATGTCAGACCCAACACAGTGGCCTAACTTTTCTCTCCCTACCATTCAGCCTCCAGTCATCAAAAGACAAGCTGGCAGACCTGCTAAGAAGAGAAAGAGAGGACCAAATGAACCCAGGAAGGGGAAGAGAAACAGCAATGTGAAATGTGGAAAGTGCAGGGAGTTTGGTCATAACTCAAGGACATGTAAGAATGGAGGACCAAGCACTGGACCAAGCACTTCAGCAGCAGCAGGAGCAAGTACATCACAAGGGGGTTCAAGGGGGAGGAAAAGAGCAAACACAGCAACTTAACCATGCACAAAGTTAAAAGTTAGTCAGTTTTTGGTGAATTGTAGGTGCACAAAGTTAAAATAGCTTAGGCAATTTACAATTAGTATCACTTTTTGGAAAGAACACAATTGCTTAGACAAGATGTTTTTGTGCAGTTTCAGTGGCATTTGTCCACTTAGAAATCAGTTTTTGTAAAGCTCATATGCTTAAACAAGTGATGTTCTTGCTTGAAATTTGTTACAACTCTACTTCATTGCTATCCAAATTAGAAATGCAAACATTATTACACCAATTTTTATTGCAAACTTGAATTGTTGTTTCTGTTGTTTCAGTTTCTTCTTCAATAGCTTCAACTCTTCATGCATTCCCCTGCTTCCTTCTTGCATTCCCCTGTTTTCTTCTTGCATTCCCCTGTTTTCATCAGCTCTGTTTCCCTTGCTTTGAGCTTCATCAAATGTCTGCTCAACAAAACCTTTGCACCACTTGAAATTATCACAAGAATCACACTTGTAGTAAAGCTTTTGCGGATTTTTAGCCGTTTCCGAGCTCCTAATTGCAAATCTTCTCCCACAATTGCAGTTTTTATTTGGAACTCTTAGGTATGACAAACTTGGGATGGAAGAGGATCCGGTTTTTGAATTAGAACTCATGGCTATTTAGGAAATAGAGGGCTAAACATGGAGCAAGTCAAGTGAACAACAGCCTTACTTATAGGCAGCATGAACATAACGGCTATATTGAATTAAAACTAGTCGTTGGATTCAAATTATGAAGTTTGGGTATTTGGTGCAAAGAACTTTACAAATAGGTGTATACTATGCAAAACCTTTATATTTAGGTGCATTTTATGAATTTTAAACATGACTTAACGGAGGACTAACGGAAAGTCATAATAGGGGTATTTGGTGAACAGTTTTGAGTAAATAGGGGTATTTTATGAATTTTGAAACGCGCAGGTGTATTTGGTGCATTATTGCAAACCTCAGGGGCATTTCATGAAAAAACCGTTATTATTATTATTATTATTATTATTTATTATTATCATCATCATCATCATTATTATTATTATTATAATCATCATTAATAACCACATATTATCTATGAAATGATCCGGTAGTTTGTTCACAAATACTAGTTACTTTATTAAATCATGATAATCTTTTATTAATCACTAATATTGTTAAATTTGTCCGTATTTCATGTTTCGTCTTCTCGACCATACATTTGTAGAAGTAACACTAGATACACCTAAATTATCACTTGTAACAATGTGAAAATGTAACTCGTATCGTTTACTAAAATTCGCATACATTAAACCAGTAATCTCGAACCATATATATACGTTTATCCCTTAATTATAAGTAAGAAATATTGCATATAATATTAAAAATAATTGAATATTTTATGAATGATGACCAAATTTAAAGCCAAATTGTCAGATCAAAACTTGAAACATGAAAAGTCTGATCCAACCCGAAAATATCCGAACAAATCCGAAAGAAATCGATCTGATATGATCTGATCCGAAATGACCCGAACCGATAATGACCCGATCCGATATTGACCCGAAATCTTGACTCAAATGCGACCCGATCCGACCATTAAAAAACCGAATTAAACCCGTAACCCGATTACATCCGACCCATGCCCGAACCCGACCCGAAGTGAAAGTGACCCTAAATGACCCGATCCGAATTGACTCAAATCCAAATCCGATCCAAACGCTCGTATACATAAATAAGTAAACCTAATACAAGAGGACCTACGGTGGCCAATAAGTCAATGTAAATACGAAATACTTATATGAAGTATTAGTTCTATATACATTGTGTATCTATAAGACAATAGTCGTACATAATAACATTTCTATAAATACTCTGTATCAAACAAAGCTTTTATTAAAATTACAAAATACTCCCCTATCATTTTAGAGTATAGTACGTGAATTAATGACACGTACTTTTGTTACACTTCAATCGGACTACCTTCAAAGAAAAGGAAGTATACGGAGAGCAATTTATTTTGTGTATACTGACGTTGAAAATGATACGGAGTATGTATATTTGATGAGGCACCTTCCCGTGCTAGTTCTCCGTTACCTAAGCTCCCCATCTTTGTGAAGCTACAATATTCATAAACAATAACATAAGATTAATCCAATCTACTAATCACATAAATCCCGAAATACAAAGTATAATGCTTATACATAGACCTGGCAAATGGGGTCCACTAGTTCGGTTTTGGGTCGAATCAATTCGGTATCGGGCTATTGGTCAATTTGGCTCACTTCTATTTTGGATCGAGTGCGGGTTTGGGTATGGTCCGTTTAGGTATCGGTGTAATTCGTTTTACGTTTTATGCATGGTCAGATTGGGTATGGTTTGGTCCACATCAGATCGAATTTTCCGGATTAATTCGGGTTATATCTTTTTATTATTGTTCAGGTCAATTCGATTTGGTTCTATTCGGATATCGTATCATATCGGATCAAGTCAATTTGGTTCTGTTTAGGTTTCAGTTTTGATAATTTTCGGGTTCCAAGTTCGGGTTAACTTTAGATCCTCTTTTAGTGTCAAAATTTGTATCATCTCGGATTATCGTAAAACCGTCTTAGTATAGTAGCTAGGTATAGTTATAGAGTTATACATAACCCTTATAGTTACGTTAAGCAAAACTCGAAACAAAAGAGGTAAAGCATAAATAAAGGAATTGGACATACCTAGTGTAGAAAGAGCCCAATTATCTTGGTCTTGATCAATTCTCCAAGCGAAATACCCAAGCAAGCCAGTAGTCTTAGCATAATCAACCTTACGAGAAATACTGTCGGTGTCGTCATAAGCAACCCAAGTGGTCCCAGACGAGAAATAATTAGTAACGTAAGTGTCATCGTACGTGTTTTGAGGGATTAAGCTCTTAATTTGCTTATAGGTAGGCGTTTCCTCATTCCCAAACGGGTCAAAACTAACGTCTTGTCCATTCGTAGCCACGACTGGTGCCAATATACCATTGTTGTTTGCATCCGCCAGTTTCCACGCATGGCCGTAGTAAGGTACCCCGAGAACGAGCTTATTCGCAGGCACCCCCGCGTTGATCCAAGCACTAATCCCGCTACTCCCGCTCGGGTTCCCGCTCGTTGGATCGTTAAGCGATGCATGAGGTCGAGCAAGGATCGGGTCCGGGCCTGGCCAACCGGGTGCCCAAAAATCGTAAGCCATGACATTGACCCAATCTAGGTTGTCGGATATGGCCTGTGCAGGGAATGTAACTGCTTGACTTACTATTGGTGAGTAATGAAGGGCCGCGGTTAAGATCAAACTTTGACCATTACTATTTATGGCGGCTCTCCATTCATTCAGGAGGGTTGCCATGTTGTTCATCTCATCAGGCTGGGTTTGTTGTTCCCAGTCTAAGTCGAGGCCGTCATAGCCATTAGATATAGCAAGGCTTATCGAGGAGTCGATAAAGGCCTTTCTGGAGCTAGGTTGGCTAGCCATGGTGTTGAAATCTGTTGATGGTACGGTCCCTCCGCCGATGGAAAGGATGGCTTTCACGGCCGAGTTCTTTCCTCGGATTGCCTGAGGGAAGGTGTCGCATCCTGAAGGAACTGTGATTTGGTTGGTTTGTTTGTCGAAGTTGGCAAAGGCGCAAAAGAGATGGGTGAAAAGGGTGGAGTCAATGTCTGAGGCCTCCATGCCATTGTCTGGAGTCCAATACCCACCCTTAACTGCACTCGAAAATTCGAAATGTAGTAGTGAAATTAAGACAATCAAGGAAATGCTGCTCTTAAAAGAAGCCATTGATATATAATGGTGGGTTAATTTTGAGTTAATATGATTGATCATTAGCTAGTACAAGTATTTATAACTTTGTAATATGAAGAATAGAATATGTGCTCAAAGACTAATTAATCAAGATTGGTCATGAAATTCAACTTGGTTGATTGTGGACCGTATGATAAGATCATAAGACCTTGACTATTCCACATACGAAATTAAGAGACTGCGTATCGTTTGAGAATTTGAAAAGTCAAGTATGCCAAACTCATTACGCATTTCACATTTCAACTATTTTTTCTGTTGGGAAATTAATTAATGACGATGTAATAACACTACTTAGGACTTCTTTTCCATTCTTTATCCGTGTTAAGCTTTGTTATGTCATTTCCACTTATTTCATAAAAAATAAGTTTAAATAAGTTTAGGAAAAATAACGTTTGACAAAATAATAAAAAAAAAAAATTAGGGATGGCCAAATAATAAATTATGTTAAGTTCTAATAAGTCCATACAAGATAAATTCAGAAAAGTAATATATGAATAAACTCGATTCTCCAATCAACAGCGAAAAATAACACAACATATACCTATGTTGTTGTTTGGTGAATAGCCATGAATTGTCTTGCCCATGATAGTGAGAAATAATAAACAATAGAAGAGTGAAAAACTTGAATGTACTCCTAAAAACTACGGGTGAAAAATAGTTTATGTAACTCCTAAAAATTACGAATGGAGTATTATTATACAAAATAATCCAAAATGGAGTGTTTTTCAATGATCGACTTTGAACTTTACTTCACATGTTGATTATTATTTGTAGGTTAACATTTCTGCCAACTAGAGATGCCTTTGGGTTACATGATGAGTGTAAAGTCAAGTCAAGAAAAGGACATTGCCCATATAAGTAATTAGGTTTTGATGAATAAGTCAAAATAATCCAAATAATCCTAACTTCTTGATAACTACATGTTCGAAATAATCTTTAAAAGACGGAGGTAATAGTAATTACCTCTACCAGCAAGTGATAAACTTCTACCCTTTAGTTCTATCTTCAACTTCTTCAACTAATATGCAAAACCATTTTGGTATTTCAATCATCTTCTTAGTGAGAAATGGAGCAGCTGTCCGAATTTCATTGGTTTTCTTAAGTGCATAATTAACACTAATCACCTGCAGCAGTGAAAAGTAATCGATATGCTCAAATCAGCTCGGCCGTGTAAAACTATAATTGAGAACATAAAAGTATAATCGCATGACAAATCAAAGCCTCAAAGGAAGGAGGAGCTTGACATTTAATCTTCCCCTACAACTTTCTATGAAATACCAAATACATTCATCATATAATATTCTGTTAGCTTGATCAACTGTACTAGATCAAATTTGAGTTCAGAACCAGTCTGTCAGCAGAGGCTACATATTAAGACAGATGACGTTCACTTCCCTCCCAGGATTGTTTAAAGCGATACCATTTAACAGATTTGCTTTAGAAATTGCTGAATTACTTGGAATGTAACTATTGTTTCTCATCTGGGCAAAGTTTTGAATGGTATTGCATCGGATCATTTCTGCAAGCCCGTGTTCAGTCACTAAGACGATAAGCTCTCCCTCTGAAAACTCCATCATTTCTCTCAGGCTGAGCAGGGGGTGCACCTGCTGCTGGACGGGAGGGTGCTGGGGCTCCAAGTCTCCACCTTCTCACGATCTTATGTCTGTAACGAAAGGCGGTTAAGGATATTTTCTTTAAAGAAAAAACTAATGCAGTAGGGCCTTCTGTCATTAGGTGAGGCTCTTTCACCATGAGATCTGGATACTTGCAAAAGATGTTATATTCATTCATCACTAAAAACTTCATAAAAGTTTAACAAAATATGTAAAAAGTTAATCCTTATTAGTCTACAAAAACGTGCCCATGACGCCTAAAAGTTACTCAAACCTCTGAAGAGTTCCCTATTTAGAACTTGGTGATATTTTACATCTCTAAATCTAGGTCACACCATAAGACACTTTCAAGATTATCTCACGCGTCTTATGGTTACTGAACAACCAGCAAAGATACTGGTGAATTAGCATGCACTATGGTTACAGAGCATGCTTATATAGCTGCAAAAAGCCTCAGTTTGGTGTCCATTAATAAGAAATCTTGGTTGGCTAGAAAGTCCATTTGGATATAGCAAGTTCAAATATCAGCAAAGAAGACAAATCACAAATCTATGCGGAAGAATATTCTTAAAGGACTTGTTCCTATGACCACCACTTACCTACCATACCCTACTATCTACAACAGGAACCAAAGAAAGAAAAAACAAGAGTGGCCGGTTGCTCTTTCATAGCTTTCTAGTTAAGACTAAAATTCAGCTTCACCAATTGCATGTTGGTTCAGTGGTGATTGGGGCTGAACTTGGTAGGGAGAACTGTCCGTTTGATCCCCCACAATAACAATTGGGAGGGGACTGGAACCTATCCACCCAGAACTCACCCCGAATCCGGATTAGCCCTAAATGTGAACCGGATTGTAACACCCAAAAAAATAAATTCAGCTTCAGCTAGATACAAAATGCAATACAACTTGAATTCTAAATAAGGTTAAGGGAAAGGATACACCCATGCAGGAGTCTTCAGAATCATCTTTCCACCAGCAAGAGGGTGAAGTACAGTCAAGAAATAAAACAGATGTCCAGCAATAATTCCAAGAAGGTCTGGCCATATAGATGAACCAAAAATAACATCTAACGCCAGCATCGCCCAAGGCAAGTAAAATGACTGCAGGTCAAGACAGATATCAATATATGCAAATATTTAACTTGCACAGCTGTGAAGTTCGAGAAAATAGAAATAAGGACATAACACCAGTACATTTTCAACTTACCTTTAGAGTGACAAGGCCATACAAGTTGATATTGGCGTTCGGAATTTCTCTGCTCCATACATAAAGAAGCATGAAGACAAGGGATATTCCACCAAATGGTAAATCAAAGAAAGGGATGGCATATAATACCTGAGAATCATTAAGACGAAATCAGTTGAAACAAAAGGCTGACGGGAGAACAAAGAAAAGGACACAATTGGTCTCAAGAGGAATGGAGGGAGCTGGAAATCGCATTAAGACATTAGCAAAAAGGACTATGATCATCTGCAATGGGGGCCTCAAGTAGGGGCTCAAAAGAAGAGAGAGTATTGCTAAATATCAGCCCCCCATTGGATGAGTTATCAAAAATGGCAACAATCGTCATTTTTGATAACTTTTCTCAAAAGGTTTTTTTTCTTCATATAGGAAAGTTTTGTCCATGTCCATTTCCGATGGAGCCAATGATTCATTTGTTCTTTTGGCTGTGGGATGTAATGGACTAAATCAAAATAGCTCTTAAAACCTATTCGCTTCCTTTCCATGAAGTAGAAGATGGTCGTCCCGTTGTCGACCCGTTATCGCTTCTGGGTCAATTGTAAACAACCTCTCTGCAATTGCAGGGGTAAGGTTGCGTACGTCCGACCCCCCTTACCCCGCTTCTTGCGGGAGCCTCTTTGAGACAATGGGGTAATGATAATGATGAATGAATGACCTTGAAGGTTGACGGGATTCCATTTTATTTCATTCCACTCCCTAACATCTCACATATCGAAAATATATCCCAAATGCTTAACAGTGTGTTTGGATAGTAAAGTGGAAGGGAAAAGAAGGGAGAGGAAATAAGAGGTCCATTTCCCTCCAAATCTTTCCAATTCTAAAAGGGTGATGTTTATTAAAGAGGGAGGGAAATTGATCCCTCACTCTCCCTCCCCTTCCTTCCCCGAACCGTGTATCCAAACAAGGGATCTTGTTCCCCTCCCTTTCTTTTCTCTTCGTTTTCTTATCCAAACTAAGTGTAAATGACGTTAAATTCGGTTAACTATTGGTCCAAATTAACACTTGATATTTCAACAAAGGAGAAATAGCGTCAATCACTCCCTAAACAATGGGGACTTAACATGTCTTCATATTTGTATTAATATTTAAATTGGAGTATTGATTAACTAAATTTGATGTCTATTGAGGAAAGGAGGGTAAATGACAGGGGATAGGAATAAAATCCCTCAAACTTCAAGGTAACAAAATCCATCAACCTGAGAAACTCTAATATCTATTTTCAGATGTGTTAATGCTCATTTTATCTTGCATCTACAACAGCAACTCTTATTTCTATTTTTAAATGGCTACCTCTGTGTAACTCAGAAGGAAAAGTCCAAGAAAAACCATAAATGTGGGCGCTATTAATCATAGTAACCCCAGCACACTTCTTTTTAATGAAAACAAGATAACAGACATGCCAATAGAGCAGAGAATTGACACATGCAATGATTCTTTTACCAACAAACTGAATGCTCCAAATATCATCATCCACAAGAAGTCTGCTGTCCGCCTCTGGAATGGTCCCTGCTCCAATTGAACTCCATATCTTGCTCTGTTACATCAAGAATTTTTATAAAAGACAAAAGGAGTCAATACATCAGGCCACAGAAAACCAAGCTTTTTTTAACTATAGAAGGAAACGGAATATTGAATATGAGAGTGTTCAAAGAGAACTCTGTACCTTGCTCTAACATCTAAGAAGGTGATTATCATGAAAAATGAGAGAAAACAAAGAAAAGCATAAAACTAACAGAGATGATAATTGATAAAGGCACTGTAATTACTCCACCATATGATTTTGGAGGAGGAAATAGACCAAGAATAACAATGCAAAGAAAGTTCATGGGCCTCTGTATATGCAATGCAAAAATCATAGACACAAACACACAAACTACATACTTTCAACATATTCATAATTTCATTATGCATCAGAGTTTTTTGGGGGAAATAACACTTCTATATCTAGACAATAATGAAATCAATCAAAGAGCCCTGTTTTCAGGGGCTCATAAAGACATAAACAGCCTCTCTAGTCCAAAAAAGGAAAGACGGAAAATATGTCATGCCGTTCATGTCATCCACCTCGTGGTATCTAGCTATTTGCAGTTCTGCGCGGCTGGACTCCATATGAGCATCCTCTCAACTTCTCAAGTCATCCAAAATGTTGATACCACATATCAAGGAAAAAGAATAATCAGAACTAGTGACTGTCGAAATGCGTGCAATCAGAAGGATGGTGTTCAGGAGTTGTTGAATATGATAGAATCTGGAGAAGAAGCCCACTCAATAACTGGGTACCGTTTTTATTTGTAACATTCACAAATTTGTAACGATACCAGGTCTTTATGCATAAAATGACATGGGTAATCAAAACTAGCACCTGAGGGAGTTTCCCATTCCCATGCTTTTATGGTAACTTTCCAATCGCTGATAATAACCCCCAACCAAAAACAAGGGACAAATCATCCAAATGAAAAGAACAAACAAAGAGAAAAGCAGTAATTCCGCTTCAAATTTATGATCAGGCAAACTACTCACATCATCAGCAGGCGAATTCCAAAGTTGATAGAAAAACCACCAAGGAAAAAGAAGTTTGTAAAAAGCCGCCACACCTGGTAACCAATGCACAAGTGTTAAAAAAGGTATTAGTTAGAGGTAAACAATCAGGTAAGACCAACCAGAAATGAGGTATGATGGGACCAGTGACTCATA
The DNA here is from genome assembly GCF_020520425.1 of Spinacia oleracea. Classification (NCBI taxonomy): domain Eukaryota; kingdom Viridiplantae; phylum Streptophyta; class Magnoliopsida; order Caryophyllales; family Amaranthaceae; genus Spinacia; species Spinacia oleracea. The sequence continues at coordinate 67,613,221 of NC_079488.1, read as the reverse complement.
AATAAGTTGCTTACGACTTTGTGAGTAAGAAAATAATTGGAAAAACCTTGAAAAGGGAATTATAGACAAAAAAAGAAGGTATAATGAAGTAAACTTTTGATCTGTACACCAGTAAACGGAATTAAATCAGTCTAGGAAAGCTGTCTTAACAACTTCTCCCTTAACATATGTCAATGTGCTAGAAACTAAACTTTCCTTGGTTATAACCTTACTAGGAAAATATGAGTATCTAATTACCCAAACAACAGTTCAATTCTAGTGAAGTTCCCCCAATCTTCCTTCCGGACCCAATCCCTCCTCATCACGCCTCAAGTACCCTTCTCCCACATATCATCTTCCCCTTCCCTTGATGGTAGTCAGATCCCCACTTACCAGTTATCAGAGCAAGGCCACATATGCTACCCTTTTTCAGCTGTCTAAAACTAAGACAACCTTACCAAGCCTCTCCCAGTGCCATTTCATTTGGGTAAAAAACCCATATCAACCAAGGTACCCCAAATTGTAATGAACTTTTTATAGCAAAGTTTGGGGTTACAAATTTGATAAGAGGGGTCGGGAGCAACAATTTGTGAAGACAACTTAGACAAGACAATTTATATGAAATACTCCATATTAATGAAACACAATATAGAATTGAGCGTTTAACAGGCATATGTTAGACCGATAGAGATTTATATGCTGTACAAAATGACAGGGTAATGTGAACTGTACCTCAAAATTCTTGAACACTCTTCCATAGAGCAATGCAATATAGTAAGGATTGAGTACACCCAGTTGAGATGCTGTTGTGACCAGAAGACATAGGGTCCCGTAACCCTTGCTTATTGGAGGGAGTGACTGATACCACCTTAAAAAAACATACAAAGTAAGTTAGTGGGCAGAAACTACTGTAATAGGTTCTACACTTGCCAAATAGCAGGGTGACGGAAACCCACATGTTGGCTAGAAGTCAGTGCAAAACTATAAGAAAAAAGGTAAAGATCTTCAAAAAATAAATGCAAACTCAAATTCAAACCAAAAAGTCAGTAAGCTTTCTGAAGCAATAGTTTTCAACTTAAAATGGAAAAGTTTATCTTGGAAGAAATATACGTGTTAAGAGTTAAAAAAGGTAATCTTGAAGCAAAAGTTGTGCAGAGCAAACTTATTTGGGGGTTACGGGTGGGGGTGGGGGTGGGGATTGGGGAAGCATATATTACAACAATTCATGTCATGTTAATATGACATAGCTTACAAATATCACAACAAAAGACAATTCAAGAAGAAAAAGGGCCAACAGCTCCAGAAATATTAACATGATCCTTCAAACTTTAGTCAGCAAACCATTTATTAAAGGATTAAAAGTGATAGAAGTGGTACTTTCCGACTTTGTCGTAAACCACCATACAATCAAGGCCTATGTGTTTGCTTAGGCTTTAACCCTTGTTGTTTTTAGAGAAGAAAAACCAGAGCCAAATTATCATAGGAGATCTCCAAATGGCTTGAGATTGAATCAATAATATGAAGACCTTCTATTTAACTTTTCGATCATGATCTTTGTGACGTGGCTTTATAGCAAGCAACAAATCCACTTCCATGATACCTTGCACGGGAATTCTAGAATTACAAATATATTCTTTGTAAGTTGTAAGGAGCCCTAGCCATGTGATTTTTCAAGTCTAGACTCTATGGTGCCATCAACATATAATAGCTCAATGGAAAGTGTTAGGGCTTGACACTGCTAACCGTTTACTCTACCTTTCTCTTGGGAGAAAATCACTTATCATGGCTAGACATTAGTTATGAATTGAAAACAGAACAGAAGTAGTCAGAACCATAAAAATTAGGTTTTTCAAAAGACACGAGCTTCCAAACTAATGCTCCCTCTTCCACCTTATAGATCAAGGTTCAATATTCAATAGCTCAGCAATGTCAACTATAAGTCAAAAACACTCCAATTGCTGAACAAACCGGGGCCAGTCATGAGTTCCTATACAGATTGTAACCTTCCAACAAAACTTTAGGCTTTCTGTTGAAGCTCAAAAAATGCATATAGATATTCACTAATCCCTGCTACATGCATTTGATAAGTCATCATCAAATATTTTTACTAGGTTGGAGGCAAGAGAAATATAGAGAGCGCGATCAAAGTGGGTAATTTAAGAGAAGAGTGGTTCTTTTTACTATATCCTAGAGTGACAAGAATAACATTGCATATTAGGGTGGAGTTTCCAATACACCAAGCTAATTATTAACTGTTAAATTGGCGTTTCCATCATGTTTGATTGAAGATCACCCGAAGGTTTCACAAAGGGGGGAATTTGTCAAAAATATGAACAAAATCTTACTAGACAGGTTCGATTTCGATTTGATCTCAACAAAAACATGTCAGCATTCAAGTGTATAAACCAAAAACACCGAACATGAAAGAATCTTTATGCTCATACTACAAAGTTTTAAAGGTTCAAGTTCAACATTTAAGCATTTCCAACAATGTTCCCCAAAGAATTTTATCATCGGTATAACAGCTCAAAACCAATTAAATTGACCTAATTTCTACCTGAACTTGGGAATTATAATTATACCCTCCACCCGAAAATTAATAGTCACGTTAAGTCGTTAATAGAATAATAGCAGCTCCGTACGAACTAGTAATGGGAGAACTAAACCCAGAAAGGGATCATCTAAATTCTCAGTAAAACCATTGAAAATGTGATTGAACTACAGAATCAATAACATCAATTGGAATTCAATAGCATATACAATACCTTAACAAGCAATTTCATTCCAATCCCATTTCAATACAAAACCAAACATTCTCGCCCAAATAAATAAATAAAACTCAGAAATCACAATTAATCAAGATATACACCCCCTAAATAAAAGAACGAATTCAAAACAGTAAAGAATGAGAAATGAGGTATACTCTGCAGGAGAAGACATTGATGATGACCCACTTGAAACTTGTCAATTACCGCAAAAATCACAGATTCGGAAGAGTTGTGATTTGTATCTGAAGTGAGCTCAAAAAGGAAAACCGAACACTAATTATTATAATTTGAAGAAATTACGGCTTAGCGAAGAAGAAATGGTTTGCGAGAATTACAGAATTTGGTTTGATTTTTCGCACAACCGAGAAACTTCGCAGGGAAGAATAGGAAGAGTTCTTGTTAGCTGTTGACGCATTAAGTCATTGACCACGTTGGGTTGGGCCTGAACCTCGAGTTATTTTTACTTGGGCCAAAAGAACATACCTCAAGATGAGGCCTGTAGAATTGTGCGTAAATGAGTCAAATGAGGGAATTATCCAAACCATGAACTTCCTCTAAAGCCTAAAAGGGTTCTTTACAAGACCGCTATTCGCTAACTTTATAATTAGTGTTCGATGAAGTAGTGTTTATTATGGCTTTTACGAATTGGGTACTCCCTCAATCTTAAACACTTCTTCCGTTTCGTAAATATTACACCATCTTGTTTTTTACACTATTCACATTAGATCTTTGGTCATCTTTTGTGATTCATACCTAATAAAAATTATAGTCATATAAGATCTTGTTATATTTGTATCGATATAAATATATATTTTCTAAATATCAACTTTTTATAATTTTATTTATGCATAATTCGAGTTATTAAGAGTCAAAGTATGTCTTGAAAAGGCTAAAAGTCAACCATGGTGCAATATTTAAGGAACGGAGGAAGTATACGGATTTTGATAACAATTATCTCCGTTTTATATAGATCTTTACAGTTATTATTTTCGCAAATATTAAGACAAAATTAGAAGAAAAAAAATGATGAATATAATAAAATACGGATAAAGTAAGAGAAATATGTAAAAATATTGGTGGGTATCAGAAATAAAAATTAATAAGGACCTGTTTAGTTCACCTTATTTCAGAACCTTATTACTTATTTCAGATTTAATTAGATTAGACCATATCAGATCAGAAAAAATAAGTTCAGATCAGATCAGAAAAATTAAGTTCATATCAAATCAAATTACAAAAAATAAGTTCAGATCATATTATAAAAATTAAGTTCATATCAGATCAGATCAGAAAAAATAAGTTCAGACGACCAGATCAGATGGTTATTATTATTATTATTATTATTACTAGATTTTAGCCCGTGCGATGCACGGATTCTATTAAATTGTTATGTTTAAATAAAAATCCTATGTATATACCACTTTTATATATTAGATTAGATTAGTTTTTTATTTTGCATTGAATTTCATTTTAGATTTTTTTTTTATTATGAAAGTGTTTGTTTTTGGATGAAATTGTATCTGCGTAATATTAATAAATAATTAATAAAAACTATCTACGTGGCACTCGACTTTTTTAATTCAAAATTAATTTTGAAATCTTATTTTTCATTGGCCGAAACCATTAGATTTTTCTACGTGGCGCTCTAATATTGGATTAATGTTTGATTTTAAATTGAATTTTATTTAAGATTATTGTTTGATTTTGGATGAACTTTATTTTAGATTTATTTTTTAATTATTAGAGTGTTAGATTTTAGATGGAGTTGTATATATTAGTAATTGAAAGTGTTTGTTTTTGGATGAAATTGTATATGCGTAATATTAATAAATAATTAATAAAAAATATCTACGTGGCATTCGACTTTTTAATTCAAAAATAATTTTGAAGTCTTATTTTTCATTGGCTGAAACCATTAGATTTCCTACGTGGCGCTCTAATATTGGATTAATGTTTGATTTTGGATTGAATTTTATTTTAGATTAGTGTTTGATTTTGGATGAATTTTATTTTAGATTTATTTTTTAATTATAAGCGTTTGATTTTGGATGGAATTGTATATATTAGTAATTAATTATTTAATTTAAATATCTACGTGGCACCTAATTAATTATCTACGTGGCACTCGATTTTTTAAATTCAAAAATAAATTAGAAATCTTATTTTTCATTGGCCGAAACCATTAGTAATCCTAGGTGGCGCTCTAATAATTCAGCAAATATGCCTCCTTTATATATGTATATTAGATTATTATTGTTATTATTATTATTATTATTATTATTATTATTATTATTATTATTATTATTATTATTATTATTATTATTATTATTATTATTATTATTATTATTATATATTTATGTCATTGTTATTATTACTATTATTCTTTTGGAAATTGAATTTTGTACAGAGTTTCGAAATGGGAAAGGGCTCGGGGATTGGACTTGAATTTTGGATTTTGGAATATACCTTAGCAATTGGGACTTCGGCACGGACTTGCACCAAGCACCTAGCAAGGATAATAGTCTCGTCATCATCCCATTAGGGGAGACACAAATTAGGTGTCTACACCAAAACCATCGCATGAGCAGCGCCCATGGCTTGCTCGAAGCTTGATCGTGCAGTGCATCGCATCAGGCAGCGCTCGCTGGCCCGCCCCTGCGCACGCTGGGAAGTGAGGCTAGGCGCAGCGTGCACACGATCTCCCTTGCTCGGCGTGCTGCTCGCACATGCCTATTGCCTTGCGCATTGCTTCTTGTCGCCATCGCTTCACACGCACAAGCACACACAACACCAATGTCGTGCGCATCCATGCCTTCTCGCAAGCCACACAACACGGCGCACAGCACGAGCATCCATCGCTCGTAGTTGTGCGCCCAAGGCAAGCAACATCACCCTTGAAGGGCTTAGTATGGTCTTGGCCCTTGCGGCCTCGTTCGTACGTGCAAGAATTTTGAGCGATTTATAAAAATTACAAATTTTCATATTTTAAAATTATGACAAATTAATAAACTAGTTTAATTTCATAAATTTGGCAAAAAATCGATAATTTATTAATTAAAATAATTTCCGATTACATGATTTCTAGGGATTAAAATCTAGGTCATAAATTTTAAAATTTCCAAACGTTAACAAACTTTATGGTGGTTTTTAATCATAGGATCCCAACTAAATGTTCAATTAATTATGAAAATCGAAACAAATTCCAAATTATTTAGAATTCAACAAATTAATTATAATTACAAATTAGGTTGCATAATTAACAAATTTAGACCTTAAAATTGTTAAACATATGCAGTAGGTCAATTATAAATTCAAGATTAACATACAAGATTCGCAAATATTTAATTTAACATCATAAAATTACAAATTTTGCATCCGAAAAATTATAAAATCTGAAAGTCATAGTTCGACTTTGAATTTGGGAATTATGGGTTACATGTGGAATTCACTATAAAAACATAAGATTCCGACCATTATTAACAAAACTGCCGAAAATCCTGCGAACATATAATTAAATAATCGCACGAATTTGCAATTAATTACATCCACGAAATTAATCGCCCCTTTAATTCTTTGCAAATTTATAAAATTTAATCCATGTTAACTATAATTGATTATGCAATTAATTAGAGGCTCGTGATACAACTGTTAGGTTATGAATAATATATTAATGCGGGAAAACCATAAGGCCAGGAATCCAAATTAATTTCCACATGGTCCATTAGCATAATTTAGTATACATACTATGTGATGCGTGCCTTCCCTAGTTGCTCCTGAACCGAACAAGAACAAGTAAAGGACTCCAAACTTCGCCCATCCGTAGAAACTCCACAATACGTTCGAATCCGCCTTAGATTCAACCAACTAGAATATTTTCTAAGGTTTTATGCACTCAGGAAAATCAGAAATGTGATAGATAAAGTTTATGAATTATGTGCTTAATTCAATGTATTCAAAATTGTTGTATAAATTGTGATTATGAACCACGTATTTATAGAATGGAAATAGGGAATCGCAATCCTACTAGGAATCTAATAACTAAAGCTTTTAGGCTTTTAGTCAAACGCAAACTCTTTAGTTTTCTAAGAATAGTTAAACTCTAACTATGCTAGAATTTTATTAATTGTAGGATTAGGAAAACAATGGCTTGAGGCACAAGCTACTTGCCGTGCACGGGTTGGGCAGCGCTGCAGAACGCGTGGCTTGAGGCCCACGCTGCTGCTTTCAGCTTGCGCCCATGCACAGCATACATGCCCATTGTTGGGCGCTGCTTGGCGCGCGCAAGCCTGATGAGCGGTGGGCCTGGCGCTTGCGTTGGGCCTTGCGTCTCGCGGGCTTGCTCGTCGAGCAGTGGCTCGCCGTGCTTCCGATTCGTTTTCCGATTCTAACAATATTTACGTTTCCGATAATATTTCCGATTCCGACAACATTTCCGATTTCGACAATATGTCTGATTCCGATAATATTTCAGTTTCCGGCAATATTTTCGATTCTGGAAATATTTCTATTTCTGTTAATATTTTCCGATAAGAACCATATTTCCGTTTCCGGCAATATCTTCGACTTGGATAATATTAATATATTCCGTCATGAACTGTATTTCCGTTTCCGGTAATATCTTCAATTTCGGCAAATATCCTTTCTTTGCCCTTTGATGATTTTAGCTCCCACTAGAACCAAGATCCATCATTTCTGAATGACCATAAATAGAGTACTTTAATGAATATTATATTCACTTAAATACTTGATCCTTTCATGCACTATTTGTGTGAATAATTGTGGTATTAATAATAATTCCACTTGAACTGAAGCAGTCTCTAACCAGGCATTCAGATCACTTGACCTCACTGAATAATTAACTTGTTTAATTAATACTGAACCGCATTTATTAGACTTAGCATTAAATGCAAACTTAGACCAAGATCATTATTTCCTTCAAATCGATCTATCCAGATCAGATTCGTCCAGAGCCGATCTGTCCATATCAGATCAGATCAGATCGTGTCTAGATCCGAACCGATTTGTACAGATCATGTCCATATAAGAACCAATCTATCCAAATCAACACCAATACGTCCATATATATCATTATCAATCTATCTAGTTCAAATCTTATTAGATCAGAATCGATTAATAGAGATCTGTCCAGATCAAACCCCGTTCATGTCCTGATCAGAACCGATTTGTATAGATCATGTCCGTATCAGAACCAATCTATCCAGATGAGAACCGATACGCCCGGATCATGTCTACACTAGAACCGATATGTATAAATCATGTCCAAATCTGAAGCAATGTGTCCAAATTACTCATACTTCCAGATCATAACTGATACGTCAAGATCATGTCTAGATTAGAACCGATCTATATGAATCATGTCTAGATCTGAACCAATGTGTCCAAATTACCATACTTCTAGATCAGAACCGGTATGTCCAAATAATGTCAAAGTCTTAACCATTATGTACATATCAGAACCGGTATGTCCGGATCATGTCCAACTTAGAACCGATCTGTCCAAATCATGTCCAAATCATTATATCATGTCAAGCCTAGCTATCTAATGTGTAGAATAGTTAAATAATGGCTAAAATCAAATAAATAATGTGTAATGTATAATAACAATATTATAAATTTGAATAAAATTGATTTTACATGTAATTCATTAAATATTATTAATTGTAGATTTTATTTATGAAAAATCAGTTCAGATCAGATTAGAAAAAATAAGTTCAGATCATATAAGATCAGATCCGATCAGATCATATTAGGAAAAATAAGGTAAAATAAACGAGACCTTATAAAACGGACTAAAACAGAAAGTGTAAAGATCATTTAAAATAGATGTAGTATCTGACAAAACTTTATAATTAGTGTTTGATGAAGCAATGTGTAAAAGCTTTTACGGATTTAGGTGTTCTCTCGATCCCAAAATATATGGGAAATTTTGATAACTATCAGACAGCTTTATAATTAGTGTTCGATGAAGTAGTGCGTAAAAGCTTTGATAGCTATCAATAAACATAGTATACTTGGTACAATTACTAACAATAATTGTACCAAGTAAAGTTTGACCTGCTGATAAAGATTTGGTCTCATAACCTCAAGATTATGGTACCAGTGTTGTAGGGTCCTTCATCTTACCTCCTTAAAAAAAAAAAAAAAAAAAAAAAAAAAAAAAACTAACTAACAACAATCGAAACACTGCATGAACGCTTAGCGTGCTAACTACTAAAATAAAAACTTTTGTTTATTTACGGGACAATACAAAATTCGACAACTTTAAACTTTTGTAATTTTACGGGACAATACAAAAATCGATACCTTTAAAGAATCCCTATTTTTGTTTCTATTGATGTTATCAATCCTACAATTATTTTTACTAGGTAATAAGAATGGACCTTACGGAACCAACATCTATCACAGGTTAACCAGTTCAGTTACGCAGATTTTCGTACAAGTCACTTCCAAGCATTTCGTTGTAATGGGGCTCGACAAGAAGGTGAGTTCCCCACCAACTTCATCAACTTATGTTGAATTTTTTAGACGCGATACTTTGATTTATATGTTACTACTCTGTAGAAAGGATAGTGATGTAAATGAGATTTAAACTAATTAACTACACAACTAGATAGATTTGAGATTAACAAAGGCATAAATATACTTTGATTTACAAGCTACTACTCTGTGTAAAGGATAGTGATATAGACAGATTAAACTCATAAATTACACAAAGAACACTCATTAGATATAAGTTGACAAAGGCATGCATGATGAATATACAAAACGTGAAATTTACTTACTTTGCGGGACTCTACTTAACCATTTGACTTTAATTTTGTCTCCATAAAAACAATTAACATGGTTTAATCTCTACGTAATTACATCATCTATGATGTCATTCACACATCATAATACATAAATGTATAATTCATCCTAAGTCAAATGTCCCCGCAAACACAAAAGAATTAACCCCTAACTATCTAGTCTTGGACTCTTGGATGACTAAGGATAAAGCAATACACTTGGTATGTGGTAATGTTTTCCTCGATTTGGGGAGCATGATAACTTTTTCATTATTACTTTCAAATATTATCCAAACATGTTGTCTTTCAATTCAAATCGTACGAGATAACAAGGAAAAAGAATATAAGATCACATTATATATTATGGAATTTCTTTGAAATTTGTACATCAATTTGATTTTTTTTTTTTTTTTTTTTTTTTTTTTTAACATCAGCTGAATACAATTTGATAGTTACTCTTCGAGTTTATTTAAATCCTCATTGGAATTAATGTATATTGGTATTGTAAGCCCCATACTCCGTATAATTTGTAAAGAACTTAGGTAAAAAATGTTGAGTATACCTTAACTTATCACGTTGTCAATCATCATTCTTACGGAGTAATATTCTAGTGACCTTGTAAGGCTTAAGATAAATATTTTGGACAGTTGCGAACTTTATGATTATAAAAACACAAATTCTTATTTACAAGGGTTGTACAATAATTATTGTACACCGGATTAAAAGTTAACTCAAAAGGCTTAAAAGTTATGCTTAAATAGGTAAAAGTTATATATTTTTTGGTGATAAATTTTTTCATTTTAATAAAACTTATTTCTTCAAAATCACTAATAATGTATAAAATTAATCATTTAATTCTTTAAAATGTTTATCTATCAACTTTTTTGTATTAATATAAAAGTTAATCAAAACTAGGTTAAAGTTACAAAAAAAATTGGATTAAAGTTATATTGGTGTACAATAAATTTATTGTACACCTTGTGCGCGCAAGACCTTTTGTTATAAAATAAACAAGTGGATTTTGTTCCTGTTCGGTTCACTTTATTTCTTTGTATTTCAGGAAAAATAAGTTCAGTTTAATTTTAACTGTTAGATTTCAGAGATTTATGAAATGAGTATGGACCACTTAATAAAGAGAAAAGTTAGGTCTACTTACAATCCCAATGGAGGTTCCACACTAAAATCAATAGACAATAGTGGGAGTAACTCCATAAACTTATAAGGTGGTATTTTCTCCAATGTGGGAAAAACTCACATGTGGTAAGATTGAGTCTCAACATTGACAAGAAAAAAGGGTTAACCAAATATAATTTATAAGTAAAATAAGCTTGGTAAATTCTACGGAGTATTCAGTAGTAAGTTCATGTAAGTCCAAATAAGATAAATTCGGAGAAAATAAGGGAAAATCAAACAAATAAAACACACACAAATTAGTAAAATACGTAGACCACGCGAAGAAAAAAGTGTATCGCTATTCGACGCCCGCATACGTTAAAATCGCCCGCATTTTTAACGTAAAAGTACCTTTTTACCCTTGTAAAAATGTATCCCCTCCCTGCATTTTCACCCAACGTTCACCCCTCCCAGCTCCGGCCAGCCACCATCTTCTTACCTTCCCACCATCACCATTGCTCCTCCATACCTTCATTTGGAGGTTTGAGCCACCCTTACCGTTAGTCCTTCTTCTCTTCACCCCACCATTAGCTCCTGCCGCGCGCACATCACCATAAATCCCGCAACCAATAATAGTTTTTGCCCCACCATGAAACTTTTGCTCCACCATTATTGTTGAAGAAGAGCAAGACCATAGTATTTGCAAGCCGAAGCCAACCATCGTTAAAATCACCATCACCATTAACAGAGCATTCTCATCCGCCATCATCGGAGGTTAGGAAAATCGTTTAATTTTATTTAAATGAGAAGCCGGCATCGCACACAATTTGCGCGGGCCACACGCCGGTGGCGCACAGATCTTGCGCAGGGGACAGGAAGATGGCGCGCAAGATCTGCGGGTACATCCATGTCGCTGGCGCAAATTATGTGCGCCACCGCCGCGTGGCCCGCGCAAATTGGGTGCGCTACTGGTTTTGATTTTTTTTTTTCATTCTTAATTACGTTAATTACATAGATTTGTTTGTCTTAGAAATGTTATATATTTTACATTAATTCCGTTGATATGTAAATTTGTTTCATTTAAAAATGTTAATTAATTAGTTTATAAATGAGGAAGTTTTCCTTCATTATTCCATTAGTATACTACTGTACAAGCAATACAACTGGTATTATGTTATGATTGATGCACTAATTATGCTCTAATTATGCACATTCCAAATATACAAGGATCACCAATATTGCTAACATAGCTAACGTACCTGCCTAATATACACAATATATTATTCTAACCGTTAAATTTTTTAGAAATGTTTTAGTTTTGTGGTGGCGCAAAAAAGAGCACGTCGGGATATTTTTGGGTGGTGGTGGGAGATGATGGAGTTTGGCTGGAAGTGTAGAGAAAAGGTTAGGAGAGATGAAGAGGGAGGGGTGAATTTAATTTAAAGGGCAAACACGTACTTTTATATTAGAAATGCGGGCGTTTTTAGCTAACGCGGGCGTCAAATAAAAATCCCCAAGAAAAAATTACACACGAATGTATAATGAACAAATACTCTGTATACGAGTATATCACATTACAGGTGATAAATACAGGGACGAGATTGCAAGGCAATCAATTATGTGAATAACAGAATATAACTTGGAAAGGAAAACATCAGAAAATGATAACAAAGGCGTGATAAATTGGTCAATAATCATAACACTTATAAAGACTTGAACTTCTATTACTATTCACCCAATTGTGCACTTATCAATATGCCCCCATTTTGTGCCTTAATTTTGTTTTTGTCTTATTCTTATCAATAGTTTGGGGACAATTATACCCTTGGTCATATACCTACCATGTGTCTCCTTTTTTCTTTTTCGTTTTTTTCTTCTATTTTGCCTTTTCTTTCTTCCTTTTGTTGGGAACCCAATAACCCATTTCACCGAATTTTTCGCGTCACTCTTTCTAACCTAGCTTTCCTCCGCCCTCTTCCTGTCTCTCCTATCAATGTTATTTGTGGAATGTTACAATATGAATGGCACAAATATTGTAAACTTATGTATGATTTCATATTATTAATTACATGCATTTCGAACTCTAACATTTTTTTCTAGCCTTTAATATAAATTTGTAAAAGTTAGTCTTTTACGTAAAATTTCTGCAAACTAAATTTATATACCTTGGGGGATCGTGCGCGCTAGCGCACGGTCCAACAACTAGTTAGTTAAATTTGTCAAATATTCCCTCCGTATTTATTTAAGAGATACATTTGGCCGGACACGCGTATTAAGAAAAAGAATTGAATGAAATAGAGTAATAAAACAAGTGGGGTTGAGTAGATATTTTAATAAGAAAAACAAGTGGAGACCATGTCATTTTAGGGAGTGGGGGGTGGAGATGGGGTGTAGATATATTATTTAATTAGATAGTAGAGTTGATAAGTTACTAAAAATGACAAGTGTATCTCTTAAATAAATACGGTCGGAAAATACAAGTGTATTCCTTAAATAAATATGGAGGGAGTAATCAATAATTTTTGGTTAATAATTTGGTTTGTTAGTTTGACCCTGCCATAAAAAGTGGTGCCAGACTTGATTTCACGTAATTAATAAAGCGGAATTTTTTCGTACGGAGGCCCCATTGTGGTCCATTTTACTGGGGCCCGTGCGGGGCCCAGCCTACTTAATTTGGTGAGCACAGTTGGGCCCTATAGGCCCAATTTCTTACTCTCCAGGGGTGACATTGCATGATCCAGCTAGGATGTGACAACCTCGCTGAGGTGGTCAAATTACAAGTTGGATTGGTAAAAGAGGCAATTAGACATACAAAGATTGCAAGACAGAACCATATCTCTTTTTCTTGACGTTTTTCAATGGTTTAGTTAAATTGGTATGATTAAGATAATGACTACGGAGTTTACATTAAATACCCATTTTCTCAGAATACTTCCATCGTGTATTTGAGTGTATTTAGACTATTGGAGGTAGGTGACTAAAAATTTGGAACTTTGTTAGTATATTGCACCGATTGTATTTTCAATACCTTAAAAATAGGAAAAATACGAGTAAACTACTCAAAATGTTATGTATCGCAGGTTGTAACATACCTCTATCTTATCATACAAGTTAAAAAATACATATAAATGTTGGCGTATTAATTGAATGCATTTGCATTCAGTAAGATGTTGAATTTTCAAACTTTGGTCCCTCACAACATTTTGTGCCAAGATCCGCAACTGATATCCACTATATCGTTATACAATACTCGTGTGAACCAATCTCAATCTATTACTAAATATGGATGATTTACTAATTACGATATGGGCTAAAATTGATCGACACAAATTGGACTAAATTGTAACATTGATATTTGAATTGCAATTCATGGACTACAGACAATGGTATACAATGAGCATACTATCAATTAATCCTACTCTATTCCTTTGTCTTCTTTTGATTTTAAAGAGCTAATCGTATCCTACTCAATTATTATTATTATTATTATTATTATTATTATTATTATTATTATTATTATTATTATGGGAAAACACCAAAACGTTACAAGCTTAACAAGCTACAAAGATCAAATGAACTACAAGAAGTTGGAGGGGAGCCGAGATACAATCTGGGCCCCCACTCCTCTAGCTATGGCGAACCCGATCCTGCTGAAAATGTGGGCAGCTGCCCGCGCCCCAATGTCTTGAGTCCTGGAGTACGTCTGGACCCGCTTCAGCAAAGAAACAGCCCCTTTCTCTAATTCCCCAAAAGAAGAGAAGGAAAAAGGAAAGAAACCGTAACCCAAAGCCCTACAACGTGCCCCATACTTATCCTGCTTCCGCTGCGCTGCAACCGCCACAACCCGACCCGGAACGAAGCCTGACAACCCAGATTGCGTCATAGGGGAAGACCCAGTCAAGTCAACACACACATCTAGACCGCCATCCCATGAGTAAAGCAATATATCTGCAGGACGAAGAGCTCCATCACTCTCACTAGTCAATTAATCCACCTTTTTCTACCTTTTTCATACTATCAATTAATCCACCTAGAGATGACCAGACTCAAAAATAAATAGGCAATTGAAAAAATAAGTTATTATCCAAATATATAAGGTCTAGATTCTAATTATGATGTAGGCGAAATTTTATCGACACAAACTGAAACTAAATTGAAACATTGATATTCGAAAAGTACTTTAGTTTGTCTTCTTTTAATGTTAATAGAGTCGAGCCAGTCATGTCTGCAATATTATTATTTTTCTAAAATATTTTATCAACGTAAATATGACCGGATCGAAAATTATAAATGGGCAACCAACCAAATAAGTTTTTATCCAAATATATAAGGCCCAAATTCACCCATATCAAACTCAATTATATTACATACATTCCTAACGACCGTTTGATGGCTCTAGTTGGTTCAAATTTAATTGCAAGTTGTACATGCGAATTATAAAATATCTACTCTTTTTAGTATGAATGCCCTTATGAGTTATGCCTAATGTAACTAGTCTTATATGCACGTGATGCGTGCGAAATTATATAAAAAAACTTAAAAATTTATTATTACAACTAATCAACAAATATTAGGCAAGAAAATATTCACAAAGTTCATATTTAAAAACATCAACGTCATACTATAAGTCAATTTCACAATATAAGTTCATATTTAACTAAATCACAACGATTGCATCAATCAAAAAATCTATGTACGTAAGAAATGTAAATAATAATACAAAGTAATAAACATTTTACATTAGTCATTGAAACTGATTTTTGGCAGATTGGTCCTCGAAGAAAACGTGTATGCATCGCGCAATTATCCCGAATTATCCCATCAAAATTTGATCTCCTTGACGGAGTCTCCCCTGGAGGTTGTAGGCAGAAGCTAGCCTGCATCATTGGCTTCATGTACCTGATCAAATCAATTTAAGTATCATTCATTCCCCAGCATATTACTTCGCATTCGGAACAAAGCAACAACAGTTAAGCATTATAGTCTACACTAAGGAGATAGGAGGTGGAACAGTTCTCCGTAAAAACGTATCTCGAATACTAATTGAAAACAATAGCATTGAGAATAATCAAAATACACGAACAATCAACAAACAACAATATAAAATTCCAACCTATCCAAACAACTTTTTCCTTAATCAGTAGGATTCAACTACTCAAGTAGTGAGTGGCTGAAGGAGGCATTAAGAACTTTTCCCCGGGACAATGGAAAGCACTACAATGCGACCTTTATATTTGATTAATTTTCTGGGTTTTATATTTAATCAAATAACCAACAAAGAAACAGAGAAAGGCCTTAGGGGAAATTTCCGTGTTCCTTATCCCTCACATTCCCAATTTCTCAATTTTCCCCCAGCCTGCTTCCATTCTCTCCTCAATATTTTCTTCGCAGATAATCTGAGTAATCTAATTTGCTTAATTTGCAGCTACTCTGCTAGTTGTTGCCTGGTAAAAAAGTTCAATTACTGATATTTTTTTTGTCTTATCACAACTTCAAAATGGGGTAAGTGGATTTCTCTCCTTCGTTAATTGCTCTCCTTTTTGTCTTATTTTTTTGTCTTATACACTTTTATTTCGTTAATTGCTCTCCTTCTACGTGCTTGTCTTATACTGGAAAATGAAACCAAATTGCTCAATTTAATTCAGAAAATGTAGCCGAAAAATTAACGAAATTGAATCGATTGCAGCTATTGAAATTGTGAATATAAAAATTAACAAACGGTTACCTGAATAGAAGGAGAAACAAAGAGTAGATCTTTCCCCTTCCCATTTTTATATTTCTCAATTTTTCAACCTATATGAATGCAAAATCAATAGCCTACGACGACCTGGGAACAAAGAAAACGAATTTATACATGATACAAAGGCTCAAACTAACAAAAAATGATGTTACGATCAAATCCCCGATTTAATGTATACATGAATTCAAGTTTGCAGCCATATTTTACCATCAAATTCATGAGCTTTTCTATACGGCGACCTGGTAACAACAGTAAAACATGGTATAAGCCATTATATAAGCCATGATACAAAAGTTTCAAGCCTGGATTAGATTTTATCGTCGTATACATGATACAAAGGCTCAAACTAACAAAAACAAACAAACGAATTCTAAGGTAAATCTTCAATACATTAAATTTCACAAACATAATCATAAAATTTGAATTTTTCTAGTTTATTGGAATTAGAAGAATAAGTTAAGAGTGAAGGTAAAATAAGATTAGATGCAGTGAACATAGTAGACGCGCTCTAAAGTACTGAACTCCATTGATATCTCTGATTTTTTTTTTGTCAGTTTAAATAGACAACAAAAATACAAATTTCTTTACTTCTTCAATTTATTTGATCAATCTTAGAGAGAGAAAGGGGGGAAAGAGAGAGAGAAAATAAAGAAGAAAGAGAAAGAGGAAGAAAGAGAGATAATGTAATGGAAATGAGTAGTAATTAGCTCTAACACTATAGTCCATAAAGACTATGGTCGGTTGGGAAAGGATCAAGCAAAGTGGGAGGGAGTCGTAGAATTGAGCTTATTGTTCAGATAAGGGAATTTGATAGCTAGCCACTTCAAGTGCATGTTTCAGCATATACTAAAGAACTTGAATTCATGGAGTAAACAGAAAAAGGTAAAAAACGGACGTACCGGTATACCAAAGGCCCAAGATTTAGCAGTAGCAGCTACTGCCTTATTCGAACCATCCATCCCTCGACCATCCTCACTATATACTCCAAGGAAGTATGCACTAAGAAACCACCCTACATCATAACACACATTACTGACAATAATTCAACTAATTTAGATAAGTACTCCTCAAAATCATTACCCAAAGAGCCTCACACAGGTGTTCTGTACAATGAGTTACCTGGGTATACATTTGTCACCAAAGTCATTGGTTTCTCGGTGTATGATGCCGCGGGCTCAAGTGGAGGAAGGAGGTAGGAAATGCTTAATATCACCTTAGTAGTGAATGGCTACTGCAATGAAGTTGGATCATTCAAAGGCCCACTGGTTCTCTGTAATACCCCATATTTTAAAACATATTTATTAATAACAATTAGTCTTAATTCGAAATTTTGAAATTCTTTTTATAAAACGAGTGAAATAAATTTCGTTTATATTTATTCTTTCGGTTATTATTATATTAATAAAACGTTTTGGATTACGTTATAATTTATCGATTTACTAAGCTATTGTTTTAATCGATTTTAATATTTTATAAGTTATATTAATTTATATTCATTATTGATATTATGATTAATTATTTTTAAAGCTATATCTATTTATGAAATTATGATTTTAAAACTTAATTCGTGGTAATTTGATACGAGCAATTATTTTTCTAAAACTTGTTCTAATTAATTGGGTCAATTGTTTCAACATTACATAGTCAAGCCCAAACAAATAAGTCATTCAAGCCCATCAAAATGCCATCCTAAATCAGAATTTTAAACCCAAAAGAAAAAGGGAAACAAAAATCTCAACACCACCATCATCAAACATCACGCATCATCATCTTCTTCACCATCATCACCATGTTCATCATCATACATCCATGGAAGCTTCTTGCAAGTTGCAAATCCACTGCTCATCTTCTTCTACGTGTAACCCATCAATCCAAACACCATCACCAACCTTCTCCTCCACAAGAATCACCACCCAAATCATCCAATCAAATTTGATTTTCAATCTGATTTCTCACACCATTTCACCTATAAATAGAGCAAGAATTTACTCAATTCAATTCACAAATCGATTGCAAACCCATCCTCAAAATTTCAGCAAGTTTAAATTCAAGAAAATTCATTTAAAAATCAAATTAAAAACTCCCTGCTTTTACAACCACCGACCACCGCCGGCCACCTGAAGGTGGCCTCGCGCCGGCGTCTAGCCACCTCGCCGCCCTCCTGCTCGCCGTCCTCCCTCCTCTTCCCGTCGCCCACTCCTCCCTCTGTCTTCGTTCCTCTTTCGCGGCCCCCTTCTCTCCCCTCCCTTCTCGCTGCAGCCCACCGGAAACCACCACCACCAAAAACCCGCGGCCACCTCCCTCCTTGCCACCTGCAAAACCGACGCCACCCCAGCCCAAGCTGCGCACCAACCTCACGCAACTCCCCCTTCCCCTCCTCCTTTCCTCGTGCCTTTTCTCTGTAAACAAGACCAACATATGGTCTTTAAAAACAAAATAGTAAATTTAAAGGACCCAAGTTCATATTCCCTTGACCCATTAAAGAGTAAGTTGGCCCATTCTCATTTTCTAAAGCCTTATTTATTTATTGCTATATTTTTGCTATTCTATTTTTATTTTCGTTTTCGTTTCTATTTAGATTATAACGTTTTAATTATTTTTCTGTGTTTTGAAGTTACTTTAATTATTTAATAAAGTCGTTGTTATTGAAATATAAATTTTAACGATATTATTATTATTATTATTATTATTGTTATTATTATTATTATTATTATTATTATTATTATTATTATTATTAAGAATATAACGTTTATTAATTTATAACTTTGAAAATTAAGAATATAAAAGTACTTCTATTAATTATTTTATAATTAACGTTTTTCGAAAAGTTAAAAAGATAATTTTATTTTATAAGTCGTTTTATTAATTCAATCGAGTTACTAATATTAATTATTTAATAAACAAGAAGAGGTCCTTGGAGCTCAAGAAGAACGGCTCATCGAAAGTAAGGAAAACGAGTGCTAATAGAGGTTGAGGTAACATCTATTGCTAACACCCACAATCCCCTTCGCAAATACGTTTATGGAAATGATTTATGAATTTGAGAAATGCTTTATGATTTACAACCATGTTTAAGATGATTCTTGTTTGGATTGTGGGATTCTCTTTTGATTTCAATAATGATTTTATGAAAGTATTAATGATTTCAATGAGCTATACGAAGCATGATTTATGATTACGAAATGATATTCTGTCAACGCATGAATAAGAAACGAAACATGATAATGAAAAGCGAAAGACAAGGTTCTGGCAGTATTTGATCTGTTCTGTTCTGATTCTGATTCTGATTCTGATTATGGTTGTGCACGTACCCTCGTACCTCGCTACCCCATAATGGGTAACGTCTGTTTCTGTCTGATTATGATGGTACGATCTGGTGGGAGACGTCCTACATTCTGTTCATACTCGCCAGTAACCATGAATGAATGTTTTTAATAATATAATGGAAAACTATTATATTTCATCTTATTGTTTATCTTGAATTGCAAAAGATTTTATGAAATGATTTGCAAAAAGGTTTTACAATATTCTACTCTCCTTCTGTTTGCATATAAAATGAATTGAAATGAATTTACGTTGTTAGGGTAGTTGTTAGTGGGCCTCGGCTCATGATATTGCTTTTGGTTTTAGGTACCGAAGAGGACAACGGGATGGATTAGTGGTGAGGACGTATCCGTTAAAGCAAGGTTATTTAAGTTGAATAAATAAACTTAGTAGTTAATTATGTACTAAAACTCTAGCTTTAATTCTAAGAATTATTACGGTTTGTATTATGACAATTTAGTTAATATCACGAGTCTTTTGTTTCATTAATATTAGTTTACTTTAATATTGAATTATGCGCCTTGTATCTCTCAATAGAGAGGTACGGCATGTGACGCACCGACTAAATTAGGATTCCGCTGCTAATTATAGATTAATTAACTTAATAAAATTGATTAGAAGTCGGGGCGTTACAGATTGGTATCAAGAGCAAAGGTTCTGAGACCGAAAAATGAAGCCTTGTGGGCTTTATGCCAATAAATGCACTTTAGGAATAAAATGAACTAAAATAGGTGATAGTGAAGAAATTAGAACAATTGAAGAATTTGAGGATTAAGATTGAAGATTGAGTTCTAATTGAAATTAGGATTTTTAACTAAACTTTTAAATGAGCGTGAGTGATAGGAACGGGGAAATGGGAACGTTTTTCTTAAATATTTTGTGATAGATTGCACATGAGGTTGCAAGTAATTATGTATTTATGAATGTCAAGTACGTAATTTCTTATATGAAGTACTTACATGTAGAGTATGGCTTTAATCGGAAATGACGCCGATAACAATGAACTCAATGACGGTAATGGAAACCGTGGACCTGAAATGACTCTTGAAGAAATAAGGGCAAGGCTTGATGAACTAAGGAACGATCCCATCTTTGGAGACGCCCAAGTCGAAAATAATAACAATAATCAAATGGAATTTTTAAAATTAATGATGATGGAAATTATACAAGGGAATCGCCAAAAGACAAGAACTGAAGAAGAAGAATGCTCCAACATGTTCAAGAAGTTTGCCTCCCATAAGCCACCTACTTATGATGGAAAACCGGACCCAACGGAGTTTGAGGAATGGCTTAGCGATATGGAGAAGTTGTTCGACGCTACTCAATGTCCGGATAAGAATAAGGTGAACTTTGCCGTATGTTATCTAAAAGGGCAAGCCGATCTTTGGTGGAAGAGCGCAAAAGGAATGCAAAATGATCCTGAATTTGGTTGGGGTAAGCTCAAGATAGCCATGCGAAACCAATTTTACCCACAATCTCTGCAATTGCAAATGAAATCGGATTTCGTCCATCTTAAGCAACGACAAATGTCAGTCTTGGAGTATGCGGTGAAATTCAACGAGCTTTCCCGTTTTGCCCCAGATATGGTCTCCACCGATAGGCAAAAGATGAACCGCTTTGAAGGTGGATTAAACCTCGATCTCCGCGAGCGCCTATCTTCTTACCTGAGCAACTCTTATCAAGAGTTGTATGATAGAGCTATCAACGTGGAGAGAATGATGAAACTGCGAGAAGAAATAATTGGAAATGCAAAGAGAAAAGGAAACACTCATGGAGGAAATTCAAGCCATGGGTCCTACAAGAAACCAAATGTTGGGAACTATGGAGGAAATAATCAACACTCTAACAGGCCTCAAGTGTGCAACAAATGCGGGAAACGTGGTCATATTGAAAGGAATTGTCGAGTTGGTACTGGACAATGCTACAGATGTGGGAGCAAGGAACACCAAGTTAAGGATTGCCCCCGACCAGCACCCCAATACCCAAACGACAACAGGAATGGAGAAAATGGCCCCAATCACGGAAACGGTGGTAATGGAAACTTCAACCGTTATCCTCCGCGCAAACCTCCGCAAAATGGAAGGGTGTTTGTGATGCAGAAAGATGAAGTTGATGGAAATAATGATGTCATTACTGGTACTTTCCTTATCCATTCTAATCCCGCCTATGTTCTTTTTGATTCGGGAGCTACACATTCATTTATTTCTTCATCATTTGCTAAACGCCTAAAATTGAAACCATGTTCTGAATTTTCTAGCATGTCTGTGACCATACCTTCGGGAAAATCTTTGGCTTGTGATGTCATGTATAAGGATTGTCCAATCACTATAGGAAGATGTGAATTCCCGAGTAACCTAGTCCAATTCGAACTAACTGACTTTGATGTGATTTTGGGAATGGATTGGTTGTCAAAGTATCATGGTGACATAAGTTACCTTCACCATAGAGTAACCCTTAGAGGGTTAGATGGGAAAAAGGTGTCATACCGAAATAGGGTAGGTAAACCAAAAGTTAAGGTAATCTCTACCATGAAAGCCCTGAAGCTACTTAAAACAGGTTGTTATGGATATCTTTGCAATGTCTTGGAGAGTAAAGAACCGAACTTGTTTGACATACCCGTAGTATGTGATTACCCTGACGTATTCCCAGAAGAAATACCTGGCATGCCCCCACAAAGAGAAATAGATTTTAACATTGACCTAATTCCAGGATCTGCCCCTGTCTCTAAAGCACCTTATAGAATGGCACCCGCAGAATTACAAGAGTTAAAGAAACAATTAGATGAACTGTTGGAAAAAGGGTATATTCGACCTAGTGTTTCACCTTGGGGAGCACCCGTCTTGTTTGTAAGGAAAAAGGATGGAAGTTTGAGGCTATGTATTGACTATCGAGAGTTAAATAAGATCACCATCAAGAATCGATATCCCTTACCTCGTATTGATGATTTGTTCGACCAACTTCGAGGAGCAACCACTTTTTCAAAGATAGATTTGAGATCGGGATATCACCAACTTCGAATAAAACCCGAAGACATTCATATAACCGCCTTTAGAACCCGATATGGACATTATGAGTTTGTAGTCATGCCTTTTGGATTAACTAATGCCCCTGCTGTCTTCATGGACCTAATGAACCGAGTTTTCAAACCTTACCTGGACCAATTTGTCGTAGTCTTCATTGATGACATCTTGATATACTCCAAAAGTCCAAAGGAACACGAAGAACACTTGAGAAAAGTCCTTGAAGTTTTAAGAGAGAATCAATTATATGCCAAGTTACAAAAGTGTGAATTTTGGTTAAAAGAGGTAGCGTTCTTAGGTCATATCATATGTGCTGAAGGAGTTTCGGTGGACCCTCAAAAAGTAAAAGCAATTGTTGAGTGGCCTAGACCTACAAATGTTCCCGAAGTAAGGAGTTTTATGGGTTTAGCTGGTTATTATAGAAGGTTCGTACAAGACTTCTCGAGAATAACTCAACCAATCACCCGACTTGTGAAGAAAACCACTAAGTTTTAGTGGACCGAACAATGCGAGTCAGCCTTTCAAGAACTCAAGAAACGTCTTACTACCGCACCCGTCCTTACTCTTCCTTCAGGCACCGAAGGCCTTGTTGTATATAGTGATGTCTCCAAACTTGGATTAGGATGTGTTTTGATGCAACATGGGAAGGTCATTGCTTATGCTTCTCGCCAACTTAAGGTTCACGAACAAAATTATCCAACCCATGACTTAGAGCTTACAGCTGTAGTATTTGCACTCAAAATCTGGAGACATTATTTGTATGGTGTCTCATGCCAAATCTTCACCGACCATAAAAGCCTTAAATATATTTTCACTCAAAAAGAACTCAACCTAAGGCAACGAAGGTGGTTAGAACTTCTCAAAGACTACGATCTTGAAATATTGTATCATCCTGGAAAAGCCAACGTCGTGGCCGATGCCTTAAGTCGAAAACCGCGTGTCAACTCAATTTTAGAGCTTCCCGATACCATATCTAAAGACTTAAGAAGAATGGAAGTGGAGTTAATCCGAAAGGAAGGAAGTGCATGCTTGAACATGATGGAAGTAAGGCCAACCTTGTTGGACGAGATAAAGGAAGCTCAAATTGGAGACTTGGAGTTGGAGAAAATAAGGAACGATGTAGAGAAAGGAAAGTCACCTGGATTTGTCATCCAAGAAGATGGTACCTTAAGGTTTCAAGGACGACTATGCATTCCAAGGAATGAAGTTTTGAAGCGGAGAGTTTTAGAAGAAGCTCATAACACTCCATATTCTGTTCACCCCGGAGGAAGTAAATTATACAAGGATTTGAAGTCAACATTCTGGTGGAGTAATATGAAGCAAGAAACTGCAGATTTCGTTGCAAAATGTTTAACATGTCAGAGGATCAAAATAGAGCATCAAAGACCAGCAGGATTATTGCAACCCTTGAACGTGCCAGAATGGAAATGGGACGCAATATCAATGGATTTTATCTCAGGATTGCCCCCATCCACAAAAGGAATGAATAGTATTTGGGTCATTGTGGATCGATTAACAAAATCAGCGCATTTCTTAGCCGTTAAGACGAACTGGAAGTTAGATCAACTGGCAGAACTATATGTGAACACTATAGTACGCTTGCATGGTGTGACTAGCTCGATTGTTTCTGATCGCGATTCAAGATTTCAAGCTAAGTTTTGGAAAGAATTACAACATGCCCTTGGAACAAGGCTTGACTTTAGTACTGCATTCCATCCAACAACTGACGGTCAAACAGAAAGGACCAATCAAATTTTGGAAGACATGCTCAGGGCGTGTGTTTTGTATTTCCAAGGAAGTTGGGAAAAGTTTCTTCCAATGATATAGTTTTCGTATAACAACAGCTACTAAGCAACTATTGGAATGGCCCCATACGAAGCAATTTACGGGAGAAAGTGTAGAACACCTTTGTGTTGGAGTGATATTGATGAGGCCCGTATCATAGGACCTGACTTGATTCAAGAAGCGACTGATAAGATTCGATTGATTCAGTCGAGAATGAAAACAGCACAAAGCAGACAAAAGAGTTATGCTGATCGACGAAGAAGACCATTAGAATTTGTTGTTGGTGACCATGTGTTTTTGAAAATATCGCCTACCAAGGGAGTAATGCGGTTTGGTCAGTCAGGAAAGTTATGTCCAAGGTACATTGGGCCATACGAGATCTTGCATAGGGTCAACGAGGTAGCTTATCGACTCGCCTTACCGACAGACCTAGATAAAGTACATAATGTATTCCACGTGTCGATGTTACGAAAGTATGTACCCGACCCAAGTCATGTGATTAGACATGAACCTCTGCGACTGCGAAACGATTTGAGTTATGAGGAGAAACCGATTGAGATACTCGATCATAGGGAAAAACAACTTCGAAACAAAGTAATTCGTATGGTTAAGGTATTATGGGCTAATCATACTTCTTCTGAGGCCACTTGGGAAGTCGAAGACCAAATGAAATCAAAATACCCTCACCTTTTCTCATGAATGATAGGTATAATAAGCATTAATGTATGAACGACCTTGATTGAATATACTAAATTGTTTGTGCTTATATATTGAAAATGAATATTTTGGAAGTATAACTAATCTGGTGCACCGTTATTGATGCAAATTCTTCTGAGCTCCAAGTTTCGAGGACGAAATTTTTCTAAGGGGGTAAGGATGTAATACCCCATATTTTAAAACATATTTATTAATAACAATTAGTCTTAATTCGAAATTTTGAAATTCTTTTTATAAAACGAGTGAAATAAATTTCGTTTATATTTATTCTTTCGGTTATTATTATATTATTAAAACGTTTTGGATTACGTTATAATTTATCGATTTACTAAGCTATTGTTTTAATCGATTTTAATATTTTATAAATTATATTAATTTATATTCATTATTGATATTATGATTAATTATTTTTAAAGCTATATCTATTTATGAAATTATGATTTTAAAACTTAATTCGTGGTAATTTGATACGAGCAATTAATTTTCTAAAACTTGTTCTAATTAATTGGGTCAATTGTTTCAACATTACATAGTCAAGCCCAAACAAATAAGTCATTCAAGCCCATCAAAATGCCATCCTAAATCAGAATTTTAAACCCAAAAGAAAAAGGGAAACAAAAATCTCAACACCACCATCATCAAACATCACGCATCATCATCTTCTTCACCATCATCACCATGTTCATCATCATACATCCATGGAAGCTTCTTGCAAGTTGCAAATCCACTGCTCATCTTCTTCTACGTGTAACCCATCAATCCAAACACCATCACCAACCTTCTCCTCCACAAGAATCACCACCCAAATCATCCAATCAAATTTGATTTTCAATCTGATTTCTCACACCATTTCACCTATAAATAGAGCAAGAATTTACTCAATTCAATTCACAAATCGATTGCAAACCCATCCTCAAAATTTCAGCAAGTTTAAATTCAAGAAAATTCATTTAAAAATCAAATTAAAAACTCCCTGCTTTTACAACCACCGACCACCGCCGGCCACCTGAAGGCGGCCTCGCGCCGGCGTCTAGCCACCTCGCCGCCCTCCTGCTCGCCTTCCTCCCTCCTCTTCCCGTCGCCCACTCCTCCCTCTATCTTCGTTCCTCTTTCGCGGCCCCCATCTCTCCCCTCCCTTCTCGCTGCAGCCCACCGGAAACCACCACCACCAAAAACCCGCGGCCACCTCCCTCCTTGCCACCTGCAAAACCGACGCCACCCCAGCCCAAGCTGCGCATCAACCTCACGCAACTCCCCCTTCCCCTCCTCCTTTCCTCGTGCCTTTTCTCTGTAAACAAGACCAACATATGGTCTTTAAAAACAAAATAGTAAATTTAAAGGACCCAACTTCATATTCCCTTGACCCATTAAAGAGTAAGTTGGCCCATTCTCATTTTCTAAAGCCTTATTTATTTATTGCTATATTTTTGCTATTCTATTTTTATTTTCGTTTTCGTTTCTATTTAGATTATAACGTTTTAATTATTTTTCTGTGTTTTGAAGTTACTTTAATTATTTAATAAAGTCGTTGTTATTGAAATATAAATTTTAACGATATTATTATTATTATTATTATTATTATTATTATTATTATTATTATTATTATTAAGAATATAACGTTTATTAATTTATAACTTTGAAAATTAAGAATATAAAAGTACTTCTATTAATTATTTTATAATTAACGTTTTTCGAAAAGTTAAAAAGATAATTTTATTTTATAAGTCGTTTTATTAATTCAATCGAGTTACTAATATTAATTGTTTAATAAACAAGAAGAGGTCCTTGGAGCTCAAGAAGAACGGCTCATCGAAAGTAAGGAAAACGAGTGCTAATAGAGGTTGAGGTAACATCTATTGCTAACACCCACAATCCCCTTCGCAAATACGTTTATGGAAATGATTTATGAATTTGAGAAATGCTTTATGATTTACAACCATGTTTAAGATGATTCTTGTTTGGATTGTGGGATTCTCTTTTGATTTCAATAATGATTTTATGAAAGTATTAATGATTTCAATGAGCTATACGAAGCATGATTTATGATTACGAAATGATATTCTGTCAACGCATGAATAAGAAACGAAACATGATAATGAAAAGCGAAAGACAAGGTTCTCGCAGTATTTGATCTGTTCTGTTCTGATTCTGATTCTGATTCTGATTATGGTCGTGCACGTACCCTCGTACCCCGCTACCCCATAATGGGTAACGTCTGTTTCTGTCTGATTATGATGGTACGATCTGGTGGGAGACGTCCTACATTCTGTTCATACTCGCCAGTAACCATGAATGAATGTTTTTAATAATATAATGGAAAACTATTATATTTCATCTTATTGTTTATCTTGAATTGCAAAAGATTTTATGAAATGATTTGCAAAAAGGTTTTACAATATTCTACTCTCCTTCTGTTTGCATATAAAATGAATTGAAATGAATTTACGTTGTTAGGGTAGTTGTTAGTGGGCCTCGGCTCATGATATTGCTTTTGGTTTTAGGTACCGAAGAGGACAACGGGATGGATTAGTGGTGAGGACGTATCCGTTAAAGCAAGGTTATTTAAGTTGAATAAATAAAATTAGTAGTTAATTATGTACTAAAACTCTAGCTTTAATTCTAAGAATTATTACGGTTTGTATTATGACAATTTAGTTAATATCACGAGTCTTTTGTTTCATTAATATTAGTTTACTTTAATATTGAATTATGCGCCTTGTATCTCTCAATAGAGAGGTACGACATGTGACGCACCGACTAAATTAGGATCCCGCTGCTAATTATAGATTAATTAACTTAATAAAATTGATTAGAAGTCGGGGCGTTACATTCTCCTCCCTAATCTCCGCCTCCTCTTCCTTGGTGAAGTCGTTCTTCATATGGAAGATCTTCCTGATCTCCTCCGGGGTTTTTCCTTTGATCATACCGGGCACGGTTTGGCAGGTTAAGTCCAGCAGACACTTGATGTCCAGGTAATTAGCAGCCAAGATCAGGTCGAACAGGGTATTCTAGTCAAATTAAATCGTCAGAAATTAGGGTCAAATCAAATCAATAGAATGAAATGCAAAGATTTCTACTAAAATTCAAACGAACGCATTGTAATAAACTTGACACCAGATTATAATTACTGATCAAAAACACAAAAACAAACATGCCTAGATTCAATTTCAACGTAAAATGCTAAAAAGATCAACTAACAATGCAGACAGAACATTCATTTCAAGCAACACTCCATCCAGACAGAACATCCATTTCAAACAACTCCATCCATCCATCAGGACCGTCCCTGAGCCAACAACTCTAAACATAACCCTAATCAATCTTATGAGAATCATATCGAAAAGGATAATATGAATTTGCATAGGAACAATTCAAAAATCATTCAAAACCAATTCATCAATCAACTAAGAACACAATGCGATTGGCAATGGAATTAACACGAAAGATGTTCAGACTTTTCAAATTAAAATGAAAAAGAACCTGAAAAAAGAATCGTAATTCTCCCAAGGGGAGCAGCTGTGTTCTTAGCAAAAAGCGCCAGCAGCGCCGCCGACGATCAATTCTCTGACATAAATTGGCAATGAATCAACAAACGTTGAATCGTTACCCACAATTAAACCTGCAACATTCAACGAAGATGACGAACCCATCTCAAAATCTGACCCAAAACCCACTTCAAGTCGCATTCAAATTTCGCCAAAATTAACAAATCGAATTGGGGATTTCCCAAAATAGAGAAATTGGGGATGAACAAATATTAGGTCTCGAATGTTTTTTGTAGAAATCTTTGCATTTCATTGGTAGAATTTTTTTAATTAGATCTCGAATTTAACAGAAATTTGGTAGAAACGAACTAATTCAAACTCATGATTCTTCAGCTAAAGACAGAGAGAGGGAGAAAACGCAGAAAAAATACCTTCACCGCTGCTTTAGGACATGATTTGGTGACGGACGAGGCGAGGAAGGCAACCCTAGAAACGACGGCGAGGAAGGCAACCCTAGAAACGACGGCGAGGAAGGCAACCTTAGAAACGACGGCGAGAAAGGTAACCCTAGAAATGGCGGCGATTTGGTGAGGGAAAAGTGAGGAGAGACCGAGAGAGAAGAGTGAGAGGGGGAGAGAGGATACAAATCGCGATTGGGACGATAGGCTCAACAACCGGCGAGAGAGTGAACGGCTGGTTTGTTTGTGAGTCAAAAGCAGGGGTGTTTTAGTCATTTCTAAGGGGGACACGAAAAGTGTTCTTACTGAAAAGCCCTCAAGACATGAACTCGAGGGCATCACTCCCCAGTTCCTCCAAGGTAGAGAAAGCAAAAGCGATAAAACCATATCCGTTACCTATGCACTTCGCTTCATATTTCTTCTCCTTCCTGGCAACAGCATTAGCGACAGCAACCCCAGGAGCAAATCAACTCCTGGCCCGGTGAAGGGAGAGATACCTGTGACATCTAAGCATACATTTTTCCCTTTGTCCCAAGAGTAGACAAGAAGGTCTGCAGGACGGAGATATCTCCCTTCCTCAAACAGAAATCCCAAAGGCACCTCCTTTTGCACAACAACCCCAACCTGCGAACAAATATCCCCTAACACATCTCGAACCAAGTTATGGCGGAATTTCAGGCCAACATCATTACCACAATGCACTGCGTGATCCCCGAAACGATCAATGATTTTCGAAGAGCGGCAAGGACAAATAAAGTCAGGAGGGAACATAGGAATCGCAAGGCGATAACACAAAACACACCTGAATTGTCTTGGGTGCATCGTCTGCCCTAACCCCTCAATTGGGAGGGCTCTCAAGAAGTCTAAGGAGTGTGCCGCTCGATTGCTAATTAGTATAGCCTTTTCTCTGGAACTCGGGTTGTGCTGTCCCATCATCTTCTTCTCTACCATATCAAAGTACACTGTAGCCAACTTTTTCATAAACGGGGGGACTGATATCACACGACAGAGATCGAGAGGATCGAAATGACACAAATCCCGAAAGCTATTTAAAGCTAAATCACAAGCAAGGCCCAAAACAGAGTCACCACCATGCCCAAGCAGTCTGTTCTGGAGACCAAGAGACTGGAGACGCGAGGCAACAAACGCATATGCGGAAGAATCCTGCGCGGTGTAGACCCCGAAACCACCCAACCGAAAAGCTAGAGTGGCACACCGCCACTGCCAATCTCCAAAGCCCGCACCACCATCCACAATAATATCCTGAAGAACCCTCCTTAAGGCGAGATCAAAGGAAATTGGAGCAGACCCGAGCATATGCGGCGGACAAGTCCGTAAAGAGAAGTACAAACGACTAACTCCCACACAACACCGCAGAAGAAGGAGCTCCGATTGAGGATCATTAAGCTCAGCCACGGCCTCCATCAAACCCACAGTCTTAGCGACCCTTTCCTCTATCAAGCGGCTGCAAAATTCAGCATTCAAGCTAACTGGCCCACCCAGAAGCTTGACTCCATCCCTAGGGCGGGCAATACTAGGAGAGAAAAGTGTGGAATCATAGCTCCTCGGATAAGGAGTAGGCCAAAAGATTATTATTATTATTATTATTATTATTATTATTGTTATTATTATTATTATTATTATTATTATTATTATTATTATTATTATTATTATTTCAGTTATTATTTTATAATAAAGAGGAGTATTATGAGTTATTTCCGCTGCATTAGTTGAGCTAGTTAGCTTTTAACATAATCATGTGGCAGTAATACTCCTAAATTTTCTCAAGGTTGGTTTTATATAATTAAATGTTGGTTTTTAAAAAGAGATCGAGAAATTTGGGGTGTTACATGTCCTGTGTCCTGACACTCGTCGTTGACTTCGATCAGGTTATTATTGTCGTTTCTTAGGAGACTATCTTATTTCTTGGTCTTATAAACGCCATCCTACTCTTTCTAGATCAATTGCAGAGAAAAAAATATCGAGGTGTTGTGAATTTCATCGCAAAAGCTTGGTGGCTACGTAATCTTCTCCCAGAGTTTCATTTCCCTCTTCGACATGCCACCATAGTTTATTGTGATCATGACAATGTTATTTATTTATCCAGCAACCTCGTGAAGGAAATAATTGCCTTGGTCCAAGTATGCATTTAATGATAAGTCTAATAAATGCGGTTCAGTATTAATTATACAAGTTAATAATTCATTGAGATCAAGTGAACAGTATGCCTAGCTAGAGGCCGCTTCAGTTCAAGTCGATTAATGATATTAATCCACAGCTTACTCTTGACTGAACCCGTAGGGTCACACAAATAGTGCGTAAACGGATCAAGTATTTAATGGCATTAAATACTCTATCTAATCAATATTCGAAATCGACGGATCTTGGTTTCAGTGGGAGCTGAGATCGTCAAAGGCAAGTAATTAATACTCCGGAAACGATGATATTACCGGAAACGGAAATATGGATCGTATTGGAAATATAAATATTATCCAAGTCCTAGATGTTGCCGGAAACGGAAACATGGTACGTATCGGAAAATATTATCGAAAATGGAAATATTGCCTGAATCAGAAATATTGCCGGAAACGGAAATATTGTCAGAATCGGAAATATTATCGGGATCGGAAAATAATTCCGGAAACGGAAATATTAAATATTTGTTCGAGACGGAAATTAATTCCGGAATCGGAAGTGTTAAATATTGTTCGTATCGGAAATGAATTCCGGAATCAGGAAATTAATCGGAAGCGCGTCGTATGAATTAGCATCGGACGAGCTTGCTAGATGAAGGCCCAGCACGAAGCCAGGCCCACGTCCAGCAAGGGAAACGCGCGCCACAACATACCAGCCCAAGGCTGCGCCAGGCCCACCGCAAGGCAGGCCCAGAGCGCGCCCAAGGCTGCGGCAGGGTGTGGGCTTCGTGGCAGTGGGCTGCAAGTGCTCATGGGCTGCACGCGCGCGCATGGCGCCCCTCGTGGGCTGCTGTGCGTGCGTGTGTGTTTGTGTTCACATACGAAACCTAAAGCGTGTAGGATTCGATTGATGATTAAATTCCTAATCCTAAAAGATAAATTAATTAAATAAAGAGTTCTACTAGGATTCTAATTTAATTAATTCGTATCCTAGTAGGATTCGATTACTTATTCCATGTCCTATAAATATGAGTTCAGGGCTCATAATTTATAACGAGTTTTGAAGTATTCAAAGGTAAGAATTTGAGCAAAAATTCAGTCATACACTGCCCACAAATAGCCGAATATTTTTAGTACCTTAAGGGCGATTCTAGTTGGTCAATTTTGAGGCGGATCCGGACGTGCTGTGGACTTTCTACGGAGGGATGACACTTGGAGTCCTAAAGACTTGTTCTTGTTCGTTCGGGCGCAGCAAGGGAGGGCACGCTACAAAGAGTATGCATCCTAATTATGCTAATTGTTATGTGGCAATTAATTTGGAATCCTGGCATTTATGGTTATTTCTGCATGATTTATATTCGTTTATATGTATCATAACCTAACAGTGGTATCAGAGCCTCTAATAAATTCCATAATAATTGCTTAACATGGTTAAATTTTATAAATTTGCAAAGAATTAGAAGGGGTGATTAATTTTCGTAATTGTTAATTAATTGCAAATTGCGTTTATTTAATTATATGTACGCAGTTTTTCGGTAGTTTCTTCATTACTCAACTATTTAATTATATGGCCGAACCCAGAATTCCCAAATTCGAAGCCTAACTATGACTTTTCAGAGGTTTTAGTTTTTCGAACGCAAAAGTTTGTAATTTTAAGATGTTAAATTGAATATTTGCGGTTCTTGTTGTTAAATCTTGATTTTTTTTTTATTGACCTACTGTATATGTTTAAAAAATTTGAATTCCTAAGCTTGTTAATTATACAACCTAATTTTTAATTGTAATTAATTTGTTGAAATTCGAATAATTTAGAATTTGATTTGATTTTCATAATTAATTGACGATTTAATTAGATAACTATGATTAAAAACCACCATAAAAATTGTTAATTTATGATAAATTTTAAATTTTTATGACCTGGATTTGAATCCATGATAATCGGAAAATAATTGATTAATGAATTTTCGATTTTTCGCCCTAAAAGTATGAAATTAATATGATTTATTAATTTGTCATTAATTTTTAAAATAAAAGTTTTAATTTTTATGCAATTCGCTCATAAAACTTGCACGCACAAAGCGATGGACGCTACGTGTTACCCTTAAAGGGTGTCGTATAGTGCGGGCATGCGACGACGAGCAAGGGAGCTCGTCGCCCATGCGGTACAATGTAGCGAGCATAGGCCATGGCACACGAGCACAAGGCAGCACGCTGCCCTTGTGTCGAGTGCTGTGTGCAGCATGGGCGAAGGGGCAAGGGCGAGGGCGAGGGGCGTTGGCGCAAGCCAAGGGTGCAGTCGCGTGTGGGCAGCAAGCGAGCTGCGCCACAGCGCGCGCTGCCGTGCCCAGCGAAGCAAGCAGACGCGACGAGTGAGCGGGCTGCACGCAACGTGGCCTGGGCTTGCTGCGTTGCGTGTGGCCTGCTCGCGTGGTGCTGTACGATCAGTCGAGGGGCGATGCTGCCTCGTGCACTCGACGGGGCTTGGGCGCAAGCCCAAGTGCCTCGTCTTGTTACGATTGATGCGTTTTAATTTTAATTTTAAATTTCAGTTCGGAAACGTTTTTTAATTAATTTTAAAATTCGCAATTTAAATTGTTTTCTCGGAATTTAATTTTGAATAATCTAATTATTATTAATTTTATTTGTACTAATTATTTTACTAAAATTAAAACCTTGAATTAATTTAAATTCATTTTAATTCAACTGAAAATAAATTAAATGGATTCAATTATAAATTTATATGAGCTTTAAATTTTAATTAAATTTGTATGTTTCCGGTTAGACTAGGAAATGCATTTTTATGTTTAAAATTAATAAAGCATGTGAATTTATTGGTTTAAGTGGGAGCATTTTAGTCATAAACTCTTGATTAGGTCTACATTCCTTTAAGGTTAAACAACTTGATTAGAATTAATAAGGACTGAATAATTGGTAGATTATTGGTACCCTTGATTAATTGCTGCAAATATTTATGTGATGCATAATATGTTCTACTAACCAGCTATGTGGGCCATTCATGATAATGAATGGGTGAATGGTATATATTGTATATGTACTGTTTTGCAGGTTATTGAAAAGTGACTAGTATGGCCCAAATAGGATAGTAAATATGGTCTGCGTACCATTAGTTTGAATGTAATATTGGTCTAAATTACCAAATTTTATTGCTTTTAAATATGGTCTGCGTACCATCAAATAGTTGTAATTAGTTTAATTATAGCTTATCCTATTTGAAGAAAATGGCGCCTCCCATGGTGAAATTCAAGATGGAGTTTCCAATCCATTTTCAAGACGGACTTTGAAGTTGATGCTTCAAGATGAAGTCGGGCCATACTAAATCACATTTATATCTTATGGATGTTTTAAGTTATTTATTGCTTTAAATATGTCTTAATTATGCATGAGATTATGGCTTGATTATGTTGCATGAATAAGGATTTTAGTTCACTTAAAATCTAACCAACATAGTAAGAGCCTTAAGTTCCAAACTTTAAAATTGAGTTAAAAGGTCCCATGCCAAAATAACACTTACTTGGATAACCTTTACATCAATCTTAGTAATAGTTTTACGCCATAGCGAGGTGTTACTTATTGATTCTAAAGGGGTAAGGTACACAAATAATTGTGAGTACATGTTAGTTTTGGTGAAACTCAACGATATAAGTAAGGAGTCCTTTTATGTCGTGGGAAATGCGATAGGTTTACCTAATAAGTTCTTAGACATACCTATCAACCAAGAGTAGTTTCTAGACTATTAGCAAAGGCTTTGCTTACCTAAAATATTTTAGAATTGAGTCTAAATACATAATGTGCTTAATTCTTCAATGATTTAAGGATCTTGGAATCATTTTATTCACACCTGCCGGAACAATAAATTCGAATAAAATGCCAATGACTTGTTTAAACTGCATGATTGCTTTAATTTTCAAGTTATTACTCATGATAAATGTTTAGACTTTGCATGCTTCAATGTATGTTTTAATTATTGTTTATAATTAAATATCTTGCACTGAAGTAAATCCTTTTAGAAAGGTAACAGTAAATTTCCTCGATTGGTAGTGAATCCAAGAACGATTCACGCAAATGAGAGAAAATGAGCAATTTAAAAATGTACGTTTCTTTTAGCGACTTTTATGGTTGTTTTCGAGTATCAAAGTCGAATGGCAAACCGATTGGTGCTTGTGAATTCAAAATACACTGTAGTTTTGAGATCATAAAGCATTGAGTTTAAACGCTCAGCTTTACCAATGGTTAACAACCTAATATCTTTGTCCATTTAATTCTCGAATGAGTCTAGCCCCTAGACATTCGAATAGATCGATGCTTAGAGAACTTTAGAAGCTTCTGGTAAGATCATCTAGTTGAAGCAAAATATTCAACATAAATAAAATGGTAAGAACTTTGTTAGAGTGACATTAGACATGTCTAACAAAGTATAAAAGTCAACACTAGAGAATTCAATTCTTAAGGCTATTAGAAAGGGTACAAGAAATAGGAAATCAAGGAACAAATGAAAGGAATTTACGATTCCGTTTCTACCTATAAGTTTATGTTTAAGAGAAGTGGCCTAGCAATCAAACTTCCTTGGTATCGTATACCGCTTGAGGTTCTTACTTCGGTAATAACTCAAACAATGGAAGCTAGGCTACACTAATGACTTACAAGTGGGAAATGAAGCATGGCAATGCTACATTAGTTGTAGGGTCATCTGGTTTGTTTTAAGTCCTTTCAAAGGCTGGAACTTAATGGCTATTTTGTTCCATAATCAACATACTAAATTTCTGCTTCAAACACAGAAAGACTCACATTCAACAAAAACAAAAACAATGTGTGTTTGTTTATTTGAATGAAATGGTCATTTATGGGTTGATTCAATATGCTTGATTAAAACAAACAACTCCTTAACAATAAAAAAAACTTTACTAGGTTCAAATCAATCTCTTGATTTGAGTTCCACTAACCTTTAGCATTGTTGCTTAGACCATATCAACAAGTTAACATTCAAAAGCTCTATTTTGATGGACTTTTGAAAGTTGGTTTATTTCTAGATCAATTCAAGAAAAGCTAGTCTTACTTGTTGAAAGTAACAAAAGATATGAACTATTGTTAGAACGCCTAGACAATAGAGTTCAAAGCTAAAGAAAGATTTTATGACTTTATTATTCCACATAGATTTGAGTGAATATAGGTTTATTTACTCAAAGTGATATAAGTTTGAATCTGTTTGGCAGTTCAAAGATTCAGAAGTATAAAATCCACTTGGTAATAAATCATAAGGATCTAGGATAGATCATGTTAATGATTACTTGAGACCAAAAATGATCATCAATGATTGTGTAATTCACGATCTAGCTCCATAAGATATGGAATATCTAAGTTGGAATGATCGAAGTCAATTAGTACTTGATTCGATCAATGATGAATCATAAAGACTTTTCCTACGATTTCTAAAACAAAATGCTCAACTACCACCAAACTAAACCAAATTCGTCAAAGCTATTGAAAAGTAATTTCAGAATATCTTTTCATGATATATCTAAAGAGTTCCTAAACTCAGTGGGAGCTTAGTGTTTGTCATTCGAAAAACTAAGGCCCAAGTATAGATATATGTTTCATTGTGATTTATTCAAATGAGACACAAGGGTATTGTTTCACCACGAATTTTTGAGAACATAATGTTTGTTTGCTCGAACTAATGTCCTTTTGGAGATTCGTTTCCAAAATGACAAGTGGAGGAAATAGACCTCGAAAGTCATCGAGGCAAACAACAAACATAAACGGACATTCCGAAGGCTTTTCGAAGTTCTTTTGAAAATCCGAACACGTATTCTTTAAGGACTTTAGATGTGGCTTTAAAGAATATACATCTCTTAGAAGACTTTACAAGTGCCTCAAGGAGAACAGAATATTCAAAGGACTCTCGAAGTGCCTGTTGATATTCTATTGTTTGATGTTCTATACCCAAGTAGACATAGAGTTCAGGTCACTGAAACTATGAGATTCTTCTATTAGATAGTGAAGAAACCTACAACTTACAGTCAAACTATTATCAAGATAATAATGAGTATATGACTTGTAAGAAAGCTATGAAGAAATATAGATTCCCTAAAATGGTTAGAGGCCATATATAGACTTAATGTTTAATTGGTTAAAGGCCACAAAAACATACTCAATGTTCTGATGACAAAATTGAAATTTTGTTGATTTGCAAGAATGATTTACGTCTATTGGTTGCAAATTGGTTTTAAAGATAAAAACCATCAAACATAGAATTGTGTTCACACACAAAGCTAGATTAGTTGCTAAAGGTTACAAGCAAATTCATGGCATGGATTGTGTTGAAGCCTCGTGCATAATCGTAATGCTCAAGTCTATAAATCAAGCAATGATTGCATATTGGTACATATGGCAATTGGATGACAAAACGTATTCCTCAATCAAATGTTGGAAGAAACTATGTACATGGCATGTCATAGGATTTGTGGATCCAAATAATGCTTGAAATGAATGCTAGCTTATGAAATCAAAGTACAAATTTAAGCAAGCAATTGGGAATTGGGACTGTATAAGTGAAACTAATAAGTATGTTAGTTTCATAAAATGTACATGATTCTTATAGATATATAAGAAGTTTAGTGGGAATACGTAAAACTTAATTGGTCCTATGTGTATCACACACATATCTCTCTATTGTGAAATAAAATTCAAATGCTAATGACTTAGATTTGAAATTATTCATCAATGATGGACCATGGCGAAACTTAGTACATACTGGGTATTAAGATCTATTTACAAAGATCTTATAATATTGTTTTAGATTAAGTAATGGCATTTACTAAATCAAACACGAAAGACTCCATTGGAGATATTCGACCCATATGAACAAATCTAAGTAAAGGATGTTTGAACTATGTATAAGCATTTACTAAGTTAAACATCAAAGGATCTAAGTGAGATTCTTAACCTATATTATATGTCAAAGAATTTAGCTGGATTTAGTATCTACTGAAACTAGATGAGCTAAAGTTACATGAATAGAATTCAATTGGGAATTATTCTGCAAAAGAATTTATCATGTATGATATAATATGAGGATCGCCAAAAATGTGTCGTATGACTTCAGGCATGACGAACATATACCAATCTCTATTGATCTAAGTAAAGATCAACTAGATTGAGATCAAGGAAAACTTATGGTACATGAAAAGGTACATAAGAATAGTTCTTGATTCAAGGAAATAAAGATATGCTAAATATTGATGCTACACGCATAAACACTGGCAAAGGCAAGATTCCTTTGGAGTTAAACATTGACAAAGACGAGCTAAAGAGCATCGTGTTTTGAAATGGCAACATGGATTGTAGACCATGGGTTGTTGCATGGGAAATTAAAATAATAATTTCTATGTTCTAAGATATAGTTGGAAAGTCTTCCACATATCTATGAACTACTTGGATAGGTAAATCCAAACAAAGCATCACTAGCAACCTATACAGTTGAAGTAAAAGTACTTATTGCCTAAGAAGCAATAAAACAGGGTTGTTTATGTTAAAGAGTTCTTCATTGAACTTGGGTAGATCACATGTCTGTTGACTTAATAGTTCTTCATTAAAATGCGTAGAACCACGATTTAAGTAAGAAAGACTAGATCACATAATAAACAAACTCAAAATATCTTATCATCCTATCTCGAAAAACATTCGATGAAAGGGATATTAAGATTGGCAAAGCATGATAACTAAACCTATGCAACAAGTGAGAAGCACCACTCACATTGTAGCACTGGAAATCAAGCATAGCTTTGAAATCCATGAACTGTTTTAAAGATGGGTTAGAGGCCCATGGTTGTAAAACGTAGGGGTTGAACATTTATCATATATGAAATGTATTTTCATGTTCCATTTAATCTTGGTTCAGTATTAAATGATGAGTCCCTTCAATTTGACGATATATTCAAGATAGACTGTCAGGACCAGTCCTGTGACTAAGTAATGTCTATCAAGTGAACTTGAATGTCAAAAGTTGAAAATGGTCCCTGGTCGGAGTTTTCTATAAAGATGGACGCATAGAAAACGTTAGACGACTAGAATGCAAGA
This sequence comes from Spinacia oleracea, assembly GCF_020520425.1. NCBI lineage: Eukaryota > Viridiplantae > Streptophyta > Magnoliopsida > Caryophyllales > Amaranthaceae > Spinacia > Spinacia oleracea. The sequence continues at coordinate 67,573,794 of NC_079488.1, read as the reverse complement.
TGACTAGTAGTTCTGTTTCTTGAACTATGTGGACATGGCAATGTCGTAATCGTTTGCATAGATACTTACTTTGGGAAGACTAGTATCGGACAGACCTATGAAACTTTACTGTAAGAGATGAAAATCTATCATAAGTAAATTTCATTAAAATTATTAGACACTAATCCTCAATACCTGAGTGATTTGAGATTACTTGTTTGAGAACTTCTTACTTTGACGTTGTCAACCGTCGCAACGTAAAAGGAGGCTATAAAGGCAACGCTTAGGTAATCACCTATCAAACGAATTCTAATCTCAAGATCGCAAGATTGGGATTGTCCTCCCATAAATCGGGATGAGATGCTGAAAGTTGTACAAGGCCACTCGGAGAGCTAGAAACTGTAAAATGCATGGCCGTGCTCAGATGAATCATAGGCTATGGTTATCTGTTTATTTGATCAGTTGAACTCTGAAACCGAGAAACACCTCTGGGCATAATAAGGATGACAACTCTTACCTTATGTTCAAGAGCAAGCATCGAGTGACAAAGGAATTAGGAAATGCACACTTGTCCCTAAGGACAAGTGGGAGACTGAAGGAAATAATTCCCTTGGTCCAAGTATGCATTTAATGATAAGTCTAATAAATGCGGTTCAGTATTAATTATACAAGTTAATAATTCAGTGAGATCAAGTGAACTGTATGCCTAACTAGAGGTCGCTTCAGTTCAAGTGGATTAATGATATTAATCCACAGCTTACTCTTGACTGAACCCGTAGGGTCACACAAATAGTACGTAAACGGATCAAGTATTTAATGGCATTAAATACTCTATCTAATCAATATTCGGAATCGACGGATCTTGGTTTCAGTGGGAGCTGAGATCGTCAAAGGCAAGTAAATGAATACTCCGGAAACGATGATATTGCCGGAAACGGAAATATGGATCGTATTGGAAATATAAATATTATCCAAGTCGTAGATGTTGCCGGAAACGGAAACATGGTACGTATCGGAAAATATTATCGGAAACGGAAATATTGCCGGAAAAGAAAATATTGTCAGAATCGGAAATATTATCGGAATCGGAAAATAATTTCGGAAACGGAAATATTAAATATTTGTTCGAGACGGAAATTAATTCCGGAATCAGAAATGCTAAATATTGTTAGTATCGGAAATGAATTCCGGAATCGGGAAATTAATCAGAAGCGCGTCGTACGAATTAGCATCGGACGAGCTTGCTAGACGAAGGCCCAGCACGAAGCCAGACCCACGTCCAGCAAGGGAAACGCGCGCCACAACACACCAGCCCCAGGCTGCGCCAGGCCCACCGCAAGGCAGGCCCAGCGCGCGCCCAAGGCTGCGGCAGCGTGTGGGCTTCGTGGCAGTTGGCTGCGAGTGCTCGTGGACTGCGCGCGCGCGTATGGAGCCCCTTGTGGGCTGCTGTGCGTGCGTGTGTGTTTGTGTTTACATACGAAACCTAAAGCGTGTAGGATTCGATTGATGATTAAATTCCTAATCCTAAAGATAAATTAATTAAATAAAGAGTTCTACTAGGATTCTAATTTAATTAATTCGTATCCTAGTAGGATTCGATTACTTATTCCATGGCCTATAAATATGAGTTCAGGGCTCATAATTTATAACGAGTTTTGAAGTATTCAAAGGTAAGAATTTGAGCAAAAATTCAGTCATACACTTGCCCACAAATAGCCAAATATTTTTAGTACCTTAAGGGCGATTCTAGTTGGTCGATCTTAAGGAGGATCCGGACGTGTTGTGGACTTTCTACGGAGGGACGACACTTGGAGTCCTAAAGACTTGTTCTTGTTCGGTTCGGGCGCAGCAAGGGAAGGCACGCTACAAAGAGTATGCATCCTAATTATACTAATTGTTATGTGGCAATTAATTTGGAATCCTGGCATTTATGGTTATTTCCGCATGATTTATATTCGTTTATATGTATCATAACCTAACACCTCGTCCAACATCAGAGCACCAAATATGTGGAGATGGACATCACTTCGTTCGCGAGAAAGTGGTGGTGGAACAGGTGTGTGTGTTGCATGTTCCTTCACGGTATCAGTTTGCAGACATTTTCACAAAGGGCCTTCCACGACATTATTTTTGGATTTCATATCCTGTCTTAGTGTACGACCTCCTTCCGCTACGATTGCGGGGGCGTGATAGAGATAGAAATCTCTCAGGATATTTGATATATATTAGACTTCTAGTGTACCTAATTTAATTAGGACTCTTGTTATAATCCGGATTTTTTTGGCATTTACTACCTTAAAAATACACCACTTTTGTATTTACTACCTTATGATAAATTTATTTTAAATTACTACTTAAAGTTTAATTTTTTTTTTTGTATTCACTACCCTTTTACAATTTTCTCATTTTAAAATTGATATATCTCTTTCGTTTCTTAATCATTTTAGAGTCTTTTACCAAACTAGCTACTTTTACAATTTTATTTACCAAAATGACTACTTTTAAAATCTATTTCTCAAACTGGCTACTACCTATAATTCATTTACCAAAATGACTATTTTTATTTTGTGGCAAAAACAATTAAACTGGTTGGTTTGTTTCATTTTTTAATATAGTTAATCGTTTTTTTGGGGGGGATTTTATTTATCTTTTATTTTTGTCTACTTTATACTCCGAATTAATTTTTCTTTTGAAATTGCCTACAATTAATTTAAAATGTTGCTCATGCTGGTTTTATTTCGATACATACATGATGCATGCACCATAGTAATAATTTAAGTTCGCTTTTTTATCCATTTTAATATTTTAATTACGTTTACTTTTGACAACCTAAACTTGAATGGTGGCAAATTTGTATTATGCATGCTTGTTATGACACATCATCTTCTCAAGTTACACCATTGCTACCTATTTTTTTGCTCCAATGATAAGTTAATTTGTTAATTTACTATTTTAATTAATTTTAATTCAATTTATAGTTTCATGCTTAATAATGAGAAATTACAGTAACTTTAAAAAATAAATAATACAATTGGCCATAGTAAGATAGTGGTTCTACTTGTAGGAATAATAGATGCAAAAAATTGCACTGTTAGGCTCCTTTATTGTACGCGCTACTCTTCTCCTTCATGTCACTTTCAAGCACACGGTTTTAGAGTATGATAAATTCTTGATTGATCGAGTTTGCCAAGCAAATTCGTTTAACACAACAAATTCGCGTATGTAAGCGATCGAATTAACATATCCGCAACAACGGTTCAGCTAATTTCTTTATATTTGTAATATTTGCTAGCAAGTCCCTATAAAAAAACTTTTGAAGTTGCTAAGAGGCCAAAAGTATAAGTAAATTGTCAAATGGCTCACTAATAAAAGAATTCAAACATGTTCACTATATGTAAGAAAAATTAATCCGGTCCATTAGTTTTAAAAATGCCCAAACCTGTTTATTGGTTTTTAATTTAAAGTCAAAATAGTAGCTAATTTTTAATTTAAAACTAAAGAGTACTAGCTACTTTGGGAAATACAATTTAAAACTAGCCGTTTTGGTAAATAAAATTTTAAAAGTAGCTAGTTTGGTAAAATATCCATCATTTTAAGTGATTCAAAACTCATTCTTCTCTTTTATGTGTAAGGATTCCATAGGGATCTTACTTTTTAACATTTCGTAAAATTTTAAACAAATTAAATATTATTTGTAAAATTTTAAAATATTTATGAATTATCAAACAAATTTTTTTAAATGATGTTCTCAATGAAATCCCTATATAAAAAGGAAAATAATCAAATTTGAGTCACTTTAAACGATTAAGAAACGAAAGAGGTATCTTAATTTTAAAATGAGAAAACCGTAAAGTGGTAGTAAATAAAAAAGAATAAAAGTTTAAGGTAGTAATTTAAAATAAAAACTTCATAAGATAGTAAATACAAAAGTGGTGTATTTTAAAGGTAATAAATACCAAAATTTCTTTATAATCCTTACACATTTGATCAATGAAATACACCCTATTCAGAAAGTTTCACAAAATCTAACCATACCTTTTGTTTTTATCATGTTGGCAAAAACTATAGTGCAAAAAATCAAATGTTGTCAAGTTATTCGGAAGTGTACGGAATAAATAAAATTAAACTTTTATATATATGCAACTTTCCAGGCCAGCCAAAGGAACTAAAGTCTCTTCCGACTTTACAAATTGATTTTAGATAACTTAAATTAATTTTAATTAACTCTCCAAGTACATACCAACCAAAACCATTAACAAATTAAAACAACTCTGCGCTAGCTAATTAATCTGACTTCTCACAAAATTTTAATTTTCTAATAAGTAGATGCACTCGAAACAAACATGTTGTATGATCCAAGACAGCCTTGACCATGAATAAACAATCCATGCACATAATCCAATTTATTTGGCACAAAAGTTAAATAAACCTCCAAATTTATGATAATAATACACCAACAAACCTACCAAACTAAACTTAAAATAATACAGAGTTATTAATGAATTACAAACAATAAAAAGATTAGTTTATAAATACGATTACTCAATTATATATAGGTGTCACTTTTGTAAAGCGTCTATAACTTGATTCACAAGATTATATGTTTTGTTTTTGTATAACTCCATTATTATTATTATTGCTAGCATTATTTTTGTGATTAGTCCTTCCAAATCGTACAACTAAAGAACAAAGTGCATACTTGATACTTCACAATTAAGAGCCAAAAGTACAGCCATGCAACCTTAGTGACTGTAAAGATGTACTCCTTATGTTTGTTGCCTCCTCAATAAGTAATCTAAATTTTTATAACACAAAGTTATTTACCAATAGTTTGATATCCGATCAACACTTACTCAGCTATGCTTGTTAGACCATGCTTAATAGCATGTTGTTAAGTGTACATATTATTTTATGGGTGTTTACCAATTTCTTAATGAAATTGATAGATGAAATAAGTTCAGTATATTTTTAGTAGAAAGCTAGGTCTAAACATTTTCATGTAACCACGTACATGATTTATTTGTATGCGAGTCTAAAAGTTGCATATATCATATAATTGTAGGTATTGACATATGATATATGGAGTCGTTAGGATTATAAGGAATATGGAACGACTCAGAATAGAGAGGGGTAAAATTAATGTTTTATAATTAAATTGACATTGATTGAGAAATGCATGATAAAGTTATGCGTCGATCGGTATAATTAAGTTCTACTTATACGTGGCATTCTTTTCGTCGGATGAAACTTAAACTAATCTGAATTTATTGAAACTTGTTAAATCTGATTCTGCTAGGACCTGATTAGATTTGATTGAAACTTATTTAACTTAATGAGACCTTATTGCAAGAGAGTAAACTTGAGAAAATCAACTTACTCCTAATTAAACTTATTGACCTGATATGACATGACTATAACTTATTTAAATTTATTTGAACTTATTAGACTGAAAAACACATGATTTTACTTTTAGAACTTACCTGAACTTATTTCTGTTGTTATAAACAACATTTTAGTCCTGAAAATTGAGTCATATTTGATTAAGTAGATCTATTTAATATATTAGACGTTATTTTAATTCCTTCATTTTTTTAGTCTAAGTATTTCCGCCTCTCATGAAAGAATTAAAAACAATTTTTTAGAGTTGGTAATGTGACTAATATCTTGAAGGAGATATGGGGTAATCCGATAATGGGGTTTATGACTAATAAGTTATAAAGTGACCAGCAATAAATGAATAAACCAGCTGTTGGTGGGGCGAGTGGTCCCTTTATACTGCGCCCATAGATGACGGAATCGGCTCCTAATTTCTCGTCTTAGCCAACCTTTCCCTTTCGGGAGATAGTCTATTTTAGGAATGGTTGTTTAATGCTAATTTTTACTCCGTACATGCTTTAGATTTTACTCCGTTGTCCGTACCTATGAAAATAAGCTTTGCCTCAATTTAAAGTAATTATGTTATACTTTGTATTATAATTATCATTAGAAAAATTAGCATAACGTACAGGTAGTAAAAAAATTCAACAACACTCTTTGTGTATTTTAAGATTATTGAGTAGTTATGTTTGGGTATTTTGTGATTAATAACTTAAAATTAGAACCATTGTATGGAGATGTTGCACACTTAATGTTGGAAATTCTCATTGGGAAATACAAAGGAAAAAGAGAGTGAAAATAAAAGAGTCCCATATGAAAAAACTCTTCATATTCTCCTTGTTTATTAATTGGGGAATGGGTGTAACTCTTGTTTAAGAAAGTGTGAGAGTGGTGTGGGTGGACACATCACACTCACGCGCGCGTCGGGCCGGGCCGGGCTCCAGCCGCGGGCCGTGGGCCTTGGGCTCTTGGGTCAACCCTATTCTTTTTAGTAACTGGACTGTTTTGGTTAAAACATTGCTACGGGAATCTGTATGGATTACGTAACCGTTGGATTAACTACCATTAATTGCGTCAGTTACAACAATGATTATTTCTGACCGTTTTTTTACTGTTGCAATCTTCTTTAATTCAACAGTTTCTGGCTGTTGGGTTGCTCCCATTCTGATTACTTAAATCAGAATTTCAGATTCCTCAAAACACAGAAAAACATTCAACACTATTTCAACTAAATCGAAAACACATTCTTCTCTCACAAAAATTGCTCTCGGTTTTGGGCATACGTTCTGACTCCATCCGGTTTTGTGAGTGCACACAAACTCGGAGTTGCGCTAATACTAGAGGGCGACCGCATTCTGTTCTACTGCACCGGGAGGTAGCGCCGAATCGTCTTTTAGGACAGTGGGTGTCCACGACGCAACAATTGTTCCTCATCGAATCAGATAAGTTTGTTCTAATTTTCGGTTTAATCGCAATAATCTAAAAGACGATTATTATGGCTTTGACTTCGAAATTCATGATTCCTGATATGTCTAAGTTAGAACCTCTTGATGGAAAGAATTATAAACGTTGGGCTGTTAGGATGCGATTTTATTTAGAACAAATTGAGATTGCTTATGTGCTTGATGATGTTGTCGAACATGATGATGAAACTGAATTGCATGCTTTTGAGTTGAAATTTGCTAAAGATGCACTAGTGGAAAAATCATTAAAGGTTGCCCTTGTTTAACAAGAGCATCCCTTGATTGACAAAAAAATAACGATTGGCTTCTTCTATATGACGCTGATTCCTTTCGCGAGGCCGTCTCTCTTCTTCCTCACCAGTATACTCTCCGTCAGAGTGCGGTTCGGCCATGATACTATACCTCCCCACAGACGGCGCCAAATTTTGTGGGATCTTTTACGGTGATGACGTGTCACGCGTTCCTCGGAGGTATCGAGTATGAGCTGGCACGAACTTCTGGCAACCTGCAAAACAAGAATATTCCCGTAGGAATATTACCTCCGATGCTTAAGTAAGTATAAGCTAGAGAGAGAAGTAATTTGTAGAGAGAGGACAGAGCAAAAATAGTTTAGGTTGGTGGGAATGAATTGATTGCCCTTCTACCTAGGGATCTGCACTATTTATAGTGCTAGGGTTTCTTGGGAATTGGTCCCTCTTAGCTGCATGATTGGATGCTTTGAAAGATAGGGACACGTGTCCACTATATTGGAGACTTGATTTAGACCTGGTGGGCCTCTTAAGCGTTTGGGCTTTTTAGAGTATAGCGAGTCAAGATCTTCCTGAGCAAATGGGTCTCATGACCTACTGATGGATCTTGGACCTGGATGTGTATGCGAGTTTATGAGACGATTCGTGGTATGCCTGCTGGTGGGCCTTTGGGCCTTCTTTCTGGGATTTCGTAGTACAGCCAGGTGGCGCTCTCTAGGCCACATCAGGTACATATATGACTAATACTATTAATCAAAGTAACATCTCAATTACAATCATTTGCAGCCTTTTAGATATTTTCCTAACAACAATAATTAGTTAAGAAGATTAAAAATTTCACCAATTATTGTTTAATGTGCTTAAAATGTCATCAAATATAGTTTAGATGTTATTTTGTAAGGTAAGATACGTCTAAATGTATAATTTTAAAATATTAAAATTTAAATGTTCATTAATACATTTGTTATTGATCAAGGTATTCCACCAAAACTATTTAAAATCGAATGTTGCAATAAAATTGAATATGTTGATTTTTTTGGGTGAAAAGAGTCACTACATTAAATAGTTAAAGCATCAAAAATATAAAAAGTTAATTTGTGCTGATATCACCAGCTTCCACTCCATGTGGAACAAAAATACAACTATTAATGGCACAAACATTGCTTAAAGATAAAGTTTTCAAAAAAAAAAAATGTCATTCTCAGGTGAGATACTACTGTCTTTGCAGGGTGGGTGGGGGGGGGGGGGGGGGGAGGTGATACTAACTCCTTCATGCAACAGACTCGGTTGGGCCTTGGCTTTCTTTACCACATGGTCTACCTCCTTCAGCCGCTCTCTTCTTCTTGATATTTTAGCAATTCTCTGCATTTTCCATAAAGGTTGGAGAACCATGGTGTTGTTGTATATTCATCATTGATGTTGTCTACTGATGTTTTACAGTCAGATATGATTGTGACTTCTTTCCATTTCCTTACTCTAACCAAGAGATAGCCAAGAGTATTGCTTGTCTTTCAGCAACATTAGCTGCTACTGATGTTGTTCTACCAACCACTCCATCAATAAAATTATAGTTCTCATCCCTACAAATAATAGCAAAGGAGGCCAAGAGAGAAGTTTTGCAGAAAGTAGCATCAACTTTAACAATAAACCTAGCATGATCAGACAATGGGAGAATATGCAGAGGCTTAACATTCAGAACATGTGGTTTGTTATTGTGAATGAACTCTTTGGCCAATGTGATTGTTTGTGAGGATCATAACTCTATAGGTTTATTTTCTTTCTGAAAAAGCCAAAGGTTCCTTCTTATCCAAATTCTCCAAAGACAGAAAGTAAACACAAATGTATGATCAAGTTTTAAATCAGAAAATACTTCATTTGCATCCTGATTTTCCAAAAACCAAGTGCAAAAATCAGAATCTAGGTTTTTAATTTTGGGCATAAACTTTAAAGTTAACTAGAACTCTACTTCTCTAGGGCTATTCAGGAAAATATGATCTAGGTCTTCTTGGGTATAAGGACAAAAGTGGCAATTTTCATTAGGAATGATCTGTGTGTTTGCTAAGTGGAGGACAATGGGGAGCATGTTCCATATGCAAAGCTAAAGAAATCATTTAATCTTAGGAGGACATCTAGCTTTCTATATGGAACTCCACTTATTATTGCTAGTAGTATCAGGGAAACTTGAGTTTCAAATGTGATTGTATGATGTTTTAGTGTCAAAGTGGTGGCCCTTAGAAATGGTACAGAAGGGGGTATCAGCCCCAAACTTAGGAATGGGGATTTCATTGATCCACAAGAGCAAGTCGGTTGGTATTCTAAAGGACATCCTACTCATATCCCAATAACCATCATTCATTATAAAACTTAGGGAAATGGAGTCTTCCCCTTTGGTAAGAGGGCCAACAATTAAAACTCTAAGACATCCTTTTCCAAACCAATTATCATGCCAAAGATTAATTTGATTTCTATCCCTAATACACCATGTAGCCAGATTACTGTATAGATCCCATCTTTTTCCTCCATTTTGCCAGATATGAGATCCAGATTTAAAGGAGGCAGGGTAGTTTCTATTAGCAATGTACTTCTCCTTAATCAGGTGCGTGGTTAGGTTCTTAGCTGAGTTGAATTTCCAACAGAGTTTGGTCATTGCTACCAGATTCATAATCATAGAAGATCTGACACTAAGACCCCCAACTTTAGATTCACTGCAGATTTTCAGCCAAGCAATAAGATGCATTTTCTTGTTTTCAGCATCTGACCCCCACATAAATTGAGCACAAGTTTAATATATTTTATGGAGGTTTTTCTTAAGGAGGGACAAGGCTTACATGGAATAACTGAAGGAAATAATGCCCTTGGTCCAAGTATGCATTCAATGTTAAGTCTAATAAATGCGGTTCAGTATTAATTAACAAGTTAATAATTCAGTGAGATCAAGTGAGCTGAATGCCTAGCTAGAGGCCGCTTCAGTTCAAGTGGAATTAATGATATTAATCCACAGCTTACTCTTGACTGAACCCGTAGGGTCACACAAATAGTACGTAAACGGATCAAGTATTTAATGGCATTAAATACTCCATCTATGGATATTCGGAATCGACGGATCTTGGTTTCAGTGGGAGCTGAGATCGTCACAGGCAAGAAATGAATACTCCGGAAACGATGATATTGCCGGAAACGGAAATATGGATCGTATCGGAAATATAAATATTATCCAAGTCGTAGATGTTGCCGGAAACGGAAACATGGTACGTATCGGAAAATATTATCGGAAATGGAAATATTGCCGGAAACGGAAATATTGCCGGAAACGGAAATATTGTCAGAATCGGAAATATAATCGGAATCGGAAAATAATTCCGGAAACGGAAATATTAAATATTTGTTCGAAACGGAAAATAAATTCCGGAATCGGAAATATTGAATATTGTTCGTATCGGAAATGAATTCCGGAATCGGGAAATTAATCGGAAGCGTATCGTACGAATTAGCATCGGACGAGGCCTGCCAGACGAAGGCCCAGCACGAAGCCGGGCCATCGCCCAGCAAGCCAACGCGCCACAAACGCACCAGCCAAGGCTGCGCCAGGCCCACCGCAAGGCAGGCCCAGCGCGCGCCAAGGCTGCGGCAGCGTGTGGGCTTGCGGCAGTGGGCTGCGAGCTCGCGGGCTGCGCGCGCGCGCATGGCGCCCCTCGTGGGCTGCTGTGCGTGCGTGTGTGTTTGTGTGCTACTCGAATCCTAATGCTACCGGGATTTGTCATATGATTAAATCTAATCCTAAAAGATTTAGTTTATTTAATTAGAGTCCTAGTAGGATTATAATTAAATAAATTAGTATCCTAATAGGATTCCAAATCCTTTTCCATAACTCTATAAATAGGTGCCTAGGGTCACATATTTACATCGAGCATTCAAGTATTCAAAGTGAGTTTTGAGAGCAAAATTCAGTCATACAATTGCCTATAAAGTGCCGAAAATTCTAAGTACCTTAGGGGCGATTCTAGTTGGTCAATCTTAAGGCGGATCCGGACGTGCTGTGGACTATCTACGGAGGGACGACACTTGGAGTCCTAAAGACTTGTTCTTGTTCGGTTCGGGCGCAGCTAGGGAAGGCACGCAATAAAGAGTATGCATCTAAACTACGCTAAATGATTATGTGTAAATAATATGTTTTTCCTGGCTTTATGGTTTTTCCGCATAATTTATGAATTGTCATATGTATCATAACCTAACAGTGGTATCACGAGCCTCTTATTATTTTCATAATCTAAATTGCATGAACATGGTTAAATATTACAAATTTGCAAGAATTAAAAGGGGTGATTAATTTTCGTAATTGTTAATTAATTGCAAATTGCGTTTATTTAATTATACGTACGCAGTTTTTCGGCAGTTTCTTCATTACTCATCCAAATCGAGTGATTTTTGTGTCAATTCCGCATGTAAAAGGCATTCTAAAATTTTGACAAAAATATTGATTTTCTTCCGAACCCAGAATTCTCAAATTCGAAGCCTAACTATGACTTTTCGGAGGTTTTAGTTTTTCGAATGCAAAATTTCGTAAATTTAAGATGTTAAATTAAATATTTGCGATTCTTGTTGATAAATCTTGAATTTTTGATTGACCTACTGTATATGTTTAACAAGTTTGAATGCCTAGCCTTGTTAATTATGCAATCTAATTTGTAATTATGATTAATTTGTTGAAAATTAGAATAATTTAGAATTAATTTGATTTTCATAATTAATTATAATTTAATTAGATACCTATGATTAAAAACCACCATAAAAATTGTAAATTTATGTTAAAATTTTAAATTTTTATGACCTAGACTTGAATCCATGTTAATCGGAAATCAATTGAATAATAAATTTTCGATTTTTCGCCCTAAAATTATGAAATTAATATTATTTATTAATTTTTCATTAATTTTAAATATAATTTTTTAAAATTTTATGCGATTCGCTCATATAACTTGCACGCACAAAGCAATGGACGCTACGTGTTACCCTTAAGGGGTGTTGTATAGTGCGGGCATGTGACGACGAGCAAGGGAGCTCGTCGCCCATGCGGCACGAATGCAATGAGCAAGGCCATGGTGCACGAGCACAAGGCAGCAGCCCTGCCTTGTGTCGTGGGCTGTGAGCAATGGACGAATGGGCGAGGGCGAAAGCAAGGCACAACAGTCGCGTGTGGGCAGCAAGCGAGCTGCGCCACAGCGCGCACTTCCTCGCGCAAGCAAGCGGAGCCTCGCGCAAGCAAGCGGAGCCTCGCACGCAGCGAGCGCAAGCTCGCGTGCCACGAGTGCTACGCCCAGCGTCGATGCCTCGCGCAGCGAGCGATGGCTCGCAGGATCGAGCGCTGGCAAGCGCGCGCAGCAAGCGCTGGCGAGCGCGCGTAGCGAGCAATGGCCCGCATAAAACGAGCGCTGGCGAGCGCGCGCAGCGAGCGCTGGCTCGCATGAAGCGAGCGCAGCGAGCGATGGCTCGCGTGCATCGAGCGCTGGCGCGCGCAGCGAGCACCAGCTCGCGTGATGCCTTGCGAAGGAGAGCAGCAGCAGCAATGCGACGCAGCGCATGGGCTGCGCGCACATGGCCAGCGATGGTTGTGTGCGTGTGGCCCATGGGCGTGCGTTGGGTGGGATTGTTGCGTTGCGATTAGATCGTTTTGAAATTTTAATTTGAAATTTCCAGTTTACGTAATTTTAATTAATTTTAAAATTAATAATTTAAATTATTTTCTTGGATTTTAATTTTGAATATTGTAATTATAATAAATTTTATTTATTCTAATTATTTTACTAAAATTAAAATCATGAATTAATTTAAATACGACTGAAATTAAATTAAATTTATGGATTCAATTATAAATTTATATGAGCTTTAAATTTTAATTAAATTTGTATGTTTCCGGTTAGACTAGAAATACATTTTTATGTTTAAAATTAGTAAAGCATATGAATTTATTGGTTTAAGTGGGAGCCCTTTTTAGTCATAAACTCTTGATTAGGTCTAAAAATCCTTAAGGTTAAAACAACTTGATTAGAATTAATAAGGACTGAATAATTTGTAGATTATTGGTGCCCTTGATTAATTGCTGCAAATGTTTATGTGATGCATAATGTGTTTTACTAACCAGCTATGTGGGCCATTCATGATAATGAATGGGTGAATGGTATATATTGTATATGTACTGTTTTGCAGGTTATGAAGTGACTAGTATGGCCCAAATAGGATAGAAAATATGGTCTGCGTACCATTAATTTGAATGTAATTGGTCTAAAGTACCAAAGTTGTTTTTCAATTCAAATATGGTCTGCGTACCATCAAATAGTTGTAATTAGTTTTAATTATAGCTTATCCTATTTGAAGAAAATGGTGCCTCCCACGGAGATTTTCAAGACGGACTTTGAAGTTAAAGCTTCAAGATGAAGTCGGGCCATACTAGATCACATTTATCTTATGCATGTTTTAAGTTATTTATTGCTTTTAAATATGTCTTAAAATGCATGAGATCAAAAGCTTGATTATGTTGCATGATTAAGGATTTTAGTTCACTTAAAATCTAACCAACATAGTAAGAGCCTTAAGTTCCAAACTTAAAAATTGAGTTATAAGGTGCCATGCCAAAATATACACTTGCTTGGATATCCTTTACATCAATCTAGTAATAGTTTTCGCTCAGCGAGGTGTTACTTATTGGTCCTAAAGGGGCAAGGTACACAAATAATTGTGAGTACATGTTAGTTTTGGTGAAACTCTACGATATAAGTAAGGAGTCCTTTTATGTCGTGGCAAAATCGATAGGTTTACCTAATAAGTTCTTAGACGTACCTATCAACCAAGAATAGTTTCTAGACTATTAGCAAAAGGCTTTTGCTTACCTAAGATGTTTTAGGATTAAGTCGACAAACTGTGCTTAATTCTTCAATGATTTTAGGATCTTGGAATCATTTTATTCACACCTGCCGGAACAATAAATTCGAATAAAATGCTAATAACTTGTTGAAATTGCATGATTGCTTTAATTTTCAAGTTATTACTCATGATAAATGTTTAGACTTTGCATGCTTCAATGTATGTTTTAATTATTGTTTATAATTAAATATCTTGCACTGCAATAAATCCTTTAGAAAGGTAACAGTAAATTTCCTCGATTGGTAGTGAATCCAAGAACGATTCACGGAAAAGAGAGAAAATGAGCAATTTAAATGTACGTTTCTTTTAGCGACTTTTATGGTTGTTTTCGAGTATCAAAGTCGAATGGCGAACCAATTGGTGCTTGTGAATTCAAAATACAATGTAGTTTTGAGATCATAAAGCATTGAGTTTAAACGCTCAGCTTTACCAATGGTTAACAACCTAAAATCATTTTCCATTTAATTCTCGAATGAGTCTAGTCCCTAGACATTCGAATAGATCGATGCTTAGAGAACTTTAGAAGCTTCTGGTAAGATCATCTAGTTAAAACAAAATATTCAACATAAATAAAATGGTAAGAACTCTGTTGGAATGACATCAGACATGTCTAACAAAGTATAAAAGTCAACACCATAGAATTCAATTCTTAAGACTATAAGAAAGGGTACAAGAAATAGGAAAACAAGGAACAAATGAAAGGAATTTACGATTCCGTTTCTACCTATAAGTTTATGTTTAAAGAGAAGTGACCTAGCAATCAAACTTCCTTGGTATCATATACCGCTTGAGGTTCTTACTTCGGTAATAACTCAAATAATGGAAGCTAGGCTACACTAATGACCTACAAGTGAGAAATGAAGCATGGCAATGCTACATTAATTGTAGGGTCATCTAGTTTGTTTTAAGTCCTTTCAAAGGCTGGAACTTAATGGCTATTTTGTTCCATAATCAGCATACCTAAATTTCTGTTTTCAAACACAGAAAGACTCACATTCAAGAAAAACAAAAACAATGTTTGTTTGTTTATTTGAATGAAATGGTCATTTACGGGTTGAGTCAATATGCTTGATTAAAAACAAACAACTCTTTAACAATAAAACTTTATTAGGTTCAAATCAATCTCTTGATTTGAGTTCCACTAACCTTTAGCATTGTTGCTTAGACCATATCAACAAGTTAACATTCAAAAGCTCTATTTTGATGGACTTTTGAAAGTTGATTGATTTCTAGATCAATTTAAGACATCTAGTCTTACTTGTTGAAAGTAACAAAAAATATAAAATATTGTTAGAACGCCTAGACAATAGAGTTTAAAGCTAAAGAAAGATTTTATGACTTTATTATTTCACATGGATTTGAGTGAATATAGGTCTATTTACTCAAATGTGATATAAGTTGAATCTATTTGGCTAGTTCAAAGATTCAGAAGTATAAAATCCACTTGGCAAGAAATCATAAAGATCTAGGTTAGATCATGTTGATGATTACTTGAGACCAAATATGATCATCAATGATTGTGTGTTGTAATTTCACAATCTAGGTCCATAAGATATGGCATATCTTAGTTGGAATAATCGAAGTCAATTAGTACTTGATTCGATTAATGATGAATCATAAGGACTTTTCCTATAATTTCTAAAACAAAATGCTCAACTACCACCAAACTAAACCAAATTCGCCAAAGCTATTGAAAAGTAATTTCAGAATAACTTTTCATAAAATATATCTAGAGAGTTGCAAAACTAAGTGGGAGCTTAGTGTTTGTCATTCGACAAACTAAGGCCCAAGTATAGATATATGTTTCATTGTGATTTATTCAAATGAGACACAAGGGTATTGTTTCTACCACGAATTTTTGAGAACATAATGTTTGTTTGCTCGAAATAATGTCCTTTTGGAGATTCGTTTCCAAAATGACAAGTGGGAGAAAATAGACCTCGAAAGTCTTCGAGGCGAACAACAAACATAGACGGACATTCCGAAGGATTTTCGAAGTTCTTTAGAAAATCCGAACTTATTCTTTAAGGACTTTAGAAGTGGCTTTAAAGAATAGACATCTCTTAGAAGACTTTACAAGTGCTTCAAGGAGAACAGAATATTCAAAGGACTTTCAAGTGGCTATTGATATTCTATTGTTTGATGTTCTATACCCAAGTAGGCATAGAATTCAAATCACTGAAACTATGAGATTCTTCTATTAGATAGTGAAGAAACATGGAGTTCAGGTCACTGAAACTATGCAATTCTTCTATTAGATAGTGAAGAAACCTACAACTTGCAGTCAAACTATTATCATGTAGATCAATGAGTTTGTGACTTGTAAGAAAGCTATGACGAAACCCTGATTCCCTAAAATGGTTAGAGGCCATATATAGACTCAAATGTTTTAGATGGTTAAAGGCCATAAAACATAACCAATGTTTTGATGACAAAATTGAAATTTTGTTGATTTGCAAGAATAGTTTCACACCTATTGGTTGCAAGTTTGTTTTAAGGATAAAAACCATCAAACATGGAATTGTGTTCACACACAAAGCTAGATTAGTTGCTAAAGGTTACAAGCAAATTCATGGCATGGATTGTGTTGAAACCTCATGCATAATCGTAATGCTCAAGTCTATAACTCAAGCAATGATTGCATATTGGTACATATGACAATTGGATGACAAAACGTATTCCTCAATCAAATGTTGGAAGAAAACTATGTACATGGCATGTCATAGGATTTGTGGATCCAAATAAATGCTTGAAAAGGAATGCTAACTTATGAAATCTAAGTACAGATTTAAGCAAGCAATTGGGAATTGGAACTGTATTTTAGTGAAGCTAATAAGCATTTTAGTTTCATAAAATATACATGATTCTTATAGATATATAAGAAGTTTAGTGGGAGTACGTAAAACTTATTTGGTCCTATGTGTATCACACATATCTCTCTATTGTGAAATAACATTCAAATGCTAATGACTTAGGTTTGAAATTATTCATCAATGATGGACCAAGGCGAAACTTAGTACATATTGGGTATTAAGATCTATTTACAAAGATCTTATGATATTGTTTAGTAATGGCATTTACTAAATCAAACACGAAAGACTCCATTGGAGATATTCGATCCATATGAATAAATCTAAGTAATGAATGTTTGAACTATGTATAAGCATTTACTAAGTTAAACATCAAAGAATCTAATGAGATTCTTCACCTATATTATATGTCAAAGAATTTAGTTGGATTCAGTATCTACTGTAACTGAATGAGCTAAAGTTACATGAATAGAATTCAATTGGGAATTATTCTGCAAAAGAATTTATCATGTATATAATATAATATGAGGATTGCCAAAAACGTATCGTATGACTTTAGGCATGACGAACATATACCAATCTCTATTGATCTAAGTGAAGATCAACTAGATTGAGATCAAGAACACTTATGGTACTTGAAAAGATACATAGGAATAGTTCTTGATTCAAGGAAATAAAGATATGCTAAATATTGATGCTACACGCATAAAACACTGGCAAAGGATCAAGCAAGATTCCCTTGGAGTTAACCATTGGCAAGGACGAGCTATAGAGCATCGTGTTTTGAAAATGGTAACATGGGTTGGAGACCATGAGTTGTTGCGTGGGAAATTAAAATATTAATTTCTATGTTCTAAGATACAGCTGGAAAGTCTTCCACATGTCTGTGAACTGCTTGGATAAGTAAATCCAAACAAAGCATCACTAGCAACCTAAACAGTTGAAGTAAAAGTACTTATTGCCTAAGAAGCAATAAAACAGAGTTGTTTATATTAATGAGTTCTTCATTGAACTTGGGTGGATCACATGTCTGCTAACTTGATGGCTCTTCATTGCAAAATGCGTAGAACCACTATTTAAGTAAGAAAGACTAGATCACATAATAAACAAACTCAAAAGATCTTATCATCCTATCTCGAAAACATTCGATGAAAGGGATATTAAGATTAGCAAAGCATGATAACTAAACCTATGCAACAAGTGAGAAGCAACACTCACATTGTAGCACTGGAAATCAAGCATAGCTTTGAATTCCATGGAATGTTTTAAAGATGGGTTTGAGGCCAATGGTTGTAAAACGTTGGGGTTGAACATTTATCACATATATGAAATGCATTTTCATATTCCATTTAATCTTGGTTTAGTATTAAATGATGAGTCCCTTCAAATTTGACGATATATTCAAGATAGACTGTCAGGACCAGTCCTGTGACTAAGAAATGTCTATCAAGTGAACTTGAATGTCAAAGGTTGAAAATGGTCCCTAGTCGGAGTTTTCTATAAAATTGGACGCATAGAAAACGTTAGACGACTAGAATGCAAGATGACTAGTAGTTCTGTTTCTTGAACTATGTGGACATGGCAATGTCATAATCATTTGCATAGATACTTACTTTGGGAAGACTAGTATCGGACAAGACCTATGAAACTTTACTGTAAGAGATGAAAATCTTTCATAAGTAAATTTCATTAAAATTATTAGACACTAAATCCTCAATACCTGAGTGATTTGAGATTACTTGTTTGAGAACTGGTTGCTTTGACGTTGACCAACCGTCGCACCGTAAAAGGAGGCTATAAAGGCAACGCTCAGGTAATCACCTATCAAACGAAGTCTAATCTCAAGATCGCAAGATTGGGATTGTCCTCCCATAAATCGGGATGAGATGCTTAAAAGTTGTACAAGGCCACTCGGAGAGCTAGAAACTGTGAAATGCATGGCCGTGCTCGGATGAATCATAGGCTATGATTATCTGTTTATTTGATCAGTTGAACTCTGAAACCGAGGAACACCTCTGGACATAATAAGGATGACAACTCTTACCTTATGTTCAAGAGCAAGCATCGAGCGACAAAGGAATTAGGAAATGCACACTTGTCCCTAGGGACAAGTGGGAGACTGAAGGAAATAATGCCCTTGGTCCAAGTATGCATTCAATGTTAAGTCTAATAAATGCGGTTCAGTATTAATTAACAAGTTAATAATTCAGTGAGATCAAGTGAGCTGAATGCCTAGCTAGAGGCCGCTTCAGTTCAAGTGGAATTAATGATATTAATCCACATCTTACTCTTGACTGAACCCGTAGGGTCACACAAATAGTACGTAAACGGATCAAGTATTTAATGGCATTAAATACTCCATGTATGGATATTCGGAATCGACGGATCTTGGTTTCAGTGGGAGCTGAGATCGTCACAGGCAAGAAATGAATACTCCGGAAACGATGATATTGCCGGAAACGGAAATATGGATCGTATCGGAAATATAAATATTATCCAAGTCGTAGATGTTGCCGGAAACGGAAACATGGTACGTATCGGAAAATATTATCGGAAATGGAAATATTGCCGGAATCGGAAATATTGCCGGAAACGGAAATATTGTCAGAATCGGAAATATAATCGGAATCGGAAAATAATTCCGGAAACGGAAATATTAAATATTTGTTTGAAACGGAAAATAAATTCCGGAATCGGAAATATTGAATATTGTTCGTATCGGAAATGAATTCCGGAATCGGGAAATTAATCGGAAGCGTATCGTACGAATTAGCATCGGACGAGGCCTGCCAGACGAAGGCCCAGCACGAAGCCGGGCCATCGCCCAGCAAGCCAGCGCGCCACAAACGCACCAGCCAAGGCTGCGCCAGGCCCAACGCAAGGCAGGCCCAGCGCGCGCCAAGGCTGCGGCAGCGTGTGGGCTTGCGGCAGTGGGCTGCGAGCTCGCGGGCTGCGCGCGCGCGCATGGCGCCCCTCGTGGGCTGCTGTGCGTGCGTGTGTGTTTGTGTGCTACTCGAATCCTAATGCTACCGGGATTTGTCATATGATTAAATCTAATCCTAAAAGATTTAGTTTATTTAATTAGAGTCCTAGTAGGATTATAATTAAATAAATTAGTATCCTAATAGGATTCCAAATCCTTTTCCATAACTCTATAAATAGGTGCCTAGGGTCACATATTTACATCGAGCATTCAAGTATTAAAAGTGAGTTTTGAGAGCAAAATTTAGTCATACAATTGTTAGGTTATGATACATATGACAATACATAAATCATGCGGAAACAACCATTAAGCCAGGAATACATATTATTTACACATAATCATATAGCATAATTTAGATGCATACTCTTTGTTGCGTGCCTTCCCTAGCTGCGCTCGAACCGAACAAGAACAAGTCTTTAGGACTCCAAGTGTCGTCCCTCCGTAGATAGTCCACAGCACGTCCGGATCCGCCTTAAGATTGACCAACTAGAATCGCCCTTAAGGTACTAGAATTTTCGGCACTATTGAGCAAGGAATGTGGCTGAATTTTTCTCTTAAAACTCACTTTGAATACTTGAATTAATCTCTGAAAATATGTGACCCTAGGCACGTATTTATAGAGTTATGGAAAGGGAATCGGAATCCTAGTAGGATACGAATTGATTAAACTTAGAATCCTATAAGAACTCTAATTAATTAATTTATCCTTTTAGGAATAGGAATTTAATCATATACTAATTCTAATAGTTTTAGGAATCGTGCATGAACACAAACTCACACACACACACGGCAGCCACGAGGGCCTCCCATGCGTGCGTGCGAGCAGCAGCCCACGCAGCGAGGCCCATGGCCTTAGGCGCGCGCTGGGCCTGCCTTGCTGTGGGCCTGGGCGCTGCCTTGGCTGGGCGCGCGTTTGGCTTGCTGGGCGATGGCCCGACTTCGTGCTGGGCCTTCGTCCGGCAGGCCTCGTCCGATGCTAATTCGTACGATATGCTTCCGATTAAATTCCCGGTTCCGGAATTCATTTCCGATACGAACAATATTTAATATTTCCGATTCCGGAATTAATTTCCGTTTCGAACAAATATTTAATATTTCCGTTTCCGGAATTATTTTCCGATTCCGATAATATTTCCGATTCTGACAATATTTCCGTTTCCGGCAATATTTCCTATTCTGGTAATATTTCCATTTCCGATAATATTTTCCGATACGTACCATGTTTCCGTTTCCGGCAACATCTACGACTTGGATAATATTTATATTTCCGATACGATCCATGTTTCCGTTTCCGGCAATATCATCGTTTCCGGAGTATTCATTTCTTGCCTGTGACGATCTCAGCTCCCACTGAAACCAAGATCCGTCGATTCCGAATATCCACAGATGGAGTATCTAATGCCATTAAATACTTGATCCGTTTACGTACTATTTGTGTGACCCTACGGGTTCAGTCAAGAGTAAGCTGTGGATTAATATTATTAATTCCACTTGAACTGAAGCGGCCTCTAGCTAGGCATTCAGCTCACTTGATCTCACTGAATTATTAACTTGTTAATTAATACTGAACCGCATTTATTAGACTTAACATAGAATGCATACTTGGACCAAGGGCATTATTTCCTTCAGTCTCCCACTTGTCCTTAGGGACAAGTGTGCATTTCCTAATTCCTTTGTCGCTCGATGCTTGCTCTTGAACATAAGGTAAGAGTTGTCATCCTTATTATGTCCAGAGGTGTTCCTCGGTTTCAGAGTTCAACTGATCAAATAAACAGATAATCATAGCCTATGATTCATCCGAGCACGGCCATGCATTTCACAGTTTCTAGCTCTCCGAGTGGCCTTGTACAACTTTTAAGCATCTCATCCCGATTTATGGGAGGACAATCCCAATCTTGCGATCTTGAGATTAGACTTCGTTTGATAGGTGATTACCTGAGCGTTGCCTTTATAGCCTCCTTTTACGGTGCGACGGTTGGTCAACGTCAAAGCAACCAGTTCTCAAACAAGTAATCTCAAATCACTCAGGTATTGAGGATTTAGTGTCTAATAATTTTAATGAAATTTACTTATGACAGATTCTCATCTCTTACAGTAAAGTTTCATAGGTCTTGTCCGATACTAGTCTTCCCAAAGTAAGTATCTATGCAAATGATTATGACATTGCCATGTCCACATAGTTCAAGAAACAGAACTACTAGTCATCTTGCATTCTAGTCGTCTAACGTTTTCTATGCGTCCAATTTTATAGAAAACTCCGACTAGGGACCATTTTCAACCTTTGACATTCAAGTTCACTTGATAGACATTTCTTAGTCACAGGACTGGTCCTGACAGTCTATCTTGAATATATCGTCAAATTGAAGGGACTCATCATTTAATAAACCACAAATTAAATGGAAAAATGAATTCTTTTCATTTATTGTGAATGATTAACCAATAATGTTTTACAAAGATTTAAACTCTAAAACTTCAAAACATTAAACAGAGACATCAAAGCCATTCTCCAATATGCTTGATTCCCATAGCTGCAGTGTGCGAGTTGTGCTTCGCCTGCGGCAGAGGTTTAGTTAATGGATCTGATATGTTGTCATCAGTTCCAATTTTGCTTATCTCGACTTCTTTTCTTTCAACGAACTCTCGTAGAAGGTTAAATCTACGAAGTACATGCTTGACTCTCTGGTGGTGTCTAGGCTCTCTTGCCTGTGCAATAGCTCCGTTATTGTCAGAATACAGGGCTATTGGTCCTTTAATGGAGGGGAATACACCAAGTTCACCTATGAACTTCCTTAGCCATATAGCTTCCTTTGCTGCTTCATGTGCAGCAATGTACTCCGCTTCAGTTGTAGAATCCGCAATGGTGCTTTGCTTAGCACTTTTCCAGCTTACTGCTCCTCCGTTGAGGCAGAAGACAAACCCAGACTGTGATCTGAAATCATCTTTGTCGGTTTGGAAACTTGCGTCCGTATAGCCTTTAACAATTAATTCATCATCTCCACCATAGACCAGGAAGTCATCTTTGTGCCTTTTCAGGTACTTCAGAATGTTCTTGGCAGCAGTCCAATGCGCCTCTCCTGGGTCTGACTGGTATCTGCTCGTAGCACTGAGTGCGTACGCAACATCCGGGCGTGTACATATCATAGAATACATTATTGAACCAATCAATGATGCATATGGAATCCCATTCATTCGTCTACGCTCATCAAGTGTTTTTGGGCACTGAGTCTTGCTTAGAGTCATTCCATGAGACATGGGTAGGTAGCCTCGCTTGGAGTCCGCCATCTTGAACCTATCAAGCACCTTATTGATATAAGTGCTTTGACTAAGTCCAATCATCTTTTTAGATCTATCTCTGTAAATCTTGATGCCCAATATGTACTGTGCTTCTCCTAGATCCTTCATCGAAAAACATTTCCCAAGCCAAATCTTGACAGAGTTCAACATAGGAATGTCATTTCCGATAAGTAATATGTCGTCGACATATAATACTAGGAAAGCAATTTTGCTCCCACTGACCTTCTTG
The DNA here is from genome assembly GCF_020520425.1 of Spinacia oleracea. Classification (NCBI taxonomy): domain Eukaryota; kingdom Viridiplantae; phylum Streptophyta; class Magnoliopsida; order Caryophyllales; family Amaranthaceae; genus Spinacia; species Spinacia oleracea. The sequence continues at coordinate 67,550,494 of NC_079488.1, read as the reverse complement.
TATACACAAGATTCGTCCGCGTTCTTGATGAAACCAAAGTCCTTGACTGCTTCATCAAAACGTATATTCCAGCTCCTGGATGCCTGCTTCAATCCGTAGATTGACTTCTTTAGCTTGCATACCTTTTTAGCATTCTTTGGATCCTCAAAACCTTCAGGCTGTGTCATAAACACAGTTTCTGTTAAAACGCCGTTTAAGAAAGCAGTTTTGACATCCATCTGCCATATTTCGTAATCGTAATATGCAGCGATTGCTAACATTATCCGAATAGACTTTAGCATTGCAACTGGTGAAAAGGTTTCATCGTAATCCACACCGTGGACTTGCCTGTAACCTTTTGCAACCAATCTAGCTTTGAAAACTTCAAGTTTCCCATCCTTGTCCTTTTTCAGTTTGAAAACCCATTTGCTTCCAATGGCTTGGTAGCCATCTGGCAAATCGACCAAATCCCATACTTGGTTTTCAGACATGGAGTCCAATTCAGATTGCATGGCTTCTTGCCATTGCTTGGAGCTAGGGCTCGTCATAGCTTGTTTGTAAGTCACTGGTTCATCACTTTCAAGTAATAGAACGTCATAGCTCTCGTTCGTCAAAATACCTAAGTACCTTTCCGGTTGAGATCTATATCTTTGCGATCTACGCGGGGTAACATTTCTAGATTGACCATGATTCTCACCAGATTCTTCTAAAGATCTCCGAGTTTCATCCTGAATGTCATCTTGAGCATTCTCTAGAGTTTGTTGTTCGACTCGAATTTCTTCGAGGTCTACTTTTCTCCCACTTGTCATTTTGGAAATGTGATCTTTCTCCAAAAAGACACCATCTCGAGCAACAAACACCTTGTTCTCAGATGTATTGTAGAAGTAATACCCCTTTGTTTCCTTTGGATAGCCCACAAGGATACATTTGTCAGATTTTGGATGAAGTTTGTCTGAAATTAATCGTTTGACGTATACTTCACATCCCCAAATCTTAAGAAAAGACACATTTGGAGGCTTTCCATACCATAATTCGTATGGAGTCTTTTCGACAGCTTTAGACGGAGCTCTATTTATAGTGAGTGCAGCTGTATTTAGTGCATGTCCCCAAAATTCTAATGGAAGTTCGGCCTGACCCATCATTGACCTGACCATGTCTAGCAAGGTTCTGTTCCTCCGTTCCGACACACCGTTCCATTGTGGTGTTCCAGGAGGAGTCAATTCTGATAGAATTCCACATTCTTTCAGATGGTCATCAAATTCATAGCTCAGATATTCACCGCCTCTATCAGACCGCAGTGCTTTAATCTTCTTGCCTAATTGATTCTCTACTTCACTCTGAAATTCCTTGAATTTGTCAAAGGATTCAGACTTATGCTTCATTAGGTAGACATAACCATACCTACTGAAGTCATCAGTGAAAGTGATAAAGTAGCTGAAACCACCTCTAGCATTTGTACTCATTGGTGCACATACATCTGTATGGATTAAACCCAATAGTTCATTTGCTCTTTCTCCAACTTTAGAGAAAGGTTGCTTTGTCATTTTGCCAAGTAAACATGATTCGCATTTACCATAATCCTCTAAGTCAAATGGTTCTAGAATTCCTTCCTTTTGAAGTCTTTCTAAGCGTTTCAAGTTTATATGGCCTAATCGACAATGCCACAGATATGTGAGATCTGAATCATCCTTTTTGGCCTTTTTGGTATTTATGTTATATACTTGTTTGTCGTGATCTAATAAATAAAGTCCATTGACTAATCTAGCAGATCCATAAAACATCTCTTTAAAATAAAACGAACAACTATTGTCTTTTATTAAAAAGGAAAATCCCTTAGCATCTAAGCAAGAAACTGAAATGATGTTTTTAGTAAGACTTGGAACATGGAAACATTCTTCCAGTCCCAAAACTAGCCCGGAGGGCAACGACAAATAGTAAGTTCCTACAGCTAATGCAGCAATCCGTGCTCCATTTCCCACTCGTAGGTCGACTTCACCCTTGCTTAACTTTCTACTTCTTCTTAGTCCCTGTGGATTGGAACATAAGTGTGAGCCACAACCTGTATCTAATACCCAAGAAGTTGAATTAGAAAGTATACAGTCTATAACGAAAATACCTGAAGATGGAACGACTGTTCCGTTCTTCTGATCTTCCTTTAGCTTCAAGCAATCTCTTTTCCAATGCCCCTTCTTCTTGCAGTAGAAGCATTCGGATTCAGAAGTGGGTTGACTGACCTTCCTCTTTACAGATTTGGCGCCAGTTTGCTTAGTTGGGCTGGCCTTGTTGCCACCTTTCTTAGCATTCCTCTTCTTTCCAGATTTCTTGAACTTGCCCCCACGCACCATAAGCACATCTTGCTTATCACTTTTGAGCGTCTTTTCAGCGGTCTTCAGCATACCGTGAAGCTCAGTGAGCGTTTTGTCCAGACTATTCATACTGTAGTTCAGTTTGAACTGATCATACCCGCTATGAAGAGAATGGAGGATGGTGTCTATAGCCATTTCCTGAGAAAATTGCTGATCCAGCCGACTCATATTCTCAATGAGTCCAATCATTTTGAGAACATGTGGACTTACGGGCTCGCCTTTCGTAAGCTTGGTCTCAAGAATTTGCCTATGAGTCTCGAATCTTTCGACTCGAGCCAGATCTTGGAACATGTTCTTCAACTCACTGATGATTGTGAAAGCATCTGAGTTGATGAACGTTTTCTGCAGATCCGCACTCATGGTGGCGAGCATTAGACATTTCACATCCTTGTTGGCATCAATCCAACGATTGAGGGCTGCCTGAGTGACCCCGTCGCCTGCAGCTTCGGGCATCGCCTCATCTAGGACATACTCCTTTTCTTCCTGCATAAGAACTATTTGCAAGTTCCTTTGCCAGTCAAGGAAGTTTTTCCCGTTCAACTTCTCCTTTTCGAGAATTGATCGAATGTTGAATGAATTGTTGTTTGCCATATTAAAAACTACAATTGAAAAGAATAAACAAATAAATAACCATTCACAGTTTCTCTTAATAAACTTAAATTCTAGCATACATGCATAATTCAATGTTTATTAAGCATTTTATTCAAGTTATGTGTTCCGGCAGGTGTGAATAAAATGATTCTAAGATCCTAAAATCATTGAAGAACTAAGCACAGTTTGTCGACTTAATCCTAGAACATCTTAGGTAAGCAAAAGCCTTTTGCTAATAGTCTAGAAACTATTCTTGGTTGATAGGTACGTCTAAGAACTTATTAGGTAAACCTATCGATTTTGCCACGACATAAAAGGACTCCTTACTTATATCGTTGAGTTTCACCAAAACTAACATGTACTCACAATTGTTTGTGTACCTTGCCCCTTTAGGACCAATAAGTAACACCTCGCTGAGCGAAAACTATTACTAGATTGATGTAAAGGATATCCAAGCAAGTGTATATTTTGGCATGGCACCTTTTAACTCAATTTTTTTTTAGGTTTGGAACTTAAGGCTCTTACTATGTTGGTTAGATTTTAAGTGAACTAAAATCCTTAATCATGCAACATAATCAAGCCACAATCTTACGCATAATTAAGACATATTTAAAGCAATAAATAACTTAAAGCATGCATAAGATAAATGTGATCTAGTATGGCCCGACTTCATCTTGAAGCTTTGACTTCAAAGTCCGTCTTGAAAATCTCCGTGGGAGGCACCATTTTCTTCAAATAGGATAAGCTATAACTAATTACAACTATTTGATGGTACGCATACCATATTTGAATTGAAAAATAACTTTGGTACTTAAGACCAATTACATTCAAATTAATGGTACGCAGACCATATTTTCTATCCTATTTGGGCCATACTAGTCACTTCATAACCTGCAAAACAGTACATATACAATATATACCATTCACCCATTCATTATCATGAATGGCCCACATAGCTGGTTAGTAAAACACATTATGCATCACGTAAACATTTGCAGCAATTAATCAAGGGCACCAATAATCTACCAATTATTCAGTCCTTATTAATTCTAATCAAGTTGTTTTAACCTTAAGGATTTGTAGACCTAATCAAGAGTTTTATGACTAAAAGGGCTCCCACTCAAACCAATAAATTCATATGCTTTACTAATTTTAAACATAAAAATGTATTTCAAGTCTAACCGGAAACATACAAATTTAATTAAAATTTAAAGCTCATATAAATTTATAATTGAATCCATAAATTTAATTTAATTTCAGTCGTATTTAAATTAATTCATGATTTTAATTTTAGTAAAATAATTAGAATAAATAAAATTTATTATAATTACAATATTCAAAATTAAAATCCTAGAAAATAATTTAAATTATTAATTTTAAAATTAATTAAAATTACGTAAACTGAAAAATTTCAAATTAAACATTCAAAACGATCTAATCGTAACGCAAACACCCTACGCATCGCAAGCCCATGGGCCGCACGCATACATCCATCGCTGGCCATGTGCGCGCAGCCCATGCGCTCGTCGCATAGCTGCTGCATCTACCATCGCAAGCCATCGCACGCTTTGGTGCTCGCTGCGCGCGCTCCATCGCTCGCTGTGCGCGCGAGCCATTGCTCGCTGTGCGCGCGACATCGCTCGCTGTGCGCGCGAGCCATTGCTCGCTGTGCGCGCGACATTGCTCGTTGTGCGCGCGAGCCATTGCTCGCTGTGCGCGTGAGCCATTGCTCGCTGTGCGCGCGAGCCATTGCTCGCTGTGCACGCGACATCGCTCGCTGTGCGCGCGAGCCATTGCTCGCTGTGCGCGCGATCAACGCTGGGCGCAGCGCTCGTGGCACGCGAGCTTGCGCTCGCTGCGCGCGAGGCTGCGCGCTCTTGCGCGAGGCAGTGCACGTTGTGGCGCAGCTCGCTTGCTGCCCACACGCGACTGCCATGGCTCGACTTTCGCCCATGCCCATTCGTCCATAGCTCGTGGCCCACGACACAAGGCAGGGCTGCTGCCTTGTGCTCGTGCACCATGCCTTGCTCATTGCATTCGTGCCGCACGGGCGACGAGCTCCCTTGCTCGTCGTCGCATGCCCGCACTATACAACACCCCTTAAGGGTAACACGAAGCGTCCATTGCTTTGTGCGTGCAAGTTATATGAACGAATCGCATAAAAATTTAAAATTTATATTTAAAATTAATGACAAATTAATAAATAATATTAATTTCATAATTTTAGGGCGAAAAATCGAAAATTTATTATCCAATTGATTTCCGATTATTATGGATTCAAGTCTAGGTCATAAAAATTTAAAATTTATCATAAATTTACAATTTTTATGGTGGTTTTTAATCATAGGTTTCTAATTAAATTATAATTAATTATGAAAATCAAATTAATTCTAAATTATTCTAATTTTCAACAAATTAATCATAATTACAAATTAGATTGCATAATTAACAAGGCTAGGCATTCAAACTTGTTAAACATATACAGTAGGTCAATCAAAAATTCAAGATTCATCAACAAGAATCGCAAATATTTAATTTTAACGTCTTAAATTTACGAAATTTTGCATTCGAAAAACTAAAACCTTCGAAAAGTCATAGTTAGGCTTCGAATTTGAGAATTCTGGGTTCGGCTGAAAAATACTAATTTTGTCAAAATTTTAGAATGCCTTTTACATGCGGAATTGACACAAAAATCACTCGATTTGGATGAGTAACGAAGAAACTGCCGAAAAACTGCGTACGTATAATTAAATAAACGCAATTTGCAATTAATTAACAATTACGAAAATTAATCACCCCTTTTAATTCTTGCAAATTTGTAATATTTAACCATGTTCATGCAATTTAGATTATGAAAATAATAAGGGGCTCGTGATACCACTGTTAGGTTATGATACATATGACAATACATAAATCATGCGGAAACAACCATTAAGCCAGGAATACATATTATTTACACATAATCATATAGCATAATTTAGATGCATACTCTTTGTTGCGTGCCTTCCCTAGCTGCGCTCGAACCGAACAAGAACAAGTCTTTAGGACTCCAAGTGTCGTCCCTCCGTAGATAGTCCACAGCACGTCCGGATCCGCCTTAAGATTGACCAACTAGAATCGCCCTTAAGGTACTAGAATTTTCGGCACTATTGAGCAAGGAATGTGGCTGAATTTTTCTCTTAAAACTCACTTTGAATACTTGAATTAATCTCTGAAAATATGTGACCCTAGGCACGTATTTATAGAGTTATGGAAAGGGAATTGGAATCCTAGTAGGATACGAATTGATTAAACTTAGAATCCTATAAGAACTCTAATTAATTAATTTATCCTTTTAGGAATAGGAATTTAATCATATACTAATTCTAATAGTTTTAGGAATCGTGCATGAACACAAACTCACACACACACACGGCAGCCACGAGGGCCGCCCATGCGTGCGTGCGAGCAGCAGCCCACGCAGCGAGGCCCATGGCCTTAGGCGCGCGCTGGGCCTGCCTTGCGGTGGGCCTGGGTGCTGCCTTGGCTGGGCGCGCGTTTGGCTTGCTGGGCGATGGCCCGACTTCGTGCTGGGCCTTCGTCCGGCAGGCCTCGTCCGATGCTAATTCGTACGATACGCTTCCGATTAAATTCCCGGTTCCGGAATTCATTTCCGATACGAACAATATTTAATATTTCCGATTCCGGAATTAATTTCCGTTTCGAACAAATATTTAATATTTCCGTTTCCGGAATTATTTTCCGATTCCGATAATATTTCTGATTCTGACAATATTTCCGTTTCCGGCAATATTTCCGATTCTGGTAATATTTCCATTTCTGATAATATTTTCCGATACGTACCATGTTTCCGTTTCCGGCAACATCTACGACTTGGATAATATTTATATTTCCGATACGATCCATGTTTCCGTTTCCGGCAATATCATCGTTTCCGGAGTATTCATTTCTTGCCTGTGACGATCTCAGCTCCCACTGAAACCAAGATCCGTCGATTCCGAATATCCATAGATGGAGTATCTAATGCCATTAAATACTTGATCCGTTTACGTACTATTTGTGTGACCCTACGGGTTCAGTCAAGAGTAAGCTGTGGATTAATATTATTAATTCCACTTGAACTGAAGCGGCCTCTAGCTAGGCATTCAGCTCACTTGATCTCACTGAATTATTAACTTGTTAATTAATACTGAACCGCATTTATTAGACTTAACATAGAATGCATACTTGGACCAAGGGCATTATTTCCTTCAACAATTGCCTATAAAGTGCCGAAAATTCTAAGTACCTTAGGGGCGATTCTAGTTGGTCAATCTTAAGGCGGATCCGGACGTGCTGTGGACTATCTACGGAGGGACGACACTTGGAGTCCTAAAGACTTGTTCTTGTTCGGTTCGGGCGCAGCTAGGGAAGGCACGCAACAAAGAGTATGCATCTAAACTATGCTAAATGATTATGTGTAAATAATATGTTTTTCCTGGCTTTATGGTTTTTCCGCATGATTTATGAATTGTCATATGTATCATAACCTAACAATAACTAGCTGTGGAGGTGAGGGTGGACCTAATCAGAACAAGTCTTCCTGCTTTAGATTGACATTTAGCGTTCCAAGAGCTTAGTTTTCCCCTAATTTGATCTGGACATATCGGTTATGATATGGACTTGATATGTACAAATCGATTCTAATCTGGACATGATCTGTACATATCAGTTCTGATCTGGACATAACGATTTTGATCTGCACACGATATGTACACATCGGTTCTGATCTGGAAATGATATTTATAAATCAGTTACGATTTAGAAATGATCTGATCATACCGGTTTTGATGTGGACATATTTTTGGATCTAGACAATAATATTTTTTTTCATAAAAGTAATAACAATAAAATAATAATAATAATAATAATAATAATAATAATAATAATAATAACAATAATAATCATCATCTGATTTGATATGAACTTATTTTTTCTGATCTGATTTGATCCGAGCTTATTTATTCTGACCTGAATAAATCTGAAATAACTAATAAGGTCCTGATATAATGTGAACTAAACAGGGCCTAAATGATTCGAAACCCATACTCCATATGCACTTACACTGAATGTTTCGAAATTCATACTCCATATTTGATGTGCCAAATGAATTCCATTAAATCGTACATGTAATGATTCTACCCCAATATGTAGATTCCATCCATCGTTGAGGTAAATTTGGCAAATACAATCTAATAAAGTTCTCTATTTGCCAATTACGACCTCAAATTTCTAAGTTTGTCAATTACAACCTTAAACTTTACATCCATTTTAACCTTAAATTTAAACATCAATTTTAAATAACAACCCGAATTCACCGGAAGATGATGTCATAATGTTACTAAAAAATACGAAGTATAATATAATATCTGTAAAAAGAAATAAATTTTTTTAATTCTTAATTCTTAATTTTCATTTTAAATTTTTTATATTTTTAGAAATTATGCACATAATTGTTTTTAATAACATTATGACATCATTTTCCGGTGATTTTTACCGCAAAATGATTTCTAAATTGTAATTTAAAATGGATGTATAAGTTTAAGGTTGTAATTGAAAAAATTAGAAAATTGAGTTTGCAATTGGCAATATGAAACTTTGTTAGGTTGATTTGCCAAAATTTCCCAGAGTTTAACTAACTTACACCAACCCAAAAGAGTATAAAAAAATTCATTTAGGGCGTATTCGGCGGTAACGGGTAAATTTTTGACATATTCAAGAGGCTACTTGTAAAATTTGTGAACGTTTGACAAGGTAGGGGTTTTGGTAGCGGTTAGCGGTAGAGGTAGCAGTTGCGTAGCTTCTGCTAAACGTTAAAATTAGTAGCTTTTAAGGTTTTTTGTTTTTTGACAGCTTAAGCAAGAACAAACAGACTAATGGCCTTTCCTCTCATATTGAGCGAGGTTATGGGCTTTACTAACTTGAGTTCTACTTACCTTAATGCATACAAAGTAATCAAGACTTACAGTTGCTAACCTAATATCCGCAATTACGGATGCTATATTAACAACCGCTTTGGAGGGGTTCTTGATTGCTTGAATTGCTTTTAAGGTAACGGGTAACATTTGAAAAGTTTATAGTAAAGTTTTAAACACTATTCGAGCTTAATTTTATTTTATTTTACATTATCAACCGCTACTTTTACCAAACACTCATATTAATTACCCGCTAATTTTCCAGCTAACCGTTATCCGTTACTATTCATCTTTACCCGCTACTCTAACAACTACCTACTACTCTAATAACCAACACATGGATGGTGCAGGATTGTGCACGTAGATCTACGTGCACCTGCACCAAAACGCAAAAACATTAAAACAAAACGCAATAAACTTAACAGAAAGAACATAATAGAGTAAACGAAAAGAACATTAACCAAAACCTGAAAAGAACACTAATGTTAAAAACACCAAATAAAATGTACAAAAATGAAAAGAATATATTCTCTCCCCGATAAACTATAAAAAGAAGAACTACTTTTCAAAAAGAACATCATGTGAAAAATAAAACAGAAAAAAAAAAATCAAGTATCGATAATATTATTAAAAATTTAATACCAAAAACTCAAAAAAAAAAAAAGACAACAGAGAAAGGAAAAAAGAACAAAACACGTGAAAAAGAACAACATCTTCTTTTTCCTTATCAAACAAAAGAACAAAATGAAAGGGACGAAAAGAACAACATATCTATGTTCTTTTATGTGTTTTATTTGTTCTTTTCAAACCATTTAGTGTTCTAATTAAAAAGACGAAAACGACGATATTTGGATGCAATTAAAATTAGATCCATATTTTATTTAAAGGTATTTTTGTTCTTATCCCACGCATCAGATCTATGTTCTTTTATTAAGTGTTATTAGTTCTATTCAAACAATTTTATGTTCTAATTAAAAAGACGAAACGTCGATTTTTTGATGCACTTAAAACTAAATCTATATTTTTTTTAAAGTATTTTTTTTCTTTCTCCACGAATCGGACTATGTTCTTAATAAATGTTATTTGTTCTTTTCAAACCATTTATATGTTCTAATTAAACTGAAACGACAAAATTTTGAAGAACTTTAAACCGGATCTATGGTATTTTTAATTTATTATTGTTCGTTTCCTATGCTTTATGTGTTCTTATTAAGAAAAGAAGACGAGACTGCAATGAAGTTGTTGAACTTAAAACCAGATCTACAATGTTACTATGTTCGTTTACAAGTGTAGTTTGTTCTTTTAATAAATTGTGTTTTAATGGGTTTGGACGTAAAAACATTAATTTGTTCCTTATAAAATCTTTTTTTGTTCTTTTAATAAAAAATACAGTAATTGTGTTACGAGTTAAAATAATATCTATGTTCTTTTAAAAGTTGTTTTTATACTATTAGTATAATTTATTTATTTTTAAAATTCAAAACGTGTTTTAATTTTTATAAAAATAATCATTAACTGTATAAAAAAAAACTCTCTAAAAATTTAAAAGAACAATCTATGTTGATATAAAAGAACAAACTATGTTGATTTAAAAGAACAAACTATGTTTATAACATAGTAAAAGTAAAGTTATGAAAAGAACATTACAATGCTAAAAGAACATTAGAGGAAAGAACAATAAAACGTACCTTAAACACTTGATCAACATTTATCAAGAGCATCAATATCTTTTAATAAATCTTCAAAAATTGATCTCAATCCTCGAAAAATATCATGCTCTCATGTCATTCTCTTGCTTCGAAAACTAGCCAAATTGAACTAATATTTTTCTCAATTCACCCATTTTCAACTAAGGAAAAACATTCATAAGGAATTTTAGAGAGAGTGATAAGGAGAAAATGTATTTTTTTACTCTTTCACGCACTATCTCACTCTTTCTATCTCAAAAAATCTCTCTTATGTTGAGAGAATATAAATCCTCTCATCTTTCTCTCTCTAAAATGTATTTCTGAAATTCTAAAATGACTAATGGTTATGATTTGTAAGTACAATATATAGTTGATGAAAAATAGAAAATGAAAAAATAGGAATTAGAATCAAAGAATAACATAGAAGGAGAACGGGAAAATTCTTTAAGAGTGCATAATGAGAACTATGCACGCGTTTTTATTTTGTTCTTTTTAACAGAATATTATAAAAAGAACAAATGAAAAGACTAAAAGAACAAATAGGGAGACTAAAAGAACAAGTCAAGTACCTTGTCCCACAATAACATATGATTCTAAATCATCATTAGGATCATTATGCTATGAATTATCGAGCACATTATTCATAATATCTGAAAAAATAATAAGTTAACATGTATAATAAAAAGAAAAAGAATGTAATCAAAAGAACAAAGGATAAATAAAAAGTAACACGAAAAATAACACAATAAAATAAAAAGAACAAATTATTAAACGCAATTGGAATTGAAACTAATAAAAAATAAGAACACAATAAAATAAAAGAGCAAATTATGAAACGCAAATGGTCTACTTTTCTACTATAATGAAATTGTTCTTTTAATACGAGCATATGTTCTTTAAATACGTTAAGCAGTTCTTTTCTGGAAAAAAAATCGTAATTACATAATCAAAATCTTCAAAATCAACGATTTCAACGAAATCAGCGTGTTATTACATAATTTGATTCATTAAAATCATCAAAATCATCAAAACACGACTATTACAAAATCAAAATCATCAAAATAGTCAAAATCATCAAAACACGATTATTACAAAATCAAAATCATCAAAATAGTCAAAATCATAAAAAACTCGATTATTACAAAATCAAAATCATCAAAACATACAATTTATTATTACAAAATTGAAAAATTACCTCCCAAAATCTGATTATCAGCTGCAGAATTCGGGTTTGAAGAAGATGAATCAATTTAATTTGATGTTGAAGCAGAAAAATTAACGAAATTTTGAGAATTTTCATTACTTCCTCTCTCTCTAAAAACCATTTTAGAAGACCTATTTCACCATTTCTCTATCCTCTTTACAGTTTGAATCCAAAACATAAAATCAGAAGAATATATATCGTAAGAATAACAACGAATCAAATAAAAACGCGAAAAACATAACTGAAAAGAACAGAGCCTTTAATGTTCTTTTGTTCAAGGGAATTGTTCTTTTGTTAGGGATTTGATGAAAACGCGCGTTTTTTAATGTTGGTCGTTTTGATCTCGGTGCACCTAGAGCTACGTGCACACGGCTACACCATCAAAATTACGCAAAGGCTACACATACACTGGGTGTATGTGGGCCCACGATACCCCGCTCATCAATTCGCCAGATCCACATCATTGAAGCCACCTCAGCGTCCAAATTTTCACTCCATTTTTAATCCTGTTTTGAATTTGAATTTCAAACCATTTTTTTCTTTTTTTCTTTTTTTTCTTCATCGATGATACCAAAGTCCTGATTTTTTTTGTGCGTTTTAAGTTTTTAGTTGACTTCCTTGTTGAAGATCGTCATTTGGCGATGTAAAAGATAAAAAGAATCTGTATAAATTTCAATCGCGCGATAATTTATCATAATTTTTTGTCGATTTTTTTCTAGTAAAGTTAGTTGTTTAATTTGGTGTAAATAATTTATTTATTTTAGTTTGATTGTTTGATTTAATCTAATGTAGTCGATTGTTAGATTTAACTTAATTAGCTTGATTTTTTTTTCAAAGTAGTCGAAGGTAGACGAAGAAGAGGATGGGGATCTGGGCGGATTTTACAATGTTCTGTTTGTTTCTCACTCCTGTTTGTTTGGGGAAGATGACAATCAAGGTCAACTCAACCAAATAGTTGCCGTATTTATTTTTTACACAATAATTTATATTATAACTACTTGTTTGTTAATAATCTGAACTCTTGGGTTTTTGACAGGAAGAAAATGGACCTAAGAATAGCAAGTGCAAAGGCCATGAAGCTCTTAGATGACTTTGAGCAGGCTACAGAGAGAGAGGGTCAGGACGCTGGAGGGCATAATGGATCTTGAATTAATATCGTGATTTGATACCACCCAAATCGCCAAACTGTTAGCCGAAGGCTCATGCCAGAACCAAACACTCCTGAATATGAAGAACTTGAGAAAAAACCTGACACTGTATTCTTAAAAACGATCTCAAACAAGTTCCAAACTGTGCTTGGGATTTCACTTATAGAACTTTTATCTCGACTCCTCGACATCCTACTGATGAGGTACTGCAGGAAACTCTTACATGCGAATCAATCATGTTGTTTGAGTTGTGTTTGTCATATTAACATATTTTTTCATCAAAAAGGTGTATCTCGGGCAAAGAGAGACTGTAATAAGTTGGAGGAAATAGAAGATAAGATTGTAGGGAGGAACAAAGATGAGAAACTGAAGAACCGAGTTGGTCCAGTGAAGTTGCCATATACATTGCTGTATCCTTCAAGCGATGCAGGACTCACGAGTGTGTGGGTTTGGTTGTGAGGGATGGTTAAGTATAAGAAAACAATAAAAGCAAAAACCAAAAAAAGGGGGGATGTAGACACCTACTTTTGTCCCCGTTCCTGCAAGGGAAAGGTTCGATGATGAAAGCATAAAAATTCCACTTGACAACGCATCTCCTATAAAATAAACGAATCTCGATTCCCCATTTCATTTCACCCGAAACCTGCTATTTATGGAAACCTGCTAAAAACAGTAACTGCCGTAAAAGGTAGCTTCTAAAAGTGGCAAATCATAAAAGATAGAAACCTGTCAGAATTAGGTGTTGCATTCCAACATAAATCCTAAATGAGATAGAAAACTGCGAGAATCCTATTCCTAATAGGATTCGGAAATAAGAGTTACGTATTAATTAAAATCCTAACGAGCCTAGAGTTCGTAACGGGCCCAGACGCATTCCGTCACAAAATTGATACGCGCTAAAAGACTCGAATTAATCTCAAACTCTACGGATTTTAGGAATCCGAATCTGACTAAACAAAACTGCCCAGACCCTATTTTCAACGCCTGGCTCTGGGCGCCGAAATCTTCGGCGCCCAGGCCTGGGCGCTGAAAATACCTGGGTACATCTCTTTTCCTAATACCTGGGTACCTCCAAAGCCTACACAAAGATCTTCATAAGTTCCGCACCCTAACTCCATTTTAAAAACTGTTTTGAGTCACCAATAGAAAAAATTAATCTGGACAAAAATGCGTTTCACGCTAACAGTCAAAAAAGCCTCCAAAACAGCCTCAAAATTAACTTTAACTACAAAGCAAAATATCAAGGCACAAAAAAAAAACGAAATAGGAATAAACGCAAGAACATGTCAAGCAAAACTTCAAAATTGACCGCCCAAGTCATTTTCAGCGCCCGGGGCTGGGCGCCGAAATTTCTGACGCCCCAGCCTGGGCGTTGAAACTCTCTGCCTGCCAAAGGTTTTCTTTTTCGGAAGTGTTCGTCATTTTATCCGCACACAACGGAAAAACAACGAACACTTGGGGGGTACAATATGTATCCAAATAGGTTTACCAACAAATTGGTCGAATTTTACGCAACCTATAAAAAAAAAACGGCAGATGAAAATAAATGGCAAATACTTCATTCATTTGACCGATTAAGTAATATGTTTCCACTTCAGGACATATCTACCGAAATCCGGCATACTAGAACTTATTCTAAAGCTAGAACTACGTGCGACCTGATTCTGACAAGATACGTAGGCAATCCTTACCAAGGATTCGGTCCAAATAATAATAAAAAAATTATATTCTTTGTGTAAAAAAGTGTTAGACATATAAACAAAATTGAATGGAAACTAAAAATACGCCTTTATTAAAATATAATAAGAAGGAAAACAAAGTGCTAGGAATAAAAACAAACACAACTTAAATAAATAAAGGGCACCTACACCCTAGCAAAGAACTACACTACTCTAGTTCTTCCGGATCATCAAATAAAGTCTTGAAGAGAGCAATGTTCGCAGGATCCACCCCCATAGTCTTCTGCGCTGCCCCAATATCAATCTCCATAAGAACTGGCTCCTGGACACTAACTTCCAAAGATGCCAAAGCTTCAGAAACATTCTCAGTTATAGTCCGCTCAGCCTCAAGGGCACAAACAATGGTGGGAGAAGGATTACTATCATCAACTGGACTAGCCACTGTTTCTACAGGCGGCTGAGCCTTCCTAACCCATACATTGTTCTGGCGACGATCTCCGCGAGAGCTTGCATTTCTTTTAACAACAGCAGGCCCCTTCATGTTAGACATCTTTTTAGGCCTGACACTGGAACGGGGAAGAACTTCCTTTCGCTTTCGATCAGGACGAGCTTTCACAGTCTTAAAACTATAGGTACAAGGTCTGGCAGAATCAGGACCCTCATACTTAACACGAATACGAGGTATCAAAAGCTCAGCCGGCTCCCCATTACGAGCCTCGGTCCTCACATCCTTGTCATCGGAACTCATCCACAACTTTAGTTTTCAGAAAGACCCACAAACCAATTTGTAGCTACGGCCCAACGCGGGAGACCATCATAATATCTAGCCCACGCTAAGACCCGTGTTTGTGAAAATGCCGCTACCTTAGGTGGTACCGTATCAGAAAATGGGATAGTCTGCCTTAAACCATATTGACGCATGACTCGGTAAGGGAAAATATAAATGGTACAAGATAGCCCCAACAAAGAAACATAAACCGATACATCAGACCCCCCTGTCATAGTAGTCAAACCCCACCATGGTACCACCCACTTAATAGAACAAATGCCATAAGTAAAAAAGGAGGTCCATTCGGCCTCGTCCTGGCCTTGGTGCAAGTATTTTCGGTTACACAAAGCTATAGGGCGATAATGTTTAGGATCGGCAGGAGCTTCCAAAAGTCTAAGCCGTTCCGCAAGCCAAATCTGCTAAAACAGGTACGATCGAATCAAAAGAATGAAAAGAAAGGAAAAAAGGTTCCTGGGGCGCAGTTTCAACGCCCAGGACTAGGCGCCGAATATTCCAGCGCCCAGCCCTGGGCGCTGAAACTCAGCCCCAGGCAAAAAGAAATATATAAAAGTGGCGTATGTGTGCGCAAAGAAAAAAATAGATTACCTGCAGTAATAGGGGGCTTCCCTTAAAAATTTCGGATTTGGCATCCTTCTTCAGCTCATCCGCACTCAGCAAAGTCTCAGCAACAACCAACGGCATAATAGAATAGCAACTTTCCATCTGGCTAATCAAGGGGATCGGCCTTATGTCACCGAACTCACCATTATTATTCGACAGCAAATAATGATTCAACAAGCAAAATACAAGGGCTCGAATATTCAATTTTTGTTCGGTCATATTCTTACTAGGCCTTGTAGACACCTACTTTTGTCCCCATTCCCGCAAGGGAAAGGTTCGATGATGAAAGCATAAAAACTCCACTTGACAACGCATCTCCTATAAAATAAACGAATCTCGATTCCCCATTTCATTTCACCCGAAACCTGCTATTTATGGAAACCTGCTAAAAATAGTAACTGCCGTAAAAGGTAGCTTCTAAAAGTGGCAAATCATAAAAGATAGAAACCTGTCAGAATTAGGTGTTGCATTCCAACATAAATCCTAAATAAGATAGAAAACCGCGAGAATCCTATTCCTAATAGGATTCGGAAATAAGAGTTACGTATTAATTAAAATCCTAACGAGCCTAGAGTTCGTAACGGGCCCAGACGCATTCCGTCACAAAATTGATACGCGCTAAAAGACTCGAATTAATCTCAAACTCTACGGATTTTAGGAATCCGAATCTGACAAAACAAAACTGCCCAGACCCTATTTTCAACGCCTGGCTCTGGGCGCGAAATCTTCGGCGCCCAGGCCTGGGCGCTGAAAATACCTGGGTACGTCTCTTTTCCTAATTCTTTGCGGATTAGAACTCTGCAATTCTATCTTTCCGCGAACTCTTCCCTATAAATAGGCCCCTAGTTTCGACGTGAAACGACACAACAACACATAATATATTCTGAGTATTGACTCTAAACCCCTTAGCCTAAGCCTCTCGCTGCGAAACTGTTCACGCGTTCTGTCGCAATCGATCCATAAATCGAACAGAACGTATCCTGTCCCATAATTGAGATTCGTTAAATAAAAAGGAGAAATAGCAAAGTCAAAGTGGTTAGTTTTCTGAGAACCGTGACGCACCTCTCAAGGGTGCGTCGTAATGTGTCCCTTTTCGATGATTTAACCGCTTTCCTCGTCCTTTTTATGAACTGTTAAACTAACCTAATTTGAATGTTCTATCACGCCTAACAAATATAATATTTTTGGGAAATCGGATTATCATGCTAGGTCCCTTAAAACAATCTAAATCAGATAATCGCGTTCGATCTAGTACTATATGTTGCATATTATTAAAATCAACTCAGATTAGTTTAATAGTTAATGCATGTCCCTTCAATTATTTATGCTGAGCTAGTAAGGATATTCTGCCTCTGGAGTTATCGACGAGCGAATTACTCCTCTCGGTAGTTACAGTCCCCCGAACCCTCAATCTCTACCTTGCGGGTGTATATTGAGAGATCCCCACACCAGGGATCACAAGGGAACCTACGGCCGTCGTGGTCAAACATAATTGCAATCCCTTTATGTCACGATAACCGGGTTTTGTCAGTTTTAATCATTGTCGTTAAAAACTGAATGGCGACTCCTATATTACTAGTCAATTGGGTGTATACTCACAGGAAATCCAATTACACTTGATTGAATAAAAAGAATCGTCACACCCACGAGGGACAAGGTCACGCATTAGCCTCGTGCTTTTTTCGACCCCCTCACAGTGGCGACTCCACTGGGGATAGTGAAGGAAATACTCGTGCTTGTAGGTAATCAAAATAGACGAAGGGTGAAACGATCTTACCCCGCGTTTATTTCCCCATCAAGTTGGGACGACCTGAAAAATAGCATATTAATGTGAACGGGCAGAACATCATAACGAATCTCGGCTCCCTCGGGAGTTGGGACTAAGGATACCTTTTTTCGCCAATAGGGGGGTGCATACGCCGCGCATGTTTCCCACTCGTTACTTGTGCAGGTAGTACACCTATCCCGAACCCAATTGCTCGCCCATTAGGTCCCTCTCGCCTGCATGCCCCCTTGGCTTGCACTTGCGGGTTGGCCTCTTGAGCGAAATTCGTCTGTTGAAGACACTACCTCGACCGGGGCATGTGTTGGATCTACGATAGAAGCGGTACCAAGCCAGGCGCAAATAAACTACCCGTAGAAGCCTATCATAAACTACGTGGCATATTTAATTTCCAAATCCATGTTTGTAATGTAGTTATGTGTAGCGAAATATGTGATTGTGTGTGACAAACTATCCTAGAACACCAATGACCTTAAAAATTGCCCAAACATTCATAGACTAATTTGCCAAAGAGTTATACCGAAACACGTGTTTCGCAAACCCGAATGATCGCCACAAAATAAGCGACGCTCGGGATGGCCTGTAACGAATCCCACAAACGCTGCCACGCGTAAAGGACGTTATTAGGCAAGCACGCAAATCGAAGTCGCATAAACAAAAGACAGAAAACAAGAACCAGCCAGGGACGCATTTTTTGTGCCCCTGGCTGGGCGCCAGAATTTCTCACGCCCCTAGCTGGGCGCTGAAGTTGCTGCTTGGCCGTCTGGTCAGGCGCAGCAGCTTCGGTGCCCGCACGAAAGGAAAATACGTAGCAAAAAATATTCATAAAAAAAGAATTGCTACGAGGGCGTAAGAAAAGCACTCGATTTCAAAAGCGACTCGCGAAAAATTAATAACTATTTACGTCGTTGTTAGGCCTCCTACGACGGCAATGCTCGACACTAAAAGTCAACCATGCAGATAATCATGAATGTCACACGGGCAGAGATTTTCAAAAACATAAAGAGTTCAAAGTGCACACATAACAGTCCAAATATACTAGTCCGACTTAAGGGTAGTCATAGAATGCTTAAAAGACCGACTCACGAAACAAACTAATGTGTCTCCTACTCCACAACAATAATGCAGGGCCCCTGAGTACTTGCCCGTGATAGCCATCAAGAAACGCGATGGAAGAAGCATATCCCGAACATCTGTACCTAGAGGTCGCACAAACCCAAGAGATGCATGCTCTGGGACACGACCCTTTACGTTCTCAAAGGCCACTCGCCCCAAAGAACCATGCTATGCCAAAAACGCTCCCCAACTCACATGCTCTCGGGCTATTGTTTGGGTTAGAAAAGAAAAGAGCGAAGAAAGAAACAGAAATTATGGCACTAGCTCTCCAAGATGAAGTGTTCGATCCTACTAAATAGATCGCTCCATCACCCTCAAAAGATGACCAAATCCAACGAGGGTGGCGCAAGACTTTCAAATGGACTAATGCTCGTGGGATAAAGTTCAAGATATCTGCGGGAGAGGGTCCGATGTACGAAGAATTAGAGTCTGAATCCGAGTCTGACTCCGAGTCCGAACCTAGCAAAATTGTAACCCCTCCTAAAAATAGTTTAGACCCGGAAATCTCTACCCCGGGAGATCTTTTTGATGTAATGCTTCATGACTTTAATAAGATAAACAAAACTTTTGAGTATGTGCCGCTTAAAAATCAGAGTAATAATGCAGAATGTCTCGCCACCAATGAGCACGAAAAAGAGTCAGAAGAGGAATATACCAAACTAATAAAAGCTGTAAATGAACAAGAACTCAAAACTCCTATAATTGAGGACACAGAATCGGTAAATATTGGAACAGAAGAAAATCCTAAAATTATTAAAATTGGCCTCACCTTAACTCCTACTGAAAAGGCCGATCTAATCTCCACTTTGCGGGAATTCGAGGGTGTCTTTGCTTGGTCCTACAAAGACATGCCGGGAATAGATCGAGAAATCGCTGAGCATAAAATTCCGCTAGATCCCAAAATGACGCCAGTAAAACAAAAGCTACGGCGGCTCAAACCAGAGATAGCCTTGAAAATAAAAGAAGAAGTCACTAAACAATTAGATGCCGGCTTTATAAAAGTCTCCAACTACCCAGAATGGGTGGCCAATATTGTCCCCGTAGCTAAAAAAGATGGACGAGTGCGAATGTGCGTAGACTTTCGAGACCTCAACAAAGCCAGTCCTAAAGATGACTTCCCCCTACCTCACATAGACATACTAGTAGACAACACCGCAGAACACGCGCTCCTCTCCTTGATGGACGGGTACGCCGGATATAACCAAATACTCATGGCAGAAGAAGACATGGAAAAAACAACTTTCATTACCCCTTGGGGAACATATTGTTACACTGTAATGCCTTTTGGTTTGAAAAACGCGGGGGCCACCTATCAAAGAACAGCCACCACGTTACTCCATGACATGATACATAAAGAAATCGAGGTCTATGTGGACGACATGATCGTCAAATCTAAAGACCGGCGCGGTCACCTCCCGGCACTTAAAAAATTCTTCACCCGAATCTTGAAATATAACATGAGACTAAATCCACAAAAATGTGTGTTCGGGGTAACCTCGGGAAAATTGCTAGGATATGTTGTTAGTACACGAGGAATCGAGATCGACCCATCCAAGATCAAAGCCATTACCGAAATGCCCCCACCAAAAACTGAAAAACAGATAAGGGGCTTCCTAGGAAAGTTACAATACATTAGTAGGTTCATTTCCAAGCTTACTATGACTTGTGAGCCAATATTCAAAAAATTAAGAAAAGAAGAAAAGGCCGAATGGGATGAACAATGCCAAACTGCCTTCGATAAAATCAAAGAATACCTAAGCAAGTCACCCGTCCTCTCCCCACCTTTGCCTGGAATCCCTTTACGCCTATACCTAACCGTCACAGATACTGCAGCAGGAGCTATGCTCTCACAGTGTGTACATGGATCCGAGCGAGCCATTTACTACTTGAGCAAGAAGTTCATACAGTACGAGACGAGATACACAGAAATTGAGAAAACCTGTCTCGCCCTCGTCTGGGCATCCAAAAAACTCAGACATTACCTATTGGCCCACACTGTTCATATAGTGTCACAACTAGATCCCTTAAAATACGTGTTCGAAAAGCCCGCCCTGAGTGGTCGCCTGTCCAGGTGGCTAGTCATGCTCTCAGAATTCGACCTAAAATTCATTCCGGAAAAAACAATCAAAGGAAGAGCGGTAGCCGAATTCCTGGCCGAGCATGCCACGAATGAGGAAACCCCGGAAGCTTACCTCCTCCCCGACGAGGAACTTCTGATGATACAAGACGACTATTGGACACTATACTTCGGTGGCGCGTCCAACCAAAAAGGATGCGGCGTCGGAGTTCTCCTAGTCAGTCCCGAAGGAGCCCATATACCAATTTCCGTCAAACTTGACTTCGAGGCCACAAACAATGCCGCCGAATACGAGGCCTGCATAGTCGGGCTAGAGGCCGCAGTTAGCCTCGGAGTCAAATACCTACAAGTCTTCGGGGATTCTTCCCTAATAATCAACCATATATCCAAAAGATGGAAGGTCCAAAGCACTAGTCTCTCAAAATATCAAGCTCACTTGGACCAAATAGTCGAGCAATTTGAAAAAATCGAGTATACATACTTGCCAAGAGACGACAACCAATTCGCGGATGCACTAGCGAAGCTAACTTCAATGCTCAACATCCCGAATGAATGGGACGGAATGACCCTTCGGGTCGAGCGAAGGAAGGAGCCGGCTTATTATTGTGCCATAGACTCCGAACCTGAAAACACCGAAGAAGAACCATGGTACACGGACATCCTTCGTTACAAAACAAGTGGGGAATTCCCCCAAAACACTTCCCCGCGAGCACAAAAGGCCCTACGCCTCCTCTCCTCACAATATAGCATAATTCTGGGAGAACTGTACAAATACACGCCGAATAAAATCAAGTTACTTTGTGTCCATCAAAACCAAGCCCAAAGACTAATGGAAGAATACCATAACGGCGTGTGCGGACCCCATATGAACGGAAAAATGCTATCCCGAAAAATATCCCGCTCATGGTACTATTGGACCACTATGGAAACCGATTGCCATCACTTTGTAAAAACTTGCCCAAAATGCCAAATCTTCAGTAACCTTAACCATTTGCCTCCCTCATAACTATACACCTTCACTTCTCCATGGCCCTTTTCCACCTGGGGTATAGATATAATCGGCAAGGTAACACCAACAGGCGTGGGGGGACACGAGTACGTTTTAGTTGCAATTGATTACTTCACTAAATGGGTAGAGGCAGTCTCCTATACAAAGTTAACAGCCAAACATGTCGCTCGATTCCTAGAAAAGAACATATTCTGTCAATACGGGGTTCCACATGAAATCATAAGTGACCAAGGTTCCCACTTTAGGGCCGAAGTCCAAGACCTGCTCAAAAAATATCATGTCAAACACCATAAATCCTCTCCCTACAGGCCGCAAATGAACGGCGCGGTAGAGGCGGCCAACAAAAATATTAAAGTCACAATCGAAAAAATGGCCGAAAATTATAAGGATTGGCCCAATAAATTACACTTCGCACTATGGGGCTATCGAACCTCAATCCGCACCTCCATTGGAGTAACACCCTACTCCTTGGTATACGGAATGGAAGCAGTCCAACCGGTCGAGTTGGAGATTCCCTCCCTCCGGATCGTCCTAGAAAGCAAGCTACCCGAAGCTGATTGGGTTCAAGCTAGGTACGACGAACTCGTCCTTTTAGACGAACGGAGGTTGAGAGCTCTACATCACGTGCAAGTGTATCAAAAGCGCATCGCAAGGCAATTCAACAAAAGAGTCAAACCTCGAAACATCAAAGAAGGCGATTTTGTTTTAAAAGAAGTCCGCGCACCTACTACGGACCCTCGAGGAAAATTCCAGCCTAACTGGACAGGACCGTATTTTGTAAAGACCATCCTACCTGGCGGAGCAGTCCAACTCGCCGACATAGATGGAGCGGGATTCGCTAACCTCACGAACTTAGACCAATTGAAAAAGTACTATATTTAATAAAATTCAGTCCGGAGTTAAGGCATCTAATAAAACATATTAAGACTCATAAGCCAACATTCTGCGCATTACTCTAAACAAACGGCATAAAGCTCGATAAAGTAGAAAAAGCGAAGGACAAAAATTCAACGCCCAGGACTGGGCGCTGTTATTTCTCACGCCCAGGACTGGGCGCCGATATTTCCCTCGCCCTAAATCGGGCGTCGTTCTCTCTTGCCACCTACCTTCCCGCTTCTACAAAGTGTTCGTACTCCTTTTTCTAACCCTCAAAAGAACCACGAACACTTGGGGGGGAAGCAGACGAGTAATGAACACCCTTTCAAAAAGTTTTTTTCAAAAAAGCTAGAACTACGCACGACCTGATTCTGACAAGATACGTAGGCAATCCTTCTCAAGGATTCGATCCAATAAAAAATTAAAAAATAATAAAGTCATGCAACGCATCAAGAAGAAAAGATATTGCAAAGGGCACTCTACCCTAACCCATGCACGGGCAAGACCAAATAAAATGAAAAAGCCACAAGAGTTTCCAGGAACAAGCCCAACAAAGGAGTATGACACGAGTCGGCAAAAAACAGAAAAAATAGTGAACATGCATATGTAATACCCCAAGTAGTCGGTTAGTCTAAAATATATGTGCACTCTTATATGAACTCATTATTTTTACGAAAGTCTTTTCCTTTTCGAAATTCGTCGTTGGTTTAGGAAGCTAATATTGCTATAATATGTTAAAACAAAGCCCACGGAAGGCTCAAAACATTCTTGCACCAAAAATCGCAAAAAAAAATATATATACATGCGGAACACAAGAATGAATATGTATAAAACAGGAGGTAAGCCTAAGACTCGTCATCGGCTCCATATCTCCAAGCCTCGCCGGTCCATCCACTCCACTCCCCGTGGTATGAGGGACCCCAGCCAGAGTCACCCCAAAAATGAGGTTGCGACTGCAACTCGGGCTAGGCTCTCGGGCCACCGACACGGAACGCCGCCTACGCTCCGGCTCGGACCTCTCCCCGGAAGAACTCACCCCCGCGTCAGAACGGCGATGCCGTAGGGGCGAGTGCCGTGCTCTCTCTCTCTCTCGCGACGACCGTGTTCTCCGCCAGAGGGACCCGCGTCGTCGGCCCCAGCACGCCCAGTAGCCGTCTGCAAAAAGGGACAAAAAAGAGAGTGAATGACCGAAAGCCAAACCAAAGGTACAGATCAAAAGAAAAAAGAGGGCACATTACCCGAGTAGAGTGGGGGCTCCTGCAAGAAAGTGCAGACCGAGCTCGAACCAACGCGGACTTCAACCGGTTGATCACCCCCACCATCGCATTGGCCGTACGGGTCGGAACCTAAAACAAGAATGTCAGTAAAAAAGAAAGAAAAAATATAAAAGAAGAGTACACAAATAAAAGGTGCATACCGCCTCTACTCCCTCAGGGAGGGGAGCATGGAAAACCCGGTCTTCCGGGAAAGTCTCCACAATCTCGGATCCACTCTCTCCGGTATACGAGATCCGAGCATCGGGAAGCACCCATCCCCCCAACAAAGGGTCAGGACCCTCCTGCACAAAACACAATAGGCATAAACACATGGGCACGAACATGAAAACACCAAAATCAATACAAAGAGAGGAGGCAACTTACAGCGCCAGGCTCCGGGAGACGAAGAGAATCCTGGATAAACTGGTAATAGCTAGCTCCCTCTATCACCAACTCTGTCGCCGGCACACCAGTCCTCGAGTGGACCCTCCACGACTCGCCTATCGAGCGAGTAGACAGCATGGTCGCAGGCGGAGGCCTGGGCACCGAAAAAAACCCGACCGTCTGCATACGTACCCGCTCTCCCAGGTACCAGACAGGGTCCCGGCGGCCAACGAACAAGACCCGCATCTGGCTCAGGGCATAACTATCCCTGACTGAAGCATGGGTACCCCTAAAAGGGAGCCATGGGGTCCAAACCACCTATTTTCGTACAAACGCAGTCAGATCTCGCACATAAAAAATAATATAAAGGAATACGAGATAGAGGATAAGACTCTGTACATGCTCAGGGTTCCCGTCTCGGATAAGATCCCACACGGTATCGGGCGGTGGACGCACTGTCAGCTTCTTCTTCCAACCCCAACGGCGACCGGCAGGGAACTCCAAAGGCCTCTGCCCCTTTCGGGGAGCTAGCCAAGGTAAGTGCTCAAAGGCCCACAGCTGCAAAAAGAAAAGGATAATAAAACGTTAAAAAAAAAGAGGCCGGGTAAAAGCGAGAAAAACAAGAGAAAGTCTAGCCACATACCTCGACCAAACGCGGCACTCCCGCTAATGTAATCACAAAGTGACGTATACTCGGGTCCGAGACGCGCACCGACAAACTCATCTGGCCGACAAGCGTCGCATAGCCCAAATCGCCCCAGCGATAGTCACCCAGTGTAGACACGTCCTCCACCATGCCTATCCACCTCGGGTCAAAGGTGTCAGTCGGACCCGATAGAAAAGTGGAAGTAATAAAGTGGAGGTAGAACAGCCGAGCCTGTCTCGAAGGCGACTCCTCTACCCCGTGCTCCAAAGCCCACATCAGGTCAGCGAAAGGTATCCCACGGGGCTGGTGCGAAGGTAACCTACTACCCATCCACGAGCCCAGGAGCCTGGTACCCTCAGCAACAGTCGGCGATGGGCCATCCGACCTCAGACGAACGGGGTTCCCTGTAAAGGTCAAACCCGTCAAAGCTGTGTAGTCCTCAGGAGTGATCGTCATCTCGCCCCAAGGAAAATGGAAGGTGTTGGTGGTATCCCACCACCACCTCATGAACGACCGCAGAAAGGACAGGGAGATGTTGAGCCGCAGTATCTCCCAGAAGGTCTCAACCACCGGAAACAATGAGCTCGCCCTCACCAAAGCCTGGGCGTCCGAGCTCAGATAACTAAAAACGGTCTCACTCGTCGCGGCGCCATAGCCGCGAACCGTAGTCTCTCTCCTCGCGTGAAGGCGTGAAGTCACATGGTGCTCTAGGTCGTAGTGCAGATCACGACCATCGTAAAGCTCAGGGCCCACCCATAGGGGACCCGGGCCAGTCGACTGACGCGTCATGCCACGCACCTCGTGGCCACCAGGAGGGGGTAATGACTCGTCAGACATGCTGATCAACAATACAACAAGGCATTATACCTTTGACAAAATCGGCACTCATACCGATCCCTAAAAAGAGTGCATTTCACTCATGAAATGGAGTCATACAATTTTTGTTCCCTAAAAACATGATACTAAGTTCATACTTAGCAAAATTCCCTAAGTAAAAATTAACTCCAGCAAAATCAAAATTCTCCCATAATTTGTCATTCATGAATTATGAGGAACGAAATCAATATACCAAGAACACCTACATTATAAGAAAACACTAGATTCGTAGGTATACTTGGGGGCTAGCATGAAAATGCCCAAATTCAACAAAAATCAACATACTTGCAAAAATAAACATTCACAAACTAATTAACATGTTATGTGGAACATTTCCAACTATCTAATTGAAGAAAAGGGGCACAAAATCAAAAACCCCCCAAATAATTTTAATGAACAAAAATACTGAAATTGACAAAAAAAAAGCTCAAAATTATTGAAAATTACTTACATTGGGAGATTGGGAAGTAATTTGGAGTAGAATTCGTGAAGGAAAGTGAAGAAAACGAGCAAAAATCAGTAGAGAGAAGTGAAGAAGTTTGAGCGAAAATGGTGGAAATGGGAAAGGAAGGAGACGGTCCGCGAATTTAAAGACCAGCCCCCCCCCCCTTCTGCTGGGCGCTGAAAATGCTTCCTAGACAGCGAATATTCGCTGTCGGGCACGCGTACTCCCCTATTTTGTGTAAGATATCCGTTATCTTGATATTTCTATCCCAAAAAAAAAAAAAAAAAAAGGAGAAAAATATATAAACAAAAATATTGTTAAACAAAAAATACACAATGTGGACCCACTTATAGGACACATCTAATCAGGAAATATTACGACCCACCAACAGGTTGTAATCACCAAAAGCTCTTCTACATAGACAAAATAAGAAATTCAAAATGGGCTCGCCCACCCTCAGCGGGCGGGGTCTGCGTCACTAGCCGCGCAGGTCCTCAGTTTTCGAAAAATAAAGTCTTCAAATTTAAAATAGGCTCGCCATCTTCAGCCGGCGGGGTCTACGGCGCAAACCACGTGGGTCCTTATTTTCAAAAAAAAACAAAATAAAATTTCAAAACAGATTCGTCCACTTCTATCGGACGGGGGGTCCACCCTCAGCGGACAGGCTCGCCATCTTCAGCCGGCGGGGTCTACGTCACAAACCGCGTAGGTCCTTATTTTCAAAAAACATCAAAACAGATTCGTCCACTTCTATCGGACGGGGGGTCCACCCTCAGCGGACAGGCTCGCCCACCTTCAGCGGACGGGGTCTGCGTCACTAACAGCGCAGGTCCTTAGTCGCTGCAGCGATAACTTTTATCGCTTTGCCCTTTTTCCGAAAATCAAAGGATCGCTTTTCCCTTTTTCCGAAAATCAAAGGATCGGTTTTCCCTTTTTCCGAAAATCAAAGGATCGGTTTTCCCTTTTTCCGAAAATCAAAGGATCGGTTTTCCCTTTTTCCGAAAATAAAAGGATCGGTTTTCCCTTTTTCCGAAAATCAAAGGATCGATTTTCCCTTTTTCCGAAAATTAAAGGATTGGTTTTCCCTTTTTCCAAAAATTAAAGGATTGGTTTTCCCTTTTTTCCAAAAATTAAAGGATTGGTTTTCCCTTTTTCCAAAAATTAAAGGATTGGTTTTCCCGTTTTCCAAAAATTAAAGGATTGGTTTTTCGTTTTTCCAAAAAGAACGTTGTGTCGGATTTTCCTTCGTTTTACGTCCTATAAAAACGAGAGGGTTTTCTCGTTTAGCTAGCCCTGAAAATGAGAATCTTTAAAAACGTTTTACCTCGTGATTGGGCTTTGCCAGGCCCAATTACACTTTACAGCTTTAATTTCGAAAACATCTGTAGTTACTCCCAATGACAAAGTGAGGGAGTTTCTACGCATCTTTAGATCCTTCCAATGACAAAGTGAGGAAGTTTCTATACTATTAGTTGAAAAATCCCAATGACACGTGAGGGATATGTCGACACTTCAAGTGATGACCCTTAAGTCAAATGTTATCACTCGGGGGCTCGTGAGACCCTCGCAAAACAGGTCACATACACCGTGGCTTGTGTGACGCACTCTGTCTAATACTTTGACCATCGTCTTACTCCAACACTCAGTCAAAGTGGGGGCTAACTGTAGACACCTACTTTTGTCCCCATTCCCGCAAGGGAAAGGTTCGATGATGAAAGCATAAAAACTCCACTTGACAACGCATCTCCTATAAAATAAACGAATCTCGATTCCCCATTTCACCCGAAACCTGCTATTTATGGAACCCGCTAAAAATAGTAACTGTCGTAAAAGGTAGCTTCTAAAAGTGGCAAATCATAAAAGATAGAAACCTGTCAGAATTAGGTGTTGCATTCCAACATAAATCCTAAATGAGATAGAAAACCGCGAGAATCCTATTCCTAATAGGATTCTGAAATAAGAGTTACGTATTAATTAAAATCCTAACGAGCCTAGAGTTCGTAACGGGCCCAGACGCATTCCGTCACAAAATTGATACGCGCTAAAAGACTCGAATTAATCTCAAACTCTACGGATTTTAGGAATCCGAATCTGACAAAAAAAAACTGCCCAGACCCTATTTTCAACGCCTGGCTCTGGGCGCCGAAATCTTCGGCGCCCAGGCCTGGGCGCTGAAAATACCTAGGTACGTCTCTTTTCCTAATTCTTTGCGGATTAGAACTCTGCAATTCTATCTTTCCGCGAACTCTTCCCTATAAATAGGCCCCTAGTTTCGACGTGAAATGACACAACAACACATAATATATTCTGAGTATTGACTCTAAACCCCTTAGCCTAAGCCTCTCGCTGCGAAACTGTTCACGCGTTCTGTCGCAATCGATCCATAAATCGAACAGAACGTATCCTGTCCCATAATTAAGATTCGTTAAATAAAAAGGAGAAATAGCAAAGTCAAAGTGGTTAGTTTTCTGAGAACCGTGACGCACCTCTCAAGGGTGCGTCGTAATGTGTCCCTTTTCGATGATTTAACCGCTTTCCTCGCCCTTTTTATGAACTGTTAAACTAACCTAATTTGAATGTTCTATCACGCCTAACAAATATAATATTTTTGGGAAATCGGATTATCATGCTAGGTCCCTTAATGTTATTTAAATCAGATAATCACGATCGAATTAGTATTATATGTTGCATATTGCTAAAATCAACTCAGATTAGTTTAATAGTTAACGCATGTCCCTTCAATTATTTATGCTGCGCTAGTAAGGATATCCTGCCTCTGGAGTTATCGACGAGCGAATTACTCCTCTCGGTAGTTACAGTCCCCCGAACCCTCAATCTCTACCTTGCGGGTGTATATTGAGAGATCCCTACACCAGGGATCACAAGGGAACCTACGGCCGTCGTGTTCAAACATAATTGCACTCCCTTTATGTCACGATAACCGGGTTTTGTCAGTTTTTCTCATTGTCGTTAAAAACTGAATGGCGACTCCTATATTACTAGTCAATTGGGTGTATACTCACAGGAAATCCAATTACACTTGATTGAATAAAAAGAATCGTCACATCCACGAGGGACAAGGTCACGCATTAGCCTCGTGCTTTTTTCGACCCCCTCACAGGCCTAAAATGATGTTTTACGAGTTTTGCCAAGTTAACCTTATCGTCTACAACAAGTTCAGCAAACATGTTATCATCTAGCCCTAGGAAAGCCCTTATGGTTGTTTTACCCTCTTCAATAGTGCCAGGGGTAACAGGAGTAGCATTAGTAGGATAACCAAGGATCGCAGCAAATTCATCACACAAAGGACATATTTCATTGCCCCGAAAGGAAAAAACATGATGATCGGAGTCCCAAAAGTTTAGGGCAACATGCAGAAAATTATAATCAATATTAATTTGTTGTAAGCCTAAAAGTGCCTCTAAGTGGTATTCTTTTAACAAAGCTTTTTCTGTGGGAGTAAGGGCTCGTAGCCAACGCCTAACAGTCCGTTGGAGTGAGAAAGTAGGGGTCGACATGTCAAAAGCAGTAAATAATTAGAGCACAGCAAAAAGAGAGAAAGAGTTTGAGAGTGGTGGAAAATAAGGACGTATCTAGCCCCTATATATAGCTGAACGCACCCAATAACATCCTGATCCCATTCGGAAACGTGTTTAGAAATCCGAAAAATCAAATATTACCAGGAAAGAACTTTCAGAGCCCACCTCTGGGCGCCGAAATTTTTAACGCCTGAGCTTGGGCGCTGAAAATGCAGCCCAAGGCCCAGATTTCACAAAACACGGAATAGGAAAGGACTTAAGACCGTGTTGCTAAAACACGAGGCCCTATTACAAGTAAGATCAAGCCCAAAGCACCTTTAGCTCCCAAATAAGCAAAAAATAATAATAACATTAAAACTTGGTCGAAACTTAGACTCGTCTCAGAAAACGCTCATGTACACTTTTCAAAAAAAAAAAAAAGCAAGTTAAATATCATGGTCATTCTTCGAAACACCAAAAATATGTGTCGTCAAGTCATTGGTTTTCCAAATAGAAAATGTCTGTCTGTCAAAGGGATAATCCGGGCCAAGCCAAAACCGGATATCGCCTGAAAACTAAAGTCGCACTCCACGGCTTCACTAAAATAGCACACTACTATAGGAGGTCGCTCGCACATACGAGCGTGACCCAAACATGATTACAAGACGCAAAAAACAACCGACGAGCCCCAACGCTTGGGGGCTCGCAAAAATGGACTCCAACAAGGAGCGCGCA
Organism: Spinacia oleracea; assembly: GCF_020520425.1. Lineage (NCBI taxonomy): Eukaryota > Viridiplantae > Streptophyta > Magnoliopsida > Caryophyllales > Amaranthaceae > Spinacia > Spinacia oleracea. The sequence goes on along the minus strand of NC_079488.1, from coordinate 67,519,774 downwards.
ATCAAAATCACATTCCCAGACTGCACCACGCGCCATATCATGTTTGGATGTCTCAAAAAATATATTGTTAAACAAAAATATACACAGTGTGGACCCACTTACAAGACACATCTAATCAGGAAATATTACGACCCACCAACAGGTTGTAATCACCAAAATCTCTTCTACATAGACAAAATAAGAAATTCAAAATGGGCCCGCCCACCCTCATCGAGCGGGGTCTGCGTCATTAGCCGCGCAGGTCCTCAGTTTTCGAAAAATAAAGTCTTCAAATTTAAAATAGGCTCGCCATCTTCAGCCGGCGGGATCTACGGCGCAAACCACGTAGGTCCTTATTTTCAAAAAAAAAAACAAAAACAAAATAAAATTTCAAAACAGATTCGTCCACTTCTATCGGACGGGGCGTCCACTCTCAGCGGACAGGTTCGCCATCTTCAGCCGGCGGGGTCTACGTCACAAACCGAGTAGGTCCTTATTTTAAAAAAACATCAAAACAGATTTGTCCACTTCTATCGGACGGGGGGCCCACCCTCAGCGGACAGGCTCGCCCACCTTCAGCGGGCGGGGTCTGCGTCACTAACAGCGCAGGTCCTTAGTCGCTGCAGCGATAACTTTTATCGGTTTTCCCTTTTTTCCGAAAATTAAAGGATTGGTTTTCCCTTTTTCCAAAAATTAAAGGATTGGTTTTTCGTTTTTCCAAAAAAGAACGATGTGCTGGATTTTCCTTCGTTTTACGTCCTATAAAAACAAGGGGGTTTTCTCGTTTAGCTAGCCCTGAAAATGAGAATCTTTAAAAACGTTTTACCTCGTGATTGGGCTTGGCCAGGCCCAATTACACTTTACAGCTTTAGTTTCGAAAACATTTGTAGCTACTCCCAATGACAAAGTGAGGGAGTTTCTACGCACCTTTAGATCCTTCCAATGACAAAGTGAGGAAGTTTCTATACTATCAGTTGACAAATCCCAATGACACGTGAGGGATATGTCGACACTTCAAGTGATGACCCTTAAGTCAAATGTTATCACTCGGGGGCTCGTGAGACCCTCGTAAAACAGGTCACATACACCATGGCTTGTGTGACGCACTTCGTCTAATACTTTGACCATCGTCTTCCTCCAAGACTCAGTCAAAGTGGGGGCTAACTGTAGACACCTACTTTTGTCCCCGTTCCCGCAAGGGAAAGGTTCGATGATGAAAGCATAAAAACTCCACTTGACAACGCATCTCCTATAAAATAAACGAATCTCGATTCCCCATTTCATTTCACCCGAAACCTGCTATTTATGGAAACCTGCTAAAAATAGTAACTGCCGTAAAAGGTAGCTTCTAAAAGTGGCAAATCATAAAAGATAGAAACCTGTCAGAATTAGGTGTTGCATTCCAACATAAATCCTAAATGAGATAGAAAACTGCGAGAATCCTATTCCTAATAGGATTCGGAAATAAGAGTTATGTATTAATTAAAATCCTAACGAGCCTAGAGTTCGTAACGGGCCCAGACGCATTCCGTCACAAAATTGATACGCGCTAAAAGACTCGAATTAATCTCAAACTCTACGGATTTTAGGAATCCGAATCTGACTAAACAAAACTGCCCAGACCCTATTTTCAACGCCTGGCTCTGGGCGCCGAAATCTTCGGCGCCCAGGCCTGGGCGCTGAAAATACCTGGGTACGTCTCTTTTCCTAATTCTTTGTGGATTAGAAATCTGCAATTCTATCTTTCCACGAACTCTTCCCTATAAATAGGCCCCTAGTTTCGACGTGAAAACACACAACAACACATAATATATTCTGAGTATTGACTCTAAACCCCTTAGCCTAAGCCTCTCGCTGCGAAACTGTTCACGCGTTCTGTCGCAATCGATCCATAAATCGAACAGAACGTATCCTGTCCCATAATTGAGATTCGTTAAATAAAAAGGAGAAATAGCAAAGTCAAAGTGGTTAGTTTTCTGAGAACCGTGACGCACCTCTCAAGGGTGCGTCGTAATGTGTCCCTTTTCGATGATTTAACTGCTTTTCTCGCCCTTTTTATGAACTGTTAAACTAACCTAATATGATTGTTCTATCACGCCTAACAAATATAATATTTTTGGGAAATCGGATTATCATGCTAGGTCCCTTAATGCTACTTAAATCAGATAATCACGATCAAATTAGTATTATATGTTGCATATTGCTAAAATCAATTCAGATTAGTTTAATAGTTAGCGCATGTCCCTTCAATTATTTATGCTGAGCTAGTAAGGATATCCTGCCTCTGGAGTTATCGACGAGCGAATTACTCCTCTCGGTAGTTACAGTCCCCCGAACCCTCAATCTCTACCTTGCGGGTGTATATTGAGAGATCCCCACACCAGGGATCACAAGGGAACCTACGGCCGTCGTGGTCAAACATAATTGCACTCCCTTTATGTCACGATAACCGGGTTTTGTCAGTTTTTCTCATTTTCGTTAAAAACTGAATGGCGACTCCTATATTACTAGTCAATTGAGTGTATACTCACAGGAAATCCAATTACACTTGATTGAATAAAAAGAATCGTCACACCCACGAGGGACAGGTCACGCATTAGCCTTCGCGCTTTTTCGACCCCTCACAGGGGAGGTGGGGGAGTATGCATTTTTTGGCTATTACTCAGAATCGAACCTTGACCTAGATGACAGTGTAAAGCACTTTATGAAGGCAAGTGGAGTAACCAAGTTGACAATGAGGCAACCATTGGCATTTAACCATAACATGTACTTATGTGTAACTCAGTTACTCGATAAACCATTAATATGTAATGCAATAGTTCAATATTTTTACTTAGTCAGAGCAACTTAATACTGATAAGTAAAGTTTACACTGATTTGTTACTAACTTACTACAAAAAATTACACATTAGAAGTTAATTAATTAGCGGAATAGTTAATAATAGTAATACTTCAAAATACGAAAAAAAAATCACTTAAATTAATTTTTGTACAAAAATATTAGTTAAAATAGTTGAAGAGGTGGTTGAAAATTTCATCGTGTGGTTGATCTGGTGGATGTCCTGAATAGTGATCTACGGTTGATTTGATCACCCTGATCACCTTTGAAATCTTTCATGCAAGCAACTTTATTTTGTAATTATTAACCAAGTAGTTAAATTTCATTTGTAATGTGTTAATTTTTTTAAATTGTTTTTAAAAAAAATTATAGTAACAAACATGCAACTGTTTAACTAAAGTAATAGTTAGTAACACATTACGTCCATATTTTTTGTTTAACTTAAAAAATTAATCATTAGTAAAATCGAATAGGATTGAATTAGCCATGGAAGATTGAATTATACATAGTTGCACAATACGAAAATAAAAATAACATATTATAACTTTGACATAATTATACATCGATCTGTACCATTAAAGTAGAGTGGTGAAGAATGTAGGGGCTCTAAAACCCCAATCCTCACCTCTCATGCTTCGTTATTTAAGGAAACTTAGGAAATCAAAAAATTAACAAATCATCATCACCCCCACACACAATTAACGGAGAGACTAAATTCGAAATAACAATAATAAAGGGTAATTGATGGACATGAAAGAATAAGAAAATAATTTAGAACAATTATTCACTTTCAAATTTCATGGCAAATCTATGGTACACAATGAAAACGTTACATATTGAACATATTTTAGCCATGGAATATTTAATTATACATAGTTGCACAATACGAAAATAAAAATAAAATATTATAACTTTGACATAATTATACATTGAAAATCAAATTACACAAAATTACTTCTAAGCCCACATGCACAATTGTACATATTTTCAACAGCTCTGCATTTTCCACTAGCCGCTACATTTTAATTTCTCTACTATTGTAATATGCATGTCTATATTCTACCAAATTTCATGCCATTCTAATTAAATTAAACCGACAAACTCCAACAAAAAGGGAAAAAAAATTAACAAATAAGAATATGAAGAAAAAATATATTAACCGATGATTAGATCAATTAAAAGTAAATTCACAACTAAAGAAAAACAGAATAAGAGGAACTAGATCTGAGAAGTTGTTAAATCTAGAGAAAGGGGGTTCTCGAGAGCAAAGCACCTTTTCAACGATTGAAGCAGAATTGAAACATACCCTTAGAGGTTTTTTTAAGGAGAATACTCTTAGGCCCTGTTTAGTTCACCTTATTTCTCCTGATCTGATCTGATCTGATCTGAACTTATTTTTTCTGATCTGATCTGATCTGAAATTATTTTTTCTGATCTGATCTGGTCTGGTCTGATCTGATCTGATTCTTCAGAATTAAGTTTAAACAAAAATCTACATTTATTAATATTAAACGACTTAAGTGTAAAATAAATGTTACACAAATTTATAATATTGTTATTATTTACTTGACTTTGCTCATAATTTAACTATTCCTTATATTAGATAGACCTATACATGATCTAGGTAGATCGGTTATGATCTAGACATATAAGTTCTGATCTGGATATGATATGTACATATCGGTTCTGATCTAGACATGATTTGTACAGATCAGTTATGATCTGGACATGATCAGTTCTAATTTGGACATGATCTGTACAGATTAGTTATGATATGGACATGATATGTACAGTTCAGTTATGATCAAGACATGATCTGGACAGATCAGTTCTGGTCTATACATGATCTGTACAGATCAGTTCTGATTGATTTGTACAGATCAGTTCTGATCTATACATGATCTGTACAGTTCAGTTCTGATCTAGACTTGATCTGAACATGATATGTACAGAACAGTTCTGATATGTACATATCATGTTCAGATCAAGTCTAGATTAGAACTGAACTGTACAGATCAATTCTGATTTAGACATGATCTGGACATGATCTGTGTAGATCAGTTCTGATTTGGACATGATCTGTACAGATCAGTTATGATCTGGTCATGATCTGTACAAACTAGTTCTGATCTGGACATGATCTTTGCAGATCAATTCTGATCTGATTCTGATCTGGACATGATCTTTGCAGATCAATTCTGATCTGGACATGATCTATACAAATCAGTTTTGATCTGAACATATTGGTTCTGTAAGGATCGGTTCTGATGTAGACAAGATCTTTGCAGATTTGAACATGATTTGGATATTATCTGATCCTATCAGTTCTAGTCTGGATATATAATGGTTCTTATCTATAAAAATCAGTTCTGATATGAACATGACCTGATCATATCGTTTCTGATGTGGACTTAATGGTTTTAATTTGGACATGATCAATTTGAATGTGTTGTTAATGTTTTTTTATGCCTTAAATAATAGATTGTAATGGCATCGACAATAACATAATTTTTTATAAATGCAATAATAGTAATAAAATATTAAATATAATAACAATGATATAAACATATACCAATAATAATAATAATAATAATAATAATAATAATAATAATAATAATAATAATAATAATAATAATAATAATAATAATGATATCTTTTGGCCTACTCCTGATCCGAGGAGCTACGATTCCACTCTTTTCCCTCCTAGTATTTCCCGCCCCAGGGATGGAGTCAAGCTTCTGGGTGGGCCAGTTAGCTTGAAAGCTGACTTTTGTAGCCGTTTGATAGAGGACAGGGTCGCTAAGACTGTGGGTTTGATGGAGGCCGTGGCTGAGCTTAATGATCCTCAATCGGAGCTCCTTCTTCTGCGGTGTTGTGTGGGAGTTAGTCGTCTGTACTTCTCTTTACGGACTTGTCCGCCGCATATGCTCGGGTCTGCTCCTATTTCCTTTGATCTCGCCTTACGGAGGGTTCTTCAGGATATTATTGTAGATGGTGGTGCGGGCTTTGGAGATTGGCAGTGGCGGTGTGCCACTCTACCTTTTCGGTTGGGTGGTTTTGGGGTCTACACCGCGCAGGATTCTTCTGTTAGGTTATGATACATATGACAATTCATAAATCATGCGGAAAAACCATAAACCCAGGAAAACATATTATTTACACATAATCATTTAGCATAGATTAGATGCATACTCTTTGTTGCGTGCCTTCCCTAGCTGCGCCCGAACCGAACAAGAACAAGTCTTTAGGACTCCAAGTGTCGTCCCTCCGTAGATAGTCCACAGCACGTCCGGATCCGCCTTAAGATTGACCAACTAGAATCGCCCTTAAGGTACTATTATTTTCGGCACTTTATAGGCAAATGTGTGACTGAATTTTTCTCTCAAAAACTCACTTTGAATACTTTGAAACTTGTGTTATAAATTGTGAGCCCTAGCCTCATATTTATAGCGGTATGGAAAGGGAATCGAAATCCTATTCAGATACAAATTAATTAAACCTAGAATCCTACAAGAACTCTAATTTAATTAATTTATCAAATAGAATTAGGAATTTAATCATTAACCGAACTCTGCATGTTTTAGGAAACGTGCACGAACACAAACACTTGCACACACACGCACGGCAGCCACGATGGGCCCCATGCGTGCGCGCGAGCAGCAGCCCACTCAGCGCCCGCGCGCGCTGCGCGCTGCGCGTGCTGTGCGCGCTGCGTGCTGTGCGCGCTGTGCGCGCTGCGCGCTGCGCGCAGCCTGCTGGGCCTGGCCTTGCGCTGGGCCTGGCGTGGCTGTTTGTGCGGCGCGCTTGGCTTGCTGGGCGATGGCCTGGCTTCGTGCTGGGCCTCGTCCGGCAGGCCTCGTCCGATGCTTATTCGTACGATGCGCTTCCGATTAAATTTTCCGATTCCGGAATTCATTTCCGATACGAACAATATTTAATATTTCCGATTCCGGAATTAATTTCCGTTTCGAACAAATATTTAATATTTCCGTTTCCGGAATTATTTTCCGATTCCGGTAATATTTCCGATTCTGACAATATTTCCGTTTCCGGCAATATTTCCGATTCTGGCAATATTTCCATTTCCGATAATATTTTCCGACATGTACCATGTTTCCGTTTCCGGCAACATCTACGACTTGGATAATATTTATATTTCCGATACGATCCATATTTCCGTTTCCGGCAATATCATCGTTGCCGGAGTATTCATTCCTTGCCTGTGACGATCTTAGCTCCCACTGAAACCAAGATCCGTCGGTTCCGAATATTCATAGATGGAGTATTTAATGCTATTAAATACTTGATCCGTTTACGTACTATTTGTGTGACCCTACGAGTTCAGTCAAGAGTAAGCTGTGGATTAATATCATTAATTCCACTTGAACTAAAGCGGCCTCTAGCTAGGCATTCAGCTCACTTGATCTCACTGAATTATTAACTTGTTAATTAATACTGAACCGCATTTATTAGACTTAACATAGAATGCATACTTGGACCAAGGGCATTATTTCCTTCAGTCTCCCACTTGTCCTTAGGGACAAGTGTGCATTTCCTAATTCCTTTGTCGCTCGATGCTTGCTCTTGAACATAAGGTAAGAGTTGTCATCTTTATTATGTCCAGAGGTGTTCCTCGGTTTCAGAGTTCAACTGATCAAATAAACAGATAATCATAGCCTATGATTCATCCGAGCACGGCCATGCATTTCACAGTTTCTAGCTCTCCGAGTGGCCTTGTACAACTTTTAAGCATCTCATCCCGATTTATGGGAGGACAATCCCAATCTTGCGATCTTGAGATTAGACTTCGTTTGATAGGTGATTACCTGAGCGTTGCCTTTATAGCCTCCTTTTACGGTGCGACGGTTGGTCAACGTCAAAGCAACCAGTTCTCAAACAAGTAATCTCAAATCACTCAGGTATTGAGGATTTAGTGTCTAATAATTTAATGAAATTTACTTATGACAGACTTTCATCTCTTACAGTAAAGTTTCATAGGTCTCGTCCGATTCTAGTCTTCCCAAAGTAAGTATCTATGCAAATGATTATGACATTGCCATGTCCACATAGTTCAAGAAACAGAACTACTAGTCATCTTGCATTCTAATCGTCTAACGTTTTCTATGCGTCCAATTTTATAGAAAACTCCGATTAGGGACCATTTTCAACCTTTGACATTCAAGTTCACTTGATAGACATTTCTTAGTCACAGGACTGGTCCTGACAGTCTATCTTGAATATATCGTCAAATTGAAGGGACTCATCATTTAATAAACCACAAATTAAATGGAAAAATGAATTCTTTTCATTTATTGTGAATGATTAACCAATAATGTTTTACAAAGATTTAAACTCTAAAACTTTAAAACATTAAACAGAGACATCAAAGCCATTCTCCAATATGCTTGATTCCCATAGCTGCAGTGTGCGAGTTGTGCTTCGCCTGCGGCAGAGGTTTAGTTAATGGATCTGATATGTTGTCATCAGTTCCAATTTTGCTTATCTCGACTTCTTTTCTTTCAACGAACTCTCGTAGAAGGTGAAATCTACGAAGTACATGCTTGACTCTCTGGTGGTGTCTAGGCTCTTTTGCCTGTGCAATAGCTCCGTTATTATCACAATACAGGGCTATTGGTCCTTTAATGGAGGGGACTACACCAAGTTCACCTATGAACTTCCTTAGCCATATAGCTTCCTTTGCTGCTTCATGTGCAGCAATGTACTCCGCTTCAGTTGTAGAATCCGCAATGGTGCTTTGCTTAGCACTTTTCCAGCTTACTGCTCCTCCGTTGAGGCAGAAGACAAACCCAGACTGTGATCTGAAATCATCTTTGTCGGTTTGGAAACTTGCGTCCGTATAGCCTTTAACAATTAATTCATCATCTCCACCATAGACCAGGAAGTCATCTTTGCGCCTTTTCAGGTACTTCAGAATATTCTTGGCAGCAGTCCAATGCGCCTCTCCTGGGTCTGACTGGTATCTGCTCGTAGCACTGAGTGCGTACGCAACATCCGGGCGTGTACATATCATAGCATACATTATTGAACCAATCAATGATGCATATGGAATCCCATTCATTCGTCTACGCTGATCAAGTGTTTTTGGGCACTGAGTCTTGCTTAGAGTCATTCCATGAGACATGGGTAGGTAGCCTCGCTTGGAGTCCGCCATCTTGAACCTATCAAGCACCTTATTGATATAAGTGCTTTGACTAAGTCCAATCATCTTTTTAGATCTATCCCTGTAAATCTTGATGCCCAATATGTACTGTGCTTCTCCTAGATCCTTCATCGAAAAACATTTCCCAAGCCAAATCTTGACAGAGTTCAACATAGGAATGTCATTTCCGATAAGCAATATGTCGTCGACATATAATACTAGGAAAGCAATTTTGCTCCCACTGACCTTCTTGTATACACAAGATTCGTCCGCGTTCTTGATGAAACCAAAGTCACTGACTGCTTCATCAAAACGTATATTCCAGCTCCTGGATGCCTGCTTCAATCCGTAGATTGACTTCTTTAGCTTGCATACCTTTTTAGCATTCTTTGGATCCTCAAAACCTTCAGGCTGTGTCATAAACACAGTTTCTGTTAAAACGCCGTTTAAGAAAGCAGTTTTGACATCCATCTGCCATATTTCGTAATCGTAATATGCAGCGATTTCTAACATTATTCGAATAGACTTTAGCATTGCAACTGGTGAAAAGGTTTCATCGTAATCCACACCGTGGACTTGCCTGTAACCTTTTGCAACCAATCTAGCTTTGAAAACTTCAAGTTTCCCATCCTTGTCCTTTTTCAGTTTGAAAACCCATTTGCTTCCAATGGCTTGGTAGCCATCTGGCAAATCGACCAAATCCCATACTTGGTTTTCAGACATGGAGTCTAATTCAGATTGCATGGCTTCTTGCCATTGCTTGGAGCTAGGGCTCGTCATAGCTTGCTTGTAAGTCGCAGGTTCATCACTTTCAAGTAATAGAACGTCATAGCTCTCGTTCGTCAAAATACCTAAGTACCTTTCCGGTTGAGATCTATATCTTTGCGATCTACGCGGGGTAACATTTCTAGATTGACCATGATTCTCACCAGATTCTTCTAAAGATCTCTGAGTTTCATCCTGAATGTCATCTTGAGCATTCTCTAGAGTTTGTTGTTCGACTCGAATTTCTTCGAGGTCTACTTTTCTCCCACTTGTCATTTTGGAAATGTGATCCTTCTCCAAAAAGACACCATCTCGAGCAACAAACACTTTGTTCTCAGATGTATTGTAGAAGTAATACCCCTTTGTTTCCTTTGGATAGCCCACAAGGATACATTTGTCAGATTTTGGATGAAGTTTGTCTGAAATTAATCGTTTGACGTATACTTCACATCCCCAAATCTTAAGAAAAGACACATTTGGAGGCTTTCCAAACCATAATTCGTATGGAGTCTTTTCGACAGCTTTAGACGGAGCTCTATTTATAGTGAGTGCAGCTGTATTTAGTGCATGTCCCCAAAATTCTAATGGAAGTTCGGCCTGACCCATCATTGACCTGACCATGTCTAGCAAGGTTCTGTTCCTCCGTTCTGACACACCGTTCCATTGTGGTGTTCCAGGAGGAGTCAATTCTGATAGAATTCCACATTCTTTCAGATGGTCATCAAATTCATAGCTCAGATATTCACCGCCTCTATCAGACCGCAGTGCCTTAATCTTCTTGCCTAATTGATTCTCTACTTCACTCTGAAATTCCTTGAATTTGTCAAAGGATTCAGACTTATGCTTCATTAGGTAGACATAACCATACCTACTGAAGTCATCAGTGAAAGTGATAAAGTAGCTGAAACCACCTCTAGCATTTGTACTCATTGGTCCACATACATCTGTATGGATTAAACCCAATAGTTCATTTGCTCTTTCTCCAACTTTAGAGAAAGGTTGCTTTGTCATTTTGCCAAGTAAACATGATTCGCATTTACCATAATCCTCTAAGTCAAATGGTTCTAGAATTCCTTCCCTTTGAAGTCTTTCTAAGCGTTTCAAGTTTATATGGCCTAATCGACAATGCCACAGATAGGTGAGATCTGAATCATCCTTTTTGGCCTTTTTGGTATTTATGTTATATACTTGTTTGTCGTGATCTAATAAATAAAGTCCATTGACTAATCTAGCAGATCCATAAAACATCTCTTTAAAATAAAACGAACAACTATTGTCTTTTATTAAAAAGGAAAATCACTTAGCATCTAAGCAAGAAACTGAAATGATGTTTTTAGTAAGACTTGGAACATGGAAACATTCTTCCAGTTCCAAAACTAGCCCGGAGGGCAACGACAAATAGTAAGTTCCTACAGCTAATGCAGCAATCCGTGCTCCATTTCCCACTCGTAGGTCGACTTCACCCTTGCTTAACTTTCTACTTCTTCTTAGTCCCTGTGGATTGGAACATAAGTGTGAGCCACAACCTGTATCTAATACCCAAGAAGTTGAATTAGCAAGTATACAGTCTATAACGAAAATACCTGAAGATGGAACGACTGTTCCGTTCTTCTGATCTTCCTTTAGCTTTGGACATTCTCTTTTGTAATGGCCTATTCCATCACAATAAAGACAGCTTGATGTGGACTTGTCCTGCTTTGATTTAGCATTGCCCTTGGACTTTCCACTTTTCTTGAATGGTCTCTTTCTAGCCTTGAGTAAATCTTTGGCTTCACAGTCCAGTACTATTTCAGCCTTTCTGACAAGGTGAATAAATTCTGCAACTGTTTCTTCTCTTGGTTCACTTAGGTATAGTTGCTTGAAGCGACCAAACCCACTGTGTAGTGAATTGAGCAAGACAGAGACTGCCATCCTTTCGCTTATTGGTGTTCCTAGTAGACTTAGGCGATCAAAATATGAACACATAAGATCCACATGGAACCTCAGTGGGACGCCTACCCTCTGTTTAGTGCGAAGGAGCTGAACATGTGTTTCTTGGACCTCCATCCTATAACACCTGTTGGGAGAACTAACCTTTAGACCAGACATTGATTCAATCAACTCATGGACGTTCAGGTCCCTGTCCTCCGTACTTCCACGACAGATATCCCTCAGATTCTTGATGAGCGTAAAAGGTTCATAGGCTACAAACCTTTTAGCCCAATCATCAGGGATATTGTTCAGCATGAGACTCATAACCTTTTTGAGATCCGCATCCCAGGCGTAAAATCTCTCAGGGGTCATGTCTCTGGCATAGTAGCTTGGCATGGGATGTGACAGTACATACTCAAGTCCATTGAGTTTGACTATTTCAACTAGCTTAGCTTCCCATTCAAGAAAATTTGTCAGGTTCAGCTTGACCATAAGCTCAGAACCCATGATGATGTTTTGATTGTTGTTTGCCATATTAAAACTACAATTGAAAAGAATAAACAAATAAATAACCATTCACAGTTTCTCTTAATAAACTTAAATTCTAGCATACATGCATAATTCAATGTTTATTAAGCATTTTATTCAAATTATGTGTTCCGGCAGGTGTGAATAAAATGATTCCAAGATCCTAAAATCATTGAAGAACTAAGCACAGTTTGTCGACTTAATCCTAGAACATCTTAGGTAAGCAAAAGCCTTTTGCTAATAGTCTAGAAACTATTCTTGGTTGATAGGTACGTCTAAGAACTTATTAGGTAAACCTATCGAATTTGCCACGACATAAAAGGACTCCTTACTTATATCGTTGAGTTTCACCAAAACTAACATGTACTCACAATTATTTGTGTACCTTGCCCCTTTAGGACCAATAAGTAACACCTCGCTGAGCGAAAACTATTACTAGATTGATGTAAAGGATATCCAAGCAAGTGTATATTTTGGCATGGCACCTTTTAACTCAATTTTTTAAGTTTGGAACTTAAGGCTCTTACTATGTTGGTTAGATTTTAAGTGAACTAAAATCCTTAATCATGCAACATAATCAAGCTTTTGATCTCATGCATTTTAAGACATATTTAAAACAATAAATAACTTAAAACATGCATAAGATATTTGTGATCTAGTATGGCCCGACTTCATCTTGAAGCTTTGACTTCAAAGTCCGTCTTGAAAATCTCCGTGGGAGGCACCATTTTCTTCAAATAGGATAAGCTATAACTAATTACAACTATTTGATGGTTCGCAGACCATATTTGAATTGAAAAATAACTTTGGTACTTTAGACCAATTACATTCAAATTAATGGTACGCAGACCATATTTTCTATCTTATTTGGCCATACTAGTCACTTCATAACCTGCAAAACAGTACATATACAATATATACCATTCACCCATTCATTATCATGAATGGCCCACATAGCTGGTTAGTAAAACACATTATGCATCACGTAAACATTTGCAGCAATTAATCAAGGGCACCAATAATGTACCAATTATTCAGTCCTTATTAATTCTAATCAAGTTGTTTTAACCTTAAGGATTTGTAGACCTAATCAAGAGTTTATGACTAAAAAGCGCTCCCACTTAAACCAATAAATTCATATGCTTTACCAATTTTTAAACATAAAAATGTATTTCTAGTCTAACCGGAAACATACAAATTTAATTAAAATTTAAAGCTCATATAAATTTATAATTGAATCCAAAAAGTTTAATTTAATTTCAGTCGCATTTAAATTAATTCATGATTTTAATTTTAGTAAAATAATTAGAATAAATAACATTTATTATAATTATAATATTCAAAATTAAAATCCAAGAAATTAATTTAAATTATTAATTTTAAAATTAATTAAAATTACGTGAACTGAAATTTTCAAATTAAACATTCAAAACGATCTAATCGTAACGCAAACACCCTACGCGTAGCACGCCCATGGGCCGCACGCACACAGCCATCGCTGGCCATGCGCGCGCAGCCCATGCGCTCGTCGCATAGCTGCTGCATCCCTATCGCAAGCCTCCGCACGCATTGGTGCTCGCTGCGCGCGCCAGCGCTCATCGCACGCGGGCTATCGCTCGCAGTGCGCGCGCGACATCGCTCGCTGGGCGCGCGACATCGCTCGCTGGGCGCGCGACATCGCTCGCTGGGCGCGCGACATCGCTCGCTGGGCGCGCGAGCCATCGCTCGCTGGGCGCGCGACATCGCTCGCTGGGCTGGCGAGCCATCGCTCGCTGGGCGCGCGACATCGCTCGCTGGGCGGGCGACATCGCTCGCTGTGCGCGCGAGCAATGCTAGGCGCAGCGCTCGTGGCACGCGAGCTTGCGCTCGCTGCGCGCGAGGCTGCGCGCTCTTGTGCGAGGCAGCGCGCGTTGTGGCGCAGCTCGCTTGCTGCCCACACGCGACTGCCTTGGCTCGCCCTTCGCCCATGCCCATTCGTCCATTGCTCGTGGCACACGACACAAGGCAGGGCTGCTGCCTTGTGCTCGTGCACTACGCCCTTGCTCATTGCATTCGTGCCGCACGGGCGACGAGCTCCCTTGCTCGTCGTCGCATGCCCGCATTATACAACACCCCTTAAGGGTAACACGAAGCGTCCATTGCTTCGTGCATGCAAGTTATATGAACGAATCGCATAAAAATTTAAAATTTATATTTAAAATTAATGACAAATTAATAAATAATATTAATTTCATAATTTTAGGGCGAAAAAATCGAAAATTTATTATCCAATTGATTTCCGATTGTTATGGATTCAAGTCTAGGTCATAAAAATTTAAAATTTATCATAAATTTACAATTTTTATGGTGGTTTTTAATCATAGGTTTCTAATTAAATTACAATTAATTATGAAAATCAAATTAATTCTAAATTATTCTAATTTTCAACAAATTAATCATAATTAATAATTAGATTGCATAATTAACAAGACTAGGCATTCAAACTTGTTAAACATATGCAGTAGGTCAATCAAAAATTCAAGATTTATCAACAAGAATCGCAAATATTTAATTTAACATCTTAAATTTACGAAATTTTGCATTCGAAAAACTAAAACCTTCGAAAAGTCATAGTTAGGCTTCGAATTTGAGAATTCTGGGTTCGGCAGAAAAATACTATTTTTGTCAAAATTTTAGAATGCCTTTTACATGCGGACTTGACACAAAAATCACTCAATTCGGATGAGTAACGAAGAAACTGCCGAAAAACTGCGTACGTATAATTAAATAAACGCAATTTGCAATTAATTAACAATTACGAAAATTAATCACCCCTTTTAATTCTTGCAAATTTGTAATATTTAACCATGTTCATGCAATTTAGATTATGAAAATAATAAGGGGCTCGTGATACCACTGTTAGGTTATGATACATATGACAATTCATAAATCATGCGGAAAAACCATAAACCCAGGAAAACATATTATTTACACATAATCATTTAGCATAGATTAGATGCATACTCTTTGTTGCGTGCCTTCCCTAGCTGCGCCCGAACCGAACAAGAACAAGTCTTTAGGACTCCAAGTGTCGTCCCTCCGTAGATAGTCCACAGCACGTCCGGATCCGCCTTAAGATTGACCAACTAGAATCGCCCTTAAGGTTCTAATATTTTCTGATCATATCGTTTCTGATGTGGACTTAATGGTTTTAATTTGGACATGATCAATTTGAATGTGTTGTTAATGTTTTTTTATGCCTTAAATAATAGATTGTAATGGCATCGACAATAACATAATTTTTTATAAATGCAATAATAGTAATAAAATATTAAATATAATAACAATGATATAAACATATACCAATAATAATAATAATAATAATAATAATAATAATAATAATAATAATAATAATAATAATAATAATAATAATAATGATATCTTTTGGCCTACTCCTGATCCGAGGAGCTACGATTCCACTCTTTTCCCTCCTAGTATTTCCCGCCCCAGGGATGGAGTCAAGCTTCTGGGTGGGCCAGTTAGCTTGAAAGCTGACTTTTGTAGCCGTTTGATAGAGGACAGGGTCGCTAAGACTGTGGGTTTGATGGAGGCCGTGGCTGAGCTTAATGATCCTCAATCGGAGCTCCTTCTTCTGCGGTGTTGTGTGGGAGTTAGTCGTCTGTACTTCTCTTTACGGACTTGTCCGCCGCATATGCTCGGGTCTGCTCCTATTTCCTTTGATCTCGCCTTACGGAGGGTTCTTCAGGATATTATTGTAGATGGTGGTGCGGGCTTTGGAGATTGGCAGTGGCGGTGTGCCACTCTACCTTTTCGGTTGGGTGGTTTTGGGGTCTACACCGCGCAGGATTCTTCTGTTAGGTTATGATACATATGACAATTCATAAATCATGCGGAAAAACCATAAACCCAGGAAAACATATTATTTACACATAATCATTTAGCATAGATTAGATGCATACTCTTTGTTGCGTGCCTTCCCTAGCTGCGCCCGAACCGAACAAGAACAAGTCTTTAGGACTCCAAGTGTCGTCCCTCCGTAGATAGTCCACAGCACGTCCGGATCCGCCTTAAGATTGACCAACTAGAATCGCCCTTAAGGTACTATTATTTTCGGCACTTTATAGGCAAATGTGTGACTGAATTTTTCTCTCAAAAACTCACTTTGAATACTTTGAAACTTGTGTTATAAATTGTGAGCCCTAGCCTCATATTTATAGCGGTATGGAAAGGGAATCGAAATCCTATTCAGATACAAATTAATTAAACCTAGAATCCTACAAGAACTCTAATTTAATTAATTTATCAAATAGAATTAGGAATTTAATCATTAACCGAACTCTGCATGTTTTAGGAAACGTGCACGAACACAAACACTTGCACACACACGCACGGCAGCCACGATGGGCCCCATGCGTGCGCGCGAGCAGCAGCCCACTCAGCGCCCGCGCGCGCTGCGCGCTGCGCGTGCTGTGCGCGCTGCGCGCTGTGCGCGCTGCGCGCTGCGCGCAGCCTGCTGGGCCTGGCCTTGCGCTGGGCCTGGCGTGGCTGTTTGTGCGGCGCGCTTGGCTTGCTGGGCGATGGCCTGGCTTCGTGCTGGGCCTCGTCCGGCAGGCCTCGTCCGATGCTTATTCGTACGATGCGCTTCCGATTAAATTTTCCGATTCCGGAATTCATTTCCGATACGAACAATATTTAATATTTCCGATTCCGGAATTAATTTCCGTTTCGAACAAATATTTAATATTTCCGTTTCCGGAATTATTTTCCGATTCCGGTAATATTTCCGATTCTGACAATATTTCCGTTTCCGGCAATATTTCCGATTCTGGCAATATTTCCATTTCCGATAATATTTTCCGACATGTACCATGTTTCCGTTTCCGGCAACATCTACGACTTGGATAATATTTATATTTCCGATACGATCCATATTTCCGTTTCCGGCAATATCATCGTTTCCGGAGTATTCATTCCTTGCCTGTGACGATCTTAGCTCCCACTGAAACCAAGATCCGTCGGTTCCGAATATTCATAGATGGAGTATTTAATGCTATTAAATACTTGATCCGTTTACGTACTATTTGTGTGACCCTACGGGTTCAGTCAAGAGTAAGCTGTGGATTAATATCATTAATTCCACTTGAACTAAAGCGGCCTCTAGCTAGGCATTCAGCTCACTTGATCTCACTGAATTATTAACTTGTTAATTAATACTGAACCGCATTTATTAGACTTAACATAGAATGCATACTTGGACCAAGGGCATTATTTCCTTCATCTTCCGCATATGCTTTTGTTGCCTCGCGTCTCCAGTCTCTTGGTCTCCAGAACAGACTGCTTGGGCATGGTGACTCTGCTTTGGGCCTTGCTTGTGATTTAGCTTTAAATAGCTTTCGGAATTTGTGTCATTTCGATCCTCTCGATCTCTGCCGTGTGGTACCAGCCCCCCCGTTTATGAAAAAGTTGGCTACAGTGTACTTTGCTATGGTAGAGAAGAAGATGATGGGACAGCACAACCCGAGTTCCAGAGAAAAGGTTATACTCATTAGCAACCGAGCGGCACACTCCATAGACTTCTTGACTACCCTCCCAATTGAGGGGTTAGGGCAGACGATGCACCCAAGACAATTCAGGTGTGTTTTGTGTTATCGCCTTGCGATTCCTATGTTCCCTCCTGACTTTACTTGTCCTTGCTGCTCGTCGAAAGTCATAGATCGTTTCGGGGATCACGCAGTGCATTGTGGTAATGATGTTGGCCTGAAATTCCGCCATAACTTGGTTCGAGATGTGTTAGGGGATATCTGTTCACAGGCTGGGGTTGTGGTGCAGAAGGAGGTGCCTTTGGGATTTCTGTCTGAGGAAGGGAGAGACCTCCGTCCTGCAGACCTTCTTGTCTACTCTTGGGACAAAGGGAAAAATGTATGCTTAGATGTCACAGGTATCTCTCCATTCACCGGGCCAGGAGTTGATGCTTTTGCTCCTGGAGTTGCTGTCGCTAATGCTGTTGCCAGGAAGAAGAAGAAGTATGAAGCGAAGTGCATAGACAACGGATATGGTTTTATCGCTTTTGCTTTCTCCACCTTTGGAGAACTAGGGTGTGATGCCCTCGAGTTCATGGCTAGGGTCTCACGGGTTGCTCAGAGTAACACGGCTGCTGCTAACATTCGTTCTTTTCTTTTTCATCGTTTGTGTTTTGCTTTGAATAAGGGTGTTGGAGCCCAATTAGTGGCTAGGCTCCCATCCAACTTTGTGTAATCGCTTCTTTATAATAAATAATAATAATAATAATAATAATAATAATAATAATAATAATAATAATAATAATAATAATAATAATAATAATAATAATAATAATAATAATAATAATAATAATAATAATAATAATAATAATAATAATAATAATAATAATAATAATAATAATAATAATAATAATAATCTGGTCTGATCTGATCTGAACTTATTTTTCTTATCTGATCTGATCTGAACTTATTTTTTCTGATCTGAACTTATTTTGTCTGATTTGATCTGATCTGATCTGGTCTGGTCTGATCTGACCTGATTAGATCTGAAATAAGTAATAAGGTCCTGAAATAAGGTGAACTAAACAGGGCCTTAGTTTACTAAGTATAAAAATATATGCAATTACACAAGTCATGAAATCTATTAATTTTGTTGGCGTAAGGACGAGTAATTGTGTACAAATTGTTGAAGATTGAAAGAGAAATCTTAGAAAGAGGAGAACGAATGAAGTTTATGCTTAATAATTTGAGTTATATGTTCTTTGTCTAATCTTGGTATACCACTATACTACATATATTTTTTTAACACGTGAAAAGACGATTATATTAACAAAACATTAAGGTAGGTTCGGTACAATACCAGTTTCCCTTCTGGTGAAACAAATAACGATTAGATCATACCTCCCTTCTACAAAATATCTCAATAACCTAGATAAACCTTGAAGCCACAAAAAATTCTGGTTATCTATATAAGACAAAAGATGAAACACTTCTTTTGGCACTTGGGAGAATTAATTGTTGGTGATTTCTCCTTTTTCCATTTCAATTAATAATGGTAATCGGATTATCCATTGTTGAACCGCTAACACCAAAAGGATTAAAGTCCTTTTCCTTCGAAGAAGAGCCTCTATCTTCTTTTGCCACATTCAAGTCCTTTGAAACCTGAATTACCTCCTAACTATCGTACCAAAAATATATGAGCTGCATTTGAAACACTTTTTTATGGGCTAGAAAAGGTGGACAATATATATGTTCACACCTTTTTAGACTCTCATGAATCTATAACTTAATTTTGGATACTTTTTTAGTTTCTTATGAACAAAATGACACAGTTATTAAAATGACATAATTTTTAATTCTTGATTAA
The DNA here is from genome assembly GCF_020520425.1 of Spinacia oleracea. Classification (NCBI taxonomy): domain Eukaryota; kingdom Viridiplantae; phylum Streptophyta; class Magnoliopsida; order Caryophyllales; family Amaranthaceae; genus Spinacia; species Spinacia oleracea. Next base: position 67,500,206 of record NC_079488.1, on the reverse strand, counting down.
AACAACATAAAAGTAAGATGATGCAATTGATTAAGTCACAAAATAATTATTAACAAAATAAACCGAGTTATTAGAATGTGTTCCAATTTTTAATTCTCGATTAAAGCAACATAAAAATAAGATGATGCACTTGATTAAGTGACAAATTAATTAGTAACAAATTAAACAGAAAATCCGATTAAAAAAGTTATTACTAAGAGAAACAACATAATTGCGGTAAATTTGTATAAAACCGAGTAGTTATTATAAAACCGAACATGCATGTAAATTTGTAAATAAAAAACTTATTATTAAGAGAAACAACATAACTGCGGTTAAACTAAAAAATAAATTACTTAGAAAAGCACAAATTATAATAATTTAAAATAAGCATTATCACCATTTTCTTTATCACCCATATCCGTACAGTTACTAATATAGACTCGATAGCATTTATTATATCGCAATTTCGATGGTGCAGGCGTGTGCACCTAGATCTAGGTGCACCGGGATTAAAACGCAAACATTTTAAAACAAAACGCGTATTTTCATTAATTCTGCAGTTAAAAAGAACAAGTCTCACAATACAAAAGAACATCATGTGCTCTGTTCTTCCCTGTTTAGTTTTCGCGATTTTTTTTGTTGTTCGCTCCTTTTTGCGGGTATTTATATGTCTGGGCTTCATAATTTTGAATTCAAAAAGTGTGAATAGGAGAGAGAAAGCTTACATTTGTGCATAAATTTTTTTTAGAGAGAGAAACTGATGGAAAATTCTCAAATATTCCATGATTTCTCTGTTTCAACATCAATTTCGAATGATTCTTCTTCTTGTCATCTGAATTCTTCAGCTGAAAATCAGAGTTACGAAGGTATTCTTTCAATTTGTAATAACGAGTTGCATTTTTCTTTGATTTTATGATTTCGATTTCATAATAATCGTACTTTTTATATTTTTTGTGATTGTAATTAGTTTGATTAATTTAAGTTTGAATCTCATTCTTCGTTGATTTTGGTGATTGTTGATAATGAAGGTTACGAATTGGTTTTTTCGCTGATTTCGCATTTATTTCATTTATGTGGTGAAACTGATTCTGTAATAACTATTATATTTAAGGAATATACGTTGATTTTGTCTGTTTGCAGAAAAGAACATTGTATCATTTCAGAAGAACATTTTTCAGTATCAAATGAACATGTTTAGAATACGTATTGAGACGTTCCTTTTTATTATATTTAGCTTTTCAAATAAACACTGATTGTTCTTTATTGATTGTTCTTTTAACTCTTCATTGATTGTTCTTTAAGTCATAGTGTTCTTTTCGGTCACCTTTTGTGTTCGTTTACTCTATTTTTATTGTTCATTTTAATAGTTACTGTTCCTTTGATTCTTTATTGGTTTTTTTATTATATCTGCACGGATTGTTCTTTTATGTTTTTATGAGTTTACATTGTTCTTTTGATTGACAAAACTGATTGTTGATAATTATGCCGATATTGTTCTTTTAGGTTTTAATGTGTTCTTTTGATTGACAAAACTGATTGTTCTTTTAACTGTTTATTGATTGTTCTTTTAATGCGTAGTGTTCTTTCCAGTCTAGTTGGAGTGTGTAATTTACTCTTGATGCATTGTTCTTTTCTAATAGGTACTGTTGTTTTTTATTCTTTATTGGTTGTTCTTTTATATCTGCCCAAATTGTTCTTTTAAGTTTTAATGTGTTCTTTTGATTGACTAATTGATTGTTCTTTTAACTCTTCATTGATTGTTCTTTTCATGCCTAGTGTTCTTTTCAGTCTACATGGATTGTTCGTTTACTCTTGGTGCATTGTTCTTTTTAATGGCTACTGTTCTTTTAATTTCTTTTGTTCTTTTCTTTTTCTGATTTTTTTTATTTTATAAATTTCCAGATATATTAAATAATGCAGTTAATAATTCAGAACAAAATGATGCTAATGAGGATCCAGAATCCTATGTGGTTGTTGGCCAAGGTACATGAATTGTACTTTTACTTGTTTATCACAATGTTCGTTTACGTCTTGTGTTTGTTCCTTTATCATACTTATGATGTTCTTTGTGTTCTTTTTTATCGTCATGCAGATTTTGAAGAACCAGTTTCATTAGAGGGAAGTGTAGTTAAGGATGATGATGAGGCGTATGAGTTATACAACAGTCATGCATTTAGGAATGGTTTTGGTACTAGGAAGGGTAAAAAGGAGTATAGAAGTGGTACTAGAATAGTTCGACAACGGTTTTTTGTTTGTGCATACGAGGGGTTTAAAAATCCAGATGGTGTTGTGCCTAAATCCTTTAAAAAAATTGATAGGAGAACTGGATGCAAGGCTTCAGTTCAGTTTGATGTTGATAAGAAAACTGGAGTGTATGTTCTTTCTAAACATTCCCGTCTGCATAACCATTCAATGGTTCCTGCTAATAAGAGACACCTTATTAGGTCACATAGGCACATTTCAAAAGAACAATTGGCTTTTCTTACTACTTTTACTTGTAGTGGCACGAAGCTTGCTGATGTTCTTAGAGCTATGAGGAAAGAAGTTGGTGGTGAGGCGAATTTAGGCTTCACTGTTCCTGACGCGTATGATGCTGTTTTGGCAGAGAAGAAGAAAAAGTTGGATGGTTGTGATTCAAATCAGTTGATCAGATGGTTCACTATGAGGCAATCTAAAGAACATGATTTTTATTATGATTTTCAATTGAATGAAGAGAATCAGTTGATCAACTTTTTTTGGAGAGATGGAAGAATGCGGTCTGATTATGAAGCTTTTGGTGATTTATTGATTCATGATACAACTTATCGTACTAATAAATACGATATGATTTGTGGGCCTTTTGTTGGAATGAATCTTCACACTCAAAATATCATGTTTGGAGTGGGTTTTATATTGAATGAGAAGGCAGGTACTTTTGACTGGCTTTTTAATTCTTTTTTGACTTCAATGGGAGGGAAGCAACCTGTGACTATCATGACTGATCAATCTTCTGCCATGGACAAGGCTATAAGGTAAAGTTCTTTTAGGTTGTTTGTATGTTCGTTCATCAAACATTTTTGTTCTTTTGTATTTTTGTACTATTTTTTATGTTCTTTTTCTTTTGTCTTTCTGTTTAGTTTATATTTTTATCTATTTTTTTGGTTTATGTTTTTTTAGGGAAGTGTTTCCAAAATTGAGGCATCGGTTGTGTACATGGCACATTGGGGAAAATGCTGTTGTAAACATCAAAGGTGTTATGGCCAAAGAAGGTTTCAAACGTCGGTTTGATTATGTTTTGAAATATACTGACACAGTTGCTGAGTTCGAGCATTATTGGAATAGGTAAAAATTATTTTGCTAATAGACTAATTAGTATTTAAAATTTTGTTTTGTTTTTTTCATTCGACAACATGTTTTTTGTAATGTTAAGTAGTGTTCTTTTCATGGTTGATGAAACTTGTTCTTTTAATCTGGTATTTTAATGTTCTTTTCTTTGTTTAATAGAGTCCATACTTCTTGAACTGTGATTGTGTGTACTTTCTTTTCAAGTTTTATTGTACTGTATATTGTTCTTTTTTTGTCTTCATTTGTTCTTTGTTTTACTCAGGGTGTTCGTTTTGTGTCTCTGATTGTTCTTTTGTTCTCCTTGTTTGTTCTTTTGTAGTCTTTTGGCTGATTACAATTGCGCTAAACATTCATGGATAATAAGATTAAATAGTTTGAAGGAGAAATGGTGTCCTTCATATAACAAAGATTGGTTTTCTGGGGGTGTTTTGTCTTCTCAAAGGAGTGAGACTACAAATCATTCTATTTCTAGGAGGTTGCATAAAACGAATGGTTTATGTGATTTTTATAAGTGTTTTTTAGATGTAATTGATGAATGGAGAAGTAAGGAGAACAAGGGAGATTATAATTCTTCTACTGGAAATAGATATTACGCATGTGCGGATAACATGTTATGTTTGCATGCGCGGGATGTGTATACCATTGCAATATATTTGATATTTGAGCAACGATTCATCAAAGCAATTGGTTTGAGGTGTCAACGCATTTCCTATGAGTTTCCAGTTTCTAAGTACATTGTTGGGCATCCTACAAAGGATTTTATTAGACATGTTGTGATGTTTAATGAGCAAGAGATGGTTGTTGATTGTACTTGCAAGTCATATGGAGAGATAGGAGTTCTTTGTTCTCATATTCTTCGAGTTTTCATTGTCCATAATGTTGAAGAGATTCCCAAACAATACATTATGAAGAGATGGACCAAAAAGGCTATGAACACGATTGTTGAAGAAGGAGAAGATAGAGATAATGAAGTAAGTGTTGTTTCTGCTTCAGTTTGGAGGATGCAAAGCATAAGAAATTGCATTAAAGTTATAAATGAAGCTCAACATTGTCCGGCTGCAAGGAAGCTTATTGATTTGGGTGTGTTGGATATGTCATGCAAAGTAAAGGAGTATATTGGTGGTATTGAAGGGGATGGTAATGTATCAAACAAGTATGTGCGAGAAGAAACTCTACTTGATGTCGTTGAGCCTTCAAAAGACACAGTTTTGCCGGATGTTGTGGAACCGATTGCTGAAAAAGTCATTCCAACAATGATTCAAAATCCACCAAAGCGAAAGAGGAAGATTAAGAACGGGACTGAAAAGGCTAATGAGAGGAATGTGAGACCTAAAGGAATTGTTGAGAAGAAACGCAATAAACTGAAAGGTTGGAACAAGAGAAGAGAAAGACATGTTGATAATTTGAGGGAGGAAACTCAGTCTACTGATCAGGTAAACTGTTCTTTTTAAACATTTATTTGTTCTTTTATTACTTTGGAATGTTCTTTTTGTTTATCATTGTTCTTTTTTCCATTTTTATGTTCTATTTATCCTTTTTGTTTATGATCTTTTAGTTTACTTTATTATGTTCTGTTGGCAAATTGTTCTTTTTAATAATCTATTTGTTCTTTTATTCCTTTAGTTTGTTCCTTTTGTTTATCATTGTTCGTTTTTCTTTCTATATGTTCTTTTGTCTTTTTGTTTATGTTCTTTTGCTAAACAGTTCATTTTTTAAAAGAACATCTATTTGTTCTTTTAATGTTTATTATGTTCTTTTTTGAACTGTTCTTTTTTATTATCTATTTTGTTCTTTTTTCTTCTTTATCATGTTCTTTTTTTCCTTATTGTTTCTTTGTTCTTTTTCAGTGTATCATAAATTTACCTGTTGGTGGGGTTTTGGTTCATCCAACATCTTCAAATTCACAATTGGAAGCATATGTTCCAGATGATTATTTTGGAGTACACATACAACCTTTGTAGATTCATTTACGATTGGTAATATTTTGATTTTTAGTTTGTTGTGTTTTTAATAATTTGTTTTTGTATTCTCAATAATGTTCTTTTACTCTTTTGATGTATATTTTTACGGGCTACTGGATGTTTCGCTCAATCAATATTTTGAAATGAGAATTTTTAGTTGTATATATTCTTATTTTTGTTTTGATTTTTGTGCAATTAGGATTGCAAAATTATTGCATAAAGGAGTATATGCTTAAATGTGAAAAGAACTTACTAAAAGAGAATAAAAAGAATTTTGGAAAGGAAAGAACATATCCCATGATATAGAAGAACATGGTCTGGGATTGAAAAGAACTTGAACCTTTAATTGAAATACTTGTTTAAAATATCCAAACTACTTATCTGCAACTACTAGAACATCTAATTGTTTCCAAAAGAACACCACACATGTTTAAAAGAACAACCCATAACTCCAGCAATAACCACATCTACAAAATATACCATTGTTTTTTAAAGCATACTTCTAATAAAAGGTAACTATTATTCTGCCTTCATGAAAACAACCAACTATTCAACTTGATTAGCTCTCTTCAATACCAGATACGTTAGCTCATGCCTTTTGTTCAGAACGGATAATAAGATTTCAGTACCGTACCGCATTCTCAGCTTGCAAATAAAGTCTTTCTGAAAACATAAAATAGTACATTAATAAAAGATTATATATTAAAATAATATACGTACATATATTCAAAATTTACTTACATCTTCATCTGTGTTTTTGAAGCCACAATTCCAAGTCTGGTTGCCTTTGTAGGTCTCCATATGCCTCATTGCATATACCCCACAATCAGTCTTGTTTGTTCTGTTTTTCCATGGCATTTCAAGCAACACAATTTCATATGCTGAAATCTGTGCCTTCCGCAAAGGATGTCCTTCTTGTTCACAAAATATTGTCCATGCTTCAAACCGAAATAAAAAGAACATTTAACTTAGTAAAAGAACAAAGAACAAAGAACAACAAAGAAACAAAGAACAACAAAGGAAGGAAAAAAGAACATTTAATTTAGTAAAAGAATAAAGAACAACAAAGGAAAGAACAAATAAAATATATAAGAGGAAATTCTTCAAATAGACTTACAGTTCTTTCTGCAAATGTTTTATATTTATCATCATATGTAATTCCTTCAGGTAAGGAGAGATTGTCAATGATCTCCACCTTCTTCGCCTTTTGGTTGATTACAATGAGATAAAAATGATCACCAGACCAGACTGGAAAGAACAACTACAAGCAGAGAAAAGAACATTAAACAAAGGAAAACGAACATATGTAAAAAAGAAAAGAACAATTTTATAATTTTACCAGATGGAATCCCTTCAAAGACTTCACACCAGCAGTTACATACTCATGGCGTACACTTAAAATAAAATTTTCTAAGCGTTTGCCCTCGGTTGCTTGACTATCCTGTGATCCACCATACGGTTCATTCTGGCAGAGCATATTCTGCACCGAAAAAAAAAATTAAATATATGTTATATAATAAAAATAACTGAAGAAGTACGAAAATATGATTTTTTAGTGATATTAAAACTTACGAAAGGGATTGTAGAGAAATAGAACTTCAAGTTACTCTTGACACTTTGATCTGGATCATCATTCAGTATTCTTGCAAAAGTGTCAATAACATTATTCATCACCCACACATTGGGAGCTGTTTTAAAGGAAAAGAACAAAAATATGAGTAAAAGGAACATCAACAGCATTTAAAAGAACATTTTAAATTCCAATAATTAAATATATACCTAGGGTTTGAAACTCTTCTCTGGTAACTATATTCCAATCATCAGTGTACAACACCTGACTGTTATAAGAATGAAAATAAAATTTCCATAAGAACATGTACAAAAAGAACATCTACATTCAAATACTTGTAATAGTATAAAATTCTTACGTTGGGCTTCCCTTTCCAAAGGCATAATCCAGTACGCATCGCATGTCCTTTTCCTTTTGATTCAACTGTTCTTCCCCAACCAGTAGGTGTGAATACTGAGTTAAGAAGGGTGACAGTAACTTGAGGGGAACATTTTTCTTTCTCTTAACAAGTTTAGGTACTTGTACGTTATCTGGATCCTCTTCCTCACTTATGAAAACAAAGACATTATAAAGTAAAAAGAACATATTAGAGGGAAAAACGAATTCAGACTAACAATAAAAAGAACAACAAAGTGAAAAGAAAAGAACATTTTATAAATGATAATGAAAAATAACTTGGAATAATAAACGAAAAATAACTTATAAAATAAAATGCAGTAGTCATACTCTATGTTCATAGATGTAGGTGCATTTTCTGGTTGCGAGTACACCGCACTTGGAGTGCTAAAAGAGTGGAAAGAAAATAATATATTACTATAAATAAAAAGAACAAACGCAAGAAAGAAAAGAACATTAAATTGAAGATTATGAAAATTATATTTTAATAAAATACAGTAGTCTTACTTCAGGAATATTGATGGAGTTTCCATTTCAGTCTGCGACTCAGCGGCAGTCGGAGTCTTAAACTCGGATTCTTCAGTTCTAACAGTTGGAGACATGGGGTTTCCATCTTCAGCTCCTTTGATTAAACCTTCCATAGTCTGAAACTCGGAGTCTTCAGTTCTAACGGTTGGAGACATTGGTTTTCCATCTTCAGCTCCTTGGATTAAACCTTCCATATCTGATCTCACATTTTCAGGTTCTCTGTGTATTACAAAAAAAAAGAAAAGAACATGTGAGGAGGAACAAAGAACACAATGAGAAGAATTAAAGAACAAAAGTGCAATGAAAAAGAACATATAAGTTAATATTAAAAGTAGGAAGATATTAAAGTAAATATAGAAAGAACATAAAGAAATATATGAAAGGAACATTCCGAATAAAAGAAACAAAAGATCTATTAAATAATTGTATAAAGACAGAGAATTAATAAAAAGAACAAATCAAACGAATAAAAAAACAAATAATTGTTTATAAAAGAACATTGTGAATAATGAAAGAAACAGTCACATATTTATTATACATGTGTATGTGAACTGTTTTAAAAGAACGCATACTCAGTTTTTTCTGTAGGTGGCTGTTGTTTTTCAGCTTCATCTTTGTTGTCCCCTGAAATTGTCTCCAAATCACGTTCAGTCAAAGTTTTGTTTGCCAAGATTGCTTCTAATCTCATTTCCTCTTCAAAGTCGTGTGCCTGAGGAGGAGGATTTGAATCGGAAACCATTCCAAGCTTCAATGTCAAATCAGCAAATACATTAGGCTGGGAAGGCATGATCGGAGGTGTTAAAAATGGTGGCAAATCAAATGGAACATCCTCAGATTCCTCGATTTCCTTTCTTTCATTTCCTTCTGTTGCCTTTCGTACTGCTTCCTCAAATAGTATTGTGAAGTAGTCTGAGCTGAAAAATTCTTTATCTTGACTGAGGATTGAACCAATCTCCTCAGTATTCCTTCCTTCTTGCCGCTCTTCTGTAGAGTTGCCCTTCTCAAAAGTAACTGGAATTTCAGTTCCAGAGCATGTTGACCACATTTTTGCCATATTGAATGGCAGACTTTTTTTGACATCAATAGTAGTGTCAAAGAACTTTCTGGACAACGACAATAAGTCGTTGAACTTGTTCATGACACTACTGAGTTCAGTAGTGGTTTTAGTGAATTCAGCATGGAATTCCTGTTTAACAATAACAACAATAAGGACTGGATAAATAAAAAGAACATTCGAATGGAAAAAAGAACAAGAGAGATTCCTAAAAGAACATTCAAGTAGAGCTTAGAAACATTGTTAAAGATCGAAAGAACATGTTAAAGAGATAAATGAACATGTAAATAACATGCTTAAACATATAAAAGAACATATTCAAATGTAAAGAACATCTTTTTAAGAAAAAAGAACATGCTTAAATAACATGAATAAACATTTAAAAGAACATGTAAAAGAACGTAAAGAACTAGTTTTTGATAAAAAGAACATAAACACAGAAAGCAAAAAACATGGTAGGAAAAAAGATTATATTGAGGACGTAAAAGAACATTTGTTGGAGGAAAAAGAACATTACAACAAAAACGTTGAAAAAATAAATGCAATGGTTTTGTTGAGTGAATTTAATTTTTACCTCAATTGTAGAAGGGACTTTTGCTTTCTCACTGGGGTCTGCCTGTTGCTCTGGCAAATCTTTGTCATCCCCGAGTTGAGTCACTGGTGCACCTTGATGTTCTCTGGGCACATCATTTGTGGACCAGTTAGGCTCTTGGTGTTGATGTTGCTGTTGTGGTTGCTGCAGTGGTTGCTGCGGTGGTTGTTCATCATGTTGCTGCTGTTGTTGTTGTGGGTGTTGAAGAAGAAGTGGTGGTGGTTGTTCACTGAGTGCTTTTTGCTATTTGAGCAGCTCCATCTCCTCCCTGTACAGTTGTAGCTCAGGTGGACCTTGAATTCTGTCCAAAATCAAGCCATGTCCGAAGCCTGTAGCATTGTCATTGCGTACCCTGCTGCTTATCATATCTCTTGTCCAGCAAGAAATTAGGGGGAAGATCCTTGGAGGGTACTCTTCCATGATCTGCACCCGATCGAAATAACATACCTAATTTAACAATAACAACATAATTTATTGTTAGTTAGGTGAAAGAAGAAGATGAAAGTAATATATATAACAAAGGGAAATGCTAGCTTAATGATTGAAATTTACCATTAGAAATGGTAGTGGACCAGCAAACCATCTGCTACGGTCCACATTCCAGTACATAGCTGCCCCAAGAAGGCTGGTGTATGCATACTGGCACCAATTTAGATTCCTCACTTGCTCCAAGTCAACAGTGCTTGCTAGGAATCTGAAGTTTGGCTTTTGAAACAGAAAAATATAAAAGAAAGAACATTAATTATGATTTTAAATAGAATAAGAAAATAGAACATTCAATAGAAAATAAAGGAACATTAGAGAGAATGAAAAGAACAATGAAAGAAGAGCAAAAGAATATTGAATACAACTGAAAAGAACACAACTAACATTCATATAAAGGAAAGTACAACAATAGGACATTTAATGGAAAAGAAAGGAATATCATACAGAATAAAAGAACAGTGAAAGAGAAAGAAAGAACATGGAATTCGACAAACAAATAAAAGAACAATAAAAATATTAATAAACATTTAAAAGAACATAATACGCAAACAAAAGAACATTAATGAGAAACAAAAGAACATTAATGAGAAACAAAGGAATTTTGATGTATACCGATAAATTAGTAGTGGATTTAATGCAGGTGTTAACTGCAACCACTAGGAAAGATCTCTTCCAGTTATCATCAACTGGAGTCTCATCTTTGATCAGTTTTTCAACCATTTCTTTCAATTTTGGGCATCCAGACTTCACTTTCCAGTATGCCCAAAATTCAGCAAAAACCCTCAACACTTCAGGATCTTGTTCATCAGTCCATTCCACGACCGGAGCTCCTCCAATAGGTATACCGTACACCAGGTATACATCCTCTACAGTAATATCAAGGGAAGACTTTGGTAGATGCAAGGACCGGTCGGACGAGTTGAAATTCCTAACCAACTCGTACGGGAATGGATTTTCGTTTTATGGGATGTCAAGTTGCAGAAGAGATCCAAAGCCTAACTCCACGATGGCTTGTTGTTTTCTTATATCATCTGGTTCATTAGATGCAATTCCCCTCAAGAATCGCATCATCAATTGCGGAGTTTTCCTTAGATTTAGTTTCCTTTCTTCAGGTTTTGGTTTGGCAACAACCAAAGATTTTGGTTTCTCATCATCCACCACCTCCATGACCTCATCAGAAACAACAATTTGTTTACTTCTTGTTGCTCTCTGGAAAAAAGAAAAAATATAAAGAACATTAGTCAGGGAGTAAAAGAACATTATAAGGAAGAAAAAGAACAAATAACTTAAGAAAATTTTTGACCTTCTCAACTACTTTTTTCCCCTTCTTCATTAAGGGTTCACTTTCCTCTTCTACTTCTTCACCTTCTTCTTCACCTCCTTCTTCATCTTCCTCGTCTTCATAAACCTCCCTCACAACTATCTGATTAACTTTGCTACCCCTCTGAATGAAAAAAGAACATAAATAATGATGTAAAGAACACAAGATAGGAAAAAAAGAACATTCTTTATTTAAAACACAGCATTTATCTCTATTATAATATAACATTAAGGTAAATAAAAAGATATACAAAAAGGGTAATGTGAAGTTTACCTTAAGTGCTGCAGTCTTTTTCAAAGTAACTCCATTCCCCTTCTTAGCATTTGGTGCAACTTTTTTTGTTGAAATTTTCTCAGCAGGCAACAAGCTCTTCTTCTTATGTGCCTCTTCCAATTCCTGCTTTACCTCTTTGATAAGATCGGGAAATTCTTCTTTCAACAATTGACTTCTGTTGACCAAAACAATAGAACATAAGTAGTAAAAAAAAAGTAAAACACAGAAAATAAAAAGAACACCATTTATGAAAGTTACCTTGTCCTTTTCCTGTTTGGTATTGATTTCCTAGACTTCCCCTTTGCTTTTTCAGGTTCCTCACCAGCTTTTTCTCCGTCTTTTTTCTTTCTAGTAAAAACATAAATGCAAAAGTATGTTTAAGAAACGAAAATAACAACTACAATGTAAATATGAAATAGTATTAACAAACACAGATGATACCTCAAAGTAATTTTTAAGTTCGTTTTCTTTTCTTTTCTTTCTGGTTCATCCAGCTCTTCTGGAACTTTTACCTCAGCCTCCTCTTTTTCAGGTTCTTTCACTTCTTCATGCACTTTTACTTCATGCTCTTTCTTTTCAGTTTCTTCCTGCTTTTCAGGATCTTTGCTGGAATTTTTTTGTCCTTCTCCACCCTTCTTTTTTTGTTCAATCAGATCCAGCTGCTTTTCCTGTTGTAGCAGCTTTTCCTGAAGTGCTTGCACCATCTTCTGTTGTTCTTGCAATACTTTCCTTTGTTTGGAAAGTCTATAATGAAAAAACATATGTCATGAAAAAAAGAACAACACCAAAAACACATGTTATGAAAAAAGAACAACAGAAAAATGTTTGAAATAACACATGTAATGGAAAAAGAACAACATGTCGTGTACAAAAGAACACAGCTATGCTTTTGGAAAGAACACATATTATGAAAAAAGGAACAACACAAAAAACAAGTGCACAGTTCTCATCCTGCACCCTTGTACAATATCTTATTCATCTGATTTTTTTTATTTTTTCATATACTATATAAATAATGTTTGTCCTCCATATTCTCATTCATTCATCATTTCATAATTTTAGCAACACATTTTAGAGAGAGAAAAATGAGAGGTTTTATTTTCTCTCAACAGAAGAGAGAATTTAAGAGAGAGAAAGAGTGAAATGCGATTTCTACTTTCTTCTCTCTCCAACTTTTCGCATTATTGTTCCTGTTTTTTTGAGAATTAGTGAATTAATCAGAATACTAATTCTCAGGAGATGAAAAAATACAATTTGCTAATTTTCGTAGAAAGAAAATTGAAGGAGATAATGAAATTCAAGAGGATTGTGATCATTTGCTGAGGATTTATGTTGATGTTGTTGATAAATGTTGTTCAACTGTTGATCAAGGTATGCTTATATGTTCCTTTTCTTATGTTCTTTTTATTAAGTGTTCTTTTACTGTGTGCTAACAGTTTTAGGTTTGTCTTTTAAATGTAGATGGTTTGTTCTTTTATCCGTGATTGATTGTTCTTTATTTTTTAAAATACATTTAAGAACAAGTAAAAAGAACACCATCTCATCAAATCTAAGCACATTGTTCTTTTTAATTTTCATTGATTGTTCTTTTAATGCCTAGTGATCTTTTAAGTAGACATGGACTGTTCTTTTCTTCTAGATGCATAGTTCTTTTTAAGCCTACATTAATACTGTACTGTTCTTTTGAGTGTACATTGGTTGTTCTTTTGAGTCTACATTGATTGTTCTTTAAACCTGCACAGTTGGTTCTTTTAAGTTTTTATAGATAAGAACATAGATAAAAAAGAACATAGATCAAATTCAATAGATAAGAACAAAATTATAGATCTAGGTTTAAGTTCGTCAAAATTGTACTGTTCTTTTTAGTCTATTTGTTGTTCTTTTAACCTGGGCGAATTGTTCGTCAAACAGTAGGGCTAATAAAAAGAACATACAGTAAATAAATAAAAGAACATAGATCTACTTATTTAATTTAAATTTCCACTGTTCTTTTGAGTTAACATTCGTTGTTCTTTTAAATCTATACCATTGTTCTTCTAAGTGTATGATTCAGTGACTTAAAATACATTTAAAAAAAACATAAATGTAGATCTACTTTTAAATTCGTTAAAAAATGTATTTGGTTTCGTTATTGTAATTAGAACATTAAGGAAAACAAAAAGAACAAACAGAAGGTGTAAATGAACCTAGGTTTTTGTTTAAAAAATCCACTTACTCGCTCTCTTCTTCTTCTTCCGTTTCTGAAACTTCTTTGTTGATATCTTCCAACAAATCCGCATCAATTGTTGGTGTAATTTCTTTCTCTTTCTTCTTTTTGTTTCTTAAGTTCAATAAAGTCGTTGTCAAAGGAACATCATCCCTTCAAATGAAATTTTATAGAAAATTAAAATTCATGGGAAATTCTCTAAAAATTAAAATTAAACTGAAATTCAAGAAAAAAGAAAAGAAAAATGAAGTTGAATTCTTACTCAATAGAACATTTCGCATCAACTTCTTCTCCTTTTTTCGATTTCCCCATTTTCAATTGTTAGGGTTCAAGTTTTTGTAACCAGATTATCACTTCCAAAAAACAAATTGGGGAAGTTTTTAGAGTGAAAATAGTAGAATTTCAAATTGGGGAAGTTCGGATTTGCAAGAATTTGAAAGGTTTTGCACTGTTTGTTTGATTGTTGGTGAGTGGAGGTTTTGCATGTAGGTTGAGTGTGAAAGTGAAAATAAATGTCGCATTCAATGATGTATTTATATATGATAAATTGAAGAGAGAGAAAATAACTGCTACAGTATTTTCAAATTTAAACTTCCTTTTTTTTTTTTTTTGTTCTTTTCGTCCGCTCTTTTGTTCTTTTGGCCTATAAGTAAAGAAAATGATGTTCGTTTGAGTCTCCTTTGTGTTCTTTTTATTATCTGTTGTTAGTATTTTTAAATTTGTTTTTTATTACTGTTTTTACTTAAATTATATTTTTTATTTTTTTTATTTTAAACAGTAATCTATTTTTTAATTTTTTAAAATACAAAATGAAAGACAAGTAACTTATTTAATTTTTTTTTTATTAAAAGATTTTGAGGAGAGAGAAATTAACTGCCACGTTTTATGTTTTCATAGGAAAACTTCTGTTTTGCGGTTTTTTTTCTTGCCACGTTCATTATTTCAATAAAAAACTTCTGTTTGGCGGTTTTTTTCACTTTTTAACGTTTTTGTTGTTCTTTTCGTTGGTTCTTTTCTTCTTTTGTGCGTCTGGTGTTGCATTTGCCATGTTCTTTTTAAAAGTGCAGAGAAATCGTTCTTTCCTTGTTTTAACCTTTCTGGTTTTTAATATGTTTGTGTTTTTCTTTTTTTCTTTTTGTTCTTTTCCTTTACTTTCTGATCTTCTCTCATTTTAGTGTATTATGTTCTTTTACGTGTTTTAATCTTTTTGGTTTTTAATATGATTGTTCTTTTCTATTTGTTCCTTCGTTTAATTGCTGATGTTCTTTCTTTTTAGTGTTTTATGTTCTTTTACGTGTTTTTACTTATTGTTCTTTTACGTGTTTTTACTTATTTGTTGTTTTAACCTTTTTTGGTTTTCAATGCTATTGTTCTTTCCTGTTTTACTTATTGTTCTTTTGGTTTAATTCTTGATGTTCTTTCTTTTATGTTTTTGTGTTCTTTTATGTTTTTTGTTGCTTTTTTATGTTTTTGCGTTTTGTTCTTATTTTTCTGCGTTTTGGTGCAGGTGCACCTAGATCTAGGTGCACGCGCCTGTACCATCCGCGCGTTGTTATTATATAACGAAATGGATTAATTATAAAGATATAACAACAATGTATAATAACCAAAACCTAGTTATAAATTTTAAAATAAACAATTTACTACAAGTTTTAATACTACGTAACTATAAACCCTAAAATAATAGAACAACATAGTAATTTCCGCCCATCAGTCAAGCACTCAGATCTGACCCAATTTGCTAACAGATAACATGCATTCAATAATTATCACAAAATCGTTACATAATTTCAAGATTAACAGTTAACTAGATAAATACGAATAACATAAACATAGATGAAAAAATTTATACAAAAATTTAAACCAATGTTTGAGCTTCTTCAATAACAACAGAACAACAACAAAATGTTGAAGCTCTTCACCTTCACCGCAGCTCTGATTTTTGCACTCCCTGCTTGTTACTAGCAGCCATGCCAGTATTGGGCAATGATGCTTTGTAATCACTACTTCCAGTAATAAAAGAAGGACACCGTAAATTATTAAAAAATTGAGATTGAGCATTTGAGCGGGAAATGAAATTTCAGGAGGAGGGCTGAAATTGTACCGCTCAAGCTTGGAGGTGGCGCAATATGCCAAAATTTCCCCCCCTATTTTAACCCTTTCCCCCTTCCCCCCCCCCCCAAAATGAATATTACTAACGCTGATGTGGACCAACCAAAGGTCAGGGTATGGTGATACAACTAATATTTTTCTCAATTCACCCATTTTCAACTAAGGAAAAACATTCGTAAGGAATTTTAGAGAGACTGATAAGGAGAAAATGTATTTTTTTTTACTCTTTCACGCACTATCTCACTCTTTCTATCTCAAAAAATCTCTCTTATGTTGAGAGAATATAAATCCTCTCATCTTTCTCTCTCTAAAATGTATTTCTGAAATTCTAAAATGACTAATAGTTATGATTTGTAAGTACAATATATAGTTGATGAAAAATAGAAAATGAAAAAATAGGAATTAGAATCAAAGAATAACATAGAAGGAGAACGGGAAAATTCTTTAAGAGTGCATAATGAGAACTATGCACGCATTTTTATTTTGTTCTTTTTAACAGAATATTATAAAAAGAACAAATGAAAAGACTAAAGAACAAATAGGGAGACTAAAAGAACAAGTCAAGTACCTTGTCCCACAATAACATATGATTCTAAATCATCATTAGGATCATTATGTTATGAATTATCGAGCACATTATTCATAATATCTGAAAAAATAATAAGTTAACATGTATAATAAAAAGAAAAAGAATGTAATCAAAAGAACAAAGGATAAATAAAAAGTAACACGAAAAATAACACAATAAAATAAAAAGAACAAATTATTAAACGCAATTGGAATTGAAACTAATAAAAAATAAGAACACAATAAGATAAAAGAGCAAATTATGAAACGCAAATGGTCTACTTTTCTACTATAATGAAATTGTTCTTTTAATACGAGCATATGTTATTTAAATACGTTAAGCAGTTCTTTTCTGGAAAAAAATCGTAATTACATAATCAAAATCTTCAAAATCAACGATTTCAACAAAATCAGCGTGTTATTACATAATTTGATTCATTAAAATCATCAAAATCATCAAAACACGACTATTACAAAATCAAAATCATCAAAATAGTCAAAATCATCAAAACACGATTATTACAAAATCAAAATCATCAAAATAGTCAAAATCATAAAAAACTCGATTATTACAAAATCAAAATCATCAAAACATACAATTTATTATTACAAAATTGAAAAATTACCTCCCAAAATCTGATTATCAGCTGCAGAATTCGGGTTTGAAGAAGATGAATCAATTTAATTTGATGTTGAAGCAGGAAAATCAACGAAATTTTGAGAATTTTCATTACTTCCTCTCTCTCTAATAACCATTTTAGAAGACCTATTTCACAATTTCTCTCTCCTCTTTACAGTTTGAATCCAAAACATAAAATCAGAAGAATATATATCGTAAGAATAACAACGAATCAAATAAAAACGCGAAAAACATAACTGAAAAGAACAGAGCCTTTAAAGTTCTTTTGTTCAATGGAATTGTTCTTTTGTTAGGGATTTGATGAAAACGCGCGTTTTTTAATGTTGGTCGTTTTGATCTCGGTGCACCTAGAGCTACGTGCACACGGCTACACCATCAAAATTGCGCTCTAATAACTACCCACTACTTAACCGCTAACCACCAATTTTGCCAAACAGGACCTTAAGCTCAACGCCAAGTAGATAGGACTTTATGAATTAAAAAATTAAAAAAATTGTTCCAGACGCAGACAAAATATTCACAGTAAGCGCATCCTAAGCAACGGCGAAGACAGGTAGGATATGTTCCCAAAAATAAAAGAAAATTACAGATAAGATTTAATAAAAATTAAAGTACCTTAATTAAAAAGAAATTAACCTTAATAAAACTTTTTATTTTGTAGTGCTAGAGTGCTTACTATTAGTACTACTCCCTCCAACCCCCCATAAATCCATAATCCCATATTCAAGTCGCGCGTTTCATTTCTTCCCATTCCCATTTCCCACACTCAACAACTACTTAACCACATTCCAAATTCATAAAAACCCAATTTACATTACATTATTCATTCCATAAACTTTCATAAACTCAAAACATCAAATAATGGATCCATGTCCATTTGCGAGGTTGATAATCGAGTCGTTAGCACTTCAGCTCCCGATGGGAGCGAAGCCTTCAGCGGGAGCTGGAGTCCACTCTAGTACGACTCCTTGTTACTGTAAGATCACACTTAAAGGCTTTCCATCTCAGACAGCCATTCTACCTCTTTCCTCTAACGGTGAACAGGGTTCTCCGTCGGAGTCCGCCACTAGCGCACCGGGATTTCATCTAGACCCCGCGGCGCTGCGCCGGATGTCAGGTCGGCCCATCTCTTTCCGAGTATCGGTATATTCCGGTCGAATGGGTCAGACCTGTGGGATGACTACTGGAAAGCTAATAGGTCGGGTTAATTTGTGTGTCGACCTTAAAGGAGCCGAAGTTAAGCCTATTGTTTTCCAATCCGGATGGATGAGGTTTGGGAATCAGAAAGGGGTTGAGAAAAACAAAGGAGTTCATCAAGCTAAACTACATTTGGTGGTCCGTTCTGAACCGGACCCTCGGTTCGTTTTTCAGTTTGGTGGTGAACCGGAGTGTAGCCCGGTTGTTTTCCAGATCCAAGGAAATATCAGTCAACCAGTTTTCAGCTGCAAATTTAGCGCAGACCGGAACTCCCGCTCTCGGTAAGCTTTCCCCTCTCACCTGGTGCAATTTAGCATTTCCATATTAACGTTTGCTAACATACGCCACATCAAATGTATTATTTCGAAAATAATTTGGATGATCATTGATCACTTGGACCACCACCATATGGTTTAAATGTACCACCTGCGTATTTTAGCGTAATAAAACTGTAGCTGATTTGGGATTGGATTATAGAGTTAGCTAAAGAAAGTGGGGTCTAAAAGGGCAGGTGGGTGGGGCCATAAGTTTTGTTTTTGTGTTAGTTTTGATAAAAGTGGGGTTATATGTTAACCATAGGCATGTGGTGTGGGTGGTCATCCCTCATCATATTATTGTGGTACCATTAGCCAAATCCAGCTGTGTACCACCTTATCTTCCCGGCAAATTATTTTCAAGAAATATGAAATTAAAATTATGTGGATTGCATATTTTTGGTCAAGTGTCATTTTTTTGGTATGATCATCAACAACTTTGTGTATATTATCACAACTTTTGTCCCTTTTGTTAGTGCTAGCTAAGAACTAGTTAGGTTTTTGGAAGTTCTACCATCCTATCCAATCTTAGGATTGAATCCGTCATTAGATGTGGAGTTTGAATCTTCTGTCCCATAATTTGTGCATCACTACTTCTATTTATGGACTAATTGTAATTACCGACCATAAAAAAGTGGTACACAAATTGAGTGATTGAGGTCTAAAATCCGACTATTCCCTCTCTTACTATATTCACCCTTTTCTTACATTAACTCACAATTTTAAAACTTTCCTAGAAATATAATAAGAACTTACTAATACTTTGTATAACAGTAAGGAACGAAGGGAGTAATTGAGAAGTTGATTTGGACACTACGTTTGGCACGGCTTTATTTGAACAATGAACAAATAATTGTGCTATCTTAGAGCCAATGAATGATTGAATATGCTAAAATCAACTTTTAATGTGTTAAAATTATTTCCCGAGTATGACCACCCTCCTGAATCATTCAAATAGTTCTTGATCTGACTAGAATCTTTGTAGACATTGTAGCATCACATGTCAAGCGGCTGTTAAAGTTTACAAATGCTTGAGATTATTACTTGATTATGTTTCTTATATTGTACTCTACTAAAAGTTTAACCTACCCAAGTCCTGTTTATAATCAGAATCTTTGTAAATATCACATGTAAATCTGCAAATCTGTGCTTAAAGTTAGATGCTTGATTATGTTTCTTGCACATCACTAAAAGCAGCTTAGTTTGCTGGCTGGCTGCAAGTTTGTCAGTCTTAATAATCTGCATCTTCCTTAATTACATGCTAATACAGTTTTCATAATTGCGATGATCTGGAGCTAGTTAATGCGCTCGGTAATGCCCGTATTAACTAGTTGATTAACGCGAGGAGTACTTATTAAATCACTAGCAAGTTGTAATGTGTATACTGTAGGTTGCACTAATTAAAAGTTTACTGGTGATTTGCATCAAGGTTTCAGGCAACTAGCCGATTGCTGACGAGGCTTAGATTCCATAAACCTTGTGTTTAGTACTTTAATTAGTAAACTAATTAAGCCGAGACTGCGATTTAAATAGAAACCAGGCTGGTCAAAAGGAGCACGATATGCTGCTGCTATTGAACACAACTACCTAACCATGTGCATAGATATTGTTCTTGGTTCATTAATTCTGGCTTTCTCTAATGTCCAGATTTTGTTCTGAACTAGTTAATTAATCAAGATTTTCATTTAGAGTAGGACAGATTAATTAAATAACGAAACATTATATTATAGTAACATTAGATAAATATGTGTGTTTTTACTAGACATTTGTATGATTTGGTAACATAGAGTATCATGTAACTGACTATGGGATTTTTGTGTCTGATTTGGCAGATCACTTCCAGCAAACTTTGCCATAAGTAACAACAATAGTAATAAGAAATGGATGGTGAGATCTTTGTCAGGGGAGAAGGATAAGCCAGTGAGAGAGCGAAAGGGGTGGATGATAATGATCTACGACCTCTCTGGTTCCCCAGTCGCAGCAGCATCAGTCATCACCCCATTCGTACCATCCCCTGGGTCTGACCGAGTCTCTCGGTCAAACCCTGGGGCATGGCTTATCCTCCGTCCCCACGGCTCCCATGTTAGTAGTTGGAAGCCATGGGGCCGACTTGAGGTATGGCGCGAGAGAGGGTCCGCCGATGGACTAGGTTACAAGTTCGAGCTGGTCACTGAAAACGGGCCTACTCGGACTGGCATCCCTATCGCCGAGGCAACAATGAGTATAAAAAAGGGGGGACAGTTTTGCATTGATAAACGTGATTCCAACTTGGGAGAGGGGGTAATGAGGTCCCCGGTTCGAGGGTTTGTAATGGGGTCCACGGTGGAAGGGGAAGGTAAAGTAAGCAAGCCACTAGTTCAGGTAGGCATGCAGCATGTCACCTGTATGGCAGATGCAGCTCTGTTTGTAGCACTTTCAGCTGCCATTGATCTTAGCATGGATGCTTGTCGATTATTCTCTCAAAAACTAAGGAAGGAGCTTTGTCATGACGATCAATATGACCTTATCTTGTAGTGATCACAACTTACAAAGCTAAGACATGATTAATTTCCTCAGCAGTGACAACCAATTTAACTAATGCAGGATATCGATTCCACATCGTTAATTATTGGTTTGAGCAATGATTTGTTTCGTTGCGAGGCTTGAAATTGATATTGTTCTTTTTGATTAATTGGATTGGTTGTATTTTTTTTGTTCTTCTGCGGCGGATTCGGAAGAATTGAAGGTTGCTGACGGAGGAGATTTTTTTTCTATTATTGATCACACAAGGGGTGATTAATTTACTTAATTAATTATATATGTGTAATCTGATTGACAAAACTTGTACAGAGAGAGAGGATCAAATGATCAAGATGTTTATGTTCATATAAGAAGTTTTGTATCCTTTTACTTCCAATTAAGTCACTGAGCATCATTCTTTGTAGCTTAGTTATATACTTATTCTTTATAGCTTGATTGTTAATTTATTTATTCATATGGTTACTTCAAAATTCTTTTGTAATAATCATTCTTTCTTATATGAATCAAATTATATTTACATACTTCCTCCGTCTTTTAATACTCGCAACGTTCCTTAGTTTCACGCATACCAATGCACAACTTTGATCATTTATATCTTAAATTCTCTTTATGCAAAAATTATAAAAAGTTGATATTTTGAAAATACACATTGAGACGAATATAACAAGATCCCATATGACTATGTTTTATCTTATATAAAAAACACTAAGAATAGTCAAAGTAGATTATATGAATAGTGGCAAAAGTCCAAACGTTGCGAGTATTAAAAGACGGAAGAAGTATATTTTACGATTTTGTTGTAAGACAGGGGCGGATTTTTCAGCGGGGCATATAGGGCCTGGCCCCCCTTAAGCCCAAAAAGTTAAGTTGATAGCCCAAAGCTTCCCAACAATTTAAATGATAAAGTCCAGCTTTTATTGCCCTTCTACTCCCTATTCTGACTTGTTTAACGATGGAAATTCTGAAATATAAGCGGTTCCACTTTCAAGCTATTCTCTTTTTCTTTTCTTTTCTTTTTTAATTTTTAATAGAATGTGCCATGTGCGTATGGTTGTTTAAGGTTATTACTACATGGTTGCAATACTTATTTTTCTTGCGCATGATATTGTGACTGTTTTTTTTCTTTTTCAATCTCTTGTTTTCTTATTTACATATACGAAGTATCTATAATTTATTTGGAAATTACGTAGCAAGTTCTTAAAATATTACCAAAATATTGTTTTTATTTTAGTTTTACACTAGTTTAGGGCCTGTGCAACGCACGGCTACTACTAAAATAATTTATTATTTTAATAATAACTAAAAGACTTGTGATATTTGGAAAACATGAAAGTAAAAAGGATATATGAAAAAGTATAAATTCAAAGTTGTGTAAAAAAAATAGGAAAAATTGACATTAATAATCCCAACTTTCACCCATCTTCTCAAAATAATCCCAACTATGAATTATTTTAGAATAATCCCGACTTTAGGGGGTACCTTCTCGAAATGATCCGAACTATTATTTTTCAAAATATTACAGACCTAAAACGGATTAGTGTAGGCAAGAAAAAGATAGTTCGGATTATTTCGAGAAGTTACATCCTAAAGTTGGGATTATTCTAAAATAATTCAAAGTTGAGATTATTTTGAGAAGATGGGTGAAAGTTGGGATTATTAATGTCAATTTTTCAATATTCAAATGAACTAATTAAATTTGCATATTATTATACAAAGTTAAAAATTATAGTCGTTTACTTGTATGTAGAACGATCTAACAACGTTAACCAAACTCGAATGACTCAAAACTAATTTTCGAAAAGACCCGAGCATAACCGAGTTAGTCAAATACAACATATTTTGAATTGAGTAAAATCTTGATAAATAAACTTATATGTTAGTCTACTTACCATGTATTATTATTTTAATTAACATTCTTACTTACCAGTTACCATGTATTATATTATTAATAGTAGACTAACATTAGAAGTTCATTTATCAATATTTTTTATATTTCTTATCAGATTAAAAAGTTATACTAATACATAAATAAAATTATATCATAAAGGAAAAAATAATATTGATTTAGCTTTCCTCCAATAATATATTATGCAGTACACATCTATGGTAATTAAAATATATTTATATCTTAGTTTCCTAAAAAAACGTAATGTAATTTACTTAATTTAAAGTAAAAAAATAAAAAAAAATATTTTGGCGGGAAAAAATCGCACCAGGAGATGACACGTGTTATTCCTGGTGTCTCTTTCAGTATATAGTAATAGATTTGTATTTATGTTAGATCATTTACTGTTTATACTTCATTGGCCCCTAAAAAAAAATGTTGAAGATCCGCCACTGTTGTAAGACGATTTATAAATATACTACCCCGTTTCAAAATGATCTTTACACTTTTCATTTTAGTCCATCTCATATTGTTATTTACACTTTGCTTTATCTTATTTGCTGACATACAAATTTACTACCTTACTATTCTTACCGCAAAATATTTACAATTTTCAACTCAATTTCTCTTATGTTATTCATTTTTTTTTTCTCTTACACCCACCCACATTTTTACACATTTCTCTTACTTTATCAATATT
The DNA here is from genome assembly GCF_020520425.1 of Spinacia oleracea. NCBI lineage: Eukaryota > Viridiplantae > Streptophyta > Magnoliopsida > Caryophyllales > Amaranthaceae > Spinacia > Spinacia oleracea. The sequence goes on along the minus strand of NC_079488.1, from coordinate 67,476,578 downwards.
TTATTATATTCAACCAACTTTTCTACTTTTGTCTTAATACTTGTGCAAATAGTAACCATAAAATCATTATGAAACAGAGGTAGTATGTACACATAGTACGAAATTTATCTCAAATTTATATGGAGTACAAAAATGATAAAGGTCGCATGTTTATATGGAGTACGAAAATGATAAAGGTCGCAACATGCGACCTTTAAGCCGTGGAAACTAAAAAATATTTAACTTATTATATATGTTTCAAAAAAGTTCGGAAAATCTTAATATTTTTATTTGTTTCCTTCTTTATACCGATTACCTTATTTACCTATTTTCATAGTAAAAATATTGCATTGGTAGTAAAAATATTCGGATGACGCATAAACTATGTGGCGCCTATATGTACCAATTAAACTCCGACACATAAGATTGCGACAACTAAATGTTGTCAAAACTTGCGACTTTTATCATCACCCGATGGAGTATGTTATATGTTCTCTTTACCTTATTTTTATTTTTATTACTTACTGTATTACTTATTTTTCTTCAAATCAGACTAGATAAAAAAAAATTAGAATAGACCAGAAACCAGACTAGAAAAAGACAAGCACCAACAGAAAATATTTAGATTGAGTAGAAAAATTTAGACCATTACCAAACCAGGAAGATTTAGATGATAAGATACCAAACATTAAAAAAATCGTATGTTATTGATGATCGATTGACCATACCTATGTTGTGTCAATAACATAAATTCGATATAGCCAAAGTTGGTGTTACATATAAGATGAGTACGTTGTATCTACTGCCTTGCATTATTTTGTGTCCTCTCTAAAACATAAGTCACTATGTCTTGCGGCCTTTATGTAGCCGAAGATTTTCCCAGATATTGCAATAATTCATGCAGAAATTATGCAATAATTATTGAAGCAGAAACTAGCATAGTAGCACGATAATGATGCAATTAGTTAGGGAAATTGACTTTGCTCGATCTGTATTATAAGGGGAATTTTCTTGGTAGAATTGATTAATTCATGAGAGAAACACTTAATTTATTTTCCACCAAATACAACTCTAGACGTGGCTGTTGTTGCCAGATTCTAGAGCCTTGCTTTTTCTCGATCGACTTCTTTCTCGGTTATGAGTGACGAATCCATAAAGTATTGGTAGTTAGTCACTGTTTTAAAATTTATAAAAAACTAAATAAAATCAAATATTTTTTAAACTATACTTTTTTAGTGTAGTAAGTGTAGTTTTGTCAACTTAAGTTTTGTGAGTTTAAAGTGGTATAAGTTGTTTATTCGGTAAAAAATTATGTAGGAATAGAAGGCAATTTGATAAGCCCTTTGTACAATCAGATGAATCAGACGAAACCATTTTCATCACGTTTATAATGAATCTAAGCAAAGAGATATCGTGCCTCCTTTAATTTGATCTCCAAAAAGAGTCGGATTATGACTTCAATAACCAAATATCCAAATGTTAAAAAAAAAAACTTTAGCACCGCACAGCTTTCTCTCTCTAAACTTTTTTTCCTCTCTTCTCTCTCCTACCACCGTTTGCTTCACCGATCAATTCTTCCCTCCAGCTCGCCGGCGATCGGTGATTTTGGATCACCAGATCGCCATCGCCGGTGAGGGGAGTGGATCTGGTTGTTTAATTGTAGTTTTTAGTTACTTTAAGTGTTTCTTTTAGGGTTTGTCGTAGTTCTTGCGGTGTTCTTCGATCGCCAAATTTCGGAGTTTCTAATCGATTGAGGAGGTGTGGTTGGTTTGTTGGCTTTTGTGGTATCACCCACCACCGTGCTCGGTGGTTTTTTTGGCCGCTAGGGTGGTTTCGCCGCTTATCTGCCGCCGTTCAGTTTGCCTTCCAAGTCCGATTGGTATGTTTCCTCTGTGTTCAGTTTCTCTTTTGGTTGTTGATATCTCTTTTGAGGGGTTTGTTGGGTCTATAGATTGATCGATGATTTGGGGTTTCTTATGTAGGATTTGCTTTCTTCGTATTAATTTTCTGTTCTGCTGGCTTGGTGTGTTCTGGATGCGTATTTTAATTTGGGGGATTTGTGTTGTGTGGGTTTGGGCGTCTCAAGGAATTGTGCTGGTTTTATGGGTTCTGCAGGTTGAAGCTATGCCCTGCTTCGTTTGTTTGGTCAGGGTGCTGGCCCTCTCCTATGTGGGGGAGGGAAACCAGTGTAGTTATAATCCTAAGGTCGTTGTTTCTAGGGTGTCCTTAGGAGGTTATTTGATGGAAGTTATGCTTAAAGGGTTTGGTGTGAGGAGGAGAATTTTGTCTGCGTACGGAGTTGCTGTCCCTGTGGTTTCTTTAGTTAGTTTGTTGGTGATGATTTTATCTGTCATCGCTGTTAAATCATATCTTGAAGGAGGCTCCCCATCTTCAATGTTTGGGGTCAACAAAGCCCTCCAGTTTCTTGCTATCTCCATGGTTGGAGGTGTGAGAAGAGAACCTGCATTCAATTGCAAGGTTTCTCATGGTAGAGTCACCAAGGAAAGTGGCTCTGCCAGGATCGTTCCAAGACTCCTAGGTTGGTATGTATCTCGTTCCCTAGGAGTGGTCGGGTGTCATGTGTGGGTTGTTCAATCAGGGTGTATTCTTCGTCAGAGGTTTTCTTCACTTCTCATCGGCTTCCATCGTCAAGTTGCTTCAAGGTTTCTGCAATGTCAAGGTCTCTATTCCGGTGTCATAGTTCCACCATCGTCATTCTCATGCTTCCCCGTAATGAATGTGTTGTGGGTTCAAGGTCTGGCTGCGGCTGGTTTGTGTCTCACTCGGTTTTCCAGGCTCCGATCTACTGCCTCAATGCAAGGCATTTCCGTCCCCGTGCTCATTGGCTGCCTTTGTTTGTATGTTTTAAGTCATGGCCCATGTAATAGTTTAGTATTCGGCTTGTTGTATTCGCTTTTCTTAGTTTCCTAGTCTAGATTGTATTTGTTTTTTTCGTTGAATGAACTCCTTGTCAAAAAAAAAAGAAAAAAAAACCCAAATATCCTTAGACCTTAGTATTTTTTGGTCAAATCAGTTATTCGTTCATCTAAAAGAGCATATATCTCATTCTTTGTAATTTACTTTCTATCTTCATAAGTCAAGGCAATAGTATTACCAGCCCCAAAGGTGGTAAGTGTCATGCCTGAGCCCTGAGGTAAACATTTTAAAACATTAAACTTAGAGTAATTCGAACCCGATAAGTAAGGGTAAGCACCCAGGAGTAAGAGATCAATCATAGCCAGATTGAGTTGATCAAAATCTTTAAAAGTGAAGTATGACTCTTTGAAGGTATAATATATAGGCTATGATTAGCCTTGGATGGGGGGTTCACATTTAGATCAGTTAATCCGGGTTAGACCATCTCGTTGAAGAAGGATGTAAAATATAGAGATACAAAAGAGAGAATAAAGAAAGGTCGATATGTGATGATCGTAACTTTATCGAAAGTAAGTGTTATCCGATTTTTTTATTTATGTATTTCTTATATGGGTGGTGATAAAGGTCGTAAATTGCCGCAATATTTAGTTATCACAATCCTACATGTCGGATTTTAAATGGTACATATGGGCGCCACGTAGGTCATGCGTCATCAAAATATTTTTACTATCAATGCAATATTTTTACTATGAAAATATGTAAATAAGGTAGTCGATACAAAGAAGGAAACAAATATTTCTTATACAAATCATAAAATATTTTTGTGAATAAAAAATTACATTAATCAATTTACAAATTTCTTACCTTTTCGGTAACATGTATAATTAGGTTAAATAAATTTAATATTTTAGTTTTCAATTTAAATTGTGACACATACTTAAATAAGCATGTAATGTCATCATTGTAATACGGCTTAAAGGTCGCAAGTTGTGACCTTTATTATTTTCGTTTTTATATTTGAACCTGTGTTGCAAGTTTTATGACTTTTTAGTAATAAATTAATTTGCTATATATATAAAAAAAAACATATATGAGACATGTTCACGACTTAAGCGTAGAATGTACACACTTAGTCGTGCTAATAGGGCTTATTGCCAGGTACGGGACCATATGGGCCTATATGGCCCAAAGATAGTCCATTTCTGATCCATGAGCAAGAGCTATACCAAAAAAGAAATCTGGTTTGTGTTGGTTGGCAGTAAATCGTCCGATAAAAGGAGTCTGGTTTGAGAGAGGTTTGGCTCTGGCCAAAATTTTAGCATGATTATTCTGAATATGAAATTGCTACAGTTATTTTAGCAAGATTATAAGCCATTTAGCCATACACATTTGGGGCGATTTAAGAAAATGTTGATGTCTTTTGACTCGGTTATTTGCAAACCAAAATCCAATAAATTTTGAATACGTCCAACACCTTCTTAGATCATTACTGTGTGAAACTTTGAGTTACTTCGACTCCAATGGTTAAGACTGTACGCGGAAATTTTGTAAAGGAATACAAAGCCTTTTTTTTGGTGTGCAATTATAAATGGGGATTTGGACTTGTAAAGGTACACATATCTTCACCCTTAGAGCTTGTTTGGTTTGTTTTTTTTGAGGCCCAGAAACGAAAATAGATAAGAAAAATTGTTACAAAGTACTTATTGATTGGTATGATGAAGCGTATTCCAATTCGTTACTAGAGCATAGCAAATCTTTTCATTTGTCACCTTGCAATGTAACAGTTTACCTTACTCTCCTCTCATAAATTATTTCTCTCTCTTTAACTTTCCAGCTCACATTCTCTCTCCTTTTTGGTTTCTCAAGCTTTCTTTCTCATCTTCAAGTGGCAACCATAATATCATTTCACTCCTTAACTTCATTTCAATTTTGATTGTAAGCATTGATTTCGTGGTGTATCATATTCCTCTTTTTATTTTTGAAAATTTATTTTCGAAAGTGATTGCATTCTATAGGATATATGATATATGATATTTATCTTTTTCATTTTTACAAAAGTTTGTTAGTGAGTTTGTTGCAAGTTAGTTAGGGTTAGTTGCTTGCTTGTATATAAAGCAATGTTGGCTTCTCTTCCAAGCCAAGAAACTTAATCAGTAAATTCAAGTTTTCTTCAACTATTTTCTCTTTAGCATTCTGAAACTCTCTTAGATTCTTCATGGTATCAGAGCTGAATCTCATTTTCGAGATTTAGGTTTTCGATTTAGTGAATCAATACTGCACGAATTGTTTGGATTGCTGCGAAACTTCTTGCAATTGCGAAGTTTCTTGCACAATTTTGCGATTTCAAATCTGCGATTGTGATTGTATTTGATTGATTGTTGATATAATGGCGACTGATAGCTTTGAAACTCATCAAGATTCTTACCAAAACAATGGTGAAAATGGAGGTAATCTTGATCCTTATTTCATAGCTAATTCAGACAGTCCAACTTCTTCTTTAGTTTCTGCTGTTTTCAATGGTTCGAATTTCTTGCGATGGAAAAGGAATGTTATGAGAGCATTGATAGCTAAAAACAAAGAAGGTTTTGTGAATGGAGGAATTATCAAACCTGCTGTGAATCACAAAGATTATTGTAAGTGGAAACGTGCTGATTTCATGGTAGTGAGTTGGATTTTAAGCTCTATGAACAATGAGTTAGCAGATGATTTTGGATACATTGATAATGCTGGAGAATTATGGAAGGAATTAAATGAGAGGTTTGGACAGTCCAGTGGACCTTTGATCTATCAACTGAAGAAGAAAATTGATAGTTTAAAACAAGATAATATGACTATTGTTACCTATTATGGTAAGTTGAAGAAGCTGTGGGAAGAAATGCAGAGTTTGAGGGCATTTCCTACTTGTATTTGTGGTGCTTTGAACAGCTGTAGTTGCCAAATCTTGAAGAAAATAGCTGAGTTTGAAGAAGAAGATAGAATGATGAAGTTTTTGTTAGGGTTAAATGGAGGATTTGAAGGAACTGTGACAAATGTGCTATCCATGGATCCTTTACCAAGTATAAACAGAGTTTTTGCTATCACTCAACAAATAGAGAAGCAGAAAGAAGTCAGTGGTGCAGCTGTTGAGGCTAGTGCTATGAGTAGCAGTGCTATGGCTGCTCAATCATACAAAGGCGATCAATCTCAGAGGTTTGCTGGTGTAAAGAAAGACTGGAAAGAGATAAAGAAAGAAAAAATGCACAAGATATGCACACATTGCAAAGGTAAGGGGCATACTGTGGATCAATGTTTCAAGCTCATAGGCTATCCTGATTGGTACAACACAATTAAGGCCTCAAAAGGGTCACAGTATCAAGCAAATGGAAGCAGACTTGTTGCTAATGTAAACTCAGCTGCTGATGTTGGAGATAATCCTCTTGATGATCAGTTGAATGGTTCTGCTGGTTCTGTGAACAATGAAATGATCAATGCAATTTGCCAAGAGGTTTTGAAAGCAATGAAAGGCAAGCAAGTTCAGTATGGTGATACTTCTGGAGTTTCTGGTTCTTATGCAAACTATGCAGGTATCATTTCTCACTCTTTTAACTGCACTGTGAATAAAATGCTTAATTGTGGATTAGGGATTGTGGACTCTGGAGCTTGTGATCATATGACATATGATGAGAGTATTTTGATAAACAAGAGACCACTTCAAAAGACAATTAAAGTTGGCTTGCCTGATGGAACACAATTGAATGTTGACACAGTTGGTGATGTTGTTCTTAGTGATAAACTGGTTTTGTCAAATGTGTTATTGGTCAAAGGTTTCAAACACAATCTGATGTCTGTTGGTAGGTTGATTGAACAAACTGGCATTCATGTTATATTTACTGGTGATGGGTATTCTTTCCAGGACCCTTCTAGTTCAGCTATGCTTGGTGCTGGAAACAAGACTCAAGGTCTTTACTATTTTGCTAAACACACAGATCTTCAAGATCTTAAGTGTAGTGGAAACACAGCTGCTACTGTAGTACAGGATGGTAATACTCATGTAAATACTGGTGTTTTGCCAAATAAGACTGCTACTAGTATGTTTCAGTCTAAAATGGATAACAGGAATAAATTAGATCTTTTACATGCCAGATTAGGACATCCTTCTCTGTCAAAAATGAAGTATGTTGATGATACATATTGTAAAGGATTTACTGAATATAATTGTGATGTTTGTTTTCATTCAAAGCATCATAGATTTCCATTCAAAAAGAGTGACAGTAGAGCATCTGAATGTTTTGAACTGATTCATCTGGATTTATGGGGGTCATATAGGATCAGAAATTTAGATGGTTCAGCTTATTTCTTGACTGTGTTGGATGATCATAGTAGAGTTACATGGACCTTTTTGCTTCACAACAAGATGCAAGTAGAAAAGGTGGTGGCAGATTTTATCTCTATGGTTGACACTCAATATCACAAAAGAATAAAAAGAATAAGGTCTGACAATGGAACTAAAGTAGTGAAAGATTCTTGCAGAGTTTTGTTTGCTAGTAAAGGTATCATACATGAAAAAAGTGTTCCTTATGTTCCTCAACAAAATGGTAGGGTTGAGAGGAAACACAGAAGTCTTCTTGAAATAGCTAGAGCCTTAAGATTTCATGCTGGATTGCCTAAGAAGTTTTGGGGAGAATGTGTACTTACAGCCACACATTTGATAAACAAAATTCCAGTTAAGGTGTTGAATTGGAAAACTCCATTTGAGGTTATGTTTCAGAGTGTTCCTGTATATGACACACTAAGGGTCTTTGGCTGTTTATGTTTTGCTCACAACACTCAAGTCAAAAAAGATAAGTTTGATTCTAGAACTAGGAAGTGTATTTTCCTAGGCTATCCTGCTGGTTATAGGGCTTTCAAGCTTTATGATATGGATACACACACTGTCTTTGTTTCTAGAGATGTCATCTTCTTTGAGGATGTATTTCCATACAAATCTCAACCTACACATAATCCTGATATTTTGAAACCTGTTCAAACAGTTCATTTTGGTTCTGAAGCCAATTCTCATTCTGTTGATCTTTCTTCTGATATACAGAATCATATTCCCACTGAATCTCCACTTTTATCCTTAAACACTTCTCCACCACATTCATCTCAAAATACTTTACATTTTGCTCCCAATTCTTCTTCTTCTTCTCATAGTTCTGGTTCAACACACAATACTGAACCTGAAATTCACATTACTTCTCCTAATACTCAACTTAATCAGTCTCCTAATATCATACAACCTATTGTTCCAACTCTTGTTACCAGACAAAGTTCCAGAACAATTAAACCTTCAACTGCTCTCAAAGACTTTGTTGGAGCATATATTCCACACAGACATGACACTTCTTCTTCTGAATCTGTTTCTTTTGCTGTAAAAGACTGCTCTCTTGACAATGATTGTGATGATCTTTGGTTAACTGATTTGGCATTCAATAGCTTTGACACTTGGGAATCATTAGCTTTTACTGTGTTTCAGTCTCCCAATGATCCCAAGCATTACAATCAAGCTAAACATGATGCTAACTGGTTAACTGCTATGGATAAAGAAATTCAAGCCTTGGAGAGTAATGATACTTGGGAACTTACTCAGTTACCCAAAGATAAGAAAGCAATTGGCTCTAAGTGGGTTTACAGAACCAAACTCAATCCTGATTACACTATAGATAGGCATAAAGCTAGATTAGTGGCAATTGGTTATCAGCAAGTGGAAGGAAAGGATTTTACTCAGACTTTTTCCCCTGTTGCTAAATTAGCTACTGTGAGGATTGTCATTGCACTTGCTGCTGTAAGAGGTTGGCCACTATATCAGCTGGATGTCAATAATGCCTTTTTACATGGCTATATTGATGAGGAGGTTTACATGAAGCCACCTCCTGGTTATCTTAAAGCTCAGCCTGGACAAGTTTGTAAACTCAAGAGATCCTTATATGGTTTGAGACAAGCATCTAGGCAATGGAACAAGGAATTGAACAAATTTCTGATTTCTCTCAACTTTCAGCAATCTAAGAAGGATTATTCTCTGTTTACAAGGACTTATGATGCAGAATTTCTTGTGATTTTGGTTTATGTGGATGATATATTGATTACTGGTACTTCAAAGGCTCAAATTGAAGAAGTGAAAGTTGCTTTAGACACTGCTTTTACAATCAAGGATCTTGGCCTGCTTGCTTATTTCCTTGGTATTGAAATCCACAGAACTGATAATGGTATTTTTCTTTCTCAAAGAAAATACATTCAGGACATTCTAATTGATGCTGGTATGGAAGAATGTACTCCTGCACCAGCTCCTCTTTCATGTGGTCTAAAATTGTCCATTGCTGATGGGGTTTTGCTTGATGATCCTGATGTATATAGAAGGCTTGTTGGTAGATTGCTTTACCTAGGCATCACAAGACCTGATTTGTCCTACTGTGTGCAGCATCTCAGTCAATTTGTTCATTCTCCAAGAGTTCCTCATCTCAAGGCTGCTCTTCATGTCTTAAAAAGTACTGCCAGTGAGCTTGTTTGGATTCAGGGATTACTTGAAGACCTTCAAGTTCACATTTCATTGCCTGTTAAGTTATTGTGTGATAATACTTCTGCTGAACATCTTGCCAAGAATCCCATGTTTCATGACAAGACCAAACACTTGAAAAGGGATATGCATTATGTTCGTGAGCAAGTAGAGGATGGTTTCATTGAAACTGCTCATGTTTCTGGTGCCCTACAACTTGCAGATTTGTTAACTAAACCACTTGCTTCTTCTCGACATCAGTTTCTATCTGCCAAGCTTGGACTTGTGTCTAAAGTCCAGCTTGAAGGGGGAGTATAGGATATATGATATTTATATTTATCTTTTTCATTTTTACAAAAGTTTGTTAGTGAGTTTGTTGCAAGTTAGTTAGGGTTAGTTGCTTGCTTGTATATAAAGCAATGTTGGCTTCTCTTCCAAGCCAAGAAACTTAATCAGTAAATTCAAGTTTTCTTCAACTATTTTCTCTCTAGCATTCTGAAACTCTCTTAGATTCTTCACATTCCACTGGATCAACCAAACAAATTCGTAACAATAACGTAATCGTTACCGTCCACTTCTTATTTGTTTCCGATCTATTCCATTACCGACACTCAAAACAAACGCCCCCTTAACTCTTAACCACTAGGGATTGAAGAAGTAATTTGTAAAGAAGTTCTCAATTTGAATGGGGTAGTTTTTGAAAAAAAAAAAATCAGAATTATGACGAGTCATCCTCATACAACAATCCGGACTTGTCTTGTAGACGATATTTTGCGAATTGTCTTGTTGACCATTTCAAATAACAAGATTAGTATGCAAGTTGCTCAAAGTGTTCCATCCCTCACGACGCACACCTTAGTCTGAATTTTATAATTTAATGGTTTTTATTTTTATTTGTTGGTGTACACTCTCCTACTACAACTGCTAACCTTATTCTCACTGCAGTCCTACACTTCAACAATAAAGCAATGCACAACAATGCCTATGATCATCCCATACAAGCAATAATACAACATTAAAGAAGCTCTTCTCCTGCAGCTCTAACAACCTCCCTAAAATCTAGGAAATAAGTTATGCATTCAGTTGTGCAACAATCTTGTAATGGCTTCACCTAGTTGGCTGTAGTAGCTGATGTTCCGACCAGCAAAACAAGAATATTCCTCTCGAAATATTCCTTTTGATGCCTAAGTAAGTAAGGATATTTAGAGAGAAAAAGTAGAGAGAAGATAGAGCATAATATTTTTGGGTGGTTGTTGTGTAATTTTATGTGTCCGCGTGTATCCTAACACTTATAAAGCTTCATACTTTGATTACTATTCACCCAATAGTGCATTTACGTGCATGCCCTTCATTTCCTTCTTTGTTTTATTTTGTCTTATTCTTAACAATAGAGCATTTATGTTTCACCCTTCCATTGCTATACAAAATGTATTGTTTTATTTGGGTATAATTTCCTATATATTGTACCTTCGAACTATCAATTAAAACGCATATGGTTTCTATTTCCTGTTACATGTAAATCCAACATCTAACTTTAACATTCATTTCTAACATTTACCATAAATTGTAAGTTCTTAGCTTTTAAGTAACATTTTTACAAAAATAATTTTGTATACCTTGGGGGCTAGCGCACGATCCAACAACTAGTTATAACAAAAAAAATACTCCTTCCGTCCCTTAATACTCGTTTAAGATATTTGAATTGACTTGTTAATTTAATGGTGTTAGTTGATACTGGGGTATTTTTTTTAATATTGTTAGTGGGAAATGTGTAAGAGGTGGGGAGTGGTGAAAAGGAAAACGGTGCGAGTATTAAGGAACGGAGGGAGTATATATATAAAGGTAAAATACAAAGAACATGGACCAAAGAAAGAATATAAGGCGAAAATACACAGAGATAGTCATATAGGAATAGAATACTCCGTATTAAGGCTTCTGTCGCGAAATTACTAGTGAACTTTGAGTCCTTGACTTTTGGCACCTAATTGGCTAATGGTGAAACTTGCAAATTAAATACTGTGTATCTGACTAGGAAAGATGTTTATCATGTGGTCATTGAATTATGATTAATTAGTTGGCTTGTCATTATTAAAAGGGGTTTTAGGTGTGGATTTTGTTATCATATATCAGCGTTAATTTAGTCGTTGATCAGAGTTGACAATATCATGTATGTAAAAGCATTGCTAGTCCTGTCCATGGCAGCATGGCTGCTGTTGGTAATGACAGCGGTTGAGACAGCTCGGCCGCGCGTAGCGAAGTCAGGGTGTAAGGATCATTGCGGAAATGTGAGCATTCCTTAGTCCTTACCCCTTCGGCATTGGTCGCAACTGCTATCACAATCCTTGGTTCGAAGTGGAGTGTCCATATGAAGACTCGTTCAATTTGAAGAAATTGAGTATTACAGGGTTGGAAATAAACTGGGATCCGTCCAAAGGGGAACGAAGTTTGGTCTATGTAGTTCCCTGCTACAGAATCTGTCAAGGAGATGGAAATCCTAGAACACTCTTGATGGGAAATTCAGATAATTTGACAGGGAGTCCGTTTCTCTTCTCAAAGAAGCGTAATGTACTATTGGTGAACGGTTGTGGAGGTGGTATATTCTTGCTAGACAAGAATAACCAAACGATTGCTGGATGTGCCGCGGTCTGTGTCACTAATTCTACTGAGCAAGATGTAGATTGTTTTGGAGTTGGATGTTGTCAGACTTCAATATCATCCTCGGTTGATTATTATTCTTTACAGCTTGTAAGTATGGGGAGTAATCGTATTGTTGAAGATGCATGTACTAGAGCAGTTTTGGTTGACACCAATTGGATAGCCAATAAGAGTAAAAATCTTATGCACTATCAAAATATATGTGATCCAGCCCATGTTGTATTAGAGTGGACTGTCACTGATTTGCCTATAAATTCGCCAAGTTATGCCAATTCAACTTGTATTAACAAAGCTGCAAGTGCTGATGATGCCGGAGGATACGTATGTCGTTGCAAAGGAGAGTTCTATGATGGAAATCCTTATCTTCCTTATGGTTGCCAAGGTATTAACAATTGACAAGTTTATAATTTGTTTTTGCTCGAGGATATTAATCTTAATGTTCATTGTGTATGATCTCAATTCCTCCTACTAACTTGTATATACTCTCTAGTTGTTAGAGGATGTGAGGGTTGCGTGGAAGACTGCATCTCTCTAGGAAATCATAACTTTGGTTGTCCTCAAAAGGAAGAAAAGGTGAACACTACAACATTAGCAGTTGGACTTGGTAAGTTTTTCAACTCATCAACCTATAATTTAAACAAGTAAAGACTACTGTATAGTTTTGGTTCAACTCTTACTATGAATATGTAATTGAAATTATGAATCTTGGAATATAAGATATAACACTATACAGAGGTGAGAAAATTAATTGGCTTCTCCATATAGAATGTGAGTCTTCCTGTAGTCATCTTTTTGTCTAGGTTCGTCACTTGGACAATTGTCAATTGATATGAGTGAATATAAGAAAGGCGCTACTAATTTGGCAAAGTATATATATGTTGTGCAGGACTAGGGCTTAGCATTGTACTGATACTTGCACTACTTGGTGTGTATTGGTTGTACAACTTGCATAAACGAAGAAGAAACCTTAGAATCAAAGCTAAAAACTTCGAAAGAAATGGTGGTCTGTTATTGAAACAACAAATGTCTTCAGAAGATAACAACAATGTTGAGAATACTAGAGTTTTGACTTCAGATGAACTAGAAAAGGCAACCGATCAGTATAATGAAAATCGAATAGTAGGAAGAGGAGGGCAGGGTACCGTTTATAAAGGCATGTTGAGTGATGGGAAACTCGTTGCTGTAAAAAAGTCCAAGGTAGTTGATGAAAGCCAAATGAATGTGTTCATCAACGAGGTGGTAATTCTATCAAAAATCAACCATAGAAACGTGGTTAAGCTAATAGGATGTTGCTTAGAGACAGAGGTTCCTATGTTGGTTTATGAATATGTACCTAATGGAACTCTTTCTCAAAATATCCATGTTACAAAAGAAGACTACTTCCCAATTACATGGGAAATGCGCTTACATATAGCCACAGACATAGCTAATGCTCTTGCATATTTGCATTCATCATACCTTATACCTATATTTCACAGAGACATCAAATCTTCTAACATCCTCCTAGATAACAAGTACAGAGCAAAGTTATCAGATTTTGGGATATCAAAGTCACTTAATGTGGATCAAACCCATATCACAACCCGTGTTGTTGGTACTTTTGGTTATTTAGATCCAGGGTACTTCCAGTCCAACCAGTTTTCTGATAAGAGTGATGGTTTATAGCTTTGGAGTGGTAATCGTAGAGCTATTGAGTGGACAAAAAGCAACCGGTTTGGTTGATGATGAAGAAAGGGGTCTTGTGGGATGGTTTCTCGATCATATGAAAGATTCTTTACTAAATCAAACATTATATTGGATGCTCGAGTAATAAAGGAAGGGAAGGAAAAGAAGAGGATATAATGGTTGTTGCTCGTCTTGCAAAAAGATGTCTCAACTTGGATGGAAAGAGAAGACCAGCTATGAAAGAAGTCGCGGCTGAACTAGAGACTGTAAGGTCATCTTTGCAACATGGGTTGACAAAGAACCAATCAACCTTAAGCGACGAGCAAGATGAAGCGTCATCCTCTTCGATTGACATGACTCTTGAACATCCAATAGAACAAGAATTTTTATTTTCCAGCTTTCATTCAGCTGGAAGGAGTTCGATTCTCGGAGTAGTACTATCATTAGTTCGCAGCTTTATAATTTCAAATAAAATATATTGGCATCTACATTAAAAACCGTCACTGTTATACTTCCGCTTATTTTAGTTGATGATCCATGCTAATTTACCATTCATGGATTATACGAATGATAGTCTTGGTCTCACGGTAAAAATCGAAGATTTGTATAAATGAATCACAGGTTTGAAAGCTCCTTCCCTAATTGAATTTCTAATACTTCATCCGTTTAGAAATAATCGCAATATTTGAGCTTTTTAAATTATTCACAATACAACCCCAAATTCTTGTATGATACTGTCCTCACCATCAACTGATGGTGATGGTGAGACCAGTTTACACTTGCGAATATAGGTATGTTACTTCTATAGTTTAGACATATTACTTTTTTATATAATTTTAGAGGAGGTACTTTTTATAGTTTAGGTATGTTACTTCTATAGTTTAAACATGTTACTTTTTTTTATAATTTTAGATGAGGTTCTTTTTTAGTTTAGGTATGTTACTTCTATAGTTTAGACATGTTACTTTTTTTTATACGGAATAGTTTTAGGGGAGGTACATTTTTAGTTTAGGTATGTTACTTCTATAGTTTAGACATGTTACTTTTTTTTATATAATTTTAGAGGAGGTACTTTTTTAGTTTAGGTATGTTATTTCTATAGTTTAGATCTGTTACTTCTATAGTTTAGATCTGTTACTTTTTTTTATAGTTTTAGGGGAGGTACGGTATTGGTTTCGCGCTCGTCACACCATCAAGTTTATGGTGTGACTAGTCTCACAGGAGACGCGTTGTTCTACAACTGTTGTTGATGATTTATATGTCAGATAAATCATAATTAGGTGAGATCTTGTTAGATTTACCTCAATAAATATTTTCAAAATATCAACTTTTTAAAAAATTTTGCCGAAGAGAATTTAAGATATTAACGATCAAAATTTTGTATTGTCATGCGTGAAAGTGACCAACGTTCCAAGTATATTTACAAATGGACGAAATATGTAATTCCCTTCAATTGTTCTTTTATAGTTAACACGGTTTGACTTTTGACACCATTTATATAATCTATTTTGACTATCAAATTTACGTCATTTATACTTAACAAAAAATAGAGGAAATATATTTATGTGATAAAATAACAAAGTAATTCTTTTGTTTTTGTTAGAACAATACTCCGTGGTCTTTTAACGTAATGACATGTTATTTTTACATCCCAAATTCTTATTTATAATGGGTGTACAATAAATATTGTACACCGGAGTAAAAGTTGACTCGAAATACTTAAACGTTACATTTATATATGTAAAAGTTATCTATTTTTTAATGATAATTTTTTTTATTTTAATACAAAATATTTCTTCAAAATCACTAATAATGTATAAATTAATTATTTAACCACTTAAAATGTTTATCTAACAATTTTTTAATTTTATAATATAAAAGTTACAGAAAAGTAGGTTAAAGTTACAAAAAACTACATAAAAGTTATCTTAGTGTACAATAAATTTATTGTACACCTTGTCCGCGCAAGACCTTTTGTTTTACATAACCAATTATATTTTCAGAAGTACAATACTCGTTATACATTCTACTCCATTTAAATTGCGGTGATGTGTAAAAGTGATAATTGAAAAAGAAAAATTTACTCCGTATTAGTTTGGGAGCTAAGTAAAGGACTTGTTCTACGCAAAAGTTTGAAAAGGTCAGCCCAATGTTAATGCTTTTAGCTAGGTGGCTAGGTGTACGTTTAATATTGAATCAAAGAGTGGGTTGGTTAGGACTCAAAAGTAACGTTATGTAATCATGTTAATATTAATTCGCTACGTCCGGAAATAGCTAATATTATATGTTGACTATACTTTTTAAGTCATAGAGATCGATCAAATCCTTAATTATGATGAGCTATAGAGTTTGTCAGTTGAGAGACCCTTTCTTCGAAATTTCCAATAGTAATGTTTTTTAATTAGTTTTGTGTCTTTGAAAAATGATTGTATTCCAGTAAGGACGATGATAAAGGTCGCAAGTTGCGACAACATTTAGTTGTCGCAATCTTATGTGTCGGAGTTTAATTGGTACATATAGACGCTACGTAGGCTACGCGTCATCAATTTATTTTTACTATCAATGCAATATTTTTACTATTGAAAATATGTAAATAAGGTGATCGCTACAAAGAAGGAAACAAATATTTAATATATTTATAGTAAATATATATTTCCTTTAATCTTGTAAATTACCAATTAAAAAAATAAAAACATTAATATAATAATATATTTTGGTCTAATTTTAAAAATACATCAATTTAATTTAAAGTACATCAATTTAATTTTAAAAATACATCATAGTCTGCATTTACAATACTAAGAGCATGAATAAGGGGAGTCTCTTAGATGACTCTTAAGGAGAGAGAAAAAATAAGAGCTAGTTCTTAGGTGTGTAATGGGAGTCTCTTATTTGGAGATTGTAAGAGAAATTTCTGAAATAAGAGCTAGCTCTTATAAATAAGAGCTAGTGCCACATCATTGTTTTTGTATAAAAATAAAATAAAAAAAGAGGGCAAGAGAGTAAGAGCATCAATAATAGACAACTCTTAGCCCCCTCTTAAATTTTCTTTCTCTTTAAGAGCTAACTCTTAACTAAAATGTAGTAACTCTTAGCCCCCTCTTATTTAGAGGTTGATTGTGACTTCCTCTAAATAAGAGGTAGCTCTTAGAAAATAAGAGGGGGTTGAGGTGGAGGTTTGTGTTTGTTTTTTCATTTTTTATTTTTTTTAAAAAAGAAAAAATATGTAAAAGGGTATTTAAGAGGTAGCAAATAAGAGTTAGTCTATTTCTTGGAATTTTTCATGGGCAACTCTTATTAAGAGATGGTGATGAGTTGGACAAGGAGAGAGATTAAGAGGGGGCAAATAAGAGTAAGCTTAGTGTTGATGCTCTAAAAGAGCTAGTGTTAAGAGTTGGTCCATTTCCACAATTTTTGGGAGGGGCTCTTATTTGGAGTTGAAGCTTATGTGGACATAGGAGAGAGACTAAGAGCCACCAAAATAAGAGTCTCCCCTTATTAATGCTCTAACAACGTAGATAATAAACCATCAGCTTCTAAGTAATGATGAAAGTATAATACGGAGTATTGATGATACTAGTTCATTCCTTAGGCTATGATGAATGTCCGAGGAAGATCTGAAAAGGGTAACTATGGGCAAAGTTTAATATGCAAAACCCACCATGTGCTAACCTAAATGCTCCTACCAACTAGAGAAGATTAAGTTTAAGTTTAAGTCGTTTGATAACAGATTAGCAACACATTATAAAGGGGAAAAAGGGCACTCAACAATAACATCAATAGTACTAATTTGTGTAGCATATTACCAATTAGGAGTTCTAATTTGTCGATTTCTTTGACAAACTAGCAGATTACCATAGCAGAATGACGATTTATATCACCCAAATTGTCAAATTTGTTTTTAAGATTTTTCTGACTCTAGATTAATTATGTCATTCTGTATGCTCTAAATGATAATTTTCTCACTCAAATCTTTGGAAAACATTTATGCAACACTTATAGCCTAATCGATCTACAATTAATTCATCCAAAAATTTCCAATTCCCCTTTTATTTTTTTTTAAATAATTAGCTTGATGATAACTATTCGCTATTAAAAGAGAAGACCAAAACCAATAAACCAATAAACAGGAATGAAAAAGGTAATTGACTGAAACAAATACCTTTTCCTAATATTTTATTTTCTAAAGTATAAATCAGTAAATGTAATTTTTATATTTATTTCCTATATCATATAAATAATGTTAAAGTATTATTTCCTATACAAATTAAAAATATTTTTTTGGAATAAAAAATTACATTATTCAATTTATAAATTAGAATATATTAAGATTTTCCTACCTTATTTGTAACATGAATAATATGTTATAAAATCTATAAATTGTAGTTTCCAATTACGTTCATGACACATAACCATGCCATGTCACCATTGTGACACGGCTTAAAGGTCGCATGTTGCGACCTTTATCATTTTTGTTCCAGTAAATTCCTCTACCCTAATACAAGTATGTTAAGGTTGTCTGGGCCGCTGGCTACCAACGACAAAATCATTCATATCTAGGGGTAAAATGGTATTTCCACTCAATGCGTTGAAAAGTCAAATAAAATGCAAAGTATGGATAAAAATGACAGTAACTAATACAACAATTAATGACAGTATTTATGCAAATGATGATAATACTGATATAACACTTCGTAAACATACTTTTACCCATTCATTTATTATGTAACACTTTTACCCATTCATTTAAGTGGTCCCTTTACTTTTTTTTTATTTCATTTCATTTCCTTTTTGTTTGGTGATTGTGACGGTATTTTAATATGACAGTATATATAAAACAATGACTATACTTATATTACCGTTGACAGTATATATATAACAAGTTCGCAACACTTTTACACATTTATTTAAGGGTGGACCATCTTTTCGATATTTTTTTTTGGGGTTGGTATGGATGATTTTGTCGCTGGTGACCAGCGGCCTAGACAACCTCGTCTTCCTTCAAGATATTCAGTACATAACTTAAGGTGTCTCCGTGTATATTATGCATCTCCGCTCTCATATTTTCCCCTTATATATGAGAAAAAAATATGAAAGGGACCATCAAGGCACCAATTAACATAAAAATACCCTTGGGTGTACAACGGGTGCACCTTATATATATGTACTGCAAGACATTAGTTAAAGTACGAGGTTAGCGCAACGGCATCACAGAGGTACGCACGTCAAAATAACAGGGTTACGTACATACCCTTTTTCTTATTTATGTACTCCCTCCGTCCCTTAATACTCACACCGTTTTGACTGGACACGCTTGCCAATGTACAACTTTGACCACCAATATCTCTAACTACATATTATAAAACTTATAAAAATATTAATATTTTGAAAATATATATTAAGATAAAGCCAACAATATATTATATACTAACATTTGTTTTCATATACTATAAATAAAATAGGGTCAAAGTGAATTATGTGAATAGTGCAAAAAGTCAAAACGGTGCGAGTATTAAGGGACAGAGGGACTACCATTATTATTTTGTATATGCTATTTATTCGTTTTTTATGTACTATTTTATTTATGTACGCACGTCAAAATAAAAGTTTTTGTCCTTTCTCTATTTTGTCTTTTTGCTGTGTTATGTTTTTGCATGTATATCACATCATATGATTTTTACTTCCTCGTTAAAGTACTCACCCTATCCCCATTTAATCATCGCAATAGACTTTTCAAAGAGTTATGTGCTAAGTTATTGTAAACTTACTATTATAGTTTAATAGAAAAATAGGTATTAAGGAAGATAGTGAATTTTTGTTTTAATTGAATATTAGAGGATTTATGACCATAACTTCTAGTAGTGAGAAGAGAAATGTAATAAAATATTAATGACTCAAGCTATAAAAAAAAAGTATGACAATTAAATTGAGATGGACGAAAAAATTACGGGATTAAATTGGTATTAATAGATAATAGTGAATTAAAAGTCAACAATCTTCAAGGAAAAATCAAAAGATAAGGATATAAGGGGAAGTCAGAATTTGTAACCTCTCTACACAAGTTTTATGTGCATACTTTTCCAAGAAAATTTGGGATAGATTGGGACCTTTTTTTCCTTTACTAAAGCAGATTCTTTTAATTGATTTTCCTGCAACACCAAAGTAAGTAAACTCATCCTTGCTTATTTTGGCAATAATGTATCCACCTCCATCCTTGATTATACTCAAACTCCTCCTTTCCACTCTTCTTCTTGTCACTCCATCCCAATCTCTCTCGCAAGGCAACCACGAAGATGATCACGAGTCGTCGTCGCTCTTCTGCGAAAGCTGGCGGTTTTCTGTAGAGACTAACAACGCCGGAAATTGGTCAACTATACCCTCCCGTTGTTATGAGTTTGTAAACCACTACATGACCGGCGATCGATACGTGTCAGACTTAGGCGTTACCGGGAGAAATGCGTTGGACTATGCTAAAACCGTGGATATAGCCGGCGATGGGATGGATGCTTGGGTCTTTGACATTGATGAGACCCTTCTCTCGATGTTGGCTTACTATAAACTTCACAAATTTAGGTAATTAAGCTCTCTCTAAATCCCTCATTTTTGTTGTTGATAAAATAATACAAACTAATACTCCTGCTGCTAGTATAAATAAGGATGAATGCGACTCAACCCTTGTTAAGAAGCCTAGGACTTCATAGCTACTTCCTCCGTTTCAAAAAAATTGCAACATTATAATTAGCACGTTTGCCAAGATATAACTTTGACCTTAAATATCTCTAATCATACTTTTTATTTTTAATCTTAAAATTTAATATTATGAAAATATACAATGAAATCAATCCACCAGCACGGTTCGGCCCGCCATCTACTGCAGTACCGCTGACCATAATATATTGGCCAAGTACTAGCTAGAATACTAGTTTTCCCGGGTAAAACATGCTAGTTGTAGTTTATTGACCATCGATCTAACTTTATGGCTCAGTGCCAAAAATCTTAGGGAAGCATAAACTGCATAATGACTAACAAAAGGCGTTACATATTATTTGAAGGAGCACTACCTTGAAAGTAGAAGTAAAGTGGGGGTTGCGGCATAAACTAACCGTGTTGCCGGCAAGTTTGAGTCTATACAACGAGATTCGTCAACTTGGTTTCACCGTCTTCCTCTTAACCGGCAGGCCTGAATGGTTAAGGAACCAAACTGTAACAAATCTATTGTATGCCGGGTACAATGACTGGGAAAGATTGATTCTGAGGTACTTATATATACTTTAATACTTTTTCTTCTTTGATTTTTTTCGTTGCGAAACATGATCGATCAAGTTCAGCTAGCTATAGTTGAACTTAATTTCTAATTGTCGTTTTTGACTTTATGTATTTGATTATGTGTGATGATGTAGGCAGTCTTATGATGAAAGAAAAAAGGCTATCGATTACAAATCTGAAAACAGAAAGCAGCTAGAAGATGAAGGTTATAGAATCCATGGCAGCTTGGGAGATCAATGGAGTGACTTGCTTGGATATGCAACTGCACAACGATCGTTTAAATACCCTAATCTTATGTACTATGCCGCGTGATTTTGTTAGAGGCATTTGATTAAAAAATAACGCGTTTGCTTCAAATAATATTTACATTTTCTGTTTTAATATATTTCATAATTTTTTTTTTTACGTTGTGGTTTATATTATTTTTGAACATGAAAACGTAGTGCTTTACTCCTCTTATCCCACAACAGTTACAAACTTCCACCAACTTTCTCGTAATTTTAATCATTACTTTTTTACACCTATCAAAACTTTTACACATTTTTCTTACTTTATCCATACTTTATTATATTCTCACATTTTTACACTCTCTCCTTTTTTGTCTTCATATTTACGTAAATAGTAACTAGGGTTGAGCAGAAATACTGGGTACCCGATTTCGGACCAGGAATGGCAAAGGACCCGGGGTGTCCGGAGTTAGAGCTAGTACCGGCGGGACCGGTTCCGGCTCAAAATTTTAGGAATTGGCCGGCCATAACCGGTTCCGGCCGGTACCTAGTGGGTACTCGAAGGTACCGGTTCCGGGACCAGGTATCCAGTGGGACCAATTTCGGGATCAGGTACCCGGTACTAAACTGACACAAATAGTTCAAAAAGTATGATAATTAATTATTTTTTTGGGTTAAGGAGTCTAAAAAAATAACTTAAAATTGCCAAGCCAATAGTTTATTAAAAAAAAAAGGTATAAATTCATCTCAGACATAATTGTTAATGAAATCAAGCATTTAAAATGTGAAGGATAACCGGTTACCAGGTACTCGGTACTGTAACCGATTTCACCGGTTCTGGTACAGGTTCCAAAAAAATTGTACCTGGTCTGATCGGTTTCAAAAATTGGGAGACGGTTCTGATCGATTCTGGTACTGGTTTCTTTGGTTTTGACCGGGTACCCGGTTTCGGTTACCTCTAATTGTAACTATAGATATCATTTTGAAATAAAGATTTATGCATCTCTTTTATACAAGGGAACTCCTAAGGTCATTTTAGTAAATAGTCATTTTGTGTGTTCCTAAGAATAACTATAATACCCTTGATAAAGTTATAATTTAATGTAATTTAATTAATTAAAAAAATTATTGTAATAATTCTAAAAACTTATTAGTTAGTGGCATATTGCCAAAAAAAAAAAAAATCTATGCATGTGACAATCAAAAGTTAACAACAATTCAATTGAATTTGTCTAACAATCATGAAATCAAGTACTAAGGCAGTTAAAAAAATGGAATCCATCCCTCTCACATTTTTTTATTAAAAAATAAAACTTAGTCTTACACTTAATCACATCCTAATTTTATATGGTTATACAAGTACTTTGCATGAAAAATAAAATAAACAAGTAGAAAACACAATTTAACGTTTATTTTAAAATAATTTGTTATTGCATTAATTTCTAAATAGATTTTGTTGCATATAAATATGTTTTTTTTCTTTAGTTTTAAATAATTTTTCTTACATGTCTTAGCAAATGTGCATACTTTTAAGCATGTGTAGCGTGTGTCTATGAGTTTATTTTAATTAACAAATTAGAGAAGGTAATTTAAGTATTCTTTTAGTTCATTCTTATCAAACTTTAGTTTAGTAATGACAACGATGGAAATCTGTTAATTATGATTTAATCTCTTAGGATATTTGATGTATATAGACTTCTAGTCACATTAGTGTACCTAATTCTATTAGAACTCATATTGTAATCCTCGTATATTTGATCAATGAAATACACTCCAATTCAAGGAACTTTCACAAATCTAACATGGTATCACAACTAAGATTTAATTAGCTTCAACAAATATTTTATAGATCCAAATAAAACTTGTGCAGTTGTGCGCACACACATTATCTTCCGCATTGCACCAATTTTCTCTTAACAATCCGAAGTTTTTTTAAATTTATTTGTCAAGATTATATATTTTGCTCCGTGCACCACTTGCTTGCATTACAATAAGATTTAATTTTTTGCTTGCTTAATTATTGCGCCAACTTTGATACTCACTTGTTGGACTGCCTTCTGGGATCTCATCCAAATTTACTACAGTTACTACGGTTGGCATCAAATTGAAGAGGTGACTTTTGTTTTTGATAGATTATATATTTGTATAGAATAATTATATTTGTAATTAGATTATTTAATTACCATTGTAACTTTGTTAAACCATAATTGTATAGCTTGTATAAATAGCTTTGTTAATTAATGAAATAATCACGGATTACATTCTCATATGGTATCAGTTGTTTAACCCTATACCTAGCCGTCCTCCCTCCCTCCTCTTACTTCTTCTTCTTCGTCGCACCTTTCTCCGTGGCTGAGAAAACCAATTTCCATTCTGCCCTCACGGTCGCTAATGTGAAATCCCTCATCTCCATCACTCTAGACTTTGAAACTGCTCAATATCATGAATGGGCCACTCTATTCAAAGTTCAAGCCATGGTGTATTTGGTGCTCGAACATATCATCCCTCCAACTGACGACAAAGAACTTGCGACATACAATGCTGCTAAGGCTGCTGATCTCCCCCTTTGGAAGCGTCTCGGCGCGGTTGTCCTTCAATGGATATATGCCACTGTGTTTAGATTTTGAAATTGATTTTTGGAAATTGAATTTTGTACTAAGTTCCGTAATGGGAACGGGCTCGGGAATTGGACTTTAGATTTTGGATTTTGGAATTACACTTTAGCAATTGGGACTTTCGCATGAAGTTGCACCAACCACCTAGCAAGGATAATAGTATCGTCATCATCCCATTAGGAGAGACACAAATTAGGTGTCTACACATAGAAATTGTATTATTTTCAGAGGCGTGAATGCAAGCCCGGAGACCATTCTCCATCTTTCATAGGTACACGTTCAACAATGGAAACAAGCAGCGGTTATACTAGCATGTAGGGAAGGCGTGTCACATCCCAAAGACATGTTGGGGTAGCTGTTTACAAGATTGGGTGTTGCCTCCATGGTAGCTTCATCTCTTCTGGTGGATGCTGCCTGGAAAGTATTGAAGAAGGAGAAGAGAAATCAATGGAAAGCAGTGATAGGTTGGGAGGAAGACACGGGCCAGGAGCCAAAGTTGCGTGGAGTAGCTAGGGTATTTGCCGGCTTGTTTGCCCCTTCAGGCTAAATGCCAGGCCATACTAAGAGGAACAACCAAAGCAGCAAGGATTGCTACCAATGTGGTGATTAAAACTGACTGCGTGGAAGCAGTCCAAGCAATCAAGGATCCTTCGAATGCAGCAGCAGATATTTTAGCAATAATTGAGGATATAAGAAAGGAAACAACCAAATTCCAATATTATGTTTGTATTAAGGTTAATAGGGACCAAGTTTGTAAGGTCCATAACCTCGCTCAACGTGAGAGGATGGGAAGCTAGTTTTGTTTTGTTTTGTTTAAACTGTCAAAAAAAAAAAAACTTTGAAAAGTTTTGGTTTGATTTATACATTCCAATGCTACTTTTAGGAGGTATGCGAGGCGACAACCTGTTATGTTTGTCAAAAATATGACAGATGCAAAAAAGAGAAAAAGGAGAAAAAGGGCAAGAAATAAATGACAAAAACTACAATCAGAAAAAAAAAAAAAAAAAAAAAAAAAGCGACAAAGTGAGAGAGAAAGATCCATTTTTTAAAATAAAAGTATCATTTCTTTAAAATAGGTACAATTTGTTTCTAAAAAAATATTATTGTTCAATTTTTTTACCATTACTTTATTTTTTTCATATCCATAATCAATCTAAAAAATAAACATAAAAATATTAATTTTTTTTTTTGACAACAACATTTTTTAGTCTTTTTGTTGTGTTATGTAATTGGTTATACATAACTGATAATTGTTATGCATACAAATTTCCCTCCACCTTTTCGCCATGCATAACTAAACAACAATTAGGTTAAGCACAAAAATTAAAGCTTCTATAAGTACTGATACATCTAATTTATCGAAACTCATTGCCCATGGATAAAGAAAAATTGTTTCAACATCAAAAACTAGAGCAAACATATGATAACGGATTCAAAATTGTAACCAAGCATCCCGTTATTCAAAATTGTCGTTCCTAAACCTAATTCCACTCAATTTAACATATTTTGTCATATCGGGCCACGACTTCATACTCATAACAAGCCGTGCTTTTTCCTTCTCCGTGCCGAGTGCTGTCTCTAGGTAAAATATCTATCGAGCGCAAATTTTTCGCTGTATCCGGGTACAGCCAGAGTTGGTTGTACCCCCATCCAAAACGACGTCGTTTTATGTTGTTTAAGATGAACATTAATATACTGGTATAAAAATTAACATTTACTATTTCGGAAATGAACATTTATTTATTTATTTGGAAATGAACATTTACTCTTTCGGAAATGAACATTTATTTATTTATTTGTAAATGAACATTTATCTACTCATTCGAATATGAACGTTTATCTAATTATTTGACATTCCTCATTTATTCAACCAATTTAGAAATGCATTTATCTACTGATTGTGAAATGAGTATTTACTAATTTTAAAATGAACTTAGTTATTGCATTACGATGTTATTACTTTGAACATATGTTTACATTATCTCGAAATAAAATCCTTATAGAACACCGTTGGATTTTGAATTTGTCCGATTGTTGGTTCTACACATTGATTCTTCTGAGCTTGTACATCTTAGTCATTAACTCAGGAAGATTGCCATTATTTCATTTCTGGACAATTAGGCATTACCTTTATGTGTAGTAGTGATTAAGATTAAGGTGTAGAAACTTTGTGTTTTGGTTCATAAGTTTATCTGTTTTGCACCTTCTCTACATTGATCAAAAAAATTTGTAATGGTCTAAAGCCAGGATCAATCGGCAAGCTAAACAAGTTCTAAGAGAAGAGACTTGCAGATTATCTACATTTTTCTTGTGAACAACCAACTCTATTCTTCTATAGGATGAAAGACTACAAAAGGAAATGACAGCAATTGAAAATATTGATAATTCCTTCAAATTCTTCCGGTGTCAATCTGGTATTGTTTACATAAGTGGACTTAATAGAACAATAACGAACAAAGATTACAAAAGGTATGAACAAATAAAATAAAAAGTATGAACATGCAATTTCATTATGAACATTAACTAGATGATTATTATGAAAAAAAATAAACAAGAAACAAACAATTAAACAAAAAAGAACAAACAATATAAAAAAGAACATAAAATTCCAGAAGAAAGAACAAACAATACAACAATTATGAACAATTCTATGATGAATTTGAAAAAACAACATGAAAAAACAAACAGTACAACAAGAAAGAACAAACAATACAAAAAGAAAGAATTATCATTACTAGCGCTTGTAAAAACATAAAAGATCAATGAAGAGTTTAATTCATTATGAACATTAACCATATGATTATTATAAACAAACAAATAAACAAGAAAAAACAAACAATATAAAAAAGAACATAAAATTCCAGAAGAAAGAACAAACAATACAACAATAAGTTTGATGAATGAATTTAAAAAACAACATGAAAGAACAAACAGTACAACAAGAAAGAACAAACAATACAAAAAGAAAGAATAAACAATACTGGCGCTTGTAAAAACATAAAAGATTAATGAAAAGTTTAATTTCATTATGAACATTAACCATATGATATTATAAACAAACAAATAAACAAGAAAGAACAAACAATATAAAAAAGAACATAAAATTCCAGAAGAAATTGATAAGGTCAATAAGCTTGTTTTTGACTTATCATGTTGACTTTAATATTGACTTTTTGTTTTGGAGGGAAATTCTGTTATAACAGAGTTCCTAACTGATTTCTTTTCTGTTATTTCTCTTCTTTGCCTTAACTGCTTTGTGAGATTAGTTTCTCGCTTTCCTTTTAGCTTATAAATAGATTACAAGTTCCTATAATCATTTCATTCAGAAAATTAATAAAAATCTTCTTCCTTCTCTCTTCTCGATCTCTTTCCTACTCACTATTAGTTTCTGCTATGGTTTGAGTTCTTCAAACTCAAACTATTTGCTCTTTACTGTTTAAGGGTTGCCCTGATTGTAACATTGGTATCAGAGAAGTTGAGCAATTGCTGCTTGAAACTATTTGTTTCGCCATTGTTTGAGCTTCAATCCAGCCTTGCACATTAACTGTTTGATACATTGTCAAACTGAAAGATAACACCAGAAGGTCAATCTGGCGCCTGCAATTACTAAAAAAGTGACTGCAATAGAGGATCAGCTAAGGATTCAGGAGGAGAAATGGGAAGAACAACAAGCTCAGAACAAATTACTCCAAGAATCACTTAAAAGTATGATGATCACAATGCAAGAAATGAATGAAAGGCTCAAGATAGCTGAAGACATGAGGAGTTCAGATTCTTCTTCTTCTTCATCATCTTCAAGGAATAGCTCACAAACTGATGGAACTCAATCCACCAAAATCCGAGGGTATGCTCCTAAACTGGAATTTCCTAAGTTTGATGGAAAAAACCCAAGAATGTGGATCAAGAAATGTAACAAATACTTCAATCTGTGTAAAATTCAGGAAGAACAGAAAGTTGATTTAGCTAGCCTTAACATGGTGGATAAAGCTGAGCATTGGGTATCTAGTTAGTTGTCCATTAGAAGAAACGTGGATTGGTTTGATTTTATTGTGGATGTGTCTACTAGATTTAAAGATGAAATTGGTTGCAATGTGGTAGAAAAGTTCAATAGGTTACAGCAGTTGACATCCATTGAAACTTATATTGATGATTTTGAGGAGTTGAGATCTTTAATGCTTCAACAGAATCATGTCTTACATGATTCTTATTTTCTGGAAAGCTTTATGGGGGGTCTAAAACCTACAATTAAACCTATGGTTCGAGATTCCAAACCCACTTCAGTCTCTGAAGCTATTCAATATGCTAGATACCAGAAAGAAACCTTGTCTGCAAGTCACTCGAAAACACAAAAAAATTCCTATTCTGACTATAGTGGAACCAAGACTATGTTAGGTTATGATATATATGAACAACATAAATCATGCAGAAAAACCTTAATGCCAGGATACATATTAATTGCACATAATCATATAATTAGTCTAGGATGCATACACTTTGTAGCGTGCCCTCCCTAGCTGCGCCCGAACCGAACAAGAACAAGTCTTTAGGACTCCAAGTGTCGTCCCTCCGTAGAAAGTCCACAGCACGTCCGGATCCGCCTTAAGATTGACCAACTAGAATCGCCCTTAAGGTACTATTATTTTCGGGTAAATAAGGCAAGAATTTTGACTGATTTTTCTGCTTAAAAATCCTAGCTTTGAATACTTGAAATCTCGTGTATAAATTTGTGAACCTAGGCACATATTTATAGAGTCATGGAAAAGGATTTAGAATCCTATTAGAATACCAATTAGTTTAATTAGAATCCCTTTAGAACTCTATTAAATAAATTCTATCTACTAGGATTAGGATTTAATCATAGAACGAATTCCAATAGCTTTAGGATTCGTATCGCACACAACCACACACGACCAAGAGCACCGCACAGCCTGCGCAAGCCTCGCGGCCCACGCGAGCTGCACAGCTCGCAGCCTACGAGCATTGCTCGCAG
The DNA here is from genome assembly GCF_020520425.1 of Spinacia oleracea. Lineage (NCBI taxonomy): Eukaryota > Viridiplantae > Streptophyta > Magnoliopsida > Caryophyllales > Amaranthaceae > Spinacia > Spinacia oleracea. The sequence continues at coordinate 67,447,793 of NC_079488.1, read as the reverse complement.
CCCATGTTGCGCGCGCGCCATGCTGGGCCTGGCCTTGTGTTGGGCCTGGCGTGGCCTTGCTTCGTTGTGTTGATGCGCATGGCTTGCTGGACGCAGGCCTGGTTTCGTGCTGGGCCTTCGTCTAGCAAGTCTCGTCCGATGCTAATTCGTACGACGCGCTTCCGATTAAATTCCCGATTCCGAAATTCATTTCCGATACGAACAATATTTAACATTTCCGATTCCGAAATTAATTTCCGTATCGAACAAATATTTAATATTTCCGTTTCCGGAATTATTTTCCGATTCCGATAATATTTCCGATTCTGACAATATTTCCGTTTCCGGCAATATTTCCGATTTCCGATAATATTTTCCGATACGTACCATGTTTCCGTTTCCGGCAACATCTACGACTTGGATAATATTTATATTTCCGATACGATCCATATTTCCGTTTCCGGCAATATCATCGTTTCCGGAGTATTCATTTACTTGCCTTTGACGATCTTAGCTCCCACTGAAACCAAGATCCGTCGATTCGGAATATCCATAGATGGAGTATTTAATGCCATTAAATACTTGATCCGTTTACGTACTATTTGTGTGACCCTACGGGTTCAGTCAAGAGTAAGCTGTGGATTAATATCATTAATTCCAGTTGAACTGAAGCGGCCTCTAGCTAGGCATTCAGCTCACTTGATCTCACTGAATTATTAACTTGTTAATTAATACTGAACCGCATTTATTAGACTTAACATTAAATGCATACTTGGACCAAGGGCATTATTTCCTTCAGTCTCCCACTTGTCCTTAGGGACAAGTGTGCATTTCCTAATTCCTTTGTCGCTCGATGCTTGCTCTTGAACATAAGGTAAGAGTTGTCATCCTTATTATGTCCAGAGGTGTTTCTCGGTTTCAGAGTTCAACTGATCAAATAAACAGATAATCATAGCCTATGATTCATCTGAGCACGGCCATGCATTTTGCAGTTTCTAGCTCTCCGAGTGGCCTTGTACACCTTTCAGCATCTCATCCCGATTTATGGGAGGACAATCCCAATCTTGTAATCTTGAGATTAGACTTCGTTTGATAGGTGATTACCTGAGCGTTGCCTTTATAACCTCCTTTTAAGGTGCGACAGTTGACAACGTCAAAGTAAGCAGTTCTCAAACAAGTAATCTCAAATCACTCAAGTATTGAGGATTAGTGTCTAATAATTTTAATGAAATTTACTTATGACAGATTTTCATCTCTTACAATAAAGTTTCATAGGTCTGTCCGATACTAGTCTTCCCAAAGTAAGTATCTATGCAAATGATTACGACATTGCCATGTCCACATAGTTCAAGAAACAGAACTACTAGTCATCTTGCATTCTAGTCGTCTAACGCTTTCTATGCGTCCATCTTTATAGAAAACTCCGACCAGGGACCATTTTCAACTTTTAACATTCAAGTTCACTTGATAGACATTTCTTAGTCACAGGACTGGTCCTGACAGTCTATCTTGAATATATCGTCAAATTGAAGGGACTCATCATTTAATAAACCACAAATTAAATGGAAAAATGAATTCTATTCATTTATTGTGAACGATTAACCAATAATGTTTTACAAAGTATTAACCTCTAAAACTTTAAAACATTAAACAAGGACATCAAAGCCATTCTCCAATATGCTTGATTCCCATAGCCGCAGTGTGCGAGTTGTGCTTCGCCTGCGGTAGAGGTTTAGTCAATGGAACTGAGATGTTATCATCAGTTCCAATCTTGCTTATCTCGACTTCTTAACATTTCCTATTCCGGAATTAATTTCCGTTTCGAACAAATATTTAATATTTCCTTTTTCATAATTATTTTCCGATTCCGATAATATTTCCGATTCTGACAATATTTCCGTTTCCGGCAATATTTCCGATTTCCGATAATATTTTCCGATACGTACCATGTTTCCGTTTTCGGCAACATCTACGACTTGGATAATATTTATATTTCCGATACGATCCATATTTCCGTTTCCGGCAATATCATCGTTTCCGAAGTATTCATTTACTTGCCTTTGAGGATCTTAGCTCCCACTGAAACCAAGATCCGTCGATTCGGAATATCCATAGATGGAGTATTTAATGCCATTAAATACTTGATCCGTTTACGTACTATTTGTGTGACCCTACGGGTTCAGTCAAGAGTAAGCTGTGGATTAATAACATTAATTCCACTTGAACTGAATCAGCCTCTAGCTAGGCATTCAGCTCACTTAATGTCACTGAATTATTAACTTGTTAATTAATACTGAACCGCATTTATTAGACTTAACATTAAATGCATACTTGGACCTAGGGCATTATTTCCTTCAAACTAATAGTGTAGTACCTGTTTTGGTTAACTCAAAGCCACCCTTGCTACCAAATCCTGGCAAGATCAACCCAAAAAGGCCTTATAAATACATTCCTGCAGATGTTAGGCAAGAAAAGATAGCAAAAGGCTTGTGTTACTACTGTGACCAGCCTTATGACAGAAACCACAAGTGTAAGTTTAAAGAACCCCAATTATTTCAAGTAGAAATTGCTGGATCTAGTTTGGGTAATGATGATGATGATGATGATATGGATGAATTTGATGATAGTTTCATGGCTATTGAGAGTAATCATGAACTAGTGATATCTCTACATGCTTTGTTTGGGAATCAGTCTTTTCAAACCATGAGGGTGAAAGGGATGATTAATGGTCTCCCAATACATATTTTAATTGATTCTGGTAGCACACACAATTTCTTGGACCTATCAATTGCAACTAAGTTGGGGTGTAAAGTAGAGTCTACATTAACTCAGGCAGTAACAGTAGCTGATGGGAATCATATATCATGTCAACATAAGTGTGAGGCTTTAACTTGGTCAATGCAAGGCAGGCAATTCACTGCAGATGTGATGCTGATCTCTTTGGGGTCCTGTGATATGGTTTTAGGAGTGCAATGGTTAGCAACCTTGGGATCTATATGTTGGGATTTCAAGAAATTACTGATGGAGTTTATGATTGGTGAAGAAAAGTGCAAGTTGAGGGGTGTCCCACCTAAGAAAATTAAAGTGATTTAAGGTAGTTCATCCATGAAATTGTTAGAGGGTGCAGCTCATCTGTGTTTACTACAAGTGGTGGATACTGCCAATGATAAGGAGCATAGTGAGATTGTCCTACAGTCCATGGAAAGTTCTGCATCTCAGGTTCAAACTCAAATTGATGCTTTAAAATTGAAATACAAAACAGTTTTTGAAGATCCAACTACTTTGCCTCCTCAGAGAGGGGTGTTTGATCACAAAATCCCTTTGTCAGTTGGTGCTGGTCCTGTTAATATCAGGCCTTACAGATACCCTCTTAAACAAAGAGATGTTATTGAACAAATCATACAAGAAATACTGGAAAGAGGGATAATACAGAATAGTTCTAGTCTATTTGCTTCCCCTGTGGTCTTGGTTGGAAAGAAAGATGGAACTTGGAGAATGTGTGTAGATTATAGAGAACTGAACAAAAGGACTGTGAAGGATAAATTTCCTATTCCTGTCATTGATGAGCTAATAGATGAGTTGGCAGGAGCAACTATGTTTACTAAGTTGGACTTGAGAGCTGGTTACCACCAACTTAGAGTACATGAAGGGGATGTGTTTAAGACTGCATTTAAAACCCATACTGGTCATTATGAGTTTCTGGTGATGCCTTTTGGGCTAACAAATGCACCAACGTCTTTTCAAGGGTGGATGAATGATGTTTTTAGACCTCTGTTGAGGAAGTGTGTGCTGGTATTCTGTGATGATATATTGGTATACATCAGTAACATTACAGAACATTTGAAACACTTGGAGGAATTCTTCAAACTGATGCAATACAATATGATGGCAGCAAAGGATAGCAAGTGCATATTTTCTACTGATAAAGTAGAGTATTTAGGTCATTTTATCTCTGCTAAAGGGGTGGAAACAGATCCTAAGAAAATTTCTGCCATATCAAGCTGGCCAGTTCCTACTTCAGTCAAAGATTTAAGAAGTTTTTTGGGATTAGCTAGATATTACAGAAAATTTTTGAGGCCATTATGTTGTCATTAGCAAGGAATTGACTAATTTATTGAAAAAGGAGTATTTGCCTGGAATGACAATGCTCAATCATCTTTTTAAAAATTGAAAGAAGCCTTGACTTCAGCTCCAGTTTTGGCAGTTCCTGACTTTTCTAAATCTTTTTTTCTAGAAACAGATGCATCAAAAACTGGAATAGGAGTTGTTCTCATGCAGGATAATCACCCACTTGCTTTCATCAGTAGATCTTTGGGTCCCAAATGGCAAAGGCTATCTGTTTATGAAAAGGAGTTGTTGGCTATTGTCTTTGCTGTACAGAAATGGGAACAATATTTGATTGCTGGTCATTTCATCATCAGGACAGATCAAAAGAGTTTAAAATGGTTACTACAGCAGAAGAATTCTACCCCTTTCCAACAACTTTGGTTGTCAAAGTTGATGGGTTTTGATTATGAAATACAATTTAAGAGTGGTAAGGAGAATGTAGCTGCTGATGCTTTGTCTAGGGTACAGGGAGCTGAATTATTATGCATGGCTATATCTTTAGTCTCTTCAGACTTGCATGATCAAAGTAAGAGTAGTTATGCTAATTGTTGTGGGCAAAATTACCATGCCTCCGTGTACCAATGAGGATGCGACACATGGCACGTATTACGCCCCCTAAGCAGAAACCATACGAAGACTAGACCACAGCATGGGTATCAATCTACGTATTTACAATGTATATGTATTTGTATTTAAGAATGTATAAATGTATGTAATGTACCTATACCTGAAAAGGGGCCTAGGTAGTAGGTATTCCAAGTGGTATAATTAGCACAATAGGCCCAAAAAGCCCACTATTGCCAAAAGGGCCAGGGAATTGTAAGGAGAAAGGACACATGTCCTCCTCCCATACCCTAGCCAATCATGTAAAGGGAATATTAGGTCATTCCCACAAAAACCTAGTACTATAAATAGTCCCACTTCCCTAGAAAAAGGGGTCACAATCAATACATTCAAGAGCAATTGCTGCTCTGCCTTCTCTCTACTTTCTCTCTCTATAAAAATACAATCTTGTGAAATCCTTAAAAGTTACCGGAAAACCTCCAAGGTATCTCACCGGAAAAACCCCACAACACTAATGATAACAATATTCTTAATATTGTCACTCAGTTACAACAAGGGCAATCTGTTGCTCACTACAAGCTACAAGATGGGTTGTTACATAAAAATGCAAGATTGGTAATTGGTCCTGATGAGAATCTAAGGAGCAAATTTCTGAATTGGCATCATGCCTCACCTGAGTGTGGGAATTCTGGCAGAGACATTACTTTGAAGAAGCTAAAGACTTTGTTTTCATGGAGAGGAATGACAAAGGATGTTATACAGTATGTCAGAAAGTGTCCCACTTGTCAACTTTCTAAGTATGACACCTCTGCAAAGCCTGGATTATTACAACCCCTACCAATACCTGAAGAAGTTTGGGTAGACATCTTAATGGACTTTATTGGAGGATTTCCTAAATCCAATGGAAAAGAAGTTATTTTTGTGGTAGTTGAAAGATTGGGTAAATATGCTCATTTTGTTGCCTTGTCACACCCCTATTCTGCTGTTGAAGTTGCCCAAGCCTACCTTGATCATATATTTAAACTACATGATTGGCCAAAGAGTATTGTAAGTGATAGAGATGTCATCTTCTTAAGTCAGTTCTGGAGTGGCTTAGCTCTGTTCATGGCTTAGCTCTACAGTGGAAAAGTTTGGCTTAGCTCTGTTCATGGCCAGCAAAAAGCTCCGTCCTTATTTCTTAGCTCACAAAATAGTGGTCTACACAGATCAACCGCTCAAACTGCCATTTACAAAGCTGGAGGCGTCAGGACGAATGCTGAATTGGGCAATAGAGCTGAACGCCTTTGATATCACCTATGAGCCGAGGAAAGCTGTCAAGGGGCAGGCATGTGCCGACTTTATTGTTGAAATGTCGAGGCCAGACTTTGCCAATAATACAAACACGGTGTGGACAGTGTATGTAGACGGTTCATCCACACAGAATGGATGTGGAGCTGGGATAATCTGTCACTCCCCAGAAGGAGATACTTTTGAGTATGATATGCGATTTAACTTCCAGGCGTCAAATAATGAAGCGGAATATGAAGCACTGCTTTGTGGCATTAAAATGTGTAAGGCGGCAGGCGCCGAGGAGATTGTAGCACTATTTGACTCCCAACTGATTGTGAGCCAAGTTAATGGGACCTACGAAGCTAGGGATCCGACTATGGTCAAATACATGCAGGCCGTCCATCAGGAAGTAGAGCCACTGAAAAGTTTTGAAGTAAGGCAAGCCCCTCGCTCGGAAAATAACCAAGCTGATGCCCTGTCAAAATTGGCAAGTTCCGCGTCTTGTGATACCCCTCGGCACGTGTTTTGGGAGGTAAAAGAACACAAAAGTGTTGAGCAAATGGAGGTGGAAACTCTTGACAGGACGTCCACATGGATGGATGACATAGTAAACTTCAAAATGAATGGAGTCTTGCCCGAAGACTCAAGGGAAGCGGCAAAACTTCAGAAGAAATGCTCTTGGTTTGAAATGTGGAACGACACCCTCTATAAAAAGGCCTACTCCCGTCCTTTGTTAAGATGTGTAACACCTGAGAAGGGGCAGGAAATTTTAGAAGACCTTCATCAGGGGTTGTGCAGCTCGCATATTGGTGGAAGGGCTTTGGCTGAAAAGGCACTTCGAACCGGCTATTACTGGCCGACTCTTAAGGAGGACGCAATTTCACTGGTCCAGAAGTGTGACAAATGCCAGCGTTTTTCTCACCTAATACACCGACTGGCACGAGTTCTGACGCCCATTACAAGCCCAATTCCATTTGCTAAGTGGGGGATGGATCTTCTAGGCCCATTTACGGCCGCACCAGGAGGAAGGCGTTATGTCATCGTTGCTGTAGATTACTTCACCAAATGGGTGGAGGCAGAAGCGCTCAAAAACATAAAAACTACTGATGTGAGAGCATTCATTTGGAAGAACATCATGACTCGCTTTGGGATTCCACAGGCTATCGTCTTCGATAATGGGCCCCAGTTTGAGACGCCTAAGCTGAAAAAGTGGCTGGCAGATCACGGCATACACACTTGTTTTGCATCAGTCGGACGTCCCCAAGCCAATGGTCAGGTAGAGGCGTTCAACAAAATTATCTCCGAAGGAATGAAAAAGAAGCTTGACGAAGCCAAAGGTCTATGGGCTGATGAGCTGCCAAATGTCTTATGGTCCATCCGCACCACGGCTAAGAATTCAATCGGTGAAACACCCTTCTTGCTAGCCTATGGCGCCGAGGCTGTCCTACCCATAGAAATGTGTGAACCAATGTTGAGAGTCATGCTGTATGACGAAAATGCTAACTGGGAGACAATGAAAGCAGCCCTGGACTTCCTGCCCGAGGTTAGAGGAAATGCAGCGCTCAGACAACAGCTGTACAAGATAAGAATGGCAAGAGAATACAACAAGAAAGTCTCTAATAGAGTGCTCAAAGTGGGAGATTTTGTCCTCAGGAAAATGGAATCCACAGGACGAGCAAACGAACAGGGTAAGCTGACGCCCACTTGGGAGGGACCTTATGAGATCTATGATGAGGTTAGAGATGGAACCTACCGCATTCAAGACATGCAGGGCCGGCCTATTTTGCGCACTTGGAATGCCGACAATCTCAAGAAGTATTTCTTCTAAATATGTGCTAAGCTTTGTCTTACGTACCACGATCCATTGCCCAAGGGGCGGCCTCTAATGGTCATAGTAGGGTAGTAATTACTTTTGTAACCGGCTAAATTCGCCTTGCAAAGTTATAAATAATACTACTCTATTTGTCTCGTAATATTTATTGCTCGCACAATGAATATAAAAATGTACACTCCAATGCATAACCAAAGCCTAATTGTATGACGGCCTGAGAAGTGGCCCAGATTAGCAAAAACTCTCAGCAAGACTAATTGTTTGAAGCCTAATAAGTGGCCCAGATTAGCACCAAGTTGTAGGCTGATCACCTATCTAACTCCCTTCCCAGTATAGCAAGCCGCTGGCCAACCAGTACGGCATAGTAAGTGCCAGCGGCATAAATAAACTTAAATCATAAGTTATTTGTTCAAAAAGCTCAGCGGCATGAACAACTTTGAAACATAGGTTGTTTGCTCAATAGCTCAGCGGCACGAATAACTTTGAAACAAAGGTTGTTTGCTCAAATGTGCGGCGGCACGAACATTTGGCCGTCCAGTCCATTTGACGAGCATGTCTAGCGGCAATCATACCTATTGATTGACTTGCGTCAATCAATATCGGTATAGACACGCTCGCCAAGGAAAGAGACGACCACAGTAGTGCCTAGCGCATGCTCAGTTGCCTGCGGCACCAATAACTTTGAAACAAAGGTTGTTTGCTCAAAAGTGCGGCGGCACGAACATTTGGCCGTCCAGTCCATTTGACGAGCATGTCTAGCGGCAATCATACCTATTGATTGACTTGCGTCAATCAATATCGGTATAGACACGCTCGCCAAGGAAAGAGACGACCACAGTAGTGCCTAGCGCATGCTCAGTTGCCTGCGGCACCAACGTGCTTAGTGTATACTCAGTTGCACCTTGGCTACCATACCTATTGATTAAGCCTATTGATTAAGGAATAATCAAATTACGAAGAGCAAATAAATGCGAGATAAAAGAAGCAACAAAAATAACCTATTTACTTATAAAACAACGCCCGTAGAAAGGCGTGTAAAAGTAGCCCAGAATTCAAAAACAAAAAAGAAAGAAATTGTTGTGTGCTCAGCAGGCACAATGGTACAGACGCCAGCAGCGCCAAAACTTAACAAAATAATTGTTTTTGCCCTTAGGCATGGGAACACTTGAATAAAATTTTGAAGAACTTGGAAGGAAGCAAATTAGGGAGCAGCCGCATCGTCCTCATCATCAGAAGGTACAAACTCAGGGGGCGGCTGACCGAGACGCTCAGCAGCCAACACAGCGGCACTGTGTTCCAATCGCCGCTGGAACCACGCGAGATCATACTCTGGCATGTGGCTCTCCCAGGCGTGCTTCACAGCGTCCTTGGCCGCTTGCTCCCCCTGATCATAGGATTCCAGAAGACGCTCACGCAAGGTGCGAACTTGCGACCTGGCCGTCTCCAGCTCCCCCCGAAGATGCTCGGCTTCCTCAGCCGCCTCTTTGACCTGAGGGTACTCCCGCAACTGGTCCTGAAGCGTCCGTATTTCCGCCGCCGCTGTCTTGGCTTCCTCGACCATTGTCACCATGTCTTTGTCCTGCGCCAAGATCTTCTTAAGCAGCTCGGCCTTGTCAGACCTCAATGAAGCTACCTCCTTTTCTTGAAGGTCTATGGTCGTCTGCATCTGCAGGCGGACCTCTTCAATGGATTTGAACGCATAGTCGCCATGGTGGGTGGACTCAGCCACCTGAGCTTTGAGCTCCTCAGCAGTGCGCGTCTTCCAACTCTTGCAGAATTCCATGCGGCAGAACAACTGCAAAAGGAGCTACATGTTAGTAAATGACTTGAAAAGAAAAAACAAGTACAAGAAAAGAAAAACAAGTACAAGCAAAGTGGGAAATAGACTCATGTCGAGTAGGGTGGCCTGGATTGCACCAAATTGGGCGTCAGTCTTGCGGCCAGGAAGAGAAGCAACATACTCTGCGGGGACGGCCTTAAATACCTTACGGCATATAGCCACCCTATCCTTTGACGAATAGTGAGGAGTAGCGGGTACGTTCTCGTCCTCTGCATCAGCTGCGTCCTTCCCTTTGTCTTTAGCTATAGGAAAAACAACGGCCTTAGGATAACGCGGAGAGTAAGAAGAACTGCCAGAGGAGGCTCGATACGTCTGAACGACGTTCGAATAATACTTACCGCCCGATGACCTAGCTCGGCGGGCGACCTCCGCAGGAATCTGGGAACGGACGTCGGCCGGAATTCCCGAAAGAGGGTCCTCCAACTCGTCAGGAAGCCCACCAGACTTTGATTTGGACACCAAGTCCACAACCAGAGACGGCTTGTCCACGCCAATCTCATCGTCATCAGGGCGACCCCCCTCAGCAACCTTTGACTCGCCCTTCTTCACCAGACGGCGGGGTATAGGTTTGGGCTTTTTGAAGGTACTCGGAGTCTTCGAGCCAGCTGGCACGACCCTTTTCTTCAATTGGGACAGAGTCGTCCCCTTTTTCTTCCCTGACGCCTTAGCCGCGTCCTTAGCTTGCTAAATAGAAAAAAGAGCGTAAAGGACAGTCAGATATTGGGCCTCGTGATGAATTACAAGTCATTCACTGAATAGTGGCTCGTCATCAATCACAAGTCACTCACAAGATAGTGGCTCGTCATTCAAAAGGACGCCCGTCTCAAAAATGACGAGGCATACCTTATCAATCACAAGTCACTCACAAGATAGTGGCTCGTCATTCAAAAGGACGCCCGTCTCAAAAATGACGAGGCGTACCTTATCAATCACAAGTCACTCACAAGATAGTGGCTCGTCATTCAAAAGGACGCCCGTCTCAAAAATGACAAGGCGTACCCTTTCAATCACAAGTCACTCACAAGATAGTGGCTCGTCATTCAAAAGGACGCCCGTCTCAAAAATGACGAGGCGTACCCTTTCAATCACATGTCACTCACAAGATAGTGGCTCGTCATTCAAAATGACGCCGGTCTCAAAAATGACGAGGCGTACCCTTTCAATCACATGTCACTCACAAGATAGTGGCTCGTCATTCAAAAGGACGCCGGTCTCAAAAATGACGAGGCGTACCCTTTCAATCACATGTCACTCACAAGATAGTGGCTCGTCATTAAAAAGGACGCCCGTCCCGAAAACGACGAGGCGTACCTTATCAATCACAAGTCACTCACTGAATAGTGGCTCGTCATTAAAAAGGACGCCCGTCTCGAAAATGACGAGGCGTACCTTATCAAGTGCAAGTCACTCACAGAATAGTGGCTCGTCATTAAGAAGGACGCCCGTCTCGAAAATGACGAGGCGTACCTTACCAAGTGCAAGTCACTCACAAAATAGTGGCTCGTCATTAAAAAGGACGCCCGTCTCAAAAATGACGAGGCGTACCCTATCAATCACGAGTCACTTGCGAAAAAAATGGCTCGTCACCAAAGGGACGCCCGTCTTAAAATGTGACGAGGCACACCTTGGCAATTGCAAGAAAAACACTAACTTAGGGGCCCTTCATTAAAAAGTGACGAGGCCTACCTTAGCAAACACGGGTCACACGCCAAGATAACGGCTCGTCACTAAAAAAGACGCCCACTGTAGACACTGGACGGGAAAAGCTTAACTTGCAAAGACTACAACCTAAGAGAATACTCACCTTCTCCTCCAACTCGGCCTTGGCCTTCTGCATCTTGGCCTCATAGATGTCGGCCATCCAATCGGTCATGTCGCCCTTCCCAATATCCGCCGCCGATAACTTGCTCATCCCTTCCGCTGTGAACAAAATAATTCCAAAATTAGAAAAAATGAATAGACCAACGCGGGACGGCACATAATTTGGCATACAACCTCGAGTCATAGAATATCCTAAGCCTACGGCCGCTAGAAAGGCCTCATTCCGAAACTGACTAATGTGCGGCAACCACTCGGCCGGCACATGGAAAGTCTTGTCAGCGGTTAAGTGGTAAGTGTTGGCCTTGAACATGACCATTATTTGATCCCACTCCTCGGCAGTAAGGGGTGGGAGGGGCTCGTCACGGTCCATATAGTTGGCATTGCAATTCCAGCGGCTCATCCTCTCGTACATCTCTTGGTCGTCCGTGTAAAACACGACCCATCTTTTCCTCCACATATGCCATTTGCTGAGCTTATCGACCACTGTCTGGTATGTACCACGGCTGCTCAGATTGAACCACCCTTTGGCGGCACTGGGGGAACGAGAGAGGGAGACCAGATGAAAAAAAGCGTTGAAAGAAGGTTCCACGTCGTTCAGCGCACATTTGGCAATATAGCCAAAGATATCAGCCCACGAGTTGGGGGTCAGCTGGGCCACCCCAATGTTAAAACCATCTAACACTTCCACAACGAAGGGGTGTGGAGGGAATCTCATGCCGAGCTTGATGGATGCGGCATACACTGGGAATTCTCCCTCGGCAAGCAGGCTGACGGTCGAGTCCAGACCGGCCGGCACACGCATCTGGTACCCCTCCCCCACGCAGAGGTCGTCCCTCATCTGGGCCCCATGCCTGTCTAGCCACCGCATCCAGCCCATGTCTGGGTGAATCTCCGACGGAAGCAGTTGGGCCTCCTCCCGTCCTCTGGGCCTAATAGGCTGGGGAGCAGCCTCTTGCTCCTCGTCGGCCGATGGCGATGGAGCGACGCTCGACTCCCCCACTGCCTGGCTCGCTGTACCCCCTGACGAGCTTGCCGTTTGCTCCTCCACCTCGACATATTCATCGATCTCTTGAAAGAGCTCGGCATATTCTTCGTTGGCTGCCGGGGCGGTGGAAGAATATCTCTCCCTAAGGGGTGTGAATGTTTCCTCCCGCAAGCGCAGGCGCGTAGGATCTGCCGTTTGCTTGGTTCTAGCCATGCCTTCTGCATAGTGAACGAAGTACGGCTTAGGAGTGACCAACAAAGAAGAAAAAGACGCGATTGGACGTCCGCCCCGACAAAAGACGAACGGCGGAAAAATCCCAATTAAAACCTTCAAACCCTTACCTAGTACTAGGAGGCCGGCCGCTAACAAAGGGAAAAAATGACGAGGGGATAACAAAAACAAGGAAGAAAGGCGAAAACTAACCTTGAAGGATCTGTGAAGTACTTGGTGAAGAACAGGTTGAGTTTGGTGAAGAACAGGTTGATCTTGGTGAAGAACAGGTTGGGTCTCGCGGTGGCCGGAAATCGCCTGCTGGTGGTGGGAGTTCGCCGGAAATCGCCTGTGAATAGCTATGTGAAAACGAAATGTAATAAATGAATTTCACCCCCCTCTATTGAAGGAAATAATGCCCTTGGTCCAAGTATGCATTCTATGTTAAGTCTAATAAATGCGGTTCAGTATTAATTAACAAGTTAATAATTCAGTGAGATCAAGTGAGCTGAATGCCTAGCTAGAGGCCGCTTCAGTTCAAGTGGAATTAATGATATTAATCCACAGCTTACTCTTGACTGAACCCGTAGGGTCACACAAATAGTACGTAAACGGATCAAGTATTTAATGGCATTAAATACTCCATCTATGAATATTCGGAACCGACGGATCTTGGTTTCAGTGGGAGCTAAGATCGTCACAGGCAAGAAATGAATACTCCGGAAACGATGATATTGCCGGAAACGGAAATATGGATCGTATCGGAAATATGAATATTATCCAAGTCGTAGATGTTGCCGGAAACGGAAACATGGTACGTATCGGAAAATATTATTGGAAATGGAAATATTACCAGAATCGGAAATATTGCCGGAAACGGAAATATTGTCAGAATCGGAAATATTACCGGAATCGGAAAATAATTCCGGAAACGGAAATATTAAATATTTGTTCGAAACGGAAATTAATTCCGGAATCGGAAATATTAAATATTGTTCGTATCGGAAATAGATTCCGGAAATGGAAATTTAATCGGAAGCGTATCGTACGAATTAGCATCGGACGAGGCCTGCCGGACGAAGGCCCAGCACGAAGCCAGGCCATCGCCCAGCAAGCACGCACGCCACAAGCCCAGCGCGCACCAAGGCCACGGATGCGTGGGCCGCGCTGCATGGGCTGCTGCTCGCATGCGCATGGGCAGCCCTTGTGGCTGCCGTGTGTGTGTGTGAGTTTGTGCTCATGCGTGATTCCTAAAACTGCAAGAGTTAGTGTGTGATTAAATTCCTATTCCTAATTAGATAAATTAATTAAATAGAATTCATGTAGGATTCTAATTTCAATTAATTCGTATCCTACTAGGATTGCGATTCCTTTTCCATAACTCTATAAATAAAGGCCTAGGGGTCATTATTTATATACAAGTTTTTAAGTATTCAAAACTAAGATTTTTAAGCAGAAAAATCAGCCAATATTCTTGCCTACCCAACCGAAAATATTAGAACCTTAAGGGCGATTCTAGTTGGTCAATCTTAAGGCGGATCCGGACGTGCTGTGGACTATCTACGGAGGGACGACACTTGGAGTCCTAAAGACTTGTTCTTGTTCGGTTCGGGCGCAGCTAGGGAAGGCACGCAACAAAGAGTATGCATCTAAACTATGCTAAATGATTATGTGTAAATAATATGTTTCCTGGCTTTATGGTTTTTCCGCATGATTTATGAACTGTCATATGAATCATAACCTAACATCTATATATAGGGAGGGGCAAAATGGAGAAAGGTGACACGTGTCACCCCCTCAACGCCTGTCCCAAAGACGAAGATGCAAATCAAAGGTCAAGAAGCGATACCCGGAAAGTGTTTCCAGAAATGCCCTTCTTGAGGGGCAAATGTTGTGGGCAAAATTACCATGCCTTCGTGTACCAATGAGGATGCGACACATGGCACGTATTACGCCCCCTAAGCAGAAACCATACGAAGACTAGACCACAACATGGGTATCAATCTACGTATTTACAATGTATATGTATTTGTATTTAAGAATGTATAAATGGATGTAATGTACCTATACCTGAAAAGGGGCCTAGGTAGTAGGTATTCCAAGTGGTATAATTAGCACAATAGGCCCAAAAAGCCCACTATTGCCAAAAGGGCCAGGGAATTGTAAGGAGAAAGGACACATGTCCTCCTCCCATACCCTAGCCAATCATGTAAAGGGAATATTAGGTCATTCCCACAAAAACCTAGTACTATAAATAGTCCCACTTCCCTAGAAAAAGGGGTCACAATCAATACATTCAAGAGCAATTGCTGCTCTGCCTTCTCTCTACTTTCTCTCTCTATAAAAATACAATCTTGTGAAATCCTTAAAAGTTACCGGAAAACCTCCAAGGTATCTCACCGGAAAAACCCCACAACACTAATGATAACAATATTCTTAATATTGTCACTCAGTTACAACAAGGGCAATCTGTTGCTCACTACAAGCTACAAGATGGGTTGTTACATAAAAATGCAAGATTGGTAATTGGTCCTGATGAGAATCTAAGGAGCAAATTTCTGAATTGGCATCATGCCTCACCTGAGTGTGGGAATTCTGGCAGAGACATTACTTTGAAGAAGCTAAAGACTTTGTTTTCATGGAGAGGAATGACAAAGGATGTTATACAGTATGTCAGAAAGTGTCCCACTTGTCAACTTTCTAAGTATGACACCTCTGCAAAGCCTGGATTATTACAACCCCTACCAATACCTGAAGAAGTTTGGGTAGACATCTTAATGGACTTTATTGGAGGATTTCCTAAATCCAATGGAAAAGAAGTTATTTTTGTGGTAGTTGAAAGATTGGGTAAATATGCTCATTTTGTTGCCTTGTCACACCCCTATTCTGCTGTTGAAGTTGCCCAAGCCTACCTTGATCATATATTTAAACTACATGATTGGCCAAAGAGTATTGTAAGTGATAGAGATGTCATCTTCTTAAGTCAGTTCTGGAAAGGGTTATTCTCTTTGCATGGTACTGAGTTTCTCCTATCCTCTGCTTATCACCCTGAAACTGATGGCCAAACTAAAGTGGTCAACAGGTGTTTGGAGACCTATCTTAGGTGTATGTCAGTATGTGTGGGGAGAAACCCAAGGAGTGGAGTTTATGGTTGCCCATGGCTGAATGGTGGTATAATACTCATTTCCAATCTGCTATCCAACTTACCCCTTATGAGGTGGTGTACAATCAACCTCCACCTGTGTACCTACCTTATCTTGCTGGTGATTCTCCCATTGAGGTGGTAGATAGAAGTTTACAAAGAAGAGAACAGATGCTTGCGCTCATCAAGTTCCATTTAACTAGGGCCCAAGCAATAATGAAGTCACAAACTGACAAGCATAGATCTGACAGATATTTTAATACTGGTGATTGGGTGTTGCTCAAGTTGCAACCTTATAGACAGAATATAGTGCAACACAGAAGCAACCAAAAACTGGCTCCTAGGTATTTTGGTCCATTTCAGGTGGATACCAAAATTGGGAAGGTTGCTTATAAACTCAAGTTGCCTAACCATAGCAAGATCCATAATGTATTCCATGTGTCTCAACTTAAGAAGTTTCATGCATGGCACTTTACCAGTGGCTACTCAAGTTCCTATTTGGCTACAAGGCCGAGAGGAAGATCTTGTTATACAGCCAGAAGCTATACTAGACACAAGAGTGGTGCAATTCCAGAACAAGGATCAAATTCAGTACCTAGTACAGTGGCATCACTGTCCACTTCATGAAGCTAGTTGGGAAAAAGGCAAAGATTTTGTTCAGAGGTTCCCTTCTTTTCCTGTTCCATAATTGTTGCTAAGACTTGAGACAAGTCTTCTTTAAGGAGGTCAATAAGCTTGTGTTTGACTTATCATGTTGACTTTAATATTGACTTTCAGTTTTGGAGGAAAATTCTGTTATAACAGAATTCCTAACTGATTTCTTTTCTGTTATTTCTCTTCTTTGCCTTAGCTGCTTTGTGAGATTAGTTTCTCTCTTTCCTTTTAGCTTATAAATAGATTACAAGTTCCTGTAATCATTTCATTCAGAAAATTAATAAATATCTTCTTCCTTCTCTCTTCTCGATCTCTTTCCTACTCACTGTTAGTTTCTGCTAAGGTTTGAGTTCTTCAAACTCAAACTATTTGCTTTACAGTTTAAGGGTTACCCTGACTGTAACAGAAATAACAAAAAATACAACAATCATGAAAATTTTATGATGAATTTAAAAAACAATATGAAAGAACAAACAGTACAACAAGAAAGAACAAACAGTGCAACAAGAAAGAACAAACAATCGACAAGAAAAAACAAACAATATAGGTGCGTCATTTTTTGGGGTACAGCCAGAGCTGGCTGTACCCGGGTACCGCAGTTAGGGGTTATCTATCGAGATGGACCTCGTAAAAGATTTTTCATTACCGTAAAAATAAATACTCCGTGTTTCTAAATACGGGCCGTAGAACCATAACCTAGCCCAACTATGAACTGGCCTCGCCCCACCTGTCATACCTAACGAAGAATGAGTAAAACACAAATAGCAAAATTACTAGATAATGATTAGTTCTCCAATTGGCAATTGGTCCAGAAACTTTCAATACCATTTCTAAACCACCAACTTTTTTCCTTGTTTCCCGGCAATGGCGTCACCACAAAACCATCGCACCCTCTCCCTCCTCCTCCTTATCTCTCTCCTCTCCTTCACACCTTCTCAATCTCTCTCCCCGGAAAACCACCTTCTCCTTCCCAGCAATCGCAAACTCGGCAAAGATGATCAACTCTTCTGTGAGAGCTGGCGGTTTTCTGTCGAAACTAACGACGCCGGGATATGGTCTACCATCCCTTCTCGCTGCTTTGACTTCGTGAAAAACTACATTACTGGAGATCACTACTTATTAGACTCCAAAATCGTCGCTGAAGACGAGTTGGAATTCGCGAAATCCGTCAATGTTTCCGGCGACGGAAAAGACGCTTGGGTTTTCGATGTTGATGAAACTCTTCTCTTCAATATACCTTACTATGAAACTCATGGATATGGGTGAGTTTTTCTTCATTGAATAAATTTATCATTGTTTTGGGTTTTAAAGATCTTAGTTTTTAAATAATTGGAGATTGGCATATAATGATTTGATGATTATTGATGTTTATTTATCATAAAGAATTTAAGGAAGATATCTAAGAAATATTTTGTCAAGAGTTTTTTATGTGATTCATTATAGATATGGTTGCTGACTTGTTGAGTATTTTGAGATAATTGATGTTTTTAATATGGAGTACAAAATTTGATGTTTGATTATAGCCCAATTGGATTTAGTTTTTACCTGCGTATGGAAAATTGGATGCAACTTTTGGATCAATGTTGATCTTTAGTTTGGTGAAGTTACCTAATAGATTAGACTGGACTAAGTTACCTAATAGACTGGACTAAATTAAGCTGATTCTGTAGAACCAAATGCTGGAAATGGAACTTGGGAAGTTCCTTGTGTTCTATTAAAAGTTCGTGATCAGATGTTTGATTTGGTGGCTGATCCATTTTTCGAGGAGGTCATGGTCGGAAGTTCTTTATTGTTATAATGTTATGATCAATGTATTCTTGCCTTCTTTCTTTTATTTTTTTTTATTTGTTTTGCTAATGCGTACCTTAAAAGGAAGGTTAAATATTGATAGTCATGTGACCCATGTGAATGTTCTGAACTTGTTTGTGTTGATCCTTTAGTTGCAAGGAAGGTTAGACTTGGAATTAAATTTATTTATGCTGCAGGTTGTTAAGTGGTTTCTTTATGAGGATCGATTATTAGTTAAAAATTGAGGCTGTCTAATGTTGAAATGTTGTGATATGTTATGCAAGGTTGTGTCAGTTTTCAGTTATAGGATCTGTATGAGCTTGTTTCGTTTCAACTAGAGTGAACAATGAAAAAAATTTATAGTTTTCCCTGTTGATAAGTATGGAAGACTGCTGTGTTAGTGATGTGTGACATTTTGGTGAGGCTGATTTAGGATTGAAAATGATGAACAAGCTACATTTTGATTTTGAAAATGGTTATACACCATTTCAGATTTTCATTAACGCTAAAGAGTTCGAAAAGCTATCGCTTATGCAATGTTTTTTGATGGATTGGCTTGTAGAGTTGTAATATACCCTATTGCTGTTGGTGATTAATGTTTTAATAATTTTCTCTCTTAAAGAGCAAAGAGTAAAATGAAGCCTGTGCTAGCAGTGTAAATGATATCTATCATTAGTCATTAGACTCATTAACAATGGCAGTGGATGTGTGTTTCTTTATCGGACACATTTAATTGGCTAGGAATTGAAGCGTGCATATAGTGGTTTCATAATTTGCTTCTCTTCTGAGAAGTGAAGTCGCAATTTTTTCTTTTCAAGCATTGGAAACTGAAACTATGACTTCTGGTTTCGTTTGCGAAGTGTGATGCTTGTTTCCTGTTCTTGTCAAATCACTGATTCCCAGAAATTAATTCCTCTTTGTTCCAACATATAATGGTCAAGTGATCCATGCGTTCGTTAATTTGTTTATGTTGATTCTTGGTGGTTAAGTGAAAACTTCATGTGGATAGATTATAAAGTTAAGGCTTTCCTGTACTCCTATATTCAAAATTTCAAATGGGGTGATATTGTAATGCAAGGTTGTGTCATTTTTATTTTATAAAACTTATATGAGCTTGTTTGATTTAGAGCCGATTATGATTAGTATTTCTAGTTTCCCCTGTTGATAATTGTGGAAGATTGCTGTATCGTGATGTTTTGGTGAGGTTATGCAGAACTTTGCAAACAATAAAAAAAATTGCATTTAGAAAGGTGATTATACACAATTTTAGCAACCCATTTACTCTATAGAGCTTGTAAAGCCATCAATTTTTCTGACTGTTATTTAGCTATGTAGTGAACGATATTTCTGTCTCTTAATTGGCGTAAAATGAACTGTGCAATAATGATAAGATAATTTCCCTCTATGGGTACATCAGCAACGGCACGGCACGTGGATATATTTTTATTTAAGGCAGACATGTTATTGACTAAAAACTAAGGCTTGCAGAGGAGTAATGCTTCTCTTTCGTTTGGTAAAGATTTATGTTCTTCTGCTCTAAATTGTTGGGAAAATAAAACTCTAACTTCTGGTTTCGTTTGCAAAGCATCATTCTTGCTTCCTGTTTTCCACACCACTGATCTCCC
Source organism: Spinacia oleracea (assembly GCF_020520425.1). Classification (NCBI taxonomy): domain Eukaryota; kingdom Viridiplantae; phylum Streptophyta; class Magnoliopsida; order Caryophyllales; family Amaranthaceae; genus Spinacia; species Spinacia oleracea. The sequence goes on along the minus strand of NC_079488.1, from coordinate 67,427,978 downwards.
CTGAAATATGTGTTTAGGGAAACTAGAATTCTCACTTCTGTTTGCTGCTATCTGATGTCAGTTGTGCATCCTACATTCCTACTCCATCTGTTTTCTTTTGCCATTTTTGGGTTCCTGAGGAATGCTAAAATTCTTTCCCTCTGTTTCGTATTGGGAACACATTCCTCTGTATCTCAACAACTTATGGTCCTATTATTGTTCAATGGCACAGGATATTTACTTACCAAAATTCATTTAAGCACAAAAAAGTCTCGGTAAACAGAATTACGCTTGTTTCTGCTGCAAACTAGCTATTCTGCTGCAGGTTATAACCAATTTGTTTCTTGCTTGTCCTTGTCATTGCTGATCTTGTTATCACATTGATTCTGATCTTATTATCAAATTTTCATGCTAGTATGCTACTGGTTTGGACAATTCAATCAGTGTTGTTTTCTGTTGCTCTTTGAAGAAACACATTAATTCTGATTTTCATATCCAAATGTTATTGGCAGTGGTGTTGATGGAGTAGATTCCCTTGGGAGACAGGAATTTCTTCTGGATAGTTATTTTATTTATTGATGTTGCTGATGATTAAGAACTGATGTTTTGTTCTGATTATCAACGGTCCCACTGTTCCTCATTATATACTCATATCAGTATATAGGAATGGTGTGAATATATGCATAAGGTGACAATAACTTAGATGATCAAATTTGCCAGCTCTAGCTGTTCGATACTTAATTCTTTCTATTCTTGCTCCCTTGCCTTGGCCTAAGTCTATGCTTACATTTCTGGTGCTTAGATCAGAGATCTTTAATGAAGAGTCTTTTGATGAGTATATGCTGCTTGGGAAATCACCTCCTTTGTCAGCAAGTTTGAGCTTGTACCAAGAGCTCCAGCGGCTCGGGTTCACAATATTTATCCTGACTGGCAGGAGTGAGCCCTTTAGAAATGCTACTGAGGCAAATCTACGGCTAGCAGGCTACAATAACTGGGAAAGATTGATCTTAAGGTATGTTTTACATTTTAATAACAATACTTGTAGGTTCTGATTATCTTGTATCCCTAATTTGGTCCATTATAATTTCTCGGTTTGGTGTATGTAATGAAATAATAGGGGACCTTCTGATAAAAGCAAATTGGCTGTTGAGTACAAGTCGGAGAAGAGAAAGGAGTTGGTAGATGAGGGTTACAGGATTCGTGGCAACTCGGGAGATCAATGGAGTGACCTGCTGGGGTATGCAATTGCACAGAGATCTTTTAAGCTCCCTAATCCAATGTATTATATTGCTTGATACTGTATTATTGCATCTCCATATTGCTGCATCCTGTATTTATCATCAGAAAAATGAATTATTTGAACTATCTTGTTACAGAAATTAAAGTTTGTCCATTTCTAATTCTCAATGAAGAACCATTTGGCAATTAATTAAAAATATTGAAAATCGATTTTTCTACAACCAGTCAGTATAATGAATCTCTATCACGAGGGTGTCTTAAAAATGTTAATACTATCTCACTCAAAAAAAAAAAAAAAAAAAAAAAAAAGTTAATACTATCAGCAAGCAGCCGGGTGATATGAGTGAAGTTCTTGTATCAAGGAAATCAGGTCAAAATAAGACGACCTTCCGTCATCCATACCCATCCTTGCCTTCTCGTCTCTAAAGCTTCTTCATCAACCATTGCTCTCCCCATCCTTGCCATAAGCTTTATTGACATAAGCTTTAGCTTGTTTGCGCATATGGTCAATAAAACGTATTGCATAAACATTATTAAAAATAACTAGTCTTCTACTCTCCTTTCAAATTTGTTTAATATTTACTAATTTTATTCTTATTTTGTCAAAGCTTGTATTTTTAATTGATTTAATCAAGGATAAGAAGGAACTTCCAGATTACCCTCGAGAGTTCTCTTGTACAATCAAGTGTTATCTCTGTTGACGTTATTGCTTCAAATAATTAGTAGTTAACTAGCTTCCTTAATTTTCCTTAATTTTAGGATAATAAGGTTACTTGTTAAGTCTGTCAAAGTTAGCTTAATCATGGTATTTATTTGTTATAGTAGTGGCCTAAGTTAGTGGGGCATTATAACCCACAACTACACGTCTACACGTAACTAGCTAGGTAGTTTTTGCTATCAGTTACTCTTGTAGCCTATTTAATAGGCCATGTTGCAGCTATTTCAAATGAATGAGAATGCAGTAGTATTATTTTCAACGTTTCTTATATAATTTGCATTCTTATTTCCAACAATCTCTTCGATCATATTGCTCGCTTCAATGGCGAATCTCGGAAATATTTATTTTGGTTGCAATTATTATACTATTTCTAAGTCAATATATATTCTACTTTCTCCTTTCTTTTGTAAATGATACAATTTGATTACTCTATTTATATAATATACTTTGATTGTCTATTGTAATTTGCACTTAAGAAAAAAAATATAATCATGTGAGGTTTTGTTATAATTGTCTCATTGTTATCAACTTTTTAATTATAATCGTGAAAATTTGTGTACAGAAAATTGACGTGCACTGTGTGTTTTATTTTATCAACCTAATATTCGTAGTTACGTTTACGTAATTGGTATTTTAAAAAAAAGTTTGGAGAGGATAAAATTAAAAGGAAAAAAGTTTCTTTTTGTGGTAAGAATGAGCTACAAGAGCAACAAAAATTACAAATGAAGATGGGAGATTCAAGTCTGAGTGTTATGAATTAATACCGTATTAATTCAATAAAGATCGAATAATTTTGATTTGTGGCTTTCTTGTTGACAATAAATAAAGAACAATAAATACCAAAATAAAGAACACCAAATTTATAGTGGTTCACTCATAAATGAGCTATATCCACTTTTGGGGAGGGTGATTAATGCTTGTATTAATCACTTCAAACTATAAGCAGGTATTACAAGTAGAAATTGTGTGAGAATGAGTTTAGATCTACTTTCTCTCTCTAACTGTCTTGTGTTTTTGCGTTTCTCTCACAACAAAACTCATCACACAATCAGAAATAAGTTTAAGTTGATATATATATATAGTACAAAGAAGAAATTAAATCAATAGAGTAGAAAATGCCACGTAGCCCAAACAAAAGGTGAGAGAAGATCCCGTTCTGTTGTTCGCGCGCACGACTCATTCTCTGCGCGCACACAACCTTGTTATGGGGTGCACACGCCATTTTTTGTGGGGACACACAAAATAGGTAGAAACCTTCCAGGAGCTCTTGTGAAATCTGTGCGTGCGCACATCACAAAAGAAGCAAAGTGCTTCATTTCTTTTCTTCCTTCAATTCCTCTATGTATAATTAGTAAACTCATCTATATTAATCATTCATTAAGAATTTAATTTACCTAATCACAACACTAAGACCTATCATAGACAAACCCCCAGTCTTCACGTATAGGTCAAGACCATTTATAAAAGAGAATAAAGTGCGAGAATTGACTAACGGAATATAGAATGGGTACGGGTTATTATAAAGAATATGGGTTTATTTCCCCCCTCAAGGCTCTATTATGTTCACCTTATTTTCACTCATTTCAGAAAAAGGCTTAAGCTGAACTTCAGATATGTTCAAATAAGATAAGTTCATGAAAAATAAGGGTTGACCAAGTACAATTTATAATTAAAATAAATTTTGATAAGATAAGTTCAGGAAAAATAAGGGTTGACCAAATACAATTTATAACTAAAATAACTTTTGATATATTCAGATAAGTTCAGGAAAAATAAGTAAAATCAGTTGAATATAACGCACCCTTAGTCTCTCTCCTCATCCACCTCATCATCACTCTTAATAAGAGTTAGTTACCAAAAAACACAAGAAATATACCAACTCTTATACACTACCTCTTATGTAGCTTTTTCATATTTTTTATTTTCTTTTGAATACGAAATATCAAAAAGCAAGCATAATACCTTACAATATTCCACCTCACCCCCCTGCCCTCTTATTTTCTAGGAGCTACCTCTTATTTAGAAGATGTCATAATAAACCTCTACATAAGAGAGAGCTAAGAGCTACTATGTACTACCTCCGTTTCAAAATGATATTTACACTTTCCGTTTTACAGGTTACTTTTTTTACATTTTGGGGTATGAAAATTTACTACCTTACCCTTTTTACCCCACAATATTTGCAATTTCCCACTCACTTTTCTTACTTTATTCTTCTTTTTTCTTACACTCACCCATCTTTTTCTACATTTCTCTTGATCCATATTTTATTTTATTCAACCAATTTTTCTAATTTTGTCTTAATATTTGTGCAAATATTAACCGTAAAGATCTTTATGAAACAAAGATAAGAGCAAGATTAGCGCTAGTATAAGCTAAGACTTTGATAAAATATATTATTGATGGGAAAAATATAATATTGTGTTGTGTTATACGTGGGCATACGCCTCTATTTATAATACAAACTAGATCTCCTACTCTTCATAGGTTTCTTAATTCATATAGACTTCTATCTTATATCATATAGCCTAGTTATAACATAACTCTACTATATTCGATATTCTATCATATAGGAGGATAGAATATCGAATATAGTATTATATTTTTTTAATTTCTCCAATCGCAATCGGAACGGCAGTTTCACGAACGTTGCGATTGGAGAAATAAAAAAAATATGCCATATGCTTGTCCTGTCGTGTCAAGGAGCCCGATCGTTACTGTCGTTTCAAGGAGTCATGTTGTTTCGTACAAGGAAAAAAATGTCATATGCATGTCATGTCGTGTCAAGGAGTCTTGTCGTTACTTTTGTTTCAAAGAGTCCGGTCGTTTCGTACAAGAGAAAAAATGTCATATGCCTGTCTTGTCGTGTCAAGGAGTCCTGTCATTACTGTCGTTTCGTACAAGGAAAAAAAAATTCAATATGAAAAACCTCCCTCACGGCAGAAGGAGAACCGTCCATATCTTACGACACATGGAGAACCATCCACATCTTACGACATATGGAGAACCGTCCATCACTTACGACACATGGAGAACCGATAAATCAAGACAACTTTCGCGGACTTTTAATAGTACTCCATCATGAAAGAAAAAAACTTTACTAATATCCAAATCATCCACTAGCCAAATTGTTAGCCTTATTTGGACGAACATAACAAACAATGGAGCAAGCCACTATGGCCACGACCATCAAAACGAGTAATAATCTCACTAATATATGTTGCACATCGGAAGTAATTAAAAAACAAAAAAAGAATTTTACTTTTGAATAAAGACTTATAAATCTCGCTGGTGGGTCTAATTTTCCAACCCATCGGCAGGGGAAAAACTTTTGTATATAATCCCAAGATCTCAACTCTCTAAAATATATTATTGATAAAATATAATACGGAGGGGAAAATATAATATTGTGTTGTGTTATACGTGGGCATACGCCTCTATTTATAATACAAACTAGATCTCCTACTCTTCATAGGTTTCCTAATTCATATAGTTTTCTATCTTATATCATATAGCCTAGTTATAATATAACTCTACTATATTCGATATTCTATCATATAGGATAACTGCGTTATCCTCAATAGACTTCCACGTCATTTTTTTATTAACTTTTATTAATTTTTAATTAATCAGATTTTTTTAACACCCTTTCAGACTTACTTAATTTTTCCACTTCACCCCTCGTACTCATTCAAGACTCCTCAAACTTATGAAAATAATAAAATAAAAAAGAATAAATAATAATAATTGAGATTGAATGTACTGCTCAGATTTTTGTCATACTCTTCCACTTAAATAGGAGGTCTTAAGTTAATACTCAATAAGACTATTGTTCAGACTACCGCTAATCTTACTCTAATACATCTTATTTATTTAGAGTTAGCTCTTAATTTTTCTCTCTTTATAAGATTGTGTTAATAAAAATTAAAGAGTCTTCTACGATTGAGGTTTTTGTAGAGTTTAAGTTTTAAAGTTTAAAGTTTAAAGTTTAAAGTTTAAAGTTTAAAGTTTACTACACAAAGCTAGTCCTGCCTCATTTAATTGATTAGATCACAAATTGATCAAAGTAAGAAGCTTTAGTGGGAGCATTATGCACGAGGGAATAATGGTTACATTGGAGTGTACGCATATCCATAGTAATTGAAACCATGTGACCCACCTCACTCCAATATATATTGTTATTACTCCTCTAATAACCATGTGATAAAGATTTTATTATACTTTCTCCGATTTTTTACTTGCATAATTTTCCTTTATGGAAGTTGCATATTACACTCTATTATGTTGATCTTATCACTACAAGAATTTGTATCTTTAACGACAACCTAATTACGACGGGTCAAAAATCCCGTCGCAAAAGCCTTTTGCGACGGGGATAACAACCAAACAATGACGGGAATAACCGTCGCAAATGTCTTTTACGACGGGTTTACGACGGATTTACGATGGGATTTCTATTAACAACGGTCCCCTTTTATGACGGGTTCACGACAGGAAATCCCGTCGTTAATCAACAATTATTGGCCTTTCGCGACGGGATTTCTTGTCGTTAATAGTACAATTTCTTGTAGTGTATTTTCACTTAATTTAAGAAAACTAAGTTAAGTTAAATGTTGATAAGTTCAGGAAAATACGGGTCGGCCAGTAGAATTTATAACTAAATAAGTTGTAATAAGTTTAGATAAAGTTTAAATAAATTCAGATAAGATAAAATCAGAAAAATAAGTGAAATCGTGAATAGAACGCATAGTTGCACCATTTCCTTATGAAATATTTTCGCACATTAATACCCATTTTAACCTTAGTTACATTTCACATTTATCATTATTACCTAACTTTCTCTCTCTCATTTTTTGTTATAGCATATGGGCAATTTTGATGTTTATAATATTTTTTTATTTTTTATTTTTTTTGTTGTTAGCTCCCTGTTCACCCTTAGGGTTAATCCGGATTCGGGGCGAGTTGTTGGTGGTTAGGTTCCAGTCCCCTCCCAATTGTTGTTGCGAGGGATCGAACACGGGTTATCCCTACCAAATTTAGCTCCAATCACCACTAAACCAACAAGCAATTGGTTGTTTATAATTTTTCTTTGCCCTACATAAATGGTGCAAGTAAAAAAGCGCAGGAAGTATGGTTTATTAGTTATGGTTACATTATTAACTAAGGCACAATTTAGTCATATAGAGTACTTCATATGTCTCTATTTATTTGTCCAAAACTATTTTTGTCGCTCCTTTAAAAATTATCCTATTTCCTTATATAGTATCAGACCCTCCAACCATTTACTTCTCTTACCTAAACTCATAAAAGTTTAAAAGATAATGCGATCCCCATGTTATTGCAAAATTTTGACCAAACCTTAATAAAAACACGTTTTGCCTATGAGGCAGACAAATAAGGACGGAGAGTATTATTTAGAGGTAAGATTAATGAGAGCTACTCATGTCCTAATCTATCAAGATGGTATATTTAAGCCTTTAAGGTGCATCCATCGTATTCTCACTTTATATGGACAATGTGTGTGAGGAGAAAGTGTGAGGGAACACTCACCCATAGATATAAAAACGGATTTCCCTTCCATTAATATTCCGAGGCAGGCTACATCGCTGGTCACGAGCGACAAACTGACTTCATACCAAGGGCAAAATTGTATTTTCGCTTCATGAGTTGAAAAGTCAAATAAATGACTAAGTATCGGCAATATGACAGTAATTGATACAACAATAACAGTATTTTAATACAACAATGACAGTATTTATGCAAATGATGATAATCTTATATAACACTTGCATATATACTTTTACCCATTTATTTAATATGCAACACTTTTATCCATTCATTTAAATGGTCCATTTACTTTTTCTATTTCATAATACTTGTATACATAATTTCCTTTTTTTTGGGTGATTGTGAAAGTATTTCAATACAACAATGACAGTATATATACAACAATGACAATACTTATATTACCGTTGACAGTATATAACAAGTTAGCAATACTTGTACACATTTATTTAAGGGTGCGCCATCATTCAATATATATATATATATATATATATATATATATATATATATATATATATATATATATATATATATATATATATATATATATATATATATATATACTTCCTCCGTTCCGGAAATATTGCACCATGTTGACTTCACGCTTCCCAACACATAACTTTGACTCATTATCTCTTGAATTATGTATAAGTAAAAATTATAAAAAATTGATATTTAGAAAATATATATCGATATGAATCTAATAAGATTCTATATGATTACATACTTATTACGTATATTTTACAAAAGATAGTCAAAGGCACAACGTGAATAGTGTAAAAGTCAACATGGTGCGATATTTGCGAAACGGGGGAATTATATTTTTTAGGGTGGATATGGGGTCAGTTTGTCGCTGGTGACCAGCGAGGTACACTACTAGCTCTTAATATTCCTGCCTAAAAAATAAGTTACATAAATTGTCAATAAAAACAGGGGAGTTATATATACGGAACATATGCACCACTCTAGAATCACACTTCTCTTCAAATTTCTTAAATTAACCTTCTTTCTTAACGCATCTTAAAGTTTTTGCTTCGTTCATGGCGCAAATATTATCTTCAATTTCTTCGGGCATCAGGTAATATATCATTATTTTTCTGTCTATTTCTTTATAATTAATACATACAAACGGAGATAGTAACACTGATATTTGTTGATTGGGCGATTAATCGATAGCCACACCAATAGTGTTGAAAATGGCTACACAGACCTCGACTGGGACAATATAGGATACGGTGTAACGCCCACGGATTACATGTACATGATGAAATGTTCCAAAGATGAGGAGTTTATAGATGGCCAACTAATTCCATATGGAAATGTTGAGTTGAGCCCTGCTGCTGGTGTTTTGAACTATGGCCAGGTACTTTATTAAGTTGTTAAGATTGAGATTGTAATACTCCCGTTTCATAATGATCTTGACATGTACTTAGTAGTGGAGAGCCCCAGAGAAAAAAAATATTGATATATATAATATTAAATGTCTATATATTGTCAAACTTGTCTTGTCCCAATAGTGGAGTGTTCAATGTTTTACACGAATAATCCAAGATCAAATCCCTATAATGACAAATTATGTACATTGTTTTTTTCTTGGCTTTTTTTTAGCTGACATAAATTTCTCGCCCCCCAACCTGAAATTCCTGGCTCCGCCACTGCATGTACTATATACAAAATATTAAGAAAAATGAGTGAAAATGTGTGAAAAAGTAGGTAAATGTTATGAAATATGTTAAAGTAAGAAAAAGAGTGTGTAAAAGGTGGGTGTATAAAAAAATTGATAAAGAAAGAAAAAGTGAGTGAAAACTGAAAAGCAGGGGGAAAATCATGGGGGGCTGGTGGGGAATCATGCCCCCTGGTTCCAGTTAAAACATCGTTGTGCATCTAAAGAATGATACTCAGGTGTAGCTCAGTTGGTTTGCAAGGAGATACAAACTTTTGACATGTACAAACTTAAGGTTAAATCTAGCACCGTTCATAGACTATTTTACGATTATACAATTATTTTTTATAATATCCAATTTCATTTATTTCTCTCCTTGTAAAAGTTAAAGTATTCACATTATTGGTTTATATAGTACCGATGAAAACTCGAGAGAAAAATAAAAGGAACATTACTTAAGTTTTTTAAAATATTGTGCACGGTAAACTGCATAATTATTTCTGAGAGAAACATCACATATATGGTCTCACTGGTTCTTAAATGGAGCTGGTCCAAGCTAAATTTATTGTGCACCATTTTTTTTTTTAAAGTTAACAACTTAATTCTAATTTATTTTGACGTGTTTATTAGAATAATTGTGAAAAAATAATCAAATTGGTGTCGTTAATGATGCACTCCAAGCATGTCGCTAGATGCCAGCTAGAGCACACACAAGTATTGGTAATATTTAGTCCACTTGACTCAATCTCATGACACTACACAAAGTATAATAGAGGTAAGTAAGAGTCGAACTCTCGAGGATCGAGCGTTTTTTATACTAGCGAGGAACATGTAGCTACTAGCACACTTTACTCTTACTCAACAATCAATGGTTGGGTTGTATGCACAACTTGTCACTAATTGCACAAACGAGATAATCAATATAAAGGGAAATGACTAGAGAAGAAGGATTCCACCTATTACAGCTATGGCAAGTCAAGGTCTCTCTACTCTGCTCAACCATGAATAATTGGCGAATTACAAATTATAGCCTAGGGAGCATTGTACATGTACTACTACAAACCTTTCACACCCCCGATGGTCACAGTGTGGTTCAAGAATTTAGCGTGGTGTTTTCAATTTCTACCTAGGTTCCCGATTGTCACAGTGACAACTAGGTAAATAGAAATGAGGCTCAACACCCACTATAATCAAGCTCCTAGGGGCAACACGATGAATGAGCGCTTTCCCGTGTCAAAGAGAGCGTTTCCTATGTCAACGACTCCGTGTTCAATGCCTATCTAGGAGAACAACTATAACACATGAATCACAACTTTTCCCAAGGGTTTGGAACAATACAACAAACAAGCAAGACCAACCTAAATCCATCTACATGCTCATACACCCATCTCAAGCAAGGAAAAATCCAACAACTAGCAGAGCCCAACAACACCAAAGTTACATACAAAAGTAGAGAGAAGGAAGTTTCATGCCATAATTCTACTAGGGGTCACCCAACCCCTAGGCCTAAGTAAACTACTCACACATAGTGGAACTTAAACCAAGAAGATCTAAGAAAACCATACATGAAAATATGACTTTTTATATCGGGTAAATAAACTCAACCTAAAAGATAAACTTGTGGATGAAAACCAAGAACATACCTAATTGGGTAAAGAAGCTCATCCACAAATCATGAACTAAAAGCCTCAGAAATTAAACTAAAGCAAATGCATAAAAGCTACAAAGAAATTACTTGAATTGAAAGGGGAGATCTTGCTCCCAAATGTGCATAAATTAAAAGACAAATTAAGCTAATTAAGAGTAATCTAGAAAGAAATTAAGGTGGTATGAGCGTGTCACTAAGAGAGAAAGAAAAATGACTTAAAATAAACCCTAAGACACACTCCACATTTGTGGACTTTAGGGTAACCTTCTATTTATACTAAGGGAAACATGTGCCCCAAAAGTAGGGTTACCGTCATACTCTATACGGGAATCATCAGCTCTGCACGACCTCGAGCTGAATCTGGGTAGCAGGTGATGCACGACCCGTGCCAAATGTGCACGACTTGTGCAAGGGTCGTGCATCAGATTTGCAAGACCAAATTCGAATCGTGCACAGTCCGTGCATAGCTGCTTCCCATGGAGATCTTTCTTCCCGGTGCGATATAAGGGTAGCATCATCCGTGCAAGGACCATGCCCCTAACTTCCTTACTTCTCTTCATCACTTCTTTCTTTGTATAAATATCGTGCTCCTTTAAGCTCAAAGACTCGACTTGGTGAAAGCTTTCCTCCCTATTTCTCTTCCTTTGTGAGAGCCTTCAATGGTAGTGATGAGATTGGATGACGAGGATGTCTTGAAGCTTGAACTCGAACCTCATAGGTGTGATCAATCTCTCTTTTGGATTAGCGGGACATCCAAACTCTGTGTCGCTTTAGCTTGGTCTGAAAATATGGAGAGATGATTTTTCCCTAGAAAACAAGCAAAGAAAGGTAATAGAGTAGAAATAGCTCTAATTACAACTATATGAAACTAAACTACGCTAATATGTTCAAAAAAGGATCCTAAATGGATCCTAAAAATGTGCAAATTACAATTAAACATATCAGTTAGTACATATTGTGATTGAATAATGTGATTTTAAGTTAAGATTCTCTTTTAAAAACATATGATTAATTTGATTCATAAAATGGTTACTATATCTAAGAAAAAGTTGGTGTTTAATTTATTGTAGTCACTTTGTAAACAATAAAGATGACTATAAATTAAAAGGGGTGGTAGAGTAAACTGTTTGTTCTACGTTCATGTCTACTCAAGAATAATCCACCCATCTTGCTCAGTTGGCCCCCCAAAGTAAATTTTTTGATTCCGCCACTGGTGAAAAAATATAAATTTAGTTAAATTATGTTGAGACATAGGTAGTATACATGGTTTAATTTGTGTTGAAGCTTTGTTTTATCTGGAAGGGTCTATTTGAGGGAATAAAAGCACGAAGAAGAGAAGATGGAAGGATTGTGTTATTCCGGCCTGATGAAAATGCATTACGCATGAAAGTAGGCGCCGAAAGAATGTGTATGCCTTCTCCTTCTGTTGATCAGTTCATTGATGCAGTCAAGAAGAGTGCTCTAGCCAATAAACGTTGGGTATATATATAAAGATTTCTCCACGTTTGTCTATTTCTATTTTTATGATCTACGTAGTAATTCTTTATTGATTAATAAACTTATTTTGCTATAATGTAACAGATTCCTCCTCCGGGGAAAGGTTCACTTTATATTAGACCTTTGCTCCTAGGAACTGGTCCGATTCTTGGTATGTCCCCGGCTCCTGAGTACACATTCCTTATTTACGTTACTCCTGTTCGTAATTGCTATTTTAAGGTAATTTCTGATCATGTTGAAATTTATCTGTTTTTGGTGTAAACTTAATTAATAAATGTACTATATTCTAATATAATTGTCCGAGCTTTCTCTTCTAAAAGGAAGGGAGCACCGGTTTACACTTGTATGTTGAGGATCAATTTCATCGTGCATTTCGTGGTGGTGCTGGTTATGTGAAGTCGATTACCAACTATGCACCGGTAAGCAAATATTGTCAATGTAAAATTTTAATCATTATCATCTTTAATTATTGTTATAATAGATGCAAATAAAGAATAAATAACGTAATAAATAACGCAGAGAATTTAACGTGGTTCACCAACAATGTGTTAGCTACGTCCACAGGCAGAGGGGAGGAAAGTTTTATTGACCTTGAGGATTACAGATTGCAGAATACGACTAGGTTATGAACTAAAAAGTTTATATAGTACTCTCTAGACAGATGCGGAAAACCCAGAAAGGGGCTTGACTGATTCAAGGCATTATCTAACAAATCTCCACCTTGACTTGAATCCTCTCACAAATAACAGATGTACCAGATGCACCATTATAATGCCAGATGTACCAGAAACTCCTCTGCCTCAGATGCTGACCTCAAAAGGGCAATCAACAACTCCTAACATTTAGCAAGTTCAAACAGTGTTGAAACTTGCTATGTGGAACCGACTTGGTGAACACATCGGCTGGGTTATCAGCAGTACCCACTTTGTTCACCTTAATTCTCTTCTCACTTCTCAGAAAATGATACCTTACATCGATGTGCTTAGTCCTCTCATGATGTACTTGATCCTTAGCTAAACAGATTGCACTGAGACTGTCACAGTACACTATAGCCTGATCATGATGTAGACCCAAATCACTGACCAACCCTTTCAACCATATTCCCTCTTTTGCTACTTCTATCAAAGCCATGTACTCTGCTTCTGTAGTAGACAAAGTCACTGTAGGTTGCAAAGTAGCTTTCCAACTGACAACTGAACCACCAAGAGTGAAAGCATAACCAGTCATAAATCTTCTACTGTCAACATCTCCAGCATAATCAGAGTCTGAAAACCATGTCACCAAACACTCTGTATCACCTCCATAAATGAGACCAACATAAGATGTACCTTTTATGTACCGAAAAATCTTCTTCACAGCTTTCCAATGCTCCTTTCCCGGTTCACCCATAAACCTACCAACAACACTAACAGACTGTGCTAAATCAGGTCTAGTGCAGACCATTGCATACATCAAGCTTCCTACTGCACTAGCATAGGGAACTCAAGATATGTACTCCTTCTCCTCAGCAGACTTAGGTGCAAAAGCAACCGACAGATGTGCATTTGCAGCACTAGGAGTATCTATGGGCTTTGCTGTTGACATGCCAAATCTTGACAAAATCTTCAGAATATATCCCTTATGTGATAAGAAGAGCTTCTTTTTGCTTCTATCCCTATAAATCTCCATCCCCTGAATTTTCCGAGCCGCACCCAAATCTTTCATCTCAAACTCAACACTAAGGAGATCCTTCAACTTTTGAACATCAGACTTGTTCTCTGCAGCTAGCAACATATCATCTACATACAGGACCAGATAAATCAATGAACCATTTGCTGCCATGCTATAGTAAACACAACAATCATACGTACTCCTGGTGTAGCCAATCTCTATCATATAGCTGTCGAATCTCTTATACCACTGCCTCAGAGACTGCTTTAGTCCATACAAGGACTTCTTCAACTTGCAAACATAATCTTCCTTACCAGGAACCTGAAAATCATCTGGCTGAGTCATGTATATCTTCTCTTCCAACTCTCCATGCAGAAAAGTCGTCTTCACATCTAGTTGTTCAAGCTCCAGATCCTGATGTGCAACTATTGCTAGTAGCACCCTGATGGAAGTGTAGTCTACTCCCTCTCTCTGAGTGAACCCTCTAGCTACTACTCGAGCTTTATATACTTGATACCCTCAACAAATGTTTCTCCTTCCTTTTTCTTGTAGACCCATTTACAAGTGACGATCTTTCTTTCTCGAGGTCTCTAGGTTAATTCCCAAGTCTGATTCTTATGAAGTGACTCCATCTCATCTCCCATTACAGCAAGCCATTCGGTAGACTCAGTACATGTGACTGCTTCTTTGTAGGTGGATGGCTCATCAGAGTCAGGATCCACCTCTTCAGCAACCTGTAGTGCATAGGCCACCACATCTTCAAAACCATATCTCTTGGGAGGCATCCGATAATTAGCTCTCTTTGATCAATCAAGAGCCAAACTGTGCTGAATCGCTATTGGTAATGAAGAAACTGATGGTTCTGATTCTGACTGTGGTTGTTGACCTTCATCTTGTGGTTCACTCTGATCTAGTGACTTGTTGCTCCACCTGTTTTTCAACACTACCACTTTCTAACACAACAATAAACTTCACAGTAGGGTTAAACATAAAATTTTCATCAAAGACTACATTTCTACTTAGTAAACCCTCTTTTCAGATGGGGACTAGATACTATACCCTTTAACCCCATCCCCATAGCCTACAAATACTCCCTTTTTAGCTCTTGGATCTAATTTACCCTCATTTACATGATAATAAATAGTACAACCAAAAGCTCTTAAACTAGAGTAATCAGCAGGCTTACCAGACCACACCTCAATAGGGATTTTGAGATGTATACCTGTGCGAGGTCCACGATTGATCAGATAACAAGATGTACTAACCACTTCTGCCCAAAATCTTCTAGTTAGTCCAGCATTAGAAAGCATGCACCTAGCTCTCTCCAGAAGTGTCTGATTCATACGTTCTGCTACACCATTTTGTTGTGGTGTATCCCTGATTGTATGATGCATAGCAATCCCTTCATTCTTGCAGAACTCATCGAACTCAGACCAACAAAATTCCAGACCATTATCAGTTCGCAGCCTTTTGATCTTCTTCCCTATTTGATTCTCCACTAATGCCTTCCACTGCCTGAAATTCTTAAAAGCTTCACTTTTATGCTTCATAATGAACAACCAAGTCATCCTTGAGAAATCATCAATCATTGACACAAAATATCTGTGACCCCCTAAAGACTCTACACAGGAAGGACCCCAACAATCAGAATGGATGTAATCAAGTGTGCCTTTTGTTCTGTGTATACCTTTAGGGAACTTGCTGCGATGTAGTTTCCTAAAAATACAATGTTCACAGAATTCAAGATCCGTGACCTTGTGACCACAAAGAAGATCCACCTTTGACAGAATTTGCATCCCTCTTGCATTCATGTGACCAAGCCTTATATGCCATAACTTGTTCATGTTCTCTTTATCAATCTCTGAGGATGCAACAGCAACAGAACCTGATAACGTAGATCCTTGAAGAAAATACAAGGTACCACGTTTTACACCTTTCAGAACCACATTCGAACCCTTGCAGACATGTAAAACTCCACCTTCACCCTGAAAACTGAAACCCTTGTTGTCTAACATACTCAAAGATATCAGATTCTTTGTCATAAGTGGAACATGCCTAACATCATTCAATGTGCAGAATTTACCATCACGTGTCCGATTTTAATTGATCCTACTCCAACCGCCTTATAAACAGAACTATTAGCCATAGAAATATTTTCACCGTCTACTTGCTCGTAGGTTGTAAACCACTCCCTGCGCGGACATATATGATAAGTCGCTCTAGAATCAAGGATCCACACATCACTGTGATGCGTGTGCTCATCAGCAACTAGAGCAATATCCTCTTCAGAATTGGTATCAGCTACCGCAGCAGTACTTGGCGATTTATCCTTTGCCTCTTCTTCTTGGGACAATCAGATTTCCAGTGTCCCTTCTCCTTACATCAATTACAGACATCATTAGGTTTAGAACCCTTAGACACTGGTTTCTTGAATTTCTTCTTCCCCGAATTTCCATGCCCATAACTCCCACTAGCTACTAACCTAGCAGCCTGATTATCTGTACCTATACCAGTCGCCTTATGGCGCAACTCTCTAGTATGGAGGGACGATCTAACCTCCTCTAGTGAAATAGTATCTCTACCAACAATAAACGATTGCACGAAATTTTCATACGATAATGGTAAAGAAACTAACAGAATTAAAGCAGCATCCTCATCTTCAATTTTAACATCAATATTACACAATTCTAATAAAATTGTGTTTAATTGATCAAAGTGATCTCGGAGAGGCATACCTTCCTGCATTCGCAGACTGAACAGACGTTGCTTTAGAAGCAACTTATTGGTTAAAGACTTTGTCATATAAAGACTCTCGAGCTTAACCGACAGACCTTGTGCGGCTTCCTCCTCCGCGACCTCGGTGATGATATCGTCAGCAAGACACAACAAAATCGTCGAGTGTGCCTTCTCCTCTAGAACAGCCATCTCATCGGTGATTGGATCTGCCGACTTCCTAGCAAGCGGCTCCCACAACCCTTGTTGTTTCAACAAGGCTCGCATCTTGATTCGCCATAAACTGAAACTATTACTCCCGGTAAATTTCTCGACCTTCACGTTAATACCAGACATCTTTCTCAACTGAAATTTCAAACCCTAGAACATATCCGGCTCTGATATCAGTTTGTTATAACAGATGCAAAGAAAGAATAAATAACGTAATAAAGAACGCAGAGAATTTAACGTGGTTCACCAACAATGTGTTAGCTACGTCCACATGCAGAGGGGAGGAAAGTTGTATTGATCTTGAGGATTACAGATTACAGAACCCTAAACCCCTAAACCAGGGGCATCGCCTCTGGACCCCGACTCGCTGACCGGGCAGCGAGATCCCCGTGCTGGGGCCTGCAGTAAGGGGTTTGACTGATTCAAGGCATTATCTATCAATTATAATGGCTAAATTTTTTAAAAAGTTAGACGATTATAACAATACCCACTGATTCAAAAAATTTATTTATTTTTCTAAAATGAAAATCACAATAGATAATTAATGTAGATTATATGAATAATGTTAAAAGTCAAACTGTTTCAACTAGTATATGTATTTGTAGTCCTTTAATTTCTTACTAGTAGTGTATATAATCTTTCAATCTGTTATGTTCAGGTTTTGAAACCTTTGACAAATGCAAAAGACAGGGGATTTTCAGATGTTTTGTATCTTGATTCTGTTAGCGGCAAATATATAGAGGAGGTTTCTTCTTGCAATATATTTATCGTCAAGGTAGTAGTTCTTATACCAATCTATATATCCTACTGGCTACACATGAAAGTAGTATCTTTTACTTTTTTTTAAAACGAATACCTTAAATTATGTTTTTATTTTGGAAAAACTACTTCTACTTTATAATTTCTCATTTTAATATTAGCCCGTCTGCTATGTGACCAGTCACACCATCAACTTGATGGTATGACACATTCACATAAAATCTGATTTGCTCGAACTAAACTGGTGTAAAACAAATCTATAAAAAAAAGCGCAAAATGAATTAAAGTGATGCTGGATATTGATTAATTAAGTGGTGAAGCTGTAAAGCATTATTTGCGACCTACGTACCAATGCAAGGTCATATTTGTTTTTTCTCTTTTTGTTCGGTGGTTAAACACACTGTGCATTTGTTTACGTAATTATAAATTGAGAAGTACAGTAAGTACTATCACATTATTGAGCAGTTACTTAACATAAAATCTAGAGTTACTGTCTTAAGTGAATATGTAACTTGATTAAAAGTAACTCTTCTAAAATAATAAAAATAACTGGAATTATAAAAAGTGGTAACGCTTAGTAATATTAGGAGTAGTTTTGCCCATTGTTTAAAAGTAACACCATTAACATACAAAAAGTAACCCCAACAAAACAATAAATTAAGCAATTTCCTAATGTTGTAAGTAACTAAGTAACTAGATCGATTAAAAGTAGCTATTCTAAAACCATAAAAGTAACTGAAATGGTAAATAGAAGTAATCAATTATAAACAAAAGTAATCCTTAATTAGAAATATTAGTAGTAATTGTGTCTGTTATTTAAAAGTAACATCATTAACATACAAAAAGTAACGTACCCTAGTAAAAGACTAAGTTCTTAATATTTTAATTGAGTAAGTAACTGGATTAAAAGTAACTCTATTAAAACTATAAAGTAATTGAAACTATAAATTAAAGTAACTAATTACAAATAAAAATAACCATGAGTAATATATTAGTGATAATTGTACCTAACATTTAAAAGTAACACCAATAACCTATACGTAGTAACATCTAATCCTTACTAAAAATTAGAGGAACGTACTCCTAATATTTTATATGATACAAAGCCCCTTAAAAAATGTACTTTGTATCAATAAGGTTAAAACAAAGCAGAGCTTATGCGCATATCTATTACTTTACTTTACTATATACTAAAAGAGGCACCAGGAATTGACACGTGTCATTCCTTTTATATAAATGTTTATAAATGTACCAACTTATAAACATTTTTTCCCGCCAAAAATCATTTCCTAATTTTTTTTTTAATTTTATTCTATTTTTATTTTCTCTCCTTTTATATAAATGTTTATAAATAGAAATAGAAAAAATTATAGGATTATTAAATATGACATTATTAAACAATTTTGGTAATATTTAGTCAGATCTTCATATCAATAATAATATTTTGTTCATATTAAGCATATCGATCAAATATTTAATTCGGTCAAATCATCATGTTAAACATATAAAATATATAATACGTAATAGAGCGGAAATTGTATATTATATGATAAAATGAGTACGTTCGAGATTTATTAATTACGCAATAGATTTAAGGGATAAATATTTTAGTTAAAAAAGATAGTCAATTAATATTTTTCAAATAACTGTGCATGCACGGGACCTAATCTAGTACTTTGTATATAATTAAGTGTCAGATGAGTTAATGATAAAATTTTAAGGAGTTACTATTAAAGGTATAATTGGGTTACATATAAATTTTAGAAATCAAAGAAGAATACATAAATAAAGGGGGAAAAAAACGTTGATGGTGATCATCAATAAGTTAATCAGGAAAGTTTTCTTCTCTAAATCATCTTGGTCTTTTTCCCCCACAACTTTGGAGGTACAAATCCTCATTCTCACCCATCTGAAGTTCCGATTTCGAATTCGAGTATTGCAGATGTGTAGGTGGTTCTAGTTTGATGTTGAAGAAGATTTTGGATTGAAGAGATTTCTATAGATTTAATTTCATTTCCATTGCCAAAAAAATGTTAGGTTGCGTTTGGAAACTTGAGTTTCATTTCAATTCCTTCATTTCAAATGTGGGAATTGAAATGTTGAAATTCAATTCCAAATTCATTGTTTGGCAAATACTAGAATTTCAAATTTAATATTTCAATTCCACTTTTTTATTTGGGAAAAAAGGAACTTCAACCTCTCTTATTTAATTGGATGCAGATTCTTGGCATGTAAACTAATATTTCAGTAATAAAAAAAACATTAGACCCCAAAAAATCAAGAACAAATGGCATTCACTGAAACTGACCAAGATGGATAAAGTCACGAAAGTGTGATAATTCAACAACAATTAAATATTTTATTTCATTGAATTATTTGATTAATCAATAAACAGAATTCAAAGTTAAATGATTAATTAACACCATTAGAATTTGGGAAAACACTAAACCCTAACTTTTCGAAACTTATTGTCTTCAATCTCGTCATAGTGTCGGCAAACTTAACGGCAGGCTGCAAACCGACGACGACAAACAAGATTCGAGTCGTCTATCCTCGAGGCCGATGACGTCATCATGATCGGAATACATCTCTTTCATCATCTGATCCACTTCTTCCGGTGACGTTTCCGATCTGATTTCCTTCGCGTACTACGCCGAAGAATTCATCAACGGAGATGTTTTCGCACAAATCAAACCCTAAAATCTCAAAATTTGGAGAAATTTCGGAATTTTTAAGCGCGAGTATAAAATCAAACCTCCCAAAATCTTATATTAGTACCAGAAATTCAGAATTTGGGGAAAACATCAAAACCTAAAAAATTAATTTTTGGAAAAATCAAACCCTACAAAAATCCATTCAAGGAAGATACGGTGAGAGAAGTGCAACTCGATTGGATTCGCGGAAGATAGAGTGAGAGAAGAAGCTGGAAGGAGTTTTAATGGCGATGTAGGAGAAGAAGTTGGTGAGAGAGGAGAAGAGCGTCTGGGAGAGTGGAAGCGTGACTGCGTGAGAGAGGAGAAGAGCGGCTGTGATTTTTAACGTGGAATTTGAAACGACTTCATTTGAGAAAGGATTTGAAATTCCATGGATTGGGTATATTTTCTAAGAGGCTTGGATTTGGGCCAAATCCAATTCTAAATACTTTGTATTTCCAAACAGCTGATTTGGCCCAATTCCATCATTTGAAATGAAATCCCTCCATCCAAACAGGCCATAAGGTTAATTTGTGAATATGAACATGTCATGCACACCATCAATTGATGGTGTGTCTTGCCACATATAAGACTTTAGGTTTTAAAATTAAGATATCTTTTTTCGTTTTTAAATTTTTTAAGTGAGTCAAAGTTTATTCATTTGCCCCGTAAGGAATCCATAAATACAATGCTTTTGAAACTTTGTCAAGGATAAAACGAATCAAAAAGGGATAGTCTAGTATCACAGTTAGTTTCTAATGTTAGGATTTTTAATTTTGAGAGCCAATGATTTAAATTGAATCATGTACTAAAAAATAGTCATACTTATATTAACCATGTTGATTTGGAGAACTGAAAACAAAAAACTGAAAATTTAACTACTTTTATGGTTTTTAGTTTCACAAAAACAAAAAACAGGAAACAAAAAACGATATGAGCGGGCCAAAAATTTTGTTAAAAATATTTGTGAAGAATGAAACGAGTTTTTTTTTAAAATACCGGTATCTATGAAATCTTTACAAAAATGAATAACTTTTGAGTCGCTTAAAATGATTAAGAAACAAAAGAGATACTTCCTCCGTTGCGGAAGTATCGCACCATTTGTTTTTTACACTATTCACCTTACGACTTTGGCAATTTTTTGTGATTCGTACATAATGAAATTTTAGTCATGTGTGGTCATATTAGATTTGTCTTGATATAGATTTTCTAAAAAAATTTTATATATATTTTTGACTTGCACACGATTTGAGATATTAAGAGTCAAACTAATGATTAGAAAAGTAAAAGTCAACCATGGTGCAATATTTCGAGGAAGTATATATCTTAGTTTTAAAATGTGAATAGCGTAAAATTATAGTACTTCCATAACAGAAATATAGTTTAAGGTCATTGTTCACAAAAAGAAAAGTGATAGGTAGTTGTTCGCAAAATCAATAAAATAAAGGAAAATTTGTCAGAATTGACTTTTTAAAACACTAAAATTGTGAGAAATGACCTTTTATAAAAAATTTGTGAAAGAAGGCCCAATTGGGATTTTTTGTTGTGAATCAGGACCAAATGTGATTTTTCGGTAGTCAATGACTTTTTTCCGGCGTTGACCGCCACATGACACGCACGTGTTTCATTTTTTAACAAATTTTTTTTTTAAAAAAAAAGACTTCCCTCCAATTTTAGTCACATTCAATTTCCTTTTCCAACAACGATGTTGGAGTTTGCGATATGAGATCGGTTTTCTACTTTTCTTACATGCCATTTTAATTTTCCAACGACTGGTTTTATGTTCGTCAGTAAGATGGTTCAGTTGAATTGAAAATGTACACTTTTGGCACTTAATTATAGGACAAAACAATCTCAACTCCAGCAACAAATGGAACTATTCTTCCAGGAGTGACAAGGAAAAGCATGATTGAAATAGCCCGTGATATTGGTTTTAAGGTAATCGTTTTGTATTAAGCCTAATTCACCGTCCAAGTTGAACAACATCTCATCTATAACAATTCTTTTCTCTTTCTATCAAGTTATTCTGGTTGCAATACTTAACTGGTTCAACTTGCGCCTTTAGGTTGAGGAACGCCAAATTTCAGTGGAGGAATTGCTCGAAGCAGATGAAGCTTTCTGCACTGGGACTGCTGTCGTGGTTGTGCCTGTGGGCAGTGTCACATACCAAGCCCAAAGGTATCCATGCCTTGAGTTTCGTACTTCGTATTCATTTACGTACACTTTTAAATGGGTCATGGATATGGAGAAATAAAACACAGTAACCATGTGTTTGGTAGGCGGTAATAAATAATATTAACCATAGATGAAGTACTCCTTCCGTCCCTTAATACTCGCACCGCTTTTTTTTTGGGCCGTCCTTTAATACTTGCACCACTTCTATAAGTGGAAATCTTTACCAATATTATATTATTTCTCACATTACCTACTTACCCACCTACACCCCTACTCCATACAAAAAATCATTTAAAAATCCATACCTATCACCCACCACTCCCCACCCCTTACACATTTCCCACTAACTATATTAAAAAAATACCCACTATCAACTAACACCTATTAAATTAATAAATCAATTCAAATGTCTTAAACTCCGCACCGGTCAAATCGGTGCGAATATTAAGGGATGGAGGGAGCATAATTTTTAAATAAAATGTTAAGAAAAGCCGAATACCAAAACCTAATACATCTTACTTTTTGGACGAATTTTCATTATCGTGGCCGTACATTAATTATAATGTGTTAAGAGTAATAGCCCACATGCAAGTGAGACTCATTAAAGAGGATGACTAAAATACATACGGAGTAAAAGAATAGTGGACTGCTCCATCTATCAATAATTATTTTAGGATAAAACTGTATCAAGTTTAAATGTGGTCAGACTCTTCTGCGACATTAAACTCGACTTGACCCAGTTAGATGTATCCTTTCAGTGATGCATTCCCTGTGCTTATTTATAAATGTGAAAGTTTTGTTATGCAAAAATTTGCAGGGTAGAATACAAGACAACAAACATCAATTCAGTGAGTGAGAGGTTGTTGTCAACATATGACGCAATTCTTAATGGTCAGCTTGGAGGCAAGAATACTGGTTGGTTAGTTGAAATTAACTAAGGTGGTGCTATACTTTTTCACCATGGAACAGATCGACGGACCTTCAATTAAATGATTCTGTTTTGCAAATTTTCTAAATTTTGCTTCCTCTGTTCTTTTTGTTCTTTACGTTTGGTTTTTTATACGTTTATTAACGATTAATTAACGTATATTGAGATTCCTCTATTTTTTTTATTTAAACAAGACAAATTACGTATATTTTATAATGTTTTCACTTTTATCAAAATTCTGATATTGGGAAAATGAGAAAAATTTAATGTCCCAATGAAAAAATGTGAAAGATTAAGTGACCCAATGAATTTAATTGGTTAAAATAATTATTGGACACAATTTTAATAGAATATTAAAGCATTTACGTGATAATCTAATATATATATATATATATAAGGAAAATTTGGTAATATTAATCCAACCTTTGGCCGATTTTCTTTTATTAATCCCACCTACGACATATTTTTTAATAATCCCACCTTTACTACCCGACGACTTTTATTGGGCTTAAGTGGCCGGTAATCGGTGAAAAAGTCAACGAGATGGTGATGAATTGATGATGATGACTGAATATATCAAGAGAGAGTACTGCCATGTAGAGAAATAATGCCGCTTACAACAGTTTTATGACCTGTTGGGCCCAATAAAAGTTGTTGGGTAATAAAGGTGGGATTATTAAAAAATATGTCGTAGGTGGGCTTAATAAAAGAAAATCGGTCAAAGGTTGGATTAATATTACCAAATTTTCCTATATATAAAGGAGACATATTTGCTGAATTATTAGAGCGCCACATAGGATTACTAATGGTTTCGGCCAATGAAAAATAAGATTTCTAATTTATTTTTGAATTAAAAAAATCGATTGCCACGTAGATAATTAATTAGGTGCCACGTA
The DNA here is from genome assembly GCF_020520425.1 of Spinacia oleracea. Taxonomy (NCBI): domain Eukaryota; kingdom Viridiplantae; phylum Streptophyta; class Magnoliopsida; order Caryophyllales; family Amaranthaceae; genus Spinacia; species Spinacia oleracea. The sequence goes on along the minus strand of NC_079488.1, from coordinate 67,403,625 downwards.
GATAATTAATTAGGTGCCACGTAGATATTTTAATTAATTAATTACTAATATATACAACTCCATCTAAAATCAAACACTATAATAATTAAAAAATAAATCTAAAATAAAATTCATCCAAAATCAAACACTAATCTAAAATAAAATAAATAAAATTCAATTTAAAATCAAACATTAATCCAATAGGCATATTTGCTGAATTATTAGAGCGCCACGTAGGATTACTAATGGTTTCGGCCAATGAAAAATAAGATTTCTAATTTATTTTTGAATTAAAAAAATCGATTGCCACTTAGATGATTAATAAGGTGCCACGTAGATATTTTAATGAATTAATTACTAATATATACAACTCCATCTAAAATTAAACACTCTGATAATTAAAAAATAAATCTAAAATAAAATTCATCCAAAATCAAACGCTAATCTAAAATAAAATAAATAAAATTCAATTTAAAATCAAACATTAATCCAATATTAGAGCGTCACGTATGAAAACTAATGGTTTGGGACAATGAAAAATAAGATTTCAAAATTAATTTTGAATTAAAAAGTCGAGTGCCACGTAAATAAATAATTAAGTGTCACGTAGATATTTTTATTAATTAATTATTAATATCACGCATATACAATTTCATCCCAAAACAAACACTCTCATAATTATAAAAAAAATCTAAAGTGAAATTCAATGCATAATAAAAAACTAATCTAATCTAGCACAAAGAATATAAAATTGGTACATACATAGGAGTTTTATTTAAAAATAAAAATTTAGTATATAATGAAAATCTAGTATATAATGAAATGTAAAGAATATATTGAGACACCCAAAAAGGAGAATGTAAAGAAAAAAAACCCGGAAGGAATAGTAAATAAGATGTTCTTCGACGAAAGAGCTTTTGTGCACTCTAGGGCCATATGGCCAAATGTGTGACTTTTATAACCCTTGTGCCTGTTTTAGGTGTGGTTATTGGACATAGTGTATATGGATATTTTTGGCAAATCGGACAAGTAAAAGTGATTTAAGACGATTTCCCTTTCCCTTTATTTAAATTGTACATAAAATTTATTACTACTAGTTACCCGGTACGTGCATTGCACGTATCAAACATAACAACTATTTATAAATAATGATGATATTTACAAAGCTACAATCTAATCTTGTTATAAAATTTGATGTTTACATTAATAAAGGATGCAATTCCAACGGTACAAGACAATACACATTTATACCGTCATATGTAGCCAATTATATTTGATTGATTATGTAGTTAATTATATTTGATAAAACCCATCTTCTTTACCTTCCTCTTCATCCACAAAACAAAACCTGCACAATAAAATTGACCTTCCTCTTCATCTCCAAAACATACATATGTAGAGTAATCGGAGTAACGTCATGGTAACATCGTGATGCAAATGTAATATATGCAAACAAATTTATCACCAAAACTAAAATAATTAAATAGTGCAGAGTATGATGGAGGAGAAAATATAACCTTTTGCATTACAGCTTAAGTGTCTTTAAGAGATCCATAGGCGCCCTTAAAATGCTAGTCGTATGGTAAATTAGCAATTTAGCATGAAAAGGAAAAGAAATATACCAAATATTGATGTACTAAGTATTAGTCAACAAGTACCTGACCATGGGAGATATATTTCATTTATTTAGTGAATTTAACCACCATTTAGCATACCTACAATAGAAATCAGATAAGACTGTATACTTACCCAAAGATTATATATGTCTAAAAGAAGACTGTGCGAACTTTAAACATCCTACCACCTCGAAAGTACGAAGAGAAGGGTACCATGCTACAACAACCAAAGTTGTGAACGATAGAAATTGCTTATTCAATCTAATTCCATTTAAAAGATTTTGTACGTACTGCAGGGAAGTTTAATGAAAGGTGGGAGAGGCACAAGGGTCTCCTTGTTAACCACAATCATGAAATTGTAACAACTAATGCTAAGAGAATAGAAGGCCAAAACCAACACGACTTCTATCAGTCTTTTTAATACTTCCTCTGTTCTTTTTTAAATGACACAATTATTTAGACACGTTTGCCAATGCATGATTTCAAATGTTAATATCTTCAATTATGGATAAGAAAAATTATAAAAAGTTGATATTTAAAAAATATTTATTGAGACGAATCTAATAAGATCTCACACGACTATGTTTTTTATTGAGTATAAATCACAAAATGAAATCAAACGAGTTTGTGTGAATAGTGTCATAAACCCAATTGTGTCATGTAAATATGTCAGGGGAGCTTAGCTAAGATCCTTCTGTAGTCAGTTAGTCTAAAGTGGTTATATAGGTTGTTAGCAAAGTTAGTTTAGTTTAGTTGTTGTATAAATAATCTGGATATCAGATTGTAATATTCATTCAAAGAAATAAGAAAACTCTTGCTTCTCTCTCTAGTTCTATATCTGATTCTCTCTCTCTTTTCTGTCTCAATTCTCTGATCTCTCTTCTTTTTCTCTAAATTCATCTTCTATTTCCTATCATCTATTGATCAGCAGTTGAGGAACTCTCCTCCTGCATCATTGGTATCAGAGCCGACCCATTCTTCCACCATTTTTGTGTTAGGTTATGATACATATGACAATTCATAAATCATGCGGAAAAACCATAAAGCCAGGAAAACATATTATTTACACATAATCATTTAGCATAGTTTAGATGCATACTCTTTGTTGCGTGCCTTCCCTAGCTGCGCCCGAACCCAACAAGAACAAGTCTTTAGGACTCCAAGTGTCGTCCCTCCGTAAATAGTCCACAGCACGTCCGGATCCGCCTTAAGATTGACCAACTAGAATCGCCCTTAAGGTACAATTATTTTCGGCACTTTATAGGCAATTGTGTAATTGAATTTTGCTCTCAAAAACTCACTTTGAATACTTGAATAATCTATGTAAATATGTGACCCTAGGCACCTATTTATAGAGTTATGGAAAAGGATTTGGAATCCTATTAGGATACTAATTTATTTAATTATAATCCTACTAGGACTCTAATTAAATAAACTAAATCTTTTAGGATTGGATTTAATCATATGACAAATCCCGGTAGCTCCAGGATTCGAGTAGCACACAAACACACACGCACGCACAGCAGCCCACGAGGGGCGCCATGCGCGCGCGCGCAGCCCACGAGCTCGCAGCCCACTGCCGCAAGCCCACACGCTGCCGCAGCCTTGGCGCGCGCTGGGCCTGCCTTGCGGTGGGCCTGGCGCAGCCTTGGCTGGTGCGTTTGTGGCGCGCTAGCTTGCTGGGCGATGGCCCGGCTTCGTGTTGGGCCTTCGTCTGGCAGGCCTCGTCCGATGCTAATTCGTACGATACGCTTCCGATTAATTTCCCGATTCCGGAATTCATTTCCGATACGAACAATATTCAATATTTCCGATTCCGGAATCAATTTCCGTTTCGAACAAATATTTAATATTTCCGTTTCCGGAATTATTTTCCGATTCCGATAATATTTCCGATTCTGACAATATTTCCGTTTCCGGCAATATTTCCATTTCCGATAATATTTTCCGATACGTACCATGTTTCCGTTTCCGGCAACATCTACGACTTGGATAATATTTATTTTTCCGATACGATCCATATTTCCGTTTCCGGCAATATCATCGTTTCCGGAGTATTCATTTTTTGCCTGTGACGATCTCAGCTCCCACTGAAACCAAGATCCGTCGATTCCGAATATCCATAGATGGAGTATTTAATGCCATTAAATACTTGATCCGTTTACGTACTATTTGTGTGACCCTACGGGTTCAGACAAGAGTAAGCTGTGGATTAATATCATTAATTCCACTTGAACTGAAGCGGCCTCTAGCTAGGCATTCAGCTCACTTGATCTCACTGAATTATTAACTTGTTAATTAATATTGAACCGCATTTATTAGACTTAACATTGAATGCATACTTGGACCAAGGGAATTATTTCCTTCAGTCTCCCACTTGTCCTTAGGGACAAGTGTGCATTTCCTAATTCCTTTGTCGCTCGATGCTTGCTCTTGAACATAAGGTAAGAGTTGTCATCCTTATTATGTCCAGAGGTGTTTCTCGGTTTCAGAGTTCAACTGATCAAATAAACAGATAATCATAGCCTATGATTCATCCGAGCACGGCCATGCATTTCACAGTTTCTAGCTCTCCGAGTGGCCTTGTACAACTTTTAAGCATCTCATCCCGATTTATGGGAGGACAATCCCAATCTTGCGATCTTGAGATTAGACTTCGTTTGATAGGTGATTAACTGAGCGTTGCCTTTATAGCCTCCTTTTACGGTGCGACGGTTGGTCAACGTCAAAGCAACCAGTTCTCAAACAAGTAATCTCAAATCACTCAGGTATTGAGGATTTAGTGTCTAAAAATTTTAATGAAATTTACTTATGACAGATTTTCATCTCTTACAATAAAGTTTCATAGGTCTTGTCCGATACTAGTCTTCCCAAAGTAAGTATCTACGCAAATGATTATGACATTGCCATGTCCACATAGTTCAAGAAACAGAACTACTAGTCATCTTGCATTCTAATCGTCTAACGTTTTCTATGCGTCCAATTTTATAGAAAACTCCGACTAGGGACCATTTTCAACCTTTGACATTCAAGTTCACTTGATAGACATTTCTTAGTCACAGGACTGGTCCTGACAGTCTATCTTGAATATATCGTCAAATTGAAGGGACTCATCATTTAATAAACCACAAATTAAATGGAAAAATGAATTCTTTTCATTTATTGTGAATGATTAACCAATAATGTTTTACAAAGATTTAAACTTTAAAACTTTAAAACATTAAACAGGGTCATCAAAGCCATTCTCCAATATGCTTGATTCCCATAGCTGCAGTGTGCGAGTTGTGCTTCGCCTGCGGCAGAGGTTTAGTCAATGGATCTGATATGTTGTCATCAGTTCCAATCTTGTTTATCTCGACTTCTTTTCTTTCAACGAACTCTCGTAGAAGGTGAAATCTACGAAGTACATGCTTGACTCTCTGGTGGTGTCTAGGCTCCTTTGCCTGTGCAATAGCTCCGTTATTATCACAATACAGGGCTATTGGTCCTTTAATGGAGGGGACTACACCAAGTTCACCTATGAACTTCCTTAGCCATATAGCTTCCTTTGCTGCTTCATGTGCAGGAATGTACTCTGCTTCAGTTGTAGAATCCGCAATGGTGCTTTGCTTAGCACTTTTCCAGCTTACTACACCTCCGTTGAGGCAGAAGACAAACCCAGACTGTGATCTGCTATCATCCTTGTCGGTTTGGAAACTTGCGTCCATATAGCCTTTAACAATTAATTCATCATCTCCACCATAGACCAGGAAATCATCTTTGTGCCTTTTCAAGTACTTCAGAATATTCTTGGCAGCAGTCCAATGTGCCTCTCCTGGGTCTGACTGGTATCTGCTCGTAGCACTGAGTGCGTACGTAACATCCGGGCGTGTACATATCATATCATACATTATTGAACCAATCAATGATGCATATGGAACCCCACTCATTCGTCTACTCTCATCTAGTGTTTTTGGGCACTGAGTCTTGCTTAGAGTCATTCCATGAGACATGGGTAGGTAGCCTCGCTTTGAGTCTGCCATATTGAACCTTCCAAGCACCTGATTGATATAAGTGCTTTGACTTAGTCCAATCATCTTTTTAGATCTATATCTGTAAATCTTGATGCCCAGTATGTACTGTGCTTCTCCTAGATCCTTCATCGAAAAACATTTCCCAAGCCAAATCTTGACAGAGTTTAACATATGTATGGCATTTCTGATAAGTAATATGTCGTCGACACATAATACTAGAAAAGCAATTTTTCTCCCATTGACCTTCTTGTATACACAAGATTCGTCTGCGTTCTTGATGAAACCAAAGTCACTGACTGCTTCATCAAAACGTATATTCCAGCTCCTTGATGCTTGCTTCAATCCGTATATTGATTTCTTAAGCTTGCATACCTTTTTAGCATTCTTTGGATCCTCAAAACCCTCAGGTTGTGTCATAAACACAGTTTCTGTTAAAACGCCGTTTAAGAAAGCGGTTTTGACATCCATCTGCCATATTTCGTAATCGTAATATGCAGCGATTGCTAACATTATCCGAATAGACTTTAGCATTGCCACTGGTGAAAAGGTTTCATCGTAATCCACACCGTGGACTTGTCTGTAACCTTTTGCAACCAATCTAGCTTTGAAAACTTCAAGTTTCCCATCTTTGTCCTTTTTCAGTTTGAAAACCCATTTGCTTCCAATGGCTTGGTAGCCATCTGGCAAATCGACCAAATCCCATACTTGGTTTTCAGACATGAAGTCTAATTCAGATTGCATGGCTTCTTGCCATTGCTTGGAGCTAGGGCTCGTCATAGCTTGTTTGTAAGTCGAAGGTTCATCACTTTCAAGTAATAGAACGTCATAGCTCTCGTTCGTCAAAATACCTAAGTACCTTTCCGGTTGAGATCTATATCTTTGCGATCTACGCGGGGTAACATTTCTAGATTGACCATGATTCTCACCAGATTCTTCTAAAGATCTCTGAGTTTCATCCTGAATGTCAACCCGATCCGATATGAACTCGTGTATAAGAATTCCGACCAATCCGTTCCGTTAAGTTTTCTATTCGATCCGATCCGATTTGTTAGCCAAATTAATCCATTTCAACCCGAATCCGTTGAGTCCGACCCAAACCCGATCCGTTGATCCGATTTGACCCCCTAGGATAGGGGATCTGGAACCAATTGTACGCATGTCGTTTGAACTCATTTTTACTAGTACTTAGCATACTATGGGACATAGTTAGTATTAAGCTAGAGTGCCCGTTTTGATTACTTTCGGTGGTCGATTTTATGATTTTTAAAATTATACTTCGTACTTCGTATCTCTATTCTATAAAGGAACAACTGAGGTCTTTTTAGTAATTATGCTTTTCGTGTCCCCCAGTTCAAATACTAAAATACCCCTGCATAGTTCTACAGTTTAATTGTAGTACAAACCTTAAAGTAACGCCCAAAATCAATCCTGTTTATCTCAGTTACCAAAGTTGGTGTTGATTGATTGATTAAATCAGGAAATAACTGAAAAGAAGGAAAAGGAAAAGAAAATATTACAATTATTGCAGTTGCCAAATAAAACGGCAGTTGCCAAATAAAACGAAAAATATTACAAATCAAAAAACAAAACAATAAATTTTTTCTAATTAACTGCAGAAGCCGTGAACACAAAAAACCTCTAGAAAACAGAAACCAGAAGAAGAAGAAGAAAATTTCCAGAAACCAAAAACTAAAAACCTCTCCCTGCAAATCTACTGCCGCGCTGATTCTCAGTAGAAAACCAGAAGAAATCCGTTCTCAAAACAACCACATCACCGTTCTTTCTTCTTTAAGTCGCTCCCACACGTAAGTACACTTTTCGTATAAATCCTTGCAAAAAAATACAAACAGAAATTAAACAATTTTTCTATAATAATAATTGATAAACTTTAATGCATAACCATTAAGAAACAGAAATTAAACAATTAATTTTTTTAACCCATTCCTGAATATCTAATTTAATTGTATGGGCATTCAAATCTGTGTACGCATAAAAATACAAGGAATGTTGTACGCATAACAATATCATTTCTAATATTGAATTTGTGAGTTTATGCATAAAACAAATGTTCTTTTCTAATATTGTTGCGCTTATTTATTTTGCAGATTTCAAAATATAAGGGTAGGTTATATTCTTGCTTTTATAGATTTTAATTAATTATTTTATTCTTTAATTTATGCATTTGGTTAAATAATCTCTCATAATTTTTTTAATTTTTAATTGTAGATTTCAACAAGAAGGTTTGTGATAACATAATTTTTTTTATTAGAATTATGATTTTAAATATAATCGACTTACATTTGTTTTAATGCAGAATTTAATTGGGGTTTGAAGTTCATACCGAGGTGCAACGACCAACGACATACGGTAAATTCTTAATCTTTAAAATCTGGAAGGAAAACTAAACACCTAATCTTTCAGATCTTTGCTTTCCCAAATCTAAGATTTTTTTTCATTTTTTTTGATAAATTTATAGTACTCTTGCCAGATAGGTTTGCATTTTTTTGTTCATTATGTAAATCAAAAATCTGAAATAAATTATGGTTTTGCAGGTTATAATTTCAGTTTGAAGTTTGATTTTGAGTTGGGTGGTTAAGTTCATCGAGGCATATTATAAACAACGGCATAAGGTATGTGGCCAACCAATCTCTTTCACAAAATCTTAATATGCATGCTTTTTATTGATTTTAATTAATTATTACAAATTACTTTTCATGCTTCTAATTGAATAAGTTGTTATTTGATTTTAAAATACCCTTCTCATTTTTAATTATGAAGTAACTCGGTTTAACATGTATTCTATAAAATTAGAAATTGATTATTACATCTCGATATAACTTATAAATAGCAAAAGGGGACATAAAACACAGTTTGTCAGTGAAATTCAACAACTCCACAATAAAAAACATGAACCGTTAAGCAGGAAACAAGAGTCAAAATCAAATAAACTACCTCAAATCCCCAATTGGGATCAATTTCAGCCAAAAAACCCTCAATTTTAAATCACCCAGAAGCTAAAATCAACTAATAATCTCAAATCCCGAAATATAAATGAATTTCCCTCATGAAACCCTACTACCTCAATGACCGAGAACCCAAAATCAAAACAATAACCTGATATCCTCAAATTGGATTCATTTTCAAACATGAAACCCTAATACATCGAATAACCCAATTTCAAACATGAAAATAAATTTCAGATTGTGAAATTTCGAAATCAAATGAGATAGTTAAACCGAAATCATCTCTACTATTTATTGAAGAACCGCCCTCCACCCACTCCTTAGTTAACACACTAAAAAATGGATAATAAACCCTAAATATAATAAAAATCACCAAGAAAAATTCATTAACAATTGAACAAGGAAATTAATACCAGAAAAAAATCTCTATTATATAACCCAGTAATCACCAATTACAAATGGTATAAATTACATATTTTGAAACCCTACTTTTATCTTTTACCAGAAGCCAAACACAAATACACTACATCAAATCCCCAAATTGGGTTCAATTTCAGCCAAGAAACCCTCAAATTTCAATCACCTGAATTAATGAGTACATTTTCAATCACTGAAACTCCACATTTAACTCAAAAAAAGAGTACATTTCTACCAACAAACAAGACTAATTTAAACTTAATTATATAATCAACAAAATATCAACAATTATACATTGAAAGTTCAACAATTCCATAATCAAAATCAAAAGAGGGAGAGGGAGAGAGATAAAGTGACATCATTAAATCAACAAATAACACCAATTAAGCACTAAAAATCTACCAACAAACAACACCAATTTAAGCCTAATGTAATCAGCAAAATATCACAATTATAACATAAAACACATTGTTTTCCCGTGAAAGTCAACAATTCCACATTAAAAAAAAAAAAGATAGAGATAAAGTAAAATCATTATGGTTACGAACCTATCGCCTAGCCCATCGCCTTGACTAGCGCCTTGCCTCGCCTCACTCATGCGCGCCTCGCACCTTCCTCTCCAACCCATACAGTAACACCACATGCAAACTCCAACCCATACAGTAACACCACATGCAAACTAAAAGTGCGAAAAAATTAGTTAATCGATAATTAATCAAACGAACCTCCAACTAAATTATTAAATTTGAATTAATCCTTGAACTAAACCCTAAATAACTATCTATTCCACAAATCGATACTTTGCATGGAGTAAATTCCGATTATAATCCCAAGAACATCAATCGATAAACCCCTAAAATTCTAAATAAAGTCAAAATAAGGCTAATTTAAGACGAAGAGATGAGGAACATACCTGTGCATTACAAATCGCGTCCAATAGGAGGCGCTCGCCATTTTTGAACAAATCTTCTTCTAATTTAGAAAATAGGTGAGAGAGAAGGCGAGAGAAAGGAAAGGAGGTGTTTCTTTTTCTAAGTGTTCCATTCTTTGCTCAGATCTTTAAAATGGTTGGAAATGAGGTGTTGCATCACCATTTTTTGAGGAGAGAAAGGAAAGGACAATAGGGAAATGAAGAGATATAGAGAACAACGGCGGTATTATGAGAGAGAAAAGAGCATCAAAAATAAATAGGGTTAGAAATTGTCAATGTTTAAACCAAATAGAAATAGGCCGGGTTAGAAATTCAGTTTAATGAGAAGACTTTAATCACAATTGTTGGTCTTTGAGAAACTGGGCTTTAAGAATAAAATGGCCCAATTTCTAGACTTTATTAAAACAAAAATGAGAATCATAATAATATATATATATATATATATATATATATATATATATATATATATATATATATATATATATTAACTTGACAAGTTATGTTTGATTATTATAGGAAATAGACTTTCGTTTTAACTGGAAAAAAGGCATCAAACTAAGATATTTTATTTTATTTTTAATTAAAATACCCGTTTTAGCAAAAAAAGAAAACAACATGAAACAAAATATAATTTTCAATTTTTTTTTATTTTAAACATTCGTTTAAGCAGAAAAGAAAAACAAAAACAAAAACAAAGCAAAGAAAATAAAATAGTTAATTTATTACACGATCTTGCACAACACCTTCTAGGTTGCTTAGCTACTGAAATAAAGTCACTACTTCAACATGTTTCAATCTAATAGTCTGACTACATAAACTTTTCAATTAATTAGCTCATGTTGTTTTTACATATGAATATATTTTTCAACGTTCATGCAGCCTAATGGACGCATTCGGGTCATGGAAAAAGTATTCTCATGTTTTCGGAAGCAATGCTTTTTCATGGGTGCTACCTCCACCAACTAGAGATTTTAATCCTGAACATTCGCATATAGTTTCTTATGTGTTGCACATCGACTGGGCGGGGGAGTGCATGTGGTTAAACAAGTATATTGCGAGCAAAAGAAGAAAGTGATGTCTACTATTTTATATGTTTAATAACTTTACTTCTAGACTAAGATTTTGATTTTTCGATGGGATATGTTAGTTGTATTACATTAATGTTAAGTTTGTAATAGCTTTAATTGGTCCTAAGATTCGATTTTTCGTCATGTACGACTACAAGTATTGTATTAGTGATGGTTGCAAAATATGAATTTTGCGAATGACTTTTAGTGCTTAATATTTATAAAATCCCGCACGCATCGCGTGCATACAATACCAGTGATGTATATTGAATCATAATTTAAAAACATACTCCGTATATAAGAAAAAAAAAAAGAAAAAAAAGAACATAGAAATCGTCAGTGCAAAATGTTCAGGTTAAGAAACATAGAAAACTAAGTAATTAAACAAGATGAGCAGCGAAATTACTGATTGTCATATGGATCAATAGTAGTGCTTGCAATATTCCGCGGTCGATCAATACTAAAACGCTCTGGTGGGCAAATTGATTGGACATGTGTGAGACATGATCGTAGCTCTCCTCTTCGATTCCCTTCCAGCACCTCGGAAATAAATAAAGGGGTGTTTTCTGAAATGGCGGAAGTAGAAACAGATAAAGACCTGCTTTTACTACGAACAAGTGGTTGCCTAAGATTAAGGGGAACAACCGTCGCACGCGACGTGCTCATTGATGTCATATGTGTGGGTGTAAAGGATGAAAGTGTTTGCATCATCTCCTTAATTAGGGCGTTCAATAAGGGATGTTTTTATTGTTACTTGCAACTCAGAGATTTTATTACAAGAGATTTATAGTACAAAGTTGGCAAATGTACAGCTATGGGACAACGATACCGAATATACTACTAAGCAAGAAAATTTCCAAGTACGATTATTATACAAGAACAAGTATTTACACTACCGTAAACCCGGTCCATGCTATGGACCAGGGTATTATAGTTTTTGCGTTGTTGCGTGTTCTATTATCTGTAACTGCCACGTGCTTTCCTAATTATATATATATATATATATATATATATTTTTTTTTTTTTTTAATTTCCTTTTTTCCCGGCTTTTGAACTTCTCACTCAACTTCTCTCTCTAAACTGCTTTCGAACTTCTCTCTGAATTTCTCTCTCCATTTCAAATTTAATTTCAGTGATTATTTTGATCAATTTGCATCAAATTACTCTTCCGATTTGCATCAAATTACTCTTCCGATTTGCATCAAATTACTCTTTCCAAATGGTGAAGAAGGCGGCACCGAAGAATCCGGCAGCGAAGAAACCGGCAGTGAAGAAACCTGAAGTCGATAATGTCGTCGCTGAAGTGGCAGTTGACGGTCCTCGAAGGCGAGGAATTGAAGACGGCCAAATCCTATTCGTGAAATAATTCCTGGTAATTTGAACTTACTTTTTGTTTGATTTTGAATTATTGAATTGTTTGTGGTTTTGCTGAAATTAGGGTTAGTGTTTCATGAAGTTACTGTTTCAAAGATATAGTTACCTTTTATTTTATTTTACGAAGTATTTAAGTGCTTTTATTAGTGAGTGGAATGTTCGTAGTGCTAGTAGTTTTTTAGAGTAATTAAATTTTGTAAAAGGTTACTATATGTTTAAAACAGTAACTATGTTTTTAAAATAGTTACTATCTTTTTTAGAAAGTAAATATAACTTTAAAACAGTAACTATGTTTTTAAAATAGTTACTATCTTTTTTATAAAGTAAATATAACTTTAAAACAGTAACTATGTATTATAAATGGTTACTATCTTTTTTAAATATTATTATAAATTTAAACAGTTACTATGTCTAATAAATAGTTACTATATTATATGAAATGTTACTATTATGTTGTACAATAGTTACTATACTATTTTATAACTTATTATTTGTACATTAGTTACTATATGATTTCAAAGGTTACTATATGTTTGTCATAGTTACTATATGATTCTAATGGTTTCTATATTCTATTATGGTTGCTATATGATTTTATTGGTTACTATATGATTGTAATCGTTACTATATGATTGTAATTGTTTTGTTTCAGTTGCTAAGAAATCTGTGGCTATAAAAAAGAACAAAAAGGCTGGCAATCCGATAACAAAAGATATTGAGTTTGAACCTGAAACAGAACCAATTGAAGAAGAAGAACCTAATCAACAACTAGTATTACAAAATTCTTCTTTGGTTGACGTTCCACAACCTGAATCTCATCAACTGCATGCACAAGTATTGAAAGAAGTTGGCGCTGATGGTCTGCCAATTGTGTAAGTGTTAATTTAATTTATATATAGTTACTATATGTTTTAAGTAGTTACTATATCTTTGTAATAGGTACATATTATCTTTATTTTGTAAACAGTTACTATATGTTCTAAATAGTTACTATATGTTTTAAATGGTTACTATATGTTTTAAATAGTTACTATATGTTTAAACATGTACTATATGTTCTAAATAGTAACTATATGTTTTCAATAGTTACTATATGTTTTATACACTTACTATTATGATTCCAAAGGTTACTATATGTTGGTAACAGTCACTATATGTTCTAAACAGTTACTATATCTTCTAAATAGTTACTATATGATTCCAAAGGTTACTATATGTTTTAAATAGTTACTATATGTTTTAAACAGTTACTATATATTCTAAATAGGTTCTATGTGTACTATGTTTACAATAGTGACTATATCAAAGGTTACTATATGTTCTAAATAGTTACTTTATGTTTTAAACAGTTACTATATCTTCTAAATAGTTACTATATGTTATAAATAGGTTCTATGTGTACTATGTGTAGTATAGTTACTATATTATTTGAAAGGTTACTATATGTTTTAAACAGTTACTATATTTTCTAAATAGTTACTATATGTTTCTAATAGTTACTACATGTTTTAAACAGTTACTATGTGTTCTAAATAGTTACTATATGATATATAAAGCTGACTAACTTTCATTAATCATTTTTTTCAGGTTTAATTTTGATACACAATGTTCAGGAGGATCATTGTGTAAATTAATTAAAGACTTCTCTTCTGATCAAAAGGCAGCTGTTCAAGAGATAGGGTTTGGAGGATTGTTAGGCCTTCAATTAAGTCGAAAAAACACTCAAATGATGTACTGGTGCATCAAGTGCTTTGATGGTGTGAGTTCTCTGTTTACAATCAGGGATTCCAAGCAATTTGAAATCACTGATTATGATGTGTACGATTTGTTTATGCTCCCCCTTTCTGAGCTGGAGGTTGAAGGGGTTAAACGTGGGCGCAATTCCTCTAATCCTGATTTTGATTTGAAGATCAAGTGGAGAAAAGAGTTCGGTTTTGAAGAGGTCAATGCTCAAATTCCTATAAGGTTGCTTGAGGACAAGATTAAATTGTTGACAGATGGTGGTGATCTGTTTAAACAATTATTTGTTTTTGTTGCTTTCTCTACATTTTTTACTCCAACAGCCAATAGGACTGTAGATTTGAGATTGGCTAAGGCTTTGGAAGATCCTAAAATGATTCCCAAATACAATTGGTGTAAATACGTTCTTGACGTATTATGTGAGGAAACAGTAAAATTTAAAAATTGTTTATTGAAAGGCAAAGATCAAAAGACATTTGGAGGCTGTGTTGCGTTTTTGCAACTTGTGCATTTTCAGAGGATTAAGTTTAGGAATTCCAGTGGTATTCCTAATCAATTACCTCTTATTCAGCATTGGACATCGAAGATGGTAACCGATCGGATTCATGCTGAAAATGCCAATATGAGTGCATTATATGGTTCTGGTATATTGGAGAAGGAGAAGTATCCAATTTCTAAAAAGTTTGTTTTTGTTGATGGTCAAATAGATTTGACCCAAATCAAATCTATTTCGAAAGAAAATGAAGCTGGCAGCAGTGGGGGAAGAGCTGAACAGCCCTATGTTGGGTGTCGAATTCCAAGTCGGCGTCCTAAGATTCTTCAGTTTGAAATCCCTGATTCTCATCCTACGGATGAAGAAATTTTCTCTAAAGCCACTGATGTAAGTTTACTTTATTATTGATATATTTGTCAATTTATAGTATAGTTATTTTTTATATGCTATAGTTATCTTTTATACACTATTGTTATCATTATCTTTGGTTTAGTAAATGTAGGTATATATAGTTATCTTTTATATTCTATAGTTATCTTTTATATTCTATAGTTACCTTTTATGTACTATAGTTATCTTTCATACACTAAATTACCATTACTTTGTTTTAATAAATAGTAACTATATGTTTTAAATAGTTACTATATGGTATAAATAGTTACTATATGTTTTATGTACTATAGTTATCTTGTGTATACTATAGATATCTTTTATATACTATAGTTACCTTTTATTTACTATAGTTATCTTTTATTTTCTATAGTTACTTTTCATATACTATAGTTAACTTTTATATAGTTATCTTTATATACTATAGATACCTTTTCTTATAATATTTTTTGTACTTTTAGTTAAATTTTCATATTATGTTCCATATTTAAATTTGTGTATTTTCTTATTAGGATTTTCATGGTCAGTGGTTGTTGATGAAGAGAGATCTGGATGTAGTTTCAGCCATGCATGCTGAAGAGCTGTTCAAATTAAAGGCTTCAATGCCTTCGCAGAACCATGGCGATGATATTTTGGAAAATTCCACTTATCAAAAGATGGTTGATGAGTTGGTGGAGATTCATCAATTGGTGAAGAATCTACCAAATGGTTGGGATGACATTTTGGTTCAAGTAACAATCCAGTTGTTACTGTTGCCCCTCAACCTTCTGCCGTTGTTCCAACTGAGCCTGCAAGTTTGTGTACAGCTGCTTTTGTTGATGCAACAACATCTACCGAAGCAATTATTCGAGAAGTTGATCCTGACACTCAAATAAATGCAGTTCTTGATTCTTTGAAAAGCAAAGCTAAAGAAATTACGGAGGATGATGATGAAGAAATAGAAGAATATGAGCGCGTGTGGGCTGCATTTCAAAAATGCATCATTAACAACCATGCTGTATCAAGAGTGAATGTCAGTGTCTATGGCATAGAGGAAAATGTGATGTTTATGTCTCCGTTTATGATAGCATTTGAAGATTTAATGAGGCATCTTCCAGCATTTGTTCAAGAAGTTGTGGACTTTGCTGCTCTGACTGATGGAGAGGGTATTTTGACTGAGTAAGTAGAAGTTTTCTCATTTAATAATTTATAGTTACCTTTCAAATAATATAGTTACCATTCATATATTATAGTTACCTTTCATATAAAATAGATACATTTCATATATTATAGTTACCTTTCATATATTATAGTTACCCTTCATATAATGTAGTTACCTTTCATATAATATAGTTACTATTTGTATACTATAGTATCCTTTTGTTTACTATATTTACCTTTTATATTCTATTGTTACCTTTTATTTATTATAGTAACCTTTATAATTTTTCTGACATATTTATTGTTTCTTTTTTATGTTTTTCAGTGATAAAGTTATAGAATACAATCATTTTATTGCAGTAGGAAGAGATGACATGTGGACCCTTCCTTCCACATTTGATATTCTTTTGATTCATATTGAATCTTGGGCTTTCTTATTGAATGAAAATGAAAGGAATCCTGCCGGTTCTCCTCAGAAGCTGTTTTTAGGTGACACATATTGTGTAAGTTATATTTTTAATAATATAGAATGTTAATTATTTTAAATTTTTTTGGCCTTTGTTTAATCTTTCTTTTAATATTGATTTGCAGAAATATGTTGCTGATTTGATGGAGAAATCAGGCAATGAAAAAATCTTGTCTGAATTGTGTGTTTGTCTTAATTATGGTGTGAAAGATGTAAATGGAGTTCAATCGTTGAAAGATTTTAATATGGTATGATTTATATTTTCTTTATATAACCATATTATTTTTTTTATTTTTTTGTCTCCTTTCTTGTAGTTGTAATCTGTTGTTTTTCTTTTTTATATAGATTTTTGCTCCTGTTCTGATTGAAGACCCGAAGCATTATTACCTGTTTGTCATTAGTATGAAAGACAAAAGTGTCTATTTCTTTGATAATATGCTTCTGGGACCAAAAGAGATGGAACAAAGGAAGAAATCTTATTCTGTCTATTTTGACTGAGTAAGTAGAAGTTTTCTCATTTAATAATTTATAGTTACCTTTCAAATAATATAGTTACCATTCATATATTATAGTTACCTTTCATATAAAATAGATACCTTTCATATATTATAGTTACCTTTCATATAATGTAGTTACCTTTCATATAATATAGTTACTATTTGTATACTATAGTATCCTTTTGTTTACTATATTTACCTTTTATATTCTATTGTTACCTTTTATTTATTATAGTAACCTTTATAATTCTTCTGACATATTTATTGTTTCTTTTTTATGTTTTTCAGTGATAAAGTTATAGAATACAATCATTTTATTGCAGTAGGAAGAGATGACATGTGGACCCTTCCTTCCACATTTGATATTCTTTTGATTCATATTGAATCTTGGGCTTTCTCATTGAATGAAAATGAAAGGAATCCTGCCGGTTCTCCTCAGAAGCTGTTTTTAGGTGACACATATTGTGTAAGTTATATTTTTAATAATATAGAATGTTAATTATTTTAAATTTTTTTGGCCTTTGTTTAATCTTTCTTTTAATATTGATTTGCAGAAATATGTTGCTGATTTGATGGAGAAACCAGGCAATGAAAAAATCTTGTCTGAATTGTGTGTTTGTCTTAATTATGGTGTGAAAGATGTAAATGGAGTTAAATCGTTGAAAGATTTTAATATGGTATGATTTATATTTTCTTTATATAACCATATATTTTTTTTTTGTCTCCTTTCTTGTAGTTGTAATCTGTTGTTTTTCTTTTTTATATAGATTTTTGCTCCTGTTCTGATTGAAGACCCGAAGCATTATTACCTGTTTGTCATTAGTATGAAAGACAAAAGTGTCTATTTCTTTGATAATATGCTTCTGGAACCAAAAGAGATGGAACAAAGGAAGAAATCTTATTCTGTCTTGGTAAGTTTTTTTTATAGTTACCTTTTTTTTGTTGTAGTTACTCTATAAATGTTATAGTTACCTTTATATTAGTCTTTCTTTTTTAGAGGAACTATATTTTTGACAAGGTTACTATTTGTTTAAAACAGTAACTATGTTTTTAAAATAGGTACTATCTTTTCTAGAAAGTAATTTAACTTTAAAGCAGTAATTATGTTTTATAAATAGTTACTGAGTGATTTAATAGGTTAGTACTATAGTAACTATATTATCTGAAAGGTTACTATATGTTATGCAATAGTTACTATACTGTTTTAGAAATAATTATGTGTACAAAGAGTTACTCTTTATAAAATAGTTACTATATGATTCCAAAGGTTACTATATGTTGGTAATGGTTACTATATGATTTTAATGGTTCCTATATGATTCTAATAGTTACTATATGATTTTAATGGTTACTATATGATTTTAATAGTTACTATATGATTTTTAACTAACTGGTAATAGTTACTATATGATTTTAATAGTTACTATATGATTTTAATTCTTACTATATGTTGGTAATAGTTACTATATGATTTCAAAGGTTACTATATGTTGGTAATACTTACTATATGTTTTGTACAATGTTCTTCATTGGAAAAACTACTGAAAAATATGGATAACATTCATCATGAAGATATTAAAAGCTTCACATTTATCCCGGTCGGTGGTAATTGGAAGCGAGGTGCTTATGACAAAGATTGTTGTGTCTATTTGATGATGTTTATGATGGTCTTTCATGGTGTTGAAACGGTACAAGATGGTGTTGGAATTTTTGACTTTGATCCCTTGGCAGATGTAAGTTTTTGTGTTAAAAATAATTAATGTTATTCATATTTTCTTTTCATTCTTTATAGTTATTGTTTTGTTATCATAGTTACTGTTTTTATTCTTATAGTTACTATTCAAATATTTGCAGGAAGATTTCAGGAAGTTTCTCAGGGCTTGTATGTGTGGCACCATTGTGTTGTCAGATTTGAATTGTTACAGAGATGAATTTCTGAAACGAATGGTTGCATTCAGGAAATACAGGAAACAAGATGTTTTGGATGCCCTAATTAAACAAAGGGAAGAGTTGACGCAGAAATACATGAATGATGCTTCAAAAATTGAAATTGTTGCAAGAAATAGTTCAGCAAGGAAATCCAAACATGTTGAAACAGAAGATGAAGCTGAGACAGATGTCATTGTTGAAGGGAAAGGACGTGGCAAAGGCGGGAGACGCACCAGAGGAGGCAGACGCGGGAAGGCACGTGGACGAGGTGCTTCACGTGGTTAATAATTATTGCTGAAAAAACAATTTAGTTTTTTGTGTTAGTATGTAGTCGAATTACTGTTTAGAAAGTACAATTAATTCTAAGTTTGATATAGTTACTCTCAGTGATTTTTAATTGTTTGATATATGAGAGTAATTATAACTTTTGCAGTATTTGTGTCATATTGTTCAATTTACTTAGTATAAATATAGTTTCTATTTGAATGAAATAGTTACCTTTCTAAAAATATAGTTACTCTTATAAATTTGTAAGTCATATGATTGCATAACGAAAGTTACTATATTATCAAAATAGTAATTATATTTTATATAGAGTTACTATATGTAAAGAAGGGTGACCACTAAATGTGAAGAGTTGGTATATATAAAAAGTGAATAATTTTGTGTATAAATTCAAATTGTTACTATCTTACAGATATAGTTATCTTTAATAAGATACAATTACTCTCTTTTTTATGGTATTTTATTATTTGAATAACATATAGTTACTATAAGTCATTTTGATTGCATAAAAAACGTTACTATATTTTTTTATAATAGTAACTATATTGTATTAAGAGTTACTATATTTTCTAAATAGTAACTATATTTTATAAAAAGTTACTATATTGTCAAAATAGTAACTATATTTTATAAAGAGTTACTATATTGTCAATATAGTAACTACTTCGTATATTGTATTAAGAGTTACTATATTGTCAAAATAGTAAGTATATTTTATAAAGAGTTACTATATTATCAGAATAGTAACTATATTTTATTAAGAGTTACTATATTGTCAAAATAGTAACTATATTTTATAAAGAGTTACTATATTTTCAGAATAGTAACTATATTGTATTAAGAGATATTATATTGTCAAAATAGTAACTATTTTATAAAGAGTTACTATAAATAAAAATTGTGTGTTTTATAGAGAGTTACTATACTGAATGTATAGTAACTATGTATTGTAAAGGAGAACTATAGTATAAACACTCAATAAATTTTTTTAAAAATGTTGAAGTAACTGTATATGATAATAAAACAAGAACATCACTAAAATAGTTGTTCTTTAGGTGTAAATAATTGGATATTGGGTGTCTTGGATCCAAATTCTTTGTGTTTCTTTTTTCCTTTCTTTGATGGCTGCTTGTAATTGTCATATTGACCCTTTATTCTTTCCTTTAGTATTAGCATGATCAGGATCAAGCACAATTGTTATTTCAGAATTAGTTGATTCCCCGTCTTGTGTTTCTCGTTGTGCTTCATCTTTTGCCTTTTCTTGTTCTGCTATCTTTGCAGCTTCTTCTTTTGCCTTCCTTTCTTCTTCCTTTTTTATGATTTCATCAACTGCTTTATTATCCATTTTAAACTTCTCTTCGATAAATTTTCTGGCCTTTGCTATCTTATGCCCTTTCAAAATTAAGTTATAGTATCTGTGGTAAAAAGTTTAAGTGTTAAGTAAAATATCAACTGTAATTGTAACTATATGAAAATGAACTAATGTATATTGAAAAAATTACCTTCTGATCATATGTAATCTCCAACCAGTAAAATTGTTGATTTCACCTTTCTCCCTTTTTATTGTATCAACCCTTTCCCATATCTGTTTCTTTGCATATCTAGTCCATCTTGTTGTTATGTAACGATCTGGAATTGTATTGATTGAATGTAAATGCAATATTCTTAAACAATGGAAGCACAACCATCCAGATTCTTCAAAGTTTTTGCATGTGCAAGTGACGGTTGAATCTTCCATTTTGTATTGAACTTCTTGCCTTGATCCTGTTAGATTATTTACATATAATGTAATATTATTCAAAAGAACATCTACTCTAAATATTAAATAAACATTTATAGTTTTTTTACCTGTTATTCCTTCTATCCACACTTCAAAAAACACTGTTCTTCCTACACTTCCCTTGAACATTGTACTACTTGCCACAGAAAGCTTGAACTCTTCTTCAAAATCACGGAAAAGTGTTATCGTGTATACATTTGCTGCCTGTTTCAATATATCACTCATACTTAGCTTTGAAGTTGGTATTCCCCTTGTACAGTCAAAGTCGTCTTTTTCTTCGGTTTTTCTCCATCGATTTATTGTAGCTTGAAAAATACTATAGAACTCTGTTAATGTTGTACTTTTATTTGCTTTAAATCCAACAGCATGGTTTGTACTTTCACTTCTTTGTAAAGAAAGTATACCGGCAGAAAAAAAACTTTACTTAAAGCTGTACACCATTTTTCTTTAAGACCATACAATCTGTTGAACCAGTCATCTTTTTCCAGCTTAAAAGTGTTGATCATAGATTTTCAAGTTTCTTCAAAATCATTTGGTGTTATACACCCACTTAAACACTTGTAGAATGCGTTTTTGAAGTTTTTATCAGACTTCAATAAACCAAACCTACTGTTTGCATTTTTACTTAAGTGCCACAAGCATAACTTGTGTCTTGAAGAAGGAAAAACCTGAAAAACAATAATGAATATATATAGTTCCACAAAATAGTAACTATATTTTATAAAGAGTTACTATACTTTATAAAGAATTACTATATTGTCAAAATAGTAACTATATTTTAATAAGAGTTTCTATATTGTCAAAATAGTAACTATATTTTATAAAGAGTTACTATATTGTCAAAATAGTAACTATACTTTATAAAGTGTTACTATAATTTCATAATAGTAACTATATTGAATTAAGAGTTACTATATTGTCAAAATAGTAACTATATTTTATAAAGAGATACTATATTGTCAAAATAGAAACTATATTTTATAAAGAGATACTATATTGTCAAAATAATAACTATATTTTATAAAGAGTTACTATATTGTCAAAATAGTAACTATATTTTATAAAGAGTTACTATATTGTCAAAATAGTAACTATTTTTACAAAGAGTTACTATATTGTCAAAATAGTAACTATAATATATGAAGAGGTACCTGTTCTATTCCAGCAGCAATAGCTGCATCTTGATCAGTGAAAATTGATATAGGGTGCTTTCCTTCCATAGCCTTCAGAAAAGTTTCAAACACCCAAACGAAAGATTCTGTGGTTTCATCCCCAATGAAAGCACAAGCAAACATTGTGTTTTTCCAATGGTTATTGATACCAACAAATGGAGCACATATGAGATTGTACTTATTGGTTCTGAATGTAGTATCAAAAACTAGAACATCTCCATATATTTTGTAATCTTCTCTCATCATAGAATCCCTCCAAAATAGGCACTCAACTTTTCCTTCAGCATTGAGTCTTACTCTGAAAAAGAACTCGGGATCTATTGATTGTATGTCATACAGTTTGTTCACTAGTGTTTGTGAATCCTTGCCATCAATTTGCTTCATTTTTAACTTGTAGCAGTAGTTTAGATGATCAATCATCGTATGACCTACACAGTTGTCTCCGCCAGTTTCGGTTGACATATACCTATAAGACTCCATTGGTCTTAGACCACATTCTGACATTGCCTCAATAGCTTCTTTTTTAGGTTCTGTCATTTATCGTTCCGATCGGTGGAGATAATTACTTATTTCTCTTGTCAATGGGTGATTATGTACCACTACATGCTTTTCTATATCAAAATCTCCATTTTCATTCTTCTTTGCAAATATTTGAGCTTCACATTTTGTTCTTGTTATCATAACCCTCTTTCTCCTTTCTTTCTTCTTTGCATCTGATTGATCATCTTCATTTTTGAGTTCTTTGTTTTTAGGAGGGTCTCTTATTCCAGCAGCAGAGCAGTAGAAGTATTTTCCATTAACAATTGTGGTTCCTTCTTTATATCTATTCTTCCCTTTTCGTACACTAAAACCAATAATAGCAGCATGTTTGCAATATAGATCATAAATCTCATCGGTTGTTTTCCTTGCTTCTCCAATTAAACTGCCATCTAATTCTTTATCAATGTTTTCTTCCTGCTCATTATTTGGATTTTCAAAGATGTTGTGGTTTGTATCAATTGAATGTATTATTGAACCTGTACAAATACAAATATAGTTATCATTAAATGTGATAGTTACTCTTCATTTTTATATAGTTACTCTTTATAAAATATAGTTACTATATATTTAACATAGTTACTTAAGATCTATTGATTGTTATAGTTACTCTACTGTTAATATAGTTATTCTTTATATGTTATAGTTACTATAAGTTAAATGTAGTTTATTGCTTATATAGATTATTTCGTTATGTGAAGTTACTCTATAATTAATATAGTTACCTTTCATAAATTATGGTTACTTTATTATAAATATAGTTATCATTATATATGATAGTTACTCTTCATTTTATACAGTTACTGTTTATATATTATAGTTACTCACAGTTAATATAACTCCTTTTTATATGTGATAGTTACTCTACAGTATATAGTTCCTCTTTATATGTGATAGTTACTCTTCATTTTATATAGTTACTTTTTATATGTTATAGTTACTCTATATTTAACATTGTTACTTAAGATCTATTGATTGTTATAGTTACTCTACAGTTCATATAGTTACTCTTTATATGTTATAGTTACTCTATATTTAACATACTTACTTAGGATCTATTGATTGTTATAGTTACTCTACAGTTAATATAGTTATTCTTTATATGTTATAGTTACTATAAGTTAAATGTAGTTATTTCTTATATAGATTATTTCGTTATGTGAAGTTACTCTATAATTAATATAGTTACCATTCATAAATTATAGTTACTTTATTTTAAATATAGTTATCATTATATGTGATAATTACTCTTTATTTTATATAGTTACTGTTTATATATTATAGTTACTCACAGTTAATATAACTCCTGTTTATATGTGATAGTTACTCTACAGTTTATAGTTCCTCTTTATATGTGATAGTTACTCTTCATTTTATATAGTTAGTCTCTATAGTTTATAGTTACTCTACAGTTACTATAAGTCCTGTCTATAAGAGACAGTTACTCTACATTAAACATAGTTTCTCTTTGTATGTTATAGTTACTCTGCGTTAAATATAATTCCTCTTTATATTTTAGTTACACTACTGCAATTATAATATGTTAACTATATCAATATAACAGTAACTATATATAAATATTAAAAGATACTATATCATACCTTCTTCAATACATTGATTTGCAACCATAACTTGCTGAGATGTGCCTTCATCTTCATCTTCAACGTCATATACTTCTCTATGATTCTCTAAATTTTCTAAAATAATAATAATTACTCAATGAGTATGAAAGTTACTATAATTCTTCGTAGTTAGTTATTAGGATTCGAATATTACCGTCATAATTATACAATTTTTCTTCTATTGCGCGATTTAAATCGATATTCAAATCGATTAAATCGTCCTCCATTGTTGAAGCTCAAAGAGAGAGAAGCTGTTGGAGGAGAGAGAAGCTGCTGTAGGAGAGAGAAGCTGCTACTGGAGGAGAGAGATTTCAATTTTAGGGTTTCGCGCATTCTGTTATTTTGGAACACGTGATTTCAAACGGTTCAGCGCTGCAAATTACCTAATTACCCTGGTCCATGGTAACCTTAATGGTGGACCGGGTCCATATAAGCGGAATTGAAGAACAAGAGGAGATAATCTTATAAAATATCCTAAATAAAATCAAATAGATATGATACACATATGTGCAAGATAACCGTGAAGATTAAAATATGAAATGAATGGAATAAAATCAATAAGTCAAAGATTTTTGAAAGACTCTTAACATTCCCCATAAGACGGATCGATGGTCTATTATTAGTGACTTAAGTCATTTTTAGGGTCTAAGTTTCACAAAAAATTACTACTCCCTCTGTTTCTTTTTGTTTGTTACGTTTGGATTTTTGCACGTTTATTAACGTATAATAAAGATTCTTTTTCTTTTTTATTAAAATAATAAACCCAACTAAAACATCAATCATTACAACAACTAATAAAATTGTTTTATTTATCAAAATGAACCAATAATGGAAAAGCACAAAGAATGCTAACTTAACATACTTGGGAAATTGTAAAGAAATTTAATGAGTTGAAAAAATTGGACCAATTAAAATTAAAAGCGGACACAAAAAATGATAGTATAATAAATTTATAAAGGAAAGATTCTCCCACGTAACAAACACTGTGAAACACCCTAAAAAAAATACGTAACAAACAAAAAGAAACGGGGGGAATAATTAGGACCTCACTTTTTTGGGTCAATATTTGGTACCTAAGGTTCGATTTCTTGTAGTTCAACTCAATTTTAACTAAATGTTGACTATTCAAACTAATAAAATCAATCAAAAACAAATTATAAGAGTTATGATTTACGTAGTATTATTTGCCAATTTTTTGGGGTTTCATTAGGTTTATTTTAATTCTTCTTTAGATTTGAGTTAATGGGTCCTTGTTAATCTTGTACTTTTTTGTGAGGTTAATGATTGAAATTGGTCAAGTTTGCAATTTTATATGATATTAATGCTGCTAAATTTTATTGTTTTTGTGTTGATTTTGATTTGTTATGCTTGTTTGATTATTTTTTTTTTTTTAATGTTTACTTTGTGATGTTTATACGTTAATCACATAACGGGAGCAAACTTTCTGCATGATTTCTAAATAGATTGAAAGTAAAATGATAATGTTCGTCAATTCTTACAAATGAGGATGCTTTTTAAAGAGGTGACATGCAGTAGGAAGTATGATAGATTGATACATTTTACAAAGTATTTTTATGTTGTGACTCGTATACTCATTTTCTTTTTAAAAAATCGGGTTGGGTTATGCTAAATCGGTCATGACTCGGCCTCAATGAATATGACTTGTTTATGACCCGAACTGGCCCATTTCATTAACGTTTGGGCCCGACCCGCTCTTGACCCGACCCATTTTATAGGTCTATGTTAAAACATTCACGGAAATGGTTTGATTTTGTTGGATTTCTATGTTAAATTAAGTGTATATTATAAATTAAATACTTAACATTTTATGATCAAATTATCAATGAATTGTGAACTACTATCTCCGTTTCAAAATGATCTTTACACTTCCCGTTTTAACTTGTTTCGTAATGTTTTTTACACTTTGCTTTATATTTTTTGAGATGAAAATTTTACTACCTTACCCTTCTTACCCCATAATATTTACAATTTTTCACTCACTTTCTCTTACTTTATTCATTTTTTTCTTACAGCAACCCACTTTTATACACATTTATCTTAATTTATCCATATTTTATTATATTCTACCAACTTTTCTACGTTTGTATTAATATTTGTGCCAATAGTAACCGTAAAGATCTTTATGAAACAGAGGTAGTATAATGGAAGAACTACATTAGTAAAAGAAAAAGAATTAATGTGGTGTGGATAATTTCCGATGATGTATGTTCAAGAGGGAAAAATTGGAGGAGTAAGAATAACAAATTCTACCAATTGTCTGTTGGTTCAGTGGGGACTGGGGCTGGACTTCGTAGGGAGGACCCCGTGTTCGATCCCTGCAACAACAATTAGGAGGGTACTGGAACCTATCCACCCAGAACTCGCCCCGAATTCAGATTAATCCTAAGGGTGAACCGGGTGCTAATTAACACCAAAAAAAATTACAAATTCCCCCTCTATCTCGGAATACTCCCACCGCTTTCCTTATAAAGTTGTCCCACTACAAAAAGATGGTACATATATAGACGGAGTAGTTGCGACGGTATAACGAAGGGTCGCAATAGATTTCAGAGCGCGAATGTTACTTTGCAAATTGCGACGCTGTACAAAGTCGCAACATATTACGACTAACTAAAACGTCGCTATTTACCAAAAAAAGAAGAAAAAAGTGAAAAAAAGAAGACTGCAGAAGAAAATTTTGCCCAAATATTTGGCCAAATATTTCGCCCTAAATATCCCGCCTAGTTCTCTTATCCCTGCCACACCTTACTCCACGATTATCAAATCCCTCAAACAACAGAGTCAACCTACACTCCCAAAAATCAACTGCTCTTCACTAGAAACGTCCCTACATAAAAGCTCAAATTCTCTAAATCCTCTAAATTTCGTCTTCAATCTGTTACCTAAAGCAAATCCCCTCAAATTTGTTTAAAATCTGTAGCAATCCTTTCATTCCTATTAATATTTAAGGATGGAAATCCCATGTTAAGGGTTCTTCACAATTGCCCAAACAAAACCATCTCAAGTTTCTATAAATTAGTGTTTTTTCTGGAGAAATTCGTCTGAGTAGTGGGTTGTAGAGTTATAGCTTCTTTGGTTTATCAGATAGATTCGCCAAATTCACTCAAGAAATTCTTGAAGGTTTGTTTGTATTTTTTTAGAACTTTTGTTGCCGGAATTTGTGTGTTTTTTATTTCTTTTTTACATACTCATAGTAAGTTTCTGGCAATTTAACAGATTTATAAAAGAATTCAGCATATTGTTATTACGTTTAAATTTAGGGTTAATATCTGGCTAGTTTCGTGGTTGAATTTTAATTACTTTTAGTTTCTATTGGTTTTGTTTTTAGTCATTTTTGTTGTATATCGATCTTAGGTGTTTTATGTTGCTGCTTATTATTCTGTTTATAGAGTAACAGAGATGTTGGATGTTGTTGTTTAATGGCTGTTTAGATTTCAAGGCTTTTACAAAATCATCAATATATGGTAATTTCAACGCCTTTACAAAATCATCAATAATAATAATTCATCTGCACATTTCTAATTTGCCCTGGCCGAGTTATTCATAGAATTGTAGCTTAAATTTGCACCTTTTCTTTTATACACAAGACTAGTAAGAACATAACCATGAGACCAGCAAAAACATAACCATGAGATGTCTCTCTAACGCCTTTCCTGGCTGGTTCTGCTTTCTGTTAGGCTCCTCAATCAAACTTGAGTAATTTCTGTTTTCTGAGCATCTATCTGGTATATTGTCTTTCAGCAAGGTTACACTTACAAATGTGCTTTCGCGCAAAGTTAAGGAATTGAAATGTCTTTCGATAGATGACTGTAATTAGATCAGTACGCCCTTTATCCAGTTCACTATGAGTGTGTAGTAGTGCTACAAGCTTTGCTAATCGGAGACATGTCAAACAAATCTTGACGAGGTGATTGAGCATATTATCCGCTGCCCGCTGATCCTGCTTGTCTTTTTTGGTGTTGCGGGAAGAATGAGCTCTTGGTTCGGCAATATCCTCTGATCCAAATGCCCGAAAACAGGATAAACCTCTTTGAAAGAGATTCTTTCTTTCACTAAACAATTATGAAAGAAAGGGGATTTGCCAATGCATGGACTTCATAGGTGTTTTCTAGTCTTTGCATGATGGCCAACAATCTACTACAAAATATGCTTATAGCAACGGCAACAATTTGTTGCTATAGATTAAATAACCGTTGTAATAAGCCTATAGTAAAAGTTTAAAAACCGTTACCAATAGGGGGCGTTTCTAAAAGTCTACGACAACATTTTCCAAGGCTTAGGAAACATTAATAATAAACTGTTGCTACAAATATCTAAGGCAACACTTTTCTTAAGCAACACTTTCAACCTATTTGCAACATTTACTCAATAACTTAAGGCAACAGTATGTTACATGTTTTAGGCAACAATGTCAGCGACTTAAAGCAACCCTTTCTTAGCTTGTTGTTGATTGAGGTATAAAGTTAATACAACGCTTTTTTGCATGTATTCCAACATCTCCGACTAAATCTAAGGCAACAGTAATACGGTTTAATAACCCCAATACGCATTTGGAGAATGCATTCAATTGGGTCTAAAACAATGTTTTCAATAGGATTAGAATTATCTTAAAAAAATTACATATAATACGAAAAGGTACTCCAATTGACTTTAATATAAAAGCACAATATCAATTACAACTATCTTAATATTACTACAAAAAATTGGTTCTTAAAATTACATCCACTAAAAAAAATATCAAAGTTCATGATCCCAGAACATTATCTTCTAAACCCTATCTAATATTAAAAAACACAACAGATCTTCACATATTTAAATAATCTTGAAGTAGTTGAATGTATTAACCATCCTGCAAAACAAACAAAAATCAATTATGTCATTGTAATAAGAAACTCATTAACAACTAATAAAATACAAAGAAAGAAAAAAGATCTCTGTAAATGACAAAAAGATAACCTCGTGAAATACGGGAAAAGGCACAACTTTGTTCAATATCCGATATGCACTCATGATAATTCATGCAACCACTCATACTCTAGTCCTAAATCTATTACAAGGTCATAAAATAATAATACTAGAAATAGAAAATCATGTAGTGTTTCATTTAAGTTGGACTACCAGAAAATGAAACTAACTAAAACATGTTTCTATTTTATATGCAAATTAATAATTTAAATCCAATACTTTCGTATAAGTTCATAGTAAGTCACATATTGCAGATCCCTAAGTCTGTCAATTAACCTCAGTTTATAGTTTGCATCATATGTTCAAGTAACTAGTCAGAGGGAAAGAGCCAACGCGAACCAAAAACATACACTCTCCATATAAATTTAATAATGCTTGTAAATTAAAATAATAATATAATAGTTGGATAATTAAGACCTACTTGCCACTCATTACAGCCTGTTCTTGTTCAATAATCACTAGTTGTAATCCTTTGTCAAGGCACTAGTCACAATTCAAATTTCCCATATGGGTTAGTTAAGGAAACAAGTCTTATTCAAGGTTAACCAGTCAAGGATAGTTATGTCCTATTTTTAGCTGTAAAGGGAAAACATACTAACAAAAAACCAAACTTTTAGATAAGCAAAGGACTTGACTACGATCGAGAACAGGAAAAGTGTGCAAGGTTGATGGGTGAATCAAAAAAGGTTTATACCTTTATAACCCGATACTGATTTGTAGGGTAGTAGATTTTTTCATAAGTCTATGGATGATAATGGAACCTGCAAAGCTCACACCATTAGTAGTATCTATATCAGGAACTAGTATGCATCAATTAAACTAGCTATATGCTTAAAAGTTATCTTACCAGCACGCATGTTATATATGCATCTTTAGAATGTGGATCTCATCCTTAAAAAAAAGAATGTGGATCTCAAGTTTCAATATAGATATGTCAGAGAGATTATGGTTATAAGACATTGTCGCTTCATTATCATAAACTCCCATATACTTCTAACACAGGTATTGATTAAATATAAGCAAAGTATAATAATTCTAGCATTGGTGGGCAGAACAAGATAGCCTCTTCCACTACAGAACTTTTAAACCTCCAATCACCATTACCTAAACATTAAAACAAAGGCAAATACTTAATTGATATGGAGTATATTCAAAGGAAATGATGCTTTCAAAATATGCAGGTACACCAAAAGCAAAACAATTTTCTACATGTTACACCAACAACGTAGCCTTCTTTGGAGAATAGATAAAATGGCAAGATGTCATTTTTTTTATTTCTATTCTTAATGGCTGATAACATGGGAAGAGCAGAGATAAGAATGCATATTTTAGCGAAATTCAATTCACGGATTATTATCCTTCCAAGAGCTTAGGAGATCCTTATCTGCGGTTGCACAAAGGATCCAATTGATTCAGGAATTTTCCATTTAATTTGGCTAGATAAATTGTAGCATGAAAGAATACTTTAATAAGAAAACATAGTGAAGTTAAACTTTTTAAGTGTTAGCAAGATAGTATAAACGCTATCAATAGAGAAGATATTTCATACAATTCGCCATTGTAAATTCTTCAGACTACCAATTTGTGATGGAAGAGGGCCAATTAAACTTGTGTCGTCTGAAAGATACTTACATAAAAAAATTATTGAGTAAACTTTGACACAGTACAAAAAGATTAAGAGAGATATAGATGAAGGATAGAAGAATGCCACGAGGAATGACTTTGTATTCCATCAGGAACCCTCTCTCGGATATTGATCTGAGCACATCATCATGTTGAATTAGAATATAGCAAAAATAATTTTTGCTAGAACTGTAGCTGGCAATGAAAAATCTGATGCAAATTTATATTTTAATGAGATCAACACAATTTTGATCAATTAATTTCTTAAAGTTTCATCATCTAGGACACTGCTTGTTAGTCATACACGTAATGTTTTATGATTACTAAATAGAAAATTAAAAAAATTGTGTGCAAGAAGAAGGCTTAAATACAAAAATAAATGGATTGTTGCAGCTTTTTTAACCTTTTGCTGATAAATTCTTGTAGGACACATCACACAAAATAGCTATGAAATCACAGGCTAGTTCAGTATGTTCTTGAACCAGGAAAATCCTATTAGCCACATATTGAATCTTTAAGTTCCCTGCTTAATTACCAACACAACAACTATATAAAAAGCTCCGATTTTAAACCCCGAATCCGTCGAAACAATGACCCCCAAACACTATGCTGCCACTTTAAATGGGCATAATCCCACAATCTATGGCTAATAGTGAATCAAATCCAATCATTATTTTTCATCTCTAAAACCTAAAACCTACAAATTCGTTAATTAAAAACCATAAATTAAGCATAACCCACACTAGAAAAATCAACAGTATCATCTCCACTCGAAAGGAACTGTTAGATATGAACAAATCCATGATTAACATATATCATTAACCTTTCACGAGATTATCTTCTTTTTAAATCACGGAAACTTGTTTTTCAATTATGATCACTAAGTTTTATTCTAATATTACAATAATTTCCACAGCTTCTATCTGGAATGATTGAAGAGAATATGTGTGTTACCTCATCAGCGCTGTAGAGACTCTGTTTACTAGGCCACACATTCCGTTTATTCTCATCCTCCTCAACATCATCCATCTCATCATCAACACCACCAGTCTTTTCCTGCAATATCGCCACTGAGAATAAGCCACCGTATAATAAATTAATTATATTTTACTACAAACAAAACTTCATAACTTAGTAATGCAATAGAGAAGAATGAGTCACAGACAATAGAAACACATATGTATTAAACATTTAGAGAACTACATATAGCTTTGGCATATTTTGCTATTCTTCCAGGCCCGTACTTCACAGTGGAATAGCTTAGATATTTAAGTGAATCTTACTAACATAAAACCTAGCTCTGACAGAGGAATAAATAATATTAGCTGGGGAACATATGAAACTGCATGTTGCATCCATAACTAACCTTTGTATATTTGAGGAAAGTTTCTCCAGGAGCAAGGGAATAGCAAATGGCTCAAAATAGGGTGAAGTAGAAAACTGCCATCTGTACATGAAGAGAACTATGAAAAAGATAAAAGGACGACAAGTTGCATACGAATTTTAAACAAAACACAAGATTCAAAAGCAACAGAGGATCTTTTTTGTAGAATTTCAGATTCCGAAGCCCATGTGTTGTTTCCTAAATAGTAAATACACAACCGAAGTATATTCAATACCCTAAATCACCAAAGCCCTGGCGACCTAGTCAGTTGGACCCTTAATTATAAGGAACTTCAATTAGGTTAACCAAAATGGTACCTTAGCTCAATAACAAGTCTTTTTCCACACAAGAAATAGCCTTTGGCTTATTAGTTATTACTGCCTTTGTGAATAAATTTTCTCTGGAATATGCTTAATGATAAGATTCATAAACAACTGATTTTGTAGTTCATAAATATCCTAAGTTACTCCTAATAAGCATAATCTAGCTATAAAGGAAAATACAACAAATAAATGTAAGTGATAGACTGATAGCAATTTTCGACATCTATTTGTCAAGCTCGAATTCGATGGAGCTCCATATAATTGGAATTTGCGAAGATCCTGGACATAGAGAAACACAAAAATTCTCTTTAACTATCCATGAATCCTTAGCAGCATAATACAAGAATCAATCGCACCCTTGCAGGACACCATGCCTTAAACTCTTTGAGAAAAGATATACTGCATTGTAAACCTTAATACAAAAAAACTCTCCTTTTGTTTACTCCTTTTAATTGTGAATACAACTAAACATTACAGCAAATTAAGTAACCAGTACACACATAATCAAGTTGCACCAGGGATGAAATCAAGAACAATCCTAAAGAGAAGGTGTTTCCGAGCACCATTAGTAATAGAACATACAGAACAAAGAGTACATGCTAATTAAACCAGGTCCCTTTCCATGTTAGGGAAGACATCTAGTTCAGCAGTGGTAATTAAAGGCACTATCATGTTTGAGATAAAAACTTATTGTAATTTAGATCTGCTTTGGTTATTGCCTACAACTTTCACAACAGGATGTTCAGGGATCTAAATAGGCAAGAATTTTTAAAAAGTAGATTCCAAGCTACAAAAAACAAATTTCGAATCAGAAGAGAACTTAGGTTTGAAAGATATGATGGAAAATTGGAAATCAGTAACACAAGACTCTTTTTTTACATTTTTGTGTACTCGTAATAGTTATATCCGAAGGAAATAGTGCCCTTGGTCCAAGTATGCATTCAATGTTAAGTCTAATAAATGCGGTTCAATATTAATTAACAAGTTAATAATTCAGTGAGATCAAGTGAGCTGAATGCCTAGCTAGAGGCCGCTTCAGTTCAAGTGGAATTAATGATATTAATCCACAGCTTACTCTTGATTGAACCCGTAGGGTCACACAAATAGTACGTAAACGGATCAAGTATTTAATGGCATTAAATACTCCATCTATGGATATTCGAAATCGACGGATCTTGGTTTCAGTGGGAGCTGAGATCGTCACAAGCAAGAAATGAATACTCCGGAAACGATGATATTGCCGGAAACAGAAATATGGATCGTATCGGAAATATAAATATTATCCAAGTCGTATATGTTGCCGGAAACGGAAACATGGTACGTATCGGAAAATATTAATGGAAATGGAAATATTGTCGGAATCGGAAATATTGCCGGAAACGGAAATATTGTCAGAATCGGAAATATTATCGGAGTCGGAAAATAATTCCGGAAACGAAAATATTAAATATTTGTTCGAAACGGAAATTAATTCTGGAATCGAAAATATTAAATATTGTTCGTATCGGAAATCAATTCCGGAACCGGGAATTTAATCGGAAGCGCATCGTACGAATAAGCATCGGACGAGGCCTGCCGGACGAAGGCCCAGCACGAAGCCGGGCCATCGCCCAGCAAGCCAGCGCGCCACAAATGCCCCAAGCCAAGGCAGCGCCCAGGCCCACCGCAAGGCAGGCCCAGCGCGCGCCAAGGCCACGACAGTGTGTGGGCCTCGTGGCGTGGGCTGCGAGCTCACAGGCCGCGCGCGCATAGGCGCCCCTCGTGGGCTGCCGTGCGTGTGTGTGTTTGTGTTCATACACGATTCCTAAAACTATTAGGATTTGATATATGATTAAATTCCTAAACCTAAAAGGATAAATTAATTAATTAGAGTTCTAATAGGATTCTAGTTTAATTAATTCGTATCCTAGTAGGATTCCGGTTCCCTTTCCATACCTCTATAAATAAGTGCCTAGGGTCATTATTTAGAGTGACAATTGAAGTATTCAAAAGGTAAGTTTTTGAAAGAAAATTCAGCCATACACTTGCACTAACCTAGCCGAAAATCCTAGTACCTTAAGGGCGATTCTAGTTGGTCAATCTTGAGGCGGATCCGGACGTACTGTGGACTATCTACGGAGGGACGACACTTGGAGTCCTAAAGACTTGTTCTTGTTCGGTTCGGGCGCAGCTAGGGAGGGCACGCAACAAAGTGTATGCATCTAAACTATACTAAATGATTATGTGTAAATAATATGCTTTCCTGGCTTTATGGTTTTTCCGCATGATTTATGTTTTGTCATATGAATCATAACCTCACAGTGGTATCACGAGCCTCTTATTATTTTCATAATCTAAATTGCATAAACATGGTTAAATTTCACAAATTTGCAAGGAATTAAAAGGGGTGATTAATTTTCGTAATTGTTAATTAATTGCAAATTGCGTTTATTTAATTATATGTACGTAGTTTTTCGGCAGTTTCTTCGTTACTCATCCAAATCGAGTGATTTTTGTGTCAATTCCGCATGTAAAAGGCATTCTAAATTTTTGACAAAAATAGTGATTTTCGGCCGAACCCAGAATTCCCAAATTCGAAGCTTAACTATGACTTTTCGGAGGTTTTAGTTTTTCGAACGCAAAAGTTTGTAAATTTAAGATGTTAAATTAAGTATTTGCGATTCTTGTTGATAAATCTTGAATTTTTGATTGACCTACAGTATATGTTTAACAAGTTTGAATGCCTAGCCTTGTTAATTATACAACCTAATTTGTAATTATGATTAATTTGTTGAAATTCGAATAATTTAGAATTAATTTGATTTTTATAATTAATTAATAGTTTAATTAGGAATCTATGATTAAAATCCACCATAAAAATTGTTAATTTATGTTAATTTTTTAATTTTTATGACCTAGGTTTGAATCCATGTTAATCGGAAATTAATTGATTAATAAATTTTCGATTTTTCACCCTAAAATTATGAAATTAATATGTTTTATTAATTTGTCATTAATTTTGAATTAAAAATTTTAAATTTTTATGAAAACGCTCATTAATGTTGCACGCACAAAGCAATGGAAGCTACGTGTTACCCTTAAGGGGTGTTGTATAGTGCGGGCACGCGACGACGAGCAAGGGAGCTCGTCGCCCGTGCGGTACGAATGCAGCGAGCAACATAGCGCATGGCGCGCGCACGAGGCAAGGGAGCCTGTGCGTGTGTGCCGTATGAGCTATACGATGGGCGAGGGCGACGATGCAAGGCACGAGCGACGAGCAAGACGCGTGTGGGCAGCAATGCTGTCGCGCCACAGCGCGCCTGGCTCGCCCAGCCAACAAGCAGAACGCGCGAGCAGGGAGCGATCCCTCGCTCGGCGCGCGCTGGCCTGCGCAGCAACACGCGACACAGCACAAGGCTGCGCGCAGCGTGGCCAGCTGTGGCGTGTGGCTGTGTATGCTTTGTGCTACGATCAATCGAGCGGGGCGCGCTGCCTCGTAGCTTGATGGGGCTTGGGCGCAAGCCCAAAGTGCCTCGTCTTGCGACGATTGGTACGTTTTGATTTTAATTTTAATTTTCAGTTCGGAAACGATTTTAATTAATTTTAAAATTCGAAATTTAAATTGTTTTCTTGGATTTAATTTTGAATATTATAATTATTATAAATTTTATTTATACTAATTATTTTACTAAAGTTAAATCTTGAATTAATTTAAATTCGTTTAATTCAACTGAAATAAATTAAATTAATGGATTCGATTATAAATTTATATGAGCTTTAAATTTTAATCAAATTTGTATGTTTCCGGTTAGACTAGAAATACATTTTTATGTTTAAAATTAGTAAAGCATATGAATTTATTGGTTTAAGTGGGAGCATTTTTAGTCATAAACTCTTGATTAGGTCTACAAATCCCTTAAGGTTAAACAACTTGATTAGAATTAATAAGGACTGAATAATTGGTAGATTATTGGTGCCCTGATTAATTGCTGCAAATATTTATTTGATGCATAACGTGTTTTACTAACCAGCTATGTGGGCCATTCATGATAATGAATGGGTGAATGGTATATATTGTATATGTACTGTTTTGCAGGTTATGAAGTGACTAGTATGGCCCAAATAGGATAGAAAATATGGTCTGCGTACCATTAATTTGAATGTAATTGGTCTAAAGTACCAAAATTGTTTTTCAATTCAAATATGGTCTGCGTACCATCAAATAGTTGTAATTAGTTTAATTATAGCTTATCCTATTTGAAGAAAATGGCGCCTCCCACGGAGATTTTCAAGACGGACTTTGAAGTTGAAGCTTCAAGATGAAGTCGGGCCATACTAGATCACATTTATCTTATGCATGTTTTAAGTTATTTATTGCTTTTAAATACTCACTCCGTCCCGGAATACTTGACCTGTTTTCCTTATCGGGCCGTCTTAATACTTGACCTGTTTCTAAAAATGGAAATATTCTAACAATATTATATTATTTCTCACTCCACCCCTATTAACCCACCTACCCCCTACTCCATACAAAAAATAATTAAAAATTCAACCCCTACTCTCCCTCAACCCCACCTCTTAACCCATCTCCCACTAACTACATTAAAATAATACCCCACTATCAACTACTACCTATTAAATTAAATAAGTCAATTCAAGTTCCTTAAACTCTGTGCCGGTCAAACCGGGTCGAGTATTCCGGGACGGAGGGAGTATGTCTTAAATATGCATGAGATCAAAGCTTGATTATGTTGCATGATTAAGGATTTTAGTTCACTTAAAATCTAACCAACATAGTAAGAGCTTTAAGTTCCAAACTTAAAAATTGAGTTAAAAGGTGCCATGCCAAAATAACACTTACTTGGATATCCTTTCTTCATCGATCTTAGTAATAGTTTTCCGCCATAGCGAGGTGTTACTTATCGATACTAAAGGGGTAAGGTACACAAATAATTGTGAGTACATGTTAGTTTTGGTGAAACTCAACGATATAAGTAAGGAGTCCTTTTATGTCGTGGCAAAATCGATAGGTTTACCTAATAAGTTCTTAGACGTGCCTATCAACCAAGAATAGTTTCTAGACTATTAGCAAAAGGCTTTTGCTTACCTAAAAGATTTTAGAATTAAGTCTAAATACATAATGTGCTTAATTCTTCAATGGATTTTAGGATCTTGGAATCATTTTATTCACACCTGCCGGAACACATAACTTGAATAAAATGCTTAATGAACATTGAATTATGCATGTATGCTAGAATTTAAGTTTATTAAGAGAAACTGTGAATGATTATTTATTTGTTTATTCTTTTCAATTGTAGTTTTAACTATGGCAAACAACAATCAAAACATCATCATGGGTTCTGAGCTTATGGTCAAGCTGAACCTAACAAATTTTCTTGAATGGGAAGCTAAGCTAGTTGAAATAGTCAGACTCAATGGACTTGAGTATGTACTGTTACATCCCATGCCAAGCTACTATGCCAGAGACATGACCCCTGAAAGATTTTCCGCCTGGGATGCGGATCTCAAAAAGGTTATGAGTCTCATGCTGAACAATATCCCTGATGAATGGGCTAGAAGGTTTGTAGCTTATGAACCTTTTACGCTCATCAAGAATCTGAGGGATATCTGTCGTGGAAGCACGGAGGACAGGGACCTGAACGTCCATGAGTGGATTGAATCAATGTCTGGTCTAAAGGTTAGTTCTCCCAACAGGTGTTATAGGATGGAGGTCCAAGAAACACATGTTCAGCTCCTTCGCACTAAACAAAGGGTAGGCGTCCCACTGAGGTTCCATGTGGATCTTATGCTTTCATATTTCGATCGCCTAAGTCTGCTAGGAACACCAATAAGCGAAAGCATGGCAGTCTCTATCTTGCTCAATTCACTGCACAGTGGGTTTGGTCGCTTCAAGCAACTATACCTAAGTGAACCAAGAGAAGAAACAGTTGCAAAATTTGTTCACCTTGTCAGAAAGGCTGAGATAATACTGGACTGCGAAGCCAAAGATTTACTTAAGGCTAAAGGGAGACCGTTCAAGAAAAGTGGAAAGTCCAAGGGCAATGCTAAATCAAAGCAGGACAAGTCCACATCAAGTTATCTTTATTGTGATGGAATAGGCCATTACAAAAGAGAATGTCCAAAGCTAAAGGAAGATCAGAAGAACGGAACAGTCGTTCCATCTTCAGGTATTTTCGTTATAAACTGTACACTTGTTAATTCAATTTCTTGGGTATTAGATACAGGTTGTGGCTCACACTTATGTTCCAATTCTCAGGGACTAAGAAGAAATAGAAAGTTAAGCAAGGGTGAAGTCGACCTACGAGTGGGAAATGGAGCACGGATTTCTGCATTAGCTGTAGGAACTTATTATTTGTCGTTGCCCTCTGGGATAGTTTTGGAACTGGAAGAGTGTTTCCATGTTCCAAGTCTTACTAAAAACATCATTTCAGTTTCCTGCTTATATGCTAAGGGATTTTCCTTTTTAATAAAAGACAATAGTTGTTCGTTTTATTTTAAAGAGATGTTTTATGGATCTGCTAGATTAGTCAATGGACTTTATTTATTAGATCACGACAAACAAGTTTATAACATAAATACCAAAAAGGCCAAAAAGGATGATTCAGATCTCACCTATCTGTGGCATTGTCGATTAGGCCATATTAACTTGAAACGCATGGAAAGACTTCAAAAGGAAGGAATTCTAGAACCATTTGACTTAGAGGATTATGGTAAATGCGAATCATGTTTACTTGGAAAAATGACAAAGCAACCTTTCTCTAAAGTTGGAGAAAGAGCAACTGAACTATTGGGTTTAATCCATACAGATGTATGTGGACCAATGAGTACAAATGCTAGAGGTGGTTTCAGCTACTTTATCACTTTCACTGATGACTTCAGTAGATATGGTTATGTCTACCTAATGAAGCATAAGTCTAAATCCTTTGATAAATTCAAGGAATTTCAGAGTGAAGTAGAGAATCAATTAGGCAAGAAGATTAAGGCATTGCGGTCTGATAGAGGCGGTGAGTATCTGAGCTATGAATTTGATGACCATCTGAAAGAATGTGGTATTCTATCAGAATTGACCCCTCCTGGAACACGACAATGGAACGGTGTGTCGCAACGGAGGAACAGAACCTTGCTAGACATGGTTAGGTCAATGATGGGTCAGGCCGAACTTCCAATAGAATTTTGGGGACATGCACTAAATACAGCTGCACTCACTATAAATAGAGCTCCGTCTAAAGCTGTTGAAAAGACTCCATATGAGTTATGGTTTGGAAAGCCTCCAAAAGTGTCTTTTATTAAGATTTGGGGATGTGAAGTATACGTCAAACGATTAATTTCAGACAAACTTCATCCAAAATTTGACAAATGTATCCTTGTGGGCTATCCAAAGGAAACAAAGGGATATTACTTCTACAATACATCTGAGAACAAGGTGTTTGTTGCTCGAGATGGTGTCTTTTTGTAGAAGGATCACATTTCCAAAATGACAAGTGGGAGAAAAGTAGACCTCGAAGAAATTCGAGTCGAACAACAAACTCTAGAGAATGCTCAAGATGACATTCAAGATGAAACTCAGAGATCTTTAGAAGAATCTGGTGAGGATCATGGTCAATCTAGAGATGTAACCCCGCGTAGATCGCAGAGATATAGATCTCAACCGGAAAGGTACTTAGGTATTTTGACGAACGAGAGCTATGACGTTCTATTACTTAAAAGTGATGAACCTGCGACGTACAAACAAGCTATGACGAGCCCTAGCTCCAAGCAATGGCAAGAAGCTATGCAATCTGAATTAGACTCCACGTCAGAAAACCAAGTATGGGATTTGGTCGATTTGCCAGATGGCTACCAAGCCATTGGAAGCAAATGGGTTTTCAAACTGAAAAAGGACAAGGAGGGGAAACTTGAAGTTTTCAAAGCTAGATTGGTTGCAAAAGGTTACAGGCAAGTCCACGGTGTGGATTACGATGAAACCTTTTCACCAGTTGCAATGCTAAAGTCTATTCGGATAATGTTAGCAATCGCTGCATATTACGATTACAAAATATGGCAGATGGATGTCAAAACCGCTTTCTTAAACGGCGTTTTAACAGAAACTGTGTTTATGACACAGCCTGAAGGTTTTGAGGATCCAAAGAATGCTAAAAAGGTATGCAAGCTAAAGAAATCAATCTACGGATTGAAGCAGGCATCCAGGAGCTGGAATATACGTTTTGATGAAGCAGTCAGTGACTTTCGTTTCATCAAGAACGCAGACGAATCTTGTGTATACAAGAAGGTCAGTGGGAGCAAAATTGCTTTCCTAGTATTATATGTCGATGACATATTACTTATCGGAAATGACATTCCTATGTTGAACTCTGTCAAGATTTGGCTTGGGAAATGTTTTTCGATGAAGGATCTAGGAGAAGCACAGTACATATTGGGCATCAAGATTTACAGAGATAGATCTAAAAAGATGATTGGACTTAGTCAAAGCACTTATATCAATAAGGTGCTTGATAGGTTCAAGATGGCAGACTCCAAGCGAGGCTACCTACCCATGTCTCATGGAATAACTCTAATCAAGACTCAGTGCCCAAAAACACTTGATGAGCGTAGACAAATGAATGGGATTCCGTATGCATCATTGATTGGTTCAATAATGTATGCTATGATATGTACACGCCCGGATGTTGCGTACGCACTCAGTGCTACGAGCATATACCAGTCAGACCCAGGAGAGGCACATTAGACTGCTGCCAAGAATATTCTGAAGTACTTGAAAAGGCACAAAGATGACTTCCTGGTCTATGGTGGAGATGATGAATTAATTGTTAAAGGCTATACGGACGCAACTTTCCAAAACGAAAAAGATGATTTCAGATCACAGTCTGGGTTTGTCTTCTGCCTCAACGGAGGTGCAGTAAGCTGAAAAAGTGCTAAGCAAAGCACCATTGCGGATTCTACAACTGAAGCGGAGTACATTGCTGCACATGAAGCAGCAAAGGAAGCTATATGGCTAAAGAAGTTCATAGGTGAACTTGGTGTAGTCCCCTCCATTAAAGGACCAATAGCCCTGTATTGTGATAATAACGGAGCTATTGCACAGGCAAAGGAGCCTAGACACCACCAAAGAGTCAAGCATGTACTTCGTAGATTTCACCTTCTACGAGAGTTCGTTGAAAGAAAAGAAGTCGAGATAAGCAAGATTGGAACTGATGACAACATATCAGATCCATTGACTAAACCTCTGCCGCAGGCGAAGCACAACTCGCACACTGCAGCTATGGGAATCAAGCATATTGGAGAATGGCTTTGATGCCCTTATTTAATGTTTTAAAGTTTTAGAGATTAATTCTTTGTAAAACATTATTGGTTAATCATTCACAATAAATGAATAGAATTCATTTTTCCATTTAATTTGTGGTTTATTAAATGACGAGTCCCTTCAATTTGACGATATATTCAAGATAGACTGTCAGGACCAGTCCTGTGACTAAGAAATGTCTATCAAGTGAACTTGAATGTCAAAGGTTGAAAATGGTCCCTGGTCGGAGTTTTCTATAAAATTGGACGCATAGAAAACGTTAGACGACTAGAATGCAAGATGACTAGTAGTTCTGTTTCTTGAACTATGTGGACATGGCAATGTCAAAATCATTTGCATAGATACTTACTTTGGGAAGACTAGTATCGGATAAACCTATGAAACTTTACTGTAAGAGATGAAAATCTGTCATAAGTAAATTTCATTAAAATTATTAGACACTAAATCCTCAATACCTGAGTGATTTGAGATTACTTGTTTGAGAACTGGTTGCTTTGACGTTGACCAACCGTCGCACCGTAAAAGGAGGCTATAAAGGCAACGCTCAGGTAATCACCTATCAAACGAAGTCTAATCTCAAGATCGCAAGATTGGGATTGTCCTCCCATAAATCGGGATGAGATGCTTAAAAGTTGTACAAGGCCACTCGGAGAGCTAGAAACTGTAAAATGCATGGCCGTGCTCGGATGAATCATAGGCTATGATTATCTGTTTATTTGATCAGTTGAACTCTGAAACCGAGAAACACCTCTGGACATAATAAGGATGACAACTCTTACCTTATGTTCAAGAGCAAGCATCGAGCGACAAAGGAATTAGGTAATGCACACTTGTCCCTAAGGACAAGTGGGAGACTGAAGGAAATAGTGCCCTTGGTCCAAGTATGCATTCAATGTTAAGTCTAATAAATGCGGTTCAGTATTAATTAACAAGTTAATAATTCAGTGAGATCAAGTGAGTTGAATGCCTAGCTAGAGGCCGCTTCAGTTCAAGTGGAATTAATGATATTAATCCACAGCTTACTCTTGACTGAACCCGTAGGGTCACACAAATAGTACGTAAACGGATCAAGTATTTATTGGCATTAAATACTCCATCTATGGATATTCGGAATCGACGGATCTTGGTTTCAGTGGGAGTTGAGATCGTCACAAGCAAGAAATGAATACTCCGGAAACGATGATATTGCCGGAAACGGAAATATGGATCGTATCGGAAATATAAATATTATCCAAGTCGTAGATGTTGCCGGAAACGGAAACATGGTACGTATCGTAAAATATTAATGGAAATGGAAATATTGCCGGAATCGGAAATATTGCCGGAAACGGAAATATTGTCAGAATCGGAAATATTATCAGAGTCGGAAAATAATTCCGGAAGCGGAAATATTAAATATTTGTTCGAAACGGAAATTAATTCCGGAATCGGAAATATTAAATATTGTTCGTATCGGAAATCAATTCCGGAACCGGGAATTTAATCGGAAGCGCATCGTACGAATAAGCATCGGACGAGGCCTGCCGGACGAAGGCCCAGCACGAAGCCGGGCCATCGCCCAGCAAGCCAGCGCGCCACAAATTCCCCAAGCCAAGGCAGCGCCCAGGCCCACCGCAAGGCAGGCCCAGCGCGCGCCAAGGCCACGGCAGCGTGTGGGCCTCGTGGCGTGGGCTGCGAGTTCACAGGTCGCGCGCGCATAGGCGCCTGTCGTGGGCTGCCGTGCGTGTGTGTGTTTGTGTTCATACACGATTCCTAAAACTATTAGGATTTGATATATGATTAAATTCCTAAACCTAAAAGGATAAATTAATTAATTAGAGTTCTAATAGGATTCTAGTTTAATTAATTCGTATCCTAGTAGGATTCCGGTTCCCTTTCCATACCTCTATAAATAAGTGCCTAGGGTCATTATTTAGAGTGACAATTGAAGTATTCAAAAGGTAATTTTTGAAAGAAAATTCAGCCATACACTTGCACTAACCTAGCCGAAAATCCTAGTACCTTAAGGGCGATTCTAGTTGGTCAATCTTGAGGCGGATCCGGACGTACTGTGGACTATCTACGGAGGGACGACACTTGGAGTCCTAAAGACTTGTTCTTGTTCGGTTCGGGCGCAGCTAGGGAGGGCACGCAACAAAGTGTATGCATCTAAACTATACTAAATGATTATGTGTAAATAATATGCTTTCCTGGCTTTATGGTTTTTCCGCATGATTTATGATTTGTCATATGAATCATAACCTCACAATATCTCCATCTTTTGCACATCAATGTAAGAAATAATCTAACCTCCCAAGATAGGTTATTGCAAACTAATAATGCTTCAGCCAGCAAGAAGTGGAAAATTATGGGGCTTTAAAAGTAATATTACAGTCCAAGTCCATGACTCCAATCATTCATACAATTAACTGCAACCAAA
The DNA here is from genome assembly GCF_020520425.1 of Spinacia oleracea. Classification (NCBI taxonomy): domain Eukaryota; kingdom Viridiplantae; phylum Streptophyta; class Magnoliopsida; order Caryophyllales; family Amaranthaceae; genus Spinacia; species Spinacia oleracea. The sequence continues at coordinate 67,359,178 of NC_079488.1, read as the reverse complement.
AATCAATAAATAAATGTGGTTGTTAAAGATAATAATGCTCATGAAATCAAATCGGACAAAGAAAGCACGCAATAAACTGCATACCATCAAAGCCCTTGAGAGGTTATATCTGCTGATATCAACATCTCCACTCTTTGGCCGGATGAGGATGTACCAAGAACAATATAAAATAGAAAAATCAATCTTAGAACTTTAAAGAATAAACAGGACTAAAATCTTTATATCTCAGACAAAAAGATAGACAAGTGTATTAGCCTCACAACAGTGCCGAAAAAGTCAATACAATGAGGCTGATCTAGAGGGAGAATTGATAAGCGGAATATTCAGAACAATGGAAGGTTCATCAAGCTGTCAAACTTACATGTGTGTAGTGGATATGAAAATAACGGCCTAAAATATCAAAGAAGTCCACAACAAAATTTGCCACGGGTCCAGAAGGACCGAAAAATGTGTGACAAATCCTCCACGACATGGAAAACCTACATCCAACACTGATGATATTTTTCTCCTTCGAGAATTGTGTGCGACTGTCAAATTTTCAAAAGAAAAGAAACAAAATTTTAGTTAAAATTCAATTCAAATCGAAAATGAAGGAGATAGAACGGGAAATGCAGTAATCATAAAATGAAGGAGCAATAGATACGGAATAGAGTAAAGCAAGTGTACAACCGAGCCGCTCGTCGTACCTGCGTTGTTAACTGTCGCATTTTGGTCAAATCTTCACTCATCTCAAGAATTGTCTATTCTAAAATTTTCTCCGCGTCCTCAAAATTTCTTAGAAACTGAGTTTGCATACGACTAAGTCCAATAAAGATGACAAACCATCAGGAAAAATGTCACCAATTAACAACATATACAAAAGCCAATAAATCCTATTTCTGAAAACAGATAACTTCAAAACTCAAACCTTAACTCTAGCAAATCGATCAAAGAGGTTCATTTGTGAACCAAGAGAACCGCCACCGTGCCCATTACACCTAGACCAATTAAAATGTTGTAACTGAACTCCACTCAATCTCAATGCTCCAGCTGCAAGCAATGCAAACAACTCAATTCATCAAAACAAACATTATGTATCTAATCAGAAGCATACACTAACAAATCAAATATTATTTCAATAGAAAAACCATTAAAAAAATATATTAACTCAATTCATCAAATTCTCCACTGAAACCTTATCAAGCATTACAACTAACAACTGAATTCATCAAAGTAGCAACCATTGCACTAAACTGTTTCACCACACTAATTAAAACCCAAACACAAATTCCCAATTGTAACCAACATTTAAAATCAACAACTACAAGATAAAACATACAGTCCCCCATCATACCCATGAGCTCAAATTAACACAAATATCAAATTATATAACAATTACATAGAAGATTGAAGGTGGGTAATTAAATTAAAGACAAAATTGAAGGTGGGTAAGTTACCATTGTTTCCATAGAAATAAGACCTCGTACAAATTCTAACAACAAAGCCTATGATACGTTTGTTGTAGATGGCGCGGAAGCAGCCAATCGTAAACCTGTGATTGGTGGCGCATTTGTAGCCATATCCCAAAAAATACCGAGAAATCAAGAAAAATATATAAAACAAAAACACCAAATCAATATTTCAATTCAGTAGAAAAAATCAACTATTAAAAGCAAGAAATAAAATCGTAATTCCAAAAATGCAGAGAAGGAGAATCGTACCAGGGAGAAAGAGACGAATTAATAGTGAGGAGATTCCGAAGGAGTATGCGTAGTGAGGAAGAAATTTCAATCGTCGTTCATACGAACAACGTAACCAAGTTCTGTTATTGGTGAGTGAGAAGGATGTAGCAGCACAAAACACTGAAGGAGGGAGGACGAAGAGGGGAGATGAGATAGAAAATGATGGTGAAGGAGATTGGAGTGAGAGCTAGGGTTTGGAACCAGGGGTGAAAGAAAGAAGAAGGGAAGCAGGGAGAAGGGAAGCAGAGAAACAAGCGTGGCATAATCTGAGAAGAAGGTAGATCAGTAGTAAAGGGCTAGAAATGGGGGAAAAACAAGCCTATGTGTTTGCATGTTTTAAAGTGTAAAACAAAAACACCTGTAATACCTCATATTTTTCTAATATTTATAAATATATTTAATTATATTTATAAAGCATTTTATGATTTTTGGAATTTATTTCGCATTTAAATATAATTTAAATGTATTTTAATTAATTAGAATATTTATTATTTTAATTAAGCACGAAACGAATTTAATTTTCGAGTCGGAAAATTTAATGAGTCGCGTAATTTTAAAAGGTTTGGGTTTTAAACGAAAGTCCAATTCGTTTTATTAAACAAGCCCAATCAAAAGAATTTAATTCAAGTCCTAAGCTAGCCCAATCACTTAATTCCCTAAGCCCAATTCTAATTTCCTAAGCCCAGCCCATTAGAAATAGGGATCCTATAAATAGGACTCCCTTCATTAAATGACCCCCTTAATTTTATAAAATCCTCTTTTTCTTTCTTGCCCCACACTCCTCTCCCTCTCCTCTCTTTGTCCGGCTCACCCACACGACCCGCACAACACTCGGCGTGCACGTGCCCGTGTGCCTCGCTCGTGGCCCACACTCACACTCGCCCACTCCTCTCTTGCCCGCATGCAGCCCGCAGCGAGCACTCGGTGTGCCCTGCGCTGCTGCTGAGCCTATGTTGTTGCCTTCGTCCCTTCGGACACGCACACCCCTTGCTCTCGTCTCTCTTGCTGCGCGCACAGCGCCCTTGCCCCTTGCCCTCGTGTCCCGCTGCGCTGCGTCGCTGTGTCCCTGCCTTCGTCCCTTCGGCCGCACATGCGCACGCACGATTGTGTGTGTATGTGTTGTTTTTGTTCGTTGTTCAATCTTTTTCGCCCAATCACTTAAATTCGTGGTTGTTCCGTGCTATAGGCCGGATTGGTATAATTCTCTTCTTCCTTACCTATTCTATTTAAATTTCCGTATTTTAAATTATGATATTATTATTGTTTTGAATGATTAAAATGCTGGGAATCGGTTATGAACACCGTGCTTTGAGGATTTACGTGTTGTGATTCATTAGGCTTGTTTTAATTATTAAAGTATGAATTTTCAGAGTCGTCTATTTAATAAAGAATTGATTTTTATGATGTTAAAATAGTTTTATTGGGATTTTCAAGTTAGGGTTTGAACCTAGACCTAATGAGTCAATTGATTAGCATAATTAGGTGATGATTTTAATTATGATAATCAATTATATTTTCAGATTTATATAAAGGCTTAAAGTGTTGATTTTTATTGATTTTAAGGGCGAAAAAAGTATGTTTTCATACTAGGGATTGGTTTTGCAAATTGAGACGATTATTTTATTGAAAAACGATTGAATTCTAAAGTTTAAATAAGGTTTAAAATTTTACAAAGTTGCTGGAAATTTAATGAACATGGAAATAATTTAAGTTTCATTATTTTGGTAATAGGAGGTGATTTCTAAGTGAGTGCTTGTATTGCAAAGTGGCCCCTACGCTTAGGTATTCAAGGTACGTACAAGTCTAGGGCGACTACACCATTTGTCAAGAGAATTGCATGATTGTATGGATGTGAATTATATTATGTGGATTCATGTTTATTTTGGTGAACGGTCATGTGAATTATGATGTTGGATGTATTGGATTATTTGTTGAACAAGCATGTTGAGATTATTATGAGTATGGATTTCATTGTCAATCATGTTGTTCAATATTTATGCATGTAAGGTTTGTTTCACATGCAAGGGATGGATTACTTATTATTATGCTATTGTACGGGATGTCTAGCATACTTTGAGCCAATTATTCGTATCTCGTTGTACTATTTATTTTACCACATGTGAAGGGTTAGCTCACGTAAGCCACCGCACATGTAGGGTTCAGTTGGGAATACTATATGAAATAAATTAGATATGTCGTGCAAGGGCACAACCCTCATGTTAATATGCATGATGTGGAATCTCACTTTTGTGAGGAGGAACATGGTAGTAATTTCACAAGTGTCTTGCTTTGTTGATCACAAGTCCTAAAGCATTAAAATAAAATTGTTTTGGTAGTTGTTTAATAATTGTATGTGTGTATGTTGTTGAGTCTTGAGTTCGCCTTTAATAAAATATTAATAAACGTAAAGTGCAACCAGAACAAGCTTCTAAACTCTTGGAACGTATATACCTTGAGTATGAACAATGGGGGAAGACTTGCCGGAAAGCTTGATCTCCTACTAATGATACAAGACGTTGTTTCAATTATATTATGCGCAGGAATTCCGTCGGTATGGCCCAACACTCGGTATGGCCCGATTGTATTACTATATATTTGGTGTATGGTTGGCTCCCATCACCTCTTTCCTTTATGGAATATTTCTTTGGCACGTTCGAAGCTTATTCTAATTAAATTGTGAGTCAAGAGTCGAGTCAAGAGTCGAGTCTTGTATTAATGATTTGTTTGTTAATTATTAAAGGGCTTTTGCATGTTGATTAGTACTTAGTGAGTGATGCATGTTTATAGTTTTGTTTCACTCTATTCTTGTAAGTATTCAGCTTTTGCTGACTACGTGCTTTGTGTTTTTTTTTGTCATGGCCTTTGCCTTAATGACCCTATGATGATCTATCATTTGCACTTGCATTGATGGGGAGTAGAATAATATAGCAGGTTGGTAGATCGAAATCATGTGGCTTGGGATGATTGAGAGAGTTGCATGCTTTCGTATTTTGAACTATTTATTTATACTTTAATTATGTTTGAATTCGTTGAACTTTTACACTTTGGTTTTTGGGCCGTCATGGTTCCAATTTGTAGGAGGCCTCGATATCTATTAATTATGTTTTGAAAGGTTACTTGACATTAAATTCCGCTGCGTAATTCTGGTAATAGCCTTAACCGTTATCACGGTGGCGGTAATACTTTAGTAATTCCTTTATTTTAAGTTGGAAAATGATTTTATAAAAGCAATGAATTATTAGGGTGTTACAAAGTGATATACTAGAGCTTAGTTTCATTCCTTCTTTGTAGTAAGCAATACTACAAAGTGGTAATCGGAGACTAATGCGGAACTTTAGGATTTTTAAATATTATTTTCCTAAAGTCAAAACGTATTATTTTGAGTGTTCAATATTTTAAAGGTCAAATGTCAATTATTTTGGGTCATTTGAAATAAGTTGAAAAGTTTGGATGATTATTATTTAAATTACTTAAAAGTTTTCCTAAAATTTACTTTATTTATTCGGAATTTCCAAATTAAATTAAAAAAAAAAAATCGGATTTCTTTTAATTGTCCGAATTATTTATTTATTTATTTATCTAATTAATTTTCGAAATTTTTCGGATTTGGAAAAGATTTTTTTTTTTTTTTGGATTTCCTTAATTAATTATCCGAAATTAATTTGTTTAATTAATTAATAATTCTTATTAATTTTCGATTTTAATTTTAATAATTTCAACTAAGTTATGAGTTATTTCTTAATTAATTTCGAAAATTAATATTATTTTTAAGTGAGGAATGGGTAGATTAAGAAGGGCATATTAGTTTAAGAATGCATATTATGTGACAATGTGATTTATTAATTGCCATGTATGTGTTTTAATCATGTTTTATCTTGTTTCATGTGATTAATTGCATCATATTTCATGTTGAGCATATACTTGTGCATTGAAATTGTATGGCTCCACGAACTACTTATTGTATCCTTTTTGGGTTGGAATTTCTATGGGAACGCGTTAGTAAGACTTTCTAGTTGTGAATTTTCAGGAATTAAGTATGCTACCTTCTAAGTTCACCAGTCTAGGATACCTAGAGAAGATGGATACCGAGACCCCGCACATGTATGTCCAGAAGATCGTGTTTGCTTGCAACTATTTTGCTTCGACCAAGGATATTCCCCACCTTAGGCACAAGGATATGATGGCTAGTATGGCTATACATTGTTTTCCCCATAAGAACCCTTACATAGACCTTAAGAACAAGTTCAGTGGCATGCATTTTAATGATGGTACCCCTAATTGGTACAAATATGGGACTGGAGATGGTAGGTGGAAGTACGATACTGAGGTTCTTACTACTATCTTAGAGGTTGCGGAGAATAGCTATGAGGATGGGAAGTACTCTGCGGGTCTAGGTATGGGCTATGGAGGAGTAGAAAGTGATGGTGAGGATGGCATGATCCATGATGAGCAAGCTAATGATGTTTAGGAGGACGATGATGATGATGATGATGTAGTGGAGATTGAGAATCTTAATCCTGTAGTTCCTGAACCAACAATTGAGATATCTAGTGGATCTGAGGATGAGCTTGAAGAGAATAATGTGGTTGATAGTGAGCCACAACAGGATCATGAGGCTATGGATGAAGACTCTGATCGGGAAGAAGACTTGGATGATCCTAATGATCAAGACTTTACTCCAGAGCAATACAAGGAAAGAAATGATCGTCGTGATGACGTTAGTCTTTAGAGAAATGTAATCCTTAGTTATTTATTTTTCGTTGAATAATAAAGTGGCAAAGCTACTACTTATGGCTGTTAGTTCTATTATAGTTGGAGAAATAAAGTTATATCATTTGTGGATGTAAGACCTATTCATTGAAGCTAGCATTAATAAAATCATAGAATTTCCTTTTCGTTATCTCTTAAGTTCAATTTTCAATTCTAAGTTTTGTGGGTATCGCAAAGGGATTAATTGTTATTTCTTCAATGAAATTTTATGTGGAAGGTGGTCAAAGTATCAACCATCTAAATTACATGCATCGAATAGTTGGGTGAGAAGGCCCAAAAGTGGCGCCAACTCCCCTAGGGCATGTGTTATTGTGTTCTTGTTGTGAGTGGGTTCGTTGTCGAACTAGTGCCTTAGTAATGTCATGTCCAACCAATATTAAAGTTAGTCTTCTATTTTATTCAAAAGAAGGGATATGGCTAACCAAGAGATTTCTGAAGTGGTTAGACAACTAGCCGAGGTAGTTCGAGACTTAGCTCAAACTAGAGCCAACCCAGTGCATGATCCGGCTGGGGAAATGTTTAAGAAAATAGCTCAAAGCAAGCCTCCACTGTATAGCGGAGAGATTGAACCAAGTGTGCTTGAAAAGTGGTTGAGAGAATTTGATAAGCTTATTGTAACTGTGAATTGCCCCGAAAACCATAAGGTGAATAGTGTTGTGTACTACCTGAGAGGTGAAGCGAATTTATGGTGGCAACGATGTGAGAATACCCTTAGAGCCACACCTAACTTTGGGTGGGAAGCATTCAAAACCGCATTAAGGAACAAGTTTTACCCACCTTATCTGAAGAAGCAAAAGGCGCAGGAGTTCATCGAACTCAAAATGGAGGGTTTGTCTGTAACGGAATACTATTCTAAGTTTATAGAGCTGTCTACGTTTGCACCTGAAGTGGTGGCAACGGAAGAGCTCAGGGCTCAAAGATTTGAGAATAGATTGACCATGGACTTGCAATTGTTGTTTTCTGGAGAGACCTTTACCTCATTAGACATCCTGTACGGAAAAGCTGCTCACCTGTATGGTTTACAACAAAGGAAGAATGGGAGTACTGAGAAGAGAAAGGATGATGGAAACTTGAATCAAGGGAATAACCATCAGAATCAGGCGAATTTTAAGAAGCACAAAGGGAATGGGAACTTCCATCTTAGAGTTAACAATGGTGGCAATCGCAACAACCAAGGTGGTGGAAATCAGTCTGGAAGGAATGGAGTAAGGACTTACGACTGTAGGCGCTGTAACATGAATCACCCTGGAAAGGATTGTGACGGAAACCTAGTGACTTGTAGATTCTGTCAGAAGTTAGGCCATAGGGAGTATGAATCCTATTCTAAGAATGGAAAGCCTAACCAAGGTAACCACTAGAACAATAATCGGAATAATCAGAACCGAAATGGGGGAAATGGAGGTGGAAACCAAAGGAATTACCAAGGTGGTAACAATGGTAACAGCAATGGCAATCACCAGAACCATGGAAAGCTTGGAGGAAACCAACAGCAGAATGGCAACCGAAACAACAATGGAAACACCAATGGAGGTGGCTATAAGAAAGGAGTTGCCCAAGGAAAGCTGAATGTAATATCTAGGCAAGAAGCGGAAACTTCCTCTGACGTCATAGCGGGTACTTTTTCTATTAATTCCGTTTTAGTTAAAGTTCTATTTGATTCTGGTGCGACATATTCTTTTATATCAGTAGATGCTTTGGGGAAATTAGGGTTGAAAGAGCCTGAAACAATTGAAGTACCTATAGTCATACCTACTGGTAGCATAGTGAAGTGTACCAAAATCCATAGAGATGTGCCTTTGACCATAGCCAAGACCGTTTTCTTATCTAACCTAATCGAGTTTGAGTTAGGAGAGCTAGATGTAATTCTAGGAATGGACTGGTTGGCCATGTTCAAAGCCAAAATAGATTGTGAGAAGCAGAAGGTTCACTTGAGGTCTAGCCTAGGCAAAGTAGTGTCATATTGTCGTTTTGGTAAGCCTAAGAACATAGGGATTATCACAGCAATGGAGCTCGTGAAGCTATTCGGTAAAGGGAATCCAGTCTTCTTATGCAATGTGAGAAACCTAGAGCATGTGATCAAAGATCAGCCTCAGGATATTGCAGTAGTTAATAATACCTCGATGTGTTTCCGGAAGAGATCCCGGGGATGCCTCCTAATCGACCTATTGACTTTACCATAGACTTAGTGCCTGGAACCGCGCCTATTTCAAAAGCACCATATCGAATGGCTCCAGCAGAAATGAATGAGTTGAAAGGCTAGTTGGAGGATCTATTGGAGAAGGTTTACATTAGGCCAAGTGCATCGCCTTGGGGAGCACCAGTGTTGTTTGTGAAGAAAAAGGATGGAAGTATGAGGCTCTGTATAGACTACATGGAGCTCAATAAGGTCACAATCAAGAATAAGTATCTTTTACCTAGGATAGAAGACCTATTTGACGAACTGAAGGGTGCAGGAATCTTTTCAAAGATCGATTTGCGTTTGGGTTATCATCAATTGAGAATCGCTGACCACGACATACCAAAGACCGCATTCAGGACTAGATACGGATATTATGAGTTCACTGTTATGCCTTTTGGGTTAACCAATGCACCTGCAATATTTATGGACTTAATGAACCATGTATTCCATGCCTATTTGGACAAGTTTGTAGTGGTTTTCATAGATGACATCCTGGTGTATTCGAAGAGTGAAGAGGATCACGCTGAACACTTGAGATCTGTGTTGAGTACCCTGAGAGATAACCAGTTGTATGCCAAGTTCTCAAAGTGTGAGTTTTGTTGGAAAGAGTTGCATTTTTGGGACATTTTGTGTCTAAGGAAAGAGTGGCAGTTGACCCTGCTAAGATCAAAGTTGTTAGTGAATGGCCTACACCCAAGAGTGTGACTGACATTCGAAGTTTTCTGGGATTAGCTGGCTACTATAGACGCTTTGTGCAAGACTTTTCTAGGATAGCCAAGCCAATGGCAACCTTGATGAAGAAGGAAGAAAAGTTTGAATGGAATGACCAGTGTGAAGAGGTGTTCCAAGCCTTGAAGACGCGATTGACAACCGCGCCAGTGTTAACCTTGTCAGATGAGAGTGGTACCTATGATGTGTATAGTTATGCCTCTAAGAATGGTTTAGGGTGTGTGTTGATGCATAACGGAAAGGTTATTGCGTATGCGTCGAGGCATTGAAGCCATATGAATCCAATTACCCTACCCATGATTTAGAGCTAGCCGCTATAGTGTTTGCATTGAAGATATGGAGACACTATCTGTATGGTGTGAAGTGTAAGATAATTACGGATCATAAGAGTTTAAAGTACATCTTCACACAGAAGGATCTGAATATGCGCCAACGAAGGTGATTGGAGTTAATCAAGGACTATGATTTGGATATTCAATACCATGAAGGAAAACCCAATGTAGTTGCAGATGCCTTGAGTAGGAAGTCAAGTCATAGTGTGAATGCGTTGGTAGTTGCTAACGAGCTGTGTAAGGATATGCAACGTTTGAACCTTGAAATAGTAAGTGGTGAAAGCCTTGAGGGAATGATGAATGCCTTAACCATCCAGCCGACAATATTTGATGAGATTAGGGAGAATCAAGCTGGTGAGGTAAAGTTGGAGGGAATCAAGGAAAAGATTTCGCAAGGCAAGGAGTTAGATTTCCGAATCCATGATGATGGAAGTTTGAGGTACAAAGGCAGGTGGTGCTGTAGACGCCTACTTTTGTCCCCATTCCCGAAAGGGAAGGTTCGATGATGAAAACATAAATCTCCACTTGACAACGCATCTCCTATAAAAAAACGAATCTCAATTCCCCTTCTCATTTCACCCGAAACCTGCTATTTTTGGAAACCTGCTAAAAATGGTAACTGCCGTAAAGGGTAGTTGCTAAAAGTAGTAAGAATAAAAGATAGAAACCTGTCAGAATTAGGTGTTGCACTCCAACATAAACCCTAAACGAGATAGAGATTACGAGAGAATCCTATTCCTAATATGATTCGAAAATAAGAGTCACGTATTAATTAAAATTCTAACGAGCCTAGAGTTCGTAACGGGCCCAGACGCATCCCGTCACAAGGTTAATACGCACTAAAGGACTCAATTAAATCTCAAATACTCCGGATTCTAGGAATCCGAATCTGACTAAGAAAAACAGCCCAGACCCTATTTTCAACGCCTGGCTCTGGGCGCTGAAAATACCTGGTACGTGTTTATTCCTAATTCCTCGTGGATTAGAATTCTGAAATTCTATCTTTCCACGAACTCTTTCCTATAAATAGACCCTTAAGTTCGACGTGAAAAGGACACAACACACAATTATTATTCTGAGTATTGACTCTAAACCCCTAAGCCTAAGCCTCACGCTGCAAAACTGATCACGCGTTCTGTCGCAATCGATCCATAAATCGAACAGAACGTATCCTGTCCCATAACTTGAGATTCGTTAAATAAAAGGAGAAATAGCAAAGTCAAAGTGGTTAGTTTTCTGAGAACCGTGACGCACCTCTCAAGGGTGCGTCGTAATGTGTCCCTTTTCCATGGTTTAATTGCTTTCCTCGCCCTTTTATGAACTGTTAAACTAACTAAAATCTGATTGTTCGATCACGCTTAATAAATATAATATTTTTGGGAAATTGGATTATCATGCTAGGTCCCTTAAAACAATCTAAATCAGATAATCGCGTTCGATCTAGTACTATATGTTGCATATTGATAAAATCAACTCAGATTAGTTTAATAGTTAACGCATGTCCCTTCAATTATTTATGCTGAGCTAGTAAGGATATCCTGCCTCTGGAGTTATCGAAGAGCGAGTACTCCTCTTGGTAGTTACAGTCCCCCGAACCCTCAATCTCTACCCTGCGGGTGTACGTTGAGCAATCCCCACCACTAGGGATCACAAGGGAACCTACGGCCGTCGTGGTCAAACATAATTGCACTCCCTTTATGTCACGATAACCGGGTTTTGTCAGTTTTTCTCATTGTCGTTAAAAACTGAATGGCGACTCCTATATTACTAGTCAATTGGGTGTAGACTCACAGGAAATCCAATTACACTTGATTTGACAAAAAGAAGCGTCACACCCACGAGGGACGAGGTCACGCATTAGCCTCGTGCTTTTTCGACCCCCTCACAGTGGCGACTCCACTGGGGATAGTGAAGGAAATACTCGTTCTTGTAGGTAATCAAAATAGCCGAAGGGTGAAACGATCCTACCCCGCGTTTATTTCCCAATCAAGTTGGGACGACCTGAAAATCAGCATAATAATGTGAACGGACAGAACCGCATAACGAATCTTGGCTCCCTTGGTGTTTCATCTTGGGAGTTGGGACTAAGGATACCCATCACCAACCGGGGGGTGCATACGCTTCAAATGTTGTCCACTCGGCACTTTCGCTAGTAGTACACCCGTCCCAAACCCAATCGCTCGCCCATTAGGTCCCTCTCGCCTGCATGCCCCCTTGGCTTGCACTTGCGGGTTGGCCTCTTGAGCGAAATTCGTCTGCTGAAGACACTACCTCGACCGGGGCATGTGTTGGATCTACGATAGAAGCGGTACCAAGCCAAGCGCAAATAACTACCCATAGAAGCCTATCATAAACTACATGACATATCATTATTGCCTCATGATGGAATGTTAGTTATGTGTAGCGAAATATATGATTGTGTGTGACAAATTGTCCTAGAAAAACCAACGACCTTAAAAATTGCCCAAACATTCATAAACCGATTTGCCAAAGAGTTATACCGAAACACGTGTTCTGCAAACCCGAACGATCGCCACAAAAATAAGCGATGCTCGGGATGGCCTGTAACGAATCCCACAACGCGTAAAGGACGTTATTAGGCAAGCAGGCAAAATCAAAGTCGCGTAAACAAAGGTAGACGCAAACAGAAAACGAGAACCAGCCAGGGACGCATTTTCAACGCCCCTGGCTGGGCGCCAGAATTTCTCACGCCCTACGCTGGGCGCTGAAGTTGCTGCTTGGCCTTCTGGTCAGGCGCAACAGCCTCGTTGCCCGCGCAAAAGGAAATTACGTAGCACAAAAAAAACGTTCGTAAAAAGAATTGCTACGAGGGCGTAAGAAAAGCACTCGATTTCAAAAGCGACTCGTAAAAAATTAATAACTCTTTGCGTCGTTGTTAGGCCTCTTACGACGACAATACTCGGCACTAAAAACCGAACATGCTAATAATTATGAATGTCACACGGGCAAGTGTTTCGAAAATCCAAAGAATGACCAAAAGAAAAAACCAAAAAGTGTACCAACAAAAGAAAGATGAAAAACCAATAGAGAGAGTCGAAGTCTAGACTACGTAATACTTGAAACTTTGGGACCTAAACTTTAGTTTATCTTATACATAGGACTGGTCCTGCCACTTGGTGCCGATCAGGAAATCAACGGTTAGTGCGCCTCGAAGATACATCGCCAGCACCAGGTTTAGTGACTCCAAGCTCCGTCCGTCATCCCTCATTTCAAGGATCTCCGCTTCCCCAACCTCGATTCGCACCCTCAAACATGTCTATAGAAGTGCTACAGCACCAAATAACCCAAATGACCCTGCTCGTGAACCAACTAAAAATGGAAAACGAATCCTTAGCGGCTGCGCAAGCCAAACATTTTGCATTACTGGTCATTTGGCCTCCTGAACCCGAATTAGCCCAAAAATTCATTGACAATCTGGACCCAACTTAAAAACAACATCTTAGATACTTGAGCCTTGATAGCTTCAAGAGAATTTATGATATGGGAATAAAGATCGAGGATGACCCCACAAAAATAGTACAAAGCAAACCTGCATACAAGAGTAGCACCTACCGCAGGGGCCCCATGCCCCAAGCCCAAAAGGTCCATGCTGTAACCCGAAGGGGCCCGGGAAGGTGGACCCGAAGTCGAAGGTTTGCCCCACTCGGGTCGACTCTAGTACAAGCTTTCCAAAGACTAACCAGTCAGGGAAAACTAAGGCCAATAGGCCCTACACCCGACCCTCCAGTCAAAAATAAGTACTGGGCCGACGGCGCTCGCTGCGAGTTCCATCAAGGGAATGGGCATGATACTGAAAACTGCTGGAATCTAAAAAACAGAATCCAGGATATGATAGAGGATGAAATAACACCTCTCCCCAACGTTGGCAAACCCAACAACAACAAGAGCCCACTCGACTCTTGTCACATCTCTCTCGACCTACCAGAAAATGAGAACTGCAACCCTACGGTGTACATTACACCTCAAGGTGCACCACTCGCCGTGGTCCCTATGGATCAAATTGAGAGAGAAGTGTGCAGTGTGTGGGATGATAATGCTGAAGATGTCTACCTGTCTCAAATATCGGGCCAAGACCTCTTTACTGAGACTTGGCCCAGATCTGAAATTTCCCATGATTGTCATACTTTGGATGAGGCACCTCACCTCACCAAGACCAAAACAGCTGAAATATTGGACAACCAGGCTTTATGGACATTGTTTAACGAATCGAGGCCTATGGAGGACGAGACTGTGATGACTACCCTAGCCTTACAAGATGAAGGTTTCGATCCTACCCGGTTAATCGCTCCTGCATCAACACTGGGAGAGATCGAGAACGGATGGGTGAAGACATATCAGTGGGTCAATGCAAAAGGAGTAGAATTCAAGATGAGTACCGGTGAAGGATCAAAGTTTTACGAGACTAAACCCAAGGCTTGAGCCACCTAGAGCACCTTAATAAAAAGCGCCTAGTAGTTCTTTAGATTGGTAGAAAAATAATAAAGACTTTAGATGGTCCTAAGACCCCTTAGAATATAGGTCAAGTTTATTTCAGTGTGTTTTCCTTAGTTTCCAAAGACGTAATATTCCTCCTAAAAAACTTTATTTCTAACACTAAAAAAGCACCAAACGTACTTGCAAAGAGGCGGCCCACTCTAGGCCCAATAAAACAAGGCCCACTCGGCCTTGAATCGTGACATCGAAATTCATCAAACCCCAAAAGAGAACCACATTATCATATTACCAAAACATGAGGGTCTAACCCACGCAACCCAAAGAAATAAAAAAGAAATCAAATTCAAACAATACAAAGTTTGCTCAAGAAAAAAAAAAAAAAACTCATAAAAAATAGACACCGCCCCTCGCATCAACACGCACCTCAGCCCATCCAAAAGCCTATACAATAATCTTCATATCTTCCACACACTAACCCCATTCTCCAAACTGTTTCGAGTCACGAATAGAAAAAATAATCCGGACAAAAATGCATCTCACGCTAACAGTAAAAAAAGTCTCCGAAGTAGCCTCAAAATTGATTTTAAATACGAGTAAAAATAAAAGCACTAAAACAAAAACAAAAAAAGAAAAAAAAATGCAAGAAAACGTGAAGCAAAGCGTCAAAATTGACCGCCCAAATCATTTTCAGCGCCCAGGGCTGGGCGCCGAAACCTTTGACGCCCCAGCCTGGGCGTTGAAACTCTCTGCCTGCCTAATTTTTAGAAGTGCTCGTCATTTTATCCGCACATAACGGAAAAATAACGAACACTTGGGGGGTACAGCACGTATCCAAACAAGCTTACCAAAAAATATAGCCATACAAAAAAGTCAAATTTCGTTTTTACATAAATACTTACGGCAAAAAATGGTAGACGAGGCGAAAATAATGATAAAACTTCACTCATTTGACCAGTTAAGTAATATGCTACCACCTCAGGGCATATCTATTAAAATCTGGCATCCTATAACTTATTCTAGCTAGAACTACGCGTGACCTGATTCTGACAAGATACGTAGGCAATCCTTACCAAGGATTCGGTCCAATCAATCAAAAAAAACAAACATACATAAATTGTGCAAAAAGTGTTAGACATATAAAAACATAAAAAAAAAAAAAAAAAAAAAAAAAAAAAAAGGAGAAACAAAAAAAAATATGAAAATGAAAAAATAAAATACGCCTTTATTGAAAAATAATAAGAAGGAAAACAAAGTGCTAAGGAATGAAAAAACAAACACAACTGACATAAATAAAGGGCACCTACACCCTAGCAAGAACTACACTACTCTAGTTCTTCCGGATCATCAAATAAAGTCTTGTAGAGGGCAATGTTCGCAAGATCCACCCCCGCAGTCTTCTGCGCTGCCCCAATATCAATCTCCATAAGAACCGGCTCCTGGACACTAACTTCCAAAGATGCCAAGGCTTCAGAAACATTCTCAGTTATAGCCCGCTCAGCCTCAAGGGCACATACAATGGTGGGAGAAGGATTATTATCATCAACTAGACTAGCCACTTTTTCTACATGCGGCTGAGCCTTCCTAACCCATACATTGTTCCGGCGACGATCTCCGCGAGAGCTTGCATTTCTTTTAACAACAGCAGGCCCCTTCATGTTAGGCATCTTTTTAGGCCTCAAACTGGAACGGGGAGGAACTTCCTTTCGCTTTCGATCAGGACGAGCTTTCACAGTCTTAATACCATAGGTACGAGGTTTGGCAGAATCAGAACCCTCATACTTAACGCGAATACGAGGTATCAAAAGCTCAGCCGGCTCCCTATTTCGAGCTTCGGTCCTCACAGCTTTATCATCGGAGCTCATCCACAACTTGTAGTTTTCAGAAAGACCCACAAAGCCATTTGTAGCTACGGCCCAACGTGGGAGACCATCATAATACTTAGCCCACGCTAGAACCCGTGCTTGTGAAAAGGCCGCTACCTTAGGTGGTACCGTATCAGAAAAGGGGATAGTCTGCCTTAAACCATATTGACGCATGACTCGGTAAGGGAAAATATAAATGGGCCGAGATAGCCCCAACAAAGAAACATAAACCGATACATCAGAACCCCCCGTCATAGTAGTCAAACCCCACCATGGTACCACCCATTTAATAGAACAGATGCCATAAGTAAAAAAATGAGGTCCATTCGGCCTCGTCGTGGCCTTGGTGCAAGTATTTTCGGTTACCCAAGGCTATAGGGCGATAATGTTTAGGATCGGCAGGAGCTTCCAAGAGTCTGAGCCGTTCCACGAGCCAAATCTGCAAAAAACGGGTACGATCAAAAAATAATAATAAAAGAAAACGGTTCCTGGGGCGCAGTTTCAACGCCCAGGACCAGGCGCCGAAAATTCCAGCGCCCATCCCTGGGCGCTGAAACTCAGCCCCAAGGCAGGACGAATAAAAAATGTGTATGCAAAAAATGTGTATACGTGCGCAAGAAAAAAATTGATTACCTGCAGTAATAGGGGGCTTCCCTTAAAATGTTCAGATTTGGCATCCTTCTTCAGCTCATCCGCACTCAGCAAAGTCTCGGCAACAACCAACGGCATAATAGAATAGCAACTTTCCATCTGGCTAATCAAGGGGATCAACCTTATGTCACCGAACTCACCATTGTTATTCGACAGCAAATAATGATTCAACAAGCAAAACACAAGGGCTCGAATATTCAATTTTTGTTCGGTCATATTCTTACTAGGCCTAAAGTGATGTTTTACAAGTTTTGCCAAATTAACCTCATCACCTACAACAACTTCAGCAAGCATATTAGCATCTAGTCCTAGGAAAGCCTCTATGGTTGTTTTACTCTCTTCAATAGTGCCAGGAGTGGCAGGGGTAGCATTAGTAGGATAACCAAGGATCGCAGCAAATTCATCTGGCAAAGGACATATTTCGTTGCCCCGAAAGACAAAAACATGATGATCGGAATCCCAAAAGCTTAGGGCTGCGTGCAGAAAATTATAGTCAATGTTAATTTGTTGTAAGCCTAAAAGTGCCTCTAAGTGGTATTCTTTCAACAAAGCCTTTTCTGTAGGATTAAGGGCCCGTAGCCAACGCCTAACAGCCCGTTGGAGTGAGAAAGTGGGAATCGACATGACAAAAGCAAGGAGTAATTAAAACACAGCAAAGGAAGAAGGAAATTGAGAGTGATGGAAAATAGGGACGTATCTAGCCCCTATATATAGCTGAACGCATCAAGTGACATCCTGATCCCATTCGGAAAAGCGTTAAGAAATCCGAAAGTCAAAATTCGCCAGGAAATGACTTTCAGCGCCCGAAGCTGGGCGCCGAAATATTTAACGCCCAGCCTTGGGCGCCGAAAATGCAGCCCAAGGCCCAGATTTCACAAAACGCGGAGCAGGAAAAGACTTAAAACCGTGTTGCTAGACACGAGGCCCTATGTACAATTAAGATCAAGCCCAAAAGCACCTTTAAGCTCCCAATTAGCAAAAATGAATGGTAAAACTTGGTCGAAACTTAGACTTGTCTCAAGAAACATATATGTACACTTTTCAAAACAAATATGAAATATCAAGGTCATTCTTCGAAACACCAAAAAACGTTGTTAAGTCGTTGGTTTCTCAAATAAAAAAATGTTTGTCTGTCAAAGGATTAAATCGGGCCAAGCTAAACCGAATGATATTAAACCTTGTCGCCCGAAGACTGAAGTCGCACCCCATGACTTCGCCAAAGTAGCACACCACTATGAAAGGTCGCTCGCACATACGAGCTCGACCCCAAACATGACTAAAAGACGTTATGAAGTATGCGAAAAATGACCACCAAAGCCCGAGTGCTTCGGGGCTCGCGAAAAGTATACTCCAACAGAGAGCGCGCAATCAAAATCACATTCCCGGGCTGCGCTATACGCCGCCCCATGTTTGGATGATCTGAAAAGAACAGGTTCGACCTCAGAAAAGGGTCGTCATTGACACTTGTACATGGTCCTCTGATCAGAGACCAAGTAGTGGCGAAAATCGAGCCATAAAGACTAGCTCAAAACCACGAAAGCGGACGGTCGCAAGATAAAGGTCCGTCTGAACACGTTATCAGCCCACGTTCAGGTTACAACTAAATTCGAGCATCCCTCGAAAGAATTCGCTCTTGCAAGAATGAATAAAAATAAATTCTCAAAAGAAATCACAAAGAACAAAAGAAATAGGAACTTGCCCATCTTCAGTTGGCAAGATCGCGTCACAAACCACGCGAGTTCCCAAATCGAAAAAACGAATTCAGGGATGTCCACCCTTAGCGGACAGGGCTCGCCCACCTTCAGCGGGCGGGGTCTGCGTCACTAGCCGCGCAGGTCCTCAGTTTTCCAAAAATAAAATTTTCAAAGTTCAAAATAAAACAGGCTCGCCATCTTTAGCCGGCGGGGTCTACGTCACAAGCCGCGTAGGTCCTTAGTCGCTGCAGCGATAACTTTTTCGGTTTTCCCTTTTTCCAAAAATTAAAGGATCGGTTTCCCCTTTTTCCAAAAATTAAAGGATCGGTTTCCCCTTTTTCCAAAAATTAAAGGATCGGTTTTCCCTTTTTCCAAAAATTAAAGGATCGGTTTTCCCTTTTTCCAAAAATTAAAGGATCGGTTTTCCCTTTTTCCAAAAATTAAAGGATCGGTTTTCGCTTTTTCCAAAAATTAAAGGATTGGTTTTCCGTTTTTCCAAAAAAGAACGATGAAATTGGTTTTCCCTTTTTTCCAAAAATTAAAGGATTGGTTTTCCGTTTTTCCAAAAAAGAACGATGTGCTGAATTTTCCTTCGTTTTACGTCCCATAAAAACAAGGGGGTTTTTCTCGTTTAACTAGCCTTGAAAATGAGAATCTTTAAAAATATTTTTACCTCGTGGTTGGGCTTGGCCATGCCCAATTACACTTTATAGATTTGATTTCGAAAACATCTGTAGCTACTCCCAATGACAAAGTGAGGGAGTTTCTACACTTCTTTAGATCCTTCCAATGACAAAGTGAGGAAGTTTCTATACTATCCGTTGATAAATCCCAATGACACGTGAGGGATATGTCGACACTCCAAGTGATGACCCTTGAGTCAAATGTTATCACTCGGGGGCTCGTGAGACCCTCGCAAAAACAGGTCACCATGGCTTGTATGGCGCACTCTGTCTAGTACTTTGACCATCGTCTTATTCCAAGACTCAGTCAAAGTGGGGGCTAACTGTACACGCCTACTTTTATCCCCATTCCCGAAAGGAAGGTTCGATGATAAAAACATAAATCTCCACTTGACAACGCATCTCCTATAAAATAACGAATCTCATTCCCCTTCTCATTTCACCCGAAACCTGCTATTTATGGAAACCTGCTAAAAATGGTAACTGCCGTAAAGGGTAGTTGCTAAAAGTAGTAAGAATAAAAGATAGAAACCTGTCAGAATTAGGTGTTGCACTCCAACATAAACCCTAAATGAGATAGAGATTACGAGAGAATCCTATTCCTAATATGATTCGAAAATAAGAGTCACGTATGAATTCAAATCCTAACGAGCCTAGAGTTCGTAACGGGCCCAGACGCATCCCGTCACAAGGTTAATACGCACTAAAGGAATCAATTAAATCTCAAATACTCCGGATTCTAGGAATCCGAATCTGACTAAGAAAAACAGCCCAGACCCTATTTTCAACGCCTGGCTCTGGGCGCCGAAATCTTCGGCGCCCAGGCCTGGGCGCTGAAAATACCTGGTACGTGTTTTTTCCTAATTCCTCGTGGATTAGAATTCTGCAATTCTATCTTTTCACGAACTCTTTCCTATAAATAGACCCTTAAGTTCGACGTGAAAAGGACACAACACACAATTATTATTCTGAGTATTGGCTCTAAACCCCTAAGCCTAAGCCTCACGCTGCAAAACTGATCACGCGTTCTGTCGCAATCGATCCATAAATCGAACAGAACGTATCCTGTCCCATAACTTGAGATTCGTTAAATAAAAGGAGAAATAGCAAAGTCAAAGTGGTTAGTTTTCTAAGAACCGTGACGCACCTCTCAAGGGTGCGTCGTAATGTGTCCCTTTTCCATGGTTTAATTGCTTTCCTCGCCCTTTTATGAACTGTTAAACTAACTAAAATCTGATTGTTCGATCACGCTTAATAAATATGATATTTTTGGGAAATTGGATTATCATGCTAGGTCCCTTAAAACAATCTAAATGAGATAATCATGTTCGATCTAGTACTATATGTTGCATATTGATAAAATCAACTCAGATTAGTTTAATAGTTAACGCATGTCCCTTCAATTATTTATGCTGAGCTAGTAAGGATATCCTGCCTCTGGAGTTATCGAAGAGCGAGTACTCCTCTCGGTAGTTACAGTCCCCCGAACCCTTAATCTCTACCCTGCGGGTGTACGTTGAGCGATCCCCACCACCAGGGATCACAAGGGAACCTACGGCCGTCGTGGTCAAACATAATTGCACTCCCTTTATGTCAGGATAACCGGGTTTTGTCAGTTTTTCTCATTGTCGTTAAAAACTGAATGGTGACTCCTATATTACTAGTCAATTGGGTGTAAACTCACAGAAAATCCAATTACACTTGATTTGACAAAAAGAAGCGTCACACCCACGAGGGACGAGGTCACGCATTAGCCTCGTGCTTTTTCGACCCCCTCACAGGTGCGTGCCTCAAAAGTGTGGAGAATTGAAGGAGAAATTAATGAAAGAAGGGCATCATACGCCATATTCTGTGCACCCGGGTGGTGACAAGTTGTATAAGGACTTGAAAAAAATCTATTGGTGGCCAAGAATGAAGAACGAAGTAGCTGAATTTGTAGCTAGATGCCTGACTTGTCATAAGGTTAAAATAGAACACAGGAGTCCTCAGGGGAAGGTCCAACCTTTAGAGATTCCAAGTTGGAGGTGGGACTGTATTTCTATGGACTTCGTCATTTGTTTACCTAAGTCGAAAACCGGAAATGATACAATTTGGGTTATGGTAAATAGGTTGACCAAGTCAGCAGTGTTTATACAAATGAAGGAAACCTGGAATATGGAACAACTTGCTAAAGCTTACATTAAGAATGTTGTGAGGTTACATGGAGTTCCTAAGGATATCGTATCGGATAGGGATTCAAGGTTTCTTTCGAATTTCTGGAAGAGTGTGCAGAAGAGCTTTGGTACGACATTGAAAATGAGTACAGCCTTCCACCCAGCCACAGATGGACAACTGAGAGAACCATCCAAACCCTTGAGGACATGCTTCGGGCATGCGTCATTGATTTCCAAGGAAGTTGGGAAGATAGCCTGGATTTGATTGAGTTTTCATATAACAATAGCTATCATGCTAGTATTGGGATGGCACCATTTGAGGCCCTGTATGGAAGAAAGTGTAGAAGTCCCCTTTGTTGGAACGAAATTAGTGAAACCGTAGTGTTGGGACCTCAAATGATCGAGGACACCATGAACCAAATCCGAACCATCCAATCCAAGATTCAAGCGGCGCAGGATCGCCAAAAGAGTTATGCAGACTTGAAACGTAGGGATGAGGAGTTCAACATAGGCGATAAGGTGTTGCTCAAAGTGTCACCAATGAAAGGTGTCATGAGATTTGGAAAGAAAGGGAAGTTAAGCCCTAAGTACATAGGCCCATATGAAATCTTAGAAAGAATTGGAAAGGTAGCTTATAGACTAGCCTTGCCTATGGACTTGCATAGAGTGCATAATGTGTTCCACATATCTCAGTTAAGGAAATATATCCCGGATATGTCGCATGTGTTGCAACCGGAGACCATAGAATTATACCAAAGTTAAACTTTTGAGGAAAGACCTGTCAAAATCCTTGATAGTAAAGTGCGTAGTACACGTACTAAAGATGTGAAAATTGTCAAAGTGTTGTGGTCTAATCAAGAATCTGAGGAAGCAACTTGGGAAGCGGAGGACGAAATGAGAAAGAAATATCCCGAGCTTTTTTTTCCCGAGTTTAGTTGAGTTACGGGGTTGTAACTCGTGTCTTTTAAATGGGGTAGAGTGCGGTAGAATTTCGCGATTTTTACCTTGTTTTCCACTATTTTGTGCTCAATTTAGTGCTTTCTATTGAATTTGCACTTATTATTGTCCTGTTTAATC
The DNA here is from genome assembly GCF_020520425.1 of Spinacia oleracea. Lineage (NCBI taxonomy): Eukaryota > Viridiplantae > Streptophyta > Magnoliopsida > Caryophyllales > Amaranthaceae > Spinacia > Spinacia oleracea. Next base: position 67,336,872 of record NC_079488.1, on the reverse strand, counting down.
ACGTAAAGAGTACAACAACTTAAAATTTTTGCAAGTGAACGCATTAACGTCTCATAAAGTCTCAAGTTTTGAGTTTGAATTTTGATTTCCGAACCCAAGTTTCGGGACGAAACTTCTTTTAAGGAGGATAGACTGTAATACCTCGTATTTTTATAATATTTATAAATATATTTAATTATATTTATAAAGCATTTTACGATTTTTGGAATTTATTTCGCATTTAAATATTATTTAAATGTATTTTAATTAATTAGAATATTAATTATTTTAATTAAGTACGAAACGAATTTAATTTTCGAGTCGGGAAATTTAATGAGTCGCTAGTAATTTTAAAAGGTTTGGGTTTTAAATGAAAAGTCCAATTCGTTTTATTAAACGAGCCCAATCAAAAGAATTTAATTCAAGTCCTAAGCTAGCCCAATCATTTAATTCCCTAAGCCCAATTCTAATTTCCTAAGCCTAGCCCATTAGAAATAGGTAGCCTATAAATATGACTCCCCTCATTAAATGATCCCCCTTAATTTCATAAAACCCTCTTTTACTTTCTTGCCCCACACTCCTCTCCCTCTCCTCTCTTTGTTCGGCTCACCCATACAACCCGCACAGCACTCGGCGTGCACGTGCCCGTGTGCCTCGCTCGTCGCCCACACTCACACTCGCCCATTCCTCTCTTGCCCGCAGCCCGCAGCGAGCACTCGTTGTGCCCTGCGCTGCTGATGTGCCTCTGTTGTTTCCTTCGTCCCTTCGGACATGCACACCCCTTGCTCTCGTCTCTCTTGCTGCGCACACAGCGCCCTCGCCCCTTGCCCTCGTGTCCCGCAGCGCTGCGCTGCGTCGCTGTGCCCCTGCCTTCGTCCCTTCGGCCGCACACGCGCACACACGATTGTGTGTGTGTGTGTGTGTTTTTTTTGTTCGTTGTTCAATCTTTTTCGCCCAATCACTTAAATTCGTGGTTGTTCCGTGCTATAGGCCGGATTGGTATAATTCTCTTCTTCCTTACCTATTCTATTTAAATTTCCGTATTTTAAATTATGATATTATTATTGTTTTGAATGATTAAAATGCTGGGAATCGGTTATGAACACCGTGCTTTGAGGATTTACGTGTTGTGATTCATTAGGCTTGTTTTAATTATTAAAGTATGAATTTTCAGAGTCGTCTATTTAATAAAGAATTGATTTTTATGATGTTAAAATAGTTTTATTGGGATTTTCAAGTTAGGGTTTGAACCTAGACCTAATGAGTCAATTGATTAGCATAATTAGGTGATGATTTTAATTATGATAATCAATTATATTTTCAGATTTATATAAAGGCTTAAAGTGTTGATTTTTATTGATTTTAAGGGCGAAAAAAGTATGTTTTCATACTAGGGATTGGTTTTGCAAATTGAGACGATTATTTTATTGAAGAACGATTGAATTCTAAAGTTTAAATAAGGTTTAAAATTTTACAAAGTTGCTGGAAATTTAATGAACATGGAAATAATTTAAGTTTCATTATTTTGGTAATAGGAGGTGATTTCTAAGTGAGTGCTTGTATTGCAAAGTGGCCCCTACGCTTAGGTATTCAAGGTACGTACAAGTCTAGGGCGACTACACCATTTGTCAAGAGAATTGCATGATTGTATGGATGTGAATTATATTATGTGGATTCATGTTTATTTTGGTGAACGGTCATGTGAATTATGATGTTGGATGTATTGGATTATTTGTTGAACAAGCATGTTGAGATTATTATGAGTATGGATTTCATTGTCAATCATGTTGTTCAATATTTATGCATGTAAGGTTTGTTTCACATGCAAGGGATGGATTACTTATTATTATGCTATTGTACGGGATGTCTAGCATACTTTGAGCCAATTATTCGTATCTCGTTGTACTATTCATTTTACCACATGTGAAGGGTTAGCTCACGTAAGCCACCGCACATGTAGGGTTCGGTTGGGAATACTATATGAAATAAATTAGATATGTCGTGCAAGGGCACAACCCTCATGTTAATATACATGATGTGGAATCTCACTTTTGTGAGGAGGAACATGGTAGTAATTTCACAAGTGTCTTGCTTTGTTGATCACAAGTCCTAAAGCATTAAAATAAGATTGTTTTTGGTAGTTGTTTATTAATTGTATGTGTGTATGTTGTTGAGTCTTGAGTTCGCCTTTAATAAAATATTAATAAACGTAAAGTGCAACCAGAACAAGTTTCAAAACTCTTGGAACGTATATACCTTGAGTATGAACAATGGGGGAAGACTTGCCGGAAAGCTTGATCTCCTATTAATGATACAAGACGTTGTTTCATTTATATTATGCGCAGGAATTCCGTCGGTATGGCCCAACACTCGGTATGGCCCGATTTTATTACTATATATTTGGTGTATGGTTGGCTCCCATCACCTCTTTCCTTTATGGAATATTTCTTTGGCACGTTCGAAGCTTATTCTAATTAAATTGTGAGTCAAGAGTCGAGTCTTGTATTCCTGATTTGTTTGTTAATTATTAAAGGGCTTTTGTATGTTGATTAGTACTTAGTGAGTTATGCATGTTTATAGTTTTGTTTCACTCTATTCTTGTAAGTACTCGGCTTTTGCTGACTACGTGCTTTGTGTTTTTTTTGGTCATGGCCTTTGCCTTAATGACCCTATGATGATCTATCATTTTCAGTTGCATTGATGGGGAGTAGAATAATATAGCAGGTTGGTAGATCGAAATCATGTGGCTTGGGATGATTGAGAGAGTTGCGTGCTTTCGTATTTTGAACTATTTATTTATAGTTTAATTATGTTTGAATTCGTTGAACTTTTATACTTTGGGTTTTGGGCCGTCATGGTTCTAATTTGTAGGGGACTAGGAGGCCTCGATATCTATTAATTATGTTTTGAAAAGTTAATTGACATTAAATTCCGCTGCGTAATTCCGGTAATAGCCGGCCTTAACCGTTATCACGGTGGCGATAATACTTTAGTAATTCCTTTATTTTAAGTTGGAAAATTATTTTATAAAAGCAAGGAATTATTAGGGTGTTACAACACCAAATCAATATTTCAATTCAATTAAACCAGCCTAACTCGAAAAAATCAACTATTAAAAGCAAGAAATAAAACCCTAATTCTAAAAATGCAAAGAAGGAGAATCGTACCAGGGAGAAAGAGACGATTAATATAGTGAGGAGATTCAGAAGGAGTATGCGTAGTGAGGAAGAAATTTCTATCGTCGTTCATACGAGCAACCAAAATCTGTTATTGGTGAGTCAGAAGGATGTAGCAACGCAAAACACTGAAGGAGGGAGGACGAAGAGGGGAGATGAGATAGAAAATGAGGGTGAAGGAGATTGGAGTGAGAGCTAGGGTTTGGAACTAGGGGTGAAAGAAAGAAGAAGGGAAGCAGGGAGAAGGGAAGCAGAGAAACAAGCGTGGCATAATCTGAGAAGAAGGTAGATCAGTAGTAAAGGGATAAAAGTGGGGGTAAAATGGTCAGAGCACTATTGCTGCAATAGTAACTTGAACTTTGCATGTTTTAAAGTGTTAGGATTACTTAGATGGTCCATCTCCGGTAACAATGACTTACCCCACTAGTCCACCACCATGTTATTTAATGAGAAAATTAGCAAATTAATTTCAAACCCGTCAAACAAACATAGAAACAAAAATTTAATCAGTTATTAATAGGAAACAACATTCACATTCCATTTAACATGAGAAAGTGACATAAATTAAATAAAACTTGATAAAATAAAACGTAATCTAACATGAAATCAAGATTGGTGAATTAAGTAGATCTTTGGTGAGACGAGAAACCCTAATTTTTGTAAACTCTCGGAGAGAGAAGGAACTTTGATGTCACATAAGTATATTAAGTATAGGAAGTCTTGAGTGTTGTTTGGTTGACATGAAAAACAATGGAAAGTGTAAGTTTTTAGAAAGTTGAGGTTGTGATGTTGTTTGGTTTGCAAAAACGTGGGAAGTCACATTTCCTATGAAGTTCCACGTACTTCTCGTAAAATGGAGGAAGTTATTTACCTAGGCCCCTAGGTAAGTGGAAGGAACTTCCCATAGGAAGTTACTGCCCAAACAACATTTTCTATTTTCTAGGAATTGTGAAAACATGGGAAAATTTTAGTGCTATAAACTTTTACTTCCTATAGTCAACCAAAAGTTACCTTATTTCATATGCTATGTTGCTATGTTGCTGAGACCAAATAAGACTTGGCCTAGTGGTAAAGGGTTGGCCTCATAACCTCAAAGTTATGGGATCAAACCTCACTAGGGCTCTTTAGAGGTGAGGATTTCCTTTATAATCCCCTCACTTTCAATGAGTTTGACCTGCAAAGCTGACTGAAAATACATGTACGAGGTATATATCAATTGACTAACATCCTTCATCTTCTTTTCTGAAAAAATACTATGTGGCTGATTCATGAATAAAATTTGGAAAACGCACGCAATTATTGTATAAATCGAACTTTAACCCTTACATTTCAATTTCAACACAAGTGAATTGTATTAAGTACAGTTTCACTAGTTAATTTCAATAATCCAACCCTTCTTGTCTTCAATCAGACCATTTTGAATCCCAGAATATAATGACATCAACCTCTTACACATTGAATTGGCGTTTGTTGCCTGGTAATCTACCCTGCAAATTTCATATTATTAAGAGTTCTCGCATTAGAAAAGGCCCCTCGCGAATTACATAAAACCATATACGGAGTTTAACATAAGAAAAATTAACAAAACGCGTGTGTATATACCTTTTTCCTTTGTATGTAACGCTACCTACAGGAACCATCACAACAGCAGTTCCGGTGCAGAAAGCTTCATCTGCTTCGAGTAATTCCTCCACCGCAATCTGTCGTTCCTCAACCTATACGAGTTCTAGTTTAGTATTCAGATAAGGTGGTGCTAAGCATCACTATATATGTTCAACTTGAATAAATAAAACTTAGACTTAATCAAGGTTTTTGACCAACTGTAGACTTGCTAAACATATATAATTAAAGATAGGCATTGGGCCAGGCCGAAGAATGGTACGGCCCCACACGAAAAAACACAACCCAGTTACCCAGCACGTGCACCAAGTTGTGGTCTGTGCTCTGATCAAAGCACGACACAACAAAGTACGTAAAATTGAGTAAGATTGGCACAATGGGTTTGGGCGTGCCGAGGTCGTCCTTTTGAAATTTCAGGTCGGTGCGACACGAAACTAGTGAGATTGGCAAGGGTCTGGTTCATTAAGGCCCAAGGCACGTGGGCTCATTACGAAAAACGATTCGATTCGGCCAACAACCATCTTTATCCCGTCACTCCCTCCGTATTTATTTAAAAGATACACTTGGTCGGACACGGGTATTAAGAAAAAGAATTGAATGAAATCAAAAAATAAAACAAGTGGGGTTTGGTAGATATTTTAATAAGTAAAACAAGTGGGGACCATGTCATTTTAGGGATGAGGGGTGGGGGTGGGGTGTAAATAGATTATTTAATTAGATGGTGAGATTAATAAGTTACTAAAAATGGCAAGTGTATCTCTTATATAAATACGGCCGTTAAAGACAGGTGTATCCTTTAAATAAATACATAGGGAGTATTTTCAAGCAAAAATAAATAAATTCTTCTATTTATCTTCTTGTTAATTACTACTCCTACATACTTGTATATAGTTTGTTAATACATAATACGTACCCTCAATGGCGGACCTACCCTATGACCAAGGGTGGCACGTGCCCCATCCTCCCAGGAAAAAAACGGTTATTTTTACTTTTAAAAAACGCAGATATGTGCCATGAAAGTGTTTAATGTGTAAGTTCGATTCTATCATAAATAAGTACTTGCCGCAGTGGTAATTTGCTTCGCCTGCCCTTTCGTTTGGGGCCGGTTTCGAGCCTTGTTTGACGAAGTTTGCTTGAACATTTTATCATTCATTTAAAAAATTTCGTTCTTTCTATCTTCTTTTTTTAAAAAAAATTTCCGTTCTTTTTATGATAATTCAATTTTTGTTATCAATGGAATGGCATTACTACAAATTAACATTTTACTTGGTTATGATAATTTGACATTTTTGAATCAATAAAATACTTCGTATATACGGAGTAATACATTAGTGCATACAAATTAAATACAATAATGTTATTTGGAGGGTTTTTTTATATAATTGATTTGCAAAGGATCAAATTAGGTTGTAGATGTCTTCGTGAATTTTTTTTCCCTATTTTGAAATGGAGATGTTTTAGTGATTTAAAATTCAAGTTAATGACACGAATTCTTTCTTCTGAATGTTCATTTTTTGACTTTGAAAGCAGATACTCTGTATGAGTGTCTTGGTGTTACTAAAAAAAATCAAGATATTTATATGACCTAAAATCACTACAAGAAATTGTACTATTAACGACGGGAAATCCCGTCGTGAAAGGCCAATAATCGTTGATTAACGACGGGATTTCCTGTCGCGAACCCGTCATAAAAGGGGGCCGTCGTTAATAGAAATCCCGTCGTAAATTCGTCGTAAACCCGTCGTAAAAGACATTTGCGACGGTTATTCCCGTCATTGTTTGGTTGTTAGCCCCGTCGCAAAAGGCTTTTGCGACGGGATTTTTGACCCGTCGTAATTAGGTCGTCGTTAAAGATACAAATTCTTGTAGTGAATATAGTCTACAACACTAATATTTTCTTCAAAATAATATACGGAGTATATTTTTGTTTATTTTGAAAAAGTGAAATATGAATGTTACTGTGTTAATAATTTTTTTCAATCAATATTTTTTGCTTTAATGTTGTTTATTTATTTATTTATTGATAATTAAGGAAATAAAAAAATTAGGTTAACCTCAGTTAAACCAATAAAACATAAAAATTATGGCCGTAAGTGAACCAAAAAAATCGACTTCTGATTTGCCGACCCTTTCTCCACATCGGCAATAATGTTGAAGATTGGTGCCCCCCTGATTGAAAATTCTGGGTCCGCCACTGCGTACCCTAGTCGATCAATATGTTTCTATATTATGTACTTTAGCATATACTAGGACTTAATTAGCTTGTACTATAAATATATTAATCAAATACTTAAGCTTTGTAGCAGGGGCGGACCTATGAAGCCCTCGAGGGATTCCAAGGGACCCCCATTATTTTCAAAAAATAAGTTGCTAAATTGATTTTGAGGTAATTGATTGCACTTAAATACTAAACATATACATAATTAACTTACACTAATCTTAATAAAATACCTCTGGCATGATGGTTGGTGGACAAATATTTCACCTAGGCTACCTAAGTTTGAATCCTCTAATGTACAAATTATTTTATCTTTTACTTGTTGTTTGTTGATTCTCTAAATTTTTCATGCTTTGTTTTTATTTTTTCCTTTTCCCTTTATAGGTCATTTTGTCTTATCACTTTTTATTTTTTGTTTTGTTTTTTCTATAATGATACATGATATAATTTGATTTACAAAAACACAAAAAAGTGTAGTTTATTTTTTCTTCAAATATATTTTTTAATTTCCATAAGATATGTTTCTAGTAATGTATATTTATACTCCAATTTTATAGACTTATTGTTGCATGTTACCTTGAACTTTTTAGAGGTCTAATTAATTACTTCGTAAATAGGATTATAATGCCCCGACCACAAGGGTTGAGAATGATGTTCATTTTTCTTTTTATTAGTGTTTGTGTGTGCTATTTGTTTGGAGATAATTATTGCAATAAAGTAATTCTCCTTCAAAGTATGAAAAACTCGTTTTCCATTTTAAATTGATATCGCACCAAGTTATTGTTATAATTTGGACTATTGTTATGGAAATCCAAAATTAAAGTTCATAAATTCTCCACGTATTTTATTACGACGTTTATAATATTTACTATTTACCTTTCAACTTTAACCCACTAAAAGGAAAACAAATCATAAATAATTTTGGACCCCCATAGATTAATTCCTGGGTCCGCCCCTGCTTTGTAGTACAACTTGAACGGAAAATTAAACTTAATCTATTTTATTACTAACCTTGAAACCGTTTTCTAGAGCAATTTCGACGATACTTTTCCTTGTTACACCAGGGAGAATTGTACCTTTGGTTGGTGGAGTTGAGATTATACTGTCCTGTAAGTATGAAGAGTATATACATTCAAATGAACAATTTTAGTTAGTCCTAGATGAAGCAACTATTTACGTGCAGATATATGATTGAAGAAGTATTTATAAATATATTATACCTTAACAACAAATATATTACAAGTAGAAACCTCCTCTATATATTTCCCGCTTTCGGAATCAAGATACAGCACATCCGAATATCCATTTTTCTTTGCTCTTTCCAATGGTTTCAAACCCTCAAATATAATAGATAGATGAACCAAAAATAAGTTAGTACTAACATAGCCTTAAAATAGTTATTGGAACGTAACATGCATTTGTTTTTATGCTAAAAAGAACATATGATACGTAGTATATATAATTATATATGCTTACTGGCGCATAGTTGGTTATTGATTTCACACCCCCAGCACCACCACGAGAAGCACGGTCAAATTGATCCTCCACATACAAGTTTAATGCCGCGTTCCCTTCCTAATACAATATTAAAAACAACTAGAATTAATTCAGCACATTATTAAGTCCACGTACAAGTTCATATATATATATATATATACGGAATAGCTAGTATTCCCTCTGTCTCTAAACTCAGCTCAAATAAAGCAGCAAAATCGCGTTGTATTAAATAAAAACGGGAAGAGTAACCTTAAAGTAGTTGCGAACTGGAGAAGCATAGATAAGGAATGTGTACTCGGGAGCTGGAGCCACACCTAGTACAGCACCTGTTCCTAGGAGCAAAGGTCTAAGGTATAGTGAACCTTTCCCTGGTGGAGGAATCTGTTACATTGTTGGAGTGTTCTTATCAAGTAATCATACATAAAGGCTAAAGAGTTAATGATCGAACCATAATTAATGTTTGATACTTAATCATATACCAACATACATACCCAGCGCTTATTAGCAAGAGCAGTCTGCTTGACTGCATCAATGAACTGATCAACAGACGGGGAAGGCATACACACTCTTTCCGCGCCTATTCTCATGCGTAAGGCATTTTGATCAGCTCGGAATAAAACAAGCTTCCCATTTTCTCTTCTCATTGCCTTCAATCCTTCAAATAAACCCTTCCAATGCACAATATTTTAGTAACCTCCGTTTCTAAATTATATTTACAGTTATTATTTGCGCAAATAGTAAGATAAGAGAAGAATAATGTAGAAAATATTGATGAATATAATAAAATATGGATAAATCAAGAGATACTTCTAAAATGGGGGTTGCTGAACTTAAGAAAAAAATGAACAAAGTAAAAGAAATTGAGTGGAAAGGTGAAGAAATAAAAAATTATGAACAATATCAGCTTAATTAATTACCTGGCCATAGTTCAATACACAAGCTGCAGGACTCAACTCAATGTTCCCATATGGAATTAGCTGCCCCTCCGTAAACTCCTCGTCTCTTGAGCATTTCATCACGTACATGTAATCCGTGGGCGTTAGCCCGAATCCTAACTTGTCCCAGTCAATTTCTGTGTAGCCATTCTCACTACGAGCATGGCTGTCAATCGCAGCATGCATAAACAAATGTTATTTGGCATCGTTTGTTTAGTGTAAAATGTTTTTAATACAAAATGATTTTTCGTGGAAAATATTTTCCAAGAGAAAATACAATTGCAAACTAGTTTTCTTTGTTTGATTTTTTTTAAAAAAATGGGAGAAGATGGGGAAGATTGAGGGGAAGAAGGGAGAGGGAGGTAAGGAGTAAGGGCTAGTTTGGTTGACATTCTAATACATGGGAAGTTTTATTTCCTAGGAAGTGAATAGCAAAGAGGTTGTTTGGTTGACATGAGCATAGGAAGTGAAACTTCCTAGGTGAAGCTGCTTACCTAGTACTCCCTAGTTAAGTAGAACTTCCCATGGGAATTCTAACTTCATATGCTCAACCAAACAAGAATGTTCAATTCCTAGGAAGTTAAAACATATGGGAATTGCAAATACAAGGGAAATATAACCTCATAAGTGCAATCAAACATCACCTAAAGATGGAAAAGTGATTTCACTTCTTTTTAAATGGAAAAGATTTTTCCACCTTTAAGGAAGTTGTGGACAATGGTTTTACATCCCTTACGTAAACAAATATTATTAGCTAGTGTTATATAATACAAGGGAGTGATAACACACCATATCATTGTTTATGTTACCTTAAGGCAGAAGAAATTGGAGATGATGTTGCCGCGTGCGCCATGGATGAAAGTATGAAACGAGCTTAAGACGAATTATGTAGACCTTATTGGAGTAATTAAATTAAATTAAACAATGTGAAATTGAGAGATATGCAAAACATAGGGTGAATTCGTTGGTATTTATAACACTTTGTTACAATAATGTCGTAGGTATATATAAAAATAATCAAGAAAAACGTTATCATATGGTCATTTTTAAATACATGAATAGAAGACTTTAAAATTCTGTCGGCACATTCCTATTTAAGTATTTTTTTCCTAAAGAGAAAATTCTGTGACAAATACCAAATTCATCAAGTACGCCACGTACAGATGGCCAGTGGTTTGGATTGGAACCGACCCACCCTGAGTCGGTTTTGGATCCTCTAGAGTTTTAAAATAACTCTACAAGGTAGAGTTTGAGGATATTAACTATTGAATAAAAAATCAATGGTATTATCTTTTCAAAATTCCCCCTATTTTTTCTCATCAATATGAGCCATTGATTTTAAAATGTATGGTTTAATTAGATACGACTCTACCTTGTAGAGTTTTATTAAAACTCTAGAGAATCCGGACTCCCCTGAGTCTCTGACACACTCCATAGTGGGTTACGTGGGTGGAACACTTATGACCATGACACAACCAGCCCATTCTGGAGATTTTTTTGATCTGTTGTGGGTCGAACTTTTCAACATCACCCATTTGACCCAACCTATCGGATCCTTCAAAACCCACCACGCACACTCGACCCACCCAACCAACACACGAACCCAACCCACCCAACACATGAACCAAACCAACCAAACCCATCTTAATTTTATCAATTTTGTATGAATAAAATGCAAATAAATTCTAATTTTATTGTGTAATACATTAACCACATATATGCGACTATGTGTATAACATAAAAAATAATTAATTTAAGTTCAAACAAAATTTGTAACTTTTCACGCTCAAGTAATCGTCCAAACTCACCTAATCCACATCAATTCCTAAAACTAATGTAAACTCACCAAACGCACCTGACCCATCGGAATCACATCTGTCATAACCCACCAAACCGGCCAATTGAACCCACCCGACCCACCTTCACCCACGACCCACGACCCACATAACCCACGTAACCCATGACCCATCTTGTACTGTGTCCATTTTTTCCGACACAACCTACGACTCGACCCCCCATATTTTAACTGAGGCGGATCGCGTGTCCATTATCACCCACGACCCACCCAACCCGCCACGGTGGCCATTCCTAACTCCAAGCTAATACTTAATGTAACATAGCCTTTTGTTATAGAATATCATCTCTGTTCCATAATGATATTTCACTTTCTATTTTTCACGTATGTCTATTTCATACTCCCTCCGCAAGAGATACACTTGTCTTTTTCGGCTGTATTTATTTAAGAGGTACACTTGTCATTTTTAATAACTTATCAACCCCACCACCTAACTAAATAATCTATCTAATATATCTTATTTCCCACCACCCTATTAAACAAATAATTTCAGAACTACACCCCACCCCCTAAAATGACATGGTTCCCACTTGTTTTACTTATTAAAATATCTACCAAACCCCACTTGTTTTATTATTTTATTTCATTCAATTATTCTTCTTAATACCCGTGCCCGACCAAGTGTATTAAATAAATACGGAGGGAGTATCATTTTTTATCTCTTATTACGCATTAATAAAACTTATATTTTTAAAGTACTCTTTGAATCGGATTAAATAAGATTTCACATGAATATTTTTTTTATATATATTGAAAATATTTTTTAAAAAATTTCCTTCAATCGTGTATAGTTTAAAAAAATCCTAAATTAGATCATTATGAAACAAATGTAATACGTAGTGTACATCAATGAGATATCACGTTCTTGATTGTAGTCTTAATAGATAGTGAGTAAGTGATTGATTATAATCAATTGATTATAATCAATCACAATTGTCTGTATTTGTATACTTCGTAGATATTATTCTAGTGTATCTTCTTATTTATGAGTTTTTTTTTTTTTTTTGTGCGAATGAGTCTCAAAGGCAATATAAATTACAAATGGGATAATATTAACTGTTCCGGTGTTGTAAAGATGGAAACAATGGGCTTCGAATGAAGGCCCTTTCGTATGTGTTGAAGATTTTGCTTGCTTGAATGAGTCGAGTCCGAATTCACCTGCACAAGAGCAAAGTCACTAGCCTCGGGGGTGTTTCCAAGGAAAGCCCCTCCGATGCCTAAGTAAGAACGATGCTCGGATTCTAGAGAGAAGTTCTCTAGAAGAGTAGTCTTAAGGCGATAAATTGGACGTACCTTGAGGTGTGAGCCTTGGTGGCCTATTTATAGTGTTTGCATAATAAATGCCCATAGGTCATTTATTGCTATTGGGCCTTGGGCCTTAATGGATGGCTGAATAGCCATAGTGGTAAGGTTTGATGCTGTTGTTTAGAGCCATTGGGCTTTGGACTTAGTGGCCCAATTGAATATCAATTGGGAGCCCAAACAACATGCCCCCCAGACCCGGTCCATTTAGAATTAAATGGGTGGGTTTTCCGGTTGTCAGAAGTCCAAAAGTTCCCTCTCTTTTTTTGAAAAGGGATGATTTGCATTGATGACAAGTGTTGGGACTTGTATTGTGTCGTGGAGATAGTGGGTTTGAAAAGAAGTTGATGCGCCTCCTTTTTTTCTATAAATACTGGGCGCTTAGCTCTCTTCAAACTTTACTTTCTCTCTCTTTCAAACACATTTCCTCTCTTTTTCTGGCGATCGCAGTTTTCGAGTTTCTTCAGATCTACGGAATTCGGTCAGTTCTGGACTTCGGGAACTTGTGTCGTTCGCTTTGTCGGCGAATTCCGCTTCGGAAAAAGGTAACTTGCTTCTGAATTTTCCTTGCTTTTTCGCTCTTTCCTCTACTCCTCAATCTAAACCCTAGACCGAGAATTCGCGATCATGGCAAAGAATAAAGGAAAAAGTAAGTTCGTCGTTGGTTCCTCTAGTGAGAGGGAGGATGTTCCCTCGGGAAGGGTACAGAAGAATTCAAGGGGTGGACCCTCGGAGAGGCCGGTGGAGAAACGTTCGACTGGTTGGGATGCTTCCAAAGATGGTGCTGTTGGCGGGTCTGGTGTGTCTGAACGTGCTACTTCTGGTAAGAAAGCTGGTTCTTCGGGTGTACGCCGTTCTTACCCTGAGTTTCCAGTTCATTGGACTGAAGCTGATCCGAAGGGCAAGTATGCCCCGATCTTGCATGAGACCACCAAGATCGATGGTCCGTTGGAGAAATCGGTCAGTGGTGACTGGTTGGTGGAGGCGAAGCTGGGGAACTACCATCGGAGGGCCGAGGAGCTATACGGAATCCAGCACGCCTTGGGGTACTGGTGTGAGCTTCCCGATCAGGAGCGTCCTCGGGTGACCCATCCACCGAGGGGGTTCATCTCTGTGTACACTCATCACTTGGAGAACGGTCTCCGTTTTCCCTTGGATCCATTTATTTCCGAGCTCCTGGTGTCGTACAACATCAGTTTGGCCCAACTTACACCCAAATCTATGAGGCACATCATCGGATTTAGATGGGTGTGCGACTTTGTTAACTTCCCCTGCTCTGTCGCCGTTTTTCGGGATCTCCACGATCTGTCTTTCAATCATGCTTCCAAGGGTGATGGGTATGGTTGGTGGACCATCATCAACAAAAAGTCCAGAAGGAGAGGGGAGCCGAACTATATTACGGCATACCCTTACCTCAGTTCCGACCATAATTTGAAGACGGAGTGGTTGCTTGTTATCCCAATTTTTATCGCCCTCCGAAGTGGTTTGTGACTCCTGATCCTGATATGGGAGGCGTGGCTGCTCCGGATCGGAACCATCACCACTACGTGGATCTCCTCCAGTGGTTTTTGGCTCGGGAGGATAACTATAAACTGCCGTCTAGCTGGCTCCCGAACCTCAACTACATCTTGCGGGAGGACATTCTTGCTGTCACCGGTCTCAGCAGGATTTTTGACAGGGGTAGGTGTCTTTCGGCTGGGACCGTGTTTCAGTGAGTTTGTCCTCCTCCTTCTTCCCTCGTTTTACTGACTCGTTTTTGTGCTTTGTTTTTGCAGAGTACGGCTTTAGCTGTCTTGATCCTGCGATTTTGGGCATCTCTTTGGATCTGAAGACTATTCACGACTCGGCTCCTGATTACAAGTTCGGGAAAGAGAATCCTCGTAATCCTCGTTTGAAGGATTACGTGTTGTCTCCTTCGGGTGTTGCCCGGATATCCGAAGTTCGAGCTGATCCGTGGGATTCTGCCTCCTCTCCCGAAGCTGTTCCAGTGAAGGTCGTGCTTCCTGATTTGAGGACAACTTCAGATCCGGTGATGGTTTCTATAGGCTCGGTTTTTGTTTGTCTTTTCTTTCTCTTTGGTTGGCCGTCGGCTAACGTCTTGGTCCTGGACCATCTTTCTAGGGTCCTGGGACTGACGCTGTGCCGCGTGTCGTTCCTTCGGTTTCATCTCCGGCTCGGATAGATATCTCTTTATCTAGGAACCGGGTACTTCACCTTTTTTCTTTATTTCCTCCTTTGTCTTCCTCTAAATTTATTGACCCTTGGTCTCCCTTTTTAGGATCAAAGGAAAAGGAAGGGTAGCACTCTTCTGAGGTCTTCCGCGCATCCGAAGAAGGCGAAGGCTTCTCAGTCCTCGGAGAAGGTATTTGCTCTGACTTGGAGGTTTTCTTGTAGTCCGTCTTTCCCTTTTTCGAAGCTGATCTTTGAACGCTTGTTTTGTAGGAAACGGTTTCGGAACACATGCCTCCTCCCAAGAATCTCCTTCACTTCATGCCCTTGCCAGGGCAGAAGTTAAAGAGTGTGGTGGTTGCGGAACCGCCGCCCGTGAATCAACCGTTGGCCGAGGAAGATACCATCCCCTCTCCGCTGAAGCCGTCTACTGCTTTAGGGATCGAGATCCAGGATATCACCAAGGTGATGGAGGCGATTGAAGCCGACTTTGTTCCTGGCTCGGATGCCCCTATCGTGGCCGAGGAGAAGAAGGAATCTGCTGACGTTTCTCTCGAAAGAGAGAGAAGTCCAGATAAGGAGATGGTGGATCTCACAGGCCCCGATGTTGAGGTTCCCGAGGCTGAGAAGGATGTTCCCTCTGCTGAGGAGGAGCAGCCCGAACAGGGTTTGACGAGGAAGAGGCGCCACTCGACTTTGGGTTCTACTTCGACCTCGGCCCTGGATAGATTGATCCATGCTGACCCTTGCTCGGATGTTCCGCTTAAGCGGATCCCCGAGGAAGTAAGGGAGGCGATGGCTCGATATGCTAGGGCTCCGGTTTTGGGAGAGAATCCCATGGCTCACGTGGGATCTTTGGTGGGTCCCGAAGCTGCTCGGGAGAATCTTCTTCGGGCCAACCCGCAGTGGAGGGTTCCTGGAGCTGAAGAGATGAACCCGGCTATGATGGCCCAGTACTACCTGAATGAGGTAAGTGTTTGATTTTCTCTTTGAGTTGTGTTTTTGTTTTATGTTTTTCCTACTTCTGCTCATCTTTCCTTCGCTCCCAGGCTGTTTTCTGGTCCTCGTTCGCTTCCGAGTGCAGCTCGGTCGAGGAGAGACAACTGAGGAGATATCAGGAGGCTTATGCTCGTGATATTCCTATCTTGGACCAGAAGGCTGGGCAGCTCTTCTCCGAGCTTGTGGAGGTCAAGCAGCTGTACCTTCAATACAGTCGTGAGGCTAGAGCTTCTGCTGAGCAGATCGGGGCCGAAGTTGGAAAGCTCACCTTCCGAGTCGAAGAGGATGCTGAAAAAATAGCTTCCTTCGACAAGGAGAGGAAAGATATGGCCGCCAAGTTTGCGAGCGAACTTGAAGAAAAAGACAGACTTCTCAAGGAGATGACGTCTAAATTTGAGGCGGCCGTTAAGCAGAGCCAGGATGCGGAGGCGAGGCCTCAGCAGTTTGTCAAGCATCGAGAGATTATTCAGAACTAAGCCGACAAGGTGCCTGTTCTCCAGCTGAAGATCCGAGAGAAGGCTGCGGCCATTCGGAAGTTGGAGCAAGAGCGAGTTGACCTCTACACTGCTGATCAGTGTAGAGAGCAGTATTGGAATGGCATCATGGGTGCTCGGCGCATGTTTGCGAAGCATATGCCTCATTTCCCTTGGAATGAGAAAGTTCCTCTCTGGATGCGGGCCCAGGATCACTTGGTGGAGTGCCAAGCTGATCGAGACGAAGCTGAAGCTGAACGCCAAGCTGCTCTTGCAGAGGCTCGGGCCCAGAAGGCGAATTCCGAAGGTGACACTACTGCTGGGGGTTCTTCGAAGGATGCTCCCCTAGGGGCTGCTCCTGAGACTCCCAAGAGTTAGGGATTCGGGCAGTCGTCTTCTTCAGAGTCGGTCGGTTCCAGTTGAGGACTTCCGAATGTGTGCTTGCCTTTCCCCCTTTTGCCTCGGCGCTGCGTTGTACTTGTTTCTTTTTGCTTTCTTAGTACTTCGGTAGGCCGGTATTGTCTGTTGATGGCTGCCGATTTTAACTGTTTCATTTTGTTTTCAATTTTTGAGGGTCCTCGGGTATGTACCGAGCTGTTTGATGTATTTGTACTTCCCCCAAATATTGAATGAAAAATGAATGTTTGTTACTTGGCTGCCTCTTTTCAATTTTTTTGCACTTCCGAAGTTTTAAGTCTTTGAATCCGTAGATTTTCGAGCTCTTCTTTTTGTAGACTCGCTAAGAAACCCTTTGATTTTGCGAGTTCTTCAAATCCGTAGATCTGTTAAGAGACTCTTTAATTTTGCGAGTTCTTCAAATCCGTAGATCTGCTAAGAGAATCTTTAATTTTGCGAGTTCTTCAAATCCGTAGATCTGCTAAGAGACTCTTTAATTTTGCGAGTTCTTCAAATCCGTAGATCTGCTAAGAGACTCTTTAATTTCCAGACTCTTCAAATCCGTCGATCTGCTCAGAGGTCTGGATTGTTCTTCTGATCTCTTGTGGTTCGGAAACCTGGGCAAGAGATCGCTAGTCTGCCTCTTAGTTATGACTTTGGCGATCCGTGGATCTGAGCCGAAGTTTTATAACTTGATTCGAGCGACTGTTTGTTGCGAACAAGGTTTATCTGGGTATCGCGAATCCGAGGATTCTGGACGATTCCCCGAAGTGTATGATTTGGTCATTTCTTGCATTTTATCAAGGAATGGGCAAAGTCAACCTGCTTTTAGTCTCGGATTGATCAGATCCGAGGCTGCATGTATATATATAAGGGGACAATGAAATATAGAGATAGGTTTAATGAAACACATGGTGCCAAACGGCTTTCCTCTTCTCATTAAACAACTTACTTGGTTTACAGACAGAGATCATACAAAATATTTCTTGAGAACATCGGTATTCCAATGGTTCTTCAAGATTGTTCCATCCAACTGTTTCAGCGTAAACGTGCCTGGCCTTTTTTCGGAATGGTTGATGTATGGTCCTTCCCAGGTGGCTGAGAGTTTGCCATGGATCCGTCCTTTCTGAACCGAGGCGGCGTTTCTGAGTACTAGATCACCGACTTTTAGGGGTCTGGCGTTGACTCTTCGATTGTAATGCTTGTTGACCCTCTGCAAATAAGCTGCGTTGAGTGTCCTCGCATCGTTCCGAGCTTCGTCTAGTAGGTCGAGAGCTTCGGACAGAAGTTGGTTGTTGCTTTCTCCTTGGAGTCCATCATACCTGTTGTATGCCTGGATCCTCAAGCTTTCTGTTCCGATTTCCACAGGGATGACAGCTTCGGATCCGTATACAAGGTGGAACGGTGTTTGCCCAGTAGCTTCTTTCTCGGTGGTCCGAAGGGACCATAGCGTCCCGGGTAGCTCTTCTAACCACTTGTTTTTGTTATCCTCGACTCTTTTCTTGAGTGCGTTGAGGATGAGTTTGTTAGCAGCTTCGGCTTGCCCGTTGCTTTGTGGGTGGCAAACTTCCGAGTAAGCTAGGTGTATGCCGAACTGTTTGCACCACTTTTGTAGTGGGGTGTTGTCGAACTGTTTCCCGTGGTCGAAGACCATCAGTCTTGGTATGCCGAACCTTGTGATGATGTTCTGCCATATGAACTTGCAGACTTGAGGTTCGGTGATGGAGGAGACAGCTTCAGCTTCGATCCATTTGCTAAAATAGTCGACTCCTACAATCAACCACTTCTTCTGGTTCGTAGCTGAGGGGAAGGGACCAATGATGTCTAACCCCCACTATGCGAATGGTAAGGGATACAGTGTTGATTGTAAGGTTTGAGCTGGTTGATGGATAGCTGGTGCGAACTTTTGGCATTTCTCGCATTTCCTTGCCATCTGCTTTGCCTCGGAAACCATAGTGGGCCACCAGTATCCGGCCCGAAGGGCTTTGTGTGCCACTGTTCTGCCTCCGATGTGGTTTCCGCATATCCCGAGATGGATTTCTCTTAGGATATAGTCAGCGTCTGTTGGACCCACACATTTTAGCAGTGGAGCGGAGAATGATTTCCTCATGAGCTCTCCCTCGGCGCTGATGATGAACCACTTGTTGAATCTTTTCAGCTTTCTCGCCTGTAGCTTATCCTCGGGAAGTTCTCCCCTTTCTTTGTATGCAATTACTGCGTCCATCCAGCTGGGTTCGGTACGTAAACTGCATACTGTGGTGGGTAGCAAGTCAATGCTTCTCTCTTGGTGAACTTCCACGTGGACCGACCTGTTTAAGTCGATGAGTGTTGAGCTTGCGAGTTTTGACAGTGCGTCTGCTTGCGTGTTTTGTCCTCGGGGGATGAGAATGACTTCAAAGGATCTTAACCTTGACGTTATGGATTTAATTTTTGCTAAGTAAGCTGTCATGCTGGGCCACTTGGCCTCATACTCCCCTCGGATCTGGTTGGCTACAAGCTGGGAATCAGTTTTGAGGCAAACATGCTCGGCCTCCAGGGATAAGCAAAGCTCTATCCCTGCGATTGCGGCCTCATATTCGGCCTCGTTGTTAGTTGCTTTGAATCCGAACTTCAATGCATACTCTATGCTTTTCCCCGTTGGGGGGATTAGTACAACTCCTGCTCCTGAGCCGTTTACTATGGAAGATCCGTCAGTGAAGACCTCCCAAGTGCTTTTCGTATCATCCAGCATTTCCTGGTATGAGCACTCGGCCAAGAAGTCTGCCAACGCCTGTGCTTTGATGGCGGTCCTCGGCTGATATTTGATGCCGAACTCTGATAGTTCGAAGGCCCAGGCAGCCAATCTTCCTGACCTCTCTATTTTGTCGAGTACTTTCTCGAGCGGTTGGTCAGTTAGTACTGTGATCTGGTGGGAGTCGAAGTATGGCCTCAGTTTTCGTGCAGCTACCACCACTGCATATGCAACTTTCTCGATGAGCGGGTACCGAGTTTCGGCCCCTGTGAGTGTTCGGCTGGTGAAGTAGATTGGCTGTTGCTTCTTCTCTTCTTCCCGAAGAAGCACTGCGCTGACGGTTCCAGGGCTGACTGCGACATATAGGTACAGGGTTTCCCCCTCCTTTGGTCTGGCCAGTGTCGGCAGTTGAGCTAGGTGGGCTCTGAGTTGCTGAAAAGCCTCTTTTTGCTCCTGCTCCCATATCAGTTCGGGATCCACTTTCCTCGGGACCCCCTTTTTCTTGACTGGTTCTGCTTCTCCCCCGGGGAGGCTCTTTGGTTTTAGTGCTTTGAAGAAAGGGGTTCCCTTGTCCGAGGCTTTTGATATGAATCTTGTTAGTGCGGCTAACCTGCCGGTTAGCCTCTGCACGTCTCTCTTGGTCCTCGGCTCGGGTAAATCCAACGCTGCTTGGACTTTGTCCGGGTTCGCATCGATTCCTCTTTCGCTCACCATGAATCCGAGGAACTTCCCTGACTTCACCCCGAAGACACATTTTTTTGGGTTCAGCTTCATGCTGTATTCCCTCAGATTTCCGAAGGTCTCTGCCAAGTCTTTGACATGGTCTTCCTCCTTAATGCTTTTTACGATGGAGTCATCCACATAGACCTCGACGTTCCTCCCTTTCTGGTCGGCGAAGACGTGATCAACTAGCCTCTGGTATGTAGCGCCGGCATTTTTCAAGCCGGAGGGCATCATTTTGTAGTTGAACACTCCTGCGCTCGTGATGAATGTTGTCTTTGCTCTGTCGTTGGGGTGCATGAACATTTGATGGTAGCCTGAAAAGGCATCCATGAAGCTGAGCAGTGCATGGCCGCTGGTGGAGTCTACCAATTGATCTATCCTCGGCAAGGGATAGCAGTCTTTGTACTGGGTTTGAAAAGAAGTTGATGCGCCTCCTTTTTTTCTATAAATACTGGGCGCTTAGCTCTCTTCAAACTTTACTTTCTCTCTCTTTCAAACACATTTCCTCTCTTTTTCTGTCGATCGCAGTTTTCGAGTTTCTTCAGATCTACGGAATTCGGTCAGTTCTGGACTTCGGGAACTTGTGTCGTTCGCTTTGTCGGCGAATTCCGCTTCGGAAAAAGGTAACTTGCTTCTGAATTTTCCTTACTTTTTCGCTCTTTCCTCTACTCCTCAATCTAAACCCTAGACCGAGAATTCACGATCATGGCAAAGAATAAAGGAAAAAGTAAGTTCGTCGTTGGTTCCTCTAGTGAGAGGGAGGATGTGCCCTCGGGAAGGGTACAGAAGAATTCAAGGGGTGGACACTCGGAGAGGCCGGTGGAGAAACGTTCGACTGGTTGGGATGCTTCCAAAGATGGTGCTGTTGGCGGGTCTGGTGTGTCTGAACGTGCTACTTCTGGTAAGAAAGCTGGTTCTTCGGGTGTACGCCGTCCTTACCCTGAGTTTCCAGTTCATTGGATTGAAGCTGATCCGAAGGGCAAGTATGCCCCGATCTTGCATGAGACCACCAAGATCGATGGTCCGTTGGAGAAATCGGTCAGTGGTGACTGGTTGGTGGAGGCGAAGCTGGGGAACTACCATCGGAGGGCCGAGGAGCTATACGGAATCCAGCACGCCTTGGGGTACTGGTGTGAGCTTCCTGATCAGGAGCGTCCTCGGGTGACTCATCCGCCGAGGGGGTTCATCTCTGTGTACACTCATCACTTGGAGAACGGTCTCCGTTTTCCCTTGGATCCATTCATTTCCGAGCTCCTGGTGTCGTACAACATCAGTTTGGCCCAACTTACACCCAAATCTATGAGGCACATCATCGGATTTAGATGGGTGTGCGACTTTGTTAACTTTCCCTGCTCTGTCGCCGTTTTTCGGGATCTCCACGATCTGTCTTTCAATCATGCTTCCAAGGGTGATGGGTATGGTTGGTGGACCATCATCAACAAAAAGTCCCGAAGGAGAGGGGAGCCGAACTATATTACGGCATACCCTTACCTCAGTTCTGACCATAATTGGAAGACGGAGTGGTTGCTTGTTCGCGTGCCGACGGATCCGAAGCATCCCAATTTTTATCGCCCTTCGAAGTGGTTTGTGACTCCTGATCCTGATATGAGAGGCGTGGTTGCTCCGGATCGGAACCATCACCACTACGTGGATGTCCTCCAGTGGTTTTTGGCTCGGGAGGATAACTATAAACTGCCGTCTAGCTGGCTCCCGAACCTCAACTACATCTTGCGGGAGGACATTCTTGCTGTCGCCGGTCTCAGCAGGATTTTTGACAGGGGTAGGTGTCTTTCGGCTGGGACCGTGTTTCAGTGAGTTTGTCCTCCTCTTTCTTCCCTCGTTTTACTGACTCGTTTTTGTGCTTTGTTTCTGCAGAGTACGGCTTTAGCTGCCTTGATCCTGCGATTTTGGGCATCTCTTTGGATCTGAAGACTATTCACGACTCGGCTCCTGATTACAAGTTCGGGAAAGAGAATCCTCGTAATCCTCGTTTGAAGGATTACGTGTTGTCTCCTTCGTGTGTTGCCCGGATATCCGAAGTTCGAGCTGATCCGTGGGATTCTGCCTCCTCTCCCGAAGCTGTTCCAGTGAAGGTCGTGCTTCCTGATTTGAGGACAACTTCAGATCCGGTGAGTGTTTCTATAGGCTCGGTTTTTGTTTGTCTTTTCTTTCTCTTTGGTTGGCCGTCGGCTAACGTCTTGGTCCTGGACCATCTTTCTAGGGTCCTGGGACTGACGCTGTGCCGCGTGTCGTTCCTTCGGTTTCATCTCCGGCTCGGATAGATATCTCTTTATCTAGGAACCGGGTACTTCACCTTTTTTCTTTATTTCCTCCTTTGTCTTCCTCTAAATTTATTGACCCTTGGTCTCCCTTTTTAGGATCAAAGGAAAAGGAAGGGTAGCACTCTTCTGAGGTCTTCCGCGCATCCGAAGAAGGCGAAGGCTTCTCAGTCCTCGGAGAAGGTATTTGCTCTGACTTGGAGGTTTTCTTGTAGTCCGTCTTTCCCTTTTTCGAAGCTGATCTTTGAACGCTTGTTTTGTAGGAAACGGTTTCGGAACACATGCCTCCTCCCAAGAATCTCCTTCACTTCATGCCCTTGCCAGGGCAGAAGTTAAAGAGTGTGGTGGTTGCGGAACCGCCGCCCGTGAATCAACCGTTGGCCGAGGAAGATACCATCCCCTCTCCGCTGAAGCCGTCTACTGCTTTAGGGATCGAGATCCAGGATATCACCAAGGTGATGGAGGCGATTGAAGCCGACTTTGTTCCTGGCTCGGATGCCCCTATCGTGGCCGAGGAGAAGAAGGAATCTGCTGACGTTTCTCTCGAAAGAGAGAAAAGTCCAGATAAGGAGATGGTGGACCTCACAGGCCCCAATGTTGAGGTTCCCGAGGCTGAGAAGGAAGTTCCCTCTGCTGAGGAGGAGCAGCCCGAACAGGGTCTGACGAGGAAGAGGCGCCACTCGACCTTGGGTTCTACTTCGACCTCGGCCCTGGATAGATTGATCCATGCTGACCCTTGCTCGGATGTTCCGCTGAAACGGATCCCCGAGGAAGTAAGGGAGGCGATGGCTCGATATGCTAGGGCTCCGGTTTTGGGGGAGAATCCCATGGCTCACGTGGGATCTTTGGTGGGTCCCGAAGCTGCTCCGGAGAATCTTCTTCGGGCCAACCCGCAGTGGAGGGTTCCTGGAGCTGAAGAGAGGAACCCGGCTATGATGGCCCAGTACTATCTGAATGAGGTAAGTGTTGGATTTTCTCTTTGAGTTGTGTTTTTGTTTTATGTTTTTCCTACTTTTGCTCATCTTTCCTTCGCTCCCAGGCTGTTTTCTGGTCCTCGTTCGCTTCCGAGTGTAGCTCGGTTGAGGAGAGACAACTGAGGAGATATTAGGAGGCTTATGCTCGTGATATTCCTATCTTGGACCAGAAGGCTGGGCAGCTCTTCTCCGAGCTTGTGGAGGTCAAGCAACTGTACCTTCAGTACAGTCGTGAGGCTAGAGCTTCAGCTGAGCAGAACGGGGCCGAAGTTGGGAAGCTCACCTTCCAAGTCGAAGAGGATGCTGAAAAAATAGCTTCCTTCGATAAGGAGAGGAAAGATATGGCCGCCAAGTTTGCGAGCGAACTTGAAGAAAAAGACAGACTTCTCAAGGAGATGACGTCTAAATTTGAGGCGGCCGATAAGCAGAGCCAGGATGCGGAGGCGAGGCTACATCAGTTTGTCAAGCATCGGGAGATAATTCAGAACCAAGCTGACAACGTGCCTGTTCTCCAGCTGAAGATCCGAGAGAAGGCTCCGGCCATTCGGAAGTTGGAGCAAGAGCGAGTTGACCTCTACACTGCTGATCAGTGTAGAGAGCAGTATTGGAATGGCATCCTGGGTGCTCGGCGCATGTTTGCGAAGCATATGCCTCATTTCCCTTGGAATGAGAAAGTTCCTCTCTGGATACGGGCCCAGGATCACTTGGTGGAGTGCCAGGCTGATCGAGACGAAGCTGAAGCTGAACGCCAAGCTGCTCTTGCAGAGGCTCGGGCCCAGAAGGCGAATTCCGAAGGTGACACTACTGCTGGGGGTTCTTCGAAGGATGCTCCCCTAGGGGCTGCTCCTGAGACTCCCAAGAGTTAGGGATTCGGGCAGTCGTCTTCTTCAGAGTCGGTCGGTTCCAGTTTAGGACTTCCGAATGTGTGCTTGCCTTTTCCCCTTTTGCCTCGGCGCTGCGTTGTACTTGTTTCTTTTTGCTTTCTTAGTACTTCGGTAGGCCGGTATTGTCTGTTGATGGCTGCCGATTTTAACTGTTTCATTTTGTTTTCAATTTTTGAGGGTCCTCGGGTATGTACCGAGCTGTTTGATGTATTTGTACTTCCCCAAATATTGAATGAAAAATGAATGTTTGTTACTTAGCTGCCTCTTTTCAATTTTTTGCACTTCCGAAGTTTTAAGTCTTTGAATCCGTAGATTTTCGAGCTCTTCTTTTTGTAGACTTGCTAAGAAACCCTTTGATTTTGCGAGTTCTTCAAATCCGTAGATCTGTTAAGAGACTCTTTAATTTTGCGAGTTCTTCAAATCCGTAGATCTGTTAAGAGACTCTTTAATTTTGTGAGTTCTTCAAATCCGTAGATCTGCTAAGAGACTCTTTAATTTTGCGAGTTCTTCAAATCCGTAGATCTGCTAAGAGACTCTTTAATTTTGCGAGTTCTTCAAATCCGTAGATCTGCTAAGAGACTCTTTAATTTCCAGACTCTTCAAATCCGTCGATCTGCTTAGAGGTCTGGATTGTTCTTCCGATCTCTTGTGGTTCGGAAACCTGGGCAAGAGATCGCTAGTCTCCCTCTTAGTTATGACTTTGGCGATCCGTGGATCTGAGCCGAAGTTTTATAACTTGATTCGAGCGACTGTTTGTTGCGAACAAGGTTTATCTGGGTATCGCGAATCCGAGGATTCTGGACGATTCCCCGAAGTGTATGATTTGGTCATTTCTTGCATTTTATCAAGGAATGGGCAAAGTCAACCTGCTTTTAGTCTCGGATTGATCAGATCCGAGGCTGCATGTATATATAACAGGACAATGAATTTGAAATATAGAGATAGGTTTAATGAAACACATGGCGCCAAACGGCTTTCCTCTTCTCATTAAACAACTTACTTGATTTACAGACAGAGATCATACAAAATACTTCTTGAGAACATCGGTATTCCAATGGTTCTTCAAGATTGTTCCATCTAACTGTTTCAGCATAAACGTGCCTGGCCTCTTTTCGGAATGGATGATGTATGGTCCTTCCCAGGTGGCTGAGATTTTTCCATGGATCCGTCCTTTCTGAACCGAGGCGGCGTTTCTGAGTACTAGATCACCGACTTTTAGGGGTCTGGCGTTGACTCTTCGATTGTAATGCTTGTTGACCCTCTGCAAATAAGCTGCGTTGAGTGTCCTCGCATCGTTCCGAGCTTCGTCTAGTAGGTCGAGAGCTTCGGACAGAAGTTGGTTGTTGCTTTCTCCTTAAAGTCCATCATACCTGTTGTATGCCTGGATCCTCAAGCTTTCTGTTCCGATTTCCACAGGGATGACAGCTTCGGATCCGTATACAAGGTGGAACGGTGTTTGCCCAGTAGCTTCTTTCTCGGTGGTCCGAAGGGACCATAGCGTTCCGGGTAGCTCTTCTAACCACTTTTTTTTGTTATTCTCGACTCTTTTCTTGAGTGCGTTGAGGATGAGTTTGTTAGCAGCTTCGGCTTGCCCGTTGCTTTGTGGGTGGCAAACTGCCGAGTAAGCTAGGTGTATGTCGAACTGTTTGCACCACTTTTGTAGCGGGGTGTTGTCAAACTGTTTCCCGTGGTCGAAGACCATCAGTCTTGGTATGCCGAACCTTGTGATGATGTTCTGCCATATAAACTTGCGGACCTGAGGTTCGGTGATGGAGGAGACAGCTTCAGCTTCGATCCATTTGCTAAAATAGTCGACTCCTACAATCAACCACTTCTTCTGGTTCGTAGCTGAGGGGAAGGGACCAATGATGTCTAACCCCCACTGTGCGAATGGTAAGGGATACAGTGTTGATTGTAAGGTTTGAGCTGGTTGATGGATAGCTGGTGCGAACTTTTGGCATTTCTCGCATTTCCTTGCCATCTGCTTTGCCTCGGAAACCATAGTGGGCCACCAGTATCCGGCCCGAAGGGCTTTGTGTGCCAATGTCCTGCCTCCGATGTGGTTTCCGCATATCCCGAGGTGGATTTCTCTTAGGATATAGTCAGCGTCTGTTGGACCCACAAATTTTAGCAGTGGGGCGGAGAATGATTTCCTCATGAGCTCTCCTTCGGTGCTGATGATGAACCACTTGTTGAATCTTTTCAGCTTTCTCGCCTGTAGCTTATCTTCGGGAAGTTCTCCCCTTTCTTTGTATGCAATTACTGCGTCCATCCAGCTGGGTTCGGTACGTAAACTGCATACTGTGGTGGGTAGCAAGTCAATGCTTCTCTCTTGGTGAACTTCCACGTGGACCGACCTGTTTAAGTCGATGAGTGTTGAGCTTGCGAGTTTTGACAGTGCGTCTGCTTGCGTGTTTTGTCCTCGGGGGATGAGAATGACTTCAAAGGATCTTAACTTTGACGTTAAGGATTTAATTTTTGCTAAATAAGCTGTCATGCTGGGCCACTTGGCCTCATACTCCCCTCGGATCTGGTTGGCTACAAGCTGGGAATCAGTTTTGAGGCAAACATGCTCGGCCTCCAGGGATAAGCAAAGCTCTATCCCTGCGATTGCGGCCTCATATTCGGCCTCGTTGTTAGTTGCTTTGAATCCGAACTTCAATGCGTACTCTATGCTTTTCCCCGTTAGGGGGATTAGTACAACTCCTGCTCCTGAGCCGTTTACTGTGGAGGATCCGTCAGTGAAGACCTCCCAAGTGCTTTTCGTATCATCCAGCATTTCCTGGTATGAGCACTCGGCCAAGAAGTCTGCCAACGCCTGTGCTTTGATGGCGGTCCTCGGCTGATATTTGATGCCGAACTCTGATAGTTCGAAGGCCCAGGCAGCCAATCTTCCTGACCTCTCTATTTTGTCGAGTACTTTCTCGAGCGGTTGGTCAGTTAGTACTGTGATCTGGTGGGAGTCGAAGTATGGCCTCAGTTTTCGTGCGGCTACCACCACTGCATATGCAACTTTCTCGATGAGCGGGTACCGAGTTTCGGCCCCTGTGAGTGTTCGGCTGGTGAAGTAGATTGGCTGTTGCTTCTTCTCTTCTTCCCGAAGAAGCACTACGCTGACGGTTCCCGGGCTGACTGCTACATATAGGTACAGGGTTTCCCCCTCCTTTTGTCTGGCCAGTGTCGGCAGTTGAGCTAGGTGGGCTCTGAGTTGCTGAAAAGCCTCTTTTTGCTCCTGCTCCCATATCAGTTCGGGATCCACTTTCCTCGGGACCCCCTTTTTCTTGACTGGTTCTGCTTCTCCCCCGGGGAGGCTCTTTGGTTTTAGTGCTTTGAAGAAAGGGGCTCCCTTGTCCGAGGCTTTTGATATGAATCTTGTTAGTGCGGCTAACCTGCCGGTTAGCCTCTGCACGTCTCTCTTGGTCCTCGGCTCGGGTAAATCCAACGCTGCTTGGACTTTGTCCGGGTTCGCATCGATTCCTCTTTCGCTCACCATGAATCCGAGGAACTTCCCTGACTTCACCCCGAAGACACATTTTTTTGGGTTCAGCTTCATGCTGTATTTCCTCAGATTTCCGAAGGTCTCTGCCAAGTCTTTGACATGGTCTTCCTCCTTAATGCTTTTTACGATGGAGTCATCCACATAGACCTCGACGTTCCTCCCTTTCTGGTCGGCGAAGACGTGATCAACTAGCCTCTGGTATGTAGCGCCGGCATTTTTCAAGCCGAAGGGCATCATTTTGTAGTTGAACACTCCTGCGCTCGTGATGAATGCTGTCTTTGCTCTGTCGTCGGGGTGCATGAACACTTGATGGTAGCCTGAAAAGGCATCCATGAAGCTGAGCAGTGCATGGCCGCTGGTGGAGTCAACCAATTGATCTATCCTCGGTAAGGGATAGCAGTCCTTAGGGCAGGCTCGGTTCAGATCTGTGAAATCCACGCACATTCGCCAAGAGCCGTTCGCTTTCTTGACCATCACCACGTTGGCCAACCATTTTGGGTACATGCATGGCTCGATGAATCCGGCCTCCTGCAACTTTTTCACCTCTTCGGCGATGGCTCTGTTTTTCTCCGAGGAGTAATTCCTCTTCTTTTGTTTGATTGGCCGAGCTTCAGCGTTGACGTCCAGCTTGTGACAAATCAGCTTCGGATTTATCCCTGGCATATCTGCTGCTAACCATGCAAAAATGTCTTTGTGATCCCTGAGCAGTTGGATCAAATCGATTCGGAGCCCCGAGCTTAGGCCCTTGCCTATTCGGAAGCTCCTGTCTGAACCTTCTTCTAGGAAGATATCCTCCATTTCCTGATCTGGTTTGGGAGACAGGGTTTCGGGGCGGGCATCGACCTCTGCGGGAGATAAGCTGCTCGTGCCTGCTTTTCTCCTTTTTGCCTCGCTCTCCTCTCCTGGAGCATCTTTCTCCGCCTCCGAACCGTCTCCTAATTTGGGCTTTCGGACGGCGGTGTGGCAGGTTCTTCTTGCAATCTCTTGATCACCTCTAATTCGTTCAGCGAATCCTGCGTCCGAGACGTATATCATCAGCTGATGGTATGTGGAGGGGACTGCCCGCATCTTGTGAATCATGGTTCTTCCCATGATTACGTTGTATACGGAGTCGCAGTCCATCACCAGAAATTCGTCCCGAAGGGTTTTTGTTGCTTGGCCTTCGCCCACTGTGACTGGCAAGGTGATCTTTCCTCGAGGGATAGCTGCGGATCCGTTGAATCCGATCAGGGGGTAACTGACTTTCGTCAATGCTTCCTCTGACTCTTCGAGGATCAGTTGCTCGAAGCAGTTTCTGAAGATGATGTTGACGGCACTTCATCCGTCGACCAACACTCGGTGTACGTTGTGGTTATTGAGGTCCATGGAAATGACTAGAGGATCGTCGTGTTTGTACTGGACTCCGAAGCAATCATCGGCAGTGAAGGTCATGTTCGGGGGGTGTGGTTGGTTGTCTCCCACTGCGCTGAAGTTGACTCGATGGGTGAGAGCTCTTAGGTGTTTCTTGCTGGCCTGGCCAGACTTCTGTCCCCCGAACACCACTAGGATGTCATTCTTCTTGTGCCCTGTTGCTTCGTAGACCTTTTTCTGGGGTTGCTCGTGTTGTTTGCCACTTGCGGCCTTTTCTTTTTCCTCCCTTCGATCTAACAAGTATTGTTTCAGGTAGCCTCGGCGAACGAGGTCCTCAATGTTGTCTTTCAGTGAGTTTCATTCTTCGGTGTGGTGACCGAAGTCATCATGAAACTCGCACCATTTGTTCTTCTTTCTCCGAGCTGGGTTGGACTTGAGCTTCCCAGGTAGTTTCCACTTTTCGTCATTTCTGTTGAGACTAAAGATTTCTTTTCGGGGCAGAGTTAGTGGAGTGTAGTTAGTGTATCTGGGTTGAAGTTCACCCCTTCTCCCGTCTTTCTTCGGGCTCATCTCTCTAACTCCTACTTTCTCCTTCCCTTCCTTGAGCCGCCCTCGGGCTTGCTCTGGGCATTTTTTGTGTCTCTCGGATCCGACGATCCTTTCAACCTTGCAGCGGCTTTGTTGAACTCTTCGGTTCTGATGAACGCATCAGCCATTTGGAGCACGTCGGCTATTTTGGAGGGGTTTTTCATCGAGAGCTTATCACGGAATTTCCCTTCCTGGAGCGCGTGCTTCAAGGCGAAGATGGCCACATCTGGCTGCAAGTTTGGTATGTTTGTTGATTCCTTCATGAATCTGGCCATGAACTCTCTTAGACTTTCGTCTCTTTCTTGTTGGATTGAGGTCAGTTCTGCCGTGGTTCGCTCGGGGCGATTGTTGCTCACGAACTGTGTGCAGAATCTCTTTTTCAGCTTCTTCCAGCTTTTGATCGATCCCTTCGGCAGCGATCTAAACCACTCTCCCGCCACTCCGGTTAGCGTGGTTGGGAAATATTTACACCAACATGCTTCGGAGTAGGGACTCAAGAACATTTGCTGCTCGTAGGAGATGACATGATCCCTCGGATCTGTGATTCCGCTATATGTCAGGTGTGCTGGCAGTCTTACCTTCGGTATCTCTTCCATGATCAGCTCGTCCGAGAAAGGGGATGACGTGGGAGTCATGATTCTTTTCCCGAGTCTAGCCCTGATGCCTTCGTTCGCCGAGGTTCTGTGATTAGAACGTTCGGGCGTACGATGGGGGCTAGGGGTTCGATCATGCCTCCTGTCTCTTCTTCTTTCTCGGCTACTGACCTCGGGTCGTTCGCCAGATCTGCTTGATTCGCCTACCCCGAGTCTCGTATGGATCGAGGGTCTTAACCTTGAGTGGACCGAGGGCCTCAACCTGCTGAGCACCGAGCTTCGGATCCGAGTATTATGAGTAGTCGATTCGCTTTGGAGAGCTGTTGGAGTGGGCGATGGTTTTGCAAACCAATCTGGTTGTTGTTGTGCCATTTTTTGGGTGTCCCACGTGCTTTCCATCCATCTCGACGTCAGGTGTGTTCCTGTCAAGGAAAGGAGCTCTCGTTCGGGTCTGGACACTTCTACACTGGGCTGCTCGTTCAGCCTTCGCCTGGTCCTCCTCTCTTCTCTGCGGTCTTTTGCCAATCCTTGCTGCTTCTCATTGAAGAGGAAGTTTTGCATGATGGTCATGGCCGCAGTGAGCTCTTCCCTAGTTGGAATCGGAGGTCCTGCGTTTGTGGCGGTCGTAGCTCTGCTTGGCTGTGACCTCGCCACCGATTGAGGGTGCTCCTCTTCGTCAGATTCCGAATCTGACCGCACTATCATATCGTCATCATTGTTGTTGATAACATCATTAACCATTTTGCAGAAAGAGGTGGTTAATGTCTTTCAAAGGCTTTGAAGTGTTCTTCCACGCATGTCTTTGGGGCAGGCTCGGTTCAGATCTGTGAAATCCACGCACATTCGCCAAGAGCCGTTCGCTTTCTTGACCATCACCACGTTGGCCAACCATTTTGGGTACATGCATGGCTCGATGAATCCGGCCTCCTGTAACTTTTTCACCTCTTCGGCGATGGCTCTGTTTTTCTCCGAGGAGTAATTCCTCTTCTTTTGTTTGATTGGCCGAGCTTCAGAGTTGACGTCCAGCTTGTGACAAATCAGCTTCGGATTTATCCCTGGCATATCTGCTGCTGACCATGCAAAAATGTCTTTGTGATCCCTGAGCAGTTGGATCAAATCGATTCGGAGCCCCGAGCTTAGGCCCTTGCCTATTCGGACGCTCCTGTCTGAACCTTCTTCGAGGAAGATATCCTCCATTTCCTGATCTGGTTCAGGAGACAGGGTTTCGGGGCGGGCATCGACCTCTACGGGAGATAAGCTGCTCGTGCCTGCTTTTCTCCTTTTTGCCTCACTCTCCTCTCCTGGAGCATCTTTCTCCGCCTCCGAACCGTCTCCTAATTTGGGCTTTCGGACGGCGGTGTGGCAGGTTCTTCTAACAACCTCTTGATCACCTCTAATTCGTTCGGCGAATCCTGCGTCCGAGACGTATATCATCAGCTGATGGTATGTGGAGGGGACTGCCTGCATCTTGTGAATCATGGTTCTTCCCATGATTACGTTGTATACGGAGTCGCAGTCCATCACCAGAAATTCGTCCCGAAGGGTTTTTGCTGCTTGGCCTTCGCCCACTGTGACTGGCAAGGTGATCTTTCCTCGAGGGATAGCTGCGGATCCGTTGAATCCGATCCGGGGGTAACTGACTTTCGTCAATGTTTCCTCTGACTCTTCGAGGATCAGTTGCTCGAAGCAGTTTCTGAAGATTATGTTGACGGCACTTCCTCCGTCGACCAACACTCGGTGTACGTTGTGGTTATTGAGGTCCATGGAAATGACTAGAGGATCGTCATGTTTGTACTGGACTCCGAAGCAATCATCGGCAGTGAAGGTCATGTTCGGGGGGTGTGGTTGGTTGTCTCCCACTGCGCTGAAGTTGACTCGATGGGTGAGAGCTCTTAGGTGTTTCTTGCTGGCCTGGCCAGACTTCTGTCCCCCGAACACCACTAGGATGTCATTCTTCTTGTGCCCTGTTGCTTCGTAGACCCTTTTCTGGGGTT
The DNA here is from genome assembly GCF_020520425.1 of Spinacia oleracea. NCBI lineage: Eukaryota > Viridiplantae > Streptophyta > Magnoliopsida > Caryophyllales > Amaranthaceae > Spinacia > Spinacia oleracea. Next base: position 67,304,638 of record NC_079488.1, on the reverse strand, counting down.
GCTCGTGTTGTTTGCCACTTGCGGCCTTTTCTTTTTCCTCCCTTCGGTCTAACAAGTATTGTTTCAGGTAGCCTCGGCGAACAAGGTCCTCAATGTTGTCTTTCCGCGAGTTGCATTCTTCGGTGTGGTGACCGAAGTCGTCATGAAACTCGCACCATTTGTTCTTGTTTCTCCGAGCTGGGTTGGACTTGAGCTTCCCAGGTAGTTTCCACTTTTCATCATTTCTGTTGAGGCTAAAGATTTCTTTTCGGGGCAGAGTTAGTGGAGTGTAGTTAGTGTATCTGGGTTGAAGTTCACCCCTTCTCCCGTCTTTCTTCGGGCTCATCTCTCTAACTCCTACTTTCTCCTTCCCTTTCCTTGAGCCGCCCTCGGGCTTGCTCTGGGCATTTTTTGTGTCTCTCGGATCCGACGATCCTTTCAACCTTGCAGCGGCTTTGTTGAACTCTTCGGTTCTGATGAACGCATCAGCCATTTGGAGCACGTCGGCTATTTTGGAGGGGTTTTTCATCGAGAGCTTATCACGGAATTTCCCTTCCTGGAGCGCGTGCTTCAAGGCGAAGATGGCCACATCTGGCTGCAAGTTTGGTATGTTTGTTGATTCCTTCATGAATCTGGCCATGAACTCTCTTAGACTTTCGTCTCTTTCTTGTTGGATTGAGGTCAGTTCTGCCGTGGTTCGCTCGGGGCGATTGTTGCTCACGAACTGTGTGCAGAATCTCTTTTTCAGCTTCTTCCAGCTTTTGATCGATCCCTTCGGCAGCGATCTAAACCACTCTCCCGCCACTCCGGTTAGCGTGGTTGGGAAATATTTACACCAACATGCTTCGGAGTAGGGACTCAAGAACATTTGCTGCTCGTAGGAGATGACATGATCCCTCGGATCTGTGATTCCGCTATATGTCAGGTGTGCTGGCAGTCTTACCTTCGGTATCTCTTCCATGATCAGCTCGTCCGAGAAAGGGGATGACGTGGGAGTCATGATTCTTTTCCCGAGTCTAGCCCTGATGCCTTCGTTCGCCGAGGTTCTGTGATTAGAACGTTCGGGCGTACGATGGGGGCTAGGGGTTCGATCATGCCTCCTGTCTCTTCTTCTTTCTCGGCTACTGACCTCGGGTCGTTCGCCAGATCTGCTTGATTCGCCTACCCCGAGTCTCGTATGGATCGAGGGTCTTAACCTTGAGTGGACCGAGGGCCTCAACCTGCTGAGCACCGAGCTTCGGATCCGAGTATTATGAGTAGTCGATTCGCTTTGGAGAGCTGTTGGAGTAGGCGATGGTTTTGCAAACCAATCTGGTTGTTGTTGTGCCCTTTTTTGGGTGTCCCACGTGCTTTCCATCCATCTCGACGTCAGGTGTGTTCCTGTCAAGGGAAGGAGCTCTCGTTCGGGTCTGGACACTTCTACACTGGGCTGCTCGTTCAGCCTTCGCCTGGTCCTCCTCTCTTCTCTGCGGTCTTTTGCCAATCCTTGCTGCTTCTCATTGAAGAGGAAGTTTTGCATGATGGTCATGGCCGCAGTGAGCTCTTCCCTAGTTGGAATCGGAGGTCCTGCGTTTGTGGCGGTCGTAGCTCTGCTTGGCTGTGACCTCGCCACCGATTGAGGGTGCTCCTCTTCGTCAGATTTTGAATCTGACCGCACTATCATATCGTCATCATTGTTGTTGATAACATCATTAACCATTTTGCAGAAAGAGGTGGTTAATGTCTTTCAAAGGCTTTGAAGTGTTCTTCCCCACAGACGGCGCCAAATTGTTCCGGTGTTGTAAAGATGGAAACAATGGGCTTCGAATGAAGGCCCTTTCGTATGTGTTGAAGATCTTGCTTGCTTGAATGAGTCGAGTCCGAATTCACCTGCACAAGAGCAAAGTCACTAGCCTCGGGGGTGTTTCCGAGGAAAGCCCCTCCGATGCCTAAGTAAGAACGATGCTCGGATTCTAGAGAGAAGTTCTCTAGAAGAGTAGTCTTAAGGCGATAAATTGGACGTACCTTGAGGTGTGAGCCTTGGTGGCCTATTTATAGTGTTTGCATAATAAATGCCCATAGGTCATTTATTGCTATTGGGCCTTGGGCCTTGGGCCTTAATGGATGGCTGAATAGCCATAGTGGTAAGGTTTGATGCTGTTGTTTAGAGTCATTGGGCTTTGGACTTAGTGGCCCAATTGAATATCAATTGGGAGCCCAAACATTAACCATTAGGCCAAGACATATATAATTGATTTATTTAGGAACTTATTGCCTTTATCATGACTCTATCGCCTTTATCATCTTTCTAGTTAATACATTAACCTTTTTCATGATTCCATCGCCTTTATTTTACTCTGGGATATAATTAGGGATGTGTTATTGAAATAAGTTTATTCAACGTGGTTTTTGTTGCTCATTTAGATAATCTAACATGAACAGATTTAAAATGTAAGCTGCGCCATACACATCATTATTTTTAGCGAATATTTACGCCAATAGAATATAATATGTTATATAATATGTGAAGTGTATGTATCATTTGTGCCACTTCCACTGGACATTATGTTTGAGAATATTTATGTGACAATACCACAATAACCGCAGCTTACTGGTGATGCTTACACGATCAAGAATACTCCAAGTTTTATAATCAAAACGCCGAGAAAGAGAACCTTTATCTTGTTCTTGGGTCTATACATGCACTTAGTGATCCAGATGTATGTTTATCATTTAGGCGTTATTCTCTTCAACTTATACAATCTTATTTTCAGGCCCTATATGTTCAGATACGTTAATAAGTTCATACAAAGTATAAGTTTTTATAAGACCCTGTTCTTTTTGGCTTAATTTCAGTTTCAGGACTTATTTGGCAGTTCAGTTCAGTTCAGTTCAGTTCAGTTCAGGAGCATTCAGTTCAGTTCAGTTTAATTCAGTTTAATTCAATTCAATTTAACTTAATAATAATAATAATAATTATTATTATTATTATTATAATAATAATTATTATTATTATTAATATTACTTATATTATTATTTATATTATTGTATTACTTATTATTTATATTATATTATTATATTACTTTATTATTTATATTTATATTTATATTTATTTTATTATATTACTTATTATTATTATTATTTATAACTAACTATTTATTAATAATGAATATAATTTATTATTATTTTTATTAATTAGTTACGGATTATTAGTTATTAATGATTTAGTTATTAGTTATTAACTATGAATTATTATTATTATTATTAATATTTATCATTTATTGTAATTATTTAGTAATCAATTAAAGATTATTATTATTAATTATTATATAGTTATTTAGTTATTAATTAATAATTATTCTTTAGTTATTAGTTAAAATTTTATTATTAATATTTTTTATTTATTAATTATTAATTATTAATGATTAATTATTAATTATTAATTATTAATTATTAATTATTAATGATTAATTATTAATTATTAATTATTAATTATTAATTATTAATTATTAATTATTAATTATTAATTATTAATTATTAATTATTAATTATTAATTATTAATTATTAATTATTAATTATTAATTATTAATTATTAATTATTAATTATTAATTATTAATTATTAATTATTAATTATTAATTATTAATTATTAATTATTAATTATTAATTATTAATTATTAATTATTAATTATTAATTATTAATTATTAATTATTAATTATTAATTATTAATTATTAATTATTAATTATTAATTATTAATTATTAATTATTAATTATTAATTATTAATTATTAATTATTAATTATTAATTATTATTAATTATTAATTATTAATTATTATTATTAATTATTATTATTAATTATTATTATTAATTATTATTATTATTTATTATTATATTATTATTAATTATTTATTATTTATTATTTATTATTTATTATTATTATTATTATTATTATTTATTATTTATTATTTATTATTTATTATTTATTATTTATTATTTATTATTTATTATTTATTATTTATTATTTATTATTTATTATTTATTATTTATTATTTATTATTTATTATTTATTATTTATTATTTATTATTTATTATTTATTATTATTATTATTTATTATTTATTATTTATTATTATTATTTATTATTTATTATTTATTATTTATTATTTATTTATTATTTATTTATTATTTATTATTTATTATTATTATTTATTATTTATTATTTATTATTTATTATTTATTATTATTATTTATTATTTATTATTATTATTTATTATTTATTATTTATTATTTATTATTATTATTATTATTTATTATTTATTATTATATTATTATTTATTATTTATTATTTATTATTTATTATTATTATTATTATTTATTATTTATTATTTATTATTTATTATTATTATTTATTATTATTATTTATTATTTATTATATTTATTATTTATTATTTATTATTTATTATTTATTATTTATTATTTATTATTTATTATTTATTATTTATTATTATTATTATTATTATTATTATTATATTATTATTTATTATTATTATTTATTATTTATTATTTATTATTTATTATTTATTATTTATTATTTATTATTATTATTATTTATTATTTATTATTTATTATTATTTATTTATTATTTATTATTTATTATTTATTATTTATTATTTATTATTTATTATTATTATTTATTATTTATTATTTATTATTTATTATTTATTATTATTATTTATTATTTATTATTTATTATTTTATTATTTTATTATTTATTATTTATTATTTATTATTATTATTATTATTATTTATTATATATTATTATTACTTATTACTTTATTACTTATTATTATATTATTTATTACTTATTATTTATTACTTATTATTTATTATTATTTATTATTATTATTTATTTATTATTATTATTATTTATTATTTATTATTTATTAATTTATTATTTATTATTTATTTATATTATTATTTATTATTTATTATTTATTATTTATTATTTATTATTTATTATTATATTTATTTATTATTATATTATTATTTATTATTTATTATTTATTATTTATTTATTTATTATTATATTATTATTATATATTTATTATTTTATTATTTATTATTTATTATTTATTATTTATTATTTATTATTTATTATTTATTATTTATTATATATTATTTATTATATATTATTATTATTATTTTATTATTTTATTATTTATTATTTATTTATTTATTATTTTATTATTTATTATATTATTATTTATTATTATTTATTTTTTATTTTTTATTTATTATTTATTATTTATTATTTATTATTTATTATTTATTATTATTTTATTATTATTATTATTTATATTTATTTATTTATTATTTATTATTTATTATTTATTATTTATTATTTATTATTATTATTATTATTATTTATTATTTATTATTTATTATTTATTATTTATTATTTATTATTTATTATTTATTATTATATTTATTATTTATTATTATTATTTATTATTATTATTTATTATTTATTATTATATTATTTATTATTTATTATTTATTATTTATATTTATTATTATTATTTATTATTTATTATTATTATTTATTATTTATTATTTATTATTTATTATTTATTATTTATTATTTATTATTTATTATTTATTATTTATTATTTATTATTTATTATTATTATTTATTATTTATTATTTATTATTATTATTTATTATTTATTATTTATTATTTATTATTTATTATTTATTATTTATTATTTATTATTTATTATTTATTATTTATTATTTATTATTTATTATTTATTATTATTATTTATTATTTATTATTATTATTATTTATATTTATTATTTATCTTTATTATTTATTATTTATTATTTATTATTATTATTTATTATTTATTATTTATTTATATTTATTATTATTTATTCTTATTTATTATTTATATTTATTATTATTATTTATTATATTATTTATTATTTATTATTATTATTATTTATTATTTATTATTTATTATTTATTATTTATTATTTATTATTTATTATTTATTATTTATTATTCATTATTTATTATTTATTATTTATCTATTTATTATTTATATTTATTCTTATTACTTTATTATTTATTATTTATTATCTTATATTTATTATCTTATTACTTATTATTTATTATTTATTATTTATTATTTATTATTTATTATTTATTATTTATATTATTATTTATTATTTATTATTTTATTCTTTATTATATTATTATTTATTTATTTATTCTTATTATTTATTATTATTATTTATATTTATTATTTATTATTATTCTTTCTTATATTTATTATTTATTTTATTATTATTATTTATTATTTATTATTTATTATTTATTATTTATTATTATTATTTATTATTATTATTATATTTATATTTATTATTATTATTTATTATTATATTTATTATTTATTATTTATATTTATTATTATTATTTATTATTATATTATTATTATTTATTATTTATTATTTATTATATTATTATTATTTATTATTTATTATTTATTATTTATTATTTATTATTTATTATTTATTATTTATATTATTATTTATTATTTATTATTTATTATTTATTATTTATTATTTATTATTTATTATTTATTATTTATTATTTATTATTTATTATTTATTATTTATTATTTATTATTTTTTATTTTTTATTTTTTATTTATTATTTTTTATTTATTGTTTATTATTTATTATTTTTTATTTTCGAAGGTTGTGGCGCAGCTCGCTTGCTGCCCACACGCGACTGCCGTGCCTTGCCTTCGCCCATGCCCATTCGTCCATAGCTCGTGGCCCACGACACAAGGCAGGGCTACTGCCTTGTGCTCGTGCACCATGCCCCTGCTCATTGCATTCGTGCCGCACGGGCGACGAGCTCCCTTGCTCGTCGTCGCATGCCCGCACTATACAACACATCTTAAGGGTAACACGAAGCGTCCATTGCTTTGTGCGTGCAAGTTATATGAACGAATCGCATAAAAAATTTAAAATTTATATTTAAAATTAATGACAAATTAATAAATAATATTAATTTCATAATTTTAGGGCGAAAAAATCGAAAATTTATTATTCAATTGATTTCCGATTATTATGGATTCAAGCCTAGGTCATAAAAATTTAAAATTTATCATAAATTTACAATTTTTATGGTGGTTTTTAATCATAGGTTTCTAATTAAATTATAATTAATTATGAAAATCAAATTAATTCTAAATTATTCTAATTTTCAACAAATTAATCATAATTACAAATTAGATTGCATAATTAACAAGGCTAGGCATTCAAACTTGTTAAACATATACAGTAGGTCAATCAAAAATTCAAGATTTATCAACAAGAATCGCAAATATTTAATTTAACATCTTAAATTTACGAAATTTTGCATTCGAAAAACTAAAACCTTCGAAAAGTCATAGTTAGGCTTCGAATTTGAGAATTCTGGGTTCGGAATGCCTTTTACATGCGGAATTGACACAAAAATCACTCGATTTGGATGAGTAACGAAGAAACTGCCGAAAAACTGCGTACGTATAATTAAATAAACGCAATTTGCAATTAATTAACAATTACGAAAATTAATCACCCCTTTTAATTCATGCAAATTTGTAATATTTAACCATGTTCATGCAATTTAGATTATGAAAATAATAAGGGGCTCGTGATACCACTGTTAGGTTATGATACATATGACAATTCATAAATCATGCGGAAAAACCATTTAGCCAGGAATACATATTATTTACACATAATCATATAGCATAGTTTAGATGCATACTCTTTGTTGCGTGCCTTCCCTAGCTGCGCCCGAACCGAACAAGAACAAGTCTTTAGGACTCCAAGTGTCGTCCCTCCGTAGATAGTCCACAGCACGTCCGGATCCGCCTTAAGATTGACCAACTAGAATCGCCCTTAAGGTACTAAAGATTTTCGGCACTCTTAGGTAAGAAATGTGTCTGAATTTTCTCTCAAAAACTCACTTTGAATACTTGAATAATCTCATAAAATATGTGACCCTAGGCACGTATTTATAGAGTTATGGAAAGGGTTTTGGAATCCTATTAGGATACTAATTTATTTAATTATAACCCTACTAGGACTCTAATTAAATAATCATTATCTAATAGTTTTAGGATTTAATCACACTTCGAATTCTGATTACTTCAGGATTCCTGCACACGCAATGCACGAGCACCGTACACCCGCGCAAGCCTTGCGGCCCACGCTAGGCGCACAGCGCTCGGCCCATTGCTGCGCTCCGCGCGCGCGCGCCCAAGGCCTTGGCTGGGCCTGGCCTTGCGCTGGGCCTGGTCGAGGCTTGGCGTGCGCTGGTGTGCGTTGGCTCGCTGGGCGACGGCCTGGCTTCGTGCTGGGCCTTCGTCTAGCGGGCCTTGTCCGATGCTAATTCGTACGATACGCTTCCGATTAAATTCCCGATTCCGGAATTCATTTCCGATACGAACAATATTTAATATTTCCGATTCCGGAATCAATTTCCGTTTCGAACAAATATTTAATATTTCCGTTTTCGGAATTATTTTCCGATTCCGATAATATTTCCGATTCTGACAATATTTCCGTTTCCGGCAATATTTCCGATTCTGGCAATATTTCCATTTCCGATAATATTTTCCGATACGTACCATGTTTCCGTTTCCGGCAACATCTACGACTTGGATAATATTTATATTTCCGATACGATCCATATTTCCGTTTCCGGCAATATCATCGTTTCCGGAGTATTCATTTCTTGCCTGTGACGATCTCAGCTCCCACTGAAACCAAGATCCGTCGATTCCGAATATCCATAGATGGAGTATCTAATGCCATTAAATACTTGATCCGTTTACGTACTATTTGTGTGACCCTACGGGTTCAGTCAAGAGTAAGCTGTGGATTAATATCATTAATTCCACTTGAACTGAAGCGGCCTCTAGCTAGGCATTCAGCTCACTTGATCTCACTGAATTATTAAATTGTTAATTAATACTGAACCGCATTTATTAGACTTAACATAGAATGCATACTTGGACCAAGGGCATTATTTCCTTCAGTCTCCCACTTGTCCTTAGGGAGAAGTGTGCATTTCCTAATTCCTTTGTCGCTCGATGCTTGCTCTTGAACATAAGGTAAGAGTTGTCATCCTTATTATGTCCAGAGGTGTTTCTCGGTTTCAGAGTTCAACTGATCAAATAAACAGATAATCATAGCCTATGATTCATCCGAGCACGGCCATGCATTTCACAGTTTCTAGCTCTCCGAGTGGCCTTGTACAACTTTTAAGCATCTCATCCCGATTTATGGGAGGACAATCCCAATCTTGCGATCTTGAGATTAGACTTCGTTTGATAGGTGATTACCTGAGCGTTGCCTTTATAGCCTCCTTTTACGGTGCGATGGTTGGTCAACGTCAAAGCAACCAGTTCTCAAACAAGTAATCTCAAATCACTCAGGTATTGAGGATTTAGTGTCTAATAATTTTAATGAAATTTACTTATGACAGATTTTCATCTCTTACAGTAAAGTTTCATAGGTCTTGTCCGATACTAGTCTTCCCAAAGTAAGTATCTATGCAAATGATTATGACATTGCCATGTCCACATAGTTCAAGAAACAGAACTACTGGTCATCTTGCATTCTAATCGTCTAACGTTTTCTATGCGTCCAATTTTATAGAAAACTCCGACTAGGGACCATTTTCAACCTTTGACATTCAAGTTCACTTGATAGACATTTCTTAGTCACATGACTGGTCCTGACAGTCTATCTTGAATATATCGTCAAATTGAAGGGACTCATCATTTAATAAACCACAAATTAAATGGAAAAAATGAATTCTTTTCATTTATTGTGAATGATTAACCAATAATGTTTTACAAAGATTTAAACTTTAAAACTTTAAAACATTAAACAGAGACATCAAAGCCATTCTCCAATATGCTTGATTCCCATAGCTGCAGTGTGCGAGTTGTGCTTCGCCTGCGGCAGAGGTTTAGTCAATGGATCTGATATGTTGTCATCAGTTCCAATTTTGCTTATCTCGACTTCTTTTCTTTCAACGAACTCTCGTAGAAGGTGAAATCTACGAAGTACATGCTTGACTCTCTGGTGGTGTCTAGGCTCCTTTGCCTATGCAATAGCTCTGTTATTGTCACAATACAGGGCTATTGGTCCTTTAATGGAGGGGACTACACCAAGTTCACCTATGAACTTCCTTAGCCATATAGCTTCCTTTGCTGCTTCATGTGCAGCAATGTACTCCGCTTCAGTTGTAGAATCCGCAATGGTGCTTTGCTTAGCACTTTTCCAGCTTACTGCTCCTCCGTTGAGGCAGAAGACAAACCCAGACTGTGATCTGAAATCATCGTTGTCGGTTTGGAAACTTCTGTCCGTATAGCCTTTAACAATTAATTCATCATCTCCACCATAGACCAGGAAGTCATCTTTGTGCCTTTTCAGGTACTTCAGAATGTTCTTGGCAGCAGTCCAATGCGCCTCTCCTGGGTCTGACTGGTATCTGCTCGTAGCACTGAGTGCGTACGCAACATCCGGGCGTGTACATATCATAGCATACATTATTGAACCAATCAATGATGCATATGGAATCCCATTCATTCGTCTACGCTCATCAAGTGTTTTTGGGCACTGAGTCTTGCTTAGAGTCATTCCATGAGACATGGGTAGGTAGCCCGCTTGGAGTCTGCCATCTTGAACCTATCAAGCACCTTATTGATATAAGTGCTTTGACTAAGTCCAATCATCCTTTTAGATCTATCTCTGTAAATCTTGATGCCCAATATGTACTGTGCTTCTCCTAGATCCTTCATCGAAAAACATTTCCCAAGCCAAATCTTGACAGAGTTCAACATAGGAATGTCATTTCCGATAAGTAATATGTCGTCGACATATAATACTAGGAAAGCAATTTTGATCCCACTGACTTTCTTGTATACACAAGATTCGTCTGCGTTCTTGATGAAACCAAAGTCACTGACTGCTTCATCAAAACGTATATTCCAGCTCTTGGATGCCTGCTTCAATCCGTAGATTGACTTCTTTAGCTTGCATACCTTTTTAGCATTCTTTGGATCCTCAAAACCTTCAGGCTGTGTCATAAACACAGTTTCTGTTAAAACGCCGTTTAAGAAAGCAGTTTTGACATCCATCTGCCATATTTCGCAATCGTAATATGCAGCGATTGCTAACATTATCCGAATAGACTTTAGCATTGCAACTGGTGAAAAGGTTTCATCATAATCCACACCGTGGACTTGCCTGTAACCTTTTGCAACCAATCTAGCTTTGAAAACTTCAAGTTTCCCATCCTTGTCCTTTTTCAGTTTGAAAACCCATTTGCTTCCAATGGCTTGGTAGCCATCTGGCAAATCGACCAAATCCCATACTTGGTTTTCAGACATGGAGTCTAATTCAGATTGCATGGCTTCTTGCCATTGCTTGGAGCTAGGGCTCGTCATAACTTGTTTGTAAGTCGCAGGTTCATCACTTTCAAGTAATAGAACGTCATAGCTCTCGTTCGTCAGAATACCTAAGTACCTTTCCGGTTGAGATCTATATCTTTGCGATCTACGCGGGGTAACATTTCTAGTTTGACCATGATTCTCACTAGATTCTTCTAAAGATCTCTGAGTTTCATCCTGAATGTCATCTTGAGCATTCTCTAGAGTTTGTTGTTCGACTCGAATTTCTTCGAGGTCTACTTTTCTCCCACTTGTCATTTTGGAAATGTGATCTTTCTCCAAAAAGACACCATCTCGAGCAACAAACACCTTGTTCTCAGATGTATTGTAGAAGTAATACACCTTTGTTTCCTTTGGATAGCCCACAAGGATACATTTGTCAGATTTTGGATGAAGTTTGTCTGAAATTAATCGTTTGACGTATACTTCACATCCCCAAATCTTAAGAAAAGACACATTTGGAGGCTTTCCAAACCATAATTCGTATGGAGTCTTTTCGACAGCTTTAGACGGAGCTCTATTTATAGTGAGTGCAGTTGTATTTAGTGCATGTCCCCAAAATTCTAATGGAAGTTCGGCCTGACCCATCATTGACCTGACCATGTCTAGCAAGGTTCTGTTCCTCCGTTCTGACACACCGTTCCATTGTGGTGTTCCAGGAGGAGTCAATTCTGATAGAATTCCACATTCTTTCAGATGGTCATCAAATTCATAGCTCAGATATTCACCGCCTCTATCAGACCGCAGTGCCTTAATCTTCTTGCCTAATTGATTCTCTACTTCACTCTGAAATTCCTTGAATTTGTCAAAGGATTCAGACTTATGCTTCATTGGGTAGACATAACCATACCTACTGAAGTCATCAGTAAAAGTGATAAAGTAGCTGAAACCACCTCTAGCATTTGTACTCATTGGTCCACATACATCTGTATGGATTAAACCCAATAGTTCATTTGCTCTTTCTCCAACTTTAGAGAAAGGTTGCTTTGTCATTTTGCCAAGTAAACATGATTCGCATTTACCATAATCCTCTAAGTCAAATGGTTCTAGAATTCCTTCCTTTTGAAGTCTTTCTAAGCGTTTCAAGTTTATATGGCCTAATCGACAATGCCACAGATAGGTGAGATCTGAATCATCCTTTTTGGCCTTTTTGGTATTTATGTTATATACTTGTTTGTCGTGATCTAATAAATAAAGTCCATTGACTAATCTAGCAGATCCATAAAACATCTCTTTAAAATAAAACGAACAACTATTGTCTTTTATTAAAAAGGAAAATCCCTTAGCATCTAAGCAAGAAACTGAAATGATGTTTTTAGTAAGACTTGGAACATGGAAACATTCTTCCAGTTCCAAAACTAGCCCGGAGGGCAACGACAAATAGTAAGTTCCTACAGCTAATGCAGCAATCCGTGCTCCATTTCCCACTCGTAGGTCGACTTCACCCTTGCTTAACTTTCTACTTCTTCTTAGTCCCTGTGGATTGGAACATAAGTGTGAGCCACAACCTGTATCTAATACCCAAGAAGTTGAATTAGCAAGTATACAGTCTATAACGAAAATACCTGAAGATGGAACGACTGTTCCGTTCTTCTGATCTTCCTTTAGCTTCAAGCAATCTCTCTTCCAATGCCCCTTCTTCTTGCAGTAGAAGCATTCGGATTCAGAAGTGGGTTGACTGACCTTCCTCTTTACAGATTTGGCGCCAGTTTGCTTAGTTGGGCTGGCCTTGTTGCCACCTTTCTTAGCATTCCTCTTCTTTCCAGATTTCTTGAACTTGCCCCCACGCACCATAAGCACATCCAGCTTATTACTTTTGAGCGTCTTTTCAGCGGTTTTCAGCATACCGTGAAGCTCAGTGAGCGTTTTGTCCAAACTATTCATACTGTAGTTCAGTTTGAACTGATCATACCCGCTATGAAGAGAATGGAGGATGGTGTCTATAGCCATTTCCTGAGAAAATTGCTGATCCAGCCGACTCATATTCTCAATGAGTCCAATCATTTTGAGAACATGTGGACTTACGGGCTCGCCTTTCTTAAGCTTGGTCTCAAGAATTTGCCTATGAGTCTCGAATCTTTCGACTCGAGCCAGATCTTGGAACATATTCTTCAACTCACTGATGATTGTGAAAGCATCTGAGTTGATGAACGTTTTCTGCAGATCCGCACTCATGGTGGCGAGCATTAGACATTTCACATCCTTGTTGGCATCAATCCAACGATTGAGGGCTGCCTGAGTGACCCCGTCGCCTGCGGCTTCGGGCATCGCCTCATCTAGGACATACTCCTTTTCTTCCTGCATAAGAACTATTTGCAAGTTCCTTTGCCAGTCAAGGAAGTTTTTCCCGTTCAACTTCTCCTTTTCGAGAATTGATCGAATGTTGAATGAATTGTTGTTTGCCATATTAAAAACTACAATTGAAAAGAATAAACAAATAAATAACCATTCACAGTTTCTCTTAATAAACTTAAATCCTAGCATACATGCATAATTCAATGTTTATTAAGCATTTTATTCAAGTTATTTGTTCCGGCAGGTGTGAATAAAATGATTCCAAGATCCTAAAATCATTGAAGAACTAAGCACAGTTTGTCGACTTAATCCTAGAACATCTTAGGTAAGCAAAAGCCTTTTGCTAATAGTCTAAAAACTATTCTTGGTTGATAGGTACGTCTAAGAACTTATTAGGTAAACCTATCGATTTTTCCACGACATAAAAGGACTCCTTACTTATATCGTTGAGTTTCACCAAAACTAACATGTACTCACAATTATTTGTGTACCTTGCCCCTTTAGGACCAATAAGTAACACCTCGCTGAGCGAAAACTATTACTAGATTGATGTAAAGGATATCCAAGCAAGTGTATATTTTGGCATGGCACCTTTTAACTTAATTTTTAAGTTTGGAACTTAAGGCTCTTACTATGTTGGTTAGATTTTAAGTGAACTAAAATCCTTAATCATGCAACATAATCAAGCCATAATCTTATGCATAATTAAGACATATTTAAAGCAATAAATAACTTAAAGCATGCATAAGATAAAGGTGATCTAGTATGGCCCGACTTCATCTTGAAGCTTTGACTTCAAAGTCCGTCTTGAAAATCTCCGTGGGAGGCACCATTTTCTTCAAATAGGATAAGCTATAATTAAAACTAATTACAACTATTTGATGGTACGCGGACCATATTTGAATTGAAAAACAACTTTGGTACTTTAGACCAATTACATTCAAATTAATGGTACGCAGACCATATTTTCTATCCTATTTGGGCCATACTAGTCACTTCATAACCTGCAAAACAGTACATATACAATATATACCATTCACCCATTCATTATCATGAATGGCCCACATAGCTGGTTAGTAAAACACATTATGCATCACGTAAACATTTGCAGCAATTAATCAAGGGCACCAATAATCTACCAATTATTCAGTCCTTATTAATTCTAATCAAGTTGTTTTAACCTTAAGGATTCGTAGACCTAATCAAGAGTTTATGACTAAAAAGCGCTCCCACTTAAACCAATAAATTTATATGCTTTACTAATTTTAAACATAAAAATGTATTTCTAGTTTAACCGGAAACATACAAATTTAATTAAAATTTAAAGCTCATATGAATTTATAATTGAATCCAAAAAGTTTAATTTAATTTCAGTCGTATTTAAATTAATTCATGATTTTAATTTTAGTAAAATAATTAGAATAAATAAAATTTATTATAATTACAATATTCAAAATTAAAATCCAAGAAAATAATTTAAATTATTAATTTTAAAATTAATTAAAATTACGTAAACTGAAAAATTTGAAATTAAACATTCAAAACGATCTAATCGCAACGCAAATACCCTACGCATCGCACGCCCATGGGCCACACGCACACAGCCATCGCTGGCCATGTGCGCGCAGCCCATGCGCTCGTTGCATAGCTGCTGCATCTTCCATCACAAGCCATCGCACAAGTGGTGCTCGCTGCGCGCGCGCCAGCGCTCGATGCACGCGAGCCATCGCTCGCTGTGCGCGCTCGCCAGCGCTCGCTGCGCGCGCTCCAGCGCTCGATGCACGCGAGCCATCGCTCGCTGTGCGCGAGCCATCGCTCGCTGTGCGCGAGCCATCGCTCGCTGTGCGCGAGCCATCGCTCGCTGCGCGCGATCGACGCTGGGCGCAGCGCTCGTGGCACGCGAGCTTGCGCTCGCTGCGCGCGCTTGCGCGAGGCAGTGCGCGTTGTGGCGCAGCTCGCTTGCTGCCCACACGCGACTGCCGTGCCTTGCCTTCGCCCATGCCCATTCGTCCATAGCTCGTGGCCCACGACACAAGGCAGGGCTACTGCCTTGTGCCCGTGCACCATGCCCCTGCTCATTGCATTCGTGCCGCACGTGCGACGAGCTCCCTTGCTCGTCGTCGCATGCCCGCACTATACAACACCCCTTAAGGGTAACACGAAGCGTCCATTGCTTTGTGCGTGCAAGTTATATGAACGAATCGCATAAAAAATTTAAAATTTATATTTAAAATTAATGAAAAATTAATAAATAATATTAATTTCATAATTTTAGGGCGAAAAAATCGAAAATTTATTATTCAATTGATTTCCGATTATTATGGATTCAAGCCTAGGTCATAAAAATTTAAAATTTATCATAAATTTACAATTTTTATGGTGGTTTTTAATCATAGGTTTCTAATTAAATTATAATTAATTATGAAAATCAAATTAATTCTAAATTATTCTAATTTTCAACAAATTAATCATAATTACAAATTAGATTGCATAATTAACAAGGCTAGGCATTCAAACTTGTTAAACATATACAGTAGGTCAATCAAAAATTCAAGATTTATCAACAAGAATCGCAAATATTTAATTTAACATCTTAAATTTACGAAATTTTGCATTCGAAAAACTAAAACCTTCGAAAAGTCATAGTTAGGCTTCGAATTTGAGAATTCTGGGTTCGGAATGCCTTTTACATGCGGAATTGACACAAAAATCACTCGATTTGGATGAGTAACGAAGAAACTGCCGAAAAACTGCGTACGTATAATTAAATAAACGCAATTTGCAATTAATTAACAATTACGAAAATTAATCACCCCTTTTAATTCATGCAAATTTGTAATATTTAACCATGTTCATGCAATTTAGATTATGAAAATAATAAGGGGCTCGTGATACCACTGTTAGGTTATGATACATATGACAATTCATAAATCATGCGGAAAAACCATTTAGCCAGGAATACATATTATTTACACATAATCATATAGCATAGTTTAGATGCATACTCTTTGTTGCGTGCCTTCCCTAGCTGCGCCCGAACCGAACAAGAACAAGTCTTTAGGACTCCAAGTGTCGTCCCTCCGTAGATAGTCCACAGCACGTCCGGATCCGCCTTAAGATTGACCAACTAGAATCGCCCTTAAGGTACTAAAGATTTTCGGCACTCTTAGGTAAGAAATGTGTCTGAATTTTCTCTCAAAAACTCACTTTGAATACTTGAATAATCTCATAAAATATGTGACCCTAGGCACGTATTTATAGAGTTATGGAAAGGGTTTTGGAATCCTATTAGGATACTAATTTATTTAATTATAACCCTACTAGGACTCTAATTAAATAATCATTATCTAATAGTTTTAGGATTTAATCACACTTCGAATTCTGATTACTTCAGGATTCCTGCACACGCAATGCACGAGCACCGTACACCCGCGCAAGCCTTGCGGCCCACGCTAGGCGCACAGCGCTCGGCCCATTGCTGCGCTCCGCGCGCGCGCGCCCAAGGCCTTGGCTGGGCCTGGCCTTGCGCTGGGCCTGGTCGAGGCTTGGCGTGCGCTGGTGTGCGTTGGCTCGCTGGGCGACGGCCTGGCTTCGTGCTGGGCCTTCGTCTAGCGGGCCTCGTCCGACGCTAATTCGTACGATACGCTTCCGATTAAATTCCCGATTCCGGAATTCATTTCCGATACGAACAATATTTAATATTTCCGATTCCGGAATCAATTTCCGTTTCGAACAAATATTTAATATTTCCGTTTCCGGAATTATTTTCCGATTCCGATAATATTTCCGATTCTGACAATATTTCCGTTTCCGGCAATATTTCCGATTCTGGCAATATTTCCATTTCCGATAATATTTTCCGATACGTACCATGTTTCCGTTTCCGGCAACATCTACGACTTGGATAATATTTATATTTCCGATACGATCCATATTTCCGTTTCCGGCAATATCATCGTTTCCGGAGTATTCATTTCTTGCCTGTGACGATCTCAGCTCCCACTGAAACCAAGATCCGTCGATTCCGAATATCCATAGATGGAGTATCTAATGCCATTAAATACTTGATTCGTTTACGTACTATTTGTGTGACCCTACGGGTTCAGTCAAGAGTAAGCTGTGGATTAATATCATTAATTCCACTTGAACTGAAGCGGCCTCTAGCTAGGCATTCAGCTCACTTGATCTCACTGAATTATTAACTTGTTAATTAATACTGAACCGCATTTATTAGACTTAACATAGAATGCATACTTGGACCAAGGGCATTATTTCCTTCATACAGCACATTGACCGTCAATACCAATGCCAATCTTAACCAACCTAGCCCTTGTCTTCAATCTGTCTTGGCTAGCTAACCACATAGTGAACCTATGTCTGGGAACACTGTGTCTGTTCCAAACCTGTTTAGCCCAGTGGGCTTTGGTTTGAACCTCACTCAGGTTTTGATGCATTCCCTTAATGGCATACTTGTTGACAGTGAGCCAATCATGGGACTGTAGTTTCCCATTGAACATGTTCTTAACTTTACAAACAATTTTCACAGCCCAACTTGCAGTGATTGGGGCTGTGTACTGAACCCAATTTCTATCTTTCACATATATGGCATGTACCCACTTAACCCACAGATTATCCTCTTTTTTAGAGATTGCCCAAGCTTGTTTGCCAATAGCTGCTTGGTTCCATAAAACCAGATTTCTAAACCCTAGGCCCCCCTCACTTTTTGTACAACACAACTTGTCCCAAGCTACAACACCTGGTCTGTTGTCAGCATAAGACCCAAACCACAGATAAGATCTGCATATTGCATTAATTTTCTTTAGAACTGCCCCTGGGAATAGAAAGATTTGAGACCAGTAAACACTGATACTCATTAGAACAGAATTGACAAGCTGCATCCTTCCAGCAAAAGAGATATGCCTGGAGCTCCAAATCTTAATTCTTGCCACCATTTTGTCAATGAGAACATCACACTCAGCACCCCTCAATTTCTTAGCACTGATGGGAACACCCAGATAGGTAAAAGAAATAGAACCCACAGTGAAACCTGAAAGCTTTACTATGTTATCTTGGAGTTGAGAGTTCATCCCACAGCAGAAAATAGAGGATTTTTTTGGATTGACTTGCAAGCCTGTGGTACTAGAGAAACAATTAAAACCATCCAACATGAGCTGGACAACTGCAGGGGTGCCCTTGCAGAACATGAGAAGATCATCTGCAAAACATAGATGGTTGAGTCTCATGCTTCTGCATCTTGGGTGATATTGAAAATCAGGATGACTCCCTACAGCTTTCATAGCTTTGGAGAAATACTCCATGCACAAGGTAAACAGCAAAGGAGAGAGGGGGTCCCCTTGTCTAAGGCCTCTCTGGGGTTGAATTAACTTACTAGGAGCACCATTGATCATTAAGGAATATTGAGTTGTTGACAGACAAGTCATGATCAAATCAATAAAGTGAGCAGGAAAACCGTGTTCAGTCATCATCTCTTTGATAAAATCCCATGCTACTGTATCATAAGCTTTCCTGAGGTCAAGTTTCATAAGGCAACCCATTTGTTTCTGGCTTTTTCTGTAGATTTTCACAATATCTTGACAGACAAGAACGTTGTGAAGGATTGACCTTCCAGCAACAAAGGCCCCCTGGTTGTGTGAGATAATGTCAGGTAGCACAGCATTAAGATTCTCACACACAAGTTTTGAAATACACTTATAAATCACAGAGCAACAGGCAATGGGTCTGAAATCCCCCACATTACTAGGAACAGAAACTTTTGGAACCAGAGTGATGCTTGTAACATTGATCTCCTTGAGAATTTTCCCTGTAGAGAAGAAGTCGTTAATGGCTCTGGTGATGTCATCTTTCACCACAGGCCAAGCAGTTTTGAAGAACAAACTGCTATAGCCATCCATTCCAGGTGCCTTGTCATTTGGAATGGAATCAAGAACCCTCTTGATATCAGTATGAGTGAAGCTACAGTTTAGACTTTCCTTGTGAGCATCAGTTAATCTTGGGCTAGTATCTATAATTGCAGAGTTGACAGGAGTTCTTTGTTCAGAACTTTGACTAAACAGATCACCATAGTACTGAGTGAAAGCATAGTGTATGCCTTTTTCATCTCTAATCCAATCACCCTTTTCAGTTTGGATAGAGTTAATCTTGTTTCTTTTCCTCCTGTGTTTGATACTTTGATGTAAAGCCCTAGTGTTTTCATCCCCTACTTTCAACCAGTGAATTTTGGCTGTCTGCTGTAAATATGAAAGATAGTTCTTGTGGGCACTAGCATAGAGATTAGCAACTTGTTTTTCTGCAGTAGCTAGGGTGACATTGTAGGGGTCAAATGGAGAGCCTGCTGTGCTTGCAACAGTTCATGGTGAAGTCTAATCTTTTCAGTTTCAAGGTTGTTAAAACCTTGACCATTAAGAGCTTTCAGTGCTGGCTTCAACCACTTGAGTTTTCTGAACAATTCTGAACATATGGCAACCATAGACATATTTGCCCCAAGTTGATTCAACTAACTCCATGAAACTAGTAGCATTGACCCACATATTGAAGAACCTGAAAGGTCTTTTCACACAGCCAGCCTTATAACACCTAAGAATCATTGGGCAATGATCAAAAGTGGCTTCATCTAAGTAGGCAGCCTCAACAGTTTCAAAAATATCACTCCATTTTGTGTTGCTTAGAACTCTATCAATCCTGGAGAACACTCTATCAGCTCCCTCTTGTTTATTATTCCAAGTAAAATGCCTTCCCACAGTTTTGATTACAGATAAATTACACAGGCTCATGCAGTTACTCATGGGTTGAATTTCATTGAGTCTGACTGTTGATCCAATCCTGTCTTCCAGTTCCATGACAGCATTAAAGTCCCCCATCACAATCCAAGGGTCATTGCACATGCTTGCAATACTCTTAAGGCTGTCCCACAGAGGTTCCCTATCTTTGGGAAAGTTAAACCCATATACAAAAGTGCCATAGAAACCCACTCCAGACCCTTTAGTAACTATATGACAATGAATCAACTGGTTGCTCATATGTATGATATCCACCTCAAAAGAATCAGGATCCCATGCAATCAATATCCTACCATTTTGATGACAGCTGATGTTTGTGGTGAAGCACCAGTTAGGGAAAAGATTTAAGTACAGAGCACCCAACTTAGCAGCCTTCACCCTAGTTTCCAAGAGGCTAAACAGTTTCACTTGGTGAGTAGCTATAAGCTTCCTCGCCTCATTCTGCTTATCTATTCTGTTTAGACCTCTCACATTCCAACAAAGAACACTATCCATTAGGCTGAAGGGAGGTCAATTCCTTGCCTAATTCAACACTCTCATCATCTGACTCATCATACTCAGTGTCAGTATCATTCTCAACATCAGTTTCACCCCCACCCTTCTCTGCAGAAAGCAGGTGAAAAGAGTTCCTAGTAACCACAGGTTTTAGCTGTTGCCCCCTGTGCTTGCTGAAACCTACAGCTTGAGTGAACCCTTCATTGACATTGGTTTCCACAATCACCTCATTTTCTGGTTGATCACTAGCAGGCTTCCTAACAGTGTGAACAACAGGTGCCACCTGCTTAGGAACCCACATTTTCTTGGTTTTCTTGGTTCCTTTGTGCTTGCATTGCATATGAGTGTGACCAATACCCTTGAAAACAGAACAGCTGACATGTTACCAGTCATACTCCACAGTTTGAGGAACTGTGGACCCTTCTTCATTCACAAAATAGATTGTGTTAGGGTAGGTTTGTTCTAAAGTAACTTCCACCAACACTTTAGCAAACATCAGTTTATCACGATTCTTTGTGGCTTGATCCACCTTAATTGCATTACCCACTTGACCAGCAATTTTGAATAAGCTTTTCTCCCCCAGTATTTCACATTCAAACCAGGCAATTTGATTCATAGGGGTAACTTCTTTACAGGTTCTTTAGCATAATTGATTTCTGGTGTCCAAGCTTTGATGACCAAGGGCTTGGAATCAAAGAATTGAGGGCCTCCATTCAATACCTTGTGACAATTCTCCATTGTAAGGAAACGGACCAAGAAGATCCCCTTTCCCACCAATGAGACCTTGTCCACCCATAGTTTCCCCCATACTCGATGCACATACCCTTCCATAACTATTTATTATTTATTATTTATTATTTATTATTTATTATTTATTATTTATTATTTATTATTTATTATTTATTATTATTATTTATTATTTATTATTTATTATTTATTATTTATTATTTATTATTTATTATTTATTATTTATTATTTATTATTTATATTTATTATTTATTATTTATAATTTATTATTTATTATTTATTATTTATTATTTATTATTTATTATTTATTATTTATTATTTATTATTTATTATTTATTATTTATTATTTATTATTTATTATTTATTATTTATTATTTATTATTTATTATTTATTATTTATTATTTATTATTTATTATTTATTATTTATTATTTATTATTTATTATTTATTATTTATTATTTATTATTTATTATTTATTATTTATTATTTATTATTTATTATTTATTATTTATTATTTATTATTTATTATTTATTATTTATTATTTATTATTTATTATTTATTATTTATTATTTATTATTTATTATTTATTATTTATTATTTATTATTTATTATTTATTATTTATTATTTATTATTTATTATTTATTATTTATTATTTATTATTTATTATTTATTATTTATTATTTATTATTTATTATTTATTATTTATTATTTATTATTTATTATTTATTATTTATTATTTATTATTTATTATTTATTATTTATTATTTATTATTATTATTATTATTATTATTATTTATTATTTATTATTTATTATTTATTATTTATTATTTATTATTTATTATTTATTATTTATTATTTATTATTTATTATTTATTATTTATTATTTATTATTTATTATTTATTATTTATTATTTATTATTTATTATTTATTATTTATTATTTATTATTTATTATTTATTATTTATTATTTATTATTATTATTTATTATTTATTATTTATTATTTATTATTTATTATTTATTATTTATTATTTATTATTTATTATTTATTATTTATTATTTATTATTTATTATTTATTATTTATATTATTATTTATTATTTATTATTTATTATTTATTATTTATTATTTATTATTTATTATTTATTATTTATTATTTATTATTTATTATTTATTATTTATTATTATATTATTATTATATTATTATTTATTATTTATTATTATTATTTATTATTTATTATTCATTATTTATATTATTATTATTATTATTATTATTATTATTTATTATTTATTATTTATTATTTATTATTTATTATTATTATTTATTATTTATTATTTATTATTTATTATTTATTATTTATTATTTATTATTTATATTATTATTATTTATTATTTATTATTTATTATTTATTTTATTATTTATTATTTATTATTTATTATTTATTATTATTATTTATTTCGGTAATATATTCTGTTAAGTTCAGTTCAGTTCAGTACAGTTCAGTTCAGTTCAGGAGCAATCAGTTCAGTTCAGTTCGGTTCAGTTCAGTTCGGGAGCATTCAGTTCAGTTCAGTTCAGTTCAGTTTAGTTCAGTTCTAAAGAACAGGGCCTAAGTTGAATATATATATAAGGTCTTGTAAGTTCTAATAAAGTCTTAGGCCCTGTTCTTCTGGACTTTATTTGCCTGAACTGAACTGAACTGAATGGAGCTGAACTGAACTGAACTGAACTGCAATAAAGTCGAAAAGAACAGTGCCTTATAAGTTCCAATAAGCTAGTTCCTATAATTTCCAATAAGGTCCTATGAGTTCCAATAAAGTCTTATAAGTTCCAATAAGGTCCTATATGTTCTAATAAGGTCGTATAAGTTCCAATAAGGTCTTAAATAAAATGTGTAATATTATGATTTTTTGTGTTGATAATATTAAATAGTAGTTGGGTCATAAAAGTTGGATTATTTAGAAATATCGCATAGGTAGGCTTAATTAAAGCAAATCGGGCAAATGTTGGATTAATAATTACAAATTTTCCTTGACTTTGTAGCAGGTAACCGGTCATCCAGGCTTAATAATAGTAGTTGGGTCATAAAGGTTGGATTATTTAGAAATATTGCATAGGTAGGCTTAATTAAAGAATACCGGGCAAATGTTGGATTAATAATTACAAATTTTCCTAATTTATATTAAATAACATAAAAGCATAATTATTAATATAAGAACTAAATACTCCCTTTTTTCTTGAATATTAATCCCATTTGAAATCTTGACACTATTCACAATTGAAGAGAATCTTCTAATTTCTTTCCAATATGTAATTCAAAACATATTCGTGTGAGATCTTATTTAATTTGTTCGTCTTAATGTGTAGTTTAACAATATCTAATTTTTATATTTTTCTTTAACATACGTATTTGGAGATATTTACATTTAAATATTGAGTTGAAACGAGTTGAAAAGTCAATACAAGACTAATATTTAAAAACGGAGGGAGTAACTTTTTTTTATTAATTTGTATTTATTAATATTTACAGTCAACTTTTATCAAAATTCTATTGATTAAAATTTTAGTAATAATCTAATATAATTTAAATAAAGTCTAATAATATATATTTAATAAGGTCGTACAAGTTGAAGAGAACAAGGCCTTAATAATATAAGTTGAAGAGAACAAAGCCTTAATAAGCTGAAGAGAACAAGGCCTTAATAAGATCTTATAAGGTCTTATTGAAAGAAATGTGTCCTCACCCAATGTGCATTAGTCTAGTACCAAAGGTTCAGATTAATTACGAACAATTAAGTGAGACCAAGTGATCGGAACAGCTGGCTGGAGCAATGCTTCCGATCAGTGAGTTCTAATCCTAATTAGGCTGACAACTTACTCTTGACTGAACTTATAAGGTCACACCATTGGCATGTAATAGATCATCGGATTAAATGAATCGGAAATTCATTTAATCGGGAAATTAGTTCGGAAAACATAATTATACAATTTAACATTGGATCGTGACATCATATATCGTGTTGCGTATATTCATAAGTTAGGCGAAACGAATAATCGTATTGTATGACAATGGATTGTCAAGTACAAAACGATAAATAAATTATTGAATAATAATTTAATAGCAAACAAGAAAGCGCGCAAACCCACAAGCCAAGCACACGAGGCGCAAGGCCCATGGGCGCAACGCTGTCCCATGGCCTTGACTGTGTTGGCGTGCACGCAAAGAAGCAACAGCAGCGACGACCCAAGGCCCAACTACTCGTTGCGCTGTGTGCGTGTGTGTGCATGTGGTCGTGGGCCTTGCTGGCCGGTTGAGCTTGTTTCTTGGCCGGTTGGCTTGGTTCATGTGATAAGATATTATAATATCCTATTCTACATGTTTTCCTAACCTAGTTCACATTATATTCTAACCTAAGGCAAGAGAGAACCCTAATTCTCTCTGCCTCCATTAGAGTGTTTATCCCAAAAGCTAAACTATGTTGAAGGAGATCTAAGAGATCGATCTCAAGACGGATCTGAACGTGTCGGTGAACCAAGTAGAGGAACAACATTTGTAATTCTTGTTCGTGTTCGTTGAACTAAGGGAAAACACGCTACACACGTAAGTAATGTTTAATCTGCAATTTATACATGTTTCCTGGCTTTGGGGTTATTCCGCTATCATGTTATGTATTTAATTGTAAACCCCTATAGTGGTATCATGAGCTACATGTATTTAAATTACTTATTAGCATGTTTATATGTTTGTGATTATTGTCGAAATATTCTGAATTTATTCGTAACTTTTCGAATGTTTTTCTTGATTATTGGATGAATCGTTGAAAAGCTGTTGTGTTCGTAAAGTGTCGGAATTTCGATTTGTATGCCCCTAATCTGATAGGAAGCGGCATTTTAAAATCAAGTCATGAGAACAGAATCTCAAAAACAGGCCCCGAAGTATGAATTTTTAGGCCATTTTGTTAATTAATGAATTAAAACATTAATTTTGGTGTTTTTTCAATTAATTACTCAACCAAATAAACTCGGAATTAATTGAAACTTTGTCCTATTGTCATTAATAATATTATGAACATATGGTAATTTTTTTGTTCATGAATATTGATTAAAAACCCTAATCTTAATATAAACAAGATTAATGGATTTAAATCGAAAATTAATTTTATTAATTGGTTAGATCTGAAATTTTATTTAGGTAAGAAGGTGAATATGATTTCATGTTTAAATGGAAATTTAAAAACTCATGGATTAAAATTTGGATTGGATTCATTAATTTTAATCGTTCACCTAAACCAAATTTGATCAAATCTTAAATTTTAATGTTTAGAACGATTTAAAGTTTTAGATTGGATTATCAAACTTATTCAAAATTTTGTTGATGTTCATCGTTCGTTACCCAAGTCTCTATGCGATTTCAAGTCCTAGTCTTATCCCAAGTCATTTGGTCTTTCCAAATTGGACTCATAAACTTGTTTGGTGGCGACTCCGTAGGAATTCAATATTCAATAGCCATAGGGGCGATTTCTAACACGTTTTGCATAAATTGAATTCCTGTTTTCAAAATGTTCAATCAGATTAAAGTCGCTAGTTCGATCCTAGAATTTGGCTCCCCTTGAGGATGGGCTTGTCAAAAATCAAGTCAATTCAATGGTCGAATTTTTCGATAAATTAATCAAGTTTAGGACTTTGGCGTTTTCCAAATGAGATTCATCAAATTCCCAAAACTAACATTACGAAATTCGAACAATACAATTAATAAAAAATACGAGAGAAAACACTCAAAAAGCCCCCTATATAAGGGGTTTGGAAAAGATGAATTATTATTAAATAATAATTAATATTATTATTAAATAATAATAATAATACTAATAATAATAATTAAGTTGAGTGCTAATTTTTTTTATTTTTGCATTTTATTGATTTTTTTTGTAAATAACGTTGGTAAAGAAAAAATGGGAATGAGGAGGTCCCAAAAGGTGAAAAAATATACGGGTCCTAAAAGGTGAAAAAATTAAAAGTTGGACCCTAATATTTGGCTTAACTTATTATTTCAACTAGATTAGATCCCGTGCACGCACGGATTATGATAATTTATTTTACAAAATATTTATCCGAATATCCCCAAACAACTGCATAATTATAATTTTGTTTAAACATACTCATTTAAATTTATTCATCGAATATGCATATTATATATGTGTAATATGCTAATTTGACCAACATGACATATCGAGTTAATGTTTTTTCATTATTAATGTAACGATTTGAATAAAATATTACCAAAAGTATTTAGAAAAATTATTATTACGTGGTATCTATTATTACCATAATTTCTAAACTAATATTTTTTTTTCCATACATAAATAGTTTATAAAAAAGGTAAAAAATATATAATTTTTTGGAAAGTGGTTTTTGGCGGGAAAATTTTACACCAGGAAATGACACGTGTCATTCCTGGTGTCTGTTTTAGTATAAACCTAGTATAATACCCGTGCGATGCACGGTTTATAATCCAACTATAAAGTTATATGAAATCAAAATTATAATGGTAGATAATTATTATCAAAATTGAGCTTATACAAATTCTCCTAATTAAAATTAATGGTAGAAAAATCGGTTATTGCTATATACGGTGTCTTATTTATTTAAAAAATTAAGATAGACAAAATTATTTTCATCCTCGGTCATTCATCACCTAGGTCAAGCATAAATTTATTCTTATACACCATTCACTTTGATAGATACTCACTTAATACTCGTCCTATCTACTTCATTACCCCACCCATTTATCTTGACTTTGAGGCGGGGTTGAGCCTCCACAAGCCATACCCGACTAAATTCGTATGAGTAAATAGGTCTGGAGGTCCCTAAACTTTGCCAAAAGGAGCAGTTAGGTCCCTCAAGTTTCAAAAGGAGCATTTAGGTCCCTCAAAATGGATGGAAAACGCTGCTTTTTGTTTTCCGTCACTAACGGCCGTTAAAATTCAATTAAATTAAAAGGAAACTAAATAAAAGGCACTAAACGACAAAAAAACAGATACATTTACCATTTACCAATAATTAAATAAAGGGAAATTCATTTCAGTTAGCTTTTTACAAAAATATAGCCGTTGAGGCTCTCAAAAAACAGAGTATTTAACATTCCATGCACAACAAAACAACAATAAAACACTTAAAAGACAAAATTCTTTCTTCTCCATCTTCTGCTCTGTGTTTTTTCTCTGTTGCTCCACCATAGCTGACTCTTCTCAACAAAAAGGTATTTTTCTGCCATTTTTTTTAAAATCTTAAGTTAGCTTATTTTAACAATAATTAAACATATTTAGGAAATAATTATTAAAACGTAATTTATTTGCAGAATGATGAACAGGGCTATCTCTTTGTTCAACAATGGTGATAATGAACACCCTAAGAGGTGCTACTGTGGATTCACAGTATCCATTCAAAAGGCATGGACAAAAGAAAATCCTAGAAGGAGGTTCATTGCTTGTCCAGATTATGATGTTGAAACAAACAGAAGGGGTTGCATCTTTTTTAGATGGATTGATGAACAAGAACCAACAACTTGGCAAACAATTGTCATACTAGGGTTAATGGAAGATAAACAAAGCCTTGTTGCTGAAGTTGATAGTTTTAGGACAAAA
The DNA here is from genome assembly GCF_020520425.1 of Spinacia oleracea. Classification (NCBI taxonomy): domain Eukaryota; kingdom Viridiplantae; phylum Streptophyta; class Magnoliopsida; order Caryophyllales; family Amaranthaceae; genus Spinacia; species Spinacia oleracea. The sequence goes on along the minus strand of NC_079488.1, from coordinate 67,276,179 downwards.
CTTAGTGAAGCTAACAATTATGCAAGGAAGAGGGAGGCAGACTATGTGATGAGCAAGATGAGAAGACCTATTAGTGTGAAATGTGAAGTGTGGGTTGTAATCCTAGTGGTTCTGTTTTTTTTTTATCTGGTTTGTTTTAAGTTAAGTGGGTTAAGTAGGTAGGTAAAATGTAATGATCTGCACTAATGAAATGTAATGAAGACTTTAAATTCAATAAAATCTAACCTCATGGTCTTTTTTCTAATCTTCTAGCCATTGCAAGATCCTGCAATGCTTGGCTTGATATTGTGTGTCCTTGACTTGGTTGAGTCTGTGACAATGGGAAGTCATGTGCAGGGAAGGAGTAGATGGTTTGCTCACCCCCATGATCAGAATAGAAAGCCGCAGGAGGTCTTTGCCTCTGTGGTGTGGGGAAATGTTGTGATATAGGCTGCATTAATTAAAACAAATTAGGAACAAGTTGGCTTCAGTACAGTAAAGTAACATGTAAGAAAGAATTTGAGTCTATTGAATGACTTACAGTAGCTATTCTTTGATACCCATTTGGGTAGGTATAAATACCCACACCCCTATTGTGCATTGGTATAGCTGAACTGGTTCTTGGGTGTTGTTGCTGTGGTGTGATCTGCTCTGCAGTAGCATGATTGTTGCTGTGTTGTTGTTGCTTAGGGGCATTCTTGCAACCCCTTTTGTTGTGGCCTATCACACCACATAAGCTGCATTTCATAGAACAACCTGTTCTCTTCAGCTTACCAGATGCAGTTACCTCTCCAACACCATATCTCCTCTTTGTTTTAGGTCTTCCATTGACCTTTTTCACCTTTGGAGCCACAACAATGCTATCAGAAGTAGGCCACTCTTGAGGACCATTTAAAGGCTCTAACAAAAATTCATATGCCTTCATGTAGGTCTGTTTGCAGAAATATGCATTGACATATTGTTCTGGGTGGTCTACTTTATTCCATATAGCAACAATTGCATGTTTGCATGGAATCCCACTCACCTGCCATGCATTGCAACTGCAAGTATGTTGGTTCAGATCCACCACATACTTAACCTGTGTTGCACCTTCTCTTACTCCATAGCAAAACCCACCATCCCAGTATGCATTCCAACCCCTAGCCCAAATTTTGTGTTTCTCTAACTGAATTTGGATCCTAGGACACAACATTATCTCCTTTTTCCCAATGAAATCTCTTTTCTTATACAGTCTTTCCATCAAACCCTCTCTGATATCTTCCAACATGGTAATAATAGGCTTGTGCCTTGCACTCAAGATGTATGCATTAAACACCTCACTCATGTTGTTGTCTACACTTTCACAACAAGATAATGGAGTGTAGAATGCCCTACACCATTTCTTGTAGTTCCTTTTCAGTAGGTCTTCAGCAGCTTCATGTGAAATACCCCTCATTACTTCAATGTTTTCATTGAAGTGATTTACTGTGTTGCTTTTTGCAATAGTCCATAATTGTTTTCTGTACTCTAAACCACCTCCAAACACTCCCCTAAAGTCACAGTACACATGCCTTGCACACACCCTACTTTCAGCTTGTGGAAACACATTTGACACAGCAGCAAGTAAACCCTTTTGTTGGTCAGACATGAATGTGTACCCTGCTCCTTCACTAGTGCCTAAATCAGTAGCTAGAAGTTCTAGAAACCAACTCCATGTGTCAGTGCTCTCAACCTCACAAACAGCCCAAGCCAAAGGGAACATTTGATTGTTTCCATCCCTCCCTACTGCTACTAACAATTGACCCCCAAATGGTCCCTTTAAGAAACATCCATCAAGTGATATGAAAGGTCTGCATCCTGCCAAGAACCCTTTCCTAAGTGCCTCAAAACACAAATACAGTCTGTCAAACACATTTGCATCCAACTTCAACTTCACTGTGTTCCCTGGATTGCTTCTTAGTATCTCAGCTGCATACCTTGGGAGTAATGCATACTGCTCTTTGTATTCACCAACAATGAGTGCTTGACCCCTTCTCCTAGCCCTGGCAGCCTTGTCTTTGCTCACCCTTATACCCTTTTCTAACCAAATGGTTTCCTGAATATCTTGCACTCTCATGTAAGGGTTAACCTTAAACAGATTCTGGTAGTGTTCTGCAATCCAATGTGAAGTCATCTTCTTAATGATAAGTGTCCTACCACAAGTGTGCTCACTGACAAATGTTTTCGCTGTAAATGACCTTCTTCCTCTCTCCCATGAAGCCCAAATTCTCCATTTACAACCTTTATCTTTGTGCTCACACTCTGCACAAACCCTAGTGGAATCATTTTTAGAAAATGGAATGTTTCTTCCTTTATCAATTGAATAATCTATGATTGCTTTCCTAAATGTCTTTGGATTCTCAAACTGTTGCCCAACATAAAAATTGGTTTCCCTCTCTTTAGTTTCAGTGTTGTTTTGCTTCTGTTTCCCTCTCCCCCTCTTATGGTGTTGTGGTGCAACTAAGTAACCAACATCATCCTCATCTTCTGACTCACTAGGGTTGTCTAAGTCACTGTATCCATCAAATTCATCCCCCAAATTCAGACCACCTTCTACTTTACTTTCTGCTAGTTTTTTCGGCATTACTAACTCCTCAAAATAAGCCTTTTCCCTTCTCATATCATCAGATATCTTAGACCTAGCAGTGGCTAACTCACCATCATCCTCATCTGTACCCTCTGAATCATAATCAATTTCAGGTTGAGGCACATTTTGAGGTTGAATTTGAGGTTCAGGTTGAGGTTCAGGTTGAGGTTCAGTTTGTTTGGGTGGGAGTACTGTAAAAGGTGGTTCCACATAATCAGAATTTAAGTCAACCACATCAGTATTCAACAACTCAAGGAAGCTACCTCTCCCTCCTCTCCCTCCTCCACTCCTGTTTAGGTTAAAGTTGTAGGTGGGTTTGATTTTATGTTCAATGTATATATGAATGCTTTTGTATTCAAAGAGTAAAGCTAAGAAAGGGTCACAAGTACTACTATCAAAACCTAAAAACCTAACCCCATTCTTGAATTCTTTCCTAGGGTCCCAGAAATGTACTTTCTCTATATCATTATAACCTAAACTATCGACTAATTCCTTAACATATTTTCCATCTGCATTCTCATGGATGTAATCAAAGACATCCACCCTCCCCCCACTATAAACCATATCACCTTGCACAACCCATTCACCACCATGATGCACATATATGCAAGGGTTCAAAGTCAAATCATCAACATCATCTGATCAAAGTTAAACAATATCAATTAAAAAAACAAAACTTTAAGAAATCAAACCAAACCAAATCTTGAATAACAACACAAGAGATAACAAAAGGTTAAATTGCATTCATTCATTCATCCATCCATCATGATCAGAATTCATTTACAAAAGGGTAGGCTTCAACCCTAACATTTCAAACCTCAATCCACTATTGAGGGAGAAGCCTACGGTTAGATATAAACTACTGTCATAGCAGTGACAAATACCAAAAACCAACATTTGTCACATTCACAAAAACCTAATTGCAATGACAGTAGTAATGTAATTGTCCTTGAAATTAAAAATAAAAAAAGCTATAAACAAGCTGGATCATCATAAGCTTGACAAAAGAGGGGCCACCACCAGCGCCACCACCACCCCTGCATGGCCTCCACCACCAGCTACTCCTCCTCCTTGAAAAGGAGGGGGAAGCCGTCAAAGTAGACGGTCATGTCCTTGTCCATCCAGGCGTGGAAGTCACGGCCATCATTGTCAATGATGTCCATGATCTCCCACTCCCGCAGCCACGCGCGGTAGCATCCTTGAGGGTAGTGGTATGGGAGGCGGTACCGCAACTTGACCCACCTACGCCACTGCTTGCACACCATCTGCACAGCAGCCTGCCCCTCCCAGTCCAGCTTGGTGAAGATCTGGGTGATGAGGATGTCTTAATGATGACAAAGGGGGTGTGCCTCCCTTAAAGCAAGGTCTCCTAAAGTCAAAGTAACGGCCAAAGTCAATAAAACAGTAAGTAAACCCTAATTATTATACGGAATCTAGATTAAAATACTTCCAAATTAAACAATAGTTTAAATAAACACCATTTTCAAGAACATGCAAGCATCAATTCGAATTAATCAAACTCTGTTTTTTATTTAAGTGAATCAAAAACAGTAAGTGAAACCCTAATTACTACAAAATCTAGTTTAAATTAATTCCAAATTAGGCAACAATTGTATAATTTAACATATTAAACACCATTTTCAAGAACATGCAAGCATCAATTCGAATTAATCAAACTTTATTTTTTATTTAAGTGAATCAAAAACAGTAAGTGAAACCCTAATTACTACAAAATCTAGCTTAAATTAATTCCAAATTAGGCAACAATTGTATAATTTAACATATTAAACACCATTTTTAAGAACATGCAAGCATCAATTCGAATTAAATATTGGAAAGTAAAAACGGACGAAACCCTAATTCCAACTTCAATTGATAAATTATGCGAAATCAGCCCACGATTGTTTAAATTAACATATAAAACACCACAATCAAGATAATGCATGCACCAATTTTGGGAAAAAGTTACTTAACAAAAAAGCCCTAATTTATCATGGCTCAACTGCAAACATTTATTGAAAAAACCGACAAATTGAATGAAAATACCTTCGTCCCATCTGGAAATTCTTGTTCTCTTGGGGGTGCGACATTCCCACTTATCAGCAGTCCTCTTTCCTGATACGCAAGAACCCATTTTTGCAGAAAACTCAGAGCAATAACTTCAAATTCTCTTAAGTGTTTGAGTGAGTAAATGGCAAAAAGACAACTGAGAGTGAAAATGGGGGGGGGACCATATAAATAGGAAGTGAAAAGGGGGGGAATAGGGTTGGGACAGTAAAAAAAATTACCGCCAAAACATTATTAGGAAGGAACCAGATAATACGAGGGAAGTTGGAAGGTTTCCACGTGTACACATTGAAAAAGTAAGTTGAAAAGGCTAAGTAATTGGAAAAGGCTTCTTTTCATCAAAATCATCTGTTTTCAATCATTAATCTACGTGTATATTAATTCTCCTTTTATTTTAATAATTTTTTATATTATTATATTCATTTTAACGGCCGTTAGTGACGGAAAACAAAAAGCAGCGTTTTCCATCCATTTTGAGGGACCTAAATGCTCCTTTTGAAACTTGAGGGACCTAACTGCTCCTTTTGGCAAAGTTTAGGGACCTTCAGTACAGTTTACTCAAATTCGTATCCCATCCTCGCCACGGTGCCACCCACGATAGGAAAGGTAACTACCCTCCCCAATTCTCATTTTGAGGGGTAAAAAAAATCATCCCGGCTCGCTCCAACACTCACACATGTATTCATACACGCCTAAAATAGTCAAACTCATCCATAGACGCGACATTTTTTTTAGTAACAGAGTTTTGAATTTTAAAACTTTCGGTCGCCTAATTAGAGTAATTGGGTAAATGAACAAAAAATTATAATATATAGGTTAGTAGTAAAAAAAATATGTTGATATGTTCATACTAAATTAGATTGGACCCACCCACTTTAGGTCTCTTATCCTTCATCTAATTTTCCCCCCCTCAAAAAAAATAGATGAAGGATAAGCGAGCTAAAGCGGGTGGGTCCAATCTAAAGTCTATGATCGCTCCGTCACCCGCGACAAATACATTTTTTAACCCCATCACCCTCCAAATATTCCTCCACCTCGCCCTCTTGGGGCGGATGTGCGGGGTAACTCCCCAAACCCCGTCCCACTAACTATCTAATATTTGTATATTTCGTAAATAATTCACTTTGCCTTTCGACTAATTTTTGAATAAATTGATATAAGTTTATTATTAAATTGATTGTATTAGCTACAACATTGATAATTTTTTAAAAGAAAGTGACATGCATAATTAGGATTTGGTGAGTGTTATCAAGTACGATAAATTCAAATTCATCCAATCTACAAGGTGGGTACATGTTATCCTTATACCCGTTAACCAACACCCAATCTATATTTATTAGTCAATTATCTGTTTATCTTTGTCACCAGCCCAATCTAAAATCTAAACTCGCCCGTCATCAAGTGTGATGCACTGTTACATATAAAATGTAAATTTTGCACGAAATTTTATATATATAAGTGATATTGCAATCCTTTACGTTAACATATAAAAAATATTTTTATTGTTGCAAACATATAAATAATATTTTGTTATAATATAAGAAACTACCCCGTGCAATATAAACCGTTATAAGATATAACCATTATCAAGTTGGTGGCTTATGGAGTTAGAAATTCCAAAATCATCTCCGCTCCACCGCCTCAAATATGATATATTAGCTAGTAGACCAAATATGATATGTTACAATGTCCATCCATGTACATTCGACCAAAGATTCATTTAAAAGTTTCATGCACGTGCCTCCTTAACTAACTTGACTCATTTAAAAATTTATCTTATTCATCAACATTATCGAACTTAATATAAATTTTTAAATGCAAATTTCAAATTTCTCTAAACTATATGTATGCATACACCCATCACTAACCTTTGTTATGTCTTTTTCATATTATAAGCTTTTGATTTTTATTACAGTTTTTTTAAAAATTTATTAGAAAATACTTCGTATACAATCATTCTTTATCATTCTCATCCACCACTTAAGTATCCACACCCACTTAATACCCATTTCATGTGTACCGGCCCACCATTTATCTTATTGTGATTCTTTTCATAATTAAGTACTAATAATAGGGTGATGATAAAGGTCGCAAGTTGCGACAACATTGAATTGTCTCAATCTTACGTGTCGGAGTTTAATTAGTAAATATAGGCGCTACGTAAGCTATGCTCCATCAGAATATTCTTACAATCAATGCAATATTTATACTAAGAAAATATGTAAATAAGGTAGTCGATATGAAGAAGGAAACAAATTAGAATATTAAGATTTTCCTACATTTTTTAAAACATGTATAATAGGTTATATAAGTTGAATATTTTAGTTTAATTTTAATTTAAATCATGACACATAAGCATGACATGTCATCATTGTGACATGGCTTAAAGGTTGCATGTTGCGACCTTTATCATTTTCGATAATAATATTCTTTTTATTGTGTTCTCGGTGATATAAATATATATTTTAATAAATGTAAATATATGACATGTGATATTAGTTTTTAAATAGGTTGATGGTAACTCTATATATTTGATAGGATTTTATTTTTCTATAAAATTCACAAAGTTTGTCTTAATATTTGAAATACTATCCTAGCTTGCAGTAAGTAGATTTGTTTATCTAAGTCGGTGTTTTACATGGTCTAATGGGACATATTCTTTGTTGTTTAGTGGTACAAAGGTATTACTTGGTATGTATAAGGACCCTGTTTTATTTTCTTTTGTTCGTATGAAATTATTTTCCGATGACCATAATACATCCCACAAATTTGCTCAAACTGAGGCTGGCGGATCGGAGTATATATAAAAGCATGTTAAATTAGTAGTTTATTTAAAGGCAAATTTGTCAGAAACCACCTTTTAAAATAGAGATTTTGTGAGAAACCACCTTTTAAAATAAAAATTGCAAGAAGAAACCCGATTTATAAATATTTTTGCGAGAGACCACCTTTAGCCGGATTCCGATAGTTGACTCTTTTTTCCGGCCATAACTTTACACGTGACTTTTTAAAACAAAAAATTAAATAGTTTTTTCTTATTTTTTCCCTTCAATTACACTCTATTTCCTTTCTCTCACCTCTCTCATTGTGCAATTTTTTTTCCTCCATAAGATTCACCATGCCCCTTCCTCTGATTGATCTCTTTTACTTACAGAGCTAACTAACTTGTTTTTTCTCCAAGCTAGACTATGTTGTACTTCCAATATTACCCTTCCTAATCCCTATACTCAATGCAATGCTTGGCACCTAAACAACGCAACACCATAAACATCGTGCTTTACATGAAATATTGCTACATAAATCATTTTAATGTATGACGTACTTTCATAAAATAATTGTCTGCTTTCTAAGTATAAGAGTTACCTGCCATGCACATTAAATTAGTGAAATTTTCCTCTGTAAAAATTGCATTGCTTTCAGTCAGAGCTTGTTGAGACGTGTCTCTCCTACATGGAAAAGCAGGAGGTGCTGTAAGAGTAGGTAGAACACCTGATTGGCTACTAAGCATGGACAAGATTGAGGCAATTGCTGGTCGTTTAGCTGCCTCTTCTTGGATGCACGCTAATCCGATATGAATACATCTTCTCAATTTAGGGATCGAACAATGTTTAAAAAAAATTGTGCAATGAGAGAGGTAAGAGAAAACAAATAGAGTGAAATTGAAGGGGAAAATAAGAAAAAAAATATTTAATTTTTTGTTTTAAAAAGTCATGTGTAAAGTCCATGCTCAAAAAAAGAGTCAACTATCGAAATCCGGCCGAAGGTGGTCTCTCGCAAAAATATTTATAAATTGGGTTTCTTTTCGCAATTTTTATTTTAAAAGGTGGTTTCTCGCAAAATTTCTATTTTAAAAGGTGGTTTCTGACAAATTTGCCTTATTTAAATTAAGAAATTTATTTCCATAAGTAAATAAGTACTTCGTAATATAATCGATATAATTATTACAATAAATAATTAGAAGATTTAGGTAAAAAAAAAAAGATGTATATTAATATTTCATATAGGTTAATTAACTATATTATAAGAGAGGCGAATTATGGAGTGACATTTGTCATCACCACATTGATTCATCTCTTTTAGCATAGTATATAGATATAGATAGATATGTAAATATATATATTTAGATATCCTAGTTCTTGAGTAACATATAATATCATCAATCAAGTGTTATGAGAATCATCAAAAGATGTATAACATAACTGAAATAAACAAAATGAACGAAGAAACCGTTCATTACTACAAAGTGGTAAAGTATGTAAGCAAAATTCAACACATATACTTTATAAAAGTAGTTGATTTAACTATAAATTTATAAACCATCTACAATAGAATATTATAAATTGATGATTGATGTTATATACGTAGTATTATACTTTAGTAAACTTGGTTTTATTGTACATACTATACACAATGTCTTATGCGAAATAGTAAATTAAGGTATTAAATATTTTCAAACATAAATATAATCCTTTATAATGAATATGATTATGATTATTTTTTATATCACAAAGATTTTATTTATATGGTGCACGAAAAGTATATTTAACGGATATAGTAAATCAAAAATATTTTTTAGTTATTTATATTATAAGAGAGGCGAATCATACAGTGACATTTGCCATCACCACATTGATTTTCTCTCTTTACTATAGTTTATAGATATCATATATATATTGAAGATCCAATAATGTATATATAGAATAAAATACAATGAAAAAGTAGTCATATACTTTTTAAAATGTAAAGATATCTATGTTATATATAAAATAAAATCAATAGTATATTTAGTTAATCGTATATGCATATATAGTTTCCTTATATTTAGAAAATCTAATATTATGTAGTCCATAATAGATTTTTATTTATAGATAGTTAGAGAAAATAATATTTTAATTATTTTAAAAGAGAGGCGAATCAATGAGTGACATTTGTCATCACCACATTGATTTCCTCTCTTTTAGTATATTACTAGTATAATACCCGTGCGATGCACGATTTATAATCCAACTATAAAGTTATATGAAATCTAAACTATAGTACTACGTAGTAGATAATTATTATTAAAATAGAGCTTATACATATTCTCCTAATTAAATTAATGGTAGAAAAATCCGTTATTGTCATTTTGGGTATCTTATTTATTTAAAAAATCAAGATGAATAAGGTTATATAGACAAAATTATTTTCATCCTAGGTCATTCATCACATGGATCAAGCATAAATATATTCTCATCCATCCTTCACTTTGATAGATACCCACTTAATACTCGTCCTATCTACTTCATTATCCCACCCATTTATTTTGACTTTGAGGTAGGGTTGAGCCTCCACAAACTATACCCGACTAAAATTTGTATCCCCATCCCCGTCACTCACGATAGGAACGGTAACCACCCTCCCCAGTCTTTGTTTTGAGGGGTAAAAAAAACCATCCAGGTCTGCTCCAACACTCACACATGTATCCACACACACCTCAAATAATCAAACATATCATTAGACGCAACATTTTTTTACTCACAGAGTTTTAAATTTTAAAACTTTATTCTAGAGTTTTCGACAATTCGGTTGTCTAAGAGTGATTGAGTAAATGAACAAAAAACTATAATATATAGGCCAGTAGTAAAAAAATATGTTGATATATTCATACTCAATTAGATTGGACCCACCCGCTTTAGCTCGTTTATCCTTCATCTATTTTTTTTCCCCTCAAAACAAAAATTAGATGAAAGGTAAGCGATCTAAAGTGGGTGGATCCAATCTAAAATCTATATATAATCGCTCTGTCACCCGCGACAAATACATTTTTAATCCCATCACCCTCCAAATATTCCTCCATCTCGCCCTCTTGGGGCGGATGTGCGGGGTGACTCCCAAAACCCCGCCCAACTAACAATCTAATATTCGGTAAATAATTCACTTTGCCTTTCAGCTAATATTTTAATGTATGGATCGAGATATTAGTTTACTATAAAATTGATTGTATTAGCTACGATATTGATAACTTTTTAAAAGAAAACGACATGCATAATTAGGATTTTATCAAATATTCAAATCCAATAAATTCGAATTTATCCAATCACTGAGGTGGGTACATGTTATCCTTATATTCGTTCACCAACACTCAATCTCTATTTATTAGTCAATATTAGTCAATAATCTATGTTTATCTTCGTCGTCATCCCAATCTAAAATCGAAACTCGGCCCATCATCAAGTGTGATGCACGGTTACATATAAAATATTAATTTTGCACAAAATTTTGTATATATAAGTGATATTGCAATCCTTTACATTAACATATAAATAATATTGTTGTTATAATATAAGATACTACCTCGTGCAATATAAACCTCTATAAGATATAACCGTTATAAAGTCGGCTTATGGAGTTAGAAATTCCAATATCATCTCCGCTCGACCAACCCAAATATGATATATTAGTTAGTAGACCAAATATGATGTATTATAATGTCCATCCACATTCGACCAAAGATTCATTTAAAAGTTTCATGCACGTGCCCCCTTAACTCACTTGACTCATTCAAAAAATTTATCTTATTCATCAACATTATCGAACTTAATATAAATTTTAAAATGCAAATTTCAAATTTTTATAAACTATATGTATGCATACGCTCACCTCTAACCCTTGTTATGTCTTTTTCATATTATAAGCTTTTGATTTTTATTACACTTTTTTTAAAAAAAATTATTAGAAAATATATAATCATTTTCATCAATCACTTAAGTATCCATACCCATTTAATACCCGTTTTATGTGTATCAGCCCACCACTTATCTTATTGTGATGTTTTTCATAATTAAGTACTAATAATATTGTTTTTATTTTGTTATGAGAATCAACAAAAGATATATAACAAAACTGAAATAAACAAAATGAACTAAGAAACCGTTCATTGCTACAAAGTGGTCGGTAAAGTTTGTAAGCAAAATTCAACACATATACTTTATAAAAGTAGTTGATTTGACAATAATTTTATAAATCATCTACAATAGAATATTATAAATTAATCGATGATGTTGTATACGTAGTATTATACTTTAGTAAACTTATGGTTTTATTATATATACTACACACAATGTCTTATGCGAAGTAGTAAATTAAGGTATTAAATATTTTCAAACATAAATATAATCCTTTATTGTTTACGGAGTATATTATAATTAATATGATTATATTATTTTTGATATCACAAAGATTTTATTTGTATATGGTGCACAAAAATATATTTAACAAATATAAATCAAAAAAAATTTGTAGTTATTTATATTATAAAAGAGACGAATTATAGAGTGACATTTGTCATCACCACATTTGTTTCCTCTTTTTTACTATAATTTTTATAGATATCAAATATATATTGAAGATCCAATAATGTATATATAGCATAAAATACAATGGAAAAGTAGTCATATACTTTGTAAAATGTAAAGATATCCATGTTATATATAAATAAAATCAATACGGAGTAGTATGTTTAGTTAATTGTGTATGCATTATAGCTAATGGAAGAACTTCAGCAGTTAATACAAACTCTACCAAGTGTTTAATTCGAATAGTACAAACTTTGTACAGTACATTGTCATTACCTTATTGCTACACATACTATTCGAACTAAACACTTTGGTTAATTATGACAATGTACGGTACAAAGTTTATAATAGAGTGGTATTATATTTGCTATATAAGAGACCATGTATAGTACTGAGCATCACTTTGATTATGACAATGCTAGTATTTGTACTCATGAATTTAAAAATTACTATCCCTAAAAGTTGTTTAATACCTTAAAAATAGAGTATAAACACTTGATAGACCATAATCAATACATAAACTTTGTAGACCATAATCAATAAATACTTTGTATACATAATAATGCACGGCCACTTTCATTAAAGTTATGATGTTTAAGTCAAATTGCCGAATAAGTTAGTTAATCACATTGATTTCCTTTCATTTACTATAGTTTATAGATATCAGATATATATATTGAAGATCCAATAATGTATATATAGAATAAAATATAATGGAAAAGTAGTCATATATTTTGTAAAATGTAAAGATATCCATGTTATACATAAATAAAATCAATAGTATATTTAGTCAATCATATCGTATATGCATATATAGTTTCCTTGTATTTAGAAAATATAATATTATGTAGTCCATAATAGTTTTTTATTTAGAGATAGTTAGAGAAAAATAATATTTTTATTATTTTAAAGAGAGGCGAATCAATGAGTGACATTTGTCATCACCACATTGATTTCCTCTCTTTTAGTATATTACTAGTATAATACCCGTGCGATGCACGATTTATAATCTAAATATAAATTATTATGAAATCTGGTAGACAATTTTGATCAATATATAGTTTATAGATATTCTTCAAATAAAAAATAATTAATAATGGATAAATTTGTTATTGCTCATTTCATGTCTTGCTTATTAAAATAATTAAAACAAATAAAATGTACATAGATAATATTATTTTCATTCTCATTAACCACTTGTGTCAAGCATAAAGTTATCTCACCCGCCTTTCACTTTTTTATTAATACTCACTTAATACTTGCATAATCACTCGTCAACCTGGTTACCCGATCACTTAACAACTATCTAGACCAGGTACTTTATTGAGCTAGAGATGACTTTGAGGCGGGGCAAGACCTGCACACCAGCACCCACCTACAATTCTCATCTTCATCCCATCCATCCACAATAAGAAAGATACACACCCGTCCCAACCCCCGTCTCGAGAGGTACAAAATAAAATTCATCACCTCTTCATTACCCCCATTCCCGTGTATCCACACCAACCCCTAGACTCGACTTTTTTTTGGTAAGAGGGTTTTGAATTTTAAAACTCTATTATACAGCCTCTGAAAATCCGTCTGTCTGATTAGAGTTACTGAGTAAATAAACAAAACATTATAATATATAAGTTAGATGAAATAATGTTTTGTATACAAAGTTTATAATCTAAATTTATTATCTACCATATTTCATAGATGAAATAATATCTTGATGATGGGCACGAGTTTGGTATTAGTCAAAACTTCAATCAACATGCACTTAAGACTTCAATAATATAAGCGAATAAATTATTATCCGTGCTCCGTATAAAAATATTACGATAATGAGACCTATAAAATATTTGAGACAATCTTGTTAAATACATTAAATCAATAGTTAACTTTTATTATGCATATCCGTATTCATTATATGACACAAATTATTAAAATATTGATAGTATTATAATAATATTGATAGTATTATAATAATATACTCCCTCTGTTCCTTTTTGTTCTTCCCAGTTGGGAAATGGTGTGGGAATTAAAAAATGGAATCTTGTAATGATTGGGTGTAAGAGTAATGATTGAATGTAAGAGAAAGTAATAAAGTAGTAAAGGAAAGTAATAAAGAAATGAAGGAGAGAGAAAATATTTTTAATAACGTAATAAAAAATCATAAAAGTGGGGTTGAATGGGTGAATAGGGAAATGTGAATGAATTAAATAAGGGATGGTGGGGAAATTTATGGTAAAAAGTCATGTCCAAAAATAGAAACGGGAAGAACACATAGGAATGCCCGAAATAGAAACAGGAAGAACATTTAGGAATGGAGGGAGTAATTGATAGTCCAAGTTAAATTATTGTAAGATTTTCTATATTAAAGGAACCTTTGAACATATCCGTAATAAGTATATGACACAATTTCTAAACAAAACTTGATAGCACTTACAATTAGTCATTATTTATGTTGTAAGAGAGGCAAATCATAGAGTGACATTTGTCATCTCTACATCGATTTGTCTCTCTTTTAGTATAGTGCGGAGTATATAGATTTAAATTAATGAATTTATGGACATTAGTATAAGTAATTCGTTTAATCAATTATTACCATAAGTAAATAGAATATTTTAGGTAAAATATATACAAATTATATTAAATGTTTTATATGTTAGTCACCATTCGCCAATATTATAAAAGAAGCAAATCAGAGCGGCATTTGTTAGCTCCACATCAAATTACCATACATATGTTTGTTAAAAATTGACTAAAATATAAGTCATTTGTCAGCCTAAAATATTTGGCGGAACTTTTTTATGTAGAAAGGATTACGTGTTAGTTGCGCATCATTTTTCTTGTTTACGACTTCTTCCATCATTTTTTGGATAAAACAACTTTATTTTCACGGTTGTCAAAAATAAATTCAACTATTAATATCTTAAATTATCATTTAGTAAAACTTATTTAAAAAAATAGTATTATGTACTTAGGGATGTCAATGGGGCGGAGCGGATGCGGATGTATGCCCCTCCATCCCCATCCCCACCTAAAATTTTCATCCCCATCCCCGCCCCATCACCCATGGCGGGTACAAAATTCATCCCCATCCCCGCCCCAACGGGTATAAACTAAAATTCATCCCCGCCCCACCACCCAATTGGGTATCCATCCCCATCTTATCCCCGCCCCATACCCGCGCCAATATCCGCCTAATTTTTCTTATTTAGCAAACATTTTTCATATGTACGAAGTAATGAAAGTTAACTTTACAAAAAAAAAAAACCTTACGACTAAAGAGACATATATAATCGAAAAAATACCCGTAATAACAAAAAACTTAAAATTCTCACCTAAATATGCACATTAATACAAACTCACCCCATCACCCATGGCGGGTATGAAGCGGGGCGAGTGGGGATGGGGCGGGGCGGGCGGGGATGGGGCGGGTTCAACACAAAATCCACACCCGCCCCATCACCCATGGCGGGTACGATTTCTATACCCATCCCCGCCCCATCACCCATGGCGGGTACGATTTCTATACCCATCCCCGCCCCATCACCCGCCAAACCTACCTCCATCCCCGCCTACATGGGGCGGATGCGGGGCAGGTCTCCCACGAAACCCGCCCCACTGACATCCCTATATGTACTACCTTCGTTACTAAATGATCTTTACGATTACTATTTGCACGGTAATTAAGAAATTTGGTAAATATGTGATGGTTGGGTAACAAATGGGAAAATAAGAGGCTACAAATTCTCCAACAATGTGAGTGAATGCAAATCAATATTAAAGTATTGTGAGTGGGTAAGTTATGGTGGGCCAAATGAGAGCAAAAATGGAATAAAGTAGAGTGAATAACTTTCAGGAACAGACTAAAACGGAAAGCTTAAAGAACTTTTAGGAACAGAGGTAGTAAGTATTTTGAAAAATCCAACAAAGTTCTACGGAGTACATGACTATGTTCATCCTAAAATATTAATAATCACAAAAAACAGAAAAAATAGAGGTATGTGTGAATATAACAGCCAATGTAAAAATCAAATAGTTGCATCTAAAAAAATTAGGAATTACGTAGTAAAATAGTAGATAGATTAGATTATACAAATATATAATTTTTCTCATCTTTAAAGAAGTTACATATTTTTTTAAGTAGTACAATATTACTATCAATAGTGGTGATAATTATCAAATTTAGTTGCTAAATATACTACGTATAAAATAGTAAAATTAATGACGGTTAAATTATCGCATTTAGTTGTTAAAATGTTATAGAGTACTATTGTAATTTTTTTAATACATTCTTATTCTTTTTTTTTTTTTTTTTTTTTTTGGCAAATAATAATGAGCTTTATTTACCAAGTAATCAGAGTGTTAACAAACTCTGAAAACACCAACTGTCCAACAGACACAACCAAACACCTAGCTAACCAACACAAGCTAGCTAATGAGTACAGAGGCTACTACTGACATCTACACTCAACATTAAACATTATGTTGCTAACAACAGTCTTAACTGGATCAACATGATCCCTAAAGACCTTAGCATTTCTTTGCAACCAAATACAATAAACAGACTCAATGAAAGCTATACTATACTTGCAAGCTTGCTTCTGTGTGCTTCTGCTTTTCTTCACAGCAATCTGAACTTCTTCATGCCAAGGCAACACAGTTCTATTCACACCTAAAGAAAGCAGAACCTGCTTCCAAATCTCCTGAGAATAGGAGCAAGAGAAGAAAAGGTGCTCCAAGTTTTCATTTTCCACCTGACACAGACCACAAATACCATCAATATTCAGCTGCCATCTTATCAATCTGTCTTTTGTAGCAAGTCTGTTCTGCACTGCTAGCCACACAATGAAGGTGCTCTTTGGACTAGCATGGCTATTACAAATCAATCTCTTCCATCCCACCTGAGCTCCAACTGGATGAAGAAACTTATACATTTTCTGAATTCTGAATTTACCAGCTTGCACAAACTGATCCACTCCATTTGCCTGCAGAAATACTTCTCTATTATGCCAAATTTTCCTTAATGACCAAGTTAAACCATTAGGAATTGGCATAGTCCAGAAGTCTCTATGCTGAATGTAATAAGCATGAATCCACCTCACCCAAAGCCTATCCTGCTTCAAAGCTAAAGCCCAACAGTGTTTCAAAACTGCTGCTTTATTCCACACAGTTAGATCCTTAAGATTCCACCCTCCACAACTCTTAGGGAAACACAATTGCTCCCAAGAGATAGAAGCTTTCCTAGAATCTGCATCAGCACCAGTCCACAAGAAACATCTACAAATTCTCTGAATCTCCTTCATCACCTTTTTAGGCATAACAAAAATCTGACACCAGTAGAGCTGAATACCAAAAAGTACAGATTTCACCAGTTGCAGCCTACCTGCATAGGAAAGGAACTTAGAAGTCCAGCTCTTGATTCTAGCAACAGTTCTATCAATGAGAGGCTTGCAGTCTGTGAAGGAGAGCTTCCTAGTTGTAAGAGGGACACCCAAGTATCTGAAAGGGAAAGAACCCTTAGGAACCCCAATTGAGCTAACAATACTGGAAGCAACATGATCAGAAACACCTGCCAAATAAACTTCACTTTTGTGCAAATTAGCTTCCAAACCAGAAGCCAAAGAAAACTTGGTAAAAGCATCAAAAAGAGCTTTCACAGCACCCTCATCAGCTCTGGAGAACATCAACAAATCATCAGCAAACATCATATGGGTGAGATCCAACTTTTTGCATCTAGGATGATAAGAGAAGTTAGTATCTTCAGCAAGAGCAGCAAGACACCTTGACAGATATTCCATACCCAAAGCAAACAAATAAGGTGAAATGGGATCACCTTGTCTCAACCCTTTCTTTGCAGGAATTGGTTTAGTGGGACAACCATTAATCAGAATGGAATAAGAAACAGAATAGAGGCACTGCATCACCCAATTCACAAAATTCATAGGGAATCCTAGCTCTGACAGCATGGTTTTCAAGAAAGGCCACTCTAAAGAATCATAGGCTTTTTTCAGATCCACCTTGATCATACACCTAGGAGAAACATGTTTTCTAGAATAGCACTTCACCAACTCACAAGCCAGCAAAATATTATCAGAAATGGATCTACCAGGGATGAAACCAGATTGAGAACAATTTACCACTGTACCAATAACACCTTGCATTCTAGCAGTAAGAATTTTGGAGATAATTTTGTAAACAACTGAGCAGCAAGCAATTGGCCTAAAATCCTTCACACAAGAGGCATTCTGAATCTTAGGAACCAAAGTAACTGAAGTGTTGTTCACTTGCTTTAACATCACCCCAGTTCTGAAAAACTCTCTTACTACTTCATAAACATCAGCTTTCACAATCTCCCAAGCTTTAAGAAAGAACAAACTATTGAAACCATCAAGCCCAGGGGCTTTATTGATATCAATACCTTTGATAGCTGCATCAATTTCTGCATCTGAAACAGGAACCACCAACATTTCTGCATCAGCAGCAGACAGCTGCTTCCCTTTCCTAACCACTCCAACATCCACACCCATCAATGAGCTAGCTGCAGTACCAATCAACTTCTTATAGAAAGAGCTAACTTCTTCCTGAATTTCCTGAGTAGTGCTAAGCTTCTTCCCAGAATCATCATACAAAATATCAATGCTATTCCTAGCTATCCTCTCCTTCATTGCACTGAAAAAGAATTTAGAGTTAGAATCTCCTACTTGCAACCACTGAATTCTTGCTTTCTGTCTATATGCACTCTCCTGAATATGCAAAAACTTCTTAAGAGTCTCACTACAATCCCTCTCACTTTGTTGCACATTACTATCAGTAGGGCAAGAAGCTAACTGGATCTGAATTTGACCCAAATCAGCCCTTAACCCCTCAATTCTCTCATCAAGCTTAGCAAAATCTTTATGATGTAACTCCTTCAATCCTTGCTTTACTGCTTTCATCTTAGTCCACACCTTGAACATGGCCCCACCCCTTGGACAGGACACCTCCCATCCCTTTTTAACTACATCAAGGAACAGAACATGATCAGCCATATAGTTAAAAAAATTTAAAGGGTCTACTCCCCCCTCCCATATGAATATTGCAAGACATAACCAGAGGTGAGTGATCAGATATTCCTGGAGGCAAATAATCCACCACAGCATCAACAAACTTAGAATGCCACAAAGCATTAGCAATGGCCCTATCTATTCTGGAACAGATTCTCAAGTTACCTTGCCCCTTATTGCTCCAAGAATAGTAACTCCCACAACTCTTAAGCTCAGCCAACCCTGCAGCATCCATACAACTATCAAAATCCTTAGTTTCCCCTTCTGTAACTGCATTGCCATTTACTCTAT
Organism: Spinacia oleracea; assembly: GCF_020520425.1. Classification (NCBI taxonomy): domain Eukaryota; kingdom Viridiplantae; phylum Streptophyta; class Magnoliopsida; order Caryophyllales; family Amaranthaceae; genus Spinacia; species Spinacia oleracea. The sequence goes on along the minus strand of NC_079488.1, from coordinate 67,256,866 downwards.
CAGCAGCTAATAAAACTGCATTGAAATCCCCCATGACAAGCCAAGGACAATTAACAGAACTACTGAAAGCAGTGATCTCTCTCCACATTGGTCTTCTAGTATCAACAGAGTGCAAACCATACACAGCTGAAAATAAAGCATCAAACAATCCATTCTTAGTAGCAACATGACAGTGAACACAAAATTCAGTTTTTTGGATAAGCTGAACTGACACCAATGCATGCTTCCAACCAATCCATATCCTTCCCCTAGGAGAGTGCTCATAATTCATAATCCACTGCCACCCAACCCCTATTTTCTTCTGGATTTTACAACTATTCTTCTCCTGAACTTTAGTTTCTAACAAAGCTACAACACTAATGTTATTACTAGCTAAAAACTTTTTTATTTCAACTACTTTAATGGGATCATTCAATCCCCTCACATTCCAGGTACTAATATTCATGGTGGATCAATTGGGAATTCCACTCCATCACTACCAGCAGCCAATTCCTCCCCATTCAAATGGACTTCAGCAAGCCCCACAGTCTGAGCTGGAGTTCTAATATCTCTTCTTCTCCTTGAAACAACTCTCCACCCTTCATCAAGCACTGGAGCAATTGGAGTAAAAGGCTTATCATAAACAGATAACTCTCCATTCTCCCCATCATCCTCTTGTATAGCATCATTAGCAGTCAACTCATCAGTAGTTTGTAGTTCAACATTTGGTTGCACTGCTTTAGGTTTCCACACCTTCACAACCTTCTTTCTCTGAACATCAGCTGGCCTAAATCTTGTGGTATTGACTCTTGTCTGAGTACAGTCATGCCCCACAATCTTACACTTCTGGCAATAAGGTGGTAGCCATTCAAACTCAACCACCTGTTTAACAATGTTACCCATAGGGTCCTGAATCTGCACAGATTTAGACAAGTCACCAGTTACATCCACCTCAATAAGAATTCGAGCAAATGAAATTCTTTGCTGTTTAGAAGTACATTCATCAGCATATAGAGGATCTCCAAGCAAACTCCCTATTCTGCTCAATGAATCACCCCCCCAACAGCTCAATGGTAAGTTAGGCAACCTAATCCACACTGGTACTACCCTCAATATTTCCTCCTGGAAATTAAAACTTGCTGTCCAAGGTTTAACAATCATAGGTTTGCCAAAGAACATATGAGGACCAGCCACCAGAACTGATTCCTTATCCTTCTTTGACTGGAATCTGATTACAAAATAGCCCTCATCATGGAGGAAAATCTGAGGTTTACCCACTTGGTGCCATTCTTTTGCAATGAATCTCAAAATAGACCCAATCGAAGGTTTTTCCCCAACTACATACATGACAACTGCATTTCCCCATAGATCATTCATTTTTTGTATCTCATGCTTATCTAGTACAGCTATGGGTTTACCATCACAGACTGTGGGAGCAATAAAATTCAACGCAAAACCTTTAGAAGGGAGTGAACTACCTTTAAATAGACTCACCCATGGTTTTGGTTCCATATCCAATCGCCTTTGAGCTGGCTGCGCACCATTCATCTCACACTCTGTTTCTGTACGGACATCCTCTGTTTTCTGGGCTGGATCTACACCTGGGTTCTCCTTCATCACACTCTGGCGGTGCATTTCCTTGAGTGCAGCATTAACACTTCTCACCAGGAGGTCCACCCTATCCTTTCCCACCACCATTCGATGGCTATCTTCGTAAAACTCTTCCAGAGCTTCAACCAGCGATGGCGGTCGATTTACATCAGTACGCACTGACCGCGACCAACCAGCCGAGTCCTGGTAAGCTTGAGAGTTGTCTAGACGTTCCATCGACGGCAGCACTTGGTCAGAATGAGGCAGCGTAACTGGTGTCACCAGACCCGCACTAACCCGAGGTTCATCAGAATGGGTATTTGTTTTCTGAGTTGGTTCTGGTTCTTAGGCCTCGAAACTTCTTGATGAAGAAGAGAAGAGGCTTCCTCATTCACTTGAGCAATCTCAAGCTTCTGCGTTTTCTTCTTCCTCGCCATTTTCAAGATTGGCGCACGTTAGTAAGAAACCTTAACGTACACCACACCATGAGAGAGAAGAGAGAAGAAGATTTAGTAGTTCTAGCTTTAGAATGATTTTCTAATTTATTTGTATTCAAATTATGTAAGTACGAAATACAAGTAAATGGACTACTTATTTTTTTTATAAAAGTCATACTACGTACTCCGTACAATTGATTAAATTTTTAAAAAATATAATCTTATATTGGTTATATTTGTTACCAAATATAAAAAAGATAATCTTATTATTCTTACTCCGTATATTGGTTATATTTATTACCAAATATAAAAAAATATTTATAATTTTAAAAATATTCTCTATATATAGATTGAAATCTTTTTATTTTAAGGAAAAGAGAATCAAATATTTTTTCGAGTTAAAAGTTAACAAAATAATTATAGCATCAAATATTTTATTTATTTTTTAATTTTTTTTAATATCTATAAGAGAGGCCAATCAATGAGTGACATTTGTCATCACCACATTGATTTCCTCTCTTTTAGTATATTATATAGATAGATAGATATAGATAGATATAAATAGATAGATAGATAGATAGATAGATAATAGATGATAGTATGATTACCGGTGAGTTATTTATAGTTAATTGGCCGGAAAATAAAAATAAAGTCTTAAAAAGTGAGAAAAAAATTGGGACGATTCTAAACCCAAAAGATTGGAACCAACTTTTAGCTTAACTCTCAAATCTTGTACTCCGTTTACTACTTTTAGTCACGAGGGTAATTATTAAGTCAAAAGATCGTTTCATGTAGACGTCAATCAATCCAATTGATTAACATTTTAAAGGTGATATGGTGGTACCTAATACTTCAAATCTAATCTCATACTGCTGATTATCTTTAGAGAATCTTTACGCTAATATTAAATATTTAATATTTAATATACATCGGCATATAATTCATGCATGTGAAGTTTTTTTCCGTCTCCGTTTCATTTGGTGTGAAACATTTTCATTGTAAAATGATTTTGTACGGAAATTATTTTTCAAGGAAAAACACAATTTTAAATTAATTTTACTTTATCTTGTATTTTAAAAAAATTTGGAGAATATGGTGAAGATTGAGGGAAAGAAAAGGGAGGGAGGCAAGGAGGAAAGAAGGAAAAGTGATTTCCCTCCCTCTCAAATGGAAAAGAGTTTTTAACCTTTGAAGGAGCTATGGAAAATTATTTTTCATCCCTTACAAACCAAACAACGTAAAAGGATTAAAAAGGAGAAAATTGTTTTTCATAAAAACGTTTTACGTTTGATAGACCTTTATTTGTGCCATTTTCACCTAAAATTTGAGAATATTTGTGCGAGAATATCACAATAAACGCAGCTTATTACTGTGATGCTTGAACTTTGTTTGGCACACCCTTCAGGCTTTGTTCCTTCAGCTTACTGTTGCAATTAATATTCCGTATTCCTCTTAGTTTTAAGCTTTTTGCCTAACTTCTGCCTTTTCTAGGCTAGCCATTTTTTCTAGTTATTGGTGTAAGTTTTGAAATTTAGGATAATATTTTCTTTAATGGTTCCAAAATGGCTCTTCAATATTTTCTTTAATACTCTTCAATATTTTCTTTAATACTTCTTGTAATTTTATATCGTTGTGGTTTTCGTCTTTTGATCATTCTCTTTCCCTCATCATCCGTAAGGATGCTTTAAGTTGGCCCTTTCAAAAGGTTTAACCTGATATTTCTTTCCTTATATAAAAAAAAATTTAATCATGGAATTCTTTGGCAATTGTCTCGAAAGTTTAAGCAATCTATTTTTATTTTTATTTTCTTTCCAGTAAGCTCGAGTTTCTAAGAACACTCATATGTACGGTACAGTGTGCAGGTACTAAAATCTTTTGTTAGTCAGGTGTAAGATATCTTACAAGTTTGAGAGGCACTCATCATCTATTGTACATTCGATTTATGATACTAATCATGTTAGTCTAGCGGTAATAATTGAGAGCACATGTATGATATATTACATGTAGGTTCATATCTCCTCACCCTTATTTATTAATGTATATGGTCCTTGAAACTCATTCAAAAGAAAAACAAAATAAAAAGTAAACGTTCATTCAATATCAGTTTTTGTTTTCGGATTTTTAATTTTTATAAAATTAAAAACCAAAATATGAAAACTATAAAAAGTGGTTTCTAATTTTTTGCTGACAGTTTTAAAATCAATTACTATAAGTATAATTATTTTATAATTCGTGATTCTATCTAAATGATACAGAGTATGACATACAAAATCAAAATACCAAAAACTTAAAACAGACAATAATACGAAACAAGCAATCCGTGGACTATGGACCGTGGTGCACATAGAGTATGGTGCACCATGGTGCACCAAAAGAACATATGTGCATAAGCAAAAAAACATGACACTAACTGTAAAAGAACATGCGATATGATATTTCACTTTTTTGTTATAAAAATAATATATTATTTTACTATTTATTAAAAACCTAAATAAAAAAAACACTCGTGTTTTTTTCTCGTAACCAGATGTTCTTTCAATTATATACTAGTGTTCTTAAGGTGCACCATGCTCTATGTGCACCATGGTCCACCTTCTAAATTGCGCCAAACAAGTCCTGAAAATCTCATACTTCATAGGTTTTTTTTATGATGGTGTCTGTTTTGGACTTGTAGGAGTATCTAATTCGCTTCCACCTTATATTAGGACCCAATATAAGGTATTTGGGTTGGTTGATCAGGCCCACTTTAGATTTCCTCTAACAAAAGGTCTTGCGCGCACAAGGTGTACAATAAATTTATTGTACACCAAGATAACTTTTATGCAGTTTTTCGTAACTTTAACCTATTTTTCTGTAACTTTTATATTATAAAATTAAAAAGTTGATAGATAAACATTTTAAAGGGTTAAATGATTAATTTATACATTATTAGTGATTTTGAAGAAATAATTTTTTATTCAAATGAAAAATTTATCATTAAAAAATAGATAACTTTTACATATATAAATGTAACTTTAAAGCATTTTAAGTCAACTTTTACTTCGGTGTACAATATTTATTGTACACCCATTGTAAATAAGAATTTGTGTTCCTCTAAATGTAACACATAAAAATAAATTATCAATTGTTCTCAAAGGGGTTCGAGTTCATCGAGCTTTAGTGCGGGTTTTTCATTTGAAGCAAGCTCCCATTATGGTCCAAATGCAAAGACATAAGAATTAATTGTTTAGGTCGCAACAATCCAAAAACAAAAATACCATTAAAATCTTGATTTAGTGTTTAAGAGTAAGGATATATGTATGACATGTTACAAGTTCGCAGTCCTTCTCCCAATTCGTAATTTCTCCATCGTGACTCATTTGCTTTGCACCCAAAAAATGTGACAAACAAAAATTAATGTAAAATACAATCTTCATAATTTTTAATTATTGAGTATGAAAAATGAACAACATGATTAAACGTAATTAGATATCATGAAAAAAATTGTGGAACATGAGTAGTTGATACATCATGCATCATGTGTTCTCTAAAGTATAACGGGACAAAGGGTGTGCCTGGCCCAACCCAGTTAAATCCAATTATTGGTAGGCCCATTAATGGCAAATCTTGTTTACTTAATTTATACGAAATAGTTGAGTACACCCGAATATCCAACCCAAACCGATTTTCACTTGAAATTATATGACCCTACCACGAAAATTACGGCATATTTGTTTCAATTTATCTTAACTTATACTTATTTTAGTACACGTAGGTTCGAATAAGTTGATATAAGTTCAATTCAGAAAAGTTCAACAAAAATAAGTATTTTTTAGACAATTTACCAAACATATGATTAGGTTACACAATTTTTTATTTAAAGTTGGTGTACAATAAATTGTACATTGGAGTTAAATTTAACTCAAAAGTTTTCTTTTTTTGGTGATAAAAATTTTCACTTTAATAAAAAAATATTATGTATTCAAAATCACTAATAAGTATAGAAGTAACCCAATAATCCCTTTAAATGCTTATCCACTAAATTTTCTTTGTAATATAAAGGTTAATCAAAATATGTTCAAATTTGCCAAAAATTAGGTAAAAGTTAACTCGGTGTACAATGGATTTATTTGTACACCGAGTGCGTGCAAGACATTTAGAATAAGTTATTTTCGGCAAAAATAGTTCGTTAATTTTAGCCAAATTCAGTTGAAACAAACAGAGCGTTAGTATAAAGTGCGCAAAATCAAGCTTTACTTCGCAATTCCATATAAGTTGGATTTTCACCAAGCAATGATTAGCCTAGTGGTAAAAGTTTCGCCTCATCCTCGAGATCATGAGATCAAAGCCCACCAGGGGTTCTTTGGACGTGAGGGTTCCTTTATTATCCCCCTTCATTTCTAGTAAGTATAACCTGCAAAAGTGGTTGAAAATACATGTGTAAGGTACCAGCTAAGTACACCAACTTGTTAAGTTTCACGTGAAATAAATAAAACAATTTAAAATGAAAATAAAAATAAAACCTTTTTTTTTTGTGCGAATGAGCCACAAGGGCTGGGATGAGAATCGATCCCAAAAACGCATGGAATCAGGATAGAAGTTCTAACCAACTAAGCTATCCATCACTCATGAAAAATCAAACTCGGAAACATGATTAATATTAAGAGACAGGTTAGGTGTAAAGAATTGTAAAGGATTAGGCTGGCATTAGCTATAAGCATATACAAATATACAATTACAATGGTGATAACCGTGATATTAGTGAATGGACCACCAGAACACTGCATAGTGCACACTCGATCTCGAGCCCTGTTTTAATTTTGTCATTGACGTTTGTGGCGTTACAAGTAGTCACTAGTCAGTCCCATGTGAATCCTTACAACGCACTGATAAGAACTTGGAGGCTCTTCAAAAACTTCTAATCACACCCTATTTACCCTTTTTTAATCTTGATTATGACACTTCCTTGTATAGTTGGTTAATTGCATCCCCTTTTTTAGTTTACTTAAAAGTTAAAATGAACACGATAACAAGTAAACCCTCCATTCCGTAACTCCATTAGTATGCGTACAAATGATCGAGATTATGAGAGGAGAGATGTTTAAAACTTGTAACGACCGTGTTTTTAACTTTTTATTAATGTAAAGGAATCAACGGTCCATTAATGAGGTAGTGACGAAGCATTAGACTAGCAATTAGAGAATAACATGGCGAATAGATTGATTAGTGTATATATAGGACTGGAGGATGATTTAGATCTACCAACAACATTATGAATTTTGTATACATGCTTCATGAGTACTCATCATATGATTAGCTTCTTCTGCTAAAGAACCAAGTTTGTCTTTTTACGCATAGCACATCCGATTAAGCTCCAAATACATCCGGATTCGATCCGTGTCTCACACCTTGCTCGTGGTGGGTGAGTCTCCCAACAAGAGTTTCTGCATACGATTAAGCTCGAACTCGAGACCTCCCTTAAGCGGCATCAAACTGCTTACCACTTGAGCCAACTCTACGTACGTTAATAAGTACTCCTTACCAAGTTTGTGGGATGAAGCTAAAGATAATCGTATACTCCAATGTTATGGACTACTAAACGGAAGCATTATAATAACTGTGAATTGTAACAAACTTGCAATCATCAATTCATGAGTGCTACAAAATTTCTAAAGTGTGTCTGCCTTTTGACTCTGGAAGTTTCAACTCTTGAGCATGCTCCACTTCCTGTGCTCTCAGTCGGTCAGATAAGTGGACTAAGACCCTTGGAGAACAAATGCAGAGAGACCTAATTTTTATTGAATTGATTTTTTTTCCCTTTTGACCGGGAAACTGTGTTGATTTTATGATTAACTCTACTCATAAAAAAAAATACGGATTTTTCATGAAATACCCCGAGTTTTGGCGAAATTCATGTCCCCGACTTTCAGAAATTCATAAAATACCCCTATTTTAATGCTTAATGTACCAAATACCTTTATTTCAAAACTTAATACAACAAATATATTTAATGACGTCATCATACCTATAATAAACCAATTAACGCCTAATTAACCCATCTAATCCCTAATTAACACCCCTAATCAACCCACCCATTAACAAACCTAATTAACCCACCCATTTTTCTTTTCTTTTTTCTCTCTCCTCCTTCCTTCCTCCTTCCTCCTTCCATCAGCTCACCATTAAATCATGACTACTTTTTTTTCCATTGAACCCAAACCAAATTCCATCATATTTAATCACACAAAAAAGTCAAAGCAATTGAACGAATTTAACGAATTTCATCAATTTAACAAACCCCAGAGATTCGAAGAGAAATTTGAAGAATTTCGAAGAGAAATTCGAAGAATGGAAACAAAAATTCGAGAGAAATTAGAAGAGATTTAGAGAAAATTGAAGAACGAAGAACTTCAAAGAAAGTGAGCAAACAATAACATCAAACAGAAAAATATTGTTTCTCCCCTAAAATTCTCCCCCAATTCGAGCCTCTCTTGTTTTGATAAAATGCAGATTTGAGCCTCTCTTGCTTACACCCTTTTTTGGGAATTTTAGTCGGAGTTGTTGATGGCGTTGATGGGGTTGGACTTGTCGCGACAGAAGGAGAGAAACTGATTTGATGGTGCAGCCGAAAACCAAAGAAAATCAGTCGCCGACCTGCTTCCACCGTCGCTGCTGATGTTGTTATTGTTGCTTGGTGGCGACGGTGGCGGATGGAAAGTCGACCATCCTGGTGGAGGTGGGAGATCCATGGAAGAAACTGGAAGAAAAAGTGGGGGAGAGAGAAAAGAAAAAAAATGGGTTAATTAGGAGTTTAGTGGATTAATTGGGAAAAAATGGGTTAATGGGTGAGTTAAATGGGTTAATTAGGATTGATGACGTCATAAGGGTATCTAGTACATTAAGTATTGAAATAGGGGTATTTTATGAATTTCTGAAAGTCGATGGGCATTTGGTGAATTTCGCCAAAATTCAGGGGTATTTCATGAAAAATCCGAAAAAAATAATACGGAGTATTACATGGTAAACCCAAGACGGTTAAGAGAATTCGTCATAGTGCTCCCGGTACTACGGTAGTGCTTACTTAGGACATGATCGCTCGTCGTACTGTATGCTTTGTTATCTTCATCTTTTTCTTATTGCTTATTAGATCAGAAATAAAAAATCATATTAGATCAGACCAGAAAAAATAAAAAACACTCATAGAAAATATTTAGACAAGACCATACTATAAACTAAAAACATTAGACCAGATCAGGTAAAAAGAACAAGACATGAGCCTGACTTGGCACTGTATTACCATACCACATCCAGTGCTTGTTTGTCTATCCTCAAAGATCTTACATTAAATTGTTCGGACTTTGGAGGCATCGTTTCTATTAAAAAATTTCGACGTCCGCGTACGCTAAAATTGCCCATAGTTTTTAGATGAAAGACAATGTTGACCTTATAAAATTATATCATATCACATGCTAATAATAATAATAATAATAATCTCTTTTTAGCTGGCAAATGCCCTATGGGTTTGGGAGAGTATGTTGCTAGTGCTCCCCTCACACCTCTTGTCAAGCCCGGTGGTGGTATTCGTCCTATTGTTGTGGGCACTGTTTGGCGACGTCTGGTTTCGAAGGTTGGTGTTGTTATAGTTGGTCCGTCTTTGGGAAGTTATTTTGATGGTCTACAATTTGGTGTCGGAGTATCTGCGGGTGGTGAGGCAATTCTTCATGCCGTGAACAGGTTGATTGAGGATCGGGGTTCTAATTATGGTCTTTTAATGTTGTTGTTGGATTTTCAAAATGCCTTCAATTTAGTTGATCGAGCGGTCATGTTGCGTGAAGTTCATCTTCGTTGTCCGGGCATTTCGCGATGGGTTGAATTCTGCTACTCTACTCCAGCTAGATTGTATTATGGGGAGCACACGTTATGGTCATCTCAGGGTGTGCAACAGGATGATCCCCTTGGTCCTCTACTCTTTGCTTTGGTTTTACAACCCCTGGTTTGTAAAATCAAGAACGCGTTTGATGTATGTCTTCAGGCATGGTATTTGGATGACGGCACTATTATTGGTGATACCTTGGTGGTGGGGAAGGTTCTGCAGTTGATTATGGAGGACGGGGCTTGTCTTGGGTTACATCTTAATGTGGAGAAGACCGAGGTTTTCTGGCCTACAGAGGACCCTCGTAGCAGGCTTGTGGGAGTCTTTCCCCCTGACATTGCTCGTCCTTTGCATGGTGTCAAGTTGCTTGGTGGTCCAGCTAGTTCCTATCCAGTTTTTAGTGGTGAGCTTGTGATGTAGATGTTAGGTTATGATACATATGACATTTACATAGATCATGCGGAAACAACCATTAACCCAGGAAACATATTATTTACACATAATCATTTAGCATAGTTTAGATGCATACTCTTTGTTGCGTGCCTTCCCTAGCTGCGCCCGAACCGAACAAGAACAAGTCTTTTAGGACTCCAAGTGTCGTCCCTCCGTAGAAAGTCCACAGCACGTCCGGATCCGCCTTAAGATTGACCAACTAGAATCGCCCTTAAGGTACTCAGAAAATTCGGCACTTTTGGGGCAAGATGGGTGTTTGAATTTTCTCTCAAAAAACTCACTTTTGAATACTTTGAAACTTGTGTATAAATTATGACCCCTAGGCCTTTATTTATAGAGTTATGGAAAAGGAATCGTAATCCTAGTAGGATGCGAATTAATTGGAATTAGAATTCTACATGAATTCTACTTAATCAATTTATCAAATAGGAATAGACATTTAATCATACACTGACTCTTGCAGATTCAGGAATCTCGCATGAGCTCAAACTCACACACACACGGCAGCCACAAGGGCTGCCCATGCGCGTGCGAGCAGCAGCCCACGCAGCGCGGCCCACGCATGCGCGGCCTTGTGCGCGCTGGGCTGTGGCGTGCGTGCTTGCTGGGCGATGGCCTGGCTTCGTGCTGGGCCTTCGTCCGGCAGGCCTCGTCCGATGCTAATTCGTACGATACGCTTCCGATTAAATTTCCATTTCCGGAATCTATTTCCGATACGAACAATATTTAATATTTCCGATTCCGGAATTAATTTCCGTTTCGAACAAATATTTAATATTTCCGTTTCCGGAATTATTTTCCGATTCCGGTAATATTTCCGATTCTGACAATATTTCCGTTTCCGGCAATATTTCCGATTCTGGTAATATTTCCATTTCCAATAACATTTTCCGATACGTACCATGTTTCCGTTTCCGGCAACATCTACGACTTGGATAATATTCATATTTCCGATACGATCCATATTTCCGTTTCCGGCAATATCATCGTTTCCGGAGTATTCATTTCTTGCCTGTGACGATCTTAGCTCCCACTGAAACCAAGATCCGTCGGTTCCGAATATTCATAGATGGAGTATTTAATGCCATTTAAATACTTGATCCGTTTACGTACTATTTGTGTGACCCTACGGGTTCAGTCAAGAGTAAGCTGTGGATTAATATCATTAATTCCACTTGAACTGAAGCGGCCTCTAGCTAGGCATTCAGCTCACTTGATCTCACTGAATTATTAACTTGTTAATTAATACTGAACCGCATTTATTAGACTTAACATAGAATGCATACTTGGACCAAGGGCATTATTTCCTTCAGTCTCCCACTTGTCCTTAGGGACAAGTGTGCATTTCCTAATTCCTTTGTCGCTCGATGCTTGCTCTTGAACATAAGGTAAGAGTTGTCATCCTTATTATGTCCAGAGGTGTTCCTCGGTTTCAGAGTTCAACTGATCAAATAAACAGATAATCATAGCCTATGATTCATCCGAGCACGGCCATGCATTTCACAGTTTCTAGCTCTCCGAGTGGCCTTGTACAACTTTTAAGCATCTCATCCCGATTTATGGGAGGACAATCCCAATCTTGCGATCTTGAGATTAGACTTCGTTTGATAGGTGATTACCTGAGCGTTGCCTTTATAGCCTCCTTTTACGGTGCGACGGTTGGTCAACGTCAAAGCAACCAGTTCTCAAACAAGTAATCTCAAATCACTCAGGTATTGAGGATTTAGTGTCTAATAATTTAATGAAATTTACTTATGACAGACTTTCATCTCTTACAGTAAAGTTTCATAGGTCTTGTCCGATACTAGTCTTCCCAAAGTAAGTATCTATGCAAATGATTATGACATTGCCATGTCCACATAGTTCAAGAAACAGAACTACTAGTCATCTTGCATTCTAATCGTCTAACGTTTTCTATGCGTCCAATTTTATAGAAAACTCCGATTAGGGACCATTTTCAACCTTTGACATTCAAGTTCACTTGATAGACATTTCTTAGTCACAGGACTGGTCCTGACAGTCTATCTTGAATATATTGTCAAGTTGAAGGGACTCATCATTTAATAAACCACAAATTAAATGGAAAAATGAATTCCTTTCACTTATTGTGAATGATTAACCAATAATGTTTTACAAAGATTTAAACTCTAAAACTTTAAAACATTAAACAGAGACATCAAAGCCATTCTCCAATATGCTTGATTCCCATAGCTGCAGTGTGCGAGTTGTGCTTCGCTTACGGCAGAGGTTTAGTTAATGGATCTGATATGTTGTCATCAGTTCCAATTTTGCTTATCTCGACTTCTTTTCTTTCAACGAACTCTCGTAGAAGGTGAAATCTACGAAGTACATGCTTGACTCTCTGGTGGTGTCTAGGCTCTTTTGCCTGTGCAATAGCTCCGTTATTATCACAATACAGGGCTATTGGTCCTTTAATGGAGGGGACTACACCAAGTTCTCCTATGAACTTCCTTAGCCATATAGCTTCCTTTGCTGCTTCATGTGCAGCAATGTACTCCGCTTCAGTTGTAGAATCCGCAATGGTGCTTTGCTTAGCACTTTTCCAGCTTACTGCTCCTCCGTTGAGGCAGAAGACAAACCCAGACTGTGATCTGAAATCATCTTTGTCGGTTTGGAAACTTGCGTCCGTATAGCCTTTAACAATTAATTCATCATCTCCACCATAGACCAGGAAGTCATCTTTGTGCCTTTTCAGGTACTTCAGAATATTCTTGGCAGCAGTCCAATGCGCCTCTCCTGGGTCTGACTGGTATCTGCTCGTAGCACTGAGTGCGTACGCAACATCCGGGCGTGTACATATCATAGCATACATTATTGAACCAATCAATGATGCATATGGAATCCCATTCATTCGTCTACGCTCATCAAGTGTTTTTGGGCACTGAGTCTTGCTTAGAGTCATTCCATGAGACATGGGTAGGTAGCCTCGCTTGGAGTCCGCCATCTTGAACCTATCAAGCACCTTATTGATATAAGTGCTTTGACTAAGTCCAATCATCTTTTTAGATCTATCTCTGTAAATCTTGATGCCCAATATGTACTGTGCTTCTCCTAGATCCTTCATCGAAAAACATTTCCCAAGCCAAATCTTGACAGAGTTCAACATAGGAATGTCATTTCCGATAAGCAATATGTCGTCGACATATAATACTAGGAAAGCAATTTTGCTCCCACTGACCTTCTTGTATACACAAGATTCGTCTGCGTTCTTGATGAAACCAAAGTCACTGACCGCTTCATCAAAACGTATATTCCAGCTCCTGGATGCCTGCTTCAATCCGTAGATTGATTTCTTTAGCTTGCATACCTTTTTAGCATTCTTTGGATCCTCAAAACCTTCAGGCTGTGTCATAAACACAGTTTCTGTTAAAACGCCGTTTAAGAAAGCAGTTTTGACATCCATCTGCCATATTTCGTAATCGTAATATGCAGCGATTGCTAACATTATTCGAATAGACTTTAGCATTGCAACTGGTGAAAAGGTTTCATCGTAATCCACACCGTGGACTTGCCTGTAACCTTTCGCAACCAATCTAGCTTTGAAAACTTCAAGTTTCCCATCCTTGTCCTTTTTCAGTTTGAAAACCCATTTGCTTCCAATGGCTTGGTAGCCATCTGGCAAATCGACCAAATCCCATACTTGGTTTTCAGACATGGAGTCTAATTCAGATTGCATGGCTTCTTGCCATTGCTTGGAGCTAGGGCTCGTCATAGCTTGCTTGTAAGTCGCAGGTTCATCACTTTCAAGTAATAGAACGTCATAGCTCTCGTTCGTCAAAATACCTAAGTACCTTTCCGGTTGAGATCTATATCTTTGCGATCTACGCGGGGTAACATTTCTAGATTGACCATGATTCTCACCAGATTCTTCTAAAGATCTCTGAGTTTCATCCTGAATGTCATCTTGAGCATTCTCTAGAGTTTGTTGTTCGACTCGAATTTCTTCGAGGTCTACTTTTCTCCCACTTGTCATTTTGGAAATGTGATCTTTCTCCAAAAAGACACCATCTCGAGCAACAAACACTTTGTTCTCAGATGTATTGTAGAAGTAATACCCCTTTGTTTCCTTTGGATAGCCCACAAGGATACATTTGTCAGATTTTGGATGAAGTTTGTCTGAAATTAATCGTTTGACGTAAACTTCACATCCCCAAATCTTAAGAAAAGACACATTTGGAGGCTTTCCAAACCATAATTCGTATGGAGTCTTTTCGACAGCTTTAGACGGAGCTCTATTTATAGTGAGTGCAGCTGTATTTAGTGCATGTCCCCAAAATTCTAATGGAAGTTCGGCCTGACCCATCATTGACCTGACCATGTCTAGCAAGGTTCTGTTCCTCCGTTCTGACACACCGTTCCATTGTGGTGTTCCAGGAGGAGTCAATTCTGATAGAATTCCACATTCTTTCAGATGGTCATCAAATTCATAGCTCAGATATTCACCGCCTCTATCAGACCGCAGTGCCTTGATCTTCTTGCCTAATTGATTCTCTACTTCACTCTGAAATTCCTTGAATTTGTCAAAGGATTCAGACTTATGCTTCATTAGGTAGACATAACCATACCTACTGAAGTCATCAGTGAAAGTGATAAAGTAGCTGAAACCACCTCTAGCATTTGTACTCATTGGTCCACATACATCTGTATGGATTAAACCCAATAGTTCATTTGCTCTTTCTCCAACTTTAGAGAAAGGTTGCTTTGTCATTTTGCCAAGTAAACATGATTCGCATTTACCATAATCCTCTAAGTCAAATGGTTCTAGAATTCCTTCCCTTTGAAGTCTTTCTAAGCGTTTCAAGTTTATATGGCCTAATCGACAATGCCACAGATAGGTGAGATCTGAATCATCCTTTTTGGCCTTTTTGGTATTTATGTTATATACTTGTTTGTCGTGATCTAATAAATAAAGTCCATTGACTAATCTAGCAGATCCATAAAACATCTCTTTAAAATAAAACGAACAACTATTGTCTTTTATTATAAAGGAAAATCCCTTAGCATCTAAGCAAGAAACTGAAATGATGTTTTTAGTAAGACTTGGAACATGGAAACATTCTTCCAGTTCCAAAACTAGCCCGGAGGGCAACGACAAATAGTAAGTTCCTACAGCTAATGCAGCAATCCGTGCTCCATTTCCCACTCGTAGGTCGACTTCACCCTTGCTTAACTTTCTACTTCTTCTTAGTCCCTGTGGATTGGAACATAAGTGTGAGCCACAACCAGTATCTAATACCCAAGAAGTTGAATTAGCAAGTATACAGTCTATAACGAAAATACCTGAAGATGGAACGACTGTTCCGTTCTTCTGATCTTCCTTTAGCTTCAAGCAATCTCTCTTCCAATGCCCCTTCTTCTTGCAGTAGAAGCATTCGGATTCAGAAGTGGGTTGACTGACCTTCCTCTTTGCAGATTTGGCGCCAGTTTGCTTAGTTGGGCTGGCCTTGTTGCCACCTTTCTTAGCATTCCTCTTCTTTCCAGATTTCTTGAACTTGCCCCCACGCACCATAAGCACATCCTGCTTATCACTTTTGAGCGTCTTTTCAGCGGTCTTCAGCATACCGTGAAGCTCAGTGAGCGTTTTGTCCAGACTATTCATACTGTAGTTCAGTTTGAACTGATCATACCCGCTATGAAGAGAATGGAGGATGGTGTCTATAGCCATTTCCTGAGAAAATTGCTGATCCAGCCGACTCATATTCTCAATGAGTCCAATCATTTTGAGAACATGTGGACTTACGGGCTCGCCTTTCTTAAGCTTGGTCTCAAGAATTTGCCTATGAGTCTCGAATCTTTCGACTCGAGCCAGATCTTGGAACATGTTCTTCAACTCACTGATGATTGTGAAAGCATCTGAGTTGATGAACGTTTTCTGCAGATCCGCACTCATAGTGGCGAGCATTAGACATTTCACATCCTTGTTGGCATCAATCCAACGATTGAGGGCTGCCTGAGTGATCCCGTCGCCTGGAGCTTCGGGCATCGCCTCATCTAGGACATACTCCTTTTCTTCCTGCATAAGAACTATTTGCAAGTTCCTTTGCCAGTCAAGGAAGTTTTTCCCGTTCAACTTCTCCTTTTCGAGAATTGATCGAATGTTGAATGAATTGTTGTTTGCCATATTAAAACTACAATTGAAAAGAATAAACAAATAAATAACCATTCACAGTTTCTCTTAATAAACTTAAATTCTAGCATACATGCATAATTCAATGTTTATTAAGCATTTTATTCAAGTTATGTGTTCCGGCAGGTGTGAATAAAATGATTCCAAGATCCTAAAATCATTGAAGAACTAAGCACAGTTTGTCGACTTAATCCTAGAACATCTTAGGTAAGCAAAAGCCTTTTGCTAATAGTCTAGAAACTATTCTTGGTTGATAGGTACGTCTAAGAACTTATTAGGTAAACCTATCGAATTTGCCACGACATAAAAGGACTCCTTACTTATATCGTTGAGTTTCACCAAAACTAACATGTACTCACAATTGTTTGTGTACCTTGCCCCTTTAGGACCAATAAGTAACACCTCGCTGAGCGAAAACTATTACTAGATTGATGTAAAGGATATCCAAGCAAGTGTATATTTTGGCATGGCACCTTTTAACTCAATTTTTAAGTTTGGAACTTAAGGCTCTTACTATGTTGGTTAGATTTTAAGTGAACTAAAATCCTTAATCATGCAACATAATCAAGCTTTTGATCTCATGCATTTTAAGACATATTTAAAGCAATAAATAACTTAAAACATGCATAAGATATTTGTGATCTAGTATGGCCCGACTTCATCTTGAAGCTTTGACTTCAAAGTCCGTCTTGAAAATCTCCGTGGGAGGCACCATTTTCTTCAAATAGGATAAGTTATAACTAATTACAACTATTTGATGGTACGCAGACCATATTTGAATTGAAAAACAACTTTGGTACTTTAGACCAATTACATTCAAATTAATGGTACGCAGACCATATTTTCTATCCTATTTGGGCCATACTAGTCACTTCATAACCTGCAAAACAGTACATATACAATATATACCATTCACCCATTCATTATCATGAATGGCCCACATAGCTGGTTAGTTAAACACATTATGCATCACGTAAACATTTGCAGCAATTAATCAAGGGCACCAATAATCTACCAATTATTCAGTCCTTATTAATTCTAATCGAGTTGTTTTAACCTTAAGGATTTGTAGACCTAATCAAGAGTTTATGACTAAAAAGTGCTCCCACTCAAACCAATAAATTCATATGCTTTACTAATTTTAAACATAAAATTGTATTTCTAGTCTAACCGGAAACATACAAATTTAATTAAAATTTAAAGCTCATATAAATTTATAATTGAATCCAAAATTTAATTTAATTTCAGTCGCATTTAAATTAATTCATGATTTTAATTTTAGTAAAATAATTAGAATAAATTCCATTTATTATAATTATAATATTCAAAATTAAAATCCAAGAAATTAATTCAAATTATTAATTTTAAAATTAATTAAAATTACGTGAACTGAAATTTTCAAATTAAACATTCAAAACGATCTAATCGAAACGCAAACACCCTACGCGTTGCACGCCCATGGGCTGTACGCACACAGCCATTGCTGGCCATGTGCGCGCAGCCCATGCGCTCGTCGCATAGCTGCTGCTGTCCCATACGCAAGCCTCCGCACAGCGCCCACCGCACGCGAGCTATCGCTCGCAGCGCGCGCGCGTTACCGCGCTCGCTGGTGCGCGAGATCGCTCGCTGGTGCGCGCGAGCCATCGCTCGCTGGGGCGCTGCATCGCTCGCTGCGCGCGCGCGAGCCATCGCTCGCTGGTGCGCGCGAGCCATCGCTCGCTGGGGCGCTGCATCGCTCGCTGGTGCGCGCGAGCCATCGCTCGCTGGCGCGCGAGATCGCTCGCTGCGCGCGCGCGAGCCATCGCTCGCTGGTGCGCGACATCGCTCGCTGGGCGGGCGACGTCGCGCGCTGTGCGCGCGAGTGATGCTGTGCGCAGCGCTCGTGGCACGCGAGCTTGCGCTCGCTGCGCACGAGGTTGCGCGCTGTTGTGCGAGGCAGCGCGCGCTGTGGCGCAGCTCGCTTGCTGCCCACACGCGACTGCCTTGGCTCGCCCCTCTCCCATGCCCATCCGTTCATTGCTCGTGGCACACGACACAAGGCAGGGCTGCTGCCTTGTGCTCGTGCACTACGCCCTTGCTCATTGCATTCGTGCCGCACGGGCGACGAGCTCCCTTGCTCGTCGTCGCATGCCCGCATTATACAACACCCCTTAAGGGTAACACGAAGCGTCCATTGCTTCGTGCGTGCAAGTTATTTGAACGAATCGCATAAAAATTTAAAATTTATATTTAAAATTAATGACAAATTAATAAATAATATTAATTTCATAATTTTAGGGCGAAAAAATCGAAAATTTATTATCCAATTGATTTCCGATTGATATGGATTCAAGTCTAGGTCATAAAAATTTAAAATTTATCGTAAATTTACAATTTTTATGGTGGTTTTTAATCATAGGTTTCTAATTAAATTACAATTAATTATGAAAATCAAATTAATTCTAAATTATTCTAATTTTCAACAAATTAATCATAATTACAAATTAGATTGCATAATTAACAAGACTAGGCATTCAAACTTGTTAAACATATGCAGTAGGTCAATCAAAAATTCAAGATTTATCAACAGGAATCGCAAATATTTAATTTAACATCTTAAATTTACGAAATTTTGCATCCGAAAAACTAAAACCTTCGAAAAGTCATAGTTAGGCTTCGAATTTGAGAATTCTGGGTTCGGCAGAAAAATACTATTTTTGTCAAAATTTTAGAATGCCTTTTACATGCGGAATTGACACAAAAATAACTCAATTCGGATGAGTAATGAAGAAACTGCCGAAAAACTGCGTACATATAATTAAATAAACGCAATTTGCAATTAATTAACAATTACGAAAATTAATCACCCCTTTTAATTCTTGCAAATTTGTAATATTTAACCATGTTCATGCAATTTAGATTATGAAAATAATAAGGGGCTCTGATACCACTGTTAGGTTATGATACATATGACATTTACATAGATCATGCGGAAACAACCATTAACCCAGGAAACATATTATTTACACATAATCATTTAGCATAGTTTAGATGCATACTCTTTGTTGCGTGCCTTCCCTAGCTGCGCCCCAACCGAACAAGAACAAGTCTTTTAGGACTCCAAGTGTCGTCCCTCCGTAGAAAGTCCACAGCACGTCCGGATCCGCCTTAAGATTGACCAACTAGAATCGCCCTTAAGGTACTCAGAAAATTCGGCACTTTTGGGGCAAGATGGGTGTTTGAATTTTCTCTCAAAAAACTCACTTTTGAATACTTTGAAACTTGTGTATAAATTATGACCCCTAGGCCTTTATTTATAGAGTTATGGAAAAGGAATCGTAATCCTAGTAGGATGCGAATTAATTGGAATTAGAATTCTACATGAATTCTACTTAATCAATTTATCAAATAGGAATAGACATTTAATCATACACTGACTCTTGCAGATTCAGGAATCTCGCATGAGCTCAAACTCACACACACACGGCAGCCACAAGGGCTGCCCATGCGCGTGCGAGCAGCAGCCCACGCAGCGCGGCCCACGCATGCGCGGCCTTGTGCGCGCTGGGCTGTGGCGTGCGTGCTTGCTGGGCGATGGCCTGGCTTCGTGCTGGGCCTTCGTCCGGCAGGCCTCGTCCGATGCTAATTCGTACGATACGCTTCCGATTAAATTTCCATTTCCGGAATCTATTTCCGATACGAACAATATTTAATATTTCCGATTCCGGAATTAATTTCCGTTTCGAACAAATATTTAATATTTCCGTTTCCGGAATTATTTTCCGATTCCGGTAATATTTCCGATTCTGACAATATTTCCGTTTCCGGCAATATTTCCGATTCTGGTAATATTTCCATTTCCAATAACATTTTCCGATACGTACCATGTTTCCGTTTCCGGCAACATCTACGACTTGGATAATATTCATATTTCCGATACGATCCATATTTCCGTTTCCGGCAATATCATCGTTTCCGGAGTATTCATTTCTTGCCTGTGACGATCTTAGCTCCCACTGAAACCAAGATCCGTCGGTTCCGAATATTCATAGATGGAGTATTTAATGCCATTTAAATACTTGATCCGTTTACGTACTATTTGTGTGACCCTACGGGTTCAGTCAAGAGTAAGCTGTGGATTAATATCATTAATTCCACTTGAACTGAAGCGGCCTCTAGCTAGGCATTCAGCTCACTTGATCTCACTGAATTATTAACTTGTTAATTAATACTGAACCGCATTTATTAGACTTAACATAGAATGCATACTTGGACCAAGGGCATTATTTCCTTCAGTAGAGGGTAATCAAGACCATTGGGCTTATGGATAAGTTTGCTCAGCTTGATGATCCTCAGTGTGAATTGTTGTTACTTAGGGCATGTACTGGAGTTTCAAAACTTTACTTTGCTTTGCGTACTTGTCCTCCTGGTATTTTTGAGGCGGCTCAGCGCACTTTCGATGAGGCTCTTCGATCTTCTTTGGAGCGTATTGTTACTGGCTCGGGGCCTGGCTTTGGCGATTGGCAGTGGCGACTTGCCACCTTACCTTTTTCTTTTGGCAGACTTGGTGTTTATTCCGCGGGTGATGTTTGGCATTATGCTTTTCTTGCTTCTCGGTTGCAGTCCTTTGGTTTGCAGACAAAGCTTCTACGACATGCTGGTATTGTTGGTCATGGTCGAGTATTTGAGGATGCGTTGAGTCTATTTAGTAGAACGGTGGAGTATGACATTCTAAGTAACCCTAGTGAGGTCGCTGCCCCTAAACTCATGAAGAAATTGGCAGATATATATTTCACAAAGGTTACTGCATCTGCAGAATCCACCTTCTCTTTTTATCTTCTTGGCAGTCGGCGTTGTGGAAATCGCAGCAGGGAGATCACACCTCTGCTTGGCTTCGTGCGGTCCCCATATCAGGTTTGGGACATACGATGTATGCTAAGGCTTACCGATGTGTGTTGTGTTACCGGTTGGGGGTTCCTTTGTTCTCTGTTACGGCGCCTTGTTCTGCTTGTTCCAAGGTCTTTGCGGGAGATGTCTTTGGTGATCATGCGGTGTCATGTGCTGGGATCGTGGGCATTAAACATCGGCATAATGTGGTTCGGATACCCTTGTTTATGTTTGTTATCGCTCTGGGATTTCGACGCGGAAAGAGGTTGATATTGGTCTATCTGGAGGGAACGATGGAGCTCTCCGACCAGCAGACGTGTTGCTCTACTCTTTGGATCGGGGCAGTGATGTGTGTGTTGACTTGACGGGATCATCTCGTTTGACACAGTCTGGGTTGTCTGGCTTTGCTCCGGGCCGGGTTGTGACTGATGCGGCTATTCAAAAACGGGTTAAGTACGAAGCACGTTGCAGGGCTATTGGTTATGGCTATCTTCTGTTCTCTTTCTCTTCTTTGGGGGGAGCTGGATAAGGATGTGGTGGTGGTGCTGAATAATAATAATAATAATAATAATAATAATAATAATAATAATAATAATAATAATAATAATAATAATAATAATAATAATAATAATAATAATAATAATAATAATAATAATAATAATAATAATAATAATAGATTGTATCTCGGCTCCCCACCAACTTCTTGTAGTTTACTTGATCTTTGTAGCTTGTTAAGCTTGTAACATTTTGGTGGTTTCCCATAATAATAATAATAATAATAATAATAATAATAATAATAATAATAATAATAATAATAATAATAATAATAATAATAATAATAATAATAATAATAATAATAATAATAATAATAATAATAATAATAATAATAATAATAATAATAATAATAATAATAATAATAATAATAATAATAATAATAATAATAATAATAATAATAATAATAATAATAGCAGGTCTTTTATGGCCGTTTAGGGCAAGATCGACGTCCGTTTCCAGTGGATATTCGGCAGGGTGAAGGTGTCTCGGAGGCGGTTTTTCAAGCGGATTCAAGCTCAGGTTCAAGCCGTGGTTTTCAGGCGGTTTTAAGACGCCAGGTTCTGTTATCTCGCAGTGGTTTTGCGTGGTGCAGTGGTTCTGTTTGTTTGTTGGTTGCGGTGGTTTTGCGTGGTGCGGTGGTTCTATACGGTCTGCAGTGGGTCATCGGTTGTTGTGGTTCGTCAAGTTAAAGGTGGTATTGGTGGTTCTCTGGGTACGATCGGTGTTGTCATTGTGTTGGTGTCGTGTTGATATTGGTGGTGTCGGTGTTGGCTGTGGTTCGGTGTTGGCATTGTGTTGGTCCGATTCGATCGTTCATTGCTGCATATACGGTCTGCGTTTGGGTTCGTTTTCCGGCAGTTCGACAGTTCCAGTTTGGGTTTCAGCTTGGGTTTTCCAGCAGTTCGATAGTTTCAGTTTGGGTCTCCGTTTGGTTCGATCAATTACTGGCAATCCAGGAGTTCAGTTACATTTTGGGGATCATTGTGGTGTTTCAATCAGGTCTGTGGGGTCAGTTTCCGGCCAATTGAGAGTTCAGTTTCAATCGCCAGTTCGGTTTGGTGATTTGTTCAGGTTCGTGTTCGCTTGGGTGATTCGATCAGTTTCTGGCAAATCCGGAGTTCGTTGGTGTTTTGGTATAGTTTGGGTTTGCTGTGTGGTGTTCGTTGGTGTGTTGTGTGTCTTTGTGGGTGTGTAAGTGTGCTCGGTAGTGGGTACGTTGGAGTTACTTTTTGGTTGAAGTACTTTGATATGGCTACTTCCGTGGAGAGGTTTCATTGCCCTTTTGTGGGTCTTAGCGGGTGCCAGGATGGAGGTGGGCGTGGTCTGGTGAGGAGTTCTCTGATCACTCACTTACGGGATCGTCATTGTTGCTCTGGAGTGCGGGATGTAACCCGTCATTCCCTTACTACCAATTTGCAGGTTTTTTCTACGGCTGAGGTGACCTTTCGTCGTATGGGAATTTGGCTATGTGGAGATTGTTTCAAGACGCATACTCATCGTATTAAGTGTCGACATGGCATTGGTTCTAGTACTGGTTTTGTGGACCCACCTGATTCCGGGGATGGTACTATTCGTTTTATTCTCTACTGTATTCAAAAACCGCAAGCTCCTACTTCCGAGCTGCCTACCTCTGATGCGCCTCGAGAACATCATTTTTCCTTTGATGTTGCTCTTCTAGACACTTTATTGTCTAAGCGGTTGCGTTCTGTGAAATCCATCCCTCCTAAATGTCATTTGGGTTTTTCACGAGTTCTAAAAGGGGCGCTTAATAAGGTGATTTTGAGACCAGATGACATTGCTTGTTGGGTTCAGTTGCTCGTGTTACCTCTTTGTGTCCTGAAGACTTTTTCTCCGCGAAGTAATCGTGAGTGTTCCTCCGGTGTTAGGCGGCGACTACAGGAAGAGTGTTTCACCTCTGTTATTCGTTCTTGGGGTGTGCCTGGTGGTTCCGAGCAACTTGTCGTAGACACATTGGCTAGCGTGTCTCCCCCTCTATTGGATGTTGACGAAGACCATGATTTGGCGGAGCGTAATATTAAGCAATGTAAGAGAAAGATTTCTGACGGTCACTACACTGCTGCCTTTAGAGTTCTTTCGTCCTCAGGTCTTACCCCTTACAATGATGCTACTCTTGCAGATTTGCAAGCAAAGCACCCTTCAGTTTCGGTCCCCACCTTACCGGATATCCCTGTTGATCATCACCTTACTGCTTCCTCCGCTGTTGTGTTGGAGCAGATTAGGGGCTTTCCGCGTGGTACTTCGTGCGGTAGAGATGGCTTGCGTGCTCAACACCTTTTGGATTGCTTGGGTGGTGCTGCTGTAGCTGTTTCTGATGAGTTGGTGGACTCTATCACTCAGGTAGTTAATCTCTTTCTTGTTGGAAAGTGTCCTGCTGAGCTTGGTGGATATATTGCTAGTGGTCCTCTTACGCCACTTGTTAAGCCTGGTGGTGGTATTCGGCCTATTGCTGTGGGCACTATTTGGAGGCGCCTTGTTTCTAAGGTCAGGGCTGCTGTGATTGGTCCGCGTTTAGGGAACTACTTAGGAGGGCTTCAGTTTGGAGTTGGGGTTCCAGCAGGTGGTGAGGCCATTCTCCATGCTGTCAATCGTTTGGTTGAGGCTCGTGGGGCCGATGTTGGCCTCTCTATGTTATTGGTGGATTTTCAGAATGCATTCAATTTGGTTGATCGATCGGCTTTGTTGCGTGAGGTTCGGCTACATTGTCCTGCTCTTTCGCGTTGGGTTGAATTCTGCTACTCTTCTCCAGCGCGGTTGTATTATGGGGAGCATACCTTGTGGTCTTGTCAAGGTGTGCAGCAAGGGGATCCTCTCGGCCCTTTGCTATTTTCTTTGGTTCTACATCCATTGGTGTGTCGAATCAGAGACTCTTTTGATCTATCTCTTCAGGCTTGGTACTTGGATGATGGCACTATCGCTGGTGACACTTTGGTGGTTGGAAAGGTCTTGGAGTTGATTTTGGAGGAGGGTCCTCATTTAGGTCTCCATGTTAATGTTGAGAAGACAGAGGTTTTCTGGCCTTCGGAGGATCCACGCAGTCGTCTAGAGGGTGTCTTTCCTACGGATATTGCTCGTCCTGCGCTTGGTGTTAAGTTGCTTGGTGGTCCAGTCAGTACGGATTCCTCTTTTTGTAAAGAGTTGGTTTCGCGACGGGTGTCGAAGACTGTTGTGTTGATGGATGCTGTAGCTAAGCTTAATGATCCCCAGTGTGAGTTGTTGCTTCTTCGTGCGTGCACTGGAGTTTCTAAACTCTACTTTGCTATGCGCACTTGTCCGCCTCATCTTTTTGAAGCGGCCCAATTATCTTTTGATGTGGCTCTTCGGGCTTCTTTAGAGTGTACCGTGACTGCTTCGGGACCTGGGTTCGGCGACTGGAAATGGCGTCTTGCTACCTTGCCTTATTCTTATGGAGGATTGGGTGTTTATTCAGCTGGTGATGTTCGGCATTATGCTTTTCTTGCATCCCGTTTGCAGTCTTCTGGTTTGCAGGATTCGCTTCTTCGGCTTTCAGGTGTTGATGGTCCGGGGTCGGCCTTTGATGATGCTCTTGGTCTTTTCAATAGGACCGTGGAGACCGACCTTATGAGTAGCCCTAGTGAGATCACTACCCCCACTCTCATGAAGAAATTGGCAGACATATATTTCACGAAGGTTACTGCTGATGCGGAATCCGCCTACTCCTTATCTTCGCGTCATGTTGCCCTTTGGAAATCACAGTAGGGGGATCACTCCTCAGCTTGGTTGCGGGCAGTCCCCATCTCGGGTTTAGGCCAGACTATGAACGGTAAGACTTATCGTTCGGTTCTTTGCTATCGGTTGGGTATTCCGTTGTTCTCTGATTCGACGCCGTGTTCTGCTTGCTCTCGGGTTTTCGATGGGGACATTTATGGGGATCATGCCGTGTCTTATGCTGGGATTGTGGGTATTAAACATCGACATAATGTTGTTCGTGATACCCTTTTGGATATTTGCTATCGGTCGGGGATTTCTGCTCGCAAGGAGGTTGATGTTGGGCTGACTAGTGAGAGTGATGGAGCTCTTCGTCCTGCAGATATATTGCTTTATTCTTGGGATGGCGGTGTAGATGTGTGTGTTGACTTGACTGGGTCTTCCCCTATGATGCAATGTGGGTTGTCAGACTTTGTTCCGGGTCGGGTTGTGGCGGTTGTTGCGCAGCGGAAGCAGGCTAAGTACGCGGCACGTTGTAGGGCTTTGGGTTACGGTTTCTTTCCTTTTTCCTTCTCTTCTTTTGGGGAATTAGAGAAAGGGGCTGTTTCGTTGCTGAAGCGGGTCCAGACGTACTCCAGGGCTCAAGACATTGGGGCACGGGCAGCTGCCCACATTTTCAGCAGGATCGGGTTCGCCATAGCTAGAGGAGTGGGGGCCCAGATTGTATCTCGGCTCCCCACCAACTTCTTGTAGTTTACTTTATCTTTGGAGCTTGTTAAGCTTGTAACGTTTTGGTGGTTTCCCATAATAATAATAATAATAATAATAATAATAATAATAATAATAATAATAATAATAATAATAATAATAATAATAATAATAATAATAAGGAAAATTTGACATGAATAATACCAACTTTCACTCATTTTTCAAAAATAATCCCAAATTTGAATTAGTATATCATATTCCATGCTAATAATAATAATAATAATAATAATAATAATAATAATAATAATAATAATAATAATTCCTAAAAGGAAAATTTGACATGAATAATACCAATTTTCACTCATTGTCCAAAAATAATCCCAAATTTGAACTATCTATACTAATATATTAAAAGGCGTTCTTAAGAACGTATACGTGTCACGTATACCCATCTTTATCACGCCACATCACCACTAATCAGCATAATGACATGTCATTGACAACCAAAAACCATGTAGTAAGGATCGAACACTTAACCTCTTTGTTAAAAGTCATATTTTCTACCATCTTAACCAACTATAACTTATGTTACATCTTTCCATACAAACATATATGTTCTTTTTACAATAAATAGTAAAATTAGGGCAAATTCATTCTCTCTCTCTAAAAAAGCTCTCTCCTTTCTCTACGAAACTCTCAACCAAAACCCTAGATCTAGGTGTTTATCGGCGGCCTGAGTTCGCCGCTCAACTCGGGTCGCCGGCCAACACCTCCTTTCGTCTAATAATAGTAGTTGAGTTGTAGATCGTCGTCGGTGGTGAAGGTGAAAGAGGAGCCAAGCGTTCGCTTATTCCTCCTCTAGGTTCGTCATCCTTCTCGCGCGGATTCTTGTTCGGGTAACCGGAGTTATAAAGCAAAGCAATTGATTTTGGGTTCGGAGGTTATCTAATCGGGTCAGAGATTCAACCTAGCCGCCGCCTCTTCCATCCCTACCTTGCGTCGCCGTCTCTTTTGTCGGTGAGGTAATTTTTGCTAGGGTTAGGTTTTGTTGTTGGAATTGGAATCGTTTGTTTTGGGTTGTTTCTGTTTGTAGGTTTTGGGTTGTACCCTTTGTGGTTTGTTGGTTTTTTTCCCAGTCCTTCTAATCGTCGTCGTCTTGTTTTGTGTTGGACCAACCCGATCTTGACGGTAAAGGTAGTCACCGCCGTCTTGTAGTGTCGACTTACCCCGACCTGACGATAAAGGTAAAGGTTAGTTTAGGATTTCAGGTTGTTGGGATTAAATTGCCATTTGTGTGTGCCCGTTCTCCTCCGTTTTGCTTTGTGGTAGTATCTAGGTTAGTTTATCAAGATGTTTAGTGTTAATGATGCGTTTTTGGGTATTATGTGTTGGTTTTTTCTTGTTTTTTCTAAGAATAGCCTGTTAAAGATTGTTGGTTCAGAATGTCTTCTGTGTTTTCTGGTGTTGTCTGGGTACTTCTTTTGGAGTTATTCAGATTGTAGGTGGTTTAACCCATTTGTCAATCAAATGAGGGGTTTGTTGGAAGGTGTGGGGAGTTATTGTGTGGTAAAGTCAGTCTCTCCATCTCCATCTCTGATGTTGATGTTAGAAGAATGGAAGTTATCTGTTTTGAGTTGGCTTGGGGGTTTAGTGTTAGTTGTTTGGGTATGGAAGGAGTAATGAGTAATAGGAAGGTTCAGTGTCCTTGGGGTTGGGTTGTCAGTTGGTTGTGGAGGATAGCTTGTGTTATTTCTCCTTTTAGGTTAGCGTTGAGGGTGTCTCTTAGCGCTTTCAAAAATCTTTATTTGAGCGCTGCTCCCCATTTTATGGGGGTTCATAGCATGCTACACAAGTTGTGTTTAGACGCTTGTGTGGAATACACAAGGTCAATTAATCTAGCCTATCACATTGGTTCTCTTCCTCTCCTCTCCTTGTTCCCCCAGTTTTGCAGGTGCTTTCAGAATACTTCTAATGGTAAAGGACCTAACATCAGCACCATCTACTATAAAGGAAATATAGCTGCAAATTGCCTTTGCAAGATAACGTCGTGTAAGTGGCGTGAGCAATGCATTTCCAACAATAACGGGCTGAATCAAGAAAAGCACAAAGCCCTTGCGTTATTTATTAATACTGTTTGTAGTTTAGAATTTGTAATGGTCTATAAGATCTTAGTGTTATTAGTATGTAGTGTAGGTTTGTAAGACTTTTATATTTGTAAGTTTGAGCCTATGTTAAAAAAAAAAAAAATAATAATAATAAAATTAAATGAAAGTGAATGCAAAAAATAGAATGAATAATTACTTAATTTATAAATGTACGGTTATTACTTTCCTATCTTAAGCCACAAAACAAAAAAAAAACCGGGGTAATAGAATGTAATAATGAGTAAGAGGGGAAACACTGGCGGAGGTTGAGTATTTTATCAACTAACGTGAACAAAAGGATACGACTTTGTTTTAATTTTTGGATATGGGGTTTCAGATTAAGAAAGTTGTACGTTGATCGACAACTAATCTTGTGTCACCACCGTAATTCGATGACGACACCATCTACATGGGCATATATTTACAAAATAAAAAATCCGAATAAAAGTCAAAACTCGGGGCAACGCCGGGGCCACACACTAGTTTTAGATTAATCCAAACTTTTGGGGTTACCTTCTCAAAATAATCAGAATTCTTCTTTTTCTTGTCATTACAAAACCATTATGGGTCTATTGTACATAAGTTATTGATAATTTGGATTATTTTAAGAAGATATACCTGAAAGTTGAGATTATTTCAAAATAATCCAAAGTTATGATTGTTTTGAGAATATGAGTGAAAGTTGATATTATTTAGGTCAATTTTTGCTAAATTAATACTAATACTAATTATAATACTAAACTAGTGTGTGGCCCGGGCGTTGCTAAGGATTTTACTTTTAGTCGGGTTTACGTTTTCGAAAAATGTGCCCAATTTTAAAAGATTGTATTTTACATTTATATGTGAAAATATGACAAACACTGTAGCTAGTTGAGATGGTAGGAAGTGAAACTTTTAATCCACGAGATTTGATGTTGACACATATACGTTTTCACAAACGTCTTTTAATATATTAGTATAGATAACAATAATAATAATAACAATTTTAAAAATAAACATTTTTTTATAATAAGATCAAGACGGTTTTAAACACAATTTAAAAAATAAATCTATTTTTTTTTAATAGCGAACAATCGCACACTGCCGTCCAAAAAAGGCGGTATGAACCATGGTCCAGCCGCCCACAAATGGCGGTGGCGACCATGGCTCAACAAAGGCAGTGTGCGTTTGTGCAAATCCTTATTATCAAGAAATTAAATCCGCTTATCGCAAATTAGCCCTCAAGTATGTTCCTTAATATTACTCCATTATCCGATGCTTATTTAATTTATTGTACTTAATTTTATGTTTTCTGATCTGTGGGTTTTAATTTTCATTTTTTGTATGGGGTTATCTATTATTAAGATGAGATTGAGTCATATTGTGTATGCTTTAATTTAATTTTCTAATCAATACATACATTGTTCATAGCTTCTGAATATGCAGAATTTTAACAAGTTAATGGCTTTGATGTTGTTGGTTATCAGATATAACAGGAGTGGCGAAGGGTGGTTGTCGCGGTGGTCGGAACTCGTGGCTATGGCAGAAGCTCGTGGTAAAGGGTGAAGGGGAAGGGGGCTAATTTCGTATAAAGGGTATTAATGTCCTTATTAGCAAATTAGTACGTCGATTAAAAATCCCCTAAAATTTTTGTTCTACAATCAGGTGGACCAGTGCAACCTCTCACCTGATCAAAGTATTATAAAATATGCTCTTAAACCAGGGCATGTGTCAATGGAATCAAGTTCTTTGATTTTAGTCTCATACTCTGAAACCAAATTTTAGGTACCTATCCTTAAAAGCTTCAAATTTATTGGCTATTACAAAGTGTACAAAATAAGTTCAATTATCCAAATCATAGTACTTCAATTATCAACAAAGATTGACATGGACATGGACATGAACATGAACGGAAAGATACTAGAAACTGGATTACATACAATATTGGACATCAAATTGAATACTTCTACATATAGTTACATGTCTAAATCATCAACTATCATCAATGCTACTAAATGAGATTGCATTACCCTTTCACCAACCTCTTTTACAAACAAAATATTACAAATATAACAACTAGCATTGTTAATTAAACTCCCCCTACCGATTAAACGCAACAACATTTGTTGAAAGCTCGATTATGTATTACCCGAACCCTATCTCTGGATTACCTGGTGAGTTACGCTAACAAAAAGAAGTTAAACTCCCCCGTAATTAAGGAGAAAGTGGGATATTTCCAAGGATGAGATCAAGCAAAGACCCACAAACAAGAGGTTTACCAGAAGGGATTCTGAAACAACTATCTGAATCAGTTCCAGGAATACCATAACATTCAGGTGGAGGCCTCTGCATGCCTTTACCAGGTATACAATTCAAAGAAATATCAAACCCAATACTTCTCATGAACAAATTTGTACATTTTTGGCTATACCCAGAAAAGAAATTGTACTCAATACTCAAATTCAGCAGATTTTTCAATGAACAAACCAAATCTGGCAATTCACCAGACAACTTATTATGTGCCAAATTCAACACTTGTATATCTTCCAGGCAGGACAATGAATCTGGCAAATGACCCATCAAAGAATTGAAGCTTAAATCAAGAACAGTGATATCCGAGAACAACCCCAGATTTTCTGGTATACACCCACTTAATTGGTTGTTTAAAAACAGGATTTCTTTAATTGCAGAGTTGACAAACCCTAAACTTGCAGGGATACCCCCAGAAAATTTGTTGTTGGACAAGTTGATCACAGAAGCAGGGGAGTTGCCCAAATTTTGTGGGAGTTGCCCATCAAACTGGTTGTTGTTGATGAAGATTGCATCAAGCTGTTTAGTGAAGAGATCATCGGGAATCGCACCATAGAAATTGTTGAATCTGATATCAAGGTACATGAGACTGGGCATGTAGAGGGTAGGATTGGGAAATGTGCCTGAAAATTGGTTGTTACTTAAGTCTAATTCAGTGAGATAAAGAAAATCTTTGAAGTTTTGAGGGATTGTGCCTGAAAATCTGTTGGAGTTGAGATGGAGGAGAGACAATTCAGTGAGGAGAGTCAGTTCTTTGACGAGAATGCCCTTGAGATTTGCATGGTTGAGATCTATGGCAGAAACAGAGGAAAAAACAGGGGAATTGTAACTATAATCACCATTATAATTGTCACCATTTGAGCAAAATACACCTTTGTAATTACACACATTTGGGCCCACCCAAGTGGTTAAAACCCCATTTGGGTCTTCTGTGATTGCGGATTTCCATGCTTGTAGAGCTGTGTAAGACTTGCTTAGGCTAGGACTTGGTGGTGATGGTGGTTGTTGTTGTGATTGTGGTGGTGCTTCTTGTTGTTGAGGGGGTGAATTTGAGGGGTTAACACCTCCTCCAACCCAAACTCCACCTCCGCCGCCTCCGGTAGTTCCTCCGCCAATGCCGAGACCGAGGCCGAGGCCGACACCAAAGGCAGCCTCGGTGGAGAGCAGGAAGAGGAGGAGGAGGGAGAGCATGAGGGGAAATGTGGGCATTGTTGAGGGAGTTGTGGTTATTGTTTAAGTGTTGTTGATGTTCATGATTCTTGGTATCATATTTTTTTGGGGGGGTTTAAGTTAGGGTGTGAACTGTGGAAGTGTGTGTTTTACTGCTAGGAAGGAAAGCATGAGAAGGTGGAGACAGCAAATGGTGGGTCTTGCTCTACTAATTTGGTGGTAAAATCAGTGTGTGTACATTTAATATGAATAGTTGCAAGAAAAGGACTTGATCACTTGAGTAATTTAAGCCACTCTCAAATTTTAGTTTTGAGTAGTATTTCGTACGTTCTCCGGTAATACTGGGGTTGCACACCGGTCCAAATCCGAACCAGAATCAAGAAAATTTGTGGAATGAAGATTTGTCAGAAAATTTTCGGTTTGACTCGGACTAAATTTCGGTTTTTTCGGTTTTTTCCGTCCGGACCGGGTTTAGACCGCATTTGACCAAATTATTGAATATGCCTCAATATAATTTTCGAGGTTATTTATTTCTATAAAAAAATATAGTTAGAAAATCTTTCATACAACGTACTTTAATTCTTCATTTTTAAGGGAATAGAGATGCATATAGAAGATTAAGGGACGTTCTGTTCACCTTACAAAAATAAGTTCCACGTCCAATAATTTCAGATAGGTTCCAATAAGTTCGAATAAGTTCGAATAAGTTTAGATAAGTTCAGAAAAGTTCCTATAAGTTCCAATATTAATAAATAATAATAATAATAATAATAATAATAATAATAATAATAATAATAATAATAATATTATTATTTTTTCCTTATTATGAAAATTTGGTAATATTAATTCAACCTTTGGCCGATTTTCTTTTATTAATTCCACCTACGACATATTAATTAATAATCTAACCTTTACTACCCAACGAATTTTATTGGGCTCAAGTGACTAGTAACCGGTGAAAAAGTCAAAGAGATGGTGATGAATTGATGATGATGACTGAATATATTGAGGGATAAGAGAGAGAGAGAGAGAGAGAGAGAGAGAGTATTGCCACGTAGGGACATATTACCGCCTACAACAGGTTTATGATTTGTTGAGCACAATAAAAGTTGTTGGGTAGAAATAGGTGGGATTATTAAAAAATATGGCGTAGGTGGACTTAATAAAAGAAAATTGGTTAAAGGTTGGATTAATATTACTAATTTTTCCTTATTATTATTAATAATAAATAATATTGTTATTATTATTATTATTATTATTTATTATTATTATTATTTTTTTTTTATTATTATTATTATTATAATACATCAAATGCTAACAAAGTCAAATATTTTACAAATAATTAGAGGGAAGCCGAAATGCAATCTGGGCCCCCACTCCTCTGGCTATAGCAAAGCCTATCCTGGTGAAAATATGAGCAGCAGCATGAGCCCCAATGTCATGTGTCCTAGAAAACTTCTAAATCCGCTTCAGCAACGCAACACCATCTTTATCCAGCTCCCCCAAAGAAGAGAAAGAGAACTGAAGAAAGTCATAACCAATGTCCCTGCAACTTGCTTCGTACTTGACCCGCTTCCGAATAGCCGCATCAGTCACAACCCGACCCGGGGCAAAGCCAGACAACCCAGATTGTGTCAAAGGAGATGATCCCGTCAAGTCAACACACACATATTATATCACCAAATCAAATGCAAACAAAGTCAAACATTTTACAAATAATTAGTGGGCAGCCGAGATACAATCTGGTCCCCCACTCCTCTGGCTATAGCGAAACCTATCCTGGTGAAAATATGAGCAGCAGCACGAGCTCCAATGTCCTGTGTCCTAGAAAACTTCTGAATCCGCTTCAGCAACGCAACAACATCCTTATCTAGCTCCCCCAAAGAAGAAAAGGAGAACGGAAGAAAGCCATAACCAATGGCCCTGCAACGTGCTTCGTACTTGACCCGCTTCCGAATAGCCGCATCAGTCACAACCCGGCCCGGGGAAAAGCCAGACAACCCAGACTGTGTCAAAGGAGAAGATCCCGTCAAGTCAACGCACACATCACAGCCCCGATCCCAAGAGTAGAGCTACACGTCTGCTGGTCGGAGAGCTCCATCGTTCCTTCCAGATAGACCAATATCAACCTCTTTCCGCGCCGAGATCCCAGAACGATAACAAACATCAACAAGGGTATCCCGAACCACATTATGCCGATGTTTAATACCCAAGATGCCAGCACATGACACCGTATGATCACTAAAGATGTCTCCCGCAAAGACCGTGGAGCAAGCAGAACATGGCACTGTAACAGAGAACAAAGGAACCCCCAACCGGTAACACAACACACATCGATAAGCCTTAGCTTTCATCGACTGTCCCAAACCTGATATGGGGACCGCACGAAGCCAAGCAGAGGTGTGATCTCCCTGCTGCGATTTCCACAACGCCAATTGCTGAGACGATAAAGAGAAGGTGGATTTTGCAGATGCAGTAACCTTCGTGAAATATATATCTGCCAATTTCTTCATAAGTTTAGGGGCAACGACCTCACTAGGGTTACTCAGAATGTCATACTCCACCGTTCCACTAAATAGACTCAATGCATCTTCAAATTCTCGACCAGGGCCAATAATATCAGCATGTCGTAGAAGGTGTGTCTGAAAACCAGAAGAATGCAACCGAGAAGCAAGAAAAGCATAATGCCGAACATCACCCGCGGAATAAACGCCAAGTCCGCCAAAAGAAAAAGGTAAGGTGGCAAGTCGCCACTGCCAATCACCAAAGCCAGGCCCCGAAGCAGTAACAATACACTCCAAAGAAGATCGAAGAGCCTCATCGAAAGTGCGCTGAGCAGCCTCAGAAATACCAGGAGGACAAGTACGCAAAGCAAAGTAGAGTTTAGAAACTCCGGTACATGCCCTAAGTAACAACAACTCACACTGAGGATCATCAAGCTGAGAAACCTTATCCATAAGCCCAATGGTCTTGATTACCCTCTGCATCACAAGCTCACCACTAAAAACTGGATCGGAACTAGCGGGACCACCAAGCAACTTAACACCATGCAAAGGACGAGCAATGTCAGGGGGAAAGACTCCCACAAGCCTGCTACGAGGGTCCTCTATAGGCCAGAAAACATCGGTCTTCTCCACATTAAGATGTAACCCGAGACAAGGCCCGTCCTCCATAATCAACTGCAGTACCTTCCCCACCACAAAGGTATCACCAATAATAGTGTCGTCATCCAAATACCATGCCTGAAGACATACATCAAACACGTCCCTGATTTTACAAACCAGAGGTTGTAAAACCAAAGAAAAGAAAAGAGGACCAAGGGGGTCACCCTGCTACACACCCTAAGACGACCATAACGTATGCTCCCCATAATACAATCTGGCTGGAGTAGAGTAGCAGAATTCAACCCATCGCGAAATGCCCGGAAAACGAAGACGAACTTCACGCAACATGGCCGCTCGATCAACTAAATTAAAGGCATTTTGAAAATCCACCAACAACATTGAAAGACCCACATCAGAACCCCGATCCTCAATCAACTTGTTCACAACATGAAGAATCGCCTCACCACCCGCAGATACCCCAACACCAAATTAAAGACCATCAAAATAACTTCCCAAAGACGGACCAACCATAACAACACCAACCTTCGAAACCAGACGTCGCCAAACAGTATCAACAACAATAGGACGAATACCACCACCGGGCTTGACAAGAGGGGTGAGGGGAGCACTAGCAACATACTCACCCAAACCCATAGGGCATTTCCCAGCTAAAACGAGATTAACCACCCCAGAAATGGAGTCAAATAACTCATCGGAAATAGCCACAACATCCCCACTCAAGCAATCCATAAGGTGCTGAGCTCGTAAACCGTCCCTCCCACAAGATGTGCCACGAGGAAAACTCCTAACCCAGTCTAAAAGAACAGCAGAAGTAGCCATGAGATGATGGTCATCAACATGAATATCAGGCAAGGACGGAGCTGGAAACGAAGGGCATGGTGTTTCGACTGCAAATCTGCAAGAGTGGCCTCATTATAAGGCGCAACGCCAGAAGAAGAAATAACACGGACTGCAGCAGTGTAATGGCCATCACCAATCTTCCTACGACACTGCTTGATATTACGCTCTGCTAAATCAAGACCCTCATCAGCGGCCATCAATGTAGGGGATCCAGCTGCCAAAGCTTCCCGCAAAAGAAGCATATCACCACTCGGCTCACTCCAAGTACGAATAGCATTAACAATGCTCTCCTCCTGTCGTTGCCGCCTTACTGCA
Organism: Spinacia oleracea; assembly: GCF_020520425.1. Lineage (NCBI taxonomy): Eukaryota > Viridiplantae > Streptophyta > Magnoliopsida > Caryophyllales > Amaranthaceae > Spinacia > Spinacia oleracea. Next base: position 67,220,708 of record NC_079488.1, on the reverse strand, counting down.
GATGTGCACTCATGATTACTTCTCTGACTAAAGGTCTTAAGGATACATAGAGACAACACGAGAAGTTTTACCCAATAAGAGGCATCCTCAGGCCTGCAAATAACCCTATCAAGCGCGCCTCTCAAAACCCGGGAAAAACCCAAACGACATTTAGGAGGGATGGATTTCACTGTGCAAAGCGGTTTAGAAAACAATCTGTCAAGAAGAGTGACGGTAAAACCACAATCCTGTTCTTGCACCGCAATATCCATTCTAACATCAGAAGCAAGATACGGTTTAGAAAAACCATAGAGCACAAACAGAACAACACCATCCTCAACAACAGGCGGGGCCACAAAATCAGAACCATGAAGACATTTAGCACGAAAAGCATGTGTTTTAAAACAATTCCCACAAAGCCAAATCCCCATACGGGGAAGGTCAACTCAGCCTCAGAAAAAATAGCCAAGTCAGTGGTTAGAGATTATCGTGTGACCACTTGAGCATCACCCTTACAATGACGATCACGAAGATGAGTGATCAAAGAGCTCTTAGTATGCCCATTTCCACCGTCGTCTTGACACCCACTAAGACCCACAAATGGACAATGAAAACGCACCACACCATTAGGCATAATGGACAAATGGACAATGGATTTTGACAACTCCAACCCCACTTCCAATTGGCCCCCATTTCAAAGACACTATGCAGAATACAATACACAATAATAACCACGTAAAACACCACTCGACACCCACGATATTCACTGCCAACACCAAAAAGCAACACCAACGCACCCACTGCCAAATACACCCACGAGACTCATAACACACAAGCTACTGGATAATTGTTTATGCCACAAAACCACCGTCACTGCACCGGAAACTGAAACTGAACGCACCGAATTGCCAGAAACTGAATGCACTAAACTGCCAGAAACTGAACGCCAAATCCTGGAACTGATTCCGTCACAAAACCACCGTCACTTCACCAGAATGTCTCTACACAATTCACATGAACCCACAAAACCACCGTCACTGCACCGGAAATCGCTGCACGTTAAAACGTAACCCCTCGCTACACCTGATTCGAATCCCCTCGCTGGAAAACCCTGCCGCATACTGGACCTTGCTGCACGTTAAAACCCTTCGCCGGAAATCCCAACCGCAGACTGCCGATGCCGGAAACCCACCAGCGAGATTTGGCTGTCTGCCCTAGTCGCCGAACGCCGGAAACTGCACCGAAAACTACACCAGAAACTGCACTAATGCGCGAGAAAACAACACAAAAACTGCCCCACCGTCACCTGTAACCGCCTGAGAAAGTCAGCCGCCGTCGTGAACCCTTTGCCGACCCTAATGCCGCGGGAAACCCTGCCGGATTATGGACGTGAAACAACCGTCATAATCGCACCCTAATTTAGAGAGAAACGATATTATTATTATTATTATTATTATTATTATTATTATATTATTATTATTATTGTTATTATTATTATTATTATTATTATTATTATTATTATTATTATTATTATTATTATTATTATTATTATTATTATTATTATTATTATTATTATTATTATTATTATTATTATTATTATTATTATTATTATTATTACCCCCTCTGTCCCTGTAGGGGGTGTTTTTGTAGTTTTCCCCTACGGGGGCGGTTGTTTTAGAAACCTTCGTATTTTTGTACTTCGTAGGAGTCGCCACCAAACATTGTTTAGGGTCTTGTTTGGAAAGACCGTAAATGACTCTATTAGGATAAGACTTGAATCTTTGAAACGGATGGGTGAGATCCGGGCAAGGGAACGAGATGCTTATTCCGCGAGCTTTAGAAATATTTTCGAAAATACCCTAGTTTAGACTATGTGGGTTTGAATTTAGGACAAATTGAATTTCTATTTTGTATGGCGGTCACTTTGCTTTAAAGTTAATTTAAGGGAACCTAAGATCGGTTTGTCCAAGAAATTATCTTTGTTAAGCGTGATGTAACCTTGTATTTTGTTGTATTTAGCATGTGCGGTGATGAAAGCAATAAAGCAAATAAAGCAACATCACAATAGTAAATAAGTGCGGAATTAGTAAATACAAGACCCCCTAGAGATGGACTAGGGAGTAGGTCCACATTGCCTAGAAGGACTAGGCAAGTAAAATTGCGGAATTGAAATGCGTTATTGAAATGCGTTATTGAAAGTGCGGAATTGAAATTGCGGAATTGAAAGGTGCAGAATTGAAATTGCGGAATTGAAAGGTGCATAATTGACATTGCCATATTGAAATTTGTACTTGGGCACATGAGATCCGAACGCCAAACGACTACTTAAAAATAAGTGCGCCCGACACGAATTCAAAGCCAAAAAATCTCAACTTGGGAGAAGTTTCTCATCCCAAAGTATCCTAGATTTTGCATATAGAATTTGAACTTGAATTTTGAATCTTGAAATATTAAACTTGAAATACTTGAACTTGAACTTGAACTTGAAATATTGAAGTTAAGAGACTTGAATCTCAAAGATCGGGCCTTTTAATGTTGAAAAGACTAGATCTTTGACGTGCCCTTACTTTGAAAGGATCCTAGTTTAGGGAAGTAGTAATGAGCAACCCTAAACATTAATTGGATCTTGAAATTTGAAAACTTGAACTTGTATATTGAAAAATGGAGTGTTGAATCTCAAGGAATAAACCTTTAAAAGTTAGAAAGGCATCATCTTTGATTACTCCATACTTGAGAATGATTCTAGTTCAAAGAAGTGATTACAAACAACTTTGAACATCCTTGAATCTTGAAAGTTTGCATTTTTGTATTTTGAAAAGTTTGGATTTTGAAAAGATGTATGATTGTTGCAAGTGACATTTTTAAGAGTAAAAATTGCCAACTTACTAATCATTTTGAAAATAGAAAATCAAGACATCATTGAATAGATTAAGGTTGGGATTCGGAATTACCTAGTAATTAGGTTTAGGCAAGCTTTCCGATTAGAACTCCAAATTGCTTAAAGCTTGAAGATTGTATGGTATTTTTGGAGGATTTTGTATTGATTTTTGTATTGAATATTGAGGTGCAATTTTTGTATTACGACGTTATGTCTTGAATATGCCTCCCTTAATGCTTGGACTTAGGGGGTATTTATAGGGGGAATGGATGCTAAACGCCAGCCATTGCCAGCGCAGCACGCCGAAGCAGCGCCCAGTGCTGGTGATGTGGCGTGAATGCTGCCAAAACAAGGACGTGGACTCCGTCCTTGATTTGTCTTGTATTGATGTACCTTCGTACGAATAGTACGATGTTTGGTACGTAGTGTTTTCTTGGAGGTTAAGAATTGATTTTGCGTCTAAAAACAAGCTGTTTCTGGTTTTGAATTTTGGTTTTACGGGACGAGGCCCGGCTTGCTCGGTTTTGTGGGCCGGCGCCCGAATTTGACTTTCCTTATTTGATTTTGAGTGGAAAAGGCTTAGTAAAACCAATGGAACGGTCTACTAGATGAGATTGTACTTGGATTTTGAGATTGGTTTTTGAAAATTGTATTTTGTACCGAGTTCAGGAAGGGGAACGGCCTCGGGGATTGGATTGTGGCTCTTGGATTTTGGACATGCTTTTAGCAATTGGAATTTCCGCACGGAGTTTCTCCAATTACCTAACAAGGATAATGGTATCATCATCATCCCAATGGGGAGACAGTTTTCGACTCGGGACGGAGAATGATCAAGATGTTCTGCAATCAAGACCATTCTTTGTACGCCGGTACCTGCACAAAACAAGCGTTAGAAAAAAAAGGATAGAGTCTACCTCCGTTCGGCTGTGACGATTTCGGTTTGTACTTGTACTGTTCATCCGTCTTTGGGGTTAGGACGGAACTTGGCATCGAAAATTTTGAACTTTGAATTCTTGAAATTGAATCTTGAATTTTTTGAACACCCGGAGTTAATCCGTTGGGGATGTGCTTCATTGGGGACAAAAGCTTTTTACTGGCCCTTGAGATTTTGAAATTTCGGCTGACTTTCCTGGAGCTTAGGTCCGTTGGGAGTCGAACGCCTCAATTGTTATATTTTTTGGACTTTGTATCCTCGAAATATTCATCTGTTTGTACTTGGAGACACAAGTATGTACCCGTATTTTCGGAAAATAGCACGATTTGATGTTTGATGCCTGGTGTAGAAAACCGTAGCAGCAAAGGACGTGCAATCAGCACGGGAGACCGTGCGCGCGCTGAAGATTCCTGCGCATGCAGTAGGCAGCGCTGGGCGCTGAGCTCGGCGTTTGACGCGGGGCTGCGCTATATAGGCGCCCCTTGCCGTGCCATTTGAGGAGCAATTCCTCATTCTCTTGCTTTCTTTTCTCTCTCAAAGGTCGAATTGTCTTCCCTTGGTCTTGTTCTTGCCTTGTCCATGTAAGTATTTCATGTTTTGCTTATGAAATAAATTCTAGGATTGCATGTAGTTTTGATTTTTTTGTACTTTGAAATGCTTGTTGACATGATGCTCGCATGATAGTAGGCTTCTTGAATTTTGTAAAAAATTGTTTGATAGCCACTCGAACTGGAACTGTTGGAACTTGTAGATTTGAAATTTTTTTGAAATTTTTCTTGAATCTTGTACCTGGTATTTGTAGATAGTGGTCTCATCGGTGACCTAGCAGGGTCTCAGGAGAGAATAGGCTAGGATGCCTAGGTGTTGTTTGTAGAGCTTTGGAATGTTGGCTTCGGCATGGGTAGCCTAGGCGTTGGTGTTGAGCTTGTATACCTGCTTCGGCGTGGGTAGCCTAGGCGTTGGTGTAGAACTCGTCATACTCGGAGGAAGCTCGCCGAATCTTCGGTGGTTCGAGCTGCTGAGGAGGACGCTTCGGACGATGAAGCGGCTGCGGTAAATGCGCCGGATGGGGGTATGGTTCCCCGGAGAGCACCCACTTTCGTCGGTACTGGCTGGAGTCCTTCCGATCTGGTGTTTCGACCGGAGTTTCACTTGTCTCAGCGGCCTCGCGCTGGCTTGGTGAGTCTTGCACTATGCTTTGAATTTGTATCTTGTACTTGTATAGGTTTTGAGCTGATTCGTTCATCTGTAGGCCGATGGAGAGCCGTTTTGCACCTTCTGGTCCTTGGCGGAGCTTCAGAAGGCTTTTAAAGCCATTCGTGCTGACGAGGAGGCTATGGGGTTCTGGTTGCAGACGGGCCTAGTCGATTTCTGGCGTGCCATGGGAGATACTCCGAGGAGAACGGGGATCAAACCCCGGCTACAGGCTTTTCTGGAGAGGTGGTGGGATACCACCAATACTTTTCATATGGCGTGGGGGGAGATCACCATTACCCCTTTTTAGTTTGCCATGAGTACGGGTCTTCCTTTTTCTGAGAGTAACGTGACCTTCGATTCGAAGCTGACGTGGCTCTCGGCCGCTGCCAGGGACTTGCTTGGCGGTGATCATGAACGCTATCCAAAGCGTGGGTGTGTCCGCAGAGCAGGGGGTTAGGCTCTTCCTCTTAGCTCTGATGAGTAGGGTGGTGGCCCCGAGCAGGAACAGTCGGGTGCACATTAGCTCCTTGTCAGCTTTGCAGGATTTGAGGGTTGTCTCGAGCTACAGCTGGGGTGGTCTGGCATATAGCCACCTCTTGTACGAGATGAAGTGTGCCTTTCGAACTGCGCCGGAGAGTGAGCCGAGCATTGCTTCTCTGTGGAGTGTGCTGGAGGTATTTAAGACTCCTTGTACTCTGTGCCTTGTACTTGTATGTTTGTATTTTGAACTTGACTGATGTTTTGCTTGCTTTCTTGAAAGATTTGGATGTACGAACACTTTCCGACTTTTGGCGCCGGACCGTACTGGAAATGCGGCTTACCTGTATGCTGCCTCTTGGATAAGAGCGGTGCGCAGGAGGGTGCCTCTGGCGGCCTCCCGCAGAGCTTGGAGAGTACTACCTGCTGATGAGGTAATATTTTTGTACTGTTTTGCTCTTTTGTATTTGTACTTGTATAGTTGCCTGAGTTGTCTGCTTTGTAGGTGGTGTGGCGTTCTTTTGCTGACGCGCCTGTACCTGCCTCGGCTGCTCGTGCCCATTTCTTGTTTGGACGGTGGGTTTTTCTCCCGGGGGTGTATCGCCATATGTGGTATCTGGGGGAGCGAGTGTCCCTTTAGCACAGTTCGGGGGATAGGCTTGTCCCCAAGGACCCACCGGAGTCCATGCTGGCACCGGATGAAGAGCTTGCCCGACTCTATGTGAATGCTAGGGGCGATGATGTTTGCCGTTCTTGGAGGGACTTTGTACAAAGGAAGGCAGCTATGATGACTTCTTGAGGAGGCTGGCTCCACCAATATGCTTCGTACTGCCGGTGAGCTCTTGAACTTTGTATCTTGTATTCTTGTATTCTGGTATCATTTTATATTGGTTTGATTGTATGAATGTATAATTGTATGTAGGAGGAGGAGGTCGATCCTGAGGACATTCCCTATGCTGATAGGGTCATCCGCTATGAGAACTCGGACGGGGAACAGGTGGAGGTGACCATTCCTGTAGCTTCTCCTCTGCACCGGAGATCGTATGATGCTGTACCCGAGCATTATGCAGCTGTAAGTACTATTGCATTTTTCTTGAAACTGATTGTAATCTTGTATCTGGGAATTGATCTTGAATTTTGTATGCAGGCGCCTCGGGTGAGAGTGCGTCGCTGGATGCTTTTGATTGATTCTTTGAAGAGGCATTGTGCCAAGCTGACCCAGATGTTTTCTGGCCGGGACAGTGAGGTGCTTTTTTTGATTTTGAAATTTGTATTATGGAAACTCGAACTTGGATGTTGATTCTTAAAATTTATTTTTTGTGTAGGAGCGCCGTCGAGGCCGCAGAGGTTCTGTTGATAGGGAGCCCCAGGTGGAGACTTCCTCGAGGCAGGAGGGACCGAGCTTGGACTTAGGACAGGGGTCCGGTGCTGGTACTCGTTAGAGGCACTCTGATGCTGATTGGGGAGCTGCCCCTTTTGTATATGTTGATCCTACCATGCATTCCTTTGGGGGTGCAAGCAGTTCGAGGCCTTTTGTTCCTCATCCCGGATACTATTTCGTAGGGAGCGGTCCTCAGCCTTGGAGTGCAGATCCTTGGACTTGCTGGCAGGAGATGGAGAGGATGCGTCAGGCGCAGATGTTTGAGGCATAGCGCCAGTTCATGGCGATGCAGCAACCTTATCAGTACTCTTCCCCTCAGCAGGGGCCCTATCGTTCTCCCGGTACTCTTCGTATCTCGGAGCAGGATCCTGGTACCCCTGGGACAGAGCTGGATCGGGATTTAGAGCGCCTTAGGAGGCGGAACAGGGACAAGGAGCCCATGGTTGATATCACAGCTGATGATGACTCGGATTGACCCTGCATGGTAGCGAGTTCCAGCTTGCCTGGGTTGATTTTGTATGGGTTGGGTTGTATTTGTATGGATTTGTATGGTTGGACTTTTGTACGGCTTGAAATTTTGAATCTTGTATGACTTAAGTTGGACCTTTTTTGATGGTTTTATACTTGAAACTTGCAAGGTTTGGAATCATTGAATCTTGTATGGTTGAAAATTTGAATTTTGTATGCGTTGTGTGTGCTTTGAAATTTGTAGCTATATGCATGCATGAAATTTGAAAAAATTTGCCCATTTTTTCGGGTGTATATACCCACTATAAGCCCCCACTTCGACTGAGGTTTTTTTGGTAAGAGAAAGCGCAAGTCAAAGTATTTTCAACTTTTGCTTATGCATATGCAGACTCGACTTAGGACGCCGATCTAGCACTAGAATGCTTGAATTTTGAATAAACTGAACCGAGATCTGCCCGAAGCGCTGATCCGGACTGCTTGAATTTGCGCGGCTTGCGGCTTTGGGATCTTGAATAATGGAGGTTGTACTCTGCTGTCCGAAACACTAAAGAGTGTGTACTCGGAACCATAAAAGAGGACGGTGGCCTCGTCCTTCGTTGCAGGCCCCTGCGCCTGGCGCCAGCGTGCTGTCGTGCAAGCCGACTCTTGTATAAATAGGGAGCTTGTCGGATCATTCTTTGCATCAATCCTTCCCTGCTATTCCTTGCATACTACTTTCTTACGAAAAAAGAGGAGAGAATATGGCTATGTCCTTTGAAAATGCCTTAAACTCTTGGCTTGGTTCGCTAGGAAAATTGGAAAAAAGGGAGCTCAATAGCATGCATCTTGGGGTGCTCGCCTCCTTCCGGTTTGTAAAGCTGGATGTGCACTTCATTCTTGCTGCTTTGGAGGCTTGGGATCCGAATCATCATATCTTCCGCTTTGGGAACAATGAGGTATGTCCCCTCCCTGAAGAGTTTAGCGCAATATTGGGGTGACCCATTATGCCGGAGCCATGCATGCCTAGTGTTGAAGAACACTTTTTCTTGGGCTTTGAAAGATATTTGGGCTTGAAGCCCCCGCTTTTGAGTGTTGTTGTATATGGTAGAGGGGTGGATTTGTCCCTCCTTGTCACCTACTTTGTCGGGCTTGATGTTCCCAAGGTTTTCCGCTTGAGGGCCTTGAGTTTTTGTATCTTTGCTCGCTTCCTCTTTTCGAAGCTGGGGTTTGGAAATTGCGATGCCTCCCTAATAGGGATTGTAGAGCATTTTGCTAGTGGCCTCGACCCAATGCCGCTCGTGGTTGGAGAAACATTAATGGGCCTTGACATACTGAAGTCGGACCCCTCTTCTTTGCCGTCAGGAAGTCCGGTATTACTCCAAGTAAGGATCTGGAGCCTTCTTGTATATTGAATTTGTACTTGTATTTGAATTTTGAAATGCATTTCTTGTATACTCCCCAAGGTTTGGCTTATGGAGAGGCTCATGCTGGTGGCACCACCGGAGAACATGGAGAGCTATAATAGCAAAGGGTTCACCATGCGACCCATGATGTATGGCCGACTTTCATTGGACGAGTGGCGAAGCGCACTATCTGGGATTGAATCTTGTATAAGGTGAATAGTTCCTTGGTGGGGAATTGATGCCATGAGACATGCCCCTGGTTCTACTTCTTTGAGGGTGCCAAGCCTCACAATGCTGGTCTTCTACTCGCCTGCTCGAGTGATGAGACAGTATGGCTTGAAACAGGAGATCCCGGAATGTATTGAAGAGAACCCGAAACCTGTTGCGCTGAATGCTAGTCGACTTGAAGTTTGGAGGCGGTATTGGGTCGCCAAACCATTCATGAGTGTTCAATTCCCACCTGAGCCAGTTACTCTGTCTGTGGGGTATATTATATGGATGAAAGGCCCAAGCCAGAGGGACATTTCTTTCTCCGGACCAGCTAGAGTCCAAGGTTCTAGAGCTAGACGCCCTGCATCAACTGATTATGAAGAAGGTGACGAGAGTGTGGCCCGTCCGGTGCTTGACCGATCTGAGTCCAAAGGAGGTTCATCATCCTCCCGTTTAGGAAGGCTTACAAGTTCCTTCTCCCGCCGCTTGGGCAAGGGGCAGATTGACGATTGATCGCAGGAGGAGCCGGGGGATAGTACTCAAGGTGCAAGGACTCAAGAGCATAGTCGCCCGACCCTAGATCTTTGTAGGCTGAATGTATTTGAATTGTACTAGAAGGAATTTTGTTTGAAGAATGTGTTTGGAAGATGTGTTTAGAAAATGTGTTTAGGAAGTGAGAAGGCTTTTGAACTTTGCTTCACTTGATCCCAACCTTGTATTTGAATTAGCTTTGAAGGCCTTAGAGCCAAATAAAAAAGTTATTGTGTTAAATTCCGCTTGAACATGCTTTGCTTTGAATTGGCACGTTTGGAATAAAGACAACAACAATTGAATTTGAATTTTGAGTTTGATTTGATTTTTAGGATGCTCTTAATTGAGGAAATTTTGAATTTTTTTTTGTTTGTATTAAAGCGGCCGGGCCTCGGAATGAGGTTGCCTACGTGTCCCGTTAAGGAATCAGGCCGGACGTAGTTCTGACTACCTTACAGGAATTTGAATTGAATTCTTGAATTCGAACATGGAACTTAGATATAGAACTTCTTGAGTTGATCGAGGTTGGTCAGAGATCTGAATTCTGTTCCATCGACGTCTGTTAGTTCGACTGCTCCCCCGGAGAGGATCTTCTTGACAATGTAAGGGCCTGCCTAGTTGGGTTTGAATTTTCCCCTTGGGTCTATGATGCTTTTGCGAAGGGCTTTCAGGACAAGCTCGCCTTCCTTGATGACCCTCTTGTTGAAATGTCTGGCCACTCGGCGCTGATAGACTTGTACATGGTGAGCCGCCTGAAGTTGACGCTCATCGAGCATGATTAACTCGTCATATCTTGCTTGTACCCATGCAGCTTCTGGGATTTTGCTTTCGAGGACTATCCTTAGAGAAGGTATCTCCAGCTCGATAGGTTGTACTGCCTCCATTCCATAGACCAATGAGAATGGGGTTGCACCAGTTGAAGTGCGAATTGAAGTTCGATACCCCCACAATGCAAAGTGCAGCTTCTGGGGCCAGTCCTTGTAATTGGTAGTCATTTTCATGATGATGGTCTTGACATTCTTGTTGGCTGCTTCGACTGCTCCATTGGTTTGTGGGCGATAAGGCGAAGAGCGATGATGTTGAATTTTGTACTCGGTGAATAGATCTTCGCACTCTCCTTGAAAATGGGTTCCCTGGTCACTGATGAACTCGTGAGGAACACCGTATCTGCATATGATGTTTTCTTGTATGAACAGGGCCACTTTCTTGGAACCCAACACTTTGAATGACATGGCCTCGACCCATTTGGTGAAGTAGTCGATAACAACTAGTATGAACTCATGACCCCCTGTGCCCGTTGGAGTGACTTTGCCAATGACGTCGATACCCCAGGCTTAGAATGGCCACGGTGATGATTGAGAGTATAGAAATGATGGAGGAATGTGCTTTAGGTTCGCACACTTTTTACAGGTAGGACATTTCTTGACAAAGAAATAGCAATCCCGTTCAAGGGTAGTCTAGTAGTATCGAACCCTGATGATCTTGAGGGCCAACATCTTCCCGTTCATGTGGGTGCCACGGACTCTATCATGTATGTCGTCCATGACTCTTTGAGCTTCGTGCTTGTCAACACATCGGAGGTTAGGACCGCCAAGGGACCTTTTGTATAGAATGCTGCCTTCCATGACGAAGTTGGCTGATTGTAGTCGTAGAGCCCTTTGATTCTTGCTTGAAAGGTGCGGGGGATACTCTGAATTTTGCAGATATCTTTGAATGTCTGTAAACCAAGGTTCATATCTGTCTTGCTCGACGTCGTCAATAGCATGGACATATGCTGCTTCTTGACGTGTTTCAATTGTAAGTGGCATTTCGGCCGTGCCGTTTGGAATGTTGATCATTGAGGCTAGCTTTCCCAGTGCATCGGCAAATTGGTTCTCCTCTCTCGGGAGGTATGTATAGCGAAGCTCTTCTACTTGCTCAGACAGCTGCTCAAGATAGGACTGGTATGGAGCCAAGCTCTCGCTCCTTACTTTCCATTTGCCGAAAATTTGATTGATGATTAGGGAGGAATCCCCGTATACTCGAAGTTTCTGGACACCTAATGCTAAGGCGGTTTCCAGGCCCATGATGCATGCTTCATATTCTGCCGCATTATTTGTGACGTTGAATTGCAGTTTTGCTGATATAGGAATGTGAGTGCCGTCTGGGGCTACTAGAATTACTCCAAAACCACATCCGTTCTGATTTGAAGCACCGTTAAAATGCATTGACCAACTGTCATTACTGGTCATTAAGATTTGCTCGTCGGGTAAGTCGTAATCCTCCTCTTCTACCTCGGCGGGACAGTCGGCTAGGAAGTCCGAGACTGCTGAACCCTTGATAGACTTCAGCGGGATGTATTTGAGATCGAATTATGCTAGCATGACCAACCATCTGGATAACCGTCCGTTGAGAGCCGGTTTTTCGAATAAGTACTTAAGAGGATCTGCTTTGCTGATTACGTGCACTGTATGGGAGAGCATGTAGTTCCATAGTTTCTTTGTAGCCCAAACCAAGGCGATGCTAAGTTTCTCGAGCTGAGTGTATCTGGTCTCTTACTCAATCAACTTTTTCCTGATGTAGTATACGACGTTCTCCTTGCCTTCAATTTCTTGGGCGAGCATGGCCCCAATTGCTGATTCTGTTGTTGTAAGGTAAAGTCTGAGGGGAATCCCTGGCATGGCTGGCTTTAGCACTGATGGATTGGAAAGATAGTCTTTGATAGTATTGAATGCATGCTGGCAATCCTCGTCCCAGACCTTGGGTTCACTTTTACGGAGCTTTCGAAATACCGGTTCACAGATCATAGTGAGCTTTGAAATGAACCTACTGATGTATTGCAGTTTGCCGAGAAACCCCCGAATCTCCTTTTCGTTCGCTGGCGGCTTCATCTCTTGAACGACCTAGATTTTCGAAGGATCGGCCTCTATGCCACGAGAGCTGATAACATATCCGAGCAACTTGCCTGAGGTTACCCCCGAATGCGCACTTTTGAGGATTGAGCCTCATGTTGTATTTCCTGAGCCTGTTGAAAAACTTTCGAAGTACTGAGGTATGCTCGTGTCGCTCTTTGGATTTGACAATTCTGTCGTCGACATATACCTCAATTTCCTTGTGAATCATATCGCTCATGATGGCTATGGCTGTTCTTTGGTAGGTTGCCCCTGCGTTCTTTAGTCCGAACGGCATAACCGTATAGCAATATGTACCCCACTGAGTGATGAAGGTTGTCTTCTCCATGTCCTCCTCTTCCATGGGAATCTGATTGTAGCCTGCGTACCCGTCCATAAAAGAGAGTAAGGCATGATTTACGGTGTTGTCGACCAAGATGTCGATGTGAGGCAATGGAAAACCGTATTTAGGGCTGGCCCTGTTAAGATCTCTGTAGTCCACACACATTCGTACTTTGCCGTCCTTCTTTGGAACTGGGAAGACATTTGCGATCCATTCCGGATATTTTGCTTCTCGAATAAACCCGGCCTCTAGCTGCTTGGAGACCTCTTCTTGAATTTTGAGGGAAACGTCCGGTTTCATGCGACGGAGTTTCTGCTTGATGGGCTTTGAACCTGGAATGAGGGGAATATGCTGACCGATGCTTGGATCAACCCCTGGCATATCATGATAGGACCATGCAAAGACGTCTATGTACTCTGAAAGTAGCTTGATAAGATTATCCCGCTCAGCTTGAGAAAGAGTTAAGCCAATCTGAACTAGTTTTGAATCACTATTGTTAGAAAGGTTGATTTTTTCTGTTTCCTCAATTACGGGCAACCTGTTTTCATGATTTTCGATAGCTTTTAGAATTTTAAGGTCAGTTTCTTGTGAAGCAGAGTTGTTTGGATTAGGATTGTGTTTTGAATTATAACTTGAAGAGTAAGTAGAAATTGAAGTGTTATTGAAATCAGCAATCATTACATCGACTGTTTTGACTTGAAGCTCGGCCTTTAGAGGCTCTTGATTGATGCAAGACTCTAGTCCTAGACTCTTAGACTCATTGCTAGACTCGAAAATTGAAAGACAGACTCTGGACTTGGACAAAGACACTAATCGTAAAGATAGTTCTCGGGGTTTTCCCAAAGATCCACGTCGTCGTTGTAATCATCGAAGACGGGGATACATGCACAGATCTTCAGGGCTTGATCCCAGACTTGGTCCCAGGTGCTGTAGAGAAATGCGGTGAAGCTGCCTTTGCATGAACTATTGAGCCCTAAAAGGAACATTCTCACCATCTTGCCCTCTGGCAGCTCAGGCTTGATTGTACGGGCGGAGATTGCCCACCTGTAGTAGTATTCTTGGATGCACTCGTCTTTTTCCTGGCGTACAGCCGGCTTTTGTTTGATGGAAGTGTCTCGGAAGCTCGAACCTTTGAGGGTGAGGCAGGCAGGGTCGTTTCATATAGTAAATCGAAGTTGGCAGGCACATCGATAACTAGGAATTCAGCACTGTTGCAATAGGTGTCGAAGGAGAAGACCAATTCGAGGACTCCTAGGAATTTGTATGTGTCATCTTGGAGTTTGACGGTCTGCTGAGCACTCAGCATGAGATCATATTCGGAGAAGCCCAAATCCTTCAAGGTGGCGAGGGGACAAATGTTTTCTTGAATGTCGGTGGTTACCCTAGGTTCGGGGATCACCAAGTTTTGAGCACTTGGAAGGAGATGGCAGAAACTTGAAACCATCAGCTCGTAACCTGGCTTGTATATTGTAGAGATTAAGTTGCACGGAAATTCCTCTTCTTCATCTTCACAGTCATAGGAGATGGCTTGGACCGAGGGAGTTTGTTTGGCTCCCGGAGGTAGGGGTAAGGTCTTGTTGTCGACCATGTTCTGATCAGATGCTTAAGCTTGTAGCAGTCTTCGATGTCATGACCCTTCCCTTGATGGTACTTGCAATGGGCTGCCGGATCCCAGCTCTTGGATCTCTTCTGGAATGGAGGATCGGGTGTTGGACCGATTGGTGTTGCTTTTCGACCAGCGGATCGAATGCCTCGCTTTATGACATTCCGAGGTTTGTGAAAACCCTTTGTGGTCTGCCCTGAAAGTTGCGCTGGTTGGCATTGTTCTTAAAATTGTTTGGCTTTGGACCTTGAGGAGCCTCTAGAGCGTTGACCTCGTGAACCTTGTGTATCGCTTCAGGTCTCTTACCCTTCCACTTTTCAGCTTGTGGAGCCGGGGCCGTTGGTTCTTTCATTAGGTCATCCTCTTTGTCGACCCCGATGTCGTAGGTTCTCTTGAAACTCTCCAAGCCTAGATACTTCATGTGAGCATTGTATTTCGGAAGAAGACCAGCAATAAAGATCTTGACCAGTTCTCTCTCGGAGGGTCGAGTCACCATCTGGGACGCCATTTCTCTCCACCGGTTGAGGTAAGTAGTGAAGCCTTCCTAAGGCCCTTGCCAGAGAATCTCTAGCTCCCTTAGAGTAGTTTAAAGTTGAATGTTGGGCTGATACTGCTCCATGAATGCTCGAGCAACTGCTTCCCATGTACATGTTTGATGTTCCTTGATTGAATAGTACCATTTCTGGAAGACTGGTTCCAGAGACATGGGAAATACCACGGGGTATAGCTCGAGTTCGACCCCCTTGATGGCCATTGTAGCTCTGAAGGCTTGAGGTGATATTTAGGATTGTCGGTGGACTTGATCTTTGGAATGTCATTAGCGGAGAATTTGTTTGGCAGATTCGCCTTCCCCTTGAGGTTGTCTTCCATTGAGGTGTCGAAATAGTTCTCTTGATTGGTGACCTTACTGACCAGGCTCTCGATTTTCTTGGTTAAGTCATCGGTGGGTGCAGCTTGTTCCACAATACCCGGTCGGTTGCTTATGCTCTCCACATTGGTGCTGAGACTGGCGACAACTGCTATGAGCTGGGTGAGTTGATCGGGGGTAGACATTTGGACTGATTCTTGAAGGGGACTGGAAGTTTGATTTGTAGGAGATGAACTGGCTGCTCATTCGATGTCGGCTATGAGTGAGCCTAGGGCTGATGGAGTTCTTTTCAACCTCTCTCCTCTTCGGCGAACCCACAGGATCCTTGGACTCCTAGTTAGGACACACCACATGATTTAGAACTTTAGAACTTGAACTTCCCGGCACATGATATGATATGCATGCAATGAATGAGACCTAGACTTGACTCTACGTGCCACTCCGAAGATTCGGGATTTTCGGATTTTGTACTTGTATTCGGGATTTGCGACCCGTTGGAAATATTCGAGAGGAGCCTTCATTCTTTGATGGAAGTTGACTCTTTGTACTAGGACTTGGAATATCGAAAAAGAATATTTCGACCTATTGGAAATTGAACTATTTTAGGGGAATTTCAACCCATCGAGAATTTGGAAATTGGACTTGTACTAGGAGATTGAATTTGTATTATTTCAAGGGAATTTCAACCCGTCAATATTTTAGGGGAATTTCAACCCGTTGGACTTGGAGTATTTGAAGGGAGTTTCGACCCGATTGAAAAGGCATTGATTTTTGTATTATTTCAAGGGAATTTCAACCCGTCAATATTTTAGGGGAATTTCAACCCATTGGATCTTGGAATATTTTAGGGGAGTTTCAACCCATCGAATGGAATTTTGAACTTGTATTATTTTTGGGGAGTTTCAACCCGATTGGATTTCGAAGTATTTTAGGGGGATTTCAACCCATTTGGAAATTGATTTTGTACTATTTTAGGGGAATTTCAACCCATCGAATAGAATTTTGAACTTGTATTATTTCTGGGGAGTTTCAACCCGTAATAGAATTTGAGTTTGTACTATTTCAAGGGATTTTCAACCCATTGGAAGTGTTTTGAGGGATCGAATTTGTATTATTTCAGGGGAGTTTCAACCCATTGGATAGGAATTTTGAATTTGTAATTGGAAGCGACGGAAAGCAAGGATTTTTTGTAGCTTGAAGATGAATTTGAAGTTTAAATTTGATTCGAAGTTTGAACATTGAAATGGGAAAGATGCACTTTTGTATAGAGCATGAGATGTTTGAATTTGAACATTCCGGCGTCATGCCATTGGATTCAAAATTGGGAAAGTCCGGCGTCATGCTGCCGTGACTTGGAATTTTGAAGCGTTTGATCATGGAATTTTGAATTCGAAATTGAATGAGGGAAATCCGGCATTACGCCATCATGGATTTGGAATTGGAAAGTTTCGAATATGGGGCTTGAGATTAGAAATTTTGAACTTGAGGTTTGGAATATGGAATGGAAAAGTCGGCATTACGACGGCATGAATTTGGACATTTGAACTTGAGGTTTTGAGATTGGAATTGGTAATTTGAATTTGAGGTTTGAAGGATGGAATTGAACCTTGGAAGACTTGAGCTAGAATTGAATTCTTTTTGAACTTGGAAATTGGATGCTTAAATTAGAAAATCCGGCGTGACGCCGTTGGATTGAAATTTTGACTAGGAGATCCGGCATTATGGCGCCGTTGGATTGAATTTGAGTTTGGAATTCGAAATTTGGACTAGAAAATCCGGCATCATGACGCCGTTGGATTTGGATTGGAACTTGAAACTCGAAATTTGGACTAGAAAATCCGGCATTATGACGCAGTTGGAATTTGAATTTTGACTTTGAAACTCGAGATTTGAAATGGAAAATCCGGCATTAGGACGCCGTTGGATTGCTTTTTGTGGTTTTGAAATTTGGAGTGGAAAATCTGGCATTATGACGTCGTTGGATTCGAATTTTGAATTTGGCATTTGTGCGTGAGGCGTGTTTGAGGGTTTTGAATCAAATGGAGTGGCACTCCTAAAAGACCTTAAATCGGCGATTTTAGATGCATGAAGTTTGAATGATGCTCCTAGGGGTTTGGTTTCCTAATTGGAGGCTAACTCGAGGTTAGCCATTCACGCGTGCAAAGACGCCCACACAATGCACAAATAGCACGTTGTCACACTAACATGTATATGAATGCGACATGCAAAGTTCTCAACCTGAGGTCGGTCTAAGTTTTGTATGATGCAAGTGGTCGGCTTTGGGTGTCAAAAGGTACTCGACTAAGATACGGATCCGGCGACAACTTGCAAATCCTCCTAAGGGACGTGTGTGTCGGCAGACGGCCTCCATACTTGACATCGGGAATGTCAAGTAAATGCCAAGTTTTGGTAGGCGCGGAAATGGTCACACACTTTGGTCGGGAACCGTATGGAAGTTCACCATTTCGTTGCCCTCGGGGCTAGCCCGAATGTAGAACACATCCGTTTGGGCAAGGTAGAAATTCGTTTTGCACAAATAAGGTTTTCGAAAAGTGCATGAAATGCCTAGAAATTGAAAATTGAAATCGCACTTGAGTATTGTATTTGAAAAGCTCGTTTTTCGAAATTCGTTCTCAAGGTTTGGGAGCGACCTTCAAAGCACAGAAACAGACTGACTCCCACTTGAAATTTTGAGCAAAATATGGGCAGCAAGCCACTGTGAGCCACTGTGCTGGATGCAGACAGTGGCGTTGGGCGCAGGAGGCTGCGCCTGGCGCCAGTGCTGGCATCCAGAACTTAAGCAGATCAGTGGCTTGATGCTCAAAGTCTGCTCGTATTTTCGAAGTTGAAATCAGGAACTCCCCAGTGGAGTCGCCATAATTGTAGGGGGTGTTTTTGTAGTTTTCCCCTACGGGGGCGGTTGTTGTCCACTATTTTAATCATAACTCAAGTTCTAGAACTCCAAATGAAGTAATTCTAATTGGGTTGGATTCTAGACTTCAATAGCTTTCCAACAAGTGGTCACTCGCCTAATTTCGACGAATAACGAAGGAGATATGGTGTTTTGAAGATAGAGGATCGTGCAGTTTCAACACGCGCCCGATCGGGCGGGCTTCGCCCGATCTGGATCGGGCGGTCATTCTGGGCGCTGTTCTGGGCATTTCGCAACCGCCTGATCGGGGGTAATTTCGCCCGAGCGGGCCGCTTGTCGAGCAGAATGCCTGATCGGGCGGCCGTCTGCCCGATCGGGCGACGCCAACCCCTGCTGCTTTTTCGGGAGTTTTTATTTTCGGTTTTGGGCTATATTTTGGGCAAACTATAAATACTAGCCCCTTTTATTTTTAGTGACATCTTATTATTCTAGTATTAGGCCTTAGTTTATTTCTCTTAGTCTAAGTTTTCTCTCTAAAAAATTAGTTCAAAACACTTAGTTTCAATTTCTATAAAAGTTCAAGCTTTCAATTTCCATTGTTCTTCATTTAGGTATTATTTTCTTATTTTGATTTATTACTTTGTTTTGATTATGCTTTCAATTAATATGTTTGCTTTGTTTGTTGGTAATATGTGTGAGTAGTCTAATTTCTAGGGTTTGGGGATCCATGAATAATTATGAAGGGATGATTGAACATTGTTAATTGTTGGTATTGTAATTGATTCCTATTGATTGGTTTATTCTACTATGCGATTAGATTTGCGCAGGTTTAATTGTGATAGTATAGCAATATCAAGTTAAGATTTGAGAGATGCAATTTGATGTTTAGGCTTGTGTCAATAGGTGGAATTAGGATTAATACGTAGCGAGAGCCCGTTAATTCTAAGTCTATGATTAGTATCGACTCGAGAAAGCATGCTAGTCTAATTGATTTCTTTATTGATTATTGTCGATTCATTATCATCCTGGATTGTTATTTGTTGGTGAACCTATGCCCTAGATCCTTTTAATATCTGAATTCTTAATCGTTTAATTATTGTCGTAGTCTTAGTATACAAACAAACCAACTCTTGTTTCCCAATAGTCTAGATTAGTTGATTAGTACGTAGTAAAAAGAACACTGTTTTCCTGTGGATTCGATCCTGACTTCCCTTGCTACCTAGCTAGTGGACTTAGGTTTATTTTTGATAAGGTGATACGACTTTAGCCTGTCAATCAGCAATAATCAAATGGTATGACCTCTTAACTAATTTCAGTTTGAAATCTAGCATATGTATGGATTTTGAATTTGAAAAATAAAATATTTAGGGATTTTTTTTTCTACTTTGATAATTATTAGGATTTTTAATTAGGTGTTGATAACTTATTTTCTTTTCGTGATTATTTTCAGGCATGTAATTCTTCCAGCTGAAGTTGCTAATTAAACTTCTTCCGAAGGACCTGATTGGGTGATCCGCGATATGTTGAATCATGATCCTGGGTAACTCAATTTTGATTTTGTTGTAGTTATTGTTTGATTGTTTTATGTTGGTAATTAGATTATTTTGAATGTTTAGAGATAGGTTAATATTTATTTTAGTTAATATATTGAGTTTTGCAACTGTCATTTTGTAACTTATGTGAATTTTACGAGAATAAAATCGGTGGATTAAGTGGAAATGTATATAGTTTTGATTGATTTTCATGTGGTTGTAACCTGTACTTTTTTATTACTTAGGATGACCTGTTGGGTTAGAAATAAATAATTTTATCATAAGCACCTCTTGAAACCTTATTGATATCTAACCCAACACGCGAAATTACTTATCATAAGTACTCATAAGTAGTGCTTCGTTAGCACACCGCTTATGAGTACATCAACTTCGATACTTCGTTTATAGTGCTTCGTTTACAAATTAATATTTTTATCATAAGCACACCTTTAGTTCTCTCTCCTCCCTTCACTCAAAGGTCAATCAAAATTCTCAAATCTCTATTTTGGGAAATCCTCAATTCGATTCGTTAATTTTTGGGAACCCTTTAATTTTGTAATCTCAAATCTCTGTTTTTTAATCTCTATCTTGCCTTATTGAAAGTGTTTGATTGAAACCCTTTAGTTTTGTTTGATTGAATTTTTTGATTGAAACCCTTTAATCTGTTTGATTGAAATTGAGTACTTTGTTGATTTTTATTTTTATTTTAAAAGCATAGATTTTGAAAGCACTTCGATGTGAAGCAACTTTTGGAGACAGATTTGAGACAAATTCTCTCTTCTGACGTCCAATAATTCGTCAAAGGTAATTTCTCTCTCCAAAAACCCCAATTTCAATACCCTAATTTTACATTTCCGTCACTAAATTCTCTCAATTTTGATATTTCAGGTATTTCATTCGACCTATCTGATAAATAGAGTTTCTGCATCGAAGATCAAGAGGTCTTTGATCGAGTGAATTCCTTGGTGAAGTGGTATTCTTCTTTTACTCCGCCCTGTAAATTCAACATCGTCGAAAGCCTTCGGTCGAATTTCAGTGTGCTTCTTCCGAAAATCTATACTTTCTTCTGAAAATTTCAATGTTTTCCTTTGAAAAAATTGATTATCGTGTTTAATTTTCAATTCGATGTTTCTAGTGATGAAGTAAGAACATAAAATTTGAATAAACAAAACAATTATTTTATTAATTCTCTTCATTTTGTTAAATTGATTATCGTTTTTAATATCATTAGTTCTCTTAATTTTGGTTGAAATAGTACTATCTTTGATGAAATTGAATAACTTAAGATCATTTCTTTTTAATGAAATAATCATGGGTCTGACCATCTGTGCCAAATTTGTCCTTTTTACAAATTTTTAGAAAATTTGGGGTTTTGGAGTGGAGTAATTTGATTGATCAGGTACTTTGGAAGAGGAATTCTGGTGTTTGTTAACATGATGAGATGATTAAATCAAGTGTAATTAACCTAAGATCACTAATTTTGGTTTGCATGTAAATTATAGTTGAAAGGTGTATTGTGAAAGTTCAGATAGTTTTTGGTGTGAGAAATGGCGAAAAGTAAACACATGTAATCTTGGTGGTGGGATAGCCACATTAGCCCAAAGAATTCGAAATGGCTCGAGGAAAATCTAACAAGTATAATACGCCAGAATATACTCCGCAATTTACTCAGGTTCCCATAACAACTTTCCGAGGATCAAGATCGAACACCTGATATTACGTGCTTGTCAAACCCTCACCTGGCTTGAGCTCGATTGGCTTTTCGA
The DNA here is from genome assembly GCF_020520425.1 of Spinacia oleracea. Taxonomy (NCBI): domain Eukaryota; kingdom Viridiplantae; phylum Streptophyta; class Magnoliopsida; order Caryophyllales; family Amaranthaceae; genus Spinacia; species Spinacia oleracea. The sequence goes on along the minus strand of NC_079488.1, from coordinate 67,199,417 downwards.
TTGCAGCAGCTCCCACACACAACATTGGGATGTACTCACTATCTCCAAAATCAGCCTTTGTCAAAGTATTCTTAATTGGTTTACAAGTAAACCTTGCATGAATCTTACTTCAATGCTCCAACTTCATTATGCAAAAAGAGAGACACACACACCCTGTTACCAAAAAGGAATAAATTATCAGAAAACTCAGAAGATGAATTATATATAGATCACATCTTACTACCATTTAGCCAGACAAAACAACAGTGTGACAATTTTGTGTGGGTTGCTCAAACATACGGGCTATTTAGAAGTACAAATGATTATATATGTTTGTATTTGAGGCTTATAGAGCACTTATGGATCGTGGGCCCTACCCTGTCGAGTGTTGATCAAGTGATTAATAAGGACCTTGAAGGATGTTTTGTGTTTGTTATTTATGATGGTAAGGTTGGAACTGTCTTTTACTGAAAGGTCGATCTTCTTTCATGATCCGGCCCAATTAATCATTACTAATAGTAGTAACTTAGCTATAGTTTTATGTAAATTGTTGAATCATAAATAAAGCCATGATATTATAGAAGGAAAAATTAAAACCACTATTGTTGTTATTTTAGTCTCTAATCAATTTTCTATCACTTAGTTTATGTCTTGCTAAGTTAGATATTGTAAGGAAATCTAAACATAAGTTAGTCCGTAGTAACACAATATTTTATGAGTATTTGTTATTGGATAAATTTTACAGAAAACATCCTGAAATTTGGTAACATCTTATGGTATTCTATGGAGATAAGAATACAATCATTTTCCCTCTATCATGTCTTAGGGAACGAAGCATCGATTTGGTTAGAGCATTGTGTGTAGCCGACCTAACTTTAATCCGAACTAATCAGAACTTTAGGATGTTACTATACACTTCAGGTGCTGAAATGGAGGAAGAATATCGATATCTGAGTGAGTATGGGGTCACTGAATAATCTGAGATTCTTGTTTTTCTCAAGAGTATGAACCGGCTTAAGGCTGAACCTCTATGCAGGAAGGTTAGTATGGTGGTGCTGACATCGAAGACATTTCTTAACGCGGCGAGAATACCGTTGGAGATGAAGGATATTAGTATTGTTAATGAGGTCAGGCAATTGCTATTAAGTAGGAAGATTCTGCTTATGGATGATTAGATTTTTATCCATAAACAGAGGATTATGCGCGATAATTGTACTCTTCGTTGGCATGGGTTGATAATGGGGATTATCTCTATTTTTTAAGGCTACAATTAGTATAGAATAAACATATATAGATGTTAATTAGGAGATCCAACAATATTAACTGCATTACTAGACTACAACCAGTATAAGTATATTGTTTAATAGAGGTAATTAAGTATTTAAGTATCTCTATATTTCAGGAAGGTTTCTTCTTCTCCAATCACCCGCAAAGATGTGTCTGAATGTGAATTATGTTTTTTTCTCACAGAAATTTCAAGACTATGAGAATATTTGATGAATTAATGCCAAATTGAAGCCACCGATCTCACCACCACTAATGATATTATCGACTTTCGGCAACGACTTCGGCACTGTTTTGGCAATTTTGGGCGTGGGATTGTGTGGTGTTGTAATTGTGCGTGAGGGTTTGTGATGTGATTATGTTTTTTTGCTCTAATGTACGAAGTTGATATAATTTTTAATTTTACTCTTGAAACATTTTCATGTACTCTAATAGATTGTTTAATTGATGTAATTCAGTACATGAATCAATGTAATTTCTGATATTGAAATGTGATTAAGGATTTGAGATTATCACTAATGTGACACTAAATTGAATTCCAAAATTAAAAACAAAATGAATAATAGCGTCAATGTTTTGATATAGGTGTGTGTGTGTGAAATTTTAAGTTTTTATATTGTAAGGTTATGAACAATATAAACAATATATATTCATGCGGAAAAACCATAAATCCAGGAATCCAAATTAATTCCCACATTGTCAATTAACATAATTTAAGGTACATACAATGTGATGCGTGCCTTCCCTACCTGCTCCCGAATCGAACAAGAACAAGTCTTTAGTGCTCCAAGTGTCGCCCCTCCGTAGATAGTCCACAGCACGTTCAAGTCCGCCTTAGGTTCAACCAACCATGTTATTTACTAAGGTTTTATGCACTCGGGTTAGGCTATGAATTATGTTCTCCCTTAAACACCATCCATGTAAAGTATATTGTATAGGTTGTATAAATTGTGAACACTAATCGCATATTTATAGAGTAGGAAATAGAGATTTAGAGTTCTACTAGGAAACCAATTACTAATCCTATCAGAATTACAATTAATTAGAATCATAGGATTAATAAAACACCTTGTGTTTGAATCTAATCCTAACTATCTAATTCTAGTAGAAGTAGGAAAACTATACTTAAGGTACAAGTTACTTGGCACCTAAGTAATCATACAAGGGTTGGTGCACAAGACGCTTGCCACCAACACATCCACGAAGGCCCACGCTGGCGCGAGCGCCTGGCCAGACCCAAGCATCGCTCGCAGCTCGCCTTCGGCCCACTACTTGTCGTTGCATGTTGTTGGCCTCACACACAGGCCGGCCCATCGCACACAGCTAGCGCCCAGCTGGGCGCACGGTCCAGCGCTGACGTTGGGCCTTTGTGCTTGGCGTTATCATTGGGCCTCGTGCCTAGCGCTGTGCGTTCGGCCTTTGTTCGTCGAGTGATGGGACGACTCCCTTGCCAGCTTGTCGCTCGTCGTGCTTCCGATTCGTTTTCCGATTCCAGAATTTATTTTCGTTTCGAACAAATATTTACGTTTCCGTTAATATTTTCGATTCCGGTAATAATTTCCTATTCCGATAATATTTCCAATTCCGGCAATATTTCTGTTTCCTATAATATTTTCCGATACGAACAATGTTTCCGTTTCTGGCAACATCTTCGACTTGGATAATATTTATATTTCCGTCATGAACCATATTTTCGTTTTTGACAACATCTTCATTTCCGGAATATTCTTTACTTTGCCTTTTGACGATTTCTGCTCCCACTGGAACCGAGATCCGTCATTTCCGAATGATCATAAATAGAGTACTTTAATAAATAATTTATTCACTTAAATACTTGATCCGTTCACTTACTATTTGTGTGACCCTACGGGTTCAGTCAAGAGTAAGTTGTGGATTAGTATTATTAATTCCACTTGAACTGAAGCGGCCTCTGGCTAGGCATTCAGTTCACTTGATCTCACTGCATTATTAACTTGTTTAATTAACATTGAACCGCATTTATTAGACTTTGCATTAAATTCATAAATGCAAACTTTGATCAATGGCATTATTTCTAGAGCTGGCAAAATTTGACCTAACCCACCAACCCAACCCGAACCCAACCCAATAATAAAGGGTTGGGTCAAGATTTTCAACCCGTTTAATTAAATGGGTCAACCCAACCCAACCCGTTTAATTAAATGGGTTGGGTCAGGTTGAAATGTTCGACCCGGAAACAACCCGCCTAACCCGTTTAAGTTCAAGCAAGTATGTAATATAGATCTGTTGAATGTTATTTGAAAGATTTTATTTCTCATTTTTCCTTCAACATTGAACAATTATTTGAAGTTTTGATTCATGTCAAATACATATTGAAGTATTATTTTTTGCTATGAGATATACCACAAAAATATCACCTCACAATTCTATAGTCAAGTCAATTTACACTTAAAAGTGGAAAATAAATTTAAATGGGTCAATTTCAGGTCAACCCGTTTATTGTTGGGTTGGGTTGGGTTGAAAATCTCAACCCGTTTGATTAAACAGGTCGGGTTGGGTTGGGAAAATCTCAACCCGTTTATAAATGGGTCGACCTGATTTCGACCCAACCCAACCCATTGCCAGCTCTAATTATTTCCTTCATTCTCCCACATGTCCTTAGGGACAAGTGTGCATTTCCTAATTCCTTTGTCGCTCGATGCCTGCTCATGAACATAAGGTAAGAGTAGTCATCCTTATTATGTCCGGAGGTATTTCTCGGTGTCAAAGTTCAACTGATCAAATAAACAGATAATCATAGCCTATGACTCATCTGAGCATTGCCATGAATTTTACAGTTTCTAGCTCTCCGAGTGGCCTTGTACAACTTTCGGCATCTCATCCCGATTTATGGGAGGACAATCCCAATCTTGTGATCATGAGGTTAGACTTCGTATGATAGGTGATTACCTGAGCGTTGCCGTTATAGTCTCCTTTTACGGTGCGACGCTTGACAACGTCAAAGTAACGAGTTCTCAAACAAGTCATCTCAAATCACTCAGGTATTGAGGATTAGTGTCTAATAATGTAATGAAATTTACTTATGACAGATTTTCATCTCTTACAGTAAAGTTTCATAGGTATGTCCGACACTAATCTTATCAAGTATCTATGCAAATGATTGCGACATTTCCATGTTCACATAGTTCAAGAAACAGAACTACTAGTCATCTAACATTCTAGTCATCTAGTATTTTCTTTGCGTCCACCTTTATAGAAAACTTCCGACTAGGGACCATTTTCAACTTTTGACATTCAAGTTCACTTGATAGACATTTCTTAGTCACATGACTGGTCATGACAGTCTTTTTTGAATATATATTGTCAAATTGAAAGGACTCATCATTTAATACTAAACCAAGATTAAATTAAAATACATCTCATATTATGATAAATTTTCAACCCCAATGTTTTACAACCATGGGCCTTTAACCCATTTTTAAAACAATTAATGGAATTCAAAGCTATACTTGATTTCCAGTGCCACAATGTGAGTGTTGCTTCTCACTTTTTTCATAGGTTTAGTTATCATGCTTTTCCAATCATAATATCCCTTTTATCGAATGCCTTTCGAGATAGGATGATAAGATCTTTTGAGTATGTTTTTTTTGTCATTAGTATTTCTTGTTTCAAGAGTGGTTCTACGCATTTTGCAATGAAGAACCATCAAGTCAGCAGATATGTGATCCACCCAAGTTCAGTGAAGAACATTTTAACGTAAACTACTCTGTTTCATTGCTTCTTAGGCAATAAGTACTTACTTCAACCATATAGGTTGTTAGTGATGCTTTGTTTGGATTTACTTATCCAAGCAGTTCACGGATATGTTGAAAAAAAAAATTCAGCTGTATCTTAGAACATAGAAATTAATATTTAATTTCCCACGCAACAACTCATGGTCTTACTTCCATGTTTCCATTTCAAAACACGATGCTCTATATCTCGTCCTTGCCAATGGTTAACTCCAAAGGGATCTTGCTTGATCCTTTGCCAGTGTTTATGCGTGTAGCATCAATATTTAGCATATCTTCATTTCCTTAAATCAAGAACTATTCCTATGTACCTTTTCAAGTACCATAAGTTTTTCTTGATCTCAATCTAGTTGATCTTCACTTAGATCAATAGAGATTGGTATATGTTCGTCATGCATAAAGTCATACGATACATTTTTAACGATCCTCATATTATATCATACATGATAAATTCTTTTGCAGAATAATTTCCAATGGAATTCTATCCATGTAACTTTAGCTCACTCAGCTTCAGTAGATACTGAATTCAGCTAAATTCTTTGTCATATAATATAGGTGAAGAATCCCATTAGATTTTTTGATGTTTAACTTAGTAAATGCTTATACATAGTTCAAACATCCATTACTTAGATTTATTCACATGGGTCGAATATTCCTACGGAGTCTTTTGTGTTTGATTTAATAAATGTCATTACTTAATCCAAAACAATATTATAAGATCTTTGTAAATAGATTTTAATACCCAATATGTACTAAGTTTCTCCTTGGTCCATCATTGATGAATAATTTCAAATGTAAGTCATTAGCATTTGAATGTTATTTCACAATAGAGAGATATGTGTGTGATACACATACATTAAGTTTTACGTACTCCCACTAAACTTCTTATATATCTATAAGAATCATGTACATTTTATGAAACTAAAATACTTATTAGCTTCACTAAAATACAATTTCATTTCCCAATTGCTTGCTTAAATCCATACTTAGATTTTAAAGCTAGCTTTCCTTTTTAAGCCATATTTGGATCCACAAATCCTATGACATACCATGTACATAGTTTCTTCCAGCATTTGATTGAGGAATACGTTTTGTCATCCACCTGTCATATGAACCAATATGCAATAATTGTTTAATTTATAGACTGGAGCATTACGATTTTGCATGATGTTTCAACAAAATCCATGCCATGAATTTGCTTGATACCTTTAGAAACTAATCTAGCTTTGTGTGAAGTTACACTTCCATGTTTGATAGATTTCATCCTTAAAACCAATTTGCAACCAATATGTGTTAATCTATTCTTGCAAATCAACAAAATTTCAATTTTGTCATCAAAACATTGATTCTGTTTTATGGACTTTAACCCTAAAAAACATTTGAGTCTACACATGGCCTCTAACCATTTTAGGGAATTTGGGTTTCATCATACATTTCTTAGAAGTCATACACTCATTTATCTTCATGATAATAGTTTGACTGCAAGTTGTAGGTTTCTTCACTATCTAATAGAAGAATCTCATAGCTTCAGTGACCTGAACTCTATGCCTACATGGGTATAGAACATCAAACAATAGAATATCAATAGACATTTGAAAGTCCTTTGAATATTTTGTTCTCCTTGAAGCATTTGTAAAGTCTTCTACGAGATGTCTATTCTTTAAAGACATTTCTAAAATCCTTAAAGAATAAGTATTCGTATTTTCTGAAGAACTTCGAAAAGCCTTTGGAATCTCCGTTTTATGTTTGTTGTTCGCCTCGAAGACTTTAGAGGTCTTTTTCTCCCACTTGTCATTTTGGAAACGAATCTCCAAAAGGACATTATTTCGAGCAAACAAACATTATGTTCTCAAAATTCGTGGTAGAAACAATACCCTTGTGTCTCATTTGAATAAATCACAATGAAACATATATCTATACTTGGGCCTTAGTTTGTCGAATAACAAACACTAAGCTCCCACTGAATTTAGGAACTCTTTAGATATATATTATTGAAAAGATATTCTGAAATTACTTTTCAACAGTTTTGACGAATTTGTTTTAGTTTGGTGGTAGTTGAGCATTTTGTTTTTAGAAATTATAGAAAAAATATTTATGATTCATCATTGAATGAATCAAGTACCAATTTACTTTGATCATTCCAACTTAGATATGCCATATCTTATGGAGCTAGATCGTGAAATTACAACACACATTCATTGATGATCATTTTTAGTCTTAAGTAATCATCGTCATGATCTAACCTAGATCTTTATGATTTCATGCCAAGTGGATTTTATACTTCTGAATTTTTGAACTAGCCAAACAGCTCCAAACTTATATCACATTAAGTAAATAAACCAATATTCACTCAAATCTAGGTGATATAATAAAGTCATAAAATCTTTCTTTAGCTTTGAACTCTATTGTCTAGGTAATCTGACAATAGTTCATATCTTTTGTTACTTTCAACAAGTAAGACTAGCTCGTCTTGAATGATCTAGAAATTAATCAACTTTCAAACGTCCATCAAAATAGAGCTTTTGAATGTTACTTTGTTGATATGGTGTAAGCAACAACGCTAAAGATTAGTGGAACTCAAATCAAGAGATTGATTTGAACCTAGTAAAGTTCTTTATTGTTAAAGAGTTGTTTGTTTTAATCAAGCATACATGACTCAACCTGTAAATGACCATTTCATTCAATTAAACAAACAAACATTGTTTTTGTTTTTCTTGAATGTGAGTCTTTCTGTGTTTTGAAAACAGAAATTTAGGTATGTTTGATTATGGAACAAAATACCCATTAAAGTCCAGTCTTGAGAGGACTTAAAACAAACTAGATGACCCTACAACTAATATAGCATTGCTATGCTTCATTTCCCACTTGTAGGTCATTAGTGTAGTATAGCTTCCATCGTTTGAGTTATTGCTAAAGTAAGAACCTCAAGCGGTATATGATACCAAGGAAGTTTGATTTCTAGGTTACTTTTCTTTAAGCATAAACTTATAGGTAGAAACGGAATTGCAAGTTCCTTTCTTGTTCCTTGTTTTTCTATTTCTTGTACTTGTACCCTTTCTTATAGTCTTAAGAATTGACTTCTCTAGTGTTGACTTTTATACTTTGTTAGACATGTCCAATGTCACTCCAACAAAGTTCTTACCATTTTATTTATGTTAAATATTTTGTTTCAAATAGATGATCTTACCAGAAGCTTCTAAGTTCTCTAAGCATCGATTTATTCGAATGTCTAGGGACTAGACTCATTCGAGAATTAAATGGACAAAGATATTAAGTTGTTAATCATTGGTAAAGTTGAGTGTTAAACCCAATGCTTTATGATCTCAAAACTACATTCTATTTTGAATCTACAAGCACCAATTGGTTTGCCATTCGACCTTATTAGTAAAAAACAACCATAAAAGTCTCTATAAGAAAAATACATTTTAAATTGCTCATTTTCTCTCATTTCCGTGAATCGTTCTTGGATTCACTACCAATCGAGGAAATTTGTTGTTACCTTTCTAAAAAGATTTACTGCAGTGCAAGATATTTAAATATAAACAATAATTAAAACATACATTGAAGCATGCAAAGTCTAAACATTTATCATGAGTAATAACTTGAAAATTAAAGCAATCATGCAATTTAAACAAGTCTAGCATCTTATTCGAAATATTTAGTTCCGGTAGGTGTGAATAAAATGAATCCAAGATCCTCAAAATTGTAGGGGAATACAGTTAAACATAATAACATGTGCGGAACAATCCCCAAAGCCAGGAAACATGTATAAAGCACAGATTAAGCAAACTTACATTCGAAGCGTGTTTTCCACAATAATCTGTCAACGAACACGAACAAAGAACTCCACTTGTCGTTCCTCTACTTGGTTCACCGACACGATCAGCTCCGTCTTGATAATCGTAGCTTAGACAATTGATCAAGATACTTTGCTTTTGGGAAGAACTCACTTTGGAGGCACAGAGAGAATTAGGGTTCTCTGTGTCTCTAGGGTTTGAGTGTTTGAATTGTTGTGTGTGTTGGAAACAAGGTTGTAAGGTTATATCATTAACCTTACTAACCGACCAAGCAAGAAGCAAGGCCGGCTAGCAAGTCGTGCGAGCCAAGCAACGAACACACGCCCGCGTGCCCAGCGACACACTGCAGGCAGAAGCCCACAGCGCGCGCGCCGAGCAGCTAGGCCGTGGGCCTTGCTCGCTCGTCGCTGTTGTGCGCTCTTGCTTGCTGTTGCGTGCTCGCGCCCAATGGGCTTGCCTTGCTTGCTCGCGAGCTTGCTGGCTCGTTGGGCCTTGCACGCTTACGTGCTTGGCTCGACGGGCCGGCAACTCCGATGCCCTTCGTATTCGCGATTTAATATATTTTCGATATATTATTTATCATTTCGTATACGACGAATCACCGTCGTAGGATACAATTTATTCGTGTCGCCCAGCTTACGAATATTCGCGATACGATATACAATTCCGACAAAAGTGGTATCGTATAATACGTTTCCAACTAATTCCCGAAAAGCTATTAAATGAATTTTTGATTCATTTAATCTGGTGATCTGTTACGTGTCATTGGTGTGACCTTGTAGGTTCAGTCAAGAGTAAGTTGTGAGTTCAATATCCATTAGAACTCACTGATCGGAAGCATTGCTCCAGCTAGCTATTCCGATCACTTGATCTCACTGAATTAATTGTTCGCAATTAATCTGAACCTTGGTATTAGACTTAATGCACCTTGGGTGAAGGACATATTTCCTTCAATCTCCCACTTGTCATTCAGACAAGTGTGCATCCACATTCCTTTGTCACTTAGTGTTACTTACTGAACATAAGGTAAGATCCAAGCCATCCTTATTAGGTCCAGAAGTGTTTCTCGGATTACAGAGTTCAACTGTCAAACTTTTGCAGAAGGTTAAGCCTAACCATTCTGAGCATGGCCATGCATTTTACAGTATCTAACTCTCCGAGAGGCCTTGTTACACAACAACACCATATCATATCAAAGATAGGAGGACAATTCATTCTTGCAATCTATGAACACTCACTTTGATTCATAGTACGCCCAATAACTGCTTTTATAGCCTCCTTTTACGGGGCGACGTTTAGCTAGTATCAAAGCGAACTAATCCTCAAACGAGCAGACATAATCGCTCATATTCTGAGGAACGGTTTCTAATCACCATTAATGAGAACTACTTATGACATGACTTTAATCTCTTAAAGCGTTCTCATGGTCAATCCGATAGAAGATCCAATAAGTATCTATGCAAAAGATTCTGACATTCAGTCACTCTAGTTCAAGAAACAAAACTAAGTAATCTACTTGCAATCTAATCTTCATTAGTCATTGGTCGTCCACCTTTCTATGACCTGGATTAGGGATCCTTTGTGACTTCAATATTCAAGTTTACTTATGGGTGTTTCTTTGTCAAAGAATCCATCTTGACATCCCATTTGAATGATTTGAATCACATGGACTTATCATTTAATTCTAAACCACAATTAAATGAATATGAAATAAATAAATTTCATAAATATGAAATGGTTAAACCAATTGTTTTAAACATAGATCTAACAGATGTTCTAAAACAATACTTAGAAAATCAAAGCCATTCTCCAACATGCTTGATTCCCATGGTTGCTACATGTGCGTTGTGTTTCACTTGTGGCAACGGTTTAGTCAATGGATCCGCGACGTTGTCGTCAGTTCCAACCTTGCAAATCTCGATTTCCTTTCTTTCAACGATCTCTCGAAGTATATGAAATCGCCGCAGTACGTGCTTGGACTTCTGGTGGCTCCTAGGATCCTTTGCCTGGGCAATGGCTCCGCTATTATCGCAATACAAAGCCACTGGTCCTTTAATAGAGGAGACAACACCAAGTTCTTCGATGAACTTCCGAATCCTAACAGCTTCCTTTGCTGCTTCTGTGGCAGCAATGTACACGACTTCAGTTGTAGAATCCGCAATAGTGCTTTGCTTAGCACTTTTCCAGCTTACTGCTCCGCCGTTAAGGCAGAACACAAACCCAGACTGTGATCTGAAATCATCTTTGTCGGTTTGAAAGCTTGCGTCCGTATAGCCCTTAACAATCAACTCATCTGTACCACCATAAACCAGAAACTGATCCTTAGTCCTTTTCGGGTACTTTAGGATGTTCTTGGCAGCAGTCCAATGCGCCTCACCTGGTTCTGACTGGTACCTGCTCGTTGCACTGAGTGCGAACGAAACATCCGGCCTTGTACAAATCATAGCATACATGATGGATCCAATGGCCGAAGCATATGGAATTCCACTCATCTTTCTACGCTCATCAGATGTTTTGGGACACTGATTCTTGCTTAGATATACGCCATGTGACATGGGTAGATGGCCTCTCTTGGCTTCCATCATATTGAACCTAGCTAGCACTTTGTCAATGTAAGTGCTTTGGCTTAGTCCAATCATCCTCTTAGATCTATCCCTATAGATCTTGATGCCCAATATGTATTGTGCCTCTCCTAAGTCCTACATTGAGAAACACTTCCCGAGCCAAGTCTTTACAGACTCCAACATAGGAATGTCGTTTCCAATAAGCAGTATGTCGTCAACATACAAGACTAGGAATGCAATTTTACTCCCACTGACCTTCTTGTATACACAAGATTCGTCCTGATTCTTGATGAAGCCAAACTTATTGACTGCTTCATCAAATCGTTTATTCCAACTCCTTGATGCCTGCTTTAGTCCGTAGATGGACTTCTTAAGCTTGCATACCTTTTCTTGGTTCTTTTGATCGACAAAACCCTCCGGCTGTGTCATGAACACAGTCTCTTCAAGAACACCGTTCAAGAAGGCAGTTTTGACATCCATTTGTCATATTTCATAGTCATGAAAAGCGGCAATCGCAAGGATTATCCGAATAGACTTAAGCATCGCGACTGGAGAAAAGGTTTCATCGTAGTAAACACCGTGAACTTGCCTGTAACCTTTTGCTACCAATCTAGCCTTGTATATGTATACAATTCCATCTTTGTCTTTCTTCAACTTGAAGACCCATTTGCATCCGATAGGTGTGAACCCATCCGGCAAATCAACCAAATCCCATACTTGATTTTCAGACATGGAGTCTATTTCAGATTGCATGGCCTCTAACCATTTAATGGAGCTTGGGCTCGTCATAGCTTGCTTGTAAGTCAAAGGTTCATCACTATCCAATATGAGAACGTCTAAGTTTTCAGTCAAGAGGACGTCTGTCCATCTGTCCGGCTGAAAAATAGTTCTATTTGACCTACGAGGGGCAACAACGTTTTGAGGAACTACTCCCACTGGCTCTTCTAAAGACCTTGGAGGTTCATCAACTTGAACTGCTTCTAAAGAGTTCTGAGTTCGTTGTTCGTCTCGAATCTCTTCGAGGTCTATTATTCTCCCACTTGTCAATTTGGAAATATGATTTCTTTCCAAAAAGACACCGTCACGAGCAACGAATACCTTGTTGTCTGACTTGTTGTAGAAGTAATACCCCATAGTTTCTTTTGGATACCCAACGAAGAAACATTTGTCAGATTTAGGTTGTAGCTTGTCCGAAATTAATCGCTTGACATATGCTTCGCAACCCCAAATCTTCAGAAAAGACAACTTTGGAAGTTTCCCAGTCCATAATTCGTATGGAGTCTTTTCAACAGCTTTTGACGGAGCACGATTCAGTGTGAGTGCTGCAGTTTGCAACGCATGTCCCCAGAACTGTAAAGGAAGTTCGGCCTGACCAATCATTGACCTGACCATATCGAGTAAGGTCCTATTTCTCCGTTCCGACACTCCATTCCATTGAGGTGTCCCCGGAGCAGTCAATTCAGAAAGAATACCGCATTCTTTTAGATGGTCATCAAACTCGTGGCTAAGATATTCACCTCCTCGATCCGATCTTAGAGCTTTGATTTTCTTGCCATGTTGATTCTCTACTTCATTTTAAAATTCTCGGAATTTCTCAAACGATTCAGACTTGTGCTTCATTAAGTAAATATAGCCATATCTACTGAAGTCGTCCGTAAACGTTATGAAATAGCTGAACTCACCTCTAGCTTTCATACTCATAGGCCCACATACGTCCGTATTTATTAGCCCTAGTAGTTCGCTTGCTCTTTCTCCCACCTTTGAGAAAGGTTGCTTTGTCATTTTGCCAAGTAAACAAGATTCGCATTGATCAATCTTCTCTAAGTCGAATGATTCTAGAATTCCTTTCCGTTGAAGTAATTCCATGCGCTTTATGTTTATATGGCCTAATCGACAATGCCACAGAAATGTGAGATCCGAATCACCAGCTTTAGCCTTTTTGGTATTTATGTTATAAATGTGTTTGCTCGTATCTAGCACATAAAGACCGTTTTCTTATTGTGCTGAACCATAAAACATTCCATTCAAAGAAAAAGAACAACTATTGTCTTTAAATTGAAAACTAAAACCTTTAGAATCCAAACTTGAAACGGAAATGATATTTCTGGTGATACTAGGAACATAGTAACAGTTTTCTAGTTCCAAAACAAACCCACTAGGCAAAGAAATAAAATAAGATCCTACGGCTAATGCAGCAATCCGTGCTCCATTTCCCACGCGTAGATCCATCTCGCCTTTATCAAGCTTTCTACTTCTCCTTAGTCCCTGTGAATTGGAACATAAGTGTGAGCCACAACCAGTATCTAATACCCAAGAAGTAGAATTAGCAAGATTACAATGTATAACATACATACCTGAAGTAGAAGCAACGTTCCCGTTCTTCTCATCTTCCTTCTTCTTCAAGCAATCTCTCTTCCAATGCCCCTTCTTCTTGCAGTAGAAGCATTCAGAGTCGGCAGGAGAACGAGTTGCCCTTTTCTGTTTACCAGAACCGGCGCCATTGGACTTGGATGAGGGCGAAGCCTTGCCCTTACCCTTCTTGCCGTTGTTCTTGAAGTTCTTGCCCTTACGCACCATAAGCATATCATGCTTATTCTCTTGCTTGAGCGTCTTTTCAGCGGTTTTCAGCATACCGTGAGCGTCTCTCCATGTTGTTCATGTTGTAATTCAACTTGAACTGATCATAGCCATTATGAAGCGAATGGAGAATGATGTCAATAGCCATTTCATTTGAGACGTCAGAATCTAGAGCTCTCATGTTCTCAAAGAGTCCAATCATTTTAAGAACATGTGGGCTCACTGGTTCTCCTTTCTTGAGCTTAGTCTCAAGGATCAACCTCTGAGTCTCGAATCTTTCGATTCTAGCTTGGTCCTGAAACATGTTCTTCAACTCCGAGATGATTTGGTAAGCATCCGAGTTAATGAACGTTTTCTGAAGTTCAGGACTCATGGATGCAAGCATCACACATTTGACATCCCTGTTGGCCTGAATCCAACGATTAAGGGCAGCTTGAGTTACCTCCGGCCCAGCCTCTTTCGGTAACTCTTCCTCAAGGACATATTCTTTTTCCTCATGCATAAGAACTATTTGTAAGTTCCTTTGCCAGTTGAGGAAATTGTTGCCATTCAACTTCTCTTTGTCGAGAATTGAACGCAAGTTGAAAGTGTTATTGTTTGCGGCCATTTTTGATTACTACAATCGAAAAGAATTTGCAATAAATAACCATTCATACAATTCAATAACTTTGAAATAAAAGCAAAACATGCAATCATTAAAGCTATTAAAACATTTCATTCATGCAAAAAGCAAAAACATGGTCCAAAATGAATGAAACGATTCCAAGACCCCAAAAGTCCTAAATCCTTAAGCAGCTTTAGCATGTCTTAAGCAGTTTAAGATTTTAGGTAAGCAAAACCTATTGCTAGTAATCTCCAAATTACTCTTGGTTGATAAATTAATGCCATAATTTATCCCATTGCCACAACTTAATGCCATTGTTGTTTGAGTTGTACACACAATCAACGTACTCCTTTAGGACGCCTTACCACCTAAGTCAACTAAAATAGCACCTCGCTTTAGCGTAAACCTACTATCTTAGATCCCTAGATTTTTGTAAGTGTTGATTTGGAAGGCAATTTTTAAAAACTCAATATTACTTGGACCTAGTTGTTTCTATGTTGGTTCGATTATTTAGTGAGCTTAAAACTAATCGATTCATAGGAAACAACCTGTTCATGCAAAGCATACATACATTCATACATTCACGCATAATATATATATATATTAAATTGCATAAATAATTGGTGATCTAGTATGGCCCAAAACTTCTTGTCTTGAAGCATCCAATCTTCATCACCTCCTTGTTAGCTTGGCATCGTCTTGAATCTTCGTTCAAATGCTAACTTAAAGTTCTAAACTTAGAAATACTTGAAAATAATAAAATTACATCAAAATTTCCATGGTACGCAGACCATATTTAAAACTTTACATTCAAAGATAGAACGGTGCGCAGACCGTATTTAACTATCCTAAATTGGCCATACTAGTCACTTGGAGTACCTGCATTGCATAAAATATATATTCTACGCATTCATCCATTCGTATGCTAAAACGAATGGCCCATGTTAATATGCAAGTATTTACGTGAATTAATTAAAATTCACGTTCACATAAACGCGTCCTAAAAGATTAATCAATTTCCAAATTATTAATCCTTAGACTTTATTCTAATTAAAATTGAATTTTATTAAAATAATGCGACCTACGAAATAATTAAAATAATTATCTCATTTTAATTTCATTTAGTGGCTCCCACTCAAACCAATAATTATTCCGGATAATTAATTATGAAATATTAAATTAAAACTCGCGGCCCGGTGTAGACACCTACTTTTGTCCCCATTCCCGAAAGGGAGAGGTTCGATGATGAAAACATAAATCTCCACTTGACAACGCATCTCCTATAAAATAACTAATCTCAATTCCCCTTTTCATTTCACCCGAAACCTGCTATTTATAGAAACCTGCTAAAAATAGTAATTGCCGTAAAGGGTAGCTTCTAAAAGTGGCAAGTCATAAAAGATAGAAACCTGTCAGAATTAGGTGTTGCATTCCAACATAAATCCTAAATGAGATAGAAAACTGCGAGAATCCTATTCCTAATGTGATTCGGAAATAAGAGTTACGTATTAATTAAAATCCTAACGAGCCTAGAGTTCGTAACGAGCCCAGACGCATCCCGTCACAAGGTTAATACGCACTAAAAGACTCGATTAAGTCTCAAACACTACGGATTTTAGGAATCCGAATCTGACTAAGAAAACAGCCCAGACCCTATTTTCAACGCCTGGCTCTGGGCGCCGAAATCTTCGGCGCCCAGGCCTGGGCGCTGAAAATACCTGGGTACGTGTTTTTTCCTAATTCTTTGTGGATTAGAACTCTGCAATTCTATCTTTCCACGAACTCTTCCCTATAAATACAGCCCCTAAGTTCGATGTGAAACACAACAATGACACACAACACACAATTATATTCTGAGTATTGACTCCAACCCTTAGCCTAAGCCTCACGCTGCGAAATTGTTCACGCGTTCTGTCGCAATCGATCCATAAATCGAACAGAACGTATCCTGTCCCATAATTGAGATTCGTTAAATAAAAAGGAGAAATAGAAAATTCAAAGTGGTTAGTTTTCTGAGAACCGTGACGCACCTCTCAAGGGTGCGTCGTAATGTGTCCCTTTTCGATGATTTAACTGCTTTCCTCGCCCTTTTTATGAACTGTTAAACTAACCTAATCTGAATGTTTTATCACGCCTAACAAATATAATTTTTTTGGGAAATCGGATTATCATGCTAGGTCCCTTAATGCAATCTAAATCAGATAATCACGATCGATCTAGTATTATATGTTGCATATTGCTAAAATCAACTCAGATTAGTTTAATAGTTAACGCATGTCCCTTCAATTATTTATGCTGAGCTAGTAAGGATATCCTGCCTCTGGACTTATCGACGAGCGAAGTACTCCTCTCGGTAGTTACAGTCCCCCGAACCCTCAATCTCTACCTTGCGGGTGTATGTTGAGAGATCCCCACACCAGGGATCACAAGGGAACCTACGGCCGTCGTGGTCAAACATAATTGCACTCCCTTTATGTCACGATAACCGGGTTTTGTCAGTTTTTCTCATTGTTGTTAAAAACTGAATGGCGACTCCTATATTACTAGTCAATTGGGTGTAAACTCACAGGAAATCCAATTACACTTGATTGAATAAAAAGAATCGTCACATCCACGAGGGACGAGGTCACGCATTAGCCTCGTGCTTTTTCGACCCCCTCACAGTGGCGACTCCACTGGGGATAGTGAAGGAAATACTCGTGCCTGTAGGTAATCAAAATAGCCGAAGGGTGAAACGATCCTACCCCGCGTTTATTTCCCAATCATGTTGGGACGACCTGAAAATCAGCATATTAATGTGAACGGGCAGAACAGCATAACGAATCTCGGCTCCCTCGGGAGTTGGGACTAAGGATACCTTTTTTCGCCAATAGGGGGGTGCATACGCCGCACAGGTTGCCCACTCGGTACTTGTGCAGGTAGTACACCTATCCCGAACCCAATCGCTCGCTCATTAGGTCCCTCTCGCCTGCATGCCCCCTTGGCTTGCACTTGCGGGTTGGCCTCTTGAGCGAAATTCGTCTGTTGAAGACACTACCTCGACCGGGGCATGTGTTGGATCTACGATAGAAGCGGTACCAAGCCAGGCGCAAATAACTACCCATAGAAGCCTATCATAAACTACATGACATGTTATTATCGCCTCATGATGAATGTTAGTTATGTGTAGCGAAATATGTGATTGTGTGTGACAAACTATCCTAGAAAACCAACGACCTTAAAAATTGCCCAAACATTCATAGACTAATTTGGCAAAGAGTTATACCGAAATACGTGTTCCGCAAACCCGAATGATCGCCACAAAAATAAGCGACGCTCGGGATGGCCTGTAACGAATCCCACAAACGCTGCACAACGCGTAAAGGACGTTATTAGGCAAGCACGCAAAATCGAAGTCGCGTAAACAAAAGTAGACGCAAACAGAAAACGAGTACCAGCCAGGGACGCATATTCAACGCCCCTGGCTGGGCGCCAAAATTTCTCATGCCCACTGCTGGGCGCTGAAGTTGCTGCCTGGCCTTTTGGTCAGGCACAGCAGCCTCGGTGCCCGAGCATTAAGAAAATATGTAGCAAAAAAAAAAAACTTTTCGTGAATTTTTTTTTCTACGAGGGCGTATGAAAAAGCACTCGATTCTAAAAGTGACTAAAAAATAAAAATAAATAACTCTTTGTGTCGTTGTTAGCCTCCTACGACGACAACGCTCGGCACCAAAACCGAGCATGCTAATTAAACGACCTTGAATGTCACATGGGCAAAGTATTCAAAAAAAAAAAATGTTCAAATGAAGTTTTCAAGAAAAATAATGTTCGAATAAAAAAAAAATCCGAGTCTAGACTAGGCTATGCCAAAGTACAATCTAAATCCTAAGTCTTAGTTGTCTTATCCATAGAATCGGTCCTAATACTTGGTGTCGTTCGGCAAGCTTAAAGGTTAAACCATATTGAGTCTCCCTTCCTAACATTTAAATCAATGAGCACCCATATGTAATTGTCATCCCTTGCTAGGAATCAACGGCCTCAATACTCTCTCTCACCAATAAAAAAATATATTATAGTATTTGCAAAATGGAAACAGTCACATTCTGAAAATCATTCCCCCATAGTCGCACAACCCCCAAAGTGAACCTAAGGTGTCAATACCATTAGCACAAAATTAATGGCCTCAAGGCTTATGATCACATTGGGTCACGACTATCATAGTCCTCTTGAGCCACTCGCTCCTTGAAGTACTCCTAAGTACGGACTAAAAGATTTTCCATGAATGCAACATGACGAACCATGAAAATACCCAAATCGGCATACCATAAGGCTACCATTGGGGTAAAGCAATACACACTAAGAGGGAAGCCGCACTAATGATTCTAGTCTTGCAAAAATAAAAATTCGATCTCCCCAACTAACTACCTTGCCAACATTAAGCAAAATGGCGCATGACAAATGAACACCCAAGGGTTAAAATCTAAAGTGTCAACCAACGAAAGTTATGGTCCAATTAGCCTAAGTCTGAGAGTCTCTTGGTCAAGTATTATAGGCTTACGCCACGTCATTATTTTGAGTCTAGGCCACCTCCTTGTATTCATACACGGGTTATAATCAGAAAGATTAATGAAAGTTCGAGTCTAAATCACAACTTCCAGTTAAATCCCGGAAACCGGAATCTGAAAAGAAGCAAAAAATTATCTTCGATGTAATTCTTTCGTTAAATTTCAATAAGGTAAAAATAACATTTTGAATCTACGCTATTTGCACATTTTAAGAAACGACTAAATACGCTTGCAAAGTAAGACAATTTAAAGGTCCACCCTAGGCCAACAAAAATTAAAGGTCCACCCTAGGCCTACTAAAATTAAAGGTCCACTATAGGCCTACCAAATGAGGCTCACTCAGTCTCGCCTCGTGACTCAAAGACCACAACCATCTACCTTTTAGCCCAAATTGATTGAAGGATTTATGTTGGGGAGAAATCCCAAGCAAAAACAAAAAAAGAGAAAGAGAAAAGGGAGAGCGAAAAGAGCCATGAAATACTTAGCCCGTACCTCCCAAAGTACGAAATCTACCCAAGTAAACGAAGGAAAAGAATTGAGTCAACCAATCCAAATCATAAAATTCTACGATGTCTACCCTTTCCAATCGTTATGCTCTTAGACGCCTTCGCTCTGGGGTCCCTGTTCAGCTCATTTAACCCATCCATGTTCTCATTGCCATAACCCAAGAAACCATTACCTCAACTCTTGTTCTTGAATTTGTTATCAACTGCAAACCACGTACGGTCATTGACACGTGCGCGTCATGCCCATTATTTCCAAAACCTGCTCTTGCATCACCATTAGCATAATGACCATATAACTTGTGTGGATACATCCTGTTGATATACCCTTGAGCCGTCCCCATGCTACTCATCGGCCTTGGTTGATGTAAAACTCATGACACTAGCTTGAGGCTGCAAATTGTGAGTCCTAGAAGATGTAATCCTTATGCTTGACCAATACCTATACAACTCAACTTATCCTATCTCATTCAACCCATCTTTCAAGCCGTCTTGAGTCACGAATAAAAAAGGAAACAAATGAAAAGTACAAAAAATAATAAATGATAAAAAAAGCAAACTTTGCAAAGCGCCTTTAAAAGTTGGTCTAAAAAGAAAAAGAAGAATTTAGCATTTAGCATTTTCAGCGCCCACAGCTGGGCGCCAAAATCTTTAGCGCCCCAGTCTGGGCGCTGAATCTCTCAACTCGCCAAATTTTGTCCAGAAGTGCTCGTCATTTTATCCGCACATGCACGGAAAAATAACGAACACTTGCAGGGGTACAGTACGTATTCGTATGTACGTACCACGGAAAAATACATGTACTCAAAAAAAATATATAAAACAAATTTTTGGCTTACGGCAAGGCAGCAGATTAAAATAATAATAAACTTCACTTATTCTACCGTTTCAAATAATATGTTTTCACCTCAGAACGTACTTGTTTAAAATCGGCAGTCTAAGAAACCATTTTCTAGGCTAAAAACTACGCAAGACCTGATTCCAAATTAAATCTATTTAAGGCGGATACGTAGGCAATCCACGATTCGGTCCAACCAATTTGCAAAAATATTAAAGCCTATAGAAAAACAAGAATAAAAATAGAAGTCCCTTATTGAAATTTAATTACTTGCAATCCAAGTCGAAAGAAAAATTTAAGTCAAAGGAAGAATCCAAGTCGTCAAGATGCCAAAATTAATGAGCACACATCGAAAAATAATAAGGGCACGTACCCTTGCCAGAAGGAGCACTCACACTCCTAGGCACTTAGCCAAGACTCAAAAGATCGCTTTGCCTCAATTGAATGGGGGCTAGCGCAAGCGTCCATGACCTCTAAAGTACTCAACTTGACCCTCCCTAAAGCGAACTAACTCACTTAAAAATCTCCTTTCACCACTAGACATAGTCGTTCGCTTAAAGACCTTCTTTCACCACTAGACACAGTCATAATCGCCAACAAGTAGTAAAGGCAGTAAGCTTGCAATAAAGAGCATTGTTCTACGGCGTCGCCCCATCGCTCCTTCGAACTCAGGGCACCCGTTCATGGTAATTCAAATGCTTGCGAATCCCCTTTGAAAAAAACAGACATTGTCAATAGGACTTGGCACTTAACCAAGGCTCACCCTACTCAGACATATGACACGGGCATCTAAAATCGAAATCTGAAAACATTATTAATGGGAAGACATAAACAGCAACTGGGGGCTAAAAATTGAAATGAAAGAGATAGGGAAGGAACTAAGTATGCCTCGACCTTTTATACAGACATACACCAAGTAAATCTAAGTCAATTTGAAAACGGTTTATATTCCCGCAATTTTGAAAAAGATGGCCCTAAAAGCCTAAAGTATATGCCAAACGGGCACAAGTATACCTTGACGCCTGCACCTTGGCTTCCAGCTAATCCTTAGACAGCATTCCAAAAATCGTAACAGTATTTTGATTCAATCAGGTGATCCTGTACGAACCCTTCCATAAATCAACTTGCTTAGGACACCTCGGATTGTACACAGTAGGATTCGGATTTTATATAACTTCCAAATAATTTTCAAAGACTTCTTCGAACATAATAAAGATTCGTTGGTTTAATTTAAGTATGCGTTTATCCCGATGTTACAAGTGAGTCAAAAAGATTTCTAAATATGATTATGGGTAAAGAAATGAACTTAACTTTTGGTCAAGGCACACTTCCACATGTTACTACCTTGACCATGGCGATGTCGCATAATACGACATTTACAAGAGAAGTAGCGGGTCACTACTCGAAACGTACCTCGCACTAAACGAGTCTGGTTCAAACTATTCATGATCCATGTCACCATGAATGCATAAAGACGTATGCAAAGCATTATAGCACCAAGCCAATCCCGTAGCTACAATTGGGGGCTTGAGAAAAACACTCTAAAAATGCTCGAAATGACGATTTTATCGCAAATTCTCGACGCTAATGCTATACATATGTCATAGGGGCTCAATCCTAAGCTTTAATCGTGCAAAACGAACCTTAGAATGGCTACAACCCCTCCCAAATTCTAAGCACTACTTAGAATATATAAAGTCACCCCACTAACAAGGGTAACTGAAAATCGCGAGTCACCAAAACTCCGATCAAACCACTGCACATAACGCTCGCCCTATAAAGCGCCCGTTACATAGTCTACCTCGTTCCAAGGCAAAAGCGAAAAAAAATCAAGGATAAGAACAGTCAAAATATACCCAGAAATCATTTTCAACGCCCAGAGCTGGGCGCCGATACCTTTAACGCCCCAGCCTGGGCGCTGAATCTTTATGCTAGCCAAGTTTTGCCCAGATATAAAAATAAGAAAGAAACACCTATGGATCCTCGCATGGAACGAAGTAATAAGCCGTGCACACGCACGCAGAAGGTGCTACACTTGTTCGAGCACCTGAACAAGGCGTGATGAAGTGCTCCAATGCAAAAAATAATAATGATATCCCAACACCTGGAGAAATGTTCTAATACTTGTTGTTAGGCCACACAAGCCTACGTCGCACCATAAGTTCAACCATCCCACGGTACAAGTCTAAAAAAAGAGTAAGGCATATTGCACTAATGTAGGCACGACCAAGAGCACGTGTAAAAGAGGCAAAGACTAGTTATCGCCCAAATTCAAAATGCAAGCCACACGACTTCTACATTAAGGATTAAAAGGTAGCCAAATATTACTTACCACGAAAGGGATAGCTCGCACCTACACGAGCGGAACCCCAAGGCATCTTTCTCGAAAGAACCTACAAAAATCGTACGCCAAAAGGAAAGCATCCCAACATGCATACTTGGGGGCTCCAAGCTACGAAACAACCATAGCAAAATAAAAAAATCTCGAAGCAAATGTTTGAACAATCGAAAGGGCACGATGTTTGAGCCCACTTCATGAATGGGCCTGAACCCTATCAAGCGTCTAAGCAAACTATTCACAATCAGTCATTGCTCAAAAAAAAATGATTCAAACAAACTGATTAATGGACCGCACACAAACGGCCATTCTATGAACGCTCGTTCGCACATACATATCATCTTTCTAAATATCGAACATTTACCAACGCGTTCAAAAGAAAAAAAAAGAAAACAAACGAATAAAAGGCCAACTGTGAAATCATTTTCAGCGCCCAGCGCTGGGCGCCGAAATCTTTAACGCCCAGGCATGGGCGCCGAAAATGATCCCAGACCCAAAAAGGCCCCTGACTTCTATAGGGCCCTGCCATATTCATTCGACTTGAAAATTGCCGATTTCTTTACTGAAAGTCGCACCTCACGGCTTTGTTAAGAGTAGCACACCACTACAAAGATCGCTCGCAGTTACGAGCACAATCCCAAACACGATCAAGGACATTACAAAATGCTTATCCGCAAGGAACCTCTTTGACAAGAACTGACCGTCAAGCACGAGTGCTTGGGGGCTCGAAGGAATATATATATTATGCCAAGTTAAAAACAATATTCCCAGACTAACGCTGTACGAAGTCCCGTGTTTGGATGTCTCAAAAATAAAACGGGTTTACGACCTCAAGACAAAGGTCGTCGTTGATACTTATACATAGTCCCCTAATCAAGGACCCAGGTAGTGGCAAAATTGAGCCGAAAAGACTAGCTCAAAACCATGAAAAGGTGATGACCACGAGACTATGGTCCATCTAAACACATTGTCAACCCACATTCAGGTTACAACTAAATCCGAGCATCCCTCGAAAGAATTCGCTCCTGCGAGAATGAATAAGAAAAGAAATTCTCAAAGAAATCACAAGAACAAATGAAATAGGGACTCGCCCACCTCAATCGGGCAAGATCGCGCCACGAACCGCGCGAGTTCCATATCGAAAAAATGAATTCAGGGACGTCCACCCTCAGCGGACAGGGCTCGCCCACCCTCAGCGGGCGGGGTCTGCGTCACAAGCCACGCAGGTCCTCAGTTTTCGAAAAATAGAATCTTCAAAAAACAAAATGAAACAGGCTCGCCATCTTCAGCCGGCGGGGTCTACGTCACAAACCACGTAGGTCCTTATTTTCAAAAAAGCACAAACAAATTTCAAAATAGATTCGTCCACTTCTATCGGACGGGGTGTCCACCCTTAGCGGACAGGTTCGCCATCTTCAGCCGGCGGGGTCTACGTCACAAACCGCGTAGGTCCTTATTTTCAAATTTCAAAAACAGATTCGTCCACTTCTATCGGACGGGGTGTCCACCCTTAGCGGACAGGATCGCCGTCTTTAGCCGGCGGGGTCTGCGCCACTAACCGCGCAGGTCCTTAGTCGCTGCAGCGATAAATTTTTCTGGTTCTCCCTTTTTCCAAAAATTAAAGGACTGGTTTTCCCTTTTTCCAAAAATTAAAGGATTGGTTTTCCGTTTTTTCCAAAAAAGAGCAATGTGCTGGATTTTCCTTCGTTTTACGTCTAATAAAAACAAGGGGGTTTTCTCGTTTAGCTAGCCCTGAAAATGAGAATCTTTAAAAACATTTTTACCTCGTGGTTGGGCTTGGCCAGGCCCAATTACACTTTATAGCTTTGATTTCGAAAACATCTGTAGCTACTCCCAATGACAAAGTGAGGGAGTTTCTACGCCTCTTTAGATACTTCCAATGACAAAGTGAGGGAGTATTCTATACTATCCGTTGACAAATCCCAATGACACGTGAGGGATATGTCGACATTTCAAGTGATGACCCTTAAGTCAAATGTTATCACTCGGGGGCTCGTGAGACCCTCGCAAAACAGGTCACATACACCATGGCTTGTGTGACGCACTCCGTCTAATACTTTGACCATCGTCTCATCCCGAGACTCAGTCAAAGTGGGGGCTAACTGTAGACACCTACTTTTGTCCCCATTCCCGAAAGGGAAAGGTTCGATGATGAAAACATAAATCTCCACTTGACAACGCATCTCCTATAAGATAACGAATCTCAATTCCCCTTTTCATTTCACCCGAAACCTGCTATTTATAGAAACCTGCTAAAAATAGTAACTGCCGTAAAGGGTAGCTTCTAAAAGTGGCAAGTCATAAAAGATAGAAACCTGTCAGAATTAGGTGTTGCATTCCAACATAAATCCTAAATGAGATAGAAAACTGCGAGAATCCTATTCCTAATGTGATTCGGAAATAAGAGTTACGTATTAATTAAAATCCTAACGAGCCTAGAGTTCGTAACGGGCCCAGACGCATCCCGTCACAAGGTTAATACGCACTAAAAGACTCGATTAAGTCTAAAACACTACGGATTTTAGGAATCCGAATCTGACTAAGAAAACAGCCCAGACCCTATTTTCAACGCCTGGCTCTGGGCGCCGAAATCTTCGGCGCCCAGGCCTGGGCGCTGAAAATACCTGGGTACGTGTTTTTTCCTAATTCTTTGTGGATTAGAACTCTGCAATTCTATCTTTCCACGAACTCTTCCCTATAAATACAGCCCCTAAGTTCGACGTGAAACACAACAATGACACACAACACACAATTATATTCTGAGTATTGACTCCAACCCTTAGCCTAAGCCTCACGCTGCGAAATTGTTCACGCGTTCTGTCGCAATCGATCCATAAATCGAACACAATGTATCCTGTCCCATAATTGAGATTCGTTAAATAAAAAGGAGAAATAGCAAAGTCAAAGTGGTTAGTTTTCTGAGAACCGTGACGCACCTCTCAAGGGTGCGTCGTAATGTGTCCCTCTTCGATGATTTAATCGCTTTCCTCGCCCTTTTTATGAACTGTTAAACTAACTAAATCTGATTGTTCTATCACGCCTAACAAATATAATATTTTTGGGAAATTGGATTATCATGCTAGGTCCCTTAATGCAATCTAAATCAGATAATCACGATCGATCTAGTATTATATGTTGCATATTGCTAAAATCAACTCAGATTAGTTTAATAGTTAACGCATGTCCCTTCAATTATTTATGCTGAGCTAGTAAGGATATCCTGCCTCTGGAGTTATCGACGAGCGAAGTACTCCTCTCGGTAGTTACAGTCCCCCGAACCCTCAATCTCTACCTTGCGGGTGTATGTTGAGAGATCCCCACACCAGGGATCACAAGGGAACCTACGGCCGTCGTGGTCAAACATAATTGCACTCCCTTTATGTCACGATAACCGGGTTTTGTCAGTTTTTCTCATTGTTGTTAAAAACTGAATGGCGACTCCTATATTACTAGTCAATTGGGTGTAAACTCACAAGAAATCCAATTACACTTGATTGAATAAAAAGATTCGTCACACCCACGAGGGACGAGGTCACGCATTAGCCTCGTGCTTTTTCGACCCCCTCACACCCGGCCCAAGCAAATAAAATATTAAATTAAATATCCCGTTAGCCCAAATTAATGCAAATATACGAAGCCCAACGAATTAAACGATTTTAAAAAAAAGTACAATTGCTTGATTGGGCTAGGCTTGCGCCCAGCCCCGCCTCGCGTGAGGCCCAAGAGCACACGAGCAAGAGCTCGCACACCCCGCCCCATCGCTCGCGTGCGCGCGTCCCCGCAGCGATGCTGCCCTGCGCTGCGTGTTGTGCATCGTGAGTGCTCGACGTCGCAAGGCTTGCGCCTCGCTTCGTCGCAGCCCCGCAAGCTACCTCGCCTGCCCCTTCCTCGCCCAGCGCGCACGAGGCACGCAGCATTGCTGCTGCTGCCCGTGTCGCATGGCTCGGTCGAGCACAATGACCTCGTATGGCTCGACGAGCCATACTTCCACCATGCCCATGTTCGTGTTTTTGGTTCGTCAAACGGACCAACTTAATTAAAATTAAATTTAATTCACCAACTTGCATTAATTTTATTTTTCAAAAAAAAGTTACGATTTAATTTTCGAAAAACAACGATTTTTAACGATTTAATAAACTTTAACGACAATCCAATTTCTTAAAATTAATAAATCAAGGGCTAACAATATTCAGACTTTCAAGAACGATCGAATCAAATTTAAAGTTTGAACTTTTAATTAATAAAATCCGAAACTTTATATCGTTCATAAACAATTAAATTTCAGATTATTAATAATTTGGTTTAAGTGCGATTAAAATTAACGAAACCATTCAAATTTTTAATCCAATAATTTTTAAAATTAGCCACTGACCCATGAAATTATACCCCCTTCCCCAATTAACCGAATTATTAAACCAAAATTAATTAAAATTCAATTAGGGTTGCAAATTTTACGAATTGGGGAAAGGCAAAATTAGTATACTTATCGGAAAAATCTGAAAGTTTTACCATAGATCAAGCATGTACCCAGCAACATTGTGTCAACATTTCAAGAAATTCCGAGTAGTTTAGGTCGACCTTTTAATTGAATTACTATCCGACACTTTTAATTTTTAATGAAAAATTAACAAAAACGCCCAAAAAACGATACTTCGAGGCCTGTTTTCGCAATTCTATTCTCTTGAGTTGATCTTAGAAAATCGTTTTCCATCAGATTAGGGTTTTAAAAATCGAAAAAGCGATGATTTTTGATTTCGGACCTGATTATACGCAATTCATACAATAATTCGTAAAAAATTCCGAAAAATCAACAAAAAATCCAAAATTTCGACAGATGCAAAAACAATAATAATCATGCTAATTCATGCTTTGAATACATAAGGCTCATAATACCACTGTAGGGGAATACAGTTAAACATAATAACATGTGCGGAACAATCCCCAAAGCCAGGAAACATGTATAAAGCACAGATTAAGCAAACTTACATTCGAAGCGTGTTTTCCACAATAATCTGTCAACGAACACGAACAAAGAACTCCACTTGTCGTTCCTCTACTTGGTTCACCGACACGATCAGATCCGTCTTGATAATCGTAGCTTAGACAATTGATCAAGATACTTTGCTTTTGGGAAGAACTCACTTTGGAGGCACAGAGAGAATTAGGGTTCTCTGTGTCTCTAGGGTTTGAGTGTATGAATTGTTGTGTGTGTTGGAAACAAGGTTGTAAGGTTATATCATTAACCTTACTAACCGACCAAGCAAGAAGCAAGGCCGGCTAGCAAGCCGTGCGAGCCAAGCAACGAACACACGCCCGCGTGCCCAGCGACACACTGCAGGCCGTAGCCCACAGCGCGCGCGCCGAGCAGCTGGGCCGTGGGCCTTGCTCGCTCGTCGCTGTTGTGCGCTCTTGCTTGCTGTTGCGTGCTCGCGCCCAATGGGATTGCCTTGCTTGCTCGCGAGCCTGCTGGCTCGTTGGGCCTTGCACGCTTACGTGCTTGGCTCGACGGGCCGGCAACTCTGATGCCCTTCGTTTTCGCGATTTAATATATTTCCGATATATTATTTATCGTTTCGTATACGACGAATCACCGTCGTACGATACGATTTATTCGTGTCGCCCAGCTTACGAATATTCGCGATACGATATACGATTCCGACAAAAGTCGTATCGTATAATACGTTTCCAACTAATTCCCGAAAAACTATTAAATGAATTTCCGATTCATTTAATCCGGTGATCTGTTACGTGTCATTGGTGTGACCTTGTAGTTTCAGTCAAGAGTAAGTTGTGAGTTCAATATCCATTAGAACTCACTGATCGGAAGCATTGCTCCAGCTAGCTGTTCCGATCACTTGATCTCACTGAATTAATTGTTCGCAATTAATCTGAACCTTGGTATTAGACTTAATGCACCTTGGGTGAAGGACATATTTCCTTCAAAAATCATTGAAGAATTAAGCATATTATGTATTTGACTCAATTCTAAAATATTTTAGGTAAGCAAATCATTTGCTGATAGTCTAAAAACTACTCTTGGTTTATAGGTACATCTAAGAACTTATTAGTTAAATCTATCCCATTTGCCACGACATAAAAGGACTCCTTATTTGTATTGTTGAGTTCAACCAAAATCAACATTGTACTCACAACTAATGTGTACCTTACCTCTTTAGAATCAACAAGTAACACCTCGCTATGCCGGAAAACGATTACTAGACTGATGTAAAGGTTATCCAAGTAAGCGTTATTTGGAATTACACATTTTAACTCAATTTTTTAAAGTTTGGAACTTAGGGCTCTTACTATGTTGGTTAGATTTTAAGTGAACTAAAATCCTTAATCATGCAACATAATCAAGCCACAATCTCATGCATAATATCAAGACATATTTAAAGAAATAAATATCTTAAAGCATGCATAAGATTTAAATGTGATCTAGTATGGCCCGACTTCATCTTGAAACTTCAACTTCAAACTCCGTCTTGAAAATTATTTGGAAACTCCATCTTGAATTTCACCATGGGAGGCGCCATTTTCTTCAAATAGGATATGCTATAATCAAACTAATTACGACTAATTGATGGTACACATACCATATTTAAATAAAAACTTTGGTGCATTAGACCAATATTACATTCAAATTAATGGTTCGCATACCATATTTACTATCCTATTTGGGCAATACTAGTCACTTTCCACAACCTGCAAAACAGTACATTTACAATATACCATTCATCCATTCATTTATCAATGAATGGCCCACTTAGCAAGTTAGTAGAAAAATATGCATCACATAAACATTTGCAGCAACTAATCAAAGGTTCCAACAATCTACAAAGTATTCAATGTTATTAGTTCTAATCGAGTTGTTTTAACCTTAAATGAATAAAGACCTAATCAAGAGTTTAATGACTAAAAGCTCCCACTAAAACCAAGAATTTACATGCTTTACTAATTTTAAACATAAAATTGTATTTCCTAGTCCAACAGAAAACTTACACATTTAATTAAAATTTAAAGCTCACATAAAATAATTTTAAATCCCTTAATTATTTTCCAGTTGAGTAAAATTAATTAATTATAATTTTACCAAGGTTTTAATTTTATTAAAATAATTAGTATAAAATAAATTATAATAATTAAATTAAACAAAATAAAATTTCGAGAAAATTAAAATTACGAAATTAAATTAATTAAAATCGTTGTTCAACGGAAAAATTAAAATGAAACGACCCAACAAACTACGGCAAGGTCGTAGGCCAAAGCCCACGCCTCACCCAAGTCGTACAGCAGCAGGGCCCATGGGCCGCGTGCACGAGTGCAGGGCCCATGGGTCGCGTGCACGAGTGCAGCGCCCATGGGCCGCGTGCACGAGTGCAGCGCCCATGGCCTGCTCTGTCGATGGTCGTGTGGTGCATCGCAACGAGCAACGCATCAGCCAACGCCGTGCTTGCTCTTGTGCGCTAAGCAGTGGGCTAGGCGCAGTGGCACGTGAGCTCCTTTGCTCAGCGTGCTGCTCGCTCTACCTCTTGCCTTGCGCTTGATGCTCGTCGCCTTTCTCGATCACTCGCACAGGCATTGTGCCCGCGCGCGCATGCTCGTGCCTTGCTCCTTGCCTAGTACCGCATGGGCGACGAGCTCCCTTGCTCGTCGTCGCATGCCCGCACCATGCAACACCCCTTAAGGGTAACACTTAGCTTACATTGCTTCGTGCGTGCAAGATTGTGAAAGATTCATAAAAATCAAAACTTTTATAATTAAATTTAACTGCAAATTAATAATCCATATTAATTTTACTAAATTTAAGCGAGAAATCGAAAATTTATTAATCAAATTAATTTCCGATTACATTATTTCTTATATATTAAAATCTAGGTCATAAAATTTTAAAATTTTTAACTTTAACAAATTTCATGGTGGTTTTTAATCATAGGATCCTAATTAAAGTATCAATTAATTATGAAAATCAAAACAAATTCTAAATTATTTGAAATTCAACAAATTAATTGTAATTGCAAATTAGGTTGTATAATTAACAAAATTAGACCTTAAAATTGTTAAACATATACAGTAAGTCAATCATAAATTCAAGATTTACATACAAGATACGCATATATTTAATTTAACATCATAAAAATTACAAATTTTGCATTCGAAAAACTAAAACCTCCGAAAAGTCATAGTTAGGAGGAATTCTGGGTTAGGCATCAAATCTGTGATTATTGTCAAAATTTTAAAACGTCGTTTACATGCGAAATTCACTATAAAAACATAAGATTTCAACCATTATTGACAAAACTGCTGAAAATCCTGCGAACATATAATCAAATAATCGCACGAATTTGCAATCAATTACAATCACGAAATTAATCACCCCTTTAATTCATTGCAAATTTATAAAATGTAATCCATGTTAACTATAATTGATAATGGAATTAATTAGAGGCTTGTGATACCACTGTAAGGTTATGAACAATATAAACAATATATATTCATGCAGAAAAACCATAAAGCCAAAAATCCAAAATAATTGCAACATTGTCAATGAGCATAATTTAGGGTACATACAATGTGATGTGTGCCTTGCCTAGCTGCTCCCGAACCGAACAAGAACAAGTCTTTAGAGCTCCAAGTGTCGCCCCTCCGTAGATAGTCCACAGCACGTTCGGATCCGCCTTAGGTTCAACCAACTAGGATATTTACTAAGGTTTTATGCACTCGGGTTAGGCTATGAATTATGTTCTCCCTTGAACACAATCTATGTAAAGTATATTGTATAGGTTGTATAAATTGTGAACACTAATCACATATTTATAGAGTATGAAATAGAGACTTAGAGTTCTACTAGGAAACCAATTACTAATCCTATCAGAATTACAATTAATTAGAATCATAGGATTAATAAAATACCTAGTGTTTGAATCTAATCCTAACTATCTAATTCTAGTAGAAGTAGGAAAACTATACTTAAGGTCCAAGTTACTCGGCACCTAAGTAACCGTACAAGGCTTGGTGCACAAGACGCTTGCGACCAACACAACCACGAAGGCCCACGCTGGCGCGCGCGCCTGGCCATGCCCAAGCATCGCGCGCAGCTCGCCTTTGGCCCACTGCTTGATGTTGCTTGTTACTGGCCCTCGCACACAGGCCGGCCCATCGCACACAGCCAGCACCCAGCTGGGCGCATTGTCCAGTGTTGGCGCTGGGCCTTTGTGCTTGGCATTGGCGTTGTGCCTCGTGCCTAGCGTTGTGTGTTCGGCCTTTGCTCGTTGAGTGATGGGCCGACTCCCTTGTCGGCTTGTCGCTCGTCGTGCTTTGAATCGTTTTTCGATTCCGGAATTTATTTCCGTTTCGAACAAATATTTACGTTTCCGTTAATATTTCAGATTCCGGTAATAATTTCCTATTCCGACAATATTTTCAATTCAGGTAATATTTCCGTTTCCGGCAATATTTCCGAATCCGACAATATTTCTATTTCCGATAATATTTTCGGATACGAACCATGTTTACGTTTCCGGAAACATCTACGACTTGGATAATATTCATATTTCCGTCATAAACCATATTTTTGTTTCCGGCAACATCTTCATTTCCGGAATATTCTGTACTTTACTTTTGACGATTTCAGCTCCCACTGGAACCGAGATCCGTCGTTTCCGAATGATCATAAATAGAGTACTTTAATGAATAATTTATTCACTTAAATACTTGATCCGTTCACGTACTATTTGTGTGACCCTGTGGGTTCTGTCAAAAGTAAGTTGTGGATTAGTATTATTAATTCCACTTGAACTGAAGCGGTCTCTAGCTAGGCATTCAGTTCACTTGATCTCATTGAACTATTAACTTGTTTCTTTAATACTGAACCGCATTTATTAGACTTAGCAATAAATGCATAAATGCAAACTTGGACCAAGGGCATTATTCCCTTCATATATAATCCCGCACGCATCGTGTGCATATAAGTATAGTTTACAATAGGCAAATCCAAGGTACTGTGAAGAGCCCAATTAAGTGGGTAGCTCCTCCATGCGATGTGATAAAACTCAATGTAGATGGATCACTTGTTGTGGATGATTGGGTTGGTATAGGAGTGGTAGCAAGTAACTCGAGTGGTAGTGTTATTTTTGCTTTGTCTAGGATAGTCCGAGCCCGTTGGCCGGTGAAAACTGCCCAGACAAAAGCTATAGCTAATCTATTAAGTTGGGTCGCAGATATGGTCTTACAAGGGTGATTCTAGAGTCGGATTATCAATTTTGGATCTCGCAGTTGTCGAAGGGTGCCATTTATTTTTCCGACCATGATTCGTTCTTAGAAGATATTATGTCTTATAGTACCTACTTCAATTCTATTGTCTGGTGGCATGATCGAAGGGATGGCAATGTTGTATCTAGGGGTGTTAACGAGCCGAGCCGAGACCGAACTTAAGCAAGCTCGGCTCGAGCTCGAAACCTGTAACCTTAGGCTCGGCTCGAGCTCGAAGCTCGACGAGCCTTGAAAACTGAGCTCGAGCTCGGGCTCGAAATTAAGCTCGGTTAGGCTCGTGCTCGGGCTCGAAACCAGGCTCAATTCGGCTCGTACTCAAAGTTTGACAAGCCTGGGAACTAATTTAGCCCAATTCAAAATAAGTTTCAGGCCAAACTAGATACAAGACCCAAAAATGGTATTATTTGGTGCCAATCCAAACTCCCTACTAGGCATTTATTTTTATAAGTGGTTCTAGTTGGCTACTTATTTGTATTTTCCCATGTGGGAGAATGAAACTTCCTCAAAAAATATAAGTCTCAACTGTTGGGAATTAACAAATACGATTCTCTCCAATCTTCCCTCTTCGGACATCAATCGCAAAGCTTAGAACAGATGGTGAAGTTCCCTCGTTGGTGAAGATACTGGTGTGTTCATTAGCTTGCTAGGTGAGGACTGAGGCCCGTCACTCAAATTTCTTGACTGGCTTAATTTCGAACGGCCAACAAACTTGATGTAGGACTTGACGACAACAAACTTTGATTCTGCATTTTTATATAAAATTGATGATAAGAAGAAATAAGGTGGGGTTTATTCACTTTTTGGGCATGGATTTCACCATTTTTATTATTCTTGAAGCTAGAAACTTAGAGAAATAAAGATAACTCTGAAAATGATATGAATATGTGGAGAAAAATGATATGAATAAGATTTTTTTTGTTTTACACATCCTTAAAAGTAGGTAATTAGTTAAGCCCATTGCAAGGAATAATCCAAATGGCCCATATAAAGAAAGATTATTGCCAATCCGTATGAGTTAATTTATATGCATCTCACTCTTTCATTCGTTTGCAATCAACCGATGTGGGATAGTCTCAAGTAGTAAAAATTACAGTATTATTCTTAAAATACTCGAGCTTGCTCACGAGCTTTCGAGCCGAGCTTAGGGTAGCTCAGGCTTGGCTTGTTAAGATCTCGAGCCGAACCCGAGCTCGAATCGAGCCCGCCCGAGCCGAGCTTTGACCGAGCTTTAGCGAGCCGAGCATCGAGTAGTTCACGAGCAGGCTCGGCTCATTAACACCCCTAGTTGTATCCCATCATGCTAGTTCCTTTAATTTTGGTATTGAACAAGTTTGATAGAATCACTGTCCTTCAGAGATTTCTCCTTATGTACTTGGACAATTTGTCCATTGATTAATGAACTAGCAGCTCGTCGTTCCCAAAAAAAGTATAGATGGAAGTGTTTTTATTTGTATTGAATAGAACACTAGTTATTGGCCCGATGCCTAGAGTATTTACATGTATCTTGCAATTATTTATATTAAAAAAATTCACTGACATAAATTGTAAATTTCCTTATATTACACAAGAAGTACGTTGTTTAAAAACTAAAATTGATTAACAAACTTTTTGAGTAATTACTTGATTTGTTTACTAACGTTTTGTACTTCACTTATCCATACTATTTTATACGAAATTTATTAAATTACACATTGTACATTGGGTTATAAACATTTAAAGGGGAAAATATACTTTCTCAGCTAAAAAGTACGGAGTACAATGTTATTTTTCCTATATTTATTACCTACTAACAATTCTATGTATGATTTGAATAACCTTTTAAAGAAAAATATTTGGTATATGTTTTTTTTTTAATAACCTTTAACAATTCTATTTATATGATTTGAGTACGTATAAATATATATTTTTTGACAACACAAATTCTTATTTACAATGGGTGCACAATAAATATTGTACACCGGAGTAAAAGTTGACTCAAAATGCTTAAAAGTTACATTTATATATGTAAAAGTTATCTATTTTTTAATGATAAATTTTTTCATTTGAATAAAAATTATTTCTTCAAAATCACTAATAATGTATAAATTAATCGTTTGACCCTTTAAAATGTTTATCTAACTTTATAATATAAAAATTACAGAAAAATAGGTTAAAGTTACGAAAATTTGCATAAAAGTTATCTTGGTGTACAATAAATTTATTGTACACCTTGTACGCGCAAGACCTTTTGTTTTAACAACTCAAACATTGGACATTAAAGTTTTACTTTAATAAACTTATTTTTTTTGATTGATTTAGAGTTAAGTTGATGAATAAGAGTTATGGTTAAAACTTTATAAAGTGAAAGCTAGATCATGAGTTGAGTTCCGCCCAGTCAATCTCCATGATTGGTAAGTGAAACATATCAAGGGTGTTTTGGTAAATAAATTGTCAAAATATACAATCTACATATTTAAATATACAATCTCTTTTTACATTAAAATTATTTTCTTTTATTTTTATTTTTGTAAAATATCAAATATATTGTACATAGTAATTTTGTACTTTCAAGATAAAGTATATGTTTTATTTTAATTTTAATTAAAAACAAACAAAACAACAATTAAATGGTTTGGATAATAGTGCTGATTGCCAAGTCACTAATCCATACACACATTAACTAAATTTCCTTTTTTCTCAACAACTTTCAATAGGATTACAGATTAAAAACCACAAAGATCACTAAAAATCACATTTCTGAACTTGTGACTCTTTGATTATTCGAAAACCCAAAAACTCAAACCTTCGAAAATCCATAAACTTAAACCTTCGAATAAACCCAGAATTCCTAAACCCAGAAACCGTAAACCATCGAAAATTCCTAAACCAGAAATTTAGACCTTCGAAAAACCCAGAAAATAAAACGAACAAACCCAATCAGCAAAGCAACGCAAACCCAGAATTTGATGAAGCAAAACCAACCCCAAACCCAGAAAAAACAAATCGACGAAGCAACGCAAACCCAAATCCAGAAAAAAGGACGAATTTGATGAAGCAAACAACGAACAACCCAACCCAAATCTCCAGAAAAATCAAACCCAAATCTCTAGAAAAAACAAACCCATAACAAATACGAAGAACAGAGCAAAATACAACTCACAGATCAAGTGAATCAGAGAAAATTTATTCAAATTAAATTTGGGATCTTTTCATTAAGTAGTTGAGTGAATGATTTCTCAAAAAAATTCAGAAAAATCAAGAGAAGAATTGTATATTTTGAGGAGAGAGAGAGAGAGATCGCAAATTAGGGGAAGTGATAAATCCAAGGAAGAATTTCACTTCTTCCAAGGAAATCGCCTTTAAAAAAATGTGGATTTCCTTGGAAGAAGTAAATTTTTCCTTGGATTTATCACTTCCCCAAATTAGGGTAATGGAGGAAGAGAGAGAAATGGTGAGGTGAAGATAGGATTAAAGTCAGCAAGAGTTTCTACGTGTGAAACCCATAAATGGGCCCAAAAAACTGAAACAAAGAGTTGAACCAAAGTCAAGAAGTACAGTTTCCAAATTTGTATTTTTAACTTTTTAAGGATAAAATTGGAATTAGATATTGAGAACGAGAGTATAATGGGAAAATATTAACGACTTAAAATAGAAACATGCACATCATTTAACGACACCGAATTAGGAAAACAGACACTATATTTTGGGACGGAGGGAGTATATTTCACGAACTTTTCAGAAAGGCCGATCTACAATAATATATTGTGTGGCGGCCTAAAAGAGGAAGGTTATCCGATCCACACATGTTCTGTTCTTTTAGTTACCCTTATTAATGTTATTAGTTTTCTTTATTATAGTTATAAGTTACCTTATTTTTAAGGCTATTAGCTCAAATGATAAAGCAATGTATAATATTGTACATGGTGTGGGTTCAAGCCCCATATAGCCTACTACCTATAATACACTTGTGTATTGGTATATTCTCATTGTTGATGCTATATTGGTCATAGTTATAACTTGTAACAAACATATCATTCTTGATTTGGGGGTCACTTCATTGTTTATTGTTAGGGTCACATTTTTCATTGGTTATGGTCACATTTATCCTTGAGTAAGATAACTTCAGTCCTCGAAATAGGTCACTTATATCTTTGGTCGGATTCACTTTTATCTTTAGTTTGGGTCACATTTTACCTTGAGCGAGTTTTATTTTTCACTTTTTACGAACTGGGTTGGATATACAGTAAAATACCGTAGATCGGGTGCACTCAAAAGTTTTTGAGTATATTTTTTCATTATAATTACGAGAATGCCACTTAATACGCCAAGCAAGGGTATTGTTTTGAAATTTCTCTCATGAGTTTGCCAGATTTAAACCGGGGCTTACTATTTACCGCCCCATATTACTCAAAACCGCCCCGCTATTTTTCCTTATTTTCCATTAGTATCCTTACTTAATCTTACTTTTCAATTCTCTCCCACCACCGCCAGCCACCACCTCCGGCCACCACCATCACATCATCGGCGACAAAATGGCCGAGTCTTCACAAGAGGTTTTTTTTTTGTCCGGAATTTTTTTAGAAACTTATGAATTTCTAGCTTGTCCCATGGTACAGGCTTATGAATTTTAAGTTTGTACCATGGTACAGGCTTATGAGTTTTTAGGTTCGACCATGGTATTGACTTATGCAGTTTAAGCTTGTACCATGAAATGAGCTTAAAATTCATAAGCCGTACCATGGAAGGAGCTAAAAGTTCAAAAGTCTATTTTTTTTCCTCCAATTACATTAAATCAAATGCAATAACAAATCAAAACCTTAAATAATATTTATTTATGAATATTTAGCTTGTACCATGGTACATGCTTATGAATTTTTAGCTCCTTC
Organism: Spinacia oleracea; assembly: GCF_020520425.1. Taxonomy (NCBI): domain Eukaryota; kingdom Viridiplantae; phylum Streptophyta; class Magnoliopsida; order Caryophyllales; family Amaranthaceae; genus Spinacia; species Spinacia oleracea. The sequence goes on along the minus strand of NC_079488.1, from coordinate 67,161,461 downwards.
CATGGTACAAGCTTAAACTGCATAAGTCAATGTCATGGACGAAGCTAAAAACTCATAAGTCTGTACCATGGTACAAGCTTAAAATTCATAAGCCTGTACCATGGTACAAGCTAAAAGTGCATAAATTTCTAAAAAAAGTTTCGGACAAAAAAAAACCCTCTTGTGAAGACTCGGCCATTTTGTCACCGCCCACGTGATGGTAACGGTGGTGGCCGGAGCTAGTGGCCAGCCGGCGGTGGTTAGATTTGGGGTGGGAAGGTAAATGAGGATGATAAATGTTGGGGGTAAATAAAGAAGAGTATATGGGTAAATAAATGGGACGATTTTGAATAATATTGGGCGACTTTTAACGCTCCACTTTAAACCTTATACGGAGTATCTAACAACTTTCAAAGGAAAATTACATTCGAGCTTTTCCAGTCTTTCTAGTACTCCGTAACAGTTTAGCCATCTTCCCAAGCAACACCTTGTTAGATAGAGTACTACTGTAATTAACTTAACAATTCCATTTGATAAAAGATTACGAAATATAATTTAGAAAATGACGACCCAACAAGAAGATCCTGCTGATGATAGAGAAAAGGGGGATTTGAAGAGAAAAATCATAAAAATTGATGCTAAAAAGGCGTTTATTGGAGCTGGAGCTAGGTTGTTCTTCTACCCTACCCTCCTCTACAATGTTCTTCGCAACAAAATTGAATCTGATTTCAGATGGTGGGATCAAGTTGATCAGGTTATTCATCAAATCTTTTGAAGCCCCATTGCCATATTTTGTGCTATTTTAATCTTATAGTTAGCTTATTGAAATTCTATTTGTTGGGGTTTGATTTCTTGCAAAGTTAATGCTTTAAATTTGATGGTATTTGAATTGTATGGTGTTTGATCGTTTAGTTATTTTGATTGATTTGTTGATATTTGGTGAAATTAAATGGTGGATAGTTATTATAATATGGAAAGAAATTTATATCTTTGATTTTGTAATGAGGTAAAATCAAATGGTGGGGAATTCTTAAAATTCAGAAGAAAAAAATTGTGATTGTGATTTTGATTTTGTATTGTTTTTGAAGCAGTTTTTGTTGTTGGGTGCTGTGCCATTTCCTAAAGATGTTCCAAGATTGAAGCAACTTGGTGTTAGTAGGGTGATTACCCTTAATGAGCCATTTGAGACATTGGTTCCTTCATCTATGTACAAGGTCAGTACTACTTTAGTCTTTACGTGGCCTTGTTGAAGTGATTTAGTAATCTAGCGTGTTATAGAAATGCTTGGTGGTATCCAAATTTTAGAGATTGCTTACTAGTATCATGCATGAAACCGTAATGCGGTTAGACTACAAAGAAATGAGGTTGATACGAAAAGCGAAAGTAAAGGGGAGTTGTAGCTCTTTGCCAATGTTGGTTGTGCTAGCTAACTTCCTCGTTTTTTAGTTACATTGCAAATTTGCACTTTAGAAGAGTTGGTAGCTGTGTGAACAAGACTCGTTAATCAACGAATATTTTTTATTCACAAAGCAGCTTGTACCGTTATTCTTGGAATTCTTAGTTTTGTTATTTTGTTCTGCATTCATGTATTAAGCATTTCTTGTTTGCTGTTGCTTTACTTGCTTCTCTTTCAATGTACTTGGGTTAGACCGAACATATTATTTTCATTGATACAATTGAAGGTACAAAGCAGAAGCTGATGTTCATAACTCAGATTAAATCCTAGAGCTATGAGGCAGACTTCTTAGTTGTTGGCCCTTGAACTTTTCAAATTAAATCCCCTCCATGGTTTGGAGACTTTGAGTGGCTTACATGACTCGATAAAGTTTCCATTTCAATAGATTAAAAGTATCTTTAGAGAATGAAATACATTTTTAAGAGACGTATGAATTAAGGTCTAGCCAGCTCGAGGTTGCAAGAAATATAATTGCTTGAAGTATAGGGCTGTGTATACTTAATTGTATTCATGCAATTTCCTTCTGCCTTTGAGTTATCCTTCAGCTGCTCAGCCTGAAACACCTAACAGAAATAAAATACCATGGTTATCCTAGTTTATCAATCATGGAGAATGGAAGTACAAAGGTTGTGAGTTAATAGTTACCTGTGAACTGGATATCGGGATACAAAATACATTTGTATTGAGATATATTTAGGAAAAGTCGAAAATATATTTTTAGGAAAATATATATTTAGGAAAATAATTGTTACTCCCTCTGTCCCAGATTAGTTGTTACACTTACCTTTGCACAAAGTTTTAGGTGATAAGTGGTTGTTTGGTTATCAATTGTTATTTTATTGAAAAAGTAGATGTGATAGGAGTTAGTGGGGTATTTTTTTTAATTGAATGAGAGAGGGTGTGGGGACAAAAAAACAATTTAGTGGGAAGAGAGACAATATAATAATTGTGGGGTCATTCCTATTTTAAAAGTGTAACAACTAATCTGGGACGGAGGGAGTAGGATTTATCTTTACATATTTATCTAGTTCTTTACTAATTTCTAGATTTCCACGTTTATCTAGGGATAGGATATTTTATGTGCTTGTACTATAAATATTGTTTCGTGATTGATAATGAACGCAAGCCGAGATTCACCGATTCTACGTATTTGACTAGAGAACGTTTTTTTTCAAGAATAATTTAATATGGCTGGCGGTGAAACTCCACCACCACCACCACCACCTAAGATTGAACCTAATTCACCATATTACCTCGGAGCGCAAGACCGACCGGGAGATTTCATCACACCCACTCGCCTAACAACAGATGATTATGAATCTTCGGTGGCCGATATACAAACGGCATTAGAAGCTCGAAGGAAATTCGAATTTCTGGATGGCTCGATCAATGAACCGGCACCCCCTTGCACAAAGTCCTATTGGACAGTGATTAATGCGATGCTCATATTGTGGATCACGAATACGATAGAGCCCGATTTGAAGACATCCTTGTCATTCAGAGAGGCAAAACCCTTTTGGGATCACCTCAAGCAGCGTTTCGCTCAAACTAATGGCCCTCGTATTCAACAATTGCTTTCTTCAATCGCAAAGTGTGTACAAACCAAATTAATGCCCGTTTCTGTGTACTACGGCAAGCTGCATACTTTGTGGCAGGAACTTGATCGACACGAGCCCTTGATCTCGTGTTCTTGTTGTGCTTCGTGTTCGGCACGGAAATTGCACGAGGAGCGTCGAGCACAAGCACAAGCACACCTACATGATATTTTAATGGGATTGTACCCTGAATTTTATTTTTCCCTATGCACAAACATATTGGCTGCGTTTGGTACTCAGCGGTTTGAGCTAAAATTAGAGGATTCAATCAAGTTAGAGGATTTGACCGTTGAAATCCGCTAATGCATCTGTTTGGTAAGTAGCGGTTTGGGTTAGCTGATTCTCCCAAATCCACTAAATTGAAGACGCTCCTCATCCAAACGTTTTGTAAGTAGAGGTTTCAATATTTATTGCTAATTACGTATATACCCACTACTGACTTCACAAATGAAACATTTTCCATTTCACTCGACGAAATACCAGTTAATTTCATTCCCTAAAAAAATAAATTTGATTCCTCTTAAAAAAGATATGTACCAGATATTTCCCTAAAAAAGATAACAAATTTTTCATTGTCAAGTAAATGACCATTTTCACGAAAATTGCTAAAAACTCAATATAACAAAAAAAATTGCAATTAAAATTGATAACTCTAATGATTAGATAAACCGAAGGGGGGACATAGCAACCAGCGTATTATTGCTTCATCTACCTCACCTCTATGTTGCATGTTGATTAAATTCATGATCGATCATATGGTGGACTGGTGGAGGACAGGGATGGCAATGGAAGATGGAGGAACAAGAGAGCAAAAGGGATTATTTTGAAGAAAATGAGAAAACAAATACGGAGTAAACAATAAATTAAAGGGGGTGTGATTTTTTATGGTTGTGTGAAGAATGAGCTGGACTAGGAATGTGGGCTTAAATGTGGGTTATCATTTTTTAATGTTTCCTTTTTGCATTATTAATTCGTAATATGGTGAATGGTGACAGTAATAACTAATAACCATTTTTCCAAAAGATTGGTGTATGTTTCCTTTGTGCCCTTAAGAATTATTTATTTGTCAAGTTTCATTGCATTTTCACATCTTATTAACGGGAAAATATTTATCAAATAAGAAAATAATATACAAGGATATGCATTTATATCATTTTATAAACTCAAATAACAAATTTATTCATACTCATTAAAAATAGTTATTAGTCATTTTACACAATCAAACAGCTATTGCAATTCATTATTTACCAAACAATTCAATATGACAATGTCCTTATTTGTCATTTTACATATTCAAACAGCAAACAGCTAACAGCTATTTACCAAACACTTTTATACAAACTGCTAATCCAATCAGCTAGTCAAAACTGCTAATTCAATAAGCTAGTCAAAACTGCTAATTCAATCCGCTACAGCTAACCGCTAACCGCTAATCACCAAACAGGGCCATTATCACAAGACCCTCTCCAGAGTCTTGATAGAGCGTACCAGTTGGTTACATAGGAGGAACGTGTGCGTACATCGAAGCAAGAAGTCGAGTCCAAGCCATCTGAGGCAATTGGGTTCACTGTACGGGCAGGGGCAAGGGCGGGCAAGGGCTGACCGTGGTCGGGGATGAGGTTCTGACAGGGAAGAAAACAGGCCATGAGGCCTCGGGTTGCTGGGCGAACTCGGTCTGTGGTTATTGCAAGAAGAAGGGACACCCGGAGAGCCGTTGTTATGAGCTTGTGGGCTATCCGGATGCCTGGCCCGAGAGCAGGAAGACTCCCACAACAAGGCAGGGACGTGGCCAAGTTTGTGCTAATGCTGCTGCAAGTTCGTCTCCTTCGACATTTGATTCCACTGCTTCGGCCTTGGGTCAATTGTTCACGCCCGAGCAGTGGAACTGGAAGGCTATATTGGGTCTTATTGGTAATGCTAAAATTCCCGACAATAGATTGAATGGTAAGTTTGATGCCTCGTCTTGGATTATTGATATCGGAGCAACTCACCATGTTTCAGGAGAAAACTCTTGTTGTTTGACACACAAAAATTTGAATGCCCGGTTGGTTTTCCGAATGGTGAAAAGGTAGTTGCCACTTTGGTGGGATCCGTTCGTTTATCTGAAAAGATTACACTCACCGGAGTTCTTTATGTTCCAAATTTGAGTTGCAACTTACTTTATGTCTCTCAACTTAATGATGATTTACAAACTATTGTCCAATTTTATTCTCATATTTGTGCTATACAGGACCGAACGAAGGAGCTGATTGGAACGGGAATTAGGAGAGACGGATTGTACTACTTTAGAAAACCGAATTTCGTGTCTACTATTGAAGCTACATGAAATTTGGAGTTGTGGCATCATCGGCTCGGGCATCCTTCAGAAAAAGTAGTTAAGTTGATTCCTCATGTTAGTAGTAATAACGATCATTTAGATAAGGGATGTGAAGTGTGTATGCGTGCTAAGCATCCGAGACAAATTTCCTTTAAGTGATAATAAAGCTTCTCGAAGTTTTGAGAAAATACATTGTGATTTGTGGGGTCCATATAGAAACGTTTCGTCGTTTGGAGCTCGTTATTTTTTTACAATAGTTGATGATTTTTCGAGAGCAGTTTGGATTTATTTGTTAGTTGATAAATTAGAAGTATTTCAAATGTTTATGGCTTTTGTTGCTTGGTTGGTAGACAATTCTCTCAAACAATTAAAGTAGTTCAAAGTGGTAACAGGACCGAGTTTAATTGTTTGCTTGAATATTTTAATGCAACCGAAATTTTGTTTCAAACTTCTTGTGTGGGTTCTCCGTAACAAAATGGGAGAGTTGAGAGGAAGAATAAACATACCTTGAATGTTGGTCGGGCATTGCGTTTTCAAGCAAAATTATCTATTTATTTTTGGGGGGAATGTGTTCTTGCTGCTGCTCACTTAATCAACCGTACCCCTACTCCTCTTTTACTGAATAAAATACCTTTCGAAAAACTTTTTGATAAACCCCCCTCTTTTGATGCTATTCGAACCTTTGGGTGCTTGTCTTTTGCTCATAATCAGAAAACCAAGGGAGATAAGTTTGCTAGTCGAAGTCGTAAATGTGTTTTTGTTTGATATTCGTTTGATAAAAGGGGTGAAGATTGTTTGATTTGGATACAAAAGTATTTTTTGTTTCACGAGATGTAAAATTCTTTAAGGAGGTGTTTCCGGTGTCCGAAGGATGTAAACACCACGAATAATGAACATTTTGATCAAGAAATTCATGAGGATTTTGCTGAATTAATTTTGGACAATGAAATTGAGGTTGGCGAATTTTTGGGTGAGCAGCAAGCCCAACATCAGACCTAGCATCTCCTGAGGCCTCACCAGCGCCGGCTGGGCCGAATCAAGAACAGCATACCAGCAACTGATCTGGCCGCTGGGCATTTGTCTATAGCAGCAGCTCCAGCAGTACGTGAGCAGGAAATGGGCCGCGAGTTTCGTGAAAAATTTCCGAACGTCTTGTATCGGGACTTTGTGACACATACTGTTTTTGTTAATAGTATGTCCTCATCTTCTTCCTCTTCCGATCTCTCCTCAGACGCTCCTTATCCTTTAGCACATTATATAAATTGTGACACTTTTTCTGTAAATTGTCGGAGATTTCTTACAACTATTATCAAGGGTAATGACCCTAAATCCTTTAAAGAGGCTATGAAGTACGATGGGTGGACACAATCAATGAAGGAGGAAATCCGGGCTCTTGAGAACAATGGAACATGGTCTTTGGAACATCTCCCGCCGGAAAAACGTGCTCTTGGTAGTCAATGGGTGTAGAAGACCAAGTATTTGTCAAATGGGGATGTTGAGCGCCTCAAATCAAGATTGGTAGTGTTAGGCAACCACCAACACGAGGATATTGATTACAATGAAACATTCACTCCAGTGGCCAAGATGACTACAGTTCGTGCCTTCCTAGCAATAGCAGTTTTAAAAAATTGGGAACTGCACTAGATGGATGTCCATAATGTCTTCTTGCACGGTGATCTAGATGAAGAGGTGTACGTGAAAGTACCTCCCGGATTTGAGAGTTTGGAATCGTCTTTGGTGTGTCGGTTGCGCAAGTCGCTGTATGGCTTGAAACAGGCTCCTAGGTGTTGGTTTGTGAAATTGGTGCCGGGTTTTAAAGGCTATTGTTTTCTTAAATCCTACTCAGACTTTTCTCTCTTTACATTAAGGCAGTATTCAAATTAATGTCTTAGTTTATGTGGATGATCTTATTATTTATGGGAATGATTATGCTGCACTTACCATTTTAAAGCTTATCTTATTGATTGTTTCAAAATGAAAGACCAGTCCTGGGAAGTCTCAAATATTTTTTAGGCATTGAAGTGGCTCGTAGCTCATTAGGATTGTTTTGTGTCAACGAAAGTACACTTTGGACATTATTTCTGAAATAGGTTTATTGGGAGAAAGCCAAGTGTGTTTCCCATTGAGCAGAATCATAAGCTTGGCCTTGCTACTGGGGAATTTTTGCAAGATCCCGAATCATATCGACGACTTGTGGGTCCTCTTATTTATCTTGCAGTCACTCGACCAGACTTGGCTTATTCGGTTCATATTTTGTCACAATTTATGCAAGAACCTCGCATGGAGCATTGGGAGGCGGTCCTTCGAGTCGTTCGTTATTTGAAAGGGACTCCCGGTCAGGGTATTTTGATGCGTGCAGATAGTGAGTTGACATTGGAAGGTTGGTGTGATTCGGACTTGGCGACCTGTCCCCTCACTCACCATTCTTTGACAGGATGGCTAGTGTTTTTAGGCCAATCTCCGATTTCTTGGAAGACGAAGAAACAAAATACGTTTTCACAGTCCTCTGCCGAAGCTGAGTACAGGTCTATGGCCACAATCACTTGGGAATTAAAGTGGCTAAAAAGTCGGTTGTTGAGTTTGGGTGTTCATCATCCTAAGGCAATTAAATTATTTTGTGATAGTGAGTCCGCGTTGCATATTGCGAAAAATCCATTTTTTCACGAGCGAACAAAATATATTGAGGTTGATTGTCATTTTGTTCAGGATGCAATAAATGAAGGTTTGATTTCACCATCTCATGTTTCCACACGTCCCAATTGGCGGATATTTTCACAAAAGCTCTCGGGAAGGCCCAGTTTGATTTTCTCCTTTCCAAGTTGGGCATTTTTGAATCCCATGCTCCAACTTGCTGGGGGTATTGAGATATATTTAGGAAAATATATTTTTTTGAAAAGATATTTTTAGGAAAATAATTGTTAGGATATATCTTTACATGTTTATCTAGTTGTTTCCTAATTTCTAGATTTCCACGTTTATCTAGGGATAGGATATTTTATGTGCTTGTAATATAAATATTGTTTCGTGATTGATAATGAACGCAAGCCGAAATTCACCGATTCTACAATTTGTGAGTTGTGACCTTCCTTTTGTGGGCTCCTTTCTCTTGCTGGCCTATATTTATGCCCTTTCCATTTTTTTTCCCCGAAGGCTGTCAAACACAAGGTCTTTGATCATGAAAATCATGATGACCTTTGCAGCATGTGGGATTTTTGTGTGTATGTTTGAACAACTAGACTTGCGGAACAACAGGCAGACAGGCCACTGAATTTCTGAAATTTACATCAGCAAGATCGATCCTTGTGGTTCCTGAAAAAACGTCTTCAGGCATTCCTAATGTTTTCTGAATTTGTTGTGATTAGCTAGATCCTAGTGTTAGTTTTGGGCCCTAAACTTAGGCACTTCTTAATCAAGGATCTATGTCATGCAGTCCCCCATAGAGAATGTAAAAACTCATCTTTAAGCAAATAGTGTTGATTAGTTGAATTCTGCATATCTTGATTGACATTGACCAACTTTATCAGATATCATGATAAATTGATAATCAATTGCAGTCCCTTTCAGTTACTATATTTTCAATTCAGAACTGTGTTGTGAATCTCTTGGTTTAGACTAGTGTTTAGTTTTGGTCAGGTTATGCTCAGAGATTCGGTTGTTCTTCTTGGATTAAATATTCACTAGCTGATATGTCTTATCAAACTAGCTGAGGCACATTTTTCCTAAGACATTCTTCAATTAATAGTGGACAATGAACATAGTAAAAGAAACAATGTCCTATGTTGGAATATGTTTTCTAGAATGCATTTTATAATATGCTTAACTTAAAGGGCTGTGGTGTCAGATATTGCTTCTCGGAACTAGCTCATGTCGTTGAGGTTTCTCACAAAGTCATGAGGATATTGTGTAATATGAACTGTGAAGTAGCCATCTACTGCTTTCTTTGTTCCTTAATATTGTATGATAGCTGTGAATCTGTGATGAGTGATGACGATTATTGTGCCCTATGGATTTATCATTTATGACCTTCACATGAGTGCGCGTTTTCCTGATTGGTAACTTTTGCGTCATTATTACTGTTAGATCTTTCTTAGATATCCGGATTTCCACAAACTGTCCTTTTCTGTTTGTTATGATGTTAGTAAAAATCCATTGGCTTTCTTATGAAGAGTACAGAAGCAAACTCTATGTGGGAATGCTGTTGCAGGGTTAAGGCAAGATGCTTATCCTCCATTTAGGTGGACCGTTTTAAAAGCACCATGATATGATATGGAGAAACTTGGAGTTCTTTGTCATGATGTGCCTGACTGAACTTCCATAATGATTCTCTTCTACTCCCGTGTGACGGTTTGGGGGGGATTTCCTTTATATGTATAAACTCTGATTGTGTGTGGTTTTTTTGATGTGAAGTCAATGATATGATATGCCGTTAATGTTTCCTGCTGTTTTCTCTAGCAGTCTTAGGTCACACTCTCATGTTTTATACTAGTAGTTTCTCGGTTTTAGTTTTCTCTAGCACTTTTTCATCTAAATATTGTTTTTATTGTACTTAACACGTCTTTCCAAAAGGTTGATTCATATTCTTGAATGGCCTTTTATTTGAGCTTATGGTGCCTACTCAATGCGATGTTTGCATGTCTCCTTCATGCCGCCTCCCCTTTCACCTCCAAAAACTACTTCCTACCTCGTAGTTTAGGCCACACTCTCATGTTTTATACGAGTAGTTTCTCGGGTTTGGCACTCTTCTCGATCTGGTTGTAGGTTTTTCTTTAAGCTTCCTTTGATTACCCGCTTAGTAAGAGGTAATAAATTGCGGGAGGGTAATTAACATGTGTACAATTTTGTAAGGAAAATCCATGTTCATTACCATAGTAACGTACTTGTAGCTCTTTTTCAATGTTGGACTAGGAAGAAAGTGGGGTTGATACGAAAAGGAGATTTGTATTGAGCTCTTATTTAATGTTGGTTTAATGTTGGTAAGCCCAAAAGGCATCCCAAGGAACTCGTAATGACCTTCGTGTGTCCTAAAAGCAGTTTTATGAGTGTCTTCGGGCCGCACGAGTATTTGATGATAACCTGCCCGGAGGTCGAGTTTCGAGAATATCTTGGCCCCATGAAGTTCATCTAAGAGTTCATCGATCACCGGAATGGGGTACTTGTCTGGTACCGTCTCTTTGTTCAAGGCCCGTTAGTCCACGCAAAAACGCGACGACTCATCTTTCTTTTTAACCAACAAAGCAGGACTAGAAAATGGACTAGTAGAGGGTCGTATAATACCTGCTTCAAGCATCTCTTTGATTAGCCTCTCAATCTCATCCTTTTGGATTTGTTGGTAACGATACGGCCTGACTCCAACCGGGTTGCTGCCCTCTCTCATCACTATTGCGTGCTCGTGGCCTAGGTTGGGCGGCAGACTAGTTGGTGTTTCAAACACCCCACTATTCTGCTAACACTTCTTGCAAGAAGTTGAGTTGTTCTGTTTCTGTAGTTGCTTCGACCAACCCTGCTTGATTAAACTCGATCAACATGCCACCTCTTTCCTTCTGTAACAACCGCATCATGGCCTTGAGTGATATTTTTGAACGGGCCAACGACGGGTCCCCTCTAAGTGTCACAGTGGTTCCCCGAACCTGATATTTCATTTCCAATTTGTAGTCATCGGGCCTAGTTTCTCCAACAACTGTATACTAAGAATCACGTCCGAATTTCCAAGCTCCAAGGGCAGGAAGTCCTCCTGGATTTCTATCTCATTTAATTTCAGTTTCACCTCCTTGCATACTCCTTCCCCTCTCACGTCCTCTCCATTGCCCAACGAGACCCCGAATTCCACCGACTCTGTTATTGGAACTTGTAATTCCTTAACTGCCAGGAGGGAAATGAAATTATGAGTGCCCCCGGGTCAACCATAACCACCACCTCGCCTTCCCCAATTTTACCCACCAATTTGAGTGTTTTTGGATTTGTGAAACCAACAATGGAGTTAATTGAGACAGCAATGGGGTTTACCTCTTCCTCCGGCACCTCTAGGCTCTAGCGCAAGAAATTTGCCGCCATCCCCTTCCTCTCCGCTCTCTTCTTCCTTCACCAGTAGAACACGCAGTTCCCGTTTCTTACATTGGTGACCTATACCCCAACATTCGTCACATCGGAAGCATAACCCACGAGTCTTTTTATCCTGGAATTCCCGTTTGGTGAGACGCTTGACTTCGCCGGAAAATCGTGACCGAGAAGATGAAGTTCGCTGTGGAGCACTGGAGTTTGAATGGTTGTTGGATTGATATGACCCTACTGATGACGCAGGTAGTTTCACTCCTGACCCTTTTGAAAGTGGATTGTAATGGGTTGATGAAAGGGCATGGGATTGGGCTCCAGCTGCAGAAGAGTTTGAATTGGGGGAGTTTGAATTAGGCTGACTAGTAACTGGGTTCTTACAAGAGAACTGCCCGTTTCTGTTTGAACCGATCCCGCTTTTTCTTACCGATTTCGTTCCTCCACCCGAATGGAAAGATCCATGGTCTCATCCAGAGTATATGGGTTCAAGACCCGAATTTCAGCCTTGATATCCTCTTTAAGCCCATTAACAAACTGCCCCATCATTATACTTTCTGGAACGCCATCAAGCGGCGAAACCAATTCTATGAACCTCCGTTGGTAGTCTGCCACGGTGGTGGTCTGGGTGGTGGCCAGCCACTATTCGTACAAGGAGCCAGCATTGGTGGGGCGATATTTTGCCAAAACTCCCGTCTTCATCTCTGCCCAATTTTTGATCGGATTCCGGCGTGACTCGAAGGTATACCAACGCAGAGCGTCGCCTTCCATGGATACGACCGCGGCATCCATTCTCTCACTCTCTGACAAGCGATAAAGCTCGAAGTACTTCTCTCCTCGAAGTATCCATCCATCTGGGTTTGTTCCTTCAAAGAGGGGCATATCTAATTTCCGGTATTTGCAATTTCCGCCTCCACCACCACTGTCATCATACCTTCTGTTTTTGTCAAAACCGTGCCCTGTTTCACTTCTGTTTTCACGGTTCTTAGAGAATACCTCATCTTCAGCATGGTTGGATGTGAACCGGTTCTGTCTGGCAACCAGACCCTTCACCTCTTCTTGAAACTTTTCCTGGTCCCTTTCATCGCGGCCATCTGGTTGTTTTGATCCTCCCTGAAACGGTCGAATTTCCCTTCTAAACGGGTTGTTGCAGCATCAATATTCTCCTGGTTTTTCTGGGCGTCTTCCACCCCCTTGGCCAAGAAGTTTTCAGCCAGCGTTTCTTGAAAAGCCTCCATGCCTTCCGCCAGTACTTTCTGAATGGAACCCTCCATCCCTTCGATTCTTTGAGTCACCTCTGCCAGCCTGTCTCCAAGGCTTCAAATCTCTGTGTGTTGGAGATGCTCTTTCTTTCAAGGCTCGTACTGCTCTGATACCACTTGTAAGACACTGCTCAACCACCACAAGATCACAGCAAGAAATAGAGAAAGGGAAATTGATTTGATTAAGAACACTTCAAGATTCTGATTACAAGGGCAGTAGCTTGAGGCTACAAATCTCCAAAATAGTAGCTTTAGGCTACAAGTCTCTTTTCTTAACAAATTACACAATAACTTTCTCTTTCCTCTCTACTGCTATTTATGCACTAGTGCTTTCTACCCAATACATCTCTAATTAATGCTGTCTTCCCTGCTCTTCTTTGTCCTCTAGCTTGCCTACGGGTTACTCACCAACCCACTGCTATTCTTGTCTTGCGTGTGTTGTTGTTGTGGGTGGCTGCTGCTTCTGATTCTTGCGCCTTCTGTAAATCAGAACAGGTGTGTCAGAGCAAGGGTGGTGGTCCATTACAATATGGAAAAAGAATTTGCTGACCTTCATTTTGAATACACATTTTCCTGACTGGTAATTTTTCCTCATTCTAATTGTTGATCTTACTTGGAGATCCTGACTTCCACAAAACTATCCTTTCCGGCCTGTTACGAAGTTGCTTGAGATTCAACGCCTTTCTGATTTAGAGGCAAGAAAACCAACCTCTATGCAGCTGTAGGGTTAAGGCAGCATGTTTTTCCTGCACTGTTGTTGGGACCCTTGTTGAAAGCACTATTATGTAAGGTGAGGAACAGCTTGGAGTTTACCTCACAGAATTTTCATGGTGATTGGCTTCTTCTTCTGTGTCATGGTTTAGGGGGATTAGATGTGTTCAATATTCTTTAGTGCCAACTCATTGCTGTGTTTGCGTGGCTCTTTAATGCTGTCTCCCTTTCACCTCCGAAAAGTAAAAAACACTCCTGCCTACCTCACAGGCCACACTTATATGTCATACGACTATTTTCTAGGGTTCACTTGCACGCTTCTTGATCTGATTGCAGCTTTCTTTAACGTTGGATAGTTAAAAGAAATTTCCTTTTCCCATTCTTCTTCTGCAAGCTTCCTTTTGTTCAGTTACGGACATAGTTCATATTGCTTTGTTCGTTCTAAAGGCTCCCGTGTCCTTGATTAAAGTGTTTTGGATTTTTAGTATAAACGTCTTGGGGATAATTATTTTTTATTTCCAGTTAGATCTTCTTATCATTTTTCACAATCGGGAATTCTGCTAGGTTTTAGATCTTTTGTCACGAGTTTGCCTACATAATCTTTTCCTTTGCCAGTATGTTTGATGTTCAGATGATTTTCCCTGTGCAATAATTGCTGTGTCCCTTCTTCAGAGCCATTCACTGTTCAGCATGATGAGGCCGATTTGATTTTAGTGACTCTGTTTAGATGCTAGCAATTTATGCTCAAATGTCCTTAAAAGTTCTGACCTTTTGCTTCATGAGGTGGACAATGACTCTAACTTCTTGGTCTTCTTAGGCTCATGGAATGGAACATCTTATCGTCCCAACCAGAGACTACCTGTATGCTCCTTCTTATAATGATATCAATAAAGCAGTAGATTTCATTCATAGTAAGTGAATATTGGCATGAATTTGGTTTCTTGTACTGCTTGAGTATTGTTGTTATGCAATAATAACATTTTTTGTGTGTGTGTTTTGTGTAGGTAATGCATCTTGTGGTAGAGCTACTTATGTACACTGTAAAGCTGGGAGAGGACGGAGCACAACCATTGCACTGTGCTACCTGGTACTGTCTTTTGACTCTTTTCATTGACAGCAATTATTAATTAGTTGCGAAATTACTGAAAAGTAACTTCTCATGGTCTCTGTTGTTTGGTGTGTATTTCATTCGTTAATGTTTTTGACAGGTCAAGTACAAGAAAATGACACCATCTACTGCTATGGATATGATACGTGCAAAACGACCTCGAGTGTTATTGACTTCTATGCAGGCCAAGGTATGCCTTAAGAAGCTCAATTTCTTTAATTGACGATCTTTGCCTCCGTATAACACTACCCAAACTTCCCCTAGAAGAATGGAAACTGTACTGCTGTTTGTCCTCCATAGGGATTTGGAATGTAGGAACCCAATAGATTATAGATGCAAGAAACTTTATGTTAATGCTTAAAACTTGCATAATACTTACATTTTCTCACCTCTTTACTTTGTATCTTCTCCCTTCCATCCCCCTGATCGATTTCCTTGAATAATGCTTGAAGATCCGTAAATTCCCAAAATACGTTATATTGTTAGTTATTTCCCACTCTACCGTCCACGTCAGCTGGGTATAGAGAAAAGTATTTTTTTATTTCCGGTTCAACTTTTGGCGGTTTGGTTTCAGAAGAAACCGCCATTTGACTTGGCGGTTGAATGGGGTAAACCACCATCTCAAATGGCAGTTTCTTCTGAAACCAAACCGCCAATTGAGTTGGCGGTTTTGTATGCCTTACTTTCAAAACTTGCTGACAAATAATAGTTGTTACGTTCCTTCCCTTTTTTTGGGTAATATAAACCGCCAAACCAAATGGCGTTTACTTAGGTAAACCGCCAATTGAAATAGCGGTTTCCTAGTTGAACCGCTATTTCAGTTGGCGGTTTATTGCTGAAAGATTAAAAAAAATTGAATCGGGTTAATGACTGACGTGGACGGTAGAGTGAGAAATAACTAAAAATATGGCATATTTGGAATTTACGGATCTTCCAACATTATTCAAGGAAATCGCTCCATCCCCTTCCTATTCTGAGGTTATTTTTTTTATTAATTCTCAATATGGAAGGAGAAATATAGGTCTTGTTCTCTTCAACTTAAAAACAGTGTAAATTTCAGCTTTAGCTAGTAACAAGCAGTTACTGCGTACAACAAAATACCATCGAATCTGTAAAAAATCAATTTCAATCATACAGGTTCACAGTGTTTACCTCAAGGATTAACTGGTGGAGTTATATTCCACCTAGTACAGCAAGCTGGGGTTGGAATAACTTATGTAGAGTAAGAGATAAGCTGCAGCAAGTATTTCTGATAAACCTAAAACGCTAAAAGTTACAAATTTATGCAGCCTGTAAATGACTCAAAGAAGATTCTAGAGAGTTCAATGGCACAGATGGGTCTGGAATAGGCATAATTTGGCTCAAAGGCGCTTGTGAGGATGATAGCTAGCTGCCTTGGTGTAGTTTGGAGCCTGAAAATACTCTAACATCTATCTTTCAGATGCAAGTATAGAACAATCTGCTATGAGCATATCTGACAAATCTGAAACCGGATAGGGGTAAGATATAATGAGATGGACAGTTTGGAAAGTTTGGGATAGGAGATTCACAAAAGCAAAGTACAAGCAGAAAATTTGGCTAGCTGTTGTTTATTTATCATCTTTAGAAGGCTAGGAATTATGCTTACTGCCTACTGGAATACAGCCGTTGGCCCGTTGCTTTACCACCTAGGGGGTGTAATTACTAAATGTTTTGCTCGCCTTCTTTTGAGCTTCGTTTGTATGGTGTTTGGTTATTGAGATAAATATAAGGCTTAAAAACAAATTTTATTAACACCCATCTCTAAGTGAAGCTATACCCATTCTGGAATCTGGATGATTATATACGTAGTTTTATGTTTGGATGCTTGCAGTGATATCTTTGAGCGCGCCATTTCAATAAACTGTTAAAATAGAAAATTAATACCATTGTTGTATGTGATTTATCATTTTGTTAATGAATTGATTCTACTCTTTTCTTGCAGGCTGTTCAACAATATTATAACACATGTTTCCCTGACAGTGGGCACTCTGATGAAGTTTTGGTAACACAGGCTGATCTCGAAGGATACAAGGAGACTTCTGATTATACTTCCGGTAACAAATTCCCAAAACAAGTTGCAACAACACTTTCTTCCCTGCTCTCAACCTTGACGATTGCTTCTAGTTGTGTGTCAATTCGTAGTCAGCATCCAAAGCAAACTTCGTGATAGTTCAAATTTCCCAGGAATTTGTTACTTCTTTTCAATAGATTTGATAAATTGTTGATTGTCTCTCATTGTACAAAACCTGTATATTTGGCCTCTATATTGTAGGTACTCAACATACTTGTAAATATAATATCAAAAGGTTTTGCACGCGTACAATAAATTTATTGTACACCAAGATAACTTTTATGCAATTTTTTTTTGTAACTTTAACATATTTTTCTGTAACTTTTATATTATAAAATTAAAAAGTTGATAGATAAACATTTTAAAGGGTTAAATGATTAATTTATACATTATTAGTGATTTTGAAGAAATAATTTTTATTCAAATGAAAAAATTTATCATTAAAAAATAGATAACTTTTACATATATAAATGTAACTTTTAAGCATTTTGAGTCAACTTTTACTCCGACGTACAATATTTATTGTACACCCATTATAAATAAGAATTTGTGATATCATATTGATAGTCTAATAGGAACACGCACAAGAGGGGGGGTGAATTGTATTTGGAACTTGAGTGAGTTTCTTTCGAACTTTAAAGCAATATATGGAACTGAAAAAGACAGAAACAAATGTTACTCAATTTGAGGAAACTTCTTGACACTAATCAAGAAGAGAAAACCTCAAAACTCTTTTATATTAAAATAATTCCTCAATTACAATAATATAACAACTTGAGTTCCTCTCAAACTCAAGTATCTCACATTAATCAACTCTGATTACTCTCTCTTCTGTTTCTCTCTTTCTCGACTTTAACTCAAAGCCTTTACAAGATTACTCAATCTCCTCTCACTCAGATTACAATTTGTTTTGAAAACTCTAGATAATAATAAAGCTTTTCTGATATTTGTGGAACTTAGAAACTTGAATATTGCTAGGACACAAATCGTTTTTATAAACTCTTTTGAAAGCGTTTTATAGATAAGAAAGCTTGTGGAATATTTGTGTGTTTTTACCAGAAGAAAACCAACCCTTTTTATAGAGAAGATCCTTAGGGTTAGTTCCCTTCAAATCTCAACTGCCCACACACACCTACACTACTTGGTCTCCACGATCCATAACTTGTGGATCAAGGGAAGACCACTTCCCTTTAAAACTGTTTTCAGAGAAAATCGTGGTTTTGGACTTTGTCAACCACTAAGATTTGTGAAAAATATTTAGTAAAATAAAATCAGATTTTAAGAGAAGTTTTAGGAGCAGTAAAACTGTTTTGGTTTAAAAGATAAAATCAGATTTTATTTAAGGAAATAAAACGACAATTTATTTATGTAATTTTTCCTTAAAACTTGCTGCTAAATAATTTGATAAAATCTTAATAAATATTTAATCAAGCACCCTAGTTCCACAATGTATCTTATAGCTGTTATTATTTTACACAGAAATCTAAGAGAATTTAACTACCTAGCTTCGTGTTTACTCTTTTACTGGAGCTACAACTCAGCAACTGCAATGGTTCCTACTCTGGAACATGTGAGTTCCTCTAAAGAGACAGAGGAACTCATCACAAGGAAACTTCACCCTTCTTTGTATTATTGTTCCTCTGATGTGTGTCAGCTTGTAGTTCCCAGCTTTGCGCATTCCACCTCAGGAACATCAGCAGCCATCTCAGGAACTTTTACTTGTAGACACAACAGAAACATAATCAGGAAGTTTGTTATTTGTCATCAACCAAAATTAGGGTCAACAATATTCTCCCTTTTTGGTGATGGCAACATACACAAACTTTTTACTATAAGAAATTAAAACACATACATAGATTTGGTGAAGTTTAGACTGAAAATAAAAAAAAATAAAAAAATTGTTACCCTTTACCCTTAAGGTTGGAACACAAGGAATCCGAGTCTCAAACCAAGTTTGATCGCCTTAAGAAGTTTTCTCAAGTGATTTTCCCCCTGTTAACATTAACAAAAAGAACAATGCAAATACATATATTCCAAACACAGTGCCCTACGATCAACGTTTGGCAAGTCAAGCTAGCCTCAAAGTATTGTACCTGCTTACACAACATAATAATCCGAGAAGTAACAACCATATAAACCAGCAATATGTAGATTGTCAACCAAGCAAGTTTGAAAAAGTTAAATCAAAAAGGGAAGATTCCCATTGTTTAGTTATACAAAACCCAAAAAAAATTGTTCCAGAAACAGAGCAGTAATAAAAGAGATTGGAAGGGTTGTTTAGTCTTGGGTAGGAGAATCTGAGGCAGCTGTTTCTTCCTGTTAGGTTATGATTCATATGACAAAACATAAATCATGCGGAAAAACCATAAAGCCAGGAAAGCATATTATTTACACATAATCATTTAGCATAGTTTAGATGCATACACTTTGTTGCGTGCGCTCCCTAGCTGCGCCCGAACCGAACAAGAACAAGTCTTTAGGACTCCAAGTGTCGTCCCTCCGTAGATAGTCCACAACACGTCCGGATCCGCTTAAGCTTGACCAACTAGGATCGCCCTTAAGGTAATTAGAATTTTCGGCTATTGTAGGCAATTATATGACTGAATTTTGCTCTCAAAAATCACTTTGAATACTTGAATACTCGATATAAATTATGAGCCCTTAACTCATATTTATAGACCATGGAATAAGTAATCGAATCCAACTAGGATACGAATTAATTAAATTAGAATCCTAGTAGAATTCTTATTTAATTAATTTATCTTTTAGGATTAGGAATTTTAATCATTAAACAAATCCTATACTCTTTAGGTTTCGTATGTGAACACAAACTCTACACGAGCATGACCCGCAAGCGTGTAGGCCATGCCCGCGCACAGCCCACACGGCCGCTCGGCCCACGCGGGCTACAAGCCCACGCGAGCTGCAGCAATGCTCGCAGCCCATTGCTGCGCGCGCTGCACGCGCTGCCATGGCCTGGCCTTGCGCTGGGCCTGGCGTGGCCTTGGCTGTTCGTGTGGCGCGCTTGGCTTGCTGGGCGATGGCCTGGCTTCGTGCTGGCCCCTCGTCCGGCAGGCCTCGTCCGATGCTTATTCGTACGATACGCTTCCGATTAAATTCCCGGTTCCGGAATTCATTTCCGATACGAACAATATTTAATATTTCCGATTCCGGAATTAATTTCCGTTTCGAACAAATATTTAATATTTCCGTTTCCGGAATTATTTTCCGATTCCGATAATATTTCCGATTCTGACAATATTTCCGTTTCCGGCAATATTTCCGATTCCGGCAATATTTCCATTTCCGATAATATTTTCCGATACGTACCATGTTTCCGTTTCCGGCAACATCTACGACTTGGATAATATTTATATTTCCGATACGATCCATATTTCCGTTTCCGGCAATATCATCGTTTCCGGAGTATTCATTTCTTGCCTGTGACGATCTCAGCTCCCACTGAAACCAAGATCCGTCGATTCCGAATATCCATAGATGGAGTATTTAATGCCATTAAATACTTGATCCGTTTACGTACTATTTGTGTGACCCTACGGGTTCAGTCAAGAGTAAGTTGTGGATTAATATCATTAATTCCACTTGAACTAAAGCGGCCTCTAGCTAGGCATTCAGCTCACTTGATCTCACTGAATTATTAACTTGTTAATTAATACTGAACCGCACTTATTAGACTTAACATAGAATGCATACTTGGACCAAGGGCATTATTTCCTTCACTTCCACCACTACTTCCTCAAAGGATTCAAGGTTGTTGATTTTCTGCAGAATCTCAGTTCGAGTGTCGTTGGCTTGATCAGCATATTGTTGCAGATTGGATTGGAGTGTTTGAACAGCATTGACCAAGGCATTCATTTGAGTCTGCATTTGTTGAACTCGAAGGTTTGAACCTTCCTGCAGTGCCATTAAGCGAGTCAACGAACCCTGGAGTTCCTGAAATTTTTCAGCAGTAACTGGTGGTGTCCAAACCCAGAGGAACCAGTGAAACCAGCAAAACCACCCAGAGATCCTGGAGCCTTAGCAGAAACAGCTTGAGGAACAGGAACGGTTCCAGTTCCTTTGGTAAAAGGAACAGACGCAGGTTTCTTAGGAACTGGTGATTTGGTCCTAAGAGCCTTTGTCAGTTCCTGTTTTTCCTGTGGAACTGGCTTAGTTCCTGTGTCCTCTTCCTCCTCTTCTTCTTCACAATTGATATCCATATAAATAGGAGGAGCAGGAACTTTGCGAGGTCTGGTGGCAATTCTCATACTTTTCCTATGACCCCTCTTAGGAACACTCTTTGCCTTTAATGACACAGTTTCTTCCAAAATAGGAACTTCAGGTTCTACCTCCTTTTTACCAGAGAAACTTAACACCTTATCCACCACAACCAACTTCAGATTTCTTACGAATTTTTCTTGAATAATTTGAGAAGGGGTTAGGGGTTGGGATTCATAGGAACTCAGGTCAACTGCGAAGTTGTTGAATATGGCAGTGAGTAAGGAACCATGCCCAATTTTGTATTTACCAGAAATGCAATGGGCTAGGTGTTTGATCATGATGGCTGGAAAATTTATTGGAACATCAAACTCAAGGCAGTAGATTAGGCATGCATCATAGAAACTGACATCATCCCTCTTTTGAGTCCTAGGAACTACCCCCCTCCAAACAAAGTTGAAAAGCAATTTGTGGAGTGGTGAAAGAAGATTGTGGTTAGTGATGGATGGTTCTTTGAGATTTCCCCCTATGCTTGCCACAATTTGATTACTATCAATTTCATTTATCGTGATTGTGGTTTTCTTTTTCACATATTCCTCAAAACCCTCATTGGGTACACCAAACAAATTGGACAGATAAGTTGCATCAAAAGAAATTGGAGTTCCATTAACTATGCTGGAAACTACCCCATCTTTACACTCGAATTTGTCACAAAATTCATTGACAGCTAAGGGATAGATTGGTAGTCTTGCATGTGTATAAAAAAGGCTTACCCATTGTTGGTGATCGAGAATTCCAACGAGCTGTTCCAATTTTTCCGATTTGCACCACACATAGTTGATCGCAAATCCACCAGTGAGACCCTTAGCCAGTTCCTCTAGCTTCTCTGTTTCCCCCTGAGTTTCAGCTTCCTGTTCCTTAGTCTTGTCGATTTTTTGTCTTTTGGTTCTTGAAGAAGATTGACGGCCAGGTGGAGGAGTGGGACTTTGGGTTTCCATTGGTTGGTCGGTCCACTCGCCGTAGGTGAGAGCGAGTACAGGGGGTGGTTGGATTTGGAGTGGTGATGGTGATTTGATTGGTGATTGAGCGGGTGAGGTTTCCATCGGAATCAGAGAGTTAGGGTTTCGTTTTCTTTTGAGTTGGAGAAGTTTGATGGTGTGATTTGAGGTACTCATGGTTGTAGGCGTTTTATAGGTGTAGGGAATTTATGAGGTTAAGTGGGAAAAACCGTGTGGGAGATGAAGGAATTGAGAAAGGGGGATGGATGGAAGGTGAAGAGTTTCTTTTATATTACTGATTTATTTTGGAACGAAAAAAAAGGATTTGTTTTTGAAAAAAAAATTAAAATCGTAACAACTTTTCATTTTTGTTTTTTTTAAAAAAATTAATAAAAATTTCTTGATTAATTTTATAATATTTACTAATTTATTAGGAAGGTGCTTACCTGGCTTAAATGTTGAGTGAGTCGATCTTTTACGATGGTAAGCTTCAACTGTGTTTGCACACGAAAATTGTGTTTGAAATAATCAGTATCATGCACCATTGTTGTTGTCTTTGTCTTCAGAGGAACTTCACTTTTGCATTTATCTTATTTTGATCATCCCGAGTTCCATCCTCATTTTCTCATGTTTCTCCCTGTTTAAGGGCTTAGTCAAAATGTCAGCAATTTGATGATCAGTTTGGCGAAAATCTAATTTAATCAAACCTTTCTCAACATTATCTTTAAGGAAGTGGTGTCTAATGTGAATTTATTTGACCCGGGAATGATGAACCGGATCTTTTGAAATACAGATAGCACTAGTGTTATCACAATATATAGGAACACAATCATAGATAATGCCAAAATCTCTTAACTGTTGTTTTATCCATAGAATTTGTGAGCAACAAGCTGCAGCAGCTACATACTCAGCTTCAGCTGTGGATAGAGCAACAATATTCTGTTTCTTGGAACCCCAAGAAACCATGCATGGACCTAGGAACTGTACCATACCTGATGTGCTTTTTCTATTTACTAGGTCACCTCTATACTTCGTTTGATTTACACTTTTCCCATTGGATCTGTGTCTAATCTGGTGGTTGTTCCCATGGGAGTGTGGTTCACTTTAGCAGAATCCAGCTCATATTTCTTTAGGAGTTCCTTCACATATTTTTGTTGGTGGATCATGATTCCATCCTCTGTTTGTTTGATTTGTAGACCAAGAAAAAAGTTGAGTTCCCCCATCATGCTCATTTCAAATTCACTGCTCATTAGGTTTGCAAATTCCTTGCACAGATTTTCATTAGTTGCCCCAAATAATATATCATCTACATAAATTTGAACAACTAATAAGTCAGTTCCTTTTGATTTTAGAAACAAAGTTTTATCTATTCTACCTCTTTTAAAATCATTTTGTAAAAGGAACTTTGAAAGTCTTTCATACCAAGACCTGGGGGCTTGTTTTAGTCCATAGAGTGCTTTGTCTAACTTGTATATGTGGTTTGGAAATTCAGGATTTTCAAAGCCAGGAGGTTGTTCCACATATACATCTTCTTCTAGGAACCCATTTAAAAAGGCACACTTAACATCCATTTGATAAAGTTTAAAACCCATAAATGCAGCAAAGGCAATTAAAATTCTAATGGCTTCTAGTCTAGCAACAGGAGCAAAGGTTTCTTCGAAGTCAATACCTTCTTGTTGATTATACCCTTTAACAACTAACCTTGCCTTGTTCCTTATGATTGTTGCATGTTCATCTTTCTTGTTCCGGAACACCCATTTCAGTCCTATCACTTTTTGATGTTTTGGCTTGGGTTCCATGTGCCATACCTTGTTCCTTTTGAATTTATTCAGCTCTTCTTGCATGGCAATTATCCATTCAGCATCTTCCAAGGCCTCATTGTGGTTCCTTGGTTCAATCATGGAGAGGAATGCATGAGTTGCACAGAAGTTCCTCAGTTGAGATCTCATCTGAGTTCCTTTTCTAATATCACTCATAATGAGTTCTATTGGATGGGAACTCTGGCGCTTCCAAGGTTTGGGTTGGAATTGTGCAACTGGTGTTGTAACAGCTCTCCTCGTTCCTTCTGTGACCTCAGTTCCTTGTTGTATGCCATGGAGTTCCTCGGGTTCAGATGCTATTTCTGGTTCCTCTGGAACTGGACCTTCTGGTTGTTCTTCTTGAATTGGAACTTGTTGGTTCTGTTGGACTGTTCCTTTAGTTGTTTGTCTGATTGGGTGAATCTCCTCATCATTATCTGAAACACGGGACAAACCAATTTCAAAACTTTCTTGTTCCTATGCTGCATCAAATTTGTTAGACTCGTCAAAAATTATGTGTACACTTTCTTCTACACACATTGACTTTTTGTTATACACTCTGCAGGCTTTGCTATTTAAGGCATAACCTAGGAACACTGCCTCATCACTTCTTTCATCAAACTTTCCTAAGTTTCTTTTGCCATTATTGTGGACAAAGCATTTACAACCAAAAGCTCTAAAGTAGGAAATGTTTGGTTTTATACCTTTTAGTAGTTCATCGGGAGTTTTGTTTAAGATTGCTCGGATCATAACTCTATTGACAATGTAGCAAGCTGTGTTGACTGCCTCAGCCCAGAAGTTCCTAGGTAAGGAACTTGCGATTAACGTGGTTCTGGCCATATCTTCCAAGGTTCTGTTTTTCCTCTCTACGACTCCATTTTGTTGAGGAGTCCTAGGTGCTGAGAAATTATGATCCATACCTTGTTCCTTGCAGTACTCGTCGAATTTGTAGTTCTCAAATTCTGTTCCATGATCGGATCTGATGTGAATCAACTGATGACCTGTGGTTTTCTGGATTTTCTTTGAAAATGCAACAAACTCATCAAATGTTTAATCTTTGCTTGTTAGAAATATGACCCAAGTAAATCTAGAATAGTCATCAACAATAACTAAAACATATTTTTTCCCACTTCTGCTTTGAATTCTCATTGGACCACACAAATCCATATGGATTAGTTCCAATGGTTTTGATGTACTTACTGCTCTCTTTGGCTTAAAGGAACTTTGGACATGCTTGCCTTTTGCACATGCATCACAAACTTTATCATTTAGAAACTTGATTGAGGGGAGTCCTCGAACCAATTCCTTTGATCTTAGTTTGTCGAGTAATGAGAAACTAGCATGTCCAAACCTCCTGTGCCATAGGAGAGTGTCTTCTTCAATGGCACTGAGACAGGTCAAGTTGTTCCTTGGAACTGTATTGAGATCCACAGAATATGTGTTCCCTTTACGAGTTCCTTCCAAAATAACCTTCCCAGTGTTATTGTTAATAATTTGACAGTTTTCAGAAGTAAAACTTACCGAGTTCCCTTTGTCGCAAAATTGAGAAATACTTAGTAGACTGTGCATTAAACCCTCGACTAAAAATACATTTTCAATGGCATAGGAACTTGACCTTCCAACCTTTCCAATTCCAACAATTTCTCCTTTCATGTTGTCTCCAAAGGTCACGGTTCCTCCATTGTAGGCTTCTAGTGAGAGGAATTTAGATTTGTCTCCTGTCATGTGTTTGGAACACCCGCTGTCGAGATACCACGAGCTGTTCCCCTTCACTAGAACCTGTAAAGAAATCAAAGGTTAGTTACAGGAACTCGGGTTTCCTCGAGTTCCTTTTCAACTACAATATCTGACTTCTTAACCCACTTTTTCTTTACATAATCTATGTTTCTTTGATCTAGTTCCTTCATCTTGGAGCATTCAGTGCTTACATGATTTCCACTGCCACATGAGAAACAGACTTTTACACTTGGGAGTTCCACATACTTTTTCTTGTGACTAGTTTTGTGATTGTAACCTAAACCTTCTGTTCTCTTGGATTTAGCATTCTCAATCCACTTGGGAGGAACTTTAGGTGGTTGTTTCTGTGCCCTAGCCATGGCTAGTTCCCTCTCTAGTTTCTCTTTCTGTTCCTTTGTGGTAATCAGATCTTTGTTCAATCTTTCTAAGTCAATGTTAAAAACTCCCATGCTAATCTCCAAGGATTTTGTAGGATCTAAACTTAGATTAAACATCTTATATTGACTGAGTTGCACTTGTAGAAGGATGTTCTCATTTCTAATTTTCTCAAAAGACTCATTAATAGTGGTATTTCTATCTAGCAATTCAAAGAACCTGCCTTGAACATCAGATCTAATGTTGTTCAGATAATTTATGTGGTCTTTACTGAGTTCCAAGGCTCTATCACTTTGTGCTTTTAACATGCTTAGCTTTTTATAATCATCTAAAGTTTCTAGCAATGGTTCTATTAGTTTTGACTTTGAGAGACACTGAAGAGTGGAGGAACTTACTTCTTCTGATGGAACTGGTTCAGTTCCTTCTGTTCTTGCCATAAGGCAAAGATTTGCAGTTTCTTCATTTGGTTGTTCCTCATCATCTTCTGAATCAGTTGCTTCACCCCATGCAGCTATCATAGCCTTTTTAAAGTTAGGCTTGTTGAAGGTGGACTTATTATAGCGTTCCCTGACCTGTTCCTTTCCTTTTCCTTTGCCTTTGTCGTTTTCCCACTGAGGGCACTCACGAATTTGATGATCAGTTTCTCCACATTTGAAGCAACCTTGCTCAGTTTTGAAACTGACAGTTTTCCTTGCAAAGTTCCTTCCTTTCTGATTGCCTGGTTTGAAGTTCCTGTAGAGATTTCTCATCCTTCTGACCAGCATAGCAGCCTCTTCTTCATCTGGTTCAGACTCATCGAGTTCCTCAGCTTTTAGAGCAAGCCCTCAGTTTCTGAAGCTCTCAGGAACAGCAGCTCCAAGGTGTAGTTCATGTGTCATCAAAGAACCAACAAGTTGTTCAATGTTGAATTTTGTAAAATCCTTGGTCTCAAACAGTGCTGTGACCTTTGTTCTCCAACGATCATCTTGAGGCATGATCCTTAGTATTTTTCTTACCTGTTCATCTGTGGGAATGATTCTACCAAGAGAAACTAATTCATTTGTTATGTTAGTAAATCGAGTAAACATCTCTTGAATAGTTTCTTTTGGAAGCATTTCAAATCTCTCATATTTAGACATTAACAGATCAATTTTGGAACGTTTAACTTCATTAGTTCCTTCGTGGGTTACTTGTAGTAATTCCCAGATTTGTTTTGCATTCTTGCATCCCATGACCCTATTGTGTTCATGGGGTCCAAGTCCACAATGCAAGATTTTAACTGCCATAGCACTCATCTCATATTTATCAAAGTCTTCTTTAGAGAATTCAGACATTGGTTTAGGAACTACCTCGTTTTCTGCGTTGGTCTTTGTTACCTCAAAGTCTCCAACTTCAATCACACGCCAAACTTGGTAGTTTTCCGCTTTGATGAATATCTCCATTCTGTTCTTCCAGTATGAGTAGAATTTTCCATTGAACATAGGTGGCCTTTGCATGGAGTAGCCTTCTTCCAGTTTCTCTTGTGTGTTCACACTATCAGGAACTAGACTCAAACAGGGTTTCCTGTGTTTTTAGTGAGTACTGGCTCTGATACCAATTGATAGTCTAATAGGAACACGCACAAGAGGGGGGGGGGGTGAATTGTATTTGGAACTTGAGTGAGTTTCTTTCGAACTTTAAAGCAACACATGGAACTGAAAAAGACAGAAACAAATGTTACTCAATTTGAGGAAACTTCTTGACACTAATCAAGAAGAGAAAACCTCAAAACTCTTTTATATTAAAATAATTCCTCAATTACAATAATATAACAACTTGAGTTCCTCTCAAACTCAAGTATCTCACAGTAATCAACTCTGATTACTCTCTCTTCTGTTTCTCTCTTTCTCGACTTTAACTCAAAGCCTTTACAAGATTACTCAATCTCCTCTCACTCAGATTACAATTTGTTTTGAAAACTCTAGATAATAATAAATCTTTTCTGATATTTGTGGAACTTAGGAACTTGAATATTGCTAGGACACAAATCGTTTTTATAAACTCTTTTGAAAGCGTTTTATAGATAAGAAAGCTTGTGGAATATTTGTGTGTTTTTACCAGAAGAAAACCAACCCTTTTTATAGAGAAGATCCTTAGGGTTAGTTCCCTTCAAATCTCAACTGCCCACACACACCTACACTACTTGGTCTCCACGATCCATAACTTGTGGATCAAGGGAAGACCACTTCCCTTTAAAACTGTTTTCAGAGAAAATCGTGATTTTGGACTTTGTCAACCACTAAGATTTGTGAAAAATATTTAGTAAAATAAAATCAGATTTTAAGAGAAGTTTTAGGAGCAGTAAAACTGTTTTGGTTTAAAAGATAAAATCAGATTTTATTTAAGGAAATAAAACGACAATTTATTTATGTAATTTTTCCTTAAAACTTGCTGCTAAATAATTTGATAAAATCTTAATAAATATTTAATCAAGCACCCTAGTTCCACAATGTATCTTATAGCTGTTATTATTTTACACAGAAATCTAAGAGAATTTAACTACCTAGCTTCGTGTTTACTCTTTTACTGGAGCTACAACTCAGCAGCTGCAATGGTTCCTACTCTGGAACATGTGAGTTCCTCTAAAGAGACAGAGGAACTCATCACAAGGAAACTTCACCCTTCTTTGTATTGTTGTTCCTCTGATGTGTGTCAGCTTGTAGTTCCCAGCTTTGCGCATTCCACCTCAGGAACATCAGCAGCCATCTCAGGAACTTTTACTTGTAGACACAACAGAAACATAATCAGGAAGTTTGTTATTTGTCATCAATCAAAATTAGGGTCAACACATATTTTCTCCGTTTCAATATTATTGTACCATGTATATTACTTTATGTCAAAGAATTTTGGTAATGGGTAAAAACAGAGGAAGAAAGACAAAAAATACAAATTTACTCTTGTTGTGGCTAAAATCGAATTTTGGTGTACCATAATCACTTACCTTAGGTGTGGTTTCCTCGATTCTGGAGCTATATATACTTTGTATATTTTACGCATATCTTTTAAGTCCTCTTGTGTTAGACTGTTAGGTGCGTTTCTTGTTCCCTTTTTCGACTGAAACCGTCCCCGCTGCGTAAATTTTACATAGTTTCACTAACTATAAATCTACAGTAACAGCCAAAAGTAAGAGAAAGAAGATTCAAATTTCCTCAATTAAAGACTTCAATTGGGGAAAAATAAATAAATTAAAGGCTTCAAAAAAGTGTTTTTTGATGGAGGGAGTAATTCTGCTTTTGATATAATTATTGACGAAAAAACTCCTTTAATTACATCTTCCAGGCTATCTCATATAGGGCGAACACATAACCCACATCATATATGATTGATAGATTGATTGGTTTTTGAAGTATGTTGTTATAGGGCTCACACGGGTTAGGGCTCACACTGATTAACCCCATTCTGCAAAGAAGATTAGAAGAATAGGAGCAACAAAATAGAATCTGTAAAGGTTTTTTTGTTAATACAATGAACCACAGTTAAATATTTAATGGAATAAGTCATGGCAATAAAGAAGTCTATCCCTAAGTGTACCATTGACAATATAATAATAATAAAAAAAAGTATCATTAACATGGCCAATAATACAAGTATACTAATAGGAATTTTCCTAAATTTTAACATGATCGAGTACAACTACGGCTCTAACATTTAAAGCATGAAAACAACACTCACTACCTAGGCCTCCTCAAATAATAAGAAGAAAAGCCCATGAGGAAGTGATTAGGTGGTTGCTTTGCTAAAGAATATCAACAAAATAAAAGCTAATAAGCAAGGCAATGCAAGTATCCACGTTGTTATATTCCAAGATGCACTAATATAATTCTTGTTGCAACTGCTTTAAGGGACCAAATCTGTTAATCCACATACACTTAATTAATTGTACAAAATGCCATAAATTAAATCCTTAATCCTACTAATCCTCTTATTAATTAATTAGCTTTTAAAAGCACTCAAAATCTTCCCACAAAGTTCAGAAAGAAATTGAATATTGCCTTTTTCGATTGAACATGACATTTCATTCTTTTAGTTTAAACGAATTGAAAGAATATATATTAAAAAAAAAATACAATTATTTTTGCATGTGGAAAGTGACATTTCTTCTTTCCCAAACTCTAATATCCAAAATTATCCCATTCACTAGGTAACATAGGCTGCCACCTTTTGTAATATTGCAGTATATTTATGTACTTGCATAAATACACTGCTTTTTATATGCGTATCTTCATATATTCATGATTCTGTTTTTAATTTTTTTTTTTATACTTTCTCCGTCCATAATAATACTTCAGTTTTTACTTTTTACGTTTGTTAATGCATACTCTGTATGTATATATCATTTTTATCTCTAATGCACATTAGTAAAAAAAATTACTTCGTATACATTTTTATATTTTCAATGTACTCATTAAGACGAGCCAAATAAGATTCCACATAAATATTTTTTTAATAATATATTAGAAAAAAAATATAGAAGATTCTTTTAAATTGTGAATAGTGTAAAATTTTGAATTAGAACTTAACTTCATTAAAAAAATGGAGGGAGTGTATATTTTGTATGTAGTAGAAATTATATATCATATTCATCTTTTTCACATATGTTAGAATACCATAATTTATCCCTTCTTTTCTATGAACCCTTTAATTTTATTAGGGAGTGGGAGAGTATCCTATGAATGGACGTAGTCTACTATTGTACAATGTCTACAGGACCACTAGCTATATAATTGGTTTATCCTCTAAGATTAATGCATGGTGAGGCTGCCTCACAACTAATGTAGTGCTCGATCAATCGTACCGACCGATCGATCATTCTTAACCTTAATCCTCTACGATCATGATTCCTGTTACATTCCTAAATACTTGCAATAATTCGACTTTTGTACTATGCATGTATTCATTAATTTTGACCATATTTTCTTCTGTCTTATACAATATACTAACACGATTACTTATCCAAATAAAATCTAAAATGGCGGGAAAAACAGTTCACCTGTTATACCTTGTAAGATATTACACTTGGAGGTCTTAATTAATTAATATAACGTACATCTCCCTACAACACTATATTAATTGTATAAGATACATTTACGTTAAGATTAAGTCAAGTACAACGTGTTTAATTAATACTATAATAATACCTAATAACAAGTCTTAATTAGTTCCCATGCTTGTTAATTTATTCACCTTTCACAAACATAATGACAAAGTGTTATACAATCATTATATATAACCTCGGTATATGATTGATCCTTATCCGAATATTACTTTCAGCATCAATAAAAAGTTGGAAGAATCTAATACCAGAGACCCATGGAAAAGAATATTTGGTTTGGAAATGCTAATTTTGGTAGTGGAAGATGATGGTCGAATAAAATAAAGACTTAAAGTCTTGCTTTAGTTTTATACTAGATGACTAAATCGAATTTAAACTTTGAAATTGGCATATACTTAGGGAGGGAAACTTCAACTTACAAATGTCTCATTTGAATTATTTCCTTCCAAAGTTCATTTTTTTGTTGACAATTTAAATTGGTCTTAATTTATATTACACATTACCTCCGTTCTATAATAATATTTTAGTTTTCTAATTTTCACGTTTACCAAAGTACATTTTTACGGAGTATCATTTTTATTTCTAATTATACATTAGTAAAATTATACTAGCTTTGTTTCATAAAAATCTTTATATATATGGTTACTATTTGCAGAAATATTAAGATAAATATAGAAAAATTGGCTGAATATAACAAAATATGGAAAGTAAGAGAAATGTGTAAAAAATTTGGGTGTGTAAGAAAAAAATGAATAAAGTAAGAGAAAGTGAGTGACAATTGTAAATATTGTGGGGTAAAAACTAATAAGGGTAAATTAAATAGAATAAAGCAAAGTGTACAGAACGTTATGAAACGGAAAATGTAAATATTATTTTGAAAAGGAGGTAGTAATTCTTAATGTACTCATTGGTCGAGGCGCATCAAACAATACCCCACATGAATATGATTTTCTTATATATTGGAAAGAATTTCCAAGATTCTATTCAATTTTGAATAGTATTAAAAATCTAAATTGCAATATCAATTTGGAACTCAGGGAACTTGTACCGGTTTGACCGGTACATAATTTAAGATAATTTTTGACTTATTATTTAATTAAGGTGTATTTGATATTGGATAATTTTTTAATATAGTTAGTGGAAAATGTGTCAAGTTTTTTAGAGTGGTGGAGGGTGGTGGGTGATTTTTTTAAATGTTTTTTTAGATGTTAGGAATATAAGTAGGACATATCTTAGGTAACTGAGAGAAACAATATAAAATTAGAAAAAATATATCATTTATAGAAACGATATAAGTATTTCGAGATAGCTTTATAAAAAAAACAATGCGAGTATTCCAGGACGGAGGGAGTTAATTCTTTAAGATGTAGAATTGTATTTATGTCCACATATGGTTGATTTATCAGCATCCAAGTGGAACTTCCAAGCTTGACATATTGTGCTAGCTTCCTATTATTGTTTGTTGTATACCTATGTCATATGTACTTATGTAGTAGTCCGTATGGGCTTTAGTGCGTGCCTATCATGAATATATGTGTCAATGTATTAAAATATAGAATGAAAATGAGATCATTTTTTATTAAGAAGGCCAACAAGTTTAACCGATAAAATAAAGTGGGAATTATAGTCCTTAACACTGGTGATTGATTTCCCGTTGCATATTAGTTATTATTCGTATATGCATGCGATGTGTGCGAATATTTTTAACTTTTTTTTGTTTTTATGTAAAAAAGCAATCTTACCACATTCTATAAATGCTTTTTAACAATTTAAATATGTATTATCCACATTTCAGGTGGACACCAAAGTGCTCATGAGTTATCTCAATATAATGCAAATGACTAGCTCCATAAGAACTGTTGGGGTGCTAAAATGGGCCTACCATTTTAACCCAAAAGTCAATAAAATCCACTAAAGCCCAATACCACCAACAAGGCCTCAAAGGCTCAACAAAGGCACTATATATACCCCTCAAAGGGCAAGGTAAAGGGGTCATTCTCTAACCCTAGAGAAGCCACCCTACTCTCTCTCTCCCCTAAACACCTCATTTTATACATCAATTGTAATGACTGGAGCGTCGGAGGCTCCGCCTCGGGGACCCCTCCCTTGGCCCGGAGTTCATCTTGCAGGCACCGCACGAGACCGGAACTCAAGATACCAAGGACGCTCCTACTATCGTTTCAACCCCGAAACAATTTGGCGCCGTCTGTGGGGAGAGATGTACAATAACCCATAAAGATCCACTCTTTTATGGCCACCGTGTTCAACCACACAAAATGGGTAAAAAACCCCAGCGAGCTCTACCAAGATCCGAGCATCTCCAACTGTCCCAAACTTGAAAAAGGTATTGGATTAAATTGGGTCTCACATCTTACAGAGCCACAAAAAAAACTTAGCTTTGAGAATATGATTATACGAGATGAAGTTTAGCAGCAATAAACTATAAAAGAAACTCTTTTATAAGATCTCAAATGAAATCCTACTGTTTGTTGCTTAAAGACGGTAAACCAATGCCCAGCAAATTGGATACCAATCGGTACTCCAACAAATGTGGAAATAGTTTCGCCAATTTGGAGCCAAAATGTCAAATTAATGCTCCTTAAAGCAACAGAATATGAAAGACAAAGAAAAGAGTCTAGCAGCTCACCTCATCACCTTGAGTGGTCGATACAGAGGCCAAGCTCAGTGCCGAAGCTCCCGGGCTCATTGCCGAAGCTCGTTGTCGAGGTTAATTCGTCCGAAGGTGGAGCCACGGTCCGAGCAAATGCTCCCGAGGAAAAACTGAGTACCTGAAGGTTAGTGACAGGGTCAACAGCTCCCTAGCTCAGTGCCAAAGCTCAGTGCCAATGCCCCCCGAACATAGCAGCTCCTGAGCTCGGCGCCGAAGACCACAGCCGAGTACAATGTCGAGCACAGAAGCTTTGTGCCAAGTAGCCGTGGATCCAAGATTGACCCACAGAGGTGGAATCGGCAAAGTTTCCATCCGAGCTGACCCATTCAAGATCGACCCACCAAGGTTGACTCACCCGGGGTTGACGCCAAGGTCTCGAGGTCTAAGCTCGCGCTCCCGAAGTAGAAGGGCTTCCTGAAGCTCAACGCCGATGCTCCCGAGCATTGCCGAAGCTCCCAAGCAGTGCCGAAGCTCCCGAGCCCAGTGCCAAAGACAATGCCTAAGCTCGTTGCCGAGGTCAGCCTCCCGATAAGAACATAGCAGATTAGCAGCTCCCGAGCTCAAGGCCGAAGCTCATAGCCGAGCTCGGTGCTAAACCGTAGCGCCGAGCATAGCAGCTATCAAACTCAATGCAGAAGCTCAGTGTCAAAGCTTAGTGTCGAAGCTCTATGCAAAGGTATGGCCTGAGGAAAAGTGAAAGCAACTTACGAAGGAAACTTCATCATCATCATCAATTTAGTTGATGTCCACAAGGTGTTTGATAAAATACCTCAATCACTGCCAAAGGTGTTGTCAACCTTCCGAAGTAGAGGAGCTTCCCGAAGTCTAAACCAGAGCTTTTCGAGGTTGACCACCCGAGGCTGATCGCAAGGATTGTCCTAACCGAGGTTGACCCGCCGAGGTCCGAAGCAGACCCGGCTACCCGAGAGGTCCAACCTGCCATGGTTAACCAATCTGAAGCTAATTCTTTCTTTCTATTTGAGAAAAAACCTTCGGAGACGGATACTCACAACACAGTAAATGACCACCATCATAGCATCATGAGAAATAGGAAGCTTGGACATTTTAAATACCCAGAAGCAAGTACTACATAGTACATTCTGAGTATTTTGCAAAAATCTATTTGATGACATCATTGTCACAAATAATTAAGCTACAGTCAGAGATGGGTAATGTATGTTCAAATGCACTTATGCTTATCCAAATAGCACGGAAGTCGAGGACACGTAAAATGCACTGCATCTTCAAATTGCCCCGACAAAAGCAAAATTCATCCGAATACAAAGCTAAGTTATCTATTTATTTAAGCTTTGTATTTTATATTTTGTCAACATATAATTTACTTCACTTGATAAATTTGGTAAAATGCTAATATTCTTGGAAACTTAATTTGACAGACATTGTCTAACAATAAGTCATTTTGCAAGAGCATACACCTCAAATTGTTCATCATGTTCAAAACGAATTATAAATTCATGTTTGACAAACATAAATACATCAAATATTGAAGATCAAAACTGTGTAGCAAGTCTCCGAACAAGTCTACGGATTTGAAAGAAGACTAAAAAACCGCTCCGAGATTACAACTCGAACCGATGTTACAATCCGAGCCGATTTTAGAAGCACGTTCTTGAACAGATCTCCGGATTTGAAGAGCGAGGTTAAAAATCGCTCCGTGATTACAACTCGAATCGATGTTACAGTCCGAGCCGAAGGTAAAAAGCCGCTCCGAGATTACAACTCGAACCGATGTTACAATCCGAGCTGATTTTAGAAGCACGTTCTTGAACAGATCTCCGGATTTGAAGAGCGAGGTTAAAAATCGCTCCGTGATTACAACTCGAATCGATGTTACAGTCCGAGCCGAAGGTAAAAAACCGCTCCGAGATTACAACTCGAACCGATGTTACAATCCGAGCCGATTTTAGAAGCACGTTCTTGAACAGATCTCCAGATTTGAAGAGCGAGGTTAAAAATCGCATTACAACTCGAATCGATGTTACAGTCCGAGCCGAAGGTAAAAAGCCGCTCCGAGATTACAACTCGAACCGATGTTACAATCCGAGTCGATTTTAGAAGCACGTTCTTGAACAGATCTCCGGATTTGAAGAGCGAGGTTAAAAATCGCTCCGTGATTACAACTCGAATCGATGTTACAGTCCGAGCCGAAGGCAAAAAGCCGCTCCGAGATTACAACTCGAACCGATGTTACAATCCGAGCCGATTTTAGAAGCACGTTCTTGAACAGATCTCCGGATTTGAAGAACGAGGTTAAAAATCGCTCCGTGATTACAACTCGAATCGATGTTACAATCCGAGCCGAAGGTAAAATCCGAAGGATAAAACCGAGCCAGCCGAAGGTAAAAATCCGAAGGATAAAACCGAACCGAAGGTAAAAATCCGAAGGTAAAATCCGAAGGATAAAACCGAGCCGAAGGATAAATCCGAAGGTAAAATCCGAGCCGAGATTACAACTCAAACCGATGTTACAATCCGAGCCGAGGTTGAAATTCCGAGCTGAAATTGACTTTCCCTTGGAAGTGATCAAAATCAAAACCCAACCCATTTTTCAAATAGAATTGGGTCTGGGGGGCATTTGTTGGGGTGCTAAAATGGGCCTACCATTTTAACCCAAAAGTCAATAAAACCCACTAAAGCCCAATACCACCAACAAGGCCTCAAAGGCCCAACAAAGACACTATATATACCCCTCAAAGGGCAAGGTAAAGGGGTCATTCTCTAACCCTAGAGAAGCCACCCTACTCTCTCTCTCCCCTAAACACCTCATTTTATACATCAATTGTAATGACTGGAGCGTCGGAGGCTCCGCCTCGGGGACCCCCCCTTGGCCCGGAGTTCATCTTGCAGGCACCGCACGAGACCGGAACTCAAGATACCAAGGACGCTCCTACTATCGTTTCAACCCCGAAACAAGAACTATGTAGTACTACGTAAATAGAATTACAAGTTGTTCAAAATTAATGAAGGTGTGATATCTTATCATTTTAGGAGCAAATTGCATTTTCCACCAACTTTATGACCTTGTTTGAATTAGAGGTCCAAATATTGTTTTTTACTATTTTTGCATATGATATAACATAACAAATTAAATCTAAATGAAAATACTTTGAATTGTTCCAAGTTGCAAATTCCACCAACAAAGCACCTAAATGCAACAAAGACCATCAATATAATGAATTTATGCATTGATCTTGAATGTTTAGTTGGTGTGAATGAGACACAGAGACTTAACATTATATCGATGGTATGTAACAAAACTAAGATGATGTAATAATGAGATGGGTGTTGAAGTTAAGATTCATGATATTGGCCAACAACTTAGGAAATTGGTTAGATTGTCAGAAGAAATCAGTTGGAAAAGGGTTGGAGAAGACGACGTTGGTAATTTCCCAGCAATTGAAAAGTTATATTATATGCATGCATGTTTTCTTACACCTTACTCAAAAGTACGTCCCTAGTAATGTACTAGTACTTGTTTCATGTCTTTATTTGCTTATGAAACTACCATGAAGTTGCCTTATCTTCATCCGACTGCACGTCCCGGGCCGCGTACAAGTAAAGACACCATATATATGCAATGATGCAACTACCCAACTTCCCCCCCCTCCCTCCCTATCCGAAAGTCAATAACGTCTGCCCAAAATTAATACTCGCACCACTTTGACCGACACATAATTTAAGACAATTTAATTGACTTATTATTTAATAATGTGGTACTCCCTCCGTTTCTTTTTGTTGTATCCGTTTCCATTTTAAGCATTTCATATTGTTGTATCCATTTAGAATCTATTCTATTTTTGGACATACATTTTATCCTAAAATACCCTTACATTTCTATCTAATTACCAAAATACCTAAAGATTCTACCCATA
Source organism: Spinacia oleracea (assembly GCF_020520425.1). Taxonomy (NCBI): domain Eukaryota; kingdom Viridiplantae; phylum Streptophyta; class Magnoliopsida; order Caryophyllales; family Amaranthaceae; genus Spinacia; species Spinacia oleracea. Next base: position 67,124,134 of record NC_079488.1, on the reverse strand, counting down.
TTCCCACCTAATTTTCCCCACCCATAATATTTAATTCTTTTCCCTTCCCCATATACCCACTCTCTCACCTCCTTTATCACCCATCATTATCACTCATCTCTCTTACCTTATTTCTTTATTATTTTCTCACTCATTTATTTATTATAATCTCTTACACCCAATCATTTCTCTTACACCCAATCATTACACGTATACCCATACAAACCAATATTCCAAATTTCTTAAAAACCACACCAGATTCCAAATGGATACATAAAAAAGAAATGGAGGGAGTAGTTGATATTTGATATATTTTTAATAGTACAATTTCTTGTAGTGGAACACAAGTCGCACCTTAGGTAAGTGAGAAAAACAATATAAAATTAGAAAAAATATTGTCTTTTATAGAAACGCTGCAAGTATTTCGGGACAACTATATATAAAAGGCAAACGCAAGTATTCCGAGACGGAGGGAGTAGTCATTAGTCACGTGTTACGTTTACTTATATCCATTCGTCCTTCGGTTATTTATTTGATATGTTTGACTTTTTGTACTATCTTACATATTTAACTTGTGTTTTATTCATATGATTTGACATATCTAAACTTGTCAATCTAAAGATAACTAAACTTATTTTAGATGTTGTGAGGGGGTCGAAAAAGCGCGAGGCTAATGCGTGACCTTGTCCCTCGTGGGTGTGACGTTTCTTTTTGTCAAATCAAGTGTAATTGGATTTCCTGTGAGTTTACACCCAATTGACTAGTAATATAGGAGTCGCCATTCAGTTTTTAACGACAATGAGAAAAACTGACAAAACCCGGTTATCGTGACATAAAGGGAGTGCAATTATGTTTGACCACGACGGCCGTAGGTTCCCTTGTGATCCCTGGTGTGGAGATCTCTCAACATACACCCGCAAGGTAGAGATTGAGGGTTCGGGGGACTGTAACTACCGAGAGGAGTACTCGCTCTTCGATAACTCCAGAGGCAGGATAACTCCAGAGGCAGGATATCGGGGGACTGTAACTACCGAGGGTTCGGGGGACTGTAACTCCAGAGGAGTACACGTCCCAGGTTATCGAAGAGCCTCTGGAGTTATCGAAGAGCGAGTACTCCTCTGGAGTTATCCCCACACCAGGGATCACAAGGGAACCTACGGCCGTCGTGGTCAAACATAATTGCACTCCCTTTATGTCACGATAACCGGGTTTTGTCAGTTTTTCTCATTGTCGTTAAAAACTGAATGGCGACTCCTATATTACTAGTCAATTGGGTGTATACTCACAGGAAATCCAATTACACTTGATTGAATAAAATAATCGTCACACCCACGAGGGATGAGGTCACGCATTAGCCTCGTGCTTTTTCGACCCCCTCACAGTGGCGACTCCACTGGGGATAGTGATGGAAATACTCGTGCTTGTAGGTAATCAAAATAGCCGAAGGGTGAAACGATCCTACCCCGCGTTTATTTCCCCATCAAGTTGGGACGACCTGAAAATCAGCATATTAATGTGAACGGGCAGAACCGCATAACGAATCTCGGCTCCCTCGGGAGTTCGGACTAAGGATACCTTTTTTTCGCCAATAGGGGGGTGCATACGCCCCGCATGTTGCCCACTCGGTACTTGTGCAGGTAGTACACCTATCCCGAACCCAATCGCTCGCTCATCAGGTCCCTCTCGCCTGCATGCCCTCTTGGCTTGCACTTGCGGGTTGGCCTCTTGAGCGAAATTCGTCTGTTGAAGACACTACCTCGACCGGGGCATGTGTTGGATCTACGATAGAAGCGGTACCAAGCCAGGCGCAAATACTACCCATAGAAGCCTATCATAAACTACGTGACATATTTAATTTTCAAATCCTTGTTTGTAATGTAGTTATGTGTAGCGAACTATGTGACTATGTTATGATTGTGCGTACGAATAATGCTAGACAAATAATGCTAGAAAACCAACGACCTTAAAAATTGCCCAAACATTCATGAACCAATTGGCCAAGGAGTTATACCAACATACGTGTTCCGCAAGCCCGAACGATCGCCACAAAAATAAGCGACGCTCGGGATGGCCTGTAACGAATCCCACAAACGCTGCACAACGCGTAAAGGACGTTATAAGGCAAACACGCAAAACTAAAGTCGCAAAAACAAAAGTATACGCAAACAGAAAACGAGAACCAGCCAGGGACGCATTTTCAACGCCCCTGGCTGGGCGCCGAAATTTCTCACGCCCATAGCTGGGCGCTGAAGTTGCTGCCTGGCCTTTTGGTCAGGCACAGCAGCCTCGGTGCCCACGCATGAAGAAAATACGTAGCAAAAAAAAAACATTTCGTGAATTTTTTTTTGCTACAAGGGCGTATGAAAAGGCACTCGACTCTAAAAGCGACCAAAAAAATAAAAAAATAAATAACTCTTTGTGTCGTTGTTAGGCCTCCTACGACGACAATGCTCGGCACCAAAACCGAGCATGCTAATTAAACGACCTTGAATGTCACATGGGCAAAATATTCAAAAAATAATGTTCGAATAAAGTCTTCAAGAAAAAAATAAATGTTCAAATAAACCCGAGTCTAGACTAGGTTATGCCGAAGTACAATCTAAATCCTAAAGTCTTAGTTGTCTTATCCATAGAATCGGTCCTAATACTTGGTGTCGTTCTGCAAGCTAAAAGGTTAAACTATATTGAGTCTCCCTTCCTAACATTTAAATCAATGAGCACCCACATGTAATTGTCATCCCTTGCTAGGAATCCACGGCCTCAATACTCTCTCTCACCAATAAAAAGAATATATTATAGTATTTGCAAAATGGAAACGGTCACATTCTGGAAATCATTCCCCCATAGTCGCACAACCCCCAAAGTGAACCTAAGGTGTTAATACCATTGGCAAAGAAAAAATTAATGGCCCCAAGGCTTATAATCACATTGGGTCACGACTATCATAGTCCTCTCGAGTCACTCGCTCCTTGAAATACTACTAAGTACGGACTAAAAGATTTTCCATGAATGAAACATGACCAACCATGAAAATACGCAAATCGGCATGCCATAAGACTACCATTGGGGTAAAAGCAATACACACTAAGAGAGAAGCCGCACTAATGATTCTAGTCTTGCAAAAATAAAAATTCGATCTCCCCAATTAACTACCTTGCCAACATTAAGCAAAATGGCGCATGACAAATGAACACCCAAGGGTTAAAATCTAAAGTGTCAACCAACAAAAGTACGAAAGTTATGGTCCAATTAGCCTAAGTCTGAGAGTCGCTTGGTCAAGTATTATAGGCTTACACCACGTCATTATTTTGAGTCTAGGCCACCTCCTTGTATTCATACACGGGTTATAATCAGAAAGATTAATGAAAGTTCGAGTCTAAATCACAACTTTCAATTAAATCCCAGAAACTGGAATCTGAAAAGAAGCAAAAAATTATTTTCGATGTAATTCTTTCTTTAAAATTCAATAAGGTAAAAACAACATTTTGAATCTACGCTATTTGCACATTTTAAGAAACGACTAAACACGCTTGCAAAGTAAGATAATTTAAAAGGTCCACCCTAGGCCTACTAAAATTAAAGGTCCACTATAGGCCTACCAAACGAGGCTCACTCAGTCTCGCCTCGTGACTCAAAGACCACAACCATCTACCTTTTAGCCCAAATTGATTGAAGGATTTATGTTGGGGAGAAATCCCAAGCAAAAAGAAAAAAATAGAAAGAGAAAAGGGAGAGCGAAAAGAGCAAGCCATGAAATACTTAAAAAATAGAAAGAGAAAAGGGAGAGCGAAAAGAGCGAGCCATGAAGTACTTAGCCCGTACCTCCCAAAGTGCGGAATTTACCCAAACAGACGAAGGAAAAGAATTGAGTCAACCAATCCAAATCATGCCACAAAAGCTACATAAAGTTCTACGATGTCTACCCTTTCCAGTCCTTATGTTCTTAGACGCCTTCGCTTTGGGGTCCCTGTTGAGCTCATTTAACCCATCCATGCTCTCATTGCCATAAACCAAGAAACCATTACCTCGACTCTTGAACTTGTTGTCAACCGCAAACCACGCACGGCCATTGAAACGTGCGTCATACCCATTATTTCCAAAACCCAAACCTGTTCTTACACCACCATTAGCATAATGACCATATAACTGGTTTGGATACATCCTGTTGATATACCCTTGAGCCGTCCCCATGCTACTCATTGGCCTTGGTTGATATAAACTCATGACACTAGCTTGATGCTGCAAATTGTGAGTCCTAGAAGATGTAATCCTTATGCTTAACCAATACCTATACAACTTATCCTATCCCATTCAACCCATCTTTCAAGCCGTCTTGAGTCACGAATAAAAAAGAAGACCAATGAAAAGTACATTCTACACTTAACGTAAAAAATTAATAATAAAAAAGCAAACTTTGCAAAGCGCCTTTAAAAGTTCGTCTAAAAAGAAAAGAAGCATTTAGCGCACCAAAAAAGATCCGCCCAGAAATAATTTTCAGAGCCCACAGCTGGGCGCCGAAATCTTTAGCGCCCCATCCTGGGCGCTGAATCTCTCTGCCTGCCAAATTTTGTCAAGAAGTGCTCGTCATTTTATCCGCACATGCACGGAAAAATAACGAACACTTGGAGGGGTACAACACGTATTCAGATATACGTACCACCAAAGAGATACATGTACTCAAATCAAAAAAATAAAATATATTTTTGGCTTACGCAAGGCAGCAGATTAAAAAAAAATAATAGACTCCACTTATTCTACCGTTTCGAATAATATGTTTCCACCTCAGAACATACTTATCGAATTCGGCATTCTAAGAAACCATTTTCTAGGCTAAGAACTACGCAAGACCTGATTCCAAATTAAATCTATTTAAAGCGGATACGTAGGCAATCCATGATTCGGTCCAACCAATTTGCAAAAATGTTAGAGCCTATAGAATAACAAGAATAAGAAATAGAGTCCCTTATTGAAATTTAATTACTTGCAATCCAAGTCGAAAGAAAAATTTAATTTCAAAGGAAGAATCCAAGTCATCAAGATGCCAAAATTAACGAGCACACATCGAAAAATAATAAGGGCACGTACCCTTGCCAGAAAGAGCACTCACACTCCTAGGCACCTAGCCAAGACTCAAAAGATCGTTTTGCCTCAATTAAGTGGGGGCTAGCGCAAGCGTCCATGACCTCTAAAGTACTCGACTTGACCCTCCCTAAAGCGAACTAACTCACTTAAAGGCCTTCTTTCACCACTAGACATAGTCGTTCGCTTAAAGACCTTCTTTCACCCCTAGACATGTTAGGTTATGATACATATGATATTACATAAATCATGCGGAAACAACCATTAACCCAGGAATACATATTATTTACACATAATCATATAGCACAATTTAGATGCATACTCTTTGTTGCGTGCCCTCCCTAGCTGCGCCCGAACCGAACAAGAACAAGTCTTTAGGACTCCAAGTGTCGTCCCTCCGTAGATAGTCCACAGCACGTCCGGATCCGCCTTAAGATTGACCAACTAGAATCGCCCTTAAGGTACTAAAATTTTCGGCACTTTTGAGCAAGATGTGTGACTGAATTTTTCTCTCAAAAACCCACTTTGAATACTTTAAAACTCATTATAAATTGTGAACCCAGGCCACATATTTATAGGGGTATGGAAAGAGAATTGGAATCCTATTAGGATACGAATTAATTAAACTTAGAATCCTACAAGAACTCTAATTAATTAATTTATCAAATAGAATTAGGAATTTAATCATTAACCGAACTCTGCACGTTTTAGGAATCGTGCATGAACACAAACTCACACACACACACACGGCAGCCACGATGGGCCGCCCATGCGCGTGCGTGCGAGCAGCAGCCCACGCAGCGAGGCCCACGCAGCCGCGGCCTTGGCGCGCGCTGGGCCTGCCTTGCGGTAGGCCTGGGCGCTGCCTTGGCTGGGCTTGTGGCGCGCGTTTGGCTTGCTGGGCGATGGCCTGGCTTCGAGCTGGGCCCTCGTCCGGCAGGCCTCGTCCGATGCTTATTCGTACGATACGCTTCCGATTAAATTTCCGATTCCGGAATTCATTTCCGATACGAACAATATTTAACATTTCCGATTCCGGAATTAATTTCCGTTTCGAACAAATATTTAATATTTCCGTTTCCGGAATTATTTTTCGATTCCGATAATATTTCCGATTCTGACAATATTTCCGTTTCCGGCAATATTTCCGATTCTGGCAATATTTCCATTTCCGATAATATTTTCCGATACGTACCATGTTTCCGTTTCCGGCAACATCTACGACTTTGGATAATATTTATATTTCCGATACGATCCATATTTCTGTTTCCGGCAATATCATCGTTTCCGGAGTATTCATTTCTTGCCTGTGACGATCTCAGCTCCCACTGAAACCAAGATCCGTCGATTCCGAATATCCATAGATGGAGTATCTAATGCCATTAAATACTTGATCCGTTTACGTACTATTTGTGTGACCCTACGGGTTCAGTCAAGAGTAAGCTGTGGATTAATATCATTAATTCCAGTTGAACTGAAGCGGCCTCTAGCTAGGCATTCAGCTCACTTGATCTCACTGAATTATTAACTTGTTAATTAATACTGAACCGCATTTATTAGACTTATCATAGAATGCATACTTGGACCAAGGGCATTATTTCCTTCAGTCTCCCACTTGTCCTTAGGGACAAGTGTGCATTTCCTAATTCCTTTGTCGCTCGATGCTTGCTCTTGAACATAAGGTAAGAGTTGTCATCCTTATTATGTCCAGAGGTGTTCCTCGGTTTCAGAGTTCAACTGATCAAATAAACAGATAATCATAGCCTATGATTCATCCGAGCACGGCCATGCATTTCACAGTTTCTAGCTCTCCGAGTGGCCTTGTACAACTTTTAAGCATCTCATCCCGATTTATGGGAGGACAATCCCAATCTTGCGATCTTGAGATTAGACTTCGTTTGATAGGTGATTACCTGAGCGTTGCCTTTATAGCCTCCTTTTACGGTGCGACGGTTGGTCAACGTCAAAGCAACCAGTTCTCAAACAAGTAATCTCAAATCACTCAGGTATTGAGGATTTAGTGTCTAATAATTTAATGAAATTTACTTATGACAGATTTTCATCTCTTACAGTAAAGTTTCATAGGTCTTGTCCGATACTAGTCTTCCCAAAGTAAGTATCTATGCAAATGATTATGACATTGCCATGTCCACATAGTTCAAGAAACAGAACTACTAGTCATCTTGCATTCTAATCGTCTAACGTTTTCTATGCGTCCAATTTTATAGAAAACTCCGACTAGGGACCATTTTCAATCTTTGACATTCAAGTTCACTTGATAGACATTTCTTAGTCACAGGACTGGTCCTGACAGTCTATCTTGAATATATCGTCAAATTGAAGGGACTCATCATTTAATAAACCATAAATTAAATGGAAAAATGAATTCTTTTCATTTATTGTGAATGATTAACCAATAATGTTTTACAAAGATTTAAACTCTAAAACTTTAAAACATTAAATAGAGACATCAAAGCCATTCTCCAATATGCTTGATTCCCATAGCTGCAGTGTGCGAGTTGTGCTTCGCTTGCGGCAGAGGTTTAGTTAATGGATCTGATATGTTGTCATCAGTTCCAATCTTGCTTATCTCGACTTCTTTTCTTTCAACGAACTCTCGTAGAAGGTGAAATCTACGAAGTACATGCTTGACTCTCTGGTGGTGTCTAGGCTCTTTTGCCTGTGCAATAGCTCCGTTATTGTCACAATACAGGGCTATTGGTCCTTTAATGGAGGGGACTACACCAAGTTCACCTATGAACTTCCTTAGCCATATAGCTTCCTTTGCTGCTTCATGTGCAGCAATGTACTCCGCTTCAGTTGTAGAATCCGCAATGGTGCTTTGCTTAGCACTTTTCCAGCTTACTGCTCCTCCGTTGAGGCAGAAGACAAACCCAGACTGTGATCTGAAATCATCTTTGTCGGTTTGGAAACTTGCGTCCGTATAGCCTTTAACAATTAATTCATCATCTCCACCATAGACCAGGAAGTCATCTTTGTGCCTTTTTAGGTACTTCAGAATGTTCTTGGCAGCAGTCCAATGCGCCTCTCCTTGGTCTGACTGGTATCTGCTCGTAGCACTGAGTGCGTACGCAACATCCGGGCGTGTACATATCATAGCATACATTATTGAACCAATCAATGATGCATATGGAATCCCATTCATTCGTCTACGCTCATCAAGTGTTTTTGGGCACTGAGTCTTGCTTAGAGTCATTCCATGAGACATGGGTAGGTAGCCTCGCTTGGAGTCCGCCATCTTGAACCTATCAAGCACCTTATTGATATAAGTGCTTTGACTAAGTCCAATCATCTTTTTAGATCTATCTCTGTAAATCTTGATGCCCAATATGTACTGTGCTTCTCCTAGATCCTTCATCGAAAAACATTTCCCAAGCCAAATCTTGACAGAGTTCAACATAGGAATGTCATTTCCGATAAGTAATATGTCGTCGACATATAATACTAGAAAAGCAATTTTGCTCCCACTGACCTTCTTGTATACACAAGATTCGTCTGCGTTCTTGATGAAACCAAAGTCACTGACTGCTTCATCGAAACGTATATTCCAGCTCCTGGATGCCTGCTTCAATCCGTAGATTGACTTCTTTAGCTTGCATACCTTTTTAGCATTCTTTGGATCCTCAAAACCTTCAGGTTGTGTCATAAACACAGTTTCTGTTAAAACGCCGTTTAAGAAAGCAGTTTTGACATCCATCTGCCATATTTCGTAATCGTAATATGCAACGATTGCTAGCATTATCCGAATAGACTTTAGCATTGCAACTGGTGAAAAAGTTTCATCGTAATCCACACCGTGGACTTGCCTGTAACCTTTTGCAACCAATCTAGCTTTGAAAACTTCAAGTTTCCCATCCTTGTCCTTTTTCAGTTTGAAAACCCATTTGCTTCCAATGGCTTGATAGCCATCTGGCAAATCGACCAAATCCCATACTTGGTTTTCTGACATGGAGTCCAATTCAGATTGCATAGCTTCTTGCCATTGCTTGGAGCTAGGGCTCGTCATAGCTTGTTTGTAAGTCGCAGGTTCATCACTTTCAAGTAATAGAACGTCATAGCTCTCGTTCGTCAAAATACCTAAGTACCTTTCCGGTTGAGATCTATATCTTTGCGATCTACGCGGGGTAACATTTCTAGATGGACCATGATTCTCACCAGATTCTTCTAAAGATCTCTGAGTTTCATCCTGAATGTCATCTTGAGCATTCTCTAGAGTTTGTTGTTCGACTCGAATTTCTTCGAGGTCTACTTTTCTCCCACTTGTCATTTTGGAAATGTGATCTTTCTCCAAAAAGACACCATCTCGAGCAACAAACACCTTGTTCTCAGATGTATTGTAGAAGTAATACCCCTTTGTTTCCTTTGGATAGCCCACAAGGATACATTTGTCAGATTTTGGATGAAGTTTGTCTGAAATTAATCGTTTGACGTATACTTCACATCCCCAAATCTCAAGAAAAGACACATTTGGAGGCTTTCCAAACCATAATTCGTATGGAGTCTTTTCGACAGCTTTAGACGGAGCTCTATTTATAGTGAGTGCAGCTGTATTTAGTGTATGTCCCCAAAATTCTAATGGAAGTTCGGCCTGACCCATCATTGACCTGACCATGTCTAGCAAGGTTCTGTTCCTCCGTTCCGACACACCGTTCCATTGTGGTGTTCCAGGAGGAGTCAATTCTGATAGAATTCCACATTCTTTCAGATGGTCATCAAATTCATAGCTCAGATATTCACCGCCTCTATCAGACCGCAGTGCCTTAATCTTCTTGCCTAATTGATTCTCTACTTCACTCTGAAATTCCTTGAATTTGTCAAAGGATTCAGACTTATGCTTCATTAGGTAGACATAACCATACCTACTGAAGTCATCAGTGAAAGTGATAAAGTAGCTGAAACCACCTCTAGAATTTGTACTCATTGGTCCACATACATCTGTATGGATTAAACCCAATAGTTCATTTGCTCTTTCTCCAACTTTAGAGAAAGGTTGCTTTGTCATTTTGCCAAGTAAACATGATTCGCATTTACCATAATCCTCTAAGTCAAATGGTTCTAGAATTCCTTCCTTTTGAAGTCTTTCTAAGCGTTTCAAGTTTATATGGCCTAATCGACAATGCCACAGATAGGTGAGATCTGAATCATCCTTTTTGGCCTTTTTGGTATTTATGTTATATACTTGTTTGTCGTGATCTAATAAATAAAGTCCATTGACTAATCTAGCAGATCCATAAAACATCTCTTTAAAATAAAACGAACAACTATTGTCTTTTATTAAAAAGGAAAATCCCTTAGCATCTAAGCAAGAAACTGAAATGATGTTTTTAGTAAGACTTGGAACATGGAAACATTCTTCCAGTTCCAAAACTAGCCCGGAGGGCAACGACAAATAGTAAGTTCCTACAGCTAATGCAGCAATCCGTGCTCCATTTCCCACTCGCAGGTCGACTTCACCCTTGCTTAACTTTCTACTTCTTCTTAGTCCCTGTGGATTGGAACATAAGTGTGAGCCACAACCTGTATCTAATACCCAAGAAGTTGAATTAGCAAGTATACAGTCTATAACGAAAATACCTGAAGATGGAACGACTGTTCCGTTCTTCTGATCTTCCTTTAGCTTCAAGCAATCTCTCTTCCAATGCCCCTTCTTCTTGCAGTAGAAGCATTCGGATTCAGAAGTGGGTTGACTGACCTTCCTCTTTACAGATTTGGCGCCAGTTTGCTTAGTTGGGCTGGCCTTGTTGCCGCCTTTCTTAGCATTCCTCTTCTTTCCAGATTTCTTGAACTTGCCCCCACGCACCATAAGCACATCCTGCTTATCACTTTTGAGCGTCTTTTCAGCGGTCTTCAGCATACCGTGAAGCTCAGTGAGCGTTTTGTCCAGACTATTCATACTGTAGTTCAGTTTGAACTGATCATACCCGCTATGAAGAGAATGGAGGATGGTGTCTATAGCCATTTCCTGAGAAAATTGCTGATCCAGCCGACTCATATTCTCAATGAGTCCAATCATTTTGAGAACATGTGGACTTACGGGCTCGCCTTTCTTAAGCTTGGTCTCAAGAATTTGCCTATGAGTCTCGAATCTTTCGACTCGAGCCAGATCTTGGAACATGTTCTTCAACTCACTGATGATTGTGAAAGCATCTGAGTTGATGAACGTTTTCTGCAGATCCGCACTCATGGTGGCGAGCATTAGACATTTCACATCCTTGTTGGCATCAATCCAACGATTGAGGGCTGCCTGAGTGACCCCGTCGCCTGCAGCTTCGGGCATCGCCTCATCTAGGACATACTCCTTTTCTTCCTGCATAAGAACTATTTGCAAGTTCCTTTGCCAGTCAAGGAAGTTTTTCCCGTTCAACTTCTCCTTTTCGAGAATTGATCGAATGTTGAATGAATTGTTGTTTGCCATATTAAAAACTACAATTGAAAAGAATAAACAAATAAATAACCATTCACAGTTTCTCTTAATAAACTTAAATTCTAGCATACATGCATAATTCAATGTTTATTAAGCATTTTATTCAAGTTATGTGTTCCGGCAGGTGTGAATAAAATGATTCCAAGATCCTAAAATCATTGAAGAACTAAGCACAGTTTGTCGACTTAATCCTAGAACATCTTAGGTAAGCAAAAGCCTTTTGCTAATAGTCTAGAAACTATTCTTGGTTGATAGGTACGTCTAAGAACTTATTATGTAAACCTATCGATTTTGCCACGACATAAAAGGACTCCTTACTTATATCGTTGAGTTTCACCAAAACTAACATGTACTCACAATTGTTTGTGTACCTTGCCCCTTTAGGACCAATAAGTAACACCTCGCTGAGCGAAAACTATTACTAGATTGATGTAAAGGATATCCAAGCAAGTGTATATTTTGGCATGGCACCTTTTAACTCAATTTTTAAGTTTGGAACTTAAGGCTCTTACTATGTTGGTTAGATTTTAAGTGAACTAAAATCCTTAATCATGCAACATAATCAAGCTTTTGATCTCATGCTTTTAAGACATATTTAAAGCAATAAATAACTTAAAACATGCATAAGATTAAATGTGATGTAGTATGGCCCGACTTCATCTCGAAGCTTTGACTTCAAAGTCCGTCTTGAAAATCTCCGTGGGAGGCACCATTTTCTTCAAATAGGATAAGCTATAACTAATTACAACTATTTGATGGTACGCAGACCATATTTGAATTGAAAAATAACTTTGGTACTTTAGACCAATTACATTCAAATTAATGGTACGCAGACCATATTTTCTATCCTATTTGGGCCATACTAGTCACTTCATAACCTGCAAAACAGTACATATACAATATATACCATTCACCCATTCATTATCATGAATGGCCCACATAGCTGGTTAGTAAAACACATTATGCATCACGTAAACATTTGCAGCAATTAATCAAGGGCACCAATAATCTACCAATTATTCAGTCCTTATTAATTCTAATCAAGTTGTTTTAACCTTAAGGATTTGTAGACCTAATCAAGAGTTTTATGACTAAAAGGGCTCCCACTCAAACCAATAAATTCATATGCTTTACTAATTTTAAACATAAAAATGTATTTCTAGTCTAACCGGAAACATACAAATTTAATTAAAATTTAAAGCTCATATAAATTTATAATTGAATCCAAAAATTTAATTTAATTTCAGTCGTTATTTAAATTAATTCATGATTTTAATTTTAGTAAAATAATTAGAATAAATAAAATTTATTATAATTACAATATTCAAAATTAAAATCCAAGAAAATAATTTAAATTATTAATTTTAAAATTAATTAAAATTACGTGAACTGAAATTTTCAAATTAAACATTCAAAACGATCTAATCGTAACGCAAACACCCTACGCATTGCACGCCCATGGGCCGCACGCACACAACCATTGCTGGCCATGTGCGCGCAGCCCATGCGCTCGTCGCATAGCTGCTGCATCTCCCATCGCAAGCCATCGCACGCTATGGTGCTCGCTGCGCGCGCCAGCGCTCGTCGCACGCGAGCCATCGCTCGCAGTGCGCGCTTGCCAGCGCTCGCTGCGCGCGCTCCATAGCTCGCTGTGCGCGCGAGCCATTGCTCGCTGTGCGCGCGAGCCATCGCTCGTTGTGCGCGCGAGCCATCGCTCGCTGGGCGCGCGACATCGCTCGCTGTGCGCGCGAGCAACGCTGGGCGCAGCGCTCGTGGCACGCGAGCTTGCGCTCGCTGCGCGCGAGGCTGCGCGCTCTTGCGCGAGGCAGTGCGCGTTGTGGCGCAGCTCGCTTGCTGCCCACACGCGACTGCATTGGCTTGCCTTTCGTCCATGCCCATTTGTTCATAGCTCGTGGCCCACGACACAAGGCAGGGCTGCTGCCTTGTGCTCGTGCACCATGCCTTGCTCATTGCATTGGTGCCGCACGGGCGACGAGCTCCCTTGCTCGTCGTCGCATGCCCGCACTATACAACACCCCTTAAGGGTAAAACGAAGCGTCCATTGCTTTGTGCGTGCAAGTTATATGAACGAATCGCATAAAAATTTAAAATTTATATTTAAAATTAATGACAAATTAATAAATAATATTAATTTCATAATTTTAGGGCGAAAAATCGAAAATTTATTATTCAATTGATTTCCGATTGTTATGGATTCGAGTCTAGGTCATAATAATTTAAAATTTATCATAAATTTACAATTTTTATGGTGGTTTTTAATCATAGGTTTCTAATTAAATTATAATTAATTATGAAAATCAAATTAATTCTAAATTATTCTAATTTTCAACAAATTAATCATAATTACAAATTAGATTGCATAATTAACAAGGCTAGGCATTCAAACTTGTTAAACATATACAGTAGGTCAATCAAAAATTCAAGATTTATCAACAAGAATCGCAAATATTTAATTTATCATCTTAAATTTACGAAATTTTGCATTCGAAAAACTAAAACCTTCGAAAAGTCATAGTTAGGCTTCGAATTTGAGAATTCTGGGTTCGGCAGAAAAACACTATTTTTGTCAAAATTTTAGAATGCCTTTTACATGCGGAATTGACACAAAAATCACTCGATTTGGATGAGTAACGAAGAAACTGCCGAAAAACTGCGTACGTATAATTAAATAAACGCAATTTGCAATTAATTAACAATTACGAAAATTAATCACCCCTTTTAATTCTTGCAAATTTGTAATATTTAACCATGTTCATTCAATTTAGATTATGAAAATAATAAGGGGCTCGTGATACTACTGTTAGGTTATGATACATATGATATTACATAAATCATGCGGAAACAACCATTAACCCAGGAATACATATTATTTACACATAATCATATAGCATAATTTAGATGCATACTCTTTGTTGCGTGCCCTCCCTAGCTGCGCCCGAACCGAACAAGAACAAGTCTTTAGGACTCCAAGTGTCGTCCCTCCGTAGATAGTCCACAGCACGTCCGGATCCGCCTTAAGATTGACCAACTAGAATCGCCCTTAAGGTACTAGAATTTTCGGCACTTTTGAGCAAGATGTGTGACTGAATTTTTCTCTCAAAAACCCACTTTGAATACTTTAAAACTCATTATAAATTGTGAACCCAGGCCACATATTTATAGGGGTATGGAAAGAGAATTGGAATCCTATTAGGATACGAATTAATTAAACTTAGAATCCTACAAGAACTCTAATTAATTAATTTATCAAATAGAATTAGGAATTTAATCATTAACCGAACTCTGCACGTTTTAGGAATCGTGCATGAACACAAACTCACACACACACACACGGCAGCCACGATGGGCCGCCCATGCGCGTGCGTGCGAGCAGCAGCCCACGCAGCAAGGCCCACGCAGCCGCGGCCTTGGCGCGCGCTGGGCCTGCCTTGCGGTAGGCCTGGGCGCTGCCTTGGCTGGGCTTGTGGCGCGCGTTTGGCTTGCTGGGCGATGGCCTGGCTTCGAGCTGGGCCCTCGTCCGGCAGGCCTCGTCCGATGCTTATTCGTACGATACGCTTCCGATTAAATTTCCGATTCCGGAATTCATTTCCGATACGAACAATATTTAACATTTCCGATTCCGGAATTAATTTCCGTTTCGAACAAATATTTAATATTTCCGTTTCCGGAATTATTTTCCGATTCCGATAATATTTCCGATTCTGACAATATTTCCGTTTCCGGCAATATTTCCGATTCTGGCAATATTTCCATTTCCGATAATATTTTCCGTTACGTACCATGTTTCCGTTTCCGGCAACATCTACGACTTTGGATAATATTTATATTTCCGATACGATCCATATTTCCGTTTCCGGCAATATCATCGTTTCCGGAGTATTCATTTCTTGCCTGTGACGATCTCAGCTCCCACTGAAACCAAGATCCGTCGATTCCGAATATCCATAGATGGAGTATCTAATGCCATTAAATACTTGATCCGTTTACGTACTATTTGTGTGACCCTACGGGTTCAGTCAAGAGTAAGCTGTGGATTAATATCATTAATTCCAGTTGAACTGAAGCGGCCTCTAGCTAGGCATTCAGCTCACTTGATCTCACTGAATTATTAACTTGTTAATTAATACTGAACCGCATTTATTAGACTTATCATAGAATGCATACTTGGACCAAGGGCATTATTTCCTTCAAGACACAGTCATAGTCGCCGACAAGTAGTAAAGGCAGTAAGCTTGCAATAAAGAGATTGTTCTACGGCATCACCCCATCGTTCCTTCGAACTCAGGGCCCCCGTTCATGGTAATTCAAATGCTTGCTAATCTCCTTTGGAAAAAATCAGACATTGTCAATAGGACTTGGCACTTAACCAAGGCTCACCCTACTCAGACATATGACACGGGCATCTAAAATCGAAATCTAAAAGCATCATTAATGGGAAGACATGATAGCAACTGGGGGCTAAAAATTGAAATGAAAGAGCTAGGGAGAGAACTAGGTATACCTTGACCTTTTGTACGGACATACACCAAGTAAATCTAAGTCGATTTGAAAACGGTTTATATTCCCGCAATTCTGGAAAAGATGGCCCTAAAAGCCTGAAAGCATATGCCAAAAGGGCGCAAGTATATCTTGACGCCTTCACCATGACTTCCAGCAAATCCTTAGACAGCATTCCAAAAAACGTAACAGTATTTTGATTCACTCATATAACCCTTCTATAAGTCAACTTACTTAGGACACCTCGGATTGTACACAGTAGGATTCGGATTTTAAATAATTTTCAAATAATTTTCAAAGACTTCTTCGAACATAATAAAGTGTCGTTGATTTAAGCTAAGTATGCGTTTATCTCAAATGTTGCAAGTGAGTCAAAAGATTTCTAAATATGATTATGTGTAAAGAAAGGCACCTAGCTTTTGGTCAAAGGCACACTTCAACATGTGACTACCTTGACCATGGCAATGTCGCACAATACGACATTTACAAGAAAAGTAGCAAATCACTACCCGAACGTGCCTCGCACTAAACGAGTCTGGTTCAAATTGTTCATGATCCATGTCACCATGAATGCATAAAAACGTATGCCAAGCATTTTAGCACCAAGCCAATCCCGTAGCTACAATTGGGGGCTTGAGAAACACACTCTAAAAATGCTCGAAATGATGATTTTATCGCAAATACTCGACGCTAATGCTATACATATGTCATAGGGGCACAATCCTAAGCTTTAATCGTGTAAAACGAACCTTAGAATGGCTACGACCCCTCCCAAATTCTAAAGCATTACTTAGAATATATAAAGTCACCCCACTATCAAGGGTAACTGAAAATCGCGAGTCACCAAAACTCCGATCAAACTACTGCACATAACGCTCGCCCTACAAGCGTCCGTTACACAGTTTACGTCGTTCCAAAGCAAAAGCAAAAGAAAAATCAAGGATAAAAATAAAAAAAATAAAAAAAACTTTCTGCCCAGAAATCATTTTTAACGCCTATAGCTGGGCGCCAATATCTTTAACGCCCCAGCCTGGGCGCTGATTCTTTATTCTAGCCAAGTTTTGCCCAGATATAAAAACAGAAGAAAGAAACATCTATGAATCCTCGCATCGAACGAAGTAATAAGCCGTGCAAACCCATGCGGAAGGTGCTACACTTGTTCGAACACCTGAACGAGGCATGATGAAGTACTCCAATGCAAAAATAATAATGATATCCTAACGCTTGGAGGAATGTTCTAAGACACGCCGTTAGGCCACACAAGCCTACGTTGCACC
Organism: Spinacia oleracea; assembly: GCF_020520425.1. Taxonomy (NCBI): domain Eukaryota; kingdom Viridiplantae; phylum Streptophyta; class Magnoliopsida; order Caryophyllales; family Amaranthaceae; genus Spinacia; species Spinacia oleracea. The sequence continues at coordinate 67,106,836 of NC_079488.1, read as the reverse complement.
ATAAGTTCAACCATCCCACGGTACAAGTCTAAAAAAGAGAGTAAGGCATATTGCACTAATGCAGGCACGACCAAGAGCATGTGTAAAAGAGGCAAAGACTGCTTATCGCCCAAATTCAAAATGCAAGCCACACGACTTCTGCATTAAGGATTAAAGGTAGCAAAATATTACCTACCATGAAAGGGATAGCTCGCACCTACACGAGCGGAACCCCAAGGCATCTTTTTCGAAAGAACCTACAAAAATCGTACGCCAAAAAGAAGCATCCCAACATGCATACTTGGGGGCTCCAAGCTACGAAACAACCATAGCAAAATGAAAAATCTCGAAGCAAATGTTTGAACAAACGAAAGGGCACGATGTTTGAGCCCACTTCATGAATGGGCCTGAACCCTATCAAGTTTCTAAGCAAACTATTCAAAATCAGTCATTGCTCAAAAAATGATTCAAGCAAACTGATTAATGGACCGCACACAACGGCCATTCTATGAACGCTCGTTCGCACATACATATCATCATTCTAAGTATCGAACATTCACGAACGCGTTCAAAAGGAAAAATATACAACAACAAGAGCGGTCAAAGTCTTACGCCTCAAGGTATGTTCCTCGGGCCATATAGACTCGCCCAACTATCGCAATAATTGTACGCCTTAAGAGCAACAGTTCCTTAAAATAATCGCCCCAAAGCGACAGGCACCGTAGTCCACCGATCGGCTACGGCTTCTCAAGAAAATCATCATGTTCTAAAAACAAAGAAAAAAACAAAAAAAAAGAGAACACATAGAACTTCCAAGTGAAATAAACGAATGAACAAGAGGCCAACTGTGTCATCAAAAGACCAACCCAAACAACACTTTCAACGCCCCACCTGGGCGTGAATTATTTCAACGCCCAGGCCTGGGCGCCGAAAATGTACCCAGGCTCAAAAAAAGGGCCTAACTTCTAGTGTGCCCTGCCATACTCATTCGACTTAGAAATTGCCGAAAGTCGCACCTCACGACTTTGTCAAAGTAGCACACCACTACAAAGATCGCTCGCACTTACGAGCACGATCCCAAACACGATCAAAGACATTACAAAATGCGTAGGAACCTCTTTGACAAAAAATGACCTTCAAGCACGAGTGCTTGGGGGCTCGAAAGAAAATATATATTTCAAAAGAAAGTGTGCAAAGTTAAAACAATATTCCCAGACTACGCTGTACAAAGTCTCGTGTTTGGATAATCTCAAAAGAAAAAAGAACCGGTTTACGACCTCAAGACCAAGGTCGTCGTTGATACTTATACATGGTCCCCCAATCGAGGACCCAGGTAGTGGCAAAGTTGAGCCGTAAGGACTAGCTCAAAACCATGAAGGAAGATGACCACAAGACAATGGTCCATCTAAACACATTGTCAACCCACATTCAGGTTGCAACTAAATCCGAGCATCCCTCGGAAGAATTCGCTCCTACAAGAATGAATAAAAAGAAATTCTCAAAAGAAATCACGAGAAAAAAAAAATTGAAATAGGGACTTGCCCACCTCAATCAGGCAAGATCGAACCACGCGAGTTCCAAATTAAAAAACGAATTCAGGGACGTCCACCCTCAGCGGACAGGGCTCGCCCACCTTCAGCGGGCGGGGTCTGCGTCACTAGCCGCGCAGGTCCTCAGTTTTCGAAAATGAAAAGAAAATAAAATCTTCAAAATAAAACAGGCTCGCCATCTTCAGCCGGCGGGGTCTGCGTCACTAACCGCGCAGGTCCTCAGTTTTCAAAAAATGAGATCTTCAAAACACAAACAGGCTCGCCATCTTCAGCCGGCGGGGTCTACGTCACAAAGCGCGTAGGTCCTTATTTTCAAAAAGCACAAACAAATTTCAAAATAGATTCGTCCACTTCTATCGGACGGGGTGTCCACCCTTAGCGGACAGGTTCGCCATCTTCAGCCGGCTGGGTCTACGTCACAAACCGCGTAGGTCCTTATTTTCAAATTTCAAAAAACAGATTCGTCCACTTCTATCGGACGGGGTGTCCACCCTTAGCGGACAGGCTCGCCATCTTTAGCCGGCGGGGTCTGCCCCACAAGTCGCGTAGGTCCTTAGTCGCTGCAGCGATAACTTTTTCTGGTTTTCCCTTTTCCAAAAATTAAAAGGATTGGTTTTCCGTTTTTTTCCAAAAAAGAGCGATGTGCTGGATTTTTCTTCGTTTTACGTCCCATAAAAACAAGGGGGTTTTCTCGTTTAACTAGCCCTGAAAATGAGAATCTTTAAAAAACATTTTTTCCTCGTGGTTGGGCTTGGCCAGGCCCAATTACACTTTATAGCTTTGATTTCGAAAACATCTGTAGCTACTCCCAATGACAAAGTGAGGGAGTTTCTACGCCTCTTTAGATACTTCCAATGACAAAGTGAGGGAGTATTCTATACTATCCGTTGACAAATCCCAATGACACGTGAGGGATATGTCGACATTTCAAGTGATGACCCTTAAGTCAAATGTTATAACTCGGGGGCTCGTGAGACCCTCGTAAAACAGGTCACATACACCATGGCTTGTGTGACGCACTCCGTCTAATACTTTGACCATCGTCTCATCCCGAGACTCAGTCAAAGTGGGGGCTAACTGTAGACACCTACTTTTGTCCCCATTCCCGAAAGAGAAAGGTTCGATGATGAAAACGTAAATCTCCACTTGACAACGCATCTCCTATAAAATAACGAATCTCAATTCCCCTTTTCATTTCACCCGAAACCTGCTATTTATAGAAACCTGCTAAAAATAGTAACTGCCGTAAAAGGTAGCTTCTAAAAGTGGCAAGTTATAAAAGATAGAAACCTGTCAGAATTAGGTGTTGCACTCCAACATATATAAATCCTAAATGAGATAGAAAACTGCGAGAATCCTATTCCTAATATGATTCGGAAATAAGAGTTACGTATTAATTAAAATCCTAACGAGCCTAGAGTTTGTAACGGGCCCAGACGCATTACGTCATGAAATTGATACGCACTAAAAGACTCGATTAAGTCTCAAACACTACGACTAAGAAAACAGCCCATACCCTATTTTCAACGCCTGGCTCTGGGCGCCGAAATCTTCGGCGCCCAGGCCTGGGCGCTGAAAATACCTGGGTACGTGTTTTTTCCTAATTCTTTGTGGATTAGAACTCTGCAATTCTATCTTTCCACGAACTCTCCCCTATAAATACAGCCCCAAATTCGACGTGAAAGGAACAACACACAATTCATATTCTGAGTATTGACTCCAACCCTTAGCCTAAGCCTCACGCTGCGAAATTGTTCACGCGTTCTGTCGCAATCGATCCACAAATCGAACAGAACGTATCCTGTCCCATAATTGAGATTCGTTAAATAAAAAGGAGAAATAGCAAAGTCAAAGTGGTTAGTTTTCTGAGAACCGTGACGCACCTCTCAAGGGTGCGTCGTAATGTGCCCCTTCTCGATGATTTAATTGCTTTCCTCGCCCTTTTTATGAACTGTTAAACTAACTAAATCTGATTGTTCTATCACGCCTAATAAATATAATATTTTTGGGAAATTGGATTATCATGCTAGGTCCCTTAATACTATTTAAATCAGATAATCACGATCGATCTAGTATTATATGTTGCATATTGCTAAAATCAACTCAGATTAGTTTAATAGTTAACGCATGTCCCTTCAATTATTTATGCTGAGCTAGTAAGGATATCCTGCCTCTGGAGTTATCGACGAGCGAAGTACTCCTCTCGGTAGTTACAGTCCCCCGAACCCTCAATCTCTACCTTGCGGGTGTATGTTGAGAGATCCCCACACCAGGGATCACAAGGGAACCTACGGCCGTCGTGGTCAAACATAATTGCACTCCCTTTATGTCACGATAACCGGGTTTTGTCAGCTTTTCTCATTGTCGTTAAAAACTGAATGGCGACTCCTATATTACTAGTCAATTGGGTGTATACTCACAGGAAATCCAATTACACTTGATTGAATAAAAGAATCGTCACACCCACGAGGGACGAGGTCACGCATTAGCCTCGTGCTTTTTCGACCCCCTCACAGATATATGGCCTTTATTTTTCCTAAAATTATTTAAACTCACTTATTATTTTTCTTGAAATAAGTGATTATAAAGTGAACATACCACAATACCCTCACTAATACTCCCTCCATCCCAAAATTATAGTCTTGTTTGACTAAAAACACGAATTTTAAGAAAAGTGGAATATAGACATATAGTGTGTGGAAAATTGAAATATAGTACATTGATGATGAAAAAATAGAATATAATACATGTAAAAAGGAATAAAATACATGGTGAAGAGAAAATAGTACATGTTAAAAGGAATAAAGTACATTTTATTTTTGTTTTGTGGTCCCAAATGAGGGTAAACATGGGAAACTTTTGTGTTCAAATAAGAAAATATGATTATAATTACGGAACGCCCAATTTGAAAAACATGACTATAATTTTGGGACGGAGGGAGTAGTATGTAGGATGTTGTTGAATTCCTTGTAAATTTTATGTGTTCTTTATTTTGTTCTTCGTTAAACTTTCTTGCATCTGTGCAACCACCTCCTACATTGTAGGGATTCTCCTTCGTCTTCTAGCCGTTTCCATGCGCCAATAAATATAGCCAAGCACATGATCAGAAGAGACAAGTTCTCAAGCATTCAAGCCATCTCTTATTCTCAAGTTATTAAGCAATATTGTTACTAGCATTGTACTCTTTATTTTACGCAAACACTTTCCTTATTTTCTTAGTTTGTACTTCAAATATTCTAGTGGATTGGTGGATTCATTTTCACCCGCGATATATTTTTTCCCATATTCTTGGGATTCTGTGTCACCATCTTCTTGTGTCCTCCCTTCTCTTGGTTTTTTTTTATTGCCATTGCTTAGTTGGTGACGTCCCTAGTCAAGTGTCACCCCTAGTCAAGTGTCACCCCTTAGACAAAATTTGGCATAAACAACTATGTACAAGGTAATTAATTAAGAACGCTTTACAATTTTGTATAAAAAGGTTAGCAATCTGGAATATAGTGAAGGAACTATAAAGAAGTTTTCAAGACTTGATTTCGGTTTCTGCTGGAAGAAAATGTTCCGGTGTTTGTGTTCTTATTTCCGTGGTATATTTTTTGTAATAAAAAATGTTACAATACGGCATAAACCTCTGCCCTTCAATATATATACAGGGAGAACCTTAAACCCTATTCTACCTTGCCTTAGTTGTACAAAAGACAAGAAACATAAAACAACAAAACAACATCCACCTTGGGATCAACCAAGGTGGGGAATCCTAAGCAAATAACAGAAACAAAAAAAGAATAAAGCTATACTAATATTGACATGTGACTTTGCCTAGCCTTTATTGTGTGATGCACGCCATACCAATATTCTCAATACTCCCCCCCCCCCCCCCGAGTTGGAACTGTGTTGAACAATCCTAACTTGAAGGAGAGAAGATTGAGTTGCTGCTCACTCAAACTTTTAGTCATCAAGTCTGCAAGTTGAAGAAATGACTTGATATGTAGAACCTTTAGGAGCCCACCTGTGATGTGATCTGTCATATAGTGATAGTCAACATTTAGATTCTTAGTTCTTGCATGAAAAACAGGATTGTGAGCCAAGTATAAAGCTGATTGATTGTCACAAAAAAGATCAATAAGTTTAGGGACATTATGCCCAAGGTCTGAAAGGATTCCTTCTATCCACACCAACTCACTTGTAGTGTGTGACATGCACCTGTATTCTACCTCACAGAAAGATTTCAAAACTGTTTTCGATTTCTTTGTTTTCTAGGATATTAAAGACTTCCCTAGGAATACACAAGATCCTGTTAATGATCTTTCACTGAAGGCAAAACTTCCCTATAATCTGAATCACAGAACCCTGTCACTGTGATTTCTGAATCAGCTGAATAGAATAAACCATGATTGATGGTTCTAGCTAGGTATTTCACAACATGTATTGCTGCTTGGAGGCTCAGACATGAACTAACTCAATTGTTGTACAGAGTAAGAGATGTCTGGTCTGGTTAGGTTGAGATATAGAAGTCTCCCTATAATTCTTGTATAGATTTATGGATCCTCTAACACTTCCCCTTCATTTGTAGACAACTTCACTCCCTTAGGAAAGGGGCATTTGGCTGGTTTATATTACAACCTTCTGTTCCTGTGCTTTTCATAATGTCAATGATGAAATTCCTTTGATTCAACATTGTGCCCTTATCACTTCTAGCTACTTCAATCCCCAGAAATTATCTCATTTCACCCAAGTCTTTGATGGTGAAAGCTTTGTCTAATACTTCCTTCAACCTTTGGATTTCTTCTTCATCATTCCCAGTTATGAGCAAGTCATCAACATACACCAATATCAACACTTGTTTGCCTCATCTGGTTCTAGAAAAGAGAGAATAATCTCTCTTAGATTGCTCATAACCAGTTTCAGTAAGCAACTTAGTCAACTCTAAGTTTCATTGCCTTGAAGCTTGTTTCATCCCATACAAGCTTCTTTTGAGTTTGCATACTTGCCCTTCCTTTTCACCCTTGTACCCTTTTGGCGGCTTCATGTATACTTCTTCATCTAGATATCCATGAAGGAAGGAATTGTTGATATCTAGGTGATGAAGTTTCCAGTTTAGGGATGTTGCCAAAGCAATCAAAGTTCTTACTGTTGTGAACTTTGCAACTGGTGAGAAGGTATGCTTGTAATCTTTGCCTTTGATTTGCTTATCTCCTCTTGCTACAAGTCTTGCCTTCAGTATTTCTATTCCTCCTTTTGGTCTAAACTTTATCTTATACACCCATTTGCTATCAATGGATGTATTTCCCGGTGGTAACTCCATCACTTCCCATGTCTCATTCTTTTCAAGTGCATCTAGCTCTTCTTCCATGGAATTCGTCCAACCTTCACCATCCTTAGCCTCCCCATAATTCATAGGCTCTCTTTCTCTTAGAACATTGTTTAGAGAGGCTAAATAATCTTCATAGTAGTAATCTGATCCTCTTAGGATCTCCACAGCAAAACAGTAAGCAGAACAACCTTCTGATGTTTCTTTCCTTTTTCTTGGTATATCAAAGACATAATCTTTGAATTTTCCAGGTATCCCGCTTTCTCTGCTTGACTTTCTCACAATGAAGTCAAGAAGTTGTTCTTCATTCAGTATCTCTTCCTGCTCAACTTGAACAAGATCTGCATCAAGCTGGATTTCTACATTCTGATCAGACACAGCTTCACCGGTCTCATGTTCCTGTTGTTCCAATTGATTCAAGAGGTCAGAAATATCAATACAAAAAAAAATAGAACATTTCTATTTTCAAGATTTGTCATGGAGGCACGATTCTCCATTCCAATTCCCGCTTTCTTTTCTCTTTAAAAACCACATCTCTACTCACAAAGATTTTTCTGGTTTGTATATCCATCAACTTGTATCTCTTTTGGAAATATGGATACCCTAACATAACACACCTGATTCCCTTGGGTGCAAATTTATCTGTAGGCTTCTTATGAGGGCTAGAACACTACAAGAAAGCGCGTTATTACCAACCGTTTTTACCGACCGCCAAAAAAACAGTCAGTAAAGTTAAATTTATCGACCGAAAATTAAGCAGTCGCTAAATTTACCGACCGAATGGAAAGCGGTTGGTAAATTTAGAAATTACCAACCGCCTTCAAAACGGCCGTAAATTTAGCGACTGCTCTACCCCCATTATGACTAATTAGCAGTCGGTAAATACCCGACTATTATCAAAATAAATTTTAAATTTTAATAACCGCTTAATTAATATCTCCGACCAATAAGCGGTCGCTAAAATAAAAAAAAATAAAAATAAAAAAGTAACTAATCATATGACTTTTACTGACCAACTTCCCTTTCTCCTCCAAGGTCTGCAACCATTCAAAAAAAATAAAAATCAAAATTGGGAGAAGCGAACAACCCTCACCGACGCCCAGCCCCACCCCTCCAAGGCTTACCCAGCCGCTCACAACCACGACGCAGCCGCTCACAACCACGACGCAGCCACCCTAAACGTCGCCGCCACCCAGCATTGAATTGGGGGTTTACTCGACCAGCTAATTGGGAGAAGCGAACAACCCTCACCGACGCCCCCAGCCCCACCCCCAGCGCCGCCAGCCCCAACCTCCAGCGCCGCTGTTACTCTTTCTCGCGAGCCGTCGGCACATGTGTTTGTTCAATTAACCAGGTAATCTTAGTTCCTTTTGCTTTATTGATTGTGGTTCAATTTTTTCAAACCCTAACTTTTTTATTGTGGTTCAATTTTTTTACACAATTGAAACCTTGGTGGCCATGAATATGATGAACCCATCATCATCATCATATGAGAACCATGATCATCAACATAATAATAACTACTAGTATTATTATCTTGTTTTACTTTGTTGTTGTTGTTATTGTCGTAGCAAAAAGAAGTGTTGTTTGTATTATCCATGGATAATTATTTAAGAAGTAAGAAAGAAGAGAGAAGTTAGATAGATGGTATTTGGTTGAAGGATGATATTAATGGAAGCATGTAGGTGGTATTTATGAGCAATCGAGTTTGAGTTTATAGTAAAAGGGAAACCTTGGTTTTTGGTTAGTTTAGGTTGGGGTTTGAAACTCTTCCTAAATCTGGAAATGCTTATATATCCAGTAGATGTTCTACTTCCTTGTTATCTTATCATTTACTTAATTACTCTTATCTTTCTGTATCCATCATCATTTCAATTCACTAAGATGTATTCTTGCTTCCCTATTTATGGTTGACCGTTTGACCCATCACATTTAAACAAAAAAAGTAAGCATATATGAGTCAACACTTAGTTGTACTTATCGATGTGCCTAAAATATCAATTGTTGTAGTTGATTGGACATTAGTGATCGATCAGCTAGCACAAATTAGAACAAGGTGCACTCTATTGTATGTAGTTCAAAATACATTCATATTTTTTTCGGCTTAAAAACACATACTTATATAGCATATGTAACAATGTACTTTAAAACTTTAAAAAGTGTTTTTAATTTGTACATATGTGCTTTTAAACTACTTCTGTATAAAAATATGCTTTTTGAAGAGTTTAAAACGAACTGATTGCATGTAGTTCAGTACCTTCTACAGTTCTACCAATTGATCTTAATAAACCAGGCTAATGTTTATAAAAATGTGCTAAGGATAAAAAATGTGTTAAGGAAAAAAAAATATAGTGGCTAATGTACAACTAAAGTATAGTCAAGAACATTATAATGGCTAATGTTTTAAAAAATGTGCTAATGTGATAATGTTTTTAAATATGTGCTAATGTTTATTTAAACTGTTTAATTTATTAACTTTTTAAATTCATGTATTGATAGGTAATTTTGTTGAATTTGTATGAGAAACAACAAAAAGTAAAGAGAATATGTTTCCATTTAGAAAATTATTTGACGAGATAATTGACTGCTTATTTAGAAATCATCGAGCGTTATAAAGTTACCTAGTGATGATTGAATTTATTTAAATGTTAGTTAGACGAAATAGTAGGTTTAGTGCATGATTGGTGTGAGATGTGTAGGGTGTGGTTAATTAGTAACATGTTTTTTGTGAGATGTGTAGAATTTGGTATCATGAAAAGAAGAGAGCGTAGTTGGATGTATGATAGACTCGACGGGCGCAATCTTAAGCCCGACTTTCTCAAGGGGGTTGGAGAGTTCATTGAGTTTTGCAAAGAGCATCCAACATGCAATGATGGTGACAAAATAAGATGCCCATGCCCCTTGTGTGATAACAGGCGTTTTCATGATACTGAAACAGTTAGAGTACATTTGTACAAGAAGGGGTTTGTTCGTAATTACTATCAATGGATATGTCAAGGGGAAAGCTTAGTAGAGTCCTCGCGTGTTCAGCCAAATCAATATCGGGATATGGTTATTGATGCTCTTGGAAATAATCAAGAGCATTTGGTGAATGAAGAGGGTAATTCAGTTGAAGAAGAACCAAATGATGAAGCTAAGAAGTTTATAGACCTTCTAAAGGCAGCTCGAGATCCATTATATGAAGGGAGCAAACTCTCTGTGTTGGAGATGGCATCAAGAATTGCAAGTTTGAAATGTGAATTCAACTTACAACACAGGTGTGTGGATGGGTTTGCATCTTTGATGAATGATGCGATTCCAAATAACAACCAAATGGGTAGAACTTTCAATAGCACAAAGAAGGTTCTTGAGGGCTTGGAACTTCCTCAAGAGAGGATCCACACATGCCCTAAAGGTTGTTTGCTCTTCTGGAAAGGCGATGCACAGTTAGATAAATGTAGAGTATGCGGAAGTGATCGGTATAAGAAGACTGCAAAGGGTAAGCTTATTCCAGCAAAAGTTCTAATCTATTTTCCAATCACACCGAGGTTGCAAAGGTTGTATGCTACCAAGAACATTTCGGAGGATATGACTTGGCATGCCAAGAATCCCCGAGTTCAAAACACCTTCGCACATCCTAGTGATAGTCAAGCGTGGAAGCACTTGGATACAACCTTTCCTAATTTCGCATCAGAGCCACGAAATGTCAGGCTTGGTTTGTGCACGGATGGATTTGCCCCCCATGGTAAATTTGGATCCTAATATTCATGTTGGCTAGTTATTCTTACACCATACAACTTGCCTCCATCGATGTGTATGAAAAGACCATTCATGTTCCTTTCTTTGCTCGTTCCCGGTCCTAAAAATCCTAAAGGAAACTTGGATGTGTACATGCAATCACTCATTGAAGAGTTGAAACAGTTATGGGAGGTTGGGGCTATGACTTATGACATCTCAAGCAAGCAGAATTTCAACCTCCGCGCAGCCCTTTTGTGGACTATTAGTGATTTTCCTGCATATGGAATGCTATCTGGATGGTCCACGGCCGGAAAGAAGGCTTGCCCTTATTGTATGGATAAAAGCAAGGCATTTTGGCTTGAACATGGAGGTAAAGTTTCATGGTTTGATTGCCATCGACAATTCCTTCCACATGATCACCCTTTTCGAAAGAATAAAACAGCTTTCTGCAAAAACAAAGTTGAAAATGGCATGGGTCCGCATATAATGTGTGGAGAAGAATTGTGGCAATGTGTGAAGGACTTGCCTAAAGCAACTGATGGTCCTGAAGCTCTTAAGAAGTTGAAGAGTGCCAAAATGGGTTGGTTCAAACAAAGTATTCTATGGGAACTCCCATATTGGAAGGATTTGCTTCTTCGTCACAACTTGGATGTCATGCACATTGAAAAGAACTTTTTTGACCAACTCATAAACACTGTGATGGATGTGAAAGGTAGCACCTCGGACACCACTAGTGCAAGGAAAGATATGGCTAAGTATTGTAAACGTCGGCAGTTAGAGCTTGGAAATGGAAATCAAACCATGCCAAAAGCACCCTTTGCACTTGACAAGGCTCAAAAGAAGGTGTTATGTGAATGGGTTCGAGACTTGAAATTCCCGGATGCTTATGCTTCAAATTTGAGCAGGTGTGTTAATCTTCAATCATGCAAGCTGTATGGAATGAAGAGCCACGATTGTCATGTCTTCATGGAGAGGTTACTTCCGGTTGCTTTGAAGGAGTTGCTTCCCTTGCATGTTTGGAAGGCAATTACAGAGATTAGTCAATTCTTCCGAGACTTATGCGCCCCCACTATCAAAGCGAGTGACATAGATCGCTTGGATAAGAATATAGCTGAGATCTTGTGCAAGCTAGAGAAGATTTTTCCACCTGCATTTTTCAACTCAATGGAACACTTGCCAGTTCATCTTCCACATGAGGCAAAGGTTGGTGGTCCCGTCCAGTACAGGTGGATGTACCCATTTGAAAGGTAATCAAAATAATACAAATTAGCGTAAATAAATTATTACTTTAAATATCTTATATGTTTACTAGTAACTATTAATCAAACTTACATAATTTATAGGTTTCTTAACCATTTGAAGCGTAAGGTTGGAAATAAGGCACGTGTAGAAGGCTCCATATGCAATGCTTACCTAATGGAGGAGATTTTGAACTTTTGTTCCCACTATTTTCAACCTGAGGTTGACACCAAAGCAAGGGATCTAGGAAGAAATGTCCATTCGGTTGTTGAGAACCAACATGACGTTAATATCCCCGAGATGTTCAGGGTTGATTGTGGTCGTGCACCTACTAATGGCCGTTTGCGCTTCTTGCAAGACATGGAGTATGATCGAGCACATCTTTATGTGCTTGCAAACAGTGGCATCTTAGGTGAATATGAAAGGTAAAAAACTATAATTTAATTATTGTAAACTCTTCTAACGACGTATATAACCTTTATTTCCTTAATTACCATAGGAAATTTGAGGAGCACATTCTCCAAACTCAACCTCACATAGTAATGGAGGATATTTGGAGTAAATGCGAAGCCCAGTTCCCTGAATGGTTTAAATCACATGTGAGATTAATTGTATTTTGCTTTTATTCATAAACAATATTACTTACACTAGTCATTGAAAGGAAAAAAAAATTACTAACTAATTCTACGAATTAGGTTCTCCGGTCTTTGAGTCCTAATGATGTGACACGGGCGCTTGCGATGGGCCCCTCTAGACAAGTAAGGACATGGAGCCGGTTCTATGCGAATGGATATAATTTTCAAACTCATGACTACGGCAAACACAAGTCAACTATGAATTATGGAGTGTGTGTACAAAGTCCTGATGAAGTTGACTACTTTGGCATTTTGGAGGAGGTGGTTGAACTTTCTTATTGTGGTAAGCTTCAAGAGTACAAGACAATCTTGTTTAAGTGCAGCTGGATGGATTCCGTGAAGGGTATGAACATTCATGAACAATACAAACTTCTTGAGGTCAATCATTCTAAGAGATACCCAAAGTATGACCCGTTTGTATTGTCTTACCAAGTTAGTCAAGTATACTTTGCACACTACCCCAGTTTGAAGAGGGATAAAGCCCAATGGTGGGCTGTGTTTAAAACTAAGGCAAGGTCTGTGATTGATGCTCCGGTTGACTTAGACTTTCTACAAGAAGATGCAAATGAGGTTTCTTCAGCTCTTTGTGCTCCAGATGAGATCCCAGATTATGAAGATCAAGATGATGATGATGATGATGACGATATTAATGATGGTGATGCTGATAGTATGAGTGATGAGGATGAGGATGATGAAGATGAGGATGAGGATGATGGTGATGATGACATTGATGATGATGATGATGACGATGGTGATGATGATGATGATGATGATTCTGATGGATACGACGATTAACTTGATCTTGCTGATTTTGGTCCTATTTGGTTGTTTAATTTTAGGTTCAAGAAATATTATGTAGTTGTTTGGTAAACTTATGATTGGAATTTGACATGTGTTGTCTTTTATGATTGAACTTTGAATTATGTTGTTGTTCATTGAACTTATCATAGGTCAATCATTTTGGTTGTATAAATTTATGTTTGTTAGACAATCTGTAGTTGTTTGTTACTTGTTATTAGGTAATTATATATGTAGCGTAAGTTTATTAATGTTAATGCTTGGTTTGTGTTCCATTCAATAAACAGATGTCCAATCGATGAATTGTCTTTTATGATTGAAATTTGAGTTATTTAAACTTGGTTTGTGTTCTACTAAATAAACAGATGTCCAATCGAGGAGAACATTCAGCCATCCGCAGTCGTTTAGGTGCACGTGGAGGTGGTCGTGAAGGTGGTCATGGAGCTGGCCATGGAGCTGGCCGTGGAGGTACTACACGGGTGACCCAACCCTCACTGGATACCTACTTTGATGATGACGAAACTCAAGGTGAATACTCTGAAGAGGTGGTACCTGATTCACAAGTAAATGAAGAAGCTGAGGATTCTGGAGTGGTTTGGATGGCACCGGGTGAACTTTGGTAAGATTTAGAGTTACATTTTAATTATTTTATCTCATGTATGAATTTTGTAAACTAACGTTACTTGTGTTATTTCCTATTCCACTATGTAAGGTTTGATCACAGTTCCATTTCGCGGGATATTACTAACGTCATCCAGAAATATTTCAAGAGTCCTTGGACGTGTTATACCAAAGTTGACAAGGATACAAAAGATCATTGGTTCACTCTGTTCAAGGTTTACACAATTTTATATCATGTAATGTATCACTTTTTATTTTTCAACTTGCTATAATTGTAACATAACAAAATATCCCTTCTTTTCTTTTCTTTTGTGTAGAGGACCTATAAATCGTTGCCTGAGTTTGATCACCTTGCTGTGCGTGATTACCATGCAAATGCATATAAACGGGTTAAGTACATCCACTACCAAATAACAAGAAAGAGTAATGGAAAGAAGCCAGATTGGATGTCTGAGAAAGTGCATGCAGATATGATGAAGCACGTGGATGATGATGAATTCAAGAAAAGATCTGAGCAGGCTAAGAAAAATAGAAGAGGGGGTTCATTAACCAACAATGTTGAACCATCACATTTCCAAGGTTCCATTTCCACAACTGAGGCTGCAAAGAAAATGGTAAGTTTAATAATGTAACTAAATTTCATTTAACGTTGTTACTAATTTGATTATTTACAAAAATTACTTGTATAATTAGCCGAAGGAAAGTGGAGGTGTGATGCCTACAGCTGGTGACTTATATTAGAAGACACACACGAAGGAAGTACCGGGTAAAGGGAAAGTCCCTTGTAGTAGCAAAGCAAAGCAAATCAAGGTAACTTACTATTATTCTTATTTCTTATCAAGTTCGAACAAAGCTTATGAAACACGTTTTAAGTTTGAAATCAAGCCTTAGTTCTTTTAGTTGAAAAATGGGAGCGAAAATGCCTTATTTGGTCGATATAGGTCCTATATCGACAAAATATGACTTAAATGTGCTTAAATTGATTAGAATGAGTTTTATGAAGCTTGAATATGCCACACAAAACATGTAAATGGTTTGAAATGACAAGTTTGGTTCCTTAGCTCAAAGTTGGGTGAGAAAATGACATTTTAGGCAAAATATGACCTATAACGAACAAATAGGCCTTAGATGTGATTAAACACATTTGAATGTGACTTAGCAAGTTCAAACAAAGCTTATGAAACACGTTTTAAGTTTAAAATCAGCCCTTAGTTCTTTTAGTTGAAACATGGGAGCGAAAATGCCTTATTTGGTCGATATAGGTCCTATATCGACAAAATATGACTTAAATGTGCTTAAATTGATTATAATGAGTTTTATGAAGCTTGAATATGCCACACAAAACATGTAAATGGTTTGAAATGACAAGTTTGGTTCCTTAGCTCAAAGTTGGGCGAGAAAATGACATTTTAGGCAAAATATGACCTATAACGAACAAATAGGCCTTAGATGTGATTAAACACATTTGAATGTGACTTAGAAAGTTCAAACAAAGCTTATGAAACACGTTTTAAGTTTAAAATCATCCCTTAGTTCTTTTAGTTGAAACATGGGAGCGAAAATGCCTTATTTGGTCGATATAGGTCCTATATCGACAAAATATGACTTAAATGTGCTTAAATTGATTAGAATGAGTTTTATGAAGCTTGAATATGCCACACAAAACATGTAAATGGTTTGAAATGACAAGTTTGGTTCCTTAGCTCAAAGTTGGGCGAGAAAATGACATTTTAGGCAAAATATGACCTATAACGAACAAATAGGCCTTAGATGTGATTAAACACATTTGAATGTGACTTAGCAAGTTCAAACAAAGCTTATGAAACACGTTTTAAGTTTAAAATCAGCCCTTAGTTCTTTTAGTTGAAACATGGGAGCGAAAATGCCTTATTTGGTCGATATAGGTCCTATATCGACAAAATATGACTTAAATGTGCTTAAATTGATTAGAATGAGTTTTATGAAGCTTGAATATGCCACACAAAACATGTAAATGGTTTGAAATGACAAGTTTGGTTCCTTAGCTCAAAGTTGGGCGAGAAAATGACATTTTAGGCAAAATATGACCTATAACGAACAAATAGGCCTTAGATGTGATTAAACACATTTGAATGTGACTTAGCAAGTTCAAACAAAGCTTATGAAACACGTTTTAAGTTTAAAATCAGCCCTTAGTTCTTTTAGTTGAAAAATGGGAGCGAAAATGCCTTATTTGGTCGATATAGGTCCTATATCGACAAAATATGACTTAAATGTGCTTAAATTGATTCGAATCAGTTTTAGGAAGCTTGAATATGCCACACAAAACATGTAAATGGTTTGAAATGACAAGTTTGGTTCCTTAGCTCAAAGTTGGGCGAGAAAATGACATTTTAGGCAAAATATGACCTATAACGAACAAATAGGCCTTAGATGTGAGTAAACACATTTGAATGTGACTTAGCAAGTTCAAACAAAGCTTCTGAAACACGTTTTAAGTTTAAATGTGCTCCATTTAATATATTTTTTATGCATGGGTGATAATCATTTTAATTCTTGTAGGAAAACTATGAAAAAAATGTTGCTGAATGTGTTGAAAAAGGCATTGCTAAAGATCCCAACCAAATCTACTTTGAGACAGTAGGTGGGAGAAAGAAGGGAAAGGTCCCCGGGCTGGGTAGTGGAGCCTCTCTATACTTTGCACCATCTAGAAGGGGTGGTAGTTCTTCTAGCTCATACACCCCATCTATTTATTCTCAAATGTCATCTCGATTGGAAGAGACTCAACAACAGTTGACCCAAAAATCCATTGAGCTTGAAACAACAAAAAATCAGATGTTAAAGGCTATGGAGGACGATCTACTTTTGAGGCAAAGGGAGAGAGAAGAAAGAGAAGCAGAGCGACTAGAGCACCAAAGGGAGATGGAAAGGGAGAGACAAGAGAGAGAAAGGGAGAGACAAGAAAGAGAAGAACATGCCGCCCAGATGAAAAAGGCAATGGAGTCTTACGAGCGGATGTTCAGTCAGTGTACTGGTTTTCCTTTCTCGCAGTCGCAGGACCCTCGAGATCCAACCGGAGGCGGGACACCTTTGTGTTAGGTAGTTAGTATTCTTGTATTAGTTTGAACTAGTTACAACTTTTCGTATTAACATGTTTGAACAACATTATGTGTATTATGAATCTTTGTTGTATGACTTTGAACGTGTTTAATATTATAACATCGAGCAGGTTTCATACGATTTTACAGAATTTATATAAATTCGTATTTATACAGGCATATATAATATTTACAGGTACATATATAATATTTATACAGGCATATAATACAGGTATATATGCGATTTTACAAAATTGGCTGCAAATGATATTTGCATAATTACCGACCGCAAAGGCAGTCACAAATTTAGTGACCGCCACAAAAGCAGTCACTAAATTAGTGACCGCCACGAAAGCAGTCACTAAATTAGTGACCGCCATGAAAGCAGTCACTAATTTAGTGACCGCCACCAAGGCAGTCACTAAATTAGTGACCGCTACCAAAGCAGTCACTAAATTAGTGACCGCCAAAGCGGTCGCTAATTTAGTGACCGTCAAGGCGGTCGCTAATTTAGTGACTGCCTTAGCGGTCACTAATTTAGTGACTGCTTTGGTGGCGGTCACTAATCCTGTCGGTAAATTTTAGCGACCGCCTTCCAGTTGGAGTTTCCTAAATTACCGTCCAGGTGAAAACTGACCGCCTTTTTGCGACCGATAGCGGTCGCAAAATCTTTTACCAACCGTTTTTCGCGTTTTACCAACCAATTTTAGCGGTTGGTAATTAATCAATTTCTTGTAGTGGAATAACAAAGGCTACCTATCACCCTTAGATGACTATAAGTAGCTTCCTTTTTCATCAACCTTTTATATGGTGTTTTTCAATTCAAAACTACAGTAGGTAAAAGATTAATCAAATGTGTTGCAACTAAAATGATTAATTAACGAGAATCATTCTTATGCTGGTAGAATGATTCTCGTTAATTCAGTCTTAATGAGTATTCACGTTTACTAAGGGCATATTTTTTTGCTTCCTAAATCAGTGCTACGAAAAATAAATTCCATTAGCAGAGCTTTCTTGTGATATGGCAATGCTCAGAGCTGCAAATTAGGCTATGTAAGTTGGGAGAGAATGTGTGTTTCTAAGAAAGCAGGGGGCTTGGTTTTAGGAACGTCGTGATTTGGAATAATGCAGCTATAGGGAAACTAGTTTGGCATGTAGCTCATAAGCAAGATTCTTTATGGGTTAAGTGGATGCACGAAGTGTATGTGAAGCATGACAGATGGTGGACTTACGAAGCTCCACCGAGTGCAACTTGGGGTGGGAAATGTATTTGTAAAGTGAAACAAATGTTGAAGCATAACTTAGGATGCAATATGTGGAATACCTCACAGAAATACTCCATCTCTAAGGTTTATGCAGCTTTGCAAGGTCCTCAGCAAACCAAGCAACGGTATTTCATAGTTTGGAATAGACTTACCCTCCCTAAGCATAGATATCTGATGTGGATTATAATGCATAATATAGTCCAGACTAGGAGTAGATTGAAACACATAGGGGTGGCAGCGAATGATAATTGCGTTATATGTGGTCTGATGTCTGAATCTCAGGCTCATTTGTTCGGTTTATGTGATTATGCTAAGAAATACATCAATGAGATTACGGCATGGCTTGAAGTCCCGTATAAATCTACGAAAGTCACATCCTTGTGTACTTGGATCAGGAAAGGGTACAAAGGAACAAAATGGAGGAAGGGTGTGCTACTTGCTGTTGTTGCTGCTACTAGTTACCTGATTTGGCAGGCCAGGAATACAGGGCTCTGGGAAGGCTCCATCCCTAGTGTTCAGTATACGGTAAAGAACGTAAAATACATAGTAAACAGAGGACTACTCATCTCATAGGTAGGAAAGTAAATACAGAAGATAGAGAATGGTGCGATAAATTGTAAAGTGTTAAAGTGTAAATACAGGGTGTTATTTTTGCGGCTTTTTTTAGCCTGATCTTTTTCCCCAAGCTACTTAGAGGGGTCCCTCCTAGAGGGTTTGTTCTAAGTAGCTAGCCTATGGTGTTTGGTTTTGGATGCTTTGTTAATACAAGTTTACCATTTAACAAAAAAAAAATACATTCACCCCAAAGATAGCTAGACATCCCTGCATGGATTTTTAAAGCCCTAGTTGTCTCAAGAAGAAATATATACTTTCTTTCCACCCTTGCATTCTGTTGAGGTAATCCTGCTACACTTCTTTGATGACATATCCCTCTATCAGCAAAGATCTTCCCATATTCCTGCTGAAATATCTCAGTACCATTGTGACTTCTTAAAGTTTTCACTTTTTTAGTGCCAAAATGATTTTCAATAAGGGAAAAGAATGCAAGTAAAGTTCCTTTCACTTGCTCTTTGTTGGACAAAAAATGTGTCCAAGTAACCCTGTTGTGATCATCAACTATGGTTAGGAAATAAGAGGCACCTGTCAAAGTCTTAGTTCTGTAAGGCCCCCAAAGACCAACATGGATCAAATCAAATACATTCTCTGCAATAGTTTTACTAGGAAAAAAAGGAAGTTTATGATGCTTAGCAACAGAGCAAGTGTCACAATAATATTCCGTCAAACCCTTACATATGCAAAATTCTAAATGTTGCATTTTTGACAAAGATATATGCCCTAATCTAGCATGAATCGGTCTAGGTTGACTACATTATTACATTCATTTCTCTTTTCTTCTCTTTCTTGTCCATCATCCATAGACATTTTCCCAAAATTATTCCCATAATCACCATACTTGATCAGCCTGTACAGATCATTCTCATTCCTTCCAATCACCTCACTCTTCTCAATGGAAGGGCCCTGTAAGATGAATCCATTCTTATCAAACAATAACTTAAATTCTCCTTTCTCCACTAATTTACCAACTGATAACAAATTATGCTTGAAATCACTTACATACAACACATTGTGCAAAGTTACTTTAGGTGTTAAAGTCACACTCCCCATTTCAGTCACACATTTTAACAGTTCCATCTAGTAATCCCACTCTTATTTTTCCTTTGAAAGTTCTTATGTTCATCATGATAATTCTATTCCCTGTCATTTGATCACTTGCCCCTGAATCTATCAACCAAGTTTCAGACTTAGAGGTAACTTTATTTATAGCAGCATTAGAACTACTTAGCTTACCTGCAAAGTTGATGTTGTTGTTTCCAACTCCACCTTGATTATCCTTCATTGCTCTCATCACTTCCTGAACAACAACAACAATCAGGTTAATGTCTTATTTCGATCCACTTCCTTCTGCACCTTAAGAGATGAAGTCCAAAGGGTTTCCTTCCATCTGTCCTGTTACATCTATTCTGTGTACGAAATTTGCAGCTTGCTTGTAGTTTCCTGCATTTCTCTTTCCCTTTGGGATATTCTTAAACCAATCAGGATATCTCATTATCTTTAAGAATTCATCCCTCAAATGTCCCTTCATTCCATAGTAATCACACTTCTTTACATCCTTCTCTATCTTCTCAAGCCTCATTTTGTTGTAATCTTTCTTCTGAAAGTTGATAAGAGGTCCAAGGCTTGTGTTTTACCTATTCACAGCCAAGGCACTCACTTCATTACCAACATCCATTTCTCCTATCAGTTTCTTCTGTCACTCAACCTGGAGAACTAGGTTGTATGCCCTATTGACATGCATGAGTGGTTCTCTACTCAAGAAATTGGTTTTCTGCTGGTCATACCCTGAGTTAATTCCCATCAACAACTTAATCAATCTGACAGTTGCTTGTAGATCAAGCATTTTCTTTGCAATGTTGCAAGTGCATTTGGCTATGGCACCACACAAACATTCAGGCATTCCTTCAAGTTCAGATATCTGATCCCATAAACCTTTCAGCTTACAATAGTTATCACTCACACTAGAATTGTTTTGTTCTTCTTACCAAAGTTCTTTTTTAAGTTGAAAAAGTTGAGGTGCATTTGGTTGTCCATACCTTTCCAGAATCTCTTCCCAAAGACTTTTTGTTGACTGCATAGTCACTAGACTTCCAGCTATCTCAGACTTCATAGTTACAAGCAGCCAAGATTTGATCATGTAGTCATATCTAACCCATTTCTGTATTTCATCTTCACCTCTTGCAGGTTTAGGATGCTTTCCTTCCATGAAAACCAGCTTGTTCTTGGCACCGAGAGCAATTTTGATGCTTCTGCTCCAGTTTAAGAAATTGTTCCCATCAAGGATGATACTACCAAGTGGTGTAGAAGCGTTTTAGTTCACAGCAATGAAGAGGGGATCTTTGTAAGGGTTTAGTGCGGGGTTTTCATTTGCTGGTGCCATTGTTGTTGTTTTAGAAAAAGAAAGCTATCAAGAACAAGTCTTTAGAAAACTTTCCTTCTTTTCTGGGATCTTTCAAACAACCTGCTCTGATACCATAAAGAAGTTTTCAAGACTTGATTTCAGTTTCTGCTCTGAGATTTTTTTCCCACCAAAATGTTTTTTTATTTTTTACTTTAAAGTAAATAAATTACATTATGTTTTTTTAGGAAACTAAGATAAAAATATATTTTAATTACCATAGATGTGTACTGCATAATACTTCGTATATTATTGGAGGAAAGCTAAATCAATATTATTTTTCCTTTATGATATAATTTTATTTATGTATTATTATAACTTTTTAATCTGGTAAGAAATATAAAAAATATTGATAAATGAATTTCTAATGTTAGTCTACTATTAATAATATAATACATGGTAACTGGTAAGTAATAATGTTAATTAAAATAATAATACATGGTAAGTAGGCTAACATATAAGTTTATTTATCAAGATTTTACTCAATTCAAAATATGTTGTATTTGACTAACTCGGTTATGCTCGGGTCTTTTCGAAAATTAGTCTTGAGTCATTCGAGTTTGGTTAACGTTGTTAGATCGTTCTACGTACAAGTAAACTTTGCATAGTAATATGCAAATTTAGTTCATTTGAATATTTTTTTACACAACTTTGAATTTATACTTTTTCATATATCCTTTTTACTTTCATGTTTTCCTAATATCACAAGTCTTTTAGTTACTATTAAAATAAAAAAATTGTTTTAGTAGTAGTCGTGCGTTGCACGGGCCCTAAACTAGGTAATTAAAAAATACACTGAAAACACAACAAAACAAAAACAAGTACTATATTTCACTTCCCCTTGTACTATATTTCTCTTTTCCATTTACATTATTCCACTTTTCTATACAAATTAATCATAATTTGTACTTTATTCCACTTTTCCATGTACTATATTCTATTTTTCTAAAACCCATGTTTTTAGTCAAACGGGACTATAAATATGAGACGGATGGAGTAATAATTTTTAATAGATATAATAGTGAGAATTTATCGGCCAGGTTTTGATTTTTCGACACATTTTTCAAAGCATAACAAACTTTGTAAAACGAAGGTAGTATTGAGGAAGTCTTAATCTATACTGGGTATACCATTGAAATGGTATACTAATATTCTGCATTTTTATTTAGTACCAAACCACATAGTTTAGTATAAAAAAAGTAGTTGTATTTTATCATGTAATACCAAACAACATAGTTTGGTAACATGGTTTCATTTCTATTTGGTTCTAAACAACATAGTTTGGTACTCACAAGTCAAATATAAATGTTATTTATCGTGGGCCAGACTCAATTTATTACATGAACTTACCATTTAACCCTTAATATACCAACTGAAGTTACTATTTTGCCCTTAGTATACCATTTTAATGGTATACCTAGTATAGATTCAGAAAACCTCAGTAATATTGGACTTACTTTTATTGCGATTCTTCATATTTATTGCAAACCACATTTGAATAAGAATTTTAACAACTTCATATAGATACTCTATTTACCAGTCTGTTACGAAGTACTTCGTATATACCTAGTACGTACATCGTAGTAGTTAATTACGTACGTACGGATCAAAGGATATGTTATTTAAATGATATCTGTTTGGGCTCCCAATTGACTCTCAATTGGGCCACTAAGTCCAAAGCCCAATGGCTCTAAACAACAACATCGAACCCACCAGTGGCTATTCAGCCATCCATTAAGGCCCAAGGCCCAATAGTAATAAATGACCTATGGGCATTTATTATGCAAACACTATAAATAGGCCGCCAAGGCTCACACCTCAAGGTACGTCCAATTTACCGCCTTAAGACTACTCTTCTAGAGAACTTCTCTCTAGAATCCGAGCATCATTCTTACTTAGGCATCGGAGGGGCTTTCCTCGGAAACACCCCCGAGGCTAGTGACTTTGCTCTTGTGCAGGTGAATTCGGACTCCACTCATTCAAACAAGCAAGATCTTCAACACATACAAAAGGGCCTTCATTCGAAGCCCATTGTTTCCATCTTTACAACACCGGAACAATTTGGCGCCGTCTGTGGGGAAGAACACTTCAAAGCCTTTGAAAGACATCAATCACCTCTTTCCGCGAAAATGGTGAATGATGTTGTTAACAACAATGACGACGATATGATGGTGCGGTCAGATTCAGAATCTGACCAAGAGGGGCACCCTCAATCGATGGCGAGGTCACAGCCAAGCAGAGCTACGACCGCCACAAATGCAGGACCTCCGATTCCAACTAGGGAAGAGCTCACTGCGGCCATGACCATCATGCAAAACTTCCTCTTCAATGAGAAGCAGCAAGGACTGGCAAATGACCGCAGAGAAGAGAGGAGGACCAGGCGAAGGCTGAACGAGCCACCCAGTGCGGAAGTGTCCAGACCCGAACGAGAACTCCTTCCCTTGACAGGTACACACTTGACGTCGAGGTGGATGGAAAGCACGTGGGACACCCAAAAAAGGGCACAACAGCAACCAGATTGGTTTGCGAGACCATCGCCTACTCCAACAGCTCTCCAAAGCGAATCAACTACTCGTAACACTCGGATCCGAAGCTCGGTGCTCAGCAGGTTGAGGCCCTCGGTCCACTCAAGGTTAAGACCTTCGATCCATACGAGACTCGGGGTAGGTGAGTCGAGCAGATCTGGCGAACGACCCGAGGTCAGTAGCCGAGAAAGAAGAAGAGACAGGAGGCATGATCGAACCCCTAGCCCCCATCGTACGCCCGAACGTTCTAATCACAGAACCTCGGCAAACGAAGGCATCAGGGCTAGACTCGGGAAAAGAATCATGACTCCTACGTCATCCCCTTTCTCGGACGAGCTGATCATGGAAGAAATACCGAAGGTAAGACTGCCAGCGCACCTAACCTACAGCGGAATCACAGATCCGAGGGATCATGTCATCTCCTACGAGCAGCAAATGTTCTTGAGTCCCTACTCCGAAGCATGCTGGTGTAAATACTTCCCAACCACGCTAACCGGAGTGGCGGGAGAGTGGTTTAGATCGCTGCCGAAGGGATCGATCAAGAGCTGGAAAAAGCTGAAAAAGAGATTCTGCACACAGTTCGTGAGCAACAATCGCCCCGAGCGAACCACAGCAGAACTGACCTCAATCCAACAAGAAAGAGACGAAAGTCTGAGAGAATTCATGGCCAGATTCATGAAGGAATCAACAAACATACCAAACTTGCAGCCAGACGTGGCCATCTTCGCCTTGAAGCACGCGCTCCAGGAAGGGAAGTTCCGTGACGAACTCTCAATGAAGAACCCCTCCAGAATAGCTGACGTGCTCCAAATGGCTGATGCGTTCATCAGAACCGAGGAGTTCAACAAGGCCGCTGCAAGACTGAAAGGATCGTCGGATCCGAGAGACACAAAGAATACCCAGAGCAAGCCCGAGGGTAGCTC
This sequence comes from Spinacia oleracea, assembly GCF_020520425.1. Classification (NCBI taxonomy): domain Eukaryota; kingdom Viridiplantae; phylum Streptophyta; class Magnoliopsida; order Caryophyllales; family Amaranthaceae; genus Spinacia; species Spinacia oleracea. The sequence continues at coordinate 67,082,186 of NC_079488.1, read as the reverse complement.
AAGGAAGGGGAAAGAGAAAGTAGGAGCTAGAGAGATGAGCCCGAAGAAAGACGGGAGAAGGGGTGAACTTCAACCCAAGTACACCAACTACACTCCACTAGCTCTGCCCCGAAAGGAGATATTCAGCCTCAACAGAAATGACGAAAAGTGGAAACTACCTGGGAAGCTCAAGTCCAACCCAGCTCGGAGAAACAAGAACAAATGGTGCGAGTTTCATGATGACTTCGGTCACCATACCGAAGAATGCAACTCGCTGAGAGACAACATTGAGGACCTCGTTCGCCGAGGCTACCTGAAACAGTACTTGTTAGACCGAAGGGAGGAAAAAGAAAAGGCCGCAAGCGGCAAACAACACGAGCAACCCCAGAAAAGGGTCTACGAAGCAACAGGGCACAAGAAAAATGACATCCTAGTGGTGTTCGGGGGACAAAAGTCTGGCCAGGCCAGCAAAAAACACCTAAGAGCCCTCTCCCATCGGGTCAACTTCAGCGCGGTGGGAGACAACCAGACACACCCCCCGAACATGACCTTCACTGCTGATGATTGCTTCGGAGTCCAGTACAAACATGACGATCCTCTGGTCATATCCATGGACCTCAATAACCACAACGTACATCGAGTGTTAGTCGACGGAGGAAGTGCCGTCAATATCATCTTCAGAAACTGCTTCGAGCAGCTGATCCTCGAAGAGCCAGAGGAAGCACTGACGAAAGTCAGTTATCCTCTGATCGGATTCAACGGATCCGCAGCTATCCCTCGAGGAAAGATCACCCTGCCAGTCACAGTGGGCGAAGGCCAGGCAGCAAAAACCCTTCGGGACGAATTTTTGGTGATGGACTGCGACTCCGTATACAATGTAATCATGGGGAGAACCATGATTCACAAAATGCAAGCAGTCCCCTCCACATACCACCAGCTGATGATATACGTCTCGGATGCAGGATTCGCCGAACGAATCAGAGGTGATCAAGAAGTGGCGAGAAGAACCTGCCACACTGCTGTCCGAAAGCCCAAACTAGAGGACGGCCCCGAGGAAGAAAAAGGAGCTACGGGAGAGGAAAGCGAGGCAAAAAGGAGAAGGGCAAGCACGAGCAACTTGTCTCCCGCAGAAGTTGATGCCCGCCCCGAAACCCTATCTCCCGAACCAGATCAAGAAATGGAGGATATCTTCCTCGAAGAAGATTCAGACAGGAGCGTCCGAATAGGCAAGGGCCTAAGCTCGGGGCTCCGAATCGATTTGATCCGATTACTCAGGGATCATAAAGACATCTTTGCATGGTCAGCAGCAGATATGCCAGGGATAAATCCGAAGCTGATTTGTCACAAGCTGGACGTCAACGCTGAAGCTCGGCCAGTCAAGCAAAAAAAGAGGAACTACTCCTCGGAGAAAAACAAAGCCATCGCCGAGGAGGTGAAAAAGTTGCAGGAGGCCGGATTCATTGAACCATGCATGTATCCGAAATGGCTGGCCAACGTGGTGATGGTCAAAAAAGCGAACGGCTCCTGGCGAATGTGCGTAGATTTCACAGACCTGAACCGAGCCTGCCCCAAAGACTGCTATCCCCTGCCAAGGATAGATCAATTGGTTGACTCCACCAGCGGCCATGCACTGCTCAGCTTCATGGATGCCTTTTCAGGCTACCACCAAGTATTCATGCACCCCGATGACAGAGCAAAGACAGCGTTCATCACAAGCGCAGGAGTGTTCAACTACAAAATGATGCCTTTCGGCTTGAAAAATGCCGGAGCCACCTACCAGAGGCTAGTTGATCACGTCTTCGCCGACCAGAAAGGGAGGAATGTGGAGGTCTATGTGGATGACTCCATCGTAAAAAGCATCAAGGAGGAAGACCACGTCAAAGACCTGGCAGAGACCTTCGGAAATCTGAGGAAATACAGCATGAAGCTGAACCCAAAAAAATGCGTCTTCGGGGTGAAATCAGGGAAATTCCTCGGATTCATGGTGAGCGAAAGAGGAATTGATGCGAACCCAGACAAAGTCCAAGCGGCATTGGATTTACCCGAGCCGAAGACCAAGAGAGATGTGCAGAGGCTAACCGGCAGGTTAGCCGCACTAACAAGGTTCATATCAAAAGCCTCGGACAAGGGAGCCCCCTTCTTTAAAGCACTGAAACCAAAGAACCTCCCCGGAGGAGAAGCAGAACCAGTCAAGAAAAAAGGGGTCCCGAGGAAAGTGGATCCCGAACTGATATGGGAACAGGAGCAAAGAGAAGCTTTTCAGCAACTCAGAGCCCACCTCGCTCAACTGCCGACACTGGCCAGACCAAAGGAGGGAGAAACCCTGTACCTATATGTCGCAGTCAGCCCTGGAACCGTCAGCGCAGTGCTTCTTCGGGAAGAAGAAAAGAAGCAACAGCCAATCTACTTCACCAGCCGAACACTCACAGGGGCCGAAACCCGGTACCCACTCATCGAGAAAGTCGCATATGCAGTAGTGGTAGCTGCACGAAAACTGAGGCCATACTTCGACTCCCACCAGATCACAGTGCTAACTGACCAACCGCTCGAAAAAGTACTCGACAAAATAGAGAGGTCAGGAAGATTGGCTGCCTGGGCCTTCGAACTATCAGAGTTCGGCATCAAATATCAGCCGAGGACAGCAATCAAAGCACAAGCATTGGCAGACTTCTTGGCCGAATGCTCATATCAGGAAATGTTGGATGATACGAAAAGCACTTGGGAGGTCTTCACTGACGGATCTTCCACAATAAACGGCTCAGGAGCAGGAGTTATACTGATCCCCCCGACGGGGAAAAGCATAGAGTATGCATTGAAGTTCGGCTTCAAAGCAACCAACAACGAGGCCGAATATGAGGCCGCAATCGCAGGGATAGAGCTTTGTTTATCCCTGGAGGCCGAACATGTTTGCCTCAAAACTGATTCCCAGCTTGTAGCCAACCAGATCCGAGGGGAATATGAGGCCAAATGGCCCAGCATGACAGCCTATTTAGCAAAAATTAAATCCTTAACGTCAAAGTTAAGATCCTTTGAAGTCATCCTCATCCCCCGAGGACAAAACACGCAAGCAGACGCACTGTCAAAACTCGCAAGCTCAACACTCATCGACCTAAACAGGTCGGTCCACGTGGAAGTTCACCAAGAGAGAAGCATCGACTTGCTACCCACCACAGTATGCAGCTTACGTACCGAACCTAGCTGGATGGACGCAGTAGTTGCATACAAAGAAAGGGGAGAACTTCCCGAAGATAAGCTGCAAGCGAGAAAACTAAAAAGATTCAACAAATGGTTCATCATCAGCGCCGAAGGAGAGCTCATGAGGAAATCATTCTCTGCTCCGCTGCTAAAATGTGTGGGTCCAACAGACGCTGACTACATCCTAAGGGAAATCCACCTCGGGATATGCGGAAACCACATCGGAGGCAGGACATTGGCACATAAAGCCCTTCGGGCTGGGTACTGGTGGCCCACTATGGTTTCCGAGGCAAAGCAGATGGCAAGGAAATGCGAGAAATGCCAAAAGTTCGCACCAGCCATCCATCAACCAGCTCAAACCCTACAATCAACGCTGTATCCATTACCATTCGCACAGTGGGGGTTAGACATCATTGGTCCTTTCCCCTCAGCGACGAACCAGAAGAAGTGGTTGATTGTAGGAGTCGACTATTTTAGCAAATGGATCGAAGCCGAAGCTGTCTCCTCCATCACCGAACCTCAGGTCCGCAAGTTCATATGGCAGAACATCATCACAAGGTTCGGCATACCAAGACTGATGGTCTTCGACCACGGGAAACAGTTCGACAACACCCCGTTGCAAAAGTGGTGCAAACAGTTCGGCATACACCTAGCGTACTCGGCAGTCTGTCACCCACAAAGCAACGGGCAAGCCGAAGCTGCTAACAAACTCATCCTCAATGCACTCAAGAAAAGAGTCGAAGATGACAAAAACAAATGGTTAGAAGAGCTACCCGGAACGCTATGGTCCCTTCGGACCACTGAGAAAGAAGCTACCGGGCAAACACCGTTCCACCTTGTATACGGATCCGAAGCTGTAATTCCTGTGGAAATCGGAACAGAAAGCCTGAGGATCCAGGCATACAACAGGTACGATGGGCTCCAAGGAGAAAGCAACAATCAACTTCTATCCGAAGCTCTCGATCTACTGGACGAAGCTCGGAACGATGCAAGGACACTCAACGCAGCCTATTTGCAGAGGGTCAACAAGCATTACAACCGAAGAGTCAACGCCAGACCCCTAAAAGTCGGTGATCTAGTACTCAGAAACGCCGCCTCGGTTCAGAAAGGACGGATCCATGGCAAACTCTCAGCCACTTGGGAAGGACCATACATCATCCATTCCGAAAAAAGGGCAGGCACGTATATGCTGAAACAGTTAGATGGAACAATTCTGAAGAACCATTGGAATACCGATGTTCTCAAGAAATATTTTGTATGATCTCTGTCTGTAAACCAAGTAAGTTGTTTAATGAGAAGAGGAAAGCCATTGGCACCATGTGTTTCATTAAACTTATCTCTATAATTATTGTCCCTTCATATATATATGCAGCCTCGGATCTGATCAATCCGAGACTAAAAACAGGTTGACTTTGCCCATTCCTTGATAAAATGCAAGAAATGACCAAATCATACACTTCAGGGAATCGTCCAGAATCCTCGGATTCGCGATACCCTAATAAAATTTGTTCGCAACAAACAGTCGCTCGAATCAAGTTATAAAACTCCGGCTCAGATCCACGGATCGCCGAAGGCATAACTAAAGAGGCAGACTAGCGATCTCTTGCCCAGGTTTCCGAACCACAAGAGATCGGAAGAACAATCCAAACCTCTGAGCAGATCGACGGATTTGAAGAGTCTGGAAACTAAAGAGTCTCTTAGCAGATCTACGGATTTGAAGAACTCGCAAAGTCAAAGAGTCTCTTAGCAGATCTACGGATTTGAAGAACTCGCAAAAGTTAAAAAGTCTCTTAACCGATCTACGGATTTAAAGAGCTCGCAAGATCAAAAGGTTTTTAGCAAGTCTACAGAAAGAGGAGCTCGAGAAATCTACGGATTTAAAGACCTAAAATTGCGAAAGAACAAGTTGAAAAGAAGCAGCCAAGTAACAAACATTCATTTTTTATTCAATATTTGGGGGAAGTACAAATACATTGAAAACCTCAAAAATTGAAAAACAAAATGAAACAGTTAAAATCGGCAGCCATCAACAGACAATACCGGCCTACCGAAGTACTAAGAAAGCAAAAAGAAACGAGTACAACGCAGCGCCGAGGCAAAAGGGGGAAAAGCAAGCACATATTCGGAAGTCCTCAACTGGAACCGACCGACTCTGAAGAAGACGACTGCCCGAGTCCCTAACTCTTAGGAGTCTCAGGAGCGGCCCCCAGGGGAGCATCCTTCGAAGAACCCCCAGCAGTAGTATCACCCTCGGAAGTGGCCTTCTGGGCCCGAGCCTCTGCAAGAGCAGCTTGGCGTTCAGCTTCAGCTTCATCTCGATCAGCTTGGCATTCCACCAAGTGGTCCTCGGCCTGCATCCATAGGGGAACTTTCTCGTTCCAAGGGAAGTGAGGCATGTGCTTCGCAAACATGCGCCGAGCACCCAGGATGCCGTTCCAGTACTGCTCTCTACACTGATCAGCAGTGTAGAGGTTGACTCGCTCCTGCTCCAGCTTCCGAATATAGTCATCCTTTTCCCGAAGCTTCAGCCGAAGGACAGGCACCTTATCAGCTTGCTGCTGGATCAGCTCCCGATGCTGGACAAAATGGTGGAGCCTTAACTCCGCCTCTTTATGCTCCTTGTCGGCCGCTTCAAATTTAGACTTCATCTCCTGGAAGAGTCTATCTTTTTCCTCAAGTTCGCTAGCGAACTTAGCGGCCATATCCTTCTTTTCCTCAGCAAAGGAAGCGATCTTCTCAGCATCCTCTTCAACTCGGAAGATGAGCTGGCCAACCTCGGTCCCGATCTTCTCAGCAGACTCTCTAGCCTCGCGACTATAATGAAGGTACAGCTGCTTGAGTTCCGTAAGCTCGGAGAGGAGTTGCCCAGCCTTCTGGTCCAAAATGGGAATATCACGAGCATAAGCCTCACGATATTTCCTCAGTTGTTTCTCCTCAACCGAGCTACACTCGGAAGCGAACGAAGACCAGAAAACAGCCTGGGAACGAGAGAAAGATGAGCAAAATAGGAAAAACATAAAACAAAAACACAACTCAAAGAGAAAAATCTAGCAAATTACCTCGTTCAGATAGTACTGGGCCATCATAGCCGGATTCCTCTCTTCGGCCCCAGGAACCCTCCACTGCGGGTTAGCACGAAGCAGATTCTCCCGAGCAGCCTCGGGGCCCACCAAGGATCCCACGTGGGCCAAGGGGTCCTCTCCCAAAATCGGAGCCCTAGCATATCGAGCCATCGCCTCCCTTACTTCTTCGGGGATCCGTTTTAGCGGAACATCCGAACAGGGATCAGCATGGATCAGCCTATCCAGGGCCGAGGTAGAAGTAGAGCCCAAAGTTGAGTGGCGCCTCTTCCTCGTCAAACCTTGCTCGGGCTGCTCCTCCTCTCCAGCAGAGGGAACCTCCTTCTGAACCTCGGGGACCGCAGCTTCGGGGCCCGAGAGATCTATCATCTCCTTGTCTGGACTCTTCTCTCTCTCGAAGGGAAGATCAGCAGACTCCTTCTCCTCAGCTACCTCAGGGACAACCAAACCAGGAACAAAATCGGCTTCAATCGCCTCCATCACCTCGGTGATATCCTGGATTTCGATCCCCGAAGCAGCAGATGGTTTCAGGGGAGAGGGGATGATATCTTCCTCGATCAGCGGCTGATCCACGGGCGGCGGTTCAGCAACCACCACACTCTTTAACTTCTGCCCCGGCAAGGGCATGAAGTGAAGAAGATTCTTAGGAGGAGGCATAACTTCCGAAACCGCTTCCTACATAGCAAGCGTTCAAAGATTAGTTTCAGAAAAAGGGAGAAACGAACTACAAAAACTCCAAGTCAGAACAAATACCTTCTCCGAGGGCTGAGAAGCCTTCGCTTTCTTCGGATGCGTGGAAGGCCTCAAAAGAGTGCTACCCTTCCTTTTGCGTTGATCCTAAAAAGGGGAGACCAAGGGTCAACGAATATAAAAGAAGAAAAAGGAAGAAATAGAGAAAAAAGCGGGAAATACCCGGTTCCTAGATAAAGAGATATCTATCCGAGCCGGAGATGAAACCGAAGGAACGGCACGCGGCACAGCGTCAGTCCCAGGACCCTAAAAAGATGGTCCAGGACCAAGACGTTAGCCGACGGCCAACCGAAAAGAAAAAGACAAACAGAAAATCGAGCCTATAAATGAACACTCACCGGGTCCGAAGTTGTCTTCAACTCAGGAAGCACAACCTTCACAGGAACAGCTTCAACAGAGGAGGCAGAATCCCACGGATCAGCTCGAACTTCGGATATCCGAGCAACCCCCGAAGGAGACAACACGTAATCCTTCAGACGAGGATTACGAGGGTTATCTTTTCCGAACTTGTACTCGGGAGCCGGGTCGTGAATAGTCTTCAAATCCAAAGAAATGCCCAACTTCTTAGGATCAATGCGGCTAAAGCCGTACTCTGCAAAAACAAAGCACAAAACATGTCAGCAAAACGAAGCAGGAAAGAGGACAAACTCACTGAAAAACGGTCTCAGCCGAAAGACACCTACCCCTGTCAAAGATCCTGCTGAGACCGGCAACAGCAAGAATGTCCTCCCTCAAAATGTAATTGAGATTCGGGAGCCAGCTAGACGGCAGTCGATGGTTATCCTCTTGAGCCAAGAACCACTGGAGGAGGTCCACATAGTGGCGATGGTTCCGATCTGGAGCTGCCACACCCCTCATATCAGGATCAGGAGCCACGAACCACTTCGGAGGACGATAAAAGTTGGGATGCTTCGGATCCGTCGGCACACGGACGAGCAACCACTCCGTTTTCCAATTGTGGTCAGAGCTAAGGTAGGGGTACGCCGTGATGTAGTTCGGATCCCCCCTCTTTCGGGACTTCTTGTTGACAATGGTCCACCAACCATACCCATCACCCTTGGAAGCATGGTTGAGAACCAAATCGTGAAGATCCCGAAAAACAGCGACAGAGCAGGGGAAATTGACGAAGTCACACACCCATCTAAATCCGATTATGTGCCTCATAGATTTGGGTGTGAGCTGGGCCAAACTAATGTTGTACGACACCAAAAGCTCGGATACGAACGGATCCAGAGGAAAGCGGAGACCATTCTCCAAATGGTGAGTATACACGGAAATGAACCCCCTCGGTGGATGAGTCACCCGAGGACGCTCTTGCTCAGGAAGCTCGCACCAGTACCCCAAGGCATGCTGAATTCCGTATAGCTCCTCGGCCTTCCGATGATAATTCCCTAACTTCGCTTCCACCAACCAGTCACCGCTGACCGATTTCTCCAACGGACCGTCGATCTGCGTGGTCTCATGCAAAATTGAGGCATACTTGCCCTTCGGATCAGCTTCCGTCCAATGAACTGGAAACTCGGAGTAACGACGACGAGCACCCGAAAAGCCAGCTCTCTCACCAGAGGTTGCGCGTTCATCTTCGGAAGCATCCCAACCAATCGAACTCTTCTCCAACGGCCTCTCCGAAGGTCGACCCCTCGAAGATTTCGGTAACCTCCCCGAAGGCACGTTCTCTCTCTCACTAGAGGAGCCAACAACGAACTTGCTTTTGCCCCTATTCTTTGCCATGGTCGCGAAATCTCGATCTAGGGTTTAGATTGAGGGGTAGAAGGAAGAACGAAGAAAAAAGGAGAACTCAGAAACAAATTACCTTTTTCCGAAGCGGAATTCGCCGATAAAGCGAACAACACAAGTTCCCGAAGTCTAAAGTTGGCCGAATTTCGTAGATCTGAAGAAGCAAATTGCACTGCGATCGCCGGAATTTAGAGAGAGAATGGGTTTGAAATAAGGAGTGAAAAGTTCAAAAGGAGCAAAGCACCCAGTATTTATAGAAAAGAGAAAGGGCGCATCAACTTCCTCAAACCCACGATCTCCATGACACAGTACAATTCCCAACACTTGTCATCAATGCAAATCATCCCTTTTCAAAAAAGAGAGGGAACTTTCGGACTTCTGACAGCTGGAAACCCACCCATTTAATTCTAAATGGACCGGGTCTGGGGGGCATGTTGTTTGGGCTCCCAATTGACTCTCAATTGGGCCACTAAGTCCAAAGCCCAATGGCTCTAAACAACAACATCGAACCCACCAGTGGCTATTCAGCCATCCATTAAGGCCCAAGGCCCAATAGTAATAAATGACCTATGGGCATTTATTATGCAAACACTATAAATAGGCCGCCAAGGCTCACACCTCAAGGTACGTCCAATTTACCGCCTTAAGACTACTCTTCTAGAGAACTTCTCTCTAGAATCCGAGCATCATTCTTACTTAGGCATCGGAGGGGCTTTCCTCGGAAACACCCCCGAGGCTAGTGACTTTGCTCTTGTGCAGGTGAATTCGGACTCCACTCATTCAAACAAGCAAGATCTTCAACACATACAAAAGGGCCTTCATTCGAAGCCCATTGTTTCCATCTTTACAACACCGGAACAATATCTATGACATAAAAAAATGATAAAATAATGTCTTATCAAAATAACTTATAGAGTAAGGAAACTTTACATGCTCAGACAATCCACGTTAGAAAAAACACTATATAGATCAACAAACCAAGGACTTCATGGAATCCTATATATGATTCGTATAAATGATACAGTATAATATTTTAATTACCATTTGATTAACTAGCTGATCAATCACCACTTCATGACTAATCAATATTTAAACATGCCGTACCTCTTAAGATATCACTAGAAAGGGTAATAATACAATTACAATACATACTTATTTACGGAAGGTTTTTCAAGGGCTACAATAAAATGGTGGCCACCATAATTTTGACAAATCTACACCCTTTGAGAATGATGGAAAGCTCAGTTGGTTAGAACTTCCATCCCGATTTCAAGTGATCCTGAGATCGATTCTCATCCCCGCCCTTGTGGCTCATTTGTACCAAAAAAAAACCAAATCTATACCCTTTAATTATAAGGGTTAATCTTAGTCGTGATTAAGTTGACCACAAGAACTTTAGAAAATAAATAAAATCAACTAAAGCAATAAAGTAACCGTTTTAAGAATTGAAACAATCTATACCTAATATTTTAAAAGGAACACCATAAATTATTAGAAGCGATGTGACATCTCATTATTAGAAGTCATGTGACATCTCTTCTTTCACCCATCATTTTGTTTTGTTTTTTTTTTTCAATTTTTCTTTATTGTTTCTATGATTTACAACTTCTAATGTCTTTTCCACTCCATTTTTTTATTCAACATTAAGTTTTTAATAGTCTAATATACTCATTAGTCTCTTCTATTCCACCCCTTTAACATCCAATATTTTTTCAACATATAATTTTTATATTTTCCAACTTTCAAATTACACCTCTATTTAATTCATATATTACCAAAAATCACAAGTACACACTAATTAAAAGTTCAAAAGACATCTGAACAACCACTATACAACTGCCCGTTCTATGAACGGGCTTAAAAGCTAGTTTTGATTTACATACTCATTCCTTGATTAAATTGTAATTCATCAAATGTGACTATAATCTGCAAGTTTCCACGTGCCATAGCCATGGCCCATCGGTGCTGTGAAAGTTCAGAATCAGAACTTCATTTAGAGAGAAAGAGAGGAGAGATTTCTTATTTAGTTCTTGAAGAAGTAATTACATCAAGAATCGAGCATGACTATGTACAAGTATTTATAGTCATGCTAGCAAGCTTAGTCTATTACAAGGAACTGATCAGCTAGATCAGTTAGTTAGTTACAACTTCAACTAACTAGGAATAGACTCTAACAACTTCTCTAACAACCTGTGTACATGTCACCAATCTGTGTGCTCAGGTGACATGTCACCAATCCTTGCATCAGAATCAGCTAGAGTAAACAGTTGTGATAGCAAGGCAGTTAGAAGTTTGCTCTTGTGCTTGTTGTCAGCAGTAGTGCTATGATCAATTGCATTGTGTTTGTTGCTGCCAGCATCCATGCTATGATCATGGACTCCAATAGCCCCCCTCAAGCTAGGTACTGGTTCAGGATGAATCATGCCTAGCTTGGACACAAGATCAGAGTGTTGAGTAGAAGGGAGGACCTTAGTAAGAACATCAGCAAGTTGTGCAGCAGTAGGTACATAAGTTAGTTCAATCAAGCCCTCTAAAACCTTATCTCTTGTGAAATGACAATCTAGCTCTATGTGCTTAGTTCGTTCATGATGGACAGGATTTTTAGCAATGTGTATTGCAGATTGATTGTCACACTTGAGTTGAATAGGAGTAAGATTAGAAAGTCCAATTTCTTGTAAAATTCTGACTAGCCAAGTCACTTCAGAAGCAGCTGCAGCCATGGCTCTATACTCAGCTTCAGAAGAAGATCTAGAAATGGTGCTTTGTTTCTTGGACTTCCATGATATAGGGCTAGAACCAAGAAGAGTGATGTATCCTGTAACAGACCTTCTGGTTTCAGGACATGCAGCCCAATCTGAATCACAATAGGCTTGCAGAGTCAACTGAGAAGAGGGTTGAATGGAGATGCCTTGACCAACAGTGTGAGCAACATATCTCAGTAAATGATGTAAAGCTGCAGTGTGAGATGTCTTTGGAGATTGCATGAACTGACTCAAAGTTTGTACTGCAAAAGACAAGTCTGGTCGAGTATGAGTGAGAAAATTTAGTTTACCAACTAAACACCTATATTGTGTTGGATCAGTATAAGGCTCATCCACAGAAGAAGTGAGTTTGAGCTTAGTTGGTAGAGGGGTTTTAGCCACCTTAGAAACATCCATGCCACAATCTGCTAGAAGTTCTCTGGTGAACTTAGACTGAGTGAGGAGAACCCCATTCTTCATTCTGGAAATTTCAATTCCAAGAAAATAGCTTAGCTCTCCCAAATCTTTGATGCTCAATGTTCTATGTAGATGAGCTTTTAGAGAAAGAATAGCTGCTGTATCTGGGCCAGTAACCAGAATGTCATCCACATAAACTGCTACCAATGTGTATGCATGGTTGGTTCTTTTTGTAAAGAGAGAATAGTCATTTTTGGACTGAACAAAACCAAGTAGGAGAAGCTCAGCTGTGAGCTTAGCAAACCATTGCCTGCTAGCCTGTTTTAAACCATAAAGTGACTTTTTAAGCCTACATACTTTGTTATCAGGATTGGGAATACCATCAGGGACCCTCATGTAAACTTCTTCTGATAAATCACCATGTAAGAAGGCATTGTTGATGTCCAATTGGTGAATTTCCCAAGCATTGTTGACAGCCAAAGCAATCAAACACCTTACAGTAGCCATCTTGACTACAGGTGAGAAGGTTTCTTCATAATCTATCCCATATTTTTGTATAAAACCCTTTGCTACAAGCCTTGCTTTATATCTTTTTACTGAACCATCTTTCTTCAGCTTGATCTTGTAAACCCATTTGCATCCAATAGCCTTTTTACCCTTTGGAAGAAGACAGATTTCCCAAGTACCATTGTCAGTGAGAGCTTGAATTTCTTTGTTCATAGCTGCAAGCCATTCAGATGATTGAGAAGCTTCCAAAAAAACTAACTGGTTCCTGTGTCTGAACCACATGATTGACTAATGTTTTGTGTTGCAAAGGGAGATCTTGGTACTGAACAATGTTACACCAGCTATTAGTAGAAGTCAAACAGACATAATCATCTAACCATGCTGGACTTTTGTGTGTTCTGGTTGATTGTCTAGGCTGAGTAGGTTGTGTATTAGGAATAGTGTGATCAACTGGTGGTTGATCAACTGTAGACTGAGTAGACTGAGAGATGGAATCTTGAGTGTTTGTGGATTGTGAAGGAGATATGTTTGATGGAGAGAATGTGTTTTGATGGAGAGAATGTGTTTGAGGGTGAAGTGGATAAGTGAATGAGCTCTGGTGTAACTTGAAGGGCATCTGGTATATCAAAACCAGTTTGGAGATCAAAAGGAGTGTGTACAGGAAGAAATATGGGATTGGAATCTGTGTTTTGATTTGCTGAAATATGGAATGGCAAATGTTTTTCATGGAATACAACATCCCTAGAAATAACAATCTGTTTTGTTTCTAGGTTAAGCATTCTGTAACCCTTTTGATCAGGGGGATAACCAACCAAAACACATGGAGTGGATCTAGGATGAAACTTGGATCTGTTAGCCTTAATAGTTGAGACATAACCAAGGCACCCATAGACTCTTAGATGACTCAAACTTACTGTGGTCTGGTTGAGTCTTTCATAAGGAATTTCAAAATTAATACTACTCAAAGGCATTCTGTTGATCAGATGTGTTGCTGTCAATAAACATTCACCCCAAAACCTCATTGGAAGTTTAGACTGAAAGAATAATGCCCTTGCAGTTTCAAGCAAATGCCTATGCTTCCTTTCAACAACTCCATTCTGCTGTGGAGTATCAGTACAGCTCTTTTGGTGTTTGATTCCATGGCTTTGAATCAGGGATAACATTCTCCCTTCACAGAGTTCCTTTGCATTATCTGTTCTAAAACACTTAACCTTTAAACCAAACTGAGTATGAATATATATCAAAATATTTGACAAAATATCAACAGAGTCAGTCTTGTGTTTCATCATAAAGGTCCATGTATTTCTTGAAAAATCATCTACAATTGTGAGAAAGAAAGTACAATTATCATGAGTTTTGACCCTATAAGGTCCCCAAACATCAATGTGGAGTAAATCAAAACATTGAGTTGTCTTAGTATGACTTTCTGGAAAAGATAGCCTAGACTGTTTGGCTTTTGGACAAATTTGACAGAAACTATCACTATTTCTACCAATAGAAGGCAGATCTTTATTCACCAAATGCAGCTTGTGAAAAGGTAGATGGCCCATTCTTAGATTCCACAACTTAATGTCTTCACTGACTGTGACCAAAACTTATGAGTTACTTTTATTCTCCTGTCCCTGATTTCCTTCAATGACAGCATATAATCCTTAATCAACTTTACCAAGAACAACCGATCTTTTCTGTGAAAGCCCCTGAATCATACACTTGTCATGAGTAAAGATGATGTTGCATGATAAATCTTGGCAAAGTTTGTGAGTGGAGATCAAATTAAACTGACAACTAGGAACATGAAGAACATTGTGTAGTGTAATGTCTTGGCTAATCTTAACATCACCAACATGTGCAACTTGAACTTTCTTACCATCTGCTACTGTAATTGTCTTAGCATCTTTACCAATCACAGAAAATGTATGAAACAGATCTAGGTTTGAACATATGTGATCAGTTGCACCACTATCAATAATCCACTTAGAATTAAAAGATGTGATAAGACAAGTACCTGCCATGTTTACTTTACTATCAGTGGATTGTTGCTCAGTATTGTTGATCAAGCCCAAGAACTGATGGTATTGTTCTTCTGAAATGTGAGTGATGTGTTCTTCATTCTGCGCATCATCATCACCTTTTATCACTCCTGCAAATTTATTGTTTCTGTGAGTAGGTGGATACCCATGAAGCTTCCAACACCTCTCCATAGAGTGCCCTGCCATATTGCAATGATTGCAAAAATAAGAGTTCCTTTTGTGAGAAACTGCAAACTTATGATTTCCAGGTCCTTGTATCATCTTTGGCTGAAAATTCTTATTGTTACTGAAGTTATTCCTTCTATCACCAGCAGCAGCAAACACCATTGGCTTAGGTTCCTGATCTTCTGACATTTGTTGTTGTTTCTCATCTTGAATCAGTAGCCTATATGCAGTTGTAATGCTAGGTAATGGATTCATCATCAAGATATTAGTTAGAACTTGTGCATGTTTCTTGTGTAATTTCATCAGAAGTTGAACCAATCTTTCCTCTTCTTTTTCTTGCAAGAACTTCTGGCTAACATTGCATGTGCAACCAGTACAAACACACACTGGTACAGCCTTAGCCCTACTCAACTCATCCCATATCATCTTGAGTTTGGTAAAGAAATCAGTGATACTACTATCACCTTGAGAAATTTCACTTAGATTCTGTTGTAAGCCATAGAACTGTGGACCTGAAGTTACTGAGAATCTTTCCTCCAAATCTTTCCAGATTTCCCTTGCAGTTGACAAAAACACTACACTCTTAGCAATAGTAGGACTTAAGGATCTCAACAGATAAGACATCACCATACTGTTGCACCTGTCCCAAGCTTGGTAATCAGCATGATTAATGGCTGGTTTAGGTAGTGAACCAACAATAAAACGAACTTTGTTCTTGACTGCAAATGCCAATAAGATACCCCTTTTCCATTCAGAATACCCTTCTCCATCAAATTTGTCAGAAACCACAGCTGCATATGGATTTTCAGATGTGTGTATGAAATATACAATGTTGGGGTCTTGCATTGTGTTGATAGGTGTTTCCATTGAAACTGAGAAAAGATCAGGAACTTTGAGAAGAGTGGATTTGAGTTTGATTTTCTTTGAATTGAGTTGAAAATTTTGATTTGATCAATGTTCAATTGGATTGATCAAACAGATTGTTGAACTTTCTTTGTTCTGGTTTTGCGGATTATAGAATCGAAGTGGCAGGATCAAACCTGCTCTGATACCATGTGAAAGTTCAGAATCAGAACTTCATTTAGAGAGAAAGAGAGAAGAGATTTCTTATTTAGTTCTTGAAGAAGTAATTACATCAAGAATCGAGCATGACTATGTACAAGTATTTATAGTCATGCTAGCAAGCTTAGTCTATTACAAGGAACTGATCAGCTAGATCAGTTAGTTAGTTACAACTTCAACTAACTAGGAATAGACTCTAAGAACTTCTCTAACAACCTGTGTACATGTCACCAATCTGTGTGCTCAGGTGACATGTCACCAATCCTTGCATCAGAATCAGCTAGAGTAAACAGTTGTGATAGCAAGGCAGTTAGAAGTTTGCTCTTGTGCTTGTTGTCAGCAGTAGTGCTATGATCAATTGCATTGTGTTTGTTGCTGCCAGCATCCATGCTATGATCATGGACTCCAATAGGTGCTGCTGCTAAAATTTCAAAATTTGCCTCTCGCTATAGTTTCATTCCTTTAATTTTTTTTTTTCTATTCTTCGTATAAATTATTAGTTCTAAATTTTTTTAAGGTTCCATCAACGTTAATGACGATGGAGAGGAAGGGAAAGAGCAAATAATCGTTACTCAGTAGTATTTTTTTTAATTAATAGTTATTTTCTATCTTTTATATCTAAAGTTATGAAAATTGGAATGGACGGTGTAGATTTAATTTTAAAATGCACGGTCAGGATATTGAAAGATTATAATGACTACAAAATTATTGTAGCCATTGTAAAACTATCCTATATTTACATCCAAATGGAATTAGTATTCTTATTTAAATGAACCGCATACTTATTTGTATTAGTATCATAATTGGAACGACCTATATATGCATTCACAAAACACAAATTTCATACATAAAATTGTGTACGTATTCCGTATAATTAAACAATCCATTTATGTGTAAAGAGAAAATTTGTTAATTTGCAATATAATGTACATTTTGCTAATTAAACAGAAGACCTATACAACATTAGTACAAATTCATAACATACAATTGGTCTTTTGAACAATTTGCACAAACTATTAATGGCATATTTTTTAATTTTCTTTTATAAAAATTAAAAAAATAAAAGAAAGTATATCCTACAAAAAACCACAAAATAAAATAAAAATAAAAAAATTATACACCTTAAAAAGATGATTTTGTAATCATAGTATAGATGATTTTGATGTGCTTTTTGGTCTTCTAAATTGGTCAGTTGTCCAGCAGCCTTTCTTTCTTTTTCTTTGTAGGAGAAGAAGCCTTTTTTCTTTCTCCTTTTTCTTTCTATACAACATGGGACAGTTGTTCAGTTAGTTCAGTTGCTGATCTATTTCAGAATTCCACCCCAAAAAAAACAAAAAAAAAACCAAAAACAAAATATAACAAGGCTATGTTTATATAGTACTACGTACATGTGTATAAAGAGCTACGTACATGTGTATAAAGAGTAGGACTTCTCTTAGACCATCTGAACAACATTTCCGATTTCTGTATCAAAGAACTGTAGGCGAACGCTAAAGATTGATTTACTATGGTGATAATGATAAAATTGTTTTCTTTTTCTGTAAAAAAAAAAATTGTTTTTTTGGAGGTGTCATCCATGATGATGATGATGATCTGAATGGTCAGGATCATGCCAAAATGTGGAGTACTTCATCCAGTCTGCTTCTGTTGGTGGATTTGTCAAGGAAGACTCCTGCCACAAAATTTAAGAGAGAAAGAAAAAGGGAAAATAAAAAGCTAGGGTTAGCTAGGGTTCTGTACAATTACAAATATATTTAATCTATGGAAATTACCTTAAAAAAACAATTACAAATATTTAATTTGATGCTATGGAAATTAAGAAGAAGCTGCCTTTTTTGTCTTGTAATTTTAATGGAAAAAAAGATAAGATAATGACAATTAATAAACTTCTGATGTTGTTTTCTTGGTAATGGAATAATGAAGCCAAAAGTTCTTGGGTCATTGTCAAATTAAAGATATACTCCATATGGTGCCAAATTCTTGGCTAAAATTGAAGTAGACATTTTTTGGTCATGTTCATATAATTGATTTTTAACCTTTTTCTTTCAAAATATGAAAATTGTCCCTCAAAAATTCTTATTAGTATGCAAATATGCACTATAGTACTTTCTTCATATTAAATATCTTCGTACTATATACCATCTCTGTTACAAAATAATTTTTACACTTTTCGTTTATTGTGATTAATAATATTTTTTAAATTGTGCTTTATACTATTTTTTGATATAAAAATGTGTCATTTTAACACATTTACCCCACGAAATTTACATCATTTCACTCACTTACTTTATTTATTTTTTTCTTACACCACCCGCCTTTTTACTCTATATCTCTTACTTTATCTATATTTTATTATAAGTCACTCATCTTTTTACACATTTTCATTTATTTGTCTTTATATTTGTGCAAATAGTAAATGTACATATCATTATGAAATGGAAGTAGTATGTAGCTAGAATGTTTTCATGATATCAAATAATTGTACTACCGCAACCCGAATTTAGGCATTATTACTAAACTAGTCTAAGTTGCACCAACACCGTGAAATTAATGTCAAATCGAGGGAATGCATATAACTTTTGTACCTAGAAGACTCATGATTGTAAGATTTTTGTTAAAGGATTTAAGATCTTTTATGATAGAGAAAATTGATGTGATCATGCAAGCAATGTCATGTTAATTGTTAAATGATTTTATTGAGTATAAGTGTATAAACGTAGTTATTCTAGATGATAGAATATCGTATATGATAGAGTTATGTTATATATGAGAGCTATATGACTTAGAAAACTAACGAAGCAGATATCTAATCTATAAATATATTAAAGGGCGTTTCTAAAGAAGTTTACATGACACGTGGTTCTCTGCATATTAGTCACTCACTCTATGCAATTTTCACATACATAAAAAAAATGTGAAATATTGTTTGCATAAGGTTTGAACCCCTAACCTTGTATATAAACAATAGAGCATTTACCACTAAGACATGACATGTTTCATGTTATCATTGCGAAAATAAAAATAATTAAATGAAAATGTCATTAACGTAGTAACCCGGGGCATCGCCCGGGCCCAAAACTAGTTTGTATTATAAATGTCATCTTCAATACACTTAATTTTCAGTTATTGATAAATTTTAATATATATGGATCACATCCTTTTTTAACATACGACGTGATACATTGTTGTATTTATATTTACAATAGATTTAGGTTGCGTCCCGTGCACACAAGGATATTTTAAAATTATCATTTGAGTACTTTTTAAAAATGTTTGAGTAATGAAAGAATTGTTCGAAAATAAAGTAGTTCGAAATACAAAAGATTTTGACTAATTTTCAAAAGATTCAGTATATTTAAGATTAGTAAAGTTTTAGTCAAATATACTGAATCTTTTCTATAATTGTTCATATGAATAAAGTAGTACGGATCACAAAAGATTTTTTCTGAATTCAAAAGATTAATGAAGTTTTAGTCAAATATACTGAACCTTTTCACTACAAAAAATAGTACCTTTAACGACGGGAAATCCCGTCGTTAATGACCAATAATCGTTGATTAATAACGGGATTTTCTGTCGCGAACCCGTCATAATAGGGGGTCGTCATTAATGGAAGATTTCGTCGTTAATTTGTCGTAAAAGACATTTGCGACAGTTGTTCCCGTATTTATTTGGTTGTTAGCCCCGTCGCAAAAGGCTTTTGCGACGGAATTTTAAACCGTCGTTATTAGGTTGTCATTAAAGATACGAATTCTTGTAGTGTTTCCATAAAAATTGTTTAAATAAATAAATTGTTGGGAAAAAAATTTCACTAGGAAATGACACGTGTCATTCCTGGTGTCTTTTTAGTATAATTTAACGTAATAGATAATTGTGTCTAACACAATTTTATTACTTCCGTATGTTATTAGCTAATGATCAAAGAGCCCTAGCTTATAGAAGAAGAAAGCCCCAATATCACAAGCTCCTACCATTGGTGAAACATACATAATGTATCCTTAGCTAACAATAACATACTCCGTTCACACAAGGATCATAGGTACCAATATAAGGTTTAGAAATCATTCCTCAAGACTAGCCAATTTGTACTCCGTATAACTTTAACATCACTAGTACTATATTTTGTGATTTCGCGCATTTAAATTAAATCAAAGTTGTTAGAATACGTTTTTTCAGATAATTGGAATTGGAATTGGAATTGAAGTTCGGATGAATTTTTTATTTTTCTTAAAAAAAACTTAATTCTTCGAGAGTGAAGTGAAACAATAGTGATATTAGTGGTCTTCAGAATAATGGTGTAAATTAACAAACATCCCTAATTATTATAAAAAAGAATACAAAACTATATGGTCCATAGAAAGAGTTAGGAAAATAATATCTAGCAACGATATTGCATGATGTACAAATTGCAAGGAATATGAAAAAGAAATGATGGAAACACTCTTTTGAATTTACAAACATTAATTGATGACACTCCATTCCAAAGTTCTCATTTGCACCGAAAGAGGCACATAGTAGAGGACCATGTCCTTATCATATCCCCCCCTCCTTTCTTTCCTTCTTCAGAAACCCCTTTTCTGTCCCATTGTTAAAAAAAAATGTGTTCTTTTATAAATCATAGAAAATGATTTTGGAACAGAGGAAATACGAGTATTATTATAGGTACATTATTACTAATATGTTGAGAAGCAACTTTTTTTTATGTCCGTAGTATATTAGCTGGTCATGACAAGCTAAACATAAAGAACTTGTACTAAATTAATCCCTTTATAAGTAGATTTAATGAGTTTATATATATGTACACACAAGAATGTACGTAGTATACAAGAAAAACAAATCAAAAGAGAAAAAAGCTAAAGAGAAAAAGTAAAAAAAAGGTTTCTAATTATCTCTTTTATATATTCTTAAACTACTAGTAGTATAGTAAAGACGTAAGGGGATTTCCCATCTTTA
This sequence comes from Spinacia oleracea, assembly GCF_020520425.1. NCBI lineage: Eukaryota > Viridiplantae > Streptophyta > Magnoliopsida > Caryophyllales > Amaranthaceae > Spinacia > Spinacia oleracea. Next base: position 67,061,570 of record NC_079488.1, on the reverse strand, counting down.
ATTTTCCAACTTTTAATCCTGTTCACTTTCTTTCCCCTTTATCTTTTTCTATATACGGAGTATTCATATACTCCATCCGTCCCTTAATACTTGCACCGCTTTTCTTTTCGGGCCGTCCCTTAATATTTGCACCGCTTATATAAATGGAAACTTTTACTAATATTATATTATTTCTCACACTTACCTAGCTACTAACACACCTACACCCCTACTCCCTACAAAAAATCATTTAAAAATTTACACCCCTCACTCACCACTCCCCACCCCTTACACATTTACCACTAACTATATTAAAAAAATACTCACTATTAACTAACACCTATTAAATTAATAAGTATCTATATCGATCAAATCGGTTCGAGTATTAAGGAACGGATAGAGTACTTCCGTAAATTTATACTCCGTACGGAGTATGCATATACAACTCGTCCTATGTCAGAACGGGTACAAAATACAATAGTTAATTTACTAGCTAGGTAGGGAGGATGTGGGTTATATGACGTAAAATGTAGTAAAACAGTTTACCGTTTGTTATAAGAATTTTTTTTAAGGAGTAATGTTTTTTCACTTTATTTCTTTCTTTTCCCTTTCATAAACTTATACTGTATAGTCGTGTATAACTATTTAGTAATACAGCTCGTCTCATATCAGACCAGATATAATAGTCTGCTAACTAGTTAACATAAAGTAGGTGATGTGACATGTGATTTAACAGTTTACTAATTGTCATACTACCTTTTATAAAAAATTATATAATGTTAATATTGTACGAAGTAATAATTTTTTTCTTGATACGGCGCGTATATCGAAAAGCATAGTGGGCATAGAATTCAGAGTCAAAAAGGTAATACTTACTTCCTTGATACCACCACTAGCAGAAGGAGAAGCAGAAGAAGTGCAGCCCATGATTATTTCTTCTAAACCAGCTCCAGACCTTGCTGCTAGTTTATGATGATGTTGTTGTTGTTGTTGTTGTTGTTGTGTTGTCTGCTGATGTTGCTGCTGATGTTGCTGCTGATGTTGTTGTTGCTGCTGCTGTTGTTGCTGATTTTGTTGTTGTTGCTACTCAAAACATAAAGAACACATTCAAAAAGTTGAAAAGCATGCCATTATATCATCCAAAATTTATCATTTTGTCCCTACAATTATTACCATATCTGAAAAGTTATTATTCAGCTCATATATGTTTAGGGATTCATTCAGCTAATTATTAATTAACAACTCTACATTGGATGATTATGATATTAGATGAAAGATTATTGGTGCTTTTATGCATGTTTTATTCTTAACTGTAGTTTGATTATGTTAGTACTCTCCCGTCTTATTTTAATTTTTGTGGACCTTGCATATATAGTCGACGTCTTATTTAGTGATTTACTTTCTTGCCCTTGTTTTAATTTTTCTAGTACGTACACTCTGGCTAGCAACTATAATGACTACTTAATATATGTGCATCATTAGCATGGGACTAATTATACGAAAACATACAATATGCAAAATATATCCGGTCTTTTTGCTTTTTCATGTTACGCTCCTTGAAAATGTACTATGCCAAGAAATTATTTGTAGAGGTCATATCACTTAGTGACTTAGACATGGGATTTCTAGAACCAAAACCTTATTTAACTGCAATTAGTACTTACGCGTAATTCCCTAACCAATTCTTGTACGATGAAAGTTTCTCCTGTACACCTTGTATCATCTCATATCAATTCTCATACTAGTACTACGTACGTAGTATAATTTAATAAATCTAATTTTATGCAAAGATACAAAAAACCAGGCTAGTCTCTAAAATAACACCTAACACAAATGTTGTAATATATGTTGATGTTATATATAATCGTGATGTCATTAATATATTGTTTTGGAAAGGTAATAGTGACACTTGTTTAGCTTGCTACTCCTAGAAGCCAAGGGAAGGACTTCATAGTCTTCGTACTACGTATTAAATTAGATAGTGTTTGTTTTGACCAATTGTTGTCACATATACATGGCTTTAATTATCACATCAACAAGTAGTTGTTGCATTCGGTAAATAAAAATCTCTAGCAAGTCGATGCAAAAACTATATCTATCTACTTTTTAAACTAATGTTCGAAAATAATCACCTCAAAAGTCTAGGTCAAGGTTGTAAAATTTAGAAAAATGGCACATTTGCAAGTACCACAAAACTCTAATTAAGGATACAACTAATCCTTATCAGAATTTAATTAACTACCGCGGACTGGCTTGGTAATATTTTTAGAAACTCGATTATTTGCAGTTTGATCACATGAATAGTTTTTATTTATTTTGGGTGTAATAGGCCACCTACGAATGACAAAAGAATTACAAATGGAACCTAAGATTTTTTATAAATAGAACCTCAGTCTTGAAAACCATTATATCAAAACCTCATTTGTGACAGTAAATATGAAGATGTTTGAGAAAAGAAGGGGGTGTAAAAGCGTTAAAGTATAGAAAGCTAGTGGTCAAAGTTTGTATTTATAAATGTGAAAAACAACATTAATTTCAGGGTAAAAACAACACTATCAAGCAAGCTCTAGTTATGAGTTAGGAAGGTCACCTAATTTATAGTTTTCATTTATATTTAGAAAAATGAAACTATTTTGATCTAAAAGACGCTTATTTTTCCAAGTGAGCATGAATTATTTGGACAAGTCATGGTTAATTGTAGAAATTATGTAATCACATGACAAATGTCTCCATTATTCATGATACTACATATATACTATATATATAGATTAATAATTACCTGATGATGAAAATTTTGATTTTGAAGCATTCTGGAGACATGGTGAAAGGAGTCATCATCAAGAATAATGGAAGCATGATGAAGAGGAGGAGGAGATATGATTTGGGAAATGGGATTTGATGGTCTATTCATGTGGAAGGCGGCCGACGTTGTTATGGATTGATGTGTATGGTGATGGTGATGATGATCTTGAGGAGCATTCATGGCATGAGGATTGTGATGCAGATGATGATGATGTTGTTGTTGCTGTTGTTGTTGTTGTTGTTGTTGTTGTTGTTGCCTTTGCTCGTGGTTGTCGCATACGGCCGACATTGAAGCACTCTCCCTTACCGTTGTTGAAGCATCTCCAATTCCCGCCTGAGGAGGGCCAAAGCAAACAAAAGGGCTTCAATTATATCTTGATTAATTAGCTATACTTTAGCTCATTCTATTGTGTTTTTGTACTTTGTTTGCTTTTTAAAATCAAGTTAAATTTATAAAGATTTTGTGTCTTTATCATCTAAGCTATTCTTAATCACTTGGTAAACAAAGTCTAAGCTTTGGTAGATGATGGTGATTGTCTAGCAATCAATCTTAATTAAGCTCTTTATTCTTTGCATGCAAAAATAAAAATATTTAACTTGGAAAACTTTACCCTTAACATTTTTTTAATTTTTTGTTTTCTTCACCAAGGAATCGACTCCAAATAACCAAAATTCAAGAATTGTTTGATTAGATAGTCACTATTTTTCTAACTCAAATCTTATGCGGAGTATTTCCAATACTCCGTATAGTATATCCCATAACACCGTACTCTGTATTATTTAATTAGTGTGATGTACGGACTCCCTAATTATTAGTAATTAAGTGTTAAAATAACAAATAGTAGAAGAATAAAAAAAAAAAAATTAGAATTTTAATTTAGTTTCTGATGTAAACAATTTTAGGACAAATAATGATTGAAATTGTGAAATTTCACACTTTTGGAAGGACAAGCAAAGAAAGAAAATGTACCTTAGTTGTAACATTATCTACATTGGGAAAGGGGAAATGAAAATAGTCCGTATTAAATTACCTCATCAAACGTTTTTCTACTAAATGGGACAAAGCTGAACTGTTCAGCAGTAGCTCTCAAATGCTGCATATCCAATGCAGTAAAACTAGAAAGTGCAGCAGCAGCCGCCACCGCCGCAGCCGCAGCAGCACCACCACCAACAACCCCAGCAGAAATCGACATCTGATCATCCCTATTATGATGAGTGATCACCTCTTTTGAAGAGGAAGTACTTCCACTCCCACTCCCACTTTCTCTCCTTCCACTAGGCTCACTCCCATCTCCGGTAGTCGCGGTTCGTTCCGAGGTCCAGTTACACTGCCTAGGCTGTGTTTGGTAGAATATCTTTGAAACCACAAGTTCCCCTTCCTTTTCTTCCTCATGTTGTCCTAGGTGATACTGATGCATTACCCAGTTCGTTTTCTCGGGTTTTCGGTTTTTGCCGAAGTTTGTGTATAGGACTAGGATCTTCTTACACCCCTTTTGTTTCCCATTCACCATCACTGGCCTTGTTTTTCCGGTTTTATGCCACCGAGTTTCGCCACCTTGGAGGTCGCATTCGGTTTGTATTTTCCTTCTCTTTCGCGTTCCGGTGGTGTATGCTTTCGATGGTCTATGGAAGAAATGTCTGCTCAATCCATCTCTTGTCACTCCTATTGACAAGAAAATCATCTAAGAAAATGAGATAGGAAGAAATTTAAAATGATGTAAATTTCAAAGTTAGGTTGACTTAGGTGCAACCAACCATAAGACAAATGTAAAAACTACTAAATATGGTTATGTAGTGTGATTAAAGTCATAACAAACAATGGGGTGAAATTAAGAAAAATGAAGGGGAAAAAAAGACACCCAAAAGTAGCTTAAGGGGGTGGGGGTGGTGGTGGTTAATTAGTGTGTTTTTTTAGTTAAGACTTGCATTAAAAGAGATTAATTAAGCAAATTAACAACCTTTTTTCGGGTTTTTGGTTAAGCAAGGAAGCAAGGTGTTTCAATTTTTGATCAATGGTACAAAAAATAAAAAGGTTTTTTAATCAATGAAGTATGTTTATGTTTAATTTAAACCCTTTCCATCTGTTCATATGATTAGTCATACGATAATACGGAGTATTTTTTAACAATTTCGTGGAGAAAAGAAATTAAAAAATTACCAGGGAGTTTTTCAGGATGAGTGTAACAAATTCCATCTTCACCTTCAATAGTAGGGATAAACTCATCAATTAATGGATGAGAAGATTTGGAGGATTTCCCTTCCACTTTAGCTTCGAGATGTTCTATCAACTCTTGGTCTGTTGGGTCAAATTTAACACCAGCTGGTAGACCTACCCAATCCTGTCCCCAAAAATATTCAAGAAACTTCATACAGAAATTAGCACCTTCAATAAATAAATAAATAAATAAAACAAAAATATGGAAATTAATAACAAATATGATCAAATTCATACCGGTTTCGATCCTTCGAGCTTATGGCCGCAACCAGGGCAGTGTTTTGATCCACATAACTGATGTTCTTCCAGCTTAGCATCTATGAGATCGCTCGCCGTACTAATGGAGTTTAACTGGGTTTTGTTACTAATATTCATAGCTAAATAAAATACTATTTAAGTAATTCTTCTTCCCTAATACTCTTCTCTTTTTGAAATGATGATAATAGTTTTTATTATTATCACAACAATGACTACTTTGCTTCTTCTACACTTCAAATAACAACACTCTCTCCATCATCAATTGCAATTGTTATTTTACTATTACTCCTACTAATATATCGATCACCTTTCGTATATAATAACACTTCCACCAATCATTCCATGAATTTCTTCCATCAAAACTGCACCCAAAAAAACAGAAAACAAGGGTTTTAACACGAGAAAAACCGTGTTTTCTCGATTCGAACACGGGAAAATCGAAACACCCAGGAGAAAGTAATGGAAACCCAGGTGATAAAATTGAAAACCCAGATGGAAAAAGGGTTTATTTTCCCAAGAAAATTTTAAGGGATAGAGATGGAGGAGAGAGAACGTAAAGGGGATAAGAAGGAGGAGGAGGAAGGGGGAAAGGGAACAGTCACGGTGGAACTCAGCTAAAAACACATACTCTAGAGAGAGAGACACATATACAACCTTTAACCATTGGGAAAAAAGAAAAATAAATGAATATTTATATAGTTTTTTGAATTTAAATCATTTTAAAAATAGGAAGGAAATAAAAAACAGAAATTGCTCAAAACTTTAACGGAAGAAGAAGAATTGTAGAAGATGAAAAAGGAAAAGGTGGGTTCAGACAAATAGGCATACTATAACCCACCTTTAAAGGACTTTCCCAATTTAAGTATGGCGGTTCTTCTAAATCTTGACTAACTGCTTGCTAAAGCAAAAAAAATTACATTTAATTAAAATAAAAAAATTAATCAAGAATTAAGATTATAACAATTTTGAAAGGAAAAGAAAATAGTTTTTGATTTTTGAAAATTGGATTTCGGTTAAATAAATGGAATATTTGGTGGGGTTTATGAAATTTTAGTAAAGTTTAAGAAAAGATACCCAATCTGTCAAGTGGGAAAAAAACACAAAACAGAGAAAATAAAAGATGTAAAATTTTAATTTTAATTTTAATTTTAAGTTTTACAAAAGGAGAAAATAAAAATGGGTTTTGGGAAGATTTTTAAGATAAGAATTTTGTTTTTCATAGAATAAAGCTTTTTACAGAGAAAGAAGAGAGAAGAAAAAGGAGGGAAAATTAGAGAGAAGAGGAAAATAAAAAAAGATGGAAAAGAATTGAACTCACATGGGTTTTGAGCTGGAGTTGTGATCATCATTCTTTTGCCATGAATGTTTTTTTAAAAAAAAAATTTAATTTAGAGAAGATGGGGTGAAAGAAAGAGAAAGAGAGTTGCAGAAGGGATGAAAGAGTTGCTTGATATGCAAGGCAAATGAGCAGTGTACTTTGTGGGCCACCTGGACAAAATCACCTCTTATAATATAAAATCCTTGTGGATTCATATCATTTACTGTCTATTTGGCAAGCGGTAATAGATAAGGGATGTTCAATATTTTCTCGGATTTGAAAAAAAGCATGCTATCTTTACCATGGTTTTAAAAATTTACCATGTATCCTTAAAATTTAGACTTAAAAATGATTTACAAGATCTTAAGTGATATAGTGTGTGTTTTAATGTTTAAATTATCAATTACGTTCAAAGTTTGAACGAAAACTACGTAATGAAGTAAGACTGTAATACCCCGAAATTTTAAACTCGATTTATTAAAATTAAAAATATTTATTAACTTAATTTCGTTTTAATTAAATTACGAATAATCGAATTTCGTTATTTTAATCGTTTTTTTTTACAATTTATTTTAAACGATAAATTTATAAACTGAAATTATTTATTTTCGTTAACGATAATTTATTTTAATGAATCATTTTTAATTAAACATTTTATTACAAATTCTAAATTTTTGCCAAATATTGTGAATTTATTATATAAAAAAAAATGAAAATGTCAGCTTTATTTTCTTGCTCCCCACGCTCAAACCAGGAAGTCAACTTCCTTCCTTCTCCTTTTCCCTCAATCTGATACACATTCATTGCCAAGTTCAAATTGGATTCTTACTCCTTCCCTTTACAAATTCAACAATCAGAGATCAATTTCCTCAACCAAAAACCAAAATCAAAAACTCAAATTCCACTCCCCTCCTCTTCTCTGATTCGAACCACCACCGTGACCACCATCGATAACCACCTTCGACCACCACCACCACCACAGCGAACCACCTTCGACCACCACCACCCCAACAATCACCTTCGACCACCACAACACCCTCCCCTGCTCTCTCCTCCTCCCGCGTCCCCTGCCTCCTTCTTTCTCCCTCCTCTTTCGCCCCACGCCACCACCACAACCACCGCACCACCATCACCACCTTATCCCTCCGATAACCACCAACAACCGCGTCCACCCCAACCACCGCCCAGAACCACCCTTTCGTACTCGCTCTCCCTCACAACCCTCCCCTGCTCCCCCTTCATTTTCGCACTCCCTCCTCCTCTCGCCTGGACCACCACCGCAAACCACCGCCCTCACCGTCGCCTTCCGGCGCTGCGTCGCCCAGCCAGACGCCTCACCCCCCCCCCCCCCCCTTCCCTCTTTCCTCCTCGTGCCCTCCTTGCTCCGCCTCCCCTGTTTCGCCCCCTCCCCTGTTCTTGACCCATTTCCCAAGGAACCGAAAACAAAAAAAAAAAAAAAAAGAGAGAGAGAAAGTTAATCTCTAAATTTTGGAGCCTTGATTTGTTTTTCAAACCTAACTCCAAATTGGGCCATATTCCATTTGGGCCTTGGGTAAGACTAAATCTGAATTTTCAGATTTTTAATACTTATGGTTTAATAATTTTTACAAAATAAAAATTTACTAATAAAAATTGTTTATTATTTTTCAGATTTTATTATCAATTTTATGAGAATAAAGATTCTGGTTTTATTTATCAAAACGGAATTTTTAATATTATTTACAAGAAAATCAATTATAAAATATATATGTATTTCGATTGAAAATTCGATTAATAATAACATTTTCATTAAATTCCGAAAGTATAATTTTTTTTTAATCCATTATTTATATTAAAACTCGTTATTTATAAAATTCATTACTTATAAAATTTATGATTTTATAAAATATTGATTTTAAATTATATTATCGATTTAACTAAAATAAGTTACTAAATGGATTTATCAAGGACAAAATTCAAATAAGATTTTCGTGTAAGTTAATTAAGGAAAATATATATATATTTTTCGATTGAAATTTCAATTAATTATATTCTTCACTAAAATTGGCGTTTAAATTATATTTTCATTAAAACTATGAAAAAATATATTTCTTTAACATTATCATTAGAAAATTTGGTTAATTATAAAGTTTCGAAATTATTAAGTTAAATTATTTATCAATTTGGTACTAATTCAATTATTTAATATTTTTAAAGAAATTGGACTCGGAGCTCAGGGCGAACGAACCAAAGAAAACCCTTAGCAAATCGCGGAAGTGAGGTAACGGCTATTGCTAGTACCCGCAATCCCCTTATAAATGTATTATGAAATTATGGCGTTATGATTGGATTTATGAATTAAATGTTTTGACATGTTTTATGGATTGTGGGAATGAAATATGATTTGATTGAATTGTTTCCTATAATATGATTTGATTGAGTTTTCTCATAAAATGATGTTTATGCAATGCTATGAAAGAACTGATGTTTTATTTGATCCCAGGGCCAAAATGATGTTTTATGATATGAAAGAGTTATGTGATTTCAACTGAAATACAAGCCAAGGCTTGGTAAAATTATACAAAACATGATAAATGAAAGTGAAAGACCTGGTTTGTCTGGCGGTATATAAACTACCATCTTCCTATCTACCGGTCATGCATGCACCACGGACACCTGTCCACCCATGGATCACGAGCCCAGGCTCCCATGGTTTATGAGCCCAGGCTCAGGGCCCAGGCCCAGTGGAGAATTCCTTCACGGTTCGTACTTGCCGACAACTAGCATGTTAAATTGCAAAGTTTATGAATGAATTAAATATGATGTTTTGTTAAATGTTTTTAACCCTTCTATTCTCCCTGTGTTATTAAATAAAATGAATTGAAATGAATTTACGCTGCTAGAATAGTTCGTTACTAAGTCTTCGGCTCACCGTTTTGTTTTCCGTTTTAGGTACTGCGGGGGATGATGGACACGAGTAGTGGCGAGGAGTTTCCTTTAATATTATCCACCTAGTTTATGTTTACGGATCTAATAGTTTTAATAGTTTTAATTAAAGACTTTTAGTAAGTTATGCACTTTTATTTTGATAATATAAAGGATTATATATATATTTTGGAGTATTTAAAGGCTTATGGTTGATGGTTGCCTGGTAATTCCCGAAAAGGAAGTTACGGCAGGTAATGCCCTGACCAATTAGGTTAATTCCGCTGCTAATTATGCTTTAATTATTGAATTAGAGGTCGGGGCGTTACAGTTTGGTATCAGAGCAAAGGTTCTGGACCATAAGTGCTAAACCTTACGGGTTTTCGCACGAATAGAATTCATTAGGCTTTAAGTAAAGAATTTTAAGGAATGAGTTAAAAAGAATGTTTTAAAATCTTGCTAAGTTAAAATGAATATGAGTGTGAGTGTAGGAACGGGATCAAAGGGTTTATTTTATATTATTATTTCGCTTCAATCTGATAAGATATGTTATGCAGAATGTCGACCATTGATGCTATCAACGATGTTACTAACGGAGCTCGCAACGAGCATCATGTTCACGATGATAACGACATTACTCACGAGGAGTATGTCCATGTTAATGGCCACGAGGAAAGGATGGAACGATTGGAAAATGTGAGTGCAATGTTGGCCGAATTAGTCCATGATTCTCGGAAGAAGAAAGATGTTAGTGGGAATGAGAGCGCAACGATGTTCAAGAACTTTTCGTCGCTCAACCCACCATCCTATGATGGCAAGCCCGATCCAGTTGAGTTCGAGGATTGGATAAGTCGCATTGATCAGTTGTTTGAAACCCTGCAATGCCCTAAGAAATGGAGAGTTGATTTCGCAGTGTTTTACTTGACGGGTCAAGCAGGATTATGGTGGAAAGTTAACAAGGAACGAAAGAATGGGCCTGGATTTGGTTGGAACGAATTACAGAAGTTAATGAGAGACAAGTTTTATCCACCATCCTTGAGGAAACAAAAAGAAGATGAATTTCTACACTTGCAACAAGGAACAATGAGCGTGTTGGAATACGCAAATAAGTTTATGGAGTTGTCAAGGTTTGCACCAGACTTGGTGTCGACAGAGTAGTCCAGGATGAACCGTATCGAGCGAGGACTGCACCTTAAGTACCAGGATAGGTTGTCCACTCAGAGGTTTACTTCATACCAGGATATGGTTGATATTGCAGCTAACGTAGAGCGAGTGGTACTGCTTCGAGAAGCGAAGAATGTTGGGTATAAAAGGAGGAATGAAAACCAGAGTCAAGGAGGAGCAAAGAAGCCTAACCAAGGCTATCAGGGAAACCAAAGGAGGAACGATGTTGGAAACAAAGGACAAGGTTATCGTGGAAACCAGAATAATAGGGCGCAAGAATGTGCCAAATGTGGGAGAAGAGGCCACATCGAGAGTGAATGCCGTGTAGGATCGAACACTTGTTTTCGATGTGGGAGCCATGATAATTACATCAGAGATTATCCGAAGCAGGTAACCCCAACCACGAGAGGACCAGTTTTAACTAACAACGATCGTAGTCGGAACAACAACAACACAGGAGGTTCAAACCGCAACCCACCCCGACCACCGCCAGCTGGAAGAGTTTTTGTGATGAGACAGGATGAGGCAGATGAGAATGATAATGTTATCACCGGTACCTTCTCTATCCATTCTTTACCAGCCCATGTTCTTTTTGATTCTGGAGCTTCGCATTCCTTTATTTCTCCATTGTTTGCAAAGTATTTAAATTTGAAACCATGTTGTGACTTTCATGCTATGAGTGTTTCCCTTCCTAGTGGAGAAATTGTGAAATGTAGAACCATGTATAAGGATTGCCCTATTATAATAAAGAAAGTTGAGTTTCGAGCAGACTTAATAGCTTTTGACCTATCTGAATTTGATGTAATCTTGGGAATGAATTGGTTGACTAAGTATGAAGCTAACCTTAATTGTTCGAGGCAAAGTGTGACCCTTATAACGCCAGATGGAGATAGAGTTTCATTCCATAAGTTAGTAAGAAAACCAACGATTCAAATTGTCCATGCTTTGAGAGCACGTAAAATGATTGAGAGTGGTTTATCTGGTTATCTGTGTAGTGTTATTGACTTAAATACCTCTGGATCTTCCATTACCGACATACCTGTTGTTTGTGAGTACCCACATGTTTTTCCAGAAGAAATACCTAGTATGCCCCCACCAAGAGAATTAGATTTCAGCATTGAATTAATTCCAGGATCCACCCCTATTTCTAAGGCACCATATAGAATGGCACCAGCTGAGTTACAAGAATTAAAGAAACAATTAGATGAGTTACTTGAAAAAGGATATATTCGACCTAGTGTTTCACCTTGGGGAGCCCCTGTCTTGTTTGTGAAGAAAAAGGACGGAACTATGAGGCTATGCATAGATTATCGAGAGTTAAACAAGATTACCATTAAGAATAAGTATCCCTTACCCCGTATTGATGATTTTTTTGACCAACTTCGAGGTGCAAAAGTGTTTTCTAAGATTGATTTGAGGTCAGGTTACCATCAACTTCGAATTAAACCTGAGGATATTCCAAAGACAGCCTTTAGAACCAGATATGGTCACTATGAGTTTGTTGTGATGCCTTTCGGATTAACCAATGCGCCAGCTGTATTTATGGATTTGATGAACCGTATTTTTAAACCATACCTTGATAAGTTTGTAGTTGTTTTCATTGATGATATTTTGGTATATTCTAAGAGTAATGAGGAACACGAGGAGCATCTGAGAAAAGTGTTAGATATGTTGATCGAAAACCAGTTATATGCTAAGTTGTCGAAATGTGAATTCTGGCTTAAGGAAATATCATTTTTGGGACATATTATCTCTGAGAAAGGTGTATCTGTTGATCCTGAGAAAATAAAAGCAATTGTGGAATGGTCTAGACCAACTAATGTACCAGGAGTACGGAGTTTTATGGGTTTAGCTGGATACTATCGAAGATTCGTTCAAGATTTTTCTAAGGTTGCCTTGCCCATAACCCGATTAGTTAGAAAGAATACCAAATTTGTGTGGAATGATGATTGTGAATGTGCATTTCAAGAACTTAAGAAACGTCTCACCACTGCCCCTATTCTTACCCTACCATCTGGAACTGACGGATTTGTAATCTATAGTGATGCTTCCAAGAATGGGTTAGGATGTGTCTTGATGCAAAACGGGAAAGTTATAGCTTATGCTTCACGCCAACTCAAAGTCCATGAACAAAACTACCCTACCCATGACCTTGAACTTGCAGCTGTTGTTTTCTCCCTTAAGATTTGGAGACATTATTTGTATGGAGTTTCGTGTCAAATTTTCACCGACCATAAGAGTCTTAAGTATATTTTCACCCAAAAAGAACTCAATATGAGGCAACGTAGGTGGTTAGAACTTCTTAAAGATTATGACCTTGATATTCAATACCAACCCGGAAAGGCTAACGTTGTTGCAGATGCATTAAGTCGGAAGTCTCACTTAAACTCTATCCTAACTTTTTCCCGAGTCAACCGAGATGATCTACAAAAGATGGAAATTGAGTTTATCAAAGGAAATTCTTGCTTGAATGTGTTGGTAATGAAGCCAACTTTGATTGATGAGATTAAGGAAGCGCAATGTAAGGACTTGCAATTAGAAAGAATAAGGAGTGAAGTGGAAAATGGGAAGTCACCTGGTTTTGTCATTCAAGAGGATGGCACGTTAAGGTTTCAGGGAAGATTATGTGTGCCTAATGATGAGAAGTTGAAAAAGAGAATCTTAGAAGAAGCTCATAGTTCACCATACTCGATTCACCCTGGAGGAAATAAGATGTATAAGGATTTAAGGCAAGTGTATTGGTGGAGCAACATGAAGCAAGAAGTGGCAGAGTATGTGGATAAATGTTTGACGTGTCAGAGAATCAAGATCGAGCATCAAAGACCAGCAGGTTTGTTGCAACCTCTGGATGTGCCAGAATGGAAATGGGATTCAGTTTCAATGGATTTTATCATAGGATTACCAAGATCAACCAAGGGAATGAATGCTATTTGGGTCATTGTTGATCGATTAACAAAGTCAGCGCATTTCTTAGCAATGAAGAGCAATTCGAGTTTAGATCAACTTGCTGAACTATATGTGAACACTATTGTGCGATTGCATGGAGTGCCTAGTTCGATCGTTTCTGATCGTGATACGAGGTATCAATCAACCTATTGGAAAGAATCGCAGAAAGCACTTGGGACGAAACTTAACTTCAGTACCGCATTTCACCCAACGACTGATGGACAAACAGAACGTACCAATCAAATTGTCGAGGATATGTTGAGAGCATGTATTTTGGATTTTCAAGGAACCTGGGAGAAGTTTCTACCTATGGTTGAATTTTCGTACAACAACAGTTATCAGGCCACTATTGGTATGACACCTTACAAAGCACTTTATGGAAGGAAATGTCGAACACCATTATGTTGGAGTGATATCGATGAGGCACGTGTTATAGGACCAGAATTGATTCAAGAAACTACTGACAAGATTCGTTTAATCCAATCAAGAATGATGGCAGCGCAAAGTAGGCAAAAGAGTTATGCGGACCAACGAAGAAGACCTCTAGAGTTTGAGGTTGGAGATCACGTGTTCTTGAAAATTTCGCCAACAAAAGGAATAATGAGATTTGGTCAAACAGGAAAGTTGAGCCCAAGATACATCGGGCCATATGAGATATTAGAAAGAATAGGTGCAGTAGCATATCAACTAGCTTTACCAACCGACTTGGAAAAAGTGCATAATGTGTTCCACGTGTCGATGTTAAGGAAATATGTTGATCCTAGCCATGTGATTACGCACGAACCCTTGATGTTGCGAAACGATTTGACTTACGAGGAGAAACCAATTGAAATTCTAGAACGAAGAGAGAAACGACTTAGAAGCAAAGTAATTCCAATGGTTAAAGTCTTGTGGGCTAACCACTTGACATCTGAAGCTACATGGGAAGTCGAAGCGCAAATGAGAGCGAAATATCCCCAGTTATTCGTTTAGAAACGATAAGATGTATGAATTCTAATATGCTTTTTGAATGATTATGTTATAATGTTATACCGCCATGTTTATCTAGCGAATAGAACGAATAAGTATGAATTTTATGATTTCTATGAATGGCTAGTTCGACCGAGCTCCAGTTTCGAGGACGAAACTTTTTCTAAGGGGGTAAGAATGTAATACCCCGAAATTTTAAACTCGATTTATTAAAATTAAAAATTGTTATTCGGATGGAACACTACAAGAGGGGGGGTGAATTGTAGTATGGAACTTTCTAGCCAATTTTGCGGAATTATAAAGAAACTTTAAGCAAGTAGAGAAACAATGCAAGAGAGATTTTACGAGGAAACTTTCTACGCCCAACTAGAAAGAAAACCTCGACCCACTAGGGATTTCAACTTAAACTCTTTTCACTGTAGGGCAACAACTCAGTTACAAACCTATAAGGAACTCGGGCATTACTTGAGTTCCTCTACGAACTCAAGTTCCAATAGTTGTTCCTCAAACAACTACGCTCTCACTGACTTCCCTAGAAGTCTCTCTTGACTCTTTTGCTTCACTCAAAGCCTATCAGCTTCTCTCTCATAGACTTCACTCAAAGCCTCCCCAAATACAACAGGAACTCACTCAAGTTCCTACCCCATACACATCAGGAACTCACTCAAGTTCCTGCCCAAAACTTATACAAGAATTCACTCAAACCCTTGACAAATTACCCATTACAAGAGCTCACTCAACCCTTGAACAACTCTTAAAATATAGACATTTGATAATTGATTAAACTCTAATATGTAGAGAGTGAATAACTGTAAAGGAACTCGGAACTGTCAGGAACTTGGAACTGTAGGAACTGACTCTAAAAACGTGGAAAACAAAATATAATTTCTGTAAAATTATTCCACATAAACCAGACCCTTTTTGGAATGACAACGCAAGTCAGACACTCTTGAATGAATGAGAAAGCTCTCCTTTTATAGAGGAAGAAACCTCAACCACTTTCTCCATAATCTTCTCCACTAACAACCACTAAGCCCTTCAATTTAGGCATGATCCCATGACTTTAGTCAGTAGAGAAAATCATGGAGTTAGGGCTAAGCATAATCAGGTTTTCCATGATCTCCTATTATTTCTCCACTAATGTAGTTTTTCCAAAACAACGTAAAACAATGATTTTAATTTTCTAAAACAAAACCTTTTAAATCTGATTTTAATAAAATAGAAAAATAAATTTTATTAAAATAAAATAACTAACAATCAGATTTTATTTTACAAAAAGATTAATTATTTTTTATTTATTAAAAATAAAATTTTAAACACATTAAACTACAAAAGATATTCAAAACAAATCCTAGAATGAATAGGACATTATTAAAAACGAATTTTAAATAATAAATAAATAAATATATGATATAAAAATCAGAATCCTAACTAAAATAAGATTTTATAAAAATTATCTTTTATTTTAAAAACATAAATAAATAGAGTTTTACTAGGAGATAAATACTCAAAGTCAAAGGTAAATCCCTAACAACTAGGAGTGTTAAAAGCCACGTTATTGACACTTAAAATTACCTTAAAACTAGGAGTATTCTAGGAAGATAAACTGACGTTATTTCTCATAAGTTCCGACAAGTTCCTTTTGGCACCGTGTTCCTCAATTATTCAAGTTTCTACATACTTACATGAATCCTAGAAAATAAACTCTTATTTTCTTCTTCATGCTTCATGATGCTCCAACTCAAGAGCCTCATGTTGATAGTTCCGCCTCTGGAACTTCTCCATGCTTGTTCCTACTCAGGAACTTTATACTCGTTGTTCCTCGTAGGATCTGCTGAGGAACTGATCTGTTTGTGTTCCTTTGAAGAACTTTGTTGCAGCTTGGATACTTGATTTATTGACTTGAACTCTTCATGTTTGTTTCTTCATCAAACCTATATTTGTTTCGTATACATATTGAAACTCAAACATAGGTTAGTCGTTTGCTAGTTGTCATCAAAACCATAAAGTCAGTGATGACAACCAATACAAGCAAGATGAAGAAAACCAAACTAATAAACAAGTATGCAGTAGTTAAGGACACAAACTCTAAGTCTAGTGGTATACTTATATAATTAGACTTCTCTTCTGAAGTTCCCTTCACTTCTTGAGTTCCTTTCAGGAACTTCACTTCTTCTTGTATATATCTTCAGAAATTTCCAACTAAATGATCTTTATTAACCTTCATTACTTGTTCATGCACATCTAAACAATACACACATTAGTTAGATAATCATCATTTGTTCATAATCATCAAAACACTATATTACTCAACAAAAATATTTATTAACTTAATTTCGTTTTAATTAAATTACGAATAATCAAATTTTGTTATTTTAATCGTTTTTTTAACAATTTATTTTAAACGATAAATTTATAAACTGAAATTATTTATTTTCGTTAACGATAATTTATTTTAATGAATCATTTTTAATTAAACATTTTATTACAAATTCTGAATTTTTGCCAAATATTGTGAATTTATTATAAAAAAAAAAAAAATGAAAATGTCAGCTTTATTTTCTTGCTCCCCACGCTCAAACCAGGAAGTCAACTTCCTTCCTTCTCCTTTTCCCTCAATCTGATACACATTCATTGCCAAGTTCAAATTGGATTCTTACTCATTCCATTTACAAATTCAACAATCAGAGATCAATTTCCTCAACCAAAAACCAAAATCAAAAACTCCAATTCCACTCCCCTCCTCTTCTCTGATTCGAACCACCACCGTGACCACCATCGATAACCACCTTCGACCACCACCACCACCACAGCGAACCACCTTCGACCACCACCACCCCAACAATCACCTTCGACCACCACAACACCCTCCCCTGCTCTCTCCTCCTCCCGCGTCCCCTGCCTCCTTCTTTCTCCCTCCTCTTTCGCCCCACGCCACCACCACAACCACCGCACCACCATCACCACCTTATCCCTCCAAAAACCACCAGCCACCGCGTCCACCCCAACCACCGCCCAGAACCACCCTTTCGTACTCGCTCTCCCTCACAACCCTCCCCTGCTTCCCCTTCATTTTCGCACTCCCTCCTCCTCTCGCCTGGACCACCACCGCAAACCACCGCCCTCACCGTCGCCTTCCGGCGCTGCGTCGCCCAGCCAGACGCCTCACCCCCCCTTCCCTCCTTCCTCCTCGTGCCCTCCTTGCTCCGCCTCCCTTGTTTCGCCCCCTCCCCTGTTCTTGACCCATTTCCCAGGGAACCGAAAAAAAAAAAAAAAAAGAGAGAGAGAGAAAGTTAATCTCTAAATTTTGGAGCCTTGATTTGTTTTTCAAACCTAACTCCAAATTGGGCCATATTCCATTTGGGCCTTGGGTAAGACTAAATCTGAATTTTCAGATTTTTAATACTTATGGTTTAATAATTTTTACAAAATAAATATTTACTAATAAAAATTGTTTATTATTTTTCAGATTTTATTATCAATTTTATGAGAATAAAGATTCTGGTTTTATTTATCAAAACGGAATTTTTAATATTATTTACATGAAAATCAATTATAAAATATATATGTATTTCGATTGAAAATTCGATTAATAATAACATTTTCATTAAATTCCGAAAGTATAATTTTTTTTTAATCCATTATTTATATTAAAACTCGTTATTTATAAAATTCATTACTTATAAAATTTATGATTTTATAAAATATTGATTTTAAATTATATTATCGATTTAACTAAAATAAGTTACTAAATGGATTTATCAAGGACAAAATTTAAATAAGATTTTCGTGTAAGTTAATTAAGGAAAATATATATATATTTTTCGATTGAAATTTCAATTAATTATATTCTTCACTAAAATTGGCGTTTAAATTATATTTTCATTAAAACTATGAAAAAATATATTTCTTTAACATTATCATTAGAAAATTTGGTTAATTATAAAGTTTCGAAATTATTAAGTTAAATTATTTATCAATTTGGTACTAATTCAATTATTTAATATTTTTAAAGAAATTGGACTCGGAGCTCAGGGCGAAAGAACCAACGAAAACCCTTAGCAAATCGCGGAAGTGAGGTAACGGCTATTGCTAGTACCCGCAATCCCCTTATAAATGTATTATGAAATTATGACGTTATGATTGGATTTATGAATTAAATGTTTTGACATGTTTTATGGATTGTGGGAATGAAATATGATTTGATTGAATTGTTTCCTATAATATGATTTGATTGAGTTTTCTCATAAAATGATGTTTATGCAATGCTATGAAAGAACTGATGTTTTATTTGATCCCAGGATCAAAATGATGTTTTATGATATGAAAGAGTTATGTGATTTCAACTGAAATACAAGCCAAGGCTTGGTAAAATTATACAAAACATGATAAATGAAAGTGAAAGACCTGGTTTGTCTGGCGATATATAAACTACCATCTTCCTATCTACCGGTCATGCATGCACCACGGACACCTGTCCACACATGGATCACGAGCCCAGGCTCCCATGGTTTATGAGCCCAGGCTCAGGGCCTAGGCCCATGTTACGATGATGAGCCCAGGCTCAGGGCCCAGGCCCAGTGGAGAATTCCTTCACGGTTCGTACTTGCCGACAACTAGCATGTTAAATTGCAAAGTTTATGAATGAATTAAATTTGATGTTTTGTTAAATGTTTTTAACCCTTCTATTCTCCCTGTGTTATTAAATAAAATGAATTGAAATGAATTTACGCTGCTAGAATAGTTCGTTACTGAGTCTTCGGCTCACCGTTTTGTTTTCCGTTTTAGGTACTGCGGGGGATGATGGACACGAGTAGTGGCGAGGAGTTTCCTTTAATATTATCCACCGAGTTTATGTTTACGGATCTAATAGTTTTAATAGTTTTAATTAAAGACTTTTAGTAAGTTATGCACTTTTATTTTGATAATATAAAGGATTATATATATATTTTGGAGTATTTAAAGGCTTATGGTTGATGGTTGCCTGGTAATTCCCGAAAAGGAAGTTACGGCAGGTAATGCCCTGACCAATTAGGTTAATTCCGCTGCTAATTATGCTTTAATTATTGAATTAGAGGTCGGGGCGTTACAAAGACGTAGAAGAGTGTCAAGGTAAATTGACAAACTCTTTTATGTATGTAGTACATGAGACATTAAGAGTGAGCAAGAACGAGCATCCTCGAAATTCTCGAATTTAGAATCGGAATCAACTATTACCGATTCTCTATTAATTATAGTAGGATCCTACTACATGCACACCTAGTTTACAAGACATCTTATACACCATGCTTTTCTATTGGTTGAAATGACATATTTATTGTCTTTCATTCTCATTTTTTAATGGGTTTGATGATGTGTCAACAAATTAAAGGTGTTGTACAAGAGAATCTTTTACACAAGATGTACATGTAGCCTTTTCCATGCATTTTAGTAACTGGTGCCTAAAACGTTAGAAATGAGACCATTGAGTACCGATACTCCGTACGACTGTACCCATATGTATATATTTGATGAAGTATTTGGATTTCATCTATTTCGGCCCCGTTTTTTGGGACTACTAATACGTAAAAAAGATTAGTTTATTGCTTTATTTTTATTTAGGATTTCTCTTCACTTTTTAGCCTACATTTAATAGATATTTTTAACAAATTCTTAATGGAAAAGAAAGTTAGTTAAGGTTCGACATTCGAGTGCCCAACAGATTATTTTTAAAAAATGTGGAACATAACCCAGTTGATTCCTATCCGATTGCACATTTAGATTTGTGCAATAGTATGTGGCGGGTTTAATTAAATATTTTAATGGTGTCTAACTGAATTTGACATGGTTTTATAGTGGTTAAATTGTATATTTTTAAAAGAAAATTTTACAAAAATCATAGAATTGAAGTTACATGGAAATTTCTAAATTTTACAATTCAAGTGGGATATTATCAATTAGCCAATTTAACAAAATTGTGGGTTTTTAATCGGTTCTGGTGACGAAATTGTATCCACTTATTTTTTCTTCTCTTATGTGGTATCAGAGCTAATGGTAGGAGTACGAGTTCCAAAAGCTATAACTCTAATACTCGTACTACATACTTAATTTCTCCGTTCTATAATTATTGCACCATTTGGGTTTTTGCACAATTCACATACTCTTATATGAATATCTTTTGTGATTTATATGTAAGGGAAAATATATGCACGTTGAATCTCGTTAGATTTGTCTCGAAATATAATTTCAAAACATCAAACTTTTATAATTTAATAAGGAAAATTTGGTAATATTAATCCAACCTTTGGCCGATTTTCTTTTATTAATCCCACCTACGACATATTTTTTAATAATCCCACCTTTACTACCCGACGACTTTTATTGGGCTTAAGTGGCCGGTAATCGGTGAAAAAGTCAACGAGATGGTGATGAATTGATGATGATGACTGAATATATCGAGAGAGAGTACTGCCATGTAGAGAAATAATGCCGCTTACAACAGTTTTATGACCTGTTGGGCCCAATAAAAGTTGTTGGGTAATAAAGGTGGGATTATTAAAAAATATGTCGTAGGTGGGCTTAATAAAAGAAAATCGGTCAAAGGTTGGATTAATATTACCAAATTTTCCAAATAATTTATAAAGTACGTAGTATAATTTTTTTGTAATCAATTAATTACTATGTACCACCTAAATTGTTAGGGAGTTTGTCAACTACTGTATACATCTCTAACAATTATTGTTTAAAGTTTTCAACTTCTACCTACATCTCTAATAATTGATGTCAATTGCTACTTAGTCTATATTCCAACCAATTAGTCCACTAATGACATCATAATTAACCCTTAATTATAATCTAGTTAATTTGATTAATTAATACAAATTAAAATCTTATAAAAAAATCTTAAAATTAACACTAGTAGGAAAGTGCTATTTTGGGAAAAATATCCAAAATGGTTATTCCCGAAACAAATATCTGAAAAAAATCCCACATTGAATCAGAATTATATTTGGTTATTTGGGAATTTATAAGCCAGTTGATTCCTAACCAAATTCATCTGAACCGATTGCACATTTAGATTTGTGCAATAGTATGTGGCGGGTTGAATTAATTATTTATTGGTGTCTAACTGAAATTGACATGGTTTTATAGAGGTTAAATTGTATATTTTTAAAAGAAAATTTTACAAAAGTTTCAGAAGTTACTTGGAAATTTCTAAATTTTACAATTCAAGTGGGATATAAACAATTAACCAATTAAACAAAATTGTTGGTTTTTAATCGGTTATGGTGACGAAATTGTATCCACTTATTTTTTCTTCTCTTATGTCGTAACAGAGCTAAAGGTAGGTGTAGGGGTTTTTTTTTTGTATTTTGTATCCCTGCGAGTTTTGAGATTTTGAATTTCGAATGAGTCGTCACCAAACATTTTAAGGGTCCGGTTTCGAAGGACCAAAATGGACTCTTGTGGATAAGACATTGAATCTTAGAAACCGAACGGGTGAGATTCAATTCGAGCACGGGAACGAACCGCTTATTTGGCAAGATTTTTCAAGTACGTTCGAATACAAGACAAGGATCGTTTTCATGAAATCCTAATCATGACACTAAGTCGGTTGAATCATGCATTTAGAACATTGTATTTTCTACTTGTACGTGGTCACTTTTCTTTAAAGTTAATTAAAGGAACGTACCTAAGGCCGGTTTGTCCAAAAATTATCTTTGTTAAGCGTGATGTAACCTTTGTATATTGTTGTATTTAGCATGTTGGGTGATGAAAGCAATAAACATGTAAAGCATCATCACAAGATAGTAGGAATTATTGAAATGTGTAAAAAACCACATCACCTTAAAAAAGGTGAGTAAAGAGTGCGGAATTGAAATTGCAAAAATAAAGGTGCGATATTGAAAATGCGTTATTGAAAGTGCATTATTGAAATCACGGTATTGGAAGTGCGATATTGAAAGTGCGGTATTGCAAGTGCGGTATTGAAATGACGATATTTAAATGACGATATTGAAATTGCATTATTGTACTTGAGATCCGAACGCTAAACAACTACTTAATAATAAGTGTGTCCGACACGGATTCAATTCTCTAAAAATCTCAACTTTAGATGAGTTGCTCATCACATAGTATCCTTGGCTTTGATTATTGAAATAGAACTTGAATATTGAACTTGAATTCTGAAATTGAATATTGAAATTAGGAGACTTGGTTCTTAAAGATTAGAACTTTTAATGTTAAAAATGCCTCGCCTTTAATGTGCTCCATAACTTGAAATTGATTCTAGTTTAAGGAGGAATTGCTCTCACTTAAACATCATTTAATGTTGAAAATAGAACTTGTATTTGAACATAGAAAATTGAAAGCTCATGTGTTCTAGTTTGGAAAAGGGTTTGCACTTTTCCGAACATCCTTGAACTTTGAAAAGATTTGTATTTTGTAAAATTGTATTTGATTGTTGTAAAGGAGAAACCTTTCAAGTGTGAAAGTTCAACACTTTACTAATCATTTTCGAAAATAAAGCTTGAATCTTGCTTGTTGATATTGAAAATGTGCTTAGAAAATCATTTGGGAAGAGTTTCAAGAATGAAAATCTCCCCAAAGATGGCACTTTGGATATGTTTCCTAGTTAATCATGAGCATGAACTCAAATGAAGACATCCTTGGAATTTTATATTGAATTTCAGAAATGAAGGAGAGTAGAAAACATCATAATGATTTGATTAGGGATTCAAAATTACCTATTTAAGATTAGGCCAGTTGTCCGATTAGTGCTCCCAATTGCTTAAATTTTTTAGAAATTGTAGTGGAAATTGTAGATTTGGAAACTTGAATTTTGTATTGGAATTTGAAAGGAAAAATTGAGATTACGACGTTGTATTGAAAATCTGCCTCTCATTTGGTGTGGAAATGAGGGTTTATATAGGATATTAGGTGGCTAAACGCCAAGACACGCCAGCGCCCAGCGCAGGACCAGCGCCTGGCGCAGGTGACGTGTCCCAGGTTCCGCCAAAAAAGGACGATGACACCGTCCTTTAGTTTGTCTTGTAGTCTTGTACCTTTATCCGACTTGTACGATTTTGGCACGTAGTTTTGCTTGGAGGTTAAGGCTTAGGTTTGCGTCTAAAAACACTCTTTTTTTGAATTCAGGTTTCGTGTTTGGACTCGGTTTTATGGGACGGAGCCCAGCATGGTCGGTTTTGTGGGTCGGCGCCTGATTTTGGATTGCTTAATGGCATTTTTGTAATACCTTGTATTTTTCTGAAATTATAAATATATTTTATTATATTTATAAAGTATTTTTGGGATTTTCAGAAATTAAATTACATTTAATGCTAATTTAAATGTATTTTTGTTTAAATAAAATAATTAATATTTTTATAAAACCCGGAATGTTTTAAATAAATTTATTATTTATTATCGGGAATTTATTGGGCCATTTTTCAGAAAGTTTAAATTGATTTCAACCCAATTCCGTTGGCAAACCCAACTAATATTAAAACATTCAATTAAAAGCTAGTCCAAACCCCAAGCCCAATTAAGTTCCTAAAACCTAGCCCATTAGGGACTAGGTAACTGTAAATACAAACCCTTGCATTGAAAATCCCCCACAAATTTCATTAATACTCTCTCTCCTCTCTTTGCTCTCACTCGTCCCTCTCCCTTGCCCGCATGCAACACACGGTCACGTGTGTTTGTGTGCCGTTGTTATTCCGTATACTCCGTATATTTTTATCCCTTTTCCAATTTCATATCCAAATTATTATATTATTATCATTGATTTTTAATTATTATAGTATTGTTATTGATCTTTATTATTATATTGCTGGGAACGGTTATGAACACCGTATTGTGAAGATTTTCATATTTGATTTCATAAGGATGATTTAATTACATGAACTATTATTTTCAGATTCATTAATTAATTAAAGTGTCGATTTTTATGACAAAAACATGATTTTTATGCTTAATTATTTTTAGCATATTAACCTTGACCTATTAGGCAATCGATTTACATAATTTAATGTCAAGCTAAATTATGGGATTCAACTTAAATTTTCAGATTTGTCAAAAGGATTTAAAGTGTTGATTTTTAATGATTTTAAGGTCAAAAAGTCAATGTTTTACTCTAGGGCTTGAGTTGACCATTTGAGACTATTAATTTAACGATTATTTCCTAACTAAAACAAGGGTTTTAGAATCTACAAAAGTTGCTGGAAATTTAGTAAACACGGATAATAATTAAGTTTTCCTATTTTGATTATAGGAGGTGATTTCTAGCCTTGAGTCTGAAGGAAATATGTCCTTCACCCAAGGTGCATTAAGTCTAATACCAAGGTTCATATTAATTGTGAACATTTAATTCAGTGAGATCAAGTGATCGGAACAGCTAGCTGGAGCAATGCTTCCGATCAGTGAGTTCTAATGGATATTAAACTCACAACTTACTCTTGACTGAACCTACAAGGTCACACCAATGACACGTAACAGATCACCGGATTAAATGAATCCGAAATTCATTTAATAGCTTTTCGGGAATTAGTTGGAAACGTATTATACGATACGACCTTTATTGGAATCGTATATCGTATCACGAATATTCGTAAGCTGGGAGACACGAATAAATCATATCGTACGACGGTGATTCGTCGTATACGAAACGATAAATAATATATCGGAAATATATTAAATCGCGAATACGAAGGGCATCGGAGTTGCCGGCCCGTCGAGACAAGCACGTAAGCGTGCAAGGCCCAACGAGCCAGCAAGCTCGCGAGCCAATGCAAGCGAGGCAAGCCCATTGGGCGCGAGCACGCAGCAGCAAGCAATAGCGCAACAGCAGCGACGAGCGAGCAAGGCCCACGGCCCAGCTGCTCGGCGCGCGCGCTGTGGGCTTCGGCCTGCAGTGTGTCGCTGGGCACGCGGGCCTGTGTCCGTTGCTTGGCTCGCACGGCTTGCTAGCCGGCCTTGCTTCTTGCTTGGTCGGTTAGTAAGGTTAATAATTTAACCTTACAACCTTGTTTCCAACAGACACACAATTCATATTACTCAAACCCTAGAGACACAGAGAACCATAATTCTCTCTGTGCTTCCAAAGTGAGTTCTTCCCAAAAGCAAAGTATCTTGATCAATTGTCCAAGCTACGATTATCAAGACGGATCTGGTCGTGTCGGTGAACCAAGTAGAGGAACGACAAGTGGAGTTCTTTGTTCGTGTTCGTTGACAGATTATTGTGGAAAACACGCTTCGAATATAAGTTTGCTTAATCTGTGCTTTATACATGTTTCCTGGCTTTGGGGATTGTTCCGCACATGTTATTATGTTTAACTGTATTCCCCTACAGTGGTATCATGAGCCTTATGTATTCAAAGCATGAATTAGCATGATTATTATTGTTTTTGCATCTGTCGAAATTTTGGATTTTTTGTTGATTTTTCGGAATTTTGTACGAATTATTGGATGAATTGCGTATAATCAGGTCCGAAATAAAAAATCATCGCTTTTTCGATTTTTAAAACCCTAATCTGATGGAAAACGATTTTCTAAGATCAACTCATGTGAATAGAATTGCGAAAACAGGCCTCGAAGTATCGTTTTTTGGGCATTTTTGTTAATTTTTCATTAAAAATTAAAAGTGTCGGACAGTAATTCAATTAATAGGTCGACCTAAACTACTCGGAATTGCTTGAACTTTTGACACAATGGTTCTGGGTACATGATTGATCTATGGTAAAAATTTCAGATTTTTCCGATAAGTATAAACCTTAATTTTGCCTTTCCCCAATTCGTAAAATTTGCAACACTAATTGAATTTTAAATTAATTTTGGTTTAATAATTCGGTTAATTGGGGAAGGGGGTATAATTTCATAGGTCAGTGGATAATTTTAAAAATTATTGGATTAAAATTTTGAATGGTTTCGTTAATTTTAATCGCACTTAAACCAAATTATTAATAATCTGAAATTTAATTGTTAATGAACGATATAAAGTTTCGGATTTTATTAATTAAAAGCTCAATCTTTAAAGTTGATTCGATCGTTCTTGAAAGTTTGAATATTGTTAGCCCTTGATTTATTAATTTTACGAAATTGGATTGTCGTTAAAGTTTATTAAATCGTTAAAAATCGTTGTTTTTCGAAAATTAAATCGTAACTTTTTTTTTGAAAAATAAAATTAATGCAAGTTCGTGAATTAAATTTAATTTTAATTAAGTTGGTCCGTTTTACGAACCAAAAACACGAACATGGGCATGATGGAAGTATGGCTCGTCGAGCCATACGAGGCCATTGTGCTCGACCGAGCCATGCGACACGGGCAGCAGCAGCGATGCTGCGTGCCTCGTGCGCGCTGGGCGAGGAAGGGCATGCGAGGTAGCTTGTGGGGCTGCGACGAAGCGAGGCGCAAGCCTTGCGACGTCGATCACTCACGATGCACAACACGCAGCGCAGGGCAGCATCGCTGCGGGGACGCGCGCGGGCGAGCGATGGGGCGGGGTGCGCGAGCTCTTGCTTGTGTGCTCTTAGGCGTCACGCGAGGCGGGGCTGGGCGCAAGCCTAGCCCAATCAAGCAATTGGACTTTTTTTTTAAATCGTTTAATTCGTTGGGCTTCGTATATTTGCATTAATTTGGGCTAACGGGATATTTAATTTAATATTTTATTTGCTTGGGCCGGGCCGCGAGTTTTAATTTAATATTTCATAATTAATTATCCGGAATAATTATTGGTTTGAGTGAGAGCCACTAAATGAAATTAAAATGAAATAATTATTTTTAATTATTTTCGTAGGTCGCATTATTTTAATTAAATTCAATTTTAATTAGAATAAAGTCTAAGGATTAATAATTTGGAAATTGATTAATCTTTTAGGACGCGTTTATGTGAACGTGAATTTTAATTAATTCACGTAAATACTTGCAAATTAACATGGGCCATTCGTTTTAGCATACGAATGGGTGTATGCGTAGAATATATATTTTATGCAATGCAGGTACTCCAAGTGACTAGTATGGCCAATTTGGGATAGTTAAATATGTTAGGTTATGATACATATGACATTTACATAAATCATGCGGAAACAACCATTAACCCAGGAAACATATTATTTACACATAATCATTTAGCATAGTTTAGATGCATACTCTTTGTTGCGTGCCTTCCCTAGCTGCGCCCGAACCGAACAAGAACAAGTCTTTTAGGACTCCAAGTGTCGTCCCTCCGTAGAAAGTCCACAGCACGTCCGGATCCGCCTTAAGATTGACCAACTAGAATCGCCCTTAAGGTACTAGAAAATTCGGCACTTTTATGAGCAAGATGTGTTTTAATTTTCTCTCAAAAAACTCACTTTTGAATACTTTGAAACTTGTGTATAAATTATGACCCCTAGGCCTTTATTTATAGAGTTATGGAAAAGGAATCGTAATCCTAGTAGGATGTGAATTAATTGGAATTAGAATTCTACATGAATTCTACTTAATCAATTTATCCAATAGGAATAGACATTTAATCATACACTGACTCTTGCAGATTCAGGAATCTCGCATGAGCTGAAACTCACACACACACGGCAGCCACAAGGGCTGCCCATGCATGCGAGCAGCAGCCCACGCAGCGCGGCCCACGCATGCGCGGCCTTGTGCGCGCTGGGCTGTGGCGTGCGTGCTTGCTGGGCGATGGCCTGGCTTCGTGCTGGGCCTTCGTCCGGCAGGCCTCGTCCGATGCTAATTCGTACGATACGCTTCCGATTAAATTTCCATTTCCGGAATCTATTTCCGATACGAACAATATTTAATATTTCCGATTCCGGAATTAATTTCCGTTTCGAACAAATATTTAATATTTCCGTTTCCGGAATTATTTTCCGATTCCGGTAATATTTCCGATTCTGACAATATTTCCGTTTCCTGCAATATTTCCGATTCTGGTAATATTTCCATTTCCAACAATATTTTCCGATACGTACCATGTTTCCGTTTCCGGCAACATCTACGACTTGGATAATATTCATATTTCCGATACGATCCATATTTCCGTTTCCGGCAATATCATCGTTTCCGGAGTATTCATTTCTTGCCTGTGACGATCTTAGCTCCCACTGAAACCAAGATCCGTCGGTTCCGAATATTCATAGATGGAGTATTTAATGCCATTAAATACTTGATCCGTTTACGTACTATTTGTGTGACCCTACGGGTTCAGTCAAGAGTAAGCTGTGGATTAATATCATTAATTCCACTTGAACTGAAGCGGCCTCTAGCTAGGCATTCAGCTCACTTGATCTCACTGAATTATTAACTTGTTAATTAATACTGAACCGCATTTATTAGACTTAACATAGAATGCATACTTGGACCAAGGGCATTATTTCCTTCAGTCTCCCACTTGTCCTTAGGGACAAGTGTGCATTTCCTAATTCCTTTGTCGCTCGATGCTTGCTCTTGAACATAAGGTAAGAGTTGTCATCCTTATTATGTCCAGAGGTGTTCCTCGGTTTCAGAGTTCAACTGATCAAATAAACAGATAATCATAGCCTATGATTCATCCGAGCACGGCCATGCATTTCACAGTTTCTAGCTCTCCGAGTGGCCTTGTACAACTTTTAAGCATCTCATCCCGATTTATGGGAGGACAATCCCAATCTTGCGATCTTGAGATTAGACTTCGTTTGATAGGTGATTACCTGAGCGTTGCCTTTATAGCCTCCTTTTACGGTGCGACGGTTGGTCAACGTCAAAGCAACCAGTTCTCAAACAAGTAATCTCAAATCACTCAGGTATTGAGGATTTAGTGTCTAATAATTTAATGAAATTTACTTATGACAGACTTTCATCTCTTACAGTAAAGTTTCATAGGTCTTGTCCGATACTAGTCTTCCCAAAGTAAGTATCTATGCAAATGATTATGACATTGCCATGTCCACATAGTTCAAGAAACAGAACTACTAGTCATCTTGCATTCTAATCGTCTAACGTTTTCTATGCGTCCAATTTTATAGAAAACTCCGACTAGGGACCATTTTCAACCTTTGACATTCAAGTTCACTTGATAGACATTTCTTAGTCACAGGACTGGTCCTGACAGTCTATCTTGAATATATCGTCAAGTTGAAGGGACTCATCATTTAATAAACCACAAATTAAATGGAAAAATGAATTCCTTTCATTTATTGTGAATGATTAACCAATAATGTTTTACAAAGATTTAAACTCAAAAACTTTAAAACATTAAACAGAGACATCAAAGCCATTCTCCAATATGCTTGATTCCCATAGCTGCAGTGTGCGAGTTGTGCTTCGCTTGCGGCAGAGGTTTAGTTAATGGATCTGATATGTTGTCATCAGTTCCAATTTTGCTTATCTCGACTTCTTTTCTTTCAACGAACTCTCGTAGAAGGTGAAATCTACGAAGTACATGCTTGACTCTCTGGTGGTGTCTAGGCTCTTTTGCCTGTGCAATAGCTCCGTTATTATCACAATACAGGGCTATTGGTCCTTTAATGGAGGGGACTACACCAAGTTCTCCTATGAACTTCCTTAGCCATATAGCTTCCTTTGCTGCTTCATGTGCAGCAATGTACTCCGCTTCAGTTGTAGAATCCGCAATGGTGCTTTGCTTAGCACTTTTCCAGCTTACTGCTCCTCCGTTGAGGCAGAAGACAAACCCAGACTGTGATCTGAAATCATCTTTGTCGGTTTGGAAACTTGCGTCCGTATAGCCTTTAACAATTAATTCATCATCTCCACCATAGACCAGGAAGTCATCTTTGTGCCTTTTCAGGTACTTCAGAATATTCTTGGCAGCAGTCCAATGCGCCTCTCCTGGGTCTGACTGGTATCTGCTCGTAGCACTGAGTGCGTACGCAACATCCGGGCGTGTACATATCATAGCATACATTATTGAACCAATCAATGATGCATATGGAATCCCATTCATTCGTCTACGCTCATCAAGTGTTTTTGGGCACTGAGTCTTGCTTAGAGTCATTCCATGAGACATGGGTAGGTAGCCTCGCTTGGAGTCCGCCATCTTGAACCTATCAAGCACCTTATTGATATAAGTGCTTTGACTAAGTCCAATCATCCTTTTAGATCTATCTCTGTAAATCTTGATGCCCAATATGTACTGTGCTTCTCCTAGATCCTTCATCGAAAAACATTTCCCAAGCCAAATCTTGACAGAGTTCAACATAGGAATGTCATTTCCGATAAGCAATATGTCGTCGACATATAATACTAGGAAAGCAATTTTGCTCCCACTGACCTTCTTGTATACACAAGATTCGTCCGCGTTCTTGATGAAACCAAAGTCACTGACTGCTTCATCAAAACGTATATTCCAGCTCCTGGATGCCTGCTTCAATCCGTAGATTGACTTCTTTAGCTTGCATACCTTTTTAGCATTCTTTGGATCCTCAAAACCTTCAGGCTGTGTCATAAACACAGTTTCTGTTAAAACGCCGTTTAAGAAAGCAGTTTTGACATCCATCTGCCATATTTCGTAATCGTAATATGCAGCGATTGCTAACATTATTCGAATAGACTTTAGCATTGCAACTGGTGAAAAGGTTTCATCGTAATCCACACCGTGGACTTGCCTGTAACCTTTCGCAACCAATCTAGCTTTGAAAACTTCAAGTTTCCCATCCTTGTCCTTTTTCAGTTTGAAAACCCATTTGCTTCCAATGGCTTGGTAGCCATCTGGCAAATCGACCAAATCCCATACTTGGTTTTCAGACATGGAGTCTAATTCAGATTGCATGGCTTCTTGCCACTGCTTGGAGCTAGGGCTCGTCATAGCTTGCTTGTAAGTCGCAGGTTCATCACTTTCAAGTAATAGAACGTCATAGCTCTCGTTCGTCAAAATACCTAAGTACCTTTCCGGTTGAGATCTATATCTTTGCGATCTACGCGGGGTAACATTTCTAGATTGACCATGATTCTCACCAGATTCTTCTAAAGATCTCTGAGTTTCATCCTGAATGTCATCTTGAGCATTCTCTAGAGTTTGTTGTTCGACTCGAATTTCTTCGAGGTCTATTTTTCTCCCACTTGTCATTTTGGAAATGTGATCTTTCTCCAAAAAGACACCATCTCGAGCAACAAACACTTTGTTCTCAGATGTATTGTAGAAGTAATACCCCTTTGTTTCCTTTGGATAGCCCACAAGGATACATTTGTCAGATTTTGGATGAAGTTTGTCTGAAATTAATCGTTTGACGTAAACTTCACATCCCCAAATCTTAAGAAAAGACACATTTGGAGGCTTTCCAAACCATAATTCGTATGGAGTCTTTTCGACAGCTTTAGACGGAGCTCTATTTATAGTGAGTGCAGCTGTATTTAGTGCATGTCCCCAAAATTCTAATGGAAGTTCGGCCTGACCCATCATTGACCTGACCATGTCTAGCAAGGTTCTGTTCCTCCGTTCTGACACACCGTTCCATTGTGGTGTTCCAGGAGGAGTCAATTCTGATAGAATTCCACATTCTTTCAGATGGTCATCAAATTCATAGCTCAGATATTCACCGCCTCTATCAGACCGCAGTGCCTTGATCTTCTTGCCTAATTGATTCTCTACTTCACTCTGAAATTCCTTGAATTTGTCAAAGGATTCAGACTTATGCTTCATTAGGTAGACATAACCATACCTACTGAAGTCATCAGTGAAAGTGATAAAGTAGCTGAAACCACCTCTAGCATTTGTACTCATTGGTCCACATACATCTGTATGGATTAAACCCAATAGTTCATTTGCTCTTTCTCCAACTTTAGAGAAAGGTTGCTTTGTCATTTTGCCAAGTAAACATGATTCGCATTTACCATAATCCTCTAAGTCAAATGGTTCTAGAATTCCTTCCCTTTGAAGTCTTTCTAAGCGTTTCAAGTTTATATGGCCTAATCGACAATGCCACAGATAGGTGAGATCTGAATCATCCTTTTTGGCCTTTTTGGTATTTATGTTATATACTTGTTTGTCGTGATCTAATAAATAAAGTCCATTGACTAATCTAGCAGATCCATAAAACATCTCTTTAAAATAAAACGAACAACTATTGTCTTTTATTATAAAGGAAAATCCCTTAGCATCTAAGCAAGAAACTGAAATGATGTTTTTAGTAAGACTTGGAACATGGAAACATTCTTCCAGTTCCAAAACTAGCCCGGAGGGCAACGACAAATAGTAAGTTCCTACGGCTAATGCAGCAATCCGTGCTCCATTTCCCACTCGTAGGTCGACTTCTCCCTTGCTTAACTTTCTACTTCTTCTTAGTCCCTGTGGATTGGAACATAAGTGTGAGCCACAACCTGTATCTAATACCCAAGAAGTTGAATTAGCAAGTATACAGTCTATAACGAAAATACCTGAAGATGGAACGACTGTTCCGTTCTTCTGATCTTCCTTTAGCTTTGGACATTCTCTTTTGTAATGGCCTATTCCATCACAATAAAGACAGCTTGATGTGGACTTGTCCTGCTTTGATTTAGCATTGCCCTTGGACTTTCCACCTTTCTTGAATGGTCTCTTTCTAGCCTTGAGTAAATCTTTGGCTTCACAGTCCAGTACTATTTCAGCCTTTCTGACAAGGTGAATAAATTCTGCAACTGTTTCTTCTCTTGGTTCACTTAGGTATTGTTGCTTGAAGCGACCAAACCCACTGTGTAGTGAATTGAGCAAGACAGAGACTGCCATCCTTTCGCTTATTGGTGTTCCTAGTAGACTTAGGCGATCAAAATATGAACACATAAGATCCACATGGAACCTCAGTGGGACGCCTACCCTCTGTTTAGTGCGAAGGAGCTGAACATGTGTTTCTTGGACCTCCATCCTATAACACCTGTTGGGAGAACTAACCTTTAGCCCAGACATTGATTCAATCAACTCATGGACGTTCAGGTCCCTGTCCTCCGTACTTCCACGACAGATATCCCTCAGATTCTTGATGAGCGTAAAAGGTTCATAGGCTACAAACCTTCTAGCCCAATCATCAGGGATATTGTTCAGCATGAGACTCATAACCTTTTTGAGATCCGCATCCCAGGCGTAAAATCTCTCAGGGGTCATGTCTCTGGCATAGTAGCTTGGCATGGGATGTGATAGTACATACTCAAGTCCATTGAGTTTGACTATTTCAACTAGCTTAGCTTCCCATTCAAGAAAATTTGTCAGGTTCAGCTTGACCATAAGCTCAGAACCCATGATGATGTTTTGATTGTTGTTTGCCATATTAAAACTACAATTGAAAAGAATAAACAAATAAATAACCATTCACAGTTTCTCTTAATAAACTTAAATTCTAGCATACATGCATAATTCAATGTTTATTAAGCATTTTATTCAAGTTATGTGTTCCGGCAGGTGTGAATAAAATGATTCCAAGATCCTAAAATCATTGAAGAACTAAGCACAGTTTGTCGACTTAATCCTAGAACATCTTAGGTAAGCAAAAGCCTTTTGCTAATAGTCTAGAAACTATTCTTGGTTGATAGGTACGTCTAAGAACTTATTAGGTAAACCTATCGAATTTGCCACGACATAAAAGGACTCCTTACTTATATCGTTGAGTTTCACCAAAACTAACATGTACTTACAATTATTTGTGTACCTTGCCCCTTTAGGACCAATAAGTAACACCTCGCTGAGCGAAAACTATTACTAGATTGATGTAAAGGATATCCAAGCAAGTGTATATTTTGGCATGGCACCTTTTAACTCAATTTTTAAGTTTGGAACTTAAGGCTCTTACTATGTTGGTTAGATTTTAAGTGAACTAAAATCCTTAATCATGCAACATAATCAAGCTTTTGATCTCATGCATTTTAAGACATATTTAAAGCAATAAATAACTTAAAACATGCATAAGATATTTGTGATCTAGTATGGCCCGACTTCATCTTGAAGCTTTGACTTCAAAGTTCGTCTCGAAAATCTCCGTGGGAGGCACCATTTTCTTCAAATAGGATAAGTTATAACTAATTACAACTATTTGATGGTACGCAGACCATATTTGAATTGAAAAACAACTTTGGTACTTTAGACCAATTACATTCAAATTAATGGTACGCAGACCATATTTTCTATCCTATTTGGGCCATACTAGTCACTTCATAACCTGCAAAACAGTACATATACAATATATACCATTCACCCATTCATTATCATGAATGGCCCACATAGCTGGTTAGTAAAACACATTATGCATCACGTAAACATTTGCAGCAATTAATCAAGGGCACCAATAATCTACCAATTATTCAGTCCTTATTAATTCTAATCGAGTTGTTTTAACCTTAAGGATTTGTAGACCTAATCAAGAGTTTATGACTAAAAAGTGCTCCCACTCAAACCAATAAATTCATATGCTTTACTAATTTTAAACATAAAATTGTATTTCTAGTCTAACCGGAAACATACAAATTTAATTAAAATTTAAAGCTCATATAAATTTATAATTGAATCCAAAAATTTAATTTTAATTTCAGTCACATTTAAATTAATTTATGATTTTAATTT
This sequence comes from Spinacia oleracea, assembly GCF_020520425.1. Classification (NCBI taxonomy): domain Eukaryota; kingdom Viridiplantae; phylum Streptophyta; class Magnoliopsida; order Caryophyllales; family Amaranthaceae; genus Spinacia; species Spinacia oleracea. The sequence continues at coordinate 67,026,520 of NC_079488.1, read as the reverse complement.
TAGTAAAATAATTAGAATAAATGCCATTTATTATAATTATAATATTCAAAATTAAAATCCAAGAAATTAATTCAAATTATTAATTTTAAAATCAATTAAAATTACGTGAACTGAAATTTTCAAATTAAACATTCAAAAACGATCTAATCGAAACGCAAACACCCTACGCGTTGCACGCCCATGGGCTGTACGCACACAGCCATTGCTGGCCATGTGCGCGCAGCCCATGCGCTCGTCGCATAGCTGCTGCTGTCCTATCCGCAAGCCTCCGCACAGCGCCCACCGCACGCGAGCTATCGCTCGCAGCGCGCGCGCGTTACCGCGCTCGCTGGTGCGCGAGATCGCTCGCTGGTGCGCGCGAGCCATCGCTCGCTGGGGCGCTGCATCGCTCGCTGGTGCGCGCGAGCCATCGCTCGCTGGCGCGCGAGATCGCTCGCTGGGGCGCGCGAGCCATCGCTCGCTGGCGCGCGAGATCGCTCGCTGCGCGCGCGCGAGCCATCGCTCGCTGGTGCGCGACATCGCTCGCTGGGCGGGCGACGTCGCGCGCTGTGCGCGCGAGTGATGCTGTGCGCAGCGCTCGTGGCACGCGAGCTTGCGCTCGCTGCGCACGAGGTTGCGCGCTGTTGTGCGAGGCAGCGCGCGCTGTGGCGCAGCTCGCTTGCTGCCCACACGCGACTGCCTTGGCTCGCCCCTCGCCCATGCCCATCCGTTCATTGCTCGTGGCACACGACACAAGGCAGGGCTGCTGCCTTGCGCTCGTGCACTACGCCCTTGCTCATTGCATTCGTGCCGCACGGGCGACGAGCTCCCTTGCTCGTCGTCGCATGCCCGCATTACACAACACCCCTTAAGGGTAACACGAAGCGTCCATTGCTTCGTGCGTGCAAGTTATTTGAACGAATCGCATAAAAATTTAAAATTTATATTTAAAATTAATGACAAATTAATAAATAATATTAATTTCATAATTTTAGGGCGAAAAATCGAAAATTTATTATCCAATTGATTTCCGATTGATATGGATTCAAGTCTAGGTCATAAAAATTTAAAATTTATCGTAAATTTACAATTTTTATGGTGGTTTTTAATCATAGGTTTCTAATTAAATTACAATTAATTATGAAAATCAAATTAATTCTAAATTATTCTAATTTTCAACAAATTAATCATAATTACAAATTAGATTGCATAATTAACAAGACTAGGCATTCAAACTTGTTAAACATATGCAGTAGGTCAATCAAAAATTCAAGATTTATCAACAGGAATCGCAAATATTTAATTTAACATCTTAAATTTACGAAATTTTGCATCCGAAAAACTAAAACCTTCGAAAAGTCATAGTTAGGCTTCGAATTTGAGAATTCTGGGTTCGGCAGAAAAATACTATTTTTGTCAAAATTTTAGAATGCCTTTTACATGCGGAATTGACACAAAAATCACTCAATTCGGATGAGTAATGAAGAAACTGCCGAAAAACTGCGTACATATAATTAAATAAACGCAATTTGCAATTAATTAACAATTACGAAAATTAATCACCCCTTTTAATTCTTGCAAATTTGTAATATTTAACCATGTTCATGCAATTTAGATTATGAAAATAATAAGGGGCTCGTGATACCACTGTTAGGTTATGATACATATGACATTTACATAAATCATGCGGAAACAACCATTAACCCAGGAAACATATTATTTACACATAATCATTTAGCATAGTTTAGATGCATACTCTTTGTTGCGTGCCTTCCCTAGCTGCGCCCGAACCGAACAAGAACAAGTCTTTTAGGACTCCAAGTGTCGTCCCTCCGTAGAAAGTCCACAGCACGTCCGGATCCGCCTTAAGATTGACCAACTAGAATCGCCCTTAAGGTACTAGAAAATTCGGCACTTTTATGAGCAAGATGTGTTTTAATTTTCTCTCAAAAAACTCACTTTTGAATACTTTGAAACTTGTGTATAAATTATGACCCCTAGGCCTTTATTTATAGAGTTATGGAAAAGGAATCGTAATCCTAGTAGGATGTGAATTAATTGGAATTAGAATTCTACATGAATTCTACTTAATCAATTTATCCAATAGGAATAGACATTTAATCATACACTGACTCTTGCAGATTCAGGAATCTCGCATGAGCTGAAACTCACACACACACGGCAGCCACAATGGCTGCCCATGCATGCGAGCAGCAGCCCACGCAGCGCGGCCCACGCATGCGCGGCCTTGTGCGCGCTGGGCTGTGGCGTGCGTGCTTGCTGGGCGATGGCCTGGCTTCGTGCTGGGCCTTCGTCCGGCAGGCCTCGTCCGATGCTAATTCGTACGATACGCTTCCGATTAAATTTCCATTTCCGGAATCTATTTCCGATACGAACAATATTTAATATTTCCGATTCCGGAATTAATTTCCGTTTCGAACAAATATTTAATATTTCCGTTTCCGGAATTATTTTCCGATTCCGGTAATATTTCCGATTCTGACAATATTTCCGTTTCCTGCAATATTTCCGATTCTGGTAATATTTCCATTTCCAACAATATTTTCCGATACGTACCATGTTTCCGTTTCCGGCAACATCTACGACTTGGATAATATTCATATTTCCGATACGATCCATATTTCCGTTTCCGGCAATATCATCGTTTCCGGAGTATTCATTTCTTGCCTGTGACGATCTTAGCTCCCACTGAAACCAAGATCCGTCGGTTCCGAATATTCATAGATGGAGTATTTAATGCCATTAAATACTTGATCCGTTTACGTACTATTTGTGTGACCCTACGGGTTCAGTCAAGAGTAAGCTGTGGATTAATATCATTAATTCCACTTGAACTGAAGCGGCCTCTAGCTAGGCATTCAGCTCACTTGATCTCACTGAATTATTAACTTGTTAATTAATACTGAACCGCATTTATTAGACTTAACATAGAATGCATACTTGGACCAAGGGCATTATTTCCTTCAAAATACGGTCTGCGCACCGTTCTATCTTTGAATGTAAAGTTTTAAATATGGTCTGCGTACCATAGAAATTTTGATGTAATTTTATTATTTTCAAGTATTTCTAAGCTTAGAACTTTAAGTTAGCATTTGAACGAAGACTCAAGACGATGCCAAGCTAACAAGGAGGTGATGAAGATTGGATGCTTCAAGACAAGAAGTTTTGGGCCATACTAGATCACCAATTATTTATGCAATTTAATATATATATTATGCGTGAATGTATGAATGTATGTATGCTTTGCATGAACAGGTTGTTTCCTATGAATCGATTAGTTTTAAGTTCACTAAATAATCGAACCAACATACTTAGACACCTACTTAATTTTGTCCCCATTCTCGAAAGGGAAGGTTCGATGATGAGAACATAAATCTCCACTTGGCAACGCATCTCCTATAAAATAACGAATCTCAATCACCCTTTTCATTTCACCCAAAACCTGCTATTTATGGAAACCTGCTATTTATAGAAACCTGCTATTTATGGAAACATGCTAAAAATAGTAACTGCCGTAATGGGTAGTTGTTAAAAGTGGCAAGTCATAAAAGATAGAAACCTGTCAGAATTAGGTGTTGCACTCCAACATAAATCCTAAATGAGATAGAAATTACGAGAGAATCCTATTCCTAATACGATTCGAAAATAAGAGTTACGTATTAATTAAAATCCTAATGAGCCTAGAGTTCGTAACGGGCCCAGACGCATTCCGTCATAAAATTAATACGCACTAAAAGACCCGATTAAGTCTCATACACTCCGGATTCTAAGAGTCCGAATTTGACAAAGAATCGGCCCAGACCCTATTTTCAACGCCTGGCTCTGGGCGCCGAAATTACCTGGGACGTGTTCTTTCCTAATTCTTCGTGGATTAGAGCTCTATAATTCTATCTTTCCATGAACTCTTTTCTATAAATATAGCCCCAAGTTCGACGTGAAAAAGAACACACACAATTCATATTCTAAGTATTGACTCCAACCCCTAAGCCTAAGCCTCACGCTGCGAAATGGATCACGCGTTCTGTCGCAATCGACCCAAAAATCGAACAGAACGTATCCTTTCCTGTAACTTGAGATTCGTTAAATAAAAGGAGAACTAGCAAAGTCAAAGTGGTTAGTTTTCTGAGAACCGTGACGCACCTCTCAAGGGTGCGTCGTAATGTGTCCCTTCGCATGATTTAATTGCTTTCCTCGCCCTTTTATAAACTGTTGAACTAATTAAATCTGATTGTTCTATCACGCCTAATAAAGATAATATTTTGGGAAATTGGACTATCATGCTAGGTCCCTTAAAACAATCTAAATCATATAATCGCGATCGATCTAGTATTATGTGTTGCATATTGTTAAAATCAATTCAGATTAGTTTAATAGTTAACGCATGTCCCTTCAATTATTTATGCTGAGCTAGTAAGGATATCCTGCCTCTGGAGTTATCGAAGAGCGAGTACTCCTCTCGGTAGTTACAGTCCCCCGAACCCTCAATCTCTACCTTGCGGGTGTATGTTGAGAGATCCCCACACCAGGGATCACAAGGGAACCTATGGCCGTCGTGGTCAAACATAATTGCACTCCCTTTATGTCACGATAACCGGGTTTTGTCAGTTTTTCTCATTGTCGTTAAAAACTGAATGGCGACTCCTATATTACTAGTCAATTGGGTGTAAACTCACAGGAAATCCAATTACACTTGATTTGACAAAAGAAATGTCACACCCACGAGGGACGAGGTCACGCATTAGCCTCGTGCTTTTTCGACCCCCTCACAGTGGCGACTCCACTGGGGATAGTGAAGGAAATACTCGTGCTCGTAGGTAATCAAAATAGCCGAAGGGTGAAACGATCCTACCCCGCGTTTATTTCCCCATCAAGTTGGGACGACCTAAAAATCAGCATATTAATGTGAACGGGCAGAACCGCATAACGAATCTTGGCTCCCTCAGGGAGTTTGGACTAAGGATACCCATCGCCAACTGGGGGGTGCACACGCTTCGAATGTTGTCCATTCGGCACTTTTGCTAGTAGTACACCCGTCCCAAACCCAATCGCTCGTCCATTAGGTCCCTCTCATTGGTGCATGCCCCCTTGGCTTACATCGTGATTGGCCTCTTGGGAGAAATTCGTCTGTTGAAGGCACTACCTCAACCGGGGCATGTGTTGGATCTGCGATAGAAGCGGTACCAAGCAAGGCGCAAATACTACCCATAGAAGCCTACCATAAAACTACATGACATGTTATTATTGCCTCATGATGTAATGTTAATTATGTGTAGCGAAATATATGATTGTGTGTGACAAACCATACTAGAAAACCAACGACCTTAAAAAGTTGCCCAAACATTCATAAACCAATTGGCCAAAGAGTTATACCAAGATACGTGTTCCGCAAACCCGAACGATCGCCACAAAAATAAGTGATGCTCGGGATGGCCCGTAACGAATCCCACAAACGCTGCACAACGCGTAAAGGACGTTATTAGGCAAGCACGCAAAATCAAAGTCGCATAAACAAAAAGTAGACGTAAACAGAAAACGAGAACCAGCCAGGGACGCATTTTCAACGCCCCTGGCTGGGCGCCATAATTTCTCACGCCCTACGCTGGGCGCTGAAGTTGCTGCCTGGCCTTCTGGTCAGGCGCAGCAGCCTCGGTGCCCGCGTAAAAAAAAAACACGTAGCAAAAAAAGCCATTCGTAAAAATTGCTACGAGGGCGTAAGAAAAAGCACTCGATTCTAAAAGCGACTTATAAAAAAAATAAAAATAAATAACTCTTTGTGTCGTTGATAGGCCGCCTACGACGACAATGTTCGACACCAAAACCGAACATGCTAATAACTATGAATGTCACAACGAGCAAGTGTTTCGAAAATCCAAAGAATGACCAAAAGAAAAACCAAAAAGTGTACCAACAAAAGAAAGAGCGAAAAAACCAATAGAGAGAGTCAAAGTCTAGACTAAGTAATGCTTGAAACTTTAGGGCCTAAACTTTAGCTTATCTTATGCATAGGACTGGTCCTGCCACTTGGTGCCGATCGGGAAATCAAAGGTTAGTGCGTCTCGAAAATACATCGCCAACACCAGGTTTAGTGACTCCAAGCTCTGTCCGTCATCCCTCATTTCAAGGATCTCCGCTTCCCCAACCTCGATTCGCACCCTCAAACATGTCCATCGAAGAATTGCGAGACCAGATGGTCCAAATGACCCAACTTATGGGCCAACTGAAAATGGAAAACGAAGCCTTAGCGGCTGCACAAGCCAAAAATGACCTCGATAACGAGAAGAGGATTGAAAAAATGGTCCTACAGCAAACCATGGGGAGCAAGTACTTCTCCCTCGATCCTGAACCTTTTCCTGGCAAACTACCAGAAAAGTTTAGTTCATCTAACTTACCAAAGTTTAAAGCCACGGACAATCCCCGTGATCATCTATTGAGCTTTGTGAATGCTATGAACTTGAAAGGCGTGGACAAGTCCATGTATTTACCTGCCTTTCCTTTGTCCTTGGAACCTGTGCCGCTCAAATGGTACTACCACCAGGACCCTAAGCTCTTCCCCACTTGGGAAGACTTTGTCAATGTCTTCATCAAGCAATACTCGTCGAACATGGATTTTCAAGTCACCATGCGCGAGCTGGAAGTTCTCTTCCAAAAGAAAAATGATGGTTTCACAACCTACTTTGTTAGATGGAGGGACTAGGCGGCCCAACTAATCAATAGGCCTCCCGAAACAGAATTGGTCCAAAAATTCATTGATAACCTGGACCCGGCTTACAGACAACACCTTAGGTACCTGGGACTTGACACTTTCAAAAGAGTTTATGATGTGGGAATAAAGATCGAGGATGACCTCGCAAAAACCATACAAAGCAAGCCCACATACAAAAACAACACCTACAACAGGGGTAACACATCCCAACCCCAAGAAGTCCATGCCGTAGAGGAGACTCCCGCCCGAAGAAGCCCTGGAAGATGGGTCCGAGACCAAAAGTTTGCCCCACTCGGGTCGACTTTGGTATAAGCCTTTGAAAGACTAACCAATCAAGGAAAGTTGAGGCCTATAGGTCCCACTCGTGACCCTCCTGTCAAGAGCAAATATTGGGTCGAAGGTACTTACTGTAAATTCCATCAAGGAAATGAGCATGACACTGAAAATTGCTGGAATCTAAAAAATACGATCCAGGACATGATAGAGGATGAAGTGATACCTCTCCCTAACGTTGGCAAACCCAACAACAACAAGAGCCCACTCGGCTCTTGTCACATCTCTCTTGACCAACCAGAAAATGAGAACTTCGACCCTACGGTGTACATTACACCTCAAGGTGCACCACTCGCTGTGGTCCCTATGGATCGAATCGAGAGAGAAGTGTGCGGTGTGTGGGATGATGATGCTGAAGATATCTACCTATCTCAAGTATCGGGCCAGGACCTCTTTACTGAAACTTGGCCCGGGTATGCTCTCATTGACACCACCCCTCAGGAACCCGAAGTCGACAATCTCACCCGATCCGGAAGGATATACCAACCGGATATTAGCCCACCTCCTATGGACGATATCCCAGTCAGACAAACTCCTGAAAATGGACGGCACACCACCGTCGCAGAAGTCATTGAAAACCCTCTCTTGAAGCAACTAAAAAGAACCAAGGCCGAGATTACCATCTGGGTCTTAGGTTGTGATACATATGACAATTCATAAATCATGCGGAAAAACCATAAAGCCAGGAAAACATATTATTTACACATAATCATTTAGCATAGTTTAGATGCATACTCTTTGTTGCGTGCCCTCCCTAGCTGCGCCCAAACCGAACAAGAACAAGTCTTTAGGACTCCAAGTGTCGTCCCTCCGTAGATAGTCCACAGCACGTCCGGATCCGCCTTAAGATTGACCAACTAGAATCGCCCTTAAGGTACTTAGAATTTTCGGCACTTTATAGGCAATTGTATGACTGAATTTTGCTCTCAAAAACTCACTTTGAATACTTGAATGCTCTATTTAAATATGTGACCCTAGGCACCTATTTATAGAGTTATGGAAAAGGATTTGGAATCCTATTAGGATACTAATTTATTTAATTATAATCCTACTAGGACTCTAATTAAATAAACTAAATCTTTTAGGATTAGATTTAATCATATGACAAATCCCGGTAGCTTTAGGATTCGAGTAGCACACAAACACACACGCACACACAGCAGCCCACGAGGGGCGCCATGCGCGCGCGCGCAGCCCGCGAGCTCGCAGCCCACTGCCGCAAGCCCACACGCTGCCGTAGCCTTGGCGCGCGCTGGGCCTGCCTTGCGGTGGGCCTGGCGCAGCCTTGGCTGGTGCGTTTGTGGCGCGCTGGCTTGCTGGGCGATGGCCCGGCTTCGTGCTAGGCCTTCGTCTGGCAGGCCTCGTCCGATGCTAATTCGTACGATACGCTTCCGATTAATTTCCCGATTCCGGAATTCATTTCCGATACGAACAATATTCAATATTTCCGATTCCGATAATATTTCCGATTCTGACAATATTTCCGTTTCCGATAATATTTTCCGATACGTACCATGTTTCCGTTTCCGGCAACATCTACGACTTGGATAATATTTATATTTCCGATACGATCCATATTTCCGTTTCCGGCAATATCATCGTTTCCGGAGTATTCATTTCTTGCCTGTGACGATCTCAGCTCCCACTGAAACCAAGATCCGTCGATTCCGAATATCCATAGATGGAGTATTTAATGCCATTAAATACTTGATCCGTTTACGTACTATTTGTGTGACCCTACGGGTTCAGTCAAGAGTAAGCTGTGGATTAATATCATTAATTCCACTTGAACTGAAGTGGCCTCTAGCTAGGCATTCAGCTCACTTGATCTTACTGAATTATTAACTTGTTAATTAATACTGAACCGCATTTATTAGACTTAACATTGAATGCATACTTGGACCAAGGGCATTATTTCCCTCAGTCTCCCACTTGTCCTTAGGGACAAGTGTGCATTTCCTAATTCCTTTGTCGCTCGATGCTTGCTCTTGAACATAAGGTAAGAGTTGTCATCCTTATTATGTCCAGAGGTGTTTCTCGGTTTCAGAGTTCAACTGATCAAATAAACAGATAATCATAGTCTATGATTCATCCGAGCACGGCCATGCATTTCACAGTTTCTAGCTCTCCGAGTGGCCTTGTACAACTTTTAAGCATCTCATCCCGATTTATGGGAGGACAATCCCAATCTTGCGATCTTGAGATTAGACTTCGTTTGATAGGTGATTACCTGAGCGTTGCCTTTATAGCCTACTTTTACGGTGCGACGGTTGGTCAACGTCAAAGCAACCAGTTCTCAAACAAGTAATCTCAAATCACTCAGGTATTGAGGATTTAGTGTCTAATAATTTTAATGAAATTTACTTATGACAAATTTTCATCTCTTACAGTAAAGTTTCATAGGTCTTGTCCGATACTAGTCTTCCCAAAGTAAGTATCTATGCAAATGATTATGACATTGCCATGTCCACATAGTTCAAGAAACAGAACTACTAGTCATCTTGCATTCTAGTCGTCTAACGTTTTCTATGCGTCCAATTTTATAGAAAACTCCGACTAGGGACCATTTTCAATCTTTGACATTCAAGTTCACTTGATAGACATTTCTTAGTCACAGGACTGGTCCTGACAGTCTATCTTGAATATATCGTCAAATTGAAGGGACTCATCATTTAATAAACCACAAATTAAATGGAAAAATGAATTCTTTTCATTTATTGTGAATGATTAACCAATAATGTTTTACAAAGATTTAAACTCTAAAACTTTAAAACATTAAACAGGGTCATCAAAGCCATTCTCCAATATGCTTGATTCCCATAGCTGCAGTGTGCGAGTTGTGCTTCGCCTGCGGCAGAGGTTTAGTCAATGGATCTGATATGTTGTCATCAGTTCCAATCTTGTTTATCTCGACTTCTTTTCTTTCAACGAACTCTCGTAGAAGGTGAAATCTACGAAGTACATGCTTGACTCTCTGGTGGTGTCTAGGCTCCTTTGCCTGTGCAATAGCTCCGTTATTATCACAATACAGGGCTATTGGTCCTTTAATGGAGGGGTCTACACCAAGTTCACCTATGAACTTCCTTAGCCATATAGCTTCCTTTGCTGCTTCATGTGCAGCAATGTACTCCGCTTCAGTTGTAGAATCCGCAATGGTGCTTTGCTTAGCACTTTTCCAGCTTACTGCTCCTCCGTTGAGGTAGAAGACAAACCCAGACTGTGATCTGAAATCATCTTTGTCGGTTTGGAAACTTGCGTCCGTATAGCCTTTAACAATTAATTCATCATCTCCACCATAGACCAGGAAGTCATCTTTGTGCCTTTTCAGGTACTTCAGAATTTTCTTGGCAGCAGTCCAATGCGCCTCTCCTGGGTCTGACTGGTATCTGCTCGTAGCACTGAGTGCGTACGCAACATCCGGGCGTGTACATATCATAGCATACATTATTGAACCAATCAATGATGCATATGGAATCCCATTCATTCGTCTACGCTCATCAAGTGTTTTTGGGCACTGATTCTTGCTTAGAGTCATTCCATGAGACATGGGTAGGTAGCCTCGCTTGGAGTCCGCCATCTTGAACCTATCAAGCACCTTATTGATATAAGTGCTTTGACTAAGTCCAATCATCCTTTTAGATCTATCTCTGTAAATCTTGATGCCCAATATGTACTGTGCTTCTCCTAGATCTTTCATCGAAAAACATTTCCCAAGCCAAATCTTGACAGAGTTCAACATAGGAATGTCATTTCCGATAAGTAATATGTCGTCGACATATAATACTAGGAAAGAAATTTTGCTCCCACTGACCTTCTTGTATACACAAGATTCGTCTGCGTTCTTGATGAAACCAAAGTCACTGACTGCTTCATCAAAACGTATATTCCAGCTCCTGGATGCCTGCTTCAATCCGTAGATTGACTTCTTTAGCTTGCATACCTTTTTAGCATTCTTTGGATCCTCAAAACCTTCAGGCTGTGTCATAAACACAGTTTCTGTTAAAACGCCGTTTAAGAAAGCAGTTTTGACATCCATGTGCCATATTTCGTAATCGTAATACGCAGCGATTGCTAACATTATCCGAATAGACTTTAGCATTGCAACTGGTGAAAAGGTTTCATCGTAATCCACACCGTGGACTTGCCTGTAACCTTTTGCAACCAATCTAGCTTTGAAAACTTCAAGTTTCCCATCTTTGTCCTTTTTCAGTTTGAAAACCCATTTGCTTCCAATGGCTTGGTAGCCATCTGGCAAATCGACCAAATCCCATACTTGGTTTTCGGACATGGAGTCTAATTCAGATTGCATGGCTTCTTGCCATTGCTTGGAGCTAGGGCTCGTCATAGCTTGTTTGTAAGTCGCAGGTTCATCACTTTCAAGTAATAGAACGTCATAGCTCTCGTTCGTCAAAATACCTAAGTACCTTTCCGGTTGAGATCTATATCTTTGCGATCTACGCGGGGTAACATTTCTAGTTTGACCATGATTCTCACCAGATTCTTCTAAAGATCTCTGAGTTTCATCCTGAATGTCATCTTGAGCATTCTCTAGAGTTTGTTGTTCGACTCGAATTTCTTCGAGGTCTACTTTTCTCCCACTTGTCATTTTGGAAATGTGATCTTTCTCCAAAAAGACACCATCTCGAGCAACAAACACCTTGTTCTCAGATGTATTGTAGAAGTAATACCCCTTTGTTTCCTTTGGATAGCCCACAAGGATACATTTGTCAGATTTTGGATGAAGTTTGTCTGAAATCAATCGTTTGACGTATACTTCACATCCCCAAATATTCAGAAAAGACACATTTGGAGGCTTTCCAAACCATAATTCATATGGAGTCTTTTCGACAGCTTTAGACGGAGCTCTATTTATAGTGAGTGCAACTGTATTTAGTGCATGTCCCCAAAATTCTAATGGAAGTTTGGCCTGACCCATCATTGACCTGACCATGTCTAGCAAGGTTCTGTTCCTCCGTTCCGACACACCGTTCCATTGTGGTGTTCCAGGAGGAGTCAATTCTGATAGAATTCCACATTCTTTCAGATGGTCATCAAATTCATAGCTCAGATATTCACCGCCTCTATCAGACCGCAGTGCCTTAATCTTCTTGCCTAATTGATTCTCTACTTCACTCTGAAATTCCTTGAATTTGTCAAAGGATTCAGACTTATGCTTCATTAGGTAGACATAACCATATCTACTGAAGTCATCAGTGAAAGTGATAAAGTAGCTGAAACCACCTCTAGCATTTGTACTCATTGGTCCGCATACATCTGTATGGATTAAACCCAATAGTTCATTTGCTCTTTCTCCAACTTGAGAGAAAGGTTGCTTTGTCATTTTGCCAAGTAAACATGATTCGCATTTACCATAATCCTCTAAGTCAAATGGTTCTAGAATTCCTTCCTTTTGAAGTCTTTCTAAGCGTTTCAAGTTTATATGGCCTAATCGACAATGCCACAGATAGGTGAGATCTGAATCATTCTTTTTGGCCTTTTTGGTATTTATGTTATATACTTGTTTGTCGTGATCTAATAAATAAAGTCCATTGACTAATCTAGTAGATCCATAAAACATCTCTTTAAAATAAAACGAACAACTATTGTCTTTTATTAAAAAGGAAAATCCCTTAGCATCTAAGCAAGAAACTGAAATGATGCTTTTAGTAAGACTTGGAACATGGAAACATTCTTCCAGTTCCAAAACTAGCCCGGAGGGCAATGACAAATAGTAAGTTCCTACAGCTAAGGCAGCAATCCGTGCTCCATTTCCCACTCGTAGGTCGACTTCACCCTTGCTTAACTTTCTACTTCTTCTTAGTCCCTGTGGATTGGAACATAAGTGTGAGCCACAACCTGTATCTAATACCCAAGAAGTTGAATTAGCAAGTATACAGTCTATAACGAAAATACCTGAAGATGGAACGATGGTTCCGTTCTTCTGATCTTCCTTTAGCTTCAAGCAATCTCTCTTCCAATGCCCCTTCTTCTTGCAGTAGAAGCATTCGGATTCAGAAGTGGGTTGACTGACCTTCCTCTTTACAGATTTGGCGCCAGTTTGCTTAGTTGGGCTGGCCTTGTTGCCACCTTTCTTAGCATTCCTCTTCTTTCCAGATTTCTTGAACTTGCCCTCACGCACCATAAGCACATCCTGCTTATCACTTTTGAGCGTCTTTTCAGCGGTCTTCAGCATACCGTGAAGCTCAGTGAGCGTTTTTTCGAGATATTCATACTGTAGTTCAGTTTGAACTGATCATACCCGCTCTGAAGAGAATGGAGGATGGTGTCTATTGCCATTTCCTGAGAAAATTGCTGATCCAGCCGACTCATATTCTCAATGAGTCCAATCATTTTGAGAACATGTGGACTTACGGGCTCGCCTTTCTTAAGCTTGGTCTCAAGAATTTGCCTATGAGTCTCGAATCTTTCGACTCGAGCCAGTTCTTGGAACATGTTCTTCAACTCACTGATGATTGTGAAAGCATCTGAGTTGATGAACGTTTTCTGCAGATCCGCACTCATGGTGGCGAGCATTAGACATTTCACATCCTTGTTGGCATCAATCCAACGATTGAGGGCTGCCTGAGTGACCCCGTCGCCTGCGGCTTCGGGCATCGCCTCTTCTAGGACATACTCCTTTTCTTCCTGCATAAGAACTATTTGCAAGTTCCTTTGCCAGTCAAGGAAGTTCTTCCCATTCAACTTCTCCTTTTCGAGAATTGATCGAATGTTGAATGAATTGTTGTTTGCCATATTTAAAACTACAATTGAAAAGAATAAACAAATAAATAACCATTCACAGTTTCTCTTAATAAACTTAAATTCTAGCATACATGCATAATTCAATGTTTATTAAGAATTTTATTCAAGTTATGTGTTCCGGCAGGTGTGAATAAAATGATTCCAAGATCCTAAAATCATTGAAGAACTAAGCACAGTTTGTCGACTTAATCCTAAAACATCTTAGGTAAGCAAAAGCCTTTTGCTAATAGTCTAGAACCTATTCTTGGTTGATAGGTACATCTAAGAACTTATTAGGTAAACCTATCGATTTTGCCACGACATAAAAGGACTCCTTACTTATATCGTTGAGTTTCACCAAAACTAACATGTACTCACAATTATTTGTGTACCTTGCCCCTTTAGGACCAATAAGTAACACCTCGCTGAGCGAAAACTATTACTAGATTGATGTAAAGGATATCCAAGCAAGTGTATGTTTTGGCATGGCACCTTTTAACTCAATTTTTAAGTTTGGAACTTAAGGCTCTTACTATGTTGGTTAGATTTTAAGTGAACTAAAATCCTTAATCATGCAACATAATCAAGCTTTTGATCTCATGCATTTTAAGACATATTTAAAAGCAATAAATAACTTAAAACATGCATAAGATAAATGTGATCTAGTATGGCCCGACTTCATCTTGAAGCTTTAACTTCAAAGTCCGTCTTGAAAATCTCCGTGGGAGGCACCATTTTCTTCAAATAGGATAAGCTATAATTAAAACTAATTACAACTATTTGATGGTACGCAGACCATATTTGAATTGAAAAACAACTTTGGTACTTTAGACCAATTACATTCAAATTAATGGTACGCAGACCATATTTTCTATCCTATTTGGGCCATACTAGTCACTTCATAACCTGCAAAACAGTACATATACAATATATACCATTCACCAATTCATTATCATGAATGGCATTCATTATCATGAATGGCCCACATAGCTGGTTAGTAAAACACATTATGCATCACGTAAACATTTGCAGCAATTAATCAAGGGCACCAATAATCTACCAATTATTCATTCCTTATTAATTCTAATCAAGTTGTTTTAACCTTAAGGATTTGTAGACCTAATCAAGAGTTTATGACTAAAAGGGCTCCCACTTAAACCAATAAATTCATATGCTTTACTAATTTTAAACATAAAAATGTATTTCTAGTCTAACCGGAAACATACAAATTTAATTAAAATTTAAAGCTCATATAAATTTATAATTGAATCCAAAAAGTTTAATTTAATTTCAGTCGCATTTAAATTAATTCATGATTTTAATTTTAGTAAAATAATTAGAATAAATAAAATTTATTATAATTACAATATTCAAAATTAAAATCCAAGAAAATAATTTAAATTATTAATTTTAAAATTAATTAAAATTACGTAAACTGAAAATTTCAAATTAAAATTTCAAAACGATCCAATCGCAACGCAACAACCCCACGCAACGCACGCCCATGGGCCACACGCACACAGCCATCGCTATCCATGTGCGCGCAGCCCATGCGCTGCGTCGCATCGCTGCTGCTGCTCTCCTTCGCAAGGCATCACGCGAGCTGGTGCTCGCTGCGCGCGCCAGCACTCGATGCACGCGAGCCATCGCTCGCTGCGCTCGCTCGCCAGCGCTCGCTTCATGCGAGCCAGCGCTCGCTGCGCGCGCTCGCCAGCGCTCGCTTTATGCGGGCCATTGCTCGCTGCGCGCGCTTGCCAGCGCTCGATCCTGCGAGCCTCGCTCGCTGCGCGAGGCATCGACGCTGGGCGTAGCACTCGTGGCACGCGAGCTTGCGCTCGCTGCGCGCGAGGCTCCGCACGCTTGTGCGAGGCAGTGTGCGCTGTGGCGCAGCTCGCTTGCTGCCCACACGCGACTGCTGTGCCTTGCTTTCGCCCTCGCCCATTCGTCCATTGCTCACAGCCCACGACACAAGGCAGGGCTGCTGCCTTGTGCTCGTGCACCATGGCCTTGCTCATTGCATTCGTGCCGCATGGGCGACGAGCTCCCTTGCTCGTCGTCACATGCCCGCACTATACAACACCCCTTAAGGGTAACACGTAGCGTCCATTGCTTTGTGCGTGCAAGTTATATGAGCGAATCGCATAAAATTTAAAAAATTTATATTTAAAATTAATGACAAATTAATAAATAATATTAATTTCATAATTTTAGGGCGAAAAATCGAAAATTTATTATTCAATTGATTTCCGATTAACATGGATTCAAGTCTAGGTCATAAAAATTTAAAATTTAACATAAATTTACAATTTTATGGTGGTTTTTAATCATAGGTATCTAATTAAATTATAATTAATTATGAAAATCAAATTAATTCTAAATTATTCTAATTTTCAACAAATTAATCATAATTACAAATTAGATTGCATAATTAACAAGGCTAGGCATTCAAACTTGTTAAACATATACAGTAGGTCAATCAAAAATTCAAGATTTATCAACAAGAATCGCAAATATTTAATTTAACATCTTAAATTTACGAAATTTTGCATTCGAAAAACTAAAACCTCCGAAAAGTCATAGTTAGGCTTCGAATTTGAGAATTCTGGGTTCGGCAGAAAAACACTATTTTTGTCAAAATTTTAGAATGTCTTTTACATGCGGAATTGACACAAAAATCACTCGATTTGGATGAGTAACGAAGAAACTGCCGAAAAATTGCGTACGTATAATTAAATAAACGCAATTTGCAATTAATTAACAATTACGAAAATTAATCACCCCTTTTAATTCTTGCAAATTTGTAATATTTA
The DNA here is from genome assembly GCF_020520425.1 of Spinacia oleracea. Taxonomy (NCBI): domain Eukaryota; kingdom Viridiplantae; phylum Streptophyta; class Magnoliopsida; order Caryophyllales; family Amaranthaceae; genus Spinacia; species Spinacia oleracea. The sequence goes on along the minus strand of NC_079488.1, from coordinate 67,009,933 downwards.
ACCATGTTCATGCAATTTTAGATTATGAAAATAATAAGAGGCTCGTGATACCACTGTTTGGTTATAATACATATGACAATTCATAAATCATGCGGAAAAACCATAAAGCCAGGAAAACATATTATTTACACATAATCATTTAGCATAGTTTAGATGCATACTCTTTGTTGCGTGCCCTCCCTAGCTGCGCCCAAACCGAACAAGAACAAGTCTTTAGGACTCCAAGTGTCGTCCCTCCGTAGATAGTCCACAGCACGTCCGGATCCGCCTTAAGATTGACCAACTAGAATCGCCCTTAAGGTACTTAGAATTTTCGGCACTTTATAGGCAATTGTATGACTGAATTTTGCTCTCAAAAACTCACTTTGAATACTTGAATGCTCTATTTAAATATGTGACCCTAGGCACCTATTTATAGAGTTATGGAAAAGGATTTGGAATCCTATTAGGATACTAATTTATTTAATTATAATCCTACTAGGACTCTAATTAAATAAACTAAATCTTTTAGGATTAGATTTAATCATATGACAAATCCCGGTAGCTTTAGGATTCGAGTAGCACACAAACACACACGCACACACAGCAGCCCACGAGGGGCGCCATGCGCGCGCGCGCAGCCCGCGAGCTCGTAGCCCACTGCCGCAAGCCCACACGCTGCCGTAGCCTTGGCGCGCGCTGGGCCTGCCTTGCGGTGGGCCTGGCGCAGCCTTGGCTGGTGCGTTTGTGGCGCGCTGGCTTGCTGGGCGATGGCCCGGCTTCGTGCTAGGCCTTCGTCTGGCAGGCCTCGTCCGATGCTAATTCGTACGATACGCTTCCGATTAATTTCCCGATTCCGGAATTCATTTCCGATACGAACAATATTCAATATTTCCGATTCCGATAATATTTCCGATTCTGACAATATTTCCGTTTCCGATAATATTTTCCGATACGTACCATGTTTCCGTTTCCGGCAACATCTACGACTTGGATAATATTTATATTTCCGATACGATCCATATTTCCGTTTCCGGCAATATCATCGTTTCCGGAGTATTCATTTCTTGCCTGTGACGATCTCAGCTCCCACTGAAACCAAGATCCGTCGATTCCGAATATCCATAGATGGAGTATTTAATGCCATTAAATACTTGATCCGTTTACGTACTATTTGTGTGACCCTACGGGTTCAGTCAAGAGTAAGCTGTGGATTAATATCATTAATTCCACTTGAACTGAAGCGGCCTCTAGCTAGGCATTCAGCTCACTTGATCTCACTGAATTATTAACTTGTTAATTAATACTGAACCGCATTTATTAGACTTAACATTGAATGCATACTTGGACCAAGGGCATTATTTCCTTCACTGGGATCTCATGTGTACTTCAAAGGAACATCGCGAAAAGCTTATTCGCTCACTTGACCTCATCTCAGTGCCTACGGATATCACACCTGACTCATTGGTTAACCACGTCACGAGAGATGCTGGAGAAAAGGCCATAGTTTTCACTGACAAAGACTTGCCCAAAGAGGGGGGTGCTCACAATAAAGCCCTCTATCTAGTGGTTGGATGCAAAGGACAAAACATCCCCCTAGCGCTCGTAGATAACGGTTCGGCAGTTAACGTTTGCCCATTGCGAACCGCCCATTGCTTGGGGCTAGGAAACGATGACTTCCAAACCTCCACGCAAGGGGTACGAGCCTATGATAACTCTCGAAGTCCTGTGTTGGGAAAAATCAACCTTACCATACAAACCGGGCCTGTGGCACGCACCACGGAGTTTCAAATAATCGACATCAAGCCCACTTTCAACTTCCTCTTGGGGCGACCATGGCTCCATGACTTAGGAGGTGTGGCTTCTACCTTGCACCAAATGGTTAAACTTAACCATAACGGGGTAATACTGGAAATCCGCGCCCCTCCTCTCGACATCAGTTGTACTATGGTTGGAACGGCCGAAACTGCAGACGACCTTTATGGGTTTCAAATGGATGAAGCAATCCAGTTCATCGAAGACTATGATCCAGCATTCCTAGACCCGCGTGCATCCCGAGTCATCCCTAGAATGTTGTTAGCTCAAGGTTATTTCCCAGGAACCCCATTGGGCATAAGGAAGAAGGAATGCACATTCCATCCTTTACCCCACAAATCTACTCCCTTTGGCTTAGGCTATGAACCAACGGAGGAAGATATTGCTGACCGCCTGTCTGGGCTACGCCTTAACAAGGCCAAACAAACCACCCTCCTTCCCCCGTATCAAAGAACCCTTAACGGGATGTTCATTCGGGAAGGAGAAGAACACCCATGCTGTGATTTCCCTGAACCCTTCGTTCAGGAAGGCTTGCTAAAACCCGGATTTGAAATTTTCCATGACTGCCACACCTTGGATGAGGCACCCCACCTCACCAAGACCAAAACAGCTGAAATATTGGACAACCAGGCTCTATGGACATTGTTTAACGAATCAAGGCCTATGGAGGACGAGACTGTGATGACTACCCTAGCTTTACAAGATGAAGGTTTCGATCCAACCCGGTTAATCGCTCCTGCATCAACACTAGAAGAGATCGAGAACGGATGGGTGAAGACATTTCAGTGGGTCAACGCAAAAGGAATAAAATTCAAGATGAGTACCGGTGAAGGACCAAAGTTTTACTAGACTAAACCCAAGGCTTGAGCCATATAGAGCACCTTAGTAAAAAGCGCCTAGTAGTTCTTTAGATTGGTAGAAAAAAATAAAGGCTTTAGATGGTCCTAAGACCCCTTATAATATAGGTTAATTTTATTGCAGTGTGTTTTCCTTACTTTCCAAATTAATAAAGGCGTAATATTTCTCCTAAAAACTTTTATTCTAACACTAAATGAGCACCAAACGTACTTGCAAAGAGGCAGCCCACTCTAGGCCCAATAAACAAGGCCCACTCGGTCTTGAATCGTGACATCGAAATTCATCAACCCCCAAAAAAAGAACCACATTATCATATTACCAAAACATAAGGGTCTAACCCATGCAACCCAAAGAAAGCAAAAGAAACCATGCAAATGTTGCTCAAGAAATAAAAAACTCATAAAAATAAACACCGCCCCCGGCATCAACACGCACCTCAGCCCACTCAAAAGCCTACACAAAGATCTTCATATCTTCCACACACTAACCCGATTCTCAAAACCGTTTCGAGTCACGAATAGGAAAAATTAATCCGGACAAAAATGCGCCTCACGTTAACAGTCAAAAGCCTCCGAAATAGCCTCAAAATTGATTTTAATACGAGTAAAAAGCAAAGCACAAAACAAAGAGAAAAGAAATAAATGCAAGAACATGTTAAGCAAAGCGTCAAAAACGACCGCCCAGAAATCATTTTCAGCGCCCAGGGCTGGGCGCCGAAATCTTTGACGCCCCAGCCTGGACGTCGAAACTCTCTGCCTGCCTAATTTTTTTTTCCAGAAGTGCTCGTCATTTTATCCGCAAATAACGGAAAAATAATGAACACTTGGGGGGTACAACATGTATTCAGATATGCGTACCAAAAAAAATAGCCGTACAAAAAACCCTCTAAACACATGGAATTTTATTTTTATACGCGACTTACGGCAAAAACAACAGACTAAAATAATGATAATACTTCACTCATTTTAGCGATTAAATAATATGTTTCCACCTCAGGGCATGTCTATTAAAATTCGGCATCCTAGCATTTATTCTAGCTAGAACTACGCGCGACCTGATTCTAACAAAGATACGTAGGCAATCCTTACCAAGGATTCGGTCCAATCAAGTAAAAAAAAGGTATACATTGTGCAAACGTGTTAGACATATATAAAATATAAAATGAAAAGAGGAGAAGCAAAAAATGAAAATAAAAATAAAATACGCCTTTATTAAAAAATGATAAGAAGGAAAACAAAAGTGCTAAGGAATGAAAAACAAACACAACTGGAATAAACAAAGGGCACCTACACCCTAGCAGGAACTACACTACTCTAGTTCTTCCGGATCATCAAATAAAGTCTTGTAGAGGGCAATATTCGCAGGATCCACCCCACAGTCTTCTGCGCTGCCCCTATATCAATCTCCATAAGAACCGGCTCCTGGACACTAACTTCCAAAGATGCCAAGGTTTCAGAAACATTCTAAGTTTGAACAGTTACAACCCGCTCAGCCTCAAGGGCACAGACGATGGTGGGGGAAGGATTATCAACATCAACTGGATTAGTCACTGTTTCTACTGGCGGTTTAGCCTTCCTAATCCATACATTATTCCGGCGACGATCTCCGCGAGAGCTTGCATTTCTTTAACAACCGCAGGCCCCTTCATGTTAGGCATCTTCTTAGGCCTAGAACTGGAACGGGGAGGAACTTCCTTTCGCTTTAGATCAGGACGGGCTTTCACAGTCTTAATACCATGGGTGCGAGGATTGGAAGAATCACGGCCCTCATATCTAACCCGAATACGAGGTATCAAAAGCTCAGCCGGCTCCCCATTTCGAGCCTCGGTCCTCACAGCTTTATCATCGAAGCTCATCCATAACTTGTAGTTTTCAGAAAGACCCACAAAGCCATTTGTAGCTACGGCCCAACGCGGGAGACCATCATAATACTTAGCCCACGCTTGAACTCGTGCTTGTGAAAAGGCCGGTACTTTAGGTGGTACCGTATCAGAAAAGGGGATAGTCTGCCTTAATCGTATTGACGCATGACTCGGTAAGGAAAGATATAAATGGGCCGAGATAGCCCCAACAAAGAAACATAAACCGATACATCAGAACCCCCCGTCATAGTAGTCAAGCCCCACCACGGTACCACCCACTTAATAGAACAGATACCAAGAGTAAAAAAGGAGGCCCACTCGGCCTCGTCCTGGCCTCGGTGCAACTACTTCCGGTTACCCAAGGCTATAGGGCGATAATGTTTAGGATCGGCAGGAGTTTCTAAGAGCCTAAGTCGTTCCATGAGCCAAATATGCAAAAAACGGGTACGATCAGATCAAAAAATAATAAATAAACAAACGAAGCCTGGGGCGCAGTTTCAACGCCCAGGACCAGGCGTCGAAAATTCTAACGCCCAGCCCTGGGCGCTGAAACTCAGTTCCAGGCAGGACGATTAAAAAAGTATGCAAAAAAAAAACATACACATGCGCAAGGAAAATATCGATTACCTGCAGCAATAGGGGGCTCCCCTTAAAATATTCAGATTTGGCATCCTTCTTCAGCTCATCCGCACTCAACCAAGTCTCGGCAACAACCAACGGCATAATAGAATAGCAACTTTCCATCTGGCTAATCAAGGGGATCAACCTTATGCCACCGAACTCACCATTGTTATTCGACAACAAATAATGATTCAACAAGCAAAATACAAGGGCTCGAATGTTCAATTTCTGTTCGTTCATATTTTTACTAGGCCTAAAGTGATGTTTTACGAGCTTTGCCAAATTAACCTCATCACATACAACAATCTCAGCAAGCATGTTAGCATCTAGTCCTAGGAAGGCCCCTATGGTTGTTTTACCCTCTTCAGTGGTGCCAGGGGTGGCAGGAGTAGCATTAGTAGGATAACCAAGGATCGCGGCAAATTCATCTGGCAAAGGACATATTTCGTTGCCCCGAAAGACAAAAACATGATGATCGGAATCCCAAAAGCTTAGGGCTGCATGCAGAAAGTTATAATCAATATTAATTTGTTGTAAGCCTAAAAGTGCCTCTAAGTGGTATTCTTTCAACAAAGCCTTTTCTGTTAGAGTAAGGGCTCGTAGCCAACGCCTAACAGCTCGTTGGAGTGAGAAGGGAGGAATCGACATGACAAAAGCAAGGAGGAATTAAGACTAAGCAACTACAAGAGAGAAGAAAATTGAGAGTGATAGAAAATAGGGACGTATCTAGCCCCTATATATAGCTGAAGACATCAAGTGACATCCTGATCCCATTCGGAAACGTGAAATCCGAAAACAAAAAATCGCCAGGAAAAGACCTTCAGCGCCCACGGCTGGGCGCCGAAATAATTAACGCCTAGCCTTGGGCGCTGAAAATGCAGCCCAAGGACCAGATTTCAAAAAAACGCGGAACAGGAAAGGACTTAAAACCGTGTTGCTAGACACGAGGCCCTATTGCAATCAAGATCAAGCCCAAAAGCACCTTTAGCACCCAAATAGCAAAAATGAATGTTAAAACTTGGTCAAAACTTAGACTCGTCTCAAAGAATATATGTGTACACTTTTTTTAAAACAAATATGAGCAAAATAAATATCAAGGTCATTCTTCGAAACACCAAAAAATATTGTTAAGTCGTTGGTTTCTCGAAATGAAAAATGTTTGTTTGTCAAAAGATTAATCCGGGCCAAGCTAAACCGGATATTATTGGAAAATAAATTTTGTCGCCCGAAAACTGAAGTCGCACTCCACGACTTCGCCAAAATAGCACACCACTATAAAGGTCGCTCGCACATACGAGCACAACCCCAAACATGATTAAAAGACGTTACAAAATACGTACCTCTCTTGGCGAAAAATGACCGACAAGCCCAAGTGCTTGGGGGCTCGCGAAAAAATATATACTCCAACAAAGAGCGTGCGGAGTCAAAATCATATTCCCGGACTACGTTGCACGCCGTCCCATGTTTGGATAATCTCAAAAGAACGGATTTCGACCTCAAAGAAAGGTCGCCGTTGACACTTGTACATGGTCCTCTGATCAAAGACCAAGTGGTGGCAAAAATCGAGCCGTAAAGACTAGCTCAAAACCACAAAAGAAGACGATCACAAAACAAAGGTCCGTCTAAACCCGTTGTCAACCCACATTCAGGTTACAACTAAGTCCGAGCATCCCTCGAAAGAATTCGCTCTTGCAAGAATGAATAAAAGAAATTCTCAAAAGAAATCACGATGAACAAAAAAAAGAGGAACTTGCCCATCTTCAGTTGGCAAGATCGCGTCACGAACCACGCGAGTTCCCAAATCGAAAAAACGAATTCAGGGACGTCCACCCTCAGTGGACAGGCCTCGCCCACCCTCAACGGGCGGGGTCTGCGTCACTAGCCGCGCAGGTCCTCAGTTTTCGAAAAAAGAATCTTCAAAAAAACAAAATGAGACAGGCTCGCCATCTTCAGCCGGCGGGGTCTACGTCACAAACCACGTAGGTCCTTATTTTCAAAAAGCACAAAAAAATTTCAAAATAGATTCGTCCACTTCTATCGGACGGGGTGTCCACCCTTAGCGGACAGGTTCGCCATCTTTAGCCGGCGGGGTCTACGTCACAAACCGCGTAGGTCCTTATTTTCAAATTTCAAAAACAGATTCGTCCACTTCTATCGGACGGGGTGTCCACCCTTAGCAGACAGGCTCGCCATCTTTAGCCGGCGGGGTCTGCGTCACTAACCGCGCAGGTCCTTAGTCGCTGCAGCGATAACTTTTTCTGGTTTTCCGTTTTTCCAAAAAAGAACGATGTGAGTAGTTTTCCTTTTTTCCAAAAATTAAAAGGATTGGTTTTCCGTTTTTCCAAAAAAGAACGATGTGCTGGATTTTCCTTCGTTTTACGTCCCATAAAAACAAGGTGGTTTTCTCGTGTAGCTAACCCTGAAAATGAGAATCTTTAAAAACATTTTTACCTCGTGATTGGGCTTGGCCAGGCCCAATTACACTTTATAGCTTTGATTTCGAAAACATCTGTAGCTACTCCCAATGACAAAGTGAGGGAGTTTCTACGCCTCTTTAGATACTTCCAATGACAAAGTGAGGGAGTTTCTATACTATCCGTTGACAAATCCCAATGACACGTGAGGGATATGTCGACACTTCAAGTGATGACCCTTAAGTCAAATGTTATCACTCGGGGGCTCGTGAGACCCTCGCAAAAACAGGTCACCATGGCTTGTGTGACGCACTCCGTCTAATACTTTGACCATCGTCTTACTCCAAGACTTAGTCAAAGTGGGGGCTAACTGTAGACACCTACTTTTGTCCCCATTCCCGAAAGGTAAGGTTCGATGATGAGAACATAAATCTCCACTTGGCAACGCATCTCTTATAAAATAACGAATCTCAATCACCCTTTTCATTTCACCCAAAACCTGCTATTTATGGAAACCTGCTATTTATAGAAACCTGCTATTTATGGAAACATGCTAAAAATAGTAACTGCCGTAATGGGTAGTTGTAAAAAGTGGCAAGTCATAAAAGATAGAAAACTGTCAGAATTAGGTGTTGCACTCCAACATAAATCCTAAATGAGATAGAAATTGCGAGACAATCCTATTCCTAATACGATTCGAAAATAAGAGTTACGTATTAATTAAAATCCTAACGAGCCTAGAGTTCGTAACGGGCCCAGACGCATTCCGTCATAAAATTAATACGCACTAAAAGACCCGATTAAGTCTCATACACTCCGGATTCTAAGAGTCCGAATCTGACAAAGAAACGGCCCATACCCTATTTTCAACGCCTGGCCCTGGGCGCTGAAATAACCTGGGACGTGTTCTTTCCTAATTCTTCGTGGATTAGAGCTCTACAAATCTATCTTTCCACGAACTCTTTTCTATAAATATAGCCCCAAGTTCGACGTGAAAAAGAACACACACAATTCATATTCTAAGTATTGACTCCAACCCCTAAGCCTAAGCCTCACGCTGCGAAATTGATCACGCGTTCTGTCGCAATCGATCCAAAAATCTAACAGAACGTATCCTGTCCAGTAACTTGAGATTCGTTAAATAAAAGGAGAACTAGTAAAGTCAAAGTGGTTAGTTTTCTGAGAACCGTGACGCACCTCTCAAGGGTGCGTCGTAATGTGTCCCTTCGCATGATTTAATTGCTTTCCTCGCCCTTTTATAAACTGTTGAACTAATTAAATCTGATTGTTCTATCACGCCTAATAAAGATAATATTTTGGGAAATTGGACTATCATGCTAGGTCCCTTAAAATAATCTAAATCAGATAATCGCGATCGATCTAGTATTATGTGTTGCATATTGTTAAAATCAATTCAGATTAGTTTAATAGTTAACGCATGTCCCTTCAATTATTTATGCTGAGCTAGTAAGGATATCCTGCCTCTGGAGTTATCGAAGAGAGAGTACTCCTCTCGGTAGTTACAGTCCCCCGAACCCTCAATCTCTACCTTGCGGGTGTATGTTGAGAGATCCCTACACCAGGGATCACAAGGGAACCTATGGCCGTCGTGGTTAAACATAATTGCACTCCCTTTATGTCACGATAACCGGGTTTTGTGAGTTTTTCTCATTGTCGTTGAAAACTGAATGGCGACTCCTATATTACTAGTCAATTGGGTGTAAACTCACAGGAAATCCAATTACACTTGATTTAACAAAAGAAACGTCACACCCACGAGGGACGAGGTCACGCATTAGCCTCGTGCTTTTTCGACCCCTCACACATAGAAACAACTAGGTCCAAGTAATATTGAGTTTTAAAAATTGCCTTCCAAATCAACACTTACAAAAATCTAGGGGTCTAAGATAGTAGGTTTACGCTAAAGCGATGTGCTATTTTAGTTGACTTAGGTGGTAAGGCGTCCTAAAGGAGCACGTTGATTGTGGTTACAACTCATACAACAATGGCATTAAGTTGTGGCCATGGGATAAATTATGGCATTAATTTATTAACCAAGAGTAATTTGGAGATTACTAGCAATAGGTTTTGCTTACCTAAAATCTTAAACTACTTAAGACATGCTAAAGCTGCTTAAGGATTTAGGACTTTTGGGGTCTTGGAATCGTTTCATTCATTTTGGACCATGTTTTTGCTTTTTGCACGAATGAAATGTTTTAATAGCTTTAATGATTGCATGTTTTTGCTTTTATTTCAAAGTTATTGAATTGTATGAATGGTTATTTATTGCAAATTCTTTTCGATTGTAGTAATAAAAAATGGCCGCAAACAATAACACTTTCAACCTGCGTTCAATTCTCGACAAAGAGAAGTTGAATGGCAACAATTTCCTCGACTGGCAAAGGAACTTACAAATAGTTCTTATGCATGAGGAAAAAGAATATGTCCTTAAGGAAGAGTTACCGGAAGAGGCTGGGCCGGAGGTTTCAGGCCAACAGGGATGTCAGATGTGCGATGCTTGCATCCATGAGTCCTGAACTTCAGAAAACGTTCATTAACTCGGATGCTTACCAAATCATCTCGGAGTTGAAGAACATGTTTCAGGACCAAGCCAAAATCGAAAGATTCGAGACTCAGAGGTTGATCCTTGAGACTAAGCTCAAGAAAGGAGAACCAGTGAGCCCACATGTTCTTAAAATGATTGGACTCTTTGAGAACATGAGAGCTCTAGATTCTGACGTCTTAAATGAAATGGCTATTGACATCATTCTCCATTCGCTTCATAATGGCTATGATCAGTTCAAGTTGAATTACAACATGAACAGCATGGAGAAATCTCTTACTGAGCTTCACGGTATGCTGAAAACCGCTGAAAAGACGCTCAAGCAAGAGAATAAGCATGATATGCTTATGGTGCATAAGGGCAAGAACTTCAAGAAATTAGGCAAGAACAAGGGCAAGAAGGGTAAGGGAAAGGCTTCGCCCTCATCCAAGTCCAATGGCGCCGGTTCTGGTAAACAGAAAAGGGCGACTCGTTCTCCTACCGACTCTGAATGCTTTTACTGCAAGAAGAAGGGGCATTGGAAGAGAGATTGCTTGAAGAAGAAGGAAGATGAGAAGAACGGGAACGTTGCTTCTCCTTCAGGTATGTATGTTATACATTGTAATCTTGCTAATTCTACTTCTTGGGTATTAGATACTGGTTGTGGCTCACACTTATGTTCTACTTCACAGGGACTAAGGAGAAGTGGAAAGCTTGATAAAGGCGAGATGGATCTACGCGTGGGAAATGGAGCACGGATTGCTGCATTAGCCGTAGGATCTTATTTTATTTCTTTTCCTAGTGGGTTTGTTTTGGAACTAGAAAACTGTTACTATGTTCCTAGTATCACCAGAAACATCATTTCCGTTTCAAGTTTGGATTCTAAAGGTTTTAGTTTTCAATTTAAAGACAATAGTTGTTCTTTTTCTTTGAATGGAATGTTTTATGGTTCAGCACAACAAGAAAATGGTCTTTATGTGCTAGATACGAGCAAACACATTTATAACATAAATACCAAAAAGGCTAAAACTGGTGATTCGGATCTCACATTTCTATGGCATTGTCGATTAGGCCATATAAACATAAAACGCATGAAATTACTTCAACGGAAAGGAATTCTAGAATCATTCGACTTAGAGAAGATTGATCAATGCGAATCTTGTTTACTTGGCAAAATGACAAAGCAACCTTTCTCAAAGGTGGGAGAAAGAGCAAGCGAACTACTAGGGCTAATACATACGGACGTATGTGGGCTTATGAGTACGAAAGCTAGAGGTGAGTTCAGCTATTTCATAACGTTTACGGACGACTTCAGTAGATATGGCTATATTTACTTAATGAAGCACAAGTCTGAATCGTTTGAGAAATTCCGAGAATTTCAAAATGAAGTAGAGAATCAACATGGCAAGAAAATCAAAGATCTAAGATCAGATCGAGGAGGTGAATATCTTAGCCACAAGTTTGATGACCATCTAAAAGAATGCGGTATTCATTCTGAATTGACTGCTCCGGGGACACCTCAATGGAATGGAGTGTCGGAACGGAGAAATAGGACCTTACTCGATATGGTCAGGTCAATGATGGGTCAGGCCGAACTTCCTTTACAGTTCTGGGGATATGCGTTGCAAACTACAGCACTCACACTGAATCGTGCTCCGTCAAAAGCTGTTGAAAAGACTCCATACGAATTATGGACTGGGAAACTTCTAAAGTTGTCTTTTCTGAAGATTTGGGGTTGCGAAGCATATGTCAAGCGATTAATTTCGGACAAGCTACAACCTAAATCTGACAAATGTTTCTTCGTTGGGTATCCAAAAGAAACTATGGGGTATTACTTCTACAACAAGTCAGACAACAAGGTATTCGTGCTCGTGACGGTGTCTTTTTGGAAAGAAATCATATTTCCAAATTGACAAGTGGGATAATAATAGACCTCGAAGAGATTCGAGACGAACAACGAACTCAGAACTCTTTAGAAGCAGTTCAGGTTGATGAACCTCCAAGGTCTTTAGAAGAGCCAGTGGGAGTAGTTCCTCAAAACGTTGTTGCCCCTCGTAGGTCAAATAGAACTATTTTTCAGCCGGACAGATGGACAGGCGTCCTCTTGACTGAAAACTTAGACGTTCTCATATTGGATAGTGATGAACCTTTGACTTACAAGAAAGCTATGACGAGCCCAAGCTCCATTAAATGGTTAGAGGCCATGCATTCTGAAATAGACTCCATGTCTGAAAATCAAGTCTGGGATTTGGTTGATTTGCCGGATGGGTTCACACCTATCGGATGCAAATGGGTCTTCAAGTTGAAGAAAGACAAATATGGAATTGTATACATATACAAGGCTAGATTGGTAGCAAAAGGTTACAGGCAAGTTCACGGTGTTGACTACGATGAAACCTTTTCTCCAGTCGCGATGCTTAAGTCTATTTGGATAATCCTTGCGATTGCCGATTTTCATGACTATGAAATATGGAAAATGGATGTCAAAACTGCCTTCTTGAACGGTGTTCTTGAAGGGACTATGTTCATGACACAGCCGGAGGGTTTTGTCGATCAAAAGAACCAAGGGAAGGTATGCAAGCTTAAGAAGTCCATCTACGGACTAAAGCAGGCATCAAGGAGTTGGAATAAACGATTTGATGAAGCAGTCAATAAGTTTGGCTTCATCAAGAATCAGGACGAATCTTGTGTATACAAGAAGGTCAGTGGGAGTAAAATTGCATCCCTAGTCTTGTATGTTGACGACATACTACTTATTGGAAACGACATTCCTATGTTGGAGTCTGTAAAGACTTGGCTCGGGAAGTGTTTCTCAATGAAGGACTTAGGAGAGGCACAATACATATTGGGCATCAAGATCTATAGGGATAGATATAAGAGGATGATTGGACTAAGCCAAAGCACTTACATTGACAAAGTGCTAGCTAGGTTCAATATGATGGAAGCCAAGAGAGGCCATCTACCCATGTCACATGGCGTATATCTAAGCAAGAATCAGTGTCCCAAAACATCTGATGAGCGTTGAAAGATGAGTGGAATTCCATATGCTTCGGCCATTGGATCCATCATGTATGCTATGATTTGTACAAGGCCGGATGTTTCGTTCGCACTCAGTGCAACGAGCAGGTACCAGTCAGAACTAGGTGAGGCGCATTGGACTGCTGCCAAGAACATCCTAAAGTACCTGAAAAGGACTAAGGATCAATTTCTGGTTTATGGTGGTACAGATGAGTTGATTGTTAAGGGCTATACGGGCGCAAGCTTTCAAACCGACAAAGATGATTTCAGATCACAGTCTGGGTTTGTGTTCTGCCTCAACGGCGGAGCAGTAAGCTGGAAAAGTGCTAAGCAAAGCACTATTGCGGATTCTACAACTGAAGCCGAGTACATTCCTGCCTCAGAAGCAGCAAAGGAAGCTGTTTGGATTCGAAAGTTCATCGAAGAGCTTGGTGTTGTCCCCTCCATTAAAGGACCAATGGCTTTGTATTGTGACAATAGCGGAGCCATTTCCCAGGCAAAGGAGCCTAGGAGCCACCAAAAGTCCAAGCACGTACTGCGGCGATTTCACAAACTTCGAGAGATCGTTGAAAGAAAGGAAATCGAGATTTGCAAGGTTGGAACTGACGACAACGTCGCGGATCCATTGACTAAACCGTTTCCACAAGTGAAACACAACGCACATGTAGCAACCATGGGAATCAAGCATGTTGGAGGATGGCTTTGATTTTCTAAGTATTGTTTTAGAACATCTGTTAGATCTATGTTTAAAACAATTGGTTTAACCATTTCATATTTATGATATTTATTTATTTCATATTCATTTAATTGTGGTTTAAAATTAAATGATAAGTCCATGTGATTCAAATCATTCAAATGGATGTCAAGATGGATTCTTTGACAAAGAAACACCCATAAGTGAACTTGAATATTGAAGTCACAAAGGATCCCTAATCCAGGTCATTGAAAGGTGGACGACCAATGACTAATGAAGATTAGATTGCAAGTAGATTACTTAGTTCTGTTTCTTGAACTAGAGTGACTGGATGTCAGAATCTTTTGCATAGATACTTATTGGATCTTGTATCGGATTGACCATGAGAACGCTTTAAGAGATTAAAGTCATGTCATAGGTAGTTCTCATTAATGGTGATTAGAAACCGTTCCTCAGAACATGAGCGATTATATCTGCTCGTTTGAGAATTAGTTCGCTTTGATACTAGCTAAACGTCGCACCGTAAAAGGAGGCTATAAAAGCAGTTATTGGGCGTACTATGAATCAAAGTGAGTGTTCATAGATTGCAAGAATGGATTGTCCTCCTATCTTTGATAGGATATGGTATTGTTGTGTAACAAGGCCTCTCGAAGAGTTAGATACTGTAAAATGCATGGCCGTGCTCAGAATGGTTAGGCTTAACCTTCTGCAAAAGTTTGACAGTTGAACTCTGTAATCCGAGAAACACTTCTGGACCTAATAAGGATGGCTTGGATCTTACCTTATGTTCAGTAAGTAACACTAATAAATCGTATCGTAAGCTGGGCGACACGAATAAATCGTATCGTACGACGTTGATTCGTCGTATACGAAACGATAAATAATATATCGGAAATATATTAAATCGCGAATACGAAGGGCATCGGAGTTGCCGGCCCATCGAGCCAAGCACGTAAGCGTGCAAGGCCCAACGAGCCAGCAAGCTCGCGAGCCAAGGCAAGCGAGGCAAGCCCATTGGGTGCGAGCACGCAGCAGCAAGAAATAGTGCAACAGCAACGACGAGCGAGCAAGGCCCACGGCCCAGCTGCTCGGCGCGCGCGCTGTGGGCTTCGGCCTGTAGTGTGTCGCTGGGCACGCAGGCGTGTGTCCGTTGCTTGGCTCGCACGGCTTGCTAGCCGGCCTTACTTCTTGCTTGGTCGGTTAGTAAGGTTAATAATATAACCTTACAACCTTGTTTCCAACAGACACACAATTCATATTACTCAAACCCTAGAGACACAGAGAACCCTAATTCTCTCTGTGCCTCCAAAGTGAGCTCTTCCCAAAAGCAAAGTATCTTGATCAATTGTCTAAGCTACGATTATCAAGACGGATCTGGTCGTGTCGGTGAACCAAGTAGAGGAACGACAAGTGGAGTTCTTTGTTCGTGTTCGTTGACAGATTATTGTGGAAAACACGCTTCGAATGTAAGTTTGCTTAATCTGTGCTTTACACATGTTTCCTGGCTTTGGGGATTGTTCAGCATATGTTATTATGTTTAACTGTATTCCGCTACAGAGTCTTGATTCGCGAAGTGGCCCCCGTACTTAGGTATTCCAGGTACGTACATGACTAGGGTGACCACCTATCCCATGAGGACTATATGATGTGTATTGATAGTGAATCATGTGAACTTAAAGTGTTGAAAATTCATGTTTGATGTGTGAACAAGCATGTGGTGAATTATTATTGAATCAATAAATTCTATGTTAACAAGCATGTTATGAATTGTCAATGCTTTATGAAGCGTTGTGAACAGTCATGTTGTGATCTTTAATAATCGTTGAATTATGTCAAGCATGTTGTTCAATTTGATATGCATGTATGAGTGTTTCGCATGCAAGTTATGTTTATGCTATTGTACGAAATGTCTAGCATACTTTGAGCCAAGTTTTTATGCCTCAGTGCATTATTTATTCTACCGCCGTGTAGAATATGTTAGGGAAGTCTATGTGAATTGAACTAAGGACAATTCGTGCTATGGGCACACCCTGCTTGTTAACAGGGAATGTCGGGTTATCTCAAGCAGTGTTTTTGAGAAGGAACAATGGGAGTAATATCACTTGAGTCCTATGTTTGATCACAAGTCCTAAAGGATTAAAATGAAGCGTTTATGTTTGATTGTTTATTTGCTTTGTTGTTGAGTCTTGAGTCGCCTTGTACATAAAATATTAATTAACGTAAAGTGCAACTCAGAATGAGCTTCAAAACTCTTGGAACGTATATACCTTGAGTATGAACAATGGGGGGAGTCTTGCCGGAAAACTTGTACTCCTTGAATGATATAAGACGTTGTTTCATTCTTCTTTTTATGCTTTTATGCACTGGAATTCCTGTCGGTATGGCCCGACTGCCGGTAGGAGTCCGACTTATTATTATTTGGTGTATGGTTGGCTGCCATCACCCCTTTTCTTTCCTTTTGAGGATACTTTATTTTACTTGAGTTGACCATTTGAGTCAAGAGTCATGTCAAGTGTCGAGTCTTGTCTCCATGTTTACTTGTTTATTAAATGGCTTTTGCATGTGGATTATTAATTCGTTGAGTGAAGCATGTTAAGATAGAATGTTATTCTAGCTTGTTCGTACTCAACTTTGGCTGACTTCGTGGTTTATGACTTTCACTCATGGCCTTCGCCTTAATGACCCTATGATGATCCATCATTGCATTTGCGTTGTTGTGGAGTAGATTTTAATCAAACAGGTTTGTAGAGATAACTTGCGGGAGAAGTTATCTTGGAAATCGTGTTCCCATCTAGGGTGCTGAAGTAATGTGTTCTTTAAAATGCCGCACCCTCGTGAGTTCCTAAGTATAACTCGTGGGTCATCAATGATCCAACGAGTTCCTAAATGTGGAACTTAAATTCACATGAACTAGGAAAGAAACTGGTACGCCAAGTCTTTGACATATTAATGTGCACCTTTGTTTGTTCCTGTACCAATTTCTTAGTTAAGGGAAACCAACATAATTTGGGTCCCTTCTTGTTAGTAATGAATGTTAGGAATATAATTAACACAACTACTATTATCAAGATATAATATGCATTCATATAAATGATATCCAGTATATTCATGAACCATGTAAAATAATAATTCTTAGGCAGAAAAAAATAGGCAAAATATAATGTTGCCTAAAAATTAAAAAATTCAACTTCATTTGGACTTCGATATATAAGTTCCATAAAGAATTTTTTTTTATTAAACTTATAATGTCCGAATGTAAAACCAATTAAAATATATGAAATTTGTCCCACAAAAACAAATTTGAGAAAATCGAAAATCGATTAAAAAATTCAAAATACATATCGAACAACTTTTACAAAAAATCTTGTCAGGAACATGATTCAAATAAATAGTGTATGCATAAATAAAGATCTCAAACAAAGGACGCTTACCTCAAAAGCATCGATACAAATCCTTTTTATTGCAGCCATCATTTGTTCCTTGAAAAGGTGTTATATGAGTTCCTTTCTTGATGTAAAGTCCCGTCTTAGATTATTAGATCTCACGAATGAGAACTTTCTCGTTGCAGCCATTTAAGTTCCTTGGTGATTCCATTATATGAGTTTCTTCTGTTAATATGTTGAACTTTCATTTTAAATTTCAGGAACTTGTTCCTTTGTGTGTTCGTTCCTTTGATGGAAGAACAAGAACTTGTTCCTTTATTTTGTGTTATCATAATTACAGAAATATATTCCCTAAAACAAACCCAAATGAAGCACTTTGTGCAGCTTAATGTTACTCCCTCCGTCCTTTAATACTCGCACCAGTTTGACCAGTGCGGAGTTTAAGACACTTGAATTGACTTATTAATTAAATAGGTGTTAGTTGATAGTGGGGTATTTTTTTTAATATAGTGAGTGGAAAATGTGTAAGAGGTGAAGAGTGGGGAGTGAGGGTGTGAATTTTTAAATGGTTTTTTGTAGGGAGTAGGGGTGTAAGTGGGTTAGTAGGTAAGTGTGAGAAATAATATAATATTGGTATAAATTTCCATTTATAGAAGCGGTGCAAGAATTAAGGGAGGCTCGAAAAGGAAAGCGGTGCAAGTATTAAGGGACGGAGAGAGTAATAGGTTAGTCAAAGAGATAATACAATAAAGCATAACAATAGAACAAACATAAAGTTACTAAAAAAATATTATCTCATATGACTAGGAATTTCTGCTTTGTTTCAGTAAGCTAAGATTAATTTAAAAGAATTGTGAACTTGTGCCAAATGTTAGATTATTCCTTTTTCATAGGCACAACCCAAGTTACTGGGAGTTTGTTGGTGAATAAGATGAACGTGGTCAGCAGTTGAGGAAAAGAAGCAGTTTTACTTGGAGAAAATTAGGGGCTAATTAAATTAACTGTTTTAAGAAAAATATAATATTTTATTAAATCAAAATTAAGATTGTATTTTTCAAAAATTGTCTTTTAAATAAAATATTGCCAGTAATATAAATCTACTTTCATTTTATTTAGATTCCTAGACTTAGTCATTACCTATTTATTATAAGACTTTTAATTAAATTAGAACCCTTAAATAGACTATCCTAAAGGCCCGTTTATATTCTAAACTTACTTACAATTAGATTAATGCATACTGACGTTACATTTAGGATGTAGACCAAGTTCCACTGACTTGAGTTCCTTAGACACGAGTTCCACTTACACGAGTTCCACTTACACGAGTTCCTCAGACATGAGTTCCTCTTACACAAGTTCCTCTGACATGAGTTACCTGACATGAGTTCCTCATACACGAGTTCCTTGTATAAAATAAATCATTTGGAACACAATATGCGTCTAATTTGAACACCATAAATCTCATATATTTAGCAGCAAATATAATAGATTCAAGTCAGACTATAATATCAAAACCAAAAAATATTACCTTCTCGTTGGTGTAACATTTTACCTTAAATATGCTCATAAGTTCCATTGAGAACTTCATTTGGACTTAAGTTTCAATTCTCTAAAACACCATTGTAATATTTTGTGCAGCTGTATAATTAGCAGGCTTTTTCAAAATAGATAAATACTCAAGCATAATAACAAAATATAAAGTTCTAGAAAGGTTTGCTTTAAGAAAGTGGCAGTGAAACGTATATTTTGTTTCGTGAGCTTAGGTTAACAAGAATCAGAAACTTGTATATTAAATGCTTTGATACCATATGTTTGGTATCAAATTGTTCCTGTGTCATTTATCATGTTCTTGTAACCTTGTGTTCTCTAATTGTTCCAACAGATCTTAGGAAGAGTTCCTTTAATCAATGAAACTTATCATTATGCTTTTTATAAATATTAAGTTCCAAAGCAAAACCTATAGCCCAAATATGTTTAGTTTTCACAAGAAGCGAAGAGAAACAGTTAATGATATTAATTAGAATTATTCAACATTAATTAGCACAAGCAAAAGGATGGAACAACCTTATTCATATTTCTCATGATTGAGTTCCTTTGAGATGTTCATAGGAACTTCCACTTATGTAGTCCATGTCAGTTGATTCGCTGATAAGACACGTTATATATAGAAGGAACTTACTTGTTGGGGGAACTAATTAAAACTAATTTATACATCTTAAGTTCCAAGTTTCGATCCCGAGTTCCTCTTCATTGTTCCAACGGAAACTCATTTTTACTTGGTGTAATTCTGATGTTCTGTACTTCATGCACTTAGTCTTATAAACCTGTAAAATAATTCTCTGTTCTACTACCTTCCAAAATCATGCATTAGTAATCAATAAATTTAAGTAGCATAATTTAGAAGATTAAAGTATACAAATAATGATGTATACTAACAGACCAGTATTTTAAACAATTCATGGTCTTGCGAACCTGATATAATTTGGGTTCCTTTCTTGTTAGAAATAGCAGCCTAGAAAATAATTATTTTAAACCACTAGTTCTAAGGTTCAACATGCATACATATAATAAATATTCAATATACTCATAATGCATGGAAAAATAGTTCTTTGGAAAATAAATGTTATAACATTAAATGTGCAGCCCAAAGAATAAAGTTCCCTTCGTAGGGAAACCAAGTTCCAAGAGTGGCTATATGCATTGGTCCTTATGAATTGTTCCTTGAACCACTCCTATTAAACTTGTTATTTAATATTTTAAAACAATTTAGAAATATGAAAATTTGTTTTTAGAAGACAGATTTAAGGCTATCCAAAATTGGTATAAAACCATCAAAAGTGATTAAAATATTTTTACTAGGAATGATATAAATAACAAGTTCCAAATTAATGAATGCAACCCAAGAAGATCTCAAGGAGAGAAACTTACAACAAAATAGTCGTTGATAATCCTTGAGTGACTTTTAATAGACAGTAAAATGTAAGCCTTCATTTTGTCTTTTCTTGTTCCTGAACAAAGGTTGAGTTCCTTTCTTCAAGTTTCTTGTAATTTCCATATCTGCCAGGAACATCCTCAACAGGGTTTCCTGCTTGTTACTGAGTTCCGGCTTCGATACCAATTTTTATTCGGATGGAACACTACAAGAGGGGGGGGGGGGGGGTGAATTGTAATATGGATCTTGCTAGCTAATTTTGCGGAATTATAAAGGAACTTAAATCACGTAGAAAACAATGCAAGAGATATTTTACGAGGAAACTTTCTAAGCCCAACTAGAAAGAAAACCTCGACCTACTAGGGATTTCAACTCAAACTCTTTTTACTATAGGGAAACAACACTGTTACAAACCTATAAGGAACTCTGGCATTACTTGAGTTCCTCTACGAACTCAAGTTCCCAATAGTTGTTCCTCAAACAACTACGCTCTCACTGACTTCCCTAGAAGTCTCTCTTGACTCTTTTGCTTCACTCAAAGCCTCCCTGTTTCTCTCTTATAGGCTTCACCCAAAGCCTACCCAAATACAACAGGAACTCACTCAAGTTCATGCCCAAAACTTGATACAAGCATTCACTCAAACCCTTGACCAGTGCCCCATTACAAGATCTCACTCAACCCTTGACCAACTCTCAAAATATAGATGATTGATAATTGATTAGTATCCCTCTAGTATGTATCATGTGAAAGAACAAAGGGGAACATGTCACTCCTGGAACTTGGAACTCATAGGAACTGACTCAAAAACGTGGAATGAAAAACATATTCTTCTATAACATTATTCCACAGCCAACCCTTATGGAATGAAACAAGTCATACCCTTTTGAATGAAGATATAAGCCTCTATTTATAGCATGCACAAGACTTAGCCATAATCCCAGTTATTCCTCCACTAACAGTAAGTTTACTAACTTTTAGGAATTTACCCATGATCAGCTAGCTGGGGAGAAACTTGGGGAGAAAGCAGTCAAAGGCTTGAGCACAACTTATACCACGTTTATAGTAAAACAGTTAAAGTAAAAATAAGAATCATAAAGAAACTAAATACTTGGAGAAAAAGCAACTTTTTATCAAACTATAATCCAAAAGATATTTTTCCAAAACTCGCTTTTTATTTATTTTCTTATGCAAAAATATTTTACTGAAAACCTTTTCCTAAACGTGACATAAATACATGAGTTCTCGTTTGTCCAGGAACTTAAGTCTACAAGTTCCAACATTCACAGACTCATTATACGTATTTTAAATTTTGACTCTTTATTTTCCAAAAGCAGGTAAGATAAAAATAAATAAAAGATATATTTAAAATCAGAATCCTAAGTTAAAGTTGATTTAATTAAAAACTTATCTTTTATTTAAAACTAAATCTTATCCTAAAATAACTAGTGCATATTATCTAAAACACATAACCAAGTAAGTATTTATTAAGAAACAAAACTCTTAGTGCATATTATCTAAAACACTTAACCAAGTAGATATTTATTAAGAAACAAAACTCTAAATAAATCCCTACACATTACGATAATAATATGCAACATATTCAATGAATCTTAGATGCTTTTTACTCTAAGTTCCACGAGTTCCTTTTGGCACCTTGTTCCATTACCTTTCACGTTTCCACATACTTACATGAATCCTAGAAAATAAATTCATATTTCCTGTCTTCATGTTCCATGTTGCTCCGCATGTTGGTTGTTCCGTCTCTGGAACTTCTCGTTGTTGTTCCCACTCAAGAACTCGGCAGTGTTCCCTTCAAGAGCTTTTCTATGCTCTATCTAGTCTGGAGTTCCTCCTTAGGAACTGTTGTGCAGTTCCAGCTCTAGAAGTTTATGCTTCTTTGCTATAAGCATCTCACAATCATCAACATCCTGTAAGCTATATTATTGATGTCTTAGACACAACTATTCATTAATGATCCTTGCACACATACAACTTGAAAACCACGTTAGTTGATTACTTTAGTTTATCATCATCAAAACCATATTGGCTCAACACCATATATGATAGGGAATGCATGAATTTTGTATTATGAGTTTTTATTGTCAATGCATGTACGAGTTTACTACCATTTTTGAACTTAGTAGCATGTTCATACTTAGGGAACAAAATTGTTTGATTCTAAAAAAATAAATTTACTATGAATACGAGTGCTCGATATTTCATGAATAGTACATCCTATTTGCTGGGTTATGGTATGATGCCTAATAGCTATGTTTTTGTGCTTTTTTTGCAAAATTAGTATGTCGCACGGGCATACATCTTCCTTTGAGGCAGGGGACACTTAAGATTATGTAGTAGAGTCTCGTACACAGGATTCTCAACCGATGAGGCGTGATCATACGCGTCCAACCACTCGGGCTTCTCGAAGGGCTGCTGGTAGTCCCTCTACTTCTCGAGCGGCGGCTGCCGGAGAGGACGAGCCGAATCCTGAGGAGGAGCCAACTTGGTTGGTTCCCCTTGAGTTTGATGGATTTGACCTGCACTACGGTTTTAAGCACCATGTGTTGTAACGGTTTTGAGCGGATACGGTTGATACAGATACTGTATGTCGGCCCTATGGTGGTTCCGTATTTCTGGTCCGTTGGATAAGTTGGATAGGAGGACACGGAAGGCGGTGGAGGGTTTCCCTTTATATTAGACCGTCCTTGTCATTAGGGAGTTGGTGCGCGCTAATGTATATAGGCGGTTACTGCGGCTGATCATGGAGTAGTGGTGGGATACCACCAACACTTTCCACTTTCCTTGGGGTGAGATGACTATCTGTAGACACCTACTTTTGTCCCCATTCCCGAAAGGGAAAGGTTCGATGATGAAAGCGTAAATCTCCACTTGACAACGCATCTCCTATAAAATAACGAATCACAATTCCCCTTTTCATTTCACCCGAAACCTGCTATTTATGGAAACCTGCTAAAAATAGTAACTGCCGTAAAGGGTAGCTTCTAAAAGTGGCAAGTCATAAAAGATAGAAACCTATCAGAATTAGGTGTTGCACTCCAACATAAATCCTAAATGAGATAGAAAACAGCGAGAATCCTATTCCTAATATGATTCGGAAATAAGATTTACGTATTAATTAAAATCCTAACGAGCCTAGAGTTCGTAACGGGCCCAGACGCATTCCGTCATGAAATTGATACGCACTAAAAGACTCGATTAAGTCTCAAACACTACGGATTTCAGGAATCCGAATCTGACTAAGAAAACAGCCCAGTCCCTATTTTCAACGCGTGGCTCTGGGCGCCGAAATCTTCGGCGCCCAGGCCTGGGCGCTGAAAATACCTGGGTACGTGTTTTTTTCCTAATTCTTTGTGGATTAGAACTCTGCAATTCTATCTTTCCACGAACTCTCCCCTATAAATACAGCCCCAAATTCGACGTGAAAGGAACACACAACACACAATTCATATTCTGAGTATTGACTCCAACCCCTAGCCTAAGCCTCACGCTGCGAAATTGTTCACGCGTTCTGTCGCAATCGATCCATAAATCGAACAGAGTGTATCCTGTCCCATAATTGAGGTTCGTTAAATAAAAAGGAGAACCGTGACGCACCTCTCAAGGGTGCGTCGTAATGTGTCCCTTTTCGATGATTTAATTGCTTTCCTCGCCCTTTTTATGAACTGTTAAACTAACTAAATCTGATTGTTCTACCATGCCTAACAAATATAATATTTTTGGGAAATTGGATTATCATGCTAGGTCCCTTAATGCTATCTAAATCAGATAATCACGATCGATCTAGTATTATATGTTGCATATTGCTAAAATCAACTCAGATTAGTTTAATAGTTAACGCATGTCCCTTCAATTATTTATGCTGAGCTAGTAAGGATATCCTGCCTCTGGAGTTATCGACGAGCGAAGTACTCCTCTCGGTAGTTACAGTCCCCCGAACCCTCAATCTCCACCTTGCGGGTGTATGTTGAGAGATCCCCACACCAGGGATCACAAGGGAACCTACGGCCGTCGTGGTCAAACATAATTGCACTCCCTTTATGTCACGATAACCAGGTTTTGTCAGTTTTTCTCATTGTTGTTAAAAACTGAATGGCGACTCCTATATTACTAGTCAATTGGGTGTAAACTCACAGGAAATCCAATTACACTTGATTGAATAAAAAGAAGCATCACACCCACGAGGGACGAGGTCATGCATTAGCCTCGTGCTTTTTCGACCCCCTCACAGTGGCGACTCAACTGGGGATAGTGAAGGAAATACTCGTGCTTATAGGTAATCAAAATAGCCGAAGGGTGAAACGATCCTACCCCGCGTTTATTTCCCCATCAAGTTGGGACGACCTGAAAACCAGCATATTAATGTGAACGTGCAGAACCGCATAACGAATCTCGGCTCCCTCGGGAGTTGGGACTAAGGATACCTTTTTTCGCCAATAGAGGGGTGCATACGCCGCACATGTTGCCCACTCGGTACTTGTGCAGGTAGTACACCTATCCCGAACCCAATCGCTCGCTCATTAGGTCTCTCTCGCCTGCATGCCCCCTTGGCTTGCACTTGCGGGTTGGCCTCTTGAGCGAAATTCGTCTGTTGAAGACACTACCTCGACCGGGGCATGTGTTGGATCTACGATAGAAGCGGTACCAAGCCAGGCGCAGATAACTACCTATAGAAGCTTATCATAAACTACATGACATGTTATTATCGCCTCATGATGAATGTTAGTTATGTGTAGCGAAATATGTGATTGCGTGTGACAAACTATCCTAGAAAACCAACGACCTTAAAAATTGCCCAAACATTCATAGACTAATTTGCCAGAGAGTTATACCGAAATACGCGTTCCGCAAACCTGAACGATCGCCACAAAAATAAGCGATGCTCGGGATGGCCCGTAACGAATCCCACAAACGCTGTACAACGCGTAAAGGACGTTATAAGGCAAGCGCGCAAAATCAAGTCGCATAAACAAAAAATATACGCAAACAGAAATCGAGCACCAGTCAGGGACGCATTTTCAGCACCCCTGGCTGGGCGCCAGAATTTCTCACGCCCGACGCTGGGCGCTGAAGTTGCTGATTGGCCTTCTGGTCAGGCGCAGCAGCCTCGGTGCCCTCGCGAAAGGGAAATACGTAGCACAAAAAATGTTCGTAAAAAGAATTGCTACGAGGGCGTAAGAAAAGCACTCGATTTCAAAAGCGACTCGTAAAAAATTAGTAACTCTTTGCGTCGTTGTTAGGCCTCCTACGACGACAGTGCTCGGCACTAAAAATCGAACATGCAAATAATTTAGAATGTCACACGGGCAAAGATTTTCGAAAATAGAAAGAGTTCAAAGTGCACACATAGCAGTCCAAATATACTAGTCCGACTTAAGGTAGTCATAGAATGTCTAAAAAACCGACTTACGAAACAAACTAATGTGTCTCCTACTCCACAACAATAATGCAGGGCCCCTGAATACCTGCCCGTGATAGCCATCAAGGAACGCGATGGAAGAAGCATATCCCGAACATCTATACCTAGAGGTCGCACAAACCCAAGAGATGCATGCTCTGGGACACGACCCTTTACGTTCTCAAAGGCCACTCGCCCCAAAGAATCGTGCTATGCCAAAAACGCTCCCCAACTCACATGCTTTCGGGCTATTGTTTGGGTTAGAAAAGAAAAGAGCGAAGAATGAAACAGAAATTATGGCATTAGCTCTCCAAGATGAAGTGTTCGATCCTACTAAATTGATCGCTCCATCACCCTCAAAAGATGACCAAATCCAACGAGGGTGGCGCAAGACTTTCAAATGGACTAATGCTCGTGGGATGAAGTTCAAGATATCTGCGGGAGAGGGTCCAATGTATGAAGAATTAGAGTCTGAATCCGAGTCTGACTCCGAGTCCGAACCTAGCAAAATTGTAACCCCTCCCAAAAATGGTTTAGACCCGAAAGTCTCTACTCCGGGAGATCTTTTTGATGTAATGCTTCATGACTTTAATAAGATAAACAAAACTTTTGAGTATATGCCGCTTAAAAAATCCGAGTAATAATGCAGAATGTCTCGCCACTAATGAGCACGAAAAAGAGCCAGAAGAGGAATATACCCAACTAATAAAAGCTGTAAATGAGCAAGAACTCAAAACTCCTATAATTGAGGACACATAATCGGTAAATATTGGAACAGAAGAAAATCCTAAAATCATTAAAATTGGCCTCACCTTAACTCCCACTGAAAAAGCCGATCTAATCTCCACTTTGCGGGAATTCGAGGGTGTCTTTGCTTGGTCCTACAAAGACATGCCAGGAATAGATCGAGAAATCGCTGAGCATAAAATTCCGCTAGATCCCAAAATGACGCCAGTAAAACAAAAGCTACGGCGGCTCAAACCAGAGATAACCTTGAAAATAAAAGAAGAAGTCACTAAACAATTAGACGCCGGCTTTATAAAAGTCTCCAACTACCCGGAATGGGTGGCCAATATTGTCCCTGTAGCTAAAAAAGATGGACGAGTGCGAATGTGCGTAGACTTTCGAGACCTCAACAAAGCCAGTCCCAAAGATGACTTCCCTCTACCTCACATTGACATACTAGTAGACAACACCGCAGAGCACGCGCTCCTCTCCTTTATGGACGGGTACGCCGGATATAACCAAATACTCATGGCAGAAGAAGACATGGAAAAAACAACTTTCATTACCCCTTGGGGTACATATTGTTACACTGTAATGCCTTTTGGTTTGAAAAACGCGGGGGCCACCTATCAAAGAACAGCCACCACGTTACTCCATGACATAATACATGAAGAAATCGAGGTCTATGTGGACGACATGATCGTCAAATCTAAAGACCGGCACGGTCACCTCCCGGCACTTAGAAAGTTCTTCACCCGAATCTTGAAATATAACATGAGACTAAATCCACAAAAATGTGTGTTCGGGGTAACCTCTGGAAAATTGCTAGGATATGTTGTTAGTACGCGAGGAATCGAGATTGACCCATCCAAGATCAAAGCCATTACCGAAATTCCCCCACCAAAAACTGAAAAACAGATAAGGGGCTTCTTAGGAAAGCTGCAATACATTAGTAGGTTCATTTCCAAGCTTACTATGACTTGTGAGCCCATATTCAAAAAATTAAGAAAAGAAGAAAAAGTCGAATGGGATGAACAATGCCAAACTGCCTTCGATAAAATCAAAGAATACCTAAGCAAACCACCCGTCCTCTCCCCGCCTTTGCCTGGAATCCCTTTACGCCTATACCTAACCGTCACAGATACTGCAGCGGGAGCTATACTCTCGCAGTGTGTACATGGATCCGAGCGAGCCATTTACTACTTGAGCAAGAAGTTCATACAGTACGAGACGAGATACACAGAACTTGAGAAAACCTGCCTCGCCCTCGTCTGGACATCCAAAAAACTCAGACATTACCTATTGGCCCACACTGTTCATATAGTGTCACAACTAGACCCCTTAAAATACATGTTCGAAAAGCCCGCCCTAAATGGTCGCCTGTCCAGGTAGCTAGTCATGCTCTCAGAATTCGACCTAAAATTCATGCCAGAAAAAACAATCAAAGGAAGAGCGGTAGCCGAATTCCTGGCCGAGCATGCCACGAATGAGGAAACCACGGAAGCTTACCTCCTCCCTGACGAGGAACTTCTAATGATACGAGGCGACTATTGGACACTATACTTCGATGGCGCGTCCAACCAGAAAGGATGCGGCGTCGGAGTTCTCCTAGTCAGTCCCGAAGGGGCCCATATACCAATTTCCATCAAACTTGACTTCGAGGCCACAAACAACGCCGCCGAATACGAGGCCTGCATAGTTGGGCTAGAGGCCGCAGTTAGCCTCGGAGTCAAACATCTACAAGTCTTCGGGGATTCTTCCCTAATAATCAACCATATATCCAAAAGATGGAAGGTCCGAAGCACTAGTCTCTCAAAATATCAAGCTCACTTAGACCAAATAGTCGAGCAATTTGAAAAAATCGAGTGTACGTACTTACCAAGAGACGACAACCAATTCGCGGATGCACTAGCGAAGCTGGCTTCAATGCTCAACATCCCGAATGAATGGGACGGGATGACCCTTCGGGTCGAGCGAAGGAAAGAGTCGGCCTATTGCTGTGCCATAGACTCCGAACCTGAAAACACCGAAGAAGAACCATGGTATACGGACATCCTTCGTTACAAAACAAGTGGGGAATTCCCCCCAAACACCTCCCCGCGAGCACAAAAGGCCCTACTCCGCCTCGTTTCACAATATAGCATAATTCTGCGAGAACTGTACAAGTACACGCCGAATAAAATCAAGTTACTTTGTGTCCACCAAAACCAAGCCCAAAGACTAATGGAAGAATACCATAACGGCGTGTGTGGACCCCATATGAACGGAAAAATGCTATCCCGAAAAATATCCCGCTCAGGGTACTATTGGACCACTATGGAAACCGATTGCCATCACTTTGTAAAAACTTGCCCAAAATTCCAAATCTTCAGTAACCTTAACCATTTGCCTCCCTCAGAACTATACACCTTCACTTCTCCATGGCCCTTTTCCACCTGGGGTATAGATATAACCGGCAAGGTAACACCAACAAGCGTAGGAGGACACGAGTACGTTTTAGTCGCAATTGATTACTTCACTAAATGGGTAGAGGCAGTCTCCTATGCAAAATTAACGGCCAAACATGTCGCTCGATTCCTAGAAAAGAACATATTCTGTCGATACGGGGTTCCACATGAAATCATAAGTGACCAAGGTTCCCACTTTAGGGCCGAAGTCCAAGACCTGCTCGAAAAATATCATGTCAAACACCATAAATCCTCTCCCAACATGCCGCAAATGAACGGCGCGGTAGAGGCGGCCAACAAAAATATTAAAGTCATAATCGAAAAAATGGCCGAAAATTATAAGGATTGGCCCAACAAATTACACTTCGCATTATGGGGCTATCGAACCTCAATCCGCTCCTCCATTGGAGTAACACCCTACTCCTTGGTATACGGAATGGAAGCAGTTCAACCGATCGAGTTGGAAATTCCCTCCCTCCGGATCATCCTAGAAAGCAAGCTACCCGAGGCTGATTGGGTTCAAGCTAGGTACGACGAGCTCGTCCTTTTAGACGAACGGAGGTTGAGAGCTTTACATCATGTGCAAGTGTATCAAAAGCGCATCGCAAGGCAATTCAACAAAAGAGTCAAACCTCGAAATATCAAAGAAGGCGATTTTGTATTAAAAGAAGTCCGCGCACCTACTACGGACCCTCGAGGAAAATTCCGGCCTAACTGGACAGGACCATATTTTGTAAAGACCATCCTACCTGGCGGAGCAGTCCCACTAGCTGACATAGACAGAGCGGAATTCGCTAACCTCACGAACTTAGACCAATTGAAAAGTACTATATTTAATAGGAAAAATTGATATTGACAGTTCCAACTATGGCCGTTTAACTTTTAAAGGTCCCAACTTTTGATTATTCTAGAGTGGTCTCAACTTTAAGGTGTGTTTTCCAAGAATGGTCCTTTGGTTTATTAAACTATTAATTAAGTTGATTTAAGCATATCATACTGTTCCATTTACTTCATTTAATTAAAAAATATGATTATTGCACGAGAGATATGAGTGTTAATTAAGTTATTTAGCACTTAATTTTAACTAAGGGACCATTTTTGGAAAACACTCTCTATAGTTGGGACCACCCTGACATAATCAAAAGTTGGGACCTTTTAAAGTAAATTGGCCATAGTTGGGACCGATAATATCAATTTTTCCTATTTAATAAAATCCAGTCCGGAGTTAAGGCATCTAATAAAACACGTTAAGACTCATAAGCAAGCATTCTGTACATTACTCTAAGCAAACGGCATAAAACTCGATAAAGTAGGAAAAGCGAAGGACAAAACTTCAACGCCCAGGACTGGGCGCTGTTATTTTTCACGCCCAGGCCTGGGCGCCGATATTTCTTTCGCCCTTGAACGGGCGTCATTCTCTCTTGCCACCTATCCTCCCGATTCTGCAAGTGTTCGTACTCCTTTTTCGAACCATCAAAAGAACCACGAACACTTGGGGGGGAAGCAGACGTGTAATGAACACCCTTTCAAAAAAATTTCAAAAAGCTAGAACTACGCGCGACCTGATTCTAACAAGATACGTAGGCAATCCTTATCAAGGATTCGGTCCAATAAAAAATAAAAAATTAATAAAGTCATGCAACGCATCAAGAAGAAAGGATATTGCAAAGGGCACTATACCCTAACCCATGCACGAGCAAGATCAAATAAGAATGAAAAACAAAGCCACAAGAATCTTCAAGAACAAGCCCAACAAAGGAGTATGGCACGAGTCGGCAAAAAACGAATAATAGTGAACATGCACATGTAATACCCCAAGTAGTCGGTTAGTCAAAAAATATGTGTGCACTCTTGTATGAACTCATTATTTTTACGGAATTCTTTCTCTTTTCAAAATTTGTCGTTGGTTTAGAAAGCTAATATTACTATAATATGCCAAAGCAAAGCTCACGGAAGGCTCAAAACATTCTTGCACCAAAAAATCGCAAAAAATATATATACATGCGGAATACAAGAATGAATATATACAAAACAGGAGGTAAGCCTAAGACTCGTCATCGGCTCCATGTCTGCAAGCCTCACCGGTCCATCCACTCCACTCCCCGTGGTATAAGGGCCCCCAGCCAGAATCACCCTAAAAATGAGGCTGTGACTGCAACTCGGGGCTAGGCTCTCGGGCCACCGACACGGAACGTCGCCTATGCTCCGGCACGGACCTCTCCCCGGAAGAAATCTCCCCCGCGTCGGAACGGCGATGCCGTAGGGGCGAGTGCCGTGCCCTCTCTCTCTCACGACCGTGTCCCCCGCCCGAGGGACCCGCGTCGTCGGCCCCGGCTCGTCCAGCACCCGTCTACAAGAAAAGACAAAAGGAGAGTAAGTAATAGAAAGCCAAACAAGAGGTACAGATCAAAAGAAAAAATAGAGGGCACATTACCCGAGTAGAGTGGGGGCTCCTGCAAGAAAGTGCAGATCGGGCCCGGACCAACGCGGACTTCAACCGGTTGATCACCCCCACCATCGCGTTGGCCGTATGGGCCGGAACCTGAAACAGGAATGTTAGTAACAAAAGAAAAAAAAAGAAAGATATAAAAAGAGTGCACAAATAAAAGGTGCATACCGCCTGTACTCCCTCAGGGAGCGGAGCATGGAAAACCCGGTCTTCCGGGAAAGTCTCCACAATCTCGGATCCACTCCCTCTGGTATACGAGATCCGAGCATCGGGAAGCACCCATCCCCCAAACGAAGGGTTAGGACACTCCTTCACAAAACACAGTAGACATAAACACATGGGCACGAGCATGAAAACACTAAAATCAATACGAAAAGAGAGGGCAACTTACAGCGCCAGGCTCCGGGAGACGAAGAGAATCCTGGATAAACTGATGATAGGTAGCTCCCTCTATCACCAACTCCGTCGCCGGCACGCCAGTCCTCGAGTGGACCCTCCACGACTCGCCTATCGAGCGAGTAGACAGCATGGTCGCAGGCGGAGGCCTAGGCACCGAAAAAGCCCCGACCGTCTGCATACGTACCCGCTCTCCCAGGTACCAGACAGGGTCCCGGCGGCCAACGAACAAGACCCGCATCTGGCTCAGGGCATAATTATCCCTGACCGAAGCATGAGTACCCCTAAAAGAGAGCCATGGGGTCCAAACCACCTGTTTTGTACAAACACGGCCAGATCTCGCACATAGAAAATAAAAGAATGACGAAATACGAGATAGAGGATAAGATTCTGTACATGCTCAGGGTTCCCGTCCCGAATGAGATCCCACACGGTATCGGGCGGTGGACGCACTATCAGCTTCTTCTTCCAACCCCAACGACGACCGACAGGGTACTCCAAAGGCCTCTGCCCCTTTCGGGGAGCCAGCCAAGGTAAGTGCTCAAAGGCCCAAAGCTACAAAAAGAAAAGACAATAATACATCAAAAAAAGAGGCCCAGTAAAAGCGAGAAAACAAAAGAAAGTCTAGGCATATACCTCGATCAAACGCGGCACTCCCGTTAATGTAATCACAAAGTGACGTCTACTCGGGTCCGAGTCGCGCACCGCCAAACTCATCTGGCCGACGAGCGTCGCATAGCCCAAATCGCCCCAGCGATAGTCACCCAGTGTAGACACGTCCTCCACCATGCCTATCCACCTTGGGTCAAAGGTGTCAGTCGGACCCGATAGAAAAGTGGAAGTAATAAAATGGAGGTAGAACAACCGAGCCTGTCTCGAAGGCGACTCCTCTACCCCATGCTCTAAGGCCCACATCAGGTCAGCGAAAGGTATCCCACGGGGCTGGTACGAAGGCAATCTCCTACCCATCCACAAGCCTAGGAACCTGGTACCCTCAGCAACAGTCGGCGATGGGCCATCCGACCTCAGACGAACGGGGTTCCCTGTAAAGGTCGAGCCCGTCAAAGCCGTGTAGTCCTCGGGAGTGATCGTCATCTCGCCCCAAGGAAAATTGAAGGTGTTGGTGGTATCCCACCACCATCTCATGAACGACCGCAGAAAGGACAGGGAGATGTTAAGCCGCAGTATCTCCTAGAAGGTCTCGACCACCGGAAACAGTGAGCTCGCCCTCACCAAAGCCTGGGCGTCCGAGCTCCGGAAGCTAAAAACGTTCTCACTCGTCGCTGCGCCATAGCCGCGAACCGTAGTCTTTCTCCTCGCGTGAAGGCAGGAAGTCATGTGGTGCTCTAGGTCGTAGTGCAGATCACGACCATCGTAGAGCTCAGGGCCCACCCATAGGGGACCCGCGCAAGTAGACTGACGCGTCATGCCACGCTCCTCGTGGCCACCAGAAGGAGGTGACGACTCGTCAGGCATGCTGATCAATAATACAATAAGGCATTATACCTTTAACAAAACTGGCACTCACACCAATCACTAAAGGAGTGCATTCCGCTCATAAAATGGAGTCATACAATTTTTTGTTCCCTAAGACATGATACTAAGTTCATATCGAGCAAAAAATTCCCTAAGTGAAATTTTTTTAATTAACTCCAACAAAATGAAAATTCTTCCATACTTTGTCATTTATGAATTATGAGGAACGCGAGCAATATACCAAGAACACCTACATTGCAAGAAAACACTAGAGTCGTAGGTATACTTGGGGGCTAGCATGAAAATGCCCAAATTCAACAAGAATCAACATACTTGCGAAAATTAACATGCACAAACTAATTAACATGTTATGAGGAATATTTCCAACTATCTAATTGAAGGAAAGGGGCACAAAATAAAAAACCCCCAAATTAATTTCATACATAAAAATACCTGACAAAAATACTGAAATTGACAAAAAAAACTCAAAATTACTGAAAATTACTTACATTGGGAAGATTAGGAAGTGATTTGGAGTAGAATTCGTCAAGAAAAGTGAAGAAACGAGCAAGAAATCAGTTGAAAGAGATGAGAAGCTTGAGCGAAAATGGTGGAAATGGGAAAGGAAGGAGACGGTCCGCGAATTTAAAGACCCGTCTCCCCTTCGCGTTTTCAACGCCCAGCTCTGGGCGTTAGAAATTCTCGCGCCCAGAGCTGGGCGCTGAAAATGCTTCCCAGACAGCGAATATTCGTTGTCGGGCACGCGCAATCCCCTATTTTGTGTAAAATATCTGTTATCTTGATATTTCTTTCCCATGAACGGTATTTTGCAATATCGTTAAAAATATACACAGTGTGGACCCACTTATAGGACACACCTGATCAGAAAATATTGCGGCCCCCCAACAGGTTGTAATCACAAAAGCCCTTCTACATAGGCAAAATAAGAAATTCAAAATGGGCTCGCCCACCCTCAGCGGGCGGGGTCTGCGTCACTAGCTGCGCAGGTCCTCAGTTTTCGAAAAAATAGAATCTTCAAAAACAAAATGAAACAGGCTCGCCATCTTCAGCCGGCGAGGTCTACGGCGCAAACCACGTAGGTCCTTATTTTCAAAAAAAAAACACAAAACAAATTTCAAAATAGATTCGTCCACTTCTATCGGACGGGGTGTCCACCCTTAGCGGACAGGTTCGCCATCTTTAGCCGGCAGGGTCTACGTCACAAGCCGCGTAGGTCCTTATTTTAAAATATTCAAAACCAAGATTCGTCCACTTTTTCGAACGGGGCGTCCTCCCTTAGCGGACAGGCTCGCCATCTTTAGCCGGCGGGGTCTACGTCGCAAGTCGTGTAGGTCCTTAGTCGCTGCAGCGATAACTTTTTCTGGTTTTCCCTTTTCCAAAAATGAAAAGGATTGGTTTTCCGTTTTTTCCAAAAAAGAGCGATGTGCTGGATTTTCCTTTGTTTTCCGTCCCAAAAAAACAAGGGGGTTTTCTCGTTTAACTAGCCCTGAAAATGAGAATCTTTAAAAACATTTTTACCTCGTGATTGGGCTTGGCCAGGCCCAATTACACTTTATAGCTTTGATTTCGAAAACATCTATAGCTACTCCCAATGACAAAGTGAGGGAGTTTCTACGCACCTTTAGATCCTTCCAATGACAAAGTGAGGAAGTTTCTATACTATCAGTTGACAAATCCCAATGACACGTGAGGGATATATCGACATTTCAAAGTGATGACCCTTAAGTCAAATGTTATCACTCGGGGGCTCGTGAGACCCTCGCAAAACAGGTCACATACACCATGGCTTGTGTGACGCACTCCGTCTAGTACTTTGACCGTCGTCTTACTCCAAGACTCAGTCAAAGTGGGGGCTAACTGTAGACACCTACTTTTGTCCCCATTCCCGAAAGGGAAAGGTTCGATGATGAAAGCGTAAATCTCCACTTGACAACGCAACTCCTATAAAATAACGAATCTCAATTCCCCTTTTCATTTCACCCGAAACCTGCTATTTATGGAAACCTGCTAAAAATAGTAACTGCCGTAAAGGGTAGCTTCTAAAAGTGGCAAGTCATAAAAGATAGAAACCTGTCAGAATTAGGTGTTGCACTCCAACATAAATCCTAAATGAGATAGAAAACTGCGAGAATCCTATTCCTAATATGATTCGGAAATAAGAGTTACGTATTAATTAAAATCCTAACGAGCCTAGAGTTCGTAACGGGCCCAGACGCATTCCGTCATGAAATTGATACGCACTAAAAGACTCGATTAAGTCTCAAACACTACGGATTTCAGGAATCCGAATCTGACTAAGAAAACAGCCCAGACCCTATTTTCAACGCCTGGCTCTGGGCGCCGAAATCTTTGGCGCCCAGGCCTGGGCGCTGAAAATACCTGGGTAAGTGCTTTTTCCTAATTCTTTGTGGATTAGAACTCTGCAATTCTATCTTTCCACGAACTCTCCCCTATAAACACAGCCCCAAATTCGACGTGAAAGGAACACACAACATACAATTCATATTCTGAGTATTGACTCCAACCCCTAGCCTAAGCCTCACGCTGCGAAATTGTTCACGCGTTTTGTCGCAATCGATCCATAAATCGAACAGAATGTATCCTGTCCCATAATTGAGATTCGTTAAATAAAAAGGATAAATAGCAAAGTCAAAGTGGTTAGTTTTCTGAGAACCGTGACGCACCTCTCAAGGGTGCGTCGTAATGTGTCCCTTTTCGATGATTTAATTGCTTTCCTCGCCCTTTTTATGAACTGTTAAACTAACTAAATCTGATTGTTCAACCACGCCTAACAAATATAATATTTTTGGGAAATTGGATTATCATGTTAGGTCCCTTAATGCTATCTAAATTAGATAATCACGATCGATCTAGTATTATATTTGGCATATTGCTAAAATCAACTCAGATTAGTTTAATAGTTAACGCATGTCCCTTCAATTATTTATGCTGAGCTAGTAAGAATATCCTGCCTCTGGAGTTATCGACGTGCGAAGTACTCCTCTCGGTAGTTACAGTCCCCCGAACCCTCAATCTCTACCTTGCGGGTGTATGTTGAGAGATCCCCACACCAGGGATCACAAGGGAACCTACGGCCGTCATGGTCAAACATAATTGCACTCCCTTTATGTCACGATAACCGGGTTTTGTCAGTTTTTCTCATTGTTGTTAAAAACTGAATGGCGACTCCTATATTACTAGTCAATTGGGTGTAAACTCACAGGAAATTCAATTACACTTGATTGAATAAAAAGAAGCGTCACACCCACGAGGGACGAGGTCATGCATTAGCCTCGTGCTTTTTCGAAGCCCTCACACTATCACCCCTGAGGACTATACTTCCCTTATAGGTTTGTCCTTCATTGGCACTTTGATCTCTCTCCCTGGGGATATCGAGTTACCCTCAGAGAGTGAAGTCACCAAGTGCATTGGTGCGGAGCTAGCTGCTGGGGTGAAGAAATACGGGGGAAAGGGGATGCCTTACACCTTGTTGGTGTCAGTTTTGACGGAGGGCCGCCCCGACCCTCCGGTGCTTCAGCGGATTTGTATGCCCGTATACTTTATTTACAGTTATTGAGTTCAACGATCTTGTCAAACCGTTTTAAGAGGGTTGACACCTGGTTGATTCCGTTGGTGCGGGATCATTTTGCGATGGGTTCGTTCTGCTGGGGAGAACGAGTTTATGCAAAATTGATCAACCACATGAGTGTAGCTGTGAGAGTTTTGACAAATCCGTAGGAAGATGACTTCTATTTCTCTAAGCGCTCTGCCATGAATCATTGAGGTACGTGCCTCGTTTATTTTTAGAAATGCTAAATAGATGGATGGTTCTATTCCAGTTTTATTTACTCTTACGTTCTTTGCAGTTGTGGGCTTTTGAGCGCTTTCTGTTCTTTGCTCCTCGAGTTGGGATGCGAGATGCGGGCAACCCCAGAGCTAATTGTTGGGGTGCCGCCGGGAGTTTGAAAAGACGGCCCAGTATAACGAATTTCAGGGACCTGATTAGGACCCCACATCCTGATGTGGTAAGTATGGTTGACTTCATTTTATACTATCTCATTTTGTACGAGATTCCTAATCTGTTTGTGTTTATTGGCTTCTGCAAACAGGTGGGTTAGTCCTGCTGGGAGCTGCTGGTGACAGGGAGGAATTGGCGGAGAGCCGACGTCAATCCCGGTGTTGAATCTTATATAGGAGTCCCAGGGATCCCTCGTGGTTCCTTGGGCAGCGGGTGCTCCGACAGACGACGGGTCTCGTATGGGTGCCCTAGCCGCCACCGACTAGCATATTGCGTCCCATGGGCGTTCCTATTAGCCGCCGTTCGGAGTTGCTGTAGGGCGTGCTAGTAGGTCATCTGGTGATTGCAGATTTTATTTATTCAGGCTTCGTTCGTGACCTGATCTTGCTTCCTCCGGTTGTCGAGGTTTGTGTAATTTTTATTTTGTTGATATGCACATGTTCATTTTTGCAGTGCTAAATAATATTTTATTCATGTTGCAGCCTGAGCCCACTCAGCATGACGGTTGAGTGCCGCCTGACTGTCTTATCAGCTATACCACTGAGGGTGGTTCCAAGATGACAGAGGAGGTCCTTGCTGTTCCTAACGAGGAGGGACCTCACCTATTAGTTCCCGCGGATGCTTGTGCGGTATGAGCTTTACTTTCTTAGCAATTGTAATTGTTTTATTTTTCGTATGTATGTTACTAAGGTGTTTCTTCTTCTTTCAGGTGCCCGTTAGCATGATTAACAGGATAATGAGAGTGGTCAACTGGCTAAAGGCCGCGTTAGTCATGACTCGGACGCTCTCTCTTGTCGTAGCCCGGGTTCCACTCAGCTGGCGTGCCTGAGCTTTTGTTTTAGCCTTCAATAACTGTATGTATTCTGACTTGCTGTTTATATTTTGTAGACTGGAGTGTCGTAGTCCCGTGTTCAAGAGCGATGCGGACTACTCGGATAGACTGACATTCTTTCGAGGGCGGTTACGACGCCTCTGACCCGTATGATAGGCCTCGTACGTCTGATGTGGGGCGGGTCAGAGGCCTCCGCGAAAACAGGTTGAGCCTAAGAGGAGTCACACCGGTCAGTTTGGTTTGCCGGTGTCTCAGATGAGTTGGAAGCATCAGCCTTTTCATCCGTTCTAGGCCGGTTGGCAACATCAGCCATTTCAGCTGCCCATTAGCACCAGTTAGGTGGCTATGCAGTCGACGCAACCGTTACAGTCGTCGTCGTGGTCTGCTGAACAGTCGCAGAGTTGGGGATCTTCTCAGCTCCATGCCCTTTTTAGTGGATCACATGCTGCCTAGGGCGAGGGTCCGAGTGGAGGTGCCCCAGACGAGGAGGATGATCCGTATCCTCCGGGGTTTAGTGGACCCCAGTCTTAGACCGTGTAGATGTATTATTTTAATATGTAGTATTTTTCATATTGGCTTTGCATACTTTTATCAGACTTTATATGTACTAAGTATTACTTCTGTATTTTATTTTTATTTTGTCTGTTTGTGTTGCATGCCATTTTTGCGGAAAAAAGGTCATTTTTCCAGCCGTCTTTTAAAGGTATTTTCTTTCTTAGAGGTATACCGACTTACTTTAAAAAGAAAAAACGCATAAAAGAAAATGACACATTTCAAGTTTTAGGGTCAACAACGGTTTTCAGAATGATGGTCGAAATAAACTATTATTTAGAAATCGAATCCGAGTAAACAAGAATCCTAATTTCCCCGGAATAGATGAGTTACTTCACAGTTTGAATCGGATTAAGAAACATATTAGATACAAGAATCTTACGGAATCCGTGTAGCCTTGAGAGTTTGGTGGGAACTGAAAAGGAGGCGCCAGATATATCTAGCGCTCGGGGTGCGCTAGAAATTTCTAGCGCATGAATGCAAGCGCTAGAAATTTCTAGCGCTTGTCTCTTTATTCTGCAGAAATTTGAATTACGTATCTGTTTTCAAACTGACTTAAGTTTTGCTTGGCGTATTTTTAAATAATGGTTCACGGTTCTCGTTAGTTTTCACCCCTTGCATTGCTATTGATTGTTTGTGTGTTTTATTGTTTTTCTAATCATCATGCCAACTCCCATTTCCCCTGTTTTCCTGAAGTCTATTGTGAATAAGTGGCTTCACTCGCTTGCCCTGACTGAAAATACATTGTTGAAAGAATCTGCTTTAGATGGTTTTTTAGGATTGCAGCAAATAAAAATAGACTTAAGCTTTATTCTTGCTGCCCTGAAATTTTGTGCTCCCGACCATCATGTGTTTGTTTTTCGTAAAAGCAAGATTATTCCGTTGCCCGAAGAATTTGCTGCAATTCTAGGTTATTGTAGGGTTTTGTTTTCCCTTTTGTAGTGGTATTTTTCGTATATCGTATAGCTAGCTTGTACATTAAATTTTGTATGTAAGTTATGAAAGCTTGACTAATCTTGTTTAAGACTCACCAAGGTCCCTAACTTGTTCGATTTGTCAAGTGTGTGATCACCTAGATTTGACTTGATCTTCTCAATCCCACCCCTGAAAGGGGAGCCAAATTCTAGGTTCACACAAGAGATGTAATTGAACTTTGAACATAGAAAATCAAAGCTCAAAATATAGGAAAGTGCGTAAAGTACCCCTACGACTTTCGGAATTTTGAACATTTATGGAGTTGCCACCAAACAAGTTTTAGGGTCCGGTTTGGAAAGACGTAGTATAGCTCGGATAAGGCATTTGGAATTCGAAACCAATTGAAACTCGGTTAAGGGAAAGAGGCACTCATTTTAATAAAATTTGCAATTGGTTCATACAATACAAGCATCATTTTCGGAGTAAAATCCCAACATGACACTAAAATTTAGGCGGGTGAGCATGCTTGATTAGAACATCGAATTTGCTATGTTTGTATGGTGATCACTTTGCTTGAAGTCAAACTTAAGGAACCTAGACCGGTTTGTCCAAAAGTTATCTTTGTTAAGCTTGATTAGAACTTATATTTTGTTGATTTAGCATGTTAGGTGATGAAAGCAATAACCAAGTAAAGCATCACACAATAGAAATATAAAGTGCGGAATTAGTAAATATACATCACACCTAGAAAAAGGACTAGGTGAAAACCACATTGCCTGGAAGGACTGATGAGTGACATTTATATCACTCTTAGGGGTAATTTTTAACTTACTTTTTTCCTTTATTTTTCATATTTTTATCTAATTTTATCATACTTAGCCTTAATTTCTTTTATTTTATATTTTATAGCTTAATTTATGTAATTAGTTAGTTTTCTTAGTTTTTAAGTCTTAATTTCGTAATTTACTTATTTTATTTTTATTGGTTAATTTTATAGTTTAGTTAGTTAGTTTTAATAATTTATTTCTATTTTTATTTCCTTTTAGTTACTCGTTTGTTTTATTATTTAATTTTCGTTTTATTTTATTTTCGTGTTTTATTTTATGTGTGTAGGTGGTCAGGTGCTTTAAGATTCGAGCACGAGTCCAACAATCGAGTCAAATATTTTGACTTGTCAAAGAATGAAAACAATAGCTCGGGCCTTTGTCTTTGTGGGCCTCGAAGACTCAACCACGCTGGCAATACTATCCTACACTACCCTTCTCCTTATCCCTCAACACTTCTGCCAACTACTATCAATCACCCCTCCTCCCTAACCTACACCACCCTATATCCAATCCTACACCACCTCACTCACAACACAAACACATCTCCCTCACGCACCAACTCCACCTCAATTCTTCTAGCCGACAACCACCCTACACACCAGAAATCATCCCACGAAACCATAAACTTAAATAGCGCAAAACATTATCCCAAAAACAACAGTCCAAAAGCAGAGCAAAAACAAAGTAATTAACTTTGGTCGAACTTTAATGGAGGTCCGGGCGAACCCGTTTCTGGTTTGGGCGAACACATGGTGGGTTCGGCCGGACCCGGCCTTGTCAGGAACTTTTAAATTCGGGTTCGGTCGAACTTGAATACGGTACAACAATTGAGCCCCCAAAAGTTTAGGCAAGAAAAGTTGCATAAATAGTAAGTGCATAATTGAAAGGTGCAAAATTTAATGCTGCGTAATTGAAATAAGCAATAAATAAGAAATAAAGAAATAAATAAGCAATATAGCATTGAACTTGTATAATAGAATTTGAATAACTTGAATATTGAAAATTCGATTGAGGAACACTTCCTCAAAAGTGATTTGGCTCCCCATCAAATCTAATCGTGTAAAAATAATATCATTTTAAAATGAGTTTCTCATTAAAAGTATCATCGATTTGGTATAGTGAATATTGAAATGGAACTTGAATATTGAACTTGAACTTGAATATAGAACTTGAATATAGAAATTAGGGGGCTTTTATTCTTAAAGGACAAGACTTTATGTAAAGACTCCACCTTTGGAAAACTCCATATTTGTATTTGATTATAGTTTAAAGAGAAGTAGATAATATTTAAACATCATTGAATATTTGAACTTTGGAAATGGCAATTGTAGATGAAGTTAAATCATTCATGTGTTCTAACTTAAAGAAGGGATTTCACTTCTTTGTAGACGAAGGTGCAATATTTAAAGGTGCGTAATTGAAATAAGCAATAAATAAGAAATAAAGCAATAAATAAGCAATATAGCATTGAACTTCTATAATAGAAATTGAATAACTTGAATATTGAAAATTCGATTGAGTAACACTTTGGATCCCCATCAAATCCAATCGTGTAAAAATAATATCATTTTAAAATGAGTTTCTCATTAAAAGTGTCATCGATTTGTTATATTGAATATTGAAATGGAACTTGAATATTTAACTTGAACTTGAATATAGAACTTGAATATTGAAATCATTCATGTATTTCAAGTTAAATCATTCATGTGTTCTACCTTCTTTGAATTTAAAGGTGCAATATTTAAAGGTGCGTAATTGAGAATAATTCGGATTTCTTACTGTCATTTTGACTGGAAACGTGGCTGGGAGACCATTTGAGAGGTCCGTTTCTATAGTTTGTATTTGTAATTTTGAATTTGTATTTAGGAATTGAATTTTGTACCAAGTTCTGGAATGGGAAAGAAATTGGGGATATGATTTTGGATTTTTGGACTTAGAATATTTAGCAATTGGACGTCCAGTCAGAGTTGTACCAATCTTGGCGCTAG
The DNA here is from genome assembly GCF_020520425.1 of Spinacia oleracea. Classification (NCBI taxonomy): domain Eukaryota; kingdom Viridiplantae; phylum Streptophyta; class Magnoliopsida; order Caryophyllales; family Amaranthaceae; genus Spinacia; species Spinacia oleracea. The sequence continues at coordinate 66,967,752 of NC_079488.1, read as the reverse complement.
GCCAATGATTTCGTCATCGCCCCTTAAGGGGAAACACGAATTTGGTGTCTACACTAACCCTGCTAATGCACCTTCGCAACCCCTAGTACTGCTGATGAGGGGAGGAATATGATGGGGACATTCCTTGGCTTGGCTGATGATGCAATTAACGAGATGTTAATATGAGATACTGTTGATTTTTCTGTACTCATTAAACGTTGTAGGATCTCTATTGACAATATAACCTAACAAAAGTGTAGCATTAGGGCTTTTTGCTTTTGCTTGTTGAACTGTTATTTATATTGCAATAATGACAATATGTTCGGAGATCTGAAACTGACGCCAATTGTCAGTCTGATGGAAAGTCGGTATTCCATGATGCCCATGGTCGTGACCGAGACTATACTTTGTGCGAATACGATGAAGAAATATGCAAATTTTGGGACTTTTGGTGGTAGCCCCCTGTTACTTCATGTAATCAATCGTATATGTTTTATATATGTTTCATCTATTATTTTCTCTTTAAACTATTTTTTGTAAATTTGATTACTTAGCGCTACAAAACTGTGGTGTATAATCCTGCTCGCTGCAATTTTGTGGCGCTTGGCCTGTTGGGAAATAGTTTCAGCTTTTGTTAGTTAAGCACTGGAAATTTTTAGGGCATATGTGCATTGCTCTAGAGTTTTCCAGTGCTCCTACCTTGTGTGCTTGAAATTTCCAGCGCTCCTACCTTGTGTGCTTGAAATTTCCAGCGCTGCTCGTTCATTCGTTTTTTTATTTTGGGATTTATTTGCGAGTGTTATACGACTTATTCCCGTTTTGTATTTTCATATTTGGCTTATGGAGCGACTGAGGCTCTTAGAGCATCTTGTTTTTACAAGACTTGTTGGATTGACTCATCCTACCTATTTATTTCCATATAGGGTTATGCGACAGTACGCCATGAGACAGACTATCCAATTTTCAGATACTACTCCACCGGCTACAACTTTTTTCCCGCGGCACCGCACCCTGGGGTGGACAGAATAGTATGAGAGTCCGCCCTGTCGGGATGTTACCGCAGATGAGAATATTTCTTTGTTTGAAAATTAGGAGCTTTGGATGTGTTCAGATGACGTTGCGGAAAGGACTAAGGCTCGTAGTGCTGAACCTGCTGAGCTGTTGCGGTCGAGAAACAGACCTAAGTATGAGGGAGAGATGGTTTCAAGGTCTCGTGAGTCTAGTGCAAGACCTAGAAGGAGGCAGACGGACATGAGGCGTAGCAGTGATCATCCTTATGCTGATACCGGGTCTCGCAAAAAGCCTATTGAGCGTGGTGTAGCTGCGCCCAAGAAGGCTGCAGTAATATACCCGTGTAAGGGTCGTCGTCGTGAGAGAGGTAAATATAAGGTGTGGACTAAGAAGACTCCTATTTCTGCAAGTGTAGTAATTGAGGCCTTTAGTGTTAGTGCACATGTTGAGATTGTTACATCTGGATTTGGTACATCGATGAACCGAGGCTTTGGCGTTCATGGAAGTAGGCTTACTAGAGCCGGTTGCTTCTATGGATATCGATGTGGGGACGACGATGGAATTTGTTGATGTAGTTCCTGCACGTTTTGACTTCCACAAAGCATTGTTTGGAGATCCCTAAGAGTTAGTATAGTACTCTAGGATATTTTGGGGTGCTTGCGCCCCTTTTGACTTCTTTCTTTAGTTCGATGTAGTGATTTTATTTATTTTCCCTTTCTGCATTTATTTTGATCAGCTCGGAATGGGAGTATTTAGATTTTCAATTTCAATAAAATGTTACCTTTAATTCAAGAATTCCGTCGAGTTATATAATTTTGCAAATTATTTGGACCGAATCCAATTTCAGGATTGCGTATGTATCTGCCCTAATTAAACTTTGTTTAGAATCAGGTCGTGCGTAGTTCTGGCTAGAGATTAATTTCCTGGTGCTGAGTTTAAAGAAATAAGTCCGAGTGAGACATTATTTGCGATAAACTTAGCTGAAATCGTTCCACGGGAAACTGGAATTTTTGCGTACATATATACCCCCAAGTGTACGGAGTTTTTCTGTAATTGTGCAGAAAACGATCGAGACACTTAAGTATGAGCGCTAGAATTATCTAGGGCTTAGCAGGCATGCGCCAGAAAATTCTAGCGCTTCTTTTCCATGCGCCAGAATTTTCTAGCGCGCAGGAGGTTGATGCACGCATTTACTCCTATTGTTTTTGTTTATGAAATATGCACGTTTGGTCGTGCATTATAGGGTTTATGAACGGAATTAAGTATGCTTTGCGAAGCTTTTCGGACCTTGAGTATGAAATGCTCAAATGTCCATTTTTTTTTTCTATTTGTAGCTTAAGATAGTTTTGTGGGAGGAATTTGTGGGTGTAAAGTACGGTTTTATTTTTGTTGGTATTGGGGAAGCATATCATCCTTGGCTTTCAAGTTCTCCATGTTTTTTAATTTATCTGTGAACCCATACTTTTGATTCTTTGTATAGGTGTAAATCTAGGTTTCCTCCCTTTTTGTTTCCCTTTCTTTCTCTTTTGGATAGTCTCATAAGTAGGAAGGGTACGGGTGAAGGTTTGTGGCTATTTTTGGCAAACGTTATGGTCTTAAGTCTTTTGGATAACAAAGTGAATCTCCGTTTAATAGGCTTAGAGTGAGTCTTTTGGATAACAAAATGATATTTTTTTTTTGCAAAGCTTTCTTTATTAGTATTTTTTTTATTGAATAGTGTTGACTCAAAAGGTGTTGTTACTTTATTGAAACTTTTTAATAATAAACAGAAAAAAGGAAAAGAACCTCTAACTAGAGTTTCCTAGGTAATAGCTTTTTGGATTTATTGAAAGCAAACATAAATGGGACTAGGTGACAACTATCCTAGGTTCGAGTATTAGATTAGACACGGGGTTCTTGCTCGGGTGTAGGTTCATTTGCGAAGAACTTGGGTCCTTCTCAAGTGGTCATCTCGAACTTAATTCCCCTTGCGTTGGTCCATTTGACGGTTCTGCGCCAACCATTCTTGATTTTTGCAGCAGTGGTAGGTGACGGAGTTATTAACCAGATCAGATCGAAGCTCTCATCTTGTAGGGCTAGGGTGGTCATGTCGGGTTTATCTTCGAATGGCCTTAGTTCACTAAAGAGGAATCGTAAGGCCTTCTCTTCTATGGATAGCTCGTCTTCAGGTCCCTCAAGAACGAGGTAAAATGCCTCCCCGAAGAGGTCGCAGACATGGAAAATCTCAAAACCAAGTTTCTGAATACCGTCTTTAATGAGTGGTTTAGGGAAGCTGTAGCAAGGGTAGTCTTCGCCCTCTCGTACAAACATACTATTTAGAGTCAGTTGGTATGGTTGCAGGTAGGGGTGTGCAAAAATTGGTCCGGACCGGACTGACCCATACCGGACCAGACCGAAGGCAATCGGTCTGGTCTTTGGGTTCAGAAATATCAATTTTTGGTCTTCGGCCCGGTCCGGTCCTGTCCAACACCCGAATTTGGACAGGACCGGTTTTTCCTTTATAATGTATAATAGAACCTTTTTAAAAAATTTATTCTCTCACTTAATATGTTGTAAAGATTACTATATTGTGATATATTTTATTAGCTTGCAAAAAAAGCCTTAAACAATTAGTTTTTTTTATATATTTTTTCTTTTTTACCATAACTTTGATAAAAAATAAAAAGTATATAGAAATAGGTCTACAACCGGTCCAAACCGGCCTGGTCCGGGTTTTGGACAAATTTTTCCTGTCCGGTCTGGGTTTGGTCCAAGAATAATTGGTCCGGTCCTTGGGTCTTAAATTATAAAAGTTTCGGTCTTCTGTCCGATCTGGTCCGGGTTTTAACCGAAGAACACCCCTAGTTACAGGATAGGTCTTTTGAGCTCGGGTTCATTTTCGAATATTATCCTTTCTATGCGCATTTGGTTCTTCCGCATGGTGGTTTCTTCCATTTTTGGTTGATAACCCAAATCAAAGAGGGGGGAGAATATAGGTAAAGGGAGACAAGTCATGTCTTTCTCTCTTATGCCTAGTGGAATTTCGGGGAAGTAGCGTCGGGATAGCATCATTTTTGGTATGATATGTGATGCTCGGGGATCCAAGAATGTTGGATCGTACGCCTCGATGGCTTGGACGATTTCTTCCACTTGAAAGTCGTACAGATCTTCTCCTTTGCCAGTGACTTCAATCATTGAGCAACTGAAGCCAAGTGGTGGCGGCATGGATGACTATTGCTACTCATTTATGGTTAAGTTTAACCATTTGATGCAGATTCGATGCTACACCTCCTAAGTCATGGAGCCAGGGGTGTGAGGGGTTCGGAAAAAGACGGGTTTAGGGACTTTTTATTTCTTTTCCCTCTCGGATGTGCGGCACACAATATTAAGTAAAACGAGGTAACTATGGGAGTTAACCTCTTTTTACTAGCCTTAGGAGTCGTCATTTAGTTTCTAATGACAATCAGGAAAATTGTCAAAATCCAATTATTGTGATACGGAAGTAAAAGTTGAAAGCCCGGGCTCACGTATTTAACCACAACGGCCGTAGGTCCCCTTGTGATACCTGATGTGGAGATCGCTCAACCTACATCCAGCGGAGTAGAGATTGAGGGTTCGGGGGACATTTACTAATACGAGGAGTTCCCAGTATTAGCCCATGAAGCGGTCCTTACTAGTTCAATGTAACAAAGACGGGACATGCGTTATACTACATTACTAATCTGAAATACTTTTAATGCACAGATAATTAACTAAACAGATGTCAAAAGTATGATTTAGAATGATTTAAGGTACCTAGAAATAATCTAGATTGTCAAAGAATATCTTTCCAGCGTGATAAATTTCTTTCGCGCACAGCCTATCGCGAGAAGATTTTCGCGCTGGTGTTTGAATTGTCGCATAATTTGAATTTTTTCCCCTGTTTCAGGTTGACTTAGGAAGTTCTTGATTCGACTGTATAAATAAGGACTTTCCTTGCTCATTATCTTCCACCTTTGCTTGCTTACTTGCCTTTGTCTTATTGTCTGAGTAATGCCAAGCCCCCATATTTTAGTTTCATCATGTTTGTCCCTACCGTGTCTCTTATGTCTGATGTAGGGAAGTGGTTACGTGCACTTAGTCCCATTAAGAAATCTATGCTAAAAGTATATAAACTAGATGCGTTCTTAGGTCTGCCATAAGATAAAAATAGACTTTAGTTTTTCTCTATGTTGCTCTGAACTTTTGGGATTCTGATCATCATGTCTTTGTTTTTTGAAATAATGAGATAGTCGCTTTTCCTAATGAATTTGTTGCGATACTTGGTTACCCTGTTAATGCTATTTCTGTCACACCTGCTACGACTGAAGAGGGTAGGGCTTCCATAGCGAAATTATTGGGTCTAAATGTGAAGGAAATAATGCCCTTGGTCCAAGTATGCATTCTATGTTAAGTCTAATAAATGCGGTTCAGTATTAATTAACAAGTTAATAATTCAGTGAGATCAAGTGAGCTGAATGCCTAGCTAGAGGCCGCTTCAGTTCAAGTGGAATTAATGATATTAATCCACAGCTTACTCTTGACTGAACCCGTAGGGTCACACAAATAGTACGTAAACGGATCAAGTATTTAATGGCATTAAATACTCCATCTATGAATATTCGGAACCGACGGATCTTGGTTTCAGTAGGAGCTAAGATCGTCACAGGCAAGAAATGAATACTCCGGAAACGATGATATTGCCGGAAACGGAAATATGGATCGTATCGGAAATATGAATATTATCCAAGTCGTAGATGTTGCCGGAAACGGAAACATGGTACGTATCGGAAAATATTATTGGAAATGGAAATATTACCAGAATCGGAAATATTGCCGGAAACGGAAATATTGTCAGAATCGGAAATATTGCCGGAATCGGAAAATAATTCCGGAAACGGAAATATTAAATATTTGTTCGAAACGGAAATTAATTCCGGAATCGGAAATATTAAATATTGTTCGTATCGGAAATAGATTCCGGAAATGGAAATTTAATCGGAAGCGTATCGTACGAATTAGCATCGGACGAGGCCTGCCGGACGAAGGCCCAGCACGAAGCCAGGCCGTCGCCCAGCAAGCACGCACGCCACAAGCCCAGCGCGCGCCAAGGCCACGGATGCGTGGGCCTTGCTGCGTGGGCTGCAGCTCGCACGCATGGGCAGTCCTTGTGGCTGCCGTGTGTGTGTGAGTTTGTGCTCATGCGTGATTCCTGAATCTGCAAGAGTCAGTGTATGATTAAATGTCTATTCCTAATTGGATAAATTAATTAAATAGAATTCATGTAGGATTCTAATTCCAATTAATTCGCATCCTACTAGGATTACGATTCCTTTTCCATAACTCTATAAATAAAGGCCTAGGGGTCATAATTTATATACAAGTTTCAAAGTATTCAAAAGTGAGTTTTTTGAGAGAAAATTAAAACACATCTTGCTCATAAAAGTGCCGAATTTTCTAGTACCTTAAGGGCGATTCTAGTTGGTCAATCTTAAGGCGGATCCGGACGTGCTGTGGACTATCTACGGAGGGACGACACTTGGAGTCCTAAAAGACTTGTTCTTGTTCGGTTCGGGCGCAGCTAGGGAGGGCACGCAACAAAGAGTATGCATCTAATTATGCTATATGATTATGTGTAAATAATATGATTCCTGGGTTAATGGTTGTTTCCGCATGATTTATGTAAATGTCATATGTATCATAACCTTACAGTGGTATCACGAGCCCCTTATTATTTTCATAATCTAAATTGCATGAACATGGTTAAATATTACAAATTTGCAAGAATTAAAAGGGGTGATTAATTTTCGTAATTGTTAATTAATTGCAAATTGCGTTTATTTAATTATATGTACGCAGTTTTTCGGCAGTTTCTTCATTACTCATCCGAATTGAGTGATTTTTGTGTCAATTCCGCATGTAAAAGGCATTCTAAAATTTTGACAAAAATAGTATTTTTCTGCCGAACCCAGAATTCTCAAATTCGAAGCCTAACTATGACTTTTCGAAGGTTTTAGTTTTTCGGATGCAAAATTTCGTAAATTTAAGATGTTAAATTAAATATTTGCGATTCCTGTTGATAAATCTTGAATTTTTGATTGACCTACTGCATATGTTTAACAAGTTTGAATGCCTAGTCTTGTTAATTATGCAATCTAATTTGTAATTATGATTAATTTGTTGAAAATTAGAATAATTTAGAATTAATTTGATTTTCATAATTAATTGTAATTTAATTAGAAACCTATGATTAAAAACCACCATAAAAATTGTAAATTTACGATAAATTTTAAATTTTTATGACCTAGACTTGAATCCATAACAATCGGAAATCAATTGGATAATAAATTTTCGATTTTTCGCCCTAAAATTATGAAATTAATAATATTTATTAATTTGTCATTAATTTTAAATATAAATTTTAAATTTTCTTGCGATTCGTTCAAATAACTTGCACGCACGAAGCAATGGACGCTTCGTGTTACCCTTAAGGGGTGTTGTATAATGCGGGCATGCGACGACGAGCAAGGGAGCTCGTCGCCCGTGCGGCACGAATGCAATGAGCAAGGGCGTAGTGCACGAGCGCAAGGCAGCAGCCCTGCCTTGTGTCGTGTGCCACGAGCAATGAACGTATGGGCATGGGCGAGGGGCGAGCCAAGGCAGTCGCGTGTGGGCAGCAAGCGAGCTGCGCCACAACGCGCGCTGCCTCGCACAAGTGCGCGCAGCCTCGCGCGCAGCGAGCGCAAGCTCGCGTGCCACGAGCGCTGCGCACAGCATCACTCGCGCGCACAGCGCGCGATGTCGCCCGCCCAGCGCGCGATGTCGCCCGCCCAGCGAGCGATGTCGCGCACCAGCGAGCGATGGCTCGCGCGCGCGCAGCGAGCGATCTCGCGCGCCAGCGAGCGATCTCGCGCCCCAGCGAGCGATGGCTCGCGCGCGCAGCGAGCGAGCTTGCGCGCGCAGCGAGCGATCTCGCGCGCCAGCGAGCGATCTCGCGCGCCAGCGAGCGATCTCGCGCCCCAGCGAGCGATGGCTCGCGCGCGCAGCGAGCGAGCTTGCGCGCCCAGCGAGCGATCTCGCGCGCCAGCGAGCGATGTCGCGCGCGCGCGCTGCGAGCGATAGCTCGCGTGCGATGGGCGCTATGCGGAGGCTTGCGTTGGGACAGCAGCAGCTATGCTACGAGCGCATGGGCTGCGCGCACATGGCCAGCAATGGCTGTGTGCGTACGGCCCATGGGCGTGCAACGCGTAGGGTGTTTGCGTTACGATTAGATCGTTTTGAATGTTTAATTTGAAAATTTCAGTTCACGTAATTTTAATTAATTTTAAAATTAATAATTTGAATTAATTTCTTGGATTTTAATTTTGAATATTATAATTATAATAAATGGAATTTATTCTAATTATTTTACTAAAATTAAAATCATGAATTAATTTAAATGCGACTGAAATTAAATTAAATTTTTGGATTCAATTATAAATTTATATGAGCTTTAAATTTTAATTAAATTTGTATGTTTCCGGTTAGACTAGAAATACAATTTTATGTTTAAAATTAGTAAAGCATATGAATTTATTGGTTTGAGTGGGAGCGTTTTTAGTCATAAACTCTTGATTAGGTCTACAAATCCTTAAGGTTAAAACAACTCGATTAGAATTAATAAGGACTGAATAATTGGTAGATTATTGGTGACCTTGATTAATTGCTGCAAATGTTTACGTGATGCATAATGTGTTTTACTAACCAGCTATGTGGGCCATTCATGATAATGAATGGGTGAATGGTATATATTGTATATGTACTGTTTTGCAGGTTATGAAGTGACTAGTATGGCCCAAATAGGATAGAAAATATGGTCTGCGTACCATTAATTTGAATGTAATTGGTCTAAAGTACCAAAGTTATTTTTCAATTCAAATATGGTCTGCGAACCATCAAATAGTTGTAATTAGTTATAGCTTATCCTATTTGAAGAAAATGGTGCCTCCCACGGAGATTTTCAAGACGGACTTTGAAGTCAAAGCTTCAAGATGAAGTCGGGCCATACTAGATCACAAATATCTTATGCATGTTTTAAGTTATTTATTGTTTTAAATATGTCTTAAAATGCATGAGATCATAAGCTTGATTATGTTGCATGATTAAGGATTTTAGTTCACTTAAAATCTAACCAACATAGTAAGAGCCTTAAGTTCCAAACTTAAAAATTGAGTTAAAAGGTGCCATGCCAAAATATACACTTGCTTGGATATCCTTTACATCAATCTAGTAATAGTTTTCGCTCAGCGAGGTGTTACTTATTGGTCCTAAAGGGGCAAGGTACACAAATAATTGTGAGTACATGTTAGTTTTGGTGAAACTCAACGATATAAGTAAGGAGTCCTTTTATGTCGTGGCAAATTCGATAGGTTTACCTAATAAGTTCTTAGACGTACCTATCAACCAAGAATAGTTTCTAGACTATTAGCAAAAGGCTTTTGCTTACCTAAGATGTTCTAGGATTAAGTCGACAAACTGTGCTTAGTTCTTCAATGATTTTAGGATCTTGGAATCATTTTATTCACACCTGCCGGAACACATAACTTGAATAAAATGCTTAATAAACATTGAATTATGCATGTATGCTAGAATTTAAGTTTATTAAGAGAAACTGTGAATGGTTATTTATTTGTTTATTCTTTTCAATTGTAGTTTTTAATATGGCAAACAACAATCAAAACATCATCATGGGTTCTGAGCTTATGGTCAAGCTGAACCTGACAAATTTTCTTGAATGGGAAGCTAAGCTAGTTGAAATAGTCAAACTCAATGGACTTGAGTATGTACTATCACATCCCATGCCAAGCTACTATGCCAGAGACATGACCCCTGAGAGATTTTACGCCTGGGATGCGGATCTCAAAAAGGTTATGAGTCTCATGCTGAACAATATCCCTGATGATTGGGCTAGAAGGTTTGTAGCCTATGAACCTTTTACGCTCATCAAGAATCTGAGGGATATCTGTCGTGGAAGTACGGAGGACAGGGACCTGAACGTCCATGAGTTGATTGAATCAATGTCTGGGCTAAAGGTTAGTTCTCCCAACAGGTGTTATAGGATGGAGGTCCAAGAAACACATGTTCAGCTCCTTCGCACTAAACAGAGGGTAGGCGTCCCACTGAGGTTCCATGTGGATCTTATGTGTTCATATTTTGATCGCCTAAGTCTACTAGGAACACCAATAAGCGAAAGGATGGCAGTCTCTGTCTTGCTCAATTCACTACACAGTGGGTTTGGTCGCTTCAAGCAACAATACCTAAGTGAACCAAGAGAAGAAACAGTTGCAGAATTTATTCACCTTGTCAGAAAGGCTGAAATAGTACTGGACTGTGAAGCCAAAGATTTACTCAAGGCTAGAAAGAGACCATTCAAGAAAGGTGGAAAGTCCAAGGGCAATGCTAAATCAAAGCAGGACAAGTCCACATCAAGCTGTCTTTATTGTGATGGAATAGGCCATTACAAAAGAGAATGTCCAAAGCTAAAGGAAGATCAGAAGAACGGAACAGTCGTTCCATCTTCAGGTATTTTCGTTATAGACTGTATACTTGCTAATTCAACTTCTTGGGTATTAGATACAGGTTGTGGCTCACACTTATGTTCCAATCCACAGGGACTAAGAAGAAGTAGAAAGTTAAGCAAGGGAGAAGTCGACCTACGAGTGGGAAATGGAGCACGGATTGCTGCATTAGCTGTAGGAACTTACTATTTGTCGTTGCCCTCCGGGCTAGTTTTGGAACTGGAAGAATGTTTCCATGTTCCAAGTCTTACCAAAAACATCATTTCAGTTTCTTGCTTAGATGCTAAGGGATTTTCCTTTATAATAAAAGACAATAGTTGTTCGTTTTATTTTAAAGAGATGTTTTATGGATCTGCTAGATTAGTCAATGGACTTTATTTATTAGATCACGACAAACAAGTATATAACATAAATACCAAAAAGGCCAAAAAGGATGATTCAGATCTCACCTATCTGTGGCATTGTCGATTAGGCCATATAAACTTGAAACGCTTAGAAAGACTTCAAAGGGAAGGAATTCTAGAACCATTTGACTTAGAGGATTATGGTAAATGCGAATCATGTTTACTTGGCAAAATGACAAAGCAACCTTTCTCTAAAGTTGGAGAAAGAGCAAATGAACTATTGGGTTTAATCCATACAGATGTATGTGGACCAATGAGTACAAATGCTAGAGGTGGTTTCAGCTACTTTATCACTTTCACTGATGACTTCAGTAGGTATGGTTATGTCTACCTAATGAAGCATAAGTCTGAATCCTTTGACAAATTCAAGGAATTTCAGAGTGAAGTAGAGAATCAATTAGGCAAGAAGATTAAGGCACTGCGGTCTGATAGAGGCGGTGAATATCTGAGCTATGAATTTGATGACCATCTGAAAGAATGTGGAATTCTATCAGAATTGACTCCTCCTGGAACACCACAATGGAACGGTGTGTCAGAACGGAGGAACAGAACCTTGCTAGACATGGTCAGGTCAATGATGGGTCAGGCCGAACTTCCATTAGAATTTTCGGGACATGCACTAAATACAGCTGCACTCACTATAAATAGAGCTCCGTCTAAAGCTGTCGAAAAGACTCCATACGAATTATGGTTTGGAAAGCCTCCAAATGTGTCTTTTCTTAAGATTTGGGGATGTGAAGTATACGTCAAACGATTAATTTCAGACAAACTTCATCCAAAATCTGACAAATGTATCCTTGTGGGCTATCCAAAGGAAACAAAGGGGTATTACTTCTACAATACATCTGAGAACAAAGTGTTTGTTGCTCGAGATGGTGTCTTTTTGGAGAAGGATCACATTTCCAAAATGACAAGTGGGAGAAAAGTAGACCTCGAAGAAATTCGAGTCGAACAACAAACTCTAGAGAATGCTCAAGATGACATTCAGGATGAAACTCAGAGATCTTTAGAAGAATCTGGTGAGAATCATGGTCAATCTAGAAATGTTACCCCGCGTAGATCGCAAAGATATAGATCTCAACCGGAAAGGTACTTAGGTATTTTGACGAACGAGAGCTATGACGTTCTATTACTTGAAAGTGATGAACCTGCGACTTACAAGCAAGCTATGACGAGCCCTAGCTCCAAGCAATGGCAAGAAGCCATGCAATCTGAATTAGACTCCATGTCTGAAAACCAAGTATGGGATTTGGTCGATTTGCCAGATGGCTACCAAGCCATTGGAAGCAAATGGGTTTTCAAACTGAAAAAGGACAAGGATGGGAAACTTGAAGTTTTCAAAGCTAGATTGGTTGCAAAAGGTTACAGGCAAGTCCACGGTGTGGATTACGATGAAACCTTTTCACCAGTTGCAATGCTAAAGTCTATTCGAATAATGTTAGCAATCGCTGCATATTACGATTACGAAATATGGCAGATGGATGTCAAAACTGCTTTCTTAAACGGCGTTTTAACAGAAACTGTGTTTATGACACAGCCTGAAGGTTTTGAGGATCCAAAGAATGCTAAAAAGGTATGCAAGCTAAAGAAATCAATCTACGGATTGAAGCAGGCATCCAGGAGCTGGAATATACGTTTTGATGAAGCAGTCAGTGACTTTGGTTTCATCAAGAACACAGACGAATCTTGTGTATACAAGAAGGTCAGTGGGAGCAAAATTGCTTTCCTAGTATTATATGTCGACGACATATTGCTTATCGGAAATGACATTCCTATGTTGAACTCTGTCAAGATTTGGCTTGGGAAATGTTTTTCGATGAAGGATCTAGGAGAAGCACAGTACATATTGGGCATCAAGATTTACAGAGATAGATCTAAAAGGATGATTGGACTTAGTCAAAGCACTTATATCAATAAGGTGCTTGATAGGTTCAAGATGGCGGACTCCAAGCGAGGCTACCTACCCATGTCTCATGGAATGACTCTAAGCAAGACTCAGTGCCCAAAAACACTTGATGAGCGTAGACGAATGAATGGGATTCCATATGCATCATTGATTGGTTCAATAATGTATGCTATGATATGTACACGCCCGGATGTTGCGTACGCACTCAGTGCTACGAGCAGATACCAGTCAGACCCAGGAGAGGCGCATTGGACTGCTGCCAAGAACATTCTGAAGTACCTGAAAAGGCACAAAGATGACTTCCTGGTCTATGGTGGAGATGATGAATTAATTGTTAAAGGCTATACGGACGCAAGTTTCCAAACCGACAAAGATGATTTCAGATCACAGTCTGGGTTTGTCTTCTGCCTCAACGGAGGAGCAGTAAGCTGGAAAAGTGCTAAGCAAAGCACCATTGCGGATTCTACAACTGAAGCGGAGTACATTGCTGCACATGAAGCAGCAAAGGAAGCTATATGGCTAAGGAAGTTCATAGGAGAACTTGGTGTAGTCCCCTCCATTAAAGGACCAATAGCCCTGTATTGTGATAATAACGGAGCTATTGCACAGGCAAAAGAGCCTAGACACCACCAGAGAGTCAAGCATGTACTTCGTAGATTTCACCTTCTACGAGAGTTCGTTGAAAGAAAAGAAGTCGAGATAAGCAAAATTGGAACTGATGACAACATATCAGATCCATTAACTAAACCTCTGCCGCAAGCGAAGCACAACTCGCACACTGCAGCTATGGGAATCAAGCATATTGGAGAATGGCTTTGATGTCTCTGTTTAATGTTTTAAAGTTTTAGAGTTTAAATCTTTGTAAAACATTATTGGTTAATCATTCACAATAAATGAAAGGAATTCATTTTTCCATTTAATTCGTGGTTTATTAAATGATGAGTCCCTTCAACTTGACGATATATTCAAGATAGACTGTCAGGACCAGTCCTGTGACTAAGAAATGTCTATCAAGTGAACTTGAATGTCAAAGGTTGAAAATGGTCCCTAATCGGAGTTTTCTATAAAATTGGACGCATAGAAAACGTTAGACGATTAGAATGCAAGATGACTAGTAGTTCTGTTTCTTGAACTATGTGGACATGGCAATGTCATAATCATTTGCATAGATACTTACTTTGGGAAGACTAGTATCGGACAAGACCTATGAAACTTTACTGTAAGAGATGAAAGTCTGTCATAAGTAAATTTCATTAAATTATTAGACACTAAATCCTCAATACCTGAGTGATTTGAGATTACTTGTTTGAGAACTGGTTGCTTTGACGTTGACCAACCGTCGCACCGTAAAAGGAGGCTATAAAGGCAACGCTCAGGTAATCACCTATCAAACGAAGTCTAATCTCAAGATCGCAAGATTGGGATTGTCCTCCCATAAATCGGGATGAGATGCTTAAAAGTTGTACAAGGCCACTCGGAGAGCTAGAAACTGTGAAATGCATGGCCGTGCTCGGATGAATCATAGGCTATGATTATCTGTTTATTTGATCAGTTGAACTCTGAAACCGAGGAACACCTCTGGACATAATAAGGATGACAACTCTTACCTTATGTTCAAGAGCAAGCATCGAGCGACAAAGGAATTAGGAAATGCACACTTGTCCCTAAGGACAAGTGGGAGACTGAAGGAAATAATGCCCTTGGTCCAAGTATGCATTCTATGTTAAGTCTAATAAATGCGGTTCAGTATTAATTAACAAGTTAATAATTCAGTGAGATCAAGTGAGCTGAATGCCTAGCTAGAGGCCGCTTCAGTTCAAGTGGAATTAATGATATTAATCCACAGCTTACTCTTGACTGAACCCGTAGGGTCACACAAATAGTACGTAAACGGATCAAGTATTTAATGGCATTAAATACTCCATCTATGAATATTCGGAACCGACGGATCTTGGTTTCAGTAGGAGCTAAGATCGTCACAGGCAAGAAATGAATACTCCGGAAACGATGATATTGCCGGAAACGGAAATATGGATCGTATCGGAAATATGAATATTATCCAAGTCGTAGATGTTGCCGGAAACGGAAACATGGTACGTATCGGAAAATATTATTGGAAATGGAAATATTACCAGAATCGGAAATATTGCCGGAAACGGAAATATTGTCAGAATCGGAAATATTGCCGGAATCGGAAAATAATTCCGGAAACGGAAATATTAAATATTTGTTCGAAACGGAAATTAATTCCGGAATCGGAAATATTAAATATTGTTCGTATCGGAAATAGATTCCGGAAATGGAAATTTAATCGGAAGCGTATCGTACGAATTAGCATCGGACGAGGCCTGCCGGACGAAGGCCCAGCACGAAGCCAGGCCGTCGCCCAGCAAGCACGCACGCCACAAGCCCAGCGCGCGCCAAGGCCACGGATGCGTGGGCCTTGCTGCGTGGGCTGCAGCTCGCACGCATGGGCAGTCCTTGTGGCTGCCGTGTGTGTGTGAGTTTGTGCTCATGCGTGATTCCTGAATCTGCAAGAGTCAGTGTATGATTAAATGTCTATTCCTAATTGGATAAATTAATTAAATAGAATTCATGTAGGATTCTAATTCCAATTAATTCGCATCCTACTAGGATTACGATTCCTTTTCCATAACTCTATAAATAAAGGCCTAGGGGTCATAATTTATATACAAGTTTCAAAGTATTCAAAAGTGAGTTTTTTGAGAGAAAATTAAAACACATCTTGCTCATAAAAGTGCCGAATTTTCTAGTACCTTAAGGGCGATTCTAGTTGGTCAATCTTAAGGCGGATCCGGACGTGCTGTGGACTATCTACGGAGGGACGACACTTGGAGTCCTAAAAGACTTGTTCTTGTTCGGTTCGGGCGCAGCTAGGGAGGGCACGCAACAAAGAGTATGCATCTAATTATGCTATATGATTATGTGTAAATAATATGATTCCTGGGTTAATGGTTGTTTCCGCATGATTTATGTAAATGTCATATGTATCATAACCTTACAAAATGATGATGCGGTTAATGACATATTAGGAGAGAAGAATCTCAGTCTCACTAAACTGATTAAACGTTATAATGTCTCCACAAATAACATAACCCCCTAGAAATTTAATGTGCGGGCTCTCTGCTTTTGCTTGCTAAAGTGCTATTTGTTTCATTATAATGATAGTATGTGGGGAGACATCAGACTGATCTCAATTGTTAGCCAGATGAAAAGCCGCTACTCTATAATGACTATGGTTGTTGCTGAAACCATACTTTTGTGCGGATGCATTAAAAATTGATGCCAAATCTGAAGGTAAAGCCCCCTACTGTTGCAGGTAATCAATCTCCTTTTTTTAACATACAATTTTTTTTTTGCATCGAATACATTCTTATATTGTTTTTTTGTGCGGAAAAAATTTGTCGTGCCTAAAACTGGACGGTGAAAATTTGTTGCGCATGTAGCATGCATTCTGGAACTGTTGACTTCAAGGACAGACGCAACAAATTTTGGCGTGCTCTTTAGTGCGCAAGAAATTTCTTACATTGATTTTGTACGCGAAAATGTTGTTGTGCATTGCACTACGCCGCTTCCTTTAATAATTGTATTCGTCTTATTCATTTAGCGAAACAGTAGACTAGTTCCCGTGTATTTTTTTTTCAGATATGGCTCATGGAGCATTTCTGGTTATTATAGGATCATGCGAATCCCCAAATTTACTGTCCTAAGGCTCTCGGCAGTAGGAAGTACTTGTACCAAGGAGAAAATGAGGTCGAGTGGACTTCTTATTTTACTCATGACATTTTCTCCATTAAGTGGGTGATACCGTGGTGGAATCTGCAGTGTATGGTAGGCGGTTCAGAGACCATTGTTAACAACAGATGGCTCGGGTTGACATGTCCTACCTATATTTTTCCGTATCGAGTTCTGAGACAGTAGGGTATGAGGCAGATTATACCTTTTTTGGACATTACACCACCACTTACAACGGTTTTCTCAGACAAACGAATCCTTGCCAGGGTAAAGTATTATAATGACTTACCCTGTTGGACTGTTACTGTAGATGGGAGTCCTTCTCTTTCTAAGAGCTACCAGATATGGATTAGTTCTGACGATGTTGGTGAGAGGACTAAAGTTCGTAATGGTGAACTGCCAAATTACTCTGCTCAAGTGGCATACCCAAATATGAGTTGCCGGTACTTCTAGGCCTCGAGAAGCTAACTCTAGGCCTCCCACGCGCGTAAGGGTGACCATCACCGTCCTGCATCTAGATCCCGAAGGGCGCCCGTTGAGCGTGCCGTATCTGCGCCCAAGAAGGATGTGACATATTCTGCTAAAAGTTTCCGTTGTGAGAAAAGTAAAAAACAAGTGTGGGCCAAGAAGGCTCAAACTCTTGTTGCTGAGGTAATTGAAACTCTAATTGTATCTGCACCTGTTTCAGTTACTGCCCCTGTTCCCGAGACTGGGTTGGTAATTGGTCTTCAACTGCTAGTTTGACTAAGGCCTTGGCGGCCATGGAAGTAAGTATAAAAGAGCATATCATTTCTACAAGAATTTGTTTTCCGATGCCGAAGAATTAGAGTAATGTAATTCTAGGCGTATCTAGGGTGTATGTGCCATTTTAATTTTTCAATATTAGATATTTATTATTTGCATCTAGTTTTTAATGTTCGGTTTGCAAACTTATTTAAATGAAATAAAGGCATTGTTAATTTTTATTTTAGTCATTGCTTGCATACTTAAATTAAAAAACTTCATTTTTATTTTTATAATTGCTTATGGACTTATTAAAATATTTTGCAAATTATTTGGACCTAATCCGGGTTGGATTGCCTACGTATCCGCCTTAAGTACACTTAAGTTGGAATCAGGTCGTGCATAGTTCTAGCTTAGAAATGGATATCTAGGTGCCGAATCTTAAACAAATAAGTTTGGGTGAAACATAATTGTTAAAATTAGTTAAAATTACACCAAAAATTTAGTTTGGAATTGCGTATACGTACCCCCCAAGTGTTCATAATTTTTTCGTAAGTATGCAGAAAAATATTAAACATGCACTTTGATTTCAGGCATTAAATATTACTCGCGCACAGGAGTGGACGGAAACAATTTCTCGGGCCAAGATGCTTGCGTAAGTGTTTTCTCGCGCCTGAGCTCGAGCGCGAAGGCTTTCTTGTGCCCAAATGCCTGCACGAATAATTTCTCGCGCTTGCCTACTGGGCGCAAGATTTTTCTTGCAATACGGGTTGGTAATGCGTTAACCGCACATCATTTTTCCTGTTGATTTAAATTGCAAAATTGAGATAATTGGTCGTGCACTAAGACATTATAAACGATTTTTAGTATGCTTTGCAAAAAAATTTGGACTTTAAGTGTGAAATGCTTAATTGTATGTATTTGATTTTTCTTATCGTGACTCAAGACGGTTTCAGAAACAGAGTTAGTACGGGCAGGCTAGGGCTTTCTTTCTGTAGGTGTCCGGCAGGTGCACTCATTGGTTGTTTTGAAACCTTCTGAAATTAAGGGGTTTTTTTCGTCACCCATTTGCATTATATGTACCTTTGCATGGGCTTGACTTTTTTTTTTGTCATTTCTAGTTAACCTCGTACTTTTGAGGAAGGTAAGGGTAATGGTTTATGGTTATTTTTCTTTTTCTTTTCCACTGCCCTTTTTTTTGGCCAGTTCCATACTTAAGGATGGTACGGTTTAGGATAATGGCTTTCTTCTTTCTTGGTCTCTCCTTCTTTTGGTTTCCTTTTCTTGGCTCTCTTTTGGCTAATGACGAGGATAAGGATTATTTTTGGCTATTTTTTATTTCTATTTTGCTGTCTTAAATCACTTCAGATGACTGAATGAGTATGTGTTTGGTGGGCCTCGAGTAGACCCTTAATTAGTTTTCTCACTTCGCAAGCATGTTTAATTATTGTTTGTTAATGCAAATAATGTGGACTAGAATGGTATCCTTTATTGAACTTAAAATAAAAAATTATATTGAAAAAAAAGAAATTACGGTTCTCCTGGCGATGACCTCCGGGATTTATAGGGAAAGCATAAAGAAAATAGGCCTAGTATGCTAACTACTTTTTAGACATTGACTCAAACTTTGGGTTGGTTCTCGAAAATTTTTGGTCCTTCTCCAGTGACCATCTTAAACTCAAACCCTCTTGTGATGATCCATTGCAATGATTTGTACCATCCGTACTTCATTTCTTCCGCCGTAGTAGGTGACGGGATGATTAGCTGGGTTAGATCGAATCCTTCATCTTGCAGGGCTAGGGTGGCGACAACAACTTCATCTCGTATTGGCCTCATTTCTAAAAAGTACCAGTAAATCTTGGCCATTCAAGGTTTCTTCGGTGTTAGATGTGGTGTTGGTAAGGTGAGGTGCCTCGTCTAACATGTTGCAGTCCTGGAAAACTTCAAACCCAGGAATTTGTATGCCTTTCTGAATGAGCGGTTCGGAAAATCTATAATAAGGGTGGTTTTCTCCTTCGCTCACAACCGTTTAAAGTCTGTTGGTAAGGTGGCAAGAGAGTTTCGTGTCAATTTTCAGCTGAAGCCTTTTCGAGGCATGATTGAGATAGGCGTTGAATTATATAATCTTCTGTAGAATTATAACCCAAGACAAAGAAATTCGATATGCTAGGTAGAGGGAGATAAGAGAAATCCTTCTCCCTTAGGCCTAGCAACATCCCAGGGAAGTAGCCCAGATATAATAGTATGTTCGGAATGATCCGAGATGCATGTCGATCCAGGAATGCTGGATCATATTCTTCGATGACTTGTATTGCTTCGTCTATTTGGAATTCGTACAAGTCTTCTTCAATGCCGGCCATTTCGACCGTGGAGCAGCTGACATCGAAGGGTGGAGTGTGTATGGCCATTGTCACTCCGTTATGGTTAAGTTTGACTATCTGATGCAGAGTTGACTCTATTCCTCCTAAGTCATGGAGCCATGGGCGCCTAAGTAGGAGGTTGTAAGTGGGCTTCATTTCCACTATCTTAAATTATATATAGTTCCTACCACAGGTCTAGTTTGAATGGTAAGATCAATTTCGTCAAGCACTCGCATTCTAGAGTTATGGTAGGCTGATATGCCTTGGTTTAAATGTCAAAGGTATTGAGCGGTTCGCAATGGGCAGACATTGACTGTCGAACCATAATCTACGAGGCCTAGTATGATATTCTGACCTTTGCATCTAACCACTAGGTAGAGTGCCTTGTTGTGGGCACTTCCTTCTTTGGGTAAGTCTTTTGCAGTAAAGACTATTGCTCGTTCTTCTATGTTACCGGTCACCTGGTTCACCAACGAATCCGGTGAGATGTCTGTGGGGTCCGAAATGTGGCCAAGGGAGCGAATTATCTTTTCGCGATGTTCTTTCGAAGTACACATCAACTCCCAAATGGTGATTTCCGGCTTTGATCCTTTTGAGTTTCTTCAAAAGTGGGTTTTCTATAACTTCGGCCACAGTGGCGGGCCGTGTATTTTAAGAAGTTTGTCGAACTTGATACCTTTTGCAGGTGGGGGATGGATGTCCAGTTTGTATACTCTTCCGGACCGAGTTAAATTGGCAACTTAAGTTTCTTCTAGGGTAGGATAGATGTCATGGTTCAGGTCTCAGTAAAGTAGTATTGGCCCATGGTTTGAGACAAATAAATTTCTTCAGCATAATCGTCTCATATACCGCATATTTCACCAGTATATCCTAAAATGGAGAACTTGGCGAGAGGCTCACCTTGAGGCGTTATGTAGATCGTATAATAAAATATTGTGCTCTCATGGTGGTCTAGAGATATGTGACAAAAGCCTAATGGACTCATGTTTTTGTTAGGTTTGCTAGTGTTAGGTAGAGGGATTATCTCATCCTCTAGGTATTCATTAAATGCCAAGAATATTTGTTATAGTGACCATTACCCCTGTAATATTTTCAGTTGGTGTCGTCAACCCAGAATCAATTCTTGACTGCGAGGTCACGCGTTGGTCCGATTGGAGCCATTTTACTGCGAGAGACTAACCTTTCATAGTCTTGAGTAAGATTTTCCCCGAGTGGGGCAAACTTTCTATCTTTGGTCCATCTTTTGACCTTTTGAGGAGGATTTTCCTCAACGACATGAACTTCATGTGCTTGGGAAGATTCACCCTTTTTGTATGCGTTATTTCTTGGCGCGTAAGTAGGCTTATCAGAGTTAGCTTGGGCGGTCTTGAAGAGGTCATCCTCGATTTTGATGCCTACGTCATAGATTCTTTTGAAGGAATACAAACCCAAGTATCTAACGTGTTGTTTGTATTATGGGTCCAAATTGTCAATGAACTTTTGGACTAACTCAGCTTTAGGGGGCCTTTGAATTAGCTGGCCCGCCTGATCCCTACATCTAGCAAAGTAGGTTGTGAAACCTTCGTTCTTCTTTTAAGAAAGAACTTCAAGCTCGCGCATGGTTACTTGGAAGTCCATGTTAGACGAGTATTGTTGGATGAAGATGTTAACAAAATCTTCCCATGTGGGGAGGTTTTGGGGTCTTGGTGATAAAAACCACTGAAATGGAGTTGGTTCCAAGGACATAGGGAAGGTGGGTAAGTACATTGACTTGTCCACACCTTTGAGGTTCATGAAATTCATAAAGCTTAAAAGGTGATTACGGAGGTTATCCATTACCTTAAACTTAGGTAAGTGCGATAAATTGAACTTTTCTGGTAGTTTGCCATAAAAGGGCTTTTGATCGAGCGAGAAGTACTTGCTTCCCATGGTCTGTTGAAGCACCATTTTCTGAATCTTCTTTTCCTTATCACGCTCATTTTGGACTTGTTGGGCGGCTAATGACTAGTTTTCCAAGCGTACGTAGCTGTTCCATAGTGACAACCATTTTTTCCATTTGTGCTCACATATCTTTGAGCGACATGATACCAGTCGGTGCAGAGTGAAATTGAGGTTGGAAGATAGGAAACCCTAGAAAAGGAGACTAATGAACTAAGATGGGTGTTACTAGCTCTCGCACGTGATTGAAAGATTCAAGACGCGTTAATCGTCGATGTGCAGAACGATGCCAAGTAGCAGAGCCGACTCTATGTATAAGACATACTACATTTAGGATTTTAGATTTGATTTGGACTGATCTTATTCTAGACTCAGACTTCTTTCTTTTGGAAAATGGTTTTCGTAAACTTTTGATTTTGTGATTGTTAAAATTAATTTTGTTAGCATGAACAGTATTAGGTCGAACTTTGGTGTCATTAAGAAGCTAATAACGACTTACGAATAGATTTTAATTATTGTATCCGTTTTAGGAAGTCAAATACATGAAAGGAGCTTTGAGGCGTGACAGTTTTCTTACGCACAGGGGCGTGCGCTAGAATTTTGTTTCGCAGGCCTGTGGCGCGAGAAAACGCTTGCGCCTACAAGAGTTTTTTCCCTTATCTCTGTAGAATATTTTCTTGTCATTCCAACTTTTCGTAGTTTATTTATATTGAATTAATCTCTTTGTTTGAGCATGCGTGCACTCAAACATTCAGCATTTCAGCACAAAAGTATAATTTAGCTCATACTGGCCTTTGGGGTAGTTTGTAAACACTACTTCGATTAGTTTCATTACTTATTCTATTACCATAATACCATAAAGTACCTTCGGCGAAATTTTGAATTTGCATTTTTGAGGTGGATATTTTTAACTAGACCAACGTATCATTTTAAGTACGGACGTATTTGGTCGTTTGAATTAGTTTCACAAACATTATTTTTTTGACAACGTAAATATGCAATATGTTTATAAAAAATCCAAGTGGGCGTGAAATATTTCTCGCGCACAGCTCGGTGCACTAGA
The DNA here is from genome assembly GCF_020520425.1 of Spinacia oleracea. NCBI lineage: Eukaryota > Viridiplantae > Streptophyta > Magnoliopsida > Caryophyllales > Amaranthaceae > Spinacia > Spinacia oleracea. Next base: position 66,945,079 of record NC_079488.1, on the reverse strand, counting down.
AATTTTTTGCGCCAGGTCCCGGGCGTGAGTAAATTCTTGCGCTCAAGGCCAGTTTTCACTTGTAGACACACGCGTGGAAGAATTCTTGCGCAAAGGTTAGGGCGCTGGAAAACAGTCGCGCTAACAGGTGTGCGTGACTTAATTTTTACCCATGGCCAGATTTGCGGAATTACGCAGCTTATTTTATTCGATTTGTAGCTAACTAATTATTTTTTCAACGTTTTAAGGATTATAATTAACTTTTATAATATCTTTTACACTAAACTTAGCGCCTGGTTAGTTAATTTCACACATAACAATTAGTATGATTTCAAGCTTAAATACGCACACTTAGTTTATGTAAGTCTCTATGGTATAATAGGCTTGGGTGTCAAAAGGTACAAAACCTTTCGGTAATTTCCTTACAGGCCCCTGTCGAAGTAGCCAGGTTCATGAACGAATTTTATCAAGGTCTATCCGGTAAACGCTGGAGTGACGCGTAACGAGAATGGATCTATGAGATAAGCGATTTGATTGGGTGGATGTGAATCGATGCGAATGGGTTGGGTGGACGACGTCCAACGCGCGTGCATTCCCCGGGTTAATAGGTGTCCTTATTACTTGCGCAATTATTTCAATATATTCCCTAGGGGAGTCGCCACTATGAGGAGGTCGAAAAAAGACAGGTGTAGGGCCTCATTCGTTCTCTTCCCTCGCGGATGTTTGGCACATAATATAAAGTAAATCGGGACTAACTGTGGGCGTTAGCCTCTTTTTACTAGTCTTAGGAGTCGCTATTCAGTTTTCAACGACAGTGAGGAAAACTGACAAAACCCCGTTATTGTGATATAGAAGTAAAAGCTGAAAGCCCCGACTCACGTATTTGACCACAACGGTCGTAGGTTCCCTTGTGATCCCTGGTGTGGAGATCTCTGAACATACATCTAGTGGAGTAGAAATTGAGGTTTCGGGGGATATTTACTAATACGGAGAGTGCCCACTATTACCCCATGAAGTGGTCCTTACTATTTCAGTGTAACAAAGACGGGACAAGCGGTATACTACATTACTAACCTGAATTGCTTTTAATGCATAAATATTTAACTAAACAGGTGTCAAAAGTATGATTTAGATTGATTACAGGTACCTGGCAATAATCCAGATTGTCCTAGAATATCATTTTAGGCATTATAAATAATCAGATTAAGTTTGAGAAATTTATAATGGTGATTAAAGCAAGTAAACTTAGTTTAGACTAAGGTCGCGTGTAGTTTAGGTTAGAGATTAATTTCTAGGTGTTGAATTTAAACGAATAAGCCCGAGTGAGACATTATTTGCGTTAAACTTAGATGAAAATTGTTGCACAGAAAACTGGAATTTTTGCGTACATATATACCCCCAACTGTTCGGAGTTTTTCTATAATAGTTTAGAAAAAGTTTGAGATACTTAAGTCTGGGCGCTAGAATTTTCTAGCGCTTAGCAGAAAATTCTACCGTTGCTTTTCTAGGCGCCAGAATTTTTTGGCGCGCTGGAGGTTGATGCGCGCATTTACTCGTGTTTTTTTTTTGTACAAAATTGCAAGTTTGGTCGTGCACTATCGGGTTTATGAATGAAATTAAGTATTATTTGGGAAGATTTTTGGACCTTGAGTATGAAATGCTCAAATGTCAGTTTTTTTTTTTCAATTTGTAGTTTAAGACATTTTTGTGGAGGAATATAATTTGTTGGTGCATAGTACGATTTTCTTTTTGTGGGTATTGGGGAAGCATATAATCCTTGGCTTCCAAATCCTTCACGTTTTTTTATTTATCTGCGAACCCATACTTTTTAATTCTTTGTATAGGTGTAAATCCAGGTTTCCTCCCTTTTTGTTTCCCTTTCTTTATTTTTTTGGACAGTCCCATACGTAGGAAGGGTACACGTGAAGGTTTGTCGCTTTTTTTGTCAAAGTTTATGGTCTTAAGTCTTTCCAATAACTAAGTGAGTCTCTGTTTAATTGGCCTAGAGTGGACCCTTGACTAATTTTTTTATTCGTAAAGCTTTCTTAATCATTATTTGTTGATCGAATAATGTGGACTCAAAAGGTGTTGTTACTTTATTGATACTTTTTAATAATAAATAGAAAAAAGAAGAGCACGTCTAACTAGAGTTTCCTAGGTAATAGCTTATGGGGTTTATTAAAAGGAAACTTAAGTAAGCCTAGGTGAAAACTATCCTAGGTTTGAGTCTTAGATTAGAGCCGAGGTTCTAGCTAAGGTGCAGGTTCATTTGAAAAGAACTTAATTCCCCTTGCGTTGGTCCAATTAACGGTTCTGCTCCAACCGCTGTTGATTTTTGCAGCAGTGGTAGGTGACGAAGTGATTAACCGGATCGGATAAAGCTCTCATCTTGTAGGGCCAGGGTGTTCATGTCGAGTTTATCTTCGAATGGCCTCAGTTCACTGAAGAGGAGTTGTAAGGCCTCATCTTGTATGGATAGCTCGTCTTCAGGTCCCTACAGAAACAAGGTAAAGTGCCTCCCCGAAGAGGTTGCAAACATGGAAAATCTCAAAACAAGGTTTCTGAATAGCGTCTTTAATGAGTGGTTCAGGGAAACTGTAGCAAGGGTAGTCTTTGCCCTCTTGTACAAACATACCGTTCAAAGTCAGCTGGTATGGTTGCAGGATATGTCGTTTGAGCTCGGTTCCGTTTTCGGATATTATCCTTTCCATGCACATTTGGCTCTTACTCATGGCGTCGACCCATAAAAACGAGCATGCCGGGCCCCGTCCCGTAAAACTGAGTCCATAAAACAAAATTCAGATACAAAATGGTGTGTTTTTAGTCGCAAAAATGCCTTAACTACCAAGCAAAGACACGCTCCAAAATTCGTACAAAGTATAAAGCTACGATACAAAGAAAAGGACGATGTCATCGTCCTTGTTTGGCGGCACGTGGGACACGTCAGCAGCGCCTGGCGCTGACGTGGCTTGGCATTTAGCCGGATAATCTACTATTTAAACCCCTCATTTTTGTTAGGTTATGATTCATATGACAAAACATAAATCATGCGGAAAACCCATAAAGCCAGAAAAGCATATTATTTACACATAATCATTTAGCATAGTTTAGATGCATACACTTTGTTGCGTGCCCTCCCTAGCTGCGCCCGAACCGAACAAGAACAAGTCTTTAGGACTCCAAGTGTCGTCCCTCCGTAGATAGTCCACAGCACGTCCGGATCCGCCTCAAGATTGACCAACTAGAATCGCCCTTAAGGTACTAGGATTTTCGGCTAGGTTAGTGCAAGTGTATGGCTGAATTTTTCTTTCAAAACTTACCTTTTGAATACTTCAATTGTCTCTCTAAATAATGACCCTAGGCACTTATTTATAGAGGTATGGAAAGGGAATTGGAATCCTACTAGGATACGAATTAATTAAACTAGAATCCTATTAGAACTCTAATTAATTAATTTATCCTTTTAGGATTAGAAATTTAATCATATACCAAATTCTAATAGCTTTAGGAATCGTGCATGAACACAAACACACACACACACGGCAACCCACGAGGGGCACCTATGCGCGCGCACGCTCAGCCCACGCCACGAGGCCCGCAACACAGCCATGGCCTTGGCGCGCACTGGGCCTGCCTTGGCTTGGCGTGTGGCGCGCGTTTGGCTTGCTTGGCGATGGCCCGACTTCGTGCTGGGCCTTCGTCCGGCAGGCCTCGTACGATGCTTATTCGTACGATGCGCTTCCGATTAAATTCCCGGTTCCGGAATTCATTTCCGATACGAACAATATTTAATATTTCTGATTCCCGAATTAATTTCCGTTTCGAACAAATATTTAATAGTTCCGTTTCCGGAATTATTTTTTGACTCCGATAATATTTCCGATTCTGACAATATTTCCGTTTCCGGCAATATTTCCGTTTCCGGCAATATTTCCATTTCCATTAATATTTTCCGATACGTACCATGTTTCTGTTTCCGGCAACATCTACGACTTGTATAATATTTATATTTCCGATACGATCCATATTTCCGTTTCCGGCAATATCATAAGGTACTATTTGATCCGTTTACGTACTATTTGTGTGACCCTACGGGTTCAGTCAAGAGTAAGCTGTGGATTAATATAATTAATTCCACTTGAACTGAAGCGGCCTCTAGCTAGGCATTCAGCTCACTTGATCTCATTGAATTATTAACTTGTTAATTAATACTGAACCGCATTTATTAGACTTAATATTATATGCATACTTGGACCAAGGGCATTATTTCCTTCTGTCTCCCACTTGTCCTTAGGGACAAGTGTGCATTTCCTAATTCCTTTGTCGCTCGATGCTTACTTTTGAACATAAGGTAAGAGTTGTCATCCTTATTATGTCCAGAGGTGTTTCTCGGTTTCAGAGTTCAACTGATCAAATAAACAGATAATCATAGCCTATGATTCATCCGAGGACGGCCATGCATTTTACAGTTTCTAGCTCTCCGAGTGGCCTTGTACAACTTTTAAGCATCTCATCCCGATTTATGGGAGGACAATCCCAATCTTGCGATCTTGAGATTAGACTTCGTTTGATAGGTGATTACCTGAGCGTTGCCTTTATAGCCTCCTTTTACGGTGCGACGGTTGGTCAACGTCAAAGTAACCAGTTCTCAAACAAGTAATCTCAAATCACTCAGGTATTGAGGATTTAGTGTCTAATAATTTTAATGAAATTTACTTATGACAGATATTCAACTCTTACAGTAAAGTTTCATAGGTCTGTCCGATACTAGTCTTCACAAAGTAAGTATCTATGGAAATGATTATGACATTTCCATGTCCACATAGTTCAAGAAACAGAACTACTAGTCATCTTGCATTCTAGTCATCTAACGTTTTCTATGCGTCCAATTTTATAGAAAACTCCGACCAGGGACCATTTTCAACTTTTGACATTCAAGTTCACTTGATCGACATTTCTTAGTCACAGGACTGGTCCTGACAGTCTATCTTGAATATATCGTCAAATTGAAGGGACTCATCATTTAATACTAAACCAAGATTAAATGGAATATGAAAATATATTTCATATATGATAAATGTTCAACCCCAATGTTTTACAACCATGGGCCTCAAACCCATCTTTAAAACAGTTCATGGAATTTCAAAGCTATGCTTGATTTCCAGTGCTACAATGTGAGTGTTGCTTCTCACTTGTTGCATAGGTTTAGTTATCATGCTTTCCCAATCTTAATATCCCTTTCATCGAATGTTTTTTGAGATAAGATGATAAGATCTTTTGAGTTTGTTTATTATGTGATCTAGTCTTTCTTACTACAATAGTGGTTCTACGCATTTTGCAATGAAGAACCATTAAGTGAACAGACATGTGATCTACCCAAGATCAGTGAAGAGCTTTTTAACATAAACAACCCTGTTTTATTGCTTCTTAGGCAATAAGTACTTTTACTTCAACTGTATAGGTTGCTAGTGATGCTTTGGTTGGATTTACTTATCCAAGCAGTTCACAGATATGTGGAAGACTTTCCAGCTGCATCTTAGAACTTAGAAGTTAATATTTAATTTCCCACGCAACAACTCATGGTCTCCAATCCATGTTGCCATTTCAAAACACGATGCTCTATAGCTCGTCCTTGCCAATGGTTAACTCCAAAGGGTCTTGTTTGATCCTTTGCCAGTGTTTATGCGTGTAGCATCAATATTTAGCATATCTTTATTTCCTTGAATCAAGAACTATTCCTATGTACCTTTTCAAGTACCATAAGTATTCTTGATCTCAATCTAGTTGATCTTCACTTAGATCAATAGAGATTGGTATATGTTCATCATGCCTAAAGTCATACGATACGTTTTTGGCGATCCTCATATTATATCATACATGATAAATTCTTTTGCAGAATAATTCCCAATTGAATTCTATTCATGTAACTTTAGCTCATTCAATTTCAGTAGATACTGAATCCAGCTAAATTCTTTGACATATAATATAGGTTAAGAATCTCACTTAGATCCTTTGATGTTTAACTTAGTAAATGCTTATACATAGTTCAAACATTCCTTACTTAGATTTATTCATATGGGTCGAATATCTCCAATGGAGTCTTTCGTGTTTGATTTAGTAAATGCCATTACTTAATCCAAAACAATATCATAAGATAGATCTTAATACCCAGTATGCACTAAGTTTCGCCTTGGTCCGTCATTGATGAATAATTTTCAAATCTAAGTCATTAGAATTTGAATGTTATTTCACAATAGAGAGATAAGTGTATGACACACATAGGACCAATTAAGTTTTATGTACTCCCACTAAACTTCTTATATATCTATAAGAATCATGTACATTTTATGAAACTAAAATACTTATTAGCTTCACTAAAATACAATTCCAATTCCCATAAGCTAGCATTCATTTCAAGCATTATTTGGATCCACAAATCCTATAACATGCCATGTACATAGTTTCTTCCAACATTTGACCGAGGAAGATGTTTTGTCATCCAATTGCCATATGTACCACTATGCAATCATTGCTTGAATTATAGACTTAAGCATTACGATTTTGCATGAGGTTTCAACACAATCCACACCGTGAATTTGCTTGTAACCTTTAGCAACTAATCTAGCTTTGTGTGTGAACACAATTTCATGTTTGATGGTTTTTATCCTTAAAACAAACTTGCAACCAATAGGTGTGAAACTATTCTTGCAAATCAACAAAATTTCAATTTTGTCATCAAAACATTGAGTATGTTTTTATGGCCTTTAACCAATTAAACATTAAGTCTATATATGGCCTCTAACCATTTTAGGGAATCTATGTTTCGTCAGAGCTTTCTTACAGGTCACAAACTCATTAATCTACATGATAATAGTTTGACTGCAAGTTGTAGGTTTCTTCACTATCTAATAGAAGAATCTTGAACTCTATGCCTACTTGGGTATAGAACATCAAACAAATAGAATATTAATAGCCACTTGAAAGTCTTTTGAATATTCTGTTCTCCTTGAAGCACTTGTAAAGTCTTCTATGAGATGTCTATTCTTTAAAGCCACTTCTAAAGTCCTTAAAGAATACATGTTTGGATTTTCTAAAGAACTTCGAAAAGCCTCCTGAATGTCCGTTTATGTTTGTTGTTCGCCTCGAAGACTTTCGAGGTCTATTTTCTCCCACTTGTCACTTTGGAAACGAATCTCCAAAAGGACATTATTTCGAGCAAACAAACATTATGTTCTCAAAAATTCGTGGTAGAAACAATACCCTTGTGTCTCATTTGAATAAATCACAATGAAACATATATCTATACTTGGGCCTTAGTTTGTTGAATAACAAACACTAAACTCCCACTGAGTTTAGGAACTCTTTAGATATATTATGAAAAGATATTCTGAAATTACTTTTCAATAGCTTTGACGAATTTGGTTTAGTTTGGTGGTAGTTGAGCATTTTGTTTTAGAAATTATAGGAAAAGTCTTTATGATCCATCATTGATCTAATTAAGTACTAATCGACTTCGATCATTCCAACTTAGATATGCCATATCTTATGGAGCTAGATTGTGAAATTATAACACACAATCATTGATGATCATTCTTGGTATAAGTAATCAACAACATGATCTAACCTAGATCTTTATGATTTCTTGCCAAGTGGATTATATACTTATGAATCTTTGAACTAGCCAAACGGATTCAACTTATATCACATTTGAGTAAATAAACCTATATTCATTCAAATCTATGTGAAATAATAAAGTCATAAAATCTTTTTTTAGCTTTGAATTCTATTGTCTAGGTGTTCTAACAATAGTTCATATCTTTTGTTACTTTCAACAAGTAAGACTTTCTTGTCTTAAATTGATCTAGAAATCAATCAACTTTCAAAAGTCCATCAAAATAGAGCTTTTGAATGTTAACTTGTTGACATGGTCTAAGTAACAATGCCAAAGATTAGTGGAACTCAAATCAAGGGGTTGATTTGAACCTAGTAACGTTTTTATTGTTAAACAGTTGTTTGTTTTAATCAAGCATATTGACTCAACCCGTAAACGACCATTTCATTCAAATAAACAAACAAACATTGTTTTTGTTTTTCTTGAATGTGAGTCTTTCTGTGTTTGAAAAAAGAAATTTAGGTATGCTGATTATGGAACTAAATAGCCATTAAGTTCCAGCCTTTGAAAGGGCTTAAAACAAACTAGATGACCCTACAACTAATGTAGCATTGCCATGCTTCATTTCCCACTTGTAGGCCATTAGAGTAGCCTAGCTTCCATTGTTTGAGTTATTACCGAAGTAAGAACCTCAAGTGGTATATGATACCAAGGAAGTTTGATAGCTAGGTCACTTCTCTTTAAACATAAACTTATAGGTAGAAACTGAATCGTAAATTCCTTTCGTTTATTCCTTGTTTTCCTATTTCTTGTACCCTTTCTTATAGCCTTAAGAATTGAATTCTCAAGTGTTGACTTTTATACTTTGTTAGACATGTCCAATGTCACTCCGACAAAGTTCTTACCATTTTATTTATGTTGAATATTTTGTTTCAACTAGATGATCTTACCGGAAGCTTCTAAAGTTCTCTAAGCATCAATCTATTCTAATGTCTAGGGACTAGACTCATTCGAGAATTAAATGGAAAAAGATATTAGGTTGTTAACCATTGGTAAAGCTGAGCGTTTAAACTCAATGCTTTATGATCTCAAAACTACATTGTATTTTGAATCCACAAGCACCAATCGGTTCGCCATTCGATTTTGATACTCGAAAACAACCATAAAAGTCACTAAAAGAAACGTACATTTAAATTGCTCATTTTCTCTCATTTCCGTGAATCGTTCTTGGATTCTTTACCAATCGAGGAAATTTACTGTTACCTTTCTAAAAGGATTTTCCGCAGTGCAAGATATTTAATTATAAACAATAATTAAAACATACATTGAAGCATGCAAAGTCTAAACATTTATCATGAATAATAACTTGAAAATTAAAGCATTCATGCAATTTAAACAAGTTATTAGCATTTTATTCGAATTTAATGTTCCGGCAGGTGTGAATAAAATGATTCCAAGACCCTAAAACCATTGAAGAATTAAGCACATTATGTATTTTGACTCAATTCTAAAATATTCTAGGTAAGCAAAAGCCTTTTGCTAATAGTCTAGAAACTACTCTTGGTTGATAGGTACGTCTAAGAACTTATTAGGAAAACCTATCGATTTTTCCACGACATAAAAGGAATCCTTACTTATATCGTTGAGTTTCACCAAAACTAACTTGTACTCACAATTATTTGTGTACCTTACCCCTTTAGTATCGACAAGTAACACCTCGCTATGGCGGAAAACTATTACTAAGATCGATGAAGAAAGGATATCCAAGTAAGTGTTATTTTGGCATGACACCTTTTAACTCAATTTTTAAGTTTTGAACTTAAAGCTCTTACTATGTTGGTTAGATTTTAAGTGAACTAAAATCCTTAATCATGCAACATAATCAAGCTTTAATCTCATGCATATTTAAGACATATTTAAAGGCAATAAATAACTTAAAACATGCATAAGATAAATGTGATCTAGTATGGCCCGACTTCATCTTGAAGCTTCAACTTCAAAGTCCGTCTTGAAAATCTCCGTGGGAGGCGCCATTTTCTTCAAATAGGATAAGCTATAATTAAACTAATTACAACTATTTGATGGTACACAAACCATATTTGAATTGAAAAACAATTTTGGTACTTTAGACCAATTACATTCAAATTAATGGTACGCAGACCATATTTTCTATCCTTATTTGGGCCATACTAGTCACTTCATAAACTGCAAAACAGTACATATACAATATATACCATTTACCCATTCATTATCATGAATGGCCCACATAGCTGGTTAGTAAAACACGTTATGCATCACATAAATATTTGCAGCAATTAATCAAGGGCACCAATAATCTACCAATTATTCAGTCCTTATTAATTCTAATCAAGTTGTTTAACCTTAAGGGATTTGTAGACCTAATCAAGAGTTTATGACTAAAAATGCTCCCACTTAAACCAATAAATTCATATGCTTTATTAATTTTAAACATAAAAATGTATTTCTAGTCTAACCGGAAACATACAAATTTAATTAAAATTTAAAGCTCATATAAATTTATAATCGAATCCATTAATTTAATTTATTTCATTTGAATTAAACGAATTTAAATTAATTCAAGATTTAACTTTAGTAAAATAATTATTATAACTAAAATTTATAATAATTATAATATTCAAAATTAAATCCAAGAAAACAATTTAAATTTCAAATTTTAAAATTAGTTAAAATCGTTTCCGAACTGAAAATTAAAATTAAAATCAAAATGTACCAATCGTCGCAAGACGAGGCACTTTGGGCTTGCGCCCAAGCCCCATCAAGCTACGAGGCAGCGCGCCCCGCTCGATTGATCGTAGAACAAAGCATACACAGCCACACGCCACAGCTGGCCACGCTGCGCGCAGCCTTGTGTTGTGTCGCGTGTTGCTGCGCAGGCCAGCGCGCGCGCCGAGCGAGGGATCGCTCCCTGCTCGCGCGTCTTGCTCGTCGCTTGTGCCTTGCATCGTCGCCCTCGCCCATCGTATAGCACATACGGCACACACGCACAGGCTCCCTTGCCTCGTGCGCGTGCCATGCGCTATGTTGCTCGATGCATTCGTACCGCACGGGCGACGAGCTCCCTTGCTCGTCGTCGCGTGCCCGCACTATACAACACCCCTTAAGGGTAACACGTAGCTTCCATTGGTTTGTGTGTGCAACATTAATGAGCGTTTTCATAAAAATTTAAAATTTTTAATTCAAAATTAATGACAAATTAATAAAACATATTAATTTCATAATTTTAGGGCGAAAATCGAAAATTTATTAATCTAGGTCATAAAAATTAAAAATTTAACATAAATTAACAATTTTTATGGTGGATTTTAATCATAGATACCTAATTAAACTATTAATTAATTATGAAAATCAAATTAGTTCTAAATTATTCGAATTTCAACAAATTAATCATAATTACAAATTAGGTTGTATAATTAACAAGGCTAGGCATTCAAACTTGTTAAATCTATACTGTAGGTCAATCAAAAATTCAAGATTTATCAACAAGAATCGCAAATACTTAATTTAACATCTTAAATTTACAAACTTTTGCGTTCGAAAAACTAAAACCTCCTAAAAGTCATAGTTAGGCTTCTAATTTGGGAATTCTTGGTTCGGCCGAAAAATACTGTTTTTGTCAAAAATTTAGAATGCCTTTTACATGCGGGATTGACACAAAAATCACTCGATTTGGATGAGTAACGAAGAAACTGCCGAAAAACTGCGAACATATAATTAAATAAACGCAATTTTCAATTAATTAACAATTACGAAAATTAATCACCCCTTTTAATTCCTTGCAAATTTGTGAAATTTAACCATGTTTATGCAATTTAGATTATGAAAATAATAAGAGGCTCGTGATACCACTGTTAGGTTATGATTCATATAACAAAACATAAATCATGCGGAAAAACCATAAAGCCAGGAAAGCATATTATTTACACATAATCATTTAGCATAGTTAGATGCATACACTTTGTTGCGTTCCCTCCCTAGCTGCGCCCGAACCGAACAAGAACAAGTCTTTAGGACTCCAAGTGTCGTCCCTCCGTAGATAGTCCACAGCACGTCCGGATCCGCCTCAAGATTGACCAACTAGAATCGCCCTTAAGGTACTAGGATTTTCGGCTAGGTTAGTGCAAGTGTATGGCTGAATTTTTCTTTCAAAAACTTACCTTTTGAATACTTCAATTGTCTCTCTAAATAATGACCCTAGGCACTTATTTATAGAGGTATGGAAAGGGAATTGGAATCCTACTAGGATACGAATTAATTAAACTAGAATCCTATTAGAACTCTAATTAATTAATTTATCGTTTTAGGATTAGGAATTTAATCATATACAAAATCTTAATAGCTTTAGGAATCGTGCATGAAGACAAACACACACACGCACGGCAGCCCACGAGGGGCGCCTATGCGCGCGCGCGCTCAGCCCCCGCCACGAGGCCCGCAACGCAGCCATGGCCTTGGCGCGCCCTGGGCCTGCCTTGCGATGGGCCTGGGTGCAGCCTTGGCTTGGCGTGTGGCGCGCGTTTGGCTTGCTGGGCGATGGCCCGGCTTCGTGCTGGGCCTTCGTCCGGCAGGCCTCGTACGATGCTTATTCGTACGATGCGCTTCCGATTAAATTCCCGGTTCCGGAATTCATTTCCGATACGAACAATATTTAATATTTTCGATTCCGGAATTAATTTCCGTTTCGAACAAATATTTAATATTTCCGTTTCCGGATTATTTTCCGACTCCGATAATATTTCCGATTCTGACAATATTTCCGTTTCCGGCAATATTTCCGATTCCGGCAATATTTCCATTTCCATTAATATTTTCCGATACGTACCATGTTTCCGTTTCCGGCAACATCTACGACTTGGATAATATTTATATTTCCGATACGATCCATATTTCCGTTTCCGGCAATATCATCGTTTCCGGAGTATTCATTTCTTGCTTGTGACGATCTCAGCTCCCACTGAAACCAAGATCCGTCGATTCCGAATATCCATAGATGGAGTATTTAATGCCATTAAATACTTGATTCGTTTACGTACTATTTGTGTGACCCTACGGGTTCAGTCAAGAGTAAACTGTGGATTAATATAATTAATTCCACTTGAACTGAAGCGGCCTCTAGCTAGGCATTCAGCTCACTTGATCTCACCGAATTATTAACTTTATAATTAATACTGAACCGCATTTATTAGACTTAATATTATATGCATACTTGGACCAAGGGCATTATTTCCTTCAATTTTCACCCAAATGAGGGGGGGGGGAATCACACAATACAATGTCGTAATACGCATTTTTCCTCTCAAAACTCAAACACAAAATTCAATCTCCAAACTGTCAATTTTCCTACAAATTTTCTAAAATATCAAAGCAATTGGGAGTACAAATCGGAAAACTAGCCTAAACCTAACAAGGTAAACCGAATCCCTAATACAAATTACCATGATTTAATACAAGTTTCTACCTTTATTATTTCAAGTTTACTAATCTTATGATGTTCTTGTGATGTTCATACTCACTTGAACTAGGAGATGCCAAAAAGGAGTAATCTTTGAGGGGATTTCATACTTGAAACCCCCCTCAAATGGTCTTACAAACTCCATTTACATGTTCAAATTTCAATATTTATGCTTTGATTTCAAAAATGATTAGTAAGTTGATGCTTTCATTCTTGAAATTATTCCTTACAACAATCATCATACAATTTTACAAAATCCAAACCTTTTCAAAAGTTCAAGGATGTTTATGAAAAGTGCAATCCCTTTTCTAAACTAGAACATGTGAACATTCATGTTCCTAATGCAAAATTCAATATTCAAGTTCAATGATGTTTAAATAAGAGCAAACTCTCTTTAAACTAGAACATTGCAAATCATGAAGTATGTTAAAGATAAGAATTTTCTAACATGAAACCTCTTAATCTTTGATGTTGAACCTCCCTTCTCAAGTTAAATTTCTATTTCAATATTCAAAATCAATAACACTTTAAGATGAGCAACTCACCTAAAGTTGAGATTTTTAGAGTTTTAAAGCAAAGTGACCACGTAAAAATAGCAATTTTAATGATACAAAATGCATGATTCAACCAAATTAGTCCCATGATTAGGATTTTGTATAAAGATCCTTGTCTTGTATTTGAATTTATTTCTAAAACCTATCAAAATAAGTGGTTCGTTCCCGTACCCTAATCACACACATTCGGTTTCAAGATTCAATGCCTTGTCCAAAAAGAGTTAACTTTGGTCTTTCCAAACAGGACGCTTAATACGTTTGGTAGAAACTCCGTCGATGTTCCAAATTTTGGAAAGCCGTAGCGGTATTTCTTGCACTTTCCTATATTTTCAGCCTTGATTTTTCTATGTTCAAATTCAATGACATCACTTGCGTGAACCTAGAATTTGGCTCCCCTTTTAGGGGTGGGATTGAAAAGATCAAGTCAAATCTAGTTGATCACACACTTGAAAAATTGAACAAGTTAGAGATTTTGATGAGTGTTAAACAAAACTCACCAAGCTCTCATAACTTGCATACAAAATTCAATGTCCGAGTTATAGGGAGTACAAAAAAATACATAAAAAAACCCTTACAATCTGGCTAATCCACCAGGGAGTCTAAACTTTAAATTTGAACAAACGAGCAACTTATGAGCAACTTGCCACTTCTATGCTCAAGCACTAGGCGCCAGCAGTAGCGCAAGGCGCAGGTCTTGCGTCTGGAGCTGCTGCATGCTCTTAGTGCAGTGCCTTCTAGTGGCCTCTTACCCATTCTGCTCAAATATTCGAATGGGAGTCTAGCTCTGTGGGGGGGGGGGGGTCGAAAAACACAACGGGGAGCCTCCAAAAGAGTATACGGCTAGCACGACTTGTTCCCTCTGGATGTGGCAAGCATATTAAGTAAATAGGAACTAACTGTGGGCGTTAGCCTCTTTTAACTAGTCTTTATGAGTCGTCATTCAGTTTAAGAAAACTGATAAAACCTGGTTATCGTGATGTGCCTGGAATGCAAACATATTTTACTCACAACGGCCATAGGTTCCCTTGTGATCCCTGGTGCTAAGATCCCTCAACGTACATCCTGCGGAGCAGAGATTGAGAATTCAGGGGACGTTTACTAATATGGGGAGTGCCCAACATTAGCCCGTGCGGCGGTCCTTACTAGTTCAATGCGACGACGATGGGACATGCGTTATGCTACATTACTACTCTGGATTGATTTCAATGCACAGATATTCACTAAACATATGTCAAAATGATGATTTCATTTAATTTAAGGTGCTTTACAATAAACCGGTTTGTCCAAGAATTATCAGATTTAGGCGTGAGTAATATAACAGATGAAAATGAACAGATTTATATGGTGATGAAAGCTATATTATATAGATTCAGGTTACGGTATAATGTAGGTTATATTGTGGTTCTCAGGAACACCTACTACTTGACTTTTCTAGCTTTCCGTTTGCCTTAGAACTTTCCGATGACTGAATGACTGTAGGACGGGATTTTTCCAGAGTTTTTGTATGTTTAGGCATTGGAATTGGGTTAAGACTTCAGCAGCACTTCGGCAGTATTTAGACCGGTTCAGGTGGTCGTGTGGGCAGGGTTTGCTTAATAGAGTGTTAATGCGGCAAACACACGAATACGGGGCAGAGAGAAGCTTCGGTCAATACTCAAGCTTAGGGTTTTAAGTTAGGAATGTGTGTTATTTTCTAGAGTTTATAGTAAAGTAGGTCAGAATAAGATAGAATTGAGAAATGAGAGTTTTTCTGCTGAGATGTGTGCAGCGCTAGATATTTTCAGCGCTTGGATCAAAAGCGCTGTTATTTTCTAGCGCTTCACATGTCAGCGTCAGATCTGTTTGTTTATAAGATGGATTAAACTTTATCTTGACTGATTGGGTGAGAATCAAATCGCAGCGCCAGAAATAATGGCGCTTTAGATTTGTGCGCTGGAAATATGTGGCGCGTACAATAACAGCGCTAGAATTTTCTAGCGCTGGTGTTTTACTTCACATTTCCAGTTTTATCCGGTTTTTTACCGAATCTCACTCATAGTTTTATCTTTAAGAATACAGGCTGGGATGCAACTCTTATCCTTTATACGGCGATAAATCGTAATGCGACTTAAGCACTCGGATATTTTTTCTTATACGGTTACCATTCTGGGCAGCATTTAAGCACAATAGTTACTATAAATAGCAGTTTCTAAAAACGGAAATAAGGTTTAAGGGATTATCAGTCAGTCATGGATCGTTCGATGCATATTTAGGAAAGCTTAGTCAAGCAGTGTTTGGTTTCATCATCGAAAACACTGTGTCGGGCCTAGGGGAAAATGTAGGTGTCTACAGTTAGCCCCCACTTTGATTGAGTCTAAGCAAGACGACAATAAAAGTATTGGTAGACGGAGTGCATCTGGAACCCACTCTGATTAAGACTAAGTCCGAACGAGGGTCTCACGAGCCCCTGAGTGATAACATTTGAATGAAGGGTCATCACTGGGAATGCCAATAGTTCCCTCACGACTCATAGGGAATCCATTGACTTGAATCGACTTCTCATAGAGTCATTGAAGACAGTCAAATGTCAGAATTTTTTCGAAAAAAATGCGTAACTTAATTTTTTGAGAACGGAATATAGAAAAGGGAATGATGACAGAATACATAATACGGACTACAAAATTTTAATAATGCAGAATATAAAAAAATTCAGAATACCGAATTTTTTGAATACAGATTTTGCGGAATACAAAATTTTCGGAATACAATATACGGACTTTTATTGTTTTTTTTTTTTTTTGAAAATAATTTTTTAAACAACCGTTACCTAAATGGGCTACGGTGATTTCCGGAATGCAATTTCCTGTTAGTGGGCCATCAGAATAGTATTTAAAATACCGTTACTTTTCCGCGTGAATGAAATCGGAACAAAGTTAGGCGGTTACTTTGCTAGGAATGGGGCAAAGTGGGCCATTATTTTCTCTGAAAAGAAATAGTTGTGCGGTGAAAAGTTCCAGCGCACATCTTCTTTACATTCGAACAGCGCAGTGGCAGTTCGCCATTTCTGCTGCTGCTTGTTCGATCGTTTCGAGATCTCTCTAAACATTTTTCATCAATTCTGCTCAGATTTGCTTTCTTTCTTCACCAAAATCGTTCCCAAGTCACTCCAGATCACGTATTGGTAAGTAATTTCGAGTTTAAGTTAAGGCTTGGGCTTAATTTTGAGTAGAAATTCGTAAGAAATTTCATGCCCAAATTGAATATGGGTTTTTGGTTTTTGCCCCAATTTCTTACAATTATTTTCTTGAATGTTATGTTTATAACATTATGAATACCTAGACATGATAATTTCTGCAAGTATGTTGATTTTGTATAATTTTGAACTTGTTCAACATTAGCCCCCAAGTGTGCCTACGAATTGGTATTGGGAACACAATGTAGATGTTCTTGGTGCATTGCCTGCGGTTTACATAGTCCATGAATGATAGAAAACGTATGATTTTGATGTTAAGAGTAGTTCGTGGTCAATTTCGCATGTATAAACTTTATTACTAATTACGAACTTAGCAACATGCTCACACTTTGGGAACAAAATTGTTTGCTGCCACTAGCTTGTCGTGTTCGGAATTTTAGAACGTAATTGCTTGCATTATTAGGCTCAAGGTGTGATGCCTTACATTTTTCGTATATTTTTCGCAAAACGTAGCATGTCAGGTGATACTTCTTCGTCCTCTACTGAGGGGGAGGCTTCGGATTACATGCTGCAGCCACGGGTGATCTCTTCTCGTCCGATGAGACAGGAGTTTACCTATCGGCCCGCTTAGGCCTCACAGAGGATGAGGAATGACTTAGTCACCTCCATTGGAGTCTGGAGGAGGCCCTAACCTCGAGGATGAGCCAACTTGGTTGGGCCCAATTGAGTATGACGGGATCCACATTCACCATGACTTGGGGTATCATTAAGTGTCCCGGTTTTATGCCGGTACGGCTGAGTTGGATACGTCTTGTCGGCCTTATAGAAGGTCTGTCTTTGTGAAGCGCTTGGAGAAGTTGGACGGGTGGACTCACGGAGTGGTGGAGGAATGACCCTTGTTCCCGACCGTGTGTGTTTTTCGGGAGGTAGTACGGCCCAACGCGTCTAGGCGGTTCTTGCGCTTGCCTCTAGAGTGGTGGTGGGATACCACCAACACTTATCACTTCCCCTGGGTGAAGATGACCATTATCCTTGACGACTATACTGCCCTTACGGGTCTCTCCTTCGTATGCACCTCGGTTTACAACATCAGAGATGCAGATATGCCGTCGCCGAAGACAGTTAGAGAGTGTATCGGGGAGGAGTTGGCCGTGGAGGTGGCCAAGTATGTAGGGAAGGGGATTCCTTACTCCTTGATGGTTTATGTTTTGGCGGATGGCCGCCCTTCGGGTGCTTCTGCGAGGCGCTATGCTCGCATCTTTTACTTATTGTTCTTGAGTTCGACGATTTTGTCGAACCTTTCTGAGCGGGTGGATCCTTGGCTGATTCCATTGGTGGGGGAGCTATCTAAGCTATGTTCTTTCTGGTGGGGCAAGGCAGCCTATGCGAACTTGAGTAGCCATATGAGTGTGGTTGTACGAGTCCTGGACGGTCCGGATAGGCCCATGAGGCCCATATCACTGTGTGTCATGCCGCGACTTATTAAGGTATGTGCCTTGTCATTTAGAAAAGCGAAACGGGCCGAGTACTTATTCTAACTTGTTCTCATTGTTTATTGTTTTCTACAGCTGTGGGCTTTCGAGCGTTTGTCGTTCTTTTCCCCTCGGTCCGGAAGAATGGACAGGGGTTGCCCCGTGGGTAACTGTTGAGGCAGTGCTAGGAATCTGAAGAGGCATCCTCCCATGTAGAGGTTCAAGGATATGATCGTGGATGGGCGTCCTAACTTGGTTAGCGTTATTAGTTTCTTTTCTTACTTTATCTTGTTTTATCCGAGTTACTTGACCTGTCCGTTTTTGGGTTCTGCAAACAGGTGTGCTGGGTCGTGCTAGAGGAGACGGAGGCATTGGTGGAGGCTCGCTGCCAATCTCGGTGCCAGATTTTGTACCAGGGTTGTATGGGCCCCACATGGTTCTTGGGGGAGCGGGTGCTCTGGCAGACTACTGAGCTTATACGGGTGCCCCAGTTGCCACCTTCTAGCATGTTGCACCCTACGACGGGCATCCTTACTAGTCGGCGGGGTGTGTTGCGACAAGGCGTTCCCGCGGGCCAGCTGGTGATGCTTGATTCCAGCTATACTGACTTTTTGCGGCTCCGAATCTTGTTTCCTCCGGTTGCCGAGGTACGTGTAATCTTCGTATTTTTTTAGATATGCACGTGTTTTGCTCCTTTTGATGTGTTTGACTTGTTGTTTGTCTGTGTTGCAGCCTGAGCCTGCTGATCTCGACGGTTGGGTGCCGCTTGACTACGTGATTCATTATACCACGGCGGGCGGGTCTAGGATCACCGAGGTCCCCGACAAGGAAAGGCTTCACCCGTTGGTCCCCGCGGATGCTCGTGTGGTATGACATTTGTTTGTCTGGAAATCACACTTATTGCATACTTTCTGCCTGATTGCTGACGTTTTCCTGTTCAGGTGCCTGCTAGGATGGTCAACCAGGTAGTCCGAATGGTCAACCGGTTGAAGGTTGCGTTGTCCTCGGCTCGGGCGGTTCTTTCTTGTAGAAATTCGAACTCGACTCAGGTATAGTGCCTGGTCGTTTTACTTTAGTTCGTCATGGATTATATATGTGCTGACTTGTATCTGAATTTTGCAGACTGGCGTTTTGCAGGCTCGTGTGCAGGAGACGGTGCAGACCGCTTCGAGGGATCAACACTCTTATGAGGGTGAACGTGGTATCTCGGGGTCGCATGCTATGCCACGATTTTTGGATGTTGGTTTGGGCCAGAGGCCTGTGCGGCCGCCGGTTGGGCCTACAAGGAGTTATACTGGCCTATTCGGGGTGTCGCAGTCTCAGATGGGTTGGCAGGTTCCTTCATTTCAGCCGTTCCAGACTGGTTGGCAGTCTCAGCTGTTTCAGCAGCCTTTCAGCACTGGGTGGGTGCCTGCGCCGCAGACGCAGGGTTGGGATTCTTCTCAGCTCGAGACCCTATTTGATGATCCGGTCGTTTCGCAGGGTGCTGGTACGAGCAGAGGTACGGTTGGTGCATACGATGATGAGGATGAGCCTTTTCCTAGGGGGTCTACTAGGCCCCCTTAGTAGGCCATATACATGTATTTTCTAGTTTGTAGATCTATTATTTT
Source organism: Spinacia oleracea (assembly GCF_020520425.1). Taxonomy (NCBI): domain Eukaryota; kingdom Viridiplantae; phylum Streptophyta; class Magnoliopsida; order Caryophyllales; family Amaranthaceae; genus Spinacia; species Spinacia oleracea. The sequence goes on along the minus strand of NC_079488.1, from coordinate 66,925,189 downwards.
TCGTATCGTGCTACAGACTTTTGTACATATTGCTTCATTTTTTGTACTTAGTTTCTTTTGCTTTGTCTGTGTGTGCATCGAATTTTGCGAAAAATAGGCTATTTTTCAGTATCTTGCCTTAGTCGGAGGTATTACCTTTCGAAGGTATACCGACTCACTTAAACAGAAAAGAAAACAAAAAATAACACATAACAGGGAATGATGCGCTTTAAGTTTTAAGGTCAACAATGCTTCAGAGTTTCAGTCAAGGTAAACTTTTATTCGGAAATCGAGTTCGAGTACAGAGTCCTTAGGAAAGTAATTGAATCCTGGATGTCCTATAATAGTTGTCCTATAACATAATTTTAATTAAATCAAGAATCGTGTTGAAAGTTGAAATCTGCGTAGCTGGTAGAGTTTATACGAAACAGGTTTGTGAGTGCTGGAAATTTCCAGCGCTTGGTTTGGCAGCGCTGAAATATTCCAGCTCTTTTATATCTGAGCGCTGGAATTTTCCAGCGCTGGTTTCTGTGCTCTGCGGAAATACAAATTGCACTCCGTTTTAACCGTAACTCGAACACTGCTTGGCGTGACTATAAATAGAGGACTGCCACTTTCACTAATTCTTCACCCTTGCATGCATTATTTGATTGCTTAAGTATATATTCTGAACCATGTTCTCTGTTTTTGTGTTTTTTGCCATGTCGACTCCCGTTCCCCCTGTGTCTTTTAAGCTCATTGTTAGAAGGTGGCTTCGTTCACTTATCCCGGCTGATAAGATTGTGTTCAAAGAATATTCCTTAGATGCCTTGTTAAGATTACAACAAATAAAAATTGATTTCAACTTCATCCATGATGCCCTGAACTTTTGGGATTCTGTTCATCATGTATTTACTTTTCGCAATAATGAGATTGTTCCCGTGCCTGAGGAATTTTCTATCATCCTAGGTTATCCTGTTACTCCATTTTCTGTGACCCCTAGTACTGCAGATGAGGGGAAAAAGGTGATGGGGAAGTTCCTGGGTTTGTCTGAAAATAAGGTTGATGAGATGTTGGTCAGGGATGATGTTGACCTTTCTGTGCTTATTAAACACTTTAGGATCTCTAATGTCAACATAACTGAACAGAAGCGTAGCATTATATCCCTTTGTTTCTGTTTGTTGAACTGTTATTTAGGTCTCGAGATGCCAGTGCTAGAGCCTAGAGGAGGCAGATGGATAGGAAGTGAAGGGCCAAGCATCCTTATGTTGATTGTCGGCCTAGACAAAGGCTAACGGGGCTGATGCTACTGCGCCTACGAAAGATGTTGAATTGGCTCCAAGTAAGGGTCGTCGTCGTGAGAAAGATAAAAAGCCGGCTTGGACCAGGAAAACCCCTACTTCTGCAAGTGCAGCAGTTGATGCCCCCAATATTACTGCGCCTGTCCATATAGTTGTTCCTGTTGATGCCATCATTGATGCAAGCGTTGATAAGGTGAGCGAGGCTCTGGCATCTATGGAAACGGGATCTCCCGGGCCAGATGTTTCTATGGATGTTGATGTGGGAGAAGGGAAGGACTCTGCTATGGCGTCCCAAGTGCATGATGATTTCCATAAGGCGTTGTACGATGATTCAGATGAGCTAGAGTGAATGCTCTAGGATAGTTCGGGGTGTCTTTTTCCCCTTTATTTTCATAATGTCTTTACTTTAGGTTTTATTTCCCTTTGTTGGTTTTTTGGAACTCCGGATGCGAGTGTTTGTTATTTTTTAATTTTCAATAAATTGTGTTTTGATTGGAAACTTCGTATATTCTTGCAAATTATTTGGACCGAATCCATTTTTAGGATTTCCTACGTATCTGCCCTAAGTAAACTTAGTTTAGAATCCGGTCGCGCGTAGTTCCGGGTAAGGATCAAGAGAAATAAATCTGAATGAGCTTTTATTCCGTGTTTTGAATTCCTTAGATAAATTTGCACCAGAAAATTTGTACGGATTTATGTGGTAACATACCTCCCAAGTGTTCAGAATATTTTCTATGAAAGTGCGGAAAAAATTTCGGACACTTTAGTCTGAGCGCCAGAAAATTCTAGCGCTTTACTTAGGAGCGCTAGAATTTTCCAGCGCTGTGTTTTGTAGTGCAGGAATTTTCCAGCGCTTTGGGGTTTTCGCGCGCATATTCGTGTTGTTTTCCGTGTATTTACTTGCATGTTTTTTTTTGGTCGTGCACTAAAGATTTTTAAACCACAACTAAGTATGATTTGCGAAACTACTGGGCTTAGTATGTGAAATACTTAATATTTTATTTTGCGTTCGTGACTTAAGGCGGTTTCGTGGGTGGTGCTCACGTGGGCAAGATGTGGGCATTTATGCGTAGATGCCTGGCGATTCCGTGATCCCAATTTCTTTAGGATTATTCTGTATTTATTATTTTTTGCAGGTTGCTCATTTGTACCAAATGAATGTCTGGTTTGTAATTATTCGCCTTAAGTCACTTACGGATTAACTGAATGAATCTCCGGTGTATTGGGATTAGAGTGGCCTTTATTTTTTTCTCAAAGAAAATAATTTTGGTCACTTGATCAGTAATGTAGAGCATTTAAATCATGTTGCTAACTTTATTTAAAAAAGAGAAATTAGAATTCTGAAAACACACAGGGAAAAGTAAAGAGTACGTCTAACTAAAGTTTCTCGGGAAGCATCGTCCGGAATTTATTAGAAACAACTTAAACAGGCTTAGGTGATAACTATTTTGGGCTTAAGACTTGGTTCAGACCCTAGGGCTCTAGTGTGGTAATAGGTTCAGTGGCGAAGGATCTTGGTTCCTCTCTGATAGTCATTTCAAAGTTGATTCCCTTGGAGTTAGTCTATTTGATGGTCCGACGCCAACCCTCTTCATTTCCTGCAGCAGAGAAAGGCGATGGAGCGATTAACTGGATTAGATCAAAGCTTTCGTCTTGCAGAGCCAAGGTAATCAGATCGGTTTCCTCCTTGAATGGTTTCACTTCATCAAACAGTGATTGCAAAGCTTGCTCTTATGTGAATAGCTCGCCTTCAGGCCCGTCTAGGGCAAGGTACAGTGCCTAGCTCGAGAGGTCGCAGTTTTGGAAAATCTCCCGATCGGGTTTCTGGGTACCATTACTATAAAATGGTTCTGGAAAACCGTAGCAGGGGTAGTCTTCTTCTTCTCGCACAAACATACCATTCAAAGTCAGCTGGTATGGTTGCAGGGTGGGCTTTTCTTGGCCGCCCCGGTTTTTAGATCGTATCCTTTCTATGCGCATTTGGTTTATGCTAGTCTCTAAGGCTCAAAAGGCTTGGGTGTAAAAGTGTACCATACCTATCGCCAATCCCCTAACAGGCCCTTGTCAGAGTAGCCAGATTCATGATGAATTTTATGAAGGCCTACCCGGTACATTTTGGAGTGGCATATACCGTGAATGAACCTAGGAGATAAGCGGTTCAATTTTGGTGGATGTTCTACATTGTGAATGCATCGAGTGGATAACATCTAAAGGGCATGCACCCCCGGGCTGATAGGTATCCTTAGTCTGGACTTCTGAGATGAAACATGTCAAGGAAGCCGAGATTCGGTATGTGGTTCTTTCGCGATCATTCGTCACTTTGAATACTTCAAGTCGTAACCAACTTAATAAGGAAATAGTTGTGGCGTAGCGCTCGATTTCTGCTATATTGCTTCCCCACCGACGCACTACTTGCACAATTTATTTCTATATTGTCAGTAGCGGAGTTGCCACTGTGAGGGGGTCGAAAAAAAACGACGGGGCACCTCTAAAAAAGTATACTGCCCGCACGACTTTTCCCCTCTGGATGTGGCAAGCATATTAAGTAATTAGGAACTAACTGTGGGAGTTAGCCTCTTTTCACTAGTCTGTAAGAGTCGCCATTCAGTTTCAGAAAACTGACAAAACCTGGTTATCGTTATATAGGTGGAGTGCAAACATATTTGACTCACAACGGTTATAGGTTCCCTTGTGATCCCTGGTGTGGAGATTCCTCAACGTACATCCAGCGGAGCATAAATTGAAAATTCGCGGGACGTTTACTAATACGGGGAGTGCCCAGCATTAGCCCATGCGGCGGTCCTTAGTAGGTCAATGCGACGACAACGAGACATGCGTTTTGCTACATTACTACTCTAGAGTGATTTTAATGCACAAATATTCACTAAATAGATGTCAAAACGGTGATTTAAGTTAATTCAAGGTGCTTAACAATAAACCGGTTTGTCCAAGAATTATCTGATTTAGGCGTGAGTAATATAACAGATTAGAGTGAACATATTTAAATGATGATGAAAGCTGTAAAATATAGATTCAGGTTACAGTATATCGTAGGTTATACTGCGGTTCTCAGGAACACCTACCACTTGGCCTTAGAACTTTCCGATGACTGACTAACTGCGGGACAAGATTCCTTCCAGAGCTTTTGTATGTTTAGGCTTAGGAATTGGGTTAAGACTACAGAAGCACTTTAGCTGTATTCAGACTGCTTCAGGTGCTCGTGTGGGCAGGGTCTTCTTAAAAGAGTGTTAATGAGGCAGACACACGAATACAGGGAAGAGAGAAGCTTCGTTCAATACTCAAGCTTTGGCTTTTAGGTTAGGAATGTGTGTTATTTTCCTGAATTTGGAGGCCTTATTTATAGTAAAATAGGCCAAAATAAGATAGAATTGAGAAATGAGATTTTTTCTACTGAGATGTGTGCAACGCTAGAAATTTGCAGCGTTTGGATCAGAAAAGCTGTTATTTTCTAGCGCTTCACATGTCAGCGACAGATCTGTTTGTTTAACAGCTGGATTAAACTTTGTCTTGCGTGATTCGGTGAGAATCAAATCATAGCGCCAGAAAATAATGGCGTTTTGGATTTGTGCGCTGGAAATATGTGGCGCGTAAAATTCCAGCGCTAGAATTTCTAGCGTTGGTGTTTTACTTCACATTTTCAGTTTTATCTGGTTTTTTACCAAATCTCACTCACGGTTTTATCTTTTAGAATAAGGGTTGGGATGAAACTCTTATCCTTTATCCGACGATAAATCGTAATGCGACTTTAGCACTCGGATATTTATCTTATACAGTTACTGTAGGGAGTTTTTTTTTTCGTATTTTTTGTATTTTCCCTACGAGGTTTTGAAAGCTTTTGAATTTCTAAGGAGTCGCCACCAAACAATTTTAAGGGTCCCGTTTGAAAGACCAAAGTTGACTCTTATGTGGATAAGGTATCGAATCTTAGAAACGGATGGGTGAGATTCGGGCAAGGGAACGAAGTGCTTATTCCGCGAGCTTTAAAAGTTGTATTCGAGCACATAACAAGAAGCATTTTCGAATAACCCTAGTCATGAAACTATGTGGGTTTGAACTTTGAATTTAGAACATAGAATTTCTACTTGTATCGTGACCACTTCGCTTTAAAGTTAACTAGATTAGATCACGTGCACGCACGGATTTTGATAATTTTTTTTACAAAATATTTAACTGATTATCTCCCAAACTATTTCATAGTTATAACATTTTTAACATATACTCGTTTAAATTTATTCATTTAATGTGCATATTTAAAATGCTAATATGGTAATTTTATGAAAATATTGAGTGATATATTTTCCATTATTAATATAACGATTTGACTAAAATGTTACCAATTTAGAATAATTATTATTACGTCGTATCTATTATTGTCATAATTTATAAACTAAATTTTGTTTCCATACATAAATAGTTTATAAATAAAGGTAGAGAATAAAATAGATACACTTTTTTTGGGAAAGTGATTTTTGGCGGGAAAAAATACTCCAGGAATTGACACGTGTCATTCCTGGTGTCTCTTTTAGTATATAGTAATAGATTTGAAGGAACCTAAGGCCGGTTTGTCCAAGAAATTATCTTTGTTAAGCGTGATGTAACTTTGCATTTTGTTGGATTTAGCATGTGGGGTGATGAAATCAATAATGACATAAAGCATCATCACAACAGGTAAAGGAATTATTGAAAGTGCGTACAAAATCACATCACCTTAAAATAAGGTGAGTAAAGAATAAGGAATTGAAATGGCAATAATAAAGGTGCGAAATTGAAATGCGAAATTGAAAGGCGTGATATTGAAATTGAACTATTGTATTTGAGATCTGAATGCCAAACGACTACTTAATAATAAGTGCGTCCGACACAGATTCAATTCTAAAAATCTCAACTTTAGGACAAGTTGCTCATCCAAAAGTGTCTTAGATTTTGGTTATTGAAATTGAACTTTGAGTATTGAATCTTGAATATTGAATCTTGAATATTGAACTTGAATATTGAACTTGAACATTGAAATTAGGAGTCGTTAATCTCAAAGATTAGACCTTTTAATGTTAAAAAGGCCTCACCTTTAATGTGCTCCATAACTTGAAAATGATTCTAGTTTAAGGAAGTGATTACAAACAACCTTAAACATCATAGAATCTTGAAAATGGGACTTGTATTTGAACATTGAAATTAGGAGTCTTGAATCTCAAAGATTAGACCTTTAATGTTAAAAAGGCTTCACCTTTAATTTGCTCCATAACTTGAAAATGATTCTAGTTTAAGGAAGTGATTACAAACAACCTTAAACATCATAGAATCCATAACTTGTACTTGAATCATAAAAAGCGTTGATTTTGTAAAAATGTGTGATTGTTGGAAGTAACACTTTTGAGAGGAAAAGTGTTAACTTTACTAATCATTTTTGGAATAAAAATTGAATCTTGCATGGCATAATTGAAATGGTGTTTTGGAAAATCATTTGGAGAGGGTTTCAAGTATGAAACCTGCCCAAAGATGACACCTTTGTATGACTTTCCTAGTTACCCAAAGGCATGAACCCTAAATGGTAACATCATTGGATTTTGTATTAGAAATGTAGAAGAATAGAATACATTGTAGATTTAAGTAGGGATTTGGAATTACCTAGTTAGGGTTAGGTTGGATTTCCGATTAGTGTTCCCAATTGCTTTAATATTTGAAATTGTATAAGAATTTGTAGATTGAAAATTGATTTTTGTGTTTTGATTTTGAGAGCAGATTTCGAAATTACGACGTTGTGTTTCTGATTTGCTGCCCTAAAATGCTCTGAAATGAGGGATTAAATAGAAGATTAGACGGCTAAATTCCAAAAGCTAGCTGCGCCCAACGCAAGGCCCTGGGCCTGGCGCAGGTGATGTGGCTCAAGAAACGCCAAAGCAAGGACGATGACACCGTCGTTGCATTTGTCTCTTATGGATGGACCTTTGTACGAACTGTACAAAGCTGGCACGTAGTGAATTCTTAATGATTAACGCTTTGATTTTGCGACTAAAAACAAGCCGTTTTCGGGTTTTTGAATTAGGTCTTACGGGACGGGGCCCGACTTGCTCGGTTTTGTGGGTCGGCGCCCGAATTTGGATTGCTTAGTGTCATTTTGACTGGAAAAGGCCTTGTACAGCCATTGGAGAGGTCCATTGGGTGAGATTGTGTATGGATTTTGAAATTGATTTTTAGAAATTGAATTTTGCACCGAGTTCCGTAATGGGAACGGGCTCGGGATTTGGACTTTGGATCTTGGATTTTGGAATATATTTTCGCAATTGGGACTTCCGCACGGAGTTGCAGCAACCACCTAACAAGGATAATAGTATCGTCATCATCCCATAGGGGAGACACGATTTAGGTGTCTACAGTTACCATTCTGGGCAGCATTTAAACACCGCAATTACTATAAATAGCAGTTTCTAAAAACGGAAATATGGTTTACGGGATTATCAGTCAGTCATGGATCGTTCGCTGCATATTTAGGAAAACTTAGTCAAGCGATGTTTGGTTTCATCACTAAACACACCGTGTCGGTCCTAGGGACAAATGTAGGCGTCTACAAGATCCAATTTTGGACATCGAAATAGCGCTCCCAAACTTCGAGAACGAAAGCAGAAAGATAGGTTTTTCAAATACAATATTCAAATACAATTGTTATTCTTGGCATTTAATGCATGTTTTCAAAAATTCTATTTCCGCAAAAGTAATTTCTACCTTGCCCAACATGAATGTGTTCTACATTCGGGCTAGCCCCGGGGGTAAAGGAGTGGTCATTCTCCATACGTTTCCTGAGCAAAGTGTCTGACCACTCCCGAGCCCACCGAATCTTCACATTTGCTTGACGTTCTTGACGTCTTGGAGGTCGTTTGCCAAAACATACGTCCCTTAGGTTGAGGTGACCCTTTTGCCACTTAAGCCGACCACTTTCATCATTCAAAGCTTAGACCGACCTTAGGTTGGGAACTTTGCATGTCGCATTCATATTCATGTTAATGTGACAACATGCTTTTTGTGCATTGTGTGGCCATCTTTGCACGCGTGAATTAGTAACCCCGAGTTCTAGCTTTGCGAATACCATTAGCCTCCGACTAGGAAACCTAACCCCTAGGAGCATCATTCAAACCTCATGAATCTAAAATCGCCTATTTAGGGTCTTCTAGGAGTGCCACTCCATTTGACTCTAAACCCCTAAATACGCCTCACGCACAAATTCTAAATTAAAAATCCAATCCAACGGCGTCATAATGCCGGATTTCCGAGTCAAAATTTCAAATCCAAGTTTAAAAAATCCCAACGGTGTTGTAATGTCGGATTTGCGAGTCAAATTTCCAAATCCAAGTTTCAAAAATCCCAACGGCGTTGTACTGCCGGATTTTCGAGTCAAATTTCCAAATACAAGTTCCAAAAATCCCAACGGCATTGTAATGCCGGATTTTTGAGTCAAATTTCCAAATCCAAGTTTCAAAAATCCCAACGGCGTTGTAATGCCAGATTTTCGAGTCAAATTTCCAAATCCAAGTTTCAAAAATTTCAACGGCGTCGTAATGCCGGATTTTCAAGTCAAACTTTTAAGTCCAAGTCTTATGTCCAAATCTATGATGGCGTAATGCCGGATTTTTAAGTTTCAAATCCCTATTCAAAACCTTTCAAAATTTGAGTTCCGATCCTAACTTCAAATGCCTAAACTCATGGCGCCGTAATGTTGGGTTTTCAAGTTCAAAAATTCGAAAGCCTTCAAATTCCAAATTCAAGGTCTCATCTCCTATTCAATTTTCAAATCAAACTCAAGTGTCAAAATCAATATTCGAGCTACAAGAATTCTTGTCTACCATTACTTTCAAATACAAAACTCCAAAAATATTCCCAACGGGTTAAAAATCCCTTGAAATAGTACAAATTCTATCTCTTCCAACGGGTTGAAAATCCTCAAAGTACAAAATTCAATTACGTTCCAATGGGTTGAAATTCCCCTAAAATATTTCAAATTCTAATTGGGTTGAAATTCCCCTACAATATTTCAAATTCTAATGCGTTGAAATCCCCCTGAAATATCCCGAGTTCTATTGGCCGGTTGAAATTCTTCTAAAATATTCCAAATTCCATCGCCGGGTTGAAATCCCTACAAATAGTACAACTCCAATTTCAAAATTCTTCCGGCTTGAAATTCCCCAGAAATAATACAAAATTCAATTGGGTTGAAATCCCCCTGAAATATTTCAAGATCTATTGCCGGGTTGAAATTCCCTAGAAATATTCCAAGTTCCATTGGGTTGAAATCCCCTAAATTATGTCAAGTTCTATTTTCGGGTTGAAATCCCCTTGAAATATTCCAAGTTCTATTGCCAGGTTGAAACTTCCCTGAAATATTTGAAATCCTCAGTCAGAAGAAGGCGGCCTTCAGAAAAGAATGAAGCTCCTTTACAAACATTTCCAACGGGCTGCAAATCCCGATACAAGTACAACTTCCAAAACAGGTTGAAATTCCTCATAAATATTTCCAATGGGTTGAAAGCCCCAATAAAAGTACAATATCAAAAATCCCGAATCTCCGGAGTGGCACTTAGAGTCAGTCTAGGTCTCATTCATCTGCATGCCTATCGTATCATGTGTCAGGAAGTCAAAGTTCTAAAGTCATGTCGTGTCATGTGAAAGAATTAAAGGATCTTGTGGGTTCGTCGAAAAGGAGAGAGACTGAAGAGAGCTCCGCTAGTCCTAGCCTCCCTTATAGCCGGCATCAAACAAGCAGCAAGTCCATCTTCTACAAATCAAACCTCAAACCCCTTCCTATAACCAATTGAAACGACCATCGCAGATCAGATTACTCAGCTCATGGCTGATGTAGCCAACCTCAACATCAATTTCGAACTTGTGAGTAACCATTTGGGAGTAGTAGAGCAAACTTCAGCCCCTGTCGGTCTTACTAAGAAGATTTAAAGCATGGTCAACAAAGTAACAAACCGGGAGAAATACTTGGATACCTCTGTGGAGGATGGGCTTAAGGGGAAAGCCAATTTACCTGATAAATTCTCTGCCAACGAGATCCCTAAGTTCAAATCAACGGCCAACCCTAAGTATCATCTCAAGAACTTCAGAGACACCATGGCTATCAAGGGAGTTCGCCTTGATTTATACCCCGTAGTGTTTCCCATGTTTTTGGAGTCGGTCTATAAAAAATGATACTATTCTCTCAAGGATCATCAAACAAGAACTTGGGATGCGGTAGCTCAAGCATTCATGGAAAAATACCAACCAAACATACAGCTGCAAATAACTCTCCGAGAGTTGGAGGTGATTAGGCAAGGGCACCAAGAGGGTTTCACCAATTACCTCAAACGATGGAGGGAGATGGGCTCCGAAATGGTAACCCGACCATCCAACAGAAAGCTAGTCAAGATCTTCGTTGCCCGTCTCTTACCAAAATACAACACTCATATGAAATATCTAGGCCTAGAGAGCTTCAAAAGGACATATGATATTGGGGTCGACATCGAAGATGACCTCAAGAAAGCACCAGCTCCTCAAACCAAAAAATGGAAAGGAAAGGAAAGAAGGCGGAGACCACACCCAAGGTCCACGAGGTCAATTCTATAGAAGCCCCGCAGGGACAATTTCTAAAGGCCAGCAATTTCAAGAACAACCAACGCAACTTCCAAAATCAGCCTCAAAGAGTTTTTACTAACCTGGGCATGTCCTACTCGGACGCTTTCGACAGATTGGCAGAGAAACAATTGATCACCCCTATTGGTCCGACAGAGGATCCTACAGCCGACAAAAGATCCAAAGGCTGGGATCCGAGCGCCTACTGCAATTTCCATCAAGGAAATGGGTATGACGTCGAAAACGGCTTCAAACTTAAGCATCTGATCTAGAATATGGTAGACAATAGAACCCTACCCTTGCCTCTGGGAGCCAAGCAGTCACCATTAATCCAAGCCATCTCTCAGGATTGCGGAGATGAGGAATATGATTTCCCATATAACTTGATCTCTGCAATATACAAACCATCCTTCAAATTGGTAGTCTCAAGTTTCCACCCTATAATGCCAACTCTTCAAGACTAGGTGAGCCCTAAGCCTCGGGTAACCTCTGACATTCAGGCAAACATCTGCCCTCTTTCAACCCTCAAAGCCGTAGACTTTACAGAGTATGATCTAATGTTGACCATGGAATAAGCAATCAAGCTTCATGGTGTTACGTACAAGATTTTGGGGGGTTCTGGGTTAGTTTTCTTTGTAGGGACCTACCACAATCAAGACGAGTTTATGGTTATCGACATACATGTCGTTTACGATGTTCTATTTGGAGAGTCATGGCTCGAGGAACTACTAGATGGTCCTTCTTGTTTCACACCCAAAGGCTCCAGCTACAAAAGCGCCACCATCAAGACAGCACTAGCTCTGCTCCAAGAAGAAGATGAATCAATCCATGCATATTATTATCGGTGGACTACCTCGGCCAGTAATATCCGACTCGGGTTGCCAAAGGGAAAAGCGGTAAGAATGTTCCTCCTAATTCTCAATAATGCAAATAATAGCCGCTTTTCCGCATTTCTATACAGTACCTGACATCAAGTCTGGGATCAAGCTTCGAAGATCTATGGCAACAACCTCTTTTACTACGATGATGATGATGAAGAAATCTGGGATACCCGGATAACTACGTTTATGTTTAAGTCTTTCTGTTTTCAAGTCCAGAGTCTGTCTTTCAATTCTCGAGTTCTAGTGATGAGTCCAAGAGTCTAGAGTTAGAGTATTGCATCAATCAAATCCCCTTTAATTTATGGCCTAACTTCAAGTCAAAGCTGTCGATGTAGTGATTGCTAATTTCAATAATACTTCAATTTCATCCTACTCTTGAAGTCTAATTTCAAAACACATTCCTAATCCAAACAACTTTGCTTCTCAAAAAACTGACCTTGAAATCTTAAAAGCTATCGTAAATCATGAAAACAGGACACCCATAATTGAGGAAACATAAAAAGTTAACCTTTTTAACAGCAGTGATCCAAAACTAGTTCAGATTGGTTTAACTCTATCTCAAGCAAAGCGGGACGACCTGGGTCAAGCTACTTTTAGAGTACATGGATGTCTTCGCATGCTCCTATCATGATATGCTAGGGTTTGATCCAAGCATCGGTCAGCATACAATTCCCCTCATTCCAGGTTTAAAGCCCATCAAACAGAAACTCCGTCGCATGAATTCGGATGTTTCCCTCAAAATTCAAGAAGAGGTCTCTAAGAACCTAAAGGTCGAGTTTATTCGAAAGTCCAAGTATCCAGAATGGATTGCAAGTGTCGTTCTGGTTCCCAAAAAAGATGGAAAAGTACGAATGTTTGTCGATTTCAAAGATCATAACAGGGTCAGCCCTAAAGACGATTTTCTACTTCCACATATCGACATTTTGGTCGACAACACAACAAAGCATGCCTTACTCTCTTTTATGGATGGGTACGCAGGCTACAATCAGATTCCCATGGAAGAGGAAGACATGGTGAAAACAACCTTCATCACTAAGTGGGGTACATATTGATACATAGTTATGCCGTACGGACTGAAGAACGCGGGGGCTACTTATGAAAGAACGGCCAAAACCATCACGAGACATGATTCACAGGGAAATCGAGGTGTATGTTGACGACATGATCTTAAAATCTAAAGAGCGCCATGAAAATACAACAGTGCTTCGAAAATTCTTCAATAGGCTCAGGCAATACAATATGAGGCTCAATCCTCAAAAATGTGCAATCAGGGTAACGTCAAGCAAGTTGCTCGGGTATCTCATCAGTTCTCGGGGCACCAAGGATGATCCTTCTAAAATCATGGACATACTAGACATGAAACCGCCAGTGAATGAAAAAAGAGATTTCGGGTTCCTTGGTAAATTACAATACATCAGCAGATTCATCTCAAAACTCACTATGATTTGTGAGCTAGTATTTCAAAAACTCCGCAAGAGTGAGCCTAAGGTATGGGACGAAGACTGTCAACATGCATTTGACACCATCAAGGGTTGTCTTTAAAATCCGCCAGTGTTGAAGCCAGCAATACCGGGTATCCCACTCAGGCTTTAACTTACAACGACTGACTCAGCAGTTGGGGCCATGCTTGCCCAAGAGCTCGAAGGCGAAGAAAACGCTTTGTACTATTTGAGCAAGAAGCTACTCGAGTTCGAAACCAGATATACTCAACTCAAAAGGCTCAGTATAGCCTTGGTTTGGGCCACAAAGAAACTCAGACACTACATGCTCTCCCATACAGTGCATGTAATTTGCAAAGCATATCCTCTCAAGTTCTTGTTTGAAAAACCGGCTATCAACGGACGACTGTCTACATGGTTGGTTATGATAGCTGAATTCGATCTAAAGTACATCCCTCAAAAGTCTATCAAGGGTTCAGCGGTCTCTGATTTCCTAGCGGATTTTGCTATCGAGGCAGAAGAGGAGAATTACGACCTACCCGATGAGAAAATTCTAATGACAAGTGGCGATAGCTTGTCGTTGTACTTTGACGGTGCCTCCAATCAATGCGGATGCGGTGTCGGGGTAATCCTTATAGCTCCTGACGACATTCACACTCAAAGCTCAGCAAAACTACAATTTAATGTTACAAACAATGCGGCTGAATATGAAGCATGCATTATGGGCCTGAAAGCCGCCATAGCACTGGGTGTCCAGAAACTTCGAGTGTACGGAGACTCTTCCCTAATTATCAACCAAATTTCCGCCAAATGGAAGGTCGAAAGTGAAAGCTTGTCCCTTTACCAGTCCTATTTCGTGAAGGTATCCGAGCAGGTGGAAGAGCTTCGTTATACAAACCTATCTAGGGAAGAAAATCAGTTTGCCGATGCAATGGCTAAACTAGCTTCAATGATCAACATCCCAAATGGCATGGCTGAAATGCCACTTACAATTAAAACCCGTCAAGAAGTAGCATATGTCCATGCTATTGACGATGTCGAGCCTGACGAAGACGAGCCTTGGTTTTCAGACATTCTGAGGTACCTAAAAACTTCCGAATGTCCGCCACATTTTTCAAGCAAGAATCAAAGGGCTTAACGTCTTCAATCAGAAAACTTTGTTCTAGATCGTGGTATTCTATGCAAAAGGTCCCCTGACAACCTCAACCTCCGGTGTGTTGACAAACACGAAGCACAAAGGTCATGGACACCATACACGATGGGGTTTATGGCACTCACATGAATGGGAGGATGTTAGCTCTCAAAGTCATCAGGGCTCGGTACTACTACTTCTTTGTCAAGAGGTGTCATATTTGTCAAAAGTGTGCGAACCTAAAGCACATTCCTTCATCCTTGCTATATTCACAGTCATCACCATGGTCGTTCTCAGCTTGGGGTAAAGACGTCATCGGCAAAGTCACTCCAACAGGCACTGGGGGTCAGGAGTTTATACTGGTTGCAATCGATTATTGGTCGAAGCCAGATCATTCAAAGTTTTGGGTTACAAGCAAGTGGCCCAGTTCATTCAAGAAAACATCATATGCAGATACGGTGTTCCTCACGAGTTCATCAGTGACCAGGGAACCCATTTCCAAGGCTAGTGCGAAAATCTATTCACCAAGTACAAAATTTAACATCACCGTTCTTCGCATTACCGCCCACGGACCAATGGGGCAGTCGAAGTTCCCTACAAAAATGTCAAGACCATCATCATGAAAATGACACCCAGTTACAAAGACTTGCCCCAAAAACTACGCTTTGCATTGTGGGGGTATCGACCTTCAATCCGCACTTCAACTGGTGCAACTTCATTTTCATTAGTATATGGAATGGAAGTGGTATAACCTATTGAGCTGGAACTACCTTCTTTAAGGATAGTCCTCAAAAGAAAAATCCCAGAAGTTGCATGGGTACAATCAAGATAAGATGAGCTAGTTATGCTCGATGAGCGTCAGCATCAAGCAGCTCACCATGTATAAGTCATCAACGCCAAGTGGCCAGACATTTCAACAAACGAGTCAGAACTCGAAAGATCAAGGAAGGTGAGCTTGTCTTGAAAGCCCTTCGCAAAACTGTCATGTATCCAAGGGGAAACTTCAGACCCAACTGGATCGGGCCATATATTGTCAAAAAGATCCTTTCCAGGGGAGCAGTCGAATTAACAGATGTCGATTGGACTGAGTTTTGTTCTTTGACGAACCTGGATCAACTCAAGAAGTTCTATGTCTAAATTCAAATTCAAGTTCAATTTTCAAAAAGTTTTATAAGTTAGAACTACATTCAGCCTGATTCCTTAACGGGACACATAGGCAACCTCACTCCGGGGCCCGACCACCTTAATATTCAAAACAAATTCAAAGTTTCCTCAATTAAGGGCATCCTAAAAATCAAATCGAAATTCAAAACTCAATTGTTGTTGTTCTTATTCCAAATGTGCAAATCAAATGAAAAGCTTGTTCAAGCGGAATTTGGCACAATTTTCAAACGACTTTTATTTTGGCTCTACAGCCTCAATCCAAGCTACTTCGATTACAAGGTTGGGATCAAGTGAAGCAAAGTTTAAAGCCTTTTCACTTCCACCAAACACATTTTCTAAACACATTTCAAAACACACTCTAAAACACATTTCTTACAAATACAGTTTTCAAACACTTGAAGCTTACATAGATCTGTGGTTGGGCGACTATCCTCTTGAGTCCTAGCACCTTGAGTACTATTCCCTGGCCCTTCTCGCAATCATTCATCCATCTTCCCCTTGCCCAGGCGGCACTTGAAGGAACTAGCAAACCTCCCAAGGCGGGATGATGATGATGAGCCTCCTTTGGACCCGGAGCGGTCAAGCAACGAATGGGACGTGTTCTTGTCACCCTCCTCATAAGCAATTGATGCAGGACGTCTATCCCAAGAACCTCCGACTCCACAAACTTGGATAAAGGAGCCTCATTCTGGTTTGGACCTCTCGTCCATACAAAATACCCCGCAGAAAGAGTAGTAGGCACGGTTGGGAATTGAATGTTCAAGAATGGTTTGGCAACCAGGCCAATACCTCCTCCACCGTGTAAGACGGTCAATTTTCAGTACAACAAGCTTCGGATGCTCCATAGTACAATCCGGAATCTCATGCCTTGGGACATATTGTCTCATCACTCGAGCAGGAGAGTAGAAGACTAATGTAGAAAGGGTAGCTAGGCACCCTCAAAATAGTAGAACCATGCGCATGTCTCATGGAAGCGATTCCCCACCATGGAATTACCCACCTGATGGAGGATCCAATCTCCGAAAGTGAACAACACCATACATCCAAAGAAAGTCGGCCATACATCATGGGTCGCACATTGAAACCTTTTCTATTATAGCTTGCCATGTTCTCTGGTGGTGTCACCAACATGAGCCTCTCCATAAGCCAGACCTTAGAGAAGATGCAAGAAAGCAATTCAATGTTCAATGTTCCAAATACAAAAACAAATTTCAATGTACAAGAAACTTCAGATACTTACTTGAAGTAGCACCGGGCTTCCTGAAGGCATGGAAGTGGGGTCCGATTTCAGCATGTCAAGGCCTAGCAGTGTCTCGCCAATCACAAGCAGCATTGGGTCTTTGCCACAAGCAAACTGCTCTACGATCTCTATTGTGGATGTTAGGTTATGATACATATGACAATTCATAAATCATGCGGAAAAAAACCATAAAGCCAGGAAAGCATATTATTTACACATAATCATTTAGCATAGAATAGATGCATACATGTTGTAGCGTGCCTTCCCTAGCTGCGCCCGAACCGAACAAGAACAAGTCTTTAGGACTCCAAATGTCGTCCCTCCGTAGATAGTCCACAGTACGTCCGGATCCGCCTCAAGTTAGACTAACTAGAATCGCCCTTAAGGTGCTTAGGAATTTCGGCTAGTGTTTGCAAGTGTATGGCTGATTTTTATTTTAAAAACTTACCCTTTGATTACTTCAATCGTGCCCATAAATTGTGACCCTAGGCACCTATTTATTGGAGTATGGAAAATGAATTGTAATCCTACTAGGATGTGGATATGCTAGTTAGAACTTTATTAGGACTCTAAATAACAAAGCAAATCTAATAGGATTAGGATTTTAATCTTTGCACAAATCCTAATAGGATTAGGATTTCCCGCACAAGCATTGCACAAGCCGTTCACCGGCGCAAGCCTTGCGGCCCACGACAGGCGCACAGCCCACGCTGCTGTGCTGCGCGCGCGCGCCCTTGGCTGGGCCTGGCCTTGCGCTGGGCCTGGTCGAGGTGTGCGTTGGTGCACGCGGCTCGCTGGGCGATGGCCTGGCTTCGTGCTGGGCCTTCGTCTAGCGGGCCTCGTCCGATGCTAATTCGTACGATACGCTTCCGATTAAATTCCCGATTCCGGAATTCATTTCCGATACGAAAAATATTTAATATTTCCGTTTCCGGAATTAACTTCCGTTCCGAACAAATATTTAATATTTCCGTTTCCGGAATTATTTTCCGATTCCGATAATATTTCCGATTCTAACAATATTTCCGTTTCCGGCAATATTTCCGATTCCGGCAATATTTCCATTTCCGATAATATTTTCCGATACGTACCATGTTTCCGTTTCCGGCAACATCTACGACTTGGATAATATTTATATTTCCGATACGATCCATATTTCCGTTTCCGGCAATATCATCGTTTCCGGAGTATTCATTTCTTGCTTGTGACGATCTCAGCTCCCACTGAAACCAAGATCCGTCGATTCCGAATATCCATAGATAGAGTATTTAATGCTATTAAATACTTGATCCGTTTACGTACTATTTGTGTGACCCTACGGGTTCAGTCAAGAGTAAGCTGTGGATTAATATCATTAATTCCACTTGAACTGAAGCGGCCTCTAGCTAGGCATTCAGTTCACTTGATCTCACTAAATTATTAACTTGTTAATTAATACTGAACCGCCTTTATTAGACGTAACATAGAATGCATACTTGGACCAAGGGCATTATTTCCTTCAGTGGAGGCATCACCATTGCCAAACCCATGCTTCGAAAAGAGGAAGCGAGCAAAGATACAAAAACTTAAGGCCCTCAAGCGGCAAACATTAGGAATACCTACACCAGCAAAATGAGCAACAAAGAGGGACAAATCCACCCCTCGCCCATATACAATACCACTCAAGAGTGGGGGCTCAAGACCCAGGTACCTCTCAAAAGTCAAAAAGAAGTGTTCCTCAACACTAGGCAAGCAAGGCTCTATCATAAGGGGCCAACCCAATATAGCACTAAACCCTTCAGGGAGGGGACATACCTCGTTGTCACCGAAGAGAAAAACGTGATTCATCAGATCTCAAGCCTCCAAAGCAACATGGAGAAAATGAATATCAAGTTTCACGAACCGGAAAGAGACGAGCACTCCAAGATACATGGCATCTAGCTCTCTTTTCTCCAGTTTGCCTAGCGATCCTAGCCACGAGTTCAAGGCGTTCACAAAAGACATAGTCATTTCCTTTTTTTAAGAAGAAGTAGTGAGAGAATCACAATGGGAAGGTAGAGGTGCAAAGAGATGACTTGCAAAGCCCTCTATTTATACAAGAGCCAGCATTTTACGGTGGTTCTTGGAAGTACCACCAGCGATGGGCGCAAAGCTGGCACCAGGCGCAGGGCCTGCCGAAAGGACTAGCCCAACTTCCCCCTTCATGGCATCGAATACGCTTCTCTTCATTGCATTGTACAAAGGAATCAGCTCAATGATTTGGGTTGGTTGTTCTGAAAGTTGCAAGACGCGCAAATTCAAGAAGTTCAAGCCGGCACGCGGGTCAATTTCGGGTTATTTGTCAAAAATTCAAGCATTCTAGTCTTAGATCGGCGTCCTAAGTCGAGTCATCATATTCATAAACAAAAGTTGAATATACTTTGACTTGCACTTTTTCTAACAAAAAAACCTCAGTCAAAGTGGGGGCTTATAGTGGGTATATACACCCAAAAAAAAAAATTCATTTTGCAAGCATACATATAGCCACAAATTTCAAAAATGCACACACAACGCATACCAGTTCAATGGAAACCATACAAAATTTAAACCATACAAAATTCAAACCATACAAAAATGCAAACCATACAAAAATTCAAACCATACAAATATTTAAACCATACAAAAATTCAAGCCATACAAATACAAAATTCAAACACAAACCTACAAATACCCATAGAAATAAAAACAGTCGTAAAAAATCCCACATACAAAAAAACCTATCTAAGGAAAAGCTACACCTCGCTACCATGCAGGATCAATCCGAGTCATCATCAATCACAGTCTCAATAGGTCCCTTGCCCCTGTTCCGACTCATATACCGCTCCAAGTCCTGGCCAAGATCTGTCCCTGGGGTAGATGGCTCCTGCTCCGAAATACGAAGTGTACTAGGAAACTGTTGAGGTCCCTGCTGATGGGAAAAGAACTGATAAGACCGCTAAGCCGCAGCATGTCGGTGCTGCATCTCCATCTCCTCAAACAAGCGCCTCATTTCATACTCCTGCCACTGAGCCATGGTCGGCATCATAAAACCGGCACTCAATGATGGGGATCCATCCATGACTCCATAACCACCCATAGGCGGTCTCTGAAGCGGTTGCCTATCCGCAAAAGAGTACGAATGTCTGCCAACCTGGGTAGAAGAGGAGGGAACATCCCTAAGATCAGCATCTGAGCCCCTCCGACGAGTCTCAGCATTAGAGCCACGGCCCGGACCCAAGTTCTGCCCAGTCTGCTCCCTCAAAACACCGATCTGGGGAGCTATATCCTCGGACTCTCTACGGCCCCGATGGAGCTCCTATACAAAGTTCAAAATTCAAGCATCAGATATCTATGTACAAATTTTGAAATACAAGCAACACAAAGACAGAAAACTTACAGCTCGATCTCGACCAGCGAGCTTTCTATTCAGATTGACATAATGCTTCTTCAAGGAAGCAATTACAATCATCCAGCGGTGCACCCTTGCTCGAGGAGCCTGCATACATACAAAGCTCAAAGTGAATACCTATATACAAGAATACAACATTTCAAGGAATACAAAAATCACTAACAACTGCGTACTGCTCGGGAAGAGCATTGGCCGCCATCCGCTCTGAGGGAGGGGCCACCGGAACAGTGAACTCTACCTGTTCCCCATCCGAGTCCACCTAGCGTAAGACCCTGTCAGCATAGGGGACATCCTCCGCGTGGACCTCCTCGACCTACAAACACACATACAAGATTCAAGTTATACAGAATACGAAATACAAAATACAAGAATGAAATATTCAAATTCAAAGCTTACTAGTGGCATGAAATGAACGGCTGGAGCAAGCCTCGGCAGGAAGTCTTCGTAGCTAACAGTCATGTTCACAAAGTTCTCCCATGGGATACAAAGGGAATCACCACCCGCCTCCATAGCTTCCACATAGACTAGAGCGACCTCGGTAGCCTTCAACATCATGGACTCCGGAGGGTCCAAAGGAACAAGCCCATCTACAGTCCTGTAGGGGAATACAGTTAAACATAATAACATGTGCGGAAACAATCCCCAAAGCCAGGAAACATGTATAAAGCACAGATTAAGAAAACATACATTCGAAGCGTGTTTTCCACAATAATCTGTCAACGAACACGAACTTAGAACTCCAGTTGTCGTTCCTCTACTTGGTTCACCGACACGATCAGATCCGTCTTGATTATCGTAGCTTAGACAATCGATCAAGAGTTTGTGCTTTTGGGATGAACACACTGTGGAGGCACAGAGAGAATTAGGGTTCTCTGTTTTCTCCTAGGGTTGTGTGTATGAATTGTGTTATGTTGGAAAAGAGGTTAGAAGGTTATTATCATAACCTTACTAACCGACCATGCCATAAGGCAAGGCCGGCCAGCAAGCCCCGCGTGAGACAAGCACAACGAGCTGGGCCACGGGCCTCGCTGATGTGGCTGTGTCGCTGCTTCGGCCCGCACGCACACGCGCAGCTCGCTCGGCCATGGGCCAGCGTTGCCGTGTTGTCGTGGTCTTGCTTGCTTGCCCAGGGCGCGCCCATGGGCCTCGAGTGCTTCGTGCACTCGGCTCGTGGGCCACTCTTCGTATCCGCGATTAAATATATTTCCGATATATTATTTATCGTTTCGTATACGACGAATCACCGTCGTACGATACGATTTATTCGTTTCACCTAGCTTACGAATATTCGCGATACGATATATGATTCCGATGCAAGGTCGTATCGTATAATACGTTTTCCAACTAATTCCCGAAAAGCTATTAAATGAATTTCCGATTCATTTAATCCGGTGATCTGTTACGTGTCATTGGTGTGACCTTGTAGGTTCAGTCAAGAGTAAGCTGTGAGTTCAATATCCATTAGAACTCACTGATCGGAAGCATTGCTCTAGCTAGCTGTTCCGATCACTTGATCTCACTGAATTAATTGTTCGCAATTAATCTGAACCTTGGTATTAGACTTAATGCACCTTGGGTGAAGGACATATTTCCTTCAATCTCCCACTTGTCATTCAGACAAGTGTGCATCCACATTCCTTTGTCACTTAGTGTTACTTATTCAACATAAGGTAAGATCCAAGCCATCCTTATTAGGTCCAGAAGTGTATCTCGGATTACAAAGTTCAACTGTCAAACTTTTGCAGAAGGTTAAGCCTAACCTTTCTGAGCACGGCCATGCATTTTACAGTATCTAACTCTCCGAGAGGCCTTGTTACACAACAACACCATATCCTATCAAATATAGGAGGACAATCCATTCTTGCAATCTATAAATACTCACTTTGCTTCATAGTACGCCTGATAACTGCTTTTATAGCCTCCTTTTACTGTGCGACGTTTAGCTAGCATCAAAGCGAACTAATTCTCAAATGAGCAGACATAATCGCTCATGTTCTGAGGAACGGTTTCTAATCACCATTAATGAGAACTACCTATGACATGACTTTAATCTATTAAAGTGTTCTCATGGTGAATCCGATACAAGATCCAATAAGTATCTATGCAAAAGATTCTGACATCCAGTAACTCTAGTTCAAGAAACAGAACTAAGTAATCTACTTGCAATCTAATCTTCATTAGTCATTGGTCGTCCACCTTTCAATGACCTGGATTAGGGATCCTTTGTGACTTCAATATTCAAGTTCACTTATGGGTGTTTCTTTGTCGAAGAATCCATCTTGACATCCCATTTGAATGATTTGAATCACATGGACTTATCATTTAATTCTAAACCACAATTAAATTAATATGAAATAATAAATTTCATAAATATGAAATGGTTAAACCAATTGTTTTAAACATAGATCTAACAAATGTTCTAAAACAATACTTAGAAAATCAAAGCCATTCTCCAACATGCTTGATTCCCATGGTTGCTACATGTGCGTTGTGTTTCACTTGTGGCAACGGTTTAGTCAATGAATCCGCGACGTTGTCGTCAGTTCCAACCTTGCAAATCTCGATTTCCTTTCTTTCAACGATCTCTCGAAGTATATGAAATCGCCGCAGTACGTGCTTGGACTTCTGGTGGCTCCTAGGCTCCTTTGCCTGGGCAATGGCTCTGCTGTTGTCGCAATACAAAGCCACTGGTCCTTTAATGGTGGGGACAACACCAAGTTCTTCAATGAACTTCCGAATCCAAACAGCTTCCTTTGCTGCTTCTGAGGCAGCAATGTACTCGGCTTCAGTTGTAGAATCCGCAATAGTGCTTTCTTAGCACTTTTCCAGCTTACTGCTCCGCCGTTGAGGAAGAACACAAACCCAGACTGTGATCTAAAATCATCTCTGTCGGTTTGAAAGCTTGCGTCCGTATAGCCCTTAACAATCAACTCATCTGTACCACCATAAACCAGAAACTGATCCTTAGTCCTTTTCAGGTACTTTAGGATGTTCTTGGCAGCAGTCCAATGCGCCTCACCTGGTTCTGACTGGTACCTGCTCGTTGCACTAAGTGCGAACGAAACATCCGGCCTTGTACAAATCATAGCATACATGATGGATCCAATAGCCGAAGCGTATGGAGTTCCACTCATCTTTCTACGCTCATCAGATGTTTTGGACACTGATTCTTTCTTAGATATGTGCCATGTGACATGGGTAGATGGCCTCTCTTGGCTTCCATCATATTGAACCTAGCTATCACTTTGTCAATGTAAGTGCTTTGGCTTAGTCCAATCATCCTCTTAGATCTATCCCTATAGATCTTGATGCCCAATATGTATTGTGCCTCTCCTAAGTCCTTCATTGAGAAACGCTTCCCGACCCAAGTCTTTATAGACTCCAACATAGGAATGTTGTTTCCAATAAGCAGTATGTCGTCAACATACAAGACTAGGAATGCAATTTTACTCCCACTTACCTTCTTGTATACACCAGATTCATCCTGATTCTTGATGAAGCCAAACTTATTGAACGCTTCATCAAATCATTTATTCCAACTCCTTGATGCCTGCTTTAGTCCGTAGATGGATTTCTTAAGCTTGCATACCTTTCCTTGGTTCTTTTGGTCGACAAAACCCTCCGGCTGTGTCATAAACACAGTCTCTTCAAGAACACCATTCAAGAAGGCAGTTTTGACATCCATTTGCCATATTTCATAGTCATGAAAAGCGGCAATCGCAAGGATTATCCGAATAGACTTAAGCATCGCGACTGGAGAAAAGGTTTCATCGTAGTCAACGCTGTGAACTTGCCTGTAACCTTTTGCTACCAATCTAGCCTTGTATATTTATACAATTCCATCTTTGTCTTTCTTCAACTTGAAGACCCATTTGCATCCGATAGGTGTGAACCCATCCGGCAAATCAACCAAATCCCATACTTGATATTCAGACATGGAGTCTATTTCAGATTGCATGGCCTCTAACCATTTAGTGAACTTGGGCTCGTCATAGCTTACTTGTAAGTCATAGGTTCATCACTATCTAATATGAGAACGTCTAAGTTTTCAGTCAAGAGGACGCCTGTCCATCTGTCCGGCTGAAAAATAGTTCTATTTGACCTACGAGGGGCAACAACGTTTTGAGGAACTACTCCCACTGGGTCTTCTAAAGACCTTGGAGGTTCATCAACCTGAACTGCTTCTAAAGAGTTCTGAGTTCGTTGTTTATCTCGAATCTCTTTGAGGTCTATTATTCTCCCACTTGTCAATTTGGAAATATGATTTCTTTCCAAAAAGACACCGTCACGAGCAACGAAAACCTTGTTGTCTGACTTGTTGTAGAAATAATACCCCATAGTTTCTTTTGGATACCCAACGAAGAAACATTTGTCAGATTTAGGTTGTAGCTTGTCCGAAATTAATCGCTTGACATATGCTTCGCAACCCCAAATCTTCAGAAAATACAACTTTGGAAGTTTCCCAGTCCATAATTCGTATGGAGTCTTTTCAACAGCTTTTGACGGAGCACAATTCAGTGTGAGTGCTGCAGTTTGCAACGCATTTCCCCAGAACTGACCCATCATTGACCTGACCCATCATTGACCTGACCATATCGAGTAAGGTCCTGTTTCTCCGTTCTGACACTCCATTCCATTGAGGTGTCCCCGGAGCAGTCAATTCAGAAAGAATACCGCTTTATTTTAGATGGTCATCAAACTCGTGGCTAAGATATTCACCTCCTCGATCCGATCTTAGAGCTTTGATTTTCTTGCCATGTTGATTCTCTACTTCATTTTGAAATTCTCTGAATTTCTCAAACGATCCAGACTTGTGCTTCATTAAGTAAATATAGCCATATCTACTGAAGTCGTCCGTAAACGTTATGAAATAGCTGAACTCACCTCTAGCTTTCGTACTCATAGGCCCACATACGTCCGTATGTATTAGCCCTAGTAGTTCGCTTGCTCTTTCTCCCACCTTTGAGAAAGGTTGATTTGTCATTTTTCCAAGTAAACAAGATTCGCATTGGTCAATCTTCTCTAAGTCGAATGATTCTAGAATTCCTTTCCGTTGAAGTAATTCCATGCGCTTTATGTTTATATGGCCTAATCGACAATGCCACAGAAATGTGAGATCCGAATCACCAGTTTTAGCCTTTTTGGTATTTATGTTATAAATGTGTTTGCTCTCTAGCACATAAAGACCGTTTTCTTGTTGTGCTGAACCATAAAACATTCCATTCAAAGCAAAATAACAACTATTGTCTTTAAATTAAAAACTAAAACCTTTAGAATCCAAACTTGAGACGGAAATGATGTTTCTGGTGATACTAGGAACATAGGAACAGTTTTCTAGTTCCAAAACAAACCTACTAGGCAAAGAAATAAAATAAGATCCTACGACTAATGCAGCAATCCGTGCTCCATTTCCCACGCGTAGATCCATCTCGCCTTTATCAAGCTTTCTACTTCTCCTTAGTCCCTGCGAATTGGAACATAAGTGTGAGCCACAACCAGTATCTAATACCCAAGAAGTAGAATTAGCAAGATTACAATGTATAACATATGTACCTGAAGGAGAAGCAACGTTTCCGTCCTTCTTCTCTTCCTTTAGTTTGGGGCAATCTCGCTTGTAATGACCAATTTCATTACAATTGAAGCATTGCGATGTAGAAGGAGAAGCATTCCTCTTCATCTTGCTCTTGGAAGGCGCCAGATGCCCTCTGGGAGTGGACGAAGATGCAGCCTTGCTTTTCTTCCCCTTGCCTACTTTCATTAATTTAGTGCACCTCACATTCAAAAGGTCTTGATTGAACTTAAGGATTTTCTCGCATTGCACGAGTAATTCCACAAGTTCACAGAATGTGCTCTCTATCTGATGAAAGAGATAGTGCATCTTAAAACCCTCACAATCCTTATGAAGAGAATTCAGCACTAGTGCAATAGCTATCGAATCTTTGATGGAACCACCAAGTCTCTCAATTGTGAAAAATAATCCAGACATCATATCCACATGAGACCTAATTGATGTGTTTTTGTCCATCTTGACAGAGTAAATGCGCCTTTGTGCCTCTAGAAGTTCGATTTCTACGCACGACTTGCGTGGGGTTATGAGCTTGAGATTGCTCATTGAATTAGCTAATTCATCAACCCTATTGCCACCAGTTTGACACAAGGGTCGAAAACCCGCACACTTATCCTCGAGGCTACTTAGGAGAGCTTGAGGTTCAAAAGTGATGAACCTTCCTCTCCAACTCTCAGGGATAGACTTAAGGATGAACTCCGTGACAAGGTACTTGTGAAGTGCCCAACTTCTGTACTTTCCAGGAGTCATGCCTTGCGCATCATAGGTAGGAAAAGGTTTTTCAATGACATAGTGTATGCCATTAACTTTAAAAACTTCGACAAGTTTCCCTTTCCATTCAAGAAAATTAGTCAAGTCTAACTCGACATCCAGAATTTCAGCTGATATGATTGTTGTTATGTTTGCGACCATTTTGATTACTGCAATCGAAAATAATTTGCAATAAATAACCATATATTCATAGAATTCAATAACTTTGAAATAAAAGCAAACATGCAATCATTAAAGCTATTAAAACATTTCATTCATGCAAAAGAAAAAACATGGTCCAAAATGAATGAAACGATTCCAAGACCCCAAAAGTCCTAAATCCTTAAGCAGCTTTAGCATGTCTTAAGTAGTTTAAGATTTTAGGTAAGCAAAACCTATTGCTAGTAATCTCCAAATTACTCTTGGTTAATAAATTAATGCCATAATTTATCCCATTGCCACAACTTAATGCCATTGTTGTTTGAGTTGAAATCACAATCAACGTGCTCCTTTAGGACGCCTTACCACCTAGGTCAACTAAAATAGCACCTCGCTTTAGCGTAAACCTACTATCTTAGATCCCTAGATTTTTTTAAGTGCTTGATTTGGAAGGAAATTTTTAAACTCAATATTACTTGGACCTATTTGTTTCTATGTTGGTTCGATTATTTAGAGAACTTAATCTAATCGATTCATATGAAACAACCTGTTCATGCAAAGCATACATACATTCATACATTCACGCATAATATATATATATATTAAATTGCATAAAGAAATGGTGATCTAGTATGGCCCAAAACATCTTGTCTTGAAGCATCCAATCTTCATCACCTCCTTGTTAGCTTGGCATCGTCTTGAATCTTCGTTCAAATGCTAACTTAAAGTTCTAAACTTAGAAATACTTGAAAATAATAAATTACATCAAAATTTCCATGGTACGCAAACCATATTTAAAACTTTACTTTCAAAGATAGAACGGTACGCAGACCGTATTTAACTATCCTAAATGGCCATACTAGTCACTTGGAGTACCTGCATTACATAAAATATACATTCTATGCATTCACCCATTCATGCACTAAAACGAATGGCCCATGTAAATATGCAAGTATTTACGTGAATTAATTAAAATTCACGTTCACATAAACGCGTCCTAAAAAATTAATCAATTTCCAAATTATTAATCCTTAGACTTTATTCTAACTAAAATTGAATTTAATTAAAATACTGCGACCTACGAAAATAATTATAAATAATTATTTCATTTTAATTTCATTTAGTGGCTCCCACTCAAACCAATAATTATTCCGGATAATTAATTATGAAATATTAAATTAAAACTCGCGGCCCGGCCCAAGCAAATAAAATATTAAATTAAATATCCCGTTAGCCCCAATTAATGCAAATATACGAAGCCCAACGAAATAAACTATTTTCAACGAAAAAGTTCAATTACGTAGTTGGGCTTGGCTTGCGCCCAGCCCAATCCCTTGCGTGTGGCCTATGAGGCGCACGAGCAAGCTCGCACACCCCCAGGCCTTCGCGCGCGCGCGTGCCCGCAGCTATCGCTGCCCCTGCGCTGCGTCGTTGTGCCTTCGTGCGCTGGACGTCGCATGGCCTTGTGCCTTGCTTCGTCGCAGCCCCCGCAAGCAATCGCCTGCCCCTTTCCTCGCCCAGCGCGCACGAGGCACGCAGCACGCTTGCTGCTGCCCGTGTCGTTGCGGCTCGGCCATCGCATAGTAGCCCATATGGCTCGTCGAGCCATATGTCCACCACACTGTGTTCGTGCCTTTGGTTAGTGATACGGACCAACTTAATTAAAATAAATTTAATTTCACGAACTTGCATTAATATTATTTTTCAAAAAGTTACGATTTTTATTTTCGAAAAACAACGATTTTTAACGATTTAATAAACACCAACGACAATCCAATTTCGTAAAATTATTAAAGCAAGGGCTAACATTATTCAAACTTTTAAGAACGAACGAATCAACATTAAAGTTTGATCTTTTAATTAATAAAATCCGAAGCTTTAAATCGTTCATTAACATTTAAATTTCAGATTTTTAATAATTTGGTTTAAGTGCGATTAAAATAAACGAAACCATTCAAAATTTTAATCCAATAATTTTTAAAATTATCCACTGTCCCATGAAATTATATCCCCTTTCCCAATTAACCGAATTATAAAACCAAAATTAATTAAAATTCAATTAGGGTTTCAAATTTTACGAATTGGGGAAAGGGAAAATTAGGGTTTCAAATTTTACGAATTGGGGAAAGGGAAAATTAGGGTTTATACTTATCGGAAAAATGTGAAATTTTTACCATAGATCAAGAAAATACCCAGTTGCATTATGCCAAAATTTCAAGAAATTCCGAGTATTTTAGGTCGACCTTTTAATTGATTTACTGTCCGACACTTTTAATTTTTAATGAAAAATTAACAAAAACGCCCAAAAAATGACACTTCGAGGCCTCTTTTTGCAATTCCGTTCTCATGAGTTGATCTTAGAAAATCCTTTTCAATCAGATTAGGGTTTTAAAACTCGACAAACCAATATTTTTGATTTCGGACCTGATTATTACGCAATTCATCCAATAATTCGTAAAAATTCCAAAAATTCAACAAAAAATTCAAAATTTTCGACAGATGCAAAAACAATAAAATCATGCTAATTCATGCTTTGAATACATAAGGCTCATGATACCTCTGTAGGGGAATACAGTTAAACATAATAACATGTGCGGAAACAATCCCCAAAGCCAGGAAACATGTATAAGACACAGATTAAGCAAACTTACATGCGAAGCGTGTTTTCCACAATAATCTGTCAACGAACACGAACTTAGAACTCCAGTTGTCGTTCCTCTACATGGTTCACCGACACGATCAGATCCGTCTTGATTATCGTAGCTTAGACAATCCATCAAGAGTTTGTGCTTTTGGGATGAACACAATGTGGAGGCACAGAGAGAATTAGGGTTCTCAGTTTTCTCCTAGGGTTGTGTGTATGAATTGTGTTATGTTGGAAAAGAGGTTAGAAGGTAATTAACATAACCTTACTAACCGACCAAGCCATAAGGCAAGGCCGGCCAACAAGCCCCGCGTGAGACAAGCACAGCGAGTTGGGCCATGGGCCTCGCTGTTGTGGCTGTGTCGCTGCTTCGGCCCGCGCGCACACGCGCAGCTTGCTCGGCCATGGGCCAGCGCTGCCATGTAGTCGTGGCCTTGCTTGCTTGCCCAGCGCGCGCCCATGGGCCTCGAGTGCTTCGTGCACTCGGCTCGTGGGCCGCTCTTCGTATCCGCGATAATATATATTTCCGATATATTATTTATCGTTTCGTATACGACGAATCACCGTCGTACGATACGATTTATTCGTTTCGCCTAGCTTACGAATATTCACGATACGATATACGATTCCGATACAAGGTCGTATCGTATAATACGTTTTCCAACTAATTCCCGAAAAGCTATTAAATGAATTTCCGATTCATTTAATCCGGTGATCTGTTACGTGTCATTGGTGTGACCTTGTAGGTTCAGTCAAGAGTAAGTTGTGAGTTTAATATCCATTAGAAGTCACTGATCGGAAGCATTGCTCCAGCTAGCTGTTCCGATCACTTGATCTCACTGAATTAATTGTTCGCAACTAATCTGAACCTTGGTATTAGACTTAATGCACCTTGGGTGAAGGACATATTTCCTTCAAGTCCTATGTTGGAGAGCCACTCGCTCACCCAGGTACCACATGGGGGCGATAAATCCCTGGGATCAACACCCGTCGCCCAGACAAGAAATAGGCTCGGATCGGAAAAACGGGCATGGGAACATTAGATAAAGGGCGCCAACGCACCTACAAAGCAGGCAGGTCAGTCAATATACAAGATACAAACCAGTACAAGACTCTATAAAATACAAACATACCTCGTCAAAGGATGTGATTCGCAAAGCTCTGCGGAAAGCTGGTATAGTCATCCTAGTGCGTTGCGCTCCTTCCCTAGAGGCAGCAAACGGGTAAGCCGCAACTCTGGGGCGAGCAGGCACCAAGCCGGGAAAACGCTCACACGCTCAAATCTACAAGCAAGCAAGACATCAGTCAGTCTTATGCATACGAAATACAACATACTAAATACAAGTACAAGATACAAGTTCAAGGAGTTCCAAAAACCTCCCGCACTCTCCACATGGCGACTATGCTAACTTAGCTCTCCAGGGAAGTCCTCGAAGCATTCTTCATCTCATAAAAAAGGTGGATATAGGCCAAGCTACCCCAACTAAGCCCCGAAACAGCCCGCAAGTCCCTTAAAGACCTCAAGAAGCCCACCAACACACGGCTATTCCTGCTCGTGGCAACCATTCGGTATATGAGGGCCAGAAGAAAGAGCCGAAACTTCTGCTTTGCGTAGTACCAACCATGCCGATACCCCCCAATATCACCTCCAATGAAGCGGCGGTGTCGCTACCAATGATCAAATCTACGACAGGCCGATCAAGCCCTTGACGCCAGCAGACCTCCATGTCAAAGCGGAGTCGAATGTGACATCCACCTCAGAAAACGGGAGGCCCGTAATCATAGAAAACTCAAAAGGGGTAATGGTTATCTCCCCCCAGCTCATATGGAACATGTCAGTGGTGTCCCACCAACACTCCAAGAGAGCTTGTGTCCGGGATTTGACGTCCGTCATTCCCTCCAAACCCCTGACTGCCTCCCAGAAGGCGACAAAACTAGTCTGAGCCCAAATCACTCAGGTCTCCTCAACATCAAGAATGGTCTGAAAGGCACCCAAGAGCTCCTCCCGAGATTAGAACACTCGAATCCTCGTCCTATCAGTCTACAAAAAGGGTGGATCAGTACAAGCAGGTACAATTCAAATAGCAAGTTCAAAAGGAGAATACAAAGCATACCAAGCCAGCACGTGGCCGCTGAGACAAATGATATCTCGGGTGGAATACAAGGTTCGTTGGCTGCCAGCCTTTACCATCGAAATTAGGTCTTCCCCTAGGAGTCATGCCTGAGGGGAGCACCTCCATCTCAGCAGCTTCGTTGTCAGAAGCGTCCTCCATAGCCGCTCGGCTGCTCGAGCATTCAGCAAGCTTCCTCCGAGTGTAACTATCGAAGCGTCCTCCATAATAAAAGCATTCAAAATACAAAAAATCAACATCCAAGAACGGGGACTATCTCATACTATCCCGTACAAAAAATTCAAGAGCCTAAAAAAATCCCGAGTGGCAGCAAAGGTTTAGCGAGGGACTTCTATTTTAAAAGACTATCGAAGGTCAACACCAACGCCTAGGCTATCCGTGCCAAATCAGGTATTCAAGGTCAACACCAACGCCTAGGATATCCGTTCCAAAGCAGGTATTCAAGGTCAACACCAACGCATAGGCTATCCATGCCTATTCTTATACAAGACTCGCAAAGGTTCCCTTCGAAATCTACGTCTACAAATTATAAGTACAAAATTCCAAGTGCGAATTTGAGTTCTACAATGTTCCGACAGTTCAAGTTCGAGATGGCTATCAAACAATTTTTTCATACAAGGTACAAGAAGCCTACTACTATTCAAACATTCTCAGCATACAAGTGCAACATCAACAAATAAAAGAACATTTAGAGTACAAAAATTTATCCTACATGCAATCCTAAGGTAATTTCAAAAGCAAAACTTGAAATGCTTACATGGACAAGTGTAGAGGAAATGCAAGAGCAACAAGATCAAATAGAAAAGAGCAATCGAACTTTGAGAAAGAAAGAGAAAAGCAAGTGAATGTGCTCATGTAAGAACGTAACACGGTGGGGGGGGGGGGTATATATACACAAGCCCTGCGCCAGGCGCAAGCCCTGTTGATCTGCATGCGCGAAACTTAACGCGGTCCTCCGTGCTAATTGAACGTACTTTGCTGCTACGGTTTTCTGCACCAAGCATCAAACGTCGAATCATGCTCCCTTCCAATAAAGACGAGTATACATCTGTTCCGCCAGCATCAACGGATACAAATGTTAAGCATAGAAAGTCAGAAAAATATGCGGATTAAAGCTTTCTACTCCCAGCGGACCCAAGCTCCGGGAAAAGTCAAAGAAATTCGCATTCCGAGAGTCAGTAATAAAACTCTTTTCCCCAGTGGATATATTCCCCGGCGGTTCAAGCCTCAGACGACATTTCAAGAAAGTAAAAAAAAAACCTAGCGGATTCACTCCGGGTATTCAAATTTCAAAATTTTCGATGTCAAGCTTCGTTCTAAGTCAAAGATGGAAAAGAAATACAATCCATACAAAGATCAGAGTCGTCAAGCCGCACGGAGGTAGACTCTATCCTTTTTTCCTAACACTTGTCTTGTGCAGGTACCGGCGTACAAAGAATGGTCTTGATTGCAGAACATCTTGACCATTCTCCGTCCATATTGAAAAACTTTGACTTTCGCTTTCCTAACCGAACGCTCTGTAGACACCTAATTCGTGTCTCCCCTAATGGGATAATGACGAAACCATTACCCTTGCTAGGTGGTTGGTACAACTATGTGCGGAAGTCCCAATTGTTAAGATATATTTCAAAATTCAAAATCCAAAGTCCAACCCTCGAGTCCGTTCCCATTTCGGAACTCGGTACAAAATTCAATTTCCAAAATACAAATTCAAAATCCAAACACAATCTCACCCAATTGACCTCTCCATTGGTTTTATAAGGCCATTTCCAATTGAAATTCCTTTAAGCAAACCAAAGTCGGGTGCCAACCCATAAAACCGAGCATGCCGGGCCTTGTCGCGTAAAATCGAGTCCAAAAACAAAACTCGGATACAAAATGGCGTGCTTTTAGTCGCAAAAATGCCTTAACCAACAAGCAAAGAAACGCTCCAAAATTGGTACAAATTTCAAAGCTACGGTACAAAGAAAAGGAAGTTGTCATCTTCCTTGTTTGGCGGCACCTAGGACACGTCAGTAGCGCCTAGCGCAAGCCTTGCGCCTGGTGCTGACGTGGCTTGGCATTTAGCCGGCTAATCTCCTATTTAAACCCCTCATTTTCACCCAAATGAGGGGGGAATCATACAATACAACGTCGTAATACACATTTTTCCTCTCAAAACTCAAACCCAAAATTCAATCTCCAAACTTTCAATTTTCCTACAATTTTTCTAAAATATCAAAGCACTTGGGAGTACAAATCGGAAAACTAGCCTAAACCTAACAAGGTAAACCGAATCCGTAATATAAATTACCATGATTTAATACAAGTTTCTACCTTAATTATTTCAAGTTTACTAATCCTATGATGTTCATACTCGCTTGAACTAGGAGATGCCAAAAAGGAGTAATCTTAGAGGAGATTTCATACTTGAAACCCCCCCTCAAATGATCATCCAAACTCCATTTACAAGTTCAAGTTTCAATATTTATGCTTTGACTTCAAAAATGATTAGTAATTTAATGCTTTCATTCTTGAAAGTATTCCTTACAAGAATCATCATCCAATTTTACAAAATCCTAACCTTATGAAAAGTTCAAGGATGTTTATGAAAAGTGCAATCCCTTTTCTAAACTATAACATGTGAACATTCAAGTTCCTAATACAAAATTCAATATTCAAGTTCAATGATGTTTAAATAAGAGCAAACTCTCTTTAAACTAAAACATTTCAAATCATGGAGTATGTTAAACATGAAACCTCTTAATCTTTGATGTTGAACCTCCCTTCTCAAGTTCAAGTTCTATTTCAATATTCAAAATCAATGACACTTTAAGATGAGAAACTCACCTAAAGTTGATATTTTTAGAGAGTTGAATCCGTGTCGGGCACACTTATTATTAAGAATTTGCGTGGCGTTTGAATTTCAAATACAATAATACAACTTCAATATCGCACTTTTAATATCGTTATTTCAATATCGTTATTTCAATATCGCACTTTCAATATCGCACTTTCAATACCGCACTTTCAACATCGCAATTTTAATATCACACCCTTTACTCGTCTTTTCAAGGCGATGTGGTTTTGTACGCATTTCACTAATTCCTCTTATACTTGTGATGATGCTTTACGTGTTTATCGCTTTCATCACCAAACAAGCTAAGTACAACAATATACAAAAGTTTACATCACGCTTAACAAAGATAATCTCTTGGAAAAACGGGCCTTAGGTTCCTTGAATTAACTTTAAAGCAAAGTGACCACGTATAAGTAGAAATTTAAATGATACTAAATGCATGATTCAACCAAGCTAGTGCCATGATTAGGATTTTGTAAAATGATCCTTGTCTTGTATTTGAATGTATTTCTAAAACCTATCAAAATAAGCGGTTTGTTACCGTACCCGAATCTCACACATTTGGTTTCAAGATTCAATGCCTTGTCCAAAAAGAGTCAACTTTGGTCTTTCCAAATAGGACCCT
This sequence comes from Spinacia oleracea, assembly GCF_020520425.1. NCBI lineage: Eukaryota > Viridiplantae > Streptophyta > Magnoliopsida > Caryophyllales > Amaranthaceae > Spinacia > Spinacia oleracea. The sequence goes on along the minus strand of NC_079488.1, from coordinate 66,890,329 downwards.
TAATACGTTTGGTGGTGACTCCGTCGATGTTCCAAATTTTGGAAAGTCGTAGGGGTATTTCGCGCACTTTCCTACATTTTGAGCCTTGATTTTCCTATGTTCAAATTCAATGACATCACTTGTGTGAACCTAGAATTTAGCTCCCCTTTTAGGGCTGGGATTGAAAAGATCAAGTCAAATCTAGTTGATCATAGACTTGACAAATTGAACAAGTTAGAGACTCTGATGAGTCATAAACAAGACTCACCAAGCTCTCGTAACTTGCATAGAAAATTCAATGTCCAAGTTATACGAAGTACATAAAATACAAAAAAAAACCTACACTGTCGTATACTCCGTATATACTATCGTAACATTCCCCCTCAAGGTGGAGAATGAATATCTGGAATGCCCATATTGTTCAAAAAGAACTCAAATTGTTCTTTCCCCAACGCTTTGGTGAAAAGATCCGCTAACTGAACCTTCGTGGATACATATGAAGGACAAATGATCCCCTCCTTGATTGCATCACAAATAAAATGACAATCCAACTCAATATGCTTTGTCCGCTCATAAAACACCGGATTCTTTGCAATATGCAATACAGACTAACTATCACATAACATGTTCATACCTTGCTTGTGTGATACTCCCAAATCTCGGAGTAGTTTTTTCAACCACTTTAACTCACACGTCAACACTACCATCGAACGATATTTTTCTTCTAAAGAGGAACGAGAAACAGTATGTTGTTTCTTGGTCTTCCAAGATAACATAAACCAAATATTCAATGAACGACATGTCAACAAACAACTTGCCCAATACGAATCACACCAACCTTCCAGCTGCAATGCATTGTCAGAACGTAGGAGAATCCCTTGACCCATACACCTTTCAAATAACATACCACCCTCAGAGCTGCCTCCCAATGCTCCTCTCGTGGTGCCTGCATAAATTGTGACAAAATATGTACGGAGTGTTCCAAATCTGGCCTTGTTACTTCTAAATAAATCAAATGCCTAATCAAGGGCCTATACTTTTCTCCGTCTGCCAAAACCGGTCCTTCAGCCAAGGCCAGTTTGTGATTCTGCTCCATCGAAAAGTTTAGAGGCTTTGCTCTTAACAATCACGTTTCTGAAATAATATCCAGTGCATATTTTCTCTGACAGACATAAAATCCATGACTACTATGATCCACCTCAAGCCCTAAAAAATATTTTAGAGCACCTAGATTTTTCATTTTAAAGCATTTACTCAAGTAAGCCTTTCAATTACCTTTCAAGTATCTGGGGGTACCTATCTGTGCTAAAAAGATTACCGCTGCACAATGTGAAATGTTAGTGGATAAGATGATTCTCAGAATGAAAGTGTGGAGTTCTAGAAACCTTTCCTACACAGCAAGATTTCTTCTGATTAATTCTGTTTTGCTGAGTTTTCATAGTTATTGGGCTCAGATTTATGTCTTGCCTAAGAAGGTTCTGAAAGGGATCACCATGGTGTGTAAGTCATTTCTGTGGAGTGGGCAAGCTTATAGTAGCAAGCCAAGTAACATTTCCTGGAAAAGTTCTTGCTGTGAGAAGAAAGAGGGTGGTCTTGGCTTCAGAGATATTCTGACATGGAATACTGCAGCTATTGGTAAGTATGTGTGGGCTGTGGCCACAAAGCAAGATAGTATATGGATCAAATGGGTAAGCTCTGTATATGTCAAGGATGGGGAATGGTGGGAGTATCAGCCTAACAATTCTGCAAGCTGGTACTGGAGAAAGATTTGTGAAACAAAAGAAGTTCTGAAGCAATACTACACTTTTGCTGAATTTAGTAGTATGTCCTGTTATTCTGTGAAAGATGTGTATCAAAAACTTACAGGTCCAAAACCCTTGGTGCACTGGGATCATATGGTTTGGAATAGATTGAATACTCCTAAGCACAAGTTCATTTGTTGGATGGCTGTTCAGGATAGGTTACAGACACCTGCAAGATTAGCCAGAATTGGTGTTTGTTCCTCCCCAAACTGTCTGTTGTGTGATCAGCAAGAAGAGGACCATGACCATCTGTTTTTTGCTTGCCCTTATAGCAAGAGGTGTATTGAGGAGATCAAGAGTTGGGTTGGCTTTCACACTACTCACAGTGGGCTTCAGATTCTCATTAGCAGAATTGGAAATAGTCATCACACCAAATTTCGAAGGCAAGTCTGGTATGCTGCTTTAGCAGCAACTGTGTATTCTGTATGGAGGAGTAGGAATGGCAGTTTATGGGATAAGTGTATCCCAACTGTGCATAGCACTGTTACTAGAATCAAGCAGATTGTGAGAGATCGAATTAGGAGTGTAATGCCTAGAAAAGTAAGTCGAAACGATAGCTTATGGTTTTTAACTCTTTAAGAGTTGTTTAGTTGTTTTGCTTTCTCCTTTGTGAAAGGGTCCAACCTAGTTGGTTCGTTTCCTTTGGAGTTAGCCTAGCTTGTAATCTGTTTTGGTGATTAATATTATCCTTTCTTACTTAGCAAAAAAAAAAATCATGTCGTCGGCATAAATAAGCACACTCAATTGCAACAAATTTTTGGTGAGGGTAAACAACGAATAATTGGAATATGATTGCTTAAACCCGTATGTCTTCACAGCCATCGACAATTGCTCAAACCAACATCTTCGATGTTGTTTCAGCCCGTACAACGACTTTCTTATTCTGCAAACCTTATTTTAGGCATTTTTCTGAAATACAATAGGAATATTCATATAAATTTCTTCCTGTAAATCTCCATGTAAGAAAGCATTATGAACATCCATCTGATGCACCTCCCAATTCTCGACAGCTGCAACGACCAAGAAAGCACGAACTGTTGCCATTTTCGCCACTAGAGAAAATGTTTTATTATAATCTAGCCCTTCTTCCTGAGGATTTCCCAAACAGACTTACCTTGCCTTCAAATGAAGCAAGTTTCCATCCTCGTTGCGGTTTTTGTGTACACCCATTTGCTTCCTAGCGCTTTCTTCCCTTCCAGCAATCTTTCCAATGTCCAAGTACCCTATTCCTCCAGCGCATCAATCTTAGCTTCCATGTCTTTTCGTCAACGCTCATGTTGCATAGCTTGTTTAAATGTTTTAGGTACCTTTTCTTCCTGCAATGCTGCAATAAAATTTATTGTTTTGACGAAAAAAATTCATAATTAACAAAATATGTGATAGGATAAGGAGTACCTAAGGAGGATCATGTCGTAGGTGAACTTTAAAGAGTACTATTTTTTTCGTATCGTATACATAACATAGTTTCTCAATTTTGTCGACATAAACTTTTCACGCTTCCCTCTTCCCAACTCTATACCCTCCTCCCTCCTCTTCGCACCTCCATGCCCATCTATTGGTAATATGCTCTCCTGCACATTCTCAACTGCCCTCTCGTTAATATGGAAACGTTGGCATGTCGTACCCATGGTCTTCCCAGCAGTAGTAACTGAGCGTTGATGCTGCTCCATGTCTGTCGCAGCAACACGTACGTTACCCAGCACACCCAACAGGATGTTGGGCCTCGCCCTGAGCCTCATGCAGCCCCTCCTGCGCCTTACCCTGAACCTTCTGCAGCGCCTCACCCTGAGCCCCCTGCAGCGCGTATAACTCTTCACCCTGAGCCTCAAGCGCCTCGCCCTGCTTCCCATCCTCAAAACGCAGAGTTGCATTCTTAGTGCCCTACTACTGCGTAGCCTGCATATCAGCAGCTACAACTCTAGAACCCTGAACTTCTACTCCCAAATGCTAGCACTCATAACCACCCTCATCATACCTCGTAGTAACAACCATCGCATCATTAATTTACGAACCCGTCTCATTTAATCCAACCGCATACGGAAATACATGTTCTTGAAATTTCACGTCATGTGAAACAAAGAACTCTCGTGTCTCTAAATCATACAATTTATATCTCTTTCGTCTAAATGGATAACCAATAAATACACACTTTCTTCTTTGCCACTCAAACTTGTCACCCTTACTCTGTTGATTATAAGCATAACTGTAGACACCTAAATCGTGTCTCCCCATTGGGATGATGACGATACCATTATCCTTCTTAGGTGGTTGGAACAACTCCGTGCGGAAGTCCCGATTGCTAGAATATATTCCAAAATCTAAGAGCCAAAGTCCAATACCAGAGGCCGTTCCCATTCCGGAACTCGGTACAAAATACAATTTCCAAAAATCAATTTCAAAATCCAAGTACAATCTCGCCCAATGGACCATTCCATTGGTTTTACAAGGCCTTTTCCCGTCGAAATGACACTAAGCAATACAAATTCGGGCGCCTACCCACAAAACCGAGCAAGCCGGACCTCGTCCCGTAAAACCGAATTCAAAAACCGAAACGGCTTGTTTTTAGACGCAAACCAAGCCTTAATCCCCAAGCAATCACTACGTGCCAATTTCGTACAATTCGTACAAAGGTACACCCATTACAAGCCAAATACAAGGACGACATCTTCGTCCTTGTTTGGCAGCTTCTGCGCCACGTCAGCAGCGCCTGGCGCAGCTGCTACGCTGGACGCTGGCGTTTAACCCTTCATTTTCCTATTTAATCCCTAATTCTGAGCATTTTAGGGAGGCAAAATCGAAAACAGAACGTCGTAATACAAAAATTGCCACTCAAATCAAAATACAAAAACTCTTCAAAAATCTCATACAATCTCAAAGTTCTTAGCAATTGGGAGCTCCAAAAGGAACTCTAGCCTAAACCTAACTAGATATTTCCGAATCCCAATCCTAATCTACAATGTTTATATGATTTGTATTTCAAAATGATTAGTAAAGTTGGCACTTTTATTATTAAATGTGTCACTTACAACAATCATATACTTTTGCAAAATCCACACTTTATGTGATACAAATACAAAATTTCAAGATTCAATGATGTTTAAGGTTGTTTGTAATCACTTCCTTAAACTAGAATCATCTTCAAAACATGGAGTAATCAGAGATGAGGCCTTTCTAATGTTTAAAGGTCTAATCTTTGAGATTCAAGACTCCATTTTTCAATATACAAGTTCAAGTTTCCAAATTCCAAGATTCAATTATGTTAAGGTTGTTTGTAATCACTTCCTTAAACTACAATCATTTGAAAATAGGAGCATATCAAAGATAAAGCCTTTTTAACATTAAAAGGTCCAATCTTTGAGATTCAAGACTCCTAAGTTCAATATTTCAAGTTCAATATTTCAAGTTCAATATTTCAAGTTCAATATTTCAAGTTCAACATTTCAAGTTCAATTTCTATGTTCAAAATCTAGGACACTTTAGGATGAGCAACTTGCCCTAAATTTGAGATTTTTAGCTTTGAATCCGTTTCCGACACACTTATTCTTAAGGAGTCGTTTGGAGTTCGGAGCTCATATGCTAAAGTTCAAATTCAATATCGCACCTTTCAATTATGCACTTCAATATCGCAATTTCAATAACGCTTTTCAATTATGCACTTCAATATCGCAATTTCAATAACGCCTTTAAATATTGCACCTTTCAATTATGCAACTTTACTTGCCTAATCCTTCTAGGCAATGTGGTTTCCCACTTAGTCCATTTCTAGGTGGTGATGTACTTTACTAATTATGCACTCATTTTCTATTGTGGTGTTGCTTTACTTGTTTATTGCTTTCATAACCTCACATGCTAAAGACAACAAAATACAAGTTACACCACGCTTAACAAAGATAATTTTTGGACAAACCGGCCTTAGGTTCCCTTAAATTAACTTTAAAGTAAAGTGGTCACGATACAAAGTAGAAATTCTATTTGTTCAAATACTAAATTCAAACCCACGTAGTGTCATGACTAGGGTTATTCGAAAATGTTTTGTGCCATGCATTTGAATATAATTTCTAAAGCTCGAGGAATAAGCATCTCTTTCCCTAGCCCGGATCTCACCCATCCGTTTTTAAGATCCAATGCCTTATCCTAATAGAGTCATTTTTGGTCTTTCCAAACGGGACCCTTAAAAATGTTTGGTGGCGACTCCTTCAAAATCCAAAAATACAAAGGTTCTAAAGCCGCTCTCGTAGGGGAATACAAAAAGTACGAGAGGAAAGTACAAAAAAAAACCCCTACAATAACACAAACACCCAAAGACATTGATAGGCATATAAGAAGGCGCTTTGCCAAATTAATTTCATAAGGCGTCTTATTACTAAGGAGTGGAGTAGGTGTACGGTTGATCAGATAACAAACGGCCATAAAAAATTCCCCCTAAAATTTCTTAGGCAAATTACCTTGAAAACGCAATGCCCTCCCTAAATTCAAAAGGTTGGTGTTTTCGCTGGACTCTCCCATTTTGTTGAGGGGTTCCAACACATGAAGATTTAAATAACATGCCACGCTAAAATAGCCTTGCAAATAATTAAATTCGATCTCATTATCACTCCGAACAACTTTAATAACCTGATGAAGTTGAGGTGTAATCACAGCAACAAAATTAAGAAACATTAACTCAACTTCTGTTTTATTACTAAGTAAATAAATCCAAAAACCTCTTGGAAAATCATCAACAATCGTTAAAAAATATTTTGCTCCACATGCCGATGGCTTCTTGTAGGGACCCCAAAAAGCAATATGAACTAATTCAAACATTTTACTACCATGTGTTTCGCTAATCGGAAAACTCTCTCTACATTGCTTTGCACGCGGACATACATCAAAAATGTTATTATTCTTCCTAGTAGTATTACTCACATGAGGGATCAACTGCAATACTATCTCCGACTGATGTCCAATACGCTAATTCCACAAATCAACCACACGATCCAATGCAAGCACCCATACTCTCATAACCCTGCAAAAAAAATATAGTCCTTCATGTCGATCACCCACGCCAATCACCGTCCTCGACTAGTGCTCCTGTAACACACATATTTTTTTAAGCTGAACAATTTAATTCGTCACTTAATTGAGTTACAAAAATTAAATTGTAGTTTAAACTAGGCACAAATAAAAAAATCTTAAGCACCAATCCACCCTCTAATGTTACAGAATCATATACACATGTTTAATCTAGTCCACTTCTAGGTGGTGATGTACTTTACTAATTATGCACTCATTTTCTATTGTGATGTTGCTTTACTTGTTTATTGCTTTCATCACCTCACATGCTAAATACAACAAAATACAAGTTAGACCACTCTTAACAAGATAATTTTTGGACAAACCGGCCTTAGGTTCCCTTAAATTAACTTTAAAGCAAAGTGGTCACGATACAAAGTAGAAGTTCTATTTGTTCAAATACTAAATCCAAACCCATATAGTGTCATGACTAGGGTTATTCGAAAAGGTTTTGTGCCATGCATTTGAATATAATTTCTAAGGCTCGCGGAATAAGCATCTCTCCCTTTCCCGGATCTCACCCATCCGTTTCTAAGATTCAATGCCTTATCCTAATAGAGTCATTTTTTGTCTTTCCAAACGGGACCCTAAAAATGTTTGGTGGCGACTCCTTCAAAATCTAAAAATACAAAGGTTCTAAAGCCGCTATCGTAGGGGAATACAAGAAGTACGAGAGGAAAGTACTAAAAAAAACCCTCTACAATTCTGGCGACTCCTCTGGGGAGTTCCTGATTTCAACTTCGAAAATACGAGCATAATTTGAGCAGCAAGCCACTGGTCTACTTAAGTTCTGGATGCCAGCTCTGGCGCTAGGCGCAGGCCCCTGCGCAAAACGCCACTGCCTGCATCCAGTACAGTGGCTCACAGTGGCTCGTTGCCCATGTTGCTCAAGTTTTCAAGTGGGATTCAGTCTGTTTTTGAATTTTGAAGGACGCTCCCAAACCTTTAGAACGAATGTCGAAAAACGAGCTTTTCAAATACAATATTCAAATGCGATTTTCAATTTTTAATTTCTAGGCATTTCAGGCATATTTCGAAAACAATATTTGTGCAAAACGAATTTCTACCTTGCCCAATACGAATGTGTTCTACATTCAGGCTAGCCCCGGGGGGCAATGAAATAGTGACTCTCCATACGGTTCCCGACCAAAGTGTGTGACCATTTTTGCGCCTACCAAAACTTGGCATTTGCTTGACATTCCCGATGTCAAGTATGGAGGTCGTCTGCCACACACACGTCCGTTAGGTGGATGTGCAAGTTGTTGCCGGATCCGCCTCTTAGTCGAGTACCTTTTGACACCAAAAGCCGACCACTTACATCATACAAAACTTAGACCGACCTTAGGTTAAGAACTTTGCATGTTGCATTCATATCCATGTTAGTGTGACAACATGCTATTTGTGCATTGTGTGGGGTGTCTTTGCACGCGTGAATGGCTAACCTCAAGTTCTAGCTTTGCCAAAACCATTAGCCTCCAACTAGGAAACCAAACCCCTAGGAGCATCATTCAAACCTCATGCATCCAAAATTGTCGATTTAAGGTCTTTTAGGAGTGCACTCCATTTGATTCAAAACCCTTAAACACGCCTCACGCACAAAAGCCATATTCATAATTCAATCCAACAGCGTCATAATGCCGGATTTTTCTAGCCCAAATATAAAATTCCAAATTCAAAATTCAATCCAACGGCGACATAATGCAAGATTTTTCTAGTCCAAATTTTGAGTTCCAAATTCAAAATTCAATCCAACGGCGTCATAATGCCGGATTTTCTAATCCAAAATTCGAGCTCCTAATTCAAAATTCAATCCAACGGCGTCATAATGTCGGAATTTCAAGTTCCAAATTCAAAATTCAATCCAATGGCGTAATAATGCCGGATTTTCTAGTCCAAATTTCAAATTCCAAATTTAAAATTCAATTCATTGGCGTCATAATGCCGGATGTTCTAGTTCAAGCATTCAAATCTTCAATTCCATCCTTCAAACCTCAAATTCAAGTTACTAATTCCAATCTCAAAACCTCAAGTTCAAATGTCCAAACTCATTCCGGCATAATGCCAACTTTTCAACTCAACCTTTCGAACTTCAAGACCGAATTCCTAAATCCAATCTTTCAAATTTCAAGTCCTATACTCAAAAGCTCCCAATTCCAAATCCATGATGGCGTAATGCCGAAATTTTCCTGATTCAATTTCAAATTCAAAATTCCATGACCAAACACTTCAAAATTCCAAGTCCACGGCGGCATGATGCCGGACTTTCAAAGTTCCAAATCCAATGTCTCAAATCCATGGCGGTGTAATGTCGGGATTTTCAAAATTCAAAGCCTCATACCCTATACAAAAATGCGTCTTTTCCATTTCAAAGTTCAAATTCCGAGTCAAACTCAAATTTCAAACTCGTTTTCCAACTGCAAGAATTTTTGCTTTACATCGCTCCCAAATACAAATTCAGAAATACTTCCAATAGGTTGAAAATCCCTAGAAATAATACAAAATCCAACAGGTTGAAATTCCCTTGAAACATTCCAAATCCAACGGGCTGAAAATCACTTGAAATAATACAAATTCAAAATCCATCACGGGTTGAAATCCCCCTAAAATACTTCGAAATCCAATGGGTTGAAATTCCCCTAAAATATTGATGGGTTGAAATCCCCCTAAAATACTTCGAAACCCAATGGGTTGAAATTCCCCTAAAATATTGACGGGTTGAAATCCCCCTAAAATACTTCAAAATCCAATGGGTTGAAATTCCCCTAAAATATTGACGGGTAGAAATCCCCCTAAAATACTTCGAAATCCAATGGGTTGAAATTCCCCTAAAATATTGACGGATTGAAATCCCCTTGAAATAATTAATACAAATTTCAATTCCCTTTCGATCGGGTTGAAACTCCCTTGAAATACTACAAAATCCAATCTCCTATAATATTTCCAATGGGTTGAAAATCCCTTGAAATAATACAAGTCCAAATGGGTTGAAATTCCCCTAAAATAGTCCAAGTTCCAATAGATCGAAATCTTCTTTCTCGATGTTCCAAATTCTAGTACAACGAGAAAACCTCCACAAAAGAATGAAGCTCCTCTCAAATATTTCCAACGGGTCGCAAATCCCGAATACAAATACAAAATCCAAAATCTCGAATCTTCGGAGTGGCACTTAGAGTCAAGTCTAGGTCTCATTCATTGCATGTATATCATATCATGTGTCGGGAAGTCCAAGCTCTAAAATTCAAAATCATGTGGTAACTAGGTGCTCGGACTCATTCTCTCAGAATTCTATTCAAGATGACTTCACTAGCAACGGCTGTAGCAGAGCTCTATGAATGTGTTGAAGAAGCTGAGGCTCGCATAAGGGCTCTCGAAGACAATCAAGAAACTCTTTTCTATGTTGTGGATCCTTTTGAGGTAGAGGAAATCTTTCATAACCAAAGGTCTGCGCCACACCTGGTGCAACCAAGTGAAAATTCGAGGTCCGGACTGCCCCAAGAAGACTTTTGTGGGATATGGGCCAACGACGATGAAGACATATACCAAGACCCTCCTATTGAGAACATCTCTGGAGATGAATGCCAAGAAATTGTGAACGGCGCCTGGCACTTGGACCCTAAGGCAGAAAACAATGTTCAGGTCATGACTAGATCCGGTCAAATTCAAGAGCCAGTCAACAGGACGACACCGGCAACTAATACCCCTCTACCCACCGAGGAGAATCCTTTGATCAAGCAATGGAAGCGCACAAAGGCAGAGGTTAACATTTGGCAACTTATGGCTTCCTCCGTGGAACATAGTACTTCGCTAATCAATGCTCTTATCAAGTTGAATGTCACCCCAGAAGTCACTCCCGGCGAGCTTATTGGGTTACTAACAACTCTGGAAGAAGGAATTACCTTTACAAATGAAGACCTCCGCCTGAGGGGGCAAGCCATCACAAGGCTCTCTATCTGACCGTTGAATAGAAAGACAAAATCATCCCCATGACTCTAGTGGATAATGGGTCAGCCATTAATGTGTGTCCTCTTCGCACGGCTGAAAATTTGGGTTTCACTCCTAGTGACTTTTCTAGTTCCTCCCAAGGTGTTCTGCCTATGACAACACTCGTTGGGAAGCAATGGGAACTCTCACCCTACTACTCCGAACAAGCCCAATTGAGCGCAAAGTGAGATTTCAAGTGCTCAATATCAAAGCAAGTTTCAATCTCCTTTTGGGGAGACCTTGGATCCATGACCCCAAATTTGTGCCATCCTCACTCCACCAGAAAGTCTGAATGGAGGTCCAAGGAAATGTCATTACTTTGAATGCATCCCATCCAAGAACCAAGATAGCTGACAAGGCTCTGATATTAATAGAATATGATGACAATGATTAAGACCTTTGGGGGTTCAGTGCTGAAGTAGGAGCAATTGAGTCAAAAATGAATCCCATGGCAAGGCACATAATGATTAAGCGTGGGCGCTTCTTGGGCACTACTCTGCCACCGCCTACCGAGTCTCCTTTCAAGACCCATGGTCAGACTAACTGTTGTGGTCTGGGATACAAACCAACTAAGCACGACAACAAGCAGCAACAGGCTAAGCTAAGAGCCCGTCGGGCTGGTAATAATCAATTAAAAATACCTCCCTATCAGCATACGCTCAATGGACAATTCATAAAGGAAGGAGAGGATGACCTATACTTTGACTTCCCAAAGCCTTTCTATGATACTACAAAAGGGGTTCTCTATCCAGGGTTCGAGATCTTTCAAGACTGTCACTTCCTCGAGGATGCCCCTCCGATACAAAACAAGGCTACCCATGAATGCCTTGATTCATCAGCTTTTGGTCTCTTGTTCGGCCAAGAAGTAGCACTGATCATTCCTGAAGATACTATGGTTCAAATGATCACTCAAATCGAAGATTTTGACCCGTCTAAGCTGATTACTCCAAGTGAGAAGATGGTCAATAGAGAGGAAGTCCCTCAAGATCTCTGCTCCAAATGGAAAATGTTCAAGATTACTGTGGGCGAAGGATCTATGATGAGCGAGTCCAAGTCAGAGGATGAGTCTGGATCCGAGTCTAGTGATGAGTCAAAGAGTCTAGGGCTAGAGTCTTGCATCAATCAAGAGCCTCTAAAGGCCGACCTTCAAGTTAAAGTTGTCGATGTAATGATTGCCCATTTCAATAATACTTCAATTTCCTCCTACTCTTCAAGTCCAATTTCAAAACACACCTCTAATCCAAATAACTTTGCTTCACAAGAAACTGACCTTGATATACTAAAAGCTATTGAAAATCATGAAAATAGGACGCCCATAATTGAGGAAACAGAAAAAGTTAACCTTTGTAACAGCAGTACGTGATCCAAAAGTAGTTCAGATTGGTCTAACTCTATCTCAAGCAGAGTGGGATGATCTTATCAATCTACTTTAAGAGTACATAGACGTCTTCGCATGGTCCTATCATGATATGCCATGGGTTGATCCAAGCATCAGTCAGCATACAATTCCCCTCATCCTAGGTTAAAAACCAATCAAGCAGAAACTCCGTCACATGAAACCGGATGTTTCCCTCAAAATTAAAGAAGAAGTCTCTAAGCAGCTAGAGGCTGAGTTTATTCGAGAAGCCAAGTATCCGGAATGGAATGCAAATGTCGTCCCAGTTCCAAAGAAAGACGGCAAAGTACGAATGTGTGTTGATTACAGAGATCTTAACAAGGCCAGCCCTAAAGACGGTTTTCCATTGCCTGACATCGACATCTTGGTCGACAACACCGCAAATCATGCCTTACTCTCTTTTATGGACGGGTATGCAGGCTACAATCAGATTCCCATGGCAGAGGAGGATATGGAGAAGACAACCTTCATCACTCAGTGGGGTACATATTGCTATACAGTTATGCCGTTCGGATTGAAGAACGCGGGGGCTACATATCAAAGACCAGCCACAACCATCATGAGCGACATGATTCATAGGGAAATCGAGGTATATGTCGACGACATGATTGTCAAATCCAAAGAGCGACATGGGCATACCTCGGTACTTCGAAAATTCTTCAATAGGCTCACGCAATACAATATGAGGCTCAATCCTCAAAAATCTGCATTCGGGGTAACGTCAGGCAAGTTGCTCGGATATGTCATCACTTCTCGGGGCATCGAGGCTGATCCTTCGAAAATCAAGGCCATTCTAGAGATGAAACCGCCAGCGAATGAGAAAGAAATTCTGGGTTTCCACGGCAAAGTACAATACATCAGTAGGTTCATTTCAAAGCTCACTATGATCTGTGAACCGGTATTTCGAAAGCTCCGCAAGAGTGAGCCCAAAGTCTGGGACGAGGACTGTCAACATGCGTTTGACACTATCAAAGACTACCTTTCCGACTCGCCAGTGCTAAAGCCAGCCATGCCAGAGGTTCCCCTCAGGCTTTACCTTACAACGACAGATTCAGCAGTAGGGGCCATGCTCGCCCAAGAGATTGAAGGCAAGGAGAATGCCATATACTACATAAGCAAAAAGTTGATCGAGTACGAATCTAGATACACTCAGCTCGAGAAACTCGGCATCGCCTTGGTTTGGGCCACAAAGAAACTACGGCACTACATGCTCTCCCATACAGTACATGTAATTAGCAAAGCATATCCTCTCAAGTACTTATTTGAAAAACCAGCTCTCAACTGACGGTTGTCCAAATGGTTGGTCATGCTAGCAGAATTCGATCTCAAGTACACCCCTCAAAAATCTATCAAGGGTTCAGCAGTCTAAGAATTCCTAGCCGACTGCCCCATCGAGGCAGAAGAGGAGGATTATGACTTGCCCGATGAGCAAATTCTAATGACAAGCGACGATAGTTGGTCGCTGCACTTTGACGGTGCCTCAAATCAGAACGGATGTGGTGTTGGAGTAATTCTAGTAGCCCTGGACGGCACCCACATTCCTATGTCAGCAAAGCTGCAATTCAACGTCACAAACAATGCGGCCGAATATGAAGCATGCAGTATGGGCCTGGAAGCCGCCTTAGCATTGGGTGTCCAGAAACATTGAGTGTACGGGGAATCCTCCCTGATCATCAATCAAATTTCCGGCAAATGGAAAGTAAGGAGCGAAAGCTTGGCCCTATACCAGTCCTACCTTGAGAAGTTGTCTGAGCAAGTAGAAGAGCTTCGCTATACATACCTCCCGAGAGAGAAGAATCAATTCGCCGACCCACTAGCAAAGCTGGCATCAATGATCAACATTCCAAATGGCGTGGCTGAAATGCCACATACAATTGAAACGCGTCAAGAAGCAGCATATGTCCATGCTATTGACAACATCGATTCTGACAGAGATGTGCCTTGGTTTACAGACATTTAAAGGTATTTGCAAAGCTCTGAGTATCCCCTGCACTTTTCAAGCAAGAGTCAAAGATCTTTACGCCTACCAAGTGGGTGGAGGCCAGGTCATTCAAAGTGTTGGCTTCTAAGCAAGTGGCCCAGTTCATACAAGAAAATATCATATGCAGATACGGAGTTCCTCACGAGTTCATTAGCGACCAGGGAACCCATTTTCAAGGAGAGTGTGAAGATCTATTCACCGAGTACAAAATTCAACATCACCGTTCTTCGCCTTATTGCCCGCAAACCAATAGGGCAGTCGAAGCAGCCAACAAGAATGTCAAAACCATCATCATAAAAATGACAACCAATTACAAAGACTTTCTCCAGAAGCTGCACTTTGCATTGTGGGGGTATCGAACTTCAATCCGCACTTCAACTGGTGCCCATTTTCATTAGTCAATGGGATGGAAGCAGTACAACCTATTGAACTAGAGATACCTTCTCTCAGGATAGTCCTCGAAAGAAAAATCCCAGAAGCTGCATGGGTACAAGCAAGATATGATGAGCAAATCATGCTCGATGAGCGTCGGCTTAAAGCCGCTCACCATGTACAAGTTTATCAACGTCGAGTGGCCAGACATTTCAACAAGAGGGTAAGAATCCGAAACGTCAAGGAAGGCGAGCTTGCCCTGAAAGCCCTTCGCAAGGGGAAAATTCAAACCCAACTAGGCAGGACCATACATTGTCAAGAAAATCCTCTCCGGGGGAGCAGTCGAATTAACAGATGTCGATGGGACAGAATTCCGATCCCTTACAAACCTCGATCCGCTCAAAAAGATCTATGTCTAAGTTCTATGTTCAAAATTCAAAATCCAATTCAAATAGTTCTGTAAGTTAGAACTACGTTCGGCATGATTCCTTAACGGGACACGTAGGCAATCTCATTCAGAGGCCCGGCCACTTTAATACAAAAATAAATTCAAAATTTCCTCAATTAAGGGCATCCTAAAAATCAAATCAAATCAAAATTCAGAATTCAATTGTTGTTGTTGTTTTATTCCAAATGTGCAAATTCAAAACAAAGCATGTTCAAGCGGAATTTAACACAATAACCTTTTTATTTGGCTCTAAAGCCTTCAAAGCTAATTCAAATACAAGGCTGGAATCAAGTGAAGCAAAGTTCAAAGCCTTTTCACTTCCACTAAACACAATTCCTAAACACATCTTCCAAACTACAATCTCAAACACACTTCTTTCTAATACAACTTCAAACACATTGAGCCTACAAAGATTTGGAGTCGGGCGACTATGCTCTTGAGTCTTGGCACCTTGGGTACTATCCCCTGGCTCATCCAGCAATCATTCATCAATCTTCCCCTTGCCCAAGCGGCGGGAGAAGGAACTTGCTAGCCTTCCAAAACGGGAGGATGACGAACCTCCTTTGGACTCAGGACGGTCAAGCACCTGATGGGCCACGCTCCCGTCACCTTCCTCATTATTAGTTGATGCAAGGCGTCTAGCTCTAGAACCTCGGACTCTAGCTGGTCCCGAGAGAGAAATGTCCCTCTGGCTTGGGCCTTTCATCCATACAATGTACCCCGTAGACAGAGTAGCAGGCTCAGGCGGGTATTAAACACTCAAGAATGGTTTGGCGACCCAATACCGCCTCCAAACTTCAAGTCGATCTGCATTTAGCACAACGGGTTTCGGATTCTCTTCAGCACAGTCCGAGATTTCCTATTTCAAGTCGTATTGTCTCATCACTCGAGCAGGCGAGTAGAAGACCAACATTGTGAGGCTTAGCGCCCTCAAGGAAGTAGAACCTGGGGCGTGTCTCATAGCAGCAATCCCCCACCAAGGAACTACCCACCTTATAAAAAATTCAACCCCGGAAAGTGTGCATCGCCACTCATCCAATGAAAGCCGGCCATAAACCATGGGCCGCACAGTGAACCCTTTTCTATTATAGCTTTCCATGTTCTCCGGTGGTGCCACCAGCATGAGCCTCTCCATAAGCCAGACCTTGGGGAGTATACAAGAAAAGCAATTCAAAATTCAACATTCAAAGTACAAAGTACAATTTCAAATATACAAGAACACTCCAGATCCTTAATTGGAGTAATACCGGACTTCCCGACGGCAAAGAAGAGGGGTCCGATTTCAACATATCAAGGCCCATCCATGTTTCGCCAATCACGAGCGGCATGGGGTCCCGCCCACTAGCAAACTGCTCCACAATCTCTATTAGGGAGGCATCACCATTGCCAAACCCCTGCTTCGAAAAGAGGAAGCGAGCAAAGATACAAAAACTCAAGGCCCTCAAGCGAAAAACCTTGGGAACATCAAGCCCAGCAAAGTAGGTAACAAGGAGGGACAAATCCACCCCTCTGCCATATACAACAGGACTCAAGAGTGGGGGCTTCAAGCCCAAATACCTTTCAAATTCCAAGAAAAAGTGTTCTTCAACACTAGGCATGCATGGTTCCGGCATAATGGGCCACCCTAATATGGCACTAAACTCTTCAGGGAGGGGACATACCTCATTATTTCCAAAGCGGAAGACATGATGATTTGGATCCCAAGCCTCCAGAGCAGCAAGAATGAAGTGCATGTCAAGCTTTACAAACCGGAAAGAGGCGAGCACCCCAAGATGCATGCCATCAAGCTCCATTTTCTCTAATTTTCCTAGCGAACCAAGCCAAGAGTTCAAGGAATTTTCAAAAGACATGGCCATTTTCTCTCTCTTTTGCGTGACGAAACAGTATGCAAAGAAAAGCAAGGAAGGATTGATGCAAAGTATAATCCGGAAAGCTCCCTATTTATACAAAAACCAGCTCTCATGGTAGTACGCCGGCGCCGGAAGCCAAAGCCTGCGCCTGGCGCAGGGGTCTGCAGCAAGGACAAGGCCACCGTCCCCTTTATGATTCCAAGTACGCACTCTTTATTGCTTTGGACAGCAAAGTGCAGCCTCAATTATTCAATATTCCAAAGCCGCAAGCCGCGCAATTCAAGCTGTCCGAGTCAGCGATTCGGGCCGACTTCGGGTCAATCTGTTCAAAATTCAAGCATTCTAGATCGGCGTCCTAAGTCGAGTCTGCATATGCATAAGCAAAAGTTGAATATACTTTGACTTGCGCTTTTCCTAACCAAAAAACCTCAGTCAAAGTGGGGGCTTATAGTGGGTATATACACCCGAAAAAATGGGTAAATTTTTTTTTTTTTTCAAGAGTCTGCATATGCATAAGAAAAAGTTGAATATACTTTGACTTGCGCTTTTTCTAACCAAAAAACCTCAGTCAAAGTGGGGGCTTATAGTGGGTATGTACACCCGAAAAAATGGGCAAATTTTTGCAAAATTTTTCATGCATGCATATAGCTACAAATTTCAAAGGCAGACACAACGCATACAAAATTCAAATTCTCAACCATACAACATTCAAATTTTCAGCCATACAAGATCCAAAAATTCCAAACCTTGAAAAATTCAAGTACCAAACCATACAAAATCCAAATTCCAAATACAAACCTACAAAATCCATACAAAAACAATCCATACTAAATCCAACCAACGCAAGCTGGAACTCGCTACCATGCAGGATCAGTCTGAGTCATCATCAGCCGTAATGTCAACCACGGGCTCCTTGCTCCTGTTTCGGCTCCTATAGCGCTCCAGATCATGATCCATCTCCGTCCCAGGGGTAGCGGGCTCCTTCTCCGAAATACGAAGAGTACCGGGAGGACGATAGATTCCCTGCGGAGGGAAAGGATACCGATGAGGTTGCGGCATCGCCATGATCTGGCATTGCATCCCAAGAGCCTGGGCCTGTCGCATTCGCTCCATCTCATACCAGTAAGCCCAAGAATCAGCACTCCAAGGCTGAGAGCTACTCGTTCCGAAGCAAGGACCAGGGGGTGGCGCAAAAGGCATCGAACTGCCCTGACCTCCGAAAGAATGCCTGGTGGGATCATCATATACAAAGGGAATAGCTCCCCTATCAACATCAAGATGCCTCTGATGAGTACTAGTACCAGGATCTAATCTCGGTCCCGCCTGCCCTAACGAAGTCTCCACCTGGGGCTCCCTGTCAACGGAACCTCTGCAACCTCGACGGCGCTCCTATACAAAATACAAAATTCAAGAATCAGTCATCCATATTCAAGTTTCAAGAATACAAATTTCCCAGTCAATGAATGCACCTCTCTGTCCCGGCCAGTAAGCTTTTGGGTCAGCTTGGCACACTGCCTATTCAGGGAATCAATTATAAGCATCCAGCGACGCACTCTCTCTCAAGGCGTCTACATACAAAATTCAAAATCAATTTCCAGATACAAGATTACAAACAATTTCAAGAAAATACAACGGTACTTACAGCTGCATAATGCTCCGGTACAGCATCATACGACCTCCGATGTGGAGGAGAAGCTACAGGAACGGTCACCTCCACCTGCTCCCCATCCGAGTTCTCATAGCGGATAACCCTGTCAGCATAGGGAATGTCCTCGGGGTCGATCTCCTCCTCCTACGAGCACTCATACAATGATCTAATTATAAAAGAATACAAGAATACGAGAATACAAGAATACAAGAATACAAGAATACAAGATACAAAATTCAAAAGCTCACCGGCAGTACGAAGCGTACGGGTGGAACAAGCCTCTTCAAAAGGTCCTGATGACTGCCTCTCTTATCTACAAAATTCTCCCAAGGGAGACAAACAGCATCGCCCCCAGCATTCAAATAGAACTGGGCGACATCTTCATCTCGCGCTAACATGGTCTCCGGTGGGTCCTTAGGGACAAGCCTACCCCTCGTACTATGCTAAAGGGACACTCGCTCCCCCAAGTACCAAATATGGCGATACACCCCCGGGAGCAAGACCCGCCGCCCAGTCAAGAAGTGGGCCTGCGTGGCCGAAACAGGTATAGGCGCACCAGCAAAGGGACGCCAAACCACCTGCAGAACAAACGGCTCAGACAAGTATACAAAGTGCAACAGATAAAAAAGACCGGAACACTACAAAAGCATACCTCCTCAACAGGCAAAACCCGCAAAGCTTTGCGGGAGGTCGCCAAAGACATCCTCCTGCGCACCGCTCCTATCCAAGAGGAAGCATACGGGTAAGCCGTGAAGGAAATATGTCCTTCACCCAAGGTGCATTAAGTCTAATACCAAGGTTCAGATTAATTGCGAACAATTAATTCAGTGAGATCAAGTGATCGGGACAGCTAGCTGGAGCAATGCTTCCGATCAGTGAGTTCTAATGGATATTGAACTCACAACTTACTCTTGACTGAACCTACAAGGTCACACCAATGACACGTAACAGATCACCGGATTAAATGAATCTGAAATTCATTTAATAGCTTTTTGGGATTTAAGTTGGAAACTTATTATACGATATGACCTTGCATCGGAATCGTATATCGTATCGCGAATATTCGTAAGCTAGGCAAAACGAATAAATCGTATCGTACGACGGTGATTCGTCGCATAAGAAACGATAAATAATATATCAGAAATATATTAAACGCGAATACGAAGAGCGGCCCACGAGCCGAGTGCACGAAGCACTCGAGGCCCATGGGCGCGCGCTAGGCGAGCAAGCAAAGGCCAAGGCAACACGGCAGCGCTGGCCCATGGCCGAGCGGAGCTGCGCGTGTGCGCGCGGGCCTGTGCAGCGACACAGCCACAGCAACGAGGCCCATGGCCCAGCGCGCTGTGCTTGTCTCACGCGTGGCTTGCTAGCCGGCCTTGCCTCCGGGCTTGGTCGGTTAGTAAGGTTATGTAAATAACCTTATGACCTAATTTCCAACTTACTGCAATCACAATTCAGATTACTCAAAACCCTAGAGACACAGAGAACCCTAATTCTCTATGTGCCTCCAAAGTGAGTTCTTCCCAAAAGGCAAAGTATCTTGATCAATTGTCTAAGCTACGATTATCAAGACGGATCTGATCGTGTCGGTGAACCAAGTAGAGGAACGACAATTGGAGTTCTTTGTTCGTGTTCGTTGACGGATTATTGTGGAAAACACGCTTCGAATGTAAGTATGCTTAATCTGTGCTTTATACATGTTTCCTGGCTTTGGGGATTGTTCCGCACATGTTATTATGTTTAACTGTATTCCCCTACAAGCCGCAACCCCAGTACGAGCCGGCACCAGAGTCGGGAAATGCTCGTACATCCAGATCTTCCAAAAAAGGCAAACAGAGCATCAAAATTCAAGATACAAACATACAAGTACAAGATACAAAGTACAAGGAGTCCTAAATACCTCCAGCACGCTCCACAAAGCAGCAATGCTCGCCTTGCTCTCCGGTGAAGTCTGGGAGGCGTACTTCATCTCATACAAAAGGTGGCTATATGCCAGACCACCCCAATTGAAGCTCGAAACAGCCCTCAAGTCCCTCAAAGCTTCCAGGAAGCCAACCAGCACTCGGCTATTCCTGCTCGGGGCCATCACTCTACTCACAAGAGCCAGGAGGAAGAGCCGAACTCTCTGCTCTGCAGGTATGTCCGCACCACGGATCACTGCCATGATCACCGTCACAGAAGCATGGGTGTCATCATCCATCAAGTCGACAGCAGGGCCGATCAACTTCCTGACGCCGTCCGAATACCACTTCAAATCAGAATCAAAAATCATGTTCCTCTCAGAGAAGGGAAGGCTCGTGATTATATCAAACTCGAAAGGGGTAATGGTGATATCCACCCATGCATATGGAAAGTGTTGGTTGTATCCCACCACCGCTCCAGCAGGGCCTGTAGTCGGGCTTTGACGCCCATCCTCCCTTTATCATCTCCCAAGGCACGCCAGAAATCAACTAGGCCCGTCTGCAACCAGATCTCCTGAGCCTCCGCGTTGTCATTGACAACCGAAAAAACATCATGAAGGTCCTTCAGGGACCAAACGCAACGGCTCTCCATCAGCCTACGGATAAGAGGATCAGTTCAAAACCTATACAAGTCCAAAAGACAAAGCAAAGTACAAGACTCACCAAACCAGCGCGAGGCCGCTGGGACAAATGAAACTCCGGTCGGAACACAAAATCGGAAGACCTCCAGCCAGTGCCAACAAAGACGGGTGCTCTCCGTGGTACCATGCCTGGCTCCGGCACGTCTGTTGCAGTCGCTTCGTCATCCGAAGCATCCTCCATGGCAGCTCGAACCACCGAGCACTCGGCAAGCTTTCTCCGGGTGTGACGAGGCATACTAAGTCATTCGAAATACAAAAATATCAACATTCAAGATTGGGGGCTATCTTATACTAACCCGTACAAAAGTAAAAATTCTAGAAATCCCCAGTGGCAATGCAAATTCAGTCAAGGACCTTGACTTCAACTTACAAATTATACACCAACGCCTAGGCTATCCATGCCGAAGCATGTATACGAATTCTACACCAAAGCTTAGGTTATCCATGCCGAAGCAGGAATACAAGTTCTACACCAACGCCTAGGCTACCCATGCCGAAGCAGGAATGCAAGTTCTATGCCAACATCTAGGCATCCTAGTCTACTCTCCCGCGAGACCCAACAAGGTCACCAGTGAGACCACTATCTACAGATACCAAGTACAAAGTTCAATAAAAATTTCAAAATTATACAAAGTCCCAACAGTTCAAGTTCAAGTGGCTATCAAACAATTTTCTACAAAGATTCAAGAAGCCTACTATCATACAAGCATCATATCAACAAGCATTTCAAAGTGAAAATCAAAGCTACATGCAATCCTAGAGATTATTTCATAAGCAAAACATGAAATACTTACATGGACAAGGCAAGAACAAGAAGATCAAGGGAGATTATTCAACCTTTGAGAGAGAAAAAAGCAAGAGAATGGAAGTGCTTGCTCTTCAAATGGCACGGCAAGGGGGGCTTTTATAGCCCAACCCCGCGCCGAACGCCGAGCCCTGCGCTGGGCGCCAAGCTGCCGCATGCGCAGAATCTTCAGCGCACGGTCCTCCGTGCTGATTGCACGTTCTTTGCTGCTACGGTTTTCTGCACCAGGCATCAAACATCAAATCATGCTACCCTCAAAAATTACGGGTACATACCTGTATCTCCAAGAACCAACAGATGAATATTTCAAGAATATAAAGTCCAAAAAATACAACAATTCAGGCGTTCGACTCCAAACGGACCCAAGCTCCAGGAAAGTAAGCCGAAATATCAAAATCTTAAGAGCCAATAAAAAGCTCTTCTCCCCAGTGAAGCACATCCCCAGCGGATCAATTCCGGGTATTCAAAATTCAAAATTCAAGATTCAAAAGTTCGAGATTCAAAATTTTCGATGCCAAGCTTCGTCCTAAACCAAAGGCGGAAGAGCAGTATAAGTACAAATCAGAGTCGTCATAACCGCACGGAGGTAGACTCTATCCTTTTTTCTAACGCCTGTATTGTGCAGGTACCGGCGTACAAAGAATGGTCTTGATTGCAGAACATCTTGACCGTTCTCCGTCCCGAGTCGAAAACTTTGACTTGCGCTTTCCTAACCGGACGCTCAGTCAAAGTGGGGGCTTCTGTAGACACCTAAATCGTGTCTCCCCATTGGGATGATGACGATACCATTATCCTTCTTAGGTGGTTGGAACAACTCCGTGCGGAAGTCCCGATTTCTAGAATATATTCCAAAATCCAAGAGTCAAAATACAATACCCGAGGTCGTTCCCATTCCGGAACTCGGTACAAAATACAATTTCCGAAAATCAATTTCAAAATCCAAGTACAATCTCGCCCAATGGACCATTCCATTGGTTTTACAAGGCCTTTTCCAGTCAAAATGACCATAAGCAATACAAATTCGGGCGCCGACCCACAAAATCGAGCAAGCAGGGCCTCGTCTCGTAAAACCGAATTCAAAAACTGAAACGGCTTGTTTTTAGACGCAAACCTGTAGACACCTACTTTTGTCCCCATTCCCGAAAGGGAAGGTTCGATGATGAGAACATAAGTCTCCTCTTGGCAACGCATCTCCTATAAAATAACGAATCTCGATCACCCTTTTCATTTCACCCGAACCTGCTATTTATAGAAACCTGCTAAAAATAGTAACTTCCATAATAGGTAGTTGTTAAAAGTGGCAAGTCATAAAAGATAGAAACCTGTCAGAATTAGGTGTTGCACTCCAACATAAATCCTAAAAGAGATAGAATTTGCAAGAAGAATCCTATTCCTAGTATAAATCGAAAATAAGAGTTACGTATTAATTAAAATCCTAACGAGCCTAGAGTTCGTAACGGGCCCAGACGCATTCCGTCATAAAGTTAATATGCACTAAAAGACTCGGATAAGTCTCAAAGACTCTGTATTCCACGAGTCCAAATCTGACAAGGAGATACGGCCCAGACCCTATTTTCAACGCCTGGCTCTGGGCGCCAAAATCTTCGGCGCCCAGCCCTGGGCGCTGAAATTACCTGGGTACGTATTCTCTCCTAATTCTTCTTGCATTAGAGCTCTAAAATTCTATCTTTCCACGAACTCTTCCCTATAAATACATCCCCAAATTCGACGTGAAAAGAACACACAACACACAATTCATATTCTGAGTATTGACTCCAACCCCTAAGCCTAAGCCTCACGCTGCGAAATTGATCCCGTGTTCTGTCGCAATCGATCCAAAAATCGAACATAACGTATCCTGTCCCTTGTAGCTGTTAGGTTATGATACATATGACAATTCATAAATCATGCGGAAAAACCATAAAGCCAGGAAAGCATATTATATTCACATAATCATTTAGCATAGTATTGATGCATACATGTTGTAGCGTGCCTTCCCTAGCTGCGCCCGAACCGAACAAGAACAAGTCTTTAGGACTCCAAATGTCGTCCCTCCGTAGATAGTCCACAGTACGTCCGGATCCGCCTCAAGTTAGACCAACTAGAATCGCCCTTAAGGTTGCTAGGATTTTCGGCTAGTGTTTGAAAGTGTATGGCTAATTTTATTTCAAAAACTTACCCTTTGAATACTTCAATCGTACCCATAAATTGTGACCCTAGGCACTTATTTATAGGAGTATGGAAAATGAATTGTAATCCTACTAGGATGTGGATTTGCTAATTAGAACTTTATTAGGACTCTAAATAACAAAGCAAATCTAATAGGATTAGGATTTTAATCTTTGCACAAATCCTAATAGGATTAGGATCTCCCGCACACGCATCGTACAAGCCGTGCACCCGCACAGGCCATGCGGCCCACGACAGGCGCACAACCCATGTTGCTGTGCTGCGCGCGCGCGCGCCCTTGGCTGGGCCTGGCCTTGCGCTGGGCCTGGTCGAGGCATGCGTTGCTGCGTGCGGCTCGCTGGGCGATGGCCTGGCTTCGTGGTGGGGCTTCGTCTAACGGGCCTCGTCCGATGCTAATTCGTACGATACGCTTCCGATTAAATTCCCGATTCTGGAATTCGTTTCCGATACGAACAATATTTAATATTTCCGATTCCGGAATTAATTTCCGTTTCGAACAAATATTTAATATTTCCGTTTCCGGAATTATTTTCCGATTCCGATAATATCTCCGATTCTGACAATATTTCCGTTTCCGGCAATATTTCCGATTTCGGCAATATTTCCATTTCCGATAATATTTTCCGATACGTACCATGTTTCCGTTTCCGGCAACATCTACGACTTGGATAATATTTATATTTCCGATACGATCCATATTTCCGTTTCCGGCAATATCATCGTTTCCGGAATATTCATTTCTTGCTTGTGACGATCTCAGCTCCCACTGAAACCAAGATCCGTCGATTCCGAATATCCATAGATAGAGTATTTAATGCCATTAAATACTTGATCCGTTTACGTACTATTTGTGTGACCCTACGGGTTCAGTCAAGAGTAAGCTGTGGATTAATATCATTAATTCCACTTGAACTAAAGCGGCCTCTAGCTAGGCATTCAGCTCACTTGATCTCACTGAATTATTAACTTGTTAATTAATACTGAACCGCATTTATTAGACTTAATATTGAATGCATACTTGGACCAAGGGCATTATTTCCTTCAGTCTCCCACTTGTCCTTAGGGACAAGTGTGCATTTCCTAATTCCTTTGTCGCTCGATGCTTGCTCTTGAACATAAGATAAGAGTTGTCATCCTTATTATGTCCAGAGGTGTTCCTCGGTTTCAGAGTTCAACTGATCAAATAAACAGATAATCATAGCCTATTATTCATCCGAGCACGGCCATGCATTTCACAGTTTCTAGCTCTCCGAGTGGCCTTGTACAACTTTTAAGCATCTCATCCCGATTTATGGGAGGACAATCCCAATCTTGCGATCTTGAGATTAGACTTCGTTTGATAGGTGATTACCTGAGCGTTGCCTTTATAGCCTCCTTTTACGGTGCGACGGTTGGTCAACATCAAAGCAACCAGTTCTCAAACAAGTAATCTCAAATCACTCAG
The DNA here is from genome assembly GCF_020520425.1 of Spinacia oleracea. Lineage (NCBI taxonomy): Eukaryota > Viridiplantae > Streptophyta > Magnoliopsida > Caryophyllales > Amaranthaceae > Spinacia > Spinacia oleracea. The sequence goes on along the minus strand of NC_079488.1, from coordinate 66,864,779 downwards.
GTATTGAGGATTTAGTGTCTAATAATTTTAATGAAATTTACTTATGACAGATTTTCATCTCTTACAGTAAAGTTTCATAGGTCTTGTCCGATACTAGTCTTCCCAAAGTAAGTATCTATGCAAATGATTATGACATTGCCATGTCCACATAGTTCAAGAAACAGAACTACTAGTCATCTTGCATTCTAGTCGTCTAACGTTTTCTATGCGTCCAATTTTATAGAAAACTCCGACTAGGGACCATTTTCAACCTTTGACATTCAAGTTCACTTGATAGACATTTCTTAGTCACAGGACTGGTCCTGACAGTCTATCTTGAATATATCGTCAAATTGAAGGGACCCATCATTTAATACTAAACCAAGATTAAATGGAATATGAAAATACATTTCATATATGATAAATGTTCAACCCCAACATTTTACAACCATGGGCCTCAAACCCATCTTTAAAACAGTTCATAGAATTCAAAGCTATGCTTGATTTCCAGTGCTACAACGTGAGTGTTGCTTCTCACTTGTTGCATAGGTTTAGTTATCACGCTTTGCCAATCTTAACATCCTTTTCATCGAATGTTCTTCGAGATATGATGATAAGAACTTTTGAGTATGTTTATTTTGTGATCTAGTCTTTCTTGCTACATTAGTGGTTCTACGCATTTTGCAATAAAGAACCATTAAGTCAACAGACATGTGATCTTCCCAAGTTCAATGAAGAACTCATATAAACAACTCTATTTTATTGCTTCTTAGGCAATAATTACTTTTACTTCAACTGTATAGGTTGCTAGTGATGCTTTGTTTGGATCTACTTATCCAAGCAGTTCACAGATATGTGGAAGACTCTCCAACTATATCTTAGAACATAGAAATTATTATTTTAATTTCCCACGCAACAACTCATGGTCTTCAATCCATGTTGCCATTTCAAAACACGATGCTCTTTAGCTCGTCCTTTTCAATGGTTAACTCTAAAGGGTCTTGCTTGATCCTTTGCCAGTGTTTATGCGTGTAGCATCAATATTTAGCATATCTTTATTTCCTTGAATCAAGAACTATTCCTATGTACCTTTTCAAGTACCATAAGTGTTCTTGATCTCAATCTAGTTGATCTTCACTTAGATCAATAGAGATTGGTATATGTTCGTCATGCCTAAAGTCATACGATACGTTTTTGGCGATCCTCATATTATATTATATACATGATAAATTCTTTTGCAGAATAATTCCCAATTGAATTCTATTCATGTAACTTTAGCTCATTCAGTTACAGTAAATACTGAATCCAACTAAATTCTTTGACATATAATATAGGTGAAGAATCTCATTAGATTCTTTGATGTTTAACTTAGTAAATGCTTATACATAGTTCAAACATTCATTACTTAGATTTATTCATATGGATCGAATATCTCCAATGGAGTCTTTCGTGTTTGATTTAGTAAATTCCATTACTAAACAATATCATAAGATCTTTGTAAATAGATCTTAATACCCAGTATGTACTAAGTTTCGCCTTGGTCCATCATTGATGAATAATTTCAAACCTAAGTCATTAGCATTTGAATGTTATTTCACAATAGAGAGATATGTGTGATACACATAGGACCAAATAAGTTTTACGTACTCCCACTAAACTTCTCATATATCTATAAGAATCATGTATATTTTATGAAACTAAAATGCTTATTAGCTTCACTAAAATACAGTTCCAATTCCCAATTGCTTGCTTAAATCTGTACTTAGATTTCATAAGTTAGCATTCCTTTTCAAGCATTTATTTGGATCCACAAATGCTATGACATGCCATGTACATAGTTTTCTTCCAACATTTGATTGAGGAATAAGTTTTGTCATCCAATTGTCATATGTACCAATATGCAATCATTGCTTGAGTTATAGACTTGAGCATTACGATTATGCATTAGGTTTCAACACAATCCATGCCATGAATTTGCTTGTAACTTTTAGCAACTAATCTAGCTTTGTGTGTGAACATAATTCCATGTTTGATGGTTTTTATCCTTGCAACCAATAGGTGTGAAACTATTCTTGCAAATCAACAAAATTTCAATTTTGTCATCAAAACATTGAGTATGTTTTATGGCCTCTAACCATTTAAAACATTTGAGTCTATATATGGCCTCTAACCATTTTAGGGAATCTGGGTTTCGTCATAGCTTTCTTACTGGTCACAAACTCATTAATCTACATGATAATAGTTTGAATGTAAGTTGTAGGTTTCTTCACTATCTAATAGAAGAATTGCATAGTTTCAGTGATTTGAACTCTATGCCTACTTGGGTATAGAACATCAAACAACAGAATATCAATAGCCACTTGAAAGTCCTTTGAATATTCTGTTCTCCTTGAAGCACTTGTAAAGTCTTCTAAGAGATGTCTATTCTTTAAAGCCACTTCTAAAGTCCTTAAAGAATAAGTTCGGGTTTTCTGAAGCACTTCGAAAAGCCTCCGGAATGTCCGTTTATGTTTGTTGTTCGCCTCGAAGACTTTCGAGGTCTATTTTCTCCCACTTGTCATTTTGGAAACGAAACTCCAAAAGGAAATCATTTCGAGCAAACAAACATTATGTTCTCAAAAATTCGTGGTAGAAACAATACCCTTGTGTCTCATCACAATGAAACGTATATCTATACTTGGGCCTTAGTTTGTTGAATAACAAACACTAAGCTCCCACTGAGTTTAGCAACTCTCTAGATATATTTTATGAAAAGTTATTCTGAAATTACTTTTCAATAGCTTTGACGAATTTGGTTTAGTTTGGTGGTAGTTGAGCATTTTGTTTTAGAAATTATAGGAAAAGTCTTTATGATTCATCATTGATCGAATCAAGTACTAATTGACTTCGATTATTCCAACGTAGATATGCCATATCTTATGGAGCTAGATTGTGAAATTACAACACACAATCATTGATGATCATATTTGGTCCCAAGTAATCATCAACATGATCTAACCTAGATCTTTATGATTTCTTGCTAAGTGGATTTTATACTTCTGAATCTTTGAACTAGCCAAACAGATTCAACTTATATCACATTTGAGTAAATAAACCTATATTCACTCAAATCCATGTGAAATAATAAAGTCATAAAATCTTTTTTTAGCTTTGAACTCTATCGTCTAGGCGTTCTAACAATAGTTCATATCTTTTGTTACTTTCAACAAGTAAGACTAGTTGTCTTAAGTTGATCTAGAAATCAACCAACTTTCAAAGTCCATTAAAATAGAGCTTGTGAATGTTAACTTGTTGACATGGTCTAAGCAACAATGCCAAAGATTAGTGGAACTCAAATCAAGGGTTTGATTTGAACCTAGTAAAGTTTTTATTGTTAAAGAGTTGTTTGTTTTAATCAAGCAAATTGACTCAACCCGTAAATGACCATTTCATTCAAATAAACAAACAAACAAGAATTGTTTTTGTTCTTCTGAATGTGAGTCTTTCTGTGTTTGAAGCAGAAATTTAGGTATGTTGATTATGGAACAAAATAGCCATTTAGTTCCAGCCTTGAAAGGACTTAAAACAACCTAGATGACCCTACAGCTAATGTAGCATTGCCATGCTTCATTTCCCACTTGTAGGCCATTAGTGTAGCCTAGATTCCATTATTTGAGTTATTACCGAAGTAAGAACCTCAAGCGGTATATGATACCAAGGAAGTTTGATTCCTAGGTCACTTATCTTTAAACATAAACTTATAGGTAGAAACGGAATTGTAAATTCCTGTCATCTGTTCCTTTGTTTTCCTATTTCTTGTACCCTTTCTTATAGTCTTAAGAATTGAATTCTTTAGTGTTGACTTTTATACTTTGTTAGACATGTCCAATGTCATTTTATCAAAGTTCTTACCATTTATGTTGAATATTCTGTTTCAACTAGATGATCTTACCAGAAGCTTCTAACGTTCTCTAAGTATCGATCTATTCGAATGTCTAAGGACTAGACTCATTCGAGAATTAAATGGACAAAGATATTAGGTTGTTAACCATTGGTAAAGCTGAGCGTTTAAACTCAATGCTTTATGATCTCAAAACTACATTGTATTTTGAATTCACAAGTACCAATTCGTTTGCCATTCGATTTTGATATTCGAAAACAACCATAAAAGTCGCGAAAAGAAACGTACATTTTAATTTGCTCATTTTCTCTCATTTCCGTGAATCGTTCTTGAATTCACTACCAATCGAGGAAATTTACTGTTACCTTTCTAAAAGGATTTATTGCAGTGCAAGATATTTAATTATAAACAATAATTAAAACATACATTGAAGCATGCAAAGTCTAAACATTTATCATGAATAATAACTTGAAAATGAAAGCAATCATGCAATTTAAACAAGTCATTAGCATTTTATTCGAATTATGTGTTCCGGCAGGTGTGAATAAAATGATTCCAAGATCCTAAAATCATTGAAGAACTAAGCACAGTTTGTCGACTTAATCCTAAAACATCTTAGGTAAGCAAAAGCCTTTTGCTAATAGTCTAGAAACTATTCTTGGTTGATAGGTACGTCTAAGAACTTATTAGGTAAACCTATCGATTTTGCCACGACATAAAAGGACTCCTTACTTATATCGTTGAGTTTCACCAAAACTAACATGTACTCACAATTATTTGTGTACCTTGCCCCTTTAGGACCAATAAGTAACACCTCGCTGAGCGAAAACTATTACTAGATTGATGTAAAGGATATCCAAGCAAGTGTATATTTTGGCATGGCACCTTATAACTCAATTTTTAAGTTTGGAACTTAAGGCTCTTACTATGTTGGTTAGATTTTAAGTGAACTAAAATCCTTAATCATGCAACATAATCAAGCTTTTGATCTCATGCATTTTAAGACATATTTAAAGGCAATAAATAACTTAAAACATGCATAAGATAAATGTGATCTAGTATGGCCCGACTTCATCTTGAAGCTTTAACTTCAAAGTCCGTCTTGAAAATCTCCGTGGGAGGCACCATTTTCTTCAAATAGGATAAGCTATAATTAAAACTAATTACAACTATTTGATGGTACGCAGACCATATTTGAATTGAAAAACAACTTTGGTACTTTAGACCAATTACATTCAAATTAATGGTACGCAGACCATATTTTCTATCCTATTTGGGCCATACTAGTCACTTCATAACCTGCAAAACAGTACATATACAATATATACCGTTCACCCATTCATTATCATGAATGGCCCACATAGCTGGTTAGTAAAACACATTATGCATCACGTAAACATTTGCATCAATTAATCAAGGGCACCAATAATCTACCAATTATTCAGTCCTTATTAATTCTAATCAAGTTGTTTTAACCTTAAGGATTTGTAGACCTAATCAAGAGTTTATGACACACGCCCATTGCTCACAGCCCACGACACAAGGCAGGGCTGCTGCCTTGTGCTCGTGGACCATGCCCTTGCTCGCTGCATTCGTACCGCATGGGCGACGAGCTCCCTTGCTCGTCGTCGCATGCCCGCACTATACAACACCCCTGTAGCGTCCATTGCTTTGTGCGTGCAAGTTATATGAGCGAGTCGCATAAAAAATTAAAATTTATATTCAAAATTAATGACAAATTAATAAATAATATTAATTTCATAATTTTAGGGCGAAAAATCGAAACTTTATTATTTAATTGATTTCCGATTAACATGGATTCAAGTCTAGGTCATAAAAATTTAAAATTTAACAAAAATTTACAATTTTTATGGTGGTTTTTAATCATAGGTTTCTAATTAAATTATAACTAATTATGAAAATCAAATTAATTCTAAATTATTCCAATTTTCAACAAATTAATCATAATTACAAATTAGATTGCATAATTAACAAGGCTAGGCATTCAAACTTGTTAAACATATACAGTAGGTCAATCAAAAATTCAAGATTTATCAACAAGAATCGCAAATATTTAATTTAACATCTTAAATTTACGAAATTTTGCATTCGAAAAACTAAAACCTCCGAAAAGTCATAGTTAGGCTTCGAATTCGAAAATTTTAGAATGCCTTTTACATGCGGAATTGACACAAAAATCACTCGATTTGGATGAGTAACGAAGAAACTGCCGAAAAACTGCGTACGTATAATTAAATAAACGCAATTTGCAATTAATTAACAATTACGAAAATTAATCACCCCTTTTAATTCTTGCAAATTTGTAACATTTAACCATGTTCATGCAATTTAGATTATGAATATAATAAGAGGCTCGTGATACCACTGTTAGGTTATGATACATATGACAATTCATAAATCATGCGGAAAAACCATAAAGCCAGGAAAGCATATTATATTCACATAATCATTTAGCATAGTATTGATGCATACATGTTGTAGCGTGCCTTCCCTAGCTGCGCCCGAACCGAACAAGAACAAGTCTTTAGGACTCCAAATGTCGTCCCTCCGTAGATAGTCCACAGTACGTCCGGATCCGCCTCAAGTTAGACCAACTAGAATCGCCCTTAAGGTTGCTAGGATTTTCGGCTAGTGTTTGCAAGTGTATGGCTAATTTTATTTCAAAAACTTACCCTTTGAATACTTCAATCGTACCCATAAATTGTGACCCTAGGCACTTATTTATAGGAGTATGGAAAAGGAATTGTAATCCTACTATGATGTGGATTTGCTAATTAGAACTTTATTAGGACTCTAAATAACAAAGCAAATCTAATAGGATTAGGATTTTAATCTTTGCACAAATCCTAATAGGATTAGGATCTCCCGCACACGCATCGTACAAGCCGTGCACCCGCACAGGCCATGCGGCCCACGACAGGCGCGCAACCCATGTTGCTGTGCTGCGCGCGCGCGCGCCCTTGGCTGGGCCTGGCCTTGCGCTGGGCCTGGTCGAGGCATACGTTGCTGCGTGCGGCTCGCTGGGCGATGGCCTGGCTTCGTGTTGGGCCTTCGTCTAGCGGGCCTCGTCCGATGCTAATTCGTACGATACGCTTCCGATTAAATTCCCGATTCCGGAATTCGTTTCCGATACGAACAATATTTAATATTTCCGATTCCGGAATTAATTTCCGTTTCGAACAAATATTTAATATTTCCGTTTCCGGAATTATTTTCCGATTCCGATAATATCTCCGATTCTGACAATATTTCCGTTTCCGACAATATTTCCGATTTCGGCAATATTTCCATTTCCGATAATATTTTCCGATACGTACCATGTTTCCGTTTCCGGCAAAATCTACGACTTGGATAATATTTATATTTCCGATACGATCCATATTTCCGTTTCCGGCAATATCATCGTTTCTGGAGTATTCATTTCTTGCTTGTGACGATCTCAGCTCCCACTGAAACCAAGATCCGTCGATTCCGAATATCCATAGATAGAGTATTTAATGCCATTAAATACTTGATCCGTTTACGTACTATTTGTGTGACCCTACGGGTTCAGTCAAGAGTAAGCTGTGGATTAATATCATTAATTCCACTTGAACTAAAGCGGCCTCTAGCTAGGCATTCAGCTCACTTGATCTCACTGAATTATTAACTTGTTAATTAATACTGAACCGCATTTATTAGACTTAACATTGAATGCATACTTGGACCAAGGGCATTATTTCCTTCAGTAGCTGAAGAATTAAGCCCGGAAACTTGAGATTCATTAAACAAAAGGAGAAATAGCAAAGCCAAAGTGGTTAGTTTTCTGAGAACCATGACGCACCTCTCAAGGGTGCGTCGTAATGTGTCCCTTCGCATGATTTAATCGCTTTCCTCGCCCTTTTATAAAACTGTTAAACTATTAAATCTGATTGTTCTATCACACCTAATAAAGATAATATCTTGGGAAATTGAACTATCATGCTAGGTCCCTTAAATCAATCTAAACAAGATAATCACGATCGATCTAGTATTATGTGTTGCATATTGTTAAAATAAATTCAGATTAGTTTAATAATTAACGCATGTCCCTTCAATTATTTATGCTGAGCTAGTAAGGATATCCTGCCTTTGGAGTTATCGAAGAGCGAGTACTCCTCTCGGTAGTTACAGTCCCCCGAACCCTCATTCTCTACCCTGCGGGTGTACGTTGAGCGATCCCCACACCAGGGATCACAAGGGAACCTATGGCCGTCGTGGTCAAACATAATTGCACTCCCTTTATGTCACGATAACCGAGTTTTGTCAGTTTTTCTCATTGTCGTTAAAAACTGAATGGCGACTCCTATATTACTAGTCAATTGGGTGTAAACTCATAGGAAATCCAATTACACTTGATTTGACAAAAAGAAACGTCACTCCCACGAGGGAGGAGGTCAAGCATTATCCTCGTGCTTTTTCGACCCCCCTCACAGTGGCGACTCCACTTGGAAAAGTGAAGGAAATACTCGTGCTCGTAGGTAATCAGAATAGCCGAAGGGTTAAACGATCCTACCCCGCGTTTATTTCCCCATCAAATTGGGACGACCTGAAAATCAGCATATTAATGTGAACGGGCAGAACCGCATAACGAATCTTGGCTCCCTTGGGATGTTTCATCTCGGGAGTTGGAACTAAGGATACCCATCGCCAACCGGGGGGTGCATACGCTTCGAATGTTGTCCACTCGGCACTTTTCGCTAGTAGTACACCCGTCCCAAACCCAATCACTCGCCCACTAGGTCCCTCTCATTGGTGCATGCCCCCTTGGCTTACATCGTGATTGGCCTCTTGGGCGAAATTCATCTGTTGAAGGCACTACCTCGACCGGGGCATGTGTTGGATCTGCGATAGAAGCGGTACCAAGCCGGCGCAAATACTACCCATAGAAGCCTATCATAAACTACATGACATATTATTATTTTGCCTCATGGTGTAATGTTAGTTATGTGTAGCGAATTATGTGATTGTGTGTGACATATAATGCTAGAAAACCAACGACCTTAGAAATTGCCCAAACATTCATAAACCAATTGGCCAAAGAGTTATACCAAAATACATGTTCCGCAAACCCGAACGATCGCCACAGAAATAAGTGACGTTCAGGATGGCCCGTAACGAATCCCACAACGCTGCACAACGCGTAAAGGACGTTATTAGGCAAGCACGCAAAATTAAGTCGCATAAACAAAAATATACGCGAACAGAAAACGAGTACCAGTCAGGGACGCATTTTCAGCGCCCTTGGCTGGGCGCCAGTAATTCTCACGCCCTTCGCTGGGCGCTGAAGTTGCTGCCTGGCCTTGTGGTCAGGCACAGCAGCCTCGGTGCCCGCGCATAAAAAATACGTAGCAGTAAAAGAAAATTCGTGAAAATTGCTGCAAGGGCGTACGAAAAGGCACTCGATTCTAAAAGCGACTTAAAAAAAAAAAAAAAACTCTTTGTGTCGTTGTTAGGCCTCCTATGACGACAATGTTCGGCACCAAAACCGAGCAAGCTAATTTAAATAACTTTGAATGTCACATGGGCAAAGAATTCAAAAAATAATGTTCAAATAGAGTCTTCAAGGAAAAATAATGTTCGAATAAAAAATAAATCCGAGTCTAGACTAAGCTATGCCAAATTACAATCTAAATCCTAAGTCTTAGTTGTCTTATCCATAGAATCGGTCCTAATGCTTGGTGCCGTTCTGCAAGTTAAAAGGTTAAACCATATTGAGTCTCCCTTCCTAACATTTAAATCAATAAGCACCCATATGTAATTGTCATCCCTTGCTAAGAATCTACGGCCTCAATACTCTCTCTCACCAATAAAAAGAATATATTATAGTATTTGCAAAATGGAAACAGTCACATTCTGAAAATCATTCCCCCATAGTCGCACAACCCCCAAAGTGAGCCTAAGGTATCAATACCATTGGCAAAGAAAAAAATTTAATGGCCTCAAGGCTTATGATCACATTGGGTCACGACTATCATAGTCCTCTCGAGCCACTCGCTCCTTGAAATACTCCTAAGTACGGACTAAAAGATTTTCCACGAATGCAACATGACGAACCATGAAAATACCCAAATCGGCATGCCATAAGGCTACCATTGGGGTAAAGCAATACACACTAAGAGGGAAGCCGCACTAATAATTCTAGTCTTGCAAAAATGAAAATTCGATCTCCGCGACTAACTACCTTGCCAACATTAAGCAAAACGGCGCATGACAAATGAACACCCAAGGGTTAAAATCTAAAGTGTCAACCAACAAAAGTTATGGTCCAATTAGCCTATGTCTGAAAGTTGCTTGGTCAAGTATTATAGGCTTACGCCACATCATTATTTTGAGTCTAGGCCACCTCCTTGTATTCATACACGGGTTATAATCAGAAAGATTAATGAAAGTTCGAGTCTAAATCACAATTTCCAATTAAATCCCAGAAACTGGAGTCTGAAAAAGAAACAAGAAAATTATTTTCGATGCAATTCTTTCGTTAAATTTCAATAAAGTAAAAACAAAATTTTGAATCTACGCTATTTGCACATTTTAAGAAACGACTAAATACGCTTGCAAAGTAAGACAATTTAAAAGGTTCACCCTAGGCCTACTAAAGCTAAAGGTCCACCCTGGGCCTACTAAAATTAAAGGTCCACTATAGGCCTACCAAACGAGGCTCACTCAGTCTCGCCTCGTGACTCAAAGACCACAACCATCCACCTTTTAGCCCAAATAAAAAGGGGGAGAAATCCCAAGCAAAGAAGAGAAAAAAGAGAAAAAGAAAAGGGAGAGCGAAAAGAGCGAGCCATGGAATACTTATCCCGTACCTCCCAAAGTGCAACATTCACCCAAGTAAACGAAGGAAAAGAATTGAGTCAACCAATCCAAATCATGCCACAAAAACTACATAAATTTCTACAATGTCTACCCTTTCCAATCCTTATGTTCTTAGACGCCTTCGCTCTGGGGCCCCTGTTCAGCTCATTTAACCCATCCATGTTCTCATTGCCATAACCCAAGAAACCATTACCTCGACTCTTGTTCTTGAACTTGTTATCAACTGCAAACCACGTACGGCCATTGACACGTGTGTCATACCCATTATTTCCAAAGCCCAAACCTGCTCTTACACCACCATTAGCATAATGACCATATAACTTGTTTGGATACATCCTGTTGATATACCCTTGAGCCGTCCCCATGCTACTCATTGGCCTTGGTTGATGTAAACTCATGACACTAGCTTGAGGCTGCAAATTGTGAGACCTAGCAGATGTAATCCTCATGCTTGACTAATACTTATACAAATTATCCTATCTCATTCAATCCATCTTTCAAACCGTCTTGAGAGACAAATGAAAAGTACATTCTACGCTCAACGTAAAAAATTAATAAAAAAAAAAAAAACTTTGCAAAGCACCTTTAAAGTTCGTCTAAAAAAGAAGCATTTAGCGCACCAAAAAAGATCCGCCCAGAAATCATTTTCAGCGCCCAGGGCTGGGCGCCGAAATCTTTAACGCCCCAGCCTGGGCGCTGAATCTCTCTGCTCGCCAAATTTTGTTCAGAAGTGCTCGTCATTTTATCCGCACATACACGAAAAAATAACGAACACTTGGAGGGGTACAACACGTATTCAGATATACGTACCAAAAAATACATGTACTCAAAAAATTATGTACTTAAAAAATATATAAAACAAATTTACGGCTTACGGCAAAGCAGCAGATTAAAATAAATTTCACCCTTTTTCAAACATTACGAGTCCACTCGAACGTACTTGTTTAAAATCGGCATTCTAAGAAACCATTTTCTGGCTAAGAACTACCCAAGATCTGATTCCAAATTAAATCTATTTAAGGCGGATACGTAGGCAATCCATGATTCGGTCCAACCAATTTTCCAAAATATTAAAGCCTATAGAATAACAAGAATAACAAATAAAGTCCCTTATTGAAATTTAATTACTTGCAATGCAAGTCGAAAGAAAAATTTAAGTCAAAGGAAGAATCCAAGTCATCAAGATGCCAAAACGAGCACACATCGAAAAATAATAAGGGCACGTACCCTTGCCAGAAGGAGCACTCACACTCCTAGGCACTTAGCCAATACTCAAAAGATCGCTTTCCCTCAATTGAATGGGGGATAGCGTGAGCGTCCATGACCTCTAAAATACTCGACTTGACCCTCCCTAAAGCGAACTAACTCACTTAAAGACCTTCTTTCACCACTAGACACAGTCATAATCGCCAACAAGTAGTAAAGGCAGTAAGCTTGCAAAAAAAAAGGATTGTTCTACGGCATCGCCCCCATCGTTCCTTTGAACTCAGGGTACCCGTTCATGGTAATTCAAATGCTTGCGAATCCCCTTTGAAAAAGAAAAATCAGACATTGTCAATAGGACTTGGCACTTAACCAAGGCTCACCCTACTCAGACATATGACACGGGCATCTAAAATCAAAATCTAAAAGCATCATTAATGGGAACACATAATAGCAATTGGGGGCTAAAAATTGAAATGAAAGAGCTAGGGAAGGAACTAAGTATACCTTGACCTTTTGTGCAGACATACACCAAGTAAATCTAAGTCAATTTGAAAACGGTTTATATTCCCGCAATTCTGGAAAGATGGCCCTAAAGGCCCAAAGCATGTGCCACACGGGCACAAGTAATATCTTGACGCCTGCACCCTGGCTTCCAGCAAATCCTTAGACAGCATTCCAAAAATCGTAACAGTATTTTGATTCACTCATGTAATCCTGTACGAACCCTTCTATAAGTCAACTTACTTAGGACACCTCGGATTGTACACAGTAGGACTCGGACTTCAAATAATTTTCAAAGACTTCTTCAAACATAATAAAGTGTCGTTGGTTTAAGCTAAGTATGCGTTTATCTCGACGTTGCGAGTGAGTCAAAAAGATTTCTAAATATGATTATGGGTAAAGAAAGGCACCTAGCTTTTGGTCAAGGCACACTTCAACATGTGACTACCTTGACCATGGCAATGTCGCACAATACGACATTTACCATGGAAATATTATTATTGATTTGAACAACATATATGTTAGGAATGGAAAAATCACAGTATTTTTTATATTACTGTTTGTATAATATACGTAGTAAGCTATTACGGAAACTCCATAAAAGCAAACAAGCAAAATATTTTTTTGATTTTCATATAAAATTTTCAAAAAATGCATTATACCCTTAACCTACAATAGTTAATAAATAAATAAATAAATAAATAAATTACACTGAAATGTGTCATTATACGACTATACCCAAACAAAAAACAATTTTTTTTATTATTATTTTATGTAAAACAAGTGTTAAAAAGTGTGTCCAACAAAATTACTTATAAACCTGAAAGCCTGTTATATACCCAATCTAGAAAATAGGGTATTATGACTGATATAGTTATCAAATCAATACCATATCCCAAAATTTGGATAGATCGAGGGTACGGGTATGATTACGGTTACGGATATTATTCAATTCCAAAATAAAATGATATCTAATTGTCTGATAATTTATTTCTTATATTTTCCCAACTTAAGTATTTTATCGAAACGCTAAACTCCTAAAATCGCACAAATCACTTTACAATCCAAATAAATAATAATTTTCCCTGATTTTCCCAACAGTCGTTGATAAAATTTATTTTATTTTATTAAAAACTTCGTTTAAATAAATTATTCATAACAGAAAAAAATATTTAGTCTCATCCGTGCGTTGCACGTGACCTAACCTAGTTTATTCTTAAAAGTGTCACTTACAAAAATCATATACTTTTGCAAAATCCACACTTTATGTGATACAAATACAAAACTTCACGATTCAATGATGTTTAAGGTTGTTTGTAATCACTTCCTTAAACTAGAATCATCTTCAAAACATGGAGTAATCAAAGGTGAGGCCTTTCTAATGTTTAAAGGTCTAATATTTGAGATTCAAGACTCCATTTTTCAATGTACAAGTTCAAGTTTCCAAATTCCAAGATTCAATGATGTTTAAGGTTGTTTGTAATCACTTCCCTAAACTAGAATCATTTCAAAATAGGAGCATATCAAAGATAAAGCCTTTTTAACATTAAAAGGTTCAATCTTTGAGATTCAAGACTCCTAAGTTCAATATTTCAAGCTCAATATTTCAAGTTCAACATTTCAAGTTCAATTTCTTTGTTCAAAATCTAGGACACTTTAAGATGAGCAACTTGCCCTAAAGTTGATATTTTTAGCTTTGAATCCGTGTCGCACGCACATATTCTTAAGGAGTCGTTTGGCGTTCGGATCTCATATGCTAAAGTTCAAATTCAATATCGCACCTTTCAATTATGCACTTTAATATCGCAATTTCACTAACGTTTTTCAATTATGCACTTCAATATCGCAACTTCAATAACGCCTTTAAATATTGCACCTTTCAATTCCGCACTTTCAATTATGTAACTTTACTTGCCTAGTCCTCCTAGGCAATGTGGTTTCCCACCTAGTCCATTTCTAGGTGGTGATGTACTTTACTAATTATGCACTCATTTTCTATTGTGATGTTGCTTTACTTGTTTATTGATTTCATCACCTCACATGCTAAATACAACAAAATACAAGTTACACCACGCTTAACAAAGATAGTTTTTGGACAAACTGGCCTTAGGTTCCCTTAAATTAACTTTTAAAGCAAAGTGGGCACGATACAAAGTAGAAATTCTATTTGTTCAAATACTAAATCCAAATCCACAGAGTGTCATGACTAGGGTTATTCGAAAAAGTTTTGTGCCATGCATTTGAATATAATTTCTAAAGCTCGCGGAATAAGCATCTCGTTCCCTTTCCCGGATCTCACCCATCCGTTTCTAAGATTCAATGCCTTATCCTAATAGAGTCATTTTTGGTCTTTCCAAACGGGACCCTTAAAAATGTTTGGTGGCGACTCCTTCAAAATCCAAAAATACAAAGGTTCTAAAGCCGCTCTCGTAGGGGAATACAAAAGTACGAGAGGAAAGTACAAAAAAAAAACCCCTACAATAACACAAACACCCAGAGACGTTGATAGGCATATAAGAAGGCGATTTGCCAAATTAATTTCACAAGACGTCTTATTACTAAGGAGTGGAGTAGGTGTACGGTTGATCAGATAACAAACGGCCATTAAAATTTTCCCCCAAAATTTCTCAGGCAAATTACCTAGAAAACGCAATGCCCTCCCTAAATTCAAAAGGTTGGTGTTTTCGCTGAACTCTCCCATTTTGTTGAGGGGTTCTAACACATGAAGATTTAAACAACATGCCATGCTAAAATAGCCTTGCAAATAATTAAATTCGATCCCATTATCACTCCGAACAACTTTAATAACCTGATGAAGTTGAGGTTTAATCACAGCAACAAAATTAAGAAACATTAACTCAACTTCTGTTTTATTACTAAGTAAATAAATCCAAAAACCTCTTGGAAAATCGTCAACAATCGTTAAAAAATATTTTGCTCCACAAGCCGATGGCTTCTTGTAGGGATCCCACAAATCAATATGAACTAATTCAAACATTCTACTACCATGTGTTTCGCTAATCGGAAAACTCTCTCTACATTGCTTTGCACGCGGACATACATCACAAATGTTATTATTCTTCTTAGTAGTATTACTCACATGAGGGATCAACTGCAATACTATCTCCGACGGATGTCCAATACGATAATGCCACAAATCAACCACACGATCCAATGCAAGCACCCATACTCTCATAACCCTGCAAAAAAAATATAGTCCTTCATGTCGATCACCCACGCCAATCACCGTCCTCGTCTAGTGGTCCTGTAACACACATATTTTTTTAAGCTGAAAATTTAATTCGTCACTTAATTGAGTTACAAAAATTAAATTGCAGTTTAATCTAGGCACAAATAAAAAAATCTTAAGAACCAATCCACCCTCCAATTTTACATAATCATATACATTTGAATTGATTATTTGACCATCCGGCAACACAACTGGACAATTTCTGGACGTTATGATGTTTCTCAAACTCAATAGATCGCTCGTCACATGATTAGAAGATCTTGTATAAATAATCAATCATAAGCCCATGTTACCTTGCAATTTAGGTTGAGGCTTATTCATAATATCAATTATTTGTTGCACTTGAGTGTCGGACACACCCGCAAGACCCTGTGTATCTATTGTCCCTGTAACGTGTGTTGACCCGTTGCTGCTGCTTGCAGCCCGTGCTTACTGCATTTACATGAGTTGTTGCACCTGTCCCCTGCACATTGCGGCCACCTCTGCCTCCTTGACTATTATTGTTTCTGCCTCCCCTACCCGATCCTCTACCACCACGTTTCTTCTCATCCCACCCACATTGTGTCCCTCACGATTGCTATGCTGACGAAACCTCTCACCCGCATCTCCATATTTTGTTCCTGACTTGACATCCACCTTGAAGGCCATAATATTCTCCTTACTCTTACCCCCCCCCCCTTTGCACGTATATTTTCGGTATCGTCTACCGTTTGGTACGCCTCATCTACAAAAGGTAAGGGAGATTGCACCAACAATTGAGCCCGAATTTCTTCGTAGTGATTCTCCAAGCCAATCAAGAAATAATGCAGATGCTCTTCTTCTCGTATTTCACCAACTTGTCTTGCTATGTTGCAGAAGCATCTTGTACAAGTGTAGCCCGACACTCTAGCGTATTGAACATATGTCTTGCAACGGTCGAAAGTCGACCAAAATAATCCGTCACATACTCTATACTCGATTGCTTGCACTCACTCAATGCCAATTTT
The DNA here is from genome assembly GCF_020520425.1 of Spinacia oleracea. NCBI lineage: Eukaryota > Viridiplantae > Streptophyta > Magnoliopsida > Caryophyllales > Amaranthaceae > Spinacia > Spinacia oleracea. Next base: position 66,848,116 of record NC_079488.1, on the reverse strand, counting down.
ATATGGCATACTCTTGTACAGCTAACCACAAAGTATCTCTTCCTCAAGTGCTCCCACAACTCACTAGCCATATCAAAATCCTCCACCGTAGATCGTAAGTTCTCGTTTATTGTGTTGGTAATCCACGACACCAGCATTGAATTCACAGCAATTCAATGGTTCATCTTGGTTGCATCCTTCGCATGTTCCTTAATCGAACCATCAAGGAAACCAAATTTGACTTTCGAGATCATACTACAGCGCACCGCCTCGGGCCATTCATCGTAATTTGTTGTGCAACGAAGTCTGACCAGTGTAATAACCACCCTAGGACCGTCGCTCGAACCGAGGTAGTAATCAAGATCAACCTCCACCTTATCCTCTCCATCCTTGCCCGTGATTGAATGCACAAGAGATGATTTATGTGGAAAAAAGATCAAGTTCTCTTGTCCTCTCTATTCTCAGTTGCGTAAAAAAATTAGGTTAATTAACCTAGGCTCATGATATATACCATGACCAATTAAGCTTAAAACTCTAATATTCTCATTAATTAACTTCGTATATATATTACATGGAAAGGTTATTCTAGGTAACTCCATGTATCTAAAAATTACAATATTAGCATAATATACTATAGTATACTACTATACTTCGTATATACTATTGTAACGTACACTTTCTCTTCTGTGTTACTCCCTCCGTCCCGGAATACTCGCAACATTTTGACTTGACACGCTTGCCAATGCACAACTTTGACCACCAATATCTTTAACTACATATTATAAAAACTTATAAAATATTAATATTTTGAAAATATATATTAAGATGAAGCCAACAATATATTATATACTAACAATTGTTTTCATATACTTGAAATAAAATAGGGTAAAAGTAAATTATGTGAATAGTGCAAAAAGTCAAACCGTTTCGAGTATTCCGGGACGGAGGGAGTAATATTTTTGCAAATACGGAGTAGTAACTGTAAATATCATTTTAAAACGGAGCTAGTAAGATTGGTATGCTACTTCAGCTATCACCAATTAATTTTAGAATAGAACCATGTTAGACTTATAAATGGCCGTATTCTCCTTCAACGTGGGTTTACTGGGCCCAGTGATATTTATCAAAATAAAACTCGGAGAAATTCATTCATCGTTGGAGATTAGCTACTTCCTTTGCGATTCCTTCCATCAAAGTGTTTACAAGTCCAATTGACTAATTTATTAGCAGTATAAACTATAAACTTCACCCACGGACAGATTGACCTCTTGCGCATCTATCTATTACTTTACTATATACTAAAAGAGACACCAAAAATGACACATGTCATTTCCTGGTGAAAAATTTTCCCGCCAAAAACTCTTTCTTAAAAAGACATATTTATTTTATTCTTTTTTTATTTTCTCTCCTTTTGTATAAATGTTTGTATATGGAAAGAAATATAGGATTACTATGCCATTATTAAAATTTTGGTAAAATTTTAGTTAAACTGTCATGTCAATAATAGAAAATATTCTTACTCGATATTTTGGTCAAATTAGCATATTAAATATATCAAATATTTTAGTCAGATTATCAAATTAAACATATAAAATATATAATACGTAGTATGTTAAAATATGATAAAATGAGTACATTCGAGATTATTAATTACGTTAAGGGATAAATTATTCAATTAAAAATTTTATAAAAAAGATGGTCAAATAATAATTTTTAAATATCCGTACGTGCACGGGACCTAATCTAGTAACTTACCCAATATGAGTATATGACCCATTTCAATTAGACTAGATCTCACCCAACAATACATAGAGAGAAAATCTCAAAAAAACTTACTTCGTATAAAGGTATTTTTGCCAGTTACTAATTAAAGAAAACACAAGCACACACCTCAAATCCTCTCAAAGAAACGAGAGTAAAAAACAACCCCCTAAAGGCGATTAGGGTTTTCAAAGTTCTTCACCTTTCGAGATCATTCTCCACCTTTGTCGGTAAATTTTAATTATTTCCACTAAATCCTTGTTTTAATTTTGTTTAAACACTTGTTTCCTTGTTTTCTTGAATTTGACAACTGTCCTTCTTAGTGTTTTAAACTTGTTAAACTCTCAAAATCCATCTAAACACTTGTCCCTTTCTTCCTTATATTCGATTATAATACGTTTTGAATCTCTTTAATTACTCTGGTTTGTAGAATATCTTCCTGTGTTACCTTCTCTGTCTCTGTTTTTCTACTCTTCTTTATTCCAGAAAAAATTTCCTACTCTTCTTTAATCACTGTTTCTGTCCTTCTCTTAAAAGTGTTTTTTTGTTTGGTTTCTTAATGAATCAACAACAACCTTGGCAAACTTATAGGATGGGTCCCCTTGTTGACCCTCCTCATGAATTTCATATGGGAGATATTAATTGGGATAAGTCGGTTGTGGGTCATTTCTTTGATTCCAATCCTCCTAGTCAGTCCATGGTGCAACATTTGGTGGATTCTCGATGGGTGAAACGAGAAAACATAACGGTTTTCCGTACAGGGAAATTCTATGTCTTTTTATGCTCTCATCAAGCTGATGTTGAGGCTATCCTTGAGCTTCATACCACCATTATTGATGGAAGAATCATCACTTTTCGTAGAGGAAGTGTAGGTACGCTACTGCAGAAAATTGATTTCAGCAAAGCATGCTTATGGATTCGTGTTGTAGGGTTACCTTTGGGTTTGCTGGATCATGAATGGGCTTTAAAGTGTTTTAACCTTATTGGTTATGTTGAGATGATGGAACAAGATGATAATGTTTTGCCTTCAATTCCAGAATTCAGAGCAAAGGTATGGTTAGACTTATCGAAACCTTTAATTCCTGGGGATCAGCTTGTCTGGGTTTATTTCTGTTATGAAGGAGTTTTTAAGTTTTGTAAGAAGTGTGGGATAGTTGGACATTATACTTGTAATTGTGAGTTCTCTTCTTATTATGCTTTTCGATTAATCACTGATAGAATGAATGGTTTTGAGGCTGCGGGTTTAACTGTTATTCATGGCCCGATGGAAACTCCTTTGTACTCAAACATGATAGAAGGGTTAGAGGATAAATTTAGGAACCGGAATGTTAGAGTTGACTTGTTATTACTTGGGTTGGATGCGGACATAGGGGAAGAAGGAGGTGTTGATGAGCAAGAACCTGAAGTTGGTGATGATGATAATGGCAATGGGGGATCTTCGGGTGATAATGATGATAATAATGATGGGGGTGGGGGTGGGGGTGATTTATAGAATGTTGTGTTTCATAATGGAGACATGGATCAACAACCACAGGAACCTGGTAATAATGAATTGAATGATGGGATGCATAATATGGATTTTGGGGAAGCAGAGAATGGCCTAATGGAGGATGAATTTATTAATAATGTTTCTGGTAGTTCAGAGGGTGAGTTGAATGGGAGTTCAGGCTCTGAGTTTTATGAAAGTGCAGTTGCCTCTTCAACTAATGATGGGGCTGAAAACGAGTTTCAGAATGATGATACTTTGGCAGATGATTATGATCCTCTAACTCCTGAAAATTACCACTATCCAGTTAGGTTTGACATGAATAGGAACTTCAATCCACATTCCACCTTACCTACTATACAGCAAGCTGGTAATCCGGGATTTCATATGAGAGCTCCTTCGTTGCAAACTGACAGTAGTGATAGTAGTCTTTCTGAGGCTGAATTAGGTGCATCCTTGACAGACAATGTAGCTGGTCCAGTATCGAATTTTGAAGTTGGAGAGGCATCAAATGTGGTTCATATTTCACCAGGTTTTCCTCACTCTTTTCAGCCTTGTTCTGGTGGAGAAAAGGTTCATGTTTCAGGTGGGTTTGCTGAAGGCAGGCCACAAGTACTGCATGATAATGTTTTTTCCTCCATTCCAATTGCACCATTTGGTTTATTTGGGTCTGATACAGAATGTTCTGAGTATACTCATCAAAAACAGCAGGAATTGAGAGATATTGATGCAATATCAGGTGGTAAGTTTGGTAATGTTGATCGTGCTATAAAGTATATCCCATCTCGAGGTTTTTCAGAAAATTTTATGAAGCGTCCAACCCATGTTCAACCACCTCGTAGACTGAAAATACCAACTTCTTCATCAGCTGCGGATATGCTGAATGGTTTGAGTATAAGTGCTTCAGATCCAGCAACTCCTGTTATCACAGGAAGGATTACGAACCCATCTTTGTCCTTCCCTCAGAATGATAAATCAGTTTTAGCTACTCCTTGTGTGCATAATTTCTCTGCAGAAACTGTTTTACCAGGTGTTCTTTCGAACAAAAGAAAGAGACCAAACTCTTTTATGCGATCCAGGTCTTATGAGATAATGCCTCACCTGGGTTACAGCGCTTCTAGTTGGTCTCAAAAGAGGCACAAGAGTTTTGATGATGTTAGGAAGGCAACCACTTTCGATACAGATTCTATAAAAGGTCTCAGTTCAATGTTGAGTGGTGAGTCTTCTAGTCTGCTCAATGCTTCTTCTGAATGTGGGAAGAAACGTTCTCAAGATGTCACAAATACAACAGCTTGTAAAAAATCAAAACAAATCTCTGGCTTGGTTGATTTTCCTGTTCAAGTTATTACTCCTGCACTTTGTGAAACAAGCTGGGGATTATTGCAAGGTCCAAAGTTTTCTTCACAATCCAAAAATGGTTCGCCAGCTGTCCACGCACAGCTCCGGAGTGCTAAATGAAAGCTATCTCATGGAATTGTAGGGGTGTAAATAATCCTAGGTCGTTAGTTCGACCATATGTTTCGTGGTTGCTTAAGACTTATTTTCCTATGTTTTTGTTTATTTCGGAAACTAAGACCTATCTTTCTAATGTATCTAGTTTATTAGGGGGTAGTAACCCTTCTTTTGTTTTTGGTATAGATGTCGTAGGTTCAAGTGGTGGCTTAGCAGTTTTTGTTTGGACAAACCTTGATGTTAGTTGTCTGTTTGTGTCCTCAAATATTGTATTTTGTAAAGTTCATGAATCTAATGGAAATACTTGGGATGTTATGTTTGTTTATGGAGCACCTGTTGTGGAGGATAGAGAAGAAGTTTGGAATCAAATCCTTACTCTTTTGCTAGAATCTCCTATGTGTTTAATTATAGGAGACTTTAATCAAGTAGAGCTTTATTCCGATAAATTAGGAGGTTCTTCAATAATTCAAGGGTGGGAGAATTTTTTTCAATGGCGTTTAGCTTCAAATTTGACTGAGGTTCCCTTTTCAGGACCCCCTTTTACGTGGACTAACAAAAGAGAGTCTTCATCCCTTATTATGGAAAGATTAGATCGAGCGTATATGTCAGAGTTGTGGTTCACTAAGTTTACAGGCACAAGAATTGTTAATCAGGCTATCCTAGTTTCAGACCATGCAGCTATTATTTTACAAACTGAAGAATCTAGATTTCAAAAAAACCGACCCTATCAAATACAAAATTGGTGTCTTTCCTTTCCTGAGACAAAAATTTCAATTGAAGATGTTTGGAATCTTAATATTTTAGGATCACCAATGTTCTCGTTATCTCGTAAGATGGATACGGTTCGGAATATTTTGAGGAAATGGTGTTTGAAGAATAAGAACTTTTGGGGTGTTAACTGGCTTCATTTCTCGAACAAGCTTGCTTTGGAAGGTCTTGAGGTTGATACTTTGCAAAAGGGAAATAATCATAATTCTCTTATTCACCAGTCAAATGAACAGGCCAAGTTATTATTTCAATACTGGTTTCAGCGAATGAAGGAGTTATGGGTGGCAAATGGTGATTGTCCTACAAAGTTGCTTTTTTCAAAGGTTAAAAAAGGACAAAAGAGAAATGAGGTTTTGAGACTGCGGGATTCTCAAGGGAATTTCAAGGAAGGTCAGGATAATGTTCAAAAACTTGTGGTGGATAATTTGAAGATGGTTTTCAAGACAGATGATTCAGTTCTAGACTACAGTGAAGTGGATTATGTTTTACGAGAGATGGATTTGCCACAATTATCAACTCCTGATATTATTAGACTAGAAGTTCCTATTTCGGCTATGGAAATTACTAAGGCTATGTTTGCTATGAAAGAGTCTAAATCTCCGGGTCCAGATGGAATGACAGCTGAATTTTTCAAGAAACATTGGGCGATTGTAGGAACCTCAGTGATTGAAGGTATACAAAGTTTTTTCAAGACTGGTTTTTTGCTAAAGGAATGGAATCATTCCTTGCTGGTTATGATTCCTAAGATTGCTTCTCCTGAAGAGGTAAATCAACTGCGTCCTATAAGCTTATGTAATGTTGTCTATAAATGTGCCTCAAAATGTCTGGTTAATCGTTTGAAACCAAGTCTTGATGCTCTAATTGATGAACAACAACATGCTTTCATACCGGGACGATATATGAGTGATAATATCTTAATTAGCCATGATATTCTACATTTTTTAAATGGAAGGAAAAAAACAGGTCCAAACCTAGCGGCGGTTAAGATTGATATGAGTAAAGCTTATGATAGAATACACTGGGGTTTTCTATTACGTGCTCTCAAAGCTTATGGTTTCCCTTCATCGTGGATTCAATTGATATACCAGTGCATCTCAACAGTTTCTTTTAAAGTTCTTATTAATGGAAGAACTTCAACAGCTTTCAAGCCTAGGTGTGGATTAAGGCAAGGAGATCCTTTGTCTCCATATTTGTTTCTTTTCTGCATGGATATACTTGGACGTATGCTGACCTTAGGTCAAGATATTAAGTTATTCCAGGGTATAAAACTTGCAAGACAGGCACCAAAGATTACGCACTTGTTTTTTGCTGATGATGCAATGATTTTTTTCCAAGCAACAGAAACTTCATGCATGAATGTTGGTGGTATTATAGATCGATATTGCCGAATTTCAGGACAACAGCTTAATCTAGAAAAATCATTTGTCAAGTTTAGTCCTAATACTTCTCTATCACAGCAACAAAATTTCAAGACAATTTTAAGAATGCCAAAGGTGACCCTGTTTGGACAGCATTTGGGTGTACCTGTTGATTGCATGGTTTCAAAACGATTGCATTTCAATTACTTGATAGATAAGGTTGTTGATTTAATCAACTCATGGAATGGGGTGTTGTTGTCTCAACCACAAAAATTAGTTCTGGTCAATTCTGTTATCGTGGCAATGGTGTCTCATGTTATGATGAGTTTGGAAATTCCGATTTCAATTTCAAATAGAATCGATTCTATGATTGCCACCTTTTTCTGGGCTAAACAAGGGAAAAAAGGAATGCATTGGGTTCGTAGGGATATCTTATATCTACCTCGTGGAATCGGAGGTCTGGGCATTCGTAGATTATCGACGCTCAACTCAGTTTTTTTGATGAAACAAGTGTGGAGAATGCATCGAAATCCACAATTACTGATTTCGAGAGTTTATTTGGCAAAAGGGAATTTTGCATTAACTACGGGTAAGCCAAATATGCTTCATGGTCGTGCTTCGTGGGGAATGCGTGGTCTTCGTAGAGCTGAGAATGTTTTACTTCAAGGTTGTGCTTGGAAGGTGGGAAATGGGGATACTATTAAAGCTGGAAGAGATAAGTGGGTTAATGGTAGGATTCCTATTTTTTCTTCTCATACTCGTCTTACAGATGCTAAATCTTGGAAGGTAAGTCATTTTATTAAGTCAAGTCATCTTAACTGGGATGCGGGACTTGTTCGAAACACCTTTGATCATATGGATGCTAAGGAAATCATGTCTCTGGAGTTACCAACAGGAACAGTAATGGATCAGTTATATTGGACAAAGCATAAAACTGGATACTTTACAACGAAATCTGGTTATGCCTTCTTACGAGAAGCTGAAATCAAGCAAGATTTTCATACTGGTCTGGGTCAAAACAGGTTTGTTCCTTTTTTCAAGTTACTTTGGGCTTTAAAAATCCTTCCAAAGTGGAAGTTGTTTATTTGGAAAATTATGGTAGATGGCCTTCCAGTTAAAAAAGGCTTGGGTCGAAGAGGTATAAGGTTGAATACATCTTGTGATTTATGCATTGATATCTGTGAGGATGCGCAACATATTTTTCGCCTTTGTAACTTGGCTCAGGATGTGTGGAGGAGTAGTATGCTAGGCATATTCTCAAATTTCAACGAGAACCTTTCGATTCAGGATTGGATTCTCAACTATATCCAGCTTTTTAATAGCGTGGATGGAAAAGGTAGTGATCGAGTTGTTACCTTCATTGCGATTCTGTGGGGATTATGGATTACTCGAAACGCGAGAGTTTTTCGATCAGAGAATGGAGATATTCAAGCATGTCATATGCATGTTAAGTTAGCTAGGGAGCAACATCGGGCTTTTGCTGGGAAATCTAATGTAAACTTGGGTTTTCTTCATCCACCAGAACTGTTGCCAGTGTACCCACCAGGTTTTGATTTTGCAAATATAGGTTTGGAAATTCCGACTACGTATGATTCGGTGATATATGTTGATGGATCATGGAACAAAATTACACTGAGAGCGGGAATGGGTTGGATTCTTCAACATTTAGGGAATGCAGAATCAGGAACCATTGGGGGATGTGATTATGGTTTAGGGCAATCAGCTTTACATGTGGAAGCAATGGCTTGCTTGCGTGCACTTCAGTGGGCAAAAGAGTGTTCTCTGCCTCATATAGTATTGTATACTGACTCAGCTACATTGGTCTCGTATTTGAAGAGGCATATCATTCCTGAGATCAGTGTCAGGTGTACTGTTCAAGCCATTTTCGAAATAGGTAAGAAATTTATGAGTTGTGTGATCAACAAGGTCCATCGAGATCAAGTTCATTTGGCACATGTTCTGGCAACAAGAGCAACGAAAGATGGACTTCAGTTCGTTACGCCGGTTGATGTTAGATCTACGATTAATTAGTTTTTATTTTAATGTACTTTTATCCAATGTCAAAAAAAAAAAAAAAAAAAAAAATTAAAGAAAACAAAAATTGTATTTAGTTTCAATCATATGATTGTTGGGAATTCACGTCCATGGGCATTGCATTGAGTGGTCAAGTAAAAACGATGAAGAGTTTCAATACCAAAACTTTCTATAACATGTGATGGATTTATTAATGATTAATTTTTCTAAATTTTCATTAAATTTTTATCCTAACATAGGATATAAAGTAATGAATCTGAGCTAATAAATTCTGAGTACTTTATACGTAACAATTGAATCAATTCTCCTCTACCCTCATTGCAATACTTAAAAAAAATGGAAGTTTATCTATGGTATTTTTATTTATTATTTATAAAGTAGTTATACGGGCAATACAAATTATAAATATAGAGGGGAATTCGAATCTACCATATATCATATACGTGGCATCAACTTTAACCGGTACGTCAAGACATGCATCATTTGTATTATACGTAATATATACTCGTGAAGAAATACAATCGACATGCAAAATGATAGCAAATCAAATAACATTGAGTTGACTATTGACGATGATGAATTAAGATGGAGCCCACTCTCACGTTAAACTTGTCTTATGGTCCTCTGATCCCTAGGTACTTATTATTTGTATGTCCCATAACATATTAATCTTTTTTTACTACATTAACTTGTTCTTAATTACCTTTTCAGATTTGTGATGTTCTCATTGGATAGACTATATTAAATTTATATTATTAGACCTACATATGTAATCCTTTATTTGCGTGTCACACCATAATGTGATTGTGAGGTGCAAAAGTATCCATATTTGCATATATAACTAGATCCGACGAGAAGTGGATGGTGGAGCCCCTATTAGTTTTTGTTTATTTCATTGTTTTTTAATTATCCTAACACTTATAAAGCTTCATACTTTGATTATTATTCACCCAATAGTACATTTACGTGCATGTCCCTCATTTCCTTCTTTGTTTTATTTTGTCTTATTCTTAACAATATATCATTTACGGTTTCACCCTTCCATTGCTACTCCCTCCGTCCCTTAATACTCGCACCGGTTTGACCCGGTTTGATCGGTGCGGAGTTTAAGACATTTGAATTGACTTATTAATTTAATGAGTGTTAGTTGATAGTGCGGTATTTTTTTAATATAGTTAGTGGAAAATGTGTAAGGGGTGTGGAGTGGTGAGTGAGGGTGTGAATTTTAAATGATTATTTTGTAGGGAGTGGGGGTGTAGGTGAGGTAATAGGTAAGTGTGAGAAATAATATAATATTGGTAAAAATTTCCATTTATAGAAGCGGTGCAAGTATTAAGGGACGGCCCGAAAAGGAAAGCGGTGCGAGTATAAAGGGACGGAGGGAGTATACAAAATGAATTGTTTTCTTTGGGTATAATTTCCTATATATTGTATACCTTCGAACTATATATCAATTAAAACGCATATGGTTTCTATTTCCTGTTACATGTAAATCCAACATCTAACTTTAACATATCATTTCTAGCATTTACCATAAATTGTAAGTTCCTAGCTTTTAAGTAACATTTTTACAAAAATAATTTTGTATACCTTGGGGGATTAGCGCACGATCCAACAACTAGTATATTCAAAACATTGAAATGGGATGTTAAGATGGATTCTTTAACAAAGAAACACCCATAAGTAAACTTGAATATTGAATCACAAAAGGAGCCCTAATCCAGGTCATTGAAAGGTTGGACGACCAATGACTAATGAAGATTAGATTGCAAGTTGATTTATAGTTCGGTTTCTTGAACTATATTAACTGGATGTCAGAAATCATTTGCATAGATACTTATTGGATCTTGTATCGGATTGACCATGAGAACACTTTAAGAAATTAAAGTCATGTGTAAGTTTGAGAGAAACTTATTGTAGATTAGAAGAAAAAAAAAATCAGAATACATTATTGGTATATGGAGTCAAAAAAGAATTATCAATTATAGGGAAGAAGATTCAAACTTGTGATTTATCATGCATGTCTCATTGGTAATAATTCAAATTAAAATACATAACATAAGATTTTTGACATTAAAACAATGTTAGATTTTTTTGGGTGTAATTACAACAATGCTAGATGGTTGTTAATGTTAGGGATGTTCGCATATCAATAAGGATTGTGAAAGAGTTGCAATAGTCACGGACTCACGGTACTTGATTAGTATAGACGCAGAAAAAGTTTTTTTTTTTTTTTGGGTCAATATATCATATAGAAAAATAATTAGTAATTTAAAATTTTCCCTTTAAAAACTCATTTAATATTTATCAGATTAAAGTTCAATATTTTTAGTTCAATTACTCAAAAAACAATAAAATATATGTCCAAATATATGAACTATAACAAAAGTACATAGTATATATCTTCTGGAGTACAAATGTACAGTCGTGGGTATTATGGATCAACCGCGTATGACCGAACTTTGGACAAAAAACAATGAAGTACTACGTATAGTACGTATGTTTTCTCTTCATATATAATAAAAAAAAAGGAGAAAAAGAAGATGAAAATAAAAGCAAGTAAGTGATGAGGAGGTGCAAACCAAAATACAAGCAACAAGTGTGAATAACAACAACGTTTGTGGATCAAAGTAGTTAATTATGGTCTCCATTAAATCTCTAAATTTGTCCCTCTTATATTTATTATCCTAAAAAAGACAATAGAAATTGAAAAAAATAAAGAAAATGAAAGGGATTTAAATTAAGGGAAAAAGAAAGACCTCAAAAACGTGGCTAAATGTTGCACCAATGGACAAGAGTTTGTGCACCATCCTCAATACTCACTCAATAGCGTGTTACGTTGTTACATGCCTTTACATAGGCATGCCAACATCATCATTATTATCAACATGGATCTTCGTTTATGTCCTCCTTTTAACTCTCATGCTTCAAAAGCCTCTCCCTTCCCCTCTCAAATGTGAGGGTGTTTGGTTCATTTGATTTTTGTACTTTTTATACAATATTTTTACCACATTCTTTTACTAATATATAAAAATCAATTGTTGTTGTTCAATGTGGTGTTAGATTAGTCGTAACGTGTGTTTTTTAAATATTACGGAGTAACTTTTTATAGTTTTACCAGCTAGTATACAATTGTAATATATTTACGGTCAAACTAATGCATTGATAAGTGTCTCATTCAAACTGTTGCAAGTATTCTGAAACAGATGGAGTATGAGTTTATAATCATGGATGAAACAAGGGTTGAAAACGCCCCTTAAGTAATATGCAGATTAAGCCTATATTTGACAACACTAATTGAAATAATGTTGAAAATTGATAAATAAAGTTGAAATCGATAAATGAGTTGAAACTAAATAAAGTAGTTGTCAAATATTGTGTAATCTCGTATCATTCTCATTAATAACACACGTATATATATAGTACAACTCATTACCTAAACCCTAGATTACATATTAGGTAACATACCATATGTAGAACTCATATTAGGTAACATACCATATTTAGGACTCTACAGAATATTCACAATATAATATCTCCTATATTCTATCTTAACATCCCCCCTCAAGGTGGAGCATGAAGATCTCGAATGCCCATCTTGTTCAAAAAAAAACTCAAATTGCTTCTTCCCCAATGCTTTAGTGACGATATCTGCTAACTGAACCTTCGTCGACACATACGACGGGCTGATGACCGCCTTGTCTCACTCTCATCACTACCCGTTGTCTCATCGACACCTGTCGTTGGTGAGACGACGTCTGATCCACTCGACTGGGTGTATAATGTTGTTGTTCCTCCCTCACAGGCGACGACACCCCTTCGTCGACGCCACTAGTCAACGACACGTCCTCATTGTCACCTGTATGCGACAACACTCCCTCAGTATCACCCGTAGGTGACGACACTCCCTCAGTATCACCCGTAGGTGACGACACTCCCTCAGTATCACCCATATCATATAACATAACTCTATCTCATATGATATTCTATCCTCTAGGATAACTACGTTATCCTTTACTTATCCTTTACTCCCTCCCTCAATCGTAACGGCAGTTTCACGAACGTTGCGATTGGAAACACCATTCTTCAATAAAAAAAATCGAGCAAGAACGCCATTCTTTTCGAACCTGCACTTTTTTTTTTTTTTTTTTTCTCTCTTGATGAGAACGCCCTTCTTTTCGAACTCACCAATTATCTCAATATGAATACTCGAATTGGACGCGATTCCAAGTACGAGTCTTTTCTCCAACACCAACCTCATCTTCTACCAATTTGCAGCGGAATTATTATATTAATTACGAATCCCGCCGGTGGATTTATTTTTCTAACCCACCGGCAGGGGATAATTTTTTTTTGTAGATGAGTCGTAGGATCTCCCTAAGTTCTTGATATCTGCTACGTTTGCTGATGACGTCACCTAAAAAGTTGCTGATGACGTCACCTAAAGAGGAAGTAAGTGAAATTACTACTGATAATAATTACGAAGCGAATCCAAGGAAAAGAAGTCGGTCGTCGGAAAATCAATCGGAAAATACTTGTTCTTACTTCCTCTTTAGGTGACGTCATCAGCAACTTTTTAGGTGACGTCATCAGCAACTGTTGTTATAATATCTCCTATATTCTATCTTAACAGTAGTAGCGAAAATTGGTAGCTAGGTTCTTGAATCTGACAAGGTACTCATTAAATGAGATACGAAATATTTGGTAGAATTAATTGTTTGAGATGGAAGTATTTAAATAACAAAATAAAGAAGGTCTTTGATAGATTAAATGGAAATTCTAATTAAGGTCCTTTTGAAATGGTACTCAAATTTCATTCTCAATTTAAATCCTTTTCAGCTTAAGTTTTAATTAAAAACTATCCCTCAAACAACTCTAATTATTTAAAATGTCTTAAAATTACAATACCTTATCATTTGAGGAGAGTGAAATAAATTACCAGAAAACAATATAGTTTCAGTAATATAACAAGCCACCTCGAGTTAAGCTAATAAATGGGGTCTAACCTTTTGAACTTTTCACCGTTTAGGACCTATACCTTTTTTTTTCACCGTTTAGGGCCTCATTCTCCTTTTCCGACCAAATTTAACTAGAGTATATTAAAAGGTTAGGTCCTTGGGTTAAAAGGTTAAAGTAAATCAAAAGTTTGAGGACTAACCTTTTCGTTTTTGCACCTTTTAGGACCTGAACTTTCTTTTTTCACATTTTGAGAAATCATTCAAGTTTTCATGTAATTCCAATTCAATTATTAAAGTTTCTAATCATTAACATATAATAAGCTCAAATTGAAATAATATGTAACTTAATTCATAAACTTAGCCCACATATAAATTGATTTGGGTATCAAATAATCTAATGAATAAAGAAGCAAATAATTATTTACAAGCTGGTCATATTTTATATATTCGGTTATGGTGTCCAATGACAATAGAAGAGTTAAGCAATTTATATAGTAGAGTACGATATTCATACAATTATACTCAAAGGTTTACGGGGATGGTGGAACTAAAAATACACTACGGAATTTTCTGCCCCGGGACCCAAGTTATAGGAAGATCCGCCATTGATGGTATATCCTCACAATTGTTTGTGGTTTATTTGAAGATTATTAATAATGTCCACACAAAAACGTAAAAAAAATAAAAATAGGTTAACTTTAAACGAATTCTGATTTTGATCACAAGTTAATATATCATACTAGTTCTTGATTGTTTTATGAGAGTAAAGATAATTTGTTTATTGATGCTCATATTTGATGAGGTACTTAAATGATTTATGCTTAACTCGATCAAAATTAATCAGCAATCTCCGAATTAAAATTTACGACCTCAAATTTTCTATAAACATATTCAAATCAGTTGTTATTGGATTACGTAAATTAAGTTTCAACTATTAAAGGTCTTATGAATGAGTAAAGATTATCTATGATGTTTGGAGAAGAGTACTATGTAGTTTTAATTGTATGATGGGGTTTGAGAAAGATGAATTATTATTATTATTATTGTTAAATATATTAATAACAATTATTACATAATAATTAATAAAAATATTAATATTAATAACTATTATTATAATTATTAATTTGAGCGCTAAATTTTTTTTTTTGCATTTTCAGATTTTTTTTTTTATAGTAAATAATGTTGGTATACAAAAAATGGATATGAGGTCCCAAAAGGTGAAAAAAAATATTCGGGTCCTAAACGGTAAAAAAATCAAAAAGTTGGACCCTAACCTTTGTCTTAATTTATTATTTGAGTGATAGTATGGTTAACGGTGAGTTAAACTATGGTTAAATGGCCGGAAAATGAATATGAGTCCCCAAAAGGTGAAAAAAAAAAGTTGAGGTCCTAAAGGGTGAAAAAACCAAAAGGTTAGACCCCAACCTTTAACTTAACTCAGCCACCTCTCAATAACATACATCACCTTCAATAAACCATTTTATTTGTGATTGATCTTTTGTCTTTTTACTGTTATAAAAGCTCTCATTTCCAAAGAAAGTTGTCGCCCGGCCAATACAATATGAATTATAATTTTGGAAATGTATCAATTAGGTCTTGGCCTAGTGATTAAGATCGAATGTCCATGTAAGATCTCCCTCTCCTATTTGTAATTTATAGTCCCATTATGACTCTGTGTGATATTCGCAATGAAGATAACTTAAACTTATTAATTTTGATCATGTCAGTTCGAATACAAAATAAGATTAGACAAATACGGAGTATAATAGGGCCCCGAGCTAAATTTTTGAAAATTGTTTTGATTTAGATTTTTAGGAACTTTTAAAATTGGTCCAAATGAGCCATATATTTTAAATCAGGCCAACAAATAATTTGTGGAGGAGGTTCATAATAATTTATTTTGTATGGATCAAATTAAGTCCCCGGGTCCGAATGGAATTCAACCAATCTTTTTTCAAAAACATTGGAATGAATTGGGTCCAATTATTCATGACTTTTGCTCAGCATCTTTTGTTAAATGGTCAATTACGGAGGAGATTAATAATTTCTATATTGCCTGAATTTCTAAGAATGCTTCGCCCTTTTTGATTACGGAATTTAGACCCATAGGCTTATGCAATACTATTTACAAGCTCATAACTAAGATTATTTCCTCTAGATTAAAACAGGTATTAGGTCGTATTATTAGTCTTCTTCAGTCAAGTTTCATTAAGAGCCGAGGAATAGAAGATAATGTTATTCTAATCAAAGAAATGGCCATCATTTCCAAAAGGTTAAAAAACATAATAAAATTATGGCTCTAAAATTGGATATCACAAAGGCCTACAATAGTTTAGAGTGGGATTTTATTGTTTTTTTGACTTCCCACAAATTTTAATAAATCTAATTATGTCTTGTATTACTTCTTCTGCTATTTCGGTTTTATGGAATGGTGAGATTTGTGACACCTTTTACCCTTCAAGAGGGATTCGTCAAGGTGATCCATTATCCTCTTATATCTTTGTTTTATGTTTAGATAGATTATCTACTATGATTGAAAATCAGGCTGATAATAGAGCCCGGTATCCCATTGCTATTACTAAAAACATAAAATTCTCTCATGTGTTTTATGCCGATGATGTGTTCTTATTTAGCGTTGCTACAACTTATAATATGGCTAATATTATGAAACCCTGGACAACTTGGGCAAATTTTGGGCTTACATATTAGTATGTCTAAATCTACCTTAATTTTCCCAAGAACTTTACATCATTCTATAAGAAGAGATATTGTTGGTTCTTATGGTTTTAAAACCTCTTCTTCCTTTGGTAAATATTTGGGAGTGGACATTAGGCCTAATAAACTGAAAATTAACAACTACTTGGATCTGTTAAATAAGACTATGGATAAAGTGAGAGGCTGGCAAGCCAAGTTACTAAACATGGCGGGGAGGTGTACTTTAACTAAATCAGTTTTGAACTCTTACCCTCTCTATGTCATGCAAACTACTCCCTCCGTCGCAGATTAGTTGTTACACTTACCTTTGCACAAAGTTTTAGGTGATAAGTAGTTGTTTGGTTATCAATTGTTATTTTATTGAAAAAGTAGATGTGATATGAGTTAGTGGAGTATTTTTTTAATTGAATGAGAGAGGGTAAGGGGACAAAAATCATTTAGTGGGAAGAGAGAGAAAATATAATAATTGCGGGGTCATTCCTAATTTAGAAGTGTAACAACTAATCTGGGACGGACGAAAAAGAAAAGTGTAACAACTAATCTAGGACGGAGGAGTAATATCTTACCAGCCACTATTACTTATACCCTTGAAAAATGCTGTAGAAAATTCCTCTGAAATAAAGTGGATATAAGTCGTTACATGTCTAGAATTTCTTGGGATAAGGTTACCAATTCTATTGATTCGAGAGGATTAGGTATCCGTAGAATGAAGGAATGGAACCTTGCCTTCATGGCCAAATTGGGTTGGACTATCCTTACGAGACCAGATAAATTATGGGTTAGAATTTTAAATGAAAAGTATCTTAAACACTCTAACTTTCTGAATAATATTCCTAATATCAACCAATCCCCTCTATGGAGAGACATTCTTAAGGGTCAAGAAGTGCTTCATAAGGGCATGATGATTGGGATGGGGAATGGAAAGAGTACTTCCTTATGGTATCACCATTGGGTGGGGGAGGGTCCTCTTTACACTTTAAAGGATGTCAGAATTCCCAATTTGAAAGCTCATTGGTTTGTTAGTAATATTATTTGTGATGGTTCTTGGTATCTTAAGGATGTTGAACATCTCCTCCCTAGTCACATCAAAACCATAATTCTCTCTTATCCCCTTTCCAGTAACACAAATGAATAGAATTTCATTAGATGGAATTATTCTAAGTTTGGGAATTTTAATATTAAATCATCCTATTATTTACAATCACCATAGCTCAGCCATATAATAGTTATGCGTGGAAATCTATATGGAAAATTAGGATTGCTTATAAATATAAAATGCTTTTATGGAATTGTTGTCATCAAATCTTACAAGTTGCTTTTAACTTAAACCGATTTATTAATAATATCAATCCTTTATGCTCCAGATGTCATTGCACTTATGAAACCCATCTACATCTGTTTAGAGATTGTGCTCAATCTAGTATCTTATGGTCGTTTATTTTCTAAAGAGTTTGGAAGAATCCCAATTTTGATTTGTGGTCCTTTTATAACTTTGACTGGAATGATTGGATCAACTTTAATTTAAAAAACTCGATGGATTGGAAAGTTATTTTCACCATTGCAATTTGGCATATCTGAATTTTTAGATATAAGGCAGTTTTTTTATCTGAAAATGAAAAATGTCTTTTCCTTATTCAATGCTTTCTATGTGGATTGGAAATCTACTAACTTGGTTCTGCAAGGAAAAGAAACAGGAAAACAGACTGAAAAAGGAGCTTTCAAGATGACATGGTTCCCACCAAAGGAAGGAGTGATGAAGTTAAAACATAGATGCAGCTTGGAAATCGGTTAATGAGGCAGGTGGGGGGGTGTTCAGAAGGCCAATAAGATCATGGTTCGTAGGGTACTAAAGTAAGTTCAGCGTTACATTCAGCTTTGGCTGCGGAGTTGTATGCATTGTGGGAGGGATTGATGATTGTTAAAGACTTCATGATAGATAAGCTGGAAGTAGAAACATATGCTTCTTGAAAAGGTAAATGAGCAATCTCGCCATGATCTGGGATCTGTTTTAAGAGAAGTGGCACAACTGTTGGGTCATAGTTGGATCATAACTTTCTCTCATATTCCAAAATTCTGCAATAAAGTTGTATATGCCCTGGCTGCACATTCTTTGGTCATGACAGTTGGTTATAAACTTCATTATATCATCCCTTCGTGTGCTAAGGCAGATTATGACATTGATTTTGAGCATGCAAACCCAGAATATGTAAGCATTGTAAGAAGAAAAGCCCGTGCAAGTGCTCTGGCCATTGCTGCTTCGAAGGACCAGAATGTGGATACTATTAACAAGATTGTTACAACTTCTTCATCTTCTCAAATTGTCTTTGGCTCTATTGTGTCAACTATTAAGAAAGTTGTGGGAAAGCTCTTCTAATAAAGACAAGGTGCAGATGGAGAAAGGAAAAGAGAAGGAGTTCACTCCCTTTGTTGTTGGTGGTTCAACAGTTGCTAATGAAATAGAGATTGTTGAAATTGAAGATGGAGAGGTTGTAAGGTTATGACAAATATAAAACATATATTTCATGCGGAAAAATCATAAAGCCAGGAATCCAAATTAATTGCCACATAGTCAATTAGCATAATCTAGGATGCATACATTCGAAGCGTGCCTTCCCTAGATGCTCCGGAACCGAACAAGAACAAGTTTAGGACTCCAAGTGTAGTCCCTCCTTAGATAGTCCATAGCACGTTAGGATCCGCCTTAGATTAAATTAACTAGAATTTAACCTAAGGTATTATGTTATTCGTACTTAATTATTTGGCAAATTATTAAGCTTAGTTTTTAACTTAAAACTATATGAATAATTTTTTAATTGATGTATATAAATTGTGATTTCCATCACCTATTTATAGGATAGGATTATCGGAACTAGAAACCTACTAAAATTCAATTTATCTAATTCTATTAGAATTAGACTTAAATTAAATCTATTAATTTAGTGTTTAGCTTAACAACTAATTCCAGTAGTTTCAGGAAAATAGTTAATCGGATAAATCCTAAATGCATAAGGATTCGAAACACGCACGAACACAACAACAGGCACCAATCAGCCCACGAGGAGCTGTCGTGCGCACGGTGGGTTGGCTCGGCCCAGCG
This sequence comes from Spinacia oleracea, assembly GCF_020520425.1. Taxonomy (NCBI): domain Eukaryota; kingdom Viridiplantae; phylum Streptophyta; class Magnoliopsida; order Caryophyllales; family Amaranthaceae; genus Spinacia; species Spinacia oleracea. The sequence goes on along the minus strand of NC_079488.1, from coordinate 66,828,508 downwards.
CTGTTACGCGGCCCACGAAGGGCGCGCCAGCCTGCTGGCCTTGCCTTGCTTGCTGGGCCTGGCCTTGCTTCATTGCTTGGCTGGGCCTTGCTTGCTTGGCGGGCAGCTGCTCGCCTGCTGTGCTTGGGCGGGCTTCGCTAGGCGCGGGCCTAGCTTCGTGCTGGGCCTTGCGTCTAGCAAGCTCGTCCGATGTTTATTTCGTACGTCACGCTTCCGATTTATTTTCCGATTCCGGAATTCATTTCCGATTCGAACAATATTTAATATTTTCGATTCCGGAATTAATTTCCGTTTCGAACAAATATTTAATATTTCCGATTCCGATAATATTTCCGATTCCGGCAATATTTCTGATTCCGGCAATATTTCCATTTCCGATAATATTTTCCGATATGTACCATGTTTCCGTTTCCGGCAACATCTACGACTTGGATAATATTTATATTTCCGATACGATCCATATTTCCGTTTCCGGCAATATCATAGTTTCCGGAGTATTCATAATTTGCCTTTTGACGATTTTAGCTCCCACTGGAACCGAGATCCGTCGATTCCGAATATCCATAAATGGAGTATTTAATTCACTTAAATACTTGATCCGTTCACGTACTATTTATGTGACCCTACTAATTCAGTCAAGAGTAAGCTGTGGATTAATATTATTAATTCCACTTGAACTGAAGCGGCCTCTAGCTAGGCATACCGTTCACTTGATCTTACTGAATTATTAACTTATATAATTAATTAATACTGAACCACATTTATTAGACTTAGCATTGAATGCATACTTGGATCAAGGGTATTATTTCTTTCAGAGGTCACCAACAACTGAAGATGAAGACTATTTCTTTGGGGAACGCATATTTTGGAGGATTATGAGTTGGCGTTATAGGTTTTGGGATTGTATAAATATCAATTCTAGGTATTGTATAAATATCAAGATCACTTTTATATTACGGGTTTTACAATGTGGGTTCGGGTAGTGGGCAATACCCTTTTTGTCATGTTTTTGGGTACGAAGAGGGACAAAATGAGGAATTAGGTCTAGTTTGCAGATTTTGATTTGGGATTTCGACCTCATGTTTTTCCGGATCTTATTTAGTCCGTTTTCCTAATTAATTAATATATATGTCGACGTATTGTGTTAAGAAAAAAACGCCCAAGAAAAATATTATTATATTCTTAATAAAGATATGTATGTGGGGGAACTTGGGATGATGAAAAGAAAAAGAAGAGACTAATTTGTGCCGAGTAATTTTATATTCTTTAGGTTGGGTTATTCAAATTTCTAGGTATAGCCGTGTAATAATAATAATATCTTACTCCGTAATTTGTAATTTTATTTTAGGATCGGATGAAGATGATAATAAATGTAGCTTGAATTACACTCCGTAATGAAAAGAAAAAGAAAACAATGAAATGGGAAATTATGTAAATAAATCTTGTGAGTTAAATGAATTATGACGTCAAAAGTATACTGGTTCTTTTGTACTCCCTCCGTTTCTTTTTGTTGTATCCGTTTCCATTTTAAGCGTTTCATATTGTTGTATCCATTTAGAATCTATTCTATTTTTGGACATACATTTTATCCTAAAATACCCTTACATTTCTATCTAATTACCAAAATACCTAAAGATTCTACCCATATTCCCACCTAATTTTCCCCACCCATAATATATAATTCTTTTCCCTTCCCCATATACCCACTCTCTCACCTCCTTTATCACCCATCATCATCACTCCTCTCTCTTACCTTATTTCTTTATTATTTTCTCACTCCTTTATTTATTATAATCTCTTACACCCAATCATTTCTCTTATACCCAATCATTACACTTATACCCATACAAACCAATATTCCAATTTTATTAAAAACCACGCCAGATTCCAAATGGATACATCAAAAAGAAATGGAGGGAGTACTTCTCAGAGGTGCTAGTCCCAAGAAAGATATTGCGGTCAGGGGGTTAAAGTTTTAACGTCATACAGTTGTTAATTTGTTATTTTTATAGACAATATAGGCTCCCTTTTAGGAAAAAGAAGAATGTCATAATCATGATGTTTATGCTAATACTGGTCCGTTTTCCGTGAATAAAGGAAAACGATAATAAAAAAAATAAAAATAAGAAAGTACGGAGTACTTGTATAACTGTATTACAATATGTGTTTCTTTGAATTATAATAAAAGCTTTCAGATAATTGGTACGAAAGACCTGCTTGCAATTTACGTAAAATATGTATATTGATAAATTGTTGTTTAATTGTTATTGGAGAGAAAAGTAATCAAGATTCTTGCAAAGTTGCAAATATGTGTAGCTCTACAAAGCTATAACTTAGAGAATTAATAATTATAACATCCTAGCAGAGTAATTCTTCAATTTTACAAGTACGTAGAAAATAAATTTATTAAAAAAATATTACTCCCTCCAATCCTTCTTATTCTATATGTTTGGTATCATGTACGGGATTTAACAAATAATTAATATAGGGAATTTTTTTCCCCTTAAATAATGCAAATTAATAATTCTTTTACTTTTATCCATAATCTGACATTGAAAAACTGAGAGAGCGAGATTTAATGCCATGATGATAAAGTGCAAAAGATTAACGTCTGAATAAACTTGATTGGTTAGTGTAATCACTTGTTTGATACGCCCTCCGTTTCTTTTTGTTTGTTACGTATTCCTTTTAGGGTGTTTCACAATGTTTGTTACGTGGAAGAATCTTTCCTTTTATAAACTTATTATACTATCATTTTTTGTGTCAGATTTTAATTTTAATTGGTCCAATTTTTTCAACTCATTAAATTTCTTTACAATTTCCCAAGTATGTTATGTTAGCAATCTTTGTGCTTTTCCATTATAGGTTCATTTTGATAAATAAAACAATCTTATTGGTTGTTGTAATGATTAGTGGATTGAGGTTTTACTTGAATTTATTTTTTAATAAAAAATAAAAAGAATATTTATTATACGTTAATAAACGTGCAAAAGTCCAAACGTAACAAACAAAAACAAACGGAGGGAGTAGAATACTAGGGCATTCATAGATAACAAGCACGCATCGAGTGCATAAAAACTACTCCCTCCGCATTTTAAAAAGAGGTACATTTTTCTTAAACGGTCGTATTTAAAAAAAAATACATTTTTCTTTTTCGACATGTCTTAGTTCCCATTTCCAATTATATTAATATTTTTCTCTTTTTTATGGTCCTCACACTTACTCACATCTTCTTTTTACTATAATAAATAATTCACCCACTAGCCCACTTTCCTCTTATTTTAATAAATTCAACACTCTCCTAAAACTACACACCGATCAAAGTAGATCTCTTTTTAAAATACGAACGCAGTATTAACTATATATTAAACTAGTTTAGGGCCCGTGCAACGCACGACTACTAAAAACAATTTATTATTTTAATAGTAACTAAAAGACTTGTGATATTAGGAAAACATGAAAGTAAAAAAGATATATGAAAAAGTATAAATTCAAAGTTGTGTAAAAAAAATATTCAAATGAACTAAATTTGCATATTTACAATACAAAGTTAAAAATTATAGTCGGTTACTTGTATGTAGAATGATCTAACAACGTTAACCAAACCCGAATGAATCGAGACTAATTTTCGAAAAGACCCGAGCATAACCGAGTTAGTCAAATACAACATATTTTGAATTGAGTAAATTCTTGATAAATAAACTTATATGTTAGTCTACTTACCCATATTATTATTTTAATTAACATTCTTACTTACCAGTTACCATGTATTATATTATTAATAATAGACTAACATTAAAAGTTCATTTATCAATATTTTTTATATTTCTTATCGGATTAAAAAGTTATAATAATACATAAATAAAATTATATCATAAAGGAAAAAATAATATTGATTTAGCTTTCCTCCAATAATATATTATGCAGTACACATCTATGGTAATTAAAATATTTTTTTTTTATCTTAGTTTCTTAAAAAAAAAACGTAATGTAATTTATTTATTTTAAAGTAAAAAATAAAAAACATTTTGGCGGGAAAAAATCGCATCAAGAAATGACACGTGTCATTCCTGGTGTCTCTTTTAGTATATAGTAATAGAAGATACACCAGAATTGACACGTGTCATCTTCTGGCCTTCTGGCGTATGCTTATATATTTTTGTTTTTTTACTCTTTTTAAATAAGTCTAATAAAGAAAGTTCTCAAAAAAAAATTATTTTTTCATTTATTTCCTTTTATACTATAGACCATATATATCAATAGAAAATATTATGATTTTACACATTGTAGAAATAATCTAAAATACTATGTTAATACCGATTTAAAACGTACTACCTCCGTTTCAGAAAGTTCTTTACGCTTTGGAAAATGTGTCCAAATTATGAAAACTTTAACCGTAAATTCCCACTATTATATACATCAAAATGTTACATGTAAGATCTTGTTAGATTGGTCTCGTTATTCATTTTCAGAATATCAATTTTTTATAATTTTTTCACATATGAAATTGGATATTTTAGTAGTTAAATATTGCATTGAAGTCTGTGCAAATAGTAACTGTAAAGAAATTTATGAAACGGAGATAGTACTACATATATCTTACTTATGGATAGAATAAAAAAAAAGTGCTATTATTTTTTTCTACAATATATCAATTAACATATTTACACTGGATTTGTAAGAATATTGTAATTTTGGGTATATTATTTGTTTTCCACTTTAATTTAGTCACATATCTTCTTTCTTTATTTATGTTGTTTACTACTAATGTCTGTGGTGTATGCTACTTTATAAATATAACAAATAGTCATTATCTTAGAGCAACTCCAATGGTTAAAAAAAATCATGTGAGCAGGTAGTCCAACATTGGTACAACAATGGCATAAGCAACTAAATCTTGTAGCTCATAGGGAGGTACAAGGTATTGTAGCTCACCAATGTGAAAATTTATAGCTTAAAATAATTATTGTAGCTAGAAATTTGACGTGGCAAACTCAGCCACAACACCGTGTATCACCATTGGAGTTGCTCTTATGGGATAAAGTTATTATTTTCTTAAACACATATTTAAATCAACTATTTGATATTTTTTATTTATCATTTTCACAATTTCTTTTGAAAAAATCATAATAGTTCTAGACTAGTTAATAAAATCAAAACATGACTACTATGGTTTTAAAAAAAAAATGATGGTTACTAGCCGTTCATACCCAAATAAAAATTTATTTATTTATTTATTTTCTTTCTTTTTATTACATTTTACATAGAAAATATATTAAAAAAAAGTGGGTTCAACAAAATTCTAAAAATTTGAAACCCGATCAGATATATGGTCTATAAAATATGGTATCCTAACCATATATCCAAAAAGTTGGATATAGCACGTATGGATACATATATCATCCAATTCTAAAAGCAACAAGTACTTGATAATTAATTAGTTAGTGTCTCGGGGGATGGATCAGATAGTAGATAAATGGATCAATTAGAACATTATATAACTTGTTTTTAGTTTAATTTAATATGTTATATTATAATATACTACTTTGAGTATGTATCTTGCTTTGAGTTTGTGTGCTTTAATAAATTTATCATGTAAGGATTAGTAACTCGTAAAAGTAATGACTAATTAGTGATGCGAGACTATTAAGAAATGATTCAGATCACTTTTCTAATTATATTGATTTATTATAATTAATTTTAAACGTATAAGAAACAACAGAATGAGTTGTGGATAGTGGTTAAAAAGATGGAATTCTTTGCCTTAGAATTTTAATAATAGTATAGATATAGAATCATAGAACAAAGTAATTTTTTTCTTCTTTTTTTCCAACTTCAATTTTTTTGCCAAAATTTTATAATTATACTAATAAATTTATAATTCGAATAAATAATAATTTAATCTTGATTTTCCAACAATCCATGACAAAACACGGTTTTATTATGCTTCATAAAAAATCTTTTGATAAATTTCGCTGGAACAAGAAAAATAGTAACATCCATGCATTGCACGAGTACTCTCTTAGCTGTCCATAAATCATAGGCAGCATTGGACGAGTACTATTCATGATGTTTTTACCTCGTGACTATATATATTTTTTTCTCATACTAACTTAGCTTCCTTAGTACTCCGTACTATACTTGTTAAGTTGTTAGTTGTCGCAATATCTTACATGTATACAAAGAGCTAACTTCCTCAATAGCTAAATTGAGATTTATTTTGTTTGATGCCTTATCTATACTCCAATCTCTTTTGGCCACAATTAAGAACTTCCAATTGTAAGTTATAGTGTTCTTATGCAAATTAAAGGAACTTTCCTATTTTAGCATTTATATATATATATATATATATATAATTACATAACGTGTTGACCCTACTATTATTAGTAATATCATCAAGTTTTCAAAAATTTAGAAGTCATTCAAAAATCCGACATAGGAAGCAAAAGGTAAAAAGTTTGATTCCCACAAATTTTCTCTACTAGAGGTTAGTTAAACAAAGGAATAATATACTCTTTCCAATCTAAAGGTGTATCAACGAACAAATACTATTTGTAATATAATGTTAATACCAAGGGCTTTTGTACTATAGGTTTATCACAGGTTCCAATCCTTCGTTTCATTTGTTATTTGTGTTACCTTTATAATTCACATAAAATAAACTATTTTTTGTTAGTTATCAACAAACAATATTTTTTGGAAGATGTTAATGAGAAAATAAGTGGCTCGGAGTACGAACATGGGTTGTTACATTGAATATCATGTTGTAGTGATTAAACATTTAAACATGTTAAGGAAAAAAAAAATCCCCTTTTCATAAATACCTCATTTTTAACATTATGAGACCAAAAACAACTTTATCGTATGAATATAATTATTTTAAGGTAAACTTTTGAGAAATTTACCTTATAAAATTGGTTTTTTCAAAAAAAAAAAAAAAACTACCCTAGAAAAATTTTATGTTGTAAAATAGTACTTTTGTTCGGATTATGAACATTGATTCAAAATTTCGGGGTTGATTTTATTTGGTACATCTCACGCGACATCTTACACGACATCTCACGGGAAAGACGTAATTAAATGATACGTGACATATATATGGTAAAGTCAATCCCGGAATTTCGACATAACGTTCTTAATTCTGGAAAAAGTAGTATCGTAATTACGTCATACGGATTAACTTTTATAAGGTAATTAATCACAACAACTTTTTTATAAGGTAATTTTTTGCAAAAACTCAATTTTTAAGGTACGTAGTTTTTGACAAATTTGTCTAGAATTTACTTGCAGTAAATTTTTTATTGCTTGCTTCTATTTTGCTTTTATTTTGATCAAGCGAATTTGTTTTATTTCCATTATATGTATTTTATTTTTCCTAAACATTGTGCTTAAAGTTTAATGGTAAAAATACTGTGCTTAAATTTTAGGAAAATTTGTTAATATTAATCCAACCTTTGACCGGTTTTCTTTAATTAAGCTTACCTATGCGATATTTTAATAATCCCACCTTTAAGCCATAACTACTCTTACCAGGCCAAAGTGACTTGCTACCGGGAACAAAGTCAATGTTTCTTTCATTGACAACCTAAACTTGGTTTCCCTCCTAAAAAGATTGCCACATCAGCAGTTAATTGCCAACTAATCAAGTGTTCCAATTTTTTTTTTTTAAGAACCCAAAATTTTACATTTCTCTCTCTCCTCTCCTCTCCTCTCCTCTCTGTCTCCTGTATTTCCTCTCTCCAATAACTCATCATCTTTCATTTCCTGTTCTCCATGTTCAGGCCTCAAATTCTGGCTCAAAATACCGGTGCAGAAATCGAACAATTTCTTGCACTTTCCAGTATTATTGCCACACAAATCAAACCCTAATACAGGAACTTGAGCCACAATTTGAACCAAAGATTTCAAACTATCAGGAAACCCACCCAAATGCATCAAACCCAGTACAAGACCTAACTTATCAAGTACATTAAATAACAACTTAATATCACATTCATTATCCAACCTCTCCCCACCACCACCACTACCATCGTCGTCAACTTCTGATTTCTTCGAAATCCTAGGTCTCTTACCACGGCCTTCTTTTGCTGGGGTTTGTTCGAGGCGGGAGGCGAAGAACCCTCTTTTCGATACTTCAGCGACCGACAAATGGAGTAGAGAAGAGACAAAACCGACATGGGAGAAGAGGTGTGAGGGATAGTAATTGATGATTTTCGAATAATTGGTGTTTTTCTTTTGAATTTCGAATAAAGAGGTGTGAGGGAGCAAGAATGGTGGCGAAGAAGAATGGTGGTGAAAAATCGCAGAGGAGGGAAAGGGGTGCAGAGGAGAACAAGAAAAATAAAAGAGAAAATGAGTAAGAAAGAGAAAGAAAGAAGATATAAAGAAAAAGAGGGAAAAAAATAACTTACAATGGTTATAAAGCCACGTAGGATGAATCACCGGCTAAATCAGGTTTATTACCTGTTAGGACTAATAAAAGTAGTTAGGGCTTAAAGGTGAGATTATTAAAAAATATCGCATAGGTAGGTTTAATTAAAGAAAATCGGTCAAAGCTTGGATTAATATTTACAAATTTTCTTAAATTTTATTCTCTGTAATATTTTTAAGAAAATATGTTCATGGGAATAAGTCAACATTTGGGTCATTTATTAAAAATAAATCATACTTTTTATTATATCTGAATAAGTCTAACTTTATTATCCATCAAGTTTAAACAAGTCAAATGACCGTTTTTTTTTTGACATTCAGGAAAAGTGCAGGAACTTAAAAACAAAACTAGAACTAAACTAATCAGTCTCTCTAGCAGAAGTAGCACGAGAAAATCCCTCTTGGACCACATTCTTTGCACGATCATGCGCCTCCTGCACCTGTTCTCGATTAACCTTATAGATAATGCACCTGCAGAAAACCTACCCAGTTGTCGTATCCCGTCAATCGTCCACTGCTCATGAATAACCTGTATTTGATGCTTTTCTAAGGACAAGACAGAGATAGAAGAGTCGGTTAAAATTAAGACCGAATCAATCGAGCAAGAGATAACTCATTGTATTCCATTTACACACGATGTTGAAGGAAATAATGCCCTTGGTCCAAGTATGAATTTAATGTTAAGTCTAATAAATGCGGTTCAGTATTAATTAACAAGTTAATAATTCAGTGAGATCAAGTGAGCTGAATGCCTAGCTAGAGGTCGCTTCAGTTCAAGTGGAATTAATGATATTAATCCACAACTTACTCTTGACTGAACCCGTACGGTCACACAAATAGTACGTAATCGGATCAAGTATTTAATGGCATTAAATACTCCATCTATGGATATTCGGAATCGACGGATCTTGGTTTCAGTGGGAGCTGAGATCGTCAAAGGCAAGTAAATGAATACTCAGGAAACAATGATATTGCCGGAAACGGAAATATGGATCGTATCGGAAATATAAATATTATCCAAGTCGTAGATGTTGCCGGAAACGGAAACATGGTACGTATCGGAAAATATTATCGGAAATGGAAATATTGCCGGAATCGGAAATATTGCCGGAAACGGAAATATTGTCAGAATCGGAAATATTATCGGAATCGAAAAATAAATTCCGGAAACGGAAATATTAAATATTTGTTCGAAACGGAAATTAATTCTGGAATCGGAAATGTTAAATATTGTTCGTATCGGAAATGGATTCCGGAATCGGGAATTTAATAGAAAGCGCATCGTACGAATTAGCATCGGACGAGACTTGCTAGACGAAGGCCCAGCACGAAGCCAGGCCCGCGTCCAGCAAGCCATGCGCGTCAACACAACGCAGCAAAGCTTCGCCAGGCCCAGCGCAAGGCCAGGCCCAACAAGGCCATGGTGCGCGCGCGAGCTCGTGGGTTGCGGGCTGTGCTGCTCGCGTGGGTCGCAAGGCTTGCGCGGGCTGTGCGGCTCGTGCTCGTGCAACGCTTGTGTTCAATACAAATCCTAAAGCTAATGGAATTTGTTCTATGATTAAATCCTAATCCTAATAAAGATAGAATTTGTTTAATAGAGTTTTAATAAGATTCTAATTAAACAAATTGGTATCCTAAAAGGATTCTAAATTCTTTTCCATGACTCTATAAATATGTGCCTAGGTTCACAAATTTAAATAGAAGTTTTTCAAGTATTCAAATGTAAGATTTTCAAGCAAAAATCAGCCAAACACTTGCACCCTAATAGGCGAAAATTCTAAGAACCTTAAGGGCGATTCTAGTTGGTCAAGCTTAAGGCGGATCCGGACGTGCTGTGGACTTTCTACGGAGGGACGACACTTGGAGTCCTAAAGACTTGTTCTTGTTCGGTTCGGGCGCAGGGCGCGCAGCTAGGGAGGGCACGCTACAAAGTGTATGCATCCTAGAATAATTATATGATTATGTGCAATTAATATGATTCCTGGCATTAAGGTTTTTCCGCATGATTTATGTTGTTCATATGTATCATAACCTAACAGGGGTATCACGAGGCCCTTATTAATTGCATGATCTATAATTGCTTAAACATGGTTAAATTTTACAAATTTGCAAGGAATTAAAAAGGGGTGATTAATTTTCGTAATTGTTAATTAATTGCAAATTGCGTTTATTTAATTATATGTACGCAGTTTTTCGGCAGTTTCTTCGTTACTCATCCAAATCGAGTGATTTTTTTGTCAATTCCGCATGTAAAAGGCCGAAGAATTCCCAAATTCGAAGCCTAACTATGACTTTTCGGAGGTTTTAGTTTTTCGAACGCAAAAGTTTGTAAATTTAAGATGTTAAATTGAATATTTGCGATTCTTGTTGATAAATCTTGAATTTTTGATTGACCTACTATATATGTTTAAAAAATTTGAATGCCTAGACTTGTTAATTATACAACCTGATTTGTAATTATGATTAATCTGTTGAAATTCGAATAATTTAGAATTGATTTGATTTTCATAATTAATTAATAATTTAATTAGGTATCCATGATTAAAAACCACCATAAAAAGTGTTAATTTGTGATAAATTTTAAATTTTTATGAGCTAGATTTGAATCCATGTTAATCGGAAATTAATTGATTAATAAATTTTCGATTTTTCGCTCTAAAATTATGAAATTAATATGATTTATTAATTTGTCGTTAATTTTGAATTAAAATTTTAAATTTTTATGAAAAATGCTCATAAATGTTGCACGCACAAAGCAAAGGATGTTACGTGTTACCCTTAAGGGGTGTTGTATAGTGCGGGCACGCGACGACAAGCAAGGGAGCTCGTCGCCCGTGCGGTACGAATGCAGCGAGCAACATAGCATGGTGCGCGCGCGAGGCAATGGTGTTGGCCGTGTGTGCTATGCGATGGGCGATGAGCGATGGGCGATGGGCGACAGGCAAGGCATTGCGAGCAGTCGCGTGTGGGCAGCAAGCGCGCTGCGCCACAGCGCGCACTGCCTCGCGCCAGCGAGCGCTGGCTCGCGTGCAGCGAGCGATGCCTCGCGAGGGGAGCTGCCGCGATGCGATGTGCACGGGCAGGCTGCGCGCAAGCGTGGCTTGGCTTGCTGCGTTTGCGCGTGGCTGCTGCTACTCGTGCCTTGTGCAACGGTCAGTCGAGGGGCGATGCGGCCTCGTGGCTCGATGGGGCTTGGGCGCAAGCCCAAGTGCCTCGTCTTGCGACGATTGACACGTTTTGGTTTTAATTTTGAATTTTCAGTTCGGAAATAATTTTAATTAATTTTAAAATTAATAATTTAAATTGTTTTCTCGGGATTTAATTTTGATTATTATAATTATTATAAATTTTAATTTATACAAATTATTTTACTAAAATTAAACCTTGAATTAATTTAAATTCGTTTAATTCAACTGAAAATAAATTAAATTAATGGATTCGATTATAATTTTATATGAGCTTTAAATTTTAATTAAACTTGTATGTTTCCGGTTAGACTAGAAATACATTTTTATGTTTAAAATTAGTAAAGCATATAAAGTTATTGGTTTAAGTGGGAGCATTTTTAGTCATAAACTATTGATTAGGTCTACAAATCCTTTAAGGTTAAAACAACTTGATTAGAATTAATAAGGACTGAATAATTGGTAGATTATGGGTGCCCTTGATTAATTGCTGCAAATATTTATGTGATGCATAACAATGTGTTTTACTAACCAGCTATGTGAGCCATTCATGATAATGAATGGGTGAATGGTATATATTGTATATGTACTGTTTTGCAGGTTATGAAGTGACTAGTATGGCCCAAATAGGATAGAAAATATGGTCTGCGTACCATTAATTTGAATGTAATTGGTCTAATGCACCAAATCTGAAAAGAGGAAGGTCAGTCAACCCACTTCTGAATCCGAATGCTTCTACTGCAAGAAGAAGGGGCATTGGAAGAGAGATTGCTTGAAGCTAAAGGAAGATCAGAAGAACGGAACAGTCGTTCCATCTTCAGGTATTTTCGTTATAGACTGTATACTTGCTAATTCAATTTCTTGGGTATTAGATACAGGTTGTGGCTCACACTTATGTTCCAATCCACAGGGACTAAGAAGAAGTAGAAGGTTAAGCAAGGGTGAAGTCGACCTACGAGTGGGAAATGGAGCACGGATTGTTGCATTAGCTGTAGGAACTTATTATTTGTCGTTGCCCTCTGGGCTAGTTTTGGAACTGGAAGACGGTTTCCATGTTCCAAGTCTTACTAAAAACATCATTTCTGTTTCTTGCTTGGATGCTAAGGGATTTTCCTTTTTAATAAAAAACAATAGTTGTTCGTTTTATTTTAAAGAGATGTTTTATGGATCTGCTAGATTAGTAAATGGAATTTATTTATTAGATCACGACAAACAAGTTTATAACATAAATACCAAAAAGGCCAAAAAGGATGATTCAGATCTCACCTATCTGTGGCATTGTTGATTAGGCCATATTAACTTGAAACGCATAGAAAGACTTCAAAAGGAAGGAATTCTAGAACCATTTGACTTAGAGGATTATGGTAAGTGCGAATCATGTTTACTTGGCAAAATGACAAAGCAACCTTTCTCTAAAGTTGGAGAAAGAGCAACTGAACTATTGGGTTTAATCCATATAGATGCATGTGGACCAATGAGTACAAATGCTAGAGGTGGGTTCAGCTACTCTATCACTTTCACTGATGACTTCAGTAGATATGGTTATGTCTACCTAATGAAGCATAAGTCTGAATCCTTTGACAAATTCAAGGAATTTCAGAGTGAAGTAGAGAATCAATTAGGCAAGAAGATTAAGGCACTGCGGTCTGATAGAGGCGGTGAATATCTGAGCTATGAATTTGATGACCATCTGAAAGAATGTGGAATTCTATCAGAATTGTCTCCTCCTGGAACACCACAATGGAACGGTGTGTCGGAACGGTGGAACAGAACCTTGCTAGACATGGTTAGATCAATGATAGGTCAGGCCGAACTTCCAATAGAATTTTGGAGACATGCACTAAATACAGCTGCACTCACTATAAATAGAGCTCCGTCTAAAACTGTTGAAAAGACTCCATATGAGTTATGGTTTGGAAAGCCTCCAAATGTGTCTTTTCTTAAGATTTGGGGATGTGAAGTATACGTCAAATGATTAATTTCATACAAACTTCATCCAAAATCTGGCAAATGTATCCTTGTAGGCTATCCAAAGGAAACAAAGGGGTATTACTTCTACAATACATCTGAGAACAAGGTGTTTGTTGCTCGAGATGGTATCCTTTTGGAAAAGGATCACATTTCCAAAATGACAAGTGGGAGAAAAGTAGACCTCGAAGAAATTCGAGTCGAACAACAAAATCTAGAGAATGCTCAAGATGACATTCATGATGAAACTCAGAGATCTTTAGAAGTATCTAGTGAGAATCATGGACCATCTAGAAATGTAACCCCGCGTAGATCGCAAAGATATAGATCTCAACCGGAAAGATACTTAGGTATTTTGACGAACGAGAGCTATGACATTCTATTACTCGAAAGTGATGAACCTGCGACTTACAAGCAAGCTATGACGAGCCCTAGCTCCAAGCAATGACAAGAAGCCATGCAATCTGAATTAGACTCCATGTCTGAAAACCAAGTTTGGGATTTGGTCGATTTGCCAGATGGCTACCAAGCCATAGGAAGCAAATGGGTTTTCAAACTGAAAAATGACAAGGATGGGAAACTTGAAGTTTTCAAAGCTAGATTGGTTGCAAAAGGTTACAGGCAAGTCCACGGTGTGGATTAAGATGAAACCTTTTCACCAGTTGCAATGCGGAAGTCTATTCGGATAATGTTAGCAATTGCTGCATATTACGATTACGAAATATGGCAGATGTTAGGTTATGATACATATGACAATTCATAAATCATGCGGAAAAACCATAAACCCAGGAAAACATATTATTTACACATAATCATTTAGCATAGATTAGATGCATACTCTTTGTTGCGTGCCTTCCCTAGCTGCGCCCGAACCGAACAAGAACAAGTCTTTAGGACTCCAAGTGTCGTCCCTCCGTAGATAGTCCACAGTACGTCCGGATCCGCCTTAAGATTGACCAACTAGAATCGCCCTTAAGGTACTAGAATTTTCGGCACTTTTGAGCAAGATGTGTGGCTGAATTTTTCTTTCAAAACCTCACTTTAAATACTTTTTAAAACTCGTCATAAATTGTGAACCCAGGCCACATATTTATAGGGTTATGGAAAGGGAATTGGAATCCTATTCAGATACAAATTAATTAAACCTAGAATCCTACAAGAACTCTAATTTAATTAATTTATCAAATAGAATTAGGAATTTAATCATTAACCGAACTCTGCACGTTTTAAGAAACGTGCACGAACACAAACACTTACACACGCACACACGGCAGCCACGATGGGCCGCCCATGCGTGCGCACGAGCAGCAGCCCACGCAGCGCCCGCGCGCGCTGCGCGCTGCGCAGCCTGCTGGGCCTGGCCTTGCGCTGGGCCTGGCGTGGCTGTTTGTGCGGCGCGCTTGGCTTGCTGGGCGATGGCCTGGCTTCGTGCTGGGCCTCGTCCGGCAGGCCTCGTCCGATGCTTATTCGTACGATACGCTTCCGATTAAATTTCCGATTCCGGAATTCATTTCCGATACGAACAATATTTAACATTTCCGATTCCGGAATTAATTTCCGTTTCGAACAAATATTTAATATTTCCGTTTCCGGAATTATTTTCCGATTCCGGTAATATTTCCGATTCTGACAATATTTCCGTTTCCGGCAATATTTCCGATTCTGGTAATATTTCCATTTCCGATAATATTTTCCGATACGTACCATGTTTCCGTTTCCGGCAACATCTACGACTTGGATAATATTTATATTTCCGATACGATCCATATTTCCGTTTCCGGCAATATCATCGTTTCCGGAGTATTTATTTCTTGCCTGTGACGATCTTAGCTCCCACTGAAACCAAGATCCGTCGGTTCCGAATATTCATAGATGGAGTATTTAATGCCATTAAATACTTGATCCGTTTACGTACTATTTGTGTGACCCTACGGGTTCAGTCAAGAGTAAGCTGTGGATTAATATCATTAATTCCACTTGAACTGAAGCGGCCTCTAGCTAGGCATTCAGCTCACTTGATCTCACTGAATTATTAACTTGTTAATTAATACTGAACCGCATTTATTAGACTTAACATAGAATGCATACTTGGACCAAGGGCATTATTTCCTTCAGTCTCCCACTTGTCCTTAGGGACAAGTGTGCATTTCCTAATTCCTTTGTCGCTCGATGCTTGCTCTTGAACATAAGGTAAGAGTTGTCATCCTTATTATGTCCAGAGGTGTTTCTCGGTTTCAGAGTTCAACTGATCAAATAAACAGATAATCATAGCCTATGATTCATCCGAGCACGGCCATGCATTTCACAGTTTCTAGCTCTCCGAGTGGCCTTGTACAACTTTTAAGCATCTCATCCCGATTTATGGGAGGACAATCCCAATCTTGCGATCTTGAGATTAGACTTCGTTTGATAGGTGATTACCTGAGCGTTGCCTTTATAGCCTCCTTTTACGGTGCGACGGTTGGTCAACGTCAAAGCAACCAGTTCTCAAACAAGTAATCTCAAATCACTCAGGTATTGAGGATTTAGTGTCTAATAATTTAATGAAATTTACTCATGACAGATTTTCATCTCTTACAGTAAAGTTTCATAGGTCTTGTCCGATACTAGTCTTCCCAAAGTAAGTATCTATGCAAATGATTATGACATTGCCATGTCCACATAGTTCAAGAAACAGAACTACTAGTCATCTTGCATTCTAATCGTCTAACGTTTTCTATGCGTCCAATTTTATAGAAAACTCCGATTAGGGACCATTTTCAATCTTTGACATTCAAGTTCACTTGATAGACATTTCTTAGTCACAGGACTGGTCCTGACAGTCTATCTTGAATATATCGTCAAATTGAAGGGACTCATCATTTAATACTAAACCAAGATTAAATGGAATATGAAAATACATTTCATATATGATAAATGTTCAACCCCAATGTTTTACAAGCATGGGCCTCAAACCCATCTTCTAAAACAGTTCATGGAATTCAAAGCTATGCTTGATTTCCAGTGCTACAATGTGAGTGTTGCTTCTCACTTGTTGCATAGGTTTAGTTATCATGCTTTGCCAATCTTAATATCCTTTTCATCGAATGTTCTTCGAGATATGATGATAAGATCTTTTCGAGTTTGTTTATTATGTGATCTAGTCTTTCTTACTTCGATGGTGGTTTTACTCATTTTGCAATGAAGAACCATCAAGTTAGCAGACGTTTTTCTTGCTTCAAGAGTGGTTCTACGTATTTTTCAATGAAGAATCATCAAGCCAGCAGATAGGTGATCTACCCAAGTTCAGTGAAGAACTTTAAACAACCCTGTTTTATTGCTTCTTAGGCAATAATTACTTTTACTTCAACTTTATAGGTTGCTAGTGATGCTTTGTTTGGAATTACTTATCCAAGCAGTTCACAGATATGTGGAATACTCTCAACTATATCTTAGAACATAGAAATCATTATTTTAATTTCCCACGCAACAACTCATGGTCTCCAACCCATGTTGCCATTTCAAAACACGATGCTCTATAGCTCGTCCTTGTCAATGGTTAACTCCAAAGGGGTCTTGCTTGATCCTTTGCCAGTGTTTCTGCGTGTAGCATCAATATTTAGCATATCTTTATTTCCTTGAATCAAGAACTATTCCTATGTACCTTTTCAAGTACCATAAGTATTCTTGATCTCAATCTAGTTGATCTTCACTTAGATCAATAGAGATTGGTATATGTTCGTCATGGCTAAAGTCATACGATACGTTTTTGGCGATCCTCATATTATATCATACATGATAAATTCTTTTGCAGAATAATTCCCAATTGAATTCTATTCATGTAACTTTAGCTTATTCAATTTCAGCAGATACTGAATCCAGCTAAATTCTTTGACATATAATATAGGTTAAGAATCTCATTTAGACTCTTTGATGTTTAACTTAGTAAATGCTTATACATAGTTCAAACATCCTTTACTTAGATTTATTCACATGGGTCGAATATCTCCAATGGAGACTTTCGTGTTTGATTTAGTAAATGCCATTACTTAATCCAAAACAATATCATAAGATTTTTGTAAATAGATCTTAATACCCAGTATGTACTAAGTTTCGCCATGGTCCATCATTGATGAATTATTTCAAATCTAAGTCATTAGCATTTGAATGTTATTTCACAATAGAGAGATATGTGTGTAATACACATAGGACCAATTAAGTTTTAAGTACTCCCACTAAACTTCTTATATATCTATAAGAATCATGTACATTTTATGAAACTAAAATACTTATTAGCTTCACTAAAATACATTTCTAATTCCCAATTGCTTGCTTAAATCAGTACTTAGATTTCATAAGCTAGCTTTCCTTTTCAAGCATTTATTTGGATCCACAAATCCTATGACATACCATGTACATAGTTTATTCCAACATTTGATTGAGGAATACGTTTTGTCATCCAATTGCCATATGTACCAATATGCAATCATTGCTTGAATTATAGACTTAAGCATTACGATTTTGCATGAGGTTTCAACACAATCCATGCCATGAATTTGCTTGTAACCTTTAGCAACTAATCTAGCTTTGTGTGTGAACACAATTCCATGTTTGATGGTTTTTATCCTTAAAACAAACTTGCAACCAATAGGTGTGAAACTATTCTTGCAAATCAACAAAATTTCAATTTTGTCATCAAAACATTGAGTATGTTTTATGGCCTCTAACCATTTAAAACATTTGAGTCTATATATGGCCTCTAACCATTTTAGGGAATCTAGGTTTCGTCATAGCTTTCTTACAAGTCATAAACTCATTAATCTACATGATAATAGTTTGACTGCAAGTTGTAGGTTTCTTCACTATCGAATAGAAGAATCTCATAGTTTCATTGACCAGAACTCTATGTTTCCTTACTATCTAATAGAAGAATCTCATAGTTCCAGTGACTTGAACTCTATGCCTACTTGGGTATAGAACATCAAACAATAGAATATCAACAGGCACTTTGAGAGTCCTTTGAATATTCTATTCTCCTTGAAGCACTTGTAAAGTCTTCTAAGAGATGTCTATTCTTTAAAAGCTACTTCTAAAGTCCTTTCAGAATAAGTTCGGATTTTCTGAAGCACTTCGAAAAGCCTCCGGAATGTCCGTTTATGTTTGTTGTTCGCCTCGAAAACTTTCGAGGTCTATTTTCTCCCACTTGTCATTTTGGAAACGAATCTCCAAAAGGACATTATTTCGAGCAAACAAACATTATGTTCTCAAAAATTCGTGGTAGAAACAATACCCTTGTGTCTCATTTGAATAAATCACAATGAAACATATATCTAGACTTGGGCCTTAGTTTGTTGAATAACAAACACTAAGCTCCCACTGAGTTTAGCAACTCTTTAGATATATATAATTGAAAAGATATCCTGAAATTACTTTTCAATAGCTTTGACGAATTTGGTTTAGTTTGGTGGTAGTTGAGCATTTTGTTTTAGAAATTATAGGAAAAGTCTTTATGATTCATCATTGATCGAATCAAGTACTAATTGACTTCGATCATTCCAACGTAGATATGCCATATCTTATGGAGCTAGATTGTGAAATTACAACACACAATCATTGATGATCATATTTGGTCTCAAGTAATCATCAACATGATCTAACCTAGATCTTTATGATTTCTTGCCGAGTGGATTTTATACTTCTGAATCTTTGAACTAGCCAAACAGATTCAACTTATATCACATTTGAGTAAATAAACCTATATTCACTCAAATCCATGTGAAATAATAAAGTCATAAAACCTTTCTTTAGCTTTGAACTCTATCGTCTAGGCGTTCTAACAATAGTTCATATTTTTTGTTACTTTCAACAAGTAAGACTAGCTTGTCTTAAGTTGATCTAGAAATCAACCAACTTTCAAAAGTCCATCAAAATAGAGCTAATGAATGTTAACTTGTTGATATGGTCTAAGCAACAATGCCAAAGATTTAATGGAACTCAAATCAAGGGTTTGATTTGAACCTAGTAAAGTTCTTTAAAGAGTTGTTTGTTTTAATCAAGCATATTGACTCAACCAGTAATTGACCATTTCATTCAAATAAACAAACAAACAAGCATTGTTTTTGTTCTTCTGAATGTGAGTCTTTCTGTGTTTGAAGCAGAAATTTAGGTATGTTGATTATGGAACAAAATAGCCATTAAGTTCCAGCCTTTGAAAGGACTTAAAACAAACTAGATGACCCTACAACTAATGTAGCATTGCCATGCTTCATTTCCCACTTGTAGGTCATTAGTGTATCCTAGCTTCCATTATTTGAGTTATTACCGAAGTAAGAACCTCAAGCGGTATATGATACCAAGGAAGTTTGATTGCTAGGTCACTTCTCTTTAAACATAAATTTATAGGTAGAAACGGAATCGTAAATTCCTTTCATTTGTTCCTCGTTTTCCTATTTCTTGTACCCTTTCTTATAGTCTTAAGAATTGAATTCTTTAGTGTTGACTTTTATACTTTGTTAGACATGTCCAATGTCACCAACAAGGTTCTTTACCATTTTAATTTATGTTGAATATTCTGTTTCAACTAGATGATCTTACCAGAAGCTTCTAAAGTTCTCTAAGCATCGATCTATTCGAATGTCTAGGAACTAGACTCATTCGAGAATTAAATGGAAAAAGGATTTTAGGTTGTTAACCATTGGTAAAGCTGAGCGTTTAAACTCAATGCTTTATGATCTCAAAACCACATTGTATTTTGAATTCACAAGCACCAATCGGTTTGCCATTCGACTTTGATACTCGAAAACAACCATAAAAGTCGATATAAGAAACGTACATTTTAAATTGCTCACTTTCTCTCATTTCCGTGAATCGTTCTTGGATTCACTACCAATCGAGGAAATTTACTGTTACCTTTCTAAAAGGATTTATTGCAGTGCAAGATATTTAATTATAAACAATAATTAAAACATACATTGAAGCATGCAAAGTCTAAACATTTATCATGAATAATAACTTGAAATTAAAGCAACCATGCAATTCAAACAAGTTATTAGCATTTTATTCGATTTTATTGTTCCGGCAGGTGTGAATAAAATGATTCCAAGATCCTAAAATCATTGAAGAACTAAGCACAGTTTGTCGACTTAATCCTAGAACATCTTAGGTAAGCAAAAGCCTTTTGCTAATAGTCTAGAAACTATTCTTGGTTGATAGGTACGTCTAAGAACTTATTAGGTAAACCTATCGAATTTGCCACGACATAAAAGGACTCCTTACTTATATCGTTGAGTTTCACCAAAACTAACATGTACTCACAATTATTTGTGTACCTTGCCCCTTTAGGACCAATAAGTAACACCTCGCTGAGCGAAAACTATTACTAGATTGATGTAAAGGATATCCAAGCAAGTGTATATTTTGGCATGACACCTTTTAACTCAATTTTTAAGTTTGGAACTTAAGGCTCTTACTATGTTGGTTAGATTTTAAGTGAACTAAAATCCTTAATCATGCAACATAATCAAGCTTTTGATCTCATGCATTTTAAGACATATTTAAAAGCAATAAATAACTTAAAACATGCATAAGATATTTGTGATCTAGTATGGCCCGACTTCATCTTGAAGCTTTGACTTCAAAGTCCGTCTTGAAAATCTCCGTGGGAGGCACCATTTTCTTCAAATAGGATAAGCTATAACTAATTACAACTATTTGATGGTTCGCAGACCATATTTGAATTGAAAAATAACTTTGGTACTTTAGACCAATTACATTCAAATTAATGGTACGCAGACCATATTTTCTATCCTATTTGGGCCATACTAGTCACTTCATAACCTGCAAAACAGTACATATACAATATATACCATTCACCCATTCATTATCATGAATGGCCCACATAGCTGGTTAGTAAAACACATTATGCATCACGTAAACATTTGCAGCAATTAATCAAGGGCACCAATAATCTACCAATTATTCAGTCCTTATTAATTCTAATCAAGTTGTTTTAACCTTAAGAATTTGTAGACCTAATCAAGAGTTTATGACTAAAAAACGCTCCCACTTAAACCAATAAATTCATATGCTTTACCAATTTTAAACATAAAAATGTATTTCTAGTCTAACCGGAAACATACAAATTTAATTAAAATTTAAAGCTCATATAAATTTATAATTGAATCCAAAAAGTTTAATTTAATTTCAGTCGCATTTAAATTAATTCATGATTTTAATTTTAGTAAAATAATTAGAATAAATAACATTTATTATAATTATAATATTCAAAATTAAAATCCAAGAAAATAATTTAAATTATTAATTTTAAAATTAATTAAAATTACGTGAACTGAAATTTTCAAATTAAACATTCAGAACGATCTAATCGTAACGCAAACACCCTACGCGTTGCACGCCCATGGGCCGCACGCACACAGCCATTGCTGGCCATGTGCGCGCAGCCCATGCGCTCGTCGCATAGCTGCTGCATCCCTATCGCAAGCCTCCGCACGCATTGGTGCTCGCTGCGCGCGCCAGCGCTCATCGCACGCGGGCTATCGCTCGCAGTGCGCGCGCGACATCGCTCGCTGGGCGCGCGACATCGCTCGCTGGGCGCGCGAGCCATCGCTCGCTGGGCGCGCGACATCGCTCGCTGTGCGCGCGAGCAATGCTAGGCGCAGCGCTCGTGGCACGCGAGCTTGCGCTCGCTGCGCGCGAGGCTGCGCGCTCTTGTGCGAGGCAGCGCGCGTTGTGGCGCAGCTCGCTTGCTGCCCACACGCGACTGCCTTGGCTCGCCCTACGCCCATGCCCATTCGTCCATTGGTCGTGGCACACGACACAAGGCAGGGCTGCTGCCTTGTGCTCGTGCACTACGCCCTTGCTCATTGCATTCGTGCCGCATGGGCGACGAGCTCCCTTGCTCGTCGTCGCATGCCCGCATTATACAACACCCCTTAAGGGTAACACGAAGCGTCCATTGCTTCGTGCGTGCAAGTTATATGAACGAATCGCATAAAAATTTAAAATTTATATTTAAAATTAATGACAAATTCATAAATAATATTAATTTCATAATTTTAGGGCGAAAAAATCGAAAATTTATTATCCAATTGATTTCCGATTGTTATGGATTCAAGTCTAGGTCATAAAAATTTAAAATTTATCGTAAATTTACAATTTTTATGGTGGTTTTTAATCATAGGTTTCTAATTAAATTACAATTAATTATGAAAATCAAATTAATTCTAAATTATTCTAATTTTCAACAAATTAATCATAATTACAAATTAGATTGCATAATTAACAAGACTAGGCATTCAAACTTGTTAAACATATGCAGTAGGTCAATCAAAAATTCAAGATTTATCAACAAGAATCGCAAATATTTAATTTAACATCTTAAATTTACGAAATTTTGCATTCGAAAAACTAAAACCTTCGAAAAGTAATAGTTAGGCTTCGAATTTGAGAATTCTGGGTTCGGCAGAAAAATACTCTTTTTGTCAAAATTTTAGAATGCTTTTTACATGCGGAATTGACACAAAAATCACTCAATTCGGATGAGTAACGAAGAAACTGCCGAAAAACTGCGTACGTATAATTAAATAAACGCAATTTGCAATTAATTAACAATTACGAAAATTAATCACCCCTTTTAATTCTTGCAAATTTGTAATATTTAACCATGTTCATGCAATTTAGATTATGAAAATAATAAGGGGCTCGTGATACCACTGTTAGGTTATGATACATATGACAATTCATAAATCATGCGGAAAAACCATAAACCCAGGAAAACATATTATTTACACATAATCATTTAGCATAGATTAGATGCATACTCTTTGTTGCGTGCCTTCCCTAGCTGCGCCCGAACCGAACAAGAACAAGTCTTTAGGACTCCAAGTGTCGTCCCTCCGTAGATAGTCCACAGTACGTCCGGATCCGCCTTAAGATTGACCAACTAGAATCGCCCTTAAGGTACTAGAATTTTCGGCACTTTTGAGCAAGATGTGTGGCTGAATTTTTCTTTCAAAACCTCACTTTAAATACTTTTTAAAACTCGTCATAAATTGTGAACCCAGGCCACATATTTATAGGGTTATGGAAAGGGAATTGGAATCCTATTCAGATACAAATTAATTAAACCTAGAATCCTACAAGAACTCTAATTTAATTAATTTATCAAATAGAATTAGGAATTTAATCATTAACCGAACTCTGCACGTTTTAAGAAACGTGCACGAACACAAACACTTACACACGCACACACGGCAGCCACGATGGGCCGCCCATGCGTGCGCACGAGCAGCAGCCCACGCAGCGCCCGCGCGCGCTGCGCGCTGCGCGTGCTGTGCGCGCTGTGCGCGCTGCGCAGCCTGCTGGGCCTGGCCTTGCGCTGGGCCTGGCGTGGCTGTTTGTGCGGCGCGCTTGGCTTGCTGGGCGATGGCCTGGCTTCGTGCTGGGCCTCGTCCGGCAGGCCTCGTCCGATGCTTATTCGTACGATACGCTTCCGATTAAATTTCCGATTCCGGAATTCATTTCCGATACGAACAATATTTAACATTTCCGATTCCGGAATTAATTTCCGTTTCGAACAAATATTTAATATTTCCGTTTCCGGAATTATTTTCCGATTCCGGTAATATTTCCGATTCTGACAATATTTCCGTTTCCGGCAATATTTCCGATTCTGGTAATATTTCCATTTCCGATAATATTTTCCGATACGTACCATGTTTCCGTTTCCGGCAACATCTACGACTTGGATAATATTTATATTTCCGATACGATCCATATTTCCGTTTCCGGCAATATCATCGTTTCCGGAGTATTCATTTCTTGCCTGTGACGATCTTAGCTCCCACTGAAACCAAGATCCGTCGGTTCCGAATATTCATAGATGGAGTATTTAATGCCATTAAATACTTGATCCGTTTACGTACTATTTGTGTGACCCTACGGGTTCAGTCAAGAGTAAGCTGTGGATTAATATCATTAATTCCACTTGAACTGAAGCGGCCTCTAGCTAGGCATTCAGCTCACTTGATCTCACTGAATTATTAACTTGTTAATTAATACTGAACCGCATTTATTAGACTTAACATAGAATGCATACTTGGACCAAGGGCATTATTTCCTTCAGCAGATGGATGTCAAAACCGCTTTCTTAAACGGCGTTTTAACAGAAACTGTGTTTATGACACAGCCTGAGGGTTTTGAGGATCCAAAGAATGCTAAAAAGGTATGCAAGCTTAAGAAATCAATCTACGGATTGAAGCAGGCATCAAGGAGCTGGAATATACGTTTTGATGAAGCAGTCAGTGACTTTGGTTTCATCAAGAACGCAGACGAATCTTGTGTATACAAGAAGGTCAATGGGAGAAAAATTGCTTTTCTAGTATTATATGTCGACGACATATTACTTATCGGAAATGACATTCCTATGTTGAACTCTGTCAAGATTTGGCTTGGGAAATGTTTTTCGATGAAGGATCTAGAAGAAGCACAGTACATACTGGGCATCAAGATTTACAGAGATAGATCTAAGAAGATGATTGGACTTAGTCAAAGCACTTATATCAATAAGGTGCTTGAAAGGTTCAAGATGGCAGACTCCAAGCGAGGCTACCTACCCATGTCTCGTGGAATGACTCTAAGCAAGACTCGGTGCCCAAAAACACTTGATGAGCGTAGACGAATGAGTGGGATTCCATATGCATCATTGGTTGGTTCAATAATGTATGCTATGATATGTACACGCCCGGATGTTGCGTATGCACTCAGTGCTACGAGCAGATACCAGTCAGACCCAGGAGAGGCACATTGGACTGCTGCCAAGAATATTCTGAAGTACCTGAAAAGGCACAAAGATGATTTCCTGGTCTATGGTGGAGATGATGAATTAATTGTTAAAAGCTATACGGACGCAAGTTTCCAAACCGACAAAGATGATTTCAGATCACAGTCTGGGTTTGTCTTCTGCCTCAACGGAGGTGCCGTAAGCTGGAAAAGTGCTAAGCAAAGCACCATTGCGGGTTCTACAACTGAAGCGGAGTACATTGCTGCACATGAAGCAACAAAGGAAGCTATATGGCTAAGGAAGTTCATAGGTGAACTTGGTGTAGTCCCCTCCATTAAAGGACCAATAGCTCTGTATTGTGATAATAATGGAGCTATTGCACAGGCATAAGAACCTAGACACCACCAAAGACTCAAGCATGTACTTCGTAGATTTCACCTTCTACGAGAGTTCGATGAAAGAAAAGAAGTCGAGATAAGCAAGATTGGAACTGATGACAACATCTCAGATCCATTTACTAAACCTCTGCCACAGGCGAAGAACAACTCGCACACTGCAGCTATGGGAATCAAGCATATTGGAGAATGGTTTTGATGTCCTTGTTTAATGTTTTAAAGTTTTAGAGTTTAATACTTTGTAAAACATTATTGGTTAATCATTCACAATAAATGAATAGAATTCATTTTTCCATTTAATTTGTAGTTTATTAAATGATGAGTCCCTTCAATTTGACGAAATATTCAAGATAGACTGTCAGGACCAGTCCTGTGACTAAGAAATGTCTATCAAGTGAACTTGAATGTCAAAAAAATTGAAAATGGTCCCTGGTCGGAGTTTTCTATAAAGATGGACGCAAAGAAAACGTTAGACGACTAGAATGCAAGATGACTAGTAGTTTTGTTTCTTGAACTATGTGGACATGGCAATGTCGTAATCATTTGCATAGATACTTACTTTGGGAAGACTAGTATCAGACAGACCTATGAAACTTTACTGTAAGAGATGAAAATCTGTCATAAGTAAATTTCATTAAAATTATTAGACACTAATCCTCAATACCTTAAGAGAGATTCTAGTTGGCCAAGCTTAAGGCGGATCCGGACGTGCTGTGGACTTTCTACGGAGGGACGACACTTGGAGTCCTAAAGACTTGTTCTTGTTCGGTTCGGGCGCAGCTAGGGAGGGCACGCTACAAAGTGTATGCATCCTAGACTAATTATATGATTATGTGCAATTAATATGATTCCTGACATTAAGGTTTTTCCGCATGATTTATGTTGTTCATATGTATCATAACCTAACAGATGTAGCTTTAGCCTGGGCCACAGAATGTGACATGCCCCAGGCACATGATCCAGTGTGAGCTACTCCCTTCGTCCCTTAATACTGGACCTGTTTTGACTTTTTGTATTATTCACATAATTCACCTTGACCCTATTTTATTTATAGTATATGAAAACAAATGTGAGTTTATAATATATTGTTGGCTTCATCTTAATATATATTTTCAAAATATTAATATTTTTATAGGTTTTTATAATATGTAGTTAAAGAAATTTGTGGTCAAAGTTGTGCATTGGCAAGCGTGTCTGGTCAAAACAGGTCGAGTATTAAGGGACAGATGGAGTATTGTATACTCTGTAGCTGATGCTTAAGACCATCCTGTTCCAGTACAGTGATTGTCTTTATTCCAAGCTGCATGCACCTATAAATGAAAAGGGATATGACCATCCGCCTGTTCAGCCGCCGGATTTTTGAAAGTTGAAATGACCGGTTAAATTATAGGTTCCACATAAAAGCGTCTAACATCTTTCTTTTTTTTTTTTGTAATTTTGTTTTTTTAAAGCTTTACTTTGTAAGTTTTTTATTTATTTTTTAAACTATACAAAAAAAAAAAAAAAAAAGCTGAATGTTTTTAAAGTGAAGTTGTGTTTTTCCACTTAGACACGTTAGTATTATTATTCGATGGGAACGTCAATTTTGTCCGATCATTGTCAAATTAAAAACGAGTCATGAAAAATGTGTCAAAATCTTATCTTGAAAGGGTGATGATAAAGGTTGCAAGTTGCGACAACATTTATGTGTCGCAATCAGTGGCGGAGCCAGGATTTCACGGATGGTGGGTCACCATTCTACGTCGCTCACCATACAATCATAAATCAATGTTTAAATTAAAAAATATATATATTAATACTTAAAAAAAAAAAATTCCAAGAGTAACAAGTATTAACTATTACAACCAAACTTCGAAATTACAATTGCTCTCTACGGCTTTTCATTTTTTGATATCTATTTATTATATAAATCCTAAATCAACAAATTCCTAAATCAACCAATTCCTAATTCAAATATTTAAATATCAAAATCAACAAATGTCTGATTCCTCAACAATTCAACAATTCCTCAACAATTAAATTCAATTCAACAATTCAATTCCTCACAAATAAAATAAAATTCCTAATTCCTCAACAATTCAATTCAACATTTCAATTCCTCACCAATTCCCAAATATCACAATTCACAAATTAACAAATATCACAATTCACAAACAATATGTAAATATCACAAGTTCACAAATATCACAAATTCACAAATTATCAACATATTACAATTCACAAATTCACAAATCACAATTCAATTATTATCAATAGTTTAAAATTTATATGTTTAATAATTAAAATTTTAATGTTTAATAATTAAATTTACACAATTTAATTATACAATTTATAAATAATACGAAGTATGATGTTATTTATTTATATGATATAAAATCTAAAGCGGTTTTAGTAAAATGTAAATGACCCTATTTATTATTTATTATACTTCGTATTTGCTGATACTTTTACAAAAATTCACATATAAATCTATAATGGTTAAAGGTCTGTTTGGTTCAATTGATTTTGACTTATTACTGACAAAATATGTTTATTTTCCAGGCAAAAGTAATTAAGGAAGTATCATATCATTATTTGCTTACTTTATATGTGGAATATGTACATAGCAATATTACAATATAGCATAAACCAATGATTCACATGTTATTGTGACCACTTTAGTCTTTAGCCGCTAAAATAAATAAGCAAATAAACTAGCCACCAACGAGCTACCGTCCTACTTCGTATCTCCTATGCCTATTTTAGTGGAGGTAATTGATCCAATTAACTCTCATCGGGTCTACAAAATTCATAATTTATACGAATTATACCTCAAGTCAGTGGTCACGAGTTGCACTTGCTGAGTTGCTGAATGGGGTTTCGGCTTGACGGGCGACGGCGACGGCTCGACGGGCGACTCCTCGAGTCCTCGGTGCTCGGCTAGTCGGCTGCTCCTCCTCTTCCTCGGTGCAGACTGCTCGTTGCTCGGTTCCTCTTCCCCGCGACCACGGTGACTCGGGCACACGGTTATGCTGCGGATCTGGGTTCGGTGGTCGGATGACCTGGTGGCTGGTGCCTGGTGGGCTGGTGGCTGCGGCTGCGTCGAAGAGAGAGGGAGAAGGTTTCTAGAATTTTAGGTTTTGCCTTTTGGTTTCACGCACTGCTGCGTTCCAGTCTTTCAGAGAGAGAAAGAGAACGCGTTTTTGGGTTTTCAATTTTTTATTTTTTATTTTTTTTTAATTATTAGTGGGTCACGTGACCTAGGATGCCCAAGCCTAGATCCGCCACTGGTCGCAATCTTACGTGTCGGAGTTTAATTGGTACATATAGACAGCGGCGGATCCAGGATACTATTATAGGATGGGCCGTTACATATTACTAAATTTAAATAGACATTCAAATAAAAATAAAACTAAATTTTTTAATGAAAATAGT
The DNA here is from genome assembly GCF_020520425.1 of Spinacia oleracea. NCBI lineage: Eukaryota > Viridiplantae > Streptophyta > Magnoliopsida > Caryophyllales > Amaranthaceae > Spinacia > Spinacia oleracea. The sequence continues at coordinate 66,799,337 of NC_079488.1, read as the reverse complement.
TTATTTCCTTTACTTGTATCTAAAATTTTCAATTAAATTTGGTGACCTAAAAATATACTTTTTTAATAGTAAATAAATGAAAATTTTATAAAAATCATAGTACTTCTTAACGGGTCGGTTACTCTGTAAATCCTAAAGAAAAAAAATACTTCCTCCGTTCCGGAAATATCGCACCATGGTTGACTTTTACTCCTCTAACCATTACTTTGACTCATAATATCTCAAATCGTGTGCAAATAAAAATTATAAAAAAATAATATTTAGAAAATATATATCGATACGAATCTAACATGACCCCACATGACCAAAATTTATTTACGTACGAATCACAAAAAATGGCCAAAGTCGTAGTGTGAATAGTGTAAAAAACATATGGTGCGATATTTCCGGAACGGAGGAAGTATATACTTTGTAGACGAAAATTAGTCAAATTTTGGCTATATCACTTGGTGTATGTACAAATTTTTAATTTTACATTGGTAGATGTGAGTTACAAATGGCATGCGCCAAAATTACTACGGAGTAAAGAAGAAAAGATCGCAATTTGGATTATACACCCGGGTGCACAGTGCTCATTTTGCATACTGTTGAACATTTATTGAAAATTTAATGAACATTGAGAATGATTTCAATGTACATGTACTAGTGAAATATGTAAACTATATGTTCTATGGATTTGAACTATATGTTCATTGGCTATATGTTCTTTGGGTATGAATAATATGTTCTTTGTATTTGAACTATATGTTCTTTGTAAAAGAGGGTGCACAGTGAGCATTGTGCACCCGGGTGCATAAACCATATTTTGAGAAAAGATAGTTACTCTTATAAGGCTTTAAAAGGAAAAGAAAAACAATAAATAAATGAGAAACTAGTTGGCAGTAGAGCTGTCAAAAATTGACCCGATCCGATAAACCGACCTGAACCGACCTGTATTTTTAATGATTCGAACCCGACCCGATCCAACCCGTTAAAATCGACGACTGATTTTGACCCGTTAATGCATGACCCGAACCCGAACCTGATACCCGACCGAAATATAACCGATAACAAAACTGAGTCAGTTTACCCGACCGAAAAATGACCCGAACCGATGTCAACACCCGACCCGATGTCAACCCGAAACCGATTATAACCCGATGAAACCTATTATTGACTCAATTCGTGACAACCCGTTACCTGAATTTACGCGACATGTTGACAACTCGTTTTTTCATTGACCTAACTAAATAATGACTTAAATCAAGTTAATATTATGTTTTATAATTACCTAAACTAGAACAAGTGAAAAGCGTTAAACCAAATTTAACCAAATTTATAAAAGTTAATTATAAGGTTTAAACTTGACTAATCCTGATAGCTATCATACCCGGTCTTAACCCGTGCCCGATAGTGAACCCGACCTGAATTTTAACCGGCCCGGTAATTATCCGATCCGAACTTGACCCGACTCGTTAAGACCCGAACCCGTAATGGTACCCGACTAGAAAAAGACCCGACCCGAACCCGAACCGAACCCGACCTATACCGAAATGGAAAAATAACCCGACATGACCCGACAAATTTTCAACCTGACCGAACCCGACCTGCACCCGATAATAAAATGACCCGAGATGACCAGACCCGAACCCGACTTGAGTAACCGTTTTGACAGCTCTAGTTGGCAGCCAAAAGTTGGATAAAGGGACTCGAACCCTGCGACCTTGGATCTATAAGGCTTTATACTTACATCCATGGGGCGGGCCAAGGCCCAGGTAGGCCCCCCCTTGGATCCGCCGGTGCATATAGACGCCACATAGATTATGTGTGATCAGAATATTTTTACTATCAATGTAATATTTTTACTATGAAAATATGTGATTAAGGTAATCGGTATAAAGAAGGAAACAAATTATAATATTAAGATCTTCCTACATTTTTTTTGAAAAATGTATAATAGGTTATATAAGTTAAATATTTTAGTTTCCAATTTAAATCATGACACATAATCACAACATGTCATCGTTGTGACACGGCTCAAAGGTCGCATGTTACGACCTTTATCATTTTCATCTTGAAAAAGGGGCCTAAAAATGTTCAATACAAAATCTTGTCTTTAAAAACGGACCTAAAAATGTTCATCGCACATCTTGTCGTGAAAAATTTGCAAAAAAAAATATACTCACTCCATCCCACATTATTCGTTATACTTACCTTTGTATAAAGTTTTAGATGATAAATGATTGTTTGGTTATCAATTGTTATTTTATTGAAAGGTATATATGATAGGAGTTAGTGGAGTATCTTTTAATTGAATGAGATAGCGTGGGGGATCAAACTTTTATAAATGGGAAGAGAAAGACAATATAATAATGGTGTGGTTATTTCTAATTTAGAAGTGTAATAAATAATGTGGAACAGAGGAAAAAAAAAGTGTAACAAGTAATGTACGATGGAGGAAGTATCTTGAAAACATACTAATAATTAAGTAACCTCAAAAAAGTTCAAAAAGTAGTATCGCAAAAAGCTTTTTTTTAACTTTTTCCTTCTTATTTTTAGGTTAAAGAGGAAACATATTAAGTACTAGTCTTATATGCACGTGATGCGTGCGAGTGTATTAAAAATTTATGCTATTACAACACCTTTAGTATAATTATCTTTCGCCCAGTTATGACCTGCCCTAAACTGCCCAAAGACGGAGTTATCATGCCAGAAAATCTGCTCAGAACCACAACCAAGTTGGATGTCTTCAACCAAAAAGATCAGAGTTGCTACCCAACGCCTTAGATTTCATCACAACACAAATAGCAAAGAATAAACTACGAATTGATATGTATAAAAGCCTTTCCATGATCATATGACACAAAAGAAACAAAGTCACTGATTAAGATAAACCACATTCCTATAAATTTATCTAGCATCACAGCCATTACACCATAAGGAACATATTTTCTCCTACGGAATTGGTATTTGGATGCAACCTAACATTCACATCTATATACAATGAATTAAAGTAAATATGATATTAGTGTATTTAACAAAGTAATTCTCGGTAGTAGGAGAAGTCGTCTATTTGAAAGGCTCACGGCAAGACCAATAGATCGACCTACAGAACACTCCCGTGTTCTTTATCTCGTCATAGCAAGAAACAATATACTTCATGCACATGCATGTAAACAACCAACATTCCGCAACGCTATCATAGTTGGAATAACTATGAAAGAGAGATATAAGAGCTTCAGTGTGTGTAACAATCAGATCATAGATCATTGATCTCACTGAAATCCTCTAAGATAAGGTAAATTATCATCATCAACTCTAATCAACCCACAAATTAGTCACATAAAAACATAATTTTTGAGGAAAAATAAAGCTGAAACAATAGTTTTTCAAAGGTTTACTCAGAGTTCCAAAGGTCAGAAACTCTAGTCCACACTAAGTTATCGGGTCCATGAGCACGGCCCGAGGAACGAACCGATCGCAACTCACTTTGGTGTAGTACACATGAAAGATCTAACTCTCCTTCTGCTCCCCGAGCCTCCTGATTGTACTTCGCACGGTTTCTGCACTGGCGGTGCTGTTATTCAAACATAGAAAACAAATAAGTAAAGAAATAAAAACAAAGAAATTATGTATAATTAGCATAAATGGATGCATAAAACTAATACCCCTGTACGGGGTCACATCCAGAGAGGACAGAACATCAATGACAGAGCAAACCCTGACACCCAGGGCACACCCAAGTCAAAGAAAGACTCTAAACCCCAAGCCAAGCATATGCAGCCCAGGCAGATCAAACCTCCCCAGATCACGTATAAAGACACAGAGCAGAGCTAGACAAAGCTGCATCAGTCCAAGAAGGGACCTGCAGGCTAAACGACAACGACAAGGAATAAAGTACATCGCCGTCATACACGTGGCGGCATCTAAGTAGGCCAAAGTACAGAATAGTACGCCTATAAATAGCACCCACATCATTCATGATGGGACACATTCTTACACACGGTACTTGCTCCACCTTCTCTCTATATTCCCTCTCTAAAGACTTCTTATCTATTTGCTGACTTAGGCATCGGAGGGGGTTTCCTCGGTTAAACCCCCGAGGTTAGCTCACGTTTGCTCTGCTTGACAGGGCCAAGGCACTTCGGAACGTCCTCCCAGTTCCATACTCGGAACAAGTGGCGCTAGAAGGAGGGGACTTCCCAGACCTTGCTTCTAAAAGACCTACCCTCTCACAAAATGACTGAGTCAAGCGAACCGATAATCCAGCAGATAGAACCACCCACCTCAAGAAACAACCAGAGAACCACAAATGTACCTTTGTTCGGCATGCCTCAGAGTCTTGGTCCGCCAAGAGAGACACCACAACCTAGAGCTATGGCAACCCCTAGCCAGGGCCAGGGCATCCCAGTTCCAACCAGTGCCTCACTAGCACGATTGGGGGCACAGTTCTCACCCGACCAGATGCGCACAGCCATAGAAGTCCTGACCTTCCTTACTCAGACAACACCACAAGCCCAGGTCATGAGGACAGCCCCAGAGGTTGAGGTTGAGCAGAGGAGAAAACGTCCCAGACCCCAAAACAGTCCGAACGTCTGGAGGAGGAATCTGCAGCAGGAGATGGAAGGGGTTGATAGCCAAGAATATGAGGCAGAAAGTATCACGCCTAGCAGAGCTCAACCCAGAGCAAGGACCGAACAAGCACCCAGTCAGAGGCACCACTCCGGGCCAGGTATGCCAAATCCCACCCGAGCAATAGTTAAACCTGATAATTCCCCCTTCTGTGATGAGATACTCTCGGAAAAAATGGAAAAGATAAAAATGCCCACCTGCAAATATTCCGGAAAGTCAGACCCAACGAATCACCTCTCTGCCTTTGGGGGACACATGATGCTATATACCAACACAGACTCTATGTGGTGTAAGGTCTTCCCTTCCACTCTGGAGGGGATAGCACAGAGCTGGTTCGGTAAAATACCCAAAGGCACCATAACCTCTTTCCGGCAGTTAGCCATCTTGTTTCGCACCCAATATGTGGCAAACATTGCCAGAGAAAGGATGACAGGGGAGCTGATGTCAGTCATCCAAGGACCTCAGGAATCTCTGAGGGAATACATATCCAGATTCAATATGGAGGCATCGAATATACCCAAGTTACAGCAAGAGGTAGCAGTCCTGGCTATGATGACTGGTCTGTGGGATGGAGAATTCAAGAGCTATATGGGCAGAAAGTCATTCACAACCCTGGCAGAGGTACTGGGGAAGGCAAATGAATTTATAAAAAGTGTCGAGATTGGCAGAGCAACCTCACGACGATATGTGGCAAGTGAGAACAATTACGGTAGTCAGAGCAAGAAAGAGCCGTACAAAAAAGAATACCCAGACAAAAGAGAAAATCAACAGCCCAGAAAAGATTGGCACGGGCAGGTCAGAGGAAGAGGTAGTGAGTTCAAAACTGAAAAGCGAGGCAAATTCAACGAATACACTCCTCTGGTTGCATCCAGAACCCAGATTTTTGCTATCAGCAAGGAGGATGAGAAATGGCAGAGACCACCGAAAATGTACAACAAATACAGGGACACGAAGAAGTACTGTGATTTTCACAAGGATCATGGTCATCTCACAGAGGAGTGCACTCACTTGAAAGATAACATTGAGGACCTGATCCGAAGGGGGTACCTAACACAATTTAAGGCAAAGAGCTCGTATAGCAGGACCTACGAAAACAGGGATGATGAGGGTCGATTTGATAACAGAAAGACAGAGCAAAAGCAGAACCACCCAGCAGATCAGAAGAGGTCGAATGATATACTGGTCATAACAGGAGGACCAGTTTACGCTGGTACTACAGCCAGCGGTGCTAAGGCCAGTGTGAGCGAATTTAAACACCAGGTTAATTACCATAACTCAGGAAAATGGCCTGCCCCTCCAAAAATCCCACAGTGCACCTTTACGGAAGATGATTGTAAGGGCATAATTTATCCCCATGATGACCCAGTGGTGTTAGCTCTGGATGTGGCTAACAGAAAAATCCATCGAATCCTGATAGACGGAGGTAGCTCGGCAAACATTCTATTCTGGCCAGCTTTCCAAGAGCTGCAGATTGAAGAAAAGCACGTAAAACCAGTTAGCTACCCAGTAATTGGTTTCACAGGGGCAACGGTGATACCAGAAGGAATAGTCAATTTACCTGTCCAAATTGGGCAGGGGAAAGATATCAAGGATGTCATGGTTGATTTCATGATAGTGAAAGTACCCGCAGCATACAACGCCATTCTGGGCAGACCATTTATCCATGATGCAGGAGCAGTGGTGTCTACTTATCACCTCACCATGATGTACACAACGAATGATAACAGATCAGCTAAGGTCAAGGGAAACCAAGAGCAGGCCAAGAGATGCTACCACACAGCCCTGAAACAGCCACCCAGACCCCCACCCCTGGCAGAGGCAGACATTCCCTTGTCCAGAAAGAGAAAGAGAGCAGAGCGTAAAAAAGACGCACTACTGGACATGGAGAATTTTGAGCATCGTGAAGAAGGACTGTTAAAACCAGCCCCAGCAGAAGAAACAGAGGAGATAGAGCTGGAAGAAGGAGTAGAGGACAGAACAGTCCGAATTAGCACAGATATAGACCTTTCCCTGAGGGTAAATATCATCGATCTGTTGCGAGAGCACGCGGACATATTTGCCTTCTCTGCCGACGAAATGCCAGGGATTGATCCCAACGTCATGGTCCACAGGTTGAATGTTAACAGAGAAGTCAGGCCGGTAAAACAGAAGAAGAGAACTTTTTCGACAGAGAAGAATGTAGCCATCCAGGAAGAGATCAGCAAACTGTTAGCAGCCAAATTCATAGAAGAGTGTGACTACCCAGAATGGTTGGCTAATGTCGTGATGGTAAAGAAAGCAAATGGTCAATGGAGGATGTGCGTAGACTTTACAGACCTTAACAGGGCTTGTCCGAAGGATTGTTACCCGCTACCCAGGATAGATCAACTGGTGGATTCCACCAGCGGGCATGCCCTGCTGAGTTTCATGGATGCCTTTTCGGGCTATCACCAGATCAGTTTGTTAGAATCAGACCGGAAAAAAGCCGCCTTCATTACAGACGTTGGAGTTTACAACTACAGGGCTATGCCGTTTGGTCTAAAGAATGCAGGGGACACATACCAGAAACTGGTAGACAAAATATTCGCAGGACAAAAAGGCCGAAACGTGGAGGTGTATATAGATGACTCCATAGTCAAGAGCAAAAAGGAGGGTGATCACATTAAGGATCTGAAGGAAACTTTTGCAACATTGAGGCAATTTGGTATGAAGTTAAACCCAAAAAAATGCGTGTTCGGTGTTAAGTCCGGAAAATTTTTGGGGTTCCTGGTCAGTGAAAGAGGAATTGATGCGTAGAGGCCATACTCAACCTACCAGAACCAAGAAACATACGAGACATCCAGAGGTTGACTGGGAAAATGGCAGCACTCACCAGGTTCATCAGCAAGTCCGCGGATAAGTCTCTCCCCTTTTTCCAAGTGCTAAAGGGAAACAAAACATTTAAATGGGGAGAAGAGCAAGAGAAAGCATTCAAGGAGGTGAAGAACCACTTGAAAAGCCTCCCAACCATAGCCAGACCAGAAGTGGGGGACATATTACAGCTATACATCTCTGCCTCCAAGAAAACTGTAGCAGCAGCTCTAGTAGTCGAGAAGGATAAAATCCAGCAGCCAGTCTACTTTGTCAGCCACATCCTCAACCCAGCAGAACAGAGGTACCCCCTGATTGAAAAAATGGCCTTTGCCATCATGATAGCTGCCAGGAAATTGAAACCATACTTTGACGCACATAAAGTGCAAGTGTTAACTAATCAACCTTTAGAGAAGTCATTGCAAAGGTTAGATACTTCTGGTAGACTCCTAAAATGGGCGGTGGAACTCTCAGAATATGACATCGAGTACAAACCCAGAACCGCCATAAAAGCACAGGCACTGGCAGATTTCATAGCAGAGGCATCATACGAGGAGGAGGAAGAGCCATTGGGGACTTCGCAGATCTCAGTAGACGGCTCCGCTGCAGTCACAGGGTCGGGTGCAGGTATCATAATGGTATCACTAGAAGGCAACGTTTTCGAATATGCTATAAAATTCAAATTCAAAGCTTCAAATAACGAGGCAGAGTATGAGGCGGCAATCGCAGGAATCCAGATGTGCAAAGCAGCAGATGCTAAGAAAATAGTGCTCAAAACCGATTCACAGCTGGTGGCCAGCCAATATAGAGGTGAATATGAAGCCAGAGAACCGTCTATGCAAAGGTACTTGGCCTTGATAAAAGAAGCAGTAGCCCAGCTAGAAAGCTTTGAGATTCAACTGGTTCCCAGGGCAGAGAACAGTCAAGCAGACGCCCTATCCAAATTAGCAAGTTCGACGCTACAGGACTTGGAAAGAACAGTGATGGTAGAGGTCCAGGAAGAAAAGAGCATTGACAAAAAGCCTGCAGTCAACTTCATTGACACTGAGCCACAGTGGTATGACAGTATAGTCTCATACAAGCTGGGAAGGGGCCTTCCCACAGCAGAGCAAGAGCAGAAAAAAGTAAAACGAAACGAGCATTGGTTTGTCATTTACCAGGGTAAACTGTACAAGAAATCCTTTTCGTTGCCTCTGCTGAGATGTATATCAACAGAGGAGTCACAACGAGTCATTGAGGAAATACACGAGGGAATATGTGGAAACCACATAGGTGGCAGGACATTAGCCTTGAAAGCTCTCAGAGCAGGATATTATTGGCCAACCATGGTAAGTGATTCTCAAGCATATGCTAAAAAAGTGCGACAAGTGCCAGAAATTCGCCCCAGTGATCAACCAACCCTCTAATGACTTACAGCCAATCATCAACCCCATACCATTCGCCCAGTGGGGAATGGATATTCTGGGACCATTCACAGCAGCACGCGGGGGAAGAAAATTTCTGATCGTGGCAGTTGACTATTTTACTAAGTGGATTGAGGCAGAGCCCACTAAAAGCATAACAGCCAAGCGGATGAAGGATTTCATCTGGAAGAACATTGTGACAAGGTTCGGCATCCCAGAAAGTTTAGTCTTCGATCATGGAACACAGTTCGACTGCACTCCTATAAAGGATTACTGCGCTGAACTAAGAATAAAATTCGCATACGCATCTGTGTGCCATCCCCAGAGCAATGGTCAGGCAGAGGCAGCAAATAAACAAATCCTGGGAGCACTGCGAAAGAAGGTAGAAGATTTTAAGGGTGCATGGGCCGACCTTATTCCAGAGATCTTGTGGTCCAACAGGACCACTGAAAAAGAAGCAACGGGAGAAAGTCCTTACAAACTAGCTTTTGGGGCTGAGGCGGTCCTGCCTGTCGAAGTGGGTCTACCTAGCTTTAGAGTGCAGTACTATGAGGAAGGCACTAATGAGCAGCGTATGAGGGAAGCATTAGATCTCTTACCAGAAGTCAGGCTGCAAGCAGAGCTCAAGTTGGAAGCAAACAAAGAAAAAATGAGCAGGGCATACAACAAGAGGGTAAAGCACAGCCCTATGCAGGTGGGGGATCTGGTCCTCAGAAGAACAGCTGCCACTGGAAAGGGAAAGGCAGAAGGAAAATTCACTGCCAATTGGGAAGGACCTTACCAGATCACAAAAGAGGTAGCCCCAGGCTCGTACCATCTAATGACGATGGAAGGAAGAGAATTGAAGAACAGCTGGAACGCCAACATGCTAAAGAAATACTATGTATAGACACAAGAAGTTAATACTATAACAAGGCAATAGAAGCCAGAGTAGATCTCTTTACTTTTGTAATTTTCCACGCTTACAAGCATAATAAAAATTGGCCCAGCTACCTTCGATAAGAAGAAAGCGCGTCAGGTCTCTTGGAAAAGTAAAAGGTGAACGGCTAAAACTCGTAAAAAAAAAAGAGAGAAACGCTACCCACAAATAACTTGGTCTGATCAACCAAGTTATTGGGTAAGTTTTTTCTCAACGAGATTTAAGCGAAAACGTTTCTCGAGTTTTGTCCTGGCCAAAGCCAGGACAATTCAATAATGCGCAGCCAAAGTAGGCTGGAATATGAAGGAAATAATGCCCTTGGTCCAAGTATGCATTCTATGTTAAGTCTAATAAATGCGGTTCAGTATTAATTAACAAGTTAATAATTCAGTGAGATCAAGTGAGCTGAATGCCTAGCTAGAGGCCGCTTCAGTTCAAGTGGAATTAATGATATTAATCCACAGCTTACTCTTGACTGAACCCGCAGGGTCACACAAATAGTACGTAAACGGATCAAGTATTTAATGGTATTAAATACTCCATCTATGAATATTCGGAACCGACGGATCTTGGTTTCAGTGGGAGCTAAGATCGTCACAGGCAAGAAATGAATACTCCGGAAACGATGATATTGCCGGAAACGGAAATATGGATCGTATCGGAAATATGAATATTATCCAAGTCGTAGATGTTGCCGGAAACGGAAACATGGTACGTATCGGAAAATATTATTGGAAATGGAAATATTACCAGAATCGGAAATATTACCGGAAACGGAAATATTGTCAGAATCGGAAATATTACCGGAATCGGAAAATAATTCCGGAAACGGAAATATTAAATATTTGTTCGAAACGGAAATTAATTCCGGAATCGGAAATGTTAAATATTGTTCGTATCGGAAATAGATTCCGGAAATGGAAATTTAATCGGAAGCGTATCGTACGAATTAGCATCGGACGAGGCTTGCCGGACGAAGGCCCAGCACGAAGCCGGGGCCATCGCCCAGCAAGCATGCGCGCCACAAGCCCAGCCAAGGCAGCGGCCAGGCCTACCGCAAGGCAGGCCCAGCGCGCGCCAAGGGCCACGGCTGCGTGGGCCGTGCTGCGCGGGCTGCTGCTCGCACGCGCATGGGCAGCCCTTGTGGCTGCCGTGTGTGTGTGAGTTTGTGCTCATGCGTGATTCCTGAATCTACAAGAGTCAGTGTATGATTAAATTTCTATTCCTAAATGGATAAATTAATTAAATAGAATTCATGTAGAATTCTAATTCCAATTAATTCGCATCCTACTAGGATTACGATTCCTTTTCCATAACTCTATAAATAAAGGCCTAGGGGTCATAATTTATACACAAGTTTCAAAGTATTCAAAAGTGAGTTTTTTGAGAGAAAATTAAAACACACATCTTGCTCAAAAGTGCCGAAATTTTCTAGTACCTTAAGGGCGATTCTAGTTGGTCAATCTTAAGGCGGATCCGGACGTGCTGTGGACTATCTACGGAGGGACGACACTTGGAGTCCTAAAAGACTTGTTCTTGTTCGGTTCGGGCGCAGCTAGGGAGGGCACGCAACAAAGAGTATGCATCTAAATTATGCTATATGATTATGTGTAAATAATATGTTGTCCTGGGTTAATGGTTGTTTCCGCATGATCTATGTAGTGTCATATGTATCATAACCTAACAGTGGTATCACGAGCCCCTTATTATTTTCATAATCTAAATTGCATGAACATGGTTAAATATTACAAATTTGCAAGAATTAAAAGGGGTGATTAATTTTCGTAATTGTTAATTAATTGCAAATTGCGTTTATTTAATTATATGTACGCAGTTTTTCGGCAGTTTCTTCATTACTCATCCGAATTGAGTGATTTTTGTGTCAATTCCGCATGTAAAAGGCATTCTAAAATTTTGACAAAAATAATATTTTTCTGCCGAACCCAGAATTCTCAAATTCGAAGCCTAACTATGACTTTTCGAAGGTTTTAGTTTTTCGAATGCAAAATTTCGTAAATTTAAGATGTTAAATTAAATATTTGCGATTCTTGTTGATAAATCTTGAATTTTTGATTGACCTACTGCATATGTTTAACAAGTTTGAATGCCTAGTCTTGTTAATTATGCAATCTAATTTGTAATTATGATTAATTTGTTGAAAATTAGAATAATTTAGAATTAATTTGATTTTCATAATTAATTGTAATTTAATTAGAAACCTATGATTAAAAACCACCATAAAAATTGTAAATTTACGATAAATTTTAAATTTTTATGACCTAGACTTGAATCCATATCAATCGGAAATCAATTGGATAATAAATTTTCGATTTTTTCGCCCTAAAATTATGAAATTAATAATATTTATTAATTTGTCATTAATTTTAAATATAAATTTTAAATTTTTATGCGATTCGTTCAAATAACTTGCACGCACGAAGCAATGGACGCTTCGTGTTACCCTTAAGGGGTGTTGTATAATGCGGGCATGCGACGACGAGCAAGGGAGCTCGTCGCCCGTGCGGCACGAATGCAATGAGCAAGGGCGTAGTGCACGAGCACAAGGCAGCAGCCCTGCCTTGTGTCGTGTGCCACGAGCAATGAACGAATGGGCATGGGCGAAGGGCGAGCCAAGGCAGTCGCGTGTGGGCAGCAAGCGAGCTGCGCCACAACGCGCGCTGCCTCGCACAATTGCGCGCAGCCTCGCGCGCAGCGAGCGCAAGCTCGCGTGCCACGAGCGCTGCGCCCAGCACTGCTCGCGCGCGCAGCGCGCGATGTCGCTCGCCCAGCGAGCGATGTCGCGCACCAGCGAGCGATGGCTCGCGCCAGCGAGCGATGGCTCGCGCGCGCAGCGCGCGATGTCGCTCGCCCAGCGAGCGATGTCGCGCCCCAGCGAGCGATGGCTCGCGCGCACAGCGAGCGAGCCAGCGCGCCCAGCGAGCGATCTCGCGCGCGCACTGCGAGCGATAGCTCGCGTGCGATGGGGCGCTGTGCGGAGGCTTGCGATAGGACAGCAGCAGCTATGCGACGAGCGCATGGGCTGCGCGCACATGGCCAGCAATGGCTGTGTGCGTACGGCCCATGGGCGTGCAACGCGTAGGGTGTTTGCGTTACGATTAGATCGTTTTGAATGTTTAATTTGAAAATTTCAGTTCACGTAATTTTAATTAATTTTAAAATTAATAATTTGAATTAATTTCTTGGATTTTAATTTTGAATATTATAATTATAATAAATGGAATTTATTCTAATTATTTTACTAAAATTAAAATCATGAATTAATTTAAATACGACTGAAATTAAATTAAATTTTTGGATTCAATTATAAATTTATATGAGCTTTAAATTTTAATTAAATTTGTATGTTTCCGGTTAGACTAGAAATACAATTTTATGTTTAAAATTAGTAAAGCATATGAATTTATTGGTTTGAGTGGGAGCGCTTTTTAGTCATAAACTCTTGATTAGGTCTACAAATCCTTAAGGTTAAAACAACTCGATTAGAATTAATAAGGACTGAATAATTGGTAGATTATTGGTGCCCTTGATTAATTGCTGCAAATGTTTACGTGATGCATAATGTGTTTTACTAACCAGCTATGTGGGCCATTCATGATAATGAATGGGTGAATGGTATATATTGTATATGTACTGTTTTGCAGGTTATGAAGTGACTAGTATGGCCCAAATAGGATAGAAAATATGGTCTGCGTACCATTAATTTGAATGTAATTGGTCTAAAGCACCAAAGTTATTTTTCAATTCAAAATGGTCTGCGTACCATCAAATAGTTGTAATTAGTTATAGCTTATCCTATTTGAAGAAAATGGTGCCTCCCACGGAGATTTTCAAGACGGACTTTGAAGTCAAAGCTTCAAGATGAAGTCGGGCCATACTAGATCACAAATATCTTATGCATGTTTTAAGTTATTTATTGTTTTAAATATGTCTTAAAATGCATGAGATCATAAGCTTGATTATGTTGCATGATTAAGGATTTTAGTTCACTTAAAATCTAACCAACATAGTAAGAGCCTTAAGTTCCAAACTTAAAAATTGAGTTAAAAGGTGCCATGCCAAAATATACACTTGCTTGGATATCCTTTACATCAATCTAGTAATAGTTTTCGCTCAGCGAGGTGTTACTTATTGGTCCTAAAGGGGCAAGGTACACAAGTAATTGTGAGTACATGTTAGTTTTGGTGAAACTCAACGATATAAGTAAGGAGTCCTTTTATGTCGTGGCAAATTCGATAGGTTTACCTAACAAGTTCTTAGACGTACCTATCAACCAAGAATAGTTTCTAGACTATTAGCAAAAGGCTTTTGCTTACCTAAGATGTTCTAGGATTAAGTCGACAAACTGTGCTTAGTTCTTCAATGATTTTAGGATCTTGGAATCATTTTATTCACACCTGCCGGAACACATAACTTGAATAAAATGCTTAATAAACATTGAATTATGCATGTATTTAAGTTTATTAAGAGAAACTGTGAATGGTTATTTATTTGTTTATTCTTTTCAATTGTAGTTTTAATATGGCAAACAACAATCAAAACATCATCATGGGTTCTGAGCTTATGGTCAAGCTGAACCTGACAAATTTTCTTGAATGGGAAGCTAAGCTAGTTGAAATAGTCAAACTCAATGGACTTGAGTATGTACTATCACATCCCATGCCAAGCTACTATGCCAGAGACATGACCCCTGAGAGATTTTACGCCTGGGATGCGGATCTCAAAAAGGTTATGAGTCTCATGCTGAACAATATCCCTGATGATTGGGCTAGAAGGTTTGTAGCCTATGAACCTTTTACGCTCATCAAGAATCTGAGGGATATCTGTCGTGGAAGTACGGAGGACAGGGACCTGAACGTCCATGAGTTGATTGAATCAATGTCTGGTCTAAAGGTTAGTTCTCCCAACAGGTGTTATAGGATGGAGGTCCAAGAAACACATGTTCAGCTCCTTCGCACTAAACAGAGGGTAGGCGTCCCACTGAGGTTCCATGTGGATCTTATGTGTTCATATTTTGATCGCCTAAGTCTACTAGGAACACCAATAAGCGAAAGGATGGCAGTCTCTGTCTTGCTCAATTCACTACACAGTGGGTTTGGTCGCTTCAAGCAACAATACCTAAGTGAACCAAGAGAAGAAACAGTTGCAGAATTTATTCACCTTGTCAGAAAGGCTGAAATAGTACTGGACTGTGAAGCCAAAGATTTACTCAAGGCTAGAAAGAGACCATTCAAGAAAGGTGGAAAGTCCAAGGGCAATGCTAAATCAAAGCAGGACAAGTCCACATCAAGCTGTCTTTATTGTGATGGAATAGGCCATTACAAAAGAGAATGTCCAAAGCTAAAGGAAGATCAGAAGAACGGAACAGTCGTTCCATCTTCAGGTATTTTCGTTATAGACTGTATACTTGCTAATTCAACTTCTTGGGTATTAGATACAGGTTGTGGCTCACACTTATGTTCCAATCCACAGGGACTAAGAAGAAGTAGAAAGTTAAGCAAGGGTGAAGTCGACCTACGAGTGGGAAATGGAGCACGGATTGCTGCATTAGCCGTAGGAACTTACTATTTGTCGTTGCCCTCCGGGCTAGTTTTGGAACTGGAAGAATGTTTCCATGTTCCAAGTCTTACTAAAAACATCATTTCAGTTTCTTAGATGCTAAGGGATTTTCCTTTATAATAAAAGACAATAGTTGTTCGTTTTATTTTAAAGAGATGTTTTATGGATCTGCTAGATTAGTCAATGGACTTTATTTATTAGATCACGACAAACAAGTATATAACATAAATACCAAAAAGGCCAAAAAGGATGATTCAGATCTCACCTATCTGTGGCATTGTCGATTAGGCCATATAAACTTGAAACGCTTAGAAAAAAACTTCAAAGGGAAGGAATTCTAGAACCATTTGACTTAGAGGATTATGGTAAATGCGAATCATGTTTACTTGGCAAAATGACAAAGCAACCTTTCTCTAAAGTCGGAGAAAGAGCAAATGAACTATTGGGTTTAATCCATACAGATGTATGTGGACCAATGAGTACAAATGCTAGAGGTGGTTTCAGCTACTTTATCACTTTCACTGATGACTTCAGTAGGTATGGTTATGTCTACCTAATGAAGCATAAGTCTGAATCCTTTGACAAATTCAAGGAATTTCAGAGTGAAGTAGAGAATCAATTAGGCAAGAAGATTAAGGCACTGCGGTCTGATAGAGGCGGTGAATATCTGAGCTATGAATTTGATGACCATCTGAAAGAATGTGGAATTCTATCAGAATTGACTCCTCCTGGAACACCACAATGGAACGGTGTGTCAGAACGGAGGAACAGAACCTTGCTAGACATGGTCAGGTCAATGATGGGTCAGGCCGAACTTCCATTAGAATTTTGGGGACATGCACTAAATACAGCTGCACTCACTATAAATAGAGCTCCGTCTAAAGCTGTCGAAAAGACTCCATACGAATTATGGTTTGGAAAGCCTCCAAATGTGTCTTTTCTTAAGATTTGGGGATGTGAAGTATACGTCAAACGATTAATTTCAGACAAACTTCATCCAAAATCTGACAAATGTATCCTTGTGGGCTATCCAAAGGAAACAAAGGGGTATTACTTCTACAATACATCTGAGAACAAAGTGTTTGTTGCTCGAGATGGTGTCTTTTTGGAGAAGGATCACATTTCCAAAATGACAAGTGGGAGAAAAGTAGACCTCGAAGAAATTCGAGTCGAACAACAAACTCTAGAGAATGCTCAAGATGACATTCAGGATGAAACTCAGAGATCTTTAGAAGAATCTGGTGAGAATCATGGTCAATCTAGAAATGTTACCCCGCGTAGATCGCAAAGATATAGATCTCAACCGGAAAGGTACTTAGGTATTTTGACGAACGAGAGCTATGAAGTTCTATTACTTGAAAGTGATGAACCTGCGACTTACAAGCAAGCTATGACGAGCCCTAGCTCCAAGCAGTGGCAAGAAGCCATGCAATCTGAATTAGACTCCATGTCTGAAAACCAAGTATGGGATTTGGTCGATTTGCCAGATGGCTACCAAGCCATTGGAAGCAAATGGGTTTTCAAACTGAAAAAGGACAAGGATGGGAAACTTGAAGTTTTCAAAGCTAGATTGGTTGCAAAAGGTTACAGGCAAGTCCACGGTGTGGATTACGATGAAACCTTTTCACCAGTTGCAATGCTAAAGTCTATTCGAATAATGTTAGCAATCGCTGCATATTACGATTACGAAATATGGCAGATGGATGTCAAAACTGCTTTCTTAAACGGCGTTTTAACAGAAACTGTGTTTATGACACAGCCTGAAGGTTTTGAGGATCCAAAGAATGCTAAAAAGGTATGCAAGCTAAAGAAGTCAATCTACGGATTGAAGCAGGCATCCAGGAGCTGGAATATACGTTTTGATGAAGCAGTCAGTGACTTTGGTTTCATCAAGAACGCGGACGAATCTTGTGTATACAAGAAGGTCAGTGGGAGCAAAATTGCTTTCCTAGTATTATATGTCGACGACATATTGCTTATCGGAAATGACATTCCTATGTTGAACTCTGTCAAGATTTGGCTTGGGAAATGTTTTTCGATGAAGGATCTAGGAGAAGCACAGTACATATTGGGCATCAAGATTTACAGAGATAGATCTAAAAAGATGATTGGACTTAGTCAAAGCACTTATATCAATAAGGTGCTTGATAGGTTCAAGATGGCGGACTCCAAGCGAGGCTACCTACCCATGTCTCATGGAATGACTCTAAGCAAGACTCAGTGCCCAAAAACACTTGATGAGCGTAGACGAATGAGTGGGATTCCATATGCATCATTGATTGGTTCAATAATGTATGCTATGATATGTACACGCCCGGATGTTGCGTACGCACTCAGTGCTACGAGCAGATACCAGTCAGACCCAGGAGAGGCGCATTGGACTGCTGCCAAGAACATTCTGAAGTACCTGAAAAGGCACAAAGATGACTTCCTGGTCTATGGTGGAGATGATGAATTAATTGTTAAAGGCTATACGGACGCAAGTTTCCAAACCGACAAAGATGATTTCAGATCACAGTCTGGGTTTGTCTTCTGCCTCAACGGAGGAGCAGTAAGCTGGAAAAGTGCTAAGCAAAGCACCATTGCGGATTCTACAACTGAAGCGGAGTACATTGCTGCACATGAAGCAGCAAAGGAAGCTATATGGCTAAGGAAGTTCATAGGAGAACTTGGTGTAGTCCCCTCCATTAAAGGACCAATAGCCCTGTATTGTGATAATAACGGAGCTATTGCACAGGCAAAAGAGCCTAGACACCACCAGAGAGTCAAGCATGTACTTCGTAGATTTCACCTTCTACGAGAGTTCGTTGAAAGAAAAGAAGTCGAGATAAGCAAAATTGGAACTGATGACAACATATCAGATCCATTAACTAAACCTCTGCCGCAAGCGAAGCACAACTCGCACACTGCAGCTATGGGAATCAAGCATATTGGAGAATGGCTTTGATGTCTCTGTTTAATGTTTTAAAGTTTTAGAGTTTAAATCTTTGTAAAACATTATTGGTTAATCATTCACAATAAATGAAAGAAATTCATTTTTCCATTTAATTTGTGGTTTATTAAATGATGAGTCCCTTCAACTTGACGATATATTCAAGATAGACTGTCAGGACCAGTCCTGTGACTAAGAAATGTCTATCAAGTGAACTTGAATGTCAAAGGTTGAAAATGGTCCCTAATCGGAGTTTTCTATAAAATTGGACGCATAGAAAACGTTAGACGATTAGAATGCAAGATGACTAGTAGTTCTGTTTCTTGAACTATGTGGACATGGCAATGTCATAATCATTTGCATAGATACTTACTTTGGGAAGACTAGTATCGGACAAGACCTATGAAACTTTACTGTAAGAGATGAAAGTCTGTCATAAGTAAATTTCATTAAATTATTAGACACTAAATCCTCAATACCTGAGTGATTTGAGATTACTTGTTTGAGAACTGGTTGCTTTGACGTTGACCAACCGTCGCACCGTAAAAGGAGGCTATAAAGGCAACGCTCAGGTAATCACCTATCAAACGAAGTCTAATCTCAAGATCGCAAGATTGGGATTGTCCTCCCATAAATCGGGATGAGATGCTTAAAAGTTGTACAAGGCCACTCGGAGAGCTAGAAACTGTGAAATGCATGGCCGTGCTCGGATGAATCATAGGCTATGATTATCTGTTTATTTGATCAGTTGAACTCTGAAACCGAGGAACACCTCTGGACATAATAAGGATGACAACTCTTACCTTATGTTCAAGAGCAAGCATCGAGCGACAAAGGAATTAGGAAATGCACACTTGTCCCTAAGGACAAGTGGGAGACTGAAGGAAATAATGCCCTTGGTCCAAGTATGCATTCTATGTTAAGTCTAATAAATGCGGTTCAGTATTAATTAACAAGTTAATAATTCAGTGAGATCAAGTGAGCTGAATGCCTAGCTAGAGGCCGCTTCAGTTCAAGTGGAATTAATGATATTAATCCACAGCTTACTCTTGACTGAACCCGTAGGGTCACACAAATAGTACGTAAACGGATCAAGTATTTAATGGTATTAAATACTCCATCTATGAATATTCGGAACCGACGGATCTTGGTTTCAGTGGGAGCTAAGATCGTCACAGGCAAGAAATGAATACTCCGGAAACGATGATATTGCCGGAAACGGAAATATGGATCGTATCGGAAATATGAATATTATCCAAGTCGTAGATGTTGCCGGAAACGGAAACATGGTACGTATCGGAAAATATTATTGGAAATGGAAATATTACCAGAATCGGAAATATTACCGGAAACGGAAATATTGTCAGAATCGGAAATATTACCGGAATCGGAAAATAATTCCGGAAACGGAAATATTAAATATTTGTTCGAAACGGAAATTAATTCCGGAATCGGAAATGTTAAATATTGTTCGTATCGGAAATAGATTCCGGAAATGGAAATTTAATCGGAAGCGTATAGTACGAATTAGCATCGGACGAGGCTTGCCGGACGAAGGCCCAGCACGAAGCCGGGGCCATCGCCCAGCAAGCATGCGCGCCACAAGCCCAGCCAAGGCAGCGGCCAGGCCTACCGCAAGGCAGGCCCAGCGCGCGCCAAGGGCCACGGCTGCGTGGGCCGTGCTGCGCGGGCTGCTGCTCGCACGCGCATGGGCAGCCCTTGTGGCTGCCGTGTGTGTGTGAGTTTGTGCTCATGCGTGATTCCTGAATCTACAAGAGTCAGTGTATGATTAAATTTCTATTCCTAATTGGATAAATTAATTAAATAGAATTCATGTAGAATTCTAATTCCAATTAATTCGCATCCTACTAGGATTACGATTCCTTTTCCATAACTCTATAAATAAAGGCCTAGGGGTCATAATTTATACACAAGTTTCAAAGTATTCAAAAGTGAGTTTTTTGAGAGAAAATTAAAACACACATCTTGCTCAAAAGTGCCGAAATTTTCTAGTACCTTAAGGGCGATTCTAGTTGGTCAATCTTAAGGCGGATCCGGACGTGCTGTGGACTATCTACGGAGGGACGACACTTGGAGTCCTAAAAGACTTGTTCTTGTTCGGTTCGGGCGCAGCTAGGGAGGGCACGCAACAAAGAGTATGCATCTAAATTATGCTATATGATTATGTGTAAATAATATGTTGTCCTGGGTTAATGGTTGTTTCCTCATGATCTATGTAGTGTCATATGTATCATAACCTAACAGAATAAATGCGAAGACACTTCTTGAGCTTTGTCCTGGCCAAAGCCAGGACAATTCAATCATACGCAGCCCAAAATAGGCTGAAGTAAATACGAAAACACTTCTTGAGTTTTGTCCTGGCCAAAGCCAGGACAATTCAATGATACGCAGCCCAAAGTAGGCTGGAGCAAATGCAAAAACACTTCTCGGTTTTTGTCCTGGCCAAAGCCAGGACAATTCAACAATACACAGTCCAAAATAGGTCGAAGTGAATATAGAAATACTTTTTGAGTTTTGCCCTGGCCAAAGCCAGGATAATCAAACATGCAAAGCGGGTCAAAAGGAAATATGGGGGAAACAAAACAATAAAAAATAGCAAGCAAAAAAAAAAAACAAGGTAAAACGCAACATAAGCACGACGAGTTAACAAACAATGGGACCGGCGGCTATACCTCAAAAAACTTATGCAATGTACAGCCCTACAAAATGGCCACTGTTGATCAAAACTAAAAACGATAAATATTATTTCCAGAAACAAATTCTTACTCTCCACGCAGGGAGGACAAAAACAACCAGAAGAAATAAACTATGCATTGGCTGAGGTAGTGCAAGATGAACATGGGGACAGCCGCCTGTGCCATTATTGCCCAGCATCATCTTCAGCATCAGACAGAGGCAATTCCCCAGGGTGAACATTTTCAACACAATGATCAGGCACCCCATCATCCTCTGGCACCGCACCGCCTGCAGCCAAAGACGCTTGCTCGGCCTCCCTCTTCTTTCTCAGAAGCTCAACATGGAGCCCAGCCAACCAAGCAGCTTCGATAGGAGACCAGTGAAGATCAGGATGCTTTTCTTGCACTATTAGCGAAGCAGCCTTCCACCCGCCATCATAGCTCTGAGTGCGCAGAGCATACTGCTCATCTGACCGACGGAAGTCGCGAATGGCAGCCGCAAGTTGATCTTCGATGGAGTTCTGCAGTTGGGCCATCTCATTGTCATGAGATTGCTCAACAGAGAGAAAGTCTTGCTGAAGAGTCTCAATTTTCTGCTGTCCGGTAACCAGATCAATTTGGGCCTGGGAAAAGCTAGCCTGCAGCTGATCACGCTCTTCAGTAACAAGCCTCAATTGATCATTGGCCGAAGTAAGACAGGTCGAAGATAGCTCCAGACTATCAGTTAGCTCCTCAATTTTTTTCTTTTGGGCCTCCATATGGGCAGCATTGGCAGCAAGTCGTTTCTGATAAACTATGAAAACTTCTGTCAACTCACGAACAGCGTTGCCACACTAAGAACATAGAAAAAGAGGCAAGCATTGTAAGTTAGTGCATAGCAAAAGAAACGAACCAATGTACCAAAGGAGAAGAGAAATAAACCAAGTATACCTCCATGACCTTCTGGCAAGCATTCGCCCCAGGAGTATACAAACGCTCTTTGGGCAGGTCGCTGGGCAACTGCAGACCTCTCAACATCCTCAGGGCAAGCGTCCCGCCTTTCTCAGGGTAGTTCCCATATAAGCTTTCTGATTCGGACACGTCCCAGCGCGGGACAAAAGTACGATCCGAAGCAGAAGGACCAGAGAAGATAGCAGCCAGCTCAGGGTCGGCCTGGGGACGAATGTCGAGAAACTCTTTCTCAACAAACTCCTTATGCCGACCTATGATATGCAGGTCAAGATCATCAGCAGCCAGATCATTTCCTTGAAGCTCTTGCTCCAAAAACTGTCGAAGAGAGCTACCAGAATTGTTGCTACGATGGGGATCAGCCGCAGAAGGGGAGGCTCGAAGTAGCTCAGCCCCACTATCAAGCCTGGGTTGTTTCCCAGGACGCTGAACAAAAGGCGGCTCTTCAGCTTCGATGTCCACAGGATCGGACGCAGAGCCCGAACGACCTGGCTGGTCACATACCTCATCAGCCACTTCCCCAAAATCATGACCTGCATCCTCTGTTGGAGCTTCGAGCCCAGCCTCGAAATCAGCTCGGTCACGACGAGAGCCTGACAGGGCACCGCGATGGGAAGCTCCACGAGAGGTCTGCCCTCGGCGAATAGGAGTGCTCGCAGAGCCAGTGGTTGTAGAGGAGACCACCCGAGACACTCTGGGAACGATCCCAGAACCGCCACCCCGACCAGATCGGCGTGTAGAACTTCTCCTGCTGCCCTCTATTTGGTCAGCCAAAATTTGATACCCATTCGCAGCGGGATCGGGGGGAGCAGCGCAGATGAAAGAACCATCAGCCCGAACACCCAATTCCTCAAGATTCAAGAATCGACGACCTGGAAATAAAAAAAAATAAAAATAAAAAATAATAAAAAAAAAACGTAAGGAAGAGAAAAACAACTCGCACAAAGAGAAAAGAAAACACGAAGTGAGAAAGTAACACAGAACTAACCTTGAGGGTGAGTAGAACAAAGAAACATAGCGGACAACACGTCATTCCGCAGAACATAACTTGAATGCGGAAGCCAAACACGAGGCAACCGCCCAACCTCTTTACCAGCAGCATTAAACTTGGGCTCAGATGAAAAATGCTCAAAAGCCCTCTCCTCCAAGACAGCACCATCTAAAATCTCGACACCCTCTAGCCGAGTCCGAGGTCGAACAAAACCCCGAGCAACAGGAAAGTCAGCAGGGACAGCGAGCCAGTAAAACCTATCCTTCCACTCTTTTTGACCGGTAGGCATCCCATGGCAGGTCAATCTTCCACGATTGCAATAGATGGAAAACCAACCAATCTTGTTCCCAGTACCACTGTTACGCAGATGATGGACTCGCTTACAGAGAGAAAGGGTCTCACGAAACTCCAAAAACCAATAGACCCAAATATAGCTGATCAAAGTACCAACAGCGAAGGGATGGAGCTGAGCTAAGCAAACGTTAAACGCACGAAGAATCTTCACCAAGGTAGGATCCAGAGGAAAGCGCAAACCAAAGTCCAGACTATAGGCATAAACGCCTATGCACCCCTCTGGTGGATGAGTGATCCGAGCATCGTCGTCTGGCACGATGAGTCGATAACCATCAGGCAGACCATAAAACTCTTTACCAACAACAGCGTGATTCTCTTTTCGCGCATCATCAGTCCACTTAGCGTTCAGCTTCGCGTGTAAGGGACCAAAAGCAGAGGCCTCAGAAAGTAAGGGCGTCGAATCCCCAGGAACGACATTCTCTTCCACGTAGTTCGGAAAAGGCCTCATCTCATTCACCTGGGCCAAAATATCTTCCCCACCAGCTTGCCCACCCACGGAAATAGTGACATGGTTGGCCATCATAGAACGAAAAATAGATTCCCGGCGTCTGTAAACACGCAAAGACAGTTCAGACTCATTAGCTCCAGCAAGCTGCTCAAAATCATCTAACCAGGCCTGTTCAGACAGAGGCTGAACATCAAGCCCTGGGGGGACATTGGACGGCGGATTTATCCTAACTATCCGCGACAGATAGTCATGGCGCATCTCCCTAAGAGTTTGACGTAAAGATGGGGACAGGTCGGCTGTAGAGTCAGGACACCCAGAATCACCCGCATCTGGGGGGGGGGGCGGCTCCTCCCCAGAGGATTCATCGTCAGAGGACAAAGGAATCACAGCAGGCACAGAGCGAGACAAAACATCATGCATTGATTTGGTTCTGTGCTCAGCAGAAGCCCGAGTCTCCTCATCAGAAGATAAAGAGACAGAGGAGGGAGAAGAGGTAACATAGGAAGCAGAGGAAACGCTTTTAGCGTCTGAGCTACTAAGGTTTTGGCTATCAGATGCATCAGACATTATGAACTGAAAGTCACAGGACAAGGGAAAAGGGCACAAAGGTAAATAACAAAAAAAAAAAAAAGAAAAGGGAAAAGCTACTCAACAATGGCGGAAGTTCAAAAACGACTTAACAATGGCGAAAAATACCAGAAATTGAAACCCAAAAAAAAACCTCCAGAAACACTAAAATCAAGCAAACAACAAACAAAAGTCGTACAAAAGAATCGGAAAGATAAAGTATTATGTTTCTTAATCAGTGTGCTCAACAAATCGGCGGAACTGAGTGTGGCTATTACGTTATGAAGTTCATGTTAGAGATAGTCACGTTACAACATGACTATGAAGGCCGGCTAGATGAGGTAATTAAGTAACTAATTGATTCGTATTCTAGACTATTAATACATTGTCATTAGTTGCTTGAATGTTAAAATGTGACATTTCATTTGCATTTAATCGATCTAATGCTCCATCAATTTTTTGTTTTTGTAAGGTCTATACTCCGAGGACCGCGCCTTATGCTAGTGAGGAAATTGATGTGGTTCGTGAGCAATGGGCGAAGTTTTTTACCACCAAGTATTTATTATTGACCTGAGGGCGCTTGATCGTGTTGGTTTAGATGTTATAGAACAATCTTTTATGTTAAAATGTATGCGTACGTTGAAATTGGAACGTAAATATATTTAAATGTATCGGTATGTGCACTTTTGGTTTTGGGATATATACAAAACTCCAGTTGTTGTTTTTATATTTGTTATACAGGTTGCGTTATTCTATTATTGTTTTGACAGGTTTCTATATTTGGTGCAAGGCACTCTAGGTATCCCTAAACAAAATTAGAATTTTCCCGCCAAAAGTGCTTTTTTGCAGCGTACATATATGTTGTACGCTGCAACAAGGGAAAAAAATTTCGCAAAAATTCAGACTTGTTGCAGCGTACAAATAAATGTACACTGCAAAAAATTGAGTAATTCAGACTTGTTGCAGCGTACAAATAAATGTACGCTGCAAAAAGTTGAGTCTTTTGCAGCGTACATATATATGTACGCTGCAACAAGTCCAAAATTTTGCCAATTTTTTGGCACTTGTTGCAGCGTACATCTAAAAGCCCGCTGCAACAAATCACTTTTTGCAGCGAACTTGTACGCTGCAACAAGTTCAGACTTGTTGCAGGCCCCCCAGTTGCAGCACACGATGTACGCTGCAACAGGGGTCTAAAAGCCCGCTGCAATAAGGGTTTTTTCTACTAGTGGGGTTAGAATCAAAAGGAACACAGCAACGGAAACCTCCCTTCGCGAAATGGCAAACGAAAACACGAGGGGCAAATGACCACCACAAGCAACAAGAACACTAGCAATCGACCGGAAAAGTGACGACAAACACAAAAATGAGCAAAAGATCGAATTTTGAGAAGACTTTTGCAAATAACAAGCAACGGAAAATGAGAGCACTCAAGTGTTTTTCTCAGAAACACCAAGGAGAGAGAAGGTAAGAAATGAAGATGAAGAAGGAAGGAAGTTACCTTTTCTTTTTAAAAGCCAAAGAAGAACGGCTAGGATGCGAGCAACGATACAGTTGCACAAGCAGGATGAAGGACACGTGTAGACCTCAATTCAACCAAACTTAATCATGATGAAGGACGGTCCAGATTGAGCGACGATTCCAATTGACTCTTCGGATGGGCAACGCGTGGCACGAGGAAAAGCCGGTTAAAATCCCCAAAGATTTCTTACCATTCACCTCAAAGAAAGCCCGCCCAAAAAAAAAAAAAAAAAAAAAAAAATTAGATCTACTCTGGAGGGACTGGTAGCAAGAAAATACACAGCCAGGACAAAAGCAAAAAGCCAACAAAACAAGCATTGCAGCCCCAAAGAGTCCAGATCAAGGACAGAAGAGCAGACCTGACTTAAAAGGTCAGCTCTACTCTTGAGGGACTAGTTGTACGGGGTCATATCCAGATCAAGGATAGAAGAGCAGACCTGACTTAAAAGGTCAGCTCTACTCTTGAGGGACTAGTTGTACGGGGTCACATCCAGAGAGGACAGAACATCAATGACAGAGCAAACCCTGACACCCAGGGCACACCCAAGTCAAAGAAAGACTCTAAACCCCAAGCCAAGCATATGCAGCCCAGGCAGATCAAACCTCCCCAGATCACGTATAAAGACACAGAGCAGAGCTAGACAAAGCTGCATCAGTCCAAGAAGGGACCTGCAGGCTAAACGACAACGACAAGGAATAAAGTACATCGCCGTCATACACGTGGCGGCATCTAAGTAGGCCAAAGTACAGAATAGTACACCTATAAATAGCACCCACATCATTCATGATGGGACACATTCTTACACACGGTACTTGCTCCACCTTCTCTCTATATTCCCTCTCTAAAGACTTCTTATCTATTTGCTGACTTAGGCATCGGAGGGGGTTTCCTCGGTTAAACCCCCGAGGTTAGCTCACGTTTGCTCTGCTTGACAGGGCTAAGGCACTTCGGAACGTCCTCCCAGTTCCATACTCGGAGAAGTCGTCTATTTGAAAGGCTCACGGCAAGACCAATAGATCGACCTACAGAACACTCCCGTGTTCTTTATCTCGTCATAGCAAGAAACAATATACTTCATGCACATGCATGTAAACAACCAACATTCCGCAACGCTATCATAGTTGGAATAACTATGAAAGAGAGATATAAGAGCTTCAGTGTGTGTAACAATCAGATCATAGATCATTGATCTCACTGAAATCCTCTAAGATAAGGTAAATTATCATCATCAACTCTAATCAACCCACAAATTAGTCACATAAAAACATAATTTTTGAGGAAAAATAAAGCTGAAACAATAGTTTTTCAAAGGTTTACTCAGAGTTCCAAAGGTCAGAAACTCTAGTCCACACTAAGTTATCGGGTCCATGAGCACGACCCGAGGAACGAACCGATCGCAACTCACTTTGGTGTAGTACACATGAAAGATCTAACTCTCCTTCTGCTCCCCGAGCCTCCTGATTGTACTTCTCACGGTTTCTGCACTGGCGGTGCTGTTATTCAAACATAGAAAACAAATAAGTAAAGAAATAAAAACAAAGAAATTATGTATAATTAGCATAAATGGATGCATAAAACTAATACCCCAATCAACAAAACGTCACAAATGTGAACTACAAACTCAATCAAGCTATTGAGTGGAATCCTTGGTCACTACCAATAGTTGTTGGAATTTCGAAAGATGCCTTCAGAGTATCTGTGAATCAGAAGCCTAAAAAAGTTTGTTGTTTGACACTTCTACCAGCTCTTAAGACGTTGTATGGGATCTCAAATCGTATCATATTCATTTGTATCAGACAATCAACTCTAATCTGAACTCTGAAACGCAAGTATATGTATATGAACTGCTGCTAATCTGCTATAGACTTTAGTGTTAAGGGATAGAGAATACATTTCATCAATTTTTTCTAGGTCATTTTATGGGTCTAAATATATAAATATTTTGTTTTTATTCTGGTTAGATTAGGCATCTCCTTCCTCTGTTGTTTTTCTTATTCCATATGAGTGGCGTTGCAATGCTAGTACTTCACCTATTTCTATACATGTATATGTTGACCTAATAAGGATAATATCACAATTATCATAAGTTGAATGCTGGTATGTTGGTATTTAGACTACTTTCTGTTTATATTAACTGCATGCCAGCTGCAGTGTTGCTGAGGCAGAATAAACGTTGTATGCAGCACCTTTACCTGATATACATAAATTCAAAGTGGTTGGATAATCATTCTAATAGATTAATAACATTCTTCTTTCTCGTTACTTATCATTTTTTCTTGTTCTTCTTTTAATAAATTCCTTCAAAATCAAGGCTTTCTAATCGGCGTTTCAAATGAAAATGATATTCAAGTACTACTGATTTTACATCTCAAAAATCCATCTATAAATTCAATTTTTTTTTCCACTGATTATTCTGCTGGCCTATTTCAGTTGAATAACCACTATAAAGCATTAAATGAAAACATCTCACACAGTTGAATAAGAAAGTATGTTTCACAAAATTTAATCAATTAAGTTGGTAATAAAAAATTATATAAATTAATTATAAGGCAAGAAAAAATGTTCGTAAAGTTCGTCTAAGGAAAAATTAGACATCATCTCTATTTAAGAACAAAATACAATTTAATACTCATGGCCATACGAAAATATAAATTGTAATACTAAAGTAAAGAAATCAAACAATGTACGGAGTAATAATCATACCCTTTAAACAATGTACTACGTAATACTTACGCGCATAATTGGTTCTTCTTTTGGCATTTTCGCGTCCTTTTTGTTACGGGGTGAGTGATTGTCCTTGTTGTCATTTTTTAACCTTCCATCTCAACATTCGATCTTGCATAACTTTATCTTCATTTTCTTCTATCATAAAACTCCAAAACTACACATTAAATTATCAATATTATTACAATGTTTAAATCTCTAATATTATTATAACCTTAAATATATTACTTAACCAAATTACTTTTATTATTTTTTCTTAATTAAAGTCATAGAGCATGTAGTCTAAAATACGATTTGACCCGCTCACCTGAAAATAGGGAAGCCTAAAGGTCGTAACTCGTAAGGGTAGTAAGACCTTTAATCTAAGACAATCATAAGTAATCAAAGACCACTAAAAGAGTAAAAGGCTCTTATCTATCAAAACCTAAACAGTAAACTCCATTCTCTTATTTGGCATTAACAACAACACCACCAACATCAACGAAGGAGATATAAGTGAAAATGGAGACAATAATCCCCACCTTTCTCTCCTCCCGTTGTTTCATCTCAAGAGACTCAAATCATCAACTATGTCCTGATTATCTCTCCCTCCATAATTTTATCACCCTTGCACATAAGACTTTCCGCTGAGGCGCCGGCTATTGGAACCGGCCAATTAACTTATCCATGTTGTTGGAGTTCATGTGGGGTTTATATCGACAAATCTCGAATTCGATTAAGACGACTCTTGGATCACTACCCATTTAAATACGACATGCATATCAGGAATCTGCACCTATTGGGGTTTTCGTCGTCGTTTCGCTACCGGTGGTGTGGTGATATATACTTTTGTTTTAGTTAATTTTGAATTCCTTGGTCTTGGGTGTCAGTGAATTTTTTGGCTTGATAATCTTATTGATTTTTAACATTTATTTGAGAATTGTATTTTTTTGGCTTGATAATCTTATTGTTTTTATTACCAACTAATAAACTACAATTGTAGTCTATCACGATCCAAAACTCAAAGTAATTGGCGTTTTTTTTAAGACATACCCAGATGAGAAAATGAACCAAATACATGAAGAATTAGAAATAAGAATGTTTTTTTTTCAATTGATTGACAAAAGATTGTATTTTTCAATCAAATTAGCAATTAAACAAAATGGTAAGAGGATATTCATAGTTTCATACCTGATGAAGAAGCCATCGCCTCAGTAAGAACTTCACTAAAAAAAAAATCAACGTGAGGGTTTTGAAACCCTAATTAATCGACCGATGCCGCCCCCTTCTGGTTAATAAAAAATTACACGAAATTGACATAAGTAAAGCAAAATAGAAACCCTAATTAATCGAAAACAAAAAATTGGGAAACTTAACTGGTTAGATGATGATGAGGGTTTTGATTTTTGAAGAGATTCAACGTGAAAAGGGCCGACCGATGTCGCCTCCTTCTCCATCTCCATCTCAACCAATTGATGATTAAAAAACCTCAATAACACAAAGATCAAACGAATAAGAACATAAGTTTTAATCCCAATTTACCGAATCTTTGAGAAGAGAATAGAACTGAAAAGTGGCGAGTTATCTCACCCGGATCTCCAAAAGATCAGACGTTGATGGTGATGGCGGTGGCGAAGGCGAGAGGCGGAGGAGAGAGAGTCTGCGTGTGCGGTGAAAGAAACACAAAATATTTAGGGTTTGGAATGGAGGACGGGGTTTGGTGGAAGAGGATTAGTGGAAGAAGATCGAAGAAGATGAAGAGGAAGGAGAGAGAAAACGGGAGGGAGGTTGAGGAGTAAATAGGTCTGGAGGTCCCTAAACTTTGCCAAAAGGAGCAGTTAGGTCCCTCAAGTTTCAAAAGGAGCATTTAGGTCCCTGCGTTTGGATGGAAAACGCTGCTTTTTGTTTTCCGTCACTAACGGCCGTTAAAATTCAATTAAATTAAAAGGAAACTAAATAAAAGGCACTAAACGACAAAAAAACAGTTACATTTACCATTTACCAATAATTAAATAAAGGGGAATTCATTTCAGTTAGCTTTTTACAAAAATATAGCCGTTGAGGCTCTCAAAAAACAGAGTATTTAACATTCCATGCACAACAAAACAACAATAAAACACTTAAAAAACAAAATTCTTTCTTCTCCATCTTCTGCTCTGTGTTTTTTCTCTGTTGCTCCACCATAGCTGACTCTTCTCAACAAAAAGGTATTTTTCTGCCATTTTTTTTAAAATCTTAAGTTAGCTTATTTTAACAATAATTAAACATATTTAGGAAATAATTATTAAAACGTAATTTATTTGCAGAATGATGAACAGGGCTATCTCTTTGTTCAACAATGGTGATAATGAACACCCTAAGAGGTGCTACTGTGGATTCACAGTATCCATTCAAAAGGCATGGACAAAAGAAAATCCTGGAAGGAGGTTCATTGCTTGTCCAGATTATGATGTTGAAACAAACAGAAGGGGTTGCATTTTTTTTAGATGGATTGATGAACAAGAACCAACAACTTGGCAAACAATTGTCATACTAGGGCTAATGCAAGATAAACAAAGCCTTGCTGCTGAAGTTGATAGTTTTAGGACAAAACTTAGTGAAGCTAACAATTATGCAAGGAAGAGGGAGGCAGACTATGTGATGAGCAAGATGAGAAGACCTATTAGTGTGAAATGTGAAGTGTGGGTTGTAATCCTAGTGGTTCTGTTTTTTTTTATCTGGTTTGTTTTAAGTTAAGTGGGTTAAGTGGGTAGGTAAAATGTAATGATCTGCACTAATGAAATGTAATGAAGACTTTAAATTCAATAAAATCTAACCTCATGGTCTTTTTTCTAATCTTCTAGCCATTGCAAGATCCTGCAATGCTTGGCTTGATATTGTGTGTCCTTGACTTGGTTGAGTCTGTGACAATGGGAAGTCATGTGCAGGGAAGGAGTAGATGGTTTGCTCACCCCCATGATCAGAATAGAAAGCTGCAGGAGGTCTTTGCCTCTGTGGTGTGGGGAAGTGTTGTGATATAGGCTGCATTAATTAAAACAAATTAGCAACAAGTTGGCTTCAGTACAGTAAAGTAACATGTAAGAAAGAATTTGAGTATATTGAATGACTTACAGTAGCTATTCTTTGATACCCATTTGGGTAGGTATAAATACCCACACCCCTATTGTGCATTGGTATAGCTGAACTGGTTCTTGGGTGTTGTTGCTGTGGTGTGGTCTGCTCTGCAGTAGCATGATTGTTGCTGTGTTGTTGTTGCTTAGGGGCATTCTTGCAACCCCTTTTGTTGTGGCCTATCACACCACATAAGCTGCATTTCATAGAACAACCTGTTCTCTTCAGCTTACCAGATGCAGTTACCTCTCCAACACCATATCTCCTCTTTGTTTTAGGTCTTCCATTGACCTTTTTCACCTTTTGAGCCACAACAATGCTATCAGAAGTAGGCCACTCTTGAGGACCATTTAAAGGCTCTAACAAAAATTCATATACCTTCATGTAGGTCTGTTTGCAGAAATATGCATTGACATATTGTTCTGGGTGGTCTACTTTATTCCATATAGCAACAATTGCATGTTTGCATGGAATCCCACTCACCTGCCATGCATTGCAACTGCAAGTATGTTGGTTCAGATCCACCACATACTTAACCTGTGTTGCACCTTCTCTTACTCCATAGCAAAACCCACCATCCCAGTATGCATTCCAACCCCTAGCCCAAATTTTGTGTTTCTCTAACTGAATTTGGATCCTAGGACACAACATTATCTCCTTTTTCCCAATGAAATCTCTTTTCTTATGCAGTCTTTCCATCAAACCCTCACTGATATCTTCCAACATGGTAATAATAGGCTTGTGCCTTGCACTCAAGATGTATGCATTAAACACCTCACTCATGTTGTTGTCTACACTGTCACAACAAGATAATGGAGTGTAGAATGCGCTACACCATTTCTTGTAGTTCCTTTTCAGTAGGTCTTCAGCAGCTTCATGTGAAATACCCCTCATTACTTCAATGTTTTCATTGAAGTGATTTACTGTGTTGCTTTTTGCAATAGTCCAAAATTGTTTTCTGTACTCTAAACCACCTCCAAACACTCCCCTAAAGTTACAGTACACATGCCTTGCACACACCCTACTTTCAGCTTGTGGAAACACATTTGACACAGCAGCAAGTAAACCCTTTTGTTGGTCAGACATGAAAGTGTACCCTGCTCCTTCACTAGTGCCTAAATCAGTAGCTAGAAGTTCTAGAAACCAACTCCATGTGTCAGTGCTCTCAACCTCACAAACAGCCCAAGCCAAAGGGAACATTTGATTGTTTCCATCCCTCCCTACTGCTACTAACAATTGACCCCCAAATGGTCCCTTTAAGAAACATCCATCAAGTGATATGAAAGGTCTGCATCCTGCCAAGAACCCTTTCCTAAGTGCCTCAAAACACAAATACAGTCTGTCAAACACATTTGCATCCAACTTCAACTTCACTGTGTTCCCTGGATTGCTTCTTAGTATCTCAGCTGCATACCTTGGGAGTAATGCATACTGCTCTTTGTATTCACCAACAATGAGTGCTTGACCCCTTCTCCTAGCCCTGGCAGCCTTGTCTTTGCTCACCCTTATACCCTTTTCTAACCAAATGGTTTCCTGAATATCTTGCACTCTCATGTAAGGGTTAACCTTAAACAGATTCTGGTAGTGTTCTGCAATCCAATGTGAAGTCATCTTCTTAATGATAGGTGTCCTACCACAAGTGTGCTCACTGACAAATGTTTTCACTGTAAATGACCTTCTTCCTCTCTCCCATGAAGCCCAAATTCTCCATTTACAACCTTTATCTTTGTGCTCACACTCTGCACAAACCATAGTGGAATCATTTTTAGAAAATGGAATGTTTCTTCCTTTATCAATTGAATAATCTATGATTTCTTTCCTAAATGTCTTTGGATTCTCAAACTGTTGCCCAACATAAAAAGTGGCTTCCCTCTCTTCAGTTTCAGTGTTGTTTTGCTTCTGTTTCCCTCTCCCCCCTCTTATGGTGTTGTGGTGCAACTAAGTAACCAACATCATCCTCATCTTCTGACTCACTAGGGCTGTCTAAGTCACTGTATCCATCAAAGTCATCCCCCAAATTCAGACCACCTTCTACTTTACTTTCTGCTAGTTTTTTCAACATTACTAACTCCTCAAAATAAGCCTTTTCCCTTCTCATATCATCAGATATCTTAGACCTAGCAGGGGCTAACTCATCATCATCTTCATCTTTACCCTCTGAATCATAATCAATTTCAGGTTGAGGCACATTTTGAGGTTGAATTTGAGGTTCAGGTTGAGGTTCAGGTTGAGTTTCAGTTTGTTTGGGTGGGAGTACTGTAAAAGGTGGTTCCACATAATCAGAATTTAAGTCAACCACATCAGTATTCAACAACTCAAGGAAGCTACCTCTCCCTCCTCCCCCTCCTGCACTCCTGTTTAGGTTAAAGTTGTAGGTGGGTTTGATTTTATGTTCAATGTATATATGAATGCTTTTGTATTCAAAGAGTAAAGCTAAGAAAGGGTCACAAGTACTACTATCAAAACCTAAAAACCTAACCCCATTCTTGAATTCTTTCCTAGGGTCCCAAAAATGTACTTTCTCTATATCATTATAACCTAAACTATCGACTAATTCCTTAACATATTTGCCATCTGCATTCTCATGGATGTAATCAAAGACATCCACCCTCCCCCCACTATAAACCATATCACCTTGCACAACCCATTCACCACCATGATGCACATATATGCAAGGGTTCAAAGTCAAATCATCAACATCATCTGATCAAAGTTAAACAATATCAATTAAAAAAACAAAACTTTAAGAAATCAAACCAAACCAAATCTTGAATAACAACACAAGAGATAACAAAAGGTTAAATTGCATTCATTCATTCATCCACATGATCAGAATTCATTTACAAAAGGGTAGGCTTCAACCCTAACATTTCAAACCTCAATCCACTATTGAGGGAGAAGCCTACGGTTAGATATAAACTACTGTCATAGCAGTGACAAATACCAAAAACCAACATTTGTCACATTCACAAAAACCTAATTGCAATGACAGTAGTAATATAATTGTCCTTGAAAATTAAAAATAAAAAAAGCTATAAACAAGCTGGATCATCATAAGCTTGACAAAAGAGGGGCCACCACCAGCGCCACCACCACCCCTGCATGGCCTCCACCACCAGCTACTCCTCCTCCTTGAAAAGGAGGGGGAAGCCGTCAA
This sequence comes from Spinacia oleracea, assembly GCF_020520425.1. NCBI lineage: Eukaryota > Viridiplantae > Streptophyta > Magnoliopsida > Caryophyllales > Amaranthaceae > Spinacia > Spinacia oleracea. The sequence continues at coordinate 66,764,569 of NC_079488.1, read as the reverse complement.
AGTAGACGGTCATGTCCTTGTCCATCCAGGCGTGGAAGTCACGGCCATCATTGTCAATGATGTCCATGATCACCCACTCCCGCAGCCACGCGCGGCAGCATCCTTGAGGGTAGTGGTATGGGAGGCGGTACCGCAACTTGGCCCACCTACGCCACTGCTTGCACACCATCTGCACAGCAGCCTGCCCCTCCTAGTCCAGCTTGGTGAAGATCTGGGTGACGAGGATGTCTTGATGATGACAAAGGGGGTGTGCCTCCCTTAAAGCAAGGTCTCCTAAATTCAAAGTAACGGCCAAAGTCAATAAAACAGTAAGTAAACCCTAATTATTATACGGAATCTAGATTAAAATACTTCCAAATTAAACAATAGTTTAAATAAACACCATTTTCAAGAACATGCAAGCATCAATTCGAATTAATCAAACTCTGTTTTTTATTTAAGTGAATCAAAAACAGTAAGTGAAACCCTAATTACTACAAAATCTAGTTTAAATTAATTCCAAATTAGGCAACAATTGTATAATTTAACATATTAAACACCATTTTCAAGAACATGCAAGCATCAATTCGAATTAAATATTGGAAAGTAAAAACGGACGAAACCCTAATTCCAACTTCAATTGATAAATTATGCGAAATCAGCCCACGATTGTTTAAATTAACATATAAAACACCACAATCAAGATAATGCATGCACCAATTTTGGGAAAAAGTTACTTAACAAAAAAGCCCTAATTTATCATGGCTCAACTGCAAACATTTATTGAAAAAACCGACAAATTGAATGAAAATACCTTCGTCCCATCTGGAAATTCTTGTTCTCTTGGGGGTGTGACATTCCCACTTATCAGCAGTCCTCTTTCCTGATACGCAAGAACCCATTTTTGCAGAAAACTCAGAGTAATAACTTCAAATTCTCTTAAGTGTTTGAGTGAGTAAATGGCAAAAAGACAACTGAGAGTGAAAATGGGGGGGGGGGCCATATAAATAGGAAGTGAAAAGGGGGGAAATAGGGTTGGGAACAGTAAAAAATTACCGCCAAAACATTATTAGGAAGGAACCAGAAAAAACGAGAGAAGTTGGAAGGTTTCCACGTGTACACATTGAAAAAGTAAGTTGAAACCTCTAAGTAATTGGAAAAGGCTTATTTTCATCAAAATCATCTGTTTTCAATCATTAATCTACGTGTATATTAATTCTCCTTTTATTTTAATAATTTTTAATATTATTATATTCATTTTAACGGCCGTTAGTAACGGAAAACAAAAAGCAGCGTTTTCCATCCATTTTGAGGGACCTAAATGCTCCTTTTGAAACTTGAGGGACCTAACTGCTCCTTTTGGCAAAGTTTAGGGACCTTCAGTACAGTTTACTCGGAGGTTGAGGGACGCCGAAGACCTAGGAGAGAGAAAGAGAGGTATGTGTGAGAGTGAAAGGCTGGGGGGTTTACTTAGGGGGTAATTTCGTCAATTCGCAGGGGGACACGAAAAGTTATTTTACTATTATGCCCTCAGCTGTTCCTTTATATAATAGAGATACTGTATACTTCATCTGTCATATAGTCTCTCTAAATTCGCTTCAAAAAATGTGCTTGGCCAAGTAAAATATCGTCACAGAAAACGTGTCTAAAAACTTGATTTGAAAAGCGAGTTGAAATGTGCCACAAACGTAACTTACTTTGAAAAGCATGTCAAAATATGGCGTGTTAGTGTGTTACATAACCTGCAACAACGGGTCATAAAGTTAGACTTATTCAGATATAATCAAAACCATGACTTATTTTTAATAAACTGATCAAAGGTTGACTTATTTTCATCAATTTTTCTTTTTTAATATTTATTTTAATGAGGTAACTATGATACCCTGTATTTAAGTAATTATAAATATATTTAATTATATTTATAGGGAATTTTATTATTTCTATAAATTAAAGTCGCATTTAAATACTTATTTAAATGTATTTTATCGGTTATATTTTTTATTATTTTTAATTAGAAGAAAATGATTTTTATTTTGAGTTGGGGAATTTAATTGGGTTTCAAAAAGAAAAACGAGTTTAAATTATTCTAGCCCATTCCAAGTTTAAATTATTACTATAATTTTTTTTGACCCTACATTTTTAGTGTATAACTAGTATAGTACCCGTGCGATGCACGATTTATGATCTAAATATTAATTTTGCATTAAATCTAATCTATAGTTATATATAATTGTCTTCTAAATATAAATTATAGATATTATTCTAATTAAAATTCAAATCTACCACACTTGAAGCAAATTTGTGGGAGACCCTCCTATTCCACACAACGATTATTTTGACCTCTTTCATCACCATGTCAAACATATATGAAGTTATTTTCATCCATTTTTACCTTGGTAATCATACCATCTAATACTCGATATACCATCTACCAATTATCCGATCAATTAACACCTACCCACACTTTTTATTCAAGTAGAGATGACTCTGAAGCGGGTGCGTGCGGAAGATGGTCCCTCCACTTCCATACCCTCCTAAAAATACCATCTCCATCTCTGCTACCCACGATAGTGTATGGTACTCATCCCCATCCCAACCCTATTCACCGCCTCGTGGGGTACAAAATAAAATTCATCCTCGCATCTTCACCACTCAAATATTTACACCCTCTCAAACTCACCCCTATATCCAACAAATTTATTCTCGTAGATGAATTTTGATATAGTGTGTTATTTAAGTAACTTTATATGAAATATGATTGCTGATTCATCTTAAATTAACACCAAATATGATCAATGATTCATCTCAAATCCACCCATAGATCCAACAAATTTATTTTGTTTGGTAGGAGGGTTTTGAATTTAAAAACATTGTTCTTTTCTATGATTTAATTGGATTCTCTGATTCGAGTGATTGAGAAAAATAAATAGAATATATTATTTTTAGGTTAGTAATGAAAACATGTAGATATATTCATAATCAATTAGATGAAAGATAAGCTAGGAAGACGTTTCCAGTCTAAGGCTCTGTTTTGTTCACCTTATTTTCATTTGTGTTTAAAAATAATTCCAGATAACTTCACATAAGTTCAGTTAAGTTCAAATAATTACAGATAAGATAAGTTCCGAAAAAAATTAGGGTTGACCAATTTTATTTTATGAATAAACCAAGTGTTGATAAGTTCTAATAAGTCCAGGTAAGTTCAGATAAGATAAGTTCATAAAAAATAAGTGAAAATCAGGTGAATAGAAGTACCCCCTATAATCCATCATCGCTCGACATATACATTTTTATCCCCATAATCCACTAAGGCGTGACGCACGATTTACGTATCAAAATGTTAATTTTGTACAAAATTTTATACATAGGTAATCTTGCATTCGTTGCATTAACCTATTATTCTACTATCAAAAAAATATTATTAACAATAACTTAACAAAGCCCTAATACGGAGTGTGTTATTTAAGTAATTTTATATCAAATATGATCAATAATTCATCTTAAACACCACCTTTGAATTCTATACTAACCCTTATACTTTTGAGCATATATTTATTGACATTAATTTTTTATTTAATAATAATACTCCCCTGCTCTTAAATATTAGTCCCCTTTTGACTTTTTCATCCGTTTCAACTCCATATTTAAACGTATATATCTCAAAATACGTACGTTAAAGAAATATAAAAAATTGATATTGTTAACCTACACATTGAAACCAACAAAATAACATGAATATATTTTGAAATACGTATTGGAAAGAAATGAGAAGATTCTCTTCAATTGTAAATAGTGACAAGTTCTAAAAATGACTAATAATCGAGAACGGAGGGAGTATACTTCTTAAACAACTCCCTCGGTCCCAATTTAAAGTGTTTACTTATCATGAATACATTACAAATAATTTTAGTATAATTTTGAAGTGTGGTTATCAAATATTATTTTATTGAGAGGTTAAAGTAGGTAGAATGAAAGATAGTAATTTTTTTTAATTAAATGAGAGAGAGTGTGAGACCCTAGGTTTTAGTAGTGGATAAAAAGAAGTAATAATGCAATTGTTGGCCCTTTCCAAAAATAGTAACGTTCTAAACTAAATTGGGCTTCATGACTACTATGTATAATGTATATATGACTATAAATCATAGTCCACCAATTGGAGAATTTGGTTTTGGTCATATTTTTCATAGTATTTGAGGAAGCACATACCAATATATATACTCGATAAGATATATTTCGTTTTATACATTTTCTTAAAAGAATTCTTGAAACGATAAGTATAATTTAGTAGTAGCTATATTTTAATTTCACCATATTATTATTTTAGAAACTGCATATTTAAATATGTTCAAAATGCTATCAATTTTTCTTGTAATATTAAAATATATTTTATTACCAACCTCATAAATTACTTTTGAAAATGATTATTTTTAAAGAATATATTTTTCATTTAGAAATATCAAAAGATATTTTTCATGACGTATTTATTGTTATATATATTGTTTGGTATAAAGTATAATCAATCATTTATAAAAATGAGACGATTTTTAGAAATGAGTATATTATTCATATAATATAAATGCATTATTTCAGTAACTTTATAACAATATAAGATATGGAGTACGAATTAGTATCCATTTTTTTTAATTATTTTTTTCAAAAAATTTGAAGGATTTTTAAATAAAAAAGAAATTATAGGGCACGATGTGTTAGTTTTGCATGCATCGACTTGCTTGTTTAATACGAGTTACATAGTTAAGTACTTCGTATAGGTTACATTAGTTTTTTCTTCTTGTATGTTATGTACAATTATTCAATGTTGTATAATATCACATTCAATAGTTGTATTTTTAGGTCGAATCTATTTTTTAAAATGTTATATTATGTACAAAATATTATACATTCTTAGTTATATTGGTCATTTTAAATTTGTTTGGAGTTATAATTGTTTAAGGTTGACAAATTAATATATCATTATATTAGAAAACTCTTTTTAAGTATACAAAGTAATAGAATTATTTTATTCTTTCAAATACTCCGTATATAATAAAATAGATTTGTAAAAGATATTGATTACCTTAAATAATTATTTGATATATATGTAAGTCAAAAAAAGTAAATAATAAACACTAAAAGATAAGGACACGTGTCAGCTTCATAGACAGTTCCTTGTCTTTTAATAGAGTATATATATAGATACATTATACGGAGCATGATTTACTGTTTTTTAGTACTTTGTATTGAACATTAAACTTTTACCTAGTAAATCGTAGGTTTTTTTTCCTACATCTCTTGTGTATAACTAATACTCATATTGTCTGCTACTAATCTTGAAAAGTGAATACCACATTTTAGTTTATAACTAGTATAATACCCGTGCGATACACAATTTAAATTAATTTTGAATGAAAACTAATTTACAGTTATTGACAATTATCATCAATAGTGCTTATAGATATTCATCTAATTAAAATTAATACATGATAGATATGTTATGACCCCGTTTAGTCTCTTATTTTATTTTATTTAAAAAAAAAACGACCAAGGGTACGTATATGAAATTATTTTCACCTTGTTCATCACCCGTGTCAAAAAGTAAAGTCATTTGCATCCATTATTTACTTTGATAATCAAATCCACCTTATACTGGACACACCATGTATCTTTATACCCGATCACTTTACACTCACTCATACAATCTATTTATTTAGCTACAAATGACTTCGACGTGGGGCGAGTATTGGTCCCTCCAAAACCGTACTTGCTTATCTTGTTCTTATCCTCACCACCCACGATAAGTATGATACTCATCCTCATCTCAAACACAATTCCGATCCCACCAGCGCTGGGTACAAAATAAAACTCATCCCGCCTCCATCACCCACCCCGAAATCGACACCCGGTTCAAGCTCAACCCTGGTCCGGCAATTTCTTTTTGGTATTAGAGTTTTGAATTTTAAAACTCTGTTGTAGACTGTTTGGAAACTTAGTTGTCTGATTACGGTGATTGAGTAAATATACAAAATTAAAATATGTACGTTAGTGTTAAAAATATATATTGATATACTCATAATCAATTAGATAAAGGATAAGTGAGGCGGCCGACCAGGTCCTACCCACGGTGGATAACCCCATCACCCGCATCAGATACATTATTCATTCCCATAACCCACCTTATTTCCATCCCCAGCCACTTGAGATCGATGATGGGGTCAACCATATTGAGGGTCAAAAACTTTCCTCTATCCCCGCGTCAGGTAACTAAGTTACATATATATATCAAATAGTTTATTATTGCAAGGATAGTATATCACTTGTACAATTCACGGTTTATAAAATTTTACTATCAATTTTTGCACTCATTTGAAATCAATCTACTTACTGAGTAATAGTGGAGATGTTTATATTTTTGGTTAATAAACTACAAATATAAATATGGACTATGCGATTCTTTTTAACACTCCTATTTTCTTCTTTTGAATGTTCAACAACAAAGCAATACAATTAGAAAGTGACACTTGTCAGCTTCACATCGATGCATCCTTATATACTAATTGTAATCAATCTATTTTACTGAGTAATAATGGGCATGTATATATTAATAGATTAATAAAATTGCAAATATGTATATGGATTTTGAAATTCTCTTTAACACTACTATTTACTTTTTTTTGAATGTCCAACAACAAAACAATACAATCTTTTCCCCTTTTTTATGCTATTTTGAATTTATTGAATTATTTTTCATAACAGGAGATTTAAATATGTTTTAGGATATGAATAAGTCATATCCTGACCTGTTCTATGTCCTTTTTTTATGCGAATTGATGTTATACAACAAAAAATTGTAAATCCAATTGATAATTTCTTATATTTCTTTTTTTTAACTTGCAACATAGTCCCGCAATACACAACTTCGGACTGTCGGAGGACGTAAAGAAGAAAATAACCAATATAAACATAGCTAAACATCCGAATCACAAAATGTGCTATCCTTATGTTTAAGTTTTAATTAATTTGTTCATTTACATGTTTTTTTCCTTTTTAAACCGGGGCTTTGTTTGGTTGATAGTTACAGAGTAGTATATATTGAATTGATTTTTGCCATATTGAGTTATATTGTTCATCTAATCTGTTATGAAAATAGGTGATTCAGATTCGGAGTAGTTTGTTAAAAATTGACTAAAATATAATTCAATTGTTTAGCCTAAAATATTTGGAGGAGTTCTTTTAAGTATAACGGACCACGTGTTAGTTGCACATCGATTTTCTTATTTACTACTCCCTCCGTCCCAATTTATTCTTTACGCTTTCCTTTTCTAGTGTTCCATTTTAATCTTCACACTTAGAATATTTCTTTTTATATTGTAGCATAAAAGTCCCAAATATTCTGTCAAAAATCATGTCAAATAATTATTCCAAACCAATTAAAATGGTTAGGTCATTTTTACCATTAAATCTCTCACACTTTTCCATTGGAATATTAAGTATTTCTCATTTTTTCAATGTCAAATTTTTGATAAAAGTGAAAATACTATTAATACACGTAATTTGCATTGTTTAAGTTAAACTAAAAGAGAATATTTATCCATATTAATTATTTGTTAAATCGCGTGCATGATACCAAACGTAAAGAATTTGGACGGAGGGAGTAATTCTTCCATTTTTTGTGGATAAACCACTTTTATTTTCACGATTGTTAGTAAGTAATATCAACTATTAATATTTTAAATTATCAATAGTAAAAATTATTACAAAAAATGGATGTTTAATCTACTACATCTGTTTCATAATGATCTTTATGGTTAATATTTGTACAAATATTAAGAAAAAAGAGGAAGAGCGTAAAAAGGTAGGTAATAATAATAAAATATGGATAGGATAGATATGTAAAAAGATGGGTGGGTATAAGAAAAAAAAAAGAATAAAGTGAGTTAAAATTTGTAAATGTTGTGTGGTTTATGAATTTATGTGCTAAGATGGTAAAATTTCATGTCCAAAAATAGTACAAAGTCAAATTTCATGTCCAAAAATAGTATTGAGTAAAATTTCATGTCCTGAAATACAATGTAAAGAAAATTATGAAACAGACTAAAACAGAAAGCGTAAATATCATTTTTGAAACGGAGGTAGTAAGTATTTAGACAAATACAACATAATGCTATGGAGTACATGACTATGTACATAATAAAGTATTAATAATCAACAAAAAACATATATAAGAAGTAGAAAGATGTGTGAATATTGAGGAATTGCAAGAGTAGATAGATTATATTCGATTACACAAGTTTTGCTCATGTTTAAGGAAGTTACATAATTTTTTTAAAGTAGTAAAATATTACTATCAATGACGGTGATAATTATCGAATTAAGTTGTTAAATATACAACGTATAAAGTATTACAATTAATGGCGGTTAATAATCAAATTTAGTTACATTGTTAAAATATTATAGATTGATATTGTAATTTTTTTATACACTCTTATTCATATTCGTGACTTAATTTGTAACTGATTTGGAAAATATTTATGTGGTAATTTATTTGTAAAATATTTATGTCTTTTCTTTGAAAAACTTGTAAGTGCTAATCCGTACTGTTTATTTGTAAAAATTATGTGTCTTCTTTGAAACTATTAATGTGCTAATTTATTTATAAAATATTTATGTGCTAATCTATTTGTCATATGTGATACGGAATACTTGTAAAATATTTATGTGCTAATTTTTTGTAGTGTAATTATGTTAGTATCAGTAGAAACGTCTTATTTTTAAAAAAAAACATCCTACTATATAGTCCGTATAACAAATTAATTTATTTATAAAAAAGATACCTAATATTGGTTATATTTGTTACCAAAATATATAAACGATCATTTATAAAATATTCGATCTCCATGTGTAGATTGTTTTTTTTTTGGTTGTTGAGGAAAATAGAATCAAATATTTTTAACAAAATACTTATAGAATCAAATATTTTATTTTTTTATTTATTAAAAGAGAGGCGAATCAATGAGTGATATTTTTCATCACCACATTGATTTCTTCTCTTTTAGTATAATATAGACTAGTGTTTGGAGCAAGGCGATGTCCCGAAGTATTATGTGAATAACAATTAAGTAATTATTATATGCAATGAAAATTATGTCTGAATTTTGGTCACAAGACAGTTTTTCTGTATTATATTATTATTAATTTTGCTAAGATAACGTATAAAAAATCATAGCTCAATTGGATAACACTCTAGTGTTGAAAGTGGTGGTCGTAGATCAATTGGATAACACTCTAGTGTTGAAAGTGGTGGATAACCTTATACATACCATTTATCTCATTTTTTAAATGAAAGTGGATTGATAACATGAATTTATGAATGGAGGGAGAGCGCCTTATGGCATGTAGACATTTGTAAAAACTCTTTTTAATATATAGTATAGACTTGATGCATTTTAGTACTTTGTATTTACTCCTAATCTTGAAAAGTGAATACATGTATTATTTGCACCTTTTACCGAATAACTAGTTTTTGGGCCCGGACGATGCCCCGAGTTACTACATTAATATATAACATTCACTTTTAGTTATATGTGTTTTTTTTCAATAATAACATGAAACATGTAATAGCTTAGTGGTAAAAAGCTTTATTGTTTAAACTCTAGATCAAGGGTTCAAACCTTAGAAAATTATATTTGATTTTATTTTTAATGTATATGAAGATTACATGGAGAGAGTCAGGGAACTACCAATAAGCAGAGCGCCATGTGTCACGTATACTTTCTCATAGACGCCTTTTAATATATAGTATAGATTGTTGTCACTAAATAATCTTATTTTGACTTTTTTCGATCCGATTGATTCCCTTAGGAAAATAGCGTAGGTTGCAAATTTGCATTTAACTTTTTCTAATCTTGGCATTAATTATATATTTAATACAATTTGATTAATTCAAATGGTGAATGAGGGTACTATAAACAATTTTATATGGGGACGCTAAAAGATCATTTATTAAATGATTTCAAGAGTTTCCTTAGAATAGATACATTTCTTTCATTTTTTCTATTCCACAAAAATATATATTTGTCAAACATACTACCTCTGTTTCATAATGATATTTACAGTTACTATAGACAAAAATACTAAGACAATATAGAGAACGTGTAAAAAGGTGGATGAATGTTATAAAACATGGATAGAATAAGATAGATGTGTAAAAATGTGGGTGAGTGTAACAAACAAATGAATAAAGTAAGAGAAAGTGAGTGAAAAATTATAAATGTTGTGCATTATAAAGAGGGATAAGATAATAAGAGAAAGTGAGTGAAAAATTACATAGAGGGATAAGATAGTAAATTTTTATGTCCAAAATATTATAAAACACAATGTAAAAACATTATGAAACAGAGTAAAACGGAGTTAAGCCCATTATTGAGGTCTAAGTTTTGCAATAAATCACCAATTGGGACCTCACTTTTTTTTTGGTCAATAATTGGGACCTAAGGTTAGATTTTTGGTAGTTTAACTCACCTTTAACTCAAGGTTGACTATTCAAACTAATCAAATAAATCAAATAAATTATAAGAGTTATGACTTAATAAGTAGTATTATTTGCCAATTTTTTTAGGGATTTTATTGGGTTTATTTTGTTCGTCTTTAGATTTGAGTTAATTGGTACTTGTTAATTTTGTGATTTTTTGTTCCCCTTAAAAAAAAATTGTGATTTTTTGTGAGATTAATGATTGAATTGGTTAATTTTGTGATTTTGTATGATAATGCTGCTAAATTTTATTGTTTTTGTGTTGATTTTGATCGATTAGTTATTGTTTGATTTTTTATTTTTATTTTTAATGTTTAGTTCGTGATGTTTATACCTTAATCACTTAAGGAGAGCAACATTTTTGCATACTTTATAAAGTGATTGAAAGTAAAATGAGGTTCGGCCATTGTTTCAAATGAAGATTATGCCTTTTAAATGGGTGACATACAGTGAGAAGTATGATAGATTACAGACTACGAAGTATTTTTAGGATGTGACTCATATACTCATTTTCTTTTAAAAAAACATGGGTCGGAACGGGCTAGGCTATGCTAAATAGGTCACTTGAGCTGACTAAATATGACTTGTTTATGACCCGAACAGACCAATTTCATTAAGTTTGGGGCGGAGCGGCCCTTGACATGGCCCATTTTATAGCTCTATGTTAAAACATTCCATGGAACATTTTGGTTTTGTTGGTTTCGAAGTAAAATTAGTAAATATTAGAAATTAGTTACTTAACATTTTTTTATCAATTTATCGTTGAACTGTGAACTATAAATCTATAATGGAGAACTTCATTAATAAAGAAAACAGAAATTAATGTGGTGTTGGTAGTTTCCGATGATGTTTGTTCAAGAGGGGGATATTGGAGGTGTAAGAATAATAATTAATTAAATAAATTAGTTTTGTATTTTTACAAAAGTAAAATGTTATAATTATATTTCTTATTTCTTAACCCAAGGACTTAACATTTTTTTAACCACCATAGTTAACTTAGGCTAAAAAAGTAAGAGAGGTCCCAATAATTGACCAAAAAAAAGTGAGGTCCCAATTGGTGATTTTTTGTAAAACTTGGACCCCAATCATGGGGTTAACTAGAGTAAAACGGAAAGTATAAAGATCATTTTGAAACGAAGGTAGTATATCGTAATGAGTGCCTTATTTGTATAGTTGAATTAATAAATCATTTTTTTTATATAGTTGTATTTTTTTTAAATATACAAGCTTGAGAAACATTGTTTAATTTTGTCCCATCCATGTGAACGTGGAAATTGAATATTAGTTGATGAACGTTCATCCAACTACTCATGTTTTAGAACGTTTGTTCAAAGAACTTTTATAAGTTCATTGTTAAGAGCCAAGAAAATTTTCATGTTCAAGAACAAAAAGTCCATTGTTTAGCATGCTCTAAGGGGGTTTAGTAAAGTTTATTAAAAAGTTCACTGATTAGCATGCTCATATATCTTTACTCCAACTCTCCGAGTATCAAATAAAAGAATAAAATTAATACAGAAATAAAATCTCTACCCTTTAAAAATTGGGAGCTAAGTTACTGTTCCTTATGAACAGTAACTCCCCATAAATTAATTATTTTTTTTATTTTTTTTTTTAACTGATTATCCTAATTTCTCTTTAACTAATTTGTCAACTACTTTTTATCAAGGGCAATAGTTTTATTGAGACTTAACCTAAACACTTCACTGCATATTTCTTTGGTACTCACTCAACTAATGCTCCTTAATCTAATAAACTCGCTCTTAAGTACGAAGTTATTTAGAGCTGGGTACATGTACCAAGTGTCTTTTTTGTACTAACTTTATCGATTTTGTTTATTTACAATTTAGTACAACCGATCAATAAGATAAAAATCGATTTTGAGTACACCTAATTATAAACATAGTCGGGAATAAGGTAAAAGTTCTCATATACGTTTGCATTTCCTTTTTTATTCAAATGAAATGTAGAACATGTACTGTTTATAGTATCGAGTTTCGAGTATCCAGCTTTAATTTTCAACTTTTTTGTTGAAAATGATTCTTATATACGTTTGCATTTCCTTTTTTATTCAAGTGAAATGTAGAACATGTACTGTGTATAGTATCGAGTTTCGTGTATTCAATTTTTCAACTCTTTTTGTTGAAAAGGAAAAATACATTGAAATTAAGATACAATTCTGTCATTTATTATATTCTAATTTTTCTAAAGGGTGAACATATACTACATAAGGGGTGTTTAATTTTCGGATACAGGATCTGATCCGATCGATATGAATTTTTTGGATCGGATTCCCAAAAATCCAAAATCGATCCATATTAAAAAAAAAAAAACTTCGAAATTAGGGTGCTAGAACACCATCGGAGCCAGATTTAAATATCCAGCCACACTGCGCGCAACGCGCGCGATCATCCACTAGTCTATACTAAAATTAAGTTTTATGTATTGATTAATTGTAATCCATCCATTTATATATTCTAAGTCTATAATCAAGGAAAATATATCTTCTTGATTAATAGTAAAGCCCCTAAAACTTAGTAAAGAATCAGAAAATAATACTAACAAACATGGTAAGTGAGATGGACTTCTTAATTATGCACAAAAGATTATTGATTCATTACTATATTACCAAATTTTTCCAAATAAGGACTATCCTCTCCTATATATTGGTTAGCTCTTAAAATTATATATGATAATTTCATCATAATATAATTAATTATAAAAATTGAGTACAAATCATACATTTTTATAGTAAAAATCATAAATTTTTCCAGTAAAAATGGCTAGATTTCTTCCATTTTTGTATTATTTTTTCTTCTCCATTACAATAACACTTTCGTTAAGTTGTCAAGCCACCAACGATGAATGGGTGACGGATGCCCATGCTACATTTTATGGTGATATGAAAGGAGGATAGACTATGTGTAAGCTATTCAATCTTATATGAAGTATTTATTTTAGCTTAAATAATTTTGGGTGTGAGAATAAAGGGTTTCGTAATATTCCTTTTTCCTTTTGCTTTAGTAAAAAAAAACCTAATTGAAGTGTTTCTAAAAATCTAGAAACATGATATAATTAAGAACTAGTCATTATTAAATGTCATGATTTTCAATTCACTACAAAATTATGCATTGTTCAAGACAGATTTTGAGACGGATACTATAACCATCACAAATTTGAGATGGTTACTAAAATTTGTCTCTAAATTATAATCAAGATGGAATTATATAGGGGGTTCCAAAAGTTTTATCTCAAATTTGTAATGCACTTATCAAATTCCGTCTCAAAATTTTGACTACTTTCGCCTCTAATCACCAGCTTGGGAGGAATTTTGACTATTTTAAGATGAAATTTCTTCATCTCTATAAATTGTATAATTAATTAAAGTGATTATTTTGTAGAGATTGTTGTGAAAATAAATTTTCCAACTTATTATGATTTTCAGATGGTGCTTACTCACAAGGTTACGGCCTTGAAACAGCAGCATTAAGCACTGCATTATTCAACAACGGATCAGCATGTGGTTCGTGTTATGAGATACAATGCATAAACTCCAAATGGTGCAAACCCGACCATAATACTATTAAGATCACTGCCACAAACTTTTTCCCCCCTAATTACACAAAAACAGTCGATATTTGGTGCAATCCTCCTCAAAAACACTTCGATTTATCACTTAAGATGTTCTTAACCATTGCGGAATACAAAGCCGGGATTGTTCCTATACGATTTCGCCGAGTTCCTTGTGTTAGAAAGGGTGGCCTGAAATTCCTACTACAAGGTACTCAAGGTTGGTACCTTGTACTAGTGTTTAATGTTGGAGGTGTTGGAAACGTTGTTGATGTTAAGATTAAACCGTCTAATTCTCATAATTGGATGCAAATGACGCGTAATTGGGGGCAAAATTGGCAATTCACGGGAAAGTTGATAGGGCAAAATTTGTCATTCCAAGTGACTACTAGTGATGGTAAAATGGTGCAGTCTGATAATGTTGTACCGACTAATTGGCAATTTGGCCAAACATTTGAAGGCAGCAAGAACTTCTAATTTACATAATTAAGTATAAATTGTTATTGTTCTTTTAGTATTTGACGTACGAGTTTAATTGAATGACATGGTTGTAAGAGAGATCGGAAAGTTCGATCCTTTTTCAATTAATATAAGTAAAATAGTTTCTTTTGTTGGAAATTATAGTATGCAAATTCTAGCTTAATTGGCATCCACATTTTTATCGTTTTTGATAAAATGGTTATTTCCGCTTTTTAGTTTCTTATTTGGAGCAATAATTACTTAGTTATTGTCTTTTCGATTTCTCAAGTAATATGGATGACAAATTCATAAATCGCGAGGCCAATGCACCTTACAAGAAGGTGTGAGAGTAGGTTGAAACAAATCCAAATTTATCTCTTAATTCGAATCATTAATAATTTGAAACTTCTTTTTGTGTTATTATTAAATTTTAAGGCCTTTCGTAACACTAAAATGTTGGAACAATAGACTGAAAGTGTTTATTATAACACCATTTTCCTTGTATCATTCGTTCTTGGAACAATATATTCGATCTATTCTCACGGTATATGATCTATTGTAATGGCCTTTAAGTCAAGGTCCACCGGACCACCGCTTCCGGCTGCCATGACTGTTTTAGGAAATTAGGAGCCCTAATATCAAGATAAAAAAATGCTAAAAATGCTAAAAGACTCGAGATAATTTCCTACTTCTAGACGTTGACATTGTTATAAATGTATTGTATTGTGGATGCCCATTATACCCCTGACATCCTTATCCTATATAATGCATGTATATATACATATTATATTGATGGGAATAAGATCATAACCGCCTGTTTCTCTCTTCCCCTCTCTCCCTCCCCTCTATTTTCATAACACGTTATGAAAAATCTGGTTTATGAATTTAGAGAAATTGGTTTTGAACAATCATTTGAACATGGCTGATTCCTTGATCACCACTCATAAAGGAAATGACTGGTTATTAAAGTCTAAGGATGGCTCTCATACATCAATGAGAATAGATTATGAAGAGATGTATTTAGTGGGTAGAAAAAATTTCTCTTACAATAGTTAAGATGGAATATATGCATAAATCAGGGGGAGATAGCTTTTAATTTTACAAAATAGTGGTATATGGATTAAAATGATACATGGATGGTAAATATGGTACAAGTTTTTGTCATAAATTATGAACACGGGTATGAGTTTATGATATTGATATCATCCTGTAGATGGAAAAAAAAAGATGAATATGTTTATTGACATTAATATGTACCACAATTACAATGAATACTCCCGAAGAGTGTAAACTATCTTTCCATAAGTTTTGTTAGACTGTCTTGCTATTACAAATGACACACCAATTTGTGTTGTTATATCACATCACAATATATTCAAATTATAGTATTTTATAATTACAGTGATCACTCTGAGAAGATAACCAGCAGTTATCGAATGAAATATTTTATATGATATTATATATGTATGATGTGATAATTTAGGCCATCCGAGTTTAAGAACACCCGTCATGAGAGTTTATTGTCAAATAAAAGTTTATGTGCTGACACCCCCTCATATGTTGTATATATATTCAAAGGCAAGACATATTGATGAGGTTGAGTTGTATTTCAATCGAATAGTTATAATGAATCGATTGAGAAAATAAATACAAGAGATATTAATAGCTTTGAAAACTTTTATAATGATAGGTGATATGAAGTTCACCATGATAGTAAGTGACCTGAAGTTCACCAGATTGATAGTAGGTGACTTGAATATCACCAAGAAGTTTACAAAAAATGAAACATGATAGTAAGTGACTTGTATAAAGATATGATAGGTGACTTGAAGTTCACCATGATAGTAAGTGACCTGAAGTTCACCAAAAATGATAGTAAGTGACTTGTAGATCACCAAGAAGTTTACAAGTGTTTTGTGATTGATTTAAATATCGTAAATCTCTTGATTGGGGCAAAATATGTCAGCACGAAATGAGAAAATGTGAAAAAAATACAACTGCACAGTGTATCTACTCCCCATGATCAATGTTAATTTCCAGAAGAGAACAAAAGTATGAAACATTTATTAAAATACACGCTGAAAAGTGTATTATTAGTTGGTGAAAGATTTTATGCCCCATAATATATTGAAAATATTTTCTCAACTTAGGGGGAGACGAGCTAGAATAAGTTGGTAAAATTGAAAGATAATACATTGATCCCCATATGAGTGAGTGTAAATGCCAACTTTAGGTCCTCAAAATATGTTTGGACATGAATATCTATGAATTAATTATGTTAAGTTTTACATGTCTAAAGACATAAAGGTATATGATAGTCATAATGCTCGATGTTATATATAGTAAGTGTTGAGAAATATATATCTTGCCAATATTTATTTAAATCTCTACACCTGAAGTGTAGATTATATATACGGTTCCAACATAGTGATGAGTTACATAATTATTTATATGAAAGGGCAAGATAATGCAATTGATAATTTTTTTTGAAAAGAAAGAAAACACTATTATATAGTGTATGAAATACCCTTGAAGTGGTATTAATATCTGAAAAATAATAGATGGCCCGTGAGGAAAAAAAAGAAAAAAAAAGAATGGTACCTATTGAATAAGTATTCAGATATCATTGATGAATAACATGCAAAGTATATGTTGAAGAATTTTGATGATACCGGTAGATGATGGACCCGAAATATAATGCATATGCGAGAAATAATGGATTTTGAATAAGGGATGGTAAATCTATGTCTATTTCGATGTAGACATAACTATAATGATCAAATGAGCTCATGGACCTGAAGTCCAACAAGTTATGGATTTGAAATATCCACGCTGTACAGAGTTTTGCATTTTGAGTCTTACATTCATATACATGTGTAGTTAATAGGTAATGCATCATTCATGATACATTTAGTTTGTTTATGTTTTATCATGGTATGATTTTGATTTACCCAGTTATAATTTCATATTAATTAATGTTTCAAAACTATTATGATGTCGTATATGAATATGCATTCAAAGAATGTTAAGACGGATTTGCATCTTTTGGAAATTTACAAGAGGAGATTCTTACTCCATTGGGCTAGTAGTTGCAAAAGAAATATGTAATATTGATTTAATAGCATGTTATGAATCACGCAAATAAGAAGAGTTCCTGAAGAACTTATACATGATGTTCTTAACATCTAGCCCTTTAAATTTTACATATGAATATCACAACATTGATGAGATATTATCAAACTCTTGAAGAGTGTTTTTGAAATGTCGTCTCAACCAGTAGTTTGAGTACTTGAGAATTATGAAATATACATATTAGATTATTCACGGAAGAATTCTTGTACAAATAAGAGTTGATTCAAAATTATAAGATAAAGTATGTAATGTCCTTACATTGAGTTTTATTTTATGGTCCAGAAGAACCATAAATTACATTATACCCTAAGTTGGACAGTGATATTATTATTTGTCATATATTGTCATGAAAGTATGATTAGAGAAATTTTGATCAACATTAATGATTACAACTACTTATGACCTCCAGAAGAAGGTTTATATATGTCGAATATTTAAGGATACGTTTTGTAATATTATGTACAAGAAAATATATTTATTTCAGGTATTATTGTCAAAAGTCTGGTGATATAAATACTCACTTAGTGCATACAAGTGAACGTTTGAAAATTCAACTCAAATTGTGGAGAATCAACATCCAAGGAGTTTCATGTTGCTACATTTGGAAAGTTATCAACGGTATTAGATTCATTGAACTAGAAGATCTCAAGTCATGTATTCATTAGGGGGAGAAAATACGCGTTGCACTCTTTTTCCCTTAACCATGATTTTGTCCCATTGGGTTTTCTTGGTAAGGTTTTTAACGAGGCAACATCCCAAGCGTATTATGATGAGTGTTGTACTTTTTTTTTCCCTTCACTAAGTTTTTATCCCACAGGGTTTTCTTAGAAAGGTTTTTAATGAAGCATCATCTCATGTACATTATAGTGTCATTGTATTATTTTAGATAATGGACATCCAAGGGGGAGTGTTATAAATGTATTGTATTGTGGATGCCCATTATACCCCTGACATCCTTATCCTATATAATGCATGTATATGTACATATTATATTGATGGGAATAAGATCATAACCGCCTGTTTCTCTCTTCCCCTCTCTCCCTCCCCTCTATTTTCATAACAGGCATAGGTTATTTACTAATTATACTTCCTCCGTCTTTTAATACTCGCAACGTTTGTTAGTCTCACGCATGCCAATGCACAACTTTGATCATTTATATCTTAAATTCTCTTTATGCAAAAATTATAAAAAAATTGATATTTTGAAAATACACATTGAGACGAATCTAACAAGATCCCACATAACTATGTTTTATCTTATACAAAAAACACTACGAATAGTCAAAGTAGATTATATGAATAGTGGCAAAAGTCCAAACGTTGCGAGTATTAAAAGACGGAGGAAGTATAACCCAGATACAATTTTATTCTTTTTGACACGATGGTCAAGTTTCTACTTGCTATCCGTTAAGTTACGAGTTCGCTTATTAGAAACTACCTCTTATGACATAAAGGTAATGTTGCGTAAATTTTGACCTTTTCTAGATCTTGCGTTAAATAGCAAAAGCATTGTGCATTGAGTACGAGATTTGTAATGCAATTTTATTTCATTTGTTATGTAATTCTTGCATTGATCATATACAAGATCTTGCGTTAAATAGCGAAAGCATTGTGCATTGAGTACGACATTTGTAATGCAACTTTATTTCCTTTGTTATGTAATTCATGCGTTGATCTTATACTAAGGCGTTATCGATTCGAGTAGCGGATATCCAATTGAGTAACGGGTAGCGATTTAACTAAGTCAAAACGCTAGTTGTGTTCAATAAGGCAACGGTGTAGGTAGAGGGTAATGATTAAGGTAGCCTTTTAATAGATTGTGTCAAACGTTACTTCGTAATAAGAAGCGTTCTTACATTAGAAGTAGCGGTGGAATAACACATCTATACTATATATTAATATATGTCTATAAGAAGGCATACGTGATGTGTGACACTCTGCTTATGGGTCGTTCGCTCCATGTAATCCTTACATAGATAAAAAAAAATGTCAAACACGATTTGGTTTGAACCCCTAACATTAGCTTTTACCACTAAACTTATTACATGT
Organism: Spinacia oleracea; assembly: GCF_020520425.1. NCBI lineage: Eukaryota > Viridiplantae > Streptophyta > Magnoliopsida > Caryophyllales > Amaranthaceae > Spinacia > Spinacia oleracea. The sequence goes on along the minus strand of NC_079488.1, from coordinate 66,744,858 downwards.
TTCATGTTATCATTGCAAAAAAAAAAAAAAAATACTTCAATATAAGTAAATGTAAATGTTATTAATGTAGTAACACGGGGCTTCACCCGGGCCCAAAAACTAGTTGATTGTTATATGTTGAGCATTCTTGATAAACCGAATGCCGTATAATATTGTTTGAGATTTGCTTGGTTGTAGATAGAATTTAGGTAAATTTGTCAAAAATTACCTTATAAAATTGAAATTTTGTGAAAAAAAAACTTATAAAAAAAAGGTGTAATTAATTACCTTATAAAAGTTTTATGTGGTAAGATACTAACTTTGTTCGTATTATAAACATTGATTCAAAATTTTGGGGTTGGCGATATCTCACGGGAAAGTCGTATTTGAATGGCACGTGACATATATATGGTAATAGAATATCAATCCAACTAATTCCGGGAATGCTAGTATCTTATAACATAATTTTTTTATAAAGTAGTTAATTGCAACATTTTTTTCCGCATAACTTAATTTTTTAAGGTAGTTTTGACAAATTTATCTTATTTTAATGTGATTTTAACCAAATTCAAATAAACTGAGTATTAGTTACAAATTTCAAAAACATACTCCCTCCGTCTCTTTTTGTTCTTTACGTTAGTTATTTTTCACGCTTTTTAAAGATTAATTAATTTGCCTCGAGATTCCTCAATTTTTTTTATTTAAACAAGATAAATTACGTTTATTTATAATGTTTTCACTTTTATCAAAATTCTGATATTGGGAAATGAGAAAAATTTAATGTCCCAATTGAAAAAATGTGAGGGATTAAATGACCAAATGAATTTAATTGGTTAAAATAATAATTATACACATATTGGATAGAATACTAAGTCATTTATGTGATAATATAAATGGAAATGTAAAGAACAATTTGAAAAACCCAAAAAAAACCGTAAAAAACAAAAAGAGACTGAAGGAGTAGTATACAACAACCATTCAAAATCCTAACACTTATAAAGCCTTGAACTTTTATTTCTATTCACCCAATAGTGCAATTACCTATATATCCCTAATTTCCTTCTTTGTTTTTCTTTTGTCTTATTCTTATCAATAATGTAATGTCTATTTTACCCTTCTTTTTTGTCTTTGCTTCTCTATGAGATGTTCCCCCTTCCATTTCAACCTAAGCACGTTGCTAATGTTCCATGTGAAATACTACAATATTAATTCCGGAGAGCTTAATGTTGCATGTGAAATGTTAAAATATCAATGAAACCTCTTGTAAACGTATTTATAATCACATATTATCAATTATGAGCAAATCGAGCTTTAGCTTTGTTTTCCTAGAGCTCGCCATAAATTTTTAAATGTCATTTTACGAAATAATTTTTTTATACCTCGGAGGAAGTAGTAAGTTAACTATTGAATTAGTTTATCATGTCACACAATATTTCAAGCTAATGTGTGTTCTACTAGCTAGTTTATACCCCAACAGTTAGCTATTAGTTTGACTAGAATTAAGTTTGTGCGATACACGGATCAATAAAGTAAAGTTACAGAGGAAATGCATGATTTGTTACTTTTTTATGGGTTAAAAGTATTAACGACTGGATTTTCCATCGTAAAAGAACCATTACGACATGATTCCAGTCGTACTTGTCAATAATTATTTTAAATTTAATTTAAAATTATTTCATTGGTCAACTTTTTTTTCAACAACTAATATGGTTTGGTTAATTTAATTTCTCATTTCAACTTCACTGGTTAAGTTAGTAGTTTGAAATTTCTAAAAATTACAAGTAAATTCCTAATTATAACTATACAAACTTTTATGTAAGGCGGTCTTACACAAAAGACCACCTTAGTGTCATATAAGTTAAAAAATGAAATCAATTAGTTAAGCACTGTAACTAATTAGTTAAGTTTTGAATCTAATAGTTAAGCACTGAAACCAATTAGTTAAACAATAAAACTAATAAGTTAAAAACTAAAATTAATTAATTAAGAAATGGAAACAATTAGTTAAACAATCAAAGTGGTCTTTCTCGTAAGACGGTCTTACACAAAAGTTACCGTTATAACTATATGTGTTGCTCTAAAATACACTATTTGAAATGCATTTCTTTTCTTCTTTCATAATGTTCCGTTCTTACGTTCGAATGGATGTGTCGATCAAATAGGCAAAAATCTAACAATGGCAGACTTTTGTATCTTTTTGTTCCATGTATGTTCCAATGCGCGATGGATGAATCGGTCAAATACGCAACACTCCGTCAATATGTAGCTCCGTAATATTAGGATGAGTTTATCCCTAACCTGGGTAGAAGTCTGGAAGGGAGTTTGGACTCTGACTTTTGGGATATTGTAGTAAAAGACTACAACAAGTTTGGATGTGAGTTTGAAAATCCAACACTCACTCAAACTTACTTATAACTCCATTTTTTTCTCCAAATAAATTAAATCATGTTATATCATCACACTTTATCTTACTTAATTCTCTTTTTATATGAAATTAGGTGAGTCTATGGATAATGTGTAAAATATAGAGCGTCTTGTATGAGTCTGAATAATGAAAAGGTAAGAGATGGAAAACTGAAGTGACAAAGCCAGGAGTTTGGGTTGAGTCTTAGGGATAAACTCACCCTTAACATTTCGTTATTCTAACTAATACTCCCTCTAGCTTTTTTGTGTATCCACTTTCTAAAAGGATTTTTTTTATACCAACTTCTACTTTATTCTATTTTTGATGAACAATTTTTACCATCTTACTCCTTTTTCCCATAATAATTACAGAGTACTCACATTTACCTCATATCTCTCCTATTTATTTAACTACATATTCAGTGATTTTTGATACTTAAATAAATGCAATTGAGATAGAGAATAGCCATACATGAATAACAAAGTGGAATAAAGGGAGTGTTTTAACATTTTATAATACACAATAATACATTTTGTGCCCCGTCTTGAAAAAAAAAAAAAAAAAAAAAAGAAGCATCAAGGCACTCCCACCTAAAGATGTCCGGGCCGTTCTTCGTTAGGAGCCCGCATGTCATGGGAAGTCCACTTATTTTATGCTAGGACATGTCATACAAGGGCCAGAAGTTTTAAAGGGCTAACTCAAGCCCATATGTGGTGCATTCTTAAACGGAAACTAAGTTTCCACTCCCAACTTTTTTTTTTTTCCTTATGTGTTTGTATTTTTTGGGGCCGAATCTAGGGCCACTTGGGGTTCCATTTTTGTTATAACCATTGCAGCCACTGAAGCAACTAACCAGACGCATCAGAGCCCCATTTTTTGGACTAATCAAGATTTAAAGAGGCTTTCTGGGAGTTTCAATCGCTATTGGTAATCCACCCGCTAGGGGAAGGACATTCATATTCAATTGTTCTTGAGCTTGCTAAAGGGTCAAGTTCAAAACGGAAATGGAACTCTTGGGGCTTTCCATTTTTTCAAATGAACGATTTGAAGACCGCCGGTCGACACATCCCGGACGCAATGTGAACTGGGATATTGCCTACTTTCACTCAATTTTACATGCTTTATCATATCGGGCATTGTCAGATCCGCAGTCCACAATTTTGTGTCCGCACTGGGACAGTCCAACCCAGTTTCATCTTTACTCTAACCGAAAATTCAACAACTAATAGTGCCACTCGTGATCTGATTCGATATTAATACAAGTAGTTCTTTAAAAACTGAATTTCTCCTTCGAAAGTCATTAACTCTAAACCGGCTCCAATGGAAGATAAACTTGAAGAAAATAGACATCTTTATGTGGACAACATCAAACTTTATGTCAAGGATAAGGCATTTTGATCTTGAAAACAGCAAAAGAATAACACCCTGTTTTCCCAACCACATAAATATGGTATAGACTTTGACATAGTAACGCCTCATAAATTCCCAACAACTATTGTGACTCAAAGGTCTTCCACTCGTATAACATTGCTTCCTGTAAGACATTCATTGATTCATGTAAACTACAAACATGTTCTTCAAGTTATTTCCATGGGGACATCATAAAAACAAGAAATACGCGTTATTAGCATCGCTTTAGCAGGTATTGATCCATAGCGATTGTACACCGGCTCAAATGTTTTGTTTGTTATACAAGCTAGCACAATCAACTGCCAAATATCAAAAAAGTAAAAAATTTGTATATTAAGGTGATCTAAAGTTTTACAACATCAATAATCAACTGCTGAAAATATCTTAGGGGCTGCCTTGCACCGCCAGCACGGTACAAGTACATGGAAATTCTGCTCCTCAAAACTGCATATGCAGAACAACGAAAAAATTATCGTCTCCAATTTCCTTTTATTTTCAAAAAATACCTCTTGCCTGTAAAAGCTTCTAGAAGTCGATCCAGGAAATGGAAGAGCAGAGAAGAGAAGGATGGCCAAGGTCCTTAGGTGGACTTTCACTGTGAACGGAAAATGCCACTTACTGCATCATAGCTTGGAACGTATAGAACTGCAAAAGTGACCGAAACCAAAGACATTATTACTTGCATTTTAAGTAAAAAGGAACAAAAAGCAAAAAGTAGATGAACTCCGATTAGGTTACCATCGCCATGTGAAGCCATCGTAAGGGGAGAAGATAAGAGCTTTTGCGCGATGGAAGTAATGTCCTTCTCAGTGATTTCATCTATAGTTTTCAAGAAATGCTCTACTGGTTTCCTGTAAAGTAGAAATAAATTTCTTATCAACGGGAAGACCTAGCTAAACACAAAATCTTTTGTACATGAAAGAGATAAATGAACATTAAATAGCAGCTTCTTTGCTAACACCCAAACTCTAGACCCTACAATGGTATAATGATCCTTCATTCCTTCTCTCCAAAAAAAATATCATCCATAATTAAAGTCATGAATTTGGTTAAAACACAAGGCATGAACAGTGTAAAGCATCTAGAAACAGCGGCTTGAGCCACATGCCTCGTACCAATGCAACATTAATTTGGCTACTAACAGCCCACTATTTCCACCTTTTAACATTCTAGTCCAAGGCAGATCACCCATCCAGACACAAAGCTGGAAAGAGAACTGTTCTTATGACTCGGTTTTGCGGGCTGTTTGGAAAGTGGGTGGCGGGAGGGGGAGTAACATCATGGCAGCAGCAGCCATATTGATTCTTTATCGACCATTGTCCTCAGACTCCTCATTACCGAAACTTTTATTGGAGTGCAAGAGACACATATCTTCTCACTTTTTACAGGCTAGCAGTGCAACAGAAGGGGGCAAAAAGAGAGAGAAAAAATGTAACAACCACAATGATGATCTAGCAAGTAATACCTACGGCTCCGCAGCATGAATAAACAAATCGCTAATCTTATCTCACCCCAATTCAAGAGTTTGGGAACAAATTTTTTTAATCATACTCTGTACTCAAAATACTTCTTAGCACTTTAAATTTTAATTGTGTGAATTTCTGAAGAAAGAAGAGGCATTAATTATATATTACTAATAAATGAGATTATACCATTATAGAATTATTATACTTCGTTTATAAACCTAAATTATCAATGGTATTTACATGCAGCTCTGGTAACAAAAAACAGTGTGTAACGTCTCCGTGTCAATTCAAAACACATATTATGAAAAGTTGAACAGCCCTGATATCATTTCCATCAGGCTCTAACTATGTCATCAACCTTTGCACAGATGAACGTATACGAACTATAAACTGCTGTTGCCAGCCAACAAAAAATAGCATTACAAAAACTATTGCCAAAATTTAAATCATTTGGAATTGTGAAAGAAAAATAAAACGAGAAATCTGGAGACAAGAGTAGAGATGAATAGAGGCAACAATGCTAACATGGAATTAGCAGTTTTAGCGCACACAAAAAAACCAAAAAGAATATCATAAAAAGATACCTCTCTCCATAAGTCAAAACCTGCCTACCAATGTCTTCTGATGCGACCATCTGTAAAAGTATACAACCAATAAAACACAACAAAACTACAAAGATTAAAGAAAAAACACCAGGACCAAAGAGGGCATACTCTAGATTCCAAGTTCATAAGAATAGCAGACTTTGTAGCCACTTTAGCACGACTGAGCTGTAACTGTGAGACTGGAGGAAAAAAGTGAAAATGGGTTGAGAGACGTTGCAGTTAGTAACTCCAAAATATACAACCGGAACTATTAGCATGATCAAATAGAAATTACTGATGGCAGACCTTGGCCAGGTGTTGCAACTGCAATGAGTTCTTTAGCAGCAATCTCAAATGCCTTCACTATGAAGTCAGATCCCTAAAATGAGGATATCAGGATTAAAAACCAAGAACAACCATACAACGGGAGGGGGGGGGGGTGCTTATTTCATTCTTCTTCCTCTCTACTCCCTTTAAATTCTATGGTCCCCAATCCCACTTTTATAGTTTCAGTTGAAAAACAATAAATAATACTCACTACCTTTTTTTATTCACTTGTACTTGACAAAACCCCGCCACCAATACTCTCCGATTTTCCCAGGGGAGATGGGAATTTTTTGGGGGGAATGAGAGAGTATTACTCTTCTAAATCCAACATCAGAAATATCAGATATCTTGAAATCAGCACATCCAAACTTCAGATCATATAATGAATTGCAGCATCAATTGATGCTAAGAACAACAAACAAGAACCATCCAAAGTCAAAACATAACGAAACTACTACCCTACTACACCTTGCATCAACACAAATATTTTCAGCAAGTGGCAAGTAGCAGCAAGATGGTTTAGCATGACAGTAAAGCAATCAATGACTAGACCAGCAGACCCCATATCCTGTCTCCCCCCTTATTCCCTTGGGACTAATCCCTGTGGAAAGAGCATATTATTTTACTGAATAAGCTGCAAATCCAAAATAGTTCATGCCAGAGATCAAGCTTCGGAGTAATTCAGCAACCTTGCCAGCATTCCCTGCAATCTAAACAACTTCACACTCTCACAACTAGCGGGCCCTTTCTCTAAAGTTCACCTGACTTCTAGAGTTCTAGGATTTTGATTGATTTAGGGGGAAAATAAAATACTTCATGTCCTTTTTAATTGTAGTCAGTGGCAACAGTTCCAGCTACAGTGAATACCATCGATCATCACCCAAATGATATCATTCCAATATGATTATAAACAACACTCAAGCCGCAGATATACTAAATTAGTAAAAGGTCACACCAACACCACTCCCACCTCAAGCCATTTCAACAATATCAACCCTACAGTCAAGGGTGGGTAAAGGCAGAAAAAAATATCCTTATTGAATTGCCACAACACCACAATAAAACCTCAAAGAATCACCTCCTTTGCACAAGATCTGATCAAGGGGGGTAGATAAAGCCACAAAGATAAAGATCTCAAAAATTAAAATGGGCAGACTTGGTTCTTCCTGACGATCTAAGGTGGCAGTGGTGCTCACAGTAAAAAGAAAAAGGGTAAAAGATTAGTAGGTGATGGATTTGAAGGCAATAGAGGACAGTATAAAAGGGTTAAATGGATGCCATATGAGCAATGTAAAATTAAAGTCGTCCTGCTGAGGAGGTATAGTGCCTGGAATTGGATCTAAGCTATAATGACATTGGCAAGTGAAAGACAAGAGCAAGAAGGTAACACTGTATGCTACTGTTCTATGCACATGCCTGAAATAACTTCAAAGCTGGATTGTTGCAATACTACTGACAATGGTGGCTGCGAGAGAATTTGATTCCCTAAAGAAAGGGAACGACAGAACTATGAGGATTGGAGTGGAAGTGTACATTAACAACCTCAACATTAACAATATTCCAATTTCCCCCAAGGGCTCGCACAAATCAGTGTAAGGGGGTTGAATATTTTCATACTCACACCTAAAAAGGGGGGAAATACAAAGTCCCAAAATAGACAATCAGCGTTCCCACGGCCTTAATAAAAAGGCAAAGAAACTCTAAGAAATCATATAAAAACCGAATGGCAGGATCCATTCCCTTTCCGATGAATGAAAAGCTTGGGAGAATATGCAAGTCAAAGACCTGCATTAAATACTAAACTTGGACATGCAGCAGCTAGACCATTCCTTTTCATCATGAGTAATAATAAGTAATTGTTAAGCCGTATGGCCTTGGAGATCTTAAGAGAATGTGGTCCCTCGCTAAATTGCAGCATTGCAAACTTGGACAAGAGAAATTAAGCTGACAAGGGGAAGGTCGGTGACTCTCCAGTAACAAAATAATTCACTACAGGATATACGAACTATATATTTTGCCTACAAATTCCACTTCCAAGTCATGAAATATAAAGCATTAGAAAACAGAACTAACTGTATTCCTGGTCTATGCTAAGGTATGAAGATAAGCAGTGATAAATCAAGGAACACCCCTGTTTTATGCAATATCTGCAAAATAATTACATGCCTGTATCATGTATGAGGATACTCAGGAGATCATGCCAGCTTACAGAAGCCAACATGTCCAGATATATAAATAAAGAGCATACTAAAAAATTAGTGATTTCATCACAGATATAATGTGATAAATCAAGCTAAATAACTAAGCGTATAGAAACTTAACAAAAGGAAAGAAGACATATTTTGTAGTAATTCAAAGTTAGAGAATGCTTACGGTGGTAGCTTGAATTCCAAAGATTCCAGTAGTATTGTAGATGCTGGTGAAGGCAGAGAAAGATTGGATTTGTGGATACTGGTTTAGGACATTCAGATCTGGTAATAACAAAAATAAAAATAAAAAATTAGAAGAAATCAATATTACTTCAAGTATACAGTCAAACACAACTGCAAGTATACACGGAAAAGTATGAAAAATAAACTTAAGAATTTAATAGTTCATCAGTAATTTGTTAGCGGAAATTTTCTCTCTCTCGAAAAGATAGGGGACATGGCCTACTCAGCAATCCATACCCTCCTCCCCCCATTAGATACCAATAACAGTCCCTCAATTCTTTTTTATTCTACTCACTTTCCAATTCGGGGTGTTTTTGAAAGTTCTACTCACTTTTCCCCACAAATGTTTACACCTTTCCACTCACGCTCTTACTTTTACTTTTCCTAACGTAAACCAACCTTTTTACTACATCTCTCTTACTTTATTCACTTTTTTATACACCCACTCACCTTTTCCTTGTTTACCTAGAAACAAGAGGCTACAATAAGTGAGCAGAACAAAAAGGAAAGGAAGGAGTACATTACTTTTTCAACAATACACTCAGGACAAGGATTTTTTCCATTTTTCTTCAGATTCTGAATACAACTATTTAAAAATCTTAATAGGTTACACGAAATACTCACATAACCGTGAATACATTCCTTTTCCAGGACCACCAGCTGAGAAGGACCCGCCACCTCCCATAAGCATCTACATTTAACCATAAGTTTTTCTTTAGTTCACCAACAAGCAATAATTTAGAGATAGACATAACAAGGAGTGGACTGAAAACGTGATATAGCTTTTCTAATTTTAATCTACAAAAGAACAACAGCCCAGTGCCTCGACTGAGGCTCTTGTTCAAGACAGCACAATTGGTCATTTGGATGCAGCTATTCTCCTATGAACACTAGTACAATACGCAATCAAACACATGAAAAAATCACTGCACCTATTGTTATACCTGAAGAACAGTCAGAACCATTGCATCTTTATCCTTCTGCCAGCCACCAGGAAGTTCAAAACCCAGTGCAAAATGTGTCACCTGAACAAGTAAGTATGTTCAAGTGTTAACGATAGTTATGAATCAATGAATATAACTGAGAAAATTCAACAAGCTAGAGTTACTAACCTCTGACCCTGCTTGGCAACGGTAATCCCCGCCAATGTAAACCGACTTTGGCTCTTCTGGGCGTGGTACATGAGGTAAGTCTGACAGAAGAGGCTCTGCAATTGACAACAGATCTTCATGCTCAACCCCAGAAGCAGCAAGTACCATACGTGGAGCAGTGTAATTCTCCTGAAATCCTCAAAAGAAAGCCTTGATCAGAATCAGAGTTTACAACAAAAAAATATGGCAGAGAAAGTCTTGATGGCTAACTTAAAGCGTAAGAATCATGAAGTAAAAAGTATACAAATTGCATATTAAACTTACAGCAACAAATTGTTCCAGAGCAGAGCTATCCAATCTGCCAATTGTTGATTCTTGAGCCATAAGAGAATGTGCAAGGGCACCAGAATAACCGGCAGAATGAATTGCCTCAACAAGCAATGCTTGGGGATTGTTGGAAGCTTCCTTTACCTCACCTTTCAGATTCTTAAGCTGCAAGAGCCGTAAAAACATTTCAACATAATTTCTCTCAATGACCAGGGCCACTATATAGGTAAAGACTAGAGTCGTGCGGTAAAGACATTACCGTCTCCTTGATTTCCCAATCCAAGAATGCAGGGTTCCTAACAGAATCTACAAGAAGTTCGACCATTTCAGGAACATAAGTCTTCAAAGCATCAAAAGTGTAACCCATCTGCTCCCGAGAAGCAGAGGAGCACACATTGCCTCCTACGGCCTCCACTTCACGCACAATACGCAGGTGGCTACGATTTGTTGTGGTTTTGAATGCCATGCGCTCTAAAAGGTGTGTTGCACCAAATGAGAGCGGTGTCTCATATATTGAACCGGAGTCAATATACAAACCAATAGAAGCAGTAGGGTTCTGCATCAGAAGTTCAAAATAAGGAATTAAATTATAGAAAACTTAATCAAACCAAACCCTTTTTCTGGTACTTTATGAAAAGATATCTGAGCAAGAACAAACATTCAAACTTACAGAAGATGCTTCAGAAGCAATTTTTACTCCATTAGGAAGACTAGTTATCTTGGTTTTCGCCGGCTCCACGTAATCAGGCAGAGATGGAAGCACCGATACTCCCTCTAGTGGGAAATCTAGGGGAGGGAGGGATTTACCACCCAACCAGTTGAATAACCCCCCTGAAGCGTTTGTTTTTGCAGATACAGCACTTGAACTGGCATACCTTGTCAAATACCTGCTGCCTTCACGCCCCTAAACCAATATTTTACATCAAATAATCAACATCTCCGAGATTGTGCACAATTGTATCATAAAATTTAAAAAAAATTAAGCAGATCGAGAAGATAATTGCTTATTTTCTTTTAATATTTTCCAACATGGAAAATTCATTCATTATCGTTACCCTAGTGCCTTCAAAGAGGCTCCCGGGACAAGCAGGGTAAAGAGGGGTCGGATGTATGCAACCGTACCCTTACAATTGCAGAGAGGCTGTTTCCAATTGAAACATAAGCAATAACGGGAGGACCATCTTCTAATGGAAGATTCATTAAAGTATCAAATTTATTTATAGCATTGGACTCTATAGAAAATTAGCTAATCATTCGTAAACTGAACAAATTAAAGGAAAAACAGTCTAACTAAATACAGTAACGCAAAATCTACACAATAGAATGTCGGTAAACAAGTTGGAAACTTTGTAACAAACATTACATTAACGGCTACAAAAAGAATAAGGCATTGCACATAACATCAACAAAATGGAATCCCGACATCAATGAATCAGAACTTCATCAGCGTATCGAAAACATAGTATAAATGATACAAAAATCAATTTCTACGCATGATACTAATCAAACGGAAAATGATTCAAAGAAGAGCCGATATTTCAACAGATCTAACCAACAAACAAAACATCAATTTCATTTGCGATCATCAATTCTCGTCAAATCGAATTCGATTGACGCGTAAATAAAATAATCAAAAGAGATTATTAAAATTAAACCACCAATTGAAAATGAACATCAACCACAGTATGAACAATTTAAATCAACAAAATTAGGGTTTTCCAGAGAAGTGAAGGGGGAAATGGAGAAAAAAGTATTACCTTGTTTAGGGAACGAAGGCGAGAAGCTGCGGCTCTGTACATGGTAGAATTGATGAGGTGATTTGAGCTTCAATGGAAGAATTCTCTCTCCTATTCTCTCTCTTCTCTAGTTCGTGGAAGAGTTGAGACTTTGAGACTGCTGTTTAGTTGTTTCAGGGAGGAGAGAGAAAAATGGGGGAAACCAAAGTTGTAGTGGGCCTATTTTAGCCTACAATTATAGAGGATTTTAAGCCCAAATCCCCGAATTAGATCTTAACACTAATCCGTAAGTATGGACTATGGAGTAGGGTTAAAATCTCGTAAATCTTGTAGCCTTATAGATGTTCGAGAAATACCTTGAGCTCGAACGACTTTTTAAATTTTTTGTTCAAGCATTTCACTCATTTTAGCTGAGCTGGTAAATGCTCATTTATATTCCAAGCTTATATGAGTTGAAAACGACGGAATCCATAACTAGTATTTAAAAAGGAACACCATAAATTATTAGAAGTCATGTGGCATCTCATTATTAGAAGTCATGTGGCATCTCTCTTTACATCCATCATTTTGTTTTATTTTTTTTCAAATTTTCTTTATTGTTTCTATGATTTACAACTTCTAATGCCTCTTCCACTCCATTTTCCTTATTCAACATCAAGTTATTAATAGTCTAATATAATCATTAGTCTCTTCCACTCCACCCTTTAACATCCAATATTTATTCAACATATAATTTTTATATTTTTCCAACCTTCAAATTACACCTCTATTTAATTCACATATTACCAAAAATCACAAGTACTCACTAATTAAAACTTCAAAAGACATCTGAACAACCACTATACAATCGCCCGTTCTATGAACGGGCTCAAAAGCTAGTTTGGTTTAATAAACGAGATTTTCAATCGTGATCACTTTTTTCATATCAAAACAGATGTTGCAATCTACTACCAAAGCGGCAAAGCAAACATGAACAACTAAGAGTTGAAAATGAAACAATACAAATACATGATAACTTGATTGCCAAAAAGTGCAAATGCATGTCTTGAAGTGAAAGAAAAACATCTAAATAGTACATAAGACAAGGATACAATGTGTAAGGATTTATTAGTTAACTACTTAAAAATCCAAATGCATCACAAGAACGCTATTTAAAATAAGAGATGGCGATATTGTTGAGTAGTGTATGAGTTGTTCTCCTACATTAATGGGCAAAACTAGAAGGTGTTCAAAGTTTATTTTTTCTTCTTGTACTTATTGTACAATAATTTGCAGACAATATGCAAACGCATACGTTGTATTGAGAAAGTGGAAGCCCCAATAAGACACCAACTAGTACTAAAGATGGATGTGGGTCATGGCGGGCAATGCTTTGTGCCGGAATAGGCCAACGAGGATGTAAAATGTGTGATGCTTGCATCCATGACTCTTGAACTTCAGAAAACGTTTATCAACTCGGATGCCTATCAGATCATCTCGGAGTTGAAGAACATGTTTCAGGACTAGGCCAGAATCGAAAGATTCAAAACTCAGAGGTTGATTCATGAGACAAAGCTTGAGAAAGGAGAACCAGTAAGCGCTCATGTTATTAAAATGATTGGATTGTTTGAGAACATGAGGGCTTTAGATTCTGATATCTCAAATGACATGGCCTTTGACATCATTCTCCATTCACTTCATAGTAGACATAATCAGTTCAAGTTGAACTACAATATGAACAGTATGAAGAAAACTCTTACTAGGCTTCACTGTATGTTGAAAACCGCTGAAAAGACGCTCAAGCAAGAGAGTAAGCAAGACGTGCTTATGGTGCGTAAGGCAAAGGCTTTAAGTTGGCAAGGGAAAGGACAAGAAGTGTAAGTGTATGTCTTCTCCCACACCTAAGTCCAACGGCGCCAATTCTGGTAAACGGAAATCCCCGTGACTTTGAATGCTTCTATTGCAAGAAGAAGGGGCATTGGAAGAGGGATTGCTTGAAGAGAAAGGAAGATGAGAAGAACGGAAACGTTGCTTCTGCTTCAGGTATGGATGTTATACATTGTTATCTTGCAAATTCTACTTCTTGGGTATTGGATACTGGTTATGGCTCACACTTATGTTCCAATTCACAAGGACTAAGGAGAAGTAGAAGGATTGATAAAGGCCAGATGGATCTACGCGTGGAAAATGGAGCACGGATTGCTGCATTAACCGTAGGGTCCTATTTTATATCTTTGCCTAGTAGTTTTATTTTGGAACTAGAAAACTGTTACATGTTGCTAGTATCACAAGAAACATAATTTCCGTTTCATGTTTGGATTTTAAAGGTTTTAGTTTTGAATTTAAAGACAATAGTTGTTCTTTTTCCTTGAATGACATGTTTTATGATTCTGCACAACAAGAAAATAGTTTATATGTGCTTGATACGAATAAACAAATATTTAACATAAATAGGAAAAAGGCAAAAGCTGGTGATTCAGATCTCATATATCTGTGGCATTGTCGATTAGGCCATATAAACATAAAGCGCATAGAACAACTTCAAAGGAAGGCACTTCTTGAATCATTCGACTTAGAGAAGATTGATCAATGCAAATCATGTTTACTTGGAAAAATGACAAAGAAACCTTTCTCAAAGTTGGGAGAAAGAGAAAAAGAACTACTAGGGCTAATACATACCGACGTATGTGGGTCTATGAGTTCGAAAGCTAGAGGTGATTTCAGTTACTTCATAACGTTTACGAACGATTTCAGTAGATATGGCTATATTTACTTAATGAAACACAAGTCTGAATCATTTGAGAAATTCCCAGAATTTCAGTATGAAGTAGAGAATCAACTTGGAAAGAAAATCAAAGCTCTAATATAAGATCTAGGAGGTGAATATCTTAGCCATGAGTTTGATGACCATCTTACATAATGAGGTATTCTTTCTAAATTGAGTGCTCCGGAGACACCTCAATGGAATGGTGTGTCGGGACGGAGAAACAAGACCTTACTTGATATGGTCAGGTTAATGATGTGTCAAGCCAAACTTCCTTTTCAATTTTGGGGACATGCGTTGCAAACAACAACACTCAAACTGAATCATGCTCCGTCAAAAGCTGTTGAAAATACTCCATATGAATTATGGACTAGGAAACTTCCAAAGTTGTCTTTTCTAAGGATTTGGGGCTGCGAAGCATATGTCAAGCGATTAATTTCAATCAAGATAGAACCAAAATCTGACAAATGTTTCATCGTTGGGTATCCAAAAGAAACTAAGTGGTATTACTTCTACAACAAGTCAAAGAACAAAGTTTCCGTTGCTCATGACGGCGTCTTTTTGGAAAAAATCACATTTTCAAAATGACAATTGGGAGAATAATATAACTCTAAGACATTAAAGACGAACAACGAATCGAGAAATCTTGGAAGAAGTTCAAGATGAAGAACCTCCAAGGCCTTTAGAAGAGCCAGTGGGAGTAGTTCATCAAGCCGTTGTTCCCCCTCGTAACTAAGTTCAGCCGAACAGATGGACTGGTGTCCTCTTTGAAGGAAATAATGCCCTTGGTCCAAGTATGCATTCAATGATAAGTATAATGAATGCGGTTCAGTATTAATTAAACAAGTTAATAATTCAGTGAGATCAAGTGAGCTGAATGCCTAGCTAGAGGCCGCTTCAGTTCAAGTGGAATTAATAATATTAATCAACAGCTTACTCTTGACTGAACCCGTAGGGTCACACAAATAGTGCATGAACGGATCAAGTATTTAAGTAAATTAAATACTCTATTTATGAATATTCGGAATTGACGGATCTCGGTTCCAGTGGGAGCTGAAATCGTCAAAAGGCAAAATATGAATACTCCGGAAATGATGATATTGCCGGAAACGGAAATATGGATCATAACGGAAATATAAATATTATCCAAGTCGTAGATGTTGCCGGAAACGGAAACATGGTACGTATCAGAAAATATTAGCGGAAATAGAAATATTGCCGGAATCGGAAATATTGCCGGAAACGGAAATATTACCGGAATCGGAAATATTGTCAGAATAGGAAATACATTCCGGAATCGGAAATATTAAATATTTGTTCGAATCGGAAATCAATTCCGGAATCGGAAATATTAAATATTGTTCGAATTGGAAATGAGTTCCGGAATCGGAAAACGAATCCGAAGCGCGACGTACGAAACGGTCTGTAATACCCCGAATTTTTTAAAACTCGATTAATTATGCTTAAGTATTTATTTAGTTTAAAATCGTTTTAAATCCTAAATTCGAACTTTATTGTAATTAACGAAGTTTTATTTCGCTTGAATTTTTAATATTGTTACACGAATTACTATTTTTAGATTTTATAATTTAATTTCATATTTACAAGCTTAATCTTAATATTTTCGGATTTTAAATAATTTCGAAACGTTCTTATCTTTATTCGAAAACTAAACTTATTTTACAAAAGTTTTATTTCACGATATATTTTTTTTCAGATTATATTAATCTCGTATTTTCGAGAATAATTACGTTTTAAATATTTCGTACGTTTTCGTTAACGACTTATTCGGAAAATAAATTCAATTACTTGCACGTTATAAATATTATTTTCAGAAATTAATTTAGTCAAGATCGTTATTTTAATTTTAGTTATTAGTAATTTAATTCTGAAAATCAGCCCAAAAATTACTAAACTACCGTTATTAGCACCTAAATGAAACAAAGTCAGCTTCTCTTTTCTCTTCTTCTTCCTCACGTCACTTTGGCCATGGAAGTCAAAAGCTCCACTTTCTACTTGTCACCACCTCAAGGCACCTCAATCTACTTGTCACCACCATATTGCAATTCAAACCTTACTCATCAAACCTACTTGAATATCTGGAAATCTAGAACTAGAATAGCTCATCTTATTCATCAATTTCTTTGATTCAATCTCTTCCACTTGTCAATACAATCAAGCTGAGTTGTTGCATCTATGGAGCACCATAACAACTATAAATAGCTGCTCAACCATCTCAAATGAAACACAAATCAGATTAACCACTAATTCCTAATTCACCATTAAAATTACTTAAAATTAATTCAAGAAATTTCCACCACCACCACCACTTACTGCTGCCGCCACCACCACTTCCTGCCACCACCACCCTGACCGCCCAACACCACCACGACCACCGCACACCCTTTCGCCACTCGCCGTCCTCCACGCCCAGCCTCCCCTGCCTCCATCTCCTCTGCGCCCATCCCCCTCCATCTCCCTCTCCTCCTCGCAGCCATGCCACCACACCACCACCAGCGCATTGCGCCGCCCAGAACCAGCCACCCCGCCCTCCACCTTGCCCGAGCAGCGACGCCTTCTCCGTTACCGTCCACCTCTCAGCCCTCCCGTTTCTCTCCTCCCTCTGTCGTGCCCCTGTTGCTGCCTCCCCCCCTGCTTTCTCTGTTGTGCGTGTGTACATGAGGTTTTAGGAACCAAGTTCCTATTTTGGGGCTTGGTTTTTATTCCACAATCCAAGTAAGCCCAACTACCATCTTGGCCCAAATTTCTTTACTCTAATATTGTTAATATGTTTCACTATTATGTTTTACTTAATATGTAAAATTATTATACTTATTTATTCTAATATTGTTATACAAATAAATTTGATGATTATTCTAGATTTAAAACTTTTCCAAAAACTTGAATTTAATTATACGATTTATTTAAATACTTAATTAATTTATAAATTTTAAACTAATAAATTATTTGGAAAATATTAATCGTTTCAATATTAATTCTAAAATATTTATCATTTTATATATTAATTCAATAATTTAATCTTTTGAAAGAATTCGGACTCGGAGCTCAGAAAGAACGAACCAAGGACAAAGCTTAACGTAACGCGGAATTTAGGTAACGGCTATTGCTAGTATCCGCAATTCCCTTCTAAATGTGTTTATGAAATCATGACAATATGATTGAATTTATGATCTGAATTCTTTGACATGTTTTATTGAATTGCGGGAAATGAATTATGTTTTGATTGAATAATTTATTATAATATGATTTGATGGAATTATTCCTTATTTCATGATTGATTGAATTTCTTATAAAATGATATTATGATTGATTGAATTTCTTATAAAATGTTGTTTATAAGAAACCATGAAAAGAAAAGGATGTTTGATCGTATGATCCAAAGGAAATATGTTACTTCAACTGAAGTAAAAAGGCTAAAATGTAAAATTAAACGAAACATGATAAATGAAAGTGAAATTCCTAGTCCGTTTGGCAGTATATGTTCACAGGTTACGATCCTCGGTCATGCATGTACCCATGGGGCATCCCCCCATTGAGCCAAGGCTCTCATGTTTCCGGGCCAAGGCCCCATGTTTAAGGACAGCGGTACATCGTGGAAGGCGTTCCACCATGTCATACTTGCCACGGCTAGCATGTGTACCCTAAAGTTATGAATGAATTAAATAACGAACTTTATAAAATGTTTTAAATTATTCTATTCTCCCTGTGTTATTAAATGAATTGAAATGAATTTACGTTGCTAGAATAGTTCGTTACTGAGTCTTCGGCTCACCGTTTTTGTTTTCTGTTTTAGGTACCGCGGGGATCAATGGAGACGAGTAGTGGCGAGGAATTTCACTTGAATAATATTCACTTAGTTTATGCTTAATGTTTTAATAGTTTAATTAAAGACTCTTAGTAAGTTATGTACTTTTATTTCGGTAATATAAAGAATTATTATAATAACTTTTGGGATTTAATAACTTATGATTGATGGTTGCCTTGTAATTCCCAAGAGGGAGTTACGGCAGGTAATGTCCCGACCAAATTAGGATAATTCCGTTGCCAATTATGCTTTAATAATTGAATTAGAGGTCGGGGCGTTACACGGTCGTCGGACGAGCTTGCTAGACGCAAGGCCCAGCACGAAGCCAGGCCCGCGCCTAGCGAAGCCCGCGCGCACAAAGCGAGCAGCAGGCCCAGCGCAGCAAGAGAGCAAGGCAAGGCCCAGCAGTAGCGCCCACGATGGGCCGCGTGCTGCCAGTGCCCTGGCTTGGGCCGAGCCGCGCACCAACGCTTGTGGGCTGCGTGGCTGCGATGCTACGTACGACTGAGTCCTTGGTCGTTTAGGATTGCTTGCTTAATATCGTTTTCCTAATTCTACTAGAATTGAATGTTTTTGTGTTTGATTAAACATTAAATTATAATGGATTAATTTAACTAGAATCCTAATGGATTTAGTTATTTGAATCCTAGTAGAAATCTAAGTCCTTTATTTCCTCCCTATAAATACGTGGTTCATAATCACAATTGATATACAAAAATTCAATAAGTATTCATATACTTTAAGTTCAAGTGGGAATTTAATAATTTGTCTAAATTAATAATTAACCTTTCCGAATAAACGTAATACCTTAGAGAATATCCTAGTTGGTTGAATCTAAGGCGCATCCGAACGTGTTGTGGACTATCTACGGTGGGGCGATATTTGGAGTCCTAAACTTGTTCTTGTTCGGTTCGGGAGCAGCTAGGGAAGGCACGCATCACATGTATGTATCCTAAATTATGCTAATTAACTATGTGGCAATTAATTTGGATTCCTGGCTTTATGGTTTTTCCGCATGAAATATATGATTCATATTTGTCATAACCTAATAATTTGTCATGAAATATATGATTTATATTGTCATATATTTCATATATCATATTTCATATGACCATTTTCGAAAAACTCTATCCATCAAAGTTGAACGTCTTCAATGACTCTGTGAGAGGACCATTCAAGTCAGTAAATTCCCAATGACTCGTGAGGGAACTATTGCCATTTCCAGTGATGAACTTCAGTCAAATGTTATCACTCGGGGGCTCGTGAAACCTTCGTTAGAACTTAGATTTAACCAAGCTAGGTCCTAGATGCATTCCATCTACCAATACTTTGATTGTCGTCTTGCTCAGACTCAATCAAAGTGGCGGCTAACTGTAGACGCCTACATTTGTCCCTAGGCCCGACACGGTGTGTTTGATGATAAAACCAAACACCGCTTGACTAAGCTTTCCAAAGTATGCGACGAACGATCCCTGACTGACTGATAATCCCGTAAACCACATTTCCATTTTTAGAAGCTGCTATTTATAGTAATCACTATGCTTGGACGCTGCCCAGAATAGCAACCATGCAAGATAAAATATCTAAGTGTTTGAATTGCCTTACGATTCATCATTAGGCAAGGACTAAGAGTTGCAGTCCAACTCGTGTTCCTAAAGGATAGAAAGCGTGATAAGACTAGGCAAAAACCGATAAAGACTGGAAAAGTAGACTAAAATACCAGCGCTGGAAAATTTAAGTGCTGGCATTCCAAGCGCTACTATTTTCCAGTGCATAAACCTTAAGCGCTGGTTTATTCCAGCGCTGCTGTTTGCCTCTTACACAATCACGCAAAAAATAGAATTGATCCAGCTATCACCAGAGCAAATCTGGCGCACAAATGACTAGCGCTCCTGATCCAAGCGCTGGAATTTTCTAGCGCTCAGAAAATCTCAGTTGGAAAATTCTCATTTCGAAATTTTATCTTATTTTGGCCTATTTTGCTATAAATAGGGCCTCTAAAAACCGGAAAAGAACACACAATTCCAACCCTAAACCCTTAAGCTTAAGTATTGACCGAAGCTTTCTTCTGTCCCGTATTCGTGCGTATGCCGCTTTAACACACTTGCTCACCGAATACTGTTGAAGTGCTGCTGAAACCTAAAAACAAGTCCTTAAGCCTAAAATACTCAAAACTCTGGAAGAATCCCGTCCCATACTCAGTCAGTCATCGGAAAGTTCTAAAACCAAACGGAAAGCTAGCAAAGTCAAGTGGTAGGTGTTCCTGAGAACCGCAGTAAAGCCTACGCTTTGATGTAACGTGAATCTATATTTTTATTGATTTCCTCACCATATAAATTTGCTAACTTTAATCTATTATATTTCTCACGCCTAAATCAGATAATATTTGGACAAACCGGTTTATTGTTAAGCTCCTTTAATCAACCTAAATCAGCGTTTTGACATTGTTTAGCAATATCTGTGCATTAAAATCAATCAATAGTAGCAATTTAGCATAACGCATGTCCCATCATCGTCACAATTGAACTAGTAAGGACCGCGCCGCGTGGGCTAATGATGGGCACTCCCCGTATTAGTAAAAGTCCCCCGAACTCTCAATCTCTGCTCCACTGGATGTACGTTGAGGGATCTCTATACCAGGGATCACAAGGGAATATATGGCCGTCGTGAATCACATATGTTTGCACTCCAGGCATGTCACGATAATCGGGTTTTGTTAGTTTTCTAAAACTGAATGACGACTCCTAAAGACTAGTAAAAAGAGGCTAGCGCCCACAGTTAGTCCCTGTTTACTTAATATGCCTGCCACATCCAGAAGAGGGAAAAGTCGTGCGGGCCGTACACTCTTTCTAAGAGGCGTCTTGTCATGTTTTTCGACCCCCTCACAAAACGAGGAACCTATGAAGTTTGACATCCTTGTTGGCTTGGATCCAAAGGTTAAGGGCAGCTTGAGTTACCTCCGGACCAATGGCTTCCGGTAACTCTTCCTCAAGGACATACTCCTTTTCCTCATGCATTAGAACTATTTGCAAGTTCCCTTTCCAATCGAGGAAGTTATTGCCATTCAACTTCTCTTTGTCGAGAATTGAATGCAAATTGAAGGAGTTGTTATTGTTTGCGGCCATTGATTACTACAATTGAAAAGAATTTGCAATAAATAACCATTCATAATCCTTTAATAACTTTGAAATAAAAGAAATCATGAAATCATTAAAGTTATTAAAAATTTCATTCATGCAACATAAACATGGTCCAAAATGAATGAAACGGTTCCAAAACCCTAAAAGTCCTAAATCCTTAAGCATGTTTTAACTTGTCTTAAGTCTTTTAAGATTCTAGGTAAGCAAAACCGATTGCTATTAATCTCGAAATTACTCTTGGTTAATAAACTAATACCATAATTTATCCCGTTACCATAATATATGCCAATATTGTTTGAGTTAAAACCACAATCAACGTGTTCCTTTGGGATACCTTACCATCTAAGTCTACTAAAATAACACCTCGCTTTGGCGGAAACCTACTATCTTAGGTCCTTAGATTTTTATAAGTGCTTGATTTGGAAGGCAATTATAAACTCAATATTACTTTGGACCTAGTTGTTGAAGGAAATAATGCCCTTGGTCCAAGTTTGCATTTAATGCATTTAATGCTAAGTCTAATAAATGCGGTTCAGTATTAATTAACAAGTTAATAATTCAGTGTAATCAAGTGAACTGAATGGCTAGCTAGAGGCCGCTTCAGTTCAAGTGGAATTAATAATATTAATCCACAACTTACTCTTGACTGAACCCGTAGGGTCACACATGCAAATAGTACGTGAACGGATCAAGTATTTAAGTGAATATATTATTCATTAAGTACTCTATTTATGATCATTCGGAAATGACGGATCTCGGTTCGATCCAGTGGGAGCTGAAATTGTCAAAAGGCAAAGTATAAGAATATTCCGGAAATGAAGATATTGTCGGAAACGGAAATATGGTTCATGACGAAAATATAGGTATTATCCAAATCGTAGATGTTGCCGGAAACGGAAACATGGATCGTATCGGAAAATATTATCGGAAATAGAAATATTGCCCGAATCGCAAATATTGTCGAAAAGGGAAATATTACCGGGATTGGAAAAATTGTCGGAATAGGAAATTATTTCCGGAATCGGAAATATTAACGGAAACATAAATATTTATTCGAAACAGAAATAGATTCCGGAATCGCAAAATGAATCGGAAGCTCGACGAGTGACAAGACGGCAAGCGAGTCGGCCCATCGCTCGACAAGCTCGAGGCCGAGAGCACTGAACACGAAGCCCAGCGTCAGCGCCCAGCCATAGGCAATGGGCCTGGAGCGATGTGGGTAGCGAGCACGCCAAGGCAAGCAGCAGCAAGCCAAGGTTAACAGCCCGCCAAGGCCAAACTGCAGCGCGTTGGGCCTTGGGCCAGCATCGGTTGCGTTTGGGCCTATCCTGGCACGCGCGCCAGCGTGGCCCTTGTGGCTGCGTTGGTTGCTTCGTCTTGGGCTTCAAGCAAAGTCCGTTTACTTAGTCGCCAAGTAACTTTTTCCTTAAGTATTAGTTTTCCTAGTCCTACTAGAATTGAATTAATTAAGTGTTTAATTATTGCTACAATTCTAATTGGTTAAGAATTTCAATCCTAATGGGATTGGTAATTGTTTTCCTAGTAAGACTCAAATTCCTTATTTCCTACCCTATAAATATGAGGCTAGCCCTCATAATTTATACACATCAAAAACATATTCTTTACATATATTATGTTCAAGGGAGAGCATAGTTTATAGCCTAACCCGAGTGCATAAAACCTTAAGTAATATCCTAGTTGGTTGAACCTAAGGCGGATTCGGACGTGCTGTAGACTTTCTACGGAGGGACGACACTTGGAGCTCTAAAGACTTGTTCTTGTTCGGTTCGGGAGCAGCTAGGGAAGGCACGCATCACATTGTATGTAACCTAAATTATGCTAATTGACTATATATGTGGCAATTAATTCGGATTCCTGGCTTTGTGGTTTTTCCGCATGAATTATATTGTTTGTATTATTCATAATCCTACAGTGGTATCACGAGCCTCTAATTAATTCCATAATCAATTATAGTTAACATGGATTAAATTTTATAAATTTGCAATGAATTAAAGGGGTGATTAATTTCGTGATTGTAATTAATTGCAAATTCGTGCGATTATTTGATTATATGTTCTCAGGATTTTTGGCATTTTTGTCAATAATGGTCGAAATCTTATGTTTTTATAGTGAATTTCGCATGTAAACGACGTTTTAAAATTTTGACAAAAATCATAGATTTGATGCCGAACCCAGAATTCCCAAATTCGAAGCATGCCTATGACTTTTCGGAGGTTTTAGTTTTTCGAATGCAAAATTTGTAATTTTTATGATGTTAAATTAAATATTTGCGAATCTTGTATGTAAATCTTGAATTTATGATTGACCTGCTGTATATGTTTAACAATTTTAAGGTCTAATGTTGTTAATTATACAACCTAATTGGTAATTATAATTAATTTGTTGAATTTCAAATAATTTAGAATTTGTTTTGAATTTCATAATTAATTGATAATCTAATTAGGATCATATGATTAAAAACCACCATAAAATTTGTTAAAGTTGAAAATTTTATAATTTTATGACCTAGATTTTAATCCCTAAGAAATCATGTAATCCAAAATAATTTTACTAATAAATTTTCGATTTTTCGCCCAAATTTAATGAAATTAGTATTGGTTATTAATTTGTCGTTAAATTTAAATATAAAAGTTTTGATTTTTATGAATCGTTCACAAACTTGCACGCACGAATCAATGGAAGCCAAGTGTTACCCTTAAGGGGTGTTGCATAGTAAGGGCATGCGACGACGATCAAGGGAGCTCGTCGCCAATGCGGTACAAGGCAGCGAGCAAGGCACGAGAATGCGTGCGCGGGCACATCGCCTGTGCAGTGTGTGATGTGGGGGGTGATCGAGCAAGGCAAGAGGACAACGCGTGCACACACCCAGCAACGTTGGCGTCGAGGCAGCGTGCGAAGGATTTCGAGCCATGCGCATCTGCCAGCCCCGCGTTGTGCCCAGCAAGCGATGGCAACGAGGCATCGATGGATGCCCTCGTGCCATGCGCGCAAACCAAGCAAGCATGCAACGACAGCCAGCGATGGCGTCGAGCCAATAGGCACTAGCGAGGGCCTGGTTGTGCGATGGCCTCGACCATGCGTGCGGTCGGCTCTTGCGATGCTGCAAGCCTTGGCGAAGCATGGGCCTTGCGTCCATGGGCCTTGCCTTGGCCGATTAACTTGTTTTGTTTTGTTTTTTAATTTTCGGCTGAACAACGAATTTAATTAAATTTAATTTCGTAATTTAATTTTTCTCGGAATTTAATTTTGATTAATTTAATTATTATAATTTATTTTGTACTAATTATTTTAATTAAATTAAAACCTTGGTAAAATTATAATTAATTAATTTTAATCAACTGGAAAATGATAAAGGGATTTAAATTTATTTTTATGTGACCTTTAAAATTTTAATTAAATTCGTAAGTTTCTGGTTGGACTAGGAAATAGAATTTTATGTTTAAAATTAGTAAAGCATGTAAATTCTTGGTTTTAGTGGGAGCTTTTAATCATTAAACTCTTGATTAGGTCTTTATTCCTTTAAGGTTAAAACGACTAGATTAGAACTAATAAGGTTGAATAATTTGTAGATTGTTGGAACCTTTGATTAGTTGCCGCAAATGTTTATATGATGCATATTTTTCTACTAGCTTGCTATGTGGCCCAATCATTGATAAATGAATGAATGAATGAATGAATGGTATATTGTAAATGCACTGTTTTGCAGGTTGTGGAAAGTGACTAGTATGGCCCAAATAGGATAGTAAATATGGTATGCGTACCATTAATTTGAATGTAAAATTGGTCTAATGCACCAAAGTTTTTATTTAAATATGGTCTGCGTACCATCAAATAGTTGTAATTAGTTTAATTATAGCATATCCTATTTGAAGAAAATGGCGCCTCCCATAGTGAAATTCAAGATGGAGTTTCCAATCCATTTTCAAGACGGAGTTTGAAGTTGAAGCTTCAAGATGAAGTCGGCCATAGTGGATCACATTTAAATCTTATGCATGCTTTAAGATATTTATTTCTTTAAATATGTCTTGATATTATGCATGAGATTGTGGCTTGATTATGTTGCATGATTAAGGATTTTAGTTCACTTAAAATCTAACCAACATAGTAAGAGCCCTAAGTTCCAAACTTTAACATTGATTTAAAAGGTGTCATGCCAAAATAACTCTTAATTGGATAACCTTTACATCAATCTAGTAATAGTTTTCCGACATATTGAGGTGTTACTTATTGATTCTAAAGGGGGTAAGGTACACAATAATTGTGAGTACATGTTAGTTTTGGTAAAACTCAACGATATAAGTATGGGGTCATTTTATGTCGTGGCAAATGGGATAGGTTTACCTAATAAGTTCTTAGACGTACCTATCAACCAAGAGTATTTTCTAGACTATTAGCAAAGGATTTGCTTACCTAAAATATTTTAGAATTGAGTCAAAATACATAATGTGCTTAATTCTTCAATGATTTAAGGCTCTTGGATTCATTTTATTCACACCTGTAGGAACACAAAAACTCGAATAAAATGCTTAATAAATTTGGAATTATGCATATATGCTAGAATTTAAGTTTATTAAGAGCATCTATGAATGGTTATTTATTTGTTTATTCTTTTCAATTGTAGTTTTAACTATGGCAAACAACAATCAAAACATCATCAAGGGTTCTGAACTTATGACCAAGTTGAACCTAAAAAAATTTCTTAAATGGCATTGAGTATATACTGTTCAATCTCATTCCAAGATATTATGCCAGAGATATGACTCCTGAAAGACATGCCGCCTGGGATGCGGATCTCAAGAAGGTCATGAGTCTCATGCTGAGCAACATCCCTGGTGATTGGAATAAGAGGTTTGTATCTTACGAACCTTATATGCTCATCAAGAATCTGAGGGATATCTGTCGTGGAAGCACGAAGGAAAGAGACCTAAATGTCCATGAGTTGATCCAATCAATGAAAGGCTTGAAGGTTGATTCTTAAAACAGATGTTTCAGGATGGAAGTCCAAGAAACACATGCTCGGGTCCTTCGCTCTAAGAAAAGGGTTGGTGTTCCACTAAGATATCATGTGGACTTTATGCTTTCATTATTTGAACACTTAAGCCTACTGGGATCACCAATAAACGAAAGGATGACAGTCTCAATCTTCCTCAATTCACTTCATAATGGGTTTAGTCACTTCAAGCTACTATACATGAGTGAACCAAGAGAAGAAACAGTTGGAGAATTTATTCGTCTGGTTTAAAAGGCTGAAATAGTACTCGACTGTGAAGCCAAGGATTTACTCAAGGCTTAAGGGAGACCATTTAAGAAAAGTGGAATGTCCAAGGGCAATGCTAAGACAGTTCCCAACAGGAAGATAAAGCAGGAAAAGACCATATCAAACTGTCTCTATTGTAGTGGAATTGGCCATTACAAAAGAGAATGTCCCAAACTAAAGGAAGATCAGAAGAACGGAACTGTCGTTCCATCTTCAGGTATTTTTTTTATAAACTGTAAACTTGCTATTTAAACTTCTTGGGTATTAGATACTGGTTGTGGCTCACACTTATGTTCCAATCCACATGGACTAAGAAGAAGTAGAAGGCTTATCAAGGGAGAAGTGGACCTATGAATGGGAAATGGAGCAAGGATTACTACATTAGCTGTTGGCATTTATTATTTGTCGTTGCCTTCTGGTCTAGTTTTGGAAAGGGAAGATTGTTTCCATGTTCCAAGTATTACTAAAAACATCATTTATGTTTCTTGCTTGGATGCTAAGGAATTTAGTTTTGAAATAAAAGACAATAGTTGCTCGTTTTATTTTAAAGAGATGTATTCTGGATCTGCTAAATTAGTCAATGGACTTTATGTGCCAAATCACGACAAAGAAGTTTATAACATAAATACTAAAAAGGCCTAAACAATTGATTCAGATCTCACCTATCTGTGGCATTGTCGATTAGGCCGTATTAACATGAAACGCATGGAAAATCTTCAGAAAGAAGGAATTCTAGAGTTGTTTGACTTAGAGGATTTGACAAATGCGAGTCATGCTTACTTGGAAAAATGACAAAGGAACCTTTCTCGAAAGTTGGAGAAAGAGCAAGTGATCTATTGGGATAAATCCATACAGATGTATGTGAACCAATGAGTTCAAATGCTAGATATGGTTTCAACTATTTTATCACTTTTACTGACGACTTCAGTGGATATGGTTTTGTCTACCTAATGTAACATAAATCTGAATCCTTTTGATAAATTCAAGGAATTTCAGAGTGAAGTAGAGAATCAACTAGGCAAGAATATTAAAGCACTGCGGTCCGATAGAGGCGGTGAATATCTGAGCTATGAATTTGATGACCATCTGAAAGATTGTGGAATCTTGTCAGAATTGACTCCTCTTGGAACACCTCAATGAGACGGTGTGTCAGAACGGAGGAACATGACCTTGCTAGACATGGTTCGATCAATGATGGGTCAAGCCGAACTTCCAATAGAATTTTGGGGACATGCACTTAACACATCTGTACTCACACTAAATAGAGCTCCATCTAAAGCTGTCGAAAAGACTCCATATGAATTATGGTTCGGAAAGCCTCCAAAAGTGTCTTTTTCTTAAGATTTGGGGTTGTGAAGTATACCTCAAACGATTAATTTCAGACAAACTTTAAACGAAATCTGACAAATGTATCCTTGTGGGCTACCCAAAGGAAACAAAGGGGTATTACTTCTACAATACATCTGAGAACAAGGTGTTTGTTACTCGAGATGGTATCTTTTTGGAAAGAGATCACATTTCCAAAATAACAAGTGGGAGAAAAGTAGACCTCGAAGAAATTCGAGTCGAAAAACAAACTCTAGAGAATGATCAAGATGTCATTCAAGGTGAAACTCAGAGATCTTTAGAAGTATCTGGTGAGAATCAAGAACCAATTAGAAATATAACCCAGCGTAGATCGCAGAGATATAGGTCTCAACCAGAGAGATACATATGTATTTTGACAAATGAGAGCCATGAAATACTATTGTTGGAAAGCGATGAGCCTACGGATTACAAACAAGCTATGACTAGCCCTAGCTCCAAGCAGTGGCAAGAAGCCATGCAATCTGAATTAGACTCCATGTCTGAAAACCAAGTTTTGGGATTTGGTCAATTTGCCAGATGGCTACCAAGACATAGGAAGCAAATGGGTTTTCAAACTGAAAAAGGACAAGGATGGGAAACTAGAAGTTTTCAAAGCTAGATTGGTTGCAAAAGGATACAGACAAGTCCACGGTGTGGATTATGATGAAACTTTTTCACCAGTTGCAATGCTAAATTCTATTCGGATAATGTTAGAAATCGCTGCATATTACGATTGCGAAATATGGCAGATGGATGTCAAAACCGTTTTCTTAAACGACATTTTAACAGAAACTGTGTTTATGACACAGCTCGAGGGTTTTGAGGATCCAAAGAATGCTAAAGATGTATGCAAGCTTAAGAAATCCATTTATGGATTGAAGCAAGCATCAAGGAGCTGGAATATACGTTTTAATGAAGCAGTCAGTGACTTTGGCTTCGTCAAGAACGCAGACAAATCTTGTGTATACAAGAAAGCCAGTGAGAGCAAAATTTCTTTCCTAATATTGTATGTCGACGATATATTACTTGTCGGAAATGAAATTCTTATGTTGAACTCTGTCATGATTTGGCTTGGGAAATGTTTTTCGATGAAGGATCTAGGATAAACACAGTACATATTGAGCCTCAAGATCTACAGAGATAGATCTAAGAAGATGATTGGACTTAGTCAAAGAATTTATATCAATAAGGTGTTTGATAGGTTCAAAATGGCCGAATCCAATCGAGGCTACCTACCCATGTCTCATGGAATGACTCTAAGCAAGACTCGGTGCCCAAAAACAATGGACGGGCAAAGAGGAATGAATGGGATTCCATATCCATCATTGATTGTTTCAATAATGTATGCTATGATATGTACACGCCCGAATGTTGTGTACGCAACCAGTGCTACGAGCAGATACCAGTCAGACCCAGGAGAGGCACATTGGACTATTGCCAAGAATATTCTGAAGTACCTGAAAAGGCACAAAGATGATTTTCTGGTCTATGGTGGAGATGATAAAGTAATTGTTAAAGGCTATACGGATACAAGTTTCCAAACTGACAAAGATGATTTCAGATCACAGTCTGGGTTTGTCTTCTACCTCAACGGAGGTGCAGTAAGCTGGAAAAGTGCTAAACAAATCACCATTGCAGATTCTACAACTGAAGCGGAGTACATTGTTGCATATGAAGCAGAAAAGGCAGGAAGCTATTTGGCTAAGGAAGTTCATAGGTGAACTTGGTGTAGTCCCCTCTATTAAAGGACCAATAGCTCTATATTGTGACTAACGGAGCTATTGCACAGGCAAAGGAGCCTAGACACCACCAGAGAGTCAAGCATGTACTTCGTAGATTTCACCTTCTACGAGAGTTCGTGGAGAGAAAAGAAGTCGAGATAAGCAAGGTTGGAACTGACGACAACATCTCAGATCCATTAACTAAACCTCTGCCGCAAGTGAAGCACAACTCGCACACTGCAGCTATGGGAATCAAGCATGTTGAAGAATGACTTTGATGTCCTTAATGAATGTTTTAAAGTTTTAGAGTTTAATACTTTGTAAAACATTATTGGTTAACCATTGATATAAATGATTAGAATTCATTTTTCCATTTAATTTTGTGGTTTATTAAATCATGAGTCCTTTCAATTTGACAATATATTCAAGATAGAATGTCAGGACCAGTCATGTGACTATGAAATGCCTATCAAGTGAACTTCAATGTCAAAAGTTGAAAATAGTCCCTGTTCGGAAGTTTTCTATAAAGGTGGACGCATAGAAAACACTAGACGACAGAATGCAAGATGACTAGTAGTTCTGTTCCTTGAACTATGTGGACATGGCAATGTCGCAATCATTTGCATAGATACTTACTTGATAAGATTAGTATCGGACAGACCTATGAAACTTTACTGTAAGAGATGAAAATATGTCATAAGTAAATTTCATTACATTATTAGACACTAATCCTTAATACTTGAGTGATTTGAGATTACTTGTTTGAGAACTGGTTACTTTGACGTTGTCAAGCGTTGCACCGTAAAAAGAGACTATTATGACAACGCTCTGGTAATCACCTATCAAACGAAGTCTAACCTCAAGATCACAAGATTGGGATTGTCCTCCCATAAATCGGGATGAGATGCTGAAGGTTGTACAAGGCCACTCGAAAAGCTAGAAACTGAAAAAATGCATGTTCGTGCTCAGATGAATCATAGGCTATGATTATCTTTGATCAGTTGAACTCTGAAACCGAGAAATACCACTGCACATAATAAGGATGACTACTCTTATCTTATGTTCATGAGCAGGCATCAAGCGACAAAGGAATTAGGAAATGCACACTTGTCCCTAAGGACAAGTGGGAGACTTAAGGAAATAATGCCCTTGGTCCAAGTTTTCATTTAATGCTAAGTCTAATAAATGTGGTTCAGTATTAATTATAAAGTTAAAAAATTCAGTGAGATCAAGTGAGTCGAATGCCTAGCTAGAGCCGGCCTCAGTTCAAGTGGAATTAATAATATTAATCCACAACTTACTCTTGACTAAACCCGTAGGGTCACACAAATAGTTCGTGAACGGATCAAGTATTTAAGTAAATATATTATTCATTAAATACTATATTTATGAACATTCGGAAACGACAGATCTCGGTTCCAGTGGGAGATGAAATCGTCAAAAGGCAAAATATAGAATGCTCCGACAATGATGATATTGCCGGAAACGAAAATATGGATCATGACGGAAATATAAATATTATCCAAGTCATAGATGTTGTAGGAAACGGAAACATGGTTCATATCGAAAAATATTATCGGAAATAGAAATATTGCCGGAAACGGAAATATTACCGGAATCGGAAATATTGTCGGAATCGGAAATAAATTCTGGAATCGGAAATATTAACGGAAACGTAAATATTTTTTCTAATCGGAAATGAATTCCGGAATCGGAAAACGAATCGAAAGCACGACGTGCAAACGCTCGACGAACGAGCTTGCAAGACACAAGGCCCAGCGCAAGCGCCAGGCCCAGCGCCAAGCAATCCCGCGCGAAGCAGCAAGGCATGGGCCGAGCAAAGGCAGCAGCGCCCATCGAGTGGGCCGCGTGCTGCTCGCTGTTACGCCCAACGCGCATGGGCCGAGCAAGGCAGCAGCGCCCATCCGTGGGCCGCGGGCAGCTTGCTGCAAGCCATGCAACGTGGGCTTAAGGCCACACGTGCAAGCCCTTGGCCGGCCAGGTTACTTACGAGTCAAGTAATCGTGTGTTTTCCTAATTCTACTAAAGTTAGATGTTTAGGGTAAATCTGAAATACTTAGTGTTTGATTGTCCCTAGAATTCTGTTGTTATTAGTTAACTAGAATCCTAATGGATTTAGTTAATCAATTCCTAGTAGGATTCAAACTCCTTTATTTCCACCCTATAAATATGTGGTTAATGATCACAATTTATAATGCAATTCAATATACTATTCTAACACATTAAATTCAAGAGAGAATTTAATACTTGCCTATCACTATTGTGAGTTTCCCGAGTGCACATAAAACCTTAGAGAATATTCTGGTTGGTTGAATCTAAGGCGGATCCGAACGTGCTGTGGACTATCTACGAAGGGGCGACATCTTGAGTCTTATACTTGTTCTTGTTCAGTTCGGGAGCAGCCAGGGAAGGCACGCATCACATTGTATGTATACTAATTATACTAATTGACTATGTGGTAATTAATTTGGATTCCTGGCTTTATGGTTTTTCCGCGTGAATTATATTGTTTATATTATTCATAACCTTACAGTGGTATCACGAGCCTCTAATTAATTCCATACTCAATTATAGTTAACATTGATTAAATTTTATAAATTTGCAATGAATTAAAGGGGTGATTAATTTTTTGTATGTAATTAATTGCAAATTCGTGCGATTATTTGATTATATGTTCGCATGATTTTTCGGTAGTTTTGTCAATAATGGTCGGGATCTTATGTTTTTATAGTGAATTCCGCATGTAAACGATGCTTTAAAATTTCGACAAAAATCAAAGATTTGACGCCGAACCCAGATTTCCCAAATTCGAAGCCTAACTATGACTTTTCGGAGGTTTTAATTTTTCGAATGCAAAATTTGTTATTTTTTTGATGTTAAATTAAATATTTACGAATCTTGTATGTAAATCCTTAATCTATGATTGACCTACTGTATATGTTTAACGATTTTAAGGCCTAATAATGTTAATTATACAACATAATTTGTAATTGTAATAAATTTGTTGAATTTCAAATAATTTAGAATTTGTTTTGAATTTCATAATTAATTGATAATTTAATTAGGATCCTATGATTAAAAACCACCATAAAATTTGTTAAAGTTGAAAAGTTTTAAAATTTTATGACCTAGATTTTAATCACTAAAAATAAATGAAATCGGAAATTAATTTGAATAATAAATATTCGATTTTTTGCCTAAATTTAGTGAAATTAATATGATTTATTAATTTGTCGTTGAATTTAAAATATAAAAGTTATTAATTTTTATAAAACGATCACCAATCTTGCACGCACGAAGCAATGGAAGCTAAGTGTTACCCTTAAGGGGTGTTGCATAGTGCGGGCATGCGACAACGAGCAAGGGAGCTCGTAGCCCATGCGGTACGTAGCAATGAGCAAGCACGAGCATGCGCGGCAGGCGAGGCCCTGTGCGGTGTGTGCTGTGCGGGTGGTCGAAAAAAGGGCAACGATGCATCGTAGCGCAAGGCACGAGGCAAGGCAGCAGCACAACGAGAAAGGGAGCTCGCGTGCCGATGCGCAATCCCCTGCCCAGCGCGCACGCAGCGGGCAGCAGGCACAACACGGGACTGGTGCGCTGTGGTGGTGCATCACTCGGCCAACAGCAATGAAGGCCTTGTGCGCTGCCTTGTGCACGCGGACCATGGGCGCTGCGTCGTTGGTGCTTGGGCGAGGCATGGGCTTCGGCCTATAGCCTTGCTTTGGCACGTTTGGGCCGTTTTGTTTATGTTTCGGTTGAAAACGATTTTAATTAAAATAAATTTCGTAATTTAATTTTTTTCTCGGAATTTAATTTTGATTAATTTAATTATTATAAATTATTTTACTAAAATTAAAACCTTGATAAAATTTAAATTAATTAATTTTAATCAACTGAAAATAAAATTAAGGGATTTAAATATTATTTTATATGAGCTTTAAATTTTAATTAAATTTATAATTTTCCGGTTGGACTAGGAAATAAAATTTTATGTTTAAAATTTGTAAAGCATGTAAATTCTTGGTTTTAGTGGGAGCTTTTAGTCATTAAACTCTTGATTAGGTCTACATTCCTTTAAGGTTAAAACAACTCGATTAGAACCAATAAGGTTGAATAATTTGTAGATTGTTGGAACCTTTGATTAGTTGTTGCAAATGTTTATGTGATGCATGATTTTTTCTAATAACTTGCTATGTGGGCCATTCATTGATAAATGAAAGGGTGAATGGTATATTGTAAATGTATTGTTTTGCAGGTTATGGAAAATGACTAGTATGGCCCAACTAGGATAGAAAATATGGTCTGCGTACCATTAATTTGAATGTAAAATTGGTCTAATGCACCAAAGTTTTTATTTTAAATATGGTATTTGTACCATCAAATAGTTTTAATTATAGCATATCCTATTTGAAGAAAATGGCGTCTCCCAGGGTGAAATTCAAGACGGAGTTTCCAATCTTTTCAAAGACGGAGTTTGAAGTTGAAGCTTCAAGATGAAGTCGGGCTATACTAGATCACATTTAAATCTTATCCATGCTTTAAGTTATTTATTGCTTTAAATATGTCTTAATTATGCATGAGATTATAGCTTGATTATGTTTCATGATTAAGGATTTTAGTTCACTTAAAATCTAACCAACATAAGTTCCAAACTTTAACATTGAGTTAAAAGGTGCCATGCCAAAATAACACTTACTTGGATAACCTTTACATCAATCTATGTAATAGTTTTCCTCCATAGCGAGGTGTTGCTTATTGATCCTAAAGGGGTAAGGTACACAAATAATTGTGAGACATGTTAGTTTGGTGAAACTCAACGATATAAGTAAGGAGTCCTTTTATGTCGTGGCAAAAGAGTTAGGTTTACCTAATAAGTTCTTAGACGTACCTATCAACCAAGAGTAGTTTCTAGACTATTAGCAAAGGATTTGCTTACCTAAAATATTTTAAAATTGAGTCTAAATACATAATGTGCTTAATTCTTCAATGATTTAAGGATCTTGGATTCATTTTATCCACACCTGTCGGAACACAAAACTCGAATAAAATTCTTAATAAATATTGAATTATGCATGAATGCTAGAATTTAAGTTTATTAAGAGAAACTATGAATAGTTATTTATTTGTTTATTCTTTTCAATTCTAGTTTTAACTATGGCAAACAACAATCAAAACATCATCAAGGGTTCTGAACTTATGATCAAGTTGAACCTAACAAATTTTCTTGAATGGCAAGATAAGCTAGTTGCAGTAGTGAAACTCAATGGCATTGAGTATGCACTGTTCTACCCCATTCCAAGGTACTATGCAAGAGACATGACTCCTGAAAGACACGCCGCCTGGGAAGCGGATCTCAAGAAGGTCATGAGTCTCATGCTAATCAACATCCCTGACGATTGGCATAGAAGGTTTGTAGCTTACGAACCATATATGCTTCTCGGTCATCTAAGGGATATCTGTCGTGGAAGCACGGAAGAAAGAGACATAAATGTCCATGAGTTGATTGAATCGATGAAAGCGCTAAAGGTAGACCTGATCAAGATGAGCCCGGCCCGCCCGAAATTTTCGCGGGTTTGGGCAGATTTTTCCTGCCCAGATTCCGGGCCCGGTCCGGCCCGAAAATTTTATTTGTTTGGGCGGGTTTGGGAAACACAAAAATACAATTTTTAGTTATAAATTTGGCCCGGCCCGAAAGTGGCCCGAAAAGCCCGGTAGTCCCGGCCCGAAAATAACGGGTTTGGGCACAAAATTTTGGCCCGAATCTTGGCCCGGCCCGGCCCGACATAGTGGGCTGATATTTTACGCTCAAGGCCGGCCAGAACCCGGCCCGAACCGCCATTTGATCAGGTCTAGCTAAATGTTGATCTTCATAACAGATGTTTCAGGCAAGAAGTCCAGGAAACACATGCTCAAGTCCTTTGCACTAAACAAAGAGTTGGTAAACCACTTAGGGATCATGTGAACTACATGTTATCATTGTTTGATCACTTGAGTCTACTAGGTTCACCAATAAGCGAAAGGATGGCTGTCTCCCTCTTACTCAACTCACTTCATGAAGGATTTAGACGCTTCAGGCAATACTACATGAGTGAACCAAGAGAAGAGAAAATCGGTGAGTTTATTCGACTAGTCAAAAATGCTGAAATAATACTCGACTGTGAAGCCAAAGATTTACTCAAGGCTAAAGGGAGACCCTTCAAGAAAGGTGGAAAGTCCAAGGGCAATGCTGAGTCAGTTCCTAGAAAGAAGACAAAGCAGGACAAGTCCACATCAAGCTGTCTTTATTGTGATGGAATTGGCCATTACAAGAGAGAATGTCCCAAATATAAGGAAGATCAGAAGAACGGAACGTTCGTTCTATCTTCAGGTATTTTCGTTATAGACTGTATACTTGCAAATTCAACTTCTTGGGTATTAGATACAGGTTGTGGCTCACACTTATATTCCAATTCACAGGGACTAAGAAGAAGTAGAAGGTTAAGCAAGGGTGAAATCGACCTACGAGTGGGAAATGGAGCAAGGATTGCTACATTAGCTGTAGGAACTTATTATTTGTCGTTGCCCTCTGGGCTAGTTTTGGAACTGGATGAGTGTTTCCATGTTCTAAGTCTTACTAAAAACATCATTTCTGTTTCTTGCTTAGATGCTAAGGGATTTACCTTTTTAATAAAAGGCAATAGTTGCTCGTTTTATTTTAAAGAGATGTTTTATGGATCTGCTAGATTAGCCAATGGACTTTATTTACTAGATCACGACAAACAAGTTTATAACATAAATATCAAAAAGGCCAAAAAGAATGATTCAGATCTCACCTATCTATCGCATTGTCGATTAGGCCATATTAACATGAAACGCATAGAAATACTTAAAAAGGAGGGAATTCTAGAACCATTTGACTTAGAGGATTATGGTAAACGCGAATCACGCTTACTTGAAATGACAAAGAAACCTTTCTCTAAAGTTGGAGAAAGAGCGACTGACCTATTGGGTTTAATCCATACAGATGTATGTGGACCAATGATTTCAAATGCTAGAGGTGGTTTCAGCTACTTTATCACTTTCACTGATGACTTCAGTAGATATGGTTATGTCTACCTAATGAAGCATAAGTCTGAATCCTTTGACAAATTCAAGGAATTTCAGAGTGAAGTAGAGAATAAGTTAGGCAAGAAGATTAAGGCACTGCTGTCTGATAGAGGCAGAATTGACTCCTCCTGGAACACCTCAATGGAACGGTGTGTCAGAACGGAGGAACAGGACCTTGCTAGTTATGGTTCGATCCATGATGGGTCAGGCCGAACTTCCAATAAAATTTTGGGGACATGCACTAAATGTTAGGTTATGATACATATAATTGAATATAAATCCTGCGGAAAAACCATAAAGGCAGGAATCCAAATTAATTGCCACATAACAATTAGCATAATTTAGGATGCATACTCTTTGTAGCGTGCCCTCCCTAGTTGCGCTAGAACCGAACAAGAACAAGTCTAGGACTCCAAATGTCGTCCCTCCGTAGATAGTCCACAGCACGCTCGGATCCGCCTTAGGTTTAATTAACTAGAATTGCGCCAAGGTACTATGAAATTTTCGGTTTTTATGACAAATAAAAGTCTGAGTTTTAAGCCTAAAAATTGAATTAATACTTGAATTACTCGTTATAAATTGTGAACTATGATCACCTATTTATAGGGTATGGAAATCGGATATTCAAATCCTACTAGGAAACAAATTAACTAATCAGAATTTGACTAAAATTCAATTAATTAACTTCTAGTAGAGTTAGGAATTTGATCTTAAACGAATCCTAATCGATCAAGGTTTCGTACACAAGCACAAACACACACACGCACATCAGCCCACAAGGGGCGCCGGGCGCGCGCGCACGCGCTGAGCCTTGGCCCAGCAATTGCTCGCAGCCCACGAAGGGCGCGCAGCTCGCTGGCCTTGCTCATCGCTTGGTTGGGCTTGCTTGCTTGGTCGCGCGGGCATCGCTAGGCGTTGGGCCTAGCTTCGTGTTAGGCCTTGCGTCTAGCAAGCTCGTTCGATGTTTGTTCCGTACGTCGCGCTTCCGATTAATTTTCCGATTCCGGAATTCATTTCTGATACGAACAATATTTAATATTTCCAATTCCGAAATAAATTTCCGTTTCGAACAAATATATAATATTTCCGTTTCCGGAATTATTTTCCGATTCCGATAATATTTCCGAATCCGACAATATTTCCGTTTCCGGTAATATTTCAGATTCCGGCAATATTTCCATTCCCGATAATATTTTCCAATACGTACCATGTTCCGTTTCCGGTATCATCTACGACTTGGATAATATTTATATTTCCGATACGATCCATATTTCCTGTTTCCGGCAATATCATCGTTTCCGGAGTATTCATTTTTTGCCTTTGACGATCTCAGCTCCCACTGGAACCAAAATCCGTCGATTCCGAATATCCATAGATGGAGTATTTAATGCCATTAAATACTTGATCCATTTACGTACTATTTGTGTGACCCTACGGGTTCAGTCAAGAGTAAGTTGTGGATCAATATCATTAGTCCACTTGAACTGAAGCGACCTCTAGCTAGGCGAGTTCACTTGATCTCACTGAATTATTAACTTTTATAATTAACACTGAACCGCATTTATTAGACTTACCATTAAATGCATACTTGGACCAAGGGCATTATTTCTTTCAGTCTCTCACTTGTCCTTAGAGACAAGTGTGCATTTCTTAATTCCTTTGTCACTCGATGCTTGCTCTTGAACATAAGGTAAGAATTGTCATTCTTATTATGTCCAAAGGTTTTTCTCGGTTTCAGAGTTCAACTGATCAAATAAACAGATAATCATAGCCTATGATTCATCTGAGCACGGCCATGCATTTTACAGTTTCTAGCTCTCCGAGTGGCCTTGTACAACTTTCAACATCTCATCCCGATTTATGGGAGGACATTCCCAATCTTGCGATCTTGAGATTAGACTTCGTTTGATAGGTGATTACCCGAGCGTTGCCTTTATAGCCTCCTTTTACGGTGCGACGGTTGACAACGTCAAAGAAAGCAGCTCTCAAACAAGTAATCTCAAATCACTCAGGTATTGAGGATTAGTGTCTAATATTTTTGATGAAATTTACTTATGACAGATTTTCATCTCTTACAGTAAAGTTTCATAGGTCTGTCCGATACTAGTCTTCCCAAAGTAAGTATCTATGCAAATGATTGCGACATTGCCATGTCCATATAGTTTAAGAAACAGAACTACTAGTCATCTTACATTCTAGTCGTCTAACGTTTTCTATGCGTCCATCTTTATAGAAAACTCTAACCAGGGACCATTTTCAACTTTTGACATTCAAGTTCACTTGATAGACATTTCTTAGTCACAAGACTGGTCCTAACAGTCTATCTTGAATATATCGTCAAATTGAAGGGACTCATCATTTAATAAACAACAAATTAAATGAACTCTATTCATTAATGTGAATGGTTAACCAATAATGTTTTACAAAGTATTAAACTCTAAAACTTTAAAACATTAAATAAGGACATCAAAGCCATTCTCCAAAATGCTTGATTCCCATAGCTGCAGTGTGCGAATTGTGCTTCGCCCGCGGCAGAGGTTTAGTTAATGGATCTGAGATGTTGTCATCAGTTCCAATCTTTCTTATCTCGACTTCTTTTCTTTCAACGAACTCTCGTAGAAGGTGAAATCTACGAAGTACATGCTTGACTCTCTGGTGGTGTCCAGGCTCCTTTCCTGTGCAATAGCTCCATTATTATCACAATACAGAGCTATTAGTCCTTTAATGGAGGGGACTACACCAAGTTCACCTATGAACTTCCTTAGCCATATAGCTTCCTTTGCTGCTTCATGTGCAACAATGTACTCCGCTTCAGTTGTAGAATCCGCAACGATGCTTTGCTTAGCACTTTTCCAGCTTACTACACCTCCGTTGAGGCAGAAGACAAACCCAGACTGTGATCTGCTATCATCCTTGTCGGTTTGGAAACTTGCGTCCATATAGCCTTTAACAATTAATTCATCATCTCCACCATAGACCAGGAAATCATCTTTGTGCCTTTTCAAGTACTTCAGAATATTCTTGGCAGCAGTCCAATGTGCCTCTCCTGGGTCTGACTGGTATCTGCTCGTAGCACTGAGTGCGTACGTAACATCCGGGCGTGTACATATCATATCATACATTATTGAACCAATCAATGATGCATATGGAACCCCACTCATTCGTCTACTCTCATCTAGTGTTTTTGGGCACTGAGTCTTGCTTAGAGTCATTCCATGAGACATGGGTAGGTAGCCTCGCTTTGAGTCTGCCATATTGAACCTTCCAAGCACCTGATTGATATAAGTGCTTTGACTTAGTCCAATCATCTTTTTAGATCTATATCTGTAAATCTTGATGCCCAGTATGTACTGTGCTTCTCCTAGATCCTTCATCGAAAAACATTTCCCAAGCCAAATCTTGACAGAGTTTAACATATGTATGGCATTTCTGATAAGTAATATGTCGTCGACACATAATACTAGAAAAGCAATTTTTCTCCCATTGACCTTCTTGTATACACAAGATTCGTCTGCGTTCTTGATGAAACCAAAGTCACTGACTGCTTCATCAAAACGTATATTCCAGCTCCTTGATGCTTGCTTCAATCCGTATATTGATTTCTTAAGCTTGCATACCTTTTTAGCATTCTTTGGATCCTCAAAACCCTCAGGTTGTGTCATAAACACAGTTTCTGTTAAAACGCCGTTTAAGAAAGCGGTTTTGACATCCATCTGCCATATTTCGTAATCGTAATATGCAGCGATTGCTAACATTATCCGAATAGACTTTGGCATTGCAACTGGTGAAAAGGTTTCATCGTAATCCACACCGTGGACTTGCCTGTAACCTTTTGCAACCAATCTAGCTTTGAAAACTTCAAGTTTCCCATCTTTGTCCTTTTTCAGTCCATTTGCTTCCTATGGCTTGGTAGCCATCTGGCAAATCGACCAATTCCCAAACTTGGTTTTCAGACATGGAGTCTAACTCAGATTACATGGTTTCTTGCCATTGCTTGGAGCTAGGGCTCGTCATAGCTTGTTTGTAAGTCGCAGGTTCATCACTTTCAAGTAATAGAATTTCATAGCTCTCGTTCGTCAAAATACCTAAGTATCTTTCCGGTTGAGATCTATATCTCTGCGATCTACGCGGGGTTACATTTCTAGATGGTCCTTGATTCTCACCAGATACTTCTAAAGATCTTTGAGTTTCAACCTGAATGTCATCTTGAGCATTCTCTAGAGTTTGTTGTTCGACTCGAATTTCCGCGTTTGCGCGTGGCAGCTACTCGTGCCTTGCTGTGCAATCACTCGTGAGGGGCGATGCTACCTCGAGGACTCGAAGGGGCATGGGCGCAAGCCCATGGCCTCGTCTTGACCCGATTGATGCGCTTTGAATTTAATTTTTAATTTTCAGTTCGGAAACGATTTTAATTAATTTTAAAAATTCGTAATTTAAATTGTTTTCTTGGATTTTAATTTTGAATATTATAATTATTATAAATTTTATTTATACTAACTATTTTACTAAAAGTAAATCTTGAATTAATTTAAATTCGTTTAATTCAACTGAAATAAATTAAATTAATGGATTCGATTATAAATTTATATGAGCTTTAAATTTTAGTTAAATTTGTATGTTTCCGGTTAGACTAGAAATACATTTTCATGTTTAAAATTAGTAAAGCATATGAATTTATTGTTTTAAGTGGGAGCATTTTTAGTCATAAACTCTTGATTAGGTCTACAAATCCTTTAAGGTTAACAACTTGATTAGAATTAATAAGGAGTGAATAATTGGTAGATTATTGGTGCCCTTAATTAATTGCTGCAAATATTTATGTGATGCATAACGTGTTTTACTAACCAGCTATGTGGGCCATTCATGATAATGAATGGGTGAATAGTATATATTGTATATGTACTGTTTTGCAGGTTATGGAGTGACCAGTATGGCCCAAATAGGATAGAAAATATGGTCTCCGTACTATTAATTTGAATGTAATTGGTCTAATGCACCAAATTTGTTTTTCAATTTAAATATGGTCTGCGTACCATCAAATAGTTGTAATTAGTTTAATTATAGCTTATCCTATTTGAAGAAAATGGCGCCTCCCACGGTGAAATTCAAGAAGAAGTTACCATTTTCGAGACGGACTTTGAAGTTGAAGCTTCAAGATGAAGTCGGGCCATACTAGATCACATTTATCTTATGCATGCTTTAAGTTATTTATTGCTTTAAATATGT
Source organism: Spinacia oleracea (assembly GCF_020520425.1). NCBI lineage: Eukaryota > Viridiplantae > Streptophyta > Magnoliopsida > Caryophyllales > Amaranthaceae > Spinacia > Spinacia oleracea. Next base: position 66,702,714 of record NC_079488.1, on the reverse strand, counting down.
CTTAATTATGCATGAGATTGTGGCTTGATTATGTTGCATGATTAAGGATTTTAGTTCACTTAAAATCTAACCAACATAGTAAGAGCCTTAAGTTCCAAACTTAAAAATTGAGTTAAAAGGTGCCATGCCAAAATAAACTCTTGCTTGGATATCCTTTACATCAATCTAGTAATAGTTTTCGCTCAGCGAGGTGTTACTTATTGGTCCTAAAGGGGTAAGGTACACAAATAATTGTGAGTACATGTTAGTTTGGTGAAACTCAACGATATAAGTAAGGAGTCCTTTTATGTCGTGGCAAAATCGATAGGTTTACCTAATAAGTTCTTAGACGTACCTATCAACCAAGAGTAGTTTCTAGACTATTAGCAAAAGTCTTTTTCTTACCTAAAAGATTTTAGAATTGAGTCTAAATAAATAATGTGCTTAATTCTTCAATGGATTTTAGGGTCTTGGAATCATTTTATTCACACCTGCTGGAACACATAACTTGAATAAAATGCTTAATGAACATTGAATTATGCATGTATGCTAGAATTTAAGTTTATTAAGAGAAACTGTGAATGGTTATTTATTTGTTTATTCTTTTCAATTGTAGTTTTAATTATGGCAAACAACAATTCATTCAACATTCGATCAATTCTCGAAAAGGAGAAGTTGAGCGGGAAAAACTTCCTTGACTGGCAAAGGAACTTGCAAATAGTTCTTATGCAGGAAGAAAAGGAGTATGTCCTGGAAGAGGCGATGCCCGAAGCCGAAGGCGAAGGGGTCACTCAGGCAGCCCTCAATCGTTGGATTAATGCCAACAAGGATGTGAAATGTCTAATGCTCGCCACCATGAGTGCAGATCTGCAGAAAACGTTCATCAACTCAGATGCTTTCACAATCATCAGTGAGTTAAAGAACATGTTCCAAGATCTGGCTCGAGTCGAAAGATTCGAGACTCATAGGCAAATTCTTGAGACCAAACTTAAGAAAGGCGATCCCGTAAGTCCGCATGTTCTCAAAATGATTGGACTCATTGAGAATATGAGTCGGCTGGATCAATAATTCTCTCAGGAAATGGTTGTAGACACCATCCTCCATTCTCTTCATAGCGGGTATGACCAGTTCAAACTGAACTACAGTATGAATAGTCTGGACAAAACGCTCACTGAGCTTCACGGTATGCTGAAGACCGCTGAAAAGACGCTCAAAAGTGATAAGCAAGATGTGCTTATGGTGCGTGGGGGCAAGTTCAAGAAATCTGGAAAGAAGAGGAATGCTAAGAAAGGTGGAAACAAGGCCAGCTAAACTAAGCAACCAACTGGCGCGAAATCTGAAAAGAGGAAGGTCAGTCAACCCACTTCTGAATCTGAATGCTTCTACTGCAAGAAGAAGGGGCATTGGAAGAGAGATTGCTTGAAGCTAAAGGAAGATCAGAAGAACGGAACAGTCGTTCCATCTTCAGGTATTTTCGTTATAGACTGTATACTTGCTAATTCAACTTCTTTGGTATTAGATATAGGTTGTGGCTCACACTTATGTTCCAATCCACATGGACTAAGAAGAAGTAGAAAGTTAAGCAAGGGTGAAGTCGACCTACGAGTGGGAAATGGAGCACGGATTGCTGCATTAGCTGTAGGAACTTATTATTTATCGTTGCCCTCTGGGCTAGTTTTGGAACTGGAAGAGTGTTTCCATGTTCTAAGTCTTACTAAAAACATCATTTCTGTTTCTTGCTTAGATGCTAAGGGATTTACCTTTTTAATAAAAGGCAATAGTTGCTCGTTTTATTTTAAAGAGATGTTTTATGGATCTGCTAGATTAGTCAATGGACTTTATTTATTAGATCACGACAAACAAGTTTATAACATAAATACTAAAAAGGCCAAAAAGGCTGATTCAGATCTCACCTATCTGTGGCATTGTCGATTAGGCCATATTAACTTGAAACGCATGGAAAGACTTCAAAAGGAAGGAATTCTAGAACCATTTGACTTAGAGGATTATGGTAAGTGCGAATCATGTTTACTTGGCAAAATGACAAAGCAACCTTTCTCTAAAGTTGGAGAAAGAGCAACTGAACTATTGGGTTTAATCCATACAGATGTATGTGTACCAATGAGTACAAATGCTAGGGGTGGTTTCAGCTACTTTATCACTTTCACTGATGACTTCAATAGATATGGTTATGTCTACCTAATGAAGCATAAGTCTGAATCCTTTGACAAATTCAAGGAATTTCAGAGTGAAGTAGAGAATCAATTAGGCAAGAAGATTAAATCACTGCGGTCTGATAGAGGCGGTGAATATCTGAGCTATGAATTTGATGACCATCTGAAAGAATGTGGAATTCTATCAGAATTGACTCCTCCTGGAACACCACAATGGAACGGTGTGTCGGAACGGAGGAACAGAACCCTGCTAGACATGGTTAGGTCAATGATGGGTCAGGCCGAACTTCCAATAGAATTTTGGGACATGCACTAAATACAGCTGCACTCACTATAAATAGAGCTCCGTCTAAAGCTGTTGAAAAGACTCCATATGAGTTATGGTTTGGAAAGCCTCCAAATGTGTCTTTTCTTAAGATTTGGGGATGTGAAGTATACGTCAAGCGATTAATTTCAGACAAACTTCATCCAAAATCTGACAAATGTATCCTTGTGGGCTATCCAAAGGAAACAAATGGGTATTACTTCTACAATACATCTGAGAACAAGGTGTTTGTTGCTCGAGATGGTATCTTTTTGGAAAAGAATCACATTTCCAAAATGACAAGTGGGAGAAAAGTAGACCTCGAAGAAATTCGAGTCGAACAACAAAAACTAGAGAATGCTCAAGATGACATTCAGGATGAAACTCAGAGATCTTTAGAAGTATCTGGTGAGAATCATGGTCAATCTAGAGATGCAACCCCGCGTAGATCGCAGAGAAATAGATCTCAACCGGAAAGGTACTTAGGTATTTTGACGAACGAGAGCTATGATGTTCTATTACTTGAAAGTTATGAACCTACGACTTACAAGCAATCTATGACGAGCCCTAAGCTCCAAGCAATGGCAAGAAGCCATGCAATCTGAATTAGACTCCATGTCAGAAAACCAAGTATGGGATTTGGTCGATTTGCCAGATGGCTACCAAGCCATTGGAAGCAAATGGGTTTTCAAACTTAAAAAGGACAAGGATGGGAAACTTGAAGTTTTCAAAGCTAGATTGGTTGCAAAAAGTTACAGGCAAGTCCACGGTGTGGATTACGATGAAACCTTTTCACTATTTGCAATGCTAAAGTCTATTCGGATAATGTTAGCAATCGCTGCATATTATGATTATGAAATATGGTAGATGGATGTCAAAACCGCTTTCTTAAACGGCGTTTTAACAGAAACTGTGTTTATGACACAGCCTGAAGGTTTTGAGGATCCAAAGAATGCTAAAAAGGTATGCAAGCTAAAGAAATCAATCTACGGATTGAAGCAGACATCCAGGAGCTGGAATATACGTTTTGATGAAGCAGTCAGTGACTTTGGTTTCATCAAGAACGCAGACGAATCTTGTGTATACAAGAAGGTCAGTGGGAGAAAAATTTCTTTCCTAGTATTATATGTCGATGACATATTACTTATCGGAAATGACATTCCTATGTTGAACTCTGTCAAGATTTGGCTTGGGAAATGTTTTTCGATGAAGGATCTAGGAGAAGCACAGTACATATTGGGCATCAAGATTTACAGAGATAGATCTAAAAGGATGATTGGACTTAGTCAAAGCACTTATATCAATAAGGTGCTTGATAGGTTCAAGATGGCAGACTCCAAGCGAGGCTACCTACCCATGTCTCATGGAATGACTCTAAGCAAGACTCAGTGCCCAAAAACACTTGATGAGCGTAGACGAATGAATGGGATTCCATATGCATCATTGATTGGTTCAATAATGTATGCTATGATATGTACACGCCCGGATGTTGCGTACGCACTCGGTGCTACGAGCAGATACCAGTCAGACCCAGGAGAGGCACATTGGACTGCTGCCAAGAATATTCTGAAGTACCTGAAAAGGCACAAAGATGACTTCCTGGTCTATGGTGGAGATGATGAATTAATTGTTAAAGGCTATACGGACGCAAGTTTCCAAACCGACAAAGATGATTTCAGATCACAGTCTGGGTTTGTCTTCTGCCTCAACGGAGGTGCAGTAAGCTGGAAAAGTGCTAAGCAAAGCACCATTGCGGATTCTACAACTGAAGCGGAGTACATTGCTGCACATGAAGCAGCAAAGGAAGCTATATGGCTAAGGAAGTTCATAGGTGAACTTGGTGTAGTCCCCTTCATTAAAGGACCAATAGCCCTGTATTGTGATAATAACGGAGCTATTGCACAGGCAAAGGAGCCTAGACACCACCAAAGAGTCAAGCATGTACTTCGTAGATTTCACCTTCTACGAGAGTTCGTTGAAAGAAAAGAAGTCGAGATAAGCAAGATTGGAACTGATGACAACATATCAGATCCATTGACTAAACCTCTGCCGCAGGCGAAGCACAACTCGCATACTGCAGCTATGGGAATCAAGCATATTGGAGAATGGCTTTGATGTCCTTATTTAATGTTTTAAAGTTTTAGAGTTTAATTCTTTGTAAAACATTATTGGTTAATCATTCACAATAAATGAATAGAATTCATTTTTCCACTTAATTTGTGGTTTATTAAATGATGAGTCCCTTCAATTTGACGATATATTCAAGATAGACTGTCAGGACCAGTCCTGTGACTAAGAAATGTCTATCAAGTGAACTTGAATGTCAAAGGTTGAAAATGGTCCCTGGTCGGAGTTTTCTATAAAATTGGATGCATAGAAAACGTTAGACGACTGGAATGCAAGATGACTAATAGTTCTGTTTCTTGAACTATGTGGACATGGCAATGTCGTAATCATTTGCATAGATACTTACTTTGGGAAGACTAGTATCAGACAGACCTATGAAACTTTACTGTAAGAGATGAAAATCTGTCATAAGTAAATTTCATTAAAATTATTAGACACTAAATCCTCAACACCTGAGTGATTTGAGATTACTTGTTTGAGAACTGGTTGCTTTGACGTTGACCAACCGTCGCACCGTAAAAGGAGGCTATGAAGGCAACGCTCAGGTAATCACCTATCAAACGAAGTCTAATCGCAAGATTGGGATTGTCCTCCCATAAATCGGGATGAGATGCTTAAAAGTTGTACAAGGCCACTCGGAGAGCTAGAAACTGTGAAATGCATGGCCGTGCTCGGATGAATCATAGGCTATGATTATCTGTTTATTTGATCAGTTGAACTCTGAAACCGAGAATCACCTCTGGACATAATAAGGATGACAACTCTTACCTTATGTTCAAGAGCAAGCATCGAGCGACGAAGGAATTAGGTAATGCACACTTGTCCCTAAGGACAAGTGGGAAACTGAAGGAAATAATGCCCTTGGTCCAAGTATGCATATAATATTAAGTCTAATAAATGCGGTTCAGTATTAATTAACAAGTTAATAATTCAGTGAGATCAAGTGAGCTGAATGCTTAGCTAGAGGCCGCTTCAGTTCAAGTGGAATTAATGATATTAATCCACAGCTTACTCTTGACTGAACCCGTAGGGTCACACAAATAGTACGTAAACGGATCAAGTATTTAATGGCATTAAATACTCCATCTATGGATATTCGGAATCGACGGATCTTGGTTTCAGCGGGAGCTGAGATCGTCACAAGCAAGAAATGAATACTCCGGAAACGATGATATTGCCGGAAACGGAAATATGGATCGTATCGGAAATATAAATATTATCCAAGTCGTAGATGTTGCCGGAAACGGAAACATGGTACGTATCGGAAAATATTATTGGAAATGGAAATATTACCGGAATCGGAAATATTGCCGGAAACGGAAATATTGTGGGAATCGGAAATATTATCGGAATCGGAAAATAAATCCGGAAAAGGAAATATTAAATATTTGTTCGAAACGGAAATTAATTATGGAATCGGAAATATTAAATATTGTTCGTATCGGAAATGAATTCCGGAACCGGGAATTTAATCGGAAGCGCATCGTACGAATTAGCATCGGACGAGGCTTGCTAGACGAAGGCCCAGCACGAAGCCAGGCCCGCGCCCAGCAAGCCGAGCGCCCAACATGGAGTTGCCACAGCCTCGCCAGGCCCAACGCAAGGCCAGGCCCAGCAAGGCCTTGGCGCGCGCACGCTGAGCGTGCTGTTGGGCTGCGAGCAGCGGCTGCTCGTGTGGGCCGCAAGGCCTGCGCGGGTGGTGCGATGCTCGTGGCCATACGATGCTCATGTTCGTAACGAATACTAATCCTATCGGAATTCGTGTATTGATTAAATCCTAATCCTAATAGATTAAGTTTATTATTTAGAGTTCAAGTTGGATTCTAATTAATAAATCCAAATCCTAGTAGGATTATAATTCCTTTTCCATACCTCTATAAATAGGTGCCTAGGGTCATAATTTATAGACACAATTGAAGTATTCTAAAGGTAAGATTTTGAAGAAAAATCAGCCATACACTTGCACCTAAATAGCCGAAATTCCTAAGCAACCTTAAGGGCGATTCTAGTTGGTCAAGCTTAAGGCGGATCCAGACGTGCTGTGGACTATCTACGGAGGGACGACACTTGGAGTCCTAAAGACTTGTTCTTGTTCGGTTCGGGCGCAGCTAGGGAGGGCACGCAACAAAGTGTATGCATCTAAACTATGCTAAATGATTATGTCTAAATAATATGTTTTCCTGGCTTTATGGTTTTTCCGCATGATTTATGTTTTGTCATATGAATCATAACCTCACAAAGCAAGATTGGAACTGATGACAACATATCAGATCCATTGACTAAACCTCTGCCGCAGGCGAAGCACAACTCGCACACTGCAGCTATGGGAATCAAACATATTGGAGAATGGCTTTGATGTCCTTGATTAATGTTTTAAAGTTTTAGAGTTTAATACTTTGTAAAACATTATTGGTTAATCATTCACAATAAATGAATAGAATTCATTTTCCATTTAATTCGTGGTTTATTAAATGATGAGTCCCTTCAATTGGACGAAATATTCAAGATAGACTGTCAGGACTAGTCCTGTGACTAAGAAATGTCTATCAAGTGAACTTGAATGTCAAAAGTTGAAAATGGTCCCTGGTCGGAGTTTTCTATAAAGATGGACGCATAGAAAACGCTAGACGACTAGAATGCAAGATGACTAGTAGTTCTGTTTCTTGAACTATGTGGACATGGCAATGTCGTAATCATTTGCATAGATACTTACTTTGGGAAGACTAATATCAGACAGACCTATGAAACTTTACTGTAAGAGATGAAAATCTGTCATAAGTAAATTTTATTAAAATTATTAGACACTAAATCCTCAATACCTGAGTGATTTGAGATTACTTGTTTGAGAACTGGTTACTTTGACGTCGACCAACCGTCGCACCGTAAAAGGAGGCTATAAAGGCAACGCTCAAGTAATCACCTATCAAACGAAGTCTAATATCAAGATCGCAAGATTGGGATTGTGCTCCCATAAATCGGGATGATATGCTTAAAAGTTGTACAAGGCCACTCGGAGAGCTAGAAACTGTAAAATGCATGGCCGTGCTCGGATGAATCATAGGCTATGATTATCTGTTTATTTGATTAGTTGAACTCTGAAACCGAGAAACACCTCTGGACGAAATAAGGATGACAACTCTTACCTTATGTTCATGAGCAAGCATCGAGCGACAAAGGAATTAGGAAATGCACACTTGTCCCTAAGGACAAGTGGGAGACTAGAGGAAATAATGCCCTTGGTCCAAGTATGTATTTAATGTTAAGTCTAATAAATGCGGTTCAGTATTAATTAACAAGTTAATAATTCAGTGAGATCAAGTGAGCTGAATGCCTAGCTAGAGGCCGCTTCAGTTCAAGTGGAATTAATGATATTAATCCACAGCTTACTCTTGACTGAACCTGTAGGGTCACACAAATAGTACGTAAACGGATCAAGTATTTAATGGAATTAAATACTCCATCTATGGATATTCGGAATCGACGAATCTTGGTTTCAGTGGGAGCTGAGATCGTCAAAGGCAAGAAATGAATACTCCGGAAACGATGATATTGTCGGAAACGGAAATATGGATCGTATCGGAAATATAAATATTGTCCAAGTCGTAGATGTTGCCGGAAACGAAAACATGGTACGTATCGGAAAATATTATTGGAAATGGAAATATTGCCGGAATCGGAAATATTGCCGGAAATGGAAATATTGTCAGAATCGGAAATATTATCGAAATCAGAAAATAATTCCGGAAACGGAAATATTAAATATTTGTTCGAAACGGAAATTAATTCCGGAATCGGAAATATTAAATATTGTTCGCATCGGAAATGAATTCCGGAATCGAGAATTTAATCGGAAGCGTATCGTATGAATTAGCATCGGACGAGGCTTGCCAGACGAAGGCCCAGCACGAAGCCGGGCCATCGCCCAGCAAGCCGAAGCGCACCAAACACACGCTGCCAAGCCACGCCAAGCCCAGCGCAAGGCCAGACCCAGCAATGCGTTGGCGAGCGCGCGGGGCTGCGACGAAGTGAGCTGGCGCTGTGCGTGGGCCGCAAGGCCTGCGTGCGGTGCTAGCGTATCACTCGAAGTGTGTTACTCGAATCCTAAAGCTACCAGGATTCGTCATATGATTACATCCTAATCCTAATAAAGATAGAATTTGTTTAATAGAGTTTTAATAAGATTCTAATTAAATAAATTAGTATCCTAATCGGATTCCAAGTCCTTTTCCAAAACATTATAAATAGGTGCCTAGGGTCACATATTTACATCGAGAATTGAAGTATTCAAAGGTAAGATTTTCAAGCAAAAATCAGCCACAAACACTTGCCTATTAGCCGAAAATCCTAGTACCTTAAGGGCGATTCTAGTTGGTCAAGATTAAGGTGGATTCGGACGTGCTGTGGACTATCTACGGAGGGACGACACTTGGAGTCCTAAAGACTTGTTCTTGTTCGGTTCGGGCGCAACTAGGAAGGACACGCTACAAAGTGTATGCATCTGAATTATGCTAAATGATTATGGGTAAATAATATGTTTACTGACTTTATGGTTTTTCCGAATGATTTATGTTTATTCATATGTATCATAACTTAACAATATTCTACTAAAATCACAAGAGTTAAAAGGTTAAAAGGCTCCTCCCGATATAAAAAAAAAAAACAAAAAAGAAAAAAACTCCTCGCGCCTGCACGTGATGTTGAAATGACGGCACGAAGCATAACGGTGTCGGCCAGCGTGACACATGCCACACAATAATGATGGAGTATTATACTCCCTATAAAAATGTTGAACGAATATTATACCTTTAAACTGCAAATACTCCGTATTATTGATTTACTGGTTCTCCAAAACATAAATTTACAAATAAAACAACATTACGGAGTATAAGTTTATACTCAAATGCTAGTAAAGAAATATGGTGCATGTTAGCATGTCACCGAGTTTAGTTCGTTATCAGGTGCGGTGTTAATTTGTTAACTAGTATTTTGTACTCCCTCCGTATTTATTTAAGAAATACACTTGGTCGGATATGGGTATTAAGAAGAACTATTGAATGAAATAAAATAATAAAGTAAGTGGGGTTAATTAGATATTTAAATAAGTAAACAAGTGGGGACCATGTCATTTTGTGGGGTGGGTTTATGAAATTATTTGTTTAATACGATTGCGGGTCATAAGTAAATTAGATGTATTATTTAATTAGATAGTGGGATTGATAAATTACTAAAAATGACAAATGTATCTCTTAAATAAATACGGCCGGAAAAGACAAGTGTATCTCTTAAATAAATATGGAGATAGTAATATTTATGACACAATGCAATTATGCATTCATGAAATCAGGTATATCTTGAAAAGTTTTACGAGGAGACCTAGTAAAAAAAATTAAGCAATATATATAGTGTTTAAATTATACAATTATATTAGAATTTTAGAGGGCATAAATAAAAATACATTGCGAAAATTCGTTGGACCCACCTAGGCTATCAAAAAGAACCGATGTTGAATTAAATTTCATAAAATATATGTAGTATAAGAATGCAAGTCTACTGAAATCATGTGATCTTCTGGAAAGTTGATATAATGAAAATACATACCGAAACTGATCTAACAAGATATTACGGATTACACGATAATATTTCGACATACTCCATATGTATATAATAGTGAGAATTACTGTCAAAGTTTTCATACTTTGGACACATTTTCTAATGCGTAAAGAACTTTCAGGACCGAAGTTATTACATATTTTACGTCAATGTCTTTAGAGGACACTTTACACATTAAATAACTACAGTAACAACTAACATACTAAACGCTTAAATAAACAATTAATTTAATCAGTTAGTCAAATTATCTAATAACTAGTCAAACCAAACGACTAACCGCTAATGACAAAACATGGCTTTTGTAGTTTTGTATATACGGAAAAGACTACATGTACATCTAGTGTACAAGATTCTCTTGTAAAACACCATTAATGTGTTGACACAGCATCAAACCCACTAAAAAATAAGAATAAAAGACGATAAATATGTCATTTCAACCAATAGAAAAGCATGGTGTACAACATGTCTTGTACATTAGGTGTACATGTAGTAGAATCCTGTATATACGTAGTACTAGAACAAGTAATATAATGAAAAACGTTAACAAAATTCGAAAAGTTGGAGCAATTAATTGGTCTTTTATGAGAGGTGGACCCTTAAATAAGAAGACTTGCTAATTGAAATTAGCATGGTGGCTGGAAAGCAAACAATCAATGGAATGGAGGCTATTCTGTGTGCTTTGCTTGTTTCCTGGAACCAAGGTTAATTCATTATCCTGTTGCGCCTCCGATCCCATTTCAATCTGTAGTACGTACCTACCAAACTTGGTTGGTGTACATAGTTGGTAGAATCTAAAGCTAGAAATCTCCAACTCCAAGAACCTAACGGTATCCCGTTTGATGTTTTTTTTAAAGTGGAAGTGTGGAACATGAAAATTTTAAAGGTGATCTAAGTTAATTTGTCAATGTTGATCAGATGAACATAAAATCAGACAAGTGTTAGAGAAGATTAACCCATGTATGATTTGAGACTAATTGTCTTATATGGAAGAAATAGAGAGAGATTGACTAACATATATTTATGTGGTTTAGTAACAATATAATTCTTATTAGCTATGCCAACAAGCAAAGGATTGAAGTATTAAACCAATTACGAAGTACGGAGTATATATTGTCCGATGGCTTGTGTACTGTAGGTATCGGGTTCGAATCCCCACTCCCATTTATAATTTATATTGTCCATATGGCTGCAAATCGGTGTGCAAGCTTTCTTGTCATCATTCCAAAAAAAAAAACAAATGATTAAAAGTTCTTATTCATACTAAAGTAAGAGAAATTGTAGTACCCCGTATTAGGCAGAGTTAATGTAATATGGAGTACACCCAGAATAAAAGCGGGATAAACCTCAAAAAAATAGGTCGAAAATTTAATTATTTTTGAAGGACAAACTGATTAAAAGACCTATTCTAATCGCGTGCTCTATATATTTCTGTTTATAGCATAATAAGGAGTGTCGATTAAACGGACATCCAATACGGTCTCCTTAAAACACGAAGTATATGGAATATTTTTTTGGTGCAAGTATATGGAATATTGGTATTATTATTTTGACTTTGAAATTTGAAGGTCTATTATTGAATGGCTACTACAAAGACTACAATATATAATTAAACTCCTCAACAAGTCAGCAGTCATAAGAAGGAAAGCATGAGAAATGGAGCTGTTAGAAAACCATCGTCTTTGTTTCTTAATTCTTTTTAGTGATAATGACTGATGACACAATAATAGAGTTCTAATTAAACAAAAAAAATCACAAATTCTTATTTATAAGGGGTGTACAATAAATATTGTACACCGGAGTAAAAGTTAACTCAAAATGCTTAAAAGTTAAGCTTATGTATGTAAAACTTATCTATTGTTTAGTGATAAATTTTTTAATTTTAGTAAAACTTATTTCTTCAAAATGACTAATAATGTATAAAATTAATCATTTAACCCTTTAAAATGTTTATCTATCAACTTTTTTATTACTTAATCAAAACTAGGTTAAAGTTACAAAAAATTGGGTAAAAGTTATCTTGGTGTACAATAAATTTATTGTACACCTTGTGCGCACAAGACATTTTGAAAAAAGATAGCGATTAATAATTAAGGAACACATCACTTTGACATCAACCATGCAGGCCGGCCTTGACTAACGACTACTCCCTCTGTCCTTTAATACTCGACCTGTTTTGACTTTTTGCACTATTCACATAATTCACTTTAACCCTATTTTATTTCTAAGCTAGTATATGAAAACAAATGTTAATAATATATTGTTGGATTCATCTTAATATATATTTTCAAAATATTAATATTTTATAAGTTTTTATAATATGTAGTTAAAGAAATTGGTGATCAAAGTTGTACATTAGCAAACGTGTCCGGTCAAAACAGGTCAAGTACTAAGGGACATAGGGAGTATTAATTCATCGATGATCAAAGTGATACTTCCTTCGTTTAGCAAATTATCATTCCCTTACTCGAATGAGGCACCACTCGGCCACTCTCCCCTTCCCGGGCTGAGGACCTTATTGATCTTTCTAATTTGACTATGCATATTTGCCAATAAACATTTTTAATATTTCGTAATTAATATTTTTAATTTATATTTAGTCAAAATTATATAAAAAAAAATTAATGTCCATATAGCAGTGATTGAGACGAAATAACAAGACCCATGTAATTATATATACTTCATGCGTTCCATAAATATCGCATTATGATTGACTTTTACTCATCTAACCCATAACTTTGACTCTTAACATCTCAAATCGTGTGTAAGTAAAAGTTATAAAAAATTGATATTTATAAAATATATATCGATACGAATATAACATGACCCCACATGACTACATTTTTCTTACATATAAATCACAAAAATGGCCAAAGTCGTAATGTGAATAATGTAAAAAACTAAATGGTGCGATATTCACAGAACGGATGAAGTATTTTTTTTTCTTATATAAGAATTAAGTATTAGTCATAGTATATTCCCCCAAATTCTAAACAGTTGCAAGATTCTAAACAAAAATAACATTAAAACAAAGGGGGTAAATTTTCATGATCAAATTTGATAGGAACATACTATGTCGTCCACTTTCATCATTGTTCCCTATATCTTTCCACCTTATAAAAGTTTAATCTGGTGGATAGTTGGATAAGAAGCTTTATCCAGTGGCGACTACTGTAAGGGTTCAGTTGGTTCAGCTGAACCCTTACTGAATTTAAAAAAATAATAAAAAGTTTGTCGAAAAAATGAAATATAGTGAAATAAAATTAAGTAGCGCCCAATATGTGACAAAAAGAATCAAGGTAGCTCAGTGGTATGTGTTGCGGTAATTTTTAATAAGTGAAAGTTTTCTTATTTTAGTTTTTTTTTAACATGATATTTTAGGATATCAAGTCACTTTTAAACAAAAACACGCCGAATTTTATTTAATTGCAAATTTTCCATATTTTAAATGAAATTTTTGCACTCTCAAGATTTGTTTGTTTCAATTTGGGGTAAGAAATTGGATTTTATTTTATAGAATTTATTTCAGTTAACTTAAGTTCGAATTCGATCCCTTACTATAAAATTTCTAGCATTGCCACTAGCTTTATCGTTTATTCATGTTACAAAGCCTCGTTATTGTATTTTTCTTCCCCTCTAATGCTCCAACTATTAAAACTAATTGCAAATTGTTTGATTGAAATCAAGTTTAAAATGTTCTCAATTAATAGTTTTTAGTTGCAATACCATCTAGAGAAAAGCACAATATGCGTAGTTTTTAAGTGAAAGTTTTCTTATTTTAGTTTTTTTTAACATGATATTTTAGGATATCAAGTCACTTTTAAACAATGAAAATTCGCCGAATTTTATTTAATTAATTGCAAATTTTCCATATTTTAAATGAAATTATTGCACTCTCAAGATTTGTTTGTTTCAATTTGGGGTAAGAAATTGGATTTTATTTTATAGAATTTATTTCAGTTAACTTAAGTTCGAATTCGAACCGTTACTATAAAATTCCTGGCATCGCCACTAGCTTTATCGTTTATTAGATGAGTATGTTGAGTAGCAAATAAAGTAGAAATGGATTATAAAAACCATGCTTACTACATAGTTTTTTTTTTTTTTAAAAAAAAAAAAAATAGAGAAACGAGACAATTATTTTAAAAGAAAAATGCATCAATCTTATGAAGACAAAGAAAGTAATCCATGGCACATATTAATGTACAACCAGGACGATGATGCAAGCTGCGATAATTAATAAGTGTCGTAATCTTACTTGTCGCTCTTTTAGTGGTACCATATGGGTGTCACATAGCTCACAAGTCACAACTCATCAATCATTTTTATTATCAATATTATATTTTTACTATAAACATATGTAAATAATGCCGGTAGTCAATAATAAAAAAATTATTATATTTATAATAACTAGTAAATATGTACGTATTTCCTTTTATCTTGTAAATTAAAATTAAAAACTAAAAATTATATACTAAATATTTAATAGGAAGTATATATTAATACCAAAAAAAATACGAAGTATATTTTGTGTAACTAAAAAATACAATAATTTATAATTTAATGACATTTTTGTGTAGATACCGAAGAACAAATATCTTCTTTTTTTTGGTTGACAAAGACTCATATTGCAATTTTTTGGTCGCTTCACTTTTAGCCTAACAACTACAATTATAATCTCTTGTGATTAACTACTTCACCTCTAACTTTAAAAAAATTAATACTCCATAATAAAATTCAATGTCCAGCTTAAATTAATATCAAATAATTCAAAATATTTTAATGTATATAAAAATGTCCCAAGTTCGAAAGACTGTTAACAAGAAACAATAACGAGTAAAAAAATCAATTCAGACCAATATACATTGACAAAACAGGTTTCTGTTTCTGAAAAATGTAGACCAATTCGATCATATACGATTACAGAAATACAGAAGTTTCATAAATTATATACAGAGTAAACGTTTTTTGGATCTTTTACCAAAATGACTAATTTTATAATTTTATTTACCAAAATAGCTACTTTTGAATTCTATTTCCTAAACTAGCTACTATTTATTCACCAAAACGACTATTTTGACTTTGAGGCAAAAAAAAACAATGAACCGATTTGGTTTGGGTTTTTTTTTATATATATATATATATATATATCTATTGAACCGGTTTTTTCTTTTTTGATGATTGAGGTTTGTTTTATTAAGTAGGAAGGAGCCATAGAATTGGACGGTTGCCCAATCATTGTGAAAGCTCAGAGTACAAATCAGTCTTAAGACTTTCAAACCAAAATAATCAAAATACAAAAATCGCTGGCCCTTGGTTACAGCCAAGCTAATGAAATCATCAGCTCTCGTGAGTCCTTTCTGGTTTTGTGGATGGTTTCAATGCCATCCCCGTCCTGCGATGCGCCCCGAATATAGATAGTGATGAAGTTGAGGTTCCGCGGTCCACCATTAATCTCGTTACACCACTTTACCGCGATTGCGGAGTCCGACTCAATTATGAGTTTGGACTAAAAAACAAGTAATTTTTGCTACTAGCCGTAAAGCATTCTCAAATAAAATCAACCCAAAACATAAATTACAAACCAAATAATAATTACTTTATTATTAATGAAAAATAACTTGTATTATTAAACAAAATCACCTATTCTATAAAACAAAAAACTCAAACCAAACCGGTTCAGTAGTTCACAATTAAAAAAAAACCAAACTAGTTCACAATTAAAAAAAACCCAAACCGGTTCACTATTAAAAAAAAACAAAACCGGTTCACAATTAAAAAAATCAAACCAATTGATTGATTTTTACTTCAAAATCAAAATAGTAGCTAGTTTGAAAAATAGAATTCAAAAGTAGTTATTTTGGTAAATAAATTTGTAAAAATAGCCATTTTGGTAAAAGGCCCACGTTTTTTTACTTTAATTTCTTATATAAATTATGTAAATATATTTTGTTTTAAATTCCTATACAAATTATTATGAATGAGTTTTTATTTACTTAATTTCCTATACAAATTATTATTATATTTATCAAAAATAAAATTACATATTCAATTGTAAAATAGGATATTAAAATTTTCCTCGTTTTTCATAACAGGTAAAATAGTGTATGTATGTTAAAAATCTTATTTTCCAATTCAAAAGTACAACACGTCAACATGCCACGTCACACTTAGGACACGTTATAATGATCGTAAGTTGCGATCTTTATCAATTTCGGTACAACTAATTGTATGATGAAAATTCTTGTAACCCATCCACATTAAGTATTGCTTACATCTAATTGCCTTTTAACGAGTTAGTTCATGCTTAAATTTAGTAAATGATTGTATAATTAATTTGCATAATTTCTAATAAACTCTGGTGTTGTTAATTACATGCTGTCTAACATGCTACCCATAGATCAGGTCAAATTTAGAAAGTGCATGATGCATAGCTTGCAGAGTTGCAAGTACGTCACTTGGTAATAATTGGACTTTTAAATTATGATTATTGTATTTTTTTCTTCTATATTATAGTGTAGCTGTCTATACATTATAGAAAAAAAATAAGAAATATATGATAGTAATTGGAATGTTATAGATTAGACTAATTAAATCCTATTTCTCCTCCTTTTTTTTTTCCTCTCTACAGTTTACAAATTTCAAAGGGTTTAGAAATTTGGCTATTTCCGACTCTTTTGGTTTAATTATTCATGTGTTTGTCTTCAAATTCAATAAAACTACATCGTTTGAGTGTAGTAAATTCCCCTATGGTGAAATTAGTGAGTGTAGTAAGTTCTCCTATGGTGGGATTAGTTGAGTATTTGAGTTTTAGTATTAGTATAGTTTTGGTGGAGTATCGTCGTGAATTCGGTTCGTTGATAAAGAATAATACGAGATTGAACCAGTTATCAAAATTTCAAATTGACTTAGATGAATCGGATGGAAACCGTCCTCACGGCTACAACAAATCGTTAGACTGTCTCTCCGAAAAGGCTGTATGTTGCAGCGATATGTGCGAGAGATGTCCCACAATGCAAAATCTTCCCAACGACGGTAGTTTTGATGAAGGAATACCTCTTTTTGATTCAATTTGTTTTGTATTTGTTAAATTCGATTTCTGATGTAGATGTCGCGCGTATGACTTTTTATTAATGAATTGATTTTACATTAAAAAAAATGGAATGTGATAAGTATATATTAGAGCATATAACATAGTATAGAACATTAACTTGTAATTAGTTTGTTACTTAGTATAAATACTCTAGATTTGTACTATCTCAATTAGTTACACAATTAATAAAATGTAGTCTTTAATTTCTCTCTCAAAGATCACGAGCTACCAAGCTCCAACAATGGTGTTCCGTTATTTCTTCTTTACTTCCTCCTCCTCCTTCCCCTAAACTCTCAAATTCAACATGGTATCAGAGCGGGAACGATCCCGGCTCTTCAATTCCGCATTAAACTTCTGTTCGAATCACATTTCCAATTCGTCAAAATTTCCCTAAATTTTCTGCTTCGAAATTTTTGCTCGAATTGGGTCAAAATTCGACGAATTAGGGTCTTAATTCGCCCTAATATCTTCTAAATTCGCACACAAATCTTCTCCAGAACCTTGAATTAAACAATTTTTTGATTCTTGAGTTTTCCCCAAATTCTAGGGTTCTTGAAATTTTTTGAAATACTTGCAAGAATCTGGTATTGTTGGTAGATTCTTGAAGCAATTTGTGATTCTACGTTCTTCGGTGTTTTTAATCGAAGGATTGACCGGACTTTTTGATCGGAGGTTTGATCTGTGATCGATTTGGTTGCGATTTCTGACCGTGCTCTTCCGTCGTCGTCTTCTTCGACGTCTGCTTCTGCTACTTCGAGATTTGATTTACCCAAACTTTTCTCTGGTTATGAATTTCGATTTATGGGTCTGCTTAATGGGTTGATAAATGTTGGTGAATTCCGATTCTTGAGTTCGTTTCCTTGATTTCTTGGCTTCCTCCGTCGATGATGTATTGCTATGATGTATTTCTTGGTGAATTAGATTGGTTTCTTGGTAAGTGATAGATTCAATAGAGCTTCGCCACTTTAATTTTTGTGGGTTCTTCTTAGTCAAATCTTGGACAAGTTTGCTCACTCAATTTGGGTTTTCTGTTAAGCCTTTTACTCGCCAAGAAAACACTGTCATTCAGACTTGTGTTGTTGCTTGTTATGGCCTTTCTTTTAGTGGCGGTTTTGGTTCACATTTGATTGCTATGAATGAGAAAACAAACAACCTTATTGGCCCCGACTACTCGGGTAATCGAGCAGAAGATGTGATAAATCCTGGTTTGTGGTGGATGATGGGTTTCTTGTTTGTCGTTAGTTTTTTGGGACTTTTTTAGTCTTGTGCCACTTCGTAAGGTCATGGTGATGGATTATAAGCTTACATACCCAAGTGGGACAGCCACAACTATGTTGATTAATATAGTTCTTGCAAGCACCAAAGTATGAAGTTGCGAATCATCTGCTTGATCTAATAGCCTCAATTGAGTTGTATTGTGGACATGTGACGTATGGTCAGTTTAACAAAACAATGGATGCCTGATGTGATTCTAGGATTGGGATCAAGGAACATGCTAAAACAGTCAATGGAAGAGAGTCACTTGTCAAGTGAAATGAGAAGTTCCTAGCATTTAGCAAGTTAATTGGAATGATGGTTCAACTAGTTGGAATAAATAATGAGATATTAGACATTGCTGGGATAATATTTCTCATTGGGTGTAGAACAAATTTGCAAAGAAAGGACTTTGGGTCCAATGTCTTGTCCACAAGTGTTTGATGGAGGTTCGTTGGCATGATTTGTTGCTAGTTTTAGGTTGAAGTTTTTTTTCTTTTGAATGTTGGCACGATTCAACATTTTTTTTCCAGCAACAGATCTGGAGTTCAGTACCTGTATAATCAGGTCAATTTTGTTCATTTTTCCCAGCAACAGATCTGGAGAATCAGAACCTGTAAAATCAGGTCAATTTTGAGACCCAAAGAGGTCAGTTTTGAGACCCAAAGAGGTCAGTTTTGTGACCCAAAGAGGTCAGTTTTCATTGATCCATTGTGATCATTCTTTTGATGAGACCCATTGAGGCTCATTTCTTCAAAGCAATATTGGACGTTGCAGTTTGATATGAGCAGTTGGTACAACAGCAATAGCAGTGGCCAACATCTATGCTTGTTCATGAGGAGTTCTTGGTGCAAAGTTAATGAAAGAGTCTGTTTTTGAAGCTTTCAAACTGAAGATGTTTACACTTGAAGATGTTTACACCATCTCCAGTTTGAGGGGGGGTATTAGAGTATATAACATAGTATAGAACATTAACTTGTAATTAGTTTGTTACTTAGTATAAATACTCTAGATTTGTACTATCTCAATTAGTTACACAATTAATAAAATGTAGTCTTTAATTTCTGTCTCAAAGCTCACGAGCTACCAAGCTCCAACAATGGTGTTCCGTTATTTCTTCTTTACTTCCTCCTCCTCCTTCCCCTAAACTCTCAAATTCAACCGTATATGCATGTGAAAACTCATTTAACACTTTTAGTGTAGTTAATGCATTCATTTACAATTTCTATATGAAACAAGGAAAGTAGTCTTTTTCCATTTGCGTAAGGTCTGTCCTGTTTATCTACTCCCTCCGTCTCTTTTTGTTTTTTACGTTTTCCTTTTTGGGTATTTCAAAATGTTTTTTACATTTCCTTTTATATTATCACATAAATAACTTAATTCTATCAAAATTTGTGTCCAATCATTATTTTAACCAATCAAATTAATTGGGTCATTTAATCTCTCACACTTTTCCATTGGGACATTAAATTTTTCTCATTTCCCAATATCAGATTTTTGATAAAAGTGAAAACATTATAAATAAACGTAATTTATCTCGTTTAAATAAAAAAATTGAGGGATTTCAATGCAAATTAATTATTCGTTAAAACGCGTGAAAAATATCAAACGTAAAAAACAAAAAGAGACGGAGGGAGTAATTTTTAATTGTTTTTCTAAAGTCATTTAAACTTATTAAAACGTATTTGTGGACTTGTGGTATAGTCCTTAATTTTTCCGAACTTTTCTTATTTGAATTTATTTGGACTTAACTAAATTTATTTTAATTTGAAATTAATTTATGTCAAACTATTTTTTCTTAAAATAAGTGAAAATAAAGTGAATAAAGCATATGCTAATTGCATATATATTGAAGTTATTGAAAACATATGTGATGTACGTAGTATGAAACAAAATATGAAAGAACTTGCACAACTTAAAGACTCAATCATATGCAAAAAAGTTTTTCATTAATGTATGTTTCTTGCGAATGTAAGCTAATGAGCACCGCAATTTTCCGGCCATCAGAAAATCGATTTCGGTGTACATGTATAAAATCATAAAGGGCAAATAACGTAGAATAGGTTCGATATTAGGTAATAGTCAAAACTCATATATCTCTCTTTATAACTTTAACCAACTAACATAGAGAGTACTTGATATAACGCCCATATAAGGTTACATGTCCTTGGCCTTCAACTAAATTTACTCTTGCAATGTTGCTCCAATCTTACCTAGCTGGCGAGCGATCCCAGTTCTCGGCAGAGAACAAGACAACAAGCGAGCGTACCTTTGTTCGCTTCTTCTCCACCAAGCACGGAAGTTTAAGGATAACTGTAGGTCGGTGGCTACCTAAGGAAACTCCGATTCGATCCGCCCCCCGGCTGGAAGGCATCTACCTCATCACGATCACAAGGAGAAGTTCACCATGATGGGGGGTACTTTATTTTCCCTTCCAGAAAGAAAGAAATTCATAAGGGACCATCCTTTTGTTGCGGCATGCTCTTCCAATTTACGGATAGTAATCCCATAACTACGGAGTAATTAATTAGGAGTTCGAAGGTTGGGGTTTTAGATAATCAAGAAGGACCATTTAATCAACTCGTTTCTTAGTCAAACAAAAAAAAAATATACATACGAGTTGGTGTCCACTTAGACGTCTCTGGTCAAATAATATTTGTATTTAGATTATTTAATTACCCCGTAACTATTTACTTTGTTTTCTTACAATTTGGATATTTGAATTACTTTTAAAGAGATAACAAGAGAATTTATATATTTTAAATAACCAAACTAATCAAAAGAAAACACAAAATTATCTCAATTTAACAAATTGATGGAGGAGTAAAGGAGTGACACATGTGTCATCTAATCACATGTGGTTTCGCTTTTTAAATACTAGACTAGACTAGATATAGACCATGTTCGGAAAAACTAGCGGTAGCGGGTAACTTTAGCGGTTGAGTAGCGGGTAGCGGTTGGCGTAGCGAGTAGCGGGTAGTGGTTGGTGTAGCGAGTAGCGGCCAAGAGTAGCGGGTAGCTGTCAAAGTAGCGGTTCATAATATGAGTGTTTGGCAAAACTAGCGGTTGAAATTGTAAAATTTTATACAGATTATTAATTTAAATCAAATAATTACCATTTGACGAAAAAATGATCATATTCAATACGACATTTAATAATAAAAAATAACTATAGAATATTAAAACGGTATGAAAAAAAAATTATACTTATACACACAAAATACTACATTGCTCCTCGGGGAAAAAAATAAATAGACTACATTATTCTTCTTATTATAAATAACTAGTTTTTAGGCCCGGGCGATGCCTCGGGTTACTAAATTAATAACATTAACGTTTACTTATATATAATTTTTTGTAATGATAACATGAAACATGTAATAGCTTAGTGGTAAAAGCTTTATTGTTTAAACTCAAGGTCATGAGTTCAAACCTTACACAAACCATGTTTGCCATTTTTTTTTTATGTAGATGAATATTACATGGAGAGAACGACGCATAAGCAGAGCGCCACGTGTCACGTATACTTTCTTGTAAACGCCTTTTAATATATGTATAGATGTTAAATTAAAGTATCTTATTACAATGACTAAATGCGTCGTCTTTCATTCCTCGATTTCCATAAAGTATCAGCTATACGGTCACCAATAGCCTTCATTTCAGTACAACTCTCCTCTCCATTTCCACCACGCGAAGTAGCACGAATATCAGGTAGCTCAAATGAAGGTATGAAATTAGGATACTCTTCTAACACTCGAAAAAGAGGATCATTTGGGGAATTTATTCTAATATAGTTATGGAGTGCAAATGTAGCAACTATAATATGTATTTGTTTCTCGATGCTATATTGTGGCATTTTGGTTAATATCTTCCACCTTTGCTTCAAAACTCCAAAATATCTCTCTATGCAACTTCGAAGAGATGAGTGCCAACGGTTGAAATCAGATCAATCTTTAAAAACTCCAGAAATTTCATATATGGTTAAGATCATAAACATAAAAAAAAACAATTAAATAGGAGATATACATACCTGGATGATAGTCTGCTTGGAGAGTCAGATGATCAGAGACTGGCGATGATGATGGAGTGAAGGAGATGAAGGACGACAAAAGGAGAAGCATGGACGACTGGACGTGGGAGAATAATATATTTTTTTGATGATTAAACGTGGGAGAATGGGTAATACTTACACCGCTACTTTTAGGGATAGAACGCTATTTTTTAACGTTTGTGAAAATCTATCCAACCACTACTTTTCCGCTACTCAAACTGCTAATTTGCCAAACACCACTTTCTTTCCCAACTAACGTTTTAAAAAACGCTACCCGCTAACCGCTACCAGCTACCTAAACCGCTACCGCCGAACAGGCCCATAGAGGTATAGATTATTTGGGTAGAAAAACAAAAATGCTTCGTACTAATACATGTTATTACATAAAAATATTTATAAATTGCTTGGGCAGGAGGAAATACAAATCACAAGGCGGCTAGAAAATGTAATATTCTTTTGGAATACTCAATTACCATAGTAACTTCTAACTTTCGACTTTACCTCCTATTGTCTCCAACTCTTCAAATTTACAAAATTAAATAAAATTTCTGTGAACACATCAACACAAGTTCTAGAAAATTTGAAATTTCAATAATATTTTTCCTTAATTTATTATACTTTCAACCCTCCTTGTATCTTTGTTAAATCTTCTTTTCCAAGAAACATATTATGTCTATTAAATTCTCACTAAAACAACACTTCTTAAAACATTTTAATTTTAATATTTTATTGGATATCAACACTCTACATATATCAATGATTCGTATAATATAAGACCCTATTGAAGCAACACTTACCTCAGATTAATCAGTCCATCTATGTATGTCAATGCTTGAGCCACTCTCAAACAATCAATAAGGTTCAAGGCTGGTGGAGTAGGTGAGAGAACTCACCTTGTGATTTGAAGTTAACCGTCTAAATATTGATATTTAAATCGATCTCCATATACTTGTATTCCGTATATTATACGGAGTAATTCGTATTGGATACCATGTGTTTTTCTGAACCACTAGAAAAGTTTTTTTAAAAATAAAAAATAAAATTCGTATCCATTGATCATTTTTTCTGTCCAGTTTTTCTCTTTCCTCACACCCTCTTATTTTATTATTCAAAAGCTCTTTAAAAGTCCGAACCCAGAATCTAAAATCTATGACAAATTATTAAGATCAAAAACTTTGAGCCTTCAAAATACCATCAATTTATTTTTACCGACCAAAAAAAACCTGCCACTCATTATATTTTATATAAATCTTAAGATCCATTATCTCTGCCATATCAATGATCTTAGTCTATTATTTGCATTCATAATAATTCGTTAATTTCGTGATTTCTCTTATTTGATTAATTCACTAATTATTACTAAAAAGGTTGCTAAAGTTGATCAATGGAGCCCAAGATTGTTACTGGAGAAGGCGGTTATGCTCTTGATGATGTTCCTCACTTCTCCGATTATCTCACTAATCTCCCTGTAATCCCCCTTTTCTCTTTGTTTTTTTGGGTTATTTTTTACTATTTTTTTGGAATTTTTTAGCTTGATTTCCTTTGATTTAAGCTGTTTGTGATTCTGGGGTTCTTCCCTATAAATTTGGGGTTTGTTTTTTTGCAGACGTATCCGAATCCCTTACAGACCAATCCTTCATATTCAGTGACCAAGTAAGGCAACAATCTCTTTTTTTTTTGTTTTTATTTTTTGGATATATAAAGTTGCAAAGGCAATGATATAGACGAGATTTGATACTGGGTTTTGAAATCCCCTCACAGAGTCACAGCCTTTTATTCTTAGTCATCTTGATCATTTATTTAGAAATAGTATGAATTAACATGTGCATATAATTTTGACTTGTCACTTTTTCTTTATTATTGATTATTGATTTCTTTTTTCAACTCTCCCATTTCAGGCAATATTTTGTAGATTTTGATGACACGGTTGTTCAAAAGGTTAGTCTTTTTCTCAGCAATTGACTTTCTGCAAAAGTTGGTGTTATAAGGACTCTTCATAAGTTGTTGGAAGTGTTGGACATGCATTATTGAGCTTTTTATCCAGTTTACCTAGATGCCCACTGTGTATAACGGGGTCTTGTTCGTGTTTGGGTTCGTGTCAATTTTGGAATGTTTAGAACACCAAATCAAAAACTGTATATAATGTATGATTGTGTAATGAAGGAGTTGAAGTATAGGGTTTTAGTTACTCAAACTCGTACATGTATGAGTTTGTGATCATAGAAAACTGAGATTGAGATGAGTATGTCTTCTGATTTTACAGGCTGTTCAACATAAAGATGGTCCAAGGGGTATACATTTCCGACGACAAGGTCCCCGGCAAAAGGTGATTACTTAGTACATTTTCTTGGTTTTGTGTAGATTAAGAGGAAGTTTTATGATATTTGAGTAAGATGATGGATACTGACTCAATTTCATGACTTGGGTTTTAGGTGTATTTTAAGCCAGATGAAGTTACAGCATGTATTGTTACATGTGGAGGTCTATGTCCCGGGCTTAACACTGTGATCAGAGAGTTAGTTTGTGGCTTGGATTACATGTATGGTGTTAAAAATATCCTGGGAATTGAAGTGAGTTCTCATATTATATG
Organism: Spinacia oleracea; assembly: GCF_020520425.1. Lineage (NCBI taxonomy): Eukaryota > Viridiplantae > Streptophyta > Magnoliopsida > Caryophyllales > Amaranthaceae > Spinacia > Spinacia oleracea. Next base: position 66,677,535 of record NC_079488.1, on the reverse strand, counting down.
ACAACAAAATTTGTGTTTGTAAGCTAATACTCCATATGTTTGTGATGGACTTATGGTTTATGTTTGGACATGTAGTGTGGCTATAAAGGGTTCTATGCTCGGAATACACTCCCTTTAACACCAAAGACTGTTGACAGCATCCACAAACGAGGTGGAACTATCCTCGGTACATCTAGAGGTGGATATGTCACTTCCAAAATTGTGGACAGCATTCAGGACAGGGGAATTAATCAGGTTTTGTCAGATTACTGTATATCGCTCGTGATATTGTGTTATAGTTTCATCTGGGCATATAACATTATAACGTTTTCCATATTATGTGATTAGGTGTACATAATTGGAGGAGATGGAACTCAAAAGGGTGCATCAGTAATATATCAGGTACTTGGTTCGGGGAAGTGTATATTTTATTTCATACCGTCATACATGATAAACTAGGAATTTATCACTAATCCTTTCCATTGTTTTATATCAGGAAGTAAGAAAGCGAGGTCTTAAGGTTGCAGTTGTGGGAATTCCAAAAACAATTGACAATGACATTCCGGTATTCACTCTCAGTTTCCTCGTTCTTGGCATCATTCCAAAAACTCAACTGGTGTTCTTGTGAATTTGCTTGTTCTGATTATGATGTTGTATTCTTACTCTAGATCATCGACAAATCTTTTGGGTTTGACACTGCTGTGGAGGAAGCACAACGTGCTATAAATGCTGCACACACTGAAGCTGAAAGTGTTGAAAATGGGATTGGTCTTGTCAAGTTGATGGGTCGTGACAGCGGTAATCTTACAATATTTAGGCAAAACATTCTCGTCCACCAACTTTTTGAGAAAAGATTAAGATGTTACTTTCCTTCATCTTAGAGTAGCATAGTGAAAATTGATCAAATGGCATATAATTCATGCTGCAGGATTCATTGCAATGTTTGCAACCCTGGCTAGCCGAGATGTTGACTGTTGCTTGATCCCGGAATCACCCTTCTATCTCGAAGGGGAAGGTGGGCTCTATGAGTTCATTGGGAGACGACTCAGAGAGAACGGCCACATGGTTATAGTCATAGCTGAAGGAGCAGGTGAGAAGGTAGAAGAAAGAGACCCTTCTGGAAATAAGGCTTTTAAAGATGTTGGTCTCTGGCTGTCTTTCATGATCAAGGTATAAAAAAGTTCAACTTATACCTTGCCAAAGTCAATAATGTTATTATCTATGCAAGCTAACCAGATTTTGTTCCTGTAACAGGAACACTTTGCTAAAACAAAATTGAACATTACTCTTAAGTACATAGGTTAGTCAGTCTTTTGTTTTTGTCCTTCCCCACTTTCGTGTTTTAGATGTATCGAGTACTAAGTTATAGAGATTGATTAAGATTCTCTGGTTCCATAATATTTGACATCAGATCCTACATATATGATCCGAGCTGTTCCTGCTAACGCATCAGACAACGTTTACTGTACGATTCTTGCTCAAAGCGCGATTCATGGGGCTATGGCGGGTTACACAGGTTGTACTGTCGGGCCAGTCAACGGCAGACAATGCTACATTCCTTTCTATGTAAGTCGCTCTTAAGGGTTGTTTTTCTAATACTTTCAATAGACCTGATCATCATGAACCCGACCCGAAAATAGCGGGGTTGGGCAGAAAAATTCGTCCCGACATAAGGGGCAGAATTTTAAGGCATGGCCCCGACCGAACCCGGCCCGGCCCACGATTTGATCAGGTCTAACTTTCAAGAGTAAGTGGATTCTAGAATTCTCGAATACTTTCTCTCAATTATATCACTAATTTTACTTGTATTTCCTCTGACGGATGCAGCGAGTAATCGAGAAACCAAACAAAGTTGTGATAACAGATAGAATGTGGGCTAGGCTTTTGTCTTCAACCAACCAGCCTAGTTTTATGCATCCTCCCAAGGGTGCCATTATTGAAGGAAAGCAGGACGAGGTAGTGCTATCGGAATCTGCTGCTGAAGAATCAAATGAGAACGAAAAGTGTACACCGACATCAACCTCGTTATCAATCCATGATAATCATGTTGATGATCAGTATTCGATGAGCAATGGATCTTCTGAACTGCTGCTAAAGTAAAAACAGGTTTCAACTTTTCCGACATTATGTAAACTTCCGCTGTTTTGGAGGAACAGAGGAGATGAATAATAATCAGCCACCTTGGATTCGTCCTACGTTAGTGCTCGTCTAATAGTAGGGAAGATACCACAAAATTGTTATTAAGGAAATTGTTGATTTAACAACTAGTGTTTGTGCCTTTTTGTAAATTTTGAAGAGTGAATTGATCAATGTACTAATGTTTGGAATATTTTGTGTGCCAAATGTATTTTGTGTTTTAGTTGTAGAAAGCTCCAAGTTTGTGCATCATCTTGTATGAGGTCAAGAGTACGAACTTCATGTATACCCAAAAACAAGGTGGAAATTGACAAATACCTAGTGGCTAGTATTGTTTTTTATGACATCATTTCATTTTTTATACAATAAATACATTAATCTAAACAACTAAACAAGTGATTGTCAATGGGTCCAACAAACTGACAAAGGCAAACAAATTGGATGGGTAACGCCGTACCAGTCGAACATGAAATTTCATGGGTCACATAACTCATGGTCGAACAATCGCATACATTATCAAACAAGAAGTAATTGTTTTTTTTTCCTTTTCTTTTTTTAAGGCATTTAATAATTGGTTTTGTTTCATTTAAAAGAAAACAAAGTACTTCTTTTTAATAATTTTTTTGAAAGAAAACTCCGTCTGTGAGTGTCGCTTATGCAGCATTTTCTTGTGAGTGTCGCGTATGTGGCATTTACTTGTGAGTGTCGCGTATGCAGCATTCACTGTCGATCCCAAGCCCGGATAAAGGAGGAGGAGGGTTGCGATAGGTTGGTGGTGGCCAGCGTAAAACTAAGTCACATATCATGACATGAATCGGCAATGAAATATCGTGGGGGAGTCACCTTCTCAGCGACGCGTTACACCTCTTAAGCCCGGGTGTAGTGAAAAATATGTGAGGGTTGCTAGGTCGTCTCCCAGAAGCGGCGCGCCACCCCTACACCTGGAGGTGGGTGTCAAATATGCAAGGGTGCGCTACACTTCCTAGGTCCGGGTGCAGTGGAAAATATACAAGGGGTTGCTAGGTCGTCGCCCGGAAGCGGCTTGCCTCCCGAGGATGGTGTTAGCTATCCAAGGTTTCGTGGTAAGGGTAGGGGTAAGGATAAGGGTAGTAGGATGCGTTTAGGACTTGGAACATTGTCTCTTTGACCGGGTGATCAGTCGAATTAGTAGAGGTTATGAGAAGGAGGAGAATTAACGTATTATGTTTGCAGGAGACCAAGTGGGTTGGAAACAAGGCAAGAAAAATAGCTCCATGGGGTTATAAGCTTTGGCATTCGGGAAAATTTAGGGATAGGAATGAGGTAGGTATCCTTATTGACCGAGAATATATTGATGATGTAGTGGACGTGTCTCGAAAGAGTGATCGAATTATGAGTATTAAGCTTGTGATAGGGGATGAAGTTGTAACTATTGTGAGTGGCATGCACCACAAGCAGGACTAGATGCTTCAACTAGACAAGAATTTCGGGAGGATTTGGAAGAAGTGGTGTAACGCGTCCTTAGAAGTGAGAAACTGATTATTGGTGGGGATCTCAAGGTACATGTAGGTTCGAGTCGTGATGGATTTGAAAGCATTAATTCATGGTGGTTTTGGGTATGATGATCGGAATGAAGCGGGAAATGCTATTTTGGATTTTGCATTGGCATATGATTTGGGTATAATGAACACTTGGTTTGAGAAAAGACACTCTGACCTAGTAACCTATAGGAGTGGAGGTAATATGAGTCAGATCGACTTCTTTATAGTAAGGACTGTTGTGAGACAGTGCTACACCAATTGAAGGTGATTCCGGGTGAGAGTACATCAACCCCAACATAGACTTGTGGTACTTGATTTTCGAGGTAGAAGTCGTATAAGGAGGAGAAGACAACTAGTAGAGCCTAGGATCAAATGGTGGAAATTCAAGGGGAGCAACAACTTAAATTCTTAGACAAGTTGGCAAGTGAAGGTACTTGGACAGGTGATATGGATTTAGATATAGACTCATTATGGACAAGAATGGAGCACACCATAAAGGGAGTGACGGAAGAGGTTGTTGTTGGTACTTTAATGGTGCTGATATGTCACCCTTTTCAAGGAGGTATCAAGTATGCGCTGACACGATCTTCTTACAACATGCAAAACAAGAATATTCCCGTAGGAATATTCCATCCGATGTCTAAGTTAGTATTTGATAGAGAGAGAAAGTAAGTTCTATAGAAAAGGCAGAGTAGAATAATTAAGGCAGGTGAGGATAAATTGATTATCTTTCACCTTGGGATCTGAACTATTTATAAGGCTAGAATTTTGGGATTTGTTCCAAACCCTAGTTACCTAATTGGCTATCCTCAGAGATGAAGACATGTGTCCCTTATCATGCAGTTTGGATAGTGGGCTTAGTGTGTTTATATGAGATATGGGATTCTAGGCCTTTTGGACTTTTCTATTTTAAGAGTAGTTCTTTCATATTCAGAACAACTGCCTGGTGGGCTTACATGGTTCCACGTGTAGCTCTATGATTGGTCCAGGGTGGACTACCAATTTTGGTCACATCAGAGGTCCTAGGAAAATCTAAAGGATTCATGCCACCAAGTAAGGACACATCTTGGTGGAACGAAGTTGTGCAACAGCTATAAAGAGAAAACGAGAATGCTATAAAGAGTTGGGAAAATGTAGAAGTGATGAGAACTACGCGAAGTACAAGAAGGCTAAAAGGGAAGCAAAGAAGGCCATAAGAGAGGTTAGAGCAAAGGTAAATCAGGATCTTTACGCAAGATTGGATACAAAAGAAGGGGAAAATGACATCTATAGACTTGCTCGAATGAGAGATAGTAAGACGCGAGACATCGGGAGGATTAAATGTGTCAAAGATGTTGATCAAAAAGTTTTGGTGGGAGATAAGAAAATCAAGGATAGATGGAGGTTTTACTTTCATAACTTGTTCAACGGGGATCAAGGGCGCGATATTGGAGATACAACTATCCCTCGGGATATGGTTAAACTGGACTTTATCCGAAGAATTCAAAAGAGAGAAGTCGAAATGTCATTGAAAAAGATGGGACGTAAGAGGGCAGTGGGGCCCGATGGCATACCTATCAAAGTCTAGAGATGCTTGGGAGAGAGAGAGGGATTGTATGGTTAACAACTCTTTTCAACAAGATTTGGGGAAGTAATAGGATGCCAGTGGAGAGGAGGAAAATACTATCATCCCCGTGTACAAGAATAAGGGTGATGTCCAGGATTGTTCCAACTATCGAGGAATCAAACTAATGAGTCATACTATGAAACTTTAGGAGCGGATTATTGAGCAAAGATTAAGGAGAACATTGAAGATTTCGAAGAACCAGTTTGGATTTATGCCTGGGAGATCGACTATGGAGGCCTTCCATCTTATAAGGCAATTAATGGAGAATTATCGAGATAAGAATAAAGATTTACATATGGTTTTCATTGATTTGGAGAAGGCGTATGATAAGGTACCGAGAGAAATTCTTTGGTGGGCATTAAGTAGGAAAGGAATTCCGAGGAAGTATATTGATATAATTAAGGACATGTATGAGGGAGTTAGCACGAGTGTGCGTCCTAGTGTTGGTAAAACTGAAGAATTCCCATTACGATTGTAGTGTATCAAGGTTCCGCACTTAGCCCATTTATTTTTGCTATAGTCATGGACGAATTGACGAGGTCAATTCAAGATAGTATACCATGGTGCATGATGTTTGCAGATGATATTGTGTTGATTGACGAAACCAAAGGAGTGGAAAGTAAGTTGGAGTTATGGAGACAAACTTTGGAATCTCGGGGTTTTAGACTGAGTAGAAACAAGATGGCATATGTGGAGTGTAAGTTTAGTGGAGTCCAAGATAGAGAGACAGGGGCGATTACCTTAGATGGGAAAATTGTCCATGGTTCTGTTATTTAGGATCTATTATCCAAAAGGATGGGGAATTGGATGGCGATGTGGCTCATAGAATCAAAGCAGGTTGGTTAAAGTGGAAAAGTGGCACGGGGTTCCTATGTGATCCAGGCATGCCCCATCGATTTAAGGGAAAATTCTACCGCACGGCAATTCGACTGGCGTTGTTATACGGCACGGAATGATGGGAAGTGAAACATTGTCACGTGCATAAGATGAATGTGGCGGAGATGCATATGTTACGTTGGATGCGTGGGCATACAAGAAAGGTTCGTTTGATGAATGAGATTATTAGGAAGAAGGTAGGGGTTGCACCGATTGAGTTTAAGATGATGGAAAATCGTTTAAGATGGTTTGGGCATGTAAGCAGAAGATCAAGTGATGCCCCAGTTAGGAGGCTAGAAGTGTGGCAAAGTGATAGAATTGCAAGGGGTAGGGGAAGACCTAAGAAAACTTGGAGGAAGGTGATTAAGTACGATATGAGCCTACTTGGGATTGAGAAGAATATGGCGTTTGATAGGACAGAGTGGAGGGAGACAATATATGTTGATGACTTCATTTGACTTATACATCTTCCATTTTTATTTTTATTTTTATTTTATTGTTATTGTTATTATTTTTATTTTTTAAAATGCTATTTCAAAAGGTGCTTATTTTACTTATATCTAGTTTAACTTTTTTTTTATCCCTTAATTTTTTTTTTGTAATATATGTATAGATTTACTTATATTTATTTTAAACTTTATTTATTTTTATTATCGCTTATAATATTTTTTTCTTTTAACTTCCCGCTCCTTTCTGGTTTGTTCTGGTCACATTGACGATCTTCTATGACGATTCATGTTAGCCGACCCCAAATCATTTTGGGACTAAAGCTTTGTTGTTGTTGTAATAATTTTTTTTGAAAGAAATACGAAGAATATAATAAAGGTTTGGATTATTTTCTCCCAAGCCTGTACCATAACATAAACAAAGAAAATTGATTAAATCTTGTTGTTTGTGAACTCATAAACTTAGGCAGGAGTTGTAAATGATGTGATTTGTCTCATCAAAATTGATTGTGTTGGTTATTCCTAGACCTGACAAAACTGACCCGATCCGAATGACCCGATCCATTACACAATTTTGACCTGAAATGACTACCCAAAATCAACCAAAAATCGAAATTTACCCTACCTGAAACCGAAACCGAGCCGAAATTGATTTTAACACGAAATGAGCCGATACCCGAATCGGCATGAACCGAATCAACCCGAACCGATCTTCATCCAAAACTGAAGTAACCCGAATCGAAAATAACTCTAAAATTTGAATCAACCGGAAATCGATCCGAATCGAAGATCCGAAACCAATCCGAACCGAAGAACAACTCAAATTTATCATTAGTTCAAACTAAATAATACAAGTTTTTTAACTATCTTTTTATTATTATTATTATTATATATGAGGAATAATTACTTCGAATAATCCTACATTTCGACGATTTTCTGTTGATAATCCAACATTTGGAGTAATTTGCACCCCATTAAATTTAATTGCGCCCAACCGGCCATCAACCTGATACAACCTGTAACGTGGACACATATCATGTAATAATTCGTTATAATTTATTGATTTTTATTACAAAATATATATTCAATTGCTTTTCTTTATCTTTCTCGTGATTTTCTTTCCTCGGTCCTCCTAAAGTCCTACCTCCTACCTCCTTCCTCCAACACCCCACATCCCCTCTCTTTCTCATCCTTCCTCCACAACCTCCCTTACTCAAATTTCACTACCATCATCATCATCATCAAATTCATTATCAAAGTTTTAAAAATTATACTTTTGTATTGTTTCGGCTACCCCCATCCAAAATTTTCTTCCCAAATCACACACTCTTAATTAATTTTGTTTCAATTGATACTTTATGGAACTAATCAATCACACATAATGCAATTCAAAGCCATGGTTTCTTCTTTTCCACACATTCAATTCAAACTCCCGTAATCAATCACAAGAACCTTAATTTATGAGTTTCTAAATCCCACTCAAATCCCACCCAAATCCCTGAAATTTGCGAATGTATTAACGCTAGCCATGAACATCTGGGTGGAAATCTTGAAATCCATGAACCAGAATATGAGATTAGTTCTTTTGAAATTAACCTTTCAAAACCCCCAAATGAGGGGGGGGGGGGGTGGATAATTTTTCTAATCAGAGTACTGGAATAAATGTTTAAGATTATACAGTCTTATATATGAGCCTGCTACTGGGCTCTGGATTTGTGGCCTTTTCACGAGTCTCATTGATGTTGTTGTTATTGACGAAGGAAGCTCTCTTAAGCTTGCTGCTTAGATAATTTTGTTTGTGGGTTATGATTTATCATGTTTTTGATGATGATGACAACATTGATAACGATCGTGTTTATGAAAAAATGTTAAATGGGAAGGTCCGACAACTCTGCTATTTGATTTGTAGGATTTATTGGGTGGCATGTGGTGATTTTTCTAGTGGAGCTGGCTGTAGCTGTGAGGGGGGATGAGAGGAGAGATCAAAGAAGGGCTAGAAGACTATGGAGGCAGAAAGTCAGAAAGAGGAGGAAGAAAGAAGGAGGCAGCAGAAAACGAAAAAGTTAAGAAATTTTTAGCCGGTTGACGGTCATTTTGTTCAATAAAAGTTAATGGGGTGTAAAAGTTGGATTAATAGATAATAATTCAAATGTTAGATTATTAACGAAAAATCGTCCAAATGTTGGTTTATTTAATGTAATTTTTCCTTATGATTATTTATTATTATTATTATTATTATTATTATTTATTATTATTATTTATTGTTTATTATTATTATTATTTATTGTTTATTATTATTATTATTTATTATTTATTGTTTATTATTATTATTATTATTATTATTATTATTATTATTATTATTATTATTATTATTATTATTATGAATCAAATGCTAACAAAGTCAAACATTTTACAAATAATTGGTGGGAAGCCGAGATACAATCTGAGCCCCCACTCCTCTGGCTATAGAAAGACCTATCCTAGTGAAAATATGAGCAGCAACACGAGCCCTATTTTCCTGAGTATAATACCTCGTATTTTTCGTAATTTATAAATATATTTTAATGTATTTATAAAGTATTTTACGCATTTTAGAAATTTAAATTGCATTTAATATGGATTTAAATGTATTTTTATTTAAATAAAATAATTATTATTTTTATTAATCCCGGAATATTTTAAATAAATTTATTATTTATTACCCGGAATATATTGGACCGTATTTTAATATTTTTAAATTAAATCCAAGCCCGTTTCATTCATTTGGTGAACCCAACAGAGTTTCTAATCATTTAATCCTAAAGCAAACCCAATTGTGCAAAGCCCAATGTCAACCCTTAAGCTTAAACCCACTAGGGATTAGGAACCTACAAATATAACCCCTCACATTAAATGATCCCCACTTAAACCCTCATTAAACTTTCTCTCTCCTCTCCTTGCTCTCCTCTCCTTCGTCTCTCTCTCTCTCTTTGGCAGGCTCCCTTGCCCCACAAGAAACCGAGCACTGCTCGTTGCTCGTGCCTTCGTGCACCAGCCCTCACATCCCCTCACCCCTCTCTTCGTGCTCGCTGCCTTGTTCCCTCGTGCACGCAGCCCGCACACCTCACCTCCCTCTCTCATCTCGCCCTTCGCCAAGCACGCACGCCTGTTGCTGCGTTTAGGTGATGACGTTGTTGCTGCCCCTTGACACCCACACTCACTCGCTATCTTCCTCTCGTGCTCGTGCGAGGGCCGAGCTAAGCCCCCGCCCCTGCTGCCTTTCTCGTTGCTGCCCACATGCAACACACGCACACCGTGTGTGTTGTGTGTATTGTTTTGTTCCGGTTTAATTCCTTTTGCGCCCAATCACATTCAATTCATGATTGTACCGTGCTATAGGCCGGTTTGGTATAATTCTCTTCTTCCTGGCCTATTCTATCTCAATTCCGTATTTTGAAATTATATTATTATTATTGTTGATTTTGACTAATTAAACTGCTGGAAACGGTTATGAACACCGTATTGTGATGTTTTATGTGTCTGGATTGTTGAGGAGTATTTTAAATTAAAGAACTATAATTTCAGATTAGATTATTTAATAAAGTGTCAAATTTTAGTGTTTTAAATCGGTTTTATGATTAATTAGGGTTAGGGTTTTTAAACCCAATTTAACGGTCAATTTATTTACATAATTTAACGTAGTTTCAATTATGGAAATCAAATCTAATTTTCAGATTTAATTCAAAGCTTAAAAGTGTTGTTTTTAAAGATTTTTAAAGGCGAAATATTAATATTTTCGTACTAGGACTTTAATTTTCAAAGGAGACTATTATTTTAATTACGGGCAACCTAGCTATTTCTAATTAAATCAAAGGTTTTAAAGTTTATAAAAGTTTCTGGATATTTAGTGAACATGGATAATAACTATGTTTTATTATTTTAATTATAGGAGGTGATTTCTAGCCTTGAGTCGTGTTTTGCAAAGTGGCCCCCGTACTTAGATATTCGAACTTATCTTATAATTGTGTGAATTCAATATTTAATCTAATTTCCGTTATTTTATATTGCTATTCCACAGGGAGGAGTGTCAGATACATGTACACAAGGCTGGCTGATATCACTAGCGAACTCCTAGGAAAGACACTGGAATCACTTTACCGTTAGTGGAACTATTAAGGTAGTGGATGAAGACAGTGCAAATGATGCCAGTGAAGGTGACGATGTAACTCTCATAATCACCGAACTGCCAGTTCGAAAGTGGAATCAGGATTATAAGGAATTTTTAAGAGACAGAGATCAAATTATGCAGTGAATATTCGATGCTAAGGAGTCCTTTGATTTTTTCAAATATGCTTCTGATCAGGTATTGATGTACATTTCTCTCTTTTCACCGATCGTGGAGTCTAAGACTTCTAACAATGTGTGCCTCTCAATTTTGAGTTTCATAAATGTCCCAAAAGGCTATGATTCTTTTCATTCCATACTTATTTTGTATAAGATATTGCATTTGATGTGTTACTGTTGTATTTTGAGTGATTTTTATTTCATGCTATTTTCAGATTTTAACTTGACTTGCACAATTGTTGTTTCTTCTACAATATTAGTTGAAATTGCAATGGTAACAGCTCTGAAGTCTGATCAAAATCCTGTCAGGTTATGAATAATACAACAATATAATTCATGCGGAAAAACCATAAAGCTAGAATCCTAATTAATTGCCGCATAGTCAATTAGCATAATTTAGGTGACATACAATGTGATGCGTGCCTACCCTAGCTGCTCCCGAACCGAACAAGAACAAGTCTTTAGAGCCCCAAACGTTGCCCCTCCGTAGAAAGTCTACAGCACGTTCGGATCCGCCTTAGGTTCAACCAACTAGGATTTTACTTAAGGTTTTATGTATTCGGGTTAGGCTTGTATTATGTTCTCCCTTGAACACAATGGGAATAAAGAATATGATTTTCAATTCAACTGATGTGTCTAGTTATGAGGGCCTAACCTCATATTTGTAGGGTAGGAAATAAGGAATTCGAGTCTTACTAGGAATAGAATTACCAACCCTACTAGGATTGAAATTCTTATTCAATTAGAATTGCAACATTAATTAAACTCTTAATTAATTGAATTCCAGTAGGACTAGGAATACTTAATCCAAGGTTACTTGGGAATTAAGAATTCGAACCTTTCTTGGAGCCCAAGACGAGACAACCCAACGCAGCCACAACGGGCCACATTGGTGTGCGTGCGGCCTCGGCCCAGCCACAACCGCAGCTGGCCGAAGGCCCAGCGCGCTGTGGCCTTTGCCTCGGCAGGCGTGCACTCCTTGCTCGCTGACGGGGAGCGACCCATGAGCTGCTGCCTTGCTCGCAGCTTGGCGCGACCCATGGCGATGCTGCCTTGCTCGCAGAGCGCGGCCCATGGTGTTGCTGCCTTTCTCGCAGGGCACGACCCATGGTGCTGCTGCCTTGCTCGCAGGGCTCGGCGCATGGTGCTGCCTTGCTTGCTTGTCGAGCGATGGGCCGGCTCGCTTGTCGGCATCGCTCGTCGAGCTTCCGATTCGTTTTTCGATTCCGGAATTAATTTCCGTTTCGAACAAATATTTACATTTTCGTTAATATTTCCGATTCCGGAAATAATTTCCTTTTCTGACAATATTTCCGATTCCGGTAATATTTCCGTTTCTGGCAATATTTCCGATTCCTGCAATATGTCTATTGTTAGGTTATGATACATATGATATTACATAAATCATGCGGAAACAACCATTAACCCAGGAATACATATTATTTACACATAATCATATAGCATAATTTAGATGCATACTCTTTGTTGCGTGCCCTCCCTAGCTGCGCCCGAACCGAACAAGAACAAGTCTTTAGGACTCCAAGTGTCGTCCCTCCGTAGATAGTCCACAGCACGTCCGGATCCGCCTTAAGATTGACCAACTAGAATCGCCCTTAAGGTACTAGAATTTTCGGCACTTTTGAGCAAGATGTGTGGCTGAATTTTTCTCTCAAAAACTCACTTTGAATACTTTTAAAACTCGTTATAAATTGTGAGCCCTAGCCTCATATTTATAGGGGTATGGAAAGGGAATCGAAATCCTATTCAGATACAAATTAATTAAACCTAGAATCCTACAAGAACTCTAATTTAATTAATTTATCAAATAGAATTAGGAATTTAATCATTAACCGAACTCTGCATGTTTTAGGAAACGTGCACGAACACAAACACTTGCACACACACGCACGGCAGCCACGATGGGCCCCCATGCGTGCGCGCGAGCAGCAGCCCACGCAGCGCCCGCGCGCGCTGCGCGCTGCGCGTGCTGTGCGCGCTGTGCGCGCTGCGCAGCCTGCTGGGCCTGGCCTTGCGCTGGGCCTGGCGTGGCTGTTTGTGCGGCGCGCTTGGCTTGCTGGGCGATGGCCTGGCTTCGTGCTGGGCCTCGTCCGGCAGGCCTCGTCCGATGCTTATTCGTACGATGCGCTTCCGATTAAATTTTCCGATTCCGGAATTCATTTCCGATACGAACAATATTTAATATTTCCGATTCCGGAATTAATTTCCGTTTCGAACAAATATTTAATATTTCCGTTTCCGGAATTATTTTCCGATTCCGGTAATATTTCCGATTCTGACAATATTTCCGTTTCCGGCAATATTTCCGATTCTGGCAATATTTCCATTTCCGATAATATTTTCCGATACGTACCATGTTTCCGTTTCCGGCAACATCTACGACTTGGATAATATTTATATTTCCGATACGATCCATATTTCCGTTTCCGGCAATATCATCGTTTCCGGAGTATTCATTTCTTGCCTGTGACGATCTTAGCTCCCACTGAAACCAAGATCCGTCGGTTCCGAATATTCATAGATGGAGTATTTAATGCCATTAAATACTTGATCCGTTTACGTACTATTTGTGTGACCCTACGGGTTCAGTCAAGAGTAAGCTGTGGATTAATATCATTAATTCCACTTGAACTGAAGCGGCCTCTAGCTAGGCATTCAGCTCACTTGATCTCACTGAATTATTAACTTGTTAATTAATACTGAACCGCATTTATTAGACTTAACGTAGAATGCATACTTGGACCAAGGGCATTATTTCCTTCAGTCTCCCACTTGTCCTTAGGGACAAGTGTGCATTTCCTAATTCCTTTGTCGCTCGATGCTTGCTCTTGAACATAAGGTAAGAGTTGTCATCCTTATTATGTCCAGAGGTGTTCCTCGGTTTCAGAGTTCAACTGATCAAATAAACAGATAATCATAGCCTATGATTCATCCGAGCACGGCCATGCATTTCACAGTTTCTAGCTCTCCGAGTGGCCTTGTACAACTTTTAAGCATCTCATCCCGATTTATGGGAGGACAATCCCAATCTTGCGATCTTGAGATTAGACTTCGTTTGATAGGTGATTACCTGAGCGTTGCCTTTATAGCCTCCTTTTACGGTGCGACGGTTGGTCAACGTCAAAGCAACCAGTTCTCAAACAAGTAATCTCAAATCACTCAGGTATTGAGGATTTAGTGTCTAATAATTTAATGAAATTTACTCATGACAGATTTTCATCTCTTACAGTAAAGTTTCATAGGTCTTGTCCGATACTAGTCTTCCCAAAGTAAGTATCTATGCAAATGATTATGACATTGCCATGTCCACATAGTTCAAGAAACAGAACTACTAGTCATCTTGCATTCTAGTCGTCTAACGTTTTCTATGCGTCCAATTTTATAGAAAACTCCGACTAGGGACCATTTTCAACTTTTGACATTCAAGTTCACTTGATAGACATTTCTTAGTCACAGGACTGGTCCTGACAGTCTATCTTGAATATATTGTCAAATTGAAGGGACTCATCATTTAATACTAAACCAAGATTAAATGGAATATGAAAACACATTTCATATATGATAAATGTTCAACCCCAATGTTTTACAACCATGGGCCTCTAACCCATCTTTAAAAACATTTCATGGAATTCAAAGCTATGTTTGATTTCCAGTGCTACAACGTGAGTGTTGCTTCTCACTTGTTGCATAGGTTTAGTTATCATGCTTTGCCAATCTTAATATCCTTTTCATCGAATGTTCTTCGAGATATGATGATAAGATCTTTTGAGTTTGTTTATTATGTGATCTAGTCTTTCTTACTTCGATAGTGGTTCTACGCATTTTGCAATGAAGAAACATCAAGTTAGCAGACATGTGATCCACCCAAGTTCAATGAAGAACTCATTAATATAAACAACTCTGTTTTATTGCTTCTTAGGCAATAAGTACTTTTACTTCAACTGTTTAGGTTGCTAGTGATGCTTTGTTTGGATTTGCTTATCCAAGCAGTTCACAGATATGTGGAAGACTTTCCAGCTATATCTTAGAACATATTTAATTTCCCACGCAACAACTCATGGTCTTCAATCCATGTTGCCATTTCAAAACACGATGCTCTTTAGCTCGTCCTTGTCAATGGTTAACTCCAAAGGGTCTTGCTTGATCCTTTGCCAGTGTTTATGCGTGTAGCATCAATATTTAGCATATCTTTATTTCCTTGAATCAAGAAGTAATCCTATGTACCTTTTCAGGTACCATAAGTTTTTCTTGATCTCAATCTAATTGGTCTTCACTTAGATCAATAGAGATTGGTATATGTTCGTCATGCCTAAAGTCATACGATACGTTTTTGGCGATCCTCATATTATATCATACATGATAAATTCTTTTGTAGAATAATTCCCAATTGAATTCTATTCATGTAACTTTAGCTCATTCAATTTCAGTAGATACTGAATCCAGCTAAATTCTTTGACATATAATATAGGTGAAGAATCTCATTAGATTCTTTGATGTTAACTTAGTAAATGCTTATACATAGTTCAAACATCCTTTACTTAGATTTATTCACATGGGTCGAATATCTCCAATGGAGACTTTCGTGTTTGATTTAGTAAATGCCATTACTTAATCCAAAATAATATCATAAGATCTTTGTAAATAGATCTTAATACCCAGTATGTACTAAGTTTCGCCATGGTCCATTATTGATGAATAATTTCAAATCTAAGTCATTAGCATTTGAATGTTATTTCACAATAGAGAGATATGTGTGTGATACACATAGGACCAATTAAGTTTTAAGTACTCCCACTAAACTTCTTATATATCTATAAGAATCATGTATATTTTATGAAACTAAAATACTTATTAGTTTCACTAAAATACAGTTTCAATTCCCAATTGCTTGCTTAAATCTGTACTTAGATTTTATAAGCTAGCTTTCCTTTTCAAGCATTTATTTGGATCCACAAACTCTATGACATACCATGTACATATTGTATTCCATCATTTGATTGAGGAATACGTTTTGTCATCCAATTGCCATATGTACCAATATGCAATCATTGCTTGAATTATAGACTTAAGCATTACGATTTTGCATGAGGTTTCAACACAATCCATGACATGAATTTGCTTGTAACCTTTAGCAACTAATCTAGCTTTGTGTGTGAACACAATTCCATGTTTGATGGTTTTTATCCTTAAAACAAACTTGCAACCAATAGGTGTGAAACTATTCTTGCAAATCAACAAAATTTCAATTTTGTCATCAAAACATTGAGTATGTTTTATGGCCTCTAACCATTTAAAACATTTGAGTCTATATATGGCCTCTAACCATTTTAGGGAATCTGGGTTTCGTCATAGCTTTCTTACAAGTCACAAACTCATTAATCTACATGATAATAGTTTGACTGCAAGTTGTAGGTTTCTTCACTATTTAATAGAAGAATCTCATAGTTTCATTGACCTGATCTCTATGTTTCTTCACTATCTAATAGAAGAATCTCATAGTTTCAGTGACTTGAATTCTATGCCTACTTGGGTATAGAACATCAAACAATAGAATATCAATAGCCACTTGAAAGTCCTTTGAATATTCTGTTCTCCTTGAAGCACTTGTAAAGTCTTCTAAGAGATATCTATTCTTTAAAGCCACTTCTAAAGTCCTTAAAGAATAAGTTCGGATTTTCTGAAGCACTTCGAAAAGCCTCCGGAATGTCCGTTTATGTTTGTTGTTCGCCTCGAAAACTTTCGAGGTCTATTTTCTCCCACTTGTCATTTTGGAAACGAATCTCCAAAAGGACATTATTTCGAGCAAACAAACATTATGTTCTCAAAAATTCGTGGTAGAAACAATACCCTTGTGTCTCATTTGAATAAATCACAATGAAACATATATCTATACTTGGACCTTAGTTTGTTGAATAACAAACACTAAGCTCCCACTGAGTTTAAGAACTCTTTAGATATATTATGAAAAGATATTCTGAAATTACTTTTCAATAGCTTTGACGAATTTGGTTTAGTTTGGTGGTAGTTGAGCATTTTGTTTTAGAAATTATAGGAAAAGTCTTTATGATCCATCATTGATTGAATCAAGTACTAATCGACTTCGATCATTCCAACTTAGATATGCCATATCTTATGGAGCTAGATTGTGAAATTACAACACACAATCATTGATGATCATATTTGGTCTCAAGTAATCATCAACATGATCTAACCTAGATCTTTATGATTTCTTGCCAAGTGGATTTTATACTTCTGAATCTTTGAACTAGCCAAACAGATTCAACTTATATCACATTTGAGTAAATAAACCTATATTCACTCAAATCCATGTGAAATAATAAAGTCATAAAATCTTTCTTTAGCTTTGAACTCTATCGTCTAGGCGTTCTAACAATAGTTCATATCTTTTGTTACTTTCAACAAGTAAGACTTGCTTGTCTTAAGTTGATCTAGAAATCAACCAACTTTCAAAAGTCCGTTAAAATAGAGCTTTTGAATGTTAACTTGTTGATATGGTCTAAGCAACAATGCCAAAGATTAGTGGAACTCAAATCAAGGGGTTGATTTGAACCTAGTAAAGTTCTTTAAAGAGTTGTTTGTTTTAATCAAGCATATTGACTCATTCTGTAAATGACCATTTCATTCAAATGAACAAACAATCAAGCATTGTTTTTGTTCTTCTGAATGTGAGTCTTTCTGTGTTTGAAGCAGAAATTTAGGTATGCTGATTATGGAACAAAATAGCCATTAAGTTCCAGCCTTTGAAAGGACTTAAAACAAACTAGATGACCCTACAACTAATGTAGCATTGCCATGCTTCATTTCCCACTTGTAGGTCATTAGTGTATCCTAGCTTCCATTGTTTGAGTTATTATCGAAGTAAGAACCTCAAGCGGTATATGATACCAAGGAAGTTTGATTGCTAGGTTACTTCTCTTTAAACATAAACTTATAGGTAGAAACGGAATCGTAAATTCCTTTCATGTGTTCCTTTGTTTTCCTATTTCTTGTACCCTTTCTTATAGTCTTAAGAATTGAATTCTTTAGTGTTGACTTTTATACTTTGTTAGACATGTCCAATGTCACCAACAAGGTTCTTTACCATTTTAATTTATGTTGAATATTTTGTTTCAACTAGATGATCTTACCAGAAGCTTCTAAAGTTCTCTAAGCATCGATCTATTCGAATGTCTAGGGACTAGACTCATTCGAGAATTAAATGGACAAAGATATTAGGTTGTTAACCATTGGTAAAGCTGAGCGTATTAAACTCAATGCTTTATGATCTCAAAACTACATTGCATTTTGAATTCACAATCACCAATCGGTTTGCCATTCGATTTTGATTCTCGAAAACAACCATAAAAGTCGATATAAGAAACGTACATTTTAAATTGCTCATTTTCTCTCATTTCCGTGAATCGTTCTTGGATTCACTACCAATCGAGGAAATTTACTGTTACCTTTCTAAAAGGATTTATTGCAGTGCAAGATATTTAATTATAAACAATAATTAAAACATACATTGAAGCATGCAAAGTCTAAACATTTATCATGAATAATAACTTGAAATTAAAGCAACCATGCAATTCAAACAAGTTATTAGCATTTTATTCGATTTTATTGTTCCGGCAGGTGTGAATAAAATGATTCCAAGACCCTAAAATCATTGAAGAACTAAGCACAGTTTGTCGACTTAATCCTAAAACATCTTAGGTAAGCAAAAGCCTTTTGCTAATAGTCTAGAAACTACTCTTGGTTGATAGGTACGTCTAAGAACTTGTTAGGTAAACCTATCGATTTTGCCACGACATAAAAGGACTCCTTACTTATATCGTTGAGTTTCACCAAAACTAACATGTACTCACAATTATTTGTGTACCTTGCCCCTTTAGGACCAATAAGTAACACCTCGCTGAGCGAAAACTATTACTAGATTGATGTAAAGGATATCCAAGCAAGTGTATATTTTGGCATGGCACCTTTTAACTCAATTTTTAAGTTTGGAACTTAAGGCTCTTACTATGTTGGTTAGATTTTAAGTGAACTAAAATCCTTAATCATGCAACATAATCAAGCTTTTGATCTCATGCATTTTAAGACATATTTAAAAGCAATAAATAACTTAAAACATGCATAAGATATTTGTGATCTAGTATGGCCCGACTTCATCTTGAAGCTTTAACTTCAAAGTCCGTCTTGAAAATCTCCGTGGGAGGCACCATTTTCTTCAAATAGGATAAGCTATAACTAATTACAACTATTTGATGGTACGCAGACCATATTTGAATTGAAAAATAACTTTGGTACTTTAGACCAATTACATTCAAATTAATGGTACGCAGACCATATTTTCTATCCTATTTGGGCCATACTAGTCACTTCATAACCTGCAAAACAGTACATATACAATATATACCATTCACCCATTCATTGTCATGAATGGCCCACTTAGCTGGTTAGTAAAACACATTATGCATCACGTAAATATTTGCAGCAATTAATCAAGGGCACCAATAATCTACCAATTATTCAGTCCTTATTAATTCTAATCAAGTTGTTTTAACCTTAAGGATTTGTAGACCTAATCAAGAGTTTATGACTAAAAAGCGCTCCCACTTAAACCAATAAATTCATATGCTTTACTAATTTTAAACATAAAAATGTATTTCTAGTCTAACCGGAAACATACAAATTTAATTAAAATTTAAAGCTCATATAAATTTATAATTGAATCCAAAAAGTTTAATTTAATTTCAGTCGTATTTAAATTAATTCATGATTTTAATTTTAGTAAAATAATTAGAATAAATAACATTTATTATAATTACAATATTCAAAATTAAAATCCAAGAAAATAATTTAAATTATTAATTTTAAAATTAATTAAAATTACGTGAACTGAAATTTTCAAATTAAACATTCAAAACGATCTAATCGTAACGCAAACACCCTACGCATTGCACGCCCATGGGCCGCACGCACACAGCCATCGCTGGCCATGTGCGCGCAGCCCATGCGCTCGTCGCATAGCTGCTGCATCTCCATCGCAAGCCATCGCACGCTGTGGTGCTTGCTGCGCGCGTGCCAGCGCTCGTCGCACGCGAGCCATCGCTCGCTGGGCGCGCGACATCGCTCGCTGTGCGCGCGACATCGCTCGCTGGGCGCGCGACATCGCTCGCTGTGCGCGCGAGCCATCGCTCGCTGGGCGCGCGACATCGCTCGCTGTGCGCGCGAGCCATCGCTCACTGTGCGCGCGAGCAACGCTGGGCGCAGCGCTCGTGGCACGCGAGCTTGCGCTCGCTGCGCGCGAGGCTGCGCGCTCTTGTGCGAGGCAGCGCGCGTTGTGGCGCAGCTCGCTTGCTGCCCACACGCGACTGCCTTGGCTCGCTCTTCGCCCATGCCCATTCGTTCATTGCTCGTGGCACACGACACAAGGCAGGGTTGCTGCCTTGTGCTCGTGCACTACGCCCTTGCTCATTGCATTCGTGCCGCACGGGCGACGAGCTCCCTTGCTCGTCGTCGCATGCCCGCATTATACAACACCCCTTAAGGGTAACACGAAGCGTCCATTGCTTCGTGCGTGCAAGTTTTATGAACGAATCGCATAAAAAATTTAAAATTTATATTTAAAATTAATGACAAATTAATAAATAATATTAATTTCATAATTTTAGGGCGAAAAAATCGAAAATTTATTATCCAATTGATTTTCGATTGTTATGGATTCAAGTCTAGGTCATAAAAATTTAAAATTTATCATAAATTTACAATTTTTATGGTGGTTTTTAATTATAGGTTTCTAATTAAATTACAATTAATTATGAAAATCAAATTAATTCTAAATTATTCTAATTTTCAACAAATTAATCATAATTACAAATTAGATTGCATAATTAACAAGACTAGGCATTCAAACTTGTTAAACATATGCAGTAGGTCAAAAAAATTCAAGATTTATCAACAAGAATCGCAAATATTTAATTTAACATCTTAAATTTACGAAATTTTGCATTCGAAAAACTAAAACCTTCGAAAAGTCATAGTTAGGCTTCGAATTTGAGAATTCTGGGTTCGGCAGAAAAATACTAATTTTGTCAAAATTTTAGAATGCCTTTTACATGCGGAATTGACACAAAAATCACTCAATTCGGATGAGTAACGAAGAAACTGCCGAAAAACTGCGTACGTATAATTAAATAAACGCAATTTGCAATTAATTAACAATTACGAAAATTAATCACCCCTTTTAATTCTTGCAAATTTGTAATATTTAACCATGTTCATGCAATTTAGATTATGAAAATAATAAGGGGCTCGTGATACCACTGTTAGGTTATGATACATATGATATTACATAAATCATGCGGAAACAACCATTAACCCAGGAATACATATTATTTACACATAATCATATAGCATAATTTAGATGCATACTCTTTGTTGCGTGCCCTCCCTAGCTGCGCCCGAACCGAACAAGAACAAGTCTTTAGGACTCCAAGTGTCGTCCCTCCGTAGATAGTCCACAGCACGTCCGGATCCGCCTTAAGATTGACCAACTAGAATCGCCCTTAAGGTACTAGAATTTTCGGCACTTTTGAGCAAGATGTGTGGCTGAATTTTTCTCTCAAAAACTCACTTTGAATACTTTTAAAACTCGTTATAAATTGTGAGCCCTAGCCTCATATTTATAGGGGTATGGAAAGGGAATCGAAATCCTATTCAGATACAAATTAATTAAACCTAGAATCCTACAAGAACTCTAATTTAATTAATTTATCAAATAGAATTAGGAATTTAATCATTAACCGAACTCTGCATGTTTTAGGAAACGTGCACGAACACAAACACTTGCACACACACGCACGGCAGCCACGATGGGCCCCCATGCGTGCGCGCGAGCAGCAGCCCACGCAGCGCCCGCGCGCGCTGCGCGCTGCGCGTGCTGTGCGCGCTGTGCGCGCTGCGCAGCCTGCTGGGCCTGGCCTTGCGCTGGGCCTGGCGTGGCTGTTTGTGCGGCGCGCTTGGCTTGCTGGGCGATGGCCTGGCTTCGTGCTGGGCCTCGTCCGGCAGGCCTCGTCCGATGCTTATTCGTACGATGCGCTTCCGATTAAATTTTCCGATTCCGGAATTCATTTCCGATACGAACAATATTTAATATTTCCGATTCCGGAATTAATTTCCGTTTCGAACAAATATTTAATATTTCCGTTTCCGGAATTATTTTCCGATTCCGGTAATATTTCCGATTCTGAAAATATTTCCGTTTCCGGCAATATTTCCGATTCTGGCAATATTTCCATTTCCGATAATATTTTCCGATACGTACCATGTTTCCGTTTCCGGCAACATCTACGACTTGGATAATATTTATATTTCCGATACGATCCATATTTCCGTTTCCGGCAATATCATCGTTTCCGGAGTATTCATTTCTTGCCTGTGACGATCTTAGCTCCCACTGAAACCAAGATCCGTCGGTTCCGAATATTCATAGATGGAGTATTTAATGCCATTAAATACTTGATCCGTTTACGTACTATTTGTGTGACCCTACGGGTTCAGTCAAGAGTAAGCTGTGGATTAATATCATTAATTCCACTTGAACTGAAGCGGCCTCTAGCTAGGCATTCAGCTCACTTGATCTCACTGAATTATTAACTTGTTAATTAATACTGAACCGCATTTATTAGACTTAACATAGAATGCATACTTGGACCAAGGGCATTATTTCCTTCATCTATTTCCGATAATATTTTCCAATTCGAGCGATGTTTCCGTTTCCGGCAACATCTACGACTTGGATAATATTTATATTTCCGTCATGAACCATATTTCCGTTTCCGGCAATATCATCATTTGCGGAGTATTCTTTATTTTGCCTTTTGACGATTTCAGCTCCCACTGGAACCGAGATCCGTCGTTTCCGAATGTTCATAAATGGAGTACTTAATGAATAATATATTCACTTAAATACTTGATCCGTTCATGTACTATTTGTGTGACCCTACGGGTTCAGTCAAGAGTAAGTTGTGGATTAATATTATTAATTCCACTTGAACTGAAGCGGCCTCTAGCTAGGCATTCAGTTCACTTAATCTCACTGAACTATTAACTTGTTAATTAATACTAAACCGCATTTATTAGACTTAGAATTAAATGCATACTTGGACCAAGGGTACTATTTCCTTCAGTCTCCCACTTGTCCTTAGGGACAAGTGTGCATTTCCTAATTCCTTTGTCGCTTGATGCCTGCTCATGAACATAAGGTAAGAGTAGTCATCCTTATTATGTCCAGAGGTATTTCTCAGTTTCAGAGTTCACCTGATCAAATAAACAGATAATCATGGCCTATGATTCATCGGAGCACGGCCATGCATTTTTCAGTTTCTAGCTCTCCGAGTGGCCTTGTACAACTTTCAGCATCTCATCCCGATTTATGGGAGGACAATCCTAGTCTTGTGATCTCGAGGTTAGAATTTTTTGGTAGATGATTACTTGAGAGTTGCCATTATAGCTCTCCTTTTACGATGCGACTCTTGACAACGTCAAAGTAACCAGTTCTCAAACAAGTAATCTCAAATCACTCAGGTATTGAGAATTAGTGTCTAATAATGTAATAAAATTTACTTATGATAGATTTTTCATCTCTTAAAGTAAAGTTTCATAGGTCTGTTCGATACTAATCTTATCAAGTAAGTATCTATGCAAATGATTGCGATATTGCCATGTCCACATAGTTCAAGAAACATAACTACTAGTCATCTTTCATTCTAGTCGTCTAGCGTTTTCTATGCGTCCACTTTTATAGAAAACTTCCGACCAGGGACCATTTTTCAACTTTTGACATTCAAGTTCACTTGATAGACATTTCTTAGTCACAGGACTGGTCCTGACAGTCTATCTTGAATATATTGTCAAATTGAAATGACTCATCATTTAATACTAAACCAAGATTAAATGGAATATGGAAATACATTTCATATATGATAAATGTTCAACCCCAATGTTTTACAACCATGGGCCCCTAACCCATCTTTAAAAGAACTATTGGAATTCAAAACTATGATTGATTTCCAGTGCTACAATGTGAGTGTTGTTTCTCACTCGTTGTATAGGTTTAGTAATCATGCTTTTCCAATCTTAATATCCTTTTCATCGAATTCCTTTCGAGATAGGACAATAAGATCTTTTGAGTATGTTTATTTTGTGATCTAGTCTTTCTTGCTTCAAGAGTGGTTCTACGCATTTTGCAATGAAGAACCATCAAGTCAGCAGACATGTGATCTACCCAAGTTCAGTGAATAACTCTTTAATGTAAACAACTCTGTTTTATTGCTTCTTAGGAAATAAGTACTTTTACTTTAACTGTATAGGTTGCTAGTGATGCTTTGTTTGGATTTTCTTATCCAAACAGTTCACGGATATGTGGAAGACTTTCCAGCTGTATCTTAGAACATATTAATATTTAATTTCCCACGCAACAACTCATGGTCTTCAATCCATGTTGCCATTTCAAAACAGGATGCGTTGTAGCTCGTACTTGCCAATGGTTAACTCCAAAGGGATCTTGCTTGATCCTTTGCCAGTGTTTATGCATGTAGCATTGATATATAGCATATCTTTATTTCCTTGAACCAAGAACTATTCCTATGTACCTTTTCAAGTACCATAAGTTTTTCTTGATCTCAATTTAGTTGATCTTTACTTAGAACAATAGAGATTGGTATATGTTCGTCATGCCTAAAGCCATACGATACATTTTTGGCGATCCTTATATTATATCATACATGATAAATTCTTTTGCAGAATAATTCCCAATTTAATTCTATTCATGTAACTTTAGCTATCCAATTTCAGTAGATACTGAATCCAGCTAAATTCTTTGACATATAATATAGGTGAAGAATCTCATTAGATTCTTTGATGTTTAACTTAGTAAATTCTTATACATAGTTTCGCCTTGGTCCATCATTGATGAATAATTTCAAATCTAAGTCATTAGAATTTGAATGTTATTTCACAATAGAGAGATATGTGTGTGATATATATAGGACCAATTATGTTTTACGTACTCCCACTAAACTTATTATACATTTATAAGATTCATGTATATTTTACGAAACTAAAATACTTATTAGTTTCACTAAAATACAATTCTAATTCCTAATTGCTTGCTTAAATCTGTACTTGTATTTCATAAGCTAGCTTTCTTTTTCAAGCATTTATTTGGATCCACAAATCCTATGACATTCCATGTACATAGTTTCTTCCAACATTTGATTGAGGAATACGTTTAGTCATCCAATTGCCATATGTACCAACATGCAATCATTGTTTGATTTATAGACTTGAGCATTACGATTTTGCATGAGGTTTCAACACAATCCACACCGTGAATTTGCTTGTAACCTTTAGCAACTAATCTATCTTTGTGTGTGAAGACACAATTCCATGTTTGACGGTTTTTATCCTTAAAACGAATTTGCAACCAATAGGTGTCAAACTATTCTTGCAAATCAACAAAATTTCAATTTTGTCATCAAAACACTAAGTATGTTTTATGGCCTTAACCAATTGAACATTAAGTCTATATATGGCCTCTAACCATTTTAGGGAATCTATATTTCGTCATAGCTTTCTTACAAGTCACAAACTCATTACCATTCTTGATAATAGTTTGACTGCAACGTTGTAGGATTCTTCACTATCTAATAGAAGAATCTCATAGTTTCAGTGACCTGAACTCTATGCCTACATGGGTTTAGAACATCAAACAATAGAATATCAATAGCCACTTGAAAGTCCTTTGAATATTCTGTTCTCCTTGAAGCAGTTGTAAAGTCTTTTAAGAGATGTCTATTCTTTAAAGCCACTTCTAAAGTCCTTAAAGAATAAGTGTTCAGATTTTCTAAAGAACTTCGAAAAGCCTACGGTCCGTTTATGTTTGTTGTTCGCCTCGAAGACTTTCGAGGTCTATTTTCTCCCACTTGTCATTTTGGAAACGAATCTCCAAAAGGACACTATTTTGAGAAAACAAACATTATGTTCTCAAAATTTCGTGGTAGAAACAATACCTTTGTGTCTCATTTGAATAAATCACAATGAAACATATATGTAACACCCTAATAATTCCTTACTTTTATAAAATCATTTTCCAACTTAAAATAAGGGAATTACTAAAGTATTCCCGCCACCGTGATAACGGTTAAGGCTAGTACCAGAATTACGCAGCGGAAATTAATGTCAACTAACTTTTAAAAACATAACTAGTGTGTGGCCCGGGCGATGCCCCGGTTGCTACATTAAATAGTTATAATTTAGGTTTTTCTTGAGCTTAATATTTGACCAAAATACATGTACTTCACAAAGTGATAAACATCCATTAAGTTCATCAACTACACAGATACACTACGTCATTTATCATGCCAAGTAATTGTTTAATTAGATCATCTTACAATTTGTATAATTCGTGTTCTAGTGGAACCAAGGCTCTATTTGACACGCGCATTTCAGGCATCTTAAATAATAAGGTGCTGAAATTTTAAGTCACCTCAAATTATTAAAGTTGTTTGTCAAGGACCTTAAATAGAATATAAGGTTTTGAAATTGACTTAAATTGATACGTTATTCAAAGTAACCTTTCAATTTAAGGTCCTTCAATTTTCATGTATTTTAGCTTCAAATATTTATTTAAAATAATTATTTTATAAATTTCAGCTCCTTGAACCCTTAATTCTACCAAACAACTCATCTAATCAGGTACCTTATTAGTTTCAGCACATTATCAGTTTCATCTACAATCTTTTCCAATTTCAGCTAACTTATCAGTTTCAGCTCTATTTAATTTAGTTTTGCCAAACATAGCCTAAGTGCTTCAAATTAATAAACACCAAATTAGATATATATGCAACTATGTAGGATGTTTCTATAGTTGATGCTTATGAGACTTACGACATCATATTTCTTCATTGTTGTCCTAATTTAATTATTAATTTTTTATTATCAAAATAGTCCATAGAAAATAAATTGTTACATAAAAATTTAGTTGTTTTACACGTTAACATTTATTTATAAATTAATATGAAGAGTTAAACAACAATAGTGGTTGGTTAAGATGGTAATGAGAGTTATCATCTATGCTTAAGGTCTTCTGTTCGAACCTCATTGTAATAATTTTTAATTGTCCATGACATAACAATTAGTGAGTGGATGGTGTGGCGTAAAGAGGAAGAGTACTGCGTGGCACATAGAAATTTTTCACAACGCTTTTTAATATATAGTATAGATTAATGAAATATTGAGGCCTCCTACAATTTGGAACCATAACGGCCCAAAAACCAAAGTATAAATAGTTCAAGCAATTCAAACATAATTAAAGTATACTAAATAGTTCAAAATACGAGAACATGCAACTTTCTCGATCATCCCAAGCCACATGATTCCGATCTACCAACCTGCTATATTATTCTACTCCCCATCAATGCAAGTGCAAATGATAGATCATCATAGGGTCATGAAGGCACAGGCCATGACCAAAACACACAAAGCACGTAGTCAGCAAAAGCTGAGTACTTACAAGTATAGAGTGAAATGGAACTAAAACATGCATCACTCACTAAGTACTAATCAACATGCAAAAGCCATATAGTAATAAACAATCAATTATGAATACAAGACTCGACTCTTGACTCGACTCTTGACTCACAATTAATTTAGAATAAGCTTCGAACGGGCCAAAAGAAAGTTCCATAAAGGAAAGGTGATGGGAGCCAACCATACACCAAATAATAAATAATAAAATCGGGCCATACCGACGGAATTCCTGCGCATATTATAAATGAAACAACATCTTGTATCATTAGTAGGAGTACGAGCTTTCCGGCAAGACTCCCCCCATTGTTCATACTCAAGGTATATATGTTCCAAGAGTTTTGAAGCTTGTTCTGGTTGCACTTTACGTTTATTAATATTTTATTAAAGGTGAACTCAAGACTCAACAATGTACACACATACAATTAATGAACAACAACCAAAACAATTTTATTTTAATGCTTAAAGACTTGTGATCAACCAAGCAAGACTCTTGTGAAATTACTACCATGTTCCTCCTCACCAAAGTGAGATTCCACATCATGCACATTAACATGAGGGTTGTGCCCTTGCACGAAAAATCCTAATTCATTTCATACAAAACATTCCCAACTGAACCCTACATGTGCGGTGCTTACGTGAGCTAACCCTTCACATGTGGTAAAATAAATAGTACAACGAAGTACGAATAATTGGCTCAAAGTATGCTAGACATCCCGTAACATAGCATACAAATAAATAATCCATCCATTGCATGTGAAACAAACCATAAATGCATAAATATTGAACAACATGATTGACAATGAAATCCATACTCATAATAATCTCAACATGCTTGTTCAATCACAATTCAATAATTCCAATAATATTAATCCACATGATCGTTCACCAAAGCATATATGAATCCACATAATATAATTCACATCATCAACAATCATGTAATGTCCCTTGACAAAAGTGTGGTCGCCCTAGACTTGTACGTACCTTGAATACCTAAGCGTAGGGGACACTTTGCAATAATGAGCACTCACTTAGAAGTCACCTCCTATCATGAAAATAATGAAACTTAAATTATTTCCATGTTCATTAAATTTCCAGCAACTTTATAAAATCTAAAACCTTATTTAAACTTTAGAATTCAATCGTTTTTCAAAAATATAAACGTCTCAATTTGCAAAACCAATCCCTAGTACGAAAACATACTTTTTCCGCCTTTAAAATCAATAAAAATCAACACTCTAAGCCTTTATTCAAATATGAAAATATAATTGATTATCATAATTAAAATCATCACCTAATTATGCTAATCAATTGACTCATTAGGTCTAGATTAAAACCCTAACTTTAAAATCCCATTAAAACCAATTTAACATCATAAAAATCAATTCTTTATTAAATAAACAAATCTGAAAATTCATCCTTTAATAATTAAAACAACCCTAATGAATCACAACACGTAAATCCTCAAAGCACGGTGTTCATAACCGATTCCCAGCATTTTAATCATTCAAAACAATACTAATATTATAATTTTAAATACGGAATTTAAATAGAATAGGTAAGGAATAAGAGAATTATACCAATCCGGCCTATAGCACGGAACAACCACGAATTAATGTGATTGGGCGAAAGAATTGAACGAATGAACGAACAAAACACACACATACACACACTCGACGTGTGTGCGCGCGGGCGAGGGACATGCTCAGCAGCGCGCTGGGCGCGCGGGACGGATGGGCGAGGGCGCGAGCGCTGGGCGTTGTGCGGGAGAGAGAGACGAGAGGGCAGGGGCGCTGTGCGCGAGGGAGGTAGCCGGGCAGGGCGCTTGTGCGCGAAGGAGGGACGAGAGAGGGAGAGTAGCGCGCGCTGGGGCGTGAGGCCGAGCAGCAGCGACAGCCACGCAACAACGACACAACAGGAGGAGGGGGCACACACAAGGGCACGAGGGCTGTGCAGCGTGCGGGCGAGCCGAGCAAAGGAGGAGAGAGGAAGAGTAATGGGCAAGCAAAGCAAAAAAGAGGGTTTATGAGATTTTAGGGGTTCAATTAATGATGAGGAGTCCTATTTATAGGCTCCTTATTTTTAATGGGCTAGGCTTAGAAAAATAGGATTGGGCTTAGGGAAATAAATGATTGGGCTAGCTTATGACTTGAATTAAATTTTTTTGATTGGGCTCGTTTTATAAAACGAATTGGACTTTTCATTTAAAACCCGAAACCTTTAAAATCATTTGCAACCCATTTAATTTCCCGAGTCAAGAATTAAATTCGTTTCGTAATTAATTAAAATAATAAATATTCTATTTAATTAAAATACATTTAAATAATATGTAAATGCGAATTAATTTCCAAAAATCGTAAAATGCTTTATAAATATAATAAAATATACTTCTAAATATTATAAAAATACGAGATATTACAGTCTACCCTCCTTAAAAGAAGTCTCGTCCCGAAACTTGGGTTCGGAAATCAAAATTCAACTCAAAACTTGAGACTTTATGAGACCTTTAATGCGTTCATTTGCAAAAAATTTAAGTTGCTGTACTCTTTACATGATTAAACAGGACAGTAATAAGCGCAAATTCAATAGAAAGCACTAAATTGAGCATAAAATAGGGGAAAACAAGGTAAAAAGCGCGAAATTCTACCGCACTCTACCCCCCTTAAAAGACACGAGTTACGACCCCGTAACTCAACTAACCTCGGGAAAAAGCTCAGGATATTTCTTTCTCATTTCGTCCTCCGCTTCCCAAGTTGCTTCCTCAGATTCTTGATTAGACCACAACACTTTGACAATTTTCACATATTTAGTACGCGTACTACGCACTTTGCTATCAAGGATTTTGACAGGTCTTTCCTCAAAGGTTATACTTTGGTCTAATTCTATGGTCTCCGATTGAAACACATGCGGTTTATCCGGGATATAATTCCTTAACTGAGATATGTGGAACACATTATGCACTCTATGCAAGTCCATAGGCTAGGCAAGGCTAGTCTATAGGCTACCTTTCCGATTCTTTCTAAGATCTCATATGGGTCTATGTACTTAGGGCTTAACTTCCCTTTCTTTCCAAATCTCATGACACCTTTCATTGGTGACACTTTGAGAAACACCTTATCACCTATATTGAACTCTTCATCCCTACGTTTCAAGTCTGCATAGCTCTTTTGGCGATCCTGCGCCGCTTGAATCTTGGATTGGATGGTTCGGATTTGGTTCATGGTGTCCTCTATCATTTGAGGTCCCAACACTACGGTTTCACTAATGTCATTCCAGCAAAGTGGACTTCTACACTTTCGTCCGTACAGAGCCTCAAATGGTGCCATTCCAATGCTAGCATGATAGCTATTATTATAAGAAAACTCAATCAAATCTGTGCTATATTCCCATCTTCCTTGTAAATCAATAACGCATGCTCGAAGCATGTCCTCAAGGGTTTGGATAGTTCTCTCAGTTTGTCCATCCGTGGCTGGGTGGAAGGCTGTACTCATCTTCAATGTCGTACCAAAGCTCTTCTGCACACTTTTTCAGAAATTCGAAAGAAACCTTGAATCCCTATCTGATACGATATCCTTAAGAACTCCATGTAACCTCACAACATTCTTAATGTAAGCTTTAGCAAGTTGTTCCATTTTCCAGGTTTCCTTCATTGGTATAAACACTGCTGACTTAGTCAACCTATCTACCACAACCCAAATTGCATCGTTTCCAGTCTTTGACTTAGGCAAACAAGTGACGAAGTCCATAGAAATACAATCCTATTTCCAGCTTGGAATCTCGAAAGGTTGGACCTTTCCTTGAGGTCTCCTGTGCTCTATTTTAACTTTCTGACACGTCAGACATCTAGCCACAAATTCAGCCACTTCGTTCTTCATCCTTGGCCACCAATAGACCTTTTTCAAATCCTTATACAACTTATCACCACCTGGGTGCACAAAATATGGCGCATTATGCCCTTCTTTCATCAATTTCTCCTTCAATTCTCCACACTTTTGAGGCACGCACCACCTGCCTTTGTACCTCAAACTTCCATCATCATGGATTCGGAATTCTAACTCCTTACCTTGCGAAATCTTTTCCTTGATTCGCTCCAACTTCACATCACCAGCTTGATTCTCCCTAATCTCATCAAAATTGACGGCTGGATGGTTAAGGCATTCATCATTCCCTCAAGGCTTTCACCACTTACTATTTCAAGGTTCAAACGCTGCATGTCCTTACACAGCTCGTTAGCAACTAGCTAACGCACTAACACTATGACTTGATTTCCTACTCAAGGCATCCGCAACTACATTGGCTTTTCCTTCATGGTACTGGATATCCAAATCATAGTCCTTAATTAACTCCAACCACCTTCGTTGGCTCATATTCAGATCCTTCTGTGTGAAGATGTACTTTAGACTCTTATGATCCGTAAATATCCTACACTTCACACCATACAGGTAGTGTCTCCATATCTTCAATTCAAACACTATAGCAGCTAGCTCTAAATCATGGGTAGGGTATTTAGATTCATATGGCTTCAACTGCCTTGACGCATACGCAATTACCTTCCCGTTATGCATCAATACACGCCCTAAACCATACTTAGTGGCATCACTATACACATCATATGTACCACTCTCATCTGGCAAGGTTAATACTGGCGCGGTTGTCAATCGCGTCTTCAAGGCTTGGAATGCTTCCTCACACTGGTCACTCCATTCAAACTTTGCTTCCTTCTTCATCAAGGTAGTCATTGGCTTGGCTATCCTAGAAAAGTCTTGCACAAAGCGTCTATAGTAGCCAGCTAATCCTAGAAAACTTCTAATGTCAGTCACACTCTTGGGTGTAGGCCATTCACTAACAGCTTTGATCTTAGCAGGGTCAACTGCCACTCCTTCTTTAGATACAAAATGTCCCAAAAATGCAACTCTTTCCAACCAAAACTCACACTTTGAGAACTTAGCATACAACTGATTATCTCTCAAGGCACTCAACACAGATCTCAAGTGTTCAGTGAAGGAAATAATGCCCTTGGTCCAAGTATGCATTCTATGTTAAGTCTAATAAATGCGGTTCAGTATTAATTAACAAGTTAATAATTCAGTGAGATCAAGTCAGCTGAATGCCTAGCTAGAGGCCGCTTCAGTTCAAGTGGAATTAATGATATTAATCCACAGCTTACTCTTGACTGAACCCGTAGGGTCACACAAATAGTACGTAAACGGATCAAGTATTTAATGGCATTAAATACTCTATCTATGGATATTCGGAACCGACGGATCTTGGTTTCAGTGGGAGCTGAGATCGTCACAGGCAAGAAATGAATACTCCGGAAACGATGATATTACCGGAAACGGAAATATGGATCATATCGGAAATATAAATATTATCCAAGTCGTAGATGTTGCCGGAAACGGAAACATGGTACGTATCGGAAAATATTATCGGAAATGGAAATATTACCAGAATCGGAAATATTGCCGGAAACGGAAATATTGTCAGAATCGGAAATATTACCGGAATCGGAAAATAATTCCGGAAACGGAAATATTAAATATTTGTTCGAAACGGAAATTAATTCCGGAATCGGAAATGTTAAATATTGTTCGTATCGGAAATGAATTCCGGAATCGGAAATTTAATCGAAAGCGTATCGTACGAATAAGCATCGGACGAGGCCTGCCGGACGAGGCCCAGCACGAAGCCAGGCCATCGCCCAGCAAGCCAAGCGCGCCGCACAAACAGCCACGCCAGGCCCAGCGCAAGGCCAGGCCCAGCAGGCCGTGGCAGCGCGCACAGCGCGCGCGGGAGCTGCGTGGGCTTGCAGCTCGCGCAGGCCTCGCTGCGTGGGCTGCTGCTCGTGCGCACGCATGGGCGGCCCATCGTGGCTGCCGTGTGTGCGTGTGTAAGTGTTTGTGTTCGTGCACGTTTCCTAAAACGTGCAGAGTTCGGTTAATGATTAAATTCCTAATTCTATTTGATAAATTAATTAAATTAGAGTTCTTGTAGGATTCTAGGTTTAATCAATTTGTATCTGAATAGGATTCCAATTCCCTTTCCATACCCCTATAAATATGTGGCCTGGGTTCACAATTTATAACGAGTTTAAAAAGTATTCAAAGTGAGTTTTTGAGAGAAAAATTCAGCCACACATCTTGCTCAAAAGTGCCGAAAATTCTAGTACCTTAAGGGCGATTCTAGTTGGTCAATCTTAAGGCGGATCCGGACGTGCTGTGGACTATCTACGGAGGGACGACACTTGGAGTCCTAAAGACTTGTTCTTGTTCGGTTCGGGCGCAGCTAGGGAGGGCACGCAACAAAGAGTATGCATCTAAATTATGCTATATGATTATGTGTAAATAATATGTAATCCTGGGTTAATGGTTGTTTCCGCATGATTTATGTAATATCATATGTATCATAACCTAACAGTGGTATCACGAGCCCCTTATTATTTTCATAATCTAAATTGCATGAACATGGTTAAATATTACAAATTTGCAAGAATTAAAAGGGGTGATTAATTTTCGTAATTGTTAATTAATTGCAAATTGCGTTTATTTAATTATACGTACGCAGTTTTTCGGCAGTTTCTTCGTTACTCATCCAAATCGAGTGATTTTTGTGTCAATTCCGCATGTAAAAGGCATTCTAAAATTTTTGTGTCAATGCCGAACCCAGAATTCTCAAATTCGAAGCCTAACTATGACTTTTCGAAGGTTTTAGTTTTTCGAATGCAAAATTTCGTAAATTTAAGATGTTAAATTAAATATTTGCGATTCTTGTTGATAAATCTTGAATTTTTGATTGACCTACTGTATATGTTTAACAAGTTTGAATGCCTAGCCTTGTTAATTATGCAATCTAATTTGTAATTATGATTAATTTGTTGAAAATTAGAATAATTTAGAATTAATTTGATTTTCATAATTAATTATAATTTAATTAGAAACCTATGATTAAAAACCACCATAAAAATTGTAAATTTATGATAAATTTCAAATTTTTATGACCTAGACTTGAATCCATGTAAATCGGAAATCAATTGAATAATAAATTTTCGATTTTTCGCCCTAAAATTATGAAATTAATAATATTTATTAATTTGTCATTAATTTTATAAATTTTAAATTTTTTATGCGATTCGTTCATATAACTTGCACGCACAAAGCAATGGACGCTTGTGTTACCATTAAGGGGTGTTGTATAGTGCGGGCATGCGACGACGAGCAAGGGAGCTCGTCGCCCGTGCGGCACGAATGCAATGAGCAAGGCATGGTGCACGTGCACAAGGCAGCAGCCCTGCCTTGTGTCGTGGGCCACGAGCAATGGACGAATGGGCATGGGCGAAGGGCGAGCCAAGGCAGTCGCGTGTGGGCAGCAAGCGAGCTGCGCCACAACGCGCACTGCCTCGCGCAAGAGCGCGCAGCCTCGCGCGCAGCGAGCGCAAGCTCGCGTGCCACGAGCGCTGCGCCCAGCGTTGCTCGCGCGCACAGCGAGCGATGTCGCGCGCCCAGCGAGCGATGTCGCGCGCCCAGCGAGCGATGGCTCGCACGCACAGCGAGCGATGTCGCGCACCCAGCGAGCGATGTCGCGCGCACTGCGAGCGATGGCTCGCGTGCGACGAGCGCTGGCGCGCGCGCAGCGTGCGATGGCTTGCGATGGAAATGCAGCAGCTATACGACGAGCGCATGGGCTGCGCGCACATGGCCAGCGATGGCTGTGTGCGAGCGGCCCATGGGCGTTCAATGCGTAGGGTGTTTGCGTTACGATTAGATCGTTTTGAATGTTTAATTTGAAAATTTCAGTTCACGTAATTTTAATTAATTTTAAAATTAATAATTTAAATTATTTTCTTGGATTTTAATTTTGAATATTGTAATTATAATAAATGTTATTTATTCTAATTATTTTACTAAAATTAAAATCATGAATTAATTTAAATAACGACTGAAATTAAATTAAACTTTTTGGATTCAATTATAAATCTATATGAGCTTTAAATTTTAATTAAATTTGTATGTTTCCGGTTAGACTAGAAATACATTTTTATGTTTAAAATTAGTAAAGCATATGAATTTATTGGTTTAAGTGGGAGCGCTTTTAGTCATAAACTCTTGATTAGGTCTACAAATCCTTAAGGTTAAAACAACTTGATTAGAATTAATAAGGACTGAATAATTGGTAGATTATTGGTGCCCTTGATTAATTGCTGCAAATGTTTACGTGATGCATAATGTGTTTTACTAACCAGCTATGTGGGCCATTCATGATAATGAATGGGTGAATGGCATATATTGTATATGTACTGTTTTGCAGGTTATGAAGTGACTAGTATGGCCCAAATAGGATAGAAAATATGGTCTGCGTACCATTAATTTGAATGTAATTGGTCTGAAGTACCAAAGTTATTTTTCAATTCAAATATGGTCTGCGTACCATCAAATAGTTGTAATTAGTTATAGCTTATCCTATTTGAAGAAAATGGTGCCTCCCACGGAGATTTTCAAGACGGACTTTGAAGTTAAAGCTTCAAGATGAAGTCGGGCCATACTAGATCACAAATATCTTATGCATGTTTTAAGTTATTTATTGCTTTTAAATATGTCTTAAAATGCATGAGATCAAAAGCTTGATTATGTTGCATGATTAAGGATTTTAGTTCACTTAAAATCTAACCAACATAGTAAGAGCTTTAAGTTCCAAACTTAAAAATTGAGTTAAAAGGTGCCATGCCAAAATATACACTTGCTTGGATATCCTTTACATCAATCTAGTAATAGTTTTCGCTCAGCGAGGTGTTACTTATTGGTCCTAAAGGGGCAAGGTACACAAATAATTGTGAGTACATGTTAGTTTTGGTGAAACTCAACGATATAAGTAAGGAGTCCTTTTATGTCGTGGCAAATTCGATAGGTTTACCTAATAAGTTCTTAGACGTACCTATCAACCAAGAATAGTTTCTAGACTATTAGCAAAAGGCTTTTGCTTACCTAAGATGTTCTAGGATTAAGTCGACAAACTGTGCTTAGTTCTTCAATGATTTTAGGATCTTGGAATCATTTTATTCACACCTGCCGGAACACATAATAAAATGCTTAATAAACATTGAATTATGCATGTATGCTAGAATTTAAGTTTATTAAGAGAAACTGTGAATGGTTATTTATTTGTTTATTCTTTTCAAATAGTTTTTAATATGGCAAACAACAATTCATTCAACATTCGATCAATTCTCGAAAAGGAGAAGTTGAACGGGAAAAACTTCCTTGACTGGCAAAGGAACTTGCAAATAGTTCTTATGCAAGAAGAAAAGGAGTATGTCCTAGATGAGGCGATGCCCGAAGC
The DNA here is from genome assembly GCF_020520425.1 of Spinacia oleracea. Lineage (NCBI taxonomy): Eukaryota > Viridiplantae > Streptophyta > Magnoliopsida > Caryophyllales > Amaranthaceae > Spinacia > Spinacia oleracea. The sequence continues at coordinate 66,640,705 of NC_079488.1, read as the reverse complement.
TGCAGGCGACGGGGTCACTCAGGCAGCCCTCAATCGTTGGATTGATGCCAACAAGGATGTGAAATGTCTAATGCTCGCCACCATGAGTGCGGATCTGCAGAAAACGTTCATCAACTCAGATGCTTTCACGATCATCAGTGAGTTGAAGAACATGTTCCAAGATCTGGCTCGAGTCGAAAGATTCGAGACTCATAGGCAAATTCTTGAGACCAAACTTAAGAAAGGCGAGCCCGTAAGTCCACATGTTCTCAAAATGATTGGACTCATTGAGAATATGAGTCGGCTGGATCAGCAATTTTCTCAGGAAATGGCTATAGACACCATCCTCCATTCTCTTCATAGCGGGTATGATCAGTTCAAACTGAACTACAGTATGAATAGTCTGGACAAAACGCTCACTGAGCTTCACGGTATGCTGAAGACCGCTGAAAAGACGCTCAAAAGTGATAAGCAGGATGTGCTTATGGTGCGTGGGGGCAAGTTCAAGAAATCTGGAAAGAAGAGGAATGCTAAGAAAGGTGGCAACAAGGCCAGCCCAACTAAGCAAACTGGCGCCAAATCTGCAAAGAGGAAGGTCAGTCAACCCACTTCTGAATCCGAATACTTCTACTGCAAGAAGAAGGGGCATTGGAAAAGAGATTGCTTGAAGCTAAAGGAAGATCAGAAGAACGGAACAGTCGTTCCATCTTCAGGTATTTTCGTTATAGACTGTATACTTGCTAATTCAACTTCTTGGGTATTAGATACAGGTTGTGGCTCACACTTATGTTCCAATCCACAGGGACTAAGAAGAAGTAGAAAGTTAAGCAAGGGTGAAGTCGACCTACGAGTGGGAAATGGAGCACGGATTGCTGCATTAGCTGTAGGAACTTACTATTTGTCGTTGCCCTCCGGGCTAGTTTTGGAACTGGAAGAATGTTTCCATGTTCCAAGTCTTACTAAAAACATCATTTCAGTTTCTTGCTTAGATGCAAAGGGATTTTCTTTTTTAATAAAAGACAATAGTTGTTCGTTTTATTTTAAAGAGATGTTTTATGGATCTGCTAGATTAGTCAATGGACTTTATTTATTAGATCACGACAAACAAGTATATAACATAAATACCAAAAAGGCCAAAAAGAATGATTCAGATCTCACCTATCTGTGGCATTGTCGATTAGGCCATATAAACTTGAAACGCTTAGAAAGACTTCAAAAGGAAGGAATTCTAGAGCCATTTGACTTAGAGGATTATGGTAAATGCGAATCATGTTTACTTGGCAAAATGACAAAGCAACCTTTCTCTAAAGTTGGAGAAAGAGCAAATGAACTATTGGGTTTAATCCATACAGATGTATGTGGACCAATGAGTACAAATGCTAGAGGTGGTTTCAGCTACTTTATCACTTTCACTGATGACTTCAGTAGGTATGGTTATGTCTACCTAATGAAGCATAAGTCTGAATCCTTTGACAAATTCAAGGAATTTCAGAGTGAAGTAGAGAATCAATTAGGCAAGAAGATTAAAGCACTGCGGTCTGATAGAGGCGGTGAATATCTGAGCTATGAATTTGATGACCATCTGAAAGAATGTGGAATTCTATCAGAATTGACTCCTCCTGGAACACCACAATGGAACGGTGTGTCGGAACGGAGGAACAGAACCTTGCTAGACATGGTCAGGTCAATGATGGATCAGGCCGAACTTCCATTAGAATTTTGGGGACATGCACTAAATACAGCTGCACTCACTATAAATAGAGCTCCGTCTAAAGCTGTCGAAAAGACTCCATACGAATTATGGTTTGGAAAGCCTCCAAATGTGTCTTTTCTTAAGATTTGGGGATGTGAAGTATACGTCAAACGATTAATTTCAGACAAACTTCATCCAAAATCTGACAAATGTATCCTTGTGGGCTATCCAAAGGAAACAAAGGGGTATTACTTCTACAATACATCTGAGAACAAAGTGTTTGTTGCTCGAGATGGTGTCTTTTTGGAGAAGGATCACATTTCCAAAATGACAAGTGGGAGAAAAGTAGACCTCGAAGAAATTCGAGTCGAACAACAAACTCTAGAGAATGCTCAAGATGACATTCAGGATGAAACTCAGAGATCTTTAGAAGAATCTGGTGAGAATCATGGTCAATCTAGAAATGTTACCCCGCGTAGATCGCAAAGATATAGATCTCAACCGGAAAGGTACTTAGGTATTTTGACGAACGAGAGCTATGACGTTCTATTACTTGAAAGTGATGAACCTGCGACTTACAAACAAGCTATGACGAGCCCTAGCTCCAAGCAGTGGCAAGAAGCCATGCTATCTGAATTAGACTCCATGTCTGAAAACCAAGTATGGGATTTGGTCGATTTGCCAGATGGCTACCAAGCCATTGGAAGCAAATGGGTTTTCAAACTGAAAAAGGACAAGGATGGGAAACTTGAAGTTTTCAAAGCTAGATTGGTTGCAAAAGGTTACAGGCAAGTCCACGGTGTGGATTACGATGAAACCTTTTCACCAGTTGCAATGCTAAAGTCTATTCGAATAATGTTAGCAATCGCTGCATATTACGATTACGAAATATGGCAGATGGATGTCAAAACTGCTTTCTTAAACGGCGTTTTAACAGAAACTGTGTTTATGACACAGCCTGAAGGTTTTGAGGATCCAAAGAATGCTAAAAAGGTATGCAAGCTAAAGAAGTCAATCTACGGATTGAAGCAGGCATCCAGGAACTGGAATATACGTTTTGATGAAGCAGTCAGTGACTTTGGTTTCATCAAGAACGCAGACGAATCTTGTGTATACAAGAAGGTCAGTGGGAGCAAAATTGCTTTCCTAGTATTATATGTCGACGACATATTGCTTATCGGAAATGACATTCCTATGTTGAACTCTGTCAAGATTTGGCTTGGGAAATGTTTTTCGATGAAGGATCTAGGAGAAGCACAGTACATATTGGGCATCAAGATTTACAGAGATAGATCTAAAAAGATGATTGGACTTAGTCAAAGCACTTATATCAATAAGGTGCTTGATAGGTTCAAGATGGCGGACTCCAAGCAAGGCTACCTACCCATGTCTCATGGAATGACTCTAAGCAAGACTTAGTGCCCAAAAACACTTGATGAGCGTAGACGAATGAATGGGATTCCATATGCATCATTGATTGGTTCAATAATGTATGCTATGATATGTACACGCCCGGATGTTGCGTACGCACTCAGTGCTACCAGCAGATACCAGTCAGACCCAGGAGAGGCGCATTGGACTGCTGCCAAGAATATTCTGAAGTACCTGAAAAGGCACAAAGATGAATTCCTGGTCTATGGTGGAGATGATGAATTAATTGTTAAAGGCTATACGGACGCAAGTTTCCAAACCGACAAAGATGATTTCAGATCACAGTCTGGGTTTGTCTTCTGCCTCAACGGAGGAGCAGTAAGCTGGAAAAGTGCTAAGCAAAGCACCATTGCGGATTCTACAACTGAAGCGGAGTACATTGCTGCACATGAAGCAGCAAAGGAAGCTATATGGCTAAGGAAGTTCATAGGTGAACTTGGTGTAGTCCCCTCCATTAAAGGACCAATAGCCCTGTATTGTGATAATAACGGAGCTATTGCACAGGCAAAAGAGCCTAGACACCACCAGAGAGTCAAGCATGTACTTCGTAGATTTCACCTTCTACGAGAGTTCGTTGAAAGAAAAGAAGTCGAGATAAGCAAAATTGGAACTGATGACAACATATCAGATCCATTAACTAAACCTCTGCCGCAAGCGAAGCACAACTCGCACACTGCAGCTATGGGAATCAAGCATATTGGAGAATGGCTTTGATGTCTCTGTTTAATGTTTTAAAGTTTTAGAGTTTAAATCTTTGTAAAATATTATTGGTTAATCATTCACAATAAATGAAAAGAATTCATTTTTCCATTTAATTTGTGGTTTATTAAATGATGAGTCCCTTCAATTTGACGATATATTCAAGATAGACTGTCAGGACCAGTCCTGTGACTAAGAAATGTCTATCAAGTGAACTTGAATGTCAAAGGTTGAAAATGGTCCCTAATCGGAGTTTTCTATAAAATTGGACGCATAGAAAACGTTAGACGATTAGAATGCAAGATGACTAGTAGTTTTGTTTCTTGAACTATGTGGACATGGCAATGTCATAATCATTTGCATAGATACTTACTTTAGGAAGACTAGTATCGGACAAGACCTATGAAACTTTACTGTAAGAGATGAAAGTCTGTCATAAGTAAATTTCATTAAATTATTAGACACTAAATCCTCAATACCTGAGTGATTTGAGATTACTTGTTTGAGAACTGGTTGCTTTGACGTTGACCAACCGTCGCACCGTAAAAGGAGGCTATAAAGGCAACGCTCAGGTAATCACCTATCAAACGAAGTCTAATCTCAAGTTCGCAAGATTGGGATTGTCCTCCCATAAATCGGGATGAGATGCTTAAAAGTTGTACAAGGCCACTCGGAGAGCTAGAAACTGTGAAATGCATGGCCGTGCTCGGATGAATCATAGGCTATGATTATCTGTTTATTTGATCAGTTGAACTCTGAAACCGAGGAACACCTCTGGACATAATAAGGATGACAACTCTTACCTTATGTTCAAGAGCAAGCATCGAGCGACAAAGGAATTAGGAAATGCACACTTGTCCCTAAGGACAAGTGGGAGACTGAAGGAAATAATGCCCTTGGTCCAAGTATGCATTCTATGTTAAGTCTAATAAATGCGGTTCAGTATTAATTAACAAGTTAATAATTCAGTGAGATCAAGTGAGCTGAATGCCTAGCTAGAGGCCGCTTCAGTTCAAGTGGAATTAATGATATTAATCCACAGCTTACTCTTGACTGAACCCGTAGGGTCACACAAATAGTACGTAAACGGATCAAGTATTTAATGGCATTAAATACTCTATCTATGGATATTCGGAACCGACGGATCTTGGTTTCAGTGGGAGCTGAGATCGTCACAGGCAAGAAATGAATACTCCGGAAACGATGATATTACCGGAAACGGAAATATGGATCATATCGGAAATATAAATATTATCCAAGTCGTAGATGTTGCCGGAAACGGAAACATGGTACGTATCGGAAAATATTATCGGAAATGGAAATATTACCAGAATCGGAAATATTGCCGGAAACGGAAATATTGTCAGAATCGGAAATATTACCGGAATCGGAAAATAATTCCGGAAACGGAAATATTAAATATTTGTTCGAAACGGAAATTAATTCCGGAATCGGAAATGTTAAATATTGTTCGTATCGGAAATGAATTCCGGAATCGGAAATTTAATCGGAAGCGTATCGTACGAATAAGCATCGGACGAGGCCTGCCGGACGAGGCCCAGCACGAAGCCAGGCCATCGCCCAGCAAGCCAAGCGCGCCGCACAAACAGCCACGCCAGGCCCAGCGCAAGGCCAGGCCCAGCAGGCCGTGGCAGCGCGCACAGCGCGCGCGGGAGCTGCGTGGGCTTGCAGCTCGCGCAGGCCTCGCTGCGTGGGCTGCTGCTCGTGCACACGCATGGGCGGCCCATCGTGGCTGCCGTGTGTGCGTGTGTAAGTGTTTGTGTTCGTGCACGTTTCCTAAAACGTGCAGAGTTCGGTTAATGATTAAATTCCTAATTCTATTTGATAAATTAATTAAATTAGAGTTCTTGTAGGATTCTAGGTTTAATCAATTTGTATCTGAATAGGATTCCAATTCCCTTTCCATACCCCTATAAATATGTGGCCTGGGTTCACAATTTATAACGAGTTTAAAAAGTATTCAAAGTGAGTTTTTGAGAGAAAAATTCAGCCACACATCTTGCTCAAAAGTGCCGAAAATTCTAGTACCTTAAGGGCGATTCTAGTTGGTCAATCTTAAGGCGGATCCGGACGTGCTGTGGACTATCTACGGAGGGACGACACTTGGAGTCCTAAAGACTTGTTCTTGTTCGGTTCGGGCGCAGCTAGGGAGGGCACGCAACAAAGAGTATGCATCTAAATTATGCTATATGATTATGTGTAAATAATATGTAATCCTGGGTTAATGGTTGTTTCCGCATGATTTATGTAATATCATATGTATCATAACCTAACATTCAGCGTGGTCCTCTTCACTCTTTGAATACACTAGGATGTTATCTATGAAAACCAATACAAACTTGTCCAAATAGGCATGGAATACACGGTTCATTAAGTCCATAAATATTGCAGGGGCATTGGTTAACCCAAAAGGCATAACAGTGAACTCATAATGTCCGTATCTAGTCCTGAATGCGGTCTTTGGTATATCGTGGTCAGCGATTCTCAATTGATGATAACCCGAACGCAAATCGATCTTCAAAAAGATTCCAGCTCCCTTCAGTTGGTCAAATAGGTCTTCTATCCTAGGTAATGGATACTTTTTCTTGATCGTGACCTTATTGAGCTCCCTGTAGTCTATACAGAGCCTCATACTTCCATCCTTTTTCTTCACAAACAACACTGGTGCTCCCCAAGGCGACGCACTTGGCCTAATGTAACCTTTCTCCAATAGATCCTCTAGTTGGATTTTTAACTCATTCATTTCTGCTGGAGCCATTCGATAGGGTGCTTTTGAAATAGGGGCGGTTCCAGGCACTAAATCTATGGTAAAGTCAATAGGTCGATTGGGAGGCATCCCCGGGATCTCTTCCGGAAACACATCAAGGAATTCATTAACTACTGCAATATCCTAGGCTGATCCTTGATCACATGCTCTAGGTTCCTCACATTACATAAGAAGACTGGGTTCCCTTTACCGACTAGCTTCACGAGTTCCATTGCCGTGATGATTCCTATGTTCTTAGGCTTACCAAAACGACGATATGACACTACTTTGCCTAGGCTAGACCTCAAGTGAACCTTCTGCTTCTCACAATCTATTTTGGCTTTGAATATGGCCAACCAATCCATTCCTAGAATTACATCTAGCTCTCCTAACTCAAACTCGATTAGGTTGGATAAGAACACGGTCTTGGCTATTGTTAAAGGCACATCTCTATGGATCTTGGTACACTTCACTATACTACCAGTAGGTATGATTATAGGTACTTCAATTGTTTCAGGCTCTTTCAACCCTAGTTTCCCCAAAGCATCTACTGATATAAAAGAATAAGTCGCACCAGAATCAAATAGAACTTTGACTAAAACGGAATTAATAGAAAAAGTACCCGCTATGACGTCAGAGGAAGTTTCCGCTTCTTGCCTAGATATCACATTCAACTTTCCTTGGGCAACTCCTTTGTTATATCCACCTCCATTGGTGTTTCCATTGTTGTTTCGGTTCCCATTCTGTTGTTGGTTTCCTCCAGGCTTTCCATGGTTCTGGTGATTTCCATTGCTATTGCCATTGTTATTACCATTGTTACCATCTTGGTAGTTCCTTTGGTTTCCACCTCCATTTCCCCCATTTCGGTTCTGATTGTTCCGACTATTGCCTTGGTGGTTACCTTGGTTAGGATTTCCATTCTTAGAATAGAATTCATACTCCATGTGGCCTAACTTCTGGCAGAATCTACAAGTCACTAAGTTTCCATCACAATCCTTTCCAGGGTGATTCATGTTACAGCGCCTACAATCGTAGGTCCGTACTCCATTCCTTCCAGACTGATTTCCACCACCTTGGTTGTTGCGATTACCACCATTGTTAGCCCTAAACTGGAAGTTCCCATTTCCTTTGTGCTTCTTAAAATTCCCCTGATTCTGATGGTTATTCCCTTGATTCGAGCTTCCACCATATCCTTTCTCTTTTCAACACTACCATTCTTCCTTTGTTGTAACCCATACAGGTGAGCAGCTTTTCCGTACAGGGTGTCTAACGAGGTAAATGTCTCTCCAGACAACAACAGCTGTAAGTCCATGGTTAAACCATTCTCAAATCTTTGAGCCCTGAGCTCTTCCGTTGCCACCACTTCAGGTGCAAACCTAGACAGCACTATAAACTTAGAATAGTATTCCGTCACAGACAGACCCCCCATTTTGAGTTCAATGAACTCCTGCGCCTTTTGCTTCTTCAGATAAGGTGGGTAAAACTTGTTCCTTAGTGCAGTTTTGAATGCTTCCCACCCAAATTTAGGTGTGGCTCTAAGGGTATTCTCACATCGTTGCCACCACAAATCCGCTTCACCTCTCAGGTAGTACACAACACTGTTCACCCTAAGGTTTTCGGGGAAATTCACAGCTACAATGAGCTTATCAAACTCTCTCAACCAGTTTTTAAGCACACTTGGTTCAATCTCTCCGCTATACAGTGGAGGCTTGCTTTAAGCTATTTTCTTAAACATTTCCCCAGCAAGATCATTCACTGGGTTGGCTCTAGTTTGAGCTAGGTCTCGAACTACCTCAGCTAGTTGTCTAACCACTTCAGAAATCTCTTGGTTAGCCATATCCCTTCTCCTGAATAAAATAAAAAGGCTAACTTTAATATTGGTTGGACATGACATTACTAAGGCACTAGTTCGACAACGAACCCACTCACAACAAGAACACATTTAGGCGCACCCTAGGGGAAGAGTTGGCGCCATTTTTGGGCCTTCTCACCCCACTATTCGATGCATGTAAATTTAGATGGTTGCTACTAGACCACCTTTTACATAAAACTTCATTGAAGAACTAACAATTAATCCCTTTGCAATTCCCACAAGACTTAGAATTGAAAATTGAACTTAAGAGATAACGAAAAGGAAATTCTATACTTTTATTAATGCTTCAATGAATAGGTCTTACATCCACCAATGCCATAACATTTATTCTCCAACTATAAGAAAACTAAAAACCATAAGTAGTAGCTTTGCCACTTTATTATTCAACGAAAAATAAAACTAAGGATTACATTTCTCTAGAGACTAACGTCATCACAACGATCATTTCTTTCCTTGTATTGCTCTGGAGTAAAGTCTTGATCATTAGGATCATCCAAGTCTTCTTCCGGATCCGAGTCTTCATCCATAGCCTCATTATTTTGCTGTGGCTCACTATCAACCACATTGTTCTCTTCAAGCTCATCTTCAGATCCACTGGATATCTCAATGGTTGGTTCAGGAACTACAGGATTAGGATTTTCAATCTCTACCACATCATCATCACTATCCTCCTCAACATCACTAGCTTGCTCATCATGGATCATGCCATCCTCACCATCACTTTCTATTCCTCCATAGCCCATACCTAGACCCGCAGAATACTTCCCATCCTCATAGCTATTCTCCGCAACCTCTAAGATAGTAGCAAGAACCTCAGAATCATACTATCACCTACCATCTCTAGTCCCATATTTGTACCAATTAGGGGTACCATCATTAAAATGCATGTCACTGAACTTGTTCTTGAGGTCTATGTAAGGGTTCTTATGGGGCAAACAATGTATAACCATACTAGCCATCATGTCTTTGTGCCTAAGGTGGGGCATATCCTTGGTCGAAGCCAAATAGTCACTAGCAAACACGATCTTCTGAACATACATGCGAGGGGTCTCATTATCCATCTTCTCTAAGTATCCTAGACTGGTGAACTTAGAAGGTAGCATCCTTAATTCCTGAAAATTCACAACTCAAAAGTCTTACTAACGCGTTCCCATAGAAATTCCAACCCAAAAAGGATACAATAATTAGTTCGTGGAGCCATACAATTTTCAATGCACAAATATATGCTCAACATGAAATATGATGCAATTAATCACATAAAGCAAGATAAAACATGATTAGAACATATACATGGCAATTAATAAATCACATAATCACATAAAATGCATACTTAAACTAATATGCCCTTCTTAATCTACCCATTCCTCACTTGAAAATAATATTAATTTTCGAAATTAATTAAGAAATAACTCCTAACTTAGTTGAAATTATTAAAATTAAAATCGAAAATTAATAAGAATTATCAATTAAATAAATAAATTAATTTCGGAAATTAAAAAATAAAAGAAAATCCGATTTTTTTTTTAAAAAAAAATTCGAACAAAATAAATAAATAAATATATAATTAAATTCGGATATTAAAAAGGAAATCCGAAAAATCTAGTTCGAATTTATTTCGAAAATTTCAAATAATTAAAAATTTCGAAAAATTTAAGTAAATTAGATAATAATCCAACTTTTTTAACTTATTTCAAACGACCCAAAATAATTAATATTCGACCTTTAAAATATTGAGTACTCAAAATAATACGTTTTGACTTTAGGAAAATAATATTTAAAAATCCTAAAGTTCCACATTAGTCTCCGATTACCACTTTGTAGTATTGATTACTACAAAGAAGGAATGAAACTAAGCTCTAGTATACCACTTTGTAAGACCCTAATAATTCCTTACTTTTATAAAATAATTTTCCAACTTAAAATAAAGGAATTACTAAAGTATTACCGCCACCGTGATAACGGTTAAGGTTAGTACCAGAATTACGCAGCGGAAATTAATGTCAACTAACTTTTAAAAACATAATTAATGAAATATTGAGGCCTCCTACAATTTGGAACCATAACGGCCCAAAAACAAAGTATAAATAGTTCAAGCAATTCAAACATAATTAAAGTATACTAAATAGTTCAAAATACGAAAACATGCAACTCTCTCGATCATCCCAAGCCACATGATTCCGATATACCAACCTGCTATATTATTCTACTCCCCATCAATGCAAGTGCAAATGATAGATCATCATATGGTCATTAAGGAAAAGGCCATGACCAAAACACACAAAGCACGTAGTCAGCAAAAGCTGAGTACTTACAAGTATAGAGTGAAATGGAACTAAAACATGCATCACTCACTAAGTACTAATCAACATGCAAAAGCCATATAGTAATAAACAATCAATCATGAATACAAGACTCGACTCTTGACTCACAATTCAATTAGAATAAGCTTCGAACGGGCCAAAAGAAAGTTCCATAAAGGAAAGGTGATGGGAGCCAACCATACACCAAATAATAAATAATAAAATTGGGCCAAACCATGTGTCGGGCCATACAGACGGAATTCCTGCGCATATCTATACTAATATATTAAAAGGCGTTCTTAAAAACGTATACGTGTCACGTATACCTCTCCTTATTACGCCACGTCACCACTAATCAGCATCATGACATGTCATTGACAACCAAAAAACATGTAACCAAGGATCGAACACCAAACCTCTTTGTTAAAAGTTCAATCAGCCCCGGCCCTGAGCATAGGCGGGGGGTGCGACCGCCTAGGGCCCAGGGCGGAGGGAGGCCCAAAATCTAATCTTCAGTATATTTCAATAGTACTAGTATTTAATAGCGCTAATCAAAACAATTCAGTGTCGTTGGCCCAGTGGTATAAGTCAATTTTTAAAATCAATTATTTGTATGGAAACGCAGGTTCGATACTTCTCCTGCTCATCTTCCTTCCTTTTTTTTGCTGATTTTTTTTTGTAAAAATGAAAAAACTCTTTACACTTTAGTACCGTATAGTCATATATACATATTTTGGGTTAAAAAAAATACTTGCTTTATGAACTATGAGCCTTTTTTTTATTTTTTTTATATTGATTTGAAATTATTGATTATGAGTATGTTACATAGTCTAACATTTTTAATTTCATGCATTTGATGAAGATAAAAGTAAACAATTATCATACGAATACGTACTTATCCCTCCTCCATATAACAAACTATATGTACTTATGGATTACGGAGTACGAATAATGAAGCGAATAATTTTTTTATCAAATAAAATAAAATTGAGTTCATTTATTAATATATTGCAAGAGGTAATTTGGAACTCACTCCTGAAATTTAGGAGATATATTAACTTATTGGTTGATTTGATCTCGATAATATAGTGCACTAAATGAAAACTTGGATGCCTAGTTTTCTTTCATTTGGTGAAATAATGTTATCTTACTAATGTATCAACTATATTGCTTTAATTCCCGTCAAAAAAAAAAAAAAACTATATTGCTTTAATGAGACTTTTTTTTACATGTATAGTTTTTAAAATATAAAAAGTATATTTTGGAAAGGGCCCTAGTATCTTATTTCGCCTAGGGCCTTCAAAATGTCAGGACCGGCCCTGAGTTCAATATCCAACCATCTTAACCAACTACAACTTGTGTTATATATTCTATATAAACAATTATGATCTTTTTACAATAAATAACAAATTGAATAGAAGTGAATGCAAAAAAAGGAAATGATTATTCAATTTATTAATGCATAGTTATTACTTTTCTAGATTAAGCCTCAAAAAAAAAAAACAAAACTCAGGGTAATAGAACGTCATAACGAATAAGTGGTTGAATAATTGTAGAACATATTACATGCACTCGGGGTAATAGAGCGTGGAGTTTCAGCTTGGGAAGGTTGTTAATCGGCCGCTAATCTTGTGTGTAACCCCATAATTCTATGACGACCCATCATCTACATGGACACATATTTACAACAAATAAATCCGAATAAAAGTCAAAACCCGGGGCAACGCCCGGGACACACACTAGTTATAAATGAAACAACGTCTTGTATCATTAGTAGGAGTATGAGCTTTCCGGCAAGACTCCCCCCATTGTTCATACTCAAGGTATATACGTTCCAAGAGTTTTGAAGCTTGTTTTGGTTGCACTTTACGTTTATTAATATTTTATTAAAGGTGAACTCAAGACTCAACAATGTACACACATACAATTAATAAACAACAACCAAAACAATCTTATTTTAATGCTTAAAGACTTGTGATCAACCAAGCAAGACTCTTGTGAAATTACTACCATGTTCCTCCTCACCAAAGTGAGATTCCACATCATGCACATTAACATGAGGGTTGTGCCCTTGCACGAAAAATCCTAATTCATTTCATACAAAACATTCCCAACTGAACCCTACATGTGCGGTGGCTTACGTGAGCTAACCCTTCACATGTGGTAAAATAAATAGTACAACGAAATACGAATAATTGGCTCAAAGTATGCTAGACATCCCGTACAATAGCATACAAATAAATAATCCATCCATTGCATGTGAAACAAACCATACATACATAAATATTGAACAACATGATTGAGAATGAAATCCATACTCATAATAATCTCAACATGCTTGTTCAATCACAATTCAATAATTCCAATAATATTAATCCACATGATCGTTCACCAAAGCATATATGAATCCACATAATATTATTCACATCATCAACAATCATGTAATGTCCCTTGACAAAAGTGTGGTCGCCCTAGACTTGTATGTACCTTGAATACCTAAGCGTAGGGGCCACTTTGCAATAACGAGCACTCACTTAGAAGTCACCTCCTATCATGAAACACTAGTAGAAAAAATCACATTTGCAGCGCGCGTAAAACAGGCTTTTTGCAGCGTTTTCGCGCGCTGCAATTGTGATGGCTGCAAATACGGTAAGATTTTTTGCAGCAAGCGTACACGCTGCAAATAACAGGTTAATTGCAGCGCGGGTTACATGTATAGGTTGCAAATAGTGTATTAGTTGCAGCGCAGCTCGACCCCTATAAGCTGCAAATAAAAAGTAGTTGTAGCGCATTGTTGAGAAACACGCGCTGCAATTAGTTGTCATTTTGCAACTTATTTTTAGCACACGCGCTGCAAATACTTTTTTTTTTTAATAAATAAATATAATAGCTCCGATCAGATGCAGATTTATATATTATCCTTGGACAATCCTGTTATTTTGACAAAAAATTATAATAAAAACATTATTAATAGGTTGCAAAATTTTCCATAGTTTCACTTGTAATTTGCGAAACCCGGACAAAACGGGAATTTATAAAAACCTGTATAAAAGACCTAACATACATATATGTTCCAACAACTACATATATATATGCTCCAAGTAGCATCCACGTCATATCCAACATATAACAAAAACATAAAACATAACATTACTAGATCACAACAAACTCATTCGCCGGCATCCATCAAATAGTTGTCCTTAAAATACTTTGCCCATTGTTCTCGAGTTTCTTCTAACTCCTCATCAGAATATGGCATTTCTCTTTGTACATAACCCTTCAAAAACGAAAAACTTGGTATTAATTACTCGAAAACTAATTTAAGAGAAAATAGAATCTTATACCTAATTAAATAAGTTCACGTACCTCAGACAAATTATCCTTGTATTCATTGTATATTGTGACAACATCATGCATGTATTTCATCACATAATAAACACTATCCACTGCATCAACTTGTTGAGCACACTATTTACACAAAAGAAGCACGTATATATGCTTTGTTTAAACTTTCTAAGACTCATTCCAATCAAGTTATGCACGTTTTAGGCTTGTTGGGTCGTTATGAACATATTTAGGCTAAAATGAGACCTTTTCGCTCCCATTCTTGAACTAATGAACTTAATGATTCATTTTAATCTAATTACAAGTTTTATATGCATTGTTTAAACTTTCTAAGACTCATTCCAATCTTGTTATGCACGTTTAAGGCTCGTTGGGACGTTATAGAACATATTAAGGCCAAATTGAGGCATTTTCGCTCCCAACTTTGCACTAAAGAACCTAAGGACTCATTTAAACCTAATTTCATGTTTTATATTCTTTGTTTAAACTTTCTAAGACCCATTCCAATCAAGTTATGCACGTTTTAGGCTTGTTGGGTCGTTAAAGGACATATTTAGGCAAATTGAGGCATTTTCGCTCCCAACTTTGCACTAAAGAACCTAAGGACTCATTTAAAACTAATTACATGTTTTACATGCTTTGTTTAAACTTTCTAAGACCCATTCCAATCAAGTTATGCACGTTTTAGGCTTGTTGGGTCGTTATGGACATATTTAGGCTAAAATGAGACATTTTCGCTCCCATTTTGGAACTAATGAACCTAAGGACTCACTTGAAACTAATGAAATGTTTTATATGCTTTGTTTAAACTTTCTAAGACTCATTCCAATCAAGTTATGCACGTTTAAGGCTTGTTGGGTCGTTAAAGGACATATTTAGGCAAATTGAGGCATTTTCGCTCCCAACTTTGCACTAAAGAACCTAAGGACTATTTAAAACTAATTACATGTTTTATATGCTTTGTTTAAACTTTCTAAGACCCATTCCAATCAAGTTATGCACGTTTTAGGCTTGTTGGGTCGTTATGGACATATTTAGGCTAAAATGAGACATTTTCGCTCCCATTTTGGAACTAATGAACCTAAGGACTCACTTTAAACTAATGACATGTTTTATATGCATTTTTTTAAACTTTCTAAGACGCATTCCAATCTTGTTATGCACGTTTTAGGCTTGTTGGGTCGTTAAAGGACATATTTAGGCAAATTGAGGCATTTTCGCTCCCAACTTTGCACTAAAGAACCTAAGGACTCATTTAAAACTAATTACATGTTTTATATGCTTTGTTTAAACTTTCTAAGACTCATTCCAATCAAGTTATGCACGTTTTAGGCTTATTGGGTCGTTAAAGGACATATTTAGGCAAATTGAGGCATTTTGGCTCCCAACTTTGCACTAAAGAACCTAAGGACTCATTTAAAACTAATTACATGTTTTATATGCTTTGTTTAAACTTTCTAAGACCCATTCCAATCAAGTTATGCACGTTTTAGGCTTGTTGGGTCGTTATGGACATATTTAGGCTAAAATGAGACATTTTCGCTCCCATTTTGGAACTAATGAACCTAAGGACTCACTTTAAACTAATGACATGTTTTATATGCTTTGTTTAAACTTTCTAAGACCCATTCCAATCAAGTTATGCATGTTTTAGGCTTGTTGGGCCGTTATGAACATATTTAGGCTAAAATGAGACCTTTTCGCTCCCATTTTTGAACTAATGAACTTAATGATTCATTTTAATCTAATTACAAGTTTTATATGCATTGTTTAAACTTTCTAAGACTCATTCCAATCTTGTTATGCACGTTTTAGGCTTGTTGGGTCGTTAAAGGACATATTTAGGCAAATTGAGGCATTTTCGCTCTCAACTTTGCACTAAAGAACCTAATGACTCATTTAAAACTAATTACATGTTTTATATGTTTTGTTTAAAATTTCTAAGACTCATTCCAATCAAGTTATGCACGTTATAGGCTTGTTGGGTCGTTATAGGACATATTTAGGCAAAAATGAGACATTTTCGCTCCCATTTTTGAACTAATGAACCTAAGGACTCATTTGAAACTAATTACATGTTTTATATGCTTAGTTTAAACTTTCTAAGACTCATTCCAATCGAGTTATGCACGTTTTAGGCTCGTTAGGTCGTTATGGACATATTTAGGCAAATTGAGGCATTTTCGCTCTCATTTTTGAACTAATGAACCTAAGGACTCATTTTAAACTAATTACATGTTTTATATGCTTTGTTTAAACTTTCTAAGACTCATTCCAATCAAGTTATGCACGTTTAAGGCTTGTTGGGTCGTTATGAACATATTTAGGCTAAAATGAGACCTTTTCGCTCCCATTCTTGAACTAATGAACTTAATGATTCATTTTAATCTAATTACAAGTTTTATATGCATTGTTTAAACTTTCTAAGACTCATTCCAATCTTGTTATGCACGTTTTAGGCTTGTTGGGTCGTTAAAGGACATATTTAGGCAAATTGAGGCATTTTCCCTCCCAACTTTGCACTAAAGAACCTAAGGACTCATTTAAAACTAATTACATGTTTTATATGTTTTGTTTAAACTTTCTAAGACCCATTCCAATCAAGTTATGCACGTTTTAGGCTTGTTGGGTCGTTATGGACATATTTAGGCTAAAATGAGACATTTTCGCTCCCATTTTGGAACTAATGAACCTAAGGACTCACTTTAAACTAATGACATGTTTTATATGCATTGTTTAAACTTTCTAAGACTCATTCCAATCTTGTTATGCACGTTTTAGGCTTGTTGGGTCGTTAAAGGACATATTTAGGCAAATTGAGGCATTTTCGCTCCCAACTTTGCACTAAAGAACCTAAGGACTCATTTAAAACTAATTACATGTTTTATATGCTTTGTTTAAACTTTCTAAGACTCATTCCAATCAAGTTATGCACGTTTTACGCTTGTTGGGTCGTTAAAGGACATATTTAGGCAAATTGAGGCATTTTGGCTCCCAACTTTGCACTAAAGAACCTAAGGACTCATTTAAAACTAATTACATGTTTTATATGCTTTGTTTAAACTTTCTAAGACCCATTCCAATCAAGTTATGCACGTTTTAGGCTTGTTGGGTCGTTATGGACATATTTAGGCTAAAATGAGACATTTTCGCTCCCATTTTGGAACTAATGAACCTAAGGACTCACTTTAAACTAATGACATGATTTTTATGCTTTTTTTAAACTTTCTAAGACCCATTCCAATCAAGTTATGCACGTTTTAGGCTTGTTGGGTCGTTATGAACATATTTAGGCTAAAATGAGACCTTTTCGCTCCCATTCTTGATCTAATGAACTCAATGATTTATTTTAATCTAATTCCAAGTTTTATATGCATTGTTTAATCTTTCTAAGACTCATTCCAATCTTGTTATGCACGCTTTAGGCTTGTTGGGTCGTTAAAGGAAATATTTAGGCAAATTGAGGCATTTTCGCTCCCAACTTTGCACTAAAGAACCTAAGGACTCATTTAAAACTAATTACATGTTTTCTATGTTTTGTTTAAAATTTCTAAGACTCATTCCAATCAAGTTATGCACGTTATAGGCTTGTTGGGTCGTTATAGGACATATTTAGGCAAAAATAAGACATTTTCGCACCCATTTTTGAACTAATGAACCTAAGGACTCATTTGAAACTAATTACATGTTTTATATGCTTAGTTTAAACTTTCTAAGACTCATTCCAATCAAGTTATGCACGTTTTAGGCTTGTTGGGTCGTTATGGACATATGTAGGCAAATTGAGGCATTTTCGCTCCCATTTTTGAACTAATGAACCTAAGGACTCATTTTAAACTAATTACATGTTTTATATGCTTTGTTTAAACTTTTTAAGACTCATTCCAATCAAGTTATGCACGTTTTAGGCTTGTTGGGTCGTTATGAACATATTTAGGCTAAAATGAGACCTTTTCGCTCCCATTCTTGAACTAATGAACTTAATGATTCATTTTAATCTAATTACAAGTTTTATATGCATTGTTTAAACTTTCTAAGACTCATTCCAATCTTGTTATGCACGTTTTAGGCTTGTTGGGTCGTTAAAGGACATATTTACGCAAATTGAGGCATTTTGGCCCCAACTTTGCACTAAACAACCTAAGGACTCATTTAAAACTAATTACATGTTTTATATTCTTTGTTTAAACTTTCTAAGACCCATTCCAATCAAGTTATGCACGTTTTAGGCTTGTTGGGTCGTTATAGACATATTTAGGCTAAAATGAGACATTTTCGCTCCTATTTTGGAACTAATGAACCTAAGGACTCACTTTAAACTAATGACATGTTTTATATGCTTTTTTTAAACTTTCTAAGACCCATTCCAATCAAGTTATGCACGTTTTAGGCTTGTTGGGTCGTTATGAACATATTTAGGCTAAAATGAGACCTTTTCGCTCCCATTCTTGATCTAATGAACTCAATGATTTATTTTAATCTAATTACAAGTTTTATATGCATTGTTTAAACTTTCTAAGACTCATTCCAATCTTGTTATGCACGTTTTAGGCTTGTTGGGTCGTTAAAGGAAATATTTAGGCAAATTGAGGCATTTTCGCTCCCAACTTTGCACTAAACAACCTAAGGACTCATTTAAAACTAATTACATGTTTTATATGCTTTGTTTAAACTTTCTAAGACCCATTCCAATCAAGTTATGCACGTTTTAGGCTTGTTGGGTCGTTATGAACATATTTAGGCTAAAATGAGACATTTTCGCTCCCATTTTGGAACTAATGAACCTAAGGACTCCCTTTAAACTAATGACATGTTTTATATGCTTTGTTTAAACTTTCTAAGACTCATTCCAATCTTGTTATGCACGTTTTAGGCTTGTTGGGTCGTTAAAGGACATATTTAGGCAAATTGAGGCATTTTCCCTCCCAACTTTGCACTAATGAACCTAAGGACTCATTTAAAACTAATTATATGTTTTATATGCTTTGTTTAAAATTTCTAAGACTCATTCCAATCAAGTTATGCACGTTATAGGCTTGTTGGGTCGTTATAGGACATATTTAGGCAAAAATAAGACATTTTCGCACCCATTTTTGAACTAATGAACCTAAGGACTCATTTGAAACTAATTACATGTTTTATATGCTTAGTTTAAACTTTCTAAGACTCATTCCAATCAAGTTATGCACGTTTTAGGCTCGTTGGGTCGTTATGGACATATTTAGGCAAATTGAGGCATTTTCGCTCCCATTCTTGATCTAATGAACTTAATGATTTATTTTAATCTAATTACAAGTTTTATATGCATTGTTTAAACTTTCTAAGACTCATTCCAATCAAGTTATGCACGTTTTAGGCTTGTTGGGTCGTTATGAACATATTTAGGCTAAAATGAGACCTTTTCGCTCCCATTCTTGAACTAATGAACTTAATGATTCATTTTAATCTAATTACAAGTTTTATATGCATTGTTTAAACTTTCTAAGACTCATTCCAATCAAGTTATGCACGTTTTAGGCTCGTTGGGTCGTTATGGACATATTTAGGCAAATTGAGGCATTTTCGCTCCCATTTTTGAACTAATGAACCTAAGGACTCATTTTAAACTAACTACATGTTTTATATGCTTTGTTTAAACTTTTTAAAACTCATTCCAATCAAGTTATGCACGTTTTAGGCTTGTTAGGTCGTTATGAACATATTTAGGCTAAAATGAGACCTTTTCGCTCCCATTCTTGAACTAATGAACTTAATGATTCATTTTAATCTAATTACAAGTTTTATATGCATTGTTTAAACTTTCTAAGACTCATTCCAATCTTGTTATGCACGTTTTAGGCTTGTTGGGTCGTTAAAGGACATATTTAGGCAAATTGAGGCATTTTCGCTCCCAACTTTGCACTAAAGAACCTAAGGACTCATTTAAAACTAATTACATGTTTTATATGCTTTGTTTAAACTTTCTAAGACCCATTCCAATCAAGTTATGCACGTTTTAGGCTTGTTGGGTCGTTATGAACAAATTTAGGCTAAAATGAGATATTTTCGCTCCCATTTTGGAACTAATGAACCTAAGGACTCCCTTTAAACTAATGACATGTTTTATATGCTTTGTTTAAACTTTCTAAGACCCATTCCAATCAAGTTATGCACGTTTTAGGCTTGTTGGGTCGTTATGAACATATTTAGGCTAAAATGAGACCTTTTCGCTCCCATTCTTGAACTAATGAACTTAATGATTCATTTTAATCTAATTACAAGTTTTATATGCATTGTTTAAACTTTCTAAGACTCATTCCAATCTTGTTATGCACGTTTTAGGCTTGTTGGGTCGTTAAAGGACATATTTAGGCAAATTGAGGCATTTTCGCTCCCAACTTTGCACTAAAGAACCTAAGGACTCATTTAAAACTAATTACATGTTTTATATGCTTTGTTTAAAATTTCTAAGACTCATTCCAATCAAGTTATGCATGTTATAGGCTTGTTGGGTCGTTATAGGACATATTTAGGCAAAAATGAGACATTTTCGCTCCCATTTTTGAACTAATGAACCTAAGGACGCATTTGAAACTAATTACATGTTTTATATGCTTTGTTTAAACTTTCTAAGACTCATTCCAATCAAGTTATGCACGTTTTAGGCTCGTTAGGTCGTTGTGGACATATTTAGGCAAATTGAGGCATTTTCGCTCCCATTTTTGAACTAATGAACCTAAGGATTCATTTTAAACTAATTACATGTTTTATATGCTTTGTTTAAACTTTCTAAGACTCATTCCAATCAAGTTATGCACGTTTTAGGCTTGTTGGGTCGTTATGAACATATTTAGGCTAAAATGAGACCTTTTCGCTCCCATTCTTGAACTAATGAACTTAATGATTCATTTTAATCTAATTACAAGTTTTATATGCATTGTTTAAACTTTCTAAGACTCATTCCAATCTTGTTATGTACGTTTTAGGCTTGTTGGGTCGTTAAAGGACATATTTAGGCAAATTGAGGCATTTTGGCTCCCAACTTTGCACTAAAGAACCTAAGGACTCATTTAAAACTAATTACATGTTTTATATGCTTTG
Organism: Spinacia oleracea; assembly: GCF_020520425.1. NCBI lineage: Eukaryota > Viridiplantae > Streptophyta > Magnoliopsida > Caryophyllales > Amaranthaceae > Spinacia > Spinacia oleracea. Next base: position 66,619,538 of record NC_079488.1, on the reverse strand, counting down.
TTTAAACTTTCTAAGACCCATTCCAATCAAGTTATGCACGTTTTAGGCTTGTTGGGTCGTTATGGACATATTTAGGCTAAAATGAGACATTTTCGCTCCCATTTTGGAACTAATGAACCTAAGGACTCACTTTAAACTAATGACATGTTTTATATGCTTTGTTTAAACTTTCTAAGACCCATTCCAATCAAGTTATGCATGTTTTAGGCTTGTTGGGCCGTTATGAACATATTTAGGCTAAAATGAGACCTTTTCGCTCCCATTCTTCAACTAATGAACTTAATGATTCATTTTAATCTAATTACAAGTTTTATATGCATTGTTTAAACTTTCTAAGACTCATTCCAATCTTGTTATGCACGTTTTAGGCTTGTTGGGTCGTTAAAGGACATATTTAGGCAAATTGAGGCATTTTCGCTCTCAACTTTGCACTAAAGAACCTAATGACTCATTTAAAACTAATTACATGTTTTATATGTTTTGTTTAAAATTTCTAAGACTCATTCCAATCAAGTTATGCACGTTATAGGCTTGTTGGGTCGTTATAGGACATATTTAGGCAAAAATGAGACATTTTCGCTCCCATTTTTGAACTAATGAACCTAAGGACTCATTTGAAACTAATTACATGTTTTATATGCTTAGTTTAAACTTTCTAAGACTCATTCCAATCAAGTTATGCACGTTTTAGGCTCGTTAGGTCGTTATGGACATATTTAGGCAAATTGAGGCATTTTCGCTCTCATTTTTGAACTAATGAACCTAAGGACTCATTTTAAACTAATTACATGTTTTATATGCTTTGTTTAAACTTTCTAAGAGTCATTCCAATCAAGTTATGCACGTTTTAGGCTTGTTGGGTCGTTATGAACATATTTAGGCTAAAATGAGACCTTTTCGCTCCCATTCTTGAACTAATGAACTTAATGATTCATTTTAATCTAATTACAAGTTTTATATGCATTGTTTAAACTTTCTAAGACTCATTCCAATCTTGTTATGCACGTTTTAGGCTTGTTGGGTCGTTAAAGGACATATTTAGGCAAATTGAGGCATTTTCCCTCCCAACTTTGCACTAAAGAACCTAAGGACTCATTTAAAACTAATTACATGTTTTATATGCTTTGTTTAAACTTTCTAAGACCCATTCCAATCAAGTTATGCACGTTTTAGGCTTGTTGGGTCGTTATGGACATATTTAGGCTAAAATGAGACATTTTCACTCCCATTTTGGAACTAATGAACCTAAGGACTCACTTTAAACTAATGACATATTTTATATGCATTGTTTAAACTTTCTAAGACTCATTCCAATCTTGTTATGCACGTTTTAGGCTTGTTGGGTCGTTAAAGGACATATTTAGGCAAATTGAGGCATTTTCGCTCCCAACTTTGCACTAAAGAACCTAAGGACTCATTTAAAACTAATTACATGTTTTATATGCTTTGTTTAAACTTTCTAAGACTCATTCCAATCAAGTTATGCACGTTTTAGGCTTGTTGGGTCGTTAAAGGACATATTTAGGCAAATTGAGGCATTTTGGCTCCCAACTTTGCACTAAAGAACCTAAGGACTCATTTAAAACTAATTACATGTTTTATATGCTTTGTTTAAACTTTCTAAGACCCATTCCAATCAAGTTATGCACGTTTTAGGCTTGTTGGGTCGTTATGGACATATTTAGGCTAAAATGAGACATTTTCGCTCCCATTTTGGAACTAATGAACCTAAGGACTCACTTTAAACTAATGACATGTTTTTTATGCTTTTTTTAAACTTTCTAAGACCCATTCCAATCAAGTTATGCACGTTTTAGGCTTGTTGGGTCGTTATGAACATATTTAGGCTAAAATGAGACCTTTTCGCTCCCATTCTTGATCTAATGAACTCAATGATTTATTTTAATCTAATTACAAGTTTTATATGCATTGTTTAATCTTTCTAAGACTCATTCCAATCTTGTTATGCACGTTTTAGGCTTGTTGGGTCGTTAAAGGAAATATTTAGGCAAATTGAGGCATTTTCGCTCCCAACTTTGCACTAAAGAACCTAAGGACTCATTTAAAACTAATTACATGTTTTCTATGTTTTGTTTAAAATTTCTAAGACTCATTCCAATCAAGTTATGCACGTTATAGGCTTGTTGGGTCGTTATAGGACATATTTAGGCAAAAATAAGACATTTTCGCACCCATTTTTGAACTAATGAACCTAAGGACTCATTTGAAACTAATTACATGTTTTATATGCTTAGTTTAAACTTTCTAAGACTCATTCCAATCAAGTTATGCACGTTTTAGGCTTGTTGGGTCGTTATGGACATATTTAGGCAAATTGAGGCATTTTCGCTCCCATTTTTGAACTAATGAACCTAAGGACTCATTTTAAACTAATTACATGTTTTATATGCTTTGTTTAAACTTTTTAAGACTCATTCCAATCAAGTTATGCACGTTTTAGGCTTGTTGGGTCGTTATGAACATATTTAGGCTAAAATGAGACCTTTTCGCTCCCATTCTTGAACTAATGAACTTAATGATTCATTTTAATCTAATTACAAGTTTTATATGCATTGTTTAAACTTTCTAAGACTCATTCCAATCTTGTTATGCACGTTTTAGGCTTGTTGGGTCGTTAAAGGACATATTTACGCAAATTGAGGCATTTTGGCCCCAACTTTGCACTAAACAACCTAAGGACTCATTTAAAACTAATTACATGTTTTATATGCTTTGTTTAAACTTTCTAAGACCCATTCCAATCAAGTTATGCACGTTTTAGGCTTGTTGGGTCGTTATGGACATATTTAGGCTAAAATGAGACATTTTCGCTCCTATTTTGGAACTAATGAACCTAAGGACTCACTTTAAACTAATGACATGTTTTATATGCTTTTTTAAACTTTCTAAGACCCATTCCAATCAAGTTATGCACGTTTTAGGCTTGTTGGGTCGTTATGAACATATTTAGGCTAAAATGAGACCTTTTCGCTCCCATTCTTGATCTAATGAACTCAATGATTTATTTTAATCTAATTACAAGTTTTATATGCATTGTTTAAACTTTCTAAGACTCATTCCAATCTTGTTATGCACGTTTTAGGCTTGTTGGGTCGTTAAAGGAAATATTTAGGCAAATTGAGGCATTTTCGCTCCCAACTTTGCACTAAAGAACCTAAGGACTCATTTAAAACTAATTACATGTTTTCTATGTTTTGTTTAAAATTTCTAAGACTCATTCCAATCAAGTTATGCACGTTATAGGCTTGTTGGGTCGTTATAGGACATATTTAGGCAAAAATAAGACATTTTCGCACCCATTTTTGAACTAATGAACCTAAGGACTCATTTGAAACTAATTACATGTTTTATATGCTTAGTTTAAACTTTCTAAGACTCATTCCAATCAAGCTATGCACGTTTTAGGCTCGTTGGGTCGTTATGGACATATTTAGGCAAATTGAGGCATTTTCGCTCCCATTTTTGAACTAATGAACCTAAGGACTCATTTTAAACTAATTAAATGTTTTATATGCTTTGTTTAAACTTTTTAAAACTCATTCCTATCAAGTTATGCACGTTTTAGGCTTGTTGGGTCGTTATGAACATATTTAGGCTAAAATGAGACCTTTTCGCTCCCATTCTTGAACTAATGAACTTAATGATTCATTTTAATCTAATTACAAGTTTTATATGCATTGTTTAAACTTTCTAAGACTCATTCCAATCTTGTTATGCACGTTTTAGGCTTGTTGGGTCGTTAAAGGACATATTTAGGCAAATTGAGGCATTTTCCCTCCCAACTTTGCACTAATGAACCTAAGGACTCATTTAAAACTAATTATATGTTATATATGCTTTGTTTAAAATTTCTAAGACTCATTCCAATCAAGTTATGCACGTTATAGGCTTGTTGGGTCGTTATAGGACATATTTAGGCAAAAATAAGACATTTTCTTACCCATTTTTGAACTAATGAACCTAAGGACTCATTTGAAACTAATTACATGTTTTATATGCTTAGTTTAAACTTTCTAAGACTCATTCCAATCAAGTTATGCACGTTTTAGGCTCGTTGGGTCGTTATGAACATATTTAGGCAAATTGAGGCATTTTCGCTCCCATTCTTGATCTAATGAACTTAATGATTTATTTTAATCTAATTACAAGTTTTATATGCATTGTTTAAACTTTCTAAGACTCATTCCAATCAAGTTATGCACGTTTTAGGCTTGTTGGGTCGTTATGAACATATTTAGGCTAAAATGAGACCTTTTCGCTCCCATTCTTGAACTAATGAACTTAATGATTCATTTTAATCTAATTACAAGTTTTATATGCATTGTTTAAACTTTCTAAGACTCATTCCAATCAAGTTATGCACGTTTTAGGCTCGTTGGGTCGTTATGGACATATTTAGGCAAATTGAGGCATTTTCGCTCCCATTTTTGAACTAATGAACCTAAGGACTCATTTTAAACTAATTACATGTTTTATATGCTTTGTTTAAACTTTTTAAGACTCATTCCAATCAAGTTATGCACGTTTTAGGCTTGTTAGGTCGTTATGAACATATTTAGGCTAAAATGAGACCTTTTCGCTCCCATTCTTGAACTAATGAACTTAATGATTCATTTTAATCTAATTACAAGTTTTATATGCATTGTTTAAACTTTCTAAGACTCATTCCAATCTTGTTATGCACGTTTTAGGCTTGTTGGGTCGTTAAAGGACATATTTAGGCAAATTGAGGCATTTTCGCTCCCAACTTTGCACTAAAGAACCTAAGGACTCATTTAAAACTAATTACATGTTTTATATGCTTTGTTTAAACTTTCTAAGACCCATTCCAATCAAGTTATGCACGTTTTAGGCTTGTTGGGTCGTTATGAACATATTTAGGCTAAAATGAGACATTTTCGCTCCCATTTTGGAACTAATGAACCTAAGGACTCCCTTTAAACTAATGACATGTTTTATATGCTTTGTTTAAACTTTCTAAGACCCATTCCAATCTTGTTATGCACGTTTTAGGCTTGTTGGGTCGTTAAAGGACATATTTACGCAAATTGAGGCATTTTCGCTCCCATTCTTGAACTAATGAACTTAATGATTCATTTTAATCTAATTACAAGTTTTATATGCATTGTTTAAACTTTCTAAGACTCATTCCAATCTTGTTATGCACGTTTTAGGCTTGTTGGGTCGTTAAAGGACATATTTAGGCAAATTGAGGCATTTTTGCTCCCAACTTTGCACTAAAGAACCTAAGGACTCATTTAAAACTAATTACATGTTTTATATGCTTTGTTTAAAATTTCTAAGACTTATTCCAATCAAGTTATGCATGTTATAGGCTTGTTGGGTCGTTATAGGACATATTTAGGCAAAAATGAGACATTTTCGCTCCCATTTTTGAACTAATGAACCTAAGGACGCATTTGAAACTAATTACATGTTTTATATGCTTAGTTTAAACTTTCTAAGACTCAGTCCAATCAAGTTATGCACGTTTTAGGCTCGTTAGGTCGTTGTGGACATATTTAGGCAAAGTGAGGCATTTTCGCTCCCATTTTTGAACTAATGAACCTAAGGATTCATTTTAAACTAATTACATGTTTTATATGCTTTGTTTAAACTTTCTAAGACTCATTCCAATCAAGTTATGCACGTTTTAGGCTTGTTGGGTCGTTATGAACATATTTAGGCTAAAATGAGACCTTTTCGCTCCCATTCTTGAACTAATGAACTTAATGATTCATTTTAATCTAATTACAAGTTTTATATGCATTGTTTAAACTTTCTAAGACTCATTCCAATCTTGTTATGCACGTTTTAGGCTTGTTGGGTCGTTAAAGGACATATTTAGGCAAATTAAGGCATTTTCGCTCCCAACTTTGCACTAAAGAACCTAAGGACTCATTTAAAACTAATTATAAGTTTTATATGCTTTGTTTAAAATTTCTAAGACTCATTCCAATCAACTTATGCACGTTATAGGCTTGTTGGGTCGTTATAGGACATATTTAGGCAAAAATGAGACATTTTCGCTCCCATTTTTGAACTAATGAACCTAAGGACTCATTTGAAACTAATTACATGTTTTATATGCTTAGTTTAAACTTTCTAAGACTCATTCCAATCAAGTTATGCACGTTATAGGCTTGTTGGGTCGTTATAGGACATATTTAGGCAAAAATAAGACATTTTCCCACCCATTTTGGAACTAATGAACCTAAGGACTCATTTGAAACTAATTACATGTTTTATATGCTTAGTTTAAACTTTCTAAGACTCATTCCAATCAAGTTATGCACGTTTTAGGCTTGTTGGGTCGTTATGGACATATTTAGGCAAATTGAGGCATTTTCGCTCCCATTTTTGAACTAATGAACCTAAGGACTCATTTTAAACTAATTACATGTTTTATATGCTTTGTTTAAACTTTTTAAGACTCATTCCAATCAAGTTATGCACGTTTTAGGCTTGTTGGGTCGTTATGAACCTATTTAGGCTAAAATGAGACCTTTTCGCTCCCATTCTTGAACTAATGAACTTAATGATTCATTTTAATCTAATTACAAGTTTTATATGCATTGTTTAAACTTTCTAAGACTCATTCCAATCTTGTTATGCACGTTTTAGGCTTGTTGGGTCGTTAAAGGACATATTTACTCAAATTGAGGCATTTTGGCCCCAACTTTGCACTAAACAACCTAAGGACTCATTTAAAACTAATTACATGTTTTATATGCTTTGTTTAAACTTTCTAAGACCCATTCCAATCAAGTTATGCACGTTTTAGGCTTGTTGGGTCGTTATGGACATATTTAGGCTAAAATGAGATATTTTCGCTCCTATTTTGGAACTAATGAACCTAAGGACTCACTTTAAACTAATGACATGTTTTATATGCTTTTTTTAAACTTTCTAAGACCCATTCCAATCAAGTTATGCACGTTTTAGGCTTGTTGGGTCGTTATGAACATATTTAGGCTAAAATGAGACCTTTTCGCTCCCATTCTTGATCTAATGAACTCAATGATTTATTTTAATCTAATTACAAGTTTTATATGCATTGTTTAAACTTTCTAAGACTCATTCCAATCTTGTTATGCACGTTTTAGGCTTGTTGGGTCGTTAAAGGAAATATTTAGGCAAATTGAGGCATTTTCGCTCCCAACTTTGCACTAAAGAACCTAAGGACTCATTTAAAACTAATTACATGTTTTCTATGTTTTGTTTAAAATTTCTAAGACTCATTCCAATCAAGTTATGCACGTTATAGGCTTGTTGGGTCGTTATAGGACATATTTAGGCAAAAATAAGACATTTTCGCACCCATTTTTGAACTAATGAACCTAAGGACTCATTTGAAACTAATTACATGTTTTATATGCTTAGTTTAAACTTTCTAAGACTCATTCCAATCAAGTTATGCACGTTTTAGGCTCGTTGGGTCGTTATGGACATATTTAGGCAAATTGAGGCATTTTCGCTCCCATTTTTGAACTAATGAACCTAAGGACTCATTTTAAACTAATTACATGTTTTATATGCTTTGTTTAAACTTTTTAAGACTCATTCCAATCAAGTTATGCACGTTTTAGGCTTGTTGGGTCGTTATGAACATATTTAGGCTAAAATGAGACCTTTTCGCTCCCATTCTTGAACTAATGAACTTAATGATTCATTTTAATCTAATTACAAGTTTTATATGCATTGTTTAAACTTTCTAAGACTCATTCCAATCTTGTTATGCACGTTTTAGGCTTGTTGGGTCGTTAAAGGACATATTTACGCAAATTGAGGCATTTTCCCTCCCAACTTTGCACTAATGAACCTAAGGACTCATTTAAAACTAATTATATGTTTTATATGCTTTGTTTAAAATTTCTAAGACTCATTCCAATCAAGTTATGCACGTTATAGGCTTGTTGGGTCGTTATAGGACATATTTAGGCAAAAATAAGACATTTTCGCACCCATTTTTGAACTAATGAACCTAAGGACTCATTTGAAACTAATTACATGTTTTATATGCTTAGTTTAAACTTTCTAAGACTCATTCCAATCAAGTTATGCACGTTTTAGGCTCGTTGGGTCGTTATGGACATATTTAGGCAAATTGAGGCATTTTCGCTCCCATTCTTGATCTAATGAACTTAATGATTTATTTTAATCTAATTACAAGTTTTATATGCATTGTTTAAACTTTCTAAGACTCATTCCAATCAAGTTATGCACGTTTTAGGCTTGTTGGCTCGTTATGAACATATTTAGGCTAAAATGAGACCTTTTCGCTCCCATTCTTGAACTAATGAACTTAATGATTCATTTTAATCTAATTACAAGTTTTATATGCATTGCTTAAACTTTCTAAGACTCATTCCAATCAAGTTATGCACGTTTTAGGCTCGTTGGGTCGTTATGGACATATTTAGGCAAATTGAGGCATTTTCGCTCCCATTTTTGAACTAATGAACCTAAGGACTCATTTTAAACTAATTACATGTTTTATATGCTTTGTTTAAACTTTTTAAGACTCATTCCAATCAAGTTATGCACGTTTTAGGCTTGTTAGGTCGTTATGAACATATTTAGGCTAAAATGAGACCTTTTCGCTTCCATTCTTGAACTAATGAACTTAATGATTCATTTTAATCTAATTACAAGTTTTATATGCATTGTTTAAACTTTCTAAGACTCATTCCAATCTTGTTATGCACGTTTTAGGCTTGTTGGGTCGTTAAAGGACATATTTAGGCAAATTGAGGCATTTTCGCTCCCAACTTTGCACTAAAGAACCTAAGGACTCATTTAAAACTAATTACATGTTTTATATGCTTTGTTTAAACTTTCTAAGACCCATTCCAATCAAGTTATGCACGTTATAGGCTTGTTGGGTCGTTAAAGGACATATTTAGGCAAATTAAGGCATTTTCGCTCCCAACTTTGCACTAAAGAACCTAAGGACTCATTTAAAACTAATTATATGTTTTATATGCTTTGTTTAAAATTTCTAAGACTCATTCCAATCAAGTTATGCACGTTATAGGCTTGTTGGGTCGTTATAGGACATATTTAGGCAAAAATGAGACATTTTCGCTCCCATTTTTGAACTAATGAACCTAAGGACTCATTTGAAACTAATTACATGTTTTATATGCTTAGTTTAAACTTTCTAAGACTCATTCCAATCAAGTTATGCACGTTATAGGCTTGTTGGGTCGTTATAGGACATATTTAGGCAAAAATAAGACATTTTCGCACCCATTTTTGAACTAATGAACCTAAGGACTCATTTGAAACTAATTACATGTTTTATATGCTTAGTTTAAACTTTCTAAGACTCATTCCAATCAAGTTATGCACGTTTTAGGCTTGTTGGGTCGTTATGGACATATTTAGGCAAATTGAGGCATTTTCGCTCCCATTTTTGAACTAATGAACCTAAGGACTCATTTTAAACTAATTACATGTTTTATATGCTTTGTTTAAACTTTTTAAGACTCATTCCAATCAAGTTATGCACGTTTTAGGCTTGTTGGGTCGTTATGAACCTATTTAGGCTAAAATGAGACCTTTTCGCTCCCATTCTTGAACTAATGAACTTAATGATTCATTTTAATCTAATTACAAGTTTTATATGCATTGTTTAAACTTTCTAAGACTCATTCCAATCTTGTTATGCACGTTTTAGGCTTGTTGGGTCGTTAAAGGACATATTTACTCAAATTGAGGCATTTTGGCCCCAACTTTGCACTAAACAACCTAAGGACTCATTTAAAACTAATTACATGTTTTATATGCTTTGTTTAAACTTTCTAAGACCCATTCCAATCAAGTTATGCACGTTTTAGGCTTGTTGGGTCGTTATGGACATATTTAGGCTAAAATGAGATATTTTCGCTCCTATTTTGGAACTAATGAACCTAAGGACTCACTTTAAACTAATGACATGTTTTATATGCTTTTTTTAAACTTTCTAAGACCCATTCCAATCAAGTTATGCACGTTTTAGGCTTGTTGGGTCGTTATGAACATATTTAGGCTAAAATGAGACCTTTTCGCTCCCATTCTTGATCTAATGAACTTAATGATTTATTTTAATCTAATTACAAGTTTTGTATGCATTGTTTAAACTTTCTAAGACTCATTCCAATCAAGTTATGCACGTTTTAGGCTTGCTGGGTCGTTATGAACATATTTAGGCTAAAATGAGACCTTTTCGCTCCCATTCTTGAACTAATGAACTTAATGATTCATTTTAATCTAATTACAAGTTTTATATGCATTGTTTAAACTTTCTAAGACTCATTCCAATCAAGTTATGCACGTTTTAGGCTCGTTGGGTCGTTATGGACATATTTAGGCAAATTGAGGCATTTTCGCTCCCATTTTTGAACTAATGAACCTAAGGACTCATTTTAAACTAATTACATGTTTTATATGCTTTGTTTAAACTTTTTAAGACCCATTCCAATCAAGTTATGCACGTTTTAGGCTTGTTAGGTCGTTATGAACATATTTAGGCTAAAATGAGACCTTTTCGCTCCCATTCTTGAACTAATGAACTTAATGATTCATTTTAATCTAATTACAAGTTTTATATGCATTGTTTAAACTTTCTAAGACTCATTCCAATCTTGTTATGCACGTTTTAGGCTTGTTGGGTCGTTAAAGGACATATTTAGGACAATTGAGGCATTTTCGCTCCCAACTTTGCACTAAAGAACCTAAGGACTCATTTAAAACTAATTACATGTTTTATATGCTTTGTTTAAACTTTCTAAGACCCATTCCAATCAAGTTATGCACGTTTTAGGCTTGTTGGGTCGTTAAAGGACATATTTAGGCAAATTAAGGCATTTTCGCTCCCAACTTTGCACTAAAGAACCTAATGACTCATTTAAAACTAATTATATGTTTTATATGCTTTGTTTAAAATTTCTAAGACTCATTCCAATCAAGTTATGCACGTTATAGGCTTGTTGGGTCGTTATAGGACATATTTAGGCAAAAATGAGACATTTTCGCTCCCATTTTTGAACTAATGAACCTAAGGACTCATTTGAAACTAATTACATGTTTTATATGCTTAGTTTAAACTTTCTAAGACTCATTCCAATCAAGTTATGCACGTTATAGGCTTGTTGGGTCGTTATAGGACATATTTAGGCAAAAATAAGACATTTTCGCACCCATTTTTGAACTAATGAACCTAAGGACTCATTTGAAACTAATTACATGTTTTATATGCTTAGTTTAAACTTTCTAAGACTCATTCCAATCAAGTTATGCACGTTTTAGGCTCGTTGGGTCGTTATGGACATATTTAGGCAAATTGAGGCATTTTCGCTCCCATTCTTGATCTAATGAACTTAATGATTTATTTTAATCTAATTACAAGTTTTATATGCATTGTTTAAACTTTCTAAGACTCATTCCAATCAAGTTATGCACGTTTTAGGCTTGTTGGGTCGTTATGAACATATTTAGGCTAAAATGAGACCTTTTCGCTCCCATTCTTGAACTAATGAACTTAATGATTCATTTTAATCTAATTACAAGTTTTATATGCATTGTTTAAACTTTCTAAGACTCATTCCAATCAAGTTATGCACGTTTTAGGCTCGTTGGGTCGTTATGGACATATTTAGGCAAATTGAGGCATTTTCGCTCCCATTTCTGAACTAATGAACCTAAGGACTCATTTTAAACTAATTACATGTTTTATATGCTTTGTTTAAACTTTTTAAGACTCATTCCAATCAAGTTATGCACGTTTTAGGCTTGTTAGGTCGTTATGAACATATTTAGGCTAAAATGAGACCTTTTCGCTCCCATTCTTGAACTAATGAACTTAATGATTCATTTTAATCTAATTACAAGTTTTATATGCATTGTTTAAACTTTCTAAGACTCATTCCAATCTTGTTATGCACGTTTTAGGCTTGTTGGGTCGTTAAAGGACATATTTAGGCAAATTGAGGCATTTTCGCTCCCAACTTTGCACTAAAGAACCTAAGGACTCATTTAAAACTAATTACATGTTTTCTATGTTTTGTTTAAAATTTCTAAGACTCATTCCAATCAAGTTATGCATGTTATAGGCTTGTTGGGTCGTTATAGGACATATTTAGGCAAAAATAAGACATTTTCGCACCCATTTTTGAACTAATGAACCTAAGGACTCATTTGAAACTAATTACATGTTTTATATGCTTAGTTTAAACTTTCTAAGACTCATTCCAATCAAGTTATGCACGTTTTAGGCTCGTTGGGTCGTTATGGACATATTTAGGCAAATTGAGGCATTTTCGCTCCCATTTTTGAACTAATGAACCTAAGGACTCATTTTAAACTAATTACATGTTTTATATGCTTTGTTTAAACTTTTTAAGACTCATTCCAATCAAGTTATGCACGTTTTAGGCTTGTTGGGTCGTTATGAACATATTTAGGCTAAAATGAGACCTTTTCGCTCCCATTCTTGAACTAATGAACTTAATGATTCATTTTAATCTAATTACAAGTTTTATATGCATTGTTTAAACTTTCTAAGACTCATTCCAATCTTGTTATGCACGTTTTAGGCTTGTTGGGTCGTTAAAGGACATATTTACGCAAATTGAGGCATTTTCCCTCCCAACTTTGCACTAATGAACCTAAGGACTCATTTAAAACTAATTATATGTTTTATATGCTTTGTTTAAAATTTCTAAGACTCATTCCAATCAAGTTATGCACGTTATAGGCTTGTTGGGTCGTTATAGGACATATTTAGGCAAAAATAAGACATTTTCGCACCCATTTTTGAACTAATGAACCTAAGGACTCATTTGAAACTAATTACATGTTTTATATGCTTAGTTTAAACTTTCTAAGACTCATTCCAATCAAGTTATGCACGTTTTAGGCTCGTTGGGTCGTTATGGACATATTTAGGCAAAAATAAGACATTTTCGCACCCATTTTTGAACTAATGAACTTAATGATTTATTTTAATCTAATTACAAGTTTTATATGCATTGTTTAAACTTTCTAAGACTCATTCCAATCAAGTTATGCACGTTTTAGGCTTGTTGGGTCGTTATGAACATATTTAGGCTAAAATGAGACCTTTTCGCTCCCATTCTTGAACTAATGAACTTAATGATTCATTTTAATCTAATTACAAGTTTTATATGCATTGTTTAAACTTTCTAAGACTCATTCCAATCAAGTTATGCACGTTTTAGGCTCGTTGGGTCGTTATGGACATATTTAGGCAAATTGAGGCATTTTCGCTCCCATTTTTGAACTAATGAACCTAAGGACTCATTTTAAACTAATTACATGTTTTATATGCTTTGTTTAAACTTTTTAAGACTCATTCCAATCAAGTTATGCACGTTTTAGGCTTGTTAGGTCGTTATGAACATATTTAGGCTAAAATGAGACCTTTTCGCTCCCATTCTTGAACTAATGAACTTAATGATTCATTTTAATCTAATTACAAGTTTTATATGCATTGTTTAAACTTTCTAAGACTCATTCCAATCTTGTTATGCACGTTTTAGGCTTGTTAGGTCGTTAAAGGACATATTTAGGCAAATTGAGGCATTTTCGCTCCCAACTTTGCACTAAAGAACCTAAGGACTCATTTAAAACTAATTACATGTTTTATATGCTTTGTTTAAACTTTCTAAGACCCATTCCAATCAAGTTATGCACGTTTTAGGCTTGTTGGGTCGTTAAAGGACATATTTAGGCAAATTAAGGCATTTTCGCTCCCAACTTTGCACTAAAGAACCTAAGGACTCATTTAAAACTAATTATATGTTTTATATGCTTTGTTTAAAATTTCTAAGACTCATTCCAATCAAGTTATGCACGTTATAGGCTTGTTGGGTCGTTATAGGACATATTTAGGCAAAAATGAGACATTTTCGCTCGCATTTTTGAACTAATGAACCTAAGGACTCATTTGAAACTAATTACATGTTTTATATGCTTAGTTTAAACTTTCTAAGACTCATTCCAATCAAGTTATGCACGTTATAGGCTTGTTGGGTCGTTATAGGACATATTTAGGCAAAAATAAGACATTTTCGCACCCATTTTTGAACTAATGAACCTAAGGACTCATTTGAAACTAATTACATGTTTTATATGCTTAGTTTAAACTTTCTAAGACTCATTCCAATCAAGTTATGCACGTTTTAGGCTCGTTGGGTCGTTATGGACATATTTAGGAAAATTGAGGCATTTTCGCTCCCATTCTTGATCTAATGAACTTAATGATTTATTTTAATCTAATTACAAGTTTTATATGCATTGTTTAAACTTTCTAAGACTCATTCCAATCAAGTTATGCACGTTTTAGGCTTGTTGGGTCGTTATGAACATATTTAGGCTAAAATGAGACCTTTTCGCTCCCATTCTTGAACTAATGAACTTAATGATTCATTTTAATCTAATTACAAGTTTTATATGCATTGTTTAAACTTTCTAAGACTCATTCCAATCAAGTTATGCACGTTTTAGGCTCGTTGGGTCGTTATGGACATATTTAGGCAAATTGAGGCATTTTCGCTCCCATTTTTGAACTAATGAACCTAAGGACTCATTTTAAACTAATTACATGTTTTATATGCTTTGTTTAAACTTTTTAAGACTCATTCCAATCAAGTTATGCACGTTTTAGGCTTGTTAGGTCGTTATGAACATATTTAGGCTAAAATGAGACCTTTTCGCTCCCATTCTTGAACTAATGAACTTAATGATTCATTTTAATCTAATTACAAGTTTTATATGCATTGTTTAAACTTTCTAAGACTCATTCCAATCTTGTTATGCACGTTTTAGGCTTGTTGGGTCGTTAAAGGACATATTTAGGCAAATTGAAGCATTTTCGCTCCCAACTTTGCACTAAAGAACCTAAGGACTCATTTAAAACTAATTACATGTTTTATATGCTTTGTTTAAACTTTCTAAGACCCATTCCAATCAAGTTATGCACGTTATAGGCTTGTTGGGTCGTTAAAGGACATATTTAGGCAAATTAAGGCATTTTCGCTCCCAACTTTGCACTAAAGAACCTAAGGACTCATTTAAAACTAATTATATGTTTTATATGCTTTGTTTAAAATTTCTAAGACTCATTCCAATCAAGTTATGCACGTTATAGGCTTGTTGGGTCGTTATAGGACATATTTAGGCAAAAATGAGACATTTTCGCTCCCATTTTTGAACTAATGAACCTAAGGACTCATTTGAAACTAATTACATGTTTTATATGCTTAGTTTAAACTTTCTAAGACTCATTCCAATCAAGTTATGCACGTTATAGGCTTGTTGGGTCGTTATAGGACATATTTAGGCAAAAATAAGACATTTTCGCACCCATTTTTGAACTAATGAACCTAAGGACTCATTTGAAACTAATTACATGTTTTATATGCTTAGTTTAAACTTTCTAAGACTCATTCCAATCAAGTTATGCACGTTTTAGGCTTGTTGGGTCGTTATGGACATATTTAGGCAAATTGAGGCATTTTCGCTCCCATTTTTGAACTAATGAACCTAAGGACTCATTTTAAACTAATTACATGTTTTATATGCTTTGTTTAAACTTTTTAAGACTCATTCCAATCAAGTTATGCACGTTTTAGGCTTGTTGGGTCGTTATGAACCTATTTAGGCTAAAATGAGACCTTTTCGCTCCCATTCTTGAACTAATGAACTTAATGATTCATTTTAATCTAATTACAAGTTTTATATGCATTGTTTAAACTTTCTAAGACTCATTCCAATCTTGTTATGCACGTTTTAGGCTTGTTGGGTCGTTAAAGGACATATTTACTCAAATTGAGGCATTTTGGCCCCAACTTTGCACTAAACAACCTAAGGACTCATTTAAAACTAATTACATGTTTTATATGCTTTGTTTAAACTTTCTAAGACCCATTCCAATCAAGTTATGCACGTTTTAGGCTTGTTGGGTCGTTATGGACATATTTAGGCTAAAATGAGATATTTTCGCTCCTATTTTGGAACTAATGAACCTAAGGACTCACTTTAAACTAATGACATGTTTTATATGCTTTTTTTAAACTTTCTAAGACCCATTCCAATCAAGTTATGCACGTTTTAGGCTTGTTGGGTCGTTATGAACATATTTAGGCTAAAATGAGACCTTTTCGCTCCCATTCTTGATCTAATGAACTTAATGATTTATTTTAATCTAATTACAAGTTTTATATGCATTGTTTAAACTTTCTAAGACTCATTCCAATCAAGTTATGCACGTTTTAGGCTTGCTGGGTCGTTATGAACATATTTAGGCTAAAATGAGACCTTTTCGCTCCCATTCTTGAACTAATGAACTTAATGATTCATTTTAATCTAATTACAAGTTTTATCTGCATTGTTTAAACTTTCTAAGACTCATTCCAATCTTGTTATGCACGTTTTAGGCTTGTTGGGTCGTTAAAGGACATATTTAGGCAAATTGAGGCATTTTCGCTCCCAACTTTGCACTAAAGAACCTAAGGACTCATTTAAAACTAATTACATGTTTTATATGCTTTGTTTAAACTTTCTAAGACCCATTCCAATCAAGTTATGCACGTTATAGGCTTGTTGGGTCGTTAAAGGACATATTTAGGCAAATTAAGGCATTTTCGCTCCCAACTTTGCACTAAAGAACCTAAGGACTCATTTAAAACTAATTATATGTTTTATATGCTTTGTTTAAAATTTCTAAGACTCATTCCAATCAAGTTATGCACGTTATAGGCTTGTTGGGTCGTTATAGGACATATTTAGGCAAAAATGAGACATTTTCGCTCCCATTTTTGAACTAATGAACCTAAGGACTCATTTGAAACTAATTACATGTTTTATATGCTTAGTTTAAACTTTCTAAGACTCATTCCAATCAAGTTATGCACGTTATAGGCTTGTTGGGTCGTTATAGGACATATTTAGGCAAAAATAAGACATTTTCGCTCCCATTTTTGAACTAATGAACCTAAGGACTCATTTAAAACTAATTACATGTTTTATATGCTTTGTTTAAACTTTCTAAGACCCATTCCAATCAAGTTATGCACGTTTTAGGCTTGTTGGGTCGTTATGAACATATTTAGGCTAAAATGAGACATTTTCGCTCCCATTTTGGAACTAATGAACCTAAGGACTCCCTTTAAACTAATGACATGTTTTATATGCTTTGTTTAAACTTTCTAAGACCCATTCCAATCAAGTTATGCACGTTTTAGGCTTGTTGGGTCGTTATGAACATATTTAGGCTAAAATGAGACCTTTTCGCTCCCATTCTTGAACTAATGAACTTAATGATTCATTTTAATCTAATTACAAGTTTTATATGCATTGTTTAAACTTTCTAAGACTCATTCCAATCTTGTTATGCACGTTTTAGGCTGGTTGGGTCGTTAAAGGACATATTTAGGCAAATTGAGGCATTTTCGCTCCCAACTTTGCACTAAAGAACCTAAGGACTCATTTAAAACTAATTACATGTTTTATATGCTTTGTTTAAAATTTCTAAGACTCATTCCAATCAAGTTATGCATGTTATAGGCTTGTTGGGTCGTTATAGGACATATTTAGGCAAAAATGAGACATTTTCGCTCCCATTTTTGAACTAATGAACCTAAGGACGCATTTGAAACTAATTACATGTTTTATATGCTTAGTTTAAACTTTCTAAGACTCATTTCAATCAAGTTATACACGTTTTAGGCTCGTTAGGTCGTTGTGGACATATTTAGGCAAATTGAGGCATTTTCGCTCCCATTTTTGAACTAATGAACCTAAGGATTCATTTTAAACTAATTACATGTTTTATATGCTTTGTTTAAACTTTCTAAGACTCATTCCAATCAAGTTATGCACGTTTTAGGCTTGTTGGGTCGTTATGAACATATTTAGGCTAAAATGAGACCTTTTCGCTCCCATTCTTGAACTAATGAACTTAATGATTCATTTTAATCTAATTACAAGTTTTATATGCATTGTTTAAGCTTTCTAAGACTCATTCCAATCTTGTTATGCACGTTTTAGGCTTGTTGGGTCGTTAAAGGACATATTTAGGCAAATTAAGGCATTTTCGCTCCCAACTTTGCACTAAAGAACCTAAGGACTCATTTAAAACTAATTATATGTTTTATATGCTTTGTTTAAAATTTCTAAGACTTATTCCAATCAAGTTATGCACGTTATAGGCTTGTTGGGTCGTTATAGGACATATTTAGGCAAAAATGAGACATTTTCGCTCCCATTTTTGAACTAATGAACCTAAGGACTCATTTGAAACTAATTACATGTTTTATATGCTTAGTTTAAACTTTCTAAGACTCATTCCAATCAAGTTATGCACGTTATAGGCTTGTTGGGTCGTTATAGGACATATTTAGGCAAAAATAAGACATTTTCGCACCCATTTTTGAACTAATGAACCTAAGGACTCATTTGAAACTAATTACATGTTTTATATGCTTAGTTTAAACTTTCTAAGACTCATTCCAATCAAGTTATGCACGTTTTAGGCTTGTTGGGTCGTTATGGACATATTTAGGCAAATTAAGGCATTTTCGCTCCCATTTTTGAACTAATGAACCTAAGGACTCATTTTAAACTAATTACATGTTTTATATGCTTTGTTTAAACTTTTTAAGACTCATTCCAATCAAGTTATGCACGTTTTAGGCTTGTTGGGTCGTTATGAACCTATTTAGGCTAAAATGAGACCTTTTCGCTCCCATTCTTGAACTAATGAACTTAATGATTCATTTTAATCTAATTACAAGTTTTATATGCATTGTTTAAACTTTCTAAGACTCATTCCAATCTTGTTATGCACGTTTTAGGCTTGTTGGGTCGTTAAAGGACATATTTACTCAAATTGAGGCATTTTGGCCCCAACTTTGCACTAAACAACCTAAGGACTCATTTAAAACTAATTACATGTTTTATATGCTTTGTTTAAACTTTCTAAGACCCATTCCAATCAAGTTATGCACGTTTTAGGCTTGTTGGGTCGTTATGGACATATTTAGGCTAAAATGAGACATTTTCGCTCCTATTTTGGAACTAATGAACCTAAGGACTCACTTTAAACTAATGACATGTTTTATATGCTTTTTTTAAACTTTCTAAGACCCATTCCAATCAAGTTATGCACGTTTTAGGCTTGTTGGGTCGTTATGAACATATTTAGGCTAAAATGAGACCTTTTCGCTCCCATTCTTGATCTAATGAACTCAATGATTTATTTTAATCTAATTACAAGTTTTATATGCATTGTTTAAACTTTCTAAGACTCATTCCAATCTTGTTATGCACGTTTTAGGCTTGTTGGGTCGTTAAAGGAAATATTTAGGCAAATTGAGGCATTTTCGCTCCCAACTTTGCACTAAAGAACCTAAGGACTCATTTAAAACTAATTACATGTTTTCTATGTTTTGTTTAAAATTTCTAAGACTCATTCCAATCAAGTTATGCACGTTATAGGCTTGTTGGGTCGTTATAGGACATATTTAGGCAAAAATAAGACATTTTCGCACCCATTTTTGAACTAATGAACCTAAGGACTCATTTGAAACTAATTACATGTTTTATATGCTTAGTTTAAACTTTCTAAGACTCATTCCAATCAAGTTATGCACGTTTTAGGCTCGTTGGGTCGTTATGGACATATTTAGGCAAATTGAGGCATTTTCGCTCCCATTTTTGAACTAATGAACCTAAGGACTCATTTTAAACTAATTACATGTTTTATATGCTTTGTTTAAACTTTTTAAGACTCATTCCAATCAAGTTATGCACGTTTTAGGCTTGTTGGGTCGTTATGAACATATTTAGGCTAAAATGAGACCTTTTCGCTCCCATTCTTGAACTAATGAACTTAATGATTCATTTTAATCTAATTACAAGTTTTATATGCATTGTTTAAACTTTCTAAGACTCATTCCAATCTTGTTATGCACGTTTTAGGCTTGTTGGGTCGTTAAAGGACATATTTACGCAAATTGAGGCATTTTCCCTCCCAACTTTGCACTAATGAACCTAAGGACTCATTTAAAACTAATTATATG
This sequence comes from Spinacia oleracea, assembly GCF_020520425.1. Taxonomy (NCBI): domain Eukaryota; kingdom Viridiplantae; phylum Streptophyta; class Magnoliopsida; order Caryophyllales; family Amaranthaceae; genus Spinacia; species Spinacia oleracea. Next base: position 66,599,430 of record NC_079488.1, on the reverse strand, counting down.
TTTTATATGCTTTGTTTAAAATTTCTAAGACTCATTCCAATCAAGTTATGCACGTTATAGGCTTGTTGGGTCGTTATAGGACATATTTAGGCAAAAATAAGACATTTTCGCACCCATTTTTGAACTAATGAACCTAAGGACTCATTTGAAACTAATTACATGTTTTATATGCTTAGTTTAAACTTTCTAAGACTCATTCCAATCAAGTTATGCACGTTTTAGGCTCGTTGGGTCGTTATGGACATATTTAGGCAAATTGAGGCATTTTCGCTCCCATTCTTGATCTAATGAACTTAATGATTTATTTTAATCTAATTACAAGTTTTATATGCATTGTTTAAACTTTCTAAGACTCATTCCAATCAAGTTATGCACGTTTTAGGCTTGTTGGCTCGTTATGAACATATTTAGGCTAAAATGAGACCTTTTCGCTCCCATTCTTGAACTAATGAACTTAATGATTCATTTTAATCTAATTACAAGTTTTATATGCATTGTTTAAACTTTCTATGACTCATTCCAATCAAGTTATGCACGTTTTAGGCTCGTTGGGTCGTTATGGACATATTTAGGCAAATTGAGGCATTTTCGCTCCCATTTTTGAACTAATGAACCTAAGGACTCATTTTAAACTAATTACATGTTTTATATGCTTTGTTTAAACTTTTTAAGACTCATTCCAATCATGTTATGCACGTTTTAGGCTTGTTAGGTCGTTATGAACATATTTAGGCTAAAATGAGACCTTTTCGCTCCCATTCTTGAACTAATGAACTTAATGATTCATTTTAATCTAATTACAAGTTTTATATGCATTGTTTAAACTTTCTAAGACTCATTCCAATCTTGTTATGCACGTTTTAGGCTTGTTGGGTCGTTAAAGGACATATTTAGGCAAATTGAGGCATTTTCGCTCCCAACTTTGCACTAAAGAACCTAAGGACTCATTTAAAACTAATTACATGTTTTATATGCTTTGTTTAAACTTTCTAAGACCCATTCCAATCAAGTTATGCACGTTTTAGGCTTGTTGGGTCGTTATGAACATATTTAGGCTAAAATGAGACATTTTCGCTCCCATTTTGGAACTAATGAACCTAAGGACTCCCTTTAAACTAATGACATGTTTGATATGCTTTGTTTAAACTTTCTAAGACCCATTCCAATCAAGTTATGGACGTTTTAGGCTTGTTGGGTCGTTATGAACATATTTAGGCTAAAATGAGACCTTTTCGCTCCCATTCTTGAACTAATGAACTTAATGATTCATTTTAATCTAATTACAAGTTTTATATGCATTGTTTAAACTTTCTAAGACTCATTCCAATCTTGTTATGCACGTTTTAGGCTTGTTGGGTCGTTAAAGGACATATTTAGGCAAATTGAGGCATTTTCGCTCCCAACTTTGCACTAAAGAACCTAAGGACTCATTTAAAACTAATTACATGTTTTATATGCTTTGTTTAAAATTTCTAAGACTCATTCCAATCAAGTTATGCATGTTATAGGCTTGTTGGGTCGTTATAGGACATATTTAGGCAAAAATGAGACATTTTCGCTCCCATTTTTGAACTAATGAACCTAAGGACGCATTTGAAACTAATTACATGTTTTATATGCTTAGTTTAAACTTTCTAAGACTCATTCCAATCAAGTTATGCACGTTTTAGGCTCGTTAGGTCGTTGTGGACATATTTAGGCAAATTGAGGCATTTTCGCTCCCATTTTTGAACTAATGAACCTAAGGATTCATTTAAAACTAATTACATGTTTTATATGCTTTGTTTAAACTTTCTAAGACTCATTCCAATCAAGTTATGCACGTTTTAGGCTTGTTGGGTTGTTATGAACATATTTAGGCTAAAATGAGACCTTTTCGCTCCCATTCTTGAACTAATGAACTTAATGATTCATTTTAATCTAATTACAAGTTTTATATGCATTGTTTAAACTTTCTAAGACTCATTCCAATCTTGTTATGCACGTTTTAGGCTTGTTGGGTCGTTAAAGGACATATTTAGGCAAATTAAGGCATTTTCGCTCCCAACTTTGCACTAAAGAACCTAAGGACTCATTTAAAACTAATTATATGTTTTATATGCTTTGTTTAAAATTTCTAAGACTCATTCCAATCAAGTTATGCACGTTATAGGCTTGTTGGGTCGTTATAGGACATATTTAGGCAAAAATGAGACATTTTCGCTCCCATTTTTGAACTAATGAACCTAAGGACTCATTTGAAACTAATTACATGTTTTATATGCTTAGTTTAAACTTTCTAAGACTCATTCCAATCAAGTTATGCACGTTTTAGGCTCGTTGGGTCGTTATGGACATATTTAGGCAAATTGAGGCATTTTCGCTCCCATTTTTGAACTAATGAACCTAAGGACTCATTTAAAACTAATTACATGTTTTATATGCTTTGTTTAAACTTTCTAAGACTCATTCCAATCAAGTTATGCACGTTTTAGGCTTGTTGGGTCGTTATGGACATATTTAGGCTAAAATGAGACATTTTCGCTCTCATTTTTTTACTAATGAACCTAAGACTAATTATTATCGTATAACACACTGTTCAACTATGTTACTTGGAATCTTCATTTTACCCCAAGTACCTCGGATCCTCGGCACCCGAACGTGGGTATGGACACTTGACATTTTATTTTGGACCAAAATAATGAATTAACATAGCTGTTCAATTTATAATCTAAACACGATTAAGAGATTCATGCCAACCCTAAAAAACGATAATTTTGGGATACATGGTAATCATAATAAGCTACGAAGTGTGCTGAGACTGAAATATAAGTATGGTTAGAATGATAAAAATGATTTCCAAAGAACACAGTTTGAAGATCTTTACAAAAACTTCCTCTCACGGGAAAGAAAATTAAATGGAAGTATGAAGGAAAACTCCTTAAACCTAAAAGTTACATCTTACTTTTAGCCGAGTAAAGCAAATAAGGGGCTACGGATGCTAAGAGGTAGGTCTGAGAATTTGTAAAAGAACTAAAACAGAGTCCCACAAGTATAATGTAGAACCCAAGGGCTCTTAAAATGATGAATCATGGAAGACCTAAACCAAAGTCCCACAAGTATACTAATGCAGAGGGTTGAAATAATCTATGTCCTACACTCACAATATTCACAACTTGCTAATCTTTATGACTCGTGGAAAAAGCACGAGCATTTTGGCAAAATCCTAGACTAAAGCTTAGAAAATTATTCTATTATTAAATATGAGTTCTACAGGTCTGTTATTATCAAATATGAGTTCTACACGAATTCTTCTGCTTGTTTTGTCGACATAAAAACCCAAGTAATTTTCACCCTCAGCTTTTCTTTCAGTCCCAATTCAAAATAATGGACTAAACTACATGGCTGTCCCTAGGGCTTGTCATCCATGGCTTTGAAATCATTAAAAAGTCTAATCAAGGCCAGGTTTTACCACGGCCAAGCAAAAGTGGGTTGTTAGACCTGTTACTACTTAATGAGGGCATGAGGCAGGTCAAACACAATGTATGTTGTTCATCCTCTATACTAGCAACCAATTTGCACAAATATGTCTCTTAATGCCCCCGATGTTCCCGTTCCCGTGACATTGACATTACAACTTGTATTAATTAACTTAGTTCCCGGTGCATTTTTCCTTTTTATGGTAGAACTTGCCATATTTTAGTCCCTGTAATCAACCTACTGTAATAAAAAAAAAGTTGGAAAATGGAAGGAAACTTCTGTTCTTCATTTTAGTTAACAATGAGAGTTGGTTTTCGTATTTTTGAAGATGAAACATTCCAAACTAAGATTAGTTATGGGATTTAATTTGTAGCTTTTTTCCAACTAAAACAGGAGCACCACAAATCACAATAACTAAACTAATCAACTAAAACATGGTAATATCATATGGGAATTGGGAGCAGCACGCCAGCACCACAAGTCTACAGACTACAATAACTAAACTAACATGTAATTGCAATAAAAGACTTGACTGAAATTGCAGACTAACTCACTCACTAACTCTCAGCCACACACTAACTCACTCACAGTCACACACTAACTCACTTACTTACAAATTGATCAGGGATGAATCGCATCAGATCAAGTTAATTAACAACATGAAGTTCAATGAAATTGATTTGGGCGGGACATTTATAAATTAAAATTTCGATAATACATAAATCAAATTAAAATTTCAAAAATCAAATCAATTAATCAAATGAATGTTGTGAAAATATTAACAGAATATTTGAATTGCTCAAATTGAAGAGGTGAAGAACAAGAAGCAAAAATTTACCTTGTATTAGTCGAAAAATTGGTTGAACTCGTTCCAAACAAGTTATGCACGAGTTCCCGTGAACAGATCGAAAAAGAACAGATGGTGGAGCAGCGGAGAAGAGAAAGGTACGTAGTGGAGCAGAGGAGAAGATGAAGGTACGCAGGCGGTGAAGTAGCGGAGGAGCGAGCTGCAGATGCGGAGGAGCGAGCGAGCTGCGGTGAAGTAGCGAGTGGCTATGGAGATTGGGAGAATATGCGGAGGAGAGAGATTGCGATTCTAGATCTGTGGTGGCTAGGTTGAGAAGATAGATTGAGATTGGGAATTCGAAAAAATTTCCTTAATTGCAGCAAACTCGAGACATGGAGGCTGCAAATATTATGAGTTGCAACATTCAGTACGGCCACAAGCTGCGATTAATCAGTTTAATTGCAACTTGTACATGGTTCCCGCGCTGCGAAATCCTCTTTCAAAAAAAATTTAGCTTTTTCGCAGTGCTTGGTCAATGAAGTTGCTGCGAATAGTTCATTCAAACGTTGACCCGCGTTGACCAAACCCTTGTTGCAACTCGTATGACTTGCGTGAGTTGCAATTGATGAGTTGCAAATGACGATTTCTCTACTAGTGAAAATAATGAAACTTAAATTATTTCCATGTTCATTAAATTTCTAGCAACTTTATAAAATCTAAAACCTTATTTAAACTTTAGAATTCAATCGTTTTTCAAAAATATAAACGTCTCAATTTGCAAAACCAATCCCTAGTACGCAAACATACTTTTTCCGCCTTTAAAATCAATAAAAATCAACACTTTAAGCCTTTATTCAAATATGAAAATATAATTGATTATCATAATTAAAATCATCACCTAATTATGCTAATCAATTGACTCATTAGGTCTAGAGTAAAACCCTAACTTTAAAATCCCATTAAAACCAATTTAACATCATAAAAATCAATTCTTTATTAAATAAACAAATCTGAAAATTCATCCTTTAATAATTAAAACAACCCTAATGAATCACAACACGTAAATCCTCAAAGCACGGTGTTCATAACCGATTCCCAACATTTTAATCATTCAAAACATTACTAATATTATAATTTAAAATACGAAATTTAAATATAATAGGTAAGGAAGAAGAGAATTATACCAATCCGGCCTATAGCACGGAACAACCACGAATTAATGTGATTGGGCGAAAGAATTGAACGAACGAACGAACAAAACACACACACACACTCGACGTGTGTGCGCGCGGGCGAGGGACAGGCTCAGCAGGGCGCTGGGCGCGCGGGACGGTTGGGCGAGGGCGCGAGCGGTGGGCGCTGTGCGCGAGAGAGAGACGAGAGGGCAGGGGCGCTGTGCGCGAGGGAGGCAACAGGGCAGGGCGCTTGTGCGCGATGGAGGGACGAGAGAGGGAGAGCAGCGCGCGCTGGGGCGTGAGGCCGAGCAGAAGCGACAACCACGCAACAACGACGCAACAGGAGGAGGGGGCACACACAAGGGCACGAGGGTTGTCCAGCGTGCGGGCGAGCCGAGCAAAAGAGGAGAGAGGAAGAGTGATGGGCAAGCAAAGCAAAAGAGAGGGTTTATGAGATTTTAGGGGTTCAATTAATGATGAGGAGTCCTATTTATAGGCTCCTTATTTTCAATGGGCTAGGCTTAGGAAAATAGGATTGGGCTTAGGGAAATAAATGATTGGGCTAGCTTATGACTTGAATTAAATTCTTTTGACTGGGCTCGTTTAATAAAACGAATTGGACTTTTCATTTAAAATCCGAAACCTTTAAAATCATTTGCAACCCATTTAATTTCCCGACTCAAGAATTAAATTCGTCTCGTAATTAAATAAAATAATAAATATTCTAATTAATTAAAATACATTTAAATAATATTTAAATGAGAATTAATTTCCAAAAATCGTAAAATGTTTTATAAATATAATAAAATATACCTATAAATATAATAAAAATACGAGGTATTACAATATATCTATACAAAAACAAAGCTCCCACTGAGTTTATCAACTCTTTATATACATATATATATATATATATATATATATATATATATATATATATATATATATATATATATATATATATATATATATATATATATATATATATATATATATATATATATATATATATATATATATATATATATATATATATATATATATATATAATTCGTTTAGTTTGGTGGTAGTTGAGTATTTTGTTTAGAAATTATAGGAAAAATCTTTTATGATTCATCATTATATTGATCGAATCAAGTACTAATTGACTTCGATAATTCCAATTTAGATATACCATATCTTATGGAGCTCGATCGTGAAATTAAAACACACAATCATTGATGATCATTCTTGACTTAAGTAATCATCAACATGATCTAACCTAGATCTTTATGATTTCTTTCCAAGTGGATTTTATACTTCTGAATCTTTGAACTAGCCAAACATATTCAAATTTATATCACATTGAGTAAATAAACCTATATTCACTCTAATTCAGGTGAATAATAAAGTCATAAAATCTTTCTTTAGCTTTGAACTCTATTGTCTAGGTGTTCTAACAATAGTTCATATCTTTTGTTACTTTCAACAAGTAAGACTAGCTTGTCTTGAATTGATCTAGAAATCAATCAACTTTTCAAAGTCCATCAAAATAGAGCTTCTGAATGTTAACTTGTTGATATGGTCTAAGTAACAATACCAAAGATTTGTGGAACTCAAATCAAGAGATTGATTTGAACCTAGTAAAGTTCTCATTGTTAAAGAGTTGTTTGTTTTAATCAAGCACACCGACTCAACCCGTAAATGACAATTTCATTCAAATAAACAAACAAACATTGTTTTTGCTTTTCTTGAATGTGAGTCTTTCTGTGTTTGAAAACAGAAATTTAGGTATGCTGATTATGGAACAAAATAGCCATTAAGTTCCAGCCTTGAAAGGACTTAAAGCAAACTAGATGACCCTACAACTAATGTAGCAAAGCTATGCTTCATTTCTCACTTGTAGGTCATTAGTGTATCCTAGCTTCCATCATTTGAGTTATTACCGAAGTAAGAACCTAAAGCGGTATATGATACCAAGGCAGTTTGATTGCTAGGTCACTTCTCTTTAAACATTAACTTTAAGGTAGAAACGGAATTGTAATTTCCTTTCACTTGTTCCTTGTTTTCCTATTTCCTGTACCCTTTCTTATAGTTTTAAGAATTGACTTCTCTAGTGTTGACTTTTATACTTTGTTAGACATGTCCAATGTCACTCCAACAAAAGTTCGTACCATTTAATTTATGTTGAATATTCTGCTTCAACTAGATGATCTTACCGGAAGCTTCTAAAGTTCTCTAAGCATCGATCTATTCGAATGTCTAGGGACTAGACTCATTCGAGAATTAAATGGACAAATATATTAAGTTGTTAACCATTGGTAAAGTTGAGCGTTTAAACTCAATGCTTTATGATCTCAAAACTACATTGTATTTTGAATTCACAAGCACCAGTCGGTTTGTCATTCAACTTTGATACTCGAAAACAACCATAAAAGTCACTAAAAGAAACGTACATTTTAAATTTCTCATTTTCTCTCATTTCCATGAATCGTTCTTGGATTCACTACCAATCGAGGAAATTTACTGTTACCTTTCTAAAAGAATTTACTGCAGTGCAAGATATTTAATTATAAACAATAATTAAAACATACATTGAAGCATGCAAAGTCTAAACATTTATCATGAGTAATAACTTGAAACTTAAAGCAATCATGCAATTTGAACAAGTCATTGGCATTTTATTCGAAATATTTTGTTCCGGCAGGTGTGAATAAAATGAATCCAAGATCCTTAAATCATTGAAGAATTAAGCACATTATGTATTTTGACTCAATTCTAAAATATTTTAGGTAAGCAAATCCTTTGCTAATAGTCTAGAAACTACTCTTTTTTTATAGGTACGTCTAAGAACTTATTAGGTAAACCTATCCCATTTTCCACGACATAAAAGGACTTCTTACTTATATCGTTGAGTTTCACCAAAACTAACATGTACTCACAATTCACTAGAGGAAAAAACATCATAAGTTGCCCTTTATAAGGGCAACCTATGGCGGGGTCACTTTTGTAAAATTATCAAAAGTTACCCTTAACAAGGGAAACTTATAAGCTTCACATAGGTTGCTCTTGTTGCAAACAAGGGAACCTTTTGAGTTTTTTTTAAAAAAAAAAAAAATAATTTGCAATATAATTCCTGGTGTTCTGCAATATAATTTCTGATTTTGCAATATAAAATTCTGCATTACAATTTATAGAATACTGTTTCACCAAACATCAGCTTGACATTCCTCAAAAATTATATAAATTTCCAATAATATTACCGAATTAATTCAAATGTAATTAATTAAATCCATAAATAACAAAATAAGGTAAGAGTCACGGATAACTACAAGCCTGCTCTATTTATTACACTGAGGGTAGTTCACAATCGTTGAAGTAAGTAGCCCACTTGTCTCGAACTTCATCCAACTCCTCTTTGGTAAATGGCCCCTCCCTTGGAGTTTTGAAAACCTTTAAAAGAACAACGTACATGCAAACTAATAAATTAAATTAAGTTTCATATGGGAAAACATAAATTATATTGGTCGTGAAAACAACTTTCTGAGTGTACTAAGATTCATTTCAAGTTCTTTATGCACATCTAAGGCTCATTTGGCTCGATATAGATCATATTTGGCCAAAAATGGCATTTTCGATCCCAAATATCAACAAATGAACCTAAGGACACTTTCTAAATATTTTTTTAATGATTCATATGATTAGTTATATGTTTATAAGACTCATTTCAAGTTCGTTATTCACGCCTATGTGTCATTTGGGTCGATATAGGTCATTTATGGCCAAAAATGGCATTTTTGATCCCTAACTACCAACAGACAAACCTATTTCCACATTCTAACCCTTTTTCATGATTCATATGATTAGTTATATGTTTATGAAACTCATTTCAAGTTCGTTATGCAAGCCTAAGGGTCATTTGGGACGATATAAGCCATTTTTGGCCAAAAATGTCATTTTCGATCCCAACTACCAACAAACGAACCTATTTCCATATTCTAAACGTTTTACATGATTCATATGATTAATTATATGTTTATAAGACTCATTTTAAGTTCTTTATGCACGCCTATGGGTCATTTGGGTCGATATAGGTCATTGATGGCCAAAAATGGCATTTTCGATCCCAACTACCAATAAACGAACCACTTTCCATATTCTAAACGTTTTTCATGATTTATATGATTAATTATATGATTATAAGACTCATTTCAAGTTCCTTATGCACGCCTATGGGTCATTTGGGTCAATATAGGTCATTTATGGCCAAAAATGGCATTTTCGATTCCAACTACCAACAAACCAACCTCTTTCCACATTCTAACCCTTTTTCATGATTCATATGATTAGTTATATGTTTATGAAACTCATTTCAAGTTCGTTATGCACGCCTATGGGTCATTTGGGTCGATATAGGTCATTTATGGCCAAAAATGGCATTTTCGATTCCAACTACCAACAAATGAACCTATTTCCATATTCTAAACGTTTTTCATGATTCATATGATTAGTTATATGATTAGGAAACTCATTTCAAGTTCGTTATGCACGCCTATGGTTCATTTGGGTCGATATAGGTCATTTATGGCCAAAAATGGCATTTTCGATCCCAACTATCAACAAACGAACTTATATTCAAATTCTAAACCTTTTTCTTGATTCATATGATGTCATATGTTTATAAGACTCATTTCAAGTTCGTTATGCACGCCTATGGGTCATTTGGGTCGATATAAGTCATTTATGGCCAAAAATGGCATTCTCGATCCCAACTACTAACAAACGAACCTATTTCCATATTCGAAACGTTTTTCATGATTTCATATGATTATTTTTATGTTTATAAGACTCATGTCAAGTTCGTTATGCACGCCTATGGGTCATTTGGGTCGATATAGGTCATTTATGGCCAAAAATGGCATTTTCGATCCCAACTACCAACAAACGAACCTATTTCCATATTCTAAATGTTTTTCATGATTCATATGATTAGTTTTATGTTTATTACACTCATTTCAAGTTCGTTATGAACGCCTATGGGTCATTTGGGTCGATATAGGTCATTTATGGCCAAAATGACATTTTCGATCCCAACTACTAACAAACGAACCTATTTCCATATTCTAAACCTTTTTATGATTCATATGATTAGTTATATGTTTATGAAACTCATTTCAAGTTCGCTATGCACGCATATGGGTCATTTGGGACGATATAGGTCATTTATGGCCAAAAATGGCATTTTCGATCCCAACTATCAACAAACGAACATATATTCAAATTCTAAACCTTTTAGTCAAATTCTAAACCTTTTGGTTCATTAGTTGAGAGTTGGGAGCGAAAACGACTATTTTGGTAAAAATATAACATGTAACGATCAAACGAGCCTTAAATGTGCATAAATTGACCAAAGTAGATGAGAATGAGGATTGGAAACCTAATACTAAGTATTTTAAACATGTAAAGGGTTAAGAATTCCTATTTTGGTTCATTAGTTGAGACTTGGGAGCAAAAACGGCTATTTTAGTCAAAATATGACATGTAAGGATCGAACGAGCCTTAAATGTACATAAATTGACCAAAGTAGATGAAAATAAGAATTGGCAACCTAATACTAAGTATTTTAAACATGTAAAGGGTTAATAATTCCTATTTTGGTTCATTAGTTGAGAGTTGGGAGCGAAAACAGCTTTTATAGTCAAAATATGACATGTAAGGATCGAATTGAAAGAGCCTTAGATGTGCATAAATTTACCAAAGTAGATGAGAATAAGGATTGGAAACCTAATACTAAGTACATTAAACATTTAAATGGTTAATAATTCCTATTTTGGTTCATGAGTTAAGAGTTGGGAGCGAAAACGACTATTTTTTTCAAAATATGACATGTAAGGATCGAACGAGCCTTAAATGTGCATAAATTGACCAAAGTAGATGAGAATGAGGATTGATAACCTAATACTAAGTATTTTAAACATGTAAAGGGTTAAGAATTCTTATTTTGGTTCATTAGTTGAGAGTTGGGAGCGAAAACTCCTGTTTTAGTCATAATATGACATGTAAGGATCACATCTTATCTCCCTCTTCCTAGTCCCTTCTACTTTTTTCTTTCCTTCGAACAAAACATTTGGCCTCTCATACAAATATACTCATCTTCTCATGGAATATGGTAACTTATCCTTAGATTTAGGCAAAGCCAATAACAGTAACGGTATTCGATGTTAATTCTACAATCACATAAATCATCATAACTAGAATTCGATGTTTTGATCAGATCAGTTGCTGTTCTACTACTGCTGATCTGATCAGCCGCAGATCAACAACAGCAGATCAAATCAGAGACTGCTCAGATCAGCTGCTGATCTGCTGCTTATCTGATCAGCTTTTGATCTGATCAGCTACTGATCTGCTGCCGCTAATCTGCTGCTAATTTACACTGCGATTATTGGCAAAAAGTGAAAAAGCTTACATTGCATCAGGTGCCACTCCTGAACTGCCTGTAGACTTTTGACCTGGTTCGTAGCAGAGCCTCACATCTTTTATCATGTTGCATGTCCTCTCAACTGAATGCCCTTGACACAAACTGCAAGTTGAAATATTACCAACCAGCTTTATAATGATTGTAAGCAACAATTTCTTAAAGGAGAGAAAATGGAACCAACATTAGCAAAAGGACTCAGTGGAGCACGCTACAGTACAAACCTACTGTCCACGTATATAGCAATAGCAGTAAAGCACAAACCTTAAAAGTTTCCCCAGTACAGACCTACTGCCGTTTGTATTAAATTCCCATTCACCATCACTTTTGTTGACCCCTTCATTAGGTGCTTGGCAAGAAACACCACTTATCAAATCAACACCTGGAACATTGTAATCCCAACATTAAAGGAAAATTTACAGAAAGCCTTTTCCAACCTCAGCAGGAAGAAAACATTACCGACAATGTCCTAGAACGAGCCATTTCTAAGAGTCGTTGGTTGTCTGATTTTGTTTCTTATGTGCTCAGCACACCAATAAGACTCCCATCTTCCCTCAATCTACGGGTGATAGCACATGTGTCATCTATAACATAATATAAAAAGATAGGCTGAAAGTTAAAAGGGAAGCAAATTCAGACTAACTACAGATGCAGGGTCTTCACGAGTCGAAGGTTTTTAAATAAATTTTTCAGCTAAAGAACAAGACAAATAAATAGACAGGAGCCACAACAGGCATAAAACAAAGAAAAGGGTAGAGAGCCACATTCAAACTAGCCTCGGTTAGTTGTACAACACCTTTCTCTTCTACGCCATTGAAAACAGGGTAGGGAGTCTGCAAACTGAATCTCCTCTCTGTAAGAACACAATAACAAAATAAGGAATCAAAGTACATGAGATAATAGTGGTTCATACATAGGACTATGTATTACTACTTTCAAACACACTTGATTTGCATGATAGAATAGACCAGTCACCGAACATTTACAAAAGGAAAACAATAATTTATGCTACTCCAAGGAACTATAGCACAAAACTATTATATTACGATTATGATACCCTGTCTAACTATCAAGGGAAAGTGAAAAAGTTTCTTACACGAGCAACAATATGCTTTTCATATGTATACTTCTTCAGTGCATTCAGATTATTCTTTATTCGTGAGAGGATCACTTCAAGTTGTAGGTCATCACAAGTTTCCAACCCTTCCTGTACAACACAATTTACAATTATCAGTTTATTAGCCTGGGTTTGAATTGGTAGACATACATAGATGCACATTAAAAGCAAGAGAGAGATTCAAGAACTCATCCTTTCTCAATGAATGTCCATACTTCATCCACCACTACAACCAAACGGACACTTAACTATCATATGATATACTTTTAACAAAACAATGTTAAAAATAGGGAGTGGATGATTATATGAACCACAAGTGCAGCAACGGGGAGCTTCATGCATATCTACAATGCTGAAAACAATGTTAAAATTATTACTTTTTCTATAGAATCACAAGCCGCGGCCATCAGAAAATGTTCTTATACCAATGGTGGATTTTCACCAACGTTCAATACTCCAAAACTCCCAAACTAATGTTCTAGTCAGTTGTGAATGCTATGACATCAGAATTGTATAATAACTGATAAAAGAGCAGGAGCAACTATGGGAACATCACTAAGATATTAAGAACTAATACAACTAAAAAGAAAATAAAAGGCAAACAAATGATAAAACGTATCAGAACGCATACTCCATGAATTAGCGACATGTTAAATTCTGCACACTAAAGCCATGTCAACGTTAGGCCATATTTTATAACAATAGACTAAATAAAATACACTGGGTCTATTTGATTTTATTAGAAGTTCAGTAGATTAATCATTTTCCCTTCTAATCAAGGATCTAATAGAAACAAGATATCTCTAACTACAAAGGCAAGACTCGATACAATATCAATCCCCGCCCTCTAAACACCTTTATCCCATCCTAGGTGATATCTAAGAGAGACAACATATAAGGCAATGGGAAAAAAGAGCATACTGACAATGTAAACCTTATGTTTCAGAACTTCAAAAGCTTAATAAATCAACTCGATTGTGCCCCATTCTGTATGTTAATGCATGTCATCATGACTACCACTCTACGAGACACTGCCCATACTAGGCTAAGCCTATGATCTCAAATTTATTAGGAGATTTGGCGATTAGTAGTCCTTGTTTGATTAGCTTATATTATGCGAAAACTTGGATTTTTTTCAGATTGACAAAATATATTTATTAAAATTTTATTAATTATGTAAAAATCTAGTCTTCATAAACAAACATAACGTAAAATGGTAAACTTTTAATCATATTACCCGAGATTAAATGGAGATCACCAAAAAGAGAAAATACTACTAAATTTGCAAAATTCTATTTGTCAAGGGAAAATGATGGTCTTTTATTCAAAAATGAAATGAGAATTATGTATTCATAGTTCACCAAAGTTTCACCAAAATGGCAGGGATAGATAACTTGCCCATTAGGAAATCCTTCAATTGAGTACTACAACTTTGAGAGGTAGACAAACAAACAATCCTTCAAATCAATAATTACAACTTTGAGAGGTACAAGAATATATGGGCAATAGTACATACCTCTTCCCGCTTTTTTCTGGTAGCCACATGCAAAGCTGTATTACCAAACTTGTCTGTTCGCATAATAATGGTTGCATCTGCATCATGGTCTAATTACACTTGGACGATTGCTGCAATGAAATAGATGGCATAAATAACTTAGTAAATTGCATATACGTAAGTTTGCGATGAAAATTATCATGTTCGTGAGTATCAGAAGAAGTCGGAAAACTTTATTTTGTCTGCCCTATGTGTTGTTTGTATTTCAAAGATAAGTATTCAGAGCAGATTTTATAAACTAGCAGAAGCGGCCACAACTTACAAGTAGCTTAGACAAGGTATTTCACAGCTTAAAGCATCCATGCAGCAAACAATTTGGTGTCACACACAAAGACTTGGATTAAGTCATTCTTCAGAACCCGATAGTGCAAAATGTGACTTGAAGTTGCTTTACATTAAAGGCAATTACAACATACAAGCAAATTTATTTTAAATCCCACCAAAAGAAAAAAAGTCTCCTCTAAAAATCAACAGCTCCAACTTCAATTATAAATTTCTAAAACTGTTTGAACAAAAGCACTTGATGGAGCCCACCCCAACGCCCTCACAAAGGCTTTCGTTCACCTCAGAATATAAGGGGCTTAATAAATGCAACGTTAAACACCATTCAATAGCAGAAACTTAAAAGGCTATTCCGATATGACTTTCAGTGGAAAAGCCTTAGACAAGTCTGCTAACTCACAACAAATGGGAAGCTAAGGGCACTTGAATAAGACATCTATAGTATTACGCAAGCTGTAAACCATCGTTCATGAAATCCAAAGAATTGCATTCACAATTCACTTGAAGAAAATGTTAACACATTAAAGTCTAATATATCAAGAGTAATAAATTATAGGAAAGTTTAGCTAATCACCAGGTGTCCCTGATTAACAGCAACATGCAAAGGATCAAACTATGAGTGATTCTTCTGAGTGAGTGTATCCTTATTGGCATACTTCAGCAGCTATTTTACCACATCAAGGTGTCCTTTCTCAGCTGCACTAAAAAGCTTCGTCTCTCGTATACGTGCTTATAATTTTACCTTCACCAATCTCCTTGACTTGGCCAAGCATTCACCACCAGACTCAGAGCAATATCTGCTGTTGATCTCACTGTATGGCCTTAAGAATCATACAAATGATGAACCCGATTAAACCCAATTAAACCATAAAAAACAGCAATCACAGCGATCACAGCAACCAAAAACACCCAAATAAACCCTCTTTAAACCCTAGAAATTCAAAAAACATTCGCAACAAAATCGCAAACTAAATTCGTACAATTTATAAATTATATTCACAACAAAATTCGAGGAATAATTCAGCACACAATAGCAAAATTCACATCTTAAATTGCATAATAAATCGAAGTAATTCGTAGCAAAATCCTCAATAAGTCGTAGATAAATCGAGTAATAATTCGCATAACAATTTACACAAAAATTGGCAGAAAACAGACATATTATCAAACAAAAGTCACAAATTTCGAACAAACCAAAAATTCGTAACTTGAGGAGATAAATTTGAATAATCTCATACCAAGAAAAACCCCAAATCGAACTCCATTGAAGTCATTGCCGGTCGAGTGGAGAGAACTGCGCAATGGTGGTTCTTCTTGTCAAGGTCATTGCAGGTAGAGTGAAGATAATTGCGAGATTGGTGCGAGTGTTTAACTGCAAATTGAAGAGAAATTGAATATTGGGCAGAGCAGAGAAGATGGAGAAGAAGATTAGCGCGCGGGAGCAGCAAGAACAAAGGAAGCACCAACAACAAAGGGGAATTAGCGAGAAGTAGCTAGGTGTAACACCCTAATAATTCCATGCTTTTATAAAACCATTTTCCAACTTAAAATAAAGGAATTACTAAAGTATTACCGCCACCGTGATGACGGTTAAGGCTAGTACCAGAATCACGCAGCGGAATTAAATGTCAACTAACTTTTAAAAATATAATTAATGAAATATTGAGGCCTCCTACAATTTGGAACCATACTGGCCCAAACCCCAAAGTAAAAATAATTCAAACATTTCAAACATAATTAAAATAAAGTTAAATAATTCAAAGTACGAAAACATGCAACTCTCTTGATCATCCCAAGCCACATGATTCCGATCAACCAACCTGCTATTTTATTCTACTCCCCATCAATGCAAGTGCAAATGATAGATCATCATAGGGTCATTAAGGCAAAGGCCATGACCAAAACACACAAAGCACGTAGTCAGCAAAAGCTGAGTACTTACAAGAATAGAGTGAAATGAAACTAAAACATGCATCACTCACTAAGTACTAATCAACATGCAAAAGCATTCAATAAATCAAACAAATCATGAATACAAGACTCGACTCTTGACTCACAATTTAATTAGAATAAGCTTCGAACGGGCCAAAAGAATAATCCACAAAGGGAAAAGGTGATGGGAGCCAACCATACACCAAATATATAATAATAAAATCGGGCCATACCGAGTGTCGGGCCATACCGACGCAATTCCTGCGCATAATATAAATGAAACAACGTCTTATATCATTAGTAGGAGTACGAGCTTTCCGGCATGACGCCCCCCATTGTTCATACTCAAGGTATATACGTTCCAAGAGTTTTGAAGCTTGTTCTGGTTGCACTTTACGTTTATTAAATATTTTATTAAAGGCGAACCCAAGACTCACCAACATGCACACATACAATTAATAAACAACAACCAAAACAATCTCATTTTAAATGCTTTAGGACTTGTGATCAACAAGGAAAGACACTTGTGATATTACTACCATGTTCCTCCTCACCAAGGTGAGACTCCACATCATGCACATTAACATGAGGGTTGTGCCCTTGCAGGACAAATCCTAATTCATTTCATACATAATATTCCCAACTGAACCCTATATATGCGGTGGCTTACGTGAGCTAACACTTCACATGTGGTAAAATAAATAGTACAATGAAGTACGAATAATACGCTCAAAGTATGCTAGACATCCCGTACAATAGCATACAAATAAATAATTCATCCCTTGCATGTGAAACAAACCATACATGCATAAATATTGAACAACATGATTGATAATGAAATCCATACTCATAATAATTCCAACATGCTTGTTCAACAATTAATCCAATAAATCCAACATCACAAATCACATGCTCGTTCACCAAAATAAACATGATTCCACATAATGTAATTCACATCATCAACAATCATGTAATGTCATTGACAAAAGGTGTGGTCGCCCTAGACTTGCACGTACCTTGAATACCTAAGCGTAGGGGCCACTTTGCAATAACGAGCACTCAACTAGAAATCACCTCCAATCCGGCCTATAGCACGGAACAACCACGAATTAATGTGATTGGGCGAAAAGAGATTGGAAAACGAACAATAACAAAGCAACACAACACACGACACACCACTCGTGTGTGCGTGTGCAGCGCGGCACGAAGAGTATCAGCAGGGGCGAAGGCACGCGGCTGGGCGCTGTGCGCGAGGGGCGAGCGAGGGGCTGGGCGTTGTTGCGAGAGAGAGAGAGAGAGAGAGAGAGAGAGAGAGAGAGAGAGAGAGAGAGAGAGAGCAAGGGTCTGGGCGCTGGTGCGCGAGGGAAGGCGAGCGAGGGCGAGAGGGAGTGCAGCGTTGTGCGCGAGGGCACGAGCGAGAGAGGGAGGGAATGTAGCGTTGGGCGTGAGGCCGAGCAGCACGAGAGCACAGCAGCGCGAGCACGGGGATGCGTGCGTGCGAACGAGCCGAGCAAAAAGAGGAGAGGGAAAGAGGAGTGTTGGGCAAGCAAAGAAGAGCAGCAGCAGGGGCGAAGGCACGAAGAGCAGCAGCAGGGGAGAAGGCACGAAGAGCAGCAGCAGGGGCGAAGGCACGAAGAGCAGCAGCAGGGGAGAAGGCACGAAGAGCAGCAGCAGGGGCGAAGGCACGAAGAGCAGCAGCAGGGGCGAAGGCACGCGGCTGAGCGCTGTGCGCGAGGGGCGAGCGAGGGGCTGGGCGCTGTTGCGCGCGAGAGAGAGAGAGAGAGAGGGTCTGGGCGCTGGTGCGTGAGGGAAGGCGAGCGAGGGCGAGAGGGAGTGCAGCGCTGTGCGCGAGGGCACGAGCGAGAGAGCGAGGGAGTGTAGCGCCGGGCGTGAGGCCGAGCAGCACGAGAACACAGCAGCGCGAGCACGGGGCTGCGTGCGTGCGGACGAGCCGAGAAAAAAGAGTAGAGGGAAAGAGGAGTGTTGGGCAAGCAAAGCAAAAATAGGGTTTATGAATTTTAGGGGCTCATTTAATGATGGGGGGGGTCCTATTTATAGGCTCCCTAATCCCTTGATGGGCTAGGCTTAGGAGATTTGAGTTGGGCTTAGGAAATAAATGATTTGGGCTAGCGTTAGGATTTAAATTAAACTCTTTTGATTGGGCTCGTTTAATAAAACGGATTGGACTTTTTATTTAAAACCCGAAGAACATAAAAATCATTTGTAACTCATTTAAATTCCCGACTCAAGAATTAAATTCGTTTCGTAATTAATTAAAATAATAAATATTCTAATTAATTAAAATACATTAAATAAAATGCATTTAAATATTATTTAAATGTTAATAAATCGTAAAATGATTTATAAATATAATAAAATATACTTATAAATATTATAAAAATACGAGGTATTACAGTCTACCCTCCATAAAAGAAATTTCGTCCCGGAACTTGGGTTCGGAAATCAAAATTCAAATCAAACTGGAGACTTTCTGAGAGTTTCAATACGTTCATTTACAAAAAATTTAAGTTGTTGTACTCTTTACATGATTAAACAGGATAATAATAAGTGCAAATTCAATAGAAAGCACTAAATTGAGCATAAAATAGGGGAAAACAAGGTAAAAAGCGCGAAATTCTACCGCACTCTACCCCCCTTAAAAGACACGAGTTACGACCCCGTAACTCAACTAACCTCGGGAAAAAGCTCGGGATATATCTTTCTCATTTCGTCCTCTGCTTCCAAGTGGCTTCCTCAGATTCTTGATTAGACCACAACACTTTGACAATTTTCACATCTTTAGTACGCGTACTACGTACTTTGCTATCAAGGATTTTGACAGGTCTTTCCTCAAAGGTTAGACTTTGGTCTAATTCTATGATCTCCGGTTGCAGCACATGCGATTTATCCGGGATATATTTCCTTAACTGAGATATGTGGAACACATTATGCACTCTATGCAAGGACATAGGCAAGGCTAGTCTATAGGCTACCTTTCCGATTCTTTCTAAGATCTCATATGGGCCTATGTACTTAGGGCTTAACTTCCCTTTCTTTCCAAATCTCATGACACCTTTCATTGGTGACACTTTGAGCAACACTTTATCACCTATGTTGAACTCTTCATCCCTACGTTTCAAGTCTGCATAACTCTTTTGGCGATCTTGCGCCGCTTGGATCTTTGATTGGATGGTTTGGATTTGGTTCATGGTGTCCTCTATCATTTGAGGTCCCAACACTACGGTTTCACTAATATCATTCCAGCAAAGTGGACTTCTACACTTTCGTCCATATAGAGCCTCAAATGGTGCCATTCCGATGCTAGCATGATAGCTATTGTTATAGGAAAACTCAATCAAATCTAGGCTATCTTCCCAACTTCCTTGGAAATCAATAACGCATGCCCGAAGCATGTCCTCTAGGGTTTGTATGGTCCTTTCAGTTTGTCCATCCGTGGCTGGGTTGAAGGCTGTACTCATTTTCAATTTCGTACCAAAGCTCTTCTGCACACTCTTCCAGAAATTCGAAAGAAACCTTGAATCCCTATCTGATACGATATCCTTAGGAACTCCATGTAACCTCACAACATTCTTAATGTAGGCTTTAGCAAGTTGTTCCATCTTCCAGGTTTCCTTCATTGGTATAAACACTGCTGACTTAGTCAACCTATCTACCACCACCCAAATTGTATCATTCCCAGTCTTTGACTTAGGTAAACAAGTGACGAAGTCCATAGAAATACAGTCCCATTTCCAGCTTGGAATCTCTAAAGGTTGGACCTTCCCTTGAGGTCTCCTGTGCTCTATTTTAACCTTCTGACAAGTCAGACATCTAGCCACAAATTCAGCCACTTCGTTCTTCATCCTTTGGCCACCAACAGACCTTCTTCAAGTCCTTATACAACTTGTCACCACCTGGGTGCACAGAATATGGCGTATTATGCCCTTCTTTCATCAATCTCTCTTTCAATTCTCCACACTGTTGAGGCACGCACCACCTGCCTTTGTACCTCAAACTTCCATCATCATGGATTCGGAATTCTAACTCCTTACCCTGCGAAATCTTTTCCTTGATTCGCTCCAACTTTACATCACCAGCCTGATTCTCCCTAATCTCATCAAATATCGACGGCTGGATGGTTAAGGCATTCATTATTCCCACAAGGCTTTCACCACTTACTATTTCAAGGTTCAAACGCTGCATGTCCTTACACAGCTCATTAGCAACAACTACCGCATTAACACTATGACTTGATTTCCTACTCAAGGCATCCGCAACTACATTGGCTTTTCCTTCATGGTACTGGATATCCAAATCATAGTCCTTAATTAACTCCAACCACCTTCGTTGGCGCATATTCAGGTCCTTCTGTGTGAAGATGTACTTCAAACTTTTGTGGTCCGTAAATATCCTACACTTCACACCGTACAGATAGTGTCTCCATATCTTCAATGCAAACAATATAGCAGCCAGCTCTAAATCATGGGTAGGGTAATTGGATTCATATGGCTTCAATTGCCTTGACGCATACGCAATAACCTTCCCGTTCTGCATCAATACACACCCTAAACCATTCTTAGAGGCATCACTATACACATCGTATGCACCACTATCATCTGGTAAGGTTAATACTGGCGCGGTTGTCAATCGCGTCTTTAAGGCTTGGAATGCTTCCTCACACTGGTCACTCCATTCAAACTTTGCTTCCTTCTTCATCAAGGTAGTCATGGGCTTGGCTATCCTAGAGAAGTCTTGCACAAAGCGCCTATAGTAGCCAGCTAATCCCAGAAAACTACGAACGTCAGTCACACTCTTGGGTGTAGGCCATTCACTAACAGCTTTGATCTTAGCAGGGTCAATTGCCACTCCTTCTTTTGACACAAAATGTCCCAAAAATGCAACTCTTTCCAACCAAAACTCACACTTTGAGATCTTGGCATACAACTGGTTATCTCTCAAGGTACTCAACACCGATCTCAAGTGTTCCGCGTGATCTTCTTCACTTTTTGAATATACTAGGATGTCATCTATGAAAACCACTACAAACTTGTCCAAATAGGCATGGAATACACGGTTCATTAAGTCCATAAATATTGCAGGGGCATTGGTTAAACCAAAAGGCATAACAGTGAACTCATAATGTCCGTATCTAGTCCTGAATGCGGTCTTTGGTATATCGTGGTCAGCGATTCTCAATTGATGATAACCCGAACGCAAATCGATCTTCAAAAAGATTCCAGCTCCCTTCAGTTGGTCAAATAGGTCTTCTATCCTAGGTAATGGATACTTTTTCTTGATCGTGACCTTATTGAGCTCCCTGTAGTCTATACAGAGCCTCATACTTCCATCCTTTTTCTTCACAAACAACACTGGTGCTCCCCAAGGCGACGCACTTGGCCTAATGTAACCTTTCTCCAATAGATCCTCTAGTTGGCTTTTTAACTCATTCATTTCTGCTGGAGCCATTCGATAGGGTGCTTTTGAAATAGGGGCGGTTCCAGGCTCTAAATCTATGGTAAAGTCAATAGGTCGATTGGGAGGCATCCCTGGGATCTCTTCTGGAAATACATCAAGGAATTCATTAACTACTGCAATATCCTCAGGCTGATCCTTGATCACATGCTCTAGGTTTCTCACATTACATAAGAAGGCTGGGTTCCCTTTACTGACTAGCTTCACGAGTTCCATTGCCGTGATGATTCCTATGTTCTTAGGCTTACCAAAACGAAGATATGACACTA
Organism: Spinacia oleracea; assembly: GCF_020520425.1. Classification (NCBI taxonomy): domain Eukaryota; kingdom Viridiplantae; phylum Streptophyta; class Magnoliopsida; order Caryophyllales; family Amaranthaceae; genus Spinacia; species Spinacia oleracea. The sequence continues at coordinate 66,576,925 of NC_079488.1, read as the reverse complement.
CCTTGCCTAGGCTAGTCCTCAAGTGAACCGTCTTCTTCTCGCAATCTATTTTGGCTTTGAACTTGGCCAACCAATCCATTCCTAGAATTACATCTAGCTCTCCTAACTCAAATTCCATTAGGTTAGATAAGAACACGGTCTTGGCTATGGTCAAAGGCACGTCTCTATGAATTTTGATAGGTACCTCAATTGTTGCAGGTTCTTTCAACCCTAGTTTCCCCAAAGCATCTACTAATATAAAAGAATAAGTCGCACCAGAATCAAATAGAACTTTAACTAAAACGGAATTAATAGAAAAAGTACCCGCTATGACGTCAGAGGAAGTCTCCGCTTCTTGCCTAGATATCACATTCAACTTTCCTTGGGCAACTCCTTTGTTATAGCCACCTCCATTGGTGTCCCCATTGTTGTTTCGGTTCCCATTCTGCTGTTGGTTTCCTCCAGGCTTTCCATGGTTCTGGTGATTGCCATTGCTATTGCCATTGTTATTGTCATTGTTACCACCTTGGTAGTTCCTTTGGTTTCCACCTCCATTTCCCCCATTCCGGTTATTGCCTTGGTGGTTACCTTGGTTAGGCTTTCCATTCTTAGAATAGCATTCATACTCCCTATGGCCTAACTTCTGACAGAATCTACAAGTCACCAAATTTCCATCACAATCCTTTCCAGGGTGATTCATGTTACAGCGCCTACAGTCGTAGGTCCGTACTCCATTCCTTCCAGACTGATTTCCACCACCTTGGTTGTTGCGATTACCACCATCGTTAGCCCTAAACTGGAAATTCCCAGTTCCTTTGTGCTTCTTAAAATTCCCCTGATTCTGATGGTTATTCCCTTGATTCGAGCTTCCACCATCCTTTCTCTTTTCAACACTACCATTCTTCCTTTGCTGTAACCCATACAGGTGAGCAGCTTTTCCGTACAGGGTGTCTAATGAGGTAAAGGTCTCTCCAGACAAAAACAGCTGTAAGTCCATGGTCAAACCATTCTCAAATCTTTGAGCCCTGAGCTCTTCCGTTGCCACCACTTCAGGAGCAAACCTAGACAGCTCTATAAACATAGAATAGTATTCCGTCACAGACAGACCTCCCATTTTGAGTTCAATGAACTCCTGCGCCTTTTGCTTCTTCAGGTAAGGTGGGTAAAACTTGTTCCTTAGTGCAGTTTTGAATGCTTCCCATCCAAAGTTAGGTGTGGCTCTAAGGGTATTTTCACATCGTTGCCACCATAAATCAGCTTCACCTCTCAGGTAGTACACAACACTATTCACCCTAAGGTTTTCGGGGCAATTCACAACTACAATGAGCTTATCAAACTCTCTCAACCAGTTCTCAAGCACACTGGGTTCAATCTCTCCGCTATAGAGTGGAGGCTTGCTTTGAGCTATTTTCTTAAATATTTCCCCAGCCAGATCATGCACTGGGTTGCCTCTGGTTTGAGCTAGGTCTCGAACTACCTCAGCTAGTTGTCTAACCACTTCAGAAATCTCTTGGTTAGCCATATCCCTTCTCCTGAAAAAATAAAAAGGCTAACTTTAATATTGGTTGGACATGACATTACTAAGGCACTAGTTCAACAACGAACCTACTCACAACAAGAACACATTTAGGCGCAACCTAGGGGAAGAGTTGGCGCCATTCTTGGGCCTTCTCACCCCACTATTCGATGCAAGTAAATTTAGATGGTTGCTACTAAACCACCTTGCACATAAAATTTCATTGAAGAAATAACAAGTAATCCCTTTGCGATACCCACAAGACTTAGAATTGAGAATTGAACTTAAAGGATAACGAAAAAGAAAATTCTATTCTTTTATTAAAACTCCAATGAGTAAGTCTTACATCCACTAATGCCATAGCATTTATTCTCCAACTATGATAAAACTAAAACCATAAATAGTAGCTTTGCCACTTTATTAATCAACGAAAAATAAAACTAAGGATTACATTTCTCTAGAGACTAACGTCATCACGACGATCATTTCTTTCCTTGTATTGCTCTGGAGTAAAGTCTTGATCATTAGGATCATCCAAGTCTTCTTCCGGATCCGAGTCTTCATCCATAGTCTCATCATTTTGCTGTGGCTCACTATCAACCACATTATTCTCTTCAAACTCATCTTCAAATCCACTGGATATCTCAATGGTGGGTTCAGGAACTATAGGGTTAGGATTTTCAATCTCTACCACATCATCATCACTATCCTCCTCAACCTCACTAGCTTGCTCATCATGGATCATGCCATCCTCACCATCACTTTCTATTCCTCCATAGCCCATACCTAGACCCGCCAGAGTACTTCCCATCCTCATAGCTATTTTATGCAACCTCTAAGATAGTAGCAAGAACCTCAGAATCATACTTCCACCTACCATCACTAGTCCCATATTTGTACCAATTAGGGGTACCATCACCAAAATGCATGTCACTGAACTTGTTCTTGAGGTCTATGTAAGGGTTCTTATGGGGTAAACAATGTATAACCATACTACCCATCATATCTTTGTGCCTAAGGTGGGACATATTCTTGGTCGAAGCCAAATAGTCACAAGCAAACACGATGTTCTGAACATACGTGCGAGGAGTCTCATTATCCATCTTCTCTAAGTATCCTAGACTGGTGAACTTAGAAGGTAGCATCCTTAATTCCTGAAAATTCACAACTCAAAAGTCTTACTAACGCGTTTCCATAGAAATTCCAACCCCAAAAGGATACAATAATTAGTTCATGGAGCCATACAATTTCAATGCACAAGTATATGCTCAACATGAAATATGATGCAAATAATCACATAAAGCAAGATAAAACATGGTTAGAACATATTCATGGCACTTAATAAATCACATTGTCACATAATATGCATTCTTAGACTAATATGCCCTTCTTAGTCTACCCATTCCCCACTTGAAAATAGTATTAATTTTCGAAATTAATTAAGAAATAACTCCTAACTTAGTTGAAATTATTTAAATTAAAATCGAAAATTAATAAGAATTATTAATTAATTAAATCAATAAATAAATAAATTTCGGATAATAAAAGAAGAAAAGAAAAAAAATTCCGAAAAAATAAATTCGAAAAATATTCGAATAAATAAATAAATAAATAAATAAATAAAATAATTCGGATATTTAAATAAAATAATTTCCGAAATTATTAAAACAAATTCGAATTATTTTTGAAATTTTCGAATAAATAAAAAAAAAATCGGAAAATTAATTAATATTGGAAAATTTGTAATTATTAATCCAACCTTTGCCCGATTTTCTTTAATTAAGCCTACCTATGCGATATTTCTAAATAATCCAACCTTTATGACCCAACTACTATTATTAAGCCTAACAAGTTACTAACCTGCTATAGGCGGTATTCACCCTTTCGTGGCATATAACAATTATAATTTATTTTTATTTTATTTTTTTCCCCTTATTTTCTTTAATTGCTATTTTAATTTTCGTTCCTCTCTCCTCTGCGATTTTCTGCTTCATCTCTGCACTCCTCTCCATTATTTCTCTTCTACCTCTTCTCCACCGTTGTCGATCCCTCATACGGTCATACCTCTCCATTCGAAGTTCATAAAAAATAATCAACAATTGCTATGGCTGGGGTAAAGCAATTGCCTGTTGGATCTGGATCTTCTTCAAATTCAAGGTTTTTTTTTTCTTTCTAAATTTTCAACAAGACCACAATAACCAACATTCCACAACATAAAAAAACTATATTATTGCAACAGCTCGGGTTTTACGAACTGACCATCAAGGAAGCCCAAAATTCAAAATTTACCAAAAAAGGAACAAAACGCTAAGGTTCGTAAGTTCACCTTCAATTGTACGATTTTGGAGACGAAAATTGAATGCGCGTGGATGAAGTCACCTATTTCCACAAGAAAATCGCTGATGATCGATGTCATGAACCAGTACAATTGTGGTTAAAGCAGCAGTAATGGAGGAGAGAGGAATTGAAATACGATACAGAAAAGAGAAGGGTTAAGGGTTTTTTGAAAAAAAATGAAATCCTTGTTTAAGTGTCAAGTGATGATGACGTGTCCAATATTTTAGGAGGGAAACCAACTTTAGGTTGTCAACGTTTTTAACGTGAGGTAACCGGTCATCTAGGCTTAATAATAGTAGTTGGGTCATAAAGGTTGGATTATTTAGAAATATCGCATAAGTAGGCTTAATTAAAGAAAATCGGGCAAAGGTTGGATTAATAATTACAAATTTTCCTTGACTTTGTAGCAGGTAACCGGTCATCCAGGCATAATAATAGTAGTTGGGTCATAAAGGTTGGATTATTTAGAAATATCGCATAGGTAGGCTTAATAAAAGAAAACCGGGCAAAGGTTGGATTAATAATTACAAATTTTCTATTAATATTACGTAATAATCCAACTTTTCAACTCATTTCAAACGACCCAAAATAATTGATATTTGACCTTCAAAATATTGAGTACTCAAAATAATACGTTTTGACTTTAGGAAATTAATTTTCGAAAATCCTAAAGTTCCGTAATCGTAGTTTAAGGATTTACCACTTTGCACTATTAGTTAATGCAAAGCAACTCTCAAACTAGAGCTCTGCAAATAACACTTTGTAACACCCTAATAATTCCTTGCTTTTATAAAACCATTTTCCAACTTAAAATAAAGGAATTACTAAAGTATTACCGCCACCGTGATAACGATTAAGGCTAGTACCAGAATTACGCAGCGGAATTAAATGTCAACTAACTTTTAAAAACATAATTAATGAAATATTGAGGCCTCCTACAATTTGGAACCATACTGGCCCAAACCCCAAAGTAAAAATAATTCAAACATTTCAAACCATAATTAAAATAAAGTTAAATAATTTAAAGTACGAAAACATGCAACTCTCTCGATCATCCCAAGCCACTTGATTCCGATCAACTAACCTGCTATTTTATTCTACTCTCCATCAATGCAAGTGCAAATGATAGATCATCATAGAGTCATTAAGGCAAAGGCCATGACCAAAACACACAAAGCACGTAGTCAGCAAAAGCTGAGTACTTACAAGAATAGAGTGAAATGAAACTAAAACATGCATCACTCACTAAGTACTAATCAACATGCAAAAGCCATTGAATAAATCAAACAAATCATGAATACAAGACTCGACTCTTGACTCACAATTTAATTAGAATAAGCTTCGAACGGGTCAAAAGAATAATCCACAAAGGGAAAAGGTGATGGGAGCCAACCATACACCAAATATATAATAATAAAATCGGGTCATACCGAGTGTCGGGCCATACCGACGGAATTCCTGCGCGTAATATAAATGAAACAACGTCTTGTATCATTAGTAGGAGTACGAGCTTTCCGGCAAGACGCCCCCATTGTTCATACTCAAGGTATATACGTTCCAAGAGTTTTGAAGCTTGTTCTGGTTGCACTTTACGTTTATTAATATTTTATTAAAGGCGAACCCAAGACTCACCAACATGCACACATACAATTAATAAACAACAACCAAAACAATCTCATTTTAAATGCTTTAGGACTTGTGATCAACAAGGAAAGACACTTGTGATATTACTACCATGTTCCTCCTCACCAAGGTGAGACTCCACATCATGCACATTAACATGAGGGTTGTGCCCTTGCACGACAAATCCTAATTCATTTCATACATAATATTCCCAACTGAACCCTACATGTGCGGTGGCTTACGTGAGCTAACCCTTCACATGTGGTCAAATAAATAGTACAATGAAGCACGAATAATTGGCTCAAAGTATGCTAGACATCCCGTACAATAGCATACAAATAAATCATTCATCCCTTGCATGTGAAACAAACCATACATGCATAAATATTGAACAACATGATTGACAATGAAATCCATACTCATAATAATTCCAACATGCTTGTTCAACAATTAATCCAATAAATCCAACATCACAAATCACATGCCCGTTCACCAAAATAAACATGATTCCACATAATGTAATTCACATCATCAACAATCATGTAATGTCATTGACAAAAGGTGTGGTCGCCCTAGACTTTCACGTACCTTGAATACCTAAGCGTAGGGGCCACTTTGCAATAACGAGCACTCAACTAGAAATCACCTCCAATCCGGCCTATAGCACGGAACAACCACGAATTAATGTGATTGGGCGAAAAGAGATTGGAAAATGAAAAACAACGATGCAACACAACACACGACACACCACTCGTGTGTGCGTGTGCAGCGCGGCACGAAGAGTATCAGCAGGGGCGAAGGCACGCGGCTGGGCGCTGTGCGCGAGGGGCGAGCGAGGGGCTGGGCGTTGTTGCGTGAGAGAGAGAGAGAGAGAGAGAGAGAGAGAGAGAGAGAGAGAGAGAGAGAGAGAGAGAGAGAGAGAGAGAACAAGGGTCTGGGCGTTGGTGCGCGAGGGAAGGCGAGCGAGGGCGAGAGGGAGTGCAGCGTTGTGCGCGAGGGCACGAGCGAGAGAGCGAGGGAGTGTAGCGTTGGGCGTGAGGCCGAGCAGCACGAGAGCACAGCAGCGCGAGCACGGGGCTGCGTGTGTGCGAACGAGCCGAGCAAAAAGAGGAGAGGGAAAGAGTAGTGTTAGGCAAGCAAAGAAAAAATAGGGTTTATGAATTTTAGGGGCTCATTTAATGATGGGGGAGTCCTATTTATAGGCTCTCTAATCCCTTGATGGGCTAGGCTTAGGAGATTTGAGTTGGGCTTAGGAAATAAATGATTTGGGCTAGCTTAGGATTTAAATTAAACTCTTTTGATTTGGCTCGTTTAATAAAACGGATTGGACTTTTTATTTAAAACCCGAAGCACATAAAAGTCATTTGCAACTCATTTAATTTCCCGACTCAAGAATTAAATGCGTTTCGTAATTAATTAAAATAATAAATATTCTAATTAATTAAAATACATTAAATAAAATGCATTTAAATATTATTTAAATGTTAATAAATCGTAAAATGCTTTATAAATATAATAAAATATACTTATAAATATTATAAAAATACGAGGTATTACACTAGGTTTCATTGAAACTCAAAAGATGCGCTTCCCAGGAATTAGGAGAGAAGATTTTTTTTGATTTTTTTTTGTTTTAATTTTTGTCAGTCAAAGGATGCCCTTGTTAAATAAGGGCCACCTTTAACTAGCCACCTTTGATGGTTTTTCTACTAGTGATTATTTGTGTACTTTACCCCTTTAAAATCAACAAGTAACACCTCGCTATGGAGGAAAACTATTACTTAGATTGATGTAAAGGTTATCCAATTAAGCGTTATTTTGGAATGGCACCTTTTAACTTAATTTTTAAACTTTGGAGCTTAGGGCTCTTACTATGTTGGTTAGATTTTAAGTGAACTAAAATCCTTAATCATGCAACATAATCAAGCCATAATCTCATGCATTATTAAGACATATTTAAAGCAATAAATAATTTACAGCATGCATAAGATTTAAATGTGATCTAGTATGGCCCGACTTCATCTTGAAGCTTCAACTTCAAACTCCGTCTTGAAAATGGATTGGAAACTCCGTCTTGAATTTCACCATGGGAGGTGTCATTTTCTTCAAATAGGATATGCCATAATTAAAACTAATTACAACTATTTGATGGTACGCAGACCATATTTAAATAAAAAACTTTGGTGCATAAGACCAATTTTACATTCAAATTAATGGTTCGCAGACCATATTTTCTATCCTATTTGGGCCATACTAGTCACTTTCGATAACCTGCAAAACAGTACATTTACAATATACCATTCACCTATTCATTTCTCAATGAATGACCCACATAGAAAGTTAGTAGACAAAATCATGCATCACATAAACATTTGCAGCAACTAATCAAAGGTTCCAACAATCTACAAATTATTCAACCTTATTAGTTCTAATCGAGTTGTTTTAACCTTAAAGGAATAAAGACTTAATCAAGAGTTTAATGATTAAAGCTCCCAATAAAACCAAAAATTTACATGCTTTACAAATTTTAAACATAAAATTGTATTTCCTAGTCCAACCGGAAACTTACAAATTTAATTAAAATTTAAAGCTCACATAAAAATAATTTTAAATCCCTTTATATTATTTCCAGTTGATTAAAATTAATTAATTATAATTTTACCAAGGTTTTAATTTTATTAAAATAATTAGTATAAAGTAATTTATAATAATTAAATTAATCAAAATTAAATTCCGATAAAAATTAAAATTACGAAATTTAATTAAAATCGACGCTCAACCGAAAAGTAAACGAACGACCCAACGTGCCAAGGCAAGGCCGTAGGCCGAAGCCCACGCCTCGCCCAAGCAAGCCACACAGCAGCGCCCATGGGCCACGTGCACAAGTGCAGCGCCCATGGCCTGCTTGTTGCTGGTCGAGAGGTGCATCGCAGCGAGCAATGCAACAGCCAACGCTGTGCTTGCTGTTGTTCGTTGGGCAGGGGGCTTGGCGCAGCGGCACGCGAGCTCCCTTGCTCGTCGTGCTGCTGGCCTGCCTCTTGCCTTGCGCTTGACGCTCGTCGCCTTTCTCTATCACTCGCACAACACACACCGCACAGGCCCATGCACGCGCGCGCATGCTCGTGCTTGCTCGCTGCCTAGTACCGCATGGGCGACGAGCTCCCTTGCTCGTCGTCGCATGCCCGCACTATGCAACACCCCTTAAGGGTAACGCTTAGCTTCCATTGCTTCGTGCGTGCAAGTTTGTGAACGATTTATAAAAATCAAAAACTTTTATATTTAAATTTAACGACAAATTAATAATCCATATTAATTTCACTAAATTTAGGCGAAAATCGAAAATTTATTATTCAAATTAATTTCCGATTACATATTTTCTTAGGGATTAAAATCTAGGTCATAAAATTTTTAAGCTTTTCAATTTTAGCAAATTTTATGGTGGTTTTTAATCATAGGATCCTAATTAAATTATCAATTAATTATGACATTCAAAACAAATTCTAAATTATTTGAAGTTCAACTAATTAATTATAATTACAAATTAGGTTGTATAATTAACAAAATTAGACCTTAAAATTGTTAAACATTTACAGTAGGTCAATCATACATTCAAGATTTACATACAAGATTCGCAAATATTTAATTTAACATCATAAAAATTACAAATTTTGCATTCGAAAAACTAAAACCTCCGAAAGTCATAGTTAGGCTTCGAATTTGGGAATTCTGGGTTCGGCATCAAACCGAAGATTTTTGTCAAAATTTTAAAACGTCGTTTACATGCGAAATTCACTATAAAAACATAAGATTTCGACCATTATTGACAAAACTGCCAAAAAATCCTGCGAACATATAATCAAATAATCGCACGTATTTGCAATTAATTACATCCACGAAATTAAACACCCCTTTAATTTATTGCAAATTTATAATATTTAATCCCTGTTAACTATAATTGATTATGGAATTAATTAGAGGCTCCTGATACCACTGTTAGGTTATGAATAATACAATAATATAATTCATGCGGAAAAACCATAAAGCCAGAATCCAAATTAATTGCCACATAGTCAATTAACATAATTTAGGTGACATACAATGTGATGCGTGCCTTCCCTAGCTGCTCCCGAACAGAAAAAGAGCAAGTCTTTAGAGCCCCAAGCGTTTCCCCTCCGTAGAAAGTCCACATCACGTTCGGATCCGCCTTAGATTCAACCAACTAGGGTTTTACTTAAGGTTTTATGTATTCGGGTTAGGCTTGTATTATGTTCTCCTTTGAACACAATGGGAATAAAGAATATGATTTTCAATTCAACTGATGTGTCTAGTTATGAGGGCCTAGCCTCATATTTGTAGGGTAGGAAATAAGGAATTATTCTTATTCAATTAGAATTGCAACATTAATTAAACTCTTAATTAATTGAATTCCAGTAGGACTAGGAATACTTAATCCAAGGTTACTTGGGAATTAAGAAGTCGGACCTTTCTTGGAGCCCAAGACGAAACAACCCAACGCAGCCACAATGGGCCACGTTGGTGTGCGTGATGCCTCGGCCCAGCCACAACCGCAGCTGGCCGAAGGCCCAACGCGTTGTGGCCTTTGCCTCGGCAGGCCTGCACTCCTTGCTCGCTAGCTGGGCGCGGCCCATGAGCTGCTGCCTTGCTCGCAGCTTGGCGCGAACCATGGCGATGTTGCCTTGCTCGCAAGGCGCGGCCCATGGTGTTGCTGCCTTGCTCGCAGGGTGCGGCCCATGGTGTTGCCTTGCTTGCTTGTCGAGCGATGGGCTGGCTTGCTTGCCGGCTTGTCGCTCGTCGAGCTTCCGATTCGTTTTCCGATTCCGGAATTCATTTCCTTTTCGAACAAATATTTACGTTTCCGTTAATATTTCCGATTCCGGTAATATTTTCGTTTCCCGCAATATTTCCTATTCCGGCAATATTTCTATTTCCGATAATATTTTTCGATTCGAGCCATGTTTCCGTTTCCGGCAACATCTACGCCTTGGATAATATTGATATTTCCGTCATGAACCATATTTCCGTTTCCTGCAATATCATCATTTCCGGAGTATTCTTTATTGTGCCTTTTAACGATTTCAGGTCCCACTGGAATCGAGATCCGTGGTTTCCGAATGTTCATAAATGAAGTACTTAATGAATAACATATTCACTTAAATACTTGATCCGTTCACGTACTATTTGTGTGACCCTACGGGTTCAGTCAAGAGTAAGTTGTGGATTAATATTATTAATTCCACTTGAACTGAAGCGGCCTCTAGCTAGGCATTCAGTTCACTTGATCTCACTGAATTATTGCCTTGTTAATTAATACTGAACTGCATTTGTATGACTTAGCATTAAATGCATACTTGGACCAAGGGCATTATTTCCTTCAAGTCCAACTTACAGTCATATCATGGCTTCTATTTTTATGTATTTTGAGGGTTGGAGGGGGGAGTGGTTTGTGCAGAGCCCTTATGTGTTTTGGTTTGTTTAATTTTGGTCTTTTTTTTTTTGAAGAAATTGGCTCATTTTTTTTTGAAAAATCTTCAAATCCCTCCTTATCTCAGGAGCAACGTATACAAATGAAGTCTCAGTGCAACAAATATGGAACATAATATCTTAAACTTACATATAATCAAACAACAAATATCTACAGCACTCTCTCAAAATTACAATTTAGAAAGTACACCACAACATCAAGTGAACTTGATAAATGAACTTGATGAGCTAATTCTACTTAGATTTTCTGGTAAATATAAATGTAAATAAATATTCAGGGTGCAATTGAAATTTCATCAGCGCAAATAACTTAGTTATCCAATTGTATAATACTATTATGCATAAGGCCTTATATCAGGTGATTGAGTACGACAATAGTTTGTGTATAATCAACAACTGCAGGACATACAAGTTTCTTACTTTCTTGCTTCATAATTGATCAACTAAGTAATCATGCATCTTTTCTTGCAGAGTTGTACGTTGCCACAAAGTTGGGCGAGGAACTATCACGACTATTTTTTATGCTATTAGGTCGGTCGTGTTTAATTTCTCTAAACTTAGACTTGTATTTTTTTTATGCTTAGCCATGATTTCAATATATGCAACCTACATCAAATAATTAGCCTTGTTTCTTTTCATGCTTTCAACTATTTCTATAGAGGAATTAGGCTTATGATTTATATAGTGTTCCGGGAGATAGTTTTTTATATATTGGGGGAACGTGCGCGCTAGCGCACGTTCCAACAACTACAACAATAACAAAAACAAAGCCTTAGTCCCAAAATGATTTGGTGTCTGCTAACATGAATCGTCGTAGGAGATCGTCATTGTCATCAATCAAACCAGAAAGGAGCAGGAAGTAAAAAGAAAAAACAAGGAAGAGAAAGTAGAATTAATGAAAGTAAGATAAGAGAAAAAAAATATATATATATATATATATATATATATATATATATATATGTATATATTATAGAAGAAATATTGTAAGAGATAATAAAAAATAAGTAAAGTTTAAAATAAATGAATCCTAACACTTATAAAGCCTTGAACTTCTATTACTATTCACCCAATAGTGCAATTACCTACATATCCCTAATTTCCTTCTTTGTTTTTCTTTTGTCTTATTCTTATCAATAGTGTAATGTCTATTTTCACCTTTCTTTTTATCTTTGCTTTTCTATGAGATGTTCCCCCTTTCATTTCAACCTAAGCACGTTGCTAATGTTCCATGAAGAATACTACAATAACAATTTCGGAGAGCTTAATGTTGCACGTGGAATGTTAAAATATCAATGAAACCTCTTGTAAACGTATTTATAATCACATATTATCAATTACGAGCAAATCGATCTTTAATTTTGTTTTCCTAGAATTCGCCATAAATTTGTAAATGTCCTTTTACGAAACAATTTTTTTTATACATTGGGGGATCGTGCGCGCTAGCGCACGGTCCAATAACTAGTAGGTAAAATAAGTACATTTCAAAATAGCATATAAAATCAAAAAAATTTAAAAGAATTTAAAAAAAATTATAAAAAATAGAAAGAAACAGAAACATGGAAGCTGTATAAGTCAAATGAAGTCATCAATGTATATTCTCTCCCACCACTTTGTCCTATCCAACGCCATATTTTCCTCAATCCCAAGAAAGCTCATATCGTGCTCAATCACCTTCCTTCAAGTTTTCTTCGATCTTCCCCTACCCCTTACAATTCTATCACTTTGCCACCCTTCTATTCTCCTAACCGGGGCATCACTTGATCTTCTGCTTACATGTCCAAACCATCTTAAACGATTTTCCATCATCTTAAACTCAATCGGTGCAACCCTTACTTTCTTCCTCATAATCTCATTCCCCAAACGATCCTTTCTTGCATGCCCACACATCCAACGTAACATGCGCATCTCCGCCACATTTATCTTGTGCATGTGACAATGTTTCACTGCCCAGCATTCCGTGCCGTATAACAAAGCCGGTTGAATTGTCGTGCGGTAAAATTTTTCCTTCAATCTTTGGGGCATCCCTGAATCACATAGGAACCCCGTGGCACCTTTCCACTTCAACCAACCTGCTTCGATTCTATGGGCCACATCGCCATCCAATTCTCCATCCTTTTGGATAATAGATCCTAATTGACTAACTGAACATTTCAGAGCCTTGGACAATTTTCCCATCTAAGGTAATCGCCCCTGTCTCTCTATCTTGGAATCCATTAAACTTACACTCCACTAAACTTACACGTTCCAACAACTAGTATTAGAAAATACTCGAAAATTCAGATTGTTACACTAACGACAACTTAACATCGTCAACAATTCATTTTATGCGTATAATTGTAAAACCACAAGGGTATATGGTTAATACCTAAAACTACGAGGGTAATTGGTGTAAAGTCAAACCTCGAAGGTATTTCATGAAAAATCCATTTTTTAAAAGTAAAACTGGAAATATGGGAAAAGTTTATTGGCAATAGGAGATCCCTTCTTAACCAACAATTAACCAACAATGTAAGTGTAATTTGCCAATCCTACTTGAATCAGTATCAACACCATGGTCTAGTGCCGTTATAAAATAGAAACTCCTCTCTTCAAAAATAAAAGTTTGTGAAGTCCTGAAATTGCAATTACTGTCGCCCTCGCCCCTGCAAAACAAAAGAGCAAAAGTATCAGCTGAACCAAAATTCATTGAATTTCATCTCACAGTGGGAAGTTAGATCAAGGATCAAAAGATGACAATTAGATTCGTGTTAATGGTGAACAAACAAGGCCAAACTCGTCTAGCACAGTACTACGAGTACCTCACTATCGACCAGCGCCGTGCTCTTGAGGGTGAAATCGTCCGCAAGTGCCTCGCCCGTAACGAGCAACAGGTTTCTCTCTTTCTTTGATCTCTATCTACAATTTTAAAATCATGGATTTTCTTAGCAATCAGCAATGTATCTGCGTACCGTTGAAATCAAGCTCGTTATTTTGGGGAATTTTTGGATCAATTCGGGGGGGGGGGGGGGGGGGGGGGTTAGTTCTGTAACGGGTCTTAGAATTTGTCGTCAATATGAACATTGCGAGTCAAATCTGATTGTGGGTATTTTATATTTTATTGATTGTGTATGATCTTATTCCTGGGTTCCGTCGAAATTGAGCTAATTGGTTTGGGGAAAATTTGGATCAATTATGTATTTTCCCTTTCTGTATTGGATTATGCAATTTGTCATCAATATGAACAATGTTGATTGTGGGTATTTGTGGATTTGAACAGTAGATGTCCTTAGTGGGATGTATGATCTTGTTTTTGTTGCAATCAATTTTGGGTTGTTTAGGGTTTTAATCCCTTTTTCTAGAGAAATTGATGTCAGTTTAATCCATGATTGAATTGAAAGGAAAGGTTTTTATGTGAATTGTGAGTGTGATCTTGGATTATTAATGACTGGCAACAGAAATCTCTTAATTTGATAAGCTGAAGTGTGCAATTTGAGTATTTGGAGGTGCCCTAACTTTGTTTCATTCATGCGATGTGATAAATCCAGCTATCTGTCTGATTTTGTCTGTGTGAAAAGTTTGTAAATTTATGTTATTTCAATATTTTTCCATGTTTGGTGTCCCTTATCCTGCATTGTTTACATCCTAGGAAATTTTGTCAGTTTAGTTGTGATTTTGTTACGCATTAGTTTAGCTGCTGATTTTAAAAATTTTAAATTTGTTCGACAAGTGTGTTTGTATTGATTGTGCTTATCGTTTGACTCATTACTAAAAGAACATTCCTCTCTTTGGCGTGACAGTGTTCATTTGTGGAGCATCGCAATTACAAGATTGTATATAGGCGCTATGCATCACTCTTTTTCTTGGTTGGAGTTGACAATGATGAGGTGATAATTAAGCTCTTATTGTAGTCTTCATTTGGCTTGCCATGTTATTTTAAGCTGTATTCTTGAAATAGTTTATCTAGTTAGGTTTTAAACTGCTTATAGCTGTTCTCTATGTGACTGCACCAGTATGTACAGATGTATTTGCAGTTTGCACACGTGTTCACTTTTATGATAACTCTTTTGGGCGTCAGGCTTCTTATAAACCATATACCTCTGGTAGTCTGAAATCTGTTATATTTTGAAGTCGAGCTTTTTCTACTTATAAAGGGAAAAAAGGTCTTGGAACCTCATATATAGGTACTCTTAGTTATCATTTGGTCGGACATTGGAAGTTAGATTTCTTAGGCCTTTGCAAGTCTCATGGAGCCCAACTTGCTGGGAAGTTGGGAAGTGTAGAACATGTTGTTTGGTTAAGTGAAAGCAAAAGGTCTTGCGCGCACAAGGTGTACAATAAATTTATTGTACACCAAGATAACTTTTATGCAGGTTCTTATAACTTTAACCTACTTTTTTTGTAACTTTATATTATAAAAATAAAAAGTTGATAGATAAATATTTTAAAGGTTAAATGATTAATTTATACATTAATAGTTATTTTGAAAAAATAATTTTTATTCAAATGAAAAAAATTATCATTAAAAAATAGATGACATTTGTTTGTTAGGAAAAAATAATTTTTATTCAAATGAGTCAGCTAAACGACCACTTAGATTCTTATATTAGGAATACTATTCATGTTTCTTCCATCTGTTTGTTGTCAATTGCTAGGTTTTGTGTGGATTCTTATTGAGCTACAACAATAATACCCTGTGTTAATCCTGCCTTTTTTGTTCAGTAATGTGCTGTAATAAGGTGCTCTAGGTCAAAAGGGTTTCTTTCAATGTCAGTTGGGAAAAGTGGGGCAGTTGTTTAGTGATATCCTAAGTTACTTGGACTCGGGTACTAGTGTCGGACACGGGTATGTGTCCAGGTGTCCGACTCGACTATTGTGAAAAAAATTCATGATTTAAGCCGAAAATGAAGTGTCAGAGTGTCCATATCCATGTCGGAGTGTAGAGGGCCCGACACGGGTACTTGAGCTAAAATGAAGAGTCTGAGTAACATAGGTGATATCTATTGATTCCCAACAATCTTTTCTTATACATTGTTTCGAATTACATCATTTCCTCCTTTCGTTCTCCTAAAGACTATGGTTCTGTTGGGGAATGGGGGTATAGTCTCATCATTTGATGATATTTCATGTGGTACTTTCAACCAAAAGATACCAGTTGAAGTGTTCTGCAGCTTACGTTTTCTATAGGTGACTGATATTTTTTCCATTAGAATGTTATTTTTTTCTGGTAAGTAAATAGTATATTACTCCAAGAAATCAATACAACCTATCCACTTTGTTATTAGAGAACAAACCTTCTAGGAAGGACCCTTCTCTGATAAAAAGTTGCGAAACTAGGCTAACAGGCCATAATACAACAATTCTAAAACTCACAACAAACAACCAAGACTAATTACAAATTTTCCATCCATGTTTTGTCAACTTGGCTGACTTTCCTTCCCATCACTCCTCTTATTCTAGCTTTAATTTCTACTTCTATGCCTTTCACTACTGTCTGAACCCTTTGAACCTTTTTCTCCCGAAGTGAATTGTTCCTTGCTTGCCAAATTGCATAGACTGTTGCTGCAATCGTAGCATAAACAAACAGTAGCTCTTCTGAACCTTGAGCCCTTATAGTCTCTACTAACCCATTCCAGGAGCTGTAGGAGATTCCTGTGAGTACCAATACCTAATATCCAATTCAGAGAATGAGTGATGCAATTCCTACTGAACTTGCATTCAAAAAATAGGTGGTTATGACTTTCATCTTGAGTACCACAGATAAGGCATTTAGCATCACTACAAATACCTCTCTTGTACAATCGATCTTTAGGTAGTGTTCTCTTTACCTGAATATCACTTATCTTATCTTATCTTATTGGCCCTGCTATCTTATTTTATCTTATCTTATTGACCTTTATCTTATCTTATCTGAACGTATTGACCCTTATCTTATCTTATTGACCCTTATTGACCCTTATCTTATCTTATCTTATCTTATTGAAACTTATAGTATTACCTTATGTAATATTTACCCCACTTTATTTTATCTTATCTTATCTTATTGGCCCTGAACTTATCTTATCTTATCTTATTGACCCTGAACTTATCTTATTTTATCTTATCTTATTGACCCTGAACTTATCTTATTGGCCCTTATTTTATCTTATTTTATCTTATCTTATCTTATCAGACCTGAAATAAGTGAAAATAAGGTGAAGAGAACAGAGCCTAAAGTCTGCAACCTTCCCTGATTAGTCAACCATTGAATAAACTTATGCTTCGGTATTGAACTTCTATTCTAGGTTGTTGCAGCCCATGGTGTTTCTTGTTCCGGACCATTAACAAGCTCGCACACCTGCATTCCAGTTACTTGGCCCATGTTGAGCTAATGCATCTTTCACTTTACACATATACTTCCACACCCAACTTGCTGCATAGGTGGAGAATAGCTCCATCAATTTGTATCTTTGACATAGACTGTGTGGACCCACTTGACCCACAGAGTATCCTTCATTCCTTCTTCTCTGCTATTTGCCAGACAGACTTGCCAACTAATGCTTTATTCCATAAGTTTATATTCTTATGCTCCAATCCGCCACTTCCCTTTGAGCTGCAAACTTTGTCCCAGTTTTACATGTTCAGGTTTGCTGCTATCAAGTGTACCTTGCCACAAATAGCTCCTGCAGATGTTGTTTATTTTCTGAATTACCACTTTAGGAAGAATAAAAATTTGGGTCAAGGTGTAAATGCTCATTAAAACAACATTCACTAATTGGAGTCTTCCAGCATAGGAAATGTTCCTTGTGCTCAAATCCTTATCTTGGAAACCATCTTCTCAACTAAGGCTTCACAATCACTTGCTTTGAGTTTATTTGCACTAATGGGAACCCCGAGATATTTAAGAGGGAGAATACCCACTTTGAAACCATTGATGTTGCTCAAATGTTGTATATCTTCCTCATTCATACCTGTTTGATAATTTTCAGTTTTGTTCTTACAATTGAATTCCTTGCATCAGTAGATAAGAAGACTTGAAATCCCCTTTACTGAATACTAGCAGATCATCAGCAAAACAGAGATTATACCGGTTCATTTGCTTGCATCTTGGGTGGAACCTAAAGTCTTTTTTGCTCCCTACATACTTCAGTATTCTTGTCAAATACTCCATGCAAATGACAAAAAGCAGGGGAGACAAAGGGTCTCCTTGCCCAAGGCCCCTTTTTGCTGGGAAGTAACCCTGATTACCGCCATTAAGCATGAGTGTATACATCGGGGAAGAGACACAGACCATCACAGTCCGTATGAAATTTTCGGGAAAGTTCAAAGCCCGCTTCATTTCCTCCAAGAAGCTCCATTCTACTGTATCGTATGCCTTTCTGAGGTCTATCTTTATCATACACCTGTTTTGGGTCTGTTTTCTTCAGTAGTGCCTCACTAGGTCTTGACAAACTAACACATTGTGAATTATGCTCCTGCTTGCAACAAATGCTCCTTGATTCTGTGAAATTATCCCAGGGAGGACCCTCTTCAATTGTGAGCATATGAGCTTTGTGATTGTTTTATAGAGCATGTACAACATGCTATGGGCCTATAATCCCCCACTACACTTGGGCATTTAACCTTTTGAACCATTGTGAGAGACGTTGTATTAATTGCATTCAACAACTTTCCATTCTCGAAAATTTGCAAAACAGCCTTTGTTGTGTCTGTTCCAGTGATTTCCCATGTTGCCTTGAAAAAACCACTCCCATATCCATCTATTCCAGGAGATTTGTCTTCCGGAATAGAAAAAAGGGCCTGCTTGACTTCTGCATCGGAGAATTTAAGGTCAAGTAAATTGTGATGTACACCACTGATTTTAGGTCCCAGATGGACAATCTTGCGTATTACCTTCCTCCTGTTTGTGACTGAACTTCCCAGGAAACCTTTGAAGTAATCAACGAATATTTCATTTACTAACTTGACATCAGTCGCCCAATTACCTTGCTCATCAAGTACTGCATTAATCTTGTTACTACACCTCCTAGCTTTAATGCTTGAAACAGCTGAGAATTCTCATCCCCTGTTCTTAGCCAATTGAGCTTTGCTTTTTGACTCAAGTAGGAGAGATAGTTAGTGTGAGCTTGCTTATTCACCTCACTTGCTTCAAATTCCTTTTGTGCCGCTGCAACATCCCCAGGCTTCTCATGAACACCATTTTGAGCCTCGAGCAAATCCCGATATGCTTTAGCATCAGTTGCGTGAACATCTCCAAATCCTTGCTGATTAAGTTGCTTCAAATCTTTCTTGAGAGGTTTCATTTTCTGTATCACCTGGAACATCTTTTATCCTTTTATATCTATAACCCAACTTTTCTGCACAATGTTGATAAACTCAGGAGCATTCTCCCACATTTTAAAGAACCTAAACGGCTTTTTTCCTTGATTTTGATTACGAAAATACCTAATCGGTGCTGGAGTATGGTCAAATGTACCCTCGGGTAAGAAAAGAGTCTCAGCATTTGGATAGTAGTCACACCACTCATCATTCACTAAGACTCTTATCTATTTTTGTCATTACCCTATCTGCACCTTGTTGCTTGTTATTCCATGTGAAAAATCTCCCTTGTTCTTCATATCCTCTACTTCACAATGCTGTACACATTGTTTGAACGGTGCAACTTCAGAATTCCTCACTACACTGCCTATTCTTTCTTCACAATTAAGAACAGTGTTAAAGTCCCATAGCATAACCCAAGGCCCTATCTCTTTATCCGCAAGCCCCTGTAAGTCTCTCCAAAGACTTTCTCTTCCTTGTCTACATTAAAAGCATAGACAAAGGTGCACCAGAATTTGTCCCCCATCTTAACAGAACTAACTTTGCAATGAATCAATTGTGCAGTGCAACGCATTATGGTCCATTAGAATGTTGACTGTTGAGGATAGCAGTGATTTATGGTGTGCTGTAAATTTGCTTTTTGCTCAGATAGTTACTGTTACCAGTTGCGAAAGACGGTTGTTGGTGTTTCTTCTCATCCATTGAACATTTAATATGCGTTGTTCTAAAACTTCTAATATTTTTACAAACTCCAATTCTCCATATTATCTCCTTTTCTATTTCCTTAATTTTCAATAGTTGATTAGTAATGGGTATTTTAAGGCTGCAGTGCTTGCTTCATACGGAGTATCATGTAATGATGTAAAAATGCTACTCTCAAACAAATCCCTTTCACCCAAGCCTTTTCAATATTGTTTTGGGTTTTCAGGAAAACAGATTTTTTTAAACTGAAAAAGGTAGTTTCTTGTGTTTTGTTGTCAGTCTTTAAAATAAACATGATTAGTATTGTTCAAGTTTGTCATGTACCCTGTGTCACATAACATTCAAAATCAAGCCGGGGGTGATACTGAATATGCCCTAAATATAGTAGGTATTTCTTTTGTGTTTAGTATTTGTATGTTTTGACGATTCTTCAATCGGAGGGCTTGAAAATAGCAGGGATTGTATGTATTGGTATTATGTGGTGATCATGTGCTTTATGCTGAAATAATTCCCCATTCCCTGCAACATTCATTGTTGAAGATGTGCAGTTGAGGTTCTTCTCATCTACGGACATCTCAACAATCATGCCCCCCTATATTTATCCGTCCTCATTTTCATCTCTGTTTTTCCTTCACTTTCAAACATAATGAGTCTATTACCTTTTACCCCACCTGTCACATTAGCATGGAATACATGTATAAAAGGGTTTCTGATCATGTGTGATTTTTCTTGTGTATACTATACATAATATTACATACTAGTGGCGTTTAAACACCGCAGCTTCAAATATTAGAAAATTTCATTTTGTTTTGATGGAAATGTTCTGCGTTACAGATCCTTTGTGCATATTTCAACTCTTGTCAACCTCTACATTATTTGATTTGAAGGTTCTGTTATTTCTATATAACCGTTGTTTAAATTATGCAGAATGAGCTTGCAATTCTGGAGTTCATACATTTGTTGGTAGAGACTATGGATCGACACTTTGGCAATGTGGTGAGTGTCATTAACTCCCTTGCATATGTTTTTCCATCTTAAAACTTATTTCATCATAAGATCTCTATTCTTAAGTTTGATTGCAAACACAGTGTGAGCTGGATATTATGTTCCATCTGGAGAAAGCACATTTCATGTTGGAGGAAATGGTGATGAATGGATGCATCGTCGAGACCAACAAGTCTAACATCTTGGCCCCTATTCAATTGATGGATAAAGCATCTTGATTATCTACCTTTTTAGGCAATGTATTGTATATGTTAACATTCTTGTTTTAGTCGAATGGACAAATCGAGGACACCACTGTTTTTCTCTCTCTCAATTGTATGTTTAACATTAAAATTGTTACTAAGCCTATTTTATTTTGAAGAATGTAAGACGAAACGTTCCTTTTTGTGGAATCGCTGTAATTTTGTCATCAATATGAGATAAGATGTGAAGCCAAGTGTTCTTCTTTCAAAATTTAGGAAGTCTGCAATTTTTAGTATCATTGAAATGTATTAATTTCCATAACTATCCTGACGTTATAATTTCCGTGTTTCAAAAATTTGGGGCAAAATATGGATTCAGTGTAACATTTTACAAACAGAAAAGCTTTTCAATCATCAATTCTTTTAAACACCGCAGTTTAACAGAACACATGTTTTTGACATACGATGAAACGAACAAGGAAGCAGAAACAAAAGAACTTGTTATAACGGATGCAAAGAAAATAAAGAACGTAATAAAGAACACAGAGAATTTAACGTGGTTCACTAACAATGTGTTAGCTACGTCCACAGGACCTAAAGAGTTTATATAGTACTCTCTAGACAGATGCGGAAAAACCTAGAAAATAGGCCCAAAACAGATAACCTTAGTCCAGAATAACAGATAACCCTAGTCCAGAATAACAGATAACCCTAGCCCAGCGAGATCCCCGTGCTTGACCGATTCAAGGCATTATTCTAACAGAACTAAATCGAATCATGAAAGGAAAAAGCTAAAGATAGACCGTGCTGCACCCTCTTGTGAGCCTGGAAATTAAACCACATCTTTGTCGACCTTGCAAATGATGCAGACCGTAAAGCACAAAAGCGAGAAAACTGTAAACAGGAATGTCACTATGAGCAATGCAGAAGGATATTATAATCCTCTATTGTTTCAGACAAACGAGCTTTGCCTTTGCCGATGATCTTGGTAACTGCAACAGTTCCCGTGACACCTCTAGCTCTGAACTAGGGTCACGATTAACACACTTGAAGAGCAATTTTTCAAATGCAACTGAGATTCTGAGCAAATACTCAATCAATTTGAGCTCCTCACTTGACCCTGTAATAAATGTAATTTTGGCCTTAAGGAGATTTCCCAGCTTATAATTGTCATCGTAGTCAAATTTGTGCTCAACATTGTTTTTTCTCCAAGTAGAAATCTGCCCAGGGCCACACATACAGTAATTTCTTTAGCATAAAAATGGCATAGGATTGTATAACCACAGTAGTTGAACAAAACTTTTCCAAGTTGTGGAGAACAATGACTATCTATTCGTATAAATACTTACTGATATTTCAAGATCCTTGATGAAGGGACAACTTTGAACCATGCCAATAGTGAAACAGAATACATCAAAATCATTCAACAAAAGTTCTGTAGCTTTTGCAGGTGATTAAAGGTTACAGCAAGTTTTTTGTTACGACATGCACCCAAGAACTTGCATAACAGGGAGAATGGATATCATATAAAGGGACCTAAATATAATAATTTTAAAAACAAATAAAATATAGGAAAATTTGTAATTATTAATCAAACCTTTGCCCGATTTTCTTTAATTAAGCCTACCTATACGATATTTCTAAATAATCCAACCTTTATGACTCAACTACTATTATTAAGCCTAACAAGTTACTAACCTGCTATAGGCGGTACACAAAATCTTGTTTAAAATGGGTGTACAATAAATTATTGTACACCAAGCCCATATTAGGCATTTCGAAATAACTGGCACGTGTGAAGTGAGTTAGTTCAATTTCTGCGATTTCTCTGATCTCTCTTCTTCCCTCATCTCTCTTTTCTCTCTCCTCTCTCTCTCTTCTGCGATTTCTCCTGCGATTTCTACTGCATTTTCTTCGCGATTTCAACCGAAATTCTCTCTTCTGCATCTCAACCGCAACTTCTTCGCGATTTCTTCTGCAATTTCTTCGCGATTTGGCTACATTTACCTCGACTGTTCATCCATGTTAGTTTTCTACCTATTTTCTTTGATTTTTCGTATTTTGATAATTAGGTTTATTTATTTTAGTTGTTCTACTTGAATTATTCTTCGAATTATGTCGCGTTTTGTTTGTGTTGTTTCGAATTTGTAATTGTGTGTTTTTATTTAGGTTTTTCTTCAACGATCTTTTGTTTTTGCTGCGATTTTGTTCCTTTGCACAGATAGCTTCTTTGCTGCGATTTTGTTCCTTTGCTGCGATTTCAATTATGTGCTTTAATTTCGGTTATATAAATGTTAAAGTTTATAAATCTGTTAATAAGTTAAGGTTATTCACCTAATAGTGAAGAACTTTTGTATTCAAAGTTGCAAGCACGTGAATCATTGAATTTGTATCAAAGTTGCAAGGTTTCTGATGTTAAAGTTTAGGATAATTGAGTTAAAGTTGAGGATTATACAGATAAAGTTAGGGTGTTAGAGTTAAAGTTGAGGGTTCTAAAATTAAAGTTTAGGATTCTGTAGTTAAAGTTTAGGATAATTGAGTTAAAGTTGAGGGTTTAGAGTTAAAGTTGAGGGTTCTAATGTTAAAGTTGAGGGTTCTAATGTTAAATTTGAGGTTTTGTAGTTAAAGTTAGGATAATTGACTTAAAGTTTAGGATAATTGAGTTAACTTTAACTGTGAATAACTTAACTTTAATTGGTAGTAGTCTAACTTTCACGTTTTTACCTTTCTACAACTAAATTGAGTCTTTCAGTCTGTTTTATTTCACTGTTGTACTTTGTTGTGTTAAAGTTATAGTTTTATATACTAAAGTTATGGAAATTGACAGTTTTCAATCATTTAAGACTTAACTTTTCTATTAATATCTTAACTTTAACAGTTAAATCTATTACTTTTATATTTACAAATTTTTCATCTAATGGGAGTTTAACTTTTGCAGTGATTTTTGACATCATTGAATCATGCCGAGAAGTAAAACTGTTAATGTGAAGGAGATTTTACAAGAAGATGATGACATTCAATATCCAGATTCAGAAAATATTGAATATGATGACGATGATGACGATGTTGTTTATGAAGATGATGAGGATGTTAATACTGATGAGGACCAGGACGAGAACTGGGAACAGGATGAGAACGGGGACGAGGACGAGGACGAGGATGTTAATGCTGGCTTGGTTAAACCGACAGGCAAAGGGAAGAAGAAGCCGGGGGTCATGGAGAAGAAAGTAATGGTTAAGAGTGAGTTGGTTGAAATAAAAACCAAAGGGAAGAAGGCAAGGATTAAGGCTGAGGTTGATGCTAATGTTCCTGTTGATGCTGAAAATGATGTCCAGATGTGAGTTTTACAATTTGTTTTATTTCTCAATTTGAACTTTTCTGTGTTAAAGTTGTTTTATAAAGTTAAGGACTCTGAAGTTAAAGTTGAGATTTTTGTAGTTAAAGTTAAGAATTTTGTAGTTAAAGTTAAAGTTAAGAATCCTAAAGTTAAAGTTTATGATTTTGAAATTAAAGTTTTAAGGACTCTGGACTTCAAGTTGAGGATTTTGACGTTAAAGTTAAGGATTTTGTAGTTAATGTTAAGATTTTTGAAGTTCAAAGTTGAGAATTTTGAAGTTAAACTTAAAAATTTTAAAGTTAAAGTTAAGGAACCTAACGTTAAAGTTTATGATTTTGAAATTAAAGTTAATGATTCTAAATTAAAAGTTTAGGATTCTAAAGTTAAAGTTAAGATTTTAAAGTTTAAGGATTCTGAACTTAAAGTTGAGGATTTTGAAGTTAAAGTTAAGGATTTTGAAGGTAAAGTTGAGGATTTTGATGTTAAAGTCAAATCTTACAAACAAGATTTCTAAATATAAAGTTAAGGATTTTGACTTTTTTCTCCTAACTTTACCTGCTAAAAGTCAACTTTTTCCTTTTAAATATTACAGTTGTACTTATGTAGGTTAAAGTTATGGTATTTGTTGTAAATATTAAGAAATTCTTCCATCATCAGAAACATAACTTTTACTGTTAATAACCAAACTTTAACTGCTAAAAGTCTAACTTTTACCTGTTTAACTTTTTTTCAGCTTGGATGGGGGTTGCAGTACTTCAAACTTGACTACCCAGTGTAGACCAACTGCTTTGTTAGCTGTCATAGAAACATTCAATTCAAATCAAATTAAGGCTGTTTCAGAAATTGGATTCGGTTGGTTGTTATCTTTACCTACGCAAACTTCTAAGTTAGATACAACATTATTTCCCTGGTTGATTGATCATTTTGATTCTGTTAGTTGGTTGTTTAAAATTGAAGCTGGAAATGAATTCATATTTAGTCCATGTGATGTGCATGATGTGTTTCTTCTCCCATTACATTCTGACAATCCTATTGTAGATAGCAGCACTAGGACTAAGGATGTAGGTTTGAAAAATCAGTGGAGAGACTACTTTAAAGTTAAAAAAAATGCAACCATTCCATTGCGTCTGTTGGAGATTAAGATGCGTGAATTAGTGGAAGGTGGAGAAATGTTCAAGCGAATATTTGTGATGTTTGCATTCTCTGTTTTCTTAGCTCCTATAGCTAACAGGACTGCTGATTTGGGTTTAGTTAAAGTTCTTGAGGATGTAGATGAAATAAAGAATCTTGATTGGTGTGGATATGTCCATGAGAGACTTTGTCGGGCTATTAGGAAGCATAAAACTTCAGGTTGCCAGGGTAACGTTGGTGGTTGTTTATGGGTTTACAAGTTGTCTATTTTCATCGCCTTCAATTTAGAGGCATTGCAGAGAGTTGTAGTCTTCCGTTGATGAAGCATTGGTCTGGTACTAAAATTCATGAAAGGCTTGTTTTGGAAAAGGATTCAGCTTGCTTTGGCAGTGGTTTATTAAATACAGTGACCTACCCTGTTTGTCAGAAGTTGGGTTTTGAAGAAGGTTTTGCCAAGATTTGTGGTAGGCATGATGCTGTGAACGATGATGAGAACCATATACGGTTCGTCATTCCTGATGGGCAATTGTCAAATTCAGCAATTCAATCAATTTCAGCTGATGTAAGTTTCTTCTCAACATTTTTATAGTTATTTCTCTTTTATTAAATTTTTTATTCTAGTTTTGAGATTTGATTCTAAAGTTAAAGGTAAAGATTCTAAAGTTAAAGTTATGGATTATGTATTTAAAGTAAAGGACTTTGATGTTAAAGTTGAGGATTTTGAAGTTAAAGTTAGGGATTCTAAAGTTAAAGTTAAGGATTATGTATTTAAAGTTAAGAACTTTAATGTTAAAGTTGAGGATTTTGAAGTCAATGTTAAGGATCCTAAAGTTAAAGTTTAGAATTCTAAAATTGTTTCAAGGATTCTGAACTTAAAGTTTAGGATTTTAAAGTTAAAGTTAAGGATTCGAAATTTAAAGTTATGGTTTCTGAAGTTAAAGTTTAGGTTTCAGTAGTCTAACTTTTAAGTTCAAAAGTCTAACTTTTAATTCAAAAAGTCTAACTTTTCCCGAATCTTGAAGGAAATGCATGCGGAGTTTTTGAGAATGAAGAGGAACTTGGAAATTGTTTCAAATTTTCATTTGAAACAACTTGAAGCTGTAGCAGCACTGAGGCGACGTTCATCTCCATCGCTGCCGGATGATGATTTGGATCCAAGGTATTATGCCATGATGCAAGAATTGGCTGAGATGGTAGTTTCAGGTCAGTCTATGCCAGGAGGTTTGGAGAACATATATTGTGATGGAAAACCTAATGCTATACCTCAAGATGATAGTCCAAATAAAAAGATCCAAGGAGTTCTTGATGAAATTAATGTCAATGAAACTGCTAACAAGACTGCTGTACAGTGTGAAGAACCTCGTATTGTTGATGCTACCACTAATCCAGCTCAGCAGACCAATCAAGGTGCAACTTTACTCTATTTTAGTTTACTATATGTTCAAAACTTAGAAATATCTAAAAAAACTTTAACCTTTTCACATTAAATGATAAGGAATCATTTATTCTACTACAGGCGCAACTTTGGAGGTTGATTTACAGCCAAGCTTATCTGAGCAGCTGGTTGTACCTCTTCCAATTGTTGAACCTCTTCCAAGTGTTGAACCTCTTGCAAGTGCTGAAACTGCTCCAAAAGAATTAAAAGTTTACGAGCCTACTGTTGGTTATCATTCCATTATACACTCTTCTTTCACTGATGGAAAGGCTAAAATTGGAATTCCATGTAGAAAGGTTAACACTGAACCATTCCTTGTCGGACATTTCATGCGTTTCTACAAGAGGAACATGAAACGTTTGCCCGAGTTGTATCAAGAAGTTGCTGATTATTGCCTTCTGGATGATCCTGTCGTAGTGAAGACAGAGTAAGTCTTTTAATTGTCCTAACTTTAAGTACAAAAGGTTTAACTTTAACTTAATAAATCTTAACTTTTTTTTTAGGGAAACTTTGGTCTGGTTTGATACCGTACATATGATTGAAAGAGAGGATATGTTGTCACTTGCTGAAGATCAAGAGATCTATTTGTCTATTATTGAGTGTTGGGCATTAATGATAAATGCAAATGAAATGCAGCATGCCTCACCGCCTTCAAAATTCTGTTTTGGTGTCCGCCAAAGTGTGAGTTTCTTAAATTGTGTAGTAGTTTAGTAAAAGTTAACGTATTTTTAGGAAATGTTTGTGTTGTACTAATTTGTTTGTTTTCCCTTGTAGGAAATTTTGGAACTTCTTTGGCAAGATTCAACTAACGAGGCTGCTATGGATCAGCTTCTAATTTGTTGGAAAGAGTGGATTGATATTCACAACAATGGCTTTGACATCACTTGTGTTGATCTGGTCAGTTATTACTTGGCATCACCTCAAAATTAAATTAACGATTCTAAATTTAAAGTCAAGTTTTATGAAGTTAAAGTTTAGGATCTAAAGTTAAAGTTAAGGTTTCTGAAGTTAGAGTTTACCATAATTGAGTTAAAGTTGAGAATTTTAGAGTTAAAGTTGAGGGTTCTAAAATTCTCAACTTTAACTGAATTATCCTTAACTTTAACTTCAGAAACCTTAACTTTAAGTTTAGAATCCTAAAATTCAACTTCTAACATTAAATTTTTCTGAAGTTAAAGTTAAGGATTCTAAATTTAAAGTTAAGGTTTCTGAAGTTAAAATTTATGATAATTGAGTTAAAGTTGAGGATTTTAGAGTTAAAGTTGAGGGTTCTAAAGTTAAAGTTTAGCATTCTGTTGTTAAAGTTTAGACCTGAAATTAAAGTTTTGGAGTCTGAAGGTATAATTAAGGTATCTGAACTTAAAGTTTAAGATTTTAAAGTTAAAGTTTAGGCATTTGAAGTTAAAGTTAAGGTATCCAAAGTTAAAGTTTAGGATTCTGAAGTTAAAGTTTACTTTCACTAGTTTAAGTTTTTGTGTATCTATTAACATCACAATATGTTTTGTTTTTGTAGGTTTTTGTTCCTTTTTTTCGAGAACACCACTTTTTCCTATTTGTGTTGAATTTGAAAACCAAAACGATGCAACACGTGGACAATCTTGTGTATGATGAAGCTCAAATCATTGAGTTGGAAAATTTTTCAACAGTTCTGGTAATTACCTCTAGTCAATTTAAGAATGTTGAATTACCGGTTCAACTTTCTTTTTTCTATTACAAACCAATAAATGTGTTTAATATTTTTTTCAGTGTGATCTCCTGGGTACTTTCCTTGATGATAGAGGCAATAATCATGAAGGTGATATTGGAACGTACCCCATGGAGGAGGTTGAGTTTGATTGGAAGACTGCAAAAGGTTCTGACCTTGACTGTGGAATTTATACAATGATTAGTATGTTGACATTTGAAGGAATCAAATGTAGCTGTCCTGATTTGAAAGAGGTTAGAATTTTTTCGAATCATAACTTTTAAGTCAAAATTCCTAACTTTTACTGCAATTTGCTTAACTTTTTTTTTGCCTTATTTATTTTGGAATTTAAAATGATGTTGATAATGTTATTCTTTTTTTTTCAAACAATACAGCCCCGTAAAAGGATTGTTCTGCGTGCCGAAATATGTGCCACACTTGTGTTATCTGACATGAATGACAAACGGGCAGAAGTTCTCAATAAACTTGTTGATTTCAATTCCAAACGAGTAGATGTCTATCCACATGTGGTAACCAGGGGGAAGCAAAAATTGGCAGACGATAGGAAGTTGAAGAAAGAAGCTGCCAAAAAGGAGAAGGAAGTTGAAAAGAAAGCAGAGGAGAATGCCAATGAGAACAAGAAACCAGAGGGTAAAATTGCACAGGAGAATGCCAATGAGAACGAGAAACCAGAGGTTAATATGGCAGAGATGAATAACAATGTGGCAGATGTGAATGATAATGCAGCAGAGGGCAACAAACAACCGTTGAAGACTTTTACTTCAAGAAAACGTCTTAAAAGGAATGTAGCAGATGCATCTGCCCCCGAAAATGTAGGACCACCAGAGAAGAAGAAAGCTCCTACCAAACGGACGGCAAAGAAACCTGCAGCATGAAATTTTAATATTAGTTTTAAAGTTCATCAAAACTTTAAGTACAATAATCTTAACTTTTACATTTTCACAAAAATATTTCTCTAGAGTATAATGCCATTTTTGTGTATATATGGCATATAATTTTGGTTTTTGGTGATGTTCAATAGAACATAGAAACATGTATTTTTAAAGTTGTTGATTCTATGGTTAAAGTTAAGAATATTATAATTAAAGTTAGCCCTGTTATTGTTATAGTTAAGATCAACTTTAAGAATAATATTGGTTTTTGGTAATGTTCAGTTTCTGTAAAAGTTTAGGATAATTTAGTTAAAGTTGAGGGTTCTTAAGTTAAAGTTTAGGATTCTGTTGTTAAAGTTTAAGCATCTGAAGTTGAAGTTTTGGAGTCTGAAGTTATAATTAAGGTTTCTGAACTTAAAGTTTAAGATTTTAAAGTTAAAGTTTAGGCATTTGAAGTTAAAGTTAAGGAATCCAAAGTTAAATTTAGGATTCTGAGTTAAAGTTGAGGATAATTGAGTTAAAGTTGAGGATTATAGAGTTAAAGTTAGGGTTTTAGAGTTAAAGTTGAAGGTTCTAAAATTAAAGTTTAGGATTCTGCTGTTAAAGTTTAGGATAATTAAGTTAAAGTTGAGGATTATAGAGTTAAAGTTAGGGTTTTAGAGTTAAATTTGAGGGATCTAAAGTTATATGTTTAGGCTTAAAGTTTAGGATAATTGAGTTAAAGTTGAGGGTTCTAAAGTTAAAGTTTAGGATTCTGTAGTTAAAGTTTTGGATAATTGAGTTAAAGTTGAGGGTTCTAAAGTTAAAGTTTAGGATAATTGAGTTAAAGTTGAGGGTTCTAAAGTTAAAGTTTAGGATTCTGAAACATGTATTTAAAGTTGTTGATTCTATGCTTAAAGTTAAGATTATCACAATTAAAGTTAGCCCTGTTATTGAAATAGTTAAGAAAATTTAATATTAGTTTATCTAACTTTTATTACAAAAAGGGTAACTTTAAGTACAAAACTCTCAACTTTAAGTATAATATTGGTTTTTGGTATATTACTTCAATTCTTCATTGTACGTTAAGTATCCATGCACTTTGAAACTTTATTTTCAACTTAAATCCGAAAAAAAAAATTCACAATTTATCTTAGACACTTGGACACGTATCCAAGTCAGTCCAAGTAACATGGGTTTTGGCGATGTTTAGAAAAAGTTACGTAACATATTAGAAGTTGTTAATTTAATGCTAAAAGTTAAGCAAATATACCTCAACTTTTACTATATCTAGCCTGACTTTTAATATATAAATCCAACTTTTACATTTTTGAACAAAAGACAGATTAAAAGATATATACACTTCAGAGAAATATTATACTTCACTAAATTTTTATGTATATATTCAAACTTTCAATGTAAAGAAACTTTTACTAAGTTCTCAAGTCTAGTAAACTTTAACTTCAGAATGTTAAACTTTAACTTCATAAACCTTAACTTTAACTTTAATAAAAAATTATATTCTATTTTTGATATAAAACATTAAAAGAATCAAAATAATCTCAAATTTGGAGTTATTGTTCCAAAGTCTGCTGTTGGAGGCGCTGCAGTTTTTCCCTTCTTCTTTTTGACAAATGGTCATCGTGGTCTTTTGTTCCTTCCTTTTGTTGTGCAACGTTCAGGATCCAACACCATAGGAGGTTCAGTTGCTGTGTTTGTTGCAGGTTCAGAACTTGTTGCTTGTTGTACACTTGTATCACTTGTTGTTGTTGCATGAGTACCTACAAACATTTAACATACTGTATCATAACTTTTACTTATAAAACCCAAACTTTAGCATATAAAACCCTAACTTTTACTTATAAAATTGTAACTTTTACATATTTTCCTTTTTAAGAAAATGTGAGTTCCAATCTGTTTTTATTTCACACATTATAGTTTTTTTGGTTTAAAGTTGTAGTTCTGTAGGTTAAAGTTATGAAATTTATTCTAAAGTTAAGACAGACTTTCATCATCTCTAACTTAACTTTAACAGGGAATATCTTAACTTTAACCAAAAAACAATTAACTTTTACCTGCTGGTGCTGAGTTTGTTTCATATGCTGCTGTTGCATTTGTTTCAGGTGCTGTTGTTGCACTTGTTTCAGGTGCTGCTGTTGCACTTGTTTCTGTGCTTGAAGCGTCGTCAGTGTTTGAAACATTTAATGACGCTAGAAGTTCATCAACCAGAGACACACTAGCGGCATAACCATCCTCCATAAGGGTTCTTGTCTCCTCATTTGATTGGATTTTCAAGATAAGGTTGTAGTATTTCCTAGCCATGGTTTGCCGCCAAGGTGTGTACTGCACCTCTTCTGGTTTTTCATTTTCTAATTTGTTCCAAACTGATGACTTGGCAGATTTTGTCCACCTCTTTTTGATGTACTGTTCTGGAATCCGGTTAACCGAATGAAGGTGCAATATCCTAATGCAGTGGTAGCACAACCATCCTGAAGCTTCAAAGTTTTTACACGTACATGATACTGTTTGGCTCTCGTGGATGTATGTTACTCTCTGTGCAGACCAAGGTTCTTCATCAATGGACACAGCATAGAACTCAGTATTTTCTGCATTAGTAGTACCATGTTTTAAAGTTAGGAAAATCAATATAAAAGTTAGCCCTGGTGTACTTAAAGTTATGAAACTTAATTTTTCAGGTTACATAACTTTAAAAACAAAAAAACCTAACTTTAACTTCAGAATTCTAAACTTTAACTTCAGATGCCTAAACTTTTTCAAAATCTTAACTTTTAAAACAAAAAACCTAAACTTTTTACTTAAAGTTATGAAAATATGTATAAAAGTTAGCCCTGGTGAATTAAAAGTTAATAAACTTTATATTTCAGTTTATCAACTTTTATTAAAAAAATGCATAACTTTTACAGTAAAAAGACTAACTTTAAATTCTGATATTTACCTTGTTTCCAAATTAATTTTGCTGTTGTTGCAATTGAATATCCAAATTCCTCCTCAAAGTCTCTGAATAGTGACAACGTGTAAACTTCTGATGCATGTTTCAGCAATCCAGATAGTGGTAAAGCCGAGGATGGAACCGATTTACTACAAGAGAATTCAGCTTGCTTTTCTGTACTTCTCCAACGTTGTATTGTACCTTTGAACAATCTATAGAAATCAGTTAAACTGGTTGTTCTGTTTGCTCTAAATCCGATGGCGTGATTAGTGCTTTCACTTCGTTGTGAAGACAAAATCCCAGCTGAAAAGAAGTCTTTGCTTAGCGCAGGGCACCATTTTTCTCTCAAATCGTATACATTTGTAAACCACTCTTCCCCTATCAGCTCATATTGTTGCAGCATTGATCTCCAATTGGTTTCAAATTCAACTACTGTGACACACTTATACAAGCAATAGTTGAATGTCTTCTTAAAAGTTGGATCTCGTTTCAATGCCCCAAATCTGGTAATAGCATTCTGATGCAAATGCCATACACATAATCTGTGTCTTGAATCTGGAAAGACCTGCATATACAACTCAATGTTAAAAGTTGAGATTTTTGAAGTTAAAGTTAAGAATATTGAAATTAAAGTTAAGAATTTTAAAGTTAAAGTTAAAGTTAAGGATCCTAAAGTTAAGGTTAAGTATTCTAAATTTAAACTTTAGGATTCTAAAATTAAAGTTAAGATTTCTAAATTTAAGGTTAAGGATTCTGAACTTAAAGTTAAAGATTTGGAAGTTAAAGTTAAGGACTATGAACTTAAAGTTGAGGAATATGAAGTTAAAGTTAAGGACTCTGAAAAGGATAAATCTTGGATTTTTACCTGATTGATGGCATTGTTCATTGCTGCATCTTGATCTGTAAAGATTGATATTGGACTTTTTCCCCCCATTGACTTTTTGAAAGTTTGTAGAAGCCACACAAACGACTCAATCTTTTCATCTCCTATGAATGCACAACCAAACATGCAATTGTTCCAGTGGTTGTTTATTCCAACTATTGGAGCACAAATTAGGTTATACCTATTTGTTCTATACGTTGTGTCAAAAACCACTATATCTCCAAAAATTCCATAGTCTTCCATCAACATAGAGTCCCTCCAAAACAAACTCCTCAATTTACCTTTTTCATCCAATCTAAATCTAAAAAAGAAGTTTGGGTCACCTTCAAGCTCTAAATACATTATTTCAGTTACTGCTTGTGCATCACCACCTTCTATTTGCTTCATTTTTA
Organism: Spinacia oleracea; assembly: GCF_020520425.1. Lineage (NCBI taxonomy): Eukaryota > Viridiplantae > Streptophyta > Magnoliopsida > Caryophyllales > Amaranthaceae > Spinacia > Spinacia oleracea. The sequence continues at coordinate 66,543,121 of NC_079488.1, read as the reverse complement.
ACCTCGTGCAGTAATTTAGATGGTCTTTCTTCGAGTGTCCCAAATTTTCTTCACCTCCAGCTTCAATTGCCATGTAGTTAAAGGAAGCCGTGGATGACAGACCTGTCAGTTGAGCATAAAAGAATGTAAATAAAATAATAGTTTCCGCAAAATGTTTAACTTTACTCAACTTTTACTTCTTCAGACCTGACTTTTAGTACAAAAAGGCTAACTTTAACTTTTAAAACTTTAATTGTCAATAACTTAAGTTTAACACCTTATAGTTAATTTTCTGTGTTAAAGTTGTTGTTGTTATTTAGGTTAAAGTTAAGGAAATCGTTATCAAAGTCAAAAACAGTCTTCATTTTACTCTAACCTAACTTTTACTTTAAAAAGCTTAACTTTAAGTTCTAAAACTTTAATTTTCATTAACTTAACTTTAACACCTTATAGTTAATTTTTCTGTTAAAGTTGTGGTTATGTAGGTTAAAGTTAAGGAAATTGTTGTCAAAGTTAAAGACAGTTCTCATTCTACTCTAACCTAACTTTTACTTTAAAAAGCTTAACTTTAACTGAGATGAGTGTGACTTTTATATTTCCAACTTTTTTCATCTTAGAAGGTGATTGCAGTAACAAAAGGATGAGTATCAAAACAATAACTTTTACACAGAACATAAAAGTTTAACTATCAAAATGTAACTATTACCAGATTTTTGCATAGTTTCAATTGCCTCCCTCTTCTCTTCCGTTATTTGCCTTTCAGATCTATGCAAGTAGTGCCATTGACTTCTAGTTAAATCATGGTTGTGCATTATCACATGATTAACAACCTCATATCTGCCTTCAGAATTCATTTTCACTCTCAAGCAAGCCCTACATTGAGTTCTCGTGATCGAAACTTGCCTTGGTTTTCTCTCTTTTTTGGGCACCACAGGAACAACTGTTTGCACTTTTTTCTTTTTGTTCTTTCCATTGTTTGTTACTCCTGCTGCTGAACAAACATATGTCTTTTCAAGCACGATTCTTGTCCCAACTTTGAATTTCGTGTTTCCTTTCCTTATGGAAAACCCAACCTCACTAGCATGTTTTTCGTAGAAACCTAGAAGTTCCTCCACTGTTTCAGCAGTGTATCCCATAAGTGTTCCAACAATATCTTGATCCGGTTCTGTTATTGCAATTACCAAAAATCAGCAATTTTTTTTATTATTAAACCCTAACTTTTACGCATAATACTATAACTTTTATTAAAACAAGGCCAACATTTACTAAAACAAGTTTTACTTCTATGCATAGAACTTTAACTTTTACTAAAACAAGGCTAACTTTTACTAAAACAAGCCTAATTTTTACGCATAAAACTGTAACTTTTACAACAATAAGTCTAACTTTTATGGATAACACTATAACTTTTACTAAAACAAGCCTTATATCTATTTAAACAAGGCTAACTTTTATGCATCAAACTATAACTTTTATGCATAAAACCATGTAAATTCTTTATTAAAATCATGTTTAAAATCTAAGCAAATATTCTAAACTTTACATTTCAATACTTAACTTTTACTCTGAAAACCTCAACTTGAACTTTGATATCTGTAACTTTTTCAAACACCTATTTTTCAGCCAAACCAACACATTTACATAACTTTTACAGGAATATCTCTAACTTTTTCATTCATAACTATAACTTTAACTTTGAACGTATAAACTATAACTTCTATGCATAACTATAACTTTAAATTTTACTTACTTAACTTTTACTCTGAATACCTAAACTTTAACTTTGATATCTGTAACTTTTTCAAACACCAATACTTCAGCCAAACCAACATATTTACCTAACTTTAACAGGAATATCCCTAACTTTTACATTTATAACCATAACTTTAACTTCAAACATATAATTAATTATTCATACCTTCAGAATCAGAAATAATATGTTGTTCTTCAGCTTCCATTGCCTCCTCTTCTTCACGTTTCTGTGCCAAAGCATTATTTTCGATGCAATTGTTGAGAAAGTCCTCCATTGTTGCATCTTGAATATCAGGTTCAACAAGAACTTGAATTCTTTGAGTGGATTGAATCACACTCCTAATTAGGTTTTCCATTAGAGATTGATTTCACAATTTCGATCTCGATTTCGATTGCGTTCTTCTTCCTTCTTTTCAGTTTGGATTTCAATGTCGATCGTTTTTTATCTCGATTTCGATTGCGTTCCTCTTCTTCAATTTCGATTTCAATTTCTGCGTCCTTCTTCCTTCTTCCTTCCTTCTCTTTTTGCGATTTTACGGGGCGTTTCTCTCTCCTTTTCTGCGATTTTGCTGGCTGCGTTTTCTCTCTCCTCTTTCTTTCTTTCTTTCTTTCTTTGCGTGATTTTTCTTTCTTTCTTTCCGTGATTTTGTGCGCGCGTTATGTGTATGTTCATTTAATTCACACGTGTGACAACTTGGTGCACATTAATATTAATGTGCACCTGTTGCACACAAGACCTTTTGTAGGCGGTATTCAACCTTACGTGGCATATAACAATTATAATTTTTTAATTATTTTTTCCCCTTATTTACTTTTATTGCTATTTTAATATTCGTTCCTCTCTCCTCTGCGATTTTCTGCTTCATCTCTGCACTCCTCTCCATTATTTCTCTTCTACCTCTTCTCCACCATTGTCGATCCCTCATACCTCTCAATTCGAAGTTCATCAAAAATAATCAGCAATTGTTATGGCTGGGGTAAAACGATTGCCTGTTGGATCTGGATCTGCTTCAAATTCAAGGTTTTTTTTTTCTTTCTAAATTTTCAACAAGACCACAATAACCAACATCCTACAACATAAAAAAAATGACCATCAAGGAAGCCCAAAATTCAAAATTTACCAAAAAGGGAACAAAAACGTTAAGGCTCGTAAGTTCACCTTCAATTGTACGATTTTGGAGACGAAATTTGAATGCGCGTGGATGAAGTCACCTATTTCCACAAGAAAATCGCTGATGATGTCATGAACCAGTACAATTGTGGTTGAAGCAGCAGTAATGGAGGAGAGAGGAATTGAAACGCGGTACAGAGAAGAGAAGGGTTAAGGGTTTTCTGGAAAAAAAAATGAAATCCTTGTTTAGGTGGCAAGATGATGACGTGTCCAATATTTTAAGAGGGAAACCAACTTTAGGTTGTCAACGTTTTTAACGTTGACTTTGTAGTAGGTAACCGGTTATCCAGGCTTAATAATAGCAGTTGGGTCATAAAGGTTGGATTATTTAGAAATATCGCATAGGTAGGCTTAATTAAAGAAAATCGGGTAAAGGTTGGATTAATAATTACAAATTTTCCTTAGCAGGTAACTGGTCATCCAAGCTTAATAATAGTAGTTGGGTCATAAATGTTGAATTATTTAGAAATATAGCATAGGTAGACTTAATTAAAGAAACCGGGCAAAAGTTGAATTAATAATTACAAATTTTCCTAAAATATAGGGTTATAATTGAGGGAGTAACTTGCCGGAGTTATCATTTCAAAGGAATTGATAATCAGTTTTACCAAGTCTTTGCATCCGAAAATATGAGAAGGCATTGGTATGATAACATTATCTTTTGCAAATCAAAATCTTCATTATTTAATCCATGCTTTTTCCAGAATGTGTCATCAAAGACAAGGTAATTATGAGACAACCAATTCTGCCTCCATTTTTTAGATATCACACTCGTCTTTGCTGCCTCCGACAGGGGTAAGCGTTTAAGTATTTTGTCCGTCACAACAGTAGGCAGACTGCTGATTAAATCTTGGTTAGGTTCAGAGATCTTGGGATTTTTAGCAGACTTTGATTTTTTGGTAGACGCCATTTTCCAACATTAAGAGATTGTAACAGAAATCTGGCCGAGTTATTTGATAGGTGCAACTGTGCAAGTAGTATATGTGCAGTCCCTCCGAATCCCGCATATATATTAGTGGCGTGGCTGTAGGAACATATAGATGCATAAAGTGGAATTTCAGGAAACAATTTCCTAACATCTATCACAGGATCACATGCATAACAATAATATAGATCAGATTAATTAAGTCGAAAGAATAATCACCTTTGTAGCGTGTTCTCCCGTTCGTATGCAAGCTTCGAAGATCTTAGAGCCCCACTTGTTGCTCCTCTATTTAGTCCACAAGCACCAATTGAATCCCACGTATGCCAGTACGGAAGAGAACGATCACGATCAATCTCTTGCTTTGTTTGGGAAGAACGGCGTTTCAGAGAATAAGAATTAGGGTTTTTGTGTTTTCCTTTTGTCAGATATTGAATGAACGTAATTCCTAAATCCCTGACATTATAACTATTATAATGTGAGAGTTTTAGGTTAACACAAAACTAAAGCCCAACATTCTTCCCTTAACAGATCGGTTGCCATCGGGCCTTTTGGGCCCATTCCAATTAATGCTTATATGTGTGACCTTATAGGATTAATATATTTTAGTTGTAGGTCCAATCAATATTGTCCTACTAATCACATTTATTCTCTAGCAAACAAATATGATTACTAAAATAATTAACTTATTATCTTCATAATTAATTCCTATTTATATTTAGTAATTGCCGGAAATGTCTAAAGACATAATTCCTTCAATCTCCCACTTGTCCGAAGACAAGGACGCAATGCTAAATTCCTTAAGTCTCTTAATGCCAAAATTTGATAACACACTGTTATTCTCAAATTTTAGTTTCTTGATCGCCGAGTTTGAACTGTTCAAATAAAGATTAACATTTTAATCCCATTCCGCATGGCCATGCAATTTTCAGTTCTCGCTCATCAAGAGGCCAAGACACCATTCCTATCTAATAGGAGGACTTATTCACTCTTGTATGACCATAACTCCCGCTCAATTCTTAGTCCACCTGATCACTGCCTTTATAACCTCCTTTTACGGCGCGGCGTTTAACAGCGTCAAGGTTAAACTAATTGTCTCGTGGTTATTAAGACATACTCATGTCTAAGGAATCCACTAAATATAGAAGTTTGATTCTACTTTTAGAATCTAGTTAGGTCAAGTCTCAATGCATCAAGTATACATCCATATAATCAATTAGACATCCCTATGTCTCCATAGCCCATGGAACTGCACTATCAATTAATTACATGCTAGTCTTCTCATAAATCACTTATGTCCAATTTAGTGATTTAGACTAGGGACTTAATAAGTTGTGATTTCAGTTCACTTTATAGGGTTCCATTATCAAAACGTTTTCGATAATCCTATTTGAAAACACAAGTTATTTGGACATTTTATTTAATACTAAACCAAACAATTAAATAAGAATGAACTTTTATTGATAAACATTCAAAGCATAATAAATGTCTTTACAATTGTAAACATAAAGTAAACAAACTAAAGCCATTCTCCCATATGCCTAAGCCTCATAGACCTAGTATGACTCTCATGCTTAGGTTGAGCAAGCGGTTTAGTCAGAGGATCAGTCACGTTATCCTCAGTATGAACCTTGCTTACTTTCACATCCCCTCTTTCAACGATCTCTCGAATAAGATGGAATCTCCTGAGCACATGTTTGGATTTTTGGTGCGATCTGGGTTCCTTGGACTGGGAAATGGCACCATTGTTGTCACAATACAACTCAATTCCATTTTCAATGCTAGGAACTACACCAAGTTCACTAATGAACTTTTTGATCCAAACAACTTCTTTTGCTTCATCACTTGCTGCAATATACTCAGCCTCTGTTGTAGAATCTGCGATGGTACTCTGCTTAGAACTCTTCCAGCTCACAGCCCCTCCATTGAGACAAAATATGAAACCAGACTGTGATCGGAAATCATCTTTGTCACTTTGGAAGCTTGCATCGGTGTATCCAGTGGCAACCAACTCATTTTCTCCACCATAGACCAAGAAATTATCCTTAGACCTTCTTAAGTACATAAGGATATTCTTTGCTGCCATCCAGTGCGCCTCTCCTGGGTTTGACTGGTATCTGCTGCACATACTCAAAGCATATGCAACATCCAGTCGAGTGCATACCATGGCATACATAATGGACCCTACTGCAGAGGCATAAGGAACATTACTCATGCGCTTGACCTCATCAGGTGTCGAAGGACACTGAGTCTTGCCAAGTGAAATGCCATGTTGCATGGGAATGAAACCTCTTTTGGAGTTTTCCAGCTTCAACCTTGCAAGAACCTTATCAATATAAGTCTCTTGGCTAAGTCCAATCAGCCTTTTGGATCTATCTATATGGATCCTTATTCCCAAGATGTATTCAGCTTCTCCTAGGTCTTTCATGGAAAAACAACTTTTAAGCCATTCCTTGACTGACTCAAGCATGGTCTTGTCGTTTCCTATGAGAAGTATGTCATCCACATACAAGACTAGGAAAGCAATACTACTCCTACTCAACTTCTTGTGTATACAAGATTCCTCTTCATTTCTAAGGAAGCCAAAAGATTTGACTGCCTCATCAAATCTGAGGTTCCAACTTCGAGATGCTTGCTTAAGCCCATAATGACTTCTTAAGCTTGCAAACTTTTCTTGGACTGTTTGGATCTTCAAAACCTTGTGGTTGTGTCATGTACACATCCTCTTTCAAGAACCCATTCAAGAAAGCGGTTTTGACGTCCATCTGCCAGATCTCATAGTCATGAAAGGCAGCAATCGCAAGAATTATCCTAATGGATTTCAGCATGGCTACTAGTGAGAAGGTTTCATCATAGTCAATACCATGAATTTGTCTAAAACCTTTTGCCACTAGTCTTGCCTTAAAGACATCAATGTTTCCATCTTTGTCCTTTTTCAGTTTGAAAATCCATTTGCAACCTATGGGTTTAACCCCATCAGGCAAAGCAACCAAGTCCCATACTTGATTTTCAAACATCGAATCCATTTCGGATCTCATGGCTTCAAGACATTTCTCGGAGTCTTGACTCGTCAAAGCATTTGTGTAGCTAGTAGGTTCCTCATGTTCTAAAATCTCTATTTCAGAACTTTCAGTCAAAAGGAAATCAATATATCTCTTTGACGGAATGACGGTCCTACTAGACCTACGTTGGGGAACAACAGGAGAAGTTTCCACCTCATTAGGTTGAGGGACTTCGCATGGATTATCTCCAAGTGGGACGGTAGAAGGCGCATGAATGGAATGCACCGCCTCCTGAGCATTTTCATGCTGGGTCGTCTCTGACAAGGTGTGAACCTCATCCATTTGTTGCTCATCTCGAATTTCTTCGAGATATACATTACTCCCACTTGTTTTTCTGGAAATAAACTCCTTTTCCAGAAAGACACCATCGCGAGCAACAAACACTTTATTTTCGCTTTGGTTGTAGAAGTAGTATCCCTTAGTCTGTTTTGGGTAACCCACAAAAAGACATTTATCAGACGTGGGTGAAAGCTTATCAGATAGTAAATGTTTTACATAAACTTCACAACCTCATGTCCTTAGAAAAGACAATTTTGGAACTTTTCCAGTCCACATCTCATATGGCGTCTTTTCTACTGCTTTGGACGGAGCTCTGTTGAGTGTGAATGCCGATGTTTCAAGCGCAAATCCCCAAAATGAGGCAGGAAGGTTAGCAAGACTCATCATGGACCGAACCATATCTAATAGAGTTCGATTCCTTCTTTCGGAAACCCCATTCAACTGTGGTGTCCCTGGTGGAGTCAATTGCGAAAGTATTCCACAATCTTTCAAATGATCACCAAACTCTTGAGATAAATATTCACCACCACGATCGGATCGCAATGCTTTTTCTTTCCAAGTTGGTTTTGTACTTCATTTTGGAATTCTTTGAACTTTTCAAAGGATTCCGACTTATGCCGCATGAGGTAAACATATCCAAATCTGCTCACATCATCAGTAAAAGTAATGAAATACCCGTACCCTCCCCTAGCCAAAGTACTCATAGGTCCACACACATCAGTATGTATGAGGGCTAAAAGATCATCGGCCCTTTCACTTGAACCTGTGAAATGAGACTTTGTCATTTTCCCCATTAAGCAAAACTCACATACTTCAAATGATTCAAAATCAAATGATTTGAGAATTCCATCCTTATGAAGTTTCTCTATGCGCTTTGAGCTTATATGGCCTAATCGACAATGCCATAGGTAAGTAGGGTTCAAATCATTTGGTTTGTGTTTCTTGTTTTCTATGTGATAGATATGGTTTTGTAAGTCTAGTACATATAAACCATTTGATAATTTAGCAGAGACATAGAACATACCATTCAAATATGCTGAACAACAATTATTCATAATTTGAAAGGAAAAACCTTCCGAATCCAAAATCGGAATAGAAATTATGTTCTTGGTAATAACTGGAATGTAATAACAATTATAAAGTTCTAATATTAAACCAGAAGGCAAGCGTAAACTATAATCTCCTACAGCTAAAGCAGCAACTCTTGCTCCATTGCCTACTCGGAGATCCTCTTCGCCTTTGCTCAAGCTCCTACTTCTTTTTAGTCCCTGCACATTACCAATAATGTGTAATCCACAAGCGGTATCAAATACCCAAGAAGCAGTTGTAGCTAAATTAACTTCTATGACATAGATACCTGAAGTTGAAGCACCAGTCTTCTTATCCTCCAGATACTTGGGGTAGTTCCTCTTCCAATGACCAATCTTGTGGCAGTGGTAGCACTCATGTTGAGCGGCTACCTTAGCCTTGGGAGTGGCCTTTGGCTTGGTTGAAGAGTTCTCATTGGCAACCACCTTGCCCTTGTTCTTCTTCATGGGATCCCCCTTCTTCTTGAACTGCTTACCTTTACTAACCATTAGAACATCCTTATGTTTAGGTTTACTTGCTAAGTTTCTCTCAGCCTGGATTAGTGAACCATGCAACTCTTGCAGGGTAGCCTCCCCTCGCATGTAGAAGTTCAACTTAAAGTTATGAAAATCTTCAGGCAAGGATCTGATGACTATGTCAGTTGCCAGGTCCTTAGGATAAGGGAAGCCCAATTTCTCCATGGTCTGAAAATGTCCAATCAAATCAAACACATGCGGACCAACGGGCTTCCCCTCTTCCAACTTGGAATCCAGAAGTTTGCAGTTTGCTTCAAATCTCTCCAATCTAGCATTTTTCTGAAACAAAGTTTTCAGTTGTTGGATTATGCTATAGGCATCCAGACCATCAAAATTTTTTTGATACTATGGTTCCATGCAAGCAAGCATCAAGCATGTTACTTGCAGGGAGTTATCCTCTAGAGTTTGTCTAGCTCGCCTTTGAGCTGCAGTGGCATTTTCTGGCAGGGGTTCAGGGAGAGGATTGTCAAGAACACTTTCTTTTCCTTCCGCTCTGAGAACAATTCTCACAGCCATTTGCCATTGTAGGAAGTTGGTAGCATTCAATTTGTCTTTTTCAATTAGAGGGCGCAAGTTAAAAGTAGAGTTGTTTGCACCAGACATGATAACTACAATAAAAAGTAAAGCAAGATTGAATATAATGTTTATCAAAAGTAGCAATTAAACAAATTCAATTCACTACTACCCTTTATTCAAAATTAGAAGTCTCCATTGAATAAAGAATTAACCAAGATCCCCTCCCACTACAATCAAACGGACTTTGGCCCTGCTACTTTAATTTATAGTTTTTGAGGTAAGTAAACATTTTACTAATTATAACTGATTATAACTCTTGGTAGACAGGTTAACAACTCTTTGTATTTTCCTATCTCTTAGCTTCAAAACCCAAAACTTTGTCTTTTGATAGTTTTGTTGAGTTAAACCAAACATTAACATGTAAGTTTCAAAAACCTACCCTACTATCCCCGGAATTATAAGCAACACCCTGCTTTGGCAGAACTTATTACTCATGATCTAAGGCTTTATAGGTGTTGTATGGAAAAGCACTTAAACTCAATATTATTTTGGGACCTAAGTTTACTATGTTGGTTAACTAAAAGTGAACACATTGCTTTAAATAACCACATACATAAACTCATTAAGCATTTTAAGGCAATATAAAATGCATAAAAATAAATGTGATCCTAGTATGGCCGTTAAAAATATAAGCTCAAATCTTCTTGGTTTCCTGTTCATCTTTCTTTGGATCTCCATCCTTGAATTTCTGATGGAACCTTCTTACTCCATCGAGCTCATAATACGAACTTTATAATCTAATTTAAACTTTTAAATTAAATTACAACAATAGAGAACGATGCGCAGATCGTATTTCAAAATTTACAAGAATACAAAACGATACGCATATCGTATTTTCTATCCTATTTTGGGCCATACTAGTCACTTCCCTATAACAAAATATCATATATATTCCATACACGCATTTAATATCAAAATATAATAAACACAAATTACTTATTAACGGTTAATAAGGAAATAACCATTCCAAAATAATTATAAAAACTTAAACAATTTAAGTTTAACATTATTTAGGAAACTTTATTATTTTAATTTCAATTACTATTTAAATATGGCAATAATCTCATTATTCAAGAATTTGTATTTAATAGAAACTTATCAATTATGCTCAACTTAGAAAATCTTATTTTCCAAAATTACCAAAATAAAATTATTTTAACTTTAGAGAAACTAAATTAAAATAAACTTTTCCAATTTGGGCCTTGTTTAGGAAATCAGATTTCCCTTTCAAGTGCACGTGAAACTGAATAACTGATTTAGGAGGTATGATAATTTTTTTTTAATTTTATTAAATGCAGCATCACACCCTTCCCAAAACTCTCGACAAACCCGGTACCTTAAAACAAACACCTTCACGGCTTTGCCAGCCAGCAGCCATCAGGACCGCCGGCCAGCCGCCGCGGCTTAGCATCCAGCCACACTGGTCGATGCAGCCACCAGCGGAAAACCTGCAGCAAGGCCATACAGTGGCCAGGCCGACAGCAAACAGAGAGCAGCGAGGCAATAGCAGCAGCGTCGCTGCTCTACCGCCTGTCTCAGCCACCCGCACCGGTTTTGCACCGCCCTAATTCATCCTCCACCGTGGATCCACCGTCGCAGGTGGGGCCACCCAGCCATGGTGGATAATTCTTTGTAAATTTGTGCAACAATTACCCAAATTTAATTAATCTTTATCCAACTTTTGTTTAAAAATTAACAAATTTAATTAGGTTTGATAATCCGAAAATTATGGAAGAAAAATTTGAATAAATTAAAAAAATTAAAACTGAATTTTAGGTTTGTTAAAAGTTATATTTCAATTAGAAACTTTATTCAAATTAAATCTAACAAGAATTCAAAATTTTAAGGCATAATTATCTCATTTTATTCAAATAAATCTGAAAAATAACAATTATAATCCGAAATATTCGAATTAAATTACCAGGCTGATCTATTGAATTTTCTTAACAAATAAAATCAATAATTTTAATTGTTATCCTTAAATTTTATGATTAATCGAATTAAACATAAAAATTAACTAAATTCAATAATTAATATACAAAAATTCCGAAAAATAGTTTAAAAAATTTCAAAAAATTTCGGTTATTGTATAATAAATAGGTGATGATCATTAGATATATTTAACAAATTAAAAATCAAATATTTAATTGTTAACAAATTATTTTCATGATTAATCTTATTAACCAATAAATAATTTAAAATCTAACGACTTTAATTTTAAAAAATCCAAAATTTTTATGTGATATTAACAGTTAATATCGAGCCTGTGATAAAAATTTCGGAATTTTATAAATTTATTTTGAGCAAAAATTAATTAAATCACGATTTAATGATTCCAATCAATTAATATCATATATTAATTTTGCAAATTCAAGCCATAAATAAATATTCCCTTAATTGAATCAAAATAATTATGTTGCATACAATCATGATCATAAAATATTATGCAAGAGGCTAAAACTGATACCACTGTAGGAACATATAGATGCATAAAGCGGAATTTCAGGAAACAATTTCCTAACATCTATCACAGGATCACATGCATAACAATAATATAGATCAGATTAAGTCGAAAGAATAATCACCTTTGTAGCGTGTTCTCCCGTTCGTATGCAAGCTTCGAAGATCTTAGAGCCCCACTTGTTGCTCCTCTATTTAGTCCACAAGCACCAATTGAATCCCACGTATGCTAGTACGGAAGAGAACGATCACGGTCAATCTCTTGCTTTGTTTGGGAAGAACGGCGTTTGATAGAATAAGAATTAGGGTTTTTGTGTTTTCCTTTTGTCAGATATTGAATGAACGTAATTCCTAAATCCCTGACATTATAACTATTATAATGTGAGAGTTTTAGGTTAACACAAAACTAAAGCCCAACATTGTTCCCTTAACAGACCGGTTGCCATCGGGCCTTTTTGGCCCATTCCAATTAATGCTTATATGTGTGACTTTATAGGATTAATATATTTTAGTTGTAGGTCCAATCAATATTGTCCTACTAATTACATTTATTCTCTAGCAAGCAAATATGATTACTAAAATAATTAACTTATTATCTTCATAATTAATTTCTATTTATATTTAGTAATTGCCGGAAATGTCTAAGGACATAATTCCTTCAGTGGCTTCCCAAGAAACAAACAATATGCTTTGGTTGGGAGGTGAAAGGTCATTGTATTCATAATTTTTTCAAATTGGTACTCGTAGTAATTTAGAATTGCACAATAAAATTTCCATCGATGTGTAAAAATTAATGTTCCATTCACGGAAGTTTAACAGTTTATACGTTCTCGTAACGGGGGAATGGACCCTTAAACTTCTGCCCAGCATTTATTCAAGTGGTTTGTTCAGTGAATCATTAACGGGAAGCCAAACCATCGTCTTAATTACTTGATACATGGTTGGGGTACTTATACATTTGGAGTGATTCAATCTCTTAGCAGTGCGCAATGGATTCTTCTAATCAAGATCAAGATTTAATTAGTAATCTGCCTCCCATCTCCACTGAAAAAATTCTAAAACGTTTGCCACTTATAATGGCAGCTAGGATGGGAGTACTGTCAACTAAATGGAAGGCTCACTGGTTGTCTCTTAGGCATCTCCGCTTTGATGAAGCTTTCTGGGATGAAGTCGGAGAGGATAAAGGCAGCAGTATTGTTAGCAATATACTCTTCCATCACAAAGGCCCTTTACAAAAGTTCTCTCTTTTTATTCCACCGTATAGTATCAATCTCAGTCAATGGTTATCCTTTGTTTCGAGAACTGGTGTCAAAAATATATTTCTTTTTAATTGGTATGATGACGACCTTGTCCTACCTTCACATATTTTCGAATGCAAAGAGTTAATGAAATTGAAACTCAGGCGTTTTGTTTTGAATCATCTACCTCGTGACTTCAAGGGCTTTGCTAATCTTCGGAGTCTTGAGCTATACTATATTGAATGCAATCTTGATGATTTTGGGAGTTTGATCTCAAATTGTCCCAGGCTTACTCTATTAAGACTTGAGAATTACATTGGCTTGGGTCATTTTATCATTGATGTACCCAGTCTTGAAAGCTTAGTTATCAAACACGTATTTTGTTATATAAGTTTCATAAATGTTGTACGTCTTACCAACATCTCACTGGATTTAGACAATTTTGAAAATCCTCAAGACAATGCAATAGTATATGACTCCTTTCAGTATCTTGCTACTGCATGTGAACTTCAACATCTTCATTTAAGTGTTGGTTCGTGTCCGGTAAAACTCAATGCTTTTAGTTTTTTTTTTTTTTTTTTTTTTTTTTTTTTTTTTTTTTCTTTTCTGTTTGAGTTTTGTAGATATTGTGTTGCTTACTTATATTTCAATCTCATATGCTTTTTTCGTTTGTCATGCAAGTTCTTGGATGCAGGGGCTGTTGTAAAATGGTTTCCTCTAGCATTTAACCACATGAGTAAGCTTTGTTTGTCAGAACTAAAGTTGGGCCGTGCAGATGTTTATCATTTTGTCTTTCACATGGTTCAGAGCTGTCCTTTTATCAAGGAACTTAAAATTTCAGTGAGTATATATCATAAATAATGTACTGGCCTTTATTCTGATTAATCTGTCTGTATTGAATGCATATCAATTTTGTTTTTGACAGGACAGCATGTCCTGTCAATCAGCAACTGAGTACTTAATAATATAGCATATGTATCCCTATATTGTGAATTTTCATGTTTGAAGAAATCGATCTCTAATCTTTTTCTAAACAATGTACTTGCTTCTTTTACGCAGTTCTGGCCAGACAAGGCAGTTATAAATGCTGTTCAGCAAGAACATGATTGTGATGGCAACTACAAGTTGGCCCATCTTCTGAAGGTGAAAATTACGGAGATTACAGGATCACTAGCAGAGCTGAAATTCATAGAGTACGTGCTTGCTATCTCAGTCGTGCTTGAGAAATTCTTCTTCAACTTTATAGACAGTCGAAATTTTCGTGGTGCTAATTCAGAGGTTCAGGTGTTACGGGATCTGTTGCAACTCCCTAGAGCATCACCAAAGGCGCAACTTGTTTGGTTGAAGTAATAGACGATCTAGGAACGGGTTTCTTTGTGATGTTGGTAACAAGCATTTGTTGTTTTTTCTAGCAATTTTTTTTCTTGTACGGAAAAACTTATGTTGTGTCATCATTATAGTTTTATTGGAAGATTTGGAACAATAGCATAATAGATCTTCATGGATTGAATGGTTGTTAAAAATTATTTCAGGGTGGCAATTCGATAAATTTTCTGGTTCCATCTTGTTAACATTAATTTTTTTTTGCTTTTAAGAATGCATCAGGAAGGTTCCTTTTTGTCTATTAATACTAACGTTCTAATATAAAATTTTTGGTTCCAAATTTGTTACTAGATTTTAAGAATGCAAGAGCCTTGTCCCTTTTTGTGAAATAGCGGTAATTTGGTCAGCTACAAGAGACAAAATGTGAAGCTAAAGCTCTGTTCGGCAAAATTAACGGTAGCGGGTAGCAGAGTTAGCGGTTGAATAGCGGGTAGCCGTGAGTAGTAGCGGGTAACGGTTAGCTGTCAAAGTAGCGGGTAACTTTTAGCTGTCAAAGTAGCGGGTAACGGTCAGCTGTCAAAGTTTGAAACATAATGAAATTGATGACAACGTTAACGTTAGACTTTGAACCCAAAACAACCCGCCTAACCTATATACCTAAGTGGGTTAGATGAACCCTCATAAAAAAATTAATTTTGTGTGTCTTACGTACAATTCAGCCTATAGTCTAAATTATCCAATTCTTAATGGTATAAATATATACAATATCAATGTTGTAAAAGTAAATATAATATTTTAAATGTAGAAAAAACTATTCAATCTAGATTAAATACAAAGTACTCCCTCCGTCTCCTTTTTTTTCTTTACGTTTTTTTTTTGGGTGTTGCAAAATGTTCTTTACATTTCCTTTTATATTATCACATAAATGATTTGATATTCTATCAAAATTTGTGTCCAATTATTATTTTAACCAATTAAATCTATTGGGTCATTTAATCTCTCACACTTTTCCATTAGGACATTAACTTTTCAAAAGGTCTTGCATGCACAAGGTGTACAATATGTTTATTGTACACCAACATAACTTTTGCCCAGTTTTCTCTAACTTTTACCTAGTTTTCTCTAACTTTTATATTATTAAAAAAAAGTTAATAGATAAACATCTTAAAGTGCTAAATGATTAATTTTATACATTATTAGTGATTTTGAAGAAATATAATTTTTTTAAATGAAAAATTATCACTAAAAAATAGATAACTTTTACATATATAAGGGTAACTTTAAGCAATTTACGTCAACTTTAACTTCGGTGTACAATATTTATCGTACAGCCAATGTAAATAAGAATTTGTGTTTACTTTTTCTCATTTTCCCAATATCAAAATTTTGATAAGAGTGAAAACATTATAAATAAACGTAATTTTCCTCGTTTACATAAAAACTTAGAAGAATCTCAATGCACATTAATTAGTCGTTAAAACGCGTGCAAAATACCAAACGTAAAAAACAAAAAGAGACGGAGGGAGTATGTACTAAGAAGTATAGTGTATCAGTGTGCAGAGTACATACATTGGAAGCAAAAAGCTTGAAACATAATGAAATTGATGACAACGTTAATGTTAGGCTAATATATCATAATATAGCATATGTATCCCTATATTCTGAATTTTCATGTTTGAAGAAATATATCTCTAATCTTTTTCTAAACAATGTACTTGCTTCTTTTACGCAGTTCTGGCCAGACAAGGAAGTCATAAATACTGTTCAGCAAGAACATGATTGTGATGACAACTACAAGGTGGCCCATCTTCTGAAGGTGAAAATTACGGGATTACAGGATCACTAGCAGAGCTGAAATTCATAGAGTACGTGCTTGCTATCTCAGTCGTGCTTGAGAAATTCTTCTTCAACTGTATAGACAGTCGAAATCATCGTGGTGCTAATTCAGAGGTTCAGGTGTTACGGGATCTGTTGCAACTCCCTAGAGCATCACCAAAGGCGCAACTTGTTTTGTTGAAGCAATAGACGATCTAGGAACTGGTTTCTTTGTGATGTTGGTAACAAGCATTTGTTGTTTTTTCTAGCAATTTTTTTTCTTGTACGGAAAAACTTATGTTGTGTCATCATTATAGTTTTATTGGAAGATTTGGAACAATATCATAATAGATCTTCATGGATTGAATGGTTGTTAAAAATTATTTCAGGGTGGCATTTCAATAAGTTTTCTGGTTCCATCTTGTTAACATTAAATTTGTTTGCTTTTAAGAATGCAACATAAATTTGGTTCCGCCACTGTATTAACACAAATTTGTTACTTTATATTAAGAATGTAAGAGCCATGTCCCTTTTTGTGAAATAGCGGAGGTAATTTGGTCAGTTACAAGAGAGAAAATGTGAAGCTAAGGACTTGTTAAGCAAAATTAGCGGTAGTGGCTAGTGGAGTTAGCAGTTGAGTAGCGGGTAGCAGTGAGTAGTAGCGGGTAACGGTTAGCTGTCAAAGTAGCGGGTTAATTAATATGTGTGTTCGGTAAAAGTAGCGATTGATATTCTAAAATAAAGTAAAAGGTATAATATTGTATAAAACTTTATTATAAATTTGTCAAAAACTATCCGCTACCTTTAAAGCTACTCCGTACTAATTTTAACGTTTGACAAACGCTATATCTGCCCCTAACCGCTACCTTGCCAAACACTTACAAATTTAACATGTAGCGTCTTAACTACGTCAAAACGCTACCCGCTACTTCAAACGCTACTGTCGAACACACCCTAAGTATTGTAATTATTTAATTGACTTTTGCCAATAGTAGGGAAATTCCTTTTGTCTTCTCTATGGTACCACCGTGTTCATTGCTTGTTAATCAAAGTCATTAATTCGTTGACAAAGCATTAGTTTAGGAGTTCAACTGTTTGAGGGCAATAATAACTGGAAATACAATTATACCCACCATTGGCGGATCTTCAAAAAATTTCTTTGGGGGGCCATGATAATAATTTTCATTTTTTGTTTAATAAATTTATTCATTGTATCGTTTTTAAGGAATTGATATGTCAAAAAAATCTTTT
The DNA here is from genome assembly GCF_020520425.1 of Spinacia oleracea. Taxonomy (NCBI): domain Eukaryota; kingdom Viridiplantae; phylum Streptophyta; class Magnoliopsida; order Caryophyllales; family Amaranthaceae; genus Spinacia; species Spinacia oleracea. The sequence goes on along the minus strand of NC_079488.1, from coordinate 66,525,689 downwards.
TTATGCGATAAAACTAAAATATGAAGCCTTGAAAGTCGATTATCTCCTAATGAGTACAAATATACAATACAAAGTATGAAAGTACAGTGTGGGGTCATTGATAAAAAGAAAGAAAAAAAGTAGAAGAGGGTAATATTATACTCACGTGGCCTTGTCACCAAAAAAAGAGAGTACATGAATAGGAATGAGGGATAGAGAGGATAATCGCTAACTGCTGTACCCGGGTACAGCCAGCTCTGGCTGTACCCCCCAAAAACGACGCGCTTATATTGTTTGTTCATTCTTGTCGACTGTTTGTTCTTTTTTATTGTACTGTTTGTTCATTCTTATTGTACTGTTTGTTCTTTCTCTTTGTAATGTTTGTTCTTTCATGTTATTTTTAAAATTCATCATCAAATTTTCATAATTGTTGTATTTTTTGTTCTTTCTTCTGGAATTTTATGTTATTTTTTATATTATTTGTTCTTTTTTGTTTATTTGTTTGTTTATAATAATCATATGGTTAATGTTCATAATTAAACTCTTCATTAATCTTTTATTCTTTCTTTTTGTATTGTTTGTTCTTTCTTGTTGTACTGTTTGTTCTTTCATGTTGGCTTTAAAATTCATCATAAAATTGTTCATAATTGTTGTATTGTTTGTTTTTTTTTTTTCTGGAATTTTACGTTCTTTTTTATATTGTTTGTTCTTTTTTGTTGAATTATTTGTTCTTTCTTGTTTATTGGTTTGTTCATAATAATTATCTGCTTTATTGTTTTTCTTTCTTGTTGTATTGTTTGTTCTTTCATGTTGGCTTTAAAATTCATCATAAAATTGTTCATAGTTGTTGTATTGTTTGTTCTTTTTTATGGAATTTTATGTTCTTTTTTATATTGTTTGTTCTTTTTTGTTGAATTATTTGTTCTTTCTTGTTTATTTGTTTGTTCACAATAAATAAATGGTTAATGTTCATAATGAAATTGTTCACTTCATTGGTCTTTTATGTTTTTACAAGCGCCTATATTGTTTATTTCCATATAAATAAATAAATGTTCATTTCCCTAATAGTAAATGTTCATTCCAAATAAATAAATAAATGTTCATTTCCGAAATAGTAAATGTTCATTTTTGTAGTTTATTTCCAAATAAATAAATAAATGTTCATTTCCAAAATAGTAAATGTTCATTCCAAATAAATAAATAAATGTTCATTTCCGAAATAGTAAATATTCATTTTTGTACCAGTATTTGTTCTTTCTTGTTGTATTGTTTGTTCTTTCATGTTGGCTTTAAAATTCATCATAAAGTTGTTCATAATTGTTGTATTGGTTGTTCTTTTTTCTGGAATTTTATGCTCTTTTTTATATTGTTTGTTCTTTTTTGTTGAATTATTTGTTCTTTCTTGTTTATTTATTTTGTTCACAATAAATATATGATTAATGTTCATAATGAAATGGTTCATTTCATTGGTCTTTTATGTTTTTACAAGCGCCTATATTGTTTATTTCCAAATAAATAAATAAATGTTCATTTCCAAAATAGTAAATGTTCATTCTAAATAAATTATTAATGTTCATTTCCGAAATAGTAAATGTTCATTTTTGTAGTTTATTTCCAAATAAATAAATAAATGTTCATTTTCAAAATAGTAAATGTTCATTCCAAATAAATAAATAAATGTTCATTTCCGAAATAGTAAATGTTCATTTTTGTACAAGTATATTAATGTTCATTTTAAATAACACAAAACGACATCGTTTTGGATGAGGGTACAGCCAGCTTTGGATGTACCCGGGTATAGCCAAAAATTTGCGATAGAGAGGAGATTGGACCGGGTAATATTATACTCACGTGGGCCCTCTAGGCAATTTGGGCCTGTGTACTAATTATTTTTATGGGCTTCTACCAGGGGCCAGGCCCCAAGTGGCCCCTGTGGAAGATCTGCCTCTGATACCCACCTTTAAGATGTTAGAAGAACCTAAGATATTTTTTTTATGCGGATGAGTCATAAGAGCAATACAAATATACATGATATGCCTAAAACACAATCGTATTTGAACATTGTATTTGAAAAGCTTTCCCTTCGGCGTTTGTTCTCGTAATATGGGAGTACCCTTCGAATTTCAAAATTTCTGAGCTAAACTCTCACTCGAGTATTTGGGCAAAAAAAATGGGCAGCTAGCCACTGGAGGCCACTGTGCTGATGGCAGGCAGCAGCGCCAGACGCAAGGGGTGTTCCCAACGCTACTGCTGGCACTCAACACTTGAGCGTAGCAATGGCATAATGCTCATGAGATATCGTATACTCGAATTGAAATTTGAAAGTCCCCAGCAGAGTCGCCGGATTGTGGGGGGGGGGGGGGTTTGAACGCATAGTGTTTTCGTACGTGCCCCTACTGCTTTTGAAATTTTGAAATTCGAAGGAGTGGCCACCAAACATGTTTAAGGGTCTCGTTTGAAAATATCTTAGTATGACTCTTTTTGGATAAGGCATTGAATGTTGAAGCCGAACGGGTGAGATTCGGGTACGGGAATGAACCCCTTACTTTGGCAAGCTTTAAAAGTACGTTCAAACACAAGACAAAGATCGTTTTCGTGAAATCCGAATCATGACACTATGTTGGTTTAATCATGCATTTTAGAACATTGTATTTGCTACTTATATGTGGTCACTTTGCTTTAAAGTTAATTAAGGGAACCTAAGGTCGGTTTGTCCAAAAAGTATCTTTGTTAAGCGTGATGTAACCTTTGTATATTGTTGTATTTAGCATGTTGGGTGTTGAAAGCAATAAAAATGTAAAGCATCATCACAAATAGTAGGAATTATCGAAATGCGTACAAAACCACATCACCTTAAAAAGGTGAGTAAAGAATGCGGAATTGAAATTGCAAGCATAGAAAATAGAGGTGCGATATTGAAAATGCGTTATTGAAAGTGCGATATTGAAATTGCGATATTGAAATACGGTATTGAAATTGCAGTATTGAAATGACAATATTAAAATTGTATTATTGTACTTGAGATCCGAACGCCAAACAACTACTTAATAATAAGTGTGTCCGACACGGATTCAATTCTCTAAAAATCTCAACTTTAGATGAGTTGCTCATCATGTTGTAATAATTGGGTTTTCAAGGCAAATACTAGAATAAGAATAAGAACGAGTTTAGGAAATCGTTGTGCCGTGGTAACCAAACCACTGCCTTGAAAACGAGATTCGGTGCAACCGGGGTGCACAATTGTATCCACCGATTCGTTCCCTAAGGTTTACACAACTCTCAACACACAAAGGCACTTTTGGGTGATGAGATGGAGCCACATAAACTTATGCCCAAAAGAATAAGAAGGAAAAGGTTTGAAGAGATACAAATATTCATGACTTAATCATGAACCAAAATTCTTCCATCCAAAACAAAAGGGAAAGGAGGAGGAGAGGAAGAGATCAATATATGTGTGTACCAACAACTCAGAAAATGAAGAGTACTTATAGGATGTGTGGAGGAGACAAAACAATCCAAAGAAATCAAAGGTTTCAAAGGAATTCAATGATATTAATCAACCATAAACCTATGATAATGAAGAGTTGATAACCCCCATAATCAAGAGAAATAATGGACCAACTTAATCACCATAATCAGAATGATAATTGTCCATAAATAATACTTAAAAGGTTATCATAAAGGAGGAATCCAAAGAGAAGATCAAAAACGGACAACACCAAGAACCGATCTCGAAACCTGCCGGTTTTCCAAAACCGGCCGGTTTTCGGTTCACTTCAAAAAATGCCTTTTAAGTCCGATTTTCAACTTACACTCGAAACCTGCCGGTTTCGGAAAACCTGGCAGGCAGGTTTTGAGAAACCTGTCGGTTTTCCAAAACCTGACAGGCAGGTTTTGAGCGCTTTTCCATCTTTAAATTCCAACAATCCCACACTAAAGATGAGAAAAGATACCAAATGAAAGAGGAAGATATTGGGCATAAGAGGAGCTTAATACATAACACTTGGTGTTATATAAAGTAAATTGAAACCAAATGCTTAGTGAAGTGAATTATGACTTACAAACCCAAGGGTGGACGAACCTTGAAACCCTTAAGTCCTTGATCAAAGAGTGGACTAACCTTGAAACTCTAAGATTTAATTCACGCCCCCACAACACATACCTCACTCCAAAGATTATGTGGACTCCGCAAAGTGTACGCGTTTTAAGCCATGCGTTTACCTTAGTTCTCATGGAAGCTCTAGGAAACTGCCCAAGTTTCCATAAAAGATGGCGAGTCTTCACAACCACGTAGGTGAATCCTCAAGTGCTTCTCAAAATAGCACTTAGTCAATAGGGTTAAATTATGTTCACTTTTAGTGAACCATCAAGAGCTACCTCGCATCTATATTAACCCCCACAAGACCATAGATTCATTAAGAACATAATATAATGTTAAACCTCTCAAATAATTTGGTTGGTGAATCCACAAGTTGAATGCGTCCATTTCAATATGTTAGATTCATTAAGAGTTTATACAACTCAACCCTCATACAAGCGGTGGTTCTCTTTAAAGTGCATCTCAACTAGCACTCTACCATTAAGAGTTCAAAGACTCAACCTCATTCAAGCATTACAACACATGCCATAGGGATAAGCAAGTAATGCTTATTACTTTACTCAAATGGGCATGAAGCCTATCCCCCTCGACATTTCAACCATCAAGGATCATTACATGTCCCAATTCAATCTTCGTACCATAGTGCATAGCGTACCTTGCATTAAGATTTTCCGTTAGAAAGTATAACCATAAGCAAGGACATTTAACTGGTATATGCTCACTCAAAAGCACACATGGTAAAGAAATTATAAGATGATTTGTTCTTGGTTCAACTAACACCAATTAAATTTGATGGGACAATTTTGTAAAACTCAATTTTACAAAAAGTTCTTCATAAAGTATGATCCTCAAATCAACATAGCCACTTTAGTGAAAGTACTTCATCAATATCAAACTTCTATAATTTGCATCGAAAACTTCAAAGAGACATACTTTGAAAACATAGCAAATAAATACCATTCAACCTTATCCGTGATACCTTTAAAATGAAGCAAACCCTCGTTCACTAAAAATTTGTGAAATTAAAAACAACTCAATTATTTCACAGTAAATTCACAAATAATAGCTATGTCAAAATACCAACAATACATATCATTATTATAGCGGAAAATATACTAGCGTCCACAACCTAAATCATGTTTTAGGTCCTTTTAAAGGTTGAAGCTAAAAATTACATTCCACGCATATCCACAAATGATATGATTTTATATTTCCACAAATCTTCTCAAAAATTAAGAAAATGACTTACTATGAAAACCAAACATTTGTTTTCATATATTACTCAAAACCATTTACTTAAATAACACTTTCAACTTTCAAGGGAGAAGACATAGAATTCAATGAAGGTTTAAAACTCAATATTCAACATGTGATGTAAATATAACTTGAGCACATCATCCACATATCGAGTAAAATAACCACACATAATTATCACCTTGGAAAAATAAGAATTGAAATTCTCCACCCAAGTTATTAATCTAAACAACTATGAGAATTCAAATTCTACACAATCAATATGCATCAAGATATCGATAAGGTACATGTACCATTACAATGGTGATAACTCCAACACACATAATGAATTCCATAAACACATAATTCTTATCCTCAAGCATGGGAACTCGTCACTCATGGTTTTACCACTTAGAACAATCACTTTACATACCTATGATAAAAGAGCATGCAATATAGGAATGAAAATTAAACTGCTCAAAAATCTAAGTGATATAAAATTTGTTCCCAAAATAATAAGAATAAGAAAATCTCACTCCCTTACGTTGATAAGGTTCTCCCAATTCAAGTATAGCCTTGAAACTCCTAATAACCATCCGGTGAATAGTCATTAAACCCTTTCAAGAAAACATCTAGATATTCATATTCCTTAGGTAGGTTGCGAAACTCACAAGTAAGCTTAACTTACTCCCAAAAGCTTCCCCTCAAAGGTTAACGACAAAAAGTCTCCATTGACAAATCACGGAATTAAGGTCTTACTCATAGGAATTGAAAACACAACACAAATTCAAGGCATACATAAAAACGTCCTTTAGCATAACGGGCAATTCTCATGCCTTGAAAACTCTGACTTCAAGTCTCTTCTAAATTCAACTTGTTCACTACTAACAAAAGAATTAGAAGAAAATAGAACAATCAAGCAAGAGACACTTTAAACCCAACATGCATAGCCAAACAATTAGTTGCATCATGCACAAACATGCTAAAAGAAGAATTACCGTTAAAATGAGAATACTCAAAAAATACATACCAAAACTCATCAATAAGATGAACATCCCAAGAGGCCAAGAAGTCATGGAATTACATGCATAATAAAAAGAGTACACTCAAATAATACAAGGACCAAGAAAACAAGTCCAACATTGAAATATTAGGCACTTCCCATATAGTGGACTTAAAAGTCTCTTTTACATGACACCTAAAAATTTCGAATTTCGAATATTTGGACTCACAACCACTTTCCAAAAAACACCGGGGTCTAAAGGTTTCCCAAGAGAAACTCTCAAAAATACATGAGCATTCAAAAACAACCCCCACATGGAAATAATAAGCCCAAAAATTAAGATCATAAAATGATCACTCAACAAGGTTAAACTATGAGAAATTCCATAATAAAATTATGTACTCAACAATTCCCATAAAACCATTTTAAGATCAATAAACCCTTAAAACTCAAGTCTCAAAACTTTTGGCCAACTTTAATGAAATTCCAACACCAACACAAATAAAAAGGCTATTTAGTCTCAACCATAGAAAATTCATTAAACAACACCATACCAATCATGACAAGATTAATGGTCAAATTCTCAAAAGTGTAGTGACTCGAATAATCAGGTATACATCCAAGGAAAATATTATACGTAAAAACTCACTCAACATATTCCAAGGAAAAGGGTTAACATAGTTTGCTTCCACAAACTCAAACACTTATGTTCTAGGCGGTCATCACAAGCTTATGATAACTTGCTCCAATGGGTACACAAAAAACTCCAAGGAATTAAATATGCATATTTCCAACAATGCATAAGAAACCATTGATTATGAAGTTACATACCCAATATTCATGGTGATAAACAAGAACTTGGAATCATACGTATACACCAATATTACTATGACAAGTTAGCGCTTGAAATGACAACGTACAAGGCTAATAATCTAATCACTATTAGAATAAAACTACTTACTAAATACCCTTAGTAAAGCAAGTACACAAAGTCACAAGCCCAAAATTCCTCTACCAAGGAAAATATGACAATGCACAAATAATTCACATTAGTCTTTGAAAGACTAAAAACATAACTTTAATAAAACTAAGGTCTCCTCATGAAATTAAACATGCATGAAACCAAAGTAAACTGTAGAGTAAAATAACATGTTCATACATCATAAATAATTCAAATACTCTACTTTCTAGTAATCATTCCAACAAACATCATTTGACAATATAAAAATCAATTTTAATATTGTCATCTTCACAAAATATAATTTGTTGAAATGACTATTAGAAATGAACATGTTAGAATAATATCTTATTAAAAGAAGTAGTTTAGAATGAACCTCCCTTGATATTAAATCAAGTATGTGTATTGTAAGACATTCCAAAATCTTCAATCAATCCTCCATCACGATATCTTCTTCCAAGACGTTACTTTTGACTTTCCGTATCCAGAAAAATCAGGTTCGTTGTTGAAGTTGTAACTGACGATTGCGATCATCCAATGACAATCCGACCGTTGAAAATCAAGCCCAAGATGTCCCGGATATTGTGTCAAAATTTCAGGACAATCGGACCACGGATGACCCTCGATCCGGATCAATCTTTGAGACTTCTCCCAGAAAAACGTGAATGAAAAACATCTTTGGAAACCCTCTAAATTCCCTTTATCTTTCACTCAAACTCACAAATATAAATTTCCTCAAAAATCATAAGAAGTATTTAGCCATTGAAATATATCTCGTTTTCAAATTGTTGTAATAATTGGGTTTTCAAGGCAAATACTAGAATAAGAATAAGAACGAGTTTAGGAAATCGTTACGCCGTGGTAACCAAACCACTGCCTTGAAAACGAGATTCGGTGCAACCGGGGTGCACAATTGTATCCACCGATTCGTTCCCTAAGGTTTACACAACTCTCAACACACAAAGGCACTTTTGGGTGATGAGATGGAGCCACATAAACTTATGCCCAAAAGAATAAGAAGGAAAAGGTTTGAAGAGATACAAATATTCATGACTTAATCATGAACCAAAATTCTTCCATCCAAAACAAAAGGGAAAGGAGGAGGAGAGGAAGAGATCAATATATGTGTGTACCAACAACTCAGAAAATGAAGAGTACTTATAGGATGTGTGGAGGAGACAAAACAATCCAAAGAAATCAAAGGTTTCAAAGGAATTCAATGATATTAATCAACCATAAACCCATGATAATGAAGAGTTGATAACCCCCATAATCAAGAGAAATAATGGACCAACTTAATCACCATAATCAGAATGATAATTGTCCATAAATAATACTTAAAAGGTTATCATAAAGGAGGAATCCAAAGAGAAGATCAAAAACGGACAACACCAAGAACCGATCTCGAAACCTGCCGGTTTTCCAAAACCGGCCGGTTTTCGGTTCACTTCAAAAAATGCCTTTTAAGTCCGATTTTCAACTTACACTCGAAACCTGCCGGTTTCGGAAAACCTGGCAGGCAGGTTTTGAGAAACCTGTCGGTTTTCCAAAACCTGACAGGCAGGTTTTGAGCGCTTTTCCATCTTTAAATTCCAACACATCATAGATCATCCTTGATGTTAACTAGAATAAACTACAGCATACCCAAATGCAGCACAACCCAAGACCAAATTCAGTGGATCAAAACATGAACAAACAAAATTGCACTTACAAGCTTAACAGATTTATCTTTTTCCTTCTGCCCATATTTCCCTTGTTTACGCAGTGGATTAGCCTGATTATCGTCTTCTGTAGACAAGAATCCTAGATGTTGTGAACAACTACATCATATTTAGGTGTAAAAGGTAGCAACGAAGAGAATGAAAAGAACTTGAGGAACAAAGCAACAACCAACAGGAGAAGGTGAAACAAGAAAACTGGATGCAATACAAGATTTTTCCGGTAGAAGCTAGTGATCTTAGCATTGATCGTGTATCATTTTTGCAGAACTCTCATAAGTTCCACTCAATTAGATCTATCCATCTCACTCTATCCAGGACAATCTACATAAGATTGAAATCCCCCCCCCCCCCACATAGGATCGGGAACTACAAATTTATCAAAGATTTGTATGCTACCTATCACAAACTAATGCAACCTCTCGACATCCAAGGTAAAGCTTGCCTCCCCAGCAACATAAAACCCTAGTATCGACAAAATTTACCAAGCTAAGAAAACTGAAGAAACAAATAAGATCCAGGAAACGAAAATCATTAAAAGAACTCAAATTTAATTCCATTATTTGATAAAGAAAACATTAATTGGACCAAAACACAACTGAAAATACTAAAAAAGCACCAAATTTCGTTAGTGAGAGATGAAATCGAACAAAAACTTCGAGTCCTAATTAACAGAACAAAAACTGGAAAAAACACGAAAAAAGAATCAAGAATACCTTCGCGAATTTAGAGAGATGAAATCGTACACGAGATGTTGAAGAAGATGAATCGAAGCTGAGTACGTGTTGGTAGTTCTAGAGGATTTGAGGAAGAAGAGATAACACGAGGGAGGAAGAAGAGAGAAAACGGGAGGAAGAGAGAGAAAGAAATTATGAAAAATGGGTGAAAAGAGGGAGGTCATTTAGTTTGTTGCAATTACAAAATTACCCTCAGTTGTTTGATTTGGTCGGACGGGGTGAGGATCATTAGATTGTTTTGATCAACAGCTGATATTAGTTCTCTGTTCTCATCTTAAGGGTTGGTTCTCACCAGATCCCGATTCTATATATATAATGAATCAATTAAGGGCTGGTTCTCACCAGATCCCAATTCAATTAAGAAATCATTAAAATTAATTAAATTGGAAAATGAATCTCTAGCCTTATGGAAATACTTCCTACTCTATAATTAAGATCTTGACTATTTAAGTCAAAATGATAAACTAAAAAGTAGTAACTTTTTTAAAAAGGCAACTTAAATAATAAAAACATAATGATTGACTATTTTCAAACAATTATTCAGAACTGCTAAAATAAATTGGGGAAAATGTTCAGGTATAGGAAATCAAAATTTATTACTCTGTCCGTTTCTTTTTGTTCTTTACGTTTTATTTTTTAGGTGTTTCAAAATGTTCTTTACATTTCCTTTTATATTATCACATAAGTACTTTAATATTCTATCAAAATTTGTGTCCAATGACTATTTTAACCAATTAAATTCATTGGGTCATTTAATCTCTCACACTTCTCTATTGGGACATTAAATTTTTCTCATTTTCCCAATATCAAAATTCTAATAAGAGTGAAAACATTATAAATAAACGTAATTATCCTTGTTTAAAAAAAAAAGAATCGCAATGTCACATCTTTTTTTTTGGGACGGAATGTTACATCTTAGCATAACAAGATAATGACTCCCTCCGTCTCTTTTTGTTTTTTACGTTTGATGTTTTTCACGCGATTTAACGACTATTTAATGTGCATTGATATCCCTCTACCTTTTTTATTTAAACAAGAAAAATTATGTTTATTTATAATGTTTTCACTTTTATCAAAAATCTGACATTGGGAAAATGAGAAATATTTAATGTCCAATGGATTTAATTGGTTAAAATAATATTTGGGCACAAATTATGATAGAATATTAATGCATTATGTGACAATATAAAAGAAAATGTAAAGAACAAAATGAAACACCCAAAATGGAATACGTAAAAAACAAAAAGAGACGGAGGGAGTAGTTTTCTATATTAATATCGAACGTATTAAATGTTACATCTGTATATCTAATATCATCATGTTGAAATTAAGTTATTAATTTTCAGATTTAGTGTCATTTATATGTTTAATAACAGGTTGGAAAACCAAAAAAATGAGATTATACTGTTAATTACTTTCGCCATCCTTTTCTAATATTTACGTTTGGTATCATACACACGATTTAACAAATAACTAGTGTGTGGCTCGGTCGATACCCCGATTGCTACATTGAATAGTTAAAATTTTAGATTTTGGTTGAGCAAAGTATTTGATAAGATACATGTATACCATTAAGTGAAAGCATTCATCAAGTTCGTCAACTACACAAACACGTACACTAAGTCATTTATCATGAGAAATAATTTTTCAATTGTATCATCTTACAATTTGTATAATTTATTTTCTAGTGGAAATAAGTGATACAAAATTAACAAACACGAAATTAGATATATGCAGCCATGCAAGGCATTTATGTAGTTGATACTTATGAGACTTATGACATCATGTTTATTCATAATTGTCCTAATTATTTAATTTTTTTTTTCCAAAATAGTCAATAGAAAATAAAAAGTCACGTAAAAATTTAGTTGTTGTAAACTTCATGTTAACATTCATTTATAAATTAATGTGAAAAGATAAACCACAAATGGTTGTTGGTTAAGATGGTAATGAGAGTTATTATCCACACTTGAGGTCTAAAGTTCGAACCTCATTGTATGTATTGATTTTAGGTTGTCCATGATATAACATATCATTTGGTGAGTGGATAATGTGGCGCAAAGGGAAGAGTACTACGTGCCACATAGACATTTTTCTCAACGCCTTTTAATATATTAGTATAGATATAGATTAATGTGTATAGAGGATTTCATTTCTTTTACTTAAAAATGTAAATTATGTTTCTCTTTATCGTTGAACTTAAATTATTTAATAAATTAAACAAATAATTATTATTTAACTTTTCCCCAAAATTTAAGATTAGGAAAGTGAAAGAGATTTAAAGCCCCTATATATGAATTTGAATGATCAAAATAATCACTTGGCATGATTTTTGACAAAATATTAGGATCATTTATGTTACAATATAAATGAAAATATGTCAAACGTAAAGAATAAAAAGAGACGCCATAAGCGGAATATGTAAATAATAGAAAGCGGCAGAGGGAGTAACATCAATATATAGCTATAAAAATTCATATCTTAAACAATCAATTGACACATAAATATATGATCACGTACTACCAAGAAAATATTAATTTCGTAAAATCAACTAACACCCACGTAATCCTACAAAACCAATTAATATAATCTTTCTGACCAACGTATTTCAAGCTAGCAAAATAGGTTGAAACAAAATCGAATTGAAATACAAGCTAAGTTAACATGACAATTTTGCCTTAAACAATTACCAACTTTTTAATTTTCCAACATCATTTAAAATGTTAATTATCAATAGCATAAACATATATAAATTGATTTGTAAATTTATAAATACTCCAAATTTATATTATCATTTTCAACATCTATACTGTAGTAGTTTTTATATAATATAATTCTCTCTTTTTAATTTTCTAATTTTATAAATATCCCATGCATTAGCACGGGCACAAACTAGTATGCGATTTATCAAAATAAAAATAGATAAATAAAGACCCGATAAAAGATAATAAGAGATTAATAAATAATTAAATACTTAGTAAAAGATAATAAGAGATGAATTTAATAGGAGTCAACTACTGGTAAGAGATAATAAAAGATAAATTTTGCTAGGAGTCCAAATAGATAACTAAATACTTAATAAAAGATAATAAGCGATAAATTTTACTAGGAGTCAACTACCATATTCTATATAATGCAACGAAGTTACCATTACAAAAAAAAAAAAAAAACAATCGCATTAACGAAGGGCTATTTATGACGTAAATCTCGTCTTTTAAGTGAATATTCCTTGACAAGGTATCTAATTACCGGCATTATATATATGATGAAATAGTTAATTATGACGACCCCGTTCACGAACGGACTTGCGACGGAAGCACGCCGTAATTGTTTTTTTATGACGGAAAACCCTGTCGTCAATACTTTTATCCCATCAAAAAAAAGTAACAAATCTTGTATTCCCTCTATAATTTTACTCTATGACTTAATTCTAGTAATCTCTAAAATATTGTACATGAAAAGAACCATTTTATGCATAAAAGCCCGTGCGTCTCAAGGGTCTAAAGAATAGTTTTTTTTCGTTTTCTTTTGAGAAAGGGTCTAAAGAATAGTCAAGTTCTAATGAACTAAGGCCCCGTTTAGTTCACCTTATTTCTCCTGATTTGATCTGATCTAATCTAGTCTGATCTGATCTGATCTGAACTTATTTTTTCTGATATGAACTTATTTTTTCTGATCTGATCTGATCTGATTCTTCAGAGTTAAGTTTAAACAAAAATCTACATTTATTAATATTAAACGACTTACGTGTAAAATAAATGTTACACAAATTTATAATATTGTTATTATTTATTTGACTTTGCTCATGATTTAACTATTCCTTATATTATATAGACCTATACATGATCTAGATAGATCAGTTGTGATCTAGACATATAAGTTCTGATTTGTATATGATCTATACAGATCGGTTCTGATCAAGACATGAGATCTGGACATGATTAGTTCTGATCTGGACATGATCTACACAGATCAGTTCTGATCTGGACATGATCTGTACAGATCAATTCTGATCTGGACATGATCAATACAGTCCAATTCTGATATGGACATGATCTGCGCGGTTCAGTTCTGATCTGGACATGATCTGTTTTGATCTGGACATGATCTGTACATACCAGTTCTGATCGAGACATGATCTGTACAGATCAGTTATGAACTGGTCATGATCTGAACTGACTGATCTGGTCATAAACTGTACAAATCAATTCTGATATGGACATGATTTTTGCAGATCAATTCTGATCTGAACATAATCTGTACAGAGTCGATATCTAGACTAGTTATAATTTGGATATATCGATTCTGACCTGGACATGATCTGTACAAATCGGTTTTGATCTAAACATATTGGTTCGGTAAGGATCGGTTCTGATGTAGACAAGATCTTTGAAGATTTGAACATGACCTGGACATGATCTGTGTAGATCAGTTATGATCTGGATATTATCTTATTCTATCAGTTCTGGTCTGGATATATAATGGTTCTGATATATAAAAATCAGTTCTGATATGGACATGACCTGATCATATCGTTTCTGATCTGGACTTAATGGTTTTAATTTGGACATGATCAATTTGAATGTTTTGTTAATGTTTTTTATGCCTTAAATAATAGATTTTAATTGCACCGACAACAAAATTACTTTTTTTATTAAAGCAATAATAGTAATAAAATATTAAATATAATAACAATGATATAAACATATACCAATAATAATAATAAATAAAATAATTATAATAATAATTATAATTAAAAAATAATAATAATAAACTAATAATAATAATAATAATAACAATATTTGATTGGTCCGCGTTTGATTGGTCGGGGCTGCTTTGATTGGTCCGCGTTTAGGAAACTACTTCGGAGGGCTTCAGTTTGGAGTTGGGGTTCCAGCAGGTGGTGAGGCTACTCTCCATGCTGTCAATCGTTTGGTTGAGGCTCGTGGGGCTGATGTTGGCCTCTCTATGTTATTGGTGGATTTTCGGAATGCGTTCAATTTAGTTGATCGATCGGCTTTGTTGCGTGAGGTTCGGCTACATTGTCCTGCTCTTTCGCGTTGGGTTGAATTCTGCTACTCTTCTCCAGCGCGGCTGTATTATGGGGAGCATACCTTGTGGTCTTGTCAAGGTGTGCAGCAAGGGGATCCTCTCGGCCCTTTGCTTTTCTCTCCGGTTCTACATCCGTTGGTGTGTCGAATCAGAGACTCTTTTGATCTATCTCTTCAGGCTTGGTACTTGGACGATGGCACTATCGTTGGTGACACTTTGGTGGTTGGAAAGGTCTTGGAGTTGATTTTGGAGGAGGGTCCTCATTTAGGTCTCCATGTTAATGTTGAGAAGACAGAGGTTTTCTGGCCTTCGGAGGACCCACGCAGTCGTCTAGAGGGTGTCTTTCCTTCGGATATTGCTCGTCCTGCGCTTGGTGTTAAGTTGCTTGGTGGTCCAGTCAGTACGGATTCCTCTTTTTGTAAGGAGTTGGTTTCGCAGCGTGTGTCGAAGACTATTGTGTTGATGGATGCTGTAGCTAAGCTTAATGATCCCCAGTGTGAGTTGTTGCTTCTTCGTGCGTGTACTGGAGTCTCTAAACTCTACTTTGCTATGCGCACTTGTCCGCCTCATCTTTTCGAAGCGGCCCAATTATCCTTTGATGTGGCTCTTCGGGCTTCTTTAGAGCTATCGTGACTGCTTCGGGACATGGGTTTGGTGACTGGCAATGGCGTCTTGCCACCTTGCCTTATTCTTATGGAGGATTGGGTGTTTATTCAGCTGGTGATGTTCGGCATTATGCTTTTCTTGCATCCCGTTTGCAGTCTTCTGGTTTGCAGGATTCGCTTCTTCGGCTTTCAAGTGTTGATGGTCGGGGACCGACCTTCGATGATGCTCTTGGTCTTTTCAATAGAACTGTGGATACCGACCTTATGAGTAGCCCTAGTGAGATCGCTGCCCCCACACTCATGAAGAAATTGGCAGACATATATTTCACGAAGGTTACTGCTGATGCGGTATCCGCTTACTCCTTATCTTCACGTCATGTTGCCTTATGGAAATCACAGCAGGGGGATCACTCCTCAGCTTGGTTGTGGGCAGTCCCCATCTCAGGTTTAGGCCAGACTATGAACGGTAAGACTTATCGTTCGGTTCTTTGCTATCGGTTGGGTATTCCGTTGTTCTCTTATTCGACGCCGTGTTTTGCTTGCTCTCGGGTTTTTGATGGGGACATTTATGGGGATCATGCCGTGTCTTGTACTGGGATTGTGGGTATCAAACATCGACATAATGTTGTTCGTGATACCCTTTTGGATATTTGCTATCGGTCGGGGATTTCTGCTCGCAAGGAGGTTGATGTTGGGCTGACTAGTGAGGGTGATGGAGCTCTTCGTCCTGCAGATATATTGCTTTATTCATGGGATGGCGGTCTAGATGTGTGTATTGACTTGATTGGGTCTTCTCCTATGACGCAATCGGGGTTGTCAGGCTTCGTTCCGGGTCGGGTTGTGGCGGTTGCAGCGCAGCGGAAGCTGGATAAGTATGCGGCACGTTGTAGGGCTTTGGGTTACGGTTTCTTTCCTTTTTCCTTCTCTTCTTTTGGGGAATTAGAGAAAGGGGCTGTTTCTTTGCCGAAGCGGGTCCAGACGTACTCCAGGGCTCAAGACATTGGGGCACGGGCAGCTGCCCACATTTTCAGCAGGATCGGGTTCGCCATAGCTAGAAGAGTGGGGGCCCAGATTGTATCTCGGCTCCCCTCCAACTTCTTGTAGTTCACTTGATCTTTGTAGCTTGTTAAGCTTGTAACGTTTTGGTGTTTTCTCATTATAATAATAATAATAATAATAATAATAATAATAAGGCATGGTACTTGGACGATGGCACTATTGTTGGTGACACTTTGGTGGTTGGGCAGGTCTTGGAGTTGATTTTGGAGGAGGGGCCTCGTTTAGGTCTCCATGTTAATGTTGGGAAGACGGAGGTTTTCTGGCCTTCGGAGGACCCACGCTGTCGTCTAGAGGGTGTCTTTCCTACGGATATTGCTCGTCCTGAGCTTGGTGTTAAGTTGCTTGGTGGCCCAGTCAGTACGGATTCTTCTTTTTGTAAGGAGGTTGTTTCGCAGCGTGTGTCGAAGACTGTTGTGTTGATGGATGCTGTAGCCAAGCTTAATGATCCCCAGTGTGAGTTGTTGCTTCTTCGTGCGTGTACTGGAGTTTCTAAACTCTACTTTGCTATGCGCACTTGTCCGCCTCATCTTTTTGAAGCGGCCCAATTATCTTTTGATGTGGCTCTGCGGGCTTCTTTAGAGTGCATCGTGGTTGCTTCGGGACCTGGGTTCGGTGACTGGCAATGGCGCCTTGCCACCTTGCCTTATTCTTATGGAGGATTGGGTGTTTATTCAGCTGGTGATGTTCGGCATTATGCTTTTCTTGCATCCCGTTTGCAGTCTTCTGGTTTGCAGGATTCGCTTCTTCGGCTTTCAGGTGTTGAAGGTCCGGGACCGGCCTTTGATGATGCTCTTGGTCTTTTCAACAGGACCGTGGAGACCGACCTTATGCGTAGCCCTAGTGAGATCGCTGCCCCCAGACTCATGAAGAAATTGGCAGACATATATTTCACGAAGGTTATTGCTGATGCGGAATCCGCCTACTCCTTATCTTCACGTCTTGTTGCCCTATGGAAATCTCAGCAGGGGGATCACTCCTCAGCTTGGTTGCGGGCAGTCCCCATCTCGGGGTTAGGCCAGACTATGAACGGTAAGACTTATCGTTCGGTTCTTTGCTATCGGTTGGGTATTCCGTTGTTCTCTGATTCGACGCCGTGCTCTGCTTGCTCTCGGGTTTTCGACGGGGACATTTATGGGGATCATGCCGTGTCTTGTGCTGGGATTGTGGGTATCAAACATCGTCATAATGTTGTTCGTGATACCCTTTTGGATATTTGCTATCGGTCGGGGATTTCTGCTCGCAAGGAGGTTGATGTTGGGCTGACTAGTGAGAGCGATGGAGCTCTTCGTCCTGCAGATATATTGCTTTACTCATGGGATGGCGGTCTAGATGTGTGTGTTGACTTGACTGGGTCTTCCCCTATGACGCAATCTGGGTTGTCAGGCTTCATTCCGGGTCGGGTTGTGGCGGTTGCAGCTCAGCGGAAGCAGGATAAGTATGCGGCACGTTGTAGGGCTTTGGGTTACGGTTTCTTTCCTTTTTCCTTCTCTTCTTTTGGGGAATTAGATAAAGGGGCTGTTTCTTTGCTGAAGCGGGTTCAGGCGTACTCCAGGGCTCAGGACATTGGGGCACGGGCAGCTGCCCACATTTTCAGCAGGATCGGGTTCGCCATAGCTAGAGGTGTGGGGGCCCAGATTGTATCTCGGCTCCCCTCCAACTTCTTGTAGTTCACTTGATCTTTATAGCTTGTTAAGCTTGTAACGTTATAATAATAATAATAATAATAATAATAATAAAAAAAAAAAAAAAAAAATAATAATAATAATAATAATAGTAATCTGGTCTGATCTGGTCTGATATGAATAATTTGATCTGATCTGATCTGAACTTATTTTTTTTGATCTGGTCTGATCTGATTAAATCTGAAATAAGTAATAAGGTAATGAAATAAGGTGAACTAAACAGGGCCCTAAATAAGGCCTTTATTAAATTGAATGTCAATGGTAATAAGGCTGTCAATGGTAATAAGGCTTTTGTCAATAATAGTCAATACCATGGCCGGCTTAATTTTCACTTTAACCAAAGTATTCCATAAACTAAACAGTTGGGATTCTTGGGAAACCGAAGCTAAAGTCACAGTAGTGGCGTATTTATTTGTGGAATTGATTGATGTTTAATTTAACACAAGGATACTCAACAGTTGGAAAACTGAAGAGGTGAAGCCACTACACACCACTAACTTGAGATCGATCAATATTTAGGTTGACTATATATTCAACCGTCCATTACTCTGTTTCACAATTTTTAGCTAAAAATCAAACTTTGCCTCCAATGTCTTCTTCCAAGTCACCTAAAAACCCCAAGGCTCTTGAAGCCAATCCAGATTTAATCAGTAATCTACCACCTATCGCCACAGATAAAATTCTTAAAAACTTGCCGCTTGAAATGGCAGCTAGGATGAGCGTATTATCAACAAAATGGAATGAGAATTGGTTGTCTCTTAGACACCTTCTCTTTGATAAAGAATTCTGGGAAAGACAAGGTTACAAGTATCTGATAACTTACGACACTTACCACATCGTCAGCAATATTCTCTTCCATCACAATGGCCCTTTACACCAATTGCCTGTTGGTTCAGTGGTGATTGAGGCTGAACTTGGTAGGAAGGACCTCGTGTTCGATCCCCGCAACAACAATTGGGAGGGGACTGGAACCTATCCACTCAGAACTCGCCCCGAATCCGGATTAGCCCTAAGGGTGAACCGGATGGTACACCAAAAAAAAACAATGGCCCTTTACAAAAGTTTCATCTCTATATTCCAAAAGCTGTAGGAACATACATCCATCTCAGCCAATGGTTATCTTTAATTTCTTTCCAGGACTTGTGTCAAAAAAATAGCTCTTCTTAATTGGAAGGGTCCCGTACTCATCACACCTTATCACATTTTCAAATGCGAAGAATTGGTGAAATTGAGGCTGGTGCGTTTTGTTATGAATCCTCCACCACGTGACTTCAAGGGCTTTGCTAATCTTCGGAGTCTTAAGCTAGTCGATGTTGAATGCAACCCTGATATTTTTGGGAGCTTAATCGCAAGTTGTCCCAGGCTTCGAAATGTGTATTGGATTGGATCATATTGTTATCGATGTACCAACTCTTGAAAGCTTAGTTATCAAAGGTGTATTTCATTATATAAGTTTCAAAAATGTTGTACGCCTTACTAACATCTCGCTGATTTTAGACAAGAGGAAGAACCCTAAAGGCAATGCACTAGTACTGGACTCCTTAAAGGATCTAGCAACTTCATGTCAACTTCAATATCTTCATTTTGGGGGTCGATTGTTTGAGGTAAAACTTACTTCTTTTATAATAATGTTCGACATTTGTAAATATTGTTTTGTTAACTTATATTAATTCAATCTCATCTACTTTTGGTTTTTCATATATATGCAAGTTCTTGGCTAGAGGCGGTGTAAAATCTCTTCCTGGGATATTATTTTACCACCTAAATAAGCTGAGTTTGACAGAACTTAACTACGGTCATGTAGTTGTATATTTTTTTGTTCACGGCATGGTCCGGAGGTGTCCTTTCATCAAGGACCTTGAAATTTCAGTGAGTATAATAGTTGAAAATTTTTCATTTCTGAAGACTTGTCATCTTTTTATAGTGCAAACTGATTGCAATTTCTTTTATTTTTCTCAGCTTACACCAACTACAAAAGTTCTCAAGTACAAAGTTGCCATCGATGACAACTACAAGTTGGACCATCTTATTAAGGTGAAGTTTACGGGTATATCAGGATCATGGGCAGAGCTGGAAATCATTGAGTACTTGCTTGCTATTTCAGGAGCACTTGAATATTTTTACTTCAAGTGTGAAAATCTTGATGCAGCTTCTGAACTAAAGGTGTCAAGACACCTGATGCGGTTCCAAAGAGCATCAACAAAGGCGCAACTTGTTTGTTTGGAATAGTAGATCGATGACCAGATCAACTAAGAAACTAAGAATAGTCAATATTCTAGAGTTCTAACTAGTATAGGTTTTGAGTTTTTAAGCACTGTGTTTGTTGATAACCTTACTACCTTAGTAATGTAGTTCTCTGAATTTTCTTGAATGATAAGAATCTATTGATCAGTATTGAGTATGAATGTCATCTTATTAATTCCAATATCTATCTCAAACTAGCCAACTTCTAAGGAGCTGTGAAATGAAGCAAGGATCATGCGTGTATATATTAATTCCAATATCTATCTTAAACTAGCCAAGTTCTAAGGAGCTGTTAAATGAAGCAAGCTAGGGTCATGCGTGTATATATTATATATATGCTTGACTTCCATCTCTCATGACTCAAAATTATTTGTGGAAAGATCATACTTCACACTTGGACGCATGTAGTTAACCAATGAAGTCTTGGCCTATTGGTTAAAACTGAGGGACTGTGCACGATAAGTGGGGAGATGATAGAAGTACACAAGGTGTGCAAGAGCATCTTGCACACCACCACTTATAATATGCTACCTCAATTTTAAAAGATTCATCTCTTTTGAAAATTTCAAATTGAAATTTGAAATGTGTTTTGAAATTTTAATTTTGAATTTCAAATTTGTTTTAAGTTCCCAACAATCAACAATTAATTATCTTTGATTCCCCATAAAGCAATGAGTGCATTTTCCATAAAGGAAACGAGTAACCAAAAAATCATCCAATATTTTGATCTTTTCATGACTAAAATGATCCCGTAAAATATTTTCCGCAATTAAAAATTCGGATTTTTCATGAAATGACCCTGAGGTTTGCGTTAATGCACCAAATACCCCTAATATTTCCCGAATGCACCAAATACCCCTAAGGTTTAATAAAAAAATACACAAAATGCCCACCAGGCTAACGGACGTTAAACCTCCGTTAGCGTACATTTACCCTTTTGCCCTTAATCAACTATTTTACCTATTAATCCTAACATTAACCATTAATTAAAGTAATTAAATCCCAAAAAAATCAATTAACCCCAAAAAAACCAATTACCCCCAAATTTTTTTGGATTCTCCATTTCTGCTCTAATTCTCCATTTCTTCTCTTCTCTCAAATTTCTCAATTGCTGCTCTTCTCTCAATTTTGAAAGTCGTAATTTTTGGTGCCGAGGTGAACATTGACAACAAGCATCATTTTGATGTCCTGCTCTATTGCTTCTCTCTTTTCACCGAAGAAAAGTAATTTCCGACTATCTACAGAACAATAAGCCAAAATTGTTGAATTAGGCAATTGCAGACTTGTAGTCGGATATTTGTTGTTGGGAATACCCATTTGTCAGTAATGTGATATATTATCAGTCACAAATTGGTGCTTTCAACCCCTCTCAAATTTTGTAATTTAAGAAGGCACATGGAGCAACCTTCTGGTTCAAACCTCTTACTCCCGCTAACTCCATTTTTGCGGCTGCTTCTCTTTCTCTTTCCTCACTCCCTCTCTTGAAGAAAAAGGGTTGTGATTCTGCAGGAGATTAGGGTGAAACGATAGAGGAGAGAAAGAAGCTATACTCTGTAGTGAAGACCCATTTTCTCCCTTCTCACACACACCCAAATCGATTAAACAAGACCCGGATCAAGGCTCGGATCTGTTGGTTTGTTTCTTGCGACGATCTGGGCGTGCCTTTGGTCCGCTTGAGCACGCTGGTGTCGGTGGTGGTTTGGGGTGGTGGTGAGGGAGAGAAGGGGGTAGCTATTGTGGCGGTGTGTGGTGGTGGTGAGTAAGAGAAGGGGTGCCATGGAACATGGTAGTGATATGGGCTGCCATGGTGCTTTCAACCTAGAAAAGTTGAGCTTTCATGGAGGATAGGAAGAAGGAAGGTGGGAGAGAAAAAAACAAATGAAAATAAAAATAAAAATAAAGGGTAAGAGAAAAAATAAAAATAAACTAAAATGAAAGTTAAAGTTAACGGATAAGTTAACAGAGTTAACGGAAAATAGTCATTTTGGGCATTTTGTGTATTTATATTAAACCTCAGGGGTATTTGTTGCATTCGGGAAACATTAGGGGTATTTGGTGCATTAACGCAAACCTCGGGGTCATTTCATGAAAAATCCGTTAAAAATTTAGTTATTTATCCTCTTGAGAAGAGTCGAACACGGGTTTGCGTAGTTAGAGTAGATGTTGTAACAGCATAGTAGTGACCATTGTAGCAAGGGGCATCAACACGTAAGTCATTGCAAACATAAATTTTTTTAATCTAGTTTTAACGAGTTTGAGAATTCTAAATATGATTTATGTAAAGGTGAAATGATCCTTTATAATCGTACATAAAATTATAACACATTCATGTGTTCTAGCTATATTTTCTAATCTTCGTGGTTGGTCATAATTTTGTATTATAACAAGAAATAAACAACTTACTGAGTAGATGTTTATGAAAATGTTAGGAGTTATACTTCTGTTTTACTTGAGTTTATTTTTATTTAAATTTAATTTCTTCAAAAGTTTTACTTGAGTTTATTTTTATTTAAATTTAATTTCTTCAAAAGTTATATGATCTTGTGTAATCTTAGCCAAACTTAGTAATTAAAGGCTAACTGTTCGAAGTTTGATCTAAATAATTCATTTACAACGTACAGAGTTATTAATTTTGGATAACATTACTATTTTACAGGTTTAGACATACGGTAATAAAAATTTCATTTGGAGATTGGTAAACATTTTCTGGGATCGTTAAATTTTATTGTAAGCCTTTGTGTAATCATAAAAATACGTAGTATATATATAATTTTTAAAAAATAAATTATATTTTTAACAACCAACTCTTTTTTGATAATGAGGTAAATTAATTATCAGATATATAGTCCCCATAAAGATAACAATTTACCAAAAAAAACATAGTTAAAGGTGAAAAAAACATTAAATATTAAGTTTGATGTTTTATCGACTAAAATGATCCCATAAATTGGTTTGTTACAATTAAAAATTTGGTTATTTTTGCTCTACTCAAGAATCAAGCACGGGTTCTCGCAGTTAGATCGAGTAGATGTTATAGCAGTGTAGTAGTGACCTTTTTAGCAAGAGGGTATCAACACATATGTCTTTTCAAACGAAACTTTTTAATATAATTTTACGGAGTTTGAGAATTCCGAATAAGATTTCTTTAAAGGTGAAATCATCTTTTTAATCGTAGATAATAATACAATATTCGGTCCTAATTCAATAAAGGGTTATTGACAGAAAAAGCTTTTTTATTATATTTTTACTAGGAAGTACTCTATGTGTTTTTCTTAATGAAAATTAAATTTTAAAAGTATGTATTTTAATATTGTGGGATCATTTCATGTACTATGAAATCTAAACATTCGCTGCATATAAAACCTTATCTATATTCTCAAAATCTCAAATATATTATATATTTTCTAGCACAAATGGATGTGCTGATACCCCTTGCCAAACTGGTTATAACGAAGTTTATATAATCATCTTTACACTGCCTCTAGACCTGCGTTCTATCCATTATATGTGGATCTTTTTTTTTCTTTGGACAATTGTTGTTTTATGTATACTATTGTTTATGGTTTCTTTTTAGTATTTACGGAATCATAATAAACAATACCTAATCAGATTGCATATTGCAATATACCGCCATTGTCACTTTTGAAAAGCCATTGTCATCTTCATCAATCTTCGGTAAAGGGTCCAACTTTTGCTTCCGTTCAAGCACAAAACATCAATATAGCTAGTTTTCTTCTACACCTTCTTCCAATATAACTAACTTTTGCAACTGAAACTAATTTAGAAAAGGTAGATTAAATTTATAATTTCAATTAAACATTTTATCAAACACCTTATATGCATCACAAAGGATGGTTTATGTAATAAAACATCAAAATATTTTCATTCTTTCACCTCCATAAATAAAATATGAATGCTCAACCAAAAAGGAAAGAACAAAAAAATTCAAGGTGGGTAAAAAAGAATCAAGTGCTTTGCATTTACTTTGCAGTTCCTCTTTTATTTATGGAGGTGAAAGAATGAAAATAAGAGGTGAAGAAATATTTGACGGCAAAATGAAATTGGGTATTATGGCGCAACTGCACAAAATGGCGCAAATTGCTGAACTTTTTTGCCGCCCAATATCTTCTTTTCAAAAAGCTTTTCCCTCTCTTTTTTTAGTGGGATATGTTAGGTGGCATCATTTCATAGGTGTTGTGTAAGATGTCAATGTACACCAAGTGTATCTCTAGCCTTATCCCGATAAGTGTCAGAATTTCAGGTTTGAATCCCCCTTCTCATTTATAATTTGTACCGTCCCTGTAATTCATTTGCAACCAAAAAATAAGACGCATGAAGTTGATATTGGGACTAGTTTACGAGGGGAGATAAGGGTGAGTTGAGGATAATACACACACTCAAGGACCCGAAGATGACCACATATAGGAGGGAACTTTTTGGAAAAGTATTTCCATTTGCCCCTCCACACTAACATCCACCTTCTCTTTCTTCCTCCTTCGTGAGAAATGAACCTAGCTGGACCTGAACAATTGAGGGCCGGGACACCGCAAATACTTTCGGCCAAACATGTTGGGTCGGGCAATGAACTGGGCCAACATTCGTGTCCAAATTAAACCCGCTTTTTCGAAACAGGGCCAGCCAAACTTATACGAAGTAACTACAAATTCAGAATTTAAAATCAAGTTGGTTTGATTGGGGCCAAAAGTTTCCAAAACCCGCGATTCATAGGGCGGGCCGAACTGTGATGCTCATGAATTCAGACTCTAGGAAAAAATTTAGGGTTTCGTAGATGGTTGTGAATTTGTGATCATATACGAGTAGTAGACCTGTTCATTGGGCCGGGTTAGGGCTGGGTCGGGCCTAAGTTAAACGTGCTGGATTAGGCTGGGCCTTTATCGTCAATTTTAACATGTTGGGCCAGGCCAGGCCGGGCTGAAGTTAAGTGGATCGGGCTGGGCTGAGATTTTGTTTTTTGAAAGGAGTTTGGTTTTAATACGTATACATATTTTATACATCATATTTTATACTAATACACCTAAATAATACCTCATGCGTTGTTTTTTAAATGACACAATTATTTAGGCACGTTTGTCAATGCACAATTTCAAACATTAATATCTCTAATTGTGGATCGGAAAAAATTATAAAAAGTTGATATTAAAATAATATTTACTGATACGAATCTAATAGTGCCTAAAACGTCATTGTGTCATGTAAATAAGAACAGAGAAAGTATGAAAAGAAGATAGATTCCTAAATCATTTTTAGAATTTATACGGAACCAAACAATATAAAGCCAATTGAGGAAATATTAATCTAATTACTATCCAATATAAACAGTAATTACAATGGCTAATTGAAATTAATCAAAATAATTATGTTAAAAACCCCTTTCCCCTTTTTAACTGTTAATTTGATTTGAATCACCATGATCAACCACCAAATTCAATTAAACTACGCTACTTGACTTGCATCAAAACACTATGTATTAGTTTCGAATCTTATCTCGCCTCCTTCGACAATTCGTCTGTGTGTGAGTTGCAGCAAAGATTTAACAAAATCAGATGGTTTAACCACGTTGTTGATGTTGCTTCTGTGGCGGGAGCGGCGACGGCGGCAGATCTTTGACATGACGGCGAAGTAGAAGAGGAGGAGGAAGGCGGCGGCGAGGACGACGATGAGAGCGGCCATGAGAGGGAGATGTGAGAAGAGGAGCCGTCATCATCACCGCCTCCTTCGTCGGGGTTGAGGAAGAGAGGTGGTGATGGTGGAGGGAATGGGGAGAATTGAACTACAGTACGAAGAGAAAGCCCTGTTTGTAAATTCTCACAAGGACCCGGTAAAAACCCAACCTAACACTTTAACAATCCATTTATTTATTAACCCTTTAAGAGCCCTGCCCATTAATAAAAATAAAGGGCTGGGCCCGTTTTAAAAAGGGCTGGACCCGGGCTTTAAATAGGCCTCCAGTCCATTGAACAGGTATAACGAGTAGATACCCCTACTTGATATATCCGTGTACAACCAACTTAGCTGTACCTCCGTCGAAAATGACGAGCAGCTTGAATTTATTAAAAAAAAATAAAAAAGCTATATCACGTGCTCTCTTTTTAACAAAAAAATTGCATATAAATTTTCCAAATATCAGAAACCTCTCATTTTTGTTTTCTCACTGTCCAAAAGTTTCTCTCTCCTCATTTGTATGTGAGTTTTTTTCTAATCTCGAGTAACAATGTCAATTGGAGAATCCGTTTGCGTTTGCGCCGCCCTTATCTTTCACAAGAATGATGTCGTTGCCACTAGCTGTAAACTTCTTCTCTCTTTTCTCCTTTTTTTTGCTTTTAATTTTCTTATTTTTTGCGGTTTTTTTTTATTGAATTTATATGTTGATTAGTAGAATGTCTTTGATAACTCAGTAGATTTTTCCTTTTATGTTCTACGTTTGTGCGCACATCAATTTTTATGTGATTTAGAAATTTTCTGGTTGAATCTCCATTTTCTCTCTCCATTTTTATGTGATTTAGAGCGTCTGCATTGTTTGTAATGTCTTTTTGTATTGTTTGTTCTTTCTTGTTGTACTGTTTGGTCTTTCATGTTGTTTTTTAAATTCATCATAAAATTGTTCATAATTGTTGTATTGTTTGTTCTTTCGTTTGGAATTTTATGTTGTTTTTTATATTGTATGTTCTTTTTTGTTGAACTTTTTGTTCTTTCTTATTTATTTTTTTGTTCATAATAATCATCTAGTTCATATTCACAATGAAACTATGCTCTTCATTGATATTTTATGTTTTTACAAGCGCTTGTATTGTTTGTTCTTTTTTTTTGGTATTGTTTGTTCTTTCTCGTTGTACTGTTTGTTCTTTCATGTTACTTTTTAAATTCATCATAAAATTGTTCATAATTATTTTACTGTTTGTTCATTCTTCTGGAATTTTATGTTCTTTTTTATATTGTTTGTTCTTTTTTGTTGAATTGTTTGTTCTTTATTATTTATTTATTTGTTCATAATAATCATCTGGTTAATATTCATAATGAAATTAAGCAATTCATTGATCTTTTATGTTTTTACAAGCGCCTTTATTGTTAGTTCTTTCTTTTTGTATTGTTTGTTCTTTCTCGTTGTACTGTTTGGTCTTTCATGTTGCATTTTTAAATTCATCATAAAATTGTTCATAATTTTTTTTACTGTTTGTTCAATTCTTTCTTCTGGAATTTTATGTACTTTTTAATATTGTTTGTTCTTTTTTGTTGAATTGTTTGTTTATAGTAATCATATGGTTCTAGCTCGTACCTTTAGTTTCTGCTCTTTCTCTTTTGCTAGTAGATCGTGTAATAGAGTGGCCCATGCCATGGCCCAAGCCTCTCTGAATTTTAGTGAGGCAAAGGTGTGGATGGAAGACCACCCGGTGGATCTCACCTCCCTTGTTGAGTTCGACAAATCGCGTATTTCTTAATAAATATCTGCATTTTTCCGTCAAAAAAATAAATAAAAATCATATGGTTATGGTTCATACTTTTTGTTTTATTTGTTCATACATTTTGTATTCTTTGTTCTTTCTTGTTCTATTACCGTGCATCTTTTAAACCTTTCTTTTTAACCTATTTGTTTCCTTAACAGGCTCATCATTTTCAAACTAGTAAATTTTCATTTTAAAATTAGTTGTGTTCATCATATCAAATTACTTAATATTTTCATTTTCAACCTACAACAATGAGGAAATTAAAATCGTGAAAGTTAATATTGTGTTCAAATCACACTTCATACACACATTCAAAAGTATAAGAACCCGAGACTACATCAAAAGCAAGATTCAAGATATAGAAAAATAAGTGGATGATTTCTACCAATATTTTGTAATTCAAGTACAATTTGACATAGGCAATGCCTAAAATGTTCAATTTTTTGGTAAAATATGTCATTTGACATGTTTTAATTTCTCAATATATAAATATATGTTCAAAGCACTCAGTATTAACATAATAATGCAATAACTATGTTCATTTTAAAATTAGTAAATACTTGTTTCACAATCAGTAGATAAATATTTATTTCTAAATTGGTTGAATAAATTAGGATTGCCAAATAATTAGATAAACGTTCATATTCGAATGAGTAGATAAATGTGTAATTCCAAATAATAAATAAATGTTAATTTCCAAAATAGTAAATGTTCATTCCAAATAATAAATAAATGTTAATTTCCAAAATAGTAAATGTTCATTCCAAATAAATAAATAAATGTTCATTTCCAAAATAGTAAATGTTTATTCCAAATAAATAAATAAATGTTTATTTCCGAAATAGTAAATGTTCATTATATTTCCATACCAGTATATTAATGTTCATCTTAAACAACTCAAAACAACGTCGTTTCGGATGGGGGTACAACCAAAAAATTGTTTACGGGTAGAATATGGTTTCTTAAACGCTACGATATCATATACGAGGTAGAATAGTCTAAAATTAGGGTTCCTTGGGATATTCTATTGATAATATACGTTTCAAGTGATTAAATCTCTCAGCAGTTTTCCAATGGCTTCTTTCAAAATTTCAAGGTACCTCGTGATGAATAAATGTGTAGGTGAAACCGTGAAGACATAATCTAAGAGAAGAAATTAAGGTTTCTTATAAGGTTGCGATATCATATTCATATAGAATAGTGTGTAATTCTTCCGGTTGGGATATTCTCATTGTTATCATATACTACGTAGCTTATACGTTTCTAGGAGTGTGCAATGGCTTCTTCCAAAATATCAAGGTGCCTTAGTAATGATGAAGCTAATCAAGATTTAATCAGTAATCTACCAAGTATCGCTATCGATAAAATTCTAAAACGCTTGTCAATCAAAAGCGCAGCTAGGATGAGCGTGCTATCAACAACTTGGAAAGATAATTGGTTGTCTCACAGTCACCTTGTCGTTAAAAAAACTTTCTGGGAAGAAATCAGGAAACCACAAAACAATGCACTAACAATTGAAAAGGGCTGCAGAATTAATTGTTAGCAATATACTCCTCCATCACATTGGCCCTTTACACAAATTCTACTTTTTCTTTCTGTTTTTACTTTTGTAGATATTTGTGTTGGTCTCTCATTCAATCTGATATGCCTTTTTATTCGATTGTCATGCAAGTCCTTGGCTGCAGGTAGGGTTGCAAGATCGTTTCCTCTGGCGTTTAACCACCTCGATAAGCTTTGTTTGACACAACTTGACTTCAGTGTTGCATATGTACGTCGTTTTGTTTTTGGCATCAAGGATCTTGAAATTTCAGTGAGTATATCAAACACTTTTTTGGAACATATTTAACTTGTTCATTTTTCTGTGGATATTAGTTCTAAATATGTTTTTGACACTAAGCATAAACTAATTTAGTAATTAGCATCAACATCAATAATCATTTAGCTTGAAGACTTGTATGATCCTTTTGTCCCTAACACTAAGTGTGTTCTTTTTCGCAGGTTAAACCAAACACTGATACTTTTCAGCACAAAATTGACTGGAATGACAACTACAAGTTGAGCCATCTTACTAGAGTGAAATTTACAGGAATTACTACAAGTTGAGCCATCTTACTAGAGTGAAATTTACAGGAATTACTACAAGTTGAGCCATCTTACTAGAGTGAAATTTACAGGAATTACAGGATCAACTGCAGAATTGGAACTAATTGAGTACGAGCTTGCAATTTCAGAAGCACTAGAAATTTTTCTCTTCGAGTGTGGATATATTGATGACAGTTCTGAGCTAAAGAAGTCTAGAGATCTGTTGAGGCTTCGGAGAGCATCAACAAAGGCTCAACTTGTTTGTTTGGAGTAACAGAAGGTCTAAGAATGGTCATTTCAGATCTGACAATTATATTGCTGGTAAACTTTGGTAATGTACTTTTCATTGAAATTTTCATGACTGATAAAAAAAACATATATTGCAGAAACAAACTGCAGCACAAAGTGCAATTTCAATGTCATCTTATTTGTACGAATATCTATCTTAAACGTGTTAGTGGACTAGACGTCTAACGTCTGAGACATGTATAATTCACCAGAAGGATTTCTTCCATTTTTCTGAATTTTCAGATATCTGAACAATAAGCCTAATGAGTCGTATTAGATCTTCATGGATTCAACGGTCATTATTATTCCGGAGTTTAATGTAATTTCAGTATCTATAACAACTGATTATCAACATCTTCCTCACTAACTTTTCTTCCATAAGATGACATAATTTACATGACTTCAGTTCTGCAAGGTTTCCTGAGATCACTTACTGCAGTAAGAATACGAAAACTGTACATAGAATTTCTCTGACAATTAACTAAACTGTCAATTGTCTGAACCATAAGCTGATAAATTGCCATATGACTTCATTTAAAACAACTCTGAATCATGTGTTCTACATCTAAATTAATTTTTGGGCGAGGAGTCGATCACCAAATGAAGTCATATGAAATCGTTTTGTTCTACATCTAACATCTCATATTTGATCCTACCTTAATCTAGTCAGAAAAAAAGTCAAAATAAGTTGAACCAAACATACCCTAAGCTTACCAAAAGTAATTAAATACAAGTTATGTAATTAAATTGAACTTTGATATTAAAAGAAAAGTTGAATCTTGGATGTGGACGAGGTTTTCTAAATGTAATATGGATTAAGGAGAATGTAATATGGATGATGCATTTCTTAAATCAAAATTAAAAAGGAAAATAGGGGAGTTTATTGGGATATTTTTTCTAACTAGCTTATGCCAAAATCTTAATAACACCCTAATTTGGAATTATGAATGTAAAGAAATGGAGAAGAGTTTAACACCCAAATATGGTCTTCTTTATTACGCGTACAAATCTGGTCCGTCTTCAAACGATATCTCTAAAATTACATTATTCACTTTATAAGGGCAAAGACAAAAAAATAATTGTTTTAAAAAAAAAAAAATACAAGTGGGTTTATAGGGTATTTTTGCAACGCGCGTATGGTGCAGGGGCGTGCACGTAGATCACTTTACATCTGCACCAAAACACAAAAACATTAAAACAAAACGCAAAAACAAAAATAACGCCAAAAAACGAAAAACGTAATAAACTAAACAGAAAAAACATAATAGAGTAGACAGAAAGAACATTAACCAAAACCATAAAAAGAAAAGGTACAAAAATAAAAAGAACGTATTCTCTCTCATGATAAACTATAAAAAGAACAACTTTTTTTTCAAAAATAACATCATGCAAAAAATGCAACAGAAAAACAACAAAAAAACAAGCATCGGTAATATTATAAAAAATTTTAAAAAAAAAACCACAAAAAGGTTAAAACAAACACGAAATAATTTTATAAACAAAAACAACAACAATTTTTTTATAAAACACAAAGAAAAAAAAGCAAAAGAAAAAGAAAATAACAAAAACTCAAAATAAAAAAAAATAAAAAAAACGACAACAAATAAAGGTGAAAGGAACAAAACACTTGAAAAAGAACAACATTTTATTTTGTCTTAACAAACGAAAGAACATAATGAAAGGGACGAAAAGAGCAACAGATCTATGTTCTTTTATTAGTTGTATTTGTTCTTTTCAAACCATTTAGTGTTCTAACTATAAAAAAGTTAATAATTTAAAAAGAACAAATAAACTAATTTAAAAAGAACATAAGCAACGTAAATATTAAAAAATAACAAAACACGATTTTGATGGACTTAAAAGCAGATCTATGTTCTTTTATAAATATTATTTGTTCTTTTCCCATGCATCATGTGTTCTATTAAGAAAACAAGATAAAACGACATTGATTCTAATTTGTTGGACTTAAAAGTTAAAACCAGATCTATGTTGTGTTTGTTCTTTTAGTATAATTTATTCTTTTAATTAAAAGTGTGTTATAATTTAATAAAAAGAACTTTAATCATGTTACTTAAAACGGGATAAATGTTCTTTTAAAATGTATATTTGTTCTTTTTGCTCGACATTTGCTGCACATTACAGTTTTTGCTCTCCCCACTACTACATTTCGGAGCTAATGCAACACTCAAATCCGTTGCATTAGGGCTGAAATACCGTTGCATTAGACCTAATGCAACGACTGGCTACCGTTGCATCCGCTGGCGTTGCATCAGGTCTAATGCAACGGCTTTTGGCCCTATTGCAACGGCTACTTACAATTTACTAGTACCGTTGTATTAGCCTTTCATCTAATGCAACGGTCTCTCCTGCAACAGTAACTATAGGTATTGCAACGCCTTTACTCTATTGCAACGGTACATTAGAAACGGTTGCTAGCCTCAATCACCTAATGCAACACCATAAAGTGAAGCTTCAATAAACTAATGCAACGCCATATACACATTTAAATGAATCATATAATAAATGCAAATAGAATTTCATTGATAAAAAATCAGCAATACGATAATATTGTTTCCCGTAGTATATAATACAAAATAGTGAATAAAGCTACAAGTGTTCGTAACAAGATATAATATTCTCAAACCAAAAAGTTTAACATTGTTGAAACCATGAAAAGCTAGCATACATAGGCTAAAGGAATGCTGTCATGGAGTCACTATACATATCATTTGATAAATGGCTATATTTCTTCTCCACTTAGCTCACCTTGCACCTGCAAGTAAAAATATTAAGATTAATCACAAGTTAACAATTGGCATACTAGCTAAACTATCACATACGAAGTATAAAATAACACAAATAAGTATGACGATAAAACATAACCATTTTAGCAACTTAACACCATGAAACTGTGAGGATAAAAACACAAGGATAAATTTGGTAACGATTATTCCAATGGGCTGCCAACTTCATATTTGCACATGAAACAAAATATGCAGTCCAATTATGCAATAGAACTAGCAAAGCTCTTCCTTTATTTAGTGCCAACACACTTAATTATATGGCTAAGTAATGTCATTTCAGTTCTGAAATACTAAAGAACTACTACAGAATGCAGCTGTGAACCTATTCTTGTGGCTATCTATCAATTTTCCAAAGATTTACTGCAGTTTTCTATGTTTGCAGAATGGAAAGCTACATGATGACAACAAAGCTTTAGATCATCTCACTAAATCTAAAGAATCTGCTTTATTGGAAGTTGAGAGGACAGTTCAGTCTGCCTTGCTAAGGCTTCCATGGTAGATGATCTCCAGAACAAAAACCAAAACTGATGAAATAGATAGAAATATGTCAGGTACTTTTGTTATGAATGTTCTTTGCCAATCGTCCTCATGCTTTTCTCAGTCTATGCAGTCTGAGTTCAATGAGTTACGAGTAGAATAGATTTACATGTCAAATGCGTGTGTTTGTCATAAAGAAAATAAGATCTTGGACAAAATGCAACGATAGAAGGTTTCAGAAGTAGAAAAGTTGACCCAAACTGTAAGGGAGCTAGAGGAGGATGTTCTTGCTGGTGGTGCAGCTGCTAATGCAGTCAAGGACAAATTCATCACCTGGGTTTAATGAGGAAGGGCTACATTGCTTAACTATATCTCCTAGTAGTCACGGAAAGTGTTTTGGCTGGTAACTTTGGCTAGTATTCGATGTATAATGCCAGCACAATTGATGTAAACTTTTGACATGGCCACTGCCCTTTATCGAAATCCCGAAATTATAAAAAAAAAAAAGAACAATTACACACTGGAGTCAGCATTAGCATTTAAGCAGTGGTAGCATGGCATATCCTTCTACATAAATATCCAATGGACAGAATAGGGCTTGGTCAAACCAACGTTATGTAGGCATATGGTGTTGTGTGATGAATAACACACCAGGTCATGTATATGATGACATGTATTGGGACAAGAAACCTAACTGGAAACCATTACCACCACAAAAGCCAAAGGATGATCACCCTCTAGTATAGCTGAAGGAAATATGTCCTTCACCCAAGGTGCATTAAGTCTAATACCAAGGTTCAGATTAATTGCGAACAATTAATTCAGTGAGATCAAGTGATCGGAACAGCTAGCTGGAGCAATGCTTCCGATCAGTGAGTTCTAATGGATATTGAACTCACGGCTTACTCTTGACTGAACCTACAAGGTCACACCAATGACACGTAACAGATCACCGGATTAAATGAATCGGAAATTCATTTAATAGCTTTTCGGGAATTAGTTGGAAACGTATTATACGATACGACCTTTGTCGGAATCTTATATCGTATCGCGAATATTCGTAAGCTGGGCGACACGAATAAATCGTATCGTACGACGGTGATTCGTCGTATACGAAACGATAAATAATATATCGGAAATATATTAAATCGCGAATACGAAGGGCATCGGAGTTGCCGGCCCCTCGAGCCAAGCACACAAGCGTGCGAGGCCCAACGAGCCAGCAAGCTTGCGAGCAAAGGCGAGCAAGGCCAGCCCATTGGGCGCGAGCACGCACAGCACGCAACAACGCAAGCACAACAGCGACGAGCGAGCAAGGCCCACGGCCCAGCTGCTCGGCGCGCGCGATGTGGGCTTCGGCCTGCAGTGTGTCGCTGGGCGCGGGGCTGTGCGGTCCGTGGCTTGCGTGATGTGGCCGGTCAAGGGCCCTTGTTTCTTGGCCGGTTACATCATTAATACAATAGGCATATTGTATTTTCCAACAACATACAATTCATATTACAAAAACCTAGAGACATAGAGAACCCTAATTCTCTCTGTGCCTCCAAAGTGAGTTCTTCCCAAAAGGCAAATATCTTGATCGATTGTCTAAGCTACGATAATCAAGAGGGATCTGAACGTGTCGGTGAACCAAGTAGAGGAACGACAAGTGGAGTTCTTTGTTCGTGTTCGTTGACATATTATTGTGGAAAATACTCTTCGAATGTAAGTTTGCTTAATCTGTGCTTTATACATGTTTCCTGGCTTTGGGGATTGTTCCGCACATGTTATTATGTTTAACTGTATTCCCCTACAGTGGTATCATGATCCTTATGTATTCAAAGCATGAATTATCATGATTATTATTGTTTTTGCATCTGTCGAAAAATTTGAGATTTTTGTTGATTTTTCGGAATTTTACCAATTATTGGATGAATTGCGTAATAATCAGGTCCGAAATAAAAAATGTTCGTTTTTTCGAGTTTTAAAACCCTAATTTGATTGAAAACGATTTTCTAAGATCAACTCATGAGAACGGAATTGCAAAAACAGGCCTCGAAGTGTCGTGTTTTGGGAGTTTTTGTTAATTTTTCATTAAAAATGAAAAGTGTCGGACAGTAATTCAATTAAAAGGTCGACTTAAACTACTCAGAATTGCTGGAAATTTTGACACAATCTTTCTGGGTATATTATTGATCTATGGTAAAAGTTTCAGATTTTTCCGATAAGTATAAACCCTAATTTTGCCTTTCCCCAATTCGTAAAATTTGAAACCCTAATTGAATTTTAATTAATTTTGGTTTAATAATTCGGTTAATTGGGAAAGGGGATATAATTTCATGGGTCAGTGGCTAGTTTTAAAAATTATTGGATTAAAATTTTGAATGGTTTCGTTAATTTTAATCGCACTTAAACCAAATTATTAAAAATCTGAAATTTAATTGTTTATGAACGATTTAAAGCTTTGGATTTTGTTAATTAAAAGTTCAATTTTTGAATGTTGATTCGTTCGTTCTTAAAAGTTTGAATATTGTTAGGCCTTGATTTAATAATTGTACAAAATTGGATTGTCGTTGGAATTTACTAAATCGTTAAAAATCGTTGTTTTTCGAAAATAAAAATCGTAACTTTTTGAAAAATAAAATTAATGCAAGTTCGTGAAATTAAATTTAATTTTAATTAAGTTGGTCCGTATCACGAACCAAAGGCACGAACATGAGCATGGTGGACGTATGGCTCGTCGAGCCATGCGGGGCCATTGTGCTTAGGCCGAGCCGCATGCGACACGGGCAACAGCAGGTACGCTGCGTGCCTCGTGCGCGCTGGGCGAGGAAGGGGCAGGCGGCATTGCTTGCGGGGCTGCGACGAAGCAAGGCGCGAGCCATGCGACATCCAGCACACACACGACGCACAACACGCACGCAGGGGCATCATAGCTGCGGGGACGCGATGCGCGCGCGGGGCTGGGGGTGTGCGAGCCTTGCTCGTGCGTTCTTGGGCCTCACGCAAGGCATGGGGCTGGGCGCAAGCCTAGCCCGACTACGTAACCGAACTTTTTCGTTGAAAATTGTTTATTTCGTTGGGCTTCGTATATTTGCATTAATTTGGGCTAACGGGATATTTAATTTAATATTTTATTTGCTTGGGCCGGGCCGCGAGTTCTAATTTAATAATTCATAATTAATTATCCGGAATAATTATTTGTTTGAGTGGGAGCCACTAAATGAAATTAAAATGAAATAATTATTTTAATTATTTTCGTAGGTCGCATTATTTTAATTAAATTCAATTTTAATTAGAATAAAGTCTAAGGATTAATAATTTGGAAATTGATTAATCTTTAAGGACGCGTTTATGTGAACGTGAATTTTAATTAATTCACGTAAATACTTGCATATTAATATGGGCCATTCGTTTTAGCATACGAATGGGTGAATGCATAGAATATATATTTTATGTAATGCAGGTACTCCAAGTGACTAGTATGGCCAATTTAGGATAGTTAAATACGGTCTGCGTACCGTTCTATCTTTGAATGTAAAGTTTTAAATATGGTCTGCGTACCATGGAAATTTTGATGTAATTTATTATTTTCAAGTATTTCTAAGTTTAGAACTTTAAGTTAGCATTTGAACGAAGATTCAAGACGATGCCAAGCTAACAAGGAGGTGATGAAGATTGGATGCTTCAAGACAAACGTTTTGGGCCATACTAGATCACCATCTCTTTATGCAATTTAATATATATATATATATATATATATATATATATATATATATATATATATATATATATATATATATATATATATATATATATATATATGTATGAATGTATGTATGCTTTGCATGAACAGGTTGTTTCCTATGAATCGATTAGTTTTAAGTTCACTAAATAATCGAACCAACATAGAAACAACTAGGTCCAAGTAATATTGAGTTTAAAAATTGCCTTCCAAATCAAGCACTTACAAAAATCTAGGGATCTAAGATAGTAGGTTTACGCTAAAGTGAGGTGCTATTTTAGTTGACTTAGGTGGTAAGGCGTCCTAAAGGAGCACGTTGATTGTGGTTACAACTCAAACAACAATGGTATTAAGTTGTGGCAATGGGATAAATTATGGCATTAATTTATTAACCAAGAGTAATTTGGAGATTACTAGCAATAGGTTTTGCTTACCTAAAATCTTAAACTACTTAAGACATGCTAAAGCTGCTTAAGGATTTAGGACTTTTGGGATCTTGGAATCGTTTCATTCATTTTGGACCATGTTTTTGCTTTTGCATGAATGAAATGTTTTAATAGCTTTAATGATTGCATGTTTTGCTTTTATTTCAAAGTTATTGAATTGTATGAATGGTTATTTATTGCAAATTCTTTTCGATTGTAGTAATCAAAATGGCCGCAAACAATAACACCTTCAATCAGCGTTCCATTCTCGACAAGGAGAAGTTGAATGGCAACAATTTCCTTGACTGGCAAAGGAACTTACAAATAGTTCTTATGCATGAGGAAAAAGAATATGTCCTTGAGGAAGAGTTACCGGAAGAGGCTGGGCCGGAGGTAACTCAAGCTTCCCTTAATCGTTGGATTTAGGCCAACAGGGATGTCAAATGTGTGATGCTTGCATCCATGAGTCCTGAACTTCAGAAAACGTTCATTAACTCGGATGCTTACCAAATCATCTCGGAGTTGAAGAACATGTTTCAGGACCAAGCCAGAATCGAAAGATTCGAGACTCAGAGGTTGATCCTTGAGCCTAAGCTCAAGAAAGGAGAACCAGTGAGCCCACATGTTCTTAAAATGATTGGACTCTTTGAGAACGTGAGAGCTCTAGATTCTGACGTCTCAAATGAAATGGCTATTGACATCATTCTCCATTCGCTTCATAATGGCTATGATCAGTTCAAGTTGAATTACAACATGAACAGCATGGAGAAATCTCTTACTGAGCTTCACGGTATGCTGAAAACCGCTGAAAAGACTCTTAAGCAAGAGAACAAGCACGATATGCTTATGGTGCGTAAAGGCAAGAACTTCAAGAAATCAGGCAAGAACAAGGGCAAGAAGGGTAAGGGAAAGGCTTCACCCTCATCCAAGTCCAACGGCGCCAGTTCTGGTAAATAAAAAAGGGCGACTCGTTCTCCTGCCGACTCTGAATGCTTCTACTGCAAGAAGAAGGGGCATTGGAAGAGGGATTGCTTGAAGAAGAAGGAAGATGAGAAGAACGGGAACGTTGCTTCTACTTCAGGTATGTATGTTATACATTGTAATCTTTCTAATTCTACTTCTTGGGTATTAGATACTGGTTGTGGCTCACACTTATATTCCAATTCGCAGGGACTAAGGAGAAGTAGAAAGCTTGATAAAGGCGAGATGGATCTACGCGTGGGAAATGGAGCACGGATTGCTGCATTAGCCATAGGATCTTATTTTATTTCTTTGCCTAGTGGGTTTGTTTTGGAACTAGAAAACTGTTACTATGTTCCTAGTATCACCATAAACATCATTTCCGTTTCAAGTTTGGATTCTAAAGGTTTTAGTTTTCAATTTAAAGACAATAGTTGTTCTTTTGCTTTGAATGGAATGTTTTATGGTTCAGCACAACAAGAAAACGGTCTATATGTGCTAGATACGAGCAAACACATTTATAACATAAATACCAAAAAGGCTAAAACTGGTGATTTGGATCTCACATTTCTGTGGCATTGTCGACTAGGCCATAAAAACATAAAGCGCATGGAATTACTTCAACGGAAAGGAATTCTAGAATCATTCGACTTAGAGAAGATTGATCAATGCGAATCTTGTTTACTTGGCAAAATGACAAAGCAACCTTTCTCAAAGGTGGGAGAAAGAGCAAGCGAACTAGTAGGGCTAATACATACGGACGTATGTGGGCCTATGAGTACGAAAGCTAGAGGTGAGTTCAGCTATTTCATAACGTTTACGGACGACTTCAGTAGATATGGCTATATTTACTTAATGAAGCACAAGTCTGAATCGTTTGAGAAATTCAGAGAATTTCAAAATGAAGTAGAGAATCAACATGGCAAGAAAATCAAAGCTCTAAGATCGGATCGAGGAGGTGAATATCTTAGCCACGAGTTTGATGACCATCTAAAAGAATGCGATATTCTTTCTGAATTGACTGCTCCGGGGACACCTCAATGGAATGGAGTGTCGGAACGGAGAAACAGGACCTTACTCGATATGTTCAGGTCAATGATGGGTCAGGCCGAACTTCCTTTACTGTTCTGGGGACATGCGTTGCAAACTGCAGCACTCTCACTGAATCGTGCTCCGTCAAAAGCTGTTGAAAAGACTCCATACGAATTATGGACTGGGAAACTTCCAAAGTTGTCTTTTCTGAAGATTTGGGGTTGCGAAGCATATGTCAAGCGATTAATTTCGGACAAGCTACAACCTAAATCTGACAAATATTTCTTCATTGGGTATCCAAAAGAAACTATGGGGTATTATTTCTACAACAAGTCAGACAACAAGGTATTCGTTTCTCGTGACAGTGTCTTTTTGGAAAGAAATCATATTTCCAAATTGACAAGTGGGAGAATAATAGACCTCGAAGAGATTCGGGACGAACAACGAACTCAGAACTCTTTAGAAGCAGTTCAGGTTGATGAACCTCCAAGGTCTTTAGAAGAGCCAGTGGGAGTAGTTCCTCAAAACGTTGTTGCCCCTCGTAAGTCAAATAGAACTATTTTTCAGCCGGACAGATGGACAGACGTCCTCTTGACTGAAAACTTAGACGTTCTCATATTGGATAGTGATGAACTGATGACTTACAAGCAAGCTATGACGAGCCCAAGCTCCATTAAATGGTTAGAGGTCATGCAATCTGAAATAGACTCTATGTCTGAAAATCAAGTCTGGGATTTGGTTGATTTGCCGGATGGGTTCACACCTATCGGATGCAAATGGGTCTTCAAGTTGAAGAAAGACAAAGATGAAATTGTATACATATACAAGGCTAGATTGGTAGGAAAAGGTTACAGGCAAGTTCACGGCGTGGACTACGATGAAACCTTTTCTCTAGTCGCGATGCTTAAGTCTATTCGGATAATCCTTGCGATTGCCGCGTTTCATGACTATGAAATATGGCAAATGGATGTTAAAACTGCCTTCTTGAACGGTGTTCTTGAAGAGACTGTGTTCATGACACAACCGAAGGGTTTTGTCGATCAAAAGAACC
Organism: Spinacia oleracea; assembly: GCF_020520425.1. NCBI lineage: Eukaryota > Viridiplantae > Streptophyta > Magnoliopsida > Caryophyllales > Amaranthaceae > Spinacia > Spinacia oleracea. Next base: position 66,485,014 of record NC_079488.1, on the reverse strand, counting down.
AAGGAAAGGTATGCAAGCTTAAGAAGTCCATCTACGGACTAAAGCAGGCATCAAGGAGTTGGAATAAACGATTTGATGAAGCAGTCAATAAGTTTGGCTTCATCAAGAATCAGGAAGAATCTTGTGTATACAAGAAGGTCAGTGGGAGTAAAATTGCATTCCTAGTCTTGTATGTTGACGACATATTGCTTATTGGAAACGACATTCCTATGTTGGAGTCTGTAAAGACTTGGCTCGGGAAGTGTTTCTCAATGAAGGACTTAGGAGAGGCACAATACATATTGGGCATCAAGATCTATAGGGATAGACCTAAGAGGATGATTGGACTAAGCCAAAGCACTTACATTGACAAAGTGCTAGCTAGGTTCAATATGATGGAAGCCAAGAGAGGCCATCTACCCATGTCACATGGCATATATCTAAGCAAGAATCAGTGTCCCAAAACATCTGATGAGCGTAGAAAGATGAGTGGAATTCCATACGCTTCGGCTATTGGATCCATCATGTATGCTATGATTTGTACAAGACCGGATGTTTTGTTCGCACTCAGTGCAACGAGCAGGTACCAGTCAGAACCATGTGAGGCGCATTGGATTGCTGCCAAGAACATCCTAAAGTACCTGAAAAGGACTAAGGATCAGTTTCTGGTTTATGGTGGTACAGATGAGTTGATTGTTCAGGGCTATACGGACGCAAGCTTTCAAACCGACAGAGATGATTTCAGATCACACTCTGGGTTTGTGTTCTGCCTCAACGGCGGAGCAGTTAGCTGGAAAAGTGCTAAGCAAAGCACTATTGCGGATTCTACAACTGAAACCGAGTACATTGCTGCCTCAGAAGCAGCAAAAGAAGCTGTTCGGATTCGGAAGTTCATCGAAGAACTTGGTGTTGTCCCCTCCATTAAAGGACCAGTGGCTTTGTATTGCGACAACAGCGAAGCCAATGCCCAGGCAAAGGAGCCTAGGAGCCACCAGAAGTCCAAGCACGTACTGCGGCGATTTCACATACTTCGAGAGATCGTTGAAAGAAAGGAAATCGAGATTCGCAAGGTTGGAACTGACGACAACGTCGCGAATCCATTGACTAAACCGTTGCCACAAGTGAAACACAACGCACATGTAGCAACCATGGGAATCAAGCATGTTGGAGAATGGCTTTGATTTTCTAAGTATTGTTTTAGAACATCTGTTAGATCTATGTTTAAAACAATTGGTTTAACCATTTCATATTTATGAAATTTATTTATTTCATACTCATTTAATTGTGGTTTAGAATTAAATGAAAAGTCCATGTGATTCAAATCATTCAAATGGGATGTCAAGATGGATTCTTTGACAAAGAAACACCCATAAGTGAACTTGAATATTGAAGTCACAAAAGGATCCCTAATCCAGGTCATTGAAAGGTGGACGACCAATGACTAATGAAGATTAGATTGCAAATATATTACTTAGTTCTGTTTCTTGAACTAGAGTGACTGGATGTCAGAATCTTTTGCATAGATACTTATTGGATCTTGTATCGGATTGACCATGAGAACACTTTAAGAGATTAAAGTCATGTCATAGGTAGTTCTCATTAATGGTGATTAGAAACCGTTCCTCAGAACATGAGCGATTATGTCTGCTCATTTGAGAATTAGTTCGCTTTGATACTAGCTAAACATCGCACTGTAAAAGGAGGCTATAAAAGCAGTTATTGGGCGTACTATGAATCAAAGTGAGTGTTCATAGACTGCAAGAATGGATTGTCCTCCTATCTTAGATAGGATATGGTGTTGTTGTGTAACAAGGCCTCTCGGAGAGTTAGATACTGTAAAATGCATGGCCGTGCTCAGAATGGTTAGGCTTAACCTTCTGCAAAAGTTTGACAGTTGAACTCTGTAATCCGAGAAACACTTCTGGACCTAATAAGGATGGCTTGGATCTTACCTTATGTTCAGTAAGTAACACTAAGTGACAAAGGAATGTGGATGCACACTTGTCTGAATGACAAGTGGGAGATTGAAGGAAATATGTCCTTCACCCAAGGTGCATTAAGTCTAATACCAAGGTTCAGATTAATTGCGAACAATTAATTTAGTGAGATCAAGTGATCGGAACAGCTAGCTGGAGCAATGTTCCGATCAGTGAGTTCTAATGGATATTGAACTCACAGCTTACTCTTGACTGAACCTACAAGGTCACACCAATGACACGTAACAGATCACCGGATTAAATGAATCAGAAATTCATTTGATAGCTTTTCGGGAATTAGTTGGAAACGTATTATACGATACGACCTTTGTCGAAATCGTATATCGTATCGCGAATATTCGTAAGCTGGGCGACACGAATAAATCGTATCGTACGATGGTGATTCGTCGTATACGAAACGATAAATAATATATCAGAAATATATTAAATCGCGAATAAGAAGGGCATCGGAGTTGCCGACCCGTCGAGCCAAGCACGCAAGCGTGCGAGGCCCAACAAGCCAAGCACGCAAACGTGCGAGGCCCAACGAGCCAGCAAGCTCGCGAGCAAAGGCGAGCAAGGCCAACCCATTGGGCGCGAGCACGCATAGCACGCAACAGCGCAAGCACAGCAGCGACGAGCGAGCAAGGCCCACGGCCTAGCTGCTCGGCGCGCGCGCTGTGGGCTTCGGCCTGCAGTGTGTCGCTGGGCGCGGGGCTGTGCGGTCCGTGGCTTGCGTGATGTGGCCGGTCAAGGGTCCTTGGTTCTTGGCCGGTTACATCATTAATACAATAGGCATATTGTATTTTCCAACAACATACAATTCATATTACAAAAACCCTAGAGACACAGAGAACCCTAATTCTCTCTGTGCCTCCAAAGTGAGTTCTTCCCAAAAGGCAAATATCTTGATCGATTGTCTAAGCTACGATAATCAAGACGGATCTGAACGTGTCGGTGAACCAAGTAGAGGAACGACAAGTGGAGTTCTTTGTTCGTGTTCGTTGACATATTATTGTGGAAAACACGCTTCGAATGTAAGTTTGCTTAATCTGTGCTTTATACATATTTCCTGGCTTTGAGGATTGTTTCGCACATGTCATTATGTTTAACTGTATTCCCCCACAATAGTTGCCTAGACTAGGGCTGTGCAAAACTATCCGAAAAACCGAAAATTCGATCCAAAACCGATCCGAATATTTGGGTACCTGAACCGTTAAAGATTTCGGTTTGGTTACCCGATCCGAATCTTTGTTAACAGGTCAGGTAACCGATACCCGTTAGTGTATTTTCGGGTACCCGAATTACCCGAGAAGTTTAACATTTTTCATTAAAAAAAAGTAACGCTGAATGTTTCAAATTTCTAGAGCAACCTAATTTTTCATCGTCGCCCATTTGTTTTCCGCCGCTCTTCCCCTTCTTACTGTCTCTCTCTCTCTCTTCTCTTTAAAAATCTTTCACTCTCCTCTCATACTCTCACTGAATGAGTATGCCGCTCCTCCTCTCTAGGTCACAGATCTATATCATCTCCTTTAAAGAAGCTCGCCAGTAATGGAGCCACCATCCCCACTTCGTCGAAGTTTTACAGGTTTTCCCCTTTACCTAATTTCTAAATCTCCCGATTGTTTGACCGTTGATGGTAGAAGATATGCCCAAGATCTGAAGCTTGCTGACATAAGCCGCAAGAAGAAAACATGTCTGATTCATCTCAAATATGCGGAGCAATGGAGCATCATATATCTATCAAAACTAATCAGTACTCCATACAATTTGCGAGCTGAAAAAATTCAACTCATACCCCATCTATGCAATATATGCGTAACATTGTCAGATACAAACCATTTAATTTATACAAACCATTGTGTAAACTCTCAGATCTCCCGTAAAACATGTATTACATATTTCAAATTTGGAATAAAAATAAATATTTAAACAAAAGTCATATAAACGGTTTGGTTCGGATATTGGTGCGGGTACCCGGACATTCGGATATCCGAAATTCGGGTACCCGTTTTTTTATTGGTTCGGTTTCAGGTATCAGTTTTGACGTTATCGGATATCGGGTAACCGAACCGATAAGCTTAACGGTTCGGTTACCCGACCCATGCTCAGCCCTAGCCTAGACAGTTTGTCCTTACAACACGAGAACTATAAACGCATTACACGGAAAGAGAAAAGCATGCAATCAGCCGACAGACATTTGTAGACAATATTTCAAGTTTGGAAGGCAGCTGGCAGTACTCCAACAGAGGAAAAACATTTTGATTATTGGTGCAATGCTTGCTGCAACTCAGGCATACAAAGAGAAGTCTTGCCCTCTTCTAGGCACTACTACAAAAATTGGATTAAGTAACGCCATATAGAAATGGTCAAGTTGGATGAGCGTTCTATACAACTATAGAGAAAGCTTTTCCTACATAACCGTTATACGAGAGAAACAATATAAAATGCTACTCTTAGATACCCATCATGTATGAATTTTACCAAAATAACTAACTAATTAAATTAACAAAGTTAGTAAAATACTAAGCAGTCTTGTATAACAACTGTTCACTAGTAGAAAAAATGACATTTGCAGCAACCCATTTGTAACTCACGTGATTACTGATTGCTACGAAAAGCCTATGGTCAACGTGGGTCAACTGTTTAATGATCTTTTAACAACCTATGCGGGCTCAAAACGCTGCGAATTAATGAATTTTTTTTTCAGAAATGTAACTGCAGCGTGGGGGTGGGGGGGGGGGGGGCGGTCTGTGGTTGTTGCGAATAAGTTAAACTTGTAGCTTAGTCTTGAAGTGGGCGCGCTATGACTTTTTTTTCATCACTCTGGCTATCTGACTTTCTCCGCTCGCCCATTGACAGTCCCTCAAACCCTAGCATCCCCTCTCTCTCTCTCTTTCTTCTTCAGATCTAACATGGCTAAGGTCGGTATTCCGCCATTTTCACCGTTGTTCGAAGGAATGTCGACGTTATCCTATGATATTGAGCGAATTTGGTGCCGATTCGAATTTGGTGCCGATTTACGCTCTCACCAAGAATTCCAGAGTAGGAGAAGCAAAGCTACATGAGTTGAACCATGATTCTTCCGGTTTCTTGCATAGTAGGCAAGGTAATATCTCCCTTTTCGAATTTTTCATCGCCGTCTTTTTCTAGGGTTTTATCTGCATTGGTTTGGGGTTTTTCTAAATCCCTAATTTCTTCAACTTTTTGATTAATTTTGGTTGTTGAATGTGTTCAGGTAATAATAGGAAACTAGTGTGACACTGAAGGGTACTACTTATTCTTTTACCTTCGCCTCGTTGATTGCGGTAAGAATTCGATCCATAAACCCTTAGTTTTCATCGAATTTGTTTGATTAATGTTTATCTGATGTGATTATTTTTAGGGCACGCTTGGATTGGGTGTAATGGATTATGGGGGTAATAAAAGTCAAACCACCATGATAAAAGGACAATGAAGGTGAATTGAGGTGGTTGCAAGGAGGGTGGTGTGGTGGTATTGTGATGAGAAGTTGTGGTAGTGGTGGTGTTGTGAGGAGAAGGGAGGAAGGGGGAAGTTATTACCCCAAATGAGGGTAATAATCACCCTAGTGGGATGGTGGGTAACTATTCCCCCATGATGAGGGTATTTGTTCCCCCTTTCCTTTTATTTTCTTCTTGCCAACACTAGCTTGTTCCCTTTGCCACTACTTCATCCCCTCATCATCACCTTCAATTACCTTAGTTTGACTTTTATTACCCCTTTAATACATTACTCTAAATCCAAGCATGCCCTTAGGGTTGATTTGTTGTTCTTCATTTGACTTGTTAATTTGATGTAAATTTCTGGGTTTCTGTTGGTTGAGAGATTGGTTTAGGTCATTTTAGGTTTGTGTTTTTTGTTAGTTTTTTCAATTAAATGAATTAGGGGTATGACTTTGTTGCCGTTTATGCTTATTAGAGTATCAAATTCTTAATTATACCCTTTTTCTTTGGTAACTGTGAATCTGTTGGAGGTGGAGGGGAAGGGGTTTCGTGGTCTTATTTATGATGGTGGTGTAGACAATTGCTGGGGGTCGAAAGAGGAGAGGGAAATAGATGTTAACAGAGTTTCGGGCTAAGGAAGGTTTTTGTTCTTTTTAAGAATATATTTATGAGATTTTATTCCTGAAAGCTAGTTAGGTAATTTTGATTGCTTAATCCCTTGTTTTGATTTTGATGATGTTGGCCTATCTTAAGAACCAACTGTTTTATTTTAGCATCTTATTTTGGCATCTGTTTATTGTGTTGTGTTTTGTGGGTCTTCTGTAAACCCTGCTGCTTTTCAGCAGCAAGTTCTCCATGATTCTAATCTGATGGCCCAATTGTTTCAGGTATTGTTGTTTTCATAGAATAATTCTTTGATTATATAATTTCTGGATGACAAGTGGAGCCGATAGATGGTCTGTGAACAAGAGCTGCTGAAAAACAAAAGCAGCTCTGTGAACTAAGTCGTGCGTTGCCTGTTTTGGCTTCTGCATCTGTATGAAGATTCTATAAAGACTTGGCAATCTCCATTTGAACAGCAGAAGGCGGAGGGCTGAAGAGTTCTTGACAAGCCCCAATCGAGTACTAGGGACGGACCTCGAAGCCGATTGAGGAGAGAGAAAGCAGAAGTCTAGAGATTTGGAGGTAGAAGATGAAGAAGAGTGAGAAAGAGAGGATGCACGTAAGCTGCAGGCAGAGCAGTGGTTGGTTTGTTTTATAGGTGCGTTATTTGAGTTACTGGTTTGATTGTGTTTTCATTAGCATCCTTTCAATTGATGATTGTTCTACTGATCTGAAATTTCAGAGTGCACTCTTCCCATATGTGCCATTTCTTTTGTTTATTTATAATACAGGAGTAGTTTTTTTGGCTTTTCTAGCAGGGGTGTTAGGTACAGTTATGTGTTTTTGAATCGACTTGCCGTAAAACTTTAATTTATTATTCAGCGTGAGAATTAATTTTGAGTACTAAAGCTGCACACCTTAGGAAAATCAACTTTATCAAGTCTTGAGTTCCATGGAAGTGTATGGTGTAGTAGTTCCTTCTATGTATGACCATTAACCAATAAAGAGACGATCTTGTGTCATATCTTTGCACCAATTTGACACTTACATTTTCTCCATGTTTGATGTTTCCGTTCATAGTTAATAATTTGAAGTGCCTGAATAGTGTTTTATTTGCACCTTGTGTGTGATAGTAAATTGATGTCTTAGCTCTTGTTGTTACTCCTGAGTATCCTAGCTGCATAATAGAGATAAGATGCAAATTCTAGAACGCACATACTCCAACGGATTTGATGAAAATGAACGTGGATATGGTAACACATATACAAAGTCTTTAATTGCTTTACATGTTTTTGCTCCTAGAAAACATGCAGTTATGATGGTACTTGATATACATCATATTTTTTGGGTTTCATGGCAGTTTACTGAATCGTCTCACTCTGATTATCTCATGTAGTTTACTGAATGTTAACTTTTGAGTTACTATGGCGATTTCCCGAGGACTACCGGCATCTGGCCAAGAGCAGAACTGATTAAACGTGTTAGAGAACCACTCCTTGGTATGTTCTGTATTCCTCCCTTATAAGCTATCTTATTTTCTTGGAAATTTGAGAGAAATAATGTATATCAGTTTATTACTTTTTTTGCGTAGTTGCAGATTGATGGGTTTCATTTAGTTTGTTCCATGCCCATTAATATTGGTTGAATTGTGTTTTTTGCTACTCTAGACTGATTCAAATGGAAAATGCACATTATGTTGGCAGACTAAGGAACTAGTTGTTGCTTACAAAGCATTTAATTTTGATTATCTTGGCTGAATTTGCTTCAGCTAATCAACTTAAAATTGTATCAAACCAACGACCCGGGTTGTTTTAGGACTTTTTTAGGATAAAAGGGGTGGTAATGTTTCCGAGGATTAGTGAAAAATCAATATGATTTGTGTGGAAAGTAAATCAAATATTAAGATATTATTTATGATTTTCTTCAAAAGTTGGTTTTATTAGCCTTTCCTAATATCAATCCAAACACAAACAAAAAAGGCCAATTAAAACAACTGAATGTTACAGATGAGGACTTTCAGTCATTCTAATATACAGATGGGTAAATAATATGCAGATTTCAATGTCTAGGGTTGAAGAGATATTGAACTAGCTACAAACTCTATTGATCTCATCCATTTACATTAGTTTATTTTTCCTTGTTTTTACCCAATAATGATAATTGCTGCTGTTATTCTGTTTTAGTTACTTTGGCAGAGATTAGTACTCTTCATTCTTCAATGAATAAAGAAATCATTTTTCCTTATTTTTTACCCATTATTTAGAGTATGTTTTATGATTATTGTTTAGCTCTTCACTTAATTTCATTCATTATTTACTGCCAGCCGAAGTGAAGCTTTCTTATTGATAGTTGATACCTTACTTGTTACAGTTAGATGATAAGGATATACATGTTTGATGATGTTTGGTTATTGAATCTCATTAATCTATGATACTCCTAAATGGAGATTTAACATGCTTGATGATGTTGGGTTATTGAATCTCTTCTGTATCTTGCTCTTTTCGCAGTTTCTCTCATGAGGTGCATGCTTAAAGCAATAACATGTAAATAATCTTGTGATTTGCATGATTGCAAAGATGTTATTCCATTACATCCTTCAATTCTTGATAAATAATATCATCGCCCCTGTGTTTTTCTTTTCAGATACGACTAGCTGTGTTTTGCAACAACAACTCGGACTATCCTGTTCATCTTTGGGATTCACGTTCTAATTTGGGATTTAGATATATACATGAATGGAGCTTGTGTGACTTGTCTTTCCTGATTTCACGTTCTAATTTGAGGGTTTCTTGACTAGAAATATTGCTGCAGTTAATTCAGTTTGTTTCATTGTTATTTGTTGGGGCTGTTTGTTTCATTGTTATTTGTTGGGGTTGTTTGTTCCGTGGAGAATCCTTGTTAGTTCAAGTTCCTTGTTTCTGTTTCATGACTGTAAACCTGTGCACAGGTATTAATTGCAATCTCAATTTACTTTCAGGAAAAAATGGCCTTGATGGAAGATTTTGAGGTTTCCTTGCAAATTCTTCTTGGCTTTGATACTGATATATCTATCGAGGTTAATGAAATCAAGGTAACTGTCAGCTGTTCTAGGCACGCTATACCTGTTTTTCAATGCTTGTAGTCTACCTGGTTAAGTGCTTCTTTCACTTGCAGGTATGATTTTCTTTTTGAAAATCTCTTGGACCCGGCTCATCTTCCATATGCACACTATGGTATATTGGAAACTCCCAAATTCAAGGCCGATAGAGAAGGCAGAAGACCACTTAACTTGTATTAAAAACATGGACACTGATTTTGTGGGTCATGTCACGGTTCCTAAATTACAAAGGAATGTAAAATTATAGAGTATTGTGGATGTTTTTGTTGGTTATAACTAATTATGTATTTTGTTAATAATTGTTGATTTGTATAACGTGTGGCAGCTCTATTGTAGCTGCAATTTTTTTTTTAATAATATATATGCATTATTTGCAGCGCCTGCCTCAGTAGGCAAAGTTGCAAATAATGTCCTTTTTTTGGCCTTTGGAAGCAATTATTTGCAACGCACAACAGCTAGAAAAAGTTGTAAATAAAGTACATTTCGCATCGCGCATTAAGTAATGTGAGTTGAAATTACTCAATTTTTAGCAGCGTTTTTGGTCGCTGCAAAAAAGATGGCGTATTTGCGGGCATCACAATTGCAGCGGCCCAAAACGCTGCAAAAAGCCCATTTCACACGCGCTGCAAATGATGTTTTTTCTACTAGTGGTTACATATTCCCTATACTTCGTATTAATAACCTAGGTCTACTCCTCTAGACTATCAGCTATTTTTTTCTATTGAGCCGCTTCCGTCTTTTGTTAAACGACGCCTTATCAAAATCTTGATCTTATGCTAATAAAACAAAATCTTGAAGATTAACAAATGGCGGAAAAGACAATGTGAAGGAGGTCCATATGGTTGGCGCTAGATCTTTTAGGTGCTCTTCTAACTATATTTTGAGAAGGTGAGTTTTAATTATCCCTAAGTTGATTTTTACAATTTTTTGCCAATATAACACCTTCATATGTTTAATTAGTAGTTAACAAACACACTTAATTGAAATTTCTTGTCATCTTACTCCTCATTGATCTCCTCTCATCTACTATATCAATATTTTTCCCCTTAGTATAATCTCATCAATAATCAAGATCCAAATATGCATCAACTATGAGGTTTTTGACAAGATAAGATCCCACCTTAATTAGAGTTACGGAGTAACTTTTTTCTTCTTCTTATTTGTCACAAATATGTTTGGTTTCCTCGATCTCTTTAAATCATGTTTTTGAGATGTATTTAAATTGATTTTTTTTTCCAGTACGGAGTATAATTATTTCTTTCTTCCTTTGTTTTCATTAGATCTACCATTTTGGTATTAATATTTTGAACTCGGTTTTACGTTGTCTTTATAAAGTAATACTCAAATGTCTCATTTTTTTTCTTTGTTGCAAGTCTATCAAATTAATTGAGGAAGATGGATACTGGACTACTGGATAACATTTTCTTTTTCAATTTTTCACACTTGGAGGCTGGAGCTCTATTGTAAATATAGTATTTGATGCGAGTACTTAAATTTTTATATTATTGTATTTGAATTTTTGTAAACTCAATACTCAATAGTTCGGATTATGTTCGACTAGGTATTGAGATTGACCATCTTGAATTTATTTTATGTACTCCGCATAAAAAGTAATAAGCACAATATGAGAGGTTACAAGAACATGCCAATAATTATAATAACAAAAATTAGGGGGCTGCTATTTTTTGTTTGTTTTTTTATTTTAAAAAATAATAAATACAAATCTGTTGTTTCATGTAGCAGTTCTCTATTATAATGTTTTATAAAACGGTTATGTATGATAAATGTTATATATTTCTTATTTATTTTCCGATTTAAGACAAGGAATAGAGGACGGTTATGTAAGACATGATAGAAATTTGAGGACGCATGCGGAAGTTTTGATGGACCTCAATTGTATAACAAAATTGTATTTTTATCATTGATTACATTAATAAGAAATGTACAACAATATTTGTGAGAGCTCATGTCTCTCACTTATCTCTTTGGTAGAACCCTTGTTTCTACCCCTCACTCATATTTTGTGGGAGCTCTCTCTTGATTGGCTCACCCTAAACTTATGCACATACAACCTATTTATAGTTGTTGTATTATGGTACCTATTTATAGTTGTTGTATTATGGTTTCTAGATTTTTCTACTCCATTCATCATCTAGATTTTTCTTAGGATAATTCTAGACATTTTAGTTACTAGATTTTTCTAGTCTAGCTCCTAGATATTTCATAAGATTATTCTAGATTATTATATTTCTAGATTTTTCTACATAATACATTTAACTATTTTTACAAGTGTATTATCCAGATTTTTCTAGATTAATATTTTAACACTCCCCCTTAATCTAGAAAAATCTTGTGCTTCAAAATATTTCATCTTTCGAAAAATCTCGTTGATGCACTTGTCACCAACCACCAATCGTCATAAACACTTGAGTTCTAATCATGTTGGCACCCGTGTTACCAACCTCCATCTTCTTGATACCTTTCATTGATCTTGCTCATCTTCTCGTTGGTATACATGTTACCAACTATCCCACTAGTGCACATGTCACCAGTCATCTCCTGAAATGTTTCCTCAAATTTTATTTTATTATTGGTGCTCATGTCACCAACCATCCCAAAAATTTTCTTCTTCTTCACATCTTGCAGATTTTCAACTCTTTGTGTTGGTACCCTTGTTACCAACTTGCTCCAATGTAATTTGTTTCTCCCGATTTTTCTTTTGTTTTGGTGCTCTTGTCACCAATCATCCCGCTAATGCTCTTGTCATTAGCAAAATTTAAAATTTTCTTCAAAATATTTTCTTCTACATTTTCTCCATTAACATTTGTTGCGTTTCTCCAATTTTTTCTTTTGTTGTGGTGCTCATGTCACCACCCATCACTTCTAATGCCCTTGTCATTAGCATCCTTCAAATAATTTCTTCTTAAAAAAAAACATATTTTCTTCTTCAATCTTTTTTTCATCCTTCCTCATTTTATCATCAACTTTTATTTTCTCCATTTTCCTCCATAAATTTCTTCTTTTAGTTTAATTTTCCCAACTTTATTATTTTCTTTATGAAAATTTAGATTAGCACGTACCTCTTTCTTCAAATCTCGTAACCCTTCATGTCTTGGGTCTCCGATCTTCAATTTTGTCGTAATCACTTTTCCGGCTCTGATACCATGATAGAAATTTGAGGACGCATGCGGAAGTTTTGATGGACCTCAATTGCATAACAAAATTGTATTTTTATCATTGATTACATTAATAAGAAATGTACAACAATATTTGTGAGAGCTCAAGTCTCTCACTTATCTCTTTGGTAGAACCCTTGTTTCTACCCCTCACTCATATTTTGTGGGAGCTCTCTCTTGATTGGCTCACCCTAAACTTATGCACATACAACCTATTTATAGTTGTTGTATTATGGTTTCTAGATTTTTCTACTCCCTTCATCATCTAGATTTTTCTTAGGATAATTCTAGACATTTTAGTTACTAGATTTTTCTAGTCTAGCTCCTAGATATTTCCTAAGATTATTCTAGATTATTATATTTCTAGATTTTTCTACATAATACATTTAACTATTTTTACAAGTGTATTATCTAGATTTTTCTAGATTAATATTTTAACAAGACAACCATTCTTTATGACCGGGCATATAAAACATCTCTAAAATCCGTTCTATAAACTTTATAGTGCGCTGAGTTGAAGTACGCCTCTAAGGCGTTCTATAAATCCTATTTCAACAATACTCTTTTCCCTTTTTTGTAGTAGTGAGGGCAGGGCAGTGCAGTGTAGAGAAGCTGTTGCAATACTATTCTGATTCTGATATGAGAATTCTGTTGAATCATTGATCTTGATAAAAAGATGTGTTCATAAGTTGTAGCTAAACATCTCTTTCATTAAATTTAGTTATATACCAAGTTGTATCCTGGTGCATTTGTTCCAATGTAATTGAACTAAAGCACCAGTAAGAAAAATGGTGCATGCCGCAGTTTGCCACAATCTGTTTGTAGTATATTAGGATACTTTGATGAATTAATTGCTGGTGGTAGAAGTTTCAACGGTGAAGAAGGTAGTGGCCTTTGTGCAACACTTGGTAGATGGAGTCAGATTACATGTTGGTCAACTACTCTGATTATTTTTTTACTTCACGGTGTCTATTCTAGCCGTCAGATAAACTGATGCAATTACTAGTGCACGATATCCTAATATTGAACACATTTTCTCCCCTCAAGTTAGTGTTTCCTTGTCTTAATTAGGATCTTTTATTGGCTGATATATATGGTCTCCACAACTATAAGTGTTTGACTGGGGTACAAGATAGGTAGTTGAATTTGTAGCCTTGAATATGATACTCGTTGTCTTTGTTATCTCTCTATTCAATTCTTCCATTTGGCCAAATTTACCACAACTATTCTATAATATTTTAAATGGAACTTAAATATGCTTGTAGCGATAACACAAACAGACAATCATATAGATATGATGATTAATGAAATATTTATTATATAGTCTCAATAAACAAGTCTCCTATCTGAACTTCCTCAAAGATGATTCAACACCATGATGAATACACAATTAGCCCCAACCAAAGCTCTTAAAAAACCCCACATGAAGGAATCTCCACATTTTAGTTAATTCACACCTCAATCACATATTTAATCAAATATTACCCATTTATATACAGAAAGCCGAAATTAATGAAGGAATCCACATCTATAAAACACAGCAAAATACTCTAATTAAGAATAGCCACACATGATTTACAAGATTGCGAAGGTTAATAATGTTATAGCAATCAAAGTGACAAGAAAGAAAAATGGGGAAAACGGGCACATCCAAAACCAAATACAATCCAAAATACAAGTATAAATACAATAATTTAAACAACCTGATTTGAATAATTATAAACTACAGAAGATTTATGAAGAAAAAATCACGTACAACTTCTGGTCATCGTCGATCTCGAGCTTCTTCTGGCACCCTGTAGTAGGGTTGGCGATATTGAACTGCAAACACCCAACAAAATCAAAAATTTAAATTCAGTAAAACTAGAAAATGGCAATGCAATTCTGTGAATTAGGCATGAAATTCAACCAAAATAGCAACCCTAAGTAAGGCTTGAGTTTAAACGATTACCGTTTGAGTGGTGTTCGATCCATCTCCCTCCTTCGCCGCCTTGTTTCCTATGTCGCTTGCCTTCAATTTCCTTACTTTCTGCTCTTTCGAGAGTTGAGTGATGACCTAACACTAGTAGAAAAAACCCTTATTGCAGCGGGCTTTTAGACCCCTGTTGCAGCGTACATTGTATGCTGCAACTGGGGGGCCTGCAACAAGTCTGAACTTGTTGCAGCGTACAATGTTCGCTGCTAAAAGGGGTTTTTTGCAGCGTACATATGTATGTACGCTGCAATAAGTGCCAAAGGCAAAAATTTGGACTTGTTGCAGCGTACATATATATGTACGCTGCAAAAGACTCAACTTTTTGCAGCGTACATTTATTTGTACGCTGCAACAAGTCTGGAATTTTGCGAAATTTTTTTCCCTTGTTGCAGCGTACAATATATATGTACGCTGCAACAAAGCACTTTTGGCAGGAAAATTCTAATTTTGTTTAGGGATACCTAGAGTGCCTTGCACCAAATATAGAAACCTGTCAAAACAATAATATAATAACGCAACCTGTATAACAAATATAAAAACAACAACTGGAGTTTTGTATACTATATATCCCAAAACCAAAGTGTACATATTACATTTAAATATATGTTCCAATTTCAACATAAACATACATTTTAATATAAAATTTATTCTATAACAACTAAACCAACTCGATCAAGCGCGCTAAAGCCAATAATAAATACTTGCTGGTAAAAAACTTAGCCCATTGCTCACGAACCACATCAAATTCCTCGCATAAGGCGCAATCCTCGGAGTGTAGACCTTTACAAAAACAGAAATTTAAATTAAACATTAGATTAAATACAAATTAAATATCACATTTTAACATTCAAGAAACTAATGACAATGTCCTAATAGTCTAAAATGAGTCCTTAGGTTCTTTAGTTCAAAGTTGGGAGCGAAAATGTCATTTTAGCCTAAATATGACCTATAACGACCCAATGAGCCTATAGGTGCATAAATAGATTGGAACGAGTCTTAGATCGTTAAAATTATGCATATTAAACATGTAATAAGTTTTAAATGAGTCCTTAGGTTCTTTATTTTAAAGTTGGGAGCGAAAATGCCTTATTTTAGCCTAGATATGACCTATAACGATCAAACAAGCATTAAATGGGTATAAGTAGATTAGAATAAGTCCTAGAAACTCAAAACTAAGCTTATTAATCATATAATAATTTAAAAACGAGTCCTTAGGTTCTTAAGTTCAAAGTTGGGAGCGAAAATGTCATTTTAGCCTAAATATGACCTAAAACGACACAACGAGCCTTAAATGGGCATAAATGGATTGGAATAAGTCCTAGAAAGTTAAAACTAGAATATAAAACATTTAGTAGGTTTAAAATGAGTCCTTAGGTTCTTTAGTTCATAGTTGGGAGCGAAAATGTCATTTTAGCCTAAATATGACCTACAACGACCTAATGAGCCTTAAAGGTGCATAAATAGATTGGAACGAGTCTTATAAAGTTAAAATTATGCATATTAAACATGTATTAAGTTTAAAATGAGTGCTTAGGTTCTTTATTTTAAAGTTAGGAGCGAAAATGCCTCATTTTAGCCTAAATATGACCTATAACTATCAAACAAGCATTAAATGTGCATAAATAGATTAGAATAAGTCTTAGAAACTTAAACTAAGCATATTTATCATATAATAAGTTTAAAATGAGTCATTAGGTTCTTAAGTTCAAAGTTGGGAGCGAAAATGTCATTTTAGCCTAAATATGACCTATAACGACACAATGAGCCTTAAATGTGCATAAATGGATTGGAATGAGTACTAGAAAGTTAAAAATAAGCATATAAAACATTTAGTAAGTTTAAAATGAGTCCTTAGGTTCTTTGGTTCATAGTTGGGAGCGAAAATGTCATTTTAGCCTAAATATGTCCTATAACGACCAAACAAGCCTTAAATGTGTATAAGTAGTTAGAATAAGTCTTAGAAACTTAAAACTAAGCATATTAAACATGTAATAAGTTTAAAATAAGTCCTTAGGTTCTTTATTTTAAAGTTGGGAGCGAAAATGCCTTATTTTATCCTAAATATGACCTACAACGATAAAACAAGTATTAAATGTGCATAAATAGATTAGAATAAGTCTTAGAAACTTAAAACTAAGCATATTAATCATGTAAAAGGTTTCAAATGAGTCATTAGATTCTTTAGTTCAATCTTAGGAGCGAAAATGTCTCATTTTAGCCTAAATATGACCTATAACTACCAAACAAGTCTCAAATGTGCATAATAGATCGGATTGAGTCTTGAAAAGTTAAAAATAATCATATGAATCATGTAATAAGTTTGAAATTAGTTTTTAAGTTCGTTAGATCAAAGTTGTGAGCGAAAATGTCATTTTAGCCTAAATATGACCTATAACGGCCAAAGAAGTCTCGAATGTGCATAAATAGATTGGATTGAGTCTTGGAAAGTTAAAACTAATCATATAAAACATTTAATATATTTAAAATGAGTCATAAGGTTCTTTATTTCATATTTGGGAGCAAAAAAGCCTCATTTTAGCCTAATATGACCTATAACGTAAGGTTTCTACCTCACGTGGCCATGTAGCACTCCAGTATAAAGTTTGTCTATCAAGTCGAATCTATATATTGTAAAAGCATACATTATTATTAAGCACCTTACAGCATAAATCAATAATTATACAACCAAAAAACACTTTCAGAAAATTATTAAAAACCAAGAAACTTCAACCAAAAAACACTTCAGAAACTTCAAGGGTTACCTAGTCTGGTTGCAGCATAAACAGCTGCATTACAGGTTAAATAGCTAAGGTGATTATAAAGTTGTAATGGACTATTTTGTGGACAAAAGTCAAGATAAAAAGATGTAAATTCTCATTAAAAACAGCCTAATCTACTTATAACATAGGGGGTTATTATAGTTCTTGACTTTTGAGGCTATCTTAAAAACAGCCTAATCTACTTATAAGGTAGTAATTGTAGATTTGGGTTACGTGTTAGTTTTCATAACAATTTCTGTGCAGATGATTTTCAATCTGACAGCCAAAAAGCTAATTAGTCATGATGCTGAAACCTCTTCAGAAAATCTAAGGGAGAATTTTGTTGCTTTCATTAAGGGATTAATCTCCTTCCCTTTGGACATTCCTGGTACAGCATACCACGAATGTTTACAGGTAAATTATAAATGATCCCTTATCCAAACATGTCTTAGTTTTTTCATACATGAATGTATAGTGACAAAATGCAAAATTTGTGGCCACAGGGAAGAAAGAAAGCAATGAAGATGCTGAAAAATATGCTACAAGAGAGAAGAATGATGCCCAGAAAACAGAACACCGACTTTTATGATTATGTTTTAGTGGAACTGGCAAAGGAGGAAACACTACTAACAGAGGGAATTGCTTTGGACTTGATGTTTGTGCTTCTCTTTGCTAGCTTTGAGACAACCTCCTTGGCTTTAACCGTAGCCTTAAAATATCTCTCAGATTATCCTCTGGTGCTACAAAAACTAACGGTAAATAACCTTTGAGGCAAAAAAAATGTCTAAATTATCCATATTCACTATTGCATCTTCTATTTGATCGAAATCATACTGACACCGTACCAAATTGACAGGAAGAGCATGAGGCGATTTTAAAGAAGCGTGAAAATCCTGATTCTCACCTTACATGGAGTGAATACAAATCAATGACATTCACTTTTCAGGTTCGTTAAGAATGCCTCCACACAAAACAAATTCATTGATGATCCTTCTTAAAATAGTGTTGATTAACTAACCAGTTTGAATTACAGTTTATCAATGAAACAGTTAGGCTGGCAAATATAGTTCCAGGAATATTTAGAAAAGCATTGAAAGATGTCAGCTACAAGGGTATGCATCTACCATCATTACAAAACTTATGGACTTAAAGTGTTTTATGTCAATGTTATGTTTATACTCAAATGCATACCTTAACATAGAATTTTGATTGATGTAGGTTACACCATTCCAGCTGGTTGGGGTGTCATGGTCTGTCCTCCAGCTGTACACTTAAACCCTGCTAAATATGAAAATCCCCTTGACTTTAATCCATCGAGATGGGAGGTATGTATCAAACTTTCTTATTTCTGTCATTCACGAGAGGAAAAAAGATGGGAGGAAAAAACTTTGGTTAGATTACTTTATTAAAATACAAAAAAATAAACATGAAATTTATTTGTGTATAGGGAGGAGAAATAAATGGTGTATCCAAACATTTCATGGCTTTCGGTGGAGGCATGAGATTTTGTGTTGGGACAGATTTTACCAAGGTGCAAATGGCTGTATTTCTACACTGCTTGGTTACAAAGTACAGGTAGAAGCTCACTTTCAAAAATTAACATGCATATTAAATAAAAAGGGAAGATTTAACTTATTTTCTTCAACCTCAGGTGGAATCCAGTAAAAGGAGGGAACATAGTTCGGACCCCTGGCTTACAGTTTCCAGATGGATTTCATGTTCAATTGTCTGAGAAAAGGTCAACAAAAACATAAACTATCAATTGATTCTGCTCCAGAAATATAGTTGTTACAAGTGACTTGAGCCGCAATAAGGAAACACATCAATACAAACATAACAGGAGAGGAGAACAAATATTTACAGTTTCTCCACCAAACAAGAGCAAACCGTGAATAGCTTTCTTGTAATCGTCATAGCTTTTGTATACATTGTCTATTTTTTACCCTTCATCTTCTCGTCAATATGTGAAAGCACATATGATTTGGGGAAAACCGGGTTAGATGTCTTACAGCATGTAAAATCATTATTGAATTCATGTCACCTCTCATGTTGCAAATGTATAAAACATCAATACCAAAATACAAATATCCCTAGCATTATACTATAGTCTCTGCCAATTATTATGATCGAGCTACTAGATTAACTCAATGAAAGAACTGTAAACCGTACAGAACTACAGATAGTATACAACTGAACATAAAGCACCATAGTAGTATGATTATATTTAAACCCCTTCCTTTATGTTCAGTTATACATTGAAGCAAACCACAAATTAGAAGCAAAGCTATACATTGACAAGCCTTCATTAAAAAAAATAAGGCATTTTCTGTATAGAAATTGAAGAAAAAAATGTACTTTGCGTTGAACTTGACCCATATAATTCTTGTTATTCATAGAACTATAAGGAACACGTATATCTATCATTCTATCAGTACATCAATTTTTCAGGTTGGATAGTACTTCAATTGTGAGTTGACTAAAATCAGATTCAAGAGTCACCAAATCACGATATAGAGACTAGTTGATTATTCAAATACTAAATTGTGGTTGTCACTTGTCATCCCCTAGACTACATTCAACCCATGTTCTTCTAAGATCACTTGAGCTATGAGAACTAAGTTGACAATGCAACAAACTAAATACAAAAATCTCACAACTTTGCATTCAAATTCTTCCAAAAACAACAATCAACAAGCATACTAAACCTGAATACAAAATTAATAAGAATAAATTAAAAATAGCTGAAACAATAAACTAAAACCCTTCAATTAATCAACCCAAATCATCATTCTCAATGTAAATCAAAAACCCAATTGGCAAACTATCAATTTTTCACTAAAAACAAATTTCAGAATTCCCAAATTGATGAAATTTGACCTAAAAATCCAACATTTTACTCCAAAAAGAAAGAAACGAGATAAACAAACTCACACTGTGGATGCCAGAGGCTTTAAGGGCGGCAAAGAAGGCGGTAGCGGCTGCTCAAACGAAGAGAGAGGCGACCCCGAGTTCCCTGGCGGGCATAAAATTGGAATCTCCGACGAAGCCTTTCTTGCAAGATCTAATCCCCCACCCTAATTGGACGGCGCTAGCTAGTAGTCACCCAACAACCAGAACGGGCGGCGCAAGCAAGGGGGAAAAGAACATTGAATCGATTAGTTAGGGTTTTGGGATTTTAAATCAAGAACTTATTAAAACAATTGAGGGAAAAATTGAAATCAATTTACCAATTAGTTACAAATGATGTTGTGTTGGTAGGCCACCATTATTGGCGGCGACAAGCAGAGGAAAGCCGAGCACGGAGGCAGGACAACACCATCAACCACAACAACGCAATAACCATCGCAACCACCCAGCAGCGTCGGCATGAAGGAGGTGGTGGCCGGCGATGCAGAGGAACGAAGAGAAAGAGTGTTCGAAATTTTGAGGGACGCGGCTTAGGGTTTGTCTTTAGGGGACGACGCAGGGAAAGGCAAGGGAAGAAGAAAGGACCGCGAGAAAAAAATTTGAGATGCGGCTTAAATTGTTTTGAAATTTTTTTATCCGGTTATTGCAGGGGGCTTTTAAATTGTACGCTGCAACAAAAAGGGTTATTGCAGGGGGCTTTTAAAATGTACGCTGCAACAAACTTTTTTGCAGGGAACAATTAAATTGTACGCTGCAACAACCCTTTAAATGGTTTGACCCGCGTTGACCGACTGGTTGTTGAAGCGTATTAATACATGTACGCTGCAACAAGGGGGGTGCAACAGGGGTTTTTTCTACTAGTGTAGCTACCTAATAGAATTGGGGGAAAATAAAACTGGGAATGGTTTTTTCTTTCGACTTTATGAAAAACATTTGATTTTTTTTTTTAATTCTAATGTTCTAGAAGGGGTGAGGGATAAAGCGAGGCATTCTAAAAAAACGAGTTTGGCGGTATTCTAAAAGTTTGGGGAAAAAACGAGGGGGGAGTCGTGCAAGTTGGGCGCTAATTTTTTCACAGAAGTCGTTGCAAGGCTGTTGCATTATCTATATCTAATGCAACGGCTTATCTGAACCCGTTGCATTAAATAACCTAATGCAACGGTCAGTTAAAAGCCGTTGCATTAGCTCACTCTATTGCAACGGCATGAAGCTAGGCGTTGCATTAGCCCCTTTTTAACCGTTGCATTATTTCAAAAATGTAGTAGTCATGATCTCTTCCCCTTCTTCTCTTTAGTATCATCTCTCTTTCTATTCCTACATGGCCTTCCAATTCCTCTTGTTAGCTCGGATGGTAATATCTTTGGCACGTTCATACCAGGCCATTGCTCAAAGTCTGGTATAGACTTTATGCCACTAGAGTATGCTAACTTGTATTTTCGGACAGAATGCCACTCATCAATAAAAGCATGAAGGTCAAGTTGTGCATCTAATATGGCCCTCATCCCATGCCTACATGGAATTCCAGAAATTTGCCATTGTCCACAAATACAAGTTTGATTGTTCAAGCTTACAGGTAGGTAAGATTTACCTTCAAATATCTCAAACTCACCTTCAGAACAATGAAATGAATGGCAAGTCCTAGAATCATGACAAAGCTTTTGAACCCTTTTCACAATATTTGGACATATGTCATTCCTTGTCCACTCTTCACACATTTGTCTTCTAGTAGCTAATCTCACCATAGTATTCCTCCTAATACCGAAAACAAACAATTTAATAGTTTAACACAATTAAGAAACTAACCACATAATGTACAATATTAAACAGTTCAACGACGTGTGAATTTACCTTCTAAAAGTGTAAGCACCGGTCTACATCTGTCAATACCACGTGTTGCATTAAAACTCTCAACAAAATTTGATGTGTTTACATCACACTTTGTCGCAACATTGAACTTATGCTTACTCCATCTAGCCTGATCACCAAGTTTGGCCAGCCACAACCTTCCTCCCTTTCCCACCTTATCTATTTGCTCCATGGCCTTTCTGAATGTGAAAGTTGAGTAGGCCCCTGTTGCTTTCCAAAATAGAGAAAGCATGAGTAGACCAGGAAATGCTTCTTCCAGTTGCCGGACAAATGTTTGGTGCAAATCTCCTATCCACTTTCGGCCACAACTTGTTAAATGCAACTTCAATACCCTGCTCATGCACCATCCCGAGTTAGCAATATTCAAAATTCAAATGAAATTTATAAACACAAATATAATGGAATGGAATGAAATGCAACAAACTAACCTGGTGCCTATCTGAAATAACACATCATTCATCTCCTCTTCCGGTTGATCTTAGCAAATCTCTCAAATGATGCACAAAAAAACACCAAGTGTCTGCATCTTCATTTGACACTATTCCCCATGCAAATGGGAACAACTTATTGTTCCCATCTAATGCCACTGCAGATAACAATACACCCCCATAATTCCCTTTCAAATGAGCTCCATCAACACCAACAAAACCTCTAACACCCTGCCTTAGTCCATCTACACATGCCTTAAATGAAATAAATATTATAACAAAAGCCAATGGTCTATCAACATGATTAACAGGATTCTGATTGAGGGTTAGTTTTCCTTATCATCTCACAGTAACCAGGCAAATGAGCATATGATTCATCAAACCCACCATGTATTTCAATTAGTGCCCTTGCTCTCACTCTGTACAATGTACTTGTAGCCATGTTAACCTTAAACGTGTTCCATAACAACAAGTTCAACGACTTTGCAGAAATATCATTGTTGGCCCTAATGTCTTCCAACAACACTCTACTAGCCCATTTTGTTGTGACCATAGGGTTTCGGATCTCCAAACCCAGGCAAGTATGCTCAGGATTCTTGATTGACTTGGTAGCCCAAGTGAACCCATCTGCTAATCTGGAAGCATGTAGCCTCCACTCACACCCCTCGGCTGAACAGTAGACAATGTAAATGGAATTGTTGGCTCTATCAACCACTACTGAAAACCCACGTTGGATACAATAATCTCTCACTACATCCCTCAAATGGTTTTTATCACAAAAAAGTTGCCAGGGTTTCAATTCAATCTTCCCATCCTCTTTCTCTTCAAACATTTCCCCATTTCGGTACAACTTTGCAAAGTAATTTCCATCCCCATCATCATCTTCTCCATCATCTACCCATACATCAGCAGCATATGGGTCATAATTATCCATTACAACCATCCCGGTATCACTATCTAACCCCACATTATCTTCATCATCCACACTCCATTCATCAGAATTTGAACCTTCAATGTCACTGCCACTAACATTGAATTTCGAGTCATTTTCATCATCATCAAAATTCTGATTTTGATTTGAGAATGCATTATCATCAACATCAACACTAACAGTAGAACTTCTGTGCAGTTGCTCGTTTCCACCTCCAGAAAAAAAAAACTACCACTTACAAGTAATCACTTCCTTCTAGTTGTCATCTTTGGTATCATTTTCCTATGAATTGAAGCTTTTAAAGACAAGGATGGCCGTCTACTTAAGATTAGGTTTGGTTCTATGACAGTTTCAAGTTGAGGTTCATTTTGCTAAGGTTCGTTCTTTTAGCACATTGTCATGAGAGTTTCGTTCTTTTAGCACATAGTCATGAGAGTTAACCTTAAGTTCGAGGACGAACATTGTTTTTAGGGGGAGTAGATGTAATACCCCGAAAATTCGGGTATTTTATAATAAATTATTTTGATAATTTACGATAATTTAATAATTTAAAATAAAGTTTTTAATGAGTTTTAACTTAAAAAAAATAAAAATAAACTACAAGTATATTTTCAGATTTATTTTATAAATTTTCTGAAATTAGTCTCCTAGTTATACCCTAATACCCTAAGCTATAAATAGAGGATTCTATCAAAACCCTTACTCCTCTCTCTATTGTTTTTGTGCCGTCATCAAAGTCACCTCCTTCCTCCATCTTCTGGTAAGCCACGTTATGACTTGAGGATTAAAGTAATTCCATTCATTAATTTTTACCTGCTAGCAGAAACACCCTTTATTTATCCTTTGGTTCAAATATGCCATGGTTTGCTCTGTTGTTTTTCATTCAAATGCAATTCATACGTTTTGCTTTCTTATTATAATAGGGGGTTGACCTTCTACTTCTTATTTCCATAATCACACTCAAATTTTGAAAGTGATGTTTATTTACCTCATGCTTTGCTTTATTAAGACAAAAGAAGATTTCAAAACCTGGGCTTTTATTTTACGCACTCCATGCTGCAGTAAGTATTGCGAATAAATAGTTTACGCGATGAATTCGTAATTTAGTTTTAAATGGTTTTATTATCCAAAGCTAAGATCGAAAATTTTATTACTTTTATTGTTGGGTATGGAAGTAGGCGAGTCTGATCGACCTTCGTGAAAATACTAACTCGCGATCGTAATAAGTTAGGTTGTATATCTAACTAGTCGATTACCATTCTGATTTAGGCTTGTTGTATTTAATTGTAGACGGGGGCTACTAGGTGACTCTTCCGAAAATCTCGTACCTTGAGAATTACACACGTTCAAGGTAATTTTCGATGTCCATCATCTTTAGATCCCACTAGGAAAGATATTTTGGATATATGTATGTGTTATTGTTGAAGGAAATAATGCCCTTGGTCCAAGTATGCATATAATATTAAGTCTAATGAATGCGGTTCAGTGTTAATTAACAAGTTAATAATTCAGTGAGATCAAGTGAGCTGAATGCCTAGCTAGAGGCCGCTTCAGTTCAAGTGGAATTAATGATATTAATCCACAACTTACTCTTGACTGAACCCGTAGGGTCACACAAATAGTACGTAAACGGATCAAGTATTTAATGGCATTAAATACTCTATCTATGGATATTCGGAATCGACGGATCTTGGTTTCAGTGGGAGCTGAGATCGTCACAAGCAAGTGAATACTCCGGAAACGATGATATTGCCGGAAACGGAAATATGGATCGCATCGGAAATATAAATATTATCCAAGTCGTAGATGTTGCCGGAAACGGAAACATGGTACGTATCGGAAAATATTATCGGAAATGGAAATATTGCCGGAATCGGAAATATTGCCGGAAACGGAAATATTGTCAGAATCGGAAATATTATCGGAAGCGGAAAATAATTCCGGAAACGGAAATATTAAATATTTTTTCGAAACGGAAATTAATTCCAATCGGAAATATTAAATATTGTTCGCATCGGAAATGAATTCCGGAACCGGGAATTTAATCGGAAGCGTATCGTACGAATTAGCATCGGACGAGGCCTGTCGGACGAAGGCCCAGCACGAAGCCGGGCCATCGCCCAACAAGCAAGACGCACGCCAACACGCAAAGCCCATGGCAGCGCCAGGCCCACCGCAAGGCAGGCCCAGCGCGCCAAAGCGTGGCTGCGTAGCGTGGGCTACGTAGCGTGGGCCAAGCGCATGCACGCGTAGGCGCCCTCGTGGCTCCGTGTGTGTGTGTGTTTGTGTCCATGCACAATTCCTAAATCTATTAGGATTTGGTGTATGATTAAATTCCTATTCCTAGAAGGATTATTTAATTAATTAGAGTCCTTGTAGGATTCTAAGTTTAATTAAATCGTATCCTACTAGGATTCCAATTCCCTTTCCAAACCTCTATAAATAAGGGCCTAGGGTCATAATTTATGGACATGGGATTGAAGTATTCTAAGGGTAAGTTTTGAAAGAAAAATAAGCCAAACACTTGCAAACACTTAACCGAATTTCCTAGTAACCTTAAGGGCGATTCTAGTTGGTCTAACTTGAGGCGGATCCGGACGTACTGTGGACTATCTACGGAGGGACGATATTTGGAGTCCTAAAGGCTTGTTCTTGTTCGGTTCGGGCGCAGCTTGGGAGGGCACGATACAAAGTGTATGCTCCTAAATTATGCTAAATGATTATGTGTAAATAATATGTTTCCTGGCATTAAGGTTTTTCTGCATGATTTATGTTTTGTCATATGTATCATAACTTAACAGTGGTATCACGAGCCTCTTATTATTTTCATAATCTAAATTGCATAAACATGGTTAAATATTACAAATTTGCAAGAATTAAAAGGGGTAATTAATTTTCGTAATTGTTAATTAATTGCAAATCGCGTTTATTTAATTATATGTACGCAGTTTTTCGGCAGTTTCTTCGTTACTCATCCAAATCGAGTGATTTTTGTGTCAATTCCTCATGTAAAAGGCATTCTAAAATTTTGACAAAAATGGTTATTTTTCGGCCGAACCCAGAATTCTCAAATTCGAAGCCTAACTATGACTTTTCGGAGGTTTTAGTTTTTCGAACGCAAATTTTTTTAAATTTAAGATGTTAAATTAAATATTTGCGATTCTTGTTAATAAATCTTGAATTGTTGATTGACCTACTCTATATGTTTAACAAGTTTGAATGCCTAGCCTTGTTAATTATGCAATCTAATTTGTAATTATGATTAATTTGTTGAAAATTGGAATAATTTAGAATTAATTTGATTTTCATAATTAGTTAATAATTTAATTAGATACCTATGATTAAAAACCACCATAAAATTGTAAATTTGTGTTAAATTTTAAAATTTTGTGACCTAGACTTGAATCCATGTTAATCGGAAATCAATTAATTAATAAATTTTCGATTTTTCGCCCTAAAATTATGAAATTAATATGATTTATTAATTTGTCATTAATTTTGAAAATAAAATTTTTAATTTTTATGCGATTCGCTCATATAAATTGCACGCACAAAGCAATGGACGCTACGTGTTACCCTTAAGGGGTGTTGTATAGTGCGGGCATGCGACGACGAACAAAGGAGCTCGTCGCCCATGCGGTACGAATGCAATGAGCAAGGCTATGGTGCACGAGCACAAGGAAGCATCCCTGCCTTATGTCGTGTGCTGTGTGCGACGAGCGAGTGGGCAAGGGCGAGAGCAAGGCAGTGACAGTCGCGTGTGGGCAGCAGGAGAGCTGCGCCACGACGCAACTGCCGCGCGCAGCGAGCGCAAGCTCGCGTGCGACGAGCGCTACGCCCAGCGATGGTGAGCAGCGAGCGTGTTGCGAC
Source organism: Spinacia oleracea (assembly GCF_020520425.1). Lineage (NCBI taxonomy): Eukaryota > Viridiplantae > Streptophyta > Magnoliopsida > Caryophyllales > Amaranthaceae > Spinacia > Spinacia oleracea. Next base: position 66,457,983 of record NC_079488.1, on the reverse strand, counting down.
GAGCGCTGGCGCGCGCCTTCCGATGGTGAGCAGCAGCAGATGCGACGCAGCACATAGGCTGCGCGCACATGGCCAGCGATGGCTGCGTGTGTGTGGCCTATGGCTGTGCGTTGCGTGGTGATGGTGCGTGCCTTGAGTTACGATTAGATCGTTTTAAAATTTTAATTTGAAATTTCCAGTTTACGTAATTTTAATTAATTTTAAAATTAATAATTTAAATTATTTTCTTGGATTTTAATTTTGAATATTATAATTATAATAAATTTCATTTATTCTAATTATTTTACTAAAATTAAAATCATGAATTAATTTAAATACGACTGAAAATAAATTAAATATGTGGATTCAATTATAAATTTATATGAGCTTTAAATTTTAATTAAATTTGTATGTTTCCGGTTAGACTAGAAATACATTTTTATGTTTAAAATTAGTAAATCATATGAATTTATTGGTTTAAGTGGGAGTCATTTTAGTCATAAACTCTTGATTAGGTCTACAAACCCTTAAGGTTAAAACAACTTGATTATAATTAATAAGGACTGAATAATTTGTAGATTATTGGTGCCCTTGATTAATTGCTGCAAATATTTATGTGATGCATAACGTGTTTTACTAACCAGCTATGTGGGCCATTCATGATAATGAATGGGTGAATGGTGTAGACACCTACTTTTGTCCCCATTCCCGAAAGAATCCTATTCCTAATATGATTCGGAAATAAGAGTTACGTATTAATTAAAATCCTAACGAGCCTAGAGTTCGTAACGGGCCAGACGCATTCCGTCATGAAATTGATACGCACTAAAAGACTCGATTAAGTCTCAAACACTACGGATTTCAGGAATCCGAATCTGACTAAGAAAACGGCCCAAACAGCAATTTCAACGCCCAGCCCTGGGCGCTGAAATTGCCTGGATCATATTTTCAACGCCCAGAGCTGGGCGCCGAAATCTTTGACGCCCAGCCCTGGGCGCTGAAAATACCTGGGACGTGTTTTTTCCTAATTCTTTGTGGATTAGAACTCTGCAATTCTATCTTTCCACGAACTCTTCCCTATAAATAGACCCCTAAATTCGACGTGAAAACACACACAACACACAACACATAATTATATTCTGAGTATTGACTCTAACCCTTAGCCTAAGCCTCACGCTGCGAAATTGTTCACGCGTTATGTCGCAATCGATCCATAAATCGAACAGAACGTATCCTGTCCCATGATTGAGATTCGTTAAATAAAAAGGAGAAATAGCAAAGTCAAAGTGGTTAGTTTTCTGAGAACCGTGACGCACCTCTCAAGGGTGCGTCGTAATGTGCCCCTTCTCGATGATTTAATTGCTTTCCTCGCCTTTTTTATGAACTTTTAAACTAACTAAATCTGATTGTTCTATCACGCCTAACAAATATAATATTTTTGGGAAATTGGATTATCATGCTAGGTCCCTTCAGTTAAAATATTGCTAAAATCAACTCAGATTAGTTTAATAGTTAACGCATGTCCCTTCAGTTATTTATGCTGAGCTAGTAAGGATATCCTGCCTCTGGAGTTATCGACGAGCGAAGTACTCCTCTCGGTAGTTACAGTCCCCCGAACCCTCAATCTCCACCTTGCGGGTGTATGTTGAGAGATCCCCACACCAGGGATCACAAGGGAACCTACGGCCGTCGTGGTCAAACATAATTGCACTCCCTTTGTGTCACGATAACCGGGTTTTGTCAGTTTTTCTCATTGTCGTTAAAAACTGAATGGCGACTCCTATATTACTAGTCAATTGGGAGTAAACTCACAGGAAATCCAATTACACTTGATTGAATAAAAAGAATCGTCACAACCACGAGGGATGAGGTCACGCATTAGCCTCGTTGTTTTTCGACCCCCTCGCAAATGGTATATATTGTATATGTACTGTTTTGCAGGTTATGAAGTGACTAGTATGGCCCAAATAGGATAGAAAATATGGTCTGCGTACCATTAATTTGAATGTAATTGGTCTAAAGTACCAAAATTGTTTTTCAATTCAAATATGGTTTGCGTACCATCAAATAGTTGTAATTAGTTTAATTATAGCTTATCCTATTTGAAGAAAATGGTGCCTCCCACGGAGATTTTCGAGACGGACTTTGAAGTTGAAGCTTCAAGATGAAGTCGGGCCATATTAGATCACATTTATCTTATGCATGCTTTAAGTTATTTATTGCTTTAAATATGTCTTAATTATGCATGAGATTGTGGCTTGATTATGTTGCATGATTAAGGATTTTAGTTTACTTAAAATCTAACCAACATAGTAAAAGCCTTAAGTTCCAAACTTAAAAATTGAGTTAAAAGGTGCCATGCCAAAATATACACTTGCTTGGATATCCTTTACATCAATCTAGTAATAGTTTTCGCTCAGCGAGGTGTTACTTATTGGTCCTAAAGGGGCAAGGTAAACAAATAATTGTGAGTACATGTTAGTTTTGGTGAAACTCAACGATATAAGTAAGGAGTCCTTTTATGTCGTGGCAAAATCGATAGGTTTACCTAATAAGTTCTTAGACGTACCTATCAACCAAGAATAGTTTCTAGACTATTAGCAAAAGGTTTTTGCTTACCTAAAATGTTTTAGGATTGAGTCGACAAACTGTGCTTAATTCTTCAATGGTTTTAGGATCTTGGAATCATTTTATTCACACCTGCCGGAACAATAAATTCGAATAAAATGCTAATAACTTGTTTGAATTGCATGATTGCTTTAATTTTCAAGTTATTATTCATGATAAATGTTTAGACTTTGCATTCTTCAATGTATGTTTTAATTATTGTTTATAATTAAATATCTTGCACTGCGATAAATCCTTTTAGAAAGGTAACAGTAAATTTCCTCGATTGGTAATGAATCCAAGAACGATTCACGGAAATGAGAGAAAATGAGCGATTTAAAATGTACGTTTCTTATAGCGACTTTTATAGTTGTTTTCGAGTATCAAAATCGAATGGCAAACCAATTGGTGCTTGTGAATTCAAAATACAATGTAGTTTTGAGATCATAAAGCATTGAGTTTAAACGCTCAGCTTTACCAATGGTTAACAACCTAAAATCATTTTCCATTTAATTCTCGAATGAGTCTAGTCCCCAGACATTCGAATAGATCGATGCTTAGAGAACTTTAGAACTTAGAAGCTTCTGGTAAGATCATCTAGTTGAAACATAATATTCAACATAAATGGTAAGAACTTTGTTGGAGTAACATTGGACATGTCTAAACAAAGTATAAAAGTCAACACTTGAGAATTCAATTCTTAAGGCTATTAGAAAGGGTACAAGAAATAGGAAAACAAAGGAACAAATGAAAGGAAATTACGATTCCATTTCTACCTATTAGTTTATGTTTAAAGAGAAGTGACCTAGCAATCAAAATTCCTTGGTATCATATACCGCTTGAGGTTCTTACTTCGGTAATAACTCAAACAATGGAAGCTAGGATACACTAATGACCTACAAGTGGGAAATGAAGCATGGAAATGCTACATTAGTTGTAGGGTCATCTAGTTTGTTTTAAGTCCTTTCAAAGGCTGGAACTTAATGGCTATTTTGTTCCATAATCAACATACCTAAATTTCTGTTTTCAAACACAGAAAGACTCACATTCAAGAAAAACAAAAACAAACAACTCTTTAAAGAACTTTACTAGGTTCAAATCAACCCCTTGATTTGAGTTCCACTAATCTTTGGCATTGTTGCTTAGACCATATCAACAAGTTAACATTCAAAAGCTCTATTTTGATGGACTTTTGAAAGTTCATTGATTTCTAGATCAATTTAAGACGACTAGTATTACTTGTTGAAAGTAACAAAAGATATGAACTATTGTTAGAACGCCTAGACAATAGAGTTCAAAGCTAAAGAAAGATTTTATGACTTTATTATTTCACATGGATTTGAGTGAATATATGTTTATTTACTCAAATGTGATATAAGTTGAATCTGTTTGGCTAGTTCAAAGATTCAGAAGTATAAAATCCACTTGGCAAGAAATCATAAAGATCTAGGTTAGATCATGTTGATGATTACTTGAGACCAAATATGATCATCAATGATTGTGTGTTGTAATTTCACAATCTAGGTCCATAAGATATGGCATATCTTAGTTGGAATAATCGAAGTCAATTAGTACTTGATTCGATTAATGATGAATCATAAAGACTTTTCCTATGATTTCTAAAACAAAATGCTCAACTACCACCAAACTAAACCAAATTCGTCAAAGCTATTGAAAAGTAATTTCAGAATAACTTTTCATAAAATATATCTAGAGAGTTGCAAAACTCAGTGGGAGCTTAGTGTTTGTCATTCGACAAACTAAGGCCCAAGTATAGATATATGTTTCATTGTGATTTATTCAAATGAGACACAAGGGTATTGTTTCTACCACGAACTTTTGAGAACATAATGTTTGTTTGCTCGAAATAATGTCCTTTTGGAGATTCGTTTCCAAAATGACAAGTGGGAGAAAATAGACCTCGAAAGTTTTCGAGGCGAACAACAAACATAAACGGACATTCCGGAGGCTTTTCGAAGTGCTTCAGAAAATCCGAACTTATTCTTTAAGGACTTTAGAAGTGGCTTTAAAGAATAGACATCTCTTAGAAGACTTTACAAGTGCTTCAAGGAGAACAGAGTATTCAAAGGACTTTCAAGTGGCTATTGATATTCTATTGTTTGATGTTCTATACCCAAGTAAGCATAGAGTTCAAATCACTGAAACTATGAGATTCTTCTATTAGATAGTGAAGAAACATGGAGTTCAGGTCACTGAAACTATGCAATTCTTCTATTAGATAGTGAAGAAACCTACAACTTGCAGTCAAACTATTATCATGTAGATTAATGAGTTTGTGACCTGTAAGAAAGCTATGACGAAACCCAGATTCCCTAAAATGGTTAGAGGCCATAAATAGACTCAAATGTTTTAAATGGTTAGAGGCCATAAAACATACTCAATGTTTTGATGACAAAATTGAAATTTTGTTGATTTGCAAGAATAGTTTCACACCTATTGGTTGCAAGTTTGTTTTAAGGATAAAAACCATCAAACATGAAATTATGTTCACACACAAAGCTAGATTAGTTGCTAAAGGTTACAAGCAAATTCACGGCGTGGATTGTGTTGAAACCTCATGCATAATTGTAATGCTCAAGTCTATAAATCAAGCAATGATTGCATATTGGTACATATGGCAATTGGATGACAAAATAATTCCTCAATAAAATGTTGGAATAAACTATGTATGTCATAGGATTTGTGGATCCAAATAAATGCTTGAAAAAGAAAGCTAGCTTATGAAATACAGATTTAAGCAAGCAATTGGGAATTAGAAATGTATTTTAGTGAAGCTAATAAGTATTTTAGTTTCATAAAATGTACATGATACTTATAGATATATAAGAAGTTTAGTGGGAGTACATAAAAACTTAATTGGTCCTGTGTGTATCACACACATATCTCTCTATTGTGAAATAACATTCAAATGCTAATGACTTAGATTTGAGATTATTCATCAATGATGGACCATGGCGAAACTTAGTACATATTGGGTATTCATAAGATCTATTTACAAAGATCTTATGATATTGTTTTGGATTAAGTAATGGCATTTACTAAATCAAACACGAAAGACTCCATTGGAGATATTCGATCCATATGAATAAATCTAAGTAATGAATGTTTGAACTATGTATAAGCATTTACTAAGTTAAACATCAAAGAATCTAAGTAAGATTCTCAAACCTATATTATATATCAAAGAATTTAGCTGGATTCAGTATCTACTGAAATTGAATGAGCTAAAGTTACATAAATAGAATTCAATTGGGAATTATTCTGCAAAAGAATTTATCATGTATGATATAATATGAGGATCGCCAAAAACGTATCGTATGACTTTAGGCATGACGAACATATACCAATCTCTATTGATCTAAGTGAAGATCAACTAGATTGAGATCAAGAATACTTATGGTACTTGAAAAGGTACATAGGAATAGTTCTTGATTCAAGGAAATAAAGATATGCTAAATATTGATGCTACACGCATAAACACTGGCAAAGGATCAAGCAAGACCCTTTGGAGTTAACCATTGATAAAGACGAGCTATAGAGCATCGTGTTTTGAAATGGCAACATGGATTGGAGACCATGAGTTGTTGCGTGGGATATTAAAATGTTAATTTCTATGTTCTAAGATACAGCTGGAAAGTATTCCACATATCCGTGAACTGCTTGGATAAGTAAATCCAAACCAAAGCATCACTAGCAACCTATACAGTTGAAGTAGAAGTACTTATTGCCTAAGAAGCAATAAAACTGAGTTGTTTACATTAAAAAGTTCTTCACTGAACTTGGCTGGATCACATGTCTGCTGACTTGATGGTTCTTCATTGCAAAATGCGTAGAACCACTATTTAAGTAAGAAAGACTAGATCACATAATAAACAAACTCAAAAGATCTTATCATCCTATCTCGAAAAATATTCGATGAAAGGGATATTAAGATTAGCAAAGCATAATAACTAAACCTATGCAACAAGTGAGAAGAAACACTCACATTGTAGCACTGGAAATCAAGCATAGCTTTGAATTCCATGAAATGTTTTAAAGATGGGTTAGAGGCCCATGGTTGTAAAACGCTGGGGTTGAACATTTATCATATATGAAATGTATTTTTCATATTCCATTTAATCTTGGTTTAGTATTAAATGATGAGTCCCTTCAATTTGACGATATATTCAAGATAGACTGTCAAGACCAGTCTTGTGACTAAGAAATGTCTATCAAGTGAACTTGAATGTCAAAGGTTAAAAATGGTCCCTGGTCGGAGTTTTCTATAAAATTGGACGCATAGAAAACGTTAGACGACTAGAATGCAAGATGACTAGTAGTTCTGTTTCTTGAACTATGTGGACATGGCAATTGTTGCGAATTAATACCATAAAAGAATAATGTTGCAACAATAATATAATTGGAATATAATTAGAATAAACTTATCTCAATATTGTATGAACGAACTGAGCACTTTGTCGCGCCGTGGCCGAACCACTGCCCTAAAAGACAATTCCGCGCTACCTCCGATGCAGTAGAACACTTGCGGTTGCCCTCCAGGGTTAACACGACACCAAGGTTTGTGTGCACTCACAAGCCTCGGTTGGAGATCAGAACATTTGCCCAGAAAAACGAGAACAGTGTTTAGAATTTGAGAGAGAATTATAGAGAATGATTTTTGTAACTGTGTGTTAATGGAAAACAAAAGTGATGTATTTATAGGGAAGCTGCAACAACCATAAACGGCTAGTAGTGGGGTAGTGGGAGGTTACCACATTTACTGGGTAATTAAATGGGCAGTTAAAACGGCTATTAAGTGGAGTTAATGGGGCAGTTACGGGATTAGTGGGTTTGATTAATTCTTTATGCCCGCCACTGACCAAAAAGAAAGACCCGGACCACAAAACCCACCCCACGCCCGCGAACCGCATTCGCCAAGTACCAAGGCCCACGGCCCGGCCCCCGCGCGCGCGCGTGTGTGAGTTGTGTGTCCACCCATGCCACCCATGCCACTCACATGATTTCTTAAACAAATGATTCCCTCAAGCCCCCAAATATAAACATTTAATATGGTTTGTGTTTTTCCCATGTGGGACTTTTCATATTCCCACATCTTCCCACTTCCCACTCATTTTCTTTTGTATTCTCACTAGGATTTCCAATAATTCCCCACAGGTTCGAAGATGAGAAGGAAAAGAAAGAAATAAAAGAATTGAATTTCTGGGCAAAACAAACAATTGAATAGGTGTCAATGTCTTGCGACTTGAATTAACACTTAGTGGCATTCAAGCTAGAATCTCTTTCCTACTAAGTGACTTTCGTTTTGAACTTAATAGGAGGTTAGAAACTCATTACTCAAAGAACACAATTGAACATGTATGATATTCTGAATCTCCGCCAATTAAAGTGACGCATTATACTGGCCATACGTCCATTACCTGGATGCTCATAGGTGCTCTAGAGAATAACCCATGCAGTTCTCATAGGAAGCGGCCTCACTTCCACACCTAAGTAGGTGAATCCCATCAAGTGTGAGCTACATCACACCACCAAAAATATGGATATAGGTTCATTAAGAGCCGTATGCTCAACCTCGTTCCAATAGTAGCAAGCACATAATAACATCTAGGGATGGACAAAAATTAAAATTTTGTGCTTCCGAATTGTATCATAATGTTGTCCCTTGAACTCTTAGAGAGTAGGACTTTATTACTTTACAATTCATCCAATGGGCCTCAAGCCTAACCCTTCCGATGTTTCCAAAACTAGTTTTTAATAGGCCTTTCGTTAACGGATCCGCATTATTCATTTTAGATTTTACACAGTCTAAAGTTATAACTCCAATAGACAACATACCTTTGACGACCTTATGCCTCAAACGAATGTGTCTTTCTTCCCATTGTAGGCAAGGTTGTTTGCAACAACGATTGCAACTGAAGGAGCTGTTTCCCCCACATTGGAATATTTGCAAGCACATTCCTCAACCATTTTGCCTCATAACCTGCCAACTTCATAACAATAAATTCATATTATATATTATTCATAGCAGTTAGTACAAGATTGTTTGCAAGATTTCCAATATACAGCTCCACCGGCTAGGGTGAAGACATAACCACTATTGGAGTCAACTTTATAATTCACAGATACCAAATAAGCATCACATAATCCCTCCCACACTCCTGGAAATTTGGAGTAGTGTAAACTCTAATCCATGGTATCCATATAATACCGAAGCAATCACTTTATAGCATCCAAATACTCATTATTTGGGCTATGGTTGTACCTGCTCAATCCACTCACAGAATAAAATGTCAAGCGTAGTGTAGTTCATACGAAACATAACACTACCAACAATCTTAGCATATTCAGATTGACAAACAAATCACTTTTATCTTTAAGTGGAAGTTTGGATCAACAGGAGTCCTAACTTGATCGACATTAAATGAAAAAAATGTATTAAGCAAAATTTTCAGCTTAGTGAGACAAACTAAGATAAATTTCATTTGGAGTCCTTATGAATTTTACTACCAAAATCAAATATGTCTCATCCATGTGGTTTATCATTTTAAAATTCTAAATTTGGAAATTCTTTTATCTCATTTATTCGATCCAAGTTAGTGTCAACCATATCATATCATCCACATAAAGACAAACGAGCACACAATCAAGAGAATATCGCTTAGAATAAACCCAAGAGTCACCTTCAATGACATGAAAACATTACCAGACATAGTCTTGTCAAACTTGTAATGCGTCATTTAGGAGCTTGCTTAAGTCCTTCAACGTACAACTTACAAACCTTGTTCTCTTGACATCCGAGATCCAGCCCTATGAAATAAACTTCATACCGTAAAGTGCAATATGCTTATGCTTTGCAATATGCCTAGTGAAAAATAAATTTACTAGTATTTACGTGATCGTCTCAACTGCAAAGCAACATCAAATCAAGAGTAAGTGATCACCGCATTATACTTACAAACATTAGCATATTATTTTGAGAGTATTTTCCCAAAAACTGTCAATAGTAGTATGTTGGAGCCACAACAAGTTTATACTTAGGTAATTGACGATTACCAACCATTCGCCATGCATTTACCAAACATTTCTCAAAATAATGAGTGATTGAATGTACCTGCAACTCATTAGCCTTACCGGGCCATTAAGTATCATATAAAATTTTCACCTTAAACTTTCACCTTGGCTTAAGAAATTAGAGACCTTAGTCTCGTCAAAAGTATTGAAGTATATGTGAATCAACAACATATGATCACCGCATATAAACACCATTTAAAGTCGGCCAAATAAACTATGCACGTACATGGATTAAATTAAATCATTATAAGCCAAGACAAATAGTAGTATTAGGAAAATTCTCATACTACTAAGTACTTTAGGTGCCTGCAACGATCTATTAGTATATTCACAATAATCAATTTTCCAATTAACTTATTAGTTAGTCTAAATCACTAGCTCACTCCCACATTACACAATCATTTATCAAAATAAATATTATGCATAAAAGGGGTACAAGCAAAACGTATAAGAATAATAATTTGACAAATATATTATAACGTAAGCAAAGACTTCCTTACAACTGTGCCTGATGGATATATTATCATCACTGCACTTGTTCGCCAAGTTGTGTAGGGTGACCTCATTAATATTGCTAGCATCATAGAAAAACAGTCGTATCAACTGTGAGTATGTGAGTCTAACAAACTTGACATCGTGACAAACTCTTATGTCTTTCATCATCACAAGTGCATCTGTAGTATACGACATTCGTGACACTTAATTGTATCCTATTAACTGAATATTAGCCGATACCAACTTTACCAAAGTCGTAGCGTACTTACTTGAAGTAGCAGCCAATTACTACACATGAATTATGGAGTATCAATTCAATAAAACGAAAGCATTCATAATATACATACGAAGTATATAAACTTCTAGGAATATGTGCTCCTTAATGATGAACACTCCAAAAGTAAAAACCAAGAAAATATAAACACAATGTTTATTCCAATTGCAAAATGAAATAACAAAGAGATATAGATCAACTATATTGCTCAATCAAGAGTACCGAGTCAACCGCTTTAGAACCTCAAAACATGTTGGCTAACTAGTACGACACTTGACGATTAGTAACAGATCAGAAAACTCCATAAAATTAAGTTTGGCCTATGAATTTACACAATAACAATCCTTATCCTAAACTTCTAGCTTGGAAATGTATGAGGCTATCCAATTCTTTTTCGAACACAATCACTCAGGTCAAACTCGGAAAGAAGGTAAACCAACAGTCAAAAATAAAATTTAGTTGACCATAGCATTTTAACCCATCTAAAACGCTCATCCAAATAAGTCCAACCCAGACCAATATCCCAATATAAGATAAAAACGCAATTGATCGACCATACAAAGTATAACCCAAAATTAATTTCCACCATTCAAGAAATCAAAATAAAATTCTACAATACAACAAAGTTAATACTCCTTCGGATACAAAAAACAATAAGGTTATATTATATAACAAACTTGATACTCACATATATATACTTCGTATAAAATAAAACAATACCTACAATTATGAATTACATGTTGGTAAACCATCATCCAAATTAGTGTACTACAGCTATCTTATAACTGAAATCTACTTCCTGTAACAGAACAGTTACATAGGCAGACACATGCACCATTTTCTCCGTCCCGTTGAAACTTAGACCGTTTCAAGAAGATTAACTGACCAAATAAGCATTAAATTACAATGAGAATTGGTGCTTGATTAGGCCAAGTATGTACTACAGTTCAAAAGGAAATTACATTCAAAAGGAAACTACATTTCTTGTGATTGCACAATATTAAACAGTAATGAATTAAACCCATTAGTTTATTAAACAGTAATCCAACAAACCTATTACCTCCAACCAACTAAAAAGTAGTATATACAATATTAAAGAAAAGAGTATCACACGTATGATTGGTGTTAATGAGTAATTTCCTTTAACTTTGTGTTTCCCTTCACACAACAGGTAGATCACAAAAGCAGAAACAAAATAGTCTCTCATATAATTCAAATCAGATTATAAGAACGCCCCATTAAGCGCGTAGCTGCAACATTTTCTTTCATCGGTTGTTATTAATCTATAATCAACTTCATTCGCCTAATTCATTCCCCCAATGGACGAATTCCGCCCATTTTAATACAAAAACCAATATCAACTAAACTGTGATTTGTACGTCAACCACTATCACATAAACCAATCATTCTCAAACACAAGAATATACTATTGATTTCTAATCACTCATATAAAACACAAGTCAAATTATGCGCACACCCAAATAAGAAATCAAAAGGTTTAGCAACACCATTCAAATTATACGCAACATCGATAAATTATCTTTTAGATTGTTACGAATTAATACCATAAAAGAATAATGTTGCAACAATAATATAATTGGAATATAATTAGAATAAACTTATCTCAATATTGTATGAACGAACTGAGCACTTTGTCGCGCCGTGGCCGAACCACTGCCCTAAAAGACAATTCCGCGCTACCTCCGATGCAGTAGAACACTTGCGGTTGCCCTCCAGGGTTAACACGACACCAAGGTTTGTGTGCACTCACAAGCCTCGGTTGGAGATCAGAACATTTGCCCAGAAAAACGAGAACAGTGTTTAGAATTTGAGAGAGAATTGTAGAGAATGATTTTTGTAACTGTGTGTTAATGGAAAACAAAAGTGATGTATTTATAGGGAAGCTGCAACAACCATAAACGGCTAGTAGTGGGGTAGTGGGAGGTTACCACATTTACTGGGTAATTAAATGGGCAGTTAAAACGGCTATTAAGTGGAGTTAATGGGGCAGTTACGGGATTAGTGGGTTTGATTAATTCTTTATGCCCGCCACTGACCAAAAAGAAAGACCCGGACCACAAAACCCACCCCACGCCCGCGAACCGCATTCGCCAAGTACCAAGGCCCACGGCCCAGCCCGCGCGCGCGCGCGTGTGTGAGTTGTGTGTCCACCCATGCCACCCATGCCACTCACATGATTTCTTAAACAAATGATTCCCTCAAGCCCCCAAATATAAAAATTTAATATGGTTTGTGTTTTTCCCATGTGGGACTTTTCATATTCCCACATCTTCCCACTTCCCACTCATTTTCTTTTGTATTCTCACTAGGATTTCCAACAATGTCATAATCATTTGCATAGATACTTACTTTAGGAAGACTAGTATCGGACAGACCTATGAAACTTTACTGTAAGAGATGAAAATCTGTCATAAGTAAATTTCATTAAAATTATTAGACACTAAATCCTCAATACCTGAGTGATTTGAGATTACTTGTTTGAGAACTGGTTGCTTTGACGTTGACCAACCGTCGCACCGTAAAAGGAGGCTATAAAGGCAACGCTCAGGTAATCACCTATCAAACGAAGTCTAATCTCAAGATCGCAAGATTGGGATTGTCCTCCCATAAATCGGGATGAGATGCTTAAAAGTTGTACAAGGCCACTCGGAGAGCTAGAAGCTGTGAAATGCATGGTCGTGCTCAGATGAATCATAGGCTATGATTATCTGCTTATTTGATTAGTTGAACTCTGAAACCGAGAAACACCTCTAGACATAATAAGGATGACAACTCTTACCTTATGTTCAAGAGAAAGCATCGAGCGACAAAGGAATTAGGTAATGCACACTAAGGACAAGTGGGAGACTGAAGGAAATAATGCCCTTGGTCCAAGTATGCATATAATATTAAGTCTAATAAATGCGGTTCAGTATTAATTAACAAGTTAATAATTCAGTGAGATCAAGTGAGCTGAATGCCTAGCTAGAGGCCGCTTCAGTTCAAGTGGAATTAATGATATTAATCCACAGCTTACTCTTGACTGAACCCGTAGGGTCACGCAAATAGTACGTAAACGGATCAAGTATTTAATGGCATTAAATACTCTATCTATGGATATTCGGAATCGACGGATCTTGGTTTCAGTGGGAGCTGAGATCGTCACAAGCAAGTGAATACTCCGAAAACGATGATATTGCCGGAAACGGAAATATGGATCGCATCGGAAATATAAATATTATCCAAGTCGTAGATGTTGCCGGAAACGGAAACATGGTACATATCGGAAAATATTATCGGAAATGGAAATATTGCCGGAATCGGAAATATTGTCGGAAACGGAAATATTGTCAGAATCGGAAATATTATCGGAATCGGAAAATAATTCCGGAAACGGAAATATTAAATATTTGTTCGAAACGGAAATTAATTCCGGAATCGGAAATATTAAATATTGTTCGCATCGGAAATGAATTCCGGAACCAGGAATTTAATCGGAAGCATATCGTACGAATTAGCATCGGACGAGGCCTGCCGGACGAAGGCCCAGCACGAAGTCGAGCCATTGCCCAACAAGCAAGACACACGCGAACACGCACAGCCCATGGCAGCGCCAGGCCCACCGCAAGGCAGGCCCAGCGCGCCAAAGCGTGGCTGCGTAGCGTGGGCTGCGTAGCGTGGGCCAAGCGCACGCACGCGTGGGCGCCCTCGTGGCTCCGTGCGTGTGTGTGTTTGTGTCCATGCACAATTCCTAAATCTATTAGGATTTGGTGTATGATTAAATTCCTATTCTTAAAAGGATTATTTAATTAATTAGAGCCCTTGTAGGATTCTAAGTTTAATTAAATCGTATCCTACTAGGATTCCAATTCCCTTTCCAAACCTCTATAAATAAGGGCCTAGGGTCATAATTTATGGACATGGGATTGAAGTATTCTAAGGGTAAGTTTTGAAAGAAAAATAAGCCAAACACTTGCAAACACTTAACCGAATTTCCTAGTAACCTTAAGGGCGATTCTAGTTGGTCTAACTTGAGGCGGATCCGGACGTACTGTGGACTATCTACGGAGGGACGACATTTGGAGTCCTAAAGGCTTGTTCTTGTTCGGTTCGGGCGCAGCTAGGGAGGGCACGCTACAAAGTGTATGCTCCTAAATTATGCTAAATCATATGACAAAACATAAATCATGCGGAAAAACCATGCGGAATCATGCGGAAAAACATAAATCATGATTCATATGACAAAACATAAATCATGCGGAAAAACCATAAAGCCAGGAAAGCATATTATTTACACATAATCATTTAGCATAGTTTAGATGCATACACTTTGTTGCGTGCCCTCCCTAGCTGCGCCCGAACCGAACAAGAACAAGTCTTTAGGACTCCAAGTGTCGTCCCTCCGTAGATAGTCCATAACACGTCCGGATCCGCCTTAAGCTTGACCAACTAGAATCGCCCTTAAGGTACTTAGAATTTTCGGCTATTGTAGGCAATTATATGACTGAATTTTTGCTCTCAAAAATCACTTTGAATACTTGAATACTCGATATAAATTATGAGCCCTTAACTCATATTTATAGACCATGGAATAAGTAATCAAATCCTTCTAGGATACGAATTAATTAAATTAGAATCCTAGTAGAATTCTTATTTAATTAATTTATCTTTTAGGATTAGGAATTTTAATCATTAAACAAATCCTATACTCTTTAGGTTTCGTATGTGAACACAAACTCTACACGAGCATGACCCGCAAGCGTGCAGGCCATGCCCGCGCACATCCCACACGACCGCTCGGCCCACGTGAGCTACAAGCCCACGCGAGCTGCAGCAATGCTCGCAGCCCACTGCTCGCAGCTGCGCGCGCTGCCACGGCCAGCTGGGCCAGGCCTTGCGCTGGGTCTGGCGTGGCCTTGGCTGTTCGTGTGGCGCGCTTGGCTTGCTGGGCGAGGGCCCGGCTTCGTGCTGGGCCTTCGTCTGGCAGGCCTCGTCCGATGCTAATTCGTACGATACGCTTCCGATTAAATTCTCAATTCCGGAATTTATTTCCGATACGAACAATATTTAATATTTTCGATTCCGGAATTAATTTCCGTTTCGAACAAATATTTAATATTTCCGTTTCCGGAATTATTTTCCGATTCCGATAATATTTCCGATTCTGACAATATTTCCGTTTCCGGCAATATTTTCGATTCCGACAATATTTCCGTTTCCGATAATATTTTCCGATACGTACCATGTTTCCGTTTCCGGCAACATCTACGACTTGGATAATATTTATATTTCCGATACGATCCATATTTCCGTTTCCGGCTATATCATCGTTTCCGGAGTATTCATTTCTTGCCTGTGACGATCTCAGCTCCCACTGAAACCAAGATCCGTCGATTCCGAATATCCATAGATGGAGTATTTAATGCCATTAAATACTTGATCCGTTTACGTACTATTTGTGTGACCCTACGGGTTCAGTCAAGAGTAAGCTGTGGATTAATATAATTAATTCCACTTGAACTGAAGCGGCCTCTAGTCAGGCATTCAGCTCACTTGATCTCACTGAATTATTAACTTGTTAATTAATACTGAACCGCATTTATTAGACTTAATATTATATGCATACTTGGACCAAGGGTACTATTTCCTTCAGTCTCCCACTTGTCCTTAGTGTGCATTTCCTAATTCCTTTGTCGCTCGATGCTTGCTCTTGAACATAAGGTAAGAGTTGTCATCCTTATTATGTCCAGAGGTGTTCCTCGGTTTCAGAGTTCAACTGATCAAATAAACAGATAATCATAGCCTATGATTCATCCGAGCACGGCCATGCATTTCACGGTTTCTAGCTCTCCGAGTGGCCTTGTACAACTTTTAAGCATCTCATCCCGATTTATGGGAGGACAATCCCAATCTTGCGATCTTGAGATTAGACTTCGTTTGATAGGTGATTACCTGAGCGTTGCCTTTATAGCCTCCTTTTACGGTGCGACGGTTGGTCAACGTCAAAGCAATCAGTTCTCAAACAAGTAATCTCAAATCACTCAGGTATTGAGGATTTAGTGTCTAATAATTTTAATGAAATTTACTTATGACAGATTTTCATCTCTTACAGTAAAGTTTCATAGGTCTTGTCCGATACTAGTCTTCCCAAAGTAAGTATCTATGCAAATGATTATGACATTTCCATGTCCACATAGTTCAAGAAACAGAACTACTAGTCATCTTGCATTCTAATCGTCTAACGTTTTCTATGCGTCCAATTTTATAGAAAACTCCGACTAGGGACCATTTTCAACCTTTGACATTCAAGTTCACTTGATAGACATTTCTTAGTCACAGGACTGGTCCTGACAGTCTATCTTGAATATATCGCCAAATTGAAGGGACTCATCATTTAATAAACCACAAATTAAATGGAAAAATGAATTCTCTTCATTTATTGTGAATGATTAACCAATAATGTTTTACAAAGATTTAAACTCTAAAACTTTAAAACATTAAACAGGGATATCAAAGCCATTCTCCAATATGCTTGATTCCCATAGCTGCAGTGTGCGAGTTGTGCTTCGCCTGCGGCAGAGGTTTAGTCAATGGATCTGATATGTTGTCATCAGTTCCAATTTTGCTTATTTCGACTTCATTTCTTTCAACGAACTCTCGTAGAAGGTGAAATCTACGAAGTACATGCTTGACTCTCTGGTGGTGTCTAGGCTCCTTTGCCTGTGCAATAGCTCCGTTATTATCACAATACAGGGCTATTGGTCCTTTAATGGAGGGGACTACACCAAGTTCACCTATGAACTTCCTTAGCCATATAGCTTCCTTTGCTGCTTCATGTGCAGCAATGTACTCCACTTCAGTTGTAGAATCCGCAATTGTGCTTTGCTTAGCACTTTTCCAGCTTACTGCACCTCCGTTGAGGCAGAAGACAAACCCAGACTGTGATCTGAAATCATCTTTGTCGGTTTGGAAACTTGCGTCCGTATAGCCTTTAACAATTAATTCATCATCTCCACCATAGACCAGGAAGTCATCTTTGTGCCTTTTCAGGTACTTCAGAATATTCTTGGCAGCAGTCCAATGCGCCTCTCCTGGGTCTGACTGGTATCTGCTCGTAGCACTGAGTGCGTACGCAACATCCGGGCGTGTACATATCATAGCATACATTATTGAACCAATCAATGATGCATATGGAATCCCATTCATTCGTCTACGCTCATCAAGTGTTTTTGGGCACTGAGTCTTGCTGAGAGTTATTCCATGAGACATGGGTAGGTAGCCTCGCTTGGAGTCTGCCATCTTGAACCTATCAAGCACCTTATTGATGTAAGTGCTTTGACTAAGTCCAATCATCCTTTTAGATCTATCTCTGTAAATCTTGATGCCCAATATGTACTGTGCTTCTCCTAGATCCTTCATCGAAAAACATTTCCCAAGCCAAATCTTGACAAGGTTCAACATAGGAATGTCATTTCCGATAAGTAATATGTCGTCGACATATAATACTAGGAAAGCAATTTTGCTCCCACTGACCTTCTTGTATACACAAGATTCGTCTGCGTTCTTGATGAAACCAAAGTCACTGACTGCTTCATCAAAACGTATATTCCAGCTCCTGGATGCCTGCTTCAATCCGTAGATTGATTTCTTTAGCTTACATACCTTTTTAGCATTCTTTGGATCCTCAAAACCTTCAGGCTGTGTCATAAACACAGTTTCTATTAAAACGCCGTTTAAGAAAGCAGTTTTGACATCCATCTGCCATATTTCGTAATCGTAATATGCAGCGATTGCTAACATTATCCGAATAGACTTTAGCATTGCAACTGGTGAAAAGGTTTCATCGTAATCCACACCGTGGACTTTCCTGTAACCTTTTGCAACCAATCTAGCTTTGAAAACTTCAAGTTTCCCATCCTTGTCCTTTTTCAGTTTGAAAACCCATTTGCTTCCAATGGCTTGGTAGCCATCTGGCAAATCGACCAAATCCCATACTTGGTTTTCAGACATGGAGTCTAATTCAGATTGCATGGCTTCTTGCCATTGCTTGGAGCTAGGGCTCGTCATAGCTTGTTTGTAAGTCGCAGGTTCATCACTTTCAAGTAATAGAACGTCATAGCTCTCGTTCGTCAAAATACCTAAGTACCTTTCCGGTTGAGATCTATATCTTTGTGATCTACGCGGGGTAACATTTCTAGATTGACCATGATTCTCACCAGATTCTTCTAAAGATCTCCGAGTTTCATCCTGAATGTCATCTTGAGCATTCTCTAGAGTTTGTTGTTCGACTCGAATTTCTTCGAGGTCTACTTTTCTCCCACTTGTCATTTTGGAAATGTGATCTTTCTCCAAAAAGACACCATCTCGAGCAACAAACACCTTGTTCTCAGATGTATTGTAGAAGTAATACCCCTTTGTTTCCTTTGGATAGCCCACAAGGATACATTTGTCAGATTTTGGATGAAGTTTGTCTGAAATTAATCGTTTGACGTATACTTCACATCCCCAAATCTTCAGAAAAGACACATTTGGAGGCTTTCCAAACCATAACTCATATGGAGTCTTTTCGACAGCTTTAGACGGAGCTCTATTTATAGTGAGTGCAGCTGTATTTAGTGCATGTCCCCAAAATTCTAATGGAAGTTTGGCCTGACCCATCATTGACCTGACCATGTCTAGCAAGGTTCTGTTCCTCCGTTCCGACACACCGTTCCATTGTGGTGTTCCAGGAGGAGTCAATTCTGATAGAATTCCACATTCTTTCAGATGGTCATCAAATTCATAGCTCAGATATTCACCGCCTCTGTCAGACCGCAGTGCCTTAATCTTCTTGCCTAATTGATTCTCTACTTCACTCTGAAATTCCTTGAATTTGTTAAAGGATTCAGACTTATGCTTCATTAGGTAGACATAACCATATCTACTGAAGTCATCAGTGAAAGTGATAAAGTAGCTGAAACCACCTCTAGCATTTGTACTCATTGGTCCACATACATCTGTATGGATTAAACCCAATAGTTCATTTGCTCTTTCTCCAACTCTAGAGAAAGGTTGCTTTGTCATTTTGCCAAGTAAACATGATTCGCATTTACCATAATCCTCTAAGTCAAATGGTTCTAGAATTCCTTCCTTTTGAAGTCTTTCTAAGCGTTTCAAGTTTATATGGCCTAATCGACAATGCCACAGATATGTGAGATCTGAATCATCCTTTTTGGCCTTTTTGGTATTTATGTTATATACTTGTTTGTCGTGATCTAATAAATAAAGTCCATTGACTAATCTAGCAGATCCATAAAACATCTCTTTAAAATAAAACGAACAACTATTGTCTTTTATTAAAAAGGAAAATCCCTTAGCATCTAAGCGAGAAACTGAAATGATGTTTTTAGTAAGACTTGGAACATGGAAACATTCTTCCAGTTCCAAAACTAGCCCGGAGGGCAACGACAAATAATAAGTTCCTACAGCTAATGCAGCAATCCGTGCTCCATTTCCCACTCGTAGGTCGACTTCACCCTTGCTTAACTTTCTACTTCTTCTTAGCGCCTATGGATTGGAACATAAGTGTGAGCCACAACCTATATCTAATACCCAAGAAGTTGAATTAGCAAGTATACAGTCTATAACGAAAATACCTGAAGATGGAACGACTGTTCCGTTCTTCTGATCTTCCTTTAGCTTTGGACATTCTCTTTTGTAATGGCCTATTCCATCACAATAAAGACAGCTTGATGTGGACTTGTCCTGCTTTGATTTAGCATCCCCCTTGGACTTTCCACTTTTCTTGAACGGTCTCCTTCTAGCCTTGAGTAAATCTTTGGCTTCACAGTCCAGTATTATTTCAGCCTTTCTGACAAGGTGAACAAATTCTGCAACTGTTTCTTCTCTTGGTTCACTTAGGTATAGTTGCTTGAAGCGACCAAACCCACTGTGTAGTGAATTGAGCAAGATAGAGACTGCCATCCTTTCGCTTATTGGTGTTCCTAGTAGACTTAGGCGATCAAAGTATGAACGCATAAGATCCACATGGAACCTTAGTGGGACGCCTACCCTCTGTTTAGTGCGAAGGAGCTGAACATGTGTTTCTTGGACTTCCATCCTATAACACCTGTTGGGAGAACTAACCTTTAGACCAGACATTGATTCAATCAACTCATGGACCTTCAGGTCCCTGTCCTCCGTGCTTCCACGACAGATATCCCTCAGATTCTTGATGAGCGTAAAAGGTTCATAGGCTACAAACCTTCTAGCCCAATCATCAGGGATATTGTTCAGCATGAGACTCGTAACCTTTTTGAGATCCGCATCCCAGGCGTAAAATCTCTCAGGGGTCATGTCTCTGGCATAGTAGCTTGGCATGGGATTGGTCAGTACATACTCAAGTCCATTGAGTCTGACTATTTCAACTAGCTTAGCTTCCCATTCAAGAAAATTTGCTAGGTTCAGCTTGACCATAAGCTCAGAACCCATGATGATGTTTTGATTGTTGTTTGCCATAGTTAAAACTACAATTGAAAAGAATAAACAAATAAATAACCATTCACAGTTTCTCTTAATAAACTTAAATTCTAGCATACATGCATAATTCAATGTTCATTAAGCATTTTATTCAAGTTATGTGTTCCGGCAGGTGTGAATAAAATGATTCCAAGATCCTAAAATCATTGAAGAACTAAGCACAATTTGTCGACTTAATCCTAAAACATCTTAGGTAAGCAAAAGCCTTTTGCTAATAGTCTAGAAACTATTCTTGGTTGATAGGTACGTCTAAGAACTTATTAGGTAAACCTATCGATTTTGCCACGACATAAAAGGACTCCTTACTTATATCGTTGAGTTTCACCAAAACTAACATGTACTCACAATTATTTGTGTACCTTGCCCCTTTAGGACCAATAAGTAACACCTCGCTGAGCGAAAGCTATTACTAGATTGATGTAAAGGATATCCAAGCAAGTGTATATTTTGGCATGGCACCTTTTAACTCAATGTTTAAGTTTGGAACTTAAGGCTCTTACTATGTTGGTTAGATTTTAAGTGAACTAAAATCCTTAATTATGCAACATAATCAAGCTTTGATCTCATGTATTTTAAGACATATTTAAAAGCAATAAATAACTTAAAACATGCATAAGATAAATGTGATCTAGTATGGCCCGACTTCATCTTGAAGCTTTAACTTCAAAGTCCGTCTTGAAAATCTCCGTGGGAGGCATCATTTTCTTCAAATAGGATAAGCTATAATTAAAACTAATTACAACTATTTGATGGTACGTAGACCATATTTGAATTGAAAAACAACTTTGGTACTTTAGACCAATTACATTCAAATTAATGGTACGCAGACCATATTTTCTATCCTATTTGGGCCATACTAGTCACTTCATAACCTGCAAAACAGTACATATACAATATATACCATTCACCCATTCATTATCATGAATGGCCCACATAGCTGGTTAGTAAAACACATTATGCATCACATAAACATTTGCAGCAATTAATCAAGGGCACCAATAATCTACAAATTATTCAGTCCTTATTAATTCTAATCAAGTTGTTTTAACCTTAAGGATTTGTAGACCTAATCAAGAGTTTATGACTAAAAAGGGCTCCCACTTAAACCAATAAATTCATATGCTTTACTAATTTTAAACATAAAAATGTATTTCTAGTCTAACCGGAAACATACAAATTTAATTAAAATTTAAAGCTCATATAAATTTATAATTGAATCCAAAAAGTTTAATTTAATTTCAGTCGTATTTAAATTAATTCATGATTTTAATTTTAGTAAAATAATTAGAATAAATAAAATTTATTATAATTACAATATTCAAAATTAAAATCCAAGAAAATAATTTAAATTATTAATTTTAAAATTAATTAAAATTACGTAAACTGGAAATTTCAAATTAAAATTTCAAAACGATCTAATCGCAACGCAACAATCCCACGCAACGCACGCCCATGGGCCACACGCACACAGCCATCGCTGGTCATGTGCGCGCAGCCCATGCGCTGCGTCGCATCGCTGCTGCCCACCATCACAAGGCATCAATCGAACACGCGAGCTGGTGCTCGCTGCGCGCGCCAGCGCTCGATGCACGCGAGCCATCGCTCGCTGCGCTCGCTTGCCAGCGCTCGATCCATGCGAGCCATCGCTCGCTGCGCGCCTGCCTTTCCCGCACGCGAGCTTGCGCTCATCGCACGAGGCAGCAGTATGCGAGCTGGCGCTCGATGCGCGCGAGCCATCGACGCTGTGCGTAGCGCTCGTGGCACGCGAGCTTGCGCTCGCTGCGCGCGAGGCTCCGCATGCTTGCGCGAGGCAGTGCGCGCTGTGGCGCAGCACGCTTGCTGCCCACACGCGACTGCTCGTGCCTTACTCTCGCCCCTGCCCACACGCCCATTGCTCACAGCCCACGACACAAGGCAGGGCTGCTGCCTTGTGCTCGTGCACCATGCCCTTGCTCGCTGCATTCGTACCGCATGGGCGACGAGCTCCCTTGCTCGTCGTCGCATGCCCGCACTATACAACACCCCTTAAGGATAACACGTAGCGTCCATTTCTTTGTGCGTACAAGTTATATGAGCGAGTCGCATAAAAAAATTAAAAATTTATATTCAAAATAAATGACAAATTAATAAATAATATTAATTTCATAATTTTAGGGCGAAAAATCGAAAATTTATTATTTAATTGATTTCCGATTAACATGGATTCAAGTCTAGGTCATAAAAATTTAAAATTTAACATAAATTTACAACTTTTATGGTGGTTTTTAATCATAGGTATCTAATTAAATTACAACTAATTATGAAAATCAAATTAATTCTAAATTATTCCAATTTTCAACAAATTAATCATAATTACAAATTAAATTGCATAATTAACAAGGCTAGGCATTCAAACTTGTTAAACATATACAGTAGGTCAATCAAAAATTCAAGATTTATCAACAAGAATCGCAAATATTTAATTTAACATCTTAAATTTACGAAATTTTGCATTCGAAAAACTAAAACCTCCGAAAAGTCATAGTTAGGCTTCGAATTTGAGAATTCTGGGTTCGGCCAAAAAAACTACTTTTGTCAAAATTTTAGATTGCCTTTTACATGCGGAATTGACACAAAAATCACTCGATTTGGATGAGTAACGAAGAAACTGCCGAAAAACTGCGTACGTATAATTAAATAAACGCAATTTGCAATTAATTAACAATTACGAAAATTAATCACCCCTTTTTAATTCTTGCAAATTTGTAATATTTAACCATGTTTATGCAATTTAGATTATGAAAATAATAAGAGGCTCTGATACCACTGTAAGGTTATGATTCATATGACAAAACATAAATCATGCGGAAAAACCATAAAGCCAGGAAAGCATATTATTTACACATAATCATTTAGCATAGTTTAGATGCATACACTTTGTTGCGTGCCCTCCCTAGCTGCGCCCGAACCGAACAAGAACAAGTCTTTAGGACTCCAAGTGTCGTCCCTCCATAGATAGTCCACAGCACGTCCGGATCCGCCTTAAGCTTGACCAACTAGAATCGCCCTTAAGGTACTTAGAATTTTCGGCTATTGTAGGCAATTATATGACTGAATTTTTGCTCTCAAAAATCACTTTGAATACTTGAATACTCGATATAAATTATGAGCCCTTAACTCATGTTTATAGACCATGGAATAAGTAATCGAATCCTACTAGGATACGAATTAATTAAATTAGAATCCTAGTAGAATTCTTATTTAATTAATTTATCTTTTAGGATTAGGAATTTTAATCATTAAACAAATCCTATACTCTTTAGGTTTCGTATGTGAACACAAACTCTACACGAGCACGACCCGCAAGCGTGCAGGCCATGCCCGCGCACAGCCCACACGGCCGCTCGGCCCACGCGAGCTACAAGCCCACGCGAGCTGCAGCAATGCTCGCAGTTGCGCGCGCTGCCACGGCCAGCTGGGCCTGGCCTTGCACTGGGTCTGGCGTGGCCTTGGCTGTTCGTGTGGCGCGCTTGGCTTGCTGGGCGATGGCCCGGCTTCGTGCTGGGCCTTCGTCTGGCAGGCCTCGTCCGATGCTAATTCGTACGATATGCTTCCGATTAAATTCCCGATTCCGGAATTTATTTCCGATACGAACAATATTTAATATTTTCGATTCCGGAATTAATTTCCGTTTCGAACAAATATTTAATATTTCCGTTTCCGGAATTATTTTCCGATTCCGATAATATTTCCGATTCTGACAATATTTCCGTTTCCGGCAATATTTTCGATTCCGGCAATATTTCCGTTTCCGATAATATTTTCCAATACGTACCATGTTTCCGTTTCCGGCAACATCTACGACTTGGATAATATTTATATTTCCGATACGATCCATATTTCCGTGTCCGGCAATATCATCGTTTCCGGAGTATTCATTTACTTGCCTTTGACGATCTCAGCTCCCACTGAAACCAAGATCCGTCGATTCCGAATATCCATAGATGGAGTATTTAATGTCATTAAATACTTGATCCGTTTTACGTACTATTTGTGTGACCCTACGGGTTCAGTCAAGAGTAAGCTGTGGATTAATATAATTAATTCCACTTGAACTGAAGCGGCCTCTAGTCAGGCATTCAGCTCACTTGATCTCACTGAATTATTAACTTGTTAATTAATACTGAACCGCATTTATTAGACTTAATATTATATGCATACTTGGACCAAGGGCACTATTTCCTTCAGCAGGGGCCTGCACGTAGATCTACGTGCACCTGCACCAAAACGCAAAAAAAAAAAAAAATACAAAAAGAACATAAGAAACTAAACAGAAAGAACATAATAGAGTAAACGAAAAGAACATTAACCCAAATCTGAAAAGAACAGTAATGTTAAAAAATTAAAGAAAATGTGCAAAATTGAAAATAACATATTCTCTCTCCTGGTACACTATAAAAAGAACAACTATTTTACAAAAAGAACATCATGTGAAAAATGCAACAGAAAAAAAAATATTATTGATAATATTATAAAAAATTAAAAAACAGTAAAAAAAGTTAAAAAGTTAAAAAGAACACAAAATAATTAAAAAAAGAACAACAACTTTTTTAGAAAACACAAAGAACAAAATCAAAAGAAAAATAAAAGAACAAAAGCTCAAAAAATTTTAAGAAAAAGACAACAAAAAAAAAAGAACAAGAGAACAAAATACATGAAAAAGAACAACAAATTTTCTTTTTCCTTATCAAACAAAAGAACAGAATGAGAGGGACGAAAAGAACAACAAATCTATGTTCTTTTGTATTTGTTCTTTTCAAACCACTTAGTGTTCTAATTAAAAAGACAAAAATGACGAAATTTTGATGCACTTAAAACTAGATCTATATTTAAATGTATTTTTGTTCTTATCCAACGCATCAGATCTATGTTCTTTTATTAAGTGTTATTTGTTCTATTCAAACGATTTTATGTTCTAATTAAAAAAAGACGAAACAACGATTTTTTGATGCACTTAAAACTAAATCTATATTTAAAAAAAAAGTATTTTTGTTCTTTTACCACGAATCAGACTGTGTTCTTTTTTAAGTGTTATGTGTTCTTTTCAAACCATTATATGTTCTTTTTTTAACAATCTATGTACGTTGATATAAAAGAACAAACTATGTTGATTTAAAAGAACAAACTATGTTGATGCCACAGTAAAAGTAAACTTGTGAAAAGAACATTACAATTTGAAAAGAACATTAGAGGAAAGAACAAGGAAACGTACCTTAAACACTTGATCAACATTTATTAGGAGCATCAATATCTTTTTATAAATCTTCAAAAACTGATCTCAATCCTCGGAAAATATCACGCTCTCCAGATATTCTCTTGCTTCGAAAACTAGCCAAATTGAACTAGTGTTTTTCTTAATTCACTCATTTTTCAACAAAGGAGAACACATTCAGAAGGAATTTTAGAGAGAGAATAAGGAGAAAATATATATTTTTACTCTTTCATTCACCATCTCACTCTTTTTCTCTCAAAAAATCTCTCTTATATATGTTGAGAGAATATAAATCCTATCCTCTTTCTCTCTCTAAAATGTATTTATAAAATGACTAATGGTTATGATTCAAAAGTACAATTATTATATATATAGTTGCTGAAAAATAAAAGATGAAAAAATAGGAAGTAGAATCAAAGAATAACAGAGAAGGAGAAATAAAAAAAATTTAAAGAGTGCATAATGAGAACTATGCACGTGTTTTTATTTTGCTCTTTTAACAGAATATTATAAAAAGAACAAATGAAAAGACTAAAAGAGCAAATAGAGAGACTAAAAGAACAAGTCAAGTACCTTGTTCAACAATAATATATGATTCGGAATCATCATTTTCATCATTCTATTATGAATTATCAAGCATATTATTCATAATATCTGAAAAAAATAATAGGTTACATGTATTAAACCAAGAAAAAGAACGCAACCAAAAGAACAAAGGATAAATAAAAAGTAAGAAGAAAAATAACACAATAAAATAATAAGAACAAGTTATGAAACACAAATGAAATTGAAAATAATAAAAAAGAAGAACACAATAGAATGAAAGAACAAATTATGAAACGAAAATGGTCTATTTTTCTACTATAATGAAACTGTTCTTTTAATACGAGCATAAAGAAACTGTTCTTTTAATACGAGCATAAAGAAACTGTTCTTTTAATAAGAGCATATGTTCTTTAATACGTAAAATTGTTCTTTTCTGGAAAAAAATCGCAATTACATAATCCAAATCTTCAAAATCAGCGATTTCAATGAAATCAACGTGTTTACATAATTTGATTCATTAAAATCATCAAAACCACCAAAACTCGATTATTGCAAAAACAAATCATCAAAATCATCAAACACACGATTATTACAAAATCAAAATCATCAAAACCTAGAACTTATTATTTCAAAATTGTAAAATTACCTCCCAAAATTTGATTTTCAGCTGCAGAATTCAGATTTGAATAAGAAGAATCGATTTAATTTGATGTTGAAGCAGAAAAATCAACGAATTTTTGGGAATTTTCACTACTTTCACTCTCTAAGAACTATTTTAGAAAAACTAGTTCATACTTTGTCTCTCCTCTTCACAATTTGAGTTCAAAACATAAAATCTAGAAGAATATATATCGCAAGAAGAAAGAAAATCGAATAAAAAACGCGAAAAACAGAGCTGAAAAGAACAGAGCCTTTAATGTTCTTTTGTTCTAAGGTATTGTTCTTTTGTTCAAGGAAAATGTTCTTTTGTTCCCGGAATTTAATGAAACACGCGCGTTTTATGTGTTTTTTATGTCGTTTTGTTTCAGGTGCACCTAGAGCACGGTGCACACGCCTGCACCATCAAATTTGCAATCATATACTTCGTCTTACCTCTGACCCACGACCCACCAAATCTACCAACCCGCCTCGTTGGCATCTCTACTCGTGGTGAGTGTTGTGACAAAGACTTCCTCTGGACGAAACGGGTGTTACTGACCTTACTGTCTTAGTGAAGAAAAACGTTAGGCGTTAACTTGACGGAAGACAACCCAAAGTGGCAGTGAAGATGAAGGCTACAAAGTAAAAACAGTAAAACACGGTATAGCTTAAGTGAAGTAGTCGACGGCGATCAATCGGGTCGAATCTCTGTAGAAGGTGGAAATTTTGATTAAGGTAAGATTTGAATATCCCAACAATGAATTGAAATTATGTCTGAAGTGAAACGAAACCCTAAAATGAATTGGATTATATTTTGTGTTGTGAAGACTAATATTAGGCTAGATTTGAATCCCAACTATTAGTTGGAATAATTTGCATAAAATTGTGTTGATTGTTGGCAAAATTTTGTTTTGTTATATTGTCATGAAATTGGGTTGGATTGTTGGCAGAATATTGTTTGGTTATATTGTCATGAAATTTGGTTGATTTTGAGTTTTTTGGGACCTGTTTGTAGTTGTTGGATTTGTTTGAATTTGGTGTGGGATGTATCATATATGCAGATATTAATTAAAATCGGAGAATTTCAATATGGTGAGGATGTACAATGGCTACATTTCCAGTGGCCTGTCAGTTCACTCAGTAATGAAGCTACATTTCGATTGATTCAATCTCTCAGCGAGTCAGTGGTTTCCAATGGCTTCATCCAAATTTTCTATGAACCTTACTGATGAAGCTAATCAAGATTTTATCAGTAATCTACCTACTATTGTAACTGAAAATATTCTTAAACGCTTGCCAATTCAAACCTTAGCTAGGATGAGCGTGCTATCAACAAAATGGAAGGATAATTGGTTGTCTCATAGACATCTTATTATTGATGTTATTTTCCTTATGCAACTAGAGATGTCAAAAAGGACACTTGTTGGCCGAAATGCCACCGACATTGTTAGCAGTATACTCTTTAATCACAACGGCCCTTTACATAAATTACATCTTCATGTTTCGTATACTGGAAAGGGATCATTCATCCTTCTTAGTCCATGGCTATCCTTTATTTCGAGGACTTGTGTAAAAAAGATAGCTCTTTCTTTAAATGGTGATTATGACCTCTTACCCATACCTTATCATTTTTTCGAATGCAAAGAGTTGGTGAAAATAAGACTCGAGCATTTTGTTCTGAAACCTCCACCTCACTTCAAGGGCTTTGTTAATCTCCGAAGTCTTAAGCTAGTCCTTATTAAATGCAAACCTGCTGTGTTCGGGAGTTTGATTGCAAGTTGTCCCAGGCTTACATTGTTAGACCTTGAAAGCTGCATTGACTTGGATCATGTTGTTATTGATGTACCCAGTCTTGAAAGCTTAGTTATCAAAGGCGTATTCAATTATCTAAGTTTCAAAAATGTTGCTCGTCTTGCTAACATCTCACTGTGTATAGAAAAGTATAAGAATCCTAAAGCAGTAGAATTGGACTCCTTCAAGGATCTTGCAACTTCGTGTGAACTTCAACATCTTCATTTTGGGGGTCGTTTTTCTTGGGTATAACTCACTGCTTTTATTCTGTTTTAACTTCCGTGAATAATGTTTTGGTCACTCGTATTCAATCTGATCTGTTTTTCTCTTGTCATGCAAGTTTTTGGCCGCAGGTGGTGTTGCCGAATCGTTTCCTTTGGCATTTAACCACCTAAATAAAGTTAGTTTCACAGATCTTGACTTGGGTCGTGTAGAAGTATATGATTTTGTTTTTCGCATGGTTCAGAGTTGTCCAAGCATCAAAGAACTTGAAATTTCAGTGAGTATATCATAAACAATTTACTGACCTTTATTTATATTATCTGTCTGCATAATTTATTTTCTATTAGCAACTACTCCTACGTACTTGTATAACAATATAGCATCTGTCGGTTGAAAATTTCATGTTTGAAGACCTCCTTAATCTTTTGTAAACACCAATTGATGACTTCTTTTTGACAGGTTACACCAGACAGAAATGCTGTGCAGCAAAAACTTGACTATGATGACAACTACAAGTTGGGCCATCTCCTAAAGGTGAAAATTACAGGTATCACTGGATCACAAGCAGAGCTGATATTCGTGGAGTACCTGCTTGCTATCTCAGTCGTGCTTGAGAAGTTGTTCTTCGAGTGTGGATTTGGATATTGTCCTGATGCTAATTCAGAGCTACAGCTGTTACGGGATCTGTTGCAACTCCCTAGAACATCACCAAAGGCGCAACTCGTTTGGTTGAAGAAATAGAGGAACTAGGAATGGGTTACTCTGTGGTGCTGGTAATAAACATTGTTGTTTTCTTTGCATTTTTGCGCGAGTGATTGAAAAACCTAAATAGTGTATCAACTCTCATTAGTGGTTTTGTTGGAAGACTTGGAACAAATATCATATCAGATATATTTTCATGGATTTAATTTTAAACAAGATTCACATATATACTCATGACCATTACGTACTCCATTAGCCAACATGAAAATTATTAGTGTAAGTTTAGTCACATAATTTACATGACTGCAAGTTCTTCCTTCTTTCCTGAGATCACTTTACTGCAGTAAGAATACTTATCAACTTAGCTGTCGAATGTCTGAACAATAAGCTGGCAGTTACTGTCTTCATTTGGTGAGTCCTTTCGCCTAGTCGTCTAAGAAAAACCTCTTTCTTCCTTGAGCTTGATACATGTACATATTTATATTCCTCATTGTGAAGAGTATTTGCTGATGATATTGCTCATCTTTTGCCAAACAAATTTTCTGTTTGAACTCAGTCCTCCCACAAAGCCTTATCATGAAGAGCATACGATAAATAATATTTTCTCCATTCATTTTTACTCGCAATATTTGTCACTTTCACGCACCAATGCATAACTTTGACCATTATTATATTTAATTCTTTTTAAGCAAAAAATATAAAAAGTAAATATTTTGAAAATACACATTAAAACAAATCTAACAAAATTCATATGACTATGTTTTATCTTACGTATAAATTATCAATAATTGTCAAAGTAGAACATGTGAATAATGCAAAAATCTCAAACGTTGAGAGTATTAAAAATTGGAGGAAGGGCAAAAAATCTTAAGCAAAGAAAAAAAAATTATGGAGTAACAACTAAAAGCCCAAAAACTATCGAATCCACAAACTCTTGAATATTAAGAGCATACGATAAATGCGGCCGGTAAGGCGGGCGTAAAGTTAGAGCGATTTCCTTCAATATTGTATAAAGATCCAATAATTCCCTAAATACGTTACTTTTTAAGTTATTTCCCACCATACCGTCCACGTAAGCAAGGGAGAAAGAGATCCAGTTCAGCATTGAACCGCCATATGAGATAGCGGTTTCGTATTAAAACAAACCGCCATCTCAGATGGCGGTTCAATGTTATAAACCGCTATCTGGGATAGCGGTTTGCAATAAAAGAAAACCGCTATCTCAGATGGCGGTTTGCTTAGTTGTAAATTATTTTTAACATGAATTACAGTTTAAATAGAAATATAACTTAGAAGTAACCTCTTGTAGCATCAATTGTGTCTGTAGCTCAGTGGATAGAGCGTGTTGTTTCCATGCAAAAGATCGTGGGTTTCGAACCCTACCTGACGCGCTTATTTCTTTTTAACCATTTCTTAATATTAATTATAAACATTACCAAATTTAACATATCGACATTAATGTCTGTAGCTCAGTGGATAGAGCGTTTGTTTCCTAAGCAGAAGGTCGTAGGTTCGACCCCTACCTGACGCGATTTTTTTTTTTTTACCATTTATAAATAGTGATTACAAACCGCTATCTCAGATAGCGGTTTACTTAAGTCAACCGCTACTTGAGATAGCGGTTTACTTAAGTCAACCGCTACTTGAGATAGCGGTTTAGTGTCGCTTCGTTAAAAAAAAAGACCGATTTTAATGCTGACGTGGACGGTATGGTGGAAATTAAGTTAAAAAGTAGCGTATTTTGGGAATTTGACGTTCTTTAAAAAATATTAAAGGAAATTGCTCGTAAAGTTATCCATACGTTCTCCTGATATTATAGCATAAAAGTTAACTTATTTTAACTTACTAAATTCTCTTATTACAAAAAAATTAAACCCTTAAAATCGCCAAAAGGTCTTGAACGCACAGGTAAATTTATTATACACTTGGATAAGTTTATTTCAGTTCTGGTAGCTTTAGGCTCTGTTTTGTTCGAGTTATTTTGACTTATTTCAGACAAAATAAGTTTAGTTAACTTCAGATAAGTTCAGATAAGTTCATTTAAGTTCAGACAATATAAGTTTAGCAAAAATAAGTTTTTTTTCAGACATTTTTACACACAAATAAGTTTATTTCAGACAAAATAAATTTTTTTCAGATAAAATAAGTTCAGATAAGTTTAGTTAAGTTCAGATAAGTTCAGTTAAGTTCATATAAGACAGTTAAGTTCATATAAGACAGTTAAGTTCAGATAAGTTCAGTTAAGTTCAGATAAGACAGTTAAGTTCAGATAATGTAAGTTCAGTCAAAATAAGTTCAATAGAACGAATCCTTAAGATGTTCTGATTAACTTTTATATTATAATTGTTTATAGATAAACATTTTAAAGGGTTACATAGTTATGGAGTACTTTTATACATTATTAGTGATTCTGAAGAGATAGTTTTTATTAAAGCGAAAAAAATTATCTAAAAAATATTTACTTTTATATTACCTCGGGGTAACTAGTAAAATCACTCATAATGGATAATGATAAATATATAATAACCCGTTGAAAAAATGTATAAAACTTAAAAATTTATCCAAATAGAAATCAATGTACAAAGTTAACCATAACATGTTAGAAGTTACCCTAATTGTCTAACAATTCTATTTTACACCGAAAATGCAATACCTTTTGAATTAAAAGAGGAACTCCCTAAGATATATCCCGCGGGAAAAGCAACGGTTAAGTGAAGAAGCTATACAGAATAAACAGAAATAGGATCGGTTATTGTGGTCTTGTGGACTAAATTGTTGGTTCAATCTAATTCGATCCAAGTTAAGTTCGATCCCACTTGCATGGCAGCATGGACCATGCATGGTATTTTAGGTATTTTACATCATTTAAATATGACATGGACCAGCAATGTTCACGTGATCCGAAAAATCGCGTGATCATATAGTAACTCTTACATTTACGTAGTCATACTTATATGTATTTTAGTTACTCTAGTTGTCATACGGTAACTTTAATATTATAATTATTAATATATAGCAAAAGTTAATTTTAATAATCCCACCTTCGGGCCGTCTTCTAAATTCAGTCCCACTTATTGATTAATTATGAATGAACCCAACTTTTAGGGGTATTTTTCTTAAAATGGTCCTTAACCTGTTGCTAAATAATAGCAACCGGTAGTATAAGTTAACATGACACACGTCTTCCTGTGACTGGTCATGCTTATTTAATTTCAATTTGAATTAAACAATCTCCAACCCCCCTTTTTCTCTCTCCATGTCCTCGCCTTAAGCCCCGTCACACACCCGAGGGTTTCTGAGACTCTACCAACTAGAGTCTTTGAAGACTATACCAAGGGTATAAAGGTAAATGCAAGGGTATGATGGTGTTTGGCCCACTTTCAATTTCTTTCTCCTTTTTATTTCTCATTCTCTCTCTAAAATCAGCTTCAAAATTCAAAATTCAAAAATAATAATTTGTTTTCCTTTTAATTATTTTGGGGAAATAT
Source organism: Spinacia oleracea (assembly GCF_020520425.1). Taxonomy (NCBI): domain Eukaryota; kingdom Viridiplantae; phylum Streptophyta; class Magnoliopsida; order Caryophyllales; family Amaranthaceae; genus Spinacia; species Spinacia oleracea. The sequence continues at coordinate 66,424,379 of NC_079488.1, read as the reverse complement.
TGTTGGCAACTGTAAATTGTAATAACTGATGTAATAAAATTTAACACCCAACTTTTCACTCTCTCTCCTAAAACTTACCTTGGAAGCTTCAGTTCTTGCAGTTCGTCTCCCGCTCGTTTCGTTTCTTCTCCCTCCAAATTCGGAATCATCAATCGATTAACCGCCTCCCATTCTACAACTTCGTAACTGCCGTAAAACCGCCGCACTTCTTAACTGCCGTCCCGTACTATATAATTGATAGGAGGTTGAAGTTTTTTCTTGCGAGAGGAAGTTGGTGAATTGCGAAATCTCAGGTAAAGAGTTAATCTTTATTGAAGAATATTGTATAGGTATTCTGCTGTTATAATCTAGGGTTCATTTCGATTTTGGGTAAAAATCTGATTTTTATTAACAATAATATAATTAGGGTTTATAATTATGGATTTGGTATGATTTTTATGCAATTCTGATATAAGTTGGTGATTATTATGCAAGTTGTATGATTTCTGGAATATAGAAAGTGTTGATTTTTTACATAGTTTGGAAATTTGCATGCTATTGTAGTTGGAAATGACTTTGTACTCTGTAATAAATAATCTTTATCTGATTCAAGTTAGTAATGAATTTGTAGTCATAAATCTTTTTCTGAATTATAGTTATAATACGTATTAATTAGATGGTTTGGAGTGGGTTCTGTTATAATAAATTTGATTAATAATCCCGAGGTACAAAAATTGTTCTTTAATTGTTATTCTGATTTCTGCTTATGTTGGTCAAAATGTTCTTAAAATATGTTAATGTTTGTGTATTTTGTCATGAATATCCCAAAACATGGTTACTCGTTTATTGAATTGTTATATAAATTGACCAAACGTAGGGTTTAATATTGCTTATATTTGTTATGTTTTGGTTATGTGTTCATCTGTTGCTTCTTATTCAGTGTCGTATTTGTTTGGTAATGCCTAGCTGTTCTGAAAGTTCAAAATCCTGAAGTAATTGTTAGTTCGTTATTCAGTTTCTTATTCACTTTATTGGCCCCTTGTAATTTCAGGATGGTCTTCAAAAAGGGTCACACCGGATCAAATAAGCAATGGGTGAGTGTTGTTAAGTGTTGTTTATATAATTTTATGATAGCCATATAATATTTTGGTTGGTATTACTTAATATTGTATATGTCTTTTCATTAAATAATCATGAATATGTTTGTGCATTACGTAATCATGGAATTTGTTTTCGTATATTAGCAGAAATTTGCAATGAATGAAGTTTTTAAGGATAAACCTCCCCAGGTACCCGGCACTAGTAACCGTAAGAAGTATGTGGAACCGGAAATTGATGAAGATGATGAAGAGTACGAGGAAGATCTCGTTGGATCAGGGGATGATAGTGAAGATACACCATATGAAGAGGAGGGTGAGGAGTTAGAGGACGAAGAAGAAGACGACGACGAAGAGTATGTAGATGAGGATGAGGATGAGGGGGAAAATGATGTTGGTGTAAAGTGTAAGTTGAAAAATCAGGGCAGGAAAACGGGTAATGCTAAAGGAAGGCGTCCTGTTGTTGTAGAGGAGGATGATGAGTTTTATGATGATCTTGAAGTTGATGCTCGTGCTAAGTTGAAGATGAAAGAGCGCAGTAGGAAGTATGCTAAGAGCAGGCGTTTAGTTAATGATGTAGAGGATGAAGGAAATGATGATGAAGAGGATGACGAGGAAGATGGAGAAGCTGATGTCCGTAGAGTGGGGAAGAAGCATCCGAAGCATGTAGGCCAAAATGTTAGGCGGTATCCAGAAGATGAACAACATGGGTTGAGGAAGAAACATTTGAAGGTGATTAGGAAGAGGCGTCGTGGGGATACTGATGACGAGGAAGAACAGGGGAAGCCTGTGAAGAAGAAGTTGTTGCTGAAGAAAAAGGTTGGTAAGATTGTTGATAAAGAGCGTAGAAAAGGAAAGTCTCCTCTTAAAGATAAGGGAATGACTAAGAGAGGCAAGAATAGGAGAGTGTTTCTGCGGGTATGAATGACATCTATACCGTTATTTTAATATGTATTCATTAAATTAGTATCAACTAGTTGTTTAATAATATGTTGTTGTACCCTCTGATCAGGTTCCAATCCCCCAACATCCAATATCTAGGGGTGAATATGCCAAGTGTCATGATGTTGTAGTTGCTACCCAAAGGGCTAATTGCGATCGCAAGGTATATGGTAATTTAATTCTTGAGATTATGATTATGTGATTGTGAAGCAGATATTATGTTAGGTTCTGACTTACTTAATGGCATGTTGGTAGCAACCGAGTGTTATATGCCGCACTGATGCTTTCTCAAAGATCATTGCTGGATTTGATGACTCTAGAAGAGCCTGTGTGCAAAAAATGGGGTTTGGAGGATTGTTGGAGTTGAAAATATCCAAGCTTCCGAGGCAGCTTTGTTATTGGCTGATGACCAGATTGGACGGAGTCAACAGTTATCTGGTAGGTGGTGACGGGCATGTGTTGCCGATCACACCTGGCCATTGGGAAGATGTGTTTGGTTTGAGGAACAGCGGGCTTCCCGTCCCTGAAAAGGATTCTGATTTGCCGGCTGGAAAAGCTCTAGCGTATGCAGTGAAGTATGGTGAGAAAAACCCTGCAAACAACAAGACCACAGTACTGATATCCAACGCAACTCGCGTGTTGTTAGGTCCCTTGGACAAGCTCGGCAACTTAGTGCCGCTCGCAAATCAACGTCAAAGGACTGAGTTCATGGAGAACTTCATGATTGTGCTAATGGGACAGATTCTTTGTCCTTCTACTGATGGTGCAAACATGTCGACGAAACTGCTAGGTGCTGTATGTGTTGCAAAGGACGCAGATCAGTATAACTGGTGTGAGTTTTGTCACAAATGGCTGCTAGACTACGCGATCACATGCCAGCGGAAGCTAGAAGTTCAGGGTTATGCGGCTGGGACTGGTGGTTGTGTTTTGTTTTTGTTGGTGAGTGCTCTCCTGAAATTGACATTTAATAAGTATGTTCATTATAAGTGTTGTATGTTGTAGTCCTTTTCTGGCATGTTTTAATTAGTTATCCATTTCTGGCAGGTTTTTTATCTAGATCGTTTATGTCGGCTTCCTGTCCGTTGGGACGAGTTCCCCAGACTAAAAGTCTGGACTGAGGAGGAAGTGGAGAAGGTGAAACTTCATGATAGGAAGCCTACTGAAGACTATGGGAGGTTATCGGTGTGTATTCTCCTGTGATCAATATATGTGGTGTTTGTTGCTTTAAATATGACATTGTTATTAGTACTTCTTAAATATATTCTTGGTTTTATTTCATTTCAACAGACGGTTGATGTTGTTTACCGGGAGCCCCATCCTCTATTTGGAGAAAGAAGGCCATTGGCAGAAGAGGTTGCTGATCTGGTATGAGTAGCAGTAGTTTGATATCAATTTTTCTGGTATTGGTATTAAACACATTCTATATGCTGTTGTTTGAAGGACGATATACAAGTGTACAAGTGTAGCTTCAGAAAGCTTATAATAATACCTTGGGAGGATTCTGTAGTCCAATGACAATGAAAGAATGGTGATTCTTTCATTTAAGGACTGCTTAATCCCCCAAAGTATTATTGTGAAGTCTTTTAAAGCAGATGAAAGACTTATGAGTGTCATGGTGGTTAAGAAATTTGGTACACCGGACTGTGTACCAAATAATAGAAACTGGAATATATTTGTAAATACTGAACGTGTACCAAACGGTATTATTTGCATTTTTATAGACTGTTCATTATTAATAATATTGTGTCAATGTATTAGACTAAAGCGTCCTATTTGTTTGACCTTGGTATTAGGTTATGGAAAGGATGGCCCCCTTACTGCAAGACCTCCGTGCCGTGATACGAGAACAAGTAATCATACGCAGGCTGGGGGCAAAGGAAAGTGTTGCTGAAAAAGATCCCTCCCCTGGTGTTGCTGAAAAAGATCCCTCCCCTGGTGTTGCTGAAAAAGATCCCTCCCCTGCTAGCAGTTCCCATCGCCAAATCAGCGATAATGCTTATATTAACGTGGATGGTGAGCCAATGGCGGTGGATAAGTCGGTCAACAAGGTCCTGAGTGAGTTAGATGTCATTGTACTGGAGGAGGATGAAACAGACAATGTGCAACACACAGTGGAACAACCATTGGGAGGTGAAGAAAATGTGTTTGTGAATTACCAGTCCTTGCCTGTGGAGCAGCCCGTGTTTGAGTTTCTGCATGTTCCAGCAGTGGTGGCCGTGCAGAATGAGCCTATGGAGGAGGCAGAGCAAGTGCAGCAGGCCCCCCCACAACAAGTGGTTGAGCTAGTGCAGCACTTGGAGGCCATGCAGAATGAGCCTATGGAGGCACTGCCGCAACACGAGCCACAACAAGAGCCACGTCATGAGCCTGTCCAGCAAGGTCATACCGAGGGAGACCAAGGCGGACCACAAGAAGAAGGGCCAGTGGTGCCTGTTGTGCAGCAAGAGGCAGACCCCCAGGGCCCAGTAGAAGAGCCACCACAACATGATTTTGTGGAGCCACAAAATGATGTTTTGGAGGACCCCGAAAACGAAGATGAAGAAGATGAAGAGGAAGGTGATGAAGAAGATGGCGAGGAAGGTGATGAAGAAGATGGCGAGGAAGATGATGAAGAAGATGGCGAGGAAGGTGACGAAGATGAAGAAGATGTTGGTAATACCGCGGATCAAGATAAACCTGGTGATGATGATGATGAGAACCAAGGAGCAAATGGTGGTACAACGGGTCCGGTTGCGGGTGAAGCTGAAGGTGCAGATAATGCAGAGGGTCCGGGTGCCGATGGGACCGAGAATACAAGGGGTGGGGGTGAAGGTTTGGACCATGGTGCTGTTCATGGTTCCAATCCTGAAGATTTTGATGGTGCTGAACCAGGTGGTGATGGTCAGGTGAGAACAAGAATAAAGGCAGCAAGGCCTAAACCTAGTCCCAAACCCCGCACTGCGACAAAGAGATCCCGTAAGCCTAGTGAGAAGGCAATAGCAATGAGAACAGCTCGTCAACGACCAGGTATTAGAATGACGAAGGCAGACAGTTCTATTTTGAAGTACGTAGAGGCTTACGACACCAAAAAGAAAGCAGGGTATGTTCGATTCTCTAAAAGATGATAATTACCCCACTGTTTGTTGAAATCTACTAAATCGTTGTTGTTTTGCAGAGGGGCTATGTTGATTGAATGTGATGGGAACGACGCAAACCAGCAGATGTGTTACTCGGTTGTTCACCCCAGGTCCTATGTGAATTCCCAGTATGTTCGTACAATTGCATATCTCTACAACCGGGAGTGGGCTAGTGAATTTCCAAAGAGTTGTCGCAGACTTATGCTTGACTCTATGTTTGCAGTGAGTACTAAAACTAGGTCTTTAATATACGTTATGTTTGATCCAGTTTATTGAATGCTAAATCCTATGTTGGCAGCATCAAAAGCTAAAGACGAAAGAAACATATGCTGGGTTGTTCAAGAAGTGGTCGCAACCACTTAGGAAGGTGGTCTCCTCGGATATTTCTGTGGTATTACCATCTTATACTATTCATCCCTCATTATTAGATATTTTGTATGTTCGCAATAGTTGACTCATGTTGACTTAACACATGATCGCTAACCAAAACATCATCATGCATGTGACTATTATCCATATTCATTGGTACCAAACGTTCACATGGCATGTGATTGGGACCCATTGTCTTTAGGTTTGATACAAACAGTTGATGGTGTTGTTCCGTATTGGTACCAAAAGTCGTTAGAAATTGGTATATTGAATACCAAACATTATATTGTGTACCTGTTTTGTTAGTCCATATCTCATCACCTATGTGTCATTGTTATTACTGAATGAAGACAGGTTTAAGAGATATTAGACTTTGTAAATTACAGGTTTTTGTTCCAGTTGTCGAAAACGAACACTGGTGGTGTGTTGCTTTTGCACTCAAAGACCAGAAGATATGGTTCATTGACAACATGTATAAAAATCCCGCTGCAGAGCATTCTGCGGAATTAAAGAAATTGGTATACGGACTAGAGATTTGTAGTCCTTACTAATTTTTGCGGTGGTAAACATTATTGAATAGTGTAGTTAGCTTCATTTAACCAGTTTTTTAAATTCCAGATACCTGCCGTTGACTACGTCTTACTGGAGACTGACAAGGAGTTTAACGCATCCCCGGCATGGCAGACTAAGCAAATGGGGAAATGGCCCCTGGATGTTGTTGGTTTTCCTGATTATAATGACAAGTATATGGCCGTTGATATTCCCTTAGTTTATTTTCCCTCAGTTGTGTACATTTAATATATAATTAACTATGCTATTCCTCCTACACAGTCATGCATGCGGGGTTGTGATGCTTATGGCGATCCGGGAGACTGCTAATGCTTTCAAAAAGTCAATGCATGTGGTAAGTGTTATGTTAATCAAATTTGTTGATTGGAACATAACGTTATGTTAAAATACACTTAGCATAACATACTGGTTATTTACTTTCCATGGCAGGGGGAGATAGGCGCTGCCCGGAAGGCTCTGTTCTTGTCCCATTTGAATTCAGACTACAACTCTTGCCGTCCATTGATACCGGAGATAATTGCTACCCATTGCCGTTGATTTATAATAGTCTAGTGTCATGAACTTATGTTTATTTTAGTTCGAGTGTTTAATCATCAACTTTGTTTATCGGTTGCGTATGAACTATACCGTGCTTTTGTTGTTTGGTGACCAATACTTCCCTTACACTATGCATTTTGGTTAAAGGGGATGGAATACTTTGTAGTTTTGGCACCAATATATGTGTGTAATATTTTAACGACATTGTTCTATATTGCAATGTCGTCAAGTTCTACAAGTTGATCCCTTTAAATGTTGGTTTAGTCAAATTTCTTATGATTTGTTACCCCCAACACTCGCTGGTGTTGATCCCTTTTACATTTGTGTTTTTAGTTCGCGTACTACAAGTTGTGTTCATTTCAAACTTCTTATGATTTGGTGTGAAAATGTGTTATTAGTCTGGTACCCAATGTCATATAGGTTTGGTACAATATTAACTTTTATAGCTGTGGTACCCAAAGTCATATATGTATAGTTGGTACCCAATGCGTGCACCTGAAATAAAACGACATAAAAAACACATATAACGCGCGTGTTTAACAAAAGAACGTTTATCTTGAACAAAAGAACAATACCCTAGAACAAAAGAATATTAAACGCTCTAGTCTTCTCATCTCTGTTTTTTGCGTTATTTATTCGATTTGCTTTCTTCTTGCGATATATATTTTTCAACATCAAATTAAATCGATTATCTTCTTCTGCAAATAATGTTTTGATGAATTTGATTTTGTAATAATCGTGTGTTTGATGATTTAGTTTTTGTAATAATCGAGTTTTGGTGTTTTTGATGATTTTAATGAATCAAATTATGTCACAACACGTTGATTTCATTGAAATCGCTGATTGATTTTGAAGAATTTGATTATGTAAATACGATTTTTTTCATAAAAGGACTGTTTTACCTCTATATGCTCGTATTACAAGAAAAGTTTCTTTATGGTAGAAAAATAGACCATTTTCGTTTCATAATTTGTTCTTTCATTATATTGTTTTCTTATTTTTTATTATTTTCAATTTCATTTGTGTTTCTTAACTTGTTGTTTTTATGTTATTGTGTTATTTTTCTTCTTACTTTTTATTTATCCTTTGTTCTCTTGGTTGCGTTCTTTTTATTATTATCAATTTCATTTGTGTTTCTTAACTTGTTGTTTTTATGTTATTGTGTTATTTTTCTTCTTACTTTTTATTTATCCTTTGTTCTCTTGGTTGCGTTCTTTTTATTATTATCAATTTCATTTGTGTTTCTTAACTTGTTGTTTTTATGTTATTGTGTTATTTTTCTTCTTACTTTTTATTTATCCTTTGTTCTCTTGGTTGCGTTCTTTTTATTATTATCAATTTCATTTGTGTTTCTTAACTTGTTGTTTTTATGTTATTGTGTTATTTTTCTTCTTACTTTTTATTTATCCTTTGTTCTCTTGGTTGCGTTCTTTTTATTATTATCAATTTCATTTGTGTTTCTTAACTTGTTGTTTTTATGTTATTGTGTTATTTTTCTTCTTACTTTTTATTTATCCTTTGTTCTCTTGGTTGCGTTCTTTTTATTATTATCAATTTCATTTGTGTTTCTTAACTTGTTGTTTTTATGTTATTGTGTTATTTTTCTTCTTACTTTTTATTTATCCTTTGTTCTCTTGGTTGCGTTCTTTTTATTATTATCAATGTTATTGTTGAATAAGGTACTTGTCTTGTTCTTTTAGTCTCTCCATTTGTTCTTTTAGTCTTTTGGCATCCTTGATTTGAGTTAATCTTTAGTTATACGTTGGATGCATTGTAACGTTGGATCCAAAATAACTGTAATTATATGTAAACTCCTTTAAGTGTATAATAACTGTAATGATATCCAAATAACTGTAAGTTAATCCAAATAACTGTATGTATTTACAAAAATATTTAACTGAAATATGTAACTGTATTTACAAAAATATTTAACTGAAATATGTAACTGTATTTTTTTAATTTCCGATTTTTTAATTAGTCGTTCATGTAATAGGGTTATCGTATGACGTTCATTCAATCACCATAATATATTAAAATATTTAAAATTTAAACTTTAAACAACATAATTCACATCTAAACAACAGATAAACTTTAAACTTAAACTTAAACTTTAAATCACATAAATCACATAACATAAAAAAACAGATAAACTCCTTAAACAATAGATAACAACGTATTGTTGAATAAGCATCTTCCCTCCTTAAACAACATATTCAGGTTCTTCCTTGCGGGTGTGGTGGTGGGGAAGGTGTCTCATCTCCTCTCCTTCGTTTTTTTTCATTCACTTGAGGAGGAGTTCTCGGTCTTATGTTCACATCAGCTTCAAGTTCAGCCACAACCTCATCGATCTCCTCAGCATCAGGTTCAACATCAGCTTCAAGTACGTCCTCGATCTCCTGAGCGACGTTCACTACAGCAACATCCTCGATCGCCTCTTCGACGTTCACTGCACCAACTTCCGGAACATCTGGAATTGGTAAATTGGCATCCAATTCCTGATCACCAGCAACACCTAGGGGAACATCTAGAATTGCTAAATCGGCATCCAATTCAGCGTGTAGGTGGAGCAACGGGTCGGGGTGTTCCTCATGAATGCCCTCAGCTTCAAACACTTGCCAATAATGCTCGAGAAGTTCTTCGAAAGTAAGGACGTCCTCTGGTGGAGTGTGTGGAGGAGTGGGAATTGGGGTACCTCCCGAGCTTGAAGACGAAGAAGCCATGGTGGTTGAAGAGGAGAAAATGTGGTTACACAAAGGTGTTTTGGAGGGAAAAATGGGTTTTGGAAAATGGTGGTTTAAGTATGGTATTTATAGATACCAAACTCCCTTGATTCGATGGTGTACGTCATACGATAGTAGGGGAGTTAGATGGTCGTTTTGAAAATTTAAATTAGTTGGTATACGTTTTGGGTATACGAAATGGTATTGAAAATTGTTACTTTTTTTTAAGAATTGTGCCCTAATTAATATCCAATCACGCCTAGTTAATAATTGTGCCCTAATTACTACCCAAACACGCCTAGACAATAATTGCACTGCACTAATGAATAAGCCTTGCATTGGTACCAGAAATTTAAAATTAATACATATTAGAATTAGTTGTACATGTTAAAAATTAATACATATTAGAATTAGTTGTACATGTTTAATATTAAAATTAATACATGTTTAATGGAAAAATTAGTGTGCAATGAAAAGATAAATTTATTATCTAATGTTAATATAATAAATTTATTATCTAATGTTATTATCATAAGACACACTTACAAACATCTCAAACCCTAATTTCATAAACAAAGAGACACTAAAATACTAGTAATGTGTGCAACATACACTGCGTCACACAATATGACAAATTTGAACATAATATTTACAACTAACACTGGCGTCACACTAACTTACTATTAATATGTACAACTTATAATGCGTCACACCTTACTTTAGCAAACATACGAAATTGCACTCCCGAAGCAATGTATTGTCTCACGGAGCAAGTGTAGGGGACTTGATACGCTCAATTCCTATATTAAGATCAATCACCCTTTGTTCTGCGTCATCATATTGCTCAATGATTTCTTTCATATGGTCATATAGATCTCCATGACCACCAATACGCAGCGCCTGGTGAAGCGATGTGAAGAACTGACGTTGGATGGATTTCAATCGATGTATATGTTCTTTGCAATTTCGTATCCCATTCTCCATTACCTTGTTCATTTCATCAACGCCTTGTTCCACATCGTCATAGCTCTGTAGCAAATCCTTGAAAAGGGTCTCAGCCCGACTATTCCCTTCCCACCTCATTCTTATCATTGTTGATTTTATGTGTTCACGCTGATTTTTTTTCGCGTCCTTGATTTGTTGAACCTTTGCATTAATTTCTGCCATGGCACGTTCTTCCGCCGTGGGTCTACGCGGGACGCTAGACCATCTTGAGTTTGCGGATGATGCCATTTGATTTTCGTTTTTCTAACAAATGTGTTCTCCTAAATATGCACTCTTAAAACGTGGCGTAGTCCGACCTATTTATAGAAGACGATCACTGGGTCCGTCCTTATCCAAATAATGTGGAAATAAATAACTACCCTAATAATGAAAATAATGAAACTGCCTTTAACTACCAATAATGTGGAAATAAATAACTACCCTTTATTATTATAATAATGAAAATAATGACCCTTTATTATTTTAATAATGAAAATAATGAAACTGCCTTTAACTACCAATCGGGGGAAATAAATAACTACCCTTTATTATTATAATAATGAAAATAATGAAACTGCCTTTAACTACCAACCGGCTAGTACTAGACTATGTTACCCTTTCTGTTAAAAAAAATTAGTACTAGAGATTGGAGACTATAACAAAAACAACATAAGGGAAGTTATATTTAGTACAAGGTTACCAATACGAATACATAAGGAGTTCTAAACATAAGAAGTTCTAAACATACGAATACAAATCGTCTCTTATGTAACATGAAGTATAACATAAGGATTTCTAAGCATAAGAAGAAATAGTACTAGTGACTGGGGACTATTTAATACAACACATATCATTTACGATTCATCGAATGCCGATGATAGTCTTTAAATCTCCTCACTAGCGTCGCTGTTCGAACTATCTTCTTCGTCAGCTGAATCCTCCACAACATGCTTCATGTATTCTTCATCGAAGTACCATTTCCCCGTGTAGCGCATTGCATTTGCCAATGCCATCTGCCTTTCGTAAGACTCAGGATAATTATGTTCAGAGTAAAACGGATTTTCTAGTAACAAATCAAGCTCGCTCATTGTGTCTAACCCATTAATGTCTATCATTTCGTTCTTAAACTTCAAATACTTACAATCATCGTATTGTAAGTAGTAAAAAAGATCAAACATTCCAAAATTAATCCAGTCGAACGTTATTTCCCTTTCAGTGAATCCCATATATTTGCGACCTAGCACCAAAAGTCCAAAATGACCAGACTCTTTTTCATGCACTGCTAACCTATGTACAACATCATCTAACCAATACTGGATAGGCTTAAAGAGCTCAAAGAACTTCACCAGATAGCGATAGAATAGCTTATTCTCCATGCACTTCATTAATATTTTTTTCAGCTTGTGCAAGTTAAAGCTAAATGCCATGTTGTAGGAGTCAACTAAGTAATACAAAAAGCAGTACGCTTCTTTCCTAAAACGTCGTGCACTGATAATCTTAAGCGGAGTTAAAAAGGGCCATTTAGGGTTAAATAATATACCCCCAATTGCATCATCCCCGTGCCTAGAAACCGCAGCAAGTAAGTGTGGGAAGAATTGACCTTTAGCCCTACTGCGTACCGTGAATATGCCGACAACGTCTTTCACATCCCGCTCACCTGACTCAGCTAAAGTGGCCATTATGTCGTCAGTGTCTATTGCCTTAGCCTTCCCTTTCTCCCTCGCTGTATAGCGCCTTCCTCTCGGTGTTTGCCCCTCTGCCATACCATTATCTACTTTTTCCTTTCCTTTCCAAGCCATGGCCTACAATGAGTTATATTAAAATCTTAGCTAAATAACAGCGAACGGATTTGTATTAAAATCTTCATTATATATGACAACTTACACTACCAGACCCCTCATAACATACTTGTACCGAACCCAAACTCTATACGTACCAGACCTCACATAACTTACATGTACCAAACTCTACATGTACCAGACCTCACATAACTTACATGTACCAAACTCTATATATACCAGACCTCACATAACTTACATGTACCAGACTCTTTGCGTAATGTATTTACTTTTAGTACCAAACGACATATTTAAGCGGGGAAACACTTTTGGGTATAATAGTGTGTGTATGGTGTATGAGTACACAATTATACATTTGAGATTTTTGAATTATTACTTGTAAAAAAAAAAAATAGTCCGAAAACAAATATGTGTAACCCAAAACAACAGACAAATTAAATTAAAATGCATAATTTGATACATGGTGATCTATCGAAAGTTGGAACCATGAACGAACAACATTAAAGTTAATGTTCACGTTTAATCTCCACCTTTGACAATAAGGAAGCTGTGAATAGTAGATATTTAAACAATTACAGTAGATAAACTTGGATTACCTGGACGTTGTATGTCCCCTATTGAGTGACCTCTTATGCCGTATGAAAAGGTTTGAAATTTTTGTGTTTTGCAGTTAGAAGTTTGGAGTTCTGGTTTAACTATTTAAAGGAGGATACCTCTTTTAGGGTTTTAGGGTATCCGTATTTGTTTGGTGGGTGTGGTAAATGCAAGTAAATGAAGGGATGATAGATGTAGTTATACGAACTAAATGAACTCTCCATATTGGTATGAATGTTGACAGAATGAATGGATAACCCCTTGTACCTTTGTACTTTAAAATGTATTTAAAATTTATAGTTCACTTAATGCTTATAAATGCAGAACACCTACTCATAATAATGAAAACCAGCTTATAGTACACTTAACTTGAATTTGATAACAACATCACAACCACACAATCTCAGACAAACCAGAAAGTTCAGTTTTGCATAACAAACACTTAGTTTGGTTGTCTGTCTCTTTCCACGTACAATTGAAGATGAATAAAACACCCCATAATAATAATTCTACCACTCCCCACAAGAATAATTCTCCCCACGAGAATGTTCTTAAACAAGTTGTGTCGCATGAAATGTCACCAACACGACAAATTCACTTTCATCCCCGTGTTTCAATGTACTTCGCCCCTTCGAAAGGTACGGAACCGGAGATTGATTTAAACAATACAATGTTCTTTAAAACATATGACGAATTACTCGAAGATGATGATTACAACCCCATTTCTAACGAATGGGTTAGAGCAGCCATATTTTCAAAAACATGGGACAGGGACGGGTTCCCTGGTACGTTCATGTTAAGAGAAGGACCACGGATTGATCCTTACCATTTACCCACCCCAGACGATTCTACAGGGATCATTCACGGTGGTTTGTTGTCGTACATCGAGTGGGAAGCTTGGCAAGAATTTGATGCCATCCCTGCAAATTATCTTGCGCTTATCGACCCACGTCCGGTTCTTCACATAGATCAGACACCCATATATGCGGTCCCTATCCGTAAAACTCCGATCTTCATGGGTTCTTATACTGATGCCTTACATGTCATGAGAATTTCAAAGCATCTACAATCTGTTGACCTAGATGTGTTCTACCACGAGGTCAAACGAAGAAGTAGGAGATATCATCAAATACAAGTAAGTGCTACAGACCAGTATTCTGGCCAGCTAACAAAGGCGTTGCTAGTAAAGGGGTTGGTGGTTGTTATATGGAATGCAAGGGGTGTGACCCGACCCTCGTTTATGATACACTTCAATGAGATATTTCAGAAACTCAACCCAGCCCTGACTATAATTACTGAGTCCAGAATTGGTGAAGCCCCCTTGTTGTTGCTTGCCCAAAAATTACCTGGGGCATACCAGCACGATGTGTTTGGTCCAACCGGCCGTGCGGGCGGTGTTGTGATGTTCTGGAGTGTTAAAGACATTCAACCTTCCATTACCCAACGAATGTTTACCAATTCATGCTTCCCCGACGAAGTGAATCATCTAGTGGGGTTGAAGTTCCATGTAAGTTTCCTCCAGACCTGTAATACCAAACCTTGTAGGTTATATAACAAATTAGATTTTCAGGTATAATTTAGTAATACCAAACCTTGTAGGTTATATAACAAATTAGATTTTCAGGTATAATTTAGTATACCTTGGTCTATAACAAAAAGGGTACCAAATGTAGGTTTCAGATATAGTTTAGTATACCCTTATGTACTTACATAATTATCTGTTTGTATACTTATTTAATGTTTCAGGCAGTCATACAAGGATCCCCGTGCAAAGCAAAAAGAAGGCTGTATGAATGAAATCCGGGTTAGTAAACGTTTAGTTTTTTATTGACTTGCCAATTTAGTGTTTGATGTGCTTCGAATCTCATATGGAGTTTGTATTATAAAGAAATATAAATAATTATAAAGAAATATAAATAGATTCCAATTCCGACGGAACACGATTTACATAAGTGATTACACAAAGTAATCGGGATATTAAATTCAAATTACCAAAACAACTTTGCAAATACTACAAATAGGCATATTACACAAATTCGGAACACTAAATCTAGACGTTTTTCAATTCTAGCTAGGTGATTTTTGACTACATCAAACCCTAATTGTACTAGGGATGAAGGAACCATATCGTCTTCCTTAATTAAGTTATGGTCATCCACCCACTGAAACCATCCACAGAATCGGCACTTGTAATACAGCTTCATCGGATTTGATGTACTCTGTGAAATGCGGAGTTCGGTAATACAATTGGTACACGTTGGGCACATTACGGTCTCACACCATAGAATCCGGTGGCCGGCGGTCGCACCAACATTGACGGCAGGAGACGTGTGGCCAGTCGAACATCTTGACATTATGACAATTGGGTGGAAGGATGGATTTTATTTTTTTTCTTCTGCAACATACTATTCTACAAAATCAAGTTCAAATATATAGTGCCAAACGTATGTAGAAGCGTATTCGACACACTTCACTGTAGGGGATATGTTGGGCGGGAATTTTCCCGCTCACCGAATTTGAACTACTTTGAGCTAAAAATATCAGGGGACTTTATTGTATGGTACAACGTGCGCAACCGATTGGTACCCCAACATCTGAAAACAAATTATTAATATTAGCAACCACTAAAATTGGTTAAATTCAATAAAAATAAATCCAACAGAACTTAAATGACTATTAATATTAATATTAGCAACCACTAAACCACATACCATAAAACATAATCGTGTATTTGATCAAACATGACTACAACGGGTTCGGATTCATATTAGGTCAAATCGTGTATTCGATAACGGGTCATTCGGGAATATGTTGTTTATAAATATTTTAAATTTCGTATAATCATATTAAAACAAACACCAGGAATGACACGTATCAATTCACGTGTCAAATCCTGATGCGATTTTTTCTATGAATAGAACAAAGTTTAAGATTATTATGTTTGGTAATATTTATCATATTAAAAAACATATAAAATATATAAAATATATTTTCCTAATACATATAAAATATATAAAACCATTTTTAATTCCTAGTATATTTTTAAAACATATAAATCTAGTAAAACCATTGTAAAAACATATAAATCTAGTAAGATATATTCCTAAAACCATTGTTAATTCCTTGTATGAATGGCTAGCCCTAATTTACCATTCTCGAGAGTATATTGTACCAACATGTATACTTATACGTACCAAACACTCAAATACTTGTCCAAATATTTATTTTTACCCATATTATGTATGAATGGATAACCCTATTTTACCATTTGTTCGAATAAAAAGGACCTTTGAGGACCTTTTATAACACAAATTTTGCGAGAAAGGACCTTTTATAATTTTTTTTGTGAAAACACACCTTAAGGGACCTAAAAGGAAGTTTTCGGCATTGTCTGAGCTTTCCCGGCGCCCATTGACTTGCACGTGAGCAGCACACGTGGCTTACGTTGGCTAAGGACATTGATTTTCCCGAGTCTTGAATTTCATGTTTGATTTTCTTTTGATTTTTTTTTTCAACTTTAGGTTTTACAGCTTATAAATTGTGAATGGCTTACACTACCCTAATTTACCAATCGGAATAATACATTCGCCCAAACGGTTTACTTTAAAGTACCATACACTCAAATCGTTGTCAACAAGTGAATCACTAAATTCAATTGTTAATTGACTAAATTCAATTGGGGTCGTACCACACAACTAATTAAAAGGTTTAATTAACCCACATTTATAACGAATGTAGTTGAACATTATTTATATAGGATTTGTTGTATAAGTAGTAAACACTGTTGTACCAATTATGATCAATGAATTAAAAAGGGTACCAAACTAGGGTACCAAACTAGTCGTTCAATTGTAATAAAAATGTAAGGGCCAATTTAATACACAACTACCAAAGATGTTAGTAAAAGTAAATGCTAACAACTACCTGTTCAGAACCCTAAACTGGGACTTCGTATTTATAGGAACAAACTCCCTTTTGAGCAATCTTAACAACATTTAACTTCCAACCCTACCTCTTACAAATATTTTCAACTTCAGTGAGTAGCCGTAGTTGAGCAGCCGTAGTTATCACTTCATCATTATACCAGATTTTCAGCATGAAGAAGATGAAGTCCATTTCTAGTAGAGTTGCCCAAAACCAGGTTTCAGGGCCATCTCAAAATTTTATTTTTCACCCAACATCTGTTCTTTACTTCGACCAGCCAAAAGCATCAAACTTACCTGAGGTAGACTATAACACCACTAGCTACTACGTCGACCTCGAAGAATTTGAAGCGGAATTCACCGTACCAGAGGCAATAAAGTCAGATTTGGAGTTGCAACTTACAGCGGTGATGACAAACACCCCGTACGTACATGATGCTTTCCCGTGTGCAGTGATGGCTACAACCGAAGGAGGACCTGCTTCTTCACACCGTCCTCTAATTACCGACCACCCCCATTTACATCAGGGGTTTTGGGCCTTCCTAGTATGGTGTTCCAACATTTTAGCAGACGAAATATCTTGGAAGTTGTTCCCTTCCGAGCTTATTGCAATAATCGACCCCAAGCCAGATATTGATGTTCAAGATCTGCCCATTTATAATTTTCCCGACTTCGAAGCTCGGATATGCATTGCATCATACTCAGACGCAATCCACGTTATGAGGGTGGAACAATTCTTCTCTAGTCTGGTAGTGGGAGTCATGGACAAGAATTTTTCAAAGCCTTCACGGGCGTATGCGGAAATACGCGTAGAAGGGCAAAAGATGTTCGCCGGAGTCCCCCCAACGATGATCCCATGCGGAATGGTTGTGGTTGTGTGGAATGCCAAGTCTATGACAAGGCCTTCTTTTAGGGAAACATTCTTCTCACTTTTTGCAACCTACCACCCATCTCTCATAGTTGTAACTGAAGCTAGGATCAGCAACAACGACGGTAAGGAACTTATAAATAACCTCCCGGGAAAGTACGACAATACCGTATTCGACAACATTGATCTGTGTGGAGGGGTGATGCTTATGTGGCGTGTGAATGAGCTTTACGTCTCGTACAAAGAAGCAGATTTCATGATAGAAGACGCGTTGTTCAACGTCACGTTTGAGGTACTTTTCTTCCCTAACGCTTCTCTTTTCTCGAAGTTGTCAACTTACACCTGCCAAATACATGTTAGAATAGTGCCAATTTCATGTTAAAAAGGTACCTAACAATTATTACCGAGTACACATTAGTATTAAAAAGTACCATTTTAAAATTACAACTGCGTATCATAATACATCAAAATGCATTCTTCTTTAGTACCAAATAACACTAAAGTGTACCACATACTCAGATGATCTTATTTTGTTACAATAAGGTGTACCAGTTTCATGATCGTCTGTTGTTTAGTACAGTTATGGTGTACCAACGTTACGTCAAATTGAAATTCATAATTACTGGCTTGGGTGGTTGGAAATGGAAATGAAATAAATGTGCAAGTAAATATGTTCTTTTTAAGGGAGACACAACCATTTTCAACCACCCTACCGTTCATTTCATCCAAACAAACAGTTCCCCAACATTTAATCCTTCCACCATGTTCAGCGCCGTACGAAAACATAAACACTCATCCAAAGGAAAATCTATTACTTCACAGATCGCCAACATTGAAGTGGGTAATAATAGCAGGACCACTCTCCTATTGAATCCAAAAAATATTATCTATTTCAAACCCTTATACACTTCTAAGTTGGTTCCAGAAGTAGATTACAATAACACGTTGTTCTACGTTGACGACGAAGACTATCACCGTAATGTGTACATACGCGACGCGATCCGATTTGACTTAAGAAACCAGTTGAGGGACAAGCTGTTGAGGAAGTCTTATGATCGTGAAAGCTTCCAATGCGATTTAATGGCGACGCCAGATGGAGTCGCTTTGCCGCCGCACCGACCCTTAATTGAAGACCAACAAGACCTACATCTGGCATTTTGGGCATTCTTGGATTGGACATCAAGGAAGTTAAGAGCATCTGGGTCTACCCAGTTGTACCCAGACATTTTGATCCCAATAGTAGACCCCATCCCAGGCATCGACATAGATAATCTACCAATTTATAGCTTCCCCGATTTCAACCGTCACTTGTTCATGTCGTCGGACGCGGACGCAGTACACGTATCGAGCATTGACGCCTTTTTCCATTATGTGGAAATCAATGTGACACCAAGATCCTTTTGGAGATGGCCTCGCGAGTATGTCGATATTAGTTTGAAAGGAGATACAATTGGCTACGGGGACTACCACCCCTTTTTCCCGAGGGGAACAGTGGTTGTTATTTGGAACGCCAGATCCATGGCGAGGCCTTCTTTCGAAAAGGGTTTCAAAAAGCTTTATGAAGCTCATAAACCCT
The DNA here is from genome assembly GCF_020520425.1 of Spinacia oleracea. Taxonomy (NCBI): domain Eukaryota; kingdom Viridiplantae; phylum Streptophyta; class Magnoliopsida; order Caryophyllales; family Amaranthaceae; genus Spinacia; species Spinacia oleracea. Next base: position 66,405,305 of record NC_079488.1, on the reverse strand, counting down.
CGCTCCTGGTTATAACACAAGCTAGGATTACTTGGCAACATTGCAAGCAACTTGTTCATCGACTTCCAGGTAATTATAAATGCAGTGTGTTCCAGAACCTGCGTGACTGTGGTGGGGTGGTAGTTATTTGGAAACTCTGTGAAATTGTCGTTAAGTTCATCGAAGAGAACTTAGAACCAATGACCCTGTTTAAACTCATTGCAAAGGTTAGTTCAACCTCTAAATGTCTGTAATTAATTACTAGTTTCGTTGCTTTCTGACTATATTAGGATATCCTCTTGCATATTAATCAACCAACATTATTAATACAAAATTTGTTTACGTACAACTTCTTAGTTTGACAACCAAATAGTACAGGCCCTGTGTTCATTTGGTTCAATCGAATATATTGTTGATAGTTCGAAACGGAACTAGTATAGTCCTTGTGTAAAATTTGGTTATTCACTAGGTACCAACAACGATAGTTTGATATCCAAAAAGTATAGTCCTTGGTGTAAAATTTGGTAACCGAATATGTTGTTCCAAATTTTACAACTGTAGTTTTAATTCTTTTTTTGTTGTGTTCTCACTTTTTATATTTCACTAATAATGTTGGATGATCTATGTTGAGCAGCCAGTCTTCAAGCCCCGGAAGCAACCCCTTGCGCGTAAGTTGGACCTATAAGGAGGAGACGATGAAAGTCGTGACAGCAACAACTTTGACACTACTTTAAATAGGTTATTAACTAGACTAAGCGAAAATTATTACCAACACAACCAACCACAAATTTTTACCTGTGGGTTCGATTATCTCGGCTTGTATCTCGGCTTAATGTCTAATGTCTAATGTCCATTTGTCTAATGTCTGTTAGTCTAATGTGTAAACTTTAATATGTATTAGTCTAATGTCTAAACTTTAATATCTCTCGGCTTGTATCTCGGCATGTACTACACCTTATGTACTAGGTGCTTTGTGTTGTATCTAAACTACGTTTTATTGTATTAAAGGACAATTATTTGTCAGTGCTTTTAGACGAACTCTGAATTTAACAAACAACTATTTATTATTGTGTACCAAACAACTATCTCACGAACTCTAAATTTAACATATACCTATTTATTATTGTGTGTACCAAACATCTTATACACGAACTCTAAATTACACCGATAGGTTGACAACCAAATAACTATTTATTATTGTGTGTACCAAACATCTTATACACGAACTCTAAATTACACCATCATCTAAGAAACTTTTTGTACCAAACACCTTATAGGCAGACACCTTATAGACAGACACTAAATGTAGGCCGAACAACACCTATCTCACGAACTCTAAATTTAACAACTAATAAACAATGTTATACAATGTTACATTATTACCAAGTGTTATAAATTAAATATAAATAATCAACAACTTATTACGGACTACAAGTACCCTATCAAATGAATTACGTATTAATTTTTTGACAAGTCGTGGCAACTAAGGAGGTCTTTGGTGAAAATTGGGTTGCGTGAAACATTGTCTTGGTAAACCTGAGTGCTAGTATTTCCTACAAAGCACTGATTACCTTGAAACACATTATTGCTTGTGTGTTGGTAATTTGGATTATCTATGTGTCCTTGTAACGTATGATTTCCATGGACTTGATAATTCTGGTTTACGCCCGGCATGCACTGATTTCCAGAACCTTGGAAAGTTCCAGCAACATTACTGGTAAAATACCTTAGGGAGCCTGCGTTCTGCGATACTTGCAAGGCATTCAAGTTTTGCGGCATTTGAGGTAATAGACGCACGCATTGGATTTGTGACATTTGAACTCCGCCTTGGTTTTGAGAAATTTGGGACAGTTGCACACCACTCATGTTCTGTGACAAAACCATCTGACATGGATCTTGAGAGAGCATTACATCCTCTTGGGACATACGAATCCCCCCCACTGACATGCGGATTTGTTGTTGTTCCACTGGAAACAAATTTGTAGCAACGCCTCCACAAACTCTACCGGATGGCTGCTGCTACATGTCACAGAATCAGTTTACACCAAAACAGACTACACACAAAAGAAAATTCATATTAACATTACAATTCACCTGTAAGTTTTGAAGGGGAGCACCATTCATGAAATTGTGTTGCGGATATAAAATATGCCCACCAGGTTCCCGACCGTTCTGAACTCCTACGAGTTGTTGCAATTCACCTCCATTCCCGCGAAGCTGACCATGCATACCCTGAAACCATAAACCACAACAAACATTATACTCTGTACACACTCCACAATGTTGTCAAATTTATAACAGAATTGGATGAGGATAAATCAGCTCACAATTTGGTTGGACCCCCATCGAGGATGGTAGTTGTTCTGTATACAACCTTGATTATTTTGGCCTGGTATGTTGGTATTCGCTAGACTCGGTCCAGGAACTTCTTCCGCAACAACGTCCTTATTTTTCCGTACTTGCTTTCTAGCAGGCTTTTTGATCTCACCGGCAGCAAGGAATCGTTTCTCACGAGTCCTGTGGGCCTTCACACCACCACGTGGAACAGGATCCTTAACAACCACAGGTGGGGATAGAGATGGTGTATCCTCCCCGTAACTGTTGGGAGGTTTGTTAACAGACCCAGGAGTTAGAGGAGCATCGCTGCTCTTTCTGTTGCCAACAGAAGCAGCACCACCGCCTTCGTTATCGCCCACTGCTGATGTAAGTACATCGCTCTCATCCAAACGTAGCACAGTTTTCTGAATCATCTCAATAACAATGTCCATTTTTTGCTCTGCGAGGGAACCACGCAGAGCAACCGGTTCTATGGCATTCATAATTTTGTCGTATCGCTTAACTTCCTCAGTCTTCTCTGGATCATGATACGCAACCTTGACAAGGGTGTGCTTACGTTGGATATCTTTCCTCCAACGATCAACAATATAAGCAGCAGGTACTGTTTCCACATTCTCCACGTCCAGTACCTTGATTATATGCCGGCACACTATGCCATGGCACTCAAAGTGTTTGCAATCACACTTCGCAACTGACGTTTCTTTGTTGAAGAGTACAACATATGTACGCTTTCTACCAGACAAGGATATTTCCTTCTTCAGAAACTTGGACCACACCCACACTTTGTCTGATAAAAGGTGTTCCACCTCCACGTCAGAAATCGGTTTCGAACTTATGGGGGAAACATAGCATACGCGCATGCACTGTAGCTGAACTTCAACAAACTTCGCGTCCGTGTATATCTTCTGAAACTTTCTTTCCACAGCAAACTCACCCACTAACGGTCTACTGAAACGACTACAGTTCACATCCGCAGCTCTTTCATCATTCGCCCTACTTTCCATTGCCTTGCAATATCTTGGAGCAAACTGATACAACCTCGTGTTCTTCTTCAAGTAGCCGTCGAAAAAACTATTTATGCTCTCCACCCTTTGAGTAGTCTGCATACCTGCCCAAAATATATGTTTCACATAAGCCGGTATCCACATTTCTCTCTGGTTGTACAAACCTGCCAGGGATCCAAAATGTAAGAGACAAAGTCTGCATTTTCATAAATCACAATTTGAAGTACCAACTTCTTATATATATAAGGGAGTACAACAAAAATATGTACCAAACAACACAAATAACGGAGTTTGGTACATCTACTTAGCACATGAAATTCAAAATTTTGGAAATTAACATACCTTCAAGCCACTTATAGCATTTCTTTGTCTCCTCCTTTGTGTCGAGTTTAAATGTTTTGATAGCAACCGCCCATTGCTCCTCAAACTCAACAGGAGTTAAACTATTGTATATGGCATTATGTAACGCAACTTTTATTTGGGAGAAATCATTCAACGACCCTAGTTTCCGGCTAAACTTCTGCATTATGTGCCACATGCACCAGCGATGTCGAGTTTGTGGCATTGGCATTGCTATCCGAATCGCCTTCCTCATTGCAGCATCTTGGTCAGTCATCATTGCTGCTGGCGCTTTTCCCCCCATACAGGACAACCACGACCGAAACAACCACACAAATGTCTCTGCATCTTCGTGGGATAATAAAGCACATCCTAATAATATGGTCTGCCCATGGTGATTTACCCCAACAAAGTTCGAAAACGGCAACTCATACTTATTTGTGAGGTAGGTCGAGTCAAAGCAAACCACATCCCCAAAATACTTATACGCTTCTCTACTACGAGCGTCAACCCACATAACGTCCCTCAACTTCCCTGATTTATCTACGCGGTGCAGATGGAAAAAATTTTGGTTGTCCTTGGTCATTCTATCTAAATAGTTTATCATTGCCGTAGCATCTCCGTCTCTAAGCCTCAATCGCATCCTCTTATTCAAAATATTATGCATATCTTTTTTGGTAAACCCAATATTCTCAACCCCGTTCCGTCTACCAGCTAAGTTGTTGAAAATCTGTGTAATTGGCGCCCCTGAATCATGATCATTTACAATCTGACTTAAAATTGTATCAGTAATTTTCTTCACCCTATACATCGATATATGATTAGACTTTGTAGGTGTTGGATTGTGATTCACGTGTTCGTTTACAACACTCTTCACCACCCAACTATTATCCTGCTCACGAGCACCATACAACATAGCAGGGCAATTACACTTTTTGGACTTCTTCTTCACAAGTGGATCCAAGGCCATACTCACTTTTTTCCCATTGACCATGCGCCTGTAAGTGGTTCTTCCGTAACACTCGCACCTCCACACATAAGTTTTTAGGGAATTTGATTTCCCATTTTCTTGTTTTAATTTGGGACAACTTCTTCCCCCTACACAGACTACACCAAATCCTTGTTGTTCCCCATACAAACGGTAATAGTTATTCATACCTTCCCAACTAGGAAATGACATTCCAACTACAGGGCTGGCTAATGCAGGGCCTTCTCTCCTCCTTGTAGGGGTTGTATACACTCCAGAAATATTTCCTTTCAATCCACTACCTTGTCCTACAGCATTACCCACACCTTCTCCTACTAATGAGTCATTTTCTTCTCCATCAACATCATTTTCAGCTTGATTTTCAGCATCAACATCATTATCGTCTTTAAGGTCATCGTCATTACCCATGAAAACTTCCTCATTCAAATCTTCTCCCACATCCAGTTCCTCATCATAATCATCCCCACTATCATAATCATAAGATTCATAACCACATTCATCTTCAGCGTCTTCTTCATCCACCTTTCTGTATCCATTACCATTTTCATCGGCTAAATCTTCACCACTTTCATCGGCTAAATCATCACCACTTTCATCAACACCTTCACCACTTTCATCGGCTAAATCATCCCCACTTTCATCAACACCTTCATCACTAGATATATCACATTGTTCACCCAACACTTGGAATGTCATTTCATCCAGTTCACTATCATCAGCCTTGGGGAACATGGAAGTTTAAGTTACCAACAGCACATCAAAATAATCTAATACCAAATTCACATTGTTCACCCAATACAAACACTATACCAAATTGCAATATTCATAAAATTGATATGATTAAACAATACCAAATAAGTTAGATCATATTAATTTTCCTATACCAACTTACACTTTTTAATCAAGTTTGGTTTTACTTGGTACAAACACTGAAAATAATTTCCATCAAATTTAGAGCGTATAAATGTCATCATTATTATATATTAGTTATCAATTCATTTACTCGTACACCAACGAAATGATTTTAATTAATGTTTCAACTATGTATGTACTAATTATCCCTAATAATACACATTTACAGTTGCCCCAAACCCTAAACCCTATTATTGATTAGTAATAACAATAATTAACAAGAAAGAACTGATGTAATATCTGTTGTGTATGGAAACATAAATATAATTAATTTGTTCATCCATACCTGATTATCTAGCTGTAATCTTCTCCTTCCGCCGCCCACAGCGTCTTTCGCCATTGATAACACAGAGTTCACTCACAGAACGGTTATCGATAGATTTATTGAATTCGAGGAGACTAAATCAAGAGTTCCTCCATCGATTGTTTTGGGATTTTTTTGTGACAAACCCTCATCACGAATCTAAGGGAATTTGAGAAATTTGAGTTCCAGAAATGGTTGATTGTATCAGATTGATGAAGAAGAAGAACATGTGGATTACAATTCACCTTGTTTTTGCCGCCAAACAATTGGACTGGAATTTTGGCGCTTTGGACGAAATTTTACTTCTCTCACTAACTTTGAGTTAGCGCCAGGTAATATCATGGTTTCCTTTTTTTTTCTGTTGTTTTTGCCCCACTTTAAAGTTTATTATTATTATATTCTTGGTATAGTTTTTAAAGCCTCTAGTAGGTATAGTCCAAGACTTTCTCTCACACACCCTGCATCCTTAAACCTCTTCCACCATGATTTAATCAAATCAATTATCCTATCTCACGAAATCGCAAGCAAAATATCAGAAAGCAAACCGACATATTCTTCTTGGTTACTGTACCGGTTGTGGACTTGAAACAGGAAAGGGATGACTGGCTTCCGACTGTGATTGCTTATTGTATCCTGCACAGTGAAACCGTTAACTAGCCTCGGGGGTCATCCGAGAATTACCCCTCCGATGCTTAAGTCAGATTATGCTGGTAGCTGTGTAATAAATGCTAGTAAGAATGATTGGGGTTGAATTGCGTACCTTTGGCATTGATGGGGATCCGTATATATAGACGGGTTGCTTGTACGGAGGACCCGGGTTATTACCCTTTGGTTCCGGATCCTCTCATTTGGGTCTGACCGATGGCGGTGTCAGAGTGTAGCCGACTGCAGGTCAAATACCTGTGGTACCGACTGCGCTTTAGTGTCTCCTTTGGATATGGACGTTTGTTGCAGCTGTTATGGGCTGTCCTACCGGCTTGCCGGTAGGGATTCCCGTACAACTAGCCCCCTCATAGTGACTACAGCTGTCTTTGACAGTTTGTAGTTTCTCTGATAAAGAAAGAAACGAAAAGCGGGGTTAAACCCCCCATACAACTAGCCCCCTTAGGGACGATCAACACCCCATGGGTGTGATTGTTCTGAAAGTGGTCGTATGTAATGTGCTTTTGTGCTCAATTCTTGCGCTGATGCCACGACTAGCCCCCATTAGGACAATGATTGGTCGCTTTAAATGGAGAGCTTCCTGTGACCTCTTGGCTGACTAGCCTCCTTGAGCTTTTAGGCTGACTAGCCCCCTGGACTTTCTTGGCTGACTAGCCCCCTTGACTTTCTTGGCTGACTAGCCCCCTTGAGTTTTTTGGCTGACTAGCCCCCTTGACTTTCTTGGCTGACTAGCCCCCTTGACTTTCTTGGCCGACTAGCCCCCTTGACTTTCTTGGCTGACTAGCCCCCTTGAGTTTTTAGGCTGACTAGCCCCCTTGACTTTCTTGGCCGACTAGCCCCCTTGACTTTCTTGGCTGACTAGCCCCCTTAAGTTTTTAGGCTGACTAGCCCCCTTGAGTTTTTAGGCTGACTAGCCCCCATGACTTTCTTGGCCGACTAGCCCCCTTGACTTTCTTGGCTGATTAGCCCCCTTGAGTTTTTAGGCTAACTAGCCCCTTTGAGTGACACGTGGCGACAGTTCAGCTTCCATGCCACGCGTGGCGGGAGATTTGAAAAGTGTTTTGGGCACGTGCCAGCCATCCGATATGTGTTGGAAGTTGTTGTATTTTTCAACCGCCCAGATCTGCTTCCTGTCGTTTCAACTTCTTTTCGTTTTCCTTAAATAACCGTTGTTTTCCCTTTCTTCCCATTTCCATTCTCTCTCTTTGTTCTCTGCAATTCACTCTTCTCTTTTGACTCTCTGTGCTGCCAATCTTTCTCTCTCTCTATCTCTTTTCTTTTTTCTCCCTTTTGTGCTCGATTCTTTCTGTCGCCCTTCTTCCGTTGGGATTTGGTTGTTTCTTTTGGTAAGTTTCGAACTCGGTCTGGTTTTTAGGTTGTCCGGTGTTTTATTAGGGTTTGGTTGTCTAACTTTCTCGTTTGTTCTTTCAGTTGGGTTGTTGAGAGACTTTGCGGCTGTTGAGAGTGATTTTTGTTGTGAATTGCCAGAATTAGGTACGGTTTCTGGCTTTACTTTCTCTTTTTGTCGGGTGTTTCTACTTTTGTTTGCATGTGTTGTGAGTGGGGGTAGCCGAAACATGACTGGTAGGTTTGGGGGTGATAATGTTATAAATCTCTCATACACAAGTAGTGATTCTGGCATTGAATTGAATATGGATACGAATACGGCCGGTAGCAATGTTAGGAATACTGGGTGGGGGGTAAAATCCGACACACCACTTCCTTTTGCGCAGTTTATGGGTGGGAATCCTGTTACCGGCCCTTTTATACCTATGAATGCGGCTCTGTTTTCTCGTTCACAACAGTTACACGGCCTGCGGGCACGAATGGAGAGGGAACTTAGGTCGGGTGAGCATAACGTGCCAGCTGGGGAGCCGATTTTAGACGTAGATCCGATTTCGGTTAGGTACCACTTGCGGGATTACCGGGAATTTACTCAGCCTGGCGGTTCTGGTCTTGGGGAGTACGGTACTAACATCGGCAATATATATGTTTCTAGGGCCATGCCGTCAGACGCTGAACCGTCTACAAGTAATCGGCGGGCCGGGAAGGAGCCAGCCGTCCATGATGCGGGTGAGGCTAATTCCGCCGGCAGTGGTGATGTGCCCTCAACCCCTGGCGACTCCATATTGGAGTCTTCTGAATCCGGGTCTCCTGGATTAAGGGTTCCACCCATTGCCGACTCTGTTGAAGAGGAGGAGGATGTTGCGATTTTGCAGCAAGTGTTTGAAGAGGAGGCCTTGGATGCCGATGTGAATTTCGAAGGTGAGGCCGCTGCGTTTTTGGTTCCGGCCCCTCCCCCTAATGAGGCTGCTGCTCTCACCACTGAGATAGATGGTGATTTCGTGAAAGAGGCCAATGCCAACCGGCATCTTGAGGTTGGTGGTCGTTTCTTGGGTTTACCTTAGGGTTATCGGCTGGTTGTGCCGATAGCGAAGCAAACGGCGGGCGACTGTCCTGAAGGACACGTTGTTGTATATACCAAGATGTTTGACTACGGGCTACGCTTTCCCTTGCACCCGTTTATTGAGAAAGTTCTGCGAGCTTGGAATGTCGGCCTTGTCCAGTTGTCTCCCATAGTTATTCGTAACCTGGTAGCATATACTTGGCTATTCTCATATAAGCAATGGCCTTTGACCCTTAATCTTTTCAAAAAACTGCATTGGCTGAAACCCGACGGGAAGGATACTGGGTGGTGGACGATCTATACTAGGAATCAGCGTCAGACTGTAAGTCCTCGACTTTCCAGTTGCAAGGACTGAAAAGATCATTTCTATTTCATGGCCGTTCCTGACGACTATCCCCTTCGGTGGACATTCTACCAGCCTAAACCTAGGATGGAGCAGTTTGACCAAGCTGACCTTGGGCCTCGTGAGCAGCGTGCATATGACAGGTTGCTGGTTGATTATGTTGATGTTGGTTTGTCTAAGCCCAAAACCCTGCCGGCATTTTGGCTTCCCCCTGCCGGTTATATTCTTGGTCCTTCTGCATTGGGTGCAGTCGGTCTTGCTCCTACACATCCCCTTGGTAAATGCAGTCGTTTGCTTATATTCCTTACATGCTGCTGTACTTGTTAATATTTTCGCTTTTATGCTGTGTTTTTGCCTTGTGATATATTCTCTTAACTCGCCATTCTTTTTCTCAGGGCATCATCTTTTGAACAAGGCCTCACTCGGTCTTGATAAAAATTATAGGGTGGTTGAAAAGTGTCCAGACCCGCCTTCCGAGAAATATTACACTGTTGCCACCTTCTGCGCGAAGGCTTGTCGTGGTCGGTCCACCAGATTTGTGACTCCTTCAGTCGTCTTGAACAGAGGTGATGTTCCTCGTTTTATTCGAACAAAAATCTCCGCTGCAGCTGAACCTACTTCATCCGACCAGCCTGAGATGTCTACTGGTAATCGCTATGTTGCTCTTCCTTCCGGCTGCGGGGGACATGCTACTCGGAAGAGGTCTTCTCTTCAGACAAACACCAGTTCCCCCAAACGGTCCAAAAATGCTGCTGAGAAGACGGCTCAGGAGAAAGTGAAGGATGTGTATGCCAGCGTTGATAAACCTGTGCAAACTTCAGAGAAGCCTGCTCCGTCTGTTGAGATTGTAGACGTTGATCTGATGGCTAAACTTAACCGGAAGCAGGTGTTGAGTGATCTGATAATGGAGCCGTCCTGTCCTCCCCTGCCCGTTTCGAGGCACAGTCCGAGTATAAAACGATCTGCCAGTTCGGCCTCGAAGTATGGTGTTATAGTTCGCTCTGGCGATTATATTGAGGATAAGACGGTTGCTCTGTCTCCCGATACTCTAGCCGGCCTCGCCTTCCCTCCTGGCCATAATAGCGAACACTGGCAGCCGTTTGTCGATGTGTTAAGAGGTGAGTCCATTCTGTTTGACCATCCAAAGGATGGGGGTACCTTGGGTTATCGGTCCCTGCGTCATGTTGTCACTCCTGCCGACGGTGTGCCGCAAGAGATTGAGACGCCGACTGCCCAGCTGATGCATGACTTGTATTCAGTACGTATCTCTTTTTGTAGTTGTGTTAATTGCTGTCTTTTTGTATTTATTCTTGGTTTGAAACGTTCTCTTACTTCTTATTCCAAACTTTCTCTTCCTTAGGTGACGTAGTCTGCGACCGAGCTTGTGGAGTGCTATCGGAGTTATCAACGTCGTTTAAAACGATCACAAGCTGAGAAAGATAAACTTCAGGGTGACCTTGAAGAATCTGTCAAGACGGAAGGTAAATGCCGGGAGAAGATTGCGCAACTTGAGCTGGATGTTGTTGCTACAGGCAACAGGAAGGCCGACTTGGAACTTCTTCCAGCCAAGTTGGAGGAAGAGAAGACGAAATCAGCTGAGTTGCAGGCGAAGTTAGATGCTGTATCCGCCCATTTTCCCTTGAATTCATCCAACTTTTTCTTAAGGCCTATGAGTATCTGTTTGTTTCAGCTTCGGCTTGCCCGTTGCTCTGCGGGTGGCAGACTGATGCGTATACAAACTTGACTCGATAGTCCGCCAAGAATGCCTGGATAGGCGCGCAGTCGAACTGGCATCCATGGTCGAATACTATCACTGTCGGTATTCCGAACCTTGTTATGATATTCTTCCAAATGAATTTCCGTACTTGGTTGGCTGTTATCTTTGCTAACGGCTCAGCCTCAATCCACTTCGTGAAGTAGTCTACGACTACGATCAAGAATTTCCTGCCTACAGAAGCTGTTGTGAAGGGTCCTACAATATCCATTCCCCATTGGGCGAATGGGATTGGATTCAGAATTGGCATCAGATCATTTGCTGGCATACGTATTACTGGGGCGAACAGTTGGCATTTCTCACATTTCTTGACATAATTTTGCGCATCCTCGAGCATAGTTGGCCAGTAGTAACCTTGTCTTTGGCAGATCAAAGAAAGTGTCTTTCCTCCCACATGGTTTCCACATATACCCTCATGCATCTCCTCGATTAATCTTGCGGACTCATATGCCGTCAAACATCGGAGCAGGGGGAGGCTGAATGTTCTTTTATAGAGTTGTCCCTGATATATAACGTATAAGCATACGTCTTTTTTTACTTTCTTTGCCTCGTTGATGTCGTCCGGCAGCACCCCTGTCGTCTTGTACGTCCAGATATTGTCGTACCATTTTGTGTTTGCCGTGATGACCATTACTTCTTTCCCTTTATCCTACGTGCTTCTTCTGTGCATGATCTCTATCATTACTGATCTATTGAGCTCGATTGCTTTCGAACTGGCTAGTTTTGCTAGGCCGTTTGCGGCAGTGTTTAGCGCTCTAGGGACCAGTATGATCTCAAAAGCTTCCAGCTTCGCTGTGAGTGTCTTCAATTTTTCTCGGTATCGCCACATTAACGGTTCTTTGGTTTCGTACTCTTCTGAAAACTGATTCGCCACCAACTGAGAATATGTTTTCATTATTATCCTCTTGGCATCTGCCAACAAACATAGCTGTACCCCTGCGATGGCTGTCTCATACTCTGCTTCGTTGTTCGAAGCTGTAAAAGTGAATCTGATTGCGTATTCGAATTTATCTCCTGTCGGAGAAGTCATGACAACGCCGGCTCCCACTCCCGACTGAGCGGTTGATCCGTCCACTGATACTTCCCAGGATTATGCTTTGGCTTCATCCTCCTGATAAGATGCTTCGACTACGAAGTCGGCCAAGGCTTGGGCTTTTATTGCATTGCGCGGGTGGAATTCTAGATCGTATTCCGACAGCTCTATTGCCCATCGCAACAGCCTGCCGGCTGTATCCATTTTTTGCAAAGCTTTCTCTAATGGGAAGTTTCTCAGGATTTCTCTGGTGTGTGCATCAAAGTATGGTCTGATTTTTCTGGCGGCTATCAGGACTGCATAGGCTATTTTCTCTATCAGTGAGTATCTTGCTTCTGCCGGATTCAAAATGTGGCTGACAAAGTATATCGGCTGCTGGACTTTGTCTTTTTCGCTGATTAGTACGACAGCGATGGTTTGGGCTGAAGCGGACACATACAACTGCAGCTTGTCGCCCTCTTCCGGCCTGGCTATTGTTGGCAAAGCTCGAAGGTGGTCTTTAATCTTCTCAAAGGCCCTTTCTTCGGTTTCTCCCATTGAAATTTTCCGTTCTGTTTAAGAGTGTTGAAGAATGGGATTGACCTGTCGGCTGACTTGCTAACGAATCTTGTCAGGGTTGCCATTCTTCCTGTCAGCCTTTGTACATCCTTGATGCTTTTTGGCTGAGGTAGACTGAGTATTGCTTCTACCTTATCTGGGTTTGCGTCGATACCTCTCTCGCAGACAAGGAAACCTAAGAACTTCCCCGACTTCACCCCGAACACACATTTCTTGGGGTTCAGTTTCATCTGGTACCAGCGTAGAGTTTCGAACGTTTCCCTGAGGTCGTCCACATGGTCGCTTTCCAACTTGCTTTTTACTATAGAGTCGTCTACGTATACTTCGATGTTGCGGCCTTTTTATTTTGCAAACACTCTGTCGACCAGCTTTTGGTATGTTGCCCCGGCGTTCTTTAGCCCAAACGGCATGGCTTTGTAACTAAACACTCCCCCCTCGGTGATGAACGCTGCTTTTTTCCTGTCGGCCTTTGCAAGGCTGACTTGGTGGTATCCGGAAAATGCGTCGAGGAAGCTGAGCAGTGCGTGGCCGGATGTTGAGTCGACTAGCCTGTCGATTCTCGGCAGTGGGTAGCAACCTTTGGGCATGCTCTGTTCAGATTTGTAAAATCTACACACATTCTCCACGAGCCGTTTGATATTTTAACCATTACGACGTTGGCCAACCATTCCGGGTAGTCGCATGGTTCAATAAATCCCGCTGCCAGCAACTTTTCTACCTCTTCCTGTATTGCTTGATTTTTTTCAGTTGAGAAGTTTCTTTTCTTTTGTTTTACCGGCCTTATTGATCTGTCGACGTTCAGTCGGTGCTCGATTACATACGGGCTTATACCTGGCATTTCTTCTACAGAGAATGCAAACACATCAGCGTGTTCTCTCAACAAACCGATCATGTTTACCCGCAACTCTGGGTCAATGTCGGTTCCTATCTTCACTGTCCTGCCCTCTAGCCTGGGTAAGGTAGCCCCCATCTCGATGCTTTCGATTGTGGGTGCCTCATGTTTCTGCCTTTTCTCCTTCTTGGGCAACAAAGATTGTTCCCCCTCTGATATTGGGGCTTGGCCTTTTGCATGTCTTTTCGTTGCTGCCTCCCTTGTTATATTCATGGATGGGGTCAGTCGGCCTGGTGTTTTTAATGCCGTCAAGTAGCATGATCTTGCTGACTCTTGACTGCCTCGGATTCTCTCTGCTTTCTCGAAATTTGACATGTATATCATGGTTAAATGGTACGTCGATACTACTGCCTGTGCGTCGTGGATGAATGGCCGACCCACGATGACGTTGTATGCAGCTGACACTTTGATTACCAAGAAGTCTACCATTAGGTCTCTTGCGGTCCTCCCTTCTCCGATCTGTACCGGTAGCCTGATGCTACCTTCCGGAAAGACAGTGGCTACGGAGAATCCTATCACCAGATAGTTGACTCTCGTGAGCTCCTTTTCGTCTATTTTCAGCTGAATGAAGGCTTCCCAGAAGATAATGTTCGCTGAACTCCCTCCATCCACCAGTATTCTTTTTACTGGAAAGTTCTCTATTTCGAGGCCCAAAACCAGTGGGTCGTCATGGGGGTATATGATTCTGCGGCAGTCGGCAGGGGTGAACGAGATGTTCGGCACGACTAGGGGTGATGGCCATTTTCTGGGCGCTATGATAGTTTATCAGGTGGCGGTGCTCGCCCAGGCTTCTACCTGCTCCACTGATTGTTCCTCCATGGCATGGTCCGTCGGATATGACCCATACTGTCGGCCCTTTTTTGCCATTATTTCTAGCCTCTCCGCTACGGCTGGTTTCTAGTGCTTTTTGTTCTATTCTGAGTGGTGTTTGGGTGGCTGGTAATCTGTTGTTTGTGTTATTACTCTGCCGGCTGCTATTCTGCTGGTTGCTGTTGCCCTGCCGGGATTTATATTGTGTCAGGTAGCCTCTCCTGATCATATCTTCGATGTTATCTTTCAAATCTCTGCACTCTTCCGTATAGTGCCCATAGTCGTCATGGAATGCACAGTACTTCGACTGTGGTCTGGGTTTGTCGCTCATTGGTGGAGGCCTTTTCCAGTTTTCATTTTTGTTGACGTTGTAAATTGCGGCTCTTGGGGCATTCAATGGGGTGTATTCATGGAAAGTGGCGTAGGCGTTGGTTGACTGTTTCTGGTGATCTCTCCCTCGGAGGTCTCTCCTCTGATCATCTTTCCTGAATCCCCTACTCTGTTGTTGTTGCGCCGGCTGAGCCGGCCTATGTGCGACATTTCTAGTCGGTGCCGACTGATAATGGTTTGGGATTGTCATCAGCTCATCGCTTTTGATGTATTCATGGGCCTTCACCAGTGCGCTTCCCAGATCCGTGAAGGATTTCCTTCCCAACTAGTTTTTGAACTCGCAGTGGTTCATTCTCTCATCAGGGCCACTACGGCTATCTCTTGTTGCAAGTTTGGTATGCTGGTGGACTCGTTGTTGAACCTGGTGAGGTAATCTCTTAAGGACTCCCCGCTCCTTTGGGTGACTGCCATCAGTTCTCCTGACGTTTTCTTTCTCTGCTGCCGACTGATAAACCGGAGCATGAACTCTGCTTCTAATTGTCGGTAATTGTACACTGACCCCTTTGGCAGTCCCTTATACCACCCGGACGCCACTCCCAGCAGTGTGGAGGGAAACACTTTGCACCACATGGCATCGGAATCTGTATACAGCATCATATGCTGTTCAAATGTGTTGCAATGGACCTCCGGATCGGTGGATCCGTCATACTTGCAGAGTGGGAACTTCAATTTCTCCATTGGTTCTTCCAGAATGTCCGCGCACAGGGGTGAGTTTGCAGGTTGGATGGTGTAACGACGCGGCGCGTATCTTTGAGGTGCTTCTCTTGTCTCCTCGATGACCATAGGTTCTGGCCGACTGCGCACAGCAATCGCCTGGTGTGTGTTGGGGTGTTGTTCGTGTTGTTCTATGATCTGTTCTCCGAATAAGTTTCTTATCGGTAGTCTCTTTTTCTTTTTGCCGACTGGTGTTTCCGTTGCCTGGTTCATGATTGTCCTGGGTGCGGGTTCTGTATTTGTTTTTCTGCCTGGTTTCAGGGCCGACAGTGCGGCCATCACCGCTCTTGCTGTGGCCAATTGTTCCTCCGAGAACTGACTAGCGAGTTCAGACGGCATTTGCGTATTATTTTGGGCTGGGCTTTCGGGCTCTTCGTCTGAGTCGTCGTCCTCGACTGAGTATCCAAGGACGTGTAAGGGTGTTTCGTTGTGTGTGTTGTTTGCCGCAGTCGTAGTTTTGCTGACTACCGACTGGCTCCCTTGCTGGGGGGTGGGTTGGTCGTTGACGGGTGTTATGATTGGTTCTGCTGAAAGCAGCGTGGATTTCAGCGGGGTTGTTGTTTTTGTCGTCTGTGTACTCTGTGGGGTTGTTTTCGATGCCTGTTTTTTGCTTTTCTTATACGAATCCGACTGCGTACCTTCCATTCTTAATGGTGAATTTTGATGGTTTGGGTTTTTTTTTGTGTGTGTGTCTGGTTGTGGGTTCTGTTTACAAGTGGGGGTCCCCTCCTTGTAGCGCCAACGGTTCCGGTTGTGGACTTGGAACAGGAAAGGGATGACTGGCTTCCGACTCTGACTGCTGACTGTATCCTGCACAGTGAAACCGTTAACTAGCCTCGGGGGTGATCCGTGAATTACCCCTCCCGTGCTTAAGTCAGATTATGCTGGTAGCTCTGTAATATATGCTTGTAAGAATGATTGAGGTTGAATTGCGTACCTTTGACATTGATGGGGGTCCGTATATATAGACGGGTTTCTTGTACGGAGGACCCAGGTTATTACCTGGTTCCGGATCCTCTCATTTGGGTCTGATCGATAGAGGTGTCAAAGTGTAGCCGACTGCAGGTCAAATACCTGTGGTACCGACTGCGCTTTAATGTCTCCTTTGGATATGGACGTTTGTTACAGTTACTTTGTTTTTCTCTTTCATCACATGTGTCTTTCTCTCTCTTCCTCTTATTTGACCACCATGAATTCACCACCTTTATCTTCGCCGCAGGCCCGCAGTTGTTTGAAATCTTCATTGGAGGCCACCGAAGTAACCATCACATGTATCATTAAGTGTAGCTTCAAAACCCCAAAAGTTTCCTATTCCTCTACCCCTAACTATGTATTGCTATTGTTCTGAGTCGCGCCACCCATTTTCTCCGTCGTTATTCATCTGGAGCAGCCACCCCAGACTTCACTTGGTGTTGATGTTATTTCTCATGTTATGTTGCGTTGCAGTTCTTGTTCTATAAGAATATATATATTGGTATTAATAGGAGTGGTGGTCGATAAATTACAATGACGTTTTGCCCAAAATACGAATTTTAGAGTAGAGAGTTTATATCATCTACTCCATATGTTCTACTTAATTTTTTATTATTATTATTTTTCAATCAGGGAAAGGAAGTGGTTGGGAGTGAGAAGGGTTTGGGTGTTCCGGTGGGGTGTATTCATTCTATTGTGTTTTACATGGTGCCATGGTGGTGATTCCGGCGAAGTTCAACTTGAAGGAGGGAGTGGTAGGGTAGGTCGGTGGGAGACGGGCAATAAAGAAGAGATATATTTTTTTATGAAAAAAGGAGAGATTAATAATTACGGAGTAGATTAAAAAAATGTTTATGTTTTAGGTTGTAGGTTGTAGGTCAATAGGATCATTTAAGAAAATACCTCTAAAAGTTAGGAATCAATAATTGGGACTGTTTTTAGCAGACGATCCAAAGATGGGATTATTAAAATTAAATTTCCTAATATATATGATGTAGTTTCATTTATAAATATGATATAGTTACTGCAAAGATCATATAGTAATTAACGCTTACGTTGATATTGTTATACTTATATGCTATATAGTTACTCTAATAGTCATACAATAACTTTTAATAATTATAATTATTTATACACGGAGTATGTGATATAGTTACTGCAAAGATCATATATTAACTCTTACGTTAATATAGTTGTACTCATATGTAATAGAAAAATTTGGTAATATTAATCCAACCTTTGGCCGATTTTCTTTTATTAATCCCACCTACGACATATTTTTTAATAATCCCACCTTTACTACCCAACATATTTATTTTATCGGGCTTAAGTGATTGAAAATCGGTGAAAAAGTCAACGAGATAGTGATGAATTGATGATAATGACTGAATATATCGAGAGAATGTACTTCCACGTAGAGACATATTACCGTCTACAACAAGTTTATTACCTGTTAGGCCCAATAAAAGTCGTTGGGTAGTAAAGGTGGGATTATTAAAAATTATGTCGTAGGTGGACTTAATAAAAGAAAATCCGTCAAAGGTTGGATTAATATTACCAAATTTTCCTATGTAATATACTTACTCCACTAGCCATACAGTAACTTTTAACATTGTAATTGTTGATATATACTCCGTATGACATAGTTACTGCAAAGAACATATAGTAACTCTTAACTTGATATAATTGTACTACTTATATGTACTATAGTTACTCTAATAGTCATACAATAACTTTTTGTGATATATATAGTTATTACTGTTATTACACACGAAGAGTAACTATATTATCATAAAGATAATTATATATGCAAAAGAGTAACTATATATTTATTCTTGTTTATCAGGTTCTTTTACTAAAAGAGTAAAGAATTTAATATCTATAACATTTATTAAAAATAGAAACTATGAGTTATGTAAGGTAACTATATCTTTGAAATAGTAACTATATATTAACATAAACATTCATATGTTCAATAGAATAAGAGTAACTATAATATCCAAAGAGTAATTATATTATTTAGAATAGCAATTATAACTGTAAAGAGTAACTGCATATTCATTCTTGTTTTCCAGGCTTTTCCTTCTACACGACACATGTTATGCTTGTGGCACTTAAGTAAAAATGCAAACAATAGATTTTGTTTATTTAAGTCTAATAAAAACTTTAAAAACGCATTCTACAAGTTTTTAAGTGGGTGTGTAACACCAAGTGATTTTGAGCAGACTTGAAACTCTATGGTAATTAACTACATTAAGCTGGAAAATGGGGTGAATGGTTAAAGAGATTATATACTCTTAAAGACAAATGGTGTATAACTCTAAGTAAGGATTTTTTTTCCCCTGTTGGTATACTTTCATCACATAGAAGTGAAAGTACAAACCATGTTGTTGGATTCAAAGCAAAAAAAAGTACTACATTGACAGAGTTCTATGACATTTGTTAAGCTACGATAAATCGCTGGATTTATATTTGTATTCTTTCTCGCCAATTGAAGAGATAGAAAACCACCAAAACCAATTTCTTCAACAACTTTCTTCTGACATGGTGTAAAATCTTTTATTATTTTACACAATGTACCACCAGAAAATTGTGTATAAAAAACATACCTGAAAATAATAAATAATATATTAACTATGTTAATAATTTATAATTTAAATATGAAAAAGATATAGTAACTATTTAAAAAATATAGTTACTAGTATACATGATATAGCAACACTTATTATTAATGATGGTCATGTACTTGCAGAGTTGCAGACATAATTATCGTTATAGTCATATAGTCACTGTCACCATAATATATTAACTCTTATTACCAATAAAAAGAACATATAAAGAACATAATAATACACATAGTAACGTACTATTTCAAATTTAAATATAAATAAACTTAAAATACTTTAAAAACAACGAATCAAGACATGATTTTTCCAAATTCTTGCATCGATCTGTAGAAGAGCGTAAACCTTTTCGATTATAGTCACATAATCATGAAATTTATAGTCAAATATGTCGATAAATCATTAACATACAGTAAGAAAATGTTACAGTAATAGTCAGTATTTACCATATAGTTATAATTAAAATCTAAAAATCACACAGTAACTTTTTGAATCACAAGTTACTGTATAACTCATATAGTTACTATTTAAATCGTGAAGTCACTGATCGAATTTGCGAAGTGAAAACGATATATCGGCAAAACACAAACGTTAATTTCTAAAAAATAGAAAACACTTTCAATTTTAGGCTCATTTCTATTGGACTTATTTTGACTGAACTTATATTACCTGAATTTATCTGAACTTAACTGAACTTATATTATCTGAATTTATCTGAACTTAACTGAACTTATCTTAACTTATTTTATTTGAAAAAAAACTTATTTTGTCTGAAATAAATTTATTTATGTGTGAATTATCTGAAGAAAAAAAATTATTTTTGCTGAACTTATATTATCTGAACTTATTTTGCCTGAAATAAGTAAAAATAAGTCAAATAGAACAGAGCCTTAAATAAAAATAAACTTAAAATACTTTAAAAACAACGAACCGAGATGAGATCTCTCAAAATTCTTGTGATGATTTGTAGACGAACGCAAATTTTTCGATCCGGTTTCTGTAATAGCGAACCTCTTTCGTGATCTACTACTTTTCCATTTTTTCCTCCTTCAGTTGATCCAATTATGAAAATTAAAATATGATCACGAAGAAAATCGAATAAAAATGAACAAACCTTAGAAAATTGAGCAAAAATCTAAAAAGTATAGAGAGAAATGAACATAATGAAGATGTGAAACTTATTAAAAATAAAAAAATTCAAAAGGTATGTAAAGAGGGCTAGACATAAATCGCATAAAACTTCTATAAATTACATAGTTACGGTAAAACTCATATACTTACTATTTCGCAAAATAACTGTCACGTGACCCAAAATTACTCTGTTATCGTGTTTCACGCTAAGTTACCGTGGACCAGGTTTATAATGGTGTTTATAAGTTAAGTTTAATCAATCAATACCTAGTATTTAAAAAACATAACCATCATCATTTCAATGACACATAAGCAACACCATCTTGAAGACACGTGTTCAAACCTAATTAATCTTTGTATTTACTTTTTTGTTATAAATAGTATTTAAAAAAATATAACCATCATCATTTCAATGACACATAAGCAACACCATCTTGAAGACACGTGTCCAAACCTAATTAATCTTTCTATTTACTTTTTTGTTATAAAAAATAATGGTCATTCATTGTTCCACTTTATTGTCATTAGTTTTCACGTAGTATACTACTAATCTCCGTCTCTTTAATTTATTTTAACTAGATTTTGGGCCCGTTCTTCGCATGGGCTTTTACTCACTTGAAGCTTGAAACTATTATTATGAGGGAGAAACTACAATTTTTCAAACAAATGATAAGTTACATTAAGCACAATTGCACAAGCTGCTATTATAATGCTTAAAAGAAAAAGTAATTGCAATCTACCTACGAATGCATATATTTACAAAGAGAATGTCAATTTAAGCCCGCAAAAGAATGGTTTCATCTAAGATGGATTAATAATTTTGTTGTCTCAAATTGTAGAAAATAGTCTCTCATAGCTGAAACCATTTTCCAAAAATTTAAAATAGTCTCTCCTCACCCCCTTGTTTAACATGGTCCCTTTTCACCTTATAATCCAATCCTTTGATAGAATATCTTATTGTTGAATTCTGCACATTTATTTCAATAATAATTATGAACCAGCAGTAAAATATCAACTATCAACTGCTCATATATACATATAAATGGAATTCAACTTAAAATAAAGTGAAAGAGATAGAAAGTCACCAGAGATCTTGAGGCAGTCGACAACGTTCAATTGCGCCTTGATAGTTTGGGATGAGAAATGCAATCCAAGTGAGTATCTGAAAGTGAGGTACTTATAAGGGATGCTGAATTTGTAAGGGGTGTTATGAGTTAAATGACAAACTCATTTCAGTTACATTGGAAGGGAAGGTGGAGGGAGAAGAGGAGAAGTTTAGGGATTGAAGAAATTAATTCATTAATTCATTGAATTAAATTTGGAGGTTATAGAAGCTGAAAGGGAGGGTTGAACGCCACATGTCTTGAAAATGTTGTTGCTTACATGTCTGCCACATGTCTTCAAAATGGTGTTGCTTATGTATCATTGAAATGGAGATGGTTATGTTTTTTAAATACTAGGTATTGATTGTACTCCCCCCGTCCCATGTTTATAGCCCCATTGACTAAAAACGGAGTACACGGGAAATTGAAATATAGTACATTGATAATTGATTTGTATGAGAATTGAAAGTGGAATATAGTACATCGAAAAAGGAATATAGTACATGAAGAATTGAAATATAGTACATGGGGAAGTTTTGTTGGAGTTTCAATGCATTTTAAATTAATGTAGTACATGGGAAAGTAGAAAACTTAATGGCCAAAAATAGAATCATGACTATAATTTTGGGACGCTCAAAATAGAAACAGAACTATAAAAATGAGATTGAGGGAGTATCGAAATTTAGGATCAATACTAAACTTGGTGATGCCTAAACAACCGTCACCTACTTCATCTTCCGCGTTCTTCAACTTCCCATTAACTCTCCAACCTTAATTATTTTCAATGTCAATTTAATTCAATCTCCAAATCTTCTACCCTTCTCCTGTAGCATTCATTCAAAATCTAACCTCCCACTAATAGAGTTTTTGGCTGATCCGTTTTAAAACGTTAGGAAGATTATAGGGTGTTTTAATTCAACATTTCGATTGTTTATTTTCATGCATGCAATTCAAGTTGTAGTAACCCCCCCTCTCTAAGCATGTTGTTCTTGATTTTTCTTAAGCATATTGGAAGTATGTGGTTTATTTTTCTTGCTTAATTAGTTGCAATTCATTTTGCAGAGAAGGAGAATCATATAATGTAAGGTTTCCATGCAAATGGTTAAAGGTAGGCAAATCGTAATCAATATTTTGAGACTTTTAGGTGGGTTTTATTTGTATATTTTTATTGTTAGGGAACTTACAATTAGTTTTAGTTCTACTGTAAGAAAAGTTTTGTCAATATAATTCAATAGTTAGAATTTGTTAAGCTTTTTCCTTAATTGGATATCATGAGTATAGTTGTACAATGTAACAGTTTTGTTTGGTTTTGTACAAATGATATGTTATTGGTGGTAATAGGTGAAAAGTGGATCTATTTTTCAGGGAAGATGAACATTAGTAGAAAAATGTAATGATTAAAAAGATAAAACTTCATAGATTGTAAAGTTTTATTATTATCATTTGGTTTAAACACCTTCTAACATATGCTTAAAAACAACATAACTTCTAAACTCCATTACACTACCAACATATAACTAACCCGTTCGTCGAACGGGCCCAAAAATTAGTTCAATTTAATTTGTTCGGAGTACTCCGTAGTTAAGTTAGATTCGTTACGCCCCAAAGAAAACGCAAATTTGATGGTGCAGGCGTGTGCACCGTGCTCTAGGTGCACCGGGAACAAAACGACATAAAAAACACATAAAATGCGCGTGTTTCATCAAATCCCGGGAACAAAAGAACATTAAAGGCTCTGTTCTTTTCAGCTCTGTTTTTCGCATTTTTTATTCGATTTGCTTTCTTCTTGCGATATATATTCTTCTAGATTTTATGTTTTGAACTCAAATTGTGAAGAGGAGAGAGAAAGTATGAACTAGGTTTTCTAAAATGGTTCTTAGAGAGAGAAAGCAGTGAAAATTCCCAAAATTTCGTTGATTTTTCTGCTTCAACATCAAATTAAATCGATTCTTCTTCTTCAAATCTTAATTCTGTAGCTGATAATCAGATTTTGGGAGGTAATTTTTCAATTTGTAATAATAAATTCTATGTTTTGATGATTTTGATTTTATAATAATCATGTGTTTGATGATTTTGATTATTTTGATGATTTTATTTTTGTAATAATCGAGTTTTGATGGTTTTGATGATTTTAATGAATCAAATTATGTAACAACACGCTGATTTTGTTGAAATCGTTGATTTTGAAGATTTTGATCATGTAATTACGTTTTTTTTCCCAGAAAAGAACATTTTTACGTATTAAAAGAACTGTTTATTTATGCTCGTATTAAAAGAACGGTTTCATTATAGTAGAAAAATAGACCATTTGCGTTTCATAATTTGTTCTTTCATTCTATTGTGTTCTTCTTTTTTTATTATTTTCAATTTCATTTGCGTTTCACAACTTGTTCTTTTTATTTTATTGTGTTATTTTTCTTGTTACTTTTTATTTATCCTTTGTTATTTTGATTTCGTTCTTCTTCTTGGTTTTATACATGTTAACCTATTATTTTTTCAGATATTATGAATAATGTGCTTGATAATTCATAACAGAATGATGAAAATGATGATTCCGAATCATATATTATTGTTGGACAAGGTACTTGACTGGTTCTTTTAGTCTCCCTATTTGTTCTTTTAGTCTTTTCATTTGTTCTTTTTATAATATTTTGTTAAAAGAACAAAATAAAAACGCGCGTGCATAGTTCTCTTTATGCACTCTTTAAGAATTTTTCCTTTCTCCTTCCATGTTCTTCTTTGATTCTACTTCCTATTTTTTCATTTTCTATTTTCCAGCAACTATATATATAATAATTGTACTTATGAATCATAACCATTATTAGTCATTTTAGAAATACATTTTAGAGAGAGAAAGAGGAGAGGATTTATATTCTCTCAACATAAGAGAGATTTTTTGAGAGAGAAAGAGTGAGATGGTGAGTGAAAGAGTAAAAAATATATTTTCTCCTTATTCTCTCTCTAAATTCCTTCTGAATGTTTCTCCTTTGTTGAAATTGAGTGAATTAAGAAAAACACTAGTTCAATTTGGCTAGTTTTCGAAGCAAGATAATCTCTGGAGAGCGTGATATTTTCCGAGGATTGACATCAGTTTTTGAAGGTTTATTAAAAGATATTGATGCTCCTGATAAATGTTGATAAAGTTTTTAAGGTATGTTTCCTTGTTCTTTCCTCTAATGTTCTTTTCACAACTTTAATTTTACGGTGTCATCAACATAATTTGTTCTTTTAAATCAACACAGTTTGTTCTTTTATATCAACGTACATAGATTGTTAAAAAAAAGAACATATAATGGTTTGAAAAGAACACATAACACTTAAAAAAGAACATAGTCTGATTCGTGGTAAAAGAACAAAAATACTTTAAAAAAAATATAGATTTAGTTTTAAGTGCATCAGAAATCGTCGTTTCGTATTTTTAATTAGAAACATAAAATCGTTTGAATAGAAGAAATAACACTTAATAAAAGAACATAGATCTGATGCAAGGGATAAGAACAAAAATACATTTAAATAAAAATATAGATATAGTTTGAAGTGCATCAAAATATCGTCGTTTTCGTCTTTTTAATTAGAACACTAAGTGGTTTAAAAATAACAAATATAACTAATAAAAGAACATAGATTTGTTGTTCTTTTCGTCCCTTTCATTATGTTCTTTTGTTTGATAGGAAAAAAAAACTCATGTGTTTTGTTGTTTTTTTTTGTTGTCGTGTTTTTAAATTATTTTTTGAGTTTTTATTATTTTATTTTTCTTTTGATTTTGTTCTTTGTGTTTTCTAAAAAAGTTGTTCTTTTTTAATTATTTTGTGTTCTTTTTAACTTTTAACTTTTAAATTTTTTTACGGTTTTTTTTAATTTTTTTTTAATATTATCGATAATATGTTTTTTTTGTTTTTGTGGTGCATTTTTCACATGATGTTCTTTTTGTAAAATAATTGTTCTTTTTATAGTGTATCAGGAGAGAGAATATGTTATTCTTTTTTGTACATTTTCTTTAGTTTTTAACATTAGTGTTCTTTTCAGGTTTTGGTTAATGTTCTTTTCGTTTCCTCTATTATGTTCTTTCTGTGAAGGCTACAAACATAGGACAACTTAAGTGAAGAAGACGACGACGATCTGGTCGAAGCTCTATATACAATAGAAATTACGAGTATTCACGTAAGACACGAGTCCCAAGTATGAATTGAAATGTTTCCGAAGTGAATAAAACCCTAGAATGAATTGGATTATGTTTTATTTCTATTGAATGCAATAAGCATGGCCTGATTTGGAATTCCAACTGTCAATTGAAGTAATTATGGTTTCATTGTTGGGTGGAATTTTATTTTATTTTTGCATAAAATTGGGTTGGATGGTTGGCAAAATATTGTTTGGTTATAAATATTGTCATGAAATTGGGTTGATTTCTGGTTTTTTTTGTTAGGCCTTGCTGACCCTAAAGTTTTGATGATGACAAAGCAAACTCCTGACTATTGGTTAAGTTATGTTGCATAATAGGTTCCGAAATCCTTAGAGGGATATGAAGGAAATAATGCCCTTGGTCCAAGTATGCATATAATATTAAGTCTAATAAATGCGGTTCAGTATTAATTAACAAGTTAATAATCCAGTGAGATCAAGTGAGCTGAATGCCTAGCTAGAGGCCGCTTCAGTTCAAGAGGAATTAATGATATTAATCCACAGCTTACTCTTGACTGAACCCGTAGGGTCACACAAATAGTACGTAAACAGATCAAGTATTTAATGGCATTAAATACTCCATCTATGGATATTCGGAATCGACGGATCTTGGTTTCAGTGGGAGCTGAGATTGTCACAATCAAGAAATGAATACTCCGGAAACGATGGTATTACCGGAAACGGAAATATGGATCGTATCGGAAATATAAATATTATCCAAGTCGTAGATGTTTCCGGAAACGGAAACATGGTACGTATCGGAAAATATTGATGGAAATGGAAATATTGCCGGAATCGGAAATATTGCCGGAAACGGAAATATTGTCTGAATCGGAAATATTATCGGAATCGGAAAATAATTCCGGAAACGGAAATATTAAATATTTGTTCGAAACGGAAATTAATTCCGGAATCGGAAATATTAAATATTGTTCGTATCGGAAATGAATTCCGGAATCGGGAAATTAATCGGAAGAGTATCGGACGAGGCCTGCCAGACGAAGGCCCAGCACGAAGCCGGGCCATCGCCCAGCAAGCCAGCGCGCCACAACGCACCAGCCAAGGCTACGCCAGGCCCACCGCAAGGCAGGCCCAGCGCGCGCCAAGGCTGCGGCATCATGTGGGCCTCGTGGCTATGGGCTGCGAGCTCGCGGGCCGCGCGCGCGCATGGCGCCCCTCGTGGGCTGCTGTGCGTGCGTGTGTGTGTTTGTGTGCTATACGAATCCTAAAGCTATCAGGTTTCGATATATGATTAAATTCCTAATCCTAAAAGGATAAATTAATTAAATAAGAGTTTTATTAGGATTCTAGTTTAATTAATTCGTATCCTAATAGGATTCCAGTTCATTTTCCATACCTCTATAAATAGGTGCCTAGGGTCATAATTTATAGAAACAATTGAAGTATTCTAAAGGTAAGATTTTGAAGAAAAATCAGCCATAACACTTGCACCTAATAGCCGAAATTCCTAAGCTAGCTTAAGGGCGATTCTAGTTGGTCAAGCTTAAGGCGGATCCGGACGTGCTGTGGACTATCTACGGAGGGACGACATTTGGAGTCCTAAAGACTTGTTCTTGTTCGGTTCGGGCGCAGCTAGGGAGGGCACGCTACAAAGTGTATGCATCTATTCTATGCTAAATGATTATGTGTAAATAATATGTTTCCTAGCTTTATGGTTTTTCCGCATGATTTATGTTTTGTCATATGTATCATAACCTATCAGTGGTATCACGAGCCTCTTATTATTTTCATAATCTAAATTGCATAAACATGGTTAAATATTACAAA
The DNA here is from genome assembly GCF_020520425.1 of Spinacia oleracea. Classification (NCBI taxonomy): domain Eukaryota; kingdom Viridiplantae; phylum Streptophyta; class Magnoliopsida; order Caryophyllales; family Amaranthaceae; genus Spinacia; species Spinacia oleracea. The sequence continues at coordinate 66,378,058 of NC_079488.1, read as the reverse complement.
TTTGCAAGGAATTAAAAGGGGTGATTAATTTTCGTAATTGTTAATTAATTGCAAATTGCGTTTATTTAATTATATGTACGCAGTTTTTCGGCAGAATGTTCGTTACTCAACCAAATCGAGTGATTTTTGTGTCAATTCCGCATGTAAAAGGCATTCTAAAATTTTGACAAAAATAGAAATTTTCGCCGAAACTCAGAATTCCCAAATTCGAAGCCTAACTATGACTTTTCGGAGGTTTTAGTTTTTCGAACGCAAAAGTTTGTAAATTTAAGATGTTAAATTAAATATTTGCGATTCTTGTTGATAAATCTTGAATTTTTGATTGACCTACTGTATATGTCTAACAAGTTTGAATGCCTAGCCTTGTTAATTATGCAATCTAATTTGTAATTATGATTAATTTGTTGAAACTCGAATAATTTAGAATTGATTTGATTTTCATAATTAATTAATAATTTAATTAGATACCTATGATTAAAAACCACCATAAAAATTGTTAATTTGTGTTAAATTTTAAATTTTTATGACCTAGATTAGAATCCATGATTAATCGAAAATTAATTGATTAATAAATTTTCTATTTTTCGCCCTAAAATTATGAAATTAATATGTTTTATTAATTGTCATAAATTTTGAATTAAAAATTTTAAATTTTTATGCAATTCGCTCATAAAACTTGCACGCACAAAGCAATGGACGCTACGTGTTACCCTTAAGGGGTGTTGTATAGTGCGGGCATGCGACGACAAGCAAGGGAGTTCGTCGCCCATGCGGTACGAATGCAACGAGCAAGGGGAGTGGCGCACGAGCATAAGGCAGCAGCCCTGCCTTGTGTCGAGTGCTGCGCGCATGTGGGCGATGGGCGAGCAGCAATGGCATGGCACAAGCAGAGGCGCGCGCGCGAGGGCGAGAGCTGGTCCCCCAACGATCGCAGCTTAGCGCGCCAACACGCGTGGCCTCGAGCGCTTGCTTGAGCGAGCGAGCGAGCACCATCGTAGCTGCTGCGTTTGCGCGCGGCTGCTGCGATGATGTGCCATGGGCCAGCGATGGTCGTTGTAGACACCTACTTTTGTCCTCGTTCCCGCAAGGGAAAGGTTCGATGATGAAAGCATAAAAACTCCTCTTGACAACGCATCTCCTATAAAATAAATGAATCTCGACTCCCCATTTCATTTCACCCAAAACCTGCTATTTATGGAAACCTGCTAAAAATAGTAACTGCCATAAAAGGTAGCTTCTAAAAGTGGAAAATCATAAAAGATAGAAACCTGTCAGAATTAGGTGTTGCACTCCAACATAAATCCTGAATGAGATAGAAAACCGCGAGAATCCTATTCCTAATAGGATTCGGAAATAAGAGTTACGTATTAATCAAAATCCTAACGAGCCTAGAGTTCGTAACGGGCCCAGACGCATTCCGTCATGAAATTTATACGCGCTAAAAGACTCGAATTAATCTCAAACTCTACGGATTTTAGGAATCTGAATCTGGCTAAACAAAACTGCCCAGACCCTATTTTCAACGCCTGGATCTAGGCGCCGAAATCTTCGGCGCCCAGGCCTGGGCGCTTAAAATACCTGGGTACGTATCTTTTCCTAATTCTTTGCGGATTAGAACTCTGCAATTCTATCTTTCCACGAACTCTTCCCTATAAATAGGCCCCTAGTTTTGACGTGAAACAACACACAACAACACATAATATATTCTGAGTATTGACTCTAAACCCCTAGCCTAAGCCTCTCGCTGCGAAATTGTTCACGCGTTCTGTCGCAATCGATCCATAAATCGAACAGAACGTATCCTGTCTCATAATTGAGATTCGTTAAATAAAAAGGAGAAATAGCAAAGTCAAAGTGGTTAGTTTTCTGAGAACCGTGACGCACCTCTCAAGGGTGCGTCGTAACGTGTCCCTTTTCGATGATTTAACTGCTTTCCTCGCCCTTTTTATGAACTGTTAAACTAACCTAATTTGATTGTTCTATTACGCCTAACAAATATAATATTTTCGGGAAATCAGATTATCATGCTAGGTCCCTTAATGTTATTTAAATCAGATAATCACGATCGAATTAGTATTATATGTTGCATATTGCTAAAATCAACTCAGATTAGTTTAATAGTTAACGCATGTCCTTTCAATTATTTATGCTGAGCTAGTAAGGATATCCTGCCTCTGGAGTTATCGACGAGCGAATTACTCCTCTCGGTAGTTACAGTCTCCCGAACCCTCAATCTCTACCTTGCGGGTGTATATTGATAGATCCCCACACCAGGGATCACAAGGGAACCTACGGCCGTCGTGGTCAAACATAATTGCACTCCCTTTATGTCACGATAACCGGGTTTTGTCAGTTTTTCTCATTGTTGTTAAAAACTGAATGGCGACTCCTATATTACTAGTCAATTGGGTGTATACTCACAGGAAATCCAATTACACTTGATTGAATAAAAAGAATCGTCACACCCACGAGGGACAAGGTCACGCATTAGCCTCGCGCTTTTTCCACCCCCTCACAGTGGCGACTCCGCTGGGGATAGTGAAGGAAATACTCGTGCTTGTAGGTAATCAAAATAGCCGAAGGGTGAAACGATCCTACCCCGCGTTTATTTCCCCATCAAGTTGGGACGACCTGAAAATCAGCATATTAATGTGAACGGGCAGAACCGCATAACGAATCTCGGCTCCCTCGGGAGTTGGGACTAAGGATACCTTTTTTCGCCAATAGGGGGGTGCATACGCAGCGCATGTTTCCCACTCGGTACTTGTGCAGGTAGTACACCTATCCCGAACCCAATCGCTCGCCCATTAGGTCCCTCTCGCCTGCATGCCCCCTTGGCTTGCACTTGCGGGTTGGCCTCTTGAGCGAAATTCGTCTGTTGAAGACACTACCTCGACCGGGGCATGTGTTAGATCTACGATAGAAACGGTACCAAGCCAGGCGCAAATACTACCCATAGAAGCCTATCATAAACTACGTGGCATATTTAATTTTCAAATCCATGTTTGTAATGTAGTTATGTGTAGCGAAATATGTGATTGTGTGTGACAAACTATCCTAGAAAACCAATGACCTTAAAAATTGCCCAAACATTCATAGACTAATTTGCCAAAGAGTTATACCGAAACACGTGTTCCGCAAACCGGAATGATCGCCACAAAATAAGCGACGCTCGGGATGGCCTGTAACGAATCCCACGAACGCTGCAACGCGTAAAGGACGTTATTAGGCGAGCACACAAAATTAAAGTCGCAAAAACAAAAGTAGACGAAAACTTAAAACGAGTACCAGTTAGGGACGTATTTTCAGCGCCCCTGGCTGGGCGCCAAAATTTCTCACGCCCACTTCTGGGCGCCGAAGTTGCTGCCTGGCCTTTTGGTCAGTCACAGCAGCCTCGGTGCCCGCGCATAAAAAAAATATATACGTAGCAAAAAAAAAAAAGACTTTTCGAAAAAATTGCTACGAGGGCGTAAGAAAAGCACTCGATTTCAAAAGCGACTCGTAAAAAATTAATAACTCTTTGTGTCGGCGTTAGGCCTCCTACGACGACAATGCTCGGCACCCAAAACCGAGCATGCTAATTAAACGACCTTGAATGTCACATGGGCAAAGTATTCAAAAAATAATGTTCAAATAGAGTCTTCAAGAAAAATAATGTTCGAATAAAAAATAAATCCGAGTCTAGACTAGGCTATGCCAAAGTACAATCTAAATCCTAAGTCTTAGTTGTCTTATCCATAGAATCGGTCCCAATGCTTGGTGTCGTTCTGCAAGTTAAAAGGTTAAACCATATTGAGTCTCCCCTCCTAACATTTAAATCAATGAGCACCCATATGTGATTGTCATCCCTTGCTAAGAATCCACGGCCTCAATACTCTCTCTCACCAATAAAAAGAATATATTATAGTATTTGCAAAATGGAAACAGTCACATTCTGAAAATCATTCCCCCATAGTCGCACAACCCCCAAAGTGAACTTAAGGTGTCAATACCATTGGGAAGAAAAATTAATGGCCTCAAGGCTTATGATCACATTGGGTCACGACTATCATAGTCCTCTCGAGTCACTCACTCCTTGAAATACTATTAAGTACAGACTAAAAGATTTTCCATGAATGCAACATGACCAACCATGAAAATACCCAAATCGGCATACCAATAAGGCTACCATTGGGGTAAAGCAATACACACTAAGAGAGAAGCCTCACTAATGATTCTAGTCTTGCAAAAATAAAAATTCGATCTCCCCAATTAACTACCTTGCCAACATTAAACAAAATGGCGCATGACAAATGAACACCCAAGGGTTAAAATCTAAAGTGTCGACCAACAAAAGTTATGGTCCAATTAGTCTGAGTCTGAGAGTTGCTTGGTCAAGTATTATAGGCTTACGCCACGTCATTATTTTGAGTCTAGGCCACCTCCTTGTATTCATACACGGGTTATAATCAGAAAGATTAATGAAAGTTTGAGTCTAAATCACAACTTCCAATTAAATCCCAGAAACTGGAATCTGAAAAGAAACAAAAAATTACTTTCGATGTAATTCTTTCGTTAAAATTCAATAAGGTAAAAACAACATTTTGAATCTACGCTATTTGCATATTTTAAGAAACGACTAAATACGCTTGCAAAGTAAGACAATTTAAAGGTCCACCCTAGGCCTACTAAAATTAAAGGTCCACTATAGGCCTACCAAACGAGGCTCACTCAGTCTCGCCTCGTGACTCAAAGACCACAACCATCTACCCTTTAGCCCAAATTGATTGAAGGATCTATGTTGGGAAGAAATCCCAAGCAAAAAGAAAAAATGGAAAGAGAAAAGGGAGAGCGAAAAGAGCGAGCCATGAAATACTTAGCCCGTACCTCCCAAAGTGCGAAATTTACCCAAGTAAAACGAAGGAAAAGAATTGAGTCAACCAATCCAAATCATAAAATTCTACGATGTCTACCCTTTCCAATCCTTATGCTCTTAGACGCATTCGCTCTGGGGTCCCTGTTCAGCTCATCTAACCCATCCATGTTTTCATTGCCATAACCCAAGAAACCATTGTTAGGTTATGATACATATGACAATTCATAAATCATGCGGAAAAACCATAAAGCCAGGAAAGCATATTATTTACACATAATCATTTAGCATAGTTTAGATGCATACACTTTGTTGCGTGCCTTCCCTAGCTGCGCCCGAACCGAACAAGAACAAGTCTTTAGGACTCCAAGTGTCGTCCCTCCGTAGATAGTCCACAGCACGTCCGGATCCGCCTTAAGATTGACCAACTAGAATCGCCCTTAAGGTACTACTTATTTTCGGCTAAATGGGCAAGAGTTATGGCTGATTTTTCTGCTTAAAAATCCTAGCTTTGAATACTTGAAAACTTGTATATAAATTTATGACCCTAGGCATATATTTATAGAACCTTGGAAAGCCTTGCGTATAGCACGTACACACGCACCGCACGAGCATCGCACGCCCATGCGCAAGCCTTGCGGCCCACGCTGTGCGCACGGCGCACAGGCCCACTGCCCGCAGCCCATTTGTGCGCGCGCGCCAGCCTTGGCTGGGACTGGCCTTGCGCTGGGCCTGGTCGAGGCATTGGCGTGTTGTTGGATGCGTGTGGCTTGCTGGGCGATGGCATGGCTTCGTGCTGGGCCCTCGTCCGGCAGGCCTCGTCCGATGCTTATTCGTACGATACGCTTCCGATTAAATTCCCGGTTCCGGAATTTATTTCCGATACGAACAATATTTAACATTTCCGATTCCGGAATCAATTTCCATTTCGAACAAATATTTAATATTTCCGTTTCCGGAATTATTTTCCGATTCCGATAATATTTCCGATTCTGACAATATTTCCGTTTCCGGCAATATTTCCGATTCCGGCAATATTTCCATTTCCGATAATATTTTCCGATACGTACCATGTTTCCGTTTCCGGCAACATCTACGACTTGGATAATATTTATATTTGCGATACGATCCATATTTCCGTTTCCGGCAATATCATCGTTTCCGGAGTATTCATTTCTTGCCTGTGACGATCTCAGCTCCCACTGAAACCAAGATCCGTCGATTCCGAATATCCATAGATGGAGTATTTAATGCCATTAAATACTTGATCTGTTTACGTACTATTTGTGTGACCCTATGGGTTCAGTCAAGAGTAAGCTGTGGATTAATATCATTAATTCCACTTGAACTGAAGCGGCCTCTAGCTAGGCATTCAGCTCACTTGATCTCACTGAATTATTAACTTGTTAATTAATACTGAACCGCATTTATTAGACTTAACATAGAATGCATACTTGGACCAAGGACATTATTTCCTTCAGTCTCCCACTTGTCCTTAGGGACAAGTGTGCATTTCCTAATTCCTTTGTCGCTCGATGCTTGCTCTTGAACATAAGGTAAGAGTTGTCATCCTTATTATGTCCAGAGGTGTTTCTCGGTTTCAGAGTTCAACTGATCAAATAAACAGATAATCATAGCCTATGATTCATCCGAGCACGACCATGCATTTCACAGTTTCTAGCTCTCCGAGTGGCCTTGTACAACTTTTAAGCATCTCATCCCGATTTATGGGAGGACAATCCCAATCTTGCGATCTTGAGATTAGACTTCGTTTGATAGGTGATTACCTGAGCGTTGCCTTTATAGCCTCCTTTTACAGTGCGACGGCTGGTCAACGTCAAAGCAACCAGTTCTCAAACAAGTAATCTCAAATCACTCAGGTATTGAGGATTTAGTGTCTAATAATTTTAATGAAATTTACTTATGACAGATTTTCATCTCTTACAGTAAAGTTTCATAGGTCTTGTCCGATACTAGTCTTCCCAAAGTAAGTATCTATGCAAATGATTATGACATTGCCATGTCCACATAGTTCAAGAAACAGAACTACTAGTCATCTTGCATTCTAGTCGTCTAACGTTTTCTATTCGTCCAATTTTATAGAAAACTCCGACTAGGGACCATTTTCAACCTTTGACATTCAAGTTCACTTGATAGACATTTCTTAGTCACAGGACTGGTCCTGACAGTCTATCTTGAATATTTCGTCAAATTTGAAGGGACTCATCATTTAATACTAAACCAAGATTAAATGGAATATGAAAAATACATTTCATATATGATAAATGTTCAACCCCAACGTTTTACAACCATGGGCCTCTAACCCATCTTTAAAACATTTCATGGAATTCAAAGCTATGCTTGATTTCCAGTGCTACAATGTGAGTGTTGCTTCTCACTTGTTGCATAGGTTTAGTTATCATGCTTTGCTAATCTTAATATCCCTTTCATCGAATGTTTTTCGAGATAGGATGATAAGATCTTTTGAGTATGTTTATTTTGTGATCTAGTCTTTCTTGCTACATTAGTGGTTCTACGCATTTTGCAATGAAGAACCATTAAGTCAACAGACATGTGATCTTCCCAAGTTCAATGTAGAACTCATATAAACAACTCTATTTTATTGCTTCTTAGGCAATAATTACTTTTACTTCAACTGTATAGGTTGCTAGTGATGCTTTGTTTGGATCTACTTATCCAAGCAGTTCACAGATATGTGGAAGACTCTCCAACTATATCTTAGAACATAGAAATTATTATTTTAATTTCCCACGCAACAACTCATGGTCTTCAATCCATGTTGCCATTTCAAAACACGATGCTCTTAGCTCGTCCTTGTCAATGGTTAACTCCAAAGGGATCTTGCTTGATCCTTTGCCAGTGTTTCTGCGTGTAGCATCAATATTTAGCATATCTTTATTTCCTTGAATCAAGAACTATTCCTATGTACCTTTTTAAGTACCATAAGTTTTTCTTGATCTCAATCTAGTTGATCTTTACTTAGATCAATAGAGACTGGTATATTTTCGTCATGCCTAAAGTCATACGATACGTTTTTGGCGATCCTCATATTATATTATATACATGATAAATTCTTTTGCAGAATAATTCCCAATTGAATTCTATTCATGTAACTTTAGCTCATTTAGTTTCAGTAGATACTGAATCCAACTAAATTCTTTGACATATAATATAGGTGAAGAATCTCATTAGATTCTTTGATGTTTAACTTAGTAAATGCTTATACATAGTTCAAACATTCATTACTTAGATTTATTCATATGGATCGAATATCTCCAATGGAGTCTTTCGTGTTTGATTTAGTAAATGCCATTACTAAACAATATCATAAGATCTTTGTAAATAGATCTTAATGCCCAATATGTACTAAGTTTCGCCTTGGTCCATCATTGATGAATAATTTCAAACCTAACTTATTAGCATTTGAATGTTATTTCACAATAGAGAGATATGTGTGTGATACACATAGGACCAATTAAGTTATTATGTACTCCCACTAAACTTCTTATATATCTATAAGAATCATGTACATTTTATGAAACTAAAATACTTATTAGCTTCACTAAAATACAATTCCAATTCCCAATTGCTTGCTTAAATCTGTACTTAGATTTCATAAGCTAGCTATTCTTTTCAAGCATTTATTTGGATCTACAAATCCTATGACATACCATGTACATAGTTTCTTCCAACATTTGACTGAGGAAGATGTTTTGTCATCCAATTGTCATATGTACCAATATGCAATCATTGCTTGAATTATAGACTTGAGCATTACGATTATGCATGAGGTTTCAACACAATCCACACCGTGAATTTGCTTGTAACCTTTTAGCAACTAATCTAGCTTTGTGTTGTGAAACTATTCTTGCAAATCAACAAAATTCCAATTTTGTCATCAAAACATTGAGTACGTTTTATGGCCTCTAACCATTTAAAACATTTGAGTCTATATATGGCCTCTAACCATTTTAGGGAATATGGGTTTCGTCATAGCTTTCTTACAGGTCACAAACTCATTAATCTTCATGATAATAGTTTGACTGTAAGTTGTAGGTTTCTTCACTATCTAATAGAAGAATTGCATAGTTTTAGTGACCTGAACTCCATGTTTCTTCACTATCTAATAGAAGAATCTCATAGTTTCAGTGATTTGAATTCTATGCCTACTTGGGTATAGAACATCAAACAATAGAATATCAATAGCCACTTGAAAGTCCTTTGAATATTCTGTTCTCCTTGAAGCACTTGTAAAGTCTTCTAAGAGATGTCTATTCTTTAAAGCCACTTCTAAAGTCCTTAAAGAATAAGTTCGGATTTTCTGAATCACTTCGAAAAGCCTCCTGAATGTCCGTTTATGTTTGTTGTTCGCCTCGAAAACTTTCGAGGTCTATTTTCTCCCACTTGTCATTTTGGAAACGAATCTCCAAAAGGACATTATTTCGAGCAAACAAACATTATGTTCTCAAAAATTCGTGGTAGAAACAATACCCTTGTGTCTCATTTGAATAAATCACAATGAAACATATATCTATACTTGGGCCTTAGTTTGTCGAATGACAAACACTAAGCTCCCACTGAGTTTTGCAACTCTCTAGATATATTTTATGAAAAGTTATTCTGAAATTACTTTTCAATAGCTTTGACGAATTTGGTTTAGTTTGGTGGTAGTTGAGCATTTTGTTTTAGAAATTATAGGAAAAGTCTTTATGATTCATCATTAATCGAATCAAGTACTAATTGACTTCGATTATTCCAACTAAGATATGCCATATCTTATGGACCTAGATTGTGAAATTACAACACACAATCATTGATGATCATATTTGGTCTCAAGTAATCATGATCTAACCTGGATCTTTATGATTTCTTGCCAAGTGGATTTTATACTTCTGAATCTTTGAACAATCCAAACAGATTTAAATTTAAATCACTTTGAGTAAATAAACCTATATTCAGTCAAATTTATGTGAAATAATAAAGTCATAAAATCTTTCTTTAGCTTTGAATTCTATTGTCTAGGCGTTCTAACAATAGTTCATATCTTTTGTTACTTTCAACAAGTAAGACTAGCTTGTCTTGAATGATCTAGAAATCAATCAACTTTCAAAAGTCTATCAAAATAGAGCTTTTGAATGTTAACTTGTTGATATGGTCTAAGCAACAATGCCAAAGATTAGTGGAACTCAAATCAAGGGTTTGATTTGAACCTAGTAAAGTTTTTATTGTTAAAGAGTTGTTTGTTTTAATCAAGCATATTGACTTAACCCGTAATTGACCATTTCATTCAAATAAACAAACAAACATTGTTTTTGTTTTTCTTGAATGTGAGTCTTTCTGTGTTTGAAAACAGAAATTTAGGTGTGCTGATTATGGAACAAAATAGCCATTAAGTTCCAGCCTTTGAAAGGACTTAAAACAAACTAGATGACCCTACAACTAATGTAGCATTGCCATGCTTCATTTCCCACTTGTAGGTCATTAGTGTATCCTAGCTTCCATTGTTTGAGTTATTACCGAAGTAAGAACCTCAAGCGGTATATGATACCAAGGAAGTTTGATTGCTAGGTTACTTCTCTTTAAACATAAACTTATAGGTAGAAACGGAATCGTAAATTCCTTTCATTTGTTCCTCGTTTTCCTATTTCTTGTACCCTTTCTTATAGTCTTAAGAATTGAATTCTTTAGTGTTGACTTTTATACTTTGTTAGACATGTCCAATGTCACCAACAAGGTTCTTTACCATTTTAATTTATGTTGAATATTTTGTTTCAACTAGATGATCTTACCAGAAGCTTCTAAAGTTCTTTAAGCATCGATCTATTCGAATGTCTAGGGACTAGACTCATTCGAGAATTAAATGGAAAAAAGATTTTAGGTTGTTAACCATTGGTAAAGCTGAGCGTTTAAACTCAATGCTTTATGATCTCAAAACTACATTGTATTTTGAATTCACAAGCACCAATTGGTTTGCCATTCGATTTTGATATTCGAAAACAACCATAAAAGTCGCGAAAAGAAACGTACATTTTAAATTGCTCATTTTCTCTCATTTCCGTGAATCGTTCTTGGATTCACTACCAATCGAGGAAATTTACTGTTACCTTTCTAAAAGGATTTACTGCAGTGCAAGATATTTAATTATAAATAATAATTAAAACATGCATTGAAGCATGCAAAGTCTAAACATTTATCATGAGTAATAACTTGAAAATTAAAGCAATCATGCAATTTCAACAAGTTATTAGCATTTTATTCGAATTTATTGTTCCGGCAGGTGTGAATAAAATGATTCCAAGATCCTAAAATCATTGAAGAACTAAGCACAGTTTGTCGAATTAATCCTAAAACATCTTAGGTAAGCAAAAGCCTTTTGCTAATAGTCAAGAAACTATTCTTGGTTGATAGGTACGTCTAAGAACTTATTAGGTAAACCTATCGATTTTGCCACGACATAAAAGGACTCCTTACTTATATCGTTGAGTTTCACCAAAACTAACATGTACTCACAATTATTTGTGTACCTTGCCCCTTTAGGACCAATAAGTAACACCTCGCTGAGCGAAAACTATTACTAGATTGATGTAAAGGATATCCAAGCAAGTGTATATTTTGGCATGGCACCTTTTAACTCAATTTTTAAGTTTGGAACTTAAGGCTCTTACTATGTTGGTTAGATTTTAAGTGAACTAAAATCCTTAATCATGCAACATAATCAAGCTTTTGATCTCATGCATATTTAAGACATATTTAAAAGCAATAAATAACTTAAAACATGCATAAGATAAATGTGATCTAGTATGGCCCGACTTCATCTTGAAGCTTTAACTTCAAAGTCCGTCTTGAAAATCTCCGTGGGAGGCACCATTTTTTTCAAATAGAATAAGCTATAATTAAAACTAATTACAACTATTTGATGGTACGCAGACCATATTTGAATTGAAAAACAACTTTGGTACTTTAGACCAATTACATTCAAATTAATGGTACGCAGACCATATTTTCTATTCTATTTGGGCCATACTAGTCACTTCATAACCTGCAAAACAGTACATATACAATATATACCATTCACCCATTCATTATCATGAATGGCCCACATAGCTGGTTAGTAAAACACATTATGCATCACATAAACATTTGCAGCAATTAATCAAGGGCACCAATAATCTACAAATTATTCAGTCCTTATTAATTCTAATCAAGTTGTTTTAACCTTAAGGATTTGTAGACCTAATCAAGAGTTTATGACTAAAAGTGCTCCCACTTAAACCAATAAATTCATATGCTTTACTAATTTTAAACATAAAAATGTATTTCTAGTCTAACCGGAAACATACAAATTTAATTAAAATTTAAAGCTCATATAAATTTATAATTGAATCCAAAAAGTTTAATTTAATTTCAGTCGTATTTAAATTAATTCATGATTTTAATTTTAGTAAAATAATTAGAATAAATAAAATTTATTATAATTACAATATTCAAAATTAAAATCCAAGAAAATGATTTAAATTATTAATTTTAAAATTAATTAAAATTACGTAAACTGAAAATTTCAAATTAAAATTTCAAAACGATCTAATCGTAACGCAACAACCCCACGCAACGCACGCCCATGAGCCACACGCACACAACCATCGCTGGCCATGTGCGCGCAGCCCATGCGCTGTGTCGCATTGCTGCTGCTCAACATCGCAAGGCATCACGCATGGTGCTCGCTGCGCGCGCCAGCGCTCGACGCACGAGCATGCTGCCGCAGCCCATCGTTGGGCGCAGCACTCGTCGCACGTCGGGACACGCACTCGCACGCCATCGCTGGGCGCAGCGCTCGTCGCACGCGCAACAAGCACTCGCAGCGCGCGAGCGATCGATGCTTGGCGCAGCACTCGTGGCACGCGAGCTTACGCTCGCTGCGCGCGAGGCTCCGCACGCTTGTGCGAGGCAGTGCGCGCTGTGGCGCAGCTCGCTTGCTGCCCACACGCGACTACTCGTGCCTTGCTGTCGCCCTCGCCCATTCGCCCATTGCACACAGCCCACGACACAAGGCAGGGCTGCTGCCTTGTGCTCGTGCACCATGGCCTTGCTCATTGCTTTCGTACCGCATGGGCGACGAGCTCCCTTGCTCGTCGTCACATGCCCGCACTATACAACACCCCTTAAGGGTAACACGTAGCGTCCATTGCTTTGTGCGTGCAAGTTATATGAGCGAATCGCATAAAAATTTAAAATTTATATCCAAAATTAATGACAAATTAATAAATAATATTAATTTCATAATTTTAGGGCGAAAAATCAAAAATTTATTATTCAATTGATTTTCGATTAACATGGATTCAAGTCTAGGTCATAAAAATTTAAAATTTAACATAAATTTACAATTTTTATGGTGGTTTTTAATCATAGGTATCTAATTAAATTATAACTAATTATGAAAATCAAATTAATTCTAAATTATTCCAATTTTCAACAAATTAATCATAATTACAAATTAGATTGCATAATTAACAAGGTTAGGCATTCAATCTTGTTAAACATATACAGTAGGTCAATCAAAAATTCAAGATTTATCAACAAGAATCGCAAATATTTAATTTAACATCTTAAATTTACGAAATTTTGCATTCGAAAAACTAAAACCTCCGAAAAGTCATAGTTAGGCTTCGAATTTGAGAATTCTGGGTTCGGCCGAAAAACACTATTTTTGTCAAAATTTTAGAATGCCTTTTACATGCGGAATTGACACAAAAATCACTCGATTTGGATGAGTAACGAAGAAACTGCCGAAAAACTGCGTACGTATAATTAAATAAACGCAATTTGCAATTAATTAATAATCACGAAAATTAATCACCCCTTTTAATTCTTGCAAATTTGTAATATTTAACCATGTTCATGCAATTTAGATTATGAAAATAATAAGAGGCTCTGATACCACTGTTAGGTTATGATACATATGACAATTCATAAATCATGCGGAAAAACCATAAAGCCAGGAAAGCATATTATTTACACATAATCATTTAGCATAGTTTAGATACATACACTTTGTTGCGTGCCTTCCCTAGCTGCGCCCGAACCGAACAAGAACAAGTCTTTAGGACTCCAAGTGTCGTCCCTCCGTAGATAGTCCACAGCACGTCCGGATCCGCCTTAAGATTGACCAACTAGAATCGCCCTTAAGGTACTACTTATTTTCGGCTAAATGGGCAAGAGTTATGGCTGATTTTTCTGCTTAAAAATCCTAGCTTTGAATACTTGAAAACTTGTATATAAATTTATGACCCTAGGCATATATTTATAGAACCTTGGAAAGGATTTCGAATCCTGTTAGAATACTAATTAATTAATTAGAATCCTATTAGAACTCTAAATAATTAATTTAATCTTTTAGGATTAGGATTTAATCTATGCACGAATTCCAATAGCTTTAGGATTCGTATAGCACGTACACACGCACCGCACGAGCATCGCACGCCCATGCGCAAGCCTTGCGGCCCACGCTGTGCGCACGGCGCACAGGCCCACTGCCCGCAGCCCATTTGTGCGCGCGCGCCAGCCTTGGCTGGGACTGGCCTTGCGCTGGGCCTGGTCGAGGCATTGGCGTGTTGTTGGATGCGTGTGGCTTGCTGGGCGATGGCCTGGCTTCGTGCTGGGCCCTCGTCCGGCAGGCCTCGTCCGATGCTTATTCGTACGATACGCTTCCGATTAAATTCCCGGTTCCGGAATTTATTTCCGATACGAACAATATTTAACATTTCCGATTCCGGAATCAATTTCCGTTTCGAACAAATATTTAATATTTTCGTTTCCGGAATTATTTTCCGATTCCGATAATATTTCCGATTCTGACAATATTTCCGTTTCCGGCAATATTTCCGATTCCGGCAATATTTCCATTTCCGATAATATTTTCCGATACGTACCATGTTTCCGTTTCCGGCAACATCTACGACTTGGATAATATTTATATTTGCGATACGATCCATATTTCCGTTTCCGGCAATATCATCGTTTCCGGAGTATTCATTTCTTGCCTGTGACGATCTCAGCTCCCACTGAAACCAAGATCTGTCGATTCCGAATATCCATAGATGGAGTATTTAATGCCATTAAATACTTGATCTGTTTACGTATTACTATTTGTGTGACCCTACGGGTTCAGTCAAGAGTAAGCTGTGGATTAATATCATTAATTCCACTTGAACTGAAGCGGCCTCTAGCTAGGCATTCAGCTCACTTGATCTCACTGAATTATTAACTTGTTAATTAATACTGAACCGCATTTATTAGACTTAACATAGAATGCATACTTGGACCAAGGACATTATTTCCTTCAACCATTACCTCGACTCTTGTTCTTGAAATTGTTGTCAACCGCAAACCACGCACGGCCATTGACGCGTGCGTCATACCCATTATTTCCAAAGCCCAAAACCTGTTCTTATACCACCATTAGTATAATGACCATATAGCTTGTGTGGATACATCCTGTTGATATACCCTTAAGCCGTCCCCATACTACTCATTGACCTTGGTTGATTTAAACTCATGACACTAGTTCGAGGCTGCAAATTGTGAGCCCTAGCTAATATAATCCTCATGCTTGACCAATACCTATACAAATTATCCTATCTCATTCAACCCGCCTTTCAAGCCGTCTTGAGTCACGAATATATAAAAAAAAAAAAAAAAAAAAGACAAATGAAAAGTACAAAAAATGTACATAATACAAAAGCAAACTTTGCAAAGCGCCTTTAAAAGTTAGTCTAAAAAGAAAAAGAAACATTTAGCGCACCAAAAAAAAGATCCGCCCATAAGTCATTTTCAGCACCCAGAGCTGGGCGCCGAAATCTTTAGCGCCCCTGCCTGGGCGCCAAATCTCTCTGCTTGCCAAATTTTGTCCAGAAGTGCTCGTCATTTTACCCGCACATGCACGGAAAAATAACGAACACTTGGAGGGGTACAACACGTATTCAGGTATACGTACCAAAAACACATGAAAAGAAAATACATGTACTTAAAAAATAAAACAAAATTTTGGCTTACGGCAAAGCAGAAAATTAAAATAATAATGAACTTCACTTATCTCATCCTATTTCAAACATTACGGTTCCACCTTAGAACGTACTTGTTTAAAATCAGCATTCTAAGAAACCATTTTCTAAGCTAAGAACTACGCAAGACCTGATTCCAAATTAAATCTATTTAAGGCGGATACGTAGGCAATCCATGATTCGGTCCAACCAATTTGCAAAAATATTAAAGCCTATAGAATAACAAGAATAAAAATAGAAGTCCCTTATTGAAATTTAATTACTTGCAATCCAAGTCGAAAGAAAAACTTAAGTCAAAAGAAGAATCCGAGTCATCAAGATGCCAAAATTAATGAGCATACATCGAAAAATAATAAGGGCACGTACCCTTGCCAGAAGGAGCACTCACACTCCTAGGCACTTAGCCAAGACTCAAAAGATCACTCTGCCTCAATTGAAAGGGGGATAGCGCAAGCGTCCATGACCTCTAAAGTACTCGACTTGACCCTCCCTAAAGCGAACTAACTCACTTAAAGACTTTCTTTCACCACTAGACATAGTCATTCGCTTAAAGACCTTCTTTCACCACTAGACACAGTCATGATCGCCAACAAGTAGTAAAGGCAGTAAGCTTGCAATAAAGAGAATTGTTCTACGGCATTGCCCCATCGTTCCTTCGAACTCAGGGCACCCGTTCATGGTAATTCAAATGCTTGCGAATCCCCTTTGGAAAAAAAAGAAGACCAGACATTGTCAATAGGACTTGGCACCTAACCAAGGCTCACCCTACTCAGACATATAACACGGGCATCTAAAATCGAAATCTGAAAGCATCATTAATGGGGAGACATAACAACAACTGGGGGCTAAAAATTGAAATGAAAGAGCTAGGGAAAGAACTAAGTATACCTTGACCTTTTGTACAGACATACACCAAGTAAATCTAAGTCAATTTGAAAATGGTTTATATTCCCGCAATTCTGGAAAAAATGGCCTTAAAAACCTAAAGCATATGCCAAAAGGGCACAAGCATATCTTGGCGCCTGCACCCTGGCTTCCAGCAAATCCTTAGACAGCATTCCGAAATCGTAACAGTATTTTACGAACCCTTCTATAAGTCAACCTACTTAGGACACCTCGGATTGTACACAGTAGGACTCGGATTTCAAATAATTTTCAAAGGCTTCTTCGAACATAATAAAGTGTCGTTGGTTTAAGCTAAGTATGTGTTTATCTCGACGTTGCAAGTGAGTCAAAAAGATTTTTAAATATGATTATGGGTAAAGAAAGGCACCTAGCTTTTAGTCAAGGCACACTTCAACATGTGACTACCTTGACCATGGCAATGTCGCATAATACGACATTTACACGAGAAGTAGCAAAATCACTACTCGAACATACCTCGCACTAAACGAGTCTGGTTCAAACTATTCATGATCCGTGTCACCATGAATGCATAAAAACGTATGCCAAGCATTATAGCACCAAGCCAATCCCGTAGCTACAGTTGGAGGCTTGAGAAAAACACTCTAAAAATGCTCGAAATGACGATTTTATCGCAAATTCTCGACGCTAATGCTATACATACGTCATAGGGGCACAATCTTAAGGTTTGATCATATAAAACGAACCTTAGAATGGCTACAACCCCTCCCAAATTCTAAACACTACTTAGAATACATAAAGTCACCCCACTAGCAAGGGTAACTGAAAATCGCGAGTCACCAAAACTCCGATCAAACCACTGCACATAACGCTCGCCCTATAAAGCGCCCGTTACACAGTCTACATCGTTCCAAAGCAAAAGCGAAAGAAAAAAATCAATCAAAAAAAACTGTCAAAATTCTGCCCAGAGATCATTTTCAACGCCCAGAGCTGGGCGCCGATATCTTTAACGCCCCAGCCTGGGCGTTGAATCTTTCTGCTAGCCAAGTTTTGCCCAGATATAAAAATAAGAAAGAAACACCTATGAATCCTCGCATCGAACGAAGTAATAAGCCGTGCAAACCCACGCAGAAGGTGCTACATTTGTTCGAACACCTAAACAAGGCGTGATGAAGTACTCTAGTGCAAAAAATAATAATGATATCCCAACACCTGGAGGAATGTTCTAAGACACGCCGTTAGGCCACACACGCCTACGTTGCACCATGAGTTCAACCATCCCACAGTACAAGTCTAAAAAAGAGTAAGGCATATTGCACTAATGTAGGCACGACCAAAGAGCACGTGTAAAAGAGGCAAAGACTACTTATCGCCCAAATTCAAAATGCAAGCTACACGACTTCTACATTAAGGATTGAAAGTAGCAAAATATTACCTACCACGAAAGGGATAGCTCGCACCTGCACGAGCGGAACCCCAGGGCATCTGTCTCGAAAGAACCTACAAAAATCGTACGCCAAAAGGAAGCATCCCAACATGCATACTTGGGGGCTCCAAGCTACGAAACAACCATAGCAAAATAAAAAAAAAATCTCAAAGCAAATGTTTGAACAATCGAAAAGGCACGATGTTTGAGCCCACTTCATGAATGAGCCTGAACCCTATCAAGCTTCTAAGCAAACTATTCAAAATCGGTCATTGCTCAAAAAATGATTCAAGCAAACTGATTAATGGATCGCACACAACGGCCATTCTATGAACGCTCGTTCGCACATACATATCATCATTCTAAGTATCGAACATTCACGAATGCGTTCAAAAGGAAAAAATATATACAACAACTAGAGCGGTCAAAGTCTTACGCCTCGAGGTATGTTCCTCGGGCCATATAGACTCGCCCAACTGTTGCAATAACTGTACGCCTTAAGAGCAACAGTTCCTTAAAATAAATCGCCCCAAAGCGACAAGCACCGTAGTCCACCAATCGGCTACGGCTTCTCAAGAAAAACATCACGTTCTAAAAACAAAGAAAAAACAAAAGAAAAGAGAATACATAGAACTTCCAAGTGAATGAACAAGAGGCCAACTGTGTCATAAAAAGACCAGCCCAAACAACACTTTCAACGCCCCACCTGGGCGTGACTTATTTCAACGCCCAGGCTTGGGCGCCGAAAATGAACCCAGGCTCAAAAAGGCCCTAACTTCTATTGGGCCCTGCCATATTCATTCGGCTTGAAAATTGCCGATTTCGTCACTGAAAGTCGCACCTCACGGCTTTGTTAAGAGTAGCACACCACTATAAAGATTACTCGCACATACGAGCGTGACCCAAACATGATTACAAGACACAAAAAACAACCGACGAGCCCCAACGCTTGGGGGGCTCGCAAAAGTGGACTCCAACAAGGAGCGCGCAATCAAAATCACATTCCCAGACTGCGCCACGCACCATATCATGTTTGGATATCTCAAAAATATATTGTTAAACAAAAATATACACAGTGTGGACCCACTTACAGGACACATCTAATCAGGAAATATTACGACCCACCAACAGGTTGTAATCACCAAAAGCTCTTCTACATAGGCAAAATAAGAAATTCAAAATGGGCCCGCCCACCCTCAGCGGGCGGGGTCTGCGTCATTAGCCGCGCAGGTCCTCAGTTTTCGAAAAATAAAGTATTCAAATTTAAAATAGGCTCGCCATCTTCAGCCGGCGGGGTCTACGGCGCAAACCACGTAGGTCCTTATTTTCAAAAAAAAACCAAAATAAAATTTCAAAACAGATTCGTCCACTTCTATCGGACGGGGCGTCCACCCTCAGCGGACAGGTTCGCCATCTTCAGCCGGCGGGGTCTACGTCACAAACCGCGTAGGTCCTTATTTTCAAAAACATCAAACAGATCCGTCCACTTCTATCGGACGGGGGGTCCACCCTCAGCGGACAGGCTCGCCCACCTTCAGCGGGCGGGGTCTGCGTCACTAACAGCGCAGGTCCTTAGTCGCTGCAGCGATAACTTTTATCGGTTTTCCCTTTTTTAAGAAAATTAAAGGATTGGTTTTCCCTTTTACAAAAATTAAAGGATTGGTTTTCCCTTTTTCCAAAAATTAAAGGATTGGTTTTTCGTTTTTCCAAAAAAGAACGATGTGTTGGATTTTCCTTCGTTTTACGTCCTATAAAAACAAGGGGGTTTTCTCCTTTAGCTAGCCCTGAAAATGAGAATCTTTAAAAACGTTTTACCTCGTGATTGGGCTTGGCCAGGCCCAATTACACTTTACAGCTTTAATTTCGAAAACATCTGTACGTAGTTACTCCCAATGACAAATTGAGGGAGTTTCTACGCATCTTTAGATCCTTCCAATGACAAAGTGAAGAAGTTTCTATACTATCAGTTGACAAATCCCAATGACACGTGAGGGATATGTCGACATTTCAAGTGATGACCCTTAAGTCAAATGTTATCACTCGGGGGCTCGTGAGACCCTCGCAAAACAGGTCATATACACCATGGCTTGTGTGACGCACTCCGTCTAATACTTTGACCATCGTCTTACTCCAAGACTCAGTCAAAGTGGGGGCTCACTGTAGACACCTACTTTTGTCCCCGTTCCCGCAAGGGAAAGGTTCGATGATGAAAGCATAAAAACTCCACTTGACAACGCATCTCCTATAAAATAAATGAATCTCGATTCCCCATTTCATTTCACCCGAAACCTGCTATTTATGAAAACCTGCTAAAAATAGTAACTGCCGTAAAAGGTAGCTTCTAAAAGTGGCAAATCATAAAAGATAGAAACCTGTCAGAATTAGGTGTTGCACTCCACAATAAATCCTGAATGAGATAGAAAACCGCGAGAATCCTATTCCTAATAGGATTCGGAAATAAGAGTTACGTATTAATCAAAATCCTAACGAGCCTAGAGTTCGTAACGGGCCCAGACGCATTCCGTCATGAAATTGATACGCGCTAAAAGACTCGAATTAATCTCAAACTCTACGGATTTTAGGAATCCGAATCTGACTAAACAAAACTGCCCAGACCCTATTTTCAACGCCTGGATCTGGGCGCCGAAATCTTCGGCGCCCAGGCCTGGGCGCTGAAAATACCTGGGTACGTATCTTTTCCAAATTCTTTGCGGATTAGAACTCTGCAATTCTCTCTCTCCACGAACTCTTCCCTATAAATAGGCCCCTAGTTTCGACGTGAAACAACACACAACAACACATAATATATTCTGAGTATTGACTCTAAACCCCTAGCCTAAGCCTCTCGCTGCGAAACTGTTCACGCGTTCTGTCGCAATCGATCCATAAATCGAACAGAACGTATCCTGTCCCATAATTGAGATTCGTTAAATAAAAAGGAGAAATAGCAAAGTCAAAGTGGTTAGTTTTCTGAGAACTGTGACGCACCTCTCAAGGGTGCGTCGTAACGTGTCCCTTTTCGATGATTTAACTGCTTTCCTCGCCCTTTTTATGAACTGTTAAACTAACCTAATTTGATTGTTCTATCACGCCTAACAAATATAATATTTTCGGGAAATCAGATTATCATGCTAGGTCCCTTAATGTTATTTAAATAAGATAATCACGATCGAATTAGTATTATATGTTGCATATTGCTAAAATCAACTCAGATTAGTTTAATAGTTAACGCATAGCCCTTCAATTATTTATGCTGAGCTAGTAAGGATATCCTGCCTCTGGAGTTATCGACGAGCGAATTACTCCTCTCGGTAGTTACAGTCCCCCGAACCCTCAATCTCTACCTTGCGGGTGTATATTGAGAGATCCCCACACCAGGGATCACAAGGGAACCTACGGCCGTCGTGGTCAAACATAATTGCACTCCCTTTATGTCACGATAACCGGGTTTTGTCAGTTTTTCTCATTGTTGTTAAAAACTGAATGGCGACTCCTATATTACTAGTCAATTGGTTGTATACTCACAGGAAATCCAATTACACTTGATTGAATAAAAAGAATCGTCACACCCACGAGGGACAAGGTCACACATTAGCCTCGCGCTTTTTCGACCCCCTCACAGTCGTGCAATCGATGGGGCTTGGGCGCAAGCCCAAGTGCTCGTCATGTTACGATTGTCGAGTTTTAAATTTTAATTTGAGATTTTTAGTTCATGTAATTTTAATTAATTTTAAAATTAATAATTTAAATTGTTTTCTTGGATTTTAATTTTGAATATTATAATTATTATAAATTTTATTTATTCTAATTATTTTACTAAATTTAAAAACCTTGAATTAATTTAAATTCGACTGAAAATAAATTAAATAAGTGGATTCAATTATAAATTTATACGAGCTTTAAATTTTAATTAAATTTGTATGTTTCCGGTTAGACTAGAAATACATTTTTATGTTTAAAATTAGTAAAGCATATGAATTTATTGGTTTAAGTGGGAGCCCTTTTTAGTCATAAACTCTTGATTAGGTCTACAAATCCTTTAAGGTTAAACAACTTGATTAGAATTGATAAGGACTGAATAATTGGTAGATTATTGGTGCCCTTGATTAATTGCTGCAAATGTTTATATGATGCATACAATGTGTTTTAACTAACCAATTATGTGGGTCATTCATGATAATGAATGGATGAATGGTATATATATTGTATATGTACTGTTTTGCAGGTTATGAAGTGACTAGTATGGCCCAAATAGGATAGAAAATATGGTCTGCGTACCATTAATTTGAATGTAATTGGTCTAATGCACCAAATTTGTTTTTCAATTTAAATATGGTCTGCGTACCATCAAATAGTTGTAATTATTTTTAATTATAGCTTATCCTATTTGGAGAAAATGGCGCCTCCCACGGTGAAATTCAAGACGAAGTTTCCATTTTCGAGACGGACTTTGAAGTTGAAGCTTCAAGATGAAGTCGGGCCATACTAGATCACATTTATCTTATGCATGTTTTAAGTTATTTATTGCTTTTAAATATGTCTTAAATATGCATGAGATCGAAGCTTGATTATGTTGCATGATTAAGGATTTTAGTTCACTTAAAATCTAACCAACATAGTAAGAGCCTTAAGTTCCAAACTTAAAAATTGAGTTAAAAGGTGCCATGCCAAAATAACACTTACTTGGATATCCTTTACATCGATCTTAGTAATAGTTTTCCGCCATAGCGAGGTGTTACTTATCGATACTAAAGGGGTAAGGTACACAAATAATTGTGAGTACATGTTAGTTTTGGTGAAATTCAACGATATAAGTAAGGAGTCCTTTTATGTCGTGGCAAAATCGATAGGTTTACCTAATAAGTTCTTAGACGTACCTATCAACCAAGAGTATTTTCTAGACTATTAGCAAAAGGCTTTTGCTTACCTAAAAGATTTTAGAATTGAGTCTAAAAACATAATGTGCTTAATTCTTCAATGGATTTTAGGGTCTTGGAATCATTTTATTCACACCTGCCGGAACAATAAATTCGAATAAAATGCTAATAACTTGTTTAAATTGCATGAATGCTTTAATTTTGAAGTTATTACTCATGATAAATGTTTAGACTTTGCATGCTTCAATGTATGTTTTAATTATTGTTTATAATTAAATATCTTGCACTGCAATAAATCCTTTTAGAAAGGTAACAGTAAATTTCCTCGATTGGTAGTGAATCCAAGAACGATTCACGGAAATGAGAGAAAGTGAGCAATTTAAAATGTACGTTTCTTATATCGACTTTTATGGTTGTTTTCGAGTATCAAAGTCGAATGGCGAACCTATTGGTGCTTGTGAATTCAAAATACAATGTAGTTTTGAGATCATAAAGCATTGAGTTTAAACGCTCAGCTTTACCAATGGTTAACAACCTAAAATCTTTTTCCATTTAATTCTCGAATGATTCTAGTCCCTAGACATTCGAATAGATTGATGCTTAGAGAACTTTAGAAGCTTCTGGTAAGATCATCTAGTTGAAACAAAATATTCAACATAAATTAAAATGGTAAGAACCTTGTTGGAGTGACATTGGACATGTCTAACAAAGTATAAAAGTCAACACTAAAGAATTCAATTCTTAAGACTATAAGAAAGGGTACAAGGAATAGGAAAACAAGGAACAAATGAAAGGAATTTACGATTCCGTTTCTACCTATAAGTTTATGTTTAAAGAGAAGTGACCTAGCAATCAAACTTCCTTGGTATCATATACCGCTTGAGGTTCTTACTTCGGTAATAAATCAAACAATGGAAGCTAGGATACACTAATGGCCTACAAGTAGGAAATGAAGCATGGCAATGCTACATTAGTTGTAGGGTCATCTAGTTTGTTTTAAGTCCTTTCAAAGGCTGGAACTTAATGGCTATTTTGTTCCATGATCAGCATACCTAGATTTCTGTTTTCAAACACAGAAAGATTCACATTCAAGAAAAACAAAAACAATGTTTGTTTGTTTATTTGAATGAAATGGTCAATTACGGGTTGAGTCAATATGCTTGATTAAAACAAACAACTCTTTAACATAAGAACTTTACTAGGTTCAAATCAACCCCTTGATTTGAGTTCCACTAATCTTTGGCATTGTTGCTTAGACCATATCAACAAGTTAACATTCAAAAGCTCTATTTTGATGGAATTTTGAAAGTTGATTGATTTCTAGATCAATTTAAGACAAGCAAGTCTTACTTGTTGAAAGTAACAAAAGATATGAACTATTGTTAGAACGCCTAGACAATAGAATTCAAAGCTAAAGAAAGAGATTTTATGACTTTATTATTTCACCTAGATTTGAGTGAATGTTGGTTCATTTACTCTAAGTGATATAAGTTTGAATCTGTTTAGCTAGTTCAAAGATTCAGAAGTATAAAATCCACTTGGCAAGAAATCATAAAGATCTAGGATAGATCAAGTTAATGATTACTTGAGACCAAAATGATCATCAATGATTGTGTGTAGTAAAATTCACAATCTAGCTCCATAAGATATGGCATATCTAAATTGGAATGATCGAAGTCGACTAGTACTTGATTCGATCAATGATGGATCATAAAGACTTTTCCTATAATTTCTAAAAACAAAATGCTCAAACTACCACCAAACTAAACCAAATTCGTCAAAGCTATTGAAAAGTAATTTCAGAATATCTTTTCATAATATATCTAAAGAGTTCCTAAACTCAGTGGGAGCTTAGTGTTTCTCATTCAACAAACTAAAGCCCAAGTATAGATATATGTTTCATTGTGATTTATTCAAATGAGACACAAGGTATTGTTTCTACCACAAATTTTTGAGAACATAATGTTTGTTTGCTCGAAATAATGTCTTTATGGAGATTCGTTTCCAAAATGACAAGTGGGAGAGAATAGACCTCGAAAGTATTCGAGGCGAACAACAAACATAAACGGACATTCCGGAGGCTTTTTGAAGTTCTTCAGAAAAACCGAACACGTATTCTTTAAGGACTTTAGAAGTGGATTTAAAGAATAGACATCTCTTAGAAGACTTTAGAAGTTCTTCAAGGAGAACAGAATATTTAAAGGACTTTCAAGTGGCTATTGATATTCTATTATTTGATGTTCTATACCCAAGTAGGCATAGAGTTCAAGTCACTGAAACTATGCGATTCTTCTATTAGATAGTGAAGAAACCTACAACTTGCAGTCAACCTATTATCATGTAGATTAATGAGTTTGTGACCTGTAAGAAAGCTATGACGAAACCCAGATTCCCTTAAAATGGTTAGAGGCCATATATAGACTCAAATGTTTTAAATGGTTAGAGGCCATAAAACATACTCAATGTTTTGATGACAAAATTAAAATTTTGTTGATTTGCAAGAATAGTTTCACACCTATTGGTTGCAAGTTTGTTTTAAGGATAAAAACCATCAAACATGGAATTGTGTTCACACACAAAGCTAGATTAGTTGCTAAAGGTTACAAGAAAATTCACGACGTAGATTGTGTTGAAGCCTCATGGAAAATCGTAATGCTTAAGTCTATAATTCAAGCAATGATTGCATATTGGTACATATGACAATTGGATGACAAAACGTATTCCTCAATCAAATGTTGGAAGAAAACTATGTACATGGCATGTCATAGGATTTGTG
This sequence comes from Spinacia oleracea, assembly GCF_020520425.1. Classification (NCBI taxonomy): domain Eukaryota; kingdom Viridiplantae; phylum Streptophyta; class Magnoliopsida; order Caryophyllales; family Amaranthaceae; genus Spinacia; species Spinacia oleracea. The sequence continues at coordinate 66,352,185 of NC_079488.1, read as the reverse complement.
GATCCAAATAAATGCTTGAAAAGGAATGCTAGCTTATGAAATCTAAGTACAGATTTAAGCAAGTAATTGGGAATTGGAACTGTATTTTAGTGAAGCTAATAAGCATTTTAGTTTCATAAAATGTACATGATTCTTATAGATGTATAAGAAGTTTAGTGGGAGTACATCAAAACTTAATTGGTCCTATGTGTATCACACACATATCTCTCTATTGTGAAATAACATTCAAATGCTAATGACTTAGATTTGAAATTATTCATCAATGATGGACCAAGGCGAAACTTAGTACATACTGGGTATTAAGATCTATTTACAAAGATCTTATATTAATGTTTTGGATTAATTAATGGAATTTACTAAATCAAACACGAAAGACTCCATTGGAGATATTCGACCCATGTGAATAAATCTAAGTAAAGATGTTTTGAACTATGTATAAGCATTTACTAAGTTAAACATCAAAGGATCTTAGTAAGATTCTTAACCTATATTATATGTCAAGGAATTTAGCTGGATTTAGTATCTACTGAAACTAGATGAGCTAAAGTTACATGAATAGAATTCAATTGGGAATTATTCTGCAAAAGAATTTATCATGTATGATATAATATGAGGATCGCCAAAAACGTATCGTATGACTTTAGGCATGACGTACATATACCAATCTCTATTGATCTAAGTGAAGATCAACTAGATTGAGATCAAGAATACTTATGGTACTTGATAAGGTACATAGGAATAGTTCTTGATTCAAGGAAATAAAGATATGCTAAATATTGATTCTACACGCATAAACACTGGCAAAGGATCAAGCAAGACCCTTTGGAGTTAACCATTGATAAGGACGAGCTATAGAGCATCGTGTTTCGAAATGGCAACATGGATTGGAGACCATGAGTTGTTGCGTGGGAAATTAAAATATTAATTTCTATGTTCTAAGATACAACTGGAAAGTCTTCCACATATCTGTGAACTGCTTGGATAAGTAAATCCAAACAAAGTATCACTAGCAACCTAAACAGTTGAAGTAAAAGTACTTATTGTCTAAGAAGCAATAAAACAGAGTTGTTTATATTAATGAGTTCTTCATTGAACTTGGGTGGATCACATGTCTGCTAACTTGATGGTTCTTCATTGCAAAATGCGTAGAACCACTATCGAAGTAAGAAAGACTAGATCACATAATAAACAAACTCAAAAGATCTTATCATCATATCTCGAAAAACATTCGATGAAAAGGATATTAAGATTGGCAAAGCATGATAACTAAACCTATGCAAAAAGTGAGAAGCAACACTCACATTGTAGCACTGGAAATCAAGCATAGCTTTGAAATTCCATGAACTGTTTTAGAAGATGGGTTTGAGGCCCATGGTTGTAAAACATTGGGGTTGAACATTTATCATATATGTAATGTATTTTCATATTCCATTTAATCTTGGTTTAGTATTAAATGATGAGTCCCTTCAAATTTGACGATATATTCAAGATAGACTGTCAGGACCAGTCCTCTGACTAAGAAATGTCTATCAAGTGAACTTGAATGTCAAAAGTTAAAAAAAGGTCCCTGGTCGAAGTTTTCTATAAAGATGGACGCATAGAAAACGTTAGACGACTAGAATGCAAGATGACTAGTAGTTCTGTTTCTTGAACTATGTGGACATGGCAATGTCGTAATCATTTGCGTAGATACTTACTTTGGGAAGACTAGTATCGGACAGACCTATGAAACTTTACTGTAAGAGATGAAAATCTGTCATAAGTAAATTTCATTAAAATTATTAGACACTAAATCCTCAATACTTGAGGGATTTGAGATTACTTGTTTGAGAACTGGTTACTTTGACCTTGACCAACCGTCGCACCGTAAAAGGAGGCTATAAAGGCAACGCTCAGGTAATCACCTATCAAACGAAGTCTAATCTCAAGATCGCAAGATTGGGATTGTCCTCCCATAAATCGGGATGAGATGCTTAAAAGTTGTACAAGGCCACTCGGAGAGCTAGAAACTGTAAAATGCATGGCCGTGCTCGGATGAATCATAGGCTATGATTATCTGTTTATTTGATCAATTGAACTCTGAAACCGAGAAACACCTCTGGACATAATAAGGATGACAACTCTTACCTTATGTTCAAAAGCAAGCATCGAGCGACAAAGGAATTAGGTAATGCACACTTGTCCCTAAGGACAAGTGGGAGACTGAAGGAAATAATGCCCTTGGTCCAAGTATGCATATAATGTTAAGTCTAATAAATGCGGTTCAGTATTAATTAACAAGTTAATAATTCAGTGAGATCAAGTGAGCTGAATGCCTAGCTAGAGGCCGCTTCAGTTCAAGTGGAATTAATGATATTAATCCACAACTTACTCTTGACTGAACCCGTAGGGTCACACAAATAGTACGTAAACGGATCAAGTATTTAATGGCATAAATACTCCATTTATGGATATTCGGAATCGACGGATCTTGGTTTCAGTGGGAGCTGAGATCGTCACAAGCAAGAAATGAATACTCCGGAAACGATGATATTGCCGGAAACGGAAATATGGATCGTATCGGAAATATAAATATTATCCAAGTCGTAGATGTTGCCGGAAACGGAAACATGGTACGTATCGGAAAATATTAACGGAAATGGAAATATTGCCGGAATCGGAAATATTGCCGGAAACGGAAATATTGTCAGAATCGGAAATATTATCGGAATCAGAAAATAATTCCGGAACGGAAATATTAAATATTTGTTCGAAACGGAAATTAATTCCGGAATCGGAAATATTAAATATTGTTCGTATCGGAAATGAATTCTGGAACCGGGAATTTAATCGGAAGCGTATCGTACGAATAAGCATCGGACGAGGTCTGCCGAACGAAGGCCCAGCACGAAGCCGGGCCATCGCCCAGCTAGCCAAACGCGCGCCACACGCCAAGCCAAGGCAGCACCCAGGCCCACCGCAAGTACTAATGTTTATTGTTATGGTTATGGTACTAATAACAATTTAAGTTAGCTCATTAAGTTTTGATTATTTATTTTTCTTTTTTTGATTGGATGTCTTTTGGGTTTTCCCTCTTTTAATACAAGTACACATTAATATTGATGTATTTTGAATTTTCTCTATTTTAATTAACAAAAAAAGAAGAGATTGATGAAGTGATGAGTTGATGACACATGTCTCATTATCATCTATGGTTTTAGTTTTTAAACTAGTATAGTACCCGTGCGATGCACGGTTTGTAATCTAAATATAAATTTATGTGAAATATAAACTATAGTGGTAGACAATAATCATTAAAATAGAGGTTATAGATATTCTCCTAATTAATGACGGATACTTTCGTTATTTTCCTATTCGTTGTCCTATTTATTAAAAAAATAAAACAAAAAAGGATACATGGACAAAATTATATTCATCTTCATTTGTCACTTGTGTCAAAAAAAAAAAATTATTTTCATCCATTATTCCCTTTGATAGTCATATCTACTTAATACTCGTCTCAGTTGCCTCATTATCCGACAACTTAACACACAACCCCACCATTTACTTTATTTAGCTAGAGATGACTTTGAGGTGGGCGTGTCTTTTACATCGTGCCCGCCTAAAGATTTTCATCCTCATCCGAGCCACCAGTGATAGAAACGATAGTCACCCCTCTCAATCTAGGTCTCGAGGGGTAAATATCAAACTTTTTGGTATATTTTGTTTCTTCTGATGATACAAAATCATGCCTCCAACCTGTTTTCCGGATCTCGTCCATCCCTGCTCCACCACTTATCCGCGTATCCACACCCGCCTCAAACCCTCTCTTAGACTCCTATTTTTTCCGGTAAGAGAGTGATTGAGTAAATAAACAAAACGTTACTCTACATAATGTGTAGGATAATATTCTATCAGTCCCAATTTAATCGTCACATTAAGTTTTCACGGAGTATTATATGATAAGTATATTTTAGCTTATCTGTAATATTTAAACACAAAAGTATTTTGATTGAATGAGGGAATAAGTGAGACCTTAATTTTTGATAGTGAGAAGAGAGAAGTAATGTATTAGTGAGTTCATGCCATAAAAGAAGTATGAAAATGAAATTGGGCGCTCGAAAAAAGAAAGCGTGACGATTAAATTGGAATAAAAGGAGTAGTAAAATAATGTTGATATATTTATAATGGATTAGTTGAAGGATAATCAAGGAAGAAAGGTCCAATCTAAAATCCATCACTGCCTCATCACCCGCGTGGAATACATTTTTTAATCACATCACCCACCAAACTTTCTTCCATCCCCGCTCGGCCATGGGAAGGATCCGCAGGGGATCTCCCAAAAAACCCGTCTCGCTAACAATCTAACATCCCTATATTCGATAGATAATTTACTTTATTTTTCAGCTAAATTTGGAATATATTGACATAAATGTATTACGGGTTATTAAAATTGACTATGATTATAAATTATTTAAAAAGTGACATACATAATTAGGATTTAGTGAGTGTTTTCAAATCTAATAAATTTAAACTCGCTCCATCACCAAGGTGGGTACATGATATCCTTAAACCCGCTCACCAATACCAAATCTCTATTTATTAGTGAATATTAGTAAATCATGCATCTATGTCTATCTTCTTCGTCATCCCAGCCTAAAACCAAACTCTCCCAATCATAAAGTGTGATGTACGATTTACATATCAAAATGTTAAATTTGCACGAAATTTTATTTATAAGTTATATGCAAATCCTTTCCATTTAACATATTTAAAATATTTATGTTGTTGCAAACATATTAATAATATAATAACTTTATAATAATACTACCAACGTGTTTTTAGTAGTTGCACAATTTTGACTATTTTTCTTTTAGTTTCAGAGGAATCTCAACATTAATTTTAATCTAAGTTTTTTTAGAAAATTTTAACATAAGTTGTATTTATTGATAATTTCCTTACTTTCCTATTTTTCTAAATTTTTAACTCAGCTTTTTTACTTTGCTTAATTTAAGTCTATTCCTTAAATAAATAATTACTTTCTTAATAATATAATTTTTTTTGAAATGAATATTTTATCATAACATAGATGTGTATTACTTAATGAGTACATTTTAATCTTTTTACATGGACACCAAATCATCCCATATTCCCTTATAGAATATAGGTCATATTTGGTGATTTTGTTAAATGATGTAGATAGTCATATAAAGCTATGTAATATTTGGTAATTCAAGTATCTTTAGATAGTTATATAGGCAAGCTAAGCAGATTTTAGAAAATAGTCGTTCAAATACTTTAAGATGATCATGATTATTCACGGCAATACGAATGATCATTTTAGAACATAGTTTTACTTTTTATATAGTTTGATATATATTAATTACACACTTAGATTATGTAAAAAATATATTAGTTATTAGCAATGTATGTCCTGATTGCAAATTTACGCGTATAAATGTCTTTCTGAATATGCATACTTAGATGGTCAATAGTAGATGATTAACTTTAATCATAATTCGCCATATACGAATACTACACCGAAAAAGCAACTATGTATATATGACTATGACATACTTCGAATATTGCACCCGTATCACTTAGATTAATTATACTGGAGACAATTCCTTTATCTTATAATATATGATAAACGACATTAATAAAAAAAAATCCGCCAATATAAAAACTATTTGATTGTGACATTCATGATAATATATATATACACTGCACGGAGTATATAAATTATATAATTTACAATTTCATGACTTAAATAATCAAGAAACATATTAGCATTTTCATCTTTGCATGTTAATTTGCCATAATTTATTATATATTAGCGTAGATAATCGAAACATTCGTGCATTAATTAGCTAAGCCTCTGATTACTTGCATAAATATATGTCCAAATATTTTTGCATAATATTCATAGCCAAGTCAAAATAATATAATGACATGGATATTTTTTTAATTAAATAACATATAATCAACTTTTTAGGTTTAGTAGAGAATATTTAGCATAATATATGAATCTTTAAGAATGGAATTCTTGGAAGTTTGCAATTTTACTACGTACGTAATATTTAGGATATCTATTATCAACATAATCTTTAAGTTTTATAATGGCAATCAATAATATCTTATCTGATTCTTTCTTAATAAGATAAAACAAATTTAGACTAATAATTTTTTTAAAATTAAAAAGAGAGGCGAATCAATGAGTGACATTTGTCATCACCACATTGATTTCCTCTCTTTTAGTATAATATATAGATACTAGGTATATATTAATTAATTAATATATAATTGTTTATGTCATATTAACTTACTGTATCTTATGGCAACAATAACTAATATGGAAAAATACATAAAGAATTAAAAGATTCATCAATATTTTTACTAGCAATATTTTTACTAACTTATATAGAGAATTTCCTATATATGTATACATTATCAAATTCTACACATAATCTAATTCAAAAATATATCACATATTCTAGATTAATTATTTGAAATTTATTCTTTTATAATAACCTATATATATACCATAAGAAACAAACATATACAAGTACAATGGAAAAAAATTGAGAAAAAATGTTAGATTTTCGAAAATACAATAGATCTTGTATAGACCCATATTTTTAGTTGCATACCTATGCATGTAGAGCTGGATGCATATGAGTTTTTATCTGCACGGTGAAAGAGTTAAAATTTGAACACGATGATCAAAAAAATGAACATGAAAAAAAAATATCCTTCTTCATACTTCTCTTTTGTGAAATAATAATTTAGGCTAATTAAAATATCATAAATTCTAGTACGTCTACACAAGTTTCATCACTACGCTATATTTCGGGAGGAAATTATCATTCAGAATATAAACAAGTAAAAAACATGAACTCTGATGAATATTTTTCTTATTCTATGTTCCTCTTTCCTCTATGTGTCTTTCTCTCTCCTCTGCAACTTTTCTCCATCTTAATAGTTCTCATTTACCCCTCCTGCTCATTGTTAAATTTTCCATCACCAAATGCAAACAGATTGAGTTCACCAACTTGTCTTCCACTTCTTCTTCGACTCTGTCTTTCTTTCATCCTTGTTAAATTTTGAAAATTGAACATTCAATATTTTTTAAATTAAAAATGAACTTTTGTATAGGATGTCAAAATAGTATGAACATTAAATTTCTAAAACTTAACATTGTATTTTTAAAATTAAACATAATCAAGAACAATAGGTGATTTTTTTAGAAACTAATTATGTAAGTAGATTCAGGAAATAAACATGTATAAACACATTTTCATCACAATTTATTTAAACATATACTCCAGAATCGAGTATTAAACATTTTAACAGTAATTTAAATTTACAAACCTAGAATCGAACATACACTAGTAGAAAAAACCCTTATTGCAGCGGGCTTTTAGACCCCTGTTGCAGCGTACATCGTATGCTGCAACTGGGGGGCCTGCAACAAGTCTGAACTTGTTGCAGCGTACATGTTCGCTGCAAAAAGTGATTTGTTGCAGCGGGCTTTTAGATGTACGCTGCAACAAGTGCCAAAAAATTGGCAAAATTTTGGACTTGTTGCAGCGTACATATAAAAGCCCGCTGCAACAGACCCAACTTTTTGCAGCGTACATTTATTTGTACGCTGCAACAAGTCTGAATTACTCAATTTTTTGCAGCGTACATTTATTTGTACGCTGCAACAAGTCTGAATTTTTGCGAAATTTTTTTCCCTTGTTGCAGCGTACAACATATATGTACGCTGCAAAAAAGCACTTTTGGCGGGAAAATTCTAATTTTGTTTAGGGATACCTAGAGTGCCTTGCACCAAATATAGAAACCTGTCAAAACAATAATAGAATAACGCAACCTGTATAACAAATATAAAAACAACAACTGGAGTTTTGTATATATCCCAAAACCAAAAGTGCACATACCGATACATTTAAATACATTTACGTTCCAATTTCAAAGTACGCATACATTTTAACATAAAAGATTGTTCTATAACATCTAAACCAACACGATCAAGCGCCATCAGGTCAATAATAAATACTTGGTGGTAAAAAACTTCGCCCATTGCTCACGAACCACATCAATTTCCTCACTAGCATAAGGCGCAGTCCTCGGAGTATAGACCTTACAAAAACAAAAAATTGATGGAGCATATATTAGATCGATTAAATGCAAATGAAATGTCACATTTTAACATTCAAGCAACTAATGACAATGTATTAATAGTCTAGAATACGAATCAATTAGTTACTTAATTACCTCATCTAGCCGGCCTTCATAGTCATGTTGTAACGTGACTATCTCTAACATGAACTTCATAACGTAATAGCCACACTCAGTTCCGCCGATTTGTTGAGCACACTGATTAAGAAACATAATACTTTATCTTGCAAGGCCAATAATTAATAAAAACAAAGCAAAAAGCTAATTAAGAAACATGTTATACCTCTATATGAATGGGTTTACACGACTTAAAACTCGTTTTATTCGGACAATGCCCACCATTGCACTTGTACACTTGGTATGCCCTAGAAAATTAACGAAACATGGGTACTCATGAATATGAATAAGTTGAATTTAGTTGAACATGATTTTGTATAAGTTGAACAAGAGACTTGAGAAACTGCACATCACACTTGCAAAGTGTTCTTATTTGTGCACATCATCTTTTATAAATTGAACATCATCTTTTATAAATTGAACATAATCTTTTATAAGTTGAACATGAAGAATTATAAACTGAACATGACAATATTTAGACAGCGCCACATATGATTTTTTAGTAAAGAATAATGAACATTTGCTTATTACTATTGTTGCTTGCCTTTTAGTTGAACATGATTTTGTATAAGTACGTTGAACATAAGAGTTGAGAAACTGAAAATCACACAAATTGTTGAAAATATCATAGTTTTATAGGTTAAATTTAGTTGTCAAAATTCTTTATAAGTTGAACACGAGACTTGAGAAACTGAACATCACACAAAAGTATTGAACATATATTAGTTTTATAAGTTAAATTTAGTTGAACATGATTTTGTATAAAATGAACATAAGATTTGAGAAACTAAACATCACACAAAAGTATTGAATCCCACCTACATCACTGCCCTTTAGGGCTCTCTCTACATTGAAAAAAATAATCAATTGCATCAAAAATCTCACCACACTTAAATATCAATTCTCAGCTCGATATAAACTGCGTACTAAACTAACGAATCTAGTCCATAATTTTAAACTCATTCACAAAAGTTAACCTAAAAAAACCCCGAAACGTGTAAATTGTAAATTAAAATTAGAAAGAGAAACAACATGAAGAAAAGGCGAAGAAGATCCAAACCTTGTCAAGAGAATCAGGAGGAGGAAGAGGAGGAGGAGGAGGAGGAGAGAGATATGTAGTCTGTAAGAGAAGCATAGATGAGTTTAACGCCGGCGGCATTAACAGCGACGTAAGTTCATTTACCAACTTTAAGTTCCGCCGCCAAACTCAAACAAATGCCCTAACCGGAACAGAAGAGATCGAAACTCCGACGAAGCATCGTCATCCTAAGCAAAACAATTACAAAAACCACAAATTAATTTTAGCAAAAACTCAAAGAAATTGCAATTGCAGTTTCGGAGAAGGAAATGGGAGAGAAAGAGAGAGATTACAGATGAGGAGGAGGAGTTGCGAGTGCGGCCATGGTGAAAGAGCGAGAAAGACGAGGAGCGATAAAGGAGAGGGCGAAGAAGCAGAGGAAAAAAACGCTGACGATGGAGGTAATCACTAGGAGAAATCGCCGAGAAAATCGATTGTTGCTGGTGATATTATGATGGAGGTGGTGGTGGCGGCGCTGGTGATTCGCCACGGCGCAAAAAATGGAGAGAGAAAATGGGGTTTGATGAGAGAGAAAATTGTGAGAGGTTAGAGGAGAGAGAAAATTGGGTATGTTATATATAATAGCCATATACAACTTAAGTGGTGTCGTTTTAGCTCCTATGCAGCTAACTCAACTGCATACCTATGCAGCAATTAATGATTATTGTTTAGATGCCCAATTTGCTCTCAATTAAGTCTGTTGTCTAAAAACCCACTTGACTAAACACAACATAAGTTAGCTCACCATTTAAAGGCTCTACGTCTCTTGTAAGCGGCCCACACCCCATTAGTAGTAAAATCCAACCGCATTTACTACAAAAACACTATAAATATGTCGCCCTAGTGCACTACCAAGATACGTTCATTTATTGCCTTCATACACACTTAAATTTAGAGAGCTTTCTCTAGATCCAAACCTAGTATTTACATAGACATCAGATGGACTTTTCTCGAAGCACCTTCGATACCAGTTAATCTTAATTGTGTGCAGGTATTCTTGGACTTCAACACTCAAGAAAAAGCTAGATCTTAAAAACTCCGACAAATTTTATGGAGTAATGGACCTGTAACATTAACATTAAGACTATTGCGCTAATTACTATGTACTACCTCCGTTTCATTAAGTTATTTACGCTTTGAAAAATGTGTCCAATAATAAAAACTTTGACAATAAATTCTCACTATTATATTTATCAAAAATTATAATGAGATATTTTGTTAGATTCGTCTCAAAATTTATTTTATAAATATCAAATTTTTATATATATTTTTGTACAAGATTGGATATATTAATCGTTAAATATTGCCCCGGATTCTGTGCAAATAGTAAGTGTAAAGATTTTTTTGAAACAGAGGTAGTGATTGATCTTATATATACGTCGTTTTATTGTATTTTTCTTAAATAAACCTGGTCCACCTATTATTATTTTGGACCAAGCCCAATAGAGGAAGGTTATCCACTTACTAATTCTATGCACACGTGTGAATGAATTAAGCCCAAATTATATTACTCGTTTCTTCCTCTTCTCTTTCATTTACTCGTCCACTGTTTTCTCTCTCCTCATTCACGTATTCTTCTCTCCTCCTTCTCTCTCCTTTGTTTCTCCTTCTTCTTCTCTCGATTTTCTGCAATTCGTCTCCTCCATTATCAATGTCGCCAATAACCAGGGGAGGTCCTTCATGTCGAAATCGAGGAGGACTCGGTAGGGGAGGTAGTTCATCTCGAGGTCGAGGAGGATTCAAAAGTGGAGGTACTTCAGCTGGAAGTGGAAGAACGCTCCGTAGTTTACCTAAATCAGTTGAAAATTCAGGTTTATTTTTCTATTTCCAATTTTTTTTAATTCCTTTACCTTTCGCTCGCCAATTTTACGATTTACTTTTTGCTCTTTCATGTTTTTATGTGTTCAATTACCTCGCATTGATTTAATTTTGATAATCTACTAGAGGTTTTTCAAGTTTTGTTTGATATGAGTTTTTCCGTTCACGAATTAGGGTTTGTGTCCCTAATTTTCAAAATTAGGGTTTCTAAGCATGTTTTGCTGATTTTTGTTGTATAATCATAGCTAGGTTGTTGTAAACATTCATAATTTGAAGTTTTGTGGCCATGATTTAGTGTTGAATTTGACTAATTTTCAGAATTACTGTTTCTATGCATTTTGTTGTTGATTTTTGTGGTTCATTGTTCTGATAATACCTATTTATTGTCCACATTCACTAATTAAAGGTCACTATGCTATTGTTTTAAGTATTATTGTGTATAATTGAGGTAATTGTAATTGTAATAAATTTATTGGTTACTATACTCTCAGTGATGGTCACTGTAGGAAGTATATTAGAGTATTGTTTTGGAATATTTTCAGAATTACTGTTTCTATGCATTTTGTTGTTTATTTTTGTGGTTCATTGGTTTGATAATACCTATTTATTGTCCACATTCACTAATGAAAGGTCACTATGCTATTGTTTTAAGTATTATTGTGTATAATTGAGGTAATTGTAATTGTAATAAATTTATTGGTTACTATACTCTCAGTGATGGTCACTATAGGAAGTAGTAGAGTATTGTTTTGGAATATTTATTGTACACACTGATTTCTGTTAATGTATTGTGTAGATGATGTGCCATTGAAGGATATTGTGAAAGGAATTGGGAAAAGGAAAACAGTAGCAACTAAGAAACGGCCACGGCCAGTGCTTCAGCAACAAGATGTTCCACCAGTGAAACCACCAACTAAGAAGCGAAAGGCTGTGACATTTGAAGAACCGACCAACACATCTGGTGGTGATGCTGATAATGTTGAAACAAAACCATCTGATGCACAGACGTAAGCTATTACATTTTATTACTCTTTTTCTAGTACATAGTGTCCTTTATTTTTTATATAGTATCGTCTGTGTTGCATTGTGTATTTGTGTTTTGTCATGTCTTTAATTGCGCAAAATTCCAAACTGTGGTGTGCATAGATTGTCATAGCATCTTATTTGCTGCTTCCCTATTCAACTTCATAACCTTTGTTCAATTAAACAATTTAAGAATAATAGTAACATTAATATGCATATATTTTCTAGTACATAGTGTCCTTATATATATATATATATATATATATATATATATATATATATATATATATATATATATATATATATATATATATATATATATATATATATATATATATATATTGTATATATATATATATATATATTGTATCTTCTGTGTCACTTGTGAAGTTCGAGTTCTGTTTTTTTAAATCATCTATTCTATACTTTCTGTTTTTATTGCAAGACTTTCAGGACAAGGTGTAGGCCTGCAAAATTGATTTAACTTATTTCTGGTTTATCTGATAACCAGAAAAAGGCTGTGGTTGACATTGGGTTTGGGGGGTTGCTGAGTGTACAACTGACCCGGACAGAAACTTCTATGTTAGGGTGGTTGGTAGATAGTTTTGACCCCATTAGCTGTATGTTTACAATTGACCAGATGAGAGATTTCGTTGTTTCATAATTTGATGTTTATGATGTTTTTTGTTTACCTTTGAACCCCATGAAAGAGGTTGTAGAAACTTCTCGTAGTGCTAATGAAACCAACCCCGATTACCCCTTGAAGCTTGAGTGGAGACGTAAGTTTGGGCATGACCTTAATGAGTCAATACCTTTGAATTTGGTTGAGGAAAGGATTCCTCTTTTGACTGACGATCGTATGGATGAGTTCAAACAGTTGTTTGTTATGCATGCTCTTTCCTCTTTTTTAGCCCCTACTGCAAATAGAACCATTGATTTGAGGATAGCGAAGAGTGTAGTTGATGTGAATGAAATCAAGACATATAATTGGTCTAAATATGTACTTGACAGACTTTGTGAAGCTGTTGCAAGTTATAAAGGTCTTAAAAAGCCTAAACCTTCTGCCGAGTCTCCTGAATGGTGTTGTGGTTGTGTTGTCATGTTAGAAATCATTTATTTCCACCGTTCGAAGTTTAGGAATGTTGCACTAGACTCAACTTTACCACTAATTCAACATTGGACCAATGACCTTGTTAGAAAAAGAGTAAAACTTGAGATGAGTTGTAAGAGTTTTGGGTGTGGGCTTCTAGATTCTAGGATCTACCTTGTAAGTGAGAAGTTGGTGTTTGTGGATGGCCAAGTTTACACGGGAGAAGATATTGCTGATGCTGCTTTGCGAGCTAACCAAGCTAACCAAACTTCAAGTGACGAGGGCAGAGGAGATCAACATGCTCGTCAAAGAGAAATATGTTTCCGGCTTCCCCCTGGTTCTATGTCAGATGACGACATTCGTGCAATTGCTGTTGATGTAAGTTCTTTCGTCTATGATTATTTAATTTTTATTTTGTATATTTGTTTTACATTTATTATTCACTTTTTCTGTTCAATTTCTTTTTGCAGAAAGTATATGAGAACTTCTTGTTCATGAGAAGGGATATGGAAATAGTCTCAAACTTCTACATGGACCAGATTAAAGAGCTTCTTTGCTCAATGCATCATGAGCCCACTTTGTCGTCTCCCCAAATATCCCAGTCTGATGCATTTTTTAGTGATCCTCGTGTGCATGCAATAGTTGATGAGATTGCAAAGCTTGTCATTTGGGTGACCAAACTTCCTGGTGGATTGGATAATATTGCGGCTTTTGGTAACTGCATGGTAACACTCACTTCACCTTTATTTATTCCTATATGTTAACAATGGGTTACTATATTTTTAAAAAATGTTACTATAACATGAATTTCATATTTAACACTAAAAAGTCCTTTTACTACAAGATAGTGTTCCTTTTTAGCTTTATAGTTACCTTTATTTATTGTCAATTTTTTGGTTTTTACTTTGTTTCTTCTACTGACTGATTTTTATTACTAACTACTTTTTTCAGAACAACAGAAACCAACATCCTAATTTTGAAGAGCCTAATCTTGAAAATCCTAAAAATCCTCATATGGATAATGGTGAGAATAATACTGAGGATGTTGTAATACCCACAATCGGATTCGAGCATGTTTTGGAAAATGGTGGTGCCAAATGTTCGGCTGTAACTTGGAAGGCTTCTGATGGTGGCAATACTTTAGTTACACCATTTCTGAAGTCCAATATCAAAGATATGAAGTTTCTCTCTGAGTTCGTCCAAGAACTCATTGACTATTGCCTTGTTGATGATGGATGCATGGTTTTCAAGTAAGTACATTGTTTTATCAGATCATTACTCTTTCAATATATATAGACACCTGTAGGGAAACCATAGTGACCTTTTTTTTTTCTTCTTCTTCTTACATCTACTTTAATTTCCAGTGAGCAATTGGTTTCATTTCATGATGACTACGTGATTCCAAGAAATGAGTTTTGGTCATTAGGAGCATCTTCTGGAGATATTGACGGTAATATCATTGATTGTTGGGCTCTTCTTCTTAATGAAAACCAGAAGAATCGTGAGGAAGGAGCTACAAAATTGTATCTCGGTGTCTCAATGAGTGTGAGTTTTTTTTATTAAATTAATAGTTTTAAACAACTTACTAATAACTAGTTAGAGAATCCTTTTTTCTTAATAAAATTCTTTTTCATGTTGTTTGTTGAAGGCTGATTTAATAGATGTAGCAAAAAGCATTCTATCTACGTTGGAAGTTGAGTCACAACAAATAGACGTTCTACATGAGAGTTGGAAGAATTGGATTCAATTGCCTTCAAACAACTTCGATTTGTCAAAGCTTGAACTGGTAACAATCTTATACATATGTAATTCAAAACTGTGAAACGTTTCTCTTATACATAGTGTCCTTTTTATAATATATAATGATTGTTATTGGATGCATAGTAGTGTATCCTAGTGGGACTGGTATTGGGATAAATGTTTTTATGTTTTGTCTGTTTGAGGGAGGGTATGAAAAGACGATGGAATTTAATATTGTTGTGTGCACTTATATGCTAGTTACCTGAATTAAGTGACTGGTGAATGTGGTGAATGAGCTAGATAGAACAGCAGGTTATGAAATGTGCAAAAAGGGTCTCTATATATAATTTAAATAGTCACTATGTAATTAAAATTGGTTTGTGCAGGTATTCATTCCCGTGTTTTATTGTAAGCATTGTTTCCTACTTGTCTTAAATTTGAGGGATGGCAAAGTGCAGTGTCTTGGCAGTAGGAGTTACAATAAAACCAAGCTTGATGACTTTGCATTGTTGGCGGGTGTATTGGTACTTCTCTATCTCTTAGTTAAACTTGTCCATAGTACATGTAGTGTTGTACCTAATGTCGTTTTTATTTTCTTGAAGTGTGATAATTTCAGTACATTTATTGATGAAAAGCTTCCACAAGCCGCAATAGACATGTTAAACTATGCCATGGAATGTCCAAGAATAAACTGGAAAACTTCGAAACTCAACTTTGATGATGCAATTTATGTGATGACAAGCATGCTCTACTTTGAGGGAGATAAGGTGTTCAAATGTGATGCTTTGAGAACAGTTGAGTTTTTGGTTCTTTGTGATTGTTATTTTTTTTTGTTTTTTTATCTTTTTAAATGGGTTCTGATCTATATATATTTCAAAATTTGTCAGGCTCCAATTAGGCGACTTCTACTGGCCCAAATTGGTGCTTCTTTGGTGCTTTCTGATATGAACACAAGCAAGTTAGATGTGCTGACTAAAATGGCAGAGTTTCGTCCTCGAAGAGAGCAGATTGCAAAAGAATTGGACAAGAAAAGGAAAGGAAAGGGCAAGGTTTCTACTCAATGAAGTACAGAGGAGGTAACAAGCAGCACAATGAATATTTTGAACAGAATTAACAAGCAGTTAAATGTAATCAGAATCAACTAAACAATTAATTTGCAGCTGTATTTTGTAGGACAGTTAACCATTTTGCGCACTGGTTATGTAAGTGGAAATTCCACATTCAAGTTGACTAATATTTTGAAATTATATTTTGTAAGGTACTAATTGCCATTTGAGGTTATTATAATATGTGAAAAGGTCACTATTTTGCAAAAAAAGATTGTTTGGATTTTTGTTTTGCTTAGGTGTGTATTGTCAAACAATAGCCTAATCCTATAACAAATACGCACCCATATGTGAACTTTTTCCAAACCTAAGTTGACTTAAGTTGACTTTTGGTGTATTGCAGTTTTTGCGGTTATTATATAATCATAAAAGGTCACTATTTTACGGAAAAGTATTTTTAATTGTATTTTCGGCTTTTATTATTATTTTATGGGACAAGAAGCTTCCCAATGTTAATAAATCCAAATTACAGTATTAATATAACCAATCATATCTTTTGTCTACAAGAATTTTCAACGTAGGATATATAGTTCTATGCATGCACTATATATAAAAAAAAGGGTCACTATGAGACAACTATATCATCATCAAAATAAAATCAATTCAGTTGGACTCCCTGTTCTGTCAGTTCACACAATGGTAGTGAAGTCTGCTTTGCATAACATGAATATTGGATCAATTACCAAAAAACAACAAGTAGTCATTCCTCCAGTCATAGTGACCTTCATTGGAAGTATAGTTACCAGAATAGAAACAAAATTACAAAACTGAATTACCAAAATAGAATATAAACTCAAGAATCAAAATAAATGCTTAGGAGTTTCGGAGCCAAATTCCATGTGCTTTCTCCTTTTTCCCTTGTTAAAGTTGTCATAACTCCTTGGAATCCTCTTTTTTGACTTTCCTTTAGTGCTGGCATGAGCCGGGTCCAAAACTTGCACAGATTTCTCATTCTCAGTTGTCGTATTTGTTGTGTTCTGTTCATTGTTGCTTGCAGCTGTAACAATTGTTTGAATAGCTTCTGAATCTTTCTTGAAGCTTTCTTCAAGTATTTTTCTAGCCTCTTCTATTGTATGGCTCTTAAGTATTTTCTCAGCATGTGTAAGCGCCAGGGGGTGAAACTGTTCAATAATCCTTTACCTTTTAGCTGTGCCTCATGCTTGGTCCACACCTCAACCTTTGCGAACTTTTTTCATCTAAAGGAGATGTACTTTTCTGGAATTTTTTGAACAGAATGCAGATGCAGAACACGAATACAATGAAAGCACAACCAACCAACTCCTCAAAATTCTTGCAGGGACAAATAATGATCTCATTCGGCGGATCACACATCACGGATTGTGCGGAGCCAGCTCTATCTTCAAGGTAAACTCGATAAATCATTTTCGGTCCATTTGTGTGAATGAGTTATACTTGCGATGCAACAGCAAGATTAAATTCTTCTTCAAAATCCCTGAAAAGTGTATGTGTGTAGACTTGAGCAGCATGATTCAATAACGAAGTCATTGGATAGTGTGAAGTCGGAATAGATTTGGTGGTGTTGAATTCATCAATATCTTTTGTCCTTCTCCATCTCTTTATCGTTTCTTGAAATATGTTATAGAACTCAGTCAAACTAGTCTTCTTAGTAGCTCTGAAACCCATAACATTTTTCGTACTCTCACTCCTTTGTGATGACAAAATCCCAGCAGAGAAGAAGTCCTTACTCAGAGCGGTTGCCCACTTGTGTCTTAACTTATATATTCTGATGAAACATTTGTGTTCCTTTAGATTGTACTTTGTGACCATTTGTGAGGGGGTCGAAAAAGCACGAGGCTAATGCGTGACCTCGTCCCTCGTGGGCGTGACGTTGTCATATCAAGTGCAATTGGATTTCCTGTGAGTTTACACCCAATCGACTAGTAATATAGGAGTCGCCATTCAGTTTTTAACGACAATGAGAAAAACTGACAAAACCCGGTTATCGTGACATAAAGGGAGTGCCATTATGTTCGACCACGACGGCCATAGGTTCCCTTGTGATCCCTGGTGTGGGGATCGCTCAACGTACACCCGCAGGGCAGAGATTGAGAGTTCGGGGGACTGTAACTACCGAGAGGAGTGCTCATCGATAATACTCCAGAGGCAGGTTATCCTTACTAGCTCAGCATAAGTAATTGAAGGGACATGCGTTAAACTATTAAACTATTCTGAATTGATTTTAGCAATATGCAACACATAATACTAAATCGATCCTGATTATCTTATTTAGATTGATTTAAGGTACCTAGCATGATAATTCAATTGTCCAGGGTATTATCTTATTAGGCGTGATAGATAAATCAAATTAATAGTTTGACAATTTTATAAAAGGGTGATGAAAGCGATTAAATCATATGAGGGACACATTACAACGCACCCTTGAGAGGTGCGTTGTGGTTCTCAGAAAACTAACCACTTGGCTTTGCTATTTATCCTTTTATTTAGCGAATCTCGGGTTTCCAAGCAATGTTCCAGTATTTAGGCTTAATTCTTCGAGCTACAAGGGGCAGGATGCGTTCTGTTCGACTTTTGGGTCGATTGCGACAGAACGCCAGATCAATTTAGCAGCGTGAGGCTTAGGCTTAAGGCTAGAGTCAATACTCAGATTATGGAATTGTGTATTATTTTCACGTTGGTTTTAGGCTGTATTTATAGGAAAAGAGTGTGTGGAAAGATAGATTTTAAGATACGAATCCAAAAAGAATCCGGAGATAAAACGGCCCTAGGCACTTTCAGCGCCCAGGGCTGGGCGCCGAAGATTTCGGCGCCCAGATCCAGGCGTTGAAAATGGGATCTGGGCCGAATTCTTGTCAGATTTGGACTCTTAGAACACAAAGCTTTTTGGGATATTTATCCGAGTCTTTTAGTGCGTATTAACTTATGACGGAATGCGTCTGGGCCCGTTACGAACTCTAGGTTCGTTAGGAATTTAATTAATACGTAACTCTTATTTTCGAATTATACCAGGAATAGAATTCCTTTGTAAATTCTATCTCTTTTAGGATTTATATTGGAGTGCAACACCTAATTCTGATAGGTTTCTATCTTTTTATGATTTTGCCACTTTTAACAACTACCTTTTACGACAGCTACTATTCTTAGCAGGTTTGTATAAATAGCAGCTTTGGCTGAAATGAAAGGGTGATTGAGATTCGTTATTTTATAGGAGATGCGTTTCCAAGTGGAGATTTATGTTCTCATCATCGAACCTTCCCTTTCGGGAATGGGGACAAAATTAGGCGTCTACAGTTAGCCCCCACTTTGACTGAGTCTCGAGATGAGACGATGGTCAAAGTACTAGACGGAGTGCGTCATACAAGCCATGGTGTATGTGACCTGTTTTGCGAGGGTCTCACGAGCCCCCGAGTGATAACATTTGACTTAAGGGTCATCACTTGAAGTGTTAACACATTCCTCACGCGTCATTGGAATTTGTTAACTGATAGTATAGAAACTCCCTCACTTTTTCATTGGAAGTATCTAAAGATGTTTTCGAAATCAAAGCTATAAAGTGTAACTAGGCCTGGCCAAGCCCAATCACGAGGTAAAACATTTTTAAAGTTTCTCATTTTCAGGGTTAGCTAAACGAGAAAACCCCCTTGTTTTTATAGGACGTAAAACGAATGAAAATCCAGCACATCGCTCTTTTTTGGAAAAGCGGAAAACCAATCCTTTGATTTTTGGAAAAGGGAAACCATCCTTTGATTTTCGGAAAAGGGAAACCATCCTTTGATTTTTGGAAAAGGGAAACCATCCTTTGATTTTCGGAAAAGGGAAACCATCCTTTGATTTTTGGAAAAGGGAAACCAGGAAAAGTTATCGCTGCAGCGACTAAGGACCTGCGCGGTTAGTGACGCAGACCCCGCCCGCTGAAGGTGGGCGAGCCTGTCCGCTGAGGGTGGACATCCCGTCCGATAGAAGTGGACGAATCTGTTTTGATGTTTTGAAAATAAGGACCTACGCGGTTTGTGACGTAGACCCTGCGGCTGAAGATGGCGAGCCTGTTTTTGTTTTGAAGATTTTATTTTCTTTCTATTTTTGAAAACTGAGAACCTGCGCGGTTAGTGACGCAGACCCCGCCCGCTGAAGGTGGGCGAGCCCTGTCCGCTAAGGGTGGACGCCCCGTGTGAGGGGGTCGAAAAAGCACGAGGCTAATGCGTGACCTCGTCCCTCGTGGGTGTGACGATTCTTTTTATTCAATCAAGTGTAATTGGATTTCCTGTGAGTGTACACCCAATTGACTAGTAATATAGGAGTCGCCATTCAGTTTTTAACGACAATGAAAAAAACTGAAAAAACCCGATTATCGTGACATAAAGGGAGTGCAATTATGTTTGACCACGACGGCCGTAGGTTCCCTTGTGATCCCTAGTGTGGGGATCTCTCAACATACACCCGCAAGGTAGAGATTGAGGGTTCGGGGGACTGTAACTACCGGGAGGAGTACTTCGCTCATCGATAACTCCAGAGGCAGGATATCCTTACTAGCTCAGCATAAATAATTGAAGGGACATGTGTTAACTATTAAACTAATCTGAGTTGATTTTAGCAATATGCAACATATAATACTAGATCGATCGTGATTATCTGATTTAAATAGTATTAAGGGACCTAGCATGATAATCCAATTTCCCAAAAATATTATATTTGTTAGGCGTGATAGAACAATCAGATTTAGTTAGTTTAACAGTTCATAAAAAGGGCGAGGAAAGCAGTTAAATCATCGAGAAGGGGCACATTACGACGCATCCTTGAGAGGTGCGTCACGGTTCTCAGAAAATTAACCACTTTGACTTTGCTATTTCTCCTTTTTATTTAACGAATCTCAATTATGGGACAGGATACGTTCTGTTCGATTTATGGATCGATTGCGACAGAACGCGTGAACAATTTCGCAGCGTGAGGCTTAGGCTTAGGGGTTTAGAGTCAATACTCAGAATATGAATTGTGTGTGTGTTCCTTTCACGTCGAATCTAGGGGTCTATTTATAAGGAAGAGTTCGTGGAAAGATAGAATTGCAGAGTTCTAATCCACAAAGAATTAGGAAAAAACACGTACCCAGGTATTTTCAGCGCCCAGGGCTGGGCGTCAAAGATTTCGGCGCCCAGCTCTGGGCGTTGAAAATATGATCCAGGCAATTTCAGCGCCCAGGTCTGGGCGTTGAAATTGCTGTTTGGGCCGTTTTCTTAGTCAGATTCGGATTCCTGAAATCCGAAGAGTTTGAGATTTAATCGAGTCTTTTAGCGATTATCAATTTTATGACGGAATGCATCTGGGCCCGTTACGAACTCTAGGCTCGTTAGGATTTTAATTAATACGTAACTCTTATTTCCGAATCATATTAGGAATAGGATTCTCGCAGTTTTCTATCTCATTTAGGATTTATGTTGGAATGCACCACCTAATTCTGACAGGTTTCTATCTTTTATGACTTGCCACTTTTAGAAGCCACCCTTTACGACAGTTACTATTTTTAGCAGGTTTCCATAAATAGCAGGTTTCGGGTGAAATGAAAAGGGGAATTGAGATTCGTTTATTTTATAGGAGATGCGTTGTCAAGTGGAGATTTATGCTTTCATCATCGAACCTTTTCCCTTTCGGGAATGGGGACAAAAGTAGGTGTCTACAGTTAGCCCCCACTTTGACTGAGTCTTGGAGTAAGACGATGGTCAAAGTATTAGACGGAGTGCGTCACACAAGCCATGGTGTATGTGACCTGTTTTGCGAGGGTCTCACGAGCCCCCGAGTGATAACATTTGACTTAAGGGTCATCACTTGAAGTGTCGACATATCCCTCACGTGTCATTGGGATTTGTCAACTGATAGTATAGAAACGTCCTCACTTTGTCATTGGAAGGATCTAAAGGTGCATAGAAACTCCCTCACTTTGTCATTGGGAGTAGCTACAGATGTTTTCGAAATTAAAGCTATAAAGTGTAATTGGGCCTGGCCAAGCCCAATCACAAGGTAAAAGTGTTTTTAAAGATTCTCATTTTCAAGGCTAGTTAAACGAGAAAACCCCCTTGTTTTTATAGGACGTAAAACGAAGGAAAATCCTGCACCCTTGTTTTTATAGGACGTAAAACGAAGGAAAATTCAGCACCCTTGTTTTTATAGGACGTAAAACGAAGGAAAATCCAGCAAAAGTTATCGCCGCAGCGACTAAGGACCTGCGCGGTTTAATGGCGCAGACCCCGCCGGCTAAAGATGGCGAGCCTGTCCGCTAAGGGTGGACACCCCGTCCGATAGAAGTGGACGAATCTGTTTTTTGAAATTTGAAAATAAGGACCTACGCGGTTTGTGACGTAGACCCCGCCGGCTAAAGATGGCGAACCTTGTCCGCTAAGGGTGGACACCCCGTCCGATAGAAGTGGACGAATCTATTTTGAAATTTTTTTTTCTTTTTTGAAAATAAGGACCTACGCGGTTTGTGACGTAGACCCCGCCGGCTAAAGATGGCGAGCCTATTTTGAATTTGAAGACTCTATTTTTCGAAAACTGAGGACCTGCGCGGCTAGTGACGCAGACCCCGCCCGCTGAGGGTGGGCTAGCCCTGTCCGCTAAGGGTGGACGCCCCGCTCGCTGGAGGTGAGCGAACCTGAATTCGTCTTTTCGATTTG
This sequence comes from Spinacia oleracea, assembly GCF_020520425.1. Lineage (NCBI taxonomy): Eukaryota > Viridiplantae > Streptophyta > Magnoliopsida > Caryophyllales > Amaranthaceae > Spinacia > Spinacia oleracea. Next base: position 66,329,409 of record NC_079488.1, on the reverse strand, counting down.
GGATTTGCGTGTCGCGGTCTTGCCCGATGGAGGTGGGCAAGCCCCTATTTTATTTTTTTCTTGTGATTTCTTTTGAGAATTTCTTTTTATTCATAGGAGCGAATTCTTCCGAGGGATGCTCGGATTTAGTTGCAACCTGAATGTGGGTTGACAATGTGTTTAGATGGACCATAGTCTCGTGGTCATCACCTTTTCATGGTTTTGAGCTAGTCTTTTCGGCTCAATTTTGCCACTACCTGGGTCCTTGATTAGGGGACTATGTATAAGTATCAACGGCGACCTTTGTCTTGAGGTCGTAAACTGGTTTTATTTTTATTTTTTTTAGACATCCAAACACGGGACTTCGTATAGCGTAGTCTGGGAATATTGTTTTTAACTTTGCATACCCTTTTTTTGAAATATATATTTTCTTTCGAGCCCCCAAGCATTCGTGCTTGACGGTCATTTCTTGTCAAAGAGGTTCCTTGGGGATACGCATTTTGTAAAATCCTTGATCGTGTTTTGGGATCGTGCTCGTAAGTGCGAGCGATCTTTGTAGTGGTGTGCTATTCTTGACAAAGTCGTGAGGTGCGACTTTCAGTAAAGAAATCGGCAACTTTCGAGTTAAATGGATGCGGCAGGGCCCAATAGAAGTTAGGGCCTTTTTGAGCCTGGGTTCATTTTCGGCGCCCAGGCCTGGGAGTTGAAATAATTCACGCCCAGGTGGGGCGTTGAAAGTGTTGTTTGGGCTGGTCTTTTGATGACACACTTGGCCTCTTGTTCATTCGTTTATTTCACTTGGAAGTTCTATGTATTCTCTTTTCTTTTGTTTTTTTCTTTGTTTTAGAACGTGATGATTTTCTTGAGAAGCCGTAGCCGATTGGTGGACTACGGTGCTTGTCGCTTTGGGGCGTTTATTTTAAGGAACTGTTGCTCTTAAGGTGTACAGTTATTGTAATAGTCGGGCGAGTCTATTTGGCCCGAGGAACATGCCTTGAGGCGTAAGACTTTGACCGCTCTTGTTGTTGTATATTTTTCCTTTTGAACGCGTTCGTGAATGTTCGATACTTAGAATGATGATATGTATGTGCAAACGAGCGTTCATAGAATGGCCGTTGTGTGCGATCCATTAATCAGTTTGCTTGAATCATATATTTTTTTTGAGCAATGACTGATTTTGAATAGTTTGCTTAGAAGCTTGATAGGGTTCAGGCCCATTCATGAAGTGGGCTCAAACATCGTGCCCTTTCGTTTGTTTAAACATTTGCTTCGGGATTTTTTATTTTGCTATGGTTGTTTCGTAGCTTGGAGCCCCCAAGTATGCATGTTGGGATGCTTCCTTTTGGGCGTACGATTTTTGGTAGGTTCTTTTGAGAAAGATGCCTTGGGGTTCCGCTCGTGTAGGTGCGAGCTATCCCTTCCGTGGTAGATAATATTTTGCTACCTTTAATCCTTAATGTAGAAGTCGTGTGGCTTGCATTTTGAATTTGGGCGATAAGTAGTTTTTTGCACCTTTTACACGTGCTCTTGGTCGTGCCTACATTAGTGCAATATGTCTTACTCTCCTTTTTTAGACTTGTACCGTGGGATGGTTGAACTTATAGTGCGACGTAGGCTTGTGTGGCCTACCAACATGTTTTAGAACATTTCACCAGGTGTTGGGATATCATTATTATTTTTTGCATTGGAGTATTTCATCATGCCTTGTTCAGGTGCTTGAATAAGTGTGGCACCTTCTGCGTGGGTTTGCACGGCTTATTACTTCGTTCGATGCGAGGATTCATAGGTGTTTCTTTCTTATTTTTATATCTGGGCAAAACTTGGCTAGCAGAAAGATTCGGCGCCCAGGCTGGGGCGTTAAAGATATCGGCGCCCAGCTCTGGGCGTTGAAAATGATTTCTGGGCAGACAGTTTTTTATATATTTTTTTATTTTTATCCTTGATTTTTCTTTTGCTTTTGCTTTGGAACGACGTAAACTGTGCAACGGACGCTTGTAGGGCGAGCGTTATATGCAGTAGTTTGATCGGAGTTTTGGTGACTCGCTATTTTCAGTTACCCTTGATAGTGGGGTGACTTTATATATTCTAAGTAGTGCTTTAGAATTTGGGAGGGGTTGTAGCCATTCTAAGGTTCGTTTTACACGATTAAAGCTTAGGATTGTGCCCCTATGACATATGTATAGCATTAGCGTCGAGAATTTGCGATGAAATCGTCATTTCGAGCATTTTTAGAATGTTTTTCTCAATCCCCCAATTGTAGCTACGGGATTGGCTTGGTGTTATAATGCTTTGCATACGCTTTTTACGCATTCATGGTGACACAGATCATGAATAGTTTGAACCAGACTCGTTTAGTGCGAGGTACGTTCGAGTAGTGATCTGCTACTTCTCTTGTAAATGTCGTATTGTGCGACATTGCCATGGTCAAGGTAGTCACATGTTGAAGTGTGCCTTGTCCAAAAGCTAGGTGCCTTTCTTTACCCATAATCATATTTGGAAATCTTTTGACTCACTTGCAAAATTGAGATAAACGCATACTTAGCTTAAACCAACGACACTTTATTATGTTCGAAAAAGTCTTTTAAAAATCATTTGAAAATTATTTAAAATCCGAGTCCTACTGTGTACAATCCGAGGTGTCCTAAGTAAGTTGACTTATAGAAGGGTTCGTACAGGATTACATGAGTGAATCAAAATACTGTTTTTGGAATGCTGTCTAAGGATTTGCTGGAAGCCAGGGTGCAGGCGTCAAGATGTACTTGTGCCCGTTTGGCATATGCTTTAGGCTTTTAAGGCCATCTTTTCCAGAATTGCTGGAATATAAACCGTTTTCAAATTGACTAAGATTTACTTGGTGTATGTCTGCACAAAAGGTCAAGGTATACTTAGTTCTTTCCCTAGCTCTTTCATTTCACTTTTTTTTAGCCCCCAGTTGATATTATGTCTTCCCATTAATGATGTTTTTAGATTTCGATCTTAGATGCCCGTGTCATATGTCTGAGTAGGGTGAACCTTGGTTAAGTGCCAAGTCCTATTGACAATGTCTATTTTTTTCAAAGGGGATTCGCAAGCATTTGAATTACCATGAACGGGTGCCCTAATTTCGAAGGAACGATGGGGCGACGCCGTAGAACAATGCTCTTTATTGCAAGCTTACTGCCTTTACTACTTGTTGGCGATTATGACTGTGTCTAGTGGTGAAAGAAGGTCTTTAAGCGAACGACTATGTCTAGTGGTGAAAGAAAGTCTTTAAGTGAGTTAGTTCGCTTTAGGGAGGGTCAAGTCGAGTATTTTAGAGGTCATGGACGTTTGCGCTAGCCCCCATTCAATTGAGGCAAAGCGATCTTTTGAGTCTTGGCTAAGTGCCTAGGAGTGTGAGTGCTCCTTCTGGCAAGGGTACGTGCCCTTATTGTTTTTCGATGTGTGCTCATTAATTTTGGCATTTTGATGACTTGGATTCTTCCTTTGACTTAAATTTTTCTTTCGACTTGGGTTGCAAGTAATTAAATTTCAATAAGGGACTTCTATTCTTTATTCTTGTTTTTCTATAGGCTTTAATATTTTTGCAAATTGGTTGTACCGAATCATTGATTGCCTACGTATCCGCCTTAAATAGATTTAATTCGGAATCAGGTCTTGCGTAGTTCTTAGCCTAGAAAATGGTTTCTTAGAATGCTGATTTTAAACAAGTACGTTCTGAGGTGGAACCGTAATGTTTGAAATAGGATGAGATAAGTGAAGTTCATTATTATTTTAATCTGCTGCCTTGCCGTAAGCCAAAAATTTGTTTTATATTTTTTTGAGTACATGTATTTTTTTGGTGGTACGTATATCTGAATACGTGTTGTACCCCTCCAAGTGTTCGTTATTTTTCCGTGCATGTGCGGATAAAATGGCGAGCACTTCGGGACAAATTTTAACAAGCAGAGAGATTCAGCGCCCAGGCTGGGGCGCTAAAGATTTCGGCGCCCAGCTATGGGCACTGAAAATGACTTCTGGGAGGATCTTTTTTGGTGCGCTAAATGCTTCTTTTCTTTTTAGACTAACTTTAGAGGCGCTTTGCAAAGTTTCTTTTTTATTATTTATTATCTTTTTGTACTTTTCATTTGTTTCTTTTCCTTACTCGTGACTCAAGACGGTTTGAAAGATGGGTTGAATGAGATAGGATAATTTGTATAAGTATTGGTCAAGCATGAGGATTATATCTGCTAGGGCTCACAATTTGCAGCCTGAAGCTAGTGTCACAAGTTTACATCAATCAAGGCCAATGAGTAGCATAGGGACGGCTCAAGGGAATATCAACAGGATGCATTCAAACAAGTTATATGGTCATTATGCTAACAGTGGTGTAATAATGGGTTTGGGCTTTGGAAATAACGGGTATGACGCATGTGTCAATGGCCGTGCGTGGTTTCCGGTTGACAACAAGTTCAAGAACAAGAGTCGAGGTAATGGTTTTTTGGGTTATGGCAATGAGAACATGGATGGGTTAAATGAGCTGAACAGGGGCCCCATAGCGAAGGCGTCTAAGAACATAAGGACTGGAAAGGGTAGACATCGTAGAACTTTATGTAGCTTTTGTGGCATGATTTGGATTGGTTGGCTCAATTCTTTTCCTTCGTTTACTTGAGTAAATTTCGCACTTTGGGAGGTACGGGCTAAGTATTTCGTGGCTCGCTCTTTTCGCTCTCCCTTTTCTCTTTCTCTTTTAAGTATTTCATGGCTTGCTCTTTTCGCTCTCCCTTTCTCTTTCTTTTTTCCTTTTTGCTTGGGATTTCTCCCCAACATAAATTTTTTATTTGGGCTAAAAAGGTAGATGGTTGTGGTCTTTGAGTCACGAGGCGAGACTGAATGAGCCTCGTTTTGGTAGGCCTATAGTGGACCTTTAATTTTAGTAGGCTTAGAGTGGACCTTTAATTTTTGTTGGCCTAGGGTGGACCTTTAAATTGTCTTACTTGGCAAGGTTGTTTAGTCGTTTCTTAAAATGTGCAAATAGCGTAGATTCAAAATGTCGTTTTTACCTTATTGAATTTTAAAGAAAGAATTACATCGAAAATAATTTTGTGCATCTTTTCAGATTCCAGTTTCCGGGATTTAACTGGAAGTTGTGATTTAGACTCAAACTTTCATTAATCTTTCTGATTATAACCCGTGTATGAATACAAGGAGGTGGCCTAGACTCAAAATAATGACATGGCGTAAGCCTATAATACTTGACCAAGCGACTCTCAGACTTAGGCTAATTGGACCATAACTTTCGTTGGTTGACACTTTAGATTTTTGTTCATTTGTCATGCGCCATTTTGCTTAATGTTGGCAAGGTAGTTAATTGGGGAGATCGAATTTTTATTTTTGCAAGACTAGAATCATTAGTGCGGCTTCTCTCTTAGTGTGTATTGCTTTACCCCAATGGTAGCCTTATGGTATGCCGATTTGGGTATTTTCATGGTTGGTCATGTTGCATTCATGGAAAATCTTTTAGTCCGTACTTAGTAGTATTTCAAGGAGTGAGTGACTCGAGAGGACTATGATAGTCGTGACCCAATGTGATTATAAGCCTTTTGGCCATTAATTTTATGTTTTGCCAGTGGTATTGACGCCTTAGGTTCACTTTGGGGGTTGTGCGACTATGGGGGAATGATTTTCAGAATGTGACCGTTTCCATTTTGCAAATACTATAGTATATTCTTTTTATTGGTGAGAGAGTATTGAGGCCGTGGATTCTTAGCAAGGGATGACAATTACATATGGGTGCTCATTGATTTAAATGTTAGGAAGGGAGACTCAATATGGTTTAACCTTTTAACTTGCAGAACGACACCAAGCATTAGGACCGATTCTATGGATAAGACAACTAGACTTAGGATTTGGATTGTATTTTGGCATAGCCTAGTCTAGACTCGGATTTATTTGAACATTTATTTTTTTCTTGAAGACTTTATTCGAACATTATTTTTTTGAATATTTTGCCCATGTGACATTCAAGGTCGTTTAATTAGCATGCTCGGTTTTGGTGCCGAGCATTGTCGTCGTAGGAGGCCTAACAACGACACAAAGAGTTATTTATTTTTTATTTTTTTAGTCTCTTTTAGAGTCGAGCGCCTTTTCATACGCCCCTGCAGCAATTTTTACGAAAAGTTTTTTTTTGCTACGTATATTCTTTCATGCGCGGGCACCGAGGCTGCTGTGCCTGACCAAAAGGCCAGGCAGCAACTTCAGCGCCCAGCAGTGGGCGTGAGAAATTTTGGCGCCCAGCCAGGGGCGTTGAAAATGCGTCCCTGGCTGGTTCTCGTTTTCTGTTTGCGTATACTTTTGTTTTTGCGACTTGAGTTTTGCGTGCTTGCCTTATAACGTCCTTTACGCGTTGTGCAGTGTTTGTGGGATTCGTTACAGGCCATCCCGAGCGTCGCTTATTTTTGTGGCGATCGTTCGAGCTTGCGGAACACGTATGTTGGTATAACTCTTTGGCCAATTGGTTCATGAATGTTTGGGCAATTTTTAAGGTCGTTGGTTTTCTTGAGTCACATAGTTCGCTACACATAACTATATTACAAACATGGATTTGAAAATTAAATATGTCACGTAGTTTATGATAGGCTTCTATGGGTAGTATTTGCGCCTGGCTTGGTACCGCTTCTATCGTAGATCCAACACATGCCTCGATCGAGGTAGTGTCTTCAACAGACGAATTTCGCCCAAGAGGCCAACCCGCAAGTGTAAGCCAAGGGGGCATGCAGGCGAGAGGGACCTATTGAAGCGAGCGATTGGGTTCGGGATAGGTGTACTACCTGCACAAGTACCAAGTGGGCAACATGCGCGGCGTATGCACCCCCCTATTGGCGAAAAAAGGTATCCTTAGTCCCAACTCCCGAGGGAGCCGAGATTCGTTATGTTGTTCTGCCCGTTCACATTAATATGCTGATTTTCAGGTCGTCCCAACTTGATTGGGAAATAAACGCGGGGTAGGATCATTTCACCCTTCGGCTATTTTGATTACCTACAAGCACGAGTATTTCCTTCACTATCCCCAGCGGAGTCGCCACTGTGAGGGGGTCGAAAAAGCACGAGGCTAATGCGTGACCTCGTCCCTCTTGGGTGTGACGATTCTTTTTATTCAATCAAGTGTAATTGGATTTCCTGTGAGTGTACACCCAATTGACTAGTAATATAGGAGTCGCCATTCAATTTTTAACGACAATGAGAAAAACTGACAAAACCCGGTTATCGGGACATAAAGGGAGTGCAATTATGTTTGACCGCGACGGTCGTAGGTTCTCTTATGATCCCTGGTGTGGGGATCTCTCAACATACACCCGGAAGGTAGAGATTGAAGGTTCGGGGGACTGTAACTACCGAGAGGAGTACTTCGCTCGTAGATAACTCCAGAAGCAGGATATCCTTACTAGCTCAGCATAAATAATTGAAGGGACATGCGTTAACTATTAAACTAATCTGAGTTGATTTTAGCAATATGCAACATATAATACTAGATCGATCGTGATTATCTGATTTAAATAGTATTAAGGGACCTAGCATGATAATCCAATTTCCCAAAAATATTATATTTGTTAGGCGTGATAGAACAATCAGATTTAGTTAGTTTAACAGTTCATAAAAAGGGCGAGGAAAGAAGTTAAATCATCGAGAAGGGGCACATTACGACGCACCCTTGAGAGGTGCGTCACGGTTCTCAGAAAATTAACCACTTTGACTTTGCTATTTCTCCTTTTTATTTAACGAATCTCAATTATGGGACAGGATACGTTCTGTTCGATTTATGGATCGATTGCGACAAAACGCGTGAACAATTTCGCAGCGTGAGGCTTAGGCTTAGGGGTTTAGAGTCAATACTCAGAATATGAATTGTGTGTGTGTTCCTTTCACGTCGAATCTAGGGGTCTATTTATAGGGAAGAGTTCGTGGAATGATAGAATTGCAGAGTTCTAATCCACAAAGAATTAGGAAAAAACACGTACCCAGATATTTTCAGCGCCCAGGGCTGGGCGTCAAAGATTTCGGCGCCCAGCTCTGGGCGTTGAAAATATGATCCAGGCAATTTCAGCGCCCAGGGTTGGGCGTTGAAATTGCTGTTTGGGCCGTTTTCTTAGTCGGATTCGGATTCCTGAAATCCGAAGAGTTTGAGATTTAATCGAGTCTTTTAGCGCGTATCAATTTTATGACGGAATTCGTCTGGGCCCGTTACGAACTCTAGGCTCGTTAGGATTTTAATTAATACGTAACTCTTATTTCCGAATTAAATTAGGAATAGGATTCTCGCAGTTTTCTATCTCATTTAGGATTTATGTTGGAATGCAACACCTAATTCTGACAGGTTTCTATCATCTTTGGACCAAAAACAAGCAAGAGGCGGAATACCACAAATAGAAAGTGTACCTATTAAAAAAGAAGTTTTTGTAATTGGTACAAGTTTTGTTAACCCCCCCATAAGAACCATATTCTGACTTTTATCCGGAGAATATCCAACAATAGTTTCCATTGAATGAATAAGAGATCCAGATGCTAAAAACAATAATGCTTTTGAATAAGCATGAGTAATTAAATGAAATAAAGCCGTTCGATACCACTTTTAGAAGCCACCCTTTACGGCAGTTACTATTTTTAGCAGGTTTCCATAAATACAGGTTTCGGGTGAAATGAAAATGGGAATTGAGATTCGTTTATTTTATAGGAGATGCGTTGTCAAGTGGAGATTTATGCTTTCATCATCGAACCTTTTCCCTTTCGGGAATGGGGACAAAAGTAGGTGTCTACACCCCGCCCGCTGGAGGTGAGCGAACCTGAATTCGTCTTTTCGATTTGGGACTCGCATGGTTCGTGGCGCGATCTTGCCCGATCGAGGTGGGCCAGCCCCTATTTCATTTGTTCTTGGAATTTCTTTTGAGAATTTCTTTTTATTCATTCCTGTAAGAGCGAATTCTTTCGAGGGATGCTCGGATTTAGCGGCAACCTGAATGTGGGTTGTCAACGTGTCTAAACGGACCATTGTTTCGTGGTCGTCTGCCTTTCGTGGTTTTGAACAAGTCTTTACGGCTCATAGGATGTATGTCACCGTTTAGAACTGGCCTAGTTATGCCATTACTTGGGTCCTTGTGAAATGACCGGTGGGACCATACGTGAATGTTAATGGAGACCTTTTGCTTTGAGAACGAGTTCATTTTTGAATTTGTCCAAGCACGGGACGTAGCTTGGAAAAGTTGTTTCAACTTGCATCCCTTTTTTGAAAGGTATATTTTCTTTCTTTCGAGCCCCCAAGCATTTGTACTTGGTGGTCGTTCTTTGCCAAGAGAAGTACGTATTTTATAACGTCCTTAATCGTGTTTGGGATCGTGCTCGTAAGTGCGAGCGATCTTTGTAGTGGTATGCTACTTTGATGAAGTCGTGGAGTGCGACTTCATTTTCTGGGCGACAAAGTTTGCTTCATTTTTCAATAATTAATACATCGAGCTTACTTTGGCCCGGATTGATCTTTTTGACAAATAAACGCTTTTTAATTTGAGAAACCAACGACTTGATTATTTTTTTTTTTTTTTTTTGTGTTTCGAAGAATGACCTTGATTATTATTTTTTCTATATTGCCTTGAAAAATGTACACATATTTTTTCTTGAGATGAGTCTAAGTTTCGACAAGCTTTAACATTTGTTTTCACTATTCGGGCTCTAAAGGTGCTTTGGGCTTGATCTTGATTACAACAGGGCCTCGTGTCTACTAACACGGTTTAAGTCCTTTCCTGCTCCGCGTTTTGAAGGATCCGGGCCTTGGGCTACATTTCCGGCGCCCCTGGCCAGGCGTTAAAAATTTCGGCGCCCAGCCTTGGGCCCTGGAAATTCTATTTTGGCAGTTTTTCTTAGTTCCGGATTTCTTAACGCGTTTCCGTATGGGATTAGGATGTCACTTGATGCTTTCGTGTATATATAGGGGTTAAGTACGTCTTTCTTTTTCACCACTCTCAATCTTCCTCTCTTTTGCAATTGCTTAGCTTTTATTCTTCCCTACTCTTGCCATGTCGATTCCTCCCTTCTCCCTCCAACGAGTTGTTAGACGTTGGCTAAGAGCCATTAATCCCACAGAAAAGGCTTTGTTGAAAGGATACCACTTAGAGGCATTCTTAGGCTTACAACAAATTAATATTGATTATAATTTTCTGTATGCGGCCCTAAACTTTAGGGATTCTGATCACCATGTTTTTGTCTTTCGGGGAAATGAAGTATGCCCTTTGCCAGATGAATTTTCCGCGATCCTTGGTTATCCTACCAATGCTACTCCTGCTACCCCTGTCACTGTTGAAGAGGGTAAAACAACTATAGGGGCTTTCCTAGTACTAGATGCTAACATGCTCGCTGAGATCATTGTGGGTGATAAGGTTAATTTGGCAAAGCTTGTAAAACATCACTTTAGACCTAGTAAAAATAAGACCGAACAGAAATTGAATATTCGAGCACTTGTATTTTGCTTGTTGAACCACTATTTACTGTCGAATAACAATGGCGAGTTTCGTGACATAAGGTTGATCCCCTTGATCAGCCAGATGGAGATTTGTTATTCCATTATGCCGTTGGTTGTTGCCGAGACCTTACTGAGTGCGGATGAGTTAAAAAAGGATGCCAAGTCTGAAATTTTTAAGGGGAGCCCCCTATTGCTGCAGGTAATCGATCGTTTATTCGCGCACATATTTTTTCTTTTTCTTTTCTTTTTTCGTTTGCCTTGACAGTCCCCTGCCTGGAGCTGATTTTCAGCGCCCAGAGCTGGGCGTCGGAATTTCTGGCGCCTGGTCCTGGGCGTTGAAAGTGCGTCCCAGGCAGGACTTTCGTTTATTATTATTTTTCTGATCGTTCCCATTTTTTGCTGATTTGGCTCATGGAACGACTTAGGCGTTTAGAAGCTCCTGGCGATCCTAAACATTATCGCCCTATAGTATTGGGTAACCGAAAGTATTTGCACCAAGGCCAGGAAGAGGCCGAGTGGGCCTCCTATTTCACTCATGGCATATGCTCTATTAAGTGGGTGGTACCGTGGTGGGGTTTGACTAATATAACGGGGGGTTCCGAGGTGTTAGTTTATGTTTCTTTGTTGGGGCTATCTCGACCCGTTTACATCTTTCCTTACCGAGTCATGCGACAATACGGCTTAAGGCAGACTATCCCATTTTCCGATACGGTACCACCTAAAGTAGCGGTCTTTTCACAAGCACGGGTTCAAGCGTGGGCTAAGTATTATGGTGGCCTCCCGCGTTGGACCGTGGCTACAGATGGCTTTGTGGGTGTGAGGGGGTCGAAAAAGCACGAGGCTAATGCGTGACCTCGTCCCTCGTGGGTGTGACGATTCTTTTTATTCAATCAAGTGTAATTAGATTTCCTGTGAGTTTACACCCAATTGACTAGTAATATAGGAGTCGCCATTCAGTTTTTAACGACAATGAGAAAAACTGACAAAACCCGGTTATCGTGACATAAAGGGAGTGCAATTATGTTTGACCACGACGGTCGTAGGTTCCCTTGTGATCCCTGGTGTGGGGATCTCTCAACATACACCCGCAAGGTAGAGATTGAGGGTTCGGGGGACTGTAACTACAGAGAGGAGTACTCGCTCGTCGATAACTCCAGAGGCAGGATATCCTTACTAGCTCAGCATAAATAATTGAAGGGACATGCGTTAACTATTAAACTAATCTGAGTTGATTTTAGCAATATGCAACATATAATACTAGATCGATCGCGATTATCTGATTTAAATAGCATTAAGGGACCTAGCATGATAATCCAATTTCCCAAAAATATTATATTTGTTAGGCGTGGTAGAACAATCAGATTTAGTTAGTTTAACGGTTCATAAAAAGGGCGAGGAAAGCAATTAAATCATAGAAAAGGGACAGATTACGACGCACCCTTGAGAGGTGCATCACGGTTCTCAGAAAACTAACCACTTTGACTTTGCTATTTCTCCTTTTTATTTAACGAATCTCAAATCATGGGACAAGATACGTTCTGTTCGATTTATGGATCGATTGCGACAGAACGCGTGAACAATTTCGCAGCGTGAGGCTTAGGCTAGGGGTTGGAGTCAATACTCAGAATATGAATTGTGTGTTGTGATTTCACGTCGAACTTGGGCTATATTTATAGAAAAGAGTTTGTGGAAAGATAGAATTGCAGAGCTCTAATCCACAAAGAATTAGGAAAAAACACGTATCTAGGTAATTCCAGCGCCCAGAGCCAGGCGTTAAAAATAGGGTCTGGGCTGTTTTCTTAGTCAGATTCGGATTCCTGAAATCCGTAGTGTTTGAGACTTAATCGAGTCTTTTAGTGCGTATCAATTTCATGACGGAATGCGTCTGGGCCCGTTACGAACTCTATGCTCGTTAGGATTTTAATTAATACGTAACTCTTATTTCCGAATCATATTAGGAATAGGATTCTCGCAGTTTTCTATCTCATTTCGGATTTATGTTGGAGTGCAACACCTAATTCTGACAGGTTTCTATCTTTTATGACTTGCCACTTTTAGAAGCTACCCTTTACGGCAGTTACTATTTTTAGCAGGTTTCCATAAATAGCAGGTTTCTATAAATAGCAGGTTTCGGGTGAAACGAGAAGGGTGATTGAGATTCGTTATTTTTATAAGAGATGCTTTGTCAAGTGGAGATTTATGTTTTCATCATCGAACCTTCCCTTTCGGGAATGGGGACAAAAGTAGGTGTCTACAGTTAGCCCCCACTTTGACTGAGTCTTGGAGTAAGACGATGGTCAAAGTATTAGACGGAGTGCGTCACACAAGCCATGGTGACCTGTTTTTTGCGAGGGTCTCACGAGCCCCCGAGTGATAACATTTGACTTAAGCGTCATCACTTTGAAGTGTCGACATATCCCTCACGTGTCATTGGGATTTGTCAACTGATAGTATAGAAACTTCCTCACTTTGTCATTGGAAGGATCTAAAGGTGCGTAGAAACTCCCTCACTTTGTCATTGGGAGTAGCTACAGATGTTTTCGAAATCAAAGCTGTAAAGTGTAATTGGGTCTGGCCAAGCCCAATCACGAGGTAAAAATGTTTTTAAAGATTCTCATTTTTAGGGTTAGCTAAACGAGAAAACCCCCTTGTTTTTATAGGACGTAAAACGAAGGAAAATCCAGCACATCGTTCTTTTTGGAAAAAACGTAAAACCAATACTTTAATTTTTGGAAAAAAGGAAAAACTACTCACATCGCTCTTTTTTTGGAAAACGGAAAACCAATAACTACTCACATCGCTCTTTTTTGGAAAAAACAGAAAACCAAAAGCTACTCACATCGTTTTTGGGAAAAATGGAAAACCAAAGGCTACTCACATCGTTTTTTGGGAAAAACGGAAAACCAAAGGCTACTCACATCGTTTTTGGGAAAAACGGAAAACCGAAGGCTACTCACATCGTTTTTGGGAAAAACGGAAAACCAAAGGCTACTCACATCGATTTTGGGAAAAACGGAAAACCAAAGGCTACTCACATCGTTTTTTGGGAAAAACGGAAAACCAAAGGCTACTCACATCGTTTTTGGGAAAAACGGAAAACCGAAGGCTACTCACATCGTTTTTGGGAAAAACGGAAAACCAAAGTCTACTCACATCGTTTTTGGGAAAAACGGAAAACCAAAGGCTACTCACATCGTTTTTGGGAAAAACGGAAAACCGAAAAAAGTTATCGCTGCAGCGACTAAGGACCTGCGCGGTTAGTGACGCAGACCCCGCCGGCTAAAGATGGCAAGCCTGTTTTTTGTTTTGAAGATTTTTATTTTTCGAAAACTGAGGATCTGCGCGTCTAGTGACGCAGACCCCGCCCGCTGAAGGTGAGCGAGTCCTGTCCGCTGAGGGTGGACGTCCCTGAATTCGTTTTTTTATTTGGAACTCGCGCGGTTCGTGGCGCGATCTTGCCCGATTGAGGTGGGAAAGTCCCTATTTTATTTGTTCTTTTGATTTCTTTGAGAATTTCTTTTCTTATTCATTCTCGCAAGAGCGAATTCTTTCGAGGGATGCTCGAATTTAGTTGTAACCTGAACGTGGGCTGACAACGTGTTCAGATGGACCTTTGTCTTGCGACTGTCCGCTTTCGTGGTTTTGAGCTAGTCTTTTCGGCTCAATTTTGCCACTACCTGGGTCCTTGATTAGGGGACTATGTATAAGTATCAACGGCGACCTTTGTCTTGAGGTCGTAAACCGGTTTTATTTTTTGAGACATCTAAACACAGGACTTCGTACAGCGTTAGTCTGGGAATATTGTTTTAACTTTATATATTTTCTTTCGAGCCCCCAAGCATTCGTGCTTGACGGTCATTTTTTGTCAAAGAGGTTCCTTGGGGATACGCATTCTGTAATGTCCTTGATCGTGTTTGGGATTGTGCTCGTAAGTGCGAGCGATCTTTGTAGTGGTGTGCTACTCTTAACAAAGTCGTGAGGTGCGACTTTCAGTAAGGAAATCGGCAATTTTCGAGTCGAATGGATGCGGCAGGGCCCAATAGAAGTTAGGGCCTTTTTTGAGCCTGGGTTCATTTTCGGCGCCCAGGCCTGGGCGTTAAAGATTTCGGCGCCCAGGCCTGGGCGTTAAAGATTTCGGCGCCCACGGCTGGGCGCTGGAAATAATTTCTGGCGAGGTTTCTTGATGACACAGTTGGCCTCTTGATCGTTCGTCTTCTTTTTTTTTCTTCTTTTGAACGCGTTCGTAAATGATACTTAGAAAAGATGATATGTATGTGCGAACGAGCGTTCATAGAATGGCCGTTGTGTGCGGTCCATTAATCAGTTTGCTTGAATCATTTTTTTTTTGAGCAATGACTGATTTTGAATAGTTTGCTTAGAAGCTTGATAGGGTCCAGGCCCATTCATGAAGTGGGCTCAAACATCGTACCCTTTCGATTGTTCAAACATTTGCTTCGAGATTTTTTTTATTTTTCTATGGTTGTTTCGTAGCTTGGAGCCCCCAAGTATGCATGTTGGGATGCTTCCTTTTGGCGTACGATTTTTGTAGGTTCTTTCGAGAAAGATGCCTTGGGGTTCCGCTCGTGTAGGTGCGAGCTATCCCTTCCGTAGCAATATTTCGCTACCTTTAATCCTTAATGTAGGAGTCGTGGGGCTTGCATTTTGAATTTGGGCGATAAGCAGTCTTTGCCTCTTTTACACATGCTCTTGGTCGTGCCCGCATTAGTGCGATATGCCTTCCACTTTTTTTTTAGACTTGTACTGTGAGATGGTTGAACTTATGGTGCGACGTAGGCTTGTGTGGCCTAACAGCGTGTCTTAGAACATTCCTCCAGGTGTTGGGATATCATTATTATATTTTGCATTGGAGAACTTCATCACGCCTCGTTCGGGTGCTTGAACAAGTGTAGCACCTTCTGCGTGGGTTTGCACGGCTTATTACTTTGTTCGAGGCGAGGATTCATAGGTGTTTCTTTCTTATTTTTATATCTGGGCAAAACATGACTAGAAGAAAGATTCAGCGCCCAGGCTGGGGCGTTAAAGATATCGGCGCCCAGCTCTGGGCGTTGAAAATGATTTATGGGTATATTTTGACAGTTCTTATCCTTGATTTTTTCGCTTTTGCCTTGGAACGAGGTAGACTGTGTAACGGGCGCTTGTAGGGCGAGCGTTATGTGCAGTAGTTGGATCGGAGTTTTGGTGACTCGCGATTTTCAGTTACCCTTGTTAGTGGGGTGACTTCATATATTCTAAGTAGCGCTTAGAATTTGGGAGGGGTTGTATCCATTCTAAGGTTCGTTTTACGCGAGTAAAGCTTAGGATTGTGCCCCTATGACATATGTATAGCATTAGCGTCGAGAATTCGCGATGAAATCGTCATTTCGAGCATTTTTAGAGTGTTTTTCTCAAGCCTCCAACTGTAGCTACGGGATTGGCTTGGTGCTATAATGCTTTGCATACGTCTTTATGCATTCATGGGGACATGGATCATGAATAGTTTGAACCAGACTCGTTTAGCGCGAGGTACGTTCGAGTAGTGATCTGCTACTTCTCTTGTAAATGTCGTATTGTGCGACATTGCCATGGTCAAGGCAGTCACATGTTGAAGTGTGCCTTGACCAAAAGCTAGGCGCCTTTATTTACCCATAATCATATTTAGAAATATCTTGGACTCACTTGCAAAACGCATACTTAGATTAAACCAATGACACTTTATTATGTTCGAAGAAGTCTTTGAAAATTATTTGAAATCCGAGTCCTACTGTGTACAATCCGAGGTGTCCTAAGTAAGTTGACTTATAGAAGGGTTCGTACAGGATTACATGAGTGAATCAAAATACTGTTATGTTTTTTGGAATGCTGTCTAAGGATTTGCTGGAAGCCAGGGTGCAGGCGCCAAGATTTTACTTGTGCCTGTGCGGCACATGCTTTAGGCTTTTAGGGCCATATTTTCCAGAATTGCGGGAATATAAACCGTTTTCAAATCGACTTAGATTTACTTGGTGTATGCCTGCACAAAAAGGTCAAGGTATACTTAGTTCTTTCCCTAGCTCTTTCATTTCAATTTTTTAGCCCCCAGTTGCTGTTATGTCTTCCCATTAATGATGTTTCAGATTTCGATTTTAGATGCCCGTGTCATATGTCTGAGTAGAGTGAGCCTTGGTTAAGTGCCAAGTCCTATTGACAATGTCTGTGTTTTTTTTTCCTCTTTTGTTTTTTTCAAAGGGATTAGCAAGCATTCGAATTACCATGAATGGGTGCCCTGAGCTCGAAGGAACGATGGGGCGATGCCGTAGAACAATCCTCTTTATTGCGAGCTTACTGCCTTTACTACTTGTTGGCGATTATGACTGTGTCTAGTGGTGAAAGAAGGTCTTTAAGCGAACGACTATGTCTAGTGGTGAAAGAAAGTCTTTAAGTGAGTTAGTTGCTTTAGGGAGGGTCAAGCCGAGTACTTTAGAGGTCATGGACGCTTGTGCTAGCCCCCATTCAATTGAGGCAAAGCGATCTTTTTGAGTCTTGGCTAAGTGCCTAGGAGTGTGAGTGCTCCTTCTAGCAAGGGTACGTGCCCTTATTATTTTTCAATGTGTGCTCATTAATTTTGGCATTTTGATGACTTGGATTCTTCCTTTTGACTTAAATTTTTCTTTCGACTTGGATTGCAAGTAATTAAATTTCAATAAGGGACTTCTATTTTTTATTCTTGTTTTTCTATAGGCTTTAATATTTTTGTCAAATTGGTTGGACCGAATCATGGATTGCCTACGTATCCGCCTTAAATAAATTTAATTTGGAATCAGGTCTTGCGTAGTTCTTAGCCTAGAAAATGGTTTCATAGAATGCCGATTTTAAACAAGTATGTTCTGAGGTGGAAACATATTATTTGAAACGGTAGAATAAGTGAAGTTTACTATTATTTTAATCTGCCGCTTTGCCGTAAGCCAAAAATTTGTTTTATATTTTTTGAGTACATAATTTTTTTTGAGTACATGTATTTTTTGGTACGTATACGTGTTGTACCCCTCCAAGTGTTCGTTATTTTTCCGTGCATGTGAGGATAAAATGACGAGCACTTCAGGACAAAATTTGGCGAGCAGAGAGATTCAGCGCCCAGGCTGGGGCGCTAAAGATTTCGGCGCCCAGCTCTGGGCGTTGAAAATGACTTCTGGGCGGATCTTTTTTGGTGCGCTAAATGCTTCTTTTTCTTTTTAGACTAACTTTAGAGGCGCTTTGCAAAGTTTGATTTTTTATTATTTATTATTTTTTTGTACTTTTCATTTGTCTTCCTTTTTTATTCGTGACTCAAGACGGTTTGATAAGATAATTTGTATAGGTATTGGTCGAGCATGAGGATTACATCTGCTAGGACTCACAATTTGCAGCCTCAAGCTAGGGTCATGAGCTTACATCAACCGACGCCAATGAGTAGCATGGGGACGGCTCAAGGGTATATCAACAGGATGTATCCACACAAGTTATATGGTCAATATGCTAATGGTGGTGTAAGAGCAGGTTTTGGAAATAATGGGTATGACGCACGTGTCAATGGCCGTACGTGGTTTGCAGTTGACAACAAGTTCAGGAACAAGAGTCGAGTTAATGGTTTCTTGGGTTATGGCGATGAGAACATGGATGGGTTAAATGAGCTGAACAGGGGCCCTAGAGCGAAGGCGTCTAAGAACATAAGGATTGGAAAGGGTAGACATCGTAGAACTTTATGATTTCGATTGGTTGACTCAATTCTTTTCCTTCGTTTACTTGGGTAAATTTCGCACTTTGGGAGGTACGGGCTAAGTATTTCATGGCTCGCTCTTTTCGCTCTCCCTTTTCTCTTTCTATTTTTTCCTTTTTTGCATGGGATTTCTCCCTAACATAAATCCTTCAAAATTTTTATTTGGGCTAAAAGGTAGATGGTTGTGGTTTTTGAGTCACGAGGCGAGACTAAGTGAGCCTCGTTTGGTAGGCCTATAGCGGACCTTTAACTTTAGTAGGCCTAGGGTGGACCTTTAGCTTTAGTAGGCCTATGGTGGACCTTTAAATTGTCTTACTTTGCAAGCGTATTTAGTCGTTTCTCAAAATGTGCTAATAGCGTAGATTCAAAATGTTATTTTTACCTTATTGAAATTTAACGAAAGAATTACATCGAAAATAATTTTTTTTGCTTCTTTTCAGATTCCAGTTTCCGGGATTAAACTGGAAGTTGTCATTAATTTTTCTGATTATAGCCCGTGTATGAATACAAGGAGGTGGCCTAGACTCAAAATAATGACGTGGCGTAAGCCTATAACACTTGACCAAGCGACTCTCAGACTTAGGCTAATTGGATCATACCCTTCGTTGGTTGACACTTTAGATTTTAACCCTTGGGTGTTCATTTGTCATGCGCCATTTTGCTTAATATTGGCAAGGTAGTTAGTTGGGGGGGTCGAATTTTTATTTTCGCAAGACTAGAATCATTAGTGCGGCTTCTCTCTTAGTGTGTATTGCTTTACCCCAATGGAAGCCTTATGGTATGCCGATTTGGGTATTTTCATGGTTGGTCATGTTGCATTCATGGAAAATCTTTTAGTCCGTACTTAGTAGTATTTCAAGGAGCGAGTGACTCGAGAGGACTATGATAGTCGTGACCCAATGTGATTATAAGCCTTGAGGCCATTAATTTTTTTCTTTGCCAATGGTATTGACACCTTAGGTTCACTTTGGGGGTTGTGCGACTATGGGGGAATGATTTTCAGAATGTGACCGTTTCCATTTTGCAAATACATAACATATTCTTTTTATGGGTGAGAGAGAGTATTGAGGCCGTAGACTCTTAGCAAGGGATGACAATTACATATGGGTGCTTATTGATTTAAATGTTAGGAAGGGAGACTCAATATGGTTTTAACTTTTTGACTTGCAGAACGACACCAAGCATTAGGACCGATTCTATGGATAAGACAACTAAGACTTAGGATTTAGATTGTACTTTGGCATAGCCTAGTCTAGACTCGGATTTACTTTTTATTCGAACATTATTTTTCCTTAAAAACTTCATTTGAACATTATTTTTGAATACTTTGCCCATGTGACCTTCATAATTATTAGCATGTTCGGTTTTGATGCCGAGCATTGTCTTCGTAGGAGACCTAACAACGACACAAAGAGTTATTTATTTTTTATATAAGTCGCTTTTAGAATCGAGTGCTATTTCATACGCCCTCGTAGCAATTTTTTTTTTCACGAAAAACTCTTTTTTTGCTACGTAATTTCTTCATGCGTGGGCACCGAGGCTGCTGTGCCTTACCAGAAGGCCAAGCAGCAACTTCAGCGCCCAGCGTCGGGCATGAGAAATTCTGGCGCCCAGCCAGGGGCGTTGAAAATGCGTCCCTGGCTGATTCTCGTTTTCTATTTGCGTCTACTTTTGTTTATGCGACTTCGATTTGTGTGCTTGCCTAATAACGTCCTTTACGCGTGGTGCAGCGTTTGTGGGATTCGTTACAGGCCATCCCAAGCGTCGCTTATTTTTGTGGCGATCATTCGGGTTTGCGGAACACGTATTTCGATATAACTCTTTGGCAAATTAGTCTATGAATGTTTGGGAAATTTTTAAGGTCGTTGGTTTTCTAGGATAGTTTGTCACACACAATCACATATTTCGCTACACATAACTAACATTCATCATGAGGCGATAATAATATGTCATGTAGTTTATGATAGGCTTCTATGGGTAGTTATTTGCGCCTGGTTTGGTACCGCTTCTATCGTAGATCCAACACATGCCCCGGTCAAGGTAGTGTCTTCAACAGACGAATTTCGCCCAAGAGGCCAACCCGCAAGTGCAAGCCAAGGGGGCATGCAGGCGAGAGGGACCTAGTGGGCGAGCGATTGGGTTTGGGACGGGTGTACTACTAGCGAAAGTGCCGAGTGGACAACATTCGAAGCGTATGCACCCCCCGATTGGCGATGGGTAATCTTAGTCCAAACTCCCTGAGGGAGCCAAGATTCATTATGCGGTTCTGCCCGTTCACATTAATATGCTGATTTTCAGGTCGTCCCAACTTGATGGGGAAATAAACGCGGGGTAGGATCGTTTCACCCTTCGGGTATTTTGATTACCTACAAGCACGAGTATTTCCTTCACTATCCCCAGTGGAGTCGCCACTGTGAGGGGGTCGAAAAAGCACGAGGCTAATACGTGACCTCGTCCCTCGTGGGTGTGACGATTCTTTTTATTCAATCAAGTGTAATTGGATTTCCTGTGAGTTTACACCCAATTGACTAGTAATATAGGAGTCGCCATTCCGTTTTTGACGACAATGAGAAAAACTGACAAAACCCGGTTATCGTGACATAAAGGGAGTGCAATTATGTTTGCCCACGACGGCCGTAGGTTCCCTTGTGATCCCTGGTGTGGGGATCTCTCAACATACACCCGCAAGGTAGAGATTGAGGGTTCGGGGGACTGTAACTACCGAGGCAGGATATCCTTACTAGCTCAGCATAAATAATTGAAGGGACATGCGTTAACTATTAAACTAATCTGAGTTGATTTTAGCAATATGCAACATATAATACTAGATCGATCGCGATTATCTAATTTAAATAGCATTAAGGGACCTAGCATGATAATCCAATTTCCCAAAAATATTATATTTGTTAGGCGTGGTAGAACAATCAGATTTAGTTAGTTTAACAGTTCATAAAAAGGGCGAGGAAAGCAATTAAATCATAGAAAAGGGACACATTACGACGCACCCTTGAGAGGTACATCACGGTTCTCAGAAAACTAACCACTTTGACTTTGCTATTTCTCCTTTTTATTTAACGAATCTCAAATCATGGGACAGGATACGTTCTGTTCGATTTATGGATCGATTGCGACAGAACGCGTGAACAATTTCGTAGCGTGAGGCTTAGGCTAGGGGTTGGAGTCAATACTCAGAATATGAATTGTGTGTTATGATTTCACGTCGAACTTGGGCTATATTTATAGAAAAGAGTTTGTGGAAAGATAGAATTGCAGAGCTCTAATCCACAAAGAATTAGGAAAAAACACGTACCCAGGTAATTCCAGCGCCCATAGCCAGGCGTTGAAAATAGGGTCTGGGCTGTTTTCTTAGTCAGATTCGGATTCCTGAAATCTGTAGTGTTTGAGACTTAATCGAGTCTTTTAGTGCGTATCAATTTCATGACGGAATGCGTCTGGGTCCGTTACGAACTCTAGGCTCGTTAGGATTTTAATTAATACGTAACTCTTATTTCTGAATCATATTAGGAATAGGATTCTCGCAGTTTTCTATCTCATTTAGGATTTATGTTGGAGTGCAACACCTAATTCTTACAGTTTTCTATCTTTTATGACTTGCCACTTTTAGAAGCTACCCTTTACGGCAGTTACTATTTTTAGCGGGTTTCCATAAATAGCAGGTTTCTATAAATAGCAGGTTTCGGGTGAAACGAGAAGGGTGATTGAGATTCGTTATTTTTATAGGAGATGCGTTGTCAAGTGGAGATTTATGTTTTCATCATCAAACCTTCCTTTTCGGGAATAGGGACAAAAGTAGGTGTCTACAGTGGGTCTTTCCGAAAACTATAAGTTGTGGATGAGTTCCGATGATAAGGCTGTGAGAAATAAGGCTCGAAATGAAGAGCCGGCTGAGCTTTTGAGGCCTCGAGGTAGGGCTAAGTATGAGAGTCGTGATCCTGCTAATCCTCGCGACCATGGTATTAAGACTGTAAAAGCTCGTCCTGATCGAAAGCGAAAGGAAGTTCCTCCCCGTTCCAGTTCTAGGCCTAACATGAAGGGGCCTGCCATTCACAAAAGAAATGCAAGCTCTCGCGGAAATCGTCGCCGGAATAATGTATGGGTTAGGAAAGTTCAGCCCCAAGTAGAACCAGTGGCTAATCCAATTGATGTTGATAATCCTTCCCCTACCATTGTTTGTGCCCTTGAGGCTGAGCGGGCTATAGTTGTTCAAACTGAAAATGTTTCTGAGGCCTTGGCATCCTTGGAAGTTAGTGTCAAGGAGCCTGTTCTTATGGAGATTGATATAGGGGCAGCGCAGAAGCCTGTGTGGGTGGACCCTGCGAACATTGCCCTCTACAAAACTTTATTTGATGATCCGGAAGAACTCGAGTAGTGTAGTTCTTGTTAGGGTGTAGGTGCCCTTTATTTATTTCAGTTGTGTTTGTTTTTCATTCCTTAGCACTTTTTGTTTTCCTTCTTATTATTTTTAAATATTAATAAAGGCGTAATTTTATTTTTCTTGTTTTCGTTTTGCTTCTCTCTCTTTTTTTATTTGCTCATTTCCAACACTTATGCACATTATATTTTTTATTTGATTGGACCGAATCCATAAATAGGATTGCCTACGTATCTGTAATACCCCGAAATTTTTTTAACTCAATTCATTAAAATTAAAAATATTTATTAGCTTGATTCCGTTTTAAATAATTACGAATAATCGAATTTCGTTAATTTAAACGTTTTTACTATTTATTTTTAAACGATAAATTTATAAACGAAAAATTATTTATTTAGGTTTCGTTAACGATATTTTTTTTTTTTTTTTTTTTTTTTTGTTATTAAGAATTTTTTTTTTTTACTACACATTTATATTTTTAGTAGTTTCCAAAAATGGCAACAAATTTCAGAAATTTTAGCCTAATCTTGGGAAATTACGAAAATGCCCTTAGAAGAGCCAAAATTCCATTTCTTTTATTCTCTTTGCTTTCCACGTACAAAGTAAGAAGGAAGCAATTTCCTTCCTTCCTCTCTTCCCTTGAATCTGTCCACATTCATTTGCTAAAGCCCCAAGTTCTTCTCCTTCTCCTTTACTCTACATGTTTTCAAAACCAGAAATTCAGATTGAAGAATTCAACCAAAAATCAATTCCATTCCTCTCCTCTCTTGTTTCTCTGGTTCAAACTAACCCCCACCACCACCACTGCTCAACCACCGACCATTGCACCTAGCCTCAGCCACCCAGCACCACGCAACCACCACACCTCAATCACCTCAACCACTCGACCACCACCCTCACCCTGCTCTCCACCTCCCTCGAACACCCCTGCCCCTCCCCTGTTTCTTTTCTCTTTCCTTGCTCACAACACCACCAACGCAACGCCCCACCATCGTCCAGCATAACCACCACTGGCGCAACCCTTCCGCGCCGCCTAGCCAGCCTCCAACGACCTCCCTCCTCCCCATAACTGATCGGAAAACCGCTCCCCAACTCCCCTGTTTTCTCGCCTCCCTCGCACTCCCTCCTCCCTCTCTCGCCTGTATCACCACCGCACGAGCAACCACCACCATCACCGTCGCCTCTGGGCGCGGTTCACGGTGATGCGCCGCCCAGCCATCCGCCGCAGCTCTCCCTCCCCTTCGTGACCCCCTGTGCCGTGCACCACTCGACTCCCCTGCTTCTCCCCAGTCGTGCCCCCTTTCTCCCTCTTGCTCGTTGTTCGACCACCGCAGACCACCCACCAGCACCGGCGCAACCCTGCTGCGCCGCCCAGCCTCCCTTTCTCCATCCTCTCTTCTCTCCTCTTCGTGCTTCCCTTTCCCCTGTTTCGGCCCTCCCCTGTTCCGTGTTCTTGTTCCCAGAAAACCCAAAATCAGGTTTCAAATGAAACCTTGATTTTATTTTCCTCAAACCCAATCTAAGGTTGGGCCATTTTGGTTTGGGCCTTGGTGAGTTAAAAACTGAATTGCATGTTCAGAATTTCTAATTACTAATTTGCTTGCCTTAATAAATTTTGATAATTTAGTTATTTTCCAATCAAATTAATTTTTTTTTTTCAAGTAGAAAAATGTATACACATATTTAATTTCTGGTTTTAACTAAATAAAGTCACTAGCTTGGATTAATGGAATAAAAATAATATTTTCATGAAAATCGATTTATAAAATTGTATTTTGATCGAAAATTCGATTAATAATAATAATATTTCGTTAAATTTTGAAATCATGTTTTATTAAAATTTGTTATTTACAAATTCGTCATTTATAAAATTTATGATTTACAAAATATTGATTTTAAATTATTTATCAATTTAGTACTAATTCAATGATTTAATATTTTGGAAGAAATTGGACTCGGAGCTCAGGACGAACGAACCAAGGAAAATCCTTAGCAAAAATCGCGGAGTTAGGTAACGGCTATTGCTAGTACCCGCAATTCCCTTATAAATGTAATTATGAAATTACAACGTATGATTGATTTATTAACTGAATGTTTTGACATGTTTTATGAATTGCGGGAAATGAAATATGATTTTATTGAATAATTTATTATAATATGATTTGATGGAATTATTCCTTATTTTATGATTGATTATAAAATGCTATGATGATTGATTGAATTTCTTATAAAATGTTGTTTATAAGAAACCAGGAAAGAAAGGATGTTTGATCTTATGATCCAAAGGAATTATGTTACTTCAACTGAAGTAAAAAGACTAAAATGTAAAATTAAACGAAACATGATAAATGAAAGTGAAATTCCTAGTCCGTTTGGCAGTATATGTTCACAGGTTACGATTCTCGGTCATGCATGTACCCATGGGGCAACCGCCCATTGAGCCAAGGCTCTCATGTTTTCGGGCCAAGGCCCCATGTTTATGGACAGCGGTCCATCGTGGAAGACGTTCCACCATGTCATACTTGCCACGACTAGCATGTGCACCCTAAAGTTGAAAATGAATTAAATAAAGGACTTTATAAAATGTTTTACATTATTCTATTCTCCCTGTGTTATTAAATAAAATGAATTGAAATGAATTTACGTTGCTAGAATAGTTCGTTACTGAGTCTTCGGCTCACCGTTATTTTGTTTTCTGTTTTAGGTACCGCTGGGAGCGATGGGAACGAGTAGTGGCGAGGATTTCACTTTAATAATTCCCACCTAGTTATGCCTTAAGTTTTAATAGTTTAATTAAAGCCTTTTAGTAAGTTATGCACTTTCATTTTGATAATATAAAGGATTATTATATATATTTTGGAGTATTTAAAGGCTTATGATTGATGTTTGCCTTATAATTTCCGAAAAGGAAGTTACGGCAGGTAATGCCCTGACCAATTAGGTTAATTCCGCTGCTAATTATGCTTTAATTATTGAATTAGAGGTCGGGGCGTTACAGTTTGGTATTCAGAGCCAAGGTTCTGGACCATAAGTGCTAAACCTTACGGGTTTCGCACGAAATAGAATTCATTAGGCTTTAAGCAAAGAGTTTTAAGGAATTGGTTAAAAAGAATTTTCTAAAATCATGTTAATTAAGTTAAAAATGAATATGAGTGTGAGCGTAGGAACGGGATAAAAGGGCTTATTTTATACGATTGAATTGCTTTAATTTGTTGAGACATATTATGCTGAATGTTGTCTATCGAGGTTACTAATGATGTCCCCAAGGGATCGCAACGAGCACCATGATAACCACATTATGCACGAGGATTATGCCATATCGATGCAATTATGAGTGTTTTCTTTCCTAGTGATTGTGAATTAGAAATTGTCCTATGATGTTAGAGAAAGTCGAGTTTTAGTATCCTTTGACCTATCTACGTTTGATATAATTTTGGGAATGAATTAGTTGACTGAATATGAAGCTAACATCAATTGTTTAAAGCGTAGTGTGATCAAAATGCCAGATGAGGATAGGATTGCATTCCCTAAGTTAGTAAGAAAACCAATGATTCAAATTTTCTCTGCTTTGAAAACCCCTATTGACCAATGGTGAGTTTTTCTGGTTATCCTTGTAATGTTGTCGATCACCCATCACCTATACAACTATTGTTTGTGAATATGCAAATGTTTTCCAGAAAAGAAACCTAGTATGCCTCCACCGAGAGAATTAAACTTTAGCATAAAAGTAATCACAATATCCACCCCGATTCCTAAAGCACCTATAGAATGACAGCAACTGAGTTGCAAAGAATTGAAGAAACAATTAGATGATTACTTGGATAAGGGTATATTCAACTGAGTGATTCACTTTTGGGAGCCATGTCATATTTATGAGTAAAAATGATGGAACTATGAGGTTATGCATAGACTATAAAGGGTTAAACGGGATTACTATTAAGAACAAATATCATTTACCCCTTATTTATGATTTGTCTGACCAACTTCAAGGTAGGAAAGTATTTCAAGGATAGATTTGAGGTCGTGATACCATCAACTTTGCATTAAACTTGAGGATATTCCAAGAACAACCTTTCGAACCAACTATGGTCACCATGAGTTTGTTGTAATACCTTTTGGGTTAACTAATGCATCAGCTGTATTTATGGATTTAATGAACCACATTTTCAAACCATACCTTGATGAGTTTGTAGTTGTTTCCATTGATGATATTTTGGTACATTCTAAGAGTAATGAGAAACACGAGGAGCATCGGAGAAAAGTGTTAGATATGTTGATTAAAAACAAATTATGTGCTAAGTCGTCAAAGTGTAAATTATGGCTTAAGAAAATATCGTTTCTTTAGGTCATATTATTTCTGAGAAAGGTGTATCTGTTGATCATAAGAAAGTAAAAGCAATCGTGGAATACCCTAGACCAACCAATGTCCTTGAAGTATGAAATTTTATGGGTTTAGCTGAAGATTATCGAAAATTTATCTAAGATTTCTCTAAGGTTGCCTTACCCACAATCCGATTGGTTAGAAAGAATATCAAATTTATGGGGAATGATGATTGTAAATTTGCAATTTGGGAACTTAAGAAACGTATCAAAATTTCCTATATCCTTGCCTTCCATCCGGAACTAAGAGACTTGTTATTTATATTAATACTTCTAAACATGGAATATGATGTGTCGAAATGGAACAGGAAGGTCATAGATGATTCTCTTGCCAACTCCAAGTCCCACCTTACTTATTTTCTTGATATACAATACCCTACTAGAAAGGCAAATGTTATTGTAGATGCTTGAGTCAAAATCTTACCTAAATTCGATCCTACCTTTCTACGAGCCAACCAAGATGATCTGTAAAACCTGGAAGTTAAGTTGTTAAGAATAAAGGAAATGTTTGTTTAAATGCGTTAAGTCAGCACCGAGACCAACTATGATTGATGAGACTAAGGAAATATTTGTTATGGAAGTCAAGTTCCTTAAGGATAAAGGAAACGTTTGCTTGAATGCGAGGCCAACTTTGAATTATGAGATTAAGGAAGTACGAATTAAGGATTTGCGCTAAAAACAAATGATCGCTGTGGAAGTTATGACCATTAGGTTCGGGATTATTCTGAGTTGTCACCGTCAGCTACACATACTAAAAGATTGTCTATTGACAACGACCATAGAACCAATGACATTGTTAGCATGCCTCAGAAACCCATGACTGAAGTAGATCCTATGACGAAACTACATGAGAAAGGCAGAAATGATACCAATGGTCCTTGTAATTCTCTTTTCTAATTATTCTATACTCGTTGATATTCCTTCATTCATTTATTACTTGTCATATATGTTCGGAGTTTGTACCAAATAGGTTGATATGTTTAGGTTGTTGAGTACTAGGTGACCTAAAGAGATTCAGGCACGTTAGAAAGATGTGATGTAAGGATGATATGTTATCAAATATGAGGAAGATTAACAGTTAATCGTTGAAAAAGGAGGGTAGATTTCTACAATAACTAAGAGACGAAAGATTGAAGTTGGAAGTTATCAGACAACTAGGGAAAGGAAAATTTTAGTTGCCTATAGCAAGTGCTCGAATACCCTTCCAGGAGGATATATGATAGACCCCTTTAGAGAGAACAAAAGATTTTAGATTTCATTGAGATGAGTTAATTTGAGGTAATCATTTGAAGAACGATAACATAAAGAAGTCACTTGGGAAACCCGATCTTATGTGCAAAGAAACGATAATGTATGAGTGTTACAGAGAATCAAGATAAGTTACCATTATGCGTCATATATCTGGTATCAATGGAATTGGTGCAAAAGTATTTTGAAGGTTCGTTGAGCTATTAAGAACATACTAGAGATTGTAAACCAATTACCATAAAGTTAGCTGAAATTATTGTATGTGAGATCTTGATGAATCACAATTAAGACCCGTGCTTCGATACATTTAGTAAACTTACCTATGGATAGTTTAAGAATTATGGAAAACCCTAAGGAACAAATTTGAGGAAAGCGCAGGAGTTCAGGAAGTTTCGAAATATGTCGTGTTGGCAAGAAAGTAGTTTCGAAGGCTATGAAATGGCAACCTAGAGTGAACAACCTATACTAATCTATGCTAAAGTATTTACCGCATATTTTGAGTATATGTAGATACCTCAACCAGGCCATGTTCAAGGATCGAGTCACGTGATTTGGGTTGAGCCTCCATCGTTGAAAGAATTTGACTTAGGCGAGAGAATGTTGAACATCATTGTGTTAAAGTGAAATCAAAGAAATGCATGTTGAAGGACTAAAGGATGATTGATATGCCTCTATTAAGGAAGCTAAGAAGTTATCAATAATTGGTCTATCAATAAGGTTGAATGATAAAGTACCGAAAGAGCACGAGTTTGTATTGTATAAGTGGCGAATCACAAATTAAACCAAGGTTATTCAAGGTTTCAAAGCGTTCAAGTTATGGTTGATTTTCGAGTTACCTTTCCGCACCCTTCATAATGATTGTTTTGTGGATGTAAGTACCTAAGTGTATTCTCAGATATGTTAAGGAAGCTAAGCTAGAAATTTTGAAGTTATGCAAGAATAGTATGCGGGACCCAACATGATTTATGGTGAAAAATATGAAATTGAGTTTACACATGAAGCTTTGAGGATTGTACAACAAATAAGTTATCAAGAATTAAGTTGTCAATAAGGTTGACGATATCATTGAATGTTAGAATTTCGAAAAGAATTATGAATGATTGAGGATTGCAATGGAACTGAGATTAGAGAATCAACATATGACATGTCTATAGGACCAGGTAATCTGAACTAAGTTTTCTGGGAGCTAGATTGTTTGTGATAAAGGCACGCTTGATGGCTTAGCATTATCCGCAAAATCCGAGGTTTGTCGACTTAGAATATAAAGGATAAGTAACAAAGTCATATGTCTAACGATGTATTTCTAGTCACATGATTGGACTCGAACCCCTGCAACGATCGTAATCAACAAGTTATTTAGTGTAGAAGAAAAGATCGAAGTTCGAAAGCAAAACGAATCAAGCGATGAAAGTCGACGACAAGATCCCTGCAGCAAAGAAGCCTAATAACAAACGAAAATGAAATATCTTCAAAAAGTTGCCTAAGGACAATAGAATGTGCGAATCACTATGTTTTCTGTGAATATGTAACGTATCAATCATGCTTATGCGTGAGATCAAATGATTGGTTATGGCATGTATGTTTTCAATGAATAACGAATAGAACGATTAAGTATGTCATGTAAGATTTCTAGAAATCGGCAAGTTCGACTGAGCTCCAGTTTCGAGGACGAAACTTTCTCTAAGGGGGTAAGGATGTAATACCCCGAAATTTTTTTAACTCAATTCATTAAAATTAAAAATATTTATTAGCTTGATTCCGTTTTAAATAATTACGAATAATCGAATTTCGTTAATTTAAACATTTTTACTATTTATTTTTAAACGATAAATTTATAAACGAAAATTTATTTATTTAGGTTTCGTTAACGATATTTTTTTTTTTTTTTTTTTCAAGTAGAAAAATGTATACACATATTTAATTTCTGGTTTTAACTAAATAAAGTCACTAGCTTGGATTAATGGAATAAAAATAATATTTTCATGAAAATCGATTTATAAAATTGTATTTTGATCGAAAATTCGATTAATAATAATAATATTTCGTTAAATTTTGAAATCATGTTTTATTAAAATTTGTTATTTACAAATTCGTCATTTATAAAATTTATGATTTACAAAATATTGATTTTAAATTATTTATCAATTTAGTACTAATTCAATGATTTAATATTTTGGAAGAAATTGGACTCGGAGCTCAGGACGAACGAACCAAGGAAAATCCTTAGCAAAAATCGCGGAGTTAGGTAACGGCTATTGCTAGTACCCGCAATTCCCTTATAAATGTAATTATGAAATTACAACGTATGATTGATTTATTAACTGAATGTTTTGACATGTTTTATGAATTGCGGGAAATGAAATATGATTTTATTGAATAATTTATTATAATATGATTTGATGGAATTATTCCTTATTTTATGATTGATTATAAAATGCTATGATGATTGATTGAATTTCTTATAAAATGTTGTTTATAAGAAACCAGGAAAGAAAGGATGTTTGATCTTATGATCCAAAGGAATTATGTTACTTCAACTTAAGTAAAAAGACTAAAATGTAAAATTAAACGAAACATGATAAATGAAAGTGAAATTCCTAGTCCGTTTGGCAGTATATGTTCACAGGTTACGATTCTCGGTCATGCATGTACCCATGGGGCAACCGCCCATTGAGCCAAGGCTCTCATGTTTTCGGGCCAAGGCCCCATGTTTATGGACAGCGGTCCATCGTGGAAGACGTTCCACCATGTCATACTTGCCACGACTAGCATGTGCACCCTAAAGTTGAAAATGAATTAAATAAAGGACTTTATAAAATGTTTTACATTATTCTATTCTCCCTGTGTTATTAAATAAAATGAATTGAAATGAATTTACGTTGCTAGAATAGTTCGTTACTGAGTCTTCGGCTCACCGTTATTTTGTTTTCTGTTTTAGGTACCGCTGGGAGCGATGGGAACGAGTAGTGGCGAGGATTTCACTTTAATAATTCCCACCTAGTTATGCCTTAAGTTTTAATAGTTTAATTAAAGCCTTTTAGTAAGTTATGCACTTTCATTTTGATAATATAAAGGATTATTATATATATTTTGGAGTATTTAAAGGCTTATGATTGATGTTTGCCTTATAATTTCCGAAAAGGAAGTTACGGCAGGTAATGCCCTGACCAATTAGGTTAATTCCGCTGCTAATTATGCTTTAATTATTGAATTAGAGGTCGGGGCGTTACAGTATCCTTGTTAAATAACTTTAACTTAGAATCAGGTCGCGCGAGTTCTAGCTAGAATAAATTCTAGGATGCCGAATTCGATAAGTATGTTCTGAGATGGAAACATATTATTTGAAATGGTAGAATAAGTGAAGTTTATTATTATTTTAATCTGCTGCTTTGCCGTAAGCCATGTATTTTGCACAAAATCTTTTCATGTGTTTTTTTTTGGTACGTATATCTGAATTTTTGGTACGTATATCTGAATACGTGTTGTACCCCCCCCCCCCCAAGTGTTCGTTATTTTTCCGTGTATGTGCGGATAAAATGACGAGCACTTCTGGGCAAAATTTGGCAAGCAGAGAGATTCAGCGCCCAGGCTGGGGCGTTAAAGATTTCGGCGCCCACCTCTGGGCGCTGAAAATGATTTCTGGGCAGATTTCTCGGCGCGTTGCTTCTTTTCCTTCACATGTTTCTTCCGTTTATTTCTTTTTCTTTGTTTCATTTTACTTTTTATTCGTCAGAAATCAATTTTGACGCTATTTCGGAAGTTTTTTGGACTGTTAGCGTTTAGACGCATTTTCGTCCGGATTAATTTTTTCTATTCGTGACTCGAAACGGCTTTGAAAATGGAGTTAGGGTGCGGAAGATATGAAGATCTTTGCGTAGGCTTCTTGGGTGGGTTGAGGTGCGTGTTGTTAATGATGAGAATGATAGGATTATGTTTTATGAATTTTTTTTGAGCAACATTTGCATTGTTTGGATTTGATTTCTTTTGGGTTTCTTTGGGTTGCACGGGTTTGACCCTTATGTCTTGGAAATATGAAGGGGATGGTATGGTTTATTTTGTGGATTTTCGGGAATTGGTTTCGATGTCACGATTCAAGACCGAGTGGGCCTTGCTATTGGGCCTAAAGTGGGCCGCTTCCTTACATTTTTTTATTTTTTATATTTGCAAGTATGATTAGTGCTTATTTAGTGTTAGAATAATATTTTAGGAGAAATTTTACGCCTTTATTAATTTGGAAAGTAAGGAAAACACACTGAAATAAATTAATCAATATTCTAAGGGTTCTTAGGACCATATCTAGAGCTTTATTCTTTCTATCATCTAAAGAACTACTAGGCGTTTTGCTAAAGTGCTCTCTATGGCTCAAGCCTTAGGTTTAGTCTCGTAGAACCTTGGTCCTTCGCCTGTACTCATCTTGAACTATATTCCCTTTGCGTTGACCCACTGACATGTCTTCACCCATCCGTTCTCGGCCTCTTCTAGTGTTGATGTAGGAGCGATTAACCGAGTTGGATTGAAACCTTCATCTTGTAGAGCTAGGGTAGTCATCACAGTCTCGTCCTCCATAGGCCTCGATTCGTTAAACAATGTCCATAGAGCTTGGTTGTCCAATATTTCAGCTGTTTCAGTCTTGGTGAGGTGGGGTGCCTTGAGGCGTAATATACACCGTAGGGTCAAAGTTCTTATTTTCTGGTTGATCGAGAGAGATGTGACAAGAACCGAGTGGGCTCTTGTTGTTGTTGGGTTTGCCAACGTTAGGGAGAGGTATTATTTCATCCTCTATCATATCCTGGATCGTGTTTTTTAGATTCCAGCAGTTTTCAGTATCATGCCCATTTCCTTGATGGAATTTGCAATAGGTGCCCTCGACCCAATATTTATTTTTGAATGGAGGGTCGGGTGTGGGGCCTATGGGCCTTAGCTTTCCTTGATTGGTTAGTCTTTGGAAGGCTTGTACCAAAGTCGACCCGAGTGGGGCAAACTTTCGATCTCGAATCCTTCGGGTTGGGGTTTCTTCTACGGCGTGGACCTCTTGGGATTGAGGCGTGTGGCCCCTGTTGTAGGTGTTACTTTTGTACGCAGGCTTCCTTTGTACTGTTTTTGCGAGGTCATCCTCGATCTTTATTCCTACATCATAAACCCTTTTGAAGGTATCAAGGCCCAAGTACCTAAGGTGTGGTTTATAAGCTAGGTCTAGGTTGTCGATGAATTTTTGGACCAATTCAGTTTCAGGAGGCCTATTGATTAGTTGGGCCGCTTGGTCTCTCCATCTAGCAAAATAGGTCGTGAAACCTTCATTTTTCTTTTGGAAGAGGACTTCCAACTCGCGCATGGTGACTTGAAAATCCATGTTTGACGAGTATTGCTTGATGAAGACATTGACAAAGTCCTCCCAAGTGGGGAAGAGCTTAGGGTCCTGGTGGTAGTACCATTTGTGTGGCACAGGTTCCAAGGACAAAGGAAAGGCAGGCAAATACATGGACTTGTCCACACCTTTCAAGTTGATGGCATTCACAAAGCTCAAGAGATGGTCACGGGGATTGTCCGTGGCTTTGAACTTTGGTAAGTCGGATGAACTAAACTTTTCGGGTAGTTTGCCAGGAAAAGGTTTAGGATCGAGGGAGAAATACTTGCTCCCCATGGTTTGCTGCAGAACCATTTTTTCGATCTTCTTCTCGTTATCGAGGTCATTTTTGGCTTGCGCAGCCGCTAAGGATTCGTTTTCCATTTTCAGTTGACTCATAAGTTGGGTCATTTGGACCATTTGATCTCGTAATTCTTCCATGGACATGTTTGAGGGTGCGAATTGAGGTTGGGGAAGCGGAGATCCTTGAAAGGGGGAATGATGGATGGAGATTGGAGTTACTAGACCTTGTGTTGGTGATGTAGCTTCGAGACGCACTAACCTTTGGTTTTCAGATCGACACCAAGTGGCAGAACCAGCCCTATGCATAAGACAAGCTAAAGTTTAGGCCCAAAGTTAAGCATTACTTAGTCTAGACTTTTGACTCTTTCTATTGGTTTTCTATTCTCACTCTTGTTGGTACACTTTTGGCTCTTCTTTTGGTCATTCTTTGGATTTTCGAAACATTTACCCGTGTGACATTCAAGGTTATTTTAATTAGCATGCTCGGTTTTGGTGCCGAACATTGTCGTCATAGGAGGCCTAATGACAACACAAGGAGTTTTAGTTTGTAAGTCGTTTTTAGAATCGAGTGCCTTTTTCATACGTCCTTGCAGCAAATCCGTTATGATTTATTTTTATTGCTACGTATACTTTGTGCGCGGGTACCGAGGCTGCCGTGCCTGACCAAAAGGCCAGGCAGCAACTTCAGCGCCCATCACGGGCGTTGAAAATGATTGGCGCCCAGCCAGGGGCGCTGAAAATGCGTCCCTGACTGGTACTCGTATTCTGTTCGCGTATCCTTTTTACGTATATACGACTAGATTTTGCGTGCTTGCCTAATAACGTCCTTTACGCGTTGTGCGGCGTTGTGGGATCCGTTACAGGCTGTCCCGGGAGTCGCTTATTTTTGTGGCGATCGCCCGGGGCAGCGGAACACGTATTTTGGTACAACTTCTTGGCCAATTGGTGTTTATGAATGTTTGGGCAATTTTTAGGGTCGTTGGTTTTCTAGTATTATTTGTCACACACAACCACATAATTTGCTACACATAACTAACATTACAACATGAAGCAAAATAATATGTCACGTAGTTTATGATAGGCTTCTATGGGTAATATTTGTGCCGGCTTTGTACCTGCTCTATCGTCGATCCAACACATGCCTCGGTCGGGGAAGTGCATTCACGAGCGAATTTCGTCCCAAGAGGCCAATCACGATGTAAGCCAAGGGGGCATGCACAAATGAGAGGGACCTAGTGGGCGAGCGATTTGGTTTGGGATAGGTGTACTACTAGCGAAAGTGCCGAGTGGACAACATTCGAAGCGTATGCACCCCCCGGGTGGCGATAGGTATCCTTATTCCCAACTCCCGAGATGAAACATGCCAAGGGAGCCAATATTCGTTATGCAATTCTGTCTGTTCACATTAATATGCTGATTTTCAGGTCGTCCCAACTTGATAGGGAAATAAACGCGGGGTAGGATCGTTTCACCCTTCGGCTATTTTGATTACCTACGAGCACGAGTATTTCCTTCACTATCCCCAGTGGAGTCGCCACTATGAGGGGGTCGAAAAAGCACGAGGCTAATGCGTGACCTCGTCCCTCGTGGGCGTGACGTTGTCAGATCAAGTGTAATTGGATTTCCTGTGAGTTTACACCCAATCGACTAGTAATATAGGAGTCGCCATTCAGTTTTTAACGACAATGAGAAAAACTGACAAAACCCGGTTATCGTGACATAAAGGGAGTGCCATTATGTTCGACCACGACGGCCATAGGTTCCCTTGTGATCCCTGGTGTGGGGATCGCTCAACGTACACCCGCAGGGCAGAGATTGAGAGTTCGGGGGACTGTAACTACCGAGAGGAGTGCTCATCGATAATACTCCAGAGGCAGGTTATCCTTACTAGCTCAGGATAAATAATTGAAGGGACATGCGTTAAACTATTAAACTATTCTGAATTGATTTTAGCAATATGCAACACATAATACTAAATCGATCGTGATTATCTTATTTAGATTGATTTAAGGTACCTAGCATGATAATTCAATTGTCCAGGGTATTATCTTATTAGGCGTGATAGATCAATCAAATTAATAGTTTGACAATTTTATAAAAGGGTGATGAAAGCGATTAAATCATATGAGGGACACATTACAACGCACCCTTGAGAGGTGTGTTGTGGTTCTCAGAAAACTAACCACTTGGCTTTGCTATTTCTCCTTTTATTTAGCGAATCTCGGGTTTCCAAGCAATGTTCCAGTATTTAGGCGTAATTCATCGAGCTACAAGGGGCAGGATGCGTTCTGTTCGACTTTTGGGTCGATTGCGACAGAACGCCGGATCAATTTCGCAGTGTGAGGCTTAGGCTTAAGGCTAGAGTCAATACTCAGATTATGGAATTGTGTGTTATTTTCACGTCGGTTTTAGGCTGTATTTATAGGAAAAGAGTGTGTGGAAAGATAGATTTTAAGATACGAATCCAAAAAGAATCCGGAGATAAAACGGCCCTAGGCACTTTCAGCGCCCAGATCCAGGCGTTGAAAATGGGATCTGGGCCGAATTCTTATCAGATTTGGACTCTTAGAACACGGAGCTTTTTGGGAGATTTATCCGAGTCTTTTAGTGCGTATTAACTTATGACGGAATGCGTCTGGGCCCGTTACGAACTCTAGGTTCGTTAGGAATTTAATTAATACGTAACTCTTATTTTCGAATTATACCAGGAATAGAATTCCTTTGTAAATTCTATCTCTTTTAGGATTTATGTTGGAGTGCAACACCTAATTATGACAGGTTTCTATCTTTTTATGATTTTGCCACTTTTAACAACTACCTTTTACGGCAGTTACTATTCTTAGCAGGTTTCTATAAATAGCAGCTTTGGCTGAAATGAAAGGGTGATTGAGATTCATTATTTTATAGGAGATGCGTTGCCAAGTGGAGATTTATGTTCTCATCATCGAACCTTGCCTTTCGGGAATGGGGACAAAAGTAGGCGTCTACACCATTGCTTCCCAACATGCGTTAAACTCAGCTTCATTCAGACAACCACTCAAGCATTTGTTGAAAGCGGCTTTGAATGTTGCATCACTCTTCAGGACTCCAAATCGTGTTACTGCATTCTGCATCAAATGCCACAGGCAAAGTCTATGCCTTGTGGTGGGAAATACCTGCAAGAATCAATACAGTTACTATCCCCCTAAAATCATGGTTATTATCTTTGAAAAAGGTCACTATATAAATGATTATCAACTTACCTTCTTTATTGCTCTAGTCATAGCTGCATCTTGGTCAGTAAAGAGTGTGATTGGACTTTTGTCACCCATAGCTTTTTTGAAAGTCTCAAACAGCCACACAAAGGATTCTGTTTTCTCATCTCCTAAGAATGTACACGCAAACATAGTATTTTTCCAGTGGTTATTAATCCCTACAAATGGTGCACAGATGAGGTTGTAACGGTTTGTTTTGTAAGTAGTGTCAAAGACAGTAACATCACCATAAATTTTGTAATCTTCTAGCATCATCGAATCCCTCCAAAACAAATTACAAACCCTTCCTTCCTTATCCAACCTTATTCTGAAAAAGAAATTAGGATCTTCATAATAAGCATCTTGCAGTTTGTCATATACAACTTGAGAATCTCCTCCTTCAATAGCCTTAATTTTCAGCTTATAACAAAAATTCATATGATCCTTATATGAATGTCCCACAGCATCTTCTCTACCAGATTCGTTTGACATGTATCGAAAGGATTCACTAGGTCGAAAACCTAATTCGTGCATAGCCTCTATTGCTTGCTCCTTAGGTACTGTCATTGCACGTTCTGAGCGGTGTAAATGGTTCCATTGTTGTCTTGTCAGGGGGTTGTTGTTGTTGGGGAATACAGTTAAACATAAAAACATGTGCGGAAACAATCCCCAAAGCCAGGAAGCATGTATAAAGCACAGATTAAGCAGACTTACGTTTGATGCGTGTTTTCCACGAATTGTCAACGAACACGAACTTAGAACTCCACTTGTCGTTCCTCTACTTGGTTCACCGACACGTTCAGGTCCGTCTTGATTATCGTAGCTTAGACAATCGATCAAGATACTTTGCTTTTGGGAAGAACTCACTTTGGAGGCACAGAGAGAATTAGGGTTCTCTGTGTCTCTAGGGTTTGAGTAATGAATTGTGTGTTGTGTTGGAAAATTGGTTAGAAGGTTATTTACATAACCTTACTAACCGACCAAGCCATAAGGCAAGGCCGGCTAGCAAGCCCGCGCAGCATCACACGGACACGCACAGCGAGCTGGGTCGTGGGTCGCGCTGCTGCTGCTGTGTCGTGGTCTTGGCCCGCGCGCGCACACAGCTGCTCGGCCATGGGCCAGCGCTGCTGTGTCACCTTGCTTTCTTGCCTAGCGCGCACGCCCATGGGCCTTGAGTGCTTCGTGCACTCGGCTCGTGGGCCGCTCCTCGTATCCGCGTTTAATATATTTCCGACATATTATTTATCGTTTCGTATACGACGAATCACCGTTGTACGATACGATTTATTCATTTCGCCTAGCTTACGAATATTCGCGATACGATATACGATTTCGATGCAAGGTCGTATCAAATAATACGTTTTCCAAACTAATTCCCGAAAAGCTATTAAATGAATTTCCGATTCAGTTAATCCGTTGATCTGTTACGTGTCATTGGTGTGACCTTGTAAGTTCAGTCAAGAGTAAGCTGTGAGTTCAATATCCATTAGAACTCACTGATCGGAAGCATTGCTCCAGCTATCTGTTCTGATCACTTGATCTCACTGAATTAATTGTTCGCAATTAATCTGAACCTTGGTATTAGACTTAATGCATCTTGGGTGAAGGACATATTTCCTTCAATCTCCCACTTGCCATTCAGACAAGTGTGCATCCACATTCCTTTGTCACTTAGTGTTACTTACTGAACATAAGGTAAGATCCAAGCCATCCTTATTAGGTCCAGAAGTGTTTCTCGGATTATAGAGTTCAACTGTCAAACTTTTGCAGAAGGTTAAGCCTAACCATTCTGAGCATGACCATGCATTTTACAGTATCTAACTCTCTGAGAGGCCTTGTTACACAACAACACCATATCCTATCAAGGATAAGAGGACAATCCAGTATTGCAATCTATGAACACTCACTTTGATTCATAGTATGCCCAATAACTGCTTTTATAGCCTCCTTTTACGGTGCGACGTTTAGCTAGTATCAAAGCGAACTAATTCTCAAACGAGCAGACATAATCGCTCATGTTCTCAGGAACGGTTTCTAATCACCATTAATGAGAACTACCTATGACATGACTTTAATCTCTTAAAGTGTTCTCATGGCCAATCCGATACAAGATCCAATAAGTATCTATGCAAAAGATTCTGACATCCAGTCACTCTAGTTCAAAAAACAGAACTAAGTAATCTACTTGCAATCCAATCTTCATTAGTCATTGGTCGTCCACCTTTCAATGACTTGGATTAGGG
This sequence comes from Spinacia oleracea, assembly GCF_020520425.1. NCBI lineage: Eukaryota > Viridiplantae > Streptophyta > Magnoliopsida > Caryophyllales > Amaranthaceae > Spinacia > Spinacia oleracea. Next base: position 66,290,089 of record NC_079488.1, on the reverse strand, counting down.
ATCCTTTGTGACTTCAATATTCAAGTTCACTTATGGGTGTTTCTTTGTCGAAGAATCCATCTTGACATCCCATTTGAATGATTTGAATCACATGGACTTATCATTTAATTCTAAACCACAATTAAATGAATATGAAATAAATAAATTTCAGAAATATGAAATGGTTAAACCAATTGTTTTAAACATACATCTAACAGATGTTCCAAAACAATACTTAGAAAATCAAAGCCATTCTCCAACAAGCTTGATTCCCATGGTTGCTACATGTGCGTTGTGTTTCACTTGTGGCAACGGTTTAGTCAATGGATCCGCGATGTTGTCGTCAGTTCCAACCTTGCAAATCTCGATTTCTTTTCTTTCAACGATCTCTCGAAGTATGTGATATCGCCGCAGTACGTGCTTGGACTTCTGGTGGCCCCTAGGCTCCTTTTCCTGGGCAATGGCTCCGCTATTATCGCAATACAAAGCCATTGGTCCTTTACACCAAGTTCTTCGATGAACTTCCGAATCCAAACAGCTTCCTTTGCTGCTTCTGAGGCAGCAATGTACTCGGCTTCAGTTGTAGAATCCGCAATAGTGCTTTGCTTAGCACTTTTCCAGCTTACTGCTCCGCCGTTGAGGCAAAACACAAACCCAGACTGTGATCTGAAATCATCTCTGTCGGTTTGAAAGCTTGTGTCCGTATAGCCCTTAACAATCAACTCATCTGTACCACCATAAACCAGAAACTGATCCTTAGTCCTTTTCAGGTACTTTAGGATGTTCTTGGTAGCAGTCCAATGCGCCTCACCTGGTTCTGACTGGTACCTGCTCGTTGCACTGAGTGCGAACGAAGCATCCGGCCTTGTAAAAATCATAGCATACATGATGGATCCAATAGTCAAAGCGTATGGAATTCCAATCATCTTTCTACGCTCATCAAATGTTTTGGGACACTGATTCTTGCTTAGATATGTGCCATGTGACATGGGTAGATGGCCTCTCTTGGCTTCCATCATATTGAACCTCGCTAGCACTTTGTCAATGTAAGTGCTTTGGCTTAGTCCAATCATCCTCTTAGATCTATCTCTATAGATCTTGATGCCCAATATGTACTGTGCCTCTCCTAAGTCCTTCATTGAGAAACACTTTCCAAGCCAAGTCTTTACAGACTCCAACATAGGAATGTCGTTTCCAATAAGCAGTATGTCATCAACATACAAGACTAGGAATCCAATTTTACTCCCACTAACCTTCTTGTATACACAAGATTCGTCCTGATTCTTGATGAAGCCAAACTTATTGACTGCTTCATCAAATCGTTTATTCCAACTCCTTGATGTCTGCTTTAGTCCGTAGATGGACTTCTTAAGCTTGCATACCTTTCCTTGGTTCTTTTGATCGACAAAACCCTCCGGCTGTGTCATAAACACAGTCTCTTCAAGAACACCATTGAAGAAGGCAGTTTTGACATCCATTTGCCATATTTCATAGTCATGAAAAGCGGCAATCGCAAGGATTATCCGAATAGACTTAAGCATCGCGACTTGAGAAAAGTTTTCATCGTAGTCAATGCCGTGAACTTGCCTGTAACCTTTTACTACCAATCTATCTTTGTATATGTATACAATTCCATCTTTGTCTTTCTTCAATTTGAAGACCCATTTGCATCCGATAGGTGTGAACCCATCCGGCAAATCAACCAGCAAATCCCAGAGTTGATTTTCAGACATGGAGTCTATTTCAGATTGCATGGCCTCTAACCATTTAATGGAGCTTGGGCTCGTCATAGCTTGCTTGTAAGTCATAGGTTCATCACTATCCAATATGAAAACGTCTAAGTTTTCAGTCAAGAGGACGCCTGTCCATCTGTCCGGCTGAAAAATAGTTCTACTTGACCTACGAGGGCAACAACGTTTTGAGGAACTACTCCCACTGGCTCTTCTAAAGACCTTGGAGGTTCATCAACTTGAACTGCTTCTAAAGAGTTCTGAGTTCGTTGTTCGTCTCGAATCTCTTCGAGGTCTATTATTCTCCCACTTGTCAATTTGGAAATATGATTTCTTTCCAAAACGACACTGTCACGAGCAATGAAAACCTTGTTGTCTGACTTGTTGTAGAAATAATACCCCATAGTTTCTTTTGGATACCCAACAAAGAAACATTTGTCAGATTTAGGTTGTAGCTTGTCCGAAATTAATCGCTTGACATATGCTTCGCAACCCCAAATCTTCAGAAAATACAACTTTGGAAGTTTCCCAGTCCATAATTCGTATGGAGTCTTTTCAACAGCTTTTGACGGAGCACGATTCAGTGTGAGTGCTGCAGTTTTCAACGCATGTCCCCAGAACTGTAAAGGAAGTTCGGCCTGACCCATCATTGACCTGACCATATCGAGTAAGGTCCTGTTTCTCCGTTCCGACACTCCATTCCATTGAGGTGTCCCCGGAGCAATCAATTCAGAAAGAATACCGCATTCTTTTAGATGGTCATCAAACTCGTGGCTAAGATATTCACCTCCTCGATCTGATCTTAGAGCTTTGATTTTCTTGCCACGTTGATTCTCTACTTCATTTTGAAATTCTCGGAATTTCTCAAACGATTCAGACTTGTGCTTCATTAAGTAAATATAGCCATATCTACTAAAGTCGTCCGTAAACGTTATGAAATAGCTGAACTCACCTCTAGCTTTCGTACTCATAGGCCCACATACGTCTGTATGTATTAGCCCTAGTAGTTCGCTTGCTCTTTCTCCTACCTTTGAGAAAGGTTGCTTTGTCATTTTGCCAAGTAAACAAGATTCGCATTGATCAATCTTCTCTAAGTCGAATGATTCTAGAATTCCTTTCCGTTGAAGTAATTCCATGCGCTTTATGTTTATATGGCCTAATCGACAATGCCACAGAAATGTGAGATCCGAATCACCAGTTTTAGCCCTTTTGGTATTTATGTTATAAATGTGTTTGCCTGTATCTAGCACATAAAGACCGTTTTCTTGTTGTGCTGAACCATAAAACATTCCATTCAAAGAAAAAGAACAACTATTGTCTTTAAATTGAAAACTAAAACCTTTAGAATCCAAACTTGAAACGGAAATGATGTTCTTGGTGATACTAGGAACATAGTAACAGTTTTCTAGTTCCAAAACAAAACCACTAGGCAAAGAAATAAAATAAGATCCTACGGCTAATGCAGCAATCCGTGCTCCGTTTCCCACACGTAGATCCATCTCGCCTTTATCAAGCTTTATACTTTTTCCTTAGTCCCTGCGAATTGGAACATAAGTGTGAGCCACAACCAGTATCTAATACCCAAGAAGTAGAATTAGCAAGATTACAATGTATAACATACATACCTGAAGGAGAAGCAACATTTCCGTCCTTCTTCTCTTCCTTTAGTTTGGGGCAATCTCGCTTGTAATGACCAATTTCATTACAATTGAAGCATTGTGATGTAGAAGGAGAAGCATTCCTCTTCATCTTGCTCTTGGAAGGCGCCATATGCCCTCCGGGAGTGGACGAAGATGCAGCCTTGCTTTTCTTCCCCTTGCCTACTTTCTTGAATTTAGTGCACCTCACATTCAAACGGTCTTGATTGAACTTAAGGATTTTCTCGCATTTCACGAGTACTTCCACAAGTTCACAGAATGTGCTCTCTTTCTGATGAAAGAGATAGTGCATCTTAAAACCCTCATAATCCTTATGAAGAGAATTCAGCACTAGTGCAATAGCTATCGATCACTCTTTGATGGAACCACCAAGTCTCTCAATTGTGAAAAATAATCCAGACATCATATCCACATGAGACCGAATTGATGTGTTTTTTTCCATCTTGACAGAGTAAATGCGCCTTTGTGCCTCCAGAAGTTCGATTTCTAGGCACGACTTGCGTGTGGTTATGAGCTTGAGATCGCTCATCGAATTAGCCAATTCGTCAGCCCCATTGCCACCAGTTTGGCACAAGGGTCAAAAACCCGCTCACTTATCCTCGAGGCTACTTAGGAGAGCTTGAGGTTCAAAAGTAATGAACCTCCCTCTCCAACTCTCAGGGATAGACTTAAGGATGAACTCCGTTACAAGGTACTTGTGTAGTGCCCAACTTCTGTACCTTTCAGGAGTCATGCCTCGCGCATCATAGCTAGGAAAAGGTTGTTCAATGACATAGTGTATTCCATTAACTTTCAAAACTTCGACAAGTTTACCTTTCCATTCAAGAAAATTAGTCAAGTCTAGCTCGACATCCAGAATTTCGGCTGATATGATTGTTGTTATGTTTGCGACCATTTTGATTACTACAATCGAAAAGAATTTGCAATAAATAACCATTCATATAATTCAATAACTTTGAAATAAAAGCAAACATGCAATCATTAAAGCTATTAAAACATTTCATTCATGCAAAAGCAAAAACATGGTCCAAAATGAATGAAACGATTCCAAGACCCCAAAAGTCCTAAATCCTTAAGCAGCTTTAGCATGTCTTAAGTAGTTTAAGATTTTAGGTAAGCAAAACCTATTGCTAGTAATCTCCAAATTACTCTTGGTTAATAAATTAATGCCATAATTTATCCCATTGCCACAACTTAATGTCATTGTTGTTTGACTTGAAACCACAATCAACGTGCTCCTTTAGGACGCCTTACCACCTAAGTCAACTAAAATAGCACCTCGCTTTAGCGTAAACCTACTATCTTAGATCCCTAAATTTTTGTAAGTGCTTGATTTGGAAGGCAATTTTAAACTCAGTATTACTTTGGACCTAGTTGTTTCTATGTTGGTTCGATTATTTAGTGAACTTAATCTAATCGAGTCATATGAAACAACCTATTCATGCAAATCATACATACATTCATACATTCACGCATAATATATATATATATATATATATATATATATATATATATATATATATATATATATATATAGAAGTGCATAAATAAATGGTGATCTAGTATGGCCCAAAACATCTTGTCTTGAAGCATCCAATCTTCATCACCTCCTTGTTAGCTTGGCATCGTCTTGAATCTTCGTTCAAATGCTAACTTAAAGTTCTAAACTTAGAAATACTTGAAAATAATAAATTACATCAAAATTTCCATGGTACGTATACCATATTTAAAACTTTACATTCAAAGATAGAACGGTACGCAGACCGTATATACGTTCATACTAGTCACTTGGAGTACCTGCATTACATAAAATATACATTCTATGCATTCACCCATTCGTGTGCTAAAACGAATGGCCCATATAAATATGCAAGTATTTACGTGAATTAATTAAAATTCACGTTCACATAAACGCGTCCTAAAAGATTAATCAATTTCCAAATTATTAATCCTTAGACTTTATTCTAATTAAAATTGAATTTAATTAAAATAATGCGACCTACGAAAATAATTAAAATAATTATTTCATTTTAATTTCATTTAGTGGCTCCCTACTCAAACCAATAATTATTCCGGATAATTAATTATGAAATATTAAATTAAAACTCGCGGCCCGGCCCAAGCAAATAAAATATTAAATTAAATATCCCGTTAGCCCAAGTTAATGCAAATATATGAAACCCAACGAAATAAACAATTTTCAACGAAAAAATTCCGATTACGTAGTTGGGCTTGGCTTGCGCCCAGCCCAATCCCTTGCGTGTGGCCTACGAGGCGCACGAGCAAGCTCGCACACCCCCAGGCCTTCGCGTGCGCGCGTGCCCGCAGCTATCGCTGCCCCTGCGCTGCGTCGTTTTGCCTTCGTGCGCTGGACGTCGCATGGCCTTGTGCCTTGCTTCGTCGCAGCCCCCGCAAGCAATCGCCTGCCCCTTCCCTCGCCCAGCGTGCACGAGGCACGCAACACGCTTGCTGCTGCCCGTGTCGCTGCGGCTCGGCCAACGCATAGCAGCCCCTTATGGCTCGACGAGCCATACGCCCACCACACTTGTGTTCGTGCCTTTGGTTCGTGATACGGACCAACTCAATTAAAATTAAATTTAATTTCACGAACTTGCATTAATTTTATTTTTTAAAAAGTTACGATTTTTATTTTCGAAAAACAACGATTTTTAACGATTTAATAAACTCCAACGACAATCCAATTTCGTAAAATTATTAAATCAAGGCTAACATTATTCAAACTTTTAAGAACGAACGAATCAAAATTAAAAATTTGATCTTTTAAATAACAAAATCCGAAGCTTTAAATCGTTCATTAACATTTAAATTTCAGATTTTTTAATAATTAGGTTTAAGTGCGATTAAAATTAACGAAACCATTCAAAATTTTAATCCAATAATTTTTAAAATTAGCCACTGACCCATGAAATTATATCCCCTTTCCCAATTAACCGAATTATTAAACCAAAATTAATTAAAATTAAATTAGGGTTTCAAATTTTACGAATTGGGGAAAGGCAAAATTGGGGTTTATACTTATCGGAAAAATATGAAATTTTTACCATAGATAAAAAATATACCCAGCAAAATTTTTCCAAAATTTCAAGCAATTCCGAATAGTTTAGATTGACCTTTTAATTGAATTACTTCCCGACACTTTTAATTTTTAATGAAAAATTAACAAAAACGCCCAAAAATCGACACTTCGAGGCCTGTTTTTGCAATTCCGTTCTCATGAGTTGATCTTAGAAAATCCTTTTCAATCAGATTAGGGTTTTAAAACTCGAAAAAAACGAATATTTTTTATTTCGGACCTGATTATTACGCAATTCATCCAATAATTCGCAAAAATTCCGAAATTTCAACAAAAAATTCAAAATTTTCGACAGATGCAAAAACAATAAATCATGCTAATTCATGCTTTGAATACATAAGGCTCATGATACCACTGTTGGGGAATACAGTTAAACATAATAACATGTGCGGAAACAATCCCCAAAGCCAGGAAGCATGTATAAAGCACAGATTAAGCAGACTTACGTTTGATGCGTGTTTTCCACGAATTGTCAACGAACACGAACTTAGAACTCCACTTGTCGTTCCTCTACTTGGTTCACCGACACGTTCAGATCCGTCTTGATGATCGTAGCTTAGACAATCGATCAAGATACTTTGCTTTTGGGAAGAACTCACTTTGGAGGCACAGAGAGAATTAGGGTTCTCTGTGTCTCTAGGGTTTGAGTAATGAATTGTGTGTTGTGTTGGAAAATTGGTTAGAAGGTTATTTACATAACCTTACTAACCGACCAAGCCATAAGGCAAGGCCGGCTAGCAAGCCCGCGCAGCATCACACAGACACGCACAGCGAGCTGGGTCGTGGGCCGCGCTGCTGCTGCTGTGTCGTGGTCTTGGCCCGCGCGCGCACACAGCTTCTTGGCCATGGGCCAGCGCTGCTGTGTCGCCTAGCTTGCTTGCCTAGCGCACGCGCCCATGGGCCTTGAGTGCTTCGTGCACTCGGCTCGTGGGCCGCTCCTCGTATCCGCGTTTAATATATTTCCGATATATTATTTATCGTTTCGTATACGACGAATCACCGTCGTACGATACGATTTATTCGTTTCGCCTAGCTTACGAATATTCGCGATACGATATACGATTCCGATGCAAGGTCGTATCGTATAATACGTTTTCCAAACTAATTCCCGAAAAGCTATTAAATGAATTTCCGATTCATTTAATCCGTTGATCTGTTACGTGTCATTGGTGTGACCTTGTAGGTTCAGTCAAGAGTAAGCTGTGAGTTCAATATCCATTAGAACTCACTGATCGGAAGCATTGCTCCAGCTAGCTGTTCCGATCACTTGATCTCACTGAATTAATTGTTCGCAATTAATCTGAACCTTGGTATTAGACTTAATGCACCTTGGGTGAAGGACATATTTCCTTCAGTTGTGTGCCATAACATGCTGTACTATCTCAAATTGACCTCCATCATTCAGTTTTGCTTTGATTAAAGCATTACAACCTGTCCTAGTTATTGCAACTCTTCTTGGTTTTCTTTTCTGTTTTTTAACAGAAGTAATTTCCTCTGTTAGTAGACCTTGAAGTTCATCTTTCTCCTGTTTTTGGTCTTTTTTCAACACAGTGTTTCTTTTTCCATCTGCTGAACACAGAAACAACTTTGTTGTGACCTGTGTAGTTCCAACTTTTAGTACTTGTTTTGCTTTCCTTACACTGAAACCTACACCAGCCGCATGTTGGAAATACAAATCATATATTTCTGTATGACTTGCCCTAGTTTCTCCAACTAACCAACCATAGATTTCTTCACCATTATTTGTTGCCTTGGTCATACTCTCTGCAATTAGTTCAATTATTGTGTAAATAAGTAACTGTGCTACCAACTTACAATAGTATGTTATATACAAAACTAACCTATTATCCATTTAAATACTATAGTCCATCACTTTAAATACATACAGTAACCTTTTATTATTTCGTAGTTACCTTTATGCAATTAAAACGCCAATAAACAAGGTATAAAACTCAGAAACTAGATATAGTGACACTTTATCGCAACATAGTAGTGTTTAACTTCAAGGTAAAAATTATGGACATATAATGATAATCAAGTTACTCTACACTAATAGCATAGTTTACACAAATCGCAAAATTAACTCAGCGAAGAAAATAAACTCACAGATCACATAATTATATGTTTACACAAATAAAAAATCGCAATAATCAATTTCGTTTTTGTATACGTACCTTCGGTGATTGCAGAAGCATAATTCAAGACTAGGTCATCTTCAACCTCTTTGTGCACTTCATCTTCATGAACTGCAACATGAATTTACAATATAATGTATGAAATTCTGTTTAAAAAATAGCATAGTTTGATAAATTTGTTGTTGCATAATTGATTACCTTCATTATGAATGTGTAAATTTGCACTTGATTCGGATTCATAAATCGATTTGTTAAGATCAATTTGTATGATTTCTGATGATTGATTATCAACGACTTCAGAAATTTCCATTGATGTTATTCGATTTGCTGTAACGAGAGGAGAGAGAATTTCATAAATTTTGCAGGAGAGAGCTCGCGAGTTGCTGTAGGATTATGGAGGAGAGGCAGAGTGCAGAGGTGAGGGTTTTACTTTCGCGTTTTTCTTTCGCGTTTTTCTTTCATGAAGGAGAAGACAACGGGGAATCAAATATGTAGCGCACAATTGTTTGGCACGTGTGGGCCTTGGGTCCACAGTAAATTTATGGTGGACCAGGTCCACACAAGAATTTTCCCGTTTTATTAAATTAACAGTAAATAACGGTACCTTACATTTGAAGAAGAACAAAACTTATGAAATTGCCCAGTTTTAAGTTCGGTTCATTCCGTCCTCGAGAACAGAGCTTGCTTAATTTGGGAAACGTTGGGCGTAATTTGAAATCAATCCTCAAGTCAACTCCCTCCAAATGTGCCAGAGTAGGCGTCAAAACTAGTGAAGATGAAAGCTGCAAACACGGGATATCTCAGGCGAAGCAGTCGACGGCGATCTGGTCGAATCCCTGTATACAATCTGTAGATAATTTATTCAGGTAAGATACGAATCCAATTAGTATCAATTGAAAATTTTCTGAAGAGAAACGAAACGAAACCCTAAATTGAATTGCATTATGTTTTTTTTCTTGTGAAGATGAAGTTATATCTAGATTTGAATCCCAACCACTAATTGGAATAATTCTGGCTTGATTGTTAGGCGGAATTATATTTTGAAGAAATTTGTGTTGATTGCTGGCAAAATTTTGTTTGGTAATATAGGGCATAAAATTGTGTTATTGTTGGCAGAATATTGTTTGGTTAGATTGTCATGAAATTTGGGTTGATTTTTGGTTTTTTGTTTGAATTCGATGTGGAACGTATGCAGATAACACGATGGCTACATTTCCAGTGGCCTGTCATTTCGCTCAGGAATGAAGCTACCTTTCTAGTGATTCAATCTCTCAGCAGTGTCCAATGGCTTCTTCCAAAATTTCTAGGCACCTTACTGATGAATCTAATCAAGATTTAATCAGTAATCTACCTAGTATCGCGATTGAAAAAATTCTTAAACGCTTGCCAATTAGAATGGCAGCTAGGATGAGCGTGTTATCAACAAAATGGAAGGATATTTGGTTGTCTCATAGGCACCTTGTCTTTAATGCAACGTTCTGGGAAGACGTGAGAGGAGGAAACATTATGCAAAGTAACTATGGAGCACTAGTTGCAGAAAAAGTCAGCAGAATTGTTAGCAATATACTCTTCCATCACAATGGCCCTTTACACAAATTCTATTTTTGTATTCCATGGTATGCGAAAGGAGCTTGCATCAATCTCAGTCAATGGTTATCTTTTCTTTCAAGGATTTGTGTCAAAAAGATAGTTCTTTCACATTGGCATGACCGCATCACCATTCCTTCTTATATTTTCGTATGCAAAGAGTTGGTGAAGTTGAGACTCGGGCATTTTGTTTTGAATCCTCCACCTCGTGACTTCAAGGGCTTTGCTAATCTTTGGAGTCTTGAGCTAGTCGATATCCAATTCAAGTATGATATGTTTGGGACTTTGATTGCAAGTTGTCCTAGGCTAAAAGTGTTAAGGCTCGAGGATTGCACTGGCTTAGATCATGTTATTATCGATGTACCTAGTCTTGAAAGCTTAATTATCAAGGGCGTATTGTGTTATCTGAGTTTCAAAAATATTGTACGGCTTAATAACATCTCACTTTGTTTAGACAATAAGATTGAGAATCCTGAAGGTAAGGTAGTAGCACTTGACTCCATCACGGATCTTGCAACTTCATGTGAACTTCAATACCTTCAGTTTGGGGGCCGTTTCTGTGAGGTAAAAACCCCATTGCTTTTCTAATATTGCTTGACAGTTGACACTGAAGGAAAATTATATGGTTTTTCTTTCTGTTTTACTTTTCTACATATTGTTTTGATCATTTATATACTTAAATTCAATCTAATCTCCTTTTGGCTTGTTATGCAAGTTCTTGGCTGCAGGTGGTGTTGAAAAATCGTTTCCTCTGGTTTTTAACCACCTTCATAAGCTTTGTTTGACAAAACTAAACTTTGGCCACACAGATGTATATCGTTTTGTTTTTGGCATGATTCAGAGTTGTCCTCACGTTAAGGATCTTGAAATTTCAGTGAGTATATCTGTCTGTATATTGTTTTTTTAACAATTTACTTGTTAATATGCCTGCCAACTTTATTTTCTAAACAGAAAAATATGTTTCTTTCGTTCTGTTTTTGAAAATTGACACTAAGCATGTACTGATAATTAGCAGTGAATAACGATAATCATCTAGTATCCTTATGAACTACGGAGTAGAATGTTGGAAATTTTCTTAGCCTGAATGAAGGCTTCTATGATTTTTTTTACTCAAAACTAACTGTGTTCTTTTTCCGCAGGTGGAATCAACCATAGATGTCCCTAAGCACAAAATTGACTGGAATGACAACTACAAGTTGAGCCATCTTACTAGAGTGAAGTTTACAGGCGTTACAGGATCAAGTGCAGAGCTAAAATTCATTGAGTACGTGCTTGCTATTTCGGTAGAACTAGAAATTTTTCTCTTTAGGTGTGGACATCTTGATGCCACTTCTGAGCTAAAGGTGTCAAGAAATCTGTTGCGGCTCCGGAGAGCATCAACAAAGGCACAACTTGTTTGTTTAGAGTAATACAAGTTCTAAGGATAGTCTTTTGAGTTCTGGTTATTGCTGATTACTTGTTAACTTGGTAACTTTGGTAATGTAGTTTTCCTTCAATTTTCTTGACTGATAAAAAACACAAATATCAGAAACAAATTACAGCTCTGAATACAATATTATATGACAACATGAATGTCAACTTACTTTGCACGATTACCAATATCTACTTCTACGATACACTCATTACAGAGTCACGATTCATTAGTGTACTGAACACATTCAAAACCCAAATAACACACAATAGAATTACAAGAAGTGGAATATAGAATATGGTACTTTTCAAATACTTCATCTGAAGATTCTATACAATGAAATCAGAGATCCTGAGATCCAACCAGGGTCACTGCTAAGCCGCTCTTCATCACAGAAACTAGATACAGCTTAACAGGCAAGATAATGCTTCAATAATTTGTTGGATGACTATAGTAATATAGTTTACTGGAACTAAGAATGGCCTGCAAATATTGCTTCAATAATTGAGAAGATAAATGACTTTGTAATTTTGCTATAAAACACTTATAATAACCTGCTATTGCTTGTAGTTACACACGAAGTATGGAGTAACAATTGATAAAATACTGCAGAGTGCAATTCCTATACAGACCGAATGGCCTCTTTCAAATGCCAATATCTATCTTAAACTGCAAAGTTTCCTGCAACATACAGGACAAACCCTATTAAACGAAGCAAGAATCACAAATGCACAGATCAACTTAATTTAAGCCCATCCATATGTACATATTTACACTGCTGCAGGCCTTCCATCTTTTCTAGGGTCACTTACTGCAGTAAGAGTACCAAGATATGTATTACCAATTTTCCTTCCAGTTTTTCGGCCTAGATCAACTGAACTTTCAAATGTCTGAACAATCAGCTGGCAAATTGCTCCAATTTCAATAGGCTTTAGTTGGTGACCCCTCTTTTCCAAGAAAATCCTCTTTCCTTTGGGGAGTTCAATGTGCTCCCCGTCAATCACAGTCACATTCTCGTATGAGACTACATTCGGAATTAGCTGCACAACATAAATGTTTGATAGCTTAGAGGTTAATTTAGGAAAAAAGTGTTATTGAAACTAGTTTTAGGTGAATTTCGGGCAGTAAAGAGAAAATGAACCTTGTGATATACTCTTGGACTTTGGACAGAAGTGAGGGGTTTCATTCCCAGAACAAAATGGTTAAGGAAAACTTGGGTTACTGCCGGAATAATGTTCATCCCACCACTACCCCCTATGACTCCAGCCAATTGATCGTCCTGTTAATTAACCAAATGGGAAATATATATGAACAGAACTCTCTCAAGGAGAGAAGGGAGAGTAATTAATACAGTGTTTCCCTTTTTATATATCTTACCTTGAGAATAATGAGGGGAGTCATAGAAGACAAGGGTCTTTTTCCTGGTTGTATGAAATTCGCAGGACTGGGAGGGAGTTTGTCAGGACTTACTTCTGCAGGAGTTGAAAAATCATCCATCTCGTTATTTAACACAATCCCGGTAGATGGTGATAGCACCCCACCTCCAAATGCATAGTTCACTGTTGTTGTTACTGACACCGCATTTCTCTCTGAATCAACAATGCAAAAATGACTCGTTCCATGATCTTGTAGCTGACTCCACCTGCAGAATTCAAGTATATAATCAACTTAAGATCTCCCCGCCTTCTTTTTCTTTCCCTTTATCATAAAATATCCTTCCTTGTATACCTGCTCATGTAGTATTCAGGAGGGAACGTTGTGTTATCATATATCTTATGCCAAATTTCCTCTGCAAAAGACGAGGAAGTCATGTCGGACATATACTTTGTAATGTTAACAAAAGCAGGATCACCCAAGTTCATTCTGATAGCAAACATATGCTTCATTGCTTCAATCAGTCTATGTAAGCCTAAAGATCCTTCAATTGCATTGAAGCTCCCGTAGTTGTTAAGTATGTTTAATATCTGTTTTGCACCAGAAAAAGAAAAGAGAAGTTCTTTAATTTGGCAACAGAACCAAAAATGTGCTTTAACCAGACTATGAAGTACTTAACCTCGTTCTCAGTTCTTAGTTCTTACATGTTAAACTCCTAACTCTTAGGTTCTTAAATATATATACAAAGAGAGGTCATTGTGAAGGATGAGGCAAAGGAATACTCTAAAAGTCTGAAGTCACAAAACTCTGATTCTAGGAACAGGCATGACTTTATAAGACCTTAGAATACTCAAAAACAAGCACAATACAAATAAACACCAGGTCACCAGCCTATGGCATGAATGCATGATATAAAAGATGCAATATCTGAAGCCTAACTTCTTAGTAACATAGATTGGTAGGGTTTTCATGCATCACTAACATGAATTACGCGATGCTATCATGCGTGCATCAACCTTATAACCACCTTTGTTTCCCTACAGGAAAACAGAGCACTTACCAAGGTCATTCCCAGGGTTCCACTTGAAGGAGGTGGCATTCCTAGTATTTTAAACCCCAATACATCCGCTGCTAAAGCATTCGTCACTTTAACTTTGTAATTCCTTAGATCCTCCACTGTCAGAATCCCACCTGCCTCTCTCACATCCTTCACTAACTTTTCACCAACTGTGCCATTGTAGAAGACTTGTGGCCCTTGTTCTGATACTGCTTTCAAGCTTTCTGCAAGCTTTACATTGTAGCATATGTCCCCTTTCTGCAAGAGCTGTCCTTTTGGTGCAAACACTTGCCTCAAGCCAGGATCAGCCCTGATTTTCTTCTCATATTTTAAGATGTTCTTTTCTAGATAGGGAAGAACCTCAAAGCCATTTTTAGCAAACTGTATGGCAGGTTCGAATAGAGTTTTCCATGGAAGTCGCCCATACTTCTTCCACGCTTCATGGAGACCTGCCAGCTCACCAGGTACACCCATCGACAAGGGGCCTGAAACCTTCGCCTCAGGATTTTTCGTGTACATGTTCTGTTTATGTTGACAAGAAAAACCAATATAATTTTCAGTATAGACTCTCAATTTTACCAACTCTCATCACAGAAACTTAAAAAAAAGGGGTTGGTTTCTTGTTATAGATTATGGTATAGTATATGTTTATGCTTTGTTATGTGCTACTCCCTCTAGCCCGAATTAATAAACCACATTCGTTTGAGGGTCATTTTCAGGAATTGAGTTGAAAATACCCTAACTATTACTTCTCTGCCATATCAATTTAATTAACCTTTGAGGTGTTTCGTTAAGGGTATCATAAAAATTAGTTTGAAATATCTAAGATATCAGTACAGCACAGGGTGGAACTTGGAAGATTGACACTTCCATAAGTAAGAAACAAAAACATAGAAAATCCGAGTCTGACTGTTTGAAATATTCAAAATATGGCCTAATTGAAGGATTGAAGATTTAACATGCCTCTTTCAAGAAGCATCTACTGATAACGAAACTACCAAACTACCAAAACTCAATGAAGCAATTAAAAACAAAGTAATAGAAGGGAACCTCAGAAGCAGCTGAAGGAGCAGTTTCTCTCATATCAAATGCTAAAGCTTCAGATGTTGATGCAGACCTGACAACCATAAAAGCACCACCCCCTATTCCACTAGCCATAGGATTAACAACCCCAACACACAAAGCAGTGGCAACAGCAGCATCAACAGCATGACCGCCTAGTCTGAGCATCAAAGCTCCAACCTCTGAGCAGCGGCGATCATCAGCTGCAACAACCCCTTTCCCTGACTCCACAATTCCAGGACCATCATCTTGTGCTTTTCCATTGAACTGCTTCTGTGTGGTTCCTAACCAAGAACTCTTGCTGCTTCCAAAAGCAAGGCCTAGAGTTAGGCATTGGCAAAACAGAAGGATTATGTTTGTAGGAACTTTCATCTGTTTTTGTGGAGTGCTAGATAGGAAATGAATATGCAGTTGAGTTTACCAGCAGTTCTAATCTAGTGTATTTGTACCTAAAAGATCCCAGATTTAACTGGCCTAAGACTTTTCATGTTCATTATTAAGTGATGATTGATGAAAAGTCTATAAAATTGACAAATGGGTTGACTTCAAAAACAATGTGGAATTACTGGCAAAAACACATGAACCATAGATGCTAAAATAACAGTATAGGAGAATGGTTTGTTCAAGCGGTGGGTGATGTCATAAAATGACATCAGACTATCAGAGTAATTATTGATATGACATAATGTAGTTGAGACCTAAGGAGTAAGATTTTATAATGGTATTCTAAATTTCATGAATCTTTGAAGGGATGTTTCGGTACATAATGGTTTACAGTGGACTTACTAGGGTCTAGGGGGCAATTTGAGGAGGAATTTGTATAAAAATGTGAATCATATTACGAATCTAACATTTCTCGTTTAGTTTTCCTACATACGTACTTCCATAAAGGGGGGCATGTCAATTACGTGAATCAATTGTATTTTTCGTTACGTTAATTCCAAGTATATTGCTTCTTTGGCTAAATTGTTTGGTTTA
Organism: Spinacia oleracea; assembly: GCF_020520425.1. Lineage (NCBI taxonomy): Eukaryota > Viridiplantae > Streptophyta > Magnoliopsida > Caryophyllales > Amaranthaceae > Spinacia > Spinacia oleracea. The sequence continues at coordinate 66,274,024 of NC_079488.1, read as the reverse complement.
GTTTGATTGTTGTTTTTCGGATTTTTTCTTCTGTTTGTTTTCATATTTTTGGAGTGTTTTGTCACCTCAAATTGAGCTATAAAAAGACAGGCAGAAAGAGAGAAAGCAAAATGATTTTGCACTTCTTAAGTACAATTCATACCAAGATTTGAACTAAAATGGGTCACTCCAAAATTATACGCGTCATATAAAAAAAAATGTTTTAAAGTAGGGGGTTTTAATTCCTACGATTACGAATTACAACCTCGTTAACAATTAACTACTGTCTACGATACTGACGAAGCCGATGCATATCAAGTGAATCACTTAACCCCACTCGGCCCAAAAATATTGCATAATTTTAGTTAAATTTTTATTAATTTGTATTAAAAAGTATTTAATTTAGTTAATTTTTCATTAATATTTTAAGAGTGATCTTAGCTAGTACAATTTCTAGATCTGTATGTCACTAGTTTAGGATTAAGAATCAGGATCTCAAGTGAAGCTATGTGCATATTCTGCAAAAATCATATTCCTTTTCTAGACAAACAACTTAAATCAAAGTCTTTGACTAATTGACTCATTTCAAGCTTAACGCATCCCAATATTCCCAAACTTATAAATGAAAACACTACAGTCATTATCCTATCATAGAATCTGCATCTGTATCTGAATCTGAATCTGAATCTGAATCTTCCCCCTCCTCCAAAATAAAAAGAGGGGGAAGTTAAACTTTGATCATCGCAACAACCATGAATATCGAAACATTAATTCTAATTATAGGGTTCGGTTACATGAACCATGATTTTATCTCCTATGATCTCATCAACCATGATCATCTCCCACAAATCAAATGTAACTCTTTTTACCCATTCAGTAATTAAATCCCCGACACCAAAATGGATAATTTTTTAGTACTTGTACAAAGTTCTGAAGGAGGGGGGATGAAAATAATTGAAGCACAGAAGTCTACTGACCTGTGATGGTGAGTAAAGCAATAAAGGAAAAGACAAATTTGCCCCAAGTGTTGTTGACCTTAGAATTTTTATGGCTGCTTCTGCCCAGAAGAGGATTCTGATTCACCATAGCAAATTAGCAACAACCCTCTACCTCGAAAACAGAGAGACAGAGCACACAAAAAGACGTGGAGGGTTACAACTGGTTTACATATATCATTTCTTTTCATTTACTTTTGCCACAAAAATTAAATTATAAAAAGATTTGTTGGGTAGTTCATAGAGCTGTCAAAACGGTTAATCGAGTCGGGTTTGGGTCTGGTCATCTCGGGTCTCGGGTTATGATCTGGTCGGGTCGTGTCGGGTCATTTTATCACCGGGTGCAGATCGGGTTCGGGTCGGGTTCGGTCAGGTTGAAAATTTGTCGGGTTATGTCGGGTTATTTTTCCATTTCGGTATAGGTCGGGTTCGGTTCGAGTTCGGGTCGGGTCTTTTTCTAATCGGGTACAATTACGGGTTCGGGTCTTAGCGAGTCGGGTCAAGTTTGAATCGGATAATTACCGGGTTGGTTAAAATTCAGGTCGGGTTCACTATAGAACACGGGTTAAGACCGGGTCGATATCTATCAGAATTAGTCAAGTTTTAAGCTTATAATTAACTTTTATAAATTTAGTTAAATTTGGTTTAACGCTTTTCACTTGTTCTAGATTAGGTAATTATAAAAAATATATTAACTTGATTTAAGTTATTATTTAGTTAGGTCAATGACAAACCGGGTTGTCAACAGGTCGCGTAAATTCAGATAACGGGTTGTCGCGGATTTAGTCAATAACAGGTTTCATCGGGTTAAAATCGGTTTCGGGTTGACATCGGGTCGGGTGTTGAATCGGGTTTGGGTCATTTTTCAGTCGGGTAAGCTGACTCAGTTTTGTTATCGGTTATATTTCGGTCGGGTATCAGGTTCGGGTCCGGGTCATGCATTAACGGGTCGAAATCGGTCGTCGGTTTTAACGGGTTGGATACGGTCGGGTTACGGGTTTCCTATTTTAACAAAATTTCGGGTCTCGGGTCGGGTCCGGGTCCTTAAAAATACAGGTTGGTTCAGGTCGATTTCTCGGGTCGGGTCAGTTTTTGACAGCTCTAGTAGTTCATATTGTTCATAATACGGAGTACTCTTCTACAAGTGGAGGATGATAATGTGGTAGGGACAGGTTAATATATAACATAACTACGCACGGGCTATATTTTACTCCCTCTGTATTTATTTAAGTGATACACTTGGCCGGACACGAGTATTAAGAAGAAGAATTAAATGAAATAAAATAATAAAGCAATTGGGGTTGAGTAGATATTTTAATGAGTAAACAAGTGGAGACCATGTCATTTTGGTAGAGTGGGAGGTGGGGTGGGTTATGAAATTATTTGTTTAATAGGATGGTGGGTCATAGGGTAAATTAGATGTATTATTTAATTAGATGCTGGGGTTGATAAGTTACTAAAAATGGCAAGTGTATCTCTTAAATAAATACGGCCGGAAAAGGCAAGTGTATCCCTTAAATAAATACGGAGGGAGTAGGAAACTCAATTAAAAAAATGGTAAATCGACATACCAAAATGATAAAGGTTTCACTAAAAACTTTCACTAATAATTTTGATAGTACGTGGACAAACTAAAATTTCCAAGATATATTGGGTGAAACTTTACTTTTATAGAATATATTATGAGCTCCCACAAGTCCACAAATACATTCTTAGTTTAGGAGTATATCTTTTTATCCAATGGTTTTTTTTAAAAATGAGAATAAGAGAACTATGCTAGTATGGAGTAACTTAGTTAAACATATGTATTATTTGGATTAAACCAAAGAAATCCACAAATCTTCAATATGCTAAGAAATTCACCATACATAGTTGCTTGTTGGATTAAAAACTATGTTTCAATTGCCAAGTATACATAAAGTTTCGCACCCTATCATTTGCATCACAATCAAGAAAACTACCAAAAAGAAAAATGACCTAAGAATTAAGAGTTGATGATCAAGCTAACCAAACGTGATATGTCAAAATTCTGGAAAATATCAAAGACTAAACCATTTTTTTATAACTCGAAATTATGCTTATAAAGTTGGGGGGGTGGTAGTAGTAGATGTCATACAGATTTCAAAACAAAAATGCATCCATATTTGTCGGTTTTTAAGTCGTTTGTAAAAGAACTTGAAATATGCATGATGACGATTGAGGCAAGTCAGGCAACGGGATGCAAAGAAGATGCACCGTTTATTTAAATGGGCTAAAAAATGAATATAATGATAAAATTAACTAATACCAACCTCATTAGAAGAAATATTTTTTCAGAAAACAATGGGGTGGGCATGAATTAGAAGTTCATAACATAATTTTAACTCCCACCCACCTATAGGAAAATAGTAAAATTCTTCAAAATGAAGAAATTTAGCTAAATAAGTTAGGGAGGAATGTCGGTCTATAAAAAATAGTAAACATGTAGGTTAGTTAAATAGCCAAATTCATTAACGCGAGAATTGTAACCATCTGAAACGTTTCTCATTCTTGATTCATCATAACCGCCAATGTATTAATCAATGTCTCTAATTAAATTGTTCTAAATGCTTTAACTAAAGTTGGAAAGGGAATGATGAAATGTTGAGGTGACTTATTATGTATTAAATGAAGAATTGATTATGTATTCTTGGCCACATGTCTTCTAAGTGGTGATGATTATGTGTCCGCCACGTGTCTTCAAAATTGTATTGCTTACGTGTCCTTAATTAGAGTTGGTTTTCTTTTTTAAATACTAGGTATTGATATGCTTATTGCTTAATCAATTCTATATTGTAAGAATACTTCGGGTACGTTATGTTTCTTTTTAATGAATGGTTCCACTTGAGGAGGGAGTCTCAATTCGTAATAGTATGTGTTAAAAATGGACAATTTCATTGGATAAGTACACTACAAGTCTACAAAGAAGGACAGAGAATAATAGAAATCAGAAAAACAACAAAAGGTGGCAGAATAGAAGCGTAATTGGTATACCAATGAAGTCCAAGTTCAATTGGTATACCAGAACTGTAATTGGTATACTAACGAAGTGTACAGAAATCAAATACTCCGTATGTGAGTAACAGCCAATACCAACTAGTAGAGCTGTAACAAAACTAATTCGACCTGAAAACACGACCTGAAATCGATCGAAGCCATAACCGACCATAATCCAAAATTTTGGTAAAACAGGTGACCCGTAACTCGATATGTACCCGACCCGACAAAACATATAACCGATTTTAACTCAATGTTGTATGACCCGAACCTGACACCCGACAGAAAGATGGCTGATAATCGAACTAACCCGACCAAACAATGATCTGAACCCGATTCCATATATACTCGACCCGACAATAACCTTAACCCGATTACTACCCGACATAACCTGTTAGTAACCTGACATATGGAGTAAATTAATATTTTACGCTTAAATATTTTGATATGACCAAATCAATTATTGACTCGAAATCGATATTAACTTTATATATGTATTGAGTACTTGACAAGAACACACAATGACCTAATGTGAATAAAATTCAAATTTGAAATAAATTGAACATTAATTTTTAAAATATAAGAAAAAAACAATCATAGGTTAAAAACTTGAACAGCTCGGATAGTTGCCGGACCAGATCTTAACCGTTTCCGGGAGTGAACCCGACTTGAATTTTGATCGGGCAATAATGATCTGATCCAAAGACCCGAACCCGAAATTACCTGCTACAAAATCGGCCTAAACCCGACTAAATAAGTCCCAAACCCAAAATTGAACTCAACCTGAACATGACTCGACCCGAACCCTACTTGTACCCAAAATGGAAAAATAAACTGAGATGACCCGACCGAAAACCACCCGATCGCACCTGACCTAAACCCAGGTGAGAAAGTGACCCGACACGGTCTGACCTGATCATGACTCGAGACCCGAGGTGATCTGGCCCGGACCAGACCCAAGTAACCGTTTTGAAAGCTCTACCAATTAACTAGTGTCCAATTGGTACTATAGAGTACTAAGTATGCAAACTGCAATACCAACAAGCATACCAACAAATGTTTAATTGGTATATAAAGTACTGAATATGTAATTGGTAGTACCAACGAAGTGCAATTGGTGTACTGCGAAATTCAATTGGTACCAAATACCTCTAAAATATATGGTACATAAAATATACGGTTTTTTCAATAAATATCCCCGGGGTTTAACATATTTACCAAATACCCTCGTGTTTTCAGGTATTTACCATATACCTTGAGGTTTCAATTTCTTTCATGATGTGGCTCTGCTAAGTGACCATTAGAAACTTATTTCACCATATACCCATGTGATATACAATATTTTGAAGGAAATAATGCCCTTGGTCCAAGTATGCATTCTATGTTAAGTCTAATAAATGCGGTTCAGTATTAATTAACAAGTTAATAATTCAGTGAGATCAAGTGAGCTGAATGCCTAGCTAGAGGCCGCTTCAGTTCAAGTGGAATTAATGATATTAATCCACAGCTTACTCTTGACTGAACCCGTAGGGTCACACAAATAGTACGTAAACGGATCAAGTATTTAATGGCATTAAATACTCCATCTATGAATATTCGGAACCGACGGATCTTGGTTTCAGTGGGAGCTAAGATCGTCACAGGCAAGAAATGAATACTCCGGAAACGATGATATTGCCGGAAACGGAAATATGGATCGTATCGGAAATATGAATATTATCCAAGTCGTAGATGTTGCCGGAAACGGAAACATGGTACGTATCGGAAAATATTATTGGAAATGGAAATATTACCAGAATCGGAAATATTGCCGGAAACGGAAATATTGTCAGAATCGGAAATATTGCCGGAATCGGAAAATAATTCCGGAAACGGAAATATTAAATATTTGTTCGAAACGGAAATTAATTCCGGAATCGGAAATATTAAATATTGTTCGTATCGGAAATAGATTCCGGAAATGGAAATTTAATCGGAAGCGTATCGTACGAATTAGCATCGGACGAGGCCTGCCGGACGAAGGCCCAGCACGAAGCCAGGCCGTCGCCCAGCAAGCACGCACGCCACAAGCCCAGCGCGCGCCAAGGCCACGGATGCGTGGGCCTTGCTGCGTGGGCTGCAGCTCGCACGCATGGGCAGTCCTTGTGGCTGCCGTGTGTGTGTGAGTTTGTGCTCATGCGTGATTCCTGAATCTGCAAGAGTCAGTGTATGATTAAATGTCTATTCCTAATTGGATAAATTAATTAAATAGAATTCATGTAGGATTCTAATTCCAATTAATTCGCATCCTACTAGGATTACGATTCCTTTTCCATAACTCTATAAATAAAGGCCTAGGGGTCATAATTTATATACAAGTTTCAAAGTATTCAAAAGTGAGTTTTTTTGAGAGAAAATTAAAACACATCTTGCTCATAAAAGTGCCGAATTTTCTAGTACCTTAAGGGCGATTCTAGTTGGTCAATCTTAAGGCGGATCCGGACGTGCTGTGGACTATCTACGGAGGGACGACACTTGGAGTCCTAAAAGACTTGTTCTTGTTCGGTTCGGGCGCAGCTAGGGAGGGCACGCAACAAAGAGTATGCATCTAATTATGCTATATGATTATGTGTAAATAATATGATTCCTGGGTTAATGGTTGTTTCCGCATGATTTATGTAAATGTCATATGTATCATAACCTAACAGTGGTATCACGAGCCCCTTATTATTTTCATAATCTAATTGCATGAACATGGTTAAATATTACAAATTTGCAAGAATTAAAAGGGGTGATTAATTTTCGTAATTGTTAATTAATTGCAAATTGCGTTTATTTAATTATATGTACGCAGTTTTTCGGCAGTTTCTTCATTACTCATCCGAATTGAGTGATTTTTGTGTCAATTCCGCATGTAAAAGGCATTCTAAAATTTTGACAAAAAAAGTATTTTTCTGCCGAACCCAGAATTCTCAAATTCGAAGCCTAACTATGACTTTTCGAAGGTTTTAGTTTTTCGGATGCAAAATTTCGTAAATTTAAGATGTTAAATTAAATATTTGCGATTCCTGTTGATAAATCTTGAATTTTTGATTGACCTACTGCATATGTTTAACAAGTTTGAATGCCTAGTCTTGTTAATTATGCAATCTAATTTGTAATTATGATTAATTTGTTGAAAATTAGAATAATTTAGAATTAATTTGATTTTCATAATTAATTGTAATTTAATTAGAAACCTATGATTAAAAACCACCATAAAAATTGTAAATTTACGATAAATTTTAAATTTTTATGACCTAGACTTGAATCCATAACAATCGGAAATCAATTGGATAATAAATTTTCGATTTTTTCGCCCTAAAATTATGAAATTAATAATATTTATTAATTTGTCATTAATTTTAAATATAAATTTTAAATTTTCTTGCGATTCGTTCAAATAACTTGCACGCACGAAGCAATGGACGCTTCGTGTTACCCTTAAGGGGTGTTGTATAATGCGGGCATGCGACGACGAGCAAGGGAGCTCGTCGCCCGTGCGGCACGAATGCAATGAGCAAGGGCGTAGTGCACGAGCGCAAGGCAGCAGCCCTGCCTTGTGTCGTGTGCCACGAGCAATGAACGTATGGGCATGGGCGAGGGGCGAGCCAAGGCAGTCGCGTGTGGGCAGCAAGCGAGCTGCGCCACAACGCGCGCTGCCTCGCACAAGTGCGCGCAGCCTCGCGCGCAGCGAGCGCAAGCTCGCGTGCCACGAGCGCTGCGCACAGCATCACTCGCGCGCACAGCGCGCGATGTCGCCCGCCCAGCGAGCGATGTCGCGCACCAGCGAGCGATGGCTCGCGCGCGCACAGCGAGCGATCTCGCGCGCCAGCGAGCGATCTCGCGCCCCAGCGAGCGATGGCTCGCGCGCGCAGCGAGCGAGCTTGCGCGCCCAGCGAGCGATCTCGCGCGCCAGCGAGCGATGTCGCGCGCGCGCGCTGCGAGCGATAGCTCGCGTGCGATGGGCGCTATGCGGAGGCTTGCGTTGGGACAGCAGCAGCTATGCTACGAGCGCATGGGCTGCGCGCACATGGCCAGCAATGGCTGTGTGCGTACGGCCCATGGGCGTGCAACGCGTAGGGTGTTTGCGTTACGATTAGATCGTTTTGAATGTTTAATTTGAAAATTTCAGTTCACGTAATTTTAATTAATTTTAAAATTAATAATTTGAATTAATTTCTTGGATTTTAATTTTGAATATTATAATTATAATAAATGGAATTTATTCTAATTATTTTACTAAAATTAAAATCATGAATTAATTTAAATGCGACTGAAATTAAATTAAATTTTTGGATTCAATTATAAATTTATATGAGCTTTAAATTTTAATTAAATTTGTATGTTTCCGGTTAGACTAGAAATACAATTTTATGTTTAAAATTAGTAAAGCATATGAATTTATTGGTTTGAGTGGGAGCGTTTTTAGTCATAAACTCTTGATTAGGTCTACAAATCCTTAAGGTTAAAACAACTCGATTAGAATTAATAAGGACTGAATAATTGGTAGATTATTGGTGACCTTGATTAATTGCTGCAAATGTTTACGTGATGCATAATGTGTTTTACTAACCAGCTATGTGGGCCATTCATGATAATGAATGGGTGAATGGTATATATTGTATATGTACTGTTTTGCAGGTTATGAAGTGACTAGTATGGCCCAAATAGGATAGAAAATATGGTCTGCGTACCATTAATTTGAATGTAATTGGTCTAAAGTACCAAAGTTATTTTTCAATTCAAATATGGTCTGCGAACCATCAAATAGTTGTAATTAGTTATAGCTTATCCTATTTGAAGAAAATGGTGCCTCCCACGGAGATTTTCAAGACGGACTTTGAAGTCAAAGCTTCAAGATGAAGTCGGGCCATACTAGATCACAAATATCTTATGCATGTTTTAAGTTATTTATTGCTTTAAATATGTCTTAAAATGCATGAGATCAAAAGCTTGATTATGTTGCATGATTAAGGATTTTAGTTCACTTAAAATCTAACCAACATAGTAAGAGCCTTAAGTTCCAAACTTAAAAATTGAGTTAAAAGGTGCCATGCCAAAATATACACTTGCTTGGATATCCTTTACATCAATCTAGTAATAGTTTTCGCTCAGCGAGGTGTTACTTATTGGTCCTAAAGGGGCAAGGTACACAAATAATTGTGAGTACATGTTAGTTTTGGTGAAACTCAACGATATAAGTAAGGAGTCCTTTTATGTCGTGGCAAATTCGATAGGTTTACCTAATAAGTTCTTAGACGTACCTATCAACCAAGAATAGTTTCTAGACTATTAGCAAAAGGCTTTTGCTTACCTAAGATGTTCTAGGATTAAGTCGACAAACTGTGCTTAGTTCTTCAATGATTTTAGGATCTTGGAATCATTTTATTCACACCTGCCGGAACACATAACTTGAATAAAATGCTTAATAAACATTGAATTATGCATGTATGCTAGAATTTAAGTTTATTAAGAGAAACTGTGAATGGTTATTTATTTGTTTATTCTTTTCAATTGTAGTTTTTAATATGGCAAACAACAATTCATTCAACATTCGATCAATTCTCGAAAAGGAGAAGTTGAACGGGAAAAACTTCCTTGACTGGCAAAGGAACTTGCAAATAGTTCTTATGCAGGAAGAAAAGGAGTATGTCCTAGATGAGGCGATGCCCGAAGCTCCAGGCGACGGGATCACTCAGGCAGCCCTCAATCGTTGGATTGATGCCAACAAGGATGTGAAATGTCTAATGCTCGCCACTATGAGTGCGGATCTGCAGAAAACGTTCATCAACTCAGATGCTTTCACAATCATCAGTGAGTTGAAGAACATGTTCCAAGATCTGGCTCGAGTCGAAAGATTCGAGACTCATAGGCAAATTCTTGAGACCAAACTTAAGAAAGGCGAGCCCGTAAGTCCACATGTTCTCAAAATGATTGGACTCATTGAGAATATGAGTCGGCTGGATCAGCAATTTTCTCAGGAAATGGCTATAGACACCATCCTCCATTCTCTTCATAGCGGGTATGATCAGTTCAAACTGAACTACAGTATGAATAGTCTGGACAAAACGCTCACTGAGCTTCACGGTATGCTGAAGACCGCTGAAAAGACGCTCAAAAGTGATAAGCAGGATGTGCTTATGGTGCGTGGGGGCAAGTTCAAGAAATCTGGAAAGAAGAGGAATGCTAAGAAAGGTGGCAACAAGGCCAGCCCAACTAAGCAAACTGGCGCCAAATCTGCAAAGAGGAAGGTCAGTCAACCCACTTCTGAATCCGAATGCTTCTACTGCAAAAGGAAGGGGCATTGGAAGAGAGATTGCTTGAAGCTAAAGGAAGATCAGAAGAACGGAACAGTCGTTCCATCTTCAGGTATTTTCGTTATAGACTGTATACTTGCTAATTCAACTTCTTGGGTATTAGATACAGGTTGTGGCTCACACTTATGTTCCAATCCACAGGGACTAAGAAGAAGTAGAAAGTTAAGCAAGGGAGAAGTCGACCTACGAGTGGGAAATGGAGCACGGATTGCTGCATTAGCTGTAGGAACTTACTATTTGTCGTTGCCCTCCGGGCTAGTTTTGGAACTGGAAGAATGTTTCCATGTTCCAAGTCTTACCAAAAACATCATTTCAGTTTCTTGCTTAGATGCTAAGGGATTTTCCTTTATAATAAAAGACAATAGTTGTTCGTTTTATTTTAAAGAGATGTTTTATGGATCTGCTAGATTAGTCAATGGACTTTATTTATTAGATCACGACAAACAAGTATATAACATAAATACCAAAAGGGCCAAAAAGGATGATTCAGATCTCACCTATCTGTGGCATTGTCGATTAGGCCATATAAACTTGAAACGCTTAGAAAGACTTCAAAGGGAAGGAATTCTAGAACCATTTGACTTAGAGGATTATGGTAAATGCGAATCATGTTTACTTGGCAAAATGACAAAGCAACCTTTCTCTAAAGTTGGAGAAAGAGCAAATGAACTATTGGGTTTAATCCATACAGATGTATGTGGACCAATGAGTACAAATGCTAGAGGTGGTTTCAGCTACTTTATCACTTTCACTGATGACTTCAGTAGGTATGGTTATGTCTACCTAATGAAGCATAAGTCTGAATCCTTTGACAAATTCAAGGAATTTCAGAGTGAAGTAGAGAATCAATTAGGCAAGAAGATTAAGGCACTGCGGTCTGATAGAGGCGGTGAATATCTGAGCTATGAATTTGATGACCATCTGAAAGAATGTGGAATTCTATCAGAATTGACTCCTCCTGGAACACCACAATGGAACGGTGTGTCAGAACGGAGGAACAGAACCTTGCTAGACATGGTCAGGTCAATGATGGGTCAGGCCGAACTTCCATTAGAATTTTGGGGACATGCACTAAATACAGCTGCACTCACTATAAATAGAGCTCCGTCTAAAGCTGTCGAAAAGACTCCATACGAATTATGGTTTGGAAAGCCTCCAAATGTGTCTTTTCTTAAGATTTGGGGATGTGAAGTATACGTCAAACGATTAATTTCAGACAAACTTCATCCAAAATCTGACAAATGTATCCTTGTGGGCTATCCAAAGGAAACAAAGGGGTATTACTTCTACAATACATCTGAGAACAAAGTGTTTGTTGCTCGAGATGGTGTCTTTTTGGAGAAGGATCACATTTCCAAAATGACAAGTGGGAGAAAAGTAGACCTCGAAGAAATTCGAGTCGAACAACAAACTCTAGAGAATGCTCAAGATGACATTCAGGATGAAACTCAGAGATCTTTAGAAGAATCTGGTGAGAATCATGGTCAATCTAGAAATGTTACCCCGCGTAGATCGCAAAGATATAGATCTCAACCGGAAAGGTACTTAGGTATTTTGACGAACGAGAGCTATGACGTTCTATTACTTGAAAGTGATGAACCTGCGACTTACAAGCAAGCTATGACGAGCCCTAGCTCCAAGCAATGGCAAGAAGCCATGCAATCTGAATTAGACTCCATGTCTGAAAACCAAGTATGGGATTTGGTCGATTTGCCAGATGGCTACCAAGCCATTGGAAGCAAATGGGTTTTCAAACTGAAAAAGGACAAGGATGGGAAACTTGAAGTTTTCAAAGCTAGATTGGTTGCAAAAGGTTACAGGCAAGTCCACGGTGTGGATTACGATGAAACCTTTTCACCAGTTGCAATGCTAAAGTCTATTCGAATAATGTTAGCAATCGCTGCATATTACGATTACGAAATATGGCAGATGGATGTCAAAACTGCTTTCTTAAACGGCGTTTTAACAGAAACTGTGTTTATGACACAGCCTGAAGGTTTTGAGGATCCAAAGAATGCTAAAAAGGTATGCAAGCTAAAGAAATCAATCTACGGATTGAAGCAGGCATCCAGGAGCTGGAATATACGTTTTGATGAAGCAGTCAGTGACTTTGGTTTCATCAAGAACGCAGACGAATCTTGTGTATACAAGAAGGTCAGTGGGAGCAAAATTGCTTTCCTAGTATTATATGTCGACGACATATTGCTTATCGGAAATGACATTCCTATGTTGAACTCTGTCAAGATTTGGCTTGGGAAATGTTTTTCGATGAAGGATCTAGGAGAAGCACAGTACATATTGGGCATCAAGATTTACAGAGATAGATCTAAAAGGATGATTGGACTTAGTCAAAGCACTTATATCAATAAGGTGCTTGATAGGTTCAAGATGGCGGACTCCAAGCGAGGCTACCTACCCATGTCTCATGGAATGACTCTAAGCAAGACTCAGTGCCCAAAAACACTTGATGAGCGTAGACGAATGAATGGGATTCCATATGCATCATTGATTGGTTCAATAATGTATGCTATGATATGTACACGCCCGGATGTTGCGTACGCACTCAGTGCTACGAGCAGATACCAGTCAGACCCAGGAGAGGCGCATTGGACTGCTGCCAAGAACATTCTGAAGTACCTGAAAAGGCACAAAGATGACTTCCTGGTCTATGGTGGAGATGATGAATTAATTGTTAAAGGCTATACGGACGCAAGTTTCCAAACCGACAAAGATGATTTCAGATCACAGTCTGGGTTTGTCTTCTGCCTCAACGGAGGAGCAGTAAGCTGGAAAAGTGCTAAGCAAAGCACCATTGCGGATTCTACAACTGAAGCGGAGTACATTGCTGCACATGAAGCAGCAAAGGAAGCTATATGGCTAAGGAAGTTCATAGGAGAACTTGGTGTAGTCCCCTCCATTAAAGGACCAATAGCCCTGTATTGTGATAATAACGGAGCTATTGCACAGGCAAAAGAGCCTAGACACCACCAGAGAGTCAAGCATGTACTTCGTAGATTTCACCTTCTACGAGAGTTCGTTGAAAGAAAAGAAGTCGAGATAAGCAAAATTGGAACTGATGACAACATATCAGATCCATTAACTAAACCTCTGCCGCAAGCGAAGCACAACTCGCACACTGCAGCTATGGGAATCAAGCATATTGGAGAATGGCTTTGATGTCTCTGTTTAATGTTTTAAAGTTTTAGAGTTTAAATCTTTGTAAAACATTATTGGTTAATCATTCACAATAAATGAAAGGAATTCATTTTTCCATTTAATTCGTGGTTTATTAAATGATGAGTCCCTTCAACTTGACGATATATTCAAGATAGACTGTCAGGACCAGTCCTGTGACTAAGAAATGTCTATCAAGTGAACTTGAATGTCAAAGGTTGAAAATGGTCCCTAATCGGAGTTTTCTATAAAATTGGACGCATAGAAAACGTTAGACGATTAGAATGCAAGATGACTAGTAGTTCTGTTTCTTGAACTATGTGGACATGGCAATGTCATAATCATTTGCATAGATACTTACTTTGGGAAGACTAGTATCGGACAAGACCTATGAAACTTTACTGTAAGAGATGAAAGTCTGTCATAAGTAAATTTCATTAAATTATTAGACACTAAATCCTCAATACCTGAGTGATTTGAGATTACTTGTTTGAGAACTGGTTGCTTTGACGTTGACCAACCGTCGCACCGTAAAAGGAGGCTATAAAGGCAACGCTCAGGTAATCACCTATCAAACGAAGTCTAATCTCAAGATCGCAAGATTGGGATTGTCCTCCCATAAATCGGGATGAGATGCTTAAAAGTTGTACAAGGCCACTCGGAGAGCTAGAAACTGTGAAATGCATGGCCGTGCTCGGATGAATCATAGGCTATGATTATCTGTTTATTTGATCAGTTGAACTCTGAAACCGAGGAACACCTCTGGACATAATAAGGATGACAACTCTTACCTTATGTTCAAGAGCAAGCATCGAGCGACAAAGGAATTAGGAAATGCACACTTGTCCCTAAGGACAAGTGGGAGACTGAAGGAAATAATGCCCTTGGTCCAAGTATGCATTCTATGTTAAGTCTAATAAATGCGGTTCAGTATTAATTAACAAGTTAATAATTCAGTGAGATCAAGTGAGCTGAATGCCTAGCTAGAGGCCGCTTCAGTTCAAGTGGAATTAATGATATTAATCCACAGCTTACTCTTGACTGAACCCGTAGGGTCACACAAATAGTACGTAAACGGATCAAGTATTTAATGGCATTAAATACTCCATCTATGAATATTCGGAACCGACGGATCTTGGTTTCAGTGGGAGCTAAGATCGTCACAGGCAAGAAATGAATACTCCGGAAACGATGATATTGCCGGAAACGGAAATATGGATCGTATCGGAAATATGAATATTATCCAAGTCGTAGATGTTGCCGGAAACGGAAACATGGTACGTATCGGAAAATATTATTGGAAATGGAAATATTACCAGAATCGGAAATATTGCCGGAAACGGAAATATTGTCAGAATCGGAAATATTGCCGGAATCGGAAAATAATTCCGGAAACGGAAATATTAAATATTTGTTCGAAACGGAAATTAATTCCGGAATCGGAAATATTAAATATTGTTCGTATCGGAAATAGATTCCGGAAATGGAAATTTAATCGGAAGCGTATCGTACGAATTAGCATCGGACGAGGCCTGCCGGACGAAGGCCCAGCACGAAGCCAGGCCGTCGCCCAGCAAGCACGCACGCCACAAGCCCAGCGCGCGCCAAGGCCACGGATGCGTGGGCCTTGCTGCGTGGGCTGCAGCTCGCACGCATGGGCAGTCCTTGTGGCTGCCGTGTGTGTGTGAGTTTGTGCTCATGCGTGATTCCTGAATCTGCAAGAGTCAGTGTATGATTAAATGTCTATTCCTAATTGGATAAATTAATTAAATAGAATTCATGTAGGATTCTAATTCCAATTAATTCGCATCCTACTAGGATTACGATTCCTTTTCCATAACTCTATAAATAAAGGCCTAGGGGTCATAATTTATATACAAGTTTCAAAGTATTCAAAAGTGAGTTTTTTTGAGAGAAAATTAAAACACATCTTGCTCATAAAAGTGCCGAATTTTCTAGTACCTTAAGGGCGATTCTAGTTGGTCAATCTTAAGGCGGATCCGGACGTGCTGTGGACTATCTACGGAGGGACGACACTTGGAGTCCTAAAAGACTTGTTCTTGTTCGGTTCGGGCGCAGCTAGGGAGGGCACGCAACAAAGAGTATGCATCTAATTATGCTATATGATTATGTGTAAATAATATGATTCCTGGGTTAATGGTTGTTTCCGCATGATTTATGTAAATGTCATATGTATCATAACCTAACATATTTCATTATAAATTTATAACCAATAACGACTAGTTTTGTTTTTTAAAAAAAGTCATTGACCCTGTTTGGCAACTAGCGGTTAGCTGTTAGCGGTAGCTGATTGTATTAGCAGTTTTGACTAACGTACTGTTGGTATTAGCTTGTTTGACTAGCTGGTTGTATTAGCTGATTTTGTAAAAGTGTTTGGTAAATAGCTGATATATAATAGATGCTTGATTGTGTAAAATTACCAATAAGGACATTGACTTATTTAATGATAGAGAATTAGTAATTGCTAAATATACGAATATGTATGGTTAGATTTTTTTTTTTGGAATTAAATTTAGTAACATGAAAAGTAATTAATCAACATTCCTATTAAATTGAAAATGTAATTGTGGGGACCTGTGGGAAGCAAAAGTGGCTGAAGCAAAATTCGTGTTCTTGGGGTTGCAGTTGGTCGATGGAGCATGGCTATAACAAAGTAGTTGTGAAAAGTGATTGTGTGAATGAGATTAATGTAATTCGCGAGCACGAGGAAGGGCAAAGTCATTTCCACCTTGTTTTAGATGCCTAAATATCATATTTTCAAAAAAAAATTCTAGTATTTCTTGGTTTTTTGTTGAGTTCTTTTTCTAATACTTCTCGGTCTTTTGTTGGTTGAAGTAGTAATATTTTTCCCCAAGAGATCGCTTGTTGCTTGCCATGGATCAATGGTTGGAGTTTGTTGGGTTTGTTAATCCCATTAACAACTTTTACGAAAATAAATGATTAAATGTCTAATTTGCAAAATAGGATTGACTAAGAAATATTTTTTTACATAAATTCATACTATAAAAGAAACTCAATTTTTATTTTTAATTATATTTTACATCATCTATATCTTTAAGAAAAAATGTTTAGTTAAATAAAATTTAAAATACAAAGGTAAGTAAAGTAGTAAAGTAAGTACTAAAGTGAATAAAGAAAAGAAAAAGTATGTCAACCATATTTCACCTTGAGAACTAAATTGTCTTTTCAACTTACCCAGTACAATCCTCTAACTGAAAAAGTTATATGGGGTAACTTTTTGGGATTAGAGGATTCATCCCAATCCTCTATCTCAATCCTCTAACTTCCAAATACATATATTAGATGATTGAATTGGTCAAACCTCTAAATTGGCCAAATCCTCTAATTTTTGGTGAATCCTCTAACAACCAAAAACAACCATAATAATGGTAAAAATATGCCACTTATAGAAATGGGGTGAGTATTAAGGGACAAGAGGAGTATAATTTATGATTAAGCTAAATTTAGGGATAACAACAATTAACCCATCATTTACCCATAATTTACCTTTCTAGGGACTACATACTTCTCCCGTCCTTTCTTAAATGACACAATTATTTAGGAACGATTGCCAATGCAAGATTTCAAACATTAATAACTCCAATTATGGATAAAGAAAAATTATAAAAAGTTGATATTTAAAAAATATTTATTGAGACAAATCTAATAAGACCCCATATGACTGTGTTTTTTCTTAAGTATAATCCACAAAGGAAGTCAAATGAGCTTGTGTGAATAGTGTCCAAAATCCAATTGTGTCATGTAAATAAGAACGGAGGAAATATTGAATAATAAAACTTCAAACACTTAATATTAAATACTTTCTCTGTTCATAAATACTCGCAACGTTTGGTATTTTTTGAACTATTCACATATTTCACTTTGATTATTTTGGTGATTTATATGTCAAATAAAACATAGTCACGTGGGATCTTGTTAGATTCGCCTCAATACGTATTTTCATAATATTAATTTTTTATAATGTTTGCTTGAAGAGAATTTAAGATATTATGTACATTAGCATGCGTGAAAGTGACCAACGTTGCAAGTATTTCCAAACGGAGAAAGAATAAATTAGATAATTATTTTACTGTAGGCAAACAAGTCAATAAAAAGGTAAATCAAGTGAACCGTTTAGATTTAATTAAACTCAATCAACGGTCTATATTTAATTAAAGAAGTTAGCCGTCAAAGGTCGACGATCTTCAGAAAAGCGTCATAAACCCAGATCATGTGGTTCATGTTCTAATTCCGAATAACAAAATTGGAATTAAGTTCTTACAACAAGTAACAGATCTGGTTCTGAAACCAGTTTAATAATAAGCTTATGAATTTAAACCGAAAATGGGTAAATTTTTTATTTAAGCTACAATTATGAAACAATCCAAGCCCGTATTTGGAGAAAAATATACTTCCTAGAAAACAACTTAAACCCAAACCATAAAAAAAATCCAAACTCAAATTATAAAATATGATTTCTTTAAATATAAAATTGACAACAATTTATTCAACTTTATAAAATGACATGTTATCCTGAACCAAAACTTGTAGTAGAAGATTACGGTTTGGACTTTCCGAAATTAAAATTTCGGCAGGGTATCTTTTTTGCTCAACTCCGATGGATATACATCAATAAAAAGGTCTTAAACTTTTAATACACCTTAGCAGCTAACATCTTATTATATTGACGTACTTCATTCAATTTGTTTCAACATGTATTTTCCAAACATAAATGTCTTTGAAAAAAAGCAACTGTTATATACTAATAAAAGGGCCTTAAACTCTTAATACACCTTAGTAGCTAACATCTTATGATATTGATGTACTTCTTTCAATCACCAAACTGATGTATATAACAACAAGCATATACATATTTAGGAATCTAGCATCCAGTACACAATGATGGTGCACCAAAAGAACATATGTGCATAAGCAAAAAAACATGACACTACGACAAAAGAACATACGTTATAATATTTCACTTTTTTGTTATAAAAAATAATATATTATTTCACTATTTATTAATAATATATAAATAAAAAATATATTCATGTTCTTTTCACGTAACAAGATGTTCTTTTAATTATATACAAATGTTCTTAAGGTGCACCATGCTCACTGTGCACCATGGTCCACCTTCTAAATTGCGTATAACGAGACCAGTAATAAATGAGAGGAAAATATTTTTTAAACTAGCTGTGAAATATACGAGACAAAATACGATAAAATTGCAATTTAAAGGGGTAAAAAGTTCAAAATAAAGTTAGTGCACATGTGATGTCCGGTTACCCGTATATCAGGTCAATTACCCATATGCTCGGTTCAGGTTTTATAATTATCAAAAGTCCCCTAACCTTATTGTTTTGGTTCAGTTACACGCATTTTTGGTTCGATTGATTTTTTTGGTAATCCGAACTTTTTTTGCACAACCCAAGTGAAAATATTTCATAATTTCCAGGAAAAAATAATTTGGGTGCAAGAAATTTGTCAATAACGCTTAACTTTAGAACAGCTGAACAGAGACGGCGAAATAGGAAATTAAGAACAATAGAGGAGGGAGAAGAGTGTTGTGATGGAAAATAAATTACCCGAATAAATGTTACTCTGGGAATTAGGGAAATGTGTTACCTTCATAAGGAGGGTAATATTTGCGGACCTAAAAAATTACTCTTTATTCATGTATAATTAGGTTCAAGTCCAGAATTACTCCCTCTTAACTTTCACTCCTCAGTCCACCCAATTTAGGTGGACCCTAAAGAGTTTGATGTCCATCTAAAATATTCTTACTATTTGAATGTATTCTTTCACTTTTTTTTTTTTTTCAATGTGAAGATTCCATGATTTCTTACTCGTAAATTTTAAAATGTGAAGCACACATAACGCCTTGCTTGCATTTAAATATAGTTAACAATATTTCATCAGATTTTAAAACAAAATGTAAATACTCAGAAAAATACGGATTAATTATTTGATAGATATATTGAAGACAGTAAAAAAAAGTTTATTATTTTTTTCACGATTATCATTTAGTAATAATTCTCATACGTACAAAGTACTACGATTCAACACTGTAAAACAAATCTTTTTAATGACAAGAAAAAAAATTTAAGCTTTTATTAATAGATCGAAATTTCTTTTCCTTTTCCTTTTTGATTTGATTTTATTCCTTTATAGGGTTTGTCATTAATTATGACTTTTTTTTGTTATTATCTTGACAATAAATTTACACTTTACAAAACTCTTTCAGGACAATAAACAAGCTAGGACCATGAAAAAGGAAGTCTATTCTCGTCATGATCGACCTACGTCCTACTATAATACCTAGGAAACTAGGTCGGTCACATACGTACTATTTGATTTATTAGAATTTCAATAATTTTTTTTCTAATATGGTACAAAATCATGACCCCACCAAATACATCATTTATGTCAAATACCCCTCCGTAATTTTTGGAGGATTTTATTTGTCGCCCTAATTCGCTAAAAACACCCTCATTTATAACGTAAAAGTATGAGTTTACCCTTTATAAACCAATTCATCCCCCCTCTTCACCCTTCCTCCTTCACCTCTACTCATCCCTCACCCTTCCTCCTTCACGCAGGCCACCCATTCCGACCACCTAGAAAATTTGCGCTGCCCTCCCTCATTCGTAGCTCCTCCGACTGGGTTTTCTTCTTCCCTTCTTGACCTTGTTTTCCTTCGCCTCACCTCTCCTCTCTGTTTTCTTGAAGCGTTGCCCCACCATTTTTTACGTTCTCCCTTCCCGACTATGTTTTATGTTCAATGTAGTTATGCTGCAAGCTACGTACTCGCCGGAAATAACAACCAAGCACGGAGCACAGAAATTCAAAGCAACGTAATATATTCAAAAAACAAATTTAAACAATAATATTTCCTAATATGCCATAAGTACATTCTTAAAAATACATATTACGTAATATATTTTCTGAAAAATGAATGTTATGAAGCAATCAGCTGCTCACGGTCATTGCTTGGTGACCATGTCAGTCGTGCACGGGAATTTCTTGGCTTCCATGTCCACCAAGCAGATCTTGTGCTTGGCCGACATGGCCACCACACAAGATCTGTATGATAACTAGTATCCGACCTTGCCACAAGTGAGCTGTCATATTACATGCCCATCTAATATGAGAAATATTAAAAGGTTCAAAAACCAAGATATCAGGTCTAATATGTTCGTAGATCAGACGGATTGGGGAGAGACCCATTATCGAGTCTCATTGACCACATTAATAGCGTCCCATTTTATCAAGATACGATCAAAATCAAGTTGTCTAGCAATTTGCAAACCATACAAATGGTAGGATATTTGATTATGGGGTTTATATAATTTAATAATTTCACTGATAATCATTCCATCCAAATAGTGTTAAGGTGAAAACAATAAATATGAGAGGAAAATTAAATACAAGACAATATTTTATTTGAGAATGTTTCCTTGTTTCATAAAAGACAATTTTGATTTATTCAAAATTACAAAGTGCTCCGTTGCTTTCAGTGGGTTATAAATCAATTTTAATTATATTTAATTTAGATCGGATGGTTCGATTGGGGTATTTCAAATTATTTCACAAATGTCGGGTACGATTTCGCTTCGGGTCGGACCCATTTGAGTTTCAGGCCGTATCAGATGGAAAATTCGTGTGTGGACCTGGTCCACCATAAATATATTGTGGACCCAAGGCCCACACGTGCCAAACAATTTCGCGCTGCATATTTGATTTCCCGCTATCTTCTCCTTCACGAAAGAAAAACACTCACCTCTGCTCTCCGCCTCTCCTCCATAATTCTACAACAACTCGCAACATCTCTCTTGCAAAATTTATGAAATTCTCTCTCCTCTCGTTACACAAAATTGAATAACATCACTGGAAAATTCTAAAGTCATTGAGAACCAATCATTAGAAATCATACAAATTGATCTTAACAAATTGATTTATGGATCTGAGTCAAGTGCAAATTTACACATTTATAATGAAGGTAATCATTTATGCAACAATAAATTTATCAAACTATGCTATTTTTTAAACAGATTTCATACATTATATTGTAAAATTCATGTTGCAGTTCATGAAGATGAAGAGCATAGAGAGGTTGAAGATGACCTAGTTTTGAATTCTGCAATCACCGAAGGTACGTATACAAATTATTATTTTTTGATTATTGCGATTTGTTATTTGTGTAAACATATAATTCTGCCATTTGTGAGTTTATTTTCTTCGTTGAGTTAATTCTGCAATTTGTGTAAACTATGCTATTAGTGTGAAGTAACTTGATTATCATTATATGTCCATAATTGTTAGTTGGAAGTTAAACACTACTATGATGTGATAAAGTGTCACTATATCTAGTTTGTGAGTTTTATACCTAGTTTACTGGCGTTTTATTTTCATAAAGGTGACTACGATATCATAAAAGGTTACTGTATGTATTTAAAGTGTTGGATTATCGTATTTATATGGATAATAGGTTAGTTTTGTATATAACATAGTATTGTAAGTTGGTAGCACAGGTACTTATTTACACAATAATTGAACTAATCGCAGATAGTACGGCTAGGGAAACAAAAAATGGTGAAGAAATTCGTGGTTGGTTAGTTGGAGAAACTACGGCAAGTCTTACAGAAATATACGATTTGTATTACCAACATGCGGCTGGTGTAGGTTTCATTGTAAGGAAAGCAAAACAAGTAGAAAAGTTGGAGCTACACAAGTCACAACAAAGTTGTTTCTGTATTCAGCAGCTGGACAATGAAACACTGTGTTGAAAAGAGACCAAAAACAGTAGAAATATAAAATTTAAGTTTAACTAATAGAGGAAAGTTCTTCTGTGAAAATTAAGAAAAGAAAACCAAGAAGAGTTGCAATAACTAGGACAGGTTGTAATGCTTTGATAAAAGCAAAACTAGATGATGGAGGTCAATTTGAGATTATTCAGCATGTTATGGCACACAACCACCCCCTCACAAGACAACAATGGAACCATCTACACCGCTCAGAACGTGCAATGACAGAACCTAAAGAGCAAGCAATAGAGGCTATGCACGAATCAGGTTTTCGACCTAGTGAGTCCTTTAGATACATGTCAAGCGAAGATGATGGAGAAGATGTTGTAGGACATTCATATAAGGATCATATGAATTTCTGTTATAAGATGAAAATTAAGGCTATTGAAGGAGGAGATTCTCAAGTTGTCTATGTTAGGTTATGATACATATGACAATTCATAAATCATGCGGAAAAACCATAAAGCCAGGAAAACATATTATTTACACATAATCATTTAGCATAGTTTAGATGCATACTCTTTGTTGCGTGCCCTCCCTAGCTGCGCCCGAACCGAACAAGAACAAGTCTTTAGGACTCCAAGTGTCGTCCCTCCGTAGATAGTCCACAGCACGTCCGGATCCGCCTTAAGATTGACCAACTAGAATCGCCCTTAAGGTACTTAGAATTTTCGGCACTTTATAGGCAATTGTATGACTGAATTTTGCTCTCAAAAACTCACTTTGAATACTTGAATGCTCAATGTAAATATGTGACCCTAGGCACCTATTTATAGAGTTATGGAAAAGGATTTGGAATCCTATTAGGATACTAATTTATTTAATTATAATCCTACTAGGACTCTAATTAAATAAACTAAATCTTTTAGGATTAGATTTAATCATATGACAAATCCCGGTAGCTTTAGGATTCGAGTAGCACACAAACACACACGCACGTACAGCAGCCCACGAGGGGCGCCATGCGCGCGCGCGCAGCCTGCGAGCTCGCAGCCCACTGCCGCAAGCCCACACGCTGCCGTAGCCTTGGCGCGCGCTGGGCCTGCCTTGCGGTGGGCCTGGCGCAACCTTGGCTGGTGCGTTTGTGGCGCGCTGGCTTGCTGGGCGATGGCCCGGCTTCGTGCTGGGCCTTCGTCTGGCAGGCCTCGTCCGATGCTAATTCGTACGATACGCTTCCGATTAATTTCCCGATTCCGGAATTCATTTCCGATACGAACAATATTCAATATTTTCGATTCCGGAATCAATTTCCGTTTCGAACAAATATTTAATATTTCCGTTTCCGGAATTATTTTCCGATTCCGATAATATTTCCGATTCTGACAATATTTCCGTTTCCGGCAATATTTCCGATTCCGGCAATATTTCCATTTCCGATAATATTTTCCGATACGTACCATGTTTCCGTTTCCGGCAACATCTACGACTTGGATAATATTTATATTTTCGATACGATCCATATTTCCGTTTCCGGCAATATCATCGTTTCCGGAGTATTCATTTCTTGCCTGTGACGATCTCAGCTCCCACTGAAACCAAGATCCGTCGATTCCAAATATCCATAGATGGAGTATTTAATGCCATTATATACTTGATCCGTTTACGTACTATTTGTGTGACCCTACGGGTTCAGTCAAGAGTAAGCTGTGGATTAATATCATTAATTCCACTTGAACTGAAGCGGCCTCTAGCTAGGCATTCAGCTCACTTGATCTCACTGAATTATTAACTTGTTAATTAATACTGAACCGCATTTATTAGACTTAACATTGAATGCATACTTGGACCAAGGGCATTATTTCCTTCAGTCTCCCACTTGTCCTTAGGGACAAGTGTGCATTTCCTAATTCCTTTGTCGCTCGATGCTTGCTCTTGAACATAAGGTAAGAGTCGTCATCCTTATTATGTCCAGAGGTGTTCCTCGGTTTCAGAGTTCAACTGATCAAATAAACAGATAATCATAGCCTATGATTCATCCGAGCACGGCCATGCATTTCACAGTTTCTAGCTCTCCGAGTGGCCTTGTACAACTTTTAAGCATCTCATCCCGATTTATGGGAGGACAATCCCAATCTTGCGATCTTGAGATTAGACTTCGTTTGATAGGTGATTACCTGAGCGTTGCCTTTATAGCCTCCTTTTACGGTGCGACGGTTGGTCAACGTCAAAGCAACCAGTTCTCAAACAAGTAATCTCAAATCACTCAGGTATTGAGGATTTAGTGTCTAATAATTTTAATGAAATTTACTTATGACAGATTTTCATCTCTTACAGTAAAGTTTCATAGGTCTTATCCGATACTAGTCTTCCCAAAGTAAGTATCTATGCAAATGATTATGACATTGCCATGTCCACATAGTTCAAGAAACAGAACTACTAGTCATCTTGCATTCTAGTCGTCTAACGTTTTCTATGCGTCCAATTTTATAGAAAACTCCGACTAGGGACCATTTTCAACCTTTGACATTCAAGTTCACTTGATAGACATTTCTTATTCACAGGACTGGTCCTGACAGTCTATCTTGAATATATCGTCAAATTGAAGGGACTCATCATTTAATACTAAACCAAGATTAAATGGAATATGAAAATACATTTCATATATGATAAATGTTCAACCCCATTGTTTTACAACCATGGGCCTCAAACCCATCTTTAAAACAGTTCATGGAATTCAAAGCTATGCTTGATTTCCAGTGCTACAACGCGAGTGTTGCTTCTCACTTGTTGCTTAGGTTTAGTTATCATGCTTTCCAATCTTAATATCCTTTTCATCGAATGTTCTTCGAGATATGATGATAAGATCTTTTCGAGTTTGTTTATTATGTGATCTAGTCTTTCTTACTTTGATGGTGGTTTTACTCATTTTGCAATGAAGAACCATCAAGTTAGCAGACGTTTTTCTTGCTTCAAGAGTGGTTCTACGCATTTTTCAATGAAGAACCATCAAGCCAACAGATAGGTGATCTACCCAAGTTCAGTGAAGAACTTTAAACAACCCTGTTTTATTGCTTCTTAGGCAATAATTACTTTTACTTCAACTGTATAGGTTGCTAGTGATGCTTTATTTGGATTTACCTATCCAAGCAGTTCATAGATATGTGGAAGACTCTCCAACTATATCTTAGAACATAGAAATTATTATTTTAATTTCCCACGCAACAACTCATGGTCTCCAATCCATGTTGCCATTTCAAAACACGATGCTCTATAGCTCGTCCTTATCAATGGTTAACTCCAAAGGGTCTTGCTTGATCCTTTGCCAGTGTTTATGCGTGTAGCATCAATATTTAGCATATCTTTATTTCCTTGAATCAAGAACTATTCCTATGTACCTTTTCAAGTACCATAAGTATTCTTGATCTCAATCTAGTTGATCTTTACTTAGATCAATAGAGATTGGTATATGTTCGTCATGGCTAAAGTCATACGATACGTTTTTGGCGATCCTCATATTATATCATACATGATAAATTCTTTTGCAGAATAATTCCCAATTGAATTCTATTCATGTAACTCTAGCTCATCTAGTTTCAGTAGATACTAAATCCAGCTAAATTCTTTGACATATAATATAGGTTTAAGAATCTTACTTAGATTCTTTGATGTTTAACTTAGTAAATGCTTATACATAGTTCAAACATTCTTTACTTAGATTTATTCACATGGGTCGAATATCTCCAATGGAGACTTTCGTGTTTGATTTAGTAAATGCCATTACTTAATCCAAAACAATATCATAAGATCTTTGTAAATAGATCTTAATACCCAGTATGTACTAAGTTTCGCCTTGGTCCATCATTGATGAATAATTTCAAATCTAAGTCATTAGCATTTGAATGTTATTTTACAATAGAGAGATATGTGTGTGATACACATAGGACCAATTAAGTTTTATGTACTCCCACTAAACTTCTTATATATCTATAAGAATCATGTACATTTTATGAAACTAAAATGCTTATTAGCTTCACTAAAATATAGTTCCAATTCCCAATTGCTTGCTTAAATCTGTACTTAGATTTCATAAGTTAGCATTCCTTTTCAAGCATTTATTTGGATCCACAAATCCTATGACATGCCATGTACATAGTTTTCTTCCAACATTTGATTGAGGAATACGTTTTGTCATCCAATTGTCATATGTACCAATATGCAATCATTGCTTGAGTTATAGACTTGAGCATTACGATTATGCATGAGGTTTCAACACAATCCATGCCATGAATTTGCTTGTAACCTTTAGCAACTAATCTAGCTTTGTGTGTGAACACAATTCCATGTTTGATGGTTTTTATCCTTAAAACAAACTTGCAACCAATAGGTGTGAAACTATTCTTGCAAATCAACAAAATTTCAATTTTGTCATCAAAACATTGAGTATGTTTTATGGCCTTTAACCAATTAAACATATAGTCTATATATGGCCTCTAACCATTTTAGGGAATCTATATTTCGTCATAGCTTTCTTACAAGTCACAAACTCATTAATCTATATGATAATAGTTTGACTGCAAGTTGTAGGTTTCTTCACTATTTAATAGAAGAATCTCATAGTTTCATTGACCTGATCTCTATGTTTCTTCACTATCTAATAGAAGAATCTCATAGTTTCAGTGACTTGAATTCTATGCCTACTTGGGTATAGAACATCAAACAATAGAATATCAATAGCCACTTGAAAGTCCTTTGAATATTCTGTTCTCCTTGAAGCACTTGTAAAGTCTTCTAAGAGATGTCTATTCTTTAAAGCCACTTGTAAAGTCCTTACAGAATAAGTTTGGATTTTCTGAAGTACTTCGAAAAGCCTCCGGAATGTCCTTTTATGTTTGTTGTTCGCCTCGAAGACTTTCGAGGTCTATTTTCTCCCACTTGTCATTTTGGAAACGAATCTCCAAAAGGACATTATTTCGAGCAAACAAATATTATGTTCTCAAAAATTCGTGGTAGAAACAATACCCTTGTGTCTCATTTGAATAAATCACAATGAAACATATATCTATACTTGGGGCCTTAGTTTGTTGAATAACAAACACTAAGCTCCCACTGAGTTTAGGAACTCTTTAGATATATTATGAAAAGATATTTTGAAATTACTTTTCAATAGCTTTGACGAATTTGGTTTAGTTTGGTGGTAGTTGAGCATTTTGTTTTAGAAATTATAGGATAAGTCCTTATGATTCATCATTAATCGAATCAAGTACTAATTGACTTCGATTATTCCAACTAAGATATGCCATATCTTATGGACCTAGATTGTGAAATTACAACACACAATCATTGATGATCATATTTGGTCTCAAGTAATCATCAACATGATCTAACCTAGATCTTTATGATTTCTTGCCAAGTGGATTTTATACTTCTGAATCTTTGAACTAGTCAAACAGATTCAAACTTATATCACTTTGAGTAAATAAACCTATATTCACTCAAATCCATGTGAAATAATAAAGTCATAAAATCTTTCTTTAGCTTTGAACTCTATTGTCTAGGCGTTCTAACAATAGTTCATATCTTTTGTTACTTTCAACAAGTAAGACTAGTCGTCTTAAATTGATCTAGAAATTAATGAACTTTCAAAAGTACATCAAAATAGAGCTTTTGAATGTTAACTTGTTGATATGGTCTAAGCAACAATGCCAAAGATTAGTGGAACTCAAATCAAGGGGTTGATTTGAACCTAGTAAAGTTTTTATTGTTAAAGAGTTGTTTGTTTTAATCAAGCATATTGACTCAACCCGTAATTGACCTATTTCACTCAAATAAACAAACAAACATTGTTTTTGTTTTTCTTGAATGTGAGTCTTTCTGTGTTTGAAAAACATAAATTTAGGTATGCTGATTATGGAACAAAATAGCCATTAAGTTCCAGCCTTTGAAAGGACTTAAAACAAACTAGATGACCCTACAACTAATGTAGCATTGCCATGCTTCATTTCCCACTTGTAGGTCATTAGTGTATCCTAGTTTCCATTGTTTGAGTTATTACCGAAGTAAGAACCTCAAGCGGTATATGATACCAAGGAAGTTTGATTGCTAGGTCACTTCTCTTTAAACATAAACTTATAGGTAGAAACGGAATCGTAAATTCCTTTCATTTGTTCCTCGTTTTCCTATTTCTTGTACCCTTTCTTATAGTCTTAAGAATTGAATTCTTTAGTGTTGACTTTTATACTTTGTTAGACATGTCCAATGTCACTTTATCAAAGTTCTTACCATTTATGTTGAATATTCTGTTTCAACTAGATGATCTTACCAGAAGCTTCTAAAGTTCTCTAAGCATCGATCTATTCGAATGTCTAAGAACTAGACTCATTCGAGAATTAAATGGAAAAAGGATTTTAGGTTGTTAACCATTGGTAAAGCTGATTGTTAAACTCAATGCTTTATGATCTCAAAACTACATTGTATTTTGAATTCACAAGCACCAATCGGTTTGCCATTCGACTTTGATACTCGAAAACAACCATAAAAGTCGATATAAGAAACGTACATTTTAAATTGCTCACTTTCTCTCATTTCCGTGAATCGTTCTTGGATTCATTACCAATCGAGGAAATTTACTGTTACCTTTCTAAAAGGATTTATCGCAGTGCAAGATATTTAATTATAAACAATAATTAAAACATTCATTGAAGCATGCAAAGTCTAAACATTTATCATGAATAATAACTTGAAAATGAAAGCAATCATGCAATTTAAACAAGTCATTAGCATTTTATTCGAATTATGTGTTCCGGCAGGTGTGAATAAAATGATTCCAAGATCCTAAAATCATTGAAGAATTAAGCACAGTTTGTCGACTTAATTCTAAAACATCTTAGGTAAGCAAAAACCTTTTGCTAATAGTCTAGAAACTATTCTTGGTTGATAGGCACGTCTAAGAACTTATTAGGTAAACCTATCGATTTTGCCACGACATAAAAGGACTCCTTACTTATATCGTTGAGTTTCACCAAAACTAACATGTACTCACAATTATTTGTGTACCTTGCCCCTTTAGGACCAATAAGTAACACCTTTCTGAGCGAAAACTATTACTAGATTGATGTAAAGGATATCCAAGCAAGTGTATATTTTGGCATGGCACCTTTTAACTCAATTTTTAAGTTTGGAACTTAAGGCTCTTACTATGTTGGTTAGATTTTAAGTGAACTAAAATCCTTAATCATGCAACATAATCAAGCTTTTGATCTCATGCATTTTAAGACATATTTAAAAGCAATAAATAACTTAAAACATGCATAAGATAAATGTGATCTAGTATGACCCGACTTCATCTTGAAGCTTTAACTTCAAAGTCCGTCTTGAAAATCTCCGTGGGAGGCACCATTTTCTTCAAATAGGATAAGCTATAATTAAAACTAATTACAACTATTTGATGGTACGCAGACCATATTTGAATTGAAAAACAACTTTGGTACTTTAGACCAATTACATTCAAATTAATGGTACGCAGACCATATTTTCTATCCTATTTGGGCCATACTAGTCACTTCATAACCTGCAAAACAGTACATATACAATATATACCATTCACCCATTCATTATCATGAATGGCCCACATAGCTGGTTAGTAAAACACATTATGCATCACATAAACATTTGCAGCAATTAATCAAGGGCACCAATAATCTACAAATTATTCAGTCCTTATTAATTCTAATCAAGTTGTTTTAACCTTAAGGATTTGTAGACCTAATCAAGAGTTTATGACTAAAAATGGCTCCCACTTAAACCAATAAATTCATATGCTTTACTAATTTTAAACATAAAAATGTATTTCTTGTCTAACCGGAAACATACAAATTTAATTAAAATTTAAAGCTCATATAAATTTATAATTGAATCCACAAAGTTTAATTTAATTTCAGTCGTATTTAAATTAATTCATGATTTTAATTTTAGTAAAATAATTAGAATAAATAAAATTTATTATAATTACAATATTCAAAATTAAAATCCAAGAAAATAATTTAAATTATTAATTTTAAAATTAATTAAAATTACGTAAACTGAAAATTTCAAATTAAAATTTCAAAACGATCAGATCGTAACGCAACAACCCCACGCAACGCACGCCCATGGGCCACACGCATACAGGCATCGCTGGCCATGTGCGCGCAGCCCATGCGCTGTGTCGCATTGCTGCTGCTCAACATCGCAAGGCATCACGCATGGTGCTCGCTGCGCGCGCCAGCGCTCGACGCACGAGCATGCTGCCGCAGCCCATCGCTGGGCGCAGCGCTCGTCGCACGTCGCAATACGCACCCGCACGCCATCGCTGGGCGCAGCGCTCGTCGCACGCGCAACAAGCACTCGCACGCCATCGCTGGGCGCAGCGCTCGTCGCACGCGCAACAAGCACTCGCACGCCATCGCTGGGCGCAGCGCTCGTGGCACGCGCAACAAGCACTCGCACGCCATCGCTGGGCGCAGCGCTCGTCGCACGCACAACAGTGCTCGCTGCGCGCGAGCGATCGATGCTTGGCGCAGCACTCGTGGCACGCGAGCTTACGCTCGCTGCGCGCGAGGCTCCGCACGCTTGCGCGAGGCAGTGCGCGCTGTGGCGCAGCTCGCTTGCTGCCCACACGCGACTGCTCGTGCCTTGCTCTCGCCCTCGCCCATTCGCCTATTGCACACAGCCCACGACACAAGGCAGGGCTGCTGCCTTGTGCTCGTGCACCATGGCCTTGCTCATTGCATTCGTACCGCATGAGCGACGAGCTCCCTTGCTCGTCGTCACATGCCCGCACTATACAACACCCCTTAAGGGTAACACGTAGCGTCCATTGCTTTGTGCGTGCAAGTTATATGAGCGAATCGCATAAAAAATTTAAAATTTATATTAAAAATTAATGACAAATTAATAAATAATATTAATTTCATAATTTTGGGGCGAAAAATCAAAAATTTATTATTCAATTGATTTCCGATTAACATGGATTCAAGTCTAGGTCATAAAAATTTAAAATTTAACATAAATTTACAATTTTTATGGTGGTTTTTAATCATAGGTATCTAATTAAATTATAACTAATTATGAAAATCAAATTAATCCTAAATTATTCCAATTTTCAACAAATTAATCATAATTACAAATTAGATTGCATAATTAACAAGGCTAGGCATTCAAACTTGTTAAACATATACAGTAGGTCAATCAAAAATTCAAGATTTATCAACAAGAATCGCAAATATTTAATTTAACATCTTAAATTTACGAAATTTTGCATTCGAAAAACTAAAACCTCCGAAAAGTCATAGTTAGGCTTCGAATTTGAGAATTCTGGGTTTGGCCGAAAAAGATTATTTTTGTCAAAATTTTAGAATGCCTTTTACATGCGGAATTGACACAAAAATCACTCGATTTGGATGAGTAACGAAGAAACTGCCGAAAAACTGCGTACGTATAATTAAATAAACGCAATTTGCAATTAATTAACAATTACGAAAATTAATCACCCCTTTTAATTCTTGCAAATTTGTAATATTTAACCATGTTTATGCAATTTAGATTATGAAAATAATAAGAGGCTCTGATACCACTGTTAGGTTATGATACATATGACAATTCATAAATCATGCGGAAAAACGATAAAGCCAGGAAAACATATTATTTACACATAATCATTTAGCATAGTTTATATGCATACTCTTTGTTGCGTGCCCTCCCTAGCTGCGCCCGAACCGAACAAGAACAAGTCTTTAGGACTCCAAGTGTCGTCCCTCCGTAGATAGTCCACAGCACGTCCGGATCCGCCTTAAGATTGACCAACTAGAATCGCCCTAAGGTACTTAGAATTTTTGGCACTTTATAGGCAATTGTATGACTGAATTTTGCTCTCAAAAACTCACTTTGAATACTTGAATGCTCAATGTAAATATGTGACCCTAGGCATCTATTTATAGAGTTATGGAAAAGGATTTGGAATCCTATTAGGATACTAATTTATTTAATTATAATCCTACTAGGACTCTAATTAAATAAACTAAATCTTTTAGGATTAGATTTAATCATATGGCAAATCCCGGTAGCTTTAGGATTCGAGTAGCACACAAACACACACGCACGCACAGCAGCCCACGAGGGGCGCCATGCGCGCGCGCGCAGCCTGCGAGCTCGCAGCCCACTGCCGCAAGCCCACACGCTGCCGTAGCCTTGGCGCGCGCTGGGCCTGCCTTGCGGTGGGCCTGGCGCAGCCTTGGCAGGTGCGTTTGTGGCGCGCTGGCTTGCTGGGCGATGGCCCGGCTTCGTGCTGGGCCTTCGTATGGCAGGCCTCGTCCGATGCTAATTCGTACGATACGCTTCCGATTAATTTCCCGATTCCGGAATTCATTTCCGATACGAACAATATTCAATATTTCCGATTCCGGAATCAATTTCCGTTTCGAACAAATATTTAATATTTCCGTTTCCGGAAT
Source organism: Spinacia oleracea (assembly GCF_020520425.1). Classification (NCBI taxonomy): domain Eukaryota; kingdom Viridiplantae; phylum Streptophyta; class Magnoliopsida; order Caryophyllales; family Amaranthaceae; genus Spinacia; species Spinacia oleracea. Next base: position 66,241,268 of record NC_079488.1, on the reverse strand, counting down.
TATTTTCCGATTCCGATAATATTTCCGATTCTGACAATATTTCCGTTTCCGGCAATATTTCCGATTCCGGCAATATTTCCATTTCCGATAATATTTTCCGATACGTACCATATTTCCGTTTCCGGCAACATCTACGACTTGGATAATATTTATATTTCCGATACGATCCATATTCCCGTTTCCGGCAATATCATCGTTTCCGGAGTATTCATTTCTTGCCTGTGACGATCTCAGCTCCCACTGAAACCAAGATCCGTCGATTCCGAATATCCATGGATGGAGTATTTAATGCCATTATATACTTGATCCGTTTACGTACTATTTGTGTGACCCTACGGGTTCAGTCAAGAGTAAGCTGTGGATTAATATCATTAATTCCACTTGAACTGAATCGGCCTCTAGCTAGGCATTCAGCTCACTTGATCTCACTGAATTATTAACTTGTTAATTAATACTGAACCGCATTTATTAGACTTAACATTGAATGCATACTTGGACCAAGGGCATTATTTCCTTCAGTCTCCCAGTTGTCCTTAGGGACAAGTGTGCATTTCCTAATTCCTTTGTCGCTCGATGCTTGCTCTTGAACATAAGGTAAGAGTCGTCATCCTTATTATGTTCAGAGGTGTTCCTCGGTTTCAGAGTTCCACTGATCAAATAAACAGATAATCATAGCCTATGATTCATCCGAGCACGGCCATGCATTTCACAGTTTCTAGCTCTCCGAGTGGCCTTGTACAACTTTTAAGCATCTCATCCCGATTTATGGGAGGACAATCCCAATCTTGCGATCTTGAGATTAGACTTCGTTTGATAGGTGATTACCTGAGCGTTGCCTTTATAGCCTCCTTTTACGGTGCGACGGTTGGTCAACGTCAAAGCAACCAGTTCTCAAACAAGTAATCTCAAATCACTCAGGTATTGAGGATTTAGTGTCTAATAATTTTAATGAAATTTACTTATGACAGATTTTCATCTCTTACAGTAAAGTTTCATAGGTCTTGTCCGATACTAGTCTTCCCAAAGTAAGTATCTATGCAAATGATTATGACATTGCCATGTCCACATAGTTCAAGAAACAGAACTACTAGTCATCTTGCATTCTAGTCGTCTAACGTTTTCTATGCGTCCAATTTTATAGAAAACTCTGACTAGGGACCATTTTCAACCTTTGACATTCAAGTTCACTTGATAGACATTTCTTAGTCACAGGACTGGTCCTGACAGTCTATCTTGAATATATCATCAAATTGAAGGGACTCATCATTTAATACTAAACCAAGATTAAATGGAATATGAAAATACATTTCATATATGATAAATGTTCAACCCCATTGTTTTACAACCATGGGCCTCAAACCCATCTTTAAAACAGTTCATGGAATTCAAAGCTATGCTTGATTTCCAGTGCTACAACGCGAGTGTTGCTTCTCACTTGTTGCATAGGTTTAGTTATCATGCTTTGCCAATCTTAATATCCTTTTCATCGAATGTTCTTCGAGATATGATGATAAGATCTTTTCGAGTTTGTTTATTATGTGATCTAGTCTTTCTTACTTTGATGGTGGTTTTACTCATTTTGCAATGAAGAACCATCAAGTTAGCAGACGTTTTTCTTGCTTCAAGAGTGGTTCTACGCATTTTTCAATGAAGAACCATCAAGCCAGCAGATAGGTGATCTACCCAAGTTCAGTGAAGAACTTTAAACAACCCTGTTTTATTGCTTCTTAGGCAATAATTACTTTTACTTCAACTGTATAGGTTGCTAGTGATGCTTTGTTTGGATTTACCTATCCAAGCAGTTCATAGATATGTGGAAGACTCTCCAACTATATCTTAGAACATAGAAATTATTATTTTAATTTCCCACGCAACAACTCATGGTCTCCAATCCATGTTGCCATTTCAAAACACGATGCTCTATAGCTCGTCCTTATCAATGGTTAACTCCAAAGGGTCTTGCTTGATCCTTTGCCAGTGTTTATGCGTGTAGCATCAATATTTAGCATATCTTTATTTCCTTGAATCAAGAACTATTCCTATGTACCTTTTCAAGTACCATAAGTATTCTTGATCTCAATCTAGTTGATCTTTAGTTAGATCAATAGAGATTGGTATATGTTCGTCATGGCTAAAGTCATACGATACGTTTTTGGCGATCCTCATATTATATCATAAATGATAAATTCTTTTGCAGAATAATTCCCAATTGAATTCTATTCATGTAACTTTAGCTCATCTAGTTTCAGTAGATACTAAATCTAGCTAAATTCTTTGACATATAATATAGGTTTAAGAATCTTACTTAGATTCTTTGATGTTTAACTTAGTAAATGCTTATACATAGTTCAAACATTCTTTACTTAGATTTATTCACATAGGTCGAATATCTCCAATGGAGACTTTCGTGTTTGATTTAGTAAATGCCATTACTTAATCCAAAACAATATCATAAGATCTTTGTAAATAGATCTTAATACCCAGTATGTACTAAGTTTCGCCTTGGTCCATCATTGATGAATAATTTCAAATCTAAGTCATTAGCATTTGAATGTTATTTTACAATAGAGAGATATGTGTGTGATACACATAGGACCAATTAAGTTTTATGTACTCCCACTAAACTTCTTTTTCAGGATAAGGTTGGATAAGCATGGAAGGGTTTGTAAATTGTTTTGGAGGGATTCGATGATGCTAGAAGATTATAAAATTTATGGTGGTGTTACTGTCTTCGACACTACTTACAGAACAAACCGTTACAACCTCATCTGTGCACCGTTTGTGGGGATTAATAACCACTGGAAAAATACTATGTTTGCGTGTGCATTCTTAGGAGACTAGAAAACATAATCCTTTGTGTGGCTGTTTGAGACTTTCAAAAAAGCTATGGGTGACAAATGTCCAGTCACACTCTTTACTGACCAAGATGCAGCTATGGCTAGAGCAATAAAGAAGTTAACTCGATAATTATTTATATAGTGACCTTTTTCAAAGAAAATAACAACGATTTTAGGGGGATAATAACTATATTGATTCTTCCAGGTATTTCCAACCACAAGGCATAGACTTTGCCTATGGCATTTGATTCAGAATGCAGTAACACGGTTTGGAGTTATGAAGAGTGATTCAACATTCAAAGCCGCTTTCAACAAATGCTTGAGTGGTTGTCTTAATCAAGCTGAGTTTAACGCATGTTGGGAAGCAATGATCACAAAGTACAATCTTAAGGAATACAAATGGTTCATCAGAATATATAAACTAAGACACAAGTGGGAAACTGCTCTGAGTAAGGACTTCTTCTCTGCTGGGATTTTATCATCACAGAGGAGTGAGGGTACGAATAATGCTGTGGGTTTCAGAGCTACTAAGAAGACTAGTTTGACGAAGTTATATTACATATTTCAAGAAACAATAAGGAGATGGAGAAGGACAGAAGATATTGATGAATTCAACTCCACGAAATCTATTCCGACTTCACACTATCCGATGACTTCATTATTGAAACATGCTTCTCAAGTGTATACACATACACTTTTCAGGGATTTTGAAGATGAATTTAATCTAGTTGTTGCATTGCAAGTACAACTCATTCACACAAATGGACAGAAGATGATTTATCAAGTTTACCTCGAAGATAGAGTCGGGTCAGCACAAGCTGTGATGTATGATCCGCCGAATGAGATCATTATTTGTCCCTTCAAGAAGTTTGAGGTGTCGGGTTGGTTGTGCTTTCAGTGTATTCGCATTCTGCATATGCATTCTTTCAAAAATCCCAGAGAAGTACATCTCCTTTAGATGGACAAAGTTCGCAAAAGTTGAGGTGTGGAACAAGCAGGAGGCAGAGCTAAAAGCTAAAGGATTATTGAACGGTTTCACCCCCTGGCATTTACACATGCTGAGAAAATACTACAGTCTGATCCTTAAGAGCCATACAATAGAAGAGGCTAGAAAAATTATTGAAGAGAGCTTCAAGAAAGATTCAGAAGCTATTCAAACAATTGTTGAAGCTGCAAGCAACAATGAACAGAACACAACAATTACGACAACTTAGAATGAGACTTCTGTGCAAGTTTTGGACCCGGCTCATGTCAACACTAAAGGAAAGTCAAAGAAGAGTATTCCAGGGAGTTATGACAACTTTAACAAGGGAAAAAGGAGAAAGCACAGGGAATTTGGCTCCAAAACGCCTAAGCATTTATTCTAATTCTTCAGTTTGTAATTTTGGAATCACTTGAGTTTCTATTCTGTTTCGGTAATTTAGTTTAGTAATTTTGTTTCTATTCTGGTAACTACACTTTCAATGAAGGTCACTATGACTGCATGAATGACTTAATTGTTGTTCTTGGTAATTGATACGATATCCATGTTATGCAAAGGAGACTTCACTACCATTGTGTGAACTGATAGAACAGGGAGTCCAACTGGATTGATTTTATTTTGATGATGGGATAGTTGTCTCATAGTGACCTTTTTTTTTATATAGTGCATGCGTAGAACAATATATCCTAGGTTGAAAATTCTTGTAAACAAAAGGTATGATTAGTTATATTAATTCTGGAATTTGGATTTATTAACATTGGGGAAGCTCTTGTACCATAAAATAATAGGAAAGATGAAAACACAATTAAAAATTCTTTTCCGTAAAATAGTTACCTTTCTGTTAATATAATAACCGCAAATGGAAATACACCATAAGTCAACATGAGTCAACTTTGCTTTAGAAAAAGTTCACATTGAATATAGTTGGTTGCGTAGTGGTTATACGATTAGGCTTTTGTCTCACCATACACACCTAAGAAAAACAAAAAACCAAAAAATCTTTTTTCGCAAAATAGTGACCTTTTCTAATATTATTATAACCACAAATGGCAATACACCATAAGTCAACTTGAGTCAACTAGAGACAATTAGTACTTTTACAAAATATAATTCCAAATCGAATGTGGAATTTCCACTTACATAACCAGTGGGGAAAATAGTTAAGTTTCCTACAAAATACAACTGCAAATTAATTGTTTAGTTGATGACTACATTTAACTGTATGTTAATTCTGTGCAAAATATTGATTGATGCATATTACCTACTCTGTACTGCATGTAGTAGCAAGCTTGTTCTTTCCTTTCCTTTTCACGTCCAATTCTTTTGCAATCTGATCTCTCCTAGGCCAAAATTCTTTCATTTTACTCAACACGTGAAACCTGATCTTGTTCGTGTTAGAATGCACCAAAGAAGCCCCAATTTGTGCCCGTAGAAGTCGCCTAATTGGAGCCTGGCAAATTTTGAAATATATAAATATTAGATTAAGTTAAAAAAGGTTTGAAACAAAAAAATAACAATCACAAATTCTAGTACATAGTTGAGTTTATGTAACACCTGAAAAGTGTTACAAAAAGTGGTAAAGTGTTATCATAGACAATAGGTAACACTTTAGTGGGTGATACATCCGCCCATGTTCCCTAAGGTCTTATGTAACACTTTGGGTAACGTATGGTAACACTTTAAAAAGTGTTACTGTAAACCCTCTTATGTAACACTTTTTAATGTCTTTAGTATCATTTTTGAAGTGTTACTTGTTAATTCTTAAGTAACACTTACTTATTTTTAGTAACAATTTCCAATCATATGTAACACTTTATCTGACATTATGTATCACTTTTGTGAACTAATGTAACACCTTGATGATTATTAGGTACCATTTTTCAATCATCTTTTGACATATAGTAACACTTTATTCGACATTATATAACACTTTTTGCAAGTTAATGTAACACCTTGTAAATTAATAGGTAACATTTTTAAAAAAAAATATTGTTACTACTACTACTACTACAATTATTTAAAATATGCACTTTTTTATTTTTTAAATATAAATAAATATTAACACGTACAACAACAACGAATTTGAAATTAACATATACAATAGACACTAATTAAATTGATACAATGTAAAAGTTCTTATAAAAACATCCACAAACACAAATTTTTTATTTGGCTAAACAATCTAATAATCAAAACAAAAAGAAAGTCAACCGAGATCAACTTCAGTCTCTAGACCACCAAATTCTAAAAAAAGAAAAGAGAAACACTTCCTAAATAAATAGGCTACAATAGTACGTCCAAGAAAAGCAAACAGAAACATCAGACAACAACCAGCAATAGACAACTCCAAGCAGACAGCAGCAGTAGCTAGCTACAAGCAGAAGCTCCAAGGAACATTAGCACCTCACCAACAGCAGCACCTCAAGCAACATCAGTACATCAAGAAACAACAACAACACGTCATCCTACAATAATCCTACAACAATTGAGCATAAGAATTTGTTCAAAACACCCAAATAGAATTAATTTAACTGATTTTCAGCTCCCCTTATTTACAACTCCCCTTAATGACGTTTTGGCTTCCTCTGATAGTCTGATTATTGTTTCCTCAATCTATCACTTCCATGACCTAGGATAAACACCATAGAACAAAGATGTAAGATTGCATTTAAACGAAAGAAAGAAAAATGGAAAAATTGAAGAGAGGCGAGGAAGATGAGCACATGGTTCTGCTGCTATTCTTGCGTTTACTATTATGTGTTGTTAGGGTTAATTGAAAATAAAACCAAAATCGTGCAAACAAACCCTAAACAAAAAAATTTGAAAATAATATAAATATAAGATATTGCATTGTATGCAGCATGAATTGTAAACTGATTTTTTTAAATAAAACTTTGAATGTTAACAGAATGCATGTGAAAAAATTTGGACAAGAGTATTAGAGTCGGAGAGTGATCAAGACTCCAAACATACACTTCAAATTAGTACCCTTTAAATGTGAGTTAGCCTATGAAAAATAGAAAACAATGTCCTGTTACGAGAAACAACAATTCATATCACCAATGCACATAATTAATTATGACTAAAAGAAACTTTCTTGAATCACATTCATTGGAGAGTAGTACTCCGTAAGACCTAGTAGGAAATACTAATGTCAAAAATCTGATCAGCAGACCTTTAGAAAACAAATACCTTTCTCAGAATAATTCACATGTGTAAATTGATTGCATGGTAGAAAGTCGACAACTCGAATGAACAACAATTACTTACTTTTTATGATACATGTCTCAGTTCTAATAACATAGACCCACCGTGTGCAACCAGACATTAAACCTTAATATAAGCATCTGCAAGTTATGCAACACATAAAGAGTTGCAACCACAATACAACATGAAATTACATATCTCAATAAACCTAGGCATAATTCAAGCAACGAAAAAGGTTTCACATAAGGCTCCCTTGCTTAGAAAGAGTAAAAATATGAATCAAACATTAAAACCCCGGCCCACATCTATCTACCAGATTATTGTTTTCAAAGATATAGGTTATTCTCCCATGATGAGACTTTACTATTCAGCTCTGAAAAAAGGGAGCTCTTGAATTACTAACAATCTACGCACAGATCAATAGGATAATTCAAGTTGAAGTATAAGAAGTATGGTAAAGAGAAAACATGTCACAAGTAGGAAAAAAACAAAAATTACACCAATGACATCAAGTTACATTACGACATGAGGCACTACTTCACTACATCAATTCAATGGTGCATTAAAAGTGAGCAAAACTCTCATGCCTGCCAAAAAAAAGGTACACAAAAAAAATCAATTAATTTTAAAAACCCCATTCCCTAAAAACTCCCATATTGCAACTACTCAAATCACGATCACCTTCAAAAATCCATCAAAGGAACAAAAATTACTCAATTTTACGCAAGACAAAGACAAAATGACATTTCTGACCTACAAGAAGAGCATCAGACAATAGTATGTAAGTGTATAATGCTTCACTTACATAAACTGAAATATACTGCTGCAGTGTTATAAATATACAACCAATTGCAAACTGAAAATATCGACCTTCCATGAAACTATCAAAGAGAGGTGAATGAAAGGCTTTCGTATAAGTTATAAAAAATCGAGAATGAATTTTTCATTCAACACATGCCAGATCATTACTTTATAATCAGTATTAGTACATTTAATCTCATAAACTGACTAGCTAAAAATGTACAAATTAACTCTTGTATATAGAGTGGAAAGAATTTTGTAGAAATACAATCATATTCTTTTCTTGGTTCTCAAAATTAATAGATTACTACCAATCATGTCATGCTAAGAAATGTTCAACAATGAAAATAATGATGAATGCATAAATAAGAAACATATGAATCAAAGAGTGAGTGGTTTGCACCAGCAACATTAAATACTGGAAGCGGGGTAACCATGTTGCGTAATGGTAGTTTAGTGGGTAATAGAAATGAGCTCATTTAATTGAAGACCTCAACACGTTGCTACTGCCACCCACAATTTTGTCTTTCCCTTTTGCTTCCTTCGCCCACTCACTCACTTCTCCCTATTAATGCCCATAAGGTGTTCGACAAATTGCCCCAAAGAAAACTACAAACCAGACAAAAAACAACAAGAACGAATGAAAGTAATACCTTTTTACAATAGGAGTAGCTTCGCATAGGTATTCCTCTAAATAATGACAGGACGACAACCATTACGAAGCTGCGCAGTCTGGATATGCTAAATTAACCAATTGAGCAAAAATGCTAAATCAACCCTTATATATCAAATTTCGAAGGAAACAAATCAGAACATAAATAGAGAGGAAAAGATTAAGGAAATATACCAATTAATTGGTGATTTGAGCTTTAATAAAAATGACAAAGAAGCCGAATTCAAGTTTAATAGCATCCACTCAATCCAAATTCAATTGTGCACATCTTTGGGTAAAATAATAAGAGAGGGAGGGAGAAAGATTTGAGGATCGGATCTCACTTCTTCGTTTAGACTAAGAATCGCAAAACTTGATGAATTCATTGAGAGTTTTAGGGTTGAGGACTAAGAGGTGAGTAGAACTTGAAGCCAAAAATTAAAAGCGGTCGCTGATCTGTAGAACGTGGGAACTGTAGGGGGTGTTTTTTTCTTTTTGAATGCTTATTCCCTACAAGGGGGGGGGGGGGGGCGGTTTTTAGAAACCGTCGTATTTTCGTACCTTGAAGGAGTCGCCACCAAACATTGTTTAGGGTCTTGTTTGGAAAGACCGCAAATGACTCTATTAGGATAAGACTTGAATCTTCGAAACGGATGGGTGAGATCCGGGCATGGGAACGAGATGCTTATTCCGCGAGCTTTAGAAATTATTCGAGTACGTGACATAGCATTTTCGAAAATACCCTAGTTTAGACTATGTGGGTTTGAATTTAGAGCAAATAGAATCTCTACTTTGTATGGTGGTCACTTTGGTTTAAAGGTAATTTAAGGGAACCTAAGATCGGTTTGTCCAAGAAATTATCTTTGTTAAGCGTGATGTAACCTTGCATTTTGTTGTATTTAGCATGTATAGTGATGAAAGCAATAAAGCAAATAAAGCAACATCACAATAGTAAATAAGTGCGGAATTAGTAAATACAAGACCCCTTAGAGACGGACTAGGGAGTAGGTCCACATTGCCTAGAAGGACTAGGCAAGTAAAGATGCGGAATTGAAATGCGGAATTGAAAGTGCGATATTGAAATTGCGGAATAGAAAGTGTGATATTGAAATTGCGGAATTGAAAGGTGCATAATTGAAATTGCAATATTGAAAGGTGCATAATTGAAATTGCGATATTGAAATTTGTACTTGGGCACATGAGATTCGAACGCCAAGCGGCTCCTTAAAAATAAGTGCGCCCGACACGAATTCAAAGCCAAAAATCTCAACTTGGGAGAAGTTGCTCATCCCAAAGTATCCTAGATTTTGCATATAGAACTTGAACTTGAAAGTTTGAATCTTGAAATATTGAACTTGAAATATTTGAACTTGAACTTGAAATATTGAACTTGTACTTGAAATATCGAAACTTAAGAGACTTGAATCTCAAAGATCGGGCCTTTTAATGTTGAAAAAGTTAGATCTTTGATGTGATCTTACTTTGAAAGGATCCTAGTTTAGGGAAGTAGTCATGAGCAACCCTAAACATTGTGGGATCTTGAAATTTGAAAACTTGAACTTGTATATTGAAAAATGGAGTCTTGAATCTCAAAAGAACAAACCTTTAAAAGTTAGAAAGGTGTCATCTTTGATTACTCCATACTTGAAAGTGATTCTAATTCAAAGAAGTGATTGCAAACAACTTTGAACATCCTTGAATCTTGAAAGTTTGCATTTTTGTTTTTTTGAAAAGTTTGGATTTTGAAAAGATGTATGATTGTTGCAAGTGACATTTTTAGTAATAAAAATGCCAACTTGCTAATCATTTTTGAAATAGGAAAATCAAAGAAACATGATTGGATATGGTGGGATTCGGAATTACCTATTTAGGTTTAGGCAAGAATTCCTTTTAGAGCTCCCAGTTGCTTAGAACTTGAAGTTTGTATGTGTTTTTGAAGGATTTTTTGATTTGGATTTGAGGCGTAATTTTGGTATTACGACGTTGTATATTGAATCTGCCTCCCTTAATGCTGGAAATTAGGGGGTATTTATAGGAAAAATGGCTGCAAAACGCCAGCCATTGCCAGCCCTGCGCAGCTGGAAGTGCTGGGCGCTGGTGACGTGGCATGGATGCCGCCAAAACAAGGACGCGGGCTCCGTCCTTGATTTGTCTTATATTGATGTACCTTCGTACGAATAGTACGATGCTTGGCACGTAGTGTTTTCTTGGGGGTTAAGACTTGATTTTGCGTCTAAAAACAAGCCGTTCCGGGTTTTGAATTTCGGTTTTACGGGACGAGGCCCGGCTTGCTCGGTTTTGTGGGTCGGCGTCCAAATTTGACTTGCCTTATATGATTTTGAGTGGAAAAGGCTTAGTAAAACCAATGGAATGGTCTACTAGATGAGATTGTACTTTGATTTTGAAATTGGTTTTTGAAAATTGTATTTTGTACCGAGTTTCGGAAGGGGAATGGCCTCGGGGATTGGATTTTGGATCTTGTATTCTGGAGATGTTCTTAGCAATTGGGATTTTCCCACGGAGTTGCTCCAACCGCCTAGTAAGGATAAAGATATCGTCATCATCCCAGAGGGGAGACACGATTTAGGTGTCTACAGGAACAATGACGAATATTTTTTTATTTATTAAATTATTATTTTCTCTTTTCTTTTCAATCAACAAATAACCATAAAAAGTTGGTCAAAATATATAAAACGTTGGTAAAAAAATATAAAATGGACTCGAATTTTAAACTGTTACAAGTAAGTGATACCTAAAATGAAAATGTTACAAATAAGTGAAATTACCTTATATTAAAGTGTTACGAATTAGTGTTACCTGATATCGAAGTGTTACCATTAAATGTTACCTAATATCAAAGTGTTACTAAAGTGTTACATATAGATGAATTTTTTTTGCAACGTTAAAAGTGTTACCATTTGGTGTTACCTAAGGTCACTTTTGTACTAGTGAAAAAATAAAAAACTCAACTGTTCTCAAAGCATCACATTTGAACTCATCATCTCCCTCAAAGTAGAGCATACTTGTTATCACATAAACTGTATCATCATTGTTGGGTTACGCAGATTTCCAGTTTATCGTTGGAAGGACCATGGCGTAGTTTAATATTTCTTGTGCGGCTTGTGGAAGCTTTTCATCAATAAATGTACTGAAATTTTCACACTATAACAAAATGAACACAACATTAGGTTTGACACTACATGTACTATGGACAAGTAAGTTGAACTAAGAAATAAAGAAGTACCAAAACACCCGCCAACAGTTCAAAGTCTTCGATCTTGGTTTTAGTGTAAGTCTGTAAGACCTACTGCCAAGAAACTGCACTTTGACTTCCTTCAAATTTAAGACAAGTAGGAAACAATGCTTACAATAAAACACAGAAACGAATCCCTGCACAACACAATTTAAATTACATAGTGACTATAGTGACCCTTTTTCCACATTTCATAACCTGTTTTTCTATCTAGCGCATTCATCAGACACTTCATTCAGGTAACTAGCATATAACTGCACCCAACAATATTAAATTCCATCCTCTTTCCATACCCTCCCTCAAACAAACAAACCATAAAAACATTTATCCCAATATCAGTCCCACAAGGATACACTAGTATGTGTCCAATAACAGTCATTATTTATTATAAACAGAGAACTATGTATACGGAGAAATATTACACAGTTTTGAAGTACATATATACAGAAATTAAGATTGTTACCAGTTCAAGTTTTGACACATCAAAGTTGTTCGAAGGAAATTCAATCCAATTCTTCCAACTCTGATGTAGAAGATTTGTTTGTTGTGACTCAACTTCAGCCGTAGATAGTAATTAAGCATTTTGCTACCTCTAATAATTCATCCTTCAAAAAGCAACATAAAAAAGAATTTTATTTAGCAAAAATGATACTCTAACTAGTTAGAAGTATAGTTGTTTTAAACTATTAATTTAAATAAAAAAAAACTCACACTCATTGAGACACCGAGATACAATATTGTAGCTCCTTCCCCACGGTTCTTCTGGTTTTCATTAAGAATAAGAGCACAACAATCAATGATACTACAACGGATATCTCCAGAAGGTGCTCCTAATGAGAAAAACTCATTTCTTGGAATCACGTAGTCATCATGAAATGAAACCAATTACTCACTGAAAATAAAAGAACATGTAAGAAAAAAAAAAAGGTCACTATGATTTTCCTTTATATGTCTATATATATATATATATTAAAAGGGTCAATGGTCTGAGAAAATGCATGTACTTACTTGGAACACATGCACCCATCATCAATAGGGCAATAGTCAACGAGTTCTTGGACAAATTTAGTGAGAAACTTCATGTCTTTGTGATTGGACTTTAGAAATTGTGTAACTAAAGTAATGAGCCTTCCAATTTAAAGTAATGCCACCATCAGAAGCCTTCCAAAAAAGAACTTACATCAACATGCAGCAATTGCATGAATATCGTCATCTGACATAGAACCAGGTGGAAGCCGGAAATAGATTTCCTTTTGACCAGCATTTTGATCTCCTTTTCCTTCATCAATTGAAGCTTGGTTAGCTTGGTAGCTTGTTTAAGTTGCAAACTATCATCTTCTCCCGTGTAAACTTAGCCATCCATAAACACTAACTTCTCACTTACATGGTAGATACTAGAATCTAGAATCCCACTCCCAAAACTCTTGCAACTCATCTCAAATTTAACTCTCTTTCTAACAAGGTAATTTGTCCAATGTTGAATCATTGGTAAAGTGGAGTCTAGTGCTACATTTCTAAACTTTAAACGGTGGAAATAAATGATTTCTAACATGACAACACAATCACAACACCATTCAGGAGAATCGACAGAAGGTTTAGGATTTTTAAGACCTTTATAACTTGCAACGGCTTCACAAAGTCTGTCAAGAACATATTTAGACCAATTATATGTCTTGATTTCATTCACATCAACTACGCTCTTGGCTATCCTCAAATCAATTGTTATGTTTGCAGTAGGGGCTAAAAAGGAGGAGAGAACATGCATAACAAACAACTGTTTGAACTCATTAATATCTTTGTCAGTCAAAATAGGAATCCTTTCCTCAACCAAATTCAAAGGTATTGACTCATTAAGGTCATGCCCAAACCTACGTCTCCACTCAAGCTTCAAGGGTAGTCGGGGTTAGTTTCATTAGAACTAGGAGAAATTTCTACAACCTCTTTCATGGGGTTCAAAGGTAAATAAAAAGACATCATAAACATCATATTATGAAACAACGAAATCTCTTTTCTGGTCAATAGTAAACATACAGCTAATGGGGTCAAAACTATCACCAACCACTCTAACATAGAAGTTTCTGTTTGGGTTAGTTGTATACTCAACAACCCCCCAAACCCAACGTCGACCACAACCTTTTTCTGGTTCTCAGAAAAAACAGAAATAAGTTGAACCAATTTAGCAGGCCTACACCTTGTTTTGAAGGTCTTGTTGTAAAACAGAAAGTATAGAATAGTTGGTTTTTTTTAAAAAAAGAACAGGAACTCCACAAGTGACACAGAAGATACTATGTATAAAATAAAGGACACTATATACTAGAAAATCAATGCATATTAATGTTACTATTAGTCTTAAATTTTTTAATTGAACAAAGTTATGAAGTTGAATAGGGAAGCAGAAAATGAGATGCTATGACAATCTATTCACACCACAGTTTGGAAATTTGCGCAATTAAAGCCATGACAAATTGATACTATATAACAAATAAAGGACACTATGTACTAGAAAAATAATAACAAGAAGATGTATTAGCTTACGTTTGTACACCAGATGGTTTTGTTTCAACATCATCAATATTGGTAGGCACATTTTCTTGAACAGGGCCACTATCACCACCAGACGTGTTGGCCTCATCTTGAAATGTGACAGCCTTTCGCTTCTTCTTAATTGGTGGTTTCACTGGTAGATCATCTTGTTGTTGAACCACTTGTCGTTTCTTAGTTGCTACTCTTTTGTATTTCGGTATAAGCTGCTTCAGTGGCTGCTCATCTACATAATACATTAACAAAAATCAGTGTTCATAACAAATATTCCAAACCAATAATCTACTACATATAGTGACCATAGCTGATAGTATAGTAACCCTTATAATTATACCAATTACAATTGTAACAGCCCTGATTTTTTAGCAGCTCTTAATATGAAACGAAGAGTAATTATCGTCTTAAAACGTGTCATTAATTTTTTTTAAAGAGTATATTTTTGCTAATTCTAAATTGATTTAATTAAACTCAAAAATTTAAATGGAATTAGGATTTCTACTTTAAATTAAATTAGTAATAATATATTATTTCATTTTCGATTAATTTATTTCGTCAAAGAAATATTCTATAGATTAAATTAATTTAAGCTTTAATTATAATTGACAAACTTAAAATGTAGCTTGCATCTTGTTGAGGAAGCTAATCCAACCCACATTTTCTCTTGCCTAGTGTTCCATTTCTTTTAGTGATGATGATAAACCATACACTTCTTTTCAAAACTATGGGCTTGAAGAAAAAGGGAAACAAAAAAAATAAAAATAAAAAAATCCCACTCTCCTTCTCTCACCCCTTACCCGAGCTCCTTTTCCTCCCTCCTCTTCACTCGGCTCTTCTCTCCTCTTCATCCCACAACTCCACCGTACCGCACCACCGATCCTTCGTCTTCTCTTTGCCTGCCCGCCGCCTATGCGATTGTTGTTGTTAATGTTATTGTTGAGTTGTTGATGTTGTTGGTATTGCTTCCCTCTTCCCCCATCCCTGTTCTCGGCTCCCCTCCTCCATTTCGCCGCCGTTTGTGGTGACCGTAGGTACCTTTGTTACTACTCTCTATCATCAAGCGGTAATTGATTTCAAATCCTTACTCAATTGATTGATTAATTTGATTCAAAATGTTAAACCCTAACTCAATTTTTCTCTTTCCTCTGCGTGGTAGCCACCACCGTCGCCTCCCCCTCGCTGCTGCATGCGGCGACTCTGCTTCGTCGCCGCCGCCGCTGTTGTTGTTGTTGTGGTTCTCGGTCCTGTTATTGCTGAATTCCCTTCTTGCCTTTCCATTTAAATTTAAGGGTATACCTCAACTCCTTTTGATTTATTTTAGATTAGCCCAATTAGATTGAAATAGTTATTGGAAATCAATTTGTCATTGGGTAATGTTTTTATTTTACGAAAATAATTTTTGATAGTTTAATTAAGTGATTTCGATTCTTGTAATTGAACAACTCAAGTTATTATTTCGTATTCTAAAGTATCTTCTTGATGATAATGTAACTAAGATTTTCTAGTTTGGTTTTATTGATTGAGTAGTCTTTATAAAATACCTTACTGAGTTATTATTGAATGATCACTTTGATTTCTTGGAAATGATTTTTGAGTTTTTTTAATTAAGCCGATTTTGATAATATATTTGAACAATTCAAGGTTTTTTTTTTTCTTAATACAAAGAAGGGTTTCTAATGTAGAGATATGATTGAGTTTTCCTAAATTGATTTTGATGATTAAATTGAATGTTATAATTATGATTTTAAATCATAATCCATGTCTATCAACCCAAGTCGATTTTCTCGAGGTAGAATGTGTCATTTTCGTTCCAACAATATTTTCCAAAATCATTTAAGAATCTAAAGGATTCATTAAGTTCTAGTTGATTCTAGTGAGTAGTTTGTTAATTCGAGTGTTTCTTGTCGAGGTAATTGATTGGAGAATGGTTAAAGAGATTTGAATCATGGAGTGAGGTGGAGAACGATGATCGAATGAGACTTGGGATCTATGTGTGGTGATGCGAGGTACACATTGTCCAACCATTTTCAATGTTTGAAATAATATTTGAGTTTAAGTATTATTTATTAATACATATATGTATGGAATTGAAATGTGCCTTGAAAATTGAATTGTGCTTTATAAATTAAATCGTGTTTGGCAACTTAAATTGAATGTGTTTTGCATATCGAATTGTGTTTTCCGAAATTGAAATATGCTCCGCAAATTGGTTTGTAATGTATTAAGAATCTTTATTCTTTTGAATGATTATTTGTGCCGACTCAAGTGAGAGATGGTTTTAGTTGAAAGGTTGAGCGATTAGATAATTGGTTTGATCAAGGGTCCTCGAGGAATGATTTTGGGAACAAACTAGTGTCATGGTGAATCGTGATATATGCAAATGAGTCAAAAGACTAAAGGTGTCTTAAATAAGAGATAATCATAAATTGGAAGCGTTATTGATTAAGCAAAAACCGTGTGCAAAAAGGGGAGTATTCTAACTCGAGTCCCTAAGGTAGTAAGGTTTGAATTATAAAATTTATGAGAAATTCAAAACTAAAATTTAGAATAATCAAAGGCATGGTCGAAAACGATCTTGAAAGAGTTGATTTCCAAGGAAGAGATATACTTCAAATTTTATTAAGTTATATTCTCTTTGAAATTCTTGAAAACAAACGTTTTTCGTTTCTTAAAATTGTGAATCATGAGTTAAACTAATTTTTGAATAACTATAAAGATCTTAACTTAACATAGCAATAATTAAGATATATTATGTTATGAGCGTGTTTTCTTAAAGAAAATGATTTTTACAAATGAGGATAGTGCTTTCAATTAAGTTTCACAAAACGAATTTTCGATATAAACGATGTTAGAATGCTTTCTAAGAACGACTTTGTTATAAAGAACGTTGAAATGATTTGAATTTCCAACTAAACTAGGATGTTTATGAAAATAGTATATATATATATATAAAAAAAAAATAGTTATTTCCTTATTCGTTAAGATTGTTTTAACATAAAGATTCTATTAAAAGTTTTATAAATACATTTCAGCCACACTAAGCTCGCCTAAACTTAATATTTATAAGCAAATCATACTTCGAGTCTATTCAATTATTCATTAGAGTCTCAAATATATTTATGTTAAGAATGTTACCCTTTTGAGGTCAAATTATGAGTTTATTGGTTAAGAAGTTTAATCAGAGGAACAAATCTTTAAGAGTGAATTCATGTGTTAACTAGATCTTTACAGTGTGAGTAGTGTAAGTTCAAAGAGTCAATGAGTCTTGAGTTTGACAGTGAAATCGGGTTAAAGATTTATATAAGATAGAAGCTGAGTTGAAATATAATGGGGAATAAGCTAACTCATGATTTAGGGATTGAAACTTAAGTTTGAGAGCGAACCTCAAAATTTGTAATAAATACTTAAGTAGGGGAAAGTAGCCGTGTATGTGTGGCATAGTGCTCACATGCATCGGTGATGAAAAACATTGAAAGCGAGTGCTACATCAGTAGACTCGTGGTAAATAGGCTTGACCCATATTTGGAAGCAATTGCTATATCAATAGACTCGTGGTAAATGGGCTTGACCCATATTTGGAAGCGAGTATTACTCGTGGTAAGCGGGCTTAACCCGTAGTTAGGGACATGTCCTAGTTAAGTCTTACAAGCGTGTGTTTATCAGGAGGGTGACGACCCCCACAATATAGATACAACTGGTCGTGCTGACCCCTCTCTATTCGTGTTCACTTTCCCCAACTGCAAACTAATATGTTGAAATAAATTATCTCTTTCGCATTGAATTATGAAATTATATCGAATATGCATTGTGAGTTTGAATTGTGTTTGTGAGCATGTTTTGTAGCAAAGCTATAAGACTTTGGTAACATTGTGGCAATGAGTTTCGTATTAAGATATGAATAAATAAATGTTATTAGTAAATGACTTATAGAGTTATGATTGGAAATGAATAAGAGTACGACAACAACTAGAGTAATAAGCTGCGAGTTAAATTATTGAGGTGATTGTGAATTTGGGAATCATGCGGCATATTAAGGAAAGTCTGAAGTTATTGTGAGTAAAAACTATTGTATTGTTTTCAAATACTTTGTTTGAATAATAAGAATTTCTTGAAATAGATTTTTAAAGAAATTATAACGTTTCATCAAGCAATTGTTTTCCCAAGTCCGTTTAAGAATCAAAGTTGCTTTTCAAAAGAAAATATAAAATTAGAAATAAAATTATTTTGAGCCACCTAACAAATGCATTTCAGGTTGGACATGTGTACTCAGATTTCCGCTGACTTTGTTCTTTGAACCTGTCCTGGTGGGGGCAGTGTTAAAACGTTTTGCAGGCAACAAAGATCGAGTCTAGTTCAAGGTTCAAGGTGCCTAAAGTTCACCAAAGGTCTCATTTGGCTCAAGGCAGGGTTATGAATTCACTTGAAGGAAATAGTGCCCTTGGTCCAAGTATGCATTCAATGTTAAGTCTAATAAATGCGATTCAGTATTAATTAACAAGTTAATAATTCAGTGAGATCAAGTGAGCTGAATGCCTAGCTAGAGGCCGCTTCAGTTCAAGTGGAATTAATGATATGAATCCACAGCTTACTCTTGACTGAACCCGTAGGGTCACACAAATAGTACGTAAACGGATCAAGTATTTAATAGCATTAAATACTCCATCTATGGATATTCGGAATCGACGGATCTTGGTTTCAGTGGGAGCTGAGATCGTCACAAGCAAGAAATGAATACTCCGGAAACGATGATATTGCCGGAAACGGAAATATGGATCGTATCGGAAATATAAATATTATCCAAGTCGTAGATGTTGCCGGAAACGGAAACATGGCATGTATCGGAAAATATTAACGGAAATGGAAATATTGCCGGAATCGGAAATATTGCCGGAAACGGAAATATTGTCAGAATCGGAAATATTATTGGAATCGGAAAATAATTCCGGAAACGGAAATATTAAATATTTGTTCGAAACGGAAATTAATTCCGGAATCGGAAATATTAAATATTGTTCGTATCGGAAATGAATTCCGGAACCAGGAATTCAATCGGAAGCGTATCGTACGAATAAGCATCGGACGAGGCCTGCCGGACGAAGGCCCAGCACGAAGCCGGGCCATCGCCCAGCAAGCCAAACGCGCGCCACACGCCAAGCCAAGGCAGCACCCAGGCCCACCGCAAGGAAGGCCCAGCGCGCGCCAAGGCCATGGCTGCGTTGCGGGCCTCGTGGCGTGGGCTGAGCACGCGCGCGCATAGGCGCCCCTCGTGGGCTGCCGTGCGTGTGTGTGTTTGTGTTCATGCACGATTCCTAAAGCTATTAGGATTTGGTATATGATTAAATTCCTAATCCTAAAAGGATAAATTAATTAATTAGAGTTCTTATAGGATTCTAGTTTAATTAATTCGTATCCTAGTAGGATTCCAATTCCCTTTCCATACCTCTATAAATAAGAGCCTAGGGTCATAATTTATAGACACGATTGAAGTATTCAAAGGGTAAGTTTTTGAAAGAAAATTCAGCCATACACTTGTACTACAATAGCCGAAAATTCCTAGCACCTTAAGGGCGATTCTAGTGGTCAATCTTGAGGCGGATCCGGACGTACTGTGGACTATCTACGGAGGGACGACACTTGGAGTCCTAAAGACTTGTTCTTGTTCGGTTCGGGCGCAGCTAGGGAGGGCACGCAACAAAGTGTATGCATCTAAACTATGCTAAATGATTATGTGTAAATAATATGCTTTCCTGGCTTTATGGTTTTTCCGCATGATTTATGTTTTGTCATATGAATCATAACCTAACAGTGGTTTCACGAGCCTCTTATTATTTTCATAATCTAAATTGCATAACATGGTTAAATTTCACAAATTTGCAAGGAATTAAAAGGGGTGATTAATTTTCGTAATTGTTAATTAATTGCAAATTGCGTTTATTTAATTATATGTACGCAGTTTTTCGGCAGTTTCTTCGTTACTCATCCAAATCGAGTGATTTTTGTGTCAATTCCGCATGTAAAATGCATTCTAAAATTTTGACAAAAATATTCTTTTTCGGCCGAACCCAGAATTCCCAAATTCGAAGCCTAACTATGACTTTTCGGAGGTTTTAGTTTTTCGAACGCAAAAGTTTGTAAATTTAAGATGTTAAATTAAATATTTGCGATTCTTGTTGATAAATCTTGAATTTTTTATTGACCTACTGTATATATTTAACAAGTTTGAATGCCTAGCCTTGTTAATTATGCAATCTAATTTGTAATTATGATTAATTTGTTGAAATTCGAATAATTTAGAATTGATTTGATTTTCATAATTAATTAATAATTTAATTAGATACCTATGATTAAGAACCACCATAAAAATTGTTAATTTGTGTTAAATTTTAAATTTTTATGACCTAGATTTGAATCCATGTTAATCGGAAATTAATTAATTAATAAATTTTCGATTTTTCGCCCTAAAATTATGATATTAATATGATTTATTAATTTGTCATTAATTTTGGAAATAAAAGTTTTAACTTTTATGAAATTCGCTCATAAAACTTGCACGCACAAAGCAATGGACGCTACGTGTTAACCTTAAGGGGTGTTGTATAGTGCGGGCATGCGACGACGAGCAAGGGAGCTCGTCGCCCATGCGGTATGAATGCAGCGAGCAAGGCAATGGTGCGCGAGCACAAGGCAGTAGCCCTGCCTTGTGTCGTGTGCTATGCGCGATGGGCGAGTGGGCAAGGGCGAGAGGCAAGGCAGCGAGCAGTCGCGTGTGGGCAGCAAGCGAGCTGCGCCACAGCGCGCACTGCCTCGCGAAGCGAGCGCGGGCTCGCGCGCAGCGAGCGCTGGCTCGCGTGCAGCGAGCAATGCCTCGTGCAGCGAGCGCTGGCTCGCGTGCATCGAGCACTGGCGCGCGCAGCGAGCACTGGCTCGCGTGCTTCGATTGATGCCTTGCGAGGGTGAGCAGCAGCAGACGCGACGCAACACATAGGCTGCGCGCATCGTGGCCAGCGATGGCTGCGTGCGTGTGGCCTATGGCTGTGCGTTGCGTGGTGATGTGCGTACCTTGTGTTACGATTAAATCGTTTTATAATTTTAATTTGAAATATTCAGTTCATGTAATTTTAATTAATTTTAAAATTAATAATTTAAATTTTTTTCTTGGATTTTAATTTTGAATATTATAATTATGATAAATTTTATTTATTCTAATTATTTTACTAAAACTAAAAATCTTGAATTAATTTAAATTCGACTGAAAATAAATTAAATGAGCGGATTCAATTATAAATTTATATGAGCTTTAAATTTTAATTAAATTTGTATGTTTCCGGTTAGACTAGAAATACATTTTTATGTTTAAAATTAGTAAAGCATATGAATTTATTGGTTTAAGTGGGAGCCCCTTTTAGTCATAGACTCTTGATTAGGTCTACAAATCCTTTAAGGTTAAAACAACTTGATTAGAATTAATAAGGACTGAATAATTGGTAGATTATTGGTGCCCTTGATTAATTACTGCAAATGTTTATGTGATGCATACAATGTGTTTTAACTAACCAATTATGTGGGCCATTCATGATAATGAATGGGTGAATGGTATATATTGTATATGTATTGTTTTGCAGGTTATGAAGTGACTAGTATGGCCCAAATAGGATAGAAAATATGGTCTGCGTACCATTAATTTGAATGTAATTGGTCTAAAGTACCAAAATTATTTTTCAATTCAAATATGGTCTGCGTACCATCAAATAGTTGTAATTAGTTTAATTATAGCTTATCCTATTTGAAGAAAATGGCGCCTCCCATGGAGATTTTCGAGACGGACTTTGAAGTTGAAGCTTCAAGATGAAGTCGGGCCATACTAGATCACATTTATCTTATACATGTTTTAAGTTATTTATTGCTTTTAAATATGTCTTAAATATGCATGAGATCAAAGCTTGATTATGTTGCATGATTAAGGATTTTAGTTCACTTAAAATCTAACCAACATAGTAAGAGCCTTAAGTTCCAAACTTAAAAATTGAGTTAAAAGGTGCCATGCCAAAATAACACTTACTTGGATATCCTTTCTTCATCGATCTTAGTAATAGTTTTCCGCCATAGCGAGGTGTTACTTATCGATACTAAAGGGGTAAGGTACACAAACAATTGTGAGTACATGTTAGTTTTGGTGAAACTCAACGATATAAGTAAGGAGTCCTTTTATGTCGTGGCAAATTCGATAGGTTTTCCTAATAAGTTCTTAGACGTACCTATCAACCAAGAGTAGTTTCTAGACTATTAGCAAAAGGCTTTTGCTTACCTAAAATATTTTTAGATTTTAGTCAAACATAATGTGCTTAATTATTCAATGATTTTAGGGTCTTGGAATCATTTTATTCACACCTGCCAGAACAATAAATTCGAATAAAATGCTAATAACTTGTTTGAATTGCATGATTGCTTTAATTTCCAAGTTATTATTCATGATAAATGTTTAGACTTTGCATGCTTCAATGTATGTTTTAATTATTGTTTATAATTAAATATCTTGCACTGCAGTAAATCCTTTTAGAAAGGTAACAGCAAATTTCCTCGATTGGTAGTGAATCCAAGAACGATTCACGAAATGAGAGAAAAAGAGAAATTTAAAATGTACGTTTCTTTTAGCGACTTTTATGGTTGTTTTCGAGTATCAAAGTCGAATGGCGAACCTATTGGTGCTTGTGAATTCAAAATACAATGTAGTTTTTGAGATCATAAAGCATTGAGTTTAAACGCTCAGCTTTACCAATGGTTAACAACCTAAAATCTTTTTCCATTTAATTCTCGAATGAGTCTGGTCCCTAGACATTCGAATAGATCGATGCTTAGAGAACTTTAGAAGCTTCTGGTAAGATCATCTAGTTGAAACAGAATATTCAACATAAATTAAAATGGTAAAGAACCTTGTTGGTGACATTGGACATATCTAACAAAGTACAAAAGTCAACACTAGAGAATTCAATTCTTAAGGCTATTAGAAAGGGTACAAGAAATAGGAAAACAAAGGAACAAATGAAAGGAATTTACAATTCTGTTTCTACCTATAAGTTTATGTTTAAAGAGCAGTGACCTAGCAATCAAACTTCCTTGGTATCATATACCGCTTGAGGTTCTTACTTCAGTAATAACTCAAACAATGGAAGCTAGGATACACTAATGACCTACAAGTGAGAAATAAAGCATGGAAATGCTACATTAATTGTAGGGTCATCTGGTTTGTTTTAAGTCCTTTCAGAGGCTGGAACTTAATGGCTATTTTGTTCCACAATCAGCATACCTATATTTCTGTTTTCAGACACAGAAAGACTCGCATTCAAGGAAGACAAAAACAATGTTTGTTTGTTATTTGAATGAAATGGTCATTTATGGGTTGAGTCAATATGCTTGATTAAAACAAACAACTCTTTAACAATAAGAACTTTACTAGGTTCAAATCAACCCCTTGATTTGAGTTCCACTAATCTTTGGCATTGTTGCTTAGACCATATCAACAAGTTAACATTCAAAAGCTCTATTTTGATGGACTTTTGAAAGTTCATTTATTTCTAGATCAATTTAAGACAACTAGTCTTACTTGTTGAAAGTAACAAAAAAAATATGAACTATTGTTAGAACGCCTAGACAATAGAGTTCAAAGCTAAAGAAAGGTTTTATGCACTACTACAGAAATATCATTTAATAGCGTTTATTTAATAGCGTTTTTCCCCCTTCCGCTGTCAAAAATGTCAAATATAGCATATTATAGCGCTTATAAAAAACACGCTGTCATAAATACACATATTATAGCGCTTGTCCGATATACCCTGTCATTTTTCATACATATGGTAACGCTCCTTAAAAAAACGCTTTCAAATGTTATAGGAAAAAACTTAAAAAAATATATACACTTTCAAAATTGACTGAACGCGGCTTGTGAGTGCCTACCTTCTCTCCTTCTCACACCTTCCTCGTTATTTTTCTCTCTCTCTTCTCACCTACTTTCTATGCTTCTACTCTCACCAACTCCTCTCACCGGCCGTCGAAAACCAATGATCCGACATGGAAGGAAATCATAGGAAGCACAACTACACTGTTGTGTTCATTCTTGTCGGAATTTTTGGAATTGAGTTTAGGAAATTAGGGTTTGTGAATTAGGATTTGGGGATTTGGGACTACGCGAGCATGGCGCACCAGTGCTCCACCACGGAACCACTCCATCTGGTCTAGCGACGTGAGTGACTTCCGGTAGCCGACATCGGTGATCGACGACGGAGCCAGATTTGTTTTTTATTTTAGTAAATTTTCAATTAAAATTCTAATTAAATTGTATTCAAATATTTTTGTAATTACGTATTATAATTTGTTAGCAGATTCGCATTGTCAATCGATCACAATCGGAGCATAGAAACCCACGGTAGCAATTTCCTTCATGTGGCGGGGCTTTCCTTCTCACAGCAAGAGTGGAAAATCGAATTTCAAGGTATACTCCATAAAATTTAAGGAGTTTTGCTGATTTATGTTTGGGTTGTTCTTAATTTTATGTTTTGAAATGTAGGGTTATAGTTAATTAATTTTCTTGAATTGGTTGTGTGGGGAATTGAAGGGGGGTTGAATTCAATTACAATTAATTAAATTATGGGTTTTGGTCATCTGAATTTGTATATGTAGGTTGTGAGTATTATGTGATTTCATTATTGTGTTCCGATTTTTAATTTGATGGGTTGTTGAATTGCCAAAGGTGGAAACAATGTCACTGTCATTTCAGGATGGAGGAGTACTGAGTTACTTTTTTTCAACTGGTTTTTATTAATCAAAATTTATATTTGCCTGAGATTTTTGATTTTTTTGTGGAACAAAATTTGTTCTTCTTGAACTGCTCTTAGCTGAAGTGATTTTTTTTTTATCATAGCTTATCTTTGTTACTGATCTGCAACTTGCTCACTTGTACTTCGTATAAGCATACAACCTTTAAGAAGATGCATGAGCCCCATGAGAATTTAAACATTCAGTTTGTTGTTCCTCTACAGCTCTATACTTGTTGTTAGCTTTACATGACAAGTAAATATGGTAAATGATAAACTTTCAATGCTCCAACATAATTTATTTTTGAACAATAGAAGTTAGTACTTTTCTCAATAGTTGCAGCACCTCTAAGAGCTTCCTACAAAATTTAGAAAATTAAAGTTAGAATCATTCTAAAAACAATAACCGGAAGCTTTTTCTGACATCTGGAGGAGTTACAACAACAGGTAGCTCTAAACTATAATTACTCCTTGTGCTTATTCTTAATCTGTTAGTCAATTCAGTTCGATTGTTTGGCAGTGAACTGAAATTAGAGAATTGCAACACCAACCAGCATTCTAAAAGTCTATAGTTTGTATTTTCAGTTTTGTAATGAGCACTTGTAATTTGGACTTGCATATGCAGGTTTCATCTAAGATGGGTAACTTGCAGATTTCCCTTTACTGGCTTTATTTTAATGATTTACATTTGCAAATTTACATTTTAGATAGATTAAATTCTGTTCTGAGGTAATTAAATTGCTTGAGATTGTCCATTACTGGCTTTATTTTAACGATCAAAAGCTGCTTGTTTAATCAACTTATTTTCTTTTGTTATGCCTATAAAGAAATCAAATATGATCTGGGTTTTAAGGCCCTGCAGTCATAATGGAAGACTTATGGCCCGTCAATAGGCGAAGAGTGTGTTTTTCTGATGTTGCTGTGTTGATATATGATTCTGTACTGTTTGTTTTTTGTTTCAGAATGAATATTAAATTGGAAGGATGTATTTCGAAAATTTGGGGCAGTTTACTTCAGAACAATTTTTTATGCAAGAGCCTTAGAATGACAAGTAGAGAACACATACTGATGTTCAGTAGCACATATATCTTCAGGTCTTTGTTGATAAGATTACGATGAGTAAGCAGTTAAGTTTTGTTGCAGCTGATTGCCAGAATGAAGCTGAGGTTAGGGAGGCACTTGCTGATGCATTTTAAACTGGGCTTGTTAAGAGGGAGGATCTTTTCATAACCACTAAGGTCAGTCTGTTTTCAAAGGGATAAAAGGGGACAGTGTTTCTAATTTTGGGAGATATCTGGCTCACTAGCTGACTACTGCACTCATGTATCATATCTGATCCCAATTGCAGCTGTGGAACTCTGACCATGGACATGTACTTGAAGCCTGTAAAGACAGTTTAAAGAAACTTCGCCTTGATTATTTGGATCTGTACTTGGTTCAATTTCCTGTAGCCACAAAGAATACTGGTAAAATTAAAAATCTCGACTGTTGAATCATAAATTGCAAATATAGTTATGCTAGGAACAACATCTGACTGATATAAAGATGTTGGGTTTTTCTGATAATGCTACCGAATTGGTTTATAAATTGCACTAGTCTTATTGTGCCATGTTTGTGAAGAAGCTTGCTCGTGCTCGTGTAAGTATTATTTATTGGTTGGATACCTACGACCTCATTGTTACAGGAGTAAAGAGTTTAAGATAGGATACCCTGATAACTTTGCATATTCCTTGGTTTCAGTTGGTTTTTTTTTATCTTAATGATTCAGTCATTCAGACAAGGCTTTACTTCAAAGATATGGGTAAGCAGCTTAATTGGCCTGGTTAATAGACGAAGCAATCTCAGCTTAATAGGCAGCTTAATTAGCCTGGTTATCGTATAATATTGGTTCAGGCAAGGCTTTGCCTGAGTAAGAATCATTGTTTTTATGTCACAATGTTACTGGTCTTAGGGGTTGATTTATGCTTAGGATCTTATTCACTGTCTGTGGAATCACGTTTTCTATAAAATGTTTTTGTTAATTGTTTTCTTTAAAAGAACTTGCAATCCTCTAGTGCTGATCTAAGTCAAAGATGAAGCTTTGCAGAATTGGAGATTCCATTAGTTATAGAAGTTGTTTACTTGTTGCTGCATTGAGCAATCATAATAATCAGCCTGTGGTTTATTTACGAGTCATTTGAATTGTCATTATAATAATTAGTCCCTACAGATTCTGTGTAGTTTAGTTTTAATGGGTTCTGAATGTTAATGTTATTGTTTTTTATTGCCGTTGTACTTGAGTTTTTGAGTAAATCGGATCACTAGATTCCTTGCTTGGATTACTACTGTCTTGTGTAACCGGTTACTTTGTCCCAGATTTGACATCCCAGATGCTTGTGAGAGACTTAATCCCCTCAGTGCCTTCTTTAGATTCACCTGGTCAAGTACAATTTATGATAGGAGATTGTGAAGCTGCAGGTAATGCCTTTCTCTTTAGTTAGATATTGCAGTACCTGCACAGCTTCAATTTATCAGCAAGGCATATTATTTTCTAGCTTCAATTTATCAGCAATGCAATTTTTGCAATTCTTTTCCAATAGCATCATAATCTATTCCTATAATGTGAAGTTCATATTTTTTCCCTTCATGTATGGCACTTATTGTTTATGGTAATATTAGTTCATTCGTTTTTTTCCCTTCTATATATATATATGAATCCTTATGCCCCCATTGATTCGCAGTACTTTTCAGATTGACAGTTTTCAAGTTAGGACAAAGAGCGGATTGACGAAGCAAGAACCGAATGGGTGCGCCATGTTGTTCAACAATTGTGTAATCGCTAGGTTATGTTGAAGGAACCAAAAAACATACGATTCTATTAATTATTAATTAATGTATTTTGCATAGTTTAATGTTTAGAATTTTTATTTTAGATCTATGCAATCGGTTTTGTAAGGGTGATAATTGTAAAAATTCTTTTAATAGAGGTTTGGAAATTAATTTCAACTATTTACTATTCTTCAATATATGGTGTTATTTTGTGGCAAAAAATGAAATGTTTTTCTAGTATATTATAAATAATTAAAAATAATTTAAAAATAACTTTAATAGCGCTTCAGATACATCCACTATTAGAAAATAATTTAAAAGTTGGCGGTAAATCTTTGACAATATTTCTTTAATAACGCTTATAATGTGATATGAAAGAAACATTTGAATTATCCTGATATGACATATTACAACGCTTTTGAAAAGCGCTATTAAAGGTACCTTTTACTTTTAATAGCGGAGCCATCAACAGCGCTTCAAGAAGCGCTGTAAAAAGCATTATTAAGCGCTATAAAAAGCATTTTTTGTCGTAGTGATGACTTTATTATTTCACACAGATTTGAGTGAATATAGGTGTATTTACTCAATGTGATATAAGTTTGAATCTGTTTGGCTAGTTCAAAGATTCAGAAGTATAAATCCCACTTGGTAAGAAATCATAAAGATCTAGGATAGATCATGTTAATGATTGCTTGAGACCAAAAATGATCATCAATGATTGTGTGTTGTAATTTCACAATCTAGCTCCATGAGATATGGCATATCTAAGTGGAATGATCGAAGTCAATTAGTACTTGATTCGATCAATGATGAATCATAAAGACTTTTCCTATAATTTCTGAAACAAAATGCTCAACTACCACCAAACTAAACCAAATTCGTCAAAGCTATTGAAAAGTAATTTCAGGATATCTTTTCAATTATATATATCTAAAGAGTTTCTAAACTCAGTGGGAGCTTAGTGTTTGTTATTCAACAAACTAAGGCCCAAGTATAGATATATGTTTCATTATGATTTATTCAAATGAGACACAAGGGTATTGTTTCTACCACGAATTTTTGAGAACATAATGTTTGTTTGCTCGAAATAATGTCCTTTTGGAGATTCGTTTCCAAAATGACAAGTGGGAGAAAATAGACCTCGAAAGTCTTCGAGGCGAACAACAAACATAAAACGGAGATTCCGGAGGCTTTTCGAAATTCTTTAGAAAATCCGAACACTTATTCTTTGAGGACTTTAGAAGTGGCTTTAAAGAATAGACATCTCTTAGAGGACTTTACAAGTGCTTCAAGGTGAACAGAATATTCAAAGGACTTTCAAGTGGCTATTGATATTCTATTGTTTGATGTTCTATACCCAAGTAGGCATAGAATTCAAGTCACTGAAACAATGAGATTCTTCTATTAGATAGTGAAGAAACATGGAGCTCGGGTCACTGAAGCTATGCGATTCTTCTATTAAATAGTAAAGAAACCTACAACTTGCAGTCAAACTATTATCATGTAGATTAATGAGTTTGTGACCTGTGAGAAAGCTATGACGAAACCCAGATTCCCTAAAATGGTTAGAGGCCATATATAGACTCAAATGTTTTAAATGGTTAGAGGCCATAAAACATACTAAATGTTTTGATGACAAAATTGAAATTTTGTTGATTTGCAAGAATAGTTTCACACCTATTGGTTGCAAGTTTGTTTTAAGGATAAAAACCATCAAACATGGAATTGTGTTCACACACAAAGCTAGATTAGTTGCTAAAGGTTACAAGCAAATTCACGATGTGGATTGTGTTGAAACCTCATGCATAATCGTAATGCTTAAGTCTATAATTCAAGTAATGATTGCATATTGGAACATATGACAATTGGATGACAAAACGTATTCCTCAATCAAATGTTGGTATAAACTATGTACATGGTATGTCATAGGATTTGTGGATCCAAATAAATGCTTGAAAGGAAAGCTAGCTTATGAAATCTAAGTATGGATTTAAGCAAGCAACTGGGAAATTGGAAAAGTATTTTAGTGAAGCTAATAAGTATTTTAGTTTCATAAAATGTACATGATTCTTATATATATATAAGAAGTTTAGTGGGAGTACATAAAACTTAATTGGTCCTATGTGTATCACACACATATCTCTCTATTGTGAAATAACATTCAAATGCTAATGACTTAGATTTGAAATTATTCATCAATGATGGACCAAGGCGAAACTTAGTACATACTGGGTATTAAGATCTATTTACAAAGATCTTATGATATTGTTTTGGATTAAGTAATGGCATTTACTAAATCAAACACGAAAGACTCCATTGGAGATATTCGATCCATATGAATAAATCTAAGTAATGAATGTTTGAACTATGTATAAGCATTTACTAAGTTAAACATCAAAAAATCTAATGAGATTCTTCACCTATATTATATGTCAAAGAACTTAGTTGGATTCAGTATCTACTGAAACTGAATGAGCTAAAGTTACATGAATAGAATTCAATTGGGAATTATTCTGCAAAAGAATTTATCATGTATATAATATAATATGAGGATCGCCAAAACTGTATCGTATGACTTTAGGCATGACGAACATATACCAATCTCTATTGATCTAAGTGAAGATCAACTAGATTGAGATCAAGAATACTAATGGTACTTGAAAAGGTACATAGGAATAGTTCTTGATTCAAGGAAATAAAGATATGCTAAATATTGATGCTACATGCATAAACACTGGCAAAGGATCTAGCAAGACCCTTTGGAGTTAACCATTGATAAGGACGAGCTATAGAGAATTGTGCTTTGAAATGGCAACATGGATTGAAGACCATGAGTTGTTGCGTGGGATATTAAAATAATAGTTTCTATGTTCTAAGATATAGTTGGAGAGTCTTCCACATATCTATGAACTGCTTGGATAGGTAAATCCAAACAAAGCATCACTAGCAACCTATACAGTTGAAGTAAAAGTAATTATTGCCTAAGAAGCAATAAAACAGGGTTGTTTAAAGTTCTTCACTGAACTTGGGTAGATCACCTATCTGCTGGCTTGATGGTTCTTCATTGAAAAATGCGTAGAACCACTCTTGAAGCAAGAAAAACGTCTGCTAACTTGATGGTTCTTCATTGCAAAATGCGTAGAACCACTATCAAAGTAAGAAAGACTAGATCACATAATAAACTCAAAAATATCTTATCATCATATCTCGAAGAACATTCGATGAAAAGGATATTAAGATTGGCAAAGCATGATAACTAAACCTATGCAACAAGTGAGAAGCAACACTCACATTGTAGCACTGGAAATCAAGCATAGCTTTGAATTCCATGAACTGTTTTAAAAATGGGTTTGAGGCCCATGGTTGTAAAACAATGGGGTTGAACATTTATCATATATGAAATGTATTTTCATATTCCATTTAATCTTGGTTTAGTATTAAATGATGAGTCCCTTCAATTTGACGATATATTCAAGATAGACTGTCAGGACCAGTCATGTGACTAAGAAATGTCTATCAAGTGAACTTGAATGTCAAAGGTTGAAAATGGTCCCTGGTCGGAGTTTTCTATAAAGATGGACGCATAGAAAACGTTAGACGACTAGAATGCAAGATGACTAGTAGTTCTGTTTCTTGAACTATGTGGACATGGCAATGTCATAATCATTTGCATAGATACTTACTTTGGGAAGACTAGTATCGGACAGACCTATGAAACTTTACTGTAAGAGATGAAAATCTGTCATAAGTAAATTTCATTAAAATTATTAGACACTAAATCCTCAATACCTGAGTGATTTGAGATTACTTGTTTGAGAACTGGTTGCTTTGACGTTGACCAACCGTCGCACCGTAAAAGGAGGCTATAAAGGCAACGCTCAGGTAATCACCTATCAAACGAAGTCTAATATCAAGATCGCAAGATTGGGATTGTCCTCCCATAAATCGGGATGAGATGCTTAAAAGTTGTACAAGGCCACTCGGAGAGCTAGAAACTGTGAAATGCATGGCCGTGCTCAGATGAATCATAGGCTATGATTATCTGTTTATTTGCTCAGTTGAACTCTGAAACCGAGAAACACCTCTGGACATAATAAGGATGACAACTCTTACCTTATGTTCAAGAGCAAGCATCGAGCGACAAAGGAATTAGGTAATGCACACTTGTCCCTAAGGACAAGTGGGAGACTGAAGGAAATAGTGCCCTTGGTCCAAGTATGCATTCAATGTTAAGTCTAATAAATGCGGTTCAGTATTAATTAACAAGTTAATAATTCAGTGAGATCAAGTGAGCTGAATGCCTAGCTAGAGGCCGCTTCAGTTCAAGTGGAATTAATGATATTAATCCACAGCTTACTCTTGATTGAACCCGTAGGGTCACACAAATAGTACGTAAACGGATCAAGTATTTAATGGCATAAATACTCCATTTATGGATATTCGGAATCGGCGGATCTTGGTTTCAGTGGGAGCTGAGATCGTCACAAGCAAGAAATGAATACTCCGGAAACGATGATATTGCCGGAAACGGAAATATGGATCGTATCGGAAATATAAATATTATCCAATTCGTAGATGTTGCCGGAAACGGAAACATGGTACGTATCGGAAAATATTAACGGAAATGGAAATATTGCCGGAATCGGAAATATTGCCGGAAACGGAAATATTGTCAGAATCGGAAATATCATCGGAATCAGAAAATAATTCCGGAAACGGAAATATTAAATATTTGTTCGAAACGGAAATTAATTCCGGAATCGGAAATATTAAATATTGTTCGTATTGGAAATGAATTCCGGAACCGGGAATTTAATCGGAAGCGTATCGTACGAATAAGCATCGGACGAGGCCTGCCGAACGAAGACCCAGCACGAAGCCGGGCCATCGCCCAGCTAGCCAAACGCGCGCCACACGCCAAGCCAAGGCGGCACCCAGGCCCAGCGCGCGCCAAGGCCATGGCTGCATTGCGGGCCTCGTGGCGTGGGCTGAGCACGCGCGCGCATAGGCGCCCCTCTTGGGCTGCCGTGCGTGTGTGTGTTTGTGTTCATGCACGATTCCTAAAGCTATTAGGATTTGGTATATGATTAAATTCCCAATCCTAAAAGGATAAATTAATTAATTAGAGTTCTTATAGGATTCTAGTTTAATTAATTCGTATCCTAGTAGGATTCCAATTCCCTTTCCATACCTCTATAAATAAGAGCCTAGGGTCATAATTTATAGACACGATTGAAGTATTCAAAGGGTAAGTTTTTGAAAGAAAATTCAGCCATACACTTGCACTACAATAGCCAAAAATTCCTAGCACCTTAAGGGCGATTCTAGTGGTCAATCTTGAGGCGGATCCGGACGTACTGTGGACTATCTACGGAGGGACGACACTTGGAGTCCTAAAGACTTGTTCTTGTTCGGTTCGGGCGCAGATAGGGAGGGCACGCAACAAAGTGTATGCATCTAAACTATGCTAAATGATTATGTGTAAATAATATGCTTTCCTGGCTTTATGGTTTTTCCGCATGATTTATGTTTTGTCATATGAATCATAACCTAACATCACTAAGGTGTAATTAAGTCATTGCAGAACTTTGTGTCTTGTATTATTCCTTATAAGAGGTTTTAGTTCATAATTTATGGATTCTTAATCCTTGTCGAGTTCGAAATTAAGTTAGACAGTATTTTGAGTTTAAGTTGTTCAATTCAAGGTTAAATGTGCTAGCTTATTAAGTGTGGGTTGTTGCATTGACACCCTGGTGATGTTTTGGAATATGTTATATGTTGGAATGATGTAGTTGAAGAAGGTGAAAAAAATATATGACATAATTTCCTAAACAATATTTTTAGGTTGTCCATATTTAGGGGAAGTGCTGCCGAAATTTCTAATAAATTAATTAAGTTTAAGACTTAAATTGTGATTAAATCTCCGAAGTTGTTTGAGGTTAAGTTTGTTTAACAAGGTTAATTGTAATTTGCAAGCAGCTCGTTAAGGGTGGGCTGTTACAACAATTACCACATATAGTGACCATAGCTGGTAGTGTAGTAACTCTTATAATTATACCAATTACAATTACCTCAATTATATACAGTAATACTTAAACGATAGCATAATGACCTTTAAATTGTGAATGTGGACAATAAATAACTCGTATCAGACCAATGAACCACAAAAATCAACAACAAATAGCATAGAAATCGTAATTCTAAAAATTAGTAAAATTAAACCCTAAATCATGGCCACAAAACTTCAAATTATGAATGTTTACAATGACTAGCTATTATGAAACAAATAATCAACAAAAATTAGCACAACATGCTTAGAAACCCTAATTTTAAAAATTAGGGAAGCAAACCCTAATTCGTGAACGGAAAACTTCATAGCAAACAAAAACTTGAAAAACATCAAGTAGAATCACAAAAATACATCAACACGAGAAAATTGAACACATTAATACATGAAAAAGCAAAAAACATGCGCGTAGGTTCAGGTAAAATTGGCGAACGAAAGTTAAAGAAATTACAAAAACAGTGGAAGAAGAAAAAAACCCGAATTTTCGATTGGATTAGGTGAATTACGAAGGCCTCTTTTGTAAGGTTATGAATAATACAAACAATATATTTCATGCGGAAAAACCATAAAGTCAGGAATCCAAATTAATTGCACATAGTCAATTAGCATAATTTAGGTTACATACAGTGTGATGCGTGCCTTCCCTAGCTGCTCCTGAACCGAACAAGAACAAGTCTTTAGAGCTCCAAGTGTCGCCCCTCCGTAGAAAGTCCACAACACGTTCGGATCCGCCTTAGGTTCAACCAACTAGGATATTACTTAAGGTTTTATGCACTCGGGTTAGGCTATAAACTATGTTCTCCCGTGAACACAATCTAAGTAAAGAATATGATTTTTGGTGTATTAAATTATGAGGGCTAGCCTCATATTTATAGAGTAGGAAATAAGGAATTTGAGTCTCACTAGGAAAACAATTACCAATCCTATTAGGATTGAAATTCTTAACCAATTAGAATTGTAGCAATAATTAAACTTTTAATTAATCTAATTCTAGTAGGACTAGGAAAACTAATACTTAAAGCCAAAGTTACCTGGAGACTAAGTAATCGGACATTGCTTGAAGCCCAAGACGAAACAACCAACACAGCCACAAGGGCCACGCTGGCGCGCGTGCCTGGCTAGGCCCAAACACAGTCGCTGCTGGCCCAAGGCCCAGCGCGCGCTGCAGTTTGGCCTTGGCCATGTGCGCTGCTGCTTGCCTTGGCTTGCTGCTGCTTGCCTTGGCTCGTTGCGGCCCACAGTGCTCCAGGCCCATCGCACACGGCTGGGCGCTGGTGCTGGGCTTCGCGCCTAGTGCTGTGCCTCGGCCTTTTGCTTGTCGAGCGATGGGCCGGCTCGCTTGCCGGCTTGTCGCTCGTTAAGCTTCCGATTTGTCTTCCGATTCCGGAATCTATTTCCGTTTCGAACAAATATTTACGTTTCTGTTAATATTTCCGATTCCGAAAATAATTTCCTATTCCGACAATATTTCCGATTCCGGTAATATTTCCGTTTCCGGCAACATTTCCGATTCCGACAATATTTCTATTTTCGATAATATTTTCCGATACGAACCATGTTTTCGTTTCCGGCAACATCTATGACTTGGATACTATTTATATTTTCGTCATGAACCATATTTCCGTTTCCGGCAATATCTTTATTTCTGGAATATTCTTTACTTTGCCTTTTGACGATTTTAGCTCCCACTGGAACCGAGATCCGTCATTTCCGAATGATCATAAATAGAGTACTTAATGAATAATATATTCACTTAAATACTTGATCCGTTCACGTGCTATTTGTGTGACCCTACGGGTTCAGTCAAGAGTAAGTTGCGGGTTGATGTTATCAACTCTACTTGAACTGAAGCGACCTCTAGCTAGACATTCAGTTCACTTGATCTCATTAAATTATCAACTTGTTAATTAATACTGAACCGCATTTATTAGACTTAGGATTAAATGCATAAATGGAAACTTGGACTAAGGGCATTATTTCCTTCATCTTCGACCTCCTGCTGCAGTACCTCCCCTAGGAGGCCTCTTTGACCTCCAGCGGAAGCACCTCCCCTAGTTCTTGGGGACATTCATGATGCAGGAGAGAGAAATTGAAGCTTGAAACCGATCGGAGAAGCTGTGACGGAGCTCGGAGAAGCTGCGACGAAGTTAGAGAGAGAAGATGTCTGTGAATTAGGAGAGAGAAGAACGAAGATGGAGAGAATGAGGAGAGAGAAAATGTATGTGAGTGAATGAACGAGGAGAGAGAAAGCACGAATGAATTGGGAAAAATTATTTGGGCTTCTCTTCATACACACGTGTGAATGAAAAAGGTAAGAGAAAACCTTCCTCTTTTGGGCTTGGTTCACAAATAGATGGACCAGATTTATTTAAGAAAAATACGTATCGGATTCGGAATATAAGAAAATGTTTATTTAAAGTAATTGAAAGATAATGAAGTTTGGGTTGGCCGGTGGGATGTACCTCTTACGCCAAGACAAACCAACAACGAATTTGTAAAGAGTCACACATTAAAGCCAGAAGTAAACGGGCCGGACCATCTCAGCCCAACTCAGCCAGAAGTAAACGAGTCGTATCATCGTATGGGTCATGGACCCTCATGAATCATGAGTCATTACTCGAGTCAATGAGTCATGAAAGCGCCATCCTAATTTAATTTTATACCAAACCGTCCAAGTAGAATAAATAAAGACAGAAAAAGGAAAGAAGAAAGCTGAAAACAAAAGCAAAAAATAGAATAAAATTATAAGCCCATCCAAATCAACGAAACCGGGAAAGCTTAGTCCGGTTCTTTCCTGCCGCTTTCTTTACTCTTCTCCTTCTAACAGACTTGCCACCTTTCTCCCCCCCTCCTTTCACTTTCTCTCTCCTCCCCCTCCTTTGACGTCACTCAACTCTGTAACTCCCCCCTTTCTTCTCCTCTCCCCATTTTCATTTCTCGATTCCTAAATTTAATAATTTCTTCTGATTAGGGTTTTTGTTCTCTGCTACTCTAATCTAATTTAGGGTGTTTTTTTTGGATTAATTTTGTTAGTTTCATGAGCTATAATGTCGAGAACAAGCAGAGATTTAGTCCCTTTTGTGGGCATTCTTATTATGTTGTTTACCTTTGTGTTGAAGTCTACTTCTGCACTGGATTCGGTTGATGATGATGATGATGGGTCTTCGATTACTGGGGTTGGAGTTGATCATTTGTATCTATTTCACGGTGATTATTCGCCTCCTACGCCACCGCCTCCATCCCTTCCGCCGCTGCCGCCTTCGGCGTCGTGTGAAAGTGATCTTATGGGGTTTGGGTCGCTTGAGAGTGTGTGTAAACTTAATTCTAGCTTAGAGTTATCAAATGATTTGTACATAAAAGGGAGTGGCAATTTAGAGATTGATTCTGGTGTGATTATTAGCTGCCCATTTGCTGGGTGTTCAATAACTGTTAATTTGAGTGGTGAATTTCAGTTGGGTAGGAATGCTTCTGTAGTTGCTGGAGCTTTCTGGGTTGTGGCCGAGACCGCAATTTTTCTTGAAGGCTCTATCGTTAATGTTAGTGCTTTGGGCGGTCCTCCTCCTGCGCAGACGAGTGGAACACCTGTAGGGCTGCAGGGTGCTGGTGGGGGGCATGGTGGAAGGGGTGCTAATTGTTTGGCAGACAATTCAAAGCTTCCTGAGGATGTGTGGGGTGGGGATGCCTATGTTTGGTCTGAGGTGGACGAGCCGTGGAGTTTTGGAAGCCGCGGTGGGACCACCAGTAAAGAGGAGGATTATGGTGGTGGAGGTGGTGGGAGGATACGCCTAAATTTGGCAGGTTTAATTGAATTGGATGGTAGTCTTTTAGCGGATGGCGGCACTTCCGGTATTAAAGGTGGAGGAGGATCAGGTGGCAGCATCTTTATATTCGCTCAAAAAATGTATGTTCTGCTCGCTGCAATTTCATTTCTTTATGCTTAGTTTAATGTGAATCTTGTTTTTGAGTATTTTGATTGTTCATCATTATATTTTTGTACAGGCTATATTGTTATGTCACTTTGTACCTGCTTGTAATCCTCTTGGAGGGAGAGTTAGATGGTTGGGAGGATTTTATGATCGAAACAGAAAAAGGTTACCTTTTTGTGTTTTGTTGAATGGTCTTAACAGATTATTGATGATCTGTGCATACTGTTCCAGCAAGAAACTTATGAAAGTTACATTGTTAGAGATATTCTAGGAATCTAGGCCTATTTGTCTTGTGAACTGTGCCTATGGTATATAGGGTATTGACTCGATATTTATCTGAAAGATTTGATATTGCTTGCCTTGGCATTATTTTGTTTGGAGTGAAGTTTTTACCTGGAAAGTAAGCAGATTTTGGATAAGGCGAAATGATTTCTTGGTCATTCTATTTCATAAATTACTACTCTGTTTCTTGGCCTTTTAGGTCGTATCATAATGACAGGATTCGGCCTACGCTGTAAACATCATTAGCTGTAGTTCTTAGAGGTAAAAGATGCATAATATCGCACTTCATGTTCTGCAGCAAGTCACTGTATTAGTTTGATGCCATCCATTTCCAAATCTTCTGAAGGACTGTTAAATTCTACTAAGGTGCATCCAGTCTCCTCTTAGCATGACTTTCTTGTCTGGCCCATGTTGCGCTCTTTAACTGCTACTTTGACCCTGTACTACAGGACAGGAGATACTTGAGTGGACTCATTGCATCTCTTGTAATACCTTTTGCCTCACTTTCATACTTTGTTCTAAGTGTATAACCTTTCCCGTTTGGTACTCCTTTGTCAAACCCCATGTCAGCAGCATGCCTGCGTCCCCTGTTGTCATAAAATTTTCTGATTTTTGGTCTAAGGTAAAAGATGTTACCGACCGAATTTGTTAGTGTTCCAAGTTTGTACTTTGTGGTGATCTTCATTTGCTTTACCGTTTACCTCAGGTTTTTAAAGCTCCAGTTTGTTGCATTTTCATACTCTATTTGGATGGGCTTGTTCTCTTGAGTTTCTACTCTCTCTAGTTAAACAATTTTGGAAATGATCTCATGATCTAGTGCAAGATCCATTGAAATGAGGTTGGATAGAAATTGTTGTGTTTTAAGAATCATACTGCAAATGGTCGTTGTTATCGGATTAAGGGTCATCTGTAGATTAAGTTGGATGGTATTTATATCTGTGTTTTGGGGATTTGAGTGGGGAAGGAATAGCCTTATTGAATAAGAAGACGTATTGAAATTTAAAGGTCACAGGCCTTAAATATAGCCTTGTTAAAGGGCCTGAGATACTGCTTCTGTACTGTAGTTTTCTAGTTCATAACCTATATTGAGATTCAGTCGTGGTCTATAGATTTGCATTATCACTTTGGTTTTGCAGTTGGGAGTCTTGGTACTCATATCTAATTAATGATTATATTGTCAACCATATTATTGTTCAATCTTCAACACAGCCCCCAATATAATCTTGTAATTAGGACTCATTTCTAATGAATGATTCTGGTGTCTTTATGACTTACTCCATCTACAAATCTACAGTACAGTAATTTCGAAGGTATCAGCCATAAAAATGTTCGAGTTTCAAAAGTGTATTATTGTATTCTCTCCTACTCCCTATCAATATGACTTCTTTGACACATCAATCCCATAGGGGAAATAGTCCAAGCTACATCATGCACGAACTCTGTTCTCTCTTATTAAATTTTGTACGATAAGAGATATTTTTTTTTTACTGAAGGAGAGAATTTATGTGGAGGGAAGTTATCCTCTCAGCTGCAAGTTCTGTATTGTTGATTTGGAATTGCTGAATCGGTGTATCCACGCATTATCTAGTCAAAGCATGTGTTTGCTGCCTTGGTGCTGTTCGGAGTCTATGTTATCTCTATGGTGACAGTGAATCAATCATGGGATATGATCGAGGGTGGGTTGGTTGAACTGTTTTTCTTCCCTGCTTCAAGGTCTTCTACTCATTGCAATAGTCTCTTCTTCCATACTCTATGGGAATAGCCAACTCTTTTGGTGCAGCATTACATACCTACCACATTGATTCCAATATTCAGTTCCTTGTTTTTACAATCTGCATTTAGTTCTACCCTCACAATTCTTCTCTGCTAAGAGCAGGACTGGAAATGGTCGGGTAAGTGCATCTGGAGGCGATGGCTTTGCTGGAGGAGGTGGTGGAAGAGTTTCGATCAGAATCTTCAGCAGGCACGATGATCAAGAATTCCGTGTTCATGGTAACAATTTCTTCATGCGATTTTTTTTTTTTGTTGTGCTTCTTTTTTAGATGTAATTGATGTTGCGATAAAATATGTTGTCACTTACTCACTTTTGTCAACAAGCACCAATTATTTTTCCAGTCGTGCACTAGTAGAAATTAAAATTCTACAAAGATGATTAGTAGAGAAGTTATGTAGTTGAGATTCAGCATGAATATCTTTGATGTTTGATGATCAATGTTTGTTCACTTGGAGTTCTTATGTACTGGTGGCAAGAAACTCATGTAGCTGACCTTCCTTTTTTTAGGCTTTGTTTTAATATTACTGTTGAACCTCATATGTACAAGTTTTATTGCCAGGTTCATTCATGAACAATCACAGTGTGAAAAATTAGGGGTAGAATATTGATTCGCTATTATTCAACCCTAAACAGTTCATTATGGCTAAATTCCGCAGCAAGCCCAATCTCCCTTTCCAGAGTTCCCTTCTCCTTTCCAGTTTTCCTTCTCATTTCTCCATCATTCATAGAATTAAGTTTTGGTGGCTGAAGTGTAGAGCAACAACTGATTATTGTATTATCATACTGTGTGTTTAAGGTTAAAAGGAAAATTCTGTAAGACTGACATTACTATACGGGTCAGAAAGCTGGGCATTTAGGAAGGAGCATAATATGAAGATGAGTGTAGCAAAGATGTATGTTAAGATTGATGTGTTGGAACACTTGGGTGATAAAAACGGAGGAAAGTTGGAGTTGCGGATATTTAAGGATAAGATAACTTGGGCGTGTATGGCATCGAGCAGAGGATATACCGGTAAGGAAGAGGGAGGGTTGGATACTGGAGTTTTCAAAAGAAGCCGAGGGAGCCAAATTGCCAAAGATGACTTGGATAGAGGGAGTGAATACTGACATGGACAAAGAGGATTTGCAAGACCATGTAGCACTAGATAGAAGCGAATGGAGGAAGAGATATTTGTTGCTAACCACGAGATAAATTCTTGGTTTGTACATTCAACCCCATCCTTTTGGGAATAAGACTTCGGTTTTGTTGTTGTTTCTCTTCTCTCTCTTCTCTCCAACAACAAACACTATTTCTTTGCTTTCTCCTTGCTCCGTTATTAAGTTTCTAATTGGCACCCCCTGTCTTGCTGATTTGTTAACTCTTTTACCTGATTCTCTGTCTATCCGCCCTCTGGGCAGTTCTGGTGTTGAATCAAATGGGTATTCAGCAAATGAGCTGGTTATTTTGGGGGGAGGGTGGAGTGCCTGGATTTATTTTGGAGCTTGCCATGAACGAGAAGGATGAAGGAGAGAATGAGCAGATAAAGAAATTAATCAGCTTGCAACGTTTGTGGTGATTATGGGCTGCCCACTCAGTTGTATATGTTTCTTTGCCTTGTTCTGATGAAGACGAAGGTAAAAAGGAAACAAGGAGGAGAGAGCGGGTATAAATGATGGTTCTTACTGGTAGATAAAAGAAGACAGGGGAGACATAATGTTGAGGGGCATGTAAGATTGAGTATTTTATCATGTGAAGGAACTGTAAGCAACAACAGAGGTAACGACACGCTAAAATTTGTTAATGCTTTAGTTTGGGTTACATGGTGAATATTTGGAATAGTATGGTTACATTACAAATTATTTAGAGTTTACAATACAGGAAAACATTTTAAACTAGTTGTGGAAATTGGTTTTTCCACATTCCTAATTCTGTGACAGTTTTTGTCTTTGTAAAAGAGAAAAGGAAATACAGCTTACTTGCTGAGCGTTCTTATACTTCCTGAAGTAGTGTCCACATATTCTTTTCTATACTTTATAATGTTTCTTTGTATTTATGTTTAGTAACTTTGAGCTGCCAGCATATACTTTTCCCTTCCGTGTTCTGAAGGTTCAAAATATACCGGGATAATTTACTTCTCTAGATTGTGAAAATAGTGGATTGATACTTTCTTCCATGGAACTTTTCTAACAAAAAGATATATCCAGAGAATAAGGAGAAGGTAATAATTTATTGATAGAGGAGCTCAGGGAAGTAGGGAATGAAAGAAGTTACTCGAGCTGTTCTGTCTTTCTACATCACCAAACAGTTGGTAGGAAACACTTGAAAGATGTAGTAGAATCTAGATTACATTCAATGAGTTCCACTGCAATATGCAATTTTATGTTCTATGCTGGTCATGTTGATGCATGTTGGTGTTCTCCATTGTTTATGCATGGTATACTTAGAGTACATTGAATATCTTTTTATAGGGGGGAGAAGCTTTGGTTGCCCTAAA
This sequence comes from Spinacia oleracea, assembly GCF_020520425.1. Classification (NCBI taxonomy): domain Eukaryota; kingdom Viridiplantae; phylum Streptophyta; class Magnoliopsida; order Caryophyllales; family Amaranthaceae; genus Spinacia; species Spinacia oleracea. The sequence continues at coordinate 66,198,859 of NC_079488.1, read as the reverse complement.
AACTCAGGTGCTGCCGGTACATTTTATGATTCTGTTCCTCGGAGATTGCTTATCAACAATCACAACTTGTCAACAGACACAAACACACTTCTTTTAGAATTCCCTAACCAGCCTCTATGGACAAATGTCTACATACAAAATCAGGCGAAGGCTACAGTTCCTTTGTTTTGGAGTCGTGTGCAGGTAAAATATTGTGTTGGTTGATGTGTGTATTTTATAATGTGCTGCTGTTGATTTATTTCATTTCAGCCCTTAGTTTCTCGTGTGTTGCAGTTTTCTTGTGTAATATTTCCCCTTTGCTACCTATTCAATTGGTAGAAAAAATATTTTTGCTTCACTTTATGATTTAGTAATGCAATAAAATTCCTTTTTGGTATTGAGTCATTTCTGTCTGTATTCTGGGTATTGAAATACACTTGCATAATTGCATTCACATGTGAGTTGTCCCAAATCGGAAAAAGAGGAGAGTAAATATTACCTTATAAGCTAGAGGAGTTAATCCTACTGTTACCAATAAGTTTTAGTCTGGAATCTCATTTGAACTTGTAAGTGAACCGAACTCTCCTCCTTTTTGGGTTGCAACTTGCACGGGCCTGTTATTAATTTGGCTAAATTTGTCATGGTATTGGAATAGTTGGGAGTGTCTCCTAAATTGGGCCTTCAATAGCAACTGGATAAAGATTTACTTCAACATGTCCAGCCCCTAAGAGGATTAATGCCAATTATGTTTCCAGTTAGCTCTAAATTTTTAAGGACATTTGCATTTAAATTCTGATTTCTCTGAATTTAGCACAAGGCATTTGCAAATGTTGTGTCGCAGACTCACAGTACTCCCAGGTGACCCATGTCATTTAGGAAAAAAAGGGATTTCATCCAACTACCTTAAGATAGATTATAAAACAGCAGTTTCTCTCATCCCAATTACGTAAAACTGATGCACTAGGGTGTGGTTTTTTTATTATCAACCAGCCTTTATACTAGTGTTTGTTAGTTGTAACATCTTGGCGAAGATGCTCTCCTGTAGGTTTGGTACTCAGGTGGTCTGTAGACGATTTTCATTTTTGATATGCTATGAGGTTAATGTACAAAGTTCAATGGGAGGGCATAAGGGTATCAATTTGAAATTGGCCCATAAGAAGGCCCAGGATAGAGCGAGTTGCAGTTTTCTAGACATAGTGATGTAATTAACTGGACTTGTCTCAGTGAGTCAGTGGAGTAGGCCAGAAGGTTGATCTTTCATTTTTCCGCTAGCATTTGTTGCTACTCCAATGTTTCTTCACCTTACATCTTGATATGAGTGACATACATTTCAAATTCAACAGGTCCAAGGACAGCTTAGTCTGTCGTCTGGTGCGGCTTTGACCTTTGGCCTGGCACATTATGCGTCATCGGCATTTGAGCTAATCGCAGAAGAACTCTTGATGAGTGACTCGTTGATTAAGGTAAATTCCATATACTCCCTCCGTTCTTAAATATTAGTCATGTTTTGACTTTTCAACTCGTTTCAACTCAATATTTAAACGTATATATCTCCAAATACGTATGTTAGGAAAATATAAAAATTTGATATTGTTAAACTACACATTAAGGCGATAAAATAAGATCTCACATGAATATGTTTTGAAGTACGTATTGGAAATAAATTAGAAGATTCTTTTCAATTGTGAATAGTGTCAAGATTCCAAAAGGGACTAATATTCTAGATAGAGGGAGTATCTCGTCTGTCGTAATGGTTGTCATTTGAAAGAGGTTTTAACTCTAAACTATAAGTTACAGAAGTGAGGAGTGCTGTCCACTTTACTTTTATTTTTTGATAGTGGTGCAGAACTTTTTCCCTCTTCTTTATCCTTTTTCCGCTCAACAAGGCAATGTCTTACTTTTATTTAAAAGTTTTTGACAAAACTTCTCTTAAGTGGACTCCCTATTCCCAACACCACCCTTAGGTAAAAATATTTTTAAAACCCTTCCCTAAGTGATATTTGCCATTCTAAGAACCACCCAGCAACTAATTCCATCCAATAAACGATTGTATTCTACTTATTTGTCCACAAACACTCATTCCTTTGGTTCAGAAATTGTTCCCAAATTCAAGCCCTAGACTGCTGTAATGACGGTATGCAATCCATCTGCCATAGCCAGAGACAAATGACCAATATTCTCTTTCTTATTCTTGGTCATCTTCATCTTCATCTTCACTATGGTACCTATATTTTGTTGTTGACTCAAAAAACTCATATCCGTTAAGAGTGTTGTCCAATATGGCCATAATTTGTAGTCAATTACAAATTAGAGAAAGTCAAGGATTAACAAGAAGAATTATGATCTACGAGAATTTGTGCTTCTCTACTTTTCTACTCTTAAGGTTAGATGCCTGGTGTAGGTTAGAGAATCAACCATCAAGAAATCAGCTGAGTTACGTCATGGTTATTATGGTCAATTCACCCAAACTAACTGGCCTTTGGTGGATTGCATTTATTTGATAAAAAAATTGACTAGATAGTGGGAGTAATGGCAGAATTCTTGAAGTTTCTTATTAGCTACCTATTTTGGACTGTTTGCTACCAGTTGCAACTTGCAAGTGCGTAGTTTTTGAATTTTTTTTGTCTGAAATCATGTTGATGATTTCTGTCATCGTTCCCCATTTTAAAATTGTTCTTCAGTGATAAGGCTGATAATATACTATTGAATCTATGATTCAATGTTCCAGATATATGGCGCCTTACGTATGACTGTAAAGATGCACCTAATGCTGAACTCAAAAATGTTGATAGATGGCAGTGGTGATACAATTGTTGCTACTTCTCTTCTTGAGGTCAGCAATCTACTGGTTCTCAAGGTACTTCATCATTCACCTTTTTCTCATTTATTAATGTTCTTTTATCAGTAGTAGCCACTATTGGAATTGTAGTTGAGACATAAGTCACATAACACCCGTGCTCGAATGCTCAATTTTTTGGTCTCTAGGAATCATCTGCAATACATTCTTCTGCAAACCTGGGAGTTCACGGGCAAGGATACTTAAACTTGACTGGCCCCGGAAATGTTATTGAGGCTCAACGTCTAGTTCTTTCATTATTTTACAGTATCAATGTGAGTTCCTTTTCTCCATTTTGTTTTTTGGCAGTTTCTATCATTCTTAATCTACCAAGAAATTGTTTGTTTTGTTTCAGTGGGAAACAAATTAGAGATGAGTTTTTCTTTCAGTCTTAATTTACTAAATGAATATATGCATGGCAAGTGAGAAAATGCTACAGTACTTATGGATCGCACGACAAACAGCATAAACTGATTGTTAGGTTATGAGAAAGTGCTGCTGCTTGACCTCCAACCACTGCATCCCACATAAGTCTTCTTTTTATGCGTCTGTTTCAAAGTTTGAAGTATAATGAATTAATAGTAACTTTGTAACTGTTTGGGAGTCTGATAGGAAACTTAAGAAAAATGTACTCCATGGAAATGATTCGAGCAACCATATAAGTTGACTCATTGAGAAAAGAGCTTAGGCTTATTACTTGGAAGGATTCCTGAATATTTTTGGAATATGGTACTAAAAACTCAAAGTTGGGTGTTACTATGATCGCAATAATAGCATTAATTATGCTAGCAGTAGTTTGGAAAGGATTGCTTAAGAGGGCTTGAGTTCTTTTGATTTGTGGTGTTCTTTTTTGCTTGCATGTTATGTCGAGCACAGGTTATCCTGTTGTCCACCGTTTGCAATGTTTTTTCTCTCTCTAATAAAGTGATTTCTTATCTATTCAACTCAAGTGGTAAGGGTCAAATAGATAATAGCTAAGGTGTTGATTATTCAGTTTTCATCATGCACAATATCAATATTAATCAATCCATCCATTGTTCTTGAGTTGACTATTTATATTCTATTCATTATTTGTTCTTAATCATACTGCTTGTTGCATATGAAGGTTGGGCCAGAATCAGTTTTGCGAGGTCCTTTGATAAGGGGGGACAGTTATGATGTGTAAGCTACTTACTTTAGGCCTTTAGAACCATTCCTTCAGGTTCCTCAACTATACTTACGCTTACCATGTTCCTTGTGATTTTCAGGTCACCGGACCTGTATTGTGATCGTCAAGAGTGCCCTGTGGAAATACTTCATCCACCTGAGGATTGTAACGTGAACTCCTCACTGCCCTTTACCTTACAGGTACAATTAGTTGGAAAAAGCCTTTGCCAAGTCCAATGTAGATAAATTGCTGTTTTTTCTTTTATAATTTTCTTTTGGTGAGGTGGGAGGTTTGGGAATTTCGGACAATACCTGAAGTATTATTGCTTTTGATAAAGAGATATTATTAACTTTTCTTCTATTTATCTTGAGTGGTATTTTTCTGGTTTCCTCACAGTTGACGTCACTTTCATGTCTTTAACAGTTTAACATAGCTTTTTAATGCAGATTTGTCGTGTTGAAGATGTTAGTATTGAAGGCGTTGTAGAAGGATCTGTTGTGCATTTCCACTGGGTCAGATTTGTGTCTGTTCCACCAACAGGAGTGATTAGTGCATCTGGATTGGGTATTGCTTTTAGCTCTGTCCTGTTAAAATATTTTATATAAACCAGAGAAATGTTGTATTCCAGAGATCCACATGAGCTCTAATACATGGAGAAGGGTAGCAGATGCTACTTATATAAGAAAACACAAAATACTCACCTGTTTCAGATTCTTAACATAAATTCCCTATGTTCATGGAGCGGGGAGAAGGAGAGAATTCTTTGTCTAGTCGAAGCATTAGCATACTTTGTCACTTTGTATTTTCTTTTCCTTGGTTATCATGATTGATTGGGATTTGAAACTGATAGATTATATATACACATTTAATTATATTTTGTAATTTACATTACTAACCTTAGATAAACCCTAAACTGTTGTATATATTGACATTACGCTTAATGAGAAAGGTACTGCAAATATATTCTCACAGAAACATGTATTTTAGGAGTGATGATATTTTGTTTATGTATGTAGGTTGTATCGGAGGTGTTGGTCAAGGGAACCTTTCCAGCAATGGTCTCGGAGGGGGTGGAGGACATGGGGGCCGAGGTGGAGATGGATATTGTGATGGAAAATTTGCTGATGGTGGTGGAGCGTATGGCGATGCTGATTTGCCATGTGAACTTGGTAGTGGCAGTGGAAACAACAGTTTACCAGGATCAACTGCTGGGGGTGGTATCATTGGTATGTTTTGGGTTTGATATATAAGAGCAACAACCTTGTTTGGTTATTTCCCCCCTATTTTTTTCCTGTTCTTCCTTGATCTATCTGATAGAGTTCCTGGAATCGATCGATGTTTCACCTATCACGCTGAAGTATTTTAGACAAAAGAAATAGTCCGCGGAGTGTTTTCTTAAACGATGGCTTATTTCATTCGCATGTGCTTAATGAGGATGAGAAAATATCTCTCCCACCCCCTCCCTATCCTGTTGTAAGGATAACTCTGGTGAACTTACATGACATGTGTTGAAAACTGCATGCTTTCTCTATCTATTCAGGTTCTTGACAATTGACCACAAGTATCATCATATTTGGTTGTATATGACAGAAGTTCTTTGGTATACCAGATCTTTCACCGTGTCATGTTTATAATGGTATCCAGGTCTATAGTTATACTTTATCTTGGTATACCTGTTGAAATCATTTTTGATTCTAATTAGACTTTCGAGAATCATCCCAATACATATCTGAGAATGAGTCATGAAAAGTTAGGGAGGATAGAAAAGAACGTAGATGAAGATGGGTATCAGAAGTATGAATGTGTGAATCCATGATGGTGCTCACTATTCTATATTTGAGCATTGGTGTTAGATGTACCTAGTAGCTGTTATGAGCTCCCTGGAGACGACAACAACAACAACAACAACAAAGCCTTAGTCCCAAAATGATTTGGGGTCGGCTAACATGAATCGTCGTAGGAGATCGTCATTGTCACCAATCAAACCAGAAAGGAGCATGAAGTAAAAAGAAAAAAAACAAGGAAGAGAAAGTGAAATTAATGAAAGTAGGATAAGTGAAAAAATGTATATATATATTATAGAAGAAATATTGTAAGAGATAATAAAAAATAAGTAAGATTTAAAATAAATGAATAAGTAAAATAAGTACATTTCAAAATAGCATGTGAAATAAAAAAATTAAAAAAATTGAAAGAATTTTCAAACATAAAATAAAAGTAAAAATAAAAATAAAAATAAAGAGAATCAGAAACATTGAAGTTGTATAAGTCAAATGAAGTCATCAATGTATATTCTCTCCCTGCACTCTGTCCTATCCAACGCCATATTTTCCTCAATCCCAAGAAAGCTCATATCATGCTCAATCACCTTCCTCCAAGTTTTCTTAGGTCTTCCCCTACCCCTTGCAATTCTATCCCTTTGCCACTCTTCTATCCTCCTAACCGGGGCATCATTTGATCTTCTGCTTACATGTTCAAACCATCTTAAACGATTTTCCATCATTTTAAACTCAATCGGTGCAACCCCTACTTTCTTCCTAATAATCTCATTCCTCAAACGATCCTTTCTTGTATGCCCACACATCCAACGTAACATGCACATCTCCGCCACATTCATCTTGTGCACGTGACAATGTTTCATTGCCCAACATTCCGTGCCGTATAACAAAGCCGGTCGAATTGCCGTGCGGTAAATTTTTCCCTTCAATCTTTGGGGCATGCCTGAATCACATAGGAACCCCGTGGCACATTTCCACTTCAACCGACCTGTTTTGATTCTATGGGCCACATCGCCATCCAATTCTCCATCCTTTTGGATAATAGATCCTAAATACCCGAACAATTCAGAGCCTTGAACAATTTTCCCATCTAAGGTGATCGCCCCTGTCTCTCTATCTTGGACTCCACTAAACTTACACTCCACATATTCCGTCTTGTTTCTACTCAGCCTAAAACCCCGAGATTCCAAAGTTTGTCTCCATAACTCCAACTTGCTTTCCACTCCCTGGAGAAAAGATCGAAAATATCATCCACCAGTATTTTACATGAAAGCACAGTCAGTCAATCGGCGAATCCCCCCTCCACCCCTCCCCTCCCTCTAAGAGATTGCTCTAATTGGTGTGCCTGTAATATGTAGAATAGTTAATAGGTAGTGAAAATATAACCTGATAATGTTCGGTTTTTTGACATTTGGAAACTACACGGTGCTTGGAAGTAGCTTCTTTACATTCCGAGCCTCAAAGGATAGTTTTTTGGGGGATCTCCACGCTTTCTCAGTTTCTATAATGCCAGACCCAGAAGCAAACCTATTGTAAAGTTGAGCCAAGCCTTTTCACGTGTGCTTTACATACAGTTGACCCCTACCACCACCACCCCCCCCCCCCCCCCCCCCCCCCAACAAAAATAAAATTTCTGATTTTAAAGATGAACATTCTGGCTTACTCTTCTAGCAACATGGAATAAGCTTATTGTCTCATGTTAGGGACGCGGACATTATGCCAGGGAAGAAAATTGCATCTTGTCTCATGTTAGGGACGCGGACATGATTTTTCCGTTATTGTCTGTGATTGTAGTACTGTACCCTTTTTTCCTCTGATTTTGTTGCTTTTGTGTTGTAAAACTATTGTTTTCTCCTAGCATTCTCAAATTTCTCATTACCTTAAATTTTCATTGTGAACAGTGATGGGGTCTCTGGAGCACTCCCTGCCAAGTATGACAATTGAGGGTTCAATAAATGCTGATGGGCAGAGTTATGAAGAAGGTATTATAAAGCAACATGGTGCAATGCTTTCAAGCAATGGCCCAGGTGGTGGTTCTGGTGGAACCATTCTTGTATTTGTTCACACATTGGCTCTTGGGAATTCTTCTGCTGTTTCAGCTGTTGGAGGGATTGGTAGTCCAAATGGTGGCGGTGGTGGCGGGGGAGGAAGGGTCCACTTTCATTGGTCAGACATTCCGGTTGCGGATAAGTACCAGCCCATAGCTAGAGTGAGTGGCAGAATCCTTGTTCGGTTAGTATCCAGCCGTCAACTATTGGGTTTTGTTTTTTTTTTTTTAATTTATTTATTTGAAGATGCAATGCCTTATATGTAATGCACTCATGCTTAGTATTTGCTCTACTACTACAACATCTCTGCTAGGAAATCTGGAACATTTTGCCCTTTATTTTTGAATAAAAGGTTAGCTAAGGATGATGTTATGACGGAAGCAAGAAATATTATAAATAACATAAATAAAGAACATAGAGATTTAATGTGGTTCACTAACAATGTGTTGGCTACGTCCACATGCAGAGGAGATCTTGAGTAGTACAGATTACAGAATACCAATGGATTATGACCTAGAGAGTTTATATAGTGGTCTCTAGACAGATGCAAAAAAGCCCAGAAAATAGGCACAAAACAGATAATCCTAGTGTACAAAAACAGATAGCTTGCTCGAGCGTTGCAGTAAGCGGCTTGACCGACTCTAAGGCATATTCTAACAAAATGAGTATGCAAGTCATGGTACGAAATTTCATGGGGTAGTTTTCCTTTAGATAAAGAAAAAATTTATTAGCAAAATGAATAAAAAAAGATTACAGTAGTTGAAGAGAGTTCTCTTCTTCCTTAAATGCTTGTCACAGTAATCAGCCAAGAATTATTTCCTTGAAAATAGGATAGACAATGAAGTTCATTTACTTGATAGAGTTAGATAATGGCAATTTTTAGCGTTGCCTTCCTCCTAGGCGCCTAGCTTCCCTGTCTTAGCTACCCCTTTCAGACTGGCAGACTTGCTTTCTTGTTCTCTCAGCTTCAGATGGTATCAGTGGAGAAAAAATGTGCAATTAGAAAAAACCAGGAGGTTCTATTTTACATTAATTAAAAGAAACCCTGGAAAACCCCATGCAAGAATGCAAGTTGCACTAGTCTAGCCTCCAGAGCCCAGAGCCCAAACTCCAGATGCATAGTCCTATTCCCAAAAGCGTTCTTTTCTGGAGCCAAAAAATACTCGGGAACAGTTCCTACTAGCATATTCATTCGGGCATAATTTTTTCCTTTTTATGTTTGACATGTAAAAAGTAGTAGTTACTCTGGTAATTTATCTATTCTATAAAGCCGCAAACCACCTACTGGAAACCATCCACTACCCTATACCACCTGTCACCCACACCTCTCTTTTCTCTCTTTATTTCGTCTTTTCCTCCCCATCCTATGAGCCTGCTGCTCCGAGAGCCTTGCTGTTGTTAATTTTGGCCATTGTGAGGACTGGGGACCCGCATATCCTCACCCACAGATGAAAGAGAGGAAAGTAGTCATTGTAAGTTGTCTATACTAGTTAATTGTAAAGCTATTATGCTGTGTACTTTCTGACCTCTGTGAACCTACTGATGCTGAGTTTCATATTAGGCCTGCTGCTGTTGCATAGATGTTAACTATAGTTATTTGAGTATTTCTCTTGACCAAGGTTTCTGGTAGAAGTTGTAATTGACTAAAACAGGATCAACACTAATGTGTGAATTAAGAATGACATATTGTAGACGGAAGTTAAACTTTGTTAGGTTACTGGTTTTTAACTTCTTAAATCAGGAAGGACCAGGATTTAAGATTTCATTATTCAGATTCATGGCCCCGTAACTTGCTTCGTCAAATAAATTACTGCGTTCTTAGTGGAGCCTTGTGGCTGCATTACACTATGTTAAGGAACCCACTCTTGTGTCCACCTCTATTAGCTCCGCCATTTCTAGTTCTGATGATCACTTGACAGGCAGTTAGCAGTGGAGGAATTGATCTGGTCAGCCCTCCTGTCGTTGTAGAAGTGTTTTAGGCTCAAAGTCTCAAACCGTCTTAATTACTGCCTTTTTATTCACCCTGCCTTTAACAATCTTTTTTGGAGCATAATAATCTTTTTCAACAAAAGACAATCTTACATCTGCTACGAAGGCCAACATGGACAAAACTAGAATAACAAAAAAATACAATATAACAAAGTCTTATCTCTAGTTGAGATGAACTATATGGCACTGAACTATGCTCCCTCCGTCCCTAAAAGATTGCTCCAAATGCTTTTATTCACTTTATTAAGAATTGTGTATTCAAAAGCAAATGGGTAGGTAGATTTGTCTTTTAGTTAGATTAAATAAAAGTGTGCGAGGAGAGACATGTGGGGACCACAAACCAAATAAGGTATAGGACAAACAAATAGGGACATCCATTTATAATATATGGGGCAATCTTTTAGGGGCAGAGGGAGTAACATTGTAATCATGGGTTTTAGTCTTGCCATGAGATCACTATATGTTAAGTTGTTGATCTAGCCTAATGTAAGTGCAAATCCATTGGACATAAAACATTATATTTTGCTATAGGAGGTTGAACATTGAGTCATATGGTTCTACAACACTGGGATACTTCTTGAACAGAAAGGGGTACCTGTATGGCTCTATCCTAAAACATATTCCATTAGCACTGGGAAAACCATCACACTTGATAGAGTCTGAGGAGGTCAAGATGAGTGCAAACTTACTCTTGACATGCTGTAAACCTTTTGGCTAAACAAGAGACTCACTCCGATTTTTTTTGATAGGGAGTAGTATATTAGGGTCCTTGCTACTCCAAGTAAGAAAGTAGGCAGACATCTTGTAAAAGCAGCCACATTTTTGTTACATGCTTAAAATTAGAAGCTAGAAGTGGCCTCCTATCTTATACATAAATCACTAAAAAAGAAAAGAAAAACAAAGTGAGAAGACTTTGTTGAGAAATTCTGTCATTTGGAAAGAACAAAAGATTTGCTCATTAGTGAAATTATTGTTTTTGGTAGTGTTTTATGTATGATTACATCTGTCATGTTTTGTTTCTCATGGATCTCAAGGGTGAAGCCTTGCCTTAGTGGCAGAAATAACTACTAAGGCTACTTAGACGTTAATGTTGGTGGTGGTCCGGGGGATTGTGCATTTAGTTGATGCTGGTTTAGTTTGGTTACAGTCCTTCAGTTATGCTTCTTTCAAATTTTATTGTTTCTCTGGTGGTCATTTTTGTGTTTCTATTCAATAAGTAAATCCTTTCTTATTACAGAGGTGGTCTGGGAAAAAGTCAAGGATATCCTGGGGAAGAAGGCACTGTTACTGGAAAGGCGTGCCCAATTGGGCTCCATGGGATCTTTTGTGAGGTAGATTAACTATCGTTCTTGTTGATTACCAAAGTATTGTATATTTCTGCTTACCAAAAATCTTGTAGAAGCTGTCATGGTGAGAAGGAGACTTTATTAAAAAAAGTGTATCTCATTCAAGCGTTACGTCTTACAACATTTCATGTGATACTTTAATCTTACTCCTTATGTATCCTTGAGCATATCTTCCCGACTTGCGTGTCATCCAGTTATAGATGTTGTCCACTTTGACAGGATGCAGGGTGCAATAGTGCCAAGTTTATTCTGCTCATCGGTAGTCATTTGTTTGCTGTTTGAGCTTACTTTTAGGTGCATTTTATTGCATCTTAGAGCAATTTTTTTACTGTATTACAGGAATGTCCTGTTGGCACGTTCAAAAATGTCACTGGATCTAATGCGGCCCTCTGTCATAGTTGCCCAACTAGTGAACTTCCAGATCGCGGCCTGTATATTCCTGTCCGAGGTATCTTTGATATTCTTCTGATTTTTAACATTGTAGAAATAATGGTGTGTTATTTATTAGTATTATTACTGTATTAGTTTTAATATAATTCTTTATAATGCATTTTCCCTTAAGATAATAGGAACTGATTGTCCCTGTCTACTATGGTTGATTTCTAGTACCTCAGAGATATCATCAGTTTTCCGGTAAAGCTTGTAACTTATCTTTTCTCTGGTTCTATTTTCTTTTACCAGGTGGTGTTACCGAATCTCCTTGTCCTTACAAGTGTATATCTGATAGATATCACATGCCACACTGCCGCACAACTTTGGAAGAGTTAGTGTACACATTTGGCGGGCCGCGGTGGTTTGGCTTTTTCCTTTTCAGCATCCTCATCCTGTTAGCTTTAGTTCTAAGTGTTGCACGGATGAAATTTGCTTCTGGGGATGATCTTCCAGGTCTATTACCCCATTCAAGACGTACACAAGTTGACCATTCATTTCCCTTTCTTGAGTCCTTGAATGAGGTTAGCCTTAATATCTTGGTTCTTTTTTGTCTAAGCAAAGCCTTACTCTTTTTAACAACATCCAGAACTTCATCTTATTTTTCGTGTTTGACTTAAGTGTAATTTTCTTTGTGTCCCAGGTGATGGAGACAAATAGAAACGAGGAAGCACAGAGCCATGTTCATAGAATGTATTTCCTTGGCCCAAACACATTCAGTGAGCCGTGGCATTTAATTCACTCTCCTCCAGATCAAGTGAAAGAGATAGTGTAGGTCTTCATTGACTCTTGTCTTGGCTTACATCTATTTACAGCTGGTTATACTATTTGGTAGTTGGATGGGTATAATGTTGAGCACAATAGCTCAGATTTGCCAGCTTTACCCTTAGATGGAGACAACATCCCCTATATATTCTTGTCAGAGATCAATGGATTAAACATTTTAGTTTGGTTTAGAATATATAGCGAGATGGGATTTTTTAGATGAAGTAGTTTCCGTGGGAGTTTCTATCTTTGGGTTGTTTTTCCCCCGTGATGACTTCTCTTCTCTCCTCTCCCCCCTCCCCCCCCCCCCCCCAATCAAAGATTCTCCTGGAAAGCAGGAAGTAAGAAATGATACCTACTTATAGAATGGATCTGCATAACTGTTAAGTATATTTTCCATTGTGAATCTTAGGGTGTGTAATTGCTTGCAGTGGGTATAGGGTAAAACCAAACAGTGTGATCCATTTAGGAGTAGACCAACCCGCGACATCATTTTGCTTGAGAGAAAGAAGGGGAAAACATTGGATAATTATGCACTAAAAAGGGACAGTTATACACTAAATTCCCCTTAAAGTATTATTAAACATATCACCTTCAATATCTATTTTCTTAAAACCTAAGGATTTAACTTGTCCTGATTAGAAGAGAGTTGGTTCTGAAATTTTGATCCCCTAAAAAGTTTGATCTCATCTCCACTATTTTGTGGACACATTTTTTCATCACCGGTACTAGTACTATCAAACTTCTTAAAGTGTGCAAGTTGATAATGTTATTAAAGTTAGGACAAGGTATAAAGGTGGCTCAAATAGTAAAAAAATAGCATCGAATTGTTAAAGTTCAATTTTAATTTTTATCCACATGGTTGCTTATTATTTTAATTTGTTGCATTGATTCCTAATACTCGTGTTCAGAATTTGGATGATTGTGTTGGCACGCTGTACTTTTGTAAATGCTTATTGGTTGAAAAATGAATCGAGGAGCTTTAAAAGAAATACCCTGCTTAAGTTTATCAGCATGATTTCTTAACTTTACGACTCTGTTTAAATATGTGAGAAATTTTCAAACTGCAGTTATGAGGATGCATTTATCCGCTTTGTTGATGAGATAAATGGAATAGCTACTTATCAGTGGTGGGAAGGATCGGTGTACAGCATTCTTTCTGTTTTAGCTTACCCACTAGCATGGTCATGGCTGCAGTGGCGTCGAAAAAATAAGCTGCAACAACTGCGTGAATTTGTCCGTTCGGAATATGATCACTCCTGCTTGCGCTCTTGTCGCTCTCGCGCTCTTTATGAAGGGCTCAAGGTTTTCTTTTTCTCCATAAATGTTCTTGATTCTGCATGAGTTTTCCCTCCTCCATATATGCTTGGCAGCTTGTGTGACTTTAAACTTAAGATAGACAAAGTGAAAGGACTTAAATATTGTCAAACAAGTGCTTTTCAGATGTATTCATGAATATGAATCATATGAGATGATTTCCGTGTAGGCGATTCACCTCGCTAATTAATTTTAACCAAGTAATAATAATATTCAAGATATGTCCATCTGGACAGATTTATCATTTTAATTTAGCTATTGACAAGACTGACTCACTTACTAAAGTTCAAATTCATCTGATAATTGGCCTCTGTTTACTTGTACTGTTCCAGTTATCTGCTACTTCAGACTTGATGCTTGCATACCTGGACTTCTACCTGGGTGGAGATGAAAAACGGACTGACCTTCCTCCTCGTCTTCACCAACGCTTACCTTTGACATTGATATTTGGTGGTGATGGAAGCTATATGGCTCCATTATCTCTTCACAATGATAATGTTTTAACTAGCCTTATAAGTCAGGTAAATATTATTTTTGCTCAAATTTATAGTCTAGGCTTCTTTGAATTATTCTGAATTGTGAGAATGTGAAGATTTTGAAGAATGCAATGTGCCTTTATGTCTCTCTGTTGCAGTCATTGCCACCAACAGTTTGGTATCGACTTGTAGCTGGTCTCAATGCTCAATTGCGTTTAGTTCGCCGTGGACAACTCAAGTCCAACTTCAAACCTGTTATCAATTGGCTTGAAACCATAGGGAACCCTGTCATTAGCAATCATGGCTTGCGAGTTGATCTGGCGTGGTTTCAGCCAACTTCTTTTGGTTATTCTCAGTTTGGTCTTGTGGTGTGCCGGGCAAGACATGTGCAACCATCTGGTGGCAGTATCAATGGATATCCTCCTCCAAAGCCACCATCAAGGTAAAATCCAGAATGGGGAAATGAGTTTTGCCAGACATGTACTTACTAGGATTGAACTGTATGTGACATATGATCAACTTCCTCTTTCTTCGAAATTTTTACTTTCTTCATGATTTTCTTACATATATCAAAATTCAAAACTCCCCTCGGCTGAAAATGGTGGAAATGGAAAAGAAAGAAAAATAAATCCCATGCCAAGTTATCGCCTTTGTTCATTCTGGCTAATTGGCTATTGAGAATTGAGAGGGACTAGTTTAGATTATCTTTTTCCTAGAAAAATGGAGTTGAGGTTTGGCTTTAATGTTCGAGTTTGGGATAGTGTTGATATAGTGTACTCCCTTAGGCCTTGCTTGATTCAGTAACTAATAACCAGTATGGGGTTAGGTATCTAATGGGATGGTGATGACCTGAACCATACCTGACTCAGTGATTCCAGTTGCTGGTTAAAAATCAAACCCACAACTTGCAATCCTTACTTCCTTAGAACTCTCTCGTTGGGTACTTGTATGACAATAACTCATGAAGGTGTAATCAGTGGTGGCTGGACTGGGGAATCAGAAGCTCAGTGGTGGTCCTGGTGGATAAGGATGAATGGATCAAATATGATTCCAGGGTTGCCGGTGCCGTTGGGTGCTTTTGTGGTGAATTTGTGATGAAAGTTGTCGGTATGGACTTTTTTAACCTATATTCCACGTGTGGGGGATTTTGCTCGAATTCACCCACCCCTTGGTTTTGAGGGAGTTCATTGTATGAGTTTTGGAGTGCTGTTTTTAGCTATCTACAGTTGGTATGAGTTTTGTTGATTCTAAACCCATTCTTCATCCTTTTACGTGGTTGAACCAAAATCCCCCTGAAAGAGTTTAGATAAGACATGCTTTCCCAGTTAGAAATGATAGAAATTGGGGCCAAGGGAGGGATTGTATGATATGAAGTATAAGGTCTAAATCTAGAAATGAGTATGAAAGACATGTAAGAACAAGAATAGCAGACCTCCAAAATCCTCCTAGGATAGTGTGAGAAATCCATCCAAAATACCGTTCAGGTTATTAGTTTTTTTTTTTTGTTCACAATGTAGGTTATTGTAAGCAATTTTCCCTTTGAATTTTAGTTGTGTGATGGTTATAAATATTATTTCTGGAATGCTATTTTGGATCAGCCAAACAATGTTTTCACACTCTACTACTAAAGGCTCCAAAGGCATACCAACCAAAAAACTTTACTCATGCCTTGGGTGTGCTCTTTTTTTGTCCTGTTATGTTGGTATACTTGATGAAACTATCTGTTTGATGGATGTAAGAGTTGATTGTAGCTACTCTTTCACATATGCAGGGCTCATAGAGATGATCAACTGGACCATGTAAAAGACACTGAACTGCAGACGATGAATAAGAAAATGTCCGTACATATACTCCACGACAAGAGCTTGCACATGCTTAAAGATAGCTGGAACCTTTCTTGTCTTTTCAGCTTTATAGCATGTAATACCAAGCCAGCTGGTCATCAGGTAATTCAATTCTTTTTAGCAGCTATAGAGGATACAAGAGATGTATCTGTTTTTTTTATATGCACGCAGTTGGTTGAATTAAACTACATAAACTCTGGAGTAGCTTTTTTTTCTCACAAACCCTCTTACCTGTGGTGTGATTGCAGGATCTAATTGGTCTCGCCCTCTCAACACTTCTACTAGCAGATTTTAGCTTAGTAGTGCTCACACTGATTCAGTTATATTCTACTTCACTTTTGGACATATTTCTGGTTCTTTGTATCCTTCCTCTTGGAATATTGCTTCCATTTCCTGCTGGAATAAATGCTTTGTTCAGCAGAGGAGCTAGAAAATCTGCTGGTCTTGCACGCATTCATGCTCTTTGGAACATCACGTCCTTTATCAATGTGGTAAGTATCTACTTCGTTTTCACAATGGTTATAGGTCATTTTAGAGGTGGCTTTAATTACATAGGTGGAGGAAACTCAAAACTAGTTTGCATTGTTGGTATTTCTAAGATTTTTAGTGTATTGTTTTTCTTATTGCATTATCTAGATACTTTCATGTGTTTGAAGAACTACTTGCGACGTAACCTGATCTGCTGATCAGTGAATCATAGTTTCATATGGTTATATTGCCACGTGTAATTATGATATCTCTTTTGTATACATATACTGTGTGAAGCTAAAAGGTAAAATTCTGTTGCTGGTGACAGATAACTGCTCTAATATGTGGGCTTGTCCATTATAAGAATCAACCAAGCAAGAAACCAGGGGACTTTCATTCTTGGGGTTGGAGCAGGCAAGGGTAATAAATAAAATACTTGCCATTTTTATCATCCTTGAGTAATTCTGTTTCACTCTTGTCAATCATTTTTTACTATGTAATAATATTATTGTGACTGCAGGCAAGAAAGCGAATGGTGGGTACTTCCTTCGGGTTTAATTCTGTGCAAGCTTATTCAAGCCCGACTTATCGATTACCATGTTGCCAACCAGGAGATTCAAGATCTAACAGTATACAGCAAAGACCCTGATCAGTTCTGGCAGTCATAATTTTTATTGTACTGTCCAGGACGAGGTAAATTGGAACTAAGGCCTTTTTTAAAAAAATATATTATTTTCTTACATTTTTACTGTCCACATTTTGTAAATCATGATAAAAGCTGTAGTCTAAAGTAGTGAGAAATGTATACCGCCCCTTTGAATGAGGGCTCATTTCGAGCAGAGCTAATCCTTTGTTGTCAATATGCTGTAAATAACACAATGTTTGAAAGATACAAAAAAAGAAAGTTGAAAGATATATGATGGAAAAATTAACTTTTTGGTATATTATTCTGATGTCTGATTCCTCTCTATTCCCCCGTATGTTCACCAAACATATCACCGATCTTAGGGTTTACCATCGTCGTGTTAGTTAGTACGGAGTAGTTTTTTTTTTTTTTTTGAATTAAGTTAGTACGGAGTAGTTACTACCACTACCGTTGGAATTTACCATCACTTCACCGTGTAGCAAAGAGAGGGGGAAAGAGTTCGTATGGGAGGAGAGAAAAGTGTGGTAGATATTCTAGAGAGATAATTGCGTACTTCAAAAATTAAAGATATTTAGCTAATTACAATTTGGTACCCAATATTTTGTTAAACGTGTTGGGTTAATGTAAACTATTCTTATATACGCGATGCGTGCGAATGTAAGAAACAGATTCGTGTTATACATTTAAACCTGAAATAACTTGTAAAAAATATAATATAAATGCGAAAAGTATGCGAATGTATTTAAAGGGCTAGATTGATTAAAATGATTCTTTAGCCTTTTTTATTGGATAGGTTATCATTATATTCTTTATTATTTAAGTGTAGAGGGTATTTTAGTCATTAAATGGGACACCAAAAGTGAATTTACTAAAATAACGTCACATCTTCAGTTGTATAATAGAGATTGTCAAATCATTTTTGAAAAACACTCATCAAGTCATCATAATTTGTAACTCTATTTTATAAACCAACTCTTGAGGAGCTTGGTGTGAATGCTAACAACCTAAATTGTTATGTTGATGAATTACTTTAAGGTTGTATGATTTTTTAGGGTTATATCATATGATCTCAATCACGCAATGTATTTATAAACACTAGTTGTTTGGGCTCCCAATTGATTCTCAATTGGGCCACTAAGTCCAAAGCCCAATGGCTCTAAACAAACAGCATCAAACCTACCAATGGCTAGTCAGCCATCCATCAAGGCCCAAGGCCCAAAAGCAATAAATGACCTATGGGCATTTATTATGCAAACACTATAAATAGGCCGCCAAGGCTCACACCTCAAGGTACGTCCAATTTATCGCCTTAAGACTACTCTTCTAGAGAACTTCTCTCTAGAATCCGAGCATCGTTCTTACTTAGGCATCGGAGGGACTTTCCTCGGAAACACCCCCGAGGCTAGTGACTTTGCTCTTGTGCAGGTGAATTCGGACTCTACTCATTCAAACAAGCAAGATCTTCAACACACACGAAGGGCCTTCATTCGAAGCCCATTGTTTCCATCTTTACAACACCGGAACAATTTGGCGCCGTCTGTGGGGAAGAACACTTCAAAGCCTTTGAAAGACATCAATCACCTCTTTCCGCGAAAATGGTTAATGATGCTATTAACAACAATGATGACGATATGATAGTGCGGTCAGATTCAGAATCTGACCAAGAGGAGCACCCTCAATCGATGGCGAGGTCACAGCCAAGCAGAGCTACGACCGCCACAAACGCAGGACCTCCGATTCCAACTAGGGAAGAGCTCACTGCGGCCATGACCATCATGCAAAACTTCCTCTTCAATGAGAAGCAGCAAGGATTGGCAAAAGACCGCAGAGAGGAGAGGAGGACCAGGCGAAGGCTGAACGAACAGCCCAGTGTAGAAGTGTCCAGACCCGAAAGAGAGCTCCTCCCCTTGACAGGAACACACCTGACGTCGAGATGGATGGAAAGCACGTGGGACACCCAAAAAAGGGCACAACAACAACCAGATTGGTTTGCAAGACCATCACCTACTCCAACAGCTCTCCAAAGCGAATCGACTACTCGTAACACCCGGATCCGAAGCTCGGTGCTCAGCAGGTTGAGGCCTTCGGTCCACTCAAGGTTAAGACCCTCGATCCATACGAGACTCGGGGTAGGCGAATCAAGCAGATCTGGCGAACGACCCGAGGTCAGTAGCCGAGAAAGAAGAAGAGACAGGAGGCATGATCGAACCCCTAGCCCCCATCGTACGCCCGAACGTTCTAATCACAGAACCTCGGCAAACGAAGGCATCAGGGCTAGACTCGGGAAAAGAATCATGACTCCCACGTCATCCCCTTTCTCGGACGAGCTGATCATGGAAGAAATACCGAAGGTAAGACTGCCAGCACACCTAACCTATAGCGGGATCACAGATCCGAGGGATCATGTCATCTCCTACGAGCAGCAAATGTTCTTGAGTCCCTACTCTGAAGCATGTTGGTGTAAATATTTCCCAACCACGCTAACCGGAGTGGCGGGAGAGTGGTTTAGGTCGCTGCCGAAGGGATCGATCAAGAGCTGGAAAAAGCTGAAAAAGAGATTCTGCACACAGTTCGTGAGCAATAATCGCCCCGAGCGAACCACAGCAGAACTGACCTCAATCCAACAAGAAAGAGACGAAAGTCTAAGAGAATTCATGGCCAGATTCATGAAGGAATCAACAAACATACCAAACTTGCAGCCAGACGTGGCCATCTTCGCCTTGAAGCACGCGCTCCAGGAAGGGAAATTCCGTGACGAACTCTCAATGAAGAACCCCTCCAGAATAGCTGACGTGCTCCAAATGGCTGATGCGTTCATCAGAACCGAAGAGTTCAACAAGGCCGCTGCAAGATTGAAAGGATCGTCGGATCCGAGAGACACAAAGAATACCCAGAGCAAGCCCGAGGGCGGCTCAAGGAAGGGGAAGGAGAAAGTAGGAGCTAGAGAGATGAGCCCGAAGAAAGACGGGAGAAGGGGTGAACTTCAACCCAAATACACTAACTACACTCCACTAGCTCTGCCCCGAAAAGAGATCTTTAGCCTCAACAGAAATGATGAAAAGTGGAAACTACCGGGGAAGCTCAAGTCCAACCCAGCTCGGAGAAACAAGAACAAATGGTGCGAATTTCATGACGACTTCGGTCACCACACCGAAGAATGTAACTCGCTGAAAGACAACATCGAGGACCTCGTCCGCCGAGGTTACCTGAAACAATACTTGTTAGACCGAAGAGAGGAAAAAGAAAAGGCCGCCAGTGGCAAACAACATGAGCAACCCCAGAAGAGGGTCTACGAAGCAACAGGACACAAGAAAAACGACATCCTAGTGGTGTTCGGGGGGCAGAAGTCTGGCCAGGCCAGCAAGAAACACCTAAGAGCCCTCTCCCATCGGGTCAACTTCAGCGCGGTGGGAGACAACCAGCCACACCCCCCGAACATGACCTTCACTGCTGATGATTGCTTCGGAGTCCAGTACAAACATGACGATCCTCTAGTCATTTCCATAGACCTCAATAACCACAACGTACATCGAGTGTTAGTCGACGGAGGAAGTGCCGTCAATATCATCTTCAGAAACTGCTTCGAGCAGCTGATCCTCGAAGAACCAGAGGAAGCGCTGACGAAAGTCAGTTATCCTCTGATCGGATTCAACGGATCCGCAGCTATCCCTCGAGGAAAGATCACCCTGCCAGTCACGGTGGGTGAAGGCCAAGCGGCAAAAACCCTTCGGGACGAATTTTTGGTAATGGATTGCGATTCCGTATACAACGTAATCATGGGAAGAACCATGATCCACAAGATGCAAGCAGTCCCCTCCACATACCATCAGCTGATGATATACGTCTCGGACGCAGGGTTCGCCGAGCGAATTAGAGGCGATCAAGAGGTCGCAAGAAGAACCTGCCACACTGCTGTCCGAAAGCCCAAACTAGGGGACGGCCCCGAGGAAGAAAAAGGAGCTACAGGAGAGGAAAGCGAGGCAAAAAGGAGAAGAGCAAGCACGAGCAGCCTATCTCCCGCAGAAGTTGATGCCCGCCCCGAAACCCTATCTCCTGAACCAGATCAAGAAATGGAGGATATCTTCCTCGAAGATAATTCAGACAGGAGCGTCCGAATAGGCAAGGGCCTAAGCTCGGGGCTCCGAATCGATTTGATCCGACTACTCAGGGATCACAAAGACATCTTTGCATGGTCAGCAGCAGATATGCCAGGGATAAATCCGAAGCTGATTTGTCACAAGCTGGACGTCAACGCTGAAGCTCGGCCAGTCAAGCAAAAAAAGAGGAACTACTCCTCGGAGAAAAACAAAGCCATCGCCGAGGAGGTGAAAAAGTTGCAGGAGGCCGGATTCATCGAACCATGCATGTATCCGAAATGGCTGGCCAACGTGGTGATGGTCAAAAAAGCGAACGGCTCCTGGCGAATGTGCGTGGATTTCACAGATCTGAACCGAGCCTGCCCCAAAGACTGCTATCCCCTGCCAAGGATAGATCAATTGGTTGACTCCACCAGCGGCCATGCGCTGCTCAGCTTCATGGATGCCTTTTCAGGCTACCACCAAGTGTTCATGCACCCCGACGACAGGGCAAAGACAGCATTCATCACAAGCGCATGAGTGTTCAACTACAAAATGATGCCCTTCGGCTTGAATAATGCCGGAGCCACCTACCAGAGGCTAGTTGATCACGTCTTCGCCGACCAGAAAGGGAGGAATGTGGAGGTCTATGTGGATGACTCCATCGTAAAAAGCATCAAGGAGGAAGACCATGTCAAAGACTTGGCAGAGACCTTCGGAAATCTGAGGAAATACAGCATGAAGCTGAACCCAAAAAAATGCGTCTTCAGGGTGAAGTCAGGGAAGTTCCTCGGATTCATGGTGAGCGAAAGAGGAATTGACGCGAACCCAGAAAAAGTCCAAGCGGCATTGGATTTACCTGAGCCAAAGACCAAGAGAGATGTGCAGAGGCTAACCGGCAGGTTAGCCGCACTAACAAGGTTCATATCAAAAGCCTCGGACAAGGGAGCCCCTTTCTTCAAAGCACTGAAACCAAAGAACCTCCCCGGGGGAGAAGCAGAACCAGTCAAGAAAAAGGAGGTCCCGAGGAAGGTGGATCCCGAACTGATATGGGAACAGGAGCAAAAAGAAGCTTTTCAGCAACTCAGAGCCCACCTAGCTCAACTGCCGACACTGGCCAGACCAAAGGAGGGGGAAACCCTGTACCTATATGTCGCAGTCAGCCCTGGAACCGTCAGCGCAGTGCTTCTTTGGGAAGAAGAGAAGAAGCAACAGCCAATCTACTTCACCAGCCGAACACTCACGGGGGCCGAAACTCGGTACCCGCTCATCGAGAAAGTCGCATATGCAGTAGTGGTAGCTGCGCGAAAACTGAGGCCATACTTCGACTCCCACCAAATCACAGTACTAACTGACCAACCGCTCGAGAAGGTACTCGACAAAATAGAGAGGTCAGGAAGATTGGCTGCCTGGGCCTTCGAACTATCAGAGTTCGGCATCAAATATCAGCCGAGGACAGCAATCAAAGCACAAGCATTGGCAGACTTCTTGGCCGAGTGCTCATACCAGGAAATGCTGGATGATACGAAAAGCACTTGGGAGGTCTTCACTGACGGATCTTCCACAATAAACGGCTCAGGAGCAGGAGTTGTACTAATCCCCCCGACGGGGAAAAGCATAGAGTATGCATTGAAGTTCGGCTTCAAAGCAACTAACAACGAGGCCGAATATGAGGCCGCAATCGCAGGGATAGAGCTTTGCTTATCCCTGGAGGCCGAGCATGTTTGCCTCAAAACTGATTCCCAGCTTGTAGCCAACCAGATCCGAGGGGAGTATGAGGCCAAGTGGCCCAGCATGACAGCTTACTTAGCGAAAATTAAATCCTTAACGTCAAAGTTAAGATCCTTTGAAGTCATTCTCATCCCCCGAGGACAAAACACGCAAGCAGACGCACTGTCAAAACTCGCAAGCTCAACACTCATCGACCTAAACAGGTCGGTCCACGTGGAAGTTCACCAAGAGAGAAGCATTGACTTGCTACCCACCACAGTATGCAGTTTACGTACCGAACCCAGCTGGATGGACGCAGTAGTTGCATACAAAGAAAGGGGAGAACTTCCCGAAGATAAGCTGCAGGCGAGAAAACTGAAAAGATTCAACAAGTGGTTCATCATCAGCGCCGAAGGAGAGCTCATGAGGAAATCATTCTCTGCTCCGCTGCTAAAATGTGTGGGTCCAACAGACGCTGACTACATCCTAAGAGAAATCCACCTCGGGATATGCGGAAACCACATCGGAGGCAGGACATTGGCACATAAAGCCCTTCGGGCCGGATACTGGTGGCCCACTATGGTTTCCGAGGCAAAGCAGATGGCAAGGAAATGCGAGAAATGCCAAAAGTTCGCACCAGCCATCCATCAACCAGCTCAAACCCTACAATCAACACTGTATCCCTTACCATTCGCACAGTGGGGGTTAGACATCATTGGTCCCTTCCCCTCAGCTACGAACCAGAAGAAGTGGTTGATTCTAGGAGTCGACTATTTTAGCAAATGGATCGAAGCTGAAGCTGTCTCCTCCATCACCGAACCTCAGGTCCGCAAGTTCATATGGCAGAACATCATCACAAGGTTCGGCATACCAAGACTGATGGTCTTCGACCACGGGAAACAGTTCGACAACACCCCGTTGCAAAAATGGTGCAAACAGTTCGGCATACACCTAGCTTACTCGGCAGTTTGCCACCCACAAAGCAACGGGCAAGCCGAAGCTGCTAACAAACTCATCCTCAATGCACTCAAGAAAAGAGTCGAGGATGACAAAAACAAATGGTTAGAAGAGCTACCCGGAACGCTATGGTCCCTTCGGACCACTGAGAAAGAAGCTACCGGGCAAACACCGTTCCACCTTGTATATGGATTCGAAGCTGTCATCCCTGTGGAAATCGGAACAGAAAGCCTGAGGATCCAGGCATACAACAGGTATGATGGACTCCAAGGAGAAAGCAACAACCAACTTCTGTCCGAAGCTCTCGATCTACTGGACGAAGCTCGGAACGATGCAAGGACACTCAACGCAGCCTATTTGCAGAGGGTCAACAAGCATTACAACCAAAGAGTCAACGCCAGACCCCTAAAGGTCGGTGATCTAGTACTCAGAAACGCCGCCTCGGTTCAGAAAGGACGGATCCATGGCAAACTCTCAGCCACTTGGGAAGGACCATACATCATCCATTCCGAAAAAAGGCCAGGCACGTTTATGCTGAAACAGTTAGATGGAACAATTTTGAAGAACCATTGGAATACCGATGTTCTCAAGAAATATTTTGTATGATCTCTGTCTGTAAACCAAGTAAGTTGTTTAATGAGAAGAGGAAAGCCATCGGCACCATGTGTTTCATTAAACTTATCTCTATATTTATTGTCCCTTTATATATACATGCAGCCTCGGATCTGATCAATCCGAGACTAAAAACAGGTTGACTTTGCCCATTCCTTGATAAAATGCAAGAAATGACCAAATCATACACTTCAGGGAATCGTCCAGAATCCTCGGATTCGCGATACCCAGATAAAACTTGTTCGCAACAAACAGTCGCTCGAATCAAGTTATAAAACTTCGGCTCAGATCCACGGATCGCCGAAGTCATAACTAAGAGGCAGACTAGCGATCTCTTGCCCAGGTTTCCGAACCACAAGAGATCGGAAGAACAATCCAGACCTCTGAGAAGATCGACGGATTTGAAGAGTCTGGAAACTAAAGAGTCTCTTAGCAGATCTACGGATTTGAAGAACTCGCAAAACTAAAGAGTCTCTTAGTAGATCTACGGATTTGAAGAGCTCGCAAAATTAAAGAGTCTCTTAGCAGATCTACGGATTTGAAGAACTCGCAAAATTAAAGAGTCTCTTAGCAGATCTACGGATTTGAAGAACTCGCAAAACTAAAGAGTCTCTTAGCAGATCTACGGATTGGAAGAACTCGCAAATTTAAAAGTCTCTTAACAGATCTACGGATTTGAAGAGCTCGCAAGATCAAAGGGTGTTTAACAAGTCTACAGAAAGAAGAGCTCGAAAAGTCTACGGATTCAAAGACTTAAAATTGCGAAAGTACGAAATTGAAAAGAAGCAGCCAAGTAACAAACATTCATTTTTCATTCAATATTTGGGGGAAGTACAAATACATCAAATAAACTCGGTACATACCCGAGGACCCTCAAAAATTGAAAACAAAATGAAACAGTTAAAATCGGCAGCCATCAACAGACAATACCGGCCTACCGAAGTACTAAGAAAACAAAAAGAAATGAGTACAACACAGCGCCGAGGCAAAAGGGGGAAAGGCAAGCACATATTCGGAAGTCCTCAACTGGAACCGACCGACTCTGAAGAAGACGACTGCCCGAATCCCTAACTCTTGGGAGTCTCAGGAGCAGCCCCTAGGGGAGCATCCTTCGAAGAACCCCCAGCAGTAGTATCACCCTCGGAAGTCGCCTTCTGGGCCCGAGCCTCTGCAAGAGCAGCTTGGCGTTCAGCCTCAGCTTCGTCTCGATCAGCTTGGCATTCCACCAAGTGGTCCTCGGCCTGCATCCAGAGGGGAACTTTCTCGTTCCAAGGGAAATGGGGCATGTGCTTCGCAAACATGCGCCGAGCACCCTAGATACCATTCCAGTATTGCTCTCTACACTGATCAGCAGTATAGAGATCAACTCGCTCTTGCTCCAACCTCCGAATGTAGTCGTCTTTTTCCTGGAGCTTCAGCCGAAGAACAGGCACCTTATCTGCTTGCTGCTGGATCAGCTCCCGATGCTTGACAAAATGGCAGAGCCTCGACTCTGCCTCTTTACTCTCCTTATCGGTCGCTTCAAATTTAGACTTCATCTCCTGGAAGAGTCTATCTTTTTCTTCAAGTTCGCTAGCGAACTTAGCGGCCATATCCTTCTTTTCCTCAGCAAAGGAAGCGATCTTCTCAGCATCCTCTTCAACTCGGAAGATGAGCTTGCCAACCTCGGCCCCGATCTTCTCAGCAGACTCTCTAGCCTCGCGACTATACTGAAGGTATAGCTGCTTGACTTCCGTAAGCTCGGAGAGGAGTTGCCCAGCCTTCTGGTCCAAAACGGGAATATCACGAGCATAAGCCTCACGATATTTCCTCAATTGTTTCTCCTCAACCGAGCTGCACTCGGAAGCGAACGAGGACCAGAAAACAGCCTGGGAACGAGGGAAAGATGAGCAAAAGTAGGAAAAGCATAAAACAAAAACACAACTCCAAGAGAAAAAATCCAGCAATTACCTCGTTCAGATAGTACTGGGCCATCATAGCCGGATTCCTCTCTTCAGCCCCAGGAACCCTCCACTGCGGGTTAGCACGAAGAAGATTCTCCCGAGCAGCTTCGGGGCCCACCAAGGATCCCACGTGAGCCAAGGGGTCCTCTCCCAAAATCGGAGCCCTGGCATACCGAGCCATCGCCTCCCTCACTTCTTCGGGAATCCGTTTCAACGGAACATCCGAACAGGGATCAGCATGGATCAACCTATCCAAGGCCGAGGTAGAAGTAGAACCCAAAGTTGAGTGGCGCCTCTTCCTCGTCAGACCTTGCTCGGGCTGCTCCTCCTCTCCAGCAGAGGGAACCTCTTTCTGAACCTCGGGAACCGCAGCTTCGGGGCCCGAGAGATCTACCATCTCCTTGTCTGGACTCTTCTCTCTTTCGAAGGGAAGATCAACAGACTCCTTCTTCTCCTCAGCTACCTCAGGGACATCCGAGCCAGGAACAAAATCTGCTTCAATCGCCTCCATCACCTCGGTGATATCCTGGATTTCGATCCCCAAAGCAGCAGATGGCTTCAGTGGAGAGGGGATGATATCTTCCTCGATCAGCGGCTGGTCCACGGGCGGCGGTTCAGCAACCACCACACTCTTTAACTTCTGCCCTGGCAAGGGCATGAAGTGAAGAAGATTCTTAGGAGGAGGCATGACTTCCGAAACCGCTTCCTACATGGCAAGCGTTCAAAGATCAGTTTCGGAAAAAGGGAGAACGGACTACAAAAAACTCCAAGTCAGAACAAATACCTTCTCCGAGGGCTGAGAAGCCTTTGCTTTCTTCGGATGCGTGGAAGGCCTCAAAAGAGTGCTACCCTTCCTTTTGCGTTGATCCTAAAAAAAGGGAGACCAAGGGTCAACAAATGTAAAAGAAGAAAAAGGAAGAAATAGAGAAAAAAGCGTGAAGTACCCAGTTCCTAGATAAAGAGATATCTATCCGAGCCGGAGATGAAACCGAAGGAACGGCACGCGGCACAGCGTCAGTCCCAGGACCCTAAAAAGATGGTCCAGGACCAAGACGTTAGCCGACGGCCAACCAAAAAGAAAAAGACAAACAGAAAATCGAGCCTATAAATGAACACTCACCGGGTCCGAAGTTGTCTTCAACACAGGAAGCACAACCTTGACAGGAACAGCTTCAATAGAGGAGGCAGAATCCCACGGATCAGCTCGAACTTCGGATATCCGAGCAACCCCCGAAGGAGACAACACGTAATCCTTCAGGCGAGGATTACGAGGATTATCTTTTCCGAACTTGTACTCAGGAGCCGGGTCGTGAATAGTCTTCAAATCCAAAGAAATGCCCAACTTCTTAGGATCAATGCAGCTAAATCCGTACTCTGCAAAAACAAAGCACAAAATATGTCAGCAAAACGAAACAGGAAAGAGAAGGACAAACTCACTGAAAAAACGGTCTCAGCCGAAAGACACCTACCCCTGTCAAAAATCCTGCTGAGACCGGCAACAGCAAGAATGTCCTCCCGCAAAATGTAATTAAGGTTCGGGAGCCAGCTAGACGGCAGTCGATAATTATCCTCTTGAGCCAAGAACCACTGGAGGAGATCCACGTAGTGGCGATGATTCCGATCCGGAGCTGCCACACCCCTCATATCAGGATCAGGAGCCACGAACCACTTCGGAGGACGATAAAAATTGGGATGCTTCGGATCCGTCGGCACACGAACGAGCAACCACTCCGTCTTCCAATTGTGGTCAGAGCTAAGGTAAGGGTACGCCGTAATGTAGTTCGGCTCCCCCCTCTTTCGGGACTTTTTGTTGACGATGGTCCACCAACCATACCCATCACCCTTGGAAGCATGATTGAGAACCAGATCGTGAAGATCCCGAAAAATAGCAACAGAGCAAGGGAAATTGACAAAGTCACACACCCATCTAAATCCGATTATGTGCCTCAGAGATTTGGGTGTGAGCTGGGCCAAACTAATGTTGTACGACACCAAAAGCTCGGATACGAACGAATCCAAAGGAAGCGGAGACCATTCTCCAAATGATGAGTGTACACGGAAATGAACCCTCTCGGTGGATGAGTCACCCGAGGACGCTCTTGTTCAGGAAGCTCGCACCAGTACCCCAAGGCGTGTTGAATTCCGTATAGCTCCTCGGCCTTCCGATGATAATTCCCCAACTTCGCTTCCACCAACCAGTCACCACTGACCGATTTCTCCAACGGACCGTCGATCTTGGTGGTCTCGTGCAAAATTGAGGCATACCTGCCCTTCGGATCAGCTTCTGTCCAATGAACTGGAAACTCGGGGTAACGACGACGAACACCCGAAGAACCAGCTTTCTCACCAGAAGTTGCGCGTTCAGACACGCTAGACCCACCAACTACATCATATTCGGAAGCATCCCAACCAATCGAACGCCTCTCCACCGGCCTCGCCGAAGGCCGACCCCTCGAAGTTTTCGGTAACCTCCCCGAAGGCACGTTCTCCCTCTCACTAGAGGAGCCAACGACGAACTTGCTTTTGCCCCTATTCTTTGCCATGGTCGCGAATTCTCGGTCTAGGGTTTAGATTGAGGGGTAGAAGGAAGAACGAAGAAGAAAGGAGAATTCAGAAACAAATTACCTTTATCCGAAGCGGAATTCGCCGATAAAACGAACAACACAAGTTCCCGAAGTCTAAAGCTGGCCGAATTTCGTAGATCTGAAGAAACTTAAAAACTGCGATCGCCGGAATTTAGAGAGAGAATGGGTTTGAAAGAAAGAGTAAAAAGTTCGAGAGGAGCAAAGCACCCAGTATTTATAGAAAAGAAATGGGGCGCATCAACTTCCTCAACCCACGATCTCCACGACACAATACAACTCCCAACACTTGTCATCAATGCAAATCATCCCTTTTCAAAAAAAAAAGAGGGAACTTTTGGACTTCTGACAACTGGAAACCCACCCATTTAATTCTAAATGGACCGGGTCTGGGGGGCATGTTGTTTGGGCTCCCAATTGATTCTCAATTGGGCCACTAAGTCCAAAGCCCAATGGCTCTAAACAAACAGCATCAAACCTACCAATGGCTAGTCAGTCATCCATCAAGGCCCAAGGCCCAAAAGCAATAAATGACCTATGGGCATTTATTATGCAAACACTATAAATAGGCCGCCAAGGCTCACACCTCAAGGTACGTCCAATTTATCGCCTTAAGACTACTCTTCTAGAGAACTTCTCTCTAGAATCCGAGCATCGTTCTTACTTAGGCATCGGAGGGGCTTTCCTCGGAAACACCCCCGAGGCTAGTGACTTTGCTCTTGTGCAGGTGAATTCGGACTCTACTCATTCAAACAAGCAAGATCTTCAACACACACGAAAGGGCCTTCATTCGAAGCCCATTGTTTCCATCTTTACAACACCGGAACACTAGTTATTTACAGAGTAACAACGTTACAACTAATTTAGGATTAAAAAAAGTAATGGGGAATTAAAAAGTGTGGTTGATTTATGTTCAGCTAATAGTTGCTTCACAAATCACAAACCACAAACCACTGCGGAAGATAATGTAATTTAAGCATGAACACCATTTTTCATAAAGATTTTGAATATCATCAACATATGAGTACTAATAATTCTACATTAATTACTCCGAATAAATCCAAACCATTGGATTAAAATACAAAAGATTTTCCATATAAATGGGCGGTTGGGTGTGACTCAATGCCAACACAAATCTTCGTCAACTTGGTCTCTTTATCATATCTACGCAATGCTGACTCATACTCTCCAATCACAACATCTGGTTTTCCGCATGCTTCTAAACAAATCTATCAACGTTTGTACACGTCCTACTTCAGCGCGTGAAACTTATCGTTTTCTCCGGGTATCAGTTTTTGGCCCCATCAATACTTCAAGTGATTACATTCTAAATATAAAACATACGTAAAAGATTAGAAACAATAACTTAACATAAACGGTTTATATAAATTATGATTTGAACACGAAAATTAGACCAAATATTCTGATTTAGGAGTAGGGGTGAACAAAAATCGGTCCAACCTAGAAAAATATATGAAATTGGACCGGACACTACTAGTCTAATTTTCAGATTGAAAAATATAATTTCGGATAATCGGTACAATCTGATCTTAAATCCTTTAAAAATTGATTTTTCGGGCTGATTTTTCCTTCAAATGTATGGATATATCAAATTTGATTTTCTCCATTAATATGTTTGAAAATTTACAAACATTATGAAATATTTTATATTAGGTTATCAAAAGAAAACCTTGAACAACTAGTTTCTATTTTTATTTACTGTATTGGAATAAATTTGGATTCATATAATAAAGTTTAAATCGAACTAATTTGTACTGGACTAGGTTTTGGACCGATTGGAAAGATTTTTCCTTTCCGATCTAGGTTTGTCCAAGTATTACCGTTCAAGTATCATCAGTCTCGTGTATGGGTTTTAAATTAGTAAGGTATCAGTTTATAGTGCGATCCTATCTGTGATTGGATTAGTAACCACCCTATGAGTAAGTTATTTCTCAAATATGGGATACGCGCTTGATTTGCAAGTGGATAAGGACAGTAGATGGTGTGTTGGTGATGACAGCTTTGTCAAACCTCATGTTTATAAAATTATATCACCCGTGAAGATTCAAAACATAGTATTTGTTGTTCAAGGACAAATCTACAACTCCTAATTTCTATCAAGGACATATTACTACTTTCCTTTATGGTGAGAATTGAACGATATCAAATCCTAAATTTATAATATTTCAATCAAGGACTCATCAATGTCTCTATTTTGGTAACAAGGACTCTATCTTTTACTATAAATACTCTAACCCTAATCATATCGAACATATCCCATACCATCAAAACTTTTCGTGTATTCCTCTTCTTTGAATAAATCCATTTATTTTTCCAAACTTTTCCTTGATTCTTTTTTGGTGTGCGCCTCATCATCAACACTTTATTTGTGAATATGACGGTTATCGTCGAGGAGCCTGTTTTCGGTATGTTAAAAAATCACAACTTTTTTCTTATGAGCCCCTTTTTTATGTTTTATTTTAGGTTGTATTGTTCTACGGAGTAATTTATACTCATATGATTAGCTTATTTATTTAAAATGTATTTCTTTCATCTCTTTTTGTTCTTCCTACTTTAATATTACAAATAAAAGAAAAACAAAATAAAATAGGAAGACCAAAAAGAGCCAGATGCAATTTCTCGTTTACATCACAATAGTTGATATTTGTATCTTTAAGTATTTATCAAAGGATGGAAAACCTAGTCTCATGAATACTTACCGGAAGATTAGTTTTTTTTGTTAAAGAAAAAAAAATAAGGTGGGATTTTAGGCAAAATTAGAGTGCATATACTCTGGATCCAAATAGCTCATCGTTATACAATTAGCTGGATTTCCCATATTATAAAGTTGCTTTCTACGTTTATTTAAGATTTTAAATGATTGGAAATTTAAACTTTCACGCGACCTTTAAGCAGTGTCACAATGATGACATGGCATGATGGCATGCTTATGTGTCATGATTTAAATTGGAACATATTTTAATATTCTAATTTGTTTCCTTTTTTATATCGATTAATCTATTTACATGTTTTCATAGTAAAAATACTAAATTGATAGTAAAAATATCATGATGACACATAGCCTACGTGGCGTCTATATTTACCAATTAAACTGCGACGACACGTAAGATTGTGACAACTAAATGTTGTCGCAACTTGCGACCTTTATGATTACCCTATAGAATGACCTCAAATTAATAGAAACTTCTATTGACAGCGAATTATAAACCTTTACCCAATCTCATAATAGCGAATCACATAATAGTAGTCCTTAGCTTAGGTAGACGCCAACTAGTTTAATCAGTTAAAGTGAGGTATTCAGAATTAAAGATCAGTTGAATCCCGTCTACATCATAATATAGAATTTGTTTAGAAGTATTCCTGTCTTGATCTGAACTGAATATCCTCTCTTAAAATAGAGTCAACATTGGCTGACTTGTTAATTATTGATAATGGCCAAGTATAGTTGAACCTTAATTCTGATTCCTAACTTGCATATTTCGTTTGATTTGCTATAGAAGTCCAAGAAAATAGCAAGAACATTTCGTTTGATACCAATGAATTGGTGCTGGATGCTGGATTTGTAATGCCTGAACCCAAGTTATTGGTTTCAGACAATGGATTTTCGACACCCGAAACCAATGCCTTTGGCAAAACTTTCAGGTCTTATATTCATCATCTATATTTCTCATTCATTAAACCATTTCCATATAAAATAAAAGTCACATATACATGGAAAGATATGTAACATAGTATACTTGTTAAACATTGTTTATCTACATGCATACAGAGATTATGATGCAGAGAGTGAAAGGAAAAATGCTGTTGAAGAATTCTACAAGCAGAATCATATACACCAAACTGTTGATTTTGTAAGTATTTTCTTGCAGAGAGTATTTTTTGTTTTATCTCAATCTTGTTGTTCAATTTTTGTGAAATTCAAATTAGCTATGGTGTGTCTTGAGGCATTGTGAGATTTACGTGACTTTTGGCTATGTTCTATTCACTTGGTCTAGTTTGATTTTTGTAGTTTCTTAGCCTGGTTTGGTCTGATCTAAATGTTATGTGTGAGTGGTCTTTGCTTTTGTTGATTTGGTTTGGTCTGAATTTTTCTTAATGTCTGGATGTTTTATGTGAATTTTGCTATTCTGGTCAGAAATTTTCCGTTCTGATCTAATAAGCAATAAGAATAAAGTGAAGATAACAAAAGAGAACATAACCTAAGTTGAAGAGAACAAAGCCTAAACAAGTAGACAGGTAACTAATAAAACAATGAAATGGGATTGCAGGTGAAAAGGATGAGGGAAGATTACAAGAAGTTGGACAAGGTGGAAATGAGCATATGGGAGTGTTGTGAACTCCTAAACACAGTTGTGGATGAGAGTGACCCTGACTTGGATGAGCCTCAAATTGAGCATTTGCTCCAAACTGCTGAAGCTATTAGGAAGGACTACCCTAATGAAGATTGGCTTCATTTGACTGCCCTTATTCACGGTATATATGCTAAACTCGCTTAGCAGTTAGCACTATCCTATAATTCAACACATCTACATGAATTACATTGATGATTGATGTGTATGGTTTCAGATCTTGGAAAGGTTCTTGTTCATCCTAGCTTCGGAGAGCTTCCTCAGTGGGCTGTAGTTGGTGACACGTTCCCAGTTGGATGTGCATATGATGAATCTATTGTTCATCACAAGGTGAAATTATTGTTATTGAGATTATTAATCAGTTAATACAAATCACTATAATTAGAAACTAACACTTATTAAGCTCGCAATTGATCAGTATTTCAAGGAAAACCCGGATCATTACAACCCTGCTTATAACACCAAGTCTGGTATTTACTCTCAAGGATGTGGTCTAGAGAATGTTTTGGTTTCTTGGGGACATGATGACTACATGTACCTGGTAATTACTACTTTCATCTTATTAACGTGTTAATTAAATATCACTCCCTTAATCTAAATTCTAATTTATTCAAAGTATAATTTTGTTGAAATTTGCAGGTGGCTAAAGAAAATGGCACAACTCTTCCTCCAGCAGCTCTTTTCGTAATCCGGTTTCACTCTTTTTATGGTAAGATTTAAGGTCTAATTAAATCTCAGTTGTTGATTAGTATGGAGGTTAAATAATCACATGTTGTTTTTATGGCCTTGCAGCATTGCATAAATCTGGAGCATACATGCATTTGTTGAATGATGAGGATAAGGAGAACTTGAAATGGCTCCATGTTTTCAAGTAATTAAGCACGGTTTTTGTATTAATTTTGATTTTACAACCACTTTTTAATTGATTAGTTTGACTAACTTAAATTGTGGATATGCAGCAAATATGATCTCTACAGTAAGAGCAAAGTTCGAGTTGATGTGGAGAAAGTTAAGCCATATTACCTTTCTCTTATAAACAAGGTAAATTAGAGCTACCTTTTTCTTCTTTCAAGTTTTGTTGTTCCTTTATATCTTTGCACTAGTGTCTAGAGGTCTAGAGCTAGTGAATTACTCCCTCCGTCACATAATTATAGTCCCGTTTGACAAAAAACACGGGTTTTAAGAAAAAATGGAATATAGTAAATGAAAAAATGGAATAAAGTACAAATGATGATTGAGTTGTATGAAAAAGTGGAATAAAGTATATGTGAAAGAGAATATAGTACATAGGAAAGTGGAATATAGTACATAGGTGGGGTTTTCAATACATTTTTAATTAATATAGTACATGAAAAAGTGGGGACATTAGTAGCCAAAATTAGAAACATGACTATAAATTTAGGACGCCCGATTTAGAAAACAGGACTATAATTTTGGGACACTGGGAGTATGATCCAACCCAGTAGGCCTGAGTTGATCCGATTTGGGTTGCCATTTTTGGCAAAATTATGGCTAAATTTGAGGTACAACGGCTAAGGGTCGCTTATCCTGGTCCAATATCTTCGTGTTTTGGCCCAACTTTCGTTAAAAATATGGCCTAGTTTAAAACGGGCCTTTTTGCTTGGTTTGACCCGCCCAGCCCGACATGTAGGGTTAAAGATTTTTGGTACAGCCCGGCCTCTCATATGATCAAGTCTATGCTATATAAAAAAATATACTCCATATAAATATACTATCAACATGACTATTAAATTTAGTCGAAGAGTGTATAGTTGTGATTTGTGATCATAATATTTGGACGCACATCCTTGTGACAAAAGAGCCAATAAGTTCCGTATTGTTATCAGTATAAACAGCTATTAAGAGTATTTTGCTTACCCAATATTATTATCCTTTGATTGCAGTATTTCCCATCCAAGCTAAGATGGTGAACCTTTTCAGAGTCACTGTAATTACAATTGAGGCAATTTAAA
Source organism: Spinacia oleracea (assembly GCF_020520425.1). Lineage (NCBI taxonomy): Eukaryota > Viridiplantae > Streptophyta > Magnoliopsida > Caryophyllales > Amaranthaceae > Spinacia > Spinacia oleracea. The sequence continues at coordinate 66,163,568 of NC_079488.1, read as the reverse complement.
TGTACGTTTGGAGATCAAATAACTTCAATTTATGAGAAGAGTATATTTATTTTATCCTTTATCAATTGCATGTATTTATCGTTTATCATTCTTTAATAAAAAATCATTTGGGAACAAAATCACGTGTGGGTAGGAATGGCAATCACATCCGAATATGAACCGAGTCCGAGCCCATCTGAAGGAAAAAATCCGATCCGATCCGAATCCGAATCCGAATCCGATTAAAAACATCCGAATCCGAATGGATATGGATCGGATATGGAGTGTGCAGAGACTCCGACCCGAATCCGACCCGAGTCCGAATTCGAGTCCAAATCCGAAATTATTTCAAAGTGTTATGTTTCGTACATAACATTTTTTAAAAAGGAAGTTCCTAATTGAATCTAATATATTTAATTAAAATGCATATATTTGTAATTTATTAATTTATTACAAACTCATTAGATTTTGGTAAATGAGAAATAGGATTTCTAATTTATTTTAAAATTAAGAAATACAAGTTCTATGTAAGTAAAGTTAACGCATGATTCGTATTTGGATTTGGATTTGGATTTGGATTTGGATATGGATATTGATTCAGATTTGGATATGGATGCAATTTTTTGAGTCCGAATTTTAAATGGATTTGGATATGGATATGGATATGAATGCAATTTTGGAGTCCGAAATTAAATGGATATGGATATGGATGCAATTTTGGAGTCCGAATTATAAATGGATCGGATTTGGAGTTTACTACATCCGACCCGAATCCGATCCATTGCCATCCCCTACGAGTGAGGTACGACTAATCGTCCAATTAGTGTATGACGGTGTTTTGAGGTGCATAACAAGCTAATAAACTCCGAAGTGGATTTTTACGGGGACACAACTTAAAAATTCGGTTAAATAAGGCTAGCATTGTCACATTATATGTGATCCTGACCAATAATAAAGTTTTTTTTTTGTTGGGAATGAAGTGGTAGTGTTGAAAAAATCTTAAACGTAGTATTAAATTGAAGACGAGAAAATAAACCGAAATTAACAAGTTTATTTTCTCAAAACGGTGAGATTGAAGACGAGAAAATATTTAGTTGAAAATGAATAGCTGTCTAATACGTGAATTTAACCACCCGAGTATAAACATGGGCCACGGACTACAAATCATATACTTGGTATAGCTTATTCACTTATAGGACGCTGCTGGGACGGTTGGGCTGAGAAATATCGGCCCAAGTGTAACTAATCGCTGAGACTACTTGTACGTTTGTGTAGTTATACATTATTCCCTCCGATTTCTTGTGTTCTACTCACATAAATAGTACTTCTGTTACAATATGATTTGAATCGGTCAAATTCGCACTAGCACAGGGATATCGTTGATCGCGCATTGACAAAAACAACATTAGCTACGTCCCACGACCCAACTGCTCGCTGCGCTGTGTGTGCGCGTGTGGTCATGGGCCAGCTGGTCAGTTGAGCCTTGTGCTTGGCCGGTTTGCTTGGCTTGTTGAAAAGGTTATTTAAATAACCTATTCTACATGTTTTCCAATCTAACCTAATATCAAATTCTAACCTAAGGCAAGAGAAAACCCTAATTCTCTCTGTGCCTCCATTAGAGTGTTCATAGCTAAACCATCTTGAAGGAGATCTAAGCCATAAATAACAAGACGGATCTGAACATGTCGGTGAACCAAGTACATTAACGACATTTGGAGTTCTTGTTCGTGTTTGTTGACTAAAGGGGAAAACATACTTTACATGTAAGTTATGCTTAATCTGTACTTTATACTCTCTTCCTAGCTTTGAGGTTATTCTGCTATCATGTTACGTATTTAATTGTAAACCCCTACAGGGATGTAATCGATATAAAGGAATAGGACAAGGGAAGAGGGATTCCACCTAGTATAGGTATGGAAAGTCAAGGTCCCTCTACTCTATTCAAGCATGGTCATTTGGGGGATTACAAGATCTAGGGAGCATTGTATACTACTACAATTCATTCTCACGCGATGGTCATGGTGATTGGTCCAAGAATCTAGTGTTGTGTTTCCGATTTCCTACCTAGGTTCTCGGGGTCATGGTGACAACTAGGTATATAGAAATGTGGCTCAACGCACACTAAAGCCACGCTCCTAGAGTCAACACGAAGAACGAGCTCTTTTCCGTGTCGATAGGGAGCATTTTTGGTGTCAACAGCTCCACACTCAATGCCTATCTAGGAGAACAACTATAGCACATGAATCACACTTTTCCTTAGGTTTGGAACAAGGAAACAAACAAGCAAGGCATAGTCCTAACCCGTCTATAGATTTCATCGCGCAATGGACAAACTTCCATCGCGTAAAAGAATGCTCACACGATTATAGATTTGGAGGCTCCTCCTCCGAATGAGAACAATATTGTGGTCATTATGCAAATCATGTTTGGGACAATACCTACCACAGTTACAATCACAGTTGTTACTGCGCTCAAAGATGAAGATTCAGGAGAGAGGTAGAAGGTTCCTTGAGTTCGAGGAAGTCCAAATACATGCCTGGCATGTATTTGCAAAAACATGCCAACCCCAAATAAAAAGATAAATGTAAATGTTAAATATTTTTTAGGGGAAATGTATAACGGAATTGTAAATTTGTAAAACGGGGTGGTGATTTGGCATTGCTGAGTTGGTATTGGTATTACAAAAATGGTACTAAACTTTTTTTAAATGGTACTCGTTTTGTACTAAATTTTATAAAGTGGTATTAATATCACAAAAATGGTGCTAAATATTTTAAAATGGTATTCATAAGATCCAAGTTGGCAAACGGGGTGCAAGTTTTTAGTGTTTTAGCCCGATAGATGTACACTATTACATGCTAAAGGCTTAAGAATACTTCGTATATAATTCTTAATTTCTGCGTAAAGAAAAATAGTATGATTGAATTTTCTAATAAGAATATGACAAATGCACAATGTTCATGGTGGAACTTTTTGCAATATACGTAGTATCTTGCATCTCTATGCGACACGTCCATTTCCGACATTCATGTAATAATTGTACGGACCATTGGCAGAAGTATATTCATGTGACATATAAATGAGAAATTTATTGCACTGGATATCGACCTTGTTTTGTGGTGCACTGAAGAAACGGTGCACCATTGATGTTGTAGATTGAAATGTCACCCATCAAGGTATAATATGCAACTTCGTGTAGGATTTTGGGTCCTAGATCTAATTTATGACTAGTTATTGTGTTGTTTAGGATAATGTTTTGTCTACTTTCTTATAGTACCCGTAGTCCGTACATAGTAGTTGTAAATTAGTATGGCAAAATCACTAATCCATATTTTGAATGCGGAGTATTTCGGTGATCATCAAACTGCGCTCTCATAAAGGATCTTCAATACTCCCTCCGTTCCTTAATACTCCACTGGTTTGATCGGTACGGAATTTAAGATATTTGAATTGACTTATTAATTTAATGGGTGTTAGTTGATAGTGGGGTATTTTTTAATATAGTTAATGGGAAATGTGTAAGGTGAGTGGTGAGTGGGGGTGTAGACACCTAATTCGTGTCTCCTCTAATGGGATGATGATGAAAGCATTATCCTTGCTAGGTGGTTGGTACAACTCCGTGTGGAAGTCCCAATTGCTAAGATTTATTTCAAAATCCAAAATTCAAAGTCCAATTCCCGAGCCCGTTCCCATTTCGGAACTCGGTACAAAATTAAATTTTCAAAATCCAAACACAATCTCACCCAATGGACCTCTCTATTGGTTTTACAAGGCCATTCCCAATCAAATTAAATGCCCTTAAGTAATTCAAAATCGGGCGCCGACTCACAAAACCAAGCATGTCGGGCCCCGTCCCGTAAAATCGAGTCCAAATGCAAATCCCGAATTCAAAAGGTGGGTTTTTAGTCGCAAATTCTTGCCTTAGCCACCAAGCAAACACTACTCTCCAAGATCGTACAAAGGTACAACCTCGGTACAAGAAGGACGGCTTCATCGTCCTTCTTTTGGCCGTACCCGCGCCACGTCAGCAGCGCCTAGCGCAACTCTTGCTCCTGGCGCTAACGTGGTTTGTTTTTTAACCGCAAAATCCCCTATTTAAACCCTTCATTGTCACAAGATTTGGAGGAGGAGAATTTTAATACAACGTCGTAATACGCATTTTTCCTGTCAAATTCAAATACAAATTGAATCTTCAAAAACCTACATATTTTCCAAACATCAAAGCAATTGGTAGTACAAATCGGAAATCTAACCTAAACATAACAAGGTAAAACTGAATACCTAATACAAATCACCATGATTTAATCCAACTTTTTACTCTTCTTATTTCAAGTTTACTATTCGTATGATGTTCTTGTGATGTTCATACTCACTTGAACTAGGAAATGTCTCAAAAGGAGTAATCTTTGAGGGGATTTCATACTTGAAACCCCCCCCCCCCCCCTCAAATGATATTCCAAACTCCCTTTATAAGTTTCAGGTTTCAATATTTATGCTTTGTTTTCAAAAAAATATGATTATTAAGTTGAGGCTTTCATTCTTGAAAGTGTTCCTTACAACAATCATCATTCAAATCTTCAAAAATCTTTAACTTTATGCAAGTTCAAGGATGTTTGGAAAAGTGCAAATCCTTTTCCAAACTAGAAAACATGAACACTCAAATTTCTATGTTCAATATTCAAGTTCTACATTCAATATTCAATAATGTTTAAATGAGATCAAGTTCTCTTTAAACTAGAATCAAATTCAAGCTAGTCATGGAGAATATTAAAGATGAGGCCTTTAAACATGGAAATGTCTAATCTTTAAGAACCAAGCCTCCTAATTTCAATATGCAAGTTCTATATTCAAGTTCATGTTTTATTTCAAGTTCTATTTCGATATCCAAAATCAAAGATGCTTCAAGATGAGCAACTTTTCTAAAGTTATGATTTTCTAGAGAATTGAATACGTGTCGGGCACACTTATTATTAAGAAGTTGCTTGGCTTTCGGATTTCAAATACAATAGTACTATTTCAATACTTCACTTTCAATATCGCACTTTAAATATCGCAATTTCAATATCGCAATTTCAACATCGCAATTTCAATAACGCACCCTTTACTCGCCTTTTCAAGGCGATACCGTTCAATAACGCACCCTTTACTCGCCTTTTCAAGGCGATGTGGTTTTGCACCTAAACGGTGTTGTACGCATTTCAATAACTCTTTTCTATTTTGTGATGATATTTTACGTGTTTATTGCTTACATCACCCAACATGCTAAATACAACAATATACAAAATCTTACAGCACGCTTAACAAAGATAATTTTTGGACAAACCGGCCTTAGGTTCCTTGAATTAACTTTAAAGCAAAGTGACCACGTATAAGTAGTAATTTCAATGTTTCTAAATGCATGATTCAACCAACCTAGTGCCATGATTAGGATATCAAAATAATCCTTGTCTTATGTTTGAATTTGTTTCTAAAGCCTACCAAAATAAGAGGTTCGTTCTCGTACCTGAATCTCACACATTCGGTTTCAAGATTCAATGCCTTGTCAAAAAAGAGTCAACTTTGGTCCTTCCAAACACGACCCTTAATATGTTTGGTGGCGAATCCGTCAATGTTCAAAATTTTGAAAGCCGCAGGGGTATTTTGCGCACTTTCTTATATTTTGGCTTTGATTTTCTATGTTCAAAATCCAATTACATCACTTGTTTGAACCTAGAATTTGGCTCCCCTTTTAGGGGTGGGATTGAGAAGATCAAGTCAAATCTAGTTGATCACACACTTGATAAATTGGATAAGTTAGAGACCTTGGTGAGTCTTAAACAAGGTTCATCAAGCTCTCATAATTTGCATACAAAATTCAATGTACAAGCTATAAGAAATACGAAAAATACCACTACAAGAGCAAGAGATACAAAAAAAACCCTACAATCTGGCGACTCCACTGGGGACTCCTAAACTTCAAGTTCGAAAAACGAGCAATTTTTGAGCAATATGCCACTGCTGCACTCAAGCGTCGGGCGCTGCTGCCTGCTCTCAGCGCAGTGGCTTCCAGTGGCCCTTTGCCCATTCTGCCCAATGTTTGAATGGGAGTTTAGCTCTAAATTTGAACTTCGAAAGAGCGCTCCCAAACTTCGAGAACGAACGCCGAAAGGTAGGCTTTTCAAATACAAAAATAAAATACAATTGTGATTCTTGGCATCTCATGCATGTTTTCGAAAATACTATTTGTGCAAAATGAATTTCTACCTTTGCCCATACAAATGTGTTCTACATTCGGGCTAGCCCCGGGGGTAAAGAAATGGTCACTCTCCATAGAGTTCCCGACCAAAATGTTTGACCACTTCCAAGCCCACCGAACCTTGACATTTGTTTGATGTTCCCGACCTCTTGCATGGAGGTCGTCCGCCGACAAACACATCCTTTGGGTGGAGATGCTTTGTTACCGGATCCGCCTCTTAGTCAAGGACCTTTTGCCTCCTAAGCCGACCACTTGCATCATACAAAACTTAGACCAACCTTAGGTTGAGAACTTTGCATGTCGCATTCATATTCATGCTAGTGTGACAACGTGCTATTTGTGCATTATGTGGGCGTCTTTGCACGGGTGAATGACTAACCCCGAGTTCTAGCTTTTCCAAAACCATTAGCCTCCAACTAGGAAACCTAACCCCTAGGAGCCTCATTCAAGCCACATGCATCTAAAATTGCCGATTTAAGGCCTTCTAGGAGTGCCACTCCATTTGATTCAAAAACCCCTAAACACGCACAAATGCCAAATTCAAAAACCCAATCCACCGACGTTATAATGCCGAATTTCCGAGTCATATTTTCAAATCCAAATTCAAAACCCAATCCAACGGCGTTATAATGCCTGATTTCCGAGTCTAATTTCCAAATCCAAGTTTCAAAAATCCAAACGGCGTCATAATGCCGGATTTTCAAGTCAAGCTTTCAAGTCCAAGTCCTCTGTTCGAAATCCTAAGTTCAAATGTCCAAATCCATGATGGCGTAATGCCGGATTTTAAATTCCAAATTCATATTCAAACCCCTTCGAAAATCAAGTTTCGAAATTCCAACTTCAAATGCCTCAAACCCATGGCGGCATAATGTCGGGTTTTCAAGTTCAAAATTCCAAAACCTTCAAATTTGGAATTCAAATCTTCGAGGTCTCATCTTCTATACAAAAATATTCCCATTTCAAGTTCCAAACTCAAGTTTCAAATCAAATTCAAGTTTCAAATTCAATTTCAAAGTTACAAAGATCTTCGCCCACCATTACTCTCAAATACAAAATCCAAAAGCTACCAATGAGTTGAAAATCCCTAGAGATAATTCAACAACATTTCCAACGGGTTGAAAATCCCTTGAAATAATGCAAAATTCCAAAAATGCTACCATTGGGTTGAAAATCCCTAGAAATAATACAAATCCCAAAACATTTCCAATGGGTTGAAAATCCCTAGAAATAATTCAAAACTCAAATCCCATTGGTTGAAAATCCCTTGAAATAATACAAATTTCAATTCCCACGGGTTGAAATCCCCTAGAAATAATACCAATTCAATTCCAATGGGTTGAAATCCCCCTAAAATATTCCAAGTTCTAGTACGGGTTGAAAATCCCTAGAAATAATACAAATTCAATGCGTTAAAAATCCCTTGAAATAATATAAACCCCATACAAATTCCAAGAACAAAATTCCAATGGGTTGAAATTCTTCTAAAATATCTTAAATTCTATTGTCGGGTTGAAATCCCCCTAAAATATTCCAAGTTCAAATGCCGGGTTGAAATTCCCCTAAAATATTCCAAGTTCAAATGTCGGGTTGAAATTCCCCTAAAATATTTCAAATTCTTATGTAGCCTCCACGAAAGAATGAAGCTCCTCTACAAACATTTCCAACGGGTTTCAAATCCCGATACAAGTACAAGATCCAATAGGTTGAAACTCCTCTAAAATATTCCCAATGGGTTTCAAATCCTAAAACAAGTACAATGTCCAAAATCCTGAATCTTCAGAGTGGCACTTATAGTTAGTGAGGTCTCATTAATCTCCATGCATATCATGTCATGTGTCGGGAAGTCCAACTACTAAAGTCATGTCGTGTCATGTGTTTTTGAAGGCATCAAAGGATTTTGTGGGTTCGTCGAAAAGTAGAGAGACTAAAGAGAGCTCCATCAGTCCTAACCTCCATTATAGTCGGCATTGAACAGGCAGCAAGTCCATCTTCAACAAATCAAACTTCAAACCCCTTTCTAGAGCAAATTCAAGAACCAATGGAAACCGATGATCAAATCACCCAGCTCATGGTCGCCGTAGCCAGACTCAATACTAATTGGAACTTGTGAGTAACCGCTTGGGTGTCATGGAACAGGCTGCAACTCCAGTCGATCTTACTAAGAAAATCGAAAGCATGGTCAACAAGGTAAACAACAGGGAAAACTACTTCGATACCTCGGTAGAGGATGATCTCAAGGGGAAGGTAAATCTGCCTGACAAGTTTTTTGCCAACGATATCCCCAAGTTTATATCAACTGACAACCCCAAGTACCATCTCAAAATTTTTTGAGCCACCATGGAAATCAAGGGGGTTGATCATGACCTATACCCTGTGATGTTCCCTATGTCCTTGGAACCAGTCAGCCAGAAATGGTACAATTCCCTCAAGGATCATGAGACTAGCACTTGGGATGCAGTAGCCCAGGCCTTCATGGAACAATACCAGCCAAACATACAATTGCAGAAAACTCTACGGGAACTAGAGGTTGTTAGACAAGGGCACCGAGAGGGTTTACCAGTTACCTCAACCGATGGAGAGAAATGGCCTCTCAAAATGTAACCCGACTGTCTGAAAGAGAGTTGGTCAAGATCTTCATTGCCGGTCTTTTACCAAAATAAAACACACATATGAAATATCTAGGCCCGGAAAGCTTCAAGAGCACCTATGAGATTGGGGTCGACATTGAAGATGACATCATGAAAGCACTCACGACACCACAAGCTGAAAAGTGAAAGGGTAAGAAGGCCGAGATAACATCCAAGGCCAATGAGGTCAACTCTTTAGAATCTCCTCAGGGTCAGGTCCAAAAGGCAAGCAATTTCAACAAGAACAATACTAATCAACGCAACTTTCGGAGCAGGCCCCAGAAGGTTTTCACTAACTTGGGCATGTCCTATTCGGAAGCTTTCGATCGACTGGCAGAGAAACAATTGATCACTCATATTGGCCCGACCGAGGATCCTCCAGCTGACAAGAGATCCGAAAGTTGGGACCCGAATGCCTAATGCAAGTTCCACAGGGAAATGGGCATGACATTGAAAACTGTTTCAAGCTTAAGAATCAAATCCAAAACATGGTAGACAACAAGACACTACCTTTGCCTCCGGGGGCCAAACAATCACCATCGTTCCTAGCCATCTCCCATGATTGCGGAGATGAAGAAGATGACTTTCCGTGTAACCTGATTTCTACAATGTACAATCCATCTTTCGAATTGGTGGTCTCAAGCTTCCACCACTTGATGCCAAACCTTCAAGACTGGGTGATCCCCAAGCCTCGAGTAACCTCAGACATCCAAGTGAACATTTGTCCCCTTTCTACCCTCAAGGCCACAGACTTCACCGAGTACGATCTAATGTTAACCATGGAATAAGCAATCAAGCTTCATGGTATTACATACAAAATCCTGGGGATTGTGGAGTTGGTCTTCTTTGTTAGGTCCTACCGCAACCAAGCTGAGTTCATGGTCATTGACATGCCGGTTGATTATTATGTGCTATTCGGGGAATCTTGGCTTGAGGAACTACTAGACAGTCCTTCCTGCTTCACACCCAAAGGCTACAATTACAAAAGCACCTCCACCAAGCCGACACTGGCCCTGCGCCAAGGAGAAGATGAACCAATCCATGAATACTACTATCAATGGACTACTAACAGTATTCGACCTGGGCTGCCGGAGAGAAGATTGGTCAGAATGTTCCTCATGAGCCACAACAGTGTAAGTCAGAGTCGCTTTGCTGCATTTCCATATAGTTTCTTGCACCAAGTATGGGATCAAGCTTCAAAGATCTATGGAAAAAACCCCTTCTACTACAACGATGATGATGAAGACATCTGGGAATACCACGATAACATAATTTGTGTTTAGGTTTTTCAAGTCCAGGGTTTGTCTTTCAATTTTTGAGTCCTAGTGATGAGTCAAAGAGTCTAGGGTTAGAGTCTTGCATCAATCAAGTGCCCTTAGAGGCCGAACTTCAAGTCAAAGTTGTCGATGTAATGATTGCTAATTTCAATAATACTTCAATTTCATCATACTCTTAAAGTCCAAATTAAAAACACATTCCTAATCAAAACAACTTTGCTTCTCAAGAAACCGACCTTGAAATCTTAAAAGCTATTGAAATACATGAAAACATGATGCCCATAATTGGGGAAAAAGAAAAAGTTAACCTTTCTAAGAACAGTGACCCAAAGCTAGTTCAGATTGGTTTAACCTCTATCTCAAGCAGAACGGGACGATCTGATCTGTAGGGGAATACAGTTAAACATAATAACATGTGCGGAAACAATCTCCAAAGCCAGGAAACATGTATAAAGCACAGATTAAGCAAACTTACATTCGAAGCGTGTTTTCCACAATAATATGTCAACGAACACGAACAAAGAACTCCACTTGTCGTTCCTCTACTTGGTTCACCGACACGTTCAGATCCGTCTTGATTATCGTAGCTTAGACAATCGATCAAGATACTTTGCTTTTGGGATGAACACACCTTGGAGGCACAGAGAGAATTAGGTTTCTCTGTTTTCTCCTAGGGTTGTGTGTATTGTGTAGTGATAAGTTGGAAGGAGGTTAGAAGGTTATTTACATAACCTTTCTAACCGACCAAGCCTTGAGGCAAGGCCGGCTAGCAAGCCTCGCGCACCATCACACGGACACGCACAACCAGCTGGGCCGTGGGCCGCGCTGCTGCTGCTGAGTCGTGGTCTCGGCCCGCACGCGCACAGCTCCTCGGCCATGGGTCTGTCGCTGCCGCGTTGCCTTTCTTGCTCGCCTAGCGCTCGCGCGCCCATGGGCCTCGAGTGCTTCGTGAACTCGGCTCGTGGGCCGCTCCTCGTATTCCCGATTTAATATAGTTTCGATATATTTATTTATCGTTTCGTATACGAGGAATCACCGTCTTACGATACGATTTATTCTTCTCGCATAGCTTACGAATATTCACGATACGATATATGATTCCGATGCAAGGTCGTATCGTATAATACGTTTCCAACTTAATTCCCGAAAAGCTATTAAATGAATTTCCGATTCATTTAATCCGGTGATCTGTTACGTGTCATTGGTGTGACCTTGTAGGTTCAGTCAAGAGTAAGTTGTGAGTTCAATATCCATTAGAACTCACTGATCGGAAGCATTGCTCTAGCTAGCTATTCCGATCACTTGATCTCACTGAATTAATTGTTCGCAATTAATCTGAACCTTGGTATTAGACTTAATGCACCTTGGGTGAAGGACATATTTCCTTCAATCTCCCACTTGTCATTCAGACAAGTGTGCATCCACATTCCTTTGTCACTTAGTGTTACTTACTGAACATAAGGTAAGATCCAAGCCATCCTTATTAGGTCCAGAAGTGTTTCTCGGATTACAGAGTTCAACTGTCAAACTTTTGCAGAAGGTTAAGCCTAACCATTCTGAGCACGGCCATGCATTTTACAGTGTCTAACTCTCCGAGAGGCCTTGTTACACAACAACACCATATCCTGTCAAAGATAGGAGGACAATCCATTCTTGCAATCTATGAACACTCACTTTGATTCATAGTACGCCCAATAACTGCTTTTATAGCCTCCTTTTACGGTGCGATGTTTAGCTAGTATCAAAGCGAACTAATTCTCAAACGAGCAGACATAATCGCTCATTGTAGACACCTACTTTTGTCCCCATTCCCGCAAGGGAAAGGTTCGATGATGAAAGCATAAAAACTCCACCTGACAACGCATCTCCTATAAAATAAACGAATCTCGATTCCCCATTTCATTTCACCCGAAACCTGCTATTTATGGAAACCTGCTAAAAATAGTAACTGCCGTAAAAGGGTAGCTTCTAAAAGTGGCAAATCATAAAAGATAGAAACCTGTCAGAATTAGGTGTTGCATTCCAACATAAATCCTAAATGAGATAGAAAACTGCGAGAATCCTATTCCCAAAAGGATTCGGAAATAAGAGTTACGTATTAATTAAAATCCTAACGAGCCTAGAGTTCGTAACGGGCCCAGACGCATTCCGTCACAAATTGATACGCGCTAAAAGACTCAAAATTAATCTCAAACTCTACGGATTTTAGAATCCGAATCTGACTAAACAAAAAACTGCCCAGACCCTATTTTCAACGCCTGGCTCTGGGCGCCGAAATCTTCGGCGCCCAGGCCTGGGCGCTGAAAATACCTGGGTACTTTTCTTTTCCTAATTCTTTGCGGATTAGAACTCTGCAATTCTATCTTTCCACGAACTCTTCCCTATAAATAGGCCCCTAGTTTCGACGTGAAAGAACACACAACAACACATAATATGTTCTGAGTATTGACTCAAAACCCCTGAGCCCAAGCCTCTCGCTGCGAAACTGTTCACGCGTTCTGTCGCAATCGATCCATAAATCGAACAGAACGTATCCTGTCCCATAATCGAGATTCGTTAAATAAAAAGGAGAAATAGCAAAGTCAAAGTGGTTAGTTTTCTGAGAACCCTGACGCACCTCTCAAGGGTGCGTCGTAATGTGTCCCTTTTCGATGATTTAACTGCTTTTCTCGCCCTTTTTATGAACTGTTAAACTAACCTAATATGATTGTTCTATCACGCCTAATAAATATAATATTTTTGGGAAATCGGATTATCATGCTAGGTCCCTTAATGTTATTTAAATCAGATAATCACGATCGAATTAGTATTATATGCTGCATATTGCTAAAATCAATTCAGATTAGTCTAATAGTTAACGCATGTCCCTTCAATTATTTATGCTGAGCTAGTAAGGATATCCTGCCTCTGGACTTATCGACGAGCGAATTACTCCTCTCGGTAGTTACAGTCCCCCGAACCCTCAATCTCTACCTTGCGGGTGTATATTGAGAGATCCCCACACTAGGGATCACAAGGGAACCTACGGCCGTCGTGGTCAAACATAATTGCACTCCCTTTATGTCACGATAACCGGGTTTTGTCAGTTTTTCTCATTATCGTTAAAAAATGAATGGCGACTCCTATATTACTAGTCAATTGGGTGTATACTCACAGGAAATCCAATTACACTTGATTGAATAAAAAGAATCGTCACACCCACGAGGGACAGGTCACGCATTAGCCTCGCGCTTTTTCAACCCCCTCACAGTGGCGACTCCACTGGGGACAGTGAAGGAAATACTCGTGCCTGTAGGTAATCAAAATAGCCGAAGGGTGAAATGATCCTACCCCGCGTTTATTTCCCCATCAAGTTGGGACGACATGAAAATCAGCATATTAATGTGAACGGGAAGAACATCATAACGAATCTCGGCTCCCTCGGGAGTTGGGACTAAGGATACCTTTTCGCCAATAGGGGGGTGCATACGCCGCGCATGTTTCCCACTCGGTACTTGTGCAGGTAGTACACCTATCCCGAACCCAATCGCTCGCCCATTAGGTCCCTCTCGCCTGCATGCCCCCTTGGCTTGCACTTGCGGGTTGGCCTCTTGAGCGAAATTCGTCTGTTAAAGACACTACCTCGACCGGGGCATGTGTTGGATCTACGATAGAAGCGGTACCAAGCCAGGCGCAAATAAACTACCCATAGAAGCCTATCATAAACTACATGGCATATTTAATTTTCAAATCCATGTTTGTAATGTAGTTATGTGTAGCGAAATATGTGATTGTGTGACAAACTATCCTAGAAAACCAATGACCTTAAAAATTGCCCAAACATTCATAGACTAAGTTGCCAAAGAGTTATACCGAAGCACGTGTTCCGCAAACCCGAATGATCGCCACAAAACAACCGACGCTCGGGATGGCCTGTAACGAATCCCACAAACGCTGTCACGCGTAAAGGACGTTATTAGGAAAGCACGCAAATCGAAGTCGCATAAACAGAAAACAGAAAACGAGAACCAGCCATGGACGCATTTTCAACGCCCCTGGCTGGGCGCCAAAATTTCTCACGCCCACTGCTGGGCGCTGAAGTTGCTGCTTGACTTTCTGGTCAGGCGCAGCAGCCTCGGTGCCCAAGCAAAAAGAAAGTACGTAGCACAAAAAATGTTCATCAAAAGAATTGCTACGAGGGCGTAAGAAAAGCACTCGATTTCAAAAGGCGACTCGCGAAAAATTAATAACTCTTTGTGTCGTCGTTAGGCCTCCTACGACGGCAATGCTCGGCACCAAAACCGAACATGCTAACAACTATGAATGTCACACAGGCAAGTGTTTCGAAAATCCAAAGAATGACCAAAATAAAAAAAACCCCCAAAAAGTGTACCGACAGAAGAAAGAGCGAAAAAGTGAAAAACCAATTTAGAGAGTCGAAGTCTAGACTAAGTAATGCTTGAAACTTTGGGAACCTAAACTTTAGCTTATCTTATGCCTAGGACCGGTCCTGCCACTTGGTGCCGATCAGGGAATCAACGGCTAGTGCGTCTCGAAGATACATCACCAAGTCTAGCAACTCCAAGCTCCGTCCGTCGTCCCTCATTTCAAGGATCTTCGCTTCCCCAACCTCGATTCGCACCTCCAAACATGTCCATCGGAGATTTGCGAGACCAGATGGTCCAAATGACCCAACTCATGGGCCAATTGAAAATGGAAAATGAAGCCTTAGCGGCTGCGCAAGCCAAAAATGACCTCGAAAACGAGAAGAGGATCGAAAAAATGGTCCTACAGCAAACCATGGGGAGCAAATACTTCTCCCTCGAGCCTGAACCTTTTTCTGGCAAATTACCAGAAAAGTTCAGTTCATCTGACTTACCAAAGTTCAAGGCCACGGATAACCCCCGTGATCATCTACTGAGCTTTGTGAATACCATGAACTTGAAAGGCGTGGACAAGTCCATGTACCTACCTGCCTTTCCTTTGTCCTTGGAACCCGTGCCGCTCAAATGGTACTACCACCAGGACCCTAAGCTCTTCCCCACTTGGGAAGACTTTGTCAATGTCTTCATCAAGAAATACTCGTCGAACATGGATTTCCAAGTCACCATGCGCGAGCTGGAAGTTCTCTTCCAAAAGAAAAATGAGGGTTTCACAACCTACTTTGCTAGATGGAGGGACCAGGCGGCCCAGCTAATCAATAGGCCTCCAGAAACAGAATTGGTCCAAAAATTCATTGATAACTTAGACCCGGCTTACAGACAACACCTTAGGTACCTGGGACTCGACACTTTCAAAAGAGTTTATGATGTGGGAATAAAAATCGAGGACGACCTCGCCAAAACCATACAGAGCAAACCTGCATATAAGACCAACACCTATAATCGGGGTAACACACCCCAAGCCCAAGAAGTCCATGCTGTAGAAGAGGCTCCCGCCCGAAGATACCCTGTAAGGATGGGTCCGAGACCGAAAGTTTGCCCCACTCGGGTCAACTTTGGTACAAGCCTTTGAAAGACTAACCAATCAAGGAAAGTTGAGACCTATAGGCCCCATCCGCGACCCTCCTGTCAAAAACAAATATTGGGTCGAAGGTACTTACTGCAAATTCCATCAAGGAAATGGGCATGACACTGAAAACTGCTGGTATCTAAAACATACGATCCAGGACATGATCGAGGATGAAGTAATACCTCTCCCTAACGTTGGCAAGCCCAACAACAACAAGAGCCCACTCGGCTCTTGTCACATCTCTCTCGACCAACCAGAGAATTTCCACCCCACGGTGTATATTACACCTCAAGGTGCACCACTCGCTGTGGTACCTATGGATCGAATCGAGGGGGAAGTGTGTGGTGTGTGGAACGATGATGCCGAAGATATTTACCTATCTCAAGTCTCGGGCCAGGACCTCTTCACTGAAACTTGGCCCGGGTATGCTCTCATTGACACCACCCCTCAGGAGCCCGAGGTCGACAACCTCACCCGATCCGGAAGGATATACCAACCGGATATTCACCCACCTCCTATGGGCGACATCCCGGTTAGGCAAACTCCTGAGAACGGGCGGCACGCCACCGTCGCGGAAGTCATTGAAAATCCTCTCCTGAAACAACTGAAAAGAACCAAGGCTGAGATTACCATCTGGGATCTTATGTGTACTTCAAAGGAACATCGCGAAAAGCTTATTCGCTCACTTGACCTCATCTCAGTACCCACAGATATCACACCTGACTCATTGGTTAGCCATGTCACGAGAGATGCCGGAGAAAAAGCCATAGTTTTCACTGATAAAGACTTACCCAAAGAGGGGGGTGCTCACAATAAAGCCCTTTACTTAGTGGTTGGATGCAAAGGACAAAACATCCCCCTAGCGCTCGTAGATAATGGTTCGGCGGTTAATGTCTGCCCATTGCGAACCGCCCATTGCTTGGGGCTAGGAAGCGATGACTTCCAAACCTCCTCACAAGGGGTACGAGCTTATGATAACTCCCGAAAGCCTATGTTGGGAAAAATCAACCTTACCATACAAACTGGGCCTGTGGCACGCACCACGGAGTTTCAAATAATTGACATCAAACCCACTTTCAACCTCCTCTTGGGGCGACCTTGGCTCCATGACTTAGGAGGTGTGGCTTCTACCTTGCACCAAATGGTTAAACTTAACCATAACGGGGTAATACTAGAAATCCGCGCCCCTCCTCTCGACGTCAGTTGTACTATGGTTGGAACAGCCGAAACTGCCGATGACCTTTATGGGTTTCAAATGGAAGAAGCAATCCAGTTCATCGAAGATTATGATCCAGCATTCCTAGACCCGCATGCATCCCGAGTCATCCCTAGAATGCTGTTGGCTCAAGGTTATTTCCCAGGAACCCCATTGGGCATAAGGAAGAAGGAATGCACATTCCATCCTTTTCCCGACAAATCTACTCCCTTTGGTTTAGGCTATGAACCAACGGAGGAAGATATTGCTGACCGCCTATCTAGGCTACGCCTTAACAAAGCCAAACAAACCACCCTCCTTCCCCCATATCAAAGGACCCTTAACGGGATGTTTGTTCGGGAAGGAGAAGAACACCCATGCTGTGATTTCCCTGAACCCTTCGTTCAGGGTGGCTTGGTAAAACCCGAATTTGAAATTTTCCATGACTACCACACCTTGGATGAGGCACCCCACCTCACCAAGACTAAAACAGCTGAAATATTGGACAACCAGGCTCTATTGTCCATTGTTTAACGAATCGAGGCCTATGGAGAACGAGACTGTGATAACTACCCTAGCTTTACAAGATGAAGGTTTTGATCCAACCCGGTTAATCTCTCCTACATCGACACTAGAAGAGGTCGGGAACGGATGGGTGAAGATATATCAGTGGATCAACGCAAAAGGAATGGAATTCAAGATGAGTACCGGTGAAGGACCAAAGTTTTATGAGACTAAACCCCAGGCTTGAGCCACATAGGGCACCATTAGTAAAAAGCGCCTAGTAGTTCTTTAGATTGATAGAAAAAAATAATAGAGACTTTAGATGGTCCTAAGGCCCTTTAGAATATCGGTCAGTTTTATTTCAGTGTGTTTTCCTTACTTTCCCAAATCAATAAAGGCGTAATATTTTTTCCCTAAAAATTTTATTCTAACACTAAATAAACACCAAATGTACTTGCAAAATAAAAAAATAAAGAAACGGCCCACTATAGGCCCAACAAACAAAGCCCACTCGGTTTTGAAATAATGCCATGTGAACCAGTTCCCGAAACCCACAAAATAAACCACACTATCCCATCCTCAAAACCTAAAAAGCCAACCAATGTCATCATGAGAGCCAACCCATGCAACCCAAAATAAAAAAGAAATCAAAAATTTAAAACAAATGCAAATGTTACCAAAAAATAAATTCATAAAACGTAGAACCCACCGACAGCTTTCACATAAGATTCCATCATACCCTCCACAAAGATCTTCATAAGTTCCGTACCCTAACTCCATTTTCAAAACTGTTTTGAGCCACCAATAGAAAAAATTAATCTGGACAAAAATGCGTTTCACGCTAACAGTCAAAACAACCTCCAAAACAACCTCAAAATTAACTTTAACTATGAAGCAAAATATCAAGGCAAAAAAAAAAAACGAAATAGAAATAAACGCAAGAACATGTGAAGCAAAACGTCAAAATTGACCGCCCAAGTTATTTTCAGCGCCCAGGGCTGGGCGCCGAAATTTCTGACGCCCCAGCCTGGGCGTTGAAACTCTCTGCCTGCCAAAGTTTTCCTTTTTTCGAAAAGTGCTTGTCATTTTATCCGCACGCAACGGAAAAATAACGAACACTTGGGGGGTACAGTGCGTATCCAAATAGGTTTACCAACAAATTGGTCGAATTTTACGCAGCCTATACGGCAGATGAAAATAATGGCAAATACTTCACTCATTTGACCGATTAAGTAATATGTTTCCACTTCAGGACATATCTACCGAGATCCGGCATACAAGAACTTATTCTAAAGTTAAGAACTACGCGCGACCTGATTCTGACAAGATACGTAGGCAATCCTTACCAGGGATTCGGTCCAAATAATAATAACAAAATTATATTATTTGTGTAAAAAGTGTTAGACATATAATCAAAATTGAATGGAAACTAAAAATATGCCTTTATTAAAATATAATAAGAAGGAAAACAAAGTGCTAGGAATAAAAAACAAACACAACTGAAATAAATAGAGGGCACCTACACCCTAGCAAAGAACTACACTACTCTAGTTCTTCCAAATCATCAAATAAAGTCTTGAAGAGAGCAATGTTCGCAGGATCCATCCCCATAGTCTTCTGCGCTGCCCCAATATCAATCTCCATAAGGACTGGCTCCTGGACACTAACTTCCAAAGATGCCAAGGCTTTAGAAACATTCTCAGTTATAGCCTGCTCAGCCTCAAGGGCACAAACAGTGGTGGGAGAAGGATTACTATCATCGACTGGACCAGCCACTGTTTCTACAGGCGGCTGAGCCTTCCTAACCCATACATTGTTCCGGCGACGATCTCCGCGAGAGCTTGCATTTCTTTTAACAACAGCAGGCCCCTTCATGTTAGGCACCTTTTTAGGCCTGACACTGGAACGGGGAAGAACTTCCTTTCGCTTTCGATCAGGACGAGATTTCACAGTCTTAAAACTATAGGTACGAGGTCTGGCAGAATCAGGACCCTCATACTTAACACGAATACGAGGTATCAAAAGCTCGGCCGGCTCTCCATTACGAGCCTCGGTCCTCACATCCTTGTCATCGGAACTCATCCACAACTTATAGTTTTCAGAAAGACCCACAAACCCATTTGTAGCTACAGCCCAACGCGGGAGACCATCATAATACCTAGCCCACGCTAAGACCCGTGTTTGTGCAAAGGTCGCTACCTTATGTGGTACCGTATCAGAAAAGGGGATAGTCTGCCTTAAACCATATTGACGCATGACTCGGTAAGGAAAAATATAAATGGGACAAGATAGCCCCAACAAAGAAATATAAACCGATACATCAGACCCCCCTGTCATAATAGTCAAACCCCACCATGGTACCACCCACTTAATAGAACAAATGCCGTAAGTAAAAAAGGAGGTCCATTCGGCCTCGTCCTGGCCTTGGTGCAAGTATTTTCGGTTACCCAAAGATATAGGGCGATAATGTTTAGGATCGGCAGGAGCTTCCAAATGTCTAAGCCGTTCCGCAAGCCAAATCTGCAAAAACAGGTACGATCGAATCAAAAGAATGAAAAGAAAGAAAAAAGGTTCCTGGGGCGCAGTTTCAACGCCCAGGACCAGGCGCCGAATATTCCAGTGCCCAGCCCTGGGCGCTGAAACTCAGCCCCAGGCAAAAAAAAAGAAAAGTGGCGTATATGTGCGCGAAGAAAAAAGTAGATTACCTGAAGTAATAGTGGTGAATGATTCTCAGGCTGGCTTCATTCCTGGTAGGAATATTGCTGATAATATCCTACTGGCTTCTGAGCTGGTGAAATGTTATTCAAGGAAATACATCTCCCCTAGGTGTATGATAAAAGTTGATCTCAAGAAGGCTTATGACTCTTTGGAATGGCCCTTCCTGAAGTCAATGATGCATGCATTAGGATTCCCTGACATGTTTATTAGGTGGGTTATGGAATGTTTGGGAACTGTCTCCTACTCTATTCTTGTCAATGGATTTCCTACCCTTCCTATTCCTGCAAAAAAGGGATTGAGGCAAGGGGATCCAATGTCACCCTATCTCTTTGCACTGGGTATGGAGTATTTGTCAAGATGTTTGGCTGCCATGAGTTCACAAAAGGAATTTAACTATCATCCAAGATGTAAGAAATTGAAGATTACCCACATGATGTTTGCTGATGACCTTCTCATGTTTGCCAGGGCAGATTTGCCTTCTATCATTACTCTTTTTGGAGCTTTTACCAAGTTCTCAAAGGCTTCTGGTCTCAGTGCTAATCTCCATAAGAGTGAAGTCTATACAGCTGGTGTTTCTCATGTTGTTTCTAACCAGATTTCTACCACAATTGGCATTCAGAAAGGTGTTTTCCCCTTTAAATATTTAGGGGTACCCTTGACAACTAGGAAGTTGAGCTTCTCTGATTGTAAACCTCTTATTGAGAGAACAACTGCTAGAATTAAGAGTTGGTCTGCAAGATTCTTGTCCTATGCAGGCAGATTACAGCTGGTCAAGTCAGTTCTGTTTGGAATGCAGCTCTACTGGTGTCAAATTTTTGTAATGCCCAAGAAAGTTATGAAGACAATCCAAAGCATTTGCAGGTGCTTTCTGTGGACAGGGTCAGATATTGGCTCAAAAAAGGCCCCAGTTTCTTGGGATCACTTGTGCCTTCCCAAGAGTTGTGGTGGGTGGAATCTAAAGGACTTAACAATATGGAATAAAGCTGCTGTTCTCAAACACTGCTGGGCTTTATCTATGAAACAAGACAGACTGTGGGTGAAATGGATCCACACTTACTATGTGAAGCAGATGGATTTTTGGACGATGCCCATCCCATCTGGGCTAACTTGGTCACTAAGGAAGATCTAGCAGTATAGAGATGTTCTAATGCAAGCAGGAGGAGTGACTCAATTTGTCCATAATGACAAGTTCAAAATCAGTAAAATGTATAAGCATCTTCAGAGTGGAGCCAGTCATGTGCATTGGAAAAGAATCACTTGTAACAGCAAGGCTAGTCCTAAAGGGACCTTCATTACTTGGTTGGCTTTACAAAACAGGCTTCCTACTAAAGACAGATTGATCAGCTGGGACATAGACATTAGTGGTGAATGTGAATTTTGTCTGGTACATGAAGAGAAACTGACACATTTGTTCTTTGAGTGTCAATATTCAAAGGAGATTTGGAGTAGAGTTCTTACTCAAATGGGGATGCAGAGAACAATTCAGACTTGGGATGATGAGGTTAGATGGGCAGCTGTACAGAGTAGGAGCACCAAAGAAAGAGCCAAACTGTGTAGTATTGCCTTCATTGAGACAGTCTATGCTGTGTGGATTCAGAGGAATTCTAGTGTGTTTAATGATCACTATGATCTTATAGAGTCAGTTGTAAGTAGAATTCTGTTTTGTGTGGCTTGTAGAGTTTAGCTTGTGCCTGTTGGCTTTGTGTTTAGTTGCTGTGTTCCCAGGTTGTTGGGAACTTAGTGTTGTTTTTTGTGACTAGGTGTTATCCTTACTTTGGTAATATAATCAACTTTGTTTGCCAAAAAAAATAGGGGGCTTCCCTTAAAAATTTCGGATTTGGCATCCTTCTTCAGCTCATCCGCACTCAACAAAGTCTCAGCAACAACCAACGGCATAATAGAATAGCAACTTTCCATCTGGCTAATCAAGGGGATCAGCCTTATGTCACCGAACTCACCGTTATTATTCGACAGCAAATAATGATTCAACAAGCAAAATACAAGGGCTCGAATGTTCAATTTTTGTTCGGTCATATTCTTACTAGGCCTAAAATGATGTTTTACGAGTTTTGCCAAGTTAACCTTATCGTCTACAACAAGTTCAGCAAACATGTTATCATCTAGCCCTAGGAAAGCCCTTATGGTTGTTTTACCCTCTTCAATAGTGCCAGGGGTAACAGGAGTAGCATTAGTAGGATAACCAAGGATCGCAGCAAATTCATCAGGCAAAGGACATATTTCATTGCCCCGAAAGGAAAAAACATGATGATCGGAGTCCCAAAAGTTTAGGGCAGCATGCAGAAAATTATAATCAATATTAATTTGTTGTAAGCCTAAAAGTGCCTCTAAGTGGTATTCTTTTAACAAAGCTTTTTCTGTGGGAGTAAGGGCTCGTAGCCAACGCCTAACAATCCGTTGGAGTGAGAAAGTAGGGGTCGACATGACAAAAGCAGTAAATAAATTAGAGCACGGCAAAAAAGAGAGAAAGAATTTGAGAGTGGTGGAAAATAAGGACGTACTTAGCCCCTATATATAGCTGAACGCACCCAATAAACATCCTGATCCCATTCGGAAACGTGTTTAGAAATCCGAAAATCAAATATTACCAGGAAAGAACTTTCAGCGCCCACCTCTGGGCGCCGAAATTTTTAACGCCTGAGCTTGGGCGCTGAAAATACAGCCCAAGGCCCAGATTTCACAAAAACACGGAACAGGAAAGG
Source organism: Spinacia oleracea (assembly GCF_020520425.1). Taxonomy (NCBI): domain Eukaryota; kingdom Viridiplantae; phylum Streptophyta; class Magnoliopsida; order Caryophyllales; family Amaranthaceae; genus Spinacia; species Spinacia oleracea. The sequence continues at coordinate 66,140,823 of NC_079488.1, read as the reverse complement.
ACTTAAGACCGTGTTGCTAAAACACGAGGCCCTATTACAAGTAAGATCAAGCCCAAAGCACCTTTAGCTCCCAAATAAGCAAAAAATAATAATAACCTTGAAACTTGGTCGAAACTTAGACTCATCTCAGAAAACGCTCATGTACACTTTTCAAAAAAAAAAAGCAAGTTAAATATCATGGTCATTCTTCGAAACACCAAAAATATGTGTCGTCAAGTCATTGGTTTTCCAAATAGAAAAATTCTGTCTGTCAAAGGGACAATCCGGGCCAAGCCGAAACCGGATGTCGCCTGAAAGCTAAAATCGCACTCCACGGCTTCACTAAAATAGCACACTACTATAGGAGATCGCTCGCACATACGAGCGTGACCCCAAACATGATTACAAGACGCGAAAAACGACCAACGAGGCCCAACACTTGGGGGCTCACGAAAAGTGGACTCCAACAAAAAGCGTGCAATCAAAATCACATTCCCAGACTGCGCTACGCAACATAACATGTTTGGATATCTCAAAAGATATTGTTAAACAAAAATATACACAATGCGGACCCACTTATAGGACACATCTAATCAGGAAAAATTACGACCCACCAACAGGTTGTAATCACAAAAGCTCTTCTACATAGGCAAAATAAGAAATTCAAAATGGGCTCGCCCACCCTCAGCGGGCGGGGTCTGCGTCACTAGCCGCGCAGGTCCTCAGTTTTCGAAAGAAATAAAAACTTCAAATTTAAAATAGGTTCGCCACCTTCAGCGGGCAGGGTCTACGTCACAAACCGCGTAGGTCCTTATTTTCAAAAAAAATTTAAACAGATTCGTCCACTTCTATCGGACGGGGTGTCCACCCTCAGCGGACAAGGTTCGCCACCTTCAGTGGGCGGGGTCTACGTCACAAACCGCGTAGGTCCTTATTTTCAAAAAATTTCAAAACAGATTCGTCTACTTCAGCGGACGGGGTGTCCACCCTCAGAGGACAAGGTTCGCCACCTTCAGTGGGCGGGGTCTACGTCACAAACCGCGTAGGTCCTTATTTTCAAAAAACATCAAACAGATTCGTCCACTTCTATCGGACGGGGGGTCCCCCTCAGAGGACAGGCTCGCCCACCTTCAGCGGGCGGGGTCTGCGTCACTAACAGCGCAGGTCCTTAGTCGCTGCAGCGATAACTTTTACTGGATTTTCCTTCGTTTTACTTCCTATAAAAACAAGGGGGTTTTCTCGTTTAGCCAGCCCTGAAAATGAGAATCTTTAAAAACGTTTTACCTCGTGATTGGGCTTGGCCAGGCCCAATTACACTTTACAGCTTTAATTTCGAAAACATCTGTAGTTACTCCCAATGACAAAGTGAGGGAGTTTCTACGCACCTTTAGATCCTTCCAATGACAAAGTGAGGAAGTTTCCATACTATCAGTTGACAAATCCCAATGACACGTGAGGGATATGTCGACACTTCAAGTGATGACCCTTAAGTCAAATGTTATCACTCGGGGGCTCCTGAGACCCTCGCAAAACAGGTCACATACACCATGGCTTGTGCGACGCACTCCGTCTAATACTTTGACCATCGTCTTACTCCAAGACTCAGTCAAAGTGGGGGCTAACTGTAGACACCTACTTTTGTCCCCATTCCCGCAAGGGAAAGGTTCGATGATGAAAGCATAAAAACTCCACCTGACAACGCATCTTCTATAAAATAAACGAATCTCGATTCCCCATTTCATTTCACCCGAAACCTGCTATTTATGGAAACCTGCTAAAAATAGTAACTTCCGTAAAAGGGTAGCTTCTAAAAGTGGCAAATCATAAAGGATAGAAACCTGTCAGAATTAGGTGTTGCATTCCAACATAAATCCTAAATGAGATAGAAAACTGCGAGAATCCTATTCCTAAAAGGATTCGGAAATAAGAGTTACGTATTAATTAAAATCCTAACGAGCCTAGAGTTCGTAACGGGCCCAGACGCATTCCGTCACAAATTGATACGCGCTAAAAGACTCAAAATTAATCTCAAACTCTACGGATTTTAGAATCCGAATCTGATTAAACAAAAAACTGCCCAGACCCTATTTTCAACGCCTGGCTCTGGGCGCCGAAGATTTCGGCGCCCAGGCCTGGGCGCTGAAAATACCTGGGTACGTTTCTTTTCCTAATTCTTTGCGGATTAGAACTCTGCAATTCTATCTTTCCACGAACTCTTCCCTATAAATAGGCCCCTAGTTTCAACGTGAAAGAACACACAACAACACATAATATGTTCTGAGTATTGACTCAAAACCCCTGAGCCCAAGCCTCTCGCTGCGAAACTGTTCACGCGTTCTGTCGCAATCGATCCATAAATCGAACAGAACGTATCCTGTCCCATAATCGAGATTCGTTAAATAAAAAGGAGAAATAGCAAAGTCAAAGTGGTTAGTTTTCTGAGAACCCTGACGCACCTCTCAAGGGTGCGTCGTAATGTGTCCCTTTTCGATGATTTAACTGCTTTCCTCGCCCTTTTTATGAACTGTTAAACTAACCTAATATGATTATCATGCTAGGTCCCTTAATGTTATTTAAATCAGATAATCACGATCGAATTAGTATTATATGCTGCATATTTCTAAAATCAATTCAGATTAGTCTAATAGTTAACGCATGTCCCTTCAATTATTTATGCTGAGCTAGTAAGGATATCCTGCCTCTGGAGTTATCGACGAGCGAATTACTCCTCTCGGTAGTTACAGTCCCCCGAACCCTCAATCTCTACCTTGCGGGTGTATATTGAGAGATCCCCACACCAGGGATCACAAGGGAACCTACGGCCGTCGTGGTCAAACATAATTGCACTCCCTTTATGTCACGATAACCGGGTTTTGTCAGTTTTTCTCATTGTCGTTAAAAACTGAATGGCGACTCCTATATTACTAGTCAATTGGGTGTATACTCACAGGAAATCCAATTACACTTGATTGAATAAAAAGAATCGTCACACCCACGAGGGACAGGTCACGCATTAGCCTCGCGCTTTTTCGACCCCTTCACACTCATGTTATGAGGAACGGTTTCTAATCACAACAACACCATATCCTATCAAGGATAGGAGGACAATCCATTCTTGCAATCTATGAACACTCACTTTGATTCATAGTATGCCCAATAACTGCTTTTATAGCCTCCTTTTACGGTGCGACGTTTATCTAGTATCAAAGCGAACTAATTCTCAAACGAGCAGACATAATCGCTCATGTTCTGAGGAACGGTTTCTAATCACCATTAATGAGAACTACCTATGACATGACTTTATTCTCTTAAAGTGTTCTCATGGTCAATCCGATACAAGATCCAATAAGTATCTATGAAAAAGATTCTGACATCCAGTCACTCTGGTTCAAGAAATAGAACTAAGTAATCTACTTGCAATCTAATCTTCATTAGTCATTGGTCGTCCACCTTTCAATGACCTGGATTAGGGATCCTTTGTGACTTCAATATTCAAGTTCACTTATGGGTGTTTTTTTGTCGAAGAATCCATCTTGACATCCCATTTGAATGATTTGAATCACATGGACTTATCATTTAATTCTAAACCACAATTAAATGAATATGAAATAATAAATTTCATAAATATGAAATGGTTAAACCAATTGTTTTAAACATAGATCTAACAGATGTTCTAAAACAATACTTAGAAAATCAAAGCCATTCTCCAACATGCTTGATTCCCATGGTTGCTACATGTGCGTTGTGTTTCACTTGTGGCAACGGTTTAGTCAATGGATCCGCGACGTTGTCGTCAGTTCCAACCTTGCAAATCCCGATTTCTTTTCTTTCAACGATCTCTCGAAGTATATGAAATCGCCTCAGTACGTGCTTGGACTTCTGGTGGCTCCTAGGCTCCTTTGCCTGGGCAATGGCTCCGCTATTGTCGCAATACAAAGCCACTGGTCCTTTAATGGAGGGGACAACACCAAGTTCTCCGAATCCAAACAGCTTCCTTTGCTTCTGAGGCAGCAATGTACTCGGCTTCAGTTGTAGAATCCGCAATAGTGCTTTGCTTAGCACTTTTCCAGCTTACTGCTCCGCCGTTGAGGCAGAACACAAACCCAGACTGTGATCTGAAATCATCTCTGTCGGTTTGAAAGCTTGCGTCCGTATAGCCCTTAACAATCAACTCATCTGTACCACCATAAACCAGAAACTGATCCTTGGTCCTTTTCAGGTACTTTAGGATGTTCTTGGCAGCACTCCAATGCGCCTCACCAGGTTCTAACTGGTACCTGCTCGTTGCACTGAGTGCGAACGAAACATCCGGCCTTGTACAAATCATATCATACATGATGGATCCAATAGCCGAAGCGTATGGAATTCCACTCATCTTTATACGCTCATCACATGTTTTGGGACACTGATTCTTGCTTAGATATATGCCATGTGACATGGGTAGATGGCCTCTCTTGGCTTCCATCATATTGAACCTAGCTAGCACTTTGTCAATGTAAGTGCTTTGTCTTAGTCCAATCATCCTCTTAGATCTATCCCTATAGATCTTGATGCCCAATATGTACTGTGCCTCTCCTAAGTCCTTCATTGAGAAACACTTCCCGAGCCAAGTCTTTACAGACTCCATCATAGGAATGTCGTTTCCAATAAACAGTATGTCGTCAACATACAAGACTAGGAATGCAATTATACTCCCACTGACCTTCTTGTATACACAAGATTCGTCCTGATTCTTGATGAAGCCAAACTTATTGACTGCTTCATCAAATCGTTTATTCCAACTCCTTGATGCCCGCTTTAGTCCGTAGATGGACTTCTTAAGCTTGCATACCTTTCCTTGGTTCTTTTGATCGACAAAACCCTCCGGCTGTGTCATAAACACAGTCTCTTCAATAACACCGTTCAAGAAGGCAGTTTTGACATCCATTTGCCATATTTCATAGTCATGAAAAGCGGCAATCGCAAGGATTATCCGAATAGACTTAAGCATCGCGACTGGAGAAAAGGTTTCATCGTAGTCAACGCCGTGAACTTGCCTGTAACCTTTTGCTACCAATCTAGCCTTGTATATGTATACAATTCCATCTTTGTCTTTCTTCAACTTGAAGACCCATTTGCATCCGATAGGTGTGAACCCATCCGGCAAATCAACCAAATCCCAGACTTGATTTTCAGACATGGAGTCTATTTCAGATTGCATAGCCTCTAACCATTTAGTGGAGCTTGGGCTTGTCATAGCTTGCTTGTAAGTCATAGGTTCATCACTATCCAATATGAGAACGTCTAAGTTTTCAGTCAAGAGGACGCCTGTCCATCTATCCGGCTGAAAAATAGTTCTATTTGACCTACGAGGGGCAACAACGTTTTGAGGAACTACTCCCACTGGCTCTTCAACCTGAACTGCTTCTAAAGAGTTCTGAGTTCGTTGTTCGTCTCGAATCTCTTCGAGGTCTATTATTCTCCCACTTGTCAATTTGGAAATATGATTTCTTTCCAAAAGGACACCGTCACGAGCAACGAAAACCTTGTTGTCTGACTTGTTGTAGAAATAATACCCCATAGTTTCTTTTGGATACCCAACGAAGAAACATTTGTCAGATTAAGGTTGTAGCTTGTCCGAAATTAATCGCTTGACATATGCTTCGCAACCCCAAATCTTCAGAAAAGATAACTTTGGAAGTTTCCCAGTCCATAATTCGTATGGAGTCTTTTCAACAGCTTTTGATAAAGCACGATTCAGTGAGAATGCTGTAGTTTGCAACGCATGTCTCCAGAACTGTAAAGGAAGTTCGGCCTGACCCATCATTGACCTGACCATATCGAGTAAGGTCTTGTTTCTCCGTTCCGACACTCCATTCCATTGAGGTGTCCCCGGAGCAGTCAATTCAGAAAGAATACCGCATTCTTTTAGATGGTCATCAAACTCGTGGCTAAGATATTCACCTCCTCGATCCGATCTTAGAGCTTTGATTTTCTTGCCATGTTGATTCTCTACTTCATTTTGAAATTCTCTGAATTTCTCAAACGATTCAGACTTGTGCTTCATTAAGTAAATATAGCCATATCTACTGAAGTCGTCCGTAAACGTTATGAAATAGCTGAACTCACCTCTAGCTTTCGTACTCATAGGCCCACATACGTCCGTATGTATTAGCCCTAGTAGTTCGCTTGCTCTTTCTCCCACCTTTGAGAAAGGCTTCTTTGTCATTTTGCCAAGTAAACAAGACTCGCATTGATCAATCTTCTCTAAGTCGAATGATTCTAGAATTCCTTTCCGTTGAAGTAATTCCATGCGTTTTATGTTTATATGGCCTAATTGACAATGCCACAGAAATGTGAGATCCGAATCACCAGTTTTAGCCTTTTTGGTATTTATGTTATAAATGTGTTTGCTCGTATCTAGCACATAAAGACCGTTTTCTTGTTGTGCTGAACCATAAAACATTCCATTCAAAGCAAAAGAACAACTATTGTCTTTAAATTGAAAACTAAAACCTTTAGAATCCAAACTTGAAACGGAAATGATGTTTCTGGTGATACTAGGAACATAGTAACAATTTTCTAGCTCCAAAACAAACCCACTAGGCAAAGAAATAAAATAAGATCCTACGGCTAATGCAGCAATCCGTGCTCCATTTCCCACGCGTAGATCCATCTCGCCTTTATCAAGCTTTCTACTTCTCCTTAGTCCCTGCGAATTGGAACATAAGTGTGAGCCACAACCAGTATCTAATACCCAAGAAGTAGAATTAGCAAGATTACAATGTATAACATACATACCTGAAGGAGAAGCAACGTTTCCGTCCTTCTTCTCTTCCTTTAGTTTGGGGCAATCTCGCTTGTAATGACCAATCTCATTACAATTGAAGCATTGCGATGTAGAAGAAGAAGCATTCCTCTTCATCTTGCTCTTGGAAGGTGCCAGATGCCCTCCGGGAGTGGATGAAGATGCAACCTTGCTTTTCTTCCCCTTTCCTATTTTCTTGAATTTAGTGCACCGCACATTCAAAGGGTCTTGATTGAACTTAAGGATTTTCTCGCATTTCACGAGTAATTCCACAAGTTCACAGAATGTGCTCTCTTTCTGATGAAAGAGATAGTGCATCTTAAAACCCTCATAATCCTTATGAAGAGAATTCAACACTAGTGAAATAGCTATTGACTCTTTGATGGAACCACCAAGTCTCTCAATTGTGAAAAATAATCTAGACATCATATCCACATGAGACCGAATTGATGTGTTCTTGTCCATCTTGACAGAGTAAATGCGCCTTTGTGCCTCCAGAAGTTCGATTTCTAGGCACGACTTGCGTGGGGTTATGAGCTTGAGATCGCTCATCGAATTAGCCAATTCGTCAACCCCATTGCCACCAGTTTGGCACAAGGGTCGAAAACCCGCACACTTATCCTCGAGGCTACTTAGGAGAGCTTGAGGTTCAAAAGTAATGAACCTCCCTCTCCAACTCTCAGGGATAGACTTAAGGATGAACTCTCAAGGAACCTTTCAGGAGTCATGCCTCGCGCATCATAGCTAGGGAAAGGTTATTCAATGACATAATGTATGCCATTAACTTTCAAAACTTCGACAAGTTTCTCTTTCCATTCAAGAAAATTAGTTAAGTCTAACTCGACATCCAGAATTTCAGCTGATATGATTGTTGTTATGTTTGCGACCATTTTGATTACTACAATCGAAAAGAATTTGCAATAAATAACCATTCATACAATTCAATAACTTTGAAATAAAAGCAAACATGCAATCATTAAAGCTATTAAAACATTTCATTCATGCAAAAAGCAAAAACATGGTCCAAAATGAATGAAACGATTCCAAGACCCCAAAAGTCCTAAATCCTTAAGCAGCATTAGCGTGTCTTAAGTAGTTTAAGATTTTAGGTAAGCAAAACCTATTGCTAGTAATCTCCAAATTACTCTTGGTTAATAAATTAATGCCATAATTTATCCCATTGCCACAACTTAATGCCATTGTTGTTTGAGTTGTAACCACAATCAACGTGCTCCTTTAGGACGCCTTACCACCTAAGTCAACTAAAATAGCACCTCGCTTTAGCGTAAACCTACTATCTTAGATCCCTAGATTTTTGTAGGTGCTTGATTTGGAAGGAAATTTTTAAACTCAATATTACTTGGACCTAGTTGTTTCTATGTTGGTTCGATTATTTAGTGAACTTAATCTAATCGATTCATACGAAACAACCTGTTCATGCAAAGCATACATACATTCATACAATATATATATATATATATATATATATATATATATATATATATATATATATATATATATATATATATATATATATATATATATATATATATATATCAAAGTGCATAAATAAATGGTGATCTAGTATGGCCCAAAACTTCTTGTCTTGAAGCATCCAATCTTCATCACCTCCTTGTTAGCTTGGCATCGTCTTGAATCTTCGTTCAAATGCTAACTTAAAGTTCTAAACTTAGAAATGCTTGAAAATAATAAAATTACATCAAAATTTCCATGGTACGCAGACCATATTTAAAACTTTACATTCAAAGATAGAACGGTACGCAAACCGTATTTAACTATCCTAAATTGGCCATAGTAGTCACTTGGAGTACCTGCATTACATAAAATATATATTCTATGCATTCACCCATTCTATGCAAATATTTACGTGAATTAATTAAAATTCACGTTCACATAAACGCGTCCTAAAAGATTAATCAATTTCCAAATTATTAATCCTTAGACTTTATTCTAATTAAAATTGAATTTAATTAAAATAATGCGACCTACGAAAATAATTAAAAATAATTATTTCATTTTAATTTCATTTAGTGGCTCCCACTCAAACCAATAATTATTCCGGATAATTAATTATGAAATATTAAATTAAAACTCACGGCCCGGCCCAAGCAAATAAAATATTAAATTAAATATCCCGTTAGCCCAAATTAATGCAAATATACAAAGCCCAACGAAATAAAAAAATTTCAACGAAAAAAGTCCGATTACGTATTTGGACTTGGCTTGCGCCCATCCCAATCCCTTGCGTATGGCCCATGAGGCGTACGAGCAAGCTCGCACACCCCAGGCCTTCGCGCGCGCGCGTGCCTGCAGCTGTTGCTGCCCCTGCGCTGCGTCGTTGTGCCTTCGTGCGCTGGACGTCGCATGGCCTTGTGCCTTGCTTCGTCGCAGCCCCCGCAAGCAATGCCTGCCCCTTCCTCGCCCAGCGCGCACGAGGCACGCAGCACGCTTGCTGCTGCCCGTGTCGCTTCGGCTCGGCCAATGCATAGCAGCCCGTATGGCTCGACGAGCCATACGTCCACCACACTTGTATTCGTGCCTTTGGTTCGTGATACGGACCAACTTAATTAAAATAAATTTAATTTCACGAACTTGCATTAATATTATTTTTCAAAAAGTTACGATTTGTATTTTCGAAAAACAACGATTTTTAACGATTTAATAAACTCCAACGACAATCCAATTTCGTAAAATTATTAAATCAAGGGCTAACAATATTCAAACTTTTAAGAACGAACGAATCAAAATTAAAGTTTGAACTTTTAATTAATAAAATCCGAAGCTTTAAATCGTTCATTAACATTTAAATTTCAGATTTTCAATAATTTGGTTTAAGTGCGATTAAAATTAACGAAACCATTCAAAATTTTAATCCAATAATTTTTAAAATTAGCCACTGACCCATGAAATTATATCCCCTTTCCCAATTAACCGAATTATTAAACCAAAATTAATTAAAATTCAATTAGGGTTTCAAATTTTACGAATTGGGGAAAGGCAAAATTAGGTTTTATACTTATCGGAAAAATATGACATTTTTACCATAGATCAAGAATATACCCAGTAACATTGTGTCAAATTTCAAGTAATTCCGAGTAGCTTAGGTCGACCTTTTAATTGAATTACTGTCCGACACTTTTAATTTTTAATGAAAAATTAACAAAAACGCCCAAAAAACGATACTTCGAGACCTGTTTTTGCAATTTCGTTCTCATGAGTTGATCTTAGAAAATCCTTTTCAATCAGAATAGGGTTTTAAAACTCGAAAAAACGAATATTTTTTATTTCGGACCTGATTATTACGCAATTCATCCAATAATTCGTAAAAAATTCCGAAAATCCAACAAAAATTCAAAATTTTCGACAGATGCAAAAACAATAAATTCATGCTAATTCATGCTTTAAATACATAAGGCTCATGATACCACTGTAGGGGAATACAGTTAAACATAATAACATGTGCGGAAACAATCCCCAAAGCCAGGAAACATGTATAAAGCACAGATTAAGCAAACTTATATTCGTAGCGTGTTTTCCACAATAATATGTCAACGAACACGAACAAAGAACTCCACTTGTCGTTCCTCTACTTGGTTCACCGACACGTTCAGATCCGTCTTGATTATCGTAGCTTAGACAATCGATCAAGATACTTTGCTTTTGGGATGAACACACCTTGGAGGCACAGAGAGAATTAGGGTTCTCTGTTTTCTCCTAGGGTTGTGTGTATTGTGTTGTGATAAGTTGGAAGGAGGTTAGAAGGTTATTTACATAACCTTACTAACCGACCAAGCCTTGAGGCAAGGCCCGCTAACAAGCCTCGCGCACCATCACACGGACACGCACAGCCAGCTGGGCCGTGGGCCGCGCTGCTGCTGCTGCTGCTGCTGCTGCTGCTGCTGTGTCGTGGTCTCGGCCCGCACGCGCACAGCTCCTCGGCCATGGGCCTGTCGCTGCTTCGTTGCCTTGCTTGCTCGCCTAGCGCTCGCGCGCCCATGGGCCTCGAGTGCTTCGTGCACTCGGCTCGTGGGCCGCTCCTCGTATTCGCGATTTAATATATTTCCGATATATTTATTTATCATTTCGTATACGACGAATCACCGTCGTACGATATGATTTACTCGTCTCGCCTGGCTTACGAATATTCGCGATACGATATACGATTCCGATGCAAGGTCGTATCGTATAATACGTTTCCAACTTAATTCCCGAAAAGCTATTAAATGAATTCCCGATTCATTTAATCCGGTGATCTGTTACGTGTCATTGGTGTGACCTTGTAGGTTCAGTCAAGAGTAAGTTGTGAGTTCAATATCCATTAGAACTCACTGATCGGAAGCATTGCTCCAGCTAGTTGTTCCGATCACTTGATCTCACTGAATTAATTGTTCGCAATTAATCTGAACCTTGGTATTAGACTTAATGCACCTTGGGTGAAGGACATATTTCCTTCATGATCAAGCTACTTTCAGAATACATAGACGTTTTCGCATGGTCCCATCATGATATGCCAGGGGCTGATCCAAGCATCGGTCAGCATACGATTCCCCTTATTCCAAGTTCAAAGACCATTAAAGAGAAACTTCGTCGCATGAAACCGGATGTTTCCCTCAAAATTCAAGAAGAGGTCTCTAAGCAGCTAGATGTCGGGTTTATTCGAGAGTCCAAGTATCCAGAATGGATTGCAAATGTAGTCTCGTTTCCGAAAAAGGATGACAAAGTTCGAATGTGCGTTGATTACAGAGATTTTAACAGTGCCAGTCCTAAAGACAATTTTCCACTTCCACACATCGACATTTTGGTCGACAACACAACAAATCATGCGTTACTCTCTTTTATGGACGGGTATGCATGCTACAATCAGATTCCCATTGTAGAGGAAGACATGGAGAAAAAAACCTTCATCACTCAGTAGGGTACATACTGCTACATAGTTATGCCGTTCGGACTGAAGAACGCAGGGGCTACTTATCAAAGCACATCCACAACCATCATGAGTGACATGATTCACAGGGAAATCGAGGTGTATGTCGACGACATGATCGTCAAATCCAAAGATCGTCATGAACATACAACAATGCTTCGAAAATTCTTCAACAGACTTAGGCAATATAATATGAGGCTCAATCCTCAAAAATTTGCATTCGGGGTAACGTCAGGCAAGTTGCTCGGATATGTCATCAGTTCTCGGGGCATCGAGGATGATCCTTCCAAAATAAAGGCCATTCTAGATATGAAACCTCCAGCGACTGAAAAAGAAATTCGAGGGTTCCTTGGCAAGTTACATTACATCAGCAGATTCATCTCAAAGCTCACCATGATCTGTGAGCCAGTGTTTCGAAAACTCCGCAAGAGTGAGCCTAAAGTATGGGACAAAGACTGTCAACAAAAATTTGACACCATCAAGGGATATCTTTCAAATTTGCCAGTGTTGAAGCCAAAAATACCGGGTACCTCGCTTAGGCTTTATCTTACAACGGCTGACTCAGCAGTTGGGGCTATGCTCGCCCAAGAAATCGAAGGCAAAGAAAACACCGTGTACTATTTGAGCAAGAAGCTACTCGAGTACGAAACCAGATATACTCAACTCGAAAGGCTCAGTATCGCCTTGGTTTGGGCCACAAAGAAACTAAGACACTACATGCTCTCCCATACAGTGTATATAATTTGCAAAGCAGATCCTCTCAAGTTCTTATTCGAAAAACCGGCTCTCAACGGACGGCTGTCTAGATGGTTGGTTATGCTAGCTGAATTTGATCTGAAATATATCCCTCAAAAGTCTATCATGGGTTCAGCGGCCTCTGATTTCTTAGTTGATTGTCCTATCGAGGCAGAGGAGGAAAGCTACGACCTACCCGATGAGCAAAGTATAATGACAAATGACGACAGCTGGTCGTTGCACTTTGATGGTGCCTCCAATCAACGTGGATGCGGTGTCGGTGTAATCCTAATAGCTCCTGATGGCACTCACACTCCAATCTCTGCAAAGCTACAATTCAATGTTATAAACAATGCGGCCGAGTATGAAGCCTTCATCATGGGACTGGAAGCCTCCATAGCATTTGGTGTCTAGAAACTTCGAGTATACGGGGACTCTTCCCTAATCATCAACCAGATTTCCAGTAAATGGAAGGTTAGGAGTGAAATCTTGGCCCTTTACCAATCCTATCTCGAGAAGTTGTCCAAGCATGTTGAAGAGCTTCGTTATACATACCTACACAGGGAAGAGAACCAGTTCGCTGACGCACTTGCGAAACTAGCATCAATGATCAACATCCCAAACAGCATGGCTGAAATACCACTTACAAATGAAACCCGTCAAGAAGCAGCATATGTCCATGCTATTGACGATGTTGAGCCTGATGAAGACAAACCTTGGTTTTCAGACATTCTAAGGTACCTACAAACTTCGGAATATTCGCCCCATTTTTCAAGCAAGAATCAAAGGGCATTGTGTCTCCAATCAGCAAACTTTGTTCTAGAAGGTGGTATCCTATACAAAAGGTCTCCTGACGTCCTCAATCTCCGATGTGTTGACAAAGACAAAGCACAAAGGATCATGGACACCGTACATGCCGGGGGGGTCTGTGGTACACATATGAATGGGAATATGTTAGCCCTCAAAATCGTTCGGGCTCGGTACTACTTGACCACCCTCGAGCAGGACTGCCACTTCTTTGTCAAGAAGTGTCCTATTTGTCAAAAATGTACGAACCTAAAGCATATTCCTCCATCCTTGCTACATTCACAGTCATCACCATGGCCATTCTCAGCTTGAGGTATCGACGTCATCGGCAAAGTCACTCCAACAGGTACCGGGGGTCATGAGTTCAAACTGGTTGCAATCGATTATTTTACCAAGTGGGTCGAAGCCAGATCTTTCAAAGTATTGGGTTCCAAGAAAGTTCCCCACTTCATTCAACAAAACATCATATGCAGATACGTTGTTCCTCACGAGTTCATTAGTGATGAGGGGACCCATTTTCAAGGCGAGCGTGAAAATCTATTCACTAAGTACAAGATTCAACATCACCGTTCTTTGCCTTATCGCCCACAGACCAATGTGGAAGTCGAAGCGGCCAACAAAAATGTCAAAACCATCATCATGAAAATGACAACCAACTACAAAGACTTGCCCCAAAAACTACACTTTGCATTGTGGGGGTATCGAACTTCAATTCGCACTTCAACTGGCGCAACTCCACTTTCATTAGTCTATGGAATGGAAGTGGTACAACCTATTGAACTAGAACTTCCTTCTCTAAGGATGGTCCTCGAAAGCAAAATTCCAGAAGCTGCATGGGTACAATCAAGATACAATGAGCTAGTCATGCTCGATGAGCGCCGACTTCAAGCCGATCACCATGTACAAGTCTATCAGGGCCGAGTGGCTAGACATTTCAACAAAAGGGTCAGAACCCGAAATATCAAAGAAGGTGAGCTTGTCCTGAAAGCCCTTCGCAAGAGTGTCATGGATCCAAGGGGAAATTTCAGACCCAACTAGGCCGGACCATGCATTGTCAAGAAAATCCTTTCCGGGGGAGCTGTCGATTTAACAGATGTCGATGGGATCGAGTTCCGTTCTTTGACGAACCTGGATCAACTCAAGAAGTTCTATGTATAAATTCAAATTCAAGTTCAATTTTCAAAAAGTTATGTAAGTTAGAATTACGTTCGGCCTTATTCCTTAACGGGCCATGTAGACAACCTCATCCCGAGGCCCGACCACCTTAATATTAAAAAAAAAATTCAAGTTTCCTCAATTAAGGGCATCATTAAAATCAAATAAAATTCAAAAATCAAAAGTTCAATTGTAGTTGTTGTTCTCATTCAAAATGTGCAAATAAAAAGCATGTTCAAGCGGAATTTGGCACAATTTTCAATTGACTCTTATTCAAATGGCTTTAAGGCCTTAATTCAAGCTAATTCGATTACAAGGTCGGAATCAAGTGAAGCAAAGTCATTTCAAGCCTTTATTCCACCAAACACATTCCTAAACAAATTTCTAAACACACTCCTAAACACCTTCTCTACAAATACAATTTTCAAACACTTCAAGCCTGCAAAGTTCTGGGGTTGGGCGACTATGCTCTTGAGCCCTAACGCCTTGAGTACTATCCCCTTGCTCTTCTTGCAATCATTCATTCATCTTCCCCTTGCCCAAGCGGCGAGAGAAGGAACTAGCAAAGTTTCCAAGGCGAGATGATGATGAACCTCCTCTGGATCCATAACGGTCAAGCACCGAATGGGCCAAGCTCTCATCACTCTCCTCATAAGCAATTGATGCAGGATGTCTAGACTTAGAACCTCTGACTCCCACAGACTCGGAGGAGGAATCGTCTCTCTGGCTTGGACCTTTCATCCATACAACATACTCCGTAGACAGAGTAGCAGGCTCAGGTGGGAATTAAATATTCAAAAAAGGTTTGGCAATCCAATACCTCCTCTGCCATGTAAGACGGTCAATATTCAGTACAATAGGCTTCGGATGCTCCATAGCACAATCCGGAATCACTTTCCTCAAGCCATATTGTCTCATCACTCGAGTAGGAGAGTAGGAGACTAGTGAAGAAAGGCTAGGCACCCTCAAAACAGAAGAACTAGGTGCATGCCGCATGGAAGCGAATTCGATCCTCTCTTCATAGACAAACTTGGGATTTGCGATCCCAGGTAAGATCCCCTACCACGGAATTACCCACCTGATGGAGGATCCAATCTCCAAGAGTGCACACCGCCACTCATCCAAAGAAAGTTGTCCATACAGCATGGGCCACACAGTGAATCCTTTTCTATTGTAGCTTGCCTTGTTTTCTGGTGGTGCCACCAACATAAGCCTCTCCATAAGCTAGACCTTGGAGAAAATACAAAAAGCAGTTCAATATCCAATGTTCTAAATGCAAATACAAATTTCAATATACAAGAAACTTCAGATACTTACTTGAAGTAGCACCACGCTTCCTGAAGGCATAGAAGACAGGTTCGATTTCAGCATATCAAGGCCTAGCAGTGTCTCGCCAATCACAAGAGACATTGGGTCTTTTCCACAAGCAAACTGCTCTACAATCTCTATTATGGTGGCATTGCTATTGCCAAGCCCATGTTTCGAAAAGAGAAAACGAGCAAAGACACAAAAGTTCAAGGCCCTCAAGCGGCAGACCTTGGGGATGTCAATTCTAGCAAAATGAGCAACAAAGAAGGACAAATCCACCCCTCGCCCATATACAATGGCACTCAAGAGTGGGGGCTCGAGACCCAAATATCTTTCAAAAGTCGAAAAGAAGTGTTCTTCAACACTGGGCAAGCAAGGCTCTACCATAAGGGGCCAGCCAAGTATAGCACTAAACTCTTCAGGGAGGGGACATACCTTATTGGTAACAAAGAGAAAAACATGATTCGCTGGATCCCAAGCCTCCAAAATAGCATGAAGAAAGTGCAAATCAAGTTTTACAAACCGGAAAGAGACAAGCACTCCAAGATGCATAGCATCAAGCTTCCTTTTCTCCAACTTTCCTAACGAACCAAGCCATGAGTTCAAGGCGTTTTCAAAAGAAAGAGCCATTTGTTTTTGAAAGAAGAAGTAGAGAGCAAATCGGAAGAAGAGGTAGAGGTGCAAAGAGATGATTTGCAAAGCCCTCTATTTATACAAGAGCCAACATTTATGGTGGTACTTGGAATTACCACACGCGCATGGCGCAGGACCAGCGCGTGGCGCAAGGCCTGCCGGAAGTACAAACTCAACCTC
Organism: Spinacia oleracea; assembly: GCF_020520425.1. Classification (NCBI taxonomy): domain Eukaryota; kingdom Viridiplantae; phylum Streptophyta; class Magnoliopsida; order Caryophyllales; family Amaranthaceae; genus Spinacia; species Spinacia oleracea. The sequence continues at coordinate 66,124,294 of NC_079488.1, read as the reverse complement.
CAAATTTATGGAATCAAGCACGCTTTCCTTCAATGCGTTGTACAAAGAAATCAACTCAATGATTTGGGTCGGATGTTCCGAAAAGCCGCAAACCGCGCAAATTCAACTAGTCTAAATCAGCACCCAGGTCAATTTCGGCTTATTTGTCCAACATTCAAGCATTCTAGTCCTAGATCGGCGTCCTAAGTCGAGTCATCATATGCATAAGCAAGAGTTGAATATACTTTGACATGCGCTTTTTCTAACCAAAAAACCTCAGTCAAAGTGGGGGCTTATAGTGGGTATATACACCGGAAAAAATGGGCAATTTTTTTTTCATTTTTGCATGCATACATGTAGCCACAAATTTTAAAATTCACACACAACGCATACCAACACAATTCAAACCATGCACAAACACACAACAACATATCCAAAACCTGCAAATTTTCAAAAACCATACAAAATCCAACTATACAAATACAAAATCCGAATTTCAAAACCATGCAAATGCAAAATTCAAGTACAAACCTACAAAAATCCATACAAGTACAAGAATACAAATATCCATACAAAAATCCCAAATACAAACAACCTATCCAAGGAAAAGCTAGATCTCGCTACCATGCAGGATTAGTCCGAATCTTCATCAACCACAGTCTCAACAGGTCACTTGCCCCTATTCCGGCTCATATACCGCTCTAAGTCTCGGTCAAACTCTGTCCCCGGAGAAGCTGGCTCATGCTCCGAAATACGAAATGTACTAAGAAACTGTGAGGTCCCTGCTGACGGGAAAAGAACTGATAGGACTGTTGGGCCGCAGCAAATCGGCGCCGCATCTCCATCTCTTCAAACAAGCGCATTCTCTCATACTCCTACCACTGAGCCATGGTCGGCGTCATGAAGCCGGCACTCAAAGATGGGGATCCTTCCATGCCTCCATATCTACCCATATGAGGTCCCCGAGGCGGCTGACTACCCGTATCTGCAAAAGAGTACGAATACATGCCAGTCTGGGCAGAAGAAGAGGGAACGTTACTCAAATCATCATCTGAGCGCCTCCGAGAAGCCTCGGCACTAGAATCAGGGTCCGGGCCTAAGCTCCGCCCAGTCTGCTCCGTCAAAACACCGGTCTAAGGAGCTCTATCCTTAGACTCTCTACGGTCCCGTCGGCGCTCCTGTACAAAGTTCAAGATTCAAGCATCAGATATTCATGTACAAATTCCGAAACACAAGCAACACAAAGATAGTAAGCTCACAGCTCGATCTCGACCAGCAAGCTTCCTGGTCAGCTTTACACAATGCTTCTTCCGGGAGTCAATTACAACCATCCAGCGGCGCACTCTTGCCCGAGGCGCCTGCATACATACAAAATTCAAATTCAAATTTCATATACAAGAGTACAACCATTTCAAGAAATACAAGAGCACTCACAGTTGCATAATGCTCAGGAAGGGCATTGGCCGCCATCCGCTCTGAAGGAGGGGCCATTGGAACAAGGAACTCTACCTGCTCCCCATCCGAGTCCACATAACGGAGGACCATGTCAGCATAAGGGACATCCTCCAGGTCAACTTCCTTGACCTACAAACACACATACAAGATTCAAGTTATACAAGAATACAAAAATAAATACAAAAAATACAAGAATACAAGATTCAAGTTCAAAGTTTACCGGTGGCACGAAGCGAACTGTTGGGGCAAGCCTCGGCGGAAAATCTCTGTAGCTAGCAACCCTGTTTACATAGTTCCCCCATGGGAGACACAGGGATTCGCCACCCGCCTCCAAAGCATCCGCGTAGGCTCGAATAGCTGCAGTGGCCTTTAGCATCATGGATTCCGGAGGGTCAAGAGGAACAAGCCAATCTGCAGTACTATGTTGGAGAGTCACTTGCTCACCCAGATACCACATGGGGTGGTAAACTCCCGGAATTAGCACCCGTCGCTCATACAGGAAGTAGGCTCAGACAGCCGAGGCGGATATGGGCACATCTGAAAAAGGGCACAAACGCACCTACAAGGCAGGTAGCTTAGTCAATATACAAAATACAACCAGTACAAGGCTCTACAAATGCAAACGTACCTCCTCGAAAGGTGTGACCCGCAGAGATCTGCGGAAGACTTCTATTATCGTACCAGTGCGCTCCGCTCCTTCCCAACAGGCAGCAAACGGGTAAGCCGCAACTCTAAGACGAGCAGGCGCCAAGCCGGGAAAATGCTCATACGCCAAAATCTTCAAGAAAATAAGACATCAGCCAGTCTTATGCATATGAAATATAACATACAAAGTACAAGTCCAAGGAGTTCCACAAACCTACAACACACTTCACAGGGCCGTTATGCTAAATGAGCTCTCCAAGGCAATCGTTGAAGTATTCTTCATCTCATACAAAAGGTGGATATACGCCAAGCAACCCGACTGAGCCCCGAAATGGCCCGCAAGTCCCTCAAAGGCCCCAAGTAGCCCCCCAGCACGCGGCTATTCCTGCCCGGGGCAATCATTCGGCAAACGAGCGTCAGAAGAAAGAGTCGAACCTTCTGCTCCACTGTGGTACCGGCCATGTCAATGCCCCTCAATATCACTTCCACCGAAGCAACGGTGTCACTATCAGAGATCAAATCTACGACAGGGCCCATTAAGTCCATGACACCAGTAGATCTCCATGTCAAGTTGGAGTCAAAAGCGACCTCCGCCACAGAGAACGGGAGGCCTGTGATCATATCAAATTCGAAGGGAGTAATAGTGATCTCCTCCCAGCACATGTGGAACGTGTAAGTGGTGTCCCACCACCACTCCAAGAGAGCTTGCGTCCGGGCTTTGACTCTCTTCGTTCCCTCTAAACCCCTGATTGCCTCCCAAAAGGCGGCAAAGCCAGTCTGCGCCCAAATGCCTCGAGCCTTCTCATCCTCGTGAATATACCGGGAAGCCTGCAAGAGCTCCTCCCGAGACCAGAACACTCGTATCACCGTCCTATCGGTCTACAAAAAGGATAGGTCAGTACAAACAAGCACAATTCAAATAGCAAAATAAAAAGTAGAGCATAAGGCACACCACGCTAGTACGTGGCCGCTGAGACAAATAATATCTCGAATGGAATACAAGTTCTGTCGGTCGCTAACCACGACCGTCGAAAGTAGGCCTTCCTCGAGGGGTCATGCATGTAGGAAGCGCCTCCATCTCAGCAGCTTCATTGTTAGAAGCGTCCTCCATAGCTGCTCGACTGCTCGAGCACTCAGCTAGCTTCCTCCGAGTGTGTTAAGGCATTCTAGAAGCATTCAAATACAAAAATCAACATCCAAATCTGGGGGCATCTCATACTAGCCCGTACAAAATTCACAAGCCTAAACATCCCCAGTGGAAGTACGAGTCTAGCCAGGGACCTCTATTTTCAAAGAGACTATTCAAGATCAACACCAACGCCTAGGCTATCCAAGCCAAAGCAGGTATTCAAGTTCTACACCAATGCCTAGGCTATCCATGCCAAAGCAGGTACTCAAGTTCCACACCGACGCCTAGTCAATCCATGCCTAAGCCGATATTCAAGTTCTATACTAACGCCTAAGCTATGCAAGCCTATTCCTATACAAGACCCATAAACGTCCCCAGTAAAGTCGGCATCTACAAATTCTACGTACAAGATTCCAAGTGCAAAAGTTCAAATTCGTATTCTACAAAGTTCCAACAGTTCAAGTTCGAGGTGGATATCAAACAATTTTTCATACAAGGTACAAGAACCTACTACCATCTACATTTCAACGTGTCAACATTTCAACAAATTCGACATTTTCAAGAAACAAGTGCAACGTCAACAATACAAGAACATTTAAAATACAAAAATTTATCCTACATGCTATCCTAAGGTAATTTCAAAAGCAAAAATTGAAATACTTACATGGACAAGTGTAGAAGAAATGCAAGAGCAACGAGATCAAAGGGAGAGAGCAATCAAGCAAATGAATGTGCTCGACCAAGAGCACAGCAGGGGGTATATATACACAACCCCTTTGCCAGGCGCTGGTGCAGCACAAGGCGCATGCCCTAGTAGCCAGCATGCGCGGAATCTTAGCACGGTCCTCCGTGCTGATTGTACGTACTTTGCTGCTACGATTTCTACAACATGCAATCAAACGTCGAATCAGGCTTCCTTTTGATAAATACGGGTATACATCTGTTCCATCAGCACTAACAAATAAATATCTCAAGCATACAAAGTCCAAAAAAATGCGGATTTAAGCTTTCTACTCCAAGCGAACCCAGGCTCCGGGAAAATCAAAGAAATTCAGAATCCAAGAGTCGGTAAAAAACTCTTCTCCCCGGTGGAAATATTCCCCAGTGGTTCAAGCCTCAGACGGCATTTCAGGCAAGTACAAAAACCTAGCGGATTCACTCCACGTATTCAAATTTCAAATTTTCAAAATTTCAAAATTAAAAATCCAAATTTCAAAATTTTTGATGCCAAGCTCCGTTCTAAGGCGGAAAATAAATGCAATCCATACAAAGATTAGAGTCGTCAAGCCGCACGGAGGTAGACACTATCCTTTTTTTCTAACACTTGTCTTGTACAGGTACCGGCGTACAAAGAATGGTCTTGATTGCAGAACATCCAGACTATTCTCCGTCTCGATTCAAAAACTTTGACTTTCGCTTTCCTAACCGAACGCTTAGTCAAAGTGCGGGCTTCTGTAGACACCTAATTCGTGTCTCCCCTAATGGGATGATGACGAAACCATTATCCTTGCTAGGTGGTTAATACAACTCCGGGCGGAAGTCCCAATTGCTAAGATGTATTTCAAAATCCAAAATTCAATGTCCAATTCCCGAGCCCGTTCCCGTTTCGGAACTCGGTACAAAATTCAATTTCCAAAATTAAAATTCAAATTTCAAACAAAATCTCACCCAATTGACCTCTCCATTTGTTTTACAAGGCCATTTCCAATCAAAATGCCCTTAAGCAATCCAAAATCGGGAGCCGACCCACAAAACCGAGCATGTCGGGCCCCGTCGCGTAAAACCGAGTCCAAATACAAATCCCGAATTCAAAAGGTTGGTTTTTAGTCTCAAATTCTTGCCTTAACCACCAAGAAAACACTACGCTCCAAGATCGTACAAAGGTACGACCCCCCTGGTACATGAAGGACGACGACATCGTCCTTCTTTTGGCGGTACCTGTGCCACGTCAGCAGCGGCTGACGTGGTTTGTTTTTTAGCCTCTTAATCCCCTATTCAAACCCTTCATTTCCACCAGATTTGGAGGAGGATCATTTTAATACAACGTCGTAATACGCATTTTTCCTATCAAATTCAAATACAAATTCAATCTTCAAAAACCTACAATTTTTCCTACAATTTTTCCAAACATTAAAACAATTGGGAGTACAAATCGAAATCTAACCTAAACATAACAAGGTAAAAACGAATCCCTAATACAAATCACCATAATTTAATCCAAACTTCTACCTTTCTTATTTCAAGTTTACTATTCCTATGATGTTCTTGTAATGTTCATACTCACTTGAACTAGGAAATGTCTCAAGAGGAGTAATCTTTTAGGGGATTTCATACTTGAAATCCCCCCTCAAATGATCTTCCAAACTCCCTTTACAAGTTTCAAGTTTCAATATTTATGCTTTGTTTTCAAAAAATATGATTAGTAAGCTAAGGCTTTCATTCTTGAAAGTGTTCCTTACTACAATCATCATTCAAATTTTCAAAAAGCTTTAACTTTATGCAAGTTCAGGGATGTTTGGAAAAGTGCAAACCCTTTTCCAAACTAGAACACATGAACACTCAAATTTCTATGTTCAATATTCAAGTTCTATATTCAATATTCAATGATGTTTAAATGAGATCAACTTCTCTTTAAACTAGAATCAATTTCAAGTCATGGAGCATATTAAAGATGAGGCATTTTAACATGGAAAGGTCCAATATTTAAGAATCAAGCCTCCTAATCTCAATATTCAAGTTCAAGTTTTATGTCAAGTTCTATTTTGATATCCAAAATCAATGACGCTTCAAGATGAGAAACTCATCTAAAGTTAAGATTTTCTAGAGAATTGAATCCGTGTCGGGCACACTTATTATTAAGAAGTTGCTTGGCATTCGGATTTCAAATACAATAGTACTATTTCAATATTGCACTTTCAATATCGCAATTTCAATATCGCAATTTCAATAACGCACCCTTTACTTGCCTTTTCAAGGCGATGTGGTTTTGCACCTAAACGGTGTTGTACGCATTTCAATAATTCCTTTCTATTTTGTGATGATATTTTACGTGTTTATTGCTTACATCACCCAACATGCTAAATACAACAATATACAAAAGGTTACATCATGCTTAACAAAGATATTTTTTGGACAAACCGGCCTTAGGTTCCTTGAATTAACTTTAAAGCAAAGTGACCACGTACAAGTAGCAATTTCAATGTTTCTAAATGCATGATTCAACCAACCTAGTGCCATGATTAGGATTTCAAAACAATCCTTGTCTTGTGTTTGAATGTGTTTCTAAAGCCTACCAAAATAAGCGGTTCGTTCCCGTACCCGAATCTCACAGATTTGGTTTCAAGATTCAATGTCTTGTCAAAAAAGAGTCAACTTTGGTCCTTCCAAACAGGACCCTTAATATGATTGGTGTCGACTTCGTCAATGTTCAAAATTTTGAAAGCCGTAGAGGTATTTTGCGCACTTTCTTATATTTTGAGTTGATTTTCTATGTTCAAAATCCAATTACATCACTTGTGTGAACCTAAAATTTGGCTCCCCTTTTTGGGTGGGATTGAGAAGATCAAGTCAAATCTAGTAGATCACACACTTGACAAATTGGATAAGTTAGAGACCTTAGTGAGTCTTAAACAAGGTTCATCAAGCTCTCATAACTTACATACAAAATTCAATGTACAAGGTATAAGAAATACGAAAAAATACCACTACAAGAGCAAGAGATACAAAAAAAACTCCCTACAGGGGGTGTGAATTTTTAAATGATTTTTTGTAGGGAGTAGGGGTGTAGGTGGGTTAGTACGTAAGTGTGAGAACTAATATAATATTGGTAAAAATTTCTATTTATAGAAGTGGTACAAGTATTAAGGGACGACCCGAAAAGTAAAGCGGTGCGAGTATTAAGAGACGGAAGGACTATCAATTTTTGAAGCGTGTAAAACAAACGGTATACTCCCTACGTATTTTAAAAAAGAGATATACTTTGACCGTCATATAGTTTTAGGAAAGTGAGTCGAATTTGTTAAAATAAGATGAAAGTGGGGTAGTGGGTGAATTATTTATTATAGAAAAAAAGATGATGTGAGTATGTATGGTGACCAAGAAAAAGAGAAATATTAACATAATTGGAAGTGGGGACCAAGACATGTTAAAAAAGAAAAGTATATCTCTTTTTAAAATACGATCGTTTAAGAAAAGTATTTCTATTTTTAAAATATGGAAGAAGTATATAAAGGTGGGGGGTGAAGGAGAGGCCTTGTTCCGAAGCAAACTACTCGTACTACTAACTCTACTGTAGCACCGCTAGTCCGCTAATGCCGATTTTGTTAGCGTTTAACGTTTAAATAGTTGGTATAGGCTAATATCTTTTATATACGATCAAAGTGGGCAATACCAGACTTGAATAAGACAGGGGAGCAGAGTACGCAAGAGGTGGGGGAGTCGAGTGTAGTAGCAACTTCAACAGATGCACCAGCAATTGTGAGCACACGGATCCTTTTTGGAACAATACCAACTACAGTTACAACAAGTGTTGCGAATTTGAAAAGCACGAATACAGGAGGGAAAGGAAAGCAACCAGTGAGTGAAGATCAGCAGCACAAGGAGTAGAAGAAAGAGTTTGCTGGCCATTCCCAAGCTTGAATGTCTACAACATGGAAACTAATGTGTGATGGCCTAGATAGTTTTTTGTGCAAGTTTTTGATGTATTATAGAACACAGTTTTTCAATCTTTTGGGGGTAGTGTTAGAGAAGCAATCCCAGGAGGAATGCCCACTGGTTGTAAACTTGATTAACAGCTAATATAATATCTACTTTTGCGTTAAAAAGAAGTAGCTGATATCCATCAACTAGTGTTATTTACAATTATGAATATCTTCCCTAAAATTTAATGACATAAAATTAGTAGAGTGTCTTCTGTGTGACCAGTTAAAGTGCCACACCATCAACTTGATGGTGTGATACGCGCGTAACTCTCTTGCGCGTAGTTATTATGGAGAAGGTTATTGACTTGTGTTACTTGGCTTTCTATGATGATGTTACCTTTTCATTGTATTCGCTGTTACTTTTCTTGTGTTACTGCAATTTCTTCAATTTTATGTTAGAGGTTCGTGTGTAGACCGGTGTTACTTGACTTTTTATGATGGTGTTACTTTTTTCTTGTTTTATTGCAGTTTCATGTTATAGGTTCCTTGTAAAGACTGGTATTACTTATACATTGTATTCGTTGTTACTCTTGTTTTATTGCAGTTGATTCAATTTTATATTAGAAGTTCCTTGTATAGAATGATGTTTCTTGACTTTCTATGCAGGTGTTACTTATACATTTTATTCGTTGTTACTTTTCTTGTTATATTGAAGGGTATTCAATTTCATGTAAGAGGTTCATGATATAGACTGGTGTTACTTGATTTTGATTTTTTATGCATGTGTTACTTTTAGTTATTGGAGTTTCTTCAATTTCATGTTAAAGGTTCCTTATATAGACTGGTGTTACTTGAATTTTTATGATGATGTTAGGTTCCTTGTATAGACTGATGTTACTTTATTTCTATATTGATGTTACTTTTAGTTTCCATTAACCAACTCGCACACTATCAAGTTGATGGTGTGACTAGTCACATATACGACCTGAGGTAAAACTAGTATTTTCTTTATCATTTTATTGGTGAGAGGAAAAGACAGTGTTTGAAAAAGAAGTATAAACCGAAGAGAAATTAGTGGTGAGCATACCTCCGGATTACGCGAGGAATTTGTCTAAACTAACCTAAAACATGGTTCCCTTGACCCCTTCCTATAGTTTTAGGTGTCAATGAAATTGACACTTCATATAATTGGAGACATGCTTGACTAAATTAAGTATTAATTCGTAGTTATCTAAAATGTCAGTCGATAATCATATTAATTAATTGATTTTGATGTATGCCTTTCACTTTCATGTCAACAGCTTACTAGATACTCCAAATCTTTCTTGAAGGTGACATCCACATTAGTACTTCACATCTTATCCTATAACATTAAACATGAGTAATTAAACGTAAAGTGCCTTTCTTATTTGGACTCTAGCTTGAACTAAATTAAAAAGGTATTAGTATATCGTACGTAGTACTCTGTGTTAACTACTCCCTCCGTTTCTAAAAGATTGTCTCAAATATTTTTGTCCAATTTATTAAAAACTAGATTTTAGCCCGTGCGATGCACGGATTCTATTAAATTGTTATGTTTAAATAGAACTCCTATGTATATATCAATTTTATATATTAGATTAGATTAGTTTTTTATTTTGCATTGAATTTTATTTTAGATTTATTTTTTAATTATGAGAGTGTTTGTTTTTGGATGAAATTGCACATGCGTAATGTTAATAATTAATTAATAAAAATATATACGTGGCACTTAATTATTTATCTACGTGGCACTCGACTTATTTAATTCAAAATTAAGTCTGAAATCTTATTTTTCATTGGCCGAAACGATTAGATTTCCCACGTGGCGCTCTAATATTTGATTTTAAATTGAATTTTATTTATTTTATTTTAGATTAGTATTTAATTTTGAATGAATTTTATTTTAGATTTATTTTTTAATTATATTATTAGAGTGTTTGATTTTAGATGGATTTGTATATATTAGTAATATAATTAAAATACCTACGTGGCACCTAATTAATTATCTATGTGGCAATCGATTTTTTTAATTCAAAAATAAATTGGAAATCTTATTTTTCATTGGCCGAAACCATTAGTAATCCTAGGTGGCGCTCTAATATTTCACCAAATATGCCTCCTTTATATATATATATATATATATATATATATATATATATATATATATATATATATATATATATATATATTTGTATATATTAGTAATATAATTAAAATACCTACGTGGCACCTAATTAATTATCTATGTGGCAATCGATTTTTTTAATTCAAAAATAAATTGGAAATCTTATTTTTCATTGGCCGAAACCATTAGTAATCCTAGGTGGCGCTCTAATATTTCACCAAATATGCCTCCTTTATATATATATATATATATATATATATATATATATATATATATATATGTATATATTAGTAATATAATTAAAATACCTACGTGGCACCTAATTAATTATCTATGTGGCAATCGATTTTTTTAATTCAAAAATAAATTGGAAATCTTATTTTTCATTGGCCGAAACCATTAGTAATCCTAGGTGGCGCTCTAATATTTCACCAAATATGCCTCCTTTATATATATATATATATATATATATATATATTAGATTGGTTATACTCCGTAGTTAAAAGCAAATGGGTTGGTTGTTCCCTCAAAAAAAAAGGGTAGGTATATTTGTCTTAATTCTAATTTGATTAAATAATAGTGTGATGAGAAATGTGCAACCCCGAACCAAATAAACTATAGGGCAAACAAATAATAACATTCATTTATATGAACCAATCTTTTAAGGATAATGGTGTATGTTACTCTGAATTCAAATATTTAAGTATGTTAAAAACAGCAGAAGAGAAGATTGCACTGATTTAGTTCTTAGCAGCCATTAACAAAGCTTGCTAAGATAGAGAGAATATTATTGAGAGAATTGCTTAGAGTGTACGCTTATTACAACAGAATGATTAATTAAGCTTAGGAAAGGAAATAATCTACTTATATAAGACAACAATGCCTTGCTGTCATAGCCAATCAGAAGCCAGCATAATCCTAACAACCAATCATAGTGCAGCAGTACATCAACCAATCATATTACAGCATTGCTAACAACCAAGCTGATGCTGGTAGCACATGTCAGCAATTCAGTTACAAGAGCTGTAATCCTGTGTGGGCAAGACTAGCTTGTGTATGGTGAGGCTGCACTTGTGTGTGTTGATCATTCTGTAATCCAACACCCCCCCTCAAGCTAGGGGTACTAGGAGAGAGGCCTAGCTTGGAAAGAAGCTCAATGAATTGAGGTGAAGGCAAAGCTTTAGTAAACACATCTGCAATTTGAGAGTGAGTTGGTAAATAAGTTAATTGAAGCAGACCCTCCATGACCTTTTCTCTGGTAAAATGACAGTCTATTTCTATGTGTTTTGTTCTTTCATGGAAAACTGGATTCTTGCCTATGTATATGGCTGACTGGTTATCACAATGCAATGTCACTGGTTTAAGATTAGTAATCCCACACTCTTCCAAAAGTCTGACCAACCAAGTCACTTCTGAAGCAGCAGCTGCCATGGCTCTATATTCAGCTTCTGAAGATCTTTTAGAGACTGTCCCTTGTTTCTTTGACTTCCATGAGACAGGTGAACCACCCAAGAGTAAAACATAACCAGTGATGGACCTTCTTGTGTTGGGACATGAAGCCCAATCACTGTCAGAGAAGGCCTGTAAGGTAAGAGAGGTGGAAGCTTTGAGTAATATACCTTGACCCTCAGTGTGTGAGACATATCTAAGAACATGAACTAGAGCTGCAACATGTGGTAGTCTAGGCATGTACATAAACTGGCTCAGTAACTGTACTGCAAATGAAAGATCAGGTCTTGTGTGTGTGAGAAATTTCAACTTCCCCACAAGGCATCTGTACAGTTCTGGATTGGTGTATGGTTGTCCCTCATCAATTAACAATTTGGTGTTGATAGGGAGAGGAGTCAAAGCTGGTTTCTTGACATCAAAACCACTGTCAGCTAGCAAGGACTTAGTGAACTTCTTTTGAGTCAAAATTACACCATCAGACATGTACCCAACTTCTATTCCCAAGAAATAACTCAGAATACCAAGATCTTTGATGCTGAAAACATCATTCAAGTGTTTCTTCAAAGCTGTAATGGTTGGTAAATGATTACTGTTAGGTTATGATACATATGACAATTCATAAATCATGCGGAAACAACCATTAAGCCAGGAATACATATTATTTACACATAATCATATAGCATAATTTAGATGCATACTCTTTGTTGCGTGCCTTCCCTAGCTGCGCCCGAACCGAACAAGAACAAGTCTTTAGGACTCCAAGTGTCGTCTCTCCGTAGATAGTCCACAGCACGTCCGGATCCGCCTTAAGATTGACCAACTAGAATCGCCCTTAAGGTACTATTATTTTCGGCTAAAATGGGCAAGAGTTATGGCTGATTTTTCTGCTTAAAAATCCTAGTTTTGAATACTTGAAAACTTATGTATAAATAATGACCCCTAGGCCCTTATTTATAGAGGTATGGAAAAGGAATTGTAATCCTACTAGGATGTGGATTTGTTAATTAGAACTTTATTAGGACTCTAAATAACAAAGCAATTCTAATAAGATTAGATTTTAATCTTCGCACGAATCCCAATAGAATTAGGATTTCCGGCATACGCATTGCACAAGCCGTGCACCCGCGCAGGCCTTGCGGCCCACGACAAGCGCACAGCCCATGTGCGGTGCTGCGTGCGCGCGCGCGCCCTTGGCTGGGCCTGGCCTTGCGCTGGGCCTGGTCGAGGCGTGCGTTGCGTGCGGCTCGATGGGCGATGGCCTGGCTTCGTGCTGGGCCTTCGTCTAGCGGGCCTCGTCCGATGCTAATTCGTACGATACGCTTCCGATTAAATTCCCGATTCCGGAATTCATTTCCGATACGAACAACAGTTAATATTTCCGATTCCGGAATTAATTTTCGTTTCGAACAAATATTTAATATTTCCGTTTCCGAAATTATTTTCCGATTCCGATAATATTTCCGTTTCTGACAATATTTCCGTTTCCGGCAATATTTCCGATTCCGGCAATATTTCCATTTCCGATAATATTTTCCGATACGTACCATGTTTCCGTTTCCGGCAACATCTACGACTTGGATAATATTTATATTTCCGATACGATCCATATTTCCGTTTCCGGCAATATCATCGTTTCCGGAGTATTCATTTCTTGCCTGTGACGATCTCAGCTCCCACTGAAACCAAGATCCGTCGATTCCGAATATCCATAGATGGAGTATTTAATGCCATTAAATACTTGATCCGTTTACGTACTATTTGTGTGACCCTACGGGTTCAGTCAAGAGTAAGCTGTGGATTAATATCATTAATTCCACTTGAACTGAAGCGGCCTCTAGCTAGGCATTCAGCTCACTTGATCTCACTGAATTATTTACTTGTTAATTAATACTGAACCGCATTTATTAGACTTATCATAGAATGCATACTTGGACCAAGGGCATTATTTCCTTCAGTCTCCCACTTGTCCTTAGGGACAAGTGTGCATTTCCTAATTCCTTTGTCGCTCGATGCTTGCTCTTGAACATAAGGTAAGAGTTGTCATCCTTATTATGTCCAGAGGTGTTTCTCGGTTTCAGAGTTCAAATGATCAAATAGACAGATAATCATAGCCTATGATTCATCCGAGCACGGCCATGCATTTCACAGTTTCTAGCTCTCCGAGTGGCCTTGTACAACTTTTAAGCATCTCATCCCGATTTATGGGAGGACAATCCCAATCTTGCGATCTTGAGATTAGACTTCGTTTGATAGGTGATTACCTGAGCGTTGCCTTTATAGCCTCCTTTTACGGTGCGACGGTTGGTCAACGTCAAAGCAACCAGTTCTCAAACAAGTAATCTCAAATCACTCAGGTATTGAGGATTTAGTGTCTAATAATTTTAATGAAATTTACTTATGACAGATTTTCATCTCTTACAGTAAAGTTTCATAGGTCTTGTCCGATACTAGTCTTCCCAAAGTAAGTATCTATGCAAATGATTATGACATTGCCATGTCCACATAGTTCAAGAAACAGAACTACTAGTCATCTTGCATTCTAGTCGTCTAACGTTTTCTATGCGTCCAATTTTATAGAAAACTCCGACTAGGGACCATTTTCAACCTTTGACATTCAAGTTCACTTGATAGACATTTCTTAGTCACAGGACTGGTCCTGACAGTCTATCTTGAATATATCGTCAAATTTGAAGGGACTCATCATTTAATACTAAACCAAGATTAAATGGAATATGAAAATACATTTCATATATGATAAATGTTCAACCCCAATGTTTTACAACCATGGGCCTCAAACCCATCTTCTAAAACAATTCACGGAATTCAAAGCTATGCTTGATTTCCAGTGCTACAACGTGAGTGTTGCTTCTCACTTGTTGCATAGGTTTAGTTATCATGCTTTGCCAATCTTAATATCCTTTTCATCGAATGTTCTTCGAGATATGATGATAAGATCTTTTCGAGTTTGTTTATTATGTGATCTAGTCTTTCTTACTTCGATGGTGGTTTTACTCATTTTGCAATGAAGAACCATCAAGTTAGCAGACGTTTTTCTTGCTTCAAGAGTGGTTCTACGCATTTTTCAATGAAGAACCATCAAGCCAGCAGATAGGTGATCTACCCAAGTTCAGTGAAGAACTTTAAACAACCCTGTTTTATTGCTTCTTAGGCAATAATCACTTTTACTTCAACTGTATAGGTTGCTAGTGATGCTTTGTTTGGATTTACCTATCCAGGCAGTTCATAGATATGTGGAAGATTCTCCAACTATATCTTAGAACATAGAAATTATTATTTTAATTTCCCACGCAACAACTCATGGTCTCCAACCCATGTTGCCATTTTCAAAACACGATGCTCTATAGCTCGTCCTTATCAATGGGTAACTCCAAAGGGTCTTGCTTGATCCTTTGCCAGTGTTTATGCATGTAGCATCAATATTTAGCATATCTTTATTTCCTTGAATCAAGAACTATTCCTATGTACCTTTTCAAGTACCATAAGTATTCTTGATCTCAATCTAGTTGATCTTTACTTAGATCAATAGAGATTGGTATATGTTCGTCATGCCTAAAGTCATACGATACGTTTTTGGCGATCCTCATATTATATCATACATGATAAATTCTTTTGCAGAATAATTCCCAATTGAATTCTATTCATGTAACTTTAGCTTATCTAGTTTCAGTAGATACTAAATTCAGCTGAATTCTTTGACATATAATATAGGTTAAGAATCTCATTTAGACTCTTTGATGTTTAACTTAGTAAATGCTTATACATAGTTCAAACATCCTTTACTTAGATTTATTCACATGGGTCGAATATCTCCAATGGAGACTTTCGTGTTTGATTTAGTAAATGCCATTACTTAATCCAAAACAATATCATAAGATCTTTGTAAATAGATCTTAATACCCAGTATGTACTAAGTTTCGCCATGGTCCATCATTGATGAATAATCTCAAATCTAAGTCATTAGCATTTGAATGTTATTTTACAATAGAGAGATATGTGTGTGATACACATAGGACCAATTAAGTTTTTATGTACTCCCACTAAACTTCTTATATATCTATAAGAATCATGTATATTTTATGAAACTAAAATACTTATTAGCTTCATTAAAATATAATTCCAATCCCCAATTGCTTGCTTAAATCTTTACTTAGATTTTATAAGCTAGCTTTCTCTTTCAAGCATTTATTTGGATCCACAAATCCTATGACATACCATGTACATAGTTTATTCCAACATTTGATTGAGGAATACGTTTTGTCATTCAATTGCTATATGTACCAATATGCAATCATTGCTTGAATTATAGACTTGAGCATTATGATTATGCATGAGGTTTCAACACAATTCACACCATGAATTTGCTTGTAACCTTTAGCAACTAATCACGCTTTGTGTGTGAACACAATTTCATGTTTGATGGTTTTTATCCTTAAAACAAACTTGCAACCAATAGGTGTGAACCTATTCTTGCAAATCAACAAAATTTCAATTTTGTCATCAAAACATTGAGTATGTTTTATGGCCTTTAACCATTTAAAACATTTGAGTCTATATATGGCCTCTAACCATTTTAGGGAATCTGGGTTTCGTCATAGCTTTCTTACAAGTCACAAACTCATTAATCTACATGATAATAGTTTGACTGCAAGTTGTAGGTTTCTTCACTATTTAATAGAAGAATCTCATAGTTTCATTGACCTGATCTCTATGTTTCTTCACTATCTAATAGAAGAATCTCATAGTTTCAGTGACTTGAATTCTATGCCTACTTGGGTATAGAACATCAAACAATAGAATATCAATAGCCACTTGAAAGTCCTTTGAATATTCTGTTCTCCTTGAAGCACTTGTAAAGTCTTCTAAGAGATGTCTATTCTTTAAAGCCACTTCTAAAGTCCTTAAAGAATAAGTTCGGATTTTCTGAAGCACTTCGAAAAGCCTCCGGAATGTCCGTTTATGTTTGTTGTTCGCCTCGAAGACTTTCGAGGTCTATTTTCTCCCACTTGTCATTTTGGAAACGAATCTCCAAAAGGACATTATTTCGAGCAAACAAACATTATGTTCTCAAAAATTCGTGGTAGAAACAATACCCTTGTGTCTCATTTGAATAAATCACAATGAAACATATATCTATACTTGGGCCTTAGTTTGTCGAATGACAAACACTAAGCTCCCACTGAGTTTTGCAACTCTCTAGATATTTTATGAAAAGTTATTCTGAAATTACTTTTCAAAAGCTTTGACGAATTTGGTTTAGTTTGGTGGTAGTTGAGCATTTTGTTTTAGAAATTATAGGAAAAGTCTTTATGATTCATCATTAATCGAATCAAGTACTAATTGACTTCGATTATCCCAACTAAGATATGCCATATCTTATGGACCTAGATTGTGAACACACAATCATTGATGATCATATTTGGTCTCAAGTAATCATGAACATGATCTAACCTAGATCTTTATGATTTCTTGCCAAGTGGTTTTTATACTTCTGAATCTTTGAACTAGCCAAACAGATTCAAATTTATATCACATTTGAGTAAATAAACCTATATTCACTCAAATCCATGTGAAATAATAAAGTCATAAAATCTTTCTTTAGCTTTGAACTCTATTGTCTAGGCGTTCTAACAATAGTTCATATCTTTTGTTACTTTCAACAAGTAAGACTAGTTGTCTTAAATTGATCTAGAAATCAATCAATTTTCAAAAGTCTATCAAAATAGAGCTTTTGAATGTTAACTTGTTGATATGGTCTAAGCAACAGTGCCAAAGATTAGTGGAACTCAAATCAAGGGGTTGATTTGAACCTAGTAAAGTTCTTTAAAGAGTTGTTTGTTTTAATCAAGCATATTGACTCAACCTGTAATTGACCATTTCATTCAAATAAACAAACAAACATTGTTTTTGTTTTTCTTGAATGTGAGTCTTTCTGTGTTTGAAAACAGAAATTTAGGTATGTTGATTATGGAACAAAATAGCCATTAAGTTCCAGCCTTTGAAAGGACTTAAAACAAACTAGATGACCCTACAACTAATGTAGCATTGCCATGCTTCATTTCCCCCTTGTAGGTTATTAGTGTATCCTAGCTTCCATTGTTTGAGTTATTACCGAAGTAAGAACCTCAAGCGGTATATGATACCAAGGAAGTTTGATTGCTAGGTCACTTCTCTTTAAACATAAATTTATAGGTAGAATCGTAAATTCCTTTCATTTGTTCCTCGTTTTCCTATTTCTTGTACCCTTTCTTACAGTCTTTAAGAATTGAATTCTTTAGTGTTGACTTTTATACTTTGTTAGACATGTCCAATGTCACCAACAAGGTTCTTTACCATTTTAATTTATGTTGAATATTTTGTTTCAACTAGATGATCTTACCAGAAGCTTCTAAAGTTCTCTAAGCATCGATCTATTCGAATGTCTAGGGACTAGACTCATTCGAGAATTAAATGGACAAAGATATTAGGTTGTTAACCATTGGTAAAGCTGAGCGTATTAAACTCAATGCTTTATGATCTCAAAACTACATTGTATTTTGAATTCACAAGCACCAACTGGTTTGCCATTCGATTTTGATATTCGAAAACAACCATAAAAAGTTGCTAAAAGAAACCTACATTTTAAATTGCTACTTTCTCTCATTTCCGTGAATCGTTCTTGGATTCACTACCAATCGAGGAAATTTACTGTTACCTTTCTAAAAGGATTTATTGCAGTGCAAGATATTTAATTATAAACAATAATTAAAACATACATTGAAGCATGCAAAGTCTAAACATTTATCATGAATAATAACTTGAGATTAAAGCAACCATGCAATTCAAACAAGTTATTAGCATTTTATTCGATTTTATTGTTCCGGCAGGTGTGAATAAAATGATTCCAAGATCCTAAAATCATTGAAGAACTAAGCACAGTTTGTCGACTTAATCCTAAAACATCTTAGGTAAGCAAAAGCCTTTTGCTAATAGTCTAGAAACTATTCTTGGTTGATAGGTACGTCTAAGAACTTATTAGGCAAACCTATCGATTTTGCCACGACATAAAAGGACTCCTTACTTATATCGTTGAGTTTCACCAAAACTAACATGTACTCACAATTATTTGTGTACCTTGCCCCTTTAGGACCAATAAGTAACACCTCGCTGAGCGAAAACTATTACTAGATTGATGTAAAGGATATCCAAGCAAGTGTATATTTTGGCATGGCACCTTTTAACTCAATTTTTAAGTTTGGAACTTAAGGCTCTTACTATGTTGGTTAGATTTTAAGTGAACTAAGATCCTTAATCATGCAACATAATCAAGCCACAATCTCATGCATAATTAAGACATATTTAAAGCAATAAATAACTTAAAGCATGCATAAGATAAATGTGATCTAGTATGGCCTGACTTCATCTTGAAGCTTTAACTTCAAAGTCCGTCTCGAAAATCTCCGTGGGAGGCACCATTTTCTTCAAATAGGATAAGCTATAATTAAAACTTATTACAACTATTTGATGGTACGCAGACCATATTTGAATTGAGAAACGACTTTGGTACTTTAGACCAATTACATTCAAATTAATGGTACGCAGACCATATTTTCTATCCTATTTGGGCCATACTAGTCACTTCATAACCTGCAAAACAGTACATATGCAATATATACCATTCACCAATTCATTATCATGAATGGCCCACATAGCTGGTTAGTAAAACACATTATGCATCACTTAAACATTTGCAGCAATTAATCAAGGGCACCAATAATCTACCAATTATTCAGTCCTTATTAATTCTAATCAAGTTGTTTTAACCTTAAGGATTTGTAGACCTAATCAAGAGTTTATGACTAAAAGCGCTCCCACTTAAACCAATAAATTCATATGCTTTACTAATTTTAAACATAAAAATGTATTTCTAGTCTAACCGGAAACATACAAATTTAATTAAAATTTAAAGCTCATATAAATTTATAATTGAATCCAAAAAGTTTAATTTAATTTCAGTCGTATTTAAATTAATTCATGATTTTAATTTTAGTAAAATAATTAGAATAAATAAAATTTATTATAATTACAATATTCAAAATTAAAATCCAAGAAAATAATTTAAATTATTAATTTTAAAATTAATTAAAATTACGTAAACTGAAAATTTCAAATTAAACATTCAAAACGATCTAATCGCAACGCAAACACCCTACGCATCGCACGCCCATGGGCCACACGCACACAGCCATCGCTGGCCATGTGCGCGCAGCCCATGCGCTCGTCGCATAGCTGCTGCATTTTCCCATCGCAAGCCATCGCACAAGTGGTGCTCGCTGCGCGCGCGCCAGCGCTCGACGCACGCGAG
Organism: Spinacia oleracea; assembly: GCF_020520425.1. Lineage (NCBI taxonomy): Eukaryota > Viridiplantae > Streptophyta > Magnoliopsida > Caryophyllales > Amaranthaceae > Spinacia > Spinacia oleracea. The sequence goes on along the minus strand of NC_079488.1, from coordinate 66,104,489 downwards.
CCATCGCTCGCTGTGCGCGCTCGCCAGCGCTTGCTGCGCGCGCTCCAGCGCTTGATGCACGCGAGCCATCGCTCGCTGTGCGCGAGCAATTGCGCGCTGCGCGCGATCAGCGCTGGGCGCAGCGCTCGTGGCACGCGAGCTTGCGCTCGCTGCGCGCGAGGCTGCGCGCGCTTGCGCGAGGCAGTGCGCGTTGTGGCGCAGCTCGCTTGCTGCCCACACGCGACTGCCATGCCTTGCCTTCGCCCATGCCCATTCATCCATATCTCGTGGCCCACGACACAAGGCAGGGCTGCTGCCTTGTGCTCGTGCACCATGCCCCTGCTCATTGCATTCGTGCTGCACGGGCGACGAGCTCCCTTGCTCGTCGTCGCATGCCCGCACTATACAACACCCCTTAAGGGTAACACGAAGCGTCCATTGCTTTGTGCGTGCAAGTTATATGAACGAATCGCATAAAAATTTAAAATTTATATTTAAAATTAATGACAAATTAATAAATTAATATTAATTTCACAATTTTAGGGCGAAAAATCGAAAATTTATTATTCAATTGATTTCCGATTATCATGGATTCAAGCCTAGGTCAAAAAAATTTAAAATTTATCATAAATTTACAATTTTTATGGTGGTTTTTAATCATAGGTTTCTAATTAAATTATAATTAATTATGAAAATCAAATTAATTCTAAATTATTCTAATTTTCAACAAATTAATCATAATTACAAATTAGATTGCATAATTAACAAAGCTAGGCATTCAAACTTGTTAAACATATACAGTAGGTCAATCAAAAATTCAAGATTTATCAACAAGAATCGCAAATATTTAATTTAACATCTTAAATTTACGAAATTTTGCATTCGAAAAACTAAAACCTTCGAAAAGTCATAGTTAGGCTTCGAATTTGAGAATTCTGGGTTCGGCAGAAAAATAATTTTTTTGTCAAAATTTTAGAATGCCTTTTACATGCGGAATTGACACAAAAATCACTCGATTTCGATGAGTAACGAAGAAACTGCCGAAAAACTGCGTACGTATAATTAAATAAACGCAATTTGCAATTAATTAACAATTACGAAAATTAATCACCCCTTTTAATTCTTGCAAATTTGTAATATTTAACCATGTTCATGCAATTTAGATTATGAAAATAATAAGAGGCTCGTGATACCACTGTTAGGTTATGATACATATGACAATTCATAAATCATGCGGAAACAACCATTAAGCCAGGAATACATATTATTTACACATAATCATATAGCATAATTTAGATGCATACTCTTTGTTGCGTGCCTTCCCTAGCTGCGCCCGAACCGAACAAGAACAAGTCTTTAGGACTCCAAGTGTCGTCCCTCCGTAGATAGTCCACAGCACGTCCGGATCCGCCTTAAGATTGACCAACTAGAATCGCCCTTAAGGTACTATTATTTTCGGCTAAAATGGGCAAGAGTTATGGCTGATTTTTCTGCTTAAAAATCCTAGTTTTGAATACTTGAAAACTTATGTATAAATAATGACCCCTAGGCCCTTATTTATAGAGGTATGGAAAAGGAATTGTAATCCTACTAGGATGTGGATTTGTTAATTAGAACTTTATTAGGACTCTAAATAACAAAGCAATTCTAATAAGATTAGGATTTTAATCTTCGCACGAATCCCAATAGAATTAGGATTTCCGGCATACGCATCGCACAAGCCGTGCACCCGCGCAGGCCTTGCGGCCCACGACAAGCGCACAGCCCATGTGCGGTGCTGCGTGCGCGCGCGCGCCCTTGGCTGGGCCTGGCCTTGCGCTGGGCCTGGTCGAGGCGTGCGTTGCGTGCGGCTCGCTGGGCGATGGCCTGGCTTCGTGCTGGGCCTTCGTCTAGCGGGCCTCGTCCGATGCTAATTCGTACGATACGCTTCCGATTAAATTCCCGATTCCGGAATTCATTTCCGATACGAACAATATTTAATATTTCCGATTCCGGAATTAATTTCCGTTTCGAACAAATATTTAATATTTCCGTTTCCGGAATTATTTTCCGATTCCGATAATATTTCCGTTTCTGACAATATTTCCGTTTCCGGCAATATTTCCGATTCCGGCAATATTTCCATTTCCGATAATATTTTCCGATACGTACCATGTTTCCGTTTCCGGCAACATCTACGACTTGGATAATATTTATATTTCCGATACGATCCATATTTCCGTTTCCGGCAATATCATCGTTTCCGGAGTATTCATTTCTTGCCTGTGACGATCTCAGCTCCCACTGAAACCAAGATCCGTCGATTCCGAATATCCATAGATGGAGTATTTAATGCCATTAAATACTTGATCCGTTTACGTACTATTTGTGTGACCCTACGGGTTCAGTCAAGAGTAAGCTGTGGATTAATATCATTAATTCCACTTGAACTGAAGCGGCCTCTAGCTAGGCATTCAGCTCACTTGATCTCACTGAATTATTAACTTGTTAATTAATACTGAACCGCATTTATTAGACTTATCATAGAATGCATACTTGGACCAAGGGCATTATTTCCTTCAATTACCTGTAAGCAAGATATCATCCACATATACTGCAGCCAAAGTGATATACCCCTCATGCTTCTTGATAAACAGTGAGTAGTCATTTTTTTGATTGGATGAATCCTTGTTTCTGCAGTTCACTGTGTAACTTAGCAAACCATTGTCTGCTTGCCTGTTTGAGCCCATATAGTGACTTGGTAAGTTTACACACTTTGTTCTCTGGATTGGGAATCCCTTCTGGCATTCTCATGTAAACTTCTTCATGGAGATCCCCATGAAGAAAATCATTGTTTACATCAAGTTGGTAGATATCCCAGTTCATGTAAGCTGCCACTGCAATAATACATCTGACTGTTGCCATTTTCACTACAGGAGAAAAAGTCTCATCATAATCTATGCCATATTTTTGTGTGTAACCCTGTGCAACAAGTCTTGCTTTACATCTTTCCAGACTTCCATCAGCCTTAAGTTTAACCTTGAACACCCATTTGCACCCTATAGGCTTCTTACCAGTAGGTAAGGTCACAACTTCCCATGTATGATTTGCTAACAAAGCTTCAGTTTCTTTCTCCATGGCCTGTATCCATTCTGGGCTCAAAGTAGCTTCTTTGTAGTTCTTTGGTTCTGTCAGACTTTCTAGCTTGGTAATCAAGGCATGATGACTTTGTGGCACACAGGTATAAGAAACAAGATTGCACCAGTGTGTAGAAGTAAAGCAATGGTAGTTATCTAGGTATGAGGGTGGTTTGGATGTTCTTGTGGATTTCCTGATAGGTGTGTTATCAGGGTGATTTATGAGAGGAATAGAAGAAGAAGAAGAAGAAGAAGAAAGAGTAGAAGGAGATGAGAGATCAGAAGAGATAGGAGAAGTGTTAGAAGCAGAAGGTGAAGGAGAGAGAGATGGAGAAATAGAGGAAGTTGTAGAAGAAGATGGAGAGATAGTGGACTGTATAGTAGATGAAGATAATGGTGTTTGTTGAACTGTGGAGATAGGAATATCTAGATTAGGTTGTAGGGGTGTGTGTACTGGTAAGAAAATGTATGGAGGAAAGTCTGATACTGCAGAAGTTGTTTCAGTAGACAAATGGAAAGGAAAATGTGTTTCATGAAAGGCAACATCTCTGGAGATGCTGATTTTGTTTGACTCAGTATCCAACACTTTGTACCCTTTCTATGTAGGTGAATAGCCAATAAACACACATGGCTTTGCCCTTGCATCAAACTTGCTTCTGTCCACCTTAGTAGTGGAAACATAGCACAAGCACCCAAAAGATCTCAGATGTGTGTATGAGGGTTTGTGACCATGTAACTTTTCATAAGGAGTGAGATTCCCAATACTTCTTAATGGCATTCTGTTAATAAGATAAGTAGCACACAAGACACATTCTCCCCAATATCTGATAGGCAACTTTGATTGAAAATGCAAAGCCCTAGCTGTTTCTAGCAAATGTCTGTGTTTTCTTTCCACAACCCCATTCTGTTGTGGTGTTCCACTGCAACTGGTTTGATGCACTATGCCTTTGTCTATTAAAATCTTTCTCATTTCTCCTTCACACAATTCTAATGCATTATCTGACCTGACACACAAAACTTTTGAACTGAATTGTGTCTCTACCATTTTCAGAAAAGAATCAAGAATAGGGACAGCATCAGTTTTAGATTTTAACAAATGAGTCCAAGTTGTTCTGGTAAAATCATCAACTATAGTAAGAAACATAGTACATCCATTGTGTGTTTTGTGCTTATAAGGTCCCCAGGTATCCAAGTGTACCATCTGAAATATTCTTGATGTTTTGATACTACTAACTGGAAAAGAATTCCTAGATTGCTTAGCAGCTGGACATATCTGACATATAACATCATGATTGGAAACATTTCCTAAGCTATCAATCACATGTTTCATTTTTAAGAAAGGCATATGTCCTAATCTCAAATCCCAAACCTGAGCATCTGCATTATTGGTTGTAGTTAAAGCTGAGAGACAACTTGTGGCTGATTGAACTCCATTGTCTTCATTTGTATTTACACTGTACAATCCAGACTTCATTTTACCAAGAACCCGTGGCCCTTTCATTGAATGGCCCTGAATGAAACATTTATCAGCAGTAAATGAGACAGTGCATTGCATATTTGAACATAACTTATTCACAGACAATAGGTTGTATTGAAAATCTGGAACATGTAGAACACCCTTCAGTTGTATGTTCTTGTCTATGGTCACAGTTCCTTTGTGATATACTGACACCTTTCTTCCATCAGGTATGGTGATATACTCATCATTTTCATTAACATATTCATATTGATCAAACATACTTAGGTTTGAGCACATATGATCAGATGCACCACTGTCCAATAGCCAGCTGGAATTAGAACAAGTAAGAAAACAATAAGTATTACCTGCCATGAATGCATGGCCTGATGTATCTCCTTCTTCAAACTCAGTATCTGGTGTGACCTTGTCTGGCTGTTGTTGTTGCTTATTTAGCAGGTTCAACAATTGAGTACATTGTTCAGCAGTCAGAAATCCAGGTTGGCTTTGTTGTGGTTCCTTTTCTGGAGTATAAAATTGTTGTTGATACTCTGTCATATCATCTCCATACCCTTCATCTGAATATGTTGCTGCAGCTGCTCTCTTATCAGTTTTGAATCCTGTAAAACCAGGTGGAAACCCATGCAGTTTGAAACATCTTTCTGTACTGTGTCCATTGACTTTACAATGATCACAGAAATAGCTTGCCACTGGCCTTCTGAAATTTGCAGACTTATTTCCTCCAAAATTTCCATAAGCACTTCTTCCTGTGTTAGAAGATTGTTGACCTCTGTATCCACCTCTGTGATAATCATTGTATCTCCTTCTATCAACAGCAAATGCATGAGAATCATGTGATGGCACTGGAGTACTTATCTCCCTTTGCCTCTCTTCTTGTGCAAGCATTCTGTATGCATGTGAGATTGTAGGTAGTGGTTGTTGCATCAGCAGATTACCCCTAACAATAGCTAGATGTTCTCCAAGTTTCATCAAGAATTGCATAAGTCTCTGATCTTGTTGCATCTTGAAGATCTTTTGTGTCAGATTGCATGTACAAAGATTACAAGTACATGTAGGCAAAGGATTTGCAGCACTGATCTTATCCCACAAAGATTTTATCTCAGTAAAGAACTCTGAGATATTCTGTCCACCTTGTTTCATTTCTGACACTTGTTGCTCCAGAGAAAACAACTGAGGTCCTGAAATGAAGCCAAACCTATCTTCCAAGTCCAACCAAATCTCTCTAGCTGTTTGAAAATATAAGACACTCTTTGCAATAGTAGAATCTAGGTTGAATAGCAGCCATTAAATCATCATATCATTACATCTCATCCATGCATGGTATGTTGGATGATCAACATCAGGTTTTGTCAAAGTTCCATTAATGAAACCTAATTTGTTCTTAGAAGAGATGGATATCATCATGCTTCTTTTCCAGTCACCATATCCATCTCCTTTAAACTTGATAGAAACCAATTGATTAGCTGTGTTATCAGTAGGATGAAGGTAGAAAGGACTAGTAATATCCTGATTAGGTGTAGTGTTACTGTGATCTCCCATTTTCAATTGAAAGAGAATCTAAAAACAGGTTCAGATACTGAGGTTGATGAAAAGGAATACAGGAATATCAACTGAGAATGACTATTACTGAATCACAGAATCTATCACTAGATTTAGGAATCTAACTAAACATATTTCCAGAATTTGCAGTAAATTGCAGAAAAAATTGATTATCACAGCTTCGAATCAAAGAATTTGCAGAAACAAATCATACCAGAATCAACAGGACTGATTGTAGAAACAGGAACTCGAAATGCATCTTTGTATCACTGCTCTGATACCATGTTAAAAACAGCAGAAGAGAAGATTGCACTGATTTAGTTCTTAGCAGCCATTAACAAAGCTTGCTAAGATAGAGAGAATATTATTGAGAGAATTGCTTAGAGTGTACGCTTATTACAACAGAATGATTAATTAAGCTTAGGAAAGGAAATAATCTACTTATATAAGACAACAATGCCTTGCTGTCATAGCCAATCAGAAGCCAGCATAATCCTAACAACCAATCATAGTGCAGCAGTACATCAACCAATCATATTACAGCATTGCTAACAACCAAGCTGATGCTGGTAGCACATGTCAGCAATTCAGTTACAAGAGCTGTAATCCTGTGTGGGCAAGACTAGCTTGTGTATGGTGAGGCTGCACTTGTGTGTGTTGATCATTCTGTAATCCAACAATGACACATGTACGTGTTTAAATATCTTACTCAGACTATTTTGGTAAACATTGAAATGGTTTTGTCCCAAATAAAATGTTCAAGTGTCCTATATATACTAGAGTGTCGAGCATTTAACATGAAGATTTCAAACTACATTAGTTCTAAGCTACTAGGGGTGGCAACGGACCGGGTGGATTGGGTGCAACCCAAACCCAAAATAAAATTCTAGTAAAGCATGTATCAATAGACAATTTACATATAGTTAAGTAACTGGAATTCGATTTTGTACCTGGTTCAAACGAGTACCCGATTTCGGAACCGGTTTCAATGAGTACCCACAAGGGTAACGGGTCTTGAAAGCTAAGAACCGGAACCGAGACCATTTGTAGGAGATTTCGAGTCCTTGTTCTTGAGGGGTGACGGCAAGCTAGATTTGGTCCATGAGCATTTCCCCTTGCTCACTAGGTCGTTCTAACCATTTCGTGAAATCGGTGCCCTTTTTTTCTTTCATCATCTGGTAAGTTTTGCTTGTCAACATGGGTTTTCTTATTGATTATTGTCGAGGGTTGATCTCGAGTAGTAAAAGGAATGTGGGTGTGCAAGGTGGAGGCGATAATCACGGGCCAAAAAACTACGTTTGTTGTTTATAATGTTTTGCGTTTAATATTTGTAAGCTCTAGTAGAGCTTATCTTAATTGCTTCAGATGGGTAAGCGTTTTAAATGACCCCAAAGCTTATGTAGTATATGTTGTTTTTTAAAAAATTCTCTTTAACTATCTATACTAATATTTTAAAAATGTTTGTAAGAATGTATATGTGTCATGTATACAAGGATCGGATATCGATTCATAAATTAAAAGTTACACTTTTTACCATTTTAGCTAGCTACAATGTATATTATTTTTACATATATATATAAAATGCAATATTTTTAAAATCGATTCATGTTTACAAAAAGTGCACGCTCCACTAAAAGCAAATTGAGAGGAATGTTCGGGCCACACTCTAGTTGTATGATTAAGGTCATGTTCTCTTCACCTTGTCATTGTTACTCATTGGATAAGACCTTATTAAATCAGACTAGACCAGGCCAGACCATACCAGACCAACAACATTCAGACCAGACCTTTTTAATTATTTATTACTGACTCCGTCCCAGATTAGTTGTTACACTTTCCTTTTTTGGCCGTTCCAGATTAGTTATTACACTTCTAAATTAGGAATGACCCCACAATTATTATATTGTCTCTCTTTTCCCTTAATTTTTTGTCCCCACACCCTCTCTCATTCAATTAAAAAAATACACCACTAACTTCTATCACATCTACTTTTTCAATAAAATAACAATTGATAACCAAACAACCACTTATCACCTAAAACTTTGTGCAAAGGTAAGTGTAACAACTAATCTGGGACATATGGAGTATTACTTCTTCTTCTTCTTCTTCTTCTTCTTCTTCTTCTTATTATTATTATTATTATTATTATTATTATTATTATTATTATTATTATTATTATTAATTAATTAATTAATTAATTAATAATTACGGAGTACTCCCTCCGTCTCTTTTTGTTCTTTACGTTTTCCTTTTTGGGTATTTCAAAATGTTCTTTACATTTCCTTTTATATTATCACATAAATGACTTAGTATTTTATCAAAATTTGTGTCGAATTATTATTTTAACCAATTAAATTCAATGGGTCATTTAATCTCTCCCACTTTTCCATTGAGACATTAAATTTTTCTCATTTTCCAATATCAGAATTTTGATTAAAATGAAAACATTATAAATAAACTTAATTTATCTTGTTTAAATAAAAAATTGAGGACTCTCGATGCAAATTAATTAATCGTTAAAACGCGTGAAAAATATTAAACGTAAAGAACAAAAAGAGAGGGAGGGAGTAATAATCAATAATTAATAAAATTTTTTATTAATAATTAGTACTAAAAATTAATAATTACTCCTTCCGCCCCAAAATATAATGTCTGTTTTCTATTTTGGGTGTCCCAAAATGTTGTGCCTATTTTCCATTTTGGGTGTCCCAAAATGTGGTACAATATTTAATGTTTGTACCTATAAAATAGTGTGGTCCTATCATTAATGTTTCTATATGAAAATGTGATCCCATAATTTATTAGTTTTTGTCTTTTGGTTTAAAAAATAAAATAAATTATGTACTTTTATACTAAAGTACAATAACATTAATAGTTCATCATGTTATTTTTCTATTTTCTTAATTCCCATGAAAAATATCAAACGGGTACTATATTATGGGACGGAGAAAGTGATAATTAGTAATTAATAAATAATAATAATGATTATTAAGTTTTATTTTAGGAGTATTTTATGTGTTATTGAAAATCAAGTAGCATTTGGTGAATTACGCCAAAAGTCGGAAATAGTTTTAAAAAAAAATCGATAAAACAAAAGGCATTATTATTATTTGTCTTACAAGTTTTAATCACATGCCACGAATCTAAAGATGGTTTGAACTTTGAAGTCACAGAATTAGTTTACAAGTTTAGGTTCGGTTTAAGGCTCTGTTTGGCAAAACTAACTGAAACGAGGCTGAAACTGATAAGGAAGTGACTGAAATAGATAAGGTGCTGAAACTGATAAGTTAACTGATTAGGTAAATTGTTTGGTAAAACTTATTGTTTAAGTTATTGATTTTTAGTTAACATTTATACTCCATATATTTTATATACTTCTATGTCAATGTTAATTACTTTTTTAAGTTATTAATCTTGTCACATAGGATGGGCTATTAAACGTTATTGTCGTATTGAATACTCCGTAACAATCCGTAACAAGGCAAGATGGAGGTAATCAAGGAATGTCAAACATAATAAATTAGCAGTATAATTTGAAAGCATCAAAGTCATAATTTGCTAATAGTATGTCAAAAAAAATGTCAAAAGTGTTGCATGACAGTCAAGAAATCCATATACTCTGTATATAATTGGAGTCAAATAACATCGTGTGATGATGCAGCAATGTGATGAAGGGTGATGATTTCAGATTGTCATAAACAATTTACTTCATATTAAGCGCATTTCAGTGACTGAATTCCAGACGTTACTTTGAGTAACGTTCTAATTTCAGTCCAATTCACCACCTGAAATATTATTTCAGCTTTCTACCAAACACTCCTAAAATGATAAGTTAATAAAAATTTCAGGTAACTAATAATTTAAGGTGACTGAAATGCGTTACCAAACATAGCCTAAATGTTTAATGTACTCCGTATCTAATTAAGTTTGTTCTGTTCCTCAAAAAGTACTCAAAAGAACCAAATATAAAAATGAAAAAGCAGGATGAATAGCCCATAATGCACTAATGCGGTATACACCTCATAGGTTTTGCACATGGGCCTCTGTACATTAATTTGATTTATTACTAATAATAGCATGTAATTAATTAATTAAATAATTAACTAATGTATGGTCCACTGATTATTATTAATTTTATTACACTAATCAATCTATTCATTCACTACGTGTGCGTGCTTTGAGTTGAGTACCTCCGATGTTATGTACCTGGCTGTCCCTTTGTTTTCGTGTTTATACTATAACTAGTTTCTGGATCCGTTCTATGACCGGCTAATTATATAGTGATTATTAAACGGTCTTTTAAAGTACTTATTTTGTTGAGGGATTGTGATTTCAGTGAGTTGAAAGTTGAAAAAATAAACAAAAATTAGGCGGTGAATTAATATCGAGGTTTAAACAGGGAGATGGGCTGGTAGAGGTTATATGAATTAAATGATGAATTGATGTTGAATGAGGAAGATGAAGTGAGATGTTAAAGCTGTAAAATAATTCTTATAACAAAAAGAAAAAATTGAAAAAAAAATGAATGGAGAAATTATGGTATGACACATGTCATCTAATAATACATGGTCTTTCTTTTTAAATATTAGGTATGGATTAATCGGATTTCATACATAATGATATTCATATATAAATCATATAGAATAGAGAAGGGTAATAATAATGTAAACAAATGAAATTAGTTACGGTAAGACTTACATAGCGTTGTAAAAGAGTCGAGACGAGTCGATCGAGTTTCAGTCTGCTCGAACTCAACCTGATAAGGATTATTAGTGTTTGAACTAACTCGAGCTTGAATGAACTTAAAACTTTTGTTCAATCTTGTTTATTAACTTATAAAACAAGTTTTGAGCGAGCTTCGACAGATCAATCTTGTTAACGAGAAGTTCAATATAATAATGTATCAACTCATTTACATCCTGTATGTATATCACCCAATTTTTTCTCATTCTACATATAAATATTCAGTAATTCAGAGTTTTCTAGATTGATTGGGATCCAGGTAAAATCAGTTATCAGACCTCAATGGGAAGAAAAACTCACCAAACAAATGTTGTCACATTTCCAAGTATCAAAAAGCTTATGGGTTTCCTTAAAAATCTGTGTGCATATAAGAAAAGTTTTGGGAATACTAAGGGGACAAAAGGAAATGTATCGTTCCTCAAAAGTACTTATCGTATTACCCCATCTTTACCCTCACGGCCTCACCTCACCCACACCCCCGTGAAATAGAAGCTTTTCTTAAATTAAGGAGTAGCTTAAGGTTTAATCATAGTTTTGATCGAGAATGAGATGTTTATCTGATGACACTAATTATCCACATTGATTAGGAAAATGTGAATACGATAACACTAATTATCCGTATTGTTTAGGAAAATGCAAATATAGAAGATAAAAATAGAAACATCAAACAATAACATTGGAAATTTGGAACAAAATACGAAGTATATAAACTGTAACTTATTTAAGGGTGAGTTTATCCCCAGACTCACCTCCAATCTTCAGACTCTGCCACATCAGTTTTTCACTAATTTTTTCATTATCCAGACTCACAAAAAACTCACCCTATTTTTACACATTATCCCCAGACTCACCTAACTCTTAAAATAATATTTTATGTATATATCTTTTTTTGGTACATTTTCTAAATAATATTGAAACTATGTTTTCTTATATACAAACAAAGTAGATCTGATCAACAGCCAACAGGCAGGCCGGGCCGGGCCGAGGACATAAAAATCTGTCCATTATGTAGGCCGGGCGGGGCGGGCCAAGCTTCGTGCCAATTTTGTATGCTCAAAACCCGCTATTTCGGGCCAAAAATAGCGGGCTTTTCGAACCAATTTCGGGCCAGACCAAATTTATAACTAAAATTGTTGTTTTGCGTAGTCCAAAGCCCGCAAAATTTTTAAAAAATCGGGCCGGAATCTTCTGCCCAAAACCCGGTAATTTTCGGACCGGGTCGGGCCGGGCCTATGTTGATCAGCTTCAAAACAGAGTAATTTATAATTCGAAAAAAATTGAAAAAAGCAGGATATGTTAATTTCGAAATTGACATGTATTCCGTACAAATTAGAAACAATAACACAACATATTAAATTCAAAAGATCTAGAACATAAATTTAAAGGCAAATGAAACAAAATAATACATAAACCATCAATAATTTAGTTGGGTGAAATAAGATAAATTAAGTTTGATGATGTGGCATAATTTTATTGGAGGAAAATAAAGTGGAGTCTTAAGTGAATCTTGTGTGAGTCTTGGATTTCCAAACTCACTTCAAAACTTGGTGTAGTCTTTTACCACATTATCCCAAGATTTAGGCTTCATACTCACCTCAAGACTCCCTTCAAGATTAGGGATAAACTCACCCTTAGGGTAAGCCGTATCATTATAGAGGATACTAAGGGTATACTCGTAATTGTACTATTCTACCATATTATTATATATATGAGTCAAAGGCACCCGTATTAGAGTAAGCCGTATCATTATATTCACATGGTATCAAGAGCACTAGGTTTTTCGTTTAGATCCAAAAACCCTAAAACATAAATCTGACTTTTGCATATCGGGAAGTACGTAGGTCCTTTTACAAATCAACTGTTCATTGTCAAATTACGTGATTGATTGCAAGAGTAGATCTTTATTTTACTTTTCTTGATTACTTTTGTTCGCTTCCGCACATACATCGAAGTTATGGATACATTCATTCATCCACCTTCGACAGTGACTTTTCCGACGACCCCTGCCACACCAGCGCAAGGAAGCAGTCCTTTGCAGCAGCCCATCACCGATCTCAGGCCGCCGGCACCGATCAGTCAGTGGCGGTGCCAGGATTTTCTCATTAAGGATTCGGAATCTTCGAACGCATATAATAAAATATTAATCCAAAATTCAAATTACAACTAATAATTCGTGGGGCCGATATTCTATTATAATAACATTAAAAAAATTATAATTGAACTTGACGAGTTTTCATATTTTAAAAGCGATCTATTACATCATCATATTTTGGGGTCTGTTACTGTGTTAGAGTGTTAAGTGCCGTGGGCAGCTTTAGAAACCCGAAAAAGAGAGTACAGGGGGTCGAACCCATGACCTTTGGTTTGATAATCAAAGCAAAAACCACTGCAGCGCCATTAATGTTTGTGTCATAATGCGCTTTCACTATTACTTAACCCGGTTTATTTTTTTCTTTAAATCTGCCTGATATTTTTTTCCGCTAGTAAGGGTTCAGTTGAACCCACTGAACCCTTACTAGCACCGCCACTGCGATCAGTTCGCAGCCTACCTCCAGTGGTGCACCACCCGCTACCGCCTACCCGTGGCAACCGACTACCACCTCTCCCCGCCGCCTGTTTGATGTGTACGGTGGTTTTGGTCATGGTGAACTGGGCCAGAATATTGATGGAATAGCAGGAAGTCTTTATTTTTTTTTTTGACGGGGAAGAACAATTTCATTAATAATCCGCCATACGGCATCTACAATAATAAAATAGATCTGCATACCACAGATTTAAAGAAAATACATAACTGTTACAATCAAAACAATTACTATTCGCATTCTAAAGCACATCTCGTACTCCACCGCTTCTAACTTAACGCGGGCAGTGATTTTCGATGTTTCGGCATCTTTCCAAGTAGAGCCCTTCGCAAATGCGCACGAATTGTTCTGATTGACGAGTTGATGATAAACCCTAAACCTGTATGAATCCAAATCTCCTTCCCAATTATTGAAACCCTAAAAACCCTAAAAAAATTCTCATCCATGGATGAGAATCAAGAACCTAGAAAACTCTAGGAAAAACCCAAATAAATTGGGAACAACCCAAGAATAAATAGGGAACAAAACAACGGAAAAAACAAGAAATAAGGGTCGGAAATAGTCTAATTTCCGAAGAAATTAGACTATTTCCGGCCTAAACGGCAAAGAAAATTGAAACCCTAAAAGATGAGAGAGAAGAGAGAAAGGGGGAGAGAGGGAATAGCAGGAAGTCAAAGTTCTTTAAATTTTGGCACTTTCGGGAATTCAAGTCACCTGCAGGGCAACATCAACTTCGGTGGACCCACATTCGTGGGTAGTCACGGGCTGTCCCCGCCCATCTCCACACCGAGTGGTTTCGGTCCTCCACCGGGCTTTTATCCTTACGGTCCGAGTTTGTCTCAATTGTCTGGAAATTTGGTAACTTCGACATCTAATGTAAAAAATATAGTTACTACTGTTCTTACTACTGTTGAAAATTATTTACCATGGCGTACGCAGTTTGAATCTTTTTTGGTTTCTCATGGTCTGTTAGGCTTCATTGATGGTTCTATTACTATGCCGAATATGTTTGTGATTGATACTCAAAACCGTCAAACTATGAATCCTGATTATTATCATTGGTTAAGAATTGATCAAACAATACGTTGTTGGTTATTTACAACTTTGTCTCAAGATATGCTTGTTGAGGTGCATGAAGTACAGTTTTCGCATTTGCTTTGGAGAGACTTCAGTCTCGTTTTATGCATGCTAGTTTAGCCCGTTCTATGGAATTGAAAACATTGTTACAACATGTTGCTAAGCAAGAATCTCAGTCTATGGAGTCATATTTGCGTGAAGTAAAAATTCTAGCTGATTCTTTGACTAAGCAAGAATCTCAGTCTATGGAGTCATATAATGTCGTGACAAGTCAATTTTTACATTTTAATGATCACATTACGTTCTCTGATGTTCGTGGGGCATTGTTAAGTCACGAGCAACTTATTAAAGGTCGTCAGGCTAGGGAACAAGGTTTTGCCACGCATCAGGCATTCTTGGCGAATACTCGTTCTGTCTCAAATCGATCGGACAACAACTCCACTTCCTCTAATGCAAGGAATAATTCTAAGGGATCCCGTGGCAACAATGGGGGTCGTGGGGGTGAAAAAGGTCGTGGTAAAGGTCGTGGAAAAGGCCGTGGTGGGGATGCAAACCAAACACAAGCCCAAACACAAAATTCAGGAGGTACAGCTTTATGTAATTCTGTTTTGTCATCTGATAGTGCTGTTGTTGCTCTTGCGTCCTGCGATACTAACAATCTATTTGCAGGGAACTCTAATGTAGGGGGTGTGTTTGGTCCTAGTCCTACCAATATAGTCTGTCAAATCTGTTTCCATCCAGGTCATTCCGCAATTGCTTGCCCATCTCGTTATTCTCAGAATTCGAATGCCGCTCTTGCTAGTCTTCCCACAGGAGAGCATAATGAGACTACATGGTTTCCTGATTTCGGAGCATCTTCTCACATGACTAACGACCTAGGTATGTTATCTGACAAGTCTATTTATACTGGTCCTGTTCATGTTGAACTAGCAAATGGCACTAAAATCTCAATAAAACATGTTGGCAAGGTCACGTTAAACTCAAACAGTCGTCCTTTGGTTTTAAACAATGTTTACCATTGTCCCAAAATTAAATTTAATCTAATGTCGGTGCAAAAGTTAGCTAAAGATAACAACTGTACTGTGAGTTTTAATGGTTCTCATGTTTTTGTAAAGGACAACCAGTTAGGGGAAGTGCTTCTCAAGGCTTCTAGTCAAGGCAGTGTCTATCCCATCACCCTCACCAACCAACCTAGGAGATCAGTGGCTTTTGCGTCAATCACAGCTCCAGGTCCTACGTGGCATCGTCGTCTTGGTCATTGTGGTGATAGAGTATTAGGTGCTCTTAAGAGCAATAAGGCAATTGTTTTTGCCAGTAGTAATGTGTTTGATTGTGTTTCATGTTGCTTAGGAAAGTCTCATAGGCTACCTTTCCAGGATGTAATACACTCGTTTAATAAACCTTTGCAATTAGTTCATTCGGATTTGTGGCAATCGCCTGTTTTGTCAAACCTTGGTTTTAAATATTATGTTTGCTTTGTTGATGATTTCTCTCGCTATACTTGGATTTATCCTTTAAAACGAAAATCGAATGTGCATGATCGATTTATGGATTTTCAAAAATTAGTTGAGAATTTATTTGACTGCAAAATTAAATATTACCAAAGTGATGGGGGTCGTGAATTTGATAATGCTCCTTTGCTTGATCATTTTCGAAAATGTGGAATATCTTTTAGAAAATCTTGCCCAGACACTCGACAACAAAACGGTGTTGCTGAACGAAAGCATCGACATGTAATTGAACTTGCTTGAACGATGCTCATTGAGTCATTGCTTCCCGATCAATTACGGGTCGATGCTGCGTATACGGCAACATATATAATAAATCGATTGCCTACCCCAGTTTTGCAAGGTGCTTCTCCTTTTGAAAAATTATTTTCAAAGCAACCTGATTATTCGTTTTTACGAGTGTTTGGTTGTGAGTGTTTTTCGAATTTTATTGCGAAACCATCAATTAAGTTAACTCCGAGGTCAGTTCAATGTGTTTTTATTGGGTATGCCCCGGGCTATAAGGGGTATCGTTGCTATGAACCAAAGTCGGGTCGTGTTTATGTGAGTCGGAATGTGAAATTCCATGAGTCGGTCTTTCCGTATAGATCTCTAGTGTCATCGCGTCCTTCGCCGTCGACAAACTCTAGTGATACGGACACATCCCTCCTCATTTTACCATCATATTTGTCCCATAGCATAGCCCAAACTCCTGTTAGCCATCCCCTTGTCGCCCACCTAGGTCAGTCTGGACCGCAGCCTGATCGTGGCAAAAATGGCCACGCCACAGCCAGGCCGTGGCCCAATCTGCCTAGCTGTGAAGGGAATTACATCCAGGCATAGCATACCTGCGGTGAGACAGGGCCAACCACAGGCACACCGTGGCCTGGTCTGCTCCTCTCTTCACCTTTGGCTTCCCATCACCTCCCAGGCCCAATATCCGCAGGCATTTGGGATCCTCCCCATTGACAAATCCCCCCCTGCAGTCTTTGCAGACCCATACTTCCCCTACCTTGGCCCATTCTCCTATTCAGCCCACTACTCTAGAAACCCCACACCTACACTCTAGCTCTCCTCCCATGCCACCTATGGCCCAACATACCCTACCAACCCAACATAGTTCAGGGTCCCAACTTCCAAATGATTTTAGTGCTGCTCTTTCTAGCACAACCCCATCATCATGTGAGCTTAATGCCCAACCATTAAATGAGCCTAGCACATATACAACACATTTAGTGTCGCCAATATCTCCAATCCCGACTCAAGTCTCGAATGCACCTCCCTCGAGTGGTAATTTTACGGATCCGTCTACGAGCAATGTTCATCAAATGCGAACACGTGCTAAAGACGGCATTTATAAACCGAAATCAATGCAGTTTTGTCACATGGATTTACTCATAATTCGGCGGATAGATGTATTTATTCTAAGTTTACAAAAGATTATGGAATCATCGTATGCTTGTGTGTTGATGATAGGTTAATATTTGGTACAAATATGAAAGGCATTGATGAAACTAAGAAGTATTTATCTTCACGTTTTCAAATGAAAGATTTGGGTGAAGTTGATACTATATTAGGAATCAAAGCTATAAAACATAGTGGGGGTTACGCATTGAGTCAGTCTCACTACATTGATAAAATGCTTGATAAATTTAAGCATTCGAATATCAAAGAGGCTAATTCCCCTTATGATTCGTCTTGTAAACTTGAAAAGAATAGTGGTAGAGTTGTTGCTCAACTTGAGTATGCAGGTGTAATAGGAAGTTTAATGTATGCATCACATTCTACTAGACCTGACATTGCATTTGCAGTTTGCAAACTTTCTAGATTTACATGTAATCCTAGCACTGAACATTGGAAAGGAATAGGAAGAGTTTTTGGTTACTTGAAAAGAACCAAAAACCTCGGAATATATTATAATAAATTTCCAGCGGTTCTTGAGGGTTATTCAGATGCTAGTTGGTTTACTAGTACTGGAGATAATAAATTCACTAGTGGGTGGATTTTTATGCTTGGTGGAGGAGCTGTTTCTTGGGCTTCAAAGAAACAAACATGTATTACACATTCCACCATGGAGGCTGAATTTTTGGCCTTGGCAGCAGCAGGCAAAGAAGCTGAATGGCTGAGAAACATGCTATTAGACATAAAGTTGTGGCCACAACAGATGTCAGCCATTTCTTTGAACTGTGATAGTGAAGCTACTTTGTCTAGAGCTTATAATAAAATTTATAATGGAAAGTCTAGACATATTAGCCTAAGACATGCATATGTACGACAGTTAATATCTGATGGTATAATAATTGTTGTGTATGTGAAGTCTTGCAATAATTTGGCAGATCCTTTTACTAAAGGACTACCAAGGGACATAGTGTCTACAATGTCCAAGGAAATTGGTTTAAAACCAATGGTTTAAATCAGCAACAATGGAAACCCAACCTTTCTGTAGCATTATCACTATATAAAGGTTTAATGTGGTAAAAACAAGTTGTAACTGATTGATATACTAATTTGGTACAATTAGTATATATGTTTTTAGGATGAGTTTAAGACTCTTAATGAAGTTTCAAGTGTAAAGATTGAATTTCACTTATATGAACATAAAGAGTGGTGCCGCTCTTAGAAAAAGTATGATTAACTTTTGGAGATGTTCATGAAGACCAAGATGAGCACATGGCCATAATGGTGCTACCAGTTTTATGAACGTATCTTGTAATAGAATTGTATGTGTAATATTTCCGGTTATGATATTAGAAATTATGTCTCAAATGCTGTATGCCGCCATTAATTTCGTTGTACTTTGAAAGATTACACTAAGTGAAGGTCCAAATCGAAAGATACCTTCATTTATGCATATTTCTGTTGGATTATATTAGACACCATATTTTAAAGACTAGTGGGGGATTGTTAGAGTAGTCTTTAAGAATGGTGAGTTTTTGTTGTTGGGAATTGTCCTACATTGATAGAATGGAGATGTAAAGAGTTGTTTATATTAGTAGACCACCTCTTATGTTTGAATAGAAGTGGACCTACTAGTTGGGCTAGTGTGTGCTTTGGGCTTGGGAGTGCTTGTGGTAGGCTATTAATATTACTATATATTAATAGTCAAGATTAGCACTTAGCACTTTGCACGAGGTGCGAGCGTGAGATTTAATTAAGAGTATTAGTTAATATTTAATTGCGTTTTTTGGTTAATCACACAATTAGCGGTTAATTAACTTCCTCTTAATCTTATCTCTTTATTTTGAACAGTTATGTTGTTTCAAGTCAGTTTCTCTGGCTATTTATATTACTAGCTGTTCTCATTAATCTCTATCTTCTTCTCTTCCTCTCCATCTCAAAAACGGCTTCTACGTTCATATGGAGATTATTGCTTTGCTACAATTAATCTCAGTTTAGGGAAATCTTGGAAGTATCTTAGCCGGTAACCCATAGCAAGAAATGGTGGGGGCTAATATTACTTTAAGGACAATGATTATCACGGCCCTAATTCTTCATCCCATAAATTATATCCAATAATCTTAAAGTAATATTAGTAATTCTGCAATGTGATAAGGACACTGATGTGATCAAGGCTGATCGCAAGAAGCGTGAAGAGGACGAGGCTTTATGCAGAGGGAATATTCTGAACCATCTCTCTGATCGTCTATATGATCTTTATATTCCTGTGAAGAAGGCGAAAGAAATTTGGGACTCCTTGGAGATGAAGTATAATTCTGAGAAACAAGGGGTAGATAAGTTTGTTACTATGCAATTTTTCGAATTTACTATGAATAATGCTACTTCTGTTCTAGATCAGGTTCATGAATTTCTTACTTTGGCTTTGAAATTTACGGATCTTGATATAGAAATTCCGGAAAAATTACTTGTGGGGGCAATAATTGCGAAATTACCTACAAGTTGGAATGACTATAGGAAGAAACTTTTGCATACTTCTGAGGATTTTAATCTGGAACAAATTCAGAAACATTTACGGATTGAAGAGGAAACTCAAAACCGTGAAAAGAAATTCGATGTTGCTTCTAGTTCCAAGGTTAATTATGTACGTAGTCAGAAGGGAGGCCAGAAAAGAAAGGGAAATAATCAGAATAATCACAATAACTCTAACAAAAAGTTTAAGAAGAATTTGTCTGATGTTGTTTGTTATAAATGTGGTGAGAAAGGACACATCAAGAAGTTTTGTAAAAACCCAAAGAAGAAGTTTAACAAAAATCAGAAGGAGGGTGGAGATAAAGCAAATGTTGTTGAAGAGGCTAACACCAACGAAATTGTTGCCATGATTTCTGAATTACACATTGGTATGATTCAAGAAATGCATATGGCTTCGCTTACTACTAGTGAGGATTGGTGGTGCGATTCTGGTGCAACTACTCATGTTTGCAACAACAAGGAACTCTTCAAGACTTATACAAATGCTTCTCCGGATCATGAAGTTCTTTTGGGTGATCATCATTCTTCCAATTGGAACCGGGACAGTTAAAGTTCAATTTACTCCGGGGAAGAAAGTTATTCTCACTAATGTACTTCATGTGCCTCAAATTAGGAAGAATTTAATTTCTGGTTTTATGTTATGTAAGAAGGGTTTGAAGGCTGTGATAAAAAGTGATAATGTAATTCTATCTAAGGCTGGAACTTTTGTTGGGAAGGGTTATGCTTGTGATGGTATGTTCAAATTATCTATCAATAAAGTTGAAAGTTCTACTTATTCCCTTGTGCACAATATTGAATGTATTTCTTTTAATTTATGGCATAATCGTTTAGCACATATTAATTATCGAACCATGAAGTTTATGTCTAAAAATGGCATGATTTCTTATGGAAATGATCATGAGGATAAATGTGAAGGATGTGTTCAAGCGAAAATGAAGAGGAAACCATTTCCTAAAGTTAATAGAAATACTAAATATTGGAACTTATTCATTCTGATATTTGTGAATTTAATGGAAATTTAACTAGTGGAGGAAATAGGTATTTCATAACTTTCATAGATGATTGTTCACGTTTTACCTATGTCTACTTAATCAAAACAAAAGACCAGGCTTTTGAAATGTTTAAGTGTTATAAGGCCATGGTAGAAACACAAAAGAATAAGAAAATTAAAACTTTGCGAAGTGATAGAGGTGGAGAATATTTTCCTCCCGAATATTCTGACTTTTATGAATCTAATGGCATTATACATCAGGTTAGTGCACCTTATAGACCCCAACAAAATGGAGTGGCGGAAAAAAAGAATGGTGTTTTAGGTGATATGCTAAATGCCATGCTTGTTAATGCAAATTTGCCGCTTAATTTGTGGGGAGAACCTTTATTAACCGCATATCATGTACATAATAGAGTACCTTCTAAGAAACACAAAGTGTCTCCATATGAATTATGGAAGGGTAGAAAACCTAATATTAGTTAGGAAAAATTGACAACAGTAGTCCAAACTATGGACGTTTATCTTTAAAAGGACCCAACTACAGATTATTCCTAGCAGGTCCTAACTATATATGGTGTCAACTTTGCGTGGTCCCATTCTAAAAATGACCGGCAAAAATTGGTAAAAGTGATGACGTGTACGGTAAGTACCACGTATCACATGCCATTAAAAAAAACCCACCCGTTTCAGAAAACCACCCGTTTAAATCAACTACCCACCAACCCATTTGAATTTAAAAACTAGCCTCCTCCTTCTTCTTCTTCTTCTTTCTTCTTCCATCCTCTTTCATTTTTGCTCCTCTTTCTTTTTTCGTTCTCCGTTATCTCACTGTTTTACCTTTTTTTTTTAATCTCAGTAGTTGATAGATGCTAATAAAAATAAAAAATAAAAATTAACAAGATTATTATCAAATTATAAAGAAAATAATAAGAATCTGAAAATCAAGAAATTACATCCAAAAAAAATTAAAAGTTACCAATGCTTCATTAAATTAGCCAAAACCTTTACCTCAAAAGAAAAGCCAAAACCTAAGCAACGTCTACATTGTGAGCATCAGACTCACATTTAATATTCGCTCACCCACAATATTTCTGATAATTATTGTTTATCAATTCATTAATCACATCATTATTTAGAATACAATTTATCAAATATGAACAATGAAGTTATTGGGTTGTGATTTTGAATTAACGGGATGCTCAAGCACGCATGCTTGCTTGTCTGAAGAAGATTGTCCCAAATTTGTAAATCAATTAACAAAACACTTCTTGCCTTTGTAATTAAGGAGCAAAGATAAACATCAGGAGTTTCAGCTATATTTGCATCCCCCGTGCTCCTTTGCGACCACCCAAACATCCACTTCTCCCCAAAAATATGAATTGGGTTGAAAATCCCAAAAATCGAAAACACTAACCGGCAAATTTTGCTCCAATTAACACACAATTTCTCCCCAATAAACCATCGAAATCAGTTAATTAAGGTTCCATCTAAAAATTGGGGTTTATATTTTTGAGCACCATCTTTTAATTCAAGAAACTAAACAATAATCAAAATATTTCATGATTAAATTTGAATTAAGTGGTGCATTGTTGCGGGCTTCCGGATTCATAGGCTCTAGCTATTTAAGAGAGAAACAAGGGCCATGAAATGCAAAGAGGAGAGATGGAGGGCGGTGAAGGAGGAGTGAGAAAACTGAAAGGAGGGGGAGGAGGAGGAGAGATACGGGTGGAAGAAGTACTGAGTGGTGGTGACTGGTGAGGTTACTTTCTGAAGAGGAGTAAATGGAAGTGGAAAAAGGGGTTGAGGAGTAATAAAGGATGAAGAATGAAACTTACTAAATACTTACCTCAAATAATTTGGAATAAAAAGGTAAAATTAAAAAGATTTAAAAAAATGTTCAATGCTTTGACATATTTAACCGGTTACCGGTTAAAAGACCCACGCAAAGTTGACACCATATATAGTTAGGACCTACCAGGAATAATTCGTAGTTGGGTCCTTTTAAAGATAAACGTTCATAGTTGAGACTGTTATTGTCAATTTTTCCTATTAGTTATTTTGGAGTTTGGGGGTGTATTGCATATTATAAAGTCCCAGAACCTAAGAAAACTAAGTTAGGACCAAGAGCTTTAAAAAGTGTTTTTGTTGGTTATGCTGAAAATTCAAAAGCTTACAGGTTATTTGTAACGCCCCGACCTCTAATCCAATTATTAAGGCATAATTAGCAGCGGAATTAACCTAATTTGGTCGGGACATTACCTGCCGTAACTCCCTCTTGGGAATTACAAGGCAACCATCAATCATAAGCTATTAAATCCCAAAGGTTAATATAATAATCTTTTATATTACCAAAATAAAAGTACATAACTTACTGAGAGTCTTTAATTGAACTATTAAAACATTAAGCATGCATAGACTAAGTGAATATTATTCAAGTGAAATTCCTCGCCACTACTCGTTTCCATCGTTCCCCGCAGTACCTAAAACAGAAAACAAAAACGGTGAGCCGAAGACTCAGTAACGAACTATTCTAGCAACGTAAATTCATTTCTATTCATTTTATTTAATAACACAGGGAGAATAGAATAATGTAAAACATTTTATAAAGTCCTTTATTTAATTCATTCATAACTTTAGGGTGCACATGCTAGCCGTGGCAAGTATAACATGGTGGAACGTCTTCCACGATGGACCGATGTCCATAAACATAGGGCCTTGGCCCGAAAACATGAGAGCCTTGGCTCAATGGGCGGATGCCCCATGGGTACATGCATGACCGAGAATCGTAACCTGTGGACATATACTGCCAAACGGACTAGGTCTTTCACTTTCATTTATCATGTTTCGTTTAGTTTTACATTTTAACCTTTTTACTTCAGTTGAAGTAACATGTTTCCTTTGGATCATACGATCAAATATCTTTTCTTTCATGGTTTCTTATAAACATCATTTTATAAGAAATTCAATCAATCATAATATCATTTTATAAGAAATTCAATCAATCATAAAATAAGGAATAATTTCATCAAATCATATTATAATAAATTATTCAATCAAAACATAATTCATTTCCCGCAATTCAATAAAACATGTCAAAGGATTCAGATCATAAATTCAATCATATTGTCATGATTTCATAAACACATTTAGAAGGGAATTGCGGGTACTAGCAATAGCCGTTACCTTAATTCCGCGTTACATTAAGCTTTGTAATTTGGTTCGTTCTTTCTGAGCTCTGAGTCCGAATTCT
Organism: Spinacia oleracea; assembly: GCF_020520425.1. Lineage (NCBI taxonomy): Eukaryota > Viridiplantae > Streptophyta > Magnoliopsida > Caryophyllales > Amaranthaceae > Spinacia > Spinacia oleracea. Next base: position 66,080,321 of record NC_079488.1, on the reverse strand, counting down.
TTGAAAATATTACACTATTGAATTAATATATAAAAAATGATAAATATTGTAAAATTAATATTGAAACGATTAATATTTTCTAAATAATATAATTAGTTGATAAATTCATAAATCAAGTAAATATGAAATAATTAAATAAAACTTATAATTAAATTTAAGTTTTACGTGAATGCGTATATTTAGAAGTTTAAATAAAAGAAACAAATTTTATTTGTATGAGTAAAACATATTACTTGAATAATACATATTAAGTAAAACATATTAACAAATTTAGAATAAATAAGTAAAACATATTAACAATATTAGAATAAGTGAAATAGCTTAGTAAAGAAAATTGGGCCAAGATAGGAGTTTTGGCTTACTTGAATTGTAGAATAAAATCAAATAGGAACGAAGTTCCTAAACCCCACACAAGAAAGAAACAGAGAGGAGAGCAAGAGCAGAGCCGAAAATGGGAGAGGAGGGGTTGCAAGCGTCGCTGCTCGGGGCAAGGTGGAGGGCGGTGTGGTTGGGTCTGAGCGGCGCAGTGCACTGGTGATGGTGGTTGCTGGGAGATGCGGTGCTGGGTGGTGGCAGCTGCGTGGCTTCGTGGAAGAGAGGGAGGCGGAGGGCGATGGGCTCAGAGGAGATGGAGGTAGGGAAGGCTAGGCGTGGAGGACGGAGAGCGGCGAAAGGGTGTGCGGTGGTCGTGGTGGTGTTGGGCAGTCAGGGTGATGTTGGAAGGAAGTGGTGAGGGTGGCGGCAACAGTAAGTGGTGGAGGTGGTGGTGATTTTTTTTTTTGAATTAAATTTTAGGAATTTTAATGGTGAATTAGGAATTAGTGGTTAATCTGATTTGTGTTTCATTTGGGATGATTGAGCAGCTATTTATAGTTGTCATGGGGCTTCATGAATGCAACAACTCACTTGATTGCATTGACAAGTGGGAGAAATTGAATCAATGAAAGTGATGATTAATATGAGCTGTTCTAGTTTAGATTTCCAGATATTCAAATAGGTTTGATGAGTAAGGCTTGAGTTGCACTATGGTGGTGACAAGTAGATTGAGTTGCCTTGTGGTGGTGACAAGTAGAAAGTGAAGGTTTTGACTTCCATGGCCAAAGTGACGTGAAGAAGAAGAAGGAAGAAAATAAACTGATTTTGGTTTCTTTAGTGAAAATAAGGGTAAATTAGTAAATATTGGGTTAATTTTCAGAATTTAATTACTATTAATCGATAATAAAATATTAATCTTTACAGAAAATATATATTTTTTTTATTTTTATTTTTATAAAGTGTTAGTAAATAAATTTAGTTTTCGAACAAAATTCGTTGTTAACAAAAACGTTATTTTAAAATCTTTTATAAATTCCGAAATATTTAAAAATGTAAATTTTCTCGTAAATATGAAATTAATTTTTTTTTTATAATCTGAAAAATATAAATAGAAATTTCGTTAATAAAATATGAAATTATGATTTAAAACGAATTTTAAGCTAAGAAAAATAATTAAAATTAATAAATTGAGTTTTTAAATTCCGGGGTATTACATCCTCACCCCCTTAGAAAAAGTTTCGTCCTCGAAACTGGAGCTCAGTTGAACTTGCCATTCTTAGAAATCATACATGTCATATTTAATCGTCCTATTCGTTATGCAAACATGGCGGAATAACATAATCATTCATATGACATAATAAAGATTCATACGTCTTATCGTTTCTAAACGAATAACTGGGGATATTTCGATCTCATTTGCGCTTCGACTTCCCATGTAGCTTCAGATGTTAAGTGATTGGCCCACAAGACTTTAACCATTGGAATTACTTTGCTTCGCACTACTAGAAAAAGGGTTTATAACGACAAACATTTTCGTCGTTATAAGTCTTGAAAGTCGTCGTTAAAACCTTTAACGACGAACAAAGTTCGTCGTGATTTTTGTCGTAATAGCTTCCGACGTTATTAGTATTAACGTCAACGTTCGTCGTGAATTTTACACGACGAATTTATTGTTCGTCGTTAATTTATTAACAACAAAAAGGTTGTTCGTCGTTATTTATTAACGACAAAAATGTTGTTCGTCGTTATTATGTGTTCAATGATGTCGAACAACCAGTAAACCGCGACCAACAAAGTTGACGTAAAAAGAGAATCAAATGGACACAATAATTTTAATTATCGTCCAACAACGACAAAATATTTCGACGTTAATGTGACTATAAAATAAATATAGTTTGTCGTAAATATGAAAAATATATATAACCTACAATTCATTCAAAACCATAAAAAGTATATAGAATAATACACTAAATTTATATTAATTAAATGTAATCAATCACAAAAAATTTATAATAAACAAATTCAATGTGAGTCAAAACAACCAAACTAATAAGTCAGTCATCTACAAGCTGTAATCGCTAAAATTGCTAGTGTTGAAGAAAAAAAGGAACAATATCACAAACTAACTTTCTCCAACACGCTTGCATCTATGTTTGATGCACCAATCAATTGTTGCTCGAGGGAGCATGCCAAATTAATTGCATTCAACGCAACCTCAGATGTAACAACAGTCACTCTACGAATTCCTTTGGCAATCCCCTGCTAAGATAAAAGAGCAAATGCCTTGGCTTCTCTTAAATTAGATATATCGGTTCCTACATGATCCACAAAGCACGTTTTAGAACAAAGTTAATCAGAAATTCGAAAATGAACAGTTAGAATATCAAGGAGAAATGATACCTCCACAAAGTTTAGCAGAGTATTCTGTCCATTCTTATCTTGATCAGCCAGGAGATCTTCCACCGTTTTCCCAACTGATTATATACAGTATAAAAATTAGTAAATTATCAACTCACACAATTAGCAACTTTAATTCTCTGTGAGTGCTAAAAAAACTTCATATAATGTAAAATTTAGTGACCTCTGTAGCTCGCTTCCCTGTCCTTCGAGCCTGAACACTAGTAAGCTCAAGAAGCACACTCTTGTATTATACAATGGCTGCAATTTCCCCCAACCAACATATTAACAATGGAAATAAATTAATAATGCAACTTACATAGAGCCGGTGTAAGAAAAAAGTGACTCAAAAGAATTTCAGAGTAACCTGACATGATTCTTCACAATAGCTTCAAAAACGAGATCATCACCCTACACAGTCTTAAGTAAAATGCATAATTAACATCTGGAAAATGAAAAGTCACCTAAAATAACTCACAAAATGAACCAAATTTCAAGTAGAAAGAATACCCGACCACCGAGACTAGTTCTAACACGATCACAAACCTCGAAATAAGACATTTCGAACTTCAGATAATCCACCTTTATGATCAGAATCATCTAACTCCTTTCCCCTCCCCCATTATAGGGAAACACCACACAAATAAGCCCCCGTAACCCAAAAGTAAAGCATAGCCATTCATACTTCAATATGCATTTTACATATTCTGCCTCTCGGCTCTCTCTACATGTTCACACAAATTTCAACTGTACGATTACGAACAAGGAGCACCCCAAATATCTTAAGATGGTTCTTTTCCAAGACAAAATCATACCATAGTTGTGTTGAATTCCAAGGAAAAGTAGACAGCCAAATATAAAAAGCAAAACTTGTTACGAAGGCAAAAAAATGTAAACAACTCTATCTTCAGTGAATCCCGGGAATCAAACCCATTAATCACTTGTCTAGGCAGTGTAATAAAAGGCACAAGAGCAAATTTGGTGTACTGAGATGAAAGGGTGTGAGCAAGAGATTAAAGCATTGGTTTTGACGCAATGAGAACGTTTTCACATATAAATCGTGAAAGTAATGCAAAAAGCAAAGGATATTTTACCAGATAGCCAACCAATCAACATCTCAAATTGCTGAAAACTTGAATAAATTCACAGGGTCCTAGAAAGAAAGTAAAACTTAAGGCTAGTTGCTACCCACCTTAACAAACACAATTAGATCCTATGTAATGGCCTCCATCTGACTCCGAACCAGAAGAGCTATCACTATCTGAATCTGCAAGAAATAATCAGGGTAAGCTCCAATGAAATTGCAATGTAAAAAAATCGTGATTCAAATAAATATAAAAAGGATGATAGGGTAAAAAATTGAGTTACTTACGTCAGTCCTTGTAGCAAGAGTGTCAACTGGTCGTGTCGCTGATGTGGTGGTGATGGTGCCGCTATCATTGTGGCCTATTTCCATTGTCGCCGAGTCGCCAAATCCTTGCAAGACAACAACAAACTGATTAAGACTAAGGTTTCTAAAAACTGTATTCTATCTATAAAGTTTACAAGAGACTTTGTGGCCCTTCCAAGAATGTAAAAATCACAACTTGTTAATCGTAATTCAGAAACAAAGAGGGAAAATACCAATGGTGCTTGCAAACAATCCTCCACATATCTAGCCTTTACACATAGGAAATGCTGCAAATCCAAGCCAAATTACGGATATAAGAAAATCGCTACTACAAAAGTTACAATATCCAACACCTAATTAACAACGGGTCCATCCAGAACCGGTGTTATCGACAATTAGTAGAATTTTATTAATCTAAAAGATACATAAGACAACGATTTAATATGAATTGTTGTTATAAGTGGGTTCAAATTACAAATTGAGCGTAATTAACAACGGTCTAGCTCTTTTCTAATCAAACCAAAGCTCACCTGGCTTCCTTACTTCCTCCAAAAAAGAATAAAGAAAAAAGAAAAAAGGAAAAGAAACAAACTACCCGAAAATGTCAACCCTCAAAATACAGTTTTTCGCCTAGCTTCCCCACCTCTCCTCCCATTCTCTTAACTCATTCTCTTCTACTCCAATCATATTCTCTCATGAAACTGCTCCTCTTCTGATGTTCTTCTGCAAACTACAGATCGATCAATGATCTAGTTCAACTTTGTATGCTCGTTGAATTCAACAAGAGATTGCAAGGGGCGGACTCATTTTTCCGGAAAATCTTCTTAATTTGTGTATTTTATTGTGTTCTTTCAGAAATATGACTTATTTGGGTGTTTAATTTATAGAATTTTGTTTGGTTCTACCGAGTGTGTCAAGTTGGGGTTTGATGCAAAAAATTTGTTGAAACTGGTGGCTATTGATATGAAGTATGTATAATTACCTCAAGTGAGGGATAATTCTCCCACTAATAACAACGATCTCAGAAAATTTTGTATTTTAAATGTATTTTAGAATTGAAATTAGAATACCTCGAGCTAAGATTTTTAAAGTTTCGTCAATTCCCCTCCTATTTCGATTTTGTTTGCATTTTAAATCTACTAAATTCTTTTCCCTTATGATGTTGGATTTCTTTTCTAGATTTATGGTATTCTATGATGTTTGTTTTTCTGCCAAATTGGATTTATGTTGAAAATAATTATCGATTGCTTAGATTTCAAAAAAATGTAAAAAACTAAGAAAGAACAGGAAACTTACCAGAATTTTATAATTACGATTCAAGAATTTGACAGCCAAATCCAACCCAACTTCATCAATCGATTGAACAAAAACGACTAATAAACCCCTAAATCCATAGAATATTTGGTGAAATAAAGAGAGAAAGAGGGACATATGAATTTGAGTTGTGTATGTCAAGGATTTGCTGGGAATTCCAAATCAAAGAAGTTGCTCATATGAAGCGATGAATTTGAGAAGTTCAATTTAGGTTTTGAGGGTTTTATTTGAGGGTTTTAAGTTTGGGGGTTTTATTTGAGGGTTTTAAACTTGAGGAGGACTACAGGAAACTGCGGAATAACGACGAACCAATTTTACTTTACTTTATTTTTCAGCTTCCCTTTTTCAAAAATTACGATGACTGTTGTAGACACCTACTTTTGTCCCCATTCCCGAAAGGGAAGGTTCGATGATGAAAACGTAAATCTCCACTTGACAACGCATCTCCTATAAAATAACGAATCTCAATTCCCCTTTTCATTTCACCCAAAACCTGCTATTTATAGAAACCTGCTATTTATGGAAACCTGCTAAAAATAGTAACTGCCGTAATGGGTAGTTGTTAAAAGTGGCAAGTCATAAAAGATCGAAACCTGTCAGAATTAGGTGTTGCACTCCAACATAAATCCTAAATGAGATAGAAATTGCGAGAGAATCCTATCCCTAATATGATTCGAAAGTAAGAGTCACGTATTAATTAAAATCCTAACGAGCCTAGAGTTCGTAACGGGCCTAGACGCATCCCGTCACAAGGTTAATACGCACTAAAGGACTCAATTAAATCTCAAATACTCCGGGTTCTAGGAATCCAAATCTGACTAAGAAAAACAGCCCAGATCCTATTTTCAACGCCTGGCTCTGGGCGCCGAAATCTTCGGCGCCCAGGCATGGGCGCTGAAAATACCTGGTACGTGTTTTTTTCCTAATTCCTCGTGGATTAGGGTTCTGCAATTCTATCTTTCCACGAACTCTTTTCTATAAATAGGGCCTTAAGTTCGACGTGAAAAGAACACAACAACACACAATTATATTCTGAGTATTGATTCTAAACCCCTAAGCCTAAGCCTCACGCTGCAAAACTAATCACGAGTTCTGTCGCAATCGATCCATAAATCGAACAGAACGTATCCTGTCCCATAATTTGAGATTCGTTAAATAAAAGGAGAAATAGCAAAGTCAAAGTGGTTAGTTTTCTGAGAACCGTGACGCACCTCTCAAGGGTGCGTCGTAATGTGTCCCTTTTCCATGGTTTAATTGCATTCCTCGCCCTTTTATGAACTGTTAAACTAACTAAAATCTGATTGTTCGATCACGCTTAATAAATATGATATTTTTGGGAAAATGGATTATCATGCTAGAGACCCTTAAAACAATCTAAATCAGATAATCGCGCTCGATCTAGTACTATATGTTGCATATTATTAAAATCAACTCAGATTAGTTTAATAGTTAACACATGTCCCTTCAATTATTTATGCTGAGCTAGTAAGGATATCCTGCCTCTGGAGTTATCGAAGAGCGAGTACTCCTCTCGGTAGTTACAGTCCCCCGAACCCTCAATCTCTACCCTGCGGGTGTACGTTGAGCGATCCCCACCACCAGGGATCACAAGGGAACCTACGGCCGTCGTGGTCAAACATAATTGCACTCCCTTTGTAGACACCTACTTTTGTCCCCATTCCCGCAAGGGAAAGGTTCGATGATGAAAACATAAATCTCCACTTGACAACGCATCTCCTATAAAATAACGAATCTCAATTCCCCTTTTCATTTCACCCGAAACCTGCTATTTATAGAAACCTGCTATTTATGGAAGCTTGCTAAAAATAGTAACTGCCGTAAAGGGTAGCTTCTAAAAGTGGCAAGTCATAAAAGATAGAAACCTGTCAGAATTAGGTGTTGCACTCCAACATAAATCCTAAATGAGATAGAAAACTGCGAGAATCCTATTCCTAATATGATTCGGAAATAAGAGTTACGTATTAATTAAAATCCTAACGAGCCTAGAGTTCGTAACGGGCCCAGACGCATTCCGTCATGAAATTGATACGCACTAAAAGACTCGATTAAGTCTCAAACACTATGGATTTCAGGAATCCGAATCTGACTAAGAAAACAGCCCAAACATCAATTTCAACGCCCAGCCCTGGGCGCTGAAATTGCATGGGTCCTATTTTCAACGCCCAGAGCTGGGCGCCGAAATCTTTGACGCCCAGGCCTGGGCGCTGAAAATACCTAGGTACGTGTTTTTTCCTAATTCTTTGTGGATTAGAACTATGCAATTCTATCTTTCCACGAACTCTTCCCTATAAATACAGCCCCAAATTCGACGTGAAAAGGGACACACAACACACAATTCATATTATGAGTATTGACTCCAACCCATAAGCCTAAGCCTCACGCTGCGAAATTGTTCACGCGTTCTGTCGCAATCGATCCATAAATCGAACAGAACGTATCCTGTCCTATAATTGAGATTCGTTAAATAAAAAGGAGAAATAGCAAAGTCAAAGTGGTTAGTTTTCTGAGAACCGTGACGCACCTCTCAAGGGTGCGTCGTAATGTGCCCCTTCTCGATGATTTAATTGCTTTCCTCGCCCTTTTTATGAACTGTTAAACTAACTAAATCTGATTGTTCTACCACGCCTAACTAATATAATATTTTTGGGAAATTGGATTATCATGCTAGGTCCCTTAATACTATTTAAATCATATAATCACGATCGATCTAGTATTATATGTTGCATATTGCTAAAATCAACTCAGATTAGTTTAATAGTTAACGCATGTCCCTTCAATTATTTATGCTGAGCTAGTAAGGATATCCTGCCTCTGGAGTTATCGACGAGCGAGTACTCCTCTCGGTAGTTACAGTCCCCCGAACCCTCAATCTCTACCTTGCGGGTGTATGTTGAGAGATCCCCACACCAGGGATCACAAGGGAACCTACGGCCGTCGTGGTCAAACATAATTGCACTCCCTTTATGTCACGATAACCGGGTTTTGTCAGTTTTTCTCATTGTCGTTAAAAACTGAATGGCGACTCCTATACTACTAGTCAATTGGGTGTAAACTCACAGGAAACCCAATTACACTTGATTGAATAAAAAGAATCGTCACACCCACGAGGGACGAGGTCACGCATTAGCCTCGTGCTTTTTCGACCCCCTCACAGTGGCGACTCCGCTGGGGATAGTGAAGGAAATACTCGTGCTTGTAGGTAATCAAAATAGACGAAGGGTGAAACGATCCTACCCCGCGTTTATTTCCCCATCAAGTTGGGACGACCTGAAAATCAGCATATTAATGTGAACGGGCAGAACAGCATAACGAATCTCGGCTCCCTCGGGAGTTGGGACTAAGGATACCTTTTTTCGCCAATAGGGGGGTGCATACGCCGCGCATGTCGCCCACTCGGTACTTGTGCAGGTAGTACACCTATCCCGAACCCAATCGCTCGCTCATTAGGTCCCTCTCGCCTGCATGCCCCCTTGGCTTGCACTTGCGGGTTGGCCTCTTGAGCGAAATTCGGCTGTTGAGGATACTACCTCGTCCGGGGCATGTGTTGGATCTACGATTGAAGCGGTACCAAGCCAGGCACAAATACTACCCATAGAAGCCTATCATAAACTACGTGACATATTTAATTTTCAAATCCATGTTTGTAATGTAGTTATGTGTAGCGAACTATGTGACTATGTTATGATTGTGCGTACGAATAATGCTAGACAAATAATGCTAGAAAACCAACGACCTTAAAAACTGCCCAAACATTCATAAACCAATTGGCCAAAGAGTTATACCAAAATACGTGTTCCACAAACCCGAACGATCGCCACAAAAATAAGCGACGCTCGGGATGGCCTGTAACGAATCCCACAAACGCTGCACAACGCGTAAGGACGTTATTAGGCAAGCACGCAAAATCGAAGTCGCATAAACAAAAGTAGACGCAAACAGAAAACGAGAACCAGCCAGGGACGGATTTTAAACGCCCCTGGCTGGGCGCCCAAATTTCTCACGCCCACTGCTGGGCGCTGAAGTTGCTGCCTGGCCTTTTGGTCAGGCACAACAGCCTCGGTGCCCGCGCATAAAAAATATACGTAGCAAAAAAAAAACTTTTCGAAAAAAATTGCTGCGAGGGCGTATGAAAAGGCACTCGATTCTAAAAGCTACTAAAAAATAAAAATAAATAACTCTTTGTGTCGTTATTAGGCCTCCTACGACGACAATGCTCGGCACCAAAACCGAACATGCTAATAACTATGAATATCACATGGGCAAAGTATTCAAAAAATAATGTTCAAATAGAGTCTTCAAGAAAAATAATGTTCGAATAAAAAAATAAATCCGAGTCTAGACTAGGCTATGCCAAAGTACAATCTAAATCCTAAGTCTTAGTTGTCTTATCCATGGAATCGGTCCCAATGCTTGGTGTCGTTCTCCAAGTTAAAAGGTTAAACCATATTGAGTCTCCCCTCCTAACATTTAAATCAATAAGCACCCATATGTAATTGTCATCCCTTGCTAAGAATCCACGGCCTCAATACTCTCTCACCAATAAAAAGAATATACTATAGTATTTGCAAAATGGAAACAGTCACATTCTGGAAATCATCCCCCATAGTCGCACAACCCCAAAGTGAACCTAAGGTGTCAATACCATTGGCAAGAAAAATTAATGGCCTCAAGACTTATAATCACATTGGGTCATGACTATCATAGTCCTCTCGAGTCACTCACTCCTTGAAATACTATTAAGTACGGACTATTTCCATGAATGCAACATGACCATCCATGAAAATACCCAAATCGGCATACCAATAGGGCTACCATAGGGGTAAAGCAATACACACTAAGAGAGAAGCCGCACTAATGATTCTAGTCTTGCAAAAATAAAAATTCGATCTCCCCAATTAACTACCTTGCCAACATTAAACAAAATGGCGCATGACAAATGAACACCCAAGGGTTAAAATCTAAAGTGTCAACCAACGAAAGTTATGGTCCAATTAGCCTAAGTCTGAGAGTTGCTTGGTCAAGTATTATAGGCTTACGCCACGTCATTATTTTGAGTCTAGGCCACCTCCTTGTATTCATACACGGGTTATAATAAGAAAGATTAATGAAAGTTTGAGTCTAAATCACAACTTCCAATTAAATCCCAGAAACTGGAATCTGAAAAGAAACAAAAAATTACTTTCGATGTAATTCTTTCGTTAAAATTCAATAAGGTAAAAACAACATTTTGAATCTACGCTATTTGCATATTTTAAGAAACGACTAAATACGCTTGCAAAGTAAGACAATTTAAAGGTCCACCCTAGGCCTACTAAAATTAAAGGTCCACTATAGGCCTACCAAACGAGGCTCACTCAGTCTCGCCTCGTGACTCAAAGACCACAACCATCTACCTTTTAGCCCAAATTAAAAATTGAAGAATTTATGTTGGGGAGGAATCCCAAGAAAAAAGAAAGAAAAAATAGAAAGAGAAAAGGGAGAGCGAAAAGAGCAAGCCAGGGAATACTTATCCCGTAGTGCAACATTTACCTAAGTAAACGAAGGAAAAGAATTGAGTCAACCAATCCAAATCATAAAATTCTACGATGTCTACCCTTTCCAATCCTTATGCTCTTAGACGCCTTCGCTCTGGGGTCCCTGTTCAGCTCATTTTAACCTATCCATGTTCTCATTGCCATGACCCAATAAACCATTACCTCGACTCTTGTTCTTGAACTCGTTGTCAACTGCAAACCACGCACGGCCATTGACACGTGCGTCATACCCCTTATTTCCAAAACCAGCTCTTATACCACCATTAGCATAATGACCATATAACTTGTGTGGATACATCCTGTTGATATACCCTTGAGCCGTCCCCATGCTGCTCATTGGCCTTGGTTGATGTAAACTCGTGACACTAGCACGAAGCTGCAAATTGTGAGCCCTAGCAGATATAATCCTCATGCTTGACCAACACCTATACAAATTCTCCTATCTCATTCAACCCATCTTTCAAGCCGTCTTGAGTCACAAACAAAAAAAAGGAAACAAATAAAAAGTGCAAAAAAATAAAAATAAAATGTGAATAATAAAAAAGAAACTTTGCAAAAGCGCCTCTAAAGTTAGTCTAAAAAGAAAAATAAAGAAGCATTTAGCGCACCAAAAAATATCCGCCCAGAAACCATTTTCAGTGCCCAGAGCTGGGCGCCGAAATCTTTAGCGCCCAAGCCTGGGCGCCGAATCTCTCTGCTTGCTGAAAAATTTGTCCAGAAGTGCTCGTCATTTTATCCGCACATGCACGGAAAAATAACGAACACTTGGAGGGGTACAACACGTATTCAGGTATACGTACCAAAAAAAAAACACATGAAAAGAAAATACATGTACTCAAAAATATAAAACAAATTTTTTGGCTTACGGCAAGGCAGCAGATTTAAATAATAATAAACTTCACTTATTCTACCGTTTCAAATAATATGTTTCCACCTCAGAACATACTTGTTTAAAATCAGGCATTCTAAGAAACCATTTTCTAGGCTAAGAACTACGCAAGACCTGATTCCAAATTAAATCTATTTAAGGCGGATACGTAGGCAATCCATGATTCGGTCCAACCAATTTGCAAAATGTTAAGAGCCTATAGAATAACAAGAATATAAAAAAAGAAGTCCCTTATTGAAATTTAATTACTTGCAATCCAAGTCGAAAGAAAAATTTAAGTCAAAGGAAGAATCCAAGTCATCAAGATGCCAAAATTAATGAGCACACATCGAAAAATAATAAGGGCACGTACCCTTGCCAGAAGGAGCACTCACACTCCTAAGCACTTAGCCAAGACTCAAAAGATCGCTTTGTCTCAATTGAATGGGGGCTAGCGCAAGCGTCCATGACCTCTAAAGTACTCGACTTGACCCTCCCTAAAGCGAACTAACTCACTTAAAGACCTTCTTTCACCACTAGACACAGTCATGATCGCCAACAAGTAGTAAAGGCAGTAAGCTTGCAATAAAGAGAATTGTTCTACGCCATTGCCCCATCGTTCCTTCGAACTCAGGGCACCCGTTCATGGTAATTCAAATGCTTGCGAATCCCCTTTGAAAAAAAAACAGACATTGTGAATAGGACTTGGCACTTTACCAAGGCTCACCCTACTCAGACATATGACACGGGAATCTAAAATCGAAATCTAAAAGCATCATTAATGGGAAGACATAATAGCAATCGGGGGCTAAAAATTGAAATGAAAGAGCTAGGGAAAGAACTAAGTATACCTTGACCTTTTGTATAGACATACACCAAGTAAATCTAAGTCAATTTGAAAACGGTTTATGTTCCCACAATTCTGGAAAAGATGGCCCTAAAAGCCTAAAGCATATGCCAAACGGGCACAAGTAATATCTTGACGCCTGCACCCTGGCTTCCAGCAAATCCTTAGACAGCATTCCAAAAACCGTAACAGTATTTTGATTCACTCATGTAATCCTGTACGAACCCTTCTATAAGTCAACCTACTTAGGACACCTCGGATTGTACACAGTAGGACTCGGATTTTAAATAATTTTCAAATGATTTTTAAAGACTTCTTCAAACATAATAAAGTGTCGTTGGTTTAAGCTTAGTATGCGTCTATCTCAATGTTGCAAGTGAGTCAAAAAGATTTCTAAATATGATTATGGGTAAAGAAGGCACCTAACTTTTGGTCAAGGCACACTTCCACATGTTACTACCTTGACCATGGCAATGTCGCATAATACGACATTTACAAGAGAAGTAGCAGGTCACTACTCGAACGTACCTCGCACTAAACGAGTCTGGTTCAAACTATTCATGATCCATGTCACCATGAATGCATAAAAACGTATGCCAAGCATTATAGCACCAAGCCAATCCCGTAGCTACAATTGGAGGCTTGAGAAAAACACTCTAAAAATGCTCGAAATGACGATTTTATCGCAAATTCTCGACGCTAATGCTATACATACATCATAGGGGCACAATCCTAAGCTTTGATCGTGTAAAACGAACCTTAGAATGGCTACAACCCCTCCCAAATTCTAAGCGCTACTTAGAATATATAAAGTCACCCCACTAACAAGGGTAACTGAAAATCGCGAGTCACCAAAACTCCGATCAAACTACTGCACCTAACGCTCGCCCTATAAGCGCCCGTTACACAGCCTACCTCGTTCCAAAGCAAAAGCGAAAGAAAAAAAATCAAGGATAAGAACCGTCAAAATATACCCAGAAATCCTTTTTCAACGCCCAGAGCTGGGCGCCGATATCTTTGACGCCCCAGCCTGGGCGCTGAATCTTTCTGCTAGCCATATTTTGCCCAGATATAAAAATAAGAAAGAAACACCTATGAATCCGCGCATCGAACGAAGTAATAAGTTGTGCAAACCCACGCAGAAGGTGCTACACTTGTTCGAGCACCTGAACGAGGCGTGATGAAGTACTCCAATGCAAAAAATAATAATGATATCCCAACACCTGGAGGAATGTTCTCATACATGCGGTTAGGCCACACAAGCCTACGTCGCACCATAAGTTCAACCCTCCCACGGCACAAGTCTAAAAAAAGGAGAGTAAGGCATATTGCACTAATGTAGGCACGACCAAAGAGTATGTGTAAAAGAGGCAAAGACTACTTTTCGCCCAAATTCAAAATGCAAGCCACACGACTTCTACATTAAGGATTAAAGGTAGCAAAATATTACCTACCACGAAAGGGATAGCTCGCACCTACACGAGCGGAACCCCAAGGCATCTTTCTCGAAAGAACCTACAAAAATCGTACGCCAAAAGGAAGCATCCCAACATACATACTTGGGAGCTCCAAGCTACGAAACGACTATAGCAAAATAAAAAAAATCTCGAAGCAAATGTTTGAACAATCGAAAGGGCACGATGTCTGAGCCCACTTCATGAATGGGCCTGAACCCTATCAAGCTTCTAAGCAAACTGTTCAAAATCAGTCATTGCTCAAAAAAAAAAATAATGATTCAAGCAAGCTGATTAATGGACCGCACACAATGGCCATTCTATGAACGCTCGTTCGCACATACATATCATCATTCTAAGTATCGAACATTCACGAACGCGTTCAAAAGGAAAAATATACAACAACAAGAGCGGTCAAAGTTTTACGCCTCAAGGTATGTTCCTCGGGCCATATAGGCTCGCCCAACTATCGTAATAACTGTACGCCTTAAGAGCAACAATTCCTTAAAATAATCGCCCCAAAGCGACAAGCACCGTAGTCCACCAATCGGCTACGGCTTCTCAAGAAAATCATCACGTTCTAAAAACAAAGAAAAAACAAAAGGAAAGAGAATACATAGAACTTCCAAGTGAAATAAACGAACGAACAAGAGGCCAACTGTGTCATCAAGAAAGCTCGCCAGGAATTATTATCAGCGCCCAGCGCTGGGCGCCGAAATCTTTAACGCCCAGGCTTGGGCGCCGAAAATGATTCCAGACCCAAAAAAAACAGCTTTGACTTCTATAGTGCCCTGCCATATTTATTCGACTTGAAAATTGCCGATTCCTTTACTGAAAGCCGCACCTCACGGCTTTGTTAAGAGTAGCACACCACTACAAAGGTCGCTCGCACTTACGAGCACAATCCCAAACACGATCAAGGACATTACAGAATGCGTATCCCCAAGGAACCTCTTTGACAAGAAATGACCGTCAAGCACGAATGCTTGGGGGCTCGAAAGAAAATATATATTATGCAAAGTTAAAACAATATTCCTAGACTACACTGTACAAAGTCCCGTGTTTGGATAATCTCAAGAGAAAAAGAACCGGTTTACGACCTCAAGACAAAGGTCGCCGTTGATACTTATACATGGTCCCCCAATCAAGGACCCAAGTAGTGGAAAAATTGAGCCGTAAGGACTAGCTCAAAACCATGAAGGAAGATGACCACAAGACAATGGTCCGTCTAAACACGTTGCCAACCCACATTCAGGTTACAACTAAATCCGAGCATCCCTCGAAAGAATTCGCTCCTACAAGAATGAATAAAAAGAAATTCTCAAAAGAAATCACAAATAACAAAAGAAATAGGAACTTGCCCATCTTCAGTTAGCAAGATCGCGTCACGAACCACGCGAGTTCCCAAATCGAAAAAAACGAATTCAGGGACGTTCACCCTCAGCGGACAGGGCTCGCCCACCCTCAGCGGGCGGGGTCTGCGTCACTAGCCGCGCAGGTCCTCAGTTTTCAAAAAATAAAGTCTTCAAATTCAAAATAGGCTCGCCATCTTCAGCCGGCGGGGTCTACGTCACAAACCGCGTAGGTCCTTATTTTCAAAAAAAACAAACGAACTTCAAAACAGACTCGTCCACTTCTATCGGACGGGGTGTCCACCCTTAGCGGACAGGCTCGCCATCTTTAGCCGGCGGGGTCTACGTCATAAACCGCGTAGGTACTTATTTTCAAAAAAGCAAAAAAAATTTCAAAATAGATTCGTCTACTTCTATCGGACGGGGTGTCCACCCTTAGCGGACAAGGTTCGCCATCTTTAGCCGGCGGGGTCTACGTCACAAACCGCGTAGGTCCTTATTTTCAAATTTCAAAAACAGATTCGTCCACTTCTATCGGACGGGGTGTCCACCCTTAGCGGACAGGCTCGCCATCTTTAGCCGGCGGGGTCTGCGCCATTAAACCGCGCAGGTCCTTAGTCGCTGCAGCGATAACTTTTGCTGGATTTTCTTTCGTTTTACGTCCTATAAAAACAAGGGTGGTGGATTTTCCTTCGTTTTACGTCCTATAAAAACAAGGGGGTTTTCTCGTTTAGCTAGTCCTGAAAATGAGAATCTTTAAAAAACATTTTTACCTCGTGATTGGGCTTGGCCAGGCCCAATTACACTTTACAGCTTTGATTTCGAAAAACTCTGTAGCTACTCCCAATGACAAAGTAAGGGAGTTTCTACGCACCTTTAGATCCTTCCAATGACAAAGTGAGGAAGCTTCTATACTATCATTTGACAAATTCCAATGACACGTGAGGGATATGTCGACACTTCAAGTAATGACCCTTAAGTCAAATGTTATCACTCGGGGGATCGTGAGACCCTCGCAAAACAGGTCACAATACACCATGGCTTGTGTGACGCACTCCGTCTAATAGTTTGACCATCGTCTTACTCCAAGACTCACTCAAAGTGGGGGCTAACTGTAGACACCTACTTTTGTCCCCATTCCTGCAAGGGAAAGGTTCGATGATGAAAACATAAATCTCCACTTGACAACGCATCTCCTATAGAATAACGAATCTCAATTCCCCTTTTCATTCACCCGAAACCTGCTATTTATAGAAACCTGCTATTTATGGAAGCCTGCTAAAAATAGTAACTGCCGTAAAGGGTAGCTTCTAAAAGTGGCAAGTCATAAAAGATAGAAACCTGTCAGAATTAGGTGTTGCACTCCAACATAAATCCTAAATGAGATAGAAAACTGCGAGAATCCTATTCCTAATATGATTCGGAAATAAGAGTTACGTATTAACTAAAATCCTAAAGATCCTAGAGTTCGTAACGGGCCCAGACGCATTCCGTCATGAAATTGATACGCACTAAAAGACTCGATTAAGTCTCAAACACTACGGATTTCAGGAATCCGAATCTGACTAAGAAAACAGCCCAAACATCAATTTCAACGCCCAGCCCTGGGCGCTGAAATTGCATGGGTCCTATTTTCAACTCCCAGAGCTGGGCGCTGAAATCTTTGACGCCCAGGCCTGGGCGCTGAAAATACCTGGGTACGTGTTTTTTCCTAATTCTTTGTGGATTAGAACTCTGCAATTCTATCTTTCCACGAACTCTTCCCTATAAATACATCCCCAAATTCGACGTGAACAGGGACACACAACACACAATTCATATTATGAGTATTGACTCCAACCCATAAGCCTAAGCCTCACGCTGCGAAATTTTTCACGCGTTATGTCGCAATCGATCCATAAATCGAACAGAACGTATCCTGTCCTATAATTGAGATTCGTTAAATAAAAAGGAGAAATAACAAAGTCAAAGTGGTTAGTTTTCTGAGAACCGTGACGCACCTCTCAAGGGTGCGTCGTAGTGTGCCCCTTCTCGATGATTTAATTGCTTTCCTCGCCCTTTTTATGAACTGTTAAACTAACTAAATCTGATTGTTCTACCACGCCTAACTAATATAATATTTTTGGGAAAATGGATTATCATGCTAGGTCCCTTAATACTATTTAAATCAGATAATCACGATCGATCTAGTATTATATGTTGCATATTGCTAAAATCAACTCAGATTAGTTTAATAGTTAACGCATGTCCCTTCAATTATTTATGCTGAGCTAGTAAGGATATCCTGCCTCTGGAGTTATCGACGAGCGAGTACTCCTCTCGGTAGTTATAGCCCCTCGAACCCTCAATCTCTACCTTGCGGGTGTATGTTGAGAGATCCCCACACCAGGGATCACAAGGGAACCTACGGCCGTCGTGGTCAAACATAATTGCACTCCCTTTATGTCACGATAACCGGGTTTTGTCAGTTTTTCTCATTGTCGTTAAAAACTGAATGGCGACTCCTATACTACTAGTCAATTGGGTGTAAACTCACAGGAAACCCAATTACACTTGATTGAATAAAAAGAATCATCACACCCACGAGGGACGAGGTCACGCATTAGCCTCGTGCTTTTTCGACCCCCTCACACCCTTTATGTCACGATAACCGGGTTTTGTCAGTTTTTCTCATTGTCGTTAAAAACTGAATGGCGACTCCTATATTACTAGTCAATTAGGTGTAAACTCACAGGAAATCCAATTACACTTGATTTGACAAAAAAGAAGCGTCACACCCACGAGGGACGAGGTCACGCATTAGCCTCGTGCTTTTTCGACCCCCTCACAACTGTATTCATGGGTCGTAATAAAGTAACGCGCTAACACATTCAACGACTGTAAATTGACTCCGTCATTACCGTGTTGTCGTTAAATACGCATTTTCTAGTAGTGTTCTAAGTCGCTTTTCTCTTCGTTCAAGAATTTCAATTGGTTTTACCTCATATGTAAGATCGTTACGCAATAACAAGGGTTCGTGCGTAATCACATGACTAGGGTCAGGAACATATTTCCTTAACATCGACACGTGGAACACACTATGAACCTTTTCCAAGTCGGTCGGTAAAGCAAGCCGATACGCTACTTCACCTAATCTTTCCAATATCTCGTACGGCCCGATGTATCTTGGGCTCACTTTCCCAGATTGACCAAATCTCATTATTCCTTTTGTTGGTGAAATTTTCAAGAGCACGTGATCTCTAACTTCAAATTCTAATGGTCTTCTTCGTTGGTCTGCATAACTCTTTTGCCTACTTTGTGCTGCCTTCATTCTTGATTGGATTAAACGAATCTTGTCAGTAGTTTCTTGAATCAATTCAGGACCTATAACACGTGCTTCATCAATATCACTCCAACACAACGGTGTTCGACATTTCCTTCCATAAAGAGCTTCGTACGGTGCCATACCAATGGTGGCCTGATAACTGTTGTTGTACGAAAATTCAACCATAGGTAGAAACTTTTCCCAAGTTCCTTGAAAATCTAAAACACATGCTCTCAACATATCCTCAACAATTTGCTTAGTGCGTTCTGTTTGTCCATCAGTCGTTGGGTGAAATGCAGTACTGAAGTTGAGCTTTGTTCCAAGAGCTTTATGAAATTCTTTCCAATAGGTGGATTGATATCTCGTATCACGATCAGAAATAATCGAACTAGGCACTCCATGCAATCGCACAATAGTATTCACATATAGTTCAGCAAGTTGATCTAAACTCGAATTGTTCATCATTGCTAAGAAATGTGCTGACTTTGTCAATCGATTAACAATAACCCAAATAGAATTCATTCCCTTGGTTGACCTTTGTAAACCTAAGATAAAATCCATCGACACGCGAATCCCATTTCCATTCTGGCACATCCAGAGGTTGCAACAAACCTGCTGGTCTTTGATGCTCGATCTTGACTCTCTGACATGTCAAACATTTAGCCACATAATCTGCTACTTCTTGTTTCATATTGCTCCACCAATACACTTGCCTCAAATCCTTATACATCTTATTTCCTCCAGGGTGAATCGAGTATGGTGAACTATGAGCTTCTTCTAAAATTCTCTTTTTCAACTTCTCATCATTAGGCACACATAATCTTCCTTGAAACCTTAACGTGCCATCCTCTTGAATGACAAAACCAGGTGACTTCCCATTTTCCACTCCAATTGTGAGTCCTTACATTGCGCTTCCTTAATCTCATCAATCAAAGTTGGCTTCATTACCAACACATTCAAGCAAGCACTTCCTTTCTTGATAAACTCAATTTCCATCTTTCGTAGATCATCTTGGTTGACTTGAGAAAAAGTTAGGATAGAATTTAGGTGAGACTTCCGACTTAATGCATCTGCAACAACGTTAGCCTTTCCAAGATAGTATTGAATATCAAGATCATAATCTTTAAGAAGTTCTAACCACCTACGTTGTCTCATGTTGAGTTCTTTCTGGGTGAAAATATACTTAAGACTCTTATGTTCAGTAAAAATTTGACACGACACACCATACAAATAATGCCTCCAAATTTTGAGAGCAAAAACAACAGCTGCAAGTTCGAGGTCATGGGTAGGGTAGTTTTGTTCATGGGCTTTGAGTTGGCGTGAAGCATAAGCTATAACTTTTACTTTTTGCATCAAGACACATCCTAACCCATTCCTGGAAGCATCACTATAAATTACAAATCCGTCAGTTCCAGATGGAAGGGTAAGAATAGGGGCAGTGGTGAGACGTTTCTTAAGTTCTTGAAATGCACATTCACAATCATCATTCCACACAAATTTGGTATTCTTTCTAACTAATCGGGTTATGGGTAAGGCAACCTTAGAAAAGTCTTGAACGAATCTTCGATAATATCCAGCTAAAGCCATAAAACTCCGTACTTCGGGTACATTAGTTGGTCTAGGCCATTCCACAATTGCTTTTATTTTCTCAGGATCAACAGATACACCTTTCTCAGAGATAATATGACCTAAAAATGATATCTCCTTAAGCCAGAATTCACATTTCGACAGCTTAGCATATAACTGGTTTTCAATCAACATATCTAACACTTTTCTCAGATGCTCCTCGTGTTCCTCATTACTCTCAGAGTACACCAAAATATCATCAATAAAAACAACCACAAACTTATCAAGGTATGGTTTGAAAATACGGTTCATTAAGTCCATAAATACAGCTGGTGCATTGGTTAACCCAAAAGGCATTACAACAAACTCGTAGTGACCATATCTTGTTCTAAAGGCTGTTTTTGGAATATCCTCAGGTTTAATTCGAAGTTGATGGTATCCAGACCTCAAATCAATCTTTGAAAATACTTTTGCACCTCGAAGTTGGTCAAACAAATCATCAATACGGGGTAAAGGATACTTATTCTTAATAGTGATCTTGTTTAACTCTCTATAGTCTATGCATAACCTCAAAGTTCCGTCCTTTTTCTTCACAAACAATACAGGGGCTCCCCAAGGTGAAACACTAGGTCGGATATATCCTTTTTCAAGTAACTCATCCAATTGTTTCTTTAATTCTTGTAACTCAGCTGGTGCCATTCTATGTGGTGCCTTAGAAATAGGGGTGGATCTTGGGATTAATTCAATGCTGAAATCTAATTCTCTTGGTGGGGGCATACTAGGTATTTCTTCTGGAAAAATGTGTGGGTATTCACAAACAACAGGTATGTAGTAATGGAGGATCCAGAGGTGTTTAGGTCAACAACACTACACAGATAACCAGATAAACCACTCTCAATCATTTTACGTGCTCTCAAAGCATGGACAATTTGAATCGTTGGTTTTCTTACTAACTTATGGAATGAAACTCTTTCTCCATTTGGTGTTTTAAGGGTCACACTTTGCCTCGAACAATTAAGGTTAGCTTCATACATAGTCAACCAATTCATTCCCAAGATTACATCAAATTCAAAGAGGTCAAAAGCTACTAAGTCTGCTAGAAACTCCACTTTCTCTATTACAATGGGACAATCTCTATACATGGTTCTACATTTCACGATTTCTCCATTAGGAAGGGAAACACTCATAGCATGAAAGTCACAACATGGTTTCAAATTTAAACATTTAGCAAACAATGGCGAAATAAAGGAATGTGAAGCACCGGAATCAAAAAGAACATGGGCAGGTGAATTATGGATAGAAAAGGTACCAGCGATAACATTATCATCTTCATCTACTTCATCTTGCCTCATCACAAACACTCTTCCAGTTGGCGGTGGTCGTGGTTGATTGCGGTTCGAGCCTCCTGCGTTGTTGTTGTTCCGACCACGGTCGTTGTTAGTTGGAACTGGTCCTCTCATGGTTGACGTCACTTGATTTGGGCAATCTCTAACGTAATGATCATGACTTCCACATCGGTAACAAGAATTTGTGCCAACACGACATTCACTCTCAACATGACTCCTTTTTCCCACATTTGGCACATCCTTGCGACTGATTGTTCCTTCCTTGAAATCCTTGTCCCCTATTATTTCCTTGATTACCATCATTCCTCCTTTGATTTCCCTGATAACTTTGGTTAGGCTTCTTTTCTCCTCCTTGGCTTTGGTTATCATTTCTCCTTTTATACCCAACATTCTTCGCTTCTCGAAGTAATACCACTTGCTCTACATTAACTGCGATATCAACCATATCCTGATATGAAGTAAACCTTTGAGTGGACAACCTATCCTGGTACTTAAGGTGCAGACCTCGCTCGAAACGGTTCATCCTGGACTGTTCTGTCGACACCAAGTCTGGTGCAAACCTTGACAACTCCATGAACTTATTTGCGTATTCCAGCACGCTCATTGTTCCTTGTTGCAGGTGGAGAAATTCATCTTCCTTTTGTTTCCTTAAGGATGGTGGATAAAACTTATCTCTCATTAACTTCTGGAGTTGGTTCCAACCAAATCCTGACACATTCTTTCGTTCCTTATTAACTTTCCACCATAATCCTGCTTGGCCCGTTAAATAAAATACCGCAAAGTCAACCCTCAATTTCTCCGGGCATTGCGGGGTTTCAAACAATTGATCAATGCGACTTATCCAATCCTCGAACTCAACTGGATCAAGCTTGCCATCGTAGGATGGTGGGTTGAGCGATGAAAAGTTCTTGAACATCGTTGCGCTCTCGTTCCCATTTACATCTTTCTTTTTCCGAGAATCATGGACCTACTCGGCCAACATTGCGCTCACATTTTCTAACCGTTCCATTCTTTCCTCATGGCCATCAACCTGGACATACTCCTCGTGAATAACATTGTTATCATCATGAACATGGTGCTCATTGTGAGCTCCGTTGGTGACATCATTGATAGCATCGATAGTCGACATTTTGCGTAACATATCTTATTAGATTGAAGAGAAATAATAATATAAAATAAGCCCTTTGATCCCGTTCCTACACTCACACTCATATTCATTTTAACTTAGCAAGATTTTAGAACATTCTTTTTAACTCATTCCTTAAAACTCTTTACTTAAAGCCTAATGAATTCTATTCGTGCGAAAAACCCGTAAGGTTTAGCACTTATGGTCCAGAACCTTTGCTCTTGATACCAAACTGTAACGCCCCGACCTCTAATCCAATTATTAAGGCATAATTAGCAGCGGAATTAACCTAATTTGGTCGGGACATTACCAGCCGTAACTCCCTCCTGAGAATTACAAGGCAACCATCAATCATAAGCTATTAAATCCTAAAGGTTAATATAATAATCTTTTATATTACCAAAATAAAAGTACATAACTTACTAAGAGTCTTTAATTAAACTATTAAAACATTAATCATAAACTAAGTGAATATTATTCAAGTGAAATTCCTCGCCACTACTCGTTTCCATCGTTCCCTGCAGTACCTAAAACAGAAAACAAAAACGGTGAGCCGAAGACTCAGTAACGAACTATTCTAGCAACGTAAATTCATTCCAATTCATTTTATTTAATGACACAGGGAGAATAGAATAATGTAAAACATTTTATAAAGTCCTTTATTTAATTCATTCATAACTTTAGGGTGCACATGCTAGCCGTGGCAAGTATGACATGGTGGAACGTCTTCCACGATGGACCGCTGTCCATAAACATGGGGCCTTGGCCCGGAAACATGAGAGCCTTGGCTCAATGGGAGGATGCCCCATGGGTACATGCATGACCGAGAATCGTAACCTGTGAACATATACTGCCAAACGGACCAGGTCTTTCACTTTCATTTATCATGTTTCGGTTTAATTTTACATTTTAACCTTTTTACTTCAGTTGAAGTAACATGTTTCCTTTGGATCATACGATCAAATATCTTTTCTTTCATGGTTTCTTATAAACAGCATTTTATAAGAAATTCAATCAATCATAATATCATTTTATAAGAAATTCAATCAATCATAAAATAAGGAATAATTCCATCAAATCATATTATAATAAATTATTCAATCAAAACATTATTCATTTTCCGCAATTCAATAAAACATGTCAAAGCATTCAGATCATAAATTCAATCATATTGTCATGATTTCATAAACACATTTAGAAGGGAATTGCGGGTACTAGCAATAGCCGTTACCTTAATTCCGCGTTACGTTAAGCTTTGTCCTTGGTTCGTTCTTTCTAAGCTCCGAGTCCGAATTCTTTGAAAATATTACACTATTGAATTAATATATAAAATGATAAATATTGTAAAATTAATATTGAAACGATTAATATTTTCTAAATAATATAATTAGTTGATAAATTCATAAATCAAGTAAATATGAAATAATTAAATAAAACTTATAATTAAATTTAAGTTTTACGTGAGTGCGTATATTTATAATTTTAAATAAAAGAAACAAATTTTATTTGTATAAGTAAAACAAATTAATTAATTGAATAATACATATTAAGTAAAACATATTAACAAATTTAGAATAAATAAGTAAAACATATTAACAATATTAGAATAAGTGAAATAACTTAGTAAAGAAAATTGGGCCAAGATAGGAGTTTGGGCTTACTTGAATTGTAGAATAAAACCAAATAGGAACAAAGTTCCTAAACCCCACACAAGAAAGAAACAGAGGGGAGAGCAAGAACAGAGCCGAAAATGGGGGAGGAGGGGTTGTAAGCGTCACTGCTCGGGGCAAGGTGGAGGGCGGTGTGGTTGGGTCTGAGCGGCGCAGTGCACTGGTGATGGTGGTTGCTGGGAGATGCGGTGCTGGGTGGTGGCAGCTGCGTGGCTTCGTGGAAGAGAGGGAGGCGGAGGGGGATGGGCGCAGAGGAGATGGAGGCAGGGGAGGCTAGGCGTGGAGGACGGAGAGCGGCGAAAGGGTGTGCAGTGGTCGTGGTGGTGTTGGGCGGTCAGGGTGGTGGTGGCAGGAAGTGGTGAGGGTGGCGGCAGCAGTAAGTGGTGGTGGTGGTGGTGATTTTTTTTGAATTAAATTTTTGGAATTTTAATGGTGAATTAGGAATTAGTGGTTAATCTGATTTGTGTTTCATGTGGGATGATTGAGCAGCTATTTATAGTTGTCATGGGGCTTCATGAATGCAACAACTCAGCTTGATTGCATTGACAAGTGGGAGAAATTGCATCAATGAAAGTGATGATTCAAATAGGTTTGATGAGCTATTCTAGTTTAGATTTCCAGATATTCAAATAGGTTTGATGAGTAAGGCTTGAGTTGCATTATGGTGGTGACAAGTAGATTGAGTTGCCTTGTGGTGGTGACAAGTAGAAAGTGAAGGTTTTGACTTCCATGGCCAAAGTGACGTGAAGAAGAAGAAGGAAGAAAATAAACTGATTTTGGTTTCTTTAGTGAAAATAAGGGCAAATTAGTAAATATTGGGTTAATTTTCAGAATTTAATTACTATTAATCGATAATAAAATATTAATCTTGAATAAGTTAATTACAGAAAATATATATTTTTTTATTTTTATTTTTATAAAGTGTAAGTAAATAAATTTAGTTTTCGAACAAAATTCGTTGTTAACAAAAACGTTATTTTAAAATCTTTTATAAATTCCGAAATATTTAAAAATGTAAATATTCTCGTAAATATGAAATTAATATTTTTTTTATATAATCTGAAAAATATAAATAGAAATTTCGTTAATAAAATATGAAATTATGATTTAAAACGAATTTTAAGCTAATAAAAATAATTAAACTTAATAAATTGAGTTTTTAAATTCCGGGGTATTACATTTTTGGATTTGGATTCTAGTGTTATAGTGGAATCGCGAAATGCTAAATTCTTTGAGATTAAATTTCGTAGGGATTCCATAAACATTGAACATTCAACATTACCACAGATTTCTCCAATTTCAATTCCGAGCTCTAGTGAAATTAGAGCTATGCCTGATTCTTCTAGTGATGAATCTAGAAGAAGTGTAAGGACAAGAAAGGAGAAAAATCTGGGTCCTGATTTTATTAATTCTCAAGCTATTCTTTTTCTTGTGGAAGCAGATAGATGTGAGGTTACTAATAAAATACCTATTATGCTTAACGATGAAGTTAATGTAGAGGATGATCCAAAAAGATTCAAGGAGCTATGTCTTCTAGAAATTATGTTTTTTGGAAGGAGGCAATAGATGATGAAATGGATTCATTGATATCAAATAATACTTGGTATCTTACTGATTTGCCTCCGGGATCAAAAGCTATTGGATGTAAATGGGTGTTCAGGATTAAGAAAAACACAGACAAAGTCATAACTCTTTTAAAGCTAGATTGGTTGCACAAAGTTTTTCTCAGAAGGAAGGGGTGGATTACTTTGATACTTATGCACCTGTTGCTAGAATTACATCCATTAGAGTCCTTATTGCTTTAGCCTCTATTTTTGGATTTCATGTGCATCAAATGGATGTAAAGACAACTTTTCTAAATGGTGATTTAGAAGAGGAAGTGTATATGAAACAACCTGATGGTTTTGTTCTTCCTGGTAATGAAAGCAAAGTTTGCAAATTAGTTAAGTCCTTATATGGGTTAAAAAAGGCTCCAAAACAGTGGCATAAAAAGTTTGATCATGCAGTTTTGTCACATGGTTTTACTCATAATTCGGCGGATAGATGTATTTATTCTAAGTTTACAAAATATTATGGAATCATCGTATGTTTGTATGTTGATGATATGTTAATATTTGGTACTGATAGGTCCGTCGTCAAGCCTACCAAAAAATAAAAAAAACCTAACTTGGTCTCTCTAATAGGTAGAAAAGGGCAAGCAAGGGTCGATCCACAGGGACTAAGGGGAGCACTGTTAAAATATTGACTATGATAAGGTAGGCCAAGTCTTTTTGGGGTGATGATTTTTGGGTTAAAATGAACTACAATTAAAAAAGGCCTTGGAAAAGGGTATCCACCAATCAAATAATTCACAAACCAAGTAATCAAAATGAGAAAGAAACAAAGGGCATCAATTGAGGGGAATCGTTCATCCAAGGGTACTCTAACTACTCTTTCAAGCTAGTTAGATTGGCCTAATATCCAATCAAAGACCTATTTTCATGGCTAAGGCATTCAACTAAGCATATCCATATACATGATGAACATAAACAATCAAAGAAAGTCCCCTAGACAATGTAGTCCCTATTTTCATGGTCCTCCAAGCCTAATGATCTATTTGAGGTAACCCCTTAACTTCATCTTTCAATCCTTCACTATAGGCACCTAAATAATGCCTTTATGATGACCAATCACACAAGCATTCATAAAATACCAAATCAATCAACCAAATTCATCCCAAGTGAAAATCTCATGTTCAATTTATAGTTTATAATCTCATCAACGGCTTCAACCAATTCCCAAGTAGAACAACTACTCACAAATCATTCTAAATAGCAAGAACAAAGATATTACAACTAATAACATGAAATCCAACACTAATCTAAGACAAACAAGTAATTAAAAGTGAAACAATATAAAAATAAACAAATTAAACAATAAAACAAGAGATAGAGTAAGAAATTCTCATTGATATTGCAAGGAGCCTCCAAATCTTCAATTTTCCTTCTTAGATTCTTCAAAATCCAAGCATTCAACAAGTTTTTCTCACTTTCTCTCTCTAGAAAACGAGAGTTTCTCTCTCTAAAAAACCCTAACCTAAGCTAAAATCTGCTAATACATGGCTTCCCCCTTTGAAAATGCCGTACAATGACTATTTATACCAAGCAACATAGTAATATCCGTCAAAAGAAAGTGTACGCGGAAAACGTCGTCCCGGGCGGGACGGGATTGTCCCGGGCGGGACGAGAGAGCTGGGAAAAAATAACAAAGAGTTCCAGTAGCAAAATCCCGCCCGGGGTGAAATACGTCGCGGGCGGGATGCCTTGTCCCGGGCGGGACAGGTCCTCGTCGCGTGCGGGATCGGCCTTCTCGCGGAAAGTCGAACATAGCCTGCTTCAAATGGCCATAACTTCTTCGTTACTCGTCCAAATAAGTCGTGTGACCCCTCGTTAGAAAGCTCTTGGAATACTCTTTCATCTCCAACTGAGATGACAAGAAAATATTAAGTAGAAAAAAAGTTATTCTCGTTTTAGTGTGGCTGTTGTGCACAAGTCTTGCAAAACTCTTCCAAATGGTTTTATTTCGCTCCTTTGCGCCTTTCCATTCTTTGTGCGTGGCATGTAGGCATGCAAGATCCAAACCTACAACATTAAACACAAGTGAGCAGTACCAAATCCTAGAAAAGAATTAACTAATATTTATAAAAGACCTACAACTATAACAATTATCTAAAACTAAACAAAATACGCTAGGAAATGCACAATGAGGATGGAAAAAAGATAAAAATGGGAGGAAAAAGACACTTAATAGTTGACAAAACTACCACTTATCAGGTACAAATATGAAAGGCATTGATGAAACTAAGAAGTATTTATCTTCATGTTTTCAAATGAAAGATTTGGGTGAAGTTGATACTATATTAGGAATCAAAGCTATAAAACATAGTGGGGGTTACGCATTGAGTCAGTCTCACTACATTGATAAAATGCTTGATAAATTTAAGCATTCGAATATCAAAAGGCTAATTCCCCTTATGATTCGTCTTGTAAACTTGAAAAGAATAGTGGTAGAGCTGTTGCTCAACTTGAGTATGCAAGTGCAATAGGAAGTTTAATGTATGCATCACATTCTACTAGACCTGACATTGCATTTGCAGTTTGCAAACTTTCTAGATTTACAAGTAATCCTAGCACTGAACATTGGAAAGGAATAGGAAGAGTTTTTGGTTACTTAAAAAGAACCAAAAACCTCGCAATATATTATAATAAATTTCCAGCGGTTCTTGAGGGTTATTCAGATGCTAGTTGGATTACTAGTACTAGAGATAATAAATTCACTAGTGGGTGGATTTTTATGCTTGGTGGAGGAGCTGTTTCTTGGGCTTCAAAGAAACAAACATGTATTACACATTCCACCATGGAGGCTGAATTTTTGGCCTTGCCAGCAGCAGGCAAAGAAGCTGAATGGCTGAGAAACATGCTATTATATTGGACACAAAGTTGTGGCCATCACCGATGTCAGCCATTTCTTTGAACTGTGATAGTGAAGCTTGATAATGTGTTTTTCCGTCGTTGAATATAAATTTACCTCACCAAACAAAATTTATAAAACCACTAAACTAACCGGCTATATAGACTATAGCGGCAAGTATAGGGATCGTCCCATAGGAATGGATATGTTTGACTATTCAATCTATGCGTTCACAAGCTAGTTTGAATAATATTTGAGTTTTTGAATCAATCTAATGAAAGCTAGAAATGCAAACAAATAAAGAGAATCTTGAGATTTCGGGAATCGGCAATGGAAATCGAATCAAAAGAAGCACAAGGTCAAAACATTCATGAATATGCAACGACATAGCACATAGGGGAATGAAACCAAATGACGTGCTCGCCACCTCTCGGATGGAGCACGCGAAGCAACCTAGCCTATGGAAGAGCTTTCGCCTAATCCTAAACTAGATAAGCTTGCATATAATAGGAACAATCATTCACTTGCACAAAATAGGCTCACAATGTCTTGCCAAACCTAGCTCATGCATTCCAATCTAATCCAATCAAATAGCATTCGCGACTACTACTCAATTAGTCATGGATATCCTATCACTAAATCACATTTAATCACAACATTAATCATAAATTTTCCCTAAAATTCCCCAAATTCAATGCCAAAGCTTCATCCCTAACCTCTAGACTAAACTACTCAATTAGCATGATTAACATCAACATTAAACGAACATTAATCCTAATCATGAAATTAATTGAATTAGTGAAGCTAATTGAATCTACAAAAATCAGAAAATTCAAACCACAAAAATTGGGGAAAAATCAATGAAATTCAAGATATCAAACTAATCCTAGAATTCAAGCATGCAATCAAAGCATAAACGAAATTAATGAAGAAATTAAAGAATTAAAGAACAAATCAAAACAAGAATTAGAATTATACCTTGAAATGAAGAAATTGCATCAAACTTGAAGCACAAATGAAGAGCAAAACTAAAAGGAAAGAGAAAAGAAATCTGAAAATTGATGATTGAATTGAATTTAGAATCAAGAATTTGAGGCTAAGAATCCTTAATCCTAATCTCTAATCTAATCCCTAAACTAATTCTAGAGAGAGAATTCTAAGCTAAGCCTAAGAAAAAATAAAAATTACGTAATGAAAGCCTAATTAACAATTGCTGCCATTTTTGTTTTCATAATAGCAGCCCCGCAGCCGTGTTCAGTCGCACAAAGGGTGTTGTTTGGTCGAACAAAATTGTTCGGTCACACAAGAGAATGCATTCGATCGTTTACCAAAAATCAGAGCTTCTGTCTAAAAACTCCAGTTTGTTCGACCGCACAGGATGAACTGTTCGACCGAACAGCAGCCTGTTCGACCGCACAAAAGCCTGTTAGACCGAACAGAACTGCAGTCTGCTTGTTCTGCGCTATTTTACGTGTTGTTCTGCTGTGCTGGTCTGCTGCGACTGCTTTGCCTTGCTGTGGCTGTGTGTACGTGCTGAATGGAGAGCACAAGGCTGCTGTGTGATGGCTTAAAGGTGAGCAAGAGAGCTGCTTCTGTGGCTGATTAGCTCGCGTGCCATGCTAAGCTATTGCTGCTGTTCTTCGCTTGAGCTATTGTTGCAATGTTCTGTGATGCTGCTGTGCCTTGGCTCTTGCATTGCTGTGCCATGCTCTGGCTGCCACTACGCTAATGTACAGCTGCTGGGTATACACTTCAAAGCAGCCATGTGAAGAGTCCACAAGCTGCTGCAAAGGTGAGTGCACAAGAGCCGCTGTAAGTGTGATCGTGCATTGCCATGAGTGTACAGCTACTGTTCTAGTTGTTGCTGTGACGCTGCTATTGTTCTGCTGCGTGTATGTGGCTGTGGGTGCACTTGTGGGCAGCGACGAGACTCAAACACAACAACCTAGTTAAATGCTTCGCCTAGCACATTCAATAAAATCGTAAAGCATTTTATTAAAAATTGTAAATCAAAATATTAATTCGTTTAACATTTTTGCAAATCGTAAAACATATAACTCGTCTACAAGCATAATGACACAATATTAACACGTTAATACTCAAAACGAACCTTACGCAATGAGAATGCGCACAAAAGGCATATTTAGAGCAAAAACGACTAAAATATACGCAAGACGAGAAAATTTAACGATAAATGCGAAAATGCAACAAACGAAGTAAAAACGATAAAACTAAGCGAAAACAATAACAAAATGCTAATAAAATGAACTAAAATTCTAAGTTAAGAGCGACATAAATGTCGCTCATCAAACTCCCCCAAGCTAACCCTTTGCTTGTCCTCAAGCAAAGCTAGAATGAAAAACGGGGAGGAGAATGAGCTTAGTTATTCAAAATCAAAATTACGAAAATAAGAACTACAAGAATGCACACTAACTCACTTTCGTAGGAATCACGGTTGCATTTAAGCGCATGCAACAAGCTCTTTGAACCCCACTATCGCTCATGAGGGCGAGTGGGATCTCGCAAGGGTTTCCAAAGAGAAACACCCATAACTCTTCCAAAAATTTGAATCAAGGCAAGACCTAAAAATGAAAAACAAACCAAGAAAAAGAAAGAAAAGAAAAGAAAAGAAAAAGAAAAGAAAGGAAAAGAAAAGAAAAGAAAGAAAAAGAAAAAGAAAAACGAAACTACAAAACTCAAGATAAGGGCCTTTATTATGGAACGAGCCCAAAAGAATTCTAATATTACTAACTAAATAGACGAATGAACACTATCCAATGTCCTAAATCGAGTGAAATATTCGAGCGTCAAGCAAAGCGAACTAAGGGCAAGCACTAATCAATTCCCCTTCAACCGAGCATACCACGTCAAATCTCTAGATCCTATCCACCCTTGAGAATAGCGTCTCGAGACACCGCGAAGGCACCGGAGAAAACAAGATTAGGTTACCCGACATCTTAGCATGACAATCCCATTCCATGAACTTGACCAAATCCTCCCTCCAACGACAATGACTCAACTCAAAAGGGTCAAGAGGACTTTTTAGGGTGTAACGTAGGCTAGGGGTAAGGTGTGGAACAAATCTGGGATTTGGTGCTCATACCTAAAGTGAAGCGCAATGATAGAACTCAACTCAAGAAAATCAAACCAAAAACAAACTCATACCACTTATTTGGGGTACCCCCAAGCTTATTCAACAACAATTCTAAACTACAACTCTTTTTGAACTTTTCTTGATTTGATTTTCTCTTTTTTTGTGTTTCAATTGAAACTTTTCTCATGCCTTGTTTTTCTCTATTTTTGGCTTTTTCAAAACTTTACTTTGCATCATTTATTCATTATATATACAACATACTTCCCAAACTTTGCCATTCAATCCAATAACAATCATTCCTCAACTTTGCATAATCATTCAAAACCATCAAGCATCATAACTCAAAGCTTCGCTATCACTTCTAAGGGTGAAAATAAAACAAAGGCTATTAGGCTTGTAATATGCTCATAAGAAATGAAGGGGCAAGGCTCAAATGGCTAGCAAGGGGGCGAATGCAAACAAAAACATATGAGAAAAAAATAGAAAATAAAGTCATAAACTAAAAAGAAAAATAGTCACCGAAAGAAATGCCTCTATCGTCCCCTAAAGTAGTTCGGTCGCGGTCTCGGGAAGGAAATAGTCAAATTCGGGAGGTAAGAAAGTCAATGCCAAGGATCCATGCCACTCAATATATGTATATAATGTGTTTGGGCTAATTGAACATGATCCTCACATGGGAGCAAATACCATTCTCTCCGGTTTCAAGTCACTAGAGAGATCGACACCATCTTACCACAAGCCAAGGGTTCAAGACGCATGCTACCCAAAGTTCAACCAAATTTCTTAACACCTAAATCCTAGATTCGACCCAAGACATTGAAAACCGTGCAAACATCTACCAATTAGGAATAAAAGCATTCTAACCTACAAGTTCCAAATTTATTTTCCCAAATCAAGAATAATGCCTAAAAGACCTAGAAAAACTTGTCTTGACAAAGATCGAAAAGGAAAAAGAAAGAAAAGAAATGAAAAAGGAAACCAAGGAAAAGAAAAGAAAGTTAAAAGAAAAATAAAAATAAAGAAAATATTCACAAAATCAATGAAACTAATCAAGAAATATGCACAAAATCCAAAATATTCACAAAATCAAGCAATCCATCACACGGAGATCAAAGTAGCAAACAATAGAATCTCCCCCCAAGCTCGAATTAGGCCATGTCCTCAAGGCCTAAATCGAAACTAAGAGGCGCACAGCTACCCATCCAATCAATGCCCCGCATATATGATGCCCTACCCAAAGAATGCAAGAGAGTTAGAATGATATTACCGGAAATGTCGTGGGAGCAAGTCCCGCAAAGAACCGTAATAACGAACGAACTCACCAATAAGAATAGCCGGACATGGAAAAGATGGATGCAAAGATTTCCACATCAAGAAAGCTTGAGCCACAAAAAACTTCAAAAATCAAGAAAAATTTGTATACATGGGCCAAGTGGCCAACACCCACGGGTTGCCTCCCGAGAAGCGCTCTTTTTACGTTATTAGCTTGACGCCTCTTACCTCTAGTAAGTACCCTGACAACGATCGCAATAGTTTTTCAAATGCAATGGCAAACATATCCAATAGTAACAAGTAGGCAAGAGTCAAATGAGATGCAAGCACAAAGTAGAATGAAATTCTATGCCTACAAGGGGTAGGGAACCAAAAATAAGAAAAATCAAAATGAAAAACAAAAGAAATACTCCTTTCTTTATGCTCCTTTGGGAAAGGAGAATCATTAGGATCAATTGAGGAAAACGAATCCTCAAGCGGCGGGAGTTGGGAGAAAAAGGGAAAAGAAATAGGAAATGAAGGATAAATGTTGAGTTTCTTCTTTCGGAATGGGGAATGAGGGAAGGGAGTGGGAACAAAAGATTCACAAACAACTTCACTCGCATCACATAAAGCACAAGAAATCTCAACATAAGATCCTTCATTCAATTCTAAAAGTTTTTGGTTGGCACATTCAATCTTTTCCTCAATTTGAATCGACTTAAGCACTTCAAGGCAAAATGGAGAAAATAGAGTTTCATCACCATCA
This sequence comes from Spinacia oleracea, assembly GCF_020520425.1. Classification (NCBI taxonomy): domain Eukaryota; kingdom Viridiplantae; phylum Streptophyta; class Magnoliopsida; order Caryophyllales; family Amaranthaceae; genus Spinacia; species Spinacia oleracea. The sequence goes on along the minus strand of NC_079488.1, from coordinate 66,046,254 downwards.
TCGAGGCATTCACTCAAACAGGAACGAGTAGGAACAAACTCTCCAATACTCAACTCCTCAATGTCATGCATCATAGGTGGCAATGTAGCCTCAAACTCTTCTCGTCTCCATGAAACATCCTTAATAGACTCTTACATTAGGTTAGAAATTCCCAAAAAGCCTTTTACAACTTGTTGGGACATGACTTCAAATGAATTCAAACAAAAATCTAGTCTTTGCTCTTCTTGAATTTCAAGATATTTTATGAAAAGGAGCCTCTCAAACAATGATTTTGGAGATTAAAAATTCAAAGAGCTTAGGAAATTATCATGGAGAAAGAGAAGATAATCAAGTGAAATCGATTCGTCATTTTGAGAAACAAGAGAATTTGCCATTTTTTTTGGTTTTCAAAGAAAAAGAAAATGAAAAGTGAACTAGTCTAGCGAACTAGAATGAAAAATCAAACAATGATGCCATTCCCCGGCAACGGCGCCATTTTGATAAGGTGTTTTTCCGTCGTTGAATAGAAATTCACCTCACCAAACAAAATTTATAAAACCACTAAACTAACCGGCTATATGGACTAGAGCGGCAAGTATAGGGATCGTCCCATAGGAATGGATATGTTTGACTATTCAATCTATGCGTTCACAAGATAGTTCGAATCAAATTTGAGTTTTTGAATTAATCTAATGAAAACTAGAAATGCAAACAAATAAAGAGAATCTTGAGATTTCGGGAATCGGCAATGGAAATCGAATCAAAATAAGCACAAGGTCAAAACATTCATGAATATGCAACGACATAGCACATAGGGGAATGAAACCAAATGACGTGCTCGACACCTCTCGGATGGAGCACGCGAAGCAACCTAGCCTATGGAAGAGCTTTCGCCTAATCCTAAACTAGATAAGCTTGCATATAATAGGAACAATCATTCACTTGCACAAAATAGGCTCACAATGTCTTGCCAAACCTAGCTCATGCATTCCAATCTAATACAATCAAATAGCATTCGCGACTACTACTCAATTAGTCATGGATGTCCTATCAGTAACTCACATTTAATCACAACATCAATCATGAATTTTCCCTAAAATTCCCCAAATTCAATGCCAAAGCTTCATCCCTAACCTCTAGACTAAACTACTCAATTAGCATGATTAACATCAACATTAAACTAACATTAATCCTAATCATGAAACTAATTGAATTAATGAAGCTAATTGAATCAACAAAAATCAGAAAATTCAAACCACAAAAGTTGGGGAAAAATCAATGAAATTCAAAATATCAAACTAATCCTAAAATTCAAGCATGAAATCAAATTATAAACGAAATTAATGAAGCAATTAAAGAATTAAAGAACAAATCAAAAGAAGAATTAGAATTATACCTTGAAATGAAGAAATCGCATCAAACTTGAAGCACAAAAATGAAGAACAAAACTAAAAGGAATGAGAAAAGAAATCTGAAAATTGAAGATTGAATTGAATTTAGAATCAAGAATTTGAGGCTAAGAATCCTTAATCTTAATCTCTAATCTAATCCCTAAACTAATTCTAGAGAGAGTTCTAAGCTAAGCCTAAGAAAAATAAAAATTACGTAATGAAAGTCTAATTAACAATTGCTGCGATTTTCGTTTTTATAATAGCAGCCCCGCAGCCGTGTTCGGTCGCACAAAGGGTGTTGTTTGGTCGCACAAAGTGTGTTCGATCGCACAAGAGAATGCATTCGATCGTTTACCAAAAATCAGAGCTTCTATATGAAAACTCCAGTTTGTTCAACCGCACAGAATGAACTGTTCGACCGAACAGCAGCCTGTTCGACCGCAAAGAAGCATGTTCGACCGAACAGAATCGCAGTCTGCTTGTTCTGCGCTATTTTACGTGTTGTTCTGCTGTGCTGGTCTGCTGCGACTGCTTTGCCTTGCTGTGGCTGTGTGTACGTGCTGAATGGAGAGCACAAGGCTGCTGTGTCATGGCTTAAAGGTGAGCAAGAGAGCTGCTTCTGTGGCTGATTAGCTCGCGTGCCATGCTAAGCTATTGCTGCTGTTCTTCGCTTGAGCTATTGCTGCAATGTTCTGTGATGCTGCTGTGCCTTGGCTCTTGCATTGCTGTGCCATGCTCTGGCTGCCACTACGCTAATGTACAGCTGCTGGGTATACACTTCAAAGCAGCCATGTGAAGAGTCCACAAGCTGCTGCAAAGGTGAGTGCACAAGAGCCGCTATGTGAGGGGGTCGAAAAAGCACGAGGCTAATGCGTGACCTCGTCCCTCGTGGGTGTGACGCTTCTTTTTGTCAAATCAAGTGTAATTGGATTTCTTGTGAGTTTACACCCAATTGACTAGTAATATAGGAGTCGTCATTCAGTTTTTAACGTCAATGAGAAAAACTGACAAAACCCGGTTATCGTGACATAAAGGGAGTGCAATTATGTTTGACCACGATGGCGAACCTGTTTTTGTTTTGAAGATTTTATATTTTTTTCATTTTCGAAAACTGAGGACTTGCGCGGCTAGTGACGCAGGCCCCGCCCGCTGAAGGTGGGCGAGCCCTGTCCGCTGAGGGTGGACGTCCCTGAATTCGTTTTTTCAATTTGGAACTCGCGTGGTTCGTGACGCGATCTTGCCCGCTGAAGATGGGCAAGTTCCTATTTCTTTTGTTCATCGTTATTTCTTTTGAGAATTTCTTTTCTTATTCATTCTCGCAGGAGCGAATTCTTTCGAGGGATGCTCGGATTTAGTTACAACCTGAATGTGGGCTGACAACGTGCTTAGACGGACCATTGTCTTGTGATCATCATCTTTCATGGTTTTGAGCTAGTTTTTACGGCTCAATTTTGCCACTACTTGGGTCCTTGATTAGCGGACTATGTATAAGTGTCAATGGCGACCTTTGTCTTGAGGTTGTAAACCGGTTTTATTTTTTTGAGACATCCAAACACGGGACTTCGTACAGCGTAGTCTGGGAATATTGTTTTAACTTTGCATAATATATATTTTCTTTCGAGCCCCCAAGCATTCGTGCTTGGCGGTCAGTTTTTGTCAAAGAGGTTCGTTGGGGATACGCATTTTGTAATGTCCTTGATTGTGTTTGGGATCGTGCTCGTAAGTGCGAGCGATCTTCTTAGTGGTGTGCTACTCTTGACAAGGTCGCGAGGTGCTACTTTCAGTAAGGAAATCGGCAATATTTGAGTCGAATGGATGCGGCAGGGCTCAATAGAAGTTAGGGCCTTTTTTGAGCCTGGGTTCATTTTCGGCGCCCAGGCCTGGGCGTTGAAATAATTCACGCCCAGGTGGTGCGTTGAAAGTGTTGTTTGGGCTGGTCTTTTGATGACACAGTTGGCCTCTTGTTCATTCGTTTATTTCACTTGGAAGTTCTATGTATTCTCTTCTCTTTTGTTTTTTCCTTTATTTTTAGGACGTGATGATTTTCTTGAGAATCCGTAGCCGATTGGTGGACTACGGTGTTTGTCGCTTTGGGGCGCTTATTTAAAGGAACTGTTGCTCTTTAAGGCATACAGTTATTGCAACAGTTGGACGAGTCTATATGGCCCGAGGAACTTACCTTGAGGCGTAAGACTTTGACCGCTCTTGTATATATTTTTTTTCTTTTGAATGTGTTCGTGAATGATGATATGTATGTGCGAACGAGTGTTCATTGAATGGCCGTTGTGTGCGGTCCATTAATCAGTTTGCTTGAATCATTTTTTTTTTTTGAGCAATGACTGATTGTGAATAGTTTGCTTAGATGCTTGATAGGGTTCAGGCCCATTCATGAAGTGGGCTCAAACATTGTGCCCTTTCGATTGTTCAAACATTTGCTTCGAGACCTTTTTCTTTTTTTATTTTTTTTATTTTTTATTATGGTTGTTTCGTAGCTTGGAGCCCCCAAGTATGCATGTTGGGATGCTTCCTTTTGGCGTACGATTTTTGTAGGTTCTATCGAAAAAGATGCCTCGGGGTTCCTGCTCGTGTGGGTGCGAGCTATCCCTTCCGTGGTAGGTAATGTTTTGCTACTTTTAATCCTTAATGTAGAAGTCGTGTGGCTTGCATTTTGAATTTGGGCGATAAGTAGTCTTTGCCTCTTTTACACATGCTCTTTGGTCGTGCCCGCATTAGTGCAATATGCCTTACTCTCTTTTTTAGACTTGTACCGTGGGATAGTTGAACTTATGGTGCGACGTAGGCTTGTGTGTCCTACCAACATGTTTTAGAACATTCCTCCAAGTGTTGGGATATCATTATTATTTTTTGCATTGGAGTACTTCATCGCGCTGAATCGTTCAGGTGCTCGAACAAGTGTAGCACCTTCTGAGTGGGCGTGCACGGCTTATTACTTCGTTCGATGCGAGGATTCATAGATGTTTCTTTCTTGTTTTTATATCAGGGCAAGATTTAGCAAGCAGAGATATTCAGCGTTAAAGATATTGGCGCCCAGCTCTAGGCGTAGAAAATTATCTCTGGGTATATTTTGACAGTTCTTATCCTTGATTTTTCTTTCGCTTTTGCTTTGGAACGACGTAGACTGTGTAACGGGCGCTTATAGGGCGAGCGTTAGGTGCAGTAGTTTGATCGGAGTTTTGGTGACTCGCGATTTTCAGTTACCCTTGTTAGTGGGGTGCCTTTATATATTCTAAGTAGTGCTTAGAATTTGGGAGGGGTTGTAGCCATTATAAGGTTCGTTTTACACGATTAAAGCTTAGGATTGAGCCCCTATGACATATGTATAGCATTAGCGTCGAGAATTTGCGATGAAATCGTCATTTCGAGCATTTTAAGAGTGTTTTTCTCAAGCCCCCAATTGTAGCTACGGGATTGGCTTGGTGCTATAATGCTTGGCATACGTTTTTATGCGTTCATGGTGACATGGATCATGAATAGTTTGAACCAGACTCGTTTAGTGTGAGGTACGTTCGGGTAGTGATGTGCTACTTTTCCTGTAAATGTCGTATTGTGCGACATTGCCATGGTCAAGGTAGTCACATGTTGAAATGTGCCTTGACCAAAAGTTAGGTGCCTTTCTTTACCCATAATCGTATTTAGAAATTTTTTGACTCACTTGTAACATCGAGATACACGTATACTTAGCTTAAACCAACGACACTTTATTATGTTCGAAGAAGTCTTTGAAAATTATTTGAAATCCGAGTCCTACTGTGTACAATCCGAGGTGTCCAAAGTAGGTTGACTTATAGAAGGGTTCGTACAGGATTACATGAGTGAATCAAAATACTGTTATGATTTTTGGAATGCTGTCTAAGGATTTGCTGGAAGCCAGGGTGCAGATGTCAAAATACTGTTATGATTTTTGGAATGCTGTCTAAGGATTTTTGGAATGCTTTAGGCTTTTAGGGCCATCTTTTCCAGAATTGCGGGAATATAAACCGTTTTCAAATTGACTTAGATTTAGTTGGTGTATGTCTGTACAAAAGGTCAAGGTATACTTAGTTCTTTCCCTAGCTCTTTCATTTTAATTTTTTTGCCCCCAGTTGCTATTATGTCTTCTCATTAATGATGCTTTCAGATTTCGATTTTAGATGCCCGTGTCATATGTCTGAGTAGGGTGAGCCTTGGTTAAGTGCCAAGTCCTATTGACAATGTCTGATTTTTCTTTTTCAAAGGGGATTCGCAAGCATTTGAATTACCATGAACGGGTGCCCTGAGTTCGAAGGAACGGTGGGGCGACGCCGTAGAACAATCCTCTTTATTGCAAGCTTACTGCCTTTACTACTTGTTGGCGATTATGACTGTGTCAAGTGGTGAAAGAAGGTCTTTAAGCGAACGACTATGTCTAGTGGTGAAAGAAAGTCTTTAAGTGAGTTAGTTCGCTTTAGGGAGGGTCAAGTCGAGTACTTTAGAGGTCATGGACGCTTGCGCTAGCCCCCATTCAATTGAGGCAAAGCGATATTTTGAGTCTTGGCTAAATGCCTAGGAGTGTGAGTGCTCCTTCTGGCAAGGGTACGTGCCCTTATTATTTTTCGATGTGTGCTCGTTTTGGCATCTTGGTGACTTGGATTCTTCCTTTGACTTTTCTTTCGACTTGGGTTGCAAGTAATTAAATTTCAATAAGGGACTTCTATTCTTAATTTATGTTTTTCTATAGGCTTTAATATTTTTGCAAATTGGTTGGACCGAATCATGGATTGCCTACGTGTCCGCCTTAAATAGATTTAATTTGGAATCAGGTCTTGCGTAGTTCTTAGCCTAGAAAATGGTTTCTTAGAATGCCGATTTTAAACAAGTACGTTCTGAGGTGGAAACATATTATTTGAAACGGTAGAATAAGTGAAGTTTATTATTATTTTAATCTGCTGCCTTGCCGTAAGCCAAAAATTTGTTTTATATATTTTTTTTGAGTACATGTATTTTTTGGTGGTACGTATGTCTGAATACGTGTTGTACCCCCCCAAGTGTTCGTTATTGTTCCGTGTATGTGCGGATAAAATGACGAGCACTTCTGGACAAATTTTAGCAAGCAGAGGGATTCAGCGCCCAGGCTGGGGCGCTAAAGATTTCGGCGCCCAGCTGTGGGCGCTGAAAATGACTTCTGGGCGGATCATTTTTGGTGCGCTAGATGCTTCTTCTTTCTTTTTAGACTAACTTTAGAAGCGCTTTGCGAAGTTCCTTTTTTTATTATTTATTACTTTTTTGTACTTTTCATTTGTCTTCTTTTTTTTATTCGTGACTCAAGACGGTTTGAAAGATGGGTTGAATGAGATAGGATAATTTGTATGGGTATTGGTCAAGCATGAGGAGTATATCTGCTAGGACTCACAATTTGCAGCCTCAAGGCTAGTGTCACGAGTTTACATCAATCAAGGCCAATGAGTAGCATGGGGGCGGCTCAAGGGTATATCAACAGGATGTATCCACACAAGTTATATGGTCATTATGCTAATGGTGGTGTAAGAACAGGTTTGGGCTTTGGAAATAACGGGTATGACGCACGTGTCAATGGCCGTGCGTGGTTTGCGGTTGATAACAAATTCAAAAAACAAGAGTCGAGGTAATGGTTTCTTGGGTTATGGCAATGAGAACATGGATGGGTTAAATGAGCTTAACAGGGACCCCAGAACGAAGGCGTCTAAGAACATAAGGACTGGAAAGGGTAGACATCTTTGAACTTTTTGTAGCTTTTGTGGCATGATTTGGATTGGTTGACTCAATTCTTTTCCTTCGTCTATTTGGGTAAATGTTGCACTTTGGGAGGTACGGGATAAGTATTCCATGGCTCGCTCTTTTCGCTCTCCCTTTTCTCTTTCTTTTTAAGTATTTCATTGCTTGCTCTTTTCGCTTCCCTTTTCTCTTTCTATTTTTTTCTTTTTGCTTGGGATTTCTCCCCAACATAAATTTTTATTTGGGCTAAAAGGCAGGTGGTTGTGGTCTTTGAGTCACGAGGCGAGACTGAGTGAGCCTCGTTTGGTAGGCCTATAGTGGACCTTTAGCTTTAGTAGGCCTAGGGTGGACCTTCAAATTGTCTTACTTTGCAAGCGTATTTAGTCGTTTCTTAAAATGTGCAAATAGCGTAGTTTCAAAATGTTGTTTTTACCTTATTGAAATTTAACGAAAGAATTACATCGAAAATAATTTTTTTTTACAGTTTTCAGGATTTAATTGGAAGTTGTGATTTAGACTCGAACTTTCATTAATCTTTCTGATTATAACCCGTGTATGAATACAAGGAGGTGGCCTAGACTCAAAATAATGACGTGGCATAAGCCTATAATACTTGACCAAGCGACTCTCAGACTTAGGCTAATTGGACCATAACTTTGGTTGGTTGACACTTTAGATTTTAACCCTTGGGTGTTCATTTGTCATGCGCCATTTCGCTTAATGTTTGCAAGGTAGTTAGTTGGGGAGATCGAATTTTTTTTTTTGCAAGACTAGAATCATTAGTGCGGCTTCCCTCTTAGTGTGTATTGCTTTACCCCAATGGTAGCCTTATGGTATGCCGATTTGGGTATTTTCATGGTTGGTCATGTTGCATTCATGGAAAATCTTTTAGTCCGTACTTAGTAGTATTTAAAGGAGCGAGGGGCTCGAGAGGACTATGATAGTCGGGACCCCATGTGATCATAAGCCTTGAGGCCATTAATTTTTGCTAATGGTATTGACACCTTAGGCTCACTTTGGGGGTTGTGCGACTATGGGGGAATGATTTTCAGAATGTGACTGTTCCCATTTTGCAAATACTATAATATATTCTTTTTATTGGTGAGAGAGCGTATTGAGGCCGTGGATTCTTAGCAAGGGATGACAATTACATATGGGTGCTTATTGATTTAAATGTTAGGAAGGGAGACTCAATATAGTTTAACCTTTTAACTTGCAGAACGACACCAAGTATTAGGACCGATTCTATGGATAAGACAACTAAGACATAGGATTTAGATTGTACTTCGGCATAACCTAGTCTAGACTCGGATTTATTTTTTTTATTCGAACATTATTTTTCCTTGAAGACTCCATTTGAACATTATTTTTTGAATACTTTGCCCATGTGACATTCAAGGTCGTTTAATTAGCATGCTCGGTTTTGGTGCCGAGCATTGTCGTCGTAGGAGGCCTAACAACGACACAAAGAGTTATTTATTTTTATTTTTTTAGTCGCTTTTAGAATCGAGTGCCTTTTCATACGCCCTCGCAGCAATTTTTTTCGAAAAGTTTTTTTTTGCTACGTATTTTCTTCACGCGTGGGCACCGAGGCTGCTGTGCCTGACCAAAAGGCCAGGCAGCAACTTCAGCGCCCAGGGTAGGGCGTGAGAAATTTCGGCGCCCAGCCAGGGGCGTTGAAAATGCGTCCCTGGCTGGTTCTCGTTTTCTGTTTGCGTCTACTTTTGTTTATGCGACTTCGATTTTGCGTGCTTGCCTAATAACGTCCTTTACGCGTTGTGCAGCGTTTGTGGGATTCGTTACAGGCCATCCCGAGCGTCGCTTATTTTTGTGGCGATCGTTCGGGCTTGCGGAACACGTATTTCGGTATAACTCTTTGGAAAATTGGTTTATGAAAGTTTGGGCAATTTTTTGTAGGTCGTTGGTTTGCTAACATTGTTTGTCACACGATCACATATTTCGCTACACATTACTAACATCACATCATGAAGCAATAATAATATGTCACGTAGTTTATGATAGGCTTCTATGGGTAGTTTTTGCGCCTGGCTTGGTACCGCTTCTATCGCAGATCCAACACATGCCCCGGTCGAGGTAGTGTCTTCAACAGACGAATTTCGCCCAAGAAGGCCAACCCGCAAGTGCAAGCCAAGGGGGCATGCAGGCGAGAGGGACCTAGTGGGCGAGCGATTGGGTTTGGGACGGGTGTACTACTAGCGAAAGTGCCGAGTGGACAACATTCGAAGCATATGCACCCCCCGGTTGGCGATGGGTATCCTTAGTCCCAACTCCCGAGATGAAACACCAAGGGAGCCAAGATTCGTTATGCGGTTCTGTCCGTTCACATTAATATGCTGATTTTCAGGTCGTCCCAACTTGATGGGGAAATAAACGCGGGGTAGGATCGTTTCACCCTTCGGCTATTTTGATTACCTACAAGCACGAGTATTTCCTTCACTATCCCCAGTGGAGTCGCCACTGTGAGGGGGTCGAAAAAGCACGAGGCTAATGCGTGACCTCGTCCCTCGTGGGTGTGACGCTTCTTTTTGTCAAATCAAGTGTAATTGGATTTCTTGTGAGTTTACACCCAATTGACTAGTAATATAGGAGTCGTCATTCAGTTTTTAACGACAATGAGAAAAACTGACAAAACCCGGTTATCATGACATAAAGGGAGTGCAATTATGTTTGACCACGACGGCCGTAGGTTCCCTTGTGATCCCTGGTGGTGGGGATCGCTCAACGTACACCCGCAGGGTAGAGATTGAGGGTTTGGGGGACTGTAACTACCGAGAGGAGTACTCGCTCTTCGATAACTCCAGAGGCAGGATATCCTTACTAGCTCAGCATAAATAATTGAAGGGACATGCGTTAACTATTAAACTAATCTGAGTTGATTTTAACAATATGCAACATATAGTACTAGATCGAGCGCGATTATCTGATTTAGATTGTTTTAAGGGACCTAGCATGATAATCCAATTTCCCAAAAATATCATATTTATTAGGCGTGATCGAACAATCAGATTTAGTTAGTTTAACAGTTCATAAAAGGGCGAGGAAAGCAATTAAACCATGGAAAAGGGACACATTACGACGCACCCTTGAGAAGTGCGTCATGGTTCTCAGAAAACTAACCACTTTGACTTTGCTATTTCTCCTATTATATAACGAATCTCAAATTATGGGACGGGATACGTTCTGTTCGATTTATGGATCGATTGCGACAGAACGCGTGATCGGTTTTGCAGCGTGAGGCTTAGGCTTAGGGGTTCAGAGTCAATACTCAGAAATATAATTGTATGTTGTTGTCGTTTTCACGTCGAACTTAAGGCCCTATTTATAGAAAAGAGTTCGTGGAAAGATAGAATTGCAGAACTCTAATCCACGAGGAATTAGGAAAAAACACGTACCAGGTATTTTCAGCGCCCAGGCCTGGGCGCCGAAGATTTCGGCGCCCAGAGTCAGGCGTTGAAAATAGGATCTGGGTTCTTTTCCTTAGTCAGATTCGGATTCCTAGAATCCGGAGTCTTTGAGATTTAATTGAGTCTTTTAGTGAGTATTAACCTTTTGACGGGATGCGTCTGGGCCCGTTACGAACTCTAGGCTCGTTAGGATTTTAATTAATACGTGACTCTTACTTTCGAATCATATTAGGAATAGGATTCTCTCGCAATTTCTATCTCATTTAGGTTTTATGTTGGAGTGCAACACCTAATTCTGACAGGTTTCTATCTTTTATGATTTGCCACTTTTTACAACTACCATTACAGCAGTTACTATTTTTAGCAGGTTTCCATAAATAGCAGGTTTCGGGTGAAATGAAAAGGGGAATTGAGATTCGTTATTTTATAGGAGATGCGTTGTCAAGTGGAGATTTATGTTTTCATCATCGAACCTTCCCTTTCGGGAATGGGGACAAAAGTAGGTGTCTACACGCTACAAGTGTGCTCGTGCATTGCCGTGAATGTACAGCTACTGTTCTAGCTGTTGCTGTGACGCTGCTATTGTTCTGCTGCGTGTATGTGGCTGTGAGTGCACTTGTGGGCAGCGACGAGACTCAAACACAGCAGCCAAGTTAAATGCTTCGCCTAGCACATTCAATAAAATCGTAAAGCATTTTATTAAAAATTGTAAATCAAAATATTAATTCATTTAACATTGTTGCAAATCGTAAAACATATAACTCGTTTACAAGCATAATGACACAATATTAACACGTTAATACTCAAAACGAACCTTACGCAATGAGAATGCGCACAAAAGGCATATTTAGAGCAAAAACGACTAAAATATACGCAAGACGAGAAAATGTAACGATAAATGCTAAAATGCAACAAACGAGCTAAAACGATAAAACTAAGCGAAAATAATAACAAAATGCTAATAAAATGAACTAAAATCCTAAGCTTAGAGCGACATAAATGTCGCTCATCAAAGCTACTTTGTCTAGAGCTTATAATAAAATTTATAATGGAAAGTCTAGACATATTAGCCTAAGACATGCATATGTACGACAGTTAATATCTGATAGTATAATAACTGTTGTGTACGTGAAGTCTTGCAATAATTTGGCAGATCCTTTTACTAAAGGACTACCAAGGGACATAGTGTCTACAATGTCCAAGGAAATTGAATTAAAACCAATGGTTTAAATCAGCAACAATGGAAACCCAACCTTTCTATAGCATTATCACTATATAAAGGTTCAATGTCGTAAAAACAAGTTGTAACTGATTGATATACTAATTTGGTACAATTAGTATATATGTTTTTAGGATGAGTTTAAGACTCTTAATGAGGTTTCAAGTGTAAAGATTGAATTTGACCTATATGAACATAAAGAGTGGTGCCGCTCTTAGCAAAAGTATGATTAACTTTTGGAGATGTTTATGAAGACCAAGATGAGCACATGGCCATAATGGTGCTACCAGTTTTATGAACGTATCTTGTAATAGAATTGTGTGTGTAATATTGCCGGTTATGACATTAGAAATTATGGTTCAAATGCTGTATGCCGCCATTAATTTCGTTGTACTTTGAAAGATTACACTAATTGAAGGTCCAAATCGAAAGATACCTTCATTTATGCATATTTCTGTTGGATTATATTAGACACCATATTTTAAACACTAGTGGGGGATTGTTTGTAACACCCTAATAATTCCTTGCTTTTATAAAACTATTTTCTAACTTAAAATAAAGGAATTACTAAAGTAATACCGCCACCGTGATAACGGTTAAGGCTATTACCAGAATTACGCAGCGGAATTAATGTCTACTAACTTTTAAAAACATAATTAATAAAATATCGAGGCCTCCTACAATTTGGAACCATGACGGCCCAAAAACCAAAGTATAAAAAGTTCAACAATTTCCAACATAATTAAAGTATAATTAAATAGTTCGAAATACGAAAGCATGCAACTCTCTCGATCATCCCAAGCCGCATGATTTCGATCTACCAACCTGCTATATTATTCTACTCCCCATCAATGCAAGTGCAAATGATAGATCATCATAGGGTCATTAAGGCAAAGGCCATGACCAAAAACACAAAGCACGTAGTCAGCAAAAGCTGAGTACTTACAAGAATAGAGTGAAACAAAACTAAAACATGCATCACTCACTAAGTACTAATCATCATGCAAAAGCCATTTAAGAATTAACAAACAAACCATGAATACAATACTCGACTCTTAATTGACTCGACTCCTGTCTCACAATTTAATTAGAATAAGCTTCGAACAGGCCAAAAGAAATATTCCATAAAGGAAAGGTGATGGGAGCCAACCATACACCGAAAAATAAATAATAAAATCAGGCCATACCGAGTGTCGGGCCATACCGACGAAATTCCTGCGCATAATATAAATGAAACAACGTCTTGTATCATTAGTAGGAGATCAAGCTTTCCGGCAAGTCTCCCCCCATTGTTCATACTCAAGGTATTTAAGTTCCAAGAGTTTTGAAGCTTGTTCTGGTTGCACTTTACGTTTATTAATATTTTATTAAAGGCGAACTCAAGACTCAACAACATACACACATACAATTAATAAACAACAACCAAAACAATCTTATTTTAATGCTTTAGGACTTGTGTTCAACAAAGCAAGACACTTGTGAAATTACTACCAAGTTCCTCCTCACAAAAGTGAGATTCCACATCATGCCCATTAACATGAGGGTTATGCCCTTGCACGACAATTCCTAATTCATTTCATATAATATTCCCAACTGAACCCTACATGTGGTAAAATAAATAGTACTACGAAGTACTAATAATTGGATCAAAAGTATGCTAGACATCCCGTACAATAGCATACAAATAAATATTCCATCTCTTGCATGTGAAACAAACCATACATGCATAAATATTGAACGACATGATTGACAATGAAATCCATACTCATAATAATCTCAACATGCTTGTTCAACAATTAATCCAATAACCCAACATCATAAATCACATGATCGTTCACCAAAATAAACATGATTCCACATAATATAATTCACATCAACAACAATCATGTAATTCTCTTGAAAAATGGTGTGGTCGCCCTAGACTTGTACGTACCTTGAATACCTAAGCATAGGGGCCACTTTGCAATAACGAGCACTCACTTACAAATCACCTCCTATCATCAAAATAATGAAACTTAAATTATTTCCATGTTCATTAAATTTCCAGCAACTTTAAAAAATCTAAAACCTCATTTAAACTTTAGAATTCAATCGTTTTTCAATAACATAATTGTCTCAATTTGCAAAACCAATGCCTAGTACGAAAACATACTTTTTCCGCCTTTAAAATCAATAAAAATCGACACTTTAGGCCTTTATTTAAATCTGAAAATATAATTGATTATCATAATTAAAATCATCACCAAATTATGCTAATCAATTGACTCATTAGGTCTAGGTTAAAACCCTATCTTTAAAATTCCCAATAAAAACCAATTTAACATCATAAAAATCAATTCTTTATTAAATAAACGAATCTGAAATTCATACTTTAATAATTAAAAAAAGCCTAATGAATCACAATACGTAAATCTTCAAAGCACGGTGTTCACAACCGATTCCCAGCATTTTAATCATTCAAAACAGTAATAATTTTATAATTTAAAATACGGAATTTAAATAGAATATTTAAGGAATAAGAGAATTATACAAATCCGGCCTATAGCACGGAACAACCACGAATTAATGTGATTGGGCGAAAAAGATTGAACAACGAACATAAACTACACACACAACGCACAACTCGTGTGTGTGTGTGTAGGGGAATACAGTTAAACATAATAACATGTGCGGAAACAATCCCCAAAGCCAGGAAACATGTATAATGCACTGATAAAGCAAACTTACATTCAAAGCGTATTTTCCCAAGTAATCTGTCAACGAACACGAACAAAGAACTCCACTTGTCGTTCCTCTACTTGGTTCACCGACACGATCAGATCCTTCTGGATAATCGTAGCTTAGATAATCATTCAAGAGTTTGTGCTTTTGGGAAGAACACATCCATGGAGGCTGAGAGAGAATTAGGGTTTCTCTCTCATCCTTAGGTTTTGATGTGTGTCGAATGAATTGTGTATTAGCTTAGGAAAACTTGTGTAGAATAATATTATAACCCCTTAGGTTATAATACTATCCGGTCAAGCCACAAGGGCAAGAACCGGACAGCACACGTAAGCCCATACGCGCGCACCACACAGGCGCTGGGCCTTGGGCCTCGTTGTGTGCGCTGCTGCTGCAGCTCCTCACATGCGCGCGCGCCCAGCCGAGGCATGGGCCTTGTGCGCGCTGGCTCGCTGCTACGCCTAGTGGGCCTTGCGCGCCTTGGCTCGTTGGGCTGGCAGCGTTGCCTTCTCGTATTTGCGTCCAATGCCTTACGGCAATTATTTATCGTATAGTACTTGACGATCCAATGTCGAACTATACGATTATTCGTTTCGCCTAGCTTACAAATATACGCAATACAATATACGATTCCGATCCAACGTCATATCGTATATTTATGTTTTTCAAAGTAATACCCGAAAAGCTATTAAATGAATTTCCGATTCATTTAATCCAGTGATCTGTTATGTGTCATTGGTGTGACCTTGTAGGTTCAGTCAAGAGTAAGTTGTGAGCTTAATATTCATTAGAACTCATTGATCGAAAGCATTGCTTCAGCTAGCTGTTCCGATCACTTGATCTCACTGAATTAATTGTTCGCAATTAATCTGGACCTTGGTATTAGACTAAATGCACCTTGGTTGAAGGACATATTTCCTTCAGTCTCCCACTTGTCTTTCAGACAAGTGTGCATTCACATTCCTTTGTCGCTTAGTGTTACTTGCTGAACATAAGGTAAGATCCAAGCCATCCTTATTAGGTCCAGAAGTGTTTCTCGGATTACAGAGCTCAACTGTTAAACTTTTACAAAAGGTTAAGCCTTAACCATTCTGAGCACGGCCATGTATTTTCACAGTATCTAACTCTCCGAGAGGCCTTGTTACACAACAACACCATATCCTATCAAAGATAGGAGGACAATCCATTCTTGCAATCTATGAACACTCACTTTGATTCATAGTGCGCGCGATAACTGCTTTTATAGCCTCCTTTTACGGTGCGACGTTTAGCTAGTATCAAAGCGAACTAATTCTCAAACGAGTAGACATAATCGCTCATGTTCTGAGGAATGGTTCTAATCACCATTAATGAGAACTACTTATCACATGACTTTAATCACTTAAAGTGTTCTCATGGTCAATCCGATACAAGATCCAGTAAGTATCTATGCAAATGATTTCTGACATCCAGTCCATCTAGTTCAAGAAACAGAACTATAAATCAACTTGCAATCTAATCTTCATTAGTCATTGGTCGTCCAACCTTTCAATGACCTAGATTAGGGATCCTTTTGTGATTTCAATATTCAAGTTCACTTATGGGTGTTTCTTTGTCGAAGAATCCATCTTGACATCCCATTTGAATGTTTTGAATCACATAGAGTTATCATTTAATACTAAACCAAGATTAAATGATCTATGAAATATGATTTCATAAATGATAAATGATTAAACCAAATGCTTACCAATTTGTGGGCCTGAAACCCAAAATCAAGCATTTAATGTTTTACATATATAGGCCTTTCACCCAATACTTAAAACATTCATGGAACTCAAACTTGATTCCATTTCTGCATATGAATGTTGTGTCTCATTCAATGCAGAGGTTTAGTTTATCATACTTTGCTATTCTTAGCATCTTTTCTATCGAAAGCCTTTCGATGTAAGATGAAAAGATCTTTGAATATGTTTATAGAATGATCTAGTCTTTTATTGCTGTTTAGGATGATAATCATATTTACAATAGAAAATCATCCAGATAGCAGACTTGTGATCAATCCTTAGTTCATTGAAGAACTCCCACTAAAAACAATTCCCTTTTATTGCTTCTTAGGCAATAATGAATTCATTTCAATTATGTAGAATTTCAATTGATGCTTCCCTTTTAGAATGCTCCAACCAGTTCACATAGATGTGGGAGATACATCTTTCAACTGAGAACTTGGAAACTAATCATTGATTCAGTTTCCCATGCATCACATATGGTTTAGAACCTATGTAACCACCTTTTAATCACGACGCCTAATTGCCCGTGTTTGTTTTTGGTTTGCCTAACAACAAGATTCAACCTTTTCTTAGGCAAATGCATGTAGCATCAAAACTTTAGTTATCTTCACTTCCTCTTATCAAGTGCTCATCCTACATCTCCAAATGTATTGAATGTTCTTGATACTTTTCCAATGATCTTTGATCCAAATCAATAGAGATTGGTATAAACTCGTCATGATCCAATGTTCACGAGTTATCTTGGCGATCTATATATCACATCATACATGATTGATTGTAATGCAAAATCCATTCGCATTTTAAAATCCATCCATGTGACTTTTAGCTTTATTCTGTTTTAAGAGATACTGAATCTTGCTAAAATCTTGGCATTGCCATGTGATATAAGGTGAAGGCACCTCTTCAAGGTCCTTCATGCTTAACTCTAGTGATAACAGCCTAGATTTATACTTAGTTAAAGCATTCATAACTTAGACTTACTCATATGGGTTGAGAGTCTCTTTTGAGTCTCTCCATTGTGTTTGATTTAGTAATTACTTTTACAGAATCTAAACAACGCTTTAGATCCTATCCAATAGATCTTTAACCCAGTATGTTCTAAGTTTCGCCATGGTTCTAATATTGACAAATACTTTCAAATCTAACCATTTAGAATTTGAATGTCATTTTCAATAGAGAGATTTGTATCTCATATATAGAACCAATACCATTGACTTAGCTCCCACTAAACTCCTCATCTATAAGATGATCCATATTTTCATAAAGCTATCATTGCTCAATAGCCTTTTAGACAAATATGGTCCAATTCCCACTTGCATGCTTTAATCTACGAATAGATTTCTTAAGCTTGTTCTTTTATCTAGAATCCAAAACGTTTACATTGTGTGATGTACACAATTCCTTTCTACAAGTCTAATTGAGTAAGGTGTTTCGTTTTCCAATTGCCATATTGCTATATGCAATGATTGCTAGATTTATCCATAATAGTTCAAGCATTCCGACTTGGTGAAAAAGATTTCAACATTATCAACGCCGTGAAGTTGTTTACAATCTTTAACCACCAATCTAGCTTCTCTTTTGTATGTGCATACAATATCATCTCTGTATATTTTGAAAACATGTTTGCAACCAATGGGAGTAAACCCTTTATGCAAATCAACGATGTATGTTTAGAAAACATGTTTGCAACCAATGGGAGTGAACCCTTTATGCAAATCAACCAAATCATAGATTCGATTCTTTAAGATGAAGGTACTTTGGATGAAATGGCCTCAAACCATTTTCTATGGCCTCAAACCATACTTATGTTTTTGATGGCCTCAAACCATACTTATGTTTTTGATGGCCTCAAACTATACTTGAGAATTTTTAATTCGTCGTAGCTAACCTGTAAGTCGTATGTTTTTTAAGCACTTTCCAAAGTCTTCATAGTTTTCATTCCTCAAGATATCTATGTATCTATCTTGGTTGAATTCTATTCCTTAGACGATTTACCTAGGTATTGAACATTAAACGTTTGTGTCTATAAAGACATTACTCAAGTCCTTTAAGTATTAGGATTCTCTTGAAGCACTTCTAAAGTCTTCATGAAGCTCTTCCAAAGGCTTCTAAGTACGGAGCTTTTCCAAAGACTCCTAAGTATCCTACATTTGTTTGTTGCTTGACTCGAAGTCCATTCGAGGTCATTTTTCTCCCACTTGCCTTTTTGGAAATATGATGGTTTCCTAAAAGACATTATCTTAAGAAACAACCATATGTTCTCAGATTTGTGGTAGAATCAATACCGTTTGTTTCTATGAGTCGCTCATAAAGAAACATATATCTATTCTTGAGTTTGTTTTATGTAAACACTAACTCCCACTGGGTTTGACAACCCTAGATATATATGTACTGAAAAGATGTACTGAACCAAAGTTCAATGCTTATGACATCTTATCCTTAGCTTTGACAACCTTGTTTAGTGTGATAGTCATTTGAGAGTATCACTTAGAAACTATATAGGAAAATAGTCGTGATTATCGTTAATCGAATAGATTCCGATTTCTCCATTTGGACATACCATATTCTTCTGGAGCTTCGATTGTTATAATGCCATATAAAAAATCTAGATAATCTTTCTTGGCTCATGCAAACATCACCTTGACCCAGCCTAGATGTTCCAAAATTCTTGCCAAGTTGATTTTATACCCTTTTGTGAATCGCATTGAAGGATTTCACATATTTCACGTTGAGTAAATATAGCCATATTTTCTCAAATTCTTGTGAAATAGGTAAGTCATAAAATCCATCTTTGGCCCATGAACTTTATTGTCTAGAAACTTCTAACAATAGTCCATTTCTATGTCATGTTCAACAAGCAAGACCCACGCGTCTTAAATTAACCAACTTTCAGAAATCCATGCCATGGAATCTTAGAATGTTGTCTTGTTGATATGGTCGTATGACATTGCCAAAGATATGTGGAACACAAATCAAAATGTTTGATTTGTACCTTCTGAAGTTTGAGTGTGAAGAGATTCGTTTGTTTATTAATAAATCATATGACTCAACCCTTAAATGACCATTTCATTCAAATAAACACTCAACCAATGTTTGTGTTTACTTTGAATGTGAGTCTTTCCGTTGTCCAAACAGAAATTGATTATGATGATTAATGGAACATAATGCCATTAAGTTCCAGCATTTAGAAGGACTTCAAAACAAACATGATGACCCTACAATTAATGTAGCACAACTTTGCTTCATTTCCCACTTGTAGGTCAACAACCAGACTTAGCCCCGGAATCCGAGTTCTTAACTAGAGTTAGAACCTCAAGCGGTAATCAAATACCATAGGAGTTTATTTGCAAAGTCGTTTCTCCTTAACATAAACTTCAAGGTAGAAATTGAATCTTGAATTCATTTCTTTTGTTCCCTTTTCCTATCCTTTCTAGCACGTTTTCTTATAGTCCTATGATTTTACTCTTTGCTCGATCTTCTTACTTTGTTATGCTTACAAAGTCCCTTTCTTTCATTGACTTTGAATGACCGCATCCACTGAGTCTAGTTCATTATCGAATCAAAATAAAATCGGTTGTTAACCATTAGTTATACATGAGTCTTTAACTCAATACTTCATTATTTCAAAATTACCCAATATTCTGAATATATGAGGTCCAATTGGTCTACCATTCAAATTTTAGTTTGAAAACAACCATGAAGATCACTATAAGAAAATAGCATTCAAGATACGCTCTCACTCTCCTTTTCTTTGAGGATCGCTCTCAAAATTAGTTACCAATCGATCGAGGAAATATCGCAGTTCTATTGTCTGAACGCAATAAGGTTGAAGATTTACTATTCTACAAAATGAACTAGCAAAGAAAACATTTATCATACTTTAATAACTTGAAATAAAAGCATTCACGCAATCATTAAAGCTATTAAACATTTCATTCATGCAAAAATAAAGCATGGTCCAAAATGAATGAAACGATTCCAAGACCCTAAAAGTCCTAAATCCTTAAGCAACTTTGGCATGTCTTACGTAGTTTCAGATTCTAGGTAAGAAAAACCTATTGCTAGTAATCTCCAAATTACTCTTGGTTAATAAATTAATACCATAATTAATCCCATTGCCACAACATAATGCCATTGTTGTTTGAGTTGAAACCACAATCAACGTGCTCCTTTGGGACGTCTTACCATCTAAGTCTACTAAAATAGCACCTCGCTTTGGCGGAAACCTACTATCTTAGATCCCTAGATTTTTGTAAGTGCTTGATTTGGAAGGCAACTTTTGAACTCAATATTACTTTGGACCTAGTTGTTTCTATGTTGGTTCGATTATTCAGTGAACTTAATCTAATCGAGTCATACGAAACAACCTATTCATGCAAAGTATACATACATACATTCAAGCATAATATATATCAAAATGCGTAAATAAATGGTGAACTAGTATGGCCCAAAACATCTTGTCTTGAAGCATCCAATCTTCATCACCATCTTGTTAGCTTGGCATCGTCTTGAATCTTCGTTCAAATGCTAACTTAAAGTTCTAAACTTAGAAATACTTGAAAATAATAAAATTACATCAAAATTTCCATGGTACGCAGACCATATTTAAAACTTTAAATTCAAAGATAGAACGGTACGCAGACATTATTTAACTATCCTAAATTGGCCATACTAGTCACTTGGAGTACCTGCATTACATAAAATATACATTCTATGCATTCACCCATTCGTATGCTAAAACGAATGGCCCATATAATTATGCAAGTATTTACGTGAATTAATTAAAATTCATGTTCACATAAACGCGTCCTAAAAGATTAATCAATTTCCAAATTATTAATCCTTAGACTTTATTCTAATTAAAATTGAATTTAATTAACATAATGCGACCTACAAAAATAATTAAAAATTAATTATTTCATTTTTATTTCATTTAGTGGCTCCCACTCAAACCAATAATTATTCCGGAAAATTAATTATAATATTAAATTAAAACTCGCGGCCCGGCCCAAGCAAATAAAATATTAAATTAAATATCTCGTTAGCCCAAATTAATGCAAACATGTTAAGCCCAACGAAATAAACAATTTTCAAGGAAAAAAGTCCAAGTGCATGGTTGGGCTAGGCTTGCGCCCAACCCATTGCGCCCTTGTGTGGCCTACGAGGCACACGAGCAAGCTCGCATACCCCGCAGCCTATGCGCGCGTGCCCACAGCTCATTGCTGCCCTGCGCGCTCGTCGTGCTCATCGCAGCGCTGCACGTCGCAGCACTCGCAAGCCAAGGCATTGCCTTGCTTGCCCTTTCATCGCACAGTGCGCGCGCGGCACGCAGCTCGCTTGCTGCTGCCCTCGTCGATGCGGCTCGGCACATGCAAGGCAGCCCGCATGGCTCGTCGAGCCACACGTCCACCACACCCTTGTGTTCGTGCCTTTGGTTCGTGCCTACGGACCAACTTAATTAAAAAAAAATAATAATTTCACGAACTTTGCATTAATGTTATTTTTTATAAAAAGTTACGATTTTGATTTTCGAAAAACAACGATTTTTTACGATTTAATAAAATTTAACAACAATACAATTTTGTAAAATATTAAATCAAGGCTAACATTATTCAAATTTTAAGAACGAACGAATCAACTAAAATTTGAACTTTTAAATAATAAAATCTTAAACTTTAAATCGTTCTTTAACATTTAAATTTCAGATTTTAATAATTAGGTTTAAGTGCGATTAAAATTAACGAAACCATTCAAAATTTTAATCCAATGATTTTTAAAATTAGCCACTGACCCATGAAATTATATTCCCTTTCCCAATTAACCGAATTATTAGACCTAAATTATTTTTAAAATCAATTAAGGATCTAAATTTTACGAATTGGGGAAAAGAAAAATTAGGGTTTAAACTTATCGGAAAAATATGAAATTTTTACCATACATCAAGAATATACCCAAAGACATCGTGTCAAAATTTCCAGCAATTCCGAGTAGTTTTGGTCTACCTTTAAATTGAATTACTTTCCGACACATTTAATTTTTATTAAAAAATTAACAAAAACGCCCAAAAAACGACACTTCGAGGCCTGTTTTTGCAATTACGTTCTCATGAGTTGATCTTAGAAAATCTTTTAAATCAGATTAGAGTTTAAAAAGTTAAAAAAACGAATCTTTTTTATTTCGGAACAGCTTATGCGATTAATCCAATAATCCAATAAAAAATCCGAAAAAATCATTAAAAATTCCAAAATTTCGATAGCAGCAAAAACAAATAAAACATGCTAAAATATGCTTTGAATACATAAGGCTCATGATACCACTGTAGGGGAATACAATTAAACATAATAACATGTGCGGAAACAATCCCCAAAGCCAGGAAACATGTATAAAGCACAGATTAAGCAAACTTACATTCGAAGCGTATTTGCCCAAGTAATCTGTCAACGAACACGAACAAAGAACTCCACTTGTCGTTCCTCTACTTGGTTCACCGACACGATCAGATCCGTCTTGATATTCGTAGCTTAGACAATCATTCAAGAGTTTGTGCTTTTGGGAAGAACACATCCATGGAGGCTGAGAGAGAATTAGGGTTTCTCTCTCATCCTTAGGGTTTGATGTGTGTCGACTGAATTGTATTAGGTTAGGAAAACAACTTGTATAGAATAATATTATAACCCTTAGGTTATAATACTATCCGGCCAAGCCACAAGGGCAAGAACCGGACAGCACACGCAAGCCCATACGCGCGCACCACACAGGCGCTGGGCCTTGGGCCGCGTTGTGTGCGCTGCTGCTGCTGCTCCTCACATGCGCGCGCGCCCAGCCGAGGCATGGGCCTTGTGCGCAATGGCTCGCTGCTACGCCTAGTGGGCCTTGCGCGCCTTGGCTCGTTGGGCTGCCAGCGTTGCCTTCTCGTATTTGCGTCAAATGCCTTACGGCAATAATTTATCGTATAGTACTTGACGATCCAATGTCGAACTATAAGATTATTCGTTTCGCCTAGCTTACGAATATACGCAATACGATATACGATTCCGATCCAATGTCATATCGTATATTTATGTTTTGCAAAGTAATTCCCGAAAAGCTATTAAATGAATTTCCGATTCATTTAATCCGGTGATCTGTAACGTGTCATTGGTGTGACCTTGTAGGTTCAATCAAGAGTAAGTTGTGAGCTTAATATTCATTAGAACTCACTGATCGGAAGCATTGCTCCAGCTAGTTGTTCCGATCACTTGATCTCACTGAATTAATTGTTCGCAATTAATCTGGACCTTGGTATTAGACTAAATGCACCTTGGTTGAAGGACATATTTCTTTCAGTGTTTGCGCAGCGACGAAGAGGAACGCAGCAGCAGCGGGGATGCGCGCCTGGGGCTGGTCGCTGTGTGCGAGTGAGAGACGAGAGCGAGGGTGTGGGTGTGCGAGGGGCAGCAGCGCACCACACGGCACAACAACACTCGACGCAGCAGGGGAAGCAAGGGGGACGAGAGGCTATGCCGTGCGAGAGGCACGAGCAGCAGTGAACAAGAGGGGACGACGAGCACGAGGGGACAGCGGGCACGAGGGCACTCGTGCTATGCGAGCCGGCCGAGTGGAAGAGGGACAAGAGGAGTGAGGTGCAAGCAAGCCAAAAGAGGGTTTATGAAATTAAGGGGGTTCATTTAATGATCGGAAGTCCTATTTATAGGCTCCCTATTTTCAATGGGCTAGGCTTAGGAAATTAGAATTGGGCTCAGGGAATTAAATGATTGGGCTAGCTTAAGACTTGAATTAAATTATTTTGATTGGGATCATTTAATAAAACGAATTGGACTTTTCATTTAAAACCCAAACCTTTTAAAATTACTTGCGACCCATTAAATTTCCCGACTCGAAAATTAAATTCGTTTCGTAATTAATTAAAATAATAAATATTCTAATTAATTAAAATACATTTAAATACTATTTAAATGCGAACTAAATTCCAAAAATTGTAAAATGCTTTATAAATATAATAAAATATATTTATAAATATTATAAAAATACGAGGTATTACAGTCTACCCTCCTTAAAAGAAGTTTCGTCCCGAAACTTGGGTTCGGAAATCAAAATTCAAATCAAAACTCGAGACTTTATGAGACTTTTAATGCGTTCACTTGCAAAACTTTTTTAAGTTGCTGTACTCTTTACATGATTAAACAGGACAATAATAAGTGCGAATTCAATAGAAAGCACTAAATTGAGCATAAAATAGGGGAAAACAAGGTAAAAAGCGCGAACTTCTACCGCACTCTACCCCCTTAAAAGACACGAGTTACGACCCCGTAACTCAACTAACCTCGGAAAAAAGCTCGGGATATTTCTTTCTCATTTCGTCCTCCGCTTCCCAAGTTGCTTCCTTAGATTCTTGATTAGACCACAACACTTTGACAATTTTCACATCTTTAGTACGCGTACTACGCACTTTGCTATCAAGGATTTTGACAGGTCTTTCCTCAAAGGTTAAACTTTGGTCTAATTCTATGGTCTCCGGTTGCAACACATGCGACTTATCCGGGATATATTTCCTTAACTGAGATATGTGGAACACATTGTGCACTCTATGCAAGTCCATAGGCAAGGCTAGTCTATAAGCTACCTTTCCAATTCTTTCTAAGATTTCATATGGGCCTATGTACTTAGGGCTTAACTTCCCTTTCTTTCCAAATCTCATGACACCTTTCATTGGTGACACTTTGAGCAACACCTTGTCACCTATATTGAACTCTTCATCCCTACGTTTCAACTCTGCATAACTCTTTTGGCGATCCTGCGCCGCTTGAATCTTTGATTGGATGGTTCGGATTTGGTTCATGGTGTTCTCTATCATTTGAGGTCCCAACACGTACTACGGTTTCACTAATGTCATTCCAACAAAGGGGACTTCTACACTTCCGTCCATACAGAGCCTAAAATGGTGCCATTCCAATACTAGCATGATAGCTATTGTTATATGAAAACTCAATCAAATCCAGGCTATCTTCCCAACTTCCTTGGAAATCATTGACGCATGCCCGAAGCATGTCCTCAAGGGTTTGGATGGTTCTCTCAGTTTGTCCATCTGTGGCTGGGTGGAAGGCTGTACTCATTTTCAATGTCGTACCAAAGCTCTTCTGCACACTTTTCCAGAAATTCGAAAGAAACCTTGAATCCCTATCTGATACGATATCCTTAGGAACTCCATGTAACCTCACAACATTCTTAATGTAAGCTTTAGCAAGTTGTTCCATTTTTCAGGTTTCCTTCATTGGTATAAACACTGCTGACTTGGTCAACCTATCTACCACAACCCAAATTGAATCATTTTCGGTCTTTGACTTGGGCAAACAAGTGACGAAGTCCATAGAAATACAGTCCCATTTTCAGCTTGGAATCTCTAAAGGTTGGACCTTTCCTTGAGGTCTCATGTGCTCTATCTTGACCTTCTGACAAGTCAGACATTTAGCCAAGAATTCAGCCACTTCGTTCTTCATTCTTGGCCACCAATAGATCATTTTCAAGTCCTTATACAACTTGCCACCACCTGGGTGCACAGAATATGGCGTATTATGCCATTCTTTCATTAATTTCTCCTTCAATTCTCCACACTTTTGAGGCACACACCATCTGCCTTTGTACGTCAAACTTCTATCATCATGGATTCGGAAATCTAACTCCTTGCCTTGCGAAATCTTTTCCTTGATTCGTTCCAACTTTACATCACCAGCTTGATTCTCCAATCTCATCAAATATTGACGGCTGGATGGTTAAGGCATTCATCATTCCTTCAAGGATTTCACCACTTACTATTTCAAGGCTCAAACGCTGTATGTCCTTACACAGCTCGTTAGCAACTACTAACGCATTAACACTATGACTTGATTTCCTACTCAAGGCGTCCGCAACTACATTGGCTTTTCCTTCATGGTACTGAATATCCAAATCATAGTCCTTCATTAACTCCAACCACCTTCGTTGGCGCATATTCAGATCCTTCTGTATGAAGATGTACTTTAAACTCTTATGATCCGTAAATATCCTACACTTCACACCATACATGTAGTGTCTCCATATCTTCAATGCAAACACTATAGCAGCTAGCTCTAAATTATGGGTAGGGTAATTGGATTCATGTGGCTTCAACTGCCTTGACGTTTACGCAATAACCTTCCCGTTCTGCATCAATAAACACCCTAAACCATTCTTAGAGGCATCAGTATACACATCATAGGCAAGGTTAACATTGGCGCGGTTGTCAATCACGTCTTCAAGGCTTGGAATGCTTCCTCACACTGGTTATTCCACTCAAACTTTGCTTCCTTCTTTATCAAGGTTGTCATGGGCTTGGCTATCCTTGAGAAGTCTTGCACAAAGTGTCTATAGTAGCCAGCTAATCCCAGAAAACTTCGAATGTCAGTCACACTCTTGGGTGTAGGCCATTCACTAACAGCTTTGATCTTAGCAGGGTCAACTGCCACTCATTCCTTAGATACAAAATGTCCCAAAAATGCAACTCTTTCCAACCAAAACTCACACTTTGAGAACTTGACATACAACTGGTTATCTGTCAGGGTACTCAACACGGATCTCAAGTGTTCAGCGTGATCCTCCTCACTCTTGGAGTACACTAGGATGTCATCTATGAAAACCACTACAAACTTGTCCAAATAGGCATGGAATACTCGGTTCATTAAGTCCATAAATATTGCAGGTGCATTGGTTAACCCAAAAGGCATAACAGTGAACTCATAATGTCCGTATCTAGTCCTGAATGCGGTCTTTGGTATGTCATGATCAACGATTCTCAATTGATGATAACCCGAATGCAATTCGTTCTTTCAAAAGATTCCTGCTCCTTTCAGTTGGTCAAATAGGTCTTCTATCCTAGGTAAAGGATACTTATTCTTGATTGTGACCTTATTGAGCTCCCTGTAGTCTATACAGAGCCTCATACTCCCATCCTTTTTCTTCACAAACAACACTGGTGCTCCCCAAGGCGATGCACTTGGCCTAATGTAACCTTTCTCCAATAGATCCTCTAACTGGCCTTTTAATTCATTCATTTCTGTTGGAGCCATTTGATATGGTGCTTTTGAAATAGGCGCGGTTCCAAGCACTAAATCTATGGTAAAGTCAAAAGGTCGATTGGGAGGCATCCCCGGGATCTCTTCCAGAAACACATCGAGGAATTCATTAACTACTGCAATATCTTCAGGTTGATCTTTTATCACATGCTCTAGGTTTCTCACATTGCATAAGAAGACTGGGTTTCCTTTACCGACTAGCTTCACGAGTTCCATTGCCGTGATAATCCCTATGTTCTTAGGCTTACCAAAACGACGATATGACACTACTTTACCTAGGCTAGACCTCTGGTGAACCTTCTTCTTCTCACAATCTATTTTGGCTTTGAACATGGCCAACCAGTCCATTCCTAGAATTACATCTAGCTCTCCTAACTCAAACTCGATTAGGTTAGATAAGAACACGGTCTTGGCTATGGTCAAAGGCACATCTCTATGGATTTTGGTACACTTCACTATGCTACCAGTAGGTATGACTATAGGTACTTCAATTGTTTCAGGCTCTTTCAACCCTAATTTCCGCAAAGCATCTACTGATATAAAAGAATAAGTCACACCAGAATCAAATAGAACTTTAACTAAAATGGAATTAATAGAAAAAGTACCCGCTATGACGTCAGAGGAAGTTTCCGCTTCTTGTCTAGATAACATATTCAGCTTTCCTTGGGAAACTCCTTTGTTATAGCCACCTCCATTGGTGTTTCCATTGTTGTTTCGGTTCCTATTCTGCTATTGGTTTCCTCCAGGCTTTCCATGGTTCTGGTGATTGCCATTTCTATTGCCATTGTTACCACCTTGGTAATTCCTTTGGTTTCCACCTCCATTTCCCCCATTTCGGTTCTGATTATTCCGATTATTGCTCTGGTGGTTACCTTGGTTAGGCTTTCCATTCTTAGAATAGCATTCATACTCCCTGTGGCCTAACTTCTGACAGGATCTACAAGTCACTAAGTTTCTGTCACAATCCTTTCCAGGGTGATTCTGTTACAGCGCCTACAGTCGTAGGTCCTTACTCCATTCCTTCCTGACTGATTTCCACCACCTTGGTTGTTGCGATTACCATCATTGTTAGCCCTAAACTGGAAGTTCCCATTTCCTTTGTGCTTCTTAAAATTTCCCTGATTCTGATGGTTATTCCCTTAATTCGAGCTTCCATCCTTTCTCTTTTCAGTACCCCAATTCTTCCTTTGTTGTAACCCATACTGAAGGAAATAATGCCCTTGGTCAAAGTATGCATTTAATTTTAAGTTTAATAAATGCGCTTCAGTATTATTAACAAGTTAATAATTCAGTGAGATCAAGTGAGCTGAATGCCTAGCTAGAGGCCGCTTCAGTTCAAGTGGAATTAATGATATTAATCCACAGCTTACTCTTGACTGAACCTGTAGGGTCACACAAATAGTACGTAAACGGATCAAGTATTTAATGGCATTAAATACTCCATCTATGGATATTCGGAATCGACTGATCTTGGTTTCAGTGGGAGCTAAGATCGTCAACGGAAAACAATGAATACTCCGGAAACGATGATATCGCCGGAAACGGAAATATGGATCGTATCGGAAATATAAATATTATCCAAGTCGTAGATGTTGCCGGAAACGGAAACATGGTACGTATCGGAAAATATTATCGGAAATGGAAATATTGCCGGAATCTGAAATATTGCCGGAAACGGAAATATTGTCGGAATTTGAAATATTATTGGAATCGGAAAATAATTCTGGAAACGGAAATATTAAATATTTGTTCGAAACGGAAATTTATTCAGGAATCGGAAATGTTAAATATTGTTCGTATCGGAAATGAATTCTGGAATCGGGAAATTAATCGGAAGTGCATCGTACGAATTAGCATCGGACGAGACTTTCTAGACGAAGGCCCAGCACGAAGCCAGGCCCGCGTCCAGCAAGCCAAGCGCGCCAACACAACGCAGCAAGGCCACGCCAGGCCCAGCGCAAGGCCAGGCCCAACAAGGCCAAGGCGTGCGCGCGCGGGTGGGCTGCGAGCTGTGCTGCTCGTGTGGGCCGCAAGGCTTGCGCGGGGTGTGCGGCACGCTCGTCCTCGTGCAACGTTTGTGTTCGATACGAATCCTAAAGCAAATGGAATTCGTTCATTGATTAATTCCTAATCCTAATAGATAGAATTAGTTTAAAAGAGTTTTAATAAAATTCTAACTAAACTAATTAGTATCCTAATAGGATTCCAAATCCTTTTCCATAGCCCTATAAATATGTGCCTAGGTTCACAATTTATGGACGAGTTTTCAAGTATTCAGAGTGACATTTTGAGAGCAAAATTCAGTCATAATATTGCCCATATTAGCCGAAAATCTTAAGTACCTTAAGGGCGATTCTAGTTGGTTAATCTTAAGGCGGATCCGAACGTGTTGTGGACTTTCTACGGAGGGACGACACTTGGAGTCCTAAAGACTTGTTCTTGTTCGGTTCGGCGCAGAGAGGGAGGGCACGCTACAAAGTGTATGCATCCTAGACTAATTATATGATTATGTGCAATTAATATGAATCCTGGCATATAGGTT
The DNA here is from genome assembly GCF_020520425.1 of Spinacia oleracea. NCBI lineage: Eukaryota > Viridiplantae > Streptophyta > Magnoliopsida > Caryophyllales > Amaranthaceae > Spinacia > Spinacia oleracea. The sequence goes on along the minus strand of NC_079488.1, from coordinate 66,016,394 downwards.
TTTCCGCATGATTTATGTTGTTCATATGTATCATAACCTAACACATACAGGTGAGCAGCTTTTCCGTACAGGGTCTCTAGTGAGGTAAAGGTCTCTCCAGACATCAACAGTTGCAAGTCCATGGTCAAACCATTCTCAAATCTTTGAGCCCTGAGCTCTTCCGTTTCCACCACTTCCGGTGTAAACCTAGACAGCTCTATAAACTTAGAATAGTATTCCGTCATAGACAGACCCTCCATTTGAGTTCGATAAACTCCTGCGCCTTTTGCTTCTTCAGATAAGGTGGGTAAAACTTGTTTCTTAGTGCAGTTTTGAATGCTTCCCACCCAAAGTTAGGTGTGGCTCTAAGGGTATTCTCACATCGTTGCCACCATAAATCAGCTTCACCTCTCATGTAGTACACAGCACTGTTTACCCTAAGGTTTTCTGGGCAATTCACAGCTACAATAAGCTTATCAAACTCTCTCAACCAGTTTTCAAGCACACTTGGTTCAATCTCTCCGCTATATAGTGGAGGCTTGCTTTGAGCTATTTTCTTAAACATTTCCCCAGCCGGATCATGCACTGGGTTGGCTCTAGTTTGAGCTAGGTCTCGAACTACCTCAGCTAGTTGTCTAACCACTTCAGAAATCTCTTCGTTAATTAGCCATATCCCTTATCCTGAATAAAATAAAAGGCTTACTTTAATATTAGTTGGACATGACATTACTAAGGTACTAGTTCCACAACGAACCCACTCACAACAAGAACACAGTTACATGTGCCCTAGGGGGAAAGTTGGCGCCACTTTTGGGCCTTCTCACCCCACTATTCGATGCATGTAATTTAGATGGTTGCTACTTGACCACCTTGAACATAAAATTTCATTGAAGAAATAACAATTAATCCCTTTGCGATGCCCACAAGACTTAGAATTGAAAATTGAATTAAAGAGATTAGGAAAAGGAAATTCTATTCTTTTATAAATGCTTTAATGAATAGGTCTTACATCCACTAATGACATAACATTTATTCTCCAACTAGGATAGAACTAACAACCATAAGTAGTAGCTAGCTTTGCCACTTTATTTTTTCAACGAAAAATAAATACCTAAGGATTACATTTCTCTAGAGACTAACGTCATCACGACGATCATTTCTTTCCTTGTATTGCTCTGGAGTAAAGTCTTGATCATTAGGATCATCCAGGTCTTCTTCCGGATCAGAGTCTTCATCCATAGCCTCATCATCTTGTTGAAGCTCACTATCAACCACATTATTCTCCTCAAGCTCATCCTCAGATCCACTAGATATCTCAATTGTTGGTTCAGGAACTACCGGATTAGGATTCTCAATCTCTACTACATCATCATCATCAGCGTCCTCCTCAACATCACTAGCTTGCTCATCATGAATCATGTCATCCTCACCATCACTTTCTATTCCTCCATAGCCCATACCTAGACCCGCAGAGTACTTCCCATCCTCATAGCTATTCTCCGCAACCTCAAAGATAGTAGTAAGAACCTCAGTATCATACTTCCACCTAGCATCTCCAGTCCCATATTTGTACCAATTAGGGGTACCATCATTAAAATGCATGTCACTGAACTTGTTCTTGAGGTCTATGTAAGGGTTCTTATGGGGCAAACAATGTATAACCATACTAGCCATCATATCCTTGTGCCTAAGGTGGGGCATATCCTTGAACGAAGCAAAATAGTTGCAAGAAAACACGATCTTCTAGACATACATGTGAGGAGTCTCGTTATCCATCTTCTCTAAGTATCCTAGACTGGTGAACTTAGAAGGTAGCATCCTTAATTCCTGAAAATTCACAACTAGAAAGTCTTACTAACGCGTTCCCATAAAATTTCCAACCCAAAAAGGATACAATAAATAGTTCGTGGAGCCATACAATTTCAATGCACAAGTATATGCTCAACATGAAATATGATGCAATTAATCACATAAAGCAAGATAAAACGTGATTAGAACACATCCATGGCAATTAATAAACGACATTGTCACATAATATGCATTCTTAAACTAATATGCCCATCTTAGTCTACCCATTCCTCACTTGAAAATAATATTAATTTTGAAATTAATTAAGAAATAACTCCTAACGTAGTTGAAATTATTAAAATTAAAATCGAAAATTAATAAGAATTAATGATTAATTAAGCAAATCAATTTCGGATAATTAATTAAATCCGATTTTTTTTTTAAATCCGAAAATCCGAAAATTAACTAGATAAATAAATAAATAAATAAATAATTCGGACCAATTAAAAGAAATCCGAAAAATATTATTATTATTATTTTTGATTTTTTTTTCCGAATTTAATTCGGAAATTCCGAATAAATATATTTATTTTCGGAAAAATTTAAGTAATTTACATAATAGTCGAAACTTGTCAACTTATTTCAAACGACCCAAAATAATTGATATTTGACCTTTCAAAATATTGAGTACTCAAAATAATACGTTTTGACTTTAGGAAAATAATATTTAAAAATCCTAAAGTTCCGCATTAGTCTCCGATTACCACTTTGTAGTATTGCTTACTACAAAGAAGGAATGAAACTAAGCTCTAGTATACCACTTTGTAACACCCTAATAATTCCTTGCTTTTATAAAACCATTTTCCAACTTAAAATAAAGGAATTACTAAAGTTTTACCACTACCGTGATAACGGTTAAGGCTATTACCAGAATTACGCAGTGTAATTAATGTCAAATAACTTTTAAAAACATAATTAATAAAATATCGAGGCCTCCTTCAATTTGGAACCATGACGGCCCAAAAACCAAAGTATAAAAAGTTCAACAATTTCAAACATAATTAAAGTATAATTAAATAGTTCGAAATACGAAAGCATGCAACTCTCTCGATCATCCCAAGCCACATGATTTCGATCTACCAACCTGCTATACTATTCTACTCCCCATCAATGCAAATGTAAATGATAGATCATCATAGGGTCATTAAGGCAAAGGCCATGACCAAAAACACAAAGCACGTAGTGAGCAAAAGCTGAGTACTTACAAGAATAGAGTGAAACAAAACTAAAACATGCATTACTCACTAAGTACTAATCATCATGCAAAAGCCATTTAAGAATTAACAAACAAACCATGAATACAAGACTCGACTCTTGACTCGACTCCTGTCTCACAATTTAATTAGAATAAGCTTCGAACGGGCCAAAAGAAATATTCCATAAAGGAAAGGTGATGGGAGCCAACCATACACCAAATAATAAATAATAAAATCGGGCCATACCGAGTGTCGGGCCATACCGACGGAATTCCTGCGCATAATATAAATGAAACAACGTCTTGTATCATTAGTAGGAGATCAAGCTTTCCGGCAAGTCTCCCCCCATTGTTCATACTCAAGGTATATACGTTTCAAGAGTTTTGCAGCTTGTTCTGGTTGCACTTTACGTTTATTAATATTTTATTAAAGGCGAACTCAAGACTCAACAACATACGCACATACAATTAATAAACAACAACCAAAACAATCTTATTTTAATGCTTTAGGACTTGTTTTCAACAAAGCAAGACACTTGTGAAATTACTACCAAGTTCCTCCTCACAAAAGTGAGATTCCACATCATGCCCATTAACATGAGGGTTGTGCCCTTGCACGACAATTCCTAATTCATTTCATATAATATTCCCAACTGAACCCTACATGTGCGGTGGATTACGTGAGCTAACCCTTCACATGTGGTAAAATAAATAGTACTACGAAGTACGAATAATTGGCTCAAAAGTATGCTAGACATCCCGTACAATAGCATACAAATAAATAATCCATCCCTTGCATGTGAAACAAACCATACATGCATAAATATTGAACAACATGATTGACAATGAAATCCATACTCATAATAATCTCAACATGCTAGTTCAACAATTAATCGAATAACCCAACATCATAAATCACATGATCGTTCACCAAAATAAACATGATTCCACATAATATAATTCACATCAACAATAATCATGTAATTCTCTTGACAAATGGTGTGGTCGCCCTAGACTTGTACGTACCTTGAATAACTAAGCGTAGGGGCCACTTTGCAATAACGAGCACTCACTTAGAAATCACCTCCTATCATCAAAATAATGAAACTTAAATTATTTCCATGTTCATTAAATTTCCAGCAACTTTATAAAATCTAAACCCTCATTTAAACTTTAGAATTCAATCGTTTTTCAATAACATAATCGTCTCAATTTGCAAAACCAATCCCTAGTACGAAACCATACTTTTTCCGCCTTTAAATCAATAAAAATCGACACTTTAGGCCTTTATTTAAATCTGAAAATATAATTGATTATCATAATTAAAATCATCACCTAATTATGCTAATCAATTGACTCATTAGGTCTAGGTTAAAACCCTAACTTTAAAAATCCCAATAAAACCAATTTAACATCATAAAAATCAATTCTTTATTAAATAAACGAATCTGAAAATTCATACTTTAATAATTAAAACAAGCCTAATGAATCACAACACGTAAATCCTCAAAGCACGGTGTTTACAATCGATTCCCAGCATTTTAATCATTCAAAACAATAATAATATTATAATTTAAAATACGGAATTTAAATAGAATAGGTAAGGAAGAAGAGAATTGTACCAATCCGGCCTATAGCACGGAACAACCACGAATTAATGTGATTGGGCGAAAAAGATTGAACAACGAACAAAAACAAAATATACAACGCTCAACTCGTGTGCGTGTGTGCGCAGCGACGAAGAGGAACGCAGCAGCAGAGGGGCAGCGCGCTTGGGGCTGGGCGCTGTGTGCGAGCGAGAGACGAGAGGGAGAGACGAGATCGAGGGTGTGGGTGTGCGAGGGGCAGCAGCGCACCACATAGCACAACAACACTCGACCAGCAGGGGAAGCAAGGGGGACGAGAGGTTGTGCCGTGCGAGAGGCACGAGCAGCAGCGAGCAAGAGGGGACGGCAAGCACGAGGGGACAACGAGCACGAGGACACTCGTGCTGTGCGAGCCGGCCGAGAGGAAAAGGGGCAAGAGGATTGAGGTGCAAGCAAGCAAAAAGAGGGTTTGTGAAATTAAGGGGGTTCATTTAATGATGGGGAGTCCTATTTATAGGCTCCATATTTTCAATGGGCTAGGCTTAGGAAATTAGAATTGGGCTTAGGAAATTAGAATTGGGCTTAGGGAATTAAATGATTGGGCTAGCTTAGGACTTGAATTAAATTCTTTTGATTGGGCTCGTTTAATAAAACGAATTGGACTTTTCATTTAAAACCCAAACCTTTTAAAATTACTTGCGACCCATTAAATTTTCCGACTCGAAAATTAAATTCGTTTCGTAATTAATTAAAATAATAAATATTCTAATTAATTAAAATACATTTAAATACTATTTAAATGCGAACTAAATTCCAAAAATTGTAAAATGCTTTATAAATATAATAAAACATATTTATAAATATTATAAAAATACGAGGTGTTACATTGTTAGAGTAGTCTTTAAGAATGGTGAGTTTTTGTTGTTGGGAATTGTCCTACATTGATAAAATGAAGATGTAAGGAGTTGTTTATATTAGTAGCCCACCTCTTATGTTTGAATAGAAGTGGGCCTACTAGTTGGGCTAGTGTGTGCTTTGGGCTTGGGAGTGCTTGTGGTAGGCTATTAATATTACTATATATTAATAGTCAAGATTAGCACTTAGCACTTTGCACGAGGTGCGAGTGTGAGATTTAATTAAGAGTATTAGTTAATATTTAATAACGTTTTTTGGTTAATCACGTAATTAGCGGTTAATTAACTTCCCATTAATCTCATCTCTTTATTTTGAACAGTTACGTTGTTTCAAGTCAGTTTCTCTGGCTATTTATATTATTAACTGTTCTCATTAATCTCTATCTTCTTCTCTTTCTCTCCATCTCAAAAACTGCTTCTACATTCATATGGAGATTATTGCTTTGCTACAACTAATCTCAGTTTAGGAAAATCTTGGAAGTATCTTAGCTGGTAACCCATAGCAAGAAATAGTGGGGGCTAATATTACTTTAAGGACAGTAATTATCACGGCCCTAATTCTTCATCCCATAAATTATATCCAATAATCTTAAAGTAATATCAGTAATTCTGCAATGGAGAATGTTATGAAGAATGTTGGTGACGCTGGAAAACTTGATCGATTGGATGGGACGAATTTTACTCGTTGGAAGGAGACTATGAAGTTCTTTCTTATCACTATGAAGATTTTCTATATTCTTGGTGAATATCTGAAGCCTATTCCGGAACCAAGTGATAAGGACACTGATGTGATCAAGGCTGATCGCAAGAAGCGTGAAGAGGACGAGGCTTTATGCAGAGGGTATATTCTGAACCATCTCTCTGATCGTCTGTATGATCTTTATATTCCTGTGAAGAAGGCGAAAGAAATTTGGGACTCCTTGTAGGTGGAGTATAATTCTGAGAAACAAGGGGTGGATAAGTTTGTTACTATGCAATTGTTCTAATTTACTATGAACAATGCTACTTCTGTTCTAGATCAGGTTCATGAATTTCTTATTTTGGCTTCGAAATTTAAGGATCTTGATATAGAAATTCCGGAAAAATTACTTGTGGGGGCAATAATTGCGAAATTACCTACAAGTTGGAATGACTATAGGAAGAAACTTTTGCATACTTCTGAGAATTTTAATCTGGAACAAATTCATAAACATTTACGGATTGAAGAGGACACTCAAAACCGTGAAAAGAAATATGATGTTGCTTCTAGTTCCAAGGTTAATTATGTAAGTAGTCAGAAGGGAGGCCAGAAAAGAAAGGGAAATAATCACAATAATCACAATAACTCTAACAAAAAGTTTAAGAAGAATTTGTCTGATGTTGTTTGTTATAAATTTGGTGAGAAAAGACACATCAAGAAATTCTGTAAAAACCCAAAGAAGAAGTTTAACAAAAATCAGAAGGAGGGTGGAGATAAAGCAAATTTTGTTGAAGAGGCTAACACCAACGAAATTGTTGCCATGATTTCTGAATTACACTTTGGTATGATTCAAGAAATGCATATGGCTTCGCTTACTACTAGTGAGGATTGGTGGTACGATTTTGGTGCAACTACTCATGTTTGCAACAACAAGGAACTCTTCAAGACTTATACAAATGCTTCTCCGGATCATGAAGTTCTTTTGGGTGATCATCATTCTTCCAAGGTCCTTGGAACCGGGACAGTTGAAGTTCAATTTACTTTGGGGAAGAAAGTTATTCTCACTAATGTACTTCATGTGCCTCAAATTAGGAAAAATTTAATTTCTGGTTTTATGTTATGTAAGAAGGGTTTGAAGGTTGTGATAGAAAGTGATAATGTAATTCTATCTAAGGCTGGAACTTTTGTTGGGAAGGGTTATGCTTGTGATGGTATGTTCAAATTATCTATCAATAAAGTTGAAAGTTCTACTTATTCCCTTGTGCACAATATTGAATGTATTTCTTTTAATTTATGGCATAATCATTTAGCACATATTAATTATCGAACCATGAAGTTTATGTCTAAAAATGGCATGATTTCTTATGGAAATGATCATGAGGATAAATGTGAAGGATGTGTTCAAGCGAAAATGAAGAGGAAACCATTTCCTAAAGTTAATAGAAATACTGAAATATTGGAACTTATTCATTTTGATATTTGTGAATTTAATGGAAATTTAACTAGAGGAGGAAATAGGTATTTCATAACTTTCATAGATGATTGTTCACGTTTTACCTATGTCTACTTAATCAAAATAAAACACTAGGCTTTTGAAATGTTTAAGTGTTATAAGGCCATGGTAGAAACACAAAAGAATAAGAAAAATAAAACTTTGCGAAGTGATAGAGGTGGAGAATATTTTCCTACCGAATTTTCTGACTTTGAATCTAATGGCATTATACATCAGGTTAGTGCACCTTATAGACCCCAACAAAATGGAGTGACGGAAAGAAAGAATGGTGTTTTAGGTGATATGCTAAATGCCATGCTTGTTAATGCAAATTTGCCGCTTGATTTGTGGGGAGAAGCTTTATTAACCGCATGTCATGTACATAATAGAGTACCTTCTAAGAAACACAAAGTGTCTCCATATGAATTATGGAAGGGTAGAAAACCTAATATTAGTTATTTTAGAGTTTTGGGCTGTATTGCATATTATAAAGTCCCGGAACCTAAGAAAACTAAGTTAGGACCAAGAGCTTTAAAAAGTGTTTTTGTTGGTTATGCTGAAAATTCAAAAGCTAATAGGTTTTTGGATTTGGATTCTAATGTTATAGTGGAATCACGAAATGCTGAATTCTTTGAGATTAAATTTCGTAGGGATTCCATAAACATTGAAAATTCAACATTACCACAGATTTCTCCAAGTTCAATTCCGAGCTCTAGTGAAATTAGAGCTATGCCTGATTCTTCTAGTGATGAACCTAGAAGAAGTGTAAGGGCAAGAAAAGAGAAAAATTTGGGTCCTAATTTTATTAATTCTCAAGCTATTCTTTTTCTTGTGGAAGGAGATAGATGTGAGGTTACTAATAAAATACCCATTCTGCTTAACGATGAAGTTAATGTAGAGGATGATCCTAAAACGTTTCAAGGAGCTGTGTCTTCTAGAAATTCTGCTTTTTGGAAGGAGGCAATAGATGATGAAATGGATTCATTGATATCAAATAATACTTGGTATACTGATTTGCCTCCGGGATCAAAAGCTATTGGAAGTAAATGGGTGTTTAGGATTAAGAAAAACACAGACAAAGTCATAACTTCTTTTAAAGCTAGATTGGTTGCACAAGGTTTTTCTCAGAAGGAAGGGGTGGATTACTTTGATACTTATGCACCTGTTGCTAGAATTACATCCATTAGAGTCCTTATTGCTTTAGCCTCTATTTTTGGATTGCATGTGCATCAAATGGATGTTTCTTTTCTGGCCTCCCTTCTTACTACTTACATAATTAACCTTGGAACTAGAAGCTACATCAGATTTCTTTTCACGGTTTCGAGTTTCCTCTTCAATCCGTAAATGTTTCTGAATTTGCTCCAGATTAAAATCCTCAGAAGTATGCAAAAGTTTCTTCCTATAGTCATTCCAACTTGTAGGTAATTTCGCAATTATTGCCCCCACAAGTAATTTTTCCGGAATTTCTATATCAAGATCCTTCAATTTCGAAGCCAAAATAAGAAATTCATGAACCTGATCTAGAACAGAAGTAGCATTATTCATAGTAAATTCGAAAAATTGGATAGTAACAAACTTATCTACCCCTTGTTTCTCAGAATTATACTTCATCTCCAAGGAGTCCCAAATTTCTTTCGCCTTCTTCACAGGAATATAAAGATCATACAAACGATCAGAGAGATGGTTCAGAATATACCCTCTGCATAAAGCCTCGTCCTCTTCACGCTTCTTGCGATCAGCCTTGATCACATCAGTGTCCTTATCACTTGGTTCCGGAATAGGCTTCAGATCTTCACCAAGAATATAGAAAATCTTCATAGTGATAAGAAAGAACTTCATAGTCTCCTTCCAACGAGTAAAATTCGTCCCATCCAATCGATCAAGTTTTCCAGCGTCACCAACATTCTTCATAACATTCTCCATTGCAGAATTACTAATATTACTTTAAGATTATTGGATATAATTTATGGGATGAAAAATTAGGGCCGTGATAATCACTGTCCTTAAAGTAATATTAGCCCCCACTATTTCTTGCTATGGGTTACCGGCTAAGATACTTTCAAGATTTCCCTAAACTGAGATTAATTGCAGCAAAGCAATAATCTCCATATGAACGTAGAAGCAGTTTTTGAGATGGAGAGGAAGAGAAGAAGATAGAGATTAATGAGAACAGTTAGTAATATAAATAGCCAGAGAAACTGACTTGAAACAACGTAACTGTTCAAAATAAAGAGATAAGATTAAGAGGAAGTTAATTAACCGCTAATTACGTGATTAACCAAAAAACGTAATTAAATATTAACTAATACTCTTAATTAAATCTCACGCTCGCGCCTCGTGCAAAGTGCTAAGTGCTAATCTTGACTATTAATATATAGTAATATTAATAGCCTACCACAAGCACTCCCAAGCCCAAAGCACACACTAGCCCAACTAGTAGGCCCGCTTCTATTCAAATAAGAGGTGGTCTACTAATATAAACAACTCTTTACATCTCCATTTTATCTATGTAGGACAATTCCCAACAACAAAAACTCACCATTCTTAAATACTACTCTAACAATCCCCCACTAGTCTTTAAAATATGGTGTCTAATATAATCCAACAGAAATATGCATAAATTAAGGTATCTTTCGATTTGGACCTTCACTTAGTGTAATCTTTCAAAGTACAACGAAATTAATGGCGGCATACAGCATTTGAGCCATAATTTCTAATGTCATAACCGGAAATATTACACACACAATTCTATTACAAGATACGTTCATAAAACTGGTAGCACCATTATGGCCATGTGCTCATCTTGGTCTTCATGAACATCTCCAAAAGTTAATCATACTTTTGCTAAGAGCGGCACCACTCTTTATGTTCATATAGGTGAAATTCAATCTTTACACTTGAAACTTCATTAAGAGTCTTAAACTCATCCTAAAAAAATATATACTAATTGTACCAAATTAGTATATCAATCAGTTACAACTTGTTTTTACCACATTGAACCTTTATATAGTGATAATGCTACAGAAAGGTTGGGTTTCCATTGTTGCTGATTTAAACCATTGGTTTTAAACCAATTTCCTTGAACATTGTAGACACTATGTCCCTTGGTAGTCCTTTAGTAAAAGGATCTGCCAAATTATTGCAAGACTTCACATACACTACAGTTATTATACCATCAGATATTAACAGTCGTACATATGCATGTCTTAGGCTAATATGTCTAGACTTTCCATTATAAATTTTATTATAAGCTCTAGACAAAGTAGCTTCACTATCACAGTTCAAAGAAATGGCTGACATCGGTTGTGACCACAACTTTATGTCTAATAGCATGTTTCTCAACCATTCAGCTTCTTTGCCTGCTGCTGCCAAGGCCAAAAATTCAGCCTCCATGGTGGAATTATACATGTTTGTTTCTTTGAAGCCCAAGAAACAGCTCCTCCACCAAGCATAAAAATCCACCCACTAGTGGATTTATTATCTCCAGTACTAGCATCTGAATAACCCTCATGCCTTAGCTACTTTTATCTCCCTATCTGCCATATCATAATAACACCAATTCCATTGTCTTTTTCACTATTTTTTTTGGTGAGAATTGTCTTTTTCACTATGCTCAAGCAGGAAAAACATATTATCTGGAAAAGTTAAATCAGTACAAGTATAATGTTCCTATTTCCTCTAAAATTCACATTATACTACTTTCCCTATCCAAGTTTTTGTCTCCTAATTTACTTCACTAATGTCCACGAACAAGAAGCCATTCAAAATGCCTTCACAATGAGCTCTCCCTAATTATAAACCACTAGAAAAAGGAAAATTGGTTATATAAAGACAGTGAATTGTACATTTACCTAGATGTTATACTACTTATAAAGGTAAATCCATAGGTACATTGATACATGTTCAAGAATAATCTTTGAGCCAGTGATAGACCAGACCGAACATGCTCCTTTGTACCTCGACCACACCAGGATAGTGCAAGCTTTGACGAGAACCTGATTTTACCAAAGGGACAGTACTGACACAAAGTACTCGGTCTTCTAACTGCTCATTTTCTTTCTCTAGTTTATACTCGTTAATTCAAGATATATTTTCCTTCTAAAGTTTTGATTTTGAGTGCCTTTATGATTAGGCTGTTGACAGTTTTTGTTCCTTGGCGATTGAGAATGAAAAAGGCGTTCAAATAGTTGCAATTGGAACAGTGTATGTTGGGAAGGAAGGGGAAATGGTAAAGAATCATTTTAAACTCGTGCCTAGTGGTCATTATCAAGTTTTTATTAAAGAAGATATCAACTCAAGTGCACCTTTTCCATGTCCCGGAGGGGAAACAAAATATGTTTGTTAAGGCCGGGGTAGATTTTATATTTGGCCTGCACATTTGGTTTTTCCGATAAAGAAGGTACATGACCTAAAGTTTATGTGTTTTAACTTACAATTATCTATACAATATATATAAAAGTCGGCCTATATATATATATAACTCTATAATTTATTACATTCTTTATAATTTTTTTTGTTATTGTGTAACAAGACTGATAAGAAAGTCACAAAGGAATTCACGACACCATCTCCACGATGGTCATCATCACAATCATTATCCACTCGAAGGTATACGATCACTCCTGAAGATAGGTTAAAGTTGACATCTAGTTTGGTTCAAGTTTTCAAGAATGTAGCTATGGAATAAAAAAGAGTGGAAAATTCAAATCCTACACAATCCCAACTAGAGTGTTTCAAATGGAGCAAAGTATTAACCTTGATTATGATGACATGCTTGATTGGTGCTTGCAAAGAGAGATAAGATCATCTCATTTTTCAATTTTAATGATGTAAGTGTGTTGTACCCTTTAGCATTTCAAGTAAATGTATATATTGCTTTTCGAAAAATGAGTTAATTTATTTTAATGTGCAAGGAATCTGAATTAGATTGTTCAAAGATAAGGTATCTCCGGCCTATATGGATTTTGTGATTGCAAGTACCTATCCCAACTAACAGATGTGGAAAAAAAGGATGATCGATTTGACAATGTGGCTAAGGTCTTTGTGTGCAATGATGGAAAAAATAAAAAATAAAAAATAAATATTCTTCTTGCCTGATATTGAGGAGTAAGTCATTTGTTTAAATAATTTTACGAACTTTTAAATCAATATTGTGCAAAACAACCTCTAAAATCCAAAATAGATATGTTATATATTTCCCCAAACCTAAATACTAATCCTTTTATACATTTATTGTTGTATATGAAATTATTTATGTTTTATATGTGTAGTCGGGATTGGATGTTATTTTTTATTTGTCCATGGGTTTCATTGGTGCAACGGCCAAATCCGTTAGGAGCACAAAATGAACCTCCTGGATATGCTCAAACAATAATCAACAAGTATGTTCTAAATTACTTACTTTGCCATATATTCTTCCCGTCATAAGTTTATTTACTTAACTAAAACTTATACAATTACTTAGAGAAATCATCAAATTTAGCAAGGAACACCGAAAGGAAATCACGAAAACGAAGAAGAATCCTTTCATTAAATAAAGGTATTTGATCTTAATTACAATTTTGTAACATTATTCATAGGGGTGGTTAATAAATTTTATTATTAGGTGCTTAATTGATTTATTCTATCTTGCGTAATATTTCCCTCGTCAACCTTTGGCTCTAAGGATAGTGGATATTATGTCTGTCACTATATGATCGAGAAAATAGAGTTTAGACAGATGATCATTCCTGACAAGGTACTTATTCCGCTGCATGATTGTGTGTTTGAGAGTTGGTTGGCATTATATTTTGTGATTCAGTATGTTTGCATGTATACCTGCAATTTTTATTCTTCAAAGTGATGAGATTAGATGATTTACCTAGTGACTTGAGCAAAAAACCAGTATGTATGATAACCACTTTGACCAACAATGTAAATGAGATCGTTGTCCGGAATAGTTCAACATATCTTCCCCAAAGGTCATATTTCCTAAATCTTTTACGTTGAATCAGATCATTTATAATATAAAATATCATGTGATTCATCGATTAACTTGGAGATGTACGATAATATAAGTAAAAGTTTAAGATCTAGCTTACTTGTTGTGATTTCTATTAGTGAAGTTTGTTTACAAATAAGCTACTTGGTTGAGAAACATAGAACACCAGCACATTGGGGTCTAGAAAGCATATTTTAACATAATGTCAGTCCATTTATTAGTGGCTCGTACACAACATTACCTAATTTGATCACTGAACCTGGTATAGAGTTACAGACATAACAAACTCTTTCTAGTTTCTGGTATTGAGTCTGTTATGATTTGTTTATATTTGTACGCCTGGTAAGGATAAATATCACTTGTGTGTTTGAGACAGAAAAAACCACCATCGGCTAGTGCCCTTCCTTCCTTGTTTCCACTTCAAGGTTAATTATGGGCTTCTTGGACAGTAGATCTACTAGTTTTCATAATACCATCATTGTTAATTAGAGACTTAGCTAGCCTAATTGCATCATCTATTACAGAAATAATCTAAGGTTCACAACTAGTTTCCCAATGCCGAATAGTCCATCAGATGACCAACATGTACGCAGCCCATACAAAACAGCCAAACACTCAGCTTGAAGGACTAACAATGCACCTGCAGATGAACCTTCACTTCACACCTGCTATCAGCCACCTGCAGATGAACATTCCTGCTATCAGCCACCTGCAGATGAGCATTCCTACTATCAGCCACCTGCTTTATAAACTTTATGAAGCATTGAACAGACGAGCGCCTCTAAGAATCTTTATAAATTCTATATATTTTAACAGCTTTATATTCCTATTTTTGTAGTAGTGTAGGTGGTGAAACCTTCATCCTTCTTTTGAGACAGGACTTCTAGCTCCCACATAATTACTTAAAAGTCCATGTTAGAGAAGTATTGGTTAATGAATACACTGACAAAGTCATCCCAGGTGAGGAATGTCTTAGGAAACTGGTGATAAAACCACTGTAGTGGAGTTCCTTATAGGGATAAGGGAAATGCGGGTAAGTACATAGACTTTTCCACACACTTAAGGTTCATGGCACCTACAAAGCTCAAGAGGTGATTTTGGGGTTGTCTGTCACCTTGAACTTTGGCAGGTCAGGTGAATTGAACTTTTCTGGTAATTTGCCAGATAGAGGTTTAGGATTAAGTGAGAAGTATTAGCTTCCCATGGTATGCTGAAGAACCATTTTCTCGATTTTCTTTTCATTTTCTAGCTCATTTTGGACTTGTGTAGCTACTAAGGACTTGTTTTCTATGCGAAGTTGCTCCATGGTGGCAGTCATTTCTTCGAGCTATGTTTGGATATCTTTGAGCGACATATTTATGGCTGGTGCAAGGGAGAATAGAGGCTGGAAGATTGGAGACCCAGGGAAAGGAGAATAACGAACTAAGATAGGTGTAGTTACTTTCGGCATTGGGGTACAAGGCTCGAGACACTTTAATCCTTCGTCTTCATATCGGCACCCCAAATTGGAACCAACCTTATGCGTAAGATAACTAGCTTTAGGATTTCAGACTCATTTGAGAATAACTTAGTCTAGACTCGGGACGGTCTTGGAAAGTGGTTTTCGAAAACTTGCTTAGGTGAACGTTAAAGGTTATTTTAGCATGAACGGTATTAGGTCGGACATTAGTGTCAATAGAAAGCTAAGAACTACTTACGAATAATTTTTAGGCATTAAGTATGTTTGGAAGAAATATGTTCGAAATGAACCAGAGGGACGCAAGAATTTTCTTGCGCTTGTCAGGCACGCACTGAAAGTTCTTGCGCTAGCCAATTGAGCATTGGTTTTTTCCAGTGTGTTTAGGTTGTTTGTGGCTTATTCGTGCAGTTAGTTTGTTTATTCTTTTTTGGTCAATCCGATTTCCCTGTAGCTTATTTTTACTGTATTAAGCCCTTTGTTTGAGCGTTCGTGCACTCAAACATTCAGCGTTACGGCACAAAAGCATAATTTACGTAGTACTGATTTTTGGGTTAATTTGCAAATACTACTTTGGGTTAATTTTCATGACTGTATTCGATTAAACTTAATTCCGTGAAAAATTCATTCGGCCCAATTTTGAATATGCACTTTATGGTGGGTATTTTCAACTAAACCAACGTAACGCTTAGAGCGAACTCGTATTTAGTCATTTGAATTAGTCGCATGAATATCAAACTTAATTAATTTTAGACTTTAAAACATACAGAGCGTGTGCTTATAACGGTGGGTTGAAATATGCAGAGCGTGCGCTTATAATTTCTAGCACTGGGTTGAGCAGCGCAGGTATTTTATAACGCTGACTAGGCAGGTGCTGTAATTTTATGGTGCCCGTATGCTTCTTGTCACTTGTAATTTCGAGAGTGAAACGAAATAAATACGCATGTTTGCGCTATAATTTTCTAGCGCTCAACAGAGAAGCGTTGGAATCAAATTGCGCTATCCTTGCAGGCGCTGGAATTTTATGGCGCCTGTCTAGGTTTGCGGAACATGTAATTATGGTCGTGTCGATTCACATCTATTTATTCGATTTATAACGTTTTAAGCATTTTTTTATTGACCTTATTGACATTGTTGACCCTAAACTATGCGTTGGTTGGTTAGTTTCACATAGCAGATAATTTTTCTACACGAAACTAGCAACGAACATGAATTCAGCTAATAATGTGCACTTAGTTTACGCAAATTCTCTAAGGTTTTATAAGCTGAGTGCCGATGGTACCAAACCTATCGTCAATTCCAAGCAAGCCCCACTCAAGGTTGATGAGTTCATGAGAGAATTTACCATAAAAGGCCTATTTGGTGTGAGTTAGAGTGACGCATAGCAAGAATTGACCCAGGAGGCATAATATTTGGTTTAGGATAAGTGGACTACAACGAAAGTGCCAAATGGACAACATTCGAGGCGTATACACCCCCGTGGAGATTAAGTGTCCTTATTCCCAACTTCAAAGATGATACATGCAGAGGAAGCCAAGATTACGTGCGGTTTGTCCCGATCGAAACATTGCATTAAAATTTTAGGTCTTCCCAACTTCATAAGGAAATAACGCGGCGTAGCATCCGATATCTTCCCTTGGGCTTTGTCGACGCACTACTTGAACAATTATTTTATTATACTCCCCAGCAAAGTCGCCATTGTGAGGGGGTAAAAAAAGAGGTGAGTTTCCAAATGCATGACAATTTGGGGTGTTTATACGGACATGGGTTTGATAACAGGAGTTATGCGAGGCTATTATGAATGTAGGGACGGTTTAAAGCTTTGAGCTTAGGGTTAGCATTGAGGATAATTGTGTACCGATTACGGAAATTTCTAGGTCTCTATTTATAGTGAGATTGGTCAAGTAAAGATAGAAATATGAAGAGTTAGAAGTTCATTGAAATTGATCAGCGCTAAAAATATTCTAGCGTGTTCCTGCCAGCGCAAGAAATAAATAGCGCTGGTAGGGCAGCGCTGGATGCGTTGGAATCCGCGTCAGCGACAGAATATTCTGGAACCTTGTCTTTTGCTGTGATTGGGAGATAACCAAACTACAACACCAGAAAAGAGTGGCGTTGGATTGCAGCGCTAGAAATAAGTGGTGCGTGGCATCCACACGCTAAAAAGTTCTAGCGCTGGTAAATCTATCCACGCGTTTTCTAGATTTTTTCGGTTTATTCCGGATTCTATCTCTTTTCTATGGTTGTATCTCTTCTACAAGATTAGTTGGAGTGCAACTCTTATCTTTTCTATGAGATTAATTGTAGTGCAATACAATCTCTTAGGTATCTATCTTGTATGTTTACTATATTTAGTAGTTGCTTTGAGTGGAAGTTACTATAAATGGAAATATGGATTCGGGTACCGCTACAATCAGTCGTAGGATGTTCGTTGCATATTTGGGAAAGCATTGACAAGTAGTTTTCGATTTCGTCATTGAACCTTCCGACACGGAACAAGTAAGGTCAAATGTAGGCATCTACATCAATCAGAAGCGATTGCATCCATATCAAGTCCAAATTATAACCCCTTTTTCCGGATCAGAATCGACGTATCCAGATCATGTCTATATCAAAATCGATCATGTCCAAATCAAGGCCTATCTATCCAGATCATAACGAAACCTACATATCATGTCCATGTCCAAACTGATCTCTCCATATCATATCCAAATTAGAACAGATTCTCCGGAACAAGGTTCGACCAACACCCATATGTCCAGATCAAGGCCAGATCATCCTCAATCTGTCAATATCATGTAAAACGTGAATAATTAATGTAAAACGTGAATAATTGTTTTTTTATGAATACGAATCAATTTCGAATTTTCGGATATCCGATCCGAACACTACAAGAATTTGTATCTTTAACGACAACCTAATTACGACGGGTCAAAAATCCCGTCGCAAAAGCCTTTTGCGACGGGGCAAACAACCAGACAATGACGGGAACAATCGGGATTTCTATTAACGACGGCCCCTTTTATGACGGGTTCGCGACAGAAAATCCCGTCGTTAATCAACGATTATTGGCCTTTCGCGACGGGATTTCCCGTCGTTAATAGTATACTTTCTTGTAGTGGAAAATTTCGTATATCCGAACCTTAAGGATCAGATTCGGAATATATTTTCCCGATCCGAAAGTTTCGGATATCCAAAAACGAACACCCCTAATGTCCAGATAAAAACCGAACTATCCTCATCATATCCGTACCATTAGCGATTTGTCTAGATCATTTATAAATCAGAATTGATATGTCCATATCATATCTTGGCCGAAACCAATTTGTCACGATCACGTCTTGGTTATAACCAGATCATGCCACGAATTAGTATTATAAGTCCTACAAGTTTTATCCACATGCTACGAATCTCAAGATGTGTATGTCATAGAATTAGTTTACAAGTTTAGGTTCGGTTTGATGTACTCCGTATCTAATTAAGTTATTCTATTCCTCAAAAAGTACTCAACAAAACCAAATACGGAGTATAAATAAAAGTGAGAAAAGCAGGATGAATAACCCATAATGCACTAATGCGGTATACACCTCATAGGTTTTGCACATGGGACTCTGTACATTAATTTGATTTATTACTAATAATAGCATGTAATTAATTAATTAAATAATTAACTAATGTATGGTCCACTAATATTCATTAATTCTATAACACTAATCAATCTATTCATTAGCTACGTGTGCATGCTTTGAGTTGAGTACCTCCAATGTTAATGTGGTTGCTGGTAGTTAGGCCCGCAGGCTCCCTTTGTTGAGTTTGAGTAGGTCTTTTATAAAAATTTAACTGAATATCGACTGAGCTTGTGCATGAGAAGTTCACAAACGTAACATCTTATTTATAGTTCTATATATGATACAATTTTTTTCTCTTTACCATGCATATCCGGCAATTCAAGTATACTAGACTCCGATTGATTGGATCCATGTTAAATCAGACCTCAATTGGAAGAAAAACTCACCAAACATATGTAATTGAATTTTTCAAGTACCAAAAGGGTTATTTATATTGTTGTTCTTACAAATCTGTGTATCTGTAAAAAAACTAGAAGTGTTATGAATACCAAGGGAGTAAGGGGACAAAAGGAAATGTATCGGTTCTCAAAAGTACTCATCTTACCCCCACCCTCAACCTCACCCATACCCCGTGAAATATAAACTTTTCTTAAAGGAGTATGCTAAGTTAATCATAGTTTTGATCGAGAATGGGGTGTTTTCTCTAGTGACACTAATTGTCCAAATTGTTTAGGAAAATGCAAATATGGATGATAAAAGTAGAAACACCAAACTATAACATTAGAACATTAGGTTTGATCCGATGACACTAACAATAGGATTGCCCTATTCTAACGGTCCACGCTTTAGTCAGTGCCAGACCTTTACTATGGCTAAAGAGGGCTTAGCCCCCTGGGAACAACTTTGTAATGTAATTTTTATTCTAGCTCCCTAAACTTTGACTATGATTGTATATATTTTATAATATATTACTTAATTTTTCATTGTTTGTCCCCTTTCAAAAACTGTTCAAGATCCACTACTGTTTTTAGTCCTTTTTTTCTTATTCAGATGGTCGTAATTGGATCCGGAGGCTGAAACATACCCGGCCCATAGGAGATCGGAGTAGCTAACCTCCTTCTTCCACCCTTCAGTACCCAATTATGTGTTTGGAATGCCCTTGAAATTTGCAAGGATTACTTTGATGAGTGCATTTATTCAAAGACCTACGAAAAGAGAGCAGAATGAAAATGAATTTTGGCTTGGTAGGCCTAGTCCCATGCGAACAATTTTTGTAGCGTAATTTTAGTTGTATGCACCTTAAATTTTGAGTAGTAACTATATTCCAATATATATCAGATATATTTTTACAAAAATATATTAGATCAAAATAAGTTTAAATATGGTACTTATACGTTTAAATATGGTACTCAGAAGTTGTAACGCCCCGACTTCTAAACACCATTAATTAGGTTAATTATCTTTAATTAGCGGCGGAAACCCTAATTTAGTCGGAGCGTCACATATTGTATTTCCCTCGTGGGAAATACAAGGCGACATAACCTTTTTCAATTACTGAATAAACTTTAATAATAAAAACTTCTAGTATTGATTAAAAATTAATATTAGAATCTAACTCAAATCATGAAATCAAACTTAGAGTTTAATTAATACATCCCTTTATTACTAATGACATAGTTATCTTTACTAAACAACGGTCGTGAATTTGATGGTTGCATCCTCACTCTAAGGCATCCCATGATCTTCCTCGTACCTAAAACAAAAGCAACATCGTGAGCCGAGGCCCAGTAACATACTACCCTAACAACGTAAACTCATTTCAATTCATTTTATTTAATTTGCAATCAGGGAGAATAGAATATAGTAAAATACTTTCATAAATGCATTATAATAAAACATCATTTATAACTTGAAACTTTAATGGTTCTCATTATCTTTCATAAAACTTCATTATTCTTGGTAACTGACAAGTTAGCCTTGCGGGACGTCTCCCACCTTGCGATAGTCCTCAAGGAGCATTCTCCCTTGTTGGACATACGCCCGTTTCTAATTAGTTTCTTCTTTTTTTTAGCTTGCGGTAACCCTCAAGGAGCACTCTCCCTTGTTGGGTATCCCGCGGTACGGTGGTACGTGCACGACCTAGAAATAGTAACCCCACTAACTTTCCAGAACCGGTTACACTTTTATTTATCATGTTTCGTATCTTATTCGTAACTCATAAACATCAGTCTTATAAAATCATTCATAAACATATTTGAATATCATCATGCATAAAGCACACTTTATAAATACATTTCATATCCCACAATCCAATAAAAACATATTATTATAAACACATTTCATAATCTCATAAAACACATTTCATAAAGGGATTGTGGGTGTTATATAGCAATAGATGTTACCTCAACCGTAGTTTATACGTCCCGTTCGCTGGATCGTTCATCCTGAGCTCCAAGTCCGATTTCTTTTGAATATTAAATCATTGAATTAGTTATTAAAACGATAATAACCTAAAATCGATATTTTATAAGTAAAGAATTTATAAGTAACGAATTTTAAATAAAAAAATATATAATTTCATATTTTACTGAAAATATTATTAATCAAAATATTAATCAAACTTTCTTTTGGATATATATATATATATATATATATATATATATATATATATATATATATATATATATATATATATATATATATATATATATATATATATATATATATATATATATATATATCATAAATCGATTCTCATAAATATTATTTAAATTTTGTTGTTGTTAAATAAATCTAGTAATTTATTTTAGTAAAATCAATAATTAAACCTGGAAAGTAATAGCGATTTATTAGTGAATATTTATATCGAAAACAAAATTCATTAATTCATAAACATTGATTAATTAAATCTGAAAATTCATATTTGTTTTAACCAAAGCCCAAAGATTCAGAATTGGGCCAGCTTGTTATGGGCTTGGTATGTGAAATAAAAGTAAACGAGCTTCCAATTTGGAACCTGTTTTACACGAAAGGGGAGCACGGAGCAGGGGAAAACAAGGAACAGGGGAAACAGGGGAGGAGGGCACGAGGAGGAGCAGGGAGGAAAAGAGGGAGGTTGGGCGGCTGAGCTCAGCTGATCCGGCGCCGCAGAAAGGGACCGCGCCGGAGAGGCGGCGGCGGTGGTGGTGTAATGGTGTCGCGAAAAACCGAAAGGGGGGGGGGGGGAAGTGTGCGAAAAGAAGAGAGGGAGCAGGGGACTTTTGTGAGATGGCTTGGGTGGTTCATGGGATGCGGTGGCTGCGCAGACAAGAGGGGAGGTGGAGCGTGGTGGCACGGCAGTGCCGGCGGCTGAGCGCAGAAGAGAGCAAGGCAAGGGTGGGGTGCGAAAACTGGGAAGCGGGGGTGTTTGAGTGGGGGATTTGGATCGGGTTCTTGCCGGCGATGAAGGTAGGTGGGACGAGTAATGGTGGTAGGGCGGTGGTGGTCGGCTAGCGAAGCCGGGAGGTGGGGCGGTTAATGGTGGTTGTGGTTGTTGGTGGTTACTGTGGTTCGACCAGGAAGGAAACAAGGGGGGGGGACTTGCAATTTTGATAACTGATTTTTGGTTGAGAAAAATGGAAAGAATTTGGCTGATTATAATGACAAGTGGAGTGAATGAGAAGCTGAAATGTCCTTGGGGAACAAGGCATGGATGTGGACTGAAATAAGGGAAGAAGGGAAAGAAAGAATGGCTTCCTTCACACTTGTATGTGAAGAGCAAGGAAGAGAAGAAAATTAAAAATTTGCTCTTTAGGGGTATTTTAGTAATTTCATTTAGTTTCGCAAAGTTTCTGAAATTCCATTGTTATATTTAGGAATTCACAAAAATAGAAATCCTTAACTAAAACAAGTTTTGAAATAATTCTTTATAAAACATCGATAACATAAAATAAATTTAGTTTTCTAATAAATTAATAATGTTCCGAAATTATTAAAAATTCGATGAATTAAAAAAAATAAAAAAAAAAATAGTTTAAGCTCGTAAAAACTAAATTATAAAATCTTAACAATACAGCGTGTAACGATATTAAAATTCAATCGCAATAAACTTCGTTAATTAGAATAAGATTTGAAGTTAGGATTTAAAATGGTTTTAAGTACGTTAAAATAAAAATAATTTAGCATAATTAATCAAGTTTTAAAAATTCAGGGTATTACATTCTTACCCCCTTAGAAAAAAGTTTCGTCCTCGAAACTTGAAAAAAAAAATTTAGTCGTGTAAAATGATTGTTGAAAATCAAAAACATTCGAATAACAATATGATATTTATTTTAATACTAAGATCTCACAATTTTATTTCAATTCCGACAATGTCTAGCCTTCATTCCGCCATCTTCTTTCATGACTCCGCTTCAACTCGAGACCTAGAATCGAAGGGTAAAGAATACAAAAGGGGCAAAATTATACATTGATCCTTAATCGTCATTAAGGTCAATTACATTCCGCCATCGTCTTTCGTATCTCCACTTTACTTCATAAAATAGGATCGAGGAGCAAAGAACATAAAAAGGGACAAACTTGTTAGCATAGACTAGGCTCCCATTTTACTCTGTGAGATCCCGTTTGAAAATACTTTCCACCAAAAATAGTAATGTTTTTAATACAAAATCATAATTCTGAAGATATATATATATATAATGAAAATAAATATTTATGTAACAATTATAATAGTCAAATAATTTTTAAAAATCATTTATTATAACAATCTCGTACTCTGAGCTCAGGAGAACTTCCATCGAAGACGGCTTCCTTGTATAACGATTAGGTTACCAATACAATCATATAAACATATTCCACAAGGACCACAAAGCTTTTCATAAAGACATAATTCATAAATTGAAAATTTCACACTCAACATAAGCATAACACTTATATCATAATCATTTTGATCTAACACACGAGCATGGTTGATTCATAACACATTTACATAAAACCTCGTGATTCGTACATTATATCATTTTTAGGCGACTATTTGGAGATATTGCGTTTTCGTTTGCTCTTGAGCTTCTTTGCTGCAGGAATTTTGTCGTTGACTTTCTTGATTCGTTTTGATTTCGATCTCCGATCTTTTCTTCTACGTTGAATAACTTCGTTTACGTTCGTTGCCGGGGTTCGCGTCAATCACGTGATAGAAAATACATCGTTGGACATACGACTTTGTTACTTATTCTCAGTATTTTAGGTAGACAACCCTCGTATTTCGCGGATAATGCTAAGTCATCAAGTGTGCCTTTATTAGAAACAATATATCTTCCAGAAAACTTAGTTCATACTACCTGGTTTTATAGACATGTCATTTTGTCGATTTTCTATTCTCAATTTTATTGCATTCCTGAATAATTCATAATTTATTTCGAATTTCGTAACATTCATTGATATCATCAACCTGATAGACAGACTAATTCTTGATAACTCATTTTGGTAGAATCCTCAAAGCTTTATATGCAAACTCAATTTCGTCTTTTCGATCACCATAAATCATGTTTTCCACATAATATTTTGCAAAACCTTAAATTCTCTCGCTTAGCTTTCTTTATGGAGATTATCAAGCATCCTTTCAGATGAATACATAAAAACAATCCTTCTAAGAATCGATTTCAATCATAACTTCAATGCTTTAAACCTCGATTTAATTGTTGATTCGCCACTTACGAAATACAAACTCATGCTCTTTCGATACTCTATCATTCAATCTTTTTGATAGACTAATTCCTGATAACTCCTTTTGATAAAATCCTCAAAATCTTATTCGTGTGTCAACTAAAACGGGTCTTCTACCATAATTCATGTGGTTCATAACATTTATGTATAACTTCTTAGCTTCCTTAATAGAGGCATATCAATCATCTTTTAGATACTAGAATTTTGTACTTATACACTAAAATATTCATTATGGATAACACGGGAAGGTAACCCTAGAATCAATTTCATTCATAATTTGAACACTTTAAACTTATAATAATCTCAACTTAATTAGTGATCCACCACTCGTGAAATACAACCTTATGCTCGTTGGTACTTAAACATTTATACTATCCTTAAAGATTCATAACCATAAAAATTCCTCAAACCAATTCGTATCCACAAAATCTTTGTGTTCGCACCGTGCTTTAACTTAACTTCTTTCAAGAAAACAGTAATGCTTAAACTTTGCCTAGTCTGTCTAGGGTTGGAAACTCATAACATGACATGATAAACATGAAAACAAGGGAAGTTCGGATCCAAAGCGAGAGAGATAAAATAATACTAGCGTTGGCGCCATCGTGAATGTTGCGCTTGTTGTGAGCTTCGTTTGTGGCATCGTTAGTACCCTCGACAATCGATGTTTCGCATAACATATTGAATCAAGAAAACATAAATAACATAAGAAATGAATCCCTTTAACCCCGTTCCTACACTCACACTCGTTTCATTTTAACTTAACAGGATTTTAACATATTCTTTTTAACTTATTACTTAAAATTCTTGCTTAAAGCCTAATGTATTTTATTTCATGCAAAACCCGTAAAGTTTAGCACTTATGGTCGCAGAACCTTGGCTCTGAATACCAAACTGTAACGCCCCGACTTCTAAACACCATTAATTAGGTTAATTATCTTTAATTAGCGGCGGAAACCCTAATTTAGTCGGAGCGTCACATATTGTATTTCCCTCGTGGGAAATACAAGGCGACATAACCTTTTTCAATTACTGAATAAACTTTAATAATAAATACTTCTAGTATTGATTAAAAATTAATATTAGAATCTAACTCAAATCATGAAATCAAACTTAGAGTTTAATTAATACATCCCTTTATTACTAATGACATAGTTATCTTTACTAAACAACGGTCGTGAATTTGATGGTTGCATCCTCACTCTAAGGCATCCCATGATCTTCCTCATACCTAAAACAAAAGCAACATCGTGAACCGAGGCCCAGTAACATACTACCCTAACAACGTAAACTCATTTCAATTAATTTTATTTAATTTGCAATCAGGGAGAATAGAATATAGTAAAATACTTTCATAAATGCATTATAATAAAACATCATTTATAACTTGAAACTTTAATGGTTCTCATTATCTTTCATAAAACTTCATTATTCTTGGTAACTGACAAGTTAGCCTTGCGGGACGTCTCCCACCTTGCGATAGTCCTCAAGGAGCATTCTCCCTTGTTGGACATACGCCCGTACCTAATTAGTTTCTTCTTTTTTTTTTAGCTTGCGGTAACCCTCAAGGACCACTCTCCCTTGTTGGGTGTCCCGCGGTATGGCGGTACGTGCACGACCTAGAAATAGTAACCCCACTAACTGCCAGAACCTGTTACACTTTTATTTATCATGTTTCGTATCTTATTCGTAACTCATAAACATTAGTCTTATAAAATCATTCATAAACATATTTGAATATCATCATGCATAAAGCACACTTTATAAATACATTTAATATCCCACAATCCAACAAAAATATATCATTATAAACACATTTCATAATCTCATAAAACACATTTCATAAAGGGATTGTGGGTGTTAGCAATAGATGTTACCTCAACCGTAGTTTGTACGTCCCGTTCGATGGATCGTTCATCCTGAGCTCCAAGTCCGATTTCTTTTGAATATTAAATCATTGAATTAGTTATTAAAATGATAATAACCTAAAATCGATATTTTATAAGTAAAGAATTTATAAGTAACGAATTTTAAATAAAAAAAATATATAATTTCATATTTTACTGAAAATATTATTAATCAAAATATTAATCAAACTTTCTTTTGGATATATATATATATCATAAATCGATTCTCATAAATATTATTTAAATTTTGTTGTTGTTAAATAAATCTAGTAATTTATTTTAGTAAAATCAATAATTAAACCTGGAAAGTAATAACGATTTATTAGTGAATATTTATATCGAAAACAAAATTCATTAATTCATAAACATTGATTAATTAAATCTGAAAATTCATATTTGTTTTAACCAAAGCCCAAAGATTCAGAATTGGGCCAGCTTGTTATGGGCTTGGTATGTGAAATAAAAGTAAACGAGGTTCCAATTTGGAACTTGTTTTACACGAAAGGGGAGCACAGAGCAGGGGAAAACAAGGAACAGGGGAAACAGGGGAGGAGGGCACGAGGAGGAGCAGGGAGGAAAAGAGGGAGGTTGGGCGGCTGAGTTTAGGTGATCCGGCGCCGCAGAAAGGGGCCGCGCCGGAGAGGCGGCGGCGGTGGTGGTGTAATGGTGTGGCGAAAAACCGAAAGGGGGGGGGGGAAGGGTGCGAAAAGAAGAGAGGGAGCAGGGGACTTTTGTGAGATGGCTTGGGTGGTTCATGGGATGCGGTGGCTGCGCAGACAAGAGGGGAGGTGGAGCGTGGTGGCACGGCAGTGCCGGCAACTGAGCGCAGAGGAGAGCAAGGCAGGGGTGGGGTGCGAAAACTGGGAAGCAGGGGTGTTTGAGTGGGGGATTTGGATCGGGTTCTTGCCGGCGATGAAGGTAGGTGGGACGAGTAATGGTGGTAGGGCGGTGGTGGTCGGCTAGCGAAGCCGGGAGGTGGGGCGGTTAATGGTGGCTGTGGTTGTTGGTGGTGACTATGGTTCGACCAGGAAGGAAACAAGGGGGGGGGGGGGGACTTGCAATTTTGATAACTGATTTTTGGTTGAGAAAAATGGAAAGAATTTGGCTGATTATAATGACAAGTGGAGTGAATGAGAAGCTGAAATGTCCTTGGGGAACAAGGCATGGATGTGGACTGAAATAAGGGAAGAAGGGAAAGAAAGAATGGCTTCCTTCACACTTGTACGTGAAGAGCAAGGAAGAGAAGAAAATTGGAAATTTGCTCTTTAGGGGTATTTTAGTAATTTCACTTAGTTTGGCAAAGTTTCTGAAATTCCATTGTTATATTTAGGAATTCACAAAAATAGAAATCCTTAACTAAAACAAGTTTTGAAATAATTCTTTATAAAATATTGATAACATAAAATAAATTTAGTTTTCTAATAAATTAATAATGTTCCGAAATTATTAAAAATTCGATGAATTAAAAAAAATAAAAATAATAAATAATAATTTAAGCTCGTAAAAACTAAATTATAAAATCTTAACAATACAGCGTGTAACGATATTAAAATTCAATCGCAATAAACTTCGTTAATTAGAATAAGATTTGAAGTTAGGATTTAAAATGGTTTTAAGTTAAAATAAAAATAATTTAGCATAATTAATCAAGTTTTAAAAATTCGGGGTATTACAGAAGTTCAAAAGTGGTCCTCGAAAGCTCAAAAATATTACTAAGAAGTTCAAAAATGATCATTTCTCAAATATAATACTCAAAAAAATTCAAAATAATGGTGAAATTACCACCATGCCCTCATATATGTGTTTTCAGTATAATTGTATATCATAATTATCTCATATTATATTTTTACTTGCCCCCTACAAACTGTTCAAGATCTACCCCTAGCTTTAATCCATTTAATTTTCTCCCATCGATCAGAAGGTCGTGATCGGATCCGGAGGCCGGAACATTCCCGGCCCCTAGGAGATATGATAGAGTATAAACTAATCTTGGGGTTTCAATCATCAGCTTAAATTTTTGGTTGAGTTGGTCCTATGACATAGGGAGTGTCGAAAAACGCGCTCTGACCCATGAAACATCAGACGTGACAGAACTAAAAGGGGAGTGTTGAAGCAAGTCTTCCAAACAAACACATGTGAGCATCCCACATTGATAAAAAGATGATAGAGTTAATCACTTAATAAAGTCAAAGGACTACTCTCCTTAATTTCATATGGTTTTAAGGTGTGACCTCCTTTTAACTTGTTAAGTGGACTGTCTCTCTAGATGACGGATGCGACCCAGGTCCGTATTTACCAAGATCGGAGTAGCTAACCTCCTTCTTCTACCCTTCCATAACCAATTACTCCAAACTTTTTTTTTACCCCATAACCAATTATGTGTTTGTAATGCCCTTTGAAATGCAAAAGATTACTCTGATGAGTGCATGCATTTATTAAAAGACCTACGAGAATTCTTTGAGAGCAGAATAATAGTTTAATTTTGTGATCGTACAAGGGCCCCTCCCACTCTATGGCTAGATCTTTGTACTCAGAATTGGGAATTAAGTACTCGTACCTGATTAACTAACTGGTGGCTACAAATTAATGCTTTGTCTTCAAGATCTATGGTCAATCTTTTGGTGGTTAAAGTCACAGCATAAGCCACAAGAGTCAAGGCTGCCGACCTTAAACTTGATTTCATGTTTCACCTTTCGAGTACATCTCATAGTTTTACATTTTGTTTTTTTTATCCATGTAATAGGATTATTTACCGTACCATTTTTAGGTAACAGCTCCGGTCCTAACATTTTACAGGCCCTAGGCGAAATAAAAATCTAGGGCCTCTTATATAAATAAGAAACTTTACTTTCAAATTTATTTTCAGTAAAAAATCACTACAAGAAATTGTACTATTAACGACGGGAAATCCCGTCACGAAAGGCCCATAATCGTTGATTAACGACGGGATTTCATGTCGCGAACCCGTCATAAAAGGGGGCGTCGTAAATAGAAATCCCGTCGTAAATCCGTCGTAAACCCGTCGTAAAAGACATTTGCGACGGTTATTCCCGTCATTGTTTGGTTGTTATTCCCGTCGCAAAAGCCTTTTGCGACGGGATTTTTGACCCGTCGTAATTAGGTTGTCGTTAAAGATACAAATTCTTGTAGTGAATACTGTGTAAATTAAAAGAAATGATATAATTTTTATGAAGTACAAAAATATAGCAAACTACTAAAATAATCATCAACAATTTTGTTAAGAGAAAATATTACTCCTATATAGTACGATAAATCGATAATATATACTAACTTTATAAAATCGAAAAAGATGAATAACATTATGGAGTATGTTAAATGAGAATATCCTTATCCAATAGACAAAAAAAAAAGGAATTTTTTTTTGAAACAACAAGATGGCATCGAACCTAGGATAAATATATTGATGTTCGACTTCCCAAGACTATCACACCCCACTAAGCCATAATACAATACATGTAAGTTTTTTTGCTAATAAAGTGCATAACTACTTGGACATTTCAAATTTTGGGTCCCTATCAAACTTGAGCCCTAGATAGGCGCACTCCTCGCCTACTCCCGAGGGTGATCTCTGTTAGGTGATTAAATGTGAACTAAGTTTCAATGAGAATCAATTCAAGTAGATCTAAAATTAGAAAAGGAAACGAATTTGTGCCTTTAGGTCTTAGAGCATTGTTAATCGTAGGGAAATTTTTGTCCAAGAGTAAAAGACAAATGGGAAAAATAAAAGAAGAAATGGCTGGCTAGTGGTGAGGAAAGTTTGCTCATTGGGTGGGTAAAAATGAAAATCCCAATTGCAAGGGGAATTCTTTGCTTTTGGATGGGCGAATTTCGGTCAATCTTGGCGGAACATGTGGCCTTCCATGAACTTATTTTAACGATTATTTATCAACGATCATTTTCATATTTCTTCATTTAAAAAAATCAATTGTCATATAATTTCGAGAACTACAAATAGACATCCATTTTGATATAATATAACACAAAAAAAAAGTATTTCTCATTTTGAGGGAGGGCGGGAGAGAGGGAGGGAGAGAGAGAGAGAGAGAGCGATGATAAATTGCTGGTGATCATAGATTTATTGTGCTCATAACCACCCAAAAAAAACGTAAAATAAAAGAAATTGGAAAAGGTGGGCAACATACACTTAATTTTCAATAAGGTAGGGAATCATCATATACAATCTTATTTAGGGTCTGACTACTATTATTCTGAATATACATATGATCTTGAACTAGGTGGTTGACATTTGCTATCCAATTTGATGCTATGTTAGTTTCTCTGTAAATGTACTCGATGTTGATTGTGGAGAATTTTAACATGAATGTCTTGATATCTTCGATGATGTTGTGTAGCTTCCAAGGGGTTTTCCAAACACCTTTAACGGTGTTGATAACTAATAGGTTATCA
Source organism: Spinacia oleracea (assembly GCF_020520425.1). Classification (NCBI taxonomy): domain Eukaryota; kingdom Viridiplantae; phylum Streptophyta; class Magnoliopsida; order Caryophyllales; family Amaranthaceae; genus Spinacia; species Spinacia oleracea. The sequence goes on along the minus strand of NC_079488.1, from coordinate 65,985,664 downwards.
CCTTCAATGTGGATTTTGGAGATGTTTGAACTAATGTCTTCTTGAAGTCCTTTGTGTAGAGTCATTTCTTCCGCCATATAAACTTGGGTAACACCAAGATTAAAAGCAATTGTCGTCTTAACGTGACCAGTAGTGTCTCTAATAATGATTCATGTTGCTGTTGAGTTGCCCTTGCATGAACCGTCAAAGTTGATTTGAAGGCTCCTGGTGGAGTAGGAAACCATCTCACCATAATGGGTGGGGAGATGCTTCGAAGAGGTGAGGTTGAAAGATGATGAAAAGTGGGGGGAAGGCGGTTAAGGGATTGAATAGAATTCAGATAGAGTCTAAAATCTCATTCTTTATAGAGTTGGTAGGCTTTGAAGTAGCATCTTAAGATAGAGAAGGCCATCTGGGAAAAGATAACATTATTTCTTTCTTTCCATGTGGACCAAAGAAGAAAAATGAACTTTGAGAGGGTGTTGGGGAAATGACGTAGTTCTTTAAGGGTTGTAAATAAATCATTAAATATGATAGTGCAATCAAGCCAGTTAATACTAAGGCGAGTATCCCAGACCTAAGGCGGCATTTCAATGTAGATTTCTTCTTCTAGGTCACCATGTAAGAAAGCATTATGCACATCCATTTGATGTACCTCCCATCTTTTTACCGCACCAACGGCCAAGAAAGTCCGAACTGTCGACATTTTAGCAACAGGTGGAAAATTTTCATTACAATATGTACCTTCTACCTGATGATTGCCTAAGCAGACCAAACGTGCCTTATTCCTGATCAAGTTGTCGTCCTCGTCTTTCTTTTCTGTATACACCCACTTGCTTCCTAATGCTTTCTTTCCCGGAGGTAATAATTTTTCTAAAACCCAGGTTCCCTGTCCTTCAAGTGCTTCGATCTCTGCGGCCATAGCATCTCTCCATGCTTCATGTTTCATAGCCTCTTTAAATGTTTTAGGGGCTTTTCTGTCTGTAATGGCTGCAATAAAATTCCTATGTTTTGCAGGAAATCGTTCATAATTAACAAAATATGCGATAGGATAGGGAGTACCTGAAAAAGACGATGTCGAGGATGAATTTGTCGATGGACTATTACTTTTCCGTATAGTGTGCGTGACAAAATTCGGTAGTTTAAACGCCGGATATTTTACTCTCTTTCCTCTACCTAATTCCTCCCATTATCCTCACTTACTTTCGTAAGGATTCTGTCACTTCCCATCCTCGTATCACAACTGCTGCAAGTCTGTTCAGAATCCCATGCTGCTGTTTGGTTCGCAGACTCAGCAGGAGAGTGCAACGTGTCTTCTGCGCATGTATGCAGCGCCTCTGCAACGCCTGTGTGCAGCGCATCATCAGCTCCTCTGTACAGCGCATCATCACCTCGCCTCAGAGCGTCATGTCCTACATTCCTTGTAGTGACAGTACCTGGCTGCAGCGCCTCTGTACTTGGATGCAGAGCCTCGCCCACTCTCTGCAGCACCTTATGTTTATGAGGCACCGCCTCACCTGAATGCGGTGCACCTGGTTGCACTGGTGCCTCACCCAACTGCATATCTTCTTCTCCTGTTACACTGCTGTTCTGCCTACCAGACCTACTGCAAATTTGCAGCACCTCGTCATCACTTTCATAGCTAATCCTAGGCATCTCCATCTCTTCTCCTCTAGCATTTTCCTATAAATTAGCAGTGTATGGGAAGATTTTTTCATGGAATCCAACATCGCGGGACGCAAAAAATTCCCGAGTTTCCAAGTCAAATAATTGCCAACCTTATTTTCCAAATGGATAACCAACAAGAATACATCGTCTACTTCAAGAGTCAAATTTGTCCCCTGTTAGGTTATGATACATATAAATGAATATAAATCATGCGGAAAAACCATAAAATCCAGGATTCCAAATTAATTGCTACATAACAATTAGCATAATTTAGGATGCATACTCTTTGTAGCGTGCCCTCCCAAGCTGCGCCCGAACCGAACAAGAACAAGTCTTTAGGACTCCAAGTGTCGTCCCTCCGTAGATAGTCCACAGCACCCTCGGATCCGCCTTAGGTTTAATTAACTAGAATTGCACCAAAGGTACTATGAAATTTTCGGTTTTTATGAAAAATAAAAATTTGAGTTTTAAGCCTAAAACTTGAATTAATTGTTATAAATTGTGAACCATGATCACCTATTTATAGGGTATGGGTATCGGATATTAGAATCCTACTAGGAAACTATTTTAACTAATCTGAATTTAACTTAAATTCAATTAATTAATTATCTAGTTGATTTAGGAAATCAATCTAAACGAATCCTAATCGATCAAGGTTTCGTACACAAGCACAAACTCACACACACGCACAGCAGCCCACGAGCGCGCTGAGGCCTGGCCCAACAATTGCTCGCAGCCCACGAGGGGCGCGCCTGCTGGCCTTGCTCGCGCTTTGGATGGGCTTTGCTTGCTTGGTCGCGCGGGCTTCTCTAGGCGTTGGGCCTAGCTTCGTGCTAGGCCTTGCGTCTAGCAAACTCGTCCGATGTTTATTCGTACGACGCGCTTTCGATTAATTTTTCGATTCCGAAATTCATTTCCGATACGAACAATATTTAATATTTCCGATTCCGGAATAAATTTCCGTTTCGAACAAATATTTGATATTTCCGTTTCCGGAATTATTTTCCGATTCCGATAATATTTCCGATTCCGACAATATTTCAGATTCCGGCAATATTTCCATTCCTGATAATATTTTCCGATACGTACCATGTTTGCGTTCCGGCAACATCTACGACTTGGATAATATTTATATTTCCGATACGATCCACATTTCCGTTTCCGGTAATATCATCGTTTCCGGAGTATTCATTATTTGCCTTTGACGATCTCAGCTCCCACTGGAACCAAGATCCGTCGATTCCGAATATCCATAGATGGAATATTTAATGCCATTAAATACTTGATCCGTTTACGTACTATTTGTGTGACCCTACGGGTTCAGTCAAGAGTAAGCTGTGGATTAATATCATTAATCCACTTGAACTGAAGCGGCCTCTAGCTAGGCATACAGTTCACTTGATCTCACTGAATTATCAACTTGTATAATTAATACTGAACCGCATTTATTAGAATTACCATTAAATGCATACTTAGACTAAGGGCATTATTTCCTTCATCCCCTTTACTCTGTTGATTGTGAGCATAACAGAGACATCCGAACACACGAATTAACTCATACGACGAGACTTTTCCAAATAGCATATCATACGGGCTTTTATTTTCAAGTAACGGAGTAGGTGTCCTATTAATTAAATAACATGCCGACAAAACACACTCCCCCCAAAACTTTTTGGGTAAATTAGCTTGAAATCTTAAAGCACAGGCTACATTCAAAAGATATTGATGTTTCTGTTCCACCCGACCATTCTGTTGTGGAGTACCAACAAACGACGATTCAAATAAAATACCATTCTCAAGAAAATAACCCTGTAAACAATTAAACTCCGTACCATTATCACTTCGTATAATCCTAATATCTTCATTAAATTGTCGTTTACTCATTGCAACAAAACTTATAAACATTTCTTCCACCTCAGTTTTATTACGAAGTAAATAAATCCATACGGCTCTAGAAAAATCATCAACAATTGTTAAAAAATATTTAGCTCCACACGACGAACGTGAAATGAACTAATCCAAACATTTTATTTGCTTTATTCACACTAACAGGAAAACTACTTCTATTATGTTTTGCACGAGGGCATACCTCACATACTTTATTACTAGTTCTAACAATACTCTGTACCAAAGGAAGAAGCTTCAGAATTTTCTCCGATGGATGCCCCATTCGTTGATGCCACAGTTCTACTACACAATCAGTTCCAACTATACACACTCTAACTGTCGGGATCCCACGAAAAATAAATAGTCCATCTGCTCGTTCACCCAGGCCAATCATCTTTCTCGTCGATCGGTCCTGTATAACATATATTTTGTCAGTAAATTGAGCAGAATAATTTGATTCTTTATTTAACTGCATAACAGAAATTAAATTGCAGTTTAATTTAGGCACAAATAAAATATTGTGAAGCACCAATCCTCCTTCTAGTTCAACTGAAACTATTTGATTAGTATTCGCATATTGTCCGTCAGGCAATCCAATGGGACAATTAGGTATTCTTTGAACATTCCTAAATATTGAGAGATCATATGTGACATGATTTGATGCTCCCGTATCGACGATCCATTCATAATCTAATTTCTTACCCTTTAAATTTTCTTTGGCAGAGGGTTGTAAAATTTCCAAAATTTGTTGCACCTGTGTGTCAGTTACACCAACAAGTCCGTCTGTAAGTCCTGCTTTTGAAGCAGCACCTGTTTGCCCAGAAGTAGACGGCTTCGAGACCTTATTTGCACGCACTGTTACTGCTGCCCCCGCATTAGAAGAACTGCTTCCATTGCCGGAGCTGCTGTTGCTGCCCATATTACTCCTACTACCTCGGACGCCACGCCCACCTCTGCCTCCAGTGCGGCCCCCTCTGCCTCTACGGTTAGGGTCCCACCACTCTGGAAACCCGTGTATTTGATAGCAAGTGTCTTCATCGTGTCCCCTGCGGTTACAATGATTACAAAACCGCTCACTGTTATCATCATATTTCGTAGTTTCACGTGCTCCAACCTTGAATGCCATCACATTACTCCTGCCATCTCTTTCGCTTCGCAATGTCTATGTGTTTATGATGCTTTGATAAGCCTCAACGATGTCAGGCAGTTGGGCACGTCTATCTTCATACGGTGTATCAAGCCCTATAAGGAAGTGGTGAAGGTATTCTTCCTCTCTGATATTTGCCAGCTTCCCTACAATATTATGAAGGAAATATATCCTTCACCCAAGGTGCATTTAGTCTAATACCAAGGTTCAGATTAATTGAGAACAATTAATTCAGTGAGATCAATTGATCGAAACAGCTAGCTAGAGCAATGCTTCCGATCAGTGAGTTCTAATGAATATTAAGCTCACAACTTACTCTTGACTGAACCTACAAGGTCACACCAATGGCATGTAACAAATCACCGGATTAAATGAATCAGAAATTCATTTAATAGCTTTTCGGGAATTAGCTTAGAAAACATAAATATACGATATGACGTTGGATCGGAATCGTATATCGTATTGCGTATATTCGTAAGCTAGGCGAAACGAATAATCGTATAGTTCGACATTGGATCGTCAAGTACTATACGATAAATAATCGCCGCAAGGAATTGAACGCAAATACGAGAAGGCAACGCTGCCGGCCCAATGAGCCAAGGCGCGCAAGCGCGCAAGGCCCACTAAGCGCAGCAGCGAGCCAACGCCCACAAGGCCCATGCCTTGGTTGGGCGCGCGCGCATGCAAGGAACAGCAGCAGCAACAGCTCACACTGCGCGGCCCAACGCCTGTGTGGCTGTGCGTGTGTGGGCTTGCGCGGGTAATGCTGGCTGGCCCTTGGCCTTTGTGCCTTTGACGGTTAGTATTATAACCTAAGGGTTATAATATTATTCTATAAAAGTTATTTTCCTAACCTAATACAATTCAGTCGACACACATCAAACCCTAAGGATGAGAGAGAAACCCTAATTCTCTCTCAGCCTCCATGGATGTGTTCTTCCCAAAAGCACAAACTCTTGAGTGATTGTCTAAGCTACGATTATCAAGACGGATCTGAACGTGTCGGTGAACCAAATAAAGGAACAACAAGTGGAGTTCTAAGTTCGTGTTCGTTGACAGATCACTAGGGAAAATACGCTTCGAATGTTAGTTTGCTTAATCGGTGCTTTATACACGTTTCCTGGCTTTGGGGATTGTTTCCGCACATGTTATTATGTTTAACTGTATTCCCCTACAGTGGTATCACGAGCCTTATGTATTCAAAGCATGTTTTAGCATGATTTTTTTTGTGTTTTTGCTGTTGTCGAAATTTTGGGAATTTTTGTTGATTTTTCGGAAATTTTATGGATTATTGGATTAATTGCGTAACCTGTTCTGAAATCAAAAAGTTTCGGATTTTTGACTTTTCTGACCCTAATCTAATTGGAAACGATTTTCTAAGATTAACTCCTAAGAACGGAATTGCAAAAACAGGCCTCGAAGTGATGTTTTTTGGGCGTTTTTGTTAATTTTCGAATTAAAATTAAAAGTGTCGGAAAGTATTTCAATTAAAAGGTCGACCTAAACAACTCGGAATTGATTGAAAATTTGACACGATGTTGCTCGGTATATTCTTGATCTAGGATAAAATTTTATATTTTTCTGATAAGTATAAACGCTAATTTTTCTTTCCCCAAATTCGTAAAAAATTAGATCCCTAATTGTTTTTTAAAATAATTTAGATCTAATAATTCGGTTAATTGGGAAAGGTAATATAATTTCATGGGTCAGTGGCTAATTTTAAAAATTATTGGATTAAAATTTTGAATGGTTTCGTTAATTTTAATCGCACTTAAACCTAATTATTAAATCTGAAATTTAAATGTTTAAACAACGATTTAAAGTTTTGGATTTTATTATTTAAAAGTTCAAATTTTGTTTGATTCGCTCGTTCTTAAATTTGAATAATGTTAGCCTTGATTTAATATTTTACAAAATTGGATTGTCGTTAATTTTATTAAATCGTAAAAACCGTTGTTTTTCGAAAATAAAAATCGTAACTTTTTATGAAAAATAACATAAATGCAAACTTTCGTGAAATTAATATTTTTTTAATTGAGTTGGTCCGTAGTACGAACCAAAGGCACGAACACAAGGGTGGGGTGGACGTGTGGCTCATCGAGCCATGCGGGCTGCCGCATCCGTGCCAAGCCGAAGCGACGCGGGCAGCAGCATGGGCGCAGCGTGCCGCGCGCGCGCTAGGCGAGGAAAGGGGGCAAGCCAGCAAGCAGGCAAGTCCTTGCTTGCGAGGGCTGCGACCAAGAAAGGTACCTAGCCTTGCGATGCACAGCAGCAGGCAGCGACGACGCGCAGGGGCAGCAGGGGCTGTGGGCACGCGTGCTCGGATGCGGGGTATGCAGGCATTGCTCGTGTGCCTTGTAGGCCACACAAGTGCTGCGATGGGCTGGGCGCAAGCCTAGCCCGAGCAAGCACATGAATTTTTTTTTTATAATTTGTTTATTTCGTTGGGCTTGACCAAGTTTGCATTTATTTGGGCTAAAGGGATATTTAATTTAATATTTTATTTACCTGGGCCGGGCCGCGAGTTTTAATTTAATATTTAATAATTAATTATCCGGAATACTTATCGGTTTGAGTGGGAGCCAGTAAATGAAATTAAAATAATTATTTTTAATTATTTTCGTAGGTAGCATTATTTTAATTAAATTCAATTTTAATTAGAATAAAGTCTAAGGATTAATAATTTTGAAATTGATTAATCTTTTAGGACGCGTTTATGTGAACGTGAATTTTAATTAATTCACGTAAATACTTGCGTTATTATCATGGGCCATCCGTTTTAGCATACGAATGGGTGAATGCATAGAATTTATATTTTATGTAATGCAGGTACTCCAAGTGACTAGTACGGCCATTTAGGATAGTTAAATACGGTATGCGGACCGTTCTATCTTTGAATGTAAAGTTTTAAATATGGTCCGCGTACCATGGAAATTTTGATGTAATTTTATTATTTTCAAGTATTTCTAATTTTAGAACTTTAAGTTAGCAATTGAACGAAGATTCAAGACGGTGCCAAGCTAACAAAATGGTGATAAAGATTGGATGCTTCAAGACAAGATGTTTTGGGCCATACTAGTTCACCATTTTATTTATGCACTTGATATATAAATATTATGCTTGAATTTATGTATGTATACTTTGCATGAATACGTTGTTTCGTATGACTCGATTAGATTAAGTTCACTAAATAATCGAACCAACATAGAAACAACTAGGTCCAAAGCAATATTGAGTTTAAAAATTGCCTTCCAAATCAAGCACTTACAAAAATCTAAGGACCTAACGTAGTAGTTTACGCCAAAGCGAGGTGCTATATTAGTTGACTTAGGTGGTAAGGCGTCCCAAAGGAGCATGTTGATTGTGGTTTCAACTCAAACAACAATGGCATTATGTTGTGGCAATGGGATAAATTATGGAATTAATTTATTAACCAAGACTAATTTGGAGATTACTAGCAATAGGTTTTGCTTACCTAGAATCTTAAACTACTTAAGACATGCCAAAGCTGCTTAAGGATTTAAGACTTTTAGGGTCTTGGGATCGTTTCATTCATTTTGGACCATGTTTTTATTTTTGCATGAATGAAATGTTTAATAGCTTTGATTATTGCATGAATGCTTTTATTTCAAGTTATTAAAGTATGATAAATGTTTTCTTTGCTAGTTCATTTTGTAGAATCGTAAATCTTCAACTTTATTGCGTTCGGACAATAGAACTGCGATATTTCCTCGATCGATTGGTAACTAATTTTGAGAGAGATTCTCAAAGAAAAGGAGAGTGAGAGCGTATCTTGAATGCTATTTTCTTATAGTGATCTTAATGGTTGTTTTCAAACTAAAATTTGAATGGTAGACCAATTGGACCTCATATATTCAGAATACTGGGTAGTTTTGGAATAATGAAGTATTGAGTTAAAGACTCATGTATAACCAATGATTAACAACCAATTTTCTTTTGATTTGATAATGAACTAGACTCATTGGATGCGGTCATTCAAAATGAATAAAAGAAAGGGACTGTGTAGGCATAACAAAGTAAGAAGATCAAGCAAAGAGTAAGATCTTTTTGGACAATAAGAAAACGTGCTAGAAATGATAGGAAAGGGGAACAAAAGAAATGAATTCAAGATTCAATTTCTGCCTAAAAGTTTGTGTTAAAGAGAAATGACTTAGAAAATAAACTCCTATGGTATTCGAGTACCGCTTGAGGTTCTGACTCTTGTTAAGAACTCAAATTCCGGGAGCTAAGTCCGGTTATTGACCTACAAGTGGGAAATGAAGCAAAGTTGTGCTACATTAATTGTAGGGTCATCATGTTTGTTTTAAAGTCCTTCTAAAGGCTGGAACTTAATGGTATTATGTTCTATTAATCTTCATAATCAACTTCTGTTTGGACAACGAAATGACTCACATTCAAAGTAAACAAAAACATTCGTTGAGTGTTTATTTGAATGAAATGGTCATTTAAGGGTTGAGTCATATGATTGATTAATAAACAAACGAATCTCTTCACACTCAAACTTCAGAAGATTCAAATCAAACACTTTGATTTGTGTTCCACATATCTTTGGCAATGCCATACGACCATATCAACAAGACAACATTCCAAGATTCCATGGCATGGATTTCTGAAAGTTGGTTTATTTAAGACACGTGGGTCTTGCTTGTTGAACATGACATACAAATGGACTATTGTTAGAAGTTTCTAGACAATAAAGTTCATGGGCCAAAGATGGATTTTATGACTTACCTATTTCACAAGAATTTGAGAAAATATGGTTATATTTACTCAACGTGAAATATGTGAAATGCTTCAATGCGATTCACAAAAGAGTATAAAGTCAACTTGGCAAGAATTTTGGAACATCTAGGCTAGGTCAAGGTGATGTTTTCATGAGCCAAGAAAGATTATCTAGATTGTTTATATGGCATTATAACAATCGAAGCTCCATAAGAATATGGTATGTCCAAATGGAGAAATCGGAATCTATTCGATTAACGATAATCACGACTATTTTCCTATGTAGTTTCTAGATGATACTCTCAAATGACTATCACACTAAACAAAATTGTCAAAGCTAAGGATAAGATGTCATCAGGATTGAACTTCGGTTTAGTACATCTTTTCAGTACATATATATTTAGGGTTGTCAAACCCAGTGGGAGTTAGTGTTTACATCAAACAAACTCAAGAATAGATATATGTTTCTTTATGAGCATCTCATAGAAACAAAAGGTATTGATTCTACCACAAATCTGAGAACATATAGTTGTTGCTCTAGATAATGTCTTTTAGGAAATCATCATATTTCCAAAAAGGCAAGTGGGAGAAAAATTACCTCGAATGAACTTCGAGTCAAGCAACAAACAAATGTAGGATACTTAGGAGTCTTTGGAAAAGCTCCGTATTTAGAAGCCTTTGAAGAGCTTCATGAAGACTTTAGAAGTGCTTCAAGAGAATCCTAATACTCAAAGGACTTGAGTAATGTCTTTATAGACACTAACGTTTGATGTCCAATACCTAGGTAAATCGTATAAGGAATAGAATTCAATCAAGATAGATACATAGATATCTTGAGGAAAGAAAACTATGAAGACTTTGGAAAGTGCTTCAAAAACATACGACTTACAGGTTAGCTACGACGAATTAAAAATTCCCAAGTATGGTTTGAAGCCATCAAAAACATAAGTATGGTTCGAGGCCATAAAAAATGGTTTGAGGCCATTTTATCCGAAATATCTTCATCTTAAAGAATCAAATCTATGATTTGGTTGGTTTGCATAAAGGGTTCACTCCCATTAGTTGCAAACATGTTTTCTAAACATAGAACGTTGATTTGCATAAAGGGTTCACTCCCATTAGTTACAAACATGTTTTCTAAACATAGAACATTGATTTGCATAAAGGGTTCACTCCCATTAGTTGCAAACATGTTTTCTAAACATAGAACGTTGATTTGCATAAAGGGTTCACTCCCATTGGTTGCAAACATGTTTTCAAAACATACAAAGATGATATTGTATGCACATACAAAAGAGAAGCTAGATTGGTGGTTAAAGATTGTAAACAACTTCACGGAGTTGATAATGTTGAAATCTTTTTCACCAAGTCGGAATGCTTGAAATATTTTGGGTAAATCTAGCAATCATTACATATGGCAATATGGCAATTGGAAAATGAAACACCTTCCTCAATTGGACTTGTAGAAAGGAATTGTGTACATCACACAATGTAAAAGTTTTGGATCCTAGATAAAAGAGCAAGCTTAAGAAGTCTATTCGTAGATTAAAGCATGCAAGTGGGAATTGGAACATATTTTCAAGGATATTGAGCAATCATGGCTTTATGAAAATATGGATCATCTTGTAGATGAGGAGTTTAGTGGGAGCTAAGTCAAGTTTATTGGTTCTATATATATGAGATACATATCTCTCTTTTTAAAATGACATTCAAATTCTAAATGGTTAGATTTGAAAGTATTTGTCAATATTAGAACCATGGCGAAACTTAGAACATACTGGGTTAAAGATCTATTGGATAGGATCTAAAGCGTTGTTTGGATTCTGTAAAAGTAATTACTAAATCAAACACAATAGAGAGACTCAAAAGAGACTCTCAACCCATATGAGTAAGTCTAAGTTATGAATGCTTTAACTAAGTATAAAGTTAGGCTGTTATCACTAAAGTTAAGCATGAAGGACCTTGAAGAGGTGCCTTCACCTTATGTCACATGGCAATGCCAAGATTTTAGCAAGATTCGGTATCTCTTGAAACAGAATAAAGCTAAAAGTTACATGGATAGATTTTAAAATGCGTATGGTTTTTGCATTACAATCAATCATGTATGATGTGATATATAGATCGCCAAGATAACTCGTGAACATTGGATTTTGACGAGTTTATACCAATCTCTACTGATCTAGATCAAGGATCATTAGAATAATATCAAGAACATTCAATACATTTGGACATGTAGGATGAGCACTTCATAAGAGGAAGTGAAGATGAACTAAAGTTTCGATGCTACAGCATTTTTCGAAGCAAAAGTTGAAACTTGTTGTTAGGGAAACCACAAAAATACACGGGCAATTAGGCGTCGTGATTAAAAGGTGGTAACATAGGTTCTAAACCGTATGTGATGCATGGGAAACTAAATCAATGATTAGTTTCCAAAGTTCTCAGTTGAAAGATGTATCTCCCATATCTGTAGCTGTGAACTGGTTGGAGTATTCCAAAAGGATGGCATCATTTGCAATTCTACATAATTGAAATGAATTCATTATTGCTTAAGAAGAAATGCAAGGGAATTGTTTCTAGTGGGAGTTCTTTAATGAACTCAGGTTGATCACAAGTCTGCTATCTGGATAATTTTCTATTTTGAATATGAGAATCATTCTAACAGCAATGAAAGACTAGATCATTCTATAAACATATTCAAAGATCTTTTCATCTTACATCGAAGGGCTTTCGATATAAAGGATGCTAAGAATAGCAAAGTATGATAAACTAAACCTCTGCATTAAATAAGACACAACATTCATATGCAGAAATGGAATCAAGTTTGAGTTCCATGAATGTTTTAAGTATTGGGTGAAAGGCCTATATCTCTAAAACATTAAATGCTTGATTTTGAGTTTGAGGCCCACAAATTGGTAAGCATTTGGTTTAAACATTTATCATTTATGAAATCATATTTCATAGATCATTTAATCTTGGTTTAGTATTAAATGATAAGTCCATGTGATTCAAATCATCCAAATGGGATGTCAAGATGGATTTTTTGGCAAAGAAACACCCATAAGTGAACTTGAATATTGAAATCACAAAAGGATCCCTAATCCAGGTCATTGAAAGGTTGGACGACCAATGACTAATGAAGATTAGATTGCAAGTTGATTTATAGTTCTGTTTCTTGAACTAGATGGACTGGATGTCAGAAATCATTTGCATAGATACTTATTGGATCTTGTATCGGATTGACCATGTGAACACTTTAAGAGATTAAAGTCATGTCATAAGTAGTTCTCATTAATGGTGATTAGAACCATTCCTCAGAACATGAGAGATTATGTCTGCTCGCTTGAGAATTAGTTCGCTTTGATGCTAGCTAAACGTCGCACCGTAAAAGGAGGCTATAAAAGCAGTTATTGGGCGTACTATGAATCAAAGTGAGTGTTCATAGATTGCAAGAATGGATTCTCCTCCTATCTTTGATAGGATATGGTGTTGTTGTGTAACAAGGCCTCTCGGAGAGTTAGATACTGTAAAATGCATGGCCGTGCTCAGAATGGTTAAGGCTTAACCTTCTGTAAAAGTTTAACAGTTGAGCTCTGTAATCCGAGAAACACTTCTGGACCTAATAACTTAATAAGGATGGCTTGGATCTTACCTTATGTTCAGTAAGTAACAATAAGTGACAAAGGAATGTTAATGCACACTTGTCTGAATGACAAGTGGGATATCGAAGGAAATATGTCCTTCACCCAAGGTGCATTTAGTCTAATACCAAGGTTCAGATTAATTGCGAACAATTAATTCAGTGACATCAAGTGATCGGAACAGCTAGCTGGAGCAATGCTTCCGATCAGTGAGTTCTAATGAATATTAAGCTCACAACTTAATCTTGACTGAACCTACAAGGTCACACTAATGGCATATAAAGATCACCGGATTAAATGAATCGAAAATTCATTTAATAGCTTTTCGGGAATTAGTTTGGAAAACATAAATATACGATATGACTTTGGATCGGAATCGTATATCGTATTGCATATATTCGTAAGCTAGGCGAAACGAATTATCGTATAGTTCGACATTGGATCGTCAAGTACTATACAATAAATAATCGCCGGAAGGCATTGAACGCAAATACGAGAAGGCAACGCTGCCGGCCCAATGAGCCAAGGCGCGCAAGCGCGCAAGGCCCACTAGGCGCAGCAGCGAGCCAGCGCGCACAAGGCCCATGCCTTGGCTGGGCGCGCGCACATGCAAGGAATAACAGCAGCAGCGCACACTGCGCGGCCCAAGGCCCAGCGCCTGTGTGGCTGTGCGCGTGTGGGCTTGCGCGGGTAATGTTGGCTGGCCCTTGGCCTTTGTGCCTTGGCCGGTTAGTATTATAACCTAAGGGTTATAATATTATTCTATACAAGTTGTTTTCCTAACCTAATACAATTCAGTCGACACACATCAAACCCTAAGGATGAGAGAGAAACCCTAATTCTCTCTCAGCCTCCATGGATGTGTTCTTCCCAAAAGCACAAACTCTTGAGTGATTGTCTAAGCTACGATTATCAAGACGGATCTGAACGTGTCGGTGCACCAAGTAGAGGAACGACAAGTGGAGTTCTAAGTTCGTGTTCGTTGACAGATTACTAGGGAAAATACGCTTCGAATGTAAGTTTGCTTAATCTGTGCTTAATTTATACATGTTTCCTGGCTTTGGAGATTGTTTCCGCACATGTTATTATGTTTAACTATATTCCCCTACATATTACATTTGCAAGCATCGCATAAACACTTCGGCACGCGAGCAAACATAACCAACTCCTTCCATGTCGTGTGTAAGCGACCATAATAGTCAGTGACACTCTCATGTTGCGCCTGCCTACAATCACTTAGGCTCATCTTTAGTTGACAAACCCTTGTGCCGCTTACTACGCAAAATCGTTTCTTAAGATGGACCCACAAAGCTCTGGCATCATCGTAGTCTCCAACAGTCGATCGTAGAGACTCCTCCAACGTATGTTTTATCCAAGAAACCAACATCAAGTGCACCACAATCCAATCTGCAAGTCTCTCGGGATCATCTATGGGTTCCGGAATCGATCCATGTACAAACCAAAACTTCCTCTTCGAAATCAATGCCCTACGCACGGACATCGGCCACTCTTCATAATTTTTCGATCCCCTTAATTTAATCGGGGTTATGATATTCCCTGGACTTTCACTTGAACCCAGATAATAGGCCTTGGCAAGGATTTCCTCCTTCGAAATCTTGCCCTCTGTCGAAGGTTTCTTCGGCTCCTCGTCATCAGTAGACATAGCAGATTATCTGTCGTTTTTTTATGTGTTTATTTTTGCGGAAAAAAAATTAATTAAATTTCATAACCTAAGCACATGATACCATGTCAAATATTGCTCAAAAGTCTGAATATTATTATTGATCAATGATGTATTTGTAGTACATCAATATAAGAGATTAATTCCAACTAATACTCTTACCTAATATGCAGTGGCCTAGTTACCATAAAATACTAACTCCTAATTCTAACGTAATATTTCTGCTACATATTAGAGTATTATTTATATTCTAATTCTACTTCGTAACACTCCTAGCACAACATCATAGGGATACCCATAGAGGATGTTCCACCAATCCATAATCAGCTTCCACTTTACAAAGGGCATCCTTGTATAAGGGTACCTCAATCCGTAAAGGAGCCTAAAAACAGTTATAAGACATGCCTCTATAAGACCCAAGAAGTAGTAATCATTCCACAGTTTAATAAAAGAGTAAATGCATGAGAAAAGGTGTTACTCTATACTATCAAAATTTGTACAAGTGTTGTCATTATTGTATAAATATTGTCATTGTCGTATTAAAATCTGTCATAACCACTAAAAAAATGAAATGAAATAGAAAAAGTAAGGGGAAAACTTAAATGAATAGGTAAAAGTGTTGTCATATATACTGTCAACGTTTGTAAAAAACTTGTCTTTGGGGTATAAATATTGTCCTTGTTATCAATACTTTAGTACTTTGTTTAACTTTTCAACATATTACACGAAAATACCATTTTACCCCTGGGTATGAGCAAAAAAACTTTACCATAGATTTATCAAACAACGTTATTTTAACGTTTGACAAAAGTTACTAAACCGCAACTTCTACCGCCAACCGCTACCTGAGTCGTTATCTTACCAATACTTAGAACGAATTTTACAAGTACCGTCTTGACTATGTCAAAATATTATGCGCTACCACTAAACACACCGTAAAAATTAACTTATAGTATAATATAGATAATTTGTATATATTGTGCACACGACTTTAGGGGTTCTGTTTCGCAAGCCATTTCAGGCGTTTTAAATGATAAGGTTCTGAACTTTTAAGCCATCTTAAATGATTAGAGCGGTTTGGCAAATACTTTAATTAAAATATGAGGTCTTGACTATTGACTTAATAAATTGAGACGTTACTTTGAGTACATTTCAATTTAAGGTCCTTAAAATTTCATGTATTTTCCTTACTCCCTCTGTCTCTTAATACTCGACCTGTTTTGACCGGACACGCTTGCCGATGCATAACTTTGACGACCAATTTCTTTAACTACATATTATAAAAACTTATAAAAATATTAATATTTTGAAAATATATATTAAGATGAAGCCAACAATATATTATATATTAACATTTATTTTCATATACTAGAAATAAAATAGGGTCAAGGTGCATTATGTGAATAGTGCAAAAAGTCAAAACAGGTCGAGTATTAATATTTTATTATTTAAAATAATTATTGTACAAATTTCACCTCCTTAAAACATTAATTCTACCAAACTACTCATCTAATCATGAACCTTATTAGTTTCAGCACCTTATCAGTTTCAACAACAACCTTTTCAGTTTCAGTCATCTTATGAATTTCAGCTATATTTTAGTTAATTTTGTCAAACATTTTTTTACAAATATATTACAAGCAAATTTCAGCTTCTAACACAGTAATCCGCAAAATGGGAATCAATATTTTAAACAAAACCCTAATTTAAGAAAATTACGTACGAAGTGGCTTAACAAGGTCGCAAAGAAGCATAGCACAGATGCACATGGATCATGCAAACCTTTTCTCACAAAAGCGCCACGCGTCTAGTGAGTCATTTGACTTTCTACATTAGATATCTATAGTAACGCTAGTCAATTATTGAATGCGTCCCTATTCTCTAATTATTGAAATTAAACTAAAATTGTATTTGGATAATGTTGTTTAACATTATTTTTTGGTTACCATTTTTAGTTTCTCATTGACATGTTATTTCCATATTTTAACATCCTGTAAAGCCATGACTATATTATTATTATCTAAAATTTATCTCATTTTCGGTTAAGTCAATTTTTTTTAGGGTCGTTTTTACTCCGTATTTCTTTGTTAGTGAACGAGCCATGTGGGATATTCGAATTTGAAATTTATCGGAACTTTAGCATAGTTTTTAATTTTTTTTTTTGTGTTAGCACCCGGTTCACCCTTAGGGTTAATCCGGATTCGGGGCGAGTTCTGGGTGTATAGGTTCCAGTCCCCTCCCAATTATTGTTGCGGGGGATCGAACACGAGTTCTCCCTACCAAGTTCAGCCCCAATCACCACTGAACCAACATGCAATTGGTTAGCATAGTTTTTAATTAGCCTTTTACGATTAGAGTTATGGACAAGATATAAACTGAGTATAAAGCTTGTACCAACAAACGTACCAATAAAAAGGGTACTAAGGGCTCACCAAAATGGTGAGTTTTTTATAGGCATGTTTTTATACTATGATATGAGGTACATTTTTTTTATAGCCATGTTAAGTACATTTAGCTAGGCATGTTTTTATACTTTTACATATCCGAGTAGAAAAATTAATAACCATATATATATCAATAATTAGTGGGTCGCGTTTTAGGGTGTAAACGCACCGAATCGAATACTCTCCTTAGTCAAGTTTGAGCTCGATCCCGAGCTTTAACCAAGCTTAAAAATTTGTTCAAACTTAATTGGTTCCTTAGGAAAATTTAATTTGTGTTTACGAACGATTTGTAAGTGACTCATTTATTAATTGAACAGAATTCAATCATAAGCAAACTTTTTCCATCAACGAGTTTTGGGGCTTTAACATTTGAAAATCTCAAAAATCAAATATGTTATTTTTATTCTACACATCGTATTTTGGAGGTTAAAAGTCAATTGTGTTGTTTTTATTATCCATAATACAAAAGTGTATATACGCTAATTGTTGATAGTATAATGATAAGGGTTTTTTTTTTTAACTAAACATTTGTTCATGAATATATATAAACGAGCTTGTTCGTAAATATAAGAATTTTTTGGTATTTACTACCTTAAAAATACACCACTTTTGTATTTATCACCTTATTAAATTTTTATTTTAAACTACTACCTTAAAGTATGTTTTTTTATATTTTTTTTGTAATTACTACCACGTACTTTATAGTTTTCTCATTTTATAATTGAGATATCTCCTTCGTTTCTTAATCATTTTAAGTAATTTAAAATCCATTTTTCTCATTTATGTGTAAGGATTCCATAGGGATATTACTCTTAATATTTTATAAAAGATAAAATGAATTAAATATTATTTGTAAAATTTTAAAATATTTATGAATTATCAAAGGAATTGTTTTGAAATGTCGTTCTCAATGAAACCCCTATAGAAAAAGGAAATAATGAACTTCGAATCGTTTAAACGATTAAGAAAGGAAAGAGATAGCTTAATTTAAATGAGAAATTTGTAAACTGGTAGTAAATAAAAAAATTGAAACTTTAAGGTAGTAATTTAAATTAAAAATTTCATAAGTTAGTAAATACAAAAGTGGTGTATTTTTAAGGTAGTAAATACCAAAATTTCTAAATATAAATAAAAAAATTGTTGACGAACTTAATTATATGAACAGGTATGTTTATGCTCGTTTTCTAGTTCATTTATTTAACGAGATTCAAATTGTGTTCAAGCTTGTCTCATTTATTAAATAAACGAACATAAACGAGCTTTATTCGAGTTTGAGCCCATGTTATTGAGAGTCTTGGCTCATTTACTAGGAGTGTTCGATTTCGGATATCGCATTTGATCCAAAATTTTGGATATTAAACTTTTTGGATTAGGAAAATGTGATCAAAATCTGATATGAAATTTGTGAGCCGGATAATTTTGGGTCAGATATCCCAAAATCTAAACCTGAGCCGAATTTCAAAAAATCAAGAAATAATTAACATTTAACATTAAATTTTCTTCGATTTCCGATCCGAAATATCCGAAACCTTAAAATTGGATTGGATCTCAAAAATTTTAGATCGAATCATCATATTTTTCTATATTCTTTTTATTTATTTTTTGAATTTTGCTGTACATTTTGGATATATGAAATGGTAAAATAGTTGATCCGAATTCAATATTCTCTTCGGATATCCGATCCGAAATATTCGAAACCTTAAATCCGGATTGGATATTCAAAATTGTGGACTGGATCATCGAATTTTCGAATGCGAATGAACGGATCAAATATGTTCGCACACCCCTATCATATGCACCCTAATTGCGCTATAATTTAAATTAACAAAGTGCCAGTATCAATTCACTGAATTTACCTTTTAAAGTCATGATCTTTTGATCTTATTTTTACAAGACCTTAATTTCAAAAGTCGTGATCTGTTCATCTTATTTTTACAAGATCAATACAAGGCTGATAAGTTCATACTCTATAGTACTATATATAAGGGTTGATAAGCAACAATATTGTTATATACGGAGTAATTATTTAGGAACGTATAGAGTATCTTTCAAAAGTCTCTGCACTTTTATATAGCACTATTCAAATTAGTAGCAATAATAACGGTCGATGCTATAATTTCGTGTTTCTTTATTTTTTATGATAACACCGGCCTACAAAAACAATCAAACAATCGTATTAATTAACTTGTCAATTTTCATTACACACCCAAATATATGTACAATTTGTGAATTTGTCTTTGACAAAAAAAAATGTAATTAAACGTTGAAAACCTAGAAGTTTAGAAGACGGTAACCAATAATATCTCACTCAAAAAAAAAAAAAACAAGGACAAAACGGACTACCATTAAAAGCACATGAAGAAAAAAGAAGGTTAAAAAAAATGGCATTACGTATATGACCCTCCACCGCCTTTGGAGTTAAATTTATTTACAGAAAACTGACCTTTAATATTTTCACCCTCAAAATCACCAGTTATATTCTCACCCTCACCAACCATATTCCACCACATGTCCTAAAACATCCACCTCATCACCAATTAAACCAATCGTAATAAACCTTCCTTCTTCCCTAAGTCACAGCTACTAACTCTAGAACTGTCCACATTTTTAACCGCTTATGGTATTTAATTAATTAAAATTTTATTTTAATTACCCAACCATGGTTAAAATTTGACCCTTTATATACACCCTTCCACTAGCCGACTTATGCTATCATATCCTCGGACAAGCACCAACACTACAAACCACTTCCGATAACAACACACTACATTTTTTCATTTTCTCTCTCCAAAGCCAACAAAAATGATGATCGGAGAAACCCGCCGTCATCATCAGATTGATGTACCTCCATGGCAAGAATCTTACAATCCTATTAGTACAACTCAAATCACATCATCTGCTTCGCCGCCGATGCAATCAAGCAACGGTGGTGGTTTGAGTCACCTCCCAAACTCTCCTACATATTACGACGCTGTTTTGGCGTCACTCCGTCGTTACCTCATGTCTGATGGTACTGCTGATAATGAGCCGCCGTCTCCGGTAGCGGCGGCGGATTATTCCGGTGAGGTGGATTTTCTGTCTGGGGACTATGATGATGATTTTTTTATGTATGATTTTAAGATTCGTAAGTGTACTAGGGCTCGGGCTCATGACTGGACTGAGTGCCCGTTTGCTCACCCCGGGGAGAAGGCGAGGCGAAGGGATCCACGGAAGTACAGCTATTCCGGGACTGCATGCTCGGAGTTTCGGAAGGGTGGATGTAAGAAGGGCGACTGCTGCGAGTTTGCGCACGGGGTGTTTGAGTGCTGGCTCCACCCAAACCGGTTCCGGACCCAGGCGTGTAAGGACGGACCTGGATGTAAGCGCCGTGTCTGTTTCTTCGCACATACGCCTGACCAGCTCCGGGCCGGATCGGGCCTTTCTAGCCCGAGAAGTGGAGGGCTTCTCTCGGGCTACGAGGATGGAGCTATGAACTCACCCAATACCGTGGGAGACATCGTCGCATCGCTAAGGAACTTACAGCTAAACAAGGTGAAATCGATGCCTACTTCTTGGGGGAGCCACCCCATACATGGTAGTAGCTCGCCTGTGTTCGGATCTCCTCGGGGCGTTGGGGCTGCCACGGCTATGAGCCGAGCAGGGTTCTTTAGCCTTCCTACAACGCCAACCCGGCCTAGGGTTGGGTATTGGGATGCCCACGACTTTGGTCCTGAAGAGGAGGCGCCAGTAATGGAAAGGGTTGAGTCTGGTAGGGAGTTAAGGGCTCGGATGTTTGAGAAGTTAAGCAAAGAAAACCCTCTTGACGGGTCGGGCAGCCCGCTTTCGGCCTCTGCTCCTGCACCGGGTCCTGATTTCGGATGGGTGTGTGATCTAATTGAGTAAATACCCACCCATTCCATCATCCGGATCCAATCAATGAGTCAATTGGTTAGGATTCCAGTGATCTGTGAAGAACTAATAATTTTCCTCAATATTTTTTCCCAAGAATTTCAACTAAAAAAAAATTTGGATATTAGAAGCATTAATTAATTATTTACTACCTTTATTTTCATAATTATTAATTAATCTTCCGTAAAAATTCTGCTGACTGAGGGAGATTAGGAGATTTAAAGATTTTTACTATAAAAGGAATGATATTGTAAATAAAATCTCCTAAATTATGTGGGGGTTAAGGAATCAAGAATATCTTTTTCTTTTCTTTTTCAATTTGAATATAGTATTCCACCTGGGGGACAAACTGGAAGGTCCTAGATTGGCAAAGAAAAAGGGGAAGATCATATCCCTTATTTTGTACAGCTGAAGAAGGAAAACAAGAAAGTGGCCTGGAAGATTATATTTTATTTTGTACAACTACCCATGCCTTCAGAGCGATAATCTTTAAGGGATGGAGGGTATTTTCCTATTGTTATGTATTAGTAATTTTTGTGTTTATTATTTAGCATGATGAGTTGTGATAATGACAATCTGTTGTTAATTGTTATGCTTTAAATTTGAAGACTTGTAAATATTCTTACAATAATACTCCCTCCGTCCCAAAATTATCTTCCTGCTTTTCTAAATGAGCGTCCCAAAATTATCTTTTTGTTTCTAATTTTGGCTGCTAAGGTCCTCACTATCTCATGTACTATATTAATTAAAATTGAATTGAAAACCCCACCTATGTACTATATTCCACTTTTTTCATGTACTATATTCTCTTTCACATGTACTTTATTCCACTTTTTCATATAACTTAATCATCATTTGTACTTAATTTTACATTTCCATGTACTATATTCCACTTTTCTTAAGATCCGTGTTTTTGGTCAAACAAGAAGATAATTATGGGACGGAGGGAGTAATAATTTTATTGGTATGAATGTCTATTAAAAGTTTGCTACTTTTGGTTGATTGATCGATTCAGTTTGTACGAATTGTCAAAAATGGTTGTTTTTATGATGTGATTTATGGTTGCCGAGAATGGGCACACTATTTATGGACCCATTATTTTGGAGTGGAATAATTGATAATGTTTTGTCTATTTTAGCTAAGAAAGAACAAGACGTATATATTTTTGTAGTTTGTGGTAGTCATAAAGTTGCTTAGATCTTTCATGGTGCTCGTGGATACCTTTCTCATGCTACCCGTGGATAAAAATAATGTTATCGGATCGGAGTAATTAATTAATATGGTTAGCGATTTAATAATGAACGTACAAACGAGATCTATGGTATGCTTAACGGTGTGTTTGTAATTGTATGCTTCCGTTTAACGGAGAACTCTCATGTAATAAAAAAATTATCGGCTATGAGCTATTTGGTAAAGAGAGGTTTGAGAAGTTTTAGAGCTTCAACGGTCAAAATCTCTAAAATAGGTGTTTGGTAAAAAAATTATTGAAAATATGATTAAGTTAAAACCTTTTATTTTAAAAAAGTGCATTTCACCAACTTTTCGCATAGATAATTGTTAATGTGATAAATATAAAGATATTTTGTCTATAATTACTATTCTTACCTAAAGAATGCTATAAAAGACAAATGCTTATACATGTCATTATACACAATAAAATACCCTGTAGTTAACAACTTTTAGCAAACTTATACAATGTATTACCAAACACATTTAACATATAACTAGTCAAATCTGCAGTCAATTCTGCCAAAAAAGAGAATCAACTACTGCTAATACAAACAATAAATAGCTAACCCTAAACTCTAATTGCCATATATGGGCTATGTTTATGGTTCTATGCTCCTTTTAGTATAGTATCACTCGATCGAGAAGAGTTGTTCATTGGAGCACTTTGATCTGTTTGACTGCTTTACGATAATGTTTATGGTTCCGTGTCGTCACCGATTCGATCTAGAGTAGAAGGATGAGATCTATTATGGGACAATAACAAAAGCCGCTGGACTGAATGATTTAACTGTCTTTTCTTGAATAAATTACCGTTTTCTGCAGTGTATCTAACTATCTAACTTGTAGTCTTGTAGTGGCCACTTTTATGATGGTCTGTTCTATTTGTTGGATTGAGCTTGTAGGGCAAGGAGCAATTCTTTCCTTTTGATTTGAGAGATATTGGACTATTTGCCCAATTTGTAGCGTTAAAAAAGTTCACTCAAACATCATACTAAAAATATATTGCTTTTTATTTTTTTATTTTACGAATTAGCCACAATGACAGCACGAATTACAAATTTGGGGTGAGAAATTTATCCTCTTCTCCACTTTTACAAAACCCCAAACTAGCCAGTAGAGTCGTATGTCCTCCTTGACATACTAAACGTGTTGGATATTAGAGTCAAATCGCCTACGTAAATGATCTTTGTATACGAATGAATTATGAGGTCTTAGCTTAATGGGTAAGAATGAGGGTGTTCCGAATTCCTTCATCTCCTATCCATTTTGTAATTTAGATTTCACTTATGCCTCAAACGTACAGAAAAAGAAGAAAAAAAATACGGTTTTTTCATGAAATGCCCTCGAGGTTTGCAAAAATGCACCAAATACCCTCGCGTGTTTCGATTCACATAATATACCCCTATTTTTTCGTACTGTTCATGAGATGCACTTGGAGCTAACGGACGTTAGTCTACCGTTAGTTGCAATTTAACATTTTGCCCTTAATGATGTTTTTCGACATAAATTCCAAAAAAATCTCAAACTTCTTATCTTTCTCTCTCCTCTCCCCTGTTCTTCCTCTTTCTCTCTCCTCTCCCCTGTTCTCTCCTCTCCCCTGTTCTTCCTCTTGCTCTCTGGTCGGCGGTGGTCGATCTCCTTCGCGCGCCACCGCAATGTTCTTCGGTGTAGATCGAGATCCTTCACGCGCCATCAAATTTAAATGGATTGTTCTTGAATTCACTCCTCCCTCAATTCTTAATTGTGCTCTCTACCATTGTTGACCAAGGTTGGAAGCTTTAACCGTGATGACAAGTAATCTCTCTCCTCAACTCCTCCCTCGATTCTTTTTCACTATGTTCTCTTTGTGATGTTTTTGTGTTGTGAAATTGGGGGTTTCTTTATAAATTAGGGTTCTCTTATTGGGGGTTTTAAAAATTAGGGTTCTTCGATTGAAGGATTGGTTAAACTAGGGTTGTTTTATTGGGGGTTTTTCGAAAACTAGGGTTCTCGACTGGGGCTTTTTCGGTAATTGAGTGTTGGTAATTTGGGTATATCATTGTCGATTTAGGTAGTAATTAACAAAGAAAGGGTTGTTGATTGGATTAGTATATTAGTGTTGCAGGTTAAATTGTGCCCATTGAAATTTGGGGCTTTGACAAAACAAGAACTAAGATACTAAATTACTGAATTACCGGGGCTTTTTTGTGTGTTGCAGTGCCGCACCTGCTGCAAGAATGGGTTTAGATCAGAGAAGAAAGGTCGGGAATGGAGAAAAACAAGACTGCAGAAGAGAAATTAAAGGGAAATCGTATTGATAACCAACCAATGAAACCAGCTTGCATTCGAGAGGCTAGACTATCCCAACCACAAAGCTGCTAAAACATGATTTCTGAATGGATCACTTCTCTTTTATCTCCTCTTGTAATTACATTTCTCAGTGGCATACAAGCTGACTTTCCAATCCCTATAGTGATGCTACATTGCTAGCAGCAGCAATGTCTCCTCTTTTTCTTTTGTTTCTTTTCCTTGCATTCACGCCAAGTGCATCCAGGCTTCCAGGTAGGGCAATACGCAGAGTGAATAAAGATTTTCACAGGCTCCTAACAGGGGATGTAATAAAGCACTCTTAAACGCTATATAAATCTTGTTATTCCACAATTTTATTTGATTATTACTTATATTTCTGTTTTAGGTTTAACTTTTAGGTTGATTAAATTGATTTAGGTGAACGATTTGTGGAAATCAAATTCTGCAGTTTAAAAGCAGTTTGGGTATTTGGTGCAACTTAGTTTCAAAATAGGTGTATTTTGTGAATTATAAACACAACTTAACGGAGGACTAACGGAAAGTCGGTTTAGGGGTATTTGGTGCAAACTTGGGAAAAAATAGGGGTATATTATGTGATTCAAAAGACGCGAGGGTATTTGGTGCGTTTTTGCAAACCTCAAGGGCATTTCATGAAAAAACCGAAAAAAATAACACAATAGTATGGCTTGCTATATTCCCTATTACTCCTTGTTTAGTTTTTCTAGTTCCCCAGCTTACAAAACAGGCTTTAATCTTACTCTCCATACATATATTTCATAATAAGTGGTTAAATTAACGGATATTTCATGAAATACCCTCGAGTTTTGAAGTAATTCACAAAATGCCCATCAAGTTCCAATAATTCACCAAATACCCCTGACAATTGACTTAATGCCCAAAATACCCTTACTGATAACGGTCCCTTAGTCCGCCGTTAGCCTAGTTTCATAATTCACCAAATGCCCCTTTTTTAAAATTTATTTCACCAAATACCCCTATTATTAAACTTATTTCACCAAATGCCCCAAACTTAAAAATAGTTATTCTGATGTTCCAACGGCTAGTTTTTTCGTTTGAAAAGTAGTCGTTGCTTATTGTTTGCTTATGCCTTCTTGATCCACTAAAGTCGTGATAATATCTAAAGGCTAATTATGAACAAACGTAGTAAGAAGAGAAAATAATAATGTTGATTGCATGTGTGTTCGACTCAATACAAAGCTACGCAATTTATAGGTATAAAAATAACAAACGAAGCCTAAAAATAAGGGAGAAAGATACTTATGAAAAGAATCCAAGCATCAAAGAAAATCAATGTTCGGATTAACGAGTAAGATATCTTGAAATGACAATTTGTACATTAAAACCAAGGCATAATCCAAAGAGAAGCTAGTAGGAAAACTTATTCCTGATTTACAGCTACGATGCCAATTATGACCTTTGGATCTATTGATTTCACAAGGAAATTTGACAAGCATCGACTCATCGTACACAAATTCAACTCAACTGCTTCAACCCAGGGACGGGAAACACTTGAGGAGAATCTCAGAACCTGTTTCGAGCTCCTGTTCTAATATGGTCAGTGGAGGAACCAATCTCACTAATTTTCCTTTTCCAGCAGTTAATATTAACAATTTAACATTCCTGAATTTTGACAAGCATCAACTAGCGGGCCAACTTGTACATCCAACTCTATACCAATAATAAGACCCAACCCTCGGACTGCTTTCACATGTTGGTTGCCTCCCAATTTCTTCGCTAAGAGTTCTGTGAAGTCCTGACCTTTTTTTGCTAAAAGTACTTGCGTGCTCTGCTGAGTCCTAAATTCTTCCTGTCCATCCCAAACCATGACATAAATAGGATTAGCCTTTCTTCGTTTCAAAATCAAAGTAAGATGCCTTGTATTGACATTACTGTATCAGCTTTTTCCCCTATTTTCAGTACTTTCTCCTTTGTCTAAGCTTCCCCTGTATTGTCCTTCATGCTGCTGCCCCCTGTTTTCTTGCTCAACTACTCCCTTGCACCATCTCAGATTGTTGCAAGGATCGCACTTGTAGTAAAACCTTTGTGGATTGAGTGTTGTATCAGAGCTTCGGATGGCAAATTTCCTACCACCATAGCAAAATTGGTTAGGTACTCTAATATATGTTGACTCATTGTGTGTGGATGATGATTTTGAAACAAAACTCATAACACAAATCTAATAAAATCAGCAAAGCAAAGCAAAACAACATCTAAATTACAAGAAACATTCAGAAAATGGGTTTTTATAGCCAAGCAAGACCAACAGCTACTTTTCAAATGAAAAAACTAGCCGTTGGAACATCAGAATAATTACTTTTGAGTTTGGGGTATTTGGTGAAATAAATTTTTAAAAAGGGGCATTTGGTGAATTTTGAACTAGGCTAACGGCGGACTAACGGACCGTTATCAACAAGGGTATTTTGGGAATTAAGTCAATTGTCAGGGGTATTTGGTGAATTATTGGAACTTGATGGGCATTTGGTGAATTACTTCAAAACTCGGGGGTATTTCATGAAATATCCGTTAAATTAATTACTTTAGTTTGTGTTCCCAGTGGTATGGCAACATTAATACATGTCCCCAAGGCCCAAGCTTATATATGAATGATGAACATAATACGTATGATTCCGAATTGTGACCACAAGTTGCACTGTCTGAAATTTACCCGCTATTCCAGTATTCTCAATAATGCAATTTAAAATACTTCGAGTACATGACAATGATTCACCAAAGTCATCACACATTCACACTAGTCTCAATTTATTTTATATTTATGTGGTCCAATCTAATGAGTCCGTCTTATTAATTCTAGCATTCGGTGCACTATATCGTGAATATGCGATATTTGCGTATATTTTCAAAAATCAGGTTTTATATACAAGAAATATTCCAATTTAATAAGGGGTTTATTCGACACCCATATTTTCTAAAAACTTCCGCATTTATTACATGAAAGTACAAATTTACTCTAATAAGAAACTTGATTCCCCCCGATCCCCTCCTCCCCCGCCTCAAAATCCAGCAAACCTCTTCTCTCATAGGCCAACCATCCAAAACCCTAATCTTTCATTCCTTCCAAGTTCCAACCATCCAACTCCTCTTTTCCAAGCTCACCTCCCAAATCCGGCCACGTCGCTCCTTGATCTCTACTTCCCCCTCCTCACCTCCTCTAACCCCTCTCACTAGTACAAAATGGCTCATTTGCGTCGCTACAATTGCGTAGCTCATTGTAATGAGTGACGCAAAAAGACTAATTTAGGTTAAAAAATGTAATTTAGGTTATAGATGAGCGACGCAAAATACTTTACCTGAGTCATTTTAGTCATTTGCGTCGCAGTTTATATAATGATTGTTATGTGGCAATTAATTTGGAATCCTGGCGTTTATGGTTTTTCCGCATGATTTATATTCATTTATATGTATCATAACCTAACAGTGGTATCACGAGCCTCTTATTAATTCCATAATAATTGCTTAACATGGTTAAATTTTACAAATTTGCAAAGAATTAAAAGGGTTGATTAATTTTCGTGATTGTTAATTAATTGCAAATTGCGTTTATTTAATTATATGTACGCAGTTTTTCGGCAGTTTCTTCGTTAATCAACGAAATCGAGTGATTTTTGTGTCAATTCCGCATGAAAAAGGCATTCTAAAATTTTGACAAAAATACTCTTTTTCGGCCGAACCCAGAATTCCCAAATTCGAATCCTAACTATGACTTTTCGGAGGTTTTAGTTTTTCGAACGCAAAAGTTTGTAATTTTAAGATGTTAAATTGAATATTTGCGATTCTTGTTGTTAAATATTGAATTTTTGATTGACCTACTGTATATGTTTAACAAATTTGAATGCCTAACCTTGTTAATTAAGCAACCTAATTTGTAATTGTAATTAATTTGTTAAAATTCGAATAATTTAGAATTGATTTGATTTTCATAATTAATTAACGATTTAATTAGGTATCCATGATTAAAAACCACCATAAAATTGTTAATTTATGATAAATTTTAGATTTTTATGACCTAGATTTGAATCCATGATAATCGAAAATTAATTGATTAATAAATTTTCGATTTTTCGCCCTAAAATTATGAAATTAATATGATTTATTTATTCGTCATTAATTTTGAAATAAAAGTTTTAATTTTTATGAAATTCGCTCATAAAACTTGCACGCACAAAGCAATGGACGCTACGTGTTACCTTAAGGGGTGTTGTATAGTGCGGGCATGCGACGACGAGCAAGGGAGCTCGTCGCCCATGCGGTACAATACAGCGAGCAAGGGCCATGGCACACGAGCACAAGGCAGCACGCTGCCCTTGTGTCGAGTGTTGTGTGCAGCGTGGGCGAGTGGGCAATGGGCGATGGGCATTGGCGTGAGCCAGGCGAGCAGTCGCGTGTGGGCAACGAGCGTGCTGCACCACAGTGCGCGCTGTCGCGCCCAGCGAAGCAACCAGATGCGTCGAGTGAGGCAGGCTGCGCGCAGCGTGGCCTGGGCTGGCTGCGATGCGTGTGGCCTACTCGTGTGATGACATACGATCATTCGATGGGGCGCGCATGCCTCATGACTCGATCGGGCTTGGGCGCAAGCCCAAGTGCCTCGTCTTGTTATGATTGATGCGTTTTGATTTTAATTTTAAATTTTCAGTTCGGAAACGATTTTAATTAATTTTAAAATTCCTAATTTAAATTGTTTTCTCGGAATTTAATTTTGAATAATCTAATTATTATAAATTTAATTTATACTACTTATTTTACTAAAATTAAAACCTTGAATTAATTTAAATTCATTTTAATTCAACTGAAAATAAATTAAATGGATTCAATTGTAAATTTATATGAGCTTTAAATTTTAAATAAATTTGTATGTTTCCGGTTAGACTAGGAAATACATTTTTATGTTTTAAATTAGTAAAGCATGTGAATTTATTGGTTTAAGTGGGAGCATTTTAGTCATAAACTCTTGATTAGGTCTACATTCCTTTAAGGTTAAACAACTTGATTAGAATTAATAAGGACTGAATAATTGGTAGATTATTGGTGCCCTTGATAATTTGCTGCAAATATTTATGTGATGCATTACATGTTCTACTAACCAGCTATGTGGGCCATTCATGATAATGAATGGATGAATGGTATATATTGTATATGTACTGTTTTGCAGGTTATTGAAAAGTGACTAGTATGGCCCAAATAGGATAGCAAATATGGTTTGCGTACCATTAATTTGAATGTAAAATTGGTCTAATGCACTAAAGTTTTGTTTTCAATTTAAATATGGTATGCGTACCATCAAATAGTTACCTTTAGTTTGCGTCGCAGCTATGCTATTGAGCGACGTAATTTTCGCAGTACTCCATAAAACCCTTTCGATTTCACCGAGGAATAGAATGTCGCCAGCAAGAAACCTGTGCGGTGCCTTATAAAAAAATTCATCGCTTACCTTCGACGAGAGAGGCGACAACAGATCCTTGTTCATGGTTAGGGATGAAAATATCCAATGGGTGATCCAATAACCTGGTCACCCGGTATAATTAAACGGATGAAAAATCGAATTATATGGATGAAAAGCGGGTGATGGATGCGCACGGGTCGGATATGGGTGATGTTTTTTTATCCACCACCCGATCCGTCACCCGTTTATTACCCGATCCGTCACCCATTTTTTTTATATACATTATTTATATATATATTTTAAAAATAAAAGGTGTTGCTAGATCTATTATTTATCAAATTTAGTGTTTGTTAAAAAAATTGGTATAAATTTTGCGTGATAAGAAGTAATTATATGTTTCGGAAGTAAATGTAGGTACGTAAGCTTTTTTTTTTGTGGTTAATTATTATAAGTATTATTAGGTGGTGA
This sequence comes from Spinacia oleracea, assembly GCF_020520425.1. NCBI lineage: Eukaryota > Viridiplantae > Streptophyta > Magnoliopsida > Caryophyllales > Amaranthaceae > Spinacia > Spinacia oleracea. The sequence goes on along the minus strand of NC_079488.1, from coordinate 65,955,183 downwards.
TTATTTTTTAGTGGCTAATGGTTTTCACCCGAATATCACCCGATTCACCCACGGATGACTGATGGACGAAATATGGGTGATAAATAAAGCGGGTGATGGATGGACCGGGTGGAGCGGATGGATGAGGGTGATGCTCCACCCGATCCAAATCCCACTCATTTCCATCCCTATTCATGGTGGTGATGATAATGGTGTGTAGAGGGATGAAGATGGTGAGTGGAAGGTGACTCTTCCAGTATCACTGAACTTCTTGGCCTGCCGGAATTTTTATGTACCTTGGCGGCTTCCGGAGTTCCTGTCAGGAATAGGGTAAGGGGGTGAAAGCTCGAGAGAGAAAGAGGTGAGAAATGGGTTGGAAGGGGGTGGCCATTAAAAGGGAAAACTCGTATTTTCCTGCAATAATTCAACGCGAGGATGGTGCAGGGGCCTGCACTTAGATTTACGTGCACCTGCACCAAAACGCAAAAATATTAAAACAAAACGCAAAAAGTAAAAAAACGAAAAAAAACATAATTATAAACTAAACAGAAAGAACATGATAGAGTAAACGAAAAGAACATTAACCAAAACTTGAAAAGAATACTAATGTTAAAAACCAAAGAAAAGGTAAAAAACGAAAAGAATATATATTCTCTCTCCAGATAAACTATAAAAAGAACAACTATTTTTCAAAAAGAACATCATGTGAAAAATGCAACAGAAAATTAACAAGAAAAATCAGAAAGAACATAATAAAATAAACAGAAAGAACATGATAGAGTAAACGAAAAGAACATTAACCAAAACCTGAAAAGAACACTAATGTTAAAAAACCAAAGAAAAGGTAAAAAACGAAAAGAATATATTATCTCTCCTGATAAACTATAAAAAGAACAATTATTTTTCAAAAAGAACATCATGTGAAAAATGCAACAGAAAAACAAAAAAAAAATCAGAAAGAACATAATAAACTAAACATAAAGAACATGATAGAGTAAACGAAAAGAAAATTAACCAAAACCTGAAAAGAACACTAATGTTAAAAATCCAAAGAAAAGGTTAAAAACGAAAAGAATATATTCTCTTTCCTGATAAACTATAAAAAGAACAACTATTTTCTAAAAAGAACATCATGTGAAAAATGCAACAGAAAAACAACAAAAAAATTAGAAAGAACATGATAGAGTAAACAAAAAGAACATTAACCAAAACCTGAAAGGAACACTAATGTTAAAAAACCAAAGAAAAGGTAAAAAACGAAAAGAATATATTCTCTCTCCTGATAAACTATAAAAAGAACAACTATTTTTCAAAAAGAACATCATGTGAAAAATGCAACAGAAAAACAACAAAAAGAATTAGAAAGAACATAATAAAGTAAATTAAAAGAACATTAACAAAAACCTGAAAAGAACATATCAAGTAAAACACTTATATTAACAAATCAGACAAAATGTACAAATATGAAAAGAATATATTCGTTCTCATTTAAAATTTGATAAAAAGAACATCATGAGAAAAATGCAGGATAAATAGAACAAGATAATCAAATATTGATAATAATTATTGAAAAAATAAAAAAAATAAACGTCAAAAACCTAAAAAGAACATAAACCATTAAAAATAATGAACAAAAAACTCAAAATTAATAAAAATAGAAAACTACATGGAAAATAGCAACATATGAGAAAGAACAACAAAAGTAAAAGAAAAGAACAATAAACAAAAGTAAAAGAACAACAAAAGAACTATTTTATTTAAAGAATGTAAATGAAAAAGAACCACAAAGTCTGGAAAAAAGAACAACATTATTTTTAAGATTAATGTTCTTTTATAAGGTCTTTTTGTTCTTTTAATTAATAAAACGATAATACTTGAAAGGGCGAAAATTATATTTCAAAGAAAGAATTATATGTATGTTCTTTTAAAAGTAAGTTATTGTAATTCTAATACAATTTATTTTTAAGATTAAAAATGTGTTTTAACTCCGTTATTTTATTTATCAAAAATAACTCAACACAACACTGTAAATATGTAAAAGAACAATTACTGATGATATAAAAGAACAAACAATGCTGATGACACATAAATAATTTGTTATAAAAAAGAACATTAGAATTTAAAAAGAACATAGAAATAAGAACAAGGAAGTGTACCTTAATCACCCGATGCACATTCATCAGCATCATCAATATCTTTGAATCGATTAAAAAAATACAAAAATTAGCGAAATTAAACTAGTATTTTGCTTAATTAGCTAGTTTTCGATAAAAGAAATTCAATTAAAATTACATGTTAGAGATAGACGCAGGAGAAAATGTATTTCGAACTTTCTCTCTCATAAAATCTCTCTTTTGTTGAGAGAAAATAAAACCTCTCCCCTTTCTCTCTCTAAAATGTGTTTTAAAATGAGAAATGATTGAATTCAGCAGGAGAAATATTATATATATAGAAAATGAAAAAAAAAAAAAGAGGAGGAAGGAGAAGAAATATAAGCAGTGTTCATAATCAGAACGGTGCACTTGTTTTTTTGGTACAAATATGAAAAGAACATATTATATTCGCTCTCAGTTAAAATTTTATAAAAAGAATATCATGAGAAAAATGCAGGATAAATAGAACAAGATAATCAAATATTGATAATAATACTGAAAAATTAAAAAAAAAAACCGTTGAAAAACCTAAAAAGAACATAAACCATAAATAAAAGAACAAAAAACTCAAAATTAATAAAAACAGAAAACTACAGGGAAAAAAAAGCAACATAAGAGAAAGAACAACAAAAGTAAAAGAAAGAACATTCAAAATCTGCATGAATACTAATAAAAGACACAAAGAACATTACCAGTACATAAAAGAACAACAACAAAGCCTAAACGAACATATTAAGATCGAGAAACGAACAACTATAAAGAATTTCAAAACAGTACCAAAAGAACTGCGAAGTAATTGCGATGTAATTGCGAAATCATAATCATCAAAATCATCAAAATATATAATCTAAATACATTAATCAAAGTAATTGAGAAATCAAACTGATCTAAATAATAAAAAACACGATAACTGCGATATCAAAATCATCAAAACTTGTAATTCGTTATTAAAAAATTGAAAAATTACCTTCACAAATCTGATTATCATCTAAGGAATTCAAATTTGAAGAAGAAGAATCAATAGAATTTGATATTGAAGTAGAAAAATCAACCAATATCTGAGAATTTCCATTACTTTCTCTCTCTAAAATCAAATTTACAGTTTACCACATTTTCTCTCTCCTCTTCACAGTTTCTCTCTCCTCTTCACAGTTTCTCTCTCCTCTTCACAAATTTTGATTTCAAAATTATGAAAAATATAGGAAGATATAACCGCAAAAAGGAGCAAAAACAAAAGAACATAATAAAACACAGCTGAATAGAACAGAGCTTTCCTTGTTCTTTTTTTTAACAAAAAAATTCGTTTGTTCTTTTGTTCAACAAAAGATGTTCTTTTCTTCTCCAGATCGATTTAATAAAAAACGCGCGTTTTGTATTTAATGGTTGTCGTTTTGATACCGGTGCACCAAGAGCACGGTGCACACCCCTGCACCATCAAATTTGCGGCATTAATTGGGTGCGTTTTTTTGAAAATATGGACGTCTTTTAACAATACACTTTAAATATTAAGTAAAGGTACGTATTATCGATTTTTACTTAGACCCCCAAATACCCAAGAGTTGGTTTACAAAGTAAGTCTTATATGCACGCGATGCGTGCGAAATTATATAAAAAACTTAAAATAGTATTATTACAACTAACCACAACAAATATTAGGCAAGAAAATATTCGCAAAGTTCATAAGACCAAAACATGAAGGTCATACTATAGGTTAATTTTGCAATCTAAGTTCATATTCAACTAATCACAACAATTACATCAATCAAAAAATCTGTTAGTGGCCAGCATCAGACCCTTGTGCATTACATTGTTGCAGGCCCTGATCCCCACCTTGCACCATCTTTAATGACAACTTGTTACCTTCCTTCTAGTAGCTGTTTAACATCCAATGATATCATCCTGGCTTCCTTCCTTCTTCCAATTCAGCTCCTTGGAGATAACTAAGTAGACCTTTATTTGATTGATTGTAGCAAATTTTGTGAAGTCAAAACAATGAAAACGTCAGGTCAAAAATATGACAATGTTAAACTCTCAAGCAGCTAGAAATTAGGATTTCAATTGTTTCAAGTGTCACCAAAACTTGATCGAGTGTCAAGGTGAGCAAGCACAAAAAAAAAAACCCTATGAAGCTAGGTGGAGGCCAGAGGATGCTAAAAACTCAGTAGCTTTTTTATCCAATCAGAATCAAATGCCAAAAATGAAAGTTTGAGCAAAACCCTATTAAAATCTTCTTGAATAATGCCCAAATTAGGAGTATTAATCAAGATAGATTTACTGCAACATACACAGTGAAATACAGTAGGAGAACTCCCATTTTTAAGTTCATTTAAATGCTTCCTTCATGTATTGTCCTGAATTGTTAATAGGAGAAATAAATATAATTTTAGGCTTTTTTTTAATTGAATAGTAATCATGAATCCTAGAAATCAAGATATTAAACCAACTAATGAGTAACGGTCAAACACATTAAGTACACAACTGATATGATCACTCCTTACATGAGAAAACATCCAAACTTAGCATCAAAACTAATTGTAAGAACCAAAAGCTAAAAGGTTCAAGACAAAAATAAGGCCCAAAAGTTCTGGCATACAACAAACCACTAATTTAATATGGACAAAAAATATTGAAGGCCTCTAGGCTCCAAAGTCAACGTAACAAAGAATCCAGCTTACCGTGAAGGATGTTATGCAGAGATCCATTTGATGCAAACTCATAGGCAAGAATGCGTAGGTTGCCATCAACACAATAACCAAGCAATTCAACAAAATTGTCATGTTTTAGCCTTGAAACCATAGAAACCTGCAAACAGAAAAGTCAAATAAGCAGCTGAGCGTTAAGCAGATAAATACAGCAGGTATAAATTTTCAAAATGATTTCAGAAGTTTTGAACCTGAGCTAAAAACTCGGTATCTGGTTGTTTGCAACATCCAGTTTTTAAATTGCTGTTGCACGCCCATTTTAAGCACTCCCTCCTTGATAGCAGCGTCTGTGTTGAGCTTAAACGGGGCAGCACACGGTTAAACAACAACCAATTAGACGTCAAATTGAAGAGGAATAGCAGAACAAACGCAACAAAGTAAACCCAGAAAAAAATATTATTTTAAACTGACTGAACCGACTCGAGTTTTTACTAATTCGGAATCGGAACCTATTTAACTGCCAGTCTACCACCAACAATTCAGAAAGATTTGGTATGTATATCACCATGAGTTGGCCAACCTACTTCTCCTACTATGATTTACATATCAGGGTACCCAGCTTTGTTCAATGCCGACACTAAAATATAAAAATTGGCATCAAACACATTAGTGTAAGTCACAAATCCAAAGTTTGGAATAGTGATCAATAACAAAAAAAAACACAATGCAAAAATTCAGTTCTCTCACTATTCAGTTCAGTTCAATCAAGGGCTTATTTCAACCTAAAAACATTGTCCGAGCATAAACCCTAGCAGACAATCAGCTATTCTGTTGTATTGGATCTCAAATCGCATCAAATTCACTTGTATCAGACAATCAGCTCTAATATGACATCCGTTTAAAGTTATCTTTGAATCTGAAGCCTGAAGTTTGTTGTTTGACACCACTACCACCTCCTAATGTGAGTTCATCTCATAATTCAAAATTGTTCAACAATTCCACAAATAAACATCAAATTCAATAAAAAAAATAACCATTCTTGTAAAAAAATTACGTATACTCGGACCTTTCATAGGAGCCAAGCTCCAGACCCGTTCCCTGCACAAACCTCCATACTCCCATTCCCTGCATTCGCATCATCAACCGACCACCGTTGATTCATCATCATTGGGTACCTCAGTCCCAGCCAACCCTCTGATTTGAGGCCCCATGAATCATGTATCCCAGCTAAACCTGATCGTTCAAAATCATCAAAATTTCAACATTTAGCAGAAAAATTGAACACAACCCCCTTTCGAAAATCATTTTTCATTTTAAAAATCTAAAAAGTTAGTCATTTACCAATTATAAGAAGAACTTTCACGTGTCCATGGCCGTATGTTCTATAGAAAATCCAGGCACCATTCAAACGCATGATTCTTCAGCTAAAGAGAGAGAGAAAAACGCAGAAAATTCAAACATAACATCGATGATAATTCTGAGAAATCACACAACTTGATCGAAATCGAATTGAATTGAAGAAGCTAGGTCCATGATTTCAAGAATTCGTAACTTAATTTCAAAACTAAAACTTGTGATTTCAAACCCTAAAATGATAAAACCACATCTCAAAAATGCTAAACAAACACAATCAACAACAGTGAACCCAATAAAAAATCAGATTAAATTCCAACCAAAAAAACAAACAAAATGAAGCATTAATCTAGGAAATGAAAGAAGATAAAGAAAAGGGGAACAAACAAACCAACAGAAGAAGTAAATCCGAAGAATTTCGATTTCAAATTTGGGGAAAACAAATCAGGTGATTTGGGAGAGAGATTCAAAGGTTTCAATCAAATTACAGAAAATAAAGCTTACAATATTAACTGATTTCGCCACAGCTTCCTAGTCGTCGGAAAATCAGAGTTTCCGGTTTCCAATGTTGGTGAAGAAACAGCGGTGCATCTCCAATTTCTCCGTCGAATACAGAAATTAATTTCCAACCCCTATTAGTTCCGATCTTTGACCGCAATTTGATGAATATGCTTGAAATCGATATTCTTGAAGTTGGAATTTAAACATTGCAATGCAATTGAATAAGCAGAAATTTTCGGGTAGGGTTTACAAAATCCTGCCATTTAGGGGTGATTGATTGAGGGATATCCATTAACGATTGAATGAAGGGTGATTGAATGAGCAATTTAGGGGTGGTTGAAGGAAGGATTACGAAATTCTGCAATTTAGGGGTGATTGAATGAGGGTTTTTGAATGTTTGGAGAGAGATTCGAAGGGTTTGATTTTCTGAGTGTTTTCGGTTCAGAGTGTTTTCGGTTACTAATTGAATTGGGATAGCAGTTTTTTTTTAATTAATTTGTTTTTAATTACCAAGGCCTTAAGGGTGTAATGGATTATTTTAAGGTGGACAATTCTGTAAATTTAATGGGGGACACGAAAAGTTAATTTACAAAAACGACCTCAGGAGCTGGCTTATATAATAGAGATGCATATAATAGAGATATTTGTACCATTACAAAATATGATATTCTCAGAAAACTTATTTTATTCATTTAATCAACTAATTAATAGTCCATTTTAATTTTCTTACTAATCATATTTCCCTATGTTTTTCTCGTATACTATTTAGAGTGTTTTTCAAGGTATTTGCATTTTTCAAATTTTTTTAAAAATTTGTCAATTACTAACTAAGTTTTTTTTGTGTGTTTTTCATTTACTATCTAGGTTGCTAAAAGATGTCAATTGCTACCTACATTTTTAAAAATTAATGTCAATTGCTACCTTAATCTAATTAGTCTACTAATGACATCATAATTAATACTTAATTATAATTTAATTATTTTAATTAATAAATAAATGTTAAAACATAAAAAAGAATTCTCAAAATCTAATCCCGAAATTACCCAAAAATAATTCCATAAAATCGATTTTTTCCCGAATTGATCATTTTGGATCTTTGATTTGTTTGAAAAAAATTGGGTAATTTCAGGGGAAAAAAAAAATCCAAAATGATAAATCTCGAAAAAAAATCCAAAATTAAGTCCGGAACATTTTTTTTAGTTTCGAAAACTTTTTTTATTAATATTTTAAGTAATTTCGTGTAACTTTTAGAATTTAATTTTGGATTGTTTTGGTGTTCTAATTTTTATTAATTTATTAATTAAAATGATTATTTATAATTAAGGGTTAATTATAATATTATTAGTGAAATAATTGGATTAAGGTAGCAATTGACATCAATTGTTAAAAAGGTAGGTGGTACTCCCTCCGTATTTAACTAAAAAATACACTTTCCATAATCAACCTTATTTAATTAAAATATACACTTCCTATTTTTGGCATGTCATTGTTCCCACTTTCAATTATATTAATCTATTTCTCCCTCTTGTGGTCCCCATACAACCACCTCATTCACATCCTTTTTTTTTACTATAATAAATAATCCACCCACTATCAATTCCTTACAATAAATAATAAATCAACATCTCACTTTCATCTTATTTTCATAAATTCAACTCACCATCCTAATACTACGTATGGTTAAACTATATATTTTAGTTAAACTTGAATCGGAGGGAATAATTGACAATTTTTAACAAACTAGTTAGTAATTGACAAACTCACTACAATTTAAGTAGTAATTGTCAAATTTTCTTATATTTTTAATAGTTTTTTTCACTTGCTCTCTCTATTTCTTCACGTGTACAACTTTATCCAAACATTAGTAAAATAAAATTAGATTTATGGCCTTATGGGACATTGTTTCACTTTTTTCTTTTTTGAAGGGAAAGATACACGGAAGTTAGGAAAGTCTTCTCTTAAGACTGTAACCTGACTTGTCTAAAGAAATAAAATAAGAAAACTTGTTGTCTATATAAGGATCAATATCTTGATGTGTCTGAACTTGACGACCTAAGGCAACATAATCAGCCGCACGATTGGCTTTCCGATGCACATGACGAGAATCAACTTTTTCAAATTGAGACAACAACTTCTTTATATATCATCCATTAACAAACGAATCTTCTAGGGACAACTTGATTTATCCTGCAAAACATTAATAATTAATAAGTTATCACTTTCAATGAAAATATGGCGAAGATTAAGTTCCATAGCTAGCAACAGGCTGTTGCAGAGAGCAATTGCTTCTGCAAGTATCAGAGAAGATTTTTCCAGATTATACGTACGACTAATGACATTATTACCCAGATTATATATCTCTAATTACAACCCCGACTGATCCTTAGTTGTTGCGAACAGAACCGTCAAAATTCATTTTAACAGTACCAGGGGTCGGGATTGACCAAGAAACACAGATAGTTTTGGGATCGCTAGGAGTATAAGTAGTAGGAGAACAATTATCCAAAGAATCAAAATAAGTACGAATTTCCCATTCTTTAAACAATTTTAGAGCTCGAATATATGTTAGACCTGACCAAAAGTCGGGCCGGGCCTAGAGAATAAAAAACTGCCCATTGTGTCGGGCCGGGTTGGGCCAAGGTTCGGGCCAATTTTGTGTGCATAAAACCCGCTATTTTGGGCCAAAATTAGCGGGCTTTTCGGGCCGGACAAAATTTATAACTAAAAATGTTGTTTTGCGTTGCCCAAAGCCCGCATTTTTTTTTAAAAAAGTACTGGCCGGACCCGAAAACCGGACCGGAATAGGCTGCCCAAAACCCGCTACTTTTCGGGCCGGGCCCATGATGATCAGCTCTAGTATATGTAATTGTCGAAGAAACAGGGGTTTGTCTAAAAATGAGGTTATTACGAGTCTTTCAAATACTCCAAAGAAAAGTAATAATTTTTTTAGCTGGAAGGGTAACCTTACAACGCAGGTTGCGGAAAAGAGCAAGAATAGTAGAGTCATGAACACGGTTTTCCATCCATCGGACAACTATACTAGAATCTCAATATTCTTTAGTCATTGGACAATGTAGAAATAAATGATCTTGTGATTACACTTGAGTAACACGTACGGGACATACATTGGGAATGTCAACGTTATAGTAAGCCCAACTGAGTCTGGTGGGAAGTCCGTTATGAAGTAATTGCCACACAAATATTTTGAGTTTTGGAGCAATGTCTAGATTCAAAATCCAAGAAAATTCCCATTTAGAAGGAGAAGTGAAATTATGAGCAAGCCAACTGTCATATTTAACATTAAATTCTCCATTATTTGAAAATCCCCAACAAGATTCATCGGACAAGTCATTTATAGGTAAAGGAATACCTTTAATCGTCTGAACTATTGCAGGAGACACTATTAAGGAAAGCGTGTGAAGATCCCAAGATCGATTTTCAGTGATAAAATGATCAACAATAAGATCCATGTTTTGGACGGCAGAAGTATCTAGCTTTAACAATGTAATCAAATTAGTAGAACAACACCAATTATATAGCCAAAACAGAATCGAACCTGACCCTACTTTCCACCTCATTCCTTTAAGGAGTGGTCGTATCTGCAAGATTTTGTTCCAAATCCAAGAATCTTTAGATTGAGGTCTACACTCAAAAATAAATTATGTTTCAAGTATTTGGCATGGATAGTTTGTACCCATAAATTAGTGTGATCGGAAATACTTTCCAACCCAGTTTTGTCAAGAAGGCAAAGTTAACGACTTAGTTTTTCATAGTCCAAAGCCTCCTTGGCCCTTCGATTGCCAAATTTTGTCTGATGATATCATTGTGATACCTTCGTTTTCTAATGATTGTTTCCAAAATAAGTTACAGTTTATTAGGTCTAAAGAATTGGTGATTTTCTTAAGGAGACGTGCCGTAGTCATCGCATAAGAGGGAAGAGCTTCTAGATGACTTTGTATTAAAACAGTTTTACCTGCTTTGGAAACTAAGTTTGAAGACCATCTATCCATTTATTGTTCTGCTTTTACTACAAGATGTTAAAAGTTCTGTTAAGTGAAAGACGTAGAATTAAAAAGGACTCCTAGGCATCGACCAATAAAGGATTTGAGTGTCATATTGAAATAACTTGTCAAGTATTGTTTCTTGTAATTAATAACTAATTTTGAGAATGCTATAGAAGACTTACGAAAATCAATCAATTACCCAGACAAGGAGGGAAATTCAGCAAGAGTATCTCTAAGTTTAGCGCACACACTCATGCTTTAGCCTTACAGAATAGTAAACTATCATATGCAAATAGTAAGCATGTGATGGTAGGAGTAGAAGGGGAAATTTTGATTCCAATACCCGATCGTTTATCCATTGATTCATGAAGTAATTTTTTAGGTAATACTTCTATACAAATGATAAAAGGAACGGGTGACAGTGGATCACCTTGACGTAATCCTCGTAGGTGTAATTAAAGAAGTAGTGTTGTTATTTGTTGTTGGGGAGTACCAAACTATAGTGAAGCAATATTTTATCCATGTTATCCATGTCTCATTAAATCCAAAGGCCTTCAAGGTTGTCCAAATAAAGTCCCATTCAATTCGATCATAGGCTCCATGTCTAATTTTAGGCCTAACCAATCTGTGTTGTTTTTAGACTTGATATACATATTTAGGATTTCCTGCACCAATAAGATGTTTTTGATTGCTTTTTTAGGAGCAAACGCATTTTGATATGGTCCAATGATTTTCTTTAAGAGAGGCTTAACCCCATTTACCAAAACTTTGACAATTGCCTTATAAATTGTATTACATAAACTAATAGGTCGAAATTGATTAGCCTTAATTGGGTTATCGGTCTTTGATATTAGCGTGATAATCGTGTGGTTGAGTTGTCTTAATAATGTTCCGTTATGGAAAAATCCTCTAATAGCTTTACAAATATCTGTTCGAATAATAGGCCAATAATGATGAAAGAATTTTGGTCCAAAATCATCCGATTCTGGTGCCTTGTCAGGTGACATATCGAAGAAAACTTTTTTAATCTCTTCATATAAAAATGGTTGTGTCAAAGATGTATTGTCATCATAATTGATACATGGTTGTATCCATGAAATATGAATAGTACGTAGATGTGAATGATCAGATCTAAATATAGTAGGAAATTCTTTAGAGAATAACGGAGCTATCAGCTGGAGAATTAATTTCTATGTCATTTTGTAGGCGGAAATTTTAGATTTTCTTTTTTAGCTTTTATTTTTTTCATGAAAATGTAGAGAGTTACAATCACCTTGAGTTAAGCATTGTTTTCTAGCATAATTTCCCTGAGCTTTTGGGCAAAAGCAAGTAAGTGGTCTCTTTGTTTCATAGACGAAGGGAAGCCATGAAAAACTTTCAAGAAATGATATTTCATGGATTGGAAAACGATCTAGCACGATTTTTCCGTTCTGACCCCTCCAATATTGTCACTGCCACGTTAAGGTGAGTGGTAGGTATAGTAAAAACCGGCAATCGGATCGTCTGACAATGTGGGTACTACCCATTTAATATTATTCGTTAGCTATTTCAGCAGCTGACTAATGGCATCTTCCAACACCATAGGTTTTCTTACTACTCCTTCAAGAGTTGACACGTACTAATTAGTACAGCATATCCTATTTATCTAATCTATTATCATGATGACAAAATGTGTTACTCGTAATACAAAGATAGAAATAAGCGACCAACAGTGATGACTGTTAGTAAATACAATTATAGGGCCTCAAATGTGTACAATAAAATGTGTTAATCATCATATAGATAAGCCAAATTTATAATGGTCTATTTACGGTTTACGGTTTACGGTCGGACATGGCTTAGAGGCATAATTATCATAAAAATAAATATTGTATAGATACCATAGTACTATCTTTAATGTGATGACGGGTCAAATTAAAGATAGTACATTTAAGTTCATTATTGAAACGGTTATGGCCTCCGGTGCATGTTTTCATTAGTGTATGTTATCAAGAGAAAGCTGAAAAGCTAGAAGAGTAAGAGGAGTATTAAAGATATAGTCTCCTCATGTTCTTTTCGGTTACATTTTGGGTCTTTATATCCCATCAATGGAGAGCCAAATGATCATCACACTAAACCCAGAAAACATAGCATCGGAAGGCTTAATCGTACCCGATGCTCGATCCCTCTTCACTAATGGATGCTATGGAAGCTTAAGGTATGTAATTCAAATTAATTGTTCTTTCAATGGGTTTACATGGATATGATCTTTGGTGAATCATAATTCAGTCTTTTAATTTCTATCAATTGGTATCAGAGCCGACCATGTTAAACCCTTGGAGTTCAATTGGATTGTTTATTTTATTTTAGTGGAAGCTCAAGTTCCATTTTCTGTAGATTTTAAATTTATGGGGTTCTTATTTTTTGTGGGCTTTCTTTGCAAATTAATTATGATAGTATTTTTTGCAATTATCATTTGAGATGAGGTTGATTTGTTTTGGATTAATTTATCAAGCATGCGATTCACTGGTCAAGTATTCCAACTTCCAAGAGATGAGTTTTCCCCTAAATGACATTGCTTGGAAAATTAGATTATTCTTAAAGGGCTTTTAGGTCATGAATTTTACATTGTGCTTTCTTACATGACTCATCCGTGTATCATTTTTGGAAAAAACATGCAAATTTCTTCCTATCATATTACCTTTTTTGGAAGAATGTGGAGGAAAAGGATTATCTCAAGTAATAGGTGTTAATATTTTGATTGAGTTTATTGAAACAATATTATCACAAAAGTGATCCCTATTGCGTAAATTACTCATGAGAAATATCAACTGTTGTGTATGTGTATAATCTATGCGGTTCATAATCGGCCCAAAGGAAGGTAATTATCTGGCCAGATTACATGTACATTTGTGATGATGACCCTGTAACAAGTATCAGGTTAAAAAATTGTGAATGATAAATTTAACCCAAAGGTGTGTTTATTTGTTTACAAATATTATTGTTAGTATTCGATCGTCACAACAAGAGTACCATTAGCAGTTAATGTTATTGCCAAAAGACTTGATGTTAATGGTGTGCACGGTACCTTGTGAGGGAATTCTATTATTTGATATTCTTCCCCAATATCTTGTATGATATGAGCATATATTTATATCATTTACCTTATTCTTTGTACAGCTAACTTTTCCACAATCTCAGCTAATCTGAATTCAATTCCAATCCTTAATGGTACTAACTTTAAGGAACGGAAGGAAAATGTTCAGATATGTTTAGGCTGCATGGATCTGGACCTTGCATTAAGAGATGAGCAACCCCCTTCTCTTACGAACTCTAGTTCTTTTGATGAGAAGAAATACTATGAGAAGTGGGACCGCTCGAATCGCATGAGTCTTATGATCATAAAGCGTGGCATTCCAGAGACATTTAGGGGTGCAGTATCCGATAAGGTTACCAATGCGAAGGATTTCCTTGCCGAAATTGAAAAGCGCTTTGCCAAAAGCGATAAGGCGGAAATAAGCATGTTATTAAGCAGCTAACTTCCAAAGAGTATAAAGGCAAAGGAAATATAAGGGAGTACATAATGGAGCTGTCTCATATTGTTTCAAGGCTCAAGGTCCTAAAGGTAGAGATATCAGAAGATATTCTCGTACACTTGGTCTTGAACTATCTTCCTGGAACTTTTGATTCATTCAAAGTTAGCTATAACTGCCAAAAGGAGAAATGGACTCTAAATGAGCTCATTTCATTTTGTGTTCAAGAGGAAGAGAGGCTAAAACAAAACAAGATAGAAAGTGCTCACCTGGCTAACACCTTTAAGGAAAGGGGAAAAAAGAGGAAAATAGGTGCTTTTAAGAATGAAGCTACAAATGGCCAAAAAAATATGAAACACAAGGATAGTGAGAGCAATTGTTTCTTTTGCAAGAAGCCAGGACACATGAAGAAGGATTGTACCAAATATGTTGCTTGGAAGGCAAAAAAGGGTATGACCCTTACTTTGGTTTGTTCTGAAATCAATTTAGCCGTAGTACCTAGAAACACTTGGTGGTTAGACTCAGGTGCAACATCTAACATTAGTGTTTCAATGTAGGGCTGTCTGAGCCACCGCAAACCAAATAATAATGAAAGATGCATTTATGTGGGAGATGGAAAATCGGTGGACGTAGAAGCCATAGGGCACTTTAGATTGTTATTATCTTCTGGTTCCTATTTGGATTTGAAAGACACTTTTATTGTACCGTCTTTTAGACGAAATTTAGTTTCAGTTTCCTACTTAGACAAATTAGGTTATTGTTGTTCTTTTGGAAACTCTAAAGTTACTTTGTCTTTGAATAAAAGTGTTGCGGGAACTGGTTCATTTATGGTTTATGACAATCTTTATATGCTTTGATTAAATTAAATTCGTTTTCAAAATACGAACCAACAAATCCCGATTGTTGAATTTATTTAATAAAAATACGGTTTTCGTAATTAATTAATAATTAAACTAATTAAAAATAAAAACACATTTAATTCTCATTAAATGGAATTAAATTCATAAAAATACTTTATAAATATAACAAAATACTTTATAAATATAATAAAATATATTTATAAATACAGAAAAATACGAGATATTATAGTCTACCCTCCTTAAAAGAAGTTTCGTCCCGAAACTTGGGCACGCAAATCACAATTTAAAAAATCTAGCCTTGAGACTTTATGAGACTTTAGTGCGTTTTCTTCGTAAAAATTTTAGTTGCTGTACTCTTTAAGTAATTTAACATGACAATAAACAGTGAAACTTCACCGAAAACAACAAATTAAGCATACCATAAGGGGCAAATTAGGTAAATAAGGTAAAAAGCGCGAAATTCTACCGCACTCTACCCCCCTTAAAGAAAACGAGTTACGGCCCCGTAACTCAACTAACCCAAATGGTGTCATTTCCACTTTTCGACTTGGGTAAACAAGTGACAAAGTCCATTGAGATACAGTCCCACTTCCAACTCGTAATCTCTAAAGGTTGGACCTTTCCCTGAGATCTCCTATTCTCAATTTTAACCTTCTAACAAGTCAAACATCTTTCTAAGAATTCAGCCACTTCATTCTTCATTCTTGGCCACCAATAGACCTTTTTCAGATCCTTATACAACTTATCACCTCCCGGGTGAACAAAATATGGTGTATTGTGACCTTCTCTCATCAACTTTTCCTTCAGTTCACCACACTTTTAAGGCACGCACCATCGTCCTTTGTACCTCAAACTTCCATCATCGTGGATCTTAAAATCCATCTCCTTTACTTGCGAAATCTTTTCCTTGATCTGCTCTAACTTAACATCACCAACCTGATTCTCCCTGATTTCATCAAATACCGACGGCTAGATGGTTAAGGCATTCATCATTCCCTCAAGCCATTCACCACTAACTCTCTCTAGATTCAATCACTGCATGTCCTTACACAACTCGTTAGCAATAACTAACGCATTCACACTATGACTTGATTTCCTACTCAAGGCATCTGCAACTACATTGGCTTTTCCCTCATGGTATTGAATGTCCAGATCATAATCCTTGATTAACTCCAACCACCTTCGTTGGCGCATATTCAAATCCTTTTGTGTGAAAATGTACTTCAAACTTTTGTGATCCGTGAATATCCTACATTTAACACGATACAGATAGTGTCTCCATATCTTTAATGCAAACATTATGGCGGCTAGTTCTAAATCATGGGTAGGGTAATTGGATTCATATGGTTTCAACTACCTTGATGCATACGCAATCACCTTTCCGTTCTGCATCAATACACACCCTAAGCCATTCTTAGAGGCATCACTATACACATAATAGGTACCACTCTCATCTGGCAAAGTTAACACTGGCGCGGTTGTCAATCGCATCTTCAAGGCTTGGAACACCTCCTCACACTGGTCATTCCACTCAAACTTCGCTTCCTTCTTCATCAAGGTTGTCATTGGTTTGGCGATTCTAGAAGAATCTTGCACAAAGCGTCTATAATAACCCGTTAAACCAAGAAAACATCGAATATCGATGACACTCTTAGGTGTAGGCCAATCACTAACAGCTTTTATCTTTGCAGGGTCCATTGCAACTCCTTCCTTGGATACAAAATGTCCTAAGAATGCAACTTTCTCCAGCCAGAATTCACACTTCGAGAATTTGGCATACAACTGGTTGTCTCTCAGGGTACTCAACACTGACCTTAAGTGTTCCGCATGATCCTCCTCACTCTTGGAGTATACCAGAATATCATCTATGAAAACCACTACAAATGTGTCCAAGAATGCATGGAATACTCGGTTCATTAAGTCCATAAAAATTGCAGGCGCATTGGTTAATCCAAAAGGCATAACTGTGAACTCATAATGACTGTATCTAGTCCTAAATGCAGTCTTCGGTATATCGTGCTCTGCGATTCTGAACTGATGATAACCTGATCTCAAATCAATCTTTGAAAACATTCCCGCTCCTTTCAACTGATCAAACAGATCATCTATCCTAGGAAAAGGATACTTATTCTTGATTATGACCTTATTGAGCTCCCTGTAGTCTATACAGAGCCTCATACTTCTGTCCTTCTTCTTCACAAACAAGACTGGCGCTCCCCAAGGCGATGCACTTTGTCTAATATAACTTTCCCTAGTAATTCTTCAAGTTGACCTTTTAACTCACTCATTTCCGCCGGAGCCATCCGGTATGCGGCTTTCGAGATAGGTGCAGTTCCGGGTAATAGGTCTACGGTAAAGTCAATTGGTCGATTGGGCGGCATTCCCATGATCTCCTCCGGAAACACGTCCAAGAATTCACTCACCACCGCAATATCCCCCGGTTGCTCTTTCATCACATGGTCTAGGTCTCTTACGTTGCATAAGAAAACAGGATTCCCTTTGTGTATTAACTTCACGAGCTCTATTGCCGTGACGATTCCTACACTCCTACGCTTCCCAAAACGGCGATACGACACAACCTTTCCTAGACTAGACTTCAAATGAATCTTCTGCTTCTCACAGTCAATCTTAGCTTTGAACATTGCCAACCAGTCCATTCCCAAAATCACATCTAAATCTCCTAACTAAAACTCAATTAGGCTAGACAAGCAGGCCCGGTGGTGGCCCTGTGCATCCTGGTCAACAGCACAGGGCCACCAAAAAATAAAAGGCCCATTTCGAAAAGCCCAACCACCTATTAAAAAAAAAATGAAAATGCGTGTTAATCTCGGCGAAACAGACGTTCAAACTCCAGAAATTCAATTCAAGTTCTAGGAATTCGGAAATCACGGCATTGGAAATCAATCACCTCACCAACTTCCCAAATTTAGTTTTCCTACTTTTCTTACTCAAGATTCAATCTCCATAACTCTATTCAATCACCATGATTCATCTCCCCTAATTTAATTTTCTTTCCTATTCCAAATGCTCAATTCCAAAATATTATTTTCAAATTTCAACTGAAATTTCACATCAGATTATCAATTTGACCGAAAAAACAAAGATTTTACTATCAATGGAACTGATTTTTTCGCAACAAACGGCTAGATTTTTCAAACAAATCATCAATTTCATATTTTCATTCCAAGAAAATAATTATCAGATTGGGATTTGGGGATTGAGGGATTTGTTGAAGTCTTGAAGATGATGAACAAGATTCACAGAGGCAAAGGTATTTTCTTCTTAATTTCGTTATTTTACCATGGAATTTCCGATTTCTTTATTTTACAATTGAATTTTCGATTTATTTATTTTTCAATTAAATTTGCGAAAATTTAACAATTCCTTATTTTAATTCGTTATTTTCGATTTATTTCCGTTCAGAATTTCGTTCTTAATTTCGTTAATTTCGATTTATTTTCTTTAAATATTTCGGTATTTTCGTTCAGAATTTCGTTCTTAATTTCGTTAATTTCCATTTATTTTCGTTAAAAATTTCGGTTTTTTCTTTCTTAATTCGTTATTTTCGTTCAAAATTTCAGTATTTTCGTTCTTAATTCGTTATTTTCGTTCTTGATTCGTTATTTTCGTTCAAAATTTCGTTATTTTCCATTTATTTTCGTTCAAATTTCGTTATTTTCTTTCTTGATTCGTTATTTTAATTCGTTCAATCGTTCTTAATTTCGTTATTTTACAATTGATTATTTTTGGTTAATTTCAATTTTTGGATGGTACTGTTAATTACAAAATTTAATTCATTACTGACTTTTTTTTCTTCTTTTGTTTTGAAGCTAAAGATTAGGAGAAGCTAATAAGGCTGTGGTTTTTATTTTGGAAATTATTGTTCAAAGGACTAAAAATTAGGGCCCCATTTTTTAGATTTGGACAAGATTAGAACAGGGCCTCCGAAAAGTTTAAGACGGCCCTGTAGACAAGAATATGGTCTTGGCTATGGTTAGAGGTACATTCCTATGGATCTTAGTGCATTTCACAATCTCACCGGTTGGTATCACTATGGGTACTTCAATCTCTCCGGGTTCTTTCAGCTCTAACTTCTCTAAGATACCCTTTTAATATAAATGAATAAGTCGCACCAGAATCAAATAGTACTTTAACTAAAATGGAGTTAATAGAAAAAGTACCAGCTATGACGTCAGACGAGTTTTCAGCTTCTTGCCTAGTGATTACATTCATCTTTCCTTGGGCATCTCCTTTGTTATAGCCACCTCCGTTGGCATTCCCATTGGTATTTCGTTTCCCATTTTGCTAATAGTTTCCCCCGGGCTTTCCATTACTCTGGCCATTATTGCCATTGTTACCATTCTGGTAACCCTTTTGGTTTCCACCATTGTTTCTTCCATTCCGGTTCTGGTTATTCCGGTTGTTGTTCTGGCGATTGCCTTGGTTGGGTTTCCCATTCTTGGCCCAACACTCAAATTCTCTATGGCCTAGTTTCTCACAGAACCTACAGACAACTTGATTTCCATTACAGTCCCGTCCTGGGTGATTATTATGGCAACGTCTACACTTATAGACTCTCGTTCCATTCCCTGCAGACTGGTTCTTATCTCCATTGTTGTTGTGAAAATTGTTCATGTTCCCATCATGATTTCCCTTGAACTGGAAATGATTATTTCCCTTGTTTCTCTTAAAGTTCCCTTGATTTTGTTGGCCACCACCTTGGTTTTGGTTACCAACATCCTTACTCTTTTCATCAGTTCCATTCTTCCTTTGCTGCAGACCATACAAATGGGCAGCTTACCCGTACAGGGTGTCAAGAGATGTAAATGTCTCTCCAGCAAGCATCAATTGCAAATCCATAGTTAATCCACTCTCAAATCTCTGAGCCCTAAGCTCCTCCGTTGCCACCACTTCAGGTGCAAATCTAGATAGCTCTATGAACTTGGAATAGTATTCAGTTACATACATCCCTTCCATCCTCAACTCGATGAACTCTTGGGCTTTCTGCTTCTTCAGGTATGGTGGATAAAACTTGTTTCTCAAGGCTACTTTGAATAATTCCCATCCAAATCTAGGTGTAGCTCTCAAAGCATTCTCACACCTTTGTCACCACAAATCAGCTTCTCCCCTAAGGTAATACACATCACTATCAACCCTAAGGTTTTCTAGGCAATTCACAACTAGAATAAGCTTATCGAACTCCCTTAGCCAGTTCTCAAGTACAGTTGGATCTACTTCCCCTTGATGCAAAGGAGGCTTACTCTGGGCCACCTTCTTAAACATCTCACCAGCTGGATCAAGTCCCTGGTTATTCCTATTCTGTGCTAAGTTCTGCACTACTTCAGCTAGTTGCCTAACCACATCGGCAATCCCTTGGGTAGTCATTTCCCTTCTCCTGAATAAAACAAAAGACTAACTTTAACAACTGGGTTTGGACACTACCTTGCTAAAGCATTGCACTAACAAGTCACACAATTAGCACAACATGCATGAAAATTTCGGACCCTTAAGGCAAGATTGGCGCCTACTGTTGGGCCAATTCCCGCTTTAATCCGTACCATAATGTTTAAGTGGTGAAAAATTGAACCACCTTACAAGTACAATTTCATTGAAGAAATACATGAAATTCTTTCGCGATAATCACTCAAAGAAAGCGTAAAACTTAGAATTAGAGGTAAAAGAAAGAACTCTAAACTTTTATTGCTTCAATGAGAAAATAATACATCATTTGGATCGTACTTTATTCGAGAAACCATAAAATGATCTACTAAAACCATAAATAATCACAAAAAAATCGAAAAAAGTTTTGAAAATCCAAAAAAAGTCTCAAGTTATTGAATAAAAGCACTAAAAATGATTTTCTTGTCCAAAGAAAGAATCTCGATGATTTTTAATGCGGATTCCCTTGCTTGTCATTTGGACAATTGAGTAGATGTATTTCCGTCGGATTTTTGCATGTGTGAGTTAGGGCGATTAGGGATTGCTTAATCTTTGTTGCTTGAGTCTCTACTTGAAAAAGTTTTTGATAATTCTAAATGGTGAGCTTTTGGTTGAAAATAGTCTATTTTGTTTTCTTTTGGAAATTCATTGCTACCTTAATTCCCTTTGGTGCACACTTCATTCCCTTAGGTAAGACCAACGCTAGAGTTAATTGGATTATAGAACAAAAAGATTGTGATTAATGTTTCGAGTCCAATAAGTGGAGCCAATGAGTCCACAAGGCGAAAGCGTAAGTGTTAAGTCCGAGTCAATAAGTGGCGCCAATGAGCCCACAAGGCATAATAAGCCTATTAGAGTTTATAAAATACGGAAGAATAAATTCGAATTATTTTTTTCTAATTTCGGAAATATTTTCGGATTTAAAAAAAAATAAATTTATTTCATTTTATTTTTGGATTTTTCCCAATTTTCAAAAAAAAAAAAATTCGGAATAATAATTTATTTATTTATTCCTTTTTAATTATTTTCGAAAATAATCGAATTAATTTCTTAAATTATTCGGTTACTTATTTCAAATTTTCGATTTTAATTTTAATAATTTCGTATATATTTGAAGTTATTTATTTAAATTAATTTCGAATTTTTTTATTTTACTCTAAATGAGGAAAGGGTAGATTAAGAAAGGCATATTTAGACTAAGTATGCATTTAAGTTAAGTATGCATTGCTAATCAAGTGTTTATGTGATTATGCCTTGACTATGTGATCTTTCATTTAAAGTTTGATCATGTCTTGTTTTGCTGTATGTGATTAATTGCATCACGATTCATGATTAACCATGTACTTATGCATTGAAATTGTATGGCTCAACGAACTTACTTTGTTTTTGGAACACTTTAGTAAGACTTGTAGTTGCTAACTTTCAGGATTTGAGATGTTGATTTCAAAGTACACAAATCTAGGAAACCTAGAGAAGCTAGATTGTGAAACCCCACACATTTATGTGAAGAAGATCGTGAAGGAAATATGTCCTTCACCCAAGGTGAATTAAGTCTAATACCAAGGTTCAGATTAATTGCGAACAATTAATTCAGTGAGATCAAGTGATCGGAACAGCTAGCTGGAGCAATGCTTCCGATCAGTGAGTTCTAATGGATATTGAACTCACAACTTACTCTTGACCGAACCTACAAGGTCACACCAATGACACGTAACAGATCACCGGATTAAATGAATCGGAAATTCATTTAATAGCTTTTCGGGATTTAAGTTGAAAACGTATTATACGATATGACCTTGCATCGGAATCGTATATCGTATCGCGAATATTCGTAAGCTAGGTGAAACGAATAAATCGTATCGTACGACGGTGATTCGTCGTATACGAAACGGTAAATAAATATATCGGAAATATATTTAATCGCAAATACAAGGAGCGGCCCACGAGCCGAGTGCACGAAGCACTCGAGGCCCATGGGCGCGCGCATAGGCGAGAAAGCAAAGCAACGCAGCAGCAGCGAGGCCCTTGTGGCGCGGAGCTGTGCGCGTGCATGCGGGCCGAGACCACGACACAGCAGCAGCGCGGCCCACGGCCCAGTGGCTGTGCGTGTCCGTGTGTTTTGGCTTGCGGGCTTGCTAGCCGGCCTTGCCTCTTGGCTTGATCGGTTAGTAAGTTTATGTAAATAACCTTACAACCAAAATTCCAACTTAGCACAATCACAATTCAGATTACACACAACCCTAGGAGAAAACAGAGAACCCTAATTCTCTCTGTGCCTCCATAGTGTGTTCATCCCAAAAGCAAATCTCTTGATCAATTGTCTAAGCTACGATAATCAAGACGGATCTGAACGTGTCGGTGAACCAAGTAGAGGAACGACAAGTGGAGTTCTTTGTTCGTGTTCGTTGACAGATTATTGTGGAAAACACGCTTCGAATGTAAGTTTGCTTAATCTGTGCTTTATACATGTTTCCTGGCTTTGGGGATTGTTCCGCACATGTTATTATGTTTAACTGTATTCCCCTATAGTGGTATCATGAGCCTTATGTATTTAAAGCATGAATTAGCATGATTATTATTGTTTTTGCATTGTCGAAATTTTTGGAATTTTTGTTGATTTTTCGGAATTTTTTCGAATTATGGGTTTAATTGCGAAATTGGCAGTTCCGAAATCAAAAATATTCGCATTTTCTATTTTTAAAATCCTAATCTGATGGAAAACGATTTTCTAAGATCAACTCATGAGAATAGAATTGCGAAAACAGGCCTCGAAGTATCGTTATTTGGGGGTTTTTGTTAATTTTTCATTAAAAATTAAAAGTGTCGGACAGTAATTCAATTAAAAGGTCGACCTAAACTACTCGGAATTTCTTGAAATTTGACACAATATTGCTGGGTACATGCTTGATCTATGGTAAATGTTTCAGATTTTTCCGATGAGTATAAACCCTAATTTTTCCTTTCCCAATTCGTAAAATTTGCAACCCTAATTGAATTTTAAATAATTTTGGTTTAATAATTCGGTTAATTGGGGAAAGGGGTATAATTTCATGGGTCAGTGGCTAATTTTAAAAATTATTGGATTAAAATTTTGAATGGTTTTGTTAATTTTAATCGCACTTAAACCAAATTATTAATAATCTGAAATTTAATTGTTTATGAACGATATAAAGTTTCGGATTTTATTAATTAAAAGTTCAAACTTAAAAGTCGATTCGATCGTTCTTGAAAGTTTGAATATTGTTAACCCTTGATTTATTAATTTTACGAAATTGGATTGTCGTTAAAGTTTATTAAATCGTTAAAAATTGTTGTTTTTCGAAAATTAAATCGTAACTTTTTTTTTGAAAAATAAAATTAATGCAAGTTCGTGAATTGAATTTAATTCTAATTACGTTGGTCCGTTTTACGAACCAAAAACACGAACATGGGCATGATGGAAGTATGGCTCGTCGAGCCATACGAGGCCATTGTGCGCGACCGAGCCATGCGACACGGGCAGCAGCATCGATGCTGCGTGCCTCTGAAGGAAATAATGCCCTTGGTCCAAGTATGCATTCTATGTTAAGTCTAATAAATGCGGTTCAGTATTAATTAACAAGTTAATAATTCAGTGAGATCAAGTGAGCTGAATGCCTAGCTAGAGGCCGCTTCAGTTCAAGTGGAATTAATGATATTAATCCACAGCTTACTCTTGACTGAACCCGTAGGGTCACACAAATAGTACGTAAACGGATCAAGTATTTAATGGCATTAAATACTCTATCTATGAATATTCGGAACCGACGGATCTTGGTTTCAGTGGGAGCTAAGATCGTCACAGGCAAGAAATGAATACTCCGGAAACGATGATATTGCCGGAAACGGAAATATGGATCGTATCGGAAATATAAATATTATCCAAGTCGTAGATGTTGCCGGAAACGGAAACATGGTACGTATCGGAAAATATTATCGGAAATGGAAATATTGCCAGAATCGGAAATATTGCCGGAAACGGAAATATTGTCAGAATCGAAAATATTACCGGAATCGGAAAATAATTCCGGAAACGGAAATATTAAATATTTGTTCGAAAACGGAAATTAATTCCGGAATCGGAAATATTAAATATTGTTCGTATCAGAAATGAATTCCGGAATCGGAAAATTTAATCGGAAACGCATCGTACGAATAAGCATCGGACGAGGCCTGCCGGACGAGGCCCAGCACGAAGCCAGGCCATCGCCCAGCAAGCCAAGCGCGCCGCACAAACAGCCACGCCAGGCCCAGCGCAAGGCGAGGCCCAGCAGGCTGCGCAGCGCGCACAGCGCGCACAGCACGCGCAGCGCACAGCGCGCGCGGGCGCTGCGTGGGCTGCTGCTCGCGCGCACGCATGGGGCCCATCGTGGCTGCCGTGCGTGTGTGTGCAAGTGTTTGTGTTCGTGCACGTTTCCTAAAACATGCAGAGTTCGGTTAATGATTAAATTCCTAATTCTATTTGATAAATTAATTAAATTAGAGTTCTTGTAGGATTCTAGGTTTAATTAATTTGTATCTGAATAGGATTTCGATTCCCTTTCCATACCCCTATAAATATGAGGCTAGGGCTCACAATTTATAACAAGTTTTCAAAGTATTCAAAAGTGAGTTTTTTGAGAGAAAATTAAAACACACATCTTGCTCATAAAAGTGCCGAAATTTTCTAGTACCTTAAGGGCGATTCTAGTTGGTCAATCTTAAGGCGGATCCGGACGTGCTGTGGACTATCTACGGAGGGACGACACTTGGAGTCCTAAAGACTTGTTCTTGTTCGGTTCGGGCGCAGCTAGGGAGGGCACGCAACAAAGAGTATGCATCTAAATTATGCTATATGATTATGTGTAAATAATATGTTGTCCTGGGTTAATGGTTGTTTCCGCATGATCTATGTAATGTCATATGTATCATAACCTAACAGTGGTATCACGAGCCCCTTATTATTTTCATAATCTAAATTGCATGAACATGGTTAAATATTACAAATTTGCAAGAATTAAAAGGGGTGATTAATTTTCGTAATTGTTAATTAATTGCAAATTGCGTTTATTTAATTATACGTACGCAGTTTTTCGGCAGTTTCTTCGTTACTCATCCGAATTGAGTGATTTTTGTGTCAATTCCGCATGTAAAAGGCATTCTAAAATTTTGACAAAAATAATATTTTTCTGCCGAACCCAGAATTCTCAAATTCGAAGCCTAACTATGACTTTTCGAAGGTTTTAGTTTTTCGAATGCAAAATTTCGTAAATTTAAGATGTTAAATTAAATATTTGCGATTCTTGTTGATAAATCTTGAATTTTTGATTGACCTACTGCATATGTTTAACAAGTTTGAATGCCTAGTCTTGTTAATTATGCAATCTGATTTGTAATTATGATTAATTTGTTGAAAATTAGAATAATTTAGAATTAATTTGATTTTCATAATTAATTGTAATTTAATTAGAAACCTATGATTAAAAACCACCATAAAAATTGTAAATTTATGATAAATTTTAAATTTTTATGACCTAGACTTGAATCCATAACAATCGGAAATCAATTGGATAATAAATTTTCGATTTTTTCGCCCTAAAATTATGAAATTAATATTATTTATTAATTTGTCATTAATTTTAAATATAAATTTTAAATTTTTATGCGATTCGTTCATAAAACTTGCACGCACGAAGCAATGGACGCTTCGTGTTACCCTTAAGGGGTGTTGTATAATGCGGGCATGCGACGACGAGCAAGGGAGCTCGTCGCCCGTGCGGCACGAATGCAATGAGCAAGGGCGTAGTGCACGAGCACAAGGCAGCAGCCCTTCCTTGTGTCGTGTGCCACGAGCAATGGACGAATGGGCATGGGCGAAGGGCGAGCCAAGGCAGTCGCGTGTGGGCAGCAAGCGAGCTGCGCCACAACGCGCGCTGCCTCGCACAAGAGCGCGCAGCCTCGCGCGCAGCGAGCGCAAGCTCGCGTGCCACGAGCGCTGCGCCCAGCATTGCTCGCGCGCACAACGAGCGAGGACTCGCGCCCACAGCCAGCATTGCTCGCGCGCACAGCGAGCGATGTCGCCCGCCCAGCGAGCGATGTCGCGCGCCCAGCGAGCGATGGCTTGCGCGCCCAGCGAGCGATGTCGCGCGCCCAGCGAGCGATGTCGCGCGCGCACTGCGAGCGATAGCTCGCGTGCGATGAGCGCTGGCGCGCGCAGCGAGCACCAATGCGTGCGGAGGCTTGCGATGGGGATGCAGCAGCTATGCGACGAGCGCATGGGCTGCGCGCACATGGCCAGCAATGGCTGTGTGCGTGCGGCCCATGGGCGTGCAACGCGTAGGGTGTTTGCGTTACGATTAAAGATCGTTTCGAATGTTTAATTTGAAAATTTCAGTTCACGTAATTTTAATTAATTTTAAAATTAATAATTTAAATTATTTTCTTGGATTTTAATTTTGAATATTGTAATTATAATAAATTTTATTTATTCTAATTATTTTACTAAAATTAAAATCATGAATTAATTTAAATACGACTGAAATTAAATTAAACTTTTGGATTCAATTATAAATTGATATGAGCTTTAAATTTTAATTAAATTTGTATGTTTCCGGTTGGACTAGAAATACATTTTTATGTTTAAAATTAGTAAAGCATATAAATTTATTGGTTTAAGTGGGAGCGCTTTTTAGTCATAAACTCTTGATTAGGTCTACAAATCCTTAAGGTTAAAACAACTTGATTAGAATTAATAAGGACTGAATAATTGGTAGATTATTGGTGCCCTTGATTAATTGCTGCAAATGTTTACGTGATGCATAATGTGTTTTACTAACCAGCTATGTGGGCCATTCATGATAATGAATGGGTGAATGGTATATATTGTATATGTACTGTTTTGCAGGTTATGAAGTGACTAGTATGGCCCAAATAGGATAGAAAATATGGTCTGCGTACCATTAATTTGAATGTAATTGGTCTAAAGTACCAAAGTTATTTTTCAATTCAAATATGGTCTGCGTACCATCAAATAGTTGTAATTGGTTATAGCTTATCCTATTTGAAGAAAATGGTGCCTCCCACGGAGATTTTCAAGACGGACTTTGAAGTTAAAGCTTCAAGATGAAGTCGGGCCATACTAGATCACAAATATCTTATGCATGCTTTAAGTTATTTATTGTTTTAAATATGTCTTAAAATGCATGAGATCAAAAGCTTGATTATGTTGCATGATTAAGGATTTTAGTTCACTTAAAATCTAACCAACATAGTAAGAGCCTTAAGTTCCAAACTTAAAAATTGAGTTAAAAGGTGCCATGCCAAAATATACACTTGCTTGGATATCCTTTACATCAATCTAGTAATAGTTTTCGCTCAGCGAGGTGTTACTTATTGATCCTAAAGGGGCAAGGTACACAAATAATTGTGAGTACATGTTAGTTTTGGTGAAACTCAACGATATAAGTAAGGAGTCCTTTTATGTCGTGGCAAATTCGATAGGTTTACCTAATAAGTTCTTAGACGTACCTATCAACCAAGAATAGTTTCTAGACTATTAGCAAAAGGCTTTTGCTTACCTAAGATGTTCTAGGATTAAGTCGACAAACTGTGCTTAGCTCTTCAATGATTTTAGGATCTTGGAATCATTTTATTCACACCTGCCGGAACACATAATTTGAATAAAATGCTTAATAAACATTGAATTATGCATGTATGCTAGAATTTAAGTTTATTAAGAGAAACTGTGAATGGTTATTTATTTGTTTATTCTTTTCAATTGTAGTTTTTTAATATGGCAAACAACAATTCATTCAACATTCGATCAATTCTCGAAAAGGAGATGTTGAACGGGAAAAACTTCCTTGACTGGCAAAGGAACTTGCAAATAGTTCTTATGCAGGAAGAAAAGGAGTATGTCCTAGATGAGGCGATGCCCGAAGCTGCAGGCGACGGGGTCACTCAGGCAGCCCTCAATCGTTGGATTGATGCCAACAAGGATGTGAAATGTCTAATGCTCGCCACCATGAGTGCGGATCTGCAGAAAACGTTCATCAACTCAGATGCTTTCACAATCATCAGTGAGTTGAAGAACATGTTCCAAGATCTGGCTCGAGTCGAAAGATTCGAGACTCATAGGCAAATTCTTGAGACCAAACTTAAGAAAGGCGAGCCCGTAAGTCCACATGTTCTCAAAATGATCGGACTCATTGAGAATATGAGTCGGCTGGATCAGCAATTTTCTCAGGAAATGGCTATAGACACCATCCTCCATTCTCTTCATAGCGGGTATGATCAGTTCAAACTGAACTACAGTATGAATAGTCTGGACAAAACGCTCACTGAGCTTCACGGTATGCTGAAGACCGCTGAAAAGACGCTCAAAAGTGATAAGCAGGATGTGCTTATGGTGCGTGGGGGCAAGTTCAAGAAATCTGGAAAGAAGAGGAATGCTAAGAAAGGTGGCAACAAGGCCAGCCCAACTAAGCAAACTGGCGCCAAATCTGCAAAGAGGAAGGTCAGTCAGCCCACTTCTGAATCCGAATGCTTCTACTGCAAGAAGAAGGGGCATTGGAAGAGAGATTGCTTGAAGCTAAAGGAAGATCAGAAGAACGGAACAGTCGTTCCATCTTCAGGTATTTTCGTTATAGACTGTATACTTGCTAATTCAACTTCTTGGGTATTAGATACAGGTTGTGGCTCACACTTATGTTCCAATCCACAGGGACTAAGAAGAAGTAGAAAGTTAAGCAAGGGTGAAGTCGACCTACGAGTGGGAAATGGAGCACGGATTGCTGCATTAGCCGTAGGAACTTACTATTTGTCGTTGCCCTCCGGGCTAGTTTTGGAACTGGAAGAATGTTTCCATGTTCCAAGTCTTACTAAAAACATCATTTCAGTTTCTTGCTTAGATGCTAAGGGATTTTCCTTTTTAATAAAAGACAATAGTTGTTCGTTTTATTTTAAAGAGATGTTTTATGGATCTGCTAGATTAGTCTATACAGAGCCTCATACTTCTGTCCTTCTTCTTCACAAACAAGACTGGCGCTCCCCAAGGCGATGCACTTTGTCTAATATAACTTTCCCTAGTAATTCTTCAAGTTGACCTTTTAACTCACTCATTTCCGCCGGAGCCATCCGGTATGCGGCTTTCGAGATAGGTGCAGTTCCGGGTAATAGGTCTACGGTAAAGTCAATTGGTCGATTGGGCGGCATTCCCATGATCTCCTCCGGAAACACGTCCAAGAATTCACTCACCACCGCAATATCCCCTGGTTGCTCTTTCATCACATGGTCTAGGTCTCTTACGTTGCATAAGAAAACAGGATTCCCTTTGTGTATTAACTTCACGAGCTCTATTGCCGTGACGATTCCTACACTCCTACGCTTCCCAAAACGGCGATACGACACAACCTTTCCTAGACTAGACTTCAAATGAATCTTCTGCTTCTCACAGTCAATCTTAGCTTTGAACATTGCCAACCAGTCCATTCCCAAAATCACATCTAAATCTCCTAACTAAAACTCAATTAGGCTAGACAAGCAGGCCCGGTGGTGGCCCTGTGCATCCTGGTCAACAGCACAGGGCCACCAAAAAATAAAAGGCCCATTTCGAAAAGCCCAACCACCTATTAAAAAAAAAAATGAAAATGCGTGTTAATCTCGGCGAAACAGACGTTCAAACTCCAGAAATTCAATTCAAGTTCTAGGAATTCGGAAATCACGGCATTGGAAATCAATCACCTCACCAACTTCCCAAATTTAGTTTTCCTACTTTTCTTACTCAAGATTCAATCTCCATAACTCTATTCAATCACCATGATTCATCTCCCCTAATTTAATTTTCTTTCCTATTCCAAATGCTCAATTCCAAAATATTATTTTCAAATTTCAACTGAAATTTCACATCAGATTATCAATTTGACCGAAAAAACAAAGATTTTACTATCAATGGAACTGATTTTTTCGCAACAAACGGCTAGATTTTTCAAACAAATCATCAATTTCATATTTTCATTCCAAGAAAATAATTATCAGATTGGGATTTGGGGATTGAGGGATTTGTTGAAGTCTTGAAGATGATGAACAAGATTCACAGAGGCAAAGGTATTTTCTTCTTAATTTCGTTATTTTACCATGGAATTTCCGATTTCTTTATTTTACAATTGAATTTTCGATTTATTTATTTTTCAATTAAATTTGCGAAAATTTAACAATTCCTTATTTTAATTCGTTATTTTCGATTTATTTCCGTTCAGAATTTCGTTCTTAATTTCGTTAATTTCGATTTATTTTCTTTAAATATTTCGGTATTTTCGTTCAGAATTTCGTTCTTAATTTCGTTAATTTCCATTTATTTTCGTTAAAAATTTCGGTTTTTTCTTTCTTAATTCGTTATTTTCGTTCAAAATTTCAGTATTTTCGTTCTTAATTCGTTATTTTCGTTCTTGATTCGTTATTTTCGTTCAAAATTTCGTTATTTTCCATTTATTTTCGTTCAAATTTCGTTATTTTCTTTCTTGATTCGTTATTTTAATTCGTTCAATCATTCTTAATTTCGTTATTTTACAATTGATTATTTTTGGTTAATTTCAATTTTTGGATGGTACTGTTAATTACAAAATTTAATTCATTACTGACTTTTTTTTCTTCTTTTGTTTTGAAGCTAAAGATTAGGAGAAGCTAATAAGGCTGTGGTTTTTATTTTGGAAATTATTGTTCAAAGGACTAAAAATTAGGGCCCCATTTTTTAGATTTGGACAAGATTAGAACAGGGCCTCCGAAAAGTTTAAGACGGCCCTGTAGACAAGAATATGGTCTTGGCTATGGTTAGAGGTACATTCCTATGGATCTTAGTGCATTTCACAATCTCACCGGTTGGTATCACTATGGGTACTTCAATCTCTCCGGGTTCTTTCAGCTCTAACTTCTCTAAGATACCCTTTTAATATAAATGAATAAGTCGCACCAGAATCAAATAGTACTTTAACTAAAATGGAGTTAATAGAAAAAGTACCAGCTATGACGTCAGACGAGTTTTCAGCTTCTTGCCTAGTGATTACATTCATCTTTCCTTGGGCATCTCCTTTGTTATAGCCACCTCCGTTGGCATTCCCATTGGTATTTCGTTTCCCATTTTGCTAATAGTTTCCCCCGGGCTTTCCATTACTCTGGCCATTATTGCCATTGTTACCATTCTGGTAACCCTTTTGGTTTCCACCATTGTTTCTTCCATTCCGGTTCTGGTTATTCCGGTTGTTGTTCTGGCGATTGCCTTGGTTGGGTTTCCCATTCTTGGCCCAACACTCAAATTCTCTATGGCCTAGTTTCTCACAGAACCTACAGACAACTTGATTTCCATTACAGTCCCGTCCTGGGTGATTATTATGGCAACGTCTACACTTATAGACTCTCGTTCCATTCCCTGCAGACTGGTTCTTATCTCCATTGTTGTTGTGGAAATTGTTCATGTTCCCATCATGATTTCCCTTGAACTGGAAATGATTATTTCCCTTGTTTCTCTTAAAGTTCCCTTGATTTTGTTGGCCACCACCTTGGTTTTGGTTACCAACATCCTTACTCTTTTCATCAGTTCCATTCTTCCTTTGCTGCAGACCATACAAATGGGCAGCTTACCCGTACAGGGTGTCAAGAGATGTAAATGTCTCTCCAGCAAGCATCAATTGCAAATCCATAGTTAATCCACTCTCAAATCTCTGAGCCCTAAGCTCCTCCGTTGCCACCACTTCAGGTGCAAATCTAGATAGCTCTATGAACTTGGAATAGTATTCAGTTACATACATCCCTTCCATCCTCAACTCGATGAACTCTTGGGCTTTCTGCTTCTTCAGGTATGGTGGATAAAACTTGTTTCTCAAGGCTACTTTGAATAATTCCCATCCAAATCCAGGTGTAGCTCTCAAAGCATTCTCACACCTTTGTCACCACAAATCAGCTTCTCCCCTAAGGTAATACACATCACTATCAACCCTAAGGTTTTCTAGGCAATTCACAACTAGAATAAGCTTATCGAACTCCCTTAGCCAGTTCTCAAGTACAGTTGGATCTACTTCCCCTTGATGCAAAGGAGGCTTACTCTGGGCCACCTTCTTAAACATCTCACCAGCTGGATCAAGTCCCTGCTTATTCCTATTCTGTGCTAAGTTCTGCACTACTTCAGCTAGTTGCCTAACCACATCGCCAATCCCTTGGGTAGTCATTTCCCTTCTCCTGAATAAAACAAAAGACTAACTTTAACAACTGGGTTTGGACACTACCTTGCTAAAGCATTGCACTAACAAGTCACACAATTAGCACAACATGCATGAAAATTTCGGACCCTTAAGGCAAGATTGGCGCCTACTGTTGGGCCAATTCCCGCTTTAATCCGTACCATAATGTTTAAGTGGTGAAAAATTGAACCACCTTACAAGTACAATTTCATTGAAGAAATACATGAAATTCTTTCGCGATAATCACTCAAAGAAAGCGTAAAACTTAGAATTAGAGGTAAAAGAAAGAACTCTAAACTTTTATTGCTTCAATGAGAAAATAATACATCATTTGGATCGTACTTTATTCGAGAAACCATAAAATGATCTACTAAAACCATAAATAATCACAAAAAAATCGAAAAAAGTTTTGAAAATCCAAAAAAAGTCTCAAGTTATTGAATAAAAGCACTAAAAATGATTTTCTTGTCCAAAGAAAGAATCTCGATGATTTTTAATGCGGATTCCCTTGCTTGTCATTTGGACAATTGAGTAGATGTATTTCCGTCGGATTTTTGCATGTGTGAGTTAGGGCGATTAGGGATTGCTTAATCTTTGTTGCTTGAGTCTCTACTTGAAAAAGTTTTTGATAATTCTAAATGGTGAGCTTTTGGTTGAAAATAGTCTATTTTGTTTTCTTTTGGAAATTCATTGCTACCTTAATTCCCTTTGGTGCACACTTCATTCCCTTAGGTAAGACCAACGCTAGAGTTAATTGGATTATAGAACAAAAAGATTGTGATTAATGTTTCGAGTCCAATAAGTGGAGCCAATGAGTCCACAAGGCGAAAGCGTAAGTGTTAAGTCCGAGTCAATAAGTGGCGCCAATGAGCCCACAAGGCATAATAAGCCTATTAGAGTTTATAAAATACGGAAGAATAAATTCGAATTATTTTTTTCTAATTTCCGAAATATTTTCGGATTTAAAAAAAAATAAATTAATTTCATTTTATTTTTGGATTTTTCCCAATTTTTTTAAAAAAAAAAATTCGGAATAATAATTTATTTATTTATTCCTTTTTAATTATTTTCGAAAATAATCGAATTAATTTCTTAAATTATTCGGTTACTTATTTCAAATTTTCGATTTTAATTTTAATAATTTCGTATATATTTGAAGTTATTTATTTAAATTAATTTCGAATTTTTTTATTTTACTCTAAATGAGGAAAGGGTAGATTAAGAAAGGCATATTTAGACTAAGTATGCATTTAAGTTAAGTATGCATTGCTAATCAAGTGTTTATGTGATTATGCCTTGACTATGTGATCTTTCATTTAAAGTTTGATCATGTCTTGTTTTGCTGTATGTGATTAATTGCATCACGATTCATGATTAACCATGTACTTATGCATTGAAATTGTATGGCTCAACGAACTTACTTTGTTTTTGGAACACTTTAGTAAGACTTGTAGTTGCTAACTTTCAGGATTTGAGATGTTGATTTCAAAGTACACAAATCTAGGAAACCTAGAGAAGCTAGATTGTGAAACCCCACACATTTATGTGAAGAAGATCGTGAAGGAAATATGTCCTTCACCCAAGGTGAATTAAGTCTAATACCAAGGTTCAGATTAATTGCGAACAATTAATTCAGTGAGATCAAGTGATCGGAACAGCTAGCTGGAGCAATGCTTCCGATCAGTGAGTTCTAATGGATATTGAACTCACAACTTACTCTTGACCGAACCTACAAGGTCACACCAATGACACGTAACAGATCACCGGATTAAATGAATCGGAAATTCATTTAATAGCTTTTCGGGATTTAAGTTGAAAACGTATTATACGATATGACCTTGCATCGGAATCGTATATCGTATCGCGAATATTCGTAAGCTAGGTGAAACGAATAAATCGTATCATACGACGGTGATTCGTCGTATACGAAACGGTAAATAAATATATCGGAAATATATTTAATCGCAAATACAAGGAGCGGCCCACGAGCCGAGTGCACGAAGCACTCGAGGCCCATGGGCGCGCGCATAGGCGAGAAAGCAAAGCAACGCAGCAGCAGCGAGGCCCTTGTGGCGCGGAGCTGTGCGCGTGCATGCGGGCCGAGACCACGACACAGCAGCAGCGCGGCCCACGGCCCAGTGGCTGTGCGTGTCCGTGTGTTTTGGCTTGCGGGCTTGCTAGCCGGCCTTGCCTCTTGGCTTGATCGGTTAGTAAGTTTATGTAAATAACCTTACAACCAAAATTCCAACTTAGCACAATCACAATTCAGATTACACACAACCCTAGGAGAAAACAGAGAACCCTAATTCTCTCTGTGCCTCCATAGTGTGTTCATCCCAAAAGCAAATCTCTTGATCAATTGTCTAAGCTACGATAATCAAGACGGATCTGAACGTGTCGGTGAACCAAGTAGAGGAACGACAAGTGGAGTTCTTTGTTCGTGTTCGTTGACAGATTATTGTGGAAAACACGCTTCGAATGTAAGTTTGCTTAATCTGTGCTTTATACATGTTTCCTGGCTTTGGGGATTGTTCCGCACATGTTATTATGTTTAACTGTATTCCCCTATAGTGGTATCATGAGCCTTATGTATTTAAAGCATGAATTAGCATGATTAATATTGTTTTTGCATTGTCGAAATTTTTGGAATTTTTGTTGATTTTTCGGAATTTTTTCGAATTATGGGTTTAATTGCGAAATTGGCAGTTCCGAAATCAAAAATATTCGCATTTTCTATTTTTAAAATCCTAATCTGATGGAAAACGATTTTCTAAGATCAACTCATGAGAATAGAATTGCGAAAACAGGCCTCGAAGTATCGTTATTTGGGGGTTTTTGTTAATTTTTCATTAAAAATTAAAAGTGTCGGACAGTAATTCAATTAAAAGGTCGACCTAAACTACTCGGAATTGCTTGAAATTTGACACAATATTGCTGGGTACATGCTTGATCTATGGTAAATGTTTCAGATTTTTCCGATGAGTATAAACCCTAATTTTTCCTTTCCCAATTCGTAAAATTTGCAACCCTAATTGAATTTTAAATAATTTTGGTTTAATAATTCGGTTAATTGGGGAAAGGGGTATAATTTCATGGGTCAGTGGCTAATTTTAAAAATTATTGGATTAAAATTTTGAATGGTTTTGTTAATTTTAATCGCACTTAAACCAAATTATTAATAATCTGAAATTTAATTGTTTATGAACGATATAAAGTTTCGGATTTTATTAATTAAAAGTTCAAACTTAAAAGTCGATTCGATCGTTCTTGAAAGTTTGAATATTGTTAACCCTTGATTTATTAATTTTACGAAATTGGATTGTCGTTAAAGTTTATTAAATCGTTAAAAATTGTTGTTTTTCGAAAATTAAATCGTAACTTTTTTTTTGAAAAATAAAATTAATGCAAGTTCGTGAATTGAATTTAATTCTAATTACGTTGGTCCGTTTTACGAACCAAAAACACGAACATGGGCATGATGGAAGTATGGCTCGTCGAGCCATACGAGGCCATTGTGCGCGACCGAGCCATGCGACACGGGCAGCAGCATCGATGCTGCGTGCCTCTGAAGGAAATAATGCCCTTGGTCCAAGTATGCATTCTATGTTAAGTCTAATAAATGCGGTTCAGTATTAATTAACAAGTTAATAATTCAGTGAGATCAAGTGAGCTGAATGCCTAGGTAGAGGCCGCTTCAGTTCAAGTGGAATTAATGATATTAATCCACAGCTTACTCTTGACTGAACCCGTAGGGTCACACAAATAGTACGTAAACGGATCAAGTATTTAATGGCATTAAATACTCTATCTATGAATATTCGGAACCGACGGATCTTGGTTTCAGTGGGAGCTAAGATCGTCACAGGCAAGAAATGAATACTCCGGAAACGATGATATTGCCGGAAACGGAAATATGGATCGTATCGGAAATATAAATATTATCCAAGTCGTAGATGTTGCCGGAAACGGAAACATGGTACGTATCGGAAAATATTATCGGAAATGGAAATATTGCCAGAATCGGAAATATTGCCGGAAACGGAAATATTGTCAGAATCGAAAATATTACCGGAATCGGAAAATAATTCCGGAAACGGAAATATTAAATATTTGTTCGAAAACGGAAATTAATTCCGGAATCGGAAATATTAAATATTGTTCGTATCGGAAATGAATTCCGGAATCGGAAAATTTAATCGGAAACGCATCGTACGAATAAGCATCGGACGAGGCCTGCCGGACGAGGCCCAGCACGAAGCCAGGCCATCGCCCAGCAAGCCAAGCGCGCCGCACAAACAGCCACGCCAGGCCCAGCAGGCTGCGCAGCGCGCACAGCGCGCACAGCACGCGCAGCGCACAGCATGGGGCCCATCGTGGCTGCCGTGCGTGTGTGTGCAAGTGTTTGTGTTCGTGCACGTTTCCTAAAACATGCAGAGTTCGGTTAATGATTAAATTCCTAATTCTATTTGATAAATTAATTAAATTAGAGTTCTTGTAGGATTCTAGGTTTAATTAATTTGTATCTGAATAGGATTTCGATTCCCTTTCCATACCCCTATAAATATGAGGCTAGGGCTCACAATTTATAACAAGTTTTCAAAGTATTCAAAAGTGAGTTTTTTGAGAGAAAATTAAAACACACATCTTGCTCATAAAAGTGCCGAAATTTTCTAGTACCTTAAGGGCGATTCTAGTTGGTCAATCTTAAGGCGGATCCGGACGTGCTGTGGACTATCTACGGAGGGACGACACTTGGAGTCCTAAAGACTTGTTCTTGTTCGGTTCGGGCGCAGCTAGGGAGGGCACGCAACAAAGAGTATGCATCTAAATTATGCTATATGATTATGTGTAAATAATATGTTGTCCTGGGTTAATGGTTGTTTCCGCATGATCTATG
Source organism: Spinacia oleracea (assembly GCF_020520425.1). Classification (NCBI taxonomy): domain Eukaryota; kingdom Viridiplantae; phylum Streptophyta; class Magnoliopsida; order Caryophyllales; family Amaranthaceae; genus Spinacia; species Spinacia oleracea. Next base: position 65,917,616 of record NC_079488.1, on the reverse strand, counting down.
TAATGTCATATGTATCATAACCTAACAGTGTTATCACGAGCCCCTTATTATTTTCATAATCTAAATTGCATGAACATGGTTAAATATTACAAATTTGCAAGAATTAAAAGGGGTGATTAATTTTCGTAATTGTTAATTAATTGCAAATTGCGTTTATTTAATTATACGTACGCAGTTTTTCGGCAGTTTCTTCGTTACTCATCCGAATTGAGTGATTTTTGTGTCAATTCCGCATGTAAAAGGCATTCTAAAATTTTGACAAAAATAATATTTTTCTGCCGAACCCAGAATTCTCAAATTCGAAGCCTAACTATGACTTTTCGAAGGTTTTAGTTTTTCGAATGCAAAATTTCGTAAATTTAAGATGTTAAATTAAATATTTGCGATTCTTGTTGATAAATCTTGAATTTTTGATTGACCTACTGCATATGTTTAACAAGTTTGAATGCCTAGTCTTGTTAATTATGCAATCTAATTTGTAATTATGATTAATTTGTTGAAAATTAGAATAATTTAGAATTAATTTGATTTTCATAATTAATTGTAATTTAATTAGAAACCTATGATTAAAAACCACCATAAAAATTGTAAATTTATGATAAATTTTAAATTTTTATGACCTAGACTTGAATCCATAACAATCGGAAATCAATTGGATAATAAATTTTCGATTTTTCGCCCTAAAATTATGAAATTAATATTATTTATTAATTTGTCATTAATTTTAAATATAAATTTTAAATTTTTATGCGATTCGTTCATAAAACTTGCACGCACGAAGCAATGGACGCTTCGTGTTACCCTTAAGGGGTGTTGTATAATGCGGGCATGCGACGACGAGCAAGGGAGCTCGTCGCCCGTGCGGCACGAATGCAATGAGCAAGGGCGTAGTGCACGAGCACAAGGCAGCAGCCCTGCCTTGTGTCGTGTGCCACGAGCAATGGACGAATGGGCATGGGCGAAGGGCGAGCCAAGGCAGTCGCGTGTGGGCAGCAAGCGAGCTGCGCCACAACGCGCGCTGCCTCGCACAAGAGCGCGCAGCCTCGCGCGCAGCGAGCGCAAGCTCGCGTGCCACGAGCGCTGCGCCCAGCATTGCTCGCGCGCACAACGAGCGAGGACTCGCGCCCACAGCCAGCATTGCTCGCGCGCACAGCGAGCGATGTCGCGCGCCCAGCGAGCGATGTCGCGCGCCCAGCGAGCGATGTCGCGCGCGCACTGCGAGCGATAGCTCGCGTGCGATGAGCGCTGGCGCGCGCAGCGAGCACCAATGCGTGCGGAGGCTTGCGATGGGGATGCAGCAGCTATGCGACGAGCGCATGGGCTGCGCGCACATGGCCAGCAATGGCTGTGTGCGTGCGGCCCATGGGCGTGCAACGCGTAGGGTGTTTGCGTTACGATTAAAGATCGTTTCGAATGTTTAATTTGAAAATTTCAGTTCACGTAATTTTAATTAATTTTAAAATTAATAATTTAAATTATTTTCTTGGATTTTAATTTTGAATATTGTAATTATAATAAATTTTATTTATTCTAATTATTTTACTAAAATTAAAATCATGAATTAATTTAAATACGACTGAAATTAAATTAAACTTTTGGATTCAATTATAAATTGATATGAGCTTTAAATTTTAATTAAATTTGTATGTTTCCGGTTGGACTAGAAATACATTTTTATGTTTAAAATTAGTAAAGCATATAAATTTATTGGTTTAAGTGGGAGCGCTTTTTAGTCATAAACTCTTGATTAGGTCTACAAATCCTTAAGGTTAAAACAACTTGATTAGAATTAATAAGGACTGAATAATTGGTAGATTATTGGTGCCCTTGATTAATTGCTGCAAATGTTTACGTGATGCATAATGTGTTTTACTAACCAGCTATGTGGGCCATTCATGATAATGAATGGGTGAATGGTATATATTGTATATGTACTGTTTTGCAGGTTATGAAGTGACTAGTATGGCCCAAATAGGATAGAAAATATGGTCTGCGTACCATTAATTTGAATGTAATTGGTCTAAAGTACCAAAGTTATTTTTCAATTCAAATATGGTCTGCGTACCATCAAATAGTTGTAATTGGTTATAGCTTATCCTATTTGAAGAAAATGGTGCCTCCCACGGAGATTTTCAAGACGGACTTTGAAGTTAAAGCTTCAAGATGAAGTCGGGCCATACTAGATCACAAATATCTTATGCATGCTTTAAGTTATTTATTGTTTTAAATATGTCTTAAAATGCATGAGATCAAAAGCTTGATTATGTTGCATGATTAAGGATTTTAGTTCACTTAAAATCTAACCAACATAGTAAGAGCCTTAAGTTCCAAACTTAAAAATTGAGTTAAAAGGTGCCATGCCAAAATATACACTTGCTTGGATATCCTTTACATCAATCTAGTAATAGTTTTCGCTCAGCGAGGTGTTACTTATTGATCCTAAAGGGGCAAGGTACACAAATAATTGTGAGTACATGTTAGTTTTGGTGAAACTCAACGATATAAGTAAGGAGTCCTTTTATGTCGTGGCAAATTCGATAGGTTTACCTAATAAGTTCTTAGACGTACCTATCAACCAAGAATAGTTTCTAGACTATTAGCAAAAGGCTTTTGCTTACCTAAGATGTTCTAGGATTAAGTCGACAAACTGTGCTTAGCTCTTCAATGATTTTAGGATCTTGGAATCATTTTATTCACACCTGCCGGAACACATAATTTGAATAAAATGCTTAATAAACATTGAATTATGCATGTATGCTAGAATTTAAGTTTATTAAGAGAAACTGTGAATGGTTATTTATTTGTTTATTCTTTTCAATTGTAGTTTTTTAATATGGCAAACAACAATTCATTCAACATTCGATCAATTCTCGAAAAGGAGATGTTGAACGGGAAAAACTTCCTTGACTGGCAAAGGAACTTGCAAATAGTTCTTATGCAGGAAGAAAAGGAGTATGTCCTAGATGAGGCGATGCCCGAAGCTGCAGGCGACGGGGTCACTCAGGCAGCCCTCAATCGTTGGATTGATGCCAACAAGGATGTGAAATGTCTAATGCTCGCCACCATGAGTGCGGATCTGCAGAAAACGTTCATCAACTCAGATGCTTTCACAATCATCAGTGAGTTGAAGAACATGTTCCAAGATCTGGCTCGAGTCGAAAGATTCGAGACTCATAGGCAAATTCTTGAGACCAAACTTAAGAAAGGCGAGCCCGTAAGTCCACATGTTCTCAAAATGATCGGACTCATTGAGAATATGAGTCGGCTGGATCAGCAATTTTCTCAGGAAATGGCTATAGACACCATCCTCCATTCTCTTCATAGCGGGTATGATCAGTTCAAACTGAACTACAGTATGAATAGTCTGGACAAAACGCTCACTGAGCTTCACGGTATGCTGAAGACCGCTGAAAAGACGCTCAAAAGTGATAAGCAGGATGTGCTTATGGTGCGTGGGGGCAAGTTCAAGAAATCTGGAAAGAAGAGGAATGCTAAGAAAGGTGGCAACAAGGCCAGCCCAACTAAGCAAACTGGCGCCAAATCTGCAAAGAGGAAGGTCAGTCAGCCCACTTCTGAATCCGAATGCTTCTACTGCAAGAAGAAGGGGCATTGGAAGAGAGATTGCTTGAAGCTAAAGGAAGATCAGAAGAACGGAACAGTCGTTCCATCTTCAGGTATTTTCGTTATAGACTGTATACTTGCTAATTCAACTTCTTGGGTATTAGATACAGGTTGTGGCTCACACTTATGTTCCAATCCACAGGGACTAAGAAGAAGTAGAAAGTTAAGCAAGGGTGAAGTCGACCTACGAGTGGGAAATGGAGCACGGATTGCTGCATTAGCCGTAGGAACTTACTATTTGTCGTTGCCCTCCGGGCTAGTTTTGGAACTGGAAGAATGTTTCCATGTTCCAAGTCTTACTAAAAACATCATTTCAGTTTCTTGCTTAGATGCTAAGGGATTTTCCTTTTTAATAAAAGACAATAGTTGTTCGTTTTATTTTAAAGAGATGTTTTATGGATCTGCTAGATTAGTCAATGGACTTTATTTATTAGATCACGACAAACAAGTATATAACATAAATACCAAAAAGGCCAAAAAGGATGATTCGGATCTCACCTATCTGTGGCATTGTCGATTAGGCCATATAAACTTGAAACACTTAGAAAGACTTCAAAGGGAAGGAATTCTAGAACCATTTGACTTAGAGGATTATGGTAAATGCGAATCATGTTTACTTGGCAAAATGACAAAGCAACCTTTCTCTAAAGTTGGAGAAAGAGCAAATGAACTATTGGGTTTAATCCATACAGATGTATGTGGACCAATGAGTACAAATGCTAGAGGTGGTTTCAGCTACTTTATCACTTTCACTGATGACTTCAGTAGGTATGGTTATGTCTACCTAATGAAACATAAGTCTGAATCCTTTGACAAATTCAAGGAATTTCAGAGTGAAGTAGAGAATCAATTAGGCAAGAAGATTAAGGCACTGCGGTCTGATAGAGGCGGTGAATATCTGAGCTATGAATTTGATGACCATCTGAAAGAATGTGGAATTCTATCAGAATTGACTCCTCCTGGAACACCACAATGGAACGGTGTGTCAGAACGGAGGAACAGAACCTTGCTAGACATGGTCAGGTCAATGATGGGTCAGGCCGAACTTCCATTAGAATTTTGGGGACATGCACTAAATACAGCTGCACTCACTATAAATAGAGCTCCGTCTAAAGCTGTCGAAAAGACTCCATACGAATTATGGTTTGGAAAGCCTCCAAATGTGTCTTTTCTTAAGATTTGGGGATGTGAAGTATACGTCAAACGATTAATTTCAGACAAACTTCATCCAAAATCTGACAAATGTATCCTTGTGGGCTGTCCAAAGGAAACAAAGGGGTATTACTTCTACAATACATCTGAGAACAAAGTGTTTGTTGCTCGAGATGGTGTCTTTTTGGAGAAGGATCACATTTCCAAAATGACAAGTGGGAGAAAAGTAGACCTCGAAGAAATTCGAGTCGAACAACAAACTCTAGAGAATGCTCAAGATGACATTCAGGATGAAACTCAGAGATCTTTAGAAGAATCTGGTGAGAACCATGGTCAATCTAGAAATGTTACCCCGCGTAGATCGCAAAGATATAGATCTCAACCGGAAAGGTACTTAGGTATTTTGACGAACGAGAGCTATGACGTTCTATTACTTGAAAGTGATGAACCTGCGACTTACAAACAAGCTATGACGAGCCCTAGCTCCAAGCAGTGTCAAGAAGCCATGCAATCTGAATTAGACTCCATGTCTGAAAACCAAGTATGGGATTTGGTCGATTTGCCAGATGGCTACCAAGCCATTGGAAGCAAATGGGTTTTGTAACACCCCGACAATTCCCTCTTTTCTAAAATAACCTTTTAATATAAAACGTAGAGAATTATCAAGGCATTATCGCCCGTGTGAAAACGTATCGGCTTATTCAGAATTTTGCAGCGGAAAACATAGAACTAACTTTTAGGTTCATAAATAATCTATTACATATTAGGTCCAAACCCATTTAACTGAATTAAGGAAATACGAATAGTACGACAAATTTCAAATCCAAGTTAACAAATTAAATCACTTAATTAAACGAATAGAACTACAAGCTCTCTAATCCCGATCCCAATGATGCATCATCTTCAAACCTGTAGATGGGCAACGCTTATTGATCCTTAGAGACTGCTCACCAAAGATGGGTCATCACATGATCAATAAGGCATAGCCATGATCAACACACACAAACAAAGCACGTAATCAGCAAAGCTGAGTACTACATACTAAAACAACAACAATCCTAGCATGATACTATCAAACCAACAACCCTAACATGATACTAATAAATATAAGTAAGGACAGACAAAACATAATAAATTGACGATTATACTTGACTAGACTAAGCTAGGCTTAATAACCATAATATTATTTTAGTTGAAATAGACAATGGACCGAGTTGACCATCCAGAAGTCTTCACTAAGGAAGACGAGGTACGGGCGCGACTCCGTAACCTCAGTGACCTGCGATATCGAGGAACGTTTAAATAAAAATAGGACACGGTGATCAATCCGGTCCCAGAAAAGGCCATGGGCTACCACCATGAACCCCAACTCCTGTTTGTCCGTCACTTCAGACGTGCACAGTCTAAAGCTATTGCTATTCAGTTTCACTTTACATGATTTACAAATTGAGATTCCGTTATGACTCAACCATTACATAAGACAGACAATTCACATTTGTTCACAACTGTTTTTATCTTGGAATTAAGTAAGTGATCATAAAAGCATCAATCAAGACTCATTCCAACTTAACCAACCTTTCCTTTAACCATGAGCAACCCTGTATATGGGCATAAAGTTTCAACTTACTAAACAAGGTCCTCCGCCCTCATAAAGTAGTGAAAAGATAGAAAGGGAACAACAACCAATCGATCCAAACCAATCATATAGAATAATCTAGTGTTCCCAACCAACATGTTTGTATCAATCATCCATACTAACATGTTACAGTTCTCATAGTGCAAAATAAGTTCAATAAGTTTGTCCAACAGTATTAAACATGCACATTCAATATAACCCAGTTCGTCCATAATATCAACATCACCAAGTTCAACAATAATATCAACAAAACCAAGTTCAACAACAAGATTCAACATGGTTTCAACAATTAGCACACATTCCAAGCACACAGGTATGTACGTACCTTGTGTAAACAAACTGCAAGACCACTTTAATAATTCAAAAGTCGCCTACGGAGAATTCTCCACCTAACAACAACCAATATAGACTCATATCAATTCATATTGAATTTTCAGCAACATTAGGGAGCTTCAAACCCTTCCTAAACATAATTAGAACATTTTCCAATATCGAAACTTGAATATTTGATTTCCTAGCATCATAATTATTATATTAATTATTGAAATTCGTTGAAAACTCTTCAAAGCATCATACTTTAAATTTCCAGCAATCTAACTAATTTCAAACTACTCCAAAACATAATTAACATGTTTGAAATCATAAAAAAAACAATAACTTTAATAACTTGTAATCGTCCTACCATGGTTTAAAACTATAAAAAACCTTAAAAATCCATGCTTTAATAATTAAAACCCCTATTTTTAATCAAAATATATAATCTGAAAATTAGTAATTCAATTATGCAATATTAAAATCTGAAATTCATAAATAAATCACAAAAATCATAAATTTAATTCAATCAAAACATAAATTAAATTAATAATATAACTAAAACATTTAAATAACTTAGGGTTTAAGAAATAACCACAAGGAGAGAATGAGGAGGAGGCTGGCCGGCGGTAGACTTTGCGGCGCGGCAGCGACGGTCGATTGAGCTGACGAAGGTGGGGTTGTGCGGGTGGCGAAGAGACTCGCGGAGGCTGGGCGAAACAGAAAACCGAGTGAGGGGAGCAAGCACGACCAAAAGAGAGGAAGGGACAAAAGAGAGAAGGGGGAGGAAGAAGCATACCGGCGGCGAAGGCGGTGGCTCAGCGGCGCGGCTAGGCGCAAAGGTGGTGCTGTGAAACCAATAACACCGTTAAGGAGGGGAAAAACGACGAGGAGGAGCAGGGCAAGACAACCGAAAGAAGGGAGAGGAAGAAGGAGTTACCACGAGGGTCGACGGTGGTCGTCGGTGCAGGTGGTGGTCCGGCAGTGGGCGACGGCGTGGAGGGGAGGAAGGAGAGATGGCTGAGTTGTGCGTGAATTGAAGGAGGGTTTCTCTTTTCTTTTTTTTTTTCTTCTTTTGGTTTCACGTAAGAGTAGAGAAGAGGAGGGAGTATTTAGTTGGGTTTATTGGTTTGGGCTTTGCCCAATTGGGCTAGGAGTAGGATTTAGGTTGATGAATCCACAATGTTTAGTATTGCTTTCTAATTTCAATAGAACGTGGTTTCGTAATTCGAAATCGTTTTAACGTAAAATTCAAATATACATTTTGATTTCGTAAATCATTAAAAGTATTCAAAATGAAATAAAATAATTATATTTTAATTACATATTCATTTCTGAAATCCGTAAATTATATTTAAATATATTAATATACGTTAAAATATATAAACAAAATATATAAAATTATGGGGGATTACAATCTACCCCTCTTAAAAGAAGTTTCGTCCCGAAACTTGACACGAAAATTCACATATCTTTCCAAACTTTCCAACTTATTCTTATTGTAGAAGTACTTTGTGCCACTCTTGTGCACTCTTTTGCCAACTAAGAGTTACTTGTAATATTCAAGAACACATTTTCTTATGCGGAGAATCTATTTCCTTTACATCAACATGTATAAGTTGCTAAAAATGAGCATAAAATGCATAAAATACCATAAAAATAGGTAAAAAGCGCGAATTTCTATCGCATTCTACGCCCCTTAAAGAAAACGAGTTACGCCCTCGTAACTCATCTCAGGGAATAACTTTGGATATCTTTTCTTCAACGAATTCTGCTCCCAATACTATATTTTCACTAAAATCATCTCAACAAGTGGAACCTCTACACTTCTTTCCCATACAATGCCTCAACATGTGACATCTTACTGCTCGCATGGTATCTATTTTTCAAGAAATTCAATCGAATCTAGGTGGTTCCCCAGTTACTCTTAAAGTCAATAACACAGGCTCTCAACATATATTCCGTAGTTTGGTTAGTCCCCTCAGGCTGACCATCAATTGCAGGGTGGAAAGCAGTACATTTTTCGATGTTGTCCCCAAGATTCAACTGGACCTTATTGCCAAAGTTTCAGACTTTTGTGCTCGGTAAGGATCTTACATGTTGCCCTATAAAGGTAATGTCTCCAAATATTCGCAGGTAACACAATAGCAGCTAACTCTAGGTCATGGGTTTGGTAATTAGGCTTATAATGTTTCAATTGACGCGACAACAGTTGCGGAGGTCAAACATTCCCTTAAAATCTGGAAAGCTTCTTCACAATTCTCACTCCACTTGAATTTCGATTCCTTTTCAACAAGTTGGTCACTGGTTTTGCTTTCTTCGAAAAGTTTTCCACAACCTCCTATAATAGCCATCTAGGCTTAGAAAACTTCAAATATCGGACACGTCCTTTGGAGTAGGTCACTCACTTAAGCTTGAATCTTAGCATGATCTACAGAAACTCCTTCTGTTCAACTTTCCTTGTTACCGAACCTCATTACACTTTTCATGGGTGTATAACTTTTGGCTTAACTCTTAGCTCTTGCACCAATTCATGTATTTCTTTTCATCTTTTCCAGACAACAATGATTTCTAACGATCCTGGACCACTCAAATCTTCTCTTAAATTTATTCCCTTACGTAACATAGTTCTCAATCAATTTAACCCTTCACTTTTCTGTCGGTGTCACTTATACCCATATGACTTCAAGATTTGTATACTTCATTTAATAAAACTAGATTCTTCCTAAGCGTCTCCAAGTAATCCTCAAGCGTTTGTCATGCTCTTTCTCATTCCTTGCATAAATAGGGGTATCATCAATAACATCATAACGAACTTAATTCGGAATTCTTAGAAAATCTCATTCATCAAATCCATAATTAATGCAGGTGCATTGGTTAACCCAAAAGACATTACTCTAAACCCATAATGACAATAAAGAATCCTAATGAGGTCTTAGGCCCTTATCAGCTATTCTCAATTGGTGGTACTTTAAACCCAAATCAGTCTTCGAGAACACACTCGCCCAATTCAATTGGTCCAATATGTCATCTATCCTACGCAAAGAATACTTGTTCTTGATGGTGTTTAGTTCCCTAAAATCGATGCATAATTCCATACTCTTATCTTTCTCCTTAACAAACAACACAGGAGCTCCTCACGGTTATGCACTAGGCCTAATATACCCCTTAACGAAACAACTCTTGTAATTGTGTCTTAATTAGCTCATTTCAGGAGGTGTCATTCTATATGGTGCTTTTAGATATAGGTGTCGTTCCAAGAATTAAGTGTATAGTGATCTCAAAGGCTCCAACAGGTAACATACTTGCAATTTCACTCAGAAACACATCAATGAATCCACTCACAATGGCAACATACTTGATTTTCACTCCAACTTCTTTACCTACTTCTAACACACTGCAGAAAAATAGTTCACACTCCTTATTCATCAAGTCCTCACTTGCATTACAGAAAAAACTAAAGGTTTTTGGACTTCTCAAAACATCTATACGAGGTCAATCTTCCAATATTGTTCCTTAAATTTACTTTCTGAATTTCACAGTACGTCTATCTTAGCCTTGTACAAATTTAGCCAATCCCATCACGAGGTTTATCAATTATTGTGCCTTTTGCTTTCTCATTAAAGGAGTTTCCTTAAGGCAGTAACAACGAAGCCCAATTGAATCTCTCAACAGCGCTAAGTCTAACCCCATTTTCTCTCCACCACAAATCAGCCTCATCTTCCAAGTACAGTACAACTTGACCCACTCTCCTGTTCTCAAGACAGTTCACATCCCCAAACAGTTTCTCAAACTCTCTAACCCAGTTCTCTAAAAAGGTAGGATCAGCTTGCTTCTTAAAGTATGGTGGCTTAACTTTGGTTAGTCTCTCAAACATGTCCCCAGTAGAATCAGGACGCTCAGTTCTCTCTTCAGCCAGTCTTCCCGCCAAAAGGCGAATAGTAGCAACTAACTCACTATTGCTTGACATTCTAGTGTGCGACCTAAAATTAATTACTCTACGATACATAACTCATATGTCCCCTCTACGAAAGAAATTTAGATTTGATCATAGAAATCGCATCAACAAACACTTATTCAAGAATGTACACCAATAATAGAGCAATCATCGTCACTCATTCAAGAAAATATCCCCATCAAGGACATACAATTTGAAAACCAATGAATGGAAGTTCAATCACAACAAATAAGTAATAATATTCCCATTCGGGTGCCCAAAATAAACTCATGATCATTTGGATTATCAATAATCTAACTCTATTCCTCAAAAGAATGTTAATAACAATTTCTAAACCATAATAACGCACTTGTCCTAAAATTAACATAAAGGTTCTATGACACAAACATAAACTATTGTTGGCGAATAATGGAATTCTCAAAATGGAAATGAATACTTTAACTTCTATTGCTAACTCTATAAAGGTTTATTACATCCTTGAAAATAATAAAGAACATTTCAAACTTCAATAAACTTTAACTTTAAACTGTTGTAGCTTCGCTACTTATTCTTTAAAACATAAAAGAGCTAATTAACTATTTATGACTTCAAAATATTTGTGGCCTCTTGCCTATCCATTGCTCCTGAAACTTGCGGAGTGAAATTTAGATCTCAAAATCATCAAACTCTTCTCCAGGGTCTTCATCTTCTTCCATATCTTTATCTTGATTAGGCTCACTTGCCACCTCCTGTTCACTTTCGAGCTATGCATCTGAATCACTAGAAATTCAATGGTTGGCTCATGGGCCACTAGGTTAGGATTCTCTGCCTCAACACCTACATTCTCATTCTCCACAGCTACATCATTTTCTTCTAGGTCATTATTTACACTTATTCCCATAGGTTCTTCTGTAACTGCATCTCCAACATGACTCCCTACGATTTTACCGTCTCTAAACCCACTTTCTGCTGCTTCAATAACGGTGGTCAGAATTTCTGAATTATATTTCCATCTACCATCCCAAGTCCCATACTTAGTCAAGTTTGGAGTTCCATTATCAGAATGCATGTCTTTAAACTTTTCCTTGAGTTCTAGGTATGGAAATTTGTTAGGTAAGCAATTAATGATAGTGGCTGCTATGATATCCTTTCTCATTAAGATAGGTTGCCCTTGAACCTTAGCATAATATTCACATCCAAACACAATTTTCTTCACATAAATATCTGGGGTTTCTATATCAAGTTTCTCGAAGGATCCTATATTGGTATACTTGGAAAGAAACATTTTATTCCTGAAATAAACAATTCAAGGTCTCACTAACGATTTTCCAGCCAAAACATAAACAAGGTTCAGTAATCGATAAGTTTGGTGGAATCAAACAATTCTTTATGCACTTGTAAATGTAACACTTAAACAATTAGCACATGCACATACATAACAATCAATTTCTTATCATTGACTAGCTACTAATATACATATAATTCTATCTTATATGCCCTTCTTATACTACCCATCTCTCATAAACTAAAGCATTAGAATCATTTATATAACGAAATAAAAGAACGAAAATATAATAAAATTATAACGTAGCGAATAAATTCGAGAATAAAGTTATTAATTCAAAAAGATTTATATTTCCTAATTAACGAATTCTAACTCTTGAAACAACTTTAAAAAGATTGAACTCCTTTTTAAAAAAAAAATGTATTTATATTATTTTTATTTATTTGTTTGAATAATAAATAATAAAAAAAATAAAAATGTCCAAAGTATCACTTTAACTTGGAAAAATAATTTGATTTCGAACGTAAATAAGGAATATCGTATACTTTCAAACAAGGTAAAATGAAATCGGCCCCCCAAAAAAAAAGTACCAATTTTTGAACACTATAATACGTAGAATCTCGATTTTTAAGAAATTTATTTTAAATAACTAAATAGTTAGGCGCCTAAAAAATTTTTAAAGTAAAACCTTAGCTTCTAGATACCACTTTGTAACACCCCGACAATTCCCTCTTTTCTAAAATAACCTTTTCATATAAAACGTAGAGAATTATCAAGGCATTATCGCCCGTGTGAAAACGTATCGGCTTATTCAGAATTTTGCAGCGGAAAACATAGAACTAACTTTTAGGTTCATAAATAATCTATTACATATTAGGTCCAAACCCATTTAACTGAATTAAGGAAATACGAATAGTACGACAAATTTCAAATCCAAGTTAACAAATTAAATCACTTAATTAAACGAATAGAACTACAAGCTCTCTAATCCCGATCCCAATGATGCATCATCTTCAAACCTGTAGATGGGCAACGCTTATTGATCCTTAGAGACTGCTCACCAAAGATGGGTCATCACAGGATCAATAAGGCATAGCCATGATCAACACACACAAACAAAGCACGTAATCAGCAAAGCTGAGTACTACATACTAAAACAACAACAATCCTAGCATGATACTATCAAACCAACAACCCTAACATGATACTAATAAATATAAGTAAGGACAGACAAAACATAATAAATTGACGATTATACTTGACTAGACTAAGCTAGGCTTAATAACCATAATATTATTTTAGTTGAAATAGACAATGGACCGAGTTGACCATCCAGAAGTCTTCACTAAGGAAGACGAGGTACGGGCGCGACTCCGTAACCTCAGTGACCTACGATATCGAGGAACGTTTAAATAAAAATAGGACACGGTGATCAATCCGGTCCCAGAAAAGGCCATGGGCTACCACCATGAACCCCAACTCCTGTTTGTCCGTCACTTCAGACGTGCACAGTCTAAAGCTATTGCTATTCAGTTTCACTTTACATGATTTACAAATTGAGATTCCGTTATGACTCAACCATTACATAAGACAGACAATTCACATTTGTTCACAACTGTTTTTATCTTGGAATTAAGTAAGTGATCATAAAAGCATCAATCAAGACTCATTCCAACTTAACCAACCTTTCCTTTAACCATGAGCAACCCTGTATATGGGCATAAAGTTTCAACTTACTAAACAAGGTCCTCCGCCCTCATAAAGTAGTGAAAAGATAGAAAGGGAACAACAACCAATCGATCCAAACCAATCATATAGAATAATCTAGTGTTCCCAACCAACATGTTTGTATCAATCATCCATACTAACATGTTACAGTTCTCATAGTGCAAAATAAGTTCAATAAGTTTGTCCAACAGTATTAAACATGCACATTCAATATAACCCAGTTCGTCCATAATATCAACATCACCAAGTTCAACAATAATATCAACATAACCAAGTTCAACAACAAGATTCAACATGGTTTCAACAATTAGCACACATTCCAAGCACACAGGTATGTACGTACCTTGTGTAAACAAACTGCAAGACCACTTTAATAATTCAAAAGTCGCCTACGGAGAATTCTCCACCTAACAACAACCAATATAGACTCATATCAATTCATATTGAATTTTCAGCAACATTAGGGAGCTTCAAACCCTTCCTAAACATAATTAGAACATTTTCCAATATCGAAACTTGAATATTTGATTTCCTAGCATCATAATTATTATATTAATTATTGAAATTCGTTGAAAACTCTTCAAAGCATCATACTTTAAATTTCCAGCAATCTAACTAATTTCAAACTACTCCAAAACATAATTAACATGTTTGAAATCATAAAAAAAACAATAACTTTAATAACTTGTAATCGTCCTACCATGGTTTAAAACTATAAAAAACCTTAAAAATCCATGCTTTAATAATTAAAACCCCTATTTTTAATCAAAATATATAATCTGAAAATTAGTAATTCAATTATGCAATATTAAAATCTGAAATTCATAAATAAATCACAAAAATCATAAATTTAATTCAATCAAAACATAAATTAAATTAATAATATAACTAAAACATTTAAATAACTTAGGGTTTAAGAAATAACCACAAGGAGAGAATGAGGAGGAGGCTGGCCGGCGGTAGACTTTGCGGCGCGGCAGCGACGGTCGATTGAGCTGACGAAGGTGGGGTTGTGCGGGTGGCGAAGAGACTCGCGGAGGCTGGGCGAAACAGAAAACCGAGTGAGGGGAGCAAGCACGACCAAAAGAGAGGAAGGGACAAAAGAGAGAAGGGGGAGGAAGAAGCATACCGGCGGCGAAGGCGGTGGCTCAGCGGCGCGGCTAGGCGCAAAGGTGGTGCTGTGAAACCAATAACACAGTTAAGGAGGGGAAAAACGACGAGGAGGAGCAGGGCAAGACAACCGAAAGAAGGGAGAGGAAGAAGGAGTTACCACGAGGGTCGACGGTGGTCGTCGGTGCAGGTGGTGGTCCGGCAGTGGGCGACGGCGTGGAGGGGAGGAAGGAGAGATGGCTGAGTTGTGCGTGAATTGAAGGAGGGTTTCTCTTTTCTTTTTTTTTTTTCTTCTTTTGGTTTCACGTAAGAGTAGAGAAGAGGAGGGAGTATTTAGTTGGGTTTATTGGTTTGGGCTTTGCCCAATTGGGCTAGGAGTAGGATTTAGGTTGATGAATCCACAATGTTTAGTATTGCTTTCTAATTTCAATAGAACGTGGTTTCGTAATTCGAAATCGTTTTAACGTAAAATTCAAATATACATTTTGATTTCGTAAATCATTAAAAGTATTCAAAATGAAATAAAATAATTATATTTTAATTACATATTCATTTCTGAAATCCGTAAATTATATTTAAATATATTAATATACGTTAAAATATATAAACAAAATATATAAAATTATGGGGGATTACAGGTTTTCAAACTGAAAAAGGACAAGGATGGGAAACTTGAAGTTTTCAAAGCTAGATTGGTCGCAAAAGGTTACAGGCAAGTCCACAGTGTGGATTACGATGAAACCTTTTCACCAGTTGCAATGCTAAAGTCTATTCGAATAATGTTAGCAATCGCTGCATATTACGATTACGAAATATGGCAGATGGATGTCAAAACTGCTTTCTTAAACGGCGTTTTAACAGAAACTATGTTTATGACACAGCCTGAAGGTTTTGAGGATCCAAAGAATGCTAAAAAGGTATGCAAGCTAAAGAAGTCAATCTACGGATTGAAGCAGGCATCCAGGAGCTGGAATATACGTTTTGATGAAGCAGTCAGTGACTTTGGTTTCATCAAGAACGCGGACGAATCTTGTGTATACAAGAAGGTCAGTGGGAGCAAAATTGCTTTCCTAGTATTATATGTCGATGACATATTGCTTATCGGAAATGACATTCCTATGTTGAACTCTGTCAAGATTTGGCTTGGGAAATGTTTTTCGATGAAGGATCTAGGAGAAGCACAGTACATATTGGGCATCAAGATTTACAGAGACAGATCTAAAAAGATGATTGGACTTAGTCAAAGCACTTATATCAATAAGGTGCTTGATAGGTTCAAGATGGCGGACTCCAAGCGAGGCTACCTACCCATGTCTCATGGAATGACTCTAAGCAAGACTCAGTGCCCAAAAACACTTGATGAGCGTAGACGAATGAATGGGATTCCATATGCATCATTGATTGGTTCAATAATGTATGCTATGATATGTACACGCCCAGATGTTGCGTACGCACTCAGTGCTACGAGCAGATACCAGTCAGACCCAGGAGAGGCGCATTGGACTGCTGCCAAGAATATTCTGAAGTACCTGAAAAGGCACAAAGATGACTTCCTGGTCTATGGTGGAGATGATGAATTAATTGTTAAAGGCTATACGGACGCAAGTTTCCAAACCGACAAAGATGATTTTAGATCACAGTCTGGGTTTGTCTTCTGCCTCAACGGAGGAGCAGTAAGCTGGAAAAGTGCTAAGCAAAGCACCATTGCGGATTCTACAACTGAAGCGGAGTACATTGCTGCACATGAAGCAGCAAAGGAAGCTATATGGCTAAGGAAGTTCATAGGAGAACTTGGTGTAGTCCCCTCCATTAAAGGACCAATAGCCCTGTATTGTGATAATAACGGAGCTATTGCACAGGCAAAAGAGCCTAGACACCACCAGAGAGTCAAGCATGTACTTCGTAGATTTCACCTTCTACGAGAGTTCGTTGAAAGAAAAGAAGTCGAGATAAGCAAAATTGGAACTGATGACAACATATCAGATCCATTAACTAAACCTCTGCCGCAGGCGAAGCACAACTCGCACACTGCAGCTATGGGAATCAAGCATATTGGAGAATGGCTTTGATGTCTCTGTTTAATGTTTTAAAGTTTTAGAGTTTAAATCTTTGTAAAACATTATTGGTTAATCATTCACAATAAATGAAATGAATTCATTTTTCCATTTAATTTGTGGTTTATTAAATGATGAGTCCCTTCAATTTGACGATATATTCAAGATAGACTGTCAGGACCAGTCCTGTGACTAAGAAATGTCTATCAAGTGAAATTGAATGTCAAAGGTTGAAAATGGTCCATAATCGGCGTTTTCTATAAAATTGGACGCATAGAAAACGTTAGACGATTAGAATGCAAGATGACTAGTAGTTCTGTTTCTTGAACTATGTGGACATGGCAATGTCATAATCATTTGCATAGATACTTACTTTGGGAAGACTAGTATCGGACAAGACCTATGAAACTTTACTGTAAGAGATGAAAATCTGTCATGAGTAAATTTCATTAAATTATTAGACACTAAATCCTCAATACCTGAGTGATTTGAGATTACTTGTTTGAGAACTGGTTGCTTTGACGTTGACCAACCGTCGCACCGTAAAAGGAGGCTATAAAGGCAACGCTCAGGTAATCACCTATCAAACAAAGTCTAATCTCAAGATCGCAAGATTGGGATTGTCCTCCCATAAATCGGGATGAGATGCTTAAAAGTTGTACAAGGCCACTCGGAGGCCGCTTCAGTTCAAGTGGAATTAATGATATTAATCCACATCTTACTCTTGACTGAACCCGTAGGGTCACACAAATAGTACGTAAACGGATCAAGTATTTAATGGCATTAAATACTCTATCTATGAATATTCGGAACCGACGGATCTTGGTTTCAGTGGGAGCTAAGATCGTCACATGCAAGAAATGAATACTCCGGAAACGATGATATTGCCGGAAACGGAAATATGGATCGTATCGGAAATATAAATATTATCCAAGTCGTAGATGTTGCCGGAAACGGAAACATGGTACGTATCGGAAAATATTATCGGAAATGGAAATATTGCCAGAATCGGAAATATTGCCGGAAACGGAAATATTGTCAGAATCGAAAATATTACCGGAATCGGAAAATAATTCCGGAAACGGAAATATTAAATATTTGTTCGAAAACGGATATTAATTCCGGAATCGGAAATATTAAATATTGTTCGTATCGGAAATGAATTCCGGAATCGGAAAATTTAATCGGAAACGCATCGTACGAATAAGCATCGGACGAGGCCTGCCGGACGAGGCCCAGCACGAAGCCAGGCCATCGCCCAGCAAGCCAAGCGCGCCGCACAAACAGCCACGCCAGGCCCAGCGCAAGGCCAGGCCCAGCAGGCTGCGCAGCGCGCACAGCGCGCACAGCACGCGCAGCGCACAGCGCGCGCGGGCGCTGCGTGGGCTGCTGCTCGCGCGCACGCATGGGGCCCATCGTGGCTGCCGTGCGTGTGTGTGCAAGTGTTTGTGTTCGTGCACGTTTCCTAAAACATGCAGAGTTCGGTTAATGATTAAATTCCTAACTCTATTTGATAAATTAATTAAATTAGAGTTCTTGTAGGATTCTAGGTTTAATTAATTTGTATCTGAATAGGATTTCGATTCCCTTTCCATACCCCTATAATTATGAGGCTAGGGCTCACAATTTATAACAAGTTTTCAAAGTATTCAAAAGTGAGTTTTTTGAGAGAAAATTAAAACACACATCTTGCTCATAAAAGTGCCGAAATTTTCTAGTACCTTAAGGGCGATTCTAGTTGGTCAATCTTAAGGCGGATCCGGACGTGCTGTGGACTATCTACGGAGGGACGACACTTGGAGTCCTAAAGACTTGTTCTTGTTCGGTTCGGGCGCAGCTAGGGAGGGCACGCAACAAAGAGTATGCATCTAAATTATGCTATATGATTATGTGTAAATAATATGTTGTCCTGGGTTAATGGTTGTTTCCGCATGATCTATGTAATGTCATATGTATCATAACCTAACAGTGGTATCACGAGCCCCTTATTATTTTCATAATCTAAATTGCATGAACATGGTTAAATATTACAAATTTGCAAGAATTAAAAGGGGTGATTAATTTTCGTAATTGTTAATTAATTGCAAATTGCGTTTATTTAATTATACGTACGCAGTTTTTCGGCAGTTTCTTCGTTACTCATCCGAATTGAGTGATTTTTGTGTCAATTCCGCATGTAAAAGGCATTCTAAAATTTTGACAAAAATAGTATTTTTCTGCCGAACCCAGAATTCTCAAATTCAAAGCCTAACTATGACTTTTCGAAGGTTTTAGTTTTTCGAATGCAAAATTTCGTAAATTTAAGATGTTAAATTAAATATTTGCGATTCTTGTTGATAAATCTTGAATTTTTGATTGACCTACTGCATATGTTTAACAAGTTTGAATGCCTAGTCTTGTTAATTATGCAATCTAATTTGTAATTATGATTAATTTGTTGAAAATTAGAATAATTTAGAATTAATTTGATTTTCATAATTAATTGTAATTTAATTAGAAACCTATGATTAAAAACCACCATAAAAATTGTAAATTTATGATAAATTTTAAATTTTTATGACCTAGACTTGAATCCATAACAATCGGAAATCAATTGGATAATAAATTTTCGATTTTTCGCCCTAAAATTATGAAATTAATATTATTTATTAATTTGTCATTAATTTTAAATATAAATTTTAAATTTTTATGCGATTCGTTCATAAAACTTGCACGCACGAAGCAATGGACGCTTCGTGTTACCCTTAAGGGGTGTTGTATAATGCGGGCATGCGACGACGAGCAAGGGAGCTCGTCGCCCGTGCGGCACGAATGCAATGAGCAAGGGCGTAGTGCACGAGCACAAGGCAGCAGCCCTGCCTTGTGTCGTGTGCCACGAGCAATGGACGAATGGGCATGGGCGAAGGGCGAGCCAAGGCAGTCGCGTGTGGGCAGCAAGCGAGCTGCGCCACAACGCGCGCTGCCTCGCACAAGAGCGCGCAGCCTCGCGCGCAGCGAGCGCAAGCTCGCGTGCCACGAGCGCTGCGCCCAGCATTGCTCGCGCGCACAACGAGCGAGGACTCGCGCCCACAGCCAGCATTGCTCGCGCGCACAGCGAGCGATGTCGCCCGCCCAGCGAGCGATGTCGCGCGCCCAGCGAGCGATGGCTTGCGCGCCCAGCGAGCGATGGCTTGCGCGCCCAGCGAGCGATGTCGCGCGCCCAGCGAGCGATGTCGCGCGCGCACTGCGAGCGATAGCTCGCGTGCGATGAGCGCTGGCGCGCGCAGCGAGCACTAATGCGTGCGGAGGCTTGCGATGGGGATGCAGCAGCTATGCGACGAGCGCATGGGCTGCGCGCACATGGCCAGCAATGGCTGTGTGCGTGCGGCCCATGGGCGTGCAACGCGTAGGGTGTTTGCGTTACGATTAAAGATCGTTTCGAATGTTTAATTTGAAAATTTCAGTTCACGTAATTTTAATTAATTTTAAAATTAATAATTTAAATTATTTTCTTGGATTTTAATTTTGAATATTGTAATTATAATAAATTTTATTTATTCTAATTATTTTACTAAAATTAAAATCATGAATTAATTTAAATACGACTGAAATTAAATTAAACTTTTGGATTCAATTATAAATTGATATGAGCTTTAAATTTTAATTAAATTTGTATGTTTCCGGTTGGACTAGAAATACATTTTTATGTTTAAAATTAGTAAAGCATATAAATTTATTGGTTTAAGTGGGAGCGCTTTTTAGTCATAAACTCTTGATTAGGTCTACAAATCCTTAAGGTTAAAACAACTTGATTAGAATTAATAAGGACTGAATAATTGGTAGATTATTGGTGCCCTTGATTAATTGCTGCAAATGTTTACGTGATGCATAATGTGTTTTACTAACCAGCTATGTGGGCCATTCATGATAAGAAGTTTTGGGCCATACTAGATCACCAATTATTTATGCAATTTAATATATATATTATGCGTGAATATATGAATGTATGTATGCCTTGCATGAACAGGTTGTTTCCTATGAATCGATTAGTTTTAAGTTCACTAAATAATCGAACCAACATAGAAACAACTAGGTCCAAGTAATATTGAGTTTTAAAAATTGCCTTCCAAATCAACACTTACAAAAATCTAGGGATCTAACATAGTAGGTTTACGCTAAAGCGAGGTGCTATTTTAGTTGACTTAGGTGGTAAGGCGTCCTAAAGGAGCACGTTGATTGTGGTTACAACTCAAACAACAATGGCATTAAGTTGTGGCAATGAGATAAATTATGGAATTAATTTATTAACCAAGAGTAATTTGGAGATTACTAGCAATAGGTTTTGCTTACCTAAAATCTTAAACTACTTAAGACATGCTAAAGCTGCTTAAGGATTTAGGACTTTTGGGGTCTTGGAATCGTTTCATTCATTTTGGACCATGTTTTTGCTTTTTTCATGAATGAAATGTTTTAATAGCTTTAATGATTGCATGTTTTGCTTTTATTTCAAAGTTATTGAATTGTATGAATGGTTATTTATTGCAAATTCTTTTCGATTGTAGTAATCAAAATGGTCGCAAACATAACAACAATCATATCATCTGAAATTCTGGATGTCGAGTTAGACTTGACTAATTTTCTTGAATGGAAAGAGAAACTTGTCGAAGTTTTGAAAGTTAATGGCATACACTATGTCATTGAACAACCTTTCCCTAGCTATGATGCGCGAGTCATGACTCCTGAAAGGTACAGAAGTTGGGCACTTCACAAGTACCTTGTCACGGAGTTCATCCTTAAGTCTATCCGTGAGAGTTGGAGAGGGAGGTTCATTACTTTTGAACCTCAAGCTCTCCTAAGTAGCCTCGAGGATAAGTGTGCGGGTTTTCGACCCTTGTGCCAAACTGGTGGCAATGGGGTTGACGAATTGGCTAATTCGATGAGCAATCTCAAGCTCGTAACCCCACGCAAGTCGTGCCTAGAAGTCGAACTTCTGGAGGCACAAAGGCGCATCTACTCTGTCAAGATGGACAAAAACACATCAATTCGGTCTCATGTGGATATGATGTCTGGATTATTTTTCACAATTGAGAGACTTGGTGGTTCCATCAAAGAGTCGGTAGCTATTGCACTAGTGTTGAATTCTCTTCATAAAGATTATGAGGGTTTTAAGATGCACTATCTCTTTCATCAGAAAGAGAGCACATTCTGTGAACTTGTGGAATTCCTCATGAAATGCGAGAAAATCCTCAAGTTCAATCAAGACCCTTTGAATGTGAGGTGCACTAAATTCAAGAAAGTAGGCAAGGGGAAGAAAAGCAAGGCTGCATCTTCGTCCACTCCCGGAGGGCATCTGGCGCCTTCCAAGAGCAAGATGAAGAGGAATGCTTCTCCTTCTACATCGCAATGCTTCAATTGTAATGAAACTGGTCATTACAAGCGAGATTGCCCCAAACTAAAGGAAGAGAAGAAGGACGGAAACGTTGCTTCTCCTTCAGGTATGTATGTTATACATTGTAATCTTGCTAATTCTACTTCTTGGGTATTAGATACTAGTTGTGGCTCACACTTATGTTCCAATTCACAGGGACTAAGGAGAAGTAGAAAGCTTGATAAAGGCGAGATGGATCTACGCGTGGGAAATGGAGCACGGATTGCTGCATTAGCCGTAGGATCTTATTTTATTTCTTTGCCTAGTGGGTTTGTTTTGGAACTAGAAAACTGTTACTATGTTCCTAGTATCACCAGAAACATCATTTCCGTTTCAAGTTTGGATTCTACAGGTTTTAGTTTTCAATTTAAAGACAATAGTTGTTCTTTTTCTTTGAATGGAATGTTTTATGGTTCAGCACAACAAGAAAATGGTCTTTATGTGCTAGATACGAGCAAACACATTTATAACATAAATACCAAAAAGGCTAAAGCTGGTGAATCGGATCTCACATTTCTGTGGCATTGTCGATTAGGCCATATAAACATAAAGCGCATGGAATTACTTCAACGGAAAGGAATTCTAGAATCATTTGACTTAGAGAAGATTGATCAATGCGAATCTTGTTTAGTTGGCAAAATGACAAAGCAACCTTTCTCAAAAGTGGGAGAAAGAGCAAGCGAACTACTAGGGCTAGTACATACGGACGTATGTGGGCCTATGAGTACGAAAGCTAGAGGTGAGTTCAGCTATTTCATAACGTTTACGGACGACTTCAGTAGATATGGCTATATTTACTTAATGAAGCACAAGTCTGAATCGTTTGAGAAATTCAGAGAATTTCAAAATGAAGTAGAGAATCAACATGGCAAGAAAATCAAAGCTCTAAGATCGGATCGAGGAGGTGAATATCTTAGCCACGAGTTTGATGGCCATCTAAAAGAATGCGGTATTCTTTCTGAATTAACTGCTCCGGGGACACCTCAATGGAATGGAGTGTCGGAACGGAGAAACAGGACCTTACTCGATATGGTCAGGTCAATGATGGGTCAGGCCGAACTTCCTTTATAGTTCTGGGGACATGCGTTGCAAACTGCAGCACTCACACTGAATCGTGCTCCGTCAAAAGCTGTTGAAAAGACTCCATACGAATTATGGACTGGGAAACTTCCAAAGTTGTCTTTTCTGAAAATTTGGGGTTGCGAAGCATATGTCAAGCGATTAATTTCGGACAAGCTACAACCTAAATCTGACAAATGTTTCTTCGTTGGGTATCCAAAAGAAACTATGGGGTATTACTTCTACAACAAGTCAGACAACAAGGTATTCGTTGCTCGTGACGGTGTCTTTTTGGAAAGAAATCATATTTCCAAATTGACAAGTGGGAGAATAATAGACCTCGAAGAGATTCGAGACGAACAACGAACTCAGAACTCTTTAGAAGCAGTTCAAGTTTATGAACCTCCAAGGTCTTTAGAAGAGCCAGTGGGAGTAGTTCCTCAAAACGTTGTTGCCCCTCGTAGGTCAAATAGAACTATTTTTCAGCCGGACAGATGGACAGGCGTCCTCTTGACTGAAAAATTAGACGTTCTCATATTGGATAGTGATGAAACTTTGACTTACAAGCAAGCTATGACGAGCCCAAGCTCCATTAAATGGTTAGAGGCCATGCAATCTGAAATAGACTCCATGTCTGAAAATCAAGTCTGGGATTTGGTTGATTTGCCGGATGGGTTCACACCTATCGGATGCAAATGGGTCTTCAAGTTGAAGAAAGACAAAGATGGAATTGTATACATATACAAGGCTAGATTGGTAGCAAAAGGTTACAGGCAAGTTCACGGCGTTGACTACGATGAAACCTTTTCTCCAGTCGCAATGCTTAAGTCTATTCGGATAATCCTTGCGATTGCTGCTTTTCATGAAATATGGCAAATGGATGTCAAAACTGCCTTCTTGAACGGTGTTCTTGAAGAGACTGTGTTCATGACACAGCCGGAGGGTTTTGTCGATCAAAAGAACCAAGAAAGGTATGCAAGCTTAAGAAGTCCATCTACGGACTAAAGCAGGCATCAAGGAGTTGGAATAAACGATTTGATGAAGCAGTCAACAAGTTTGGCTTCATCAAGAATCAGGACGAATCTTGTGTGTACAAGAAGGTCAGTGGGAGTAAAATTGCATTCCTAGTCTTGTATGTTGACGACATACTGCTTATTGGAAACGACATTCCTATGTTGGAGTTTGTAAAGACTTGGCTCAGGAAGTGTTTCTCAATGAAGGACTTAGGAGAGGCACAATACATATTGGGCATCAAGATCTATAGGGATAGATCTAAGAGGATGATTGGACTTAGCCAAAGCACTTACATTGACAAAGTGCTAGCTAGGTTCAATATGATGGAAGCCAAGAGAGGCCATCTACGCATGTCACATGGCGTATATCTAAGCAAGAATCAGTGTCCCAAAACATCTGATGAGCGTAGAAAGATGAGTGGAATTCCATATGCTTCGGCCATTGGATCCATCATGTATGCTATGATTTGTACAAGGTCGGATGTTTCGTTCGCACTCAGTGCAACAACAGGTACCAGTCAGAACCAGGTGAGGCGCATTGGACTACTGCCAAGAACATCCTAAAGTACCTGAAAAGGACTAAGGATCAGTTTCTGGTTTATGGTGGTACAGATGAGTTGATTGTTAAGGGCTATACGGACGCAAGCTTTCAAACCGACAGAGATGATTTCAGATCACAGTCTGGGTTTGTGTTCTGCCTCAACGGCGGAGCAATAAGCTGGAAAAGTGCTAAGCAAAGCACTATTGCGGATTCTACAACTGAAGCCGAGTACATTGCTGCCTCAGAAGCAGCAAAAGAAGCTGTTTGGATTCGGAAGTTCATCGAAGAACTTGGTGTTGTCCCCTCTATTAAAGGACCAGTGGCTTTGTATTGCGACAATAGCGGAGCCATTGCCCAGGCAAAGGAGCCTAGTAGCCACCAGAAGTCCAAGCACGTACTGCGGCGATTTCATATACTTCGAGAGATCGTTGAAAGAAAGGAAATCAAGATTTGCAAGGTTGGAACTGACGACAACGTCGCGGATCCATTGACTAAACCGTTGCCACAAGTGAAACACAACGCACATGTAGCAACCATGGGAATCAAGCATGTTGGAGAATGACTTTGATTTTCTAAGTATTGTTTTAGAACATCTGTTAGATCTATGTTTAAAACAATTGGTTTAACCATTTCATATTTATGAAATTTATTTATTTCATATTCATTTAATTGTGGTTTAGAATTAAATGATAAGTCCATGTGTTTCAAATCATTCAAATGGGATGTCAAGATGGATTCTTCGACAAAGAAACACCCATAAGTGAACTTGAATTTTGAAGTCACAAAGGATCCCTAATCCAGGTCATTGAAAGGTGGACGACCAATGACTAATGAAGATTAGATTGCAAGTAGATTACTTAGTTCTGTTTCTTGAACTAGAGTGACTGGATGCGGTCTGGCCTTTCTCCATACAGGCCGTTGAGCCGCGACACCCTCGGCATCGGAATTTCAGGTTGAGCTTTCTTCTTCTTTGCCATGGAAGGCTGGGTGTCAGAATCTTTTGCATAGATACTTATTGGATCTTGTATCGGATTGACCATGAGAACGCTTTAAGAGATTAAAGTCATGTCATAGGTAGTTCTCATTAATGGTGATTAGAAACCGTTCCTCAGAACATGATCGATTATGTCTGCTCGTTTGAGAATTAGTTCGCTTTGATACTAGCTAAACGTCGCACCGTAAAAGGAGGCTATAAAAGCAGTTATTGGGCGTACTATGAATCAAAGTGAGTGTTCATAGATTGCAAGAATGTATTGTCCTCCTATCTTTGATATGATATGGTTTTGTTGTGTAACAAGGCCTCTCGGAGAGTTAGATACTATAAAATGCATGGCCGTGCTCAGAATGGTTAGGCTTAACCTTCTGCAAAAGTTTGACAGTTGAACTCTGTAATCCGAGAAACACTTCTGGACCTAATAAGGATGGCTTGGATCTTACCTTATGTTCAGTAAGTAACACTAAGTGACAAAGGAATGTGGATGCACACTTGTCTGAATGGCAAGTGGGAGATTGAAGGAAATATGTCCTTCACCCAAGGTGCATTAAGTCTAATACCAAGGTTCAGATTAATTGCGAACAATTAATTCAGTGAGATCAAGTGATCGGAACACTAGCTGGAGCAATGCTTCCGATCAGTGAGTTCTAATGGATATTGAACTCACAACTTACTCTTGACTGAACCTACAAGGTCACACCAATGACACGTAACAGATCACCGGATTAAATGAATCGGAAATTCATTTAATAGATTTTCGGGTTTTAAGTTGGAAACGTATTATACGATACGACCTTGCATCAGAATCGTATATCGTATCGCGAATATTCGTAAGCTAGGGAAAACGAATAAATCGTATCGTACGACGGTGATTCGTCGTATACGAAACGGTAAATAAATATATCGGAAATATATTTAATCGCGAATACAAGGAGCGGCCCACGAGCCGAGTGCACGAAGCACTCGAGGCCCATGGGCGTGCGCATAGGCGAGCAAGCAAAGCAACGCAGCAGCAGCGAGGCCCTTGTGGCGCGGAGCTGTACGCGTGCATGCGGGCCGAGACCACGACACAGCAGCAGCGCGGCCCACGGCCCACTAGATGTGCGTGTCCGTGTGTTTTGGCTTGCGGGCTTGCTAGCCGGCCTTGCCTCTTGGCTTGGTCGGTTAGTAAGTTTATGTAAATAACCTTACAACCAAAATTCCAACTTAGCACAATCACAATTCAGATTACACACAACCCTAGGAGAAAACAGAGAACCCTAATTCTCTCTGTGCCTCCATAGTTCATCCCAAAAGAAAATCTCTTGATCAATTGTCTAAGCTACGATAATCAAGACGGATCTGAACGTGTCGGTGAACCATGTAGAGGAACGACAAGTGGAGTTCTTTGTTCGTGTTCGTTGACAGATTATTGTGGAAAACACGCTTTGAATGTAAGTTTGCTTAATCTGTGCTTTATACATGTTTCTTGGCTTTGAGGATTGTTCCGCACATATTATTATGTTTAACTGTATTCCCCTACAGATCGAGGTTGCTTGCAATTACTTTGCTACAGTGAAGAACCTACGCGAACTAAGGAAGAAGGATGTTATGGCAGAGATGGTTATTCATTGCTTACCTGCTAGGAACCCATACATAGAGCTTAAGAATCGATTTCGTGATATGCATATGGAAAATGGTATTCCTAATTACTACAAGTATGGTACTCCAGATGGTAGATGGAGATATGATTTGGAGATTATGACCACGATTATAGAGCTTGCGGAGGAATGCTTTGATGATGGTAAAACAGTGGAAATCATCAACCTTACATGATTAGATAATGATACAGAAACTCAGATGGATGAGGATAGTGATGATGATGTTGTTGAGATTGAGAACCCTAATCCTATCATTCCTGAACCTACTATTGAGATCTCCAGTGATATAGAAATTGAGCCAGAGACTAACACTCATGAAGTAAACATTGAGCTACAACAGAATAATGAGGATATGGAGTACGAGTCTGATCCAGAGGAAGATTTTGATGACCTTGAAGACCATGAGCACTCTTCACCAGTCTGTAGAGGTGGTTGGATAGTAGAGTAGCATTTTAAAAGACTTTTCTAATGTAATAGATAATGCTCAAATTTTAGTGAAGTAATAAAGTAGTGAACTACTATTTATGGTTTTAGTAGTCCAGTTTGTGGTTTTTCGAATAAAGTACGATCCAAATGATGTATATTCTTTCCATTGAAGTAATAAAGTTTAGAATTCTTTCTTTTACCTCTAATTCTAAGTTTATGTTCTCTTTTAGCGATTATCGCAAAAGAACTTCATGTATTTCTTCAATGAAATTATACTTGCAAGGTGGTTCAATTTTCACCACTTGAACTTTGAGATGCGGACTAAGTGGAAAAGCGGCCCATAGTAGGCGCCTATCTTGCTTAGGGTCCGAAAATTTCGTGTTTGTGTACTAATTGAATGGCTAGTTAGTGCAATGATTTAGTAAGGCAGTGTCCAAACTCAGTTGTTAAAGTTAGTCTTTTGTTTTATTCAGAAGAAGGGAAATGACTACCCAAGGAATTGCCGATGTGGTTAGGCAACTAGCTGAAGTAGTGCAGAACTTAGCACAGAATATGACCAACCAGGGAGTTGATCCAGCTGGTGAGATGTTTAAGAAGGTGGCCCAAAGTAAGCCTCCTTTGTATCAAGGGGAGATAGACCCAACTATACTTGAGAACTGGCTAAGGGAGTTTGATAAGCTTATCGTAGCTGTCAATTGCCCAGAAAACCTTAAGGTTAATAGTGCTGTGTATTACCTTTTAGGGGAGAAGCTGATTTGTGGTGGCAGAGGTGTGAGAATGCTTTGAGAGCTACATCTGGATTTGGATGGGTATCATTCAAGGTAGCCTTAAGGAACAAGTTTTACCCACCATACCTGAAGAAGCAGAAAGCCCAAGAGTTCATCGAGTTGAAAATGGATGGGATGTCTGTAACAGGGTACTATTCTAAGTTTATAGAGTTGTCTAGATTTGCACCGGAAGTGGTGGCAACGGAGGAGCTTAGAGATCAGAGATTTGAAAGTGGATTGACTATGGATTTGCAACTGATGCTTGTTGGAGAGACCTTTACATCTCTTGACACCCTGTATGGAAAAGCTGCCAATTTGTATGGCTTGCAGCAAAGGAAGAATGGGAGTGGTGAGAAGAGGAAGGATGTTGGTAACCAAAACCATGGTGGTGGCCAGCACAATCAGGAAAACTTTAAGAAAAACAAGGGAAACAACCATTTCCAGTTCAGGGGAAACCAGGGTGGAAACAGGAACAACTTCCACAATAACAATGGAGATAAGAATCAGTCTGCAGGGAATGGAACGAGAGTCTATAAGTGTAGACGTTGCCATACTAATCACCCAGGTCAAGACTGTAATGGGAACCAAGTTGTCTGTAGGTTTTGTGAGAAGCTAGGCCGTAGACAATTTGAGTGTTGGGCCAAGAATGGGAAACCCAACCAAGTCAACCAAGGAAACCACCAGAACAACCATCGGAATAACCAAAACCGGAATGGAGGGAACAATGGTGGAAACCAAAGGGGTAACCAGAATGGTAACAATGGCAATAATGGTCAGGGTAATGGAAATCTCGGAGGGAACTATCAGCAGGATGGGAACCGAAATGCCAATGGAAATGGCAATGGAGGTGGCTATAACAAAGGAGTTGCCCAAGGAATGCTGAATGTGATCACTAGGCAAGAAGTCGAAAACTCATCTGACATCATAGCTGGTACTTTTTCTATTAACTCCATTTTAGTTAAAGTACTATTTGATTCTGGTGCGACTTATTCATTTATATCAAAGGGTATCTTAGAGAAGTTAGGATTGAAAGAACCTGAAGAGATTGAAGTACCCATAGTGATACCAACCGGTGAGATTGTGAAATGCACTAAGATCCATAGGAATGTACCTTTAACCATAGCCAAGACCATATTCTTGTCTAGCCTAATTGAGTTATAGTTAGGAGATTTAGATGTGATTTTTGGAATGGACTGGTTGGCAATGTTCAAAGCTAAGATTGACTGTGAGAAGCAGAAGATTCATTTGAAGTCTAGTCTAGGAAAGGTTGTGTCGTATCGCCGTTTTGGGAAGCGTAGGAGTATAGGAATCGTCACGGTAATAGAGCTCGTGATGTTAATACACAAAGGGAATCCTGTTTTCTTATGCACCGTAAGAGACCTAGACCATGTGATGAAAGAGAAACCAGGGGATATTGCGGTGGTGAGTGAATTCCTTGACGTTTTTCGGAAGAGATCCCGGGAATGCCGCCCAATCGACCAATTGATTTTACCATAGACTTATCACCCGGAACTGCACCTATCTCGAAAGCCCCATACCGGATGGCTCCAGCAGAAATGAGTGAGTTAAAAGGTCAACTTGAAGAATTACTAGGGAAAGGTTATATCAGACCAAGTGCATCGCCTTGGGGAGCGCCAGTCTTGTTTGTGAAGAAGAAGGACGGTAGTATGAGACTCTGTATAGACTACATGGAGCTCAATAAAGTCACAATAAAAAATAAGTATCCTTTGCCTAGGATAGATGATATATTTGACCAGTTAAAAGGAGCGGGAATGTTTTCAAAGATGGAATTGAGGTCAGGTTACCATCAGTTGAGAATCGCAGAGCACGATATACCAAAGACTGCATTTAGGACTAGATACGGTCATTATGAGTTCACAGTTATGCCTTTTGGATTAACCAATGCGCCTGCAATCTTTATGGACTTAATGAACCGAGTATTTCATGCATTCTTGGACAAGTTTGTAGTGGTTTTCATAGATGATATTCTGGTCTACTCTAAGAATGAGGAGGATCATGCGGAACACTTGAGGTCAGTGTTGAGTACCCTGAGAGACAACCAGTTGTATGCAAAATTCTCGAAGTGTGAATTCTGGCTGGAGAGAGTTGCATTTTTAGGACATTTCGTATCCAAGGATGGAGTTGCAGTGGATCCTGCAAAGATAAAAGCCATTAGTGAGTGGCCTACACCTAAGAGTGTCACCGATATTCGGAGTTTTCTTGGTTTAGCGGGTTATTATAGACGCTTTGTGCAAGCCTTTTCTATAATCGCCAAACCAATGACAACCTTGATGAAGAAAGAAGCAAAGTTTGAGTGGAATGACCAGTGTAAGGAGGCGTTCCAAGCCTTAAAGACGCGATTGACAACTGCGCCGGTGTTGACTTTGCCTGATGAGAGCGGTACCTATGATGTATATAGTGATGCCTCTAAGAATGGTTTAGGGTGTTGATGCAGAATGGGAAGGTGATTGCTTATGCATCGAGGCAGTTGAAGCCATATGAATCCAATTACCCCACCCATGATTTAGAGTTAGACGCCATAGTGTTTGCATTGAAGATATGGAGACACTATCTGTATGGTGTGAAATGTAGGATATTCACGGATCACAAAAGTTTGAAGTACATTTTCACACAAAATGACTTAAATATGCGCCAACGAAGGTGGTTGGAATTAATCAAGGATTATGATTTGGATATTCAATACCATGAGGGAAAAGCCAATGTAGTCACAGATGCCTTGAGTAGGAAATCAAGTCATAGTGTGAATGCGTTAGTAGTTGCTAACGAGCTGTGTAAGGAGATTCAGCGATTGAACCTAGAAATAGTGAGTGGAGAATGTCTTGAGGGTATGATGAATGCCTTAACCATCCAGTCGTCGGTATTTGATGAAATCAGGGAGAATCAAGCTGGTGATGTTAAGTTAGAGCGGATCAAGGAAAAGATTTCGCAAGGAAAGGAGATTGATTTTAAGATCCACGAGGATGGAAGTTTGAGGTATAAAGGATGCTGGTGCGTACCTCAAAAGTGTGGTGAACTAAAGGAAAAGTTAATGAGATAAGGTCACAATACACCATATTTTGTTCACCTGGGAGGTGACAAGCTGTATAAGGATCTGAAGAAGGTCTATTGGTGGCCAAGGATGAAAAGTGAAGTGGTTGAATTTGTGGCAAGGTGTTTGACTTATCAGAAAGTTAAGATTGAGCATAGGAGACCTCAAGGGAAGGTCCAACCTTTAGAAATTCCGAGTTGGAAGTGGGACTGTATCTCAATGGACATTGTCACTTGTTTACCCAAGTCGAAGAGTGGAAATGACACCATTTGGGTAGTGGTGGATAGGTTGACTAAGTCGGCAATGTTTATACCAATGAAAGAAACCTGGAAAATGGAACAACTTTCCAAATGTTACATCAAACATGTAGTGAGATTACATGGAGTTCCTAAGGATATCGTAGCAGATAGAGATTCTAGGTTCCTTTCGAATTTCAAGAAAAGTATGCAGAAGAACTTTGGTACCACATTGAAAATGAGTACATCGTTCCACCCAGCCACAGATGGACAAACAGAAAGAACTATTCAAACCTTAGAAGATATGCTAAGAGCTTGTGTGATTGATTATCAAAGGTGGATGGGAAGATAGCCTAGATCTAATTGAGTTTTCATACAACAATAGCTATCATGCCAGTATTGGAATAGCACCATTCGAAGCCCTGTATGGACGAAAATGCAGAAGTCCAATATATTGGAGTGACATTAGTGAAACCGTCGTATTAGGTCCGCAATTGATAGAGGACACTATGAATCAGGTTAGGACTATTCAATCCAAAATCCAAGCTCCGCAAGATTGCCAAAAGAGCTACGCAGATTTAAAGCGTAGGGATGAAGAGTTCCAAACAGGCGACAAAGTGTTGCTTAAGGTTTCACCAATGAAAGGTGTGATGAGATTTGGGAAGAAAGGAAAGCTTAGCCCAAAGTATATAGGCCCATATGAGATCCTAGAACGGATAGGGAAGGTAGCATATAGATTAGCCTTGCCCATGGACTTGCATAGAGTACACAATGTGTTTCATGTATCTCAGTTGAGAAAGTATGTCCCGGATAAATCTTATGTACTGCAATCGGAGACCATAGAGTTAGAC
Source organism: Spinacia oleracea (assembly GCF_020520425.1). Classification (NCBI taxonomy): domain Eukaryota; kingdom Viridiplantae; phylum Streptophyta; class Magnoliopsida; order Caryophyllales; family Amaranthaceae; genus Spinacia; species Spinacia oleracea. The sequence goes on along the minus strand of NC_079488.1, from coordinate 65,884,798 downwards.
CAAAGTTTGAAATTTGAGGAAAGACCTGTCCAAATCCTTGATAGCAAAGTGCGTAGTACACGAACTAAGGATGTTAAGATTGTTAAAGTGTTGTGGTCTAACCAAGAGTCTGAGGAAGCAACCTGGGAAGCGGAGGAGGAAATGAGAAAGAAATATCCCGAGCTTTTTCCCGAGGTTAGTTGACTTACGGGGCCGTAACTCGTTTTCTTTAAGGGGGGTAGAGTGTGGTAGAATTTCGCGCTTTTTACCTTATTTACCCAATTTATCCTTTAAGATATGCTTGAATCGTTGTTTCCAGTGAAGTTTCACTGTTTATTGTCATGTTGAATTACTTAAAGAGTACAGCAACTAAAAACTTTTTGCAAAGAAAACGCACTAAAGTCTCACAATAGTCTCAAGTCTAATTTTAAAATCGTAATTTCCATGCCCAAGTTTCGGGACGAAACTTCTTTTAAGGAGGGTTGACTGTAATACCTCGTATTTTTCTATAATTATAAATATATTTTATTATATTTATAAAGCATTTCGTTGTATTTATAAAGTATTTTTATAAATTAATTTCATTTAATGAGAATTAAATGCGCTTTTATTTTTAAGTAATTTAATTTTTAACTAATTACGAAAACCGAAATTTATTAAATAAATTCAACGGATTTATTTAATCGGGATTTGTTGGGTCGTATTCCTAAAACGAATTAATTTAATTAAAGCCCAGTTGTTTTGCCATGATCAAACCCAACAAAAGCTTGCAAGGATTAACTTCAACTAAGCCCGAAAGCAAGCCCAACCTTAAACCCTAATCCCTAGCCCATGAAGGGATGAGAACCTATAAATACCTCTCACCTTCATGAGATCTCCTAACCTAAAATTTCTGAATTTTCTCTCCTCTCTTTCCTCTCCTCTTTGTCCGGCCCTTTCTTGAGCCACAAGGCACGAGCCTCGTGCCCTTGTGTTCGTGCCCAGCCGCGCCTCACGCGCACCCCTCTCTCCCTCTCGTTCGCGTCGCAGCCCCGCAGCGCCCAGCACTCGTGCACGAGGCCGCTGTTGTTGCTGCTTGCTGTGCGCACTCGCGTGCCCCTCTCTCTTGCCCAGGGTCGTCTTAGACATTTTGGAGGCCCTGTTCTAATCTTAGAAATTGGCCCCCTTGCACGTAGTGTCGAGTACAACTTCAAAAACTGTGGTTTTTAATAAATTTTTTTTGTTTGGCAGAAGTATAATAATTAAGATTATTTCAAAATATAATCACACTCCGTGAATACATTATTTTTTTGAAGCCCAAATAACCTAAAAAGCACAAAGAACTCAAAGTCTCAAACAACACCGTAAATAGCATCCCAATTATACCACTTCAAATTAAAACTCATTGCTAAAATTAGTCAACTACCAATTGAAATTGATTTACAATACCCTTTTTTCTAGCTTTAAATTAACAATAGCTATTCAATTGTAGTAATTTACAAACACGAAATTAACAATTCCCTCAAAAAAAAACATGAAATTAACAAATAATACTCTCAGACTAAAATAAAATATAGATGATAAACTCATCCTCATTAAATAAGATAAATCGTTTTTAAAGAAAACCACAACAATGAACTTGGTTGTTCTTCAATCATTCGACAGTGCGCTCCCACTTCCCAATTACCAGCAACCAATACACCACAAACGTGAATTAAACATTGAATTGGAGAATGGTAGAATAGGAAATCCTATGATATCTAAATATGATTTTTTGCCTTTAAAAAACTGCAGTGGTTGAATATTTTTAAATGAAAGGGTAGATATTGGAATTAATTTCTCCATTGAAAAAACTCAAGGATTGAGAGTAACCGTTTTGTTGAATAATTGGGAGGGATTAATGGAAAATTTGATATAAACAAGAAAATTAATTATAAATTAGAGTTGAATGGAATATGGAAGATTGAAAACAGTTATTGCCTTATGGGGATTGAAAGATTGCAAGACACGGAAAATAATTAGACAGTCTACAGTAATTACTGGTTGAAAGTTAAACGTTAGTAATAATGGGAGAGATAGTTACGAAGCAACAAGGTTTTTTTTTTTTTAATAAAAGGCTGGGCTTCAAATATAGGGCCCTTATATTTTGGGGGGCCCTGTGCAGTAGACCAGGATTTTCAACTTAAATTTAAATTATGGGAATCAACTCCTCGTGCGGTTCCCATAAATTATGCTTTACGAAAACCGAATTTTATTAAATAAATTCAACGAATTTATTTAATCGGGATTTGTTGGGTCGTATTTCTAAAACGAATTAATTTAATTAAAGCCCAGTTGTTTTTCCATGATCAAACCCAACAAAAGCTTGCAAGGATTAAATTCAACTAAGCCCGAAAGCAAGCCCAACCTTAAACCCTAATCCCTAGCCCATGAAGGGATGAGAACCTATAAATACCTCTCACCTTCATGAGATCCCCTAACCTAAAATTTCTGAATTTTCTCTCCTCTCTTTCCTCTCCTCTTTGTCCGACCCTTTCTTGACCCACAAGGCACGAGCCTCGTGCCCTTGTGTTCGTGCCCAACCGCGCCTCACGCCCACCCCTCTCTCCCTCTCGTTCGCGTCGCTGCCCCGCAGCGCCCAGCACTCGTGCACGAGGCCGCTGTTGTTGCTGCTTGTTGTGCGCACTCGCGTGCCCCTCTCTCTTGCCCAGGGCCGTCTTAGACATTTTGGAGGCCCTGTTCTAATCTTTGAAATTGGCCCCCTTGCACGTAGTGTCGAGTACAACTTCAAAAACTGTGGTTTTTAATAAATTATTTTTGTTTGGCAGAAGTATAATAATTAAGATTATTTCAAAATATAATCACACTCCGTGAATACATTATTTTTTTGAAGCCCAAATAACCTAAAAAGCACAAAGAACTCAAAGTCTCAAACAACACCGTAAATAGCATCCCAATTATACCACTTCAAATTAAAACTCACTGCTAAAATTAGTCAACTACCAATTGAAATTGATTTACAATACCCTTTTTTCTAACTTTAAATTAACAATAGCTATTCAATTGTAGTAATTTACAAACACGAAATTAACAATCCCCTAAAAAAAACATGAAATTAACAAATAATACTCTCAGACTAAAAAAAAAAATATAGATAATAAACTCATCCTCATTAAATAAGATAAATCGTTTTTAAAGAAAACCACAACAATGAACCTGGTTGTTCTTCAATCACTCGGCAGTGCGCTCCCACTTCCCAATTACCAGCAACCAATACACCACAAACGTGAATTAAACATTGAATTGGAGAATGGTAGAATAGGAAATCCTATGATATCTAAATCTGATTTTTTGCCTTTAAAAAACTGCAGTGGTTGAATATTTTTAAATGAAAGGGTAGATATTGGAATTAATTTCTCCATTGAAAAAACTCAAGGATTGAGAGTAACCGTTTTGTTGAATAATTGGGAGGGATTAATGGAAAATTTGATATAAACAAGAAAATTAATTTTAAATTAGAGTTGAATGGATTATGGAAGATTGAAAACAGTTATTGCCTTATGGGGATTGAAAGATTGCAAGACACGGAAAATAATTAGACAGTCTACAGTAATTACTGGTTGAAAGTTAAACGTTAGTAATAATGGGAGAGATAGTTACGAAGCAACAAGGTTTTTTTTTTTTAATAAAAGGCTGGGCTTCAAATATTGGGCCCTTATATTTTGGGGGGCCCTGTGCAGTAGACTAGGATTTTCAACTTAAATTTAAATTATGGGAATCAACTCCTCGTGCGGTTCCTATAAATTATGCTTTACGAAAACCGAATTTTATTAAATAAATTCAACGAATTTATTTAATCGGGATTTGTTGGGTCGTATTTCTAAAACGAATTAATTTAATTAAAGCCCAGTTGTTTTGCCATGATCAAACCCAACAAAATCTTGCAAGGATTAAATTCAACTAAGCCCGAAAAGAAGCCCAACCTTAAACCCTAATCCCTAGCCCATGAAGGGATGAGAACCTATAAATACCTCTCACCTTCATGAGATCCCCTAACCTAAAATTTCTGAATTTTCTCTCCTCTCTTTCCTCTCCTCTTTGTCCGACTTTTTCTTGAGCCACAAGGCACGAGCCTCGTGCCCTAGTGTTCGTGCCAGCCGCGCCTCACGCGCACCCCTCTCTCCCTCTCGTTCGCGACGTAGCCCCGCAGCGCCCAGCACTCGTGCACGAGCCGCTGTTGTTGTTGCTTGCTGTGCGCACTCGCGTGCCCCTCTCTCTTGCCCAGGGCCGTCTTAGACATTTTGGAGGCCCTGTTCTAATCTTAGAAATTGGCCCCCTTGCACGTAGTGTCGAGTACAACTTCAAAAACTGTGGTTTTTAATAAATTTTTTTTTGTTTGGCAGAAGTATAATAATTAAGATTATTTCAAAATATAATCACACTCCGTGAATACATTATTTTTTTGAAGCCCAAATAACCTAAAAAGCACAAAGAACTCAAAGTCTCAAACAACACCGTAAATAGCATCCCAATTATACCACTTCAAATTAAAACTCACTGCTAAAATTAGTCAACTATCAATTGAAATTGATTTACAATACCCTTTTTTCTAGCTTTAAATTAACAATAGCTATTCAATTGTAGTAATTTACAAACACGAAACTAACAATACCCTCAAAAAAAAAACATGAAATTAACAAATAATACTCTCAGACTAAAAAAAATATAGATAATAAACTCATCCTCGTTAAATAAGATAAATCGTTTTTAAAGAAAACCACAACAATGAACCTGGTTGTTCTTCAATCATTCGACAGTGCGCTCCCACTTCCCAATTACCAGCAACCAATACACCAGAAACGTGAATTAAACATTGAATTGGAGAATGGTAGAATAGGAAATCCTATGATATCTAAATATGATTTTTTGCCTTTAAAAAACTGCAGTGGTTGAATATTTTTAAATGAAAGGGTAGATATTGGAATTAATTTCTCCATTGATAAAACTCAAGGATTGAGAGTAACCGTTTTGTTGAATAATTGGGAGGGATTAATGAAAAATTTGATATAAACAAGAAAATTAATTATAAATTAGAGTTGAATGGAATATGGAAGATTGAAAACAGTTATTGCCTTATGGGGATTTAAAGATTGCAAGACACGGAAAATAATTAGACAGTCTACAGTAATTACTGGTTGAAAGTTAAACGTTAGTAATAATGGGAGAGATAGTTACGAAGCAACAAGGTTTTTTTTTTTTAATAAAAGGCTGGGCTTCAAATATTGGGCCCTTATATTTTGGGGGGCCCTGTGCAGTAGACCAGGATTTTCAAATTAAATTTAAATTATGGGAATCAACTCCTCGTGCGGTTCCCATAAATTATGCTTTACGAAAACCGAATTTTATTAAATAAATTCAACGAATTTATTTAATCGGGATTTGTTGGGTCGTATTTCTAAAACGAATTAATTTAATTAAAGCCCAGTTGTTTTGCCATGATCAAACCCAACAAAATCTTGCAAGGATTAAATTCAACTAAGCCCGAAAGCAAGCCCAACCTTAAACCCTAATCCCTAGCCCGTGAAGGGATGAGAACCTATAAATACCTCTCACCTTCATGAGATCCCCTAACCTAAAATTTCTGAATTTTCTCTCCTCTCTTTCCTCTCCTCTCTATCCGACCCTTTCTTGAGCCACAAGGCACGAGCCTCGTGCCCTTGTGTTCGTGCCCAGCCGTGCCTCACGGGCACCCCTCTCTCCCTCTCGTTCGTGGCGTAGCCCCGCAGCGCCCAGCACTCGTGCACGAGGCCGTTGTTGTTGCTGCTTGATGTGCGCACTCGCGTGCCCCTCTCTCTTGCCCAGGGCCGTCTTAGACATTTTGGAGGTCCTGTTCTAATCTAAGAAATCGGCCCCCTTACACGTAGTGTCGAGTACAACTTCAAAAAATGTGGTTTTTAATAAAAAAAATTTGTTTGGCAGAAGTATAATAATTAAGATTATTTCAAAATATAATCACACTCCGTGAATACATTATTTTTTTGAAGCCCAAATAACCTAAAAAGCACAAAGAACTCAAAGTCTCAAACAACACCGTAAATAGCATCCCAATTATACAACTTCAAATTAAAACTCACTGCTAAAATTAGTCAACTACCAATTGAAATTGATTTACAATACCCTTTTTTCTAGCTTTAAATTAACAATAGCTATTCAATTGTAGTAATTTACAAACACGAAATTAACAATTCCGTCAAAAAAAAAACATAAAATTAACAAATAATACTCTCAGACTAAAAAAAATATAGATAATAAACTCATCCTCATTAAATAACATAAATAGTTTTTAAAGAAAACCACAACAATGAACCTGGTTGTTCTTCAATCATTCGACAGTGCGCTCCCACTTCCCAATTACCAGCCACCAATACACCAGAAACGTGAATTAAACATTGAATTGGAGAATGGTAGAATAGGAAATCCTATGATATCTAAATCTGATTTTTTGCCTTTAAAAAACTGCAGTGGTTGAATATTTTTAAATGAAAGGGTAGATATTGGAATTAATTTCTCCATTGAAAAAACTCAAGGATTGAGAGTAACCGTTTTGTTGAATAATTGGGAGGGATTAATGGAAAATTTGATATAAACAAGAAAATTAATTATAAATTAGAGTTGAATGGAATATGGAAGATTGAAAAAAGTTATTGCCTTATGGGGATTGAAAGATTGCAAGACACGGAAAATAATTAGACAGTCTACAGTAATTACTGGTTGAAAGTTAAACGTTAGTAATAATTGGAGAGATAGTTACGAAGCAACAAGTTTTTTATTTTTTAATAAAAGGCTGGGCTTCAAATATTGGGCCCTTATATTTTGGGGGGCCCTGTGCAGTAGACCAGGATTTTCAACTTAAATTTAAATTCTGGGAATCAACTCCTCGTGCGGTTCCCATAAATCATGCTTTACGAAAACCGAATTTTATTAAATAAATTCAACGAATTTATTTAATCGGGATTTGTTGGGTCGTATTTCTAAAACGAATTAATTTAATTAAAGCCCAGTTGTTTTGCCATGATCAAACCCAACAAAAGCTTGCAAGGATTAAATTCAACTAAGCCCGAAAGCAAGCCCAACCTTAAACCCTAATCCCTAGCCCATGAAGGGATGAGAACCTATAAATACCTCTCACCTTCATGAGATCCCCTAACCTAAAATTTCTGAATTTTCTCTCCTCTCTTTCCTCTCCTCTTTGTCAGACCCTTTCTTGAGCCACAAGGCACGAGCCTCGTGCCCTTGTGTTCGTGCCCAGCCGCGCCTCACGCGCACCCCTCTCTCCCTCTCGTTCGCATCGCAGCCCCGCATCGCCCAGCACTCGTGCACGAGGCCGCTGTTGTTGCTGCTTGCTGTGCGCACTCGTGTGCCCCTCTCTCTTGCCCAGGGCCGTCTTAAACATTTTGGAGGCCCTGCTCTAATCTTATAAATTGGCCCCCTTGCACGTAGTGTCGAGTACAACTTCAAAAAATGTGGTTTTTAATAAAAAAAAAATTTGTTTGGCAGAAGTATAATAATTAAGATTATTTCAAAATATAATCACACTCCGTGAATACATTATTTTTTTGAAGCCCAAATAACCTAAAAAGGACAAAGAACTCAAAGTCTCAAACAACACCGTAAATAGCATCCCAATTATACAACTTCAAATTAAAACTCACTGCTAAAATTAGTCAACTACCAATTGAAATTGATTTACAATACCCTTTTTTCTAGCTTTAAATTAACAATAGCTATTCAATTGTAGTAATTTACAAACACGAAATTAACAATTCCGTCAAAAAAAAAACATAAAATTAACAAATAATACTCTCAGACTAAAAAAAATATAGATAATAAACTCATCCTCATTAAATAACATAAATAGTTTTTAAAGAAAACCACAACAATGAACCTGGTTGTTCTTCAATCATTCGACAGTGCGCTCCCACTTCCCAATTACCAGCCACCAATACACCAGAAACGTGAATTAAACATTGAATTGGAGAATGGTAGAATAGGAAATCCTATGATATCTAAATCTGATTTTTTGCCTTTAAAAAACTGCAGTGGTTGAATATTTTTAAATGAAAGGGTAGATATTGGAATTAATTTCTCCATTGAAAAAACTCAAGGATTGAGAGTAACCGTTTTGTTGAATAATTGGGAGGGATTAATGGAAAATTTGATATAAACAAGAAAATTAATTATAAATTAGAGTTGAATGGAATATGGAAGATTGAAAAAAGTTATTGCCTTATGGGGATTGAAAGATTGCAAGACACGGAAAATAATTAGACAGTCTACAGTAATTACTGGTTGAAAGTTAAACGTTAGTAATAATTGGAGAGATAGTTACGAAGCAACAAGTTTTTTATTTTTTAATAAAAGGCTGGGCTTCAAATATTGGGCCCTTATATTTTGGGGGGCCCTGTGCAGTAGACCAGGATTTTCAACTTAAATTTAAATTCTGGGAATCAACTCCTCGTGCGGTTCCCATAAATCATGCTTTACGAAAACCGAATTTTATTAAATAAATTCAACGAATTTATTTAATCGGGATTTGTTGGGTCGTATTTCTAAAACGAATTAATTTAATTAAAGCCCAGTTGTTTTGCCATGATCAAACCCAACAAAAGCTTGCAAGGATTAAATTCAACTAAGCCCGAAAGCAAGCCCAACCTTAAACCCTAATCCCTAGCCCATGAAGGGATGAGAAACTATAAATACCTCTCACCTTCATGAGATCCCCTAACCTAAAATTTCTGAATTTTCTCTCCTCTCTTTCCTCTCCTCTTTGTCAGACCCTTTCTTGAGCCACAAGGCACGAGCCTCGTGCCCTTGTGTTCGTGCCCAGCCGCGCCTCACGCGCACCCCTCTCTCCCTCTCGTTCGCGTCGCAGCCCCGCATCGCCCAGCACTCGTGCACGAGGCCGCTGTTGTTGCTGCTTGCTGTGCGCACTCGTGTGCCCCTCTCTCTTGCCCAGGGCCGTCTTAAACATTTTGGAGGCCCTGCTCTAATCTTATAAATTGGCCCCCTTGCACGTAGTGTCGAGTACAACTTCAAAAAATGTGGTTTTTAATAAAAAAAAATTTGTTTGGCAGAAGTATAATAATTAAGATTATTTCAAAATATAATCACACTCCGTGAATACATTATTTTTTTGAAGCCCAAATAACCTAAAAAGGACAAAGAACTCAAAGTCTCAAACAACACCGTAAATAGCATCCCAATTATACCACTTCAAATTAAAACTCACTGCTAAAATTAGTCAACTACCAATTGAAATTGATTTACAATACCCTTTTTTCTAGCTTTAAATTAACAATAGCTATTCAATTGTAGTAATTTACAAACACGAAATTAACAATTCCCACAAAAAAAAACATGAAATTAACAAATAATACTCTCAGACTAAAAAAAATATAGATAATAAACTCATCCTCATTAAATAAGATAAATCGTTTTTAAAGAAAACCACAACAATGAACCTGATTGTTCTTCAATCATTCGACAGTGCGCTCCCACTTCCCAATTACCAGCAACCAATACACCAGAAACGTGAATTAAACATTGAATTGGAGAATGTTAGAATAGGAAATCCTATGATATCTAAATCTGATTTTTTGCCTTTAAAAAACTGCAGTGATTGAATATTTTTAAATGAAAGGGTAGATATTTGAATTAATTTCTCCATTGAAAAAACTCAAGGATTGAGAGTAACCGTTTTGTTGAATAATTGGGAGGGATTAATGGAAAATTTGATATAAACTAGAAAATTAATTATAAATTAGAGTTGAATGGAATATGGAAGATTGAAAACAGTTATTGCCTTATGGGGATTGAAAGATTGCAAGACACGGAAAATAATTAGACAGTCTACAGTAATTACTGGTTGAAAGTTAAACGTTAGTAATAATGGGAGAGATAGTTACGAAGCAACAAGGTTTTTTTTTTAAATAAAAGGCTGGGCTTCAAATATTGGGCCCTTATATTTTGGGGGGCCCTGTGCAGTAGACCAGGATTTTCAACCTAAATTTAAATTTTTAGATTGTTTATAAGCTTTAAAAAGTTGGTTCCCATAATTTTCAACTTAAGCTTTAAAAAGTTGGTTCCCATAATCAACTCCTCGCCCCTCGTCACTCCCTTGCGCGCGCTGTGCGGTGCGTGTAGTGCTATTGTTGTTGCTTGTTGTGTTGCGTGGTCGGCGCACACACACACACACGGAATCGTTGTGTGTGTGTGTGTGTTGATCAATTGTTTAAATCAAAATTTGTTTACAAAAATATTAATTTTCAGTTTTAAATTGATTTAATTGTTGTCATTATTTTAAATATTTGGGTTGTCTAAATTAATTAGAACGGTTATGAACACCGTATTGGGTTAGTGTTGTGTTTTAATTAAAGAGATTGGTTTTGATGATTGAAATTATTATTTTCAGATTTAATAAAGTTTATAAAGTTTTAATTAAACATGTTTTTGGGATAAACTATTGTTAGGGTTTTGATTTCAATTAATTAAGCGATTGATTCACATAATTTAATGACAATTTAAATTATGGGAATCAACTTAAATTTTCAGATTGTTTATAAGCTTTAAAAAGTTGGTTTCTAATGGTTTTAAAGCGAAAAAGTCAATGTTTTTATGTTAGGACTTGAGTTTACTATTTGAGACTATTAAATTAACGATTAACGATTGATTTCTAATTAAACTAAGAGTGTTAGAATCTTAAATAGTTGTTGGAAATTTAGTAAACATGGATAATAATTTAGTTCTCTTTTCGTGTTATAGGAGTTGATTTCTAGTGAGTCGTTATTCGCACAATGGCCCCCGTACTTAGGTATTCCAGGTACGTACAAGACTAGGGTTACCACCCATCCCTTGAGGACTTTGTGAAGTGAATTGAATGCGAATCATGTGAACATATATGTGGTTATGAATTCATGTTTGATGATTGGGAATGAATATGTTATTATGAATTCATGTTTGATTTTGAGAACGAGCATGTATTATTATTATTTGAATCTATGTGAACGAGCATGTTATGAATTGAATTATGCTTTATAGATTCTATATTATTGAACTATCATGTTATGGACTTTTATAATCGTTGAATTATGTCAAGCATGTTGTTCAAGTTGGTTTGCATGTATGAGTAGTGCGCATGCAAGTTGTTATTATTGTTATGCTATAGTACAGGATGTCTAGCATAATTATGGAGCCAGTCGAATATTGCCAGTGAGCAATATATATTCTACCAAAGGGGTAGAATATGTTAGAGAGTCTATGTGAATTGAATTAAGTACAATTCGTGCTAAGGGCACACCCCGCTTGTTAATAGGCAATGTCGGGTTATCTCAAACAGTGTTTTTGAGAAGGGACAATGGGAGTAATTTCACTTGAGTCTTGTTTGATCACAAGTCCTAAAGAAGTAAAATAATGAAGTGTCATTGTTGAATTGTTTGATTGTTCGATTGTTTGTATGTTGTGTTTGAGTAGAGTCTTGAGTCGCCTTGAACATAACATATTAATTAACGCAAAGTGTAACCCAAAGAGCTTCATAACTCTTGGAACGTATGTACCTTGAGTATGAACAATGGAGGGAGTCTTGCCGGAAAACTTGTACTCCTAGAATGATACAAGACGTTTCATTCTCTTTTATGCCGTTGTGCATTGGAATTCCTGTCGGTAAGGCCCGACTGTCGGTAGTAGCCCGACTTATTTTGGTGTATGGTTGGCTCCCATCACCCTTTTCTTTCCTTTTGAGGATACTTTACTTTACCTGTTCGAAGCTACTTTTTATTAATCTGTGAGTCAAGAGTCGTGTCAAGTGTCGAGTCTTGTCTCCATGCTTATCTGTTTATTATATGGATTTTGCGTGTGGATTATTTAATTTGTCGAGTGAAGCATGTTAGGATAGAACGTTATTCTAGCTTGTTCGTACTCAGCTTTTGCTGACTTCGTGCTTCATGTCTTTTGGTCATGGCCTTTTCCTTAATGACCCTATGATGATCCATCAATCGCATTTGCGTTGTTGGGGAGTAGATTTATAATAAAGCAGGTTTGTAGAAATAACTTGCGGGAGAAGTTATCATGGGATTGAGTCGAGAGTTTATTCTTCCGTATTTTATAAACTCTATTTTTATTTACTGTCATGACTAATACTACTTATAGTTAATGGATTTCAAATGGTTTAATACTTTGGATTTGGGCCTCAACGGCTCCAACTTGTTTTAATAACCATTAACTATTTATTTAATTGTTTTGAAAGTTAGTTAATTCCGCTGCGTAATTCTGGTAAATAGCCTTAGCCGTTATCACGGTGGCGGTAATATCTTGGTAATTCCTCTGTTTTAAGTTGGAAAATGTTTTATAAAAAGCAAGGAATTATTAGGGTGTTACAGGGTTTAATGAGGGGGTGTATTTGTAGTTTTTCCTCCCCACATGGGCTAGGTTTTGGGAGTTTTGAGCTAGGCTTACTTTCGGGATTAACTAAAATTAATCCTTGCAAGCCTTGTTGGGTTTGATCATGAAATTTTAACTGGGCTTTGATTAAATTAAATTCGTTTCAAAATACGACCCAACAAATCCCGATTAAATAAATTCGTTGAATTTATTTAATAAAAATACGGTTTTCGTAATTAACTAATAATTAAATTAATTATAAAAAAACACATTTAATTCTCATTAAATGGAATTAAATTCATAAAAATACTTTATAAATATAACAAAATACTTTATAAATATAATAAAATATATTTATAAATACAGAAAAATACGAGGTATTGCAGTAACTTCCAATGCTGCCACAAATTTTCGGTTATATTTTGTGCTGCCCTCCCTTTTCGGTTATATTCTGGTAACTATTTCCATATGTACTAATTATGCTTGAGATTAATTTGCATTGTATTCTGGCAATTATTTTTCTGTACCTTGGGGGACCGTGTGCACTAGCGCACGAGCCAACAACTAGTAGGAGAAAACAAGAGAAAACATTTCTTTTTTAATAAGCTACTCCATCTGTATAGAATTAGTTGACGCACTTTGACCGACACAAAGTTTAATGAAGGTAAGTTCATTAAAATAAGATGTAAATGGGATAAATGGAAAATAAATAATTGCGATAAAAGATCCCAATTTCTCATATGTGATCGGCCAATCCATCAACTTGATGTCTGGTGTGGCATGTTCACACTGGTAAATAAGCCCAACGCGTTTAAAGTCCATTAACGGAGGTTAAAAGAGCCCAAATGACTGTTTTGCTTTAAGCTAGTTACTTTTATTTAAGCCATGTACTTTTATAGTTTTAGTCAAGGTATTTCTATAATTTAAAATTTTCAGAGAAGATACTTTTATAATTTTAGGTTAGTTACTTTTATAGTTTTGGTCCAGGTACTTTATACAGTTTTTGGGCAACTATTTTATTTAATTTCATAGTTTTAGGCTAGGTAGTCAGGTACTTTTATTGTTTTATTCTAGGTACTTTTATAGTTTTAGTTAAGGTACTTCTATAGTTTTATAGTTTCAGTGAAGATACTTTTATAGTTTAATTTAAGGCTAGGTACTTTAATAGTTTTATTTCAGATACTTTTATAATTTATACCACATATGTTTAAGGTCAGTTACTTTTATAATTTTAATCCATGTACTTTTATAGTTTTAGGGCAATTACTTTTATTTACTCTCATAATTTTAGGCCATGTACTTTTATAGTTTTAGTCTAAATAATTTTGTAGCTTTTTAAGTTACTTTTATAGTTTTAGCCTAATTATTTTTATTTACTTTTAAAGTTTTAGCCTAATTAATTTTATAGTTTTAGGTGAGGTACTTTTATAATTCTAGTCCAGGTACTTTTATGTTTTAGTCCAGGTAATTTTATATTTTTAGGCCGGTTACTTTTATAGTTTAAGCACAATTATTTCCATTTACTTTTTTAGTTTTTGTCCAAGAACTTTTATAGTTTTAGGGTTGTTACCTTTATAAGTTTAGGATGTACTTATATAGTTTTAGGGTACTTATGGTTTAAGATCTAATAGTTGTCGTACACCCGTCAAAAATAAAATCATAGTGAATCCTCCTAACAATGTAGCAGGGTAAGCAGGGTCGAATCCACAGAGAGATGGCTATTTAAATCTAGCTTTCAAAATAAGCAGAAACTAACAATGTCACGAAATTTAGGATTGAAGGTTTAAACTAAAACAAATAGGAAAACAAATTAAAAGATCTAGGGCAATAGTTCACCATGTTTATAGTTCAAAATCAATCAAAACATCATCAACAATTCAATATTCAAAGTATCTAGAGCACGAGTTAATCCTACGGTCGGGTCTTAACACTCTCAATTCAACATATGCACTATGATTGCTAATATAATCAGAATTGCTAGTGGTAGGTAAGCCTCTAAAAGTCGATCTTTCGATTCTAAACCTTATTAGCATTATTTAATCAAACAATTGATCAGATTTCAAAGATTAACAATATAAACCTAATCAACTAGAAATATCAATGAATAATCAAACCATCAACAATAATAATAAAGATTCATAATATAAACATGGATTCCCAAACCCTAGAAAGAAAACTACTCAATCATGAAATAAATTATGAAACTTAAGTCTAAGAATGAAAACATAATCAAAAGCAATTAATAAAATAAAGAGATAAACTAATAATACTTCAAAGAGTTACATAAATGGAGTATGGAGAAAAACTAGGGTTCATGAAAGGAGAAGAGAGAAAAAGAACGTAAAAAGAAAACAAATGGAAATTAGAAAGAAATTAGCACAGCCTTATCTAAAAACTACAGTAATAGTCCCACGGACTTGGAAAGTAATAACGAAAATGGCGCATTAAGAAAGAAGCGAAGCTTTCGGTATGTAATCGCGAAATTTGGAATAAAAAGCATGAGGGAATTAGTTAAATCCCTTAGAATATTTATAATTTTCTATTCTCTAAATTAAAAAGATATAAAAGAAAGAAATAAAATAAAATAAAATTTGTCAATGATTGGTCGAAGGACGATGACTAAGGGGAAATGAGTAATGATGTCCGTAACACAAGGTTAGGCGGCGACGAGAAGGTCATATGCAAGGTGATGGCTTCGTCGGTGTGGGCGCACTGTGGGCGCAGCCTTGTGCTGCGAGCAGGTCAGCAGCTCACTTAGCGAGGCGTGAGTGTGATGTGGGCGCAGCGATCTTGCTGTGGGCACAACGCAGGGCTGTGGGCGAATCGAAGCGGACATCATACTTGTTTTCACTGTATCTCTCGATCCGCAGATCCACTAAGAGCGTGTGACCTATTGTTGGAAAGCTCTTTAAGTTTACTTTCTATCCCAATTAAAATCGTCTCATTCCGATCTGTATAACATGAGATATCATCAAAAGAGTGAACGCTTGTCAGTTTTGATGCTTAGAAAAGTGACGTTTAGCTTTGTTGTTGACTCAAAATTGTCCCGAGAGACATGTAATGAACCTCGAGTCAATATCTCACTCGTTCATCATCCAAATCAATCCCAACTACCCAGAAAGCATCGAAATGACCATAAAAGCACCTGAAATATTAAGAAATACACAAACGGAGCGTAATAGAGTATGATAACGACAACTTATGCAAATGCGGCCCTAGATGCAATTAAAATGAGACGAATGCCTAGAAATGCAACCTAAATGCGCCTAAAATATCCTATATAAATATGATTCATCAAGGGCATGTACTTTTATAATTTCTAGACTAATATACTTTTATAATTTTTAGACTAATAGTAATGTTACTAATTTACTATTGCACGGTTACTTTTGTCGAAAAAGGGGATTACTAGGATTACTTTATTGTACATGTTGTGTGGGGTTCCTTCATCATCTTTTCCATTAAAGATCATGCTTAAGTATGCGATACAATCGAAGTACCCTCAGTTATAGTGTTTTTCACTTCTCCTATCTTTCCCGAGAGGTTGCTCACCTTGATATTCAGAATCCATGGTTGATAAATATTGTATTATCATCGAATTCCTCTTCATATCTTTTGAATATTTTGATGGTTGTAGATTTTCTTCTCGTGTTTCTCTCTCGCAAGTCTCTGCCTCTCATCCTTTTTGGAAATCTTGGAGCTTCTTGAGTGCCAACAATGATGCGAGAGAAAAAGAGAAGGGTCGTGAATTTGACGCCATTGGTTTCGCGCGTCACATCACTTGATGATGTGACTAGTCACACAGGAGACGTGCTGATAAGAGTGATAGAGGGGAAAACTAGGTCGTTACTAGTCTCTCCTAATCAAACAAATTACCTAAAATAACCACTAAACACAAGTAAAGCGGTAAGCAAGGGTCGGAATCCACAAGGACTAAGGTGCGCTAATTTATGCTAATGGAACAACAAGCTAGGTCGAAACGGGGTTTTGGAAAATCCTAATAGACTAAAACTTATTAAACTAAACTAAGAAACCAAAAGTAAACGAGATTAGGGAATGAGTCAAACAACAAAAAATCATGGAATGGACATAAAAGTGCTAAAAACGGGGAAGATTCACAAGCACTACATGAATAGGCGTTGAATTCACAAATAGCTCCAACTATCTCCCGACGTGCGAGCAATTTCCCTAAGAATCAAGCATGAACTCCCGTTCTACACTATATTCCCGTGGTAAGTTAAAGTCCAATTCAACCAAATAGTCAAGTTTAGGTCTTTAATCCCTTTCCAACCCAACTAGACTACTCCAATCAATCATGGAACACTTAATTGATCAAGTTAAATGCAACATGTATCGAAAATGCTTAAACATGTAATAATTTAATCATGAAAATCCCTAATTTCTAATCACAAACACCCAAACCAATCAATGTTGAGTTTTCACCAAACCCTAATTAAAACACTACTCCATAATCATAAAAATTAGATATTTAAAGAAATTAACAACTAAAAAATGATTCTAAACATTAACAAATAACTAATCTAAACATGGATAATTAAACAAAACAAAACAATTAAACTGATAAAAACGATAAATAAAAGAATAAATAGAGAAATAAATGAGGAGAGAGAGTAAGAAATTTCTCATTGATTAATGGTGGAAATCTCCAACAATTTGTCATGGTTGATTATCAAAACCCCCAATTTCATTGATAATTTTTCACTTTTCTCTCTCTAAAAGCTAAGCTAAACTAAAACCCTAAAAATTAGAGAGAAGATAATAAACTAATTGTGTACATGTTTTTTTTTTGTCATGATCCAAAGATTAAGTATTTATACTACCTTCTAATAAAATAAAAATAGAGTAAAAAAAAGGGAAAATAATTAAAATAAAATGAAAAGATATTAAAGGAAAAAAATGAAAAAGAGAAAAAAAAAATGAATAGGGAACTAGAATGATCATTAGCAACTAAAACTCTCCTCCCAAATTAAAGGAGTTTGTCCTTTTTCCAAAACCAAAAACGCAAACCCATTCTTCCAATCAGGCCTTCAGGTCCATTTTCTTCGTGCTCCCCTTCGTTTGTTTGTCTTCTTCGTTGCTGCAATAAAACAGCACCGTGGGATTTCTCCCTCGTTATCATCATCAAACGCCGAGCATCATCCAATCATCACCGTTCAATCTCAACGGTAATCACAATCAGCCCATCCTCATTCAATTCGATCACCGTCGTTCATCTTCATTCTCGCCCCCCTACAAAACCAATCTCACCCCCTTGATCTCTCTTTATCAACATGATTCAATCATGACCTTCCTTATCTTCTCAAATCAAAGTCGTTCAATTCACGGTGTATGGAAGAAATCGAGGTACAAGATCACCCCAAAACAACACGGCCACGTGACCTTCATTAAGTCCGTACCAATTTGGGCGATAAAACAGGTTCGGTCGAACTAATTAGGTGTTCGATCGGAAAGAATTGTGGTTTGGGCGAACTCATGGAAGGTTCCGGTCGGACCCGACCTTTGCAGGAACTTCTCTAACTTTTGGGTTCGTCCGAACATAATTACGGGTTCGAACGAACCCAAATCCTCTATTTTTGCTCTGTATTTGCAGGTTGTGATTTTGGGCATTTTGGTCTTGTTGTTGTGCTTGGATGTTCCTGGATCTTTGTAAAGTGTTGCACGATTTGCCTTGAGGTTGCAGGGAAAAGAGCTGGGTTGTGGTAGGTGGGTGTAGCGTTGTTTGGTGGTGCTTGTTGGCGGAGCAGTGATAGTGGTGGTGGGCGAATGGGCTGGTGTTGGTTGATATGGAGAGGAGAAGTTAGTTGTGATGTGGTGAAGTATAAGAGATGGTGTGGTGCATGATAGATAGTTGTGAATTGTGCTCAAATGTCCGCCTAAACCTTGCAATTTGCTCGGCTCTTGAAACTCGGCCCGAACTTTGATACTCTCACCTACATAAATAAAAAAGAAAACGAGGGGAGAAATAAAAATAAAACAAAAATAAATAATAATAATAATAATAATAATAATAATAATAATAATAATTAAATCCAAAATCCTCTCGATTTGGCGATTAGGGCAGGAGTCAGCGTCGGCCAAGGAGTCAGCAGCTGCCAATCACCGGCCATTCAGCAACGGCGAGTCACCGGTCAGGGGTCGACTCCGGCAGGGCGTTCTTCAGGCATAGCATTCGGCGGTTGGTCAGTCTTCGTTCAATCCTCGTCAGGTCTTTTGTTGTTCGACGGTCTTTTTGTTGCGTCTGGTGGCTCGACGGTGTTTTGTTGTTCGCCGGTCAGATTTCGATGGCAGTTTTCGGCAGCAGTGAGTCTGTTTTCCCGGCAGTTTTGGGTTCGGCATCTCAGGCGAGTATTCGTGGGGATTCAGGCGAGCATATACGGCAGTTTCCGGGTAGTTTTTGGTCAGTTTCGGGACGGTTTGAAGCGAGTTTCTTGGGCAGCTTATGATCAGTTTCCGGCGACGTTGTTGTCTTGGTATTGTTGGTCGTGAGTGTTTTGAGCAGTTTGTGGTGGTCGTGAGTGTTTCTGGCAATTTGTAATTTCCATTTTGTGTTGCACGTGAGTGTTTCTGGCAGTGTGTGTGACAGTGTTTGTGGCGTGGGAATCTCCGGCATTGTTCGTGGGTTACGTTCTACTGGTTGCTTGGTGTCGAGGATACAATTAAGGGTGTTGTGTTGTTGTGTTGCGGGTGCATGCTTTTGGTGTTGTTGTAGGTGTCATTTGGAGGTGTAATTTGCAGATTTGTGTGACTCTTGGTGTGGTGGATTTAGGCTCATTCCGGTTGTTGTTGTTGCGGTGGTGTGGCATTCAATATCAAGGAATCTCACTCATTATTGGAGTTGCGGAGGTGTTGTTGTATTGGAGTTGTTGTTGTTGTTGTTGGGTTGTGTTGCTTCTTCTAATGCCTACTGCTGTAGTGCGTTTCCATTGTCCTTTTGTGGGTCCGAGTGGATGTCAAGATGGCGGGGGAAATGGTCTTACTAGGAGCTCTTTTATCACTCATCTTCGTGATCGTCATTGTAGTAATCCTGCCGCTCAAGCAGTCACACGACACTCTCTTACCACTGACTTGGCTATTTTCTCTGATGCTGAGTTGACCTTCGGTCGTATGGGGATTTGGCTTTGCGGGGATTGTTTTAAGACACATGCTATCCGTTCTAAATGTCGTCATGGTGCAGGTTCTAATTTTGTGGCCCCACCTGATAATGGGGATGGTGTTGTTCGGTTTGTGCTCTATGGTCTTTCTAAACCGTAACTCAATTCCGATGTACCTAGTCATGTGGATACTACGGTGCAAGAGCTTGATTGTGGTTTTACCGTCACTCTTCTTGACAGATTGCTTTCTACACGTCTTTGCACCGTGAAATCCATCCTTCCTAAATGTCGTTTGGGTTTTTCTCGGGTATTGAAAAGCGCGCTTGATAAGGTGATTTGCAAGCCTGACGACATCTCTTGTTGGGTTAGCCTTCTCGTGTTGCCTCTGTGTATCCTTAGGACCTTTAGTCCGAGGAGTAATCGGGAGTGTTCTTCTACCGTCAGGCGGCAATGGCAGGAAGAGAGCATTGGTAATGCTATTCGTACTTGGAGTGAGTCGGGTGGTAGTATGTTGCTTTTGCGGAAAGCTTTTGCAGCTGGATCCCCTGCTTTGATGGATGTTGATGAGGAACTTGATTTGGCAAAGCGTAATATCAAGTAGTGTCGTAGGAAGATTTGTGATGGTCATTACACTGCTGCAGTCCGTGTTCTTTCCTCTTCTGGAGTTGCGCCTTATAATGAGGCCACTCTTGCGGATTTACTGTCCTAACACCCTTCTTCCTCCAGCTCCGTCCTTGCCTGATATTCATGTTGATCACCATCATCTCATGGCTACTTCTGTTGTTGTTTTGGATCGGATTAGGAGTTTTCCTCGTGGCACATCTTGTGGGAGGGACGGTTTGCGAGCTCAGCACCTTATGGATTGTTTGAGTGGTGCTGCTGTGGCTGTTTCGGATGAGTTAGTTGACTCCATTTCTGTGGTGGTTAATCTCTTTTTAGCCGGGAAATGCCCTATGGGTTTGTGTGAGTATGTTGCTAGTGCTCCCCTCACCCCCCTTGTTAAGCCTGGTGGTGGTATTCGTCCTATTGTTGTGGGTATTGTTTGTCGACGTCTGGTTTCAAAGGTTGGTGCTGTTATGGTTGGCCCGTCTTTGAGAAGTTATTTTGATGGTCTGCAGTTTGGTGTCGGGGGTTCTACGGGTCGTGAGGCAATTCTTCATGCTGTGAACCGGTTGATTGAGGATCGGGGTTCTGATGTGGGTCTTTCGATGTTATTGGTGGATTTTCAAAATTCCTTCAATTTAGTTTATCATGCGGCCATGTTACGAGAAGTTCGCCTTCGTTGTCCGGGCATTTCGCGGTGGGTTGAATTCTGCTACTCTACTCCAGCCAGATTGTATTATGGATATCACACGTTATGGTCGTCTCGGGGGGTGCAACAGGGTGATCCCCTTGGTCCTCTGCTCTTTTCTTTGGTTTTACAACCCCTGATTTGTAAAATCAGGGACGCTTTTGATGTATGTCTTCATGCATGGTATTTGGATGACGGCACTATTATTGGTGACACCTTGGTGGTTGGGAAGGTGCTGCAGTTGATTATGGAGGACGGGCCTTGTCTCGGATTATATCTTAACGTGGAGAAGATCGAGGTTTTCTGGCCTACAGAGGACCCTCGAAGCAGGCTTGTGGGAGTCTTTCCCCCTGATATTGCTCGTCCTTTGCATTGTGTTAAGTTGCTAGGTGGTCCCGCTAGTTCCAATCCAGCTTTTAGTGGTGAGCTTGTGATGCAAAGGGTGACCAAGACCATTGGGTTTATGGATAAGGTTGCTCAGCTTGATGATCCTTAGTGTGAGCTATTGTTACTTAGGGAATGTACCGGAGTTTCTAAACTCTACTTTGCTTTGCGTACCTGTCCTCCTGGTGTTTTTGAGGCAGCTCAGCGCACTTTTGATGAGGCTCTTCGATCTGCCTTGGAGCGTATTGTAACTGGTTCGGGGCCTGGCTTTGGCGATTGGCAGTGGCGTCTTGCCACCTTACCTTTTTCTTTTGGCGGACTTGGTGTTTATTCCGCAGGTGATGTTCGTCATTATGCTTTTCTTGCTTCTCGATTGCAGTCTTTTGGTTTGCAGAAAAAGCTTCTACGGCATGCTGGTATTGTTGGTCCTGGTCGAATATTTGAGGATGCGTTAAGTCTATTTAGTAGAACGGTGGAGTATGACATTCTGAGTAACCCTAGTGAAGTCGTTGCCCCTAAACTCATGAAGAAATTGGCAGATATATATTTCACAAAGGTTACTGCATCTGTAGAATCCACCTTCTCTTTATCTTCTCGACAGTCGGCGTTGTGGAAATCGCATCAAGGAGATCACACCTTTGCTTGGCTTCGTGCGGTCCCCATATCAGGTTTGGGACAGAAGATGAATACTAAGACTTACCAATGTGTGTTGTGTTACCGGTTGGGGGTTCCTTTGTTCTTTGTTACGGCGCCATGTTCTGCTTGTTCCAGGGTCTTTGCGGGAGACATCTTTGGTGATCATGCGGTGTCATGTGCTGGCATGGTGGGTATTAAACATCGATATAATGTGGTTCGGGATACTCTTGTTGATGTTTGTTATCGGTCTGGGATTTCGGCGCGGAAAGAGGTTGATATTGGTCTATCTGGAGGGAACGATGGAGCTCTCCGACCAGCAGACGTGTTGCTATACTCATGGGATCGGGGCTGTGATGTGTGTGTTGACTTGACGGGATCATCTCCTTTGACACAATCTGGGTTGTCTGGCTTTGCTCCTGGCCGGGTTGTGACTGATGCGGCTGTTCGGAAGCGGGTCAAGTACGAAGCACGTTGCAGGGCCATTGGTTATGGCTTTCTTCCGTTCTCTTTCTCTTCTTTGCGGAGCTAGATAAGGATGTTGTTGCGTTGTTGAAGCGGATTCAGATGTTTTCTAGGACACAGGACATTGGAGCTCGTGATGCTGCTCATATTTTCAGCAGGATAGGTTTTGCTATAGCTAGAGGAGTGGGGGCCCAGATTGTATCTCGGCTTCCCACTAACTATTTGTAAAAATATTGACTTTGTTAGCATTTGATTTATAATTATAATAATATTAATAATAATATT
This sequence comes from Spinacia oleracea, assembly GCF_020520425.1. NCBI lineage: Eukaryota > Viridiplantae > Streptophyta > Magnoliopsida > Caryophyllales > Amaranthaceae > Spinacia > Spinacia oleracea. The sequence continues at coordinate 65,862,235 of NC_079488.1, read as the reverse complement.
AATAACTAAATAAAAAGAAATGGAAATAGAAATAAAAAATGAAATATTCATAACAAAAACTAAATAATTAAACTATAGAAACTATTGAAACAAAGGAAAAGAAATAAATTAAGAAAATAAGAGCTAAAAACTAATAAAAATTGCTAAATAAACTAAACTTAGGTATAAATATTTAAAATAAGAAATTAAGGAAATTAAAGACTAAAAATGCTAAAAATAGAATAAAACGACTCAAATTATGCCTAGATTACTACCCTATGAGCGACATAAATGTCACTCATCAAAGAGATATCACTTTTTTAAAGGAAAGAAAAAAACAAGAAATAAATGATAAAATATTACTAATGTGGTTCCTTGGGGTAAGAAGGAAATTGTAAAACAAGGGGGGAAATTTTCATAATTGGAAAGTGCACTAATTAATACAATACGGCCGATTATGGAGAGTGCGCCAATTAATTCCGAAGACTAACGTTTCATTGAATCCCGTTTACGCCAAAAAAACCAACAATTAGTTTTAATATGTACAGTAACAACTTTGATTTTATAGTGTAGTAATCTTAAACTTATGGCCACCAAGTTATAAGGCGAGTTACTCACCATCTCCACCAATCAAGCTTGATTGCCCCATTCATCTTATTATAATAAAAAAAAAATACGGAGTAGCATATTTATACAACCATCTACATATGGTAGTATAGTATAGTACTTAGAAGTTAGAACGATTCCTCTCTTCTATATATAGAATCAATACCTAGTATTTAAAAAACATAACCATCTCCATTTCAATGACATATAAGCAACATCATTTTGAAGACATGTGGCGGACACGTAAGCAACATCATTTTGAAGACACGTGGCCTTCAATCCTCCCTTTCAACTTCTATAACCTCCAAATTTAATTCAATAAAGTAATGAATTAATTTCTTCAATTCCTAATCTTCTCCTCTTCTCCCTCCACCCTCCCTCCCAATGTAACTGAATTGAGTTTGTCATTTAACTCATAGCATCCCTTACAAATTCAACATCCCTTATAAGTACCTCATTTGCAGATACTCACTTGGATTGCATTTCTCATCCCAAACTATCAAGGCACAATTGAACGTTGTCGGCTGCCTCAAGATCTTTGGTGACTTTCTATCTCTTTCACTCTATTTTAAGTTGAATTCCATTTATATGTATATATGAGCAGATGATAGTTGATATTTTTACTGTTGGTTCATAATTATTATTGAAATCAATGTACAGAATTCAGCAATAAGATATTCTATCAAAGGATTGGATTATAAGGTGATAAAAAAGGGACCATGTTAAACAAGGGGGTGATGAGAGACTGTTTTAAATTTTTGGAAAATGGTTTCAGTTATGAGAGAATATTTTCTACAATTTTTTACAGCAAAATGATTGATTCATCTTAGATGAAACCATTCTTTTGCGGGTTTAAATTGGCATTCTCTTTGTAAATATATGCATTCATAGGTAGATTGCCGTTATTTTTTCTTTTAAGCATTAAAATAGCAGCTTGTGCAATTGTGCTTAATGTAACTTATCATTCGTTTGAAAAATTGTAGTTTCTCCCTCAAAAATATAGTTTCAAGTTTCAAGTGACTAAAAGCCCGTGCGAAGAACGGGCCCAAAAGCTAGTTAATGATAAAAGGATGGCTAGCTAAATTCTCTCGACACATAGTAATTTGCATGGAATTTTGTGGTACGTCTTTAATTGGAATATGATACATTTAACCAATCTTGAGGAGACTAGAGATGATAGAGGATTACGTTTTATGTCTATTTCTAATGCATTAATTATTCTTTGGATAATACTTTGAAATATTATAATTTGCTTATCATGTCAATCAGTCTCCCTCATTGAGACATTACATATGCAATAAACTGTTAGGTAAACTGTCTACTTCTATTTTACGAGTTTGCAAGATCATGAACTCGTATGCTTTATGGATTCAAAATTGACTTTGAGATCACCCAATTGGATTATACAAAAACTAGTCTTTTATGCACGTATCAGTGAATTTTAAAATGCATGCAAATCAACATCAATATTTATTATCGTAGAATGACTATCTCTTTTTTTCTTCTGAAAGTATTTTAACCAATTGTTTAATACCGGTTGTAAGATTTCATCACAAATGCCTAATACAAAAGAATAGTAAAGGTGATCTATACAAACCAATTCGTACATGATTTTTGTTGTCAAATCAAAGTTTTAACAATTATTTGAGGTATAGGAGTATATAATATTCATCATCATTTTGGTTTAGAAAATAATTTACTAATTAAAAACTTATGAAAAGCCTAATTTTTTGGGTCATATACTTTTTTCTTGTTTTATAGATTGCTAGATTGTGAGCAAACTCCTTGAATTGAAGTGTATTTCATTGATCAAATATATAGGGAATACAATATGTGTCCTAATCGAATTAGGAACACTAACATGACTAGAAGTCTAATTTACATTAAATATCCTAAGAGATTAAATCCTAGTAGATTTCTATCTCTATCACACCCCTCATTCGTAGCGGGAGGAGGTCGTACGCTAAGACTGGATCTGAAATCCAAAAACAATTCTCGAGGAAGGCTTTAGTGAAAATATCTGCAAACTGATACCGCGAAAGAACGTGCAACACCCGTACCTGACCCAACGCCACTTTCTCGCGAACAAAATAGATATCCATCTCCACATGTTTGGTGCACGGATGTTAGACGGGGTTGCTGGATAAATAAATAGCACTGACATTTTCACAATAAACAATGGTAGCCTGACGTAGAGGGCAATGTAACTCTAGAAGAAGGTTACGAAGCCAACACGCCTCTGCTACGATGTTTGGACGCCTCTATATTATGCCTCTACACTGGATCTAGAAAGAGTAGGCTGACGCTTAGAAGACCAAGAGATAAGATTGTCACCTAAGAAACAACAATATCCTGAGGTCGAATGGCGAGTGTCAGGATACCCACCCCAATATGCATCAGTATATGTAATCAAGCGCAAGTAGAAGTAGGATATAAGTGTAATCCGTGATCAATGGTGCCCTGAATATAACGTAGGATGCGCTTTAATGCATTCAAATGAGGCTCCCGAGGATCATGCATAAAAAGACACACCTGTTGCACCGCATAGGAAATGTCAGGGCGAGTAAAAGTAAGGTACTGAAGAGCACCTGCTAGACTGCGGTACTGAGTTGGGTCCGCCACAGGAGGACCTGAATCTGCACTAAGCTTTGCATTAGTGTCGACAGGAGTTGCAGCAGTCTTACAAGTCCCCATGCCTGCACGTTCCAAAGTTTCTTGTGCATACTTTTGCTGAGAGAGAAGCATATTAGAAGGAGTACGGGAGATAGAAATTCCCAAAAAATAATTTAGGGGCCCCAAATCAAACATCAGAAATCTTTTTTCAAATGGGAGATCAATCTGTCACGCAAAGCATCAGATGATGTGGATAAAATAATATCATCAACATAAAGTAATAGATAAGTCATATCATTACCATGCCTAAAAGTAAACAAAGATGTGTCACTTTTTGCAATGACAAAATCCATCTGCAATAGAAAATGTGCAAATCGTTGGTACCATGCACGGGGTGCTTATTTTAGGCCATAAAGTGCCTTGCGAAGCAAACAAACATAGTTGGGAGCTCGTCTGTCAACAAATCCTGGTGGTTGATGCATATAAACTGTCTCCTGGAGATCACCATGTAAGAAAACATTTTTAACATCAAGTTGGTGAATAGACAACTGTCGCGCCATAGCAAGACCCAAAACGGTTCGAATAGTTGATGGTTTAACCACCGGGCTAAATATTTCATCACAATGAACTCCCTTTTCCCTTGACCTTCCATCACAAACAAGTCTCGCTTTGTGACTTATAAGGTCACCTTTATCATTTTCTTTATGAGAAAAGATCCACATACAATTAAAAACATTCACTCCCGTAGGTTTAGGTACCAAATCCCATGTCCCAGTATTAATTAAAGCACCATATTCATCTTGCATCCCCGCATTCCAATTTCGGTCAGTCAAAGCTAGTTTGTGACTTTTAGAATAGGGGATCGAGTGAGAGTGGGACCTATGGGTTGTACGGTGAGACAGTACTTAGGATTTGGTTTAAAAAATTTCGTGTTCGCTACAAGTTATACGGGGTGAGGGTGGGGCTGTTCTAGTGGTTGTATGGGTTGGTAACCACGAAGAAGAGGAGGGGTGTAGCGAACCTGGGCTGTACCTGGGCCAAGGAGAAAGGTACAGGAGTTAGTGGGCCTCGGTTCAGAGTTAGGGGAGGGGTTTGGGTATGTTGGGCCTGAAGGAAATAATGCCCTTGGTCCAAGTATGCATTCTATGATAAGTCTAATAAATGCGGTTCAGTATTAATTAACAAGTTAATAATTCAGTGAGATCAAGTGAGCTGAATGCCTAGCTAGAGGCCGCTTCAGTTCAAGTGGAATTAATGATATTAATCCACAGCTTACTCTTGACTGAACCCGTAGGGTCACACAAAAAGTACGTAAACGGATCAAGTATTTCATAGCATTAAATACTCCATCTATGAATATTCGGAACCGACGGATCTTGGTTTCAGTGGGAGCTAAGATCGTCACAGGCAAGGAATGAATACTCCGGAAACGATGATATTGCCGGAAACGGAAATATGGATCGTATCGGAAATATAAATATTATCCAAGTCGTAGATGTTGCCGGAAACGGAAACATGGTACGTATCGGAAAATATTATCGGAAATGGAAATATTGCCAGAATCGGAAATATTGCCGGAAACGGAAATATTGTCAGAATCGGAAATATTACCGGAATCGGAAAATAATTCCGGAAACGGAAATATTAAATATTTGTTCGAAACGGAAATTAATTCCGGAATCGGAAATATTAAATATTGTTCGTATCGGAAATAAATTCCGGAATCGGAAAATTTAATCGGAAGCGCATCGTACGAATAAGCATCGGACGAGGCCTGCCGGACAAGGCCCAGCACGAAGCCAGGCCATCGCCCAGCAAGCCAAGCGCGCCGCACAAACAGCAACGCCAGGCCCAGCGCAAGGCCAGGCCCAGCAGGCTGCGCGCAGCGCGCAGCGCGCAGCGCGCGCGGGCGCTGAGTGGGCTACTGCTCGCGCGCACGCATGGGGCCCATCGTGGCTGCCGTGCGTGTGTGTGCAAGTGTTTGTGTTCGTGCACGTTTCCTAAAACATGCAGAGTTCGGTTAATGATTAAATTCCTAATTCTATTTGATAAATTAATTAAATTAGAGTTCTTGTAGGATTCTAGGTTTAATTAATTTGTATCTGAATAGGATTTCGATTCCCTTTCCATACCGCTATAAATATGAGGTTAGGGCTCACAATTTATAACACAAGTTTAAAAGTATTCAAAGTGAGTTGTTGAGAGAAAAATTCAGTCACACATTTGCCTATAAAGTGCCGAAAACAATAGTACCTTAAGGGCGATTCTAGTTGGTCAATCTTAAGGCGGATCCGGACGTGCTGTGGACTATCTACGGAGGGACGACACTTGGAGTCCTAAAGACTTGTTCTTGTTCGGTTCGGGCGCAGCTAGGGAAGGCACGCAACAAAGAGTATGCATCTAATCTATGCTAAATGATTATGTGTAAATAATATGTTTTCCTGGGTTTATGGTTTTTCCGCATGATTTATGAATTGTCATATGTATCATAACCTAACAGTGGTATCACGAGCCCCTTATTATTTTCATAATCTAAATTGCATGAACATGGTTAAATATTACAAATTTGCAAGAATTAAAAGGGGTGATTAATTTTCGTAATTGTTAATTAATTGCAAATTGCGTTTATTTAATTATACGTACGCAGTTTTTCGGCAGTTTCTTCGTTACTCATCCGAATTGAGTGATTTTTGTGTCAATTCCGCATGTAAAAGGCATTCTAAAATTTTGACAAAAATAGTACTTTTCTGCCGAACCCAGAATTCTCAAATTCGAAGCCTAACTATGACTTTTCGAAGGTTTTAGTTTTTCGAATGCAAAATTTCGTAAATTTAAGATGTTAAATTAAATATTTGCGATTCTTGTTGATAAATCTTGAATTTTTGATTGACCTACTGCATATGTTTAACAAGTTTGAATGCCTAGTCTTGTTAATTATGCAATCTAATTTGTAATTATGATTAATTTGTTGAAAATTAGAATAATTTAGAATTAATTTGATTTTCATAATTAATTGTAATTTAATTAGAAACCTATGATTAAAAACCACCATAAAAATTGTAAATTTACGATAAATTTTAAATTTTTATGACCTAGACTTGAATCCATAACAATCGGAAATCAATTGGATAATAAATTTTCGATTTTTCGCCCTAAAATTATGAAATTAATATTATTTATTAATTTGTCATTAACTTTAAATATAAATTTTAAATTTTTATGCGATTCGTTCATATAACTTGCACGCACGAAGCAATGGACGCTTCGTGTTACCCTTAAGGGGTGTTGTATAATGCGGGCATGCGACGACGAGCAAGGGAGCTCGTCGCCCATGCGGCACGAATGCAATGAGCAAGGGCGTAGTGCACGAGCACAAGGCAGCAGCCCTGCCTTGTGTCGTGTGCCACGACCAATGGACGAATGGGCATGGGCGTAGGGCGAGCCAAGGCAGTCGCGTGTGGGCAGCAAGCGAGCTGCGCCACAACGCGCGCTGCCTCGCACAAGAGCGCGCAGCCTCGCGCGCAGCGAGCGCAAGCTCGCGTGCCACGAGCGCTGCGCCTAGCATTGCTCGCGCGCACAGCGAGCGATGTCGCCCGCCCAGCGAGCGATGTCGCGCGCCCAGCGAGCGATGGCTCGCGCGTCCAGCGAGCGATGTCGCGCGCCCAGCGAGCGATGTCGCGCGCGCACTGCGAGCGATAGCCCGCGTGCGATGAGCGCTGGCGCGCGCAGCGAGCACCAATGCGTGCGGAGGCTTGCGATAGGGATGCAGCAGCTATGCGACGAGCGCATGGGCTGCGCGCACATGGCCATCAATGGCTATGTGCGTGCGGCCCATGGGCGTGCAACGCGTAGGATGTTTGCGTTACGATTAGATCGTTTTGAATGTTTAATTTGAAAATTTCAGTTCACGTAATTTTAATTTTAAAATTAATAATTTAAATTACTTTCTTGGATTTTAATTTTGAATATTATAATTATAATAAATGTTATTTATTCTAATTATTTTACTAAAATTAAAATCATGAATTAATTTAAATACGACTGAAATTAAATTAAACTTTTTGGATTCAATTATAAATTTATATGAGCTTTAAATTTTAATTAAATTTGTATGTTTCCGGTTAGACTAGAAATACATTTTTATGTTTAAAATTGGTAAAGCATATGAATTTATTGGTTTAAGTGGGAGCGCTTTTTAGTCATAAACTCTTGATTAGGTCTACAAATCCTTAAGGTTAAAACAACTTGATTAGAATTAATAAGGACTGAATAATTGGTAGATTATTGGTGCCCTTGATTAATTGCTGCAAATGTTTACGTGATGCATAATGTGTTTTACTAACCAGCTATGTGGGCCATTCATGATAATGAATGGGTGAATGGTATATATTGTATATGTACTGTTTTGCAGGTTATGAAGTGACTAGTATGGCCCAAATAGGATAGAAAATATGGTCTGCGTACCATTAATTTGAATGTAATTGGTCTAAAGTACCAAAGTTATTTTTCAATTCAAATATGGTCTGCGAACCATCAAATAGTTGTAATTAGTTATAGCTTATCCTATTTGAAGAAAATGGTGCCTCCCACGGAGATTTTCAAGACGGACTTTGAAGTCAAAGCTTCAAGATGAAGTCGGGCCATACTAGATCACAAATATCTTATGCATGTTTTAAGTTATTTATTGTTTTAAATATGTCTTAAAATGCATGAGATCACAAGCTTGATTATGTTGCATGATTAAGGATTTTAGTTCACTTAAAATCTAACCAACATAGTAAGAGCCTTAAGTTCCAAACTTAAAAATTGAGTTAAAAGGTGCCATGCCAAAATATACACTTGCTTGGATATCCTTTACATCAATCTAGTAATAGTTTTCGCTCAGCGAGGTGTTACTTATTGGTCCTAAAGGGGCAAGGTAAACAAATAATTGTGAGTACATGTTACTTTTGGTGAAACTCAACGATATAAGTAAGGAGTCCTTTTATGTCGTGGCAAATTCGATAGGTTTACCTAATAAGTTCTTAGACGTACCTATCAACCAAGAATAGTTTCTAGACTATTAGCAAAAGGCTTTTGCTTACCTAAGATGTTCTAGGATTAAGTCGACAAACTGTGCTTAGTTCTTCAATGATTTTAGGATCTTGGAATCATTTTATTCACACCTGCCGGAACACATAATTTGAATAAAATGCTTAATAAACATTGAATTATGCATGTATGCTAGAATTTAAGTTTATTAAGAGAAACTGTGAATGGTTATTTATTTGTTTATTCTTTTCAATTGTAGTTTTAATATGGCAAACAACAATCAAAACATCATCATGGGTTCTGAGCTTATGGTCAAGCTGAACCTGACAAATTTTCTTGAATGGGAAGCTAAGCTAGTTGAAATAGTCAAACTCAATGGACTTGAGTATGTACTGTCACATCCCATGCCAAGCTACTATGCCAGAGACATGACCCCTGAGAGATTTTACGCCTGGGATGCGGATCTCAAAAAGGTTATGAGTCTCATGCTGAACAATATCCCTGATGATTGGGCTAGAAGGTTTGTAGCCTATGAACCTTTTACGCTCATCAAGAATCTGAGGGATATCTGTCGTGGAAGTACGGAGGACAGGGACCTGAACGTCCATGAGTTGATTGAATCAATGTCTGGTCTAAAGGTTAGTTCTCCCAACAGGTGTTATAGGATGGAGGTCCAAGAAACACATGTTCAGCTCCTTCGCACTAAACAAAGGGTAGGCGTCCCACTGAGGTTCCATGTGGATCTTATGTGTTCATATTTTGATCGCCTAAGTCTACTAGGAACACCAATAAGCGAAAGGATGGCAGTCTCTGTCTTGCTCAATTCACTACACAGTGGGTTTGGTCGCTTCAAGCAACTATACCTAAGTGAACCAAGAGAAGAAACAGTTGCAGAATTTATTCACCTTGTCAGAAAGGCTGAAATAGTACTGGACTGTGAAGCCAAAGATTTACTCAAGGCTAGAAAGAGACCATTCAAGAAAGGTGGAAAGTCCAAGGGCAATGCTAAATCAAAGCAGGACAAGTCCACATCAAGCTGTCTTTATTGTGATGGAATAGGCCATTACAAAAGAGAATGTCCAAAGCTAAAGGAAGATCAGAAGAACGGAACAGTCGTTCCATCTTCAGGTATTTTCGTTATAGACTGTATACTTGCTAATTCAACTTCTTGGGTATTAGATACAGGTTGTGGCTCACACTTATGTTCCAATCCACAGGGACTAAGAAGAAGTAGAAAGTTATGCAAGGGTGAAGTCGACCTACGAGTGGGAAATGGAGCACGGATTGCTGCATTAGCTGTAGGAACTTACTATTTGTCGTTGCCCTCCGGGCTAGTTTTGAAACTGGAAGAATGTTTCCATGTTCCAAGTCTTACTAAAAACATCATTTCAGTTTCTTGCTTAGATGCTAAGGGATTTTCCTTTATAATAAAAGACAATAGTTGTTCGTTTTATTTTAAAGAGATGTTTTATGGATCTGCTAGATTAGTCAATGGACTTTATTTATTAGATCACGACAAACAAGTATATAACATAAATACCAAAAAGGCCAAAAAGGATGATTCAGATCTCACCTATCTGTGGCATTGTCGATTAGGCCATATAAACTTGAAACGCTTAGAAAGACTTCAAAGGGAAGGAATTCTAGAACCATTTGACTTAGAGGATTATGGTAAATGCGAATCATGTTTACTTGGCAAAATGACGAAGCAACCTTTCTCTAAAGTTGGAGAAAGAGCAAATGAACTATTGGGTTTAATCCATACAGATGTATGTGGACCAATGAGTACAAATGCTAGAGGTGGTTTCAGCTACTTTATCACTTTCACTGATGACTTCAGTAGGTATGGTTATGTCTACCTAATGAAGCATAAGTCTGAATCCTTTGACAAATTCAAGGAATTTCAGAGTGAAGTAGAGAATCAATTAGGCAAGAAGATTAAGGCGATGCGGTCTGATAGAGGCGGTGAATATCTGAGCTATGAATTTGATGACCATCTGAAAGAATGTGGAATTCTATCAGAATTGACTCCTCCTGGAACACCACAATGGAACGGTGTGTCAGAACGGAGGAACAGAACCTTGCTAGACATGGTCAGGTCAATGATGGGTCAGGCCGAACTTCCATTAGAATTTTGGGGACATGCACTAAATACAGCTGCACTCACTATAAATAGAGCTCCGTCTAAAGCTGTCGAAAAGACTCCATACGAATTATGGTTTGGAAAGCCTCCAAATGTGTCTTTTCTTAAGATTTGGGGATGTGAAGTATACGTCAAAGGATTAATTTCTGACAAACTTCATCCAAAATCTGACAAATGTATCCTTGTGGGCTATCCAAAGGAAACAAAGGGGTATTACTTCTACAATACATCTGAGAACAAAGTGTTTGTTGCTCGAGATGGTGTCTTTTTGGAGAAGGATCACATTTCCAAAATGACAAGTGGGAGAAAAGTAGACCTCGAAGAAATTCGAGTCGAACAACAAACTCTAGAGAATGCTCAAGATGACATTCAGGATGAAACTCAGAGATCTTTAGAAGAATCTGGTGAGAATCATGGTCAATCTAGAAATGTTACCCCGCGTAGATCGCAAAGATATAGATCTCAACCGGAAAGGTACTTAGGTATTTTGACGAACGAGAGCTATGACGTTCTATTACTTGAAAGTGATGAACCTGCGACTTACAAGCAAGCTATGACGAGCCCTAGCTCCAAGCAATGGCAAGAAGCCATGCAATCTGAATTAGACTCCATGTCTGAAAACCAAGTATGGGATTTGGTCGATTTGCCAGATGGCTACCAAGCCATTGGAAGCAAATGGGTTTTCAAACTGAAAAAGGACAAGGATGGGAAACTTGAAGTTTTCAAAGCTAGATTGGTTGCAAAAGGTTACAGGCAAGTCCACGGTGTGGATTACGATGAAACCTTTTCACCAGTTGCAATGCTAAAGTCTATTCGAATAATGTTAGCAATCGCTGCATATTACGATTACGAAATATGGCAGATGGATGTCAAAACTGCTTTCTTAAACGGCGTTTTAACAGAAACTGTGTTTATGACACAGCCTGAAGGTTTTGAGGATCCAAAGAATGCTAAAAAGGTATGCAAGCTAAAGAAGTCAATCTACGGATTGAAGCAGGCATCCAGGAGCTGGAATATACGTTTTGATGAAGCAGTCAGTGACTTTGGTTTCATCAAGAACGCGGACGAATCTTGTGTATACAAGAAGGTCAGTGGGAGCAAAATTGCTTTCCTAGTATTATATGTCGACGACATATTGCTTATCGGAAATGACATTCCTATGTTGAACTCTGTCAAGATTTGGCTTGGGAAATGTTTTTCGATGAAGGATCTAGGAGAAGCACAGTACATATTGGGCATCAAGATTTACAGAGATAGATCTAAAAAGATGATTGGACTTAGTCAAAGCACTTATATCAATAAGGTGCTTGATAGGTTCAAGATGGCGGACTCCAAGCGAGGCTACCTACCCATGTCTCATGGAATGACTCTAAGCAAGACTCAGTGCCCAAAAACACTTGATGAGCGTAGACGAATGAATGGGATTCCATATGCATCATTGATTGGTTCAATAATGTATGCTATGATATGTACACGCCCGGATGTTGCGTACGCACTCAGTGCTACGAGCAGATACCAGTCAGACCCAGGAGAGGCGCATTGGACTGCTGCCAAGAACATTCTGAAGTACCTGAAAAGGCACAAAGATGACTTCCTGGTCTATGGTGGAGATGATGAATTAATTGTTAAAGGCTATACGGACGCAAGTTTCCAAACCGACAAAGATGATTTCAGATCACAGTCTGGGTTTGTCTTCTGCCTCAACGGAGGAGCAGTAAGCTGGAAAAGTGCTAAGCAAAGCACCATTGCGGATTCTACAACTGAAGCGGAGTACATTGCTGCACATGAAGCAGCAAAGGAAGCTATATGGCTAAGGAAGTTCATAGGAGAACTTGGTGTAGTCCCCTCCATTAAAGGACCAATAGCCCTGTATTGTGATAATAACGGAGCTATTGCACAGGCAAAAGAGCCTAGACACCACCAGAGAGTCAAGCATGTACTTCGTAGATTTCACCTTCTACGAGAGTTCGTTGAAAGAAAAGAAGTCGAGATAAGCAAAATTGGAACTGATGACAACATATCAGATCCATTAACTAAACCTCTGCCGCAGGCGAAGCACAACTCGCACACTGCAGCTATGGGAATCAAGCATATTGGAGAATGGCTTTGATGTCTCTGTTTAATGTTTTAAAGTTTTAGAGTTTAAGTCTTTGTAAAACATTATTGGTTAATCATTCACAATAAATGAAAAGAATTCATTTTTCCATTTAATTTGTGGTTTATTAAATGATGAGTCCCTTCAATTTGACGATATATTCAAGATAGACTGTCAGGACCAGTCCTGTGACTAAGAAATGTCTATCAAGTGAACTTGAATGTCAAAGGTTGAAAATGGTCCCTAATCGGAGTTTTCTATAAAATTGGACGCATAGAAAACGTTAGACGATTAGAATGCAAGATGACTAGTAGTTCTGTTTCTTGAACTATGTGGACATGGCAATGTCATAATCATTTGCATAGATACTTACTTTGGGAAGACTAGTATCGGACAAGACCTATGAAACTTTACTGTAAGAGATGAAAATCTGTCATGAGTAAATTTCATTAAATTATTAGACACTAAATCCTCAATACCTGAGTGATTTGAGATTACTTGTTTGAGAACTGGTTGCTTTGACGTTGACCAACCGTCGCACCGTAAAAGGAGGCTATAAAGGCAACGCTCAGGTAATCACCTATCAAACAAAGTCTAATCTCAAGATCGCAAGATTGGGATTGTCCTCCCATAAATCGGGATGAGATGCTTAAAAGTTGTACAAGGCCACTCGGAGAGCTAGAAACTGTGAAATGCATGGCCGTGCTCGGATGAATCATAGGCTATGATTATCTGTTTATTTGATTAGTTGAACTCTGAAACCGAGGAACACCTCTGGACATAATAAGGATGACAACTCTTACCTTATGTTCAAGAGCAAGCATCGAGCGACAAAGGAATTAGGAAATGCACACTTGTCCCTAAGGACAAGTGGGAGACTGAAGGAAATAATGCCCTTGGTCCAAGTATGCATTCTATGTTAAGTCTAATAAATGCGGTTCAGTATTAATTAACAAGTTAATAATTCAGTGAGATCAAGTGAGCTGAATGCCTAGCTAGAGGCCGCTTCAGTTCAAGTGGAATTAATGATATTAATCCACAGCTTACTCTTGACTGAACCCGTAGGGTCACACAAATAGTACGTAAACGGATCAAGTATTTAATAGCATTAAATACTCCATCTATGAATATTCGGAACCGACGGATCTTGGTTTCAGTGGGAGCTAAGATCGTCACAGGCAAGGAATGAATACTCCGGAAACGATGATATTGCCGGAAACGGAAATATGGATCGTATCGGAAATATGAATATTATCCAAGTCGTAGATGTTGCCGGAAACGGAAACATGGTACGTGTCGGAAAATATTATCGGAAATGGAAATATTGCCAGAATCGGAAATATTGCCGGAAACGGAAATATTGTCAGAATCGGAAATATTACCGGAATCGGAAAATAATTCCGGAAACGGAAATATTAAATATTTGTTCGAAACGGAAATTAATTCCGGAATCGGAAATATTAAATATTGTTCGTATCGGAAATAAATTCCGGAATCGGAAAATTTAATCGGAAGCGCATCGTACGAATAAGCATCGGACGAGGCCTGCCGGACAAGGCCCAGCACGAAGCCAGGCCATCGCCCAGCAAGCCAAGCGCGCCGCACAAACAGCAACGCCAGGCCCAGCGCAAGGCCAGGCCCAGCAGGCTGCGCACAGCACGCGCAGCGCGCAGCGCGCGCGGGCGCTGAGTGGGCTGCTGCTCGCGCGCACACATGGGGCCCATCGTGGCTGCCGTGCGTGTGTGTGCAAGTGTTTGTGTTCGTGCACGTTTCCTAAAACATGCAGAGTTCGGTTAATGATTAAATTCCTAATTCTATTTGATAAATTAATTAAATTAGAGTTCTTGTAGGATTCTAGGTTTAATTAATTTGTATCTGAATAGGATTTCGATTCCCTTTCCATACCGCTATAAATATGAGGCTAGGGCTCACAATTTATAACACAAGTTTAAAAGTATTCAAAGTGAGTTTTTGAGAGAAAAATTCAGTCACACATTTGCCTATAAAGTGCCGAAAATAATAGTACCTTAAGGGCGATTCTAGTTGGTCAATCTTAAGGCGGATCCGGACGTGCTGTGGACTATCTACGGAGGGACGACACTTGGAGTCCTAAAGACTTGTTCTTGTTCGGTTCGGGCGCAGCTAGGGAAGGCACGCAACAAAGAGTATGCATCTAATCTATGCTAAATGATTATGTGTAAATAATATGTTTTCCTGGGTTTATGGTTTTTCCGCATGATTTATGAATTGTCATATGTATCATAACCTAACAGGGCCGCGCTACAGTGATTAGGGGGGGTATGTTGGGTTGCGCCTAAAGAGGAATAAAAAGGTTGGTTTGCTGGAAGGCTATGGGGCGGAACTACAGTAGGTGAGGGAAAAACATGCTAGGCCATATTCCTCGGGTTGCGCGTGGCGGATTTCTCAGACCCATGGCCTAACCGCGGTGCATTCGGTCCAGCGTGATCCAGGGGAAGCACTGTCGGGCCGTGCCTATTTGGGCTAGTACAGTTTGTCCTCCAAATATGAGATAAAATTGGGCTAGGCTCCGATGAGTCAAGGAATGAGTAATCCGAGTCTCGAAATTGTCCCAAGTTCCGAAAAGGAAAGGTGTTCTCATCAAAGGTGACATGACGGGAAATAATAATTTTCATGATCGAGAGGTTTAAACATTTATAGCCCCTATGATTGGAAGGCTACCCTAAATAGACACAAGGGGTTGAGCGGGAAGCTAATTTATGTGGGGTTGTGTCCGAAAGATTAGGAAAACAAAGACACCCAAAAATTCTAATATGCTCATAAGAGGGGATTTTTCGGAATAAGATTTCTGCAGGAGTTATATTGTTGAGCATCTTCATGGGAAAAATATTAATTAAATATGTTGTCGTTTCTAAAGAATCTACCCAATAAGATGGGGGAAGGGAGGCATGAAAAAGGAGAGTGCGGAACATATTATTTAATGAGTTAATCATGTGTTCGGCCTTACCATTTTGGGATGAGGTGTGTGGACACGAAAATCTAAAAACCATACCATTTTGTACACAAAACAATTTAAAAGGGTCATTGTCAAATTCCCTCCCATGATCACATTGAAAGGACTTAATCGGGCGCTCAAATTGAGTTAGTACATATTGACGAAAATTTATGAATGATTGAAAGGCTTGAGATTTGTATTGAAGGGGGATTGTCCATACAAAATTACTAAAATCATCCAAAAGTACTAAATAATATTTATGGCCTTTATTGCTACGAATTGGTGAGGTCCATAAATCAACATGTGTTATATCAAAAGCAAAAGAAGCAGTACGCATTGAAGGAGAAAACGGCAAAAGAGAATGTTTTCCTAATTGATAAGAAGTGAAAAAATCAGAGCAATGACCCTTAGTACTTGAAATAAATTGTCTAGATCTAAGAAAATATAAAACTTGTGCTCCTGGATGTCCAAGGCGACTATGCCAAGTGGGTCGTGTGGAGGTCGTGAGTGCAGTTGTAAGACACGTGGATGGTAGTGTGGTGGTAACAGGATAGAGGTCCCCGGAGCTATTACATCTCGTGATTATATTCCCCGTACGAAGATCCTTCACAGAAAAACCATTAGGGTCAAATTCTATTGAAACTTTATTATCTGTGGTGAATTTACGGACATAAATTAAATTTTTAATTATTTGGGGAGAAAGAAGGACATCACGAAGATCTAAAGGAGGGATGGATTTGGGTAAAGTAGTATGACCATAACTTGTAACTGGAATGTGATGACCATTACCAACTAAAATATGATTATTAGTGCTTAAATTAAAAAGGGGCATGAGTGTACCTCTGTTATTAGTCATGTGAGATGAAGCGCCGGAATCCATGTATCATGATTGATCTTGTGGTAAGGACATAGTTGCAAATGAGTTAGCCAACTCGGTTGGAGTCATGGGCTCCGTAAAACACCCCTGCTGCTGATGATTGTTTGGCTGCTGTTGGGCCTAGTAAGACTGGTGTGGAGCTGGCCCAAGGACAGAGCTAGTAGGAGCAGGCCGGTACTGTGAGTGAGTGGCTTGGGCGGCCCATTATTGTTGCTGAGTAAATGCGGCCTGTTGAGGATATGGAAAGGGGGGTTGGGCCCAGTGTTGTTGTTGTTGCATTGGCCAAGGAGTTGGGTTGGCCCATGTTTGGTTTTGCATGCTGGGTTGGACAATAGGAACATGGGGTTGTTGATTGTTACCCCTTCCGCGACCACGCCCTCGACCCCTGCCACGGCCACGACCCCCGCCACCTCTGTCGCCACCGCCGTTGTTGTGGGCTGGCTGGTTGTTGGGCTTGGCAGCCGCCGGCGCTGGTGGTTGGGAGATAAATGCGGTGTTAGATCCACTTGTATCGTGGGACCGTCTTTCTTCTTCGGCCAGGAGGCGATTTCTGGCGTTCTCAAAAGTTGGAAGAGGATCAGTTTGTTGGATCATGGTAGCCACGGTGTCAAAATCAGTATTCACAAGGACTACAACAAGACGTAAGACTAATTTTTGTTCCGTAACCGGTTGATCAACATTAGCCAATTGATCTGCCAAAACGTTCAAGTTAGTACAATAAGAGTTAACGCCAGAGAAATTATTTAGATGTAAAGTAGTGAATTGATTCTCAAGATAGCCCAGGTGTTTTTGTTATCTTGAAAATTTCCCCTGAGTTAGATTTGTTGTGTCGTATCCCCTCGGCGGAGGATGGTTTGCAATAAGTCATTAGATATCGTCCCATAAATCCATTGTTTCACAATCAAATCTAACCGCTTCCACAGGGGTTCAGATATATTGGTTGGTTTAGGAGTATTTGGATCTATGTGGTCTAGAACATTAAAATCATGTGCATGACATTCAAATAATTCAACCCAATCAGAATATTGTACCTTTTCACGATCAAGAATAAGAGGGATAGCGTTTTTGATATTGTTAACTCCCAATGCCGGGTGAAATTCCGTTGTCGACGGAGGAAGGATCTCATCGTCTTTGCCCATACTGTGAGGTTGGGGTATAACACTACTTTACGTAAAATAGGAAGGCAAGTTAAAGGAATAAGCTTTTTATTTTGTGAGATTTGACTTTGTGCGCAAGACAAAAGGAAAAGAGGCGGAAGTTTGGTGGGGTGCAACACAAGAATTACCAAGATCAGACAAAAAGGCTAGGAGATTTGTGGAAGCTAATTACTATTATCTAAGTTGTGATACCATGCTAGATTGTGAGAAAACTCCTTGAATTGGAGTGTATTACATTGATCAAATATATAGGGATTACAATATGTGTCCTGATCGAATTAGGAACACTAACATGACTAGAAGTCTAATTTACATTAAATATCCTAAGAGATTAAATTTTAGTAGATTTCTATCTCTATCATAGATGATAGATTGTCACTGTCAAAGAAAAAGAAAAGATGGTAAATTATCAATATTTTTTGAAAGGTAGTTCTTGTAGTAATAAATCATAAATAAATTAGTACTATGGAGTACATATTTTTTTAACAATTTCATTCGTTATGATGGACGAGAATGATAGAATCTTTCTTGCATCAGTGCTTTAACAATAACATATGATAGAATTAATTTTTTTTTTTTTAAAAGATGTTGTAGAAAGGTCGATTGTAATGTGAAAAGGGTTATATTAGCAAATCTCTATTATATAAGTCAGCTCCTGAGGTTATTTTAGTAACTTAACTTTTCGTGTCCACTTGCAAAAAGACAAAAACACCCTCCATTAGTTGTAAATCGTTGGTACTCCGTACTCGCTTGCTGTGCCTCCATCCCCTCTCATTTTTCTCTCTCCTCACTTTTCCCCCACCAAAAGAAAACCCTAACCCTAGAAACGACGGCGTCCCAATCGCCTCCCTCCTCAATCGCTTCCCATCGTCGGCCTTGCATCGCCTCCCATCGTCGAATTTCTATGGTTACATTTCCTCGCCGCCGTCCCTCACCAAATTGCGTCCCAAAGCAGCGTTAAGGTAGTTTTTTGCGTTTTTTTCCTCTCTCTCTCTGTCTTTAGCTGAAGAATCATGAGTTTTAATTGTTTTTTTTAAGGTTTTGTATTTTCCGATAATCGGAACCCACCATTCACCAAATTCATGGCCAATTTCAGATCCCTCGATTACCTTCGTTTCATCACTATTACCGGCGTTTCTGTCATCATCGGCGCAGGATGCGACGGCGGAGGGGAAACGGGGGTTGCCACGGTGAAGATGACGGCGGGGACAGCTTCGGTGCAGAAGAGTAAAGAGAGTGAGGGTGTTGGAGTGGTGATGATGAAGAAGGTGAAAAGAGAAAGAGGACGGTCTACTGCTAAAGATTGGAAAATGCCGCCTTCTACTGCCGGGAAGTGTAGTTCCAGGTTGTTCTTTCTCCTCTGTGATTTAAATTATTTTGTTTTTATTTTTTAAAATTATGATACTGAAAACTATTTGTTGTATTTGAATTACTCATTTAATTGGGTGTTTTTTCAGGGTTCTTCTCTTTGGTAATTTTTTTGATTTTGATGGAGTTTGTATTGTACTGCAACTATTTGTTGTATTTGTGTATTGCAGGTATTGATTTTTTGAATGAATTTAGTTGTTGAATTAATTTTCTACAATTTTGAATTAATTTAGTTATTGAATTAATTTGTCGAATTGATTAATAATGCTCATTAAAAATCTGTCGAATTTTTGATGCATACAGGCCAACAGAACCAAGAAGGTCGGGATTGTCAGGAAATAAGGTGAGTTCTGATGTGGTGATGTATGTGACAATAAATCACCTGGCATTTTTGATTAGTATGCATTTGATATATTTTTGTCTAAAACAGCTCGAGAACCAAGAATCAATTCTAACATTGTCTCGGTTCTTAAGAGGACTAAAGCTATCAAGGCCCGACTTGAGCGAATGGACCGCGCTACTGCTGAAAGTTGGCGTCTATCTTCTGAATTGGGTACCCCAATTGATCGGTAAGGAACACTAATCTCGAAACTAATTGGGGTTTGAATTGTTTGTAAGGTTTGTTCTGCAAAATAAATGTTGTTGCTTTGGTTGGTAATTTAGATGGAAGTTGATATTTTGGCAGAAAATTGGATATTTTGTAGGATTTAATGTTCTAATCAGATAAAACCATGATCCAAATGTAGAAATTAATTGGGTTTTTGTGTATGTGTATTTTTATCTATAAGGATATAAATTTGATTTTGATAGAATCTGAGATTTTCAGATGAGAGGGATGAAGGTGTGAGTGTTGTTCATCCATGAAATTGACATCTTTAATTGTACTGGAAATGTTAACAAATTAATTAAGAAACAATATTTTTTCAAAGATCGAGCAGGTTTATAAGGTTTATAAGGTAAAGTTTTTATATGTTTTCCTTTGTGTAATTTATTTATGAGGCATGTTTGTTTTTTTCCCTTAATTTTTAGTTTTAGTTTTAAATTTGAGGAATTAATTTGATTTTAATTGATCATTTTATGGTCCTTTGAGAAAAGAGGTACAGATTATGAAATTTAACGGTTGCTTTGGTAAGGTCCTTTGAGAAAAGAGGTACAGATTATGAAAGATAACGGTTGCTTTGGATTAAAGAAAATGACCGAGAAGTCGAGAACTAATTAGTTAGCGCTCCCTTGAGAGAGAAGGTATTGTACTTTACGCATTTTTGGGAGGATTGGACTCATATGAGAGGACAAAGAGAGCGCAATTGGGGTTTAATGATATGGAGAAATGAAGAAAGGAAGAAAGGGCGGGGAATTTGAGTGGATGACTTAGCGAGCCTTGCCTTCTTGGATAGTGCTAACCTATAGACCAGGAATTTGGTCCTGATTCACTATAAACCAGGAGTGGATGATTTAGTTTAGAAAATGCTGTGCAAATTCACTGTCTAATTCTGTTAAAATAGTCCAAGAGTGTGCCGGTTACATACCAAATTTCCGTTCACATGTTGGATCGCAGGAGTAGCACTGAATTTTCCTAATTTTCTGCATCATTATGCTTACTGTTTATTTCAGAGCTAGCTTGCTGTTTATTTCAGGATGCCTGCTTTTTCATTGAAATGTTTGACAGTTGCAAATAGTTATGAAACTCTATTTGAAATGTTTGACAGTTGCAAATACTTTCCAATTTGATAATGTGCACGAAAACGCACCTTCTTTATTATAGTTGATGGTTTTTATGTCAAGTATTGATAATTCAACATTTCTGCAGAAGTCAAATCATTGTGAAGCTAACATCGTTAATGATAGAATGGTTCGTAGTATGAATATGATTATGAAGCTGAACCATTGTGAAGCTGAACCAAAAGAAAAAGAAAAAACTATGAATATGACAAGAGGCTCGCCGGCTGTGGCTCATTTAAAACTCGGGTTTTCTTCAAATACAAGCTCTGGTGCATGAACAGAAGGTTACAGAGATGGCATTGCAGCTACATCGTTGAGGTTAGTGGCACCTGGTACCTTTGCAGCGGAGTAAACTTCGGTTGTTTTGGATTTGAGCAAATCGATTTTTTATATCCTATTTTCACAATTATCTTAATCAAAGCTGCAGTTCTTAACTATGTTGTTGTACAAACAATGGAACACCACAGATGACACCAAACCTGTTCTTCAAGACCCTGCAATTAATCTTCCTCTCTTTCACTAGACCCTGTAATCTGTGAATTAATTTGATTATTGTTTTTGTTTGTTTTGGTAGTCATGGAGTTCAAACCCTACTCAAGTTGTACAAGCAGTGTTGCGGTTACCACCATTTCCCTTCAAATCAAATGATCAACTCAATTAAGTATTTTAGGATGAATTTTCTTCATGTACGAGTTTTTCAGAGTTTTTTCTTTTCTTTTTATTGTAATTTGCATTTCTGAAATAATAATACAATGATTCTCATATGTTCTGAAATAGAAATTGTAATTCCCTCAAACTCCTGTGCCCATGGAGTATATTTTAATGCTAGATTGCAAGTTTATTGATATAATATTTAGTTTTTAAATATCCGCACGCATCGCGTGCATATAAGACTAGTAACATATATATGAACATCATTTTCGTCTAGCTCTTTAATCAAAAAATTGGTATTAGAAAAATAGAGAACTTGATTAGTTATTACGGAGTAATAAAAATATTAAGCAAAAAGTGATAGGTTGAAAACTTTAAAATGAAATGATAGGTTGAGATCCATCAAATGTGTGATAATTGTAAAATCGTAATTATAAAAGAAACTGATATTATATTTGTAATAATTATTCAACTACAACCAATGATAATGCTCAATGTTCTTTAAAGTAAATATATAACATGGTCATGCATTAGAGATCTAATAAAACGAGAGCGAAACATATATTATGTTTCGAGTGATTAGGACTAATTTAGGATGGGGAGGAGGTTAAGTTTATATAATAAACAAAAGCTACTTATTTTTGTCTTCTTGAGATGTGATGTATGTGAATTATGGGTTAATTGATGTACTCCCCAAATTTAGCTTAATAATAAATTATGATTGCAATAATCATAAAGATGATTGAATTTATTTAATTTATTTTCATATTGGCAATTATAATTTAATTATTCTTGATTTAATTTAGGATAAGCTTTGATATTAATTAAATTATGAGAGAGGGTGTAATAGACTATTCTATAAGTGACACCAAAAGATTATTTACCATAATGATCTCAAGAGTATGTTCCCTTGAAGAATAGAGATTATGGGTTAATTGATGTAATCTCCAAATTTAGCTTTAATCATAAATTATGATTGCAATAATCATAAAGATGATTGAATTTATTTCCAAATTATCAATTATGATTTTATTATTCTTGATTTAATTTAGGCTCTGTTCTGTTCGACTTATTTTGACTTATTTCAGGCAAAATAAGTTTAGATAAGTTCAGTTAAGTTTAGATAATATAAGTTCACAAAAAAAGTTTTTTTCAGACATTTTCACACACAAATAAGTTTATTTCAGACAAAATAAGTTTTTTCCAAATAAAATAAGTTCAGATAAGTTCAGATAAGTTCAGTTAAGTTTAGATAATATAAGTTCAGTCAATATAAGTCCAATAGAACGAAGCCTTGGACCAAACTTTGTTATTAATTAAATTATGAGCGAGAGTATAATAGACTATTCTATAGGGGGGAACCAAAAGACCATAAACCATAATGACCATGGGCGGACCTATGGTGCCCTCATAGGGTCCATAGGGGCCCCCATCATTTTTGAAAAAAAATTTAGAAAGTATATGTATTTTGGGAAAAAAATTATATTTAAATAGGAAAAACAATAATGAGTGGGACAAATAAATTGTTGAAAATTCCCTCAAAAAAAAAAAAAAAGATTGTTGGAAAATAATAAAGGAATTTACTTAGACTTTACATAGCTGTATGTGATATACTCCTACTATCAAGGAGTTAATTGACTACAAGGATACTAGTTATCCTACAACTGTGCTAATTGTACGTTGGATTATTCTAGGTAATATTGACTAAATATAATACAAAATATTATAAATATAATACAGAATATTGCATATTCTTATTTAGTTTCCTTAATGGGTTAGATTTTGTAATTAACCTAAGGGCTGGAGACCTGGAGTATATATCTTGGCAGCCGTGTATATTGAAACAATGAATAAAAAACAAAGGAAAACAACTTCTTAAGCCCTCTTTATAATTTTAGCAGTATTGTCCTCTTTACTCTTAATATTTTAATTAATCAATTGTTCGATCTTAATTAATTTTGTTTAAATTAAATTTTGGGTGATTAATAATAGAATTGATTAACTTTTGAGTGTTTAGATTATCGATCTTTGACAGTTGATTAGTATTTTAGTTGATTAGTCGATTAGCATATTCTCATGATTTTTATTTTGTCCGACTGTTATAGGAGTTTTCTCTCACAGTCACATGGATTAGTGTATGCAAGAGAGTAATTGGTCTATTATTAGGAGTGTTTAGGATTAAAAAGTTGTATGTTTCACTTATATTACATTATCTATCATTTAATTCATTTCCGGTATTTATAGGCCCTTGTTTGCATTGAACAACAAGGATCGCATATTAGTCTTAGAAGGCTTAGAATTATGAAAATGAGCTTATGAAATTTATCTGTTACTTATTAGTGATGATAATATTATGAAGCGTTTTTGAGGAATGCAAAATCGTCGCGGATAATTGTAATTTTTTGTAATAATTATCATTTGTTTACTAGTATCTTATGTACGAATTATTATTTTAGATTTTGAAATGTGGAGGTAACTTTTAAAATTTTTGTGCAATGAAGTTGTATCAAATGTTGGACCCCCATTTTATAATTCCTTGGTCCGTCCCTGATAATTACATCAGAAGTTTCCTTATAGATGGGCTAATTTAACCCCTTATATATGAGCTATTTTTGTGTGGCTGAAGATTAAGATCAAGAATTCAAGATAACCAACTAATGAGTATGCCCTTGAAAAGGAAATGCAAGACCTTTTGTTCTGTACACAAATTGCATAAACTTATTCATCATTACAAATTCTAATAAAAAAGCCGCAATTTAATTAGCCGTCAGATTTTGTCAAAAGAAGCAATTTAATCCGCTCTTTTGTGATAGATTCTTCATTCATGGGCTAGAGCGCTTTTATTTTCCTTCACTTTTGGACACTCCCTCTCACAAGTTACATTTTTCAATTTGTTTCAAATAGGGCTGTCAAATTTCAACCCGAACTGTTGAATTCGTTGGGTTAATCCGATTCGTTAAGAACCCGAATTGTTAATAACCCGTTAATTGAAATCCGAAAACTAATCGAACCGATAACATTCAACCCAAACCCGAACCGTCTCGAAAATATTAAACCGATTAAGACCCGATACCCGATAACAAACCGTCATGCGTCAACCCGAAACCGTTTCTACCCGAACCGAATGGACCCGAAAACCGTTAATGACTCGATTTATTTCAACCCGAACCGTTTCAACTCGGGAAAAACCCGTTCACAACCCGAACTGTTTCAACCCAAACCGTTTACAACCCGAACCGTTTCAACTCGGACCGTTTACAACCCGAACTGTTTCAACCCGAACCGTTTACAACCCCACCCGTTTACAGCCCGTAACTCGTTTACACCACGTTTAACTCAAACCGTTCATAACCCGCCTCAAAAATAAGTTTTTACTTAAAATGTTTTCCGTCAAACCAAACAGAGCCAAAATGCTAAGATATCAAATGATATAATTCGTAAGTAATTGTACTTCTTAAACCTTTATAAACCAAAGATATAATTCAATGTGCGTTGTTCAACCAAGTATTTGAACTGTTGTTTATCAACCGGCTAAGTAACTAAACATGTTATCATTTAACATATTGTTCTTTATTAGATGTATTTCCAATATAGCTATATTACTGTATAGTTATAGTCTTGTAGAATTGAATGTGCACTCTTTTATTGACTCGTATTCAACTGACTAATCGTCTAATCGATCATTAAACTAATTGACCTAATTCAATACCTTATAAGCTTATAAGCTTGTAACTTATGAACTAATCGAAAAACTATGCTATTTAATTTAATTGAATCGACTTAATTCATTAACAATTGAACATGTTTGTCTTGTTTCGTTAATAAACATGTTAGTCTCGTTGTTGTTTAAACCAATATGAATATATGACAAACTTGTATTTTCAAACTTTACAAGTTCATTACGTATTAATTCATCATTATCGATTATTAATTACTACGTTATTAGTATTTAGTTCATCAATACATGTTTCGTAATACTCTGGCATGGTGGGGGAGGGCATAGATGATTTTGATTCCATTTGAATCATTTGATTGGTAAATATTACATGACATAATAAAAGACATTGACTGACTTTTCTTAATTAAGTTTATGAAATTAATTGGATAGTGAACATTACTACATTAGTTGTTCGTCAAAAAAGAGAATAACATTAGTTATAAATCACGTAATCAAATTATATGGCCTCTTTTACCTGTCACTTTGCTTTAATAAGGTAGATATTATAGTATAAACGTATTGAAAATTGTGATTTTAGTAATAACTCAACATTGTTTATAATTTGTATCTGAATTGATCTGACTAAACATGAACCCGACCCGATATGAACCCGACCCGATTATAATCCGGCTGAACCCATTAACTAACCGAACCGAATTGACCCGACCCGAGTACAAACCGACCGGATCTGACCCGACCCGGTATGAACCCAGCCCGGTATGAACCCGACCCGTTATGAACCCGACCCGATATGAACCTGAACCGATACGAACCCGACTTAACCCGTTTATGACCCGACCAACTATGAACCGACCCGATATGAACCCGACCTGATACGAACCCGACCAGATATGAACCCGACCAGATATGAACCCGATCCGATATGAATCTGTATCACATAACCCGAACCCGAACCCGAAACCGAACCCGAACCCGAACCCGAACCGAACCGTTAATTTTTCAACCCGAACCGAACCGAACCGATAGCAAAATGAACCGATTTCAACCCGAACCGATGAACCTGAATCGAAACCGAACCGATGACCCAATTTGACACCCCTAGTCCCAAAGTATTAATTAATAACAATTCAAGGGATCCAAGGCCGAGTATTTGACTCTGATACATCAGGAACATTATTTTTGTGTTGAAGTAATATTCGATTTATATAAAACCTATACTCTAGTATATATGTGGTACATTGGCACGCATGAGTACGGCCCATTACTAAAATACAATTACGCTTCTAAATATACGACATGGCTTAACACAACTTTCATATTAATATAATATCCTATTAGTTTGTGCCCGTGGTATTGCACGGGTACCTATTAAAAGTATACAATCTTTTAAACGACGTTTTTAATTATTCCGTACAATATTATTGTGTGGCAATGTCAAAATGTATCTAAATATTGCATGTGTCTTAAGAAAAACATAATAACGAAGTATGAAGCCAAAAAGATCCAAAATTAAGTTCTAGATCGGTATAAAACATTTGAAACTGCAAAATTGATTGTGAACTTTAATTTTGTTGACATTCTCTTGTAAATAACGAAATTCCTCTCCCATTTCACTTGAAAAACTGCAGCGAACCTTATTTCTTCTTGCTCTGTTTGCGGAGCACGTAAGATAAAAGTGAATGAATTCATAAGACGTTCACTTAAATATTTCCTCAAAATATTGTCTCTGGATTCCTGATTACAAATACAATTAAATATCATGGTTAGACGTGTCCAAATCTATATTATAGCTCAACAGAGTGTATACTTACATACACGCGGGAATGATTTTTTTTATAAGTGGTTACCTTTATGAGTTACATTGGCGGTGGAACTTGGTAAACCATGTATTATGCTTGTTTCTGCTTGTCCGTCTTCATTAGTTGTCCCAACATGATGATTTATTAGAAAAAAATTCTCCTAAGATAGGTAAATCAAGAGTGATAATATTCAAGACGAAAATGTTTTATATGTAGAAGAAAGTTGATTCTAAAACAATTATAAGTATCCCCATCCACGTTTTGTCCAGCTTCAACTTCATCGTGTGTATATTGATGTCTGCTTGGACGTTCTAGCTAGTTGAACCATTCTACTATAAATTCTCGTGCTTTTTTCTCCAATGAGAGACGATGACGTGTGAATGTCACGTTGTTACGATCTAAAGTTCTTTAAATAATAATCTCCATCTAAATGCTAATCTTGCTATATTTTGTTGCAACCAAATTTTGTTTCGATTTTCATTTTTTATCTATATCCATACTAATCAACAAAAGGCAAATCTTTATCATTTTTTTTAATGTTACTTCGTATATTATTGTAATTCCATCATTTTAAACTTTAGTTGGTTATAATATTAATTATCATGCTTTAGTTAGTTAGGCACTACTTAGACACTAAAATTTGTATTACTTAATTAGTTAGGCACTAAACTTTATAGTTCCTCCGCCCTTTTTGTTATTTACGTATTCTATTTCGGGTGTCTTATTTTGATCTTTATATCGAACATTTTTCCTTTTATATTATCACATAAATGTCTTAATATTCTATCAAAATTTGTGCTCATAATTATTTAACCAATTAAATTTATTGGAGCATTTAGTCTCTCACAATTTTTCATTGAGGCGTTAAATATTTTTCATTTACCCAATGTCAGTTTTTTTTGTAAAAGTAAAAAAATTATAAATAAACGTAATTTTTCTTGTTTAAATAAAAAAAATAGAGGAATCTCAATGCACATTAATTAATCGTTAAATTGCGTGCATAATATCAAAGGTAAAGAACAAAAGGTACGGAGGGAGTATACTGAATTCATCGTTAATTAATGGTTAAATTTCATGCATAATATCAAACGTAAAGAACAAAAGGTACGGACGGAGTTAGTTAGGCACTACTTTAGAATTCGGTGGCCTTAGTAATACTGAATTCAGTGGTTAGTATACGCAAGACACCATTGTTAGTGCCATTTAACCAGGGAAAAAAAAGTGATATTTATCCCCCACTTAATTAGGAGTACTCCGTAAATAGTTGTATATCACTCCAAAATCCATTCTCACTCTGGTTATTAATGATAATTTTAATTTTGTCTACAATTTAGCATCCCAATTAATTTGCGCATTAAAGTTTTTGTTGATTTGTCAATTTTTTTTTTAACTGTCTTAATTTCCTTAAATAACATTGCATTTAAGATGAGGATTGGGGTTTTAGAGCCCTTGCATTACTCACCACTCTGCTTCAATAATATAGATTCGTACACAAGAAAGCCATACACTTGTAGTCACATGAAATTAGGGGTGTTCATGGGTGGTTAACCGTCTCGAAATTGGATTCGGTTCGGTAACCGAAAATTTCGGTTCGGCATTTTCATGAACCGTAACCGTACCGTTTAAACCGGTTACCGTTTAAACGGTTAACCGCGGTTTCAGTACGGTTACCCGGTTAACCATAAACCGCTATTAAATTATTTATTTTTATTTTGGATCACATTTATCGTATTATTTTTTTTACAAAAAACAACAATTTGAAATAGAAGATCAAGTCAAAGAAAAATAAGTCTAAACAACGTCTAAAATTACACAATTTCATCAAATTCAAACAAAATTACGAAGTAACGTACTTATTGTTTCAAGAAAGGACTAATGGGCTAAGAGCCTAAGAAGTAAGTACACTAATTGGGCTAGTTGTGCACAAACAAACATTTTTTTACTAAAATACTTCACCTATAATTTTGTGATTTTGTCACCTTCAACTAAATCAAATTGAATAATTTTTTTGAAAAAATAAGTTTCGGTTTATTCGGTTAACCGTTTAACCGTTAATTTTGCCGGTTCGGTTACCGTAACCGTTTATATTATTTTTCCGGTTCGGTTTACCGCCCATTTAGGTCGGTTTTTTCGGTTTTCGGTACGGTACGCGGTTATGGTTTTTTATGAACACCCCTACATGAAATGCCTTACTACGAGAGACCACGAGTCCAAGTCTCCAAGACCATCCCTTAGCAAAGTCATTCATAAAGTGAGAGCTAGGGATGGCAACTGGTAGGATCTGGACTGGATTCTCTAGGATCCAGATCCAGATCCGTTTTTTAGGCAAGGAATCCAGATCCTACCCGGATCCGCTGAATAATGAAATTGAGGATCCAGATCCAGATCCGACTGATCCTATGGATCCGGGTTTAAAACGGATCCTAACTTATTTTTTCATCAAACGACCCTAATTTTCATTTTAACCTTAAAACATAGTTTAATTAAACTTCAATAACAACGCTATTTGTCCATACAAGCATTCACTAAAATCAAATTTAACAAATCTAACATAAATAATATTAAAAGTTCAGCAAACTTCAATAATGCTACAATTCTTAAGTCTTTATTTTTATATTTTTATTTTAATTTTTATAAAAACGGGTAAACGGATCCGGATCCGGGTAATGACTTAGAATCAGATCAAAATCCGTTTTAAAACTAAGGATGCAGATCCTACCCGGATCCGCCGGGTCCAAAAATTAAGGATCTAGATCTGCTGAAAACGGATCTGGATCCATGGATCCGGGTCGGGTCCATTACCCACTGCCATCCCCGGTGAGAGCCAAAGCATAAGTTCTGTTTTTGAAGTAAAACAATTTTTAACACAACAACTTTAACCATTCGACTGCAAGCAAATTCTAATCTTTGACTAGTTTTCTTTACCAAGCTTGCTTGGTTTGTTATTAAGAATATTACTAGGAATTATGGTGCAAATATAATTCCGATTTTCGTAGTATGTTAAGTATCCTATTGTTAACAAGTTTAAAATTGCTTTTGTGGTGCCAGGGTTACAAATTACAAAACGGAGACCAATAAGGTCTTGATCGAGCTAGTGATTAACAGGTCACAGGTAAGAATCCCCCATCTCCTATTTGTAATTTATATTTCCTTAATTTTCACTCACACCAAAAAATTATAAATAGGAGGATACACACATGACCCCAGTTTTAATCAATAAACAAAAACCTCAGTGTATAAGACATACTCCCTCCGTCCCTTAATACTCGCACCGCTTTTCTTTTCGGGCCGTCCCTTAATACTTACACCGCTTTTATAAATGGAAATTTATACCAATATTATATTATTTCTCACACTTACTTACTAACCCCACTACACCCATATTCCCTTAAAAAATCATTTAAAAATTTACAACCCGACTCACCACTCCCCACCTCTTACACATTTTCCACTAACTAT
Source organism: Spinacia oleracea (assembly GCF_020520425.1). Classification (NCBI taxonomy): domain Eukaryota; kingdom Viridiplantae; phylum Streptophyta; class Magnoliopsida; order Caryophyllales; family Amaranthaceae; genus Spinacia; species Spinacia oleracea. The sequence goes on along the minus strand of NC_079488.1, from coordinate 65,832,085 downwards.
ATTAAAAAAATATCCACTATCAACTAACACACATTAAATTAATAAGTCAATTCAAATGTCTTAAACTCTGCACCGGTCAAATATGTGCGAGTATTAAGGGACGGAGGGAGTATACAATACCAAAAATGGAGTATCATGTTGCGCTATAACCCGGCAAATAATGGTTGTTATTGTCACACTGCCTAATTTGAACCGTGAAAGTATACATCAAGTGATAAATTTTCCAAAGACAAAGGTTGAACCTTTTCTTGGTTAGAGTTCAACTATTTTTGTTTGTTTTTTCAATCCTTATAATAATCGTATGTAATTGTAATTAATTGGGTTGTTTTCATGACAGATAATACTATCATAAGAGTACGATGTGCAACAAATCAAAATGGATGTGTGCATCATGTTGATAATGATTGAATTGGCTAACAAATGAATCTTACTTGAGGTGCTATAATGCAATGATGTATACTTCCATATAGTATGCGAAAAGTCCAATTCCAAGGCCATTGTAACGTAAATTATGCGTCTTGTGGTGACAATGAAACCATTGATCTAATGTCGACGTTTAATTTTGATTGATATATGCTCCAATCATCCCGAATTAATAGTCCTAATGTCACATAATGTACGAGTAAACTAATAAGGTTTTGACCCAGTAGTTAGGACTAAGGATTGTGTATTGTATCCAATGAAGTGGAGGCCTAGCAGATAAATAGTTCAAATACCCCCTCTATTACTTGTATGACCCTTGCGGCTCATTTATACTTAAAAAAATATTTTGTAAACTTGTGTGATAGAGAGTATGAAAATTGTCCGGACTATTACCACGTACTACTTACAAATTTCTTTAATGAATCGATCTATAAAGTCTCCAATGGAGGAAGTCTTGGACAAAAGTGACTTACGTCTAAAATGGAACTAAGTGACGCTTTGATTCTTTAGTTTGTTATAATGGATTCATTTGTACCAACGAAGAGTATGTGAATACATCTAAAACATAAAGTATAATTGGAATTCATACTGTTAGTAGTGTATTGGTAAACCAATAACATACTCGTATCAAATTTATACCAATAATATAATACAAATACTTCCTCCGTTTCAGAAAGTTCTTTACGCTTTGGAAAATGTGTCCAAAGTATAAAAACTTTGACCGTGAATTCTCACCATTATATACATCAAAACGTGTTACGATATAGATTAGGAATACATTGATTCCTAATATGAGTAGAATTTGTTATATGTTAGAGTTTGAGGTCTAGCAGGTTTCTACCTCCTGATTGTATTATTTATATTGATGCGTAAGTTAATGAGAAGGTTAAGACTTTTGGTCATATTTGTCATGGTATCAAGAGCAAGGTTTCAATTTTTTTCCGCAACCTAAAACCCTTAAACACAAGCAGGTACGTAGTTAAACGCTAGAAGGCTGTAAGCCATGGTGAACACCAGTAGTGGAGATGAAGAAGAGGAGACTGTGCAGACGCCTCCTATGAAAGCAGATGCTCTTGCCAAGGAGTATTACCTTGGTTCCAGTGATGGACCAGGCAATTTAATCACACCTATAAAGTTGCGAGGCTCAAGGAACTACGATGAATGGGCAGCATCGGTTCGTCGAGCGTTAATATCCAAACGCAAATTCAGTTTTGTTGAGGGAAAAATCAAGGAACCTACGGATGATCCAGATCGATTGTCGGATTGGATTGCGGTTCATTCAATGCTTGTTTCTTGGATCACAAACACGGTAGAAGAATCTCTACGATCCACAGTGGGTGACTTCGATGATGCAAGCCTCCTGTGGGCTCATCTCAAGACGAGGTTTTGCAAGGTAAGCGGGACTCGTATTTGTCAACTGAAGACACGGTTGGGTGATTGCAGACAGACTCCCAACGAGAGTGTAGACGAATACTATGGCCGGTTATCTACACTCTGGAAAGAGATCGTCAAGTATGCACGGGTCCCTAAGTGCTCGTGCGGAGGGTGCAAGTGTAATATACAAACTCAGGTGGATGACATTCGTACAGAAGACTATCTACACCACTTTTTGCTTGGTCTAGACTCCCCGTATGAGGCCATTCGTGCTCAACTTCTAGCCCAGACACCGTTACCGTCTGTTGATGAAGCTTATCAGACTGTGACTAATACTGAGAGTATGCGGGTGAAGAATCAGCAGGAGGGTCGTGAGACGGTGGTGGCATACAAGGTAGACTCCCGAGTGAAGGCGAAACATGAGGATAATAGCGACAAATTATGCACACATTGTAACCGCGTGGGTCATGATGTGGAAGGATGCTACCAATTAATTGGGTTTCCTGAGTGGTGGCCTCATGATCGCCGTGGTGGTCGAGGCTCAGGACGCGGGGGTCGAGGAGGTAGAGGAGGACGAGGTCGTGGTAATACAGGAAGCAGTAGCATGACAAGTCATAAAGATGGACAGCAGACTGGTAATACTGCTCGTGCAAATAAAGTGGCTGGTGGGGGTCAACATGCTGTAGCAGGAGGGAGTACTGGTGCAAGCAATAACAACAATATTGCTGAAGGCTTGGCTGGCGTTTCTCCTGCCCAAATCCAACAAATTATGGATATTTTAAATTCTAGTTCAAAAGCAAAATTACAAGGTAAAGAAATTAATTGTCCATGGATTGTTGATAGTGGAGCATCAAATCATATGACGTATGATTTATCCATTTTATCGAATGTCACGACAATACAGAACAGCTCAGTTGGCCTTCCAGATGGACAAACGGCTAATGCAAATCAAGCCGGCTCAGTGATATTGGACGGAGGATTAATATTACATAATGTGTTATTTGTTCCCCGTTTAAATTGCAATTTAATTTCTGTAACGCAATTAAGTGATGAGTTAAAATGTTCAGTTCAATTTACTAACAAAATTTGTGTGATACAGGACCATACGAGGACGATGATTGCTTTGGGTGAACGAGAAGATGGACTTTATTTTTTCCGTGGGGTTCCGTCAGTCAAAGTTCGTGCAGTTGGGTTTGAATGTGTGGTGGAACTGTGGCATCAACGAATGGGGCATCCGTCGGAAAAGGTTTTGATGCTTATGTCTCCCGTACGTGGGTCTGTTAGGAAATTTTTTAAAGTATGTGATGTTTGTCCTCGTGCAAAACATACTAGGAGTAGTTTTCCGATTAGCGAGAACAAAGCAAGTAGATTGTTTGAATTAATACATTTAGATTTATGGGGTCCGTATAAAATTCAGTCGTCGTGTGGTGCTCGTTATTTTTTAACTATTGTTGATGATTTTTTTAGAGGTGTATGGATTTATTTGATTCGTAATAAAACTGAAGTTGAATCGTCTTTCCTTAATTTTGTTGCTATGATTAAACGACAATTTAATCAGGAAATTAAGGTTATAAGAAGTGATAATGGGACGGAATTTAATAGCCTACAAGGATATTTTTTTAAGCATGGAATTTGGTTTGAGTCGTCATGTGTTGGTACTCCGCAACAAAATGGTAGGGTAGAAAGAAAACATCAACACTTGTTGAATATAGCCCGGGCATTACGATTCCAAGCAAAATTGCCAAAGAAGTTTTGGGGGGAGTGTGTTTTGACGGCTTGTTACTTAATTAATCGAACACCTACTCCCTTACTTGACAATAAAACACCGTATGAGTTGTTATTTGGAAAATTACCGTCATATGATTTAATACGCGTGTTTGGTTGTTTGTGTTATGCTCATAATCAACGTAGTAAAAGAGATAAATTTGATTCCCGTAGTAGACGATGTATTTTTATTGGATACCCGTTTGGAAAGAAAGGATGGAAATTGTTTGATTTGGAAAGTGGGGAATTTTTTGTTTCTCGTGACGTAAGATTTCATGAAAAGGTTTTTCCGTATATAGACAATGTAGAATATACGGAGGGCGAGAGTGAGGAGACAATGGTGGCATATTGTAGTGATGATGATGAGGCGTTAAGTAGTAATGAGGTCAGGGGGGTGCAACAAACTGCTTCCCTGCAGCACCAACCTGACCAAGCAGTACAGAGAAGAAGTGCAGGAAAGCAGATCAGGAGCACGCAGGGGGAGGCGATGCACAGAGGCGATGAGGCGCTGCAGCCTGATGAGGCGCTGCACAGGGCGCAGGGCGATGTGCTGCAGGCAGACTCCAAGGCGCTGGGCGAGGCGCTGCAGGCAGAAGCTAGAGGCAGCCAGCCAGAAATACAGATTGCTACAGCAGATTCTGCTAGTCCAGACCATGGACAGCAGGTTACAGAGAGTGTGCAGGAAGGAAATGGTTCTGTGAAAAGTGCAGTAGGGGTAGGCGAAGTGCATCAAAGTGCAGGAACTAGTAATGTGGCAGATATGGGTCGAGGAAAACGACAAAAGTTTCCTTCAACGAGACTAAAAGGGCATGTAACACACACCATACGGAAAAATACAAGTCCATTTTCAAATTCATCCTCGATATCATTCTCCTCAGGTACTCCCTATCCTCTAACATATTTTGTTAATTATGAACGTTTTTCTGCGAAACACGGACAATTTATTGCAGCTATCACAGAAGGGAAAGAGCCAAAAAATTTTAAAGAAGCAATGAAACATGAAGCATGGAGAGAGGCAATGGCAGCAGAAATAAATGCACTTGAGGGGCAAGGAACGTGGGTTCTGGAGACCTTGCCTCCGGGAAAGAAAGCCCTTGGGAGCAAATGGATCTTTACTGAAAAAAGGGATGAGGATGGTAACTTGATTCGTAATAAGGCACGGTTGGTCTGCCTTGGGAACCATCAGGTAGAAGGAATGGATTATAATGAAACGTTCGCCCCAGTTGCTAAAATGTCGACAGTTCGTACTTTCTTAGCAGTCGCAGCAGTGAAAATTTGGGAAGTACATCAAATGGATGTACACAATGCATTTCTTCATGGTGATCTGGAGGAAGAAATTTACATGAAAATTCCTCCCGGCTTCAATAAAGGTAACACTGACAAAGTTTGCAGGATGAAAAAATCTTTGTATGGTCTAAAACAGGCTCCTCGGTGTTGGTTTGAAAAATTGTCTACTGCTTTGACGAAGTATGGCTTCAAACAATTATATTCAGACTATTCTTTATTCACACTTTCTAAAGGTGGTTTACAGTTGAGTGTACTCGTATATGTAGATGATATGATAATTGCAGGAAACAATGTCTTTGCACTGAATAGCTTTAAAGCATACTTGAGTCAATGCTTTAAAATGAAGGATCTTGGGCATCTGAAATATTTTCTAGGGCTGGAGGTTGCCCGTAGCAAGAGTGGATTTTACATATGTCAGAGGAAATATGCGTTGGATATCATTTCAGAGACGGGCCTATTAGGTGCAAAACCAGTGGATTTTCCGATGGAACAAAATCATAAACTAGCGTTGGCAGACGGAAAAGACCTGGAAGATGGGGAGAAATATAGGCGCCTAATTGGCCGCCTAATATATTTGGCTGTGACCAGGCCGGATTTAGCTTACTCAGTTCATATTTTATCCCAATTTATGCAGACACCAAAGGAGGAGCATTGGGAGGCAGCATTGAGGGTGGTCCGATATTTGAAAAAGTGTCCGGGTCAAGGCATCCTTTTACGTTCCGATAGTGTATTACGACTAGAGGGGTGGTGTGACTCAGATTGGGCAAGTTGCCCGTTGACTCGTCGATCTTTGACTGGATGGTTTGTGTTGCTTGGTCTATCGCCCGTATCCTGGAAAACTAAGAAGCAACATACGGTTTCTCGCTCTTCTGCAGAAGCAGAATATCGTTCAATGGCGGCATTGACTTGTGAGTTGAAGTGGTTAAAGCAACTACTTACAGACTTGGGTGTGGAGCATAAGCAGGGCATGAGTGTGTTTTGTGATAGTCAGTCAGCACTTCACATTGCACAAAATCCGGTGTTTCATGAGCGGACGAAACATATTGAGGCAGACTGTCATTTTATTCGAGATGCGATCAAGGAAGGTGTTATTTGTCCATCGTATGTGTCGACGAAGGTCCAGTTAGCAGATATTTTCACAAAGGCGTTAGGAAAGGCGCAATTTGAATTTTTTCTTGGCAAGATGGGCATTCGTGATCTTCATGCTCCACCTTGAGGGGGGATGTTACGATATAGATTAGGAATACATTGATTCCTAATATGAGTAGAATTTGTTATATGTTAGAGTTTGAGGTCTAGCAGGTTTCTACCTCCTGATTGTATTATTTATATTGATGCGTAAGTTAATGAGAAGGTTAAGACTTTTGGTCATATTTGTCAAAACGTTATATGTAAGATCTTGCTAGATTGGTGTCGGGATGCATTTTCAGAATATCAATTTTTTATAATTTTTTCACATACGAAATTAGATATATTAGTAGTTAAATATTGCATTGGAGTCCGTGCAAATAGTAACTGTAAAGATCTTTTTGAAACGGAGGTAGTAGATGTTATTACTCCCCAAATGAATGCAAGCCACTATTAATATTGTCAACCCTGCGGTTCTCCGATCACCATTAGGTTTTTAAAAAGAAGTGGCATGTCATAATATTTGTTGATGCACGCTGAACAGTATGTAAAACAACATCGATCAAACAACTTAATTAACAAGAACGGTTAAATAAGGTGGTTGGGTGTATTAGTATACAAAATGTTTTGATAATTAAAAAGTATTTCATACCATGATTGATGCTTAGGAAAAAGCTATCTAGCTAGCTACGAAGTATTTGTTTATAGTGGAGAGATGTAAAACAAAGAAAAAAAGGCTACCTTAAATATGGACATCTTAGGAGAAGCCTACATAAACAATGGTACGTCATATTCAATATAACAGTTACATAAATACAAAATATCAAAGGCGAATATGACTTGAAGCCTTTTTCACCCTTTTATGTATGTAGTCTTGAGATATCATCATATACTACAATGTGTCCTTTTGATTCCTAGAGTTTTGGATGCATATGTAGAATCATGTATCTATGCTTACATGATTGGATATCTTTGATTTATTTTTTATTTTTATTTGAAAAAACTATGAAAGTTAGGGTAGTACTCCCTCCAGATTGTACCCTAACTTATGTAAGAAATAAACTAATTAAGAAATACTTTTATACTTAGTATAAGAGTTTATACATCTTGATATATTTGAACTTAGAAAAAACCTTTTAGATTTTTCAATATGTGGACTTCCTCCCCTAGATTCAATGCCATAGTGGACACAAATTGGGGAAAGTATGTCTATAGTGGCCCCATGTATAGAGTGTTACACAAACTGAAATGGATTAAGGCTGATCTTAAGGGCCTTAATAGGGAGGGATATAGTGATGTGGAAACTGAACACCACAGATGCCATAAGTTATTGATTGAGACCCAAAATGTTCTTCATGCTAACCCTGGGAACCATGCTCTTGCTGCAGATGAGAAAGCTATTGCTGCTGAATACAGGAAATCTAAAGATAATTACCTTTCCTACCTAAAACAAACTGCTAAAGTTCACTGGCTTCAGAATGGTGATGAGAACACCAAAGCTTTTCACCAAAGTATCAGACAGAGGAGAAAACATAATAGAATCCACTCCATCCATGACAGCTCTGGTAAGTGGATTCAAACTGCTAATGGGGTACAAGATGCTTTTGTTCAGTTCTATAAATCCCTTTTCTATTCCAACACTGAGAATAGGACACCTGTTCTAAATTCCATCATGGATAGGGGACCTAGGTTGACTGATGAGCACAGGAGCAAATTGAATTGTTCATTCACTATTGAGGATGTTAAGAGAGTTCTAGATGACATTCCTAGTTCTAAAGCACCTGGAATGGATGGTTTTAACAGTCATTTTTTCAAGGAAGCTTGGGGCACCATCAAAGTTGATGTTCACAGGGCCATCACTGATTTTTTCTCATCTGGCAAAATCCTAAGGGAAGTGAATGTCACCTCCATCACTCTTGTTCCTAAAATCAAAGTTCCTGCTTCAGTGGGGGATTTCAGACCAATTGCCTGCTGCTCTACTATTTATAAATGTATCTCCAAGCTGATGTGTGAAAGGTTGAATTCTGTACTGCCAGATATCATCTCCCAGAATCAGGGAGCTTTTGTGGCTGGTAGGTCAATTCTGCACAATGTTCTAGTGTGCCAAGACATTGTAAAAATGTATAGAAACAGTCAGCATGTTCCTTGCTGTTTGATGAAACTTGATCTGCAGAAAGCCTATGACACTGTGGAGTGGAGTTTCTTGGAAGAAGTCATGATCAATTTGGGCTTTCCTGTTCACTTCATCAACCTAGTCATGACCTGTCTCACCACCACACAATACTCAATTCTGATTAATGGTGTTCCAACAGAGCTGATTCAACCAACTAGGGGTTTAAGACAGGGTGACCCTCTCTCCCCTCTTCTCTTCACCCTTTGTATGGAGTATTTTTCTAGAACAATGAAAACTGTGGGTGAACATCCACATTTCAGATTTCATTCTAGATGCAAATTACTGGCTTTGAACCACTTATGTTTTGCTGATGACTTGCTGATGTTCTGCAGAAGTGATCCAAAAGTGGTTTCTGTTATGCTTGAAGGGTTTAAACACTTCTCTAGCACTACTGGCTTACAGGTTAATGCTTCCAAATCCTCTATTTACTGCTGTGGGATCAGTCAGGAAAACAAAGAAGAGATTAGTCAGATGTCTGGTTTTAAGTTTGGCACTCTCCCTTTCAAGTACCTAGGTGTTCCTATTAGCACTGGGAAGATTAAAAGTTGTGATTGTGAGGCTCTTGTGGAGAAAATGACTGTAAGAATCAAAATCTGGAGTTCCAGACACATCTCCTTTGCTGGCAGAATTCAGTTGATTAACTCAGTTCTTATGAGCATTTGTGTTTATTGGGCACAAATGTTTATCTTCCCTAAAGCAGTGCTGAAAAAGATAAATGCCATTTGCAGATCCTACCTTTGGTATGGCTCATATGATGATAGTAGACCTGGGGCAGTGGCATGGGATAAACTCCGTTGGCCTAAATCTCATGGTGGTTTAGGTTTTAGGAATCTTCTGTTGTGGAATCAAGCTACTGTGGGAAAACTTGCTTGGGCTGTGGCTAAAAAACAAGATAATTTATGGGTTAGATGGGTGCATGCTGTGTATGTTAAAAGGAAAGAGTGGTTTGATTTCACCCCCTCCACTACAGCAAGTTGGGTGGTGAAATACATCTGTCAGGTTAAACACTGGTGCAACTTAAGACTCTCTACTCAGTGGCTCTCTGCTCCTGGCTACTCAATTAAGGGCATGTATACCAAGCTCATTGAGGGGGGTGTTAAAGTCAATTGGTCCACTTACATTTGGAACAGACTTTCCATTCCTAAGCATAGATTCATTCTATGGCTAGCTATGCATGACAAGATGAAAACTAAGACAAGACTGTTTCAGTTTGGTATTGGTGCTGATAATTTGTGTCCAATTTGTGAAAATGCTCTAGAGACCAGGGATCACCTATTCTTTGAGTGTTGTTTTAGTACCAACTGCAGGGAGATGGTTTCTTCCTGGGTTAGGATACATGGCTTCTCTCTTGGCCTCATGTCTTTTCTCAGAAAAGTCCAAAGATGTTCCAAGGGAGATTTCAAAAGGAAAGTGGCTTATGCTGTGGTTGCCAGTTTGATCTACCATATCTGGAAGGCAAGAAATGCAAGTGTGTGGCTTCAACAGGTCCCCTCAGTTGCTCAGGTGGTTTTGAGAATCAAGGCTGATGTGAAGTGCAGAATTCAGAATATCATTAGTGCTAAAGTTAGTACTAGGGATAGAGATTGGTTTCACTCTTTGTAATCTTTTGTTGGGGTTATTTTAGCTAGGTGCTCTTAGCTCTTGTTTCAAAGGTTGGCTGCTGCCTCCTTGACAATTTGTATGGTTGCGAGTAATTAATAAAAATCTCTTACTTGCTTGCCAAAAAAAAAAACTTAGCGATATGTGGCCAGGAGCAAAGCCATAAACTTTTTTCTAGGGGCAATATATATATCTTAAGCACCAAAATAAAACAGTAGACTTTCAATTCCTGTACACCGTAGTTATTTATAGTCTTAACATGGTTTGAATAATATCAAAATATCTTATAATCATGAAACATTTTTGAGCAAAATAAAATAAAATAAATAATACAAAGTAGAAAAGCAAGAGTTAGGGGAACAAACCTTAGACTTCATGACACCAAAAAAATTAGATGCATGCTACCGACTCAGCTATTTTTGTTTTAAGTTTTATCTACAACACTAAATATATAATCAATTTTTAACCAGGGGGGTCGGGGCCTACCCAGACACCCCAATCCCTAACCTCATCTCTATATGTGGTTGCAATATAATCTGTTGTACGATTGACTTCTTGTTTACATGACATGATTGTAACCCCATCAAAGTTGAGTCAGAATGTAAGATGCTAGGTCTTTGATTTGATTATTTGTTGACAATAGAATCATCTAGGCTAACAACATGATTGGGCTTCAATTACTTTACATATACGACATTGCATTAGGATGTGTCAACTAGAATTGTTACCACAAATAATGAATATATGTACTATTAATTGTACTACAATTCTATTCGAGAAAAGATGTACTTCACTATCGTGTGCGTCGGTAGTGTGACTTAGAGTTATATGCCGACATGCCATAGATCCATAAATCTTTCTTAGTGGCCAAGCTCACTATGTAAGAATAGGGTATCATGACTAGAAAGTTCTTCAAAAGGTATTATTATGAGGTGCATGAAACCAGATTGAGCCCCGACATATTGCATGTTTCGTCCCAAGTCGGAGCCCGGTATGTTCGCCTGTACAAAGATAAGTTATGATAATTTATTTTTGTTAAACGGTAGTCTTTAACTTATGTGTGTAGGAGTATTCTCTCACATGTAAGAAATATGATTTTTTGGTTGTTTTTAAATAAGGGTGATGATAAAGGTTGCAAATCGCGACAACATTTAGTTGTCACAATCTTACGTGTCGGAGTTTCATTGGTACATATATGCGCCATGTAGGCTATGCGTCATCATAATATTTTTACTATCAATGCAATATTTTTAATATGAAAATATGTAGATAAGATAATCAATATAAAAACTAAAACAAATTAGGATATTAAGATTTTCCTACCTTTTTTTGAAACATGTATAATAGAATATATAAGTTAAATATTTTAATTTTCAGTTTAAGTCGTGATAGCATGTCATGTCATCATTGTGACACGGCTTAAAGGTCGCATGTTGTGACCTTATCATTTTCGTTTAAATATACTCATGTCCTTCATATATTGATATGAGATGGCTCGAGTTATTGGGCCAAGTGGAGTATTGGGCTTGGTTTGCTAGTATTGGGTTGCTAATATAACTATATATTATTAATCAAGAATTAGCACTTAGCACTTTACGCACACGATCTATTTAATGACATACTTAACGTTAATCTTTTTTGCGATTATTAATTAATTAATTAATATTTCGGTATTAATTAATCATTTATTTTAAATAGGATAATACCAAGGGCAGTTATTTAGTAACTGTCATATTGGTTTTCCTATTTAATCTGATTCATTAGGTTAATGTTAATTACGTTTTTCATATTTCTCAGAATGTCAGTTTCTTCCAAAATACATATTCATGGGAATTGTTGAATTTATTGTATTCCATTCGTGATTAGGGAATCCTGGGAGTAGATTAGCTTTGATTCCCATCAGCAATATAGTAGAGGCTAATATTATCCTAAGCACAAAGATTAACTCGTTCTAATCTAGTTTCTATATTTTACGTTTTAATAATTCAAACTTCAAAGTATAGTTTGTAACAATTTTTACCTTAGCTAAAAAAAAAAAGACTATACACGAGTTTTACGTGACTTGAATTGCGACCTTTGGTTTCCAAATACATACAATCACAAGTTCATCACTAGTACATAGGTTGTTTTTAACCTAATTTACAATAAATTGATTAGTTTTTAATCTAAATACACATTCAAAATCGGTGTTACGTACCTTTATTATCTATATGTTCTCTTAAAAATGAACTGAATTAATGGAAAAAAGAACCTACTTAAAATTGTCTAGAAAAAAGTTGTGTTTTCCTAAAGTATACTCTTAGTAGCTAACTAATAATGATACGGAATATGTTTTCTACATTATTGTCCTTTTGACTCTCTTTACACCAAAAAGATCATGATTTGTCTTGCTATGATTTGAATAGGAGTAATTATTTATAAAAAATGAAATATATAGGGAGAGTGGACATGTTCAACGGGTTGAGGGCATATTAAAAGCCCAATTAAGTCCAGCCCGTTTTAAAAAGGGCTCAGCCTTTTTTTTTTATAAAGGGGATAGGCTCTTAAAGGGTTGATGTCTAATGGGCTATTAAAGGGTTGGACTGGAATATTAGAGGGTTGATGTTTAATAGATTATGAAAACGAATGTTCGTTCTATAATATCATGTTTGTATGGAATGGTGATTCCTCGTGGTTATTGAACATAATGCCGCCATTATTGATGAACTCTGGTTATTTAAAAAGAAAAGAAAAAGAAAATTAGAAGTTGTTCCCTTGTCCAAATTACCATCCTACTTGGACCACTCAGGATGCGACGCATGTCCCATATTTCACCTAGCATTCATCCTACGTGGATCGTATTTTCCTCCATGTCTTCATACATAAGCAAGGTAGACTCATGTAATACGTAGTACTAATTACGTGTAAAAAGACTTAACACTTGGCATTGAATCTTGGCCATATACGTGGCCCTAAGTTTTCAAGAATCAGATTTGTACTTCCTGTCCCGGAATACTCGAAACGCTTTCCTTATAAGGTCGTCCCGAATTACTTGCAACGCTTCTAAAAATGGAAACTATTATTAATATTGTATCTATTTCTCACTTACCCAATGACCCACCACATCCATACTCCCAAAAATAAATATTAAAAAATATTCCACTACCCCACTATTCCACTATCTACATTAAAATTATACTCAACTACCAACTATCATCTAATTTATATTAAAATAATAAGTCAATTACAATGCATTAAACTTTGTGTCGGTCAAAGTGTTTCAAGTATTACGAGACGGAGGGATTATGATTGAATGATATTCTATGGAAGCTGCTACATGTACCTCCAGGGTTTGAAATAATTTCATATATACACTGGGCTCCCATTGGTTGTTGCCACATAAGCAACCCCACATGGGATTGAAATTTCAATCTGAAATTTCAAGTAGTATTTGAATTTGAAATTCAAATCTATTTTATTTTCTTTTACCTTTTATTTTTAATAATTAGGGTTTTTTCAGTTTTTTTTTTTTTTTGGAAAATAATTAGGAGAGAGAAAATGAAGTTTTTTTTAATGATTTGGGAAAATTAATTAATGATTGTAGGTATTAGACGAAATTCTGATTAAGATTCAACAACATAGATCATCACCGGAGTAATAATAAGTTCGTTCGATTTTGTGTAATGAAATTATGATTTAAAGTTTGGGGTCGATTTTGTGCCTTTAATGGTAGATTAAGAATCGTCGTCCAGGTTCGATATTCATTGTAAGTGAGGGTTCGACTTTAAATTATGTAAGGTAAAAGAAATTGGGGAATGGATCTGAATTTTGGAACGGGCTGTAGTTGAATTAAGAATATTCGGAGCTCCAAAGTTTTTCTTGTCCATGTCAAATTTCTGGGTTGGGGTTCAGATCTGGTTTGCGACATGGTTGTTAATGAATGAAACACATTAGTGTGATCGTAAATGAATTTAGTATGAACTTTAATATAGGTTATTGAACTTTAATATAGTATGAACTCATGGTTATTGAACATAATGCCGCCATTATTGATGAACTCTGGTTATTTAAAAAGAAAAGAAAAAGAAAATTAGAAGTTGTTCCCTTGTTGGGGGTAAAATTACCATCCTACTTGGACCACTCAGGATGCGACGCATGTCCCATATTTTACCTAGCATTCATCCTACGTGGATCGTATTTTCCTCCATGTCTTCATACATAAGCAAGGTAGACTCATGTAATACGTAGTACTAATTACGTGTAAAAAGACTTAACACTTGGCATTGAATCTTGGCCATATACGTGGCCCTAAGTTTTCAAGAATCAGATTTGTACTTCCTGTCCCGGAATACTCGAAACGCTTTCCTTATAAGGTCGTCCCGAATTACTTGCAACGCTTCTAAAAATGGAAACTATTATTAATATTGTATCTATTTCTCACTTACCCAATGACCCACCACATCCATACTCCCAAAAATAAATATTAAAAAATATTCCACTACCCCACTATTCCACTATCTACATTAAAATTATACTCAACTACCAACTATCATCTAATTTATATTAAAATAATAAGTCAATTACAATGCATTAAACTTTGTGTCGGTCAAAGTGTTTCAAGTATTACGAGACGGAGGGATTATGATTGAATGATATTCTATGGAAGCTGCTACATGTACCTCCAGGGTTTGAAATAATTTCATATATACACTGGGCTCCCATTGGTTGTTGCCACATAAGCAACCCCACATGGGATTGAAATTTCAATCTGAAATTTCAAGTGGTATTTGAATTTGAAATTCAAATCTATTTTATTTTCTTTTACCTTTTATTTTTAATAATTAGGGTTTTTTCAGTTTTTTTTTTTTTTTGGAAAATAATTAGGAGAGAGAAAATGAAGTTTTTTTTTAATGATTTGGGAAAATTAATTAATGATTGTAGGTATTAGACGAAATTCTGATTAAGATTCAACAACATAGATCATCACCGGAGTAATAATAAGTTCGTTCGATTTTGTGTAATGAAATTATGATTTAAAGTTTGGGGTCGATTTTGTGCCTTTAATGGTAGATTAAGAATCGTCGTCCAGGTTCGATATTCATTGTAAGTGAGGGTTCGACTTTAAATTATGTAAGGTAAAAGAAATTGGGGAATGGATCTGAATTTTGGAACGGGCTGTAGTTGAATTAAGAATATTCGGAGCTCCAAAGTTTTTCTTGTCCATGTCAAATTTCTGGGTTGGGGTTCAGATCTGGTTTGCGACATGGTTGTTAATGAATGAAACACATTAGTGTGATCGTAAATGAATTTAGTATGAACTTTAATATAGGTTGTATATGTAATTAACCATTTATATACATCACAAGTTATTGAAGTAGTCTGACTTTTATTTATTTTAGTACTCCCTCCGTTCTTAAATATTAGGCCCCTTTTAATTTTTTTTATCTGTTTCAACTCTATATTGAAACGTAAATGTATCCAAATACGTATGTTAAAGAAATATATTGATATTGTTAAACTACATTGAGACGTACAAAACAAGATCTCGCATGAATATATTTTGAAATACGTATTGGAAAGAAATTAGGTATGGAGAGGACGCGGGATAAGAGAGAGATTCCCTAGGAAGATTCTCTTCAATTTTAAATAGTGACAAGATTCCAAAAGGGACTAATAATCGAGAACGGAGGGAGTATGTAATTTTATATAATTTGTATCTGTAATTAAGCCTTATATACATTAAATGTTATCAATTGTCAATAGCTCCGACCTCACGTTACAATTGTTACTGCGAACATATGCAATCCCAATGGTAATATTTAATATTTCCGTTTCCGGAATTTATTTCAGATTCCGACAATATTTTCGATTCCGGTAATATTTCCGTTTCCGGCAATATTTTCGATTCCGACAATATTTCTATTTCCGATTATATTTTTCGATACGTACCATGTTTCCGTTTCCAGCAACATCCACGACTTGGATAATATTTATATTTCCGTCATGATCCATATTTCCGTTTCCGGCAATATCATCATTTCCGGAGTATTCTATATTTTTCCTTTTGACGATTTCAGCTCCCACTGGAACCGAGATCCGTCGTTTTCGAATGTTCATAAATAGAGTATTTAATTCACTTAAATACTTGATCCGTTCACGTACTATTTGTGTGACCCTACGGGTTCAGCCAAGAGTACGCCGTGGATTAATATTATTAATTCCACTCGAACTGAAGCGGCCTCTAGCTAGGCATACAGCTCACTTGATCTAACTGAATTATTAACTTGCATAGTTAATTAATAATGAACCGCATTTGTTAGACTTAGCATTGAATGCATACTTGGACCAAGGGAATTATTTCCTTCAATTATCAATGAAGCAGGATTATCTGGTGTGAAGCCTTGTGGATTCCCGATTGAACAGAATCATCGTTTGAGCCTTGCAGATGACCCACCTCTCACAAATTCCGGCGCCTATCGACGCCTCGTAGGGCGACTAGTTTATTTGGCGGTTACGCGCCCCGATCCTGCTTATTCTGTTCATGGTTTATCCCAATTTTTGTAGGAACCCCGGGTTGCCCATTGGGATGGTGCATTGCGCGTGGTGCGCTTTCTCAAGGGGACTCCGGGTCAGGATATTCTTCTACAAGCCGATAATGACCTGACTCTACAAGGTTGGTGAGATTCAGATCTGGATGTTGTTAGGTTATGACAAATATAAAACATATATTAAATGCGGAAAAACCATAAAGCCAGGAATCCAAATTAATTGCCACATAGTCAATTAACATAATCTAGGATACATACATGTGACGCGTGCCTTCCCTAGCTGCTCTCGTACCGAACAAGAACAAGTTCAGGACTCCAAGTGTAGTCCCTCCGTAGATAGTCCACAGCACGTTCGGATCCGCCTTAGATTCAATTAACTAGAATTTAGCCTAAGGTATTATGTTATTCGTACTTAATTATTTGGCAAATTATTAAGCTTAGTTTAACCTTAAAACTATATGAATACTTGAGAATATGATGTATTCAAAATGTGATTTCCATCACCTATTTATAGGGTAGGATTATCGGAACTAGAAACCTACTAGGATTCAATTTATCTAATTCAATTAGAATTAGACTTAAATTAAATCTTTTGATTTTAGTGTTTAGCTTAACAACTAACTCTAGTAGTTTTAGGAAAAACCGGAAAAATCCTAAGCAACCAAGGATTCGAGGCTTGCACGAACCACACACGAGCAACCCACGAGGGGCGCTGCTTGAAGGAAATAATGCCCTTGGTCCAAGTATGCATATAATGTTAAGTCTAATAAATGCGGTTCAGTATTAATTAACAAGTTAATAATTCAGTGAGATCAAGTGAGCTGAATGCCTAGCTAGAGGCCGCTTCAGTTCAAGTGGAATTAATGATATTAATCCACAGCTTACTCTTGACTGAACCCGTAGGGTCACACAAATAGTACGTAAACAGATCAAGTATTTAATGGCATTAAATACTCTATCTATGGATATTCGGAATCGACGGATCTTGGTTTCAGTGGGAGCTAAGATCGTTACAAGCAAGAAATGAATACTCCGGAAACGATGATATTGCCGGAAGCGGAAATATGGATCGTATCGGAAATATAAATATTATCCGAGTCGTAGATGTTACCGGAAACGGAAACATGGTACGTATCGGAAAATATTATCGGAAAAGGAAATATTGTCGGAATCGGAATTATTGCCGGAATCGGAAATATTGTCAGAATCGGAAATGTTATCGGAATCGGAAAATAATTCCGGAAACGGAAATATTAAATATTTGTTCGAAACGGAAATTAATTCCGGAATCGGAAATATTAAATATTGTTCGTATCGGAAATGAATTCCGGAACCGGGAATTTATTCGGGAGCGCATCGTACGAATTAGCATCGGACGAGGCTTGCTAGACGAAGGCCCAACACGAAGCCAGGCCCCTGCCCAGCAAGCCAAGCGCCCAAACACGGAGCTGCCACAGCAAGGCCAGGCCCAGCGCAAGGCCAGGCCCAGCAAGGCCATAGGCGCGCGCGGGCTTATGCTCGTGGGCTGCGAGGCAGCGCCTGCTCGTGTGGGCCGCAAGGCCTGCGCGGGTGCGTACGTTCCTCGTGGTCGTGCAACACTCGTGTTCGTAACGAATCCTAATCCTATTGGAATTCGTGCATTGATTAAATCCTAATCCTAACCCTAAGAGATTAAATTTATTATTTAGAGTTCTAATAGGATTCTAATTAATAAATCCATATCCTAGTAGGATTATAATTCCTTTCCATAAACTCTATAAATATAGGCCTAGGGTCACATATTTAATAGACGATATTGAAGTATTCAAAGGTAAGATTTTTAAGCAAAAATCAGCCAAATACTTGCAACCCAAATAGCCGAAAATCCTAGTAACCTTAAGGGCGATTCTAGTTGGTCAAGCTTAAGGCGGATCCGGACGTACTGTGGACTATCTACGGAGGGACGACACTTGGAGTCCTAAAGACTTGTTCTTGTTCGGTTCGGGCGCAGCTAGGAAGGGCACGCTACAAAGTGTATGCATCTGAATTATGCTAAATGATTATGTGTAAATAATATGTTTCCTGGCTTTATGGTTTTTCCGCATGATTTATTTTTATTCATATGTATCATAACCTAACAGTGGTATCACGAGCCTCTTATTATTTTCATAATCTAAATTGCATGAACATGGTTAAATTTTACAAATTTGCAAAATTTTCGTAATTAATTGCAAATTGCGTTTATTTAATTATACGGTTTTTTCATGAAATGCCCCTGAGGTTTGCAATAATGCACCAAATACCCCTGCGCGTTTCAAAATTCATATAATACCCCTATTTTTTCCGTACTGTTCACCAAATACCCCTATTATGATTTTCCGTTAGTCCTCCGTTAAGTCATGTTTATAATTCATTCAATACACCTACATATAAAGTTTTTGCATAGTATACACTTATTTATAAAGTTTTTTGCACCAAATACCCAATCTTGGAAGAAGATGCTCCATTCCTTCGTTATGGCTATTTGTCTGTTGAGAATTCTGTTGTAGTAAGACAAGAGGTGATTAAGCTCTGCAGTGCGTCCTCACACCCTTGCATTGGTCAGTTCTTTCGGCATACCAGATGCGTTCCTGAGTCCTATTGCGTTTGATTGGATTGATGCAAATTCATGGTCCTCGGTTCAACAGTGATTCAACTACTCAATAATGATTTCAGTTGGTTACAAATGTTAGTCTGCATTATGTATCTTTTCAATTAGATTGAAGGTCGTTCATTCAATTTGATCCATGCCTCCCTCGCGATGCAATTACAGCAGCATACAATTAGGTAGACAGTAACTGCAGAAACCTCCTCATTCTTTCCTTGAAAAACTGTTGTCAAGTAATTGTACATCTCTACAAGAAACTTATTCCCAATAAGAGAATTATCAAAACACAGGCTAATAACCAGACTAGCATTTACAACGTTCTTCTCTACCTCAATTTTTTCCCTACCAAGCAACTCCATCCACACTTCAGGGCTCACAAATGCACCCATGTTCAACATCTTTTGAATTAGTAATTGAGCCTCAGAGCCATTGATTTCACGCCCACCTTTGCCTTCCTCCACAACACACTCACGTAACTTCCTTCCTATCACCAAGGCCTCACATATGTCAGCACAAACATGCCCAAACTCATCAAAGAAAACGCAAGACAAACCCAAACAACCACAAACAAAGCCCAACTTATTTCATGTCTTTTATCAACATTCATCCAACTAACAATACTCATAATTTTTCCCATATAGCTGTACTCCAACAATTTATCATTCAAACTCAAACTGTCCGATTTTAACAAGACCCACCACCTGATTTTCGACTAAACGACACCGCATAATTGCGGACGGCAAACTCAAATCCATAAAAGTTGAACCAATTCTAATCCTACTAGTAGTAGTAACCAATCCATCCTCCGTCGAAACCGCACCATCGGGCAGAATCCAGTCCTTCCCAGAAGCATAGAGCTCCTCCGACCATATTCGTGGCGAAAAACGATGTATGAGAGAGGAATTGACATTGAGTAGCGGGATGTTGGCATTTTCATTTAGGGGTTTTGAGTTGGGGTCTTGTTGTTGAAGGAGGAGAGAGAAACGGAGAAGGTTGATGTTCTTGGGGAGAGCAGTGGGGCCATGTGCATGGGGGTACTTGACGAGCTGAGTGCAAGATGGGCAACGCAGGGTGTTCGGAAGGGTAGAAGGGCGGAGTCGAGTACGCGTGAATTGCAGAGTCGCCGTCGTAGGATTGCAAGCAAACTAGACATTCCGGTGGCTCTATTGCCGGTGGCGAGGTTGAAGAACAGGGCAGAGGAGAGAGAAAGAGGAGAAGTTGGGATTTTTTTTTTTGGAATTTCTGTCACAATTGTTGCCTAAGTCGCACCAAATAAGAATTAAGGGCAAATTGGTAAAACACAACTAACGGCAAGCTAACGTCCGTTAAATCCAGGGGTATTTAATGAACATTACGGAATTATAGGGGTATTCTATGAATTTTGAAACGCGCAGGGGTATTTGGTGCATTATTGCAAACCTCAGGGGCATTTCATGAAAAAACCGTTAATTATATGTACGCAGTTTTTCGGCAGTTTCTTCGTTACTCATCCAAATTGTGTGATTGTTGTGTCAATTCCGCATGTAAAAGACATTCTAAAATTTTGACAAAAATAATACTTTTCGGCCGAACCCATAATTCCCAAATTCGAAGCCTAACTATGAATTTTCGGAGGTTTTAGTTTTTCGAACGCAAAAGTTTGTAAATTTAAGATGTTAAATTAAGTATTTGCGATTCTTGTTGATAAATCTTGAGTTTTTGATTGACCTACAGTATATGGTTAACAATTATGGATGCCTAGACTTGTTAATTATACAACCTAATTTGTAATTATGATTAATTTGTTAAAATTCGAATAATTTAGAATTGATTTGTTTTTCATAATTAATTAATAATTTAATTAGGTACTAATGATTAAAATCCACCATAAAAATTGTTAATTTATGTTAAATTGTTAATTTTTATGACCTAGATTTGAATCCATGTTAATCGGAAATTAATTGATTAATAAATTTTCGATTTTTTGCCCTAAAATTATGAAATTAATATGTTTTATTAATTTGTCATTAATTTTAAATTAAAAAAATTTAAAATTTTTTATGAAAACGCTCATGAATGTTGCACGCACAAAGCAATGGAAGCTACGTGTTACCCTCAAAGGGGTGTTGTATAGTGCGGGCACGCGACGACGAGCAAGGGAGCTCGTCTCCCGTGCGGTACGAATGCAGCGAGCAACCTAGCGCATGGCGCGCGCACGAGGCAAGGGAGCCTGTGCGTGTGTGCTGTGTGCTATGGGCGATGGGCGATGGCATGGCACATGGAGAGGCGCGCGCGCGAGGGCGAGAGCTGGGTCGCCCAGCGATCGCTGCTCCGCGCACCAACACGCGATGCCTCGAGGGCTTGCTTGCGCGCGAGCGAGCGAGCGCTCCTTCCGTAGCTGCTGTGATGCATGCGGGTAATCAGGCTGCGCGCAAGCGTGACTTGGCTTGCTACGTTTGCGCGTGGCTGCTGCTGCGATGTGCCATGGGCCAGCGATTGGTCGTGCACTCGACGGGGCTTGGGCGCAAGCCCAAGTGCTCGTCGTGTTACGATTGTCACGTTTTAAATTTTAATTTGAGATTTTCAGTTCATGTAATTTTAATTAATTTTAAAATTAATAATTTAAATTGTTTTCTTGGATTTTAGTTTTGAATATTATAATTATTATAAATTTTAATTTATTCTAATTATTTTACTAAAATTAAAAACCTTGAATTAATTTAAATTCGACTGAAAATAAATTAAATAAGTGGATTCAATTATAAATTTATATGAGCTTTAAATTTTAATTAAATTTGTATGTTTCCGGTTAGACTAGAAATACATTTTTATGTTTAAAATTAGTAAAGCATATGAATTTATTGGTTTAAGTGGGAGCAATTTTAGTCATAAACTCTTGATTAGGTCTACAAATCCTTTAAGGTTAAACAACTTGATTAGAATTAATAAGGACTGGATAATTGGTAGATTATTGGTGCCCTTGATTAATTGCTGCAAATATTTATGTGGTGCATAACGTGTTTTACTAACCAGCTATGTGGGCCATTCATGATAATGAATGAGTGAATGGTATATATTGTATATGTACTGTTTTGCAGGTTATGAAGTGACTAGTATGGCCCAAATAGGATAGAAAATATGGTATGCGTACCATTAATTTGAATGTAATTGGTCTAAAGTACCAAATTTGTTTTTCAATTCAAATATGGTCTGCGTACCATCAAATAGTTGTAATTAGTTTAATTATAGCTTATCCTATTTGAAGAAAATGGCGCCTCCCACGGAGATTTTCAAGACGGACTTTGAAGTTGAAGCTTCAAGATGAAGTCGGGCCATACTAGATCACATTTATCTTATGCATGTTTTAAGTTATTTATTGTTTTTAAATATGTCTTAAATATGCATGAGATCGAAGCTTGATTATGTTGCATGATTAAGGATTTTAGTTCACTTAAAATCTAACCAACATAGTAAGAGCCTTAAGTTCCAAACTTAAAAATTGAGTTAAAAGGTGCCATGCCAAAATAACACTTACTTGAATATCCTTTTTTCATCGATCTTAGTAATAGGTTTCCGCCATAGC
This sequence comes from Spinacia oleracea, assembly GCF_020520425.1. NCBI lineage: Eukaryota > Viridiplantae > Streptophyta > Magnoliopsida > Caryophyllales > Amaranthaceae > Spinacia > Spinacia oleracea. The sequence goes on along the minus strand of NC_079488.1, from coordinate 65,809,622 downwards.
GAGGTGTTACTTATCGATACTAAAGGGGTAAGGTACACAAATAATTGTGAGTACATGTTAGTTTTGGGGAAACTCAACGATATAAGTAAGGAGTCCTTTTATGTCGTGGCAAATTCGATAGGTTTTCCTAATAAGTTCTTAGACGTACCTATCAACCAAGAGTAGTTTCTAGACTATTAGCAAAAGGCTTTTGCTTACCTAAAATATTTTAGAATTGAGTCAAACATAATGTGCTTAATTCTTCAATGATTTTAGGGTCTTGGAATCATTTTATTCACACCTGCCGGAACAATAAAATCGAATAAAATGCTAATAACTTGTTTGAATTACATGATTGCTTTAATTTTCAAGTTATTATTCATGATAAATGTTTAGACTTTGCATGCTTCAACGTATGTTTTAATTATTGTTTATAATTAAATATCTTGCACTGCAATAAATCCTTTTAGAAAGGTAACAGTAAATTTCCTCGATTGGTAGTGAATCCAAGAACGATTCACGGAAATGAGAGATGTGAGCAATTTAAAATGTACGTTTCTTTTAGCAACTTTTATGGTTGTTTTCGAGTATCAAAGTCGAATGGCAACCCGATTGGTGCTTGTGAATTCAAAATACAATGTAGTTTTGAGATCATAAAGCATTGAGTTTAAACGCTCAGCCTTACCAATGGTTAACAACCTAATATCTTTGTCCATTTAATTCTCGAATGAGTCTAGTCCCTAGACATTCGAATAGATCGATGCTTAGAGAACTTTAGAAGCTTCTGGTAAGATCATCTAGTTGAAACAAAATATTCAACATAAATTAAAATGGTAAGAAACTTGTTGGAGAGACATTGGACATGTCTAAACAAAGTATAAAAGTCAACACTGAAGAATTCAATTCTTAAGACTATAAGAAAGGGTACAAGAAATAGGAAAACAAAGGAACAAATGAAAGGAATTTACGATTCCGTTTCTACCTATAAGTTTATGTTTAAAGAGAAGTGACCTAGCAATCAAACTTCCTTGGTATCATATACCGCTTGAGGTTCTTACTTCGGTAATAACTCAAACAATGGAAGCTAGAATACACTAATGGCCTACAAGTGGGAAATGAAGCATGGCAATGCTACATTAGTTGTAGGGTCATCTATTTTGTTTTAAGTCCTTTCAAAGGCTGGAACTTAATGGCTATTTTGTTCCATAATCAGCATACCTAAATTTCTGTTTTCAAACACAGAAAGACTCACATTCAAGAAAAAACAAAAACAATGTTTGTTTGTTTATTTGAATGAAATGGTCAATTACGGGTTGAGTCAATATGCTTGATTAAAACAAACAACTCTTTAACAATAAGAACTTTACTAGGTTCAAATCAACCCCTTGATTTGAGTTCCACTAATCTTTGGCAGTGTTGCTTAGACCATATCAACAAGTTAACATTCAAAAGCTCTATTTTGATGGACTTTTGAAAGTTCATTGATTTCTAGATCAATTTAGACAACTAGTCTTACTTGTTGAAAGTAACAAAAGATATGAACTATTGTTAGAACGCCTAGGCAATAGAGTTCAAAGCTAAAGAAAGGTTTTATGACTTTATTATTTCACACAGATTTGAGTGAATATAGGTTTATTTACTCAACGTGATATAAGTTTGAATCTGTTTGGCTAGTTCAAAGATTCAGAAGTATAAATCCCACTTGGTAACGAAATCATAAAGATCTAGGATAGATCATGTTAATGATTTCTTGAGACCAAAAATGATCATCAATGATTGTGTGTTGTAATTTCACAATCTAGCTCCATGAGATATGGCATATCTAAGAGGAATGATCGAAGTCAATTGGTACTTGATTCGATCAATGATGAATCATAAAGACTTTTCCTATAGTTTCTAAAACAAAATGCTCAACTACCACCAAACTAAACCAAATTCGTCAAAGCTATTGAAAAGTAATTTCAGAATATCTTTTCATAATATATCTACAGAGTTCCTAAACTCAGTGGGAGCTTAGTGTTTGTTATTCAACAAACTAAGTCCCAAGTATAGATATATGTTTCATTGTGATTTATTCAAATGAGACACAAGGGTATTGTTTCTACCACGAATTTTTGAGAACATAATGTTTGTTTGCTCGAAATGATGTCCTTTTGGAGATTCGTTTCCAAAATGACAAGTGAGAGAAAATAGACCTCGAAAGTCTTCGAGGCGAACAACAAACATAAACGGACATTCAGGAGGCTTTTCGAAGTTCTTTAGAAAATCCGAACATGTATTCTTTAAGGACTTTAGAAGTGGCTTTAAAGAATAGACATCTCTTAGAAGACTTTACAAGTGCTTCAAGGAGAATAGAATATTCAAAGGACTTTCAAGTGGCTATTGATATTCTATTGTTTGATGTTCTATACCCAAGTAGGCATAGAGTTCAGGTCACTGAAGCTATGCGATTCTTCTATTAGATAGCAAAGAAACCTACAACTTGCAGTCAAACTATTATCATTAATGAGTTTGTGACCTGTAAGAAAGCTATGACGAAACCCAGATTCCCTAAAATGGTTAGAGGTCATATATAGACTCAAATGTTTTAAATGGTTAGAGGCCATAAAACATACTCAATGTTTTGATGACAAAATTGAAATTTTGTTGATTTGCAAGAATAGTTTCACACCTAGTGGTTGCAAGTTTGTTTTAAGGATAAAAACCATCAAACATAGAAGTTGCTAAAGGTTACAAGCAAATTCATGGCATGGATTGTGTTGAAACCTCATGCATAATCATAATGCTCAAGTCTATAATTCAAGCAATGATTGCATATTGGTACATATAGCAATTGGATGACAAAACGTATTCCTCATTCAAATGATAAAAGAAACTATGTACATGGAATTTCATAGGATTTGTGGATCCAAATAATGCTTGAAAAGGAAAGCTAGCTTATGAAATCTAAGTACAGATTTAAGCAAGCAATTGGGAATTGGAACTGTATTTTAGTGAAGCTAATAAGTATTTTAGTTTCATAAAATGTACATGATTCTTATAGATATATAAGAAGTTTAGTGGGAGTACATAAAACTTAATTGGTCCTATGTGTATCACACACATATCTCTCTATTGTGAAATAACATTCAAATGCTAATGACTTAGGTTTGAAATTATTCATCAATGATGGATCAAGGCGAAACTTAGTACATACTGGGTATTAAGATCTATTTACAAAGATCTTATGATATTGTTTTGGATTAAGTAATGGCATTTACTAAATCAAACACGAAAGACTCCATTGGAGATATTCGACCCATATGAATAAATCTAAGTAAAGGATGTTTGAACTATGTATAAGCATTTATTAAGTTAAATATCAAAGAGTCTAAATGATATTCTTAACCTATATTATATGTCAAAGAATTTAGCTGGAATTAGTATCTACTGAAACTAGATGAGCTAAAGTTACATGAATAGAATTCAATTGGAAATTATTCTGCAAAAGAATTTATCATGTATGATATAATATGAGGATCGCCAAAAACGTATCGTATGGCTTTAGGCATGACGAACATATACCAGTCTCTATTGATCTAAGTGAAGATCAACTAGATTGAGATCAAGAAAAACTTATGGTACTTGAAAAGGTACATAGGAATAGCTTTTGATTCAAGGAAATAAAGATATGCTAAATATTGATGCTACACGCATAAACACTGGCAAATGATCAAGCAAGATTCCTTTGGAGTTAACCATTGGCAAGGACGAGCTATAGAGCATCGTGTTTTGAAATGGCAACATGGATTGAAGACCATAAGTTGTTGCGTGGGAAATTAAATATTAATTTATATGTTCTAAGATACAGCTGGAAAGTCTTCCACATATCTATGAACTGCTTGGATAAGCAAATCCAAACAAAGCATCACTAGCAACCTAAACAGTTGAAGTAAAAGTACTTATTGCCTAAGAAGCAATAGAACAGAGTTGTTTATATTAATGAGTTCTTCATTGAACTTGGGAAGATCACATGTCTGTTGACTTGATGGTTCTTCATTGCAAAATGCGTAGAATCACTATCGAAGTAAGAAAGACTAGATCACATAATAAACAAACTCAAAAGATCTTATCATCATATCTCGAAGAACATTCGATGAAGAGGATATTAAGATTCGCAAAGCATGATAACTAAACCTATGCAACAAGTGAGAAGCAACACTCACATTGTAGCACTGGAAATCAAGCATAGCTTTGAATTCCATGAACTGTTTTAAAGATGGGTTTAAGGCCCATGGTCGTAAAACATTGGGGTTGAACATTTATCATATATGAAATATATTTTCATATTCCATTTAATCTTGGTTTAGTATTAAATGATGAGTCCCTTCAATTTGACGAAATATTCAAGATAGACTGTCAGGACCAGTCTTGTGACTAAGAAATGTCTATCAAGTGAACTTGAATGTCAAAAGTTGAAAATGGTCCCTGGTCGGAGTTTTCTATAAAATTGGACGCATAGAAAACGTTAGACGACTAGAATGCAAGATGACTAGTAGTTCTGTTTCTTGAACTATGTGGACATGGCAATGTCGTAATCATTTGCATAGATACTTACTTTGGGAAGACTAGTATCGGACAGAACTATGAAACTTTACTGTAAGAGATGAAAATCTGTCATAAGTAAATTTCATTAAAGTTATTAGACACTAAATCCTCAATACCTGAGTGATTTGAGATTACTTGTTTGAGAACTGATTACTTTGACGTTGACCAACCGTAGCACCGTAAAAGGAGGCTATAAAGGCAACACTCACGTAATCACCTATCAAACGAAGTCTAATCTCAAGATCACAAGATTGGGATTGTCCTCCCATAAATCGGGATGAGATGCTTAAAAGTTGTACAAGGCCACTCGGAGAGCTAGAAACTGTAAAATGCATGGCCGTGCTCGGATGAATCATAGGCTATGATTATCTGTTTATTTGATCAGTTGAACTTTGAAACCGAGAAACACCTCTGGACATAATAAGGATGACAACTCTTACCTTATGTTCAAGAACAAGCATCGAGCGACAAAGGAATTAGGTAATGCACACTTGTCCCCAAGGACAAGTGGGAGACTGAAGGAAATAATGCCCTTGGTCCAAGTATGCATATAATGTTAAGTCTAATAAATGCGGATCAGTATTAATTAACAAGTTAATAATTCAGTGAGATCAAGTGAGCTGAATGCCTAGCTAGAGGCCGCTTCAGTTCAAGTGGAATTAATGATATTAATCCACATCTTACTCTTGACTGAACCTGTAGGGTCACACAAATAGTACGTAAACGGATCAAGTATTTAATGGCATTAAATACTCTATCTATGGATATTCGGAATCGACGGATCTTGGTTTCAGTGGGAGCTAAGATCGTTACAAGCAAGAAATGAATACTCCGGAAACGATGATATTGCCGGAAGCGGAAATATGGATCGTATCGGAAATATAAATATTATCCGAGTCGTAGATGTTTCCGGAAACGGAAACATGGTACGTATCGGAAAATATTATCGGAAATGGAAATATTGTCGGAATCAGAAATATTGTCGGAAACGGAAATATTTTCAGAATCGGAAATGTTATCGGAATCGGAAAATAATTCCGGAAACGGAAATATTAAATATTTGTTCGAAACGGAAATTAATTCTGGAATCGAAATATTAAATATTGTTCGTATCGGAAATGAATTCCGGAACCGGGAATTTAATCGGGAGCGCATCGTACGAATTAACATCGGACGAGGCTTGCTAGACGAAGGCCCAGCACGAAGCCAGGCCCGTGCCCAGCAAGCCAAGCGCCCAAACACGGAGCTGCCACAGCCTCGCCAGGCCCAGAGCAAGGCCAGGCCCAGCAAGGCCATAGGCGCGCGCGGGCTTATGCCCGTGGGCTGCGAGGCAGCGCCTGCTCGTGTGGGCCGCAAGGCCTGCGCGGGTGCGTGCGTTCCTCGTGGTCGTGCAACACTCGTGTTCGTAACGAATCCTAATCCTATTGGAATTCGTGCATTGATTAAATCCTAATCTTAATCCTAAGAGATTAAATTTATTATTTAGAGTTCTAATAGGATTCTAATTAATAAATCCATATCCTAGTATTTCCATAAACTCTATAAATATAGGCCTAGGGTCACATATTTAATAGACGATATTGAAGTATTCAAAGGTAAGATTTTTAAGCAAAAATCAGCCAAACACTTGCAACCCAAATAGCCGAAAATCCTAGTAACCTTAAGGGCGATTCTAGTTGGTCAAGCTTAAGGCGGATCCGGACGTACTGTGGACTATCTACGGAGGGACGACACTTGGAGTCCTAAAGACTTGTTCTTGTTCGGTTCGGGCGCAGCTAGGGAGGGCACGCTACAAAGTGTATGCATCTGAATTATGCTAAATGATTATGTGTAAATAATATGTTTCCTGGCTTTATGGTTTTTCCGCATGATTTATGTTTATTCATATGTATCATAACCTAACACTGTTGTGCGCGCGCGGAGCTCGGCCCAGCGGCCCACAGCGTGGGCGCTGCTGCTGCTGGCCTTGCCTTGCTCGGCTGGGCCTGGCTTTGCCTTGCGCTTGGCTGGGCCTGCCTTGCTAGGCGGGCTGCTGCTGTTGTGTTGCCTTCGCGCGGGCTTCGCTAGGAGCGGGCCTAGCTTCGTGCTCGGCCTTGCGTCTATCAAGCTCGTCCGAAGTTTATTTCGTACGTCGCGCTTCAGATTTATTTTCCGATTCCGGAATTCATTTCCGATTCGAACAATATTTAATATTTCTGATTCCGGAATTAATTTCCGTTTCGAACAAATATTTAATATTTTCGATTTCGGAATTTATTTCCGATTCCGATAATATTTCTGATTCCGGCAATATTTCCGATTCCGGCAATATTTCCATTTCCGATAATATTTTCCGATATGTACCATGTTTCAGTTTCCGGCAACATCTACGACTTGGATAATATTTATATTTTCGATACGATCCATATTTCCGTTTCCGGCAATATCATCGTTTCCAGAGTATTATTAATTTGCCTTTTGACGATTTCAGCTCCCACTGGAACCGAGATCCGTCGTTTCTGAATATCCATAAATGGAGTATTTAATTCACTTAAATACTTGATCCGTTCACGTACTATTTGTGTGACCCTACGGGTTCAGTCAAGAGTAAGCTGTGGATTAATATTATTAATTCCACTTGAATTGAAGCGGCCTCTAGCTAGGCATACAGTTCACTTGATCTCACTGAATTATTAACTTGCATAATTAATTAATACTGAACCGCATTTATTAGAGTTAGCATTGAATGCATACTTGGACCAAGGGCATTATTTCCTTCAGATGCTTGCCCGATCATTTGTCGATCCTTGTCCGGATGGCTAGTTTTTCTAGACCATTCTCCTATTTCATGGAAGACAAAGAAGCAACTTACAGTTTCTCGTTTTTGGGCGGAGGCCGAATATCGCTCTATGGCAGCTCTTACCTGTGAACTAAAATGGTTGAAGGGGTTGTTATTGAGTCTTGGGGTTCAACATCCTAAGGGAATTTCCTTATTTTGTGACAGTCAATCTGCCTTACATGTTGCAAAAAATCTTGTGTTTCATGAACGCACCAAGCACATTGAGATTATTGACATTTCGTTCGGGATGCAGTAACGGAGGGGATTATTGCGCCATTATATGTCAAATCAACATCACATTTGGCTGACATTTTCACTAAAGAGCTAGGCAAGACACAATTTGATTACTTGTTGTGTAAGTTGGGCATTCTTGATCCTCACCATGCTCCAACTTGAGGGAGGGTGTTACAGAAGCATATATCAAGTAGAATTGGAATATGATCCTAACACCAGTTTTAGTGTTTGAATTGCGTTGGTTTAGACTCTCCATTGTTAAATCCTTATGTTAAAACAATGAATAGATTAAGAAGTGATTATGTAAAGCTTGAGTAATTATCTTAACAGATTAAGGCTTCTTTTTTTTTTGATGGAAAAGACTTTTTCAGAAAATGATTTTCCTATTTTTGTTTTGTTAAGGGTGAAAAACAATATTTCTAAAGGTGGAAATAACTTTCTCGAAGGGAAAACCAACTTTTCCTTTGAAAGGACGAAATGCCACATTTTCCACACTAATCCTTTACATTTAATTTTCTCTCCTCTCATTTTCACTTCTATATTCTTTTTCTTTATAATTTTTCTTATAAGAGAAAAAAAATAAAGGAAATCTACATTGCCTTGAAAATTGTTTTATGTTGAAACAAACAGAGCCTAAAGGTCTCATTAGCTTGATTTATTTTAGATAAAACTAGTTCAAACAAAGTAACTTTTGTAACAAAAAGTCCAAACATACTCGCAAATCCTAACAACCACAAGTTTAACGAACTGGGATTTGAGGTTAGTGTAAGGAATCACCCTTTGGCCCAACATAATATTCTAATAGCATACTCTTAGAGCGCAAAATTTTGGCTGTATCCGAGCTGTACCCCCATACAAAACGAACATTTACTATTTCGGAAATGAACATTTATTATTTTATTTGGAAACACTACAAGAAATTGTACCATTAACGACGGGAAATCTCGTCGCGAAAGGCCAATAATCGTTGACTAACGACGGGGTTTCCTGTCGCGAACCCGTCATAAAAGGGGGTCGTCGTTAATAGAAAATCCCGCTGTTAATCCGTTGTAAACATTTACGACGGTTGTTCCCGTCTTTGTTTGGTTGTTAGACCCGTCGCAAAAGGCTTTTGCGACGGGATTTTTGACCCGTCGTAATTAGGTTGTCATTAAAGATACAAGTTACGTTCTTGTAGTGAAATGAACATTTATTAATTCGGAAATGATCATTTACTATTTTGGAAATGAACATTTATTTATTTATTTGGAAATAAACATTTATCTACTCATTCGAATATGAACGTTTTTCTGATTATTTGGCAATCCTCATTTATTCAACCAATTTAGAGATGAACATTTATCTACTGATTGTGAAATGAGTAGTTACTAATTTTAAAATTAACTTAGTTATTGCATTACTATGTTATTACTTTGAACATATATTTACATATATTGAGCAGTTAAAACATGTCAAATTATATATTTTACCAAAAAATTGAACATTTCCTATGTATAAGTTTGTACTTAGTTTGCCTATGTAAGTTTGCCTATGTAAATTGAACATTGCCTATGTAAATTGAGCATTACAAGATATTGGTAGAAATTATCCACTTAGTTTGCTATATCTTCAATCTTAAATCTTGCTTTTGATGTAGTCTCGAGTTCTTATACTTTTGAATGTGTGTATGAAGTGTGATTTGAACACAATATTTGACTTTCACGGCTTCAATTTCCTCATCATTGTAGGCTGAAAATGAAAATAGTACTCCCTTCGTTCTTGAATATTATTCCCTTTTGGCATCCAAAACAATCCAATATTAGTACACTTGTCACATGAATCTAACTCATGTGGGTAGGAGAGATAAATCATTAAGGGGTTTAATGGGGATAAAGGTGTACTTTGGAGCAAACAAGTGGACTATTTGTATTGTATGAGAGTATAATGGATATAAATGTTAGACAAATAAGGAAAGATTTCAAAAGAGACTAATAAAAAAGAACAACCTAATACGAAAAGAGGATTAACATTCAAGAACGGAGGGAGTAAGTAATATGATATGATGATCACAACTAAATTAAAAATGAACATTTACTGATTTGAAAATGATGAGCATGCAAAGAAAACAAATAGGTTAAAAAGATACAAGGGTTTATAATAGAACAAGAAAGAACAAAGAATACAAAAGGTATGAACAAATGTAACAAAAAGTATAAACAATTTCATTATGAAGATTAACCAAATTATTATTATGAACAAACAAATAAACAAGAAAGAACAAACAATTCAATAAAAAAGAACAAACAGTATAAAAAATACATAAAATTCCAGAAGAAAGAACAAACAATACAACCATTATGAACAAATTTATGATGAATTTAAAAAACAACATGAAAGAACAAACAGTACAACAAGAAAAAACAAACAATACAAAAAGAAAGAACAAACAATACAGGCGCTTGTCAAAACATAAAAGATCAACGAAGGGCTTAATTTCATTATGAACATTAACAAGATGATTATTATGAACAAACAAATAAACAAGAAAAAACAAATAATTCAACAAAAAATAACAAACAATATAAAAAAGAACATAAAATTCCAGAAGAAAGAACAAACAATACAACAATTATGAAAATTTTTATGATAAATTTAAAAAATAATATGAAAGAACAAACAGTACAACAAGAAAGAACAAAACAATACAGACATGTCATTTTTTGGGGGTACAGCCAGAACTGGCTGTACCCGGGTACAACAGTTAGGGGTTACTCTTAGAGTTATGAGCCAAACCCAGATAAGGTCCAAGGCCCAAATCCATGAGAACCAATCATGGACCATTGGACCCATGACTTAGTATTATATAACCAACGATAAATAGTAAATACCCCTCTACAAGATAAGGTACGAGGGACTTCTCTCCTTAACTATTTACTCTCTTTCTCTATATTATCCGGAATACTAAACCTCAACCCCTTTTTCAAAAATTTTGGTCAGGCCCAACCCGTTACTAGCGGCTTTGCGTGGGTTGGGCCCATACAGGGCAACGACCTATGGGCTCGACCCGAATTCAGGTCCGACCTACAACCATCTTTACTTCCTCAACTCTCTTTCTCTATATTACCTGGGATACTAAATTAAGTGTCAGATAAACCGCATCGAAGCCATCCCCGGAATTGAGGTTTATTTTATAGCCACCATCTCCATGCTCAAGATCTGAAGGGCCCCAAAAAATCTCATTTCATACCGGAACAATTGTGTTTTCAGAGTTTACTAAATCCTCGCTCTTGAGAAGCTTATGGAAGAAATATTAATTACACAAGTTTTTGAGCTAATGATGAATAGAAAGACCAGCTCAATGTCTCCTTTGTCATACGAGTACTTTTCTCGGAGGCCCCTATCCAAATTACATTTATTCACACTTAATTTCTACATTAAATTCACTTTTAATTAAATTCATTCGATTAAATTGAAATAGACGTGCCGTAGTTAAAGATTTGAACTTTGAGGCTATCCATATTTAGCTTCTTATTTACTTCGATTTATTGCTGTAATTAGTTCTAGTAATGCAACATTTTCCAGGTTAAACAGCGATATGAAAGAGGGTATTTATCATTGTCAGATCTTATCTACAACGATCGTGGTTTTGCCAGATTAGAATTTTGTTTGATCCAAATTATTTGTATTTGTTAGTTTTGATTTCTATTATAGATGTCGTATGACTATTTTATCAATGAACTAATTTTTACCTTAAAAAAAAAACTTTAAAAAAACTTTGTTATGTCGTTCATTATGTTTGTTTCAAATGAAATATCAATATTTAAAGTTTGTAAATGTTGACACGTTTTTGACATGTACTCTGAAACTTATGTAGTACCATACCATTAATATTTTTTTTATCATTAAAAGAACCTCACATTAATCAAATTTTCAGTTGCATTCAATGGATTTGCTTACAAAATCAAAGTACTTTTGTACATAAAATTCGTGTATTTTATCCGTATTTATTTAAAAGATACAATTTTCTTATTCGGCCGTATTTATGAAAAAGATTAACTTTCTATTTTTGGCATGTCATGATCTCCACTTTCAACTATACTTCTTTTTTTTGTCTTTTCTTTTCCTCTTGTGGGTCTTATACTTACTCGGAGCAACAATAAGGGGGAGCTCTTAGGTGACTCTTAAGGAGAGAGAAAAAATAAGACCTAGCTCTTAAGTGTGTAATGGGGGTCTCTTATTTAGAGACTGTAAGAGAAATTTATGAAATAAGAGCTAGCTCTTACATATAAGAGCTAGTGCCTTATCATTATTTTTGTATAAAAATATAATAATAAAAAAAGAAGGTAAGAGAGAATAAGAGTTAGTATTAAGAGTTTGTCTATTTTCACAAATTTTAGGACATGCTCTTATTTGGAGTTGAAGCTTATGTGGCATATGAGAGAGACTAAGAGACACCAAAATAAGAGTCCCTCCATAAATAATCCACACACTATCAATTTTTTACAATAAATAATAACACAATACCCCACTTTATTCTTACTTTAATAAATTCATTTCAACCTCCTAAAACTACGTGGCAATTTAAATAAATAAGGAGTAAAAGTTATGTACTTTGGAGTTAAGAATTTTCATTTATTTTACGACTAATATATTTAGATAAGGGTTGATAATGATTAATATTACTCAAAACCACCCTATTATTTTCCCTTATTTTCCATTAGTACCCTTATTTAATCTTCCTTTCCAATTCTCTCCCATCACCGCCGGCCACCATCGTCGGCTACTACCTCCGGCCACCACCATCACGTCGTAGGCAACAAAATGGCCGAGGCTTCACAAGAGTTTTTTTTTGTCCGATCTTTCTTTTTAGAAACTTATGCATTTTTAGCTTGTACCATGGTACAGGCTTATGAATTTTAAGCTTGTACCATGGTACAGACTTATGAGTTTTTAGCTTCGACCATGGTATTGACTTATGCAATTTAAGCTTGTGTCATGGAAGGAGCTTAAAATTCATAAGCCCGTACCATGGAAGGAGCTAAAAATTCATAAGTTTCTAATTTTTTTTTCCGAATTACATTAAATCAAATGCAACAACAAATCAAAATCTTAAATAATATAGACTTATGAATATTTAGCTTGTACCATGGTACATGCTTATGAATTTTTAGCTCCTTTCATGGTTCAAGTTTAAACTGCATAAGTCAATACCATGATCGAAGCTAAAAACTCATAAGTCTGTACCATGGTACAAGCTTAAAATTCATAAGCATGTACCATGGTACAAGCTAAAAACGCATAAGTTTCTAAAAAAAATTCCGGACAAAAGAAAAGATCTTGTGAAGACTCGGCCATTTTGTCACCACCGACGTGATGGTAGTGGACGGCGATGGTGGCCGGAGGTGGTGGTTGGCTGTGGTGGTTAGATTTGGGGTGGGTATATGGGTAAATGTTGAATGAGGAGGTAAATAAAGAAGGGTATATGGGTAAATACATGGGCGGTTTTGAGTAATATGGGGCGGTAAATAGTAAGCCAAGTACAATTTATAAGTTTTAGTAAATTTTAATAAGTTCGATCTAATAAGTTGAATAAATTTAGAAAAATGAAAATTAGACGAACATAGACTGCAATTTTACTTAAAACTATTATATTTGATATATACTCCATCAAACTAACTTGTTTTTCAAAAGAAGCGGAGTATAATGTGATGAAATGCATTTATGTATTGTTCCTTTACCCGCATCATATTGCTGTACGTAGTTGTTATGTGTGTCTCGAATCTTCCTTGAAGGATGTTAGGGTGTTATAGTGGAAGGTCTGACTTCAAATTGACATATCTCATGATTTACTCATTAGATTGAGTTGATTCAAGTTAAAGGTGAAAGCTTGGCTCAATAGCTTTCCAACGCCTGGTCATAAGCTCATTTTGGATGAGAAATGAGGGAGTTATGACTGTTTTACGAGAAGCTGTCATGCAGCAGGGGACCGAACCTGCTGGAAGTTCGGCCGGACTCTTAGGTGGTTCGGCCGAACCTGAAGTCAGTAGCTTTGATTTTGGAGGTTCGCCCGAACTTTGGGTAAGTTCGGCCGAACCTGACCTTGGTTCGGCCGAACCCTTTAAAGGTTCGACCGAACTCTGCGGGTAAACTGTTTTCTTCTCCGCAAGGTTCAATCGACGTGGCATTTTCTTGTCCCTTAGATTGGTTTGATGTCTAACACTATAAATACCAAATGTAATGAGATTTTCAGAATTAAGAGAGAGAAACACAAGTGAGGTTGAAACCCTAGATCTAAGCATACATAGAATTCTCTCTTCTTCACCTTTGAGAATTCCTCTTTGTAATCCTTTCTCCGTTGAAGAGTAATACAAGCTCCAAAGCCTCCCCCATGGTGGATGTAGCTCATTGAAGAGTGAACCACCTTAAATCTTTGTGTGTGTTTTTAATTTCTTTAATTATTTCTTCTCATTATTCAAACATCAAATTGTCATACAAATCAACATTTAAGCCTAAAAGGTCCTTCATTTATAACAATTGGTATCAGAGCTAAGGTTGTGTTTGGGTTGTTTTTTTGATTTCTTGGCACTACTACAAAAATTGGAATAAGAAACGCTAAATAGAGAACGGTTAAGTTTGTTAAGCGTTTTCTAGGAGTATAGAGAACGTATTTCTCTGATAACAGTTATATGAATAAAAGAATATAGAACTTTTATCTTACTTAACCATTGTGTATACTTTACCACAATAAAATAAATAAATTTAATTTAAAATACTTCACAAAATAAGAAGTTGTGTCGATGATAACCGTTTTGTATTCGTTACAAAATATTTTACAATAAAAAAATAAAATCTTTTCATAATTTTGGCAGCATTTATTTGTGTTTTATAAGTAAAAAATAATTATTATATATATTCAGGAAATCGTTCCTCAAATTATAACCTAGTAGTATATGATCCTTTGAAATTAAACCATAAAGTATGCACACTATGTCATAACCCCTTCTACCTCAACTTCTCCGCCCCCCCATTTTCTCTTCCCTCAATCTCTTTTTCACCAGATATCCTTAATTCTTATCAAATTTCCAGATCTCCTTAATTTATATTTTTATTTTTAATTTGATTTTAACTCTCTCCCCCGTTCTTCATACTTGATAATTAAGAATGGAACTAAGAAAGATGCTAACTGGCAGAGAAGTAACTAGTCTACAGTTGAAGACACCACTACGGTATTGATTTGTTCATTTTCGGATCCAAAAGCGACGGTATTTTTGTTGTTCTACTTTCTGCGAATTTGAGTACTATGGTTAATACTTATTTCTTCTTTTAAGTTATATTTGAGATTAATCATACTTCAATTCGTATGAAATAAGCCCACAAAGACACGAAATATATAGCCTCTATATTGATGGTCAAAACTTGAGCAAAATTGTCAAAATCGTGCAATTTAGAATTGATGGTTGTTGACAGTTCATATATTTGTTCATATCATATGTTTGTTTTATCTACTTTCAATTGAAAGTAATAATCACATGATCTAATTAATTTGATATTGTAATTTCTTACTTTCACTTTTGTAGTTTCTTTGATTGTTATTGAATTGCTAAAGGGTCGCTTTTATGGGTATTTTTACTAATTTAATCGATTTGTAACAATATAGTTCATATAAAGAATTTCGGAACTGTATTTGTGTCCTCTGTAATTAAGACCTTGGCTCTAATATAATAAATCTTTTAATCTTCAAAATAATTTGTAGTGGTTAAAAAATGAGGGTACTTGTTCTATTTAGAATGTTCTTTCCAATTTCTATCAACACATTTACGATTTGTGACTATTAGTTCCGTAATTACTTTAAAAAATACTACTTTTATTTTAGAATTTGAGAATTTTTTCTGGGATTGTTGGCTACTCATTTTGTAATGTTTATACAGAGCACTAAAGGTTTTTTTTAGTATATATTTTAACATCATTTCCCACATTTGATTTAATCAATAATTATATTTATGTTGTGAATAAACAGGAGAGATAAGAGAGAGAATAGGGTTGTGTCTCTTATTCCATATAGTACCGGGTATATAAAGGATACAATAGTTAGGGTTTTACTAAACCCTAGAATATTCCGGAATTATTGACGGGGGCATAATGGGCATCCATATTATATTTCATAACACTCCCCATTGGATGTCCATTATGCAAAAATAAAATTTCTCTCTTAAAATAAAATATTTCCTAATGCGCGAATGATGTTGCCTCATTAAAAACCTTACCAGGAAAACCCAGTGGGAAAACCCATGGTTAAGGGAAAAAGAGTGCAGCGCGCATCTACTCCCCCTCATGATTACATAACTTGAGATCTTTCAGACGACGCAATCCAATCTGGTAAACTAATTTCTTAAAAGTAGCAGTTGGAAGCGCCTTGGTAAATAGGTCTGCCAAATTTTCACTTGAACGAATCTGCAGAACTTGTACATCACCATTCTTCTGCAGGTCATGGGTGAAGAAGAATTTTGGTAAAATGTGCTTTGTTCTATCACCTTTGATGTATCCATCCTTGAGCTGTGCAATGCATGCTGCATTATCTTCATACATAACCGTTGGAGCTTCTTTCCCTGTGGATATGCCACAATCTTCTCGTATATGTTGAATTACAGACCTTAACCATACACATTCACGACTAGCTTCGTGAATAGCTAAAATTTCTGCATGGTTAGAAGAAGTAGCTGCAATAGTTTGCTTCATGGAACGCCAAGAAATGGCAGTACCACCACATGTGAAAACATATCCTGTTTGTGATCGAGCAGTATGGGGATCAGACAAATAACCTGCATCTGCAAAACCAATTAAGTCTTCTTTGGTCTGGTTAGAAAAGAATAATCCCATATCTTTCGTTCCTTGGAGGTAACGAAGTACATGTTTTATCCCATTCCAATGCCTTCGAGTTGGACATGAGCTAAACCTTGCTAACAAATTTACTGTAAATGATATGTCGGGTCTCGTATGACTAGCAAGGTACATTAATGCCCCTATTGCACTTAAGTATGGTTCTTCAGGACCAAGGATTTCTTCATCGTTTTCTCGAGGGCGAAATGGGTCTTTATCCACATCTAGTGATCTTACAACCAATGGGCTACTCAGCGGATGTGCTTGATCCAAGGAGAATCTTTTCAGTACCTTTTATGTGTATGTTGTTTGATGCACAAGGATTCCATTCTTTAGGTGCTCAATTTGTAGCCCTAAGCAAAATTTTGTCTTTCCAAGATCTTTCATCTCAAATTCTTTCTTCAAATATTCCACTGTATGTGATATCTCTTCAGGAGTCCCAACAATGTTTAAATCATCAACATACACTGCAATTATTACGAATCCTGCTCCAAATCTCTTTATAAAAATGCATGGACTGATGGGGTCATTCTTATAGCCTTCCTTTAACAAGTACTCACTTAGGCGATTATACCACATACGCCCTGATTGTTTCAATCCATAAAGAGATCTATTTAATTTTATGCAGTAATGTTCTCGAGAACTAGAATTTGCTGCTTCTGGCAGTTTATATCCTTCTGGGACTTTCATATAAATTTCATTGTCCAGTGGCCCATATAAGTAGGCTGTGACTACATCCATTAAACGTAAATCAAGTCCTTCTCTAATTGCCAGACTGATAAGGAATCTGAAAGTAGTTGCATCCACCACAGGAGAGTATGTTTCTTCATAATCGATTCCAGGTCTTTGTGAGAATCCTTGTGCAACTAAACGTGCTTTGTATCGCACAATTTCTCCATCTTCATTCTTCTTTCGCACAAAGACATATTTATGTCCCACTGGTTTTACACCTTTAGGTGTACGGACTACTGGTCCAAATAATTCTCTCTTTGCAAGAGATTTTAATTCTACCTCAATTGCTTCCTTCCATTTTGGCCAATTATCACTTTGTGTACACTCTTCAATAGACTTTGGTTCTTGATCCTCATTTTCATCCATAACATCAACTGCTACATTGCATGCAAAAATTTCATCGACGTCGATTTTATTTCGGTTCCATTTTATTCCAGACATGACATAATTAGTTGAGATCTCTTCATTATCAGGTACCTGAATTTCTTCATTCGTCATGTCTAAAGTCTCTTCTGGAGATCCTTCAAAATTCTTTGCCTCCTCGGTTTGGTCATTTTCAATCGCCGCTCCTTTTCTTTTCCGAGGATTCTTATCTTTGGAACCAATAGGTCTACCACGATTCATGCGTGCTATAGACTCACTAGCAGTTTGATATTGTCCTGCTGGGACATCAATTTTAATTGGAGCATTTACAGCTGGTATATGTGACTTAGTCACTCTATTTGGGTCAGTAAATGCGTCTGGCAATTGATTTGCTAAGCTTTGTAAATGAATTATCTTTTGTACTTCTAATTCACATTGTTTAGTACGAGGATCAAGATGAGATAATGATAATTCATTCCAACTGATTTCCTTCTCCAGCTGCTTATTTTCTCCCCCTAATGTTGGGAAGACGGACTCATTAAAATGACAGTCTTCAAATCGAGCCTTAAATAGATCCCCTGTAGATGGCTCTAGATATTTAATTATTGAGGGGGATTCAAATCCAACATATACTCCTAACCTCCTTTGATGGCCCATCTTAGAACGCTGTGGTGGAGCAATTGGAACATGTACAGCACATCCAAAGATTTTCAAATGGGAAATATTTGGTTCCTGGCCAAAAACCAATTGTGATGGGGAGAACTTTTGATTACTAGTTGGCCTGATGCGAATTAATGTTGCTGCATGTAGTATAGCATGTCCCCAAGCAGAGATTGGGAGTTTGGACTTCATAAGTAATGGTCTAGCAATCAACTAGAGACGCTTGATTAATGATTCAGCCAGACCATTTTGTGTATGAACATGTGCTACAGGATGTTCAACACTTAGCCCAATGGACATGCAATAATCATCAAAGGCTTGAGAAGTGAATTCACCAGCATTATCAAGACGGATTGCCTTCATAGGGAAGTCTGGAAAATGTGCTCGTAATCTAATCAACTGAGCAAGTAGTCTCGCAAACGCCAGGTTGCGAGTTGATAACAAGGATACATGTGACCATCTACTCGATGCGTCAATTAAAACCATAAAATATCTAAATGTTCCACACGGTGGGTGAATTGGCCCACAAATATCTCCTTGTATACGTTCCAGAAAATTGATAGATTCAAAATTTATTTTGGCTGGTGAAGGTCGTATTATCAACTTGCCTTGTGAGCAAGCAGCACATGAGAAATCATTAGAAAGAATCTTCTGGTTCTTCAATGAATGTCCACATGAACTTTCAATTATTTTTCGCATCATTATTGAACCGGGGTGGCCCAACCGGTCATGCCAAACAGTGAAATTATCTATAAACTTCTGGTTTACTGTAGCATATGTTTCAATTGTATTGATTTTAGTGTAGTACAAACCAGTGGAGAATGCAAGTAATTTCTCCAAAATATGCTTAGTGCCTTGGGTAATACTCGTGATGTGAAGGTATTCAACATTTCCTTCACTTATTGTCTCAACGTGATATCCATTATGTCGAATATCTTTAAAGCTCAATAAATTTCTTTGAGACTTGGGAGAATATAATGCATCAATAATTTCAAATTTCGTTCCCATAGGCAATAATATATTTGCTCTTCCGGAGCCTTCAATTATATTTGTACTACCTGATATAGTACTCACACTAGTTTCTTTCATTGTCAAATAAGAGAAATATCTCTTGCTTTTCAGTATGGTATGAGTAGTTGCACTGTCTGCTAGGCATAAATCTTCACCATTCATTGCTAACTGAACTTGAGGAGTATTCATGTTCTTCAAATAAATGAAATATCAATAAGAATAATGTAATAACCGAAATTTAACAATGTCATATAAAATCATAATTCAAACAAACAAAATCCAAAATAAAATAACTTGAATCCAAGAAAACAAAGTTTTATTTTTGAATGACCATAAACGACTGTAAGTATTAATTATTCCCTTCAGGGGTGATGAGGAAATCAGCAACTTCCAGGTGAGTTGTATCGCCACAATCAAAGTCACCTTCGCCATCTTCGTACACAAGATTTGTTTCTACTTTCTTTCCCTTTTGCTTTAATGATTGTTGATAGAGCTCAACCAGGTGTTTTGGTGTACGACATGTACGAGACCAATGACCTTTTCCTCCACATCGATAACATACATTAGTCACATTCTCGCTTTTATCTTTCTCTTGTTTGTTACCATCTTTATTGTCCCACTTCTGGTGGGGATACGATTTCTTGAAAGAACCGCCTCGGCCTCGACCTCGACCATATCCATATCCACGTCCACGTCCACGTCCTTGACCACGTCCTCGACCACTATTGTTGGCATGATATTTTTCTTTCCCATTATGGGATGTCACATTCGCTTCAGGGAACGGAGTAGAGCCAGTTGGACGTGATTCATGATTTTTCAGTAATAGCTCGTTATTTTGCTCAGCCACAAGGAGACATGATATAAGTTCAGAATATTTCTTAAATCCCTTTTCACGATATTGTGTTTGCAGGACAATGTTGTTTGCGTGAAAGGTAGAGTATGTTTTCTCTAAAATTTCCGCATCAGTGATTTTCTCTCCACATAACTTCAATTGTGAAGTAATTCTGAACATAGCTGAGTTATATTCACTTACAGACTTAAAGTCTTGTAGTCTTAAATGTAACCAGTCATAACGAGCTTTAGGTAATATCACAGTTTTCTGGTGGTCATATCTTTCCTTTAGATTATTCCAAAGGACTTGTGGATCTTTTATAGTCAAGTACTCAATCTTAAGGCCCTCGTGGAGGTGATGGCGAAGAAATATCATAGCCTTAGCTTTGTTTTGACTTGTTTCTTTATTTCCTTCTTTGATTGTATCACCAAGGTCTTTTGCATCTAGGTGAATTTCAGCGTCTAACACCCAAGATAAATAGTTCTTTCCAGTAATATCAAGGGCCGCGGATTCGAGTTTTGTAAGGTTCGACATAGTTCACACTACAATTGAATATTGAAAATTAGGACTTAGATACTAAACATATATTCCCATATCAAGTTGTAATTTACTACCGTAATTCAAAAGATCGAATTTATACACATAAATTATTTAAGGTAGTGATGGCAAGAGAAATATAATTTGAAGCGTAATAAACTGTAATATTAAAACGGATCGATCACGTACAATAATCAGCAGATACGCAAATAAAGCATGTGATTGTGATTAATGCATACGAAGTAATTGACATCTAAAGCGTGATATATATACAACAAAAATAAATAAATTAAAGTGAGATCGTCATTGTCTAATGCGTGTTAGTGCGGGACAAAACCATCATAAGGAATTAATAAAGGAAATAATTAATAGTGGGAATAAGTAATCTATTACTGTGTCCATAGCAAGCAATCACTTTGATGGCATGCCGTCAAATATTATTCTACACGATCCATGCCAATTATCACAAAGCCCAATTAATTCCAATCGATTATTTCAATCAAAACAGCAAGGGTAATAGCATTGATTAAAGATTTATAGCCGCAAAGTAACAGTATTAAAAGGAGCAAAAGTAATAGTATTATCCAGAAATCAGTCAGATTCATTGTCGAAACTACTCCAATATACAGTCGCAAGTATTAACAAAAATTCAATCATATCGCATACAATACTACGCTAATAATTACATATAGCCACAAACTTATAATATCAATCTCAAATATTCAATAATAAGATTAGCGAGTATAATAATATTTACCTCAGCGATGGATATCTTCCTTTGTTTCTCGTCTGCTCAGTCGGCTAGGGTTTGGTGCTGATAACGTGTTGTGAATAAACAGGAGAGATAAGAGAGAGCATAGGGTTGTGTCTCTTATTCCATATAGTACCGGGTATATAAAGGATACAATAGTTAGGGTTTTACTGAACCCTAGAATATTCCGGAATTATTGACGGGGGCATAATGGGCATCCATATTATAGTTCATAACAATTTATTATAACTTTTTGCTATGATTTTCGCAATTTTTTTTCACTGTTGCAAGCAAGTGAAAGAGGAAGAAGAAATACTTGAAGAGGTGAAGAACAAAAAATTACGAATGCCAACTTATTCATTTTCTATATTTGATTTCGATTGTAAATATAAGTTTCTATGTACGTTTTTTTAGTGCTTTGCATTTGAATTTTTGCAATGTAAATAATTTTTTTAGAATACAACATTGTGATATTGGGCATTGAAGATGAGTATTCTAAAAAAATACGCAATACGCGTATTTTTGGATTTTGTTTTTAGAAAATAACAAAGAATAGAGAACGGCTGGCTTAGATAATAGTTATCTATATTAAAGGAATTTATAACAGTTGACCATGGTAACTGTTGTCTATTCTGTCTATATTTTATAATTTTATTATTGGATTAGAGAACGGTTAGCTGAGACTAATGTACTCTATAACTATGTATATAAAATGCCTCCTTCAACCGTTCTCTATACTATAGACATCGCTTAGCAGGATAACGGTCCTCAGGCGTCCTTTAAAGCGTATTTCAACAGTTCTCTATTCTCTTTTTTGTAGTAGTGTGGGGAGTATTGAATACTCATGTCGACAATGAAGTTGGATATTGAGAAGTTTGATAGGTCAATTAACTTTGGCCTTTGGCAATTGAAAATGAAAGCTATTTTGATACAAAATGGTGTGCACAAGGCTCTTGAAGGGAAGGATAAGAAACCCACTACCATGTCGGAAGAGAAGTGGGAGGAGATTGATTTGAAGGCTTTGTCGGCTATACAACTTTGCCTCTCGAATGAAGTATTGAGGGAAGTTGCCAAGGAGGAAACCGCCGATGATCTATGGTCGAAGTTGGAGGCTCTTTATATGGCTAAAAGTGTCACCAATCGTCTACTACTCAAGAGTAGGCTCTATGATCTTCGGCTTGAGGAAGGTAATTCTCTTAAGTCTCATTTAGATGAGTTCTTTTCGATTGTTATGGACCTTCAAAATATTGATGTTGTTTTAGACGATGAGGATCTTGCAATTTACTTGTTATGTTCATTACCACCATCCTATAAACATTTTCGTGAAACTATCTTGTATGGTAGAGATGACTTGAGTATTGATGATGTTAGAGATGCTTTGACCCAAAGGGACTTAATTGATAATCAATTAATTTCTAAATCATCAAATAACTCCAATGATGGCTTGTTTGTGAGGAGTAGAAATCATGAGAAGACTTATACTAGTAGTGGTGGTAATGGGGGAAAGAATAGGGGTCGGTCCAAGTCAAAGAAACCGAATCCTAACCGTAACAAGTCTTGCAATTATTGTCACATTAAAGGCCACATTAAGTCGGAATGTTGGAAGTGGCAAAAGAAACAATCGGGAGGTGATGGTAAGTCCGGAAAGGGCAAAGAACCTCATGCTACCGCCGAGGCTAGCTATGTTGATACCGATAGTGATAGTGGTGCATTGGTTGGCACTCATGGAAGAATCAAGGGTAAGGATGAATGGATTTTGGATTCGGGTTACTCGTTTCATATGACCCCCAACAAGGATCTCTTTAGCTCTTATGAGGAGTATAATGGAGGTAATGTCCCCATGGGAAACAATGCAACGTGCAAGGTGATTGGAATTGGGACGGTAGCCATCAGAATGTTTGATGGTATTGTGAGAACTTTAACTAAAGTTCGTCATGTTCGGAGCTAATGAATAATTTGATCTCTCTTGGCACTCTTGACACTAACGGTTGTAAGTGCATAGCGGAAGGTGGAGTAATGAAAGTTGTGAAAGGTGCTCTTGTGTTGATGAAGGGTGCCAAAGTGGGTAGCTTGTACTCATTGCAAGGATCCACCATGGTAGGCTCGGCAAATATTTCCACGGGTACTATGAGTGATAGTGAAACCAAGTTATGGAATTTGAGACTTGGCCATATGGGGGAGCATGGTATGTCGGAGCTTAGCAAGCAAGGTTGTTTTGGAAGCTTGAAGCTTGGAAGCCTTGGCTTTTGTGAGCATTGTGTGTTTGGTAAACACAAGAGAGTTAGCTTCAAACCCGCCGTACACAACACCAAAGGGATACTTGAATACATCCATTCGGATTTGTGGGGTCCCTCTAGAGTTCCTTCGATTGGTGGTTGTAATTATTTGCTCACTATAATTGATGACTTCTCTAGGAAGGTTTGGGTGTTCTTTATAAAGCATAAAGATGATGTCTTTGATGTGTTCCATGATTAGAAGACCATGATTGAAAAGAAAACCGAGAAAAAGATCAAAACCTTGAGGACCGATAATGGTCTAGAGTTTGTAGAGAAGAAGTTCTTGAAGTATTGTCTCAAGCATGGCATTTTGCGGCATCGAACTTGTGCTGGTAGACCTCAACAAAATGGGGTTGCGGAGCGAATGAATAGAACTCTCTTAGAGAGGGCTAGATGTATGCTTTCACAAGCAAATTTGGGGAAATCTTTTTGGGCGGAAGCTGTTTCAACGGCTTGTTACTTGGTGAATCGCTCTCCTCACTCGGCTCTTGACTTCAAGTCACCTCTTGAGGTATGGTACGGAAAACCCGTTGATTATTCTAGTTTGAGAGTATTTGGTTGTCCGGCTTATATTCATGTTAGTGATGGTAAACTTGAACCTAGAGCTAAAAAATATATTTTTGTTGGCTATGGTTTAGAAGTTCAAGGTTATAGAGTATGGTGTAACCAATCTAGAAGAGTCATAACTTCTAGAGATATTGTTTTTGATGAAAATTGTATGATCACTCCGGGAAAGGAGCTTTCTATTTTAAATGATGTAGGTTCACACCATGATACCGAGGAGGAGGTGGAGCTAGATGAGCATTCACATGAAGATGGTCCCTCATCAAGGAGACCTCGTGAAGCGACACCACAAGCTCAAAAGAAATCTATTGCCGAAGAAAGAGCAAAGAGAACAATCAAGTCTCCAAGTAGATACATTGAGGAGTGTGATTATGTCCAATATGCTCTCTCCGTTGCAAGTCAAGTGGAGACCTATAATGATGATCCTTGTTTATTCAAGGAAGCAATGTCTCTAAATGATGCCGGCAAGTGGTTGATGGCCATGGAGTAAGAAATGGAGTCCTTGCACAAGAACAATACTTGGAGCTTATGCATTGCACCAAAAGGCAAAAGAATTGTTGGGTGCAAGTGGGTGTACAAGAAGAAGAAAGGTACACCGGAATCGGGCGGTCCCGCCTACAAGGCAAGAGTTGTTGCAAGAGGTTTCACACAAATTGAAGGCGTTGACTTTCATGAAGTATTTTATCCGGTTGTGAAACACTCATCCATAAGGGTGTTGCTTGCCTTGGTAGCTATGGAAGACTTGGAGTTACACCAACTTGATGTGAAGACTGCATTCCTCCATGGGGATTTGGAGGAGGAGATCTACATGAAGCAACCGGAAGATTTTGAGGAGAAAGGGAAGGAAAATCATGTGTGTCATCTTTTAAAGTCCTTGTATGGCTTGAAGCAATCTCCAAAGCAATGGTATAAACGATTTGATTCGTTCATGTTGGCACATGATTTCACAACGAGCTCTTATGATAGTTGTGTCTATTACAAATAACTTGTGAGTGGTTCCTTCATCTACTTGCTCTTATATGTAGATTATATGTTGGTGGCTTGCAAGAGTATGATTGAGATTGATAACTTGAAAAAGTTGTTGGCAAGTGAGTTTGATATGAAAGATCTTGGTGAATCCAAGAATATTCTTGGTATGGAGATTATTCGTGATAAGAATGCGGGTGTTTTGTATCTTAGTCAAAAGAGATACATTGAGAAGGTGCTTGAGCGCTTCTCCATGGTGCATGCAAAATCGGTTTCCACTCCATTGAGTTCTCACCTTAAGCTCTCAAAGGAGCTTAGTCCTCAATCCAAGGAAGAAGAAAAGTCCATGGCTCACATTCCATACACTAGTGCGGTTGGAAGTGTGATGTATGCCATGGTGTGTTCAAGACCGGGTATAGCTCATACGGTGAGTATGGTTAGTCGGTATATGTCAAGACCGGGAAATGTCCATTGGGAAGCCGTGAAGTGGTTGTTGAGGTACTTGAAGGGTACCTCAAACGTTTGCCTTGAGTTTGGTTGAAATGCAAACGGGCTTGAGGGCTTTTGTGATTCGGATTATGGAGGTGATTTGGATGACCGGAAATCTACTTCCGGCTATGTCTTTACTTTGGGTGGTACGGCCGTGAGTTGGCAATCAACGCTACAAGATGTTGTAGCTCTTTCAACTACGGAGGCCGAGTTTATGGCCATTACCGAAGCATAAAGAAGCAAAGTGGCTCAAGGGGCTTGTGGGAGAGTTTAGTCCATGTTCAAGCTTGGTGTCCGTGTTTTGTGATAGTCAAAGTGCCTTACATTTGGCTAAGAATCAAAACACATTCTACAAGAGAACCAAGAACATTGACATCAAGTACAACTTTGTTCGAGATGTGATAGCTAAGAAAGAATTGCTCTTGAAGAAGATTGGTACCGAGGAGAATCCTGCCGACATGTTGACAAAGCCTTTGCCGACAACTAAGTTCACTTTGTGTGGACTTAGTTGGTCTTTCTCCATGGTCGATGTAAGCCCAAAAGGGCTTGTTGGGAGTGTGTTTGGAGTATAGTTTGGTATTACATTATGAGAAAGTGTGGAGGATTCAAGTCAAGGTGGAGAATTGTTATGTGTGCCTCGAATCTTCCTTTAAGGATGTTAGGGTGTTATAGTGGAAGGTCTGACTTCAAATGGAAATATCTCATGATTTACTCATTAGATTGAGTTGATTCAAGTTGGAGGTGAAAGCTTGCTCAATAACTTTCCAACGCCTGTTCATAAGCTCATTTTGGATGAGAAATGAGGGAGTTATGACTGTTTTACGAGAAGCTGTCATGCAGCAGGGGAAGTTCGGCCGAACCTGCTGGAGGTTCGGCCGAACCTGCTGGAAGTTCGGCTGGACTCTTAGGTGGTTCGGCCGAACCTGAAGTCAGTAGCTTTGATTTTGGAGGTTCGCCCGGACTTTGGGTAAGTTCGGCCGAACCTGACCTTGGTTCGGCCAAACCCTTTAAAGGTTTGACCGAACTCTGCGGGTAAACTGTTTTCTTCTCCGCAAGGTTCAATCGACGTGGCCTTTTCTTGTCCCTTAGATTGGTTTGATGTCTAACACTATAAATACCAAATGTAATGAGATTTTCAGAATTAAGAGAGAGAAACACAAGTGAGGTTGAAACCCTAGATCTAAGCATACATAGAATTCTCTCTTCTTCACCTTTGAGAATTCCTCTTTGTAATCCTTTCTCCATTGAAGAGTAATACAAGCTCCAAAGCCTCCCCCATGGTGGATGTAGCTCATTGAAGAGTGAACCACCTTAAATCTTTGTGTGTGTTTTTAATTTCTTTAATTATTTATTCTCATTATTCAAACATCAAATTGTCATACAAATTAACATTCAAGCCTAAAAGGTCTTTTATTTATAACAGTAGTGAAGTATTCACTAGTGGAAAAAGGGTCATTTGCATCGCACTTTTAAGCACATTTGCGTCGCACATCGTGCGTGGCAAAAGCTCTCGACGCAAATGACTAAAAGTCATTTGCGTCGCACATTTATGCGACGCAAATGAACCTTATTTGCGTCGCACAATTAGCTAATGTGCGACGCAAATAACTTTTCAGGCATGGTGCTGAAAAGTCATTTGCAACGCACATTAGCTAAATGTGCGACGCAAATGACTTTTCAATATGTTAAAAAAAATGTCATTTGCAACGCACATTAGCTAAATGTGCGACGCAAATGACTTTTCAATATGTTAAAAAAAATGTCATTTGCAACGCACATTAGCTAAATGTGCGACGCAAATGACTTTTCAATATGTTAAAAAAAATGTCATTTGCGTCGCAGATTAGCTAAAGTGCGACGCAAATGACTTTTGGATATTCTAAAAAAAATGAGCTGCTGATTTTATTTAATCCATAGATTAAATAAAATAAGCAGCTTTCAGTACTAGTATATTCAGAGCATAAAAATAAAAGTAAACTAGGTGAAAATTTTGACAATATTTCCTTTGTAATTTGACCCTCCCCAATACCGGGAATGTTATAATACATTAATATATACCTGTCAAAACAGTTTACAACCCAATAAAAGGCAAATTCACCATAGATCAACCAACATGTTGATAACCTAACTACACTTTAAACATAAAAGTTTAAGTAAATATTACAATAAACTAGCTAAATATCGACATTGCTCATAATGTAATCAGCCCAAAGAAAACAAACAAAAATAGCAGAACAATCACATTCTTAGCAACAAAGGCAATACATATTCACCCTTATTAAGAAAAGAAAAACATTAGAGTTGCATAACCCCAAACCTACTCTCAACAGGAGGTATAATAGTCTGCTAGTCTTGCTACCATTTGCAGTTTGAATTGCATTCAGAACAATTATATTCATATAAGGAAACAATAATTAAACCTCAATTATATGGGAACATTTCAGAAAAAGTAATAAACGCTAGCAAGAATTGGGGAATCAACCACAGAACATTAAAATTTGAACTTAGACCTCACAATAATCAAACACACGAGCTGTTATTTATTGTATGCACAAAATGGCAATGTGAAAAACATGTATCATTGGATAAGCAACTGAACATTTCAAACATAAGACATCCAAGGTGAGCAAGGGTGAAACCTGTAATCAGGTCTAAAGTCATGTCCCCATTTTGAAACACAATGTACTTCATCGATGGCAAATAAAGCTATTCCACGGTTCTCCGCAAGCCTCTGAAGTGGACTTATTAGTATGCATTATACACCTCATCAGACAGTGAAAGCTGACATCATACAGTCCCAAGTGACAACATCAGGGCATTTAGAAACAATTCAAACTACAAGCAATACCAGATGATGTACAAATGTGTTCACCTAAGCAGTGTTTCGAGGCAAACGTATACAACGGAATACATGCCGTTCATTGCTTTCTTCTCAACGGTGTTATCTGGTTGTCCTGATCCAAGGAAACATGCAGAGATGCCATGTTTTGATAGCTTTAAGCACTGGTCATGCATCAAGCTTATCAATGGAGAAATCACGACCACGACCTTCCTTGTCAAAAGCGCAGGTAGCTGAAAGCACAGAGATTTCCCTGTAGAAACATTAAAGCCTCAAAAACATTGACACAGTATATACATTGTACAAAGGATTCAAGAAGAAATGCACAGAAAAGGGAGAATAAGAATCAGAAAATAAATACCAGACCATGTTGCTGCAAGAACAAGACAGTCTTGCTGAGAAAACCAAGCACCAAGAGCTTCCATTTGAAAACTTTTCAACCCGGAGTACCCAAAATGTTTACGCAGCAGGCTGTTGGCTTTCTGGTCCCAGTCTGGTCCAAGTTCTACATCCTCTACTGTTCTATGGGCTGAGTTCAGACTGTAAGATGTCAGCGAAGATTTCTTCAAGGTTCCAAAAGACTAAATTAGTTGTTTTTTCTGTCATATATGTGGCATATGTGTGTCTATTAAGTTCTTGCTTCTACTGCAGGGTTGCCTAGCAATCATGGTAGACAAAGAAAAAAATCCAAAGGTAAATCTTACTGAATTTTTTCAACTGGATGGACTATATGTTTCATGATATTGTCTTAGCTAGTTAATGAATCTCTTTTAAGAGTTCGACATAATCAAAATCCTAAAATCAAAATCAAAATCTAGGGTTCAAACAATCAAAATTTAGATTCATCTGAAATCAAAATCCTAAAATCAAAATCAAAATCCTAAACAGATTCGACATAATCAATAACAAACTACAACATCTGAAATCAAAATCCTAAAATGAAGAGTTCAAACAATCGTAAAATAAATACTCAAAATCACCAACTAACTAACATAATTAAGCCCTAGATTCATCAAAACAATATGAAAAAGTTGCAAAATTAATTAAACATGGAAATCACGGTAGGGAGAGAGAAAATACCTTTAGATCGAAACAAGGTATTCAAGGTCGGTGGCGATAAAAACCGAAACTCCAGCACCAACACTTCGGCGTTGTTATGGCGGTGTAACTCGGGACCAACTCGGTCTGAGTCGACTCAACAGATTCCCCAAAAACTCAGCCCCACTTCCACCGCACCCAGATGAGTCGCCGCCGAGTCATCCACCTCAGAGCTGGAGTTTGCAGAGAATGCGGCTTGAAATCCGGCTGAAGACGTCATCGCTTTCAGATCTGGGTTTGCCTCCTTCGTATTCGCTAAGCTTGAATTTTAAAACAAATTTGAGATATTGGGATGATTTGGTGAGAGGAGACTTTGAAGGGAAAGCTCGATACTGATTCTGAAGGAGAGACAGAGAAGCTTTGGAATTTCAACAATGGAGATCTGGAAATTATGAGAGAGAAAGAGTTTGGGGAGGCAGGAAATGTATGAGGGAGAAAGGGAATGGGAGCAGGGCGTCGCACCAAATTAAAAAAGAAAAGGAAAAGGTAATAATTAAATTTTAATTAGAAACCGAAAATTTTTTACCTCCTTTGCGTCGCCGATTAGTAAATCTGCGACGCAGATGACTCTAAGAGTCATCTGCGTCGCAGATTAGTAATTCTGCGACGCAAAGGAGGTAATATTTTGCGTCGCATTATTATTAATCTGCGACGCAAATGACTTTAAGAACATCTTAGAGTCATCTGCGTCGCAGATTAGTAATTCTGCGACGCAAATGACTAATTTTAATGCTTAAAACTGTCAATTGCGTCACATGTTTAAATGTGCGAGGCAAATATGGTGATGCAAATGATTGTTTTTCCACTAGTGATTATTTAATCTGTAAATTATCTGAATTTATTTTTAGACGATTTTTTAAATACGAAAATGTCTTTTACCTGAGATAGCCAATTTAAAATATGGAACCGGGTACTTTTTTGTCCTCAGACAACATCCGCACATAAGTAGGAGAGGCTAACATAGCGAAATGGAACTTTGCAACTGTGGAGAATTTTATGGCATGAATAACCCACGGCTATGTTTTTGTTTTTTCCAAAAATAGAAGTATTTGACCTATTATGTCTTTTCCCTCTATTTTGCCTACGTGTTATTTTATTTTAAATGAGTTATAATGGCAATACAAATACATTCGTGAGAGAAAATTTGAACGTGACTTATTGTACACAGGGTTCTGATAGAATATTAAAGCAATATATATTTTAATGTATTTTGAATTCTTATTATGATAGGTTTCCTAAATACATAATCAATAGGGCAAGACTATATTGGTGTTAAGGATATAATCCGTATGTGAGTATAGTTATCCAACATAAGAGAAATATAGAAAGATTGACTAACATATAAAATTAGTAGGTTACTTCACCTATCACCAATTGATTTTAGAATGAAATCGATCATGTCAGACTTATATGCGGTTAATCTCCTATCATGTATGAGCTTGTATATGACCATTGAGTTTATCCATTGGTGGTGCAATCCCTTATGAGTTAGGAATATTGAAATATGCTTCTCACAACCCCAAAAATATTGGGGCTTTTGGGGTTTCGGATAATTATATAAAAAAAGAAAAAGAATTCAGTCTTCTTTAATTGGTTTAAATTAGTTGTGTCGTACTCCGTATTATATTTACAACAAGTATACGTATTAACACGTCTCCCTGAAAATTCTTAGACGCACATGGATTCACCTAGATAATACGTGATGCACCCAAAAAAAGTTTATCAAATGAGGAAAAATATAAGTCACAAGTACGTGTACTAAACTCTAACTAGGTATATATCCGAGTGCATAATATAATGTTTTGGCCAGGATAAGCATCCACTACGTAAGTGTTACTATTGCGATGACATATATGGTTGTCTAAAGAGGTTTGTTTGATCTGATGTAATGAGTCTTGACTTGGCTCAACTCTCACCAAAAAACAAAGAAATATTCCAATCATATCACTTGAAAACAAAGAATTGGTCAAGACTGAGTCAATTACTACGTACTAGTTCTTGTTCTATTATTTTAAAAACCATATTATATATGTATGGTCTTTATATATAAACATATAGTTATCTCATACTCAGCTCATTACATTCTTGCTTGAAATTTGAAAGTGATTGATTGAATTAAGTGATAAAACAACCATACATGGGAAGATCACCGTGTTGCGATAAAGCTAAGGTTAAAAAAGGGCCATGGTCTAATGAAGAAGATTCAATCCTTGTAAACTTTGTTGCGAATCATGGCAATGGAGGCAATTGGATTTCACTACCTAAACAAGCTGGTTAGTTCTACGTCACTTCTAACACCCAAATACTCTATTCTTCCTCCCATACAATATCGATCTGTTAAATACGGGTCTGAGCCGCACCCGTTATCAAGAGAGAGAGCCCGCTTAACAAGTCCAAAGGAGGTTCCACCTTAAAACCATATGGCAATAAGGAGAGTAGCCCCTTGGCCTTATTAAGTGTTTACTCTCTTCTCTTTTATCAACGTGAGACTCTCACATGTTCATGGGTCAGATCTTAACACGATCTCTAAACAAGGTGGTTAGTTTTAAGTTTCTAACTTCTAATACGGAGTACCAAAATACTCTCTTCGGCCTCATCACATGTACATATACTCACTTTTTACGCTCGTTCCTTAACCAATGTATCATGTCCTTGTACGCACGCAATTAACTATACTTCATATTATATTGATTCACGATGAACAAATTTTGTGCATTTTATTTTGATATTGATCATGTAAAATTAAGTTAACCTAATTGATTAATTATGGTTATTGAAACAGGATTGAATCGATGTGGGAAGAGTTGTCGATTAAGATGGTTAAATTATCTTAGACCGGATATCAGGCATGGTGATTTCACAGATGACGAAGATTATATTATATACGCCCTTTACAACAACATAGGCAGCAAGTATGTACAAACACATTTGTCCTGTTATGTATTTGTTAATTTAAGATTTATTTTGACTATTATATTTGTTATTTTTATTTTTTTTAACATGCTAAGTTTTTTTGTAATTATATTTTTCAGTTATATTATATTGCATGGACTAATTACATTATATTTTTTAAATTACATTATAGGTGGTCAGTAATTGCTTCAAATCTAACAGGAAGAACAGATAATGATGTGAAGAATTACTGGAACACCAAGCTTAAGAAGAAGATATCATCAGGAAAATTCAAGAATATGAATATTCCCATGGTTAATATTTCTAAACATAATAATACTTATTATTCTGGGAGATCTAATTCTAGTACAGAATTATTAGACAGAAGTCATCCGTTTCTGCATAGTCAAGTAGGTCAAGATGACATTTTCGACACGAGAAAGGGTTATGAAAATTTTATTCAAAGTGGATACACTAGTAGTAATAATTCAGTGACAGATCCAGAAATTTCAAGCTATTCAGGATCATCAAGTTCTGTGGATGTTAATCAAAATAGCTTGGGATCGATTACGTCGTTTAAAGGTGAAGAAGATGAGTTTTGGATGGATTTGTTGTCTGATTCTTTTGATGATGTTGTACATGGTTCTCAACTTGAGGAGAAAATCAGTGAGATTGCTTCTCTTTTAGATGATTCGTTTAGTTAAATGGCATGCAAAAGTATTCTGCATGTTTTTTATATTTTTTATTATTTGTAATATTATTATTAATTTAAAGCAACTTTAAGGTAGAAATCATAGAATTAAGGAGGAAATATTTTTGAATTTAATTGTGACTTTGCAATAATTTAAATGGGAGAAGTGATAGTTAATTCACTAATTAATGATACAGATTGCTAGCTTGCAAATTGATTTGTTATATAATTGTTGGTCCTAAATTCTATACCAAATCGATCATAATTAAATTGCAAAATGTTAAAGTCAAATTACGGTGTATGGATATGTTTTCTTTGTTTCATAAAGAAACATCCTAAACAAAGAACTTGACACTTTTGAGAAAGGGTTATAATGATCTTTATATTTACTATTTGTACAAATATTAAGACCAAAAAAGAAGAATGTGTAAGAATGTGGATAAATATAATTGAGGGAAATTCTCTTTGATAACATTAAGTTTCTTATTTTTCTCTCCGATAAAATGAAAACAAAAATTTGCTCTTTGATAGCCTTTAGTTTCTATACATAGTCAAACAATGGTATAAATAATGGTTTAATTTATTAACTGTGGTTAATATATGAATTTACAAAAAAAAAATACCCTCGATCATTATGGGCTAGTATGTACACCATTCACCTATACTCACTGACTTATCATCAATTGAAGTGTTTCAAACAAAAACTTAACCATTGCAAGTAAATTGATGTATTATCCAAATGAAAATGTGGGAAACTAAAGATGATTATTTTTAGAACAATGCGAATTTATCATTTCTGAATATTGTAAGCAACTATCGATGTCAAAAAAAAAAATGTAAGCAACTACTTAATTGGTTGCACAATTTAGTTGGTTGTTAAAGGTTTATCGATTTATAAGAGGAGGACGTGAATTGGAGAGAAAAGACTCTTTTCCTTTGGGAGGGAAAACTAGTTTTAAGGGTACCTAGGTAACTTAATTGTTAACTAATTGTAGTTAACAACAGTAAGTTAGTCTAATAATACAGTCTTGACTTTAAAATAAAATAAAACCTCACTAATGCCATTGTTTAATTATGTATAGAAAGTTATGGCTACTATACAGAAAATTCTTGTTTTCATTTCACCAAAGAAAAAATTAAGAAACTTAAGATTACCAAAGAGAATTTTCCTGTAATAAAATATGGATAAAGTAAAAGAAATGTGTAAAAAGATGGGTGAGTGTAAGAAAAAAAATAATTAAAGTGAGAGAAAGTGAGTGAAAAATTGTAAACGTTGTGAGGTAAGAGGGGTAAGGTAGTACGTTTTCATGTCCAAAAATAATATATATAAAGCACAATGTAAAGAATATTATGAAACATAGAAGGCGGAAGCTGCGTTTGAGAGGTTTCGAAGAGGCGATCACCTCCTTCGTCACCATGGGAAGACCTCGGAAAACTCAGCCCAAATCTTCTGGAAAGAAGTCGAAGAAACAGGATGAAGGTGTAATTCCTAAACCACACACTCGAGCAACTGTTAAGAACCACCAAGCTCCATCAATGGTGGAGGATGATGAAATTTCTGGAAAATCGATTGTAGACCCAGATGATCTGATTTTCGAGGAACACGAAATTCTTACTCCAAAATCATCACTGGTTGCTCTACAACAACGTTCACAGGTCCGAAATGATTTCAATGAATGGATTAATGGCCTCCAATCGGGTAATGATGCTCGTACCCTTTTTCATTCAAATGTGAGAATTGGCGCGAACACCCATATTTTGCCTGCGAAATCAATTGATCATAATACTACAACTAATGTGCTGCCTGATGTTGAGATTACAACTGATAATGAGAATCTAATAACCCCTGCAATTATTGAACTAGATGATATTGAGGATGAAATTACTTTCTGGAAATCAGCAATTGTTTGTTATGTGTTGGGAGCTAACCCTCCCCAACATGTCATGGAGGGGTATGTGCATCGAATTTGGGGGAAACTGGGAGTAGACAAAGTAGCAATGGTGGGGAAGGGACTGTTTCTCATTAGATTTACCACTATGGAGAATTGCCAGAAGGTGATCAATGGAGGTACTCAGTTCTTTGACTCTAAACCGGTGATCATCAAGCCATGGTCTGAAGAGATTAACTATGCTAAAGACCCAATCAAACAGGTTCCTGTGTGGATTAAGCTGCCTGGACTTGAGGTGAAATATTGGGGAGAGAAGAGCTTGTTTAAAATTGCAGGACAAGTTGGACAAGCCATTAGAGTTGATCAAGCAACTAAGAATAGGGATAAGCTAATGTTTGCAAAGATTCTAGTTGAAGCCACAATTGGTCAACACTACCCTAAATGCATTCAGTTTGTGAATGAGAAAGGGGCACTAATGGAGCAAAGTGTGGAATATGACTGGCTTCCCATTGAGTGCACCCACTGCAGGGGGATTGGGCATGCTAGCCATGCTTGTTCCAAGAACAACCCAAAGCAAAACAAGGTTGCCAAGGTGGTGAGAAAGCCTGTAAAAAAAGTGTGGCAACCCAAAGCTGTTCAAAGAACACAGGTGACAGAAGAGCAAGCCAATGAACAAGTTGTCATTACTCTTGATGCTGAAGGGTTCATGCAGGCAACTTCTTTCAGCAGACAACAATGTCAGCAACTGAAACCAGTGAACACAAGGAATAGATTTCAGACACTGGGGTTCACTGATGATAATGATGGTGAGCATGACTCTGATACTGAGGTGTTTGGGGATGGTCTGTTAGATCAGGGGTTGATTGCCCCTAGGTCTAATGGATAATATCCTTTGCTGGAATGTGAGGGGACTGAATAGAAGAGCCAAACAATCTGAAGTGGGGAGGTTTATTCATTCTCACATGGCTAAACTTTTCAGTCTCCTTGAAACAAAGGTCAAGGCACCAAAAATGGGTGACTTGTACCTCAATATCTGTCCAGGGTGGAATTTCACTACCAACCTTAGCTGTTCCTCTGTAGGAATAATAATTCTGGCATGGGATCCTTCTACTTTTGATGTGGATATAGTGTCCATGAGTAGCCAACACATTCATAGTGTTATCAAACCAAAAAGCACTGGTGTCAGTTTTAAGTGCACATTCATATATGGGATGAATGGGAAAAATGAGAGATTGCCCCTTTGGAACTCTCTCTCTCGCATTGCTGATAAGTGTAATCAACCATGGGTCATTATGGGTGACTTTAATGCACTAATGGAGATTGAGGATAGAATTGGTGGCCCTGTTAGGCTTGGTGATATTCAGGCTATGAGGAACTGTATGTTCCACTGCAACCTCTCCACCATTAAGACAGTGGGTAGACAATATACCTGGAACAATAAGCAAGAAGGGGAGGCAAGAGTTTTTTCAAGAATTGATAAAGTTTTGGCCAATGCTAGCTGGTTGGATCTGTTCCCTAATTTTGTTCATCAACCTAATCATGACTTGTCTTATTTTCTTCATCAACCTAATCATGACTTGTCTTTCAACAACAAGTTACTCTCTTATCATTAATGGTAGCCCTTCTGATCTTATCCAGCCTAAAAGAGGACTCAGACAAGGGGATCCTCTCTCCCCCCTCCTCTTTACCCTATGCATGGAGTATTTCTCCAGAGCCATGTCTACAGTTAGTGAACACCCCCAATTCCATTTCCATACCAGGTGTAGAACTCTTTAGTTGAATCATTTGTGTTTTGCTGATGATCTCTTGATGTTTTGTAAAGGTGACATTACTTCAGTTAGTCTGCTCTTGGAAATTTTTAACCTATTCTCAAACACTACTGGCTTGCAAGCAAATCCCTGCAAATCCTCAGTGTACTGTTGTGGTATCTCTAATACTGACAAAGAAGGAATCAGTGTTGTTTCTGGTTTCAGCTTTGGAGAGCTACCTTTTAGGTACTTGGGTGTACCAATCAGTACCAGGAAACTTCAGGCTGGTGAATGTGACCAACTGGTGAACAAAATGGTTGCTAGAATTAAAATTTGGAGCTTAAGACATCTTTCTTTTGCTGGAAGAATGCAGCTTGTTAACTCAGTTCTAATGAGTGTCAGTGTGTACTGGTGCCAGATTTTCATCCTCCCTAAGAGTGTTATTAGGAAAATTAACTCTGTATGCAGAGCCTATCTTTGGCATGGTACATATGATGATAGCAGACCTAGTCCAGTGGCATGGATTAACCTGTGTGTTTCAAAAACACAGGGTGGGCTTGGGTTTAGAAACCTTGCTATTTGGAACCAAGCAGCTGTTGGAAAACTGGCATGGTCCATTGCTCAGAAAGAAGATAATTTATGGGTAAAATGGGTGCATGCAGTCTATGTTAAACAGAAGAACTGGTTGGTGTACATGCCCTCTATTGCTGCTAGTGGGGCAGTAAAGTATATCTGCAAAGTCAAACTTGATTGTACCAATAGGCTGCATTCTTACTCTTGGCTGACAACCACAAAATACTCTATTGGTGACATGTATAAGAAATTGAGTGAGCAACAGGCTAAGACCAATTGGTCTCATTTTGTATGGAATAGATTCACCATTCCAAAACATAGGGTCATTCTTTAGCTGGCTCTGCAGGACAGGTTAAAAACTAAGGCCAGGTTGTTCCCTTATGGGGTTACTGATGATGATCTGTGTGCTCTTTGTGGCTTACATACAGAGAATAGCTCTCATGTGTTTTTCTCCTGTCAATACAGCACTGAATGTTGTAGGAAAGTTCTGCACTGGTTGGGGTTCAACACTCACAGAACAAGCTTGTTCATGATCCTCAAATGGGCTCATAGGCACTGTGTGGGTGGTTTTAGAAGGAGAGTTTGTTATGCTGCTGTTGCAGGGGTGGTTTATCAGATTTGAAAGGCAAAAATTCAGCTATTTGGGATGCTAAGGTTCCATCTCTGGATAGTAGTGTTAACTGTATTCAGTTTGATGTTAGACACAGAATTAAGAGTATCCTAGGTAAGAAAGTGAGTACTAGAGATAGGGATTGGTTATATTCCCTGTAATGGTTCTGGTTTTCTGCTCTTTTGAGCTCTAGTTTGCCTGCTAAAGTGGAGGGAGTCCTTCCTAGAAGGTTTGTCTCCCTTTAGTTTGGCTTAGTTTGTAATAGTTGTTTGATTAATATATAAAATCCTCTCTTACTTGTCAAAAAAAAAAAAATATTATGAAACATACTAAAACGAAAAGTGTAAAGATCATTTTGAAACGGGGGTAGTAATAGTTAGAAAAATAGAAGTAATAATACAATTCTTAATTTTACTCCCAAATTAACACATTTTATCCGTTTAGATATAAATGTTCCCTTATTCTAAACTCAATTTGATGTATGCCAACTAACTCAATGTGGCTCATCCTCGACTATGGCGCTGAAGTTGACTCGGTGAGTTAAGCTTCTAAGATGCTTCTTGCTGACATTCTTGGAGCATTTTCACTGGAAGACTACGAATATGTGAGGCTTCTTAGCTTCTGGAGACTCATGGACTCTCTTCGGAGGTTGCTTTTCCTTACCCTTGGGTTCAGTTTTCTTTTCCAGTGCTCCATCCCGACGGTCTTCTAAATACTGCTTCAAATACACTCGGCGGACGAGGTCCTCGGTGTTGTCTTTCAAAGAGTTGCATGCGTTCGTCGGTCAAGTGATCATAGTTATCGTGAAGCTTGCACCATTTGCTAATTCTTGTTCTTGTACTTAATTGGCATACATATTTGTTAATTTGTGGGGATTGTGGATCTCTTTCCGGGAAACGCTAAGGGGAGTCTAAGTGGTGTACATCGTCTGAAGTTTGCCATCTTTATTTTCTTTCCTTGGGCTTTGAGCTCTGCCCCCCTTCTTGTTGTTTCCCTTCTTGGAATTTCCGGGTCTGCTTTGACTCGAGTTTTGCTCCTTCAGCTCTTTTGGACCTTTCATCTTTGCTGCAGCTCTATTCCATTCTTCAGTTCGGATGTAGTCTGATCCTCCGATATCTTCAACACTTCTTCCATGTTGGAGGGGTTCTTTTTATTGTTAAATGATCCCAGAATTTCCCCTCTAAAAGCCCATGCTTTAGTACGAAGATGGCTACATCGGGTTGCAGCTTTTATGATTAGCGTAGTCTCTTTGTGGAACCTTGTCATATAATCCCGAAGGCCGAATAATGTGAGTTCGGTGTGGTTTTCTCTCCTCTATTGTTACTGAAAACTGGGCCTTGAACTTTATTGCCAATTCGTCGAAGTTAAAGATGGATCCGGGTGCTTGGTTGCTGAACCATGTTAATGCTAATCCAGTGAGAGTGTTCGGAAATTACTTGAACTATGTTGCCACAAAGTAAGAGAAAAGGTACATATGTCCCTCATAGGTAGTCACGTGGTCCTTCTAATCAAGGTGAGTCTAGCATAAGTCAGGTGGGCGACCAACCTAACTTTGGGGATGCTCTCTTCCACCAACCAAGGGACAAATGTAGATGACTTTGTTGTCATCACTTTCCTCCCCAACCTCTCATGAATTCCTCTTCTTCCCGAGGCTTCCACGTATGAAGGAATCCTTGGGAGCACCTTCGGGGTATGGGGTGGATATCTTCTTCTATCTCGCCTAGGGACCCTTAAATGCGGCTTGACTCTCCTACTCTTTTGTGCACTGACCTTCGTAGACTAATGTGCACGCTACTTCGGATGGGTTGGATATTGCTAGTCGTCGTCCCGTTACTTCGGAAAGTTTAGGGTGTTGACTCCTGGCCTCTACCAATCAGGGTGTTTTTGAGCGGCTTCCTTGGAGTTTTAGCTACTCCCCATCCAATCAACCCTTACTTGTGTAGACACCTACTTTTGTCCCCATTCTCAAAAGGGAAGGTTCGATGATGAGAACATAAATCTCCACTTGGCAACGCATCTCCTATAAAATAACGAATCTCAATCACCCTTTCATTTCAGCCAAAACTGCTATTTATAGAAACCTGCTAAGAATAGTAACCGCCGTAAGAGGTAGTTGTTAAAAGTGGCAAAGTAATAAAAGATAGAAACCTGTCAGAATTAGGTGTTGCACTCCAACATAAATCCTAAAAGAGATAGAATTTGCATTCCTGGTATAATTCGAAAGTAAGAGTTACGTATTAATTAAATTCCTAACGAACCTAGAGTTCGTAACGGGCCCAGACGCATTCCGTCATAAGTTAATACGCACTAAAAGACTCGGATAAATCTCAAAAGCTCCGTATTCTAAGAGTCCAAATCTGACAAAGAACTCGGCCCAGATCCCATTTTCAACGCCTGGATCTGGGCGCCGAAATCTTCGGCGCCCAGCCCCGGGCGCTAAACATGCCTGGGGCCGTTTTATCTCCGGATTATTTTTGGATTCGTATCTTAAAATCTATCTTTCCACACACCCTTTTCCTATAAATACAGCCTAAAACCGATGTGAAAACGACACACAATTCCATAACCTGAGTATTGACTCTAGCCTTAAGCCTAAGCCTCACGCTGCAAAATTGATCCGGCGTTCTGTCGCAATCGACCCAAAAGTCGAACAGAACGCATCCTGCCCCTTGTAGCTTGATGAATTAAGCCTAAATACTGGAACATTGCTTAGAAACCCGAGTTTCGTTAAATAAAAGGAGAAATAGCAAAGCCAAGTGGTTAGTTTTCTGAGAACCATAACGCACCTCTCAAGGGTGCGTTGTAATGTGTCCCTCATATGATTTAATCGCTTTTATCACCCTTTTATAAAATTTTCAAACTATTAACTTGATTGATCTATCACGCCTAATAAGACAATACCTTGGACAATTGAATTATCATGCTAGGTACCTTAAATCAATCTAAATAAGATAATCACGATCGATTTAGTGTTATGTGTTGCATATTGCTAAAATCAATTCAGAATAGTTGAATAGTTTAACGCATGTCCCTTCAATTATTTATGCTGAGCTAGTAAGGATAATCTGCCTCTGGAGTATTATCGATGAGCACTCCTCTCGGTAGTTACAGTCCCCCGAACTCTCTATCTCTGCCCTGCGGGTGTACGTTGAGCGATTCCCACACCAGGGATCACAAGGGAACCTATGGCCGTCGTGGTCGAACATAATTGACTCCCTTTTTGTCACGATAACCTGGTTTTGTCAGTTTTTCTCATTGTCGTTAAAAACTGAATGGCGACTCCTATATTACTAGTCGATTGGGTGTAAACTCACAGGAAATCCAATTACACTTGATCTGACAACGTCACTCCCACGAGGGACGAGGTCACGCATTAGCCTCGTGCTTTTTCGACCCCCTCACAGTGGCGACTCCACTGGGGATGTTAATGAAATATTCGTGCTTGTAGGTAATCAAAATAGCCGAAGGGTGAAACGATCCTACCCCGCGTTTATTTCCCTATCAAGTTGGGACGACCTAAAAATCAACATATTAATGTGAACGGACAGAACCGCATAACGAATCTTGGCTCCCTTGGCATGTTTCATCTCGGGAGTTGGGAATAAGGATACCCATCGCCACCCGGGGGTGCATACGCTTCGAATGTTGTCCACTCGGCACTTTCGCTAGTAGTACACCTATCCCAAACCCAATCGCTCGCCCATTAGGTCCCTCTCATTGGTGCATGCCCCCTTGGTTACATCGTGATTGGCCTATTGGGACGAAATTCGCTCGTGAATGCACTACCCCGACCGGGGCATGTGTTGGATCGACGATAGAAGAGGTACCAAGCCGGCGCAAATATTACCCATAGAAGCCTATCATAAACTACGTGATATATTATTTTGCTTCATGTTGTAATGTTAGTTATGTGTAGCGAATTATGTGATTGTGTATGACAAATAATACTAGAAAACCAACAACCCTAAAAATTTCCCAAATATTCATAAACACCAATTGGCCAAAGAGTTCTACCAAAATACGTGTTCCGCAGCCCCGGGCGATCCCACGAAAATAAGCGACGCCCAGGACAGCCTGTAACGGATCCCACAACGCCGCACAGCGCGTAAAGGACGTTATTAGGCAAACACGCAAAATCAAGTCGTATATACGAAAAAAAGGATACGTGAACAGAATACGAGTACCAGTCAGGGACGCATTTTCAACGCCCCTGGCTGGGCGCCAATCATTTTCCACGCCCAGCCTGGGCGCCGAAGTTGCTGCCTGGCCTACTGGTCAGGCCCAGCAGCTTTGGTGCCCGCGCATAAAAAAAAAGAATAATGAGCGACAAATCTGTTGCAAGGACGTATTGGAAAAAAGACACTCGACTTCGGAACACGACTTATAAACTAAACAACTCATTGTGTCGTCACTAGGCCTCCTATGACGACTATGTTCGGCACTAAACCGAGCACGCTGATTAAATGACCTTGAATGTCACATGGGCAAAGTAAAAAAATGATGTTCGAATAAAGTTTTCAAGGAAAAATGATGTTCGAATAAAAAATAAATAAATCCGAGTCTAGATTAGGCTATGCCAAAGTACAATCTAAATCCTAAGTCTTAGTTGTCTTATACATAGAATCGGTCCTAATGCTTGGTGTCATTCTGCAAGTTAAAAGGTTAAACCATATTGAGTCTCCCTTCCTAACATTTAAAAGAAATCAATAAGCACCCATATGTAATTGTCATCCCTTGCTAAGAATCTACGGCCTCAATAATCTCTCTCACCAATAAAAAGAATATGTTATGTAATTCAAGTATTTGCAAAATGGAAACAGTCACATTCAGAGAATCATTCCTCCATAGTCGCGCAACCCCCAAAGTGAGCCTAAGGTGTCAATACCATTGGCAAAAAAAAAAGAAAAATTAATGACCTCAAGGCTTATGATCACATTGGGTCACGACTATCATAGTCCTTGTGAGGGGGTCGAAAAAGCGCGAGGCTAATGCGTGACCTTGTCCCTCGTGGGTGTGACGATTCTTTTTATTCAATCAAGTGTAATTGGATTTCCTGTGAGTATACACCCAATTGACTAGTAATATAGGAGTCGCCATTCAGTTTTTAACGACAATGAGAAAAACTGATAAAACCCGGTTATCGTGACATAAAGGGAGTGCAATTATGTTTGACCACGACGGCCGTAGGTTCCCTTGTGATCCCTGGTGTGGGAATCTCTCAATATACACCCGCAAGGTAGAGATTGAGGGTTCGGGGGACTGTAACTACCGAGAGGAGTAATTCGCTCGTCGATAACTCCAGAGGCAGGATATCCTTACTAGCTCAGCATAAATAATTGAAGGGACATGCGTTAACTATTAAACTAATCTGAGTTGATTTTAGCAATATGCAACATATAATACTAATTCGACCGTGATTATCTGATTTAAATAGCATTAATGGACCTAGCATGATAATCCGATTTCCCAAAAATATTATATTTGTTAGGCGTGATATAACAATCAAATTAGGTTAGTTTAACAGTTCATAAAAAGGGCGAGGAAAGCAGTTAAATCATCGAAAAGGGACACATTACGACGCACCCTTGAGAGGTGCGTCACGGTTCTCAGAAAACTAACCACTTTGACTTTGCTATTTCTCCATTTTATTTAACGAATCTCAATTATGGGACAGGATACGTTCTGTTCGATTTATGGATCGATTGCGACAGAACGCGTGAACAGTTTCGCAGCGAGAGGCTCAGGCTAAGGGGTTTAGAGTCAATACTCAGAATATATTATGTGTTGTTGTGTGTTGTTTCACGTCGAAACTAGGGGCCTATTTATAGGGACGAGTTCGTGAAAAGATAGAATTGTAGAGTTCTAATCCGCAAAGAATTAGGAAAAGAGACGTACCCAGGTACTTTCAGCGCCCAGGCTTGGGCGCCGAAGATTTCGGCGCCCAGAGCCAGGCGTTGAAAATAGGATCTGGGCAGTTTTGTTTAGTCAGATTCGGATTCCTAAAATCCGTAGAGTTCAAGATTAATTCGAGTCTTTTAGCGCGTATCAATTTCATGACGGAATGCGTCTGGGCCCGTTACGAACTCTAGGCTCGTTAGGATTTTAATTAATACGTAACTCGTATTTCCGAATCCTATTAGGAATAGGATTCTCGCGGTTTTCTATCTCATTTAGTATTTATGTTGGAGTGCAACACCTAATTCTGACAGGTTTCTATCTTTTATGATTTGACACTTTTAGAAGCTACCTTTTACGGCAGTTACTATTTTTAGCAGGTTTCCATAAATAGCAGGTTTCGGGTAAGATGAAATGGGGAATCGAGATTCGTTTATTTTATAGGAGATGCGTTGTCAAGTGGAGTTTTTATGCTTTCATCATCGAACCTTTTCCTTGCGGGAACGGGGACAAAAGTAGGTGTCTACAGTTAGCCCCCGAGTGATAACATTTGACTTAAGGGTTATCACTTGAAGTGTCGACATATCCCTCACGCGTCATTGGGATTTGTCAACTGATAGTATAGAAACTTCCTCACTTTGTCATTGGAAGGATCTAAAGATGCGTAGAAACTCCCTCACTTTGTCATTGGGAGTAGCTACAAATGTTTTCGAAATTAAAGCTGTAAAGTGTA
This sequence comes from Spinacia oleracea, assembly GCF_020520425.1. NCBI lineage: Eukaryota > Viridiplantae > Streptophyta > Magnoliopsida > Caryophyllales > Amaranthaceae > Spinacia > Spinacia oleracea. The sequence goes on along the minus strand of NC_079488.1, from coordinate 65,764,999 downwards.
ATTGGGTCTGGCCAAGCCCAATCACGAGGTAAAACGTTTTTAAAGATTCTCATTTTCAGGGCTAGCTAAACGAGAAAACCCCCTTGTTTTTATAGGACGTAAAACGAAGGAAAATCCAGCACATCGCTCTTTTTTGGAAAAAACGAAAAACCAATCCTTTAATTTTTGGAAAAAGGGAAAACCAATCCTTTAATTTTCGGAAAAAGGGAAAACCGATCCTTTGATTTTCGGGAAAAGGGAAAACCGATAAAATTATCGCTGCAGCGACTAAGGACCTGCGCTGTTAGTGACGCAGACCCCGCTCGCTGAAGGTGGGCGAGCCTGTCCGCTGAGGGTGGACCCCCCGTCCGATAGAAGTGGACGAATCTGTTTTGATGTTTTTGAAAATAAGGACCTACGCGGTTTGTGACGTAGGCCCCGCCGGCTGAAGATGGCGAGCCTGTCCGCTGAGGGTGGACCTCCCGTCCGATAGAAGTGGACGAATCTGTTTTGAAATTTTATTTTGTTTTTTTTTTAAAATAGGGACCTACGTGGTTTGCGCCGCAGACCCCGCCGGCTGAAGATGGCGAGCCTATTTTAAATTTGAAGACTTTATTTTTCGAAACTGAGGACCTGCGCGGCTAGTGACGCAGACCCCGCCCGCTGAGGGTGGGCGAGCCCATTTTGAATTTCTTATTTTGCCTATGTAGAAGAGCTTTTGGTGATTACAACCTGTTGGTGGGTCGTAATATTTCCTGATTAGATGTGTCCTATAAGTGGGTCCACATTGTGTATTTTTGTTTAACAATATTTTTTTTGAGATATCCAAACATGTTATGGTGCGTGGCGCAGTCTGGGAATGTGATTTTGATTGGCGCTCCTTGTTGGAGTCCACTTTTGCGAGCCCCCAAGCGTTGGGGCTCGTCGGTTGTTTTTTTTGCGTCTTGTAATCATGTTTGGG